>NC_047057.1:7683743-16923743 GCF_000738735.6 Corvus cornix cornix | reverse complement strand
AGTTTCCAATCTAAGGTTTTGTGGATCTGCTGTTGTTCCTATCTATTAGTCAGCTCTGAGGCAGATACACCTTAACCACAGCATATAAAAACAGATTCATTAATACTCTGTTTCCATTGCAAGATGGAAATTTTGTGCATATTTGTACCATTCTGACTTTCTTTGTCAAATTAATGTACTATTTTCCAAATAAAAATAATCATATAAATCATCCCACTGAAGGAGCAATTTAGAATATTTCCTATTTGAGAGATGTTGCTGGAAGATTCTCTGCCAGGGAATCTTTAGATGTTGTTAGTGTTTTTATTCACTTCAATTTATAATACCAAGCATTTGTTAAGCCCTTGTCAGAACTGGCTGAGTCTTGCAACTTTGGGACAGATAAAGAAGAACAAATTAAAGATGCTTCTGTAATTGATATTGCTGACAAGGAAGTGTCACTGGAGTTACAGATGGATTCAGAGCTGACACTGAGAAAAAAGTACTCAAATAGTTCATGGCTAAGTGCTTATTGAGGAGCCAAGTACAGATCAGGAAATAGCAGAGGAAGCTGTTGGTGGTCAGTTTCAATCTAAGGAAGACAGAAGAAATAAGAAGAATTTGAACCTTCAGAAAGGGTCTGGTCAATAGAGGTACAAGACAATAGATGTCCAAGTGCAATCAAGGAGAAAACTGGCCTGCACATGAATGCATGGGAAATGTAAATTGGAGGTTAATTTAGAGGACAAGAATACTGATAGAGATGATCCTTAGGATAGAGAACTGAAAAAATAAAGATTTAGGAACTTTATGCATGAAGAGAGAACACCTAATATACAGCCACAGGTGAAACTAAAATTGGAAGGAAAGGCTTTAAGAAAGAGGCAAATGCAGAATTCACACTCATATTGCAGAAAACAGACAGTCCTAACACAACAGATAAAGTTACAGCCAATGAATGTAAACCTTGATACACTCCAGTAGTTAAAAGAATTAAAAATTTTAAAAAAGTAGGCAAGTAATTTGATTGGTCAAAGAATAGTTTGTAGAAAGACATTTATAGAGTCAATTTGGGTAATTAGAAAACCAGATTGCATATACTTTTCCCAAAGGATGGTACTAAAGAGGTTCCAGTTATTTTGGGTTATCTGTCTGATCATTATAACTGTAATCACATGCAGCCACACCCCATAATGTGGTGGCTTTTATTCCAGTATACAATTCAGGTACTTAAGACTTTTTTTCCCCACAGCTAAGGATCAAAATATTTTCATGATATATTATTGGACATAACAGTAACTTAGGAAAAGCATTGTAGAAAATAATCATGAAGAGCTTTACACTGGAAAAGGAGTTGTATTTGGATCATGTGAGCACAAGGACAGGCATATATGAAAATGGCAATAGCTCTCCTAGGCTACATTTTGGCCTTCCCATTTGAAATAACAACATACAGAAGACTGACAACCTCAACATCCAAATCAGAGAATTTCTTAGTAAAAATATGCACTTCCTGCTGTACCCGGGGATTCTCAAATGGTTTTGCTAGCACACCGTATGTTGCCAAATGTATTACAAATACACGTTCAGTATCAAATAGCATTATAAGCCCCAAAAACCTTTTCAGATAACCTGGCAAGCTTAAACTTTGCCCAGTAGATGTTTGGCAATGACACTCAGCTGGTGACATATGTCTTCTTTTTTTTTAAATATATGTGGCTGGAATGATAGAAAGAACAAAACTCACTGCCAAAAGGAACATCATTAGAAGATCTCTCTTTAGATTCATAGAGCTACTTATAAATAGAAATTGCTTCAGTGTGAAGGGGCTTTTTTTCTGAGCAGTTAAAAATAGAATATTATATTAGGGTACCCTTATAATAAAAACAACTCCTCATAGTCTCCAGTTTGAATTGAGAATAACTATTGGCTAATAAAGACAGTAAAAAAAATAATGTGGTACATTAATATGATTTAAATATTAAAGGCCTCTCCTTTAGGGGATTAAATAACAGTCAGTTATAAGGATGTTCTGTCTCTGACTTTGATAAAGAATCAAAAGAGTCACTGGTACCAAAAAAAGGAATATATTAGAATAAAGAAACAGTCTTATCCCTAAAGCAACTCTCTCACTCTCAAAGCAAAGTTTCTGCCTAGAAAGTTCCACCCAAATGACATTCTTCCAGAGAGCATCCACCTCCAAGGGATTCAAACATTGTTACAAAAAGGTGAGATGAAATTTCAGACCTGTGTCAGTGAGGTTTTTGATAAGCAAATCCATAGAAATAGGAGATATTTACACTTTATGATGAAAAGAGAACAGCAAATAAAGCAAGCTCCTTCTTTAGTCCCCTTTTACAGTCATTATCTTGTATGCCTGATGCTTTAGACTGTGGCTTCAAAACCTTGAGCACAAGGCTCTCAGGAAGCTTCTGCGATGGAGAAGGGGGGCATTAGATCCAACAGAAGGTCTCCTTTACTCCTACCCTGCCCGTCAGAGCCATACAAGGCTTCCTGGCTTTTCTCCAGTGACTTTTTCTGCTCTTAAAATGGTTAAGCAGTGACTTTGTGCTTATATCTGGCTTCCTTTCTTCTTCCTGGTAAAACTGATCTCTAGGTGGAAGAAAAATCCTGTGCCTCTCAAGGTACCTGGTATACACAAAACTTACCTTCTTGAGCCTGGGGGTGTTGTCTCTACAGAGCGAGCAAAGTGCCTGAGACTCTGCTCTTTTTGTTTTATAGCAGCATTTCTGCTTTCAGCTTTGCAGACTGTAGCTGGTGGCTTTTGTATTTCCTTCTTGCTACCATTGAGTTTAGTATTATTTTAAAGTATTTTACATGCATCTTCTGAAGCACAGGATATTTCACTTAGGATGTCTTTTTCCTATACTTTTTTGTTATGAGTATACCTTCTGTTCTGAATACGCTGCTTTTCTAACATGCTCGTAGCAGGTTCTTTGCATACTTGTTCCCAATACAGCGTCCCTTCAAGAAAAAAAAAGGGTGCTATGCTAAGCAGAAAAGGATTTCTTCACTGAGAGTTCAGGACACAAAAAGCTGTCTAAAGTTCTCTCGTTTCCATAGCTGAGCAAACTCCTGAGTTTCTCAAAATGTCTGTCTGAATAAAATCATGCTCGAGTACATTACTGCATGCACCATTTGGCAGGACTGTAAAGTGTGCTCCTGGAAGTACATATGCTTTCTAAGGTAAAGCAAGGCGCTTGCTAGGCATTTGACACATTAGAAAACAAACAAGAGACACTTTAATTGTTAAGCCTAGGAGCAGAATTTATGCATGTGTATACATTTAGTAGGAAGGGAGTGAAGAGAAAACTCCCTTTCTTTCAAGCAGAGGGAATATTATCAGAAGTTACTGATATTGCCTGCATTCCTCAGCAACTATTAGTTTTTTCCTCAGTTCTGATATCCAAATTATGACTAGACCAGGTAGATGGGATGGGCTAAAATCTTACTTTCTGTTGCCCTTAAAACAAACACAGGGGCCACCATTTCAAATTTAAGAATATTTTTTTCTGTGGATTAAATTTCAGTTACTTGTCTTAGTTTCTGGCTTTTACAAACTCCCACCCAGTCAGATCTGCAAAATGGATATTTGAAGTATTATTTTAGCTGTTAACTGTGGCTTAGGAAAGTGAAGCCTTTTGCTTTTCATATGGTTGCTGTAGTCAGTCCCTTCCTGATAACTTTTCTTAAAATGAGGCTGTGGAAATGAGATGTCCTGTGAGATGGATGATCTCCTTTTCCTGCTTACACTAGCAGCTGTTGCTTTGTAGTCTTTCTTTGTAACTGCCTGCGATCTGTGGCCTACCCAACTACATCACACAGTGTCAACAGGCTTTCAGTGTTTGTCCCGAAACTTTTTGACTTGAAATGTAAAATCATGCAATCACTGGCATGATACAGACTCAAAAAATATTCAGGTAGTCATTATAATTGCAGCAAATAAATGTATTGGTAGCATATATATTTGTGAGGAAATATAAATAAAACATTTGTTGTTATCAAAGGTGGATTACATTTGCCTTCCTTCCTCCATCTTCTTTTGTTTGTTTTAGGAAGAACTTGTTTAAAATTCTGGTATGATTTTGCAATAATATAAAAAATACCAAGAGATAAGCTGGTAACTGCAAGAGTCAGCACAATGTAAAGAAAGAACCTAATTTCCAGAAACTTGTACTTACTAGAGTAGTTAACAGTAGTAACTTGTAGTTAATACAGTACTTCATAACATGGAATTAGACATATGTCACTAGTTTTATTAAAACCTGCATCTTTGTGATTAAACTTTTCTCAAGTTGAAGAGCTGATCCTATGGCCCCAACAAAGTTAATCTGTTTTATATCTTCATTACATTGCACATTAATAAATTTTGTTGCTTATTGTATATCAGGCATAACTAGTACAGAGCAAGCATCATCATTTTTTTATTTTTTTCATTTAGTCTAAATTACAGAACTTCTTTAGACCAAAGGACAAGGTCAGACTTACTATTTTTCTTCTCTTAACCTTTCTCATACTTCCATGTGCTTTGGAACATCTACCTCCTAAAAAGTAATACACACAGGAGATCACAATCATAAAAATCTGTCTTTCAGAGATTAGGAATAAGCAAATTTTTACTCCTTTACTAATATTGAACTATCTGGCCATGTTTTTACTTTAAAGACTGAGTTGGTTTTTTTTGTGTGTGTGGTATCAAAAACATTTCTTTAATAGCTGCTATATTTAATCATTATAAAATCACTAATATATCTACACCCTTAACATTTTTGACAGATCCATGGTGTTCCTTCAAGCTCAGATTTTCTGTCAATACTGAACCCAAAAATGTTTTACACGAAGAGTTGGAAGACATTCCCTGGAGACAGATGTTCCTTTTGGTGATTTACTAGACTGCTACTATGGCAGTTGTTGGACAGTAATTGTTACAACTTGCAGGATATTTGTATGAAAAGCAAGCACGTCACAAAATGTAATATACACAGAACTGTCTAGAGCTAGTCCATTAAACCCCAAGGGTCACAGCCACTGGAGTCTTGCAAGCAATATGAAACAGGTATTTAGGAACAAAATTGTGAAATTAAAGAGAAATGCTATGATTAGTTTATATTGTTTGGTCTATTTTTTTGTCTACTTTTGCTGTCCATAAGCACATTTTTTGAGATATCTACTGTGAAGACAGAAGATGGTAATGATATCTCTTAGTAGTTCTATTAGTAAGGTTTCCTTCTCCCTGTCTGGGAACTTTAAGTTTCACCATTTCAAATTTTTCTGGACCCTACAGAAATATATTTAAAATATAAAAAAAAAGTCTGTAATTTGTATTTCGGATGAGTCTTGAAAAATTACTAAGAGTAACTTACCACATTATAGCATAGAAAAGCCTTTTAATGTACAAGATGATGTAGTTCTATCATGAAAAGCATATTTAATTAATATATAAGTTTTGCTTGGATCACTTTAGTTTTATGATTAGTATTTCTAAATAATGTAAAATAGGTAGATTTTAGTATATCAATTAAGAAAATTACAAGTACCTTTTTTTTTCTTTGTGCAAATGTAGGTTTGATGTTTGTTCTTGTTTTGAAACTGCAGCAGTGAACTAATAGTGGCCATAGCATAAAAGGACATTAATAGTTTAAACATTTTTAAAAGAATATTTGGGTCACAATATTTATGAAATTATATAGCTTCAAGAGGAGTTTTTATGGTATCCATTTGCTTGACTTCATATTTTTCCTGAAGGCAGAATCACATAAAAATTCAAGGAAGCAGAAATATAAACATTAAAACTGAAGTTCTGGATTACACGTCTATTTTAAGACATGTAAGTAGAGAATTAAATACCAGACTATTTTATTCCACAGAGTTAATCTCCACTTCCATTATAATCTTTGTCACAAGATGAATTAACTTTATACTCTTTTCTTTTCTCATTACACTCTTTGACATGAATATAGTTATATATCCTTTTCTGAATGAGCAGATATTTTCAGAACGCAGAATAGTTATGCCTCAGATGTTCACACATGCTAACTCCAGAACACTTCCAAAGAATTACAGTTGTATCTGAACCACCAAGCAGCTGAGGAGACATTTCTGTATGTCCACAGAATACATCAGAGGTTTGCTTCTTTTATTGGTGGTAAGCACTACTTCAGTTCTCATGCTCAGGTGAATGTTTTCATCTGATGACCACATGGTCTTTCAGACACTTTTATTATGCTTTAGCTCGTGGTCATTTCCTGTTTCCGGCAACAGATTTATCTTTGAGATCCATTTTCATGACTTGACAATCTCAAGCAAACACAATGGATTTATACATTTTTAGCGTTCCAGCATAACAGCTCCAGGTGCTCAGTTTATTACCATTATGGCTTTGTTACTGCTTCATGTTTTCCAGCAGGGCAACGTCACAGAAATACTATTGCTATTTCTTTTGGTAACAAGAAACTGCTTAAAAGTCAAGCCATATAAATTGGATTCACTTATGGGAGAAAATGGTGCTCAGCCCACTGCTTTTTTCTCTCCTCTCCTCTCCTCTCCTCTCCTCTCCTCTTCTCCTCTCCTCTCCTCTCCTCTCCTCTCCTCTCCTCTCCTTCCTCTCCTCTCCCTCTCTCCTCTCCTCTCCTCTCCTCTCTCCTCTCCTCTCCTCTCCTCTCCTCTCCTCTCCTCTTCCTCTCCTCTCCTCTCCTCTCCTCTCCTCTCCTCTCTCCTCTCCTCTCCTCTCCTCTCCTCTCCTCTCCTCTCCTCTCTCCTCTCCTCTCCTCTCCTCTCCTCTCCTCTTCCCTTCTCTTCTCTTCTCTCCTCTTCCCTTCTCTTCTCTCATTGTTATTGTAATCATATTTATGTAAAAGACATTTGTCCTGCTACTCTGAACAAATCACAAATCAGAGAAGGTAACTTTTTTCAACATTTGAGGAGAGAGGTGCCATTTTTCAATAATATTTGTATTAAAAACACTCCCTCTGAACTACATTTTCTGTCTAGGTGTTTTTCTGTATCTTCCGTCCCTCTGCATTGCCTTACTTTTTAAATCAGTGTACACCAGGTGTGATCACAGAGTCACAGAAAAACCTACGTTAGAATTGGACCTTTGTTCAAGCTCCTGCTCAGAAACCTGGGATATCTTCAAGACTAGATCAAGCTTATGAGGGCCTTCCCCAGACAAGCTCTGAAATCCCTGGAGACACTGATTCCCCATTCTCTAGACAATCTCCTGTGATGCTTAACACATCTTCTAGTGAAGCATCCTTCCCCATCATGTAACTGCAGTTTTCTTTGCTGTAGCACTGTCACAATCACTTCTTGATATTTTTTGTGAATACCTGGTAAGGGGCTGGCTTAATCTTCTCTGTAATTCCCTTTTGGACAGTAGAATTTTATTGACTTTCCAGTCTAAACATACCCAGTACCCTTCTTTTCTTCTTCACTGTGATGTGCTCCATCTCCCTAACCATCTTTTTGGTCCTTCACTGGTTTCTCCCCAGTTCTCAGTCTCTCTCTTCTGCTGGGAGAGCTACAGCAGGACAACATACTACAAGGATGGCCAAGCTGAGGGGAAAAATAGCTTCTCTAGACCCACTGCTGTTTTTTTTCAGGCAACCTTCATCACTCCAAGGGCATTCTACGGATTTACACTCAATTTTCTCTCTACCAGGATCCCCAGGTTCTTTTTTTCAGATCTGCTCCCCAGGCAATCATTCCACATTCCTCTCTCTATTTGTGCCACTTCCAAGGCATCTTGATCAGTGGCAAATGCCTGTGGTTTAGGAAGCAGCTCCTGAATTGGGATAATCTGATTCTACACAGAAGTGTAATTTTTCCTACTGGTTTTCTCCTAAAAACAGTTCACTCTAGGTCAATAAAATAAACATTAAAAGCCATAGCCTGTTCCCAAAACAGCTGTCTTTAGTCCCCAAGGTTGTTGTGAGCTTCTCAGGAAGTTTTACCTTCTTCTTTCTTTCAAACAGTTGTGGAAATCAGCACTTTCCAAAATGCATGGATCTGTTTGGCACAAATTTCACCTCTGACTCAAATTCCTGCTACTTGGACCAGCCATCAAAAGCAAATGATAAATTTTTTGTCCATAAAACTATTTCTTTCTTTCATGTAAGAAGTAAAGAATGGGAGTTTCACTTGTTTCAGTATGTTTGATAGATGTCAGTATTTAATAAAGGACTCCAAAATGCTAGCATAGGAAAAAATAACATAAATAGACTTCAAGGATTCACTTAAGGTAAGAAGGAATAAGTAATTTTTAAAAATTCAGAAAACACAAACTTTATTATTGACATCTTTTCATCATGTCAGCCCAAAACAATATCTTTTTCAAAGTCCTCCTTACTATAACCAGTGCTGAAGGTGGTTTTTTTTTTCAGCAGTTGAGATGAAATTTTTACTGTGATTCTGAAGAGCTCTTATCTTTCATTTTTCCCTCTGTGAACAGCTAAGTAAAGGACTATGTTGAAGAAAACAGCAGTTCCTGTCACAACTTTTAATTTCTTTTTTTCCCATGCATATGGTGAGTGTTTAGGGACATGTCAGATCTTTCAAGAATACAGCCAAAGATGCTATTGATGTCTCAATGAGGAGCTTTCTCTAATAGGATTTTTTCTTGTTTTTCAGTGTGAGCATCACATTTCCTTAGTTAGCCTTCTGTACCTGCATTTTGCCTGGTCTAAATATAAATTTGTTCTAGCATTGGCTAAGGCATTTGCTAACTTCAAATGGACAATAGTCTTACAGACAAACAGCTCTGGCATCTTTTTTAATATAGGTAGTTTATCACTGTATTTATTATACTTTGATTTCCCCTATTACTTTTACAGTGTTTGCCATATAGACTCCAAGATTTACCACTGTGTCTAAATGAGCATTTCCTGTAACTAAAGAAGGTTTCACAGTTTCATTGATGTATTCAGATTCAGTCATGTCTGAGAGAACTCTTCTTTATACAACTGCATGCACCTGGTAAGTTCCTTTCTTGGAGTCTCAAACCTAACAAACCCACAGAAATACAAAACATGAAATTGCACCTCATAGAAATGTCTTATGGCTTACGACTAAAGGACAATCTGAAGCTGATAGTTTTCATCACTTTCACACTTTTTACACTTTTACACAATACTCACTCCTGCTGGCACTAAAACAAAAAGAAGAGAAAAAGTTTCACCCTGAAATTTATACAGAGGCCAAAAAATAATATTTCTTTTATATATCTTTTTGTCTGATTCACCCTCTGTACTAAATTAATAGTAATTAAAAGAATAAAACCACATTTGCTGGATCTTCATATTCAAATGCATGCTTCCAATTCCATATTCTACATGTGCAAGCCTCAGCCTTGCGTGTACTCATAGTGCTTTCCTACTCTTTTACATGTATGCTTTTTAAGTATCCTTTTATTCTTTATCTCTATACCTCTCTATACCATCAATTCATGCAAGTTAATACAATGAAGCAAAAAAGCACATCTCTGAAGAATATGCTATGGCAGCCATAGGAATGCCAATATTTTAACTCTATTGATATTGCAAAGAGTGCTTGCAGGTATTTACCATAGGAACAGTAAATAGAATGAAATTTAATATAAATTTAATTAACTACATCAGGATGACATTGTAAAACATGGAGGTGATGTTCTGAGAAAAAAAAATAGAAATTTTCTAGAAACTGGTCCAAAAATCAAATCCTCTATTCCTCTGTGCTCTTTTAAACTAAACATCATGTGCAAATATTGTTATTCATTTAAGTAAAATAATTAATAAAATAAAATTATTACCAGAGAATATTAAGTCCATTGAATCATAGGTATTTTTATTCTTTTAAATTCCTATTATCATTCAAAAGAACAAAACCTGTATCTGGGTAAATCAGACTATGAAAACCAAAAATAAAGTACTTTCGAAAACATGCTATTGTTAGACTATGCTATTTCCATTAACTGCAGCTTTTGAGGTCTGTAATGCTAACATATATATAAAATGTTTCTCTCAACATGTCAAACAGAAACTGAACTCAGAATACTTTTTCATCCATTATCATAATAAAATAATTAATTGCCCAAAAGTACTTTGGTCGTCTTTTTATAAGTGATTAGTTATCAGGTAGATGTGGAAGTTTTGGTCATGAAATTTGTGACATTCATATATCAAATACTGTTCCCCTTTTCTCAGCTACCTAATATTTTTTCATAAGAATGGAGAAATCACCAAAACCAAAGCCACAGTGAGAGAGTGAAGGAAAGCCCAAAATATCATAATAGAACAGTCCCATTCATTGATATGACAATGTGTTTTTCCTATTTTGTACAGTAACATTTCTAAGAAGGCTCTCAGCTTGTAGCCTAGCATTTGTTCATGCAGGCATGTATCTAAGTCCAGAAGCAATTTAATGCCTTCTGTGATGCAGCGAAGAGACAAGACAATAATTTGCTGCAACACGATGGAACACAGTGCATCAGCGGGGATCGTCCCAGTGATCTGCAATGTGCACGCACAGCTCAGTTTGAGGCATGTCACAGATTTCTGTTACATTGCAGCTTTGCTGAGACACACATAATTGTCTGCAGTTAAGTAAACTGTCTGCAGTTATCTTTGTTCAGCAATGCGTGTTTCTTGCCGTATTCACTATGCTAATAAATAAAGGATGATCAAATGGAATCCAGGATGGCTGCTCCTTTTGCAAATTTAATTTAATTTAATTTCTTCAGAATATCTGAATGCAAATTAAGCCAGTGAGAGAGTCAGTTCTGCCCAGAGTTGCTGCTAGTTTTATCATTTACATTTTCAAAATTTAAACAATAACTGGAAGAGGTTACTCATGGAAGAATACCTAAAGAACTTATTTATTATTGAAGAATTTTATTCTTCAGCACAACAAAACATGTTTCTTTTAGATCATGCTTGGTTGGAAATATGAGATCAGTCCTTCAAAGGGAGTCAGTAAATAGAGCTGTATGAGCTTCAGTGTTGCTCTACTAATGGAAACAAACATAATCTAATCTAGTCAGATGTGAGACAGATGTTGCCCACATGTTCATGAAGAAACAAAACTTGTCCTACACAATTCAGACCAGATGATCACAATTCCTTTCACCGCCAGGTGGAAGGTACAGAATTAATTGAACTATACCTGGTAAGTATATGAACACTTGCGTCTGGGAGAGATCAATGGACAATGGTTCTGAAGGAGGTCAAAATTAGCTTTCACAACTATGTATCACTGTTATAGCTTAGTAGACTGAATTAAAACTCAGGTGATAATGCTTTCAGCATCCCATTGCAGACACAAACTCTTACTTTGCTTTGACAGGAAAAACTATTGTCCAAGACATGCATGAACATAAGATGTTGCTGTTCAGCCTCCTATGATGCCCTGATATTTTTACCTGCAATAATACATAGCCTTAAAAATAAATAAAAAACAAACCAGCTTCTAGCCATCTTAATGAAGCACAACTCTACATAAGCATTATCAAGAATATTTATATTTGGGTTATTTTCATATTTTGTATAGCCAGAATAAAGGAGTGATTTTTCTGTTTCTTTGAACATCTAGAGAGCTTAATAATTATTGTACTATTAACTTCAGGCTCATCTATTTTGACCTCCTCCTACCATACAGTTATAGATGTCTGCATTATGTTAATAATACAATATACGTTTATAATTCTCCCATTGTGACACTCAACTTAGATACAAATTAGTGGCTGACTCCTTAAAAGCTTACCTACATTTACTGCAAATTCGAAATTTATGTTCCCAGTGTTAGAAAATGAAACTATGCCTCAAATAGGGAATTGGGATCAAATAGTCTTTCAGGATTTTAAAATACATAGAATAAATTAATTGCTGTTTGTTGAAGGATGACCATTACTAGAAAATAAAGTTACTGGTGTGCATCGGAGGATGTTTCATAAAACTGGAGGCTTTTTCACTGTGCAATGCCAAACTTAGGTCCTCAAAGTGAAAAGTTTAATGCAATGGCACATGGTTCAATCTTTACATATATTCTGCTGATGACTTCCTGGACTGCAATTAAGAGCACTAAAGCCAAACGCAGTTGATATTTAGTGTCTTGTAAGACTATTTTGTAGCAGTCACCAAACACCCAGTTAATGGTAACAGCTTTTAACCAGTAAAGAAACAGTGACAGTAGAGAGGTAAAAGCCTGAATGGGGCTTTAAATTATATAAATGAAATAATAAATTTTAAACAGGTAGCTATTTGCACCTGAACATATATTTATATTCTGCTGGATATGAGCATAACATAAATGAAGACACAAATAATCCAGCAAATATATGAGCAATTTTAAATGCAAGTAGAATCTTGCAACAATTAAAATTCAATATTCTGTTCTGGGGAGAAAAAAAAAAAGGCAGATATTTTATTTTAGTAGAGTGATGTATTTTAGCAATCCATGTATAAATTTTCCCATCTACATGATTTCACTGTGTAGCAATATTCATACATTGCATTGTAGATAATCTTAAATAAAGGCTCCATCTTTTTAAAAGCACAACACATCTCTTTACCCTTCCACGATTCTGCAAAGTTCATTCAACAGTTATGAGTTTCTTTAGAAATGTTAGAATTTGTTAGTGCTATGGCTGCATTGATATGATCATATACTGACAGAGCAATAGGAAGTTCTCTAATATTCAAAGAGTCCTTAAGAAGGACTTATCCTCTTTTTGCTGTGAGAGAACAAGAACTGGGTAGTTATACTCATTTTGTTCAACCAACTATATCCTTTCTGATGAAGAATTGAGCTGCTCAGCATTGGTTACCTAAAGTAGCTTTCACAGCACAAGAGTAGTGCTTTAACATAGAAAACTATCTAATGCATGTGTTAGGGAAATTTTTTTCAGTTTCTGATCTCAGCTGCGGGTCAATCAGACCATAAAAATTCATCTGTAATTATCCTTATGCATTCTGTCTATCATAAATATTTTTGAGGCACAGACTTGCAGAAGGCATTCAAATGTTAGAAAAGGAGGCCTTGCAGTTATATAGAGTAATAGATATTTCAGCTTCACTACTAGCATCTATTTAATTTCATAAAATTTATATAAGAGATTATCCACCTTCCTGGTTCCTATTTACTTTAAGGGCAATCTGGGTCACTGATGATAGTTCAAATCTCTGTTAATGCCAAACTCATCACTGTTCTATGCAGCACAATTATTTTACTAATTCTGGAAAATTTAAGGTCCCAAAGCAATAAACAGATTTGGCTAACCAAAAAGATATCACAATAGGATGAGGGAAGGATAGAATCACAGAATCACAGAATCAATTAGGTTGGAAAAGAGATCTGAGATGTCTTTTGGATGGATCAAGTGCAACCTATGACTGAACACCTGCTTGTCAACTAGACCGTGGCACTGAGTACCCCATCCAGTCTTTCCTTAAGCACCTCCAGGGACGGTGGCTCCTCAACCACCCTGGCTAGTCCAGTTTAATCACCTTTTAAGAAGAAATTACTCCTAACGGCCAACCTGAACTTCCCTTGGTGAAGCTTGAGACTACAAATATATATAAAATAATATAAAAATATAATATGGATTTCAGCCTTAGCATTAAATTTTCTCTCTTCAATAATTTCAGCAAACTTCTTAGAACCATTGTCATGTTAATTTTTGTATGTGCTTTTGAATTAAAGTTCAATACAAGAAATAATAAGATTTATATATGCAGTGCCTGGCAGAGCTGATAAAAAAAGCGTTTACATGGAAGTCAATAGTTCTGATTTAGTACAACAATCAAGTTGATGTTCATATTTCTATCTTCCTATTCGCTGGAGTATTTAATGTATTTATTCTACTGTTGAGAATGAATCTTTCTCTGCATTACAAGGTGTCTATTGTAGATTTTTAAGTCTTAATTCTAACTTTTGCTAACTTTTTCTGTTATAGCAGAAATATAGCACCCTGTTAGCAGGTAAAGCATATAGACTTTAATCAGTATGAAAGTGCACAAGCTTAGATTGTTGCAAGAATGATTTTTGTATGTCAGTACCAGCAGGATAATTTTAATCTAAAAAGTTTAGTTAATATACTGAGGCAACCTTCAGGGTAAGAAAAAGGATAGCTTAGACATGAAAACAAATCTGAAAAATACCTAAAGAGTGTACAGAAGAAATTCTAAGAGTTTTTAACTGAAATTGAAGAAAAGAAAACACAAAACTCGTCTGTAATATTTGCAATACCACTCAAGTTTTCTTATATCATTACGAAAAGTTCAAGGAAAGTATGATCATAAATATTTCTTTATTTATTTTGTTTTTAATTACATTAATTGGAACAAATGCAGTGTTTAAGCATTCAGTTATAAAAATATTTTCTGAACATCTACATCAGACTTTAAACATGCCACTGGTAAAAAAAAGGGAGAAACTGAAACTAAAAATAAAAAAGCTGCATTTTAAATCTGATAATAATTTGACTCATATTGCATGCTTTAGGCACAGTCACTTTCAATGCCTACTATTAGGAGACCTTCTGAATTTTAATAAATCACATACATTACATTTTCTCCAGAATCTGCTATTCATTTAAATCAAAGCCTGTTACCAAGTTGAAATAATACTTAATAGAAATGATACTTGAATTTGAATGATATTATGAATAACATAAGGGCAAAAATTATTTAATATGTTCCTATTGCCTCAAAACCAGACAGTTTAACTTGTTTGTTAGACTACTTAAACTCATAAACTCCGTCAAGGTACATTTCACTTATGTACATGTAAAGTACATGTAATATTAAATGTCTTTGCTTTCATTATGAAATCGTAATATTGTTATTAATGTTAAAACCCCCTCACATCTCCAGAAAAAAAACCCCAAACAAAATCAAACCCATAAAAAGAGTCCAAATATTTGATTACTTGTATAGTGATCAGTTTCTGGTTTCTAGGTACATAATTAAAAAATCATGTTAGGTTGCACTCTCCTAAGACAAAACCAATTAAAAAAAAATTAAAGATATCTGCAAAATTCCAAAGGCTTTTTTAATTGCTCTTATAAGGTGTTCCTTATTTAAAATATATGGTAGTATTACAGGCCAAGTAAGTAAAATGAGACATTTCCCTGCTGCCTTACACACCATGAAACTATGAGGAAGTCAGACTTGAAAACTTAAGTACAAGTCCCGGACTAAAACCTCAGAGATATTTTATGTTCTTCTATAGAAAGAGGAAAAGAAAAAGTGCTGAATTTTAAATAGGTCTACATATTTATGAAGTGGCATCTCAAACATAATGCTTACTTTGTTTTGTTGCATTCCTATACAATAACGCAGGATATAACGTCTTGACCTCTAAACCTTCATCTGCATCAGAATCAAAGTCATGTTCTTCTTCATGAAATTCAGTATTATTTTCACTTAGAGGTATGGAGTGAAATTCATTCCTTAGAAAGGCTTGGAAATCACTTTTCCCTTTTCCTACTTTATCTTTTCCTCCAGCGTTCCCTTCCAATCTGGCAATTTAAATTGGTTCTTAGGTCACAAGACAAATGTTCTTATTTGTTGGTTCAAAGGCCTACATTTTGGCTCTTCGTCAAGCAAATCTCCTGTTGTTCTTGAAAGTTTTCCAGTCTTAGAGCCTGCTGCAAACATGCAAACCAGTGAGTCCCCCTGTACCAACCCCATTCCATAAAACTGCACCCACTGCACATGACCTGTCTCTCCCAGTGGGCCATGACACTGATCCCAAAGCAATCTCTTTACAGAACATAGAGTGACACACAGTAAACTGTGAGGGAACAATTCCACAATTTACACAAATAAGAATTTCTTGAGAACAACATAATTTTAACATATAGAGAAGTACTGTTGAATAAAAGCAAAAGAAAATTTATTTTAAAACTGGTCTTATTTGTATGTATTTGATTATGCCTGCAACTAGCATCCAGTTTACATAGTTACATACCAGATAAAAAAAAAACCAATTAAACAAAACAAAAACCATGAAAGAAACAAAAATTAATTTGACATCTCTTGACAGCTGCTACCTAGAAATACACTGCAAGGTGCAGACATCAGTTTTCAAAATTGTACACTTTGGGGGCAGTCATCTTCCCCTTCCAAGACATGCAAGCAGAATATCATTGTTCCATCTGGCTAGTCTGCCAAAAGAAGGCACTTTGGCAAGGTTGATTGCCTGAAAAATATGCTACATCAGTGCCGACTTGGTCACATTTGTCCTATTTTTTTCTTCTTTTCTCAAGCTGGCAATGGATGATTCTAAAAACCATGACAAAGTTGAGATTTCAGGTGCCTTTCAATTCCCTCTTGAAGCTGACATGACAGTTCTGTAACCTAGTGTGGAGTCTGGCTGCTTGTCATGTTCCAATTAGTGAAGCAGATGTGAAAGGTTTATTATCATCACCTTAGCCTTCAATTCAGCTTGAAATGGAACACTCATAACTATGCAGGAGTTTACTAGTTCTGTTGGTTTTCCTTATGTGCATATTAATTTCTAAGTTATTTCATTTTAACTTTAAAAATATTGTTCTGCTCCTACTTTTACTGCTCCTGGACAATTTTTTGTTCTTGGTAAGTTAATGGCAGTTTTGTCATAATCATTAGTGGGAATATAAGTAGTTCCTATAATGTGCTAATTATTTTAAGCCAACTCTTAATATGTAACAGACAGTTCTCTATTGCTATATTATTACTTAATTAATTTGCCATAAGATATACTGATAAAAATGTATTCAATCCACTTCATTACGTGTCAGTTTCAAATAATTTTCTGTCTCATTATCAGAGTTCTTTCCCATAATAAATGCAAAGCCTTATGCATACCTAAGAGATTGTTAACTTTTCAAATGATTTTTAATGCACTGGCCTGATGATTTCAGGGGCTACTTGAGTACAGGCTAAGTCTTTAACTAAGATTCCAGTACATGGGGAGCTATGACCTACAGCCTCTTCAGAGCTTTACTAAGAACCACTTCAGTGACAAAGTCCTCAGCTGTTTCCCTCTTGCAGTGCAAGAGGAGAATTTCCACTGCAGGAGAGACCACCACCACCACACATCAGCACAAGCAGCTCAGGTGGGAACCAGAAGCACATGGCACATGTACAGTAACCAAAGCAAGTGAAAAATCTTCCTTCCATTAGGTAAAAAGCAGCATGGCAGCCACAGCAGCACAGTATCATCCCTATTCATCGTCTAATTTCCAGGGAATTCTCTGAAATATGCAACCCCCCTGGAAAATGGATTATTAGACCTTATATAGCAGGCAACTGGAGGTCAGTAACAAGACTGAAGGAAGAGACATGTTTAACCATCGATGCAAAGTTAGTTCCCATCTTGATAGAAGGACTGTAATAATAGAAACTGAGGAGGAAAGCTGCATTAGTTTTGTCACAGGATAACCAAACAGAAAGAAACTATCAGAAAGTTTTGCACAGAAAAAAGGTTTTTTCCCTTCACCTGATACAGAGAAGCTATCTGCCTGTCTCTATTGTCTGTGGAGAGAAGCTATGGAACTAATTTAGTAGGATGCCTTGCATTTTAGGCAACCCCAGTGAAAGGAATCTTAATGAATGCTGAAAAAATGTACTCGATGCTAAAGAGAAAAGAGAAGAAAAAAATGTACAGAGATTGCAGTGATTACTCACAATAATACCTGCTGATATTAAAAAAAAAGAAGAACAAGAAGAAGTAAAAAGGAAAAGTAAAAGATGAAGAATTTGTGTGAAATGAGACTTTTGAAGGGTAACCATTCAGACTTTGTAGACATTCTTACAAATTTAGGACCTTTAATAGGACTGTTAATAGCAATAATACTCATAATAATAGTCCCAAATAAGGTAACATGCAATAACACATGAACAAACACACTATAGCTATATCAGTGGTTAAAATCAAAGGTTTGTATAATCTGAACATTTATTTTCCCAACACTATGCATAAGCAATGCCTAGGCTAGAAAATAACATCCAAAAAATCATATTTTTTCTGAGTGCTGTTCAGTAATTTACAACTTCCTAAATCAAAATGCATTCCAAAAATTTTGGAAACTTCAACAGATGTATTTACTAGACTTGTTCTACCTTTCCTTAAACCCAAATATGCTTTCAATATTCTCAGCATCCTGAGAGAAGGTCTTCCTTACCTTACATTTTTTAGTATCTCATATAATCCTAGAAAAACTGAAAGTTTAGTTCAACCACTGGTTCAAGGCAGGGATAAGTTCAAGATATGGTCTTCTTTTGTGTTACCTGGTAGTTTCCTCTGATGTCCCAAAGCTCTTCCATTGGAAGAGGCAGGGAAAAATGGTCCAAATTTGCTATCTCTAGACTGATCATAAAAGCCTTCTGCCATGTCTTCTAGAGATTTCTTTGTTTTTCAGACTGAAGAATTTGAAACCTACTTATAATACCAAACAGTTTCTTTTTCCTGCTTTTGAATAACTTTCTGGCAACTCTCTGAAATTTTTATGGTACCTTTCTTCTCAGATTTTTTTCCTATTTCTTTTTGACAGTGATATTATACTGTTTTAGTTTGGTAAAAGTACCTTGTATTTGATAAATTTAATAATATCTGAATGATCTGAAGTTTTCTAACTCTATTCCTTGTTAGAAAAATTGTCTCTGAGTCACTGAAAGAAATAGATGAAGAATTCTAATATAATAGCAACTACTAATAGTACTTATCTGAGATACTTTAAGACTCATGAAATCGCAACATCAGACCAAAAACCAGTGTGTTTGCAAAATTAGACAGTTTCTGGTTCAGATCTACTTTTGCATGTACTCCTTCAAGGTGGTAACAAACTATTTTCATCACTAGATTATATGTGAATACTGCAGAGTGATTTCAAAACCACCGAGGCAGCTTTGTCAGCTAATTTGGCATGATTTTGTGGTTCTGCTGCTCTGGTCCCTAAGCCTCATGCTTGTTTTTTAGTACTATTATGAATAAATTAAAATCATGATATAAAGATACAAGATGCGAAGTCATAAACAAACATTTCCTTTTCTTTCTCCCCAAACAAGTTTTTAATAGTGTATTATGCTGTCACTCTTATCAAAACAGTAAATATTCATTAATTGTTCAATCTGAAACTAATGTATCATATGGAAGAACAATTTTAAGAGGGCATTTATGAAACAGAGATATTAAGCTGCTAGATTATACTTACAGTAAATGTCACTGAATGCAATAGAAACAATGATTTGCCTTAATTTTCAATTTGTTACATTTTAAAATAAAAATAGGAAGGTAACAAGTCATGTTACTTTTCCTTTGAAAAAATTGCTAAATTGTATTATTCCAGTTCAGTACAGTGTCATCAATTTATTAAGTTACCATTATACATATCACCAGGGCCTCTACTGAATGTGACAGGTACATTTCCCTACTCTAGTTGAGTGTTTTTCTCCACAGCCCATGAAACTGCTACAGCAATTGCTGAGCAGCAAGTAAATATTCAGTAAGTAAATGTTCTAAGATAGTGCCTAATTGAGACTGAGAACTGAAACAGACTCTAAGGAAGGCAGGTTCACAGTGGCTTGATCAGCCATGCTTGTTAATTCTAATCCTAACTAGATCATTTATTTCTGGAAGTGTTAGTAACAGCAGATAGTAATTACTCCACAGTGAAGGAAAGAGCAAGGGGTCACTATCTCATTAAAAGAGGAAAATTAAACACACCAGATCTAAACCATTTTTTTACCTTTTATTTAACATTATTTTGGTGAAATTACTTCCAACTATAAATAAATAAATAATGTAGAAAAGGAATTATTTTAACCTGTATCAACAAATAATGCTATCATATGATGCATTCCCCATTACAGATGAACACATATTTAAACTCTTTTAGACTACACCATGATAAAACATGCTGTAATATTAGGTCTCTTTGGGAAAGAAAAAGCTCCTTTTTTCATATTTACATGTGGCCTACAGAGTAGGTTCAACATCACAAAGTTATCAAAGTACATTTTAATGAGGTGAAATTTCCCAGTAAAATATGAATCAGTTTGTCTATTATGGGTCAAAATTGTGAAAAAAGAATTGGTAAAATGCTTTAATACTGTTTCAGTTTACTATGTTTTTTAAAAGTATTGTCAGAATCCATAACTCAAGGAAATTTACTAACAAACAATGTGATTCTTGTAAAAAACCTCTGAAACTCAGAACACTAGTCTCATGTAGAAATTAGGTTATAACTTAATTCTGAACCAGATAGTAGACGCAGAGTGCAACTTTTTCTGTAGATGAGAGAATCATAGTCTTCTATTTTTTGTGATATAGGGTAGGATTTAAACATCTCTTTCAGAGAGAAAGTTTGAAACGTAAATCTATAGCAACTTTTAAATCCCATTATATTTCCTGCGGAAAAACTGAACTATTCAGAGATTGCCCTATATGAACTGTCTTATCAGGTGGAACTCTTATCAGACAGAATCACAGAATTGCGGAATGGTTTGGGTAGGAAGCTATCTCTAAAGATCATCAAGATCACCCACTTACCACACGCACACCACCACTACCACACTCCTCTTCTACACCCCCAAAGGTTGAGATAGATCAACACAGCCATGGACTTCTTGCGTTAGATCAGCTTGTTCAAAGCCCCACTCCTACCTAACTTTGAACACTTCTGATGATGGTCCATCTACAGCCTCCCTGGGCAACCTGTTCCAGTGCCACATCCCTCTGTTAAGAATTTCTTCCTTATCTGAAGGAAACCTAAACCTAAATTTTTCACTTTAAAACTGTTGCCCTTTGTCCTGTCACTATTGGCCCAGGTAAAACATCTACCTCCATTTTTCTTACAAGCCCTTCTTGGCGTTTAGGCTACAATATGGGCTTCCCTGAGCCTTCTCTTTTTCAGGCTAAACAAGCACAATTGCCTCAGATTTTCTTCATAGATTATAAAAAATTCTCCAGACAGGAGACAAACTAAATCAAATGAAACCCATCTTAGTTTCTAGAAGAAAACTAGAAAAAGAGCTAAATTTTTTGGAGTCTCCTTATGCACAATGCACACTCAAATGCACACTCAATGCACACTCAAAAGAATCCACTCATATAAAAATAACCACCAACTATCAGTAATGATTACAGAAATTTGGCATATATGAAAAATTTTACACTATGAATTATCCTGAATCTGTAAAATGGAAATAAATACAATTTTTTAAATTAGAATTTTGGTATTTATAGAAACACGTTTTATTTAAGGAACTTACAGAAATTAAAAAACCCTAGACCATCAGAATTGAAAATCAATTTAAAAATAAAATTAAAACTTTTAGTCCGTTACGATTTCACAAGAAGTACTGATAAGAAAATTATGATTCTCTTTTTTTTAGGGCTTGTGAAATTCAACATGACTGGTTAAAATATCCTACTGTGAAACTGTTTCAAGGAAACCTGCCAGTCTGACTATTCTCAAGCCTCTCTGGCAGTCACACTCCCAAGGCCAGAGACTTTCACTGCTGGGACTGGAGCCCCTTCACAGCAGCAACTCCAGTGACCTGAGGCCCCCTGCACGCCCCACTCAGACCCAGACAGAACAGGTTTCCTCACCAGTTCCATCCCAGGTTTCCCATCGCAGCCTCAGACATCTCGTTCCGTAAAGCCATTTATTCACAGCACAGTGACACAGAAACAGCTCGAGCTGGTGCTTCTGAGGAGGGACCTCAACAAAGGAACCCCTGGGCTTTTACACCCTCACAGTCTGTCCTCTAGTCTTGCTCTTGCTCCAAGCCCTCAGCTCCTGTTGTGTCCCCCGATGTCCTGGCTGGCACCACCAGTCCTTGTGCCCTTTGTTATTTAAACAAAGGTTGGTCAGTTCATGGCCTCTTGTCTCGGGCTCCCCACCCAGAACTCAATCTGCATCTCAGTCTGCTTCTCCAAGTGCATATCTTGACTAACACTCCACCCCAGGTTGTATTTCAGGTGGGCTTGGCTGGTGCTATTGTGCATACTTTCTCCACCCTTCAACCCCCTTCTGTATATTCATAACATACCGGGTGAGGTGTTCCCCTCCTTCTGGCTGCCAGAGAGTCTCATGAATGGTCTGACAGGGAAGTTTCCTTAACAGCTGTTTCATAATTATTTTAATTATATTGGCAAGTTTATTCAAAACTGCAAAATTTGAACTCAGTGAGATCCACTCATTGAGTGTGATACTGAAAGTGATCCTCAGCAATACGGCAATTGAAAACTTGTGTCTGGAAGGAAAAGAAATACTCTGTCTGTTAGAAATTGAGAAATAAAAATGTCCACTTGTTATACTTATAAAAGCATAATGACATATGGGAAAAAATGCTCTATATTTTGTAAGTTAGAAGCTAACAGTACCTACTAATTAAAATTCAGACAATCTCTTACCCAGTTGCAAGACCGTGAATAACTGTGACACTTACCCAATAGCACCTTGCCAGTTCACGATTTAATTTCAGCTGTGAATACCAGTTTTTAATTGATTGTTTTCCTTCTAGCTGCAAATAAATGTATAATGGGCGTTTTTTATAGATATTTACTACTTTAAATTTCTGTATTCATTGTTTTGTCATTGCAAGTTCAGTGACATATGACCTAACATAATAAACAAAGCAACTACAAATATGATGAAATATTTCTCTCAGTGTCTTTCAACACTGATACAAAGATAATTTATGGAATTATATTAAAGGTCAGTTAGACATTTGAATTTATCTCCAGATTTTATGTACCTTTTTTTTTTTCTATTTATTTCACTAGGTCATCTGTTTTATTATGTGTGACCTGAGTAAGTGGTCACACTTACTCCAGAAAAATTTACTAGAAAAAAAACCATGACAAAATCATGTTTGCTCTATACTTCAAAATACCAAGCAGTTAAATAAAAGAGTGAAATACATCATGTCTATTTCTACGCAGTGCCCAAGGGCAAAAAATATTGGTTTTTTTAATATATCTAGACATACGTTCTTGTCTCATTTTAGTCAAATATTAGAGAATCTTTCAAGTAAAGAATTGTTAGAATGTTTTCACATCACCATAAATTATTTCTTAACTATACTTCAGTAAGAGTAGAAAGAGGTCCAGCTTACAATTCATAACATAAACCACTCCTTCTCTCTTTTGCCAGCATACAGTAACTATATTTAAACACTTAAGACACAGATTATTGATAAGTGCATATATGCCAGGACTATGAGGAATAATGCAGATCTACTAAAAGGTTGTTGTTGACTTTGTATTGCATATAATATATCTCACAGCTTAATCTTTCTTTAGCTATTAGCCGTACATATTTTTTGTAGTTCCGCAGATGATGGTGCAGTTCTGAAAGAAGCAATGCAGTTCAACCTAGAAGGAAGCACCTAAAATAATGTTAAAACATGACATGGCTACTCACACAGAGGCATTTAGTGTCAGTCAAAAAACCCACTGGCATCTAAGAATTGATAGGAAACTGGCAATAAGGAATTTGCGGCAAAGAAACTATTGGAGATCTACCTCCGCTTTTCTGCGTTAAAAAATTTGTGAAATGGTATTACCCTTGTGCTTAGGCAAATAAAACTCCAGGTTGCTATCTAAGGTGACCCAATGGCTCTGTCTCTGAGATTCACTGACTGAAGAAATGCTCTTTTTGAACACCTCCATTCCAAGAATGAAGACACCTTGTGCTCAGCTCAAGCATCTCATGAACATATACAGATGCCTGAATGCAGGCCTGCGACGCATGAATTGGAGGCAGTCTGACTCCCAGGCCCATTAACTTCAGGTAGTGTTGATGCTCAAACAAGGATTATTGGCAGAAAAATAATCTTTTCTATGCGCCATTTCATATGTTTGCTGCAGCTGAGACAGGATTGTACAATACATATGGATTATGGGAATTATTTCAGTGTTTTAACTCTTCCTTAGTAATTTCCTTTATTTTGTTCTTTTATGTGATTTGGGTCTCCAGAGAGCTCATTTGTCAGGTACAAATTAAAAAATTCTGGGATGGGTATTCAAAGATAGTGAGAAAGCTTCAGAAATCTTCTTGGGGTTTTGTGAATCCAAGTGCAGTGAAAAGCACCAGGAGTAGTGAAAAAAATTTACAGTGAATTGAAAACATTGTAATATATTTTCATTAATTGAACCCAAAAGAAAATCAAGCTACTAAAAGCTTTTTGCATGCTGCTTAGGTAGTTCCTACCATGAGAAGAAAAGTGAAAAAAAAAAAAAAAATTGCGTTTTCCTATATTAAACAATGAATTCCAAAACTGGATATAGTCAGATGTATTTGAAGTTTATCAGAAGCACTGGGTTGACCCTGGCTAGATACAAGACACCCTCCAAAGCTGCTCTATCACTTTCCTCTGCAAATGGACTGGGGAGAGAAAATATAGTGAAAGATTCATGAGTTGGGATAAGGACAGAGAGAGATTACTCATCAAATACCATCATAGACAAAACAGACTGAACCTAGGGATTGTAACTGAATTTATTACTAAAAAATTCAGAGCAGGATAATGAGCAGTATGAAACATCTTTAAACAAACATCTTCTCCCCACCCCTCCCTCTTTTCCAGGCTCTACCTCCTCCCCTTCAGCAGTGCAGGGAGACAGGGAACAAGGACCTGGATGACTACGGTCGGTTCATCCCGTGTTGTTCCTGATGCTGCTCAGAGAGGAGTCCTTCCACAGCTCCAGCATGGAGCGCCTCCCATAGGAGACCGTTCTCACAAACTTCTCACATGTGAGTCCATCCCAGAGCCATTACTATAATTCCTGATTGGCACAGCCCTGGCCAGAAGTGGCACTGGCTCTGCTGGACATGGAGAAAGATTCCTGCAGCTTCTCACAGAAGCCACCCCTGCAATGCTCCAGCTACCAAAACCTGGCCACACAAATCCAGTACATCAGAGCTCTACAGTTGTTATTCTGGATCTTAACTCTCATCTTTTTTTTTTTCATCTTATATAAACATAGTTAATTCCCTTGAAGAGAATTGCATTTAAACAAACGTACTCAGAACAAAGGGAAAAGTAATATAAAATGCTCAAAAGTGGTTAGTCATAATTGTTCCTGATTTCCACTGGAATCAGTGGAACTCACAAGTCATATTACACCCAGAGTTTCCATCATAATATAAGAATTAAAGATAAACAGATGAAAAAAATATTTCTTCTTAGAACAAGGGTCCTGTATACCAAAAA
This sequence comes from Corvus cornix cornix, assembly GCF_000738735.6. NCBI lineage: Eukaryota > Metazoa > Chordata > Aves > Passeriformes > Corvidae > Corvus > Corvus cornix. The sequence goes on along the minus strand of NC_047057.1, from coordinate 16,898,565 downwards.
TAAATCAATTTAAAGCAATACTCAAGAGGTACGCATATTACTGTAGCCAACAGCACACCATCTCATTTTCTCATTCCCCAGTTGTTCAGGAGTAGTAAAATGTATATTAGTATGGAGATTTTTTGCAACGGGGCACACACTTTTTGCTAATGAAGCAAGTCTGTCAGAGCAACAGAGATGGAAGAAAGTGTAATTGGATCTTACTTGAAAACCTTCAGCTTAGGTTTTGGTGTAGAACTGGCAGGTTCTGTCAATATCTACAGAGAGATTTATTACTATGTCATATATGCTTAGAATGACACACATTTGTACCATCACAAAATAAAATAAATAGTGTTATTATCTTATTTTGAAAATTTTGTGCGTCTAAAGTGCAAGAATATTTTTTTCAATTGCATGAAATTTACAATTAGCTGCCAGTTTTGGGCTCTGGTTTTATTGGAAATAAACAGATCATTATAAAAACAGTAAAATCTCATTATTATTTGCATAAATGAAAACCAAGTAATGAAGCTAACTAAGAAAGACATGTTCTGCTGTTTAGATAATTCATTTTGCTTTGTTTTATAGTGTAAGACCATAATTTAAAAAGAAATTAATAACAAAAGACAATTGCAAGTACACATTTTAGTAACTAGGGTCTGCTAAATATCATAATTCAATTTCATTCACAAACACATGGTCAGAGATAACTCATAACAAAAAATAATAATGATAAACTTTGAAGCAAGGGGAGTTCAATTTCTTTAATATTTTTAGTGCGGCTCATACGTTGTTATGTTTCCACATTTTCAGTCTCAATAATTTACTAGTATTTTCATATGCTGGGCAGCTGAATATTTCTCTAAATGAAAAATGGCTAACTGGAGCCTTATTTCTAGAAGGATTCTGTGTTTTCAGTCTTATCTCCATCATTTATCTTGTTTTAAATGCAATGTTGAATCTTGACCTGTCCACAGACAGTGGTAGATACGTGATTTTTTTTCCATTTCCTTTTGATTTTTTTGCCTTGAAATAATAAACAGAAATGAGACCTAATTCTGAATATAAACTGAGATCTGCTACATATGCTTAGAAAGGAAATTTGAAAATTTTGGAAAATCCTTGAAATTTACATTCCTGAAATCTGTAAAATTGATCAGCCATTTGGTGAATAATTGTATTCTTACCTCTGCTTCTCTTTCTATTTCTTTTTTACTGAAACTTCATTCTCACTGAGAAAAAAAAGACTCATGAAAATTTGGAACACAATTATATTAAGGGAAATCAATCAAATAAACTGTGATGTTTCCTGAACGAAGCTCTCTGTTTCTATAGAAATGTCAGTAGCATCTGCTGTGTATCTGCACTTTCAATTTAAACTTTGAAGGGATATTTTTCTTACTTAATTATATTTATGAAAATACCAAATGTCTGTTTTGAACTCCTACGCTATATTAATTGTGCTAATACATGGCTAAGCTAGGTGACAAGCACTTTTCACTGACCATTATTATTAGCTGAAAGAAACCAAATGCGAGGCTTTTTAGAGAAGAAATATCTAACAATTACATGTATAAAAATATATCTTTTATTTTAAGATGTAACTGCATAGCTCCCAGAGGAGATTTTAGTCATTAAGTTCTCCAACGTACCTAGTTGGGGTCCCAAATTTAGTACTTAGATACAGGAGATAATTTGAGAAAAAGTTCTCTTTTCTGGGTGCTCCTGATTGGCCTGTTTAGCATAAGTGACTTGTGGGAACTGCACATCTGAAGCTTTGAGTGGCTGAATGCCCACAGAATGCTTTGCCTCAGTCTTGAGTATCTATATGGCAGTTAGGCAAGATAAGCGTACTTAGATTTCCAAATAATTACAGGAAAAAAAAAGAAGCCCTTAGACGGTGTCTGCTAAATATTTTTCATAGTAAATTTTATTAACAGCCCTGTCATTCTATCTTTATTTCTCCCTAGATTTGCTTCGGGAAAGAAATCAACAACTTTTGTATATTTTTGGTTTTAACTTTCATCTATTTGCATATTTTATCATTGCTCTCAAGTCTAAGGAGATATATTGCATAGTATGTAAAAATGACTAGAGTCTGATCTCTGTTACATATGAATAATAAATAACACAAGACTTACAATGCAAGCAGCAGTACAGGCACAAGACGTAAAAATGATCGAGAACTGGAGTTTATGGGAACACACAACTAAGGGGAATAGAAGTAAAGAAAAATTAATCAAACGTTTGTGGGGAAGGGCAGAATAAATCTATGTGGCTTACTCTTCTCCATCAGGCATGTATAATTGCATTGTTTCAAAACTTGTTTGCTGGCTTAGTTCACAGATGTGTTCAGGTTTTGGAAGCTTGCTGTTTTGCACTTGTGAGCCCTCTCCAAAAACTTACACAGTGCTCATTTAGAAGGTTGCTTAAACATATTCTCTAAAACCAGCTTCATGTCTACTGCTTGTAATACACAGTGTAAAGATGATAATATGTAAATGTTAGCTAATTATATTTTCAGAGAGGGGAGGGGAGGATAGGGTGGGAAGGGAAGGGAAGGGAAGGGAAGGGAAGGGAAGGGAGGAAGGGAAGGGAAGGGAAGGGAAGGGAAGGGAAGGGAAGGGAAGGGAAGGGAAGGGAAGGAAAGGGAAGGGAAGGGAAGGAAAGGGAAGGGAAGGGAAGGGAAGGGAAGGGAAGGGAAGGGAAGGGAAGGGAAGGGAAAAGTCCTTAAAAAATTTACCATTAGACCTAAAATTTTGCAATTCTAAGGACCCTTCTTTCTATAGATCTGTATTATGGGAATCAGGTTAGAACTGTTTCTTCTTCCCTACAGAGTACGAGGACTATTCCTGGTTCATGAAGCTTTTTGAAATTCCTCTCTAAAAGAAGTCAAGTGAACAGGTTGCCTTACAGGAAGACATAGTAGTTGTCTCAACAAGCCTTGAGAGGGTGATTGTTGTATAACACTGCCCGGTTTACCACTGGCTACTGCTTCAAAAGAGAAAATGCTGAGTATGCTGAGGGAGAACACATTGCAAATGCATGTCTTATCTCTATCAGCTGTTTTTGCTGATCATGGAAAGTCAGCTAAACATCTATAAACCCTCTTCAGTCACAGAGTTGGAAAGGGTGGATCTGAAGAATGAAAAATATGCTGGCAATGTGACAGATCTTCCAGCTTGCCAGCCCATCAAAAATGGTGCTGAGTGTATCTGAAGAAGGCAGATGATGAATCAGTGAGGCAGGCTAACAGAAGGACATAAAGAAATTGACAGTTCTGTCAACTAGCTCTTGGTGGGAAGCAATTAGGTTATGATGAATAAGAGAAATAAATCATGCAGAAACTGTAGATAATTAATTAAAGGAAACCTCCCCCCAAAGTAAAGAATTGCTGTAAACTTTCAAAACAGAAATACAGATTGCAGTATTTCCACTGCAAAATTAAAACGAAGAGACAGAACAAAAAAGCACAAACATCTAGTGAAAAACCCGTAATTTCCTTCCTTTTCTTCCTGTCTGCCCCATCCTTTCCCTCTCTTACCCTCACTTCAACCCCATCTTAATTTGAATTTTGTTACAGAATAGCTATCATGACCACTCACCCAGAATGGAAGTGGAGAGAAGTGCTCACATGAGAGCAGGAGTTCAGGAATATCAAGGCCTCTACAGCTGGGGAGACAAAGAAAAAACAGAACAGTGGAAATGTGATGGGAGGTCAGTATTGCCCCAAAGAGACAGGGTAGTACCTGGGAGTGCAGGATGTTGCTCCTGTGGCCTTTGAGAAAGCATAATGAGTAGGACATGAGAATTTCAGCATTCTGCTAAAGCACCAGACAGCTCTTTCTTTTTCTCTCTGAAATCTGTCTCTTCCTCTCAGAAACAGTGTGGATAGTTACATTGGATTACACTGGTCAGATCTGAAGACAGACTGATTTTTCTTGCTTTTGCTTTTTCCTTTTTTTTGATGACTAAACATAAACATGACTTCTATTTCTCATCCTCCTAAGCACAACAAAGATGATTAGCTGAAAATGAAACTATCTGTAGTTTTGTATTTTCAGTATTAAAATCAAAGTGGACCAAAGCTGGTGCCAACCACTGATCATTTTCTACTATGAAAACCCACTTTCTTTCTAACTTCATTTTATTCAGAGAAACAAGATTTACAGTATCATAAAATATTACAGTACCATAATATATGGGGGAACCATCTCTCTGACTGTCAAGAAAGAAGTGTTACAACAGGGAGATTGAATTTCAAATGTCCCATTTTTTCTTAAGATAAGCTCATAGTGCTTTTAATTTTGTCTTCTTCAAAATCCTATGTGGGTTATGTCAGCACACCTAAAGTGTGATGACTTGTTAGTAAAGAATCCTAAAATAATTTCTCTTTTGGAAGTTGTGTTTTATCAGTTATTTTCAGATGAAATTATGTTTCCTTAATGTTTGACTTAGATTGCACATAGAGCATTTTATTAACTTATTAGTTCTTTGAAAAGCTTGGTTTCTTAATATTCCCTATTAAAAATAGTAATTTTATCTGATATTAGGATATTAAGATGTGTTTAGATGAAAATTTTGTTTTATTTTGGTTTTTTTCTATTTTTAAATCCTCTTCATCTATCATCCACCTAACACTTAAAAACACTAATAAAGTTCTGGTACCATAGACCAAAAAAAATCTATTGTAGTATCACACAGAGATAAACAAAAGTAAAAAAAAAGTAGATGCAGAAACCTTGTCTTTAGAAAAAAATTGCATCTACAACTAAATTAATTTTTAAAAATATATACGAAAACAAACCCAGTCAAAATTGATCTAGACAAAAGAAGTCTGACAAACCTCAGTACTGTGGTCTTGCAAAATTATTGCAAAACTTTAGGAATTTTGCTGGCAGTGTCAAGACTGGGTGACTATGACATACTTTCAGGTTTGGTCGATTTCTATGTTTTGGGTTGGGGTTTTTAGTTTTGTTTGGGGGGGGGGTTGCCTTTTTAATTTATTTCTTGTGAATAAAGGCCCTTGCAATCTTTGGAAAACAGGTAACAAAACACATACACAAAAACCTACCTAAACCTTTATATCTGAAAGAGTAAATAATCTACATGATCTTTAACATTTTTACCAAATAGTGAGTAAAAGACCTGATAAGGGCAGAACAGGTCAGTTTTGCTTCTCATTTGTTTTTAATTTTTAAATTTCTGACCCAGGGCAGGTCCCTTTTATAGTGTCTGTATTTCTTGCCTGTAGTTTTAAGGTGACTTAACTGCCTTGCTAAGCACTCTTTTTCCCTTACTAACCACAATATGATCTAGAAATCAGAATCTTAAAATTCTCCATTTAAAATTTAATCCTCACAGGATTTTCTTCTGTGAGTGCCTGTGTGAATTCTGTGATAGAATCCTCTACTTTCCCTAGTTCCTGTCTTCTGAGTGGAACTCTCCTGGGTAATAAATATATACCTCCCTAGCCACATCTGCCATTACTGTCTGTCTCTTCTTGGCAGTAAATTGGGCTCCACTCTGCTTGCAAATCCTGTTACCATCCATAACTATAGTGGCAATAGTTTCTCTTATTTTTCTGCCATGCAAACCTTCATCTAGGCAAATGGAGTAACAATGTACTTTAATGAACAAGCATTTACCAACTTAACCTCAAACAGAAATTGGCTACTTACAATGCAATCCGAAGCTAATAAACTTAGTTTATGTAAATTCTACCATATGAAAGTTGTGCAGGACACTGGTGCTTACCAGATTTCAAATGGAAACTGGAAAAGTCTGTGTATCTAACAATGAAAATCAGTTGTATAATTTTTTAAAATATCTTTTTTTCTTACCTAATATATGTAAAGTGCCATAGGCTGATTAAATCAATATTTACTAGCAGAGAGCTTCCAACAAGTGGAAATGTGGGGCAGAGGTGGAGGGCAGCATGAAGGAGCTCTGTATATAAAGTGAGTTTGAAGGACCTGAACAAGGAGAGATTAATATTTCCCAGACATTTCATGCTTTCATTATCTTGCTTCTGCCATAGAATTTCTCAAGGTTTTATTTTTATTTTAGATTGAAATATTAACTCAATAATTTCTAGACAGCTAACATGAATATAGCTCAACTGAGGCATAATATATCCATGTACATTAAAGCCAGAAAAAAATAGATTTCAAGTGCATTAATCATCTGTATTTCTCATCAGAACATTAGTAAGTTGTACTCAATACTGTACCTTTTTTTCAGGGAAGATAGCAGTAGCAGAAGCAATTGTCAGAAACTGATAATGGTTCAAATCGTGCTTTCATTTTGCTCAAAAGAGTCCAGCAAAAATTAAGGGAATCAAAGATTGACTAAAGTCATCTTCTTGCTGCTGCAAATATTGAATCAGCTTAATAAGTCTGCCATACTCTTACTTATAAATTAAAGAAATATTTTGGATTTCTCATAGGGTATTAATATTCTTCTCTTTCTAAAATGAGCATAGCTGATATATATATCAGTAGCTACATGTCTCGGGAATACTTTTCCCACTGGATGCCACTGTTTGATCAAACTCAGGCAAACAAAATCCTGGGATAATCATGAAAATTTGTAGCTGAAAAAAACCATTAATTCAAGTTAAGTTAAAATATAGGTTCTTTAGGAAATGTATGAAGCGTACTTTATTAAAATGCCTGGAGCACAATTACTATGGTTTTAGTACGGATTATACAAAATTAAAGATTCAATGAGGAAATAAAAACTCATTCACAGGGCATGATGGAACAATAGAAAAAAAATAGTGGTATATAAAAGCAGAACTTATTTGCTGAATAACAGATAAATGTTTCAACATCTTAATCATTTTGAGTATGAGTTTGTAATTTGACACTGACTGAAAAGGGACTTGCCACTAGCATTAAAATATTTCACAGGTGAAATATCAAGTACATTTTTTCTTTGTTATGATAGAATTATCTTAGTATGAGCAGTTTCAGTTATTTCTGAAAGCCAATATTCTAATTTTATTATCACGGGAACCAACGGCACTTCACCATTCACTTTCAGAGGACATCATCAGACCAACATGAGTATAAAGAAAATACTGACTTCCTCTAATTCTTTGAAGAAGCACTGTTCAAGGGACAGTAATGATATTTAAGCAATGGTAAATGCTCTAGTACAAAATAAGAAATGGCCTCTAAAATGCAGGTTCACAGAATACAATACCACCAGAAAAGAAAACATTTTAGGAACATACCAGTAATAGAAGGAGATGTAAGGAGGACATGAAAAAAAATCAAAGACTGCAAGTAAAATTATTTCAATTTCAGGAGATTAATTCAAAAGACAAGGAATTATCAGAAATTTATGAAAAAACATGGGAGGAAAAGATGGGGATAAAATTGTAAATCTTCCATTGAATCTAGATTACAATACTCTAGTCATTTTTATAGCATTTCAAAATCTGCTTTTGCTTTTTTATATAATGTGAAATTTTACATGAACTGTGACAGCAAGACATTGGTTTGATTAAGTATTTTATATGAATCCTTGACTTTTGTAAGTACATTCCAAAAATGTTCTACAGCTAAGTAATTACACTTCTCTTATAGCAGAGACATAGTATGGGTATTTTTTTGTGATAAAATTAAGTAATATTTCCCATTACTCTTCAGCCTCTTAGACATTGCATACTATTTTCTGATCTCTTTAAATTATAATATTCCTATAATTCTGAAAATGCACTATATATCACTCTGAAATACATTTCTAAGGCTTCCTTTACTATAGAAAGGAGCAGTCGACTCTCCTAAATTTGACAAATTGCTTGAAGGCAAGAATAACAAAAGCCTACCTATTTCAAAGATGTGTATATGACAAGTCCAGGTTTTATGCAACACTGCAATTCACTGTGTTAAGACTAGTTTTTCCAGATAACTTTAAATGAAGACTGCACTCTAAACCTTGAAATTGTAAAGCCTGGCTACCATAGTGCAATTCACCTTTCACGATACTTTTTGACAGTGTCTTCTAGCATTCTAAACCAGAAAATTTTCGAGGCATGTGATACAGCATGGCTGTCTCAAGCCTTTGATCAGCAGAGGAAATTCTGGCACAGGACAGTCAGTTTGATGGGGATGTGGAATAATAGAAGTTAAGAATCAGTAACAAGAAGGAAAATTATATGGGACAAAAAATGTGGAAGACAGACTTAAAAACAAGCAAAAATGAAATGTTTGATAGCAATTGAAAAATAAAAATAGAGGAGCAAAGAAAGAAAAAATGAGAAACAAAATTCTAAGTGTTTTATAAATCAAGTTTTTTGTTTGTTTATTTGTTTTTAAATAATTATTCTTCCCTGCATTTATTCTGTGGGTGGATTTTTTGAGGGGTTAAATCATCTTGGGGGGAACTAGTGAGTACGCTCTGTGTTTTTATCTATATATATATTTTTATGTGTGTCTATCTGTGTATCTCTGAGCATGTGTGTGAATCTAACTATTCTTTTTATGGGACACTTTCCCACTTTCCCTAAGAAGTTGTCCCTACTCTGATTTATTTTTATTTTAATTAAAATTTTGTGCAACTAAATAAAGAAAAAAAAAAGGAATGGGAAACTTTGGGCATTGTATCATATAGAGGAAAAAAGTCATACATCTCTCAACATTTCCTACATGCGATTGTGAGGTTAAAGTAAAAGTCTTCCAGGCACTCATCTAAAGTACACAAAACTAAGTAACACTGGTCCTTTAAGGATGGTATAAATGGCTCATCAGTTAGAAATTTAAAATATGGATACTGCCTAGAAGAGATAAGTCAAATGAGAAATCCCGTCTGCCCTAACATGAACCAGTCAGTTAAAATCCAGCTTTTAGTGCTAACATAAGTGCCACCTTGAGTCAAGGTGGCAAAATTAAAAGACCCTGCAGGAATCAGGCACAAATCTCAGGTGAGAGCTGATTTGTGTCAGAGGAGCTTAAAGCAGTCAAAGCAAGCTCCTGTGTTCCTGGAACTAGAAGTACACATGTCTGGACCCTGTGTCCCAGGTTTCCAGCAGTGCGAGCCAGCAGTGAGCTGTTCAGGCATTGCAGGAGGCGTGTGACAAAGAGGGCAGCCCTGGTGAATAAGGCATAGCAGGGTCTGAGAGTTATGCCCAGGGCAGTTGGTGCTGCCTACTGCTGCCAAAGCAGGCAATGAGGAGGCACCAGTAAGGGTACAGGGACAGGGAAGGAAAGAAAGACAATGAGGGCTTAAACCAGAAAATATTACTATAGATTTAATAGAGTAACAGGTAAGAATAGGGTTGAGTTTTCCCCGATAGCATTTCATTTGATAGCAAAGCTTCCCTTTGTTCTTAAAATCGCAAATAAATTTAAAAAAAAAAGGGGACCTGATTCTGAAAATATGCTTGTGAGCAATATCAATTACATGAGTATATGAATACACATTCCAAGGCTGGCAGTACTGCAAATGGCCAAATGTAGTGTGTTAATTATCCATGTAATGGTGGAAAAGCACTTCTGCACATCTGACATGTTTAAGGAAATGCCTTTTGTATTACACTATTTTTATAGTTCATAAAAAGCCCTGCCTAAAATGAAGCCAGTTGTAAAATAGTGCTATGCAATCTGACTTGGTTTGCTTTGTTTACGTACAAAATAATAATAGCTTCTGTACTGTCATTATTTGATGACATTTTCCCTTTGTGTTTTTGTTTTTCTTTTTCCTTTTGCCAAAGATACTTAAACCAAAGTCCTTACTGACATGTCTTGCCATTTAAACATGTTCTAGTCCCACAGTTTCTCATCTCAACCCACAGTCTAATTTTTCTGGTTTTGTTTCTGTGGATTGTTGTGGGTTATTTTAATCTCTTACTTTAAAGACTCACTAAGAATCTTCACCTGTAACAATGGAAATTGCAAATAAAGAGCTCTCTCTAGATGACAAATGAAGTACAGTTTTTTAGATTTATCTGTTCTTTAATATTTAGTGTAATTGTTAGATTGAGTGGGGTCAATGAATATGGTGTTTATGAGGACAGTAGAAAACAGAATAGCTTCCATCTTAAGCAAAGATATAATTCTGTGGTTTTTGTGACCTAACTAGAAATAAATTGCATTTCCATATGTTTTCTATGACATTTCCATATGCTTTTATTGACAAATTCTGGTTCATAATTTGCGATGATGATAAAATATAAGTGTATATCATTATTTTCTTTGTAAATAATATATTTTTTTGAAAGGTCTGCCTTTTGACTTAAATACTATTAAAAATAAATTTGTCTTTAGGATGGATTTGTATATTTACTACTGATTTATTCCATCTGAGCTGCAGTTTACTTTAAATATTCTAAAATATCAAAATTTTTCATAATACTGTTATGTAATTGCAGTCACTTTGGTTTTTTTGGAAGGTAAGAAATTGATCCTTCCTAACTTTTTTTTTTTGTCTGAGTTCATAGCAATTATTGGAAGACATAACTCTAATTTTAAGGGACTGTTATAAACAAGTTATATTTTTCTTAGTATTTTTTAATACGTGAAGAACAAAGCTTAGGGCACAGTGACATTCAGATTATTATATCAAGGCTTTGAAAAGCCTTCTTTCTTTGAAGTCTCTGCAAAAATATACTTCTATCATGGTTAAAATTAAAATCTATTGCAGGTCTTCAATATGGAAAAGTGAATATTTATAGAAAGGGTTAGGGAAAACATATCTCAAGAACTTCAAAATAAATTCTACTCTGTGACCTTCAAATATTAAAGATAGTAGGAGATCTGTTAATACTTTGTGGTGACAAAACAGCAGTTCTTTTTCTGACTAAACACTCTACAAAAACAATATTTTACAAAATTTCTTTTCCTATCTTAAACTGCCTTGTCTACCCTAGAGTATTGTTGTTTAATCTGTCAGTACTCTGAGATATTATACAAGCAGATAAATTAGCTATAATCCTTGTCTCTGAAGAGTTTCATTACCCAAAAGTACAATCATATGAGAGAAGGTAAAACAAAAGAAAGAATTAGGAGGGAATAAGGGGAGAGAAGGAAGGACACCAGTTATGAAATCCTCAGTTTTCATGGTGCTTTGGATAGCTTTCCATTTAGATAGATTTTTATCTTTCATGGAGCAATAATACAATAAAGAAAACAATGAGAGTTGTGGAACAGATGAGAAACCTGTGAATGTGAGGAGGAAAAAAGAGTATGTAGGCAACAAGTAGGGACAACAGAGGGAAAGATGTGAAATGAAATGTGTGTCTAAGTTTTGCAAGAAAACCAGTTGCTGTCATTGGTGAAGGAGAGGCGCATGATGGAGAGAGCTGATCCCAGCTCCAGAGCAGGAGACCATTTGTGTTGGGAGAGATAACTTGAAGAAACGGAACAAAGAAAGCAAAACAGCAATAAGAAGAAATCAAATTAACTTACCCGCATGTCTTTCTGAGTCTCTTCACGCTGATAGAAATTAGCCTGTCTGAGAGTGTTCTCTTTCTTGCAACAAATATCCCCCAACCCCAAGGTAATTTTGCATAAATTTACATTTGTTTTTTTATTTATTTTTTTCTTTATGTTCACAGCCATGTGATGATCCTCCTCATGTATCAAAGCTGTCGGCTCACCCAGCACGTATTTATGTACAAGTAAGATACTTCTTGAGACTTTTTGTCTCCAGGCTAAACAGATCCAGTTTTTTCAGCCTCTCCTCACAATACAGGTGCTCCAGTCTCTTGATAGTCACCAGCAAAGATTATTATCTTTGTGGTCCTTCATTGGACTGTCTCCAGTCCATGTCTTGAACTGGCAAAACCAGGACTGAGAACTGTACTCCAAAAGTATTTCACAAATCTGGAACAGAGGGGGAGGGTCACCTTCCTCAGCCTGCAAGAAACGCTTTTCCTTATGGAGCTCAGGAGGCTGTTGGCCACAAAGTCAGACTTGGTGCCCACCAGGACCACCAGGTCTTTTTCTGCAGAGCCCTCACCAGATACTGCTACCTCGAGCTATACTTGACATTTCCTTTTGTTGAAGTTTGTGAGATTCCTCTCTGCCTGTTGAGGTCTCTTTGAATGGCAGCACAATGATCTGATCTAACCAACATTCCCACTTTTGTATCTTCTGGAAATTCATTTTGGGTGCAGTATGTACTATCATTCACATCATTAATTAAGTGAAAAAATATTGGTACAGTCTTGACCCCTAGGGCACACCATTAGTGACTGCCCTACAGCTGAACTTTGCTCCATTAATGGTACCCTTTTGACCCTGGCAGTTCAGCCAGCTTACAAATCATTTAACTGTCCATTTAACTAGCATGGAATTCAACAGTTTGTCAATGAATTATTATGACATTGTGGAAAACCTTGCTAAAGTCAAGTTATACAACATCTACCACTCTGCCCTCATCCACCTTGCCAGACATTTAATCATAGAAGGTGATTATCAGGTTGATTAGGCATTCTTTCCCCTTCATAAATCCAACCTGACAACACCCAAGAGCCACCGTCTCCTTCATATTCTTAGTAAAGGTTTCCAGGAATATTTGTTTCACCACGTTCTTGGGGAACGAAGTGAGACTCATCCGTTCGGTAGAGGATCACCAGATCCTCCTTCTTACCCTTCTTGAAGATGACAATGATCATTACTTTCCTCTAAGCCTCAAGAGCCTCGTCCACTTGCCGTGACCTTTAACGAATAACTGAGGGTGGCTTTACAGTGCCATCTCCCTCAGCAGGCGTGTTATCACATTGGGTCCCACAGATTGCACCTGTCCAATTCTTTTTTTCAATGTTGCTTTGCATTTGACAGGGAGCCATGTTTTTTGACAAAGTCACAACCCCAAGTATTTTCATACAACCCTGTGCTTGCACAGTGTGACTGTGACCAGCCACAATTTCCACTTTATCAAGAATGACAGAAAAGGAATGCATAAACAGCAGCTGCCACTTTTGTCAGTATCATACTCCACATGTTTTCAGATGACTTTTTCATTGGCTATTTCCATTTGTTGAAACTGTCATGTCCATATGCTCCCTGAGCAGCCTCAGATGGTTCCCCTAATTCCCTTCAGACCAGGAAGTGCTCATATTTGAAAATGTAGAGTTTTTCATACACACATATGTGTAAATGAGTACACAAATATTTATAAAAATTTAATACTTATATATAGATAAGCTTTAGATATAGATTTATATATAACTTTGCACTTGTATATATTTATATATAGATACAAAAGTTAATTATATGGATCCATAAAGGTGCATGTACAAAACATTCTGAAGTAAAAGTTAATGGGAAAAATAATTAAGGCTTAAACATAAATAGAAAGTAATTAAACAATGTCAAAAATTTTGGGCACTCCCATGTCACAAGGGTGATGAGCTCTTCCAAACTACCCCTGTTGGATCATGCTCGTTACCTAAATCAGTTCCTTGAACTGCTCCCAACAACAATCCTTGAGGCCAGGTAGGTTGACATTCCAGAAGTTTTACTTAATCTTGCATTTAGTTACTTTGTGTACATCATGGTTGCGTTTCAACTCCAGAGAGGAACTAAGTACTGCACAGATGCTCACTCATTCACTCCCTGGCCGGTAAAGAGGAGAATCAGGAAAAAAATAAAACTCTTGGATTGAGATAAGAACAGTTTAATAAATAAAACACAAAAAATATTGATAATGTTATTATTAATAATAATGAAAAAAATAGAGAGAGAGGAACAAACCCCAAGAAAGAAGATGTGATCTATGGTAAAATTGATCACCATCCACTGGCCAATGCCAGCCTATCCCTGACATCCCAGACTGGCAACTCTTCCTGGCCAACTCTCTCAGTTTATATACTGGGCATGACATGTTATTGTATGGAGTATTCCTCTGACCAGTTTTTCTTTGGTCACCTTTCCTGGTAATGCTCTCTCTTGTCTTATTTTGCACTTGCTTGCTGTCAGATCATGCAATAATGAAAAATCCTTGACTTAGGGTAAGCGCTACTCAGCAACGAGCAAAGCATCAGTGTGTTATCATCATTATTCTCATACCAAATCCAAAACACAGCACTGTTCCAGCTACTAAGAAGAAAATTAACTCTATCCAAGCTGAAAACAGGGCAATCATATACCTGTATGCACATTATATCAGCCCAGCTTCTGAGAGGCTGAAAGGAGGAATCCCCTAAGCTGAAAATGTTACAGGTTCAGAAGTGAATGCCGGTGCGTATCTAGGGGCTGTGTGTTGAAGGGAGTGCGAGCTCACTGTGCTGCAATGCCCACTCTCAATTCTGATAAGGGGAACAGACTCCGTTGAAGGCTTCTGTCATCCCTTCATATGGTGTAGAATGAAAAGCAGACAGTCTGTAATGAAACTCTAATAACAGACCAAAAACTCTCTGCAAAAAATGATTAGTGAGTTTTATCCAAATCAAACATTTATCTTCATCTGAAAAGAAAAATATCTTTAAAATGTTCTTTAAACAGAAAAAAAACCCCACTACTACCAAAAAAACAGACAATCAAGCAAAACAAAACCTGGAAGTAACAATGAATTTTCCACAGAGAGAGAAGTTTCAACTAAATCTCTGATACAGTTACAGAGCACCAACTGTCCAAAACACAATTTTCAAGGGAGATGCAAGCATGCTTTCAGTTTGACAGTCATTGTAATTTAAAAAGTATTTATAAGCACATTCTTGCATGTTTTTGGAAAATACAACACAAACTGTGGTTCCCAAGGGTTTTTTTCACTGTATTTCAACAAATACTGACATTTAGAAAGCTCTTTCTTTTGGTAAAATTTACTCTGTTACAAACCACATCCTGTGGTTTCAAAGATGTTTTTGCATTAGAAAGATTTATCATTGCACTTATTTAGTTTTTCTGTAAATCAGACCCACAGAATATAGCAAGATCTAAAGTGTACACTTTACCTTTATATGGTAGCTATGGTGTGCAAGAAGCCCATGCTGTGTCAATGAGAGATAATACCCCTACACACTGCGCAGAAAGATGAATCCCATGAAGTCTGAGCTGTTATGTTTACATGGGACAGCAACTGTGGTGTTGTGGAATATTAACAAGATAAAATATCAACAGGACATTTGATTCCCCAAAAGTAGGAAACCTAAACAGAAGTAGTAGGAAATGAGCGAGAAAAGAAGCAGGGGATGTATCTTTTGTTTCCATATGGCAGACAACAGATCTCACACCCCAGAGCAATACATGACTTGTAAAACACTCTTATTTGTTTTCATTTGTCCAGTGCCATTTGTTAATATCATCGATGCTTTAAAAAATATGCAAACTGTGTCAAGTCGTTGGTGAACACAATCATATCACAAACAAAATTTAAAAATATAATTGCAACACTTTCCAAATAGCAAATTAAATGTATAACAATTGCTATTTTCAGATAAATTTAATTTTTACCCATAATACTTTTTGTGCATTTGCTCTGTTTATTTAATCTTCTTTATTTATGTAAAAAAGATCATCTAACCATAGAGAAATGAAGATACTTAGGTGAAATTATTCTCTTGGTTCATATTGAAAGAAAAAAAATATATATATGCTGAAGAAAAAAACTGATTCTATGATTAGAAGTTCAAAATTGGTAGGTTCTAAAATTATTCTTAGATATAAACAACTCATCTAAATAGGTACATATTTATGAATTTAAATATTTAAGACCTCCATGCATCTGCAACATGATAAACAACCATGAAGTAAGAAAAATAAATATATTGCCTTGTGTCCTTTCCCTTTATGCCTTCTTTCAGAGATACTGATATAAGTACCACTGCCTAAAAATGGAAAAAAATGCAGCATCAGTTAATCCTCATTTCCTGACATTAGAAGAAAAAGGTCAATTTTCAGGTAAAGCAGATCTGTTTCTTCTTTTAACAAAAAAAAAAGAAAAAAAAAAAAACAAACCAAAAAGCAAATAAATAAGCAAGACATTAGCTCAATGGTCGACATGTTGACACTTCTGAATAGAGTACCAGTTGCCCAGAAACTGCACATTGCTTCCAGTGAACTTACAAATTACTTTCCATAAAAGGATACTGCTGGTGGAATCTAAGCATGGTAAAATACAAATGCTTCCAGAGCAGTTATTCTTGCCCTATAGGTGGTGATATACAGACAAAAATTAATCTCGACATTGCCTCACGTGGTCTGTTTGTTGTAATTTATTCACTGAAATATTTAGTTAAATGCAACAGCAGCTGTAGATGGGATGAGATCCGGTCACCACCACTCTACTGCACTATTTCTCCTGTATGCTATTATGGATTCATTGGGCCTGGGCCTGGAGACAATGGAGTAGATGTAAAATGAATGTTCAGTAGCCTTCACTCCAGGAAAGGAATGCAACTGGTAATACTGCTTATAGTCCAGGTCTGCCCTCTGTCAGGTCTGAGAGGTAAGTTTTAGAGCTGTGGTCAAAAATATGTGCCAATGCAATGTGGGTGTTGTGTAAGCTACTGGAAGGATGAAGTGCCTTTCATCAATATATCTGTGCTGTGACAGAAGCATATTTGTGTTAATAAATTGTTGCTTTTCATGCTTATCTTCATCTAAATATTGATAATTCAAACACAATGAAGCAAGCCTAACTGTAGGTGTACCTAGATATAAATTACATACACACTCTCCCAAAGAGATATTGAATCTTTTGGAAAATACCAGACAGAGTCACTTTATTTCATAATGTTTTGGGAGAAGGTTTTCTTTATCACTTTCAATTTATGAACAACTTCTAAAAAAAAAAAAATAAAATATTAGAAATTTCCTCAGTTGTCTTTATTCTAGATTCCCAGGATTTGAGGCATTATAATTCCCAAGAGTTTGCTCTTCTGCCTGTTGTCTAGGCCTTGAGACTGCTGTTATTGCTGCAACATCACACATTTCTGAGTGCTAACACTTTCTAGTCCTTCATCTGAATTTCCCAAGATTATGTTGCTCTTTGTGAAAAGCAAAAAAAGACCAAACCCAAAACATTTACAAATACTTGCTAGGAAAAGTGAAATCAGCCTTAACTGGAGATTTGAAATGGTTTTAATAGTGTAAATTCTTATGATTGTCCTTTTGAGTCACTGCCCTGTGCTGGACACTGCATGTGGAGATATGATTTTATTGTACATGCCACACAGAAAAGCATGACCTATAAAGTCCTTTCTTTCTGCATTATTAACTGACAACTGGGCTTCTGGGCTGCCTCTACAAAGTGGGTCTTAGGACAAGAAAGGATACAAATGACGTCATTGTCTGCCAGCATTGTCAGATGCTGTCCTTAGAAAGAGGATGTCACCCTGAAAGAAGAAAGCCTTACTGATACCAAGATTTTACTCCTTCCCTACAGTCAACATCCTAGTGATTAGTCAGACATATTAGCTCAGAAATACAATTCAAACAACACATTTCTGTAATCACAAAAGCTCATTACTTATTCCAAGAGATTTACATTAAAAAAGGAGAATACAAATATCATATTTTTTTAAAAAATATTCAACAATATTAAAGATGGAGAATTATCTACTCATTCTGTCTGCACTCTTGTTGGTCTAACTCCAACAATCATTTATAACATGTCTGGAGGAGAAATATTATTCAAACATATCTATATTTTTCATAATGAAGATGTAGGAGGTACTTTTTGGTAATGAAGATGTAGGGAGTACTCTCCTTACCTGCTTTTACAGACTCCATGACTGATATGCCTGAGATCTGTACACTTAGTAAACTGGGTTTCTGAACAGCTACAGGATGTCTCAAAGCTCTGACCCAAGGGCAGAAATTTGTTTTTAAATTATTGTAGTGAACAATAGTTAACAAATTAGCCAAAAGTGCAGAACAATAAAGCAACAGAAAAAAAAATAATTTATGAGTACTTTCTAGTAAAATGTGTCATGTGTCCAAAATGTTTTGCAAAGAGAAGGTGCTCTCTTTTGTTAGACTGATGAAAAAGCAGCTAAAAGTCCCATAAAAACTCTAGCTGATGACAGTAGACCTCTTTGAAAAATGTTTTCAAACAATTTTTGAACAAATATTTTCAAAGATTAGCAAATCAATATATACAACAAAAACTGCATATATCTAGAATATTGCAGGTTATCTGTTTACTTATAACTGAAAAAGTGAAGCATGCGAGGGCTTTTATTTTAATTCCAGTATATGGGTTTTGCACTAACAAGGTTTTTCTCATAGTAGCAGTTTTTAAGTGGAAGTATCAACACAAATGTAATTGTGATAACCTAAAATCAAGCCTTATTTTTCTAATTTTGTACAGCGAGTTCTTCATTCAATGGGTGATTTCTTATTAAAAGCTGAAGAACATTTACCCTGATTTTAACAGCTAGGTGTTTGGCTGGAGTAATTTTTTGACTTTGATGACATTTTTTTACATGTATTGATTCATTCTGGATTTTTGGATAAGTAAGTTAGATCTCATTGTAAACTAAAAAAATATATATTCTAAAAAGCTTATTTACACACTCAGGAATGGGGGCTGTGGACAAAGTAATTAATCTCAATTAACTTTAGGCATAAGACTAATCATTCTACAGATTTTCTAGAATGGTAAGAGTAGTTAAGCTCTTCACCAGCCTTAGGAAACACTTGTTTTTCTTCAAAGTTTGTTCAGAAAGTCCAAAATGAAAAGTATCATAATAGTTATATAATATATATTTATATAATATTCATTATATAATATTCATAAGCATCTTAGATGCTTTAAATTATACATTCTATTCACATAATAAAAACTGTTGGCTGAGGGAATACTTCACTTTGATGCTGTCACTTGGTCTTCCAAATGGATGTTTATTGGATGTTTTATAAATACAGATACTCATATCTGGACCTGTCACTTCATTCTCTGTATGTGCTAACACTGTAGTTCAACCTCTGAAATAAAGGCTTTTCATTGTATATTGTAGAAATCATTGTAGAAATCATCCACTCAAAATAATGTGGGTTAAGCAATGAGGCAATTTTTTGATAATGTAAAAAGAGCTCTGACTTTGGGAATAAACCATGTAAGATATGCAAAAGAAGAGTCATTAATAATGGAAGAGACTTGTTATACCATTTAGATACTTTTTTCTCAGTTAAATAATGTTCCCAGTGGTTGAAACTATGTGTAGTTTTAAATATCTTATGCAGACATTGCAGCAATGAATAATCCAAGCATTGGAATGTTATTGGTATTTTGGGAAGATCTTCTCTACTAATCGTATACTATTATCCTAGACTGAATTTACAGAACTGAAGCTGTAAAAAAGTCTTCTTTCTTTTCAGGTTTTTGCCACTGAGGATCAGATATATGCTGTATATTCTCTGAATGTCATTAAATTACACACACATAGTCTTTGGAATGACCTAGGGAATACACTTCATCTACATTCCATAGTCATGTAAAATTTTAATTACTTTGCTTCTCTTAATATATTTTTATTACTTTCATAAGGATCAAAGAGCATCCTCTGTTGGCTATTTACAACACCTGATTCCATTGTGCTTCTCGCTTACTGTTGCCTTGTGAATAGGGTAACTGGCAGTGTTATGAAATGGTATGGGTTCAATTCCTGTAGAGGATTTGCTTTCATTAAAATTTCTTTTATTAACATCTACCTTCTTCTTACTGGGATGTGACTAAATTAATTTTTAGGTTCAAATTATTTTTCTCATATTTCTAATTGGTTCTAATCCAGGAGCCTGGGAGCATGGAAACAGCAAGGAAGACATTAGAATAACAAAAGAGATATCTGGGAAAATTTTCTAGTTTTATAAAAGATATAGTCTTATTATTTTGAAATAGAGCCCTTTAAATTCTGACTTAAACTTCTAAAGAAAGATTATAATTTGATCTGCAGCTTGAGCTGAAGAAGATTTGGGTTCTGTCTTATGATTAAGGATGGTATTAAGAATGGCAAATAGAGCAGCTGTAAAGGAATGACTTTCTTGTTTAAGACAGCGCATGCCTTGTAATGGATAAACAGAGATCAGCACTTTTCTGTGAGTTCAAGATAAAATGTAGGAAAGGATTACCTTAAACCATTGTGAATTAGTTCTGGATGATCAAGGTCAGTCACGATTATCTGGTGGGTTTAATTACGATTATTCCTTTCTACATAGGCCTAGCTATTATTGATTTCAATGCTGCTTCTTTCAGGCCAAGAGCTAAAGTCTTGAAAAGGCCTCTCAGGTACATAAGCAGCAGCATTTACCTACTCCCACAAAAGTAAATCTGTTATATCATCATCTCACACACAAAGACAGAGTATCATCATTTCACAAGCAAAGTACTGTTCAAATTGCTTCACCTCAAAAATGATATTGTCGAATCAAAATGATTCAGAGAAAAGGTGACAAAACTTAATGGAATTACTTTCATTTACTTACTCAAAATACAGTAAACTGCAAAACTGCTTACCAGAGGATGTGTTAGATGCCTAAAAAATAATATAAATTAAAATAGAAATTGAATATATTATTAGATGGTGAAGTCAAAAATACTTACCAAACTTATAGGAAACTACAGGACCTAGGTATCCAGTCATATGTGAGTCAAGGTTTTTGGTATTTTGATATAATTTTGATATGGTCCAACTGTATAACCTTGACTCAAACATGAAAATAGCCAAGTTGTGAAAAATGACTGTGAAAATTACGTAGCATAGAGCTATGTAAGATGAGAGAGCTAAGATTGCTGATGCAGGGATAGTTAGCAGTTCAAGGGTAGGACAGGTAAAACACTGATAGGAAAATATATAATATCCCAAGAAAAAAAAAAAAAAACAGTGAGTCAGAAGACAGCAGCTCAGCAGCAATGAGTATCAGTCCATCCAAAGGTGCAGTGGAGGCCAACCTGCCTGACCTCCCTGATAAGTGAGAAGCCTGCAAAGACCCTCCAAATACTTTATTGGAGGTGGTGAACATATTGTTGGTTAGCTGAGTAACTCCTTTGACTTAAGTATCTGTCATGGGGGTTATTCTTTGGTACCTACCTTGTACTTCCAACTTGTGTTTAAAGAAACTTTGTGGAATCTCTGTATGAGGTGAAGGTGCCCAGAAAAGATGATCAAGAGGGGGAAGGCTACATTACCTTTTGAAAGCTGCATCCTGTAGGGAAATACATCTTATTTGATCCTTCAGATGTTCACTTTCCTCATGTGCTCATTAATTCATAGCAATTGCTGTCTTAATACAAAAAAGGAAAACAAATAAACAAAACAATTCCATTAATTTTAGATTTCACTTATCTAGACTGTTATAGGACTTCTTTCATGTCCATCTCAGTTGTAATAGAAAATTTTGCCTGATTTGTAATTAACATAATTAGTCTTCTCTGAATCCTGATAAATGCCATGAGTTCAGAATCTGACATGTTCATAAGCATATTAATGTTAATTTTCACCTACTATAGGATGCAATAAATTTGCAATTGTGAATACAGTTTGGAAAAGCAATGACTATTGAATGATTTGAATCCTAACTCTAAAGTAATTTCATGGCCTATCTTTCTTTTAATGACAGGAACTGTCCTTATAAGTAAAATATTTTGTGATACTTTCTTTTTTTTCTATTTTGGATCTAGCAGCTGCTTTTGATCATCATATACAGTATTACAGAATCCTTCTTGAAACATAGCAAATAGCTTTTTCTGAGAAGTCCCATTTCATGTTTCGATCAATCTTCATTAGATTATGTTCTTTTTTTTTCCATTTAGACATTACAACTGGGAGATATTCTGAGAAGAAGCAGTTTGTGCTGTCACATGTGTATTGTATTTTAAATATATCTGCACTTTGTATGATACTTAGAGCAATATTTTAGGATGAGATATTGACTAGTGTATATATTAGCATTTTCCCTTCACGTATAGTTTCATATTAACACAATTATTCAGAACATCTTCACTAATATGTGTTAACTATGAGAGTTGGAGGGTAATTGTTACTCTATTATCTATTGCCTCTTTTTTAAAAATAGAAGTACAAAAAATAATATATGAACAAGTATTGGCTGCTAAACTGTGGCATGTTCCGTCCTTAGAGTTGGTTCAAAGAGATTTCTGAAAGGTTAGATGAACTTATGTATGTGTGTTTTAACCTTGACAAACCATGAACCATACTACAGCCTTAGACATATTAATACAATTATTGATTCTCATTATCACTGGTGGTTTTACAATGGTTATTCAGAAAATATCTTTGGCCTTTGACACAGCAATGTAAATCAACCCCTAATTCACTGCTCTCAATCAAAGTTATATTACTTCAGGACAGGATGCTTCACTGTATCCAGCAGTAAATCATTAAGAATCTGGTGGTCCCAAGATACCCTACTGATCAGAAAAGCACTTGAAGCTCACTAGTGAGTTCAGTAAGAAGAGAGTACTGATTGAGATTAAATCCTCAATTATTGTTGAGATTTCCAGGTTCAGATGTGTGAGATGAATTCTACTTTTCTTAGCTCAATTTTCTTTCCACACACAACATTTTATTTTTCATATTGAATATGGAGTTTCAATTAACCACAGTTGTAGCTTTAGGCTTTATCTCTCCTACAGTCTAAACAATTAAAGATTTAGCAACTCTCCTTGGAGAGTTGTCCTGGTTTCAGCTGGGATAGAGTTAATTTTCTATTTAGTAGCTGGTACAGTGCTGTGTTTTGGATTTTGTATGAGAATAATCTTAACACACTGATGTGTTTGTTGTTCCTGAGCAGCGCTAACCTTAAGTCAAGGGCTTTTCAGTTTTCCATGCTCTGCCAGTGAGCAGGTGCACAAGAAGTTGTGAGGGAGCATTGCCAGGACAGGTGATCATAACTGGCCAAATGGATATTCTGTACCATGAATGCCCAGTATATAAACTGGGGGAAGTTGGTCAGAAGGTGCCAATCACTGCTTGGGGACAGGTTGGGCATTGGTCTCAGCAGATGGGGAGGAAATACATCACTTGTTTTTCCTTGGAGTTTTATTCCTCTTCTCTACTCTTTGTTTTACTACTACTATTACTACTACTACTACTACTACTACTACTACTACTACTACTACTACTACTATTTTTATTATTATATTTATTATTATCTTTATTTCAATTATTAAACACTTTTTACCTCAACCCATCCCACCAGGGGGCCAGTGAGCAAGTGGCTGCATGGTATTTAGCTATGGCTGGGGTTGAACTGTTACACAAATTCTGAAGTGTGATTGTGTATTTGACTGTCTTCTGCAATCCATATCAGTTAAATTGGAAATACTTTATCCTTTTATTCTGAGGAATGGAATGTGGATCTCAAGCCAGTAAACCCCAGTCAAGAGGTAATAAACTCCATCCTAATATACTCATCTAGGATGTAATTTACTGCTTTTCACAAGCAAGTTCATTGTAGAAATGCACTGACTTACAAGAGGAAAGCTAAGCTACTCAAAGGAGTGACTTTTGTTGATTAACCTTTAATATTTTTACTTGAACCTCTCCTGTGTTTCTGTAACTTACGTCCTTAATAGAAAGTGTACTCCTCACTCAAATTTAAAATTTTCTGAGGTTTGATTTCTAATTTATTTTTAGGTTTCTCATCCCTTCTTTTACTTTATTTCAGCTTTGTCAGAACTTTGGTTTCTTAGCCTCCTTATTAGTGTATTTAAATTTCTGAATATTTTAGGACAAGGTACTTAAATTTCTTAGTTGGTTATAAGAGTTCCTAAATCTTCCCTCTTTTCTTTCATTTCCATTTTAAATTCTTAGTAATCCTATAGAACTTTCTCTAACGAGTGTTCTGTATGAACTGGATTTTTAGTCATTGCTTTATGCAGTCACTTCTGTCTTTATATTATGTTTCTGTTTGCTTTTCTGTTTGTTTGGGGTCCAGTGAGGGGGTTTTATTGTTTTACAAGCAGTTTATGAGCAAGCACCACTAGAATAATCACCTTGTATGTGCTTAGTTATTGGAATCTTGCCAGCACAGATTTTGAGACTCTAATTAATTCCTCTTGATTTTATTTAGATACATTTAGTCTATCACAAGAGTTTAAAAAAACACAAGCAAACCAAACCAACCAACGAACTAAAAAAGCCCTAATGTGCTGGGTTTTTTGGCAGCTGCAGATCTCATTTCATGCATTCTGCAAATCTGTATATCTTGTTATTTGTTTTACACCAGTCAGGTTCACAGAGCTTTCCTTGGCTGAAATTGGTGATAACTCCTTTTTGCTTAATAGATTCTTGTTACAAGTCTTCCCCCCATCTACTCAATATTTCTAAGCTGTTTCAATTTTTATGACAATGTGTTTATTAATAATATCAAGCCACTATTACCAGTAACAAAATGTTGCACAGAATAGTCACTAATGTTCTGACATGGTTTACTCTGAAATTCACTTATAGTTACACAGCTGGAACAACAAATGTGGGACCAACTCCAAAGCATTCACCAGTGGCTTCTAGGTCACACCATTGGCTTTTAGGGCAGTGTTCTCCTGGTCCTTCAGAGGACCTTTTATTTTTTCAGCCTAATATATAAATTTGCCACCTTTTTTCATATATCAGACTCCTCTGGACATATAGAGCGCCACACAATCCATCGCTGATGTTTACAGCAGTAGTGTCCTGGTGCAGATATGACAAACTCTATCTGTCCTTACACATACTAGTGTCTCAGTGGGTGAATTTCCACTCTTTGGCCTGTGCTTTCTAGTAAGTAATTCTCTATTCTCTCCTGCAGACACTCATATAATCTATTCTATACACACAAAATTACGGAGAAGTTTTAATGACATTTTCAGAGCACAGTTCTGTGTAAAAGTAACAGGAGAAGTTAGCCCTTTTCTTCCTACTCTCTGATTTTTATGAAATTTCTGGTCTTAGCAATGAAGCTGTACCAATGAGTATCAATATTTTTTTCAGTGATATCTCAATAGGAAATTACCTATTCATGCAAAAGCACTCAAGACTTAAGAAAATATCTTAGTCCGCCCTGTGACGAAATGGAAACTTTTCAAGGTGTTATTTTTCTTTTCTATTATCACCTACTGAAGCCCTGAATTGCTCTGTAGCCAGGGCTCTTGCTTGGGGTATGGGTGATCCACTTATAATTCAGTTCTACCTGATCCTGATCAGAGAGTATTCAGTATTAATCTCATGGGTTCCAGGTATGTATCATCTCTCAGATTATTAATATCTCTCATGTTGAGACAGTTCAATTTTGTCTAAACAAGTGCTTGATGATTTAGAAAAAGTAATCAAGTAATTTAACAACCAGCTTGGAAGGATCATATTAAAATCCTTGACAATATTGTAATGAGTGGGCTGCTGGCAGTATAAACATCAGCATAAAATCATCCTTTCAAAATATTTCATACCTCATATATTTTCATATTGTGCCTAGTTTATGAGCACAGGGATTATTATTAACAATATAATTAATAATATCAATATTACTACTATTACTACAGATATTATTCACAGTATTATGAATTTCCTTAAAGAATTCTGAGACTAAATACGTTACAAAACTGATTCTGTCTATTTTGGAGCTATAGAAATAAAAAGAAGACAAAGAAGGTCTAGAAAGCAGGAAAATAAGATTGTAGAGTTGCTGATAATGTACTTCTGATGAAGGTCTGAGTTTCATGGATGAGTTACAACACAAGGTTAAAGGTTGGCAATCTGAGAAATGAAGAAGAGATATGGATCAAGCTCACAAATATATTCAGATTTTGAAGTGATGCAGAATAGGAAAGTGATACAGTACTGAGATTTACATTAGATAATTATGGTATGTGAGATTAAGGATTAAGTAAAAAGTAATTCTAACTGTTGATGCAACTGTAAACATAGAATAACATCTGAGATATTGACATTTGAGGTGTTTTCACTACATAAATATTGTGCATTTTTAGAGATAACTTTTTATTTTAAGTCAAATATTGCAGCACAGAAGCTGAGAAAATTGTGGTTTAAGAATATGATACTACAATTCTCTATGGTTTTAAGTGGAAATTGTCTCTTGTATCAGAAAAGTCAATAAAAGCTGAACTTCTTTGACCTACTAGCACATGATTATTTCTATAATGTTTAAGTGACCGTAATGCTGATTGACACTGACCAGAAAGAATGCTTAATGATAAAATCATAACCTGAAATGAATAGAAAAATCAAATAAAAATTGTAGAAAGTAAAATTTGAAATAAGATATTGTTTCCTATAACAAATCATATTTTAAAGTTGCTTGATAAATATTTCAATAGTGCATTTTTCTCACATTTTTCATTTTCAGTGATTAGAATTACTATCTGTTGTCATTAACACCAAATAGTGAAATGCTATAGAGTTACTTGAGCACTGGGAATTGCTGGAGAGTCAACTCAGTTATCTCATGGGAGGACTAGCATACCAAAAGGAAAATATGAAAATGAACACTCATATGTCATTCTACTAACTAGCCTACCCCATTTTGTTGCAGATGCATAATAGCATTTTGGACACAGTCCACTCATCTCCCCCTGTAAATGACTGAGAAATGCAGCTGCTGTTCAACATGTTTTCTACTGGGACCATTTGTATATCAGACCACACTGTAGAAAAATTAAGCAAATAACTCTTAAAGGAACCAGGACAGGTTTATATCTGTTGTAACAAGACAGAATTTAATTTGGTTATGCTAAAATCTGTATTTGCTTTATTAGTTTTACTTTATGTATACTTTTACTTTGTAACTTACACTGTTAATACATTTTTAACAACCCTTTCTGCCCTTCACAGTGCAGCAGAATTCTAACCAAGCCGTTGCATACAAATTTTCTCTCTACAGTGGTGAGCAGTATTTCTGTAGTCCTCCTGCATTGCCCGTCCTTTCTTCCAATGTCCATTCAGTTTCCTTTTCCCCTTCCACCTAAGTTCAAGAAGATCCTTGCTCAGCCAAGCTGGACTTCTGCCCCTTTTCATTGACCTCTTGACACTTTGGGATTGCCTTCTCCTGCACGTCTAACAGATGTCTCTTACAAGGTAACCAGCATTTGTAGACACCAATAACTTCAAAGGTAGGTTATCAGGGACCTTACTGACTAGTTCCTTTAGCAACCCAAAATCTTCTCTGCCCATACCTAGCGTCAAAGTTCTGCCGACAGCTTTTCTCCTCTCACCCATGATTTCAAACTCAATTACTTCATGATCATTGTGACCAAGGTAACCACTCAGCCCAAGAATCCCTCTCTGTTTGCGGACAATAGATCTAGGACAAATCCTTTCCAGCTGGCTCTCTTAGTAACTTCACCAAAAAAATTTTTTTCAACATATTTCAGGAATTTCCTGGGCCTCCTTGTGACCGCTGTATGATATTCCCAGTTGACATCTGGGACATAAAAGTCACCCATAAGGACAAGGACTGTCATCCTTGCACAGACTCTCTCAGCTGTCATCACCAGTTGCAAGCCCCACACAATCCAATCCCTCCCTTAAATATAGTACCCCCTCCCCAGTTTGTCTGCCTTGCCTGTCCCTCCTGAGGAGCCTGTGACTGTCCATCACAGCACACCAGTTACAGAACTCATCCTACCTGGTTTCACTTATGTCATTGGTGTCATATCTCTGAGAGTGGATCAAAGCTTCTAGTACCTCCTGTGCATTACTTTTATTTGTAGTATTTAATATAGAAGAATCTAGTATAACATATATAACATATATTGTATGTAAAAATGGAGTAATATGTTATATTAAGAAACTAATATATATTTTTATTTGGCAAATTGTTTTATCAAGTTATCTAATTATTTTATATTAGTATAAAATAAGTATAAATCAAGAATATTCTTTTATTATTTAATAAAATATATCAAAATATGTTTAATATATCAGTACATTACTATCATTCCTCCCTATGTCAGGGGCTTTGGGACTAGATAAGTTTAAGGTCCCTTTCAACCCAAATCATTCTATAATTCTATGATTAATAATAATTAGTACATAATTTATATAATGTATTGTTTATTATTTTATGTAACATATAATGGGTACTATATATTATTCTATTCTAATTTTTTTCTGAAGCCACAATGCTTTGAGCTTTGCGCTTTCAGACTACCTAAAGTATTTCTGAAACTTGAAGTTATACACATACTTAGGGACTTTCCCATGGAGCACAACCAGTGCTACTCATCAGATTAAAGTAAGCTGTTCTTTTCAAATCAGATATGCCTGAGGTTTCCCAGGGAACAAGCCAGTGATTGGTGGTTAAAAAGTCACTGCAAAAAACCCAAAGGTTTTGTTGCTAACTTGTGAGAGTGAAAATGGTATCTTTCAAAATAAATTCCATGAATATTGTTCTTCTTAATAAAAATGCACGTTTTAATTTTAAAGGGATGTCTAAATAGATCTCCTTATGAACTAAACCCGAATATAGTACATTATTTAGATATCTTGCAGAGTTTCTCTCATCTATATACTGAAATTTTTCAAGAAAGATTTTTTTAGTGTGAACATTCTCATTCTTGAAATAAATTGTACCCATTATCTAGATATCCTTACATTGTGAAACAGAGTTTTGCTTATTAAAGTAAAAGTGGCTTACAGTCTTCTCAGTGATGGACTTATTTAGCTACAAACCCACTGGCCAAATTATCCTTCTGTCCATTGAAACTGACTGTAATAAGTGATTCTCTCTGAGAGTAGAGATAAAAAAAAATGCAAAGTAGATTTGATCATTTACCCTCAGTAATTTCCCACTCATGATATTAAGCAGAAGTTTTGCTATGTAACCCAAAGGGTGCCTGATAAATAATTTTTTTTCTTTTTTTTTTAGGAGCAGATTTGGGCTGTGTAGAAGTCCATGCACTCACTAATGGATTCAAAAAACCCCAAAGAGCCGCTGTACTGAAACAGCATTGAAATGCTTACTCTGAAGAGTACTGGGAATGATAGACTGTTTTAGTGTCCCTTGTTCATCTCATAATGTTTCTCTTTTTCAATCCTGTCTCATACTAGAGTCAACAACGTGGTGGGGATACTGTATTTATACGCCAACTCACTTCAGTGAAAGTAGTGAATCTTTGTATGAATAGGCAAGTGAAAATTGAAACAGCTCCTAGCCATAATCCCTGTCTTCTGCAGTGCTTAAATAATAAAAACACTGTGGTAAAAGAAGAACAGTGCTAGTAGCAATGAAAATATACAAATATAAAAAAAAATTGAAGATGAAATAAAATAAAATATAAGCAGAAAAGCTGACATATTTGTTAGAAAAAGTGGAGAAGAGTGTAAAGGGAGAAATTATGAGATAGCCATGTAATACAGCTGCATAAATAATAATACTTTTTTTAAGGACAGAAGTATTTCTTACAATGAAAGAATTCAATGAGTACAACAAAATAAAATCTGTAAGGCCTTCTTGAATTAATAATAAAGGTTTCCCCACAGCATCTGCAATACTCATATATACAATTTGTATGTAGTAAATGCTTTAGATACTAAGTTCTTTAGTTTAATCATTTGCTCGGGAAAAACAGATTTTACAACCGAGTACTTCAGTACTAAATTACTTTCATCAAGCCTATTGGAATCAAGGACACTTAATGTACTTTTTGGATACGTTACTCATTCTTGTCAGAACTCTAAAAATGGTTTATTCATCTTACATGAAATTGTTTAGGACTAACATGCATAGAGAAGAGCTGGGAACAAATCCTCCCTTCCAACGTCACCCTTTTTCCTTATTAAAGCGTATGAGGCTGACACTTGCATTTGGCAAGTCTGGCACTCTCATCTGCACACTCAACCAATTTTGGAATGAAAGATGGAGTTTCCTATTCCTACCTCACAGGCATTTTATTCCCACTTTTGTGAAGAAGGTGCTTGACTCTCCAAAAACAACAGAGAGAAATCAGTTCAAACAAGCTAAGTATCCTTTCTAACAACTAAATATTATTTATGCATATAAAAAATGAGGCATTTGTCCAACCTCATTACTTAATTATTTATAATCACGTGTGGGAACCCAGAGTGCGGAGAATATTTCTCTGCCTGTTTTGAGGGGTTTCACCCCCCTGAACAACACAGCTTTTGACCTCTGTCTGTGGAAAAAAACTGCCCACTGTTAGAAAAGAACTAGAAACTACACTAGTGTAAATTAGGTGATAGACTACTATGTAAGACTGTCACAGGGTGAAAAATTTAGAGGTTTTGGGTTTTTTAATGTAGTAAATAGATAAAAGAAAAACAAACATCAAAATGGAGGATTGTTGTTGTTCTCCAAACCTTCTTCTTCTTCTTCTTCTTCTATTCCATATTCTGCAGTAAAAGTAGTTTGGGATAACTGGACAAAGAATTCCACAGTTCCTGGCTGTGCTACTGAATAATTGGTAGAAAAGTAAAAATAATGTGTGTTTTTAGTAACCATTGGTTGATTTACCTTTAAAAACGCCATGTAATCTTGGTAATTCGGCTTTCTCCTGCATTCTCTGCTCTGTGCTATGTCTGGATCACACTAGTGACTCTGTTTCTCTGATAAGACTTAATAAACAACCATCAAGAAGCGGTGAAGGCTGAGAGTCCCGTTTGTCTCTGGAACTCCTAGCAAGGACTTTAAATACTCTCTCCCATCAGGATAGATTTGATTATGGCACGATCAGTGTCAATCACACATCTTAAAATTTTCATGAAGATATGGTACCATTATAAGGGTGAACACAGAAATAAATATTACTTGAATCTGAAAATGAAGTTGGCTAAAAACATCATCAGAAAATAAAAACTTTGTATAAAAATTTCTTATTGAAATTGCTATGAAACTACATAGAGTGATGCAAGGAACATGTCACACAGTGCCTGAAACAAAATAATGTCTGAAATAGCTAGGAGTCAGCTACTGTAGACTTCTTTCTTGTCACAGTTGATGGGAAAACATGCAGCTTTTCAACTTTTTGTTTAAAAATAAGATAAATATGTGTTGCTACACTTACCAGGAAGAGTGTCTTCATCCTTGTCTTCAATGGCAAATTCAGAATATCCTGACTGAAAGGAGTAAGGAGAAAGTTATATAAGCTCCTGTCCAGTCTCTCAACAAAGGCATCAGTCATTCATCACTGCTTATAATGTCAATTCAGAAAATTAAACTAATTCCAGAAAGTTACAGCTCTTGAGCCAAGCGATTCACAAAGTGGCTGAACTCTCACAAGAAAATTGTTAAATTTTACAAAAATACTATTTAATTATCTATGTGTTGCACTTATAAAATAAGTACATTTATTCTCCTATCTGAAATAATAATTAGAAAAAGAAATTTGTTATTCCAATCATGACATTATCAGCTATATTTGTCTTTCTAAGAACCACAAATGCTTTTCATGATAAAGTTCTCCACTTTCGTTTTTTTCTCCTATCGACAAGGATCCACTACTCTTGCATTCTTAGTTTTCTGTATCACAAATCTCATCACAAAGGCACTGCATACTATTATTGGACTGGTGACTTTTTCCCATCAATATTCAAGTAGTTAGAATCATTTATAATCAGCATGTCCTAATTCTGGTACTTAATTAAACAATCAGGAAGAAGGGACCTTTTCGGTTTCTGTTCACCCTGCTCTCAGATATGTTGGGAGGGTTCTGGCAGTCATATGTTAGAGGCATGGCTGATCCCACACAGTCAGCATAACACACCCCACCTTCGGAGCAGAAAGTCCAGGATGTCACAGTACAACAAATACAAGCACAGAACTTACTCTGCTTTTGCTCAGTACATCAAGCACCACTTATATTCTATGTTGTTGCTGGAGAAAAATTTTGTGAGCAGGATATCTTCAGGAAAAGGCAAGGGCAGATTTAAGGCAGAATCTCATGAAGCACTCCTCGCAGGTATAGTTTATCATCACAGAGCAGCTTGCTCTTACCCAGCCTTTAAAAGCATGGTTGAAGATCCATGACCTGTAACAAAACAGAGTTACTTCAGTGGGATTCACAGAGTAAGAGGTTTGCTGTTGTAGCAAAGTGCAAACTCAGGTGAAGTGAAAGATGCATTCATTATACAAGACACTGAGCAGTGCTGGAGGTAATAAAGCACAATTCCTTCTAGGAAGGACTTGTCCTAACCAAACCAGACATACATAAGTTAAACATGGAAACAGCAGAAAAATTTTTCCACAGCAAAGAAAAAAAATGGCCCTACAAACGAGAACAAAATAGAAACCACTTTGTTGTTTTGAAAAGGAGAGTATATTTGCTTGTTTTCAACCAGAATATTCTGTCCTTCCTACCAGGACAAGGCATACACCACCATGAAAAATTACAGGCTTTTGTAATGCATCAAGGAAAAATTGCACATCAAACCAGAAGACTTAAATCCTCTGCAATTTGAAGTCAGGGAAAAATATGATCAAGGATATTACACCTTTAACCAGATTTTCAGAAAAAAAATCCCTTTAAGACGTGAATGAATACTCAAGGCAAAACTGAAAGTAATTAGCATTAATGACCATTTTAATGGGAATTTTGGCTGAATAGTACCCATTTTTTTGATATGATTTTCCAGAAGACTGATGCTAATCCCCAAAAGCTGAAAAGGAGCTTGTTAGAAGTCTCTTTCTTTACACACAGCACAAGAACAGACCATAAACCCAGTTATATTTTAAATGAAATTTAAAGGAGAAAATAAGATAGCATCCTCCAAAGGCAACATTCACAAAGAGGAAATTATTGTAAGTGTTTGTATACCTCATTCAAAGGTATAATATCAGCTTGGTGCTTTCTTAAGTACATATTAATAGAAGTGAGGGACACACGTCATGGAGAAAATGGTTACAATTGTCAGAATTGTGCAATACTAGCTTTATGGATTTCTGTATAATGAAAATTCAATCTGTTAAGAAGCCAGTTGGGAGTAAAAAAAATATCAAAAAATAAAATGTGATGCAAGGTGTTACACAGAATTTAATTTAATATCAAGGTTAAATATATTTATTCAGTATTGCATCAGTTCAAATGACATCACAGCCACTAAGGATCTTTATTAATTTCCTATTCAGCTTAAAGTATAGACTCTTGGAGAATATTTTCATGATAATGAAAAATTGCTTTAAAATCAACCTCTATGTACAAATAACATTAGATTCCTCTATGCTACATCTAACCCCAAGATTAAAACAGCAGCAATGTCAGGGATCTTAAAAGATAAATATACCACTGTTGTAGCTCCTTATCAATTCAAAATATTGACTTCAATTTTATTACTGATGATAAAATACATTTTGTCTATAAAAGGAAAAAAGTATCCATAAAATATTTGAGTTTTAAT
The DNA here is from genome assembly GCF_000738735.6 of Corvus cornix cornix. Classification (NCBI taxonomy): domain Eukaryota; kingdom Metazoa; phylum Chordata; class Aves; order Passeriformes; family Corvidae; genus Corvus; species Corvus cornix. The sequence goes on along the minus strand of NC_047057.1, from coordinate 16,865,321 downwards.
TATTACAATTCATATTATAGCTTACTTTTAATATACTTTCAAGGCAACTTTTCCAGTAGATTTAGCAAGAATTCATAAGGTCCCTTCCCTTCCCTTCCCTTCCCTTCCCTTCCCTTCCCTTCCCTTCCCTTCCCTTCCTTCCCTTCCCTTCCCTTCCCTTCCCTTCCCTTCCCTTCCCTTCCCTTCCCTTCCCTTCCCTTCCCTTCCCTTCCCTTCCCTTCCCTTCCCTTCCCTTCCCTTCCCTTCCCTTCCCTTCCCTTCCCAGTGGTTATTAGCCTATATTCAAGATGTCTACAGTGATGCAGCCAGAAAAAGCTGAAGCTGAACATGATATCTGAGGTAGCCTGAAGGATAAAATTAATCAACCAAGGTGGTTTTCAAATTAAAGATGGTTAATGGGTTGAAACACTAATACTGTAGGCATTAAATGCACTCAGAGACTCATGAGCAAGAAATAACTTAGAATTTTCCTAAACAGTGAATGAATTTGGGAACACTAATGTAATTTTTAAGCAGTTTATTTTGGGGATCCTCTTTGAAATTTTAAAAGCTGTTTAAGATCATTGATTTAATTATTTTAAGGAAAAAAATGTAAAATTATCTATTTTAGTAGTGTCTTTGAAATTCTAATAGAATTTGTGCCAAGAACCTTGGAATTTGGGAGACATAAAAGTTAAGCTGGTTGTGTTGTTAAAGTGGTGTGGATGGTTATCAGTGCTATGTGCACATCTGCTGCACTCAGGCCATTCATTCCCCACGTGGTCCACAAATTCATTAGTCATTCTATGCACAGAATAGTGGGCTGATGAGTGATGGACTGCCCCAAGTGAAGTCTGAAATGCTGGCTCCCTTGCAACAAAGCATTGGATTAGCTGGTGCAGGAGCTCTTCAGGTGGGAATTCTGGACTGACTTGAAGATTCTCTCAGGCAGGACCTGCAGTGCCTAACTAAATTATATATTTCAGTGTGTTGATTTAAATCCTGTGGAAAAAACTGGACTTTCTGAGGACTCCTAAGAAGGTTACTTCTTGCAGGACTGACCAAATCCTACACAGATAAGACCTTTATAAATAGAAAATGGTCGAGTAAGACAAACTTTTGTATACAATTACTACAGTGAGCTGGTTTGTGTGTGGCTTAAAACAACAGCAATGGGTCAAACTGTGCCTGAGCTGGACTGCTCCTGTAGGAACACAAACCAGCTGGTTACAAGAACTTGAGAACTGAGTGAAACAGCAGTGTGGGGAATCTCATCCAATCCAACTGAAGACATCATTGTAAGAACCCTTGCAAAGGAAACTTCTTTCACCATCTAGACAGTGACTGAGAATTTATCTCAGAGTATTCAGTTACTTGTATAAGCATTCTCCTATTACATGATCTCAAAAATTCAGGATTTTTTAACAAATTATCTGTGATTGTCTGTGCATCAAATTCTAATTAAAGGGAGGTAAAACAATCCCAGAAACCTATATCTTCTTCTGAGTATAAAAAATAGTATGATTGAAAAAGACAGTTTGCTCTACCCCTCAAGTCCAAAGCAAGTGGGAATTATCAGCTTTCAGATCCTGTTATTTAACTGCTTTTGCTTTATCTCCTAAAAGGGATTGATTGATATTCAAGCTCTTGCATTTTTTTATTATTTGAAGTAATAATCAGTTGAAACCTTTACATGTGTAAGTATGATTACTGCTATTATTAAAGTGTAAAAAGCAAATAGTATAATGAGAAAAACAGTGTGTTAAAAGGTATTTGGGAATGAATTTGCTATTGGCACCACTGGGTATTTTAGACTCCAAGTTAATTCATTTAAAGATTTTCCTCTGGATGTCTGAGTCAGATGGAATATTCACAGTGTATGAAGCAATGTTTCACAGTTTTTGTTTTTAAAATATAGTTCCTTAAATCATTCCATTGCACATACCCTGGGATGATAACTATTTTCTTTACAAAGAGCTAGGACTTTGAAGAGATGATCCTGCTAATAATTCTGGAAAAATTCCTTTAAAATCTTTGGAGCTGTAGAAGATCCTCAGGCAAATATTCTCACTGTTACAGAATCATAGTAAATTGTTTAACGAGTAAAGATAAGATCTACATAAGACACCTGGACATAATAAACTTTCCTCAGGGTAGTAAAAGGGTGAGCAAAATGCTTTGTGTTTCTGTGCTGTCATAAAGTAGGGAGATCAACACACTTGTGGAAGAGTCTACCTGTCAGTGGCACATGCATGTCCCAAATCAAGAGGACGGGGCTGGAATAGTCCTTCCTACACACTATTTGAGATATGCTCTTGAGATATGACTTTCCCCTTTGACTCTGAATTTTCAGATGCATTGAAATGGCAGCCATTGTTTCAAATCCTAGACACCATTAATTTAAGCAGTAGACCTGCAAAACTTTCCAATGTTAAAACACTGCTTTACCAGTAGAATATGGACAGCATCTGTTTTCATACCACATTTTGTGTTTTGTTGTTTGTTTTTTTTTACCCTATGGATGAATAAAATGCAGTTGAATCAAATTTTAAAATGTTTGTATTCTATGTAATTACTCAGCTGCTCAGTATTATGGATATCCCATCAATGACTTCTGCCACTAAAAAATATCAAATGTGTTGATGTCTTCATTAGAAAAAAACACTTTGAAAAATGAAATGTACACATTGTATTTTCTAAAATAATACTGCCATATTAGAGCTCAAATGAGTAAGTAAGGTAGAAAACAATATATTTCATTTTATAGCAGCTGGAAGATAAATATTAGGTGGATTTCATAGATTTGAATATAAATGGAATACCAAACTTTCTACAAATGCTTAACAATGTATTTGAAAGGAAGAACGTGCTGGAAGTACTGTCTTTAATCAATTTAAGGGTATAGATAATTTGTGTTTTGTTCTGCAATTTTACAATACTGTTAGTAATAATCTTGTGGCTCATGGATAATTTATTAAACTATTCAATCCATGTAGAAAAGCAATAAAGTTTTCAATTTTTAAATGTAGGTGAGTTACAAAAATACATATGAAACTGAGGTTGGATTCATCCTTTCTTTTTATCTTGAGGATACCTAGAATGAGTGATTTCTAATCTCAGTTGTTCCTTGCACTGGCCCAGAAACTACCAGAAGAACTTCACATCATGACCAAGGAAAAGAGCACTTTTTTTGCCAGTAGTCCTCTCCTAATGTTCCTCTCAATGACTCCTCCCTCTACTAATTTATGAGACTGGGGAGGGACAATTGAATAACTTTGATACACCTCATTATATGATGAAAGGACCCCCAGCTAAAAACATGATTCGACATTTTACCTTAAAAGAAAGCTATGAAAAAAAATTAGTATATCAGTGGATATATATCTGTAATTGATTTTCATCTGATTTGTTGAAGGTCTTGAAATTCAAACATTTTCAGGCAAAAGGGAAAAATGCTTTCATTTTCCAAATTAAGTTAAAACCTGAAAATATTTTGTTTTGGATATAATTAAATCTTTTTATCACAAAAAAACCTTTTTGTAATGTTTCCTTTCTTGTTTATAATTCTAGTAAAATTTGTAGATGAAGCAAATAGTTCAAAATGAAAAACAGAAATGTAGAGAAAATATTTAAATTAATGTTCAAACTCTTTTCTTCTCTAATTTGGTTTTGTCAAATCAGGTAGAAATGGCATGATTTCACTAGCTTTTATTAATCACATCTATAAAGTTAGTAACAGAGTTTAAAATTCTTTATGGAAAATTCTGCAGTTTTCACTACTTAATAAAAGTGTTTCTCCTTCTAATGCCATATTTGAAGTGATTTCTTAGAATCAAGCAAGAGATTAAACAAACACATCTCATATCTAGAAAATACAAAAAAGCATTTAGGCAGTAAAATCGTTTTACTGCTAGATCAGCATGGTTTGTCCTTACTCAAGCATTTAGAAATACAGATTGCTTACTATAGTTACAAAGCATTAGTCGATGAAGTAATCATAATATCTAATTGTAAAAGTAATTGGATTAAATAACCATTAATCAAATTGTTACTGATTTTACACACATTCCTAGCTATATAACCACTTTTTTCAAAAGAATTTATTCCTAGTTCTAGCACTATTATTAATTTAGTAACATATCCATCAGCAGAGATAAAATCTATTCCATTCTATTTCTATTTTTATATCACCTTCATAACTGTAATAATGAGCAGCTTTCAGAGGTGCATAAAGTATCATTAGTAATATTTTTCCTATGAGTTTTGTCCTTTCTCTCTTTCCCTGTCTCTAGATAATGATTATTGTAACATAAAGGTTTTTTTTACAATAAAATGCAATACATCCTTGACTAATTACGCACCAAATGATGATTTAGTTGTTTAACTCCTGCAGATCTTTGGAGCTTTGACTTGTAGCAGGCATTGGTATGTCAAATCTCTTTATGAATATTAGTCTTATCACTGCAAAATTCATTGATCTTCTTTCCTTGCAGAGCACCCACAACAGTAGCTTTTATTAAAGCTCTTTTTCAGCTGGACTATTTGCAGTCTTAGTAAGATCTGCTAACCCAGGGGTTCATCCAAAGAGTTCTGCGTGAGCTCAGACTAAAGACGCTTTAAATCTAGCAAGAAAAATATCACATACACCTACCACAAGGCTGTTGATCCATTCATGTAATTATTACTCCTTTTTCGTTCACACCTTAATTCACACATATTAAAAAAAGAGAGAAAAATAATTAAAACTTTGAGATCAAGCTTACCCCATTATCAAAAGTGCACAAATGAGACAGAAAAATGCACAAAAGTCTGAATGTATCAGTTTTGTGTAATTCCCTTAAAACAGAAATAATAACACTTAAATGCTAGCAAGACCTATGCTGAGCTGAAGCATGAAGCAGTGAGACCTGAATTTCAGAAAGCCTTCAGCGGCACCACAGCTTTATTAATGGCAGAAACATCAGTAGTACAGGCAGCAGCTCAGATGCAAATTCACTAAAACCTGATGTTCAGAGGAGAAAGCAGCCCTAGGTGATGCCATTTCTTCTGGAGATACACTTGATAGCTGCTGCAAAGAATCAGGTTAGAGGTAAGGTGGAAGAGTCAGATGGTTTTCTTCTACAAAGAGGAAGTAGAAACAGGATCAAACCCCAAAATGAGAATGTAAATATCACTTACATTAGCTTATTCAATGTGACTAAAGAAAATTCCTATGTCTCTCTTTAATAGAAACAGTTAAATGGTTTAGCTCAAATACCTGGAATAGCTTAAATTAAACTAGAAACTCATACATTAAAAGGACATCAACTCACCAATTTTTTACAGAGATATAGAAAATAAATCAGGCAGCATGCAATAAATAACTGTATTGGATTTCTGACATGAAAGAAATAGAGACAGGTTTTTGTCTGAATTGACAAGTGGCCTTTGGTTTTGTAAACACAACTTTGCTCTTTCTAATAAATGTGTCTAAAAATCTTATTATGCCTGAAAATCATATCACTCAGCCTAACCAGCTCTGAAATTTGAAAAGAAAGCCCCTATCTTCAAAGTTACCAACATCAAACTTTTTACCTTTTGATATAATTTACATGCACAATAAATTGAAGATGTAACTATTTGCAGTTTTTTGTAATTATTAATTTCTCTTGTAATTATTTACAAGACAAAAAAATAAATCAAAGATTTTAATTGAACTGAACACTCTTTGTGGAGTCTGTTATACTACGTGTAAAGGAGAAAGTAAGGAAGAAGAAAAAGGTTAGTGATGACTATGATAACAACTGCTGTAAGATAAGGTTATATTGACTGTCATAATTTTTGTTCTTAAGAGCAATGACATCATATTTGACAACACTTCACTCAGTTTTTATAATCATGATTGTTGGTTTTGTTCTCAGAGTGGGTACTCCTGAAAAGCAAATCTTTCATCAACCATTTCTTTATATCTCTTTATATATTCAAGGCCTAATTCCTTTAGTTCTTTCAAGATCACACTGAATTCTTTATAAAGACTTCTCATGGCAAAGCCCAAGCCTGACTGCATATTTTGTTTAGGACAAATGGATCTGGAGATCCCTGGCTTGGCTTTGAATCTGAGGAGCCAAATATGTAGATAAATGTACAACAATGACTCTTCAGTTGCTTGTTCAATTACAAAGTAATGTAGTACTTCCTTTGCATGAACAGAATTAAGGAAAATGTATTTAAAATCATTAGCACACCTACATATTTAGAAGATTTCTTCTGTTGCTGATGGTAAAGAATGAAATGTTTGAGAAATCTGTAGAATCGTCAGACCTACGGATTACTGCCTCTTTTTACCTATGCAAGAAAAGCAACCAAAACCCAGTAATACGACAGTAGAAAATCACATTTTTTATATTAGATTAAGTATTTAAAGATAAAACAGAAGGGTCTAGGAGATTTAGTTGGTTTTTTTTTTTCCATAGGGATACATTCTAAATTGTAGGTGGGAATTACAGCTTCAGAAGGTAATTAGTGTTTATATGAGTAATACTGTCATCACCAGAATGTGCTAGAAAAGTTGTTTGACAGAGAATTCTACTTGTGGGGACAGTAAGTGAAAGTAGATAAATTTTACTCCTAATTCTTGCTTTAGATGTAGTCTTAGAGTAGCTGAATGAAGAAAGATGTCTCAGTGAGCAGTAGACATGCACTTGGAACAATGCTCATGTTATGAGTAGGGTTAATTTGACTGCCAAGTGGACTAGATTGCCTTTATAATTAACAGACTGATACATTTTGCATTGTAAATATCTGAAATGACATGAATCTCCTTTCACTGCCTTTGTAGGACATACGTATACAGCACAAAGGTAGTATGAAGCACATCAAAGAAATTCATTCCACTAAGATTTTAGCACATCCAGAACACAAGATGCAGTTCTTTTCAGAGCTAATTCACATATCCTTCTTATGGCAGAATAGTGAGCAATTTAGGATACATTCACAAGTTTTATTTAAACACATTGAACTATAATTCAGGAAATTAATTTTTGTCACATAAGATTACTGAGCTATTGCATGTATGCTCTCATTTAATTGTTAAGTGTCCAACAGAATCTATAGGAACTCAAATATACCAAAATGGGTGCTTCATGACATCATGATCTACTGTAATCTGAAGTATTAGAGACATCTTTGTAATTGGAATCACAATTTTTAGCCGAAGACTTTAAATTTTCATTCTACTGCATGATATACATGACAGTTGCATGCTCTCACAGTTTCATATATTCTTAGAGTTTATGTCTTAAATGAGGCAACATGATTGCCTCAGTAAAACTTAATGCATATTGTACCACAGAATTGGTAGCTTCTGAAATTGAGGTGTTTTCAATTCACAACAAACAAGTTATCTACAGCTTCTTCTAGAAATTATAACACATCTTTTCTTAGAGGCTACAAGATATGAAGCACCAATCATTTGAGGTTCTGAAATTAATTAACAGAATCTAATCACAGTGTCTGTTAAGAATTTTCTCCTTTTTTTTTTTTTTTTAATTAATCCATTGAAACATTATACTAGACATCAGGTAAATCAGTAGATTAAAAAATTACAAACACCATGGACATTTACACCTTGCCTCAGAGCTTCCTATCTGTCTGAGATGCATTGTGTTTAATGCACCTGACTCTGGGTCTTGAGGACTAAAAATGTCCAGACACCTTGAGTATGAGTAGAAATTTGGGATAGTTTTCACTTTCATTGGCCTGGGGAAACCAATCATGAAGTGGTGTTCTCAGTAGCTCACAGTAAAATTCATAAAATAAACCTTGCCTTGCATAATTGTAAGAGTCAGTCTGGATCCCTGCTGTGAAAATGGCCTGCCTAAACTAGAAGAAACATTGAGGACAACCTGCCAAGGCCTTAGACCAGGTGTCTCTAAAGGTGAAAACAGCTTAGTGAATACAAGATGACAATCTTAGAAATTGCTTCTTTGAAAAAAAATAAATTGAACCCCCCACTCCTCCCACCAAATCACCACCAACCACACATATTGTTTGAAACATATATGTTGCAATATATTTATAAGCCAGGACATCCATTAAAAATTTGAAAAAGAGTCAGCTACGCCCATGTATATGTTTTTCCTTCATCATGAGGCAGCGTTTAGAGAAAATAGGAAGAAGAAACATAATTTATCTTATTAAATTACAATTAAAAGAGTTCCTCCAGGAACCTAGGCAGATGTTTGAAAAGCTGTAACCTGATGACATCTTGATGTTGATGTCCCATCCCTGGAAAAAAGCCAGGTTGGATGGAGCACTGAGCAACCTGGTCCAGTGAAAGGTGCCCCTGTGCACGGCAGGGGTGTTGGAACTAGATCTTTAAGGTCCCTTCCAACCCATGCCATTATATGGTGGCTATTAGCTCTCGCTCTTAAAATTCCAAGCTGGAAAGGTGCTGAAGAAATATTTGACTAACACGGTGTTTAATTTAAAAAAAAAATCTTCCTTTTAATAGACCTGGAGCTATTAGCGCATAAAGGTGCACTCAGTAATTATTCTGGTAATTCTATAATTCTTACAGCATCAAATGCTAAAGGTAAAGATCTGAATATTGTTTTTTATCACTTAAAAAAATACCTTTGGAGAAAAAAATCCTGTGTGACTGGATGATGAAAAAAACCTAAACTTGAAATCTAGGGCTTCATTCCTATTACCTTCATTGTGGAGTAAAGACATGGAGAGTCTGCATATGGAAATTACAGGGACTTCAGTTTATGCAAAAAGAATCAAATTATGGGTGCTGCTTCATGTGTCCCATCACTTTTTATTTAATTACTTGGACACACATTAGCTTACTTTTAATGTAGATATATACGGACCACACAACTGTGTCTCACTACTGAATATATCTCATGTCTACAAAAATCTGTCACATCTCAGCCTCTTTTCTGTACAAACCAGATTTGTGTAAACTTTAGCAAAGTCTGGAATCTTTGTTGCATTTTCCACCAATGAGATGAGATGTGAACAACAATGTTGTTTAGGACAACAGCTCAGGCAGTGCTGATGAAGAAGTGCATCAAAAAAGCTGACCTCCCCACTCAACCTAAACAACCAAAATAAATAAATAAACAAACAAAACACTCCCAGATTTTGTCTTTCCAGGTTACAGCAACAAGTAAAGGTAGTCACTTCTTTTCACATTGTAAATTAGGTTCAACTTTAGGGAAAAAGGAGTAGCTTAGAAAATTGTGAAACACTTGAGTTTTTCATCTTTGTTCTTTTCAAGGGCTTCCTTTAATCTCAATTGAGGAAAAATGTATTTTTTTACTTTACACTTCTAAGACACAATTTATTTCTTAGACCATAGAATCAACATATTCTTTCTAACCAAACAGAAAATTCTTTTATCCTGATCTTCTCATATGTTCCCTTTTTGTGATTTACCCATCTATTTAATTTTTTTACTTTCTGTTCTTATCACAGCCTGAAGTCTCATTCAGTTGCTCACTGCTATGTCTGGCTGCTCTTCCTGTGCTACTATTCCTTGAGCTGCACAAGTTAGAGCTGCAAACAATTGTCCAATTAACATGCTCCTTTTTTCCCACGTGGCTAGTCCACTCATCTTCTGTCACATATTATTCTTACGAGAAATTCCACTTAACCAGTGGCATTCCTGTCATCCTCTACCTTTGAGCAGTACAAGCTCTCTTGATGCTCTTGAGTTCACTGTAAAGCTGATTCCCGTTTTTTCTTTTTTCCTTTTTCATTTTTTTTCCTCCTGAAGCACAATAGTGACTGAAGTTTTCTATATGTACCCATATTTATTTTATTTCATTAACTCCTGCATCAAACTCAGTGTGTCTTTCTGCCTTGGGTAGCATTTCTTTTTTTGGTCTTCTAGCCATATATCTCTTACATTAAGAAACCTTTCACACTTCATATGGTTCAGACTGGACAATGTCCTTTAGTTTGCTTTAGCAAAATTAAATGTAGAACTCCAGTTAGTGATTTATTCCAAATCCTTATCTGAGCTTTCTTTAGCCTTCCTTGTCAGCCTAAATAAAAAACTAGTAATACATCAAAAACTTGGTCCAAAAAGATAACAGCAGGAAAATTAGGAGAGGGGAAGATAATTTATTTAGGTTTTTAAAGGCTTCAATACATGTGCAGAACTAGTTATTTTGAGAATGACCATGATCACACATGTGAAAATTAAAGAAAAATAACTTTACAATATGTAAAAATTTGTAATTCATTCAAGAGATAGTGTTTTCACTTAATCTTTGATTCAATAATAGATACGTTTCTGTTGTATTCAAAGAATTGTGTTGTCACTTGTACAAATCATTGTGATTTTATCCTTCACAAAGGTGTTTTTGAGAAGACTGGGATTTCTCTTTTTTTTAATTTTATTTATGAGGTTGTCTGAGTGTTTTGTTTATTTTCCCTGAAATATGTGATGTTTTTCTGAGCCTGTTCTTTGTGGGAAATGGAGGGAGAGAATAGAGGATAAAATAGTAAAAATAAAAAAGAAAAAGCAGCTAAGCAATAGGGATGTTGGACGCTTGCTGCAACTACTGTAGCATGTTATCCTATTACTGATAAATTCAAAAGTTACTGAGCTTTTCCTTACAAAATTTCATGTCAAACAAGACCTGGCTTACAGCTAAAATTTTTTAATCTTCAGAGTAGAGTAATACAATATTTTTGTAATAGGATGTGAACAGTGGTACTTTATTGTCAATGACAATGCTACAGCTTCTCTTTTAACTCTGGCGCTAGCTGCATTTTCTGTCTGAAATTTGGTTTAGTGAGTTGTTTAAACTTCGTCTTCTGGAAATTGTTATTAATAACATATTTCTATGAGATCATATTTTAAACAATGCTCATAAGGTATATATTGTATATAATGCTCAAGGTATATATTGTTTAAAATGGGGATACAAAGCTATTTGTAACCTGCTTTCCTGTCTTATTTAATGTTTTGCAGCAACTCCTTAACGGAGCTAAACATGACCAGTACCGGAGAGAAAAATCCAAGTACTGCTGGGCTTACTAGTGCTTCTGTAATTACTCTGAATCATCTGTAGTGTCCTCTAATGAAAGTTTCAATACTGGAAGGCAAGAATTTCAAAGACTGTCAAAACCAAGACTTGAACGGACAAAGATCAGCAGGTTTGTGTAGCAAAAGCATTAACCCTAACATATTGGCTAAACTTGTATATTTATGTGCTCTCTACTTACTTGCTCTGCTTGGTAACAATTAGACCCAGTGGGGCAAATTCTATCATCTGTTGTTAATGACATTTCTCAAATGTTTACCAAATCAAATTAAAATTACTTTGAGAGAAAGTAAAAACAGGAAGAAAAATATATGTTGATGATTATGATCACCACAACAGAACTAGAGAAGTAATTCTCCTCTTATTTTCTTTCCCCTTCCCCATCAAGATGAGCAGCCTCGTCACACAGAGATATATCTTCTGAACGATCAAATAATAAGAAGTAGTTATAGGGAGAAAAAAGCTTTAATGGAGAAGACTTATGAGTTTTATTGCTCACTATAAAGTATAAAAGTTCATGAGGATCAGCTAGCAGATATATTAATTTGATTTTTTTAGATTGAATTATGTGAAAACCAAAATAAATGGCACCAAATAAAAAAACCACTCAAATTCCTTAATTTCTTCTCATTTTCTTTCCTCATTTCTCCTTTTTTCTTCTCTGAAAAATTCTGTAAAAGACAGATATTTTTAAGCATATAGAAAGATCTTTATCATCAATGGTGTTATTTAGGGAGAAGAACATTTTAAATCAAATGGATCACTACGAAGTTTGAAAACACCCTGAAACAAGCAGAACGTCTGTAGGGATCACTGAAAAATGGTAGACTATACTGCCACCCAAAGGATCTGTTTAATACGTAGCTTTTGTAATATACTAATATAAGTTTCCAGGTGAAATAAAGATTTAGTTAGTTATTTCTTGGTTAGTAGTTATCATGACTGATTTGCCAGCATCAGTAAACTAAAGAAAGATTTTTTGAGCTTTACTTTTAAGAATGAAGGGGCTTACGACTCTTCTGAAATAGTAAGTTTTTAAATTACTAAAATCCAGTTTCATATTTTTCACTTTTGTCAGCTAGTGTTTTTTATTAAGGCCTTATCTGCCTTGTATTTAATAACAGTCTTTTCACACTATATAAATCTATCTTTTCACCAAGCAGAGAGTATAGATTGGTGGCCTCTTGAGTAGAATTGGTGGTATCCATTTGGAAATAGGAATGTGTCTCCCAGTTTTCTCTCATTTGTACAGAGTGATTGGTCTGGATCCCATCTCATAACTTACAAACAGTTCACCTACTTATTTTTAATGGGTGTTTTCTTGTCCACAACATATGCATGTCTCATTTACCTAAGTGTGACATATGGTTTTCCGGAATGCTCATTTTGCCTGGAAACTTATGTGTTGTAGATAGATTTGGAAATCTTGCTCCACTCTTTCTTCTGCTGTGTCACTGAGTGATTGTGTGCTGTATAATTTGACAACCTCTTCTATCAGCTCATCAGCATAACCTGCAACATGCATAATAATTACAGCTTCATTTCAGGAAATACATGAGAAAGGGTCAGAAATGTGTCAAACTGTCTAATTCCTTCTTCCACCACATCTGTTCTACTTAGTACTTGGACAGAGCGGGACTGCCTTATAAAATAATAATGCATTTTCAAAACTGGACTAATCTTTAGCTGTCACACTGCTCATTCAATGTTATTCTATAATGTGTCTTTCTGAGGATTTCTTTATAAAATATGATATTTTAATAATAACCTATGAAAATCATTGTGATCACACTACCATACACACAGTCCTATCCTCCACCAAGCCTTGAATCATATAAATACAGGAAAAAAAGTTCTGTGTCAATTTTCTGTGTTTGAGGGCCACATTTGATGTTAAGATGTTGGTCATAAATGATTTGCAGGTTTTGAAATGTGCTATAATCATTTGATATGTTATCAACCATAATAATTTTATTTGCTTTCTGGAATATATAAAAATTGATTTCATAAAATGTCTCTAGCAAGTTTAGTAACATTTTTGTGCATATGTCTTTAAGCTAAATTCTCCCCTTTAAAGGCTTTGAATATGTACAGATTTTATTATTGCTATTTTATTGGTGATCATCAAAACATGTTTTCAGTGTATTCCAGGAAACAACTTTTTGTCATTAGACTTAATTTTTCACTATAAATATACTGTAGGTATGCATGCATATGCATCATATGCACTGTATAATTTGTATTATACTACGTTATTGTTAAAACTGATGGAAAAATTAATCGTAATTCTGTTTTCTGATAAGCATCAGGAAATCCTGAAGAAAACATTATATATGGTTGTTCTTTATTTTTCTGCTTAAACCTTCAAATTCAATTCTCTTTTTTTTAAGCAAAAGATCGAAGATGTCTTGCAGAAGCAGGAACAGCAAGTTGTAATTCATGCCCATAAACTAGTATATGCAAATACTCCTCAGAAACTGTCAGAGCCTAAAGCCTGTAGAGAGAGGAACTTCCTAACATACTTGAAATTAGAGCCCTTTAAAACTACAGGGGAAACTATCTTTCTCACAATAAAGCTGCAGAAAGAAAAGCTGACATTGCAATAGACTTGTCAGAGCTATTTTATAACAGGTGATCTGTTTTCCATCTGATGAGAAAGCAAACATCAAGGACACTTGGGTTTTTTTGTCAAAGGTTTAGGAGAATAAAAAATATTTTTAAAGTATAGCAAGCTTCTTTTTGAGATTTTGATTTACACTCAGCAACAAAAATCTTAGATATTACAGTCGGTCAGATGATGAAAAACTATCTTCCATAGATTTCGTTTTGTGTGCTGCCTTGTAGAAAAATAAATATTGATATATTTTTCTTTTTCACTGATACAAAAAGAAAGAAGAGTGCTATAGACAGGTTATTTAGGAAACACTTAATGGAATAATTAAAATTTTATATATGGTATAACAAAAAGTGTTGAACAGCAATGTGAGTGAACCTTGTACAGATATCTGAATGACATAATTGGTGATGAAATTCTTACTTCCTTAAATTCATGTAAGTAATCATATTAGAATCAAACTCATGTCTCCATTTTTCTTTCTTTTTTCTTTTTTTCTTTTTTTTTTTTTTTTTTTGGGATGGGGGCACTATTTAATACCAGGAACATGCATCAGGACAGGGTGCCATATTTTTTTTTCAAATGTTGCTGAGTTGAAAGCATGCAAATAAGATCTCTGAATTGTAAAATGGACAGTATGGTATCTGAGAAACTGACTGATAGTCTTCAGAACCAAAAAAAAAAAATTTCAGGGTAATATTTGATTGAAAAAGAACTGCTTTTCTAGCTCTTGTTTGAATATATATAGATATATAATGTAGTTCTTCTGATTAGTGTCTGAGAAACTCAAAATATGTCTATGTATGTGTGCATATATCTATGTAAACGTATATATATGGTTGGATATGTATAGTCATAGTTTTAAATCTGGAGACAAGCTTTATTCCCCAGTGGTCACAAAGTTTCTTTGAACATATTTTTCTTGGTTTCCTTTTTTCCCACAATCACAATTTTAGAGAATACTAAGGTTTTGGTGCAGTTGAGGATTGAGGGGAGGAAGTCCTGTGGTAGTTTGTGACAATGATGGCAATAAGTTACTTTTAATTACTGTAGAGTGTGATTTTTTTTTTGTCGGTTTCTTTGGTTATTGTAGTCAGAGACTGTGTAACAAACCCAGTGGATACCTCTGGTCCTTTTGGTCCTTTTTTGATCTTGAAAGTAAATATATCACTTGGATCCTCCCATATCCTTTTCTGTAAGTCCTCATTCTTAGCCATGTACCTAGGTCAAAAATTCATTATGCCCAGAAAACCAGACTAAATTTTCTTTTTTTTCATTCAGTTTATTTTATGTTTTAACTAATTATACAGCAATATCCTTCTAGTAGATGGGTTTGTCATCAAACAGAAAAATATTTAACCATATGACTTGAATCAGTAAAGTACGTTGATTTAGTCTCATCACATCTGGTATTTTGTTACAGTTAAACAACATTAAATTCCTTCTTGAGCTATAGGATGAAAGCATATGCAATTTTCATTCTTTTAAGAGAGCAAGGATTTTGTAGTCACTAATAGTGGTGCTGTAAATTAGATTAATGACAGTAATTGTTTTATTTTGATTCACTGATAAAATTTTAATCAGCCCAACAATAAACTCTTAGCTCATATACAGTGTGTTTGCTATGGCTTGTAACAGGATTTTTTAATTTGAAAGGTGTGCCTGTCTTCTTTCCTAGGAATATCAAGTCCACCAATCGGGAATGTCATTCAGAAGCAATTTTAAAGCTGAATCAGTATTTTTAATTCACATTTTTATTGCAGAAGGACATCAAGTAATTAATTAAAAAAAATGTGGCCATGAGTCATATCTCAAACCCCTCACAACTCATAGTAATTACTACCTATCATGTTTATAGGGGTTCTATATCAAAATCTTCTTGGTTCTCAAAAGATTCACATTCATTTTGAGGGTAATTGTAGAAATGGATAGTTAAATATTGTTTTTCATAAATTCTTCTTAATTATACATCTTTATGATAAAAATGTATAAGGGCAAAAATTAAGGGAAAATTGGTAGTTGGGTCTTAGCTTTGTTCAAGCCTTGAGGTATACCTCAAATCTTCTTTACTGCTCTGTAGTAGAATTAATCAGAAAATTAACATTCTGAACAGGAACTCTAGAACAGGAAAAACTAAGCAGTTTCTTGCTTTGTCAATGTGCTGGTTTGTGAAGAGCTTTAGTGGCACTTCTGTGTTCTCCTCTTGACCGAGAGCAGTATTCTTTGCTTCTTCAAAGCACTAAAAACTATTGCCAACTTGGTCAATTTTAAAATCATAAAGAAATCAGGCTTTGCACTCCCACAGTACCCTCAGATTAAAAGGAATCTTCTTGATTTAAACAGATTTACAGCTCTTTGCCTACTCCCTCAGCATGCATGCTAAAAAATGCCTCCACCAATTTCAGCAAGGGCTCACTCAAACGTGATCAAATTCGTTGCAATTGGACTAAGAGATTCACTCTTTTGTTGTTTGCACACAGCTACTCATCAAATATTTGAAAGCATGTCCCTGAAATCCTCTCTATGGGATGAAGTTAAAGACAAATTTTGATCCTCCAATTCAATAAGGAAATATGAGTAATTTTTTTCATGGTAGTTTTAATGGTTTGATACTAGATAAGTATGTTTGGTTCTTCGCACCTCTCTCATCCTTTGTACAGTGATATGACTGAGTAGTGTTGTTACACAATGATATGCTTAAGGTGCTTTAATTAAGCTTTTAAAAAAATGTTCTTTAAATACATAATACGATTTGGAAAGCACGTAGTCCTATTTCTTGTCTAAGACTGTTTCTCCCACTGTGGTTTTTTTCTTCTCTGATAGCTGATAATGCAGACAAGAGTAGTCATCTCCTTCTTCTCCGTACTTAACATGATGCTAACCAAGGAAAGTCTGCACATCAAAGGGTTACAGCATAAGACAGTGTAATATTATACAGAATAATCAGGAGTTTATTTTACAGAAGAGCACTAAATATGTCATTAGGTATGTAAGAGATTTTCGAAAGCACCTAAGCAGATATGTATCTAACTCCCATTGACTTCAAGATAGCCAGATGTCTTTGGGAGCTGTGAAACTGAAAATATGATAAGACAGATGATGTTTGAATTACTAGAGTAGAGTGACACCTCTAATATTATATCTAAAAGCTGATGTGTTTGGCTGGTGGGGAATGAAAGCTGGTTGGGCAGAAATGAAAGATCTGTGGAAAGATGGAATAATTTAAATGATAGCTAATGAGATCTGTGCATGTAAGTTATGAATCAAATTCCTAATGCTATTATAAATACACTATGATGAATACCATGGCAATTGCACAAAGTCAGGATACAGCGCTGCAAGACTTTCACTTTTATCCAGTGTAATTTACTTCATGAAATTTTATAAACAATGACAATAGAGAAAATTAAATCAAAAACAGAAATGAAAGCTTATCACACATAACACAGGATGACATTTTTATTTTGATAGCTTAAAACTAAGGACAAAATGCTACCACAGAAGAAAGGGCTTGCTAAATTTTTGTGTGCACTATTTTGTGGCCTCCCAATTTGCCTTGCTGTTGAAATCACACAAGTAGTTTCTGATTAAAACCTGTCTCGCAGACAGAATTTTTTCAGTGTTGTTTTCAGTGTAATTCACAAAATTGTTGTCTTAGTTCCAAAATAGTGTCCAGATGAGACCATGCTCAAATATTTTCCTTTAAAAGCTTTCTTCAATGCCAGTTGGGGGAAAAAAAATAAAATAATCCCGTCTTCAAGATCTGAGTTCTACCCATTTCAACATTGTGTCAGACACTGGAAATTTTTCCACTGTGGGTTTTTATTTGACTGTAAACCTACCCACTGCAATTGGCATAGTCAATAGAATCTTAAAATCACAGTACCATTTGAAAAAAAAATAATTAAAAAGCCAAATACTCAGATTTAAAAATTTAAGGTAAAAGATCACTGGGATGACAACCTGACATGCCACAGAGACTGTCACTTTTTTTTTTTCTCCTTACCAGTGGAAGGAATTCCATATGTTTCTTTCTGGGGACATTTTTGTCTCAGTGTTGAGGACCATACACATATGATATTCATAAATATGAGATTTATCTGTGTTTTCTCACCTAAGAAGATAAATCTGGTTGAACACTAATCATTGAATACTAATTCAATGATTTTTCCTATTACAATAGTATTTTTAAAAACAGGCAAAAAAAACCCCCTCTAAATAGGGTCAAGGTTTTCATAGTAAAATATTCAACCAATGAGATAAATGAAAGAACACCATTTCCTGTGTACTAACTCCTTGGTCTACAAATTATATCTTCTTTCTAACAGACATATCTGTTATTCTTGCAAAATTAATTCAATGAACACTTAGAACACAGAAACAAATGATAAATATCATAAATTCAGAATTTTTCTGAAAGAAATTGCTCCATTTGGCTTGAAACCACAGCCTCATTGGTAAGAAATCTTAAAAAATGTGGCCTTGAAATAAGACATGGAAAACAGAAATTCATCCCCACTTACCCCATAAACATGTTCACATCCATGTTTCTAATGAGCCACATCACTGATGAATTTGCCCTAACTTCCTGCTTACTGATGTTGTGTGAATACCTGGGGATACACGGAAGTCTGGGGATACTCATGCTCCTCTAAATTTTTTTTTGACGTTTGACAGAGAATCTACATGTTCTGTAGTTAAGGAAAGTGTCCTACCTTCAGACAGAAGAATAACAAAATCCTTTTTTATTTTTCTTTTAAATAGGTAATTTTTCAGATAAATCAATAGTTTTAATTACAGTATATTATTTAGCAAACAGGGTCCCTGTTTTTTGCTGTCACTATTTTCATCAAATAATATCTAGCTGTTGTGTCTGGACACACTCAGAAACTCTTTAGAAAAAGACCCTTAAAGTGAAGGAAAGTTTCATACAGCTGTCATGAAAACAAGCTGTCATAGCTCCAGCTTTTCTTTCACAAGGCTTCCCGACCCACATACCCACACACCCACACATCTCTAGAAACAATAGGAAACTTGTCTTTCATCTGGGATTTCATTAGGTCTTATTGAGCTACAAAAGTCTGGAAGTCTTGCACAAATGGCCATCTTCACAGTTCAAGTGCATTAGGAGTGATGTATCTCATGCTTTTGAAGCAGAATCTGTGAATTTAGTGTGTTTGGGCACAATAGAAAAAATACAGTTCTTGTCATGCTCTGCAGTGATGCAGATAATTTCCTTTGTGGAAAAAAGACAAAGTAGACCAACATATGGTATACAGGTGCAGGTCTCTGATATTAACTCGGTTAAAACATGGTGCTAATGGCACCAAGACTGTGGGTTTGATCCCTGTATGAGCTGCTCCCTTAAGAGATAGACTAGATGATCCTCATGGATCCCTCCCAGCTCAGAATACTCTGCAACTCTGTATAGATGAGTTTCTTCTTTGAACAACTAAAAGTGTTCTTTGTATGATTTATATATTCTTTCTTGCCCATTTTTCTACACTAAGAGTTCTCCCCTCTTCATTCTCAGTAGTAAGAGAATTCATTTGAGGGATATTTTTTATATTTTTATATTCTTCACTTTCTTGAACAGCCAAAAAGTATTAACAAATTCTTTAAGATTAGGTCATTGCAAGCTTGGAGTATTTTATAGATTTCTTGTTTCTTCTCCTTCCTCTTTCTCATACCATAACCAGATATGACTTTTTACCAGTTTCTTTGTTTCATTTGAAGTTATTTTGAAATATGATCTGTTCTATCTTTAAAATTACCTGTTGGTAGATATATGATCACATTTCTTTGCAATTTTTTTTTTCTTTTATATTCTGGCTAATTACCTATCTGGAGCAGGGAGTTATGTGACCAAAAAAATGTACTTTCATACTTAATGGTAATCCCGCTGAGAGAAATACAGTTGAATAGCTGTTTACCAGTTTAGAGATCAGACACTGTTTTCTAAGCAGAGATTTTGCCAGCAAAGACAGGAATGAGAAAAAAAATCTATAGGTTTTTCTTCACAATTAATTAACCATGCAAGTTTTTGGTTTGGTTTGTTTTGTTTTCTTGATTTTTCCTCAGGAAAATCAATAGTTTTGCATGATGAAAAGCTGCTCACTGGTATATTTTTATTTTTGCTCCTCCCTTCTACTTGTCTGTATGAATATGATCACATTTTTCATTATCCAATTCAGGTGCTTCAGGCTTCAGAACAGCTCTGTGATGCCACAATTAATAGTCAATTTAAATATAAATATCAGGCTATCTCCAGTTCTGGCCAGAATCATTGATTTAATTTCCTAATGACAGAAGAATTAAGTAATAGGCCCTAAGTAGGAATGCAAGCAATCATGTGAAACCATGTGCCAAATTGATATTTCAGCAACTCTGATAACTTATTACAATGACGGCCATGAGATGTCGCAGAGCTGAATGATAAATCTTCAGTCCGCTTCTTTCCTACGTCTTTTTAAAATAATTTTTCTACTGCAAAATTAATTGGCATTTGTGTTGACAGTAAGTGTCATCTTTAGTAGTGTTTAAATTAAGAAACTCACAATGTTACTAAATGTGAAAAAGTAAAGCAAATAATTTTGCACAATAAACAAGCAGATAAAGGAGGCTGGAATCCCTTTCACATAGGGCCAGCCAAATTCTGACACATCATGAAAATTCATTTCATGGAAGGATACAGCTCTTAAGCACTGCAGATTTCTATAAATGGAGAATTTCACAAAAGAGGGGTAAAATGGAAAACTGTGTATAGAATTGCGAGCCTAAAGGCACAGATGTCAACAGCAGCAGAACAAAAATATCTCAAGGCTGAAATAAACTTCTGGCTTCCATGAGGATTTTGGGGAGGAAGTCAGAAACACTAATTAGTGATGAATTTTCATGGTCATATATATGTTTTCAAGTGACTAAAAAGGGTCAATAAGATTTTAATAAAAAACCTGAAGTCACTCATGCCTATAGATTTTATGTTTTCAATGAACAGATAAATTCTTTAAATTAATTAATTGCTATGCAGTTTAATTATCTCCCATTTTTCTCAGTAACATATTTACCCCTGATTTTAGAAGAATAAAAATGTCATATCTTACCTACTTCTGAAAAAATGTCACTGTTCCAATGTAATCGTAACAGAAGGATGTTTTTTCCCTATCCTTTTAGTACTCTAAACATTGACAAAACTGTTGAGGTTTCAGCTAGTAACATCCAACTTGCATATACTTTACCAAACTGCCTTACTCTGATTCACTTCCAGAGAGCTACTATAGAGTGCGTTTTTTCTATTCTTGGTGCTCAAGCAGAGGATGCAGGCTTTTAGGATTGTGTTGAATATCAAACAAGCTGGGAATGTCCCCTGAGAGCAATGGTGCAGTTCTATTCAAACCTTAGGATCTTAAAACAGATTATGTTTACAGAGGAAAAAGCTCTGTATAAAATACAGATGGTGTAACTCCTGAACAATACCAAGAATCAGGACCAGCAGTAGTCTGAAAAGGGTTTGTCAAGCAGTGCATGAAAACAATATATGTTGCAGAACCACCCTATTGTTTTTCTTCTCCTGCGTTCTATGGTTGCTAGTGATTTTTCATGTTTCCTAATGAATCTGGTTTTGGACAAACAAATGCCTTTGACAGTTAATTCAGATTATGTGTTTTGAAAATTACACTCTCAGGTACAGAAACTCCATAAATGAGATGTGTAACTTCCCTGAAGCATTTTTGTCCCAGAACTCATTTACAGGTTTCCAATAAGCTTTGTGTAAGGGGACCACACACTATTTTTGCTGCAAAAAGAAACCAGGGACTGGGTTGTGAGGATGTGCAACTCACTAATGTATGGTGCCTGAATGCACATTCGAAAAGCTTCACTCCCATCCCCCCACCCCAAATCCTACAAAACTAAACAAATGAACTAAAAAAATCTTAGTTTCTCTAACACTGTATCTCTGGGCAGTTGTGACATTTTAACAGGTGAGAAAACAATTAATCTGCAAAATAATGGTTAAAGTACTTTAAATACTAAAAGTAATAAAATATACCAGTTATAAAGGTTATGCTTTCAGACACATTTTCAGAAATTAAAAAATACAAATGGTGCTGGTAAATCCTATGTGAGGTAAAAAGACATTAGCGTTAGTAAAAGAGATACTTAATGCACCCAAAATAACTGAAACCATTTGAGACTAATTCTTTCATCAGATACTGTAATGGGAGTATAAGGATTTTCTCTGAGCAGTAGAAAACTTTAAAATTTTCAAAGAAATTATCCCTATAATTTATTATGAGTGAGATACTTCTAAATAAACAGAACAATTCAAAATGTGAACAAAGAACCAGAGGTTTAACCTTACTAAAAGGTCACATTCTGTCTGCAGATACATGAACTTTGAAGGAATGCTCACGGGCAGAGTTTAAGCCCTAATGTTAATTGTACAAATTTAGCAAATATATTATTGAAACTATGGCTCTTTAAAGACATTTCAGAGTCAGGTGTGTTAACTGTGCTGCATGGGGAATAGGACTTTTTGAGAAAACTCAGGAGAACTGAAAGTAATTCGCTGATGGAGGTAATGACAGTCCTGAGTATTTCTGGCTGTTTATGGTGACATTACTGAAATAGTTTATTAACATATAGCTTACAATTACATTTATGAAAATAATTTGAGTGTGGAGTTATAGAGACAGATTCTGGTGCTCTTATATTGTGACTATTCAATATTTCTTTAAATCTACCATTTTTGGTTGTATATCATATTGCCAGACTTCAGAAGTGTGGACTGAACATATCTACACTTGGTATAAAATTGATATTTATTGTTATTATTATTATTATTATTAGAGCAAAATTGTAAAGGATTTTAATTTTTTATGTTTGGGTGAGCAAGGCTGGCAACAGATGATGCAGGTAGTTTGCCTGCTTGATTGATTGTTTTTCCACTACTCTTCAGAGTATGTCTCTTGTGAAGTGTGTATCATCTGTGTGGCAGGAAAAATTCTGCAGTCCACATGGTGCTTTACTAGAAATTGTTCTCAACTCAGATTTATTTAATTTTTTATTTGCAGAAGCAAAAACACCAAAAGACAAACAGAGCAAACCAAAAGAACAAACCAGAAACCAAACCAAAAGAACACAGAGGGAGGGGACAAGTAGCCCTGTATTTTGAGAACGGTGAGTGTTTAAAGTGTTTCAACACTGATTTCTGAGATGAGTGTTCAGCTTCCTCATCCACCTGGGAGGAATTAAGATCCACATCATAGGGAAAACGCTTTAGGCAGTAATATTTGAATAGTTTTTGTGTAGGGAGCAGGGGAGGAAGAAGAAAATATCTCCATTTGAATCTTCCACTGGGCAGTGAAAATGAAATAATTCTCTAGTCTACACTGTAGGGCCCTCAATAAATGGAAGCTTGTATGTCTCAATCCCCCCTTCAAAGTGCAGCTATGTAGTTTGGTGAATTATCCTTTTCATATAAAAGACACAGCCAGTCACTGAAGCCCAGACGTATTTGCTAGTTCTTTCCAGTGTAGCAGCTGCTGCTGGTCAATCTCCACTGATACTGAGGAAAAAAAGATAAGGATGTGGACTCCACCCAGCATAAAAGTGCGTCCTATGACAGCTAGAAAACTATGAACATAAAGGAAGTAGGGAACTCCACTTACATTAAAAAAACCTACAAGGAAGTAGTAACTGTCCTTATGGGGCTCTGAGGATGATGAGGGAGGGAAAAATAAACAACACAAAACACAATAAAAACACAAAACACAGGTTTTGTGTTCTGGTTGCCCCAGGAGGCAACTAGAGACAAGCAGGCAGGTAAACAGGGTTTCAGGATTTTAACCTTGGGTACTGAAATGCATTAGTATAAGGGATTTAAATATTTATTTTCCTGATACTGAAACATAGATTTAGAAGAAACATAAAGATTTTTGTTATAGGCTAGCTGTGTTGAAATTAGTTAGAATAGGAAGGAATTCAGGCCCAGCTAGAGTTAATTAAAATAGTTAAGAGAGCTGGACCTGAAATGGGTTTTAAGATGTTAGTAACTGATTACCAAATAACTGATGATCTGTCATTTTTATGTTTGCTTAGCTGTGCTTAGAACGAGGAAAAGGAACATTGATAAGTTGGTGTACGGAACAAGGCCAATTACCAATTTCCTCCCTTGGTGGGAACCTGTTCAAAAGTCACACAAGAGGAAACTTAGAGGTCACTAAAGTAATTAGGATTGTTAAAGTTCAAAAAGGCAAAAAGGTCAAAATGAGGAAGATGAGTTACTTCATCTTTCTTGGGACCACTGACCCAATTCAAGACCACTGACTCAATTCAGGACACACACTATGCATGCTTAATGACAATTAATCTCATTTCCATATGAAGCAGAGAATGGGAGGTGTTATACATTTGTATTTTGCATATTCATAATTTTTGTAAATAAAAAGCTTTGTGTTTGCTTGGATCGGGGCCCTGCGTCTTAGGGAGCTATCCACACAGTGCCTGGCGCCAAATAAAACATACACCTTCTAACTCTAAACTGTTAGAGAGTTTTTGTCTGTCTCAGTTGGATCGATATTCATATTTTGGTAAATCAATATGTCCCATTTTTACTTCCTAGGTAATAGTTCCTTATAAACAGTTAGGAATGTAAGCCTCATTGATTTCACTGGGAAGGAAGTTTTCAGATTCCTGCCTGTGCTGTGATGACCATCAGCTTCTGGTTTTTCTTTCCTCATGGAGAAGACCCACCTTTGTTTCTCCCACATTGTGGGCCTCAGTGAAGTTTCTGAAATAGAAATAAAAATAAAAGTGTAATTATAATGTCATAATGTTCTTTTTCACACACCTGTCTCTCATGTGAAACCGTGTATTCATTGCTCATCATCATCTATTCGTGGCAAATATGGTTAGACAAGTTTGGTGCTCCACTTCTGTCTCCAGTATCATAGATCTGATTAATACAGTGATGTTACTCAGAGATTCTGGGAGTACTTTAGAATGCTCATTATTTTGCAATGGTTAGCATTAGCAGAGATTCATTGTTTGCAGAGAAGAAAACCTTTTTTGACAGATAGTAGTGGCATTAAGACTTTATATTAAAAGAATTCATGCAGTCAATGTGTTTTAGCAATGTAGTGTATCAATCAAAGCCATGCACAAATTAAGGTTCAGCTGGAATAACATCATCTTTAGAGCACCATGTCTTTTTTAAAGTATAAAAAAATCAAAGGAAAGTTCTTTGTAGAGATCCATGCATTGATTTAAAAATAGCCTTTAAGTTGTGATGGTGCTTTACCTGCTATGTATTCTTTTCAAGTTGAAGAAATATAAAGTATTTTTTCTTGTATTGATTTTTTTTTATTATTATTTCAAGTCCCCAACAGAGACTAAGGTAGATATTTCTAGTAATGTATAGTACAATTTTACCATGGTGTAATAGTGTGGCAAGAATTGTATATTATGTGATGGTTATGACCAGATATCAGACAAAACTTTATGCTGTTAGCATAATCCCATTGCATTATGATACTATAGACTTACCTGGTACTGATATATTATTTCTCACCATGGATGCTTTCTTTGGCAAATATCTTAGCCTGTGCTTCAGCCTGCCTTCTGCTATCATAAGCATTCATTTAATCAATCAGGAAAGCTGAATCTGAAAATATAACATATTGAAACTTTTTATGAGTTAATTTTAATTTGACTCTGTTACTCCTTAGCTTTACCATGCAGATACGTGAATACATGAGCACCACATCTTTTTGTTAGTAGCATTAGAGGTCTCCAACACAACTGACTTTATTCAGCCTGCTCAAAAAGATATATTAGGTCTCCTGAAACAACACTTTCTTGAGCATATTGACAAGATTAAAAATACCTGTAAGACAGTCATATAATTTTATGTAATATTTGGAGTAAAAATAAAAAGGAAATGCAGATACCCGATGGCAACTGACTCAACTGTTGGTGTTCTGGGGAGTTATTGTGTAACAGTTTCCTATAAAGGTATGATATACACATCCTGAGAGGTTGATTTCTGAAGGGTTTAGTTATTATTCCATATGATCATAAAACATCATAACAATGTGTACAAATTATTGATCCTATGGTAATCAATAACGGTTAATTTATTTTATTTTGTTCATTACATACTTTCATATCTAAGATTTGGAGCACAGGATTAATTCTAGGAAGACTACTTATACTTTCATCTATCTGCTATTTTATCTTTACAGAAAAGATCCATAAATAATGCTAGGATTTTTTTACCTGCTTCTTTTACAATTGTTGAGAAGCTTTCACAATATTTTCCTGCTCTGCAATATGATAACTTTGCAATATTTTTGTCTTATTTGAAGATCTTGAACAAGTGCATTAATTATAACCTAAACACTCAGTCCTTTTAACATACCCTAATAAACTGCATTAATCCTAAGTACCAGAGACAGGGCAGAGCCTATGTTTGCATTTTCTGTTGCATATTATTTTGCCTAAAACATGATGTCACATTTAACAACTACCGGGTACCAAGTTGCCCATGACTCCACTGATATGCATCCAGCAGGAAAGAGTTCCCCCTTCTTAGCTTCAGTCAGTTTGCAGACAAAAAGCCTGGCAGGAGTGTTGATCTGCTGGAGGGCAGCAAGGCTCTGCAGGGGGATCTGAACAGGCTGGATTGATGGGCAAGAACTATTGTATGAGGTTTTAAAAGGCCAGGTGCTGAGTCCTGCACTTGGGTCACAACAACCCCATGAACTTGGACCTTGGGGCAGATTAGCTGGAAATCTGCCTGGGGATAAAGGACATGGGAATGCTGTTTGACAGCCAGTTGAACATGAGCCAGAGTGTGCCCAGGTGGCCAAGAAGATCAATGGCACCCTGGCTTGGATCAGCAGTAGTGTGGGCAGCAGAAGCAGGGCAGTGATCATCCCTCTGTACATGGCACTGCTGTGGCCGCACCTCAAATCCTGTGTCCAGTTTTGGGCTCCTCATGACAAGAAAGACATTGAGGGACTGAAGCAGGTCCAGAGAAAGGCAACTGAGCTGGTGAAGGGTCTGAACATCAGTCCTGTTGAGGAGCAGCTAAGGGAGCTGGGAGTATTCAGCCTGGAGAAAAGGAGGCTCAGGAGGAACCTTATAACTCTTTACATCTTCCTGAAAGGAGGCTGTAGGCAGGCAGGGGTTGGTCAGTTCTCCCAAGTAACAAGTGACAGTACAAGAGGAAATGCCCTTAAGTCGCACCAGGGGAGGTTTAGATGGGATACTAGGAAAAAAGTCTTCACTGAAAAGGTTGTCAAGTATTGGATCAGTCTGACAAGGGAAGTGGTTGAGTCACTGTCTCCAAAGGGATTTAAAATATATGTAGATGTGGCACTTAATGACGTGGTTTAGTGGTGGAG
Organism: Corvus cornix cornix; assembly: GCF_000738735.6. NCBI lineage: Eukaryota > Metazoa > Chordata > Aves > Passeriformes > Corvidae > Corvus > Corvus cornix. The sequence goes on along the minus strand of NC_047057.1, from coordinate 16,838,277 downwards.
TTGGCAGTGCTAGGTTAATGGTTTGACTTCATGACCTTAGAGATTTTTTCCAACCTAAAATATTCTATGATTCATTATATCACTGTGAGAAGTGGCTTAAGGGAAAAATTTCTATTTGGCTTATGCCAGAGACCTGATTTAAAAAATTAGCAAACAAACAAAAAGTCCAAAACATAAAATTGGATGAAAAATATTTTAAAATATGCTTTTAGTTGTTTGTCCTGAAAATATTTAATTTTTGAAAGTTTTGAAATGTTCTGTTACAGAAAAATAATACTATTTCCTTTTAAATAGCTCAATCATCTCAGGAAAAATAAAATGTCATGAACTGCTAGTTATTTTAGTACACAGAATCAATATTTTACAAGCAGCTTCACAGTTCCATCTAATAATAATGTATTTCATTGTGTTCTTCCACCTGAAAGTCCCATCTCCATATCATCTGTGAAAAGATGAAAATGCCTCCAGCTAACACTGCAGTCAACATACGGTTGAAGTATGAATTTTGCTTTGAAACACACAAACTGCTAACATTGTTTATGTGAGCAATATTAACCAAAAATTATATAAAGATTCAAGTTTCACTCAAATTTGCTAATAAAGGAACAAATACTAGGAAGGAATAAAGGAGAGAGATTAATTAGGGAATCCTGAGTCAGGAATGGATATTTCTGAGAAATTTCAAATCACATACTGGCAATTTATAAAGCAGCAGAATGTATGGAAAGTCCTTGTGAGATTTTTCGATTGTTAGTGTAATTTGGGTGTAAATGTGGGGAGTAATATTATATCAGTATAAGACTTCTAAATCAGCAATGCAGTCTAGCAAGAAAGCAATTTAAACTTCATATTTTTGTTCGACTATAAGTCTGCCACCGCTTAATCACCTGGAGCTTTTCTTAAAATATCTATAAGAAACTATGAGCTAAGTTACAAAAATAATCGGAAAAATATTTGTGTTTTTTTTTTTTTTTTAAATGGAAAGACACAAGCAAAATTGAGGGATTACTCAGTTACAGTATATTTTGTAGTCTACTGCACAGAAAACCCAGCAAAATATATTTGTTTCTACTCTGATGGGGGTCTTTAGAGAAATTAAAACTACAGCCCGTATTTGGAATTGTGTTGTATAGCACTTCCTTTAGTGCTACTTCTGGGTTTTATGCAACATCTATCTGAAGTAGCCTACATAAATAAGGGACTGAGTTTTCTCCTGTGAAAATTTACTGCCTATAAGACATAAAAAAAAGATGCTGATTCTCATATTTTTTTCTCTCGTCATTCAAGGAACTTGCTTGCTTTCAGCATAGCAGCATAGCTTTAAAAAAAGGGAGACTTTTAATCCCTTCCTGCTCTTCTCATCTCCATTTTTGTCTTCAAATTAATGGTTACAGCACTCTGTGTTCCACGCCAGGAGGCGTGGGTTCAAATCCTGGCAGACTGAAGTGAGAATAAAATCAAGTCTTCCACCTCCTGGAAAAGTGCATCAACCACTATTATGAAAATAAAATCGTGGTAGTAGCAGCACTTGAAAAGAAAACAGCAGCTACTACAGCGTTGCGTGAAGTGCCCAATCTTGTTACTATGTGTTAGGGATTCTCTGAAAAACACCATGAGGTCAAGCCCCTGAGGGGACTAGCACACAAACATGCTGGTTTCTGAGCTGCAGTCAGCCAGAGACTCTCATATGATGACACATACCTCAGCAATCTCAAGTTTGAGAGACCTACGGCCATACACAGGACAAAAACTTTCAGGTACTTAAGAAATGCTTAAAATTAAAGTGGAAAAAAAAATCGGTAAAAATGAGTAAGGATGTAAGATGCCACTAGTCTTAGACAGATCTTTGAGTGTTCAAGATCACAGGTTTTGACATACATAAAATACTGTACTCTATCTAGCTATCAGGGTCTATATACATAAGAAGAAGGGAAAAAGGGTTAGGGGTCTTAAATCTGTGCCATTGATTTACTCTGGAAAAATTTCAAATTCCTTGCAAAATTATTTAATGTAGTTAGCTAAACTCTCAGATTTCATGACCCAGCTTGCAATTTGATAGTATAAACCATTTCTGTGTATTTTATTACTTTGACTAAAGTGGCTAAGGAAGCAAATATTCACCTAAACAAGCATATTAGTACAATTAATTAAACTAATTATAGGCAGAACAATTTTAATTGAGGTCACAGTAAAGATGGAGCCAATAAATTATTATTTTCAAACGTCTAAATCTTCAAATAAAACAGGTAATCACTGAATTATGGGTTTGACATGAGATGAAGTTATTTTATACTAAGTTTGATTTACAAAATATAATTCAGAATCTTTAAAACTGGTGAACAAGCAATTCCAGTCACTGCAATTATAATTTCCTACCAGAGAATTAGCAAAGAAATTTACAAGATGTATGTGTTCCTCATTTAACTGTGTCTTCTGAGATAAGCTACTTGATAAAGGTTTTAAATTTTTAATCAAAAGAATTGTCTACTCTTTCTAGACTTGCTAGTCAATCATTAAAATATTATTTTCTTCTTAAAATTATTTTAAGTAACATCATCTTTTAAATCCTGAGTTTATTGATTTATTTATTGGCAGATTCATTTATTTTAGAAAACTACAAATGGTGTTTTTCTTCTACATACCTGCATTTGTGCATGGCTATGCAAAAAAAACCCAACAAAAACAACCTGATTCATTTAAAGTTTAAGTTTCTTCTGCTTTGATTCTATAGAGAATAGAAGAGCAATAGAGAATATTTATGCAAGTAAAGTAATAGTTTGGAGCTACATTTCTGTACTTGGTCAGAGTTGTAAACCTATTTCAAATAAATTTAGGAAATCCTGCTAAAATGATGAAATGAAATTATTTGGAAGTATTTAAATTTAGACATCACAAATGGTACTGTGTCTTTTTCTTACCATTGTATCAGAAATTCCCTTAACTAATGTTTGATTCTTGTTTATTAAGAAGTTATTAAGTATTTGATGAATCAATTAATTAAAGTATTTGTTAATTTAAATTAATCAGTATGAATATATTGGTGGTTTAGTACCTTAAAACTGATTAAACTATCAAAGTAGTCTAGTATATTGGTATACTAAGAATTTTACTACCGTGAAAATAAAGGCCTGCATTTACATTTATTACGTCTCAGCAAAAGGCTAGGCTTCTTTAAAAGTTTAAAGAAACAAACCGTTTTTCTTAGGTGAGTACAAATATTTTTTCATGGCAAAGAAGAATAATGAATAGATAACCTGAATGCACCCACAAGATATTTCTGATGTGAAGAAAAACATTACTGTGGCTTACTGGAGCCATGGAATGCTGCAAGGAGCAAAATGGGACCAAAGAGAGCAGGGTGAATATGTCTGCAGAAGAGGAAACCTGACAAACACCAGTGTATCTCATGCTATGTCCTCCTCTGTCTCACCTCCCCACTCAGAGAACTATGAATCTGCCACATGGAGTAAGTTTTAAGCATCTGTTAGGCTCATTTTGGAAAGGCAAGGTAATTCGTTTAATTGAAAAATTTTCACTGACATAGACAATACTAATTTATATCATTTTGGATCACTAATACAATGTAATATAGTGGATCCGCTGCCATGTACAATAAATATGTACTGGCATCTGCAGAACCTCAGAGAAAATTCTGATCTCAGACTGAAGGATAAAGTCTTTGGATTTATGTGTCCCAAAGGAACTTATATTTTTACTATTTTCCCTTGCCTACACAAAAAGATTATTTCTCCTTATACTCACAATTTAATTTTAGAATGAGAAACACAAAATTTATCAATTTGCTTGTCATGACAAACTTGAAAAATATTAACTTTGTTGCCATTATTTGGAGCCTCTCCTGTAATAAACATAAAGTGCCATAAGCCTGATTCTTGCCCTGAAGTAAAGCTGACACTTTCAGCTCTGCCCAGTAAGAGAAGAGTTCCATAATCTCTAAGATACAACTGTTTGGGGATGAAGGCACTTACAGAGCTTGATTGCAAATGTTGGCAACCGGAGCAATGTGTCCAACCCAGAACACTGAATTCTTGCAGTGTACTTTAACCGCAAACCCTTGGTGAGGATGGGATGGCATTTGTTTCGCTAACTCCCACTGCAAATGTGCCACTGTGAAATGAATACAAGACCTGAAAAAGCAGGGAACAAATAAGTGATTTACTAATCAGAGGCTGCTGAGGACACTGCTACTTTCCTCATTCTTTTTCCATCAACATAACATGCACTTAAATACTCCCCTTACTCTCCTCTACCTGCTCCTAATTAAAAGCAAATGATGAGTCTGATACAATGATGTTTTAAATGTCACAGTCCTGTAGAATTTCAGCAGTTCTGCATTTTTTAGCAGCTTAGAAGCTCTGCAGAACAATTTCCGATTAGCATTTCACCACTACCTTAATGGAGGAACAGCAGTAAGCTTACGAATTAAAGCTTGCTAGATTAGGGAGTTTGTGCACAAGATTTCAGATCTCTGGTGAAAGGCTTGCTGCAGCACTACAAATCATTCTGTCAAACCAAATCGTGCTGTTAAAATACGCATTTAAAACAGTGCTTCCCAAATAGGTAATATGGAGGTAATTGAAAAACCCAAAGTGCATACAAATAGTTGGAAAAAGTGAGCAGTGAGGAAATAAGAAACAAAAGGAAAAAGAAAAAAGGAAGCAGACTGCAAAAACAAGGCATATGTAAATAAACATTACAGTAGAAAAAAAGAATAATTTACTTTATCATCAATTGCAAATAAACCACATACGTCTAGGCTTAACATTTCACCTATTGTGCTCACAGTGCTATCTACTAAGATGTGTTGGGGAATCATGGGAAAAAACAAAGGAAAATTTATGCCTTATAAGCCTCCTACTGAAATACACTGAGAAATATGTAATCTGCAAATGCCCAGAAAATATCCAGCTAGGAGTTCTTCATTTCATTAAATAGAATCATTGATTTCCATGGGAAGTTACAATTAAAAGAGAAAATAGAGGCCAATAACAAATGCTAATTCTCTAACAATTTTTAAATCAATGAGTTAAATATAAAACCCCAAACCTTCAGCAGTGTAGAAGTCAACCAAATGAGTGTGAAAATTTTATGAACCCTGCTGTAGGCCATGCTTAATAAAAATTTACCTCTTCAAGTATTCATCAACATGAGCTCCATAAGTTAGTATGTGTGCATACCAGTGACACTCATCATGAATGTTAAGACAGAATAAATTTGAATTAGTCTTCTCTGCTCCACTTCGCCCAGCATCAATCTAAGTATTCACAATACATAGTTAATAAATAATACTAGTTAATAAAATCAGCTTAAGATTCTTTTAAGTTCATATTTTTAATATTATATTATGTATACTGAATATCCAGTTCAACTCTATATGATTAAGAACACAAACTTTTAGGTTAGATAAAGATGCTAATTGAGAGTCCTGTTGAGTTAATCTGTTTCCATTAAACACCTAGGCCAACATGGATTCTTTTTTGATATGCAGGAAAGAAAAAGAGAAAACCTTAATAGAGCAGCATGACCAAAGTGCTGTTACAGATTCAATTGAATTAAAAAAAAAAAAATCCATAAAAAAATAAAGCCACCATTCTTCATTGAATGGAAAATCAGTTAAACTATACATACCGATGAATTAATACTGAAATTCCCTTTTGTCCCACATGAATGTTTGACACTTCATTTAAAATTTAAAAAAAAATTGAACTAAATTAATCCTTTATGACCTTTTATCCCCAGAGTCCTTAATCAATTGTCTTGACTGATTAATAGGTCTTTATATGGTCCTAAATTATACTGCTCAAATCCTGTCCTTTTCTGAACTCTCTTTAAATATCAAATAATTCCAGAGCAAAAAGACTATCACCAAATGTTTTCCCATCCTCTACGACAAGCCTCATCCTTTAAAGCAAGATTAGTGGAATACAGACAACATAAATTCTGAATATTTTATTGCAATCACTTCAGCAAAATTTTCAGATGGCTTTTGCTAAAATTGAAGCATACACATTGTTCTTCCTGTCCTCAGGTGTGCATATTTCATATTTCACATTGCATATTTTGGTCCTCAGGAATTAAAACCAAAGACAAATTCTTTTAGTTTAGTTGGCTTTGTTGTTTTGTGAGTATTGTCAGAGTTGGCATACTACCATTTACTTGTGAAGAAAATCGTGTGATTAAAAGATATAACAAGAATTACAACTTCTACATACTTCTAATTGGATCACTTTGAAAGTCCAGTCCCTCACTATAATTTAAATTTTTTTTTTTTTTAATGCATGTAGGAAATAATGTCCTAAGGATTTTTGGAACCTTTTCCACCTGTTTCCTTCGCACTGACAAATAAGGTGTAAAACATCAAAGAAACATGTCTTGTTTGCTTTTTCATATCAACTAGAACTTAGTTTTTGTTAAAATCACAGAACAAAACTTGCATGAAATTGGTTTTTTGACAGAATCTGCATGTAAACCTGTGGATCTTGTAATGACCCAAAATTTTAACACCTCTAATTGGTGATTTCCATATGAAGCTATACACAGGAATATACTGCTGGTAAGTACATTAACCTTTCTTCTTCAGTGCAGTAACTCCATCTGCTTAACCATCTATTAAACACTGTGCAAGAAGGCAAAGTATTTACATAACTCTTGTAGGCCCACATACCATTCAGGTGTGACAGTTAAGAGTATTTTAGTCATGGCAATACAATTTTAATTCACAGTCCTCTTTCTCCTCCCCTTCTCTTTCCTTCTTACACAGACCATAACTATGATCATATTTGCTTACTAACAATTTCTTCATTCATGTAGATTCATATTCCCATTTAATGCAGAGGCAAAAAAGCATTTTAAATGTAGCATGAGGAAGAATTCAAATATGGAAAGAATTTGAGTAGAAAGTGAGGGGAAAAAGAAGCACTTCTATGAATAGTTAATTAATTAATTGATGCATTTCCAGATAGGCAACTATTCATAATGAATATTTATGACTGTGGGTTCTGAATTAAATCTATTTTTCTCTTTCCCAGAGGAACAAAAGTATTTGAACCAAACATGGTAATGTTTACAACGGAGTTTGGTTTTGGGTTGTTATTGGGGTGGTTTTTGTTGGGTTTTTTTCCTCAGGCTTTTCTATGCAATCTACATTTGGTTTATCTCTTCTTATTTTTCTTGAAATTTTGCTGAAATATAAAGCAAAATTAAACCCTAAAAAACCTTGAACTGAAAAATAAAAAGACAAGGCCATAAAGAAGTAAAGCATTTTCTTTGAGTATAAAAAATAATGTCTCTTGACCATCTTATAATGTCTTGGATCTGAAGATACCAGCCTTAAAAATTATGTGTGTGTTTAAATGGTGATTTGGGATACAGGGACACCTCAGTGTAGTCCCTGCTATAGCAGTTAAATGAGGAATTTAAATCATAATTGTTATTTTGATATAATGGCAATTGGAGTTAGGCAAGCCATGGCATACTAGCAGTATTTAAGAAAAATATTCCCATTCAGAGTAAGATCACATTTTAAGGTTTGTTTGGGTTTGTTTTAGCATAGTGATCAGTAACTAATTGTTAATAAAATTGAATGTAAAGGAAATATTTGGCATAATTTCAAGTTTTTATTATTTATAAAAATTGGTAATTATTTTGAATGCAAACCTACTTTCAAAGAAATTGTACTCTTAAAATGTCTATATTGTTGATTTTATATGTTTAAGATTTTTATGCCTTCTGAAAGCAAAAACATGTTAAATAATTATACATTTGGTATATATTTACCAAAAGTACTTAATACACTTTCTTTTGTGATTCTTCAACAGCAGAGAAACAACCTTCAAAAATAAACAGAAGGGTGTCATTTCTTAACTTAAACTAAGAAATATTTTCCTAATGCCATGGAGAATCAATAGGTAAATACATCAATCAAAGGTGTTTCTGACTGATATTTGGGCTATCTCAAAGTGAGGACTTCCACTGGAACATTTAACATACTTTGCGGGAAAAACATCACCTACTTATATTAAAACACAATAAAATATAAGTAGTCTTGTATTTCAGTTTGGCCTTCAACATAAAAGCTTAATGTAGTTTTGCTTAGTTCATTGCTATCTTTGTTGTCTCCAAGTGCAAAATTGGCATCTTCCTACATGCCAGGTGAATTTAACTTCTAGATATGCTGATTTCTTTTCACTTGAAAAACAGTGTGAAAAACTTCTCTCCTCAGGATAGCTGGTCACCAAGCTGGGCAATACTTAAAGTGAAGCTATTCCCTTCCTTGCCTTTCAAGAGTTTTTATATAGATATTTCCATAGTTATTCTTCACTCTTCCCTCAAAATGTTAATTGAGAAATCTAATAGATAGTAATGATTATCTGTTGTATGGCTGCATCATCAAAGTCCATAAAATAAGGACTATCATCAGATTCAAAATCTGAAAGGTGCTTTGAAGATAAAAAAGTCCTCTAGAAGTGCTTAGCTTTAGAAATATGTCAGGGGTAATGAGTGAATAAGCTATAGGACTGAGACAGACCCTTGTCATTTTATATATGTCTACTTTATCCCTGTTATACACATATCTGGAATTTAGAGCTACCTCTCTAAATATTTACTCATGTTTCAGTAATTTCACAAGTTTCATAGACACTAAAAAGTGTCTCTCTTCATCTGACAGCTGAACTGGCAGATAGGTCAACTCATATCTGAGCCTAAGTAGAGCTTTAAAACAAGCCCAGTTAAAGTGTGAATAGGGACATGCTGACAACAGCCAAGTTTTCCCCAAAACACAACTGCCTCCAAGACTGACAGTGGGGCTCATTTCCTCTTAGTCAGCAACCCTGGGAAAAATACTCAGGGAAGCAGAAAGAGAGCTGCTCTGAGTGTTCTCCCCGACCATAATTTGCACCATTTTTGGAATTGCCTGGTCTGAATTCTAAAATGTTGAAACTCCTTCTGTCTGTATAAAAATTCCCTAAGTCTTGAAAAAGAAAGAATCTTCTTCCCTTCTAAGGAGGTGCATTAACTGGGATATTGCCTGCAGTGAATTTAACATTTGTTTTTTACAATGTCAACACTGATAAAGCACCTAGTTTATTGTTTGACTGCAGCAAGTCTATGCTTAGTCATCTGGCTACAATAATCTCTCTCTCATTTCTTCATCATGAGAAAGAGGAGCCTGACCTGAACATGTAAATTCAGGACAAATGTTCACAAATTCTCTAAGATTTTTGAGGAAAAAACAGGTATCCAGCTGTTCTGTAAGAGAGTCGAAGACTTGGCCTTCCATATGAGCAATCTTGAGTAACCTGTGCAGAATGAATGCTCTTTGATAAAGTTTTCAGTGATGTAGCACCTAATAATCAACACTTGATTTACTGGATGCTTTGTGTTCCTTGGGAGAGGTGGTGTCTTCAGTAGCACTGAAATCCCATTGTGGGTTTAGCTCTTTGCACTGCTACAACCATTCACTTTAAAAGGGCTTAATTCGGGATTACAAAAACTGTCAACCACATTCTGTAATTATTCTTAACAGACATAGGGAAGATGGGACATTTTTTAATAATGACTTTCAGTGTACTTTATGTTTTGAAACTATGTCAAAAATATGTTTAATTTGGTAATGCTACCTCGAACCTAAGATGCAGGTGTGTTCACCATTCTGTGATCAGAATTAAGTTCTTTTTCTATAGCAGAAGACCAGAAATTTGAACTTTATGCTTTAAGCTGCTTCTACTAAGAAAAGCAACATATTGCATCCTTCCTTGGATAACAGTATCAAAGAAAGTGTTCCTTAGAAATACTTCCGTGACTGGCATTAGCAAGGCTTTGATATATACTATTTATACAAAAAAAAACCTATTGTGCTTCACTTAGCTCCTTTGATGTCCTTGAAAGAGATTGCACATAATTCCTCATGTAGAAAATGTGCACAGCACGTTATAATGAACAGGAACAGTTTCCTTTACACAGTGGAGTGTTTCATGTGCAGTCACTAAGATTTATGCTGGATGTTGAGAGACTGCAACATGATGGTAACTTTGTGGTTAGGAATGAAAGCAAACTCCTGCTTAGGCTATTGGGCGTCACACCTTCTGGCTCTGCATATGACCCTTTATGGCAAGTATGGTAATAGACAATTAAAGGTAGGACAAGTACAATGCTGGAGTATGGTATTTAAAATGTGGTTTTTGATGTACACTTTAACCAAGTTGAACTTTGAAATCCAAAAACATGTCTCAAAATTCACCTTGACCATTGATAACAAATAGGACAGTTCACAGATTGAAAAGGTTTGCTTGTTTGTTTTAATACCTCTCATCTGCATATGTGTGATCAAAGAATAAGTGTCATAGAAAATCTTCTACCTTGGCATTACCAAACGTCAGCAGCTATCCCCATATCCTCTTACTGTGTTGTCTGATTTATACAAACTTACTAATGATTCACTAAACTGTTTTCCATACAAAGTTGTAGAGGTGATGGACATGACTTTAAATACTGTGTTATGTTATTACTATTTGAAAAGCTGGTGAACAGCTAGCTATGCAGAAAACAGCTGTCTTAGAAGAAATTAAATTAGTGGTTTGAATTCCAGCAATTTCCCACTTGCCTTTTCTTTTGAAAAATCTCCAGAACAGGGCCTATCAATACTTAAAAACAGAAAAACAATATAAGAAAATTGGGGTATTGCTTAGGATGGTTGCCTGAAAATAAATAAATAAACAAATAATGGAAAACTATGATGGAAAACTATGAAAGTATGCAGGAAGTACAGAAGGATTTTGAAATGCTGAAAAATATATATACTTAAAAACATATCACAAAGAATTTTCTCACTAAGTGCTAGAGAATTTCATCATAATTGGAAGCAAGCATTTTTCATCTTCCACTGTATTTGGGAAAAGCTGTACCAAGCATTTTGTTTAGGGTATGTTTTGGTTTTGCTTTAGTAGCCCAGCAGTGCTGACTTCACGAGATATATCCTCAAGACATATTCTGCTGTAGAGGCTTGAGGTTACTATGATGGATTGGATTTACTGTACACTAAGTGGGGCCTCACTAGTGCGGCTATATTCTCACAGAGGTTAAATGCTATTCAGTATAGAATACTGTCAAAAATGTTCTCTTTTGTGACAAGAAAACAACACAAAAAATATAGGGGCACCCACACACTCATGCTCCCTGTGGCCAGTCTACTTTCTACTAAGCATCAAATGATGGAGACAGAAGTTTGGAAGTGAAATCCCTGGTGCTGGATAAAAATGTATTGGTGTGACTTCAATTATTTTAACACATTTCTTTATTCAGTTGAAGTAAAATGGCTGTTGGAAGTATAGAAAATAAAAAATTATGCTATTAATTCTGTGATTTTAATTTACCATATTTGGGCTACTCCTGATTACCAGTGTAGTTCTTGGTATTTAGTTTTTAATTTAATTTCAGAAGAATCCTACACCATGAATAGAGAGACTATAGTTCTTCTATATCTATTCAATTCTTCAATAGAATATTTTAAAATATTACTTTAACTTATTTCATTTATAAATAATAAATTATATTCTATATATTTTTTTAAATATAAGTATTTATTTTATTGTTGCAAGAGTAAACAGATCAATTTTAGTACAAAACTTAAGCAGAGAGACTGAAAAACAAAAGTGTAATTCAAATTAATTTTTAGATAAAACCCTGGCTGTATCTAGAGAAAAAAAAATGTTGCTAGCACAGTTGTCACAACAACTTGAACCTGAATGGCTTCTGCATGACTCATGTCATCAAGTGATTCACTTGTGTATTAGTTTTAAAAATTCTGTCTGACACTTTTGACATATCATATCCTTTGAGTTTTCCCCTCTTATTCAGAAATCAAGGCAAAAAGTTCAGTTCATAAAATATTAATAGGTGCAAGTATTGTCTCTGACCTTACTTGATCAAAGCGATTAGTGTCAAAGTTTAATTGCATTTCATGTGTCTCAGTGACAGCTCTAAATCTTTCATGGAGTCAATAAATTATTAGCATCACAAGAAAATCTCAGACAGCCATAATGTAAAGTAGGAAAATTCTGTAAATTGATACTTGAGACTTAAATGAAAATTTATTTTATTTGATCTTAGTGTCTTTCTTCAGTTCTTACTAAAGATCAAAGATCAAAACCTGAATAATTCTGTGAGAAATGGAATATTTGGGGTATTTTTATCACTAGACTTAGAAAAAGAGTATACCTTAATTTGACTATATACTAGGATGATATTAAGATCCCAAAGATTGTTAGCTTCTCTGGAATTTTTTGCAAGACTAGTGCAGACCTTGTGGTTTATAGTCAGAAATCAATTCCTGGTCCTTGTACTGAGCAGGCATGCTGACATTCAGCACAGTTCTTTCTCTTCAGTTTCTGTCTTCAAGAAGTTGGTTTCCTTCTCTAATAATCTTACTAGCAGTATTAGCAGTATTGTACTCTCCCATCTAACACCCTTTTGGATCTGTGGTCAACTATGCCAGTTATCCTCAGCCAGCAGTGGCAAGTAGTTGCCATTAGAGTCCCAAAGCCTTTGTTGGGAAGAGTGTAACACAGTGATTAAGTTCCTTTCTCCTCAGCACATTTGAATTTTTTTTATATCTTTCTTGCTCTAAGTTCCTGCCTTCTGTCTGCTCCCAGATGGGTGCGAGCATGGCCTGTTTCACAGCCTCCCCAGCACCAAATCTTTCCCCAGGGCAGTGAACCCCTGGATTTGCCAGACTCTTCCCACGCAGACATTGGCACAGCACAGGCTCAGGCAGGGGAGGCAACAGGCACTTGCCCCCAAAGCAGAAGGTGAAACCGGGCCAGCCCTGAGACTGGAGCTCTCAGCTCAGGGCAGAACCTGTGGCCTTTTACTAGGAATGGCAAAAAATCATATTCCCTGTGCTACAGCACTGCAAGTGGAACTGCTTTCATGGAAACAAAGATCTGATATGCTTCAAAAAGATTGCTAGTGGGTCTAGACTGCACAGTCAGGAAGAATAATATTACTTCCTCACAAGAAGAATCTTTTGTCATAGTCTGCTCATGCTGAAGAATTAAAAGAGTTTGTCTTTTGGCCATCTCTTCAGCCTGAACTGTGCCTCTATTGGACCACTGTCAATAATTTTTGACCTGAAGAAACCAGTCAGAGAAGGATTCCACTGTCAGCTTTTCAAACGGAAGTACAAACACTTCAACATTTACCTCAGCAGACAGCTCATCATGCCAGTATTTCTGGCTTGCAGAGAGCTGTGCAAGCAAAGGGATCATCTCCGCCATCATCAGGATGTGGCCGGCAATGTCAGCTCCTCTTTCTCTAGAATACACCTGGGATCCACATCAAACTCCACCTTATACCTATAGATGACATCATTAAGAATTTCAACAGCAAGCACATGTATTGTGCATAGCTTTGTTCAGTTGATGTCAATGTTCTTGAATAGTACATGATAAGCACTACATTCCCATCTGGTTATGTCTAGCAGAGATTTATTCCAGTGCCATAGAATGGAACACCACAAATGACAATCAGCAATGTCTGTTTGTCATAGCAGATGAGTAGAATTGCATGTCAGTCACTTGCTCACATTTTTGAAATGCCCTTTCTTCCAGAAAGTCCATCACCCTTGATCTATCTATTCAAAGAAGCAGAGGGGAGGTTAGGTGATCATTGATTTTTGTGGCAGAGAGCAGTACCAGAAGTTCAAGGAATATCTAGAGATCTTGCTTATATTTTGACTGAAAGTAAATTGCCTTCATAGTGTCCTGTGAAATACGCATGTATCTGTTTAGCATGTCCTATAACTGTAGCACTTAAAAAAGTGACATCCCCTAGTCTATCCTCTGCTTTCACTGTTGGTGGACCTCCATGGGATGGAGGGAGACAGCCTCTATCACTATGGTCTTCTGCCATAGGCTGCTCTGATGCCTGGAGCACCTCCTCACACTCTTTCACGGATCCGGACTGTTTCACATTTTTCTCACTCCACTCCTTCACCACGCTACTGCAGTGTTCTTCACCCTTTCTTAAATGGGTTATCACAGAGATGCCACCAGCATCACTGATGGGATCAGCTGTGTCGTGGCGGGTCCATTTTGGAGCTGGCTGGAACTGTCTCTGTCTGACATGTGGGGAGCCTGGTGTCTCCTCACAGAAGCCACCTATGTATCTCCCCACTACCAAAACCTTGCCACATAAACCAAATACATATCTAGCTGTGCTTTTGTGAAATTTTTGTTCTTGTTCAGCAGCTGTGACAAGATTTCACACATTTCCTCCTGCATTGGAGGAAGCTTGATGATCTCCGCTGTTTATTCTGAAACTTCACCTGATGATTGCCATTCTTGTGACCAGAAATTTCAGTTTTGGTAGTCTGACAGAATTCATAGTGCTGAAGTTCATCAAGTGAATCTAATTCCTTGTGCTAACTGGCCACGTGAACAATCACACATGGGTGGGACCACCTGATTTTCTCTGGCTGCTACCAGTTAAATACAGTTAGAGAGGGAGAAGATATGATATCAATTCTTTCTTCATCAAGAAGGAATAACCTCCTCTGAGCAATTCATACTGCACAAAATGAATGCAGTAACTGTGTGTCCTTGAGCAAATATAGCATGCTCTCTCACAGGACATAAAACAGAGACTCGTGTTCTACCATTAAAGAAGTACAAATGATAGTTACAGGCATGCACTGCAAAGCTGATGTCTTTCCTCCTCTCCTACATATCTTCTCAATATACAATTCATGTAAATATAGCTACTGTAGCCTACAAAAAATAGTGTCTTCCAGCACCATGTTTATCTGGTAGAACAAATTTCTATTGCTAAAACAATCCTGCCAGAATGTAAAAGTTTTACAGCTTTGTAGCTCTTTATTGATTTAGGGTATTTCTGCCAGTCATATGAAAATTGTTTTCCTTATTTAACAATGGGGGTTTTTTTTAATTAATCTATTCAAAAAGTAGTGGTGAAGAGACTTCAGAAATTCTGTACATCATTACCTTTTAACTGAAAGATTTTGACTGGTTCTCCTAGACTCATGCCTGATGGATTGTATAAACATTTGAAACAGGGAACCAAGTAGATCTTTTTTTACTCATACAGCCATGAATACTGGTTTCATGTGTTAGAAATACCAACCATGTGGTGTGTTTAAAACCTATTTCAGTATTTCAGCTTCTTTTTCATCAGAATATTTTATTCTTCAAGGAACAGAGTTGTGCATTTTTCACTCTGAATGTTGATATTTCTGAATGTTTCCATTGTTTTGAAGAAAAAGTTTGAGAAAATAGATGTGCAGAAACATATAGGACTAAAATCTAATTACACCAAAATAAAATTAAAATTTGAATTGTGAAATATAATTTATTGTCAGAGAAGCCTAGAGTATTCACAGCACCATTTTAAGTGACTGTTTCTTCCGTGGTTCATGTCACGTATAATTCAGCAATGCTAAAAGCATTTCTGTATATTCTGTAAGCAATTATAAGCAGTAGTCAATGCACCAATAAATGCTAAAGTGAATTACTTGCATAAGATTCTCTATGGGCTAAAGCAAAAGCAAAGCAAACAGAAACCATTCAGTGCTTGCAAAATTGATGTGACCACAAAATCTAAAAATTGTTATATGGCTACATTTTAAAAATGCATATTTTGAATAGCATATGAGTTCAAAGTTTGACCCCTGTTTCTCCAGAAATACTAGATTTCTATCTAGTATTTCTATCAGCTCAGAACAGAAGGCCTGTAATCCATCTAGTATCACAAGAATAAAATATAATTAGTCTTGAGAATATTTTTTTCCAATTATATGTTATTTACATAAAAGTCATTCTGAAAATAGACACAGTTTAATGGTTGCTCAAATACCCTAAAGGCTGCTCTTCCCAATCTTCCCTCATACCAAGGCCCACACCTGCAATGAATAAAAATGCTTTCAGCTGTAATGATTGCATATAAATCGAATCTATTATCTTGAAAAACAGCTCATATTCAATTTCTTTCCTAATCTTTTGTTAGCTTTAAGTACACTTGAGGTATATTTGTACGAGTTTGTGTTCAAGCAACTTAAAGACAATTAGGTAGATATAGGAATGGGAAGTTAACACTAGAATGGTGCTTGTCAGCTGGCTAAAAGTACAATGAGGTGTCAGTATTACTAAAAATACACAGTGCTTGATCTTAGACTTCATTGTGTGAAGGCATATTTGGGCAGACCTCAGTGTTCATCCTGAACCTGAATATATATCGTTTTAAGATTCCATGTTATGCTGCATATTGATGGAGAAATATTTAATTTCAGTTCTATCTCTAACTGCATTAAGTATTTTATCTTGGAATGCAGAGACTGAACTTTTACTTTCACTTCCAATAGAGGGAAGGTCTGCCAGCTGTGGAAAGAGCCATTTTCCCTGAGTATACATAAATGCCATAAGAACAGTAAACCAGTAAGTTGGCAAAAGCACAAAAAAAACCTAGATTCAAGATAGGAGAAAGAAGAAAAAAAAGAGTGGGAAGAAGGGAAGGAGGGGAGAATGGAGGGAAGAAGGGAGGAAGGAAGGAAGGAGGGAAGGAGAGAAGAAAGGAAGGGAAAATATACAGTGTTCTTACTCACTACAACTAAGAAAAATGTAATAAAGGCTGCATGAAAAGGTTATTAGAAAAAGCATAAAATCTTCTAGAAATAGAATCAATTATTAAATGAAGACTGTTTGGACAAGCCTATGTTCTATGGTATGTGTTTTGTAAGTCTGGTATGTAAAAAGAAGAAAGCAGAGAATTGATTAAAATAACTTGTTAGTTCTGTTGGTTGAGAACAGACAATTTGGAGTGAAATTTGTTCCTACTTGAATAACAGACCAATGAATTTAAAAAGTATTTTAAGCTCTTTAAATAATTTTCTTTTATAAAACTATAGAACTCTTTCCATTTAAATCAGATTATTTTTTTCTTTTGAAAATGTTATATACAAATATATGTATGCTTTGCTAATTCATCGTTACAAAATATACAGTTAGTACATGCAATGTTTCAATTTGGTCGAGTTTATATATATTGCGACAATAATGCAGAAACTTTTATCTATCATCTTCAATAAATTTGTGAATTTACATCCCTCCCCACACTAATAAGCATTCATGAAAAAGGGAGGGGAAAAGAACTGCAGAGAAGCTGCTGGTGAGTGACACACAATGGTGTTAGTCAAAAATTAGCAGTGTTTGGTGAAGGCACCTACATCAAAGCGGGCTCAAAGGAAAGAGTTGGTGTCTGACTGAAGGAAACAGCACAATTCCCATTTTGGTGGAGACAGAAGCTTCCTCTTTGCACTGACATGTACTCCTGAGCTCAAAGCCATGTCTCCCACTGCCTTAATTTCTGTATAATACAATGTTGTCAGGTCTTTCTATTCCAGACAAGTTTTTCAACTGCACTCACTTAGAAGCAGGCAGAAATAGAAGTCTGTTTAGCAATAACAGTTAACTGAGCTATTCTGCTCCTTAAATCCCTGCTCATGTCTCTTGACACTCTGGCAGATGCATTTTTAATTGCTATTTAGTGACAATGGCATTCAGTCAGAGTTTTATAATTGTCAAAAGGCCTTTTTAAATTTTACAATACCTTGTCTTACCAACTAGTTATAGCTTTGTCAATCAGTGAAATTAGAGTACAAGTTAACTTACATTGCAGGAAACATGTTAAGGCTTCTCAAAACTATCTTTGTAACTCAACCTTAATTTTGTCCAAACTGTTCCACACTGGAATATCATCAGTCAGCAGATGCTGTAAAACCAGTTGACACATTGTTGAAACGAAAAAAAAGGAAATCCACTTTTTGTGCCGTATGGGAGATGAAGTATGTATGTGCACAAAGCAGGCCTGCACAAATCTTGCCAGTATTGAAGCTAGTACTAGACAAAAGCAGGTGATGTGAGTGGGAGACAGCACAGCATTCACAGTAAATAGATGCCTATGGAGGATGCACATGCTAGAAATTATTTCTGTCTCTGAATCCTAAATGACTTATAGTTGGATTGGGTGTCTGTGTTTCTGTCTCTCTCTATATCGTGCAGATGACTACACGGTAAGAAAATGTGAAATAAAATTGAAGCAAAAAGCAAGTATCCATACTTGGGCCACAAAGGTAAAAGGATATAAAAAGAGGCATGAAAACAAAGAGAAAATTCATATGAGAAAAATTGAGTTATTAAAATAAATAAAAATAATTTTAAAAGGACAATTACTTATATGGTTAAGATGTAAAATATGAATTTTAAATCTATGTTTAACAAGAAAAATAAATAAAGCATTTTGTAAGTCTTGAAAAGCTCTAAAGAAAAGGTTTTTGAAAGAAGAGTAGTGGAAATGATGAAAGGGATGAACAGACTTACTTATTAGAAAAGATTAAAAGCATAAATACAAATAGTTTAGTGAAGTAATTAGGTTAGGGAAGAAAGGAGGACATAATAAACTACCAACATCTGAAGGCAGTAAACACAGAGGAAGGAGAGGAATAATTTAGCCTGATACAAGAGACTGTAATTAGAAGTAAAGGTATTGAAGTTAAAAGGGAAAAAAATACACTGAGCAGAAAACAAAACCACTTGCCTACTAGATGAAAAAAGATTGAAGTGGTGTGGGTCCATATCTAAGAGTAAGTAGATAAAAGGATTGGAAAGTATAAGTAAACAAAATGATAACAAAAAGGTATAAAACAAGTTCTAAAGGCCTGCATGAAACTGATTACAAAATTTGCGTTCCAGGACATTGCTTACCTTCTAAAAACAATACTTTAAAAAAAAAAAACAAACTGGAAAGATTCTTTTTAAGATCATTTTCCTCCTCTGTAAGTCTTTATTAGTGCCTGTCATCTCACTGAGTCTTTGTGGTTTGATTTGGAAAGTTCTCTGGGAAAGTGAAGAAAGCTACCTGTACTATCACAGTGAGCATCTTCAAGACATGGTAAGCCCAGAAAGCGAGAATTAGGTTTATTCCTAAAACCACTGATGAAGTAATGATCAGGGGGACATGTGAGAGGCTCAGTGCTTGATCTTTGTCTTGCTTACTTGTAAAAATTAGGGTTTTACAGGGAGGCTGTGTCAGCATTTCAGATTTGGATTCTGCCATCCCCTGACCAGGTGCGCTGCATAGTCTTTCTGTGTCTTTTTCCTATTCTCTGTCCATTTCCTATCAAGTTCAGACTATCACAATTCGTGTTTTCTTTCACAGCTCTCCTCCTGTCTCCTTGCCTCCCCTCACAAATAATTTCCTGCAAGTTTCCTTTTTCTTTCCTTGCAAGCACACTATCTACTCTCTGTGTCCTTTCCAGCTTTACTTCTCCCAGTAGAAATAATTCCTGCCTCCATCCTCTGCTAGTCTCCCTTAGGGACGAGTGACATGGAATATCTCTGTGCTACACTCCCTTATCCTCCTTCTCCACCTTCCAAATTTCCTCATTCAAAAAACAGCTCTTATGATAGGAGAAAAGAGAGGACAGTTCATAGTTTCTCTGTTATATGTAGAAATAATGTACAACCCATGTAATTTCTACTATAAAATAAAAGGTCCAATTCTAAACAGCAATTTTCAGGCTACTTTTCTGATTTTAACAAGAATAAGTGTCCTGAGACACTTTCTAGGATTTCATTTCTTTCTAGAGACAAAGAGGAAGGCAGGGTTATAAAGTGAATAAGCTCATATTGCCGTGAGTTTTAACTGAAGCACAAATAGAGCAGCTGTTATTAGAGAATAGCCATGTATTGGCATGAGACTGAGATCTAATCTGTCTTTCTGTCTTTAGCTTCTGTTCCCAGGACTTTTGATGCAGTGATAAAGGCATTAAAATATATTCTTACTGTCTGTTATGTTTCCCTACTCTTCCCACTCTATCATTCCTGGTGCTCCTTTTCCCATGTAATGGAGGTTGTTATACTGTCTATCATTAGTCAGACTTGTAATTATATTTTAAAAGCATCCTAGTTTGCAGTACTTTTAAAAACTTTGTCTACATATTTAATCCTTATCTTCCTGTTGAGAGATTTAAGGTATAAACTAAAACCAGAGATACAAAAGGAAAATTAATTAATTAAGACTCCTTTTCCTCTCTCTAGGTTCAGAGGGGGTTTGTTTCTACTTTATTTTCAGGTGTATTGTAATAATTATGACAGACAACATCAGAACTATATATGTTAACTTTCAAAGGAATTACTTGCATTGTTGATTGATTTATTGGTTTGTTATCAGATCAATTTTGAAACAAACTTTAAAATAAAGAACATCTTCCAGATTCCCTGACTAGTTGGACTGTTAAAGAGGCTACACTGCCCTTTATAAGATACATAAAAGAACCAGAGTGGCTTACGAAAGGACCCTAAAAGATTCTGTCTGTTCCTTTAGTTTGAGCAACTGGAAAATATCTGGAAGAATGCCCCAAAGAATTATTACACACAAACTGTCTCAAATTTGTTTCAAGTAGCATAGCTGTACAGTTCTTTTCTTGAAACTCTGCTTTGTGTACTGTAGCTTTAGGAGATCATTGCCCTAAGCTTCACAGAAACCCCTGGGGAAAAAAAAAAACCACTGTAAAAGTAGTCCCTGAAGTCACTTGCTTTTGAAAATGGTACCCAAAATATGCAGTTTAGAGGATCACATTATTTTTTCACTTTTTCTTATTTTAAAAATCAAAATTAAAGTCATGAGTTTCCTGATTCAAATACTGTTACTCAGTTATTACTCTAAAAGTCCTAAATGTGCAGCTCAGAAATATTTACCCATAATCTAAAAGTAAAGTGTGCTCATGTTCTCTTTTGAGGTAGTCACTGATTTTGTCAATTTACACTAAAATGTATATACAATTAAGAGCATATGCGAGTGATTTTCCATATGATGAATATAATTTTTAAAAATGAATTTTCATTTTATAATCAGTATTTTTCATTGATGGAAACAGTGAACTGGAAACAGAGCTAGAAATCCCCCTAACCCCAAAATTATCAGAGTCTGTTGATAATTGTTTTCCTTTCAATTTGCCAGTCTGCCATTTTCTGATGGCTCAAGTAACTGTTTTTTTCATCTTGCTCTTAATTCAATGGCTAATAGGTAACTCACAATGTATGTTAGAATGAAAATGATTTTCCAAGCTGTGGGCTACTCCTGACTGGACACATTAACAGATCACAGGTCATGTGCTGAAGGAAATATTACTGTGAAATGCCACACACCTGTTTGCTTTGATTTGACACTTTAAACATAGTGAAGAGTGACTAGAGTTATCAATATCAGCCACTCCACCTGGACCTAAAAACCAGTTGTAATCATGTAGGACAGTAAAGCATCAGACTGAATCTGCAAATAAAGCAGATTAGTGGTATGGAGGAAGCAGAAAATGTGTATTTATAACCAAATAACAGATTTCTTTTTTTTTCTATTGTGACTGCACTTAAACATTCATCAGACTCTTACACTTTCCTTTTCCTTAGATGTTTTATATCCCATGCTGTCAGGAGTAACAGCTAAATGTTTGCCATATAACTGAATATATACACTGCCTTATCACACAGTTCCACACCATTCTATCTCCATAAGCCAAGTCACAAAGAGAGTGCTAATAAAAGTGCTTCTTCACCAAACCACAAGGTTCATCTCTAGACTAGTACATTTTAGACATTTTTGTTTCTGTCGGTATGTCTCTGATTTGTTCAGGGTCACACCCACTTGAGTCCTATGGATCAGAGCACATTCTGGGGACACAAACTGTATCTTAAAAGCCTCTTCATCATCACAAAGACTTTTCCCAAAAATAACCCTCTTCACCATCTCAAAGCTTTGGACAAAGCCTCCACAAGTCTCCTCTGATGCAGGCAATACGTATAATTAGAAAAACCAAAAACCTTTTCACCATCCTGATAGTTCTCAGAAGTTGAATTGACCTCTTTAAAAGACTTCTTAGAACAACTTCTTTATGCCTGATAAACATAAGCGTAGTTACAAAATCCGAAGGACAGTATGTCAGTTTAAAGCTGCTTTTAGTTAAATGCCTCTCACATCTCCTGCCAAGCACATCTTTGTGGGACCAGCAGATAGCAGGAGTACATGTTGTCACTCTCCCTTTTAATATTTTCGATATGGTTGTAGGAACATGTCAGAATCTATTTATGAGTAGCTGCCACTACTGACCTTTTTTATCCAGAGTGTTTTCTAATAAGTAAGGAATTAGCACCCAAAGAGTAGCAGTTTGTAATTTCCTGGCTTAACTGTGATATGAGTATTACCCTTTTGAACTCTATCATTACCCTCTTACTCATCTGAAAATTATACATAAAATTAAAATCAGCAGCTGAAAATATAACTTGTTCCATTCAAGCCGTAGGAAAAAAAAATTCAGTAAGAGAGCTTGAGTTCAAACAGCAAAGTTCAAGAACATCTTTCACTCAGGTAAGTCTGGATCCATCTAAATAATAGCTTTGACTGTCCAAAATCAGAGACAAGCAGTTATGTTAACATGTTATGCTACAAAATTCTGCTTTCCATGTCCTTACAAAATTATTCTTACATGATGGAAAAGATAAAAAATGTTATGTTTTTGTGCGCTATGTGTGTTCTATCATACATCATGTCTCATCCCATTGGTAATAAGGTCCTAATTTTTAGTCAAACTCATATAAAAATGCCCATTGTTTTGTTTTCCTTTGTATTGTTATATTTTCCCCTGTATTTAACATTTACTCTTAAGGTTTTTATTAACCAGTCTGATTTTTAATTGGTGTTTCTTTTACTAAAATGGTTTAGTATTTGGTAATTTGGCTTTAACATTGTTCAAGCATTTATATAGTTCAAAGTTTAACTCTTCATATCCTTAAATATGTAGCATAATCTTTAAAAGACTTCCATTTTTCCTCTCATAAAAAGACTCTTCACATTTTCTTACTATCCTGCTATTCAGAGAATTGGAGAAATATACAGCTGAGGGGCACCTGAAGGTCTCAGGCTGTCCAGACTTTGGCCAGGCGTCAGGAAAAAATACAGTGGTATTGTGCAGGGGAATCTGTTCTTTGTAAACAGACTGTCACATGTAGTGATGCTACTTAGCAGCTCAGTTTTCAGGTTTATTTCTCCAGTCTGGAACCTCCAGGATCACAGTAATTTTCATGGACTGACTAATTTACCTTGAGACTTCTCTTAAAACCCTTGATAAATCATAAATCTGTTTCTTATTGCTGTAAGGAATGATTCTCATTCCTCCATATTCTGGCAATCAAGAATCTACAAAAATAAATAAATAAATAAATAAATTGTAAGTGGAAAAGTTAAACTATATACTATTTTGAGGTTGGTTGACCTTCTCATCTCCAGGTTTCCAGCCTCTCTATTACTATCTCTCCACAACAAGACCAGCAAGAAAATGTGATAAAAAACCTCATGAGTCAAGATAACAGGGAGGTCACTCAGCTATTACCACCATGGTCAAAAAGGAATCAAATTGGTAAAATTAGTAGAATTTATTTCCAATTAAAAAGAATAGGATAATAAGAAATAAGGAGAAATCTAAAACATCTTCTCCCCTCTTCTCTCCTCCTCACCAAGTTCAACTTCAGTCCTAACTTCTCTATTTCTCCCCTGAGTAGTGCAGAGGGATCAGGAGGAAATGAGTTGTAGTATCAAATCCTATATCAAACAGCCTATATGTATTTCCAGAAATCAATGCTCTAATTTACCCCTCTGGCTAATCATCACAATCCAAACTACCCATCAGCAGGGACAAAATAATGCAAGAAAAGCTATAAACTCCTCGTCACTTTCTTGTGAGAAAGCTGAACTTTATCTGTGTAAGGAAAGCCCACAGAGGTCAGTGTTTCAAATGGGTGATAAAAATACAGCTGTTATAAGCAGCTATTGTAAA
The DNA here is from genome assembly GCF_000738735.6 of Corvus cornix cornix. Taxonomy (NCBI): domain Eukaryota; kingdom Metazoa; phylum Chordata; class Aves; order Passeriformes; family Corvidae; genus Corvus; species Corvus cornix. The sequence goes on along the minus strand of NC_047057.1, from coordinate 16,814,363 downwards.
ATGAAAGAGCTTTTGGCAGTACCTTTTAGTTTCAAAACTAACAGAAGGCAATCAAAAAAGAAAGATCCAGACAAGTTTTAAAAGTAACCAGAAGAAATGAAGTGAAAAATGCCACTTACATAAATGTGGCTAACTGGACATTTTGGAATTCTAGAAGGGGCTGGAATTGTTACTTTGTAATTCTGGGATATATTATCCAGAATAATTTTGAAATCCATTTACCTCAGGAGTCCATGATATATACATACCATTGACACATATTGCTAGTGTAAATACTTAAGACTTATATACATATTTAAGGCATAGGAGCAACACCCACAAATTTGTTTCATAATTTATGTCATGAGTATGCCTATGGTAGCCTCTTCAACAAAAATATTTTCATATTAATATAAAATTTTAATTATTAGACAATTAAAATATTATTTTAAACAAAACTATTATTAATATTAACAGCAGCATAAAATTAAAGAAAATGCCACTTATAATTGCTTTGATTATAGTTTTGAAAGTCTGTATAAGAGAGAAAATAATCTAGACCATTTTTCCTAGCGTTTAAGAGTGGATGTTATTAGAAGAACACAATTATGGGGGGAAAAAAGAAAATAAGGAAAAAAGCTTTTCTTAGAAATGCCACCTTAACCATTAGCAGAATTAGGAGCCAAAGTCTGAGAAGGAATACAAAGATCTGTTGCATGAATAACTCTCAGGATCAACAGTAGCAGCAGTAGGTGACATGTCTACCTGGGGTAATAAATCAGTAGCTGTTTCTGTGCTAACTCATGTTGTCTATTTGAGTGGTATGCATGCCATAAGAAGAGGCACACAATCCTTCAAGAAATAATGAGTTAGAACAAAATTATATGTGTCCAGATGTTGGTGTTCCCTATTCTTTTTTTTTTTTTCAGACAGTCTCTGGAAGCCTGAACTAAGGCCCAAAGACTTGTGTATGTTTTGTAATAGCTTTCATTTGAACTTTGCAAATCTCTAGTTTCTTGAGATAGATAGACATCTGTCTATCTATCTATCTATCTATCTATCTATCTATCTATCTATCTCAGAGTATATAACTATCTGAGAACAGAGTAGTTATTGGCCTATATTTATTCAGTCATGTGGGAGCATTTCTGGAACACTCATAGATGTAAAAGGTTCTATGAAATCTCATTGGCTTCTTGGGCATTTTGAGACACTCAACACCACTCATTACTTCTTCAGCAACTTGCAGAGTTGATTCCTTCCTAATTTTAACATGTTATTTCAGTACCTCAGTACTAGCTTGCTTTCCTCTGACTCTCTGACACTGATTCTTCCTTTGAACCATGTAGCGTATTAGCAGAAGCTGTGATAATATTGATTTGATATAATTTAAAGTTGGGCATACTGCAAAGTACAGTCCCTCACAGGGGCAGGTAATTCCTTTAGTTTCATTCTGGTCTTTGGTTAATGTTACTGGCAGATTTGTTGTTGTTACCAGATTTATGAAGTAATGGAATAGTCTCTGGGGATAATTATTACAACTGTTTGTGGTAAATAATTAAACTATAGGGCAGAAATAATTTTAATTACTTTTACTCTACGTCACATGGGAAGGCTGAGTGTTTCCTATTTCCAGATGTCTTATGTGATTTGTTGTATAACATCTCCACAATTATCTTTATCCTTGTTCCCCAATCCTCAGTTAAGATTTCCTCCTAAAAGGACTTTTAATTTTCAGCTTGGTTCATATTACTGATTTTGTTCTAGTAAAGGAGTAGTAGAAAGAATAGGAAAACATGATTAAATTTCTTTGCAACATACAGAATACTAAAATAGCTTTGTTGCTAAGAGCTTGTATCTAGCCTCACTTTCGCAGCCCAATGTGTGAGTTAGGAAGGTTTGATTTTTATTGTTTTCTTTCATTTTCTCCCCTCCTGTCATTTCTCAGCACTAAGCTGTTTGGATTCACATTGCTGTAATTGCTTTAAAAACAGTGGTTTTCTTGCAGAGGGTGAATTTGGCCACAAATGTCTAATTAGAAAGATGTAGTAGTTGCCCATAAAATGCCATGTTAAAAAAAGATCTACAGCCTGTATTTATGTCAAGTTAACCCACAGAACGGACACCACAATCCAGCAACCTGGAAATCATATAGAATTTATATAACCACTTAATTTGATTCTTTTCTTCTTCATTTTTATATTTTGGAGGATTTAGCTGCAAATCTTCAAGACTGTCACACACACGTTATTTAACAAGGCCAATGTCAAGTTTCGTGATTCCTTATCTTAGGAGTAATTTTCATAAAAACCAGAAAGTAACAGATTTTTGGATTAGGATGAATAAAGAAATGACTTTATAACAAAGAGCTAAAGGTATGTGTGGTCATTCTTCTCAATGAAATAGATTTAAGGAATGATACATAGCAAGAAATTTTGCATGAGTGTGACTGTGTTTGTGCTTATCTGCCTATGATGAGAAAGAGGAAATCATGGGTACCAAAGTCCTCTTCAGACAACTAGAGAAAACACCTCATACCTGTAGGTGATTTTAACTACCTCAACATCTGCCTAAGAACAATACTGGACATAATCCCAGTGGGTTTTGGGGAGCTGAAAATAATCTCTAGACACAGCAAATTCATGACCTAAGTGAGGCACTTTATTGAACCTTATCAGATCACAGGGTTTGGGATCAGATGATCCTCACAATTGACAAAATGAAGAACCAAGTATTTTGTATTCTATAATTAAAATAAGCATGTATGCATAAATGCATTCCATTTTTTCAAGCATAAATTATGTAAAAAGAGCTATATTTTTTCCCCACCCTGCTGGTTTTTTTCCACAATTTTTAGTCATTTTCATCATAGATTTTATTATGTCTGCTTGCACTTTGACAGACCTATATTTTAGTTTTTCAGCTATTCATTTTTTTCATCCTTAAAGCATCACAGAATCAAAAGATACCTGCAGTTGACAGGGACCTCTGGGCATTGCCTAATTGAACTCATCTGCTCAAAGCAAATTCAGTCAGAGCAGGTTGTCCAGAGCTGCATCCAGTTAGCTCTTGAATATCTCTGCACATGGAGATTGCCCAACTCTCAGCAAGCCATTCCTGTATGCGATGAACTTCATATTAGAAACATTTTTTTTATGATTAAATTAATTTTGCTGCATTTCTATTTGTGTTTATTGCATTTTTTCCTGTCACTGGATACCACAGGGGAGATGCTCTTTGCACCATTCTATCAGATATTTATATAGATATTTACGTAGTAAAGAATGCTTGAATATTATATTGCAAAGCTTTATGTTAATTCTATTTTTAAATTTCATATCAAAACTTTAGAAAGAGGGAATGAAGGAAACTAGGTGGGTTTTGTAGATTTTTTTCTTTCTTTTTGCTTTAATTAAATGATCCTGACAGAAAACCAACTCAGAAATCCAAATCAAATCCATTCAAATTCTTTCAGTTAATTTTACAAATTAAAATATTTTGGAGGTTAATGGGAGGGAGTATTCTGCATATATTCCTTGTATGTTTGTCCAGAACTTCCTGCAGAATTAGATGAACAGTATTTCATTTCAAAGAATATATTCCAGATAGTTAAACAGATATTAGATTTTTTATTTGTTGATAATGTGCTGATAAGTTTACATTATGTATTTTGAGGCAAATGTAGTTCAAGGTCAATGTTACCATTTAAAATTAATTTTTTTAAAAAAACCTTTGAACAAATAGATAATACTTTGGTATAGCCTTATAATCAATGATTGTTACACTACTTTCATTTGCAAATCCTGGCTCTTCATGGAAAGCAATCTTTCCTGAGAACTAATAAGAGTAATGTGTAGATAAAAAACCAAGGCCTTGTTAGTAATTTCTCTGCTACCAAGAGAGAGAATGAGCTGTTCATATCTAGTATTTAATTTATTTAAAACCTTTTCTGTGGGATGCTATGTAGAAATGAAGAACATCAAACTAATAAACAGTATAGACCCACTTATGTTTAACAGATCTGCCTGAAAAGCTGTCCCACCATTCCTACCATAAAAGTGGTGGCAAAACCTCACTACGTCTCCAAACTGTGAAGCGTTGCAGCACAGCTTATACTCAATTTGGCTTTCCTTAAGCACTGAGATCATTCATTTACTGCATTTAGGCATTCCAAGGTTTTTCTGGACTTTATTGATCATCTGTTTCTAGATAAGACAGCTATTAGGCAGGACCCTGATTGTCCTGTCCCCTTAGGAACCCAGACTAAAAGATCAAACAGAAACCAGTCCAAGAAACTAAACCAATATGTTTCAAGTGATATGCTCACAGTGATATGTGGTCACCCTAGTTAAGTGGTTTCTGTTAGTGAAGCACACAAAATCTCTGTTGATTTGCATGGAATTTTGGTCTTCTGATATAACTGAAAATTAATCTTGCTCACGTACATTTTATGTAAACAACTTCATATCCTATATAGGGAAATAAAGGCTGAAGTCTTTGCAAGGAGTGTGGACACTGTTTGGAACTCAAACATTAGTCTGGCTTCCCTTTAAACTTAATAGACTGGATATGTACATCCTAATGACACTGTTGTCCTTAGCTTTAAAACAATTTTATTTAATTGTAATAATATTCCACATATCCTTATAAGAACAAGCAAATTGCCATCACACTAATCATCTTTCTTTTATGAGTAGATATGTTTTACTAGCAGATACTTTAAACAGAGGAAAACTGTCACCAGATAATTGCTAAAAGGACGGGAATAAGTCATATTGTTTGTCTAATTCTTATGTTACTGGCTTGTGGCCTAATTTAATCGATTGTGAATGCACAGTAAATGCAACACAGTCATTTTAAAATCATAAACCTCTCAAAAAAGTCAGGCAGAGGTCTGCTAATGTGTTAGGTGATGGATATCCCATTTACTATTGATCTCTGAATTCAGAACAATCCACTCTGTACTAGCAAACATTTTTCATATATTTTTAGAAAATATTGAATGTCTCTTAATCAGTGACAAGACTGTTTTGTGTGTTACTGCTCAAAGTAGATTAGCAATTATGTACAGCATTTCACCAGAAAAACAAAGCTTGTGGAGGCTGAATCTTGTGTGATATAACTTGAATGAACTGACTTCACATTCATATACCCTTGAATTAAAGGAAAGCTCACAGTAAGAAATCCAGATGTAGTGGGAAATATGCTGTAGGATTTGTATATGGAGATCTACCTAATCTTATATTGTACGGACATAGTATACATTGTAGTCTGAATCATTGCTGGGGAGGACTTAATTTAATTAACTTCTTGATTTTTATAGTTGGTTTCTGTGTTATCTGTCTCAAGAAGCTTCTGTTTTATCCCACTCTCTACTCATTCTATTTTCTCTTCTTCAAACGACCCCATTCCAATGACCAGGTTCCTGTATCTCTTTTATTTTTTTTCTATTCAAGCTTGAATGTAGAAAACCCCAATATACTAACCTAATCTCATTTTTGTGCTCATGGGCCACTGGTCCAGGCTTGGATGACATTAAAACAATATCACACATCTGGTCTAGCTAAATATGGAATACAAGTGGATATGTACTTGTATTTAATAAAATAATATAATCAGGTTTTGACTCTTAAAATCTTTCAGAAACCTTGTCCTGATCTTGAAGTCTATTACTTCCTCCTTTACATCTGCTTAACAGCTTTTTCCTATAAAGACTGTGTTATTATACTGTGAGAAGACTCAGAAGTGGCTAAGAATAAAGAGTATGAATATAAGAATGTGATTCAGTTCACCGATTAAGCACTCTAATTTTAAGTATCTATCAGCACATCTTTGGTAGATGTTTATCCTCCTATTATAGCCAATAGAAGTTGAGGGTAGGACTAAATTGTGTAAAAGCAGGTATGTAGCCCCACACAATTCTCCCTAAGATGTCCAAGATATCCACACAGGACTGGCAGGTAAGATAGATAACAGACAGGAAGCCTCAACCCTTCTGATGCACTTGAAGAATGCCACACAGCATATTCTATGGCATTTCACATGCCTTTTCACTCTTGTTTTTATTTCCCTTTTTCTCAGCATATCCAGTTTATCACAGAAAATATCTGGGGACATTATCCCCTAGATAATATCTACCTCCGAATAAAATAAATCCCCTCAAAGAATTTTCAGAACAAAGAAACAACCCCCAAAATAATAAGCAATAATGATTGAACAACAGCCTCTTTGCAAGGTTTTTATAAATGACATATTTCTTTTAATTGTCCTCTTATTTGTAAGGGAAGGGTTTGTTTCTGTGCATGAAGAATGACAGATACTGACTGAAGAAAAACAAAACTACAGATGCTATGTAAGAAAAGGAAATTCAGTGAAATATTTCTGAAGTTAGCTACCACACCATGTTCAGTTACAGGGGAGTCAGGCTGTGTCTGAAGGTATTTCAGTTACACTTCTTGCACTGATATTAATATTCAATAAAAGTACCAACTTCTAACCCCAGTGTAGTGAGGAAATCTTTTCTGCCATCAGTCCATAGTCAATTCATTACAAACTGTCATAGTTTCTGATAATTTAGTTTTCAAAATGTCATTAGAAGGACTATGTACATTAACAGTAAATGCTTGCAGTTAGAAAAATAAGTATAGTGAATATTCTGAAAGCATGAAGTCTTCAAAAAAGTTTTACTCTAACTGACTTTCTAACTATTTCCAAAACAAATAAAAAAAGAAAAATTTTGAAAATCCTGTGGCAGATGCATGAAAATCTTTTAAATGTCAGTCCTTAATTTTTATTCTTTTTATAGACTGAAGATATGCCAAATTGAATTGATCATATATTACTTTTTTCCTCATGAATGTCATGCTCACAAAAAAACCTTCTACGTTTTTATCATTGACATTAAACCACATGAAAGAAATAGTACTGTTGATGGCTCGAAAATTCCTCTAAATCAGCCTACAGAGTAACTGTTCTCTCTATTGTTAAAGAGATGGAGCAGAAATTCGTTCCTCATCTCCCAGCTATATAACTATACCAACATTAATGCCAGCTAGTATCAAAAGGTTCTTTTTTGACTCTTCCAATCATTAAGGATTGAAAGAAAGTTTTCAGGTTTAAAGAATGCAAGTACCACAATAATCTGAGTTTTCATTACATTTAATTACATTGTCTCTTTTTTCCTACCTTGATAATATATTTTTTTAAATTTCCTCTGAAAAATAATATTCCTGAAGCACAATTCACTTAAATAGGTTTTTTTGTCATAGAATGAAAACATTTGAAGCTTTTAAAAGTATTTTGTCAAAATACAAATAGAAATTTCCTTTCCAAAGACATTTAGAAGGATTTAGAAGGAAAAAATGAAATCTTTTTCCTATAGTGACAAAACATGATGTTTCAATTCTAAAACGTTGTAGATTTTCTTTCTGCTTTCCTTTTAACTTATGGATTATCTCCTAGGAGAAGACACGTTACATTGTCAAACCAATTTAATAAAAATGATCAGTACTGCCTAGACTTATTTCAATTAAATGTGAAAGCTTGCGAAGACTGCAATCTAAGCAGGCCGCAAAAAATATTTCACGTAACAATGCCCTGAATAATAAAGGACAGTTTTGTCTGCTGATATGGCTGGATGTGTCAGAAGCTGTTGTCACAATTTCTCAATTACCTGTATGCAAGATAATGTGAGGCTGGACTTGGCTGTCCCTCTTGCTGTCAGCTGGTCTCTTACACCCTTTCCCTAAGAGTGCTGATCTTCAGTGTCCTACAGGACACTGACACGTCTCTTTTCTGAAGGCCTTTTTCAGAAGTAAATAATTTCATTTACTGGACTGAAGTGAGACAATCACACACAACTTACAGACATGGCACCAGGCAGTGGAGGGCTCCTCCAACAAGATATAGGCAACAGCAGCAGGGAGAGGAAAATGTTTTCAGAAACTTGAAAGGCTTTAATTTAGTATATCTCCTCATTATAAAAGTAATAAAGATTTAAAGGATTATTGAGTTCATCTCTAGACCATGACAAATAAATGTACAACTTTTTTTTCCACTATGTGTGTTCTGTGGTAGACATTTTTTTGACCCTTAATTTAATTATTAAAATGCTTTCTCATGTAGATAATGTAAAAGACAATTGGAAAGTCCAAACATATACTATGGATCAACTCATCTTGAAAATGAGATCTAGAAGAAAGCAGCCTAAAAAAATCCCCTTCCTTTTTTCTGATTTCCTTATTTATTCAGGATTCTTAGTCTGGCTCCCAAAGAGAGTACAATCTGGAATGAGATGATGTTACAGAAAGACTTACTATCAAACTTGGAATCATAACTCTTTTTAGGGCACTGCAGGACTCCTATCTACACAAATAACCTCCAACCCAATTAATAATATTACACTTTGAGTAAACAAAAGATACTAAATTGTTTGTGAGGTTGAGAATTGAGGGGGTGGGAAAGCAGAGTACCTTTTTAATATTTTTCCCTTCTTAAAGGCATCAGAAGCTGCAGAAGACTTGATATGGGGTATTTGACTTGCTGGTGCATCTAAAATTTTCATGTAGGCTAAATTTTAGTGTCATGTTCTTTAAATTGCTGTACTTGCATCCACATTATGATTCTGCCTAGACATGACATAAAAAAATGGAGGAAATGAAAATATTATCAATGCTTTGAAGCCTATAAAACCATGAACATCACGTGTTAATAATTTCATTATAAGCTATTTATGCATAAAAAGATATTTTTCATTATATGTTCTATGTTTCATTTGACCTTTATTCTAGATTGTCTCTTTTTCTTCTGGATAATTGTTCTAGGTCACAAGTAGTTCATGAACTATGGGGTTTAGGAGTAATGGATTTAATGGAAAGACATTTTATTTGGAAGAATGGGAAATCAAGTTAACCAGAATCGTACTTGAACACTGTTACAAGAATAAACCTCTCAGTTTGAAACCTGATTGTCTCTAGATCATTGATTACTAAACCAATATGGGTTGACATGGTCAAATTGTTTATTGTCTTGCAGACAATGAACAGGGTGGTATATGTTATTAGAACATTTTTCCTACAAGGAATGAAGCATCAAAGATAAAATAGTCTGAGGAAAATGGAAGAACAGAGACGTGAAAAGCAATGAAAGAGAAAACAGAACACAGAGTTCAATTTAACCTCTTTTTCATCAAAAAATAAGATATTTAGGCCAGACAACACATCCTGATATTTGCCAATGACAGCATTCTAAAGTGAGAAAATTATGTTCTCTTCAATAATGTGTAAGGTGCATTTGATCTGCTTAAAAAAAATGGTTTGGGGATATAACATCAGAAGACAGTTTTAGTGAGTTAGGAGAAAAACAATATAAAAATAGTTTTGATTTTTTTAATCCATTTGAAAATTCAGACTAAAATCTTTTGTAGATTTGCTGAACATTTTCAAAGTTCAGTCCATTGAAAAAGTGTCACCAATAGACATTATTTGGGCCCCATACCTTAGCTCTGGTACCTGCAACATAAGGACATGGACCTGCTGAAATGAGTCCAGAGGAGGCTGCAAAGATGATCTGAGGGCTGGAACACCTCTCCTATGAAGACAGGCTGAGAGAGTTGGAGCTGTTCAGCCCGGAGAAGAGAAGGCTTTGGGGTGACTTCATTGCAGCTTTCCAGTACCTAAATGGGACTACAAGACAGCTGGAGGACTTCTTATGAGTGTATGCAGACAAGGGAGAGTAGCTGTAAACTGAAAGAGGGGAGATTTAGATTACCTAATAGGAGGAAATTCTGTACCATGAAGATGGTGAGACACTGGCACAGGTTGCCCAGAGAAGAGGTCGATGCCCCATTCCTGGAAGTGTTCAAGGCCAGGTTGGATGGGACCCTAACAAACCTGTCTAGTGAAAGGTGTCCCTGCTTGTGGCAGGGGCTTGGAACTAGATTATCTTTATGGTGCAATACACTACAAGTTACTCCGTATAATCTTCAGGATCTGATCTTACAGGATCTGAACTTTGCTCGACAAGATAAGCAGTGTTTTGCAACATTCAGAGAGTTCACAAACATCAAATCATGAAATAAATTATGTTTCTGTTATTCAAGTAGAAGCTATGACTTTCTGCAGACTTGGCAGTAGACAATTTAAAACACCGTTATTCATTTCTTCAGCTAAAATTTTTACCAAATCCAAGAAAGTTATAAATAAATTTAAGTTTAAAATCTATTCTGATCCTACCTTGTCTTTTCTCAGAAAAATTTCTGTTACAATAAGTGAGTAATTTTGTAGGTACTATGTACAAACAGGACCCAGATAATTGTTCTATTAGATTGTCGTCTTTTTAATTTTCTCATTAAAATTAATTTAAAACAACCTGCTAACTGTATATAATTGTTCCAGCACAGCCCACAGTGATAGTTTTTATGAACACTCCCACTCTCAACTTCAAAACTAGGACTTTCTGTGGTAGTCTAAGAAGTGAAAAATGGCCAGCACAGGTCTCAGACTTTTCAAGTCTCTTGAACTGGCTCTGGGACCTGGATTATTTTTGCATTCCATAGAGGTAATTTCTCCTGGTTAAATAAACCTAAATTTTACAATTGCCCCGCTGTAAAATACATGGAAAGCCATGAAACATTGTTTGCAACTGAGCATCTTTCACAAATCCTTAAAAAAAAAAAAAATTAAAAATCTACTTATTATCTTTTTAAGTATTATGATTGTAATACTTGTTATATAACTTGATTTGACCATATTAACACATATTGGTTTCATAATCTATGATCTAAGGACAACCAGTCAGTGAGCTAAGGGCTTTGTTCTTGCAATAGCATGCATGTGCAGTACTCATTAACCTTAACAAGTGATGTTCAAGCATGCCAGTTGCTGAAAAGTCCCCCTGAAGTCTTAACAAAGGGCAAAACAAACAAATCAAGCAACAATATGATTGCAGCTACAGTTGTTATTCCATGAACAAAAATTACAATTGCAAAACTGAAAAATTGGAAAGCATACACACAAACAATCAGATTTCACAATCAAATTTTCTTTCCTTTTAGCATTAGTATTACTGTCTCTGCATTTAATAACATAATTTAATTTTATGTACAAAATTTCCTGAAACAAAAAAATGCATTTGAGCTCTATGCAGTGGTAATTCAGTTTTAAACCATGCATAAAAACTCAGTAAAGAGCAAAATGCTAATAGGTTGTATATGGGCTATGACTTTTCCTAGCTATTTTTCAATATTTTTCAACAGTTAAGAAACAGTCACTGAAATACATTGAGAGTCTCTTAGTTTATTATTTACTTTAGAAAAATGAATGTTTATCAAATGCATTTGAATTGATAATAATATGATAGTTCATGCTTGAGAAACCTCACAATTGCCAATGTGAAGAACTGGGTATTGTCTTTCTGACATAATCACATGGTGAGTGGATTGCATTTACACTTTGCATGACCTTGAAAACAGTTTCCCAGACCAATGTCAGAAACATTTCTTTAGTATTGCTGCTGCTGCCAAGTGTATAGACTAGACAAGTAAAATTAAAAAGGTATAGTAAACATACCGATAGTAAGTTAAACAGTTGAGCTCTTTTTTCAGTTTTAGGATGAAAAAATCCTTGTAATTATGAACTATAATTTAAATTACAGATTTTGTAAGACATTTCATAAAGAAAATTTAATATTGATGAGTTCTTATATATTGTAAACCAAAATTTGAATGGTTAATATTTTTTAAATGTGTTTTTAAATATTCACTGAGATTCCTTGATTTCATGATCCCAAGTCTCAAAGATATTAGATTTGATTCACAGTTTGCTCCATATTAAATGCTTTCAGTAGTTTTGACCTCTTTGTTCCACAATATATTCCTAAATTTATCAGAATATAATTTTCTTTATTTTCATGGCATTTTTCTCTTGAATGTATTCTATATCAGCATATTTTTGTCATTCTCTGGATATTTTACTGCTACATTTGACAGCTGCTAATAAAACTCTTGTGAGTTATAAAAAATCTTATTTTTTTATTATAAAAATTTATTTGCACCTTAAAATCAATATTTATCTATGCTGTATTTATTGATCTGTTACTCACCAGTTCTAGTGCCCTTCTCTGAAGAAGACCATGGAAGTCTTTATTTTCCCTCTATTCATACCTCAACTTTACTGTAATATGATTCAGAATTATAAAATATTGCAACTATAGCTGGGAGAAGGTTAAATGCTCCATGTGAATATAAGAGCAATCTTGCTTCCTGATGGAGACAACAAGAAGGCTCCAGAGGTTGTTACCATGGAAGAAAGAAAACTGGGTTTATGTGCAGCTATGAAATTCCTAAGCCTTACAAAGTTGTCTATTTCATCTTTGGATTTCACTGGTCTATTTTTCAACTGAATTTTTATTTCACCTATTTACATTGCAGGCATGACAGATCCCCTTATCTATATGCTATTATATCCATATAGCCCATATTTTTATTTTATTCAAACTCTCAACACTGTTAAGTTATACAAATGTTCCATCATATTTAAAACTTGAACAGATTACCATACTACTAAAGAAACACTCTTGATTTGAAATGGGGATTGGAGTTACCTACCTGTTAAAGATTTGTTGGTTTTGGACAAGAACATAAAGCAGATCAGTGTTTCTGAATTATATCCCCATTTAGCGAGAATCAAGCCCTTTGAGAAATAACAATCTACTTCACAATCATATTACAGCTATACTTACAGTTTATGATGATTTATTAATGCAGTCTTGTTTGGGTTGCTCAAGCATTTTATTTTGCTTGATCTGAATTCTATCTTTGACACTGTTGATCATAACACTCTGCTTTGTCATTTATGAAATTATGTAGAATAATCTGGCGGTTTTTTGAGTTGGTGTCATTCTTATTTATTAAAACACATGTCCAGCTGTGCCATTATATATTAGATTTTTTTATGTACTACCTTGTCAGATCCTTCAGTTTTTACACCAATTCATTTTTACTTAGTAAATCATATAGTGTTCTCTTTAGGTAACTCCATTCATCATTTAGGTATTTCTTTCTTCATGTAAGGTAATAAAGAACGTGGGGTAATGACATTGTACAGCTGTATAGAACACTACCAAACACTGGAAAGAGCATATTTGCAGTTTAAAGATGTGTACAAGAGCAGAGGAATATGTGTGCATGTCCTAGGGCAGTGGCAAAAATGTTTTTCTTCTTTAGATGAAGTTAATCAGAAAATATTATGAATCTGGGATACGTCACAGGACAACATCATAAATCTGGGATGTCACAGCTGCAATAGACTTTATCAGGGGAAATTATGAGAGTTTCCACAAGTCTAAATCTATATGTACGTAATTCTTTAGAACATTTTTCATTATAAATACAATCTTTATTGATAAATAAGGTAAAATTAACTGCTGTAGCAATGCACATGGGACAGAAAAGGGCAACCAGGTTTCACTTATCACAGTGTTTATTTATTCACAGAAAAATCTGCATGCATGGCTTCAATTTGGTTTAAATAAAGTATTTACAGTGATTTCTCTTCAAGAACTGAATAGATACAAATATATGTGTAACCTAGAGGTAACACACTAGTTTTCACTGTATGTCTTGAGCAACAAAATATTTAGGACACTCCAGACATTTATTTTCACATGGCAGTCTTTTTTACTCTGTGAAACTGATGTGTTAATGGGACAAAAATGCTGTTGTACTCAGGACATGAGCTGTCACTTAGGAAATGACTTTGCCTTCCTCATGTTTCTAAACTGTGGTAGACCACTCAAACAGAACACGAGCCAAGATGTGTACAATAAACAAGACAACTCCAAGCTCCTTTGTCACTGTGGTTATTATGCCTTGGGTCTACCCCAGAAACTTTGCCTGGCAGAACATTATCAGCTATAGATATTCATGAATTTTTTATGATACTGCTTAGACCACTCAAGGGCCTGGAGCAGACACAGCAATTCTGAACAAAGAAAAGTCTCTCTTTCTCACATAGCTTATTTTCTGTGGGAACCTGGTATCTGCAACATCCAAAGAAACATATTTTTATCAGTAAAAGCTGCATCTCCTTTTAAAACTTTTGCTGAAACAGATGTGTTAGCAATCCCCCTCTAGTTTAGACTAGCCCTTAGCAGTATAAAGCAATTAAAGATAATCCTGGCATGCCTTGAAAAAGGATAATGTTTTCTGCAGCTCTTTTGTTCATGATTTTCAGGTGTGTGCTTTTCTCTACTGCCCCTGCAGATCGTGTAATATAGATTGCATACTGATAATACAGGCTGTTATCTGTAGGTGTTCCTAAATAATGAATAGTCCACTGTAACAGCTTTTCTTACAAATAACTAGCAAAATCTGGCTTCAGTCTGTTTTTTGAACAAAATAATTTATAACATTTCTGAAATAGAAGCCTACCTCTAGGCTTTTAAATCCATTCTTGGGCACCTAAGGGTGTCTTTCAAGTTCCATTCATTTCAACTTTTAAATTATATTTTGTCCAAAAATGGCAATATTTCTTTAGACTACACTGCGCCTGGACAAGCACAAATGCTTGTCCTGAAGTGTACTGTGTTTGTATGGGCTGGTTTTTATTAGTAGGGTGGCCACAGAGGTGGCTTCTGTGAGGAGCTGCTGGAAGCTTCCATTGCGTCCAGCAGAGCTAATCCTTGATGTCTCCAAAGACAGACGTGCCTATGTCCAAGGCTGGGCCTATTAGAGAAGTTGGTAACCCCTCTGTGATAACAGATTTAAGAGGAAATCAAAACAAAGTTGTTGTGCAGTTTTAATTCCAGATAGAGAAGAGGGGGAGGTGAGAACATGTGAGGGAAAAGAACATGGAGACACCAAGATCAGTGAAGAAGGAGAGGGAGGAGGTGTTCCAGGCACCAGAGCTGAGATTCCTCTGCAGGCTGTGATGGAGACCGTGGTGAAGCAGGTTGTCCACCTGCAGCCCATGGGGATCCACGGGGGATGCAGAGATCCACCCCCCGCCTGTGGGAGAGGTGCCCATGCCGGAGCAGGTGGATGCCTGGAGGAGGCTGTGATCCAGTGGGAGACGCGGTGGAGAGAGAGGGCCCTGCTTCCAGGCTGGAGCAGCCTGTTCATGGAGGACTACACCCCTTGGAAGAGTGACCCACATTGCAGCAGTTTGAGGGGTACTGTTTCCAGTGGGATGGACTCGCATTGCAGCAGTTCACAGGAAACTGCTGTTCTCATGCTGGAGAAGTTTGTGGAGAACCGTCTTCCATGGGAGGGACCCCACGGTGCAGCAGGGGAACAACTACTTTCCCTGAGAAGCAGGAGAAACAATGGGTGATGAAGTGACCATAATGCCCATTCCCATCTCCCTGTGTTACTGGGGTAGGCAGTAGAGCTGGGAAGGAGGGAGGGGTGGGGAGAAAGTTTTTTTAAGGGCTTATTTTACTTCTCATTATCCTGCTTTGATTTTGTTAGTAATAAATCCACTTCATATTTCTAAGTTGGGCCTGTTTTGCTCTTGATGGTATTTGATGAGCAAACTCTCCCAGTCCTTATCTCAACCCATGAACCCTTTGCTAAATTTTCTCTCCTCTGTCCAGCTGCAGAGGGGAGTCAGTGAGTAACTTTGGTGGGTGCCTGGCATCTGACCTGGGTCAACCCATGACGTGAACCTACAAGGACCCTTACACAACATTTCAGTCCCTAGGGAAACAAATCTAAGCACAACATTCTCTAAATATTCCTGTCTTACATATCCGTATGTGAGAGGCAGACAAAAGTTAGATGATGGCACACACAGAAACATGTTCTCTCTCTCTCAAGTGTAAATGTGTGTCACACATCGCATTGCGATAATATTTACATCTTATCACATCCTTTGGGAATTACTATGAAAAACCTTTGTAATGTGCTGGGTTGGAGAAGGTTCTGGGTTTCTTCTCAGCATGAGCTTGCTTTAGCTACTTTCTCAGCAGAAACTCCCTTGTTATTACTGGCCATGACTATGTACATAGAAAGAGAAACCTCAAAACAGGGGGAACACAGTGTTTTTAGTAACAATTTTGCCCCCTAATCCATTGACCTGTCCTTTGTTCCATCAATGTGACTCATGGGGTTTCTGTCAGAAAAGAATAATTTCTGAAAAAGCTGTACTCATTGTTCTGGTCTGTCCTTTATTTTAGACTAGAGATGTAACTTTTTGTAGTCCTTGGTGTTTAATTGATCCACATTTAATAGAAGATTTTCCTTATGGAACTTATGCCTGCATTGACTCAGATAATGTGAATACTTCAGGATAAGTGAGAGGAGCAGACTCTAAATGATAGTTTGCACAATCTAAAATTGATGGTCAGAATTTCTTCAAGCTCTAATTTACTATTAGATAGAGCCTATTAACTACACCTGTGATTATGGCATCACTATTTTCATTTATTTTTATGTCTTTCTATAACCATGATTCCATAGGAACATAACGAAGGACGAAATCTCCTTTTTTTTTTTTGTCACAGACTTGCCTCTGTCTACCCAAAGAATTATTTCAATACATCATTAGTCATCTTGGAATTAATTTAAAAGTTCTTCCTGGGTGATCATAAGGGATTTCAGCACACTTAATTTATTGATTCTTTTCTCTGCTATTCTCATCAGACTAAAATATATGAACCCTTGTTTATAAAAGAAAGCATTGCAAATGATACTCTTTTTCATTCCCTATAGGAAACAGTTTTAACACAAGCACGAGTGTCTTAGTTAAAATCAACTTATAGCACATGTATACACTAAGAAGAAAGGAAATCAAATAACATAAATTATGTAAAAAAGTGAAATATCACAGAAAAAAATCAAAATGTCAGCATTTTCATTATATATCCTTATTTTTAGAGGTTTTCTTCCATGTTAAAAAGACTGTGTAAAGACTAAATAAAACCTGGCATATGAAATATGACATTTCATGTCTAGACATAATTTTATCTCATACATATTTTTAATAGATAATTTGTGGCATTTTGATAATATTATATGGTTGAATGAAAGGTGGCATCACAAGCTGGAGTAAGTTCAAGAATTTCAATGAAGGCTAGCATAAAAAGTATCTGCAAGAGGAATATCACATCTTTAAATTTGGGTTTTCTTAATAAGTTTTGGGGTTTGTGATTGGAACTCTGGTATAACTTTTTTCTATCACTATAATATCACTTGGTATTGCAGTTATTGTATGTTAGCTTTATTTATTTATTCTTATTGTGCTTTACAGTCAAGTTGCCCTCACAGTTAATGAATTATGTGTCTGCATGTATGCATGTAGTATAGGATGCCTGACACTCTGCTCTCACTTTAATTCCATTTTCTTTGCCAATAATCTTGTATTTGACTGCTGTATTGCTGAAGAGAACCCAGAATATTAGAAAACCTTCTGGTGTGTTATATACAGAGCCATCACGTCTCACAACATGAGCACGAGACTCAGACAAGTGGCACTTTATTTGCACCTTCTCACAGTAACACCTCTGTACCATATGTTTTTACAGCACAAAACCAGATCATTTGTCATACTTTGTGATCCCACATGACAATCACAACTGCATGCCTTAGCTGTGATCTGTCAAACTGTTATGCCTGTCACATAGGGGTCGGAAGAAGGAGAAATACCTTGCTGCTGTGCTTCAGCTAGGGGGAAGAAGGAAAGAGGTTAATGCAACAGCTCAAAGGAGCTCCACTGCAGGGTAACATTACCCATCTCCAAGTTAGTGCTATTACACTCTTTCACCACTTGAATGTCTTGAAGAAAAAATTTAGTGGCCACCGAAACACAATTTATTTCCATGCAATCCCTTTAAGCAAAATGCTGATGGCAGATGCACTACAGGGCTTTGAATGGAGTTTCAAATTTTTGTTGTTGAAACACCACAGAAACTTCCATCGACTGATGCTTTGGCTGAAGCTGAAATATAAACAAGGAACTTAGCTTTCCACAGAATATTGAAAGTGCAGTTTGCTGTGCAGATTAGTACATGATTGCTAGCATAGCTACACATCCATTGTTCACATTCCTTGGAGTATGGCAATCAAATATTTCTGTTCAACATGGCAGACAGAATTCAGAGAGAAGCAGAATAAACACATGAAATTTCTTTCTGCCCACAAGAAGAAGCTATATACATATAGCTGAGATGTCTGATTATATTCCGGGTTTTGCTTTTCACCAGTTAACATCTCCTGCCTTTACCTTCTCTCTCAAGCTGCATACACAATAACACCTTTTCCTTTTTAATAAATGTTACTTCCTTGGCTCCAAAGTTTTCCTTTGAAAGGTTTAAATATTCTGAACCTACTTGGTAATTACATGAAAATATCAGTTGATTCACTTTTATTCTTCTGTTCCTTAATGTACACATTGAGAAACACGTTTTAAAAAGGAAAACAAAAAAATTTAAAAAACAGCTATGCAGATATAGTTGTAAAAAAATCCATGTCTCTAAAGGACATCTGGAACTCATTTCTCAATGAATTGCATACTGCTGCCTTACATGCCTCAATAGAGGACAGAATAGTGAGTCACAAATTCTTTGCTGAGTGAGTAGTTCCATGCTCTTGACCATTCAAAAGGGCTGGGTGAATTCTAAATAATTCGAAACCCTTTTAGCATGAGGTTTTAAACTGTTGAGTTTGGTAACCCTGCAGTGCTTTTTTCAGAAGAACTTAGGTGATTAAAAAGAACAATTACTATTGATATTACAAATAATCTAAACAATTTGGTCAAAAATAATGTAGAGATGTTATGATATTTCCCAGGAAATGTCTAGAACACAGACATTTTAAAGAATGAGAAGTGGAAGGCAAAGGGAGCTTTAATGATCTAGACAGATCCAGTGTCTCTGTATGGTTGTCAGATGTAACTTATCTTTTCAATGAAGGACAGTTAAAAATTGAAAGTCACCAGAATGCCTAAGATATGCACCTTTGTCGTTTGCTTGTCTGCACAAATAAACTTACAAAAAATCTGCAGTACTCTTGTGAGTCCTGCTGGTAACAATTTTGAAAATTTTTCTTATATACTTGTAATTATTGACCTGTCCTTTAGGTATTTTATATATTTTCTGAACAGTAGCCACCACAATAATCCTGTAAATAAGCACCTGGTTACTTTAAAAATTCTATATTGCCACTTACTATGTGTTTTTACAGTGCCTATCAGCATGATCCCTTATTGGATATTATTGTAATTTGTGTGATGTATTAATAGCAATTCAATGAATTAATATTTCCTGCAAAGGGAAATAAAATTGGTAACATGCATCAAGCCCAAAAGAGTTCAAGAAGGACGTGGACAGTACTGTCAGTCGCTCCTGGGGATGGTGCTGAGAGTTGGACACCATAATCCTTGTGGGTCCCTTCCAACTCTATATATTCTCTGACTGCAGTTCTGTGAAGTAAAGACATTGGAAATTTTCTTACAAATCTGAACTACAATATAATATCCATGTATCTCTAGTGACAGACTCCAGACCTTCACAAAGACCTCTCCTCTGTCTCCTTCAGATACAGAAACACACAGCATAAATAAATCTTTATTGCATCAATGAAAGGTAATTATAACTTTAGTGGCATCAACAAAATTTGAGACTGAAACACCTGCATGCATTCAGTTTGTGATGTATTAGCCATTTAGGAGACAAGTATGAAATAGGTCACAATTAAGGTTGTGACTACTTTGTTTCTTCCAACCTGACTTGCCCTTTGATTTTAGGATATCAAATGATTAATTTGACAAGCTATAAACAATTAACTCCTAAATTGCTGCCTTTTTTCCAAGCATTGATGTCTGACCTAAGATTAGATTTAGTGATCTGAGAGACCCACAGCCAAACCTTGATATCATAATTTAGGGGACCTTCTAAAACAAGGAAAGAAATAGCTAATTTATGTCATCTTTCAATAAGACTAAGGTGCTTAGAAAATCAAGACAAAATCTAAAATTTCCAATTCATTTCCACTACTTATGCTTATACCATTAAAATTTGTATGAAGGATATCATATGTCAAACACTGAATTTTTTTCAAAATGAAAGCATAAATAATATTTCCAGAGGACTTGAAGGAAATGGCTGTTGATCTGCTTTGAACTGTTAACAGCTGTTAACTATTCAAAGTCTTTATTATGTATTCAATTCCCACTTCAAATTCAATTCCACATACATTAAATCCATACACATCATGTGTTTCATGAGCAAACATGCAATAGCCTCACCTTCCTCTTTTTCTCAATATATAAATTGTCATTCTCACATCTGATCTCAGCTTTGCCTGTATTTTCTTACTTGACTTCATAGTCCTAACCTATACATTCCCTGAGCTTTTCCATAGCTTCCTTTTCCCAACTGATTCCATATCTGCCATTATTTGTCTTCACAACTGCAGAGCCACAGCCCCATCCCCCATCTCACATCGTTTCTTCAGCATTTTCTTTGACACTTTCCATCACCAAACTTCACTGCTCCTCTTGCTCACATTCCAGCCTAACATCTTTAGCACTTTAGTTTTATCTCCTCACGTTCCCAGACACTAGTTCTTTGCATGATTTTACTTATTCATTTTTGTTTTGACTACTTGCTGTGTTCTATTCAGGCAAGGAACATTATATAATCATGTATGTTGACAGGTTATTGTCAGTCATCCCAGACAGGTGGGGTAAAAGTACTATTTTGAATTAATATTCTTCCACCTGCAAAGACTACATTACCTATGTTGTCCATGGCTGTAATGAAAGATTCACAGCATCATAGAAATTATGTTGGAAATATATCTCTAAAAGCTAGATAGTAGATTTCCTCCCAGGAGCATTCTTTGAGAAACTTCATTGATTTAGACAAAATGGTGGAGAGCTTGCTGAGAAACTATTAAACAGTTTCTCTCCAAACATATCTCTAAGTTTTACCATGATTAGTTCCAAAAATAATTAGATCAAGTTAAGGTAACCCCAAGATTGGTTTTTACTGTCCTCCAGAAAAATAAGTAAGATTCTTAAGCACAAAAAAAATTTACTTATCTTTTTTATATATCAAAATTGGTGTCTTACATGAGACAATCAAAGTGAGTTGAATCAAAGAGAAAGTTTACATTTTAAAAAATGTTGCCTGTTTAAAATTCTAAGATAACTTTTTACTAATGCAAGTGTTCTTAATAAAAACAATTGATTAATTGATTTATAGCTCTTTTAAATATTGTTTATAAGTTAAGGACTTTGCAAATCAAGGCACTTTTGACAAGGAATTTTTTTTTTGCAACCCGTCCTTCTGTAAATCTTACATTTTATAAGCACTTCCTGACTTGAGACAGTAAGGAAAATTTCAGTTATTTGAGACCATTTCAGACTGGAAATTTCCAAAAAGATATTATTTCCCTTTGGAGGTATTTAAAATTAATCCCTTTTGAACTACGGCAGTGGATTTTAATTAAGCTAGAATTAGTACTCCTGACAAGAGGAAGAAACACTATAAGCTTTGTCTCTTGACCTTTAAAATAATAGTTAACTTCAGCTTAAGCAGACACTTTAAACAAGACTGGAATTAGGGGATACTGTTAGTGCTGAAAACCAGGAGATTGTATCTGACTTAAGCTTATTAGCCATAAAATTTGCTTTGTTGCTTGTCAATCCATCTAAACAAAGATGTGTGAACAAGCTGGGTCTCTATCAGACTGCCTCTATTTCCCAGGTTCTAAATCACTGAGTTTGTCAGCTACTTACTTGTAGTGGGACTGGAAGCTGCCATGGGCCCTCTACTGTCAATCTCTTAAATGTGTAAAAAGAATGTTTGAAAATCATTGAATATGTCTTTTTTTTACCTATTAGCTTTCACACTCACATGCAGAATTTTCTTTCTGATGTGACTGTTTCTACCTTCTTACGCCTTTGGGAAGTCACCAGTAAAAAAAGAATCAGTTAACTCCTGGCATGGAAGTTTGCATAGCAGCAGCCCAGGCAGCTGCTACCTTCACAACAGCTAATGGCTTGTCTAAAATTGTTGTGAATTTCTAGAAAGGAAGAATTTAATGTTTTCAAATGAGTACAGTTTTTTTTTTTTTTCTATTCTTAACCTCTGTGTTTAAAAATAGCAACTGGTTTATCACAAACTCACAGAATTGTCTGGAGTATATTTTTCTAGATCTCATATTCAGAAGTTATTTCCTCCTCCTAAGATTTACCATCAGTGACAGAAATGATATATTTGAGTCTTCATTTGAAATCTCAAAAATATTTGCACAGATGCAGATGTATCTTTGGATACACACCTTGCTTATTCTGTAATAGGATTTTTATATTTTCCACTGGTTTATTTTCCTGATGGCAATCACAGTTAAAATACAGTAAAGGACACAGATCTTTAATTCCTACTATACGCCTCACTTTGCAGCTTTCCTCCTTCCTGTGCCATTTAGTATCTTATCTGTTTAGAAGGCAATTTTATAAAATGACATGTTTCCTATCATATGTTGTTATTAAAAGCCAGGGCCAGGTGGCCTTCTATCTTGTTTTGTCTTTAGATTTCATTATAAATAGATAATAATGAGTAGTATTACAAAGATATAATAGCTGATGTCATAATCATGTCTGATTATGACATCAGCTATGTAAACAGAAGAATAAAATAATATTTTAAATGTAAAAAATTCTGTGTGTGAGAAAAACAATCTAAAAGAAGAACTCATGCTGAAGTATTTTTATACTTTCATTCTCTATGCATAAGAAAAGAAAAATACTTTTTTTCCTATTGTCCCTGATATGAAGAACATAGTATCACCCTTTGTCCTCCAATATGGTCATATCAATTCCTCTGGATCTGGGAAGTTATTACAAAACACTTGATTAAAGAAGCTTGATGAGATATGGACTTTTGCACTGGAAAATGAGCTCAAAACCAAGGGCTAGGCTAAAAACTCATCATAAAAAGAAAATCTGAAAAATCTCTTCCCAGTACTTTTATACATTTCTGGAACTTGATAACAGTTTGAAGAATGGACTGAATAATAGAAAAAAATCAAAGGTAAAATATCGTGGGTTCTAAAGACTTTCTGTATTAGAACACAAAAAGATAATAACTTCTGTTCTGCATAATCTACATATGCATAGATTGAAGAAGAAGCAGACAGTGTTCCCTGAGGAAATAAGTCAATGGAGAACTGACAGTCAGTAAGAGCTGGAGTTAATCACCTTCTGTAAGGTACATTCCTAATATTCAAAAAGCTTAGGAAACTTACTCCTCGAAAATTATGTTATTCAAGACCACTGAAATGGTCATTAAAAAAAAACCCAAAAAACCAAAAACAAGAGAAACACAGAGCTCCAGATATTAATCACTGAATAGAGAGTCTTGGAACAAGGAAAATAAACTTGATATCGAGGAAGAACTATTATCACAAGAATACAATGATCTGAGTGAATCTGTAAAAATCACTGTCATTTTGCAAGAAGACGTTACCATGACTCCTGGATTTCAGTATGCTACATAAAATCTTTTACAAGCAACAGTGAAGGCTAATGCTGCTACTAAAAATTATTTTTAATGAGTCCTGAAATGTTAGTTTGGGTCAGTTTCTCATATTATTCATTAACTACAGTAAAACAGACTGAAATTTAATTTGAATTTAGGTTTCATTAATGTTTCCTGTAGAAACCATTTCTTTAACAAGCTGGTGAGTTATAGGGTACATGAGACTTTAAAAAATGTTACTATTGTGGCGTATTTCCATAACTCCATTAAAACTTACTGTTATTTAGCTCATTTCTCAGGTTACTGAACTTGTAAATTGGTAGAAAAAATTCCTTATGACAAACCAAACGCAAAATGAAATCCAGTCATCTGGCAATAAACCATTTTTGTTGTTTATGATAATTAAACAAAATCAATATATTAACTATGAGCATAGTCATCTCACTTCACTTTCCTCGACTGGAATAACAAAGACTGTTGTTCTGTTTGCCTTTCAAACTTCATATCAAATTAAGATGTCCAAAAAAAAGGGAAAATTGACTCTATTAAAACAAAAAAAACCCATCAGAATATAATGCATTCTTACTAACAGGCAAGGAATAAACCAGTGAGATCAAATGGTAAATTTCAATTAAGTATCTCAATCCCAAAAATGTTTTGCAGAAGTAACAAATCTGATCGTCTTGAAGATAGCCATTAAGATTATTTAGAAAAAAAATAAGAATTTTAAATAAAATAAAATGTATTTCAGTCATCTCATACACCCTTGGAGAAAGAAAGAAAAAAAAAGCTACCTTTTTTTTCCCTATCTAATTATATCCAGTGTTACAAGTCTGCAAAAAGTTCAAGGTACTGATGGATTAAAAGGGCATTAAAAGGGCTGCTAAGCCAGTTAGAGCAGATAAACACATTTCCATGGACCTAATAGATTGTTTTTCTTTTATCTTATCTTTTTTTTTCTCTCTTTTTTTTTTTTTTCTCTTTTTTTCCTGTTAATCTCAACAGCTGAAAATGCAGACAAACTCTGAGGGCTCAATTCAATTGTCTAAACATCTGTATCCGGCACTTGAGAGTTCTTGGGGCAGTCACAGGGGTCTGAGAGGTGGGAACCAGCATTGTTTGGAGGTCCAGCCCTTCCACAGAGGCAGCTGGAGGCCAGGGCAGATTGGTAGGGATGAGGCACAGTACAGAAATTTCTGTTTAGGCAACTGACTTAATGTCACCGTGTTCCTGTTCCTCTTTGGTGATAAAGTCACTGTGATAGTTTTTACCACAAAACTTCAGGTGGAGTTATGGTTTACTGATCATCTGTCATGAACCCCAATTTTATTTTGTCATAGGTTTACTCTGAGATTTGTTGAAAAGACAATTTTAGGGAATACTGCTTTTGACACAAAAGCAAAACCATAACACTTTCAATCCTGCTGAAAGATCATGTGAACTAGACTGTCTAAAGCAAAGTAACTAGGACATAGGGCATTAGTTGTATACCATCTTTGGACAAAATCAAACACCTCTTAATTCTTTTCTGTTCAGCAATGCAAAATGGGATTAAAAGATGGAGCACAATGAAAAGACCAGAGAAAGTATTCTAATGTTGAAAATAACCTTGACTGAAGCATATTATATATTTTGCATATTTTGGAATAAAATTACATTTGTTTAAAATAATCTGACTTTTTGTTCAAATAGACACCAGCCTTAAGAGGAAACAAATTTCATCTTCACTCATCCTTGTTTAATCACTTGATACAATTCTTTCTAAATAGCAGAATCTGTAAATGAACCGTGCAGAGATACTCTTGTTTAAACTAAGATACTTAAATCCATTTTAGCAGAAACCGATGCGTGTACTAAAATACAGTTTTAAAAATTAAACATATCTGGCAAGTTTTGCTTCAGAACTCCAAGAATACAGTAGAAAATGCATATAAAGGTAGACAAGTCTGCTTGTCTAAAATAAATTCTGAAAAGTCTAATGCCATGAAAAAATACAATCAATAAATTATTTAACCCCTTCCCCCTCCTCCTCCTAAAAAGATAAAACAACAAACACAAGTCTGTGGAACTTGGTCACATTCTGTTAAAATACAAACCTGGCTGCACAGAAAATGAGAAAGGGCAAATACTGACAATCTAATGGTCTTTTCTAATGTACTATACCTATGCTCAGAATCTATCTTGGCCTCAAAGGTGCAGTTGTGTTTCAAATATTTCACTCAGCATTCATTAGGATTTGTTCTCTTTTTGGTTTTTTTTTTTAAGATGAGTTTTGTAGGTTTTTAAATTAAAATATAGAACTGGAAGCTTGGGGAAAATATGCATTGGCAGTATTTTGTTCAATTTCCTCGGCAATGCTTCTTTCCATCTCAGAAACATGAGAAAATGAGATGAGAAGACATTTTTAATAAGTTTTTGTCCTGCAGTCACTTGCTCAGTTATAATCACTAAGTTTTGCATTAATTGTATTTTCATTTTATGTTATGTCAGTTTCCAAATATATTTCAGGAAAAAAAGAAAGATGTCCTTGACACTATTTACACTAATTCTCAAGTTAGTGACCACTTAAAAATAACATCATGAGGTTGCTATTAAAATGTAGTTCAGAGTTTCAATAGACTGCTTGTGCCTGACAACCAATTTTTTTGTTGCTCCCTTGGGTAGTTGCTAGAAACTGTCCTCAATGTAGATTCATGTTGTGACTGAAGCACAGAAAGAAACAGCTGAAAAATGAGCAACGGGAACAGCTTGCTGATGAAGTTGAATGAGGAGCTAGTAATGATATTGATGACATTACTAATTACTTAGCAGGCAGAATTCAAAATGAGAATTCATTTGTCATCATGATATCATCAATCAGCTTTCTATTGCCTTGGGTAATAGGTTTGTGCTTGCTTGGTGCAAGATAAACTTCGCTTTATAACTCATTTTGGCTTGTACATATGTACTTCTTAACTTTTACCTTTCAAAGTTTTACTCTTCCCTGTGTTGCACTGTGGTTTTATGAGTGTCCTATTTCAAAGGTGTTGTATTTCACACTTAAATCAGATAATTAAAGGCCACATAATCTCTGCCCCTCAAAACAAGCAAATGTTGAACAGATTTTTGTATAAGGATCATAGCCTAAAGTAACATCCATCCCTGATGCAAAAGGAAGCCTATTCAAACTTGATACTTAAAAAAAATTCAGATAGATTTCTAGATACTTTAAGGAAAAAAATGAGTAAAGATATGCAAATTCCCCTAATTTGGGAATAGAGGATAAAAAGTCATAGTTCCTGAGTCCTTGAGTAAAAAACTCTTTTGGCATTGATTTAGTCTTTTCAAGCAATCCAGTATTCCTAATCCTTCAGCCTGTGAACCAGTATCAGAGTCCCAAGAGCCTGGAAGCTGTACTATCTCCTCCAAACAGCTGAGATTCCTGGCTGCATCATCCTGTTGGAGAGAAAGCTGGCCAGACTTTATCAATTGTGCACTCCAAGATTTTCCTCTTTGCTGTCCAATTTGGCATCTCTGTCTTTTTCATCTGCTTTGTGGATCCTTGAATTCCAGCCTTGGCTTTCACAGGGCCACTTTCCACTTTTGTGGGCATACACTGTGATCATTAGTGCTTTGCTGTGAAATAAGTAAAGAGAATATGTGTTTACTCACAAGGGAACTGCTAATTGTCCCCTTGGAAGCCACCAAAGCAGTCAACGACTCGCGCTACTACCCAATACCACGGCAGTGGGGATTAACCTGAGAGTTACCCAGGGTCCCAAATGAAAATGTGGTCACCTCAGGGATCTGCTAGCCAGCTGTATTTGCCCAAGGAGCTAGTGATCTGAATCAGCAAGTATATTGTCTTTTAATATGCTTATGGTAGTATAGTCTAGTAATATATGCAGCTTAGAGGTACTCTCTGACTCATTAAACAACCTAATGGATCATCTGACAATTGGAAAGGTTTTCTGTATGAGTGAATATTAAAGTGAATGTGTTAATTTGAGCCTATATTATTATGCCATCTCATTTGCACTGTTTTCTATCATTTTGATTAATGCCTAGGTTGTGACTAACACATAGAAGGAATGAGAGATAATATGCATAAAACCACAGTCTATGGATGTTCTTACCATTCTAGCTTGAGCATCTACTGGAAGAAAATAAGTAAAAATGGAGAGGAGAAAAAAGTGTTTCTTTTGTCTTTCAGTCTTATAAAATGTATAAGATTACAAAATATTGATTTTCTCTATCACCTCTACAAGATGGGAATGAAGTAGGTTTTATTTAGTTAAATATCACAATCAAGAAAAAGCAACTTACATACTTTTTTAGTCAAAAGTAGAGGAAAGCTTTAGAATGTTCTTAGTACTTAGAAACGTTACTTTATTGAGCAGGTTCTGAAGAATTAGTGTTCCAATTCAGTGAGTTTATAATCGTGATTTGGATTGTGAATGTGAATGTAGGCCATTGTGAATGTGTGTTGTGAATGGACATGTAGGCCATTAATTTCTCCAGGATCCTTTGAAATACATATGTAGCTTGTTATAACATCTCCACAGAACTGAATTTCATTTGTTTTACCTACATCGTTTCACATTACGTGACATTTCACAGGAGCAGAATAATTTTTTACTTCTGTTTATGAATGTTGGTCATATTAAATAATAAAAAATAAATATGACAAGAATTCAACAATTTTAAAACATGTAATACCTCCTCAGGATACAATCCCTAAGATAGTTTTATATGTATTATGTTGTAATAGAGATAGAATTTTTAAAGCACACCACACCTCTTCTATATCAAATCCTTGTGAAAAGGAAAGAGAGTTAGGTAGATTTTCTGTTTTTCTAAAACAGTCTGACTCCTTAAAACAGTTACCCTGAGCAGAGTTCAGAGTACAGTACTGTTTCTCCTCTGAAAATCTAACTTCAGGAAACACTACAGAGAAAAGCAGGATGGCATCCTAAATCTCATAAGAATCATACATGGAAATGTCATTCACATAACTGTCCCAGAGGAAAGAGGTGCCTCTTAAAATGACAAACAGATGATTGCAAATCAGAACTGCAGTTCTAGAAAACTGGTTTGAAGGTGCTCGAATACTGCATTACCAGCACATTGCCTGGCTCTGAACAATGGCAGTAGAACAGACGTTCAAATTTTGACATACTAGCCCTGACTCTCCTGTATGTCTGTTTCCAGCAACTGCTGTGATAAGCTCTTTCAGAGGAAAGTAAAAAACCCTCCATAATGCATGTGAGTCAACATTCTTGTGAGATATGACAACTTTAAATATAGACTTATTTTTCTGAATGAATGAATGGTGTTTTTCCTACTTGCATGAGGGGGACGTGTCAATTACATTGAAAGCAGGATTGTATTTGCCATTAAGTGCAGTCATCTTAATCTGATAATTAGATTTGAATAAAAATGCAGTTTGAAAAACTACTTTTTATTATTATTTGAACTGTTTTCTTTCCTGAAAATTAATTTTCACAAAAGCACTCAAAGTGGCCTTCCCTTTGAGTAATGGAAGATTTGGAGCAAGAAAAATTTCATCTCCACAGCTCAGGCTGCCAGCCCTGTCAGAGGTTCCTATTGGCAGCAGTCCACTATGAAAAAAAATGGAGCAGAAAGGAGCATTTCTCTGACTGGTTTTTGATTTGTTTTCTTTTTAATCTGGGATCTATCTTCAGTCATGTTATTGTGCTGGGAATAGCTTATTATTGCTAAATTTGGTCCTATTTTATAAGCAGAGGTGACTGACTTTGCTCTTTGAAAGTGCTCATTTGCTTTCCTCTGTGTCATTAACTCTTCTTTCGGTTTTTGCTGAACACAAGAACCAGTACTCTAAAAAAGCTGTTGATTAATTTAATGACATTTAATGAGATAAATACATGGCATGGAAAAGAGAAGAAGGAGAGGCCTTTGATCTTTTCAAGTTAGACTAAATGATAATGGAAATTTCTCACTACAGGTGGGAAGGTTGTTTTGGCCTCTTAAGTCTCTAATATTATCAGTTACACAAAGACACCTCCTAAGCTTTTAACTTCAATTTAATTAAAATATATATTATAACAATTTTTGTTTCAGCATCAGAGAACCTTATCATGCCATCATTATCTTATGTAAATGGGTTTGTTTTACATAACATGCAGTAATTATAGTAGGGTCCATTAAAAACACATCTTTCTGAGTTAGTGACAGGTAAAGAGGAAGGGGTTTTAATATATATTCCAATTCAACCTTTCTATAATTGAGGGTTTTTCCAGCTGAAAAGCCTATTCATTCTATTTACTTTTTTGTTTTGTTTTGTTTTGTTTTGTTTTGTTTTGTTTTATTGTGGGGTTTTTCGGTTTTTTGGGGGGGTTTTTGTTTGTTTGTATTTTAGGAAAATATATGATAGCTATTAATGAAACGGAGTAATTTATTTCAATAGCATTCTTTCCCGGAAAGCAGGAAAATTTCAAAATTAAGGTCACTATGAAAAAACTCTAAAGCAAATTTTTTGTCCTGAGAAATTCTTAATAGATCTTAATTCATTTTTAATTACTAAGTGTCATGCAATGGGCTAATCATAATGGATTTTTTTCTTTTTTGTTTTATATGACAGATATTTATTTGGGCATAGCCTTCCTTGAAAATATGTTTTTTCCAAAAATACTTCATTTATATCTTCTTCACTTTCAGCTTTGTGATCTTCTGTGATTCCCATGGAAAATTGGACAATAGACTGTCTGTCAATCTGCCCTTGACGTTGCATATGGATACAAGCGCTGATCATTATAATCTCATCATTTCCTCAGGGATATACAGATACATTGAGGAATACTTCTCCTGGATCCACCTTTTGCCTGGATTGTAAGCTTTTTACCTAAGGGACAATCTTTTTGTTTGTTTCTTTTACACTGCCTGACTTAATGGAGTCCTTATTTTCTGTAAGTGTTATACAGATTGGCAGTAATATTAAATATTGTATGAAGATAATATTTTTGCTTCTGGATTTTTGTTTTCTTTTATTCAGAAACCTTTTGTCTTCAGATTCAGAGATTCTGCCATGATGGTACATATTCACAAGTAAATTATATTCATAAGAAAAAGTGTCCATTACGCACTATGTTTTCCTGTACATTAGTCTTATGTAGGTACTGCTTTTTGACTGTATTTAACTGAAATATATTATATTGACCAATGAGTTTTAAAACTTATACTCAGTAAGTTTAAAAACATTAATTATCTTCTTCAGTATTCAAATTCGTAAAGTTACTAAAAATGAAAGTGACACTGAAATTTTTAAAAAATATTTGACACTAAATTATGTGTTATATTTCCTCATATTTTTCCAGTGTTATACTGAAATGTACTGCCTTTTGTACCTGTTTCAATGGCATTCTTGGCAAGAAAATAAAACCAAAACAAACTTACTCAGTTACTTTTCTGAGTTTCACAGACTGTTCCCACAAGTCCCTCACTTTATTGGTGAGTAGGGTGCTTGAGGAGCAGTTTCCAAGTTTGACTAAATGAATCCTTATGTCAGGACTTATGTAATTAATCAGCTATACAAACACAAAAGTGAACACTATCAGAGCTAAATTGAGGATAGCACCCAATCTTTGAGGTGAATTATCCCTAAGATGAATATCTGTTTTTTTTGTCTACCATGTACTATGTGTAATATTCCTTTAAAAGACCTGAGGCCATACAGCAGGAAAAAAAGGGCTGATTGTTTGCTTTGAGAAAGAGAGCCTCTGGAGGCAGGGGCAGGTTGCTCTTCAATGGAAAGTGACTAAGAAAGCCAAGAAAAGGGCAAGTAAAGGAGGGAGACAAACCTCTGGAGAATGGTTTGGGACAGGGAAATCGAGCCAGACACAAAGGGAGGAAAAGGCTGTAACAAAGACAGATGTTTCAGAGACTTCTGAGAATAGGAGATGGACAGTCAGGTCTGATATGTAATGTAAAAGAAAAAAAACAAAAACCTTTTATTAGGGATCTACTGGGGACTGTGTGGAACATGAGATACGTGTTTTGCAATCCCAAGCATTGCACACCACAACTACTTTTTAAACACTGCTGCTTTCTTGGGAATCAAGCAGCTGCAGTTTGCCAGACATCCTGGAAATCATTTAACATTAGCCAAACATTAAAGCAGACAAACGTCTGGTTTGCTGCAGCCCAGAAGAATACTGAAAATTGCTTATTCGAGTATAAAAACTAGGGGGAATTAATGATAACACAGTGGCCAGGATTTTGCTTTCAAACTTCTTCCAGCCCATTACATTTTATCTATCAGAAATGAGTTGTCTTTATTCTTTTTGTTTTAATGATGATGAAATGTATCTTTAGAGAATAAAAGTCCCTTTCTATTCTTAAAAAGTGTAATGTAAGGAGAAGAGGAAGGAAGATTTACCTCAAAACTTTAGTGAAGGTAGAGAACTCCAGGCTCCAGCACAGAGAGAACTTGAATACCACTTGTTAGAAACCAATCTAAATCAGGTTTCCCTTGCAACAACCTCTGTGTTTGCCAGTGGCTGGCACTCACAAACAATATCCAAAAATCACATATTTATTCACTCATTCATTTATTTTCTTTATTTTGAAAGACTAAGGAAGAAATACGTTATCTCAGAACTTCATTCTATCAACTTTCCTGATGTTGACAACGCTGACATTCATAGAATATTGAGACCTAAATGAGTACTGGGATATCTTGAAGCAGAGTTGAGGATGTTGCTGTATCATTCCTGTCAGCTCTAGGGGGAAATACAATTAAATCTGCTGTTTTGCTTTAAAAAAGCTCAGCAAGTACCTTTGAAAACCTACCTTCTACTATTCCATACTCATTTTGCTAAAATGGAATATACCCAGAAGAGAATTTTCTAGCTTTTCCCAGAGCTCTTTGGTGGGAGTGATTTACTTCCCATTAGACATAATAGTGTGTGCCTGTGCTGCAGTCCCACACCGGTCTCTCTCTTTCACTTTCCTACCTTCTTTTCTCTCTGTAGGCATTAAAGTAATTCTAGCTTCCTTACATGGCCCTTATGACTCTTTACCAGTCTCACCTATGACAAGCATATGATCTTGTGGTGAAATACCTTCTTTGATATGTGAGATAGGGCAAAGAGGGCAATAAAGAGTGCAAAGTGACAGCTTTTTCTTGTCTTGTTCTCAGCTTTTATTTCAAAGGGAATATAAATCACTCTTTCATACAGCGATCACAAGAAACATTGATTATTTCAGCAGCTTAGGCTGTCATTAAGAAGACACAGCTACAATAACCGGGATCCTAGAGTATCTTAAGAACTTTGACTATTCTTGATTTTTAAAATATGCCACACTATATAGATAGTTCCTGTAACCACCTGTTTCTGGCAATCATTGTGTTTCAATCATTGTTAAAAAAAAATACGAAACTACTAAGTCAATTTAAACTCAAGTCACTAATTAAAGACTTTTAATTTGGATCACTTAGTGAAAAATACACTTCTACCAAAACAGTCAACCTTTTCAGCCTATGAGCAAGTTATAAACAACCTGAGAACAGCTCATGAGTGTGTCCCCCAAAGCATGTTCCTTTCACCACTGCCTCAATTTCAATGCTGCCCTCTCCCTGCATGCTCAAGGAGAACCTGGTCCATACTTGTAATTTACAAACCTCTTCAGTTTATGGATCCAAAACCATTTCCTGTCTAGATGAAGATCCTTGATTAGAAATTTTAAGCCTGATGGCAAACTTGGGATTTTGTCCTTATCTTTCAACACTTGACAGTAGTCCACTGCTACAGTACTAGGAAATTAACCAGGCCAGTAACTGATCCTTGGTGTTGGACTTCAGTCATCAATATCAAATATTACTTATTTTTGCCAACTAGCATTTTTCCAAATAATCTTTGGGCAGGATTTAGGGTCCAGTACATGCCAGGAACTACTCTTAGCAAGTGATTTGCATGTAGTCTCCTTGTTCTGGAGATTAAGAGACTTTATCAGCATGGACATATGCCCCTCTGTGCCAGCTGGCCTCAGTAGTCAGAAATTTTCCCAGACATATTTAATCTACTTGCATAGGTTAAAATTTTGAAGGCCTTATATTGTAATAATTTACTGTAGTACAGCCAGCTTGTTGACTAATTTTTCCTTTCTTTCTCTTTCCTGCTTATGGTTGCATGAGACAAAATTTTTAGATGTTTTAGTCTTTGATTTTTTACTGTGGTAATCTTGATTTCTGTTTTCATTTCATTGTCATTACAGTGAATTCAGAAGTTGAAAACATTGATCTATTCAGACCCATATATGTTATAACCTAATATGAGGAAATGTGAGGCTTCTCAGGAAATACAATAAATAATTTTATCTTGAGTATATTAATTGATAACTTCAAATATTTATCAGGCATCCATCTTAAGAAAGAGTCAAAAATTATTTGCACATATTTTACTCTCAAAAAGCAAGAGGCTTTTTAAAGAGAGCTGCATTCATTTTCCTCAGGCTGCATGAAAAGAAGCTTGCTCTTGTTATACAGGAGGAACGATCAGGAATGCTCTAAATTGTGCGGGTTTGATTGAAGAAGGCATTTCTGAGCCTTTTTACAGCACCAACTATACTCATTAGAAGAGCAGAACAAATGCCCAGCTCCAAGTACAGCAAATCTATTTCAACTCTTCTTGAAATAGAAAAAAGTGGAAAGCGTATTTCTATTTAATATTTGCTAACTTAAATGTTCCCTGCATGTGAACCCCAACTCACTTCATCAGTAAACAAAAGGAACAGTAATGCATATCTGATTAAAGAATGGTAGGTTCCCTCTCTCTCTTGGGATTTTATTTATTTTTAATATATATGGAGGAGACCTATATTACCTATATACCTGAAGTCTACTGAAGCAATCATAATATCTGATAAAATTTCAGAATTCTAGTTTAAAAACCTGGTCTGATATAAGCAATATATTTATTTTGTTTTCTCATTTAAAGAACAGCTCAACTAGACACTCCTGAATTACTTGAGGGATTACTTGTACTTATTTCAAATTTATTTCTGAACCCTTTTCATGTCTAGATAAATCTACAGTACATCAAACGAAAACTTAACTAGTAAGGCTTTCATACAGGTGGGTGAGAAAGAGACAAGAATAAAAGTATGTGTAAGTCAGATACACTCAATTTATCTTCTGAATGATAACTTAATTGTATTAAACTGTATTTCTATATGTTTCTAGCATACGCCTTATGCTAGAAGAGTTTTGTTTTTCTATGGAATTACAGTTGAATTATAGAACTCAAGATATTGTATTAAAAACTACTAATTTATAATATTCAGGAAAAATAATAGCCTGATTACTGTAACACCCAAGATAAACAATATTTTTACAATTAAATACTCTCATAAGAATTCTGCATCCTATTTCTGCACATAAGAATAAATGGACCAACAGATTTTCAACATAATAGAATGTCTTGCCATTAAAAATTAAAATTTGGTTATGTTACAGAATGAAGAAATAATTTTGTCTTCTAAAAAAAATATTTCTAAAATGGAATTTCTGATAAAGAAGGTTAGATATTTCCACCTCAAATAGCCAACTTTGTAATTGGATTTTTATTTATGCGATCACTATCTATGTGTCAAAATTCAATGTCCTGTTCTGTGGGAAGGTGATCACAACTGTGAGGTTCAAATTATTCCAAGGCAAAACTTACTTAGTCTGTCTTATGTCTCTTTTTCACTTCAGCATGTCTGAGCAGAGACTCCAATTTCCAACTTGTGCTGGATATAGCTTCTATACTATGGACTAAAATTAATGCAGAGTGATACAATTTTCATGTAATGCACAGATTATGCCACCCTAGAATGCTCTCTTGGTTTTTACCCATATCATCAATCTAGAATAAAAGAAAACCATTTTTTGAAGAGTTATGCTTTGAACTTACTTCCTCACATATTGATTGATTGCATTGCTTACATAACAGTTGATCCCTTTCTAACATATTTTTACTGGATTAGTTTTCACTTTAAAGAATATTTCGTTTTACATATCCTTATGAATATTATCTATAAGTTATGGTGCAATTCTCAAAGAAAGGAAGAGAAGAAAGAAACAAGGCAAATAGATGATCAACATTCAGTCTGATTGTGAAAATCACTATGAAATACAAGGATTTTGTACTTTTTGCATAGGAATTTTTGTTGCCATAACATAAGCATAAAATAGTGAGTGTTTTAAGATCTGTTCCAAAAACCTTCCTCTGAATGTTCAATGAACAAACAATTCTTTCTCTGGGAGAAAAACACTTAGAATAAAATAATCCAAAAAGCAAGGGGAGTAAGGAAAATGAGAAAGAGGAAAGTGATGAAGGGAAAGAGAAAAAGAAAGAGAAAGAGAAAGAGAGAAAGAGAAAGAGAAAAAGAGAAAGAGAAAGAGAGAAAGAGAAAAAAAGAAACAGGAAGAGAAAGGGTTTAGTTTATTTAAGCACTTCCTTTGGGGCAACCATAGACTCTGCCAGAGTAGGATATTTTCTGATTGATGATATCTCTAAAATAGCTATTTGGACTACTCTTCTTACATTTATGTCCCATTTTCTATAAGGTATTTCTGGTCTGTTCAGAAATTCTTCTTTGCAAGCATCCTGTAAAACATAATTAAGGTACCCTATCTTGTCTTGGCCCAGTATGGCATTTCTTATGAATGGAGAAATAAGACATCAAATGTATCTCCATAACCATCTCAAACTGGTTACTGTGGACTGCATTCTATCTAAAAGCTGCAAAGAGAGGTAAGAGAGGGAGCTTCCCTCATTCCTTCAATCAGTCTCAAAAAATGACCAAAGAAAAGAAACATTTTATTAATTAATTGAGTTTCTGCTTCCTGAACTTCGTAGCACAGGGAACTTTACTGTTTCATACACACAATGATCAAAGACAACCTCACTGCATCCTTTTTTCTACCCTGGCATTGAGTGTCAGGCCAAGCCAGCCATGAAATAGGCAGCAAGTTGTAATATTCCTGGAGTGACTGATCTGTACAAGACTCCAAAAGGAATTTCTGAAGGACTGCCAGACACTGGACTCTGGCTAAAAATCTCTTTTCTGTGCCTGACAGCAAAGAAGTCACACTCCTACCTTCAATAAAATTGTTTACTGCTTTTTCTCCTGTCCAAATGCCTAAATAGACTAGACACTGATCTTATCTTCTGGTATATGAATATAATTAAGAATATGCATATTCAGGAAATAATTATGAATATGGATAGACAGACAAGCAGACAGATAATCTCATGTCCAGGATAGAAAAAGAACTGAAAGTTAAAACAACTTGGAGAAGATCAGGAAGTTCAAGGAATTAAGGAGGAAAAAATGAAGAAGTCACAGAATCACAGGATCAGTCAGGTTGGAAAGGACCTCTGAGATCATCAAGTCCAACCTATGACTGAACACCACCTTGTCAACCAGGCCATGGCACTCAGTAACTCATCCAGTCTCTCCTTAAGCACCTCCGGGGATGGTGACTCCACTACCTCCCTGGGCAGCCATTCCAATGCTCAATCAGCCTGTCTGAAGAAATTCTTCCTAATGTCCAACTTAAATGTCCCCTGGGGCATCTTAGGACTGTGTCCTCTTGTCCTGTCACTGGTTTTCTGGGAGAATTGACCGACCTCTACCTTGCTGACCGCCTTTCTGGAAGTCATAGAGAGCAATAAGGTGACCCCTGAATTTCCTCTTCTCCAGGCTAAACACCCCCAGCTTCCTCAGCCACTTCTAGAGGACTTGTGTTGCGGAGCCTTCATCAGCTTTGTTGCCCTTCTCTGGAGAAAGAGATGAATGAAGAAAAATGAAAATGAAATTTACAAAATTTACAGTGAAAAGGAAAAGAAAGTGTTAATTCTAAAGATTTCAACCCCAAGGACACCAGTAACTTTATTAATATCTTCTATTTATTTTTGTAGGAAAATATTTCCGCGTTCTCTTCTAGGTTTAACTTAAGGAACTTCAGAATCTAAAGAAATATGTGTATTTGATATACTACTTCTCCCAGCGTCCTGACAGAATTGGTTGATGTAATTGCCAAGCCACTCTCCTTGATATTTGAAAGTCGTGGCAGTCAGGTCAAGTCCCAGGTGACTGGACAAACTGGAAATACCACATCCCATTTTAATAAAAGAGTGAAAAGGAGTATTCTGGGAATTACCAACTTGTCAGCCTCACCACTGTGCCTGGGACAATCATGGAACAGACCCTGCTGGAAGCTTAAGCTAAGGCACATGGAGAACAGGGAGGTAATCTGTGACAGCCAGAACGGCTTCACCAAGGGCAAGTTCTGTGTCACCAGCCTAGTGGCCTTCTCTGGTGGGGTGACTATGTCAGTAGGCCAGGGAATGGCTACAGATGCAATTTATTTGCCATTCAGTAAGGCCTTTGTCATGGCCCCCACAACATCCTTCTCTCTAAATTGGAGAGAAATGGATTCAATGGGTTACTGTTCAGTGGATGAAGAATTGCTTGGATCATCACATCAAAAACGCAGGGATCAGTGGCTCAATGTCCAGACGGAGATCACTCATAAATGATGTTCCTCATGGCAGGATTAATTTGTGTTGGGACCAGTTCTGTTTAATACTGTTATGAATGGTGTAGATGAAGGAATTGAGTGCACCTTCAGCAAGTTTGCAGATGGCACCAAGCTGAGTTGTGCAGTTGACATTCCTGAAGGATGGGATGCCATCCACAGGGACCTGGACAGGACTAAGAAATGGACACATGGGAACCTCATAAGCTTTAACCGAACCAAGTGCAAGCTACTGCACCAGTTTCAGGGAAACCTTCCAACCCAAACTATTCTATGATTCTATGATACTCTATATTTGATACATAAATATAAATGACCCAATATACAGATTTAAGAAAACAGCAGAAGAAATTCGGTACAACAAGTACATTCAAACAACCAATGTACCTGCATACATGTGTTAAATTTGTGTATGCTGTAATAAATTTTTCATCTGAATTTACTCATTTAATTGTTCTGAGTTGATCTATCTTAATTAAATTGAGTCTCTACAGTATATCTAAAGCCATATAGAGAAATATGATTGATCTAGAATTCACACTGTGCTGAAATGTCCATCTTCTGTGTAGATGTTCAAATCAAATATTTATCAGGAAATTATTGCAATTTTTAAGTTTACTGTCCTCATGCTGGAAGCAGTGGAACAAATTCTGTGATATATCATGTTGGCCAGGCTCTTTCATTAGAAAGAACATATGTCTGACCCTGATATTACTACTTTTTCTTTCAACTTTTTTATTTTCAGAATGACAGCATTTAACTTCAAGGGAAAACAGGTGTCCCCTCTGCTATACACAAATGCAACAGCTCTTGTCAGCACTAGGTCATCTTCAAGCTCACTTTTTCTCCTGCTGTTGATGTTAAATAAGTGCAAGGGCTCTGAGATAGATTGGTGATATTGCCGCTAGCAATTGCAACCAAGCCCTCCTGGGTGCAAACTTATGGCAGTACCTCCTGGTGTTCCCGGAAAACATTTGCAAATATTTTCACCTTGACCAAATAAGTCAAACTCATAATCTTAGTGTGTTTCTTGCTCATGGAGTGCACTGTCTAACTACCAGGAGAGGGAATTGTCTCAATTTCAGACCCTTCTTGTTTTATCAGCTTTCACGTCTGCCACTTCTTTTGTATCATATGCCAAATATGACGTAAGAACTAGAGTAAAATCCCAGGGCAATTTCATCTAACAAAGTTTCTTGCACTCTCTGATGAAAAAGAAAACAAGCAAAGTGACAAGTCAACTTTCTAACTGTGTTTATTCTTTTACTATATAATTTTAATAACCAGGATAGAAAGGGAAAACACAAGATGGAGGTGCAAGGCAAGTGTGTGGTGGATAAAGTATAAATTGGTGTCAGTTATAAAATTTGTAATGAATAACTGCACTTGATTCCAATTCTAGCTGTTATCATTTATGCACATAACTAATCCCTAGATTACATCAAGACTTTTATGAAATATTAAATCTAAAAAGGTATCAACTGAAAATCAAAAGAAAAGATCCCTGCTCCTGAAAGAAGTACAGCAAAAAATTTCAGTCAGAGGCCCACGATCACAAAATTTAGTACTGGGTCAGCGGCAACAACCTTTATGTTAGAGCATGTTTAAAACAAAAGTAGGGAGCTGTGGGTGTAGGAAAAGAATTCTCAAAGGAGAAAGGGCTATGGAATAGAACCAAGCAATTTTTTATCTAACATGTATATTAGTTTCTCATTTTCTTCTGTTTGACAAGAAAACAAAATCAAAATATCTCAGTCATGCCTTTTTTTTTTTTTTTCCAAATTCTCTTTAGGGTTATTAAGAAAGGAAAGTTTAAATATTAACATTTCATTTAGCCCTTAACATTCAAGTCGAGAAGACTAAATGGTGAAAGTAACATGCTTATTAAATCCTATAACAGTGTCACTGAAAACATCAAAAAAAGTAAAAATTCGGCATACTGCAGGGTTTCCCAGATACTTATGTAAAAAGACAACCACCCTCCCTGGCTTCCAAATTGTCTAAACTTGAAGAAAAGCCAAGAGATTAATTAAGGTAATGCTGAATCATATTTCAAACCTCTGCCTCTATGGTACTTGTCTTTTTCAAACCCAGGACAGGGACTACTTTAGAACTGAGCAATTTGCTGAATGGAGGTTCCTGTTTTCTTGTCCTTTTTTTTTTGAGGTTGTACCTGAAACCACTGAATTCAGTGTTTTTCTGGGGTTGTAGGAAGACTAGAAGCCAACTCATACTGACTTTCAGTGGTATCAGGATATGCAACTCCCAGCAAGGCTTGGGAAATGTCATTCTTAATTGATATCGAAAAAAACTTACATTATTCTACATTAAAATTGAGATTATTTCATAGGATTTCCACAGAAAATTATCTGAATTACACAGTGATGCATGTTAATTTTTCCGTATCACCACCCAATAAATTCTGCAATTAACCCATATCATTGCTCTAGTATCATGTACTTTGGGGAAATCTTTTCAATTAGAAACTCAACACTGAGAGTAGAGAATCGGAATGGATGCCTAAAATTGGATTTACTTTGCTTGTTTTCCCTTAAGGTTAAAATAGGCTTTTGAAAAAAGCATTTTTTTCTTTATGTCTTTTCTTATGGGTTTTTTCTCTCCTTCCAGTGGAATTAATGAGTTGCCCAGGATGCACAGGAATCAAAGAATATTTGCACATTTAATAAAATGAAGAATATAATTTAGAATAGTCATAAATGAGTGGTAACCAATTTAATCATCATCATAAATTGAACACAGACTTTTTTGTGGTCCATTTAATTCTTGGCAAGGACCTCAAAGTGAATAATTTTCACTAAGAAATAAAAAAACACAGTGACAATGACAACAATTACCAAACAATATTTAATCTCTGAAATGTGTGTTAATTTCCATTTGTAAATAAACACAGTTAAATACAAGGTGCTTATTTTAACTCGGTTGTCAGCTGAACCTTCTCTCCAGTGAGAGAAATAGGATATGTTTTCCATTCTAAAGAGTTCACCACATGAGAAAACAAGTGCAGACATATTTATGTGCCTCTGTGTCCTTTCGGAGTGGTTCCCACTTAACCCGGTCAGCTCTGGATGCAGCAGGCTGCGGGGGCCAGCCTCTGGAATCAGGGAAACCAGAGGTCTGGCTTGTGGGTCCTTCCACAGGACCGCGGTAATAGAGGCAGGTGGTAGAAGAAGGAGGCAGACTTGAATCTGGGTGAAATCCGGGAAGTTTATTGTGCCCTAGAGCACAACACCTCACCGCCCAGGGGAACCCAGCTCAGAGCAAGCCTGGAAGGCTCGTGCAGCAGGTTTTATGGGGGAGTGGCGACAAGGGAGGGATCACAAGGGTATCCAATCACGGAAGGGGAGGGTGCAGTCCATGGGATGAAGGGCGCACAAAGGGACCAGTCAGAGGAAAGGAAGGGAGGGACCCCTTCCCCATGGCCAATCACTCGACGCTCTGGCCAGAGCTTTCTAGAAGCCTGGGAGGAGTGACAACGCGATTGGCAGGGGCCCGGGAGGAGACAAGGAGGGACAGGAAGGCAATTAACATGAAACTGGGAGGGTACAAACTGGGTTATCACAATAATACAAATCCAAAGGGGAGACCCAGACCAAACCAAACGGAAACACACTCCCACATTTATGGAGTTTTGCCTGAGGGAACAGATTAGGTGTTTATTACTTTAGTTCATTTGTTTTGGTGTTATTTTGTTCTGGGTTTTTTGGTTTGCTTGGTTTGGGTTTTGTTTTTTC
Source organism: Corvus cornix cornix (assembly GCF_000738735.6). Classification (NCBI taxonomy): domain Eukaryota; kingdom Metazoa; phylum Chordata; class Aves; order Passeriformes; family Corvidae; genus Corvus; species Corvus cornix. Next base: position 16,772,606 of record NC_047057.1, on the reverse strand, counting down.
TTTTTTGTTCTTTGTTTACCTATGTTTTGTTTTTACAGCTGTTTTTACAGTGTTATTGGCACTGACCCAGAAACTATTGTTGAAAGTCTGCATTTTGCCTTAGTGTGTTTCCTCACCCTAGCCTGGGGTTGGTTTTATACAAAATTAGAATTGAGGTTCTCAATATGCTTTTATAGTCTTGGTACAGTTTTTCCTTTCACTTTCTATTTTCATGTTCTCACACTGAAGGATACAAGGAGATGTCATTGATTGCAAAGGGCTAAAACATATGCCCTAGTTTTGGAAAACATGGCTCCAGAAATTCTGTAAGCTAGTTCTAGAGTGATTGTGACAGCTTCATTCAGACATACTGCTAGTAGTCAATGGAGCCTTTACACCCTGGATGCCAGAGCAAAAGAGCTGTGCAGAACTTTAAAATGGTCCTTTGCAATACTCCCGTACTGTGACTGTCCTTAATATAGGGAATTCCCAGGACACAATACATTGGCAGTACAATAATCTTCATTACTCTTCAATACACTTATAATGCTGGCTATTAAAAGTTTAATTAGCCTTTAGAGAAGACTCTTCAGCCCATTAAAATAATAAATGAATTCTGGCATTAAACAAACTTAGACAATAATCATTAGTTTTATGAAACAGAAATATATTTCTTTTGCCAAATGATATGACAATATCTGGGGAAAAAAAACACTCAAGATCTAGTTTGTCTTGGATACAGGATTTCTCATTAGTCAGGCAATTATGTCCATTTTGCTGGAAAAGCTCCTAAGACTCAGGATCTAGTCCAGGTTCCTTTCACATTTATGTAGCTCCAATATGGAAAAGTGAACAGTTTCTAGAATAGCAGTTATTTCTGCTGTCTCAAACAAGAGTTTTGTTGACTTTTTGAGATTCTGGGAGAGAAATAAAAGCATCTGCCCTCACTGTTTACAGAGCGAGGTGTCTATTTCAGAACTGAACACGCCTTGATGAGAAGAGTTTTAAGAGTTTGAAGTTATGAACTTTGCAATACCAAGGGCTCCGGTACCTACAGTATGTGACATTTTAGCTAGAATTTAATTTATAAAAAAGCATATTTTTTTCTGTAGAGGTAGTTGTGGTTCTTGCATGTTAATTTGTATTGTGTATTTTTATTTCTCTGTCTCCAGAGACACCTCACAGAGAAATAAATCTGAAGAAATAATATGTGATATTAAGTCTAGTTTGAGAAGGATTCTAATAGGAAGACAAAGTGTTTAGTTTGAGATACTGTTAATAGATTTAGGTATATTATGAAGACACAAATTGCCACACAATGTCACCTCTGTGTTAATTGTGATGGTAGAATTCTAATTCTTAACAAAATTGTCACAGGTTAAGAAACTAAAAATGCCAACCCATATCAGCTTAATATCAGGTTAATATCAGCTGGGGATAATTTCCATTTGCTTAACAAATATAAGAATAGTAAATAAAAAAATAACCTCTAGAAAATATTTAAAAATATATTTGAAAATGTTGCAAAAAATTATCTCTTTACTAATAATATCAATAATGTCACTATAATTTTTCTTTCTGGTAAATGAAAAATAGATGTCAATGCTTATTCTTGTTCAGTGCAGACTTTAATTGCTTTGCTTTCTTGTTATTTGCATTGCTATGCAAAATCCAATGACCTTTATGTTACATTAGAATATCAGAAAAAAATGGAGATACATTTCTGTCTTGAGATGAAAAATGCTATTTGTTTTTCATGTTCCAGTCCGCCGTTGGGACTTAAATCCCACATGGATGCATTTTAAACTAAGATCCCAATAGAAAACATGCTTATTTCTTCTCTCTCCATAGGGATGAAGATGAGTCAGAAAAATCAGTATTCATGATCATGCACAAAAAGATCCTTTAAGTTTTTAATCGTCCTTTTTTGCCCCTTGAAATTTCAGACAAATGCATCTTGATTCATTTTTAGCACTTTCTTAGGAACATATTTCAAGTTTAAATGTCCTTGGATTTTTTTCTCCTTTTTATTTTGCATTTTGTATTAAAATTATGATCTATTCATTGGTATGCTAGCAGGAAGAAGCAGAGAGGTTTTTTTGTTGCTTTTTTTCCTTTTTAAAAATTTTAATTACTATTGTAAACTGATTATGGAGAGGAGCTTCTCTATAGACCAAACTTTCCTTATTAATAAAGAGTGGGCTGTTGTCTGGCCTAGTGTTGTGTTTTGGAATATGGACAGTGTCAAGAAACTGCAGTGAGAAATCACTAAAGAGTTCAATATTGTGTTCCAATGTAAAAATCCTGGTTTCTGTTAAACATCAGGTGCTTAAAAAACCCTTTTATGCTGAAGTTATTATCGGTGAGTTTAGCTTACACATCTATTTTTTTCTAGCTTTTCCCAGTACACGGCTACATTCTCCCCTGCAGTATGTAGGAAGCTATCTGAATTAATGCTTCTGCAGTTTGCAAAACCTCTTGTGCTACATAATTTTGCTGGATGGAAAAAGATGGAATTAGATCTCTTTTGGCAGTCTCAGAGCAACCACTCACATATGAGCTGTCCTGCTGTTCCCTCTCTGAAAAGCCATTGTGTCTCTATCATTGTAGACTTCAATCTTGGCAAAACTGCATTGCCACAGTGTGATTTCCATGGGCTTTATTTTAAACGGAATTATTTATGCTATTCTTACAGAATCTAAATCATCATGAGAGCCTCCAGAATGAAGGTTAATTCTGTTGCCAGCAGCTGTAGCTTTGCCCTCTGAAGTTGAATCTGGTGGTGGCGGCAATTACTGGCCATTCCTGTTCTGATAAATTTGTGTTTTCCCTTTGATCAAGTATGTCAAGCTTTTCATTCTGTATAATCATTGATTGCATGAAGTGCCAGACCATCTTGTTTTATCATCGTTCACATCTGCTGCTATTTTCCAGTCACACAGGTAAAATGCATTGACCTAGAATGTGCTGTTTTAACCTCAGCACCCTGATTGGGGAAGAATGCCAAATGTATCTGAAATACTATTCCCAAACATTTGTAATCTCAAGAGATGGCATACAAGGTGCAATTATTGAAAATAAAAAAACCCCAGACCCAACCCAAATTAAAGAAATTGTCCCAAAAATAAAGTGCCAGAAACTAAAATAAGGTAGAGAAATTGTATCACAAGGAGGAACATAAGGCCTTTGATCTTTAAGAATTCCGTGGGTCATGCAGAACACCTCTTAAATTTATGTCACACACTAGAGATCTTCTGGAATAACTGGAGCATGCTACTCTAATGATAAGTAAAAAATAATATGTAAAACTGCAAATTTCTTTTTTTTTAGTTAGTACCAAGTTTGGGCAGAAAGTAAAAATTTTAATAATAAAATCAAATTTTAATAATAAAAAATAATGAGTGATAATAACTGACGATTACAAATGCCTAGTACCTCACATACCAGTTTCTGCTGTTTATTATATTTTGATTTCTATATTATATATTTTCAGCTCAAATTTCTAAACAAAAAACCAGTTCATGTGTAAATTTTGAAAAATTTGGAAAATTTCCTAAATGGGATTCTATTTCAGAACTGTTTATTTTTTCTCCTCTCCACAGTGAATAAATTAATGTAACAAGAACATTTCCTCCAAACTTTGTTTCATTAGAACTGTCTTTTCTGATACTTTCAAGAAATTTTATAGTTCAACAAATATAGTTTAACAAATAGGTAGCATCACAAAATGCTCTGATAAAATTGAGCTATTTTCTACCCATTTTCTCCCTATGTACATCAGTTTTAAGCATTTACTAATTCAGAAAATGGGAAGCTCCTAGAACAAGCACATGCTTCAACTGCTTAGATAGATCCCATATTTTTACAGATGTGAACATTTTGCATTCTTACTGTGCCACAGTACACTTTCAGCTCTTCAAGCCAAAAGTGCTAAAATAAGGTCAGGTTATATGGGGGGGTTTATATTTGTTCTGAATTGTATCAATTCAATTTCTGCATTATTCACTCTCAGAATTTTACACCTTGAAACATAACTTAGAAACACAATTTTTAGGCATGAAAGGATAAAATGTTGTGAGGGTCTACATGTCATATTTTCACACAAGAGAGGAAAATTGCTAGGCTGAACACCAGACAGGGTGGTATATATCTTTTGACCACATCCAGTAATGTATACTTCATTTTATAGTAACTTCTAAGACTGTTGTACAAATTTAGCTGTAGACTTGCTCTTTAACAAGGACTATTTACTGTACGTGACAAGTTTAGACGTTCAGGCATTTTTCAACAGTCTGAGTGATAAAACATGGTGATATTTTTGAGACGGAAGTTCAGAACTGAAAAATTTCTAATGGAAAAAGGGGTCTTTTTCAATGGCAAAACCAGAAAGGATTAGGAAATACATTTATGACTGGACAGAAATTAACAAAGAACATTTCCAAACAGGTGGTAATAATCAGAAAATTTTAATGTATTTGAAATAATGGTTTTTGTTGGTTTTTTTCTGGGGTTTCTTTTGTTTCTTTCTTTCTTTGATTTAAGTTGGCTTGTGGGTTTTTTTTTTGCTTTGGTCAACCCTCATTCCCACTCACACTTGTTTTTATACACTCCAGTAGAACAAGGAGATTTGAGTTCCCTCCCTGCTGTTAAGCTGCACAGAAGGAGTAATTCTGATAAAAGCAGCAGTGCAAAGCAGAAAAGATTTAACAATGACAATACACATGTAGATTAATCTCACTTAGATAAAGATTTTTCGTCTCTTTTAGTAATGGCCTTTCTTTTGGTCTGAATTGCTTTTGATTAACCCCTACATTTGAGGGTTTAATTCTTTGGTAATGGAAGGAATGATATTTAGCCATTCTAAATTGTCATCATTTTTGGGAAGCATCTAATTATTTTACTTGCTTGCAGGAGCTATCTAGGTTTTTACTGTTTCACTGGCTGCTGTAAATACTTTTCAACACATTTTGTATTCTCCTGTACTCTCAGTAGGGGCCATAACTAGACTTTGAAATTCCATATAAATACCACAGTGTGGCTATGCACTTTTCACAATGTAACAATAGTGAACTAGCACATGGGAGTTTAAACCAAAATGTATATTTTTATAAGGATAGCTAACATAATCCCTTGGTTTCCTCTATGGGGTTATGGACATCCATAAAGTAAAGAGTTATGTCGCAGGAGTTTGACAGGAATTCAACAGAAGTTTGACAGAAGTCCTTTTTGCTTACATTGGAGATGAACAGACAGGCACAGGTATCATTCAGTTCATCTTAAGGTAGACAGAAAAAAATGCCAGAGAAATCATATCCTATGAGCACACCTCCAGTCTTTTTAAAATGGAACTTACAAGACTGTAGCTCAGCTACAGATGTCCAAATTGTAGACACTAACATCAGCCAAGACAATTTCCACCCTTAAAGTGTTTCTCATTTTAGTACATAGATGGACATGTCCTAGGCCAGGCCAGTCGTTCTGGGTTTATCAAATAACTTTCATCATATCTCTAATGGAAGGTTTTAAAATACTTAATGTCTAATTAATGCTTTCTCTGTCAAAATTAGTTTTAAAAAATCCATTACATATATTAATTTAAATTTAAGAAACACTGGTATTTCTGTTGTCTCTGTGTTCTAGAACTAAAGCTGTATTTTTATTTAAGAATGAGAGGATGACATTTATTATGGAATATGCTAAAAATTAGTCTAATAAACACCTATTTTCCTTTACAAACACCTGCCACCTTTTATCAAAACACAAACTTTCAGTGAAATTACTATTCAGCATATTTTTGCTGCAAAGTTGTTATTTGGGGAATTTAAGCTCTTAGTAAATTATAAATTATGTTACCTCAATGCACTAGTTACAAAACCACATATAAAACTGCAATGAACTTTATTAAGAAGATGCTTAGAGTTACTTTTACAAGCTTTCATTAGCTTTTACAGTATATGACAGTATATGCCTATAAATGTTTTGTGCACTTGGTTATTTTTTCAGCACTAAGCTGAATCAGAGAGAAATAATATAATTATAGCAATATCTTCTCAATTCATATACTAAAAAAATGTAAACAGACAAGCCTTTCCTTTTGTTCTTAATTTTGAAGACTTTTACAAGCAGAGGATGAAACTTCCTCTACAGCAAAATAAGTGTAGCAAATGCGAAGCCAGAGATGATCTAGAGTATGTTATCCTGTTGCCATTTCACTTCTGCTGAGGTGAGATTGTCACTACAGAATTAAAACAGGGCTCTTTACCCACAGAGATTTAGAGGATTTACCCACTGATTTCCTTCAAGAAATGGATCTGCATATCAGGAGTTCACATACACTCTCATGTTCAGCCTGAGGGTTCAGTTGTACAGCACTGCTTGTCTATATGAGGGACATAGTGCAAAGCAAAGCTGGCAATGAGCCATACAGCTAATTACTCATATGCACACAAATACAGCTTTCCTGAGGGGTAAATTTCTCACCTTCAAAGAAGGAAATTGTTGCACTTCTGATTGCTGCAGATGTGTTCTCAGAAAGTTTGGATACCATAAACTCAGACCTAACTCAGCTGTGCACTCTGTGCAGTGCACTGAATCACAGGGTGGAGGGAAAATTTCTTTCTGTCATTATTACTCAAAAGATCCAAGATCCTCACAGGAAGCATATTTTTAGAGCTGCTGCCTAGAATATGTGGACTGCAAGCAAGGCCCAAGAGAGGAGCCGATGTGCAGACTACACCAATCTGTCGCCAGCAGAGGCCAGTAGCAACAAACTACTGCCCTGTGCGGGAGCAAGGGATAAACGGGAAAAGAGCTGTGGGTCGTGTAGGTGAGTCTGGGAGGGAGCAACAGCCAAAATGAGACTTGTAGGGCAGTGAGGTAACCACAGGGGAGATTAGCAGTATCAAAGGCACCGCACAAGCCAAGAGACAGTGCATACACACAAGACGAAGAGAAAACTTTGAAGGAGGATACCAAAGGTTCACAAGCACTTGGCTGCCACTTCCTTGCAAGAAATACTAATGTTTAATGGGTAGGTATAGAGCAAAGAGCAGAAAAGGCTTTGACTGCTTCACTTGAAACCACTGCAGCTTCCCTGTCAGAACCTTTAGCAGTAAACCATAATGCACAACAGTAGGAAATGCAATGTAACACTTACTGAAGGTATTACTATTCGCAAGGGCTGATATTGTAGAGATAAGGGACACACATAAATAAACTACCTTAGTGGAAACTACAAAGTCTTACAAATAAGAATTAGCTTGTGTTTAACAGAAAATCTTTTTGTGAGCAAAGGGAAGACCACATACATAAGAAAATTAGGATTTGCTCTTAGTCCAAATACAGTTTAACAGTCTATTAGTGCTAGATATCTGAGTAATCTAGAAAAGCCCTTCACAGGTAATATCAAAAATTCTTATTCACACTTCCAAACTAAAATCTTAATGAATGATAAATAAAGTTAAGGCTACCAGGGGGATTTTCTGCCATGCCAGGATATTAAATACCAGTGGAATATTTTTTTTTTATAAATGAAAGAGAAAGTGGACAAGCTTTTAGAACATATGACTTCTTCCTCCTTGTCAAAACTTCAAATACTCATAAAAGTCATACACTTGTCTTTTAAGGTTGTTGACTGTGGGCTACCATATCTGTCTGATTCTGATACTTTATTTTGTTACAGGAACATAATATTTTCTCAATATTGTTCTTCTTGAACTAGCATTGAGAAATAAGTAGAGAGAGACTTAAAAATAAGCAACAGTTAAAAGAAGTGAATGTGTACTGCTATGTGTTGAATTGAGCTGACCTGGTGGTGCCAGGAAAGTTGGCGTAAAAAGGCTGGTGAATCAGCCGGATGGTACTTTTCCAATGACAAGGGTTTAGGAGTAAATAAGGGTCTTAACTTTCCCCCTCTTCCTATTCAGCCTCAAGAATTGGATATTTTTGGGTCCACGCAGTCTTTTGCATGTTTTTATGTAAATTATACTAACAGTCCCAACAGAAAATTCAGCCTAGATGTTTCAGGAACAGGAATTTACGCCAATGCTTCTGCCTGGTGTAACCATACTTTGCCCCAACCAATTACTCCTGGAAGCGCTGCTATTAGATTGTTAGACAACATATTTTTGATATGTGGAAACAGAGCTTGGAAGGGAATACAGGGTAGGGCCATAGGAGGTCCTTGTACTTTTGGGCGACTAAACATGTTTCACTCTTTTTGGGGAAACTTACCATCTTTGCACAAGCTGGTGCAAGCAAAATGCAGCACACACACATATAGCCAGGATTGTGGTGAAAATGTTGAATCTTGGAACCTAGGAGCCCAAGCGTTTGCCTCTATTATTCCATCTATTGGAACGGCACATGCACTAAAAACCCTGAATAACCTTGGCTGCTGGCTTGCTAATGCTACTAGCTCTGCTTTAACAGGCTTATTAACAGACGTTGATAGCGTGAGACATGCTACACTGCAGAATAGAGCTGCAATTGATTTTTTGCTTTTGGCACATGGGCACGGTTGTGATGAATTTGAAGGCTTATGCTGCATGAACTCGTCTGATCACTCTTTGTCTATTCATGCTAACATACAAGCCCTTCAAGATAATGTCACCAAATTGAGAGTTGTAAGTGATAACGACTGGCTTGGAAACATACTTGGAGGATGGGGACTTACTGGCTGGCTTAAGGATTTAGCTAATTCAGAAATCTATATTTTAGCCATGCTGCTGCTTATGATGATTTGTCTGCCATGTGTTTTGCAGTGTGTTCAGAGACTGATTGGCAAGTCAACAAAGAAAATTTTGCTCATAAATAAGAAAGTGGGAGATGTGGAGATACAGCTAAAAAGCAGAAGTGAGACACTGCTAAACTCATGTCAGAAGTGGACGCACTAACGCTGCTAGGCCGCAAACCATGGCAGGCAGTACGGCCTACCAGGAAATAGCTAGTATAAGGGGACAGCATGTTTGGAATGTACCTGTGTCGTTTAGTGCTAGCTTTTAGTTTTGCAATGTTTTTAAGAAACATAGATATGGTTGTTATAGTGATTGTTGCGTATATAAGAATCTATTTTTAGTTACTGCTGAAAAGGTATAAATACTCAGCTCTGTATCAATAAAATCATCTTATTGCTTCCAAGCAATCTGCCCCCTCTCTTCCATCGCCAACCGTCACGCATCAAATGTGTTCTTTAATCTTTCAGGTGGTCATATCAATTACACTTCTGATATAGATCTTTTTTGAGATGCATTATGGATGACACTAGTATTTTAATTGTGGGGATATATTCCACTGTAAGATAACGACAGCAATATAGAAGCACTTATTCTGGTTCCATTGACTGATTTCCATGAGCACTATTACTGAAAGTGGTCCCTCAACTCGATCTAAACAGGAATAATCTACAAAGAGTTCAAGCTATCCTGGAAAAGGAAAAAAGTTGTTATTACTGATTTCATTGTGATCTGGGTTTTTAGCTCATGTTACAAATAGAATCTTTAAATTTGCATGTGTTTTAACCTAGCTGTAATTTTACACTGATGGATAACTCTAGAATTCACAATTATAAGTGTATATTTGATCTTTCAAGACTTTGAATGTGATACTGGAGACATTCTTTCCCATTTGTGAAATATAATTACATCTTTTTTCTATGTGTGTTTAGCTACAGACAGTTCCATACTTCTTCACCATGTCCAGGAAGAATTCAAAACAAAACAAAACCAAAAGAGACCTAAAAAGAACAAAAGTGGAAAGAAAACCCCAACAAAACGCAGGACAGTTAAACCATTTACAAAACAGCTGAAAAGTTCCTGCTGGATGAAAAAGGAAGTCTGAGGACCAATCTAGATTTTCCTCTGGGGTGACAAAAACTATATCAAGTATGTTAGATTTGAGAAGACAATTCACAGAGAAATACTAAAGACATGGCATGAAAATGCACCTCAAAGACAGGGTAAAACCTTGTTTGGAAGCTGGTCTTCTTTCAGTGTATGTGTTGGGATCAATCTTGTAAAATTTTCCACACCACACCACATAGTTATCTGATGAAAGGTTTAATGGATAAGTCTATTGTTTGTCTATGCTATAGCTTTTAAAATGTAATCAGAAAGCCTTTGTTCCATCAAAGAAGATAAAATGATAAAACTAATATCCCAGTTGTGAAAATTGACTAGTAAAACTACTCAAAGCTTATCTGATTGAGGAAAATTTCTCATTTTCAGCTCAGCAGAGAACTGACTCTAAACTGATGGAATTCAAATTTCCTTTTGCCTCTTATATGCTGAATAACAGAAGATAATCCCATCTTTGCAGTGGAAAAGTTTTAAATGCTACACTTTTCCATAACCATGGAGGTGGAGTTACCTCTTCCCAATCATTCAGTCATCAGAACAGCCCAAAAATTTATTTTGCACCTTTTCTTGGTTGCAAAAGGGAACCATCAAGTCCCTAGATTCTGCCACAGCATGTAGAATGTCACTGTAGCTGTCACTGTGCTCCAGATGCAGAAGTGTGGTTAAGAATCAGGAAACCCTAGGAACAGTCAGTTTTCAATTTTTGGATGCAAGCTAAAGAATAATTTCCCCACAATTAGATAAAAATATTCCAATTACAATTCCATGTTATTATTGTGTGAAAAATATTAAGCTACTCTAGAAACCATATGGAAAACAGGCAACTATTTTGACCCCAGATCCTTTAATATATAGTCACAATGCTAACCCACTATTCCACTTGTAACAGGGGCAAACCCGTTAGTTGTTGGAAATAGGAAGTTACATTAAAGAGGGTTGAAAATTTCATGGAAGCACAAAAATACATGAAATGAATTTAGTGCAATAATAACAACATCCTTCTACACTAGAACTATTCTAGGACTTCAAGGGGCAAAGAAGTATCTTACTTCAGTAAAATTGAATTATACACAATGTAATAAAAACATTCTTTAAATATAGATATTACTCTTAATTTCAAGATGTTCACTAGCATGTAAAATACTTTTTTTCCAAATAATTAAAACTGCTTCTTAAGATGTTCTGTAATGAGTAGTGACACACTAATGCTGCACAGTTAAAATAGATTATTTGAAAATTGAACCTAAATGTACTGTAATTCACATTCATTAAAAGACTAGACATTTTTCAAGTAAATGAAACTATTCTATAAAAATCAATTCACTGTACAACAGTAACATATTACAGACCTGCACTTAAAATTCAGTCATTTAAATGGGAGAAACACTAATCCAGCAGTAATAATTCTATTGAACCAACAACACATATTCAAATTTAAGAAAATAAAATACCCACCCTGCATCCGTGACACAGTGCAGAGTATCTTTAGACTCAGTAACTGTTTATTAGCCATGAAAAGACAAATTATTTTATAGATAGCAAATTTGAAACATACACTGAGAATTGGAGAAAAGAAATTACTTGGAGAAACACTTAAAACTTTCATCTATAGATTTTGGTCCCAGTACTGGGTATTTGACATAAAATAAATTTGTGTAAATTTATTAGCTTAATGAAAAGTATCAGATGATCCATAGATATAATTGCATGCAAATTTAAAATTAATGTTATATTTTTACTGAAAACATAAGATAATACATGCTATTTGAAGCTTTTCTATTTTAAGAGCATACTACATAAAGTTGCTTCAGCATGAAATGCTTTTTGGATAAATGACATCCATAATTCTCAATAACCATTGTCAAGTTCAGTTTCATCTGGATGTTACTGCACTTCAAAAGATGCCTGATCATTCTGCAGTGCCACAACACTGAAAGACTGAAATCTAACTTTTCCAAATATTGTTTCAGGCAGGCAGTTGAGTTTCTTAGGACCATGACTTGTCAGAAAAAACTTAAATTGTTACCAGGGCCACATCCCACCACAGATAAGAAACATTACATTCTCTTACACTTTTATATTCTAGTGGAGTTATTTCCTACCTATGTTTTAATGTTTAGCTGTTGAGATAATTTTTCCAGGAAAACACCAACCTGCCTTTGGTAAGACACAAACAAGGTTCAGCCTGATTAAAGACTTCACTGTGAACAGAGAAGCACTTACAGTTTGATTCCATGTTACCTGCCGTGACATTGGTTGACAAGACAGCAGAGCTGGCTTCACACCTACTCAAGCTCATGAAGACAAACCAAGAAAAACATTTATGCCAAGAACATTTAAAGAGAAGCAGCCACCAAATTGCACCCCACTTGTGAAAAAGAATCACTGTATTGTTTAGGGGCTATAGGAAACTGAAGTAACTATCTTTGGGTACATACATTCTAACTGCTATCAGATCAAAGCTCCTTGATGACACTTAGCAATAAAAGGATTCAGATAAACAGGAATGCAAATTTCCTGATGATCAGTGAGAATACTTCCATTTATGTATGACAGAGAGTATAGAGCAGAAACTGAAATTGTCATGACTGGCTGCTTATCTCATCTGCCCTTATCTCTACCAGATGCTCAGATAAATGATGATATAGAGTACTTGCACAGACTTCAAGCATACGTACTACAGTGCAGGAGAGCAATTTAGGACTACAATTTAACACATCTCATTCATCTGAAAATTATGTGTTTTCCTGATAACAAGGTGGCCCAACATTTCCAGATATATACATATATTTCTACAACAGCATTCTATTCTATAAAATGAACTTTTCTTACAAAATATTCATGACAGGCTTGGTCATTGTTTCTTTTTCAATGGATACAATTGTTTCATGGAAAGCATCAAAAACTGTTTGGACAAAACTGTACATATGAGAAATCTGCTGGTGGCCAGAATTGCATGTTGAAGTTAAATTTGTCTAAATTTGAAGCCAGTCTTATGCTAAAAATGCATGAATTTATACACTGTAATTACAAACTCTTCCTCAGTTTTGGACAAGATAAGAATTTTTTTTGTTTGCACTTAAGATCACAACTGACGTATTTTCTATCCTACTGCCTTGGTAGATCATCTGAAATAAAATTTATAAACTCAATTTGAGTCACATATAGTGTTAAAATTATAATATTTTCAACATACAACAAACGGTCTCATTTTTTTCAGAAGATTGTCAAAATCTTGTTTTTCTCAGAAGGAGAGGTTTTATATACAGGCAGTGAAGAACATTCTGCCTTCAAGAAAACAGAGAGGTTGAATGCCTGAATAAAACTTTGAAAAAGATTTCTAACCTGGAAAGAAAATTTTGAAAATTCTTCTCTACAGACTTTCTACAAAGTTACAAGGTTACATGTCTTCCAGCAATTCAAAGAACACCTGCTGATTTACTCCATGGATGGAGAAGGCATACAAAGCAAAATATTAAATGTTAATGGATTACCATTGTCTTATCCAGAAAGATCACAATCATTACAGGATAAAGCCAAAAAACAAACAGTAAATATTCAAAATATACACAGATTGGCATAAAATACCTTGAAATACACATTTGTGAAACTATGAAAACCTAGAAAGACTATGGAAATAAGGTTTCACAGAGTATTTCTTTGCTGTTGGTTTGATTCCTCCTTGTTTCATTCCTCAGCAATAGGAAAGATGGATGGGGCACCACTAAATTGTTCTCCCTCCTTGTGGTTCAGATACCCAAAAATGTTTTTACTATTCATCATCAAATAGACTCATGTCACAGCTCTTGTCCTGTACACCATGCTCTTCACACTGTTCTATGAAATAAAAAAAAAATATTTTTGACATCCATCAGAAGAAACATTTAATGTGCTTCCAGCACTGTAAGTACTCTGCAGCTGCAGTTGATCAGCAGGTAGGGGGAACAATGATTCAATGTCCTGGAGCAGATCACAAAAATGTGAACATCTTTGTTTAAGCACCAAGGGAAATGACTGTACCTCTGCACTCAGCCCTGTTGAGGCCATACCTCAAATCCTGTGTTCAGTTCTGGGCCCCTCACTTCAAGAAATACAGTGATGTGCTGGACCCTATCCAGAGAAGGAGAATGAGATTGGTGAATTGTTGAAAGGGTAAGTCCTGTGAGGAGCAGCCGAGGGAGCAGGAGGTGTTTAGCCTGGAGAAAAGGAGGCTCAAGGGAGACCTTATTGCCCTCTACAACTGCCTGAAAGGAGGCTGTAGCCAGGTGGGGTTGGCCTCCTCTCTCAGGAAGCTGGTGACAGGATAAGAGGAAATGGCTTCCAGCATGCCGGGGGAGTTTCAGGTTGGACATCAGGAAGACTTTCTTCACTGGAAGAGTTGTCAAACATTGATATGGACTGCCCAGGGAGGTGGTGGAGTCACCATGCCTGGCAGTATTCAATCAACAGCTGGACATGGCACCTAGTGTTTGGTTTAGCTGACAAGGCAGTGTTTGGTTGAAGGATGATTCTATGATTCTATGAAGGATAGGACTAGATCCTGCTTCTCAGTGTACCTAACATAAAAGGACTGCAATATTCAGGCTCTATCTTGTGTAGGTATATAAAATTGCTCATCTCTTACTTTACAGAAACAGTGTAATGCTTTTACTTGCCAGCTGTATTTTAGTAGGTTGCTCTCTGCTATTCAGTGCTGAACATGGAGTGTGACAGGAACCTGACTCTAATCAGCATTCTCCTACATAAAGAAAATGGAGATTAGGCATGTGTATCCCAAAAGAGAGTTGGTTGTTATTCCTGATGTTTAGTCTTAAACCATAGGTCATTGCATTAGTTGGCCTTATTAGCTGGCTAGCTGTTTACTGACTGTATAATTACTGAGTATTAGAATAAAACAAATTCTAATTTCTGTATAGTAACTCTGTCCAAAAAATATATAGAGAGTTGTTGCATTGGTACTTCTGAGTAGAGGATGTCACAGTTGCTGTTAGCTGAAAATTGAAGCAGAAGCCTTAAGATGGGATATGGATCACTATTTGTGATTGGTTTTCACATGATTTGCAATTCAAAGTCATCTATACTGATGTAATAGATTTATTATAACCTATACATGCACTTTCAATTTAGATATGCAGTGTTTACATAGAAAAGTCATCTGCAGCTAGAAAGACTAGACAGGGTTCTTAGCTTATATGTTTGGAAAGCTTTTAGCCTGGCTTCATTAGACTACAGATGCATCTTGGCTCAGAGTTCCTGTTGGAGAGCTGCTACCTAAAATCACTATGGTGCACTGTCAGCAGGTGTTAGCAGCTAAAATCCCCTCAGATCCCAAACAGATTGAACATACTCCTATTCCCTGAGACACAGAGGGAGCTGTTCCTGCCATTCTAGCTGTTCCCTTCTATGCACTGTGAATTGACTCTGATCAGGCCTTAGAAGGGAAACCACAGGACAACCCCCTTGTTTAATTGCAGTGAATTGCTGTAGTCATTCCCCTAGACTTCTTCTTAGCCAGAAGTGAAAGGAAAGGAGCCTTCCTATCTGGAATTCAAAATTTTTAAAAGAGAGAAGAGACCAAAGAACAGAATTTGAAAAGTATTTGATTTGGAAGATTATCTGGAGGCAAAGTGCTGGGTGGGATCATAAGTTGTTAAAATTTTTACAATGGACAAATGGGACTGCAAGAATATTTGACTTTAGGATTAAGGAGATTTTTAATGTAAAAAGGCTGAAAACCTTTAGTGCTTCAAATTGTGCCAAATCAACTCATTTTGCTAGTACAAGATTTTACAAATTACAAGTTAGATAGTGGTCAAGACAAATTTTATATCAAAGAGAGTAAAACATCTTATCTTTCTGGTTTTTACAACCCACATATAAGATAGAGGGAAAAGAGTAATGGCTAAATGGAAAAGAACTGGAAATGTTTTTCCTTCTTTTTATTCAGCAGGGTCAAAATCAGAATACCAACATGATTTATGGTACTTCTGAAATTAAATAACATTTTGTGAAGTATAATCAGAGTAATTGCAACCTAAAGCTCGTTAATCTACAGTGGTTTTCATCTTCAAAGCACTACAAATACAACAAATTCCTAACTATTTACCAAAGCATGGAGTGTGCCCCATGGGAGGACTGATGAAATAGAGGCAACAGGCACAGAATGACCTCCAAATTGCTCTCTAGAGTCTCAGATACCATTAATCACAACAGAGTGTAGGTAACATTTTCAAAAATATCTCTGTGATTTAGGAGCTGCCAGGCTGGTAGATGAAATCTGGCAAAATTTCTTCAGCATCTGAAGATGGCAACAACCCACAGTGATCTGTTTTCTACCTCAGTTCAGAGTTCCTCTAAAACAACCTCAGCTGTTTGCTTCTACACACATGAATCAAAATCCTGTATTTTCTAAAACTTTTCAGACATAGGAATATATAGATGTGTGTCCTCAAGGCACTGGTGTACATAGGGTGACTAACTAACTGTCTCCCATCATTCAGGCCCAAGTTCTCAAAGGTGTTTTGGTGTCTACCTTTGGGGAAAGAAAAAGAAAAGGGACTAGACTTAGCAACCTGGAGGAAATTATTGATTTTCAGGAGATGACATTCAGTATTTTCAAACTTTTCAAGCTTATGAGTTAGAATCTCAGAAAACTGTTTCAAAGGTTTCCCAAAACAATATGCTTTCTAGGATACTAGTATGCACTAAATAAATCTTTTGAGCATAAACAGGAATCTCAGAGCCTATGCTGTTGCACAGCCCAAAATGATAATTTGTCCTAAAACCTACCAAGAACATTAGGATTTGAGAACTCTCTGGCTTTCTGATTCTTACAGTGTGAGGAGCAAGTACAAGGGCTTGTCCTTCTGTACCTGCCAAGGAGATAGGGTACTTCGGTGGTCATTTGATTAACAATGGGAACAGTTTTAGGAATGGGAATAAAGTAATGCTTCCTTTATGTTCCCTGCATTACTCATTATACTTTCTTCCAAAGGGAGAATGAAAGTCAAGGCGAGGTCTAAGAGGAGAGAGCTATCAGCTCAAATCTTCCAAGCCTGAAGGAGAGGAGATCTCAACTTTCCTGACACAGCACTCTCCCTGCTGAGAGTTCAATGACAGAAGTATAGTTTAGGTTCCTCTCAAGCCTTTGATGACATTTATGAGATAGATTAAAACCAGTATACTTCTATAGTGGTGGTGACTTTATGTGTACAATGTATAAATTAGATGCCTCTGAAATGTTCATGATAACAGCAAAGATGTGGAGTGTTATACAGTGTTAGACTTCTGTGCCTGTGCTTGTCTTCAGTTCCTTTTAACTGGTTAGTCTCTGCTAAAGCATTTAACATTATGGTCATTAAGAAAGCATTTAATAATGTCATCACATTGTTTTTTCTCTTTACATTTGTAAAAATGAAACAACTACCACTTAGAAGACATTTACATTTAGAAGACAGAAAGAAGACATGATGTGGACCTGGAGGTTTGCTGAATTGAATTGAGGGTGCATGATTTTCCTAATAAAAAAAGGTTTTTAAAAAGTTTTCTTATTAAAGTTTGAGTTCCTGACATGGTTCTGACCATAGTAATGCTTTCTTGCAAGCACATTTTGGAACATAAGTAAAAAACTTCTAAGAATACACCATAAAAATGAACCCAAAGGAACCCAAAGATGACATTATTACATGAAGTTTTTGTTTCAGCTCTGTGTGTTAAAAAATACCTTATGGAAAAACAGAGGAGTTATGAAAGTGTGTATAAGTGATAATCTCAGCTGCTCAGAAATTGAAACAAGATCTTATAAAAAGACTTGACTGGATTAAAGTACCTGCAGATTTATTAATTCGTAAGCTCTGTTTATTACATATTTCTTATTTGTTTTCTGAGTTTCGAATATTTAGCATATAAACATGCTTTTCTCTAAAACTCAAGACCAATAAAAATATTTTTTATTTTTAAATTAAAACTGAGTCTCACAAAATGTAATAATGTTGGAATCCACAGCTTCAGGAAAACCACCAAATATTATGAGTATAACAATAAAATTGTCAGCACAGGCAAGACCTTTCTTGCACAATGATTTTTGCTACTCATAAAGTTCATTTTATAGAAGTAAATCATGTACCTTAAATTATAATAGCAGTTAAACATTTTATAAACATTTGCTTTGTTGGTTCAAGTGCTTCACAGCAAGTTTATCCTTTAGAGAGTTTCTCATGTTTCATTAGCATTATCTGAGACATCATTTTGGCTTTGTTTTGTTTTCAATATCTACATTAAAACATTTCTTTTTCTTCTTTCCTCTCAAAAACTTGAACAGCTTCTGCTATTCAACAGCTTAGTGGTAGGAAAGAATAGAAAATACCTATGTATGTAGGAATTTTTGATCCTTTCCTGAGGATGAATATACAAATACATTCTGGAAACAAGTAATGGACTAGACATTTAACCTTCTTGATATATATTATGAATCAAGAATATGTATATTGACAATGGGCATTAATTCACTTGAGGAAGGTCTAAACGCCCTTAAATTACTGAAAACAGCTGTCCTATCAACACACAGATGCAGGCAAGGTACATATGAAGAACTGGGAATTAGACATAAATCCATACAATACTCAGCAGGAAGGGAGGAAAAATTCAACTCTTACCCTTGGGGCATCTACTTGGGTTTTACGTGCAGCTTGTCAGCAAGGCTTAATAGCTCAAGATCATGCTAACCTGGCAACATGTCTTCTGGTTTGGAAATTATCCCATCCTTCAGGCTCAGAATACATCCAGAGCACACTCGTTTCCACCTGGAAATAACTGTGCAGCTGTACCTTACAGCTGAGATATGGGATACTAGGGCAGAAGGGAGATACTGTATTCCCTGGTTTGTCAGCAGCAGCTGTTTGGCTCACAGCAGTTGCCAGAAATCTAAAAGTTACTGTCAGTTTTCTCTCTGATTCTGTGTATCCTGTGGGGTTTTGACTGCTCAGGAAAATAATATTCCCTTTAGCCTTGCTGTTCGTTTGTTTTACTACATTCATAGATCAATTAGAAAGGACTTTTTATTCCTGGGGCTGTTGTGGCCATAGTATAGCCTATATGTATGTCTCCAAAACTGATGTTAATCCCTAAAGCCTTTTAGCAGTGTCATAGCACCAGCCTGCTGTATCAGGCTTGACTGAACTAGGGTTTTTCAATTTACAGTGAAAAGAAGTGGAAAAAAAGAATGGATTATCAAGTGAATTCTATGTATTCTAAACAACAACAAAAACAAATTGACAATTTAAATAAAACAAAACAAAACAGAAAATAAAGCAGGAAAAGGGTAGGACAATCAGAAATTAATAATGTATAAAAAATCCAGAATGCAAACTATTCCATGAAAAGAAGAAAGAGCTCTGAAATCATGGCAAAAAACTAAAAATGTGCATTTGAAGTGGTCAGATGCTACAGCACAAGTACATATTGGAAATCTTTTAGAGGGATAGACAGTGAATGTGTCAGGTTGGTGAGTGCATTAGTAAGACTTAATGACCCAAATCAGCTTCACTTGAAGACTCCACCCACAGCCACGGGCCAGGAGATCTATTCAAGCTCTGCCCTCAGCACCTCCTCTCTTTCTAAGCCATAGTACTGTATGTTACTCAGCAGTGCCTGGCTACATGAACCTTGGGACTGGAGTTGGATCTGTGGCTGGCTTGACCTTGGTTCTGCCTGGCAGGCCCAATGCACATGACCCTGACCTCAAACTTGTCTCATCACTGCGCTGTTGCCCTATGATCTGGGCTTTGGGTTGAGCCACCATCTCAAGTTTTGTCCTGCTTGCCTCGGTTTAGTACTGTGAGATGAGGCTCTGGCTTCTGTCCCTGCCAGCCATGATACCCCCGTTGACTTCCCAGCCCTTAGGGAGATGCTGGTCCTTGATGTTCCCTGAGAGGATACGTGTCCAAGTACTAAATGGTCTCTCACAAACTGTCTTTCTTTCTTTCTTATAGTGACTTATTAGTTTTTATACCAGAATTAACAACTATAAGTAAATAAGAAATGTGTTTAGCAAAATGGAAGGCTTAGTGCCTGAGATTTTGGTGTCTAGTAGTAGGAGTGAAAGTTATGTTTGTAAAGTGCTATAGAACCATGCCAGGACTGAACCCAGTCTTCTGCTGTTTCCCTGCAGGAAGCATTTCTGGTATGTAATATAAATATTTCATATGCACTCTTTACTTTAGCCAAGTTGAGATGATGAAGTGAAAAGCATGCAGAGTTTGAACTGCTTCTTAGTTACTTGTCAACAGACATTCTTGAAAGTAAAATCAAAACTAAAATGCCTAAATCTATATGAGTCATATGAGTGATGACAAAGGAATGTGCTAAAAATGTCTCTAGGTATTGTGAAACATGAAAAACAGCTATTTGCTTGAGGGAGGCTCCTGGATTACTTCTGTATACACTAGAAAAGCTAGAAGACACTTGAATTCCAGGTTTAAAGCATATCATAGCACAAGAAAATCTTGGTAACTCTCAAGAGGGTTTAAAGGGTTTTAATAGCTTCAATTTTTTTGTTGTGGTGCTTTTGTTTTGTTTGGGGGGTAAGTTGGGGGTTTTTTGGTGGTTTTTTGTTTATTTGTTTTTGGTTTCGGGGATTTTTTTGAGATCTCAGAGTAATAATGTTGTATAATAGGTGAATGATACCACTGTGTTCCTATATGCAAGTTGGTATGGAAGCGAGAAGGAGCCCCACACTGATAGCTGTCTGCTCTACCTCAAAGAACTGGATTTCAGTTTTCCAACTACATTCAGGTGTGCTCTGTAACCCATGAACATAAAGAAACCCCTTTTTATTCTTTTTACCTTTTTTTATTTGCTCATTTTTATAACATAGAAAAGTCTGTTTCAGTTTGGGACAGCAAAGCTTTGTTGCCAATTTTGATACTGATGGTTACGAAATTAGAGAAGAGTGAAATGCACTCTTTCTTGAAGTTGGTGTACAATTTCTACTGAGTGTAGTAATTTATCCTTTCATAAGCATTTCCTAAGGTCTAACTTAGGAGAATCCAAAAGATGTAAAAGAGTTGGGAATTTGTTATTTTGTTACATCTTTTCATCCTTTGCATCCTGGCTGTCTGAACCAAGGAGAACAGTAGGAAACAAAAGATGGTTTTTGGGGCTCTGCAGTGACTGAGAAACTAAAGAACTCTAATGAAAGCTGAAAAAAACCCAGAACTGGAAAACATTTTCCATGTCTTTCTGTTGCATCCAGGATTTCTAAGACCTAGCCCATTGCCCTAGTGGCCTGGATCGTGATTTCTGAAATCTAAGGCTGAAAAAATTGTTATTAGTAATTTTTTTGTGTTTTGGGTTCTGTTCTTTAAACATATGAATTTGAATTTAAAAGAATAATTTATAGAAAATACAGAAACTCTATTCCCTCAGCTGTATAAAAGGGTTCTGCCATTTTTAAATGTGAAGATTTAGAGATTAAACTGCCTTTGGAAGGGCAGACTGTAGATAAACTCTGAAAGTTTAGTCAAAGTTTTACTAAATATTTATACTTATAATTTTAGAGTATCTATAATATAAATCTATTTTTAAAAAAACTACTGATATTTGCATATATTAGCTTTTTAAGCCTTGTTGTAAAAGACATAACATGGTCAGAGGAGAATTCTTGATATTTTGCTAGTTATTCCATTGATAGTTTCTTGTATGAAGACTACAAATTCCTTCTTTAAATTTAAGGTTCACAGGCAAAACCATATTTCATTAAATCAGTGTAATTAGAAAGGAGACTACTATTTTAATTCCTGTGTCTTACTGAAAACTGAAGTGTCCAAAATTAGAGTGGCCTCTCTGAGGGTGAGGAAACGTTAGATGACCAACCTTCAAAGTCAGATGAATTAATTTATTGTACAGAAATAGTTGTATAGCACATTTTGATAATCACTTTATTTTGGAGGTTGTAAAGGAAGCAGTGAGAATCAGCTCTTTGACTTGCAGAAATCACCAGGAAATGGTGCAGTCTGTTTACTCTTGCTATTTCTTACTAATTAGCCAGTTAACCCATGATGTTATTGAGTCAGACTCTATATAGCTGCTGTACGTGGGACATGTTAGGCAGGTAAACCAATATAGCTCCTTTTATCTCTGACATTAACATGCTTTAAACATGCTTTAGGATTTGCTGGTTTTACTGCACTGGACTCAGCTTTGGAGTTTTCATTAACTGTTTTTTTTATGTGCTGGTAATAAAAGCTCTAACACAGCATGGATCTCTGAAGCTCCATTATAAGCCTGCAGAGCCAGGGGTGCTGTACTTCCAGGAAATACTGCCAGACCCTTAACTGAAGGGATGCAAGCCTCATCTTCTCTAATATTCTACCTGTTATTATGTCCCAGAAAAGAAAGAGCAAACTTAGAGGCCAGAAAAATGTATTAAATCAGGGATTTTTTCTTAAGCATTTCATGTTTCCAGCTACTGTTGGCCCATAAGCCAGTACTAAATCAGTAGATGTAGTGTTGACAGGCATTTTTATGATTGCATGATAAGACATGGTCTTTAATTTATAATATAATAAAGTAATATCATCTATAATTGACATAATATTCCATCTATAATGGATATCTATCATAATTATTGTCTCAATGGCTTGTTTTATTGCAGTCCAATGCAAGGAAAAGCAATATATAGTGATGTAATTTTTGAAATATTAAATCAGGAATGTAGACCATGAGTACTTTAGTTATCCACTAAGATATACACTTAAATCTCAACAGTTTCAGTGAGTGACTGCTCACTGGGTGACTAAGAACATCTAAAAGGAGAATATCATTGCTACACATCAGACTGCTGTTTAATTTTAATGTCATTTTGCAGAAATTCATAAACTCTTTACTTAAGATAGACACCTTTTTCCTCTCATCGGGAGTTTTTTTTCTTTTTTATCTTAAGTATCTACCAATACAACAATGTTACCTGGAAATACATTTTTATCTCCTACTATCAGAAAACTGAAGTCTAAAAATATGGGTTTAGTTTAACATATAAGGTATGAGGCAAAATCTCAGTTGCAAATAGCAGTCTGAAAAATATCACTTGACATCTGTATGATGATTTGATTCCTAGAAATGCTATTTTGAAATATTTTCATTGCAGGAATGTTATCACTTATGTCCAGTTTTGCTATGCTTGAAGCAGAAACATGTTTCTCTTACCATTCCTGGAATCTGAATTTCATGGAATAATGGTAGCAGTGTTACTCATTCTTTTTATGACCAAAAGAGATCACATTACATATGTGAGGTTAATTTGGTATTCCTATTATATTTTCATCTTAATAGGCCTAATCAGGAATAGCCTCATATGCAATAAAGTTAAAATAGTTTTATTTACCTATCTTGCTGGTTACCCCTTCCACTGAGCTCATGCTCTCTTCCCAAATGTCAGTGGGGTGATCTTCATTGATCAGAAGCGAGGGTATCACAGAGAGCTCCTACTGCCCTGGGACCTACACAGGGAGAGAGGTTCATCCCTGATGGTGCATTCCCTTCATCCTCAGTCTTGGCATTTCCTTGAGATTATTTGTTTTCTTGTTCCAGGCTGCTGCCTGCTTCCTGCTCCCAGATGAGGTGCAAGTGTGCTCTTACAGCCTTCCCCAGGGGCTCTCATTTGCTGAAGTGGACTGCTTCCTCAGAGGCACCATCAGAGCTCAGGCAGGGGAGGTACCAGGCACTTGGACCTGAGTCAGGATCTGAAAGGAGCTCAGGCCAGCCCTGATACATATGCTCCCAAGTCAGAGCAAAGCTTGGGAACTTAAGACTGTTGAGGGGTAACACTGGCAAGCAGCTAATCATCCATACAGCTGCTTGCTTATTCCTTTGACTCCCAGCAGGAGGGGGAATAGAAAGAAGAAAAGGTGAAAAAAACCCAAACCCCAACAAAACAAAAGACAGCCAACCCATAAACAATTAAAAAACCCCAAATCCTTGTGGGCTGAGATAAAGACAGTGAAGTAGGTGAAAGGTTGGGATGCAAGGGGTGCAAAGGCAGTCACAGCCTTTCCCAGCTGAGATGGTGACTGAGTAGTAATCATCATGGAAAACAGAAGTCCCCCATTTCATCCTCTAACTAAGGTTTCGTTGCTGATCATGTTACATGACATGGAATATCCATTTAGCTGACTTTAGTCATCTGTCCTGGCAGTGCCCCTCAATTTCTGGCCCACCTGTAGCCTAATTCTGGGATGCCACAGTGTGGGAAAAAAACACCCTGATGCTGTGCAAGCCCTATTCAGTAACAATCAAAATACTGTTGTGTTACCAACATTGGTTTAGTTATAAATCCAAAATACAGCACCAGATGGGCTGATATGAAGAAAGTTAGCAGCTTTCCACCCAGACACAGTACAACTTGTAATGGTGGAAATCACTTTAACTGGGCTGTAATTGTGATTGGCAGTTGAGTAGAGGAAAAGATGGAAAAAATATTTTTATTTCTTGTTATACTGCATTTTCACAAGGTACTGCAGAGTTCTGCTAGAGATATTTGAATAGATTCGTTCTCATGTGCTTTTGTTTCTACATGATTTCTGATTTCCCAGGAAGATTTTACTTTGTGAAATATAGGAAAAATGTAACATAATAAAAACGAAAAGTCCCCAGTCTTTCAAAATGAAGTTCACTTTGAATTAAGAAGAGTTAAGAAGGAATTCAGGAAGAAAAAAAAATTAATCCCATGAAATGTTGTTTTCATATACTCAAATAAAACAAAGTAGTTGGAGAATCAATGTAATTGTAATACCTTGGCAGAATTCTCAGCACTAAAAATATGTGTTATCTGCAACCCTTTATTCTATAAGTGAAATTACTATTGGGAAACTGATAGCTAGGTCAGAATAAAAAAATTTTGAATCTCATGCTGGAGTGCCAGGTTGTCCTTGAGAAACTGATGAAAAATGATTGCCAAGGGTTAAATAAAAGAATGAGTTCATGCTCTAATTGACATAAAAACATTATAATAACCA
This sequence comes from Corvus cornix cornix, assembly GCF_000738735.6. NCBI lineage: Eukaryota > Metazoa > Chordata > Aves > Passeriformes > Corvidae > Corvus > Corvus cornix. The sequence continues at coordinate 16,747,762 of NC_047057.1, read as the reverse complement.
ATTATTTTAAGGGGTCAGAAATCTGAAAGTAGCCTCACTTGAAAGATTATTTTACTATCATAGCCTTTATGCATTCTCAAGATCACTTTTTTCAACAAAATGTGTCTCCCCTTTCAAAGAATATAATTTTAAAATCCTCTTTCTAAAAAAGAAAATCACAGGTCAAGTTTTAAGATACTTTCAAGAACTAGATGTTCCAACAGCAGTTCATCAGAATCAGTGCATACAGAAAACTGCTTTGTCAGAGGGACAAAACAGATTTTAGGGAGTGTATTGTGATCATAATGATCATTATTATGACTGACGTAAATCATGTAACAGCTCAACTTGGGGCATGTTGGATAACTTTAGTGATATCAGGTAAGATTATTAGATGTAAAGTGGTATACAATTGTGGTTTAAATATAGATACATTGAGTTATAGATAAGAGGAGAAAGGTCACCAAGTGAGTTAATTTGCCCATAGAAAAATAAACACATATCCATTTCTCATTCAAATTACTAATCTCTAATATTAGGCCACACACATCATAAATTCTCTTTACTCTTAATACACTGCTTTAAATTCATATTAACTTTCTGGTCTGCAAAACCCTGGTAAGATGAAGCACTTGAATTTAGCTCAGTTGAAATGGTTAAGCCGTAAGTTTTCTTTCTTTGGTTTTCTCTCTGGCTTTTGTTTCAAAAAAACACAAGCTTAAAGGTTAGGTCTTCTCTGGTCTCAGGAGAGTTATATTATGTGATGCCAAGGACTCAGAATTAATACGAAATATATATTTTTGTTAAAGACTAAAATTTATTTGTGTGTGGATATTTCTCACATTGTTCAAGATCTCCAGAAAACTGGGGCCAGTTAACATTACCAGTGGACAGATCTATTCATTGAAAAGTGATGACATTTTAATGACCAACGTATAGCTCTTCAGCCCTTCGGGCATTTTCTTGAAGTGTTTCGTTTTTACTGATTCTCATTTCACCATTTTTTCCTGTTTCTCCTGTGTTCTAATGTTAAAATGACAAAGATAAATAAATCAAGAAGATAAGTTAAAAATCACTATAAATCACTATTATTTGGGCATTTTGGTATGTTGGCATGTTAATCACAGAATGGGTAAGGTTGGAAGAGACCATAATGGGTCATCTGGTCCAGCCTTCCTGATCAAGCAGGGTCATCCCAGAGCAACCAAAGAAGTGACACAGTATCTTGTTACATTATTACTCATGTTATAATTCCCCCCTTATTTTCTTTTGTATGTCAGTGCTCTTTGATGTTTTTCAACATTTCAATCCTCTACTCTGAAAATTTGGGTCTTTATAAAATGTGTTGTCTTGTTTAATCCTTAATATTGAAATACTTTTCAATGGTCTTGGCAAGTGTAACTGGCTAGCACAGGCATTATTGTAAAATCCCCAGTGCTAGTGATGGATATGATATTAATTTAGACTAGTGAAAATATACATGGTAAATCCTGCTTAGGCCTGGTTTTCATTTCAATGTCTCTAAGTCACATCCTCTGTTGTAATATGTACCTCAAAAAAACCAAACCTGTTATTTTCTATGTATATATTATTTAAGAGATCTTAGTAAAGATAGTGTCATCCAAACAAAAACAAAAACAAAGCAAAAAAAAGCATATTAATTTCTTCTACAATTAAGTACTAAAAATGCATGAGGCAAAAAACCTATAGATTTTTAACTGAATTCAAAATATGTTCTAGAAGCAAATAATTTTGTCTGGTTTGTTGGGGCTTCTTTCAAGAAATCATTCAACTTAATATATAGCCTCAAAGACATGAAGCATACAAAAATCTTATTTCTTTTTACTGTTTTGGAGGTTTTTTTGAGTATTCCAAGCTGTTACTTTGTATGTATGAAAAAATCACCTAACTTTTCACAGAAGACAGAATGAAAAATACTGAAGCATTAGGGTACTTAGCTGAAAAAAGATGAAACAGCTGTGCTATCTTCTGTACACATTCTTCCATTGTCCATATACAATAAACAGGAAAATAATGCTGAAAATAGTTATGCTCATCTTAGGCTGCACTACTGATAAGAGAAGGGAAGATGCAGCAGTTTTTAATGTAACATAGATCACAAATACTGTAAATCATGCACACATGGAATACTTCCTGTTAGTTTGCCTTGGTTAGTAAAATTGCATATAGATTCATGTATATACCTCTGTATATATAGAGACAATGCATTTTTAAGAAAGGATGAAATTACAGTTTATGTTAAACTATAAATTTAAACTATTAGAAACAAAATTCTTCTGGTGGAAATAGGGATTAAGGAATTAGAGATGGACTATTTTCAAAAGTTGCAACAACCTTGTTAAATACTCAAAAAATACACTACCCACTGGCAAAAGCAGGTAAAAGATAAGAATGTGATTCATCAGAAGAATAAAGTTTTCACTTTAATTATCCTTAAAGATCCAAAATGTACACAATTTTGTCTGCAACCTGGTTCACATAGTTACTAGGCATCAGATGGAGAATTATTGCAGGTCCAGCTGGATGTGCTGCTTTTTTTTCCTGTGTTACTGCTGCTGGAACTTCTGTGTACATTGGCAAAGCAGCTTATATATTTAAGAATGAATATATTCCCTACATACGTTTAAAGTATACAACATTGTACCAGGAGCTCTATTAGAGAAACAGCAGTATTGCTGTGACGTGAATGGATGGAGTAGATCTTAAAGACCGAACTTTAAAGCTGAATACAGGTGGATCAGCCTTTTCTACTGCCTCTTTATGGACTCTCTATCCAGAAGGACTTGTTCTGTAAGACTGTTGCACTGTGCCTCTGTAAATATTTTTTCAGTATCCATGTCTCTTTGAAAGTCTTCAGAAACTTGGTCAACTGTAAAGAAACTGTATGAAATCCAGTTTGGATTCTGTTGTTGTTAGTGTTGTTAGAGAGCTATAGAATTCAAAAGGATAGCTAATAAGTATATAGAGTTAGTTGGTAAAATTCAAGCATATAAAGCTTGCTTTGTAGGTGAACTTTGCTGGGCACTGCTGATGCTTCCTTGTGAAGCAATTTACAACAGTTTTTAATACAGGTTTCTTTGCTTTCTAAAAGAGGTAATACAAATACAGAAGCATGTTAACATTTTTATATTGACTACCATTCACAGACCTGTTAGACACTGGTCTCATACAACCCCCCCCCCCACCTAAGATAATCCATAGTCTTTAAAATTTCTCTGTGCTTTATGTTTTGCAGCTTACTTTTATGACAATAGAGTTCTATAGGTTATTTCTTTTTACTTCATGGTCATTTTTCCCAAGTTAACATATGTATTGCAAACAAAAAAATAAAATCATCAGGATAAGAAGGCATATATGTAGAATGTAGTATTTGTAGATCTAGTTCACTGAATTCCCCCCCACTTGTTTAGTGGCTATAATAAGAGACTGTTAGGTCCTGGTTTTCATTTTAACTAGCATCCTATGCCAGCTTGATAAAACACTTATAAAAACCTGGATACTGCAATGCACAGACAACTGCCTGCTCAACTATACTTGTCTCTGGGTACATAAAAAGGGGTTAGGGCCATAGGCAACTTTATTGTTGCATTGCTTCTGGGGTTGCAGCTGGCTCCATATTACTGCCCTTCTCACCTTCATTTTGGCTGATCTAGAGGTACTCACCATTCCCATTATAAACTTATTTAGCACTGTGGTTTTGGAGAGGATTTTTGCTTGTTATAGATATATTCTTTCTTTTCTCTTTACCATGCAAGGAAATGGAAATGTTTTCTTTAAAAGAGAAACTAGTCACTGCACCATTGCGAAAAGACTTTGAAGTCAGTGGCAAAGAACTACGACCCTCTGACAGTGGCTGCATATACTTGACACCTTTTGCTCAATCATAGCTGTTTTTTCACTGTGTAATGATTTTGCTCCATGTAGCTGTTCAGATAGGTTGTGGTGAAATGTGCCTCAGCCAGCTTTGAGAACAGTAGGCTAAATCTCACTACAGATGGAGTCTGGTGGAGAGCTATTAATCAAATAGCCAATTAGCCATCTCTCATGATAGCAGGTTTCAACACCATGTGATACAGCACATACCAGCTGTAATTATACAGGACTGATCATCTTTTGGGAAAAGTTGCACACAGCCACTGAAGTCTTAACACCCAACCTTTCTCTACACGTGACGTTTTACCATCCATCTTTCTGCTGCGATGAATTTAGTAGAATCATTGGTCTTAGAAAGTATCATCCATTTGAAATTAAAACTTAAGATAATATGCAGTGTATCTTGTTAAACAGAAAATAAAGAAGAAGATTGCTTGGGATTTTTTTAAAAAAATTGGAAAGAGAATTTCTGCTAAATTCTATAAATATAAATTCTACAAGTTCTTCCTTGAAATATTTGTTATTTTTCTTGTTAAATTAGTTGTTTAGTTAAAGGCATCCGCATAAAGAAAACAACAGCATCATAGGGGCATCAGTACAGTGATAGAAGAAGAAAAAAAGAAATATTCTTGGAGACATGGAGATTAAAATAAGAGAGGGACTTAGGGAGAACAAGATAAGAAGGATTTATCACTATGAGTAAAGTAAGAAAAAATTTAACCTGCAGCCAAGGAAAGAACCATACTTGCCTATTTCACCTTTGGAGAAACAGTGGTAACAAGACCAAAGAGGCCTGCTGTAAGTATTCTACTGGAGGGAAGCATCTCTTAGTTCTGCCTTGGGCTTCATAAGATCTGTCTGCCAAAGACAGCACCAGAGATGCTGAGAAACAGCAACACTTCTCTCTGAACACTTTGCCCAAAAGTTATGTTTAGCTTCCTTCTTTTGTTTTCACTGCCTGCATCCCTCAGCTTGTTGAAAGACTAGATCTTGTTTCAGAAGGAAAGATGGGGAATGAAGATGTTTCACTGAGGATATAAAAATGAACAAACAGTATCCTACCATACCATGTCCTTCTCATGTTCTTACCCTGTTCTAGAATGGGGTGCCTCTCACAGTTTTAGCATGACTTCTTTCTGGAGGATACATTCCTTCGGGGTACAGACTGCTGCAGAGTGGGTCCCTCTCAGGGTCACAGTTCCTGCCAGAAAACCTGTTCATGTGTGGGTTCCTCTCCACGGGCTGCAGTTCCTGCCAGGAGTCTGTTCTTGCATAGGATTCCATGATCTGCAGCTTCCCTCAGGGAATAACCATTTGCTTCAGGGATATCCTTCACAGGCTGCACGTGGATCTCTACTACACATTAGATCTCCATGGGCTGCAGGGGAATCTCTGCCCTGGTGCCTGGAGAACCTCCTTCCCCTCCTTCTTCACTCTTCACTGACCTGGGTATCTACAGGACTGTTTCTCATTTTTTCACTCCTTTAGCTCACAGCTGCTCTGCAGTGCTCTTACTTTTCCTTAAATATGTTTACACAGAGGCACCACCACGGTCACTGTTGGGCTCAGATTTGTCTAGCTGGATTTGGAGCTGGATGACACTGCCTGTGTCTGATATGGGGGCACCTTGTGGTGTCTTCTTCCAGAAGCCGCTCATGGAGCTCAACTGCTATCAAAACCTTGCTGTGTAAACCCAGTCCTTAAGCAAATAAACTAATAGAGACATAGTATCAATTTAAGTGTAAATTTCACAAGCTCTTCCAAAGAAAAGAGAGCCATATGGAAGTCAAGGATTTTATCACAATACAGGCCTGATTTATGTTTGACTATGAGGATCCTGTATGAAAGAAACAATGGCCTGACCCAAAGCCAAATTAACCCATTAACTGTGTTTCTGATGAATGCAAAGTACATTAATAGAAAACAGTCCATTAATTTTTCACTGCCACAGGCAATATAATTTTTTTTTCTTTTAACTTCGAAGGATAGCCCAACATTCCTAAAAAATAAAATCATGTTACTGGGCACTACTGAAAGGCAAAAAAAAATTTAAATGGTATAGAGAAAATCCTACAAGTATATTATTAGCTCTCCCTTTCCCACAAGAAGCAAAGGCTCATCTTGAAAAAACAGCCAGCTGGTATCAAAAGGATAACAGGAATCCCTAAACCACCTGAAAAGTAAAGTATGAACAGCAGTTTTCTCTTTTTGCAGTTAAAACTAATTGTTCATGTGGCCCTAAAATCTTGATTTTTTAAGCCTGTAACCTCCTTACTTTCTATCCTCTCTGTTAAAAAGAAAGAATAAAAGTATTTATTGTCAGAAATAGTAAACTCATATTAATCACAATTACAAGGAGTAATGTCTGATTACAACTTTTAATCAATCATGCTATTCCATGTTTAACTCAGTAATGTTGGGACCACTAGAGTGGACAGCCATCTGTGCCTCTGTAAAATTAGAAATATGATGAATTATAGCTACTGGTAGTTTAAGACTATACTATGAATACAAATCATTAGAGCTGTGGCAATTTTAACATACTGCCAAAAATATTTTATCAGCTGTGTTTGCTGTTCTCCTCATGGAATAAAAAAAGTACCAAGAGAAAGATCCACACTTTACTCATCAGTTTTTCATAATGATTTACAGTGAATGAAAAGACAAAGTTCTGACTTTCTCTTTACATAGCACAAATCCCTTTAGTCATAGTCAATGCTACAGTCTGAAGATCACACTCTGCTCTTATCTCAGATGGTCACTATCTAAAGTCTATTAAGCTTCCAGGCTCTCAAATAATGTTTTCAAGTGTTACATTCAGTCGAGTTGCTGCATATTCATGACCAGTATAGCTGAGAGAAGAATCAGATCTCCTTGGAATAGCTGAATTCACTAATTTGTCAAAATTATAAACTTAGGTCAGTAAGAAAATAAAATAAGATGTTGCACATGCAACAGCAAATAAAATACAATCACATTTTTAGGACTACTTTAAGTGTATGCTGTTATTTCAGGGCATAAAAGAATAATTCAGGTTGGGAGGGACCCTAAGAGATCCCCAGTTCAAACTCCTACTGAAAGCAAGATCACCACAAAGTATGTGGTCAGGCGTGGTTGATCAGGGCCTTATCTACTCCCAAGCAGAGAGAGAGAATGCACAATAGCTCTGGGTGATGCCTTTTCCTGGTCTTAAAATCAAGAGGCATACACGGTTAGAAGGGGAAAAGGGATTTTACCTTGGTATTTATTCTTAAGGATCCTTAGGTGTACACGTCCAGGTCATATGCATCAAGATGTACTCCACCGAGTCTTTCCCTGTGTCTCTGTGTCTCTTTCCTCCCGTGTGTTTCCGTGTGTGTCGTGTGTCTCCCTCTAACATTGGGTATAACATTATAGGCTTTTTTAATTAGCATATCTATCAAAGATTCCTCAATGAGAGGTTCAAGTGAGCCCCCCCTCTCCAAGGAACCTTCCCCTGGATGCTTCTATCTTGGTTTACAGAATATGTTCTGGAGAGGACCTTGGGGTCTGGGGCACACTGATCCCTGGCTACGAAGCTTCCAAAATGTTTAGTCTCTTAGCTTAACAAACAAGTCTAAGAATGTAGGCAAAAAGCAGTAGGAATACAGAAGCTGTAAAAAGGTATAACAGGGGTATAACAGGGGTATAAAAGAAAAGGCAAAAATCTTCATGGCATCATGGGCAGCCTGTGTCATGGACTGAGCGTCCTTGTGGGGAAAAGGCTTATCATTACACCCAGTGAGAACCTCCCCCGGTTCAGTTGTTTTCCTTTGTCCCTTTGGACACATCCTGTACCTCTGTGCTGGGTATGGCTCCACCTTCTCCACTGCCTACCCATGTAGGGGAGCTGCTGTTTGCTGTACCTAAAGATGTCCTTGCTCCAGGATGAACAAAACCAGTTCCTTCATCATCCTCTCACAGGGAAACTGCACCAAACCCCTGCTGTAGTGGCCCTACATTGCACTTGGTCCAGTTTTGTCATGTCTTTCATGTATTGGAAGATCAAAACTGGATGCAGTACTCTAGATATGTAGAACTAATAAACGCTGAATGGAGATAACCAGTTTCCTCAGTTTACCAGCTGTGCCTCTGATAATACAGCCCAGGATGTATTTATTATTCTTTACTGCTAAATCAAGTACCTCTTTACAATGTAAAGTTTTCAAATCCCTACAGTCATGCAGAAACCCATTGTAGAAACACACCTGGTTTTATTTGTCAGTCTTGGTCTCAACAAAGATACTGCCTTATCTCCCTCCAAACTACTGCGAATTTTCTCTTCCTTAACATTTTCTTAGTCACGTGAATTGTTGAGTTGCCCTATTTCAAATGATCACTATATATGTATTTAAAACAGGCATGGAAAGCAAAGATGCAATGGGGAGATTTTCTCCAACTCTATTGTTTCAAATCATTCATAATCCCTTGAAAAAGATAGACAATAATAACCTTGAACCATTTAGAATTTAACAGTCTTTCTCCTTGGAGTATATGGATAACAATTCAGGATGATGTTTTACCAGAAATGTTAAATGTTTCTGTTGTTATTAAAAGGTACCACAGCCAGTATTGTTTTTTAGAATAGGATCCCTCAGTTTCTCAGCTCCTGACAAAGGTGACAGCTGCCTTTGAGAATTTAAAGATAATAGAGCTAGGAGCAGGGCTAAATATGTGACTGTGCCTGATGAGAAGAGATCAGGTTTGGACAAAAGTTAGTATTCAAATAAGAAACCGGGCTCTAATCTTAATTCTGTGAACAAAATTACTCTGCAAACACTAGTCTTTCATAAAAGCATATGACCAGATTTAGCTTAATCCATATTTAGCTCCAAATTTCATTGTGCCAGTTCATTTTTTTATTTAAATATAGAGCTTTGGGTAACTGGATAGTTCAACATCAAGAAAAAAAGATAAAGATGTTTGCTTTGAAATAATTTTTTGGCAATCCTTAGTAATTAAAAAAATTAAGAAAAAAACCCAATACACACCATATCTTAGTTCTTGGAATAACTTGCATATTATATTGGCTTCACTTTTTCTGAAGCTTCCCATAGCAACTTCATGGCAAGCATAGTCATAATATATGAATTTTGCAAGAATATGTGAAAGAATCAATGAAAAAAAAACAAGAGAAAAACCAAACCTTTGTCATTAGTGTTTTCAGTGTTTGCCTGCTCTTACAGAGAAAGACATTTTATTTTCAGTCTGTGTTATGTTTCACCATAATGAGCACAAAAAAATGCAAATATGAATTGATTTTATACAGAGGTCAGTACAAGGGACAAGCAATCTGTGAAAAAGTTAGCAGTCCTAAGTAAGAAAAGTAATTAGAAAGATGACCATAACCTTTCTTTAATGAATAGCAATAATAAATTACTTCCTTGGTGGTTTTGTGACCCTGTCAAGCCAGCAAGGTGGTCTTTCCTGAGTCGATCTATGTTTCGATCCCTTTTGTAATCACAATCTCACAGCTGTGGAAAATAGCACCATTTATTATTTGATCCCTGATTGCTTTCATCTGTAGTGGGCAAGAAGCACTCAGGTTCATCTTCCACTGTTCTGAAAGGCTCTTGGGAGAAAACCAGAGACATTTGTCAACTGTAGTTCTTGATCATTGTTTTTCTTACTTCTTGGTATTGTTGCTTGAGTCATTCACTTGTCAGTGTCACAGCAGGCTAGTGAGCAAGAGGAAATTATAGCTTTAGCAGTCAGCTCTACTGCACAAAGCACACAAAAAATGTCCTCCCAAAACTAGCACTGGTGTTTTGAGTTTCACTAAAGCTATTATCCAGTAAAAGATATACTTAAGAAAATCTGCTTGTATACATTAATTTGAGGTTTTTCCTGCTAGCACAAACATCTTTTGTGAGAGACAACCTTTGGTTAATGAGCACTGTAATTGGCATTGAGTACTTGGAGGGTTTTTACTCTTAAGGAATCCCAGAAAAATACAGTGACTGGAACCTCTCTGCCTGGTACGGGTGAGAGAGGCCCTTACTCCTGTGAGATAGGATGCCATTTTAACATTTTATTGAGACCTAGGGGAAAAGAAAAAAAACCCACATTCAGTTTATTTTCAAGTGATACATCCACTAAATGCAGCACCTGAGAACAGCTTGTGCATTAATACATCTGATGAATTTAGCTGTCTTGATTTCAAAGCAGTTCTGCCCACAGGCTATTATTTAGGGACTTTCATAAATAGACTTCTTGACTATGTCTCCTGGGCCTGATTAAAGTTTACCTCCCTCACAAGGTTTTGAGACAGACCATTTTCCTGGTACCACTATCTCTTGCTCTGCCTTTAGCAGTAATATATGAGGTAGCATGCTATATAAAATATAATAATCTATATTTAATAATAATATATAATATAATCATATATATTGTATTCAAGACAAAAATAATGATTAAAAAATAATCAGAGAGCTACAGATTGACATTGGGGAATTTTGATGCTCCAACCAAAACCTTTTCTAAAAATCTGAAATTGCATTTTTAGACAAAAACAGCATTGAATAAGCATACTTATTCTGAGCTGTGATATTTGCAGGAAGAATATTTAACTGCAAAAATTTGGGAACAGGAAAGTGAAACTGCAGCTTCTAAGTGATTACATCTCTGTTTATATCTCAAATTAATATATTTTGTGGCTTATATCTTCACACAACTTCCAAACAGCAATAATGATTGGACAATTGCCTTTGATAGATCAATGAAATATTTACTAATGTATACCGGAATAAATCTTCAATTCTTGTATTCCTGGAATTACCATCAATGTATAGGTTTTAAAAATTGATAGGAAAAAACCTTAACTTTTCTTTAAGTAAAACTTGATCTTGATCACTATCTACTACAAACGAAAGGTTGAATCCAAATTTCTGAAATTATTCTGATAATTGTAGCTGAAAAATTACAGTATCTCTTTTTTGAGTTTGATACATAGCATCACAAGTCACACAAAAGTTTCCTTCCATTTGGAGGCAAAAGTTCATATGAACAAATTCTGAAAGTTAATTTAATTTAGATTTGAAGCCAGGTGTCATTCCTTTAGAGAAATTAACCCAAACAATTCTCCATTCAGGGCACTTCTATTTTCAGGATGAGGTAGAAAAATCTAAATAAAATTCTAGGTTCCTGTAAGGCAGAAACTGTAGACTTTACCTGTAAGACCTTCCCACCCCCCAAATTTTAATAAAAAAATGTCTACTAGCAGATTAACTGGAAGATTTTTGGGGAATTTTCTCTCCAGGTCACATCCTCAGCCATATATCTGGCTTTAAATCCTAAGAGACAAGCTAAATATCTTCATATTTTATTGTAGTCTGTGAGAATGACCTGCAAGAATGGATTTCCAAAATACAATTATTAAATCCTGTAAACATCAGGGGATTGAGAATCTTTTTTAGGCTGCCAGTCTTGTCATATGGGCAAAGTCCAAAAGCCCATCAAGGATGTAGTGTTTATATTCAATGAGCTGCCAAAATGTAATTAATTTTTTTTTTAATACTTACATGTTAGCACATTTGAAAGAAAAAAGCATCCTAAAGGAAAAGGGAATGAAATTTGTCATACTAAAATAAGTACACTGAAGAAATGTGGGCTTTATGTTACAGACACTGCCAACAACCAGTCATGCAATGTCTATTCTTCTGCCAGTGTTAATGTTGTGCATTGTACTCTTCTTTCCCTTTATAATTTTTTTTTTTTATTCTATTTGAAAAATACAAAGAAAGGAACATAGGGCATGTGGGTGGAAACAGGCTGGGAAGAAGTATAAGTAAAAAAGTAAAGATATCACCTCATTTTTTTTTACCACAAATTCTAACACTGGGAATTTGCGAGTACACCCAGTGATATTTCATCATCCAGGCCATTTTTAAAATGTTAAACATATTACAGTTTCCCTCATCTGATGGATATAACCATGTAACTGCTCTATGTTACCATCCAAATAAAAATTATTTTCTTTGTCATAACCATTGCACTTTGAAGTTAGAAATAATTCATTTTATATTACATATCTCTGCTTTCAGTGAAAGAAGGTCTAGGGCAATACTGGCAGGGCATTTTATAGAAAGATTTGTACAAGAGGTTAGGGCTACTAACAAAAGTCTCACTCTAAACCTATGGAAGACTTATCACTTCTTGACATTTCATTATTCATGCCATTTATATTGGGTCAAAAAAGAGGTGCCTAATTTATGTGTAATACCCAGTCTCCTTCCCCAACAAGGGATGAGCACCTCTACATACCACTTAATCTATGCCACTGTTACAAGGGATGTGCATGTCTTGTAAAACATCCCTCTACAGTGACAGAGATGTCACTGTAAGCCTAATCTTTGAGAGGATGTTTGGAACCTCTGAAACAGGAAAAAAAAAAAGAAAAAATGAAAAGGTGAAAATGGCCAAGTTTAAATATTTAGGCTAAGAAAAAGCCACTTAGATAAACATCTGTATTCCAGGTTTTTTTAAAAAATTGTACTTAACCTGGTTTCATAAAACTGAAAAATCTACTTCCTTGCAATCTGTTTTTGTTCTGCCTTGATATTTCATACAATAGAACACATTTCCACCCACATTTTGGTAAGTATGCCAGGTGCAGAGCTCACAAGTTCTAATATCATCACTTTTTTTTTTCCTCTGATATATGCAGATCTTCCTTTTAGCAATGGAGGAGAGATAAATACTATTTATTCAAAGAAAAGGTCGAAATATGACTAACTCACTAAAGTTACCAGGGCAAAGTTACAGTCCCTTAAAGTACTTAAAACCTCATTGTTTTGCGAGTGTTTAAATGTTAAGTAGTCAAAAGGAAGAATCACAGAATTATAGAAGTTGGAAGGGTCCACTGGAGATGATCTAGTCCAACTCCCCTCTAAAGGAGGTTCACCTGGAGCAGGTTGGACAATATTGCATCCAGGCAGATCTCCAAAGGAGACTCCACAACCCCTCTAGGAAGCCTGTTCCAGTACTCTGTCACCCTCAAAGGAAAGTTTTTCCTCATATTAGAGATGACAGGCTGTAGCTTCCTGGGTTCCCCAGGACGACTGGAGTGACATTGGCTTTCCTCCAGTCCTAAGTCACATCTCTTATTTTCCATGAAATTTCAAAGACTTGTGTCACATTTGCCTGAATGGTCTCTAAACCAATTCTCCTCAAACAAGGGAGGTCTTCCTTTCTCCAGACTTTCTCTGTTGCCTCCAAGCTCTGAGGACTGGATTTAGCAGCAAAGTCTGAAGCAAAGAAGGCATTCAGTTACACTTCTTTCACTATATCCTCTGTCACCAGGGCATCAGCCTTATTCAGCTGTGGATCCATATTCTCCCTAACCTTTTTTTTGACGTTGGCGTACTTGAAGAAGCCCTTCTTGTTACTCTTGACATCTTTTGCCATATTTAATTCCAAGTGGACCTTAGTCTTCCTTGTTGCATCCCTGCATACTCTGACAACGTTCTCATATACCTCCCAAATAGCCTGTCCCTTTTCCAGAAACCTCCTTCTTCCATCTGAGTTTTGCCAGAAGCTCTTCAGTCACCCGGCATGTCTCCTGCCCCCTCTGTGTGATTTCTTACTCAGAGGAATGTACCAGGGCAGCTTGGAAGAAGTGATTCTTGAATATTAGCAAATTCTCTTAGACTCCACCTAACTTTCAGATCTCTAATCCATGGGATTCTGCCAAGAGGCCAAAGTCAGCTGTCCTGAAGTCCAGGGTCATAACCCTACTTATAGTCATGCTTCCTCCACATGGGATCCTGAACTCCACAATCTCATGGTTACTTCAAGCCAAGGATGTCCCCGAACAGTCCTTTTTTAATATAGGTCAAGCTGTACAATTCTCCTTGTTGGCTTCTTCATCATCTGTATCATAACATCATTACCATCAGTGCTCTTCGGGAAGCTCCTGGACTGTGTGTGCCCAGATGTGCTGTCCTTCCAGCAGATATCAGTTCCCCATGAGAACCAGGGCCTGGGATTCTGAGGCTTCTTTCAACTGTCTATAGAACGCCTCATTGACTTCCTCCTCCTGCTCAGGTGGCCCGTAGTATCCAACCACAACAGTGCCACCCATATTAGCCATTAGCCATTAGCCTGCTCCTTAATTCTTACCTGTAAGCTCTCGACTCATTCTTCATTCCCAGGCAGATCTTGATGCATTCCAGTTGCTTGCTTACGTAAAGAACAACTCCACCACCTCACCTTGACTCAAGTCTTGATTAGACTACCATAACTAATAAACAGCTATGATCACCAGCTAAAATATCTGACAGTGGCTGGTGCAAATTCAACATATGTAGGTGCAAAAATTGTGACATACAGGTATCATTAAAAAAGAAAAAGAACAGCTTTTTCCCCCCCTTTTTTTAATTGACTAATATATTTGTTTATACATTTAATACACTTATCAGGATCACTGTGCATGGATCAGTCCAGAGTTTACAATTTTTTTATTCCTAGAATCAGAGTCAAGACCACTGCTGTCTTTTAACATGAGTAATGACCAACCTTTTAATAAAGACTGAAGAATCAGCCACAAAGACCAAGCTATTAATTATATCTAGGTAATTTTCTCACCCAAATTCAACTTGCTAGCATTCCTGTATAAAGTGAAAGTTTGGAATTACGTCTTTTTTTTTAGATTTTTTAGATATTTTCTTTTTCTTTCCCCCCTCCAGTTTATTTACATGACTTCCTACCCTGTTCTAGATATAGATAATTCACATCTTCAGTCACCTAAGAGGTCAAATACCAAATATTTCCTACATTGTATTCTCAGTTTGCCCCCAAACGAAAAAGAAATGTGTTTAAGTTGCATATGGGTTAGTATTTAGGAATCCAAGGTAACCGTTGAAGAAGATCAAACATGAATCAACTGCTGTATATTTGCTTTCCTGTAGTGGTAAAAAATAGGCATGCTCTTCTTCTGGCAATAGTTCCCCTCACAGTAGCAATCTGTATCTGATTGGCTCCAGAGGTGAAAAAAAAAAAGAAAAGGATGGTGTGATAAAGTCACTGGATTTTATTGGACCACCTATCATTATACTGTGACAATGTTAGTCCTGTTGTTCATGCCAAGGATGACAATTTTTGAAGGTCTTTTCTTTAGACAGTGTTTTTGCAGGGCCTCCAATATGTTCAAGGAAAAGTTTCTTTCGTTAAGGATGTCCAAGACAGCAAGGCTGATGCATGGTTCTTGATAGCACTGAAAGATGGCAAAATAAGAGAGAAGAGAGTAGAAGCTGATTACAGCTGCAGCAACAGCAGTGACATTGTAAGTAATTATACCACTGAGCTGTCAAAAGACAAAATGCATGACAGAGAATCTCTGCTAATCTTGGCACACTGAACGACAGCCACAATGTTCTGTCTTAGAAGATGGGAATTTAGCAGTTATCTAAGAAATAGGAAAAGGACAAGTGATGATCTAAGGCATACAGCTTTCCAAGAAACATAAACATTTTTGTACATAAGTATGGGTAAAATAAAGCTAAATCAAACAACTGCCTAATGTCTTTGTCTTTTGTTATTGAAAAAATATGACCACAGTAAAATCCAGCTTCTCATTTATAATCTGTTTGATCTCTTGTGGAGAACTTTCATGCAAGAGAACCTATATGTGATCACTAAAATATTGAGATCAAACAGAGAATTAAAGATGTTTTCTCTTCTATAAATGCAATTGGAAGCTTATTCTCTTTCTCTCATTGGAAATCTCATATAGAAAGGATTTGCATAAAAATCACACAGAAAAGATTTCAAATCCACAAAGCAATTATATCAGGTTTAAACCTAGTGACCAGTCTAAATTTATTTTCTTTTTAATGCCACATTAAAGTCACATGTGAAACCCAGACCTCAAGTCCTCCCTGAGAATGTGCAGTTATACAACACCTTTTGTCCAGCTGCAGCTGGACCCCACATCACAGGATCTTGATATAGATATGACAAACTCTTTAACTGGTCTACTGACACCTGATGGGATGCATTTCTCTCAGAGGGGAGAAAGACTTCTAGCACAGGAGTTAGTGGGGCTCCTTGGCAGAGCTTTAAACTAGCTTGGAAGGGAAAAAGGGATAAAACCAGACTCACCAGTGATGAGCAATAGGTGCCAAGACTTGAGGAAAAGAGCACGAGTGGGATGCCTCAATCTGCTTTAGGATGTCTTGGCTCCAATGCACCACACCTGAAATGTTTCTGCACTAATGCACCCAGCATGAGGAGAAAACAAGAGAGCCCAAGGCTTTGGCCCAGTCCCAGAGATTTGACATCACTGGCATAAGTGAAACCTGGTGGGATAAGTCCTGTGACTGGAGTGCCCTGTTGAGTGGTTACAGGCTCTTCAGGAGAGATAGGCAGGGTAGAAGAGGCAGAGGAGTAGCATAATATGTAATAGAAGGATTAGAATGTATGGAGCTCACAGTTGGCAATGGCACAGTTGAGAGTCTCTGGATAAGAATCAAGGGGCAAAAACATAATGTGGATGTCATAGTGGGAGTCTACTCTAGACCTCCCAGCCAGGATGATGATGCTGACAAATTATTCTTTGAGGAACTAAGGCATGCTTCCAAGTCAATTGCTCTTGTCCTTACGGGGCACTTCAATTTGCCAGAAATTAACTTGGAAGCATCACACAGCTGGTACAACCCAGGCCAGAAGAGTCCTAAAAACCGTGACATGACAAGGTAACCCACCTTGCTGATCAAGGGAGGCCAGTGGATGTAATCTTTTTGGATTTCAGTAAAGCTTTCAATACTGTCTCTCACAGGATCCTTCTGAACAAAATGTCCAGCCACAGCTGGGTAAACACATCATGAGATGGGTGAGCAACTGGCTCATGGGTGAGTCACAAAGGGTTGTAGTGAATGGGGTGACATCTGACTGGGGACCTGTCACTAGTGGGGTTCTCCAGGCCTCCATCCTCAGCCCTGTGCTCTTCAACATCTTCATAAATGACATAAATGGACCCAGGACTGGAAGGGATACTAAGCAAGTTCACAGCTGATACAAAACTGGGAGGAGCTGTTGACTTTTTCAAAGGCAGGGAGGCCCTGCAGAGAGACCTCAGCAATTTAGAGGAGTGGGAAATCACCAATCAGAATTCAACAAAAGGAGAGTGATGGATTCTGCACCAGGGATGGGGCAACTCTGGATGTACAGACAGACTAGGGAATGAGATGCTGGAAAGCAGCACCATGGAAAGGGACCTGGGGATCCTGGTCAGTGGAAAGTTGACTATGAGTCAGCAGTGCCCTGGCAGCTGGGAGGGCCAACCATGTCCTGCGGAGCATCAGGCACAGCATCACCAGCTGGCTTGCATATTTGCAAGATGTGATTGGACAGGGTGCTAGTTAATCTCATCTAGTCTCAAAAAAGGTTGCACCAGATGATCTTCTGAGGTCCCTTCCAACCTGAGTTGTTCTATATTGCTATGATTCTAACCTAATGTACATGTCCCATATGGTAGAACTTCATGGATGCAGAAAGTCAATGGCAGATCTGTTGCACAAGAGAAGAGATGCTCCTATCACTTTTGGGTTAAATCACTTCATGTTTATCCCATCACTCATTGGAGGATACTTCTTCCATAGCCTTCATTATCCAATCTATTAATAATTTTCTTTCATTTTGTAGCTCTCATATATCTCATATATAAAGACATAGTCTTTAAATATTGCTCTGAAGACATGGTGAAAACTCTTCTGTGTGTCCTGAGGGAAGAACCTTTCCAAAAGCTGTAGATATGTTGTTTTTAATTTCACCAAATATCCCAAGGTTCTGTACTGTCAGACTTAAAAAGAAAATGCAATTCCCTTTCCCTGTAGCTTTCAGTATTTTGGGGTCTTTATCTAGTATATCTAGTCTCGTTTCATCTAAACCAAACAGCCTCAATTTTTGGTTATATCATGTCTTCAGCTTCCAGGAATGTCTGTATTTTATATATATTTCTACATAAAATGTATATTTTATGTATACATTCATTTATTTATAATCTAAACCATTCTAGTTCATCAGAAAGTAATAGGCAATTGCAGTGCATAGCACATTTATCTTTAAGGTAGGCAGCTGAAATACATCCTAAGAAGTGCTTATTTCTCTCTGTTGACTAAGAAGTTGACTAGCTCAGAAATAGCGGACCAGAAATTGAATGGATTCATTATGCTGCTTCAGGAAAATGCAAGACAGATTTACTCGTCATTGGTAGGGATTTTGTATTCCCAGCCAGTACTTCGAGACTGTCTTGTGTAATACCCTCTGTATCGACATGTTAAAGGACAATGGATTGGACGCCATTGCTCGTGCAGTGCACATTGGTTTTTTGTTACCCTTTGCCTCTTCAATGGATCAACCAAGAATTGCCGCTAAAGTAATGTGGAAGAAGGACTAATTCGACACCTATATGTAATAATTTACATGTGACAGCAGAAGATCTAATAGTATCTCCCTAACTGAGAAGTTTGGTTGAACTACAAGAAATAAATATGAAGATGTATGGTAATGACTTCTCAGGTATTCACTTCAGAAAGATGGGGTTTGGGTTGTTTGGGGTTTTTTTAACAACTCCCTGAATTATGAAAAGACAGGAAAAATGATTCATCACTGAGATAAAGTGAAATTTAGTGAAACACAGAAAATTCATATTGGATTACTGCAAGAATGCAGTCTCATGTATGTTTAAGTTTTCTTTTCCTCTTTCTGGTAAGATTATCCCAGAAAGACTGCACCAATCCAATAGTGCTGTTTTTACCCTACTAAAAAGTCAGTAGATTAGACTAATTGAAATATTTCAGTTCACAGAAAATGTCAGCAGATATGTTGTAATTCCCAGAGCATGCACATCTAAGCAGGACCCTTTATCAAGAAAGCTTGTGATTTCAGAGTTGTGTTGGTTTTGGGCAAGGGGTTTTTTTGTTTGTTTGGGGTATTTTTTTGCTGTTTCTTTAAGAATCTGGATACATATAGCTTTCACCAAATCACATATTATTCCAATTAGAGACTAGTAAAAATTTCAGTAAGAGAAGGTCATTGAATCTCTTCCTACATAATGCACAGGAGCACGGAATAAAACAAATGAAACAAATTAATAATAGAATTATTCATCTCGGTTAAGACTCAGGTCAAAAAAGACCTTTAAGATACTTAATTATCATTTCTAGAATAATGCATGGAATATGACAAAAAAGGCAAAAAGGCAGGAGAAAGCCTTCAATATAAACATTAAAAGGAGACTAGCTTTAAAAAATATTTACATATCAGAAACTTGAGCTCTCTAAATTGTAGATACTTAAGTGGAGGCAGACCACTAAATTTCCTACTCTCAACAGTGTCAGCGTCTATTACAAAAGGGAGAAAGCTACATCTCCCTTTTCTTATCTTTTTTAGTTATGAAATGTGGTTAGATTACATTCCTCAATGGATGTTTTTTCCTAGCTCTTCTGCAGACATGCAATACCAATATATATTTTTATATATTTTCCCCTCATTTCCCCATCTCTGCGCTGCAGGTCCAGATACATCCTGATATTTAAGGAATGTATCTGGACCTGAATTTCAGCAGACCTGGAGAAGTATGGAAAATGTATGTGAAACAACAAAGAGAGAGACCTCTAAGGATCAACAACAAGACAAGAAATGAGGTGATTTACTTACTTTCCTGCTGAGAAGGCAGCTATGGTGTTTTGATTAGCCCAAAAACTCATAAAATATTTTTGACATTTTGTAAAGTTTGAGGATGCTGATAAAGCAGCAATAAAGTACTCGGGGAGTATAGCACTAAAACTGTAGTACTAGGGGTAGAGTTGAAAGTACAGCTGGGAATATTAAATATTCTACCTCCTCAGATGTCCCTGCAGAAAACTTGAAATCTGTCAAAAAGCACAAGATACTAGAAATGGAGTTGTATTCCATATTGATAAACCCTTAATTTCATTTTTGCTTCAAAGAAAAAGCATGAGTCAACAAGAGAAGAACTTTGAGCTACATAAAAATGTTGTCTGTATTAATGGGGCAAGGCCAGCAAAATGATGGCTGGAAGTGCTGATAAATAGAAGGTAGTTTAAATTATGCTGATGTGTCTATTCCATTTTCTCAGCAGACCTTCAGCAGCATAATTAGATTGTTTTTTCACTCTGCATCCAAAGGGCACTCATTCCTTGTGTCCCTATCCTTTTTACAGCAAGTATCTGGGAGTGATATCCTGCAATATTAACACTGTCACTGGAAAATGAACCCTGTAGTGTGCTTTCAGCTGGAGTACAACTTCTTTCACCTAAAACCAGCAAAGATACCTACAGAGCCATAATGCTCTGAACTATGCATTCTGTGAAATACAGGCACAGGTCTCAATTTACCTTAAACAGATATGGGGACACACCTTTAATTTTAATTTCATTTTCTTTGCCTTACTTTTCTTTGCCTACTTTAAGGTATAACTCATATATTACCTAACTTTCTTCTGCCATTGAGTAGGAGAATATGAAGAGCCCAGGCAAGCCTATGTGCTCTCCCACTGTCACTCAGTTGTGAAATTCCTATTGAGACAAAGAAAGAAATTAATGTTGGAAAATTATAGGATTTATTAGGGTGTTTGAAGGTCTACATGGAGGATAATTTGACATGGGTTTTGGGGGGTGGTGGTGGTGCACATCAGTGTGTTTTCCATGTAGTCCTCAAGTGACACTCCATAAGGGTTCAAGCTTCCCCCTGGTCTCAAGTTGAGATCCAAGGATGGATTTGACTTGAGGTTAGGACACCTAAACTTCAGTTACTACTTGTAGGTTTCTGTACAAGAGTTAGTTAATAGACTCATGGTAATGGCAGGAGTCTGAAAATATCTATTAGTTGTTTACAACTAGTGCTGCTTGAAAGGCCCAAGAGCACTTAAGATATTTATGTGGCAGGTATTCTATGGGTCAAAAGGGAGACACTCTCCTGTCTTGAGTGACTCTGGCCAGCCAAAGAAGATATGTTCTGATATAATAACTATATTAAGTGACTGTGTTTTGAATGTTTTTCTGGAAGTAAACTTTTTTGGCTGCTCAGTCATTTGATAGGCTCCACTCACTGTATTAACTAGATGCTTAGAAACATGTCTATAGCCACCTACATAAACACACGGTAATGCAGATTTCCTTAGATTTAAATGAAGTAAGTCTATTGGGATGTGGAACTACTTTGTAATACTGACACAAAATTTGAAAGGTGCATGGTACTCCCGTATTATGAGCTTGAGCACTACAAAATTGACCTAAGTTTATGCAGAGAAATCACCTTATGAAATTTTACTTTAAAAAATTTCTGCATTTCCCACTGAATAGGCAGGTTAGAAGATGAGCATTAAAAATCTGGAGTTACTTTTTACATAAATAAGATATTAAAATGCAAGTTGGATGTAAATTCCAAGAAATAATGGGCTAAGGTGTTAACATTCCTTTCGTATTTTTTCCATAACCATCATGATCAGGTATTATCTATATTGATTAGATCATCTGCTGTTTCTCTTCAGCAATTCAGCTTCAGGAAATGAAATATTTATCATATTGGGGAATAATGATAATGCACAATTACTGAGGACTGGAATTTTGAAAAATGATACCTCTTTATTATGGTGTGGATAAAAATGCTTGACTAGAACTCCTTTATAAATGACATATACTTTCTGCATTTAAAGACAGGAGATCTTAAACGAGAAAACTCTCAATTTTCAGAGACCTTACTCCTAACCAAATGTTAAAGGTCATGTATAATTTGCTCGAAATGACAAGTGATCTGCTACTTCCAGCAACCACTTTCCAACAACCAAAGTACACTTTGCAAAAAAAAAAAAAAAAACAAAAAAAACCCAAAAAATATTACTATTTTCATTATATTGCTGAGAAGCTTGAGTATCAACATAAATAAAAAGAAGTCCTGTTCTGGGCATGATCTGAAAGAAAACCTGTCAAGACTAGTATCAATATTTTCAACAAAGCACTGATATACAGATATCAGATCTCTTCTGCTACGGCCACCTCTGCCTCAAGACTCTGTGATGGGTGAGAAAGTCACACAGAGGACACAACAAGGAAGATTTTAAGAAGGCTAAGACATCCAAAAGAGGATCCAACTCAAAACAAAACTAAACTATTTGTTGCTATGTTAAGCATCTCAATTAATCCAAAGGGCATTTTCTTTCGTGCACTTCTGGGCATAAATTTGCAGAGCCAGGTCCTAGACCCTGGGACCTTAAAGCACTGTTCCACACCGTATAATGGAACATAGGCCAGCTAATACAGCTTTGGGCATCTGCTATGTATTTAGATAAAACACAGCCCAGAGTGTTGCTGTGACCCAGCCACCTGTGGGGCTGGGGCAGCGTGATGCCAATCAATCCCAGCCCATCCCCTGGATCGAGTTTCCCGAAGAGGCAGACTCAGAGGGCGGGTCGAGGGGCGGCTCAGAAGCCTAAGCTGCACCCCCTGGGCGGTGCCCGGGTACAAGCCGCCTCCCCTGGTTCGGGAAAATTCCCGGTTACTGGGTTGTTCACTGGTTCTCTGTTACAACTCCCGCCTCTTGGTTTCCCCCCAAAGTGGTTCTTGTTAAATTGTATTCTTCCCCTGGCTTGTAACTCATTGGTTGTTTTCCCCTTTCCCCACGGTTTTCAAATTCCCTATAAAACTGAGGACAAGCCTCAGGGGACGATCCCATCGCATTCCATCCCTTCCGAGCTTCTTCGGGTTGCCAAACTTCTAACAATAAACCTGTTAGGAGCCAGACCAGAACAGCCTCTCTCTTCCTTTGTCTCTGAGCTAACATGAGCCGGTACCATCGGCTCCTGCTGTGTTTCCCTCTGCAAAGAAGCCAGCTAGCTAGCCCAGCCAGCAGCTCTTTTCCTGATCCCGAAGTCGTTTCTGCGGCGCACAGAAGAACACAGCTGGACTCTCTCTGACCGGGGGCTCGCCAGAGCTCGTGCCACGAGCAGCAAGAACTGCGTCACCAGAGGTATTATTATGGCTAGTTGAAACACAGTGTATGGATGAAAGGCAAGATGATGAAATGTTACAAACACCCACAAGACATATCTTTAGCTGTCACATTAGTTCCACAAAAGGGCAACTTGTAGAAAGAGGTGATCAGCTACAGTGAAGATACATCCTAGCCTGTGATTAAAACTTTGTGAACAAAACTTTGAATAGAAAAACCTGCTATGGAACTTGTAATTGGTGGAATTCAGCCGTGTGGAATATTCACAACTTAATTTTTAAAACATTTTATATTAAGTTACAACTTTTAAATTTGCCCAGCATTGTAAGCTGAGATGTGTAATATGAAATAATTTTATAACATTGTCCACTGGTTTATTTTCATGTAATGTTACACTGTGAATCTTCTTCATCTTGACCATATCATCAGACTTTCTGAAAACATCAGCATGTACATGTGAATTTAGGAGGTTTCAGGGTAAGGTGAGTTAAGCTGTAATCACATTCACCTGAACTGGGTACAGTGTACCCCTCTAAAACTAAGTCATTTCAACACCTCAACACATATAGAGGCAAAAATAGAGAAAGGAGATTTCATACCAACAGGTAAGATAAAAATATACTTTGAGAAACAGATAATTTTCTGAATACTGGCAATATTAAATGCAAGTATTGAGTGAAGCAAGAGCTCTTTCAAAATAGTAGGGTATGATCATCTAATTGAGGCATATTGGGTAGCATATAAAGTGTAAATTTTTAGGATTAATTTACAGTATCCCAGGTGGACTTTTTTGTTCTCTAGCTTCTAATGGTTTGATTTTGTAATGTTATTATGTTTTCTGAAGTATTTTCTGTGTGAAAATTTATCTAAGTCATATATCTGATATTAACGTTTTCTGACTCTGTTTCTGTGAAGACATTAACCATACAATATGCCAAAGTTCAGTGGAAGGGAAGATTCCTGTCTGATTCTATACTAGACTTTTGTAAAACTTCCAGAATGCAGTCCCATGAAAAAAACTTTAGGATTTAGCAAGTTTGTGCACCAGTTATTTTATCTTTTCTCAATTAAAATTGAATACCATCTTCCCAGAAAGAGGAAACCCTTGATTCTACCTCTTATTTCCCAAGAGTCTGCAGTGCCTCCAGCAACAAATAGTGTGTATACAGCTGGTTATATGATATCAGAAGTGACAACACTGAGATACTAAGAATAAACACTGAGAACTAAGGAAATATGCTGAAGTAGCTTCTGTGCTACAGAAGCTGTGTACAGAAAAAAAAAAATTAAAAAGAGAAAAGCTATTTATACTGTAGGTAAGAGCTGAATATGTCACCAGCTCCAGTTAAAATATCTTGGAGCTTTCTACAGTGGCTATGTTACTTGTTCATAGATGTTTTGGTTTTTTTTATTAGCAGGTACCCAGTGCTCTTCATAGAAATATGGCTCTGCTTGTTGTCCTACTGTTACAGTGGATAAGCAGAGGGTAGATATACTATGCTGGTTTGCTAAGAGCTACTTTGTCAATCTGTTTACATCAGTTATGGTTATTTACACAAAGCTGGAGCTGCAACACTTGGCTATCTCATCACTGAACACTGCAGTACCTTAGCACTATTGTTTAGGGGATTCTCAGAGCCTTGAGTTATGCATCCATATGCATCCAGGTTCTCTAGACAATGCCCAAAGAGAGACAGGCAGCTTAAACATAAATCAATGCTGCAGTCATTTGTGTGACTGCAATTTATGTAAACAGATAGAAATTACTTTAGAGTAGCTTCGGTACAGACAAGGGTGTAGCATCACAGCACAGAAGTCTGAAATTGTTTCTGCATTTTGCATTGAAAAAACACTCGATAAAATGAATAAATAATGTTATGACCACATATTAGACCCAAAACTTCCCTTGCCAGGAAGTGGCCTTTCTGGGTCATGAAGTCATGCTCCCATTTGCTTATTCATTCAATCTCTCCCCTTTGAAATTTGCTTTCTGCTATACTAGCACGTATGGTGAAGAGAAGGATAGTCACCTTTTCCTTTATAGCTTGCAACCAGGCACTCTGCTGAGAGGCAAGACAGATGTGGGTCAGTTCCCCTCATGGGGAAATTTTTCACCTCCTTGACAAACACTGTAACAGCTAAGCAACTGAATCAATTAAATATAAATGGTGGGTGCCTGCCAGGCTCCTCTAGCTACTTTTTGGAAGAAAAAGTTGAGCCTGAGTTTGGATAACTTGCACAGCCAAATTACTAAATTTGCTAAAGCACCTGAGTCAAGAAGAGAGTTAGTAATTTTTAATATTATTTTGAAAGGTACAGTTATCTCCTGTTGTTGATTATATTATGATTTAAGCCATTAAAAGAAAGTCTTGATATAAATTTGCAAAAAATATATTTATTTTCTAGTGAGAATATTTTAGGAAAGTCTTCCTTGCAATAACATCTTCATAATATGCTATAAATTATCTTGAACTAATCCTGTGGACTGTTCTATGTGTTATAAATTCCTCTCACATTGTCAAATTTGATTTATGAATTCTGCTCATGAGAAAATGCTGTGAAAAAGTAGAAAAGGCCTGTTATCAGCCTGCCTACATGCTTGCGTGGATCTGGCCCTATCTTTCTTCTCTGAATCTAGGCCTCTGGAAAGGGAAAATTGTGGCATATTTTCAATAGCCAGACAAGGGAGTAAAGAGCATGTGCATCACACCTCGTATTAGTCATGTTTCAGTTCTCCAGACAAGAATAACAGAAGCCTCAGGGCACTGCTTATGCTCTTTGTGCAAGGGTTCATGCCAGTGTGTGCAGGCTGTTGTAAGAGCATAATCTTGCAAAGGCTGCTGTAGTTAGCTGGCTTGTCCCAGGGTATCCTCCCTGCAAAACAAATGGGAGCAAATGGTAACAATATTCATCTTGCAGTACACAGCAGTCTGATGACCCATGTCCAGGGCAAAGCTACAGTCAAGCTCAAGTCAAATAGCAATTCCATGTAGGGGATGTTCATTATAGTTTTCACAAACATGATAATCATAGAATATCCTGAATTGCAAGGGACCCACGAGGATCATCAAACAGCTCCTGGCCCTGCACAGGACAGTTCCGAGTGATGCCATGATGATTTTTTGCCTTTTCTTTTATCCCCCTGTTACACCTTTTTCAACTTCTGTATTCTTAGTGCTTTTTGCCTACATTCTTGGACTTGTTTGTCAAGCTAGGAGACTAAACATTTTAGAAGCTTCGTAGGTAGGGGTTAGTGTGCCCCAGACCCCAAGGTCCTCTCCAGAACGCATTCTGTAAACTAAGATAGAACCATCCAAGGGAAAGATCCTTGGGGGGGGGGCGGGGGGGGGGGCTCATTCAAGCCTCTCATTGGCGCATTTTTGATAGATGTGCTAATCAGTAAAACCTATAATGTAATACCAGATCTTTTGGGGGTGTGCATTGGGGGGGTGCATTTCGGTGCATTCGACCTGGACGTAGTGCACCTATGGATCCTTAAAATAAATACCACGGTAAAATCCCTTTTTCCCTTCTAACCGTGTTTGACTCTTGATTTTAAAACCAGGAAAAGGCATCACAAGAAACACTATGTGCCTGAGGGCAACAAAGATAATTGAGAGACTGGACCACCTCTTACAAGGATAGGCTGAGAGAGCTGGACCTCTCTACTCAGAGAGTCTTCAGACTTGAGAATGGAAGATTAAGAGGGAAACTCATCAATTTCTGTAAGTATCTGAAGAGAGAGTGTCAAGAGGATGGAGCCAGGCTCTTCTCAGTGGTGCTGAGAAATAGGACAACAGGCAATAGCCAGAAATTGATGCACAAGAAGTTTCACCTGAACATGAGGTAAAATTTCTTTGCTGTGTGGGTGACCATGCACTGGAACATATTGCTCAGAGAGGTTGTGGAGTCTCCCTCACTAGAGATATTCAAGAAACATCTGGACACAGTTCTGTGCAATGTGCACTGGGATGACCCTTCTTGAGCAGGGAGGCTGCACCAGATGACTTCACTGTGATCCCTTCCAACCTTATCCATTCTGTGATTCTGTGATTAGTCAGCTCTTGGAGTGTTCTCAGATGAAGTCCATCAGGTCCCATGGACCTATAGGGATCCAGCTGGAGCATCAGATTCGGCACAACTTCAGGGTTTACTGGGACTTTATCATTCTCACAGCCATAGTACTCAAGCACAGGGCACTGGAACCCCCTTAACCCATCCCCAGTGTAGAAGCCAGAGGCAAAGAAAGAATTAAACATCTGTGCCTTGCCTATGTCCTTGTCTTCTGGACCTGTTTGAGCCAGCTGTGTGGTGTTAATGCTTAATACGCAGCAACTTGATGTTCCCAAAAAGTCAAGGGCAGCTGATTTGGAAGTGTCCTTTAATTCGTTGAAGGATTCATTGTCCTGTCTGGGAGGTCTATAGTAGACTCCCATGATAACCTGCATTATTTATTTGTCCCTTAATCCTTACTCAGTGGCCCTTAGCCCTGCTTTTTCCATGTAAGCTCCATACAGCCCTTCTATTACATACAACAACACACCTGCACCTCGCCTGCCCTGCCATCTAACACGGCTCTTCAGTCACAGGACTCATCCCACCAGGTTTCACTTAAGCCAGTGTTGCCAAATCTCTGAGACTGGGACAAACCTTCCAGCTGCTCTTACTTGTTCCTCATGCTGCATGTGTTGGTATAGAAACATTTAAGGTGTGGCTCATTTTAGCTGACACATTGTGGAGCAGATTGAGGGATCCCAGTAGTGCTCAGTTCCTCAAGTTTTTACTTTCCATCCCATTGCTTATCACTGTCTGTTGGTGATTGAACACAGACTTCACCAGGTGAATGCAAAGCCAAATTTTATTGTACAAGCCACATCTTAATATATTGTTACAAACCAACAGTTCAGCAGCTACAAACTTCAGCTTCTAGGGTTACATGTTTTACATCTCCACTGACTACAGGTTACAATCTCCTTGCCCAACCTCCCGTTAACTATCCTACGCTTTGTCTCCCCTCCTTCTCTTTGTCTCGCCTCCTGCTCTTTGTCTTGTCCCCTGCCAGACATGGCCCCACCCACCTCTCCCAAGGCCCTACGCCAACCAAAGCCATTCTCTGTGGCGACATTCTGAATCCCCGTAAGTGTCAAGTCTGATTTTGTCCCTTTCCCTCTTCCAGTCTGGTTTAAAGCCCTATCAGTGAACTCTGCTAGCTCCTACGCCAAACCCCTTTTTTCCTCTCTGAAGAAGGAACATCCCATGAGGCGACAGTAGACCTGGTGTAGTACAGACCATCCCATGGCCAAAACCCCCAGTTTTTCCAATGGCACCAACCTTGGAGCCTTGTGTTGGTCTGAGGAGTCTGCCTGTTCCTTTTGATATTCTTCCCTGCTACTGGAAAGATTGAGGAAAAGACTACCTGTGCTCCTGTTCCTTCAGCCAGTCGTCTCAAGGCCTTGAAATCTCTTTTGCCCTCAGACTTCTTTTTGTTTTCTCACCAATAGCAGATAATAATCAGAGGGCTGTAACAGACTGGACAGTTTTCTAGTGGTGACCCTTACCTGAGCCCCTGATAGACAGAATTTCATGTCTGAATATTGGGCCCTCTATTTCCTTGAGAAGGGAGTCACCTACAATAACTACCCTTCTTTTCCTCTTAACAGAGGTCATGGTGCAGGGGGTAGACTGTGTTCCCCTATGTGGTCCCTCTATCCCCAGAGCACCTTTGTTCACCTCTCAGGTAAAACTGTCTGTGGCAAAACTCTCCTAGTTTTAGAGCCTCATACCTGTTGCAAAAATGCCAGTCCTACTTGTCATTGCCAAGTTTTCAGGAAAAGGAGGAGCCTTCCTTCTGGTATGGGCACTGACAATCTTCCAGCCTTCATGTTCAAGAGATCCTTGATTAACTACTTGACAGGGTTCCAACTTCACCTGCATGTCTGCTACAGTGGAGGTTTGAGGCTCTTGAGGTTTGAGAACAACATATCAGTTTCTCGCTCATTCTCTCCAATACTGCACAGCCTGTTCACTTCCTCCGGTAGTTCCTTCACACAGTTCATTGACAGTTGCACACCTTTTGCGAAAAAAATTATTGTAAGTCCCAGCCTTACAGAGAGTCATTAGACACTCTTGTTAACCAGAGACCTGGTAACATGCATTTACCAACAGAAGGTCTGGCTGGCTGGAGGCCTCTGACATGGCTGGTGCAGTGACTCAAGCAGCTGTGGGGAAACGAGCTCTGCGACGTGTCAAAACCATACCTGAGGGAGCATATACTAATAAGACAGGGGATGAAAAATTCTCTGGCTTCCATCACTGGCTACTGGGTTTGCTCACTGCCTCTGTTGATTGATAAAACAGGGTTGAGGTCATTGACAGACAGGCTAGTTAAGAAAGAATATAACTAACAATGTCTATAAGAAACTGAACTTTTTCCTTAAAGTTACTTTGTAAAATCTGGCTAAGATCACTCAAGGGTACAAAAGTGAGCATGAAACAGTGTTGTGGCTATATTACCTACCGCCAACTACCAGCTCTATTGACCTATATTGATAGAAAGTATCAAACAGTATGACCTTTATCAAGATCCATTTTGTTCTGTTTTCTAATCTAGAAGATTATACTTTAGAATTAAATTTGAAATCATCAGTTAGTTATAGGCCATGTTTCATTTAATGTCAAATAGACACATGCAAGCTAACACAGTATTTTGTCCATCTGCTATAGCCATAAGAATTTTGAGCAACAATATCCATTGATTTTCTCCTTCACAAAATTCCTTGTCAGTTTGCTTGACCTTCTTTTCAATGATGATCAAGCTATCCTGTTTTTAGTTTTATTCTAGTGTGTTCCAGTGAGAGAAAGAAATGTAACATAACGTTAACACCATTTTAAAAATAAAAAAAAAGGTATGCAGTTCTTTCTGATAGCTGCAGTAAGTGGCTTTTCCCCCAAGCAGATCAATTGGATGTGTAGAAAAACAGGAGCTGAAAACATAATCTTTCAGAAAAATTATAAGAAATAATTGTAAATTCCATGCTACTGGTTGAAGCAAAACAT
Organism: Corvus cornix cornix; assembly: GCF_000738735.6. Taxonomy (NCBI): domain Eukaryota; kingdom Metazoa; phylum Chordata; class Aves; order Passeriformes; family Corvidae; genus Corvus; species Corvus cornix. The sequence goes on along the minus strand of NC_047057.1, from coordinate 16,717,846 downwards.
GGGATCATGGTGGTAGTAAATAAAATTTAAATAATATCTTTTGTTGACTAAAAAAAATTATTTTGTGAGTTTATTCAAGCAAATAAATATGTTGACTAATGCAATGAATTAGTGTGCACTGAAGAGGCAATTATCAGCTGAAGAAGGAATAAAGGAAGGACATGGCCAATTAGTCAGGAATTCAGTGCAGGTGGCTGCCCTTGTTTAGATTAAGTAAGCAGTCTCCAGAGGTGATGACATTTCATGAACTGTGAAAGAAACCTTAGCAAAGAGATAAAGCACAAACCTCTTGTATCATTTGAAGTCTGAGTTTCAATCTATGAATTGACAGAAGAGGTGGTTTAAGCTAAAACTTTTAAATGGCAAAACAGACAGAACATCTTTTAAAATAATATTAGAAGAATAAACTCATGTTGCTGTAATTTTGAGAGTTGTTGCCAAGATGCATTTTTCATACTGTCTGTGATTTCATTTTCTTTGTTTTTCTCTTTTCTAAGAATTAAAGTCATATGGAAACAAGTGTAGGAAACTGCACGGGGGAATCTTTCCTGTTTGGTTTCTAATGAATTTGAATACATTTGGGTAGTACTTTTATGCAGAGCATGTAGAAGAAAGAATCAATCATTTAGAACTTTCTAAGTTCAAGTTGTTGAATAGTTTGCCACACCATGCTGACAATATTGAGTTTTCATTAGGTTTTACAGGATACAACTCAGACAGAATTAAACCAAATAAAGATAGGTTGACCTCCTACTGCTCACACTAGCCTTCACTTTTGTTTCTGAACAGTAGGAGAAAATCCATTGTAAGCATTTGCTTTTGCAATGGTCTGTTATATTATTTCAGCTGTGCAACTGCTATAAGAACAGAGAAGAACTCCCTTGCCAAAACCAGAGTGAAAGCACTTAAAATTATCTGTGGGAAGCCTGATGAAAATTTAGAATCGCCACAAGCTGGTCACACATATTTGCATGTTTACACAGCAGAAAAGGTGTACAGAACTCAGACTTCTAAGTCTGTCAGCCCAGGATGTGTTCCCAGGAAAAAAAACTTCTACATCTACTGTGAAGGTAGGCAAACAAAAGTTTGTATGCAAAAACATGAAGAAAATAGTTATCACAGCAGTCATGCTAATTCTTCATAACTTATAGCACTTTTCATTCAAGAGTCTTTACTTTTTTCTAGAAATCTATTAGCCTTTAAAACAGTTTTTGGAACAAAACTGACACTTTCTTTTATTTAAATCCCTTATTAAAAAGGAAAAAGTCTGAACTTATCTCCATGATTTAGACATTCAGATGTGATTTATTTTATTAAATCTACTTTCTTAGCCCACCTCACCTTTCCTGTCATGTCCACTTTTGAAACTCAGTATGCCTTTCAATTTAATAATGATGCAGAATTAGATGTGTAAAGCTCCTAAGCAATTTACATTGCATTTTTTCATAAAGGCACATAAATTTCTCCCCTGCCAACTGTTTTGCTGTAGTCTCCCTAAGGTTTTCAACCCTTAACTAGCCCTTACTTATATAAATCCATGCTAACTCATATATTGCCCCAATTGCTATATTGCCCCAAGGAAGCCCCTTGATGAGCCAAATATGTATATAAGTAGAGTTAGAACTAGTTAGTTAGTTTGCTGATAGCTCACTATATTATATAAGACTGCATATTATTAAGTATTCAATAAGGAAATATTATCATATAAACACTGGGTGAAGTGAGATGCTAGGTCAATAAGAAGACAGAATCCACTCCTTTCCCCATACTGTCCATACTGTAAACTGTGTGGAACTATGGTACTTAAATACTTAAATTCCAGAGTCCATGTCTACTTCTTATTTGTGAGGTGCAGAGCATTTTTACACTAACTTGGCACTCCAGCTAGGGTCCTTATTCTCTATGTTGTTTCCTGAGCTTTGCCTACAAAAAGTGGAGAACTCATTATATAGTTGCAGCTATTTTTTTCCACTTTGCTCTTTCCCTTTCCTCTTCATCATTCCATCTTCCCTCATGTCAGAGAATTATTTCCACAACTGCTGGCATAGCTCTTTTATTCCCCTAAGAGCATCAAAAGGTATAGCTCATCACTAACCCAAGGTATCAGTGCTATACTGGCAAGCACTGAGACATCTGTCTCCTTCAGTATTGGAGAGGATGGACAAGGACATGCAGCATCTCAGTCACCACTGCCTTGAACTAGCATTTCAGGAGATACTGAGTTCTTTTGCACACTTATGGGAGCTACTTCTTCCTGCACCTACCCAATCCTTCCATTGTTTTATGGCTCTTGTCTTCTTGGTTTAGAGTCAGCAAAAGCAGAGTAAACATTGGTGCGTCCAAGGCCTTCTTTTTGAGTCTCTTAAAAAGTGAGCCAAGATTCCTAAAGATTTTTCCATTAGAAGTGAAAAGGCTCTGTCTGTAAGACTTTAATGGCATGGTATCTCACTTCAAATGATGTCAGGTAACTTTTCACATTACAAGAGTGTTATGTTAACACAAGACTATTAATAGCAAGATTCACGTCATAAAGAGGTAAAGAAGGAGTTAATAACAAACATTTCAAAGTCTCCTTTCCATAAATCATCAGCTATAATTAATGCATTTATGATTCACATAACTATAGTACTATTAGTTATAATTCAGTAACTACAATTATTCTCTACAAAATTTTTTGTTATTAAAAAAATCAGATGAGGATTTTCTCTTGAAAAATCTTTGTAATGTCCCTCTCTCCAAGGAGAATAAAAGAATAAATTATTGTATTATAGAAATTAAATGTATTAAAATTTTTCTGTGATGGCCAGCGTAAATCTATTTTAACTTAACATATGAATTTAAATATACAAATTACTCACAGCCACAAACACAGAGAAATTGATACTAATTGCTCAAGCACCTACCCTAATATGTTCTTAGAATTACAATGAAGGAAAGGTGGTATGTTAAATACTATGAATGACATCTCTGAAATTAAGTTTCTGTCAAAAGATTTACATAGTAGTGGGCATATGCTCCAGTTTGCCATGAACACAGAACACAGCTGAATGCTTTTAAGATTTGATTACAAAGTCAATGACTACAGCAAATGCAATAGATACTGTGTCACTACAGAACTCCCAACACAAAGATTCCAAAACAAATTCCTGTTTTCACCCTAAACTCTGGCTTTCAGCCTAACTCTTTGTCACGAAATTAGCTTTTCTAATCTTGGTCAAAGTGACAATTTGAAGAAATTTGAAGGAAGACATAGGTTAAATTATCACTTAGTTTCTGCATGTTTCCCTCTCTCCCCCAAAAGAACAAGGTAAAGTATTAAATGAAAGGATAACAATCTTTTGAATTGGGAGCAATAGTTTAGTTACAGTCAAAACACACTAATTGTTTCTGTGTCTGCTTTCACTAAGTTCATTTTTTCACGATTTTGGAACAGAAGTAATTTGCACCTTAATATATTACTAGGTAGAACTATTGAAATACAGAGAAATAAGAGTAAAAACTCTCAACAGCACATAAAATATTTTACTCTAATGTATGCTGGAGGAAAGTATTCACAAAACATGCTTACACAGCCACAATCAAAAATATTAGAATAACTCCTGGCAAACTAGACATAAGTTTGCATGCAATAAGGTGACAAAAGATTTCCTGCAGAGACCTGCATCATTAGACACCCTGAGGTAATTCTTCTGCTTTACAGACCACTGCTTTTTTCTAGAAGTAGCCCACAAAAAGTACAACATATATAATTCATAAACTAAGGGTCACATTAAAAGGAATTAGGATGTGTAAAGATGATATAAACATTTCATACCTAGTAGCCTTAACATAGCACTTGTCATCCTCTGAGGTATTTCAAAGATCCTCTCAGCCATGCAACATAAACCATGCCATCTATCCCAGAAGACTTTAAAGTTTTACAGTTTCCATGTCCTTCCTAGGCCTTGCCTACCTAAAAGGAACTATAAATGCATCAAAACCCAATAAATCTATGAAGAATTTCTGACCTGCTTTCACCAATATCTGAAATAACTTCCTTCCTTTGATCCTCAGCAATGATTTCTCTGCTTCTATGTTCCGTAATATGCTGTCCTAGACTGCAAGCTCCTGAGAGCTCTTAAGCAGTAGGAAAGTTATCTCCAGCATAGGTGAGGTGCTGGATAATTTATCATTAGGTTACACTGGTCACAGCACTGCACAAGCTTTTCAAGAGCATATCTGAGTAAGAGAAGCTACCAGCCTCAGGCAGGATAAAACAGAGCATGTAATTTTATCAGGACCACATTTCACTCTACCATCAGCTAGCATGGATCACCCATCTCTGGCTATGGAATAGCCTTCATAGACCTCTGCCAGGAACAAATTATTAGTTGTGGGCATGTCAGTCCTGAGTTTCTGTCTTGACTATTCCAGGTCCCAAGAAGCTTCCTGTTTTGCCTGATGAAACACTCCATCTGTTCAACTGTTAGTTGTCAATCTGCCCTCAAGGTTGTCTTCTTGCGAGGTGGTGTTACCATCATCTTGTCTACATATCAGAAATTGCTATCCACGACATACCAGTATTTGTTGAATTCTGATAAAGCAGAATTTCCAACTTCACCGTGACCATCAGTGACAGATATATCCCCAACCAGTATGTCGCCAGTGGATCCTAGCAGATCATTAATGGCAGGCATACCCCTGCCCTAAATAAGGCCAGTAGTTACCAGTATTGCAAGGTATTCTAGGACCTTCACCCATCAGTTCAGAAATTTCAGATACACTAGTATTTCCTGCTTTGATAGTATTCCTCATGCTTGAACATTTGACTGTTCCTGATGCAAATGGACATCTTATTTCAGTACAAAATCGCTTTTATGTCCAGAAAGCGGGAATCTTCATTCTCAGCAATGACAATTGTCTCCACTGTCATCTTTCACATAGCTCTGTCTTGGTGATCAATGTAGTAAAGCAACTGCTCTAAGCTCTGTCTCAATGGCCTTCACAAATTCCATTAAATGTTTCATTTTCTAAAAGAGATGAGGCAGCTGGTGTGGGGTCAGTAGCTCAGACCCAGGAAGCTGTGACCAGTCCGGAGAGATGATCCCGTGAGTAATCGTCTTCCCAGGGCCAGGGCCCGGTGTCTTCCCTCAGCTGCTAGCTAGAGGGCCCATGCAGAAGCTGTCAGCTCTTTAGTGATTGTCAGCTCACGATTGCAGCTCTTTGCTCTGCAGGGCAATCTCCAGGCCAGACCAGGAGGAGAGAGACAAGAGACCCGTGTAGCAGTTCTGCATGGGGCAGCTTTATTAGTCCGCACCCAGCTCTCTCTGGTCTCACAGGGCAGAGGGCTAGATCTTATAGGGATACAGGGGGTGGGTGTTAGAGGGTAAAAGCCAGTGGGTTACAAAGGATCTGCATAGGGTCTCCCAGGGGATTCTGGGTCTGTCTTCTTCTCACTGTAACTGAAACTGGTTGTCTTTCCAGGGGAGTTCTGCTGGGATGTTATGCAATCTCCTTATCTCAGCAGGACTCCCTCCAGGGCAGAGGCTGAGTATACCCCACAAAGACATACCTGTGATATCAAGTAGATGTCAAAAATGAGAATATAATCTGAATCACTATGCACATACTGAAAACTGAGCAAAAATATACAGGAAGTCCTTCCAACATTTTTGCAGGAAAGACTTCAATACAGACTTAATCTCCTTTCTGAGTAAAATAAAACATATTTTGACTTTATAGGAGTAAAAATTCCACAAAGTACAAGGCTTATGAACCATTCTGTTGATGCAGAGATATACAATTCCTTTTTTTAATATCTTCCTCTCCCTCTTTTCCTTCTTCAAACAATTTACTCCAGTTTTCCTTACTGTCTCCAGCCTTTTTGTGAAGGGCAGACTTTCACTTCTGTTGTGATGATAACAGAAGAACCCTGGCTGTACTTACTGTCACATGCCACACTTCTCTGTACCTCTCACTAAAAACATTTTCAGATAAAAAATGTTCCTTCCCTCTCATTGCTTTCCATTTGACAAGGAGTGGAAAATATTCTTTACACAGAGTACATATAGTCCTTCTTCCTTATCAGAAAAGGCATTGCCCAATGTATGCACACAGTTTTCTTAACCTTTACACTCCATGAAACAGCTTTGCCAGAATGGACACACTTGAGTAGTGGGTCTGGCTGGGAAGATGTTAACTCTCATCACATCAGCCTGTATGGTGCTCTGCTCACATTTGTGGCTAGCAATGTTGGTAGCACACCTGTGTTTTGCCTACTGCTGATCACAATAACAAGGCCTTCTCTTTTTCTCACTCTGGCCCTGCCCTCACACTCCAAAATAATGATCCTGGGGGTAAGCAAGAAAACGGAAGGGGTACAGTGGGACAGCTGACCTGAATCAAAGCAAGGTCATATGGTATCGTGCTCAGCAAAAAAAGCTTAAGGAAAGGAACGAAGCTGGAAGAGAGAAACATAGGTGCTTATGTTGTTTGTCTTTGCAAGTCACTGCTGCCTGTGATGATGATCTGCTTTAGAGGAAGTGGCTGAACATCTGCCTGTGGATGAGAAACAGTCAGTAAATTCCTTATTTTGCTTTGCTTGCACGTAGAACTGTGCTTCACTTATTAAACTGTCCTTATCTCAACCCACAAGTTTTCTCAATTTTGCTTTTATTGTCTGCCCCATCCCATTGTAGGGGGGGGAAAGAGTTAGTGAGCAACTGTGTTGATGCTTACTTACTAGCCAAGGTCAGGCCACGACATTGCCACATTCACATATCCCCAGAGGCATACACAGAAATATTTTTCTGTCTCCCTTGTGCTATATTCGTCTGTACTTAGCTTTCTTCCAATTTTTATATTTAAGCCGTGATGCATTGAGAGAACCACGTAGATCACACCTGATATCTATAGAAAAGCAAAGGAAGCAGCACTCCGCATTCCTCTGAAGAGAATAACAGTCACCATCAGCCTCTCCTATAATGACTCCTCTCTGCTTTACGCTGTAGCCTGCACTCATCTTTCTGTAGGCATATGACTTTGCATTGTGTAAGAATACCTAGAACTTACACTTGTGAGAGGATGATAAAAAGAAGGAATCCTTAGAAGGGAAAAAAAGAGAACAAGACTCTATGACAAGAGCTACATATTTTATTGCTACCAAGTAGTGGGTTTCCTCCTGGAAAGTATAGCAAAATTGCTGATCTCATGAAAGGCTAGCATAAAGAAAATAAAATCTGAAATCTACAGCCAGAATAATTCTGTACTCAAACTTAGGTAGGAAAGGGGTCTCAGGTATCCTTGAAGAGTGTACCAAAGTCCAGCTGAGGATGCTGGCTCTAGAAAGAGCTTGTTTTCTTTTACAGAAAGGTCATGGGGTTGGAGAGAAGGAACTGTAATGACCCTATTATTAAATCAGTTTTTCAGGCAATAGAAAAGAAATCTGCTGCAAGTTTACACCATTTGGGATCCATGGTAGTATTTTGTCGTGGCCGGTGAACATACATTACAAGGGACAGAGATTTCTCAGTAAGACAAGTCCCTAGTGCCACAAGAACCACTTCATGTTAGGGTGACCAAAAAGGCTTCTCCCAGGATACTTGTTCTGTTCTGTTAATCTATCCCAGTTTGGATTCCCTGGTTGGCTGTCAGCCTCTACCCCTCGTCACTCCCCCAGAGCTCCCCATTGGTCCCCGTTCCCTGGTCCTGCCTTTTCCCCGCCCCCAGATAAAACTGTGAGTTTCGGGATCATGTCCATATTTGCCTCTGCACCCTTTGACAGTGTAGCAGCAATAAATGCTCCTGGCAGAACGCACACAAATGCCCTTCTCGACTCTTTGCTACCGACTGTAGCACTGAACCCACCCGTGCATCTGTGGGGGCATGCATATGCCCCACAGAGCCGGGCAGGGACGGTATTAGTATTTAATTTATATCTGTGGATCAGGAACTTGAGAAGAAATAGAGCAGCTCACTTCTAAGTTTCCACACTGGCCAGGTTCAGACATATGGTTCCTATCAGTCGAATCACTCTTCCTCATGGTACAATGCAATCACCCTGTTACAACTTCTAAAATTTCTGGTACTGAATATTATCAAAAAATATATATGAAGCTAACTGAGAAACATTCCTGCTTCAGAATGAGTATTTTGTGTCAGTGCACTATGACTATTTTTTACTGTTCAGAAGCAAGGAAAAAAGGGATATTATTTAGCATTTAAAGTCTCTGGGATTAATAAGAGATAACTACTGAGACAAAACGAAAGGTCAATACCATGGGATTGGGTTGGTATAACTATATACAACAAGCTGTGTACGTGAAGATTTTTGAAGTCCAGTGATTCCCATCAGTTTAAAACCAACTAAAACAAGTATGCAGGGATACAGAGACCAATCCTTTATCAGCAGAAGAAAATCGACAATTAAATAATTCTGAACTGTATATAATTTTCTTCTGCAATCTAAGAAAATAAATGTCATATCTATTTCATGATGCTATGAATGCCACTTTGGTCTTGGAGCTCAGAGTTAGAACTAGAAATTTCTGGGTTAAACAGTAAAAACTCTGCCATGTTCTTTCCTAAAAAGGAAAAAAAAAAAGGAAACCAACCAAACAAAAATCCCCAGGAGAATAATATGTCCCAAAACAGTAAAACAGTACTCCAAGGATCATTCATAGTGTTTCAGTCTCATGCCAGAATACATTTCCAGCAATGAATAAATGAACAGACTAGTCACATGTTGGATTGCATACTAAAATCTGTGCAAGATATTTTACTCAACCTTCTTTAAAGTATTGTTGATTGAGTTAAAATTGGATTTCTCCTCAGACTGATTATCTAATGTGATAGAAAATACACAGTCCAAGAGCAAATTTAGATTCCCGTGGAAAATTAAACTGTAATGTGGGGTTATCCACTGAGGCATTAAATATAGCTGTATAATTGTATCTGTAGATGACAACTGTGATATGACTGAACTTCATCTGGTTTCAAATGAAGACTTACAAAAAACATGTTCGCAAAGGACAGATGCTTCCTTTGAAATATTTGGAGGGGAAAATTGATTTTCACAGTACACTTTTCATAAACAATCACTGTACTTGAAACTTCTGAAGAAGTAGCTCAAGCGTGAAAGTTTCTGCTACTGAATCACAAAGGTAAAGAGAGTTCAGTGTATGGTCATTTTCATAAAAGAAATAAAAGAAATAAAACTGAAAAACTATAAGTAATTTGAGTAGTCACCATTCAATATCGCTCAGAGCATTATACCAATTTTTTTCCTATCATTTTCTTTTTCTATAAGTGAAAGACTGCGCAAATATATTATTATAGAACTATAAGCTTTGTTTTCCATCTGGGTCAAACTACCAGTAAAATTATGTACCTTTTTGAAATGACAATATTCATAAGAAACAGGTACATAAAATGTAGGGTCAATTTTATCAGCTCAAGAACGGAGTTAAGAAATTAAACATAGAGAAGTGACTAACAACATCTACATCTTTATTAAATTGCTACTCAGAACCAATTCAAAAATCAATAATCGAGTTATGATTTAACAAATCTTTTCCAGAAATATTCTGATTGTGGTTATGATTTACCAAAGGCATAAATCCAGATGGACATTTCACTAGCCATCTTTATTTGAGTTATTATTTTCTGCCTTTCTATTTTAACACACTAGTCTCTTCCCTGTGTGTGATGATCATAGAATCATAGTTATTTATGTTGGAAAATATCTAAGACTATCGAGTTCAACTGTATGGTAATGGGTAGGCTTGAGCATAAAAAAAATATGTCATCCACATCTGGCAGGGGTAGAACACCTTTTAAAATATTTATGAACTTTATGCTGTTACCAATGGCTAAGAAGGGGAATATTGGTCTTGTTCCACAAAGAGCATCCCTACATGTCTTTTAATGCTTTTAGAAGTTATAATGAGTGCCTACAGGTACATGTGTTTATCATAAATCAGGTTACATTACTCCTATACTCTTAAGATGACTGTATCCTATTGAGGTGCAATGCAGCAATGAAATTAGAAAAACTGATTTAACTTACAACAAGAACAAAAGCGTCTCCGATGAGCTGCACAGTGGCAGGAAAATTAGGTGGTGGAAAATGAAACAGGTTCCAGGTGCTTTCCACTTTTGCAGAACAGTTTTTCTGTTGCAGCTAAAAAATTAGAATTTAATTTCTAAGATTAAAATTTTGTGTAGCTCTGATAGATTGAGGCAAAAATGTGACCCTTTCTTGTTGTCACTCAAAAGTCTGTACAGAGAGTTGTCTTGGGGTGACTTAGTCAAAAATAATTACTATGCTTTACAGTTTATTGATGGTCTTATTAACTTGAAATACTTGAACTACACCTAAAATAATTACATTACACATCTTCATGCAGAAAAATTTTCTTTAAGCAACTCACAAGGAAAGACATATAATTATGAACTTCTGGTAAAGGTAGTAGTTTTATACAGCAGCAAGATATGATTAAAACCAGAAAAAAATAACATGCCTTCATCATTAATACCATAAATGCCCCTGGTAAATCACGTAAGCAAATGTTCAGGATCATGAAAATGACAGAGAAGAAAAAATGTATGGTCATGACCCCTATCAGGCCATGCTATAGGAACACAAGGTGTACAGTAGGACTACTGTAATGGAGCACAATCGAATCTGTTAATATTAAGGCTGGTGTTGAAAAAGTTAGATGCGTGGAGGAAGCGAGGAATCTCTAACTCATATGACAGTTTCAGCTGTCTCTTTCTGTACCTGGAACACTTCTCTAAGAATTGCTACCAGGATATATAAAAGCCTTGACAGCTGTGAATGGAGTTAAAGACAAATGCTAAAATAGAAAACATAAAGCTAGACATGTCAGTCTAAAATTTAATAGTCGATGTAAATCAGCTTGTTCTCCTGCTATAAACAAGGCAAAGTAGATATCAAAGGAACATAATGAGCTACACTGGGGGCTGATGTAATTTGAGGTAGCTCCTTTGGAATCTAACTGGATTTACATCAGACAAGGATTCTTTCCTACAAGCTGCTTTACAAACTAAAATAAAACAGACCAGGCAAGCAGGGGGTATAAAACATACCAGAGGAGTGCATAACAATAGACTGATACAAATAAAGAGTTATATATTAAGACTTAAAAGGATGTTAGTTGTTGAAACTCAGGTTTGCTGACTCTGCTTTGTGGTATGACTCTGAAAGGATCCAAACCTCCACAGTTAAGAAACTGAAGATGGTCAAGTAAGGCTAAGAGGAGGATCAAATAAGGAACATACTGAGTGAAGGAAACACCTATGGACAAAGAAATCCAACTTTCTGTCATAACTAATTTTATTGTGAAAGAAAAATGAGTTAAGATTGGTGAGAGGGAAAGACATATGAACAGATCTACATATGCATATGATTTGCAATTGCTTCTGCTAATTTCCACAGGCTGCAAACCGATCCCTCATCCTTCTAAAAGAGGAGCAATTATCAAAGCTTTAATAAATTAAATATCTCCAGAAGCAGTTCATGCAGAAGAAAGCCTGGACCTTATGGAATCAGGTGTCACATGAAATGATTACCCTGCTTTTAACATTGTCATAGTTCAGCAAAAAAATCCCGTCAACTTCCAAATATTTCTTCCACATGCAGAATGGTTTTCTCGAGTTTGAGTTACAATAAGTCTCACCAGCTTTGTCAGACTACTTCTTAGAGCCAGTACTTTTGTTAACTCATCAATTGCTGTGGTGTTCCTACATCATTTCTAAACTGGTAGGTATATTTTTTTCTAATAGATCCCAATCTCTGCCCATTAGTATGAATCCATATTTGTTATTGATTATTGAGAATGATCATATTTCAGATGATTTGATTTTAAAGGAGAGACATGGAAAGAATAAGGGTAGGGGTTTTGTTCATATTAAAGAGGGAATGACTTTAAAACATCAAAAGAACTGCATTATGGGCATAATAATCACCAAAAGAAATGTTTTGCATCATTTAGTGTGGTTAATTTATCTGCCTTGTAGCAAGAATATATTTAACTTTCTTAACTGATATTAAAATTAAAAATTTTAAACACAGTATATTAAATTTAGAAGTGTCAATGGGTTGACATAGAAGAATTAAGTTCTGCCAAATTGAAAATTATCATTTGAAAATTAAATTTGCAGTTATTTATGTAACATTTGAAAGCAAATTATAACCCTCTGAAATGCATTATGATGATTTTTTCATTAGGAGACAGGTCTTTTATGTAACCACAGAAGGGCAAAGTATTTTAACTATTCTAATTATTCCAAAATGCCTATACTTCAGCAGGAATTATTAATTTTTGGCCAAAGATTGTGTTTTAGATGCTGGATTACCTTGCTTTTCCGCACCCTTTCCCTACTGATGCCTTTTCCTGGTTTTAAAATCGAGTCAAGCACGGTTAGAAGGGAAAAAGGGATTTTAACTTGGTATTTATTTTAAGGATCCTTAGGAGCACTACGCCCAGGTCGAATGCACTGAAATGCACACCATAATGCACCCCCAAAAGATCGGGTATAACATTATAGGTTTTACTAATTAGCATATCTATCAAAAATTTCCCAGTGAGAGGCTCGAATGAGCCCCCTTCCCCAAGGAATCTTCCCCTGGATGATTCTATCTTAGTTTACAGAATGCGTTCTGGAGAGGACCTTGGGGTGTGGGACACACTAACCCCTACCTACAAAGCTTCTAAAATGTTTAGTCTCCTAGCTTGACAAACAAGTCCAAGAATGTAGGCAAAAAGCACTAAGAATACAGAAGTTGAAAAAGGTATAACAGGGGGATAAAAGAAAAGGCAAAAAATCATCATGGCATCACAACAAATGATGCTTTTCAAGGTTCTGCTCACATGTAGTGTAAGATCATTCTAGCCCTGTTGTAAAACTTTGAAAAATGTCCAAAATGCAAAATCTGTGTGATACATTTGAGGTTTTTTGTGTACTTTTGGCATGTACACAAACTTGGATTGTTAAACTACACATATATTATTTTTCAAACATTTTTAAATGTCTGATATTGTTTCTGAGGAGATCATTAAAGGACAAGGTTTAAGCTGATCTCTTGTGTGTTACAAGAGCACACAACAGAGGGGCTGGGAAAAGTATTATTTCAATTATTAACATTTGACACTATTTCTCAACTCCAATATTTTTGCTAACTCATCAGTGATTTATTTTGGAGCACCAGGTCTTTTTTAAACCAAAATAAGGTTTTACTCTGAGACAAGTAAGTCAAATTTTGCCATTAGGTACATACACAAAATGCGAAATTATGGCAGTGCTCTTAGTGCTTTCAAAATCTTGGGAAAAAATAAGAAAGTAGTTAAATAACAAATAAAAGAATTATTATACGTCAAGATAATATCTAAGCAATCCTTACTACCTGATTAATACAGAAATACCTCATCTGTAAGAGAATTAAAATTATTGAACACAAATTTTGGGTCCTAATGATATGTCTTTTTCAAGAAGCAGACTTGTCATCATCCTGGATTCTTCAAATGAGAGAATGCTGCTCATAGTGGGATTTATTCTTCCTTGATCTTGGGTAGCTTGAGCTTATTTTTGTTATCAGAGATTGCTTTCTCCTCACTGTAGCCCAGCTAAAGTCTGGAAATGGCCCATCAGCCTTTCTCAACTAAAAAAGCTGCTGTATTTTGGGGATTTTGACCCCTCAGTTTGTCAGACCATTCCGGTAAACAACATTGTCTAGCTCAGGCAGTTTAGGCATTAGCAAGGAAAAATTGAGCTTGTAGCTCTATCCAAGGTGAGTCCTGATGAGTCCTCATAACCTCCAGAGGAAAGTCAATTCAAGATCTGAGGCCTTTTATAAGCAATAGTTCTATGATATTTAGGGATTTGCATTCTATTGTGGCCTAAGTCTGGCATAAAGGGAGAAAGATTTTTTTGGGAAAAAATTACCACATTTACCAGACTGGTGGATACATCCAGTCAAGATGCAGGATTTCCATTTGGAAAATTTGATAATGTTCAAGGAGAGGCTTGAACCTGTTCTCTGGCCTGGTTCCCTTATTCTGCTACTTGAAAGCCATTCAGAAATAGCCTTGAGGCCTATGGGAGCTTTGCCAAGAACTTCACTGAGCAAGATTTTTCTTAAAATGCATCTATTTAAAAGGATACATTGAAAAGCATTTGGGAAGCAGCAGCACACATCAGTAGCATAAATCAGATTCTAACATTGGACTGGCTACCTCAATGGAAGAATTTTATTTTACTTCTGATGTAGTAAATGGACCCACATGATTCAAAGGAGCTCTTTCAAAAGCAAAGACTCTTCAGACATCTAGCAGAGAGTAGCAAGCATAGTGAACCTATCTTTAGTGTGCCTTTGTAAATAATTAGTTCATATGTGTGTGTGTATGTATGTCTCTCTCTCCCTCTCTCCCTCTCTCCCCACCCCACTTCTCCCCACCTTTAGAGAGTATTTTTGATACAGATGAGAGTGCCTGAACAAAGTCAGAGTGATACAGGCAGGCAGTGCTGTGTTTACAGAGACATGCAGGTGATTCTAATTTTTGTGTGCCTTTTACATGTGCATATAAATACTCAATGCAAGAGTTGAGAAGAGATCCTGAATAGTGTTATTTACTTTCGTAACACTGAATTCCAGATGGACGGCTGTCTGCTAGAACTTGGTTATTACAACTGATCAAGATATGGAAAAGAAGGAATTGCATTAAGGCAATCTTGTACTTTTGAGAGAAACAAACAAACCAACAATGAAACAATTTAAACAGAAAATTTCTTGTTAATCTTTCAAGCATGTCCAGTGAGAACTATGTAATTACGTGCAGAAACAGAAATTCTAGCTGAATGAAATAGTGCAGCTATTAATTTTTTTTGTGATTCGTCCCATTGCCAAATATGATTTTATTCTAAAAGCTAAGTTCATAGAAAATGAACTTGTTGAAGTTTAGATTACAGGCAATGCTCAGATGACTTTTCTTTCTTGACATCTCACTGTGGAAAGTGTAAAGTTTTGTATCTTGTTGCAGTTTAACCCCAGACAACAACTACCTACCACAGAGATGCTTGCTCACTCTTCCTCCCACAAGAGTGGGATAGGGAGGAAAATCAAAATAGGTAAACCCCATGCACTGAGATAAGAAGAGTTTAAGAATTGTATTGTTACTATTATTAAGGAGGCAACAAAGAGAGGGAGAGAGAGAAAAAAAAAACAAAAGAAACAAGCAACAAATAATACAATTCCTCACCATCCACTGACTGATACCCATCCCATCCCTCAGTAATGATCAGTTCCCCACAGCCAGCTTCCCCCAGTTTATGCCCACCACTGGGCATGGTGCTCTATGCTATGCAATATCCCTTTGGCGAGTTCAGGTCAGCTGTCCCAGCTGTGCTCCATCCAAGCTTCTTGTGCAGCATGGGACATTGAAAAGCCCTTGACTTAGGGTTAGCACCACTCAGAAACAGCCAAAACACCAGTGTGTTATCAACATTAGACCCATACTAAATCCAAAACATAGAACTGTACCAGATACTAAGAAAAAAATTAACTTTATTCTAGCTGAAACCAGAACAATCTACTTCAATTTTTGATACCAAAATTTTCCAGTTACATGACAACTGGGTTTTTTAATGTTCATATTACTTTTGGGGAAATAAATTGTTGTTTGTGCTTAATCAGTACCTGATTCTGTTAATTAGGAATTTATTAAAACAGAGAAGAGTTAAATTTGGTTTCAGCCTAACAGATCATGCCCCAAGCAAAATACATTCTACTACTTTTCCCAGCTACAGTAGTACATAGTGAGAGCTGAGTTAATGCATTCAAGACAGGTGTTCACTTCTTTCTCTGAGAAAATGCTCTTCCAAACCTTCTAGAAAGAATCTATCCTAAGTA
Source organism: Corvus cornix cornix (assembly GCF_000738735.6). Lineage (NCBI taxonomy): Eukaryota > Metazoa > Chordata > Aves > Passeriformes > Corvidae > Corvus > Corvus cornix. The sequence continues at coordinate 16,701,939 of NC_047057.1, read as the reverse complement.
TTATGGATTAAAGTCTCAAGGAGATGGGACATTAAACACATTGTGTTGAAACTAAATGAAACTTAAAATTTGTGAGTCAGAAAGAACCTATATGAAACTCTAAGATTTATGGTTAGAGTGTGTGTGCTGGCTGAGCAAAAAAATCTCTAGTCCTTGCTTTAAAGACTATAGGTATGAGGAGTGTTGTGTTGGATGGGGGCTGGGGTTGTTATCAAAAATATAATATATAGCACCAAGATGTGCAATCAGAACTTGCATTTAACCACTTCATATGTTAAATGGATACCACAGGATTATGAAGCTAAAGAGTTAAAAGGTTTTTTGTTTTATCCCTAGCATAGCATCCTCAGAAGAAAGCACAGAAAATAACCCAATTTAAAGAGTATATTCTGGGTTTTAAGACATTGTATTGGAAGGTAGAAAGGAAATGTGAATTAATATCACCTACCAAATAACTGCATAAAAGATGAAGAGGGTGAAATCGTTCATTTTATGAGGTATTTTCTGAAAGAAAGCACTTACTGTAGTTTTCTTGAGTGAAGAAAATGTGTGGACACATAACTTACATCACAAGATTTCAGGTTGAGAATTTTGATTAAACAAGGAAACAGGATTTATTAGGCACCTCTGTCATAAATTATATTTGTTGGTTTGTTTCTTCCTCCATTATCACTTTTAGGTACTTTTTGTTTCATGTGGCTTTAGATGACTCACTCCTTACTCAAAGTACAAGGCAAGGAAATTGCAATTTTTTACACTATTTGTGTACCATACAGAAAGTCTGTCCTGCAACTGAGATGTTCAAAGCTCTTCTGTATTTTTGCATAGCTGCTTATGGTCCAGACTTTGAAAGCTATAACAGAGAGATTTTGAATGAATTCACATAGCATTTTAGAAATTGCCTAATAACAAGAAGAATTTTTAGAAGAGATTAGGATGAAAATACATATTTTTCAGCATGTGGACCATAATAATTAATAAATTCTTAGGATATTATATTTTTCCTCCTTTTTTTTCGTAGTTTTTAATTTCCTTAATATATATTTTTTTGTTTTGGTTGGTTTGGGGTTTTTTTTTTATTTTATTTAAGGGAAAAATAACTATTTAGTCTTGTATTTTAAGATGAGTCATAAATATATCATGGTCCTTTACTTGTTAGGTGTCATCTTGAAAATTCTACTTTATAACTAAAACTACATTGTGTGTACATATATATATACACATATATTTAAGTCTTGTGTCATTTTTGCAAATGTCAGATAAAGGTTTTATTTTGCCCCTCAAGATTTTTTGAAATTGCCCAAATATGATATTTCTTCACCCTTTTTGAAAGCCTTCAAGATTCCGGACACCCAGCTAATAACAGATGACGTGATTTCTTATTCTCTCATAAATACTGTGCAGCTCATGGAAGAAAAGTCAATGTAATGGTTTATCTCTTTTCCTATTCTCTTTTACTCTGTATCTTATTCGATCTTGAAATTTTCAACTTCATCCTTCACTGATCTTTTTTTTTTTGCAGTGTTCAAAATATTTTTAGAAATGTGGTTAGCATCCCTTAATACACGTATCTATTTCAATTATCTCTTTCCTTTCTAATATCCCCTTTATCTGTTTTACTGTTTTCATCATTCTTCTCAGATTTCTATTTCATCTCTCCTTGCATTTTTAATATCCTTTTTGTCTTTTTAGCATTCTTCTCAAGGTCTGCAATTCACATTTTTCCATTGTCATCTGATAGCTCTTAAAGAAAGATTTACCTAGTAATTCTGGAATGTTTATTTCAGTTAACTAGATAATTATACAACATTAAGTTTACGCAAAACCATCCACTGTAAACTTTTTAAAACACTAAACATTTCTTCTTAATTGATTGCTTCCTCAATACCATTACATTTAATTGTAAATAATCCCTTCAGTTATTGCCTGCTTGAAATTAAACATTCATTCTGGTACTTATGCCTGGCTGAAAAAGATTTGGCCAAACACAAATGCAGTGACCACAGTGCAATTTAGCAGTTGCACTATTTTTGTTTTATATACTGCATTGACTATGAAAATGACAACCTCTATTGGGTCACTTTTTCTGATTTTGAGGACGCATTACTTCACTGTCTCCTCTCCCTTCTAAAACTCCAAATTTTAGTATATCTATGTTTCATATTTTCATTTTATACTATTTCTATTTCAACATATGTCTGTTCTCCTAAAATCAGTCATAACCTGAAGTGTATTATCTCTATAAAGCATCAGTACTTATCTGAAAAAATCATAGTCTTTTTTATGTTTTACAGCATTCAATTCATAACTCACCTCCATTTGTCATTCATAAGTGTATCTGTTCTTTCTGTGACACTTTTCATATAATTCTCCCCCATCATTCAGTCCATGTAACAGTTCTATCTTTATTTCCTCAACGGAGTAAAGTAAAACTTCTGAAATTAATATTTCTTTATGAGTACTTTTTTTTGGTGGATTTACATAGTTAAAATCATCTTCTCATATCACAGCTGGCAATGTCTCCTAAAATCTTCCTTCAAGTCCTTGTGCCCACTCATACCCTGAATTGTGGTTATGTTCATTTCTTGAGTCTGTATTTTTATTTATAAAACTAACAGAGTTTCCAGTTGTCCCCACTAATGTAGTCCTGAGTACTTGGATCTGGCCTGTATCTTACCAAGTTTGAAATACTTACACATATATAATTATATAGATATGCATATTCTTACTGAAACTCAAATATTCATGCAGCTTCACAGGATCAACAGCTTACATCTACTGAAGGGTCTTCAGGCTGGGGTGGGTGCAGGATACCAGATGCCCACCAAAGCTGCTCTATCACTTGTGCCCTTTAACTGGACAGGGGAGGGGAGAAAAAAAGATGGAAAACTCATTGGTCAGATAAGAAGAGTGAGATATTATTCACCAATTACCATCACAGGCAAAACTGACTCAACTTGGGGAAAAATTATTTTAATTTGTTACCAATCAAATTAGGGTCAGATAATGTGAGATAAAAACTAAATCTTAAAACAACTTCCCCCACCCCTCCCTTCTTCCCAGGCTTAATCTTACTCATGAATTCTGTACCTCCTCCTCCTCAACAATACATGGGGGCAGGGAAGTGGGATTGTGTTGATTCACCACATTGTCTCTGGCACTCCTTCCTCCTCATGGGTTGGACTCCTCAGACTCTTTCCCTTCTCCAGTGTTGGGTTGTTCAGCCTTGATAAAAGAGGCTCAGGGGAGACTTTCTTGCTCTCTATAGCTACCTGAAAGGAGGTTAGGTCCAGGTGGGGGGCTGTCTCTTCTCCCAAGTAAGAAAGAAGGAAGGACAAGAGGAAACTGCCCTCTCAGTAGTTAAAAATGAATGTTTGAATAAAAATAGTCTAGAATGGATCATCAGTGAACAAAAGCACCCATCTACCCCTTCAGCTACAGTACCTGGTTAGGATTTTTAATTTATATTGTCAACAGGTCTTGGCTACTCAAGGGAAAATTCTCTTCCCTTGGGAAGTTTTATCTAACTTTAAGACAATTAACTGTTTTCATAAATGTGTATGGAAGAATAAATATCTTAACAACATTCCGCTTAGGGGGCAATTCCATAATTAACCATCAACAAGCACTTTGCCACTGAAGTCATATCTGCACTTCATTCACAAGAAGTGGCTATGAAACATGGAACAAGTAAAATTTTAAATATCTAAGGTGGTTTCTTTTGGGGGGTAGTTGATGTGGAGCCTTGGGTGGAGCCTTTTTCCTCCCAGGAAATATTTGTTGGAAATGCCTGCTGACAGACATATTTTTTGGGTTATGGTGCTATTCTCAGTGTGCCTAGATAATTTCTGTTCAGACACTGTTCATGCCCAGCAAGCTCACCTCCATGAGGAAACAGCTAAATAAATACACACAGCCTCTTTTATGTAGCAGCTTTTAGTCTTTTGACAACTTTCCAAATGCATACAGTGAAACTGTGGAAAAGGCAAAGAAAATCAGGAATACTTTAAGCTGGTGGTAAACATATAATTTTTTCCACTCAAAGACTACATGAAAAGCAAGCAAAGGCTGACCTTTTTATTCTCTTCCTACTGTATCTCTGACACTGCAATATTCAGACTGTCTGGTCTGTTTACATATTTATTTATTTTTAATTCTGTAGTTGTGGGTGAGTCAGTTATCACGCAAGATACAAATAACATTATTGATACTTTTTCCATATTTAAAGTTTATTATAGATGTGGCTTCAGGTTTTAATATTTGCAAGCAACCCTTAATTTATGATCACACTGTGCATTTTAATTTATGAAATGGTTGGAGGAGAAAACCAAACTATTCCAGGATCCACAATTACAACCTGGACCATTTAAATCAGCTGAGTCCATGACTGGTGACAGCTCGTTTCATCCAGAAAGTATGTAGCTCACAAGATCTTAACCGATAGGAAACTAAAACTAGAGGAAAGTAAAAGGTTCTAAGTAAGAGATTCTCTTTACAATAGCTTAAATCCTGCTCTTAGCCAAAGACCAGTAATCATGGCATCAGTGAATTAAATGACAACAGCATTCTGATATCTGTAATAATGTTATAAATACTAGCAGATTGTGTTAGAAAGACACATCTCACTTTTCTTTTTATACGTAATCTCCTTTCAAACAGAAAGAAAAAACTCTCACTGTTTATTAATCGAAAAAATTCTGTTTCTAAGATGGCAGCAAATTTTGCAAAAAGATACTCCATATGCAAACTAAAAGAACCCAAAACCACAAACTTAAAAGCAATGCCTAATGGCATATCCAGATAATGCTAGATGAAAATACCCTTTTAAATCTTAACCAATGCCTTAACTAATTAGCTTCATTCACATTGTCCTACTGCCTTCTGGCTTCTGAAGAGTTTACACTTGGAATGAAATGTATTTTAATTATAAAGAATATTATACCAAGCACTCTCTAGAAATGAAGCCTGTTTGATTAGTTAGCAAGCCCAAAAAGCACTTTATGTGCTTGCAAATCCTAAACCTTTTTTTGCGCAAATACTTATCAAGAAATTTGTCATGGTCTAAAATCCTAAGGGGTTATGATTGTTCCTTCAAAAGCCTTTAAAAGCAAATACACTCGATGACTCAAGATGTCATCCTTTACGATGTTACGCATTAAACATTTCAGGAACAGACTAATCATGTGTTTATTAACCTCTGCTCTGAAACCATCAAGTCCAGATAGCTTTCTTGACTTAAAAATAAGGCTAGGTTTATTAACCTGTTTTATAGACAAGTACGAAGTGCTGCTTTGTGCTGAATCCTCCTGGAAGGGAGAATAAATTGACTTTATTGGAAATATATCAGTATTTTGTGAATTGTGTCCTATCTACAGTAAGACCAAGTGAGGACAAAGAAAAAGCATTAATAGTTCCTCCCTATATGCACATGCATTTAACTAATTTTTTTAAGTGTTGCAAAACAACAAAAAACCTTATTAGAGTATTAAATACTTGGTAGATATGGTTTCCAAAATTAATTAAATTCATCCATGTGTTCTAAAAATATCATTACATGATTTAGATTATTCCAAACCATGGATTATCATGGAATGAATACATAGAATTGCATGGGTTGGAAGGAAACTTAAAGATTATCTAGTTCCAACGTCCCTGTCATGGGCAGGGACACCAGCTTGCTCAAAGCCCCCTTGCCTTGAACACTTCCAGGGATGGGGCATCCACTACCTCTCTGGGAAACCTGTTCCAGTGCCTCACCACCCTCACTGTGAAGAGCTTCTTCCTAATATCTGATCTAAACCTACTCTCTTTCAGTTTGAAGCCATTCCCCCTTGTTACATGACTCCGTAAAAAGTTTCTCTTCATCTTCCTTGTAGGCTCCTTCTAGGCACTGGAAGGCTGAAAATAGGTCATGCCAAAACCTTCTCTTCTCCAGACTGAACAATCTCATACCTCTTACCCTTTCCTCATAGGAGAGTTGCTCCATCCCTCCAACCATCTTCCTGGCTCTACTTTGGCCTTACTCCAACAGGTCCATGTCCGCCTTGTGTCAGGGACCCCAGAGCTGTATGCAGTACTCACAGTAGGGTTGTAATACTTTTGTGTTCAAGTCTAAGTTAACTTCTAACCAACAATATTCCACTATGGATAAAAGAAAAGAAGCCACATGTGTGGACTCAAGAATTTGTGTGTGTGTGTGTATGTGTGTGGTTAACATCTCAAAAAATCTAACTAAAATACAACAAATAGCCACCATTTGTTCACTTAAAGAAACACTGGGATTCTGAGTACAAATTAATATAGAAAACATTCATTGATATACTGTAACTTGTTATATAGAAATCTTACTAGTATCTTCCCCTTCCTTTCATGCTATTCTTACACTCACAGTGCCCCTCTAATGTCACTGTTCTGTAAACAAGCCTTCAATATCCCAAGGCCCTGACTAGGAGGGATATGATGTTCATCTTGATCTTATTTTTGTTTCCTTGCCCTGGACTTCTGCCTTCTGACTGGTCCCACTGAGTGGGAGCATGGCCCTGCAGACTCCCCAGGCTCAGGCCCCTCAGAGGCTCTTGTTTGTTGGGCAGCGACTCCCTGCGTTTGTCAGACTTGTCCCATGGAGAGGCAGTGGCACAGCTCAGGCTCAGGCAGGGGAGGCAACAGGCACTTGGCCCTGAGACAGGAGGTGAAACTAGCCCAGTCCAGCTCTGCCCAAGGTGAGTCCTGAGCCCTGGGCATGGAAGTCTGTGACTGGCTTTTAATTCATACCAGCAAAAAGCCCTGTTTACTAAGCTGCAGTGGGTTAGAAAGAAAATCCCCCATCTTATTAATCATATTTGTCCAACAAAGTGCCTAGTTGAAGCCTTTGTACCTGAGGTCTGACCCAGTGGCATAAAATATTTAGTCCACTGTACTAGTTTGAAAACAAACCAGTGGGAGGCACCAAGTCAGAATAACAATTTAATAGGGAAATTAAGACAAAAAGAAAAAAAAAAAAGGCAGCAAACACTGGTTCAAACTGACGGAGTCAGGATACAACCTGACACCCTGTTAGTCAGGGTGGCAGTAGCAGTCCAGTAGAATGGTGACTGCAGTCCTCCGATAGTGGTGGATGTGGTTCTGTTGAAGCAGTGATCCTGTAGAAAGGGTCTGCTCTTCCTCAGAAGGTCCAGTGGTGGCTATGTAGCTCCTGTCCTCTGGGAATTCAGTGGAAAGGGTGTCTGTGGTGTTCGGAATCTCAGATTATATCCACGATGAGATGCTTGGTTCCTCCCTCTGGGTGGAGCATCTCACAGTGGGATAATGAGTCATGAGGCCAAGTGTTGATGGGCTCATTAACAGAAAGATAGTCCGGGGGGAGGAGGCAAGGAAACACTGCCCCACCTGATTTCAACAGCTCATGAGGATGGTAATAGAATACACCACAACCCAGGACATCCACATACAGGATCCCAATGATATTTAGCACTAATTCCAGGCACAAAGCATTTGATTCATCTACCCTTAGGCATTTGCTTGAGGACTGTAAGGCAGGAGATGTTGCTGATACGATTTTTTTCTTTACTTTTCAGGAAATATGTATACATTTCTTATTTCATGTAATTTCTCCTTATGTTATCTTAGATAAACTTTAGACTGTAAGACTTAGGAACTTCTACACTGATAGAAAACACTCAATAAACTTTGACATAATGAATGCTGTTAGACTTTCTGCAAAATGAAATAATCATAAATTACATATACTGATATTGTAAAGAGATCTAGACAGCTCATACATGCACCACAGAAAAAAATAAGTCAGAAATCCAAAGTGCCATGATACCAAAATATTTTTGAATATCAAAATAGTCCTCCTTTTCCCTTTGCTACTTATGCTACCAGGCCATCTGGTATACCATGAACAATATATGACTCAAAATGTCAAGAAAAACAAAAACAAAAAACTCCAACCAAACAAAGAAAAGACCAGAGAGTGCCAAGGAAATCAACGCGTAAGTTTACTTTTTCTGACTTGTTTTACCTAATGTCTCACCTCCTGAATCTTCAATTTCATTAGGGACTGAATCATATAATCAAAAATAAAGACACCCCTTGGAAAGCTTACCTATTCACCCAAACCTTCCTCTACTGCCAATGGAGATGGATAGCTCACATATGTACCGTTAAGTAAGACGGCACCAGGAGGCAAAGGCAGCATTAGACTGCTGGTCATCCATACTGGCTTAAGTGGTTGCATGCTCCCTGACATACTTGAGCCATTCCCATTTGCTTTCCAAGACATTGGGCATGATTTAGGCAACTATAACACATCTCTGCAATTTCTTGACTCAGTTTGAACTGAACCCCTTCCTTTATACAGAGACACACACATACACACAATTAGAATTAGATTTACTTCTTTTGGCTGTAGAGATGCTATAGGGGCCCTGAAGAAGCCTTGGGCCAAATACTGTATTATGTGAATTCAGTGAGCCTGCACCAGCTGGCCTCAGGGTCAGACAGTGGTCTCTGCTTGCTTTTATTTAGCAATATGACATAATGCCCTGCTGTGGTTTAACCCCAGCTGACAACTAAGCACTAAACTACTGCTTACTCACTCCCTCCAGAAATGGAAGAGTAAAGAGAAAACAAATGGGTTGAGGTAAGAGGAGTTTAATAATTGAGATAATAGTGCTAATCATAACAACAATAATAATAATAATGTAATGAAAGAGGAGAAAGAAAAAAAAAAAGAGGAGAGAGAGCTAAAACCCAATAAAGACAAATGATAACAAATGAGAAACAGTTGCTCACCACCAATCAACCAATGCCTAGCTAGCCCCCAGCCAACTTTCCCCCTAGATTATATGCTGAGCCTGACATCATATGGTATGGAATATAACTTTGGTCAGCTGTCCCATCTGTGGCTCCTCCCCTCCTTTTGTGCACCCTCAGCCTACTCATTGGCAGGACAGCATAAGGAGCAGAAAAGGCCTTGACTGTGCAAGCACTGCTCAGCATTATCAAAAACTTCTCTGTGCTATCAGCAAAAATCCAAAATGTAGCTCTATACTCCTGTTCTGGTTTGTCCCAGATCAGCAGCAGGGGGCATGGCCAAGATATTTTGTTATTCAACACTATCATTGCTGGGATGGGGGAAGGTGATTCTCTCTTGTTTTGGAGAAGAAAGGCGTGGAGCAAGCCTGGTAGACAGAGCACTTGAGATGAGTTGCCACCACTGGCTGCAGTTGTGCAGCAGCATCAGTTCTGGCTGGGTGAGTATTCTGCATGTAAATCACCCACTCTTTGTACACTTTTGTTATTAGCATTGCTGTTTTGACTGGTTGTTTTCTTATCTCTTTGCTGTTTCCAGTGAATTGTTCTTATCTCGTGATTTGCACCTTTTGTGTCTCCAATTCTCAGCTCCATCCTCAGAGCAGGAAAGGGAGGGAAAGGTGGGGAGTAATTGAGCAGGGTCTGGTTTGGGAGAGCCTCAGTGGAAGCACTGAACTGGGGAATACTATTCTTAAACCACAACTACTCACTACTGTAAAGAAAATTAATTACCCCAGCCAAATTATCCCTTATTCCATGCCATTTATGTCATGCTCGGGTTCCACACTATCCAGTACATCCTCATTAACCACCACCCTCTTTCTCATGCTTTGATATTGTACACAGATATGATTCCCTTCATCTACAGAACACCCCCATGAAATGTCTGTAAAATATTTGTAAATATCCATTGAGTTCCTTTAGTCCAGGAATTTGGTCTCCATCTGTCATGGTGGTCACTCAGGACAGGAGATGTAGTATGTGGAGTTACTGAGCTCCAAATCCAGCTCAGGTTGAAAAACAAAGATGCATCAGTTATATACAAGGAAATCAACCTGAAAGCTGTTTAAAAATTTCAACAACCACATTCTTTTTAATATAGCTTTCTTGATCCACCATTTACACCAAGCCTTCAAAATTCTAGCATTGTGTGCCTAGTCTGTCCTTTTGCTTTATCTTTTGTATTATAAAGTTGGTTTTTTTTTTAATCAACAGGAGAAAATATATAAAACCTGCATTGATACAATTGCTATGAATATTTTGATCAAATAAGCAATTAAATAATATAAAAGGGTTAGCTATGATTATAAGTATAAAACTGTGAAGTATAAGGTATAGAAATATTAGGAGTGCTCTGTTTTGAATGTGTAACCATAGAAATGTCACCAAGAATTTACTGGACATTTATGTTTCGGTCAAGAAACTATGGAGATTGTCATGCTCACCAGTTATGCTGCTTGGAAACCCACTACCCTTCCCATCTTGATTTTAATATCAAGGATTCCAATCAGTAGACCTTAGTAGAAATAGACAATGATTGTTTTAGGACAAGAATATTGACAAAGTTATTAACTGTTGGAACCAATCAATGTAAAGGTTAAATTTAAGAGTGGGAATAATATGCATAGTATGTTAAAGAACTCATGTAATGATGATTTAACAGAAAAAGTATATAAAAGGGATGGGTTGTGTTTGTTGAGTGGGACATGTTTTGGGGGAGCTATCCCCCATCTTCCTGGCGCCCCCAGTAAAAAAGTGTCCGCTTATTCACCTCAAATTCATGTTGGATAAGTTTCTTTTATCCCATTTAGTGATACAATAATTTGAAGCCTTTCAATTTTGCTTCCTTGCAGCATTTGTTTTCATCTTCACATATGGCACTGGAGAAAATGAACAAAACCAAATTACTAATAAACCTTCCTACACTTCAGATCCATATTTTCTGTTGCAACTCTAAGAGTGGTCAAGTGTGATGGAATACTATTTACTGCTTTTCATATCTTTTTAGAATAGTGTACTTGAAAGAATATAAATGATCCAGAGAACTGAATTAATTAACTAGCTCTCAAGTTCGCCATTAATCATGCACTTTATTCTGATTTTGGTTAATCAATGACATGTGCATCATTTTAATAAAATACTTGATTAAATTCTTTAATAAATACTTTTTCAAAGTTCAATATTAATTGCACTGCAACTGTTGGAGCAGAGAATGAGCCTATGGTCATTCAAGTGTTGTACACACAGGAAAATGTTATCTTTCACTATTTTGAATATTCCCATACATATTCAGCAAATATTTTGGAAAAGTCAGACATAGAATTCATTTTTATCTCACAACCAGCTTAGTGGAAAGCCATTTATTATAGTGTAAAATTGTTCTCTTTGTGATTTAAAATGATCACAATAGCCTTAGCTCAATTCACTGAGATGCCTTGTATATTCATATGCGCCAGTATCATTTACATCTGATTGTGTCAGACAACACAGGATGCTTTCCTAAAAGAGAACTACTAACTAGTTCATTGTACTGCCTGAATTTTTCAGTAATTTGATAGGTGCTCATGGTTTGATCATCACTGACTACAGTAGATTCTGTCTCCATGATCCTGAATTTTTCACATTACAATGTATTGAATTAAATATTATGTAATTTAAATATTGGTATATTATATTTACATTGAGCAGATGGTTTGAGAACAACATTTCACCATAGCTGAAAGCTTATAAAAGTCATCCACTTCTGGTTTAACACTGAGATTCAGTCTGAGAACCAATCTGAGATCTATATTTATATCTGTGTAAAACATTTAATTTATAATATGGCTGGAGCTCTGAAGACTCAGAACAATATAAACAATTCAGAAAAGATTGATTTATTTATAAATTTCCAATAACTTTATAAATAACTATGAAGTTTTGATCTGTCTTTTCCTTCAATGCCACTGTTTTTGTATATTTTTCTGAACTAAGTTGTATTAGTTAATTAACAGATCTTTTAATCAGTGATCACGTGAAGGAAATCACTGTAGCTCCTTCATATTTAACCAGTTTTCAGGAAAGGAGTAGATGACCTAATTTCAGTTTAATGAGAAGCGGAAGCACAAAACAGACAGAAGAAAAACTGCGAAAAATCCCTCCTGATAGTATCATTTTGATCCCTAGATAATACTTAGACAAGAATTTAGTGGGGTTTTTTTTCCTAGTTGTGGAGCTCTTCTGCCTCTTCTGTCTCTAACCATTTTCATCTCATTTACTAGGTGGCTTCCAGTGTTACTTTTGGTTGGGGTAGAGTAAATTTTCTTCACAGTAACAAGTATGTGGATAAGTTGTGGGTTTATGCTGGCAGCAGTGCAGGTCACATAGAGTTGTTTTAGTTACTGGTGAGCAGTACTTACACTTTTCTCCTCCTCAGCCCACACAACCAGGAAGTCAGCTCGAGGTGTGCAAGAATTTGGGAAGGAACACAACCAGGTCAGCTGATCCCAAGTGACTCTAGGGATATTCTAGAGCATATGGCATCATGCTTAGCATGTTGAGGCTTATGGCATTTGTGCTCCTGAGTCACTGTTATGTGTGATGGAGCCCTCCTTTTCTGGGGATGGTGGAGCACCTGTCTGCCCATGGAAAGTGGTAAAGAAATTCCTTATTTTGCTTTGCTTGTTTTCATGGCTTTTGCTTTACCTATTGAACTATCTTTATCTCAACCCACAAGTTTTCTCACTTTTACTGTTCGTGTTCCCTCCTCCAACCCACAGTGGGTGACTGATCAAGTGAGTGGCTGTGTTGGGCCTAGTTGCCAGCTGGGGTTAAACCAGAACAGTTCCTCATTTTACTCTGGCAGCCCACAATACAATTCAGGAATTAATTTCCTCTGACAATTAGGGGTTTCCAGAGTGAGGTATTGTAGCAATATCATTTTTCACAAGAGCTTGCAATCAAGAATAGGTCTTGTTTTGTGAATATTGTCACTAATAAAAATAAAAATGTGAGACCTGCTGTATAAGAGAGTGCTATTATAAGGAATGTAAACTGATTCTTTGCCATCAACGTTTACATATCAGGGAATTGGAGATCAGTGTTTTTGCATTAATTCTGGATTTCTCTTCCATGCACCCCTTCAAGTCTTTGCCATTACGTGCAGATGTGGTTGGAAAATCACATAGTGTAAGTATACTGTTTGCCGAATCTTTGTTCCAAAAAGATAGAGCCTAGTTAAAGAAAGTTTTCTTTTTTTATAACTCACTGAAACACTATAATTTCACTGTCAGCAAGAACAATTCAGGATTATTATGTAGTGGTGATTTAGGGAAAATTATATCTCCACTGTAAATAAAAGAAGTTACACCTTTGTTATCATTATTATTATTAAAAATAAGATCAACGTTTTGAATCATATTTCAAAATAAAATCTTTTTCTTCAATCTTATTTCAGTAAATTATCATGTTCTTTTTTCTCACCTTTCAAAATCTGATTTATAACTTAGTGTCCTGGTTTGAGACAAATTAGGAGGAAACGTCCTCTGATAGAATGCAGGTTTCAGCAGCCCCTCCCCCACCAGGTTCGAAAAGAATGTTTCTCAGAGGAAAGTGAAAAAAAAGCTGTTTATTTAGCAAGCAGGGTGCACACAGGCACCAAAAAAATGAATAATGTTAAATAATAAAACCTCTTGCTGTGGAGAAAACCTGAGTCCTTTCTGTAGGTGTGGCTTTGCTCTCTCCAGAGCTGGGGTGCAGCGCGGGCCCCCCGGGCTGCCATGTAAGGCCTCCCAGTGATGTCCTGGTGTTGCTGAACAGTCCATAAGAAAAGAAGAAGAAGCCAAAGTCCCAGCAAAACTCCGTGCTTTAGCTAACGAACAAGAAGCTAGCTAAAAAGCAAGAGAATGCAACTCTCTTCCCTGCTGCAGAGAGCCGAAAGCTGGGGAAATGCAGGAAGGTTCTCCCTTTTGCTCTGCTGCAGCAGTGAGAGCGTGGGCGAGTCTGTGAGTCCTTGAAACACAAACTGCGCCAAAGAATTTGTTTGGCTCTTTTCCCTCCTTTCTCCAGACCCAGTTTAAAGGCACAGAAAGGCAGAGGATTTATGTCTGGCATAGGGCAGATGATAGGGAATACAGTATCATACAGTCACCCCAGGACACAGCTCCTTTGAACGGTTTCCTGAATGTTGTTTAAAAGCCTGATGAAAGTGGTGGTGTGAAACATAAGAAAGTAACAGTTTCACCCTTCAAACTTGTAGCTGATGAGGTGAATAATGCTGAGAGTCTGCAGAAGGTTTCAGCAGAATACTGGAAACCACTAGAAGGACTAAATTTGGATGAAAGCCTCAGAAGGAAAGAAATAGCAAGGACCTGTAAGATACAACAGAATCTCCTGTAGGTGTGGTGGGTTCATCTTAGCTGGCTGCAATATGCCCATCCAACTGCTCTCTCACGTCTCCTCTTCCACAGGATAGGGGGAAATAATGAGATGGAAAAGCTCCTGGGTTGAGATAAAGGCAAGGAGGTGCTTACCCCTTACTGTCATGAGCAAAATAGACTGAATTTGGAGAAAATTTATTCAATTTATTGTCAGTTAAAATAGAGTTGAATACTGACAAAGACAAAACATTTCCCTATCCCTGCTTTTTTCCAGGTCAAGTACTTCACTCCTGACTCTTCTATCTCCCTCATCAAGTGTCACAGAGGATATGGGAAATACGGGACTCTTGTCAGTCCTTAACTGTTTCTTTCTGTTCTCATTCATTTTTTTCTGTGCTCCAACATGGGTCTTCCATGGGCTGCAGCTACTTTGAGGCATATCCACCAACTTCATCATGGGGTCCTTCATGTGATGTGCTCCACTGTAGTGTCCTCCACAAACTGCAAGGGAACCCTTGATCTGGTGTCTGGAATACCTTGCTTCTTCTCTGGCCACAGTGTTCGTGGACGTGCCTATCTCACATGTTTTCCCTCATTCCTCACTGACTATGTAGCATTTTGACCTTTCCTAAAAATGTTTTCACAGAGGCACCACCAGCTTGGCTGATGGGCTCAACTGTGTCCTGTGATGGGTCCTTTGGACCCAGCTAAGTCCAGCACACAACAGCCTTGGCCACCTTTTACAGATGTCTCCAGCATCCCTGCTATCAACACGTGGATATGAACACCCAGTATAATATGAATAACAAGTCATAAGTTTCTTGCTTTCATACTATGTAGAAAAAAAGTTGTAGCAAAGAAATCCTTTGAGTGACAGATTTCTGTAGGTAATGAGAGAGACTTTGGTGTTTTTAATCTGATATATATGGTTCCATACATCTATGTCTGTTAGTTAGCAATGTCACAAGGTAATACAGATGTTTGCTGGAACAGTTTCTACAAACTTAGGATCCAGTCCTATGCTTTCTAGGGTATGTAACTGATATGAAGAAAAACAAAATGAAACCTGTTTTGCACAGGAAGAATAATTCAGTGTAACTCCAAGTTTCATGGAAACATAATTTGCATTATGTGGCAAAATATGGCAATCACCTCCTTCTCACATCATGTTTTAAATAACATGTTTCTTTTTGTTACTAAGATGTGAAATACATATCTATTTGGAAGTGATTCTTTGTTTCCTATAGAACTGATTCTTATCACAAACTCCAATAAAATCAGTATTATACTGGAGAAAATAATTTCTCTCCCTTCCTTTATTTCTGTCTCAGCAGTATTAAAGAGTGCACAGATGAAACTGTTATGAGATGTAGTTAGTAGCATTGGACCTGATCTGGTGCACTAACTGGGTCAATTGTTGTTTTGTATCCCTTTGCTTCTTCTTTTCCCTTTAGTAAGCTTCCTGTGCTTTCAGCATATTCCCATATGTTAAATGTTACTGTTTCACACATCTCCAAATAAATAGAATAGCCTAGAAAATATAAGAATTCAATTTTGCTTGCAAAATGATAATTTAGCAAATATTCTAAAATGGTAACTTGTTCGTCCTGCAAATTACTTAATAAAATATTTTACCTTGAACATAAATCAACCCAACAAAGTTCTAGAAATAGATGTAAGTGTAAAAAAATACATTTCTTGCCTACACAAAGGCAAAACATTCCTTCAATGATTTAAATAAAGAAGGGATGCAAAATGTTTTCCAAATCTTTTCCCATTAGCTTGGAAGATTCAATAGAAATGTATTTTAGGAGGCTTTGTGGTTTTTGTCTATCCATGATGACTGAAGGGTATCATAGGGCTCAGTGATAATGGTGGTGTTTTCACCTCTGTATTCTGTGACCATGTCTGTGCAGATTCCTGAAGACAAATTGGCTCTCCCTCCTCATGCTTTGGATTGTCTGGATAAAATCCAGTTTTATAAATATGGTCTTACATCCATAAAGCAGTATTTGCATGTCTTAGTTCTCTAAGAATCAAGACTTACTTTGTAGACATCAATCTCATTGTCAGTATCCAGACTGCCCTGGAAATTCCTTTGGACAAATTATATCTAATGAAGATGAAGACCATTATATCCCTCATTACCTTGGCAAGACAGCTTTGGCAGAGAGAGAAGGGGTTGGTGGTTCTGGGAACTAGCATGCCTAGACAGCTGTTGTAGGAGATATGCAGAAAGGAAGAGGAAAGGGCAGGAAGCTGTCGATATTCCTGGAACCTTGATCTTTGACAAAAGAGGTTAAGTGTGTCTTAAATTAATGGACAGCTGCTTCTTGGAGTTCACTGAAACTTTTGGAGGTTTTTTTCAAAGCATACCATTTAACATTAAAAACTCTTCTAAATTACCAAACTACAGTGTCTGAAGTAAAGGAACTTACGCGAGATTCATCCAAACCTTTTGCAGGTAGAAACCTGACAATAATAATACTTAAATTAATAAAAGGTGATATTTTAGTGTTGGAAAAGAAGCACAAGAATGGAACATACTCAGAGAACATCACATTTTATAAAGGCAATGTAATTGAAATGTATTGACTGTAAATCAGTTCACATTACCTCATTTCATTAAGGGTCATATGACATACTACTATGATTATGCTAAATTAAAATCAGACAATGCATGTAATCTGTAGCTTCATTATCTTCTTGAAAACCAGGTACACAAAATTTTGTGTTTTCTCCTTCAAGTATATATTGAAACAATTAGAAATAGTGGCAAGAAGTCCATGCCTTAGTATTTTATTTAGTTATTGGGTAAATTGTTCATTGTTGTAGTCAGGTCAGTTTAATCACCTACCAATGAAGTATTTGATTTGCTTTGGGAACATCTTACTTGGTCTTTTCAATGAGACGGACAACAATGAAGAGCCCAAGCCTATTGGTTATCACTGAAAAATGTGATGGCTCTGAGACAAGCACTTCAGCTTAGTTCTCTATGAAACCTAGTGTATCTGAAAAAAGACCATCCTTTTTACTAGGTCTGGAACTAGAAAAATAAAAAATTCCTCTGCTCTTAAGACTGCATTTATTTATCAATTTTTTTTTACCAGAATAATTTTTGCAGCTTGAAAGTCATTGCATAAGTAATCCCGTAAGTGATATTCTGTCTATTTCTTTAACAGTACTGGAATTGTAATCCTTTATCTCTCAAATTTCCATTAAGAATTCCTGCCATATAGGAATCCAATGACACGATTCTTCACAAGAAGTACTCAAAAACTCTTGTATAACTTATTGTGCCTAATGAGGAAGACTCGACATAATTATTTTTGTAGGGTTGAGAGATCTCAGAACGACTTCAACTCTACCCACATTAAAAGATAAATTTTAAGTTCCAAAGGAAAACGCTTTAGATCATCATTCATGTCACACGGAAATGGTTTCCTAAGACATGTTTATGCTCTTAAGTATTTTTACAGCCTTTATTTAGTCAGATTTCATACAGGTGTCTGGAAGAAGACAGTGTAGTTTTAATAGTAAAGTAAAAAGGTATATTCAAGTTTCTATTTTTGTATCTTCCATCTTTCAAGGTCAATTCTGGTTTTGTTTTAGTGAGTTACTGAAAGTTTGCAATTTCTTTCACTTGTCAGCACCCAACTGATAGTCATAATGCAAACAATTCTTTTCCTGTCAAGAGGAAAAAAGAAACAAGTCACCTTTGATTCTATGATAAAAATGAAACTCATCACTCAGCACTGGGAAAGAAATTAAGCACTGCTAGCTTCAACACATAGTGACTTATGTTTATTTATTTACTTATTAAAAAAGAGGAAAAGTATATTTCTTACCTAATAAGTACTATTTTGATTCAAGGTCTTGTTACCACAATAAAAAAATAAATTTTTTCAATGGAAAAAACTTATTTTAAACTTTGGTCAGACACAGATTTTTCATTTCTGTATATTTCTTTTGGGATGGGTGGAATTTCGTTCTTGTCTCTAGCTAGGCCTTTCAGAATTAATAAAGGAGTGATCTTAATCACACATTGAAACATACTATATTCTTTCTACAATCACTATTGTAAATATTTTACTCCCACTGTGAGCAGAACTAAATAGCTACCCAAATGTGCAGAACATACAGATATAAAATTATATAAAATGAGCTTAATTCCTTTTTGTTATCTCCAGAAATCTGACTAAAATAGATGTGAATGGAGTTACTCTGCTTTGATCAAGTATCAGAGAAAGCAGAATTTGACCTGATTAATCCAAGTCACTTTTCCACTTTTGAAAAATATTTTAAAGGAATACTCCATTTAACAATTAAAGACAGGATGTTGCAACCAGTAACATTCCAATTAACTCTCCCATTTATCAGTGTATAAATCAAGGGTAAAGTAAATTTATTTCTAGAAATTTTTAAGTGGAAATAAACAGTTTAATTTTAGGGTCAGTGGTCTGAAGACTGAGAGGAGGTAAGGATGATATTTAGAGGTCTGTGAGTTATTTTCAAGTTGAACTCAGTCAAAAACTTTATCTATCTGACAAATTTCCAAATTTGTGCAAGAGGGTTAATGATATCACAAGAATATTTTGTGGTGTAATAACTGGTTGCAATGCCTTTTTTAGAGTATCAGAACAAGATATTACCTTCACTGTAATATTTTGGTGGAGTTCGAAGGGCATATTAAATGTGATCCACATTCTCAAAAACAATTACTTTGATCTTGGGGAAAGAGTGCATGACTGTAAGATGTGGAATGCAGTTCTCTTCTCTGTCCTTTATGATGTGTTGAATAATACAAGTTGTGGGTATTATTATTATTATTATTATTATTATTATTATTACTATTATTATGCTCCTCTTGTAAATGGGAAGAATATTCCCATGTAAACTGTTATGTTTACTGACAAGGCAGGCAGTATACTTGAATATTTATCTGCTATTCATGGAAACTTTTCTTGACTCAGATTTTTTAAGAGGTAGTTTTTGTTGCTAACTTTTGTACTTCCACGGTTTGTCCTAGTCCCTCCAATACTAACAGTGTGATACAACTGATCAACTGCTTTCTTTACGTGAGTTTGTGTACATAAGGTTCTAGGAAGTAGAAATTTGACTACATATTTTTACTTGAATATTAAAATTGCATGGTCTTCTTCATGGCAGACACTTGAAGGTTATCTGAATAAATAAAGTCAGGAAAGTGTATGTAATGTCAAACTAATATTGTGGGAGTGTGTCTTGTTTGGTTCAGTCCGGGTCTCCCCTTTGGGTTTCGTGTTACTGTACCATCCCAGTTTATACCCTCCTGGTTTCGTGTTCATAACCCTGCTTTCTCTATTTGTCTCCTCCCAGACCCCTGCCAATCGCTCCGGCACCCCTCCCAAGCTTCTAGAAGGTTCTGGCAGGGGCGTCGAGTGATTGGTCTTGGGGGAGGATCCCTCCCTTCCTTTCCCAAGATAGGTTCCCTTGTGTCCCTCATCCCGCAGACCCGGCCTTCTCCTTCCCTGATTCGATGCCGTTGTCATCCCTCCCCTGTCGCCACCCCCCATAAAACCCCTGGCAGGCGCGCTCAGGGTTGCTCATTGCTGGACACCCCTGGGGGGTGAGGTCCCCTGTTCGGAGACACAATAAACCTTCCGGATTTCATCCACAATTGAGCCTGCCTCCTTCTTCCACCACCTGCCTCTATTGCCGCGGTCCTGTGGAAGGACCCACGAGCCAGACCTCTGGTCTCCCGGATTCCAGAGGCTGGCCCCCGCAGCCTGCTGTGTCCAGAGCTGACCGGGCAAAGTGGGAACTGCTCCAAAAAGGACGCAGAGGCATAATATAACGATGTATATTACTTTAATAAGTTTGAAATTCAACAGAGAATAATGAAACAAGATAGATGGCTCTTATACTACATGGAATTTTCATGTTTCCTCTGTATGGAACTGAACTCCATGTCCTACTGGTGGGTTTTGGGTTTTTTACCCCATTTGTACACATTGTTCATTGTTTCATTTTTATATACTTACACCATGTGTTTACCAATTCCCCCTCCCATACTTTTTCAACTAGAAGATACATGCATAAAAGGATAAAGTAATTCACAGATTGAGCTAATATCAGTTAAGGTACTCTGTTAAAAAATATTTTAAAAATATACAAAATATGCAATTCAGTAATCCTACTAAAAAAATACCCCCAATCTTTACTCCAGACCTGCAAGCACAAGTTTGTATCATGTACTTGTCTGCAAAACAATTCTGCTTGAATTTTGATCAAAATCTTTACATATCTCCATTGCCTAGTCCCATGAAGATTCATCCAGAACCCATACAATCTAGAAATTTTGCTAATGGTCCAGATGAACAAGTTCATTACATAAGCTTCTGAGCTAATCTAGTTCATACTGTCAAAAAAAAAAAAAAAAAAAAAAAAAAAAGAAACAAGCTTAGAGTTTTAAGACTAAAATATTCTTTTTGGAGCAGAAGTACAAGATATTTAACAGTAACACATACAACTGCAAAAAGTGGGCAGCAATAATTGACTACCAGACTCATAACTGGGAAGAGTTGTCTGCAATGTGATTTTACAGAAAACAGCCAGGCTTCTAATGGAAGCTGAGTCAACAGTCCTGTGAAAAAAGAAAGCACCACAGTTATATAAATGAGCATATAGAAACCACAGGACATGAGGTGCGTCTTTGATAAACATACTTCAAACGACCTCTACTGGAGTACTGTACTCAGTCTGGGCCAACTTTGTAGTGCAACTACACTACCATCTTTTGAATAGAAGACTTAGACTGCAGTCTTTTACAGGATAGAATAGCATCTGTTTGCCTTGCAGGTGTTGATTCAAGGGGCAGCAAAGAGGTTCTTAATGCAGGGAATCTTCTGCTTGCTTTTCTCTTTCCCAAATCTATCTTTATTTTACACTGATAAACTAATATATAAGAAAATATAATACTTACATAATATATCTGTCATGGAAGATAATTTCCCTAACATGCTTTGAAAATACAGCTCCTGTGGTAGTAAGAATCTATTCTTATTCTCTTCCTGTGCTCAGATATTACCAGGAAAAAAAATCCACAAAATCTCAACAAATTTCTGTTCAAATCTACCCTCAGTTTTCTCTGCCTCTAAGATTGCTTTCTTAGCGCCTCTAAGTCTACAGTCTAAATTCTATTTCTCCATAGCAAACCTTTCTACTCTACCCAGCTAGGGATGGCTTACAGAAGAGGATGCACTGAGTCATTCCAGTTCTTTCCAAAGAAGACCAACAATTGTTAACAAGCCTGTCTCCCAGCTTGTTCTTGGAGGATTTACTTGATTATAAAATACTGACTGTGTTATTTTGCCACCAAATCCTAGAAAGAATACTAGGAAGTACTAAAAACTTAGGAGAGTAAACTTGTATTTCATACATGCCATATCAGTAAAAGTTAGAAGTGTGTAGTTGAGATGAGGACTTGTGATGATGGTTGGTTGTAGAGGAGATGAACTTACTAATGCTTGTTTGACGTTTACATTAATAGATTAAAATAAAATAGGTGATTAGGAAGAACAAAAAGAGAGAATAGGTTTCTCTCAATATAAATATAACATAGTCACCTCAAAAGTAATATAAATACCTGATCAACATAAACACCTGCAACTGTTCTTTGATATATGTTATTTGTTCCGGTTCCTTGGAACTGAAGAATGGATTGATCTATGAATTAAAGTAAAAGAAATAGCAATTTTTAATATTTTAGTGATTAGCAACCCTTGTAACTCCTTATTGTAGTGGTTTGGGTTCAAAATATCCATTACTTACTTATTTTCCTTCTGTGAGATAAGAATTAGGAGAAAGCAAAGCAGGTAAAAAACTTAAAATAATATAAAAAAGTTTATTAACAGAACTAAAAGAAAAAAAAAGACTAAACCTTCAGAACACTTCTCTTCCCCCCACCTTTCTCCCTTCTCCCACTGACAATGTAAAAAGACAACTCTTGAGATTTTCAGTCAGTTTACCACCTCTATAATAATCTCTTTTTCAGTTCACTTAGGGAGAGGAGTCTCTCTTGCTCGTGCTATGGAGACATCTCCACAAGAAACAGTTCTCTCATGGCTTCAATGTCCCAGCAAGACAGCCGCCCGGGATGGTTCTCTGCTCGCATGTGAAAGTCCCTTCCCTTGACTTAGCTTTCCCCACAACTGTTTTCGAGGGTCCAATCTTGAGCTACTGGGGTACCATTTTAAGGATGAGCTGTTCAGAAGCAAAGGTTCTCTTCACCTACTTCTGGATCATCTTCATCTCTAGGAACAGAGGTCTTCTTCCCTGGGAGCAAGGGTCTTCATCACTTTCATCTCTCTGTGTTCAAGCTTCTCACCAGATAACAGCTACTTCAACATTTGCTTATTTCAGCACATGTGCTTTTGCTCACAATTGCAGTTTGAACGCTCCACCCCCCATGCTTTCATGAAATTACAACGGGTACTCTGATGTATCATAGTCCATCACCACCATAGCTTTACAACAGAATTTCAGCTTCTAGGCTTGAAGCATCTCCTCTTTCTCCTCTCTTGGGGTTTCAGCTCTTCCTTCTTCACTGACTTTGGTGTCTCTATGGTGTTTACTTCACGTGACTTCATCTTTCCCTTTCCTTTGACTTGGGAGAAGATTGATGTCTGCAGGCTTCATCTGTTCTGGAGGAATCTTACAGCACTAAGAGAGTTAATCTCACCCAGGCCTTGCAGCTGGAATTCGCCTCTCGCTGTTGGTCACATGATCTTTGCTGGGCAGCAGCCTCAGATGAATTTTGGCCGCACTGGGTGAGGGCCGGCCTGGCCGAGCCACGGGCCTGTCTGCATGGAGCAGGGCCGCGGGTGGAACAGGGCTGTGGGTGGAACAGAGCTGCGAGGCTCCGGGGTGGCTGTCTCCTGGCCAGCGCAGCCTGCACTGAGGGGGCTGCACTGGGTGTCCAGCGAGCAGAAGTGGCTGAGATCTTAGCCAAGCCACGCAGGCCCCCAAGTTATCTGTCCAAAAGTCGTAAGCAAGAGAGTTTTCCTGGGCTTTGCTCATTCTTAAATGTGGATCACAGAGGTGTGTCAAGCTTCTTAAGTGGCTTTAAAAAGTTGCCAATATTCAAACTAGCCAGCTGATTTGTTCTGTCAGGTCTAGAGGAAGCTGTAAGCACCTCTTTGCAAAAGAATCACTTCTGTGGCTGATGGAGCCCTCCTTAACTGAAACTCAAGCTATGCTAAACCATGAAATTTATCCTATTTCAACATTCATACAAGGATCATGGAAATCAGCACCACCAGACATCTGAGTTGTAAGCGGCTGTTACGCACACGTCTCCAGTGCAAGGATAATCATAACAGATGTGAGTCAATGCCACTAAATATTGCTGTGATGCAAGTGATTGTATTCTATTTTTTTGAGGACTCAGGGAACACTAAGACACTCTATTTTACTCTTGAACACATATTAAAGGCAAAAAGGTTGGCAACTTCATCAGTCACTTCATTTTGAAATATCATGGCAATATCCTTCACTTCCACCTCCTTGGCTGCACCTCTCTACTCCTGAAACTCCTAGTGAGAAAACAGTATAGACAGAAAGGTCTGTGAATGCAAGCTGTAGTAGGAGCATATTTCTTGGGCGTCGTAGCACGCCGTCTGGCACAGCTGTGAGTCTACATGGCCAGATTATTCCAATGGACCAGGCACCTTGTGCAGGAGAATTTGTGAGATTTCCCATTGTCAGAGACTGAAATAGTTCATGCCTCAAACATTGATATCAAGTTTTGTGCATTATAACAAAAACTGTATAAAGAAGCTGCAACCAAAGAAGCCTCCCTGAAGATGCTTGACTGGAACTTTGGACTGTAAGTCAAACTACTGAGATTAGATAAAGGGAAAACCCATTCTTCAATTACCTGAAACAAACAAGTAAACAAAGAAAAGAATGAAAGCCAAACCCAAGAGCCATGATGGCAATCATCTCTGGCTTGCTTCAGGGTGGGGGAGGCCATAGCCCACAGACCCATTTGCTGGGAACAGGTTTGCCCAGATTTCCCCCCAACCAAGGTGGGGGGAGGTAGTTTCAGCGTGTTGTAACCTCTGCTCATCCTCCCTTACACAAACTGTCTATGGAACCCCCAACCCCACAGGCCACATCCACAGGACATTCGCTTGGGAGATAGTTGAGGGGGTGCTTTAATACATCACAGGCCCCCTGAAGTGCCTCCCCAGAGTTATTCCTGAAGCCTTGCACCGCAGGACTGCATGTGATGCAACAAACGCTGAGTCTGTTGTAAGAGACAACAGCAAATTTCCCCCACAATGGAGGTGCCTGGGTTTTAATTAGCCTGAGCATATATTAACCCATGGGACTCTATGCTTTTCAGGGGGACCTTCACCACCAAGAAGACCAGCTGGAGAGGATCAATGGAACATTGCTGGGATCCATGGAGTGGTGATATTTTCCTTATTCTGTCCCAGTCACTCTCTTTCTGTCCCCCCCACTTATTTTCTATTTCTTTCTTTCTCTCTCTCTCATGTTTACTGTCAAATAAAACCCATACTATTGTCACTGGCATATGGTCTTGTTTGCACCTTAATTCAGGCAGAGGCATTTCTAAGAACTTTAAGAACCAGATCATGACACCCATGGGCCTCTCACAGTTGTGTGTTGTACCTTTCAGGTGACCATTTCCACAACTTAGCCCCCTTTTCCCACTGGGGAAGAAATCAGTCTCACTGTGCTGTGTCTGTATTGTATCATTCACTCCATGTATCTTTGAGCTGTCTGTGGCTGATTTAACATATGTTCCCCTTTCCCTTCCTCTCTGTCGCTGCACTTGCAGAAAAAGGATGGCATGTTGCTAACAGTAGGGGTGGCAACCTCTTCCTGGATGCCACTGATGATCACTGCCGTGCATATAATCCCATGCCAACAACTTTTTGCCAGTCCAGTATTTTTGGAGTTCAAGTATATGTTTTTGCTAGGTACTAAATAAAATGTATGCCCTTCTAGTCTTGTAAGCAGCACGCTATAATGGAAAAGTTCTCTAATTGGGAGGGAAGGCTTGCTTTCAATGCATGCAATACAATTACTTTGTCTCTGTAGACATATACATTATACAATATTCCTCTTGCCTCTACTATGATAGACTTCTCTTTTACTTACCACTTTGCATTAATAGAATGAATGCATATTTCATGCTAACCAATAGTTATCTTTATACATATCATCAAATCTAGAGCTTTCTGCCTCAAGACTTGCTTAAACAGGAAGTAATTACTTTACAATATTAGCAAGAAAATTTCTTCAATGCAAATCCTGTAAATATATCTTTTAGCTACTGGCTTCCCTCAAGTAATAGAAAACATCTAACAATGTCATCTGGAAAATTAATGCATCTGGGAAAACCGTAGAGTGAACTGATATATGCTTCTTACATTAACATGCACAGATGATTTCTTTCCCTGTCTAGAACCTTCAGATTGTTTCTGTTGCACTACTTGTTCCTATCATAAAGCACAGAAGAAGTCTCTCTTGGTTTGAAATTTGAATATATAGGGATAAAAATTATCTCTTTTTTTTGTAAGTTGAGTAGTATCCCTTCCCTAACTTAAGGAAAAATATGTGTGATCATGGTGAGTTTACTTTGATGTCATTTAAATCAGATTTGATTTCCTGTAGCTAGCCCAATTCCATATTCAAGGCCAATAGTTCATTAACCTATTTCTATAATTTTACATCCAGATACTCTTCTAAACCAGATACATTTCTAAAAGAAATTCCACCACTGTGGCCCCAATTCTCTGAATACTGAGACAAATTTTCCCATACTGCATAATGAATGCACAGACACACTTTCACTTTCAGTGTATATCACAGGGGAGAATATAGAGTGAAAAAATTAAATACCCTTAGGAAAAAACCATAAGACATGTAATTGATGGGTACTTATTTTTGCAAATCCTAGTCTTTGAGCATAGAAAAACAAATTGTAAAGGCATGCCTTTTTTTTGTGATCTTAAGATTGAACAGTGCCTCTAAAACTAATGGTTATGGGTAAACATGTGTTTTCTTATGAGTTTTCAGATATTAACCTATAATTTTGCAAGTATTCTGTTGTGATTTTAAGCCCAGCTGGAGATGAAACACCACACAGCTTCTTGCTAACCCCTCCTCTCTCTCCCCCCTGCCCCCATGGAATGGGGAGGAGAATAAAAGTAAAACTTGGATGTTGAGATAAGAACAGTTTAATAATTGAGAATGCAGTAAAATACAATAATAATAGTAAATAATAATAATAGTGAATAATAATAATAATAATAATAATAGAAAAGAAAAAAAAAAAACATTGAGGCACAATGCAATTGTTCACCATGCACTGACAGATTCCAGATTCCCTCTTCGTGAACCCAGAGTGGCCCCCTTTTCTGGGTAACTCTCCCCCAGTTTATATACTGGGCATGATGTTCTATGTCTCTATGTTCTGTCTTCGGTCAGTTTGAATCACCTGTCCCAGCTGTGCTCCCAACCAGTTTCTTTTGCATACCTCTTTATTGGCAGAGCATGAGACAAGGAAAGAAACAGTCCTTGACTTAGGAAAAACACAACTCAAAAAAAACCCCAAAACATCATTGTGTTATCAACACCGTTATAATTCCAAATCCAAAACTGTAACAGGTACTGAGAGAAATGAACTCTACCCTATCTGAAACCAGGACATATTCTTAGTTGTAATGATGTGTTATTTATCTTATCTGGATCAATGCTGGTATACTACTTACACTGAGTCCACCTTTACCACTCCTTGGTAGAGTGAGAGAAATTCAGCACTAGTAAAAGTTGGTGCAATTTCAATGACTTATCTTGATTTATGCCCACTTATACTTGAGATGAATTTGGTCAACTCACTTATGCATGGGGTGAATGAATGACTTCATCACATCAAGTAATTGGAAATAAAAACATTTTTCTAGTGTAAGCCTGATTCTGTAAACTCTTACAGTTACGTGTATGATTCAGTAAAGTTGGTTTTGTGGATAGACTAGCACAACAACTATAAATCATTCAAACAGAAACAAAATAAAAATGAAAAGCCAGGAAGCCAAAATCCTATTTTATCTCACATCTTTAAAAGTTGTTTGTAGTCTTGGAAATACAAAGCTGTGATCAATGCTTACCATGGCATGACCCGTATCAGCAATGTAAAACTTCTCACTCCATGCATATTTATGTTTTATTTTAGTGGAATTCTCAGCTAATTCCCTATTAGTTTCTCAGCTCCATAGAAATTTACATTTTCCTTCACATTAATTTGAACCTAAGCAAGAAAACAGTATCATTGATAGGTAATTGTAAAACCTTAACATGAGAAATGTCTTTTTCCTTTCTTTTCCTTATCTGCTCAACTCAATGAAAAGCAAGCAAGAGCTTTAAACAGAACAAAAAGTAGAACACTGCTGTTCTATTACTTTTTCAGTTTTATTTTTCATAATACCTGGTATACTATGGTTAAAACAGAAAACTGAAGTGAATGAAAACAACCCGCTATCACAGGTCTCACACAGATGTGGAGTTGCAGGTTTTACTGTTTCTGTGTCATCATCTGAAAGAACTATATTAATGAAGAGACCAGTAATAATCTGTAAGTCTTATGGAAGAATAATTTAGGACTTGGTCAGGCTTGATGTAAAATAGAGGTCATCACAAGTGATCTTATTTTCCTCAGGGCCCTTTAAAGTCTATATTGAGTGAACAATTCCAAATACACTATTGATGGGAAAATGTCTGTTTATTTCATTTTTCCCTATTAAGAAAAAATTTTGAGGGTTAAATAGATCTTTCCGTTTCACCTTTCAATGACTAGTTAAATGGTTTCAATGCCTCATCACCATGAAAAATTGCCCATATTTCTGTCAGTAACAGTACACAAGTTGTACATTAATCCAGAAACAAAACCTATGCCTACTCTTGTACATCTCCCAGTAATTGCTCAATTAAATCATAACACTGATGTATAGTACAGGTCTCATTAGATCCTCTCCAGAGTCAATTCTCCAAGGACTTGAAGTTCAGCTGCTTGAAAAGAAAAAAAATACTTCATTGTCATTGAAATCACAATAAAATAAGGAGTATTAATTAGTTTATTTTACAAAGTTACTTGTTTGCAGTTTCATGGTTTGGGGATCCTTTTCTTATATGCTTTGTTATTATTTTCATAGAAAATTTCAATTTTTAATTGAGAAATATCAGTGAATTATTGACTAATACTATCAACCTAATGCAGTTTCCCCTAATTCTCTGCTGGTACTCAAAAGTGCATCTTTTATCCTTCACTAGCCCTTACAGTAAGATCATCATCTGTCTCCAATATTTTCAGTGTGTCTTATTTCATAATTTTACCTCTGACCAACTTTTCCTGTAAGCTGATAATCCTGCTTCCAGTGTTTTGGAGACACAATCACAGATACACAAAGGAATTTGGAGAAAAAAAAAAAAGTAATGGTCTCATTTGGGAGCGCCGATAAAAAGGATCAGCAAGACCAGCATTCATGTAGCATTTATGTCAGAAACTGCAGGACCGGAGAAGCCTGGAGAGTGCAGTGATCTGAGAAGTGTCCTAGCAGTAGATAGGGCAGACACTGCTCAAGAAAATAGGGCTTCACAAATTTCGTGCTTAGAGAATGTAGAGATACATGTGGAGAAAAGAATAAAGATGTCAGAGAAACTCAAAATTCAAAGTAAGTTGTGGGAGCTGATTCCAACATATAGGAACCCAGGAGGTTCTATCTCATTAGGATCTCGATATGCATTTTGAGAAGGCAGTTAGAAGCCAATGCCATCCAAAGCTTTGAGGACTGCAAGTAGATTTCTTCAGTTAGTAATTTAAGTCTTCAATGTATTTAGCTCCACTTTTTTCAACTGGAATTACCATGCAATAATCCCAAATATGTACACTACCCATGCAGACAGAAACACTTCTGTGCATGCCCAGCGAATCAGCCATTTTTATCAAAGATCTGCACATGCAAAATATTTAATGAATATTTAATAAACTCCTATGTCCATGTTATGTGTCCCAACAACATCAAGTTTTCTATTTCTGTGTGGTGTAGTGCATATGCACAAATTTTGCTTGAAACTATTCTCCTGCAAGAATCCTGAGCATGATTTTAAATACCTCCAAGCACCTTCAGATGATCAAATCTTACACTCTTCACAGCTTCTTTTATGATACTAGACTTGAATGTAATGAAAATATGAAGCCTGAAAGAATGGAAACTTTGTGGTCCTTGATACATGGCTGAAAGAAATTCACATTTTCAGTTGACTTCTGCACAGAAAATCTTAACCTTGTGGTTGAAAAAAAAAAAAAGTATGTTAGAAAGGAGTTTAGATGAGGGAAAGAAACCAGAACAGATGGCTTGTATGGGAGAGGTAGAAAGAGAAACAGACAGGAAAAGAAATAATTTTACTTCAGAACAAAAAGAAGCCCAAATGTTTATATAAAGCCCCAAAAATACCACTTTTCAGACAATGGATTTAAGTATTTTCTTCAGCAATTCCAAAACAGATACTTTTTTTAAGTACTAAAGGACGTCATTAAAAATTATTTCAGCTTTTGAAGCAGTCTTCCTTAGATTATCATGAATAAAGAAAATGTTTCTAGTAATAAAAGCCTGACTAAAATCAGATTAAAATCTGATCAAAATGAAGTATATGTCAAATTATAGTTCACTATAATTTGAGCTTCTAAATACAAGAGAAGTGATAAAAAAGTAAGCCTCTTTCAGCCACTTTCACTGTATTTGTCTACATAAACAAGAAGAGGTTTTTATAAAAATGTCACAAATGCAACCTATTGCTCTTGTAGCTAGCATGTCAAATAGAAAAATATTTTAAATATAGTAAACATTGTTTCATTTTTTTTCCCCAGAAAGGAATGCTTAAGAGAGAATAAAAAAAAAAAAATTAATTACTGAGTACTCAGAAATACAGAGAATATTTGGGTTGGCAGGGGGGAAATTACTGCCTAACTTCTAACAAGTACTCTTTTTTCTCATTTATTTCAGAAATAGTTCCAATGAAGGTGCAAAACACTCCACGAGGAAAGCAATCTTGTCTTCTTCACCTTTTCTAAGATTAAGAATGCTTAAGCTTATTTGTAGATCTGCAACTGCCAGATAACCTTGAGCAAACTATTTGTCATTTTCTGCTTCAGGTTTTTCCCTTAATAAAATGGAGGAAATCACAATGACCTTCTAGTACCTTATGCAGAATATTCACTTTTACAACAGGTGCTTCTTCCTTGTAATCAAATGCCAGGTAGATTCTCTTTTGTCAAGTAGTGTTGCTGGGTAACTTTCGATTGAAAAGGGCAATACAACTTTAGTTCCAGGCAGAAAATATTTGCTGCTGACTCAAGCAAACCAGGCATTATACTTTAATTGACACCTTAATAAAAGATCTGAATTTCAGATCTGTCATAGTACTGTGTGGTTATATGCTGGGACAGTGCTTGATATCATTTCACCTACACTTTTCAAAAACCTGACCAATTAAATTAGACATCTGAATGTTTGAAAATATTTGCCCTTTTCATGAATGGCCACTTTGCTGGGATTTTTCCATAGAGAATTGTAAAAGCAGTACTTGAATGCTCAAACATCTAGCCAATATTTATTAAGGGACACAATCCTAGTGCATCATGAATTCTCTCTCATCTGCAGAATATGATTTTGTTTACAATACCTTTACAAATCTGGAAAGTGGCTGTTAAAGAGTAGTGTTTATGAAGAGAAGAGTCGGGGGCCAGTAAGTCAGACAACATTTATCATGTCCATAGTGAGAATGCCAGCTGAGACCAGGCCAGGACCCAAGGAGCCCAGGAAGCCAAGTCAGTGATGCTGGATCAGGGACAGCAGATGCTGGGCAGAGGTACACACAAGGACATAGAGCAAGGCCCTGAGCTCAGATGAAGCAACTGAGCAAAGGGACAGAGACCCCCAGATGAACCTCCCACAATGGTTTCTCACTTATATGTTTGCCTATATGTTTTCACAGCAGACTGATCCCAGGTAATGTAAATACTTAAGAACACTTAAGCAAACTGAACATACCATAAGTTTATCACAGGTAAGCTGTTGAACTATGGGGTGGGAGAGAAGAAGTGAAGTGGATTAAAAAGGGACTGAACAGTTGCGCCCAGAGGAACCAGATGATCATTTGCATCATCTAGTGCAAGACCAGTAACTAGTGGTGTACTTCAGGGGTCAATACTGACTCGGGGGTCAATACACAACACAGGAGTTTCTGTCTGAACATCAGAAAATAATGTTATTTTTACTGTGAGAGTGACTGGCATAGGTTGTACAGTGAGGTTGTGGAGCAGATGTTTTAAATAAGATTTCCACTTAATTTGGTGAAGCAAGTCTCCTTGCAGGTTGCAGGTAAGAATGAACTGCATTTGAACATGGTTCTTTCCTACTGTTAGGTCCCAAAATGTCACTCAACTACACACTTAAAAGGACTTATGATTGTTCATGCACTCTGAGTTAGACACATGGCAGAAACACCAACAGGATATTCTCAAGGGGTCAAAACAATAAAAAAATTTACTGGAAACTTCAGAAAATTAGAGAACTGTGGCAAAAAGTTTAGAGCAGCATTCAATCAACATAAAACATTTCTCAAAGCATTAACTTAGCCCATTCAACTCAGCAAACTCTAAGCACACTTGATTTTAAGTTACTCAAAAATTCCAAGAAGAGGGAATTAGAAGAAGAGGAAAGATAAAGAGAGAAAAGATATAAAAAAGAACAAACATTACTACCATTCCTGGCTCCAGTGCTGTTCAGCTGATAGAAATTCCAAGGGAGGGTAGAGTCAGTACATGTGGTTGTTGCATGTTCTCCTTGAAATACTCTTTGGCCTATCCCCAGATGGGACATCAGGTTATCTGGCCACTCAGGACCTGGGTTGGAGGGTCCAGGGGCAGGTGTGGGGCATGGACTCTGCTGTGCCAGGGATTGGCAGCCACTGCCAGGCTGGGATACTGGCTGTGGGGGGTGGGATATACAGGGCAGCACATCACCTCACCAGGGCAAATCCTGACCTTCCTCTTCCCCCACACACAGGCATCTGAAATGTTTTGACCCAGCAATCCCTGCAGTGTCACACACCTACAAATATTTCCTTACATATTCCCTTACATATTCACTTTCAGTGAAGGTGAACTGGAACTAGTACTGTGCATAGGTGAATTGGAATTAAGACTGTGCATGCTGTTGCAGCTTGATTCTACAGTGGAAGAATTTAGCAAGCAAAAAGTCATTCGCTGAGACATGTCTGTTTAGTAGACATTCTCTGTAAATAGTGAAGCAAGAAAATATTCATGAACTTCATTATTCTTGCATCAGATTTTTTTTTTTTTTTTAATCTCATATGATACATACACACCTTAATAAAGACTGAATTATGTCTTGCCTGTACTGGATGTTGATAATATTTGCTGATGGTTGTCCCAGTCTCAATCACACTATCTTGGTTTTCACACAAGTATTCAGAGTGTAATTACTGTTCAGATTTACTAAGAATGAGTTATTATTAGGCTGATAGTATCTAGTATGCACAAGTACTTCCCCTGAAATGAATGTTAAGTATAATGGTGGCATATTTCTTAACATAGATGGCAGTAAGCCAGTTATTAAAACATAACAATTTACATCAAGTCAACTGAGGCATGTAACTGAGAAAAAAGCTGCTAGCCTACAATATAAAAATTTATGTGAGTGTTTTACTTCATGAAGCAGATTGCTCACTTGACATGGTATAACTTTCTGCTTCTTGGTAACTTGGTTAAAAAGATGTATCGATTATACTTCAGTCGCATTGTATTCTGAAAACTATGCTGAACTAATTTTCAAATGGGAAAAACTCTCAGAGCTATGGAAGGAGGGAAAACACAGTATGGACCTGTGATATCTGTCCTGGTTCCAGCCCAGATCAGCGGTGGGGGGCATGAACAAGACATTATGTTATTTGATAACATCTTATGTCATTGCCAGGAGCTGGGGGAAAGGGACTCTCTCTCACCCTTTCTGGTCAGGAGAGCAAGACAGATTTTTGATTCTATCATGCATTTACTCAATTATGTTCAGAAATTCTGGGTAAAATCCAAAGATAAAACACTAAGAGTCTAGAATGAACACGTTGATACAGTTTCTAAAGTAAATTGGGGTAAAATCTCAAATTCTCCTCAGGCAAATCAGAAAATGAATACTTAGTACTATGTAACGCTAGAAAAAGTGAGTCTTAACTGCATATGTCAGATTGTTGCGGTGCACGAAGCAGTGGCCACAGCAGAAGAACATTCACAGGACTATCGGACAGGCCTCCAGAACACCAAGGTCTAATCCTCACCCACGGCGAGTTCCCACGTTCCTAGTGGTTCTTAGTTTACATGCTTTAAGTTTATTGGTTCAGGAGTTCTCCACCTAGTTTCATGTATAAATTCATGTTTATGTATTTCCCCTAGTTGTTTACTTATTAGTCTGGAAAGTTCTCCCTTCTTTGATGCCCCATTGGTCTACTCATGTAATTCCCTCCCTTAAGTTATCCCTATTGGTTATTCCCCCATTATCTCCTCCTCCTCAGTCGATCCCCATTGGTTGTTTCCCTTTGTTCCACCCCCATATAAAATACTTTGTTCTCGCTCACTCCCTTGTCTTTTGTCCCTGGACCCTCCACAAGCAATAAACCAGCTGGAACCTACACAGGGACCCCTCTCTCATCCTTTGCCTCTGCCGACGCTTCTGCACCACCTTTGTTTGGGACTCGCTCCTTGGGAAGGAGCCAGCTTTCCCTGCAAGCTGCAGCTGACAGCTTTCCCTGCAGGCTGCAGCCAACCCCTGCCTGTTGCAGCTGACAGCTTTCCCTGCCTGCTGCAGCTGACACCAAGGACTTCTGCAGCTGGACGCTGTGCTGCCTCGGGCAGCCCCAACAGTGTCATCGGATATTTCTGTAGAATTTAATTTCTTTTGTCAGAACCAAATGGAGAAGGGACTCTTTATGAACCCTTAGTTTCTTACTATCCTTCCAACTTTAATACTCCCTTTAAAAACAATATTTAGAGACTGAAGATAATGGCATGATAGGCACTGGAAAACAAAGAACTTTACACATATACCTCCTATGTTCTTTCCTATGGGAGAACGTAACTCTTACCCTCTACTTTCCAAGGTGAATAATCATATGACTATCTAATTTATGCAACCAAATAGATTCATTGTAACCTTTTTTTTCAATCATAGCAGTTTAGGGTGGAGGACAGAATATCTCTAAACATTACAGAGTTCATGAGTAGAATGAAAATTAGTAAGATCTCCTGAATATTGTGTCAAATGTCAACAACCTCAACATCTGAACGCATTTTGTCCTATGTTACAAAAGATTCAGTGCAAACCATCTAAGTTGAATACAATCAGCTGATGGAAAATACTTATATTGCAACACAGAACATCTAACAATAACTCATATGACTTACCGCCAGCTTTTTCTTTTCACTGAAACAGCTTGAATTTGGACTTTCCTTGTGAGTTAGATCCTTACAATGTCCAGACAAATTTCATCTGGTAAACTGGAAGAAATGTATTCGCTTGCATGTCCCCTTCTGTCAAGAAATGGCAAGGAATTTAATTTCACCATGATGTCAGCTTTTCTTAGCTCTTTTTGATCAATGTCCAAGGCTATGACAAGTGCCTTCTCCAAGTCCAGAAATAAATACAGAAATAAAATAGAACCTTCTATCTGAATCTTTCAGAGCTTGGAAGAGTTATTAGAAAGGGAAATAACTACTTTGTGTTTTCTTTTTCATTTCTCCGAAAAACATATAAGGGTTTTCACTAAAGAGACCATCACAATGGCCAAATTATAATTCTGTTATGGGTCTGAGTTTACATATTTGGTTAAATTTACAAACATACTGGTATAAAAGCAAAGAGAGACATCAAGGAGAACCTCAATGTTTCTTTATCCATACTCACTTGACTTAGTCATATTTTTCATTCCAAAACTGAGGATAATGTATATTTTTCACTATCTTAGAAACTGTGAGATACCAGGCAGGATGTGTGGTCATGATCATGTGTAGCTGTGGTTGACATTAGAACTATAATAGTAATAAGATTACAATATTCTAACTTTGGCATGTTTTTCTTTAACAAACAAAGAAATCTTGACTGGATGGATTTGGAAGACATTTGAATTTGACTGGTATTTATACATTTCTTGTCCTAATTACATTATTAATATGATGACTATACAAGAGATTAATATATCTAGGATGTATCAGATGAGCTGCAAAACACCAGCAGTCTGTGCAGGGATGCTGAGCTTAGCTCATACATTCAGCTCTACAGGTGATTGTAGAGGATGTATCAAATGTGATGTGTTCAGAATATGCTGAATTCTCTGTATATGCTTTATAGAGTGCACATGGACTAATTTGTTTCTGTGAAATCCCTGTCTTCACTTTAAATGAACTATTTTCTATGATAGAAACCAAGACTTTCAGGGTGAAACACTAAAGCACCACAGGAATCTTACCTATTTTTCTCCAGTGGCTATAGATAAAGGAATAGGGTTTTTTTCCTAGTAGTACTATACCATAAAAACTACTGCAGTCATTCAAACCAGGACCAGTTTAATGCTAACCCCTTTCACTATAAAAATGGGTGATTTCAGCAATCAGACAAGAAATTTCTAAGAAAGGCATTCCCTCTGTCCTTCTGTTTCTTCCAACAATCTCTGGGTATTGTTTTCTAGAAGGACTTGCTCTGCTGCTGAATCTGACAAGCACCAGGTGGCCACAATTCATTTAGGTGGTAACATAAAAAGTGTACAGTGGTTTTTAATTATGCTGTTATCTTCTTTTAGGTCAGAGTTGGAAATGCCCCCCTGTTCTTGTGTAGGAGCAAATTAGAAAATGAATAGAACACTTAGACTCCTCTATAAATGATGTGGAGTCTCAGTCTTCACTGAGTAAACATGTCGAGGTGTTGAAATAAGCATTCCTGTATTCTTGTGGCAAGCAACACAAAGCCAGGTTCCACCTTTTCAGATGTTTATTCATTTCGCCAAAGTTTCTATCAAAATTGAAAAATAAAAAGGAAGGCCAACATGATAAATAAAAAAATTGGAAAATTTGCTTACATTAACATCAGTTATGGCATGATTTGTGATCAATCTAACCATTTTGGAAAAAAAATCGTAAATGTATAAAAACTTTATATTATTCCAACACAAGAGAGGAAAACTAAGTTTTCTCTCTCTGTCTCTTCTGCTAGATTTTCCTTTCATATGCCAGAATGTATATTTGTTTGTTTTGCTACTTGATTTTTGCTAATTCAGAAACAATTTAATAAGGATACCATGGTGACAAGAATCCTTATTGAACCCAAGACAGGCAGATAGGAACACAAGGGCCAAATTGTTTAGGCTACAATAGTAGCATAAGAGAACTCAGTAGCTCTGCTCAAAATTTTGTTAATCCCTTGACAAATGCTGTTAAGACATGATTATAATTAGTTACTCAGCCAGTATAATAAATCTTCTATACCTATCTTATATTTGGGATTTGGAAAAAATACAGCAGAGCCCCTTGAACTATCTGCTATCCTATGACCTGCAAGGAAACGAAGCCTCTAGTTGCGTTCTCTTTGAAAGTTTTCAATCTAGATGGGAAAAAGAACTCCCTCCATTTGGCATTCCATAATATAAGCATGAAATAAAAATAAAAACAAAAATTAAAAAAAAAACCCAAACAAACCAACCCCCCCCCAAAAAAACCAAACCACCACCAACAACGACAACAACAAAAAAACCAAAAACAAACCAAAAAAACCCAAAACCAAACCAAATCAAACCAAACCAAACCCCACAAAAAACAAAAACCCAAAGGTACACATTTTTACCTGCCCATACCCCAAATCTTCACTGACTGCACTAAAGAGAATTCATCAGGATCCTATGTCCTTTGTTATCTTCATATCACAGCCGTGAATATAGAACTGCTTTCTGTAAATACTTATTTTATGCTTTCTATTGATGTAAGTTTGCATGCAAATTTAACATCATGTCATTTAATTTTAAGAACTAGGGTAATAAGTGTGAAGATAAATATTTCACAGGCCTAATCAGGAATTATCCTTTTAAATCGCTATTATCTATTGAGAAATATGTGCAGCAATCAATACCAGGCAAAGCGATCTAGAAGATAATTAGAACTGTGCAGATTATAGCATGTCCGTTTTGGATGCTGACATTATGTCAAAGATGTCCAGTTAGAAAATTATATTGGGTTTTCTGCAGAGATTATTGGATTTCTTTTTATGCTGAGCAAAATGTAACCTTCTTTATAATACTTCATAATTTTTATAAAAACTTGTGAGCAACTCCTTCTACAGAAATTTTGATGTCTTTTTTTTCTGTTAGTAGTTACATAGTTCATCATGAAGTGAAATATCATGCTATTAACAGAAAGAAATAATAGACGTATAAAACTGATTGACTACAACACTATGATATTTTTTCAGTGCTGCACAATAAGCATAATTACATTTGTAAAAGATTTTTTCTCAACAATTCCAATATTTATTTTCAGAATTATATAATGAATCAATTAAAAAATCCAATTGAAATATAATATTGAGCAGTAAGGAAGTAGATTTTCTGATTTAACAAAGTAACAGAAGAAGAGGCAGAAATACGGGAATTTAGAAATACCATATATTCCAAGTACTTTATGCATATGCATCTTTTCATGTAATGTAATTTGATGTATGCATTTGTTTACTTCCAGGACTTTCTATTAATCACTTTCTCTCACATACACACACACCTTTTCCTGACACTTCTGATCCAGCTGAGGAGAAATGGTTGTAGTTCTCTGGGGGATGTTTGATTTCACCTTTTCTTCTGTCAAGAGAGCACAAATGAACTGAAGAATTCCCATAATTTCTTTAGGGCCTTCTTTTTTTGCATTTACCAGTCCACTTCCCACTTGGCCTGGTGTGAACTGAGCTTTGAATTGCACCTTTTCATTTGAGATTTGGGGGTGTTTTAATGGGCTTTGGTTTTGGGGTTTGGCTTTTCTTTGTTTTATTTTGTTTTTTCCCCAAAAATAAGGGTCAAAGTCATCTAGAAATCTTAGTTTTTAGAAGGAACTCTGTTTGGTAGGATTTACTTTATACTGTATATTCTGAGCCATTGGTAAATGTGCTTTATATCTAACATGAATTTTCAAGATTCTTTTTCCCTAATATTTAAAAAAAAAAATTGAGGAAAAAAATTATTTGCAGATAGCTCTTGGAAAAGAAATACTGCAAGAATAAAACCAGAAATATTTCAGAAGACAAACAGTACATTAATAAAAAATTACTGAGACAAAAAATTAGTGTACGAGTTAATTGCTTCTCTGATAAATATATAAATAAATTTTTTCAGCCAAGAAAAAAGAATTCTAATTCTAGTTATTATACATTATTATAAGATATTTTCTCTTATATATTGATCCCAGCTTAAGGGAAATACACTGATTTGACTATACAAAAATATTGTGTTGAAAGTCTGCCCAGACCTTGGATTGCAAAAGACTGTTCATAAAATTCCAAATCTGTGTTTCAATTTAGAAGAAATTTTATTTTCAGTGAGAGCTATGTTCCATCAAATATTTTTTAGAAATATGGAGGCAGGCAAATTAATCAGAGATTTTTAAAGGAAATTACAAACGTCAAGAAAATTTTTCTTTCAGAAGGTCAGATTGAAAACATCTTAAATATTACTGTGTTCACTAACACAGTGTTTACACAGTGTTGAAGATCTGTACAATGTATGCCTTGACAGTAATTAGATGATTAGTAGGCTAATTATTTTGTGAAAAAAAAATCAAAGCAAATAAAGAAATTAAACAACAGGCAAAGAACATGTTAATACTTGCTCTAATAATTGCTGATGTTCTGATTTAACAAGGCACTTTATGCATTAAATATGTAACATTTTATAGCGATAAAAGGAAAAATGAATAAAAATGTTAACATATCAAGGGGGCTCCAATATATACGTTTGCTTTCCTGATAGTATAGGTTGATCAGTTTTTAAAATGTTTTCATTTCATGGAAATGTACAGGAGAGAGAAGTTCAAAACATGAAATTTGAGTTAGCTGTATTAAAAAGAAAAAAATCTCACAGAAATTGCCATGACTTTGTTTCATATAATGCAGCCCTTTCTCTGTAAAATGTCACAAAAGAAAGCTTCAAGGTGGTTAGCATCTATTTATTCCTTTCTAAATAAAAATATTAGTATACTTTATAGAAGATTTGTGCAGTCTTGGGGACTGACAACATATACTGGTGAAACTACTTTGGTTTTGGTACAGAAGGCATATTTTTCAAGACAATTCTACAAGAATTGCTTATTTTGCATGGGGAAGCATGCAAAATAGTTGGGTAAGACTAGGGGAAATAGTAGGAGAAAGACAAGTGAAATCTTTGAAAGTAGAGAAGGTAGAAGAGAAAGGCACCTAAAACACTGAAAACCGAAGACTTTTCTAAAAGTGAATCCTGTTGTCTGAAATGTTCCCGATAAATTCTACTGGAATTAGTTTCTAGCTTCACTGGATCAAAATAAAACCTTCACCACTGACCCACGGGTACTCGAGTTGTTTCCTGCAAATATTACCATTTCTCCTGAGACTAGATATACCCATTCTTTTAAATCCACAGGCACAGGCAACAGGTAAAACTAACCCTTGTTCTAGTTCTCTTACACAGATCTTATTTGCTGCAAAGCAGGAAAGAGAACAAGGATGAAAATGGATAAAAGCAAAAATGAGATTCTATCAAATCATTTCTGGACTCAGCAGGAAGATATCAAACACCAATGGTACAGGATGGGTTTCTACATCAGATTAAACCACCTTGAATTTAGATGTTTTATTCTCAGATTATATCCAAATTAAACAGATTTCAAAAAGTTAATGTGCATTTCATAAATCCCTGTTTTAAGCAACACAATTCTTAAAAAGTAGACAAAACAGCAGAGATAGGTTATTCCCTACATAGTTCAAAAAATGTTCTGTAGTATTTAATTTGCAAGTTAATATTTACTCTGTTATATATATGTAAATATTTCAAAAATATCTGTCTTTCAATGGTTTGGATAGTAAGATAAAAACATAAATCAGGCAGACAGTGCCCAACTAGAAATCCAGTTTTGTTTCATATTCTGTGTCTGACATTAACCACAAATTGTTGGTGAGGAAGAAATATTGAGGTATTCTGGAATCTTTAAAGATATTTCCCATCATATATACTCATGACTGCCATATATATGAGTTTTAGGGCTGTCCACATCCTTGGGTTAGTGATATTTACTTCCATTGCTTAGCTCTTATGAGCTCTGACCTGATACCACAGTTGAGCTATTAGGAAAAAGAAATAAATAAGAAAGTAAATAAGTAAATAAATAAATATGTATTTCTTCTTAATGTTTTACACCAGCTGTCTGATAATTTCATGGAAATCTCCCTCATTTTCAATCTGTGAGAAATAGAAAATTATCATTATGTCTTCACATTTCACAAACAATTTGTGACTTTATAGTCCTCTACTACATTTTTGTTTTGGTGAGAGACAGTTTCAGTACTTTTAGAAAGTAACAGTACTTGCAAAAGTACTTGCAAAATACCACAATTATCAAAGAACTCGAAAGGATGAGGGACATCTTTTTCCTTTTGCTGTGTTGAATTCTCTCAGTATACTATATTTATTGTTTTCCACTATTGTCTTTTTCCTTATCACAGTTTTAATTCTCTTTTTTCTAAGAAAAATACAATTATGAGTCTGCAGTTTTAGATATCACTTCCTAAGTCCTTGTTGAATAAGTCCTTATTGAAAGGAGGGGTATTTGCTAAAAAAATTTCTATTGCAACCTTTCACCCAATAATTTTGGGCTCTTCTTAATTTTCAATTTTTAATTTTTTTTAAGCAAAACAGTATTTTGAGAAAACCTAGTTTCTGTTGGTTTTCAACTGATCACTTTACAGAAAGGATGAATCAATTCTACTTCAGAACAAATAGGGTTCTGTAAAATTCATCAGACTCTTTAAGAAATTTAACTATAGGATATTTTTGACAGAACAACCAATAGCTGACATTATGGTATTGAATCAGGTGTTGCACTGACAGGTTTGATAAGTGTCATATCACACATCAGACACGGTCATTCCATTCAGTGACAGATGGAAAAGTAAGTAAAATATCATATGATACTGGGTGAGTTCAGAAAAAATAACAGCTATTGTAAACCATTGTTTCTAAAATTCTACGTGTAGCATGTATTGTTTTAATGTTTCACAGTTGCTTTGATCTGTGCCTATATGTATTGTGTAGCAATGTTTATTTTCTGAAGAAAAATGGAAACACTATTTTTGAAGCTAACAATTTCTTTGATTCAAGGATACCTTATTTTCATAAAGAACAGATTGAATATTGTCAGGAGTGTACTGTTGTTCACAGCTCTGCTATTATTCATTCTCTGAACCTCTTCTGACATGCTTTGCTATTTGATTGTCTTGGTGGAAAAGTGCATGTTTTGAAATTTGAGCTCATTTTGGCATTTTTCTTTTGCAAGACATTAAATAAAGTAAATTCAAAAGTGACGTAAATTGTGAAAAGTCAATTTAAAACAGATCTTTCAGCCATGTTTCCAAATGTTCAGTTGTGGTAACATCCAACTGAATGAAAGAAAAATGTAGATCTTAAACCTGAGGAAAAACCTTTAAATTCAGACAAATCAGATTTGATTCTAAGAAAATAATTTAGAAATACTAATTGCTAACGACAACCTTCTACTCTTTCAGTATAAATCTGCTAATATAGGAGGTACATCTTGACTAGAGTTAAAGTGAAACAAGACAGATTAGCCTACATGGAGTTCTGTGCTTGCAGTTATAATGAAGCTAATAAGCTTGCTATACCACACAAAAACATTTTCTCTAGATATGTGCTCGTAAGGTTAAGTGAAGAAACATCTACTGTTGCTGAGGCACAAAATCCTCTGTGACACATAATGGTACAAATCTGGAGCCATTCCATTTTATTCTGAGCTATTCCAGATCTCTATAGATGCAGAAATTGCCCTTGCCGTATGGAATGCTTTGGCAGCCAATAAGAAAAATCCATTTTGTATAGCTAGTGTCAGTTAGGTAGGATGGAGAAAATTCAGCATATGGCAAGTGGGATGATAAATGGAAAGAACAATTGACATGGACTAAAAAATTTTGAATTGTATAGTTCAGAGAAGAAGGCACTGAGATGACAGAAATATATTATGTTTACTGTTTAAGGTGTGTCTAGACAGAATAAAGTGTGTTTTATTCTGAAACACCAGCACTTCTCAGGTGGCAATAGTGATACTTAAACTTACACACTCCTTCTACCACTAATTGCAGAAATGACAATATCTTAGCTCCTTTCATGCCCAGTCATGATTTGTTGTTTAATTTGGTGGTCAGCTGTAGGATGGGATGTGTCTGAGGATTGTTTCAGATTGTGGGCAAATAGTTGCTAAAAACCAGAAATACACAGTAGCTATAAAAGGCTCAAGTGTAAATAAACAGCTTTAGTTGAACCAACACTCCAAAACTAAATTTAAGTAAAGCACAGTTGAAAGAACTCAGAAACAGGTACCTTCAGCAAAAATAATCTGGGGGAGGAAAGCAGAGAACACAGCCCAAAAGTAGAGATAAGCACTAGGAACTACAGGTGTGAAGATACTTTGCATGAAAAAGAAGTGAGAAGCACAGGTTTTAGAGGTTTGTGAGAGGGGTTATGAAAGGCAAACAGCAGGTCCCAATAGTGAAAATTTTTCTTATGACTGTAGTGTATCCTGACATCTCCTGTCTCTAGACAAGAGAAGTGAGTTGAAGGTAACAAATTCCAAATTCCAACACTGCGAAAATTATGAACAATTTATAAACTGTAGATTATGGAGATTAATGATAGATAAAAGAATACTGAAGATCTATATTTTTCACTTTCAAATTTAATGAAAGTACTAGTTAAAAATAACATATATAAATGTGCAGAGAAAAAAAGAGGAAGAACAATTAAACGAAGAAGTGACAAATGAAGGTGAGAAATGTTATGTTTTCATTATTTTTCTTAATAAGTTTAGTTTTTTATGAAAATAAA
Source organism: Corvus cornix cornix (assembly GCF_000738735.6). NCBI lineage: Eukaryota > Metazoa > Chordata > Aves > Passeriformes > Corvidae > Corvus > Corvus cornix. The sequence continues at coordinate 16,658,509 of NC_047057.1, read as the reverse complement.
TGTGTAGGTGAGAAACTAGAAGTGAATAAAAGAGGAGCCAAAAGCCATATGAATAGGTTATATTGAGGAGAGGTTTTTAAGCAGATCAGAGGACAGAAAGTAAAGTATATTCAGTAGTAAAAGTTGCTTGAAGTTTCTCAATAACTGAACCAAACTCTGGACAGAAACATCTGGGCAAAGAAGACAACAATTGTGTCAGCAAACAGAGCAAGAAGATATAAGAACTGTGGAAGTCTACCAGAATTTTATGTTGGGCAACAGCCAATATTTTCTGTGCCCATGAAAAATGACAACTACAGCCTATGACTCAGTAAGTTATCTAGCTACAAATTCAATGCATGAATCAAATCCTGACATACCTGACATAATACAGCAATAACAGATATTAAATGAAGATATCATAAGCACTTCTGACAATTAGGAATGGGGGCATAATGATAGTTACATTGCAATAACCCAATTTAACAAATTAACATAACAAAGTAATGAAATTACACATAAAGAAGAAAGGATCAACAAAGACTGAGATAAGGCAAGAGTTTTTTTTTTTTAAATTTAGGTTTGAAACTAAGGAATACAACTCTTCTTACAGTTCAGGCCATGTTTATATTTTTTGCCTGCTATCACATTCAACTGTATAGGCATTCAAATACACAGTCAAAAACACAGATGATGTTGGGGTGAAAATTATAAGAAATGAAAAAGATTTCCTTCCCTCAGGCACAGTATTAGTGTAGTCAATGGAAAAACTTAATCAGAAATCAAAAAGGTCTTAGCTGTCACCGAAGCATCACCCTCCTCTTCACAAGAGACAGAGGGAATCTACTTTTGTAACCAGACATCATTCTCAGACCATTTACTAATGACAGAGATCATTTTCTTTCTCTCACAATCACTGTATGAAATAGTGATGATGACAAGAAAGATAAAAGCAACCCTTACTAGTGAGTGGATTGAGACATGTTGTCACATGGAGTTATCATAACTGTAGATTATGGGGGTTTTTTGTCATTTGAGGTAGGCTTTGAAGCATAAATTAAATTATCAGCAGTGAAAAAAACTCCAGTAGACAAAAATGTTTTACAGTTTTTGACTTATGTTAGTTATATTTGTTGAGTCAGGGTGTGCCAGGAGTTTTAAGCATCTATCTTATCTCTCTTTCTGTGTAATGCCATAACATAGAAATTTTGTCTTCCTGTTATAGCTTAAAAATCCAAATTTTTATCAAATGTCAAGATTGATTTTTGCTTTAAATACCTTTCCAGTTTTTTTTTTTGTTTGTTTGTTTTTAGTTTTTTTTGGTTTTTTTCAGAAATAAAGCTGTGTATTAAAAATATTGCCTTAATTAGGATAAGTGCAACCTAGGTAGCTGGTTTTTGGCTTTTTTAGGCAGATGTACCATCAATGATTAAGTTAAATTCCAGATTCTCAAAATGGGGTCGCCTCTTCATCCAGCAACTTTGCTTGAGTTCAAATAAACTTCTCCTTAAAGCTCCAATAATATTTTAATTATACTTTCACCAAACTCAGGAAATGAAGTATTGCTATGTCTCACCTAATAACTTTGAAATTGAACTAACAGAGAAATAATGGATTAGGGAAAAAAATTGAGCTTCTTTGTTGGGTGTGGAAAGCTCATTCTTTCCTTTTTTTCTATGGACACAAAGCTAGCCATAAGAAGAAAACTTTTGGATCTTTGAAAGTGAAAACATGTTGCAGGTACTCACTCAAAAATAGAATATATATTCAAGACACCTTAATTAAAATCTTGACAAATCTAGGGAAGAAGCAACTGGATTAATTTAGATTATTCACAAACACAAAGATAGATAATTAAAACTATATATAATTGCGGTGGGTCTCCCTGTTCAAAAGGCCCACTTACCTGTGGATCTGGTACATTTTTTTATCTGTCATCTCTAGGATGCCAGGCACCTAGGAACTAGGAGTTGTGGTGTCTTTCAAAGTGCCAGCACTAAAGAGAATGACTGACAGAGAATGCATAAGCAGCATCCATTTACAGTTCACAGACAGATCTCCATCTGCACCACTCCCACCTTCTTGGGGGGAGGGGGTGTCTTTTTTTTTTTTCAGACAAAACATGGAAAGAATAATACATGCTGAAATGTTTGAGAGATATTAAATATGGTATTTTTCTTCTTTTCTTCTTCTTCCATTAAATTAACAACTGCTAATATCTAAAACAAATTTAGAGATCCATCTGCTTAACAAATGGAGTATTTATATCCCTGCAATTGCCTTTCAGGCAGGGGAATAGCTTGTGCATAATAAAATCAATGGTTCCTGCATGTTTCCTGTCAACACCAAGGGAAACCAACAGAGAGTAGTAGGAATTGAAAACAACTCAGAATTTAAAGCAAAAACTTCTTGCCTGTATTGGACAGTCTGTTACTTTGCCCCCACAATCAAAAATTAGCTTTCAAGTATTGCTGGACTCTGTCAGAAAGATTTTGTGTTATCTGATTTACTGGCGTCAGCAAAATTTACAAGTCCCTGAGTTTCTACATTATGAAACTACTATTGTCTTTAGCTTCATGGATTATAAATCTGAAAGAGATTTTTCTGTCCGCATAACGTCAACCAGATGGCAATACTTCCCATAGAAGTTGACATTGAGATGATTTTACTATTGCTAGCGACAGAGGATGAACTTGGTCTTTCATGATTTATAGTTATTAAGCTTCTTCATCAAGTCAAAAATGAATCTGTGGAAAAGCTGGAAAATGCACATAGATGTATTAGCAACACTCCTGTCCCATAGTCTCAGCTGTGGAGATACAGCTGTGCTCCCTTGGCATTCTGAACTTGCTCCAAGTAGACCAACAGAGCATTTTTGGCATATAGTTCCAGATGTTAAGGCTTGTTCTGACTACAAACACATTGCAGAGTAAAGAAGTAAGTAGGACACGCACCTTAAAACAAAAGTTACAATGTCATCAGCGAACATAAAAGTTCAGTTTAAGAAAATGCAAAAACATACACCCCAAAATTGTCTTAGAACCTGATAACTGACACCTTACAGATACACAGAGTTTATTATGCCTGACTGGCTGTAAAGAGTAGGATACATTGTGTTTGTAGCTTTGGATTAATAAAACATACGAATCTTAATTGTTTCATTTAATTACACTTGATTTACAGAATAATTCATAAGTACAGGAAAGATAAAAATTATCCACCTCTTCCCCAAAGATTTATTAATAAATTTAGGTATTATCCAACTTCCAATGATTAACTACAGACTTTTGAAATACCTGCTAAAAACCATCTGTGGGAAGGAAGGAGAGAAAGAACTTCAAATTTTATATGAGAAAAAGCTATTCTTTAAAATGTAGGTGCTTTTACAATCTCAGTAATTACTATCACTGACTATTTCCACAAGCTTACATCTCTGTATGTTCACACAGGAATACAGTAAATATTAAGGTTTTGTCCTGCATCGGGAACCATGCAAGGAGAGCATGGCTTCCTGGCAGAAATCAACAGAAAGCTGAAGGAAAGACTACTTATAGGACTGCCAAGATTTGTGCTGTAGAAGCCAAACTGATCTGCCTAAATTTACACAGATCAAAAACCTCATTAATTTTGATAATCAAATTACTGAGAGAGCAACCACTTCCAAAACAGTAATTTAGGTATGTAGTAGCATGAATATTAAACACATATTTATGTAATATACGTAAAAAACCTTTTTCTCTAAATATGTGAAAAATGTGCATGTCATGTCAGGTGTTTATCACTGGTTTCTCTCATCTGACTAGCTACAGTCAAGCAGCAGCACTATGTTTCATTTCCCAGACAGAAGATCAAGAAAGGGGATATCACTGTCATTTTTATTCCAGCTATGAGAAGACAGAATGTTGTGGTGTTTCTCCTGACTGACAGATGAGTGAAGAAGTCAACCAACTGTGTCCTATGGTTCAGGTTATTTCCTTCAGAATAAAATTGAAAAATAAGTTCTTGCTATAGAGCTGTCATAAAATAATTCAAAAATCCTATATAACAGCTATCATTCTTTCTTAAAATTGGAAAGCCAAGCATCCTTCTTTGACACAGGCTGGTTCTCAGACTATCTGAAATTCCTATTTGTTCCCATTGCAACTTTTGTGCTTAATTCAAACGTGTTTGTACTTGCTCTTCCACTCAGAAGTTTCCCTCAGCTTTAAAGAACATCCTTCCACTATGTTACTTTCAGTTCCTATTGGACTTGGTTCTATATTAAGCTGAAACAAAATGAAAGGTAAAAAATATTAAGAATTGTGATTTATAATATAAGAGCAAGTACCTGAGTTATGTATTGAAAAGACAATATTTTTGTAAAATTAATTGCTTGTTGCTTCCCCCATCTCCACCCCTGAGGATTAAACTTGCTGAAAGCTGAAGTTTTTTAAGATTTAAAAAAAAAAGTTTTCTTTCAGAAGGAAGGAGAGACAGGACTCCACAGCCAAAGAAAGAAAATAAACAAAGGGGAAATGATTACCTTCATCTGAGAAAGAAAAGGAACATTCAGTCTGAGTATGCCCCATCAATTTCTGAATGAAACTTGATCTTGGGGTGGGGTGGGGGAAGAAGAGCAGAAGTGAGGTAAGAAAAGAGTTCAGTTAATTGGGAGCACATGAGTGCTGCTGAGGTTTCTGCAGCTGTCTGATATTCATTAATGTAACCTGCCTTTGCACAACATAAGAAACCTAAGAATAGGGATGTGACAGTCACTGTCAGCCATAACACAGCTCTCCTGTGGCTACAAAGATGAGGTATATGCAAGATGTTAAAGAAATCCATTCATATCCTGCAATAGTTGGGATCAGTGTTTCTTTTCCTATTACTGGGGTGTACCAAAAAGAAAAATACCCACATGCCAAAACATAGTGTTTCAAATTCAAGGTATAATCTGGTATCCATTTCAATTATTTGCTTACTCCAAATCAGGGAAAATATGAAAAATGTTTTGGGGCTAGTATTTTGTCAAAAGGACTTAGGTGAACAGCCAAAGGGAGGCCTGGCTGCTGGTTCTCTCCTGGCTGTTGTGCTCAGGGTCAGGTGCAATCACTTGAACAGAGGTGGGGATGTGATACCTTCCTAAAAGCAATCAAAAATTCACACTGTGAGAAAAATCTGGCGTGCCGTGTAAGGATAATTAAAGAAGATATTTCACATTGAAATCCAGCCTCAGGCTGCTGCTGAAAAGATTAGCCTTTGTGATCAGCTGCATGTTCCACCTCTTCTACATCTGCTCTAGGAGTCATGAACTAAATCCAAGTGTGTGCCAGACAAGCACTAAAGTCAATGAAAAGGGGAAAAGGGACAGTGTATCAGAATAGGAAGAAAGTAGAATAGCAAAAGAGCCCTCCCTAGAGAGAACTGATAGCTAAATTAGATTAAGTATATTGAGAAAAAGCAGTCTGAGATTCACAGGAAGGAGATAGCCTGTGGGAAATATGTTGGTTGAGGCATTTCTGTGTTAAGTAGAAGTAAGAAAAAAGCAACACATCAAAGTTAACAGAAAGTGAGACCTATTTTTTATGGACAACTGGAAGACAGAATAGTGTTCTTGCAATTTGGGAAGCCATTCAAAACACTAGGAACAAAATCCAGTGTAATAGGGAAAGATTCCCACAGTAAAGCTATATGTACGTAGGCGTATTTTCAAACCATTGATTTTATTATCATGTACCCATTTTCTCAAACAAAATCAGTTTGTTCAGATCTCCATTCTAATAAAAACTTGTATTAAGAACTGAATGCCCTTTTGTTGTTTTCATAGTACAGGTTAGAAGTGAAAACAGCCCTATTCCTCAGATCTCATATATACAGGATCCTGATACAGTGCCTTAGCATGGATGCATAAATATGCATGATTTAATTTTAACAGTTCCTCAGGAGTTGGGCTGAGAACTTTATGATATAAAAATCTCAAGCCAAAATTTCTAAAATCAGCTTGTGGGTTTGAATGTTCAGTGGAACCATACTGAACCTAACCTTCAGGGAAAAAACAGGATCTACCTTTTCTAAAAAATGTGTCCTTTGCAACTGGACACCTCTGAAATCAAAGCACCAAAATAAAAATTAATGGGGAATCAGTAGTATTTTTACTAATTTTTTCTTAAAAGATGGTCTGCTAAAACCTAGACAGGTAATATAAGGATTCAGCTGACAATTCTTAGAAATCTACTTTGTTTTTCTGTAAACAACAAATTGTGGCTGATAATAACTCAAGATGTAACACAGTGAGAGTGAAAATATTTTGCCCTCATAATTTGCATTAAGTTCCTCCTGTGATTGCTCCTAAGTGCACTTAATAATCAACGAATGTATTTATTAGAAATAAAAATATCCAACTTGCATATCTGTATGAATGGAAATCTAGAGGTAAGTCTAACAACTGTGCATACCATATTTTTATTAGCTGACCTTCATATACTTAATCGCCACATTCTTTGATGTATATTAATCACTTTTTTCTGTTTTCTTCAAGTTCTAACAGTAAGTATTTAATCATGAATACATTTGAAATTTGCATATAGATCACTCATTTATTCTTAATATTGCATATAGGAATCTGTGGTTTATTTCTGTGTTACTTTCAGATGACCACATAAGGAGGTCTTAGGAAGGTTAATTAGGATGTCAAACTCCAGCCCACAAAGTTGCCTGTAGTTACCCCATGACAAAAAATAACCTTCTCTTCCTTGGGAAACATCACAGCAGATGCATTTATTTTGCCTATTGGAAAGCTCTAGAAGAGCAGGAGTTCCTGTTGCTCACTCCAAAATGGGAAAATTCTGTACTGCCTCAATAAAGTTCCAATTATAGAAACCCTTTGTCCTCTGCAATCTCTAGAAATTCACTTGATTGTCCACACGAAATAAGAAGTTGCGTGAATATTTTTTCGTGCTATGTACATCAGTACATCTGAAAATAAAAATTTGTCCTTTAAAATAGAATGCTGACTTCTGACACTAATTTTCCAGAGTTTTTTGCTGCTTTGAGAAGTTCACAGACAAATTACAAAATTAGAATCTGTACCAAACTAAATAAATAATTTGAACATCTGGTGGGTGATGAACAATTTTGGCTTCCTAAAGGCAAAAAAAGATAGATATATATATATATGTTAAGTTATAGATCTTGTGTAATACAGTATTTCAGCCTGGAGAAAATATATGAGAAAAGAGTCACAGCAGGCCTCCAAAGCTTTGAAGTTAACATTCACAATAGAACAAGAGCAAGGCAAAAACATGAAGTTACACAACTTTCATGACGATGTTGTTAAAAATATCTTTAGCAGACAAATAATAAAGAAGATATGAAAAACCTTAAATTGAGCCAGATCAGCTCTGGATCTTACATAACAGTACAAATAAAATTTGTAAGTCCACTTCAAAATAATCTTCAAAATGTTTCTGATATATTGTTTGTTTGCTTCTGATTCTGGTTTTATCATCCTTGCTTACTGAGGCTTTTAAAATCATTCAGCATTTTATATGGTATATCACATGAGAGTGACAAACTTGATTCTGTTGTATGTGCAATATGGTTTTAGTACCTCTTGTACATCTCCCCTCTTGAAAAAAGAAGTGTATTGTCATCCTCAGTGAGGCATTCAAAAATCTTTAACTTAATAAAAGTGTAGGATGGTAGTTTAAAAACAAAAATTAAATCTACTCCAACCTCTTGCTCAGAGGTTAGCTTAAAGATCAGACCAGGCAGCTGAGGTCTTTATCCTGATGGGTCTTGGAAAACTCTCAGGATGGAGAGAAATTTCACAATTTCTCTGGGCTGACTTTTCCACTGTCCTCATAGGGAAAGAATTTCTCATTGTCTTCAGAGCACCAGGTAGGAGGCCAAGTCTTCAACTCATGCATGAACCCCTATGGAACCTGTTGATTCAGACCTCAGCCTCTGGACTGACTTTTTGGCTTGACCCTGGAACTTTCTAGTCAGCATGAACCTACCCAAACATCACTGGGTAGTTTCTGACCCTGGTAACTCTCACCATGATGACTGTGATCCTGAGTCACTGACTTGCAGGTGCCCTGACCCTGAAAAAGCATCCAAGTTCTGTGGGACTCTGACACTTTCTTTGGTTTACTGCTCATATATTCCAGGTTGCTGTTGTCTTTCTCTGCTACCAGGGTGCTGCTGGCTCATCCTCCATTCTGTTTGCCAAGACATCCAGAGCCTTTCCTGCAGAGCTGCTCCCCACATTCAGTACCCAGCCAGTACCTTTGTAAAAAGTTCTTCGTCCCTGGGTGAAGGAATTTGCATTTGACTCTCAGAATTTCACAATGTTCCTGTTCCTCATTCATCCACTTGTCTAGCTCCCTCTGCTTCAAGTAAACTAGGTCATCTCAGTCTGATGTCAGCTGCAAACTTGACTGAGAGTGTATATCATTGCTTCTTCCAAGTTATTAATGAAGAGGTTAACAAACTCATATCCCAAAATAAGACTCCTGTGGTACTCCACTTATCAGCCTGAAGGTTGAGTGAGCCCTATTAACCATGGAGCTTGATCATTACATATATTTTTTACCCATCTATTTATCTATCCATACAGACTGTGATATCTCAGTTTGGATACATGAATTTTGTGGCAGACCATGTCAAAAAATCTGCCCTATACATTATACCTACAGCTCTCTCCTCATGCAAAAATCCAGTGTTCCGACTCTCAGGGCCATTGACATCCGTTAGACATGATTTACTTTTGGGTAAGTTATGCTGACTGTTCCCAAACACTGTCTTCTCCTTCATGTGCCCTGAAATGTGCTCCAAGAGGACTTGCTCTAATTTTCCTAGGTAACAAGATGAGTCTGGCTGGCCATTAGACTGTTTTACTTCTGGCCTTATTGGAGATGGATTTTTGAAGATTTCCCTTTCTCCAGTTGCTGGAGTCCTTCTCCAGCCTCCATGACTTTTCAGATACAATGGAGAGTAGCCCTGTGAGGACATGTCTTTACCTACAGGCTGTCAGGTCCCAAGGACCTGTATGGGTCAAGCCATCTCAAGCAATCCTGGGTTTGACTCTCAATCACTGCTGCTTGTTCTTCTCTTGGAACCATTTCTTTACAGGCCATGGCAGAGATCTTATCTGCAAAGACCAAGGCAAAGAACGCTTTGGATATTTCAACCCTGTCTGCATTCACTGCCACTGAATCCCCTGCTTCATTCAGCAGTCCACATTTTCTGTGTTCAGATTTTCACTACTAATGTAGCAGTTGAAGCTCTTTAGTGCCCTTCTATTAGTGCAGTAAATATTACTCTATCCTGCAGCGTAGGGAGGAGGAGAGAAATCCAGCAGGCAGGAATTGTGCAGCAAGATTGATTTATTTAATTATTTTACAAACTCTTTGTCAGAGACTGAAATATTATATTTTATGACTTAAACATTTTCTTAAAGGACTTTTAAAACTGTATTCCAAAAGCTGAAGAGAAGACTACCACACCCTGAATGGGGCCCTGACTGAGGCCTGACACTGTTCACTGATGAAGATAAGATAAAGTAACAACTCAGGGCTGGGGACATTCACAAAGCACAGGCTTAACACCTCCAAGATGAGGACCACAGCCCCAGGGCTATCAGATGCCAGGCTCGAACAGACCCTTGAACCAAGGGGTGGAGGGAGGAGAGGCTTTGAGTATCCAGGAAAAGCCTCTGGTCAGAGGTGCAGTGACTGCCCATCCTCCACTGTGCAGAGGAGCCCAGCTGAGGGGTCCTCACTGGGGTGGGGGAAGCTTATCCACAGCAGAAGGGGTGACATGGCCCATCACAGGGGCCCCCCTCAAAGGGGTCCCCAGACCCTGCACCAGAGCACCAGAGATGATGCAACAGACCCTCAGTGTTGCAAGGGACAGTGTGTCAAGCCAGCCCCTGCAAGGGGAGACACGTGGGCATTCCCACCTGACCCAAGGTGTATATTAATCCATGGGATTCTGTACTCTTCGGCATGTGGTGGTGTGTGGTGGCGTGTGGTGGCGTGTGGTGGCGTGTGGTGGCGTGGCCACGGCGGTGACGGGGGACCTTCACCACCAGCAGACCAGATGGAGAGGAGCAACGAGACATCATTGGGACCCTCGGATGGGTGATTGCTTCCACCTAACCCCTGTCACCTCTCCCTGTCCCCCCGCCCTCCACGCACACTTCTTTTTCTTTCTCTCTTTCTCTCTTTCTTTTCTCTTCCCTTCTCTTTGCCTCTTTTACTATTAAATAAAATACATCAATTTTTTGGCAACAACATCTAACCTTGTTTGGTTTTAATCTCATTTCTGGGAATATTTTGAACCTTCTAAGTTCTTTCCGGTTTATGCTCAGAGGCTTAGCTTGCTTTGCTTTCCTAGGTCTAAACCGGATCGTAACACTCTTTTATAGACTTTTTTCTTCATAGTCTAATTGGACAAAGGATCAGCCACTCCTTGGGGGTGATTGGCTAAAATCCTAAAACATCAATTGTCAAAATATTTTTCTAGTGTACCATAAACTGTACTATGAAAGTTTGCGGATGTTCATGGTTTATAAACTCTGTGAATATCTTCTGTGAGAGAGAAGAGTATCCCATGGTTTAGAAAGAAGCAGGAAAATTCCTTGCTAACAGCATTTTTGTATCCACACCCTTCATGTACCTTCTGAGCTTCATCAGTCACCGAGCCTGGTCTTTCCCAGTATCATCCTTACATGATATGGCAATGTTTCTCAGTTCTCCTTTGTAGTATGTCACTGCTTCTATCTCCTGTATATAATGATAAAAAAATGAAAAGTGCATCATTTGCTGGATTTAAATGTCAAGAGAACCATGTTGTCTCTACTGTTCTATGGAATTATATACTGTAAAAAGAACAGTGGTTTCATTGTCTTTCATTTCTAGATATTGTTAAAGATAAATGTATTTTATACCATGTTGTACATTCTTTAGTTAATAAATTGGACACCATGAACAAGCTGTACAATCTGTAGTGTTTCCCATTTTAATACATGAGTATCTTACCTTTACTAGTAAAAATATCTCTTTACCTTTTGTCTTAAAAATTTATTTCATCGTTTTGATATAAAGAAATCTTTTCAGTCAGATCCTTCAAATCTTCTACAATGACAAGAAGTAGATTTTCAACAAAACTGAAAGTTGGATAATTTAAAATATGGTTATTACTTTTTCCCTTGAGTATAACCAGTTGAACCAATTGCTGTAATTCTAAGTGTTTAGTAGGATTGATGGACTGACTGAATCTAAACACAAATGTCTATAACATAATTAGGAGTATATGTTATTATGTTATTATGCATATAAATCTTTTGACTTTAGAATCAGTCATTAAGCATTCAGAGTTGAAAAACTGTTTTATAATCAGATTATAATGTAATTACAACATCTAACACCAGTTAAATAGCAAAGAGAAAGCAGCAAACTGATAGAACAGATCATTAGTCAAATTTAGTATGCAGCTTTTTTGGTTTCCTTGAAATACAGAGAATTTGCAATTAAAACTTACATTAGTTTTACATGGACATTAAGCAGCTCTAACAAAGCAGGAATCAAATCCCAGTTTTGATGGCAATTTACAAGATAGATCACTGCTTTCATGAACATCAGATAATTTATAATCCCTGAAACTACTTTCAACAAAATCCATGTTTATAAGCAACAACACTTTCTTATGAGAAAAGGTAATTATTTCTTGTTGGAGAGAACAAATTTCTCATCAAATGCAAATCAAGGAAGTTTAAGTAGAAAACAATGTCAAGTCAGAAAAGAAATTTTAAAGGCTTTTGAAATGTTGTATCTATATAATTGGTTTAAGTGATTGAAGAAAAAGTCTTTAATACCCTAGCTGTGATGATCTATGGACGTTTTCATCACAATTAGCATATCTCATTTCATACTCTTCCTTTCTTCAACCAAAATAGAGAAATATCTTTCTTTCTTTAAAGAAATCATGATTTCATAGCACCTGGAGTAGACCTTTCTGTCATGAAAGACAAGACTATATTGATATGTAAAACTCAAATCCTGAATTGGGCTAATTGGGCATTTACAACGTAAATCTGTGAAAGAAACCACTTTTAATGAAGTGAAACTTTCTGAGAAATCTGAAAGGCTTTCCCATCCAGCTTCTTGATGAACCAAAGATTTTTCAATAAAAAGCAAAGAGAGCCCCTCAGCCCCTGGAATAACCCGAGAGACTGGAGAAGTTATTTGATGTACAGACTTGCATACAAAAACTCCCAGCAAAAATTTGTTACCAGTACTAACTTTTCTGTTGGATTCTTTCCATTTAATTTAAATATCTAAGTAGTCAGTGGGACTTGGACTTTGATCTCCCTGATTCTAAATGAGTGTCTTACCTACTAGAATGTTTTGTTTTTATTCTACCCACTCCACACCTGGAAAATAAGGGACTTTGGAATTAAAATTCTGTAGTACTGTGTTGTGTTCCAAGAGCATTATAACACTGATAAATGAATCTCTTATTGTTTGGCATCCAAAGTCTCCAGGGATATAAGCAGCTGAAATGATCATTGCTATTTATTTCCTTTTGAAATAAGATTCTTAATAAATAAATTTCAAAGTTAGTTTTCATGTGTACTATAATGATTCTGAAAAAAAAATTGCTGGTAAGATGCATTTCTTGGTGATTAATCTTCTCAAAATGCAAAGCCAAAATAATCAAACAGCATGTAAATATGAAACACATTTTATAACTCCCAGGCACTACTTCTCATTCATAGGGCATAGCAGATAAACAGGATCTTAAAAAACTGAATTAGTGCCATAGTATACTGGTCACAACTATTTCTAAGGAATGTCTCTTTTCCAAATAATCATATTGTCTAGTGCCTGCACAATATCTACAGCTGCACCTGTTAGGTGTTTCTTCTCTTCCTGAAAGCACGTGTTAGATTTATACGTGTAGCATGACTAAGGCTGCAAATATTAATTAATCTTTGCAGCTAGTGACTGAATGAGTCTGACTGGCAGATACAACCCTGACAAACAGAAGCTTTGTGTTAAGTAGCTTCACAGGATCTGTTTTGCAAAAGCTTTTCAGGCATGCATAGTGTAGCAATGGGTAACAAAGATGACAGACCCCCCTGTATGTCCAAAGAAGATCCCTTCATTGCCAAAAATTACCCCCTCTTTATACCCTTAATGCCAACCAACACCAAACCGAAGCCTAACAGAACTTAACAGCAGGAGGGCACCCATTGGCCAGCACAGCTGTGCTGCTGCTGGCCACGCATCCTGTCACCCAATCAGCTTCCTGCTCATCGCTGTGCACACGCTCCTCCAGCCAATCACGGTCTCACTGCCAACTGTCACTCAGCCAACTCTCTCCTCACCCGCAGCTGCCTCTCACCCCTCACCCGACTTCCAGCTGTCCCACCCGCAGCTGGGCCTTTCCCACAGGGCCTTCTGGTGGGCATAAGCCTTAATCATTCTAGCAAATATAACCCCATATTCCACCTATAGCACTTGGATACTACTTCAATAGAGACTGAAAGTCATGTTTTTCACCAAAATTTGGTATTTGTTACACTGGGTAATCAAAGTACACATTTTAAAGAGATGTACATTTTGCAATGTTTATATTTATTTTTTTAAATGTTAATATTTTGCTTGTTTAATTATCAGTGGGCCACATAGAAAATACCAGTCCCCCAGAAAACAAAACATATTGGTAGCTTTTGTGGAGAATGGGAGATTATTGTATTGTATACATTTATCAGTGTCATGGATACTTCTATTACATTTCTCAGCTAGTTAAGCCTGTCTCTAGAGGCAAGTGTTAGAGAAAAAAAAAGGAAGAGAAAGCAATTGGAAGAATGAATTCAAATCGAAGCCAGGCAACTAAATTGTGCCAATATTTTAAGATTCTAGAGGCACGTTCCTCCTGAATATATGCCTGTGGACAAGGTAAAGAAGAAAATACTTTTGAAGTAGTAGAGAATAAGTTCTTCTCTGCCTAACTTAGGGCTCTAAAATTAATTCCACCATGAAAATATATCAGTGAGCAGTAGGAATGAAGTTTAGACATGATAAAAAGGCACTACATCCATGTACAAGGAAAAATTACAAAATCCAAAAGGTTCCAAAACCTTAATAGCTTTACCTAGGGAAAATTACTCTTATAATCACAAACATTTTGTGAGGGTGCTGTTGTTAGCTCTATGTATAGCTGTATACATTTTATACATTTATGTATAGCTGTATGTATTTTATATATAGCTGTAGCATAGTGGATAAAAGAGTCTGGGAGGCAGCCTGAGTAGAGTCAACAAGTGAGAGAAGCTTCTCCCAGTTCAAAGCATGTCTGGGGAGACTGAAGAAAGGTTCAAAACCAGCTTTTTGTTTCTAGGCACACCTATACTGTAAACCATAGCTCAGCAGTTGCAGTGACATTTTCTGTAGCAGATGTCTCTTATACTGGAGGCACAGCTATCCTCCAACTAGCTCATCATGCTGCCCTGCAAAGGAATGATAACAAACATGGCAAAGACCAGCTGGTTTCAAACTCCAGCTCTTTAGGACATGACAGCCTTCTGATGCAGATAATGGAGATACAGCAATTTTATTGTCATCTGGATCTTACTTCCCTGAAGAATAGATGCAAAAATTAGGTCAATTTACACAATTTTGTGGGGCAGAACCCTTTGGCTGTGCTTTGTATCACTTGATTCCCAATCAGGCACAGAGTAGTTGGTGCGCACCTATTCTAGGAAGGATTGTGGCTTAAAAAATTAACAGCTATATATTCAATGGGTCGTTAAATGTAAATGTGCTTCAATTTTGAATTATTATTACAGTGTATGGTGTCATAAAATTATATGGAAATTCATCTAACTCTTTAAATCAAATAAAAACAAGCATAGGAAAAAAATCAGTGTAATATAAATTTGCTCAAATTTTCCCTTACCTAGGAACAAATTTCACAATATCTGTAGTATTTATTTACAAATCTAATTGTGAATCCTCTGAAGATGTTGGCTCTTATATAAAACTACTGAAATAAAAGAAGTGGTGAGTGTACTGCAGCTGGAGTGTAAAACCTATCCTAGGAACTATTTGTCACTTCAGAGATTTGAATGAATTCATTCACTGTGGCCACCGACACTGGAAAGTTGTCCATGGTATGTTTTCTTGGAACTCAACCTTAAAATCAGCAGACACTGACTGTAGTAAAGTCTCTGTTAAGTTGCAAGCTCATTAAATCCTTCTCTAAATCACAATTAAACCTTCTGTGGTCGTAATCTCCCAAACTGCTGATTGCACTCACTAAATTATTGAGCTGCTGAAAGTAAAAAAAATGAGAAACAAGTAACTCGGAAATTAATTGTATTTTGGACACAGATAAAGGACTTATGCCACCTTGGAAAAAAAAAAAACAACTCCAAAGAAACTGACTTTTGCTAAGAAGCCACCTTGGCTGCTGCTTAGATCATTAGTTAGTCCCAGAGTCAGGAATGGGCCTAAAACTGCTCCACTTCTTCCTTAAGCTCACCATCAGAGAGTAGAGATGGCCTCTAAACTACAGTGGTCTTTGCTCTATGTCCAAAGGGCACAGTAGCAGCCATGCTTCCAATGTTCTTTTGTTAGCTTTTGCTGTTCTCTCCTCTATTCATCATTTCTCTGTCTTGTTTAATACTCTTTCCTGCTAACCCTTGTCAATACCTCTTTTTTGTGTCCTCTACCATTGATTGACCTTGATTCATCTATAAGAGGATGACATGATGAAAACATAACTGTTCACAAAGAGGCAAGAAGATTTGTAACAGGTGCTCAGTCTTATAGATAAAGAAAGTGTTCATTCCAAGAAAAGAATTCTCTTCATCCATTCTGAGAAAAGAAATATAAATAACAGTCTTTGAAAAAACAGTTAACAAACCTGATGGCCTTGTTTGTGCCTCTCCATCCTCTATACCATATAACCAGTGCCTGTGCATTTAAATAATGCACATTTCTTAAATCTCTGGATGAATCCCTGCTCCTAACATTTATTCTTGCCAGAAAAAAAACCAAAACAAACCAACCAGGTAGTAGGCTATGGCTACACTCACTCAGTTCCATAGAACAACATTAAATATGGCCAAGTTAAATACATTCAGACTGTGTTTTGAGAACTAACAAATTTTCTGTACAGCATTTAGTCTGCAGTAAAAAACCTGTTTTATATGCAGGCAGATGGTTGCTCGGTTGTGATGAATGTCACAGTTGGCTCAGCTGCGTGGGAACTACTGCTTTAGTATTGCAGGCCAATCCAGGAGAGTGGGTACTTATCCCTTTGATGGTAATACCAGTGAATGTATGTATGAATGTATGAGTGTAAGTGGCTGAATAGCTGCATTGAAAAATCAGTCTTTGCTTTTGATGAGAATGTGAGTCAGCTATAGGAGACAGAAAATTTTCTTCTTCTTGCCTGCAGATTGTCAAGAAACCATAAATATGTTAGTCAAGAACCAAGACTGCATCGTTTTAGGTAAGATGCACTACCAAACACAAGGTAGGCTGCTCTTGTGTTTGTTTTGAAGGCTTTCAACTTTTCTGAAGTCTCATTAACTATGTGTTGGTCCTTGCCATAATGATGTTGACAAGTTTTAAGTTAGTTCAAGCTACATGTTTTCCATGATATATCAAAATGAAAAGATAAATTATGCCCCTTATTATATGAAGTATCCAAATACTTACCATGCATATTAGATATTTGCCTTTAAAATATTGTTTATTCCTTTAAAATGCTGTTTGAAGTGTGGCTTCAATCAAAACTGTTAAATTTGGTTATATTAAAAAATTGCAAAAATTATACAAGTTCTTTCAACGATAATGAAACTTACAGAAATATTTTTATACTAATTTGTTGAAAGACAGACTCATGGGCCAGCAGTGAAAAGTTCTTTTAATAGCTAAGTTGGAAGAAGCCATTGAACCAAAGGGATATGAGATGTAAATGTTGGCAAACCCTTGACTATAACATTGCAAATTATGAAACTCTAATATGACGCTAATCATCCTATCATTCTTCAAAAATAATGTTCCCAAAATGAAATATAATGACTGGGAATCCCACTTCACCATAAGTCAATAAACTAATAAGCTTGTTAAAAGAAAATAATTACTTGGCTGCAGTCTTTGAAGAGCATCTATTTATTTTGAAATCCTCTGAAATACAAGAGCAAAAAACTGAATAAATCTTAGCACAGGAATAAACTTTCCCTCTTGAATTTCTTGATTAATTAATGATTAGTAGACTCTTATATATGAGGCCAAACAGCTGAATGCTTAGAAACCAAGAAGAGAGAATCATAAGCCTTATCCCTTTCCTCTGAACTTCCATAATAAATATAGGTTTTCTTGGCATATTCATATGCTACATGGAAAAGAAAGTTGTTATTAAATTTGAATTTCCATCTTGCTCAATCACTATGCTTCTAGCTGCTTGAGCAAACTTGGAGTTCACGTTTGGTTTGTGGGGATGGTGACTCCAAGCCAGAGGTTAACTACCTGTACTCGGTTTAATTGTGAGAGAAAAGTACTTTGGGGAAAACTTCCTCCATTCATTGACATTCTTAATTAGCAAGCATGTTACACCAGGACTGATTAGATGACTCCTCATTCCATGAAAGCTTACTAAATATTTTAGTAGATGCTTCTACTTCTGAATAAATATGGCAATAACATGGGCTGAAATGTTAGTACCAATTTCAGTTTTAAAGCCCACAGACTCAAAAAATTGGTCTTATAAAAAAAAAAAAAAAATCAAAAGGTCCAGAGGAACAATAGACATTTTCTGAACAAAAATAATAATCCAACAAATTTTTGCTTGTTAACTGTTAGGACTGCATCATAAATTACTCTCTCTGGACATCAGAGAATCCAGGAGGGGAAGAGCAGGAGGAGGAGCGAGAGAAACTGCCTCTGGTGACTGTCTCATAAGCACAAACTTCTGCTCAAGCTTATCTCCAGAGCTCTCCTAACCTTTGTGCATTCTTGGGATAGGAATGGGAGGAACTCATGGTCCATGCTTTCCCCGGGAGGGAATCAATGTAGATTCTCTCTTTCTTATTTTCCTTCTCTTTCCAGAGAAATTCTGCATTTGTCATGTCTTATCTCATTTTTGCCACAGGGTCATTTCAATATATTTCACATTATTTTGCATAAAATAATTCTGTATATCAGACTCACCATAACAAAGATATAATCAAATTTACAATGTATAGTTTTAAGGGTTAAAAAAGAGAATTAAGATATAGCTCATGACTTCCTTATTTAAAGAAAGTGGAGTCTAATTAAACAAAATGCATTACTTGTGCTGTTTTCAGGCCCAAAGACAATGCTGTTTTCTTAAAGAATTTCTGAGGTTATCTTGACAGATAATGTCCTTCTCTGCTGAGTGATTGCTTCAAAATTTAACTTAATGAAGTAAAAACATGAGGTTTGTGAATTTTCCTTTTTTTTTCCCCATGATGAATCTATGATTAATATATTAAGATATCTATGGATTTAATTATCATGAAAATTATCTCCCAACTAGAAACTGTTAAAAATATATTAATGAACAAATAGTCTAAGTACTGAAAATGGCAATTAGTGAGTAAGTAAATCACTTTGATTAGTAAATTATTACTAAATTATCCAGTCTTGCCTGGGACTGTTATAATGCAGGTGGATCAGGGTTTTGACTGAGTGTCAGAAGAATAAAACCTGTTGTTCTCCCAGCAGTAGTCAGAGGCAGGTTTTTGGGAATAATCCCAAATCACCTCTCTGGTGAGGAAATTGGAGCTCAAAATTCAGGTGGATTCTTTTTCCCACTTTGCATAATTCACAACATTATAGGATGACCTTTCATGAAGACCCAGAAGGAGGAAAAACTGAGACAGACTGACAGCTTCTCAGTAGATCAGCTGCAGAACTTCTGAGTATTCAATAAGACAGCTATAGACTTGAATTCATGTCACCTGAGACTCCAAAGCCAGTATACTCACACTTATTTTGCTCTAATCAACAGGGATTAATAAATGCTTCCAGTAATCTTAGCTGAAATGTGAATTGTCTTCAAACGATACTGTATCTGTATCATTTAACTGCATAAGGAAATATGCACACACCAATTTTACCATCTCGGGCTCCTAAACCAAATGTGATCAATTCAGAAAGAAACAGTTTTACAATTAACGATAAATTATCTGGCATAAAGAGACTGCTGCTGGACAGAATGTTTCAGAGAGGATGAATTGACTATTGTCTACCTGTGGAGTTGTAACTTCTGTGCCATTACAGTATATACTTAATGAACACCAGAATTTTATGTAATACAAGGCTAACACTAGAACAGCATTTTGCAAAGGCTCTGCAGAACTAGACTGACTGCTTTCTTCAGAATAAATTAAATGTTGGTATAGAAATTTAGGTCGTTATTCTTAGGTGCTGTGAGCTTTTTTCAAGCTATAGTGAACAGAATATTGCTAAATTCTTTAGAGAGCCTGGAGCAGGCAATTTGTTAGGTGTGGTTTATATTAATTTTATTTGCTAAGATGTTTGAAGTATAAAGCAGTGACAGATCATCCTTAATCTGTGAGGGATTCAGTTATATCTAGACCAGAAAAGAGAACTACCTACTGATCACACCCTATTCAGAAAAGGCAATCAGTGCAATAAACCTGTCAAAGGTGTGTCATGACACAGGGTGAATGAGCAACTAAGTACCCCATTTCTAAATAAAAATTCATCTTTCCATCAGCAGTAAACCCACATTTTGGAAGAAATATCACCCTTTCTCCAATCACAGCCACAGTCCTCTCTAGAAAACGTTTCCAAGATGTGACAGCAAAGAGACTGGAAATTTTGCTTTCTTTACATACTTACGTAGTCCTCTGGGAAAATATTCCTCTAGAAATAGAAAATTTCATACTAAAGAGGAAGAAAAAATCTGTTCTCCTGTAAGAGGATGAAAACTATGGAAAATTATTCTGAATGTTTCTTGTATCATGTTAGAAACTGAAATCTACTGATAGAAGTTGTTTCAGGTCATGGTGCCTAGTCAATATGGAAGATAAAGTCTGGTCTTCTAAATTAATTGAAAAGTTTAAGTTAGAGCTTCAGAACACTGATTTTTTCATGTTGCTTGTTTCTTCTCCATTTATTTTACCTAAATATTTTTCATTCAGCATTTTTACTTTCCTGTAGGGTGAAAAGTGAAGTGATCATCAGTCCTCTCTAAACCAGAGTAGTAAGAAAAGCAGTACTCTATTAAACCTTTCAGGTCTATTAAATCATCATAGTTCATACCACTGGGTGTAAGTGCTTTGTGGTCGTCAGAGTCAGTGGAAATGAATAAAAATTTTCTGTGAAAGTCAAGTAATGTAACCAAATATAGACCACTTTTTCTTCTGGAGACCATAAGTTAACTAAAGCAGCTATTGTGTTGTGTCAAGAAAGACAGCAGTTTCATATTTATAGGCTGAGTAAATAGTAGAGTGCACTTAGGGATCTCAAATATAACAAATTGGGTCCTAATGTCCATATCCCAGTTTGTGATTGAAAACTCTATCCCATTTCTTTATTCCAAATATTTTAGCCTGACAGTGAAGGATGATAATCTATCAACTAGCTAGGAATAAAAAATGCTACATCAGATATAATGTGCTTAAGCAGAGAAGCTCTGTACTAAGGCTCATAATTTTGCATGGTTTCAAGAATATAAACAGGCAGATAAAATATCTCAAACAACATCTCAAAAATTGCAGCTAATGGTACACACATATCCTTTCGCTTCTAAAATTATCAAAATTCTCTCTATTAGGGCCTTTCAAGCAGAGTAAGCACTGATTTTGGTCTGAGCCCTAGGTTGACTTAGAGATCCTGAAACCAAATTATTAAGCAGAGTGGGGCCAGGTGATAGCAGGTGGGGCCAGATTCTAAGGAGAGATTTTTCATTACCCACAGGAGAAACGTTAAAAGTGGGCGTTACCGTGCAACCAGGTAAAATGTTGTACAAGATGCGTAGGATAAAAGTGACAAAGAAACTGAGCTTGTGCAGTTGTGTAGAGGACCAGACCTATGCATGTTTTGTCTTCGGAGTATTGCTGCAGGAAAAGTGGTCGGAGGAGAGGGTTCTGAGAGGTGGGGCAGAGGTGTTCTGAGGCAAGTCCTGCTCCACCTAGAGACCCGTGCTCAGTGTTGTCCTCTCACTTCCTGCCAACTCACTTCCTGGAGAAGGACTATCCATTCTTCGTGTGAACAAATGCCTGAAATGTCTAATGTACATCAGAGGTGTGCACCAGGTAAACTAAAAAGGGAGCAGATTGGGCCCCCTTGCTCTCTTTTCTCTCTCTCTTTTTATTTGGCTCACCTTCTCCCCCTTTTTCCTCTCTTTCCTCTGTCTCTCTGTCTCTCTCTCTTTCTCTTTCTCCTCTCTTTCTCTTTTGTTTTCTTTGTCTTGCAACCCCAGCTCCTAACCATCCACGCAGCAGCACCAAAGTGAGATCTAAGGACTGGTGATGCTTTTTGTTTCCTTCCCTTGCTTTCCCTGGGCATAAATAGCATAAAAGCTCCCTGACACATGGTGCAGTGTCTGTTCAGCCTGATGAGAATTCATAGTGAACATCTTGGCCCCTAGTGATGGATCATAACAAGGTAAATATGGGAAATAATTGTGATCTTAGAACATTAGCTGTGCGTGGAATTCTAGCTTCCTAAAATTTAAATTTAAATCTGTTGTCACCCCAAGGTGGTTAACAACTGTTATGGCGACTCTCAATTGACATAAACACATTTATCTAAACATCTGGGGTACTAGTTGTTTCTTTGCATATAGTATGATGAAAATTAGAGGTGTAGTACACTGAGACATTTCTCAATGAGAAATGAGAGAAAGAGGAGTTTAAGAAATCTTTTAATATGTCAAATCAAAAAAATATAATATTTCCATAAATGAAGAATAATGATAGTGCTTAGTTAGAAGACTGAGAAGACAACTAGTCCAATGAAATTAGTATTAAAAAGTTTACTATGTTGACATTATAATGACAAGAGATAGTTTATTAAGATTTTTGTTTATCTCTAGGTCAGGGTAACAGCAAATCCTTTTTAGTCTCAACTGCATTCCCCAGACTATCAAAGAGTAATAATGTGTCAGTGAAAGATTCCAGAGCTATCTCAGTGCTGTTATCAAAATGTTGCTGAGAGGAAGAAATGTCTTTCAGGCAGCAGCAGTGATCAGTTCAAGTAAGTGGAAGGCAGTAGGTAGCATACGAGAACTCTGAAGATTAATAGGAATTGTGCTTCAAGGAAAGAATTGACCAAAAAATCTATAAGAGAAATTTAATATGCAGGAGTTTTTAAGCACAGAGTCTTATCCAGAAGTAGATTTAGGTGCCTATGATGAAATTTAGGTATCTGAGGTTGGGATTAATCTGCCCTAATTTAGTATTTAAACTTCTAAATTAAAGCTCTATCAGTTGATGGAAGAAGAAATAGGTAATTCAAAGAGCAAATCCTTTAAATTATTCACATAAAGGATGGTGATATTATCTTTAATATCCAAAAGAGTGATGTAAATATTTTTATGAGAAAAGCTCCCTGTAGATTAAAGGAAAAATTTACAGAAATGTTCACTGTAATATGTAATTCACTAATTTTTAATATCTGTACTATGATGGTTTAATTTTTCTTTCCCTTTGTTTTTCAAAAAAATGCAGGATTATCTCAAATGTGGTTCTTAATATAATAAAAGGAAGATTTGGAGAGATCTGGCAACGTTCTGAACACAAAACATGAGATTTTAAATGTGAATTAGGTTGTATATGTGTGCATATTGATTTTACTTTACCAAGAATAAAGACATTAGTCACGATACACTAACAAAAAAGTTCAAACTTTTAAAATTAACTTATTGAGAACATGCACATATCGTGTAATAATTTTTGTTCAAAAAGTTTTATGTTTGAAAGACAATAGTATAATATAAAATCAACACTGTTTAGTAACAGCTTTACAAAAAACATGGAATTTCTTAATAGGACTACATTGCTGTTGGGCTATGACAATGCTGTAAATAAGTCAGGCTTCCTCTATAATCTAGATGTGATCCAATACCATTGTGTACTTTTGCATTGTCAGTTTTCATTTCAGTTACATAAATTGCTGTCATAAGAGCTTTTCAATAAATATCTTTGTGCTTCTGAATGATTACAAAGCTGATGTATCATATATATCTACCTAGGCAAGATTATCTCTCAAGTTCTGAAATGTTTCCTTTTCTATTGTAAGTAATGTTTAAAAGTAAAATGCCCCAAAGCAAATTAAAACATTATCCGTCAGAGATACCACCTACAATTCTTGCAAGTCCCCAGTAGTTTTTTATCTTATTAATGCTAATTTTTTTCATGAAAAGACTGGTGAATTTGCTTCTCACTTGTTTCCATGGAACTGCAAAAACACCTTCCACATAGTAATCCATCAATATTTTTAATATACTCGTTTACTTCTAGCCCTGCTCCCAATTACAAAACTCCTTATTAAGAGTTAGAAGTGTTCCTTTCATTGCTTCTCCATGTTGTGATAGAAATTTGTATTTAAAAGGAAGATCCAAACCAGATCTTCTAAATGATAATGAAACACAGGGGGCTATTTTTGCTAGTCTGTTACTCCATGTTTATGCTGGTCTAAATCCACTGAAGTCAATGCAATTACTGTAGAGTAAGAGAATAATGTTGTTGCAGTTATTCACATCCAAGGTTTTAGTCTTTCATCTATTTGAACCTGTGCAGATTAGACACTTTTGAATGTCAGTTGAAGCTGATTAAAACATTTGATGTTATGATCTTTGCAGAGTAACACTATCTATCAGGTGTGAATATTTTTAAGTAAGTGATTGAAAACATTCTAAATCACATCTCTAAAAAATAACGTCATAAAAGTGCACCACCTCCTAACTGACCAATAAGAGCACTTTCAATCAGGTGTGTTACTATCAATCCTACTGCAGCAATAAGCAGGAGTTGTTAGGATCTGAGATAGGATTTTAGCTTTTTTGAGTAAGTGGTGTAAACATACAGGAAAGTATGTATTCTATTCTCTGGTAACCCTAGGGTGTTAAATATACTTGATTTTCATGTGACAATGAAGACAAGAATTGCCAAGTATGTTTTTAAAAAGTGAATATATTGCCATTCATTTCTGCTCAGAAAATCAGACCAGCAGCTCTTATGCTTTTGCTCCTATTACATGCATGCACGCACACACACACACACGTACACTTTGGAAGGTGACTTGGAAACTTTGAACCTCACCAATCTTCTGGTTGAAAAATTAATTCAAAGATACACAGCTTCCTGAAAGATTTAACTTCATTAAATAATTATATTTCAGCAAAAATGCATTTTCCCAGAAATATTTCAGCCAGCTTCCTGGCCAGTAACAGTGTTTATTTTCTCTAAAAATGTATTGTGAGCAATAACTTTGTTGTTGATGTTGTTGCTATTACTATTACTTGAAATTTGTTCTTCTACAAAAGGTACATCAGGTTAAATGACAAAAGGGAAATTTTAATTCAGATTATTTGTCAAATCTACAATACCACTTCACAAAAATAATCTGTCTTTGGCCTGGAACACTGGCTGGCAAACTCCCAGCTTACAGCACCTGTTTCATTGCTCACAGTGAAGATTTTATAAATACATTGCAGTCATCTTGAGAAATCATTCATTTCATGATATGACTGAAAGTTGTTCCTGGAATTATAGGCATTTTATTACACTATTTAACTGTTCCACGGAGTCATTATATGAAATACCTAAAAGTGTCAGGCATTTCACGAAATGGCTGGTGTCAGTGCTTTAGTCATTTTAGGAAACTTAGCATTATGACATTCTATTCACTACTGCTGTGAAAAATCAATTTTTTCCAAGGGAAACAATGTCCTATCAAAGTCCCACTGATATAAATAAGCAGACATATTTGTCATATACTCCTCACAATCTCTCAGCTGCTGCAGGCCTGAGGCACAATGCCTTTCCTGAGTTTGCTCAGTCAGACAGACCTCCTCCACTTTTGGATTGTATTTCTGGGTGGTTATTTCTCAGTATTTGTCACTTATAGAATAAAAAAGAACCCACAGGGAATTGCTATTTTATTTTATTTTATTTTATTTCATTTTATTTTATTTTATTTTATATTTTATTTTATTTCTAACCCACACTCAAGTCTGTATCTAGACTTGCTTAGTAATGTGAAACACTAATGAGATAGAGATAGTAGAAAGTAAGAGATAATAAAAACACCCACTTTCTTATAACTGACTCAGGCAGAATGAATCCACAGAACAGTTTAGTATCATAAAAGACATAGATGAAAAGGGTCTGAAAGGGATTGGTTTGAAAAGTAAAATCTGTCATGGGAAATATTGTAAGAATTAATTGGGTTTGTGTCCCAAGCAGCTTCTTCAGGAGAGGAAATTATTAATGGCAATTGTGGTTCACTGTTTTGAAGCTTTACTGATGGAGATCAGGGTTTTCTAAATGCTGTGGAGGCTGAAGGAAATGTAGAATAAGTAAATGCAAATGTTTCAAAGTCAAACTGAATAGCTGATGTCCTGGTTCTGAAAACAAGTAGTTATTGTGTTACCATATGGCTGTAAAGTGAAATATGAAGTATTTATAAATAAAATTATTACGGAAATACTTTTAAATATTATTTTAGGTTAATATTCATAATTAATCAAGAATTGTGCATACAATGCCTAAAACTGTTACTCATTATACAAACTAATTTACAAGACAACCAATACCAAGAAAGCAAGAATCATAATCTTGAAGAGGAATCAAAGGAATTTTTTTTTTGTTGATAGTGATATAATTTGTCACATGGAAGATACTTGAATACTTACTACTTCCTTCTTTTTTTGCATGCAGCTGGATTTGGAAACCTTCTAGTTTCTCCACGGGCAAAAAAAACCAACAGTAGAACAGCCATGAATCAACTAATGAAGAAATTAATATTAATAAAAATTTAAAAAATTCTATGTGGCTGTATCTTACATTCTACTGCAGGATGGGAAATTAAACTTCTTGCCAAAAGGCAATAGAATAATCTACACTTACAATCTACATTTACAGTTACTAAAATTTTGAATTGCTCTTAAAAAAATAATTCTAGCTCTCATAATAAGAATTCTTTCATGGGTATACTGAATCAGGGCAGTCCTGCTGGAGCTAGCTTACTTGTTTATGAAAATCTTTTCCCATAATCTTTCTGCTAATGGTTGCCTTTGCTCATTCACAGTAGAAGGAAATTAACATGAGGTGAACAGATTTGCACAGTAGGAAATGTGTATAAGCAGACACCATTTTATAGTTGTTTGAGTAATTTGGGGACATTTGCAGAAAACACCAGGCATGATTTGTCAGTACTGTTATTTGATGTGCCTTGCACTGAATTTCTCCGATGTGAGCAAGTTAGCTGTAAACCCAGCTCTGCAACTTTTATGATAGAACATTCCATTGCAGCCAACCATTTTTCCTGCACTAGGGGATAGTAAGATGGGATCTTTAAAGAATTTAGAATGTTCCAGAATTCCAGTTTTCTTTGTCTTTCTGTCTATATCCCTCACACTGTGCAAAAAGTTGTTACCAAATGGAAGCTTCCTATGGATCAACTTCTATGGTCTTTGGTCAGGTGCATTATACCAAAAATCTCAGTGTTTTATTAAAAGAACTGAAATAGTGGAAAGCACATGATGGGCCTTTGCAGCACTTAGATTTCATCAGGTTCTTATATTGCATTCATCACTACATATTTTAATACATTCAAAAATGGCATGGGAAGGACAATGTTCCATCATTTAATTTCAGATATTTAAAAGCATCTATTTATATGAGTTTTGTTGCTTCTACTTGGAAAGTAAACTTGGAGTCCTGAGAAAGTACTTAAGAAAGTTGTCCTGGACTGACTGTCAGAGTCTAAAAGTTCTTTGATGTACTTGTATCAGCTATTTACTTAATAATTTTCCCATATTTCATTTGCTTTCTCCAAAAGTAATACAGTATCTAGGAAAATACACAAAGTTCTCTTCTGCTGCATTATATGTGAAAGAGGAAATAATTGATCAAAATTCCTGAGGACATACAGGGGATAGAGCCACCAGCACTCAGCAGCCCAAGGAGATTTTGGAAGTGAAGTGTCGTAACAGCCACATTCTTGTAACTGCTTTTTTTCTCCCTTTGCATAGCCCAGAGGGCTGCAAGGCTGGAGTGGAAGGCAAATACTGCAAAGGGATTGCACTATAAATAGTAGCTACATTTGATCTCGCCAACAACTTTGTGTGTATTCTGCCTAAAAATGTCAGGAGCAGGCATGATGCCCCCAGCTTAGCCACATTTCCTCCTTTCTCAGATAAAATGTGGTCTAAGAGTCTTGGTTAAGCATTAAGATTACCATCTTTGAGTCATTAAAATAACTCTGTGATGTCATTGGGACTATCAAGAATGCTTTTGATCATAATATCCTGACAAACCTTATAAAATATGTGTATTTATTTCAATGTCATGTTAACATATTTTGCTGCTTTTCTTCCAGCACAAATTACATATTCAGATAAGGCAGACCTTGAGGGAGACAAATGGAACCTGAATTTTCAATCCTGCCCAAATAGGATATAAAACTAAATCTGGTACTTTCTTATGATACTTCTAGTACAAATACCATATAAAGTAACAATTGCAAAGGCATAACACTATTCATTATGAGTGCAGAGCTGAAAAGTTAAGTGAAATTGAATTTTTTCTGTTAAGACTTGGTAATGGGTGCCTGGATAGAAATTATTTTGAAAGCAATAGTTAAAACCAGGGACATCTGTTCTCTCTTATTTTACTCAATAGGTACGCAATTGCTCCTACAATGAAAGCAGGTTACATCTCTAAAGTGTGTAAGATTGAATTCTGTTCCTGAATGTTTCTACACAAATGGAATTAGACAGATTTCTCCAGAGGATGAAATCAGTCACCATTGTGCTGCATAGATAAGTTAAACAGAAGAGCAGTATGTCTGAAAAGAAAAAATACATTGTCTTAAATTTTCCTTGGCACAGTACTTATATTTTGTAGCATTGCATTTATGCTCAATAGCAAAGCTTCGGCACTGCTCAATTGTTGTAACAAAGAGCAGAATTGTACTCTGCTCGGTTTTCTCAGAGAATGGGCCACTTAACCAAATAATGCTGTAAGTGAGCAGATAAAAGTGGGCTACTAATTTTACAAATGATCCTCTGCTACTGCCAAGTACTTCAGAAAGCTGGCATGAGCCTACCAGCAGGAAATATCCCTGTGTGCAATAGTTTCTGAAGAATGCCAGCTAGTGTAGAACAAAGAGGAGTCTAGATGTGTCATGAAGCTGTTTTTAGTACAGAGGGCCAAATATAAGGCCATGGAGTTACATTAGAGACACATTTGGCTCAGAGTTTTTGAACTATGAGTTAGCAATTTCTATTAGGAGAGCTGGGCATGAAAAGCATCTGGTTGTTTCGGAAGCAGCAAATAAGGAGTGCCCCAGAAGACACTGGTGAGAAAAGCTTTTGCTCTTAGCAACTTTGTATTAGCTGAACAAATTTGTGTTTGGGTTCCAGCTGCAAAAGCTGTACACTGGTACATGGAAATGGTTGAATTAGAACTTAACTATCCTGCATCTGCTTCTCACATATTTTCTCTCTTCTTTGAAACAACCAACTTTGCCAGGACACTCTACAATGTCTGTTTGGGGTCAAGACAATTTCATTAGGTATATAGTAAAGGCAGAGTTTGCAAACAGTAGTCCAAAGGCTAGCTAGGAGAAAACCAAAATGAGTAAATGACCAGAATATCTGAAGGGAGTGCAGCAGAAATAGAAACAGAAAGAAAGATCCTAGACAAAAAACAATAGGAGTAAATGGAGTAATTTGACAAATCTCTGTGGAAAAAAATTGATATTCTTTTTTTTTAAAACCTTTTATTTAAACTGTCTTTACTTTGTCTTGCATTTAAAAACATTCACAGTGCACTGCATTTCTTGCCTAACTCCCTACTTTGACTCACACTTGCTGCTTTCTGAGGTTTTTTTTCCAAGAACCTGTTTTTTCCACACGATATTTTCTGCCTTTTTTGTCCTCTACAGAAAAGCTGTACATCTTCTCCACCTTTTATGTCTTCTTTTTCCAGGAGAAAGGCAGCAGTCACAAAGAAGGAGCTGTGACTTTCATTTATTTCAAATTTCTCAGGCCACTGGGGCATCTTTCCTCCTCACCTTAGCAGCATAGCTGAAGGGCATCAGGAGTCAGTGCTCTGGCTCTCACTTGATGGTATTTTACTTGCTCTTTCTCAGTTGCTCAAATGAATTGATGGTTCTGCCCATAAGCTGCCAATCGGCCCAACACAGGAAAAGAGAGCATATTTGAATGGCTGTTTACAGATATATTAGTGAGCTAAGGAAGATTCATTTCTGTCTGTCTTCTCACCAGAAGAGTTAGTGTTGAAAGAGAAAATAAATCCTTTTCCTTGCTCCTTAGCATTAGCACCTGCATTTTGAAATGAATGCAGGAATTCAATGGAAATAGGACTTCTATAAGTCTTCTCAAGGTTTATCAGATGTCCTCCATGCATGCACAGAGAAAATAACCTGAAAAGAAATTAAGATTGGAAGAAAACAATATATCCAGAGAAGAAGAAAAAAAAATTTCTGTTATGATATATTCTCAATATTTAATGGGATCTTCACAAAGGCCTTTCCATTGTGTGTTTTTTCTAATTGACAAAGGAAAAGAGTGTAAGGAAGATGCTGTGGGAAGAATCCAAAGTCCTGGAATAAATTCTGATGAGTTTGTAATAACATTTTATCTTTGTAGGACTTGTCTGTTGTATTCTGAAGGAAAATCATAAATAATTGAAAGAAAATACATAAATACAGCAAATTTTAGATCAGAGGGCTCTCTGAATAATAGCCTCAATTTAATCCTCTCTCAAGCCCCATTTTTGAGACTCAGGTGAATCAGAGGCTCTGTTACTGACCCTGTCAGGCAGAATTTCATGCCATTTTTAATACCTTTTTCTTGAGACTTTTTAAATTGATCCTTAGAAATCAGTCAGTAAGAGAACATGAGAGAGAGTTTTTTGATCAGCAGGCTTTGACATTAATCAAGGCAGAGTCAGTGAGGCATCTCTCATTAACAAAGCTCATCTTTCATTGCTTCTGCCCCACCATGAATTCCACTTTATGTTCATTCAAAGAGTATGCAGGAGGTTCAGGTACAAACATGGCTTAGAAATATCGACTGCTACTTATGCATTCAAGAAGTACTTTTTACTGTGATTTCAGCCAGGGAAGTTGATTTTCAGAAAGCGTAATAGTTATGGCTGACTCAAGTGATGAAGACATAAAGAGCATTATGCAAAGGAGTGTGAAAGCACAAGGATGTCAGAAACAATATACTAAACTGTTCCAACCCTGAATTAAGATCAAACTCTTCAAAGGAAGTAGAATGAAATTAATGCTTTTATAACCCTCAACTGGTCACCAGGAGACAGAAATCCCTGTTCTTCTGCAGATTGGAAGGACAAAAGGGGCTAATAATAATATATGGAGCTCTCTGTAACCAAAGTATAAAGTTTCAGCACAGTATTTCTGTCTGCAATCTGGTAACTTGTGTACTACTAAACATCTTCTAGAAAAGTTTACTCATATCAAGAAGTGTTTATTATCTACATTTTCAGGCTTGAGCGTATTAAAGAAGTAAGAGAAAAAATTCAGTCACACACTTGCTATATGGATTTATGTCCTACAATTTTTAGTTGCATTTGATGTCTTATTCTTCCTGGTCCAATAAAGCTACACTGCACTGCCAGAGAAATGTAAATTGGTCTTAAAGTGACAATTTTGGCAACAAGGGATTGATTTTAAAAACCTCTTTGTCTAGTTTTTTTCCCAACTTTAGGTGTACTTAGTCCAGAATTTAAATGCATTTATAAGCCCCTGTTAGCTGCATACTTGCTTAAGGACCAATAACACTGCAAATTAGGACAGTCTTACAGGGACTGATACTCAAGGCCAGTTTGGCCACTCTGACAACCTCAGGGGCAAGAAAAGAAACTCTGAGCAATCTTTGCCTCCAGCTGCAGTTCTGCCAAGGCTGTGAATCTCTAGAAATTCTGTGTTTCTAAAATGGTGGGATTAATAATGCTTTAAAGAATGACCTATACATTTGAAGCATATCATATTACACTTCTAAGTTAATATTTAGAGAGAACATAGTGCTTTATTTGAGGTACAGATGGCATTAACCAGCTAAATTAAATTCTTTGAAAAAACAAACCATGGAAACTAACAGCAAACAGTACTTTATCAGAATCTATGTGTTCAGAGAACTACTTAGGTACCAAATCTTAACATCAATCTTAACCTTATGTTTGCCATTTATCAGCAAAGTTCATCACTGAACTATTAGGGTATGATTGAGATATGTACTTCAGATCCCTCACCAGCTATAGTCTGGGTCATGTATCTCATCTGCTTTACAGAAGTTCATTACATTACAAAGTAAAACAAGAAAAAATACTTCCAATGGCCTCAATAATGAAGGACAAAAGCAAATGGAAGTTACAGATAGAGATTTTACAAATTTTCTAAATCCTTTCATGGAGAGCTGCATAAGGAAATATGTGGGATGTTGACATTTTTTTGGGGTTCAGACAATGAAAATTATGGACATTTTGTTTGAAATTCAGTTGTTGAAACTTGCAGCAGATAACAGACACCTTGTATGAAGAGGTCATACTCTTTCTCCAAAGAGCTGGTGATCACTGTAAGCTCTCTTCCCAATTGTGCTAATAATTATGCTCCTAGGACAGTGAGGGGGCTCATCTCTGCAATTCCCACTCACAGAGCAGATGCAAGAGCATGGAGACAGTCTACAGCACTGCATAACTGTGTTTTCCCCGTTGGCTGAAGTCTTGTACAGCTGCCTGATCTCCCCTACGAAACTCAGCACAAGGGCTGGAGGCATGGGATTGCACTGCTTCTAATGGAGCAGCTGCCACCCCGTGGTGCGGCAATCAGTCACTTTTGCTCAGGAGAACAGGTGTATTGGACCACAGTCCAGGCCCCAACTGACAGTCCAAAAGCATGCTTAAATAAATTAACAGGATCAGAGAGAGCCTGAACAAAACTGAGCAACATCTTGAGCTATAGCTGAAGGCACTCCACAGGAAAGCCTGAGGTCTATTATTTGCTCCTCTTACTGAATTGCTTTTTATCAGAGAATTTGTTAGTATATAATTTACATACGGAGCCTGCAGCAGACACCAGATAAACTTAATCTTTCCTCCTCCCCCACTATATTCTACATCAAATAACATGATGTAAAGATCAATATTCTCAAAAACTGTAAGGAGATCTGATATGGCAGTGACAAGGCACCATAAATGCTGTAAATAATCCTCCATTTCCTGTGAAATTGCTGCATTCTGAAAATATAAAATTGGTAACATTTAACTAACATAGTTAATTTGTAATAAATTTTTGGGCTAATTGTTAGAAGAATAACATTAACAGAGAATAACATTAACAGCTATCAATATTATTATAGCTGGGAATAAAACCCTCCTGATCAGAGCAATCAGCTCACTGTTGTATGCATTCTGAGTCCTCCCAGGTGTCCCAGAGTGTTTGATTTAGCTTTTAAATCTCTAGTTGAGCTCCAAAATGTGTGAAAACTCAAATACCCAGACAGCTTTCTATTAGCTCTGCATCTGAGGAGACTCAAGAGTATAAATTAATCCTTTCAAAGTCAATTGTAACTTACCTTCATTAAATTGGCTCAAGATCATTCTGTTTGAGATAGTAACATATGACTGACTTAAACTTTTTGCTAAACACCTATTTTTCCCTTACCTCCTCCCTCAAAATCTATTTACTTTTGACGCTGACTGTCAGAGCTGCAAGAATAAGCACACTTAAGACTTTTGATTTCTCAGAGGGGGAGAGAGCTCTGATGCACCCGAATGTGTGATATACTACTATATAAATACCTGATCCTGAAGAGTCTGTCCCTCTGACTGGAAGGAGGGGAATCAATGCAGATGAAACAGCAAAGTGGAAATGGCTGTGTCACCTCTGGTGGATATCTAATGTCTACCCATTTAGAAAGTTTTTCCTGGTATTTAGTATGCCCTCAGAGCTCTCAGTTTCCTAAGACAGTGGCAGAATATAATCACTCACATTTGTGTTAGGGGCAATGCCAGCAGAATGAGTTCTGCCATGGAAGCAGGTGAAAACAAGCAGTGCTGCAGAGTTCTTTTCATTTTCCTTCAGATCTTCTGAAGTCTTCAAGATCTCCTTTACTTGGTGATTTCTTTCTCCAAACAAGTTCATTTAGAGGAACATCTCTGAAGGGCAATGAACTTTGCGGGGCTGTCCTGTAACAACTACTAAGTCTGGATGGGTTGCTACGTAGTATAAAGGTAACATCAAGCTTTGGAAGTTTGAAGATTTGCAGAGGCACATCTACTTTTATTGCTGATGCATTTGGATGAATCACCTAATTCAATTCAATAAAACAAACTCAGTTTCCGGTCAGTCTGGTCCATATAGACTGAATATACTTTTAGCATTAAAAATGCCAGTAATATACAAATTAAATGAGATTGAATTTAGCACTTTAACTTTCCTAATACCTCACACGGATAATCTTCCTTGAGATAACCTCTTCTTACCTTATTATTGTCTAGTCTCAAGTCTTTCTGGCTTACTGTAGAATTGGCTTTTAAAGAGCAGTTCATTTTTTCTTTTTTTCCCCACTCAAAAATATAGTTGTTTTTTTCGATCAACATCCATTAAGCTTCCAATGTCTACAACTTAGAATGTTATTTGTAAGGAGTATCTATTCACTTTGAAGTGTTTCTTGGTTCCAACAATTCTGGAAGAGGACTTTCCGGATAGCTTTCTTGAAGGTGCGATCCTATTTCCAATTAATGCCGCCTGAAAGCCCATTCAGTCTCAAAAATACCCCATTTTAAACAATCACTTAAACTGGCATATCTTGCCCATTTTGACAGCTGATCTCAAAACCAAACAGGTTTCAGAAGAAAAAGCCTCAGTGTTTTAGTGAAATGTTTAATCATATGTAATCGCATCAAGCAAAAAAAGCTTAAGCCAAGTTATTGAATACAAGATGCAATTGATTTTTAAAATATCTTCATTTGTATCTTGCCATCTAAGCTGTAATAGAAAGATGTAGGGGTATTAAAGTTCTCACACCATCACTTTTCCACACTGGAGAAGAAGTTACAATGGATTATGAATTTTTATCCACTACCAGAGTACAGTGTACAGAAGTCATGGAGAGTGCCCAGCAACTGTGCAACTTTGACTTGAAAATAGTGCAGCACCAAGTAAAAACTTCAGATCGTTACACTGATACCACATCAGTATCGGGGGGAAGAAAAGTATCCTTAGAATTTAATGGCAGAGTTGGAGTCCTTATTTTTGCCCTTTTTCTTGGTTAGATTTCTGACTCCACTTCCTGCTGCTCAGTACTGACTAAAATGATGTCTTATCCTGGTCCTTTGGACTGTCTCTTCCCAATTTCAGCTTCCCAGCTTCAGTGTGTCCTGCCCTGACACTGGCTTTCTCAGCTCAGCCTTGTCCTAAGTGAGACTCCAATATCCTGTAAACCTGGTCATGACTGTAACACTCACATGCTACTCCAAACTTCATAGAGTGGAGCACCTCAGATATGTCTAATCCCCCTCTTGTTCTGTTGGTAGAACGGTAGAACAGGGGACCAAACAAACAAACAAACAAACAAACAAAAAAAAAAAAAACCAGCCCTTTTTATTTATTTTTCTAGGTGCACTTTCTGTTCTTTGAGTATTTAAATCACCCAGTTGCAGAACATAGACATAGTATTTTATTTATAAATAAGAGCTCTATTTCCAAATGAAACCATTAATCAATTTGGCATCTTGGGTGTGTTGGGATCTGCCTTATTTCTGGCTGTCTTCTATTGATAAAAGATATATGGAAACTATGGAAGCCAAGCTTCTGCAGGAATGTAGAGATACTTTGAAAGGTGTTCTGTATACAGGAGTTCAACTAATCCTTAATTTTCTTTACACTTTTGAAACAGATAGGAAAGATCACAGATGAAACACTCTGTTGAAAGCTTACAGAACACAAACATTTGAAGAGAAAAACAGCAAAAAAATTGATTTCTTCTCTAATAATGCCAACCCCCTTTTTTTTTTTTTGCTGTAACTTATAAAGGTTTTACTGCTCATTAAAAAAAAAAAAAACTAAAAAACCACAAGGATTTTTCTAATTAACTCTCCACAATATGCTTTAATTAGATAAAATAATGTAGGATATTGATGTTGGCATAAGCTATATAAGCTTTACAAAGTCTCTACATTTCTTCCTCACTCTCTCTAATTTAAATATCTTCTCATGGTGCAATAAATATTTTAAATGGAGCAGAAAGACATAAACATAATTAAAAAGTACTGTTGCACCATCTCCTTATAAATATTTTATAAGTTTTTACATTAAAATAATATGAGTCTGAACATAGTGAATTTGATGGGTATTAGAAGCATCTGTTGAATACTTGATAAAGAAAAAATTCAATTTCATTGAATAATAATTTTCAAAGCACAATACAAATCTTTGGATTATAGGGCATATTTTGGTATACTAGATTGTTTTTTATACCTCAAGGAGATAAGGCTGTTTTATTTCATTCTGTAAATTATTTCAAAATTTATGTTGTAGGAAGTTGTCATTTTATGGGCAAAAATTGTCCACCAATAAGAAATTATTAGTGTATAATTTAGGATGGTGTGTTTACATACAAAACCCACAAATGATTATGTATTAAGCATCTCATTGGGTAATTCAGTCAGACATACTTTAGTATAAGGAGAAAGACATAGCAAAATTCAAAGTGTACAGCACAAAACTCTTGACTGTTGTAAAATCTAAAACCAGAGCAGATGGAAAAACCCATTAAGACTGATTTTCAAATCTGAAACTCTAGTTCCCACAAATTAGTGTCAGCACTGTTACAGACCCAGATTGTGCAAACTTAGTGTGTGAGCATCTTAAATATGAAGAGATTCAAATAACCAGTCTGATGCGAATCTAATTATGCAACTGTATAAACAAATACGTGATTGAAACCACAGCTAAACAGACACAATATGTTATGGGCATGGGATTCTCATACACATCTTGTTCTGTTCAAGTCAAGAAATTCATTCAAAAGGGCCAATGAAGGCCTATGTACTTTCTAGTGCCAAGTCCACTTGGTCATTTGTTTCAAACAAACAGTAGGAAGAATGGTCACTGTTTCGTGAATAGTATTTATTTCATTTCACTTCCAAATGTAGCTGGACAGCATCTGGTATGTTGGACAACCCATTTAAGGCATCTGTCTCTGGTGTGCAAATGAAGAGGGAGCTGTTAGCATAATTTTGGAAAATTTTCTTTCAAGATAATTTTTTTTTTCAGTATAATTTATTAAGTGTATTTGTGCGTAAGTTTGTATAGAGCATACTTCAGGATGTTTCACTCAGCTCTTGGCTTTATTTAGGTATGTTGTTATGCAAGTTTAACAGGATCCTGTGGGTTTCCATTTCATGTATGCTGACCATTGTCCCTAGGAAAAATATATAATATAGATATTAAATTTTCATAGAGATATAATGGTAATTAATTTTTGGCTGCAATAATAGACTCACAATCCAAATTTTATCCAAAAGATAAGGATGTTTTATAGACACATTGCATCATGAACTTTATGGTAACTTATTAAAATATCATTTGAACTTATTCAAAAAAATCTCTTTATCAAAGTGGCTTATTAAAAGTTCAGCATATGATGGGACAATCAGTTATCTGTCATAATCTGAAAAAACATGTTTTTGTGAACAGTAACTTTGACATGGGTAAGGCTGAAATGGATGAGGTTAGAGAGTTGTAAGATTCTCCAGACAGGATGTGACTGACAGCATCATAACCTGAGTATCTGATGAACAAATTCTTCTAGACCAATCTGATAATGAGAAAGATGCTTTTAGTTGCATGGTTTACAGAGGAAGTCTGATGTGCTTTACAGCAAACTTTTTTTTGTGCTCTTTCAGTGGCAGAGGGTTTAATAACAGTTTTGTGAGTCCTGCTAACTCTTCATGGAGAGAGTAAAAGTCGATTACTACAGGCTTACTACTTGAGGAAGACATGATCAAATGCTATATAGAAAATTGGAAGGTGGGATTGTGTAATTTTTCCCACAGTATAAGAGGAAAATGTTTGATATTAACTCTGAACTGTTTTAGAGTTCCTTATGATAAACTACTATAAGAGGTTGACATGCAGAAATAAAATGTTTATCTTAGGTTTTCTTTTCTTAATTTCTTTTTTTTCTTCTCCATTTTTAGCATACTAACATATATCAGAGAACCTTTGGTATGCTTCATGGATGTACTTTAACTTGTAGTTGTGGCCTTTATATATGTAATTTTATTAAGGGCACACAATTTACAAAGTTATTAACAGTTTTGGAGCTGTAATAACTTCCTCAAAATGCTACCAAAATCCTTAAAATGAAAGCAAATTAATCTTATAAATCTCTTATTAAAACTTCCTTATCTTTCAAAATTAAAACCACCTCATGAGCTTTTCAATAAATTCCAGTCCACTCATATAACCTACCCGTATGCTTACTTGATTTTGATACTGTTAACAAAGCAAATATATTTAATTCTTATTCTTCATATGAAAACTTACAGGAATTTTAATCAACCTGTTTTCTCAAAATGTCTTCCTGCTTAAGATACTATGTTGATAATGAACTTGGAATGGTCCATGTATTTGTGTGGATATTTCTATGCAAAATTTCAATGAAATGCAGCCACTATTTTTATATTTAAAATGAAGGCCATAACAAATTTTATGAAGCATGATAAACTATATTGAACTACAAGAACATTTAGTGTTTTGTGATACAAAACGTGAGATCAGGCACATATAACACACCACCAGAGATCTGATAGCTAAATAAAGGAGAGAAGGATGGAAATAATTTCATTCTCAGTAATAGATTTGAGCGGAAGGAAGATCTTATCTCATTTCTTCATCAGTTTTGCCACCCCATAGCTGCTAGTTAGCTGCCATCAGACCTTACTAACTGCTCACTTGCAGCATTATTTGGGAAGAAAATCTCTTAAGCACGGTCCAGGTGCAGCACACTGCTCCCTTGAAAAAAGAAGGATCAAAAGAAAGGAGAAACACAAAACAGAAGCACAACTCTTGCTTTTATCAGTAATAAAATGACCAAAATAATTTTAAAGAAGGATACATCTTAAAGTTTGTTATTCAACTAGATGTTTGGCTTTTTTTCACCCCGGTGTCATAGTCTGTCTATGCCCATGTTTTCTCACATTTTTACTTTTGCAGGTTCTCTATATTCAACATTGTTTACATCCTTTTTTCGTTTCAGAACTATTTGTAAATAAGTAGGATTTCTCTTTAAAAATGTAACCAGGCCCTTGTGCTACAAATGATCTGTAGCTTAAAACTAAATGTGCCAAATTTCATTCCTGAGGGAGGTCACTTGATACTGCTGCTTGATACCCTTCAACTGATAAACCTCTCATTAAATTAGACACCTCCACAGTTGAGAGAATTGCCTTTTATGAGTCTCCACTGCATTTTTGAGTATAAGTGCAAGGCACAACTATCTGTTAAAAATGATTCTGTAAAACATGACTAAACTCTGGAACCAGAATAATGATTTCAGACACTACAGGGGAAAAGCTAACTGCTTTATCTGAAGGAGATTTTGTTTAGTAACTACTTGCTACATAATACCTTGTTAGACATTTGATAAATATTTTGAGTATTCAGTTCCTAGAGTACATGAAGTACAATTACACCACCATGAATTAATTTATTTTCCCATATAGCACATAATATTAGATATTGTATTATTTTGTTCATACTAATGTTATCAAAATAAAATATAAGGTGAAATAAAGTGAAACAATTCTACTGTCTCTTAGTTCTTGTGCTGGTAGAGCAGAAAATATGTTTGTCTGTCATCTCTCTAAGACAGCCAAATATTCAGCTACCAAATTTTGGAAGCAAATTTTACATGTAGACCAAAAGAATCCCCAAAAATTCACATATATTTAAAAAAAAAAAAAAAAAAAGAATCATTAACTTTCTATTGGATATAAAGCCAAGAAAGAGCTTGCATTTAATTAAGGGAAATTAGCACTCTCTTACTGAATACAAAAGAATAAATAGCAATCCATTCTTTATTTGCACATATATGTCCTTACAAAATCTGAATTACAGACAGCTATGGCCTATATAATTCAGACAGATCTGCAAAATATGATAAAGTCTGATGATAAATATTCAGCATTCCATGCCAGCTGAGAATCCTGTAAAGGGTTGTCTGCCACCTACAATATCCCTAACATCAGTAGCCTGCTGCAATCCTTCACAGGGACAGCTGCCAATTTCCATCTGCAGAGATACCTTACCTTGTTAGAGAACAACTGTATCTCATTTGAACTAGCCCATTAAAAAAATCCAGCAAGAATATCTGTAGCACCAAGAAAATATGGAAAAATCTGTGGAGAGTGAGGGTTCGGTGAAATCACAATAAAGTTGGAAATTTAACCTCTCATGGCCACTGATGTCTTCCTGAGATATACCACTTCTAGATCAGATGAGTAAAGGTAAATATTTTCTTCTGTCTCTGAAGTCTCTGGTACAGTCACTTATTCACTAACTGACTACCAGTCCTGCAATATTGTTATATTCCTTACAATTCTGACCATTAAGAAGGATTATCTAAATAATATTTATTACCTCAAATTTTATATATGCAAATAAAATTACATGCTTGTATACCAGAATATGTAGACTGTCATTACTAAAATTCATTCAAAGACCATTTTCAAGGCACTCAGTACCTTCCAAAAGTTTGAGATATTATTTAATTTGTATTGGAAATTATGGTTTCAATCCTTTGAGGGATTTGAACATTGCAGAGTACTGTCAGCTTACCATGATTAATATGGGAACTGTGGGATTTTATCAAGGTTGTCCTGGATTCTAAGTTGTCCAAAGTGAATGAGAAAAGCAAAAGAGCAATTAACCTTGCAGTACAGAATTGTTAGGGGGAAAAGAAAAAAGGCCAAACAGACAGTAGCAGTCCAACAGAAGACAGAATTACATCACTATATTCTTTTCAATTATGTGACCA
Source organism: Corvus cornix cornix (assembly GCF_000738735.6). Taxonomy (NCBI): domain Eukaryota; kingdom Metazoa; phylum Chordata; class Aves; order Passeriformes; family Corvidae; genus Corvus; species Corvus cornix. Next base: position 16,618,210 of record NC_047057.1, on the reverse strand, counting down.
CTGAGTAACACTTTGGCTATAAATATAAACTTCATGCTGTTGGTCTTTCCTTAATACATTTTCTTTCCTCTACATGTCTTTTTATTAATTCTACCATTTATCTCGGTTTTTTTACTTTCTAAAACATCCAACTTTGCCAAGTACAAGGGCTAATATTCTGTAAGAGTATCCCTAACCTACAACTAGGAAAGCAATTTAAAATCAAAGGTCTCAAAAATTCCATGCCAGAAAATTCAATTCTTTGAGCAACAGATAAGATGATATGTCAGTCTGTTTCCACAGCAGATGTATGGGAGAGTAGAATTCAAGAACAAAATTATCTGTTTTATCTTTTCTAATGTCTTTTAATTTCACATGGGTGTTTTCTGATAGGGAAAGTAGCATCAGGCTTCTGAATAGGTTTGTTTGGTTTTTTTTTTCCCTTGACCATAGTCAGTACCATTTAAAGTGAAAGAGAAAACAGGAACTGATCACATGAGATACATAATTAATTTTATAATGTTTTGAGAAGGTTTCTGTCTCAATTCTGTGTCTTCACAATAGATAAAAATATTTTTTTTGTTAATAACGGTATTTGATACAATTAAGGATACCTAGGGATATCTTGATCTGAAAAGGAAAAATAGAAATAAATAGTGTTGTTACTATTATGAGTGTTACTATTATGAGTATTTTTTCTTTATCTTTTTCTATTAGTTTTAATTACTATCTCCACCCTCCCTTTCCTTCTTGTTTTAACCAATCACTAACTCTTTCAGTCAAATTACAGAATCTTCTCTGAATAAAATCTTCTCTTGGGTAATTTCAAGTAAAATATAACTTTCACAGCATCATCTGTAAATGATATGTGTTAGAGGAAAAATAAATTATCCAGGCCATTGGAACAGAATAGCACAAGTTTTCTTAATGTTATGGATATAAAGATCTGTTAGAAACCTTCAAGCATTATTTCAGATTGAGTAAAATTTTCAAAAGAAATAAACTACCTAAGAAAATTATTTCTGCCTTTCAAAAGACAAATTTACATGTTGTCTGACTCAAAATATTTAAAGATGAAACCTATTTCAAACATTTAGTAAGTCCATTCCTGAGCCTAATTTACTTGTGAGAAGTCAAAAAACCCCAAAGATTAAGATTTGGCTGAAAAACTAAGTAATCTAGGAAACTCCTTTTTTGCTTCCTATTCAATCTGTTCTTCCTCTAGCGCTCACGGATTATTTTCCTTTTTCTCATGTAAAAGAGGATTACAATTTTACAATCAAAGGATCAAGGTGTGTCAGACAATCAGCTCTATAAAGGATACAAGAAGAATTTTGAAACCAGCAGACAAGCTACAATTCATATAGAGAAATATGGGTTGTGGTTGGATAGGGTTGAAATTTTTCTATGAAATAAAAAAGACATGACAGTAAGTGTTTTCATTTCTTTTTCTAGTATATGCACAGACTGCCACAAGCTACAGGGACAATCTACCCTGCAATAAAATGCACTTGGAGATGGAATTAGGGATACATTTACAGTTTTACTGAGTGTATTTTCTCATTTTGCATACTTAATTGCACAAATCAAATCTTAGGAATGTTGATTTGTGTGAGCTATATATCTGATAACATAAAACAGATAAATCCCAAAAAATACTCAATAGGAAAACAAATTTTAATCACTAAAAATTCATTGGTCATTCTATTTTTCTAAAAATTTTAAATCAATGCCTTATTTTGCATCCTCTAGCAAATGTTTCTGTTTAAAACATCTTGAAATATTTCCCGGTTTCATGTCATGCTTGTCTTGGTCTCTTCCAAAAATTATAATATCATCATAAATATTCAAAGACTCTATACACCATTGCATGACTTGTTAATTAAACCTTGATACTTCTCAGGTGCTGATGAAACTTCAAGCATCAATCTTCTGTAACATTGTGGTTTTGCATGATTTACAAATAGCATGCTCATTTTATATTTAGACTCAAGCCCAACTAAAGAGTTCATAAAGAATGTGAAGACTCTTCAGAACTCTGACTTGGATGCTGCAGACAGTGAAAAACTGAAGGCCCTGTAATGAAGAAACCTGATACATGGTTGTAGAAGATAGGGAAATTACTGCCATGATACCAGTCCCTTTCAGCAAACTGTGGAAGTCTGTACACAATCCACCAAATTTTTCCATGTTTTTTTAAGAGAATTTTAGTCTGTGATTATCAGAATACCTTTGTGCAGTCAAGGCTGCAGTCAAGTCCCTGCTCTTCTATGTGCTCTGGTTTTAAACTCCTCAGGAACAAGAAATTCCTCTTAGCAAAGTATGTGTTATACAACTGCAAACAAATAGTTCTGCTTTACCAAACCATTCAGTAGGCAGATGAAGAAATTACATTAATTAATGTATTTTAATTATATCTAGATATTTATAGATATACACACACACATACATATATATATATATATATATGTGTTCATATAGGTGGGGTTATGAATCAGTGAATATGAGTGAGAGAGGAGAGGATTTTCCTTAGGATCCAGCACTCATCAACTTCCAGCAAATCACTCTGACAACTGGAGGCTGTGTTCCAGTGTAGTATAGATAGATACCAAGTGTTCCACTTGGTATCTATCACAGAGGCTGTATTGGTCCTGCTTACTGCAACCTACTGAAATACCTCAAGCCACTAGTAAACATATACAAAAATGAAAGTACACAGGTTATAGCACATTTACAGTACGCTGTCTTGTAATGATCAACTTAGTTTCTTGTTGGCCTGCAACCTCTGTAATAGGAAAGGAGAATTTACCACAGACTCCATACATATCTTTTTGGAAATTCTAAATAATAGTCTTCTGTCCTCACAGAGGAAAGAGAAAAGTAGCCCTCGGTCTGGAACTCTGATCAGTTTATTCTCTGAGCACTAGAAAAAAATTTTTTTTCTCACAGTTAATTTCACTTGTTAAAATGTGTATATGCACATACAGGTCCGCTGTAAAACTTATTTTACATACAGTCATATAGCTACAATAAAATTCAACATTTTGATTTGTCTAATTGGCTTATGCCACTTTTTAATTTTAAGTAACTGCATGACAACTGAGCATCTAATACTCAGTGTTGCATCTAATGCAAGATAAGGAATGATGATAAATCAAAAATATGTGGATGTTTGACAACATGGAAAAATTTTAAGGAGCATACCAAACATATCTATAACTAAATGTGCATACTAAACATATCTATAACTAAATATTTTCAGATTATCACTTTTTTGCATGGGATCCATTAGGAAACTACTTCCAAAAGGCTTCCATTCTTTTGTGCATAGACATCTGCAGATATTACAACTGTAATACAACAGTTTAATTTTCTTTAGCACTGTTCATCCAAACGTCATCTCAAAGCACTTTATGGGGGTGCAATAGCAGATGGAATGAGAAACTAAAATGTAGTTTTACAATGAAGTGACTATGAAATGGTTCTGTGGGGTTTTGTGTTTATTGCATCTCACTGATCCTATAACAAATTTGCTTAGTTTAGCTTAGTTTATAGACAACATATTGATTTATTTATCAACTACTGTGCTTCAGAATCTACCTAGCCCTGCGTATCAAATCAAACTGAATTATTTCCTTAGATGCATTCTCAAGACTAATAAAAGTCTTTACAAAGGAAAAAAAAATTGTGTTCAAAATGTAGTCCCATAACTCAACAGCTGGTCTTTAACAGAGATGAGAAGCAGTGTGTGCATTGTTTCACTGGTCTCGTTTTACTCCACGGTTATTTGTGTCTTGATTTAGCCCTCTTAGAGAGCTCTCTAATCTCTTAGAGATTCTGTCTCTTCTCCAAAGAGAAGAATTTTCACTTGCTGCAGATTCTTCTAATTTGTCAGAAATGTATATTCTGCAGACAACGGTTATTACATCTCTTCCTTTTTAACATTACTAAGACTTCTTAAACAGGCGGTACAAGTCCCTGGAATTTCAGGTTACCAGAAACTGTTTTCATTGAGAAACATCAAATTGATTATTTTACCAAACCTTTAAGTCTAGCAGGTGCTATATAAGTAATACAAAGCAATAGCTTGTTTCAAACTCTTACAAAATAATTGATAAGGTAGACGGTGAAGGATAGAGGTGATATAAGGAATAGCTAGAAAGGACCCTGCTCTAAAAGCTAAAATAATCACAGGGCAGGCACCGTCTTTCTGGAGGACAGCATGACAGGTGTGATTGCTCTACAGTGATGTGAGACACCTTAAGATACATGTGATTCACATGTAGATTTTGGCATAACATGGACAACCTCAAAGAACCATAGGTGCAATAGTGAAAGAAGCACGAAGAAGGTCCCAAAGATGTTGTCATCAACAGCAGATTCAGACATGACAAAGTTGTCTGATCAGTGAAAGAACTGGGGCATGTATGACTGTTTTGAAAGTGAAAACAGGGTGTCTGCATTAGGTCAACTCTGCAAAGACCAGCACATTCACAGCTCTGACTGTCGGCTTTATCACTAACACACAATGTGAAGTACTTGGTATTTTTATGCCCTTCACAGGTTAGAAATGCAATCTCAGAAAACTGGAATTTCCTTCCAAGGGTATTAAATAATAAATTGACACTGGATCTTTGTTTTTTCTCTAACAGAAAAAAGAGTCGATGTCAGTCAAGCCAAAGGGTAATACCTTGAAATAAAGTTTCGAGGTTTGTTCTTGCTGTTAGTTTTGGGATTGTTTGGGTTTTTTTTTTCTTTTTGTATTACCCATACTGTGTGTATCAACAATAATTAAGGTACTTATTTTGATTTCATTAGTTACAACTATAAAAATATTTTCATTTCCTGCTATAACAATAGATTTTAAAAGCATTGCTGTGAATTAAAAATTTCCATCCTCTAATTAGTCAGCAGAAATTCTACAGAATTCATTCCCATTCAACAAGTCTGCATTAAAGATTTCAGAGCCTTGACAGCCCCTCAGTCCTCACATAGAACATTCATCAAAGGCCATATATCTTATCAAGCAGATGGTGTTCAGGAAACTGTTAGAAGAGCTTAATTCTTCCTTCTGTGAGAAAGTGTGGGCTGAGAAGGAATTTCATTAAAGCCCAAAGACTTTCACCATTATGAAAACTCTCTGAATAGAATCAGGCCTGAAATGCAGAAGTGTGCAAGATTCCCCTGAATCAGCTCTGGCAAGAAAACACATGACAAGGCAATTTGCTATTCACAACCTGCCCTGCCAAAAATCAAATTTGATATGTACCATGTGCAAAATATTTTAGGAAAAGGCAGTACTGGAATAAATAACACGCCATACCTATTCACATTATCAGCACATGACACTGTAATGCAAGGCTAGTGTATAATTTGGCTTCCTGTATTAGATGTCAGTCTTAAAAAATTCCTTTCAGTGTTTCACATGAGAATGTAAGAATTGTCATAGAAGAACAGACCAACTCACCACCAAACAACTCAACGGAGGGAAAAAATTATGTATGAATATATTTGCAAAATTTGACTCAAGATAACAGTTCTGATACCTGTTGGGTTTTTTTCTTCTTTCTCTCTCTCTTTTTTTCCCCTCTGTTTCCTCAGAATATTTCCAGTCTCCCATGTGTTCAGGAGAACAGGGACTTCCCACTGAATGCAACTAGGAAGAATCACCTAATACAAAATCAAATGGTTTTATTTTTTGCACAGTAACAAAGCACCCTATTTGTTCTAATTACACTGTGGAATATTAAAGTGCTTCTCATGTTGCTACAAAGATTTTTGAGTTTTGAAATAGTTTTATTCTGTTTGTGGGTTTAATATTTGCTTTTATTGTTTTTTATATTTAGTTTCTGAGTAATGTGCAATTATCATAGAGGTATATGCATTCTGTTTGCTTTGTTACTGTGCATCATTAACACACAAATAGTTCTAATTAAAGATCACTGAATGTAAAATATGAATAAAACTTTTTTCCAATCCATATCACTTACGGATTATGCTGTAGAAGACTTTTTTTTAATATGTTTGACAGCATTTGGGTACGGTCAATTGTGGGAACTCATGCCTTCTGATCAACAAATCAATATGATTACGCAGAAGCATCTTATTGCTTAAAATACCCCTGTGTTCAAACATCTCACAACTTTGACATAATACCTTATAAACTTTGCTTAGTTATACATTCTACTTACTTATACATTTCACTTGCTCCTTATACTACTTATACACATCACTCAACTTATACATTTTCTTATACTTCTTACAACTTCTACGTAACACAGCACTTACGCATTTTACTTATACATTTTACCTACTTATACATAATACACTACTTATGCATTTTACTTACTTACACATTCTACCTACTTTTACATACTACTCTACTTATACATTTTACAACTTTTGCATAAAATACAGTCCATATACATTTTGCAACTGCTGTGCATGAGATCTCACATTGCTGGATTGGTCCCTCTATTTTGTCCATGAGCTCCGCACGCATTTTTCTGAAAATATGATTGGTTTTAATCCAGTGCAGCACACTCCTTTTTTATCTATTCCTTGCTGCCTTGGTATTTAGTTTTTCAGCTTCCTCTTTCCCAATTCATTTCCAATTTAGCACAGTTTGCCTTTCAGTCCTTGATGAATTCCTGAGGGCTCTAACAGGTGGGACTCCTGATCCAGGCAAGCAGCATCGAGATGATGACAGCAACAAAACCCATCCAGTGATCAGCAGCCAAGATAGTCCAGGAACCCCCAAACAACACGACAGCAGAAAACAGATATAAGCCAATCCCACCTCTCCCCTCAAACCTTCAGACTGGAGCTTAAAAACCCTCTTGGGGCTGATGTGCTGCAGGTGAAGGTGGAAAGGCCAGGTGAAGCCAGTGAGGGTAATTCCAGCCTGGTCCCACTCTGAGGGCTCTGGTAAAAATAACTAAAAATGGTTTGGCTGGGGTACACTATCAAGGTTCAAATACTTTACATCAATCAATAACAATTCATCCTGACTTTCTGAAGCAGTCACATAGCTTGTTGCTGTGTCAGTTACCTCAGAAAGGGACCTATATTACTATAATTGAAAGCCTGGGAGTCACTCAGAGCTTTCCTAAATAAGGTCCACCATGGAATATTTCAAAGTAGCCAACATTGTTTTTCTTTCTTATTTTTGCCTGACTCTTGCTTTTCTAACTAGTCTCTTTAGGAAGAAGAATGTATCATCATAGCTCATCATCATGCTGGATTTTATAAACAAATAAATGCAGCCAATTATTGAGGAGAAATTTCAAAACAGAGTCAGTTCACTGAAGATATTCATTCAGTATATGGCAGAAATCAAAAACAGTAAGTAGGTATGGCATTTAGAGGAAAATGTGTAATCTTGGCTTTCAGTTGGATTCCCAGCATTACTTCTGATTATTTTATTCTCTTAGAATAAAGAGTTTGAGAAGTGAAACTAGAACACAAGATCTTTCTTCAGTGGATTTGGTCACAAGTCTTTGTTTTCTCTTTCTCTAAATTCAAGAATCTTCTAAACTTCATTGTATTGTTGTTCAGATTTAGAAAACTTTAGTTATGGAAGATATTACAATTTTCTTGACATTTTATATCCTTGAGGAAGATGTGATTTCATATCTCTCCAGATGAGAAGGGATACAAATAATGAGTTCTTTAAGAAACAAACTATCTGTATGAAGTGGGCAGCGTGACTCCTGGTGAACTATCCAAACACAATGGTGTAGGCCTTTGTTATAGAGGGTAAGGCAGAGGAAAGAATGCTGTTACCAGATGGCATCCAGAGATATATTCCAAAATCAGTACAACTTCAGTTATCATGATTCCATAGTTAAGTAGTCTCAAAATAAGTGCACAAGCCTTATGCAAGTTATTAATACATAATTAGTGTTAAAAGTTAAACTAGAGTTAAAAGATCTTTGTCTTGAGATAAGTGAGAAGAAAACACTCTATGTATAGAAATGCTGTGTATTGCCTGTTGGTTGGATGGAGTCACCTGTATCAGAAATAGCACTGAAATTGATTGTATTTGAGTAACATCAGGGAATTCCTATGTTCTTCCTTCTAATCACATGCTGGAGTGTGTGGATACGGGTGACTGTTTTTACCTGATAATAAGTACAGAGATTGGTTATGTTAGACCTCATGAAAAAACCACCTGAAATGGAAGAAAGTCTTTGCAGCATTTCCTGAGCACTAGATCAGATTCCTATAATGAGTCACATTCCCGTAATGAATCAATTATCTGGGGAACTGACGTTTCTTACTCTGGCTGTTACCTGGAGTTTTTTTAGTTTAAATGGAAATACAGCCTCAACTGGAACTGGATGAACACTTCTCATTTTGTTACACTTCTGCCCAGATTCTTATTGATACTCATGCTCAGAATGAACACCATGCTAAACTGGGTTTAACATTTTGCAGCACTCTGCTTATGATCTAAGTTTGGTACATTTAAAAGCTAAATATGACAGACTGAGAGTTTGAAATTAAAAATATGTAGATGTTTTGCAATAAGATTTATTGAGGATGAGACTGCTCTTTTTGGCACCATTTTTGTCACTGGGGTTTTTCCTTATACTCTGCAACAGCATGGAAGACCATCAACTTTGTTCTCATCCATCTAATGACTAGAAAAAACTCTACATGGAAACTGAAATCTCATCCAAATATCATGAGAGAACCAGAATCTATTTTCACTAACCTGATATGCACTCATTTATATTTCTCTCCTAGATCATTCTTCAAATCTGTTTTCCATGTTCATAGTTCCATTTCATAAGAGTAGATGTTATTAAATTATTAAAAGTGAAGAGAGCTGACCATTAAAAGAATGCACTGCAGTTTGTCATTTTACAGTCTTCCCCAGAGGAACATATACTTTATTTGATATTTGTTCCTTCCATCTCCTTAGATTATTATGTACAGTTTAATAAAAAATACCTTCTAGCATTCTAAGCCACTTTAAAATATGGTGTACAAACCAGTATTTTCTATCATGGAGTTGTAGCGCAATTGTGTACTCCTGCTCTCCTACTCTTATCTGTAACGTAAGCAGGCCTCTTGCTGAGTTATGTTTAGCAGTTTCATTCCTACCCTTAGTGGAAGGGAGGTACAAATGAAAACGGTCTCCAAAGATACCAGATAGAGGCACTACAATGCCTACAAATCAGGACTGAGGTATGGAAGAAGTTATAAAGACCTTCAATCTCTTGCTCTAGAAATTGCTATCTCACTCTCAATTTATAAGGTGAGGGATGGCTCAGCTTTTGTCATCTGACCACCTACACCTTTCAACAAGAGAAAAGGAGACCTTATCCCACTCTACAACTACCTGAGGAGATGTTGTAGCCAGGTGGGGGTTAGTCTCTTCTCCCATATAACAAGTGACAGGACAAGGGAAAACATCCTCAAGTTGAACCAGGTGAAGTTTAAATTGGATATTAGGAAAAAATTCTTCAGTGAAAGGTTTGTCAAGCATTGGAACAGGCTAATCAGAGAAATTATTGAGTCACCATCCTGGAGGTATTTAAAAGATGTGTAGATGAGGACTTAGGGAAATGGTTTAGTGGTGAAGCTGGCAGTGCTGGGTTAATGGTTGGAGTCAATGATCTCAAAGGTCTTTTCCAACCTAAATGATTCTATGATTTTGATCCCCTGACCATCATTGTCTTGTGTCACATGAGGTATTTTTCCTATTTAATAATTTGTAGACTACCTGTTTAGATTATAGGCAACAGAGATTTTGTAGTCAGTTTTGATGCACTGGTTTATTTCCCAGATTTTAATCCTCTGAAATTCGCAATGAAAAACTGTGACATAAATTTCTGTCTTACTTCTATTGAAAGAGAAAACTGCAAGTAATAACAAGGTACCTTATTACACCGTGGTTCAATTTATAAGAGGATTTTTTCTTACATACATAAGATCAGTTGAAAAATATTAAAAAATGCAACTAGGATCTTGAGCTCTGATTTAGTATTGGTAATACATAGGAAGAAGGGGAGAAAATGCTACTGAGGAAATGGGGTATGAATAGAAATGAGCAAGATACAGCATAAGAAATAGGGAAAGCAGCTCTGTAGAGAAGGACCTGGGGGTCCTGGTGGACAACAACCTGTCTATGAGCCAGCAGTGTGTCCTTGTAGCTAGGGAGGCCAAGGGAATCCTGGGATGCATTAGGAAGAGCATTGCAAGTAGGTAAAGGGAGCTGATCCTGCCCCTCTTCTCAGCCCTGGTGAGGCCACATTTGAAGAACTGCGTGCAATTCTGGGCTCCTCAGTACGAGGAGATATGGACCTTCTGGAGCAGGTCCAGTGGAGAGATACTAAAATGGTCAAGGGTCTGGAAAGTCTGAGGGAGCTGAGCCTATTCAGTCTCAAGAAGAGGCTACTGAGAGGGGACCTCAATAATGTGTATAAATACCTAAAGGGTGGGTATCAAGAGGATGGAGCCAGGCTCTTCTTGATTGTGCTAAGCAATAGGAAAAGAGGCAATGGGCATAAAATGATAAACAGGAAGTTCCACCTGAATATGAGGAAAAATTTCTTTGCTGTGTGAGTGACTGAGCACTGGAAAAGGTTGCCCATAGAGGTTATAGGGTATCCCCCACTGGAGATATTCAAGAGCCATCTGGACACAATCCTCTGCCATGTGCTTTATGATGACCCTGCTTGAGCGGGGCAGTTGGACAAGATGACCCACTGTGGTCCGTTCAAAACGGACGCAGTCTTGTGATTCCATGAAAGTGTTCCCTTTTAGGTAGAAAAAAAATCATAGAATGCAATAAATAACATAGCATAGGTCATAAAAAACACTAAAACCTTTTCATTCACAAAGGAACCCAAGTCATAGACTAGGAGTAGATTTGAAAATATGTTAAGTGCAGTAGTAAAAACATACTGATGTAAAACTGAGACTCTGGAGGGTAGTTTCAGCTTTCACAAATTCTTTCAGCTTTCCCTTTAGGAGTAAAATGATGGGGATGTTAAGGCATTTTTTTCTCTCTTTATCAGTCTGTTTGACTTTCCTAAAGAAAGACAGCATTATTTTTTAAAGATTTCTAAAATATTTAAAGTTCTGTGAAGTGTCCTAGAAGAACAACCTAAACAGCTAAGCTTATAAAATGTTTGAATTTTCTTTTATTCAACTAATTGAGTAAGATATTATTGAAGACAGTCCTGAATTTGAGTAAAGAATTAAACAAACTATGGCTAACAGCAATCATGATCCTGTTATCATTGCTGATGTATGGCTCACACTAAGTCCTCCTACACCACTGAGACATACAGCTGATTCTGCACCTCTTCACAACGAGTACTTGGAAACGGGAAATATATATCTATATAGCAGATGCTTAGGATGCAATTCTTGACAAAACAATGAGAAGAAAAAAAAAAACTCTTCAAAAAAAAGAGTCCAACTTCCAATTAGGTAATGCCCTGTCTGGGAGATCCTGAGCCAGTAAATACTTCTGCAGACTGGAATGACTAGAATCCTTACAAGACAAAGAGGACGTAGTTGGAAGCCCATTACAATGACCCTGAGAGATGTGCCAGCAGAGACTTCGCTCCTAATCGGACAGAAATTTCATTGCACAAGAACTAAAATAAAATTCAGTCGTTTGTTGAGCACATTTAAGGGACAGCAGAAAGTTAAAATCTTCTCTTGGAGAGACCACAATTTATATAAGCTCTGAAATAAGCCTTGGGAAAACAGATATAACTGTACTAGGAAAAAAGGCCAATGCAAACCCAAATATAAACCAAAACAAACAAAAGAAACACCCAAATTACAAACAAATAAACCAAGGTGAAAAAAAATCCAAGTCTTCAAACAAAGAAAGCAAGGTGTGAAATAGAATATAGAATATAGAAATATAGAATGTTTTGAAATTGTCAAATTATAGACCTTGAGCATGTACCCATGACCTCTTTCTCATAATATAAATTCTGAGAAAACAGGTTCTTCAAGCTCAGAAGATCCTTGCTATTTAATGGAGAAAGAAAAGACATTTAACAAGAATCAAGGATATGAGAAGCTGTTCTAAAATGTGAAGGTGTTTGGCCTTGAATCCATCAGGAAATGACTTCTAAGACAAAAAGCCTAATGACTCAGTATCAGTTTTGGGTTTACTTAATTGATACTCTCATTGCAGAGATAGATATTCTTTTGCAGTACCATATGAAAACTCTATAGGAGAGATAGAAGAAATACAGAAGCTGGCTAAACAGCATCAAAGTGGTATAAGACCTAATTTCAGCATCCCTAAAAACCAGTTTGCCACTGGTGGGTGGACCCTAGCTGAGGTGCCCACCAAAGATGCTCTATCACTCCCTTCCTCAGCTGGATAGGAGATAGAAAATATAATCAAAGGCTTCTGGGTTGACAGGGAGAGAACACTGAACAGTTGCCATCACTGGCAAAACAGACTTGACTTGGGAAAATGGGTTGAATTTATTAACTATCAAATCAGACTAGGTTAATAAGAGATAAGAATGAAAATTTAAAATACCTTCCCTTACCCCTTCCTTCTTCCCAGGCTCAACCTGACTCCAGATTTCTCCACCTCCTTCCCCGAAAGCATGAGGGGGCAGGAAATGGGGCTTGGAGTTACCTCATGACATTTTGTCTCTGCTGCTCCTTCCTGCTCAGGGGAAGAACTCCTCAAACCCTTCCCCTGATCCAGCATGGGATCCCTCTCATGGGAGACAGCTCTCCATGAACTTCTCCAGCCTAAGTCTTTCCCATGGGCTACAGATTTGCATGACCTCCTCCTTCTCCACTGGCCATGGTCTCTACAGAACTGTTTCTCTCACATATTTTCACCCCTCCCTATAGATGCAGTTGTTCTCGCACACTAACTTTTCCCCCTCCATGACTATGTTTTCACAGGGACACTACCACAGTCACTGATGAGTTTGAGCTTGTTCAGTGTCAGGACCATCTTGGAGCCATCTGGCTCTATCAGGCATGGGGAGAACTGGCACTGATTTACAGAAACCACCCCTGGATGCCCCTCACTACCAAAACATTGTCACATAAACTCAGCATAATGACTTAACACAGAAGCATCTTAAAAGTAGCTGGATCACCTTCCAAGCAGCCACCTACTGGATTACTGTTCTAGAACATCATAAACACACTTGTGAAAGACTTTCTTCTAATTTCAAGCCTAATTTTATTCATGGACATTAGGCATATACAGTATAATCTATAGGAAACAATTTTAAAATTTTCTGCCGTAGTCAAGAAAAATCCTTATTTACTTTAAGAATAGGAAAAAAATGCTTAAAACCAGATGAGGTTTACAAATCTGTTTCTTCTTTATCTCTGTATGATTTCTTAGCATTCTGCCTTATGCAGTCCATATGCCGATACAGAAAATGCACCTAGTTAAAAGAGATTAATCTAGTTAGCACCTCAGTAAGTAGTAGACAATTTAATATTATTTAATGTAAATAGCCTTCAAAATATAAGGTTTAAAATTTACATGGATTTAATATATTTTAAAATATTTTTTAATTGTCTAGAACTTAGTAAGCTATGCATCTTATTCTATTTCTATGTAGATGGCCTTATTACTGACAAAAGTACTTAAATCTATGTTCCAGTAAAAAATCTGTATTGCACTTTGTAGAAAAGTACTGCCTTTTAATTTAAAGACATTGTAATTTGGATGAGATTAGAATATTTTCTTCTTCCTGCATTTGATTATTTTTTCTTCACATTGTTTTTTCTCCATACTGTTTTGTTATTTTACAGCTATAACCTTGCCATACCAATGTTTTCTTTTTTCTCTCTTTTTCTTTTTTGTTGTGTTTGTCTGCTGAATTGATAGTTTCATATTGCTTTTGAGAGCTCCTCAGAAGAACTATATTTTATGAATTATCCCTTCAATAATCTCCTTGATTAGTATTTAAAGAACTTACTGGCACAGCAACTCTGTAATTGTCCTACTTCGCTGCTTGATATATGTATGCTATGTGGCTAACTTTGAGTTTAGGTTTTGAAGTACGCAAATTGCTGAAACTGAAAGTTAGGGATTTACTTTTGCTGGTATCTATGACATTGTAATGTCTCCAAAATTGTTTTCAGTGTCTGGAAAGTGTGTTTGAAATATGATGTCTCAATAGGTGTGTAAAACTTCTGGCTGTTATTTCAAGGGTGTATTTATGGAGAAAGTAACAGTATTACTTGGATAACTTTTAGTATTGGAACTGCTTGAGTCATCTTCACTTCTTAATGACTGCTGCAAAGCATATCTGGAAGCAACAAAATTTGCAGTTTGAGATCTAAAACATAATCCTTGCACCTAGCCCTGAGAGGATTCTCATGTGCCACAATTATCACCCTTTGATTGTTTTATTTATTCCTGAAAGCATCTCTTTCAGTCTCCTTTTCAAGTTCCTGTAAGTTCGAGAATTCCTTCTGAAATTCTCTCTTTTGTGACATCATTACATCTTTCTGAGAAAGGCACTCTGGAGACTTATGTTCAAATAATCTTTCATATTAAGAGTTTTCAGTAGCCAGGTACAGTGGCATTTCTTGTTTTTCATGCTTTGTTGAGGGAATTATCTGTGATCCTTTAAGGTTGCAAACAAAAAAAATAGTAAACTTGAGGTATTTATCTCCTGGAAATAGGATTAAAATACTGCCCCTCTTGTTTTCTTGTGCTTTATCTTGGTGATGTTCTTATTGTAATATGTTTAAGTACTGTACTTTCTCAAGTACTAGTCATGCAGTTCTCCAGAATAATGTGAGATTAGCCTTCTTTTTTTAAATACTAACAGCAAAAGAAAATAAATGTGTGTAATCATGTCTTGAGTGATCCTTGCTGTCTGTAACTTAAATGAGAAAAAGTTTAAGGAGACAGGAAAAGCAGAAAGGGAAAGAAAAGGGAAGGAGAGATACACAATTTCTTTCTCACTAAAGAGCAACATGAATTTTTTGACCATGAATCAGCCAGCAATCAGGAAATGCACAGGTAAAATGTGATTTATATACAGTGTTTTCTGAGCTACTGTGTATCGAGTCTCAGAACTATTTCAGCCAACAATTTGTACTGGAGGAGAGTTTGGCAAGGAACTGGGACAACCTAGGGCCAACCAGTAGCAATCTGGGAAGGCAGTTTATCACCTACTGGTAGATGCTCTGATAGAGTGTTCATCCACTACTTCACTATTCATGCTCAGTAGGCATGGAAAAAACTGCAGCCTAGAGCAATGACCACAGAGAAGATCTGATACCCTCAGTCAACCCCTGCCAATATACAGCAATTGCAGTGCACTTTCAGAGGGCACTTGATGTAGTTCTGAGATTTTGCTTAAAATAAATCTAAACTTATATGTCTTTATAATTAGTTTAACTCAAGTCTGCGATTACAAAATGCCACCAAAATATACATCCTGTCAATTGAAAGTGGGAGAACATCAGGGTTTCACACAGAAATCAGAACTCATCCTAATAAAACTCAATGGGAAGCCAATTCTAATCACACAATTTAATTTTGGTCCTGAGATTAAAAACAGGGGGAAAACTCACAATTCATTAATTCCTGCAGGAAACCAACTCTAGATTTAGGATTTGAAAGATAAAAAAAGTAAAAGTGGGATAAAAAATATCTGAAATCACAAACAAATTGCACATTTGTATTACAAATATTGCTTTTAAAAATAAAGGTTACTTTCTTCTTAATGTCAAAAATCCTATTGTTCCAAATATGTTTACTCTTACGGACTGAAAAATCAGATACTATTACACAAAGAACATTATTCAGTACTTTTAAAATGAACTGTTGCTTTAGTGGTTCAAATTGACACATATTTATGAAAGATATACACAGAAACTCAAATATTACTGGAATAGAAAATGTAAACTATACACCTCACATGCTGAAAGGTTAAGATAAAAATATATTCACCTTGCTAAGTTTGAGGAGGCCAGAATTTTCTTTTGGTTTTTATTTGTTTCCTATGACTCTGCTTGTAGTGTGTGGTTCAAGTGAAACTTCAATCAGTGCTCAGAGATTTTAGTAAGAGATTTATCCTACCGAAATGCACTGACAAATATTATTTGGCATTTCTATGCAGTTTTTAGCTGTGTGTAAACAACAACACAAAATAAAATATTATAGAGTTATCTCAAGGATGACCCCTGCATGGTACATAAGCAACAAAATCCTTTTCTCATGTTTGACAGAGATCAGGAAGTTTCTGCTACATTCTATCCCAATTTTTATATACATAAATATAAAATTCCAAGTATTTTTCATGTTATTAAAGACCTTTCACCAAAACTTTTTTCTCTACTTGTCACGTGAAAAGGGGAGATTTCTTTCACCCTTAGTGTGGGGAGATTTCCTCAACCTTTAGGGTTTGATTTGTCTGTCAGTGCTCCAGGAAAGGTGAGACCCTCGTGCCTGACCAGTCTGTCAATGTCCTGTTATGGGGACACTTCACTGAGCAGTACTGCTGGATTGCAGTGGGGTTTGACTGACTTAGTCAGAAACACACATCAAGAGCAGAAGCATAAGATCTCTTCATAGATCTTCTCATTTTATGACCCCTCAGTAGGTCTTACACTTTATTCGAGTACGTTACCTGCTGCCGGTGACAGCCAGCACCTGTGAGGGACTCACACTAACAGTTTATGAAATACTCTTTGTTAATAGAAAATTGTGACAGGTTAAGGTTTGGGGATCACTGGTGATAGTATCTGACTGCAAAAACATACTCAAAGCAATGCACGGACCAGCTCTAATCCCCCAAAAAAATATTCAGCACACACAGGGTGCGGTTCTCACCCATCAGGCATCCCTACCAGGTAGAAGAGAGGTTCAGCCCATCGACTGATCCCAGCAGTTACAATGGAGATTTCCCTACCCATTCTCAACTTACTTTTATGCTATTTCTTCATATTTAGGTGGAGCTTGAGTGACACCAGTCATACATACCTTTGTTACTTATCAGTGTAAAATTCTCTCTCTTCTCTCTTAAAGACATAGTCCACAAAATCTAGAGCACATGCTCAGCAAGGGGGGGTTGTACCTTGCAGGAGGTGTGTGGTAATATTACAATTAGATTATAATGACCAAGTTCAACCAAGGAGAACCATTTCACCATAGTTGTTGGCTCAGCAGCAGGACATCCTCTCTCCCCTGGCTGACAGGTGCTATGCAATTTATCAGCTGCCAAAAACCATTGAGTTCCTCTCCCTGCAAGGATTTCATCAGAGCCTGGCCTTGATGTTTCCATTCCACTCCACCCTCCATTCCATTCCCCTTAGCAGGTGCTTACATTTGCAGATTACAAGTATGAGGAATCATTGTGGATTAGGTCTCAAGTATGCCAGGGTGTAGCAGCTGCATTTTATCCTGTAATTTCTGTATCACTATAACATCTGTTGGCATGTGAATATAATTTCTCAGTTTCCTCTAACTTTACCCCCCAGAGGTAAAAAAAAAAAAAAATTAAGCTTCCAAACATGGATTTAAAATCATGCAAGTCAATGGACTGCAGACTTTTAAACTGTCTGCATACAGCTTCTGGGCATTTATGTTCATGGAACTGAGAATGCATATATATTCAATGGGTACCTACTACATGTACTTAAATAACACACCTAGCAGAAGAAATGCACCATTAGATGTCTTCTAGAGACTAGAATAGAAAGAGTTTGATTTGATGTTCTCCAACATAAGTATATACTTGCTCTACAAATTCACTGCAAGTCACCTCTACAAATCTTTGAAAATTTCTTGGTCCTCCTAAATTAGGATGCACAGCTCTATTCAATGATTCAAGAGGAATATGGAGGAAAATACAAAATCATTAACTCCATTCAAAGTTCAATTTCCTTGTCTTCCTTCTGAGTCTACTCATCTAAATAGGTCTTGTGAATGAAGACAGAAATGGTAAAAATAAACAAGAGTATTCTTCAGAGAGAGTACAGCACACAAGGTGCACTCCTTATAGAAGGGTGGCCTGGGGATGTGGTCTTTGTTTCCATGACTGCTTCTACTTTTCAATATTTAATGTAAAATACATTCACTTGTCAAGGATTAGGATCTCATATGCCTCTTCCATTCTCTTTCTGTTGAAAGACTTCCTTTGGCAACAATTCAAGCAGCAAATTGTCAAGGTGGCAAAACAGTATGAGAGGGACAGTGATCAGCTGTTCTACTTAGAACTAAATCCAGCAATTTCTGCTGCTAGGACTGCTGAGAGCAGAAACACACAGAGACTTCTTTGTTTTCTCTTTCTACAGTTCCCTCCCTGTCAGTCCATCCCTTGTCCTTTGGGCTCTAAAAGTCCTGTTTTAGATTGTGCCCTAAACTCCTGGAGTACCAGATTTTTGACCATGACCATCAAAGTCATTGCATAAACTTCTATCCAACAGGAAATTAGGATTTCCAAAATAATGTAAGCTGGCTTTGCCTGCTGGTAGTTGTGCCTTTTACAGAGTTACAGCTCTGAGGCTGTCCATGAATGTGGGGTTACTGACTGATCCAATATGTTACATAAATTCACCAGCTTGATAACCTGATCTCACAAAACACAGCATTCACAAGGTAACTAAAAAATGTAAAAAAAAAAAAACAAACCAAAACAAAAAATTAAGAAACCTCCAAACAACACACACCAAAACCCAAACCAAACAATAAAATCCAAACTTGAGCACTTACCTTACTTCTCTAATGAAAGCTCAAAACACCTTTAGCCAATCTTCTGTAGAGAGAAATTTGTTTTTCATTTATTCAGGGAAGACATTCAGTAT
This sequence comes from Corvus cornix cornix, assembly GCF_000738735.6. Classification (NCBI taxonomy): domain Eukaryota; kingdom Metazoa; phylum Chordata; class Aves; order Passeriformes; family Corvidae; genus Corvus; species Corvus cornix. The sequence continues at coordinate 16,599,439 of NC_047057.1, read as the reverse complement.
AACTCACAGAATGATAGGATAACTCAGAGTGAACAGAACCTTAGTCAAAACTTCTCAGATCAGGGAGAAGTTGTGAGATAAATCAGATTGCTCAGAGATTTATACAGTTGGGCAAACACCTAAGGATGGAAACTTGTGAAAAAAAAATCTTTCTTTGGACAACCTGCTTCAAGGCTTTATTATCCACACGGTGAAGACGTTTCTCCTTATATCCAGTTGGTTAGACACTCCTACTGCTGTTTATGACAACTCTCATTTCACTTAATATCCATTGTCTCTTCCCTTCCTGCCTTCAAATGCTGTGATGAGCCTGGTTCTGTCTACTTGATGACTTTCTCCCTAATAATAGAAAGATGCTGTTCAGCTCCCTTAGAGCTGCCCCTTTTTTCAGCCAAGCAAGTCCCTCAGCTTCTCCTCATCAAATTTTGTCCTGTTAAATTGATAAATAAATCATGGCTTTAATTCTTCCATTTTAGTGTTTAGAGCTTCCATTTAATATTCCAACCAAATTTATCTTTAGGAGAATATGAAAGTTAGGTTAATGAGAAAATTGGAAATTAGGGAAGATGTATAAACATACATGTTCAGACACTGTGATTTGATCAAAATAAGAGAAACTGAGTGATTGGCTAGAGTGGAATTAAGAGTCACAGAACTTTTCATGCTGCTATTCTGTGATTTGTCCCTATTTCTAATTTAAGTTAAGAAGTAATGAATTATATAAAGTTTTGCATGATGCTCTTCCAACTAAGTCTATAAAAGAATGATGATTTCATCTTTTCTCTACTTTGTGGTCATAAGTATTTTCTAGTGCCCTTTGTACAAAAATATTCAAAAGGGCTTTAGTTTGCATAAGCCCTTTTAGGATTATAAAGTTCCCTGCCTTCTCCCTTATTTGCCAGTGTGTGCTAACTTTGGCTGAAATAGGGCTAATTTTTTCACAGTAGCTAGTATGGGTCTGTGTTTTGAATTTGTGCTGGACACTATGTTGGTAACACAAGGATGTTTTTTTTATTGCTGAGCAGTATTTGCACAGAGTCAAGGCCTTTTCCGCTCCTCACCCCAGCCTGCCAGCATGGAAACCAGGGTTGCACAAGGAGCTGGGAGGGGACACAGCCAGGACAGATGACTCCAAATGACCCAGGGGATATTCCAGACCATGTGGCATCATGCTTAGCATATAAAGCTGGGGGAAGAAGAAGAAAGAGGAGGAAGTTCAGAGTGATGGTGTTTGTCTTCCCCAGTGAACACCAGGTGTGAAGGAGTCCTGTTTTCCTGGGGAGGGCTGAACACATGTCTGCCCATGAGAAGCGGTGAATGAATTTCTTGTTCTGATTTGCTTACACACCTAGCTTTTGCTTTACCTATTAAACGGTTTTCATCTCAACCTCTGAGTTTTTTCACTTTTACTCTTTGCATTCTCTCCCACACCCCGTCAGTGGGGAGTGATCAAGCAGCTGCATAGTTGTCACACAGGATTCAACCATGACGAAGAGAAGAGAAAGCACTTAATACCACTAACTTCAAATTATTTTAAAAACCGCACTTTTGAGATTGCAAGATTCTGTAAAACATATCACAGTAGGACGAGACTGCACCTTACACTTCACCCCTAGTCTCATATCTCTGTATATTTTCTGTTGAGAAATGGATATGAAACCGTATTCGTTTTAGGAATAAGTACACCATTTATAAAAAAAAACCTGGCTGGATCTACATTTAGAAACTGTGTTGTGAAATCCCTGATTTCTTTTCCCTGAAAAGAAGTTCCCACAGACAGCTGAGAATGAATCATAAGAGAAAGTCTGTAACATAAAGTCTTTGAAGACTTTTTATTCTGCACTGCAAATGCTTTTAGCCAACAAAAACTGTCTATTTCTGATTTTAAATATAGCCATCCAGCTGAAAGTGCATTCAAAACATTGTTTAAAAAAATACTCCTTTTTGCTTTGTACTTCCAGTTTCAAAGGTGTGGGTATCAAAGGAGAAAGAGCCTACAAAAGAGCCCTGTAAACTGTGTTACATAGTAAGAAACCCATATCTGAATGGAGTCAAGAAGAATCCTGTAGGTGTTCTTGATCTACAGTTTTAATGAAGGGTCACACTGGAAACATTTATAGTTCTGACACCCTCTGGCTAGAGTCATGTGGTTGCTAGAGATTGCTGAACTGAGTAGCCCAACAAAACCAAGGCTGATTCAACTCCAGCAGCAAGACTGGGCACATTTTCTCAATATGCACACAGACAAATGCCTGTATTTTATACACATGTATCCCCCTGGAAAGCCACACAGATCAGCACAGACAGAAAACACAGCATTCATGCAAGTAGAAACAGCATCAATGGCCTTATCCTGTTCCACTCACAGGCTAAGCATGCATTAGCAAGAAATATGTCAATGTACATCTCTATAGATATTGTATCTGTACAACACACGTTTCCCCAGGAGCTGGACTTACAAGTCTCTGTGCTAATTAGCCCTTATGTCCTCATTGTCCCAGCTGCTGGCACCCAGGCACTCAAAGCCCCAAGGCACACAGGTACACACACACGTGCAAGCCTGCGCTGGAGTAGGCATCTGGCAGGACCTGCAGCCCTACGAATTGGGGGGCTGTTTGAAAGCAAACTAGTGAGAGATTCCAAGTCAGAATTACAATTTAATAGAGAAATTAAGATAAAGGCAATAATACAGAAACACTGGCTTAAACTGACAGAGTCAGGATACAACCTGACACCCTGTTAGTCAGGATGGTGGTAGCAGTCTGATTAAATGGTGCCTGCAGTCCTCCTGAAGTGGTGGATGTGGTTCTGTTTAAGCCGTGATCCTGTAGAAGGGTCTGCTCTTCCTCTGAAGGTCCAGTGGTGGTTATGTAGCTCCTGTCCTCTGGGAACCCAGTAGGTAAGGGCTGCCTGCGGTGTTCCAAACCTCAGATTATATCCAGGTAGGAATACTTGGTTCCTCCCCCTGGGCGGAGCATCTCACGATGGGATGATGTAATTTTATGAGTCATGAGTGAGGCTGGATGGCTCATTAACAGAAAAATCTCTCTCTGGAGGGAGTTATCAGGGATGTGTCATGGAAGAGACAAAGAACACTGCCCCACTAACGCAACCGGGGGCTTGTCACCACAAGCCCCGGCATGCCCTCGGGCAGAGGGGACGCAGCGTTGGCCTCCACAGCGTCCTCGCTGGACGGCTCAGTGGAATCGGTGTGAGATGGGTGCGTGCGCTGGCTCCTCCTCAGAGGAAGCACGTCGGGCAGCCGATGATCAGGCTGGCGTTAGCCCGGAGGCAAAGAAGGCGGGAGGGGCTTCTGGTGTGAGTTCCAACAGGTTTATTTGCAGGAGGGACCAGGGACCAGCAAAAGCCCCGAGGAGATGCGGGCTAGCCCCCTTTATGGGGGGGTGGAGCAAGGCAGGGAAAGGGAAAACCAGTGGGGTACAAGCAGAGGGGAGGATACAATTTTTCAGAACAAATGGGGAAAAGAGGGAGGCAGGAGTCATAACAGGGAACCAATTAATAACTAAAAAAGGGAGAACTTTCTGGAACGGGGGGAGGTAATTTAGGACTGGGAGCCACCCAGGGGGAGGTAACCTAGACCTCAGTGATCTCTTCTGGTGACTGACATTTGATGGTTTCAGCCCGAGAGCAGGCTGACCCACCCCAACACCCCACCTGGTTTTAACAAGTGGTGATAGAATACATACTTTTGGTTACATCTTACATTGTAACCTAAGACAGGGGCCCAGGCTGGAGCAGGTTTGCTGGCAGGACTTGTGACCCCACTGGATACCCATGCGGGAGCAGTCTGTTCCTGAAGGACGGCACCCTGTGGAAGGGACCCAAGGTGGAGCAGCTAATGAAGAGCAGGGCCTGTGGAAAGGACTCGTGTTGTAGAAGTTTCTGACGGTCTCCTATTGGATGAACCCTGTTGCAGTGGGGATCCTGCAACACGCATATATCAAACCAGGAGTCCCGTGGAAAGGAAATATATATGGACAGACAGATTCTTGCTAGATGTTTCAGAGATGTTTACTTCTCCAGCCGCATGGCCGGAGCTCTGCCCAGGAACTGCTCCAGTCACGGGACCAAGGGTCCTTCTGCCCGCGCAGGGAACACAAACCAACCAATGGGAACGAGGCTGAGCAGGGGCAGGGAAACCCCGTGTCTGTGCCCTCAGGGCCCCTCTCCCAGGGCTACACGGCAGGGGAGGGACCCCAACACCTCACCCGTTTTATTTAATAAAAGGAGAATGAAAACAACTGGATAAACATAACAAGAACAGTTTTAAGACAAAACAAGCCACCCTCCTGAGTCTTTAAATGTCCAAACAGATTCTGTGGAACATCTTAGGGCTGACAGAAGGGAGACAGAACTCTGAGCATGCTTTGTGGGGAAACTGAGGCAGGAGAGGGTTTAACTTCTTCCCTCCCCCTTTTCATCCCCCACTCGGCATTGGAAAGGGATTTTTGGGGAAACAGTTGGCAAAAGCATGGTTTTGTGAGGGAAACCATGGATGAAAAAACAGATTGGGAATACACTGGGGGTAATAGGACATAGGGTAAAAGGGAAAGGTGGGATTAGGAAAGGGAGACTGTAGGGGGGGCTTACAATGGAGATATTGTCTAACATGACTACGATTTTTTGCATATATACTGCCTTTTACAGGAACACCATCAGGCCCAGTGACCTGCGATGCTTGTAACCCTTTTCTACCTCGTATAATTTTGAATTCCACGACTTCTCCATCTCCCAAGCTTGGGATGTATTTTTCAGGGTTATTCTTTTTAATAGCAGTTCTATGCACGAATATCTTGCTGGTTGTCACACCTTGTTATAAAACCATAATTTTGCTTAACATTATACCATTTTACTATCCCTAAGGTCTTAGTTACTATGATCTTTTCCTTTTTCCGAGTGGCTGCTTTTCTGTCTCGCTGCGTCTTTGCTCTCTCTTTCTGTCGCTCCCGTGTTGGAATTGTCGGGGCTGCTGGTGCCTGCGCGCTCTTCCCGGGGTCGCGTTCGGGGCCGCGCGGGCCGGGCCGGGCCGCGCCGCTCAGTTCTCCGTGTGTCGCCTCCTCTGGTCGCAGCTTCGCTGCCGATGCCGGGTGCTGTACCCACGTCTCGGCCAGGCCCCCGAGCGACGACCCCCCTGCGCCCTGCTCCAGCGCGTGTTTCGGCTGGGCGCGGCTCCGTGCCACCGCCATCGCCGCCAGCCGCCGCCCCGCGCGCCGTCCCTCTCGGCCAGGCGTTCACGGGGCTCGCTCCACCACGCGCTGTGCGGGACCGGGCAGGCCACCGCCGGGTCCCGCTGCTCCTGCCACGCCTTGCTCTGCTGCCGACACTGCGGCTCGCGTGGCTCCGCCTGCACGCGGGAACTGCCTCGCTGCTGCTCGCAGAGCGCTCGGCGCACGTGGCCTGGGCCGCACGGTCCCTGTGCCAGGCTTCCCTTCGCCAGGACACAGCTGACATTGCTCAACAGTCTCGGTAACTAAATAATATTCACGAAAATATTCTTCCATCGGCATATATTTTGGACTCCAGTATTAACTGTGTCCAAATGGTTTTCCAAAAGCCCTTGGTAAGAATTAAATCCCAAGAAACATAGAAAAAGTTCTTAAACAACCATGCCAGGAAGTGTTTCAGTTCTTTTTGAGCTTGAATCAAGCTAAAATTTACAAATCGTTGTTCAAGAATCATTTTAAGTTTAAGATAAATGTCCATATGCGGCTCTGAGAGCCAAGAGTCTTCCCACCGTTCCTCCATAGTTTAGATATGGAATAGCAAAGCAAAACCAAGAAGAGGAATCCAAAGTTTCCAGGGTTTACTCACACAAATCAGTCGCTTAGGGATCGGGGATCGTTCTGCTCACAAATCTCCACCATTTGTTGCAGTGGGGATCCTGCAACACGCATATATCAAACCAGGAGTCCCGTGGAAAGGAAATATATATGGACAGACAGATTCTTGATAGCTGTTTCAGAGATGTTTATTTCTCCAGCCGCATGGCCGGGGCTCTGCCCAGGAACTGTTCCAGTCACGGGACCAAGGGTCCTTCTGCCCGCGCAGGGAACACAAACCAACCAATGGGAACGAGGCTGAGCAGGGGCAGGGAAGCCCCGTGTCTGTGCCCTCAGGGCCCCTCTCCCAGGGCTACATGGCAGGGGAGGGACCCCAACACCACCCCATGCTGGAGTAGGGGAAGAGTGTGAGGTGTCCTCCCCCTGAAGAGGAAGGAATGACAGAGATAATGTATAACACACTGATTACAGCACCCATCCCTCATCCCCCTGTGCTGCTGGGAAGGTGGTGCAGGTAAAGAAAATTGGGAGTGAAGTTGAGCCCAAGAATAAGGGAGGGGTGAGTGAAGGTGTTATTAAGATTTATTTTTTATTTGTCATTATTCTACTCTGACTTGATTGGTAATAAATTAAACTAAATTCCCCAAGTCTGTTTTGCCCATTACAGTAATCATTAAGTGATATGTCCCTGTCCTTAGCTTGACCTATGAGCCTGTTTCCAGTTGAGGAGGGGAGTGATAGAGCAGCTTTGGTAGACATCTGGCATCCAGTCAGTCAACCCACCACACTCCCTTCAAGCATCCAATAAAAATTCTTGTACACTCCCAAAATATTCTTCCTCTGGATTCCATACTGTGTCCCATACACCTAGGCAGTCATCATATTCAGTGTGAAAGGGGACCTGGAGAGAAGCTCCCACTGTCTTATAGTGGTGGGTGTAATGTGGTCCATGGGAAGGAAACTCTCCTGTGGCAGACCTGGAGGACCCAGAAATGGAATTTTTCTCTGACTGGTTTGTTGAGGTTCCTCTACCTGTCCTTGTGCCTCTGTGTTCCTCCATGCATGTAGATCAGAGCCTTTTATCATAAAATTTGCCTCTGCAGGGACCTCAATCAAAATTCAGATCCCCTAAAAAACATTTTGCAGTCCTTCTCCCTTCCTAAAACACCTAAGCATCTATCTGGTATTTCAATAAGGGGTTATGTCTTTTTTGTGTTCATAGACATGTGTTACAGCGGGGATTACTGTAACAAGCATATATCAAACCAGGAGTCCCGTGGAAAAGAAGTATATATGGACAGATTCTTGGTAGGTGTTTCAGAAATGTTTATTTCTCCAGCCGCATGGCCGGGGCTGTGCTCAGGAACTCCCTCAGTCACACGACCCGAGGGTCCTTGGCCACACAGGGGAACACAAACCAAGCAATGGGGAATGAGGCTGACCAGGGGCAGGGAAACCCCGTGTCTCCCCCCCTGGGCTGTTGCAATTATTAAAGGATCAGGGGCATGGATCATTGATAGAATTATGGGATCTATAGAAAAACTGTACAAGCAATAGGCCTAGAAGCAAAAGGCCTGTGGTGTGAGAAACTGCCTGCATGAGAAAGCACTGGTGTGAGAAACAAGCCTGAGAATAAAGAGGGAGTTTTGAAACGATGCAGCTGTCCTGATAAGGTGCTAACCAGGGAACAGGAGGGGTAAACACCGAATTCTTTAATCATAACATGCTATGGAGGCTTGCCAATGTAGGTCCAATTATGTAGAAATAGAAATGTGCTGTGATAAGCTTTAAGCCACTTAGGAGTTAACAAGCTGGTATACTATATAAGTGCTTTTGGATTGCTAATAAACCGGAGTTTGCGCTTATCAACCACATTGGTTTAGGACTGCATTCCTCCCCCCGTCGGGATCCCCGGGCTCTTGTCCTTTTACAATTCCAACACAGGGCCCCTCTCCCAGGGCTCCATGGCAGGGGGAGGAGACCCCAACATCTCACCCGTTATGTTTTAATAAAAGGAGAATGAAAACAACTGGATAAACATAACAAGGACAGTTTCAAAACAAGCCACCCTCCTGAGTCTTTAAATGTCCAAACAGATTCTGTGGAACATCTTAGGGCTGACAGAAGGGAGACAGAACTCTCCGGGCATGCTTTGTTGGGAAACTGAGGCAGGAGAGGGTTTAATTTCTTCCCTCCCTCTTTTCACCCCCCCCTCGGCATCGGAGAGGAATTATAGGGAAGTGGAATTGTATAGGGAAGCCATGGGGTGAAAAATAGATTAGGAATAAACTGGGGATAGGGTAAACTTAGGAAAGGGTTCATATTGGGTATAGGGTAAAAGGGGAAAGTAGGCTGTGGGTAGGGAAATTGCTGGGATGGATATTGTTTATAATTTTGTGCATAACAGCTGCCTTTGACGGGTATACCTCCAGGCCCAGTAACATTTGCTGCTTGTAAACCCTTCTTTCCTTGCACTATATCAAATTGCACAACTTCCCCATCTCCTACACTTTGCAGGTAATTTTTAGGGTTATTCCTTTTAATGGCAGTTCTATGGATGAATAAATCTTCCCCTGTATCATCTCGTGTTATAAATCCATAGTTGTTTTTTACGTTGTACCATTTCACAGTTCCTGTGATTTTTGTTGCTATAACTTCTCCTATCACGTGCTTGCATGTTCGTCGTGGCTGCTGGTCTCGCATGGCCGCCGCCTCGCCGACTCCGACGTCTCGGCCGGGCCCCCGCGTTGCGGCTGCTCCTCGCTCTCCGAGCGGCGCTGCTCTGGCGCATGTCTGGGCTCCACGCAGCCCCGCGTTGCCATCGCCGCTGGCCCCGGGCCCTGTGAGTGGTTTCCGCTCCGCAAACTCCACACTGCTTTGAGTGCGGCCCCGTTTCAGCTCGGTGCTGCGCGGCTCTCGTGTCGCCGTGGAAACCGCCGCTTCCCCTCCACAGGGCTCTCTGAGCCAGTTGCTCAGAGCGGCCTGCCACGCCGATGCCCGGTTCCTGGCTGCTTGTGGCCCACAGCACCCGCAGCGCCTGCAGCATCGCTCCCTCACTCGCGGTCGCGTGGCCAGGGACCCCGAGACAGGGATGGGGTCCGCGATAAGGCGCGGCGCTCCCGAGGGGGCCGGGCGCATCTAGCACAGGCACCTCCGCCGGCACGGCTGCAGTCATGTGCTCGTGGGATGGCTGCTGTGTGGCCTCGGCCACGGGATAAGTATGATCTTCTGCTTTAGGGGTAATGGGATGATACAAATGCTCTTCAAGAGGTTCCCTGATTATAAGGTATGCACGGAAAGCTTCTCTTTGATCCCTTACCTTATCCCAGATCTCGTCCCAGAAACACCCCTCACAAGATCCAGGAGGTTCGATATCAAAAAGTAAGTCTCGAGAAATATAGGAGAACCTTCTGAAAAGCCAGATAAAAAAATGTTCTAGATCTCCCGGTTGCATTACTTTTTTGTTTTGTTGTTCAAGGATTCCTTTTACTTCTAGATACATTTTTTTCTGTGGCTCAGAGAGCCCCATTTCCCACGATTCTTCCATAATCCAGAGAGAATATCCAAACCAAGATGAGAAGAGAGAGGTCTAGAGTGGTTTTTTACTCACGAATTTCCTCAGGGATCGGTGTCTTGCCCGCATTCCTCCACCAGTTTGTTACAGCGGGGATTACTGTAACAAGCATATATCAAACCAGGAGTCCCGTGGAAAAGAAGTATATATGGACAGATTCTTGATAGATGTTTCAGAAGGATGTTTATTTCTCCAGCCGCATGGCCGGGGCTGTGCTCAGGAACTCCCTCAGTCACGGGACCCGAGGGTCCTTGGCCACACCGGGGAACACAAACCAAGCAATGGGGAATGAGGCTGACCAGGGGCAGGGAAACCCCGTGTCTCCCCCCCAGGGCCCATCTCCCAGGGCTCCATGGCAGGGGGAGAGACCCCAACAGACATGCTGTAACATCTGCCTATCAAAACTGTGGAATGACTGGCTCTGTGGTTCTCAGCAACATTCCACCAGGTTCACAAGTCAGGCATTCATCATCCATATTACTTTCACATTAGAGAAAAGAAAACATATTACTAGTCCATTTTTCCTTAGAGGTTAAAGTAGGAAATCTAAATTAATTTTCATCTTCATGGTAAGATTTAAACCTAAAGAGATCTTAAACTCACAGGCAAAAAAAAAAATTACACTGAAGAATAAAATGCCTGCTAAATGTAAATAGTCAAGAACACAACCAACTGAAACATCATCCCTGCAAAATAACTGAAGGGTTTGCTACCATAGAAAATGTAAACATTTCAAGTTACAAAGTTGCTAGAAGAGAAATTCATATACCCTTATCTATACTTTGCGTTCCCCAAACCTGTCACTTCAATGATCTGAAAAATAGAGAAGCTTGTTTTGCTCTTTGGATTGCCAAAATACTAGTAATAACTTAAAAAAAAAAAAAAAAAAGTCCTATCTACAAAATCATAGGCCATACAGACTTCCCCAAGAATGAAACTCAATCTGGGCTATTCACATGGTCAGCTGGGGTTTTTCTGAGAACACTTAGCTGAACCAAAATCATCCATTTCTATGCAGATCCTCATTTCTCTATATCTTCCTGTAAGAAGCTGAAATTGACAGTTCTGTTTTTCTAAAAATCGCTTTATATGGAGGTGAAAAATAATTAAACCATAAAGATTAAAAAAGAATGTATGACTATTTAACTTCCTACTACAGACTTTTTAGGCATGCTGTGAAGATGTCTTAAAACTGTTTAGACATAGTTGAAAGGGAAAGGGGGTATAATAAAATAAACCCTACTGTCTTGTCTTTGAAGACGAATAACCAGCCCAGATTTTGCTCTTACATATAGAAGAGAAATGGAAAACCAAATTTATATACATATTAATCAGGAAGCCACCAAAAGATGTTAGGTATTTTCAACAGAGTGCTGGGATGGAGAGGGAGAGGTAGAGGGAGAAGGAAGAAGGGGCAGAAAAAGGAAAAACTAAGAACAAAGAAAATTGAAGAACAGTGATTTCTGCATTAATAGAAGGGGAAGAGACTTGAGAAAAGAATCAGAATATCAGGGATCTCATACAGAAGTCAAATAAAATTGTTCATCTTGCACTGAGAGCAAGCCTCAGTACATGCAGCAACAAAACCACCTTAATGATGCCTCCATCTTCAAACATGACATATGCTCATCAATGACTAGAAAAATCAGGGGTTAATGTTTGCTGTTAGAATTGCTTCAGTTCTATTATCAAACTCCCACAATATATCAAATACAGCATATTACTTTGCATCAAAACATTCTTTCCTCCATTAAGGCTATGGTTCTTTGCTTTGGCTGAGCTGGAGCTCAGTTTCCCACAGCAGCCCTCACAGTGCTGTGCTTTGCACTGGTAGCTGGAAAGGAGCTGATAACACTCCAGTGTTTGGCTGCTGCTGAGCAGGGCTGGCACGGCATCAGTGCTGTCCCCCAACATCTCGGCCCCATCAGGGGGCTGGGGGTGGGAAAGGTCCTGGGAGGGGACAGAACCAGGCCAGCTGACCCAAATTAACCAAAGGGCTATTCCATACCGTGTGATGTCAGCTCAGGTATAAAAGCTAAGGGTGGGAGGAGGAATGGAGGGACATTTTTTATCTAGTGCTTGCCTTCTGGAGCAACTGCTCCCTGTGCTGAAGCCCTGCTGCCTGGGAAGTGGATAAACTTCACTCACTGATGGGAAGTAGAGAATAAATTTTTTTCTCTTTGTTTATGTAAGTGCAAACTTTTGCCTTTTTGCTTTAGTAAACTGCCTTATCTCAACCTACAAGTTATTCTCCATCTTATTTTCTTTCCCCTGTCCTGCTGGGAAGGGGAGTGATAAAGCAGTTAATGGGCACCTGGCATCCAGCCAAAGTCAACCTACAGTATCTTTTCAGCTTGGAAAGACAAGTATTAGCACAGTATACCTGAAGTTTCCTTGTTTCAAACAGCTGAATTCCCAATGAAACATTACATCCATTTTGTTCAGCAATATGTCTAGAATTTCTCTGATTTTGTACCAGAAATTAGGCTTCCCATACATCAAGGATGCAAACTCTTAAAGACTTCAGTATTTTTAAGGTTTCTTTTTTACTTTTGCCTTCAGTCTCACAAAGCAGAATGACAAAGACCTGTGGAAAATACATTTTGTTAGATCTGGAAAAAACAGTTCAGAATTCCCCTTCCCCTTTCTTTTTTTAATTCTACATTTCTGTGGTCTTCACATATTCTTGCATGCAGGAAGCCTGTATGTGTTTCTATATTCCACTTAAATTCAGAACAATTTTTATCAAATACTATTGAAATACTATTGAAACACTATTTGTCAAAACGAGGCAGTTTCAAATTTCTATGTGAACAGGGGACATAGTTGAAGTGACTTGGGGTGCCTTGGAAACAGTGTGGTACAACAGAAAAAGAATTAAGAAAAAAATTTACTTCAAGTAACAGAAAGTGAATTTTTTCTTATCACAGACAAAGATGTCAGGAATTCTGATTATATTTTTGTGGAGCATTTTTAACAAACAAGATATTTCCTCTGAACAAGTTGACCAAACCCGAGATTTTTTGCCCTACAGAAACCAACAGGGAATCAGAGGGCCTCAGGCATTCCATAAAACTATCTTCTTGTTATGGAGATTGATTGACTTAACTTAGCGGAAATTTGAACAGCTTGCAAATCTGCTACAGGGCAAACTCCCATTTAATGAAAGTTTCCCAGAGTCATTGGACCAAGTTTTTCTTGTACAATTTTGCTGAAGATGCACCAACACCAATGAAGTAATATTCTGTCTCTGTGTTTGATTTCTAATGAAAATACTAACTACAGGAAAATGAAGGGCATGAGAGAAATAAAGCATATGAAAATAAGTCTCATAGAACAGGAAAAAATTAGTGTAGCTTTCTTCTCAAATCAAAATCTGTTGAGTTTCTTTACGCTATCATTTTCTTCCTATCTACTTCAGCATATGAGAACAGAGCTCATTCTCTGCAGAGATATCCTAGAGATGTCCTGGAGATAGGATGTCTTAACAACTGTCTTGCACAGCAAATTATCGTGAGAAAAGAATTTAAGCCCTGGATTACTTCACCATGATGCCATCAAGCTACCCCAGTTGGCTACTCCAGCTTTAATACTTTAGCAATAGTCGCTACCTTTCATTTGTCTGAGCCCTATGAGCAACAGAATGAAAATTCACGTCATCTCTACAAACAAAAATTTTGAGTTTGGTGCATCCATGCAACAACATGGGCTTTCATTTGCAGTATGAACAGTCCTCCATCCTCCAGAAGGAAGATGATTGCCAGCAAACTATAAATGAGACTTTCTTCTCGTCTGTCTAGTGAACCAAACCTCCAAGGAAGAAAACAAGTTAGGCTATGCTCTTTGTCTATTCCCTCCACCAAAAACAAATAAGCAGATCAGTTTTTTCAACCCAGTGAGTTGAGTTGGGGTCCTAAAAATATTACTACTTACCTATATGAAAGTACATCAAAAAAATCTCTCTTGAAAATACATTATTAAATCTGCAAAAGCAAGTGTTCAAGTGTTAAGAACCAGCAGATTCCTGTTCCCTGTAGAAACTAAATTCAAGCTTCTAGCACATTTCTCCTACACAGTGAGAAAAAGGACCCCTTTATGGAAGCAGCATCCTCCCGTGTAATCAAGAATGCGCTTGAAAGAAAGTGGTGGCTCCAGAACTGCAACTGATGTGTATACAACACATGCAGACTGCTCCCTCCTTTCCCAGGTTTCTTGTGTGCAGCAGTGTTCACATACAAACCCCAACACTTAGGCTGAGGCAGCAGTCAGTGTGTCCTAACTCTGACAGCTCCTTGTAGACTGGGTAAGAAAGCTGTGTTTTACTAGTGTCTTGGCCAATTAACAAGGCAAAAATCACAAATTGTGATTTTTAAGAGTCTTACTCTGAAACTCTACATTAGAGAGATGCTATCCAGTTTCAGATATCATGTTGAGGCAACTAGATACTGGTTTTACAAAAAATCCCAAACAAAACTGTGTTGCCCTTTCGTTAGTCACAGCCACCGGTAGGAGATGATTCTGTGTCTATTGCCGAAACAAGCTTAGTGGTTCAGAGTTCACTATATTTTGTAACCCATTATTTCTTTTCTACTAATGCAGTGGCTTAACCTTTTTGCACATTATCAACTATGAAGATATCTTAAAAGACTGAATCTCCATTTCTTATGAAAGTTAATTACAGTTTGGAACAGCTAGGAAAAAAAGAGAAGAAAATTGGATTACTTGTGACAACACCGTGACAGTCTTTTTGCATATGATGATTTACAATAGCCTTTGAGTTCTGGGTGCAGCCAGATGATAGCAATATCAAAACTATCTTGAATATGTAAATGTGCATATCTATGACAAAATTTTTTATTTAATTTGTGTTACAGGTGCAAACAGTAGAGATAAAACAATTCCCTGGAGTTTTCATATCTCTGATTATGATCCCAGGCATTTCAGATTCTGAGCCAAAATATCTTCAATATTTTTAGGGTACCTTTTCATGCATTCGCAATTACTTTGTAAAAAAATTAATGCTATTAAAATTCAGAGATAAATATTGCTTTTTTTCTTATTCTTATGTTTTGCTTTAGAATAAACAGAACATAATATATATGAGATCATTGTGCATAAGAAATTTATATGACAATTTTTAAAGAAAATAATTTCTATAATATGTAAGTAGTTTGTTTTTTTACTTAAGTAAATTTTCTGTTTTAGCTAAATTTTAAATACTTAAATGGCATAAAGTTGCATTAATGTTATTGCCAATGGTAAAATGAAATAAACACAAAATTCCAGTTCATATTCAACCTAGTGAATATTTTTATTAAGAATATATCAGGGAAAGGTCAATTTTTACACATGAATAACTTGAATTTGTATTTCAGATTCATATGCTTTAATGCCTGCAGCAAAACTTTCAACTGAGCAGAAAATATTTTTTCAATGAGCCATTTACTAAAACAATCACATAAATGTACTTCTAACACTGCATGAACTACCACTGTGACAATTTTCCATGATTTAACTTTCAAATTTGAAATTACTGACATGATGACAAAAAAGACAAATAATGAGAGCAAACACATTACAGGAAAGGGCACAATTTTTTTTTGTAATTGTCACAGAATTGTGTCAAATGGACATATAGCTCCTGTTGTGGAAAATAATCTTGTATCTTTGTTTGATTCCAGTTTCATACTGTGTATAATAATTTACAGCTCTTGGGGGGCAAGTGTCACCTACCCAAAACAGTGCATTTCCAGTCTTAAAAGCTTCCTTGTGATATTGCTTAAAGTCTTCATTCTCAATATTGTGTTTTGCATGTCACTTACTTTTCCCAAGTAATTCCCACTTCCTTTTTTTCACTATATACTTACAGTGTATTCCTAAATGAATCAGCCTTTTATATCCTCAAAGTATTAGCAATTTCTCAACTTCTTTTAAAATATTATTTTGAAAATGAAGAAATAAAGAATTCTATAACATCTTGTTATATTATAATTTAATATAAGGATTTCTTAGTATTAATTGGATTTAGTCAGTAAAAGAAACTATTGACTTAAAACACTTTTCCACCAATATAATGAAAATTAAAGAATGTGTGTAGCTTGCCCCAGAAATAGGCATTCTTACTGCTGGGAGATGTAATTTTACCTCTACAAAGAACATACCTGATTTCATAGAACTGCAGATATGCCAACAGAGGATCTAAAGACATGACATGCTTTATAAACTATTGAAAAGCAATTGTTTTCCTGCTATTAACTCCTATTCTAAATACACTTAAAAACTGCACAAGTTTATTGGTAAGTGTAGATTTTTTTCTTCATGGAAGACTGTACTTCCTGAAAAGAATTGACATTCTTTTTTTTTCCATTTTCCAAGTCATAAGGTAATCAAACAATTTTGAAATAAGTTTAAAAGAAAATTTATCAAAACTGACTTGTACTGAGGCTTATGAAAACAAAACAAAACCAATCAAACAAGTTGGTTCATTCGTCAAAAGTGAATTTTGAATGCACCCAACTCACGTAAAAATAAAATAGAACCTTATAGCATTGAAAATGTTCTGCCCTCGGAATGTGAACATGTGTTTGAATTTGACAATTTTAAATTTAAAAATTCTTATAATTTTCCATTTCATTGATATTTTGCATATAATAAAAAAGGAAGTTGTTTTCTGATAAATTGATTTACATACATAGACTATCTTTGATAGAAAGGAACATGATATAACTATTCTTGACTTAATAACATGCATGGAAAAATTTGACCTGAATTAAATACTTGAAAATATTAATTGCTGAAGGAATTTTTTTTTAATTTCCATTTATTTACTTAGCTATAGTAAAAGTTATTTTCAAGATATTCTTTCTTTCACGCGGTTTGCTAAACATTAAAAACACAAGAAGCTGGTTTTGTTATGCACAAAACTAGCAAGAAATAAACTTTTAAAGAAATGGATCTTACTGTGATATTCACCTTTTTGCAGTTTATGACAATATAATGATGAATTGTCTTGCAGTAACACTCACTGAAGTCATGAAAGGTTAATAACTCATTTAAACATTCATTACATGTCCCTATCAAAGTCATCTTAATTTCACAAAGACATCTAAGTTTCTCTTTAGGGAAACACTCTCTCAGGATTCAAGTGTGATTCTTTATTAACAAAATGGCAAGTGCAAAGTTACATGTCAAAACCCTGACTGATGATGCTGCAAATTGGTTCTTCCACCAAAGCAGAAGACTTTAAATTACTGCTTTTTAAAGGTGCGCTCCCTCAAAGGCAATTAATGTGTCAGTTGTCAGTCAGGATTATTTAATTTCCCAGTGAGGGCTAAGAAAATGGGTACAGCAGATTGATGAACAGAACATGGTGCTGCCCACAAGAGAATTCTAATAATGCTGCCAGTTTTCCGCTTTTATTTGGTCTCAAATTTAAGAATTTAAAGTTCAGTGTGTCAAGTAGTATTTGGAAATTTCTTTTAATAAATTCAAAACCAAAACCACCCAACCAAAAAAACCTCACAATAACATCCACATAACAAACCAAATCATCACCAGGACGTGTTTCAAGGAGCATATTTTTCCTAGACATTCACAACCTTCCCCATGCAAGTCAGAAACAAGCATGATAAAATTGCTATTTCCAGTATATCTGTTTTGCTGTTTATCTTGCTGACAAGTAATGTCCCAGACAGCCCTATCTCAGAATGAACAACAGTTCACCCAAAAGTTGTAACCAGATTTTAAATACTTTTTACTCTGTGATTCAGGGCAGTGATTTTCAACCAGTGTCCTATGACTTAAGAATGTCATAATGGTCTGAATTCAGGACTCTTTGCATCTGCATTACTAATTTTTCCTAGTTCAAATCAAAAGTGTTCTTCAGAAATGAATCTTGAATTTGAATCCACTTATATACTGTTCAGTTCACATTGTGCAGCATTCTTAGACTACATCAGCTGAATTTCTTACAGGTGAAATTAAATTGGAAAATGAAATCAATCCAGGATTATAAATTAGTCCTCCCATGAGTCTGCACTGAAGCCAGCCTGAAGTATACTCTCAGAAATTACGTGGATATGAGATTCTCAGCACCAAGTATTCCAGTGCAAAAATCCATTCCAACTCAAGCACATAATTTGCTGGTGTATACATAGCTCAGATCTCTCCTGATGATGCTGTTCCACTTGTCATCATGTAGTCAAACTTCCAAAATATAAATATTTCTGTAGGAATGCAACAAACATTTGAATTGAAATAAATTCTGAGAACTTGAGAAACAGAGGCCCTGCAGAAGAACTTCAGTGTGGAAACAGTCAACCCAGTTATGTTTTTCTCCTTGCAAGTCCTGATGCCTCAAAAAACAAACAGCAGAAAAGCATAACCCTGCCTTTCAATAAGATAAATGTTTTCTGTGTATACAGATGGGATTTTATAAACCCAGAAGGGTAACTTACAGATAAATACATGAGTAAGTTTTCTGGAAAGATGAGGCCATATGCAGTAGGTTTCCATTCTCTGAATAAATATCAACATCAAAATTGGTGTCCTGACATTTGTCAGATTAAAGCTTGCAGTATGTGATATTACTTACGTCTATTGTTTTTCATTTTTTTGATTCAGAATTCAATTTTTGCAATCTTCAAGTAACAAAATGCAGTGTTTCTAAAGATACCAGATATAAATAAATTCCCTTTAAGCATGTAAACATGATGAGTTTGAGATATTATTATCAGAAGAGCAGTGTTCCCTTGAAACTGAGGCTGTTGTATAATGGAGTGTAAAAAGTAAGGTCTCTTCATGTATTCAGAGATTTTCTATTAGAACTGCGACCAGAACATCCTACATGCAGTTTTCAGTTTTCTTGTATGGCAAGTTTCTACCTAAGCAGTGACATGAAACAATTAAATGCATATGGTATTGTTACCTATTTAATAAATGCATAACATTTAGAAAATGCAGAGGCTATTCTTATTGAAAAATAGATAAGACAATATGAATTTAAGTTTTCACACCAGAGCACTTGTGTTCTGCTTGACACACAAGTAAAAGAAAGTAACATTTAGTTTTCTACTTTCTTCTTTCAAAGACCTCTAAGAAAAGAAGAAGAAAGCTTGACTATTTGGAATATAATGTAAATGACAGAATTTTTGCTAATCCTTACAGAAGTTCAGACTGTCATGAAGAAAGTGCATTATCTTTCAGGAATCTAATCCAAAATGCCTATGGTACTTTTACAATCCACATGACAAGAGCCTTTTATTTGTTTAAAGCCATAGGTATCACTAAGGAGCAGAGATAAAGACCATGTAACCAAGGAAATGTGCAAAACCGATGTTGATAAAACATCTATACATTAAGGATAGAATCATAATGTACCTTATAGAATATATTAATTTCCTATATTAAGGAATTTTAAATGTATTTTTGAGTGTGGACAATACAAGCACACAATTCATTAGGAAAATACTCAGTTGAAGAGGGATACTATTCCTGTTCCATTAATACCAATAGCTTTTTGCTTTCTGAAACTTCTCTGATTTGCAGATTTGATTGAAAGGTCATTTTTTAACATTAAAATGTGCCAAATTAAATCTAGTTGCAGAATCCTATGTCTTAATAATATTTATATTTTAAATGTCTTTTGTTATGGGCATGTGAGAGTACTTTGATAGCCTTGATATCTCTTTTCTAGAACATGGTCGACAGGGACTCAAAGCTGCTCTCAATAAACTGAGCCATATGTATTAAAATATTTAAGAACATTTTGCTAGTGGAAGACATGTCTGAGGAAGTACTATTTTCTGAATCATCTATATTGTGGCATCTGGCTCACTTTAAAATTCATTTTTATCTGAGTCATTCTTTTTGCAACTTGACACAATAGCTTGACTTATTTTTAAAGATAAAAAATGTGTTTTAATTCCTCAGCATGTGAAAAGCTCCTTGTCTGATAATGTTTTCCCTCATTCTTTTCTTCCAATATTAAAAGTTATCTTGTTTTCACTGCACTAGTCTCTACACATTTACTTAAAAAAAGTCAATGAGATTTAAAGATCCTAGAAAAGAAAAAAAATTCCTGACATCTGCACTTATCAGGCCTCTTTCTTGTGGGTAGCCTTTGTGCTGTTCCTTTTCTGAAATGCAAAATTTACTTCATGGATCAACAAGAGGAGAAAACTGTTTTTGCATAAAGATGGAGCTGAAGCACACATCAACTGCACTCTGAAATCTAATGGATGGAAGGATCCTTCCTCTGTTTCATGACTATGTAAAACTTTTGCATATCTTTAGAATAGAAATCATCACAAGTCAGCCAAAGTGTTTGGAAAAAAAGTTTATTCTGAAGAGGGTTATGCAACATCCTTGGGCTGGGGTGATATTCTGCCAGTGATTCTCCAGAGTGACGTGAATGCTGACAATTTTTATCCTATTTCAGGGAAGAAACTTGCAGGCTTGACACAGCTTTTACATTTAACAGCATTCCTGAAATTCTACCTTTTAGTTCAAATTATTCCAAAGACGGTGTCATTCATGGACAAATTTTTCTTTATCTTAACATACATGCTTAAGTGGAAAGTTCGCAGCTGCGATAGAAGAAAGAACAATGCAATAGTCAAAAAAAGAGAAAAGTAGTTTTCATACATTTTTATAAACTGAGTCTCATAAATATACTTTTTAATACTTATGGTTTTCATTTGGAAAAAAATGGAATTTTCCCCATCCTACTGGCAAGTAGATCACTGAGGTTTACACACCTCTGCTTAGGAAGCAGGTATTGTTTCTTGGTCTTGTTTCTGGACATTGGGATTAAGGATGATGTAACCTTACAAGTTTTCCTGCCACCGAAGATCAGACAAAGACAACTTCTATCACATCCTTTCTGGCGTGACACCTCTGACTTTTTGTCTGTCCTCTTGGGACTAAAATTAATCTTTATTATTTCTGAAATGGATAGAGCAAGCATTCACAGAAATATAGGTATATATGGAGCACCAAGTCAATTTTCTTCCAGCACCGTAAATGCATTGTGTATTTCCATGTTTTATTCAAATGTAGGAAAAAAGTTCTGATCCCACTGAAACCAGAAATAATGTTTCATTAGGTTCAAAGAGAGAAGAAATGGCAGGAAACAAGAAAAGGCAAGGGGAAGAGAATGGAAATGATTTTGTCACTATTCAGACACAAATATTAAATGAAAACTATGAACATTCCAGAGGGAAGCTACTGCTGGGAAATCATAAACTACACAGATTAAAATGCATATGTTCAAATTGCCTAACTTCCTTGGCATTTTTTGAAGAAGAGCTAAATCTTATTCTGAGAACACAAACTGGACAGCCCTTCAGGATTTAATAATGAAGCACATTTTTCCCTCAAATGTGTTGTGTCACATGTTAAAAACTTGCAATAATACAAAATGTATATTTGGCTAAGTTTTAGCAAATAAGAATGACAGAAATGCCGAATTTTGCAAACACAAAGGATTATTCCTTGACTGGAAATAATTCTCTGTTGACCAAAGATGAAGGAGATAATCAATTTTGTAACCAGCTTGCCCCTTTCCATTAGCATCAACAAGGTCAAAAAATGGTAATATGCGTAAGAAAACACATAATATGTTTCTCTTTTCTTCTCCTCTACTGTCTGGGAAGTGATAGGTCCTTACAAATATTTTCAAAAGGAATCACACGAACTTTAGCTATCACACCTATGATCATTCGTGTGATTATTGCCTTTTCACCCAAATACTCGTTGCTTAGTTCTGTGCCTTAGCCAGTGAGATTCTTTTGTAAGACCAAAGGTACCTAGCAGTGACCTTGAAATTTAAGAAAACAGCTCTGAAGACAGCCTCCACACTCCCAAGGAACAGGAAGAGCAGTGATTACCAGAAAACTATACTATTAAATTGTTCAGACCAGATGTATAGATCTATTGTTGTGGAACAGAAGAGAACCGTAGAATCACTGAATGGTTTGGGTAGGAAGGGAGCTTAAAGATCATCTAGTTACAAAACCCCTGACATAGCAAGGGATGTCTTTCACTAGAACAGGTGGCTCAAAGCCTCGTTCAACCTGGCTTTGAACACTTCCTGGAACAAGGGCATCCACAACTATAAATATCTCAAAGGTGGGTGCCAAGAAGACAGTGCCAGACTCTTCCAGTGGTGCCCAGTGACAGGGCAAGGACTAATGGCCAGAAACTAATATACAGGCAGTTCCACCTCAACATGAGGAATAACTTATTTATATTGAGGGTAGCAGAGAACTGGAACAGGCTGCCTGTGGAGGTCATGTTGTCTCCATCTCTGGAGACATTCAAGATCCACCAAATGGACACATTCCTGTGTCACCTGCTCAAAACCCACCTGTCCCATTCCTTGGCAGGGCAGTTGGACTGGAAGATTTCTAGAAGTCCCTTCCATCAATAACAATTCTGTGATTCTCTGTGCAACCTGTTCCAGTACCTCACCACTCTTACAGTAGAGAGTTTCTTCTTAGTATCTCATCTAAACCTATTCTCTTTCAGTATGAAGCCATTCCCCTTATCCTGTTACTATATACCCTTGTAAACAGTCCCTCTTCAGTTTTCTTGCAGGCTTCCCGGAAGCCTGCTGTACGGTTTCCCTGGAGACCCTTCTCTTTTTCAGGCTGAACAACCCCAATTCTCTCAGCCTCTCCTCATAAGAGAGATACTCCATCCTTCTGACCATCTTCCTGGCCCTCCTTTGGACTCACTCCAACAGGTACAGGTCCTTCTTATATCAGGGGCCCTAGACCTGGAGGTAGTACTCCAAACAGGGTCTCATGTGGGTAGAGAAGAGGGGAAGAATCACCTCCCTCACCCTGCTGGCCACACTTCTTTTGATGCAGCCCAGGATGCAGTTGGCTTTCTGGGCTGCAAGTGCACGTTTCTGGGTCACGTTAAGCTGCTTGTCAATCAACATCCCCAAATCCTTTTCCTCAGGCCTGCTCTTGATGCATTCTCCACCCAGGCTGTATTTGTGCTTGGGACTGCTCTGATCTACATGCAGAACCATGCACTTGGCTTTGTTGAACATCATGATGTTTGCACAGGCAAAAATTCCAAGCCTATCACAGTCCCTCCGGATGCCATCCCTCCCCTCTAGCCTGTCAACTGTACCACATAGCTTGATGTTGTCAGCAAACTTGCTGAAGGTGCCCTCAATCTCACTGTTATGTGGGAGGAAGTATGTCATGAGGGAAAAAGTAAATCATGAGAATGATGCAGAGACATGAGCTGACTGGTGGACAACCTTAAGAAGTGTTCAAACCACTGGATTATTAGGTATTTTGATGTGAGAGTTCCTTAATTCTTCTTGCAAAATAGTTCTGCTAATAAAATACAAAATGATCCTTTCTTACTAGTACTTAGCCAGACCAGCGGAGTGTGATGTTATACATTTTCATTGAATATGTATAATGAGCTGAATAGACCCTTTACAGACTTGTGCCTAAAATTCACCTAACCAGACTTTTCCTCCTCAGTGCTACCAAAAAAAAAAAAAAAAGCAACAGGAAAACCTGTTCCCATTCCCATTCCATTTATGAGGAGAAGTGCTTCTTCTCCTCATAAACAAAATAGTAAGCTTAAATACTTAATTTTGTCCTGAACGTTCAGATAAGAGGTGAAGATTCTCACTCAAATTTTATATAAATATTACTCATGCCTTAAGTATTGCACTGCACCAGAAGGTTTATGCATATCTCACAACTCACTTCAAATCCCAAACCAGAGTTTCAGTGCAGTGTAAACTATACATGTACCTCTTCTTTTCACAACAAAATATCATTAACAGAGTGCACAGACACAAGTATGTAAAAGAAAATATCAAGAGAAGTACAAAAAAATGAATCACTATACAGGGAATACGTCTGTTTCTTTTAAAAGGCGTATTGGGAGCAATTTGGTAATATTTCATCACACATGTCTCAGGTGTAACACCTCTAAAGGTATCAGCAATGTAGATCAGTCCTTCACGTTCATTATGCATAGTGCCTTAGTGTCTATGTCTTCTAAGTTGTAGAATGCAAGATGGTTGGAGGTTAATATCAGGTTTCCTATGTATGCTGTCTTTGAAACCAGCATGCCATATCCATTTAGGATTCAAGCAAATTGAACAGAGCACAGAAGTGTTTTACATATATTCACTCAGCTACTCTACAACAAAATTCACTTGTAATGTAAGAGGAGACAAATATCTGCATAACGTTTCAAGTGAAAGCTGATGCAGGCTTTAAATCTGAAAGCAAGAAGGATGGTTTAAGGCATGGAGTCTAAAGAAGAAAGGATTTAAGGAGGATAAAGTGTGCTCACAAATGAAAAGTAGTTCAAGTAAGACTGAAAGCAGAATTGCTACAGGGATTGTCAAGCAAAAAGCAGGGTGAACCAAAGTAGACAACAGCAAAGAAGGAACATTAAATTTGTATACAATGCATATATATCTGTATATTTGTAAATACATGTAGGAAATTATGGGTAGGATCAAAATACTCATATGACATGTGTGTTGTACATCCAACACTGGCCCTTCATAACAAGGGATCACAGTTTCTCCTTCCAGACATGGCACAGATGCCTTCAAAGCCTAATACACTGAATTTCAAGCTCCTTCAAAGCCCATGTATAATCCTACCACAGGATGTTCCCATTTGTGTTCTCTCATCCCTGCTACATGCATGCAATGAGTATCAAAAAGAAAAAGGTGAAGGATGCCTTGACAGAGAGGAGTGTCTAGGGCCAGAGACAGGCAGGAGTTGAATGCAACCACAGGGTCAGGTTGGGAGGAAATAAGTATATTTACAGTGTGCTTGGCTGTACTTTGAGGAGAGGTATCTGAGTGGGAGAGGTACGAGCTAAGAAAGTTCCTGGAACCCCTCCCTTTATCCACCCATGCGATGCCTGACTGGGGCAGGAGCTTCCATGAAGGACCACAGTCTACCGACAAGGCACGCACAACGTATCCAGGGATGCACAGGAAGAAGCCTACATAGTTTCAGAAAAGATAAAGGCAGAAAATACTCTAAAAATTCAGAACTTCTGTTGAACAGTGTTTCATTACAAGCAAAACCACCTCAGTTTAGTGGAGCATGTATTTTATGCAAAATCCAATACACTTTAGGTAGCACCCTGGTGTCCCTCAGATGCACTACTAGATAAGATCTATATATTTGGTAATTATAACTAATTCATAGCATTGGTCATGATGGGTATTACAGGAAAGTAATTTTTTTTTTGTATCTTCTAAAATACAGTAGTAACAGAAACATTTTCTAAAATCTGATTAAGTTTGGCAGTACTTTTTAAAAAAGCATATTCTTTATTAGATAGAATATGAGACATATATTCCTGTAGCATATGTGAATAAATATTTTGACAATATTTTTTAAAAATTCATTCTCTTACCCAGAGTAATATTTTTTTGCCTCTTTTTTAAATACAATTTAGTTTTTAATTAATTTTCATTTTTATCATCTGAAACACTTTCCCATGGAAAATTTGAATGATATGTACTTGCAGTAATTTAAATTATGATACCACATAATCCCAGTTCATCTGATACTTAAGTTTAGTTGCATTTATGTTCCTATACAAATAATTTAGAAAATTCACAGCCAGAAACAGTATAAAAACAGTAAATAATAAAGTGTCACCATATTTATGAGTAAACAAAAATTTCCTATTATCCTCTGTTTTTACAGACAAGATTTTCTGCATTTTTTTACTATGTGCAATTGTGGATTGTGAACAGAGAATTCAACTCTGGTTCAGATGTTGACTCTTAATTAAATTGGAATATGGTATGGACAAATTGAAATGTTTTCCCTTTATGCAACTACTTATTTCCTCAGCCTAAATAAAGAAATTCAGCTGGCACCAGTTGTGCAAACTTTATATATGTCATTTATATGAAACTACATAGAAATTCCCTAGCAGATTTTTCATTAAGGTGGAGACAAGATTATCCCAAGATGATACACAAGGGAAGCATAATACAGGAGAAAAGAACGTATCAATAACGTTAAAGAAATTATCTCAAAACAGAAAGCAGAATGTGATAAAACAGAGTTGAAATGTGGTCTTCTATGATTATTAAAATAGATACTTACCTTAAAATTCTTAAGCAGATCAAATGAAAATCCAGAGTAATAAAAAAGGAAATGAGACAGTACATAACATATCTAAAGAATGGATTAGACCTGAATTTAAATGATTCATTCATATTTGTTTCTTATGAATGTAAAATAAAACAAGTAGAACATGAATGCAAAACAGATTTCATATAGACTGACTAATTGGCTCATACAAAGTGAAGCAATAGTGTAGGTTATAATCATACTGCATGTATGAACACCCTGAAAGATGTTTGGACACTGCTTTCCTTAAATGAAAATGCAGATTGTTTTCCTACTCTCTCCATGCTTGATCAGTAAAGTTCCATGTAAAACTACAGACAACACAAAAGGCTATTTATGCTTTCACACTTGAAAAGCCAATGACCTAGAAAAAGACCATCTGGGGCACACACACACTATTGCTGATTTCCTTATGAAATTATTTCATTTCTTCTATTAAAATATTTTAACAGAAAATATACTAGTGTTATTTCAGAATAACTTTCTGATGCCAATTCCCAACTTCACTATGTATTCAAAACAGTTATCACCAGAGTCATTGAACCCCTGCTGTCAGGAAGCTGGGCTTATTAATAAAAATTAAGATGATAATTTGTCATATAAACCTGAGCATACCACAATAGAAGAGGTTTCCTTGACAAAACAGAGGGGAGCAAAGAGGTTGTAAAACATTATTAGCTTTGAATGAGGAATATGCTACAGCATCAAGACAAAAGGATAAAACTTTTAGAACAGACATTATGTCAAGTTAACTGAAAATAAAAAAAAACACTGATTAGTAAGGAGAAACATCTAGTGCATTTTACAAAGAGCTTAATACTGGGGTATAAGAGAAAAAGGATGCACCATTTTCAGAATCAGACACATTCAATCAATATAAAAATCTTTCCTTGCCTAACTTTTTCACAGAATCCACTGGAACTTTCATATTCAGAGACAGTTTTAGATTTAGATTCTATTGCATTCACATTTACATATCATAGACTGTAAAAGAAGAACTAAATCAGGCAAAATTATATACCCAATCCTGCACTAAATTTAGCCTAAAAATTAAATCATGTTTCTCTTCTTTAGCCAATATCTTAACAGAAAAAAAATATTATTTCTCTAGTTATTCTAATAATTCAGCTCTAGGTAGATCTTGCCAATAGCAGCACCACTTTCTGCCTCATAAAACATCAGTATAGTATTATGAAGCTAGTAGGATAGCTGGACTTGGTTCATTTTTTAAAATAGATGGATAATTGCTTTCCTATTGAAACTCTCTTTGGACTTAGTGTGTGTTCCCACCTTTCACTGAAGGCAGTAGTAAATCAGGAAAGAGATGGGAGACAAGACCATGGATCACCAGTGACTCTGCTTTTCCTCAATTCTGTTTTCTCTCTTACTTATAGATTGGGCAGCAAATGAAGAAGATAGAAAAAAATCAGGACAGCATAAGGATTCTTCTAAATTACCTGCAAACATGGCAGAAATCAAAAAACAAAAAAAACAAAAATATAAAGTGACTGAATGAAACGACAAAATCACCCAAAGAAATCCCCAAATAACCAAACCAAAAAGAAAGAAGGTTCCAAAGCAGAAAACCCAAATTACTCTTTTTCTTAATAATCACATTATTTCTTTTTCCATTGCTAAAGTATTTGCTTGTTTCTGTAACTGTTTACTGAAAATTATATTCTTGTCTGTATTCATCTATATGCTAACAGATTTACTTCAACTCTATTGTAAAGTATTTCAAAAGCGGCAGATTATTAAGGAACAAATAGATGAAAGTGCATGAAGTTGCAGACCCAAGAATCCTTCAAATATTCAAAGCCTCAAAAGCTCTAATACTCAGTAAGAAGAAATCAGTAGGACCACAGATATAAGTGGTCTTGTCTTTCAGGTATTTCTTTTATTTCTGTGAACTGCTGCAGCTCAAAATTCTACCTGAGACTTGAGTGTTGCTTTACTTACTTCCAAACTTTTGAATTCTCTTTTGTTATTAAAATCTAATGACAAATACAAATAATGACAAATTCAAAATGTAATGTGGCAGCAATGCCAAAACATATGCAGCAGTGCCAAAATCAGCATGAACTTTATGCAGGCTTCTAAGTAGAAGTATAAATATCGAGTCTTACTGCAGTTTACTTGGTAACAAAGCTTACTGCAGATTTTTAGTCCTAAAGTCAAAAGGTCCAGAGAGGCTTTTATTGCTACTTTTTGAAAAATTAAAAGTATTGCCCCACAGAATTTAATTTGTGTAATTTCTCCAGGGAGATTTTAAGTATAGAATGTAAAGGGGTAGAAGAGACCCCCAGAGTGCTGTTAGCTTGGGCAAGAGCTCTATTCTTGTGCCAAAGGGTTTATTTCTAAGCAGTAAGATTTTTCTCAGAGGCCCTAAACACTCTTGTCTCCAAATGTACTCTGTGCCAGAACCTTTCATAAAGGTTATCATGTGATGTATTTGCTGTAAGCGCTCTCATAAAAATCATGTGCAAAGTAACACAGTAGAAGAGCTAGAGGACTTCCCGAGACCCACTTTTAATGCTGTCTTCTTTAAAAGCCAATCAGTAAGTATAATTGAACAAAGCTTTTCTCAAGGGCATTTGGCAAGTGTTTTCCTGAGGTCTAGATACTCATCCATAACAGAAGAGTTGATAATACTTAATTCAACATGAGAGTCAGGTCTAGTTACTTGACATGGAATCTGCAACTGTTTTCTGCCATGTTTATGATGGCGCTATCTCACTTTATATCAATTTCCATCTTTATAATCAGTCTTTTTTCAGGACTTTGTAACTGGGAAAGTTAGGCCTCTTAAAAGACCTAATCAATTCACGCTCAAACTTTTAAAATTTATTAATGTAAACTGAAAATACCTTTGCTATTTGTGAAGAGACCATTATTTATATCGACCTTTTCTGCTAAGAAAAGAGTGAAGTGTAATAACCTCGCATTATTCCTCCTTTCGTCCTGTGTTCAGATTGAAATTTACTGCTTAACCTGAATCCTCATTTTACTGTAATATTCCTTACAAAAAAAAAGTGTTTTAAAAGTGGTGGATCTGCTTCTTTAGTCTCCTCACCCCTAATTTCTGCTAAACCTTGATTACCAGCAATGTTTTTTCAAGGTTTTATATTTACTCTCTGTAGTGGGTTGACCTGGGCTGAATGCAGGTGCTCACCAAGACACTCTGTGACTCCCCTTCCCAGCAGCACAGGGGAGACAAAATAAGATGGAAAATAACTTGTAGGTTGAGATAAGGAAAAAAGCAAAAAAAAAAAAAGTAAGCAAAAAACCCCAAAAGCTTGTGCATGCATAAGCAAAGAAAAAAAAGTTTAATCTCTACTTCCCATCAGTGAGTGAAGTTTATCCACTTCCTGGGAAGCAGGGCTTCAACATATGGAGAAGTTGCTCCAGAAGGCAAACCTTACAAAATAACAAGCATCCCCTATTCTTCCTCCCTTCCTTAGCTTTTATACCTGAGCTGACATCATCTGGTATGGACTAGCCCTTTGATTAATTTGGGTCAGCAGGCCTGGTTGTGTCCCAGGATATTGCCCACTCCCAGCTCCCTGATGGGAAGGGAGGGGAAGGGCAAAAGAAAAAGAAAAAGAAAAAAGAAGAAGAAAAAGAAAAAGAAAAAAAAAAGAAAATAAAAAAGAAGAAGAAGAAGAAAAAGGAAAAGAAAAAGGCAATAGAGACAGAGACAGCGCTGATGCTGTGCCAGCCCTGCCCAGCAGCAGCCAAATACTGGAGTGTTATCAGCTCCTTTCCAGCTACCAGTGCAAAGCACAGCACTGTGAGGGCTGCTGTGGGAAAATGAGCTCCAGCTCAGCCAGACCAAATAGACTCTCATTGTTTGAGCTTGCCCTTGTAAAAAAATCCCAAAAATTTCAGGTCAATAAGTTTGTCTGATCTCATATTTTGTCACATACCAACGTGAATCTGTGATAGTGCAATAGGTATTGCCTATACATTAGACATTCAAGCATGGCTTTTTCATACTATTTCCACCAATACCTAAACTGTGCACAGGAAACAATACTGAAAATTCCATAGCCATGGTAATGGCTAGTGGTGCCAAGTTTTAATGACCAGATTTCTCTGGCCAACATTTATAATAACGTAAACTTCTTGACAACATAGAAAAAAATACATTCCTTAAAGATTTGAACTATTTTTCAACCTTAAATTTAAAAGTAATTCTTACCTTCTCCCATAGAAAGTGCAAGTAATCAAATCAAATCATATATATATATGATATAGGCTGCACCATGATAGATCTTTGATGATAGTGATAAATTTGATGGAATTCCTCTCATTCAGCTTAGACTTGTACATCTGCTTAACAGAGGAGATCAAGAGGCTTCTTACAGTAACATTTCTCAGATGTAACTTAAATATTTTCTCTGGGGTGATGGGAACCACATTGTGATCTCTAAAGGGAGTCTGGACAACTGCCTCTGATGTATAATAAAGACATCCGATGAATCTTTTCATTTAATACAGAAAACCTCTTAGAAATTTGCATCCATTTTTTTCTCAACAAGTATTTTTCTTATGTCAATAGCCTAATAAAGCTAAGTAAATTCAGCATCATTTAGTTTTAGCAGCCATCAATCCCAACAGCTCAACACATATGGAAATTCATGCTTCCGGCTTTATACATTTTTTTCTTTTGTGCTGTAATACAAGAACATTAACAGATAAATCTTGGATGTAGTTTAAAGTTTATTGATGACTGCAAATAGAAATAGCTTCTGCTGCTTCCCAAGGTTCTTATCAGCAGTCATTCCCAATAGGACCAAAAAGAGCAGACACTATATCAATAAAAAGAGCTTCATATTTGGGATGTTGTGTTTTTCTTTTCTTTTACTTTAAGCCAGAAGGCCCACTTTACTCAGTTGATCGAAATTAGTTTGGTTCCTTTGTGGGGTGGGATTTAGTCTTTACTGAATTCAGGTTTCCTCAGAAATATAGAATCATTTGATTTCAAATCATGGTATATCTAGGAGATAATATCATACACAGAAAATAAAACCCTAAATTATTTTTTGAAGCATATGTACATTAAAATTTAAAACTTATCCTCATTGTACACACCAAACTTTCCTCAGCCAGTTGGTGCTTCATCTGTCTCTCTTATCACTGTGAGAGATCAAGGTCTCAAAGAATCGGCCATTTGCCAAAGCAGTGGGTGCTTGGCTGATGGAGTTCAAGGTTGCAGCCCAGGTGCAGAGGGGGTGCACACCCAACACCAGAGGCTACATGAGGGTTTTGGCTCAGATAAGGGAAGAGGCCAGTAAGAAACAGCTCCTGATATGTGGGATAATGCTTTTCATTATGTCAATTTCTGCCCTTACACAACTGGCTCAGGTGTGAAAACTCCTCTCTGAGGGAGATATTGGGACATTCACCTGAAGGTATTCAACCCTTCTGATGGGGCATAATTGTCTCAACTGTGCTGACCTAAGAGGCAGCTGTCATGTCTTAGAATGTGTGATAAACCACCGAAGAACCCTGAAGTGTCCCATGATCCACAGTGCTATAATAGTGTAAAACTTCCTAAGCCAGGGAAGGCACGTGGGTGTTCCCACGTAACCAGAGTGTACTCACTGAACTCTGTGTTTTGTGGGCTTTTTCTACCACTGATGGACCAAGACTGTGACCATCACTTTGACAGACATTGAAATTTCAGCAGTCAAATCTCATTGCTATATCATGGGTGGTGACTATATACCTTTTTCTCTTCTTTTCCTCTCTCTTTCTCTCCTAACTTCTTATCAAAATATATTGAAGGCAAGACTAAAAATTTCCAGTCAATGTCTTAATAAGTGCCTTGTTCTTTGGCTAGGTTGAATTTGGCTAAGTATAAATTTGCTAAGTTAAAGTTTGTGAAATGCCTTACTTTGTCTGGGTGTTGTTTTACAATTTGCCGAGTGCCTTATTCTACCATAATGTTCTAAAGTTTGCAAGTAAAAGTGTGGTTTTGAACCTCCTGAGAATTCTGTTGTTTCTTCTGTGCACAGCCCAGAATAAATCAACCAACCTTCCCCTAAACCCACCAAGTGGACTGGGGCATAACATTCCCCCAGAACATTTTACCTTTTTACAAATTTTTTGCCAGCGACTTTATATTTTCCAGATATTTTCTTCCCCATCCTAGCTGCAATCATTAGCAAGTAAGTTATTGTATCCCAAAGTTTGTTTAGCATAAAAACTCCAGACTTTACCTGCCAACTTTATACATGTCAGTAAAAGTTGTATAGAAAGAAGAGCTGTGCTGGATGAACTGTAACTTATTTTTTCCCTTCCTCATAGGATCTTGGCTGTATTCTTAAGTTTCTATAACAGACTAATAAAAAAGCTATCTTCACCAGCTACTAAGTGGTAAAGAGTTTACAACAAATCTACATTCTACCTATTTGCCATGAGCTATTTCAATTGTATTTTCTAGCATTTCAAGAAAAATCCTTGCAGAGTGCTTAAAAAATGTAGGTTGATAACATAACTGAAGTGTGGAACTTACATAGTTATGATTTACCACTGTTAACATTCTCTGTGTTATCACAAAACACACAGAATTTAGGCAAGCCACGTTAACAGAGAGAATCTCCGTAAAGTATACGTAAATATAAAACCTTGAAAAAACATCACTGGTAATCAAGGTTTAACAGAAATTGTGGGTGAGGAGACTAAAGAAGCAGATCAACCACATTCCTGCAGTTTCCACTCTGAATTTTCATTTTTCTGAAACCAAACTTGGTTGTCTTATCTACAGTTGTGCAATACTATAACTTGGTATATTAAGAGTTTTACACTGAAGTGCTGATTTCAAGGCAGAAGACTACATCTATTAAATGTCTCTGTAGAAACATTGCACGCCATAAACATCAGTGTTAAATTTATGGCAAAATTCAGCCATTTCTAACTGCCATTGCTCATTCAAATACTCCTTCAGCTGCCTTGTTGCAGCTCATTCTGCAAGTAAAGACCTGAAAGTCATGTGTGCATACATACATTTTATTTCCACCGCCTACTTTCACAGCTTCAAACTATTCAAGGTAGAGTAACCTCTTGAGCTAAAAGTAATTTGTCTTTTCTAACTCTCAATATATTTTCCTTCCAAGAACTTCCCCAAATGCAATAATAAAAAACCCAGATTGGAGGTATTGGGTATTTTCCCTTTGGTGACTCCGTATATAGCAATATTTATTAATTTTAAATTAATTCCACACACTAGGTTTGTACCAGACGCCAAAGAACTCAGAAGCATTCTTCATGGTCACAATAAAGAATGGTGTCACAATCTTTTCTTTGGACTAATTTCATCATAAAGCAACTTTAGACAATCAGGCTGAAAATATATTAATAAATGTGACACATGAAATTAAAACTTTCATCTGGTGGGTGTGGTGGCCGGTGGGCCTGTGGTTCAAGGGACAAAGAGAGTCCAGTGGTAGGACAGTCCCTAAGATCAGAGATCCTCCCCAGGTTAGGGTGACAAAAGAGGCTTCTCCAAGGTCACTCTGCCCTGTTATGTTAATGTACCCAGTTCTGCTTCCCTGGTTGGCTGTTGGCCTCTCCGCCCCCTTGTTACCTTATATGTCCCTGCCCTAGAAGGTTCTCCACTCCATGTTCCCCCATTGGCCCTTGCCCCATCACCACTCCCCCGGAGCTCCCTATTGGCTTCCTTACCTTAGTCCCGCCTGTGTACTGCCCCTGTGCCCTCAGATCATTGGTCCCTGATGCTCCATCTGCTCCCATACTTAAACCTGAACCCTCCATTGTTCTCTGTCTTTGTTCCTGGATCCCTTCGCGGTGTGGCTGTAATAAACCTCTGTCTGTGGAATCCCATACAAAGACCCTTCCTGCCTCTTTGCCGTCAACTCGCATTACTGGAGCTATCCATGTGTGTGTGCGTGTATGCGTGTGTGAGTGTGTGGTGGTCCTGCCGAGCGGCTTCACTAAGGAGACGCTTTTAGGAAGGTCGCGGCATCTCACTATCCAGCACCAACAAGCTGTGGACCATGACAGGTGGGTATACAAGTCTTCATTTAGAATAGATACTCAGGATCTTATGTTTTCCAGATCATATTAAAATAAACAGAAAATTATGGTTTTCACCTAGGAATTTACATTCCAATGAAGTATAGGGAACTCAACAGATTTCCTTAATGAGGCTTTAATGCTTCCGTGTAGCTTGAAATAATCAAATTCTACTGATTCCACCAAAATTAAGACAACGATCCCATTGAAAAAGGTAACTAATTTGAGGGTCAGTATGATTGAACAAGCTCCCTACTCTCCTTCTGCAGTCTCATCCAGAAGGCAGTACAGAGCACTTTATCTGTGATGTTCCAAATTACCCTGTAGAGGAGCCAATTTCTGAAATTGGAAAACTCAGAAAAGAACATCATAACAGTTGGAAAATAACATAATAGCATAGACTCATGAATTAGATGTCTTATTTTAAAAAGTCTCATACAAACCAATACATTGCCAGAAAGCTTTTTAAAAACAGGTACTCTTTCGAAGGAGGACAGTAAGGGAAAACACATGATCACAAGTTTTATGGGATCAATCTAACAATTTTACATTAAAAAGTAACCTAGTGAAATATTGGTACACATGACAGAGCAACCAGGTAGTCTTTGTTCTAGGAAATGTGTTTATGTACACCCATGTCTACATATGGTGAGAGGAGCAGTATATAAACACAGAAGGATTATTTGGAGCAGGTAGAAGGTAAGACAAATATCTCCACTGCAAGCTGCCACTGAAAAGGACAAGGAATACCAGAATGCAGTTCTTAATTGGGTTTGACAGACTTTTGAGAATGGGAAACATCAGTACTATAGCTGTCACCATGTTCAGGGACCATAGCCAAGAAAGCATAATCTCTGAAATGCATTAGCATTTTCTGAGACTCTCCAGTTTTGTGACTTTAGATAGAACTGAGCATCTCTCGTGATTCTGCGGAAGTGCATCCACTCTGCTACATAATCATGAAAAGGTACCTTGAATGAAAGCCAGGGATGTGCCTTAGTACTTGTATTCTAGGGAAGCTGTTGTTTTATCAAAATTTACAGTACTGCAAATTCATTAATCTCAGCATAATGAAGGACTGGGAATGCAATCACAAAACACACTCCTATAAAAAATACATGTTAGAAGGTCCCTCTTAGTGATGGGCATGGCATCTGGTTTTTTCTAGTGTAGCTCTAGCTTGCTACTGCGTTTTTATGGATACCTTAAGATGGTTTTCTATTTTATTTTATGAAACTGTAAATAGAGAACAGTATAATAAATTAAGTGAAAGTTCTGGAGAGAAAATACTTTTTCCTGTCATTCCAAACATGGCACTTGAAAGAGCTGTTACCTGGGTATAATGTTGTAAAGGGAGGAGGTTTTGTGCCATGTATGCAGCCAAAAAGCATTCTCAAATGAGACTAGATAGTTTGTGACATAAAAATATTAATTCCCTTGATAATTAACTACTTAGCTCTTCTTCATTACTGATCAAATTTGGAGGTCTTTTATCTCTATCTCTCTGGCTCTGTAGCTTCTGTGCCAGAGCGCGAGGTGTAGCGATCTCTAAAAGGCATCTCCAAAGCGAAGCTGCTCAGCAGGATCAGCCACACACACTCACACACACGTGCAGGCACAAATGCACGGACAGCTTCAGTAATATGGTCAGCGGCAGAGAGGCAGGAAGGGTCTTTGCGTGGAGTTCCACAGGAGTAGTTTATTGCCTCTACACTGTGAAGGGTTCTAGAAGCAAAAATCCCAGAACAATGCAGAACTCGGGCTTAAGTACGGGGGTGAGGCTAGCACTAGGAACCAATGGTGTGAGGGCACGGGGGCAGTACAAAGGTGGGACTAAGGAATGGGGACCCATGGGGGAGCTCTGGGGGAGTGGCGAGGGGCAGAGGCCAATGGGGGGAACCTGGAGTGGAGAACTTTCTATGGTATGGAACATATAAGGTAGCAAGGAGGTGGAGCGGCCAACAGCCAACCAGGGAAGCAGAACTGGGGTAGATTACCATAACAGAATAATGCTGGGAGAGGCTTCTTTTCTCACCTGCCAGACTGCTAAGTCTCTGGCACCAGGGACTGTCTTACCGAGAACTCTTTCTGTCCCTTGTACCACAGGCTAACCAGCCACCACAATTTTTATTCACTTTCACTTGGGCTTGTGAACACTAAGATCTCAAGGCTTAGCTGGAAGTCTTCTGAACAGTTCAGCACAGTATGTAGGACCCAAGCAGTATAATCAGGTGCAGAACCTAAGAGGAAAGAAAAAATGCCTCAGAGGGAGTATGAGAGGCCTTGTGGATGGGACTAAAACTCTACAACTTCATGACTGACTGTTTGGGATTTTTTCCTCCATGTATTAAATGTTCACATCTTCCAGGTTAGGAAGATACCATGTAACTACCTATACGGACTTTTAAAACCAATTTCTTTTAATAATCCCAATTTTGAACAGCAACTTCATATAGCCAGTCCCTCTGATTGTTAGGAATACAAATTTATGAGAGCAGCTCAGCATCCTGTGTGATCTACAAACTGTCCCAAAAGCAAATGATAGATGTTTTAAATCATCTACTTATTCTGACATACCTGCAGCCTCCTGCAACTCTGTTTGTTGTGATTGGTTTAAAAAGCAGACAGTTCTAGAATGAAAATGTGAATAACACAGTCCATTCACCAAAAAGCAGAGCGGAAAATATCAAAATTCAAGAAATACGTATTACAAGAAAATGTTCTCATTTTATTTTAAATACACAAAAAATATGTAGTTAACACAAGGAACTTACTTTCTCTAGTTGAGCAGACGTCCTTAATATTATCCTTTACATCCCCTCAGTCCCATCTGAAAAAAGGTCAACAGAGTTCAATAGTGCAGCAGTGAAGCAGCAGGACATCTTCACAAAACCATCCTAACTGTCCTTGTAAAACTTCTGTGTTCATTCTTGGGCAGTGAAGAGAATCATTATTATTGTTACTAATGCTGAGGAAAAAGTATTCCAAAGTAAAAAGAAAATTACTTTATTAGTATAGAATGCCTCATTTCCCACTGCTGGTTATTAGTGTTATTTTGCTATTGCCTATCGCTTGTCTTTATTCACTTTCAGTATAGAACTTTTATCATCCTTTCATCCTACTCTTAATTTTCCTTCTCAATGCTTATCTTCAGAAGATTGTTGTCAGACCACACTATCTTTTAAGACCCAAATAAGAGACATTTAATACAGAACACGCAGAAAGACTGGCAAAGAAAGCACACACTCAAAAAATTACACAGATATTTCTTGCTTTCATTTCCTTTTCTCATAAACCTGTGTTAATATTTCATTTTTCAAAATTTTAATCCAGTGAAGTGCTGGAAATTTTGTCCCTAATCAAGCCAAAGATACAAGCTAGAAACTTACACATACATTTCTTTGAAGTCAGTAACCTTACAGAATTCTAAACTGAACCAGTCTTAAATACTTTAATGAACAGGGAGCAGACACAAACTTACAGTTCTGATTTCTAGAAGTGAGAAGATACAAGTGCCTTCTACATGTCATATCTCTTGCTCTTGCTCACATAAATCTATCTATCTATCTATCTATCTATCTGTATAGATCTATATCTGTATCTATATTTACGATCCTATTAACCCTGGTGGTTTGATATGAAGACAATGGCATATGATTTTAAAGTGATTTTGTTTTGTTGTTTTCAGGGTTTCTTGGTGGTTTGGTTGGTTGGTTGGTTTGTTGGTTTTTTCCGTGTGATAATTCTCTTGACAATTTCAATTATCTTTCTTTAGAATGGCCTCAGCATCATTCCTCATCATGTGAAAATTACCCATGACTTCACAGAGTTTGTAAGGCAAGAAGTGCATTGTGGAGGATCACTGCATTATGCTGGTTTGGGCTGATACGTACAGCAAGTCACACAACTATTTTTTACGTGTTCCTATAGAACAATAGGAGTAAACAGTACTGTAGATTTCAAACACTGTTTTTTCCATGAGTCAGGAATATTCATAAGTACAGTTGTTTTCCTCTTCAGTGTGAAAGATGTGAAAGAAAAAGTCTATGCTCATTATGTATCGGCTAGGTTTTCATGCTGGATATATTTGTTAAGGATATATGACAGTAACTAATAAAAATACAAGACTCAAAATTATGGCTTTTAATAATGGAACCAGGGATAACATAATGATGTTTCTCATTGCACATTTGCTTATGCTTTGGTGTCTAAATCATAGGTCTCACAATTTTATTAATGCTGTATCTAGATGTTTGTTAGCATACATCTATTAAAAAAAATACTTTTCTTTAGCTGCTCTTACCTCTTTCTTACACTTTCTTCCTCAATTAGATTTCAGAAAGATCCTAATAAAATATATATAACAAACAACAGGCAAGTAATTTTCACAACTAACTAGTATTTTATATATGTATAGAAACATATATATAAATGTCTAGGAATTCTAAGGACAAATTCTCAGGTTTTAAATGTAAATTTTGAAGAAAGCATTGTTTAAATCCAGGGTAGCAATTTCCTTCTATGGTAGAGCTGTTGGCAATATCCCTGTTATTCCAGTACACACTAGAACATTAGAATCAATTTTTTAGATCAGGTGCCTTTGAAGAAAGAGGTCCCCTAGGAGACAGTCTCATCCCACATAATTTTAACCCTTTTCTATTTTATGTATCTAACCCACATTAGGATAAATTGCCTCATGCAGTCAAATGATCAGATAAGTATTTTGGCGTACCCAGGAAAGTCAATTATTCTGAGCTAGATCTTAAGCCAAAGGAAAGATCTGAAAAATATTGTATATTTCTCTTAATTCTGCCCCCTATCCAGTCTTGTTGATTGCAATGATAGGAATCTTGGCCAACAACAAACACACAAAGAAGAGTAAGCACA
Organism: Corvus cornix cornix; assembly: GCF_000738735.6. NCBI lineage: Eukaryota > Metazoa > Chordata > Aves > Passeriformes > Corvidae > Corvus > Corvus cornix. The sequence goes on along the minus strand of NC_047057.1, from coordinate 16,560,980 downwards.
CCTACACAAAGTTTGCAAGTGGACAGATACTTAAGCCAAGTGACCAACTCATTCAGTTTTCTGTCATTTGCATAACGCCTGCCCACATGGAAAGTCAACTCTAATCCATTTTCAGATGTGTCAGCTATCCAGTCTAAGTTCTGTTATCCTAATATGGTACATTATAGAAATTAACTAATGTCTGTTAAACTCATAATAGTCTTTGTATGGTCTACAAGAAGTATCACAGTTTACCACTGTTCAATGCAATTCCCCTTCCAAATGAATACAAACTGCTGTGGGCTTCAAATCACAACAGGGAAAGAAAGAAAAACATTTTTAAACCCATTATTACTTGCATATCCTTCACCTTTGACTACAAAAAATTATTTAGCACATTTCTGAAATTTCAATTTAGCACTGCTTGGTGCTTAAAAACAAAATACAAATGTCCAAAGATCAGTCAGACGTGTACAGAATAAACATACAGCTTTTCTTTCTCGTTGTATGTGAGTTCATTCAGTTGGATCTTACATTCCTGTAATCATTTTTGGTCACAATGAGAAGAGTCACACCTTTTATAGCTTAATTGATGCATGCACCATCTAAAAGTTTTATAAAGCACTTTGTGGTTTTTGCCTTCTGTTCTTTTAATACACAACAGCAATAATGAAAACAAATATAAAAACTTTTTCCTTTCAGCTCATGCAAGCATGCACAGCTTTAAACCAAAAGAAAGATGTCATTACAGGCTAGTAATTTTTCCAGAGAAGATGCATTAGCATTAAAAATAAATGCTATGCATTCACATAAAAGAAGAGATAAGTCTACACAGTAAATCACACTTTTAGATTCATGATATTCAACAATGTGCAAGAAAATGGTAAGAAAAAAGCTTTTACCCTATGTATATGTATGAGTACACAATGCACTTAGTACCTTTAGGAAAAAAAGATGCTGATGCTCTTTAGCAAACCTGTATGCAATGAATTTTGAGGAATGTAGTTCTTTCATTAGAGGTGAAAGAAGTGTGGATAACAGACGGCCTGTTAATTTACTGAATAAAGTCCATGTGAAAAATGGCTTAGTAGTATGTGTTCATCAGTTCCAGGAAACTCTTCATTAAGATATGTTTAAATACAACCTATCACGTTGATGAAAGGCTTTTTATAATAGAACTTTTTGCAAGAGTGCAAGATGTGACTTTGAATGTATTTGTTATAAAAATAGATGAGAAAAAAAAAACCAACCCAGAAATCAAAACCAAATAACACTTTCATCTCTGGCCAGAATTGTAACACAGTAAATTCTACTTTTTTGCCATTTCTAGTAGAAGGCTTTAGGCTGTTCCCTGAGCTCAGAGCACCAGTCTCAGAGCTGGCCTGGGCTCACCTTGGCCAGAGTTGAGCTGGGCTGGTTTCAGCTCGTATCTCAGCTCCAAGGGCTTGTTGCCTCCCCTGCCTGAGCCTGAACTGTGCCAGTGCCTCCATGGGAAGGGTCTGGCAAACCCAGGGGGTCCCTGTGTCTGAGCACAGGGAAATGGTGAGGGTTATGCTCATCCTTCAGCTGGGATCAACCAGAAGGCATCAGCCATAGGTAAGGAAGTATTTTAAAATAAATCCAAGCTTAACAAACTGAGGAGGAAAGACACACCCCACCTTTGCACACGAATCTCCTATGCACTTCACAAATGACCTGTTCCTCCTGGTGAGACTTTGTGATGTTTCAAACATATTAAAACCTTTCCATCCAGCAGCTCATGAGGCATAATGAAGTGCTGACCATAGATCCCAAAGAGATACTAAAAGGATGGGAATAAAGCCAGGTAAAAGGGGTAGATCCTAGCCAGTTCACATACAAAGATTTTAAGAGTAATGTTACTGTTTGTTTAGACTCTTGGACTGTTAAATAGTTAATTGGACTAACATAAAGTTCATAGCTAAATGTATATTATGTTCCTTTCTTCTTAAAAGATTTTGAGTGTAATAGAACATAGTGAACAGTCAAAAAACTGTTTGAGAACAAAGCTGGTTTTTTACTGTTTTCACACTTTGATTAAAAATAATCTGCAGCCGTCACATGAAAAATGAAAATCTCAGGAAAAATTAATTAAAATCATAGTTAGGTAATAGCCTAGATGTCTGCCTTAGCTCTGCTCTCATGCACGCTGTACCTGAAGATTTAGCAAAATTTTAAATTTTTTTCTTTGCTAAGAAGGGCTGTCTTCCCAACACACATTGACCACTGAAATACAAAGTTAGGAAGGCAGATATCTAGGACATCTAGGTCAACAGAATATGCATGTGGCATCACAGGAGCAAATATGTACCTGTGAATGAATTTGACTATCTGCTTGTCCTTCAATACAGGGTAGAGGAACCTCTAGTGTTCAACATATTATTCTGATTCGGACAGAGGAAATAAGAAAAGAATAAAACATGCAAAATGTGAAAGAAATATTGAATATTCTGAACAAAATTTTTTGTTCCTTTCCTCCTCACAAAGATATCTTTCTTCAGTCCTAGATCATTGTGTTCTCAGCTGGTGTATAAATCCAATTAGAATTAAGTTGCTGCATCTGTGTGCACTGTTACCCTTTATCCAATACATATTATTTGTCCAGAAATTAATTTCTTATTATTTTTATATAGTCTAGGTACAGCCGTCCTCAAGTTTTTAGACCAGGCTCTGCTCTTTCCGTCTATAGCAGTTTGGATGCTGTCTTCCTTTGCTTTCACTAGATAAACCCGGTTCCTTCTGAAGGAGAAGGTATAGACTTATCTTTGAGGAGGTGTAGCAGTTGCATCTGGTGAGTCAGTTGCCACCACAGCCAAACTGAAATCCATACCAAGCCTTTGACATTATTTCACTCTTCCATCTTCTTTATCACAGAATAAATGAGTTAGCTGGAGGCATGGAAAAGGAGCAGTGAGGACTGAGAGGAAATGAAGGTTATCTTTTGGGATTTCTCAATTTTTTTTACTGAACAACTTTGGTATGTTATATTAAGGAGTTATTTGCAGCTTGATGACAAAAAAAAAGAACCACAATAGTGCAATGTTCAGTTGCAAAACAAAAGATGGATCAATACTTATTGAGCCTTACTTTACCTCAAGTCTCATTTCCCCAAGTTCCTTCTTATATTCAGCAGAGAAAAGAAAATTCTCTGAGGGACAGCTTGAAGTGGTGACAACTGTAACATTGTGAGCAGTTAATACCATCCCTGCCTGGCTCCGTGGGGTCCCGCGTGCCCCCACAGACACACGGGTGGGTTCAGTGCTACAGTCGGTAGCAAAGAGTCGAGAAGGGCATTTGCGTGCGTTCTGCCAGGAGCATTTATTGCTGCTACGCTGTCAAAGGGTGCAGGGGCAAATATGAACATGATCCCGAAACTCACAGTTTTATCTGGGGGTGGGGAAAAGGCAAGACCAGGGAACGGGGACCAATGGGGAAGCTCTGGGGGAGTGACGAGGGGTAGAGGCTGACAGCCAACCGGGGAATCCAAACTAGGATAGATTAACATAACAGAACAAGTATCCTGGGAGAAACCATGAAGTGGTCGTTGTGGTACTAGGGACTTGTCTTACTGAGAACTCTCTGTCCCTTGTAATGTATGTTCACCGGCCACCACAAGCAGTCTTACTCCATTAATAGGTCTTCCAAAGCCAGAGGTCTCTTGGTGAATATTCTGTAGTGATCATAACAGCAAGGTTCAAATGTACTTCTCTGACATAGCTACACAAGTTTAGTCCTATGTATTGCAGGATATTCAGTTGTGGAGCTTAACACAACAATGTACTTTGTATGTCACAAGGGACTTGCATAAACCTACTTCAGCATGAATTAAGCCCACAGCTTTTATTCTAGTCTTAAATAATATTGTAATAGTTTTAACCTAAAGTGCTATAATTCAGATAAAAAGCATGGAAAGTTGTGTTTTGAGAGGGTTGGGGGATTTTATTTTATTTGTTTTAAATGGAATGTGTGAATGCAAGATATGAGTAGATATAATTATCTTACCTATTCTTTGTCTCCCACTCCATGCAAAAATTCACCTCTTACCCTCTTATTTTTTGTGAATAGGTGTACCCTCTCAAAAGCCCCTCTTTACAAACTATTCCCAGTGGAATCTCATGAGTGACAAAACAGCTACAGACTGAAACAAATGTATATGCTTTTATTAGACTGGAATAATTCCATTACTATTTAGCTGTTTATTAGTGTCATAGAGTTGAGTGGTGTTATCATTAAATACTTGACATTATAATGAGAGTTCATGGAAAAGCAGTTGGACATTCAAGTCAGTTTTTTAGAGCGATACTCAAACAGAAGATAGGCTTTGACAGAATGAAAGAAAATTATAATTAAAATTTCACAGGTTTTGAGAAAATATTTATCTGCTCTGTTGTTTTGCTTCCCTCATTTCATGAGTTTGATTATTTAAAGCCAGCATTTTTAACATAAAAAATTCTTTAAAAGAAAAATAAATTAGAAAGATATCATTTTCCCAATTGTGTTATGAATTATGAAACAACCTGTAACTTAATGATTGCATTTTCTGCTGCTGTCAGTGTGTGTAATGGACAATCTCCATTAAATCAGTGGATATGCAGTATTTTGCTATCTATTTGTTGTTCACTGCCTCTCCCTGTCTTAACTAAATTTAGATATCTATATTCAAAATCAGGTTTGAAGAGATTATAATAATATATCATGGACTATTTTTTACCATTGATCAAGATAAATTCTCTTTGTTTCTTAGTGACTCTATCTCATTGCTGTCTTACGAGAAGCATGTGTGTTATTTCAATTTTACAGATGTAGAATGGGTATATATGGAGGTTAAGGTTTACATATTCATCAATGACATATCTGTTAAGGTAAACGGCATGCATGAGTATATATTTCCAATTACTGACATGCAATTATTGTTACCCGTACTGTATGCCAAACCCTGCTATCAGTCTCTTATCTGGCTTTTTGCCAGTGAAAATGCTTACTTTCTAATAAGGAATTCAGTCTACACCAACACTTAACATATTTCAAATAGCTCGGTTATAGTTGCACGTGCTGCAAAGTAGCAAATAGAAATAACACATTAATTAATTTTGTAATTTCTGTGGATACAACACTGTAGCATGTGGCTGTATTGAGCCTTGCATAAGAGGTGCTTATTCTCAATGCAAATCCCACACTCTGTGGAAATACAAATAATAGTATCATGTGTGAAGCCCCAGAGGTTGCACAGATAAGAATACATAGCTGCAAATTAATGAACTAAGCATGCGAAATTCAAGGAATTGAACAGTCTCAGAGCAGTCAAAAAACCCAAAAGGAATCCAGCAGGGTTAAACTCAGTGCTGGGTTCAACAAGGAGATGAAGGAAATCTCAGTTCTAATTCTATTTATGTTTTACAGTAAACACTAATTGGATTTTAAAGAAAATTAAGAGTAAAGCCTAGAACCTTCATTATTTCTCAGTTACTGATATAACTGCTCTAAATGCAAGCTATCAAGTCAGAAGACTATTTATTCTTCAGTCATTCTCTGGGCTTCCCCTGTGCCAAGGGGTGAACAAAGGAGCTGAAAGCAGCAGCTCACCTGTGATAAATAGGAAACTTTCACAGAATATAAGATATATAGATCAGATCCCCTGACATGGTTGTGTGAATTTGCTAACCACTGTGTTAATGGAAAAGTGTCTCCTTTGACTGCATGTCAGAGGCAGATCTGTTACTCTCCCTGATAGAACAGTCACTGGCATTTGCCCTTAGCGGAGGGCTCTGTGAGCTCATGTCTTACACAACTTTCTAAAACTTTACACCATGTATCAGGAGGGTGACCCCAGGACAGAGGATGAGAATTAGACCCAATTTGAGGCACCTAATTGATGCCATACAATAATCCTAAGAGTCTAACATTCCTCTTTGGTTTTCTGTTTTAACTCTTCAAACTAACCTTATCGCTATCTGATCTACAACTGAAATCAGCAATTCTCTGCTCTGATGATTTCAATGGGAATATTACCAAGGGATCTATAACCCCAGTCATAGGTGTTATGAAGACTTTTCATCACTTTCAGAAATTTGGGCTCATTCAATATAGAGATCATGTTAAATGGGATATACAAGTCTGTGTAAGACCCTCATTGGACAATGGTCTGAAACGCCTAAGTGCAAAACCTGTATGAAAAATCCAGTCAGAAGTTCATATTCTGTATATTATGCAATGATAGTATTGTGAAAATAATTTAAAAGTAGAAAAAAAGGGAAAAAAAGGAAGAAATAAAAGTGAAAACAAAAAGAAAGAAAAAAAAGCTTTGTGTGTATAAATTTGAGACCAATGTATCATGAGCTACTGCTTTAAATACCTTTACCTGTAACATTTACATTAGTGCCATAGAGAGCATAGTAAAGGAGAAGGAGGTTTCTTAAGAACATAGGGCCAGATTACAAAGGTTTTTCATTTCATAAAGTCATTTATAATTCTCCAAAGGGCAGAATTATACTCAAATTTTAGAGGTAGTTTCTCATTTGATATTATATTGCCTAAATATAGATAGATACAACAGATACCTGTGGGTGAATATGACAGAAAACAAATATTAGAGCAGCACTTCTCATCCTTTCCACAATTCAAGTGGCATTGTCAGCAGATTATTTCAGAATTAAGTATTTGAGGCTCATATAAAATAATTTAATGAAACTAGATCCTTTCTATCTACTTTTTATGAGATTATTTTTTCCACCAGGAAAAACAATTTCTCATTAGGGAGCTAAGTAATCAACAGTGTTCAGATTAAGCGGAAATAGTGAAAAAAGTTTTCTACATTTCTCACTTCATCTTTCTGTTTTCTGTTGGTTTAATGATACTTTGTGATACATCATCGGGCAAAAAAATGTCGGAGCTGAAAAACAGCAGGAAATATTAATGGGCCTGATATTTAGTAGCAGCAAGAATGTACTATTCTCTATAAATTACCTTTTTTTACACATTGGGAATTGAGTCCTCAATATGTCCTTGATAAATGGAAAATACCTCTGGCATGAGGAGACCAACAGGCAGCCCCTCAGATATTTTAAATGATAATTACCACAGCAGGCTGTTTTATAACAGAATGATGACCAAAATCTGCAACCAGTTTTATAAACAACAAGGGTAATAATAAGGGTATTAGACAACTACTTTTATTTTAGCACTTCATAAGAATCATTTACCTTTATTAGATGGCTTTACCTTTATTTCATGGTGGAAAAAGGGAAACTCCAGGTCTACAACTCCATCATTCTTCTTTTGAAACTATTTTATATTAATAGGGCCCTGGTGATTTCATATAATTTACCAGTCAGCCACTGGTAACTTCATAAGAATTTTTCCCTGAGGGGCTGCTGGATGCTGAACTGCTGAGTCTGAGCACTGACATTACATTACTAAGTGGATGAAAGTGGTAGAATTAGATGAGAGCATTTACAACAGCATTTGGTCCTTGCTGTTTTGCATCAAGAATCCCTGTTGTGCCCAGTGTGTGAGACCACGGAGAGAGAAGATACATATTTAACAGAGTTACCTGTCCATTCAGTAACCAGTGTTACTGCCTGCATTCCCATCTGAAGAAAAAGCACTCATCAACTAGAATATTTTAGGTTTGTAACAGCTTGCAAAAGTGGTGAAAGAGCAGAATGGATTTTAACTTTCTGACTTTCATGGCAGGAAAAATTAAAAAGAAAAGACTGAGAAATTGTTATAACTTATATGTATCTATAAGTCTATAAATATAATAATTCAGACACAAACTGGATATAGTAGTTTCAAAGAGAATGATGTGTGACTCTTGGAATTAATTATTTTTTTAAATGCCATTTCTTGTTTGAATTGCAGCAAGAAGTTTAGGTATATCACCAATTTAATTTGTGGTCTTCTATCAGAAAGCAATCAAGGAGCACTTGATAGGAGGGAAATCCTCTTGGATTTTAAGGCCCCCTCATCATCCTCTTCCAGTTTAGATTAAAGGATGCACTTATATTTATGTCATAACCAAACCAGATGTATACCTCTTTATTTGAGTTCAGAATGCAATGTCAGACCTGTCATATAGAGTAAGAAGGAACCACTGAGTGTTCATATATTTCAGAAAATATAATCCCAATCCAAAAAACCGGTGTCTTTAAACCTCTTCAGTTCATAAAATTTTACCTTTGGCACTTGTTATCAAAATCAACTATTGAAATCCTTGCCTTTCCAATGAAGAACCATTATCTTCAATATTACATAGAGAACAAAATAAGCTGTTTAAGCAACAGTGGCACATTACTGAGTGTGAGGGTTTTTTGTAAATATTTTCTGTGAGCTATATCATTGATCTCAGTCATTAGGATTTAGACTTGTAAATGTTAATTACATTATTACTATGAAACAAATAGGCACAACTCAAGGTTTTTATATGTGATGTCCTTAAATTAGGAACCTTTATTTAAGGTCTATGAAATTTCAAAACTCTTACTGAAATCACAATGGCTATATTATACTGTAGGGCTGACTGCAGCGCTATGTCATATTTCTCATTAATCTTCCCCATTCCTTGATACCACGAGGAATGAACCATGATATTATTTGATTGGGAATTTTGCCCAGTATCTGTGGTGAAAATTCTACAGCATCTGACCTTTTATTTTTTAATTTTATGTCTTTAAGTTAATGTTGGAAGTCCCTGAAGTATGACAAAGAATAATTTGTGTGGGAACATGATATAAGTACAGGCAGGTTAGAAATGGAAACAAGTTCACATGAGCTTATTGACCAGAAGTCTCTTCCCCCATGATATATAGGTTTAGAATTGATCTCTATAGATCGTCTTAATTTCTGTCACTGTGTAGTTCAAAGTTTGCAGATCTCTTGTGGAATGAAAGACATAACCCCATAAACCTGTGTAGCTGAGACATTGATGCTTCTCATTCAGAAAAATGACCCTGGGATAAAAATGAAAATGAGATGTAACTGCTCATCTCAAGAGGTTATCCCAAGACCTAAAATGTGAAATAGAATTTTTTAAATATTTATTTCATTAAAATAACTACAAATTTATTAGTATACGTACTTCAATTAATTTATATCATACGTAAAACAGTCCTATTCAAAACAACGTTAAGGGACAAAGTGTTGCAAGAAGCCTTCTCATTCAGATTAGGGGAAAAAACAGCTGTGATATTGCCCTTCAAAAGCCTTATCACAACTCTGTGTCACAAGCTCAAGCTTTGTGTCTGCATAGAAATGTCTTATAATAAAAGTTTCCAAATAATAGGAATTTGAGAGCTGCTCACATTCTTTATGGTAGGATCATTTTCCAACACATTTTTAGAACAAGTCTTCATTTTTGCTGATCTGTTGTTTTATAAAGATACAAAAGACTGGCAAGAACTTCTCTCTTTGATACTTGCCTCCATATATGTGAGCTATGGGCATATATTTTACCACCGAGAAATTACTTATTTTGTCAGTAGGCCTCATTAAAGCAACATAATGTTTTCTGATATTAGCTTTCATTTGGATATGATAAATATGAAAAATTCATTTGCTCTCAATAGCTGCCATATTTCAGGTAGTAATGAAGGAACCCCATGATTTACATGCATGCTCTAATTTCTGAATAGTGACTTTAATTAGAATTATTAACCCAAAACCAGTGCTAAAAGGGGTAGCGTAGCTTTCCCCTGCATGTGCTCTTTGTATCAGTCGTACTTGCAGTAATATCAACATCAAAACTCCTGTTGATTTTCCCGAGAGAGAGATGGGCTCCATTTACTGCATACTCAAGACCCTAAAGGATCTTTTAAAGCCTTCAATAAACCAAGCCCCTGTTGTACTGTGGCTAGTTAATTCTGTTAGAATTATTCCCTGAGTAGCACTACATTGCAAAACATCTTTTTTTCATTTCAATTTCTTTTTTCTCATACCATTTTATTGCTTTTAAGCTATTCCCTTTTCTTCATCTTTCATAATCAGCTCCAATGTCTTCTTAGGCTAGCACTCAAATTTACTGAGAGGGCAAGCAGCAGGCAGTGAAACAAGGGCAGACAAAGGAGTAGAAAATGGAGATTACTGGGAAAAGACATGCTAGTTCAAATAGTTTTAAGTTATTCAAATGCATCTACTTCCATTTTTATATGGCTCTTGACACTAAATACTTGAGTTAGCTGAACATTATGGTCGTCTCACTTTCAGTAGCTTAATATACCTTAACAGTGATATCATTTCCCCTGAGAGTCACAAACCAAAACCACACAGATAAATCACTGAAGTTTGAAAAGAATTATAATTTTTAGTTCTTTCAGCAAACAAAATTAATCTTCAAATATATACATTTTGTCAAGTAAAATATGTATTTGTTTATACTAACCAAATCTTATTTCCTCAGCTATATCGGTTAGTAGAAAAGATAACAAAGAACTCATATACACCTAGGCACATAACTGTATATACACAAATGTGCATTTGTAGAACCACGTGTGTTGTGTATGTATTTATGTTCCGTCCCCATAATGCTCCTTTCTTTGCAGTTTATAGCACCATCTGCAAATTGTCCCCCGAATACACCCAGATGCTCTGAAAAGGGCAATGAATACTGGAGAGAGAGTTAACTTGAAATGCCTATATTCCTTTGAAGGAATATTACTGTAAGGACTTGACAGTACATTCCTGATTAGACCTCTTCACCTGAACCCATTCTTCATTCTCTTTCTGTTGGCATCGGCTTTTATTGTAAGGGGATACCTTTGTGCAAGCTGCTTTGTAGAGCCAGTGAGTAACTAAGGCAAGCTGTGCAGCTACTGTGAAGTGCACAAAATTATACTCTATTAACTATGTCTCCTTATGGGATTAGCTGGATGATAATTAAGCCTTCCCTGCTTCTAGGTGACAAAAACCTGTCAGCAGCTCCGGATCACCATTTTTAAAGTAGTGGTGATTGTAGGGTGTAGAGTTGCAGAGCTCCATCCTTTTGTGAGATGCGTTGGTTTTCTGTCAAGATCAGGGATCAGGGACCTGGGTCACTTGCACCAAAACACACTGTATTGACACTTGTAATATTTTTTTCCAGAGACAGGGTAAGACCTGGAGAGATGGTTAGTAAAAGAGAATACAAAACAAAGTCGCAAAGCAGGAATGTTACAAAGCACTCCACAACTGCATGAAATACAGTTGTGCTTACAGATGTCTGGCAGGATGAGACTGCATGTTACTATGGGAGTGTTTCAGAAGGCATATATCAGTCCTGTGTTTTTAGGTCATCTGCACTTTCTCATACACTGCAGTCCATAAAAAATGCTCCAAAGGGGAGCCAAAGTTTTTCAAATATACCTTATTTTAACTGCAAATGCAGGGAATGGCAACTACCTGTGTGCCATGCTCTATCTGAAGCATTTAACCTGGAACCACTGTGACTGACAAGGGGTGAAACTACCAGGGGAAAATCCTCCAAAAGATTCACCCAGCCCTGAAATGTGTCTCTGACACAAGCTAATGCACTGGCCAGTGACTTAATTTTGTTAAGTTCATGAACAACGGAAGTCACTGCCTTGAATCTTTTCTTTGACATTACAGGATATAATACATATCTTAGGAGCTGAAAGGCTGGCTTATAGTTTCAGCTGTCATAAGTTTTAGTAATGCCATGAGGTTGTTGGTTTTTGGACATTTTCTTCAAAGCATTGTATTTTCTTGAAATGTCTGCTAAAATATTTAGTAAGATTTTTTTTTTCTCCATTTCATTTGCTTACACTTCAAATTAATTTCTCCTTTAAAGGAAAATGCTTCTGAAAAATAAATAATATTTTAGGAAATAAATCCTGATATCACTCATTTACATCACTTAGCAAAGTCTCTTGCAATTAGAGCCACTGGGCCTGAGAAGAAAAACCGAGTCAATGTCAATGATTTTCTTTCTACCATCAGGCTTCAACAATTTCCTGAGTTTCTGTAAATACAAAACTGTCTTGTTCTTCATCATATAATGCCCAGGTATTATCTTCAAAGATTAAGAATAAAATGTCCTGAAAACTACCAGCAATCTACACAAAGTACTGTCACCATCTACAGGTCTATTTCATATGATGACATGATGGGTCAGTAATCAGGTTAGACAGTTTTTATCACAATTTACAAGAATATTGTTATCTAATGTAACTTGACCAAGCTTCTTGAATATTTGAAATCTTGTTGACATTTTCTGCCCTATATATTAACAAATCTATTTTGATTCTCTAAAATCTTGAAGAATTATCTTCATTTTTATGATGATATTTATTTGAAAATTTGTGATAACAAAGCAACAGTAATCCAAGCTGTTGCATAGCAGGTGAAAACACAAGGTAAAAATAATGTGATGTTTCTTATGGGATTGGTAATTGCAACCCCACAAATTTAATTTTGGGAATCCTTTCAGTCACTGCAATTCACTTTCTTTAACAAGTTCATTTATTCAGTCTTAAACATTCCAGAACTTGATGCCCTGTGATTAGCACTGCTTTCTTGCATATGTAAAGGGGAAGAACAGTCAAATAATTTGTAGCAGTTTACAAGACTATTGACATATGCATTGATGTTACCCATGACATGATAGGCCCTAGCGACGGTAATCCACAGAAGGCAGCACACAGCACTGAATAACATAAACCCCACTAAATTGAAAACAGTGCTAGAATTCAAACCAACCTAATTCAATCAAATACAGCTGTGCTTTAGACTGCCCATAGACCATCTTTTGGAAGACTCATTAGAAACAAACAAAATTACGGTGATCATGTTTTTATTTAATGTGTGATTCTGTCAGTATTCATACTATGACTCGGTTATGGATATTATATAGTCTGTAATAAAAATATAGTGCCAAGAACACTTGAGGGAGGTTGAAAACTATATTTTGCTTTTTGCAGTATATTAACAACTATTAAAGTGCTGTTTCAAACTGGGAATACTCAAGCTGGACTTCAGGGCTGTTTTTTACAAATTAGAAAACCTAAAAAATTGGAATGCCCTACTGTGAAAAGAGAGCGAGAGAGGAAGGAACAGACAATTTTTTTTCTTTTCCTGTATGAGAAATGTTCCCATCTACCAATGACAGATATGTGCATTATGGAGAAACCCATAGCACATGACCTGCTCCCAAATGTTGTAGTCAAATAGAATTTAGTATTATATTCCCATTATTGACCTTAACTGAAGGTACATCCTTGAGGATGCAGTATGACATTGATGGTAGTGATAGAGAATGGGGAGTCTTAAAAAGATTTGTTAAGATTATTTGGTCATGCTTGTCAAATCTCAGGCATCTCTGACTCATTTCATTATTTTTATATTTTACATTGAATCCTGGGATGTTTCATATTGAATGCTAGGATGGAAGACTGAGTACTAAGATACAAATTTGACCTTGTGCAAGATGGCCCAGCCCTGCGGAGGTTGGCAATGTTTTCTGAACCATGAATGTGTACGTGTGATTGGTACTCACTTTGCCTCATGTTGCTGTCAGTTCTCCAGTGCTGCTCAAGTGTGACTGCAAAATCTGTCCTAAAATTTTAGAGAAATAATCTGTGTATCCGCAAAAAAATGTGGAAAATCAAGAACTAAACCAAATTGTAAGCCCTTGAAACCTTGCCACCAGCAACAGATCTTTGGTAACTCATATGAGTATAGAAATCTTTTTGTTTTGGCAGTTAATTTGTGTGGTAGTAGGAGAAATTGCATAATTGCATTCAGTGCCTCCCAAGTTATTTGCTGTTGAAACAGAATTTTTTTCCAAACATCAGCATTTTTAGATGTTGTCATAAATTACAAGTTTATTAGCACAAGAAAAAAAAATTCTAATGTTAAATCTGTTTAGTATAAGCTTTGTATATTAATTCAAGTGAATATTCATCAGCCAGTAGTTCCAAAAGAAAAAAAAAATCCTGCCAAATGTAAGCAATGTAAGAAGATACGCTGATACAAAAATGATTTTCACATACCTGTCTTTAACATTCATTACCTTTCCCTATGAGTCTATCTTTACAGCAAAATAGATCAAAAAACAGGCACTATTTCAGCCTTACTCAAAAATCATAAAAAATTGGTTCAATCAAAATCATCCTTCCATAACTAAAGAAGGAATATGAATCAGTGTGGTGAGTTAACCTTGCTGACTGCCAGTTGCCAAACCATCCATTCTCTCATTCCCCTTTATCAGCAGGACAGGAGGAGAAAAAAAATGTGAAAAGGGTCACGGGTTGGGATAAGGACAGGGAGATCACTCACAAATTACTGACATGGGCAAAACAGACTTGACTTGGGGAAATGAATTTAATTTACTGTAAGTTAAAAATAGAGTAGAATAGTGAGAAATGAAGACAAAATTAAAAACACATACTCCCAGCCTGCTTTTCTGCTCAAACTCAACTGCATTCCTAACTCTTCTAAATCTTCCCCGAGTGGCACAGGCAGACAGGTAATGGGCATTCTAGTCAGTTCATAACCTTTTGACTCTGTCATTCCTTCCTCATCACACTCTTCTCCTAATCCAGTGTGGGTTCCTCAACCATGGGATAGAGTCCTTCATTAATTTCTTCCTTTTGGATCCTTCCCACCAGCTTCATGAACTGCTCCAACAAGGTTCTTTCCATGGTGTACTCTTCTTCAGGAATGGTTTGTGTTCCCTACATGGCTACAGCTCCTGACAGAAAACCTGCTGCTATATGTGGTCCTCCATGGGCCTGTGTCACTATGGTCTTCTCCACAGGTTGCAGGAGAATCTCTGCTCTGGCACTTGAAATACCTCCTTTCCCTCCTTCTTCATTAATGTTGGTGTCGGTATGGCCGTTCACTTCTTTTTCCTCTCTCTCACAACTTCTACACAGCATTCTTTTACCCTTTCTTAAACGTGCCATCACAGAGGGGTCACCAGCTTGGATCATGGGCTCAGTGTGGCCCAATTTTGGGGCCTTTTGGAGCTGGCTGGAACCAGCTGTGTCCAACATAGGGCAGCCCCAGGCTTCCCCTCACAGAAGCCACTCCTTCAGCACACTGTGCTACCAAACCTTTGCCATGTCAACCCACCACAATGAGTTTAACAGCCAAAGACAATACAAGGCATTTCACTAAATCCTATGTGACCTTCTACAGGCTTTTTCATTCTGCAGTTTTAGAGCTTCACTGTAAAGCATCAGCAAAACTGGCAGTGGAAACAGCAGCAGCCAAATTTTCTGCAGAAAAGATTGTCCAAAATGCTATTAGGAAAACCAAAATTATTATTCTGAAAGTATTTCCTTAATTTATTCTTATTTAGAAAGGAAAACCAGACAAAATTGTGTAAATTGCCTTTCTGGAATGAGCATGCATCACATCTTTTACTTCTCTTGTAGCAATATAAAAAAATATGGAAAATTCAGTGTCAAAAAAAAGCCAAAACCAGAAATGTAATTAAAAATATATAAACTAAAAAAAAAGAATGAAAGTCTCTCTTACATATGACAATATGTATAAAAGAATCATCCACCTAAATTAAATGCTGATTTAATATTAGAGTGTTCAGCATCTTTGGAGTAGTTGATAAAGACAGAAGGTTGTAAAGAAAAGGATGTTCTGTCAGATTTCACAGGAGCATAGATACACAGCCAATATTTATCTGAATACTAAAAAAATGCTCAAATCTGCCGCTTAAATTTCTGCTTTCCTTCAGTAAGTCATACTCCTGTTGTTGGCTCTAGCAAAGAATAACTTTCTGGAGATAATTTCAATACAATCTACATGGATGTGAATGCACCATTCCTTACTACAAAAAAAATTCATATGTCTTTAGATAATATTCTTTGAAAAGAAATTATATATGAAGACTGTCTTATTGAATTCACAGCAAAGATATTATTGTTCAGTTTTACAGTGACCCAGAGTAGCCATAGGACTGTAATAAAAAATTTTGGAGTCCTTTAGTTTAGATTAAGAAAAAGAGAAAACAAACGTTCCATCAGAAACATGTATCTACTTTGGAACTACCAGTTTTTTAGGTGCTTTGAGAGCAAACAGGCCATTACTTACTGAAGCATCAAAATCTGTGTTTGTTTTTGAGTCAGTGATAATAAAGGCTGATTTCTATACACCAGTTTTAGTTGTATCTAGGACAGTACCTTATGAAATTTTACAAATACTCTGAAATTTTCTCTCTAGAGAATACACCAGTCATAGAAATCGGCTATCTCTTTTTTGAAAAAATAAAAGTTCTGGATAGAGCATCTGAAAGGGTTGTTCAACAGATGTTTGGGTAATACTGGACAGTATGAAATTATATTTATGAATAATTTTCTGGAAGGCCACTTGTATAAAACTAGTGAAACCTCCCTGGATTCTCCCTGTTCAGATCTCCCTATTAAACTGTCTGCCTTCAACAGATGGTAGGAGACAATTTCATGTTCAGCCTCCAATGCTGTTCTTCTCTTGAAAGTACAGAATCACACTCAAAGGATGAGAGAAAAGTTACTGTCAAAGCTGTCATTGTCAAAATAAAAAAAAATCACACAGTATAGAAGTGAAAAATCTGTGCAGTAGTTATTGCATATAGCTGCATCTAACAGAAATTTGGTCGTGGACATGGAAGGCAAGAGACTAGTTTATTCAGTTGCAATTACTTTTTTTTTGCTTTTTGCTTTTGCTTTTTGTACTATAATTCTTTCTCAACAGAGAGAGATTAAATGGGAGATTGTCTTCTGAAAGAAGAGAAATATTTGGGGGTGTTTAAACACTTCGTAAAATAAATAAAAATTATTTGATCCTAGACATATAAAGGAGAAAATAGAGAAAAAATCCTTGCTAAAAACATCTTCACTGATGAAATTATCAATGAATGAGCACACCCTTTAATGTTTTTCTGAGAGATGACAAAGTCTGTGTGTTTGATACGAATTTAAATGTGATGCCTTAGACAACCAACTGCACAGGTAATAAGCTCCCTTGGCCAGTAGTGTCTGGGAAAACCTCACATGATACATAACAAGGCTAAATATTGTTTCTAAAGCAGATATTATTTTAAAGAATTGTGATATTTACTCAGCCATTCTCACTAATAGCAGAATCTGTTTCAATGGTAGGAGCTTAATTTCAGGGAGTTGGGCAGTGTGAAAGCAACTCAAAGAATTCTGTCCTTTAAATCTGTGCAAGATATATTTCTTATGTGTTACCGTATAAAATGGTGAAAGATTCTGCTATGAAAGCTAAGTGATTTATTACCTTGATATGGAGCACAGGTGAACATATTTCTTCCTTTTTCACTGATACCATTAAGAAGTATTGCTTCATTTATCTTATGTATTCTACCTTCATTTATCTTACGTATTTTACCTTCAACACTTGTTAGCAAGCTACAATACAAACTTCTTAAAGAAAGTTTTGATACTCAAATAATGAGATTCCTCTGCAAAAATACAGTTCCAGAGACTCTGGAACATTGTTCATATCTTGTTCTTCTACAGGGAGCATATTAAAAATAAATTAAAAAATAAGTTAGTGAATAATCTTGAAAGAACAGAAACATTAGGCCCCATCTTATTAACTATCCCCTCTTTTTATATGTAAACAAACTAAAAGCCATTTTACATGTAAACAAACTTTAAAAATTCTTAGTTTTGTAGTTTGTGATAGCTGGTAAAAATACTTAATACTTCAAAGTTTATGCTATTGAATGATGAATTACATTAGTTCTTGATTTATACAGTGACTAAATCAACCAGATAATTAGTAGTGCAATTAGGCCGTAGGAAAAAAATAATATCAAGAACATCAAAATGAGACATTACAGGAACCATTTGAGAAAAGTATTAAAAACAAACTAATTTTCACGTATGAGAAAGCAAATAATTCTCCCCTTGCCTCCCCCAAGGTGTCAAGAACGGCAGCTAAGATCCTTGGGACAAAACTTCAAAATTCAGCAGAGACTGGTTTACATAAAACAAGAGTTTACTAGGCTGGAAGATATTCTCTGCGCATTTCTATGAATGGCTTTCAGTGAAGTTGCAATAACAGCATATATGGGAGACATGTGGCGCTAAGAAATCCAAGGGGGAAAAAAAAAAAGTATATATATTAGCTAATGTAAAATCTAGGACTGAAGTAAAATAAATGGTAAGATCTCCCTTCTTTTCCTAGCTTTGTCACAGGACTCACTACAATCTGGGCAAATTAATTAAAACATAATTGCTTTTACTATTGAAGGCAAAGTCTGGAAAGACAGAAATGTATTTTAAATCAAAAAATGTTTCTCTGTCCATCCTTCCATGTTGCTTCTGACACACCGCAATCCTAACTGTCACTGAGCTTCTAGGTCTTCCTGGTAGTTCCAACTAATAACAGTCTGTATGTCTAACAGAGTGTTTCTGCTTCATTATAGAGTCATCAAACAATTAAGATTTCTCTGAGGAACCAGGAGCTTTACTCTGAACCACCTCTTACATGATTTTTACCTGGAAGAAGTTTGAATAAACAGCATGTGCTTCTTTTCATTTGGATATGTTATGTAAGTTAAAATGACATGAAAATATTACTATGATAAAAATTATGTTAGTAGCAAATTTTGTTTTTCAAACAGTTAACTGATTCCAAGCAAGCAGCAGCCACACTTCTGCTATGCTTTCCAGAAATTGCTGTAAAGAATAACTTTAAGCAGAGAGTCTAATTTTTTTCAGTTGAAAGAAATGTCATGCACATTTTGTTGAGGAATATATCTGGTGCAGGTAGCTGGGCTCAAAAGCTGCAGATGGAGATGCAGATTGAGCTTGGGTGGGAGCCCGAGACAAGAGGCTGTGAACTGTCAACCTTTGGGATAACAAAGGGCATGAAAACTGGTGACATCAGCCAGGTGAATGGACACTGGGAGTGATGCCTTGAGTGGCTACTTAAAAACAGAGGCTAGACAAAAATAAGAGAATAAAAGTAGGTATTTATTTGAAGGGCCTTCAAAGGTACACCCTGGGTAGTCAAAAGGCCACACCCAAGATGAACCCTGGGTCATGGGTTCTTCACACTTTTATAAGTTTGGTCCATTTGCATATCGGGTTTAATTCTCCAATCATAACTTCAGTTAATGATGTAATTAACCCAAGTTTGTCCCTCTTCTTCAGAGGCTTTTAGTTTACACATTTTTGGGCCTGGGACAATCAAGGTGTCCTTGGAGTGAAAAGCTAGAGAGGGTTTGTTATGTCTAACCAGCATGAGAGAACAGTACTTAGCAGGCCACACGAAACTTCAGAGTTACACACTAGGCGGTACAGGATTTGAAAAATATAAAAGTTAAAACCTAAGGCATCAGGAGACATAGCTGGAGCTCAGAATTGCTGATCTTTTGGATAACAAAGGAGATGAAAAAAAGTGACAGCCAGCGAGCTGGATGGACATGGAGAGGGGCAGGAGCGGGGCCTCAGGAAGAAGAACGAGACTTGTGGACAGTTTGTGAGAGTGTAAAAGCCATGGGATTCCTTTGTTGGGGGTCCCTTCTCAGAAGCACCAGCTCGAGCTGTTTCTGTGTCACTGCACCACAAATAAATGGTGATGGGAAACCTGGGATCGAAGTGGTGAGGAAACCTGGTCTGTCTGGGTGTGAGTGGGGCATGAGGGAGTCAAGGGGGCTGCCCTCTGGTCACTGGAGCTGCTGCTGTGAAGGAGCTCTGGTCCCAGCAGTGAAAGTCTCTGGCATTGGGAGTGTGACTGCCAGAGATGCTCAAGAATGATCAGATTGAGAAATTTTCTTAATGATTTAAAATTTCAATTTTCATTTCCATTGTAAATGTTTCATGTATTCACACATACATTAGGAGACACAACATCCCCATTCCATAAAAATATGAACCACCATTGTAGAAGGTCAAGACATATAAACATACACATAGTTTACCCCGCAGAAAAAGCTCAAGGGTATTGCCAAGGCCTCTGCTATAGTGGTAAAACAAATACATGCAAAATTTTGTACTGACCCCAACAAGTGGACCATGCCCTCTGCTAGAGAGAAATGCCATATTGTACGGAATACTTTTGGTCGGTTAGGGTCAGCTGTCCTGATTATCTCTCCTACCAACTTGTCCATCCCAGCCTGCCGGTGAAGGGGGCGATGTTGGTGAGACAGCGCTGATGCTGTGCCAGCACTGCTCAGCAGCAGCCAAAATGCTGGTGTGTTACCATCACCTTTCCAGCTTCTTATACAAAGAAAAACACTATGTGGGCCGTTGTGGGGAAAATCTTAATCTCAACCAGACGCAATACATATCTCCTGTCCTAAAATCTTAGGATAAATTATTTCTCTCACATTCTTCCTACACTGAGTTGAGTTCATCAGCTTTCTTTTGGTATGACTATGATTCTTTTTTGGGACAAAAATGCTGAGATGATAATGCTCAGACTTTTACTGAATCAGCACGCTAGGCTCATTTACTGTTTGCATTACAAGAAACTTGGATTTAAATTAATTTTTCACCCTAAAAGCTTTTGCTAATTTTTATTAAAACTTTAAAGCTACCACTGCCTGACAACTGTGTCTGCAATACATGAATATGAGTAGCAGCTATTTTTTTATATCAGAAGTGAGTGGAAAATATTTTAAAAACAAAATCCACTGTTTATGAAAAACAGCCAGAATGCTTGTAGAGTTAAATCTCTCACTGTGAAAATTTAAGACCTTGGCTCACTGTAAATGTGGCAAACCTCCAGAAGTCAACATGCTCTTTGGAGGTGAACCCTTCAAGTTCAGCTCCTTGGTATTGATTGTGACATTTTCTTGTCAGCATGAACATCCAATATCCAACGCAGGCAATATTTCTCATTAAGTTGTATAGACTACAGACAGCATAAACTTAAACAAATGTGCAGTGTCAGAGCACAGGCAAAGTGCAGCACCTAGTTTTAATAAACTGAGAACAATCCAGCTGACAATATTCCCTAATTTTACCTTTGACTTCATTTATATTTTATTCCATCCAGCATTCCTCCTTTTATCATTACTTTAGCTTCTGCTTTTGTAACCTTTCTTTTTTTCCCAAGTGAGTGGCTTCATAGAAGGCTGCTTCACTGAATTCAGCAATAATGCTCTCATTGGCAGCTCTCATTGGCAGTATCAAGCTCATCTCTAGCAAAGTAAAATTTTTATTGCTATTGCTCTGTTAAGTGCTGAATACTCTTCTCTAGCTGTATAATTCAAGTATTAATTCTTCACTAGACTCACAGATTTTAAAGCATGAAGAAATCAACATGATCACCTAATCTAGTATCTTGCATAGCGTAGAGTATATAATTTCACATCATTTTTGTAATGCATTCATTACCTTCAGCTATACTATCTCTTCCCAAAAGTCAGTTCTCTTGAATGAGTAATGTCATATAAAGTAGAATGTGTCCTGGCCTTTGATAAGTTATTTCAATGGCTCGTTAAATCACAAACCAATTATATTTCAATTTTCAGTATGTTTCATTTATGATGAAGTCACCTCTTAAACTTCTCTTGGATAAACCAAAAAGCATGTCTCTGTTTAAGCCACTGTCAAACCATGAATCCTTTTATCTGTTTTTTATGAAGCTGTTTCACTCTGTCATCTTTGCTCTAAAGAGCTTCACACAGTCAGTATTCAGGCAATGACCTCACTAATGTGGCAATACAATTTCCCTCTTTCTACTTGATAATCTTTTGCTTATTGAGACTCAATAGTCTGAAGATATTGTCTGCCATAGGTATGTTCAGAGTGCTTTCTGATTACTCACATTTCAAAGATTTGAATTTTCCCACAATTTTTTGGTTAGTTAGCTGGTTTTGTATTTAGCTGTCTTAAAGGGCAAGTGAATTTGGTTGATGAGTAGCACAGAGTTGTCTGTATAACAGCCAATATTTTTGTCATTCACTGAGTTCACTAGTAGTGACTTTGCAGTTTCTTCTATAGACCTTCCAGCTACTTGAGTATTGTCTCAGAAGTTTCTGAAATAGTATAAAACAGCCTCTCTTTTTTCTTCTTTTTTTTTTTTTGTTTGTTTTTTTTTATTAGTGAATACAGGGAAAAAAAATCCTCCTCTAATGTGTATTCTTATAGAACAGTCTACAGCTTCCTTTAATAGACCTCCCACTTGCAGAAAACAAAGAAATGGAGATCCTGTGGAAACAGTAAAATCAAAGAGACCAAGTGCAAGAAGTTGTAATTATACAGTCACTTTGGTGTCAGAGTCTCTGTGTTCAAATGGAGATTGTATGTCTGTGGGGGACATCTTGGGCCTGCCCTGTGATCTCAGAAGCTCCTGATAAATCTTGACCAAGCTGACTGAGTGATGAAACATCCCTTGATTGGATCAGCTGGGCCATGAGTCACTCCCTGATTTACCAGGAGCTCTTGCATGGTAAAGGTGGAAACAGCCACACACATCTGCTGCCCAGTCAAGGTGGAAAACAAAGGATAGGCAATTATCCTTAGTTACCTTGGTAAACCATTTACCTGAGTTATAGTCTGAGTGGAGTGGTACCATTGTGAATTGTAGCCTGAGAGGAACAGCATCATTGTTACTGCACTTTGGGGAAAAAAGCCCAGTAACTGCCAACTTGCATTATAGCCAGGATGGAAACTTACTGCTGACAGAAGTTAGTCATCTTGGGACCACAGCAGGTTGTGCCACCACCTCCTTCTGTGTGTGACACCTCTCAGAGCTCACTAAGTCTGTTGTGTTTAGAGGCCTGGGCTGATACTCCCCACCCCCATCTCCACACTCCTTGATGTGCACGCCTTGCCTGTGGGGAAACACAAAGGGATTTGATGTGAGTGGTTCTCTGAACTTGAGGGTAATTTTTGATAGGTACCTTTTCCCACACAGAAATAGGTGTACACATCATTTTACCTGTGTGTGTGTGAATTGATGATGGTGTGAATGTGTGCTGGTTTTGTCTGGGTTAGAGTTAATTTTTTTCCGAATGTATAGCATGGGTCTGTGTTTTGGATTTATGCTGATGACAGGGTTGATAACATGGAGATGTTTTTGTTATTGCTGAGCAGGGCTTACACAGAGCCAAGGCCTTTTCTACTTTTCATACGGCCATGCTAGTGAGAAAGTTTGGGCTGGGAGAAGACACAGCCAGGAGATGTAACCCAAAATGATCAAGGGGGTATTCCAGATCATATGACGTCATGCCCAGTATATAAAGTGGGGGAAAGAAAGAGGAAAAGAGTTAATGTTTTGAGTGATGACATATGTCTCCCCACGTCACCGTTATGTGTGATGGGGCCCTGCTGTCCTGGGGATGGCTGAACACCTGCCTGCCCATTGGAAATAGTGCATTAATTACTTGTTTTGCTTTGTTTGTTTGTGTGGCTTTTGCTTTCCATATTGAACTGTCTTTATCTCAACCCACGAGTTTTCTTTTACCCTTTTGATTCTCTCATCAATTCCACTGGTGGGGGAGTGAGTGAGCAGCTGCCTGCGGGTGGGTTGATGGCTGAGGTTAAAACAAGACAGATTGTTACTATTTCAAATCTTTAATTAAGTCATTGTTGTAACTGTAGTGAAATCTACCAAATCACTTTGTGAATTTTAAAATATATGATGATTAAGAGCTGCTACATCCTTTTGCACCCTTATCTTTCCATCCACATCCTTTTCGCTCTTACCTCCTTTTGCATTCCTGGGTTCCATGCAAATCATTCAAAATTACATCTAATTTGATCTTCCTTTGTATTAATCTTTGTAGCAAGCAGGAGAGTGAACCTTGCCACTGAACTCTGTAAACATCTGGAAAAAAATTTTCACAAATTCATATCAAACCCTGTTTTTGACAGTACCTTTGACAATGTTTCTTAAAGTCGCCAAGCAACTCATTCACAACAATGTTTCAAAAGAAGTTATGGTCTTTTTACTTTTGTATTTAACTTTGTTAACAAAGATATCAGGTTATAACTTGCAGAAAGCAGAACCTGATCTATTTTACTTACTAGCTTTGAGGTATTAAACAGAAGTAAATTTCAGGAATCCTGTGTATTCCTTTCACAGAGTTAATCTGCCTTTTCAAAGACACAGTAAATTAGGCATGTAATCACAGTTTACCTAATAGAGTAATAGAATTATTTTCAAAACCTTAGATAAATTTCCAAAAGCTTAGAAGGCTATATCCAGTATATATAAAGCGAGCATGGCTTTATGACTGTAAAAGACATGAAAGAAAAACTAAATGCTTAGAAATTCAGATAAACCAGAAATTGGAAGGAGGAGGAAAAAAAGATGAGTAGAAAAAAAAAATTATAGCAGGGGAAAACCCTAAAAACCAGAGAAGTAGTTTGAATTAAAGCATTGGGAATGAGGGAATAACTTTATGGTTTTGTGAAAAAGCTCGACATTGTAGCTGGATGAGATTTAAATTGTAAAAGGCTTTCCATATTAATGGGAAATAACAAGGTTGCTAAATAACAGTATGATAGATTGTTAAATCAGCAGGTCCAGATAATTTTGCCTGCAAGTGCTGTGAAGAGTCAGCTGAGCAGATCTCTTGATCATCAGTGATGATTTTCAATAAGTCTTGGAGCACTGGAGCATTTCCAAAGGGTTGGAATGAAGCTAATGTTATGCCAATATTTTAAAAGTATAAATGGGACATCTAATTATAGGCCTGTCATCCTGACATTGATCCCAGACAAATTATGGAACAAGAGATATGGGATTTGATGAATAACCTATTAAAAGAGGATAATATAATAAATGGCAATCAGCATGGGCTTATAGGAAAGACATCCTTTTGAACTTGCTTGTAAGCTGATCAGGAAAAGCTAGCATTGAACATGGATAAGGATGATGCTGATGATCTTGTTTTACTTCTATAGGTCATTTAGTTTCATTCTGAACATGCTGATTAACGAAGAAATTTCAAACACCAACATTATACATACTAAACTGAATAAAATGTTCTAACATGTAGGTTTTAATATACTGTATTTAAAGAACTATCAATGAGCATGTGTTCTAAAAAAATGCCAGAGGGCTTATTTTCAGCTTTATTTGCAGCCTCAGTATAACAGCATTATTGCTTGAAAAAAAATAGTGGATAACACAGCAACTGGAGGAGGGGTAAATGAGGAAAAGGAAAGATTGATGACAAGCAGTTGGAATCCACCAGATATCAGGTATAAACGATTCTTTATTATAGACAAGGAAAATTATGTATCTAGGGACAACAGTGTAAAGAACATTTATGAAAAAACCTCTATCCTCAGAATTAAAACTCCAAAACCTTGGGGATGACAAACAGCAATGTACTATGCCTGGAAGAGCCTAATGCAATCCTGGCCTGTGCAGGATTCAGACTCTCTTTCTTGGAATACTAAGGCTATCTCTGTACTCCTCAATTAAAGAAGGACACTCATATATCTAAAACCAAGTACCGAGAAACATTGCAAACATATCTAAGCATCAGGAAATAAATCTTACACCTAATCTTAAGGTACTGCTTTAAAAATTTTCTGATACAGCAGTTCCTTTGCCTCTTTTATCATAGAGAGCATAGCAACTATTCTGGTAGGAAGAAGTCAGCCTTCGTGCTTATTTTGAAAGAGTTCAAAAGCAAAAAGAAGGTAAAGGATTCATTTGACCATAAGCTGTCTGTACTTACATTCAGGACAGAAATATGGTTGTGGAAAAATGTGATAACCAGAATCCATTTACCAGACAGTGAAGATTCTCTTCTTTTTTTTCTTTGAAATCATATACTAATTCTAACAGAAAGTGTAGTTATATCATTAGCTGTGAGCTTGTTTGACTGCAGTAATTTCCCCTACTAATTGACTTCCATGAGTCAGAACTGATACATCATTCCCACAGATTCTGCTTTTGCTATGTGCTGTCCTTCATGGGTCCTATTTAATTCAATAGCATTTATGAGATTTATGGTTGACGATAATCCACTGTATATACCCAACTTTAAATACTCAAATTTGAATTAATTATTTCCCTGCCCTTTTTATCTTCTTACTCATCAAAAATAGAGAAAAAAAAACCTAAACAAAAACCCACCAAAAATCTACAGAATTGCTGTAGCCGGTAGTAAAAGAAGTAACACACATGACTTCTTGGGCAAGAGAAGTTAAGAGTGTAATGTGTAAAGTCAGAATTTGCTTCTCAGTTTAGCTTGTTTTAATTCAGTTTGTAACAAATTTGCCTTCCTTTGGAATGAAACACATGAAGTATTCTATTCAAATTCTTGTTTTGAATTCTACAGAATATTACATATTTTTGCATTTTAGGGAGTAAAGAATAGGTGTTACTCTTTTTTTATGACTAAAAAGTAATGCTTGGAAATGATTCAGTTTCACCTAGCTGTTTATGCAATAATCTATTCTGAACTTGTTCTCTAAGACTTCAGCTTCTTCTAGCCTAAAGTAAGATACACTATTTGTTTGACAGCATTCCCAGCCCTTTCTAAGGAATTCCTATGAATCAAAATTAACATATTTTAACCATAAAATTTTTCTTTATTGGGTGCTGACCATATGAGTTTCCACTGAACTCAACATGATATTAACTAAAGCTCTCAGTCAGGAATGTCAAGGAGAAACATGATTCCATAATGCTGACTAATTCAGGACTCTTTTGTATAGCAAACAAAAAAGTGCTTGAAGAAACAGCTGCTTCTTTCAGTGCTGATTGTTCCATTGCGGTCCTTTGATTGCGAAAACAATAGCAAACTAAAATTCAAATGGAAGAAATCTTGAAAAATACGAATATTTTTAAAATCAAGCTTAGCACAAAACTGAGTTTGCTTTGCAGCTCCAGTGCTACCATATTATACCAGTACCAATAATAAGACACGTGAAGTTCATGCAAATATCTAGAGGCTTTCTACGTGAGGAGAGATATTTTGAAAAATAGTATTTAATAAAAGTCTTATTATAGGAAATACTGTATAAGACTCTCTAAATACTATCAAAATGTGTTAGAACAGTTAAGGAGAAGAAACACACATATGAATACAACTTTCCAAAGATGCAATGCTAGAGTTAAATTTTCACTGAAGAATGATTTTATAACAAGCACAAAATACTTTATCCTGCTATTAATTGATTGGCAAAAACTGGCATAATGACTATGAAGATAACACATTACGTGATTCCTAAGTGTTTCACAGATGCACACTGCCAAGGTACTGGAGTGTGAAATTAGCAAAGCACTTATGCAATATACAGGCATTGTGAATATGACTATATCTGAGAGATGATTCTAGTAATGATAACTTGAAGCTCACGCTAGAGCAATAACTCATTTTCATCGAGTGGTAAGGGTGACAATTTTAATGTTAAAGGTCTCTATCTTGATCCCTCCAGCATCTGTATGGATGTAGCCAATGCAGCCATACACTAGTGTGGAAACAGTTTATTTCCTGTTGAGAGGGTTAATCGTATCTCAGTTCTGTGTGGTGTATATATGGCTAAAGGAATTTCAGTGTGGCACACTGAACACTAAGCCATGAATTACATTTAAAGAATAGAATAGATGAGAATAGTTCACTTTGAAGGGACCTACAAAAGTAATTTAATCCAACTGCAATATTTTGCTCATTTATGTTACAGACCAAAAGCTGCTATTATGTGGTACACTGACTGCAAAATTATAAGGTGGGTCAAAGTTATGTATGGTCTAAAAAGACACAGTAAAGACTATAAAATGAGAAAAAACATCAGGCTAAAGCTAGGTACTGATCACAAAGTGTCTTTTTGGATACTTAGGGTCAGCTGCTCATGCATGAAAGCAGATTGTGCACATACTTCAATTCATGGAAATGTCACTGGTAATCAGTAATAAACCAAAACCAGTCATATTTCTTACAGGAAGGAGTTCAGTTAAGTTTGTTTCTCTTTTCCAAGGGGCTCATTCTGGAAGATGCAGGCTCTCCACCCTGTCTGTAAAAGCACAGCAAGAAAACCTGTATGGACAATGCTCTCAGGTACATGGTGTGACCCCTGGCATGTCCTGAAGAGGGCCAGAAGCTGGAGTCAGTGATCCTGATGGATCCCTTCCAACTCAGCATATCCCATGATTCTATGAATTGAGACCCAGATCAAAAAGAAAGAGCACAGGTATGAAGATATATCATGAATTGTGCAAAGGATTTTGACCTTTGCTACAATCTCCAGTATATCTCAAATGTGTATTCAGTGTGAACTGCAGTTCCCTGGGCAGTTGAACATACCATCAAGCATTTCTAGAGCTCCAGTAGACAAAGCAAAGTTTTAAAATAATCCCATTCTCTTGAAATCTATAAATCACAGCAATGCACAATCCCGGTATTTAAAGCTGGTTTTATGCAGTGACTGAATTGACATAGTCGCTTATTCTGTCACTGAAGCCAACTTGCGTAGAGCTTCTCAAGCACTGATGTTTGAAAGGAAGAAAACCTCCAACATTTCTTTGAATATGGCCCAGAAAATATCTTGATTTTCAGGCAAATGCAATCACAAATACACAGAGGTGTTCGTCCTAGGCATCTTTGACTTTCTACTCCTTTGTATTGATGTCCTCAAGCAAGAATTCTTAATTTCATTTTTGAACATATTACCTACTGAATTATAAATTTAAAAACACTGACAACTAGCCTGAAGTAATTTTTTTTTAATATAATATGAAACTTTTATTTGGATCCTATCTTCCTGCAATGGCAATATAATCACCAAGATAATTTGCATGATTAGCTGGAAAACTCTTTTACAACACTGAACATGAATACTTGAAAACCCATGCTGATTTATTTTCTTCTGTATTTGAAAATGAAACTGAACACTGTCCTTTCTTGTTGAACCTAAGATTCATGAGTCTACAGAGTAAGAATATTTTTAAGAAACATTTGAGGCAGCAGATGGCTCAGGTATTCCTATAGCTTTCATTTTTCCTCAAAATTTTAATAATAAAAATGGGTGGGATCAATAAAAGTCTCATTCCAACAACTTTCCAGCAACTTGGCTTTAATATGAGCCACAGAATTAATATCTGAGAGGGTAATACATTGTTTCATTCTAAGCTGACCATTCGCTAATACAGCTCCAAGAACTCCAAGAGTTCCAGATGATGGAATTGAAGGTCCTTGTCATCCATTTAAAGACTCGCGCTTTAATGCAAATTGTATCGTACATTGGAAATTTTTAGTTTCTCACACTTGCTTTTACAAGAATATGTGTGCAAAAATCCCAAAGAGTACGTGCGCCAAAATCCACAATACATCTACAAATATGACATTCAGATTTCTGTATTTCCTCACTGACCTGACACAGAAGGTGTAATAATTTGTAACAAGGCTTTAAACAAGGCAGAAGAAGAAAAGAAAACATTCTCTAAAAAAAAGAAAAGAAACACCTGTAGGTCAGATTCTGGTCTTGCCCTCAGGAGACCAGTATTCATTTCCTGATTCAATAAGCAGGAATGAGCATATCTGTGTCTCTGTCTCCCATATCAGAGTAAAGATACAGCTGTTTAACACTCTCTAACCACAACATCCCAAAACCTGCTTTGAGTTGCTGAAGCTCTCTAATGATTTTATATTCACAGCTTTGTGTGTACAGTCTCTCTTAGGAAGATGCTGAAGGGAAGGAATAAATCAGTATTGCCTTTCCCACCAAAAATTTCCTTCTCCTGTGATCATCTAACCCAACTGGTTTTGTTACTGTCCAGATGGTCTTGCTGTATTTTCCTTGTATTGTCCTGGTAACCCATAGTCAAACTCCAAGGATGTTACCACTTTGGGGCGTCCTTCAGTTTACGTATGTCTTGTTTATTCTTGCTTCTACCAAGAATACCACATTCTCTGTGTCTGTAAATTCTAGCTTCAAGGAAAATCAGGGCTGTAGGCAAAAGCATGTAGCTACATCCTTAGAAACAGTTTGGAGGTGAACAAAAACCCACCAGAAATCTACAGAATAGGCTTGGGAGTAAGATATGGACAAAACAATATTTGGTGCTCAGCAGCCAGTCCACCTCTGCCCAACACCCTCCTGCAATGCATAACAGGTCTTGTTAATTACTTTTTGCAATTTGTGCCAGAATAACATTCCATTTGAGTCTATGACCAGAAAAAAAAATGAAATAACAGTAAGTGACATCTTAAAGCACAGAAAGAATTTTTGAAAAAATATTTCTTCTAAAGAAAATAATCTTTTATCCTACTTAAGCGACACTGTGAAAAGACCATTTCTACATTAAATTATCCCAGCTGGGCGTCTAATGCGTTCTAGTTTTGAAAAAGCAATGCTCAAGTGATGCTATAAATTTCACACAAACGTTCCAGTTATTTACCAAATGATTAAAACCAAATACATTATTGTCACGTTACAGACTTCTTTGGTTTTTTTCTGGAATCTTAAAAATGCTGCTTCAGACATGCCCCTTTACTGTTATTTGTCAATCCTGAAAATATTTTATTCTCATATGGCAGTGATGGAAAGTTGAATATGAGTCAGCAGTGCCCTGGCAGCCAGGAGGGCCAATAGTGTCCAGGGGTGCATCAGGCACAGCATCACCAGCTGGACAAGGGTGTGCCACTCCACTCTGCACTGGGGCAGCCTCACCTCTAGTGCTGGGGGCAGTTGTGGGTGCCACAATGCAAGAAAGACATTAAATATTAGAGTGTGTCCAAAGGAAGGCAACAAAGATGGTGAAAGGCCTCAAGGAGAAGCCATATGAGGAGTGGCTGAGAGCACTTGGTCTGGAGAAGAGGAGACTGAGGGGAGACCTCATTGCAGTTACAACTTCCTCATGAGGGGAGGAGGAGGGGCAGACACTGATCTCTTCTCTGTGGTGACCAGTGACAGGACCTGAGCGAATGACCTGAAGTTGTGTCAGGGGAGGTTTAGGTTTGATATTAGAAAAACGTTTTTCACCCAGAGGGTGGTTGGGGACTGGAACAGCTCCCCAGGAAAGTGGTCACAGCACCAGCCTGACAGAGTTCAAGAAGCATTTGGACAACGCTCTTGGGCAAATGGTGTGACTCTTGCAGATGGTGCTGTGCAGGACAGGGAGTTGGACTCAATGGTCCTTGTGGGTCTTTCCAACTCAGCTTATTCTGTGGTTCTATAATAATTTTTCTCATAAAAACGTTTTGAAGCTGTATTCACTTTAATAATTTAACAGTAATACTGATCATGTAATGTTTTAAGTGCCTATTTCAAATTCATTTTAGACTTCTTATATTGCAGCTTTTTATTACAGAGTTTTCTGAGGTAGGGAGCTGATTTTTTTCCACTCAAGCTCTTTTATATTCATAAATGAATTTATAGGAAAAAAAATCATTGCAGGCCAGACTCACAAAGTCATATAATTAGTGTTGAATTCCTTCCTTCCTTTAGTTGGATAAGCTCTCCAAAATAACAAAGCAAATTTGAATGCAGTTTTTTTCTTCTGTCTCAGATATCTGGCTTTGGGTAAGAAGACATTTCTTTGGTAAGTACCTGTCTTCTTCATTTGCATTCAGGGTTTATGTGAAGGGAAGAGGACTCCCATGTCAATGTTTTGAGTTAGAAATGGGAGCCAGAAGTTGTGAGTCCATAGTAGTGGGGGCTTTTTTAAGTACTCTGTCTCTGAGATACTCCCTTCCTTATTTTAGGACAGAGATAGGGTGATCTATTATCTAAACAAATATCAATAATCTAGACAAATCAATAATCTAAACAAATCAAAAATTTATACAATGGAACTTTTTTATACTTGTGTATTTCAAATGTCTTGAGGAATCTACCTTCTGTTGACTGATCCAAATCAAATACAGCGAAATGTGGGTTCTTCTATTAAATTTCAAAGCATAACCATCAAGCTACCGTTTTCAGGTGGCACACAACATCTCTCTTGTGAACTATTAGCCTTAATATGCCATTGATGTATTATACTCAGAAACTTAGCAGATATTATTTTCTCTTCCCAGAATGCTAGTAAGTACTAAGTACTTAGTACTTCCCAGGACTCAGAAAGGCCATCAAGTTCTTCTCAGTAATCTCCTTCTTTATTCACTCTTTTGAAATGTCAACATGGAAAAAAAATTAAAATCAGAGGATATATCATTATATGCATTTTAAGAAAAAATTCAAGTACCAAGCTGGTAAGAAATGCATTACTTCTAAGAGAGGCTTTTTTTGTCATGCTATTATTATTTATGTCTGGATTGCAGCAATTCTTAAATCCTAATCTTAATTTAGACCAATAGTATACTGACAGGTATTGCATTCTGTAGTGTGTGCACTTGCTTCAAATTGACATAGCATTGACTGGACATGCAGAATCAATTCTATCTGTAGGATTAAGTGAGAAGCAATAGAGGTGAGTATACAAGCACCTGTGCATAACAATAGCTGCAAAGGATGGGCAAGGCAGCACATTCATACCTCCATCAAATTTTACTGAAAGTCTGTAAAGACGACCAGAGAATTGCATCTCAAATAATCTCAGTGCCAAGAACTGACCCTATTGAGAATTCCAGCTTGAACATTTTTCTAATTAAATCTGTTACCTACACATCTGTGTGGATGGGGGGTGCGGGGTGGTCATTTTTCTGCTGAAGGCACACTGAACTTTTTTCATGGATCTTTTTCTCTAATTTACTTAGGCTTTCATAAAGCTGTATGTTTCATTGCAGTGTTGGTCTCTACTGCATTAGAAAGTCTAAACTTCAAATAGAAAAAAAAAATCTAGAACCAACCAAGCTAATAAAAGTCTCAAATGGTCTTTCTTTAGGTAGGAAAAAAAAAAAAAAAGTGTTAAAAACCAGGCTGCCCTGCCCTAAACAAAGCATAAATATTTTTTCTTGTAGAAATGCTGACACACTGCATAATTTGTTAACCTGGTCCTTCCTAACTCAGTGGGGCACAAAAGTGTAGTCAGTGAGGCACAGATGTATAATCAGAAGATGAAGTGTGGGGCAGAGAAGTCTGTTATTACATGCTGGAGGCTGCTGAGAAGCCATCATAACTGCTCACCACTGTCAGCAGAAGAACACACACCTTACTGTGTGTTGGGGTGCCTGATCAGCAAGGTGAAGGGAGAATTTTACTTTTCCTTTTCCCCCAGCAGCAGTGGGTTTATATTGTCAGAATAACCAAATAAAGGTAGTGTCCAGAAGAAAGCACCCTTGGAATTCTTCATGCTGACTGCAAAGGATAAAGATTAGTGCTTTACTCTGAGCTCAGGTGTAGCTTCTACTCACACTTGAGCTGGAGTGCAAGTCTTGTGCACTGCACAAAGGCTTACAGTGTCAGGGATTTTCCACAAAAGTTGGAAATTATTCTCCAGGATTCACATGTCTGAGCTGAAAATGCTACTGCATGATAGAGTGCTGCTTCTATTCCTTTCAAACAAATGAAAATACGTAATGGCACATCTATATCTATATATATTTATATAGGTCTCTCAAAAAAAAAGTTCCTAGTTTATGTCAATTTGTTGAAACACGAAGCAAATACATATCTGCTTCTTTTTAAAACATATTTTAGACAAAACAGTAGTTTGGTCAAATGATCTATGGATTTATTATTTCTCTTTGAAAAGTAATTTCAATGTCAATATGGACACATTAGCTGTCCATCTGTGCCAGAAATACCCAAATATATTTCACCCATTTTGTTTTTCAACATTCCAAACTTTCTGAATTAGAAGTGGATCAGAAATAAATATTTCAGATTTATTAGGGCTGATCAGAAAATGAAAATCTGCTGTGGAGAAATTATTGAAATTTGAAATTTACTCAGTAACTGTACAAAGCTGAGATCTTTGAATTTGTTTATAAAGAAATTAATGTAAAGATATGTATACTAATAAAAGACATGGTCAGACTTTTACTCTAGCTGCTTTAACTGAAGATATTGGATGCTTGAGGATTTAGGGTCTATCTATAATTCTAATTTATTTTGGCTAGAAAACGCTTTCTCAAAAAGAAAAAAAAAACCCTTGAATTTTATATGCTCCCACTAACTTTTTCAGTCTGGATTAATAGATGTGTTTTGACAAAATTTATTTCATCACAAATTCCAAGCTGTTCTTTCTTCAACATTCTCAAATTTTAGTGATTTAGATAAAACTGGATGTAAATCTAGATAGTATTCATTTCAAAGCCTAATCCCCATAAACCAGTGTTGACCAGAGTGAAAATAAAAGCAGAATACAATCTCTTTAGTGAGCTGTAGTCATAATAGGCTTAATCACATCAGAAGGTTGAACTTAGGATTCTTGATTTCTAGAGTTTCTGCATTCTAGAAACTGAAACTTAATTATAGACCCTTGCCACATGCTCATACAGTAAAGACAGATGAGACTAATAAGTTATTTTTCCTTGATAGCCTGCTAACGAGATTGCATGTGCCATCATGATTTGCCCATTGCCTTCTCTCTGAGAGAGAGGATATTTGATTTGTTTTATTTGTATTATATCCCACTTTTAAAACAGAGATTAAATCAATTTAATTTTAATAAAATAACACTGCTGGATGGAAATGTATTTTATCACTCTATCATTTGATTGGTATTGATTTAAGAGAATAAAAGAGATACAATTCAATTATATGATTTTTTAAAAAAGAAATCGGAAAGGAAAACTCACTTCTCACACATGAGATTTTAATCAAGTAAACATACAGTACCATATCACATACAATTACCAAAAAACTTTTATTTTCAGAAAAATATAGAAAGAACACTTAGAGTCATGAGCCTAAAACACAGAATCATTCAAACATGAGCACCAAAACCTGAAATAATGCGCAGATCTCAGGGGGTCAAATGTATACAGTCTGTTTCCAGTGCTCCCACCCAAGGGATTCCAGTTTTTCTTTCAACATAGTGGCACATGTGGCACATTATTTTTTTTAATGGAGATCTTGTCAAGTACTTAAAATAAATAGATTTATATAACTCTTTCTTTTGACATGTCACTCTGTTTTCAGAGGATGAGCTTTCATTCTTGAATTCCTTGCTTTAATGAACTCTTTCCATGCCATATGATAACTAAGAAATAAAATCCCTTGAATTTTGAAAAGTATGGAATCTGGTGCATAGTGTAATACTTTCAATTGTATTTAAAACAATGTCTTCCACTGAAATGCCTAACTATGCCAGACATTCTCTCACTTTAATAAAGCATGAAAAAATGTGTATTTTGTTGAATACAAATAGTTATTAAAGACTAGTTTAAGTATATAAGCCCTATTGTATGTGACTGAGAAAAATTTAGACATATGTAAAATCAGCTTATGTGCTGTTATCCAGTTCTTCTGTAAAGAACACAGAGTTAACCTCAAGAACATAAAAAGTTATACCAGGCCCAAAGTTTCAGAATTTAGGATATGTTCCTATAATAAGGTGTTTGGAATGAGGGAAGCCTTGGTAAGATGTTGGATAACATTCATGGCTACAGTCAAGATTTCGATCAACACAATAAACAGAAGTGTTACACAACATAAGGAATTTGTTTACACAAGTCAGTGACAGCTTATATGCAGGATTGAGGCAGTTATCAATGAAAGATGGTTTCTTAACTGCAGGATGAAAGAAAGAGTAATAAAAGCTTAGGCTCAAAGTTCAGTGTCATTTATGGTTCTGCAAGGTTGTTCTAACACAGAGTTTATGGATGCAATGCCTTGCCATTTGGTTGTAGGCAGAAAGGACAGAGCAGTCCATGTAGTGAGGAATGACTCTGAGACAATGGATACTGCCAGCAGGACAATTCTGCATAAAGAAAAATAAATATAAAACAATCACTAAAACAGATTTGAAAAGAGAGATTATGTAGTGAATTTCCTTCTTTCTACGATCAGTGTCTGAATTTTCTACTCTAAAGGTTTTGACCATCCCATATGAAAAGATATTACTTTTGACTTCACCTATTACAGTAGAGAAACATAACCAACTTTTGTTCTGGCAGTTACAGATAAAAATACTTTCCAAAGCAAATACTTCTTATGGTCAGAATTGGAATTTTCACTGCATACACTTACCTCCATGAGTTACAGTATGCCTGTGCACACTAATTTGATGATGATTTCAGGAGGACTAAGAAATATCCAGGAAACTTTTTGAAAGAGGATCTGCAGAATATAGCAACTTCTATGTGTTCTGTAAGGATTGTCTTGGTTTAACCCTAA
The DNA here is from genome assembly GCF_000738735.6 of Corvus cornix cornix. Lineage (NCBI taxonomy): Eukaryota > Metazoa > Chordata > Aves > Passeriformes > Corvidae > Corvus > Corvus cornix. The sequence goes on along the minus strand of NC_047057.1, from coordinate 16,524,885 downwards.
TCAGCAACTAAGCCCCACCCAGCCACCCACTCATTTCCCCCTGTTGCCATGGGGGAGAGAGTTACAAGAGCAAAAGTAACTCCAGCCAGCAACTCCAAACACTACCCAATGAAAATTTTAAAGCTGGGGGGGTAGGGTGGGGAGAGGGGGAAAGTATACTACATAATGAAACCAAAGCAAATTCATTTTGGATTTGAACAAGGTACATTTCCAGTTTGAGCTTCTTATCATCTACATATGCACTGCATCTTTCCTTTGGGAAAAAAAAAATATATTATCAAGTATGAGAAAGACCAGTGAGGGAGAAAAACATCAATAAATACAAATTCTTCGTACTTTAAACTGTTATGAATATGTAACAAACGTTTACTGATGTGTTTCTCAAATATGCACACAAATACCTGAATCGTATAGTTCTATGGCTCTTGAAAGAATGAGATGAAGATGGAAGAACAGCTCCTGAAGCTGCATATTCCAGATTAATATCAAGCCACTTCTAGTGAACAGAGGTAAAACAATGTAAGATTCAAATCATACAAGTTACCCAGCACCTTTTATATTTTAACAACACTTCACAATAGTTCACGAGTAAAATTAGTCAGCTTGGTTTCAACAGTGATGACAAAGGTTTCAACTTCAATTTTATAGTCAGAAGAAGAATGTAAAACAAAAAATCTTAAGGTTTAGGGGTTTTTAAACTAAAATATTAAATGAGACAGTGGTCCCATCTCTGAAACTACGTGTTCATAGTTGTTCTTAATGAAGACGGGGTGACAAGTGGTGGAGGGAATATAATTTCGTAAGAGGTGATTGTTTATTTTTTTTGGCACCTAAGGACAGAATGATAAAATAGTCTTACAGACATTGGTATGTTAAAAACAGCATTGCAATACATAATTTGTCTTGATGAAATTATAGCAGTTACAAATGGTCATGAAATCTTCATTACTTGAGATGACTCTTCTCCATCATATGTTCCTGTGGGTCTCCAGCACATGGTGTACATAATTTCATGTCAATCCAGCATTTACTGCTGAAGCTGTGGTCAAACACTTGACATCTATCCAATTTACCCCGCTTCAATCTCTGTATTAGGTGTAGCTCCTATTATAATTAACAGGGTTAATCACATCAGTATCACTCATATAGTGCTCTTGCAGTGTTTACTATTGACCTTACAATTTAACTGTAATAGGTCCAGATCCTGAAGATAATATATACTTGCAAAAAAAAAAAAAAAAAAAGTAGCTCTGCTATACAATATATCCTGTATTAATATATATAAATTATTACCATTTTGATTTCCTATATCTTACCTTTACATTTATGTTTGAGATTTCAATTATTAAGAATCTTTATATCTTCACAATATATCACAAAATTATGAGGTTTATATGTAAATTTTTATTCATATATGTTCTGTGAATAACTGTAAATGAACAAAGCTACTACTATAAGGATGATATAATTTTTTTAATGTTGTTCTACTTTAATTTTACCCTTGATTAAATTTTGTGAAGGTTGTATTCTAAGCTCTGTGATGAGAAGATATCAGTTCACATCTAAGTAGTTCATAGAGAGTTGTAAAACAGAGTGCTGAGATAATTAAATAAGTATTAAGTGGATTAGTTGGTTACATCCCAAAGCTCTGAAAGGCCTTTTCAGTGTAAAAGAATGCAAAATTACTACAAAACGTGATGGTAAAATTTCAGTCATGGATTTAGCTGTCTTTGTGAGAAACAGCTTTTACGTTCTGTTGTATTTTGTCCTTGCCACCTTACAACAATTATCAGAGTCATGACCATATCATAATTATTTGATATTTTCAGTATTAGTTTACATGGAAGAGAAAGGGTCTAGAATGAAAATTTGACTCTTTATAATTCCCAAATGGATTTCATAAAATGTGTAAAATATAGGACCTTCTAATATTCTTTATTTCTACTCTCATAGAAAATAAGAGTGTCATACTACTGGAACCAAAGTGTCTTTAAGTTCTGGATATTTGTTATTTGTAAGAATTCAGATAATGACCATTTTTCAGGAAAAAAAAAATCGTAAATTGTTTATATTGCACATTAAGCTATTTATTTTTAATTTATATTAATATATAATATATTATAATAAATAATAAAAATTATAATAACTAATATATTAATATATAATATAATAATTAAACTATATATTTTTAATACAACTGTTTATTTTTTACCAGTTGTTTATTTTGAATTAATACTTACAGCAGGACCAAAAGGTTTCAACTTGAATGCTATCTCAGAATGCAGATAATATTTCTCAAGAGGTAAACATACAGAAGGGACAAGACATTGGATAAGTACAGAATTATTTTTTTTAAAGAGAGTCATCAGACTTGTCAAAGTCACTTTAGGATTATAGGTAATAACTAACTGGAGTATTTGCTAGATTTCTCATTCCACTTTGGAAATTTGAATTATTCTGCATCCTGTCCACTGGAAGAGTTCCATTGGTAGGCAGATTAGCTACAGCTACAGCAGCCTAAAGTGAATATTCCATTTCAAAGTTGAAAGCTATAAGCAGCTACAAGCTGCTGTAAGGTTTCACTTTAAAAATAGTTGGTGTCCTTTTCTCATAATAGTGTTCCAATTTTCTCTCTCTCTTTTTTTTTTTAATCTGGCCTAGAAAAAGGTACTTAAGCAAACACATGGGAACTGTTTCATCATAGAGATTTAAATGTATGTTAATTAAATCAAAAGTCTATCTAAAAATTCTTCAAAATGAAACTGTACAGAAAATATTTGTCTTCCTTGGAATTTTCTGGGTTAAAAATCTGATTAATTATCTTTACATTTCATCTCTAATTTCTTGGAAATCTTTGACTGATGAGCCTCATCCTTTTCTCAGTCCTCTGTCACGTATAACACTGTTACATTTTTCTTCTATGTTGTGCATATTTTGCAATACCTTTTCATGTCAAGCCACATCTTCCTGGCAAACCCTCCCATTTTGCTTCAGGTATTGATCTCTGATGGATTTTGCTTTACATATCTGAAGAGGAATTTTCTTTTGTCACTCAATTTTAATCGTCAGTAAGAAAATATTAATCTTCCCCAAGGTATTTCACTGGAGATTCTTTTTCTTTGGTAATATCCCTGGCTGCAGCTTTTTCAAATATAGACACATCCTAAATTTTGAAAATATTATGAAAGGAATTTTGCTTGAATAAGCCAAAGGCTTGTTGACAATGATTTACAATTTTCTTTAAAAACATAAAAAGGAGAGAAGCCAGATCCATAATTAGCAGACAATAGACAGCAGAGTAAAATCAGCAGATAATTATAATCAGTTATTTACTTCCATGCTTTCCATGTGGCTTTAGTCAGCAGAAATCATGTTAGTTACAAGCTTATACATTATCATAGCTCTGTATAATACAACAAACTACATATCTTCATGAGAAATTTTGAAATAAGGAAACCCCTGACCATTCTAATTTTATATGCTTATTGTTTTGAAAGCAATTTTTTTAGAATAGATGGCCAGTTATCTGAATAAGAACTATAGAATGTTTTGTAAGAATAACCTTTTTTTGCCAGAAAAATGGTATCAGATGGTATCAGAAAAGCATTTGTTTAAAGCAGTACATGTGTTCCAAAATAATTTTGAACATCTTTGTCTATAAAGATGCAAGAATCTAGGTAAAAGGAAACTCAAATGACAAAGAAATACTCATTACAAAAAAAAATTATAATTTTACCTATTTGGCTTCAAATTATCAAGTCTGAAAATTCTGGTAGAAACTGTACACGCACAGACTTCTTTGCAAAAACTCTATCAGTTAGAAGGTCCTTAAAACTGGGAGGAAAACTGAGATATAAGAATATCTTTTGAAAGGGCAGGACTCTCTCTTACTGTATTGAAAAGAAAGGAAATTAGACATTAGAAAGGTAATGGGAGAGAGTACGGAGAAGATATAGGAAAAATCCCTGAGCCACAGTAGAGGAAATACTTATGTTTTAGTACATGTCTTTAAGCACCAGTTCTTGAGGTACTTTCTTTTCACTACTGTTGTAAACTACCTGTCTTCAGGCTGAGAAAATTAGTAAACTGAATATAAAGTTTTCCACTGAAGTGACTTTATGCAAATGATTCATTAATGCAGTCTCCAGGATGGTGCCAGCCCAATCTGTTTCTATCTTAACATTAACTTCATAACATATGTTTGCATCTATTTTATGATACTGGTAACACTTCTATCATGTGAACGAGGAATTGGCCCCAAAACTTCTGAGTAGTAGCAGCTTACTATACAATACAGGAAACTATTGTGCAGATCCTTTAAAAAATGATTTAAAACATTCCCAATACATCGCTTAAATAAATTGCTCCTTTAAAGGATTATAGAATAAAGAGATAAATTGGTTCTATCCATTACACATGCTGATGTATTTCTTCATGCTGGGCTATACTGCCATGTGTCACTGCTGGTGAGTTTTCTACTTTGTTTCCTTACTATTTCAGATTTGACATGCTGTTACTGTGACTAATGCAATCTTACAGGGCCTAAAGAAACTTCCACACCAGGAATCAGCAATAAAGACTATCTTTGCTTTGGTTTGCACACTTTTATTTATTTAAAACAATGAAAATATCTTTTTCTCAGTAACAGAGAAAATATTCACTAGTTCCTATTGGCTATTTTTTAAAAAAACAAGAGCTACAAAAAGTGAATAACTATTCTAAATAATATACAAATGAAAATACTTTTTTGATTGCACAGTCCTTTAAAAGAATCCATCTTAAACTGACAAAAGCAGAGTTTTGTACATAAACAGCCAATGGCAAGCTGATGCTAATTCTCTTCTGCTCTCAATAAAACTGAAAATTATAACCCCAAAAGGTTTTCCTTTTTTGGCATTATTAAAATTTTGATAGTTGCCTTTACATTTCAGTTTGAAACGCTGCCTGAATGATTTCAAATTAATTTTTGAGAGTACCAGGTTGCAAGAACTCAGAAATTTTAAACTGTTGCCAGTATAAAAGGCATTAACATCCCACTGCGCAGGGACTGAAATGCTGGACAACTTCTTAAGCTGTCTTACGAGTTTTTGAATGAAGTGTTACTTTTCTCCTGCAAGAATGAAGACCAGGGCTGGGCCAGTTATGCCATAGAAAGGATGTAGTGGATACGCAAAGATTGTAGCTTCTGCATCACAGCTGGGGGGAGCAGGATGAAGAAAGAGAGAACTGACAGCTTCAGATAGGAGGGTCTTCTCCCTCTGCAGAAGCTGTGGTCCCAGCTTCTCCTTTTGGAGCTGGCAGCAAAGGGAGCCCAGCTTTTCACAGCTTTGATACAGTGGGGAATGAAATGGTGCAATAACTGGCTGTCTGGCTCCAGCAAGAAACAGGCTTGGAAAATGGTACAATTAGAAGCTGCTCAGCCTTCTTTCTAAGTTATCATTTGTAACAATTGGACTTCAGCTACACTTCCACTTTGTTCTTTTTTGCCCTGGTTTCATGAATCATACACTTTGATTTGCACAGTGATGCAGCTTTGTCATATAATTAGCCTATAACTAGTGGTCACGGTGAGATATGGATCTGAAACGGCTGGACTGAAATGGATATTTTATCTTTATCACCAATTTCTTGCATGATTCATTAAACTGTCTATAAAAAGTTGGCAGGAAATAGTGGTCCATGGGCAGTAATTTGCTATAGATGCTTTAATTGTGTACAGTCATTCCTTTTAAATTTGTTGAGCATACCTACCTGAAGATATGTCAGAGTCCTGAGGCTGAAAAGCAATGGGATTTCAGGTACTAGCTCTCTGGTCCTCCTCGTTTCCTAAATCCCTAATCAACACATGAGTATTTTGAAGTATCTAATTTCTCTGTATAGCACACAGGATTTCCCACTCACATATTTGACTTCTAGTCAAATAAAAAGAAGGATCTAATATACGATTTCCAAAAAAGAGGCAGCCCACTTTTTGTGGGAAAATTTCCATCTCTAGCCCCATTGCAGGATCACGGTGCAAGCTAATAAGGAGATTGTTTCATCTTAACTTCTTTCCACCTACAAATTTGCATCTGGATATTGTAATATTCAATATTTTGGGGCCAAAAATTGTCTTGGATTTTGCTTATTGACCTGTCTGTGGTGTATTTCATCCTTTTTCTCTACAGGTTTTCAATGTTGTTATTGTTGTTGCTGTGACTTATACTATTTTTTGACTACTAAAATACAAAAGTAAAACAGATATTCTCCAAGTTTAAACAAAGTAGTCACCAAGGACATCACTATAAGGGGCCTAACTAGACCCTTGGGAGTGCAGCAAGAGGAAAATCATTTCCCCAGAAGATTCTTCTTCTGAAGTTATAGCTGTGGGAAAGAAAATAACAACCAATGTAACAATGAAATCCAAGAGTAAGAGCAGAAAGGAGAATGAAATGAGGTAAAGAGACTCAGTAAAGGTATTCTTTAAGGAACAAATGAAAGAATATATCAGAGGTCAGAAAACAAAAAGAAATGACTGTTACTCTGCTTTATCAACATTTGAAGCATAAATACATTTTTTTCCCTATATGAGAATATTTAGAGTAGATCCTTGGATGAGCAGAAGCTCACAGGTTTACTTCATAATTTTCATTAAATTTATGCTTTGTAAAGGTGTTTTTTTTTCTCCTAAATCTGAGTTTCAGAGAAATATGCCTATAGGAAATAGCAGAACCTGTTTCTGACATAATTATTTTGTCATAAGAGACTATTGAAAAAGAGAAATATTGGGTAAGTATTTATATTTAAAATTGTATGTTTAAATATAATCTTTGGATTTAACCAACAGCATAAAGTGTATTCATGCAAGTTTTTTTCCGCTGTGATTTTAATCTGTAAATGCAGGTAAGACTTCTAGTGTTCTTCAAGTGTTTGCACATATGAGAAAGAATCAGTTCATTTGAGAGGTTTAACAAAGGAGTTGTTTGAAAATCTTTCTAGAACTTCTTCCTCCTCTGTTTATGATACTCTTCCTTATGCATCATTAACTGTAGGATGATTCTGCTTTATATAAGGTAATACTAACTCAAATTGTTTTCTTAACAGGATGTCTTAAATCACATTCCCTCCTTGTGTTTCTTCTGTTCTTTCCTCTTGTATTGTATGATTTACATGTGTATTCTCCTCTGAAGTGGCTTTAGTGTGGTTGAAAATAATATGTAAGGGTATATGGAAGGGGCTTGTCTGTGCCATTAAGGAATATCTGGTCAAAGGAGCCATAAACAAGAACACACAGAGACAAACCTGACCACACAGATAATGGGGCTGTGACATAAAAAATTGTGGTTTGTCACCCAAATCGCTAAGGACATAAGGAGGGTGAGAAGGTTCCTTTATTCAGCTGGAAGGATAAGGAAAGGGAGGAAGACAACACACAGACATAAACCCTGAGCAATTAATGTTTAAAAAAAGAACAGGAAACAAACCTGGTTATTAGCACTAAATGATGTGCTTTCAGGAAGCTGCAGGCAAACCAGGACACTGAAACTGATAAGGATAGGATCTTGAGGGTCCAGTACATGGGAAGAGGTCAGTGGGACTATGCCAGCTGGTGAGGCAATGTGCAGGGTAAGGGCAAGCAGGGAGCAACAAAGTCAGGGGTAAACAAAAAATGGGGTCACTCAGCACACTTGTCTGACTGAGCCCTGTGTCCAATCACCTCACTCTATCCTATCTTCTCATATCTCGTTCTTAAACCTTTTCTTAACTATCTCTCTGTGCAATTCACTCTCTATCTTGTGTGTACTTGTGCAATACAATGGCTGAATGCCAGCTACTGGTGAGACCAGTGTGTGTGTGAGTGGAATTTGGTGCCAGCTACTGGACTCAGACCAGGGGTATGGGTACCCCTAGCCTGTGGTGTCAGCTATGGGAGCGAGGGTGGTCTCAGCAACTGGGATGAGTGGGCATCTTTAACCTCCAGCCATGGAGTGGGAATGGTGCAGGTCCTAAAGGACAAGTATTCCGGGCACCAGTGTGAGCGGGAAGCTCATTGCTGGTGGATGGAGTGACACCACAAGACAGAGGCCATGTGCCATGTGCTGGCTGATGGGGCTCTGGGCAAACTGTTCATTTTCTTTTCAAATTTGACTTCTTTCACAGTATGAAAATGAAAGGAACATAATATATAGGTAAAAATATTTCTACATATTTAAATAGGTTCAGTACAAAAATAGGTTCATTACTATTTTCAGTGCTGAGTTAGGATTCTGTCTTTCTTCTTGTACTCAGTTAAGTCAATATCTGTCAAATTTTCTTTTAAAGTCATGGAAATCCACTGGATAATTAATTTTTGTGTAACTTTAACACTTAGAGCAAAGACCACTTGTGTATTGTTTTTGAAGATGGCTCAGATTTGTGTATAAATGTTCATTTTATGAAATAAGGGAGTATTTAGTTAGAAAGCTGGCAGTTTTTCCCAAGCTACAATCTATGACAAAACTTATTTCCAAAATTGCATTAACTATAAAAAATGTTCATGGTTTGGTGTCTTTTGTAGAGCATACAACGAGCACTTCCAAGAAGCTGCAAATGTAGGGACATAATGTAAATGCCTATGAACAAGCCAATAGAACATTCTCTCACACTAGGACCAGAATGTCTGTGACCTGGTGAAAGACCTCAGGAGTGGAAAAAGGAGTTAAGATGTTTCTAAGTCACATTTCACCTTTCTGAATCCCTCATCTTGTCACTCATAGGAGTTTCCCAGAACATTTTCCAGGCAGAGCAGTATCATTCTCCTTTCTTTTCACAGATTCCTCCATTAAAAAAAAAAACCAAAACCAAAACTAAATTAGAAGCTGGTTAGAAATCAGGATAAATGATGCTCACTAGGTGGATCTAGACTATCAGAAAACAAATTTCTTAATCCTTCCAGCACTTGTCAGTTCCTCTCACTCATCAAAACAGAAGGTGGGAGTTCTGAAATTTTCATGATCTTCAGAGATTTCAATGAAGCATATACAGATATGTTGCACAAAGGGAGTCATAGAAGAGATGCAGGACTTCTTCCAACAACTGTTTGACTCAGGGCATGAATTCATAAGCTAATGCCAACTAAAGACACGCACCGTTTGGTGTGGAATCACATTTTTTGATCAGCAGAAGGAACAGGGAGCTGAGCCAGTGAAAAAAAGACAAACTCAAAAACATTTCAGGGATAATGTGATCAATAAATTTCAGTCTGTGACAGGAGTGTGATTAGCATATCCCAGATGTCGTGAAAAGGACATACAGGGCACCAATAAAAAGGTCAGAATACAACACAGAGCAGTAATTGAGTGTGCTCCTTATAAAGAACCTCTACAGGACTGAGTACTGCCCTTAGTGGAAGAGTGAGAGAACTAACTGTAGGCATTTTCATTTAATAAAATTTAAAGGACAACCTCTTTTTGCATTTTTCCCCTAGAAAATTAAAATCAGCAATTTACAGCCATACTTAACAAACAAATACAAAGCAATCCCCCCCCTAATAAAATTCTAACTCCCAGCAAGAGCTGATACCTGATCATCTATCTAAATATGGTTTCAGATCTGAGCTCTTCAAATTATTATTTCTGTTGAGGTCTAATTCTAGATATCAAAATAGATATCTATTATTATGTAGATTATATAGATTATATATATTATTATATAGAGCAAATTAACTATGTTATACTGGTGTTAACATCTGCTTTAGTTCTGTAATAACACTGTTATTTTTAATAAATGATAAACAGTATAATGTGCCTCAATCGAAGGGTAATGCAGTTTAGATTTATGTAGCAGATTACAGACTACTCTGTCTTTACCACTCCTGAAATCAAAATGAAAATTGCAGTTGAAGAGAAAAGTTATAGGAAAGAGAGAGAGACTCGTAATATAAACGTTCTCTGGCTGGAGGTCAGATGAAATTAGTTTACACATCTATTTGTGTTAAAAGGAAGCAATTCAGTAAGAGTTTCTGGCTCTTAATATATCTGTAATACTTAACATGAGAAACCAGTATCAATCTTCCTAATAACAAATTGAGAATAGAGGGAGGAAGAAGTATTTTTCTGCATGCATTCAGCATAGCTGGTAGTCTCTCAGTCACTTGTGTCTGTACCTGCTGCTCTAGAAACACGCCAGCATAAACATAATCTGCAAAATCTCATCCCAAAATAACTGTGTAACAATCCCTGTGTTACTGGGATCTTTCTCTAAACTCATTATAGAACTCAGAAGAAACCGATAGGAATTTAAGGAAAAAAATTACATCTTTCATTCTGTATAATACTTATGGATCAAAATCCTGCCAGTTCTACAGGAGAGATATAGTTGAACCTTTGCAACAGACTAACCCAAATACCTGTTTGAGAGATTTTCTGGTCTGAAACCAAATCTTACCTGAATGCCTAACTCAACATGTCAGTTTAGTACCTATGCAAAGGGAATTTTTATAGGCATATTTATGACACATATGTTAAATATAACCTTCTTTCGTTTCAATGTGCTCTCCTATCAGACTCTCAAATTCCTCTCCTTTGGGACATTGGCTCTTTTGGTTCCCACTTTCCAGCCTGTAGCAGAGGTAACATGGAAAATTAATCTGTAGTGAATTAATAATGAATTCCTAACATTGGTATATCCAGGGTCTGATGTCTCAGTACTGACTTGTAGGTTACTTGTAGTTGCTGTAATTATTGACAATGAATTAATTAATGCAAGTAGAGACATAGCCAACAAAATATGTAGCATTTGTAAACTGTAGTTCTTCAAATATACAACCAAATTCAACCTGATTATGTCATTAGTGTGATTTGACTACTTCATAGTGGTTCTTCCAGGCAAAGCGCATTGAAGAACATCACAGAGTTTCTTGTGTAAAACAGAAGCAGCGTGTTCACACATCCTAGCTGGCTGTAATTTCATGCTGAGAGTAGTATATGTGCTCACTGGTAGGGGAGGCTGGCTACAGCCCAACAGGCATCTTCTTCTTCCCTGTTTAGATATAATGTATTTATTTGTTAATTTGCCTACCATGATTCCTAAAGCACTGCCTTTGCTATAGGAAAGGTTAATCCTGCTGAACATGCCACAGGAGAATAGACTTGCATAAGCATACAAACACATAAACAAAAACTGACAAAAAGCTCCTTACTTTTCGAAGGAATTGTATTCCCTTATTAACCTCTTACAAGTAGCAAGAATTCATATTCACTGTTTGCCTCAGGGAAAGAGACCTGTAACTCTGGTTGATATGGAGATATGGTTTCTACTGTAGCCTCACACGCAAGTAGGTTCAGTCCTTTCAACTAATGGCAAAAAAGAAATATATTTTATGCCTTCCTCTCCATCTCACTCAGACTATAGCAAATGGTAGTGATACACACCTTGTGTTTCATAGAAGGAGGTACAGTAGCTCATACACAGCCAGCTACAGCCATTTTTTTTTTGCCCTATGATGTCTCACAGCTTATCATGAAGCTGACAGACACAATTCAGGACTTTCAAGAAACTAGCAGTCTTTTGAAGCAGCAGCTGGAAGCCAAGAGGGGGACTCTAGGGCATACACCTGGCTAGAAAACAACAGGGTAATTGGAAGAGGGGACTCTGAACACTTTAAAGTTCATTGCTAGATCTGCAATTCATGTAGGAATATGAACACAACTGATACTTACATCCTTTTAAAAATTAACTTCCATCTCTGACAGCAGTGTAAGGTAGCATTCCATGACCTCTGCATTTTCTCCCATATTTCTACACACTGGGAAGGAAGATTTGGAGGAAAGATTGAGCATGCACATCTCTATGCAGCCTATAACTCTCTTCAGACAGGAGTTATATGGCTGTAAACACATTTAAAAAAGTGATCTAAAGACTCTACTCACCCTTTTGTCCTGGGGAGTGGCACCATATCTAAAGACATAATCTCTTTCTTTCTATTTTTCTGAGTATGACAGCATGCCCAACAAGTGAAAGATGCAGTCCCTTTTAGGAAGGTTCCAAGTCAACCAGAAGCACAAGGGGTATATGATTTTCCCTCTCCTGTCTTTACCAGAGTTTAATTCACAGGCATTGCATAAGCAAAGTAAGTCAGATGAATGAGGCTGGAAATATGGTTAAGTTGTTTGACTTTCTGTCCTAAAATACTTCATATCACACACATTTTCTTTTCTCTTTCAGGATGTCTTTCTTTTTACACTCACTACTTTGGCATTCTGAAGGGCAATGCTCATTTTAAAATATGTATAGACTTCATTTAAAATAAATGAATCTAAAATCCTCTGGGGCAAAACCACGTTTGGTGTATCTCAGCTAACTTCATTGGAGTTACACCAAGGTTGAATCCAGGCCTACCTCCTCTCTTCATGAGCTTAGAGAAAAACAAAGAGACACCAATAAAAATACAGGTTATTTTACATTCCCTCCTTCATTGACTAGCTTTGTTTTACAGCCTTAATAAAACCTCATACTAGTGGGATTTCATGCATTCATCTTTATGTTTGATAACGTTTTCGAGCACTATGATAAAATCAACGGAAATTAATGTAATTGTTTCCAGCCAGATTCGATAACTCTAATTACCAGCATTTCTAATCCAACTGCATAATATGCTTAACTATCCAATGTACTGAAGAAAATTTAACTACTGCTGACTCAGTGTTCTTTTATATTTGTATAAGGATAACAATCAGAAGAGTAAATAAAGAAAAAAATGAATTTGCAAATTTCTGTTCATCATAGAATTATCATTATTGCCAAGCTCTATAGAAATATATGAAAAATCCAATCAGGAATCTTTTGTGATGGTGCATTTACAATTAGAGAAAATTGTATGAACACATTATATGAAGAAATGTGGTGACACAGTAATGCATTTTTAAATTGAAGAACATCTATGATATCCTAAAATAGCTAGCTCTTTCTGATATGATATATTCATGACTGTCTTTGTACACTTCTATGCCCTTATTTTTATATTCCTCTTGGCTGAAAATGTCTTCAATGGCTTCATGTGCTGAAAACAACATGAAAAAGATAGAGTCCTGATTATTTATCTAAATTTGGTCAAGGGAAACAAGGAGAAACTATGACCTACTTGTATCCAGAAAAATTTTAAGCACACTTCCATTTAAATACTTCTCTTGATAAACTGTAAAAAATGTATGTATATCACTGAATTATGGGCATTTTGGTTTATGTAGATATTTCTAGATATTTTCATCTGGAAAACAGACTATAAAACAGGCACATGGCATAGAAGCTGCCGGCATTTTTTACTTTATCACAGCTGACTTGTGACTCTAAGGAGTATGTTCTACTACTTTTTAAGTTACCAAGTAATTAACAGGGGTGGTATCTCTGTTACCTTGAGAGGACAGACTGAGAAGAAAGACTGAAAAAGAAAGATCATAATGTTCACTTGTGTGATCACTAGGGATGGAGGAAGTCACTACCATATGATAGATTAGCAAAACACCAGCTTCTTCCCATTGAAAATGCAATTATTTATATTTCAGAAACAGTCGAGATCTGGAAAATGCTTTTGCATTTTCTATTCAAATTAAAAGTTTTAAAGCCTGTTGTGGATATGGGATTATAATTAATTCTTCTCAAGGCTGCAAATACAGTGATTCATTGAGTTTATTACATGTGGCTCAACAAACCATGAGATTTAAATACATATACATCACACTCTACCTACATTAAAATAAACATTGCCATTATATGATAAACACGAAGTGAGGAAATTTTTTTCTAAAATTCTCATTTCCTACAAGAAAAGATATATTTTCTGTTCATTCTTGAACTTTGCAGAGTAAGTTTCCTATGCAATATCAGAAATACACACTAATTTATCTTATTGCTTATATGTTCCAGCAGTATATTTCAATATGCATCCCTATGGTGTTTGCTTTTACTTGTCCAGAAACCCAGATGAGACATAACAAAGACACAAAAATCCACATATCTTGTATAACATACATGTCCAGAAGCTCAAATATCCATTACTGTTTAATCTGAAGCAAATATAAAGCAGAAATTCCCTGTTAGTTTGACATGCTCATCTCATCCCTTTTTTTTCCTGAACAGAAAAAATTAATTTCTCTGCAGAGTAGTAGCATAGAACCTCTACACTGCTTACAGTGCTCTAAATCCCTGAACTTTGTACTTTTCCTCTTCAAAGTCATCAAATTTAGCAAATTGCAGGACTGGTAAATAGTTAACAGTCCTGAGTGTCTGTCATTTTTAGAATGTCATACTAGGTCATGTTTATGTTCTCAGTTTGGTTTTCTATTTTGGTTTTTCTCCTGCTCTGGCCTGCTGCTGTATTTTTTTACTGGTGCTTGTGCCAAGCCTAGTTTTTTCCTGTTCATGTGGATACTGTCACCTTTACAGTGACTGTGATGATTCCAGTAAAATCCAGCATCTTAAGGAATCAGAACACTTGGTCTTGCTGAGAGGTGCAATAATCACTGACGTTTAGGGATGCAACTAATATTTTTTAATTAATTGATTTAAAGAAAAATGACCAGATTCACTCAAGGGGATGCAGGGAGCCTCGGTAACTCCAAACATCCAAGCTTAATTTAGTTCTCAGACTACAGAGTGATGGAGTGCCCTAAGGAAGGTCAAAGCACCTGGAAAACCAAACTCTCTTAAGGAGAGTCAAGCTGGATATGCTTATTTTTCGATTTTCAGCATCCTAAGGCTTCCTTTAAAATAATAAAATATTATTTCTTGATAAAAATATTCCCTATATATATTTTCACAAAAATGTTTACTTCAGTAGTTATTTTTTTCAAAAATAAATGCTTCAGAAAGTGCTTTAATATAATTTGATGTTGGGTTTATTTTTTTTTGTCTTTGCAGATGGCTACTATTTTAGTACCAGCCTTTTGTGAACTACTTTTGATCCTGGCCTTGATTTTTTTTATCTCTTATTAGAGTTTCACATCCTCATCTGAACTGTGTCAGACAGGAAGCAGAATTGTAGGTACTACACACTGAACACAATCTAAGGTGCGGCTCTAATACAATTCAGATTGCTGAATATATACAGTAATGA
Source organism: Corvus cornix cornix (assembly GCF_000738735.6). Lineage (NCBI taxonomy): Eukaryota > Metazoa > Chordata > Aves > Passeriformes > Corvidae > Corvus > Corvus cornix. The sequence goes on along the minus strand of NC_047057.1, from coordinate 16,509,815 downwards.
TCACTAACAACGACAGTGCACACTGTACGTAGATCAACTTGCATGCTATAGAGCTGAGGAAAATAATGTTGTTTCATTTACCTTTTGGATTCTGACCTTTTCAGTTGCAACCAAGATTAATGATGAGGAGAGGAAAATAAAGTAACCAGATTGCTCCATAAGGAAATGTAAAAATTATTGATGTTAGTAATGAAAACAAATTTACTATAATATCTAGAAGATAAATAAAACCAGAAGGAGGATTGTTTTTTCTTTTGAGCAAAGTAATTATTATCAGTTCATTCATAGATTATATTGTCAGAGGTGTTATGTGTTTAATAAAAGGGTTTAACATTTTCGCTCATATATAGAGTACAAGAGCTTTAAAGCAATACAAGTACTTTCAATTTTATTATTTTTTCTCACTGAATTTGTTGTTTTTTTTTTTTTTTTCCCAGTATTCAAACACTCTGATGATTATTTGCCCTCCTTCAAGGAAAATGTTTTAAAGTACCACAGACCCGCTAGAGTTCTTGTGCATCCGTCCAAGATCTTGGCATACTTCCCTGTGCTCTTCTAGCCTCAACCCTAAGGGCAGCCAAAGGCAAAAGTGTTTTCAGCAGACTAAGAAACACTGTAAGCTTCAGGGATTTCTGGATGACAGATTTTAAATTGCAACCAAAGTAGAGGTGTGATTAAAAATAACAAGAGCTAAAGCCTCTCTCTAAATAGTAAAGGGAAATGTACAATTTTAGCTTTCCTCAATATTATAACTGATGACTAAAAAATTTCTAAGATATTCACAAATATTAAAAACAGGGTCAATCTACAGGCCATTTGAGCCATGTTCTTAGCAAAGCAGTTGTCCTGGGTGATGCTATGAAGCCGCTTTATTCCTTAACCGTCCGCTCAATGCCCAAGGACTCTGTGCCTTTAAGATGGACCTGGGGGTGGGGCCGGAGCCAGGGACCCGAGGGGGCGGTTGAACGGTTCAGCCCAAAGGCTCGGGGGCTCTGGGCTCGGCAGGGCTCGGGAGGGAGTGTGCTGGGAGCGCTGTGCTGTTTTTCTGGGTTTCCTTTGTGTTCCAGCTAGCTGGGAAAAGGTTCTGTTGGTTTTCCGTGTTCTTTTTCCCTTCCCTTGCCTCACTGCCTCCCTTCCCTCCTCACTGGTCTGGGAGGCCTGCGGGGTGGCCCCGGTGGGCCCACGGGGTGGCCCCGGCTGGTCCGAGCCCGGGTGTCTGTTCTCTCTCTGGGATTTTGTTGTATTTTGAGGGGTTTTTTTTCCCTGGTCTACCCTGTTTTGTTTGGCGTTAATAAACAGTTTGCTTTTTTCCAGTTTCACTTCTTGTGACCCACGTGTCTTATTGGTGGAGGAAAAGGGGAGGCCCTTTTCCCTTCAGAGGAGACACTCATTCCGGAGTGTTTCTTCCTGAAGTTTTGTCTCCAAAATTTGGTTGGGCGCCAAATAAAAAAGTCTTTTTCTCTTTAAGAAAACTTACTGATTGGACAAACTTCCTATGTCACTGAAAAATTCTTGATAATCTCTGAAAAAATGTTATTATTTAAAATTTTATACTGTTGATTGGAAACATTGTCATGGTTAGGCATCTGTTATAAGTAGATCTATTATGCATTTAATTTTATACACTAGGCAACAACAATTTGTCATTCAGTGGTCCTTGTTATAATTATTTTAAGCCTCCAGTTTTAACCAGATAGTTTTAAAACATATCATGTTTCCTTTCAAGACACTAAGGAATTTCTGATACACAGATAACTGCAGCAGTTGTAATTCACACACTTTAGCTTTGGGTTTTGTTTTTGTTATTTTGAACAAGTCTCTGGACATATATATTTCAAAGTAATAATAATTTGTATGCTAAATTTGTAAGTATTGCAACTGAATATATTTGTCTATAGATTAAGATTTGTATCATTTAGGGAATTAGAAATTGTTTTGGGAGTGATGATAACACCAAAAATATCTGATTAAGTAAGAGCCAAATGTAGTCTTGTCTTCTTTCTTTCAGATCAGCTTGGTAAGCTATATTTGCTTACATTACTTATCTTGTAATTTAGAAACAGGTGTTACTAAAATAGCTTCAGTTCATAATTTATGTCTATTTTAAAATTTAACTTCTATCCTAAATTTATCTCATATTTGATCTTTCCTGTGAAAATGGATCTGAGTTTAATAACATGGAAGTATATTTCTTTTAAAATGCTGTCCTTGCATTTTTCCTAAATGCTACTTGGAAAGACTCCCATTAATTTCAGAAGATTTGTTTTAGGTCTTTGTTAAGGAAAAACATTCTATGTTAAGAGTTCTGTGTTGACAGTTACAGTATTTCCATATGGAAAATAATTTTCAATTTAATTTTTAATTCACCATGATGCATAAAGGTACTGCAAACATAACAAATATACATAAATTTATACAAATTGGAAATCCTTTTTAAGTCAATACACCAAGAACAAGTAATAGGTTATATAATTTACATCAGTATGAGAGTTGATGTGATTTAAAGCAAGATGTAAAATAGATGTCTGAGATAAGAGTGATTGAAAAGTTGATGTAAAACTGATATGATTTAGGTCCAGAAATTGAAGCAGCCAGAGAAAATAAAGCAATTCAAAAAACTGATGTAGCTCTAAGTGAACAATGGAAATGGTGAACTTAATTAAACTTGAAGAGATGTAAAACTTGAAGGGATTTAAAATGTGAACCAGATAGGTGCATCTGAAAAAACTATGTGATTTAAAGAGAAGACTGGAAGACAGGACCTGAAGTAGAATTGAACAAAAAACTGATTTAGGCTGAAACAAGAAATAGAAATAATCAGCTGAATTATGACTGATAAATTTCAAGGAAGACACAGTATTAGATCACATGCTATGTCCTTGTTGAAGTCCAGAATAATTTCTACTTTAAACCAATGCAGTTTCCAAATATAAGTGCCAAATGCTTTTTTGAGAGTTTTCTTGGATTTCTTTATCTTTGGGTTGAATTTTTTTTTAACTTGAAGTTTCCTGTGGAGTGTTATATGCTACTGCCTTGTGCTCCCACAAATGCAAGATTTTGACTCAAGCAGCTGTTTCTTTTTATGACTTAACCATGGCTTTCATACCCACATTCTGGTCCATGCTCACCTGTGTTTGTCTGTATCCTAGGATTTTAGAATATTATGAGACATTGCAGAAACATGCTGGTTTCCTTTTTTTTGCAGTCAGGGCTTTCATGGACCTTGAGTGATATCTTCTTGTATTTAGAGAACAGGGATATGAATCATGAGTGAATCCAACCTTGGCACTAGCTTTGACAGCTCCATGGTACTGGACAAGACACTTTATGTTTTTCATCAATTTCTCTTTTTGTAAAACTATGATATAAACACTTCTCTGTCTGCAGGCTGTTTCAGTGAATAATTGAATTTATAGGTGTTCAGACCACTATTTGTGCCAGTTTTTTGGCACAGAAAAACTTAATGATGCTGGTGCTGTGGGGAGTGTGTCAGCTTAGGGAAACAAGGGGATCTGGGAGTGGGGTTGGGGTAATAGGTAAATTTAAGTATAAAGTATGATTCTCATTACTGGATAAAACTGTAAAATGCCCTAAGGAGGATAATGACAATGTTGTGATTTTAGCATGAAATAAACCTATTATTGATAGAAGTGCATATATTGACATTCTATGGGGTCTACAGTAACATCAGATTTTTTAGACATTGCTCCATAGTTATATATCTTAATATCCTGCACATTCCATGTATCAGCTGATGAAGTTAATCTCTGCAATTTAGAGCCCCATCTGAGTTTTAGCCTCTCATGGATCTGCAAATATAATTCTTACTTAGGAGAAATTTGAGATTTTGTCTGTTTTACTCCTGAACACAAACATGACTCTGTTCTGGATATGATTTCAATTCATAAATAAGCTGTATCAGCATTAAAAGGATGTAAGGTAAAGAGTACCACAGCAGTAAGGGTGGAACAAGTACTCACACAAGGCACATTATTAACTGCAATTCACTTTCCTTCTCTGCTATATTATCAGGAGGAAAATACGGTGAACTTTTTAGGCTGCCCTGTTCCCAGCTGCACCCCACAGCACAAGTTTCTGTAGTTTTCCATGGAGAGTGAAGCAGTGAAGGAAGTCAGGAGAAAGGTAACACTGGAAAAGATTATTCACTCCTTCAAGATATTTGACTGAAAAGTCCAAGGAAAAAGTTCCATAATCTGGGAGATTGATTAAGTTTGGGGGAAAAAAATAGGGAAAAATTCTTTCTACTTGCCCATTTATTTATTTTGTCCTACGAAACAAATTATGAAAACAAAGTTCAAAGGCATTTAGATGAATATTATAAATCACTGTTGTCAAATGAGTAATCTGCTCATATGGCTGACAGTCAAAGTGACAACTTCTAGCTCTTACGCAAACACTATTGTTTAACCAAAAGTATATGGATTATCCCATTAACTTAGTGGGACTGCAGACATGTTTTACATTCAGGAATATATAGAAGCATTTTCAGCAATAGGGCCTAATAAGTAGATGTGGTGATCTGTTTACTCACAGCTTTTCTGATCCCATATTGTTCCCCCCCCGATTTCCCCTGCCCCTAGCCCTGGCCACTCCCTCGGCTCTCCCTATTGGTTCCTGTACCCCAACCCCACCCAGGTACCGCCCCTGAGCCCCTTGCAAAACTCCCCTGTGCCCAGATCACGAGGTCTCTCTTGTCGCTGGGGGTCACCAGGACAAGATGTAACCATTAAAGGTTCTCTGAAACCCTCATGGGGAGACCCTTCTCGCCTCCTTCGCCGTCACTGTGTGGTAGAGCTGAGAGCTGCCGGAGCAAAACCGCGGAGCCGTCCCAAATGGACTACGGGAGGGCGAAATGGTCACACTGCCCTAAGCAGCTCTGCTGAGCTCTCAGGGAAAGCTGCAGCTTGCTAAACTAAACCTAGCACTACAACAAGTAGAGAATACACTAAACCTGAAATATTTTTATCTGCCAGGGGGAAAGATCTCTGTGAATATTGATACCTTATTACTAAATCAAAATGTAAATTCAATTCATCCTTGGTCCACTTTTGATACTCCTTTGAAGAGAATGTTGAAGTAGTAAAATGATGATTAGCTTTGATATTCATCCAAGAATAAGTTAAGATTCATGACTAGGGCAGGGGAGAAAAGATTTAATTAGCATCCAGTCTGTTTACTGGCAGATATATTTTTGTTGTTAGTACTTTTTGATGGCACTCTGCCTCTTACTTGGTTCCACTTAAAATCCAGATATTCAAGACAAACCAGTTATAATGTTAGGAGTTACTTCTAAGCTGGACAGTTTGAGATCAGTCAAACTGTTCAATATCCAGGCATATATGTGTGTGTGTGCATATGTGTAATCATTTATTGCTTTGACAGAGAATTATTCAGCCAGTGTCTTAGGCTGCTGTTTCCAGATAGAACAAATAAAGAAATTGCAATTTGGCGTACTTGAGACTTAATTTCTCTATTTTCTTCAAGGCACATAGGAACAGGAATGAAACTCCAAAGCCCTGAATCCTAATCCCAGTTTTACTATTAGGTCATTCTGCTGCTACTCTAAAGTCACTAAAATATGCTAAAACTTTAAAGCAAATCAGGACAAATATAAGAGCTCACTACCCTTGGCTTCAGGAATGCAGACTCTGGTCTCTTCACGGACCTACTCAGTAGAGTCCCATGGTTTAGAGCCCTGAAAGGTAAAGGCACCAAAGAATGCTGACTGAATTTCAAGGATCACATCCTCCAAGTTCAGGAGCAATGCATATCAACAAGGAGAAAGTTGGGCAAAAATGCCAGGAGGCCTCAGATAGATAAGGATCTGCTGTGCAAATTCAGAGTGAAAAAAGCTTTCAGGAAGTAGACGTGATTGATAGGTGGCCTGAGAGGAATAGAGTGGAATTGTGTGGGAAGCTAGTGACAGGTTTAGGGAAGCCAAGGCCCAGTAAGAATTGAGCGTGGCTGGGGATATTAAGGATAACAGGAAGGGCTTCTATAGATATGTTGCAAGCAAGGGATTAGGGATAAGTGTGAGTCCTCTGCAGAAGGAAAAGAGAGACCTTAATACCCTGGAAATTTTCTCATTTTCATAAGAAGATTGGAGATTAGACAGTAAGGTTTTAAGTAGTGCACACAGGTCTAAACAAATTCACTACTACCAAAATCAATACTGATGTCTACTGTATTAGTACTTTAGTGTCCGTGTTATTCATACTCTAGATTACTCTGGTTCCATAAGCCTATGGGATATACCCTAGGGTATGACAGGGTAAAAGGCTTGGGTATGACAGGGTAAAGTCACCAAGGTAGTGAAAGATAGTGCAGTAAGCAAGTTAGTGAGAGGTATTACAGTGTGGGTCCCAGATTCTCTTCTTGATCTTGGATTCCTGGAACTCTTATTACTGTTTCACACCCCACCAAAAATAAATTTTAGAACAGGAGGATCACACCAAACCCACCAAAGTGTTCTGTAGTCAATGATGCGCTAAATTTTCTATATACCACAGAGGAAGGAAGAATTTTTCCTGAGGTCAGCATCAGCCACTCATGGCATAGTGCAAGGGGAAGCTACTCTTTTGCATGTCACAGAAAATCTTAATGATAGCTAAAGGTCCTTCCAAAGCTCACTGAACTCAAGGCAAATGCTTCCTTTGCCTGTGCTGGAAAGGAGTAAGAATTAAACAGCAGGGAACTGACATGGCAGAAGACTATAAGGACAAGTGAAGGTAACACTGAATGAAAGGAAAGCAAAAGCAGATAATTAAATTAATAAGAATAGCTCAATGAACAAGAAGATAATGAAAGAAGTGAGAACTGAAGTATATGAGACATATAACCAATAGAAGGTACAACACAAAAATTAGCTTGAAGCAGTTAAATGAAAATTGTTTTTTAAACAGAAATCTGAAAAGTGCAACAAAATTAAAAGGATGAAGAATATAATTGACTAAATGCTGCTTAAAAAATCTTCCATGTCTTCATTACTGTTCCTCTTTCCTCCCTCCTCATTTTTCTGATTCTTTCAAAAATCTGGTGCTTAATTTTCTTCTGCAGTGGTCAGCAGCCTAAGATTGTCTTAAAAGGACCACTTATGGTTAATTTCAAAGGCTAGTTGGGCTTTGTATTTCTATTAGTTACAGCTTCCAGCTAGTAAAATTTGTAGATACTGTATTTGCTACTATACTGGCCCTCAGTTCCCTACTGATTCTGCCATCAGAAACAAGAACATGGTGATTATGCACATTTACTTTAAAAATAAACCATCCATTACTCACCACCTGCCAATCAGGAACTGCAGTCACATGGCATTAGTGAAGAAAACACACATTTGGAGAGTTTTCTATCAGTCAGAGAAAGCCTTCAGAATAAATGAGTTAAAGATCACAGAATAGTTTGGGTTGGAAGGGACTTTGGAGATCATCAGGTTCCAATCCCCCATCCATGGTCAGGGACACCAGGCTGCTTGAAGCCCCATCCAACCTGACCTTGAACAATGCCAGGGATGGGGTATCCATGATGTAGGAAAGGAGTCCAACAATGATCTGTACTGAGAGGTAGGCAAGTAGGAGGGGAGATAATGTCACTGGCTAAACATTGTTACAAAACAGGAAACATTTCCCTAGTGTGTATTCATTTGCACTTTCAGATGAAATACAAATGCTTTTGTGAGGAAAAAAACATGCCAGTTATTATATTTACTTTGACTACCACACTGCTTTTGAGTTCCATCCTTGGCCAAAGATCTCAGAGTGATAAATTAATTGAATAGATAACAATGTTAAATACTTCTCTATGGGTGTTTTGCATTGCTGGTAAATCTAAATAAGTAAATTAAAAAATACTGATTGCTGACCTTCGTCATGCCTTTTTCAGCACCTTTACTCTTTGCAGCAAGACTGAAAAGTTCTTTAGTTAGCTCAAAAAATCTCTAGGTTTTTTGATTTTTCATGTTTTTTTCATAACAGCCTATGTTGTTTTGGTGTGAGCAAGTGTTGTCCCTGCAAGATAATCAGGTTTTGGACAAGTGGAAGACAAGATTCAGATTTTTCTGATCTATGGCAAAAGTTCTTGGGAAACAGACAAGAAATTGTTTAATTCAAGATATAACTTGTTTGTAAATTGGATTACTTGGGTTTTTCCTTCTTTTTTTTCCCAGAATTTTTTGTCTCAGTCTCTGTGCACATCTTATAATATACTGAATAATTGTATCCAGAACTTTTCTCAGAAGTAAAAAACCCCCTAGACTTCTAAAACATAAATATAAACATTCGTAAAACATTAGGACTCAGTTTAAATTTAGTGGCAGTTTTCAAATCCAAACTAATTGCTTTGCCTGGATGTTATAAGTCACTAATTACTGATGGACTGATAGCTTCTGATTAATTAAGTAGCCCAATCTGAACTCACATTTTTAAGAATATCATGCAGCCCAGAATAGATAGATCCTGAGCCTGTTTAAATTGTGGTATCTTCCTTCTCTGACTCTTAGCTAAAAGCTTACATTTTCCAGTGATTGAATACTAAGATACAGACAGGTTGCACTCTTAGTGGAATTCAGCTGGCCTTTCCCCAGCTTCTTCCAAGAAATATTCATTGTGTTATAAACCACCTTTTTGTTTTATTCGCCCCTTCTTGGTGAATAGCTAATTTCCTTATTGTGAAAGATTGGTTAATAATATATCTAGCATTTTGCTATTATGCAACTGTCTCTCTTTCTTGATTTAGAAGTAAGAGGGTGACCTCCCAATACAGCTAATATAATCTGCAAAAATAATCTTGCAAATTGACTTGCCAGAAACTAATATTAGATGAAATTTTTGTTCTATTGAACCTGACTGTCATTTGTGATTCTCCATAAAAGGTTTAATCTGCAATTGTAAAAAATCTCTACTAATGTTGTCAGGTTTCATAAAATATCTATTCTATTAAAGAATTAGTGATGCTGATTCTGGTGGGTTTGCAATATTTTGGTAGAAAGCTTGGATCTGATTCAAATTCAGATCACCTTTTGTATTAAAGTTTGGTCAAGCTGAAAAAGTGCTGCAGTAGCTACTGTGGGTATAAGTCAAGAGCATATGGTTTTAAGAAAATGTTAATTCTTCTAGGAATGTGAAACATTTTAGTTTTCTATGAAGAACAAGAGTTAGATCATTAGAATATTTTTCAGCAATCCCCATTAATGTGACTGCAATTTTCTTTTTACCTAAACAACTGCACACATTATCTAAGATTCCCTATTTCACCATATAGGAAAAATTAATCTTCACAGCAAAACAAATATGTGATGGTATTGCACATTGTAGGTAGTTCTACAAATTTCAGTATTAAAGCAGCAAATCCATTTGAAATAGATTTTAGTGCTAAATATATTTAATTTTACTAAATACTCAAGCAAAAATACAACAGCTATACTGAAAAGTTAAAAAATTCTTTGTGCATATCTGGAACAACCTCTAAAATCATATAAAGGTAAGTGAGGATAAATCAGATGATTCTCTAATGCCTAGGCTGTGCAGTGTTTGAAGTGGTCTCCCACCAGACACAGTGAAATGCTAACACCTGATCATTTAAAATTAAAATGCACAGATCAAAGTTACAGAGAAAAATCAAGCTTTGACTGGGTGCAAAATGGATGGGATTAGCTACTTGTGACTTCTCTATGATTCTTTTTACTTACAGAAAGTGCTATGAATTGCATGAGGACAAAGAATATTTTTTTAATTCAAATACAATAGAGTGTATTACACTAGTGAATAGACCATTCTGTGAACTAACCAATGACCATCAGTTACTATGTGTATGCTCAATGCATATGCACATGTTTTTTACTAGGTCAAGATAGGAGGCAAAAGACAGGTTTAGGAAACAAGCAAACTCTCTTTGAATACCACTTCACAAATTGGTGAATGTGAATTCAATTTAAAATTCAAAGCTAGAGGTTAGAACTCTTCCTTCTAATGGTCCATTCCATAGTACAATTAAATACTGAACTTTACCTGAGGCCACAACAATATATATATACATATAGATATATATGTGCATGTGTATATATTTATATATGTCTTTCTAGAATTCACTTAGTTTACGTTTTGAAGCTAAGCTTGCTTGAGTACTATTTTCAGTACATTTGAAAAGTGTCATTGGATGTTGGACTGTCACATCAAGATACATACATGCATGAAGAATACAAAGGTTTATATTTATCTGAAGTATACATATATATAGTTTATGTATACTGTTCTATACCATACCTCCATTTTTAATGCTGTCAGTATACGATTATACAAAAACATGCAAAAAACAAGATACGTGTAGTTGGTTATGTCTGCAGATAGTTGTGTAAGTACCAGCTAATTGCATAGATGTATTTATTCATATCTTTGTACAAAATACAACCAGGTGGAGTCTGTTTTATAGTTGCTTAGAATTACAATAACATTTTTAACATTTCGGTCTTTAAAAGCTATTCAGTAATGCCTAATTTTGGACATTATGCTTATAATAATGAATCAAACTATCATACTGCCATTTTATTTTCAAATCGAATAAGTGAATTCAAAGGTGATGCTTGTTTTTAAATTAACTGCCAGCACTGTGTAGAATAAACTATTTTAATAAAGAAGGCATGGTGGCAGGCTTCTGTGTTGATATTACAAAGAATGTGAACAACACATAGCAATTCCAAATAGGCTGTAATAATTACCCATTTGAATTGCAATGGGTTTTTTGCATCATATTAAATAAATAAGCATGCTAATGGGCCAAATACCTTGTGTCCAGCTAAAAAAAAGGTCAGCTGTCACAGTGCATGCTAGCACTTTCCATTGTTTCCTATATGCTTGGCTTGAGCTTGGGCTATAGTTATGTAAAACATCAGGACAATATTTAATTTGCTTTTAGCAATCTCATATTTCCCTAGTCAAAAAACCCACAGTAAGAACATCAAAGTTTCTCTTGACAGTGTCTTTTCATGAAGTAATACAATCAAAGGAAAGCAATTTACATCCTTATAGCATGTCTGTCTGCATCAGGACAGTCGGTACATTTCTCAGGTATTATGAAAATTTCCACCCTACAGTTAAAAATTATTGGTTAAGAGAAAAAGCTTTCTTAGGGAACAATGTGAGTGTGAATACGTAATGAACTACAAAAGGATCCTGTCGTTTTACTATTGCTGCTTGTATGGTGACTCATGCCAGTGGGCTTTGTTTCTTTAGCAGGCTGCTAAAGAAACAAAGCCCACTGCTAGGTCATCTGGAGAAAGTCCCACGTTTTCTGTGTTTCAGCTATTGCAGTTTGAGTCACCCAGATCCTCCAGATGATGGAGGTGAGAGAGGACCTGTTCACATTTGGAAAATGAAAGGGTAAAGCAAGGAGTTGGAATGACAGTAAGGATGGAACCTGAGGCACCCAGAGAAAGACGGAGCTTGCTAAGATGAACCAGGGCGCAGACTCAGCAGTCAGGGGTTGAGAAGTGATTATGTAGACTTTGTTGCAAAGCCGACACAGCTGGAAATTTTTGGGTTAAGCCTTAAGGCTTAAAATATTACATCCAAAATTTTGTTATAGCAAAAGGAAACCAGCTATATGGAGCAAGGAATTTATTGTCTGTTAGTGCTTTAACAATCTAAAAGAGTAAATTATCATATTGTAACAGAAAAACTATGTTAATAATACAATTAAAATTGTATTTAAACAATCCACTACTGTTTCTGGTTTATATTCACCTTTCCTCTAGATCTTGTGTTTGAAAGTTTCAATCTTTCTCAAAAAGCACTGGGTATATGTAAGCAGGTGATACATGATATGTCGTTAATAATCTAAGACTTCCATGGGGAAGAATATGATGTTCATGGTGAGAGTCCCCCCCACTGAGCCTTGGGGGTCCTACTCAGGCAATTTTTATATTCCTGCTTACCCTGGGCTCCTGTCCTCTGGCTGCTCCCAGCTGAGCATGAGCGTGGCCCTGCAGCCTCCCCAGGCTCAGCCACAGGGGCTCATCTTATTTGGGCAAGGATGCCCTGGGTCTGCCAGAACCTTCCCTCGGAGGCACTGGCAGAGCTCAGCCTCAGGCAGGGAAGGTAACAGGCACATGGCTCCAAGGCAGGACCTGAAACCAGCCCAGCCCAGCTCTGAGACCAGCACTCGCAGCTCAGGACAGAGTGTGATTTCTTACCAGGACTGACAAACCTTATTGGTCAGGCCATGCCAAGTGCATTTCTCAAGCTTCCCTTGTACTCCATATGAATTGCAGAGATCAGAGACAAAGAAAAAGACCAAAGATGTTCTTTAGAGATCAAGCATTACCCATCCAGAGGTCTTGCCCTATACTCTTCTCCCTGCCCCAAGCTGCTCATAAGCACATATTCACAGACTTATTGAAGGTGGAAATTTTTATATTCATTTACCCAGGCACTTGGTAAGAAATGTAGGTGCAAAATCACACCCCACTTACCACAGAATTATTCATTCTGCACAGGAAATTCCTAATAATATGCTAATTCTTCATACTATACAGCTTCAAAATGTACCGAATCTTCATTTTCTTGAGAGCTTATTAACATAATATAACTACACATCAACATAAACATAGTCCTACCATTAAGCTCAGAAGAAATGTGCACAAAAGGAAAAATAATACGATAATTAGGGAAGAAAAAAAGGGAGGAAGAAGTTTGACTAAGATCATCAAAACATCTTGAAGAGGCAGGAAGAAACCTAAAGCTTTTTCAGAAACCAGCAAAAGAACTGCACAACTACTAGTCCTTTGAACTATCAACTAATGAACAAAGGAATCAAAGGAAGGCAAAAATGAAAAGTAGCTTTCTATGCTCATATTTGCTACAAAGGGCAATGAGGAAATTTCTTGACTCAAAGATAATTTTTATAAGAAATTAATGAGTGGACTTAACAAAGGCTGATGCCTCTAAGAAAGATGTTATTGAGCAACTCAAAAAAACTCCAGGGCAGTAAATCACTGGGACCAGATGGTGCTGATGAAAGAATTCTGAAGGAACTGAAGTGTGAAACAGCAGAGGTAGCAGTGAAGATATGCAATATATCCTTAATAAACCACACACTGTTCCCAAAGATTTGGAAGTTGTTATCTTAGGTTAAAAATTAAATAGAAAAGCCATATATGATCCTTAATATTACAGACCAGTGGGTCTTATATTTGCTCCAAGGAAACTGGTTTTGAATTTAATTAAAGACGGCATTCATGCAATTGTAGCCCAATAGGGTATGGCTTCTGTAAGGGCAAAACTGTCAAACATCCTAGAAGTTTTAAATGACAGTGGAAAAAAGATTGGTGCTTCTTAACTGACCAGAGTAATGATGTTTTATAGGTTCGGCATGTTACCAAACACATAGGGATCACAGTATACAATCTAATAGATACAAGTGAAGGAAAGGCACTTCATTTTACCTTCCCAGAGTTATGGGGTCAGGAGAGGCAACTGGGTGCTTCTGAAGTGCTGAAAATGTAATTATCATCTGAAATGAAGATAATCTCACTTGCCTGCTCCTTAGAACTGTAATCTCAGGAAAAAGTATTCTCTGATGACCTTTCCAGAGTCGCACAAATAAATTCTGTTGACTTCTCATTGATACATTTTTGAACTTGTTTTTATAGAAACTGTAAGGGAGGTGGCAATGAAAATTTAACTTTGAATAAGCAGACATCTACTTTGAAAGGCTGAACATGTTGCTTTAGGGGAACTACTATCACTTTTTTGTTATGGTCTCTTTTTTTCATTGCCAGAATTCTCATTTTCTACCTCACAGCTTGAAAGAAGATATCTGCTAGAGGCTCTGAGGTAGCAAGAATTCATCATTAATCTTCTCATAATTTCATCTTTTTTTCTCATCTTCATACCTAATTAGAACTGTGCAGAGACGTAAAATTCCATTTAATCAAAGATTTTATATTTTGGAATTATGTTATGAAACAAAAAACTCAACCAAAATAACTATTTCTTGGTGAAAGAAAACCGAGCCCTATCAAAAAAGTGGAAGATGTGGGTTGTCTAAAAAGTTTGCACCCTAGAAACCCCAGAATCCCTGTTTCTGGGTTCAATCCATGTAGTTCAAGACTAGACAATATGGGAAAATGCTTGGTGTTACAGTACTGGGGAACTGTGGGATCCTCAGCCCTGTGGCAATCAAAGTGTCTGGCAGCTGCACCAGCCAAGTTATCTCCCTCAACCAATCTATCTCTAAAATGTCAACAGTGCACGCTGTAACACCATGCAGATACATCAGCACAAATCCCAAAGCAATATATTCAAAGTTATATTGAATTCACTTCCAGGTCTTGCTTGTTCAGCACAAGAGCATGGCTCTGGGCACCATGCAGAGACACAGAACTGCACTCCTAGGAAGCCAAAACTGCTGATGGATTGTGCAGGTAAATTACCAGGAGCCTAAGCAAGCCATATATTTAGGGCTGATTTACAAAACTTACAAGGTTTACATCAGATTATTTTTTCATAGAATTCCTAAACTTCAAGAAAATACTGTGCTTGGGATAATATGACACCAAATTAGTATGTACCTGGTGCTTTGGTTCAGCTTATTTCTCTACTTCAAAGCCTTCACTGGAATTCCACCTCCTTGCTCCTCTATCACATTTCTTTTCAAATAAATACTATGTCATAGACTGTGGAGTTCTATTTTATACACCCTATAGTGCAATGAGTTGTTCTTCAGGCAATACTTCAATACAGATGTTAAATAGCAGTAACAAAAATTTCCTGCAAAATACAATTATATCAGAAGAAACTTGGGTTAGTACTTGAAAGAGGATTATATATTTGCTTGTTGTATGACAGATTCATTTTTTCACTCTTGTAAAACAGTTATCTGGTACAAATGGTCAATATGTTTTCACACGCTTATTAGCCTCCCTTGTAAATCAGTAGTACATTTATAAATGTTTATTTTTGACATACTGAGTGTTATAGCTTCAAAACAAATTATTTTTCAGCACAGTATAAGCAGAACAGAGGAGTTAGTTATGAAGGCTGTTGAGTTTCACAATAATGACACATCTGTCTTCATATCACTTTTCTGACTGTACAATACTCTTTTGTAATGCAAATACCAGAGTAATGTAAGCATAATGCTAAGCTTAATTGCCTTACAAAATCTTTATCCATTTCTCAACATGCATTTTAGTCATTCAACTACTCATTAACAGATAGTTTGCTGTGTGGAGATGATATTTTTAATATGTAAAGCAATTTATAGAGAGTAAGAGTGCTTACAGTACAGAGCTGTTATACAGGTCATTGACCTGTATGGAAATTAATGAAGAAACCTTCTTAACTTAAGAGGGCCAGTGAAAAAAATGAGACATGCTAGCAATGCAAATACATAACATTTATCTATGTAAATCTCCTCTATATACATGAAATTCCAGACAAAAATCAATAAATTCAACTCTTTTTTCTTTTTTTCAACAATCACTCTATTATAGGTATCAATAACCAAATCAGGCAATCAAGAAAATGATCTTCAAGTATTATTCATTATGATTTAGGGTAGTATTTGAAAATTAAAATCTACCAGTCACTAACCTTCTAAAACAACCCTTGCACATAGATTCAAGTGTAATTAAAATCTGTAGCAGCTCTCAGTTCTGAGGTCATTCTAATTATGTCTTAATACTAAGACAAGTGCAGGACCTTGGCCTTATTGAACTTCATGAGGTTCATATAGGCCTACTCCTCTAGCCTGACAAGCTGCCCCTGGATGGCATTCCTTCCCTCAGGTGAATTAGCTTCACTGCTCAGCTTGGTACCATCTGCAAACCTGCTGAGGGTCCACTCAATCCCAGTGTCTGTTAATAAATATATTGAATAATTCTGGTCCCAGTATAGACCTCTGAGGGACACCACTTGTTACTAATCTCCTTATGGACAAAGTGTTGTTGACTGCAAGTCTTTGGAAAATGCCATCTGTCCAATTCCTTATTCATTTTATATTCCATCCATCAAACCTCTATCTCTCCCATCTAGAGACAAGGATGTTATGTGGGACCACTTCAAAGGCCTTACAGAAGCCAAGGTAATGACATCCATACCTCTTCCCTCATCCACTGATGTGGTCAGTCCATCATAGATGGCCACCAGATTACTCAGGCACAATTTTCCCTTTGTGAAACCATTCTCAGTGTTTCTAATAACTTCTCTGGCATCCACATGCCTTGACATAATTTCCACAGGAGTCTGTACCATGATATTACCAGGGATAGAGACAAAGCTGTCTGGACGGTAGCTCCCATGAACTTACTTTTTATATAGGTTACAAATTTAGGACGTATGAATTAGTATAACTTTCAAAATTTTGAAATGGTAAGCATATTCATAAATGCTGCTAGTATTTTATTAAATACATTTTGTCACAGGCATTGTGGAAAGTACTGTATACTTTTTTTACAAGGATACTTTAGATTTTAGTGATGAGGAGCCCACTAGCATGTACTGGCTATTTCAGTGGTTGATACTGTATGCTGTTTCTTGGCACTAAATTAATCTGCTTTCTGCTTTTTGTTTGTGTTAGTTTGATGCATTTGAAATAGTATCTGATTCTCTAGGACATCTGTAGAGTGTATATTGAGATTTTTATTTTTCAGATTTCTCTAGTGTTTTAAATAGTTGTAAATATGTTATAATGAAATTTCTTAAACTACTTTATAAAGGTCAGTTGGCTAAACCCTTCACTCCAAAACTCTGAAATGGGGTTTCCAAAACTTGTGTCATTCTTGTAGCTCTTTACTAAATCCTGAATTATTTTTCTATGTACTTTAGAGGGGTGGAAGTAAGGAGCAAGGAAGTAAGGATTATCAGGTGATACATTGAAAGCATTGTGCCAGCTGAAAATCTACATCTGCAGATGTATGAAGTATCCTTTAACATCTCCAATTGTTCTCATTCTTTGTAATCTCTGTATTCACACTTAGTATCACCAAGAAGTTATGTGGCATCACTTTCAAAATATATGATAAATTTAGCTGTTTATTATGTCTGCTTTTGCAAAATCATTTGCTTTTCATAATCCTCTCTTTGTAAGTGTAATGCAATGCTACGTTTCTACCTGTGTGATTCAAGCCATTTAGCATGTCCTGTAGAACTGACTTGCTCCATTCCAATGATGCTAGTATGTTCTTCAGAATGCCAGACTATTCATAATAATATACTCAGCTTTATTTAAAATCAACAGCATCAAGGAATTTATTTTCTCTTAGAATTGTTAGGAATAAGCTACTCAAACCTATAGATCTAACAAAAAAAATCATTTTCCATTTAGAATTTGCTTAATTATTTCTGAAACAGAAAATATGGCTGTTTCATTGGAACTGTGAATTTGTCATTAAACTCTCCTTCAGGTGCAGTAGAAGAACATTTGTTGAGCATCTTACTCCACCTTCCCATGCCCTTACTAATCTTCTGCAACCTTTATTTAAAGAAAATTGATAACAACAAAAATCTGCAACACAACAGCATCACATTTTCCCATGTTTAAAGTAGCATTACTCTTCCTCTATTCACTTATACATTGTCTTTTACATTCCTGGGTAAATGCTTAAATGCATTTCTTTCAATGGCACAGTCACCTCTACTTGTGGTCTACATAAATACAACCAAAGCCAGTGGAGAAATGGATAACACCTACATGCTATAGATTCCTAGTCTACTGTTGGCTCTGTCAGCAGACCTCATGAAGACTTGTCAATATGATCAGGATCCAAGTGCATAAAAATTCAGGGCTGTAACAAGCACAGGGAAAGATGAATAGTGTGGTATCTTTCTTGTCATTGCTGTTGGTACTGTCACATAAAAAGAAATACTGAAGCTTTACAGACACATAGTTGAAAAAAAAAGGGGGAAGAAAAACAAAAGGGACAGAATACTGTATAGAAGGCTCCAGGAGTATTAACCCCAAGATTTAGGATTACATTTGTATCCTGTGTTCTCCTTGTTATGCTGGGGATTCGTTCTTTTGGTTATGTTAAATTCAAAATGTTAGGAGACAGTTGAAAGCAAGCAGATTATCACCCACTGTTTCCAGAAGGCATAACTACATAAAATCTTCTGGCAGCTTTGTAAGCAAGAAGAAACTGATCACGATTGGCCATTTCAGCACTGAATTCATGCATATTCCCCTCAATATTCGCAGTTCCCATCCCTAATGGGAGCTGACAGAATGTAAATGAGTTTCTAAAGGAACCAGCAAAAGTGGCAATTTTTCTCATTTAATCTTCAGATGAGCTGTCTGTCTCCCAGCTGCTGAGCTTCATTAGAATTCTGAAACTAATTTCACCTATCAACACATGATTATTGGTTTGAGTGAGGGTTTTGGGATACTCTGAGTAAAAATCACTCTACAATGCAGAGTTGGCTCAATAAAAAAAAAAAAAAAAAAAAAAGGATTTGAATAAAACTGGCAGGCTTCAGAACAGTCAGTTCTTACCCTGAAGAAAACTTTCATCTATCTTTGGAATCTGGGAAAAGCTCACCCTACACAGATCAGCAACGTAAAACAATGTGATATGTAGGAAAGCTAGAAAGAGATTACACTTTACTTATTAGCATGAAACAAGTTAGAAAATATTAATATTTTTGCCCGATGACAAAAGCCAGTATTTAGCAATCACTGTTGTGTTTAACCAAACAAACTACGAGTAATAATGAGATTTAAATTACAAAGTAGTAGAATATACTGCAAAAAAAATAGAATCACTAATTGATTCTTCTATGCAAAGTGAGCAAGTTTTTAATATTACCATTACATTAATATTGTCTTTTCCATATCTTCCCTGAAGTCATGCTTTGGTCATCTCCAATATTCATTTTCTGTCACTCGTTCTTAATCAAGCGATCAGGTATGTCTGTTTATGTGTTTCACGAGCTATGATGACCACTGATGTCATCACAAATTAGTCATAAAACTGTATATATACAAAGCAAGAAATAAAAATAATTAGTTTTGTACATTTTAATTTGTCCAGAAAATTACATATGTCTGCAGGAAATGGGTATAATTGTTACCATGACTATGTGTCCTTGGCACTGGAAAATTGTGGTTTTCTGTGATCGCCTTCCCATTTATTACCAAGAAGTCTTTTGTTTGTCATCCATTTACCCCTGTATTTTGTCTTTATGGATCAGTATGTGCTCATAACAAGATGCACTTCATTTCTCTCACTGCTTTCATTTGGGAAGTCAAGTTTTCCCTAATCTTGCAAACTATTCAGTGCTCTCTTAAAGTACAGTCCATTTCTCACAATAATTCAGCTTCAACCTAGTTATCAGTTACATCACAAATAATTTGTCTCTGTGCATGCACAGCTTACATGATTTAGCTTTATTATGTAGGGGTAACAGAATGGCTAATAGTCTCAACTGGCAGCCTGTTTCTTGTAAAGAAAATTCCTTTCCCCTGTGATATTATTGAATGCATCACAGCAGTCTTGAAATTTCTAAGTGGCTTTGCCTAGTATTTTACATTCCCTTTCTTTCTCCCAAAAGAGCACTGCTCTCAGCTTGCAAGACAACATTTCGATTGTTTCCAGCTCTGATTTCTCTACACTACTACCCACTTTAACTTAATGCAATTTTACACCAGGAACCTCTGACATATGTGTTAACATACCACAGAGGCACAGAGCAGAAAGGACAATGTTGATTTCTTATCCCTCAGTCCAATGGCATGGGGCAGTTTGCAGAAAGATAAATATACCACAACAGAGATTACCATAACCTGATACACCAGAGATATAGTACAAAAGAAAAGGAACAAGCTAACTCTCTAAAAAGGAGAACCTTGTTTTCAAGGTCAGAACATTATATTCTTTTTAGAAATCAGGATGTCCCAGGAAATAAAAAGAACTTCCTGAATACAGAAGACTTGGAGCTAAAATAGCTTCATATTCCCTTTTCATTTCTAAGGGCAATGGAGCACAAGGATTTCTTAAAAATATAAAATTAATTAAATTAAAGAACAATGAATAATCATAGAGATAAATACAACAGTAATTTGTGTTTACTAATTGTAACTCAACAGCCACTTACCAATAAAGCACTTTTAAGAAATGAAAAGTAAAATTTAAACTATTTCTAGTTCTAGTATACATATACAGGCTTGCGAGTTGGGCCCCTGAAAACCTCATGAACATCAACAAGGCCAAGTGCAAAGTCCTGCAAGTGGCTCGAGGCAATCCAAAGCACAAACACAGGCTGGGCAGAGAATGGATTGAGAACAGCCCTGAGGAGAAAGACTTGGGGGTTTTGGTTGATGAGAAGCCAGACGTGACTCAGGAATGTGCAATCACAGCCCAGAAAGCCAAATGTATCATGGACTGAATAAAAAGAAGCATAGTCAGTAGGTTGAGGGAGTTGATTATCCCCCTGTACTCCATTCTAGCAAGGCCACACTTGGAGTAACGCATCCAGCTCTGGGGCCACCAACATAAGAAGCACTTGGACATGTTGGAGAGAGTCCAGAGGAGTGTCATGAAGATCATCAGAAGGCTGAAGCACCTCTCATATGAAGACAGGCTGAGAGAGTAAGTGCTGTTCAGACTAGAGAGGAGAAGGCTCCAGGGAGACCACACAGCAGCCTTCCATTACCTGAAGGAGACCCACAGAAAAGCTTAAGAGGGCTTTGTGCAAGGGCATGTAGTGATAAGAAAAGGTGTAATGACTTCAAACTGAGAGTAAGTATAGATTAGGTATTAAATAAAATTTTTTCACAGTAAGGGTGGTGAGGCACTGGAACAAGTTTCCAGAAAAGTTGTAGATGCCCTGTCCCTGGAAGTGTTCAAGGTCAGCTTGGATGTGGCCCTGAGCAACCAGGACTGGTGAAAGGATACCCTGGCATGGTAAGGAGCTTGGAATTATATGGTCTTAAAGGTCCCTTCCAACCCAAGGCATTTTCTGATTGTACATTACAGAATGCATGGTCAGTAACCCATGTCCTATGTGCAGTCACATCACAGGCTTAAAACAGACAAGTCTGAAAAATACTACAAGAGAGATAATTGCAGTAGCCTACAGTTTGTATGAAAACCTTGTAACTGTATCAGAGATACTTGTCATTTTTCCAAACTAACATATGTAAGAATTGTTTATTACACAACTGTACTTTATGAATTTGTAGCTTCTTTATGGGAGGTTCTGCAGGATAACTACAGAAAGTCATTATTATTCCATACATATCAAGTGACTTTAACAGGATTCTTTTCCATTTCTCCTATTCATGCATTTTTTACAGCTAATAACCCATAAAGCACCTTTACAGTCAATTTAACATGCTTTAAATTTTTATTTATCAACTATACAACACACTCCCACTTGCTGCAGTTGCTTCAACGGGTTACCAGTATATTAATATATTAAAACAGCCTTCCAGTACCTAAACAGGGCCTGAAGAGGGACTTTGTAGAAGGTCATGTAGTGAGAGGACAAGGGGAAATGGCTTCAATGAGAGAGGTTAGATTTAGATTATATGATATATAGAAATTCCTTACTGTGAGAGTAGTGAGGGACTGGCACAGGTTGCCCAGAGAAGTTGTGGATACTCCATCCCTGAAAGCATGAAAGACTGGGATGTATGGGACTTCAAGCAACCTGGTCTAGTGATGGTGTCCCAATGTCCCATGACATTGGGCTTGGAATTGGATGATCTCTAAGGTCCCTTCCAACCCAAAGTGTCGTATGATTCTATAGTACAATAAAGTCAATGGTAAAGAATCTGACATATCATAGAAACGAATCTTAACAAAGTATTATCTGTGCTAACATAGTGTCTTTCCTGCTGAATGCCCTTTTTAAAAATTGTTTTACTGGTTGCTTTAATTTCTGTAATGGGTGTAAAGTGGACAAAATTCTTCTGTGCAAAATTTTTCATAGCTAGCTAGAAATGGCAATTTTTCAACAGGTTCAGTTCTGAGGCTCTCACTAACTGGATTTCTGTTCCTGGTAGATAAGTCACTGATGATTCTTAACCTCATAATGAAAAAAACCAGGTCCTGGGAACAGATATTGTCCCACAAGTTATTAATATGTGTACCATGTCTTAAAGAAAAAACCCATAACAAATCTCTAGAAGGTAATACCTATAGCAGGAAAAGAAGCAATTTATTAAATAATACTGAAATGCAAAGCACCTTGAATTGGATAAGCAGCTGAAGATTAAACAGCTGAAGATGAGCAGCATATAATATTTGTATCACAGGAATACAAATTCGTTCAAATTTTCAGTTCTAATAACTAACTCTTACCCCTTCACATGATTTTGGTTACCTGAGAGGTCAATCTTTTGTCTTATTTATATATAATACTTTTTAGAGAAAGCCACAGTTTCAAGGGTATGTATGGGAGAGGCAGGACATTAAAAAAGTCCCACAGTCTCAGAGATCTGTCCTGGGTTGCAGTGTATTCTATTACCATCCTCATGAGATGTTGAAACCAGGTAGGGCAGTGTTTCCTTGCCTCCTCCCCCCAGACTATCTTTCTGTTAATGAGCCTAATCAACACTTGGCCTCATGACTCATCATCTCATTGTGAGATGCTCCACCCAGAGGGAGGAACCACGCATTCCATCCTGGATATAATCTGAGATTCCGAACACCACAGACACCCTTTCCACTGGATTCCCAGAGGATAGGGGCTACACAGCTACCACTGGATACATAGCCCTTTCTACAGGATCACTGCTTTGACAAAACCACATCCCCCACTACCGGAGGACTGCAGCCACCTTTCTACTGGACTGTTACCGCCACCCTGACTAACAGGGCGTCAGGTTGTACCTTGACTCTGTCAGTTTGAACCAGTGTTTTCTTTTTTTGTTTTTTCCTTTTCTTTAATTTCCCTATTAAATTGTTATTCTGACTTGGTGCCTCCCACTGGTTTGTTTTCAAACTAGTACAGGATCTCTGCTATTTCCCTAAAACCAATGAGATCACTTATGTTGCTTCCAAAGCTGTCAGATCAATCCTAGAAACCTCTAATCAGACAAAGCTGGAAAAATGCGGCTGAGGTTATATTAAATGAGTCTGAGTTGTTTTTTCTTGTTCTTCTTTTTTTTTCTTTTTCTTTTTTTTTTGCTAGGGGGATTATACATGGATATGGGATATTAAAGGAAAAACCAGGATACAGGTGTTATGGCATTCCAATTACTTTTAAAAAGGGACATTCAGAAAGAGCATGAGTCATTGCTACATTCTTCTGCCTGTGAAATGGCTGATATTAAGAAAACCTTAGAAGTGAAATAACCTTATTTCAGACTTCTTTATCCCTTGTCATCTTTATACACACAGAGCATGCATTATACCGGATGACTGCCCATGGTAAAATTTCATTTACATAAACATGCTTCATGAATTGAACTTGTATTTTTTCCATCCTTTTTTCTGGGTTTCTAGAACTATTAATATGGATCTGAAGTTTTTCATAGTGTCATTCACAGTGGTAGGTTATACTTATTCATTTGCTTAATTAGTTCATTTATCAAATGGATGTGCTCCATTGTAGAGAAGCCTGATTAAATGCCTGTCTTTTCTGTTGGTTGGTTGGACTCCAGCTCGGCTGTGAGCTGATTTCACTAAAACCAGCCAAAAAGTTTATAGAATGAAGACATGAGCCTGATCGATCTCTAGTTCCTCCTGTTGTGTTCACAAGAACATTAATAACAAGTAATTTTTCTGAAATTACAGAAAATGAGGAATTTTCTTTCATTTTTCTGCTGAGGACAGAGTTAAAATTGGCCTTATTATAATTATTATTTATATTGCAGTGGTTTCATTGTGCATGCGACAAGTGTGTAATATAGACTCTTTTGAAAACCTTAAATTCTCAAGAGAAGAGACAAAGGGGGAAACAAGAAATGGAGACAGGGAAAGGTGACATAACTGCTTAGAGACCACACAGCAGGTCACAGCAAAACCAAAAATAGAATAAGTCTCCTGTCTTTCAGTTCACATTGTATTCAAAATCCCCAGTAAAAAATTATAAATTCTCTGAAATAAGTTCTCTACATGTTGAATATCAGTTGTTTTGCTGTCGATTGAATGAACATCTGCTGTTTTCTTGGCAGCAGTTCCAGCCATTTTGAGGCACATAATATGTTTTGTTCCTTCGCAATATTCATCATGGTACCTCACAAACAATAAATACAATTTAAACTAGGCTAATACATAGGACATATATTACAATATGTTTCACCGAAGGGTTGACTAGAATAGGCACAGGAACAGATCAAATTTTATGTGTGTATTTGTAATATTTTATGCCCATTTCTTTTGAAAACAATGCACATTAAAAGAAAGCAAAGAACCATATTTATGCTGCGAAACACAAGAGCGAAACAGTACCTAAAAGATAAGGTGTCCTCTCACAAACAGCCACATTTGAATAAATAGATTTTAGTCAAACAATCTGAGTGATTTTGACAAGATAGAAAAGATTGCTCAAGAAACTGGTATATTTTTAATAAGACTGACGGTTGGATCTTGCTCATGAGATCCAAGTCTAAAGAAATGGCAGTGCAAAACCATTGCCAGCAGGCCGTCTGCAGTGCATGGTTACTGGGAATAACTAGCAGCAAACTTGGAGATTGGAAGCAATTACAGGAGAACTATGTCATGGAGATTGATGAGGTATCTGGTTGCTCAAATAAAAGGTTATAGTTGACTTAAGTGGTTTATGGTGAATGGCCAACAGGACTTGGTAATCTTGGTGAGGCTGCTCTACACAGCATTCTAGATTTGACGTCTCTTTGTAGGGCCATGAAAACACATCACGTCCTTCAAGGATAAAGAGTAAGTGATATGAAACGAGATAAGAAGGCGATGAGAGGCTTCTCCATTAGATAATAATCTACTTTCATTTAGCAATGTTGTGATTTGTATGAAATTTATAATGCCATTTGAATATCACTTTTCTTAAAATAACAGAAACTGAGACTAAGTAAAGACCCGATCCTAAAAACAGCCTTGGTGATTTAGACCACAGCTGTGGGATTGACTGAATTCAGTCACAGTATTTGAACTCATTAAGTAAAAAGTTTGAAAGTTTCTTGGATTTAGGTCACTGTTTTAGTTGTATCCCAACCCTGTATAAAGCCAAGACTGAAGTCTTCCTATCACATTTCCCATCCAAGACCTTCATTTTCCTGGGAAATAAATCTGGACACACAGAACAGAAGGAAGAGAAACAGGTTTGAGCTGGTTTCTGGTCAGGACACAGAAGAAATGAGGCACTCCACAGTATGCAAGAAAGGGCAGAGAGAAGGAAGTGTTTGTCCCACTGATTTGCTTCCCAAATTAGGGGCTCAAAAAGCTTGAACATTAAGACTACAGCCAAGTACTATAAAGTTATCTTTCACTGAATTTTAAAAATTTGGGAGTTTACGTTTTGGTGACTTTTTTTTTTTTTTGGTGAGGGTTTTAGGTTTTGTGGAGTCTTTTTGTTTGAGGGCTTGGGTTTTTCTTTTTGTTTTGTGTGTCTGGGGGTTTTTTTTGTTGTTTTGTTTTATCATGGTATACCTCCTAATAAATAGGCACATAGACCTATTTAGTTTGCATAGCATGATATTTTGAGCTTAAACAAAGCACAAAATGGTGATATAAAAGTAGATGAAGATGAAAGTGGGAGATGAGAAACAGCTTAAGGTAAAAGTCTCTGAAACTACTTAAACATTGATGATAATTTTAGCCTAATTTTCACCATCTCCAAATCAGTCATGTAATTGAAACTAATTTCCACAGTTCCAGCCACAGAGAAGGGAGGGTTCGACATTTCCTCATTCACTGTAAATTTTTATCTTCATTATTTTAAGACAGAATGAAATATTTCCTAACACTTTTTCCCTGACATTGACTCTGGATGGAATCCACATGTCTACGCACCTATGGAAGAGCAAATGAGCCTCAGAAAGTTTCTTCTCTCAGTCTGATGTTCTCTGAAGTTAGAAGGAGCGTCCTTATGCCCTCGTTGCTCAGTCAGCAATTATCAATATATATTAAGATAACTGATAGCTCAGTTTCCTTCTTGATTAGCCACAAAAATTGCTAGACTTTGAATTAACAGAGAGGGAAGTAACATAACTAAAAGCAAAATAAATAATGTAACCCTCGAAAATGTCTTCAATTTAGTAGAACAGACTCTCAAATAAATACCACAGCACAGCATAAAACATCATGCATGAAGATTTTATACACTTCAGATTTGCTTGCACGTTCCCTAAGGGTGCTGAGATATCTGTGCACAAGGTTCATACAAACAGATGGCTCCCTTTTTTTTCTAGCTAGAGCAGAATATTTCTTCCCTTATCTTTCTGTATCTTCCAAAAGATATTGTAATTTCCCTTCTTAGTTTTAGCTATCTTCCTCACCTTACTTCAAGTTTCTTGAATTTATTTTCATTGCGTTTGGCTAAATTCATAAATGTCTTTTTTAAGTTTCCTACTGAGTCCTTAGTATTAATATTCTTCAATGTCAAATTCAGTTTTGTAACCCACAACGCTATGTTGTTCCCTGCTGTTCATCAATTTCAGTCAAGTAATTTCTATTCAAAGCTAATAAAAAATTGCTTGGCATTAGCTAACAATAGGTAAAAAATTTTCTAGAGAGAGAAAGACGGAGAGCAAGAGATGCATATACAGTGCTAATTATTTTTATTAATTACTTAGTCTGCTAGGTTTTTAATTATACCAAACACAGCTTCATATAAGCCTAAGGCCAAAATGCTTGTTTGCCCCTTACTTGCTTTCATTAATGTAGCCAACAAGATGGACACAAATGAGAATTAGATCATCTACTTAGACAAATAATTTTTCTTAAACACCTGTAAATAACAAACCAGGTAACAGAGGTAGTCTGATTGTTAGGAGGCTCAGCAGATGACAGAGGAGATGTGGATTACCTACAAACAAAAAACATGCATCATCATCCCAAATGAGTTCTAGAAACGTCAGGTCACGAGGTCAACCCCTTCAAAAATCCTGTCTTTCTGAACATATGTCACTTTTTGTAAGTACATAATCTGACTGAAAAGAATGAACAACTAAGCACACAGTCCAGTGATTGGGCTATGACCAACTGTTTACACAAACAGGACTTGCATGAAAGATTGAAGAAAAGCCACTACAGCATTCCCACTAGGGTGTTAATTAGCATAATCAGAAAGATATTAGGAGCTTGAACACAGATGCCCCTTCTGGGATAACCACACTCACCTATGGGGGGCTGTGCATGGACAGTATGAAAGAATATGACACTTTCATCAACAGTCACTAGCCAATTTGAAATGATAGCCAAATAAACACCTTTTTTTCTTCATATGTCCTAAATTAAACTAAAATAAATTATGGAGTGGCAGAATATACTGTTTCTAGTAGCTTATAGCAGCTCTGTAAACTTTGGTTAAAAAATCAAACGAGAGGTGGTACCAAGGACAAAGCAGGACAAAGCATCAGGAATCAAAGACCTGTGTTTTGTACTAAAATGGTGGCATGAATATGTGAGACACTGAATTCAATTAAAGTCTTAAAACTGTGAAAGAAGAACAAGACTTAGTGCAAGGAGTAAAGGGAATGAGACAAAACTCCATAGAACAAAATTGGTGAAACATGAAAACTCCATTGCAATGAGAGGTTACAGTATAAAGACTACATAATATACTACTATCCTTCACTTCATAGCAGACCTATTGAAAAAAGAGAAATAGATATAGTTGCTAGGAAATACTGTTTCCTCTATGACCTTATCTGATTCTTATTAATTTCAAGTAGATCTAAGCCAGTGGTGATAGATATTATATATTATTTTCACATAACATTTGTTCATAAATCTTCATGTTGTTTACACCCACTAGGATTCAGGCATTAGATCTAACAAATCATTATGAAGAGTACATTTTGTAACGTAGCAAGGCTGCAAAGTTTCTCATATCTCTTTATGTACATTTAGTGAAGAAAGAATGGGGAGAGTATGTATATATCAGTTTAGTTTTCACATATATACTATTTTGAACAGATAACAGCTATATTTTTGGCACGACCCTTCTAAGTATGCATATAGTACAAAGCATTTGCAATATTCTTTAGATCTATGGATTCTATGATACATATAGAATACGATTGCATAGCTGTAAATCAAAAATTGCTTTTACAGTACACTAAGATTTTTTTCTCAGACAACTGAAAAGACTGAGATAATTCTAATGGATTTGGATAATTGTTACATTGTGTCAAAGTAATATTTATAAGATTTCATCCATCTTTGACATTTCTTCAAGGCAGTGTCTCCCTATAACTAGTCTGACACAGGTTTTTTAAGGAACATGGAAAAAGCACATTTCACTATTTACTTCAAGAATCTTGGCTTTAAGATCAGCTACTTAGTAGTATACTGGAAAGAGTATTCACAAATTAGAATACCTCCGAAGCTCATCCAGCTTATGCCAAGCATTAGCTTGAGCCCATCAGCTCTCAGAAAACATGTTAATAAGGCCAACTATGGTGTTAACTCCCTTATCTGGGTGAAACGAGCCGTGTGTGTGCAAGAAGGTGTGTTTGCACACCCCATTATGTAGTTTCACATCATGTTCCAGACATATCTTGGTAGTTGAGTGTTTAGGAATTCACTTCTCATTGTTTTATACAGCTGATTACACATATAAAGACCCTGCTATTGAGCACACAGTGCAAGGGACTGTTTTGTTAACAAATGTTCTGTGCCACAGATGAGGTGGCACATAATTACAAAAACACAGATCTTTTCCTTTTGTTATTTTGTGAATACCTGCTTTAAAACAAGTAGTGAAACATTTTTACTCCCAACATTATTTTCTGTAGCAATTTGAGTTAACTTCATTTCTAGAGTCTAACATTTGTGGTGTCTACATTTTTCCCTTGTCAGATAATACTTGGAAGAATGTATGATCACACCATTGTTGCAGCAAGTCTTTCTTTTCATATCTCCATAGCTGTGTGAATAGCTGAGGATGCATTCAATCTTCAATTATCCTCACTAGCAGCTTTATGTGGCTATATAGCTTTCAAGACCAGAGCAGACACCTTGTCATGGAGCTATACTAACCCAGGAGACAGCTTAGAGCTAAATCTAAAAGGCCTTAATAGTCCACTGTACTGATACAGCCTTCTTTTAATTTTGGGTTCTCTTAAAGGGTGGAATGCAATTCATGGGAACAACTCTAGTCTACAAAAGGAAACATGTATCATAACCTTAAGGAGATTATGCTGAAGTAAACGTCATGTATATATTAAATCACTATTGCATTACATTGTGACATTGAATTATTTAACTGCAGAGAGCAGAGCAGAACAGATACACCTATTTGAAAAGTCATGTTCTAAACTGGCCTGTGGTTTTGATTCCCTAAATAAACATGAGAATGTGTAAGTTCCTCTGTTGACCAAATCTTGACTTCACTCACAATCAGGCTGTTGGTCTAAGATATGTACTGTGAACAGCAGAGAGGAACTGACCATTCTCCTTCCACCCATGCTGTGCTGCTTGAGGGGGAGACAGAGGAGGTAGAGGAGTTAGGAATGAAGGAGTGAAGGTGAACCTGGGAAAAAGGAAAGTGTTTCTTTAATTTTGTCTTTTTTTCCTCACCATCCAAGTCTATTTTAACAGGCAAAAAATTCAATTCATTTTCCCAAGTCAAGTCTGTTTTGAACCTGACAGAAAATGGTAAGAGGTCCACTTGTCTTTATCCTGACCTACAAGTTTTTATGTCTTGTCCCTCTGTCCTGTTGAGGAAAGGGAGTGAAAGAGCAGCCAGGTGGGCATCTGGCAGCTGGCCAAGGTCAATCCACCACAGTCAGTAACAGAAGAATAATCACAAACACGAGAATGTCATTCCTGATTTCCCAAAGAAATCCTTTGTGTACTTTCCAGGGGTGAACGTATATCTAAGGAGAACTAAGTTCTAAAAAAATTAGACAAATTATTTGCATGCCAAGACCCACATTAGCGAACAGGAGCCTTCAGAGTTCTTTGGATCTTTCAGGTCAGCAGCTTTAAATATTACAAATCCTTATTAAACAAATTCATAAGATGTTACGATGTTTCCCTGATTGCACTTAAGAATTCAATCTGACTATTTATAACGTTAATATTTTGGAGCCTTATCACTGTAGAATTAGACACACTTGAAATGCATCATAATACATACATATTTTCAATAAAATGTTTTAAAGAGAAAGCTTCATCACAAGAATAATTCACATCTTCCCAATTTGTTTCCATAGAGATCTCCTAAATATGAATGAAGGTTAGAATGATTTTACCTCTTTTCCTTTACACTGAGTATACTTATAATGAAACAAAAAATAAATTCTCTGTTTCTTGATGTAGTCCTGCTCTGGTTATACTGTCTATGGAAATAAACCTTGAAGACCCAGGAATGTTTGAGACTCCTGGGAACGGACTTCAGCAGTTAATTGAACGCCACCCAGTGTTAGAAGAAGAAATCACTACTTAGCTCTGCTCTAAAATAAGATCGGCACTGGGAAATGAGAAAGGGGGAAGACTTACAAAGAAGGTCGAATTGTATTTTATTTTTAAAGTAACATTTTAAGATGTAGTCTGTTTACTGCTGCTGGGCTATTAAATGGAAATTAAATAAGATAATGGATAAAAGAGTAGGCAAGAAATAGTGGGGGAAAGAAGTTTAACCTTCAGTTTTGAATTGCTGATTTGAGTATCTATTTCATGTAGTGTTGATCTAAAGTTTAATATTGAATTTATAATCTACTAACTTTCAAAAATTTTCCAACAGTGTTAGCCCACATTATTTAAAATGTTTTCTGTCTTTTGAATAACTTTAGCTCTTGAGAATTAATGGATATGTGTAGAGAGACAATTTTGAAAGCTATGTCCTAAACCCCAGACACATATTCTTCAAAGATTAATCATATTACTTTAGACTTAAAAAAAAAAAAAGGTCCTGCTATATTACATAGTTGAAGGAAGAGAGTGTTGGGAAAAGAATAAATATATCCATAAAATTCAGGAAGTTTCTGAGAAGAATAATCAATACAGAGATATAAGAAGCAAAAATTTTGAAATAATTCATGCACGTGCCTCATAAAACATCAGATGAATGCAACAGAATCTTTGGGGGTGGAAGGAGGGATTTTGCCTTCAGACAGTCATGTTTTGCGTATTTGCGACTGATAACTCATTTGGATGTTGCTTCTTTTCCTGGTCTCAAACTGTTGGTGAGCAACTCATGGTTGTTTCATTTCAGTTTATTTTTTGCTGAATGACTGCTGCTATTGGTTGATCTCTTGGTTGTTCATGTTCACTTTGTTACTCTTGATTCTAAATTAAAACCTGCTTTGACTACCCACGCAACAAATCAGCATGACAACAGAGAGCAAACACTTTGTACACTGTGCAGTACTCAGTAACAGAAAAAGAAATATCTGAGAAAACACTGAAGTTTACTTGGTTGGTTGGGGGTATTTTATATATAGTCATGTGAATATTTGTGCTGCAATCTGAAACCTTGTTGTACACTTTAATTTAAGGCTAGGACAAAATCTTTCCTTAAGAAAGTTCCTGTGGCTACTCATTGTGTTTCTTACTATGATTTCCCAAAAATGATTGCTCAAAGCTCAAGAAAGAGGATTTTATCTATTATTTTCTACTATATGAAAAAAAAAAAAGCCTAATCTCAACAATATGCACCTAGCAGATTTGATAACCATCACGCCATGTCTACATATACTGATATACATATACTGATAACATGAGACACTTTTTAATGGTTTTGTTAACTGGTGTATGAGCCAATAGAACAATGAGTTGTCTTTAGAAGTATTTAGAGGAAAAGTCAATTATCGTAAGACCTTGATGAAGGTCTTAACTGAAGTTCATAAGGTTATTTGAAACATTTTAATGACTTGAGAGTGATAGAAAACACCTTTTTTCTATAGTATATAAACAACCCTATCTACGAGAACCATCTCTAATAATACTGGCACTTTGTAATAGAGCGTGTTGAATTCTTAATTCTGGTATTTTAAGTGAATATAGTGGGTACCTCACTGAAAGAGAATGAAAATCAACAGACTTGAATGCATAAAAAAAAAAAGCTGAATTTACATCAAATTTATGGGTTTGAAAGGAAATTCATACTACTTATAGGACAAATCAGAGCCTCTGAGATTTTTTTTCCTGGTAATAGTGGTTATGTAAGAACAGTGCACATTCTTCATAAGCCAATAAACGTGTAAGAGATGCTTTAAAAACATTTTATTTCTTTTAGTTTAATCTTCAAGAAGTTGCGGAACAAATGTCAAAGACAGTATTGTTTGCCACTAAAGAGATTCAACATTTTCTAAGATGCTGTAATTTCAGCATGTAGTAGTATTTAAATTTCCATTTACACAAACAAATGCACTATAATGTCAAGATGGATCCTAGATCCAAATGTAAAATTAGTACTCAATCCAAAGTTTTTCAAAATAGGCCCTGGGGTTTGGGTTGGAGTTCAGCGTGCTTTATACGTAGCACATTTTTTCACATAAACCACATTTTATAAACCAAAAAGAACAGACATATATACACGTTTCATCATTTTCTATTCTAAAGAATAGATAACTGACAACTGTAACAAAACCAATTTTGTTATATTGCTATGAGCATAAAACATAGCTGTACTTCCCAATTTAAAGGAATGGGAAAAAATGAATGACTGCTTTTATGCAATATTTTTCTGTTTACTGTGCATCTTCTCCATTAAAAAGTCCTGAACTTATAAAAAGAAAACAATGGTTCAGATATTATCAGCATTAACAAGAAAAAGAAATCCCAGGGGCAGGGGAAGGATATATATATATATAGTTAATGAAGCTAATATTTGGTGATAGGGATGTCATTTAACAGGTTTTACTCTGACATGATGGGGAAAGAAAACCAGTAATTAAATGAGTTTATGAGGCACAATTAAAATAGTAATACTACTACTACTACTACTGGATTAGTCATCATTTAAGCAAAATATTCACAAAACTTGTCATGTTCATATGCTATTTAAAATGCCATGTCTTTAGCAAGGAAATGTATTTCAGAATATTTGTCTAGATTTGTTTATTTGTAGAAATTATTGCATTATTTCTCAATACAGTATCTCTAAATTTAACACATGGAATTTTTTGTCCCTTTAAGAGTGGAACTGGTTAAAAATTAAATGATAGAGATTAGATACATTTTCTTCAAAAATTTTCCGTTTTAATACAGCCCAAAAGAATAATTGCCATTACAAATTGGGTGGGAATTAATCACATCACAATAGTCTGCTTAAACCATAATCACAAGCAGTTTAGTATTTATATATGCTACCAGAAAAGAGATGCAGGCATTATAATCTGTGATCTGAATTGTTCTCTGTGTCTGTCTTTCTCCATAGGAACTGAAGAAACCACAATTCAGTGATGATGGTGCCCAGTTTGGGCACATGGGCTGTTAAGGCTTTCTGCAGCCTGAGCTCATTGAAACAAACACAGGTGAAGGCAGGCAATACAGACGGAAAAAAAAGGAAAAGGAAAAAAAAGGTCTATAGCAAGGAAAAAAGTGAGATGAACGAGGTCTGGATTCATTCCACTTAACTTGAGATAGCCTGCTAAGTTAAGATCATCAGTCACTCTAGGCTCCCTGCGCAGAAAAACAAATTAGAGGTAGGAACCTTCATAAGGCAGTTTACCCCACCTAAGAACCAAGTCATCTTCTGGTGGTGTCTCACACTGTTAACCACAGGGACAGCCCTTGCTCCCAGATAAAGTATGCCATTTTATTCCTGTAGGGGTCCTTCAGCTTAACTAAAAGAGGGGCAAAGTATTAAGACATAGAAATTAATAGCTGGGGTATCAGAAAGAAATTAAGAGCATGAACAGGAAAAGATTAAACACAAGTTAATCACCATGGAAGAGAAAAATCATCAAGAGGAAACTGAAGAACCAAAGAAAAATGCAACAAATCACAAAGAATTCAAAACAAGAAAAATGTTTTCTTTCTATTTATAAATTCAAATCAGCAGAGATGGCACTGATGGTGTGAATTAAGAGGCCATATTGCATTTATTATTTTTTATATTATTTTTAAGTTGCAGTAGGCTGGAATAGCTCTAGCTAATTGGCAAATGTCTGTCCACACATCACATGTGGTTTGATGAGATATAAAGGTGATTTCAATATGCTGGGACTTGTAATATTTCACAAATCCCAACTTATGGCCAAAAAATCTACATCCATCCAGACAGGCAACAATTCTCTAAGCACCCAGACCCTACTGAGAAATTCACATGAACAACTTTTGTGAAATATGTATATTCACTTATTAAAAAAGAGGTGGGGGGAAAAGTGTGCAGAAAATCAAAAACCATCTTGAACTAATCTTTAAGCCATTTATGGTAACATGGGTAAACAAATAATTCAATGTTCATTATTTGCTGAGCCATGTACATCTTGTTAAATAGAAGGATAATATACTCCAGTTCCCCTTTTGAGCAGAACACTCTCTTTGACTTGGAATTTGGGCAGCTACTAAACACACTTAATTTACACAGGCTATCTGAGATGTTAAATGAACCATAAAGGGCAGATGACAGAGACAAATAATCCTTTTCCCTGAAAGTGCCGAGTTTCAGGGTCTTGGTCTCCCTTTCACACTGATGCAGCGTGTGACACTGGAGGACCTGGCTATCACTTTCTATAAATGGCTTAACCTTCAGCTTTGTGTGGTCTGTCTAGTGCTATACCCTGACAATTAAAGAAAATCAATATCTGGCACTTCAATGCTGAAAACATGGAGCCCACTTTGGAGGTAAATAATTAGTTCAGAAATGCTTCAGGCAATAATTAACCAAACTAGACTTATTAAGAACACTTGCCTACAGCACTTTTCCTTTTCAGAGGTGTTTAATATCAATCACATAAGTTTTAAATGATTTAGATTTAAGCATTTCAGCTTCTAACAGTGTTATAATTAACACTGTTTGACTGGTTACCCTTTTACACAATAAATTATTCTCAAATCACCACGCCTTAGTGAAGCTTTAGACCTCATGCTCATTTATTTCAGTCTAAAAAGACAGAAGCACATAAATTATTTGATTCAGAAGCCTCTGATTTACATTTCTATTTAATTCTCATGGAGAGGGGTGATTGTTTTATATGTTTCTCTTTGAATCACAGATTATACATTTGATTATACAACACACTTGCACAAAGAATTCCCATGTAAGTCACTGAGCATGAGAGTGAAAGGCTAACATCCTTGGCTGTCTGTGAGATTTTTTCCACTGCCTTTAGAAGGAATAGGAACTTATGGAAGACTCTTGTGGTGAAGTCCAATGATGTGTCCAACATATTTCAAGTTTACGTGATTTGACTCAGTGACACAAAAGAAAAAATGTCCTTCCTGTTGGCTAGATACATTACGGCTCAATATCTGGCTGGAAAGAGAGAGTGGGAAGAGAAGAGGTAATTTTTGTCAGACTAGATATCTGTATTTTTCATGAGCAACTGTTGAATTATTATCCAGCTGAGGGTTTAGCAATTGCTCAACTTTGAAAGCATTCCTGCTGAAACTATACTCCTGTTGAAGTCAGCAATTCTTCTAAAGTTCTAAAAGACATGTAAATATTTTTCAGGATCTGGGCCTCTGTGTATGTTCTGTTGCTGTTAACACTGGAAAACTAACATTATGAAGGCAGAAAAGATGCTTCATACTTCTGGGTGCAGTAGTGCTGTGGTATCCTCACACTCAGTGGACTAAACTATGATCCCACCACCATTCTCGTGCAAGTAAATTACAAGAGCAGAACAAGAGATTTTCACAAGGCTGGGCTTGGGGCCTGTATGTGTGTGTGCATGCACGTGTGTGTGCTCAGAAATCCATCCTTCGCCTTTAAAATTCTATGGAAAACACACTAGAACATTTACACTAACAAAAGGAAAGAACAATCCTATACCCCAGTTTTGTAATTAAACAAACTGGTCATCTGCAGCCCCTCTGAGATCAGTGGAGGGAATTACAGAATCTCCATAGAGAATACTATCCTTTTTTCTCCTCTAATTGAACTGCTTGATGGATAAAATTAGTATTGTATGTAATCTGTCTTCTTCAGTGCCTCATGAATTTTATGGGTAGAAAAGTACACTTCGTCTTGCAATGCTTTAAAAAACCCAAACACTGTAGGAATTACCAGCCATGGATTGCTTTCTATATTTCATAGAATCTATATCATCCATTTAACGGTGTAAAGGTGACTAGTCAGGAAAGTCAAACACAGAATCATAATATTTTACCTTATAAAGCAAAGTGCATAAACCGGGACATTATGGAAATTGAGACACTCTAAACTAATGAAGAAGAGAATTGTCCTGCTTTATTTTACCTACCAATCTTGAAATGTAGAAGTGCAAATAATGCAAGCAAGGTATCTGATTTAAGTTACGCGCGGAAGCTTCCTGTATGGTCTCTACAAAGAGATTCAGTTGTCTGGCCATTGGCACATATCCTACACTAGAATACATAACTTATCTTCTGGAGTTGATTTATTGGCTGTAAAAGGGTTATTAGAAGCTTATAGCATGGGAAAATTGTGGCCTCATTTTAGTAGTATAGAATGCAAGCAGCTACATATACAGTTTTATAAACTGTCATAAGTCACCAGAAATTAAGCTGATGATTTATAAGCAGTTCACAGGGCCAAATGCTGGTGTCTCCCTTAGGATAAGGTAAATTGTTCTCAGGACACTATTAACAGTACTTACAAATTCTCTACTAACTATATGGGAAGGTCTGAAAAAAATTACCTGTGTTTGAGGCAGTTAAAGACAAGGCAAAAGAATCTTCAAGATGCCTAACTTTCAGGCATATAAATTTAGATAAGACAAACTTTATCTATCAGTTATTTCACACTAGACCTTTCTCTGCCCATTATCTTGTAATTTCTTTTATATGACTGCCATATCACATGGTTCCTATTTTTACTTAGTTCTTCCAGTTTTATGTCACTGACCTCACGTACATCAACACTCACATTATATTAACAGTGTGAATGTTTAATTTTCTTTCCATGTATTTAAATTTTAAAGGTTAATTCAGTTGCAATACTTTAGGCTACGTCTATAAGACGTTTAATGAAACAATCTATTTCAGAGTAGAATTATTTAAGTGATTTTTATTTATTTTCAGAAATTGAGGTATAACAGGAGCAAAACTTTAAAAAATGTCAATATTTATTTATTTTTTATAAAAATTCCACCAAGGATGTAAAGTATTCATTTAGTCAGTATGTTCTATAGATATTTGGGGTAAAAATCATAAGGTGGGTATATACTTGCCTTCTCTAAGATCACAGATTTGAGTTCAGTATAAGAGCAGAAAATATTAAAGAGAAAACATGCAGTCACCTGAAATATGGTAAAAACACTCCATGGAGAATAAAATAAGTTTACAAATGAATTGTTGTAAGATTTTTGTTGAAGGCCAGGCTTACAAGAAAATAAAGTCAAGTGGTGCATTTTATTATTTCAGACCCATTACAACATCACAGGTATATGGTACCCTTACGGTGAAAACAGATTGATTAATTTTCCATACACTCCAATATTTTTATATTGATCTTCACCTTATTTGTGTTCTTTTGCCTTTCATGGATTGTTTACCACAGGAAGTTTGGCACACCATTTTTAGTGGTACTCCTTTGCTCAGTGTAGAACTTACATCACTATGACAAGCATTTCATTCTGGTTTTAATGACTTAAAGGAAATCTAAACTGAAGAATGAAATCACAGCTCTTTTCAGAATCATTCATCTGAAGTCTTAGACATTTTAGACACAGTCAGACAACTTCCACAATATTTGATTGGTTTCCACATATTTTTTCCATTTCTTTGCAAACATCCTGCCCCCCAGGGACATTTTTAATTCTCCGTAAACATTGCACCTCATTCAATAAATGTTTGCTCTCTTGTGCTGAAAAAAGTGAAGACCTTAACACTGAGGGAATAGAACATTGACGGTCTAGAAGTAGGATGTCATTCAAACTAGAGGAAGATGAGGAAATGGAAGTGGAGGAAATAACTTTACTGCAGATAATATTTCTTGTTTCTGTATGACCACAAGTCATCCTTAATAACATTTTAACAAGAAACAATCATACAAGCCTCTGCACAATTGGGATAAGAGCTCAGTCTAACTAAAACAAACATTAGCATGAAGGAGAATTTTATTATCACCCTCAAGACTGTGAACTGCAAGTTTTTGGACAATAAAGGTTCCATTCACGTCTTCTCAATAAATTGCCTGCTGTACGACAGGAAGATTTCCACTAGAGTTTGCCTAGCTTTATTTTGAAACTATATTCATGGAAATTTATTATAAAAATGATGGCTTTTAGATGCCTTTAATGTAAAAACATCCCACAAGTATTTAATGTCTGAATTGTCCAACATTTTTTCAGGTATTCAGGTGATGTTTCTATGCTTGAAATCAAAGATGTATTTTATTTAAAGATATCCCACAGTTAGTATTTCAGATACATTTATATTTTTTTGTCACTTTTTGAATATGCTGTCTCATGACCACCTATTAATTAGGGAACTAAATGAAGAATTTAGAGCATCCTATATCTCAACTGACCTTGTGTGTATCAGTGGAAAGGCAACAGGACACATGCTTGAGATCAAATTATTGGCATTTTCTCTGACATGTTAGCGGTGGTGAGGAAAGCAGATGGAAAAAACCATATTAGATATTGATCCCTTTCTCATTCCTGCATATCCTTTAATTAGATTTAGATTGTAAACAATGCTATTGTATCTTGTGACAGTATGCGTGAAATGATGGCCTGAACTGTATCTATGTATATTTTGAAATATTAGTCAAATTGAGTGCTTGGAAATTTTATGCATTAGAAATATATGCTTTTAGTCATGTTGCAAATTTTCTTAAAAATTAACATTTAAAAAAAAAATTAGAATGCCCTTTTGAATGCTTTATGAAGGAATATACTAACCTCTCTTTTAAGGAAAGGAAGTAAAGAAACACATATAAGGATGTGCTGTTAAAGTTTATATTCCAAGTATGCAGACAATGCAAACTAGCCAAGACACCAACAGGTCAGAATTTCTGCCCTTTTGTTAGGCCATGGCTGTCACTGCAGCTGCATCAGCATCTGCCAAGCCAATACCATGCCAACGAGCAAACATGCTCCTCCATTTTACACACACAATGGTACCTCACAAAATTATCCTTCACAAAGCTTATGTGAGTTCAGCAGTTTTTCAGCTTAGATCTGTTGTCACACAGGAATTGCTCTCCGATTGTAAAACCAGCTCTCTCCTATTGTAGACCACATCAACATATTACTGATCCCAGGCTCCTATGTTTTGCCAGAACAGCAGCAGCTGAGCAGTCTGCATAATTCCCCTGCATGCTTTGAATTCTGGAGGGGCCTATTAACAAGAGATCTGTGTTGTGAGATGCAATTACACTACATAGGGTGCTATGCCAGGTCCTGGCACACTGGTGATACTAGATATAGGTTATTAAGACAGCCTGGATTCAGGAGTTTTGTACAGAGAGACAAGAATTTCACACAGAGACAGCGCTCAAAAGACCACTTCAATGTTGTTCAAAACAAATACAAAAAAGTATGCACCTGAGATGAAATATAATGTTACATGTAAATAAATTTACTGATTTGGATTTCCCATTCTGTTAGGTAGTGGTGCAGAGTAGCAATGAAGTACACTCTTCTCAGTGGTGGCAAGCAGGACAAGAAGCAAACTGAATAAAATAAAATTCCATTTTAAAAAAAGAAGTTCTGTTTTATTATTACTTTTTACTGGTAGGATCATCAAACAGTGGAATAAATTGCTGAGAGAGGTTGTGAACTCTTCACTGTTGAAAGCACTCAAAACTGACTGATCAAGATCCCGAGAAACCTGCTGTAGTTGACAATATCCACCAGTCCCTGCCAAGCTCAGCTCTTCTGCCAAAAGACATACATACTAGTGAATTAGTCAGCTGATTTTTAAGATATAATAATAATAATATATATGTTCACTTTGAAGAGAATTGCATGTATATGCTGGTGCCAGACCTTCCAATTCCTACTAGAGCATAAAAACTGGATATTTATTTTTTTAAAAAGTGGGTTACACTCCACCATGATAGGATAGATCAAAAACTCAGCATGCCACACATGAGTTACAAAGATTTCTGCTCAAGGCTATCTAGTGAAAAAAAAAAAAGCAGTTTCTTGAGATTTAGTGAATCCACTTTTTTTTTCATTTAAAATATTATTCATTGCACTCTGTTCCACATACCATGCAATCTACTTCTCTGTTCCTTTCTACCAAAGCAAGACCAAACCTAAGTTTTACAAAGGATTTTGGAGGAGGGCAGAAGGTGGAGAAGAAGATAGAAAGAGGTTGATCCAGTGATTTCTGATATGGACTACCTATCGCTATTGACTTCTCAGCATATGGATACAGCAATGGGCAGCAGTAATAAATCTTAAAATAAATTCAATGAGATGGTCTGAATGGAATAATCTTAATGGAGTGACTCGTCTTCAGTAAACACAAGCCACTGAGAAGTCATGGATTGCAACTCTTTATTAGTAAGTGTACTGAGGTTTTCCATTGCCTGCAATCTGCAGTCAAAGTACTTCTAAAGCCTCAGATACCTGGAGCTGGCTGTACAAGGGAGCAAATACAATGTCAAAGGCATTTGCTTTTCCTTATTTAATCCACTGAAAATGCAATTATCCCCAGAGACAGGAGATGAAAGAGACTTGGGAAAAGGGAATTTTTCTCAGTCTTATTGTCAAGGGACTGTCTTGTCAGGCTCTATTGGCTTCACTAATTTACTTATTTCCTAATATTCTTCAGACCTCAGCACCTTTGTTAAGAAACAGTACTGTACCTTTTACATTTATTTCTGTAGTTTGAAAATTAACTTTTTTTTAAAGTTGTGACTTAAGTGGCTTTGAGGATCAGTGGAGTTTTGGTTTGGGTTTTTTGATTGTTTTGGGGGGTTTGTTTGTTTAGCTTTGGTTGTTTAGTTTTATTTTTAAAGACAGTGGCTATTAAAATGTGCTGGATTAGAGACTAAATCCCTTGTATTGCAATTAATGAAGAAAGATGTCAGTGTAAAAAAAACCCCAAACAATTACAAAGAAAAAAGAAAAGGGGCTTCCAGGGGCCTCAGTGATGAGGATCTAGGTCTGTCCATGGCCAGCTCCACCCAGCTGAGCCCCTTGGCCAAGATGGGAGCACCAGTGGAAAAACAGACTTAAGAAAGGTCAAAATACTGCACAACAGTGAAAAGTGAGGTAAAAAACTGTAAGAAACAGCCCTTCAGACACGTAGGTCAATGAAGAA
Organism: Corvus cornix cornix; assembly: GCF_000738735.6. Lineage (NCBI taxonomy): Eukaryota > Metazoa > Chordata > Aves > Passeriformes > Corvidae > Corvus > Corvus cornix. The sequence continues at coordinate 16,468,348 of NC_047057.1, read as the reverse complement.
GTGGAGTGGAGGTGCTGCAGTTGCCAGAGATGAGATTTACCTGCAGCCTGTGGAGGAGACCATGGTGGAGCAGATGTTTCCCTGCAGCCCTTGGAGAGACTCTGCTGGAGTAGATATCCACACTGTAGCCTGTGGGAGATGACACATTGGATGGTGTACATGGATATCCTGGTTTTGGCCAGGACAGTGAATTTTTCCACTGTAACTGTGAGGGGGCAGAGGCCAGAGCCGTGTGGGTGTGTGGAGGTTGTTATTCTGTACCACTTACTTCACTGCCAGGGAGCAAAAGTAAGGGATTCTCACTTCCAAGGAGGGGAGTGTGGCTTGCGGTCATGAAGAAAAAAGTGGCATGTGGAGGATCTGCCACCATTTCATTCATTGTCTCAGGGGTCACATGGGGCTGGGTTGGTCTCTTTTTGTATACTTTTGTTATTAATGTTGTTTTCGTTCCTGTTTGTTTTCTTGTCTGGATGTTGTTTCCAGTAAATTGTTCTCATCACAGCTCGAGATCTCTCTTTTGTCTCTCTCACCAGAGGGGATGGGGACGGGGAGAAGCTCAAGCTCATGGTTTGCATTTTACTGGAAAAACTTAATTAGGGAATACCATTCCTAAACCACCACAGTGGATATGGTCTGAAGGAACTGTGGCCTGTGGCAGACCCACACAGAACTGGTTTTCCCTTGAGAACTGCAGCCCACTGGAAGGAATTGTGCTGAAGCAAGGAAATGTCTCAGGAGGCAAGAACAGTAAAGAGGTTGTTATGGACTCAGCACTATCCTCCCATCCCATACCCTCCTTGAGGACAGGAGGAGGAGGAGTTTAGAATGAAGTAGTGAAGTTGAACTTTGGGAAAAAGAGGAGAGAGAAGGTGATCTTTAAATATTGTCTTTTTTTCTTACTATCCCCTATGTTTTGATTGTTGATACATTGGACAAATTCTCTCAACTTCAGTCAGTTTTTCTCTTAAGATTAATTCATAAGTTATCTCCCTGTGCCTGTCTCATTTTCTCCCCCTGTTCTGTTGTGGAGCATGAGGCCAAGATTAACCCACCATGTGTATAAAATCCAAATCAAGTTACCTTGAATACCAGGAGCAGCAATATTTTTGAATACGTTGTCAAAATGTAGCTAGAAAGACTCTGTGAAGAGTCTGTATGGTTGTACAGTATGTGCAGTACAGGAAGAATCACACTAAAAGTGCCCAACTTTTGTTAACAGTAGCATAGAAGATGTGAAGACAATGTTTCTCTTGCAAATATCAGCATCTCCAAAAGGTCAGAACAACCCTCACATATGAAAGACTAAATATTTCTACCTCTACCACTTAAGCTCTATAGATTGTATCTCTGAATTTTTTTACCCATGTTGATATCACAGCTCCTGAGTGTAACATCTATGAGAGCAAGAAAGAACAGTAAGCTCAAACCAGACAGTGTCCTTCACTTTCTATATATATACACACATACATTTATATAATATATTTAAGGTAAAACTATTAACAAAATGGTAAAGTTATCCTTTACCTGTGCCCAGATTATCCCACGGTTTTTCCTTTTTAATTATCTATTTTCACATCATTTTAAGCCAAGAATGAGGTTGTAATCCAGGACTTGAAATACGAAAGAGTATTTGGTCTTTCAGTTCATATGACACATATTTAATATCATACCGCATTTCCAAGTAGCAGAGAGGTCAAGGTGTCTCATTACATAAGGGCACTTTGATGTTTCAGTTGGTGCTGTGAGGTTGTAGCATTTCAATACTTGTACACTTTTTAACTCACATTTATTTAATCCCTGCTAACGGGATTAGAGAGTTATGATGCTTCCTGGCAGTAGGTATATTGTCCTGTAGATTTTTGCAGATCTTCTGTTAAAGGGAGTTACACACTGGAGTACCAATGTCTATTAATACGAATAGCAGCTTCCACAAACAGTCTTCTAAACAGCAATTTGGGTGTCCTAAAGCTTTCTAGTCATTCAGGAGAAATGACTCTGATGTCAACACTTTAGCAGCAGAGAAACATCCATTCCTCTATAAGCACTCACAAGAGACTCTCAAGCAAGACCTTTTTTTTGTTTTAGTTAGTGGAAATGTCTTCTATTCTTGAGCCTATTAACTTGTAACAATAGAAATAATAGGAGCTGAGACAGGTGTAGAAAGTTTAATTCTCTTCTTCCTTGCGAGCCTCAAATTTAAAAAGGGAGTTCAAAATTCATGATAAAAAAGGTTATTAAAATTCATGAATGCTAGTATAATATAATTTTGATCTGCACAGTTTTTCAGGGATTGTTGTCAGTTTCTATTCCACTGTTAGCCATCATTAACAGCAAATATGACAGATACACTAATGAAATCGATTTGGTCATGTTATCAATTTAATCCAAAAATGTAACCCCATTTTATTACCTTGTAAGTTATAAAGGCTTATAGGCTAATGTCATCTGTCACCGTAAGAGTTCTCCGCCGAACTTCTTAATAAATAAATGTATGTTTATTTTTTTATATTTTGAATTAATTACTTCAATACAGCAGTAATGCTGGTTTAGCTCATGGTAGGACTGAAATATTGGTCAATGCACTCTAGTAAGGGAAACTTTTCAGTGAAAGGAATATAGCAATACAGTATTGCCCTGGAACCTTGCTACAGCTCGGCAATAGATAACTGTGCAGCAATATTCCCTGCAGCCAACTCACTCTCTAAGAAACTAATACAATCCTCAAGCCTCTATAAGAGTTGTACCTTGTTGTAAGGAAGTTTTTTTAAGGTACAATGAAAGCAGGATTGTCCTCAAACACATACCTCTCTCATTAATAACATTAGAAAGCTCAACAAGATACTCCTCCTTGTAGATGGCAGTATTTTTTTTTGAGCATTTATTATCTGATGAAACTACCTTATAGCTTTTATATTGTGTTTGGAAAAATAACAGACCAAGCTAGGTATCATTATGACAGGTGTCACCAGATGGCATCATTACAAACAGACTTCTGAATTATTTCACTGCGCGATTAAATATTTAAACTTGGGAAACTTCTCAACTATGAACATAAGCTTAGGCATTATCTTTAAAAATGGAATGAGAAGCAATATTTTTACCTCCAGTTAGAGTTTGTTCTCAAGGAAGAATTGGTTTTGGAGCACAGAAATATATTGTTGGACGTGAATAGTTGTTTTACAAGCTGTTTGCCTTGTTTCCAGACCCAAGGCATCTTTACAAGTAAGTAGAAAGTCAACAAGCTTTACCATGCATCTATCTAGATTTTTTAATTCTTCACAAGACAGTAAAAGAATGATAAAAGACTTCTGAAAGAGCAAAATTTTCTTTTTTTAACTGGAGAGAGATACTGAAGAAATCTTTCATTCCTGTTCTCAGAAAGCCATTCAAATTGCAGTGATTTCAGATTATGCATCCTATACAAAATCCCCTCAAGAGTAGCAAACCTGAGGGCCAGTTGCCACCTGGCATACAAGCGCTCAGCTAGAGGCAGTATCATGACATGGGCTTTTAGTTGGTACTGCACCACACACTGCCAAACCCACACCAGTAGCCAATAAATAATTCCTTTAGAACTGCTGGTAACCATTGCAGTGGGTATGTCTGCACAGCACTACAGGCTGCAACAATGGGAGAAAAAGGACAGGAGAGGAAGCTTGCTGAGTTTGTCAAACTGCCTAAGGAGACTACAGTTACCATCTAAATAATACAAAGTGATCATGTCACGGAGTCAGCGACAAATCTTCTTCCAATAACATTTTGTTAATCTACGAAGAACAAGTAATGAAGTACAGGAAACTCTAACCTGATGCATACAATTAAATACAAAGTTTTCACAACAACTTTTCTCTCCAACTTGCTGTATTTATCTTTGAGTTTAGACAGTTTTCATGTGTTCCTGGTTTGGAAGAAGCTCTACAGCAATGCATGTATGTTTCTGGAAGAGCCTCCTTTTCATGAACAAGGTGTGGCCATTTGCTCAAGAACTGTCTGTGTCATTTCTGGGGGTGTTAGTTTCCTGTGCACAGTGAGGTCATTGTTATTTACTCAGCTAGAATTTCTGCCCATCCAGAGCTCACCCTCATTTGATTTGTTTTGCATGAGCTACAAGATACATTATCACTGTCATTTTGCTCTCTTCAAAATTCTGAGAAGAAACAAATATGCCCGTGGAGAAAACCAAGTGCTGCATAGCTACATTGAGGCAGAAATTGTAAGTTGTGCCAAATTAAACATAATTTTGTTCAAGCACCAATATATACTTTTTTATTGTTTGCTAATAGCATGTCATTTAGGCTTCTATGTCTTGAAGTTGCAGTCCATGTTGAATTTCTGCTCTGGAGGCTGCTTTAGTACACCTTTGTAGAAGTGAATGGAGAATGTGGACAGAACTAGCCCGCAATAATTTTCATCTATCCATGTGGAGATTGTCTGCATATACAGGAAGAAATATATGACCCTTGCACTTGCTTTAGTCATTGTGATGGGAAGGCCCTCTTTACTGCCACCGGGGCTCTGTGAGCTGTTTTGTGCAATGTGTTTGTACATTAACAGCTGTGTCAGGCTTCTACTACCCAATTTTTGTTAGCACCTTCACAACTCAGTACAAAATTCTTGTTGACAGCTGATGTCAACCTTTCCTGTCATTATAGCCTCTGCCTGAGGTGGGTGACAAGTATTGTTATGCCTGTGTGAGAACCCATACTAAGCCACCTGTCTCGCTTCCTGGGTACATAGAAATGTACACATCAGCTTCTTCCAGTGCAGGGAAGGAAGACAAACACTTGCTCACAGTGCTTTATACAATGGCTTTGAGGTAGTGCTCAAGCTCCTTAGGTAGTGTAAACTGCTCTCAGCACATGCTAACATTGTTCCTTCTGTTATGTCAGACCCTATACTCCTAACATAAACACCTTTGGAGTTTCTACTCCTAAACAAAGATCTTTGCAGAGATTTTCTTTTTTCATACTAGATTTTGGTGTGGTTTTTGGTTTTTTGGTTTTTTTTTTACATTAAAAGTCCTTACTGCTTTCTATTTTTTTTACTGTATCTGTTCTTTGCATGCTATTTATTAATATTTTTAGTAAAACTGGTTTTTGATTATATGCTAATCAACTTTGTTCATTTGCACAGGTCTTTTTGCATCACTGCGGCACAATATAGTGTTTTAGTGTCACTTTCACTAGCCTGATAGTGGCAATATCAAACCTAGAAAATTGTGGGCATGGTCTGTCCAAGCCAGATGTGGAGGACATCAATGCCATGAGCACATTGTGCTTTGTGACTACAAATATAAATCGTAAGTGTCCTCCAATGGCTTGCTGGAGCTCTGAAAAGGCATAACTAACATAGGATTACCATATGAAAACAGTGACTTGACCTAGGCACTGACTAGCTTGAAAACAACATTAGTATCTATGTCAAGAGCAGAAGTTATTTTCCACATATTTCCTAAAATTTGACATAATTGAAGCCACAATTACTTTGATGGTGTAAGAAATGATAAATTGACACTCCTGATTTTCAGTTTTCCATTTTCTGTTAATATTTGGTGATTCATTTTGCCTCTGCATATCTTCATATGCCTCCCATATCTTCACTAATCTGTGTAATTTACTGATACTAACAAACCGTGCAATCTCAGTATTCATATTTCATTCATAGTCAAAAGCAGTACAGGAACTTGTGTCGATCCTCCCACAGAATGGCTCATTATTAGTTACTGTCTATTCTGGCTTATTGTAATTTCTACTTTTTAGTTTAGTTTCCATTTTTTAGTTTATATTTAGTAAGTGACAGAATTGCCTTTTATATATTACCCATGGGTCTCCAAGTTTAATGGGATTTATATCTCAAAAGAAGACAACCACATTATCAGTAAAATTCTCATCTCTGCAGTTAAAATAATGTTTCCTTTCTTATTTCCCTGTTTCAAATAATACTCCTTTTGACTGCCCTAGCATGTACTGAATACTAAAAAGCACTTATTAAACACTAAATACTCTGAAATGAAAAAAATATTTTTCTCTGGTCTTGGTTGGGTTTTTTTGCAGTTTCTTTCTTGAACTCCTTTCTCTACTCAAGCCCCAGTTTGAAATCAGAAGTCGAATATCGTGCTTTCTGTCCATCTTTATTTGCCTAAGCCCAGTGTGAGATTCATTACTTCAGTAGGATCAAATCTGTTATGTCAGAAAAAAATAGTCAACACATTCCTGTCTTTGGTTGTTACTCATATAACATCCAGCATCATACAAAGATGCTTAAAAGAAAATGCTTTCTTATGTATTTATATTTTTTAATTGGAATAGGTACTGCATATATGTAGGTTTATGTGATGAAACAGCTGGTTCTGGGTGCGGTTTTCTCCCTTGAATAAATATAATAAATATTTCAATTTAGGTTTGGGTTGGTTTGTTTGTTTTTTTGGAGTTTTTTTGGCTTCTTGTGCTACATCCACTGCTGGCTTGTTCATTTCTTCTTTCCACTAGTTCAGTTGCCCAGGCAGTCAGTGCTGTGATTTTCCTGTCAACCAATCATTTACCACCTTTTAGTTCAGCTGTTCTTCATAGCTACAGAGGCTTTTCAGACACAGAGTTGAATTCCTTATTTTCTTCTGGAAACTCTAATTAGTAATCAGGATTGTGATGAGTAGGCTATATGAGATAGTAAGTGCCTGGGTTAAAGATTTATGCAACAGCACATGGGTACAATTTCAGTAAACAAGTGAATGATTGAGGATTCCACATAAAACCTGAGCTGCTGCTAAGAAGAAATGAATTGACAAAAAAAAAAAAAAAGCTAAAAGCATAATTATGAAATTGGTGAATGATGTGTCACATTGATTGCTACAGTGTGCTAATGTTTGCTCCATTTGATATCCCAGATATTAAAAGCAGTACTTAAATGTGTCCTTGCCTGGGCTAACAGAAAGCTAAATTGAAGCTTTTTTCAAAAAATTTTTAAAGGTTTACTGCATTTCTAGAGGTTGTTTTTATTGGTCTATTATGTGTTTTTATGTATTATTCTGTTTCCTTTCAAGCATGTTTTGAAAAAGTTACTTGTGTGCAAGTTGAGAAATGATGGATATTTAATAGCATTCAAATAAGACATTACCTTCTGTCTTTCAAATTCTGCTTTTGAAGAGGCACATAAAATACTTTCAGAAACAAACAAGTTTTTTTTTTATGTAACTTAGTTTTGTAAAATTAAGGTTAACAATATTCTGAAAACATATCGTTCCTGAGAGAGAAACATTTCACCACTGCTCTTAGAGTAGTAATTCACAGTGACAAAGGCAGCCAGTGTATTTTGTTTGCTTAAAACTGTACATTCTGGGGGAGGACGGAAAAGCACAAAACACATTTTAAGTGCCTTGAAGTGTCTGTTGTACACAAGAGACTCAGAAACTAGAATGCATCTCTGAAGAGTAATCAGAATCTTTTTCCTTTATAGATCTTATCCAGAGTAAGCCTTATAACCATGTATATCTACTCTTTTTTGAGTATTTAAATATTTAGAAAACAAAAACATAAGGTTGCATATTCAGAACTGATTGGAATGTAGATTTTAGAATCATTTTAGAATGATTTTAGATGTAAAGAATTCAGATGTCCAGTCATAGATTCTCTTGTTCCTGGAAGATCCATTTTCCAGAAAATAAATGACCTTAATACGATCTGTGACTGAGCACACCAAAATGAAAGTACCCAAGACATAAAAAAGGAAGGGTAAAACTTCAAAACACAGCTCATGTCCTCAATTTCCAATTCCATCTTTCTCTCTGTGCTCCCACCTTACTTATCATCTGGTGAAATTCCTTTGGTGACGTCATGCTCAGGGAACAAGTCTCACTTATAAAAGGATTTTCTTTATTTTTCATAATTTAGCTGAACCAACACAAAACTGAATACTGTAAAGCAACAAAAAGGATGTAACAACTTTCATTTTTTTCTGTGATTACTAAATAAGGCTACTAAGCTCCCTTTAAAATAAATCCAAACAGAGAGTTGGTAGAGTGAGGGATCTGGCTCTTGAGGTCTACATGTACAGTAAATGTATTTACCATCATTTATTGCATGACATTTTAAACCTGACATTGGTCATTTATAGTGCAGTCAGTCCATAACACTTTACAAGTGGCTGGGCTTAAATTGCTACTTTGATACTGGTCAAAATCCTATGATTAAATAAGAATTTTGTAGATATTTATTTTACTTGAAGACAAAATGATCCATAGTTCACATTTTCCTGCAACCGCTGCATTAAATAAGCCTCAATGTTTGAGTAGGCTTTAAAAAAAATTCTTTAATCAACTTTTCATTTTTGTACCTTTCATCTATGGTCACTTGAATAATCTCTATATATTTTTCTTTAGTAGAATAGAACTAGCATAACACTAAAAGTTAATTGGAGTATTAGGTAGTATACTTGAAACCAAAATACATTTGCCAGGAAGAAATTAAGCTCCCTTGTTGATTGTAGCATACCAATATGTACCAAACTTATATGCCAAAAGGTACAGTAAAAGGGAACAAGGTTTTGTTTCTGTTTTATCATAATTTCTCCCTTGTCTATGCTGTCTTTGCTAAATTTTCACTAACCAATAATGCTGAAAAAGTGGGCTTTCTAACAATGAGGTAAAACACTGAAAATGGGATAAGGAACAGGCTTCAAACAGACCCTTACATAAAAGTAGGGAAGAGAAAGAAGGAAGAAGGAAGAAGGAAGAAGGAATTCGGAAGGAAGGAAGGAAGGAATTCGGAAGGAAGGAAGGAAGGAAGGAAGGAAGGCCTTGCTATGAAGAGCAAAGAGTAAAATATTTTACACTCTATTTTTATCAGTACATAAAGACAAAAAATAAAAATAAAATAAAAATAAAAAATGCCTTCCAACAGTGCAATGGTTGAATGCATTTATGTAATATAAACAACATTATTCTTTGCTTTTTCTACACAGTCCTCTCTGGTCATGCTTTACATCCAGAATGTCCCAATGGAAGAAAGCAAACGACACCGGTCACTTCAGAGACAACTGAAGTAATAAAACACAACTTAACTCTGAACCACTTTTCATAACTGTCAGAGTTATCACGTTAATTGTTAAATAGGATTTTCTACAAATATACAACATATAAAAACTGTTAAATATATAACTTTAGGCTTTTCAAAATACATTTAATGATCTCTTTCAAACAAGTGTTACTTTTGTTTTCTCTTTAATTTGCTTTCTGGTGCTAAATGGTGTATCAGATGAGACATAGGCCACAGATGACCAAACATGCTCTTTGCAAATACTGTATTATCCAACTTTAACTATCAAAAATGGAACTGTAGAAGAGGCATGTTTAACTGGTTAAAACGGAAAATGATTTTAGTACGAGAAAGTCAATCTAAGTACAGAGGAATAAAGGTGCCGTGTCGACAGTTTGTGTTCTTTTTGTCCAAGTTTTTCAAACATAGGTCATTTTCTCTCAGTGCTCCATTATGTTCTCTTGAACATGGCATTTCAAGAGCAGGTCTCTGAGTTAGTTTTTACTTCAGCTTTCCATAAAGACTTCTGCTGGACAACATTTCAGCTTTGTGAAAGCTGGAATCATGTCTTTGTGGAGACCTCCTTCAATTTAATGACATAACTCTGTTAAGAGTAAGATTGTGTCCACTTTAAAATAGATTTTGCTCTTTGGTCTATTGTAAATACTGAAAGTATAAGAAAATAAAAGCAATTCAGACAGTTTAGGGCACAAGAAGAGTTTCTCTTTTGCACCTCAGTCTCCTCCCATAGGCAAAACAGTCTTCTCTAAGGCTGATTGGGATGATACTCTTCATTGTAGCAGACTCTTCGGATTGAAACATGTAGGTAACAGCAAGTCCAGCAGTGGTGTATAACGCAGATGAAATGTTAACCATGAACTTTTTTGTATTGCTAATGCCCAAGCATATCTCTTTTTCTATATTCCTTAGTCCAGTGATCCTTAGAATGGTAGAACAAACTTTAGCTCATAATGCAGAGGAATTATGCTGTCATTCATGAGATACAGAGAAACAGACAGTTGGGTTGATGACATATAACGGATGATGATCAACAGCAGTGAAACTTGACTAAGTTAAGTAGCTCACAGAGAGCCTAAACCACTCCTACGAGGATTCTGTGTTGCTGCATTTGTCAGGAGACCTGTAAATCAATAAGAACAAATGAGTCAGTGTTTTAATTTGCAATTCTGCTTATCTTTGCTGTCCATTATTACAAAATACACTGTACTGAGATTTTTCAAGGAGACAGTTAATTAATTTGAAGATATTTATTTTGCACAGAATTTTCCCTGAGAAAGAAGCATATGAAAAAGCCTATATTTTTATTATAAAACGTTTATGCTTTAATAATTATTTCCAATAAATTATAACTTATAATAACTTCAATGCCATCCACTTTTTACTAAGCTTCTTGCACGTTCTTTCTCATAAAAATCACAGAATGTTCTTTTACACACATTAAAGTTACAAATAACAATGTCTAATACACATGGTGATTAAGATTACTTTTAATTTTTATGTTTAGGATGTAATGAACAATGGACATGAAAACCATGAACATATATTAAAAATGCAAAGATGTTTGTACTGGAGACTTTTCTGCAGTTAAGTTTCCAAAGAGCACTAGAGTGTGCCTAATTTAATCAATACTGCCCTCTAGCGATGCTATTACAAGTGCAAAATAATGTAAATAATGGCTATTAATAGTCAATTTAATCAGAAAATTGTTTTAGTTACGTACCAGAAACAAACAAAACAAAACAAAAAAAATCCCAACAAAATGCAAGATAATAAAAACAGGCAAAGTACTGCCCAATGAACCTGTTGCAAAGAAAATTGAATGGAAGCAGTATTTTGAAAGAGAAACAGAACCAAAGTTCACACCATTAAAGAAATCAAGAGTACTGGAAGACAGCACAAGCACAAATGAGAAAATAACAACCGATTTATACAACAAAGAGCCAGCTACTCATGCTCACCCAAAATATGAGTTTAGAAATGGTTTAAAAAATACACAGATGCTGTATGCTCCAAAATGTTGTGGGGTATATTAAGAAAGCATGATTGCTACAAAATGCTGTTTGAATTTTCAAAAAATTATCTTCTGCTTTGGCATTTTTCTGTCTCCAAGTAGTCAGAACTGTTATTATTGATGGAAATACCATGCAAAACTCCAGAAAATACTTAACAGTGAATGTAAAAGCAAAACAAACAACAAAATCAAATTCAATTGGTTTAAGCCATATATTAAATATTGCATTTTTAACCTAATCTTCAGAGCTGTACATGAAAAAAAATCTGCCTCCAAATCAATTTAGTGACAGCTTGAAACATATGGATCTCTATATATATGCATGTAGAAAGAAAGAAAGAGAGAGAGAGAGAGAGGCAGATAGATAGATGAATACTTTCCTTACAAGGCATAAAGTGTATGTCATAGATTTCTGCTTTTGTCCTCTCACCTTTTCCAGGAAAAAACACCCCAGAAATCTTGCAAACAGCCTTTCCTTTTCGGACTAGTGATCAGATCTCCAAACCACATGGCCTCAGACAGGCTGAAGGCAAAAAACCTGGTTGATTATTGTGATATATTCCCCTTCTTAAATATACTTTCAGCAAGAGAAATTAAAGTTTTGCTTCTATTAATTTTACTCTTTCCCCTTTAAACTCTTTCTTGGGCTTCCTGATATGCCCCCTATTTTTCTTCCCATTAGAAAAGAACACAACTTTAAAGGTAGTAATACTTTTTAAGGTTGCAAGACACAAAGCAAACAATTTATGGTTTATTAGGTCTGAAAGTAAACTACTATGTGATAAGAATTAGCTTGACATAGATCCATCTTTCCTTTATCATGCTGGAATGGCCCACAGCTAAAAGCAACAGCGTAAACTGCTGATGGACTGTATGTTCAGTGTTTTCATAGTGTACTTCTCTACCATATTGGTCCCAGGATGAAGAGAGAATTCAGGTACAACAACATACATTCATAGATACCTGCTGCTTTGTCATTTTATGGGGATAAAAGCTTCCTTCCTTCCTTGCTATCCCTGTCTCCACTTTAAACACCCCTGCTGCATGAATATGGTATTAACACTTTAAAAGAAGACAAGAAGCGAGGAGAAAATTATGCACTTTAAAAATGCTGAGGAAGGGCATAGAGCAGGCTTGAAATAAAGTGATGACAGGAAGAGGAACAGATTAGAGAACAGGAGGTGAATTTACAACTTTGGACAATGACAGGAGAAAATGAAAGTGGGAAAAATGCATAGGTTAGCCAGGGAAGTATAAACATCACTTATTAATGAAGGCATGAAAAAGAAGTAAGATAGGTAATAACAGATAGAAAGGAGAAAGAAAATAAGAGAGAGCATGATGAGTCCAGAGAAGAGGAAGAGAATGCACACCTACCCTCCCACCTCCTGTTTTTTCCCTTTCGTTCCTCATTACAGGTAAATAAATCACTCCCCAGAAAAACAGACAGATCAAATAAGAGAAAAGAGGGACTCCTAAAAAAAAATAAAAAGGACTTGTTTACTATTTATAGTAATAGTTCAATCCATAGAATAGAATCATTGAATCAGTTAGGTTGAAAAATACTTTTAAGACCATCACGTCCAACCCAGTGCTGCCAAGTCCACCACTAAACCATGTCCATAAGGACCACATATATACATCTTTTAAATACTTCCACAGATGGTGATTCAATCACTTCCCTGGGTAGCCTCTTCCAAGACTTGACAACCCTTTTAGCGAAGAAATTTTGACTAATATTCAATATAAACCTCCCCAGTGCAACTTGAGGCTGATTTCACTCATTCTGTCACTTGTTACTTGGGCAAACAGACTGACCCCCTTCTGGCTACAATCTCCTTTCAGTGTGGTAAGGTGTCTCCTGAGCCTCCTTTTCTCCAGGCTGAACAACCTCAGCTCCCTCAGCCACTCCGCAAAAATCTTGTGCTCCAGACCCTTCCCCAGCTCCGTTGCTCTTCTCTGGACATGCTCCAGCACCTCAATGTCTTTCTTGTAAGTGAGGGGCCCAAAACTGAACATGGGATTTGAGGTGTGGCCTCACCAGTGCCAAGTACGGGGGGACAATCACCACCCGGTCCTGCTGACCACACTATTATGGAAACAAGCCCGAATTCCATTGGCTTTTCTGGCCGCCTGGGTACATGCTGGCTCATGTTCAGCTGCTATTGACCAGCACTCTCAGGTCCTTTTCTGTTGGGTCGTTTTACATCTGCTCTTCCCCTGTAGCACCGCATGGGGTTGTTGTGACCCAAGTGCAGGACACACCACTTCACCTTGTAGAACCTCCTATACTTGACCCACTGATCCAGCCTGTCCAGAGCCCACTGCAGAATCTTTCTACCCTCCAGCAGATAAACACTTCCACCCAACTTGGTGTCATCTGTGAACTGACTGAGGGTGCACTCAATCCCCCTGTCCAGATCATTGGTTGAGATATTAAGCAGAACTGGCCCCAATACTGAGCCCTGGGGAACACCACGAGTGACTGTAAGCCAGTGAGATTTAATTCTACTCACCACCACTCTCTCGGCTCAGCCATCCAGTATTTTTTTATCCAGTGAGAGGTGCACCTATCAAAGCAGCCAATTTCTCCAGGAGAATGCTTTGGAAAACAGTGTCAAAGGCTTTACTAAAGTTCAGGTAGACAACATCCATAGCCTTTCCCTCATCCACTGAGTAAGCTGCCTTGGCATTAGATGAGGTTGGTCTAGCAGGTCAATGCCTTTCATAAACCCATGCTGGCTAGGTCTGATCCCCTGGTTGTTCTGCATGTGCCATAGGATGACACTCAAGATGATCTGCTCCATGACCTTCCCTGGCACCAAAGTCAGACTGAAAGGCCTGTAGTCTGCTCTCTGGAAGTCCAAGGTGGCAGTTCTGCTGACCTCCCTCTTTCCTTCTCTAAGAATTGAAAACGTGAATCAAAATGCATGAGAAGCCACTTCCCTGACAGGCAAGTTTTAAGTAAAATGGTGCTCTTGATGAGTGTTTGGCAGCAATTTTTAGAAAACCATTTAGGTCATGAGATTGCAATAATAACTGCAACTTAAATAACTATTTACATAAAACTGCTTCAAAGCCTGGGAAATTTGTTTTCACATTGTTTTGGTTCTTTTTTTCCCTTCACTCAGGATATTTGTAGCAGCATCAAATTAAAGAAGGCCTGGGTACCAATCACATAGGACAACATTTCTATTCTGTTCATACATAGAACTCATGTCAGTTCTAGGTACCAATGCACATCTGTTTGTCACTGACTTCAGTGAAGTCAGAATTTTTTCCTAGTGCTTCAGACAGCATGTTCTGCTTCCTTTGGGAGGAGCCAAATATTTGGGCTGTAAGTTTGAGTTTCTTCAAATTTGAGTACTGAATGGGAATCTAGTACCAGAGATTAAAATACTACTGTATGTGTTCTGATGGTTTACATGGTGGAAGTCCAAGCCCCTGCATGTTCCACAGGAATCTGCTCAAGAGGAAAACAAATTTTCCTGCTAATAGTCCAAAGCATAAAAAACAATACCATTCACATAACCATATATATCTTACTGCTGTTTTTGGTGACTTGAATATGTCTTGAGAGTGTTTGGCTTATTAGAGCAATTATAACACAGTCCACTTAATTTGTCTTACTCTGGAGGGAGTAGAATAAGGGTCAGTCCATCTCCAACTGTGCCCTAATGGCATGTAAAATATTTCATTGGTTAATTTTTATGGTCAAGAAGAAAGGAAAAAAAGTTATGTAAGTCATCTTGAGAAGATAAGGATATATGATGCTTTGCTGACTTACACAGGCTTTCCACCCAAAGAACCCCCCATAAAACCCTCTCTTTCTCTCAGTGTAGCATCTAGGATTTAACCGAGTGACAAAAATGTTTGAATTTCTCATCACAAACCAGAAAGTTGAGCCAGGCTTACTGCAAGTGGCAAGTATTTTCAGAGTTAGGATTGAGTTTCAAGTATGTCTGTCCTGACCTTTTACTTCATGTGGAATCCACATAAATACCAACAATTCCATGTCAAGCCTGATAAAACTTTAGCAGTTGCATCTGCTTTTTACTTGGTGTTTTCTGAATAAAAATAAGAGTGCACCAAAGTTGTTATTTTTGCTACAGTATCCAAGTCCTCTTAGATGACTACCTGTTGCAGTCACACTGGCACTCTGTGAACTCTGAACTACCTATCATGTTTCCAGAATTGATTTCTGGAAATTTTCTGGGTACCTACAAAGAAATTGGTCATAGAAAAGATGTTTCAGTGTACTTAACAGCTGAACTACTTGTCTAAATTGTGTGTTTTACACTTTCAACTACAGTCTTATGCCTCTGCAAGTTTTAGGATTCTGTACGGCATCCATCAGTGCAAACAGGTTTTTTTTGTTTGGGTTCTATTTGACAAAGATAGTTCACAGAGATGGATGCAGGTTGGACAAGTCTCCGACTCACAAATCTACTCATAATAGAAACAGTTCCAAACCTTTTACCAACTGACTGCAAGTCAGATAAACAGCATGTCTTCCCTCTGCTTATGTGGCTCTCAGTTCTAGGTCCCTAAACAACTAAGCATGTATGATGCAGAGAGAAAGATGTAAAAGCATTAAAATGCTCAAGGAAAACCTTACACTGCCTTGCAAGATACCTCCTGCTTTATGGGAATAAAAATGTAAATTTCTGGTGGTGATCCAAGGAGTAGAAATGACCTGTTGCATTCATAAGAACTGCCATATTCCCTCCTGAAAATTTATTCTGTTTTCCTCCCTTCTTCCCCCTTTCTCCATGCTGTTCATAAACGCAAACTGAATTGCTTAGTCTTCAGAAAAAAAAAAAGGCAAGTTAATCTAACGCTAAAGTATCTGCAGCTATTAGGAATAACAAAAAGAAACATGAAAGCTACCCTCCTTAATGCTGTATTCTGTCTCACTGAGCTAGCCGCAGGAAACACAATTTCAAACCACAGTACCTGGAGAACTAGGAGTTATAAGATTGAACAAATTTAGTGTCTGTGCTTCTGGGTGAATATTTTTAAAAAGAAGTCTAATGTATTAGGCAGTGTATATGCAGGTATATTTTCCTGTTCTGCACTCCAACAAAGTAGCATTCCTGAGTTACAAATAGCAGAATCCCATTATCAGCCACCTTAAAAAAACACATGCCTTTTTCTTTTAACATCCATTGTTTGTTTCTTTTCACACCCACTATTCAAACCAGACACAGAAAGAAGTGTTTATTTCAAATCTGAGACTCTTTGCAGATTATTTTTTCCCAATAATTATTTTAATATCAATCTCTCTTGAAAGAAACCCCAAAAGTCTCATTTCCCCTTAAATAACACTTCTAGTCCTATCTTCTCAAGTTTCCCAGATCATCTACCAGGACTATCATCCTGATCATTAATTTCCTTTTCTGTTAAAATCCTTTGTCTCATATTACCTTTTTTTAACTTACAAGATCTTGGAATACATTGGGTCAGATCATACACTCCTCTCCTCTTCTGAATTGCCTATTACATCATAAGCAATAGCAGTGAAGAAAGTGGGACTGTTGTTATAATTAGATAATCCTTACAATGACTAAAAATGTTAGAACCACATGTTGCAACCCAGCTGAAATACATTTGAACTCGGGTCATGTTGGTAACCCTTGTTTAAGAGCTCAGCCTTAGGCATGTATATCACAAGTTTGCTTTGCAGCATCTGAGAATAAGCAAAGGAAAAGCAATGGAGGTTGCAGAATCACAGACTCATTTAGGTTGGAAAAGACTCTTCACCAGCTCCATGCCCTTCTCTGGACATTCTCCAGGACCTCAATATCTTTCTTGTGAGGGGCGCAAAACTGAACACAGGATTTGCGGTGTGGCCTCACCAGTGCCGAGTACAGGAAGGCAATCAGTGTCCTGGTCCTGTTGGCCACACTATTGTTGATCCAGGCCAGGATGCCGCTGGCCTTCTTGGCCACCTGCACTCCCTGCTGGCTCATGTTCAGCTGGCTGTTGACCAGCACCCCAGGTCAACACTGGTCCAGAAGGGAAAGACAGCAGCAAGAATATCTGTCCCCAGAACATTCAAAGCCCTTGGACACAAAGGTGGTCATGGGAGATTTTTGCCCAGAGTAGCATTTATAGCTGTTGTGGATAACAAAAGAGCAAGGCAGGTCTCATTGTGCCCCTGTGAAAGTCTAGTATCAACTCCTTCAAGCAACATGGGTGAAAAGAAGGAAAGATGAAGAGGATCACTCCTCTTATAAAGCACAACAATGCAAAGCAGTGTCTTCATCTCTCATATGCTGGCTAAAATACTAAACACCCTTAAAATAACTCCAGCTAAAGACCTTGAGCAAGTAACTCAATTTTATCTGATTTCTTTCTGCTCTTTTAAAATGGTTACAGGTGTGCACATATGAAGGTTAATAGCAGATAAAATGAAGAAAGATTTGTAACTGGCATGGAATTGTAAACTTGAAAAATTACTACTTCTCTGTCACCTTTTTATTCTTCAAATAAAAAGCAACTGCAGTAATTTTTATGGTTTCAAACATGATTGAAAGTATCTAAGAATAGCCATGGGCTTTCCTCAGGATACTGAGAAGATAACCCGAGTTTACCATTTCTGACACTTTTCTCTGAGGTAGGAGACTGATTCAGATTAAATCACCAACGTATCTAAGAATCTATCTTTTGTTTAAATTCAATAACTTAATTTATACTGAATTCTGAATATTCATACCTATATACCTATATTCAAAGCATGCTCTTCATAGCCTAACAAATTTTAACAAAGATATAAGATTAATTACATTAAAGCTTCTTGTGAAAAAAGTTACTTAAATATTTGTGTTAATAAGTCTATTAAAAACAATGATCTTCCATAAAATAATGCTTGTATTGACACAATAGAAGAGTATTTTATTAAGAGGGTGATGTGACTTTTAATTATAAAGTTTAAAAAATAATCTTGTCTATGGTTAAAGTTTACTAGTCTATATCATGAAAGAAAAAGGAAAAAAAAATCTGAAAAAGGGCATCAGTCAGCACTGAAGTCCACACACAAATATAAGAATTACTTTTTCTTTTCTAATTAAAAGGAGAAGATTTTTCAGGGACATCTGGGAGTACCAGCTGATTGACAGGTATTTGGGCTGAAGCAAGGTTAGTCTCACATTCAGTAAAAACTGGAACAGTGTTTTGCTAAGACTGATTGTGAAACTAGTTGAATAATACATCAAAAAGGCAATATGCTTTTAGAGGGAATATTTAGGATATTTCACCCATTAAAAGAGCTAATTCTGACTTTAAAAGCATGAGCTTTAAACTGGAAGTTCAACTTCTAACGAAGGAACTGTGAAGTCAATGTTCACCAGTGAGATACGTCTGCTTTATGTACTCCATTTCACAATTGATTGTTAAGGAAAGCAGCCATGTTTCACATCATTCCAGAAAGCAATGTAGCACTGTAAATGACTTCTAACAAGCAATCTTTATAAATATGTTGTGTTGGAAATAAATTTTAGTATTTGGAGTTACTCTGCTTAGCCTTTGTCTAGGACTTGAGGAGAAAGTAGTAAGTGGATGTCATGGGTTAGCAAGCATAGCCCTGGAAGTGAGTCTTTTGCAAAGAGGTGCTTACAGCTTCCTCTATGACCTGACAGAACCTATCAACTGGCTAGTTTGAATATTGACAAATTTTTAAGCCACTTAGAATTTTGACTGCCTCTGTGGTCCACATTTAAGAATGGACAAACCCCAGGAAGCCCTCTGTCTTGCTTCCGCACCAATCCCCCCACACCCCCCCTGCTACGTGCAGACAGTGCGGCCCGGCTCCCCCTCTCCAGTGCGGCCAAAGATTCAGCTGAAGCTGCCCCACTGCCCAGCAAAGATCATGTGACCAACAGTGATAAGCGAACTTCAGTTGCAAGGCCCGGGTGAGATTAACCCTTTTAGTGCTCTAAGTTCCCTCCAGAACAGATGGAGCCTGCAGACATTAAGTAAAGAAAGAAGAGCGGAAATCCTGAGGGAGGAGAAAGAGGAGATGCTTAAAGCTGAAACTCTGTTGTGAAGCTATGGTGGTGATGGACTATGATATATCAGAGTACCCGTTGTAATTTCATGAAAGCATGGGGGGTGGAGCGTTCAATTTGTGAGCAAAAACACCTGTGCTGAAATAAGCAAATGCTGAAGCAGATGTAATTTGATGAGGAATTTGAACGGGGAGAGATGGAAGCGATGAGGACTCTTGCTCCAATCGGAAGAAGACCTCTGTTCCTAGAGATACTCCCAGAGATAGTCCTAGAGATGAAGATGATGAGGCCCCTTTTTCTCCCAGGGAAGAGGAGGGCCTCTATTTCTAGAGATGAAGATGCTCCCAGAGATGGGCGAAGAGAAATTTTGTTTTTGAACAGCTCAACCTTAAAATGGTACCCCAGTAGCTCAAGATTGGACCCTCGAAAGCAGTTGTGAGAAAAGCTGCAAGTCATGGGAAGGGTGTCTCACATGCAAGCAGAGAACCAACCCGGATGGCTGTCTCGTTGTGATACTGAAGCCATGAGAACCTCTTGTGGAGATGTCTCCATAGCATGATCAAGATGAACTGAACAAGGTTATTACGGAAGTGGTGAGCAGACTGAACATCTCAAGGGTTGTCTTTTTTACAGTGGGAGAAGGGGGAAATGTGGGGGGAGGAGAAGTGTTCTGAAGGTGTGGTATGACTTCTTTTTTTTTTCCTTTTTTTTAGGTCTGTTAATAAACTTCTTTATATTCTTTCAAGTTTTGTGCCTGCTTTGCTTTCTCCTAATTCTTATCTCACAGAAGGTAAATAGTAATGAGTATTTTGGACCAAACCACTACAGTGGACAACTATGGGGAATCAGAGTAGAGGAGGAATATATATATGTCAGGTAAGAAGAATGCAGTAGGGTTTTTATTCTCTCAGAGACATGTTTGAAAACAAAAGCAGGAATACACACAACATTCTTCTGTAGAAATAACACACAGACATCCACTGAAAGCAGTAAAAGCAAGTGTGGTCTTCAACACAGCTCACATGTAGGTAGATATGTAAACAGAAGAAAGTCTACTACTGCTCTTAGTTCTTACGTCCTCTGCAAAGGGAAAGTCCTCTGAAGATAAAATTTGCTAAAATAGAATTCTTAGACATATATGTACATTCTTAGATAAAATTTGCTAAAATAGAATTCTTAGACATAATATGTACATGGAAAACAACATTAGCACGTAACAGCACAAATTAGTTCAGTTTTTTAAACCTTGATCCTATTCGCTTTCAGTGCAAGCCCAAAAAGTCCTAGACTAACAGATTGTTACATCCTTGTTAACAGGTTTATGAGATTTCATTCCTGGCCCTAAAGACACTTTCTAAAATGAGAAAAATCTTTCCCTAAAACACCTCACCACAGAACCAGTGAGGTTCTTTGGGAAAGTGAAATGGATATTCTTCAAAAAGTCAACTATCATTTTATATCAGATTAAACCCAAGGTTTTCTAGAGATCCTTCAATCCATCATTCAACCATAAACATCCTGAAATGACAGTGGAAAATGTAGTGACTTAGTGTTTTTCTTCACATTTTGAGGAGGGAGAGGATATTTCTTGACAGAGTAAGGGGAAAATTGACAGATGTAGCGGATTGTGCACACAGCAACATATGTTGATCCTCTGTTTAATGACAATTAATGTATCCATACACCTTACAAACATTCCAGTCCTAGTGTTCTTCACTCCAGGAAATATTTATGTTTGTTTTGTGATATAATCTTATAATCCCACGTAAAATATTCTTTTGCGCACCTATGCTCATCCTCCAGTTTTAAGTTGTGCATGACATTGGCAAAGCTGGAAAGAAGGATGAAACAAGGAATTTAAGGACCATTATCCCAAACCAGCCAATTAAAACAATTTGAATCACCTAGAATAATGCATTTAGGTATAGCAGACACCTAAATGCATTATACTGTGTAGCATTCTGATTAGGAGTGCAAATATATTTAAACTTAACACAGATTAGGGATGCAGTGTGTCAGAAACAACCAGTGTTTCAATGACTACTGAGGCAGAGCGCTTTGTGCACTGTGCAGCATATTGGATCAAAATTCTTTGGCAAGATCACCATTACTCTCCCTACCCTGTTTCTATGCTATTTTGGCAAGCAGTTCTGTGGTGATCAGATTTCTGCAGTAGTCTGAAAACAAACAACAAAAGAGGAAAAATAAACTGTGGCAAACTTCAAGGAATTTTTTGTAATTTGCAATAATATACAGACAAAAGACAAAACTATATAAAAGCAGGTATGATAGGACTTTTGGGGAGGAGGAGAGGAAGTAAATCTTACCTTCTCTCAAAGACATCAATCTCATGTGTCTCTCCTAAAAGTGGAGTGAATCCCCTACCTTATTAAACCTTTCTCAAGCAGATTTTAGAGATGCCTAATGCAGTGTCTCTTCCATGACAGCCCTTCAACTCCCCTTATTACAGTCACCTTGGGTCAAATTCAGAGACTACGAAACCTGAATGTAGGTATTAAATGTGATTTCAGTCAGTATCAGCAAAATGTAGAGCTCAATTCCACCTAGGCATAGATGCTTAGTGCCTGTTGGACATGCTTGGGTATCTCTCATTGTCTACAGATGCTACTTAAAAAGCCCTTGTCGTGCTCCTGAATATATCTTAGGCTCCCGGAACATCTAGGCTGCCCTGGACACATGAGTTAAGGGAACTGAATTCTGCCCTTACTTTACTCTCTTTTCTCAAGCTGAAAAGTTCCAAGCAGCTCCTGCTTGTGGCTCAGTGAACCTCATTTAGTCATGAGTGACCCACTGCACATGCATCAGTACCCAAACCATGTCCTTGTGACTGAGCATTTCATCTGGATTGAATGATGCAGATGACAGGCAAAAAGAATAAGACAGCAATCATGATCTGTCTCTGTGCTTAAGAAGCAAGTGATCATGGTTCAGTTAGTCAACATTACAAGACAGACCATGAAACATTTGTGTGGGTCCATCCTTAAGAAAGAAATGTCATTACAGTGATCACACAGAATCAGGAGGATGGGATCACAGATAAGTGTTTTATTACACTAAGCACAGGTATTATACGAGCTGTCAGTTTCTTTCTTAAAAACATTTATCTGGCCTTTGTTATCTTCCAAGCTTGTTTTCACTTTATAAGAATGACAAATATTAACATCAGACCCTAAGAACATTTTAAAAGTAATTGAGCTATTTGAGAGAGGCTTCTGGGTTAAATCAGAATAAAGTGCTTGTTCCAATCATAGGTATGGAATGGACCTTGCTGGTTCATAAAACAGTTACTCAGATGAAATGCAATGAACCTGAGAGAGAAATAAGCTTCAGGTGAAGACAGGGATCAAGCTATATTATTGACAATGTCATTAGTGAATCCATTTTAGTGAATCACGCTATTTCTGTGCTGGTCATCATGTAATGAGACAAATCAACTTCAGGAATCACTAACATAAAATTTATTTTTAATATAATATTTTATGCTTTAAGACTTTAATCCTTTCATTATGGTAAGATTTTTCTGCTGAGAATTCACAGATTTCTTTTTCTCATCATAGTTTTTCTCAGATTTGAAAAAATATAGAAGAGATCTAAAAGAGTTCAGCTGCTGGCAGTATCAAGCCCTTAGTTCCTCTGGTATGTCTGGGTTTGTGAGGAGGAGGTTCTCAAGACAGAAGGAAGAGATATCACCGTGCTTTAGCAGCTACAAGAAAGTACATCAAAGTTAAGGGGATAGGTCCTAAAATATTAACTATAATCCAGATGGCATGTGTGGGTGAAACTTGAGAATGTTTAATGAGAAATCACACAAAACTCAGATGCTATAGAAACAAGAGACAAAACAGAAAAAGAGGAAAATGTATTACTGACTCTGCCAGACATGCTAGGCAACATTTCATAAATATCAGATGGAAGAAGGCATGATCAATCTTTCAGTTGAGGTCAGGAATTACATGCCATATAGAATAGGACTAGTGCACAAATGACATCGTATTGTTTGAATTTCTGCTGTCAGAAGGATACTTGTAGATTCTGCTCATAACAGGTCTTGGCTTAGGCTAAGAGTTTCTTGGATGTGAGTGTATCAGTGTATTGTTAATTAGCAAGGAATAGTTTGTGTTTCTCCGACGCTGTCCGTTTTTCACTAATTAATCAGAAATGGAAAAAAAAACCCCTTTTTTTTTTTCCCCAAGTAGGAGCAGAAATCTGGTCTGTGTAGGAGACAATGTGGGTGTGTTCCACAGATTCTGCAAGATTCATGGGGACCATTGTGGGAATGACAACACAGGCAGGAACGTACTATTGAAAGACAACCTTGCAAAGTAAAAGCATAACATTTGTCCCAGAAGTCACATCTGTTTGGAAAGCTTAGCTGCAACTCTCTTCTATACACAATTAAAAACTCTGATCATAAAATCTTTTATCACTGCTAGACTTAATAGGTACAAGAACAGTCAAAAATTATTTTGAATAAATTTGCTTAAGAAAAAACCGGTATTTCAAAAAGTTAAACTTCCATTTTAAAGTCAAATAATTAATTTCTCATTTTGCACTCCAGAAGTAGTAATACGTAATAAGATAAGCTATTATGAGTATATAATATTAATTTTGATTTTTATTACTTAAATAATTAGCATAATTTGTTAGTAAGAATTAACTGGGATGTCTTATTTTCAGTGTCACAGTGTTATTGAGCTGTGGTGAAAAGTTGACAATACTTCTAATAGGAAAAAAAAATCCAACTGGGCTGCAAATATTATCCTATTGACTTTTGGGCATTTAAAAGCCTAACTTACAATTTTGTTGCTCAAGGAGACTTCCTGGAAAACAGACATTTTGAGGTGGCAATACAGTTTTTTCACACATACTGCAACTAGTTTTTTTAGGTGCTTTCATGTCAAATGCTCTAAAAATGTAAAGCTTGATAGTATTTGAGGAAAAAATAAAATTGTCTTAGTTATCTAAATGAAATTAAACCTTATCTTTTGGAAAGACCTTTGTCTTTCCACTGATGACGGGGAAGGCTAACAGCAACTCTCTTCTGAAGTCATGTGACTGGTAAATGCCTTATAAAGAAAATGAATCTGGATGTCACAAGTTATTTCTTTGAAATTTTAAAAATCACGTTCCTTGGTTTTGTTTTGTTTTTGTTAGTTTTTATTAAAAAAATATAAAAACACCAAAAAACCACAAAAAACCCACCCCAACTGCATACTATGCAACTTCTAAAGATAAGATGACATTTTCATCTTCCCAGCAAAAATTATTTCACGCTAAGATATTAACAAGAAAACAGCTGCCTTTCTAATTAGTACATTTGATGCTTAGCTTCTTTTCATTACAGCACAGTCAGGGAACACTTTGATCTAAATGTTTTAATCAGTTTTAAGTAGCATCAGGCCCCAATAATTTAAAAATTATAATATATCTATGTATATATGTATATATATATATAATATTTTTTAATGTACACCTAAAAATTGATTGGATCAATACATTCCCTTATAACACATCAGTAGGAATTAAGCACATTATAATTGCTGTGGATAGGCCATAAAACACTGCCACAAGTGTAATGAAAATGAGAAACACTGTGATAGAATTGAAGTTTCTTTTGGGTTCTGAAAGCAAAAATATTAAAATACTTAAATATCAAAAAGAAGTGAAAATTCCAAGTTTTAGCAAATATGATTAGTTGTTCATCTGACTGTTTGTTGATTTAACATTTGGGACAGGAAAAATTGAAATTATCCCTGAATCTCCTCCCTTTCCTTTTAAAAACTCCATACCAGCACACCATCTGACTAAAAGGTAGGGGTGAGGAAGGTTTACTTTTTTACAATATATGCACTATCAAGTCTTTAAACTTATTCTGATAAAGTATGCTTAATTAACCAATGGTACTTGTTCTTCATACCTACTTTCAAAATGCGTAAGAGCTATATCAACGTGTAATAGAAGACCTTTTCACCATGATTTTCTATTTAAAAGTGCACTTATGTTGATATTTGATTATGCTAGTGTTCTTCTATAAATAGCAGAGTATCTGCATATTCCCCTATTGAGCTCTGCTCCTGGGAATTTTCATTCAAAATCTGGCACAACTGTAAGTCAGAGCTCTGACATCTGGAACACTTTGGGCTACCTCTAAATGGAAAAAAAAAAAAAAAAATCAGTATTTCCAGAGGCCATCTTTCTCAAAGATGGACCAACCAACCTCGGCCAAACACATGTAAACCGAAATTGAGCACCTTGCCATCAAATTAACGGAGTGCCTTCAAAATGATCCTATCATTCCTAGCAATGACATGGATTTGCTCACTTTTGAAATATACAGTGGTTCTGATAGGCCAAAACTACACAAACAGTATTTGCACAAAATTGACATGAATTATAAGTAGACATAATTAAGAAGCTACAGATTCAGATCTTTGTTAATGTCAATGAAGAGATTAATACATTTTCCTTTAAAGCCTCATACATTGTTTGATCAGAAATTAGTGCCAAGATTCATCAAAAGCTGTCAATTGCCATTTGTTGCACTAATTCGAGACATTAATGTACTTATATTTAAGTATACTTTTTTGTTTTTCAGCAATCCTGCTGATTCTCCTGAGACCACTATAACTGGCATATTTCCCAGACATCTCTGTAAAGGATATTTGGCTCATAGAAAATATAATGTATAGTGTCCTAAAGTG
Source organism: Corvus cornix cornix (assembly GCF_000738735.6). NCBI lineage: Eukaryota > Metazoa > Chordata > Aves > Passeriformes > Corvidae > Corvus > Corvus cornix. Next base: position 16,442,556 of record NC_047057.1, on the reverse strand, counting down.
AAAACTGTGGTAGAACACTTCTGTCTGTCAAGTTTGTGAGTTAAGGGAAAGAAGTGTTCCAATATCAAGATACGAAAGGTAAACTGAACTCTTGGTTAAGTCCTTAAAGCTTAAAAAAAGACAAGTAAAAAGAAAAAAAAGCTCCTTGATCCTTTTGCCAAATAAATATAATTATTTATCATTGATTAAATACCTGCTTTTTATTTTCTATAATATAATTTATGACTGGTCAACTGTATGAACAAAGACTGTAGTTCTCACAATTCAGTTCCTAGTGCAAATAAGAGAGAGTCTGATGTAATATCTAAAGCATCAGCTAACAACCATACTTTACCTTAAACATAGTTCACAGCTACCACTCAGAAACTGAGAAGAAAGTTATTCACTGGGATTCTGAAGACAGGATAAGGTGTACATATCTGTAACACTTTCAGTCACAGAAAGAGATAAGGAGACTAAGGATATAATTAGGTGCAGTATCTGAAAGCAGTATGGCTGTTAGCACAGCAGAGTTATTAAATTTTATAACATCAGAGAAGCACTTAGCTGAATTGTATGAATCTGCAGGTTCTGGTTACTGTCTCAAAGCACAATGCCAACCTGTTCACAGATTCAGGTCTATTTTTAATCAGATGATGAGTAAAGAACTACTCAAGTAGTTTTTTTGATTTTTCTTTGTACTTCTTTTTTTTTTCCTAAGGAACCATTCAAAAAAATGTCCTCTTTGCTAGGTTGCAGTTCCAAATTCTCCCCTCTCTTTCCAATGTTCCTGGTTGCACAGTGATATACCTACAACAAAAAAGATTCAGTGTTCATTTTCTCCCTTACCTTATCTCTAGACTAGAGACAAAGTAGATTTCAATTCCTACACTGAAAAGAGAAGAGAACACGAGTTTCTTGCCTCATCAGTAATTATTTTTCATTAGTTCTAACCACTAAGTCTATGGGTTCAATCCATTAACCCCAGCATGCCATGTTTAGATGCCTCAGTGTATTGAGTGCTGATGGACTTGGTCAGGCTCCAGTGATCATGGATACCTGCTTATATTTCTTCACAAAGTACTGTATCTCCTAGTAGGGAAGCAGGGAGGCAGCTGTGGGAACTACATTACACAGGAATAAATTGCAGCAGATGAGACCATTTCCGTGAGAAAAAAAAAAATCTTCTACAATCTTCTGCCTTTACAGGTCTTATATGACAAAAGTCTGCACGGGGAGAAGTAGAGCAGAATGCCTGACTTCTGATAAATTGACTCAGTGGAAGTTTGGACAGCCCCAAACCTCAGAGGTTCCCAGAACTATTAGTCCCCAGGCAGCTAACTTGCAAAATAACACTCAGACTCTGTGAAACCTCCGAAAGATTGGGTCCTGGCTTTGACTTTGAGTCCTCTGTGGTATTGTTACAAAAACATGGCTGGTGCATTTTTCTCCTATTCTAGTTTTTGAGGAAAAGACGTTTGGATCCAGTGCTTAGTGTAGAAGCCCAGAGTAGCAATATGCACGGGCTGTCTCAGTTCAGAATTAAGTGAGAGAATGTGCACTTTGTGGATCTCAAAAACGCTTAATCTCAAGGTAGCACTAAATTGCTCCTTTTTGCCACAGTAGCCAGACCTCAGGGTGTATGCAGAAGTAAAATTATATGCCTGTGAGCAACTTTACTGAGAAAACATATGTTGTTTATAAAATGACAAGGACAAAGATACTAGGCAGAACATGTATTGAACACCATCTTGGATTTAAGACTCATCAATAAAACCGGAACAGCATAAACACAAATATATTGCACTAGAGTATTCAAGTAGAACATGGTTCATTCAAGAGAGACTATTTCTCTATATGTTGTCTCTGCTATTCAGTTTCCATTCACATTTGTGCCTTAATCACCACACCGAATGTATTGACAACCATTTCGGAGCTCACCTTTTGACCTCACTGTTAGAAAACACATCAGTATCAACCATGGGCAATATTCCTCAGGAATTATCTAAAAGAAGTCAGAGTGGATAAAACTGAATATTCTGGCCTCCATGGGCTTTAAATTGCTTTTGAAAATTACCCTGGACATTTTGAATGCTTTGTCATAACAGAATACATTCTCAGTAAACACCACTCAGGTGCCTTGTAGTGCAAATATGATAAATACAGCATCACAAGATTCAACAAGAATGAATGTCTACCCCAGGGAAAAGGAATGCTGACAGGCTTTTCACATGATGAGGGAGCAGATATCCTACTGCACATCTCTTCATCCTCACCATTCACTAGTCTCACTCTCTATGTTGTCTTTGAAGGATGTCTCCACCAAAAACGTTTCTCACAAAGAATTAATTCTGACAGAGACCTAGTTTTCTTTTCTTAACAAAGTTAAGTTGCATGCACTGTAGGCATGCTGGACTAACTAAAATGCCTAAGGTCAGACCTTCCCTTAGAGCTCAGCCAGATGCTCTCAACAAGCTCTATAAGATGTTCTGGAAACACTGAGATATGACAACAAAAACGACATAAACTTTCATAAATGTATCAAACCGTCTGAGGACTGCACTAATGCATACTCTGTAATATTACTAGTATGATCCTGATATTTTTTAGATCTAAAAATAATATATTTTTTAGTACTTTTTGTGTATTATGTGTACTCATGAAAAATGAGTACTTGAAAATACAGTGAAAAGGGACAATAAAAAGAAATGCTGGCAATTTCTTGTTCTGTCTTTTCAAGCAAATATATTTTAAAATTTCCCAACATATACTTCTTTCCACTTAACTGGGTGTAGCATCTAAAACCTTATTTTGCAATGCAACATCAACCAACAACGGGCTATACTGCACGAAAGGAGGTGAGTATTATTCTGTCTCATACAGCTGCCTGAAGTAAAGCGCCAGTCTGTGGTCCAACCCAGGAACACAAGGAGGAATTCACGTGTGGCACAGCTCTTCTTACAGCTCCTTCCAGCTTCACACAGCTTTCCCTCTCACTGAGGCCTATCTTGTATTATGACACAGTCAATCCCCAATTTATTTCTAATGCTAATTTGGGCCCAGTACTGCCCATCAGTTTAGTGCCCATGAAGTGCATCAAATATTCCCACTCAACAGGACAGATAGGAGATGACTGAGAAACAACCTATGACCCTGAAAAACACCCTCACTCCAGCCACTGCATCAGCACTAGATGATTCCAGGGAAGCAAATGGAAATCATGTAACTCCTTATGAAAAATTAAAGTCATAAAAGGTGTATGACTGACTGACCACTAAGACAAGCTAAAAAAATCTTAAATAGGAGAAAAGCCCAAATTTAAAACCTACTCTACTCTCATGCTTTAAAAACCTATTATCTTAGTTTCAGAGGCACACTAATCCATTTATTTTCCTCTTAGAAAGAAGGAAGGTGAAATGCAAGGCTTTTTTTTTTTGTGGGTGAGTAGCTATCAAGGGCAGCAGATGCACCAAAAATTTCTTAGTGGTTTTGAATATGTTGTGGGTCAGTCTCTTCTCCCAAATAACAACTGACAGGATGAGAGGAAATGGCTTTAAGTTGCATCAGGGGAGGTTTATATTGGATATTGGGAAAAATTTCTTCACCAGATGGGTTGTCAGGCATTGGAAGAGGCCACCCAGGGAAGTGGTTCAGTCACCAGCTCTGGAGGCATTTAAAAGATGTGTAGATGTAGCACTTAAAGACATGGTTTAGTGGTGGACTTGGCAGTTCTGGGTTATGGCTGGACACAAAAATCTTTTTTAGCTTAGATGATTCTGTTTCTATGATCCCTGATGATCATCAGAATAACTTGGGCCAAACCTCCTTACACCTAATTAAAAATCAGCCACACCTTCAGCCATAGGCAAAACTAAATGAGATGCCAAGATGGCATCCAGGGAAGATGTGCTTGTCCACTGATTCTTGTATAGTGAGGAGCTGTGTGTTGAACTTTCTAATCATGTCTGAAGTTTTGTTGATCCTGCCTTTGGCTGTAAATGGGGAAAGGTTCTGTACAAATGTGTGGTCATGTGCTGTACACTGTAGGATCCAGATCTACAAAACCTTCTACTGACAGAGGAGAATATGCAATTTTGACATCAGTAAAAATCATGACAGTGACCTAAGGATACATCTATATTAAAAAAAAAAAAAATTAGTATCCACAAACAATGACTACAGTGCCTATTATCACTAGCGTTGATTGAAAATTCAGGAAAAATCTATTACAAACATTCCTTTTTAAAACCATTTCATTGAGAAAGTACCTTCATTCTATAAAATAAGCTTTCCAAATGTTCTTCTTATACAGTGTCTTTCTCAGACTTTCATGTTATCTGGATTTAATTTTGGTTTCTATCTTAGACAAGGATCATCCCCCCTCATTCTTGGGTATTATTTCTGGCAGAATTAAAAAACCTATTGTCATTCTTAGTGATGGTATCACCATGACATTTTTCAGGCACTTTGGACAACAGTTGTGAAGCTTATAATGTATTTCTATTCTACTATGTACTCATGACCTAAACAGAAAACCTCAGTTTTCATTCAAAAGGCAAAATTTTTGGACTTTCTAAAGCATTGGGACTATATACACACATCATATTCAAGTCTGAATGCAAAAATAATTATTTTATTTGAGTAACATTTTGGTGTTCCTGATATGTTAAGGAAACACTCAAAACAAATCTAGCATAACTATCTTCACAAATCTAAACAGCATTAGCATATAATAAATTCTTTTCTCTACATCAGTTGATTTCATCTCTCTTCATTGCTTCTCTCATGCTTTGTCACACAAGTGGAACAGTGAGATAAATCAACCATTTATTTGCTTTATTGCATAAATCTCAGAGCAATAAAACAGAATTGATCACATAAAGAAATTTAAGATGGGTTTCAGTGAATCCTTGAGACACTGTAAATTAATCATGCAAGCTGATATTGTATTTCCCAAGGGAAATAGATTTTAATAGATCTTTTCCAAGCATTTTCCTCCTTTAATATATTTATAAATATTGCTACTACTCTTACTTTTTTCTAAGATGATTAAACCATTATTTTTCCCTAACCTTGTATGTTGAAAAACAAGTCAAGAAAATCTCTTCATTACTTATAAAAATATGCAACAAAATAACTGGGAAATTAAAAATTCAGGTATGTATCTACCTTCAGCAGCATTTATGTATTCCTAACCTTTGTTTAGACCAAAATAGATGACACTGCAAGAGGATCCATAAAAATGGAAAGCCACACTACATGTAGCATGTAATGCTAGCCTGAGATAAGTTTTAAAATATGAAAGAAAATTCAACTAGTCAGTTCATCCTTTGCATTACTTGATACTGTCTATAAAATAGTATTTTAATTCATTAAAAATTTATTTCATTAATTTCAGAGCCACTTGATTTATAATACTAGAAAGTATAGTTCAAAAACCCCATTCAGAAAGTACAGAATAATGATTTTATGTCCAAAAATGTAATTTAAAACTGGACTGCTACTAACTCACAAATAGCTACTGTGTGAATGTTGTCAGTACACAGTCACCTTCATTGTCATGTCTCCCTTTCTCAGGGACCTGAACTGTGAAAATACAGTCTCTGCTTGCTCTTGAGATCCTAATACTAAATTTTTCCAATTTCTACTGATTTGTGCAAATCATAATAATTTTGTTCTAAGACAGTTACCATTCTGAGAAAACTGAAGCAAAGCATGAACATTTTTGTACTTGTCCACACAATGGAAATTGACATCAACAAAAGGAGAGAACTGGACTAAATTATGACTGGAAATGAAAGCACTTTCCCTATCCCCAGTCTTAAACAAATTGTTAAGTCTGACTACTTTATTACGGAAATACAGGATTAAAACATCTGAAACCAGTGATGGACAAGGTAACATTTGTTCCTTTAATAATCCAAACATATGTGATGGTTTTAGTTTGCTCTAAGAGTGATAGCTCTACAGTGAGAACCAGCACCTCTGCATGGCTCCTGATCATCAGCCCTTAAAAAGAAGTCTGGTGGTCATGGTTGTTGTTTTTATTGTTGTTATTATTATCGTTGTTGTTGATTATGATAATAATAATATCATCAATAATATAATTTCTCTTTCTGGCAAACAGCTGGCTGGAGAATCTGGGTTGAAACACAACACTGTCACATAGTCAAAGACATCATGAGGCTAATTCACCAGAAAGTGGCTTACGTGAATGGCAATCATGCATTATTTTTGGCATGGAAAAAGGCCAGAAAACTTTGTATCTGATTTAGATTACAAACTAAGGGCTACTTGTGACCAGTGAAATTGATAGGGGGAAACCTAAGACGTTTTTGAGATTGACAAGTAACAGTGTGAAAAATAACATTGAACTTTGCTGCACAGGGTAGATGTTGCCAGTGGGATTTCTATGGGATCCTGTAACAAAAAGATTATCTTTATGCTTCCATAATGTAATTTGGTTTTCAGTGTTATTGAAAGAAAACCCAAACAGATTAAGGGCATGGTAAATGTTTGTTGCAGTATTTTGCCTTGTTACCATAATTTGAAGTGACTGATCCCTCACCATCTCCAGACAAAAGAGGGCACATGTAAAATAGAAGGATGAAACGGGGCAATGGATTGCAATAGTAAAGCCAGTGTTAATCTGCTAACCCACTTTGATTAGTAGACTTTCCAGATATAGAAATAAAGGTGTGGTTTCATTATACTCTATGCTCTATAGTTCGCTCTTAGTCTATTCAATTCTTCTTCTGTTTTCTTGCACCATACACAGTTGCTTATCCACTTGTTTCAAATCTAATTATGGTGCAATCAAAGAAGAAGTGGAATAGTTCAATGATCTGATAGAAAATTAACTCGTTAAAAAAAAAAGGGAAAAAAGACTTTCTGTCAGAGCAGTGAGCTCAACTGATTTATGCACACAATTGCTAGCTGCAAGAGAGGGACATGAATTTCCAGCCAGGCCTAGAAGAGCCTCCTTTTCAGGGGCAATGTGTAGCTGTATTAAATCAGGTGCAATCTCACAGTGAGTCCTGAGAAAGATAAATACAAGGGTAATGTCTAGATGTAATATGAGAAGAAAACGTAGTGATTAGAAGTTATATGGAAGCTTTAGCATAAGCAAAATATAATGATTGCGTTCTATAGAGACTTTGAATATGCAGGACTCAAAGTAGACCATTTTATCAGGTGTGTAGATTTCCTGTATTCGAATTGGCTTAAGAGCCATAACCTTAAGCAGAAGGTTACTATATTTGAAATATTTTACACGTGATTTCAAACAATGTCATTACCATGAGGACTGTGTTTCTCATCTTCACAGGAACCAGCCAGCTATATGCAGAATACTATATGTTTCATAATATAATCATTACTTAACTAAAATTAACTGAACTTTACAAACACTACATACCAGATGCTAAGTGGTCTTCTTAACTTTTACTTACCTCCTTTCTTCTTCTCTTTATCTGACATATTGCTTCCCTCAGATTCGAAGTGGAAAGTTTTGGGGACAAGTAATATCTCATGTCTTATGTGTACAAGAGCTGACACAGAGGTTGCTGATCATTTTAGATTATTTCTATATTAATCTGCATTGATTTTTTGTATTAATAGGAAAACCAACAGCTGATACCAAGGTTAAAGAAGGTAATTTTTAATTTTAAAGAGGATTCACAAGTCATCCACCATCTATGCAACATGTGCCAAGTAAAGTTTAATGATGAAGAGAAGTGTTGGCCTTCAGCCCTTTTCATTTAATGAGCTAACAATGCTTCACTTTCTTGGCCAGCACTGAGAACATTTTGATTTACAGTGGATAAAACTGGATAAAATGTTTACATATTAAGCTGCAAAATCTTTCTTCAGAGACAGATTAAGTATATCCAGCTCCTGGCTAAAGAATTTTGAATCTATTGCCTTATCAGAGGTCAAGCTTGTAAGCTATCGTTCCAACGGCTCAACCTGTACCGCACTTTCCACAACACCTGGAAAGAAAGGATTAGTGAATCATCTCTTCCCATTATGGAGATCAAGAGCTAAAACACTCTCACTGTTGCCTCTGAAGTTCCCTCAGATTATGATTAATGAGTTCATTATATTTTCCTGAAGGCTCTTCAGTTCCCTCGCTATAGGTTGAGCTAAGAGAAACCCATAGCTTCTTTGCTCTAAAGAAAACTAATTTCCAATTAGTTTGATGGCTACTATAGTTTTGCTGAGCACACCTCACTTCAGAGTATTTGTTCAGTCAACATGACCAAGATATCTGGGTAAACACACCAGATGAATACAAGCAGCATAAAGCAAGGGAACATGGCTGATCAAGCATGAAAACTAACATTTCTGTCCTTAAAAGTCTTTGTGGTATCTTTAAGTCCAAAAGAGGTATTTCTATTGGAAAGAACCCTTGTCATGGCAAAGCAATAAATACAGCTAGGAATATATCACATAACCTTCAGTGAAGTTCATTACTAGTCCTACTACAAGGAATTAATATTGTAGAATAGGAATATGAATTATTTCATATTCATTTCAGTGCTTCTTTTGTTTTGCTTAACACAAAAACTTGGTAGTACCTCTGGAAGAGATGCTTTTTAATACATATAATCATATGTGCTACTACTTGGGTGGTAGTATATATGTACAGAAGAATTTACTGTCATATCACCTAAAGACAGAAATTTTTACCTGTTCATTGAAATATTTCACTTGCACCTTCTTCCAAAAAAGGAAACTGTTTTTAAAAGAAACTTTAAACAATCGCTTTTGCTCTATAAGTTTACTCACTGGGTTGAACTACTATTTAACTAGTTTTCATGCATACAAGATCAACTATATTTTCCTTCTATGACACAAAAAATTGTTCTTTAAAAAAGACATAGTTTTCAATTCAGCAGCTGCTTCAGGATGTAAAAATTTAGAAACCATTCTACAGTGTGAGACAGGATGAACCGGAATGGCACATACTTTACATGAACGCCAACACATAGGCACACCAGAGAAAATACCTGAAGGACATCTGTGTTGACAGTGCCAGTTTAAGTAATCAAATCTTGTTGATCCACCAAGAATGAAAAATATTGAGGGTTTTTTTTTTGTTGTTTGGTGTCAGATGTCTTGTTTTTAAATACTGTGACAATGCTGAAATCTCCATTCTTTCAGAAGCTGGCAGTTCTGAGCATGCTACATACTGTAGTATTGAAGTGACTGAAGCAAAGCCAAACATCGTATTTGTCATCATATGCCTGCATTTCCATTTTTTCCCCTGGCCCATCATTGGAACGATTTGTCTTTGTCTTTTTCAGAAAACGCTCCCTTTCCAAATCACCCCTCAAACAGAACAAGCTGCCAAGAAGACTGAAAGGCACATACAACATGCTCATGATAGGTTGTAATGAGTGCTGTGGGTGTTAGACATTACAATGGGTGCATTTGGTGTTCCAACTCAATGGTACTTTTCAAGATGGTATTTTTACACATGGCGGCTTCCAGTCGGTATTGTACATTATAAATAAGGATTTTCTGGGAGGTATACTAGGCATATTGACCAAGGAGGTACAATATTGTTATATTAGAAGGCCTCTGTTATCATTCATTTCTGTATCATTTCACTACTATTTTTTTCCTGCATTTCATTCAGATGTCATTTATAGCTGAGGTGATCTACTCATTTTTACAGGTTACATATATCTACCACATATAGCATGCTGCATCCCAACAGGGCCATCCAGCTTTCTTTATGGCAATTTTAGAAGGTTTTATACAGGATTTAATGCGAATATCTAGATTTAGCATTTTTAATGTAACAAAGTAGTGGATTTACCCAAGTAACAAGCATTTTCAACACCCCAGTATCTTTCTAGTTTGAGGGAGACATTTTGGCAAGCTCCATGCACACACAGACGGTGTGCTATAATCATGTTAGGAATTACAGAAGTGCTGATTTGCACATTTCCCATGTCTAATAGAAAAACACCTTTCACCATTCTGATTGTATGAGAGATTGTCACCTGTGACTCCCCCACTCAGGAGGAGGTGCTCTCTGGGAGCACCTCGGCTTGGTTAGGATCTGAGTCAGCAGCCCTTGAGGAGTACCTCGAGAACAATCTGGTGTATGGGTTCAACTTCTTCTCCGACTCCCCTGTTGGGGACTTCCATATGGCATTTTTTCACAAAGAAGAATGCGAGTCTCTGCCTCTGCATGGATTGCAGGAAGCAGAAAGACATCAGAGTAAAGAACCAGCACTCCTTGCCTCTTACTCTGAAGTGTTCTGAATGTCTGCAGTGGGCTCCTCTGCCCTCTATGGTGGATCTATAAGGGGCCACTATGAGCATCCTCCGATGCCATTCAGTCTCTGCAACACTCAGGCTACATTCCAGTATTCTGTAAATGCTGTTCTTAGGGAGTTTGTAGCTATGCTACGGTATACCTGGATGATATCCTGGTGTTCTGCACTACTCAAAAGGTATTTGTTAACAGCACCCAGGACATTTTTAATGACTTGCAGCAGTGCTTACTGTGCTCAACAGAAGAAATGCTACTTTGACCAACAGAGGGTGGAGTTCCTAGGGTAACTGGGCAACAGTGAGTTGCACACAGACTCCAAGGAGACTGATGACATCACAAGTTGGCAGCCCTTTCTAGCACAGGTGCAATGGTTTTCAGGATTTACCATGCTCTAAAGATAGTTCGGGAGGGGTATTTCTGGTTTGTGGCTCCCAGAATGGCACTTGCCCAAAAAAAGGGCTTGACTTTTATGGATGCCTGAAGCACAACCAGCTTTTAATAAATGGGTATTCACTGTAGTTTTTATCCCATACCCACTCTTTTAGTGTAAAACCAGATGCTCTAACCTGTACCTGTTTCTCTGGGTAACTCACCCCACTGAGAGGAATTTTGCCTGAGATAATGAGCTCTTATTAATCAAAGCTACCTTTGAGGACTGAGAGTACAGTCGTGAGGGAGCAGAAGGACTGAAAATGGTGATGACCAGCCACTCCAGCCTGGAAGAATATTGAGGGATGGAATACCTCTCTCTCTGCCTTGCTTACTGGCCCTTTTTTTTTGTTTGTTTTTCCCTTTCACTTTCCTTTGGCATCTAGGAAACAGAATGTCAAGGCAGATGCCTTGTCATAGGAGAAGGACCCAGATTTGGATGCGCACCTTATAAACAGACCTTGTCTTCTTTTTCTCTGCCTCACTGCAGCTGTGGCAGAGGATGAGGTGGCCAAAGATCACCAGGTCACAGCAAACAACATGCTTCTGGCTCAGCATTGTGATGGCACAGCTTCAACCAACCTGTAAGCAGGCAAGCAGGTATCCCACAAGGACTGCTGAAAATACGGCTCTTGCTCTTCCACTGATGCCACAATGCATCTGAAGCTGGAAATGAGCACTTGTGTATCCAGTCCTGTGGGTAATCCATTATATGGACATGTGTGGTTGATTATATTTGGGTCTGTAACATCTGTGCTTGTACCAAAAGACTTCTGCAAAGACCACAGGGTGTTGTATAGCCACAGTAAGACAGCGGGGCTGTGGTCCCTCAGTGGTACCTTAAGATCTGTCTGTCTCTAATCAAGCTAAAGATGTAAATACCTGTATTGGTCCTACAGCTCTCATTGGAGCAAGTGGGTAGGAAAGACAGATCAACATTTCCATGTCTCTTTCTCTCCCCCATCCCAGATCATGGATACAAAGAAGAAAAGAGCTTTCATTTCCATGCTACAGGTTGTGGGTTAGAAGTTGGTGGCCCTGCCTTTTCACTGGTGCTTTGAGTAAACGGTGCTATAAGGAGAAAAGACAGCTGCCATGGAGTCTTTCAATAGATTCCCTCCAGCTGTGCAGGTTGCTGGCCAGAGAGCGGCTTCTTTTTTACTGCAGTCTTAATTTTTGAAATTTTATTATCTCTCATCACTATTACAGTGCACATAAGGTAAGCAGAAAGGAAGAGTTATCAACATGTCTGTTGCATAAGCACACACAGTTTGATGGACAGTTTCTTCTTTCCCTTGCATGTGAGATGCTCTATTCAAAACTAAATTTTAAACAGTATTATATTTACATAACCAATGTATCCCTACCAAATTATGACTTTTATGTTATTCAGTATTAAATTTATAATTTCTTCTAACAATGAAATAAAGTGTTTTCCATGGGATCTTTTTGCTTTCCTTGATGTCATGACCTAATGTAAGAGAAAAATTTTTGTGCAACACAGTTTCTATCAAAGCATCATAATTAGCAATAAAAGTACCTTAACAATCTTTATTCTTCATAATGAGCATATACCTTCTAACACTTTTCTTCGCTTGCTTACTCCCTTCATTCTGTGTTGCTCTTTCTGACTTGGTCAGACTATTTTTCTAATTGGAAAAATGCAAGCTGTCTAGTGCATACTCCATTAATTACTAGTTTTAGTCCACAGTTTGCAAAAAGTCTTGGCAAATTGTCAATACAGAAAAAAATGTGCATTGTAAAAAAAAAAAAAAAAAGATTTTCTGGTGAATTTTCTTTGGATCAGGGTGTGATGTTTTGGAATTTTACACACTGGAATATTTCTTAAGAAAACATTAACCATTTTGATTGGACTACAATTTCCCTGAAAAGGTCATCTATACTTAGAGTAAAATATAGCAAAATCTTCACAGTTGCACACAGAAGGTGTAGAAACACAATATGAAAACAAAATTGTGGAGGAAATAAACTGGAGATGAATATGCAAAATAACGCAAATTTTAATAACACCAGCTTTCTGTAATACAAACTGTGAGGTGATATTAGCAAAGCAAGCAAAGATAAAAAGAACCCTAATCTTGTAAACACATTGAAAAGTTAAGAGATGATGTAAACAAAGTACTAAGAAAAGAACACAGCTTTTTTTTTCAGAAGCCCAAGTCATTATTTTTCTAGGGATATTGGTACAGAATGCTGTGGTTCTGTCTAATCGTGGAAATTTGATTACTGCAATGTCCATTTACGATTTCTGCCTTGCCAGCCTGACAACGTCAGCTGTTAAGTGTACAGGTCCCTAGATACAGCACTGAGATTTTTACCACACAGCTTTGTTTTTGCTGTTCTTACACTGCTCAGTGGCAATGTCCCGAGCTTTGGCTCTGCAGCATTTTGTACTGTAACACTTCAGGATGACATTTCTAGCACAGCACCTGATTCACTGCTCCTGCAGACAGTACACCTGAGCTTCCTCTGTGGGCAGAGTTTTCATGGTACTCTTTCCCTCTATCAGCCTGCTGTGATTTCAGCTGGAAAATAAGCACTATGCAGTCACTCTCTCAATCCCCCTCTCTCCCTTGCTTCTCATTACACCCTTCTGACATAGTAGGGTGCTGGGGATACTGGTCGCTGTCAGCTGAACCACCACCAGACCTTATTCCCAGTTCATAGACTATCAGATGAAATTGGAGAAAAGCTTTATATTTCTCTGAATGCACAGCTGTAATTTCTCTCTGTCCTTATGAGGTCCTCACAGGCTTGGAAAAATCTGTAAGCCCTCCATTTCCCACATGTATCCAGATAATATCAAGATACATTCTGTCATATAAGAATAACTTTCAACTTTTAGGCAAGTGGATTTGTTAGATATGCACAGGAAGAAAGGTACTTGGCATGCGTGGTCTGTGGTAATGTCTCATATAGGGCTCTCCTAGATTCTAACATACATACATATCATCTTACAAGTTACACAGCGCTATTAGACTGAATAGAAAATATTTAGGTCTGGGAGTCAGGTTCAATATAGACTTTGAGCTCTAGGTCAGAGAGCTTGCTTTAAGTACCATCTGTACCTCAGCTATCTCCAGACACAGCATAGGACATTTTCCCTTGTTTCTCCAAGGATTGAATGACCTTCTGTACGACAGTCATTCAACTGATTCTTTTAACGTTTTAGTTAAATGCAAAACATTTCTCAGAGTTATTTCCCACTTGATACTATCCACAAGGCTACATCTGTTATTCTTTCCTAGTATTGCCCCCTGGTACATGAAGGACAGATGATAAATTTGGGCTAGATTGTATCTGGCTTTGCATGGGCTTGCAGTGAATCAGACAAAAGGGTACAAGGAACTCCTCCTGCTTCCTTGAGCACTCAGTCAAGGGGCAGACACAAGACACAATCTCATCCCTGATGTAGGTTCTGAATGTGCACAAGATTTGTATTTAATATTTTTAGAAACACCGAGTGCCAAAAACGGATCTAAGGCCATGGTCTTCTGATTGGGTCAGCAGTAGAATTAGGTGACTTTTTAAATGAATTTTACTCAGAAATACAATCCAGAAGACACCAAAAATACTAGGATAGGTAATTTGGATTTCTTGACTAGATTACTCCACACTTCAAAACAAAAACCCCAAGTAAAACATTTTCCTGCCCCCTCATTTAAATAAGAATAATACAGTGGCAATAAAATTATTATTCTGTTTCAGTAGTCTCTGTGCCTTGATTTTTTTTCAATTTGACTAGCAAATTAAAAACAGAACAAAACAAAATAATCAAACAACTTTTTTACACAGTATAGGCAATGAGAAAAGCCATTGTTTAAGGATTACAAATTGTACCCTTTAAAAAGTACAAAGGAATGCAGCACAGTAAAGGTCCACCACATCCCTGAATATATCAGTTTCATCCCTATCACACACCCATGTTATGGCAGCTGGTGTGGGGTCAGTAGCTCTGACCGAGGAAGCTGTGACTGGTCTGGAGAGATGGTCCCAAAAGAGATCGTCTTCCCGAGGCCCGGTGTCTTCCCTCAGCTGCTGGCCAGGAGGGCCCTTGCAGAGGCTGTCAGCTCTTTAGTGATTGTCAGCTCGTGATTCCAGCTCAGCTCTGCAGGGCAGCCTCCAGGCCAGACCAGGGAGAGAGACGAGAGGCCCGTGTAGCTGTTCCGCACGAGGCAGCTTTGTTAGTCTGCACTCCATGAAGGGAGGCCAGGGACGAGCTCTCTCTGCCCTCGCAGCGGCAGGGGGGCTTGCTCTTATAGGGATACAGGGGGTGGGTGTCAGAGGGTAAGGGCCAATGGGCTACAAAGGATCTGCACAGGGTCTCCCAGAGGATTTTGGGTTTGTCTTCTTCTCGCGGTAACTGCAAAGTGGCTCCCTTTCCAGGGGAGTTCTGCTGGGAGGTTTAAGTACTCTCTTTATCTCAGCAGACGTCTCTCCAGGGCGGGGGCTGGGCATACCCCACACCATAGCACCAATCTTTCTATATATTAAAATTCATTATACTGTCTTAGCTTAATTCTCTTACTAAGAGGCTAATCCAAAGTCTACTTCCATTAATAATCAGAAACATTTCAATTTTAAGATCACAATTGTCCATGGCTACATTGTCCTTAAAACAATTAATTCCCTTCGGTGCTTACTTTCCAGCCTATGTCTATTGTGCAATCATCTACATTCACAGGCTTGTTCTCTAGACAGGGCCACAAAGCACACAGTCTCTTTTATTTTTTTTTGGGGGGGTGGGTTTGTTTGCTTTTTTGAGTTCTGGAGTTTTTTTCAAAAAAAAAATAAAATCAACTTATTTTACAAAAGTGCTTTAATCTGATTATTATAATAACCCTTTTTTTTACATGTTCCAATTTGAAATAACCTTGAATGGTGAGTATAAGTAACCTTAGCATACTAGATGAGGTTTCATTTGTGTCTTATGCAATGGCATTATTGCTTCTTTACTCCAGGATGTCATTCTTCTGGGGCTTCCAAGGGCAAGTAACATTTACCTTAACACAACAACTCATATTTGTTGGAAGGCCTGATGCAGAAGCGATGGAGTTAATTACAAAAAAAAGCTTAAGAATCGTGCGTCCTCCTGAGGAGTTAGAGGAAACTATTATAATAAGACTATTAACTTTGGGATAAGGAAAAAAAAACCTAAATAAAAGACAAATGCTCTTGGTAAGGCTTTGGGTCAGATAAGATAAATTAAAATGATATTTGTTTTAGCCTTGGGAAAAGAAAACTAGGAAATTGGGAAATAAGAGTTATAACAGTTAGATAAATATAAAGAAGATTAGCTAAGTAGTTTAAACCAAATAATCAAGGATGGAAACACTTCTGCATTGTGTTTATGAGGGTATAATTGAAAGTAGGAGTTAGACATGTATAAGTTCTTTCCTTAGTGTCTTCCAATATGCTGTTGGATTGATTAGCTACCAGTGTTTCTAATAAGGATATAGTGTCCACTAGCCAGTTTAACTTCAGCTCTCAAACAGGACAATTTGAACACACAAAGCTTTCTGTATGGACACTGAAACTTTGAGACATATTATCATTGCTATTCAGCATTACTCGTACTGAAACCAACACCAAGGTAATTTGAGGGCAACAGTTATTATTTTTATTTTTCTCTTTCAAACAATGAAAGCTGATATGCTTGAATAAACTATAAAATATAAGCCTGAGTTTTAAATAATAAAGACTATGGACATAATCAACTAACATATATGAATTATCAGCTTTTTACTAGCCATTCTGTAACAAAGTAATTTCAAAGCTGTTTCCAGTTCCCTCACATGCCAGATGAAGCTGGGCACTGAATAAAAGACAAATGCCTGTGAGATGCAGAAGGAGTGGCAGTAATACATTTGTCTTACTTATTTTCATGCTAGGCTTACACAAAGGAGGTCCTCTAGAACTAATTTAACAAACGTTATGCTCTTTTGCTTTGCTTTGTAATCTAAAAGGAAGATTTCTATTATGGTCTTTCTCTGAGGGTCTTTGTGGTTTCAGATAGATATTTTTTCTTTGGAAATCTTGACATTCTTTTCAAAACATTAAGTCAGACTTGAGGAAGATCCCATTATTGTTCCATGGACTGCGTGGCTTCACGTACTGGTACTGAATGAAAGACTCAATGCATTTCATCAGTATGAGTGCACATGAGTGGTTTTTAGGACGACATTGGGAGGTCATACCACAGCCTTTTGTAGGGGATACTAGCAGAACACTAGTGATGTTAAGTATTCAGAAGAGGTTAAGACCTCATATCCAAAGACTACGTTTTGCCCAGTGAATACTCCCCCTTTCATTTTCATGGGTCCCTTCATCCTGACTGAAAAAAGAGCATTTAAGCACATACTCAGTTTTCTGTCAATATGCATGTACCAGCCTGCAAGCAGGACACTGAATCACATTTCCCAGCATTAGTTAGAGGTGACTGTTATTTGGGGGCATTGCTTCACTGTAACTCAATTTCTTTGCACTTCTCATGTGGGGTCCTGATTTAGCTTTCTGTAATTCTAGTGTAGCACTCAGTCTTTCTAATGAGACTTCAGCCTAAGTAAAACCACTTACAAGCAGATTTTTATCTTCCTGTAAATTAACAATTCTGCAAGAATGTCAAATGGTTCTGCTAAACACACAGAGCTGGCCATGCCTGAAAATTAACTTTCTAGTCATTGCTCCAGCCCTCGTGGCACTTGACAAGTGCTACAACACTCAGAAAAAAAGTAATTATCACATGACTATTATTTATATCTCTATTTCTTGAAACACTATTCAGTCATTAAAGATAGTGAAAAATGGCACTATCCAGAATGAATATGAAATGAATATTCATAATACAGCTAATTGTCACTGACATCTCAAATTTCATTATAATTTCTGTTTTGCTTAGCACTTTCTCACACTTGCAATAAGGCCATCACTGTGCTATGCAATTACTGACTATAACAAAAGTCCAGACAAAATTACATATACACAGTAGGACTCTACATTTCATATTCAGCAATATAGTTAGGATGTTTAGAGAAATGCTTCTTATATAAGTATAGATGCATTTATGTAGCAGACCAGATCTTAACTTGCTTACCAGAATCTACCACTTTTTTTAATAGGCATTGTGTGTTTTAATTCACAGCAAATCTAATAATTCAAGAGTTTTTAAACTTGTTAGTGTAACTAAAATCAACTTTTCCCTTCTACTGGGACATTATAATAGGTTTTATTTATTTAATCAGAGCATTTAATCACTCCTCTGAATGTGCAAGTAAGAAAATGCAACTAAACAAAAAGCTTACAAGTGAGCCATTCTAATGTTTATCGAGAGCATTATTTTTCTTGAAGGCTTGTTAAGCTCTTAAATATGCATTTGTATCAAGTTAATGTAGCCCATGCTTTTTGTGCTATATCACCTACTTCACATACACATAGACAATAAGGGAGCTTAATTTAAAAATGACTATGGTTATAATGCTGACTATACAAAGCCAAAGGGAGATTATTTTAGCTTTAAAAATTGACTTGGGGAAAATTAACACAGTGAACAAGCATATTAAATACTAACTGCTTCAAACCATACTGATTCTTGCTGCTGCTAAAGAAATGGCTATCTAATTAAAAATATCTCTCAGACTTTAACGAGTACTTCTCTTGGAAAGACCTTTACAATCACTATTATTTGAATTGCACTAAAAAAGGAGCTGTTTATTGTCGGCTGTTTAGAGCCAAAAGTTTTGAACTGGACACTGTGATGAGGAAGTCTGCCACAGGTGGGAAAACAGTCACTTGGGGAGGAGAATTTTTGATGTTTGATCATGACATATTTACCAGGATTCCTGGGACTGTGGGTCAATAGATCCCCTTTTCTATAAAGGGGAAGAAGTCAACTCCTAACTAGAGGGCGGTCAAGCCACACGGAGCTGCAGACCCAGCTGCAGAATTCCCACTGACTTCTGCTTGCGATAAATGTCAGCCTCTGAAGTGGTTATTTACAAGCTCTGTCTGTCGCAGCCCTGAGATTCCCAAGACATGGCTGGCTGCAGCATTATGCATAAGTTCTTTCAATCAGAGCAACCAAGGTAACAGAGACTGAAGCTTACAGGTCACAACCCCATTACACTTTATGGTGACTGACATTCATTTTCGTTAATGGATACTTTTAAAAAATTTAAACCATTTTAAGAAACATTTTCCTAAGAAAATTTTTGTGTATCTATAAAAAATAGCTTCTCTCAGCTTCTCTCGGGTGTGCTATCATTATTTCTTTTACTTTTCTGCTGCAGAATATTCACAGAGGTATATAAGCAGGATGGACAGAAAGAGCTGTCTGTATGAGAAAGTTTTAGACTAGCTGTACATATTCATTCTCTAAAAAGGGTAGTAGGAAAAATTTTAAAAATTCTTTAATGAGATAAATCAGTGCAGACAGTTTAAAACTGATGTTGTCTGTATGGTTTTTACAGAAGCCATCCATGATTATTCTAACGTATACAAATATCAAATAGAAAAAAACCTTGAACAAATATCTGTATGAGAAGCACATCATACAAAGAACCTTTCTAGAAAAAGAATGTCTGGTGACACTTACAGGCCTAGTTAGCTGCCCCTCTCCAAAGAGGGACTAACAGCTAATAACAGTCTGCCAAACAAGTTCTGCTGGAGGTTGCATTTTATACTTGTGACATTTAAAACAGAAATGTAGGAAAAAAGGTGTTAATGCTGGGAAAAGAATCAGTGAATGCAAACTGCAGCACAACTAAATTGTTAATCCTTATATCTATCTACAAACACCAGTATTTTCTTTATCCCATGATGCACCTAGCTGTCTGATACATCCTTATGCTGTTTAAATATGTTAAATATAAGGACATATTTTAAGTGAATTGAAGAATACAATGGGAAGCATGAGTTTAAATGACATTTTACACTACATTTTAAATACATGTTTCCTTGAACTCCATCCTTCATCATCAGTTAATCAGCTGGGACAGACTAGCTACACTGTGGGAATGCAGAAGTGTGTGAAACGGGGCATAAGATTCAATTCATAGCTAAAGTACTCCCAAAGATGCTGGAGTCACTGTTAATGGCCTGGATTCAGAGGCAAAAAAAACCAGACAAGATACCTTGAAAATTCAACTGAAATGTGGAAATTAGAAAATGTTCTTGTGAGAGAACAATTAAATTCTGTAGCACCACACATTCACTGAATTTTTACCTAATATTTGTGGTTTGGAGATAACTTTTCACAGGTGATCTAATAGCAAACTGGTGTTTTCTTCTTCAGTTTGAAGTCAGTCCAGAAGGAATGCTAAAATATGTTATAGAGCTTTTAAAGAAAAACATGAATTTTAGTTAGAATCCCTAAATTTCCCTTTGGTGTGGTGGATACTGCCTTTCTGATTATAGCAAATGTTGAGTGAAGCTGCAATTAAGTTCTTTAGGGCTCCAAACTGACAGTACTAAACTCACTATGGGAAAAAGAAATTGGCTGTCAGAAAAGAAATGGACAAATAAATAAATATACTGGTAGAAGTCAGAGAAAAATAATTTGCAATACTGCTATTGGAATTGCTGTAAAAAGCATGGCTTTAATCTATTAGAGAAACCCATTCAATGTGAAGACATGATTTTGACAAGAACAAAGGGGGAACAATGTGAGAATAATTACATCCCAGTTTATGACAGATTATACTATTAAACTGGCAGAGTAGTCATGTTTGACCTCACCTACAGAGTAGTTTTTTACAAAATAAGCAAGCAAGAGAACAAAACATAGTACCTGTAATAATAATGCAATGTAGAAAAACACTATTTAATTGCAAATTTTGATCATGGAATACAAGGCAACAAATAGTAGGTGAGGTAAGTAAGTAACCCGTCTCTTCTAAACATCCCTTGTTCTACTTAACATGTAGTGGATATTTGAGTTCAGAGAGCAAAATATCACCTCATCTGGAGATGAGATTCCTCTCATTCAGATTTAGAAATTGAGGTGAATGAGATTTACATCACATGTTTGAGACACCAAATTTATGTATCTACATCTAACTTACATATCCAAGACCTCAGTCTAGTCAGTAAAACACTGTAGTTTCAGTCAGCTGTCTAAACACAGTATTGCCTTCCTATTTAAAATGCCTTTTGATTTAAAATGCTTCCAGAGTATCTGAGAAAACCTCATGGGACTGGTAGATATCACAGAGGACTTCAGGGACACTCTTCTGAAGAAGAGGCTGGAGAGTAGGCAGGAATACCTGAGACACAGCTCATAAATTAGACACCTGTTCATGGACAACTGAAGCAAAGCCATCAATGGATCCAAAGAGCTATTTAACCCCCTCCAAAATGGACATCTTCAGCAGATGAACTGAGCTGATCCCTACATGTCCCTGCAGAGGACCAGGATAAAATCAGAACTATGAATTAAATCACGTGCATCTACTTTCTTCTATGCATACCTATTAAGTAGTTGGTTAAACATTCTTCTGCAGTGTACATTTACTACAAACAAACCAAGCCTTGGATTCATTATTAACCAAGTGAACTCCCACAGCACTAACTTTCACAATCTAGCAGGTAAATCACTCGAAAGAAAGAGGATTATTGTCTTATGAAGCCACTCTTATTTGGAATACTTCATTCAAAGAAGGAACTACATTCTTAGAAACAGATTGGCAAATGAGAAGGAGTCCTTCAAAGAAAAAAAGAGATTAGGAATAAATACTTCAACTTTTACTTATTAAATCACTTAAATATTCCAGAGAACTCAGTGGTCAAACAACCTTGGACAAGCGACGGAAAGGAAGAATAGTATCAGCTTGCAATAGTACTACTCCTTAGAAAAGAAGGGGATAATAGTATGCAGTACTCTGGGGTGTAATTAGAAAACAAAGACAAGAAATATAAACAGAAACTTCCCAGTCAGTGATAATTTTTTTAGTTATTCAGTAACCTCTGAAACATAGTAATCCCACTTCACAGAATACTGAAAATCAAACTCAGTTTAGTAATAGAAAATGTACTTTAGGAGAGTGTCCTATATCAACAGGGAGACAGATGGGATAATCTGAAAAGCTCACTATTAGCAACACCTCTGAATTTTTCCACACACTATTAGTTGTCAGATATTTTGTCAGAAAAGCAACTATCCTGATAAAGAAACAAGATTTGTCAAGAGAATACCAAATAACTCTTACTCAGAATTTACACTGGTAGGCTCTTAGCAGTGCTGCCTTAAATCATATCTATCCACCAATATTTCTGTTTAGCAGATGCTCCTTGGCTAGTACTTATTTTGGACTGGCTTTAAAGTAAAAGATTAAGGGCATTGAGTATTGATAACTAAATTAAAAGGGCTAGCTGCCAATAGCTATAACAGTAAGTAAAGAATAAAGAGCATTGCCTGCTCTGTATCCTCTTGACCACAGAGAACAATCATTAAGAATTAAGTGCTGTGATTCAGTCCCCCTCCTCCTTTTTCCCCAGGAGGCAATGCCTCACACACCACCAAGTATGCAGTACTCCGGGAACAAAGCCAAAAGGAGCAACTCGTTCTCTGAATGAGAACAGCTCAAAAATAGGTCTTATCCAAGACAGAGGGGCAGGGGGAGGGGAATGACAATGTTTCCTGCTATTGCTTATAATGCAATTTTTGTAAATGGAATGAAATTTGTATTAACCCATCTTTTACTGTCTTTCTTAAATGAAGTTCAGGACTTTAGCTGACAGGCTACTACAAAAATCTGTAATAAAACTATACTGTTTCTTTTATTCTTTTACTTTTGCAATCATATATATATTATCTAGACTTTAGTCTAGGCAGATCACTTAAGTTACAACAATGGATAATGTGTGAAGTTTTGAAGGAAATTATTTCCACCATTCCATACCCCCCCTTCTCTTATCCCCACTAATATCTGCTTCTGGAACACAAACAAAAAAAACCACCCCAACAGCTGCATGATACGTACAACAAATATATATGCTTTATACACATATACCAGCTTATATGTGTATATATATGCATAGACATGCATTAACCCTTGTAGTTAAACTGAAAAGCTAGAAATAATCACAGAAATGATTTGAAAAAACTGTTTTACAAAAAACTAAAGTGCAACTAAAAATAATAGCTGAGAAACAGAGCCCCTTCTGTTGGCCTGAGCTTGCTCTCTTAGACTGGTTATACTAAAAGAAGGGCACTGACTTAATTATAATTGAAAGCAGGAATGAACTACAAAAAAACTTATGTAATATTTGCATCTCTTTAAGGTATTTATTCTTGGTAGAATGAAACACAACTGTTGATTGTTTCAGTTACATTTTCAAATGATTTTTCTCTCTTTTGCTTACAATCAATAGATGAATCATTTAAATACATATTATTTTCCATTCGGAAAACACATTGTGATTTGGATTTTTTTTTCTCTATGTTTTTATTTCTAATGATGTTTGACATTATCACCAATTTTCTATTTACTCTGCTTGCAGATCAACCTTGATTGTCAGAACAACACTGCTGATGGATGTGGTTTTTAAAATTAGTTCTCTTCAGAGAACTAATTGCTCTGGAGAGCAAAAAATGGGAATGATATCTAAATCCTTCAAAAATCCTCCTGTGCCTCTTACTTAGGTGTTTTTAGATGTCTACATTGATGACTACAAGGTAGAATAGGCTAAACACAAATGGTATTGAATTCAATGGGATTATACTGATGATTCATTTAATCAGGCATGTTCAGTGTAAAGAAAATATTAAATACTCTTCAGGCTGTAGCTGACACGAGTGGCCAGATGACAGAAAAGTCTACTCTTGCAGGTGAGAGCCACAGGAATACTGGGGAGGGCAGTCGAGGTTAGTAGAATTGAGCTGAGCAGTGACAAACAAGCTCTGAACCATTTCAAACTGTGGCTGAACTCCTCCTCCAGCATCCCCTCTCCAGAGGTCTGGCACCCTCTGAAAAGGCTTCAGTATGTGACAGATGAATCAGAGAGTATTCCTTGAGGGGATTCCACTGTTGCACAGCTCCTCTTTGTCTCTTGTTCCCTCTAGCGTAACACAGTGCATGCAGTTGTCACGTTCATATATTCAGACCCTGGATTTACACACAAATACAGATGTTTGCATCTGCATAATGAATACACCTCCAGTTTTTAGGGTATGCTCAGAATGACTCCAGAATTTAATGTCTAATTAAATTAGGAGGATGTGCATTGTGACTTTATATAAGCTTCATGGAACAGTTCTCAGATCAACATTCTGTGAATTTTAACCATTAGATACCAATGTCTTTCAGTTGTTCCAATGTTTTATTTTTATTCTTTTTTAATACTCTACATACTGGAATAGGGCATGTCTTAGACATCTTTTAGTATGAAAAAAGTGTTACAGTAGATATAAATTGAATATTTGAACATTTTTTTCTTGACTGAATAGTTTTCCTGATACCTGACTTTTAAATGCTTTGGAACAAACTGGACACTGAGCTTGCATTGCAGTCACTGGAGGGTAAAAAAACCCTCCTCCAGAGAGCAATCAATCTTATTTTCCGATAAGCATCTGAGATAGGTCAGCACATGGCTAAGTGCTCATTTCTCTCTGTAATTTGCAGGTAGAAGTTAGGGTGGATAGCTGAGGCTTGTATATCTACATTTTTGATGTCTGTTGTCAGAGAAATCAGCACAAAGCCAAATGACCAATGCAAGTCAAAAAATGTACCTCTATGCTTGTCCTCTTCCATTTTTCCCTAGAATTCATCAAGGAATCACAAAATCTCAGGATGACATAATGGTTGAGTTTGGTGTGGACATCTGGAAATCCTTTAATGTAACACCTATGCTCAGAACAGCTAAAGCAGATTGTGCAAAGCTGTGTTCAGTTGGGTTGTGAATATCTCAAAGGATAGAGACTCTACAATCCCACTATGTTTGACCACTCTCAAAGTTAAAAAAAAAAAAAGAAAAAGAAAAAAAAATTCTTATATATAAGTGAAATTTCCAGTATTTAAATTTCTGTCAATTGTCTCTTCTCCTTTCACTGGGCACCACTGAGGAGAAACAGGCTCTCTCTCTTCTTTATGACCCTCCCGTCAAGTACTTATAGAAATGGATAAGATCCACCTGAGCTTTCTCACATCCAGGTTAAATAGGACAGATGCTGCAAGCCCTTAACACTGTGGTCCTTTGCTGGACTTGCCCAAGTAAGTCCATGTCTCTCTCATACTGGGGAGACCAGCACTAGACATAGCTCTCCTGATGTGTCTTTCCAGTGCTCACCAGAGATGAAGGCAACTCCTTTGGACCTGCTGGTGATGCTCTGTCTAATGCAGCCCAGACAGCTGTTGGTCTTCAATGCAAGAGAGCTCAGCTGGCTCAGGCACAATTAGCTGTCCATCAAGACTCCCTTATTCTGCAAAGCAGTTTTCCAGCCAGTCAGTCCTCAGTCTGTACTGATGTGTGGGGCTATTTTCTTTGGCTGCAAAACTCTGTATTTTCCTTTGTAAAACTTCACAAAATTAATACTCCCAGTCATTATAGCCATCAAGAAGTCAATTAATCCAGTTTTTTAAGTCATCCCAATGAATTGGAATGGCAAAATTGCTTCAAAGGGCAATTCATCCATCTATTGCACCAAGTAATGTCTGGGAGAAGGGCACACATCTCTCCACATGTGTGGCCAGTCATAGACTGGAGAGTATTTGATGTTTTCTTTATGCTGAATGTGTTTGCTTGCTTCACAAAAATTCACTCTTAATGCTTTATGCTTTCTCATCTCAAGAAAATTTGGATACTAAATTGCTACTAAATATGGTTGTGATGGTGCTCAGCTCTTCTTTGATCCCTGGTGTCCAAAATGCAACTGTTCCTCCAATAGCAACCTTCCCCCTATCTAAGGCATGTCATTCATTTGCTGTCTTATTTTAGTCTTTAGTTACCTTATCCACTGTGTCAAGAAGTCTTATTTTTAGTTGCAGTAATTTAAAGCTATTTCTGTAATATTTTATAAATCTCATGTGATAAATATTCCCTATTCTTACATCCAGTCAAATTCAGTACCTTTAATATGTCTTGATTTTTTCACACACACCACATATATTAGACTTGATTTTAAAGTTTCCTTAATACGAACTACTTTTTCCATGATACTTTAATCAGTTTTAAGAGTTCATGCCATGGTAGCTTTCAGCAAAGAGAGATAAGAACGGAAGTCAGTAAATTTAATTTTTTTTCTAAAGCAAATGCAGAAAAAAGGGTTGTTTTTATAATTTGCACCAGTCATTGAATAATGTTTGTATTGCCAATGGCAGTTTAAATTCCAATGACAGTTCATACATTAAAATCATAACATGAAACTCTACAAAGGTATAGATTATTTTACAAAACTGTCTGGGGTCTTTAAAAAACTAATTGAAGAATAAAGAAAGAGCTATGCTAGTTAAAGGAACAACACAGCTAAGTGGAAATTTATATGCAAAGGAAAAAAGAAGAAATAACTATTCTTGCACCCCACAGGTTCTGTAAACACTTATAGCTAAAATCAGAAATCCTACTACTCATGAAAAGAAGTTCTGTTCCAAAGTACAATTTTATAATGGAATCCTATCATGCTAGACTCCTTCTGGAGCCTTTTTTCCCTCCAAAATATTGTCTTAAGAGTAATTGTCATACAAATCACCCCATTAAGCCAGGTTCTGAAATTCTCATCCATTTTTCCATCTACTCAGTGAGTGGCCTTCAATAACCCTTTCAAAAAATGACAGAGTTCCCCCTCTGGCATGCCCTCTCCAGAGCTGTGACTCCTTTTGAAGAGAGGTCAGCTGGTGCAATATAGACCATAGAATGGCAAAAGCGGACTGTTGAGATAGAGCCATCATTTGAAGTCATGCATGCTTTTCTCCACCTTTTTGTCACCTTCTCTTCTTAATTTTTTAAGGCTGCTGGGACCAAACTGGCCCCGGGCATAAGTAAGGCATTCTTAGCAGCCACTTTTCTGGGCTTAATTATTGCAGTGATGCAGAAGGGCTGTGCATTTGGTTTTGTATTTTTACTGTCCTTGATAGAGTACTATTGAAGGGCAAAGAAGATGATGTAATATATGTCACAATATATTACAGAATTTCTGTGAGGTCATATGTATGTTTTTTGAAGCAACTTCTAAAAGAACTTTACACTTAAAAATGTAAATCTCTAAGAAAAAAAATAAACCCAGCAAGCATAACTAGAAGAAAAGGACAGTGTTTGAGGATCTTACTGGATATTCAACTTTATACCTGGTAAAGCGTATCCTGCATTCTCTTATTAAAAACAAAACATGACAAAAATCCTCACCTCAAAACTAAGAAAAAAACAAAATAAATACCCAAAACAAAAGCAAACTCAAAATGCCTGGTTTATATTCCAAGTAAAAAAGCTTAGGCCCATAAGACCTGGTTTATATAGGTGTTTCCAATAGCTCCTGAACTTCCTCTTTGATTTCAAGACACTGCAAGGTTTTTTTAAAAACTACCAATAACATTTTCACTAAATTACTTCCCCCTGTCATATATTCTTGCTTTCCTCACTGGTGTGAGCTCTACACTGTTTTCCTTACAAGTCTGTCATCAAGGAATCCACATAAACACTTCCCTATCATTGTTTCACCTGAGCAGGAGTAATCACTTTAGTGCATTTTGTTAGCTTTTAATTTTTTATGCCATAGGATCATAATTTGGTGCCACAAAGAAAGACTGTTGATATCTACTATTGCTATGCTCCTTTGATGAGAGAGCACAGGACAATACATTATTTTACTCAGACCAAAACAGCTTGGTCAGAGCAATCTAGGGCCATATTAGGGATTGCACTTGTACTGCTGATCACAGGTGTTCTGTGACATGAGGGGCAGTTGCATGGCTGCATCCTGAGGCTGCTGCTCTCCTTGCAGTCACACACACAGTGGGTCACAGTGCCCTGGGCAGTGGATGATGCTGTTACTTCAAAATAACAATTCTTGATACCATTTCCTCTTTGAACTAGATATTGCAGCATTAATAACAAAACACCTTTGACTTGTGTCTGGAAACCTACAGCTTTCTATAAAGGCTGTCTTTTCCCCTGATTAATGCAGCTTTTCTTCAGCACTGTACCTCTGAACTATTTGTCTGCTGTGTGTTTTCCATCTCTAAACCAAAGCTGTCAGTGAAAAATGCGAAAATTTTAAGAATGTGAGCAGGAAGACTTGACTAACTTTCGTTTCTAACCTTCTAATTTGTGTCTGCCATGATCGTATAGAGATTTTATCTATACCAACATGATTATAATGTAGGTTTCCATCAGATTCCTCTTAACAAGTAATCATTTAAAGGGATAACTCCAGTGTAAAATCCATGCTTCTGTATGAACTGTTTTTAGCTATTATTCTTGAAAAGAACATTTGAAATTATCATTTCAGAGATAGAAAAAAACTGTTCTGAATCTTCAGTCTTTATTTTCTGCACAGAACAACCTTCTTTTGCATCATCATTCTGTTTCCTCATTGCCTTCATTTAAAAAAAAAAGTGTGATTTGGTTAAGTCCATATGAAATGACAATATAATAATTCATAGGAAAGTCTACATTAAATAATAGTCTACATTAAATAATAGTATTTTTCACCTGACAATACTACTGTTAAACCAAATTCCTCTTTGTTACTCTAGCAGAAAAGCTGAGAGTCTGCTTTATGATCAGAACAGTTAATCATTAGTGAGGGCCAAAGAATCATGTCCTGTTTCAATCATGATGTCAAGAAAAATGTTTCCATTTATTGGAAAACATGTCATAAGTGAGAAATTGCAGGATGCTTTGTTTTTCATTAAAGTTATTGACATTTTTTCTCTGATTCTTCACAAAGTAGGACTAGTAATTTCAACCTTGTGCTCATCGGCATTAGAATTGTTAAAGACAGTGAAGAGCAGTTAAACTTTCTAAGACCTGGATATTGATCTAATTAAAAACAAATCTTTCCAGGTTTATTTTTATTAGATTTCTTACTAAGAAATAAAAAAAATATGCAGGAACTGCACAGCAGTCATGCTGTTCTCTACTAAGTCTGTCACTTCTGTGGACATGTCATTCAGGGATGTCAGATTCATCCCTTGCATTGTTTTGCCTATACAGACTCTGAATTGTAGACTAAATATGCCTGTGCTGCACCTCTTATATACTCCTTTTTCCATCTAAGATATTTTGGAGGAACTATGGGTGTCTTCTACAGGATGTAGTTCATTATATTTTGCCTGAAGGTAGACTTCACATTATCTATACCATATTTCTATCCTCAGATAGTCACACTCAGGCTCCCTTTGTAGCCAAAAAAATACAGGAAACTATTAATTTACCCATATACACTAGATACTTTAAAAATGAGAGAAATCACTCACTGCTAGGGTCGGCATCTCTCCATAGAATTTAAATGGGATTCTTGATATCTACATTTCAGTGAGTCCTATTCCATGTCTGTCTTTTTCACCCACAACTTGCCTAATGTGCAATTAAACAGCGCTTCTATCACTCTACAGGAGTAGAGTACTGAAAACTAAACCCGCTTATCATATTTAATTAGGCAATTTAACCATGCTGATTTCAGGATTGCACTTCTTCCTGATTCACATTTGAAAACAAAACCCAGACTGTTTAGAAAGAAACTGTCACATTGAACAGCAGCTGAAGGAGCTCTCCAAATCATAGTATCACTTTTTCCTGATATATCAGCTCTTGAGGAGATTTCTCCATCACTCTACGAAGATAGGGACTGAGCAGATAAATTGTGATGTTGAGTCCAGGAAAGTCTGGAACCTGAATTATGCTGAAAGCCAACAGTACTGAGAATTTAAAACAGAATCTACTTCTGTTGCCTTTCCCACATAAAGGTCTTAGGTTCAATTTAAAGAGATATTTTTTAAGAATCAGTAGTGAGGCAGTATCATTTTGGTATACATGTCTTACATGTGAGCTTTGTTCAGTTTGCAGTTTACAGAATAGAAGATAAAAGTTTGTTCTAACCTTGCATTGCATGTGGATAACCATATGGCTCACCCATCTCACCAGAAAAAGCATGAAATTTTATGACTGAGCAGTAGGCAATAATGTTCTTAAAAATATTTTCAAAATTAAAAATACTGAAAATGTATGGCACCTTCTAACCTCTTGAGTTTGCTCTATTCAGGAAGAACCAATGAAAAAGCAAAAATTTATTGGGGCCAGGATAGATTCCTTGGAAGTAATTTACATCAGTCTGTATCTCAAAGAAGATGGGTAAATACTGATAAAGCAAACCTAGATATAATTCTAGGCAATTTCAAACAAGAAATGTAGTTGATTAACTAACATCAAACTTTTTTCTCATGAGTCAATCTTTGAAGTTACAAAGCATTATTAATGGTACATAGTTAGATTAAATAAATTAATACATGTTAGAAGAAATGTAGGAAGTTCATTTTTTTTTTTTCACCTTACTTATGAAAACCATAATTTGTACTCTTGGAGAGTCATCTCAGTAAATTCAGTCACCAAATGATTTTCTTTTGTTTAGGAGCTGTATGATTGACTGATTCTTAATAAATGCAAAAAATAGCTGTAGGCAAACAACAATACTAAGCTTCAAGTGCACAGAAGTAAGCTGAAAAACAGATGCCAGCCCTCAGCTCTTCCTGTATAATTTGTACATGGCAACAATAGCAAACTGATTCCTTAAGCATATTTTCTAGCTTATTATTCACTACTATCTTATTTCATGTGGCACTTCAAAATGCTCTTTATACCTAGGTTTCTAGAACAGGATATCAGCAGCTTTTTGCTAGTGCATATAATTGAAAGGCTGCAACTTAGAGGAGGCACCATTAAAAATCTGAATTTGCCAGCAGTTAAAGCCCAATTCTACACCTAGAATAGAAAAGCAATTATGGTATGCTGCTGTATTTGGAAGTGTTGGCAAGTCTTGATTTCTTAAGGGTGACTTCTGTTCATAATAAGAAGCAGACAATCAGTGCAAGTAGGTAAGGCAGAATGAAACATTTTATTGGGATTTAAGGTTCAAACAATAAATTCCATTAAATTTCAAAGGTAATTTCAATTTTTAAAAAATTTTATTGGTTCTCTTAATTTCAGATATTAGTCTGGAACCATATCTTTTTGTTTCTGCTTTGTGAAAGCAATCCCAGTGTTTGACATGAAGTACTTAATACCACTGTTCAGCTTTAAAATGAACACCACTAACAATTCCTGACTATACATTGCTCAAAGGGGATGAAAATCTAATGACTTCACATTCTGATTTTTCCAGAATACAATCCTACTGCCTCAGGTGAAATCAAAATAAACTCCCAGTACTGCAAAGAGTGTGTTCTACTATACAGATATGTCCTAATGGCACTGCATACAGTGCAGCATGTCGTGCACATTTACTGCCCATCTTGTGCATTTGTTAAAATAGAAATATACCTGGCATTTCTGAGGTAGACTCAAAAGATTAGGATAAAATTATTAAGTGCTGTGCCTTTTGTCACTGAAAAAGGTGTTAAATTTGAAGGGAGCAGTGAGCTGACTAGATTCCTGTATTGTTGCACATAAGCTGGATTTGCACTAACAATACAGTACTGATTATACCTTAAAGCAAGATTTACTTTCCTGTAGAAGATCATCCCTCTTTATTTACTGAGCTAAGCACTTCACAGGCATTGCCTTGTCTAGCATGAAATAAAAGACCTCGTACTGAAAAAGGCTGCTGATGAATGAGGAGTTATGTATGCTGTAATACATTTAAATTATTTACCATTTATGCATTTAAAATGATTGTCAGAAACACACTTTTATGGAGAATTGATACTAATGTTGTCAATTACCATATATAGCCTTTGGGAATGTAGTGACAAAGTTCTCTACTCCTGTGTAATCCCAAATTGGAGCATGGATGGATGTCAGCTTGATCAATCACATTCAGGTGAGATATTCATCCTAAAAGTTAAAATCTCTGTGTTTTTATTAACACTCAAAATACTCAAAACTTGTATTTTTATCTAAATAAAGAATGTAATTCACAGACTCACACCATCTTTTTTAATCCAAGGAATACAAAATATTCTTTAAAAGCCAATTTTTAAATTTTGAGTTTTGAAGTACTTTTTTTTCTTTTATTGCTGTAGCAGCCTCTCTGGTATGAAAACACTTATCTATTACTCAAATTATGTGTTATTAATTCAAAATAATGGTATTTCTTTTACTTTGTCAATACTATGCTTGTATTTGAAATGCAGTTAAAGAGAAATAGTCAAGCTAAGACAGAAAATTTTCAAGAATTCAGGAAAAGTGTCTCTACATTAGCCTGAAGAGAGCTCATTATATCCCTTTTTTAATGTAACTTCTGTTCTAGGAATTTAAGGTACTGTGGAGTCACAAAATTGGCACACAGAAATCCCACTAGCAGCACAACTCTGGAGCCCAGGTAGCTGAAAAATGATACAAATCATAAGAAAAAAAAATCCCATCTCATTCATTTGATTTAGTAGATGAAACAAGGAACAGATTCCTAAGAGACAGCTCCAATTTTGTGTAGCCCTCATTCAGGCCAGTTCTCACGAGCACTAGCATGAATTAAAACAAGACAAGATCTTACATTTGGCTTAATAGGATTTGAAATTATGTGTGCCAAGGTCTGAGTTTTCTTTTTCTTTGAAGAATATCAATCTTTCTACATGATTTGCATGTCCATGTTTCTCTTCAGTACCAATTGTTTACGAATCTGTAGCAACATTCAAAATGTTACTCACTCTGAAAATGCTTTGGACTTAACTGATGGCAGGAGTGGTTGTTATTTTGGATATTTTGGGTCATGGAAGAGAATGATGAATTTCAGTTTCATGAGTGATCTTGCGTAGAAATTCCATAGAGCAGTTCTGTACACATAAGTAGATAAGAATAACAGCAACAACGTTTGTGACTCTGACCTTTATTGGCATAAATCTGAAAGTCTACATAGACAGGCAGACCTTTCAAATGTCATAATTGGATGGCAAACGCTTTTTGTAAGGTAAAAGAAATATTTCCTCCTGTTCATTGCTCTTCATGAAAGTGAGACTGATTCCCATGAAATGTTGAGCCCCATTGAGGTGGTCTTTCAATTCCTTATATCTTAACTGCAAGTTGAATATTTCACACAGTTTTACTTTTGATTTGGTAGATTAACTTATATCTTTTATTGCCTTTCTCACAGCCATGGGTAGCCATCTAAAGATATAGATTTTCTTATAATAAAATCAGGGTGGACAGGCATAGGAATGCCAAGATTCCCTAAGCAGTCCTCAAGAATTTTGCACAGGTTTTTCCCTAATGCTACTGCAACATAAAGAATGTAGAAGATAGCTCTCGTGGACTAATGCTCTGAATTTTTCTATTCTTTTCCACTGAAAACACACAGTGTGTAATAAGTTGCAAAATTATGCTGAAGCCATGAGATACTCCAACAGCAAAACTAAATCTTAACTACTTTATCAATTTTAATGTAGAGGTGTTTATATTAAAAATAAGAAAATCTAAACTTAGAATTTTAGAAAAGAATACCACATGTAGAACTAGACTCTTCTTACTTGTAAAATGAAGCTTTTATACAAATCAATGATACCAAAAAACCTCATGGAGGAAATACTAACAGCCTGGATCCAATCGTAATCATTTACTCACATTCTTAATTACTGAAAGTCATACTATGATTTTTAATTTTCCAAAGGAAGAAGTTTTTCCTACCAGCTTCTAAAAAGTCGAAGACATGATATTTTTAATGTAACTGTGCTCCTACCCAGCTGACTGTTAAATCAGAAGATCATAAAGAAATATACACTCCACATGAACTTTTGTTTCATAGCATTTACATTTCTTCCACGCATGCAAAGGAATTCCCAATCCAATCAAAATGCTGATAACCTTCAGTTTGGAGATTGGGTTTATTTAAAAGACAGCTAGACTTTTAAAAGTAATAAAGGTTAAAAAAACAAAAAAAGAAACTTATTAAATCTAGCTAGCTGGCTGCCTAAAAAATTGCAAATATAAACAGAAGTTTCATCAACTGCGCTTTTAGAAACCTCTAACTTTTTTTCTCTTGCAAATAGGTCACTTCTTCACCCCATGATTTTTAACCATCTATGTAAGTAATTTGCAACACAAGTGCATCCCACATCACCTCTGGTAAAATATAAGGTAACACAAAGAGTGCAGCCACGTAACGGAGCAGGTCTGATCCCTGCTACAGAATAATTGTGACTGGCTGATAAACTGTGAATAATATAATCAGGAAAAAAAAAAAAGAAAAGGGAAAATTAGTATTATATCTACAGGAATAAAGAATGAATAGCATAAGTACAGCTAGATTTTGGGGTACAAAAACTCTGCAAAGTGCTGTGGGACAGGGACTGGGCTGAATATAAATCCACTTTCCTGTAAGAGACTTATCTAAAATGCATATAAAGGGAGGATCTTCACTACTGAGTCAATAGAGCACTGGAGTCCAAGACACTGCTAATCTGCTAATTCTGGAACAGTCTGTTCAGTTCTGCTAAAACTGTCATCTAGAAGATCTCCAATAAAATGGAGAGGTTTCAGAAGATATTAGAGAAAATAATTAAAGGAATGAAAACAGACCTTGCCTGATCAAAGGAAAAGATTAATGGGGAAAAAGGGACTTAGTCACAGCCTGTAAAATTCTTTACAGGTTTTTATCTTGCATTTTCCCATCCAGCAAACAAAGTTATAATAAGATCCCATGACTGGCAGTGATGGCAGTGATGATAGATGAGTTTGCCTCAAGAGTGTAGTTAAATTTTCTAACCAATGTCTTTTAGAAGCATTTATGTAGTATTACTTTTGAATCACCCCACTTGATGATTTAAAATAATGCTTTTTAGAGCATTGTTTAATAACATGATGGTCTTTTCCAAACTAACCTACAGAACAACTTAACTGATAATTAGTGCTTCTAATATTAGAGGGTAAATTAATTCAGTGAATGATTCAGAGAAAATAAAAGGCTAATTCACCAACAACCTGAGTGAAAAAAATTAGCATAATAAACCTCTATTTCATTAACAGATCTGTGATTTAAACACATTTTTGTAAAAACTCCTAAATGAAGATTTATTTCTCTTTGGTCAAGAAGTAGGTTCTTTATTCATGACTTCACAGTTCTTTAAAAACATAGCATCCATTCTAATTTTGTCATTTGGGAAGGTAATATGCTGAGTTAAAAATCTTGTCCATTCAGGCTTTATTTCTGTAGGATGTAGGCTGCAGATAATTTGAACAGCAAAATCTCCTATCTCTTAGGAAGCACTCATTTGCTTTTAAACTCCACTGCACTCACTGCAGTCATGCACTAAAGCACCATATTTACAACACGGAATACTGGATGTATTTAACAGGTTCAATTCTGTTTGCTGGTTAAAGATTAAGAGACCAAAAGATGGCATCTACTAACAATACTGTATGAAGAAAGAGGAATCACTGCAGACTGAAGTAAGTCCCACTGGGGGCCTAAGAAGCACCTGCCATTTTCACGTGGTGAGAGATCAATCAGTCTCTGTATGCAGCAAGATGACCTGCTGAAAGCTGAACCACAAGGGGGAGAGAAGAAAAATTATCAATTCCCCAAATTGTGTGCTCTGCGGTAATAAAATGCTGTTCTCTAAAAACTTTGCAATCGTGGTATCTTGGTCAAGATCAAAATTTGCAATGAAACCCCAGCTTGATAAACAGAAAAAAAAAGGTGTCCAAAATGTATTAGAAAATGAATTCTCTCTATTGTTAATGTGGAAATTCAGTCACATTATGAGAAAAATAAGTTTTAGGGTTTTCAAACTGACAGTTGTGGAGCACAAACACCCAGGGTTTTTTCCTCATGTACAAGACTCCACTTCGTATTTCCCAGACTTCAGTTCATTGCTTATTTGATTTCTGGTTGCCATGGAAGACTGAGTTGGCCAATGGAATACTAAAACATTCTAAATATGCATCAAAACCACAACTGTGACAACTGGAAATGAAAACAAGAGAATTGGAACCTGATATTTGTCTATTTGCTTGAAAGTGTTGTACCAACATCCCTATAAATTCACTTATTATGAAGCAGAAGAATAGCCAAAAAATCACAGAATCTTGCAGATAATTCTAGGTCCTACCAAAAGTCCAGGCTATTACCAGCTTGGGTTGGTGCCAGGGCACATGGATACAATTACATGTCAAGGTAAGGAAAGCCAACCTCAATTTGCAAAGATGAGAAACCATGAATGAAATCTCTAGACATTACTATTCTTCCCTAGGAAATCAAGTACTCAAATGCATCTTAAAAGCTGGCATGATAAAAAAAAAAAATATCTGGAATTCTAGGGGAAGCAGTTAGATCATGCACTTCTTATGTGATTAGCCTGGATTTTCTAATACTTTCATGTTCTCTCTCAAGTGTTTTTAAAGCCACTCTCCCACAATATGAAGTGTGATTTTTCATTTCCTGTTTTACAGAGGACAGCTATGGAGCAGCAGTTCAGTAGTAAATAACACAGGATGAGAATCTGTTTGGTATACATAAAAAAAACAAAAACAAAGAGGCTTATTAGAGGTATTTATTTGCATTTTCACTTCACTGCTGTTAAGAAGAATGATGGTTATAATAAAAACCCTCAATTAGAAACATCCAAAGCTGTCTTTCAATGTAACAAAAGAAAACCAAACTGGCAAAAATTAAAAATAAAGAAGACAGCCAAAAAATTCAAAATAGTATATTATTCTTCAATAGTCAATTAGAAAAGTACTTTTGTTTGAAACAAAACTATGCCAACGATCTGAGAAAACAGTGTGCTTCTCTTTCACTGGAGAAATTGTTCTGGAAGTGTTCATCCTTGCACAAATATTACCTTTAAGATATTATTAAGGTCATGGTCTGCAGAGGTTAACTGCTGAGCAAGTGACTGTAGTGTTAGCTCAAGAGAGATCCAAAGATGGCTATAACTGTTACATCAAACTTGCAGAAGAAAAAAACGTGACTTTCTCATAAGCGAAAGGCTTTTAAATAGCTAGTTCATTTCCGCCAGTTCCTGCTTTAGTCTATTCTCTGTGACTGCAATTAGGTTTCAGCACATCCATCTTCCCATTAGTTTTTCTCCTCAAACACCATTGTCAATATATTTAATTTTAATACCACACCTTCAGTCATCCCATGGAGACAAATACAACACAACACTGGGCAGACCTGCTCTTCAATCTGAGGTAAAGTTCTGACTTCAATGAAGGGAACAGGTAGACTTCCTCTGATTTCTGTGGTATCATGGTTTAACACACAGACTCTATCAATAAACACGTCTCTAGGGTTTGCACCGTAAATCCTGTTATCACTTAGTGCCCTGACCAACTTCCATACATTAGCACTCAGTAAATTAACCTGTACAGTTAAAACAAAAAAAGACTTAATCGATGACAGTTATGTAGATAATATTTAAGAAAATGATTAAAATAAGCTCTTGATAAAGACTACAAAGATAGAAAATAAACAAAACCCCAAAACAACAAAAAAACCTCTTCCTACCCTCCAACAGAACTGCATATATGAGGAGGTAAACTGCAAACAATTTCTTTCACACAAAACAATAGTTTTCAAACTGTAATGTGTAGCATAGTTGCCTATTAAATAAGAAGAAATATATTCTTTCTTTTTGGCTTTCAAGTATCACAAAAAGTATATTCTGTACTTCTGTGTGAGAGCTAAGTACAAAAAGGGTGAACAATGCTGCAGTCTTTAGTGATTGCTTCTTTTTCAAAAAACTCTTCTAGGATGACAAAACTTACTAGCAAGTTCTGTGTATGAATTGTGTATCACTTAGGCTTACTGTGACTCAATGCCTATGGAAGAGATTCAAAGGTATAGCTGTGTAATAATATTCAGGATACAAAATTAAATACTTCTCTTTCTAGGAATAGTAGACTAAGCTAAATGATGCCTAAAATGATTTTTAGATATCTTACATCAAGACATCACCTAATACCCAGCTTTAGCTAATCCTGAAAGCGTTTCACTCTCTACCCAGTTCTCAGTTTGATCTCAACTTCCCCTGTGCTTTTATATTAAATATCAATGTGAGTGCATTGACACTGATACACAGGG
This sequence comes from Corvus cornix cornix, assembly GCF_000738735.6. Taxonomy (NCBI): domain Eukaryota; kingdom Metazoa; phylum Chordata; class Aves; order Passeriformes; family Corvidae; genus Corvus; species Corvus cornix. The sequence goes on along the minus strand of NC_047057.1, from coordinate 16,404,676 downwards.
AAGCGTGTGCTCTGGGGAGAATTCTGTCTTTCCTCTGCCTAAGCTTCTCTATGATCTACTGTGCCTAACCTAAATTCCACTTAACTCCCCAGAAAACTGCAAACATTTTTATGGTCAGTCACAATCTAAAAAGCAATGGAAAACACAGTGTTTAACTCCTAGGAAGCAACCTAACGGCTATCATCCATATTCCTTGCAATATAAGCTATAAAAGTTTATATTCACAGCCTGAACCATACTGAAAAGTTTCCAAGAGCTCAGCTTAGAAGTTTGAATAAAAAATTGTAAATATTACCTGTCAGGTATTTTTAAGAATGTCAGTGTATTTTTTCCTGGATCATCAGCAAGCACACTCTCCAGTTTATGCTGAAAGGACTTCTGTTATCATTGAAGAAGAAATATTTTAAAGTACTACTGTGTTAAACAAATTAGAAGGACTCCTCTGAGTATCCCTAATTTATATTTACAAGCCATTTTAATTAAAACATATATCTCTGTACTTAACTTAAAACCTGTATTTCAATCTGACTGCCTTATTATGATTTTTCAAGGTTCCTGTACCATATGCATATACATTTTGAAAAACAAATATAAATAAAATATGATGGAATAAACACTGATTAGAACATTTTGTAACATCATTAACATACCCAATTTACATGGCACAAATCTGCTAACATCTGCAGCGATATAGAATCTCTCAACATCTTTCACATCGTGAAGATGAAAACAGCCTTTTTTTTTTGCTTCATTTGGTACAATAAATAAAACAGTGTATTTCACTTATTTTGCAGTCACGAGAAACCAATATGTCACTACAGCATATTAGCATAGAACATGAAAAGGGAGAAGATGGAACTATGACACCGAGCCGTTCAACTAATCTGTTAGCCCAGGACCTAGAACAAGAAATTGCCTCCATCAGACAGTAATTCATTGTTCTGGGAGGTTCCAAGATAAATAACCTAGACTACAGCACCACCTCCCTTGGCATTTTTCATATTTCTTCATTTCCATCATCCAAACCTAACAGTGGAATTTTAAACAAGGAACAATCTATTAAAACTGATGAAAAACATGCCCTTATATACACTAACATGCAGAAATTTATGAAACCATTGCTGTTGACTATTTGTGAACAATATTACGTCCCTGTTTATTTAGACGGACTTGGTTGTTTGGTTAACTTTTAACTGGGAAAATGTTTTCTTGACCCTTAGCTGGAAAATAAAAATCTGTCAAAAATGAAAATATATTCTGAAGGGTGCCAACTGTTGATGTAAAATGCAATTATGTTACAATTATATCCATAGTGTACTAGCACAAAGATGCAATAAGTATCATCCATTCAGACCTTACAAAAGAAAGCTCAGCTTAATACTCAACTGCCAGATTTTTGTTTCAGTTGAACTGTTTCACTCAATATCCATTTGTATTAATAAATTAAATACTAAAGTCTTTATTTAGCCTGAAAAAGCAACTACAGTCTTCCCCTACTGAGAGTGGAGTGCACAACTTACCTAATAGTAACAGATCTGTAAATTGATACTGTAGTCTGTCCATCTGAACATTTTTAAAACAGACAGTTCAGATCCAATTCAGATCTGCAGAAGTTCATTCAACAAAATATTAAGTCCTTAGAAGCAACCCTCCTCTGCAAATTCCTAACTGTTGACAACCTCTTTAATTTGCAGTTCTTTATTTCCACAGAGCCGTGTGGTAGCAATCTATCATCCACAAGGTTTCTTGCCTGTTTGCTCTTTTCCTTTGTCCACATCCTTTGCCCCAGGCATTCTTCTGCTTCACAAAAACTAACTGCTTGTATTTCAGAAAACCTGAATGCAAAGTGTTATGCATTTGCAAGCATCCAAATCCAACAAAGCCACTGTGCTAAAAGTGAGTGCTTAGATTCAGGAGTCTGAAACCAAATCACTGAGACTTTCAGCTCTTAACCTTTGCAAACTACTTTTGAAACAAGAAAGACCAGGAACACATTGAACCAAACCACTTTCCCAAGGGCCACTGCAGCTGTCAGCATTGCAGTGGCAGCCAGTGGACTGGGTGTTGAGCAGGTTGTTGAACAGATACTGATTTTTCTGCTTGTTATATTATTTGCCCACCTTTCTCTTCCACTCAGCTGAAACCATCTCTGTATCTTCTCTTCTCAGCCATCTCCGTGTGTATTCCACACCCTATCAGGTGTGGGATCCCACACCCTATCCCACACACTTCTCAGGTGAAGAGCTATTACCATACATTAAGATAACCTACAAAGTCAATATCTAAAAGTAAGATCAGTCTGAAAAACAGTTTATTACCTTTACAGATTTTTTGACTACTTATCCATTGTAACTCAGGGCTTTTTCTGTTTTTATGTTTCAGATACATCACATACTATTCCAAGGACAAAAATGAAATGTACGCCAAAAATAATTTTAATGCGAATGTGTCATTCCTCACATAAATTAATGGAAGACCTAGTCCTTGGTTCATAAAATTCTTGCTTATTTGCCTTTATTAGCATGCATTACCAAAGACATATAAGATGCATCCCTGTCTCCCGTTTTAACAAGCACTTTTACTAAGATGATTGTAATTAATGATGGGTCCTTTATTACAAATTATTTTGAAATTTTTACTTCCAAAAATGTTATCAGCAGTAAAATCTCCATCACTAACAACAGACCACTCTGCACCACGAGGCAAGAGAAAGATAGCTTCAATAGAGCAAATAAAGTAGCAAAAATACTTCTTTTCTGTGAAAGGAACTGCTGGACTTCTCATATTGGTTATGTATTTCTTGTACTTTTTGCATCCTTCATGTTCATCGTAATTTTAGAGGAAATAGTTCCATAGGATTGTAAAAGACAAGCCATTCCTCCTAGAAAGATCAAATTGCTCGTGTGATCAAGTCAAGTAATTCAGCTTGCTCTGGCACTACAGGAACCAGAGAACTGGAAGAGCAGCAGCCCCTTAGATCACTGGGTCACTGGGTCACAGTCCTATCTGTATGAAGATATAAATCAAATGACCCAAGTGACTAGCAACTCACTGTAGATTAAAACTCTCTCATTAACCCTTATCAGGGGTGTGTTATCTTCAGAGGACTCAGAACAGTTCATGAGATTTCTAATATTTAAGATGCAGTTCATGATAAAGCAGCAATGGGGATCTACAGCAAAACCTTAACTGAAGCACCATGGTCTCTCTGGGGCAATAACCATCTCACCTGAAACCTGCCTGAGCTGGCAGATGACTGAAGGGATAACAGCAGACGTAAGGCAATCTAAGATTTTGCAGGAAACTTTCACAGACATTTTCCAGAAAAGTTTTAGGAGGGCATTAGCACATATGTAGTTGTATTAATAACTTTTGTATTAATGTATTAATACTTTTTGCCCCTTTCCAAACCCTCAGTTCACTTCCAACTCTTGTCATCTACACCATGGAGTCCCCTCTAGGGGCCAGGTGCAGTAAAGTATATAATTTTAATGGTGGCAATTTTAAGAGCTATGGGAAGATTTCTGGTTTTAAGAGGCACAGCTGGGCCAAAATATTCTACTGAAACATGTACTATCAACATTACAAAACCAGAAATGCATCCTATTTTACGGGGTTAATAATCTTTAGTGCAGTTATCTTATTCTTTCATCTTTTTATTGTCTCGTAATGGAATACCATTTTTAAAGGATATTGTTCCAGATAGTATCAGAGATTTAAGAAATACAACCTATTAGTTTCTTTCTGCACTTATATTAGGCCCCTTAAGAATAAGTCACTTGGAAATAACTTGTGAGAAATAGTATCTCTATCTTATGGGCTTTTACAGAACTCAGCTTTATTTTGGATGGATGTTGTTCATTTACTGAAAAGGTTAAAGATCTTTTAAAGTGTTTCATTGTTCATCAGCAATAGAACTTAACACGCATTCTATGAACAAAAAGTTCCCCCCACACCACCTGTAATTGAATTGTTTCTGCCATTATATACTAGCAGTGAAAACCCTGGATTTTTCTTACATTATGCAATAAGTTGTAATAGGGTGCAGTATGATGAAATATACATATGTAGTGCTGGTCAACAGCATATTACATACAGAATATTACCGAATCCAGCTCAATAAATTCTGATTTTCCATGTTTTGCAAGACTCAGAAAAAAACACCACTATCAGCAAATATGGTAAAAGAATGGGGTTTCAGTCCTGCTACCATGGAAAAAGAAAAAGCGGGAAAATTTCACCCTGCTGAGGCAAAGTCACTCAAAGTACATGATCACTTCTGCTTGAATTGCTGGCTTCCCAGAAAGCACAGGCTACACATAAGGGTCAGGTCTTCTAGGGCTAGATCACACTGTAGGCCAGAACTAGCTGTGAGGAAAGGAGGCTGGCTAATCCTGAGCCTCGCAGGTGCCCTCATGCACAGAAATATATGGTTAGAGAAAAAGGTCTATACTAGCCTGGAGAAAAGGGGGCTGAGGAAAGACCTTATCACGCCCTGCAACTATCTGAAAGTAGATTGTATCCAGGTGGGGGTTAGTCTCTTTTGACAAGTCATAGGATAAGAGGAAATGGCCTCAAGTTCCCCTGAGAGGGACAGATGGTGAGGGGATGTGTCAGTGTTAGATTGAATATTAGGTAAAACTTCTTTATCAAAAGGGTTGTCAAGTACTGGAAGAGGCTGCTCAGGGAAATGGTGGAGTCACCAGCCCCGAAGGCATTTAAAAGATACGTAAATATGGCACTTAGGGACATGGTTTAGTGGTGAACTTGACATCATTATTAGGTTAATGGACTTAATGATCTCAAAGGTCTGTTCCAGTGAAAACGATTCTATGATTCCATGATTTTATCATTCCTGACATAATGACTGTCTACCCCTGCAATTGTAAGTAGGCACAAAACTATCACTGAAAAGAAAATGAGAAAGTTTATTTGGGAATATTCTTCTCTCTGAATATGAATTAGTGGACCATTCTTGAACCAATGGGCAGAGAATTCAATGCAATTTTATTAAAACGGCATGCTGACAATTTAAAACATGCACCAAGAATTCATAGTTGTGGCTGTAGTCAATACAGTACAGTATAATTTCAGTCTTGTTGATACTAGCAAAATTTTCACAACCTATACATGATTTGTGAGTAGAGCTGTGCCTGAATCAAGGCCTTATTAAAAACAAAACAAAATAAGCAAAAAAAAAAAAAAGGAAAAGGAAACCCCAAAAATAGAAGGAATTGCTGAATTATTTATAGAACTCTTCTATATTCTCTTCTATAGTTCTATTATATCTTTTCAGTGTATCAGTTTGCCAGCAAAGCTGTAACAACCTCAGACTTTAAAAACATGTGATATGTACAAAATCAATCAATAAAACTGTCTGGAAACATCAACAATAACACGCTAACTTTATTACTTAGCACTCCTAACTTGGTTTGTGTACACTATGGTCACAGGTTTTTGATCATGAGGTTTACTAGTCCCTCCTCAAACTATTAGCTTTTCAGTCTGTGGGCCATAGAATTACAGAATGTCAAAGGGTTGAAATGGACTTTAAAGATCATCTAATCCAAATCACCCATGCCATGTGGAGGGACCCCTCCCACTAGACCACATTGATCAAGGTCTTATCCAATCTGGCCTTGAGCACGGTCAGGGTTGGGACATCCACAACTTCCTTGGGCAACCTGTTCCAGTGTCTAACAACCCTCACAGAAAAAAATTTCTTCCTAATATCTAACCTAAATCTCCCCTCTTTCAATTTGTACCCATTATTCCTTGTCCTGTCACTAAAGTTCCTGATGAAGAGTCCCGTTCTGGCTTCCTGGTAGGCCCCTTTCCTGATACTGGACAGATCCTATGAGGTCTCCACACAACCTTCTCCAACCTGAACAGCCCCAGCTTTCTCAGCCTGTCTTTGTAAGGGAGGTGCTCCAGTCCTCTTATCAGGTTTTGTGCCTCTCCTCCGGACTTGCTCCAACAGTCCTTATGTTGGGAACACCAAAACTGCATGCAGTATTCCAGGTGGGGTCTCACAAGAGCAGAGCAGAGGGGGAGAATCACCTCCTTTGACCTGCTGGCCATGCACCTTTTGATGCAGAACAGGTTGGCTTTCCGGGCTGCGAGCACACATTGCTGGCTCATGTTGAATTTTTCATCAACCAACACCCCCAAATCTTTCTTCTGCAGGGCTGCTCCCAATCACTCATTCACCCAGCCTGTATTTGTGTCTGGGATTGCCACGACCCATGTGTAGGACCTTGCACTTTGATTTATTGACCTTCAGGACCTTTACACAGGCTCACTTCTCAAGCCTGTCCAGATCCCTCTGGATGGCATTATCCCTTCCCTCCAGTGTGTTGACTGCCCCACCTAGTTAGGTGTCATCAGCAAATTTGCTGAGGGTGCCCTTGATCCCACCATCCATGTTGCCAACAAAGATGTTGAACAGTATCAGCTGCAGTAGTGACCTCTGAGGGACGCCACTCAACACGTGGACAATGACCCCTTGACCATAACTCTCTGTGTGCAGCCCTCCAGCCAGTTCTTTATTCACTAACTGGTCCATCCATGAAATCCATGTCTCTCCAGTTTGGAGACAAGGATGTCACATGAGACAGTGTCAAACGCTTTGCATTTAAGTCCAGGTAGACAATGTCAGTTGTTCTGTCCCTATCTCCCAGTGCTGTAGGCCCTGTCCTAGAAGGTCACCAGGTTAGGCAGGCATGATTTTGTAAAGCCATGTTGGCTCTTACCAATCACCCCTTTATTTTCCATGTGCTTTGGCACAGTTTCCAGGAGAATCTGCTCCATGATCTTCCCTGGAACAGAGGTGAGACTGGTTAGTCTGTAGTTCCCCAGGTCGTTTGCTTTTCCCATTTTAAACATGGGGGTTATATTTCCCTTTTTCAGTCATCATGGACTTCACCTGACTGCCATGATTTTTTCAACAGTGATGGATAATGACTTAACAGCTTCATCTGCCAGCTCCCTCAGGAGCCACAGATAAATCTTATCAGGTCCCACGGACTTGGGCACATTCAGGTTCCTTAGAAGATATTGAACCTGGCCCTCTCCTACAGTGGGCTGCAGGTCTTCATTCTGCCAGTCCCTGCATTTGCATTTCTCAACTAGGGTGGCATGGCTGGAGCACTTGCTGTTGAAGACTGAGGTATAGAAATCACTGAGAAACTCAGCACTCTTTTCCCATGGTAGTAATGTCTCTCTTTTCCTTCTGGAGAGGGCCCACATTTATCCCTAGTCTTTCTCTTGCTTGCAACATATCTATAAAGCCTTTCTGTTATCCTTAATATCCCTGGCCTGCAAATAAGTATGGCTCTGTTTTTTTGAGGGGTTTTTTTTTTCTGTTTTGTTCAGATTTTGGTTAAGCTGCATAATACTGTAATGAAGGTTTCCTTAAAAAGCCATATAAACCCTGCTGTGCAGATATTTCACTCTTTACAACCTAGCTACAATACTCTTCTAAGCTATGCTGCCAAATTTTTATGCAATGCTCAGTTCTACGGCAGAAGTCTTTGCATGCATACAGACATTTATATGGCAGATGTTTTGTGCATGATATTTTTTGTTTTCCTTTCAAAAAATTGTATTATGTCTATGCAAATTCCCTGTACTTCAATAATTTTGTTAAGAGCTGACAAATACGATCAGTACTTTATCTTCCAATGGGAATAATACTCAAATACAGACTGCTTTGTCAGCAACATCTACAACACTTTGGGAGGTGCTTCACAATTTGTTTCATTTTAAAGTTCATTAATTTGAGGCATATAAAACAAAAATGTATTATAAAATGATGAATTTCTGGCTTTCATTAAAATGTGTATATTGCAGAGAATGTGATTTTGTCAGTACCCTTTATTTCCTTCAAGTTCACCATTAAAAATACAACTATACTTGTATTAGTGTTAGAGTTTTATTTCATATGTTGAATCAAAAACAAATAAAACGTGGCACAAAACACACTGTAAGAGGATGTTTTGACCCCGTTCAATTTTGATGTTCCTAAATGAAAAATAAAATATTACTTCTAGGGGATATAACGGAAGTGGATTTCTACATTACTAAGTTGCTACATTGCTCTCATAAGAGCCAGATGACAACCCATCAGAACAGTGTGACTATTTCAGAATGCAGGTAGAGACATTTTCACACTTACTTGAGCAGAACTGCATAATATGCTACCAAAGAACCCTTTGTTTGATTTTAAACATCTGCCAGTGGTCTTATATTCTTTATCATTTATTAAGAAGGACAAAGAGATTACTGGTGAAATACAGACATTTGAGAAAGCATTCGTATTGCAATTAGAGGACCTTCTATCAAGCATTATTATATAAACACACATTTATTCATCATGTTGTACCATTGATTTCAGTAGAGTTAGTTACATCAAGAATAAGAAGAAAGAGAAAACAGCAGTTCACAAAGGAAGAACAAAGATGAAAGGTATGATATTTAACATAACAAAGCCTACTGAAAATCAGATGATTAAGTGCAAGTATGCACTCAATGAAATGGAGGCGAAAGCAATGCTGCTCTCCACGTCAAATTGTCTTCTGGAATGAGAGTAACAGGGGATGATTTGATTTAAAAATAAGGACATAAAATGTGACTATAAAAATAAAGGTAAGCATCAAAATTAAATGTTTGGAAGTGTTCTCCCTCAAATGCATTGAGCACTGCTCCCCCAGCCTCCACTGAATCTGTTTACTGCAGTATTATATGGGTAAATCTGATCCTCTGGATTGCCTGCAGTGGCCAAGATATCCACAGCCTCTGTTCAGATTCCCTAATGGCTCCAAGTTCTTCTTTTTCCACCAATAGCAAGTTACTCTGAAAAAATTACAGAAGTCAGTAAAAAATTCTGCGATAATCACCCTGATTGCTTAGCAAGTAACATGAAGGAAAAGGCAAGCCATCTAAAATCTTAGGTTAGGTGATAAACATCTAAACCTTCCAAATCCAATCTTTTAATTTGCATGTCTTTAGAGTTTATATTTATTAGATCTCTCTGAAGTTAATATTAAATAAAAAATGTTCATTCATATTCTAAATGGAGGCCCCTCTACTATTTTCCAGATTTAGGCAGACAAGAATATGAAGTCAGGCTGAACCACCAGGATGAATCAGGAAAAACATGGCAAGTATGATGACAACAGGGCAATCCATCATTTGCATATCAGTCTAGTAGGTAAACCACTTTTCTGGGATGCATCTAGACCTATTTATCACAAGGGTGATTGAATCTCCCCGTCCTGCATCCCAGGAAAATTCCATGACCACCAGGCAAATATGTCAAATCAGAATATTTTCTCACTCCTTTTTCAAAAACTAAAGCACTGTGCAGCAAATCTGAAGTTGCATGGAGAACTGACAGGATAGTTTGTCTAAGCTCAGTAGTAGACACCAGTCAGGGAAGAGAACAGAGGATACAGACCTCTCTCCATGAAACATAAGATTTTTATATTGGCATTGGATAAATAACAGTCTGAAGAGATTTAATTGTCTTCTGGAGATACCTAATCTGACTGCAAAGCCACTGCAGACAGAAATTTCATTGTCCTGGTTGAGGGCTGGATAGTAAAGCTGGGCACCTTTGCTCATGTCCTCGGCTTAGACATTTAAGATATGCCCAGATGTGAATTCAATTCAAAATTTGCAATGCCTAGAAAGAAATTTCATCATATAATTTGTGTCCTGTTCAAACCCAGGTGTGCCAAATCTCAGAGACTACTGAAAAATACAGTAGTTGGCTTGTATCTGATCTTTCCCATGCTACCTCTACTATTATAAGAACTAAGTATCAGTCTTCCCATAACCCTGAAAACTTTCTTTTACTGTTTACACATTTGACATTCCCGCACCACAAAATATCTCATTCTTTTGTGGCTAGAACAAGAATTGTTGTGTAAGGGAAAATTCTCAGGACTTCATGGAGAGAAAAGAAAGAGGCAGGAACAAAAAGGAGAAGAATAAAAGAGAATTTTTTTTTTTTAAAAAGTAAATTTATTAGAGAGTAGAGATGCTACCTTTAAAAGCCCTGGTCCAGAAAAGTACAACATCCTCCGGAGTTTAGGACATGGACTTTCAAACATCTTATCCTGTTCATGTAGGTGTACACTGGTGTATTTCACATGAGGGATGTATTTAATGCACTTTGTCTTTACTTCAGAGTCAACTTTCAGAATTCTTTGGTAAGTGCAAAGTGGGGAAGAATAGCAGTGTTGGCTGAAAAAAGCTAACTAGGTATCCATCAGCAATTGTTGATGGCCCAAAGGCAGTGGAACTATGTAATAAAGGCAGACAGACCTCATAGGTTTTGGCCTAGAATAATTTAATCTGCAATCAGAAGCTGATCTGGCTGAAAACTAACCTGGCAAAAAGTGATGCCTGTTTTGCATCCCAGACATTTCCACAAGCACTTAGTGCCTGACCAAAACAGAAGTCAGGCATATACAGACAGTGAGGTGGGAGAGTAGGAATGGGGCACTCTGGATTTAGATTGGTTTAGACTACCATGAAGCTGCACTACAAGTTGAAAGAAAAGCTCTTAGTCTATATTTTGCTGATTGATTTTGCTGTCCCACTCTTGCCTGGCTTTATTTGGATCAAGGATCAGCCAGTTTTGTTCACTTCCAACCTCTTGTCTCATTCATGTATAATGAGATTACTAAGATCTAATGAAAAACAGGAATAACCTGAGTTTTGGGCTATCACTTTTGCACGACACGGTAAACTGAATTGTCTTTCTGCATACCCCTGCATGCTCATATGCAAGTGATCAGGAAGTAGCTGAAGTAGCTGAAAACAAAACCTCACAGGCAGGAGTTAACTAGATCAAAAAAACTGGCAACTTTATCCTTAAGGTCTGCCCCCAAGGTAAAGAAACTTACATGCAGACATAATGCTATTGAGAATTTCTATTCCAAATGGTTAATGCAAATATAGCAGTGGAATACTGGAAAACAGAAATGTCTGTTATGTGTCTACCTTTCACAGATTTTCAATAACTCTTAAGAGCTTAATATCTTTTATGCTTTTGAAACCATTCTTAATAAAATAACATTAGACTTTTCACAAGTCTGTCACCTCCTGGGCCACCTCGACCTAGATCAATACACTCCTGTTAAGTGTTATTATGCACTGTTCGCAGGTCCTCCATCAGTATCTTGTTGAAATGACAGTTTTCAATATGACAGGCCTTTCTGAATTAATTTTCAAGTATGGTTTTAAGAAATAATGTGTCAAATGTTATTATAAAAATCCATAAACTAAAACACCTTTTTCATTTTCTATATTCACTGCTTGTTTTTTTCAGTCCAAGAATTCTAGCTTGCTTTGCATGATTTAACAGAAATCTTTGGGAGTATTCTTAAAAATGGAAATGTTCCAAAATGGATATACATGTGCAATAACTTCATCTTCTAACACTTATGTCATGAACATTTTCTTTGGGCAAAATGGGAGTGTAATAATTCTAGCATTTTAAATTCTTGGGGTTGATGTGACATACCAGTTTCCAGCCTTCATAAGTTTACATTACATGCCCACCAAAAACATGTTTTAAACTATATACCAAGTTCTGTGTTAGTCTTTCCAGGCTTTTTCCTCGTTTGCATTATCAAATCTATTTTTCTTCCACACATAAAATGTATCCTGCAGTCCCCTTCAGTTCAACTATATGGCATTCAGCATCTATTGAATCCCTTCTTAAAAACAGTGCGTTGTGCTACTTACAGCAAAAAATTGTGCAAGTAAGCTCCAGGTTTGTTTCCTCAGATAGTCTCTCCTTGAAGTCACTTATTAAATGAAAATTGATTTTCTCATATTCATGCAAGAAATCAGAACCTTCAGACAGAATAAATCTATCATGAAGCATATATGGTAGGAGTGGGCAGCGCTGTATCAAATTGTCTGATTTAGCAGATGAGAAATGAAGTTTAGTTGCTTACCACAGACAACCAGTGAACCAGCACATTCTCCTGACTTCCAGCTGTCACCCCACAAGGGCACTGGTCTATAGGTTTTATGTCATGTGTGCTCACCCCGTGAAAGATGCCGTCCATACCCTTACAATGTCTATCTGTTATGCTAAGAATTGTCAAAACACAAAAAGACCCAATATTACCATTACTGATATGAATTTGGTTTGTCTGTTGCTTTTAGTCCATCTCAATACTAATTCTTAACATGCTTTTTTCTTAGACCAGTTACCATGCTATTTCAGTATTTGGAAAGGCCTATCTAAATGCAAGTGGTGACCAAGGTGTTAAACAATAATTTAAAAATCTAGTATCAGGCTCTTCACAGACTCTCTTTGATGGGCCTGCAAATTTTCCAGGCAGATACCTGAACCTTCTATTAGAGGTGTGAATTTTCTATGCCCTGAGCCTTCCATTTTTAAATTTAGGCTCTTTTCTTGTTTTGGGGGCAATGAAAGATAATCCTAACCCCATACAAGAACATAATTTTTACTGGTGTCCTGGAAAAGTATGCTATTTAGAAAGAATTTCAAATGAAAGTATTTTGTGTTTATCAGGACCAACTTAACAATTTAGGCATTCCTTAAATGCACCTTTTAAAAACTGAACACTTTAACTTTTTCAAATATCCACAATTCATTGTGTGGGTTCATACTATGACAGAATACTGAACTCGCCAAGTTACAGATGTGGTTTTATTTCCATTTCAGAATTCTGCTTTCAAAGTACAGAAAAAACCCCAACCCAACAAAGGGTTTGCTTGGTGTTTTTACTGAAAACATAATTTATTCCACAAACCCATGAAACAGACTATCAGAAATTATTATTATTGCCTTGGGTAGAATCAGCTTTCGTTTACTTACTGAAAGGGACAGTTCAGACCTCAAACAGATCAAAATGTAGCTCATTTTACCGTGCAGTAACTGCTTTTATAAATAGATTAATCTATACAACCATGAAAAGCCATAGTTCGTAAGCATTAATCAGAAATCACTTTTACCTCACTGAATCTAAAACTGGCCTGTCCCTAAGTTAGCATAGTAAGATTGAACTGAATGCTAAAATTCCCAATATGACTGTGAGTTAAGTAATGGGAATCCTGAAAGAAAATATATCACTAGAAGTCTTATCTATCTAAAATTCTGTTTATTTATTTGCACAGGATATGCAACATCTTTGAAATAGCCCATGCAGAAGTGGGCACTCATATTTTCTGTAGCTTTATAAAGACAAAAAAATTAGTATAATTCTTCATTACTGAAATCTGAAAATACATGCTCTAAAAGTGAAGAACAAAACTTAAATTTCCCTAATTTCTTCCAAGGATTTATTTGAGATGTTAACAAATTATGATTTCACTTAGTTTGCCATTTCACTACAAGTTATTTTTGGCGTAAATTTTGGTCTCTTTTCAGGCAGTGTGAATCACCGAACATCAATATTCAGCATTCAGGACAGAGGAAGGCATCTAATCTCTTTAAGTTGGTCCTTTAAATATCTGACAGCTCCTTTCAACCTACAAAAATCACAAAATCTTTGCTACCATTTTGTCTTAGGACTTGAAGATCAGTTATTTGACATGAAGAAGTGTATTTTCATAAGGATAATGGAAAATACAATGTGCAGGTTTCGATACACTGGTATGACAAAGAAAGGCACAGCTTTGAAAAGACTGTAATAGTTGAAGCATTACTAATATGCAAGAGAACCCGTGTATTTAGATGGAATAGCATGGCCCCTTCTGAGACGCTTCAGCTTCATGAGGATTTTATTTCTATTAGGTTTCTCTGTGATGTAGTCCTTAAGACATGGGGCCATGAAGACCATCCTACCATTCTGCTTGTAAATTGTCTACTATTCTTCTGTAACACAAGAAGTAGAAACATGATATTTAGCCTTTCTGAGAATTAAGACAACCAACTCCCATACCCCATATTTGCTTGGAAATTAACAGAACAGGATCTAGTTGCAATCCTGTGAATGATGACCCATTTGTAGATCAGGAAAACAATGAGAGGAATACGGCTCAAAGGATTAAAGCCTCTTGTAATCCATGGAAATAAATAGGTTGAATCTAGGCCTTGAAGTACACATCTATAGAGTGGACACTGAAGCACATAGCTATAACATGTAAAGAATTGGTATTTTCTCTCATAATTTATATTAGTACTACTGAGAAGAACATCAAATTAATACAAAACTATTAAAAGGTTCAGTTAAAGCACTGTACAATGACTAGGACTTATTCTATAGATAGACTGGTACATTAGAATGAGTTGTTAATTAAAAGTAACCTAGTTCTGGTAGTTCATATGTACAGTCAAAGATGCAGATATCATGACTTTTTGATCTCAACAATATCTGCCAAAGGTATTCTTCAGAAAGTGTTCATGTTCTACCCTTCCTCAATTTGGTGTGTATATATAAAAGGTAGAGCACATCAATGTTTTAACATATGAAAGCTATTTCAGGCTAACTTCCAGTTATGTGGTGGGGTCTTGGAAAACCTTAATCAAATATCAATTTCAGAAGCACACTACTGAAACCTGAGTTAGTTTTAAAGGACTTTGTGATGCATAATGCTTGGTGAAGCAATGGTCTCAGAGCTCACAAAACTGGCTGGCAGCAGGACTTAAGAATGCAAATTATTCTTAGTGGCTTAATGGATAGGGGTTTTTTAAATCAGATTTCTAGACAACCAACTAGAAATTAAGAGTGATCATGTCTGAGGATGGGCCAAAAGGGTTAATTATCTATTTCACCACAAAAGTGTATTTGTGAGAGCCCTTTCTACTGCTGTTAAGGTCTCTCACAAGGCAGTGTCAGGCATGCCATTATGAACATAGAAAAAGAGAAGAAAGAGAAGACATAGGGACTCACAATTGTGCAAGCTCATGGACTTTGAAGAAAAGATAGTCCCATAGGTTAAATATAGCCAAAGATTCTGATTCCCCAACAGCTGGGTATGAACAATGAAAATTCAGGATCCTAATTTCCTTATTGTTTCTAAAAGCTAATACTTGGACTAGAGTGAGGGGATATACCAGCCTGATGAAAAGTGTCCTCTGTAATCTTGGTCCATACATAGTGTTTCTGCTACAATTAGGACAGTGAAGGAACTTAGTAGATGAACTGCTGACAGATCTGTAGAATGGACACTGAAGCACACAGCTATGACATGTAAAGAATTGGTATTATTTATCTGTTTCATAAGTTGACCACTTCTGGCAAAGGGGAAGGGTGAAACTTAATTTGGCATGGCATGCATGCAACATTCCACTGCTCTAATCTGGTATTGCCTGAAAGCTTGTGTTGGTAGGTATTCTATCCTGGAATGACACGGAACTAGAACTGGCAGGATGTCAAAATACTTCCAAAACCAGCTTAACCAAATAAAATCAGCTGAGCTATGGAGATGTGAAATGCACATTTAGAAACACTCAGAGCTGGAATGCAGGTGAGGCTAAATGCATAATACCAGTTTTATGTCAATACCTAACAACAACAGGAACATTACCAATGAGGACATTTATAAATAACATTAGTTTTATTTCTAAGTTACTGTGACTTTCTAAATCCCTTAAAATGTTAAGTCAGGACTCCCAAATTCACTGATGTATGGAGCTAAGAATTGTTAATCTTACTGCTGGGGAAACTGAGGCAGAGAGGTTCAGTGACTTACCCAAGGCCACAGAGGGAGTCACTGTTAGAGCCGGGATTAGAGCTCAGGAGTTTCTGGCTCCCAGTTCCCAAGCTCAGACCACTAGACCATGGCCTCAGGATATTTCCAGCTGATCTTCAGTCTAAAAAAAAGTAAATTCTCAAGTATGTTACAGATATGTAACATATATAGATATATATATATATATGTATATTTCTTTTTTCCTGAATGTAATTGTATGAGTGAGAACACATTGCTCATACATACGTCAGTGATGAAAATCAAACCAGTGTATTTTATCTGAGTTACTTTTATCATACATATATGTATGATAAAGCTTTGCTGAAAAAAAAAATCTTGATTTAAATTACAGCCAATACAAACACATATTGTATTTTTCAGGGTAAGGAACAAATTGCCTTTCCAACCCAGCCAGCATGTCATTTATATTAATGGTGAGGAATGATAAGTTGCTCTGTGTGTAAGTAAACTCTATTAAGAAAGTCAGGTCCCTTGGTGAAGCCAGATCCTTAGTAAATTTTACTAGCTAAGCACTGAGCTCCATGTCAGAGTAATTACACCTTTTATCCACTGTGAGCTCTCTCTTAGCTTCTCCATATTCCTTAATTTCCCACTTCAGCTAATTTAGCAGTAAAACAGCAAAGGTTTAAAAGGTTAGCTACCGAGGAATTGGTGCGTGAATGTTCTGTTAAGCTCCATGCATTGAAATCACATTATGTAGAAGAAGGAATTAATTAAGTAACAATTAGGTAGTGATGGATCATTGACAACATATATACACTTGGGTGATAAAAATTAATCTCCCCAGTAAAAACAATACATTGTGTATCTTCTCATCTATACACTAGCAAGGTTTGCACTTGAAATATAAAATGGAAAGGCCCTTCAACAATTCCTTTAAAAAAAAAAGGCGTATCTTCTGGCAGTATTAAAACTACAAAATATATTAAAAAATCATATAACTTAATTTTTAATAAATAATTGAAAAAGTAATGAGAATAAAAAAAAAGAATTTTTAAGGCAGGAGATTTTAAAGTCACTGTAAGGACATTTGTTATATGAAAGTACTTCGTATGTTGAAATTGCTAACAATTGTGTAGTATTCTCTTGCTATCTTCTTTTACAACTTGCCATACTGTTTCCTTGTATTGACAGTCAGCATCTTAATACATAGATTGGCAGTTAGCCCAGTCAGTCCTCAAGTCTAAAAGCCTCTTAGAAGATGAAAAATCTTTGGTTCATTCACACCTTGTAGAGAGAACAACAGGGCAGAAGTGACATCCAGATCCATTTAGAGTGTACTTTGAGTCTGATTTTCCTTTGCCTTGCACCTTGTGTAGTCATTTATAGCTGTGCAAAGTGAGCACAAAATGGATATAAAACACTTTTTGTGAGGAGAGAATTCTGATTTGGTTGCATTATTTCCAGAGGTCAACACAAAAAGTGCCAGCCAGTTGAAAAATCTGGCTCTGCATAGAATGTGTAAACAACTTTGACACAAAACATAAAGCAAAAAGCAGCAGCCCTTTCCAAACATTTTACAGAAATGGCACTTCTGTTTTGAAGCAATGGGTATTTTCACTTGCTGTTTGCTTGGAATTTTCATAGAAAAAATACTAAATGTTAAACTCATCTACAGGAAACAAATGCTAATTTTTTCCTTTCTTTGTAAGAATCATATTTAACTATGAGTCCTAAAGTATATTCTCACTTAAAAGGGAACTCATGTCATCTATAAGATCTCCGGAAGTGCTAACTTTCCACATGCTGCTTTTAAACCCAGTACTTAAAAAGCTTCACTTCTAAAAACCCAATGGAATGAATGTGAAAAGCTGCTGTTGGGGTTTTAGTTTAGTCTTAGTTTTTTTCCTGTTAAAGGAATTTTCTCCCATATGCATGTTGCTAGGGGACAAATAGCTGTACTTAAGAAAGACAAAAAGGGGGGTGGGGCGGGCCTGGCTACTCCTTTGTCTACACCTGGGTGTGGGGTCAGTTCGCTCTGAGCATCCAGAGAGAGGAGCTGCAGAGAAAGGAGCTGCTGCTTCTTTCTTTTTGGCCATTCTTTCTTCCTGCTGGAAACAACGCCGGGACCCCAAAAGCCGCTTTCCCTGCCCTGCTGGAGGCCGAGCTGTGGCTGCCCTGCCCGCCCCGCTGCTGCTTCGAGTTTTCGCTACGCTGTAGCCCTGCTCGCCCTGCCTGCCTGGACCTCCGTGGGTTTTGTCCCATCTGGATACATCTCGTCTGCCACCTGGGATTTGCGTCCGTCCCTGCCGTTCCAGCCTGCTGTTCCTGAGAGTCCGGGATCGGCTGCCCAGGGGTTTGTGAAGCCTTTGTTCCATCCCTTCCCGGGATCCCAGAGCACCAGAGCCGCGGGTTTCCCGAGCTCGCTCCGGAGCGCCCCCTGCAGCCGCGGGGGAACCATCGCACCTGCCCTGCTCACCGGGAGCCGCCAGCGCCCCTGCCGGCTGCGAGCGGAACTGCACCCGAGGGGAAAGGGCCTGACAGCCGAGAAGGCTGGCACTGGGTTTGTGATTGCTGTTACTGCCATAGTTGTTGTTGTTCTGTTTGACTGGTTATATACATATATATATATATATATATAGTAAAGAACTGTTATTCCTATTTCCCACATCTTTGCCTAAAGGCCCTTGATTTCAAAATATAATAACTTGGAGGAAAAAGGGGTTATATCTGCCACTTCAAGGGGGGCTTCTGCCTTCCTTAGCAGACACCTGTCTTTCAAAACCGAGACAGCTGCTATTACCACAACAGTCGGTCTCAGTCCATCAGAGTTCAACGCTGTTCTGACTTTAGTACGGGTGACAAATTATAGTCAGCATTTACCAAACAGTGAGATCTCTGCTATACAATCTACTATCAGTATGATAACTCAAGACCTACTGCCAAAAATATCTTTAAGATGCAAGCTATATCAGCAGGAAAGGGCTGATTAGATTAACAAATGTGTTTTAACAAAACTGATAGTTAAAAAATGAAGGACCTAATCTGACTGTTGCTGGAGATGTTGTCAAGAATTATTCCTACTTAAGAACCATGTACAGTAACTAATTCAATATGTCTGGACATTTTTTCCCCCTACTACCTGGTGGTCATTTTTATGCCCCTGCCCAGCCAGAAATCCTTCCTAGTACACTTAAATACCATGATGGGCATGATAGTGCCTGGCAACTCATGTATGTCGATTGGAAGCAGAAATAGAAATTACTGCATTAGCGTTGTTGATCTGGAGTATTGCTAGAGTAAATAATGTCTCTTAGTGTTTCTGCTGGAATTTTGTTTTCTTTTAATCACTGTCATGCATTTCATGAAGTCATCCCAAGACATAGTTTCCAAATCTACTACTATGGTCCAAAGCTCACCCTTCAACCAATATGCTATTGATACTGTATTATAGACGGGAGTTTATCGTAGGGTTTTGTATTTGTTTTTCTTGTCTTTCTTCCCTCTTCCCGCTCTGCATTCAGTGCTTCCATTCTGAGTTGCTAGTCTGGCTTGACTGGAAAGTACTGCGTGTTTGTTGTGTGTCTGCATGTGTGATACCAACTGTTGAAGACTGCTTGATGTTGGATGAGGGCTTATGCTCAGAACTGTTCTACAGTTGTCTCTCTGGCAAAATCTTTCCTTACCAATGACGATGATGTATCTGTGTGGGGAGAGTCTGTTTTACAATATTATACTTGCTGTGGTCTTAATTTTACTGATGGGGCATGATTATGATTTCATTTACATTAATCAAATTCATGAGTCATTCCATTCATGTCAATAGCATTAAAGAGCTATACAGACAAGTAAGAGTTCAGAATCAGGCTTCTGGTGTTTAATCTGAAAGCATATCTGAATCACTTCATTAAAGACAGAAACCGAAGGACAGATCCTCTGCTTACTTTGCATTACTCAGTCATGCCATTAGCATAAAACATCAAACAAAGAACTAAAATGACAGCTGGTAATGTGTCACAGTACATGGGTTTTCTGTTTTCCTCAGATACAGAAAACACTCCTGAATTAATAAGATTTAAGACTATATTTCAATTATGAGAAAGTTATGGTATTAGATCTCCTTGCCTTTGAAAGTTGGCAATGTTTAAAAAACTTTTCTCCTTCCCTTTTTTTTTATGTCACTCTTACATAACTTGAATGCAAAAGATTTACATAACTTGAATGCAAAAGATCTAAAGGCAAACTATATTTAAGTAAGACCTCAGAGATGAGTTAAGTTTTATAGCCCTGTCCATAATGAATATCATATCTGGAAAATACAAAGCATGAAAACAGTGGTCACAATTCATAAAATTTGTATCTCATACAGAATTATCAAATCTCCCTTCTTTTTAAAAAGTGAAAATCATGTTAATTTTCTAGATACAGGTGTTCTAAAACAGTAAAAGGTTTTGTACTGCTTTCTGTCTCCTGCTCAGACAGAGAAATTGTGCAGGCAATGATGGGCATTAATTTAGTCCTCACTGATAAGTACATCTAAGACTAAATATTCTTGAAATTGCACTTATTTAAATTACATTCAAACTCCCTGTAAATCTAAAAAAAGATTATGAGGGGAAATAATTTCAAGAGGCCTAGCAAGCTATCAGAAAATTGCTCTATTATATCTCTTCTGACTTTTTCAATTTTTTAAGTCAAAGAATTGCTGGAATTTGAGAACATTTTCTAGAAATCTGTTTGGTTCATTATAGGCCCTGGAAACTATTAGTGTCGTATATACTTTCAGCTTCACTACAAGCACATGCCACAAGGCACCTAATCTGAGAACTGAGGGATTTATCAACAAACCAGGGCCAAAAGGAAGTTGGAAGATGGGATCTTTTGCTATGTTTTCTGTAGGTCTCACTGAAAACTAAAGATCTATCTGTGTGACTTGTTTTTCTAGTATAGTTGGAATAGGAAAAATATTTTCTTCAAAACTCCCAGTGAAAGCTTTCTTTTCACCTTGATAGACCACACAGTGAGTTTTATATCCTGCACTACCACAGCATAAGAAAATCTGTGTATGTTGAAAGAATAAGATTCTTCAGGCTGAATGCAAATGTTAGTTAAGCTACTGGTGTCTTTTAAGAAAACCTTGATATAATATCTACTCTTAATAACCATGAGAATGACTTGTTATCTTTTCCAATGTTGTACTTTGTGATAACATTGCTGTGTATTTCAGCATGCACACTTGGGCACATATTAATTATGAGGAACTCAACTTTACATAAAAGTGCTGAAAATGATTAAAAATCTCACTTTTTGTTTTTCAACAAATTAAAGTGAATGAGAAATTGAAGAAATATAGAACTGAGAAGTGACCTACCGTGGTTGTCTTTATCCGTCCTCCTGGTTGTGTACAGGTCCAGCCTGATTTATTGATTAGCAAATCACAGCCTTCTCCTTCTAAACATGGAAGCATTTCACACCACTGTTTTGTTTTGATAATTCGTGCTGTGGAACAGAAAAAGAAGAAGAAAAACAAAACCAAAAACAATTGGCAGGAGAATTCACATTTCATTTATCTCTAAACACTTTCTCATTTGAGTTGTCTATTTTCATTACCTGATAATTCAGCAATAGTTTATGATGTAGACAGCCCTAGGCAATTTACAAAATTATTTACAACACATGTTGTGCCAACAAATTTAATTTCAAACTTAAAAACCAACAATAAAACAAAAGACAACTTTATTATAAATCAAAAGAACATAGAAACTAGCTATTTTTCTAATTTCATGCTCCTCCTAATCAAGGAAACACTGTTGGAGGGGCTAACAATTAAGACTTCCTATCCTACCTAATCGTTATGGTAGCCCACAACTGGGATCCATTGTGTTAGACTCTCCATAAACCTGAGCAGACAGTCCTTATCCTGAAGTGCTGACAGTGTAAATAGACATGAGCCATGCAGTGGAAAGAGAAAAGCTATAATAAACAGTTAGAGGGGTCAGCATAATGACAGCTATTGTGACACTGTGATACTTGCTATGGTAGGGGTATAGTCAAGGGCAGAAACTAGGAACATAAGAAGGACAGGTGTTGAATGAAGCAAAGGTTGAGAAATCATGGAGAAGGAGACAATAAGCTGAGGGAAAAGACAGGAACAAACAGCCTATTACTACAAGGGAAAAGAAGTCTAGTTAGGAAGGGCCCTAACAGAAAGATGGTGTGATACGGATTTTGTGTCTCCTCTTAATGCTTGTGTCTCTGGCAAGCCAGTTCTGCAAAACTTCCTCAAGGTCATACACAGCATGTAGCCTTGGAAGAACAGAGCCCTGGCTGCAATGAAGTAAAAGCAGAGCAGCTGTAAGGAGAAACTTTTCTTCAAGATAGGGAGACAAGGGGCTTTAATACCTGTAGACTTCTTTCTGGACTATAATACTACTTCTTTTGAGTTCACCTTTGTAGTATCTGGGTTCCTTCTCCTAGAATAGTAAATAATATTACTAATATCTAGCATTCTATTATTCTTTCACTCTCCCCTGAAGACAATATTGTAGAGCAGAGTGTTTAGGATACTTTTCATAAAATACATATACAGAGAGACACTTTCATGATGCCATATACTTATGCTAAACAAGGTAAGGTCCCCCAAACTAACTTTTTCTCAGACTGTAAGGCTTGCAGTCTGCAGAAAATGGTCCTCAGTTCCTTCAGGGATCATCTCACCAATTCTTGCCTGGACTATAAGAAAGCTTTCCCACTTCAATTCATACATAAGTGTCCTAGGATTCAAGGCCAGAACTTGTTCCACATACAGGGACACAGATCATGCCTTCCTCTATGTTATGTGACACTAATACACATAACACACCTTCAATAGTTGTAAGCCCAGCAAAAAGAGAACTACAGGAGAAATAATTAGAAAAATAAGAGTACAAGAAGCTTATGCTGTATCAAATTAATTTGGGGTCCAAGGAGGCTAAAAGCAGGCATTTATTCCAGCAGCAGTTGCAGCTTTATGCTCACCTGAACGTGTGATTCAGCCTGACTTCTTCTGTCTGGAACTACTTAAGAATACAATTCCCAATGCCACTGAATCATGGCAAGAAATAGAAGTGCAATTTAAAGTCTTTTAATAAAATCCTTTCCAATATTTTGACACAAAAAAACTTGCGTCCTCAGCTCTGGTATAATTGTTGGTAAGCTCTAGCAATATAACAAAACCTGATTTCTTTCAGTGGAAGTTCAATTTGAAATTCATATTAATATTTTAAATAAAAAAAAACTCTTTAGCACCTAAATGTCTACATAGGAATTTTCACTGTTCATTAGGCAATATAGAAATCAATGGTGAAATGATTCATAATTACAATTTTTTGAAGCAACTCTGCTAAGTTTTTATAGCACATAATACACAGAAATGTGGATTGTACTTGGGCACCAGAGGTACAACTCTACTGATAACTGCATCATATCAGTTTTTGAGACTAACTCCTCCTCTGTAACAGATAATAGTCTCATCCTTTCTTAGTGAAGGCATGCATCCAGTTACAAGCTTAACAGAAAAAGCTCAGTAAAATGTTAACACCAAATCTGACTTACTTGCATGCACAACTTTCATAATTCACATATAAAAATGGCTATCTCTATCAATGTTTCAACAATATGAAGTATCTTTGAGAGACTGAATAGTCAGCTAAACTCAGAAACATGGACTAGATTGCCTTTACTATCTCAGCTAGGAGGTTTTCCTGGAAACATAACTTGAAGTAATCTTATTTTAAAAAAAAGTATCTCTGAATTATTCAGTGTTTGCTTGGTCGCTATCGGTATTATCACAAATCCATGGGGTCCTAGCTCTGGCTTTTAGCCATAATAACACACACAATATGTCCAATACCATAAATTTAAGACACACCAAAAATATTTTACGAAACATGAAGTCTAAAACATTTCTATGCTGGGTATAGACCAGTTCATGCATTTAGGCCTTGAGAATCAGAACTTCTTTTGCAGGGAAGAGTTACACAGCTCAAATGGTTTACAGCTAATTGGTAGCAAAATGGTGTCTCCTCAGCCCCCACGCCCTCTCCCCACTCTGCTTCCCACCGGGATCTCTTCCCCATTACTGGTTTTTACATCCTTTTAGTTCTGCTTCTCCACCCACCCCTCGCTTTGCTTCAGGAGCTTCACCAACACACAGGCCCTCACACACAGTGCCACAAGGGAGGCCCTGTTCCTGTCTGCAGGACTACGTCTACTTTTGCATTTTCACTTTTCGGTTTGCACATTATACCAGAGTATGAGTGAAGCGCAATGTGTAATATAGGAAGGGAGCAAAATGTACAATGATTTTTATCAGCATAATTTCAAAGAATTTTCATCGGTAATTGAAACTGAGTTACACTAGTCAAAGCAAAGGAATATAGTGTATTTCCTGAGGCAGTGCAGTTGCCTTTTTACTGCGTATATTCACCAGGGGTGTAATTCAGCCCTCTGCAGACAAGAGAGCAAAAAGACTATCAGCTTCGTCAAATCCACTCCGAGCTCCATTATAAAGAATTAAGCGGCACTTAAATGATACACAGGCTTTGTGCAGAGCTTCTGCAGAGAACTGAATTTCAGCTTAAGAATCTGTGCTGACACTACCTTGCATCTCCTAAGAAGGAGGCTGTGCCCCTTCACTTAAGCTGAAGTTGATAGGAACTGACATTGCTCAGCACATGGTAGAATTGCTTTCCTGGGTAGTGCCATTTGAACTGGAGAACAAATAGACTCTATCTAAGGGTTTTTCATGCAAACAGTTTTGAGGCATTGGATGCAAGCAGAGGCTGTATCAACATAACGACAAACTATCCACCAATGTGATCTTAACTGTTTTGTAAGACAGAGAAACTTGCAATCTATTTCCAGTTATTAGTAGAAAAAGTCTCCATTCATGATCAGTCTCCATTCATGATCAGTATAGCCTAATTTAAGAGTGTTTAACTGAGTAGCGTTTCAGAACACCACAGATTGTTTTCTGCTAAATACTGCAGCTAGATAAGCTTTGTCACTAAGCCTCTCACCTGGTTTAACATTATATATATATTTCCTATGGAAAATCATTTTTATTTTCTGTATTTTCTTTTCCCAAATTCACCCTACATGCAATGCATTTTAATCACTGCATCTCTAGTCAATCTTTTAACTGAAAATCATCAGCTGTTTGTGATAGCAAAAAACAGAGATAAGTCTTGTTCAGCAGCAGTAAATGGAAAAACTTACAGCTATCTAAAATATGATAGATTAAAACACTCAGATTGTTACAGTTTGTTGTCTTTTTTTTTTTTTAACATTGGAGAATGAATCAGGAAATAAAAGTAAAAATGTACTTTATTTTCACTGAATAAGAATATTGATTGAAAGAGCACTTGGATACTGAGACTTATGATTTCAGAATACATTATGCTTCTATGCATAAAAGGTGGTGCGCAAAGTGAATACTTATAATGTATAATCAAAACCATGGTGTGTGAGCCTAAATAAAGTAAAAAAAACCACCAAAACCAACAACAAAAAAAGCCCCAAAAGACAGCTTAGTTGATGTTTTTCAGTCAATTCCAGATGCCTGAAGTAGCAGAAAGAAGACTCATTGGAGTAGGGAGTAGGGAAAATTTCTCCCAAGCAGAACACAACGTTTTGAAACATATTTCTTCAATGAGAACTTAGCTCACCTATACTTCTTACAGAATGATGTTCTTCTTCACATTACTTTTTTTCAATGATAATTTGTTGTATTTAATGCAAGCTGTAACATATGCATTGGAGAAAATATTTCCT
The DNA here is from genome assembly GCF_000738735.6 of Corvus cornix cornix. Taxonomy (NCBI): domain Eukaryota; kingdom Metazoa; phylum Chordata; class Aves; order Passeriformes; family Corvidae; genus Corvus; species Corvus cornix. Next base: position 16,379,218 of record NC_047057.1, on the reverse strand, counting down.
CTTTGACTTTCATATATTATTTCACTGTTGTTTTCCTTGAACTCTGAAGAAAGCTGATCAGCATAGTGGATTCCCAAGGTTCAGAAATGCCTTTGGCTTCACCACTTTAGAAGTACATAGACAAACACATTCATCTTGGTGTACTTCTCTTGCCCTATTAATACTGAATAGGATCACATCTTTTATAATTATTCACCTGCAAATGATCCCAACTGGTTCCATCACCCCACTCATATATTTTTTCTTTTTATCTGATATTTCTCCTTTTTCCTTCTCCTATTTTTTTCAACTCTAGCATTTTGCTTTGGCCATTTCCGTCCTCTTCCTGATTCAGTACATACACACTATGTACCAATCAAAAATCCCCACACACCTTGCAGAACTTCCTATATTTAACTAGTTTTACCTATGACTGGTAAATACTGATCATTGTCCCTATTTTGCACAGAGGTTAACCACCTTGACCAAGGTCACACAAGAATTTGTTGCAGAGCTGGAAACAAAACCTCTGAATTCTTAGTGGTCACTAGACTAGAGACCTTTCTGTGTCCCTTCTTCCTTCAGAGAGAGAGAGTGTACTCTCAAAAATTAAACAACAATAAACTATGCAAAGTAATACACTTTTAAAAACATATACCAGTTAAATTGCAGCAGCAGGAAAGAGGCCGTCAGAAAGACAAACTGAATCACAGTGCTCTAAGACACTGCAATCATGAACTGTCTTTAGAGCAGCAATTTGACTGCAATAGTGTAAAAGCCCCACATGTCAATCTATTTTACAACAAGGAAACATCACAAAGCTTGGAAACATTTTACAGCAGTCATTCTGTTTCCCTTAAAATAATTGAAGCACTGCTAATTCACAAAGAGTTAGACTGTCTCAATTATTTATAGGGCATCTAGACTGAAGACTATTTAGTTCTAAGAACAGCAATATAGCAATGTCTAGACACCCATTTTATCATTTAGCTCTTGCTGTCAAGATTGGGAGGGATGCTTGAGCTGAGGTTGAGAAAAATATGGGAAAAAGTGGTCTCCTGTGGGCTACAGAGAAGCTACAAATTGAGACCAGGTAACTAGATCATGAGTAAAAGACTGAATGACAGGGCAGAGGCTTTTTCCTGCAGCTCATCCAATCATAGCTCCACTGAGGGATAAATCTTGTTGCAAACCCTGGGTTGAGAAATACCTTCACTACTCACCTGTACCCTGAAAAAGAATGAAAATCTGGCTTTATAAGAAATTATGCAGATTGCACCTTGTATAACATGTATTTAGGAGGAGCAGGATAATACCTAGGAAACAATCTCCAAATTATGCAGTCATCTGTATTATCCCAAACAAAGACTTCCTAAGGGACACTATTGCCAGTTACATGAATGGTCCCTAGGAATTTAGCTGAATTAGCTGGCATAAGAAATTGTTGGATTAAACTGACTGAATGAAGGAAGCTACTTAGTAAACCACTGAGGCAAAAACTACTTAAAAAAACCTTTAAAAAAGTAAAACCAAGTTTAAACTACTCCATTTAGTGAGGCATCCAGGTATTTGTTCAATTTTATGACATATTTAATGTTTTGCTGTATCTTCATAAGACCCTGTGAAATAAATATATACTGACAGTTTAAAAATAATTACACTAACAAAAGTTGAAGTATAATCCAGATTCTAGGAGCACTCTCATGAAATTCAACAGGTCTTATCTTTTTTCCTGTTTATGTCTCCAAATAGAAGAATTTCCTCATTATGATACCCCAAAAATAAATAAATAAACAATGAAAAGCATATGAGACTAAATACACAGGAACATGATACCTGATTTTTTGTAGTGTAGAAAACAGAATATATTTTTGTGGCCTCTCTCTTTTCACTTCTTTGAAAACCTTAATACTATATGACTCACTGACATAGTGATAGGAACCTTAGATTAGTCTACACCCAGATGTTCAAATATTTGTATGACAGAAGCATTATGCTGAGATGGAAAGTGTCCTACAAATCAGCTTCACAGTCAGCTCATGTCAGTTGCCATTTTACTTTTCAAGGGCCAGTATTCTCTTTCTAATTGCTCTCATTTGAGATTGCAATATATCTCTGCATTTGTTCTTAACTCCTCAGCCTCTCACTGGCAATTACTACAATTGCTTACATGGAAAAGTAATGCAGCAAATATAACACATATTTTTTCAACTTCTTACAAAGCAGTCAAACAGAAACAGAAAAAAAATAATGTATTATCATTTACTAAATTGCACAGGTCCCAACAAGCATCCTGACAATTATAATAAATGATGAATACATATAAAATTTACATGTTGAATTTTATTTAGGGACAATACATGTGCTACCAGTCTCTTCAAAACTACTGTTTGCTAACTAAATACTAAAATGTCAGTGCTTTGAATAGGCAACCTGGCCTACAACTTCGCCCAGGATTTCAGCATTTGTCTGAATATCCATAGATGTACATATTCAGTGGTTTTCAATCTATGAATGATCTAATGCTTAATTGTCTGTGGGTAGCTACCATTTGCTGTCTAATAAGAGATGCTAATGGAACACCCCTAGAGAAAGCCTTCGTCAGGACTCAGTGTCATCTGTTTCTGTCCCCTGCTGTTCTGCTCTGCTGTATTCAATTAGTGTGCTGGAAGCAAAGCAAAAATTACTAAAAATCTGATCAGTGATATTCCAGCAGAGAACCCTTCAGAGATCAGGTTTTCATCACATTTCACTTTGTTGCCAGCACATTGAGAACAGCAAATTTAACTGGAGAGGGACAGCAATTTCAGACCCAAAGAAGAGAATTTGAAGATGGCAGCAAAGGATAGAGACAAGAAGGGTTATAATGGGAAGTAGTGGGGAAACAGATACTAGGAAAAAAAAAATAAGGCAAGAAAGGAAGGAAAAAGAGGGCAAATCCCAGGTATATGTAGTAGCTACTGAAGCTAATGGGCAAGGTCAAAAACTTGAGCAACTTGTTCAGTGGAGTCAGTACGACAATGTAGGTAAATGAAGGCAAAAGACCAGAACACACTAGTTTTTTCCTCTTAAGTACACCAGTTTCAGTCCTCCTGATGTTTTGAGCAGAGAACTGTAGTGGAAGACCAGATTTACTATGGTTAAAAGTAGAATGTGAAAGAACTGACCAGATATTCACTGCCATCCCTATGTTATGCAGAGAAGGCTGGGCAGCTGTGGAAGAGAGAGAAGGACCCTGAGAACTTGTAGCTATGAAACATGTGAACATAAGAAGGTAACCGCTGAATACACAGCAAAGCAAGAATTTTAAGGAGGAAGCCACAGTAATTAAACCTGCTCTAGGTTACATGGTAGAGAATTTTCAGTGCCATGGAAAGAAGCTGGGAATAAAAGATTATGAGGCTGGAGTGAAGAAAGGGTGGCAGGAAGGTTATAAATGAACCTCACAAAAAGCATTTGAACACAGACTAAATCTCAGAGTATAAATACTCATGGATAGGGGTGACAGAGAATAATTGGACACTTCACCCTGTCTGCAGCTTCACATTTGACTGCACAGTATCTGATACTGCACTGACAAAACACACACTAAAATGATAGCCAAGGATCAAGGTCCTTCTTGGGACCTTAGCTGTAGAGAGTTCATGTACCCAGTCTTACTGGATACTTTTAACAAACTCCACACATGCTTTGTAAGGAAAATATAAAAAGAAAGAAAGAGAAAAAAAAGAAGAAGAAAACAAGAAGCACTCTCCATTTGACAACTGCTTTTGCAAGGACAAATCAATGAGAATCAAAATGTGAGATTTCACTTGCCCAAGGACAGAAATCCATTAGTCTTTAATCTTTTGACAGCTATTTCTGGGAATTTTAGTTAATTTTCTTCATGTGCATTCAAATGACAAGCATTTAGCTGAGTGGTTTTGCTGTGGCCCTCATTGCTTTTAGTACTTTCCAAGTCTTGTGTCAGCATGTGTATTGCTGCTGTGACATGGTGGTGACATTTTATTGTGCACTGAAAGAGATAATAATTCAGCTGTTCTCAAGCACAATGGGCTTCCTTTGTCAACAACCAGAGCAATGGCAAATTCTGCCCTCCTTTTGTCATGTATGTATGAACAGAATACGGAAGCAAATTGAGGTGAAATGAGCTGATGACTAGCACAAAAACAGACTAACAAGCTGCCCTGTGTGAACAATTAAAAGTATTAGAAAAGGGAACTCAGCAATGAAGCTGTACTTATCTCCTACCCAAAGTGTTTTCCCCTTATTCCACGTGACTAGATGCTGTGTTACAATAAACTGTGTGCTTTTTGGGGTAAGCCTGTGACTTTTTGCTTTTATCAAATATTAAAAATAAGCCACAGTTATACTGGGTATTTTGACACAAATCAATACTTAAAGAATGAAGATTAAGAAAAAAATAACAAAATGAGTGAAACAGATGAAAACAAAAAAAAGGGAGCCAAAGTATCAGTTTTCATAGTGAGAATACAATTAATTATAATCACTTGTGATTCTTTTGAAACTTGTGCCAGTGCCCCAGGACACTTGCCATAGGGAAGTGTGATGTTGACCTTTAGATAGCTTGGAAACTGGCCTTTCCTTATGACTTTTGATTTCATTAGCCAGTGTTTGACCAACAGAGAAACAAAAGTGTTAAAATACAGCAAAGATGTTAATTTATATAACATGCATTGTATTGGTACACTGTCCACAGGGAAATCCTGTTACAGGTGGATGTGTTATATCTCAATTGCAGTCAATCACACGTCTTGTCACACACGGCAGTTTGACATTATGGCTGTGCAGAATATGATTTCTGACTGACAGACTAGGTCATGTGAATTTTTTTAAGGTAGCTTTTCATCTATACATAAATATTACTGGTCCTTTACCCCAAAATTTTATGATCTGACAAAATTTTCCTAATTTTGTACTTAATTTGGGCAATTGTTAGTCTCATTACTTAGTAAAGCTTTCTATGTAAATACACCAGTATTTTGTAAAAATAAAAAAAAATTAGAAATGAGTGCCTTATATTGACATTAGGTTCCTATTTTTAGTTAATTTTTACAATGCTCATAAAATTGGGAGACAGATACCTTAAAAAGACAATGTATCTCCAAAACTCAGCTAATGCATGGACATTTTTACCTTGTGTACCTAATGCAGCAGGAATTGACTTTCAAAGATCCACTAGATTCTACTTCATAAAAATTCTTAAGATATTTTATGCATCAAAAACACTACAGTTCAGAAGGAGCTCTATAACTGAGGTAGTCACTGATTAGAAGGAATAGCCTTTCTTAACCTAACAGGCAATATTTGATATATTGGAACACATCCAGCAAATCTATGAATAACCACATATATTCTTGATATCACTATCTTTTTCATCATCAAAGCACCTAACTTGAAATTTTCAAAATTGTTTCTGTGAAATCAGACTAGAAGGACTGGCCACAGGCTGAGAAAAGGGGAAATGCTGCCTCTCTACCAGGGCAGGCAATGCATGTTCTGCCATGCTACAGCCACTGTATTTGCAAGCATGAATCCTGTCCCCTGTCAAAAGCTGCACAATGAAGGTTGGTTGGGCCAAAGGACACAGAAATAGCACAAATATACTCTGACTTACTTTTCTAAACCAGAAATTCTTAAAATTAGGTGCTGTAAGCATTTGTGGTTCTGCAACAGCTGTTCCAATGGCCAAAAATCAGACCATCAGGCACAAAGCAGTTGATCAGTTCAGGACACTGAGAGTTAAAACTACTTTTTTGCATTGTACTCCTTTACAGGAAACATGACAGAGTCATATATTTTAGGGACAGAAACAAAAAGTTTTTTGAAGGCCATAAAATTTAATCCAGCAATTTCTATAACCATTTCAATAATTTCTTGTTGACATAAAACACAACTTTTAGAAAGACATCCAGTACTGATTTTCAGAGAATGCTCTCATTTCTAAAAACTCTTAAGGCAGCTTATACAATTCAATGGCAAAGGCAAAACTTCTCAGTTCTGTAGTTTTTAGTATTATTCCTACAGGACTCATTTAACTCTCATAGCATATACTCATCTCCTTTACTAAGCTCCAAAAGATTGAGTGGTGTACTGTCAGCTCTAATAAAGCCACATATCTAACGAAACACTCTGTGTTCCTAAAGGTTAATTATCTAAATTTTAAATCTCCAGCTCTTGCCTTTTTTTTTTAACATTCAAAAGTATATTAAGGAAAATAAACCAAACTAAACATCAACACTGGACACACATGGGAGTTAATATCCCACAAATTTAACTGGAATGGAAGCAAGTTAGAATACTACATCTGCAGGAATGTAATTGTTTTCTTTTACAGTAACTGTCTGCAAAAGAGCTTTCTCAAGTGACTCTTACTTTGTAAGAGCAATGGGGAAACCTTACTGGAAATATCTACGGTGTGTAACAATACAAACAGTACAAGTTCACAGTCCTGACTCAGGCAAAACCTGCAATGGGTTTCTTGAGGGTTCTTCTGAATAAAGCACTGCTTGACTGAGTCTGCAGCTTGGAAATAGCCCCTTGCAGATTAAGAAATAACAACTGCTAGTTCTCCATGTTTCTCTTAAGTACAATACTGAACTATTTAAGCATTCATTTAGACTCAACATTTTAAACATACCAAAAAAAATAACTTAAAGAAATCTCCCCAGGGAAACTCCACACATTTTTTATATTTTCCCATAGCAAAATGGCTCTCTAAATTATCCATGAATGCCTAATTATGCTATTAAGCATGTATGTATGCATTTATGCATCTACAGTATTAGGAATAAAAGCTGCTGTTACTACTTCACTGCAGTGTTTTACTCTGGTCAGCAGGATACCACTGTAGTTGTATTGGAATAATAGAATAATTTGTATTAAAGTGTAGAATAATGTGCACACTTTCTCCTGTTGAACTGAAAAAACACTTTCATAATTCCGTATCTGTAGAGCCTATTTACACCTTTTTTTAAATTCCTTATGTTCAAGAATGGAGATATGTATATATTAATAAACATAAATTATTCTGATATCTTGTGCCATTATCAGCATATTGTGTATCCTAAAATAATCTTCAAATTTCTAAATTTTAGCTAGTCAAGTGAAAAGGTAGGTATTTTTAGCTGCCTGTTACAAAGATTTCTAAGCTCACTAACTTAGAAATAGTCAACAAATATTCCAGATATAGGAGAATAGTTGCATGAAAACACATATGTAGTCTGATAGTATGAAGACTGGCAATTGCTACCATGTGCACAAGCAGGCACTTCAGTTTTCTGAAAATGAATGCCCCAGAGCATATGTGACAGAGGTATGTATAACACACACTGACACAAATTTGTTAGCAAATTCTTCAGCAGCTTTGCTGTAATATGAATGCTGGTTTTTTTGGTTTTTTTTTTTTAAGCAAATTTGCAGTGGATGTTACAGCTTCAGTGCCCTGTTTATTACATGTATGGTCTTGACTACTGGAATCTGTGCAACCCATTTAAAAACAGACTGCAAAATGCCAAAGACTTTCTTTCACTTCCAGTCCTGCTCAAGTTTTCTTTGAGACAGTGCTCATCTGAATCATTGCCTGTTTCTTGCTTACAAAACATTCATATTCAAAGCACCATTAGCACAATAGCAATTAACAAAGAGCCTTTTATGCCAACGTGATACAACTTCATCTCACACACCCTTTACAGGAAAAAGGTCTTTTTTCTTCTTTCCAGTATCAGTGAAGCACTCATGCCATGTGAAAAGAATGCTCCCTTTCAGTGCAGAGGAGACATGACTGTGCCTTATGTGAATCTACTCAACGTACAACTGAGAGGAGGACAAGGTTACCTAAAAGATCTTTCTCATTTCTAACCTCTATGAAAGTTCATGGTATTGGGAATTGCATATTAACAACCAGATGCAGGATTTTGTGTGGAAATGGCAAAGTGCTTCCACAGGATGTTTTTTCTTAATTTTTATTTGCTTTAAAGGATAGGAAAAACACTTTTAGGTTTGTCACACGTATAATCAACAAGAATGGACAGCAATTAGCATTGAGTCATTCACAGCAGTCATTCCCAAAATATTGCTAACACTGAGCAGTAAATGGGAAGCAGGAAGAATCTGCAGCTATATAACGCTAGGAATTGATGGGGTTTGTTGCCAATACTACCTCAAGTTGCCACATTGGCACTAAGACAAACACTGAGGCTTCCCATGAAGTAAAACTGTTTCTTCATGGTATGCTGATCATATTAATTAGAGACAAACAAGAGAAAGTGGAAATGTTTTATACTTTCTCCTAATAATAATTGTAATTTACAGGCAATTTCACAAGACAAAAAAGTGAGTAACACAGAGTTGGTCAGAAAAACACAGATCACAAACACATTTGCAATAATGGCATATAGGCAATATCAAAGCATTTTAGAGTAATGTAAAGATAGATATGAGAATCTAAATGCCCCAAAACATCTTCAGTATCAGTCGCAACATTTCCAATACCTGAACTACACAACCCTGTGAGACATTAATAAGCGATCATTCAGCTGTAATATTGTCTAGAATGTGTTACCCTGAGTTCCCACTTGCACAACACACACTTGTAAAACAAGAAACAAAAAAGAAACGACCCCTCAAAGGCTCTTGTGTGCCTTTATTTCACACTGAATAAGCAGGCACAGTACAGCCTGCTGCTAAGCTTTTCCTTACCAGTTGGTCAAAACATGGATAGACTCTTGGTTACAGCTCCTAATGTGTTGATCAACTGACCCAGAATAACAAAGGCTAAGGGTAAGCAACACAGAAATTACTATACTGGATCAGACCTGAATCAGTCTAGTCTAACATCCTGCCTCTGCAAGTAGCCAGAGGGACGTGTAAGAACCCAGGACCAGCCAGCTGCCCCTGTTTCTGTATGTTCTAGCAAGAACTGTTCTAAGAAGAAATAACTTAATACGTTTAGGTTTGTTTCTCAGTTACTGCTTTCCAAGCTGTGGATTGAGGGGCAAAGGGTGGAAATTGTACTTCTCAGAGGAACAATTAACTTTGTTCTTGATTCCCTGAGGTGTATGATAAGCCATAATACCATAAATTAACCCAAGGAGAATTTGCCATAATAGATCTAAACTGATAGCATTAAAAATGTTCATACATTTGTATTTAAAAGTGCCTCTTTTTTTTCTGTTTTTTAAAGATTTTTCATTGCCAGTTTGAGGGAAAAAAAAACACTAAAATTTTTTTCCATTATAATACAGAAAGCATTGCATATGCATCACACATTAATCACAGAAAAATTAAGGACACAGAAAAACAAATATGATAAATCAGACATCCTTTTGCCTGAGATATAATACAGCATCAGGCCTGTATACCTCATTAACTACTGTGTTTGCCATTAACACTTCACAAAAATGTGTGAACATATAGCTGCATTATGAAGCTGTTAAAAAAGAAAACTGCCTTCAATTTTTTCTGCTTCATCTTTCTCTATATATTAGATGAAAATCATCCATACTGCATACATTTCCTGGCTTAAAATACAAACATTTCCTTTATGATGGAATCTGCAAGGTATTCCATTCACTGTAATACCTACAGCACATTATTCCCTCCACAACCTAATATGAAATCTTTCCTAAATAAGCTTGACCTGCTCATACACTGCTCTGTTCCATTCAGCTTCTTACACAGCACTCAGCTGTGCTGGACCCAAGAGTCTCTTGGTAGGATACAAGCAATGTGGCTCTCATTTATCATGTGCACTCTCACTCCCCAGGACAAGAAGCACATGCACTAAATGTTTTGTTCAACACTTCATCGCTTCTGTTTTTCTTAATGAGCATATACACCTAAAAGTTAGGGAAAGCAAATCAATGAAATAAGTCCCGCACTTAGAATGGAATGTGCTGAATCTTATCATTAGTTCTCTGAAAAATTTATTTCAGTTGAAGTTAGGCCATGGACTGCTTGCCTTAGCACAGCCACATGCCAAATGAAGCTGCTGAATGCACTCTCATTCCTGCCCTCTCTTGTCAATAAATACATGTTTAATTATATTAACTTCAAGACACTTCTTCAAACATCTATCCTCTCTTCCACAGCAGCTCTCAAAATAACTCTCAAATTAAGAAATTATATTCATTTCCTGAAATTCCTAAATATATCCCATGTTTTAGATAGGAAAGACTACTATTTGATTTAGATTCATTGCTTCAGGCAAAAGACCACAACTGCTTTCATCAGGCTCTCTGGAACCCACCCTTAGTACTGGACAATTTTAAACACAAACCCACATTTATTATAATGCAAAGTGTTAACATTTGGAACATGAAAAGAGAATATTAAAAAAATTCTGAATGTTAACGTTTGTACTGGATGTTACTCCAGTATCTTACCCACTTGGGGTGCTAGTGGTCTACCTTATTTAATGGAGAGGAACATACTGGAGTTAAGGAATTCTCTCTATTTATTTTTTTTCTGATTCTATAGACTAAAGTCTATAATAATGAGGAACTGTTTCTCCTTAGCAGAATCCCTGGTAATTACACTCATACCCTTTAGTATGTTCTTTCACTCTTATTGCTGTAGTTTCATATATTTTTTGTGCAGTTCATGCATAGATCATGACAAATATTCATACATGCAAGTACATGAGCAGTATATTTATCCTAAAAATGTGTAGCCTCTGCCTTGTCCCAACACCTTCAGAGGGACAACACACACTAAATTAATGACAAGGTAGCAATTCTGACATTTAGAATGCCTCTCAAGCCTGCACTCCTTCATTCATCTTTTGTGAATATGAGGAGTTCCTGGTTTCACAGCTATTTGTGAAGCTGGAGTCTGGCACTGAGAACTTCCTCTAGGAATACTGACCATATTGTCTACTTCACTCAGTTCCTTCAAGTTATGAAGGAAAATGCAGATAAGATTTAACATCTTCTGGTGATGTAGGCACTAGCAAACAAGTTAGCTTGTTTGTCTTGCAGTGGTATATGTTGTCAAAGACACATTTAATTGGAAGATTTTTTCAAAGGCTTCAGGATTATGCTTCAGTCAAAAACAGTAAAACTTGCTGTGGCCTTAACACACACAGTCAACTATATAAGTAACCTGTCATTATAAAACTGACTCATTAAAAAAATGGGCCAGGAGTAACCTTGAAAAAGGATTTTGAAAGATTATTGCTAAAATAATGTAAAGAGAAATTCAGGAGAGAGCAGTGGATAAAAATAAACCTTGGTTAGGAAAAATTGCATATTTTTACTGACTGATTTAACATCAAAGGCTTAGCAGAAATGCGATTCTCAATGACTATCCCACAGTAAGAAACAGTGAAGTATAATTCTAAACTTTCCAACAAGAGTATTTAAGATCTCCGCTTTTATATCCCTTGTTATTTCTTTTAGCAAGTTACTAGAGCATGATGGAAATTAAATAGCTAGTATTACCAATATAAAGAGTATTTGTGCCTTTTTTTCAAGCGGTATAAACCAGAATAATTCCACTGAACAAAAGAAATCCGTTTACATTAATACTAAATCTAGAACTGCTTGTGTTTATTAAGCATTGGGATGTTTCATTCACTGAGATTTTAGGTTTAGAGATACATATGAGCATATCTTACAACTGACAAAATTGTAGTTGCTCTTGGAAATGAGAAAATTTAAAATCTGTGTTACTTGAGAGAAAATGCAAGCCTGTACTTCACATCTTAGTTGCAACACTTGTTCCTAATACAGCAAATAAAAGCAGAAATCAACTTCAAGCAAAACTGTAAATTATCTCAATCATTAAAATGTGTGAACTCAACTAGGTTAAGAAAGAAAAAAATTAAAAAATTACATGTTTGGAAATCTAAAAGCAATACAAGCTGAGTTGAAAAATCTGAAACTGGCAAACACAAGAGCTGTTAATTTATTTTATGGATGACAGACTGTAAGACCAGCAAGATTCATTGTAATTCTATATTCTGACCTCCTGTACAATGTTACCCAGAGGAATTCTCTGCATTCATCACTCTACTCACCACAACTAGCAGTAGATGCCATAGAACTAGAGGACCGTTTTGGAAAACAAACAGAAAATCCTGAGTTTAAAATTTTCAAACCACAACCTCAGTAACAGTTCCCAAAGGACAATGGCAATTGCTTGTAGAAAAATCTTGTGCTCGTTTTGCATTTTTTAAAGTCAAAGTTACCACACTGGTGCCTTAAACTGGGTACCCCAGATTTAGGGATGGAGGAGGCTGTTGCAGTGGGGATACTGCACCATGCATATACCAAACCAGGCGTCCCGTGGAAAGGAAATATATATGGACAGACAGATTCCTGATAGATGTTTCAGAGAGATGTTTATTTCTCCAGCCGCATGGCCGGAGCTCTGCCCAGGAACTGTTCCAGTCACGGGACCAAGGGTCCTTCTGCCCGCGCAGGGAACACAAACCAACCAATGGGAACGAGGCTGAGCAGGGGCAGGGAATCCCCGTGTCTGTGCCCTCAGGGCCCCTCTCCCAGGGCTACACGGCAGGGGAGGGACCCCAACAGGAGGCCTCAGGAGTTTTCTAGTTCTCTTAACTCTTAATCAATGTCTTGATTAGCACAAACTTCATACAGTAAAGCATGTTACTTTCATCATCACCAAGACAGCTCTCTGAAGTCTTTTCTATTTTTCAGTATCTTTATTGAATTGTGAACATAAGAACTGAGCATACTAACATATTAAAATCTGTTCTATGTCTCAAAACTGTACCAATGGGTTTTCCCATACTGACCCAACCTTTTCCAGACTTTTGTCAGCAAGATATTCACCTTTATGAGCATTTTCCATCTTCCAATTCTTTTTTTGCAGTGTATACACTGGATCTGGCTAGGCTGGAGGTAATTTTCTTCACAGCAGCTGGCATGGTACTTTAGACTTGTTATGACAAAAGTCTTGGTAACACATTAGTGATTTAGCTATTCCTGAGCAATGCTGCACAGCACCAAGGCTTCCTATGCTTTTCATTCTGTCCTCCCACAGAGAGCAGGCTGGGGATGGGCAAGAGGTGTGAGAGGACACCCTTCCAACTCAGCATATTCTGTGATTCTGGGACAGCTGATCCAAACTGACCAAATGGATATTGCATGTCTTACAATGTCACTCTTGCAAAAAAACGTATGGGGTAGTTTTTCCAAGGTAGACATGCTGGTTGGGCATTGGTCTGCTTGGAGGAGGTGGTGTGCAACTGCCTTTACATTGCTCCTTCCCCCTCTTGCTATCACTTTAACTGTCGTTCTCTCAACTCTCAGTATTTTCTTACTCTTTTTCTTACTTTTGCTCTTCTCTTGCCTATCCTGAGAGGGAGTGGGGGTCAGTAAGCAAGCAGATGGTGGGTGCCTAAGTTACTGGCTGTGATTAACCCAATACAGCCTATTAAAAGGTACAGTTCACATGGTTACATGCACTGTACCATCTGATAAAGCCACTGAAGTTTTTGTGGATAATTCCCAGGCTTGGCCTTTGGAACATTTTGGAAAAATTTGACCTGGGTAGTCTTTACAGCAATCTCTGCTGCATACTTTCTGGATCACCTCATGGTAAGAAGTGAATTCCTAGAGCTGCTTGAGTTCATGGAGACATAATCCTCCAGTGCAATGCAGCAGATCCCACACAACTTTCTTCCATATCATTCTTCCATCTCATTATGACTTCACATGGTTTATCTTTTCAGGGGCAAGATGTAGTAAAAATCTTACTTCTAAGAGCCCAACACTGCATGATACTGCACAGGAAAAGCACTACATGTGCAGCCACAATTAGAGCCACAGCTATAAGAAGTGCCCATGATGATCACCAAGAATAGAGCAACCTCACACCTTCCAGCATTTAGATTTTACAAATGCCTCACTTAACTACTATAAATGCTAGTCTTGGGCTCTTGCCCTGACATTGTAGGTTGAGAGCTGAAATGGGGGTTTCCCAGGCAACTCAAATCTGTCTAGCAACCACCCATGTAAGCACGCATTACAAGGTCATCACAGTGTGTTTGCTATTTCCCATGGCATCATCTTGTTCCTTGGCAGCTACAGAAGACAGATGCACATGGTGCCTGTTCAACCTTGGCTCCTTGGCTCCTTGGTTCTTTCTGCCAGCAACCAGAAGCCAGCTGGACCTGCAATCCAACTTTTGACAGCCAGCAGCACCGCCCAGTGCTGATATAACACCCAGTCAAGAAAAGCGGACAGAGACGGTTCCTATGTGGTCCATACATTGGATGCCCTATGGACCCACTGCCTGGTGCTTCCTGGTCCCACCTGTCTGGGTCTGCCAGCAGACACAGGTAAAGTATAGCACAAATCAGGTATCCACAGAGGCATGGCAAGGAGAGCTTGATGCATCCCGGGGATCCAGTGGAGGAGAAATTTCTGGAAAGATTGTGTTGAAATGGCAGCAATGGCATTTGGGATATCTGTCACTCTTAAGAGCTTTCCTTTGCAGAATGCAGTGACTGGGGTCCCCTTAAGGGCTTGCAGTAGGAATGTAAATAGCTATGCCACCACAGGGGTCCCATAAAGTTATCTAACACAGCAGGATGGGTAAAGCCATTAGAACTACTGTAGCCATTGATGCATTTTTTACCTCCTTTTAGTCTGTGAATCATTCACAAACAACAAAAGTGACCTTACATTTTCTTCCAATTTAAGAACAAAGAATATTAGGCCCTACAGATTAAAAGATCCACTAAAAATGCAGCTATTTGATGAGATCCTCTATTTACATTTACTTACTAGGATCTACTAGTTAATTACGTTTTTCACTTATTATATGGCATGATTATTTTTAATTGTACACTGTTCTTTCATGCCTCTAATTCTTGTGTCCATAGATGAAGTACATTACATTAACACTAGTACCATTATTACAAAAAATGTAATTGATTTGGGGAAAAAACAAATAGGTGGGGAGCAGTATACCAGCTGAAAGCCTGCATTTAAAGTAGCCCAAGAGATGTGCAAACTGAACTCCTCTCATTGTCTTAACTTATTTTTGATATGCAGATTTAAGCAAATAAGCTCTCCCATATCTTTACAGAATAATTTTCATGTTTAAGATTAAAACATTTCAGAAACACTGTATGAAAGCCCCTCAGAATAATCACTGACCTAAGTGGTCTTTTGGCATGTCAGAACTACAGGCATTGTTTCACCTGGGATTACCTTTTCGTCTATTAGAATTTAGTATGTAAATTTGTACTAGACATCCCAATGTTTGTTGCAAGCTGCCACTAGATTATCAAGCAAAAATAACCAAGCTCAACCTCCACTCCCAGGAATTCTTTCAACCTGTCCCTGGTTGTACTTCCATACTTTCCATACTTGCTAGACTTGCTAAATACCATGCTGATATTCAGAGAAGAGTCTTTACCTGGGTATTTTTTAATCTAAGAAAGATGGTATTTACTACTACTACTTCCAAATTAAAGTACTCCATTGCTGCTGTAAAAAAGTATTTCATTGCTATCATCTCCATCTAATATAATGTTTTCTTTTTACATATTTCTAGACATAAAAAGTAGAAGTTTTTGAATGTAAAGTACTGTGATAATTATAACAGATACACTGAGAGACACATGAGTTTATTCAGTAGCTGAGACAGCATTTACACTGAAAGCTTAATTTGTTAAGGAAAAAAACCCAACAAAATCCAGAGCAAATATTGTTTGATCAGATTAAGTAGCCAAATATCTTTGTTTACATACCCACAAAGGAAACTATTTTATCTGTCATTCATTGCTTGATACATGCAAGCAATATAATTCAAAGCAACAAACACAAATACATAAAAATGCCTTCCATCTTACTTAACAGGTGCCTTAAATAGAAAATTCTATAAAAAATAAAAAACTGTCTTACATATGCTCAAATAGATCAGTCTCTGCAATTTTTCTAAAGCAGCCTCAGAAAAGATACCTTTGAGAAAATCTCAGATTACCAAAAGGATTTGATTTTATTATAGTTCAATATACTTTTACTTTCAAATTAGGCAACACAGTCATTTTTAAAACTAGTGAAGTAATAATTTTTCTCATCATCTGACATCAAAACAAAGCTCTGGGGAAGCTTGTAAGAAAAGATACATAATCTTTAGCACACCAGGCTCATACCAGTTTGGAAAACACAACACTAATAAGAAAACAAAGGAAAAAGGCCAAAACTCAGGTTCCTGTGTAGAAAAATCTACTTTCAATTAAATATTTTTATTTTGATTAAAAAATGAATGAAAAGTTTAAAATTGTACTAATAAGTTGGAATAAATTGAAAAATTAAAATAATTGACCTACTGCATGGGATTGGAGTATTGATGAAATATTGATGTTGATTTAGATAAAAAAGAGGGTGCTTCTGCCTGAGGCAGCTATCAGGATCCTCTTACCACTGACTGCTGAAGACCATTTACCAGTTATGAGTTATACTGGCATTCCAGCAGTTTTACTTCACTCACAGATCCTTTAAGAGGATTGAACAGTAAGGTAATATTCTAGAATGCACTTCAGCATTTGTCTTTACTGTACTAGGACTTCAGATCCACATAGCTTCAGCTACCTACACTCAAATCAACGCTTCGACTTTTGATCAATTTAGAAAGTAAATCAGAGCAAAAAAGTGCCATCTGACTTGGGTAATAGTGTTGGACAGTCACAGTAGGACTCCAGGATTTCATGACCTGCACAGCTCCCACTTTGGTTTTAACTTAAAGGGAGCTTTGATACAAAAATGCTCCAAATGTGCTCTGCTCCACCTACTTGAAGCGATACCACAGCTAGTATCAACAGAGAGGCTTAACCTAAATTCCTCCCACTTTAAAGAAATCTGAGTATCAATACATTGCTTTTAATGGGAACTTTCTGCTCTATGGAACCCAAATCAACCAGATCCTTGAAGTAGAATTACCTTCTTCTCCCTTGCTTTCTTGAAGTGCACCCATCAAGTGATAGTTCACTTTTATACCTACCTACAGGTAAGTTTAACTAGAATAATTAAAAAAAACCAACAAACAAACAAACAAACCCCAAACAAAAACAAACAAACAAACAAACAAAAAAGAAAAACAGGACAAAAAAACAGAACAAAACAAAACCCCAAACTCACAAAACTAGTCAAAAACCTCTTAAAACACAAAAGTCTGAGCTGTTGGGTGAAACTTGAGATGCTTGTGAATAAATCTATCCCTGTTCACTGTTCTTAGACTAAAGTGACCTTTCTTCTAGCTCTCATTTTCAGTGTAATAATTTTAGTGAGTTTTTACCTTGACAGGCTGGAGGGATGGGCCTCATGAAGCTTAACAAAAGGGATGTGCAAAGCCCTGCACCTGGGGAGAAACAAACCTATCCCAAGTAAATGCTGGGGGATACCCAGATGGGGAACAGCTTGGTAGAAAAGAATCTGAAGGTCCTAGTAGATAACAATCTGACCATGAGCCAGCAATGTGTCCTTGCAGCCAAGAGGGCTAATGGTATCCTGGGCTGCCTTAGGAGGAGTATTTATTCCACTAACCATGTCTTAACCTAGCTGTGGAAACAGCAGATCCTTTCCTCTGCATATTTACATGTCAGTAACACAGATAAAATCATTACAAAATTTCAGAGAATTTAGAAGTAGCATAATTATCATCACTTCATCACAGTAGTGCAAACTACGCCACTACAATAAACCAATATGTACAGTATTTCAGTGCAGTATGAGCCAAAGGAAGCCTCATTTCCAGCAGTGGGAGATACAGATTTAATATTTAGTCTTTTTCTCCTGAGGGGAATGTCAACTTTCCTGCCTTAATTCTCTTTGGCACGAAACAGTCGCTGGAAATACACCTGGTTCAACAGAGAATGTTACAACTAAATACTGAATTCTGCTCTAAAATAAGCAGCTCAATTTAAATACTGAATGTCTCTTCATATTTTTTGTATAATTTTTAATTATAATAATACATGCAATTACTAGTATGCAGTACTTTTCAGCTTCAGAATTCCACAGCCAAAATTAGATCATAATAAAATATTTCTTTGGAACTTTTTTTAATTTCAATAAAAGGTTCTCTTTCACTCCTTTTTAATGTGAATGTTCATTTTAAATGCATCCAATTTAAACACTATAGCACTTTGACAGTACATTACAATAAAACATAAAACTGACAGAATTAATTAATGAACAGTAATTACTGTAATTTACAGTAATTCTGTCTGACAGCATCTAATTACCAACAGAGCATCTCTATGACTATAAAGGTAAGCATTTTATTGCTTCTCATTTTTTAATGGGGAAATTGAGGCAAAAATGTTAATTAAGCCCAGAATACTGAAAAATTAGATGTCCAGAATTTAGTCTGGTATGTATCTGTGCTAGATTTAAAGCTTCTTTTTTTATTGGAATGGCTCATTAGTCTCTAGATTCTCCTATTGCTTCAGCATATTTTCAGAAACCAAACAGTCTGACTGGGAGGGATAAGAAAATTTTCCAAATGATATATTTTTCCAGTGTTTTAGTTTCTCACAAGGGGGCAAATCCCAAATATTTAAGTGTAACTATTAGATTTTATATCAGCTTGGATGGATTATTCATCTGGAATTCAAGTATAGCAGGTTTCAGGCTTTTTTAGAGATTTTTCTTCTTCTCAAAACTCCGCAGGTCCCTTTCCATGGCGCTAATATCCAGCATCTTGTTCCCTAGTCTGTATGGAATCCAGGGTTGCCCTGTCCCAGTCAGTGAATCTAGCATTTGCCCTTGATAACCTTCATATGGTTGGTGATTGTCCAGCCCTCTAATTTGTTGAGGTCTTTCTGCAGGGCCTCTCTGTCTTTGAGGGGTCAACAGCTCCTCTCAACTTACTGTCATTAGCAAACTTGATATACCTTCAAGTTCTCTGTCCAAGTTGTTTACTAAGATGTTGAAGAGCACAGGGCTGAGGATGAAGCCTGGCAGAACCCCACTGGTGACAGTTCAACAGCCTGATGTCATCACATTTACCATAAACCTTTATGCCCAACCCGTGTGCCAGCTGCTCACCAATCACATGATGTGTTTATCCAGCTGTTATGCGCTGGACTTTTTGTGCAGAAGGACCCTGTGATAGACAGGGGGCTTTACTGAAATTGAAAAAAGTTGCTTGAGAGTCCAACCTTAAATCTCATGTTTTGTACTGTAAAAGTATATCAACAAATATAACCACCTAGAACTAATCCAAAATGCTTAACTAGATACAGAAAATGGCATACAGAATACCCTTCCTGATCCCATTTTCCCAGACAATGGGGATGTTCCCATTGTATTCAGGAACAAAATATGCAAGTATGTGAGTAACTTGAGGAAAAAAACCCAGCACAACTTAATGAGATATTCAGACTGCTTTACTACTAGTATAATCACCCCACTCCTCTTCTTCTCCTCTTCATTAGAATATTAGCTTATCCCTTCCTGTCACAGCTTCACCTTCCGGTCCCAGAACCATTTCCCACTATAATGGGAGCATTTCCTATAAAGTACCATATTATACCATACTTCTATCAATACTACCCTGCCACTAAGTCTCTTTTTGGCAATATGAACAACAATAAATTAACAGAAAGATTAATTGTCATGTGTCCATAAAGTCACGTATATGTTTTTGAACATGTGACAAAATAAGCTTCTCACAGATATATTCCTTGGACACAGACATGTCAAAGAGAGAAGGAATTCCAAGGTTTGTATTTCCCCACCTGGGTACTTTCACAGTCTGTGATACACATTCCCACAACACAGGCCAGCGCAGCAACTGGGCTTCTCCTCAGTTCTCTGTTTACATAAGAGCCATGCCTTTCTCTGCTCTTGACTGTGGTGCTGTATTCCCCCCCTTTTCCCCGGGCCCTAGTGCTGGCCACTCCCTCAGGCTCTCGCTATTGGTTCCTGTACCCCAGCCCCGCCCAGGTACCGCCCCTGTGATCTGACAAAACCCCCCTGTGCCCAGATCACCAGGGCTTTTTGCTTCTGGGAACTGGCTGGACAGCATGTAACAATGAAAGTTCCTCTGAGGCCCACATGGAGAGACCCTTCTCACCTCCTTTACTGTTACCATGTTGCGGGGCTGACAGCTAGCGGGGGCAGGTATGCAGGGCCATCTGGAAGGACTATGGGAGAGCGGAATTGCTGCTCTGTCCTAAGCAGCCTCGCAGCGCTTCCCAAGAAAGCTGTGGCTTGCTAAACCAAATCAAGCACTGCAACACTTTACCAAAATGCAATGTAGCAAAAGTGCATTAAACAAACATGTTGGAAATATAGTAAAGACATAAATACCTCTGAAGTGGAAAATGAATGGTTTTCAAAGAAACACTATATTTCATCATGCTATGCAAATTGAACCTGTCCCCTTGGAATTCGCTGTTTCTTGGTTTCTGTTTAACACATGAATCTGCTTACTTTAACCAACAGCTGGAAAAAATGAATCACCTAGAACAAGACCTGTGAGACTGCATGAAGTCCTGCACGTACCATTGCACACTGCTTAATTCAAACATGCCATAAAGAGCAAAACTGCAAGTATTTTTCCAAAAGGTATGGAAAATTTGCACACATTGTTAGAATGTTCAAGAGTACAAATATTTCTTCTAATGTTGCCAAATAGTAGAGTCTATAAAATCACCTTACTATTTTTCTTTTTTGGGTAGGAAGGCAATATAGAAAGCTCCCTTTCTATTTTCCAGTACATGGCTAGTGCACAAATGCACAGGATCAGTCCCAAGTTCTCTCTGACACTGAAGAGAGAAAACTGAGACAGCACAAGAATATTTCAAAATCTAATTTCAATCTGATCAATAGTCTCTAGGCTTGGGTATAAAAGGCATTTGCCAGGCTTTCTCACTGGCTTTGTAACATTTACAGTTCTAATTGGATGTAATTAATAGATTACTTAAAGTCTCTCCCGCATCTTCTTCCCCTTTTGGTTCACTAGCAGATGTATCCCGTACACATGCTGATATTCAGACATTCCTGTAAGTCTAGGAAACCGCTGACATTCCTACTATTCACACTGTTTGCACTGTGATAATGTAGCTGAACATGTAAGCAAAACAAAGACACAAAATGGCATCAGGATTTGGTGTGCATTATCCACTCACCTGCATGCACCTTTAGTGCAACCTCTTTCTTAGTCAAGTGCAAATTTTGCAGGATCTCCTTTTCTTTTGGAAATGAAGCAACCTTTCTGGGCCTCTTTTGTAGCATCAGCCACCCAAACGTGAACAGAGTGCAAATGGATATCGCTGTGACTCTGTCATGCTCACAAGAGCCAGCTCTAGTGCTTCTGTCACTATTCCTACCTTCACCAAGCTGCAGGAGAATAAAACCTGGCCTGAATTTAATCACGTTTAATTGAAGATACTGCCAGCATTGTGGACAATACAGTCACCTAAGAAAAGTGTGATAAAGCAACCTGAAAGTCATGATTAGACTGCTTACACACCGCAGGTATAATTTGTGAAACTTGGCTGTCAGCAGCCTAACTACTTAACATTGCATGTTTGATGGGGAGCCCCACCAGACCCCATATAAATAAGACAGCAACAAAAGAAGGCACCTTTGAAAAGTTTAACAGCTGCTGAAGATTACAGTGTTCTCTTGTATTACAATATTATTCCCTATTTTATCTATGCAGAAGGTCACTCCATTTCATGGGGGAATCTAATATTCCAAAATCTAATTTCAATCTGATTAAGAACAAGAAAATTCAAATACTGAAAGGCTCATTTAAAAGGGACACATTTATTGGATGTATAAGCCCCGCAGCAGTTTGCATGGAAGTTCCAGGCCAAAAGGTCAGCTCCTGAAATGCTGCAACCTCACAAAGCTCAGATTTCTGTACTGACAATTTACCAGTGTAATTTATTAGTGATATTTTGGCCAAATTGGACAATTTCTGTGAAACATTCCTGTTTAACTATTCGCTACATTCCTACGAAATACAGAGATTTTTCTTTTCCTTCTGACTTTCCTCTACATTCCTGAGCTCTTCAGTTTCTCTGAACTATGCTTCCACCACTCAGGAACTACTTCACTGCTTAAGGACAAATGGAATGCCATATAACACTTAAACAAAGCAAGCCTGGTAGTGAGAAGCAATATATTGTATTAGCCCTGTTGATCAAACTTATCTAGACAAGCTAGCAGACTCAAAACCTTTTCTTTGGGACAAAAGAGGACGACAAAAACTCCTCATTTGAATTCAACTTGGATTTACAGTAGAACTTCATAGTACCATTCTGGAAGGAGGTAGCAGCCTTGGAATGCAGTTCATGCAGACTTGCATTAGCTTCGTGCTGTGGCAGCTGCAAAAGAGCTGCAGTGCAAGTGAAAATCAGGGTTTTCTTTTTCTTACAATTGCAAGGATCAATTTCAAATCAAGACTACCTGTGAAATCAAGAACTTGAAATAAAGCAGCAAAGTGAATTCTAAGGCCTTCAGAAATCAACACTTTTCTTTTTATGTGCTTTTATATGTTTTATAGAATAACACCGCATAAAGCTTAAAGAATTTTGAGAAAACGTATTTCATGGTGATACAAAAGAGCTGCATAACAAAATACAACACACTCATTGCTCAGAAATAACAGACATTTCTTCCAGTGAGGGGTAGATACAATGTGGGGCAGCCCATGAATTTCATCTGGTAGCTGTCAATTTAAGTAAAAACATAAGAAATAAAGAGAAAAAAAAAAATCTTGGTTTACAAGCAACTTGCTAAAGCACAATGCTTCAAACCTGCGTTTTAGATGTCATTTCACTAACTTTTTTATCCCCTGTAATCCATCAATATAATATGACACTTCAAAGCTAGACTCTAATCTTTTAAATTAATATTTTAAAAAGATTGCAAGTGTTTTTGTTTGACTCCTTGGAAATGCTTTTTGTTTTAATGAATAGAAGGCAGACCTCAAGATGTGAATTCATAATTTTATTGGTGCACTGCTGACATTTCTTTCTTGACTTAAGAACACCAAGATACTATAATTGCAGTTAGTTTATTTCTCTTATCACATACTGGCTATCAGTACATTTCAGATATGGTTTATCTGGATTAAAAACTACCACTAGTCAAGTCCCAATAGCAGTGTTCATAATAATTTATTTTACTAAATTATAATTCAATTTGGGACATTCTTAACAGCATTATAAACTTATGGGATAGAAAACATGAAGTACAACAGTGTTCACAAAACAGGCCACAAAAGTTTTACCATTTTCAGCTTTATGCTTGCTACATAAAATATTTTGAAATGAGAAAATACTTATTTGTTAGAAAACAATGAATTCAGAGCATGAAAAATTCTTTATTCTGTGATTTCTACTTAGGTGAATTTTGACAAGTCTAGAAGTTCAAACTCCCCTGGTAAAAGAAGGAAGTATTTCAATCCAGCTAATGCAGCATCCTTGGGAGTACAAAGAGCATGTCCTTATATAAGAAAGCCTGAAAGACTCGAAGGATCAAAGTTGAAGAGTAAGACGGTGCTGCGAACCCAGTGTTAACCGAGTATGGATTTGTGGGGTTTACCCTGGACTAGATCTATTCTGGCTCAATGCTCGTAACCATTACACTTGATGCCATCAGACAAAATATCTTCCAGCTGAGTTTTTGTTTAAAAAGAATTTAGCTTGCAAGCTCTCAGAGAAGTCTGCAATGTAATGTAAAACATGTTAAAAATGGGGATGATTGGGAGATTTGCTCTGAAAATGCTTTAATGCACTGTGCATCTCATCTGTGATTTTTGGATACACATACCTGAAGAATATCTTGATCCTATGACCCTTGCCTGTATTCAGTGACAGGAGGAACAATCCATGAGAGGTGTAAGTCTTCTAGACACACTGGAAGTCTTTAAAATGCCTTTTCATTCCAGTGGGTGAGAATTACAGACCTCACCTGTCCCTACCTGCTCCCCTCTGGCATTTTTGACAGCAAGGCATCTGAGTCTCATAGAGTACAATTGGTAGATGTTTTTATTATATCACAATGCCCTAGAAACAAGGGAATAGTGCCGTCCCTTTTGGCATCAAGTCAAAACTTATCAGGCTGAAGAAGACTCTGAGTCTCTCCTACTTAGATCAGTGCTGCAATTAGCTGAAAGGTGGGTGAGGACTGCCACTACTTTATTTTGCAGTCCTGATATTTTGGGCTCATTCAATATTGAGATGAGATTATTATGTAGCTAGAGAATGCTATAGCTCTAAATAACCAATCATGATTTATTTATTTTCTACTCTTGGTTCATTACTTGCAGCCATATCTTTTCCCACTAAAAGTCCCCTTAAATGGTTTCTAATTTGTTGGTACAGTTTCACCACTAACTGTGAGGGAAAGAGGAAAGATTTTCACACTTCCAATTGAGTGCTACATCACCTTGTCTTAGCAAATGACCAAAAATAAATCAATTGTAGTTTGCTCTACCTAAAGAGACAAATCATTCTAATCAAAGTGGTGATTCAACAGACTACAGCCTAGTGAGGTGCTTGGTTTGTTTTTTTCTTTCATTAGACTAACTAAAGGTTTTGTTCCTTTAATCTTTATTCATTATGTGACAGAATCCTATTTACTCTAGTGCCATATGGCACTAGAATAAATATCAACTTACTTTTTACTTGTTTAATAAGTTCTTGTTTAACAAAAACTAGAATACTGCCCATTGGTCTTATAAGCCTTCTAATCAATGCAACAACTTAGTGTAAAAAAACCCCAAACCTATCATGTTCTTTTCTTTTAAAATAAAGAAAGATAGAATAGACAGGACCACTCTAAAGAAGTGACATTTAGTGATGTTCCACAGTAGATCTAAGAAATCCCCCAAACACATGCATTTTTTTTTCTACCAACACTGAAATAAAATAAATATGTAGAAGACATTTTTTGGTGAACAAAATATTCTGAACCATTTTCGTTCACCAAAACCACAACTTTCAATGTTTATTTTATCATTTAAGATAAATTAAAGCATTGAGAAATTTTCAGTATAAATTTATACGACAAGAAGGTCATTCTGGAGGAGATGATGCTTTCCTATTGGGAATGAATTTATGTATATGCTGGCTATTGTATGGACTGCCATTACTTGATTAGGATTTGATTATGCTTGATTACACTTGTTAGAGAGTTCTTACCAAAAAATGCTTCTTTGCAATTTTAAAATGTGTTTGTTTGCATCTTAATTCTATTTGTAATAGCTTGAAGAATAACTAAGATTATATCACATCAAAAATAAATAGATGATACAGCCTCAGTAGTTTTCAAAGATAATTCATTTGAAAGTTGGAAGAATGGTTCTGCATACAGCTGAGGTCATTGGACAATTTATGATCTTTTATGAAAACCAGGTACACTTTCATCTGAAAATGAAGATATTCTAGTTTGGATAATAGAAAAATCTACAAAGCCATTTACTATTCAACTTTAGTCTTTTGTGATAGCTATTAATGATAAAAGTTCATAATTAACAAATTTTTAATTAAATAATAGTAAAAGCATAACGATATGCCACTATTAATGCTTTAAGGATCCCTCCCAAACATATTTTAACTCTTTTTTTCCTAGAATTTATGAATATTTTCCAAAGCAGCAAGCAGAAGTATTTGCCCTGTTTTGGTCTGGTTTTGATAAAGATCCTAATCCCTTTCAAGACAACATCAAAATGTCTGATTAATTAAGTGAGTAAAGGATTTTACCCAGAAAGCAAATAAAAAACACATCCACAATGTCTTAAAATTTCACACTTAAAATGAGATTAATTGCTGTCTCATCCCAATCTTCAATATGAGAGTATGCTATTATTATTAGGTACAACAAACTCCTAGTTCAAGCTATTGCATGTTACATCATTTGGACAATGTGTCCTTAAAAATAAAGACAAAAAGTAATTCATCTTCTGAAACCACAAACATTAAAGAAAAGAAGTTCAAAGAAACAGCAATAATGTGAAAACTTAATGGGCCACATTCCCTGGAAACACCACTCTAGGGCAGTTTCTACAAAAATTAATTCAGCCCATTTCTTTGTGTTTCATGACTTCTATTGAAACATGATAAGAATGACAAAGAAGTAAAAAAAAGTAATGTCTCTAATATCTGACAGACAACAGCGACAAGGAGATTTTAAACTGTATTTACATACAACTAACAAATGTTTTTACTTGAGCTTCCATCCTGCAAAAGCTTATGTTTGTCCATCCTGGTAGTTTCGCTAATGCCAATGAGATTACAAATGTTTTCAAAACTAGAGACTTGAACCTTGTGTATTCCAGCAGACATTTTTGCTTATAAATACTTGTATATTGAAAACAATCATCTTTTAATCAGTGTTCCTGTTATAGCATGCTTTTACTCATCTAGCACCCAGTAAAAGCTAGAGGCTCCTCTGACTGGCATAAATTCTATCAGTGAAAACCAGACATGTACAGACAACTTTGTCTGCAGTGTCAGCTGAAAAATAGAATGTGTATCCCTAACTAACTCAGTTATGCTGGAAAATCACAAGTACACTTGGACTTATTTCTACTTGTTTAACATTACACAAATATTTACAAATGACAATATATATTCCCAGAGGAAAAAAGAAAAAAAAAGAGAGAGAAAAAAAAAAGTTTTTGAATGCAAATTGAAAACTAACGAATCAGTTGAATAATTCTGGCATCTCACTGTGTTTAACTATAATACTGAAGAAACTGCTAATAGCTCAAGAACAGACAACTGAGGAAGTAAAGAGCTAGCAGCAGGAGGTGTCTGTAGTAGATGCAGCATTAGTTTCAGTGATAATCTAGACTTTCCAGCCTCACAATATATCCTAAACCCTTTAACTGATTGTAGAATTCAGAAAGATAAGAAAAATTAGGAGTGCTTCAACAGCAAAGTAAAATTCCTCTATAAGCAATTGGTAATTCCAACCAGCACTGAACAGACATATATACATAGGATATATTTCAAATTTTCCACTGTATCATACTTTAAAAAGGTACACAAGCCTCAGCCTGATCTAGCCTCCTCCCCAAGTTTTCCTCCCTCAATGTGGAATTCTGTCTGAGATGTTACCTGAGAATATCTGAGCTACCTGAGAATGAGAAACCATTCTTCCTGAACAACTAACTTCCTGTCCCTTCAAAAAAACCTTACTTCTGTTCTGTTGGTTCTGGTGGTATTAATAAATTGATAGTGAAATGGATCCAGAAAAAAATACCCTACAATTCAAAGCAAATTTAAGTATCTCAAATTACAATGGCCAATGTAAGAGCTCTGGATATTTATGAAGTATTCCATAATTTACTATCTTGATAAAATATTTTATTATAACAAACATTTTATTATAAAATACTCAATATTATTGCTTAAGCACCTAGGGCTGATGGGGTCAGGAAAATTTTAAAAGATTGTTTGAAATATATACAAGAGTGAAATTAGGAAAATTAAAAAAACAATTTTGACTGTATTAAGAGAGAACAATGTCCTTGGTTTGTTTCTGGACAATTTCTAATGGTTCTGTGCTCCTCAACAGGCAGCTGATAATGGGTTCAGATGTTATAAGTCTCTGAGATGTTCTGCAGGGGAAAAAAACAAATGAGCAAACAAAGAAACAAAAAACAGCCTACAAAAAATATTTAGCAAATTAAAGGTTTCAGCACCTAAATTCTCTAAAGCTACCAAACATGCTTCCTTTCCTTCATGATCTCCCTACAAATTAATGATCTTTGAGGAAAACTCCTTTATGACAGGATAGCAGCTTCATTATAAAGGAGAATTTTCCTCACAATTTACTCTTACTACTGAAATCTGAAAGAGAGAAAAGTAGCACAAGGTAGTGGAATAAGTCAGCATAAGAAGGATTGAGATGGGCAACAGAGACCAGGTGGATATGTAACCCCAGCAGGATATTGCCTCATAAAACTTGAGAATCCTTCTACTGGAAGATAACCTGAAAAAACTGAAAAATATGTCATGTATTTTTAGGGGCTGATACAAATAACCAAAGACTGTCACCAGTAACTTTGTAGGAAAGATTGATTAAATGATTTGCAATATCTAGGAAACTTGTAGCACTAGCAGGAAAATAATCCAGTATCCTTTCTTACCACCTATGCCTTGAGGGCATTCTTCCCCCACCCAATCCACCTGAAATTCCTTGCTTTTCATCAAATCCCTCCTAACAAAGAAAAAGTGTGGCATAGACCCTGTGGGTTCTTCCATAATTTTCAGCTCATGTGAAGACCAAGTTCCTTTTGTAGATCATGATTTTTATAGAGAGCAGGGAAGAGGTTTGTGGGAAAGGTAATGTGTAGTGGCAGCCATCATCACTTATGGGATGTGCTCCGTACCTTTCCTGACATTAGAATATTTGATTCATAACCCTGGCATTTCATATTATTTTAGGGTCTCTGTAAATCAATAATGAAAACAAGATTTGGGCATTTTTAGTAGCTTACCTTTATTCAAAATGGAAGGGCCTCAGCTGACTTTTGCACTCATACATTCTGAAACCCACGATGGGTTTGCGAACTCCACATAGATAGTGTCAAAGCATAATGGTTATGAAAATTATTTTAAAACTTTGCTTTTGGTCTCTGAAAGAATCTTAATCAAGTAAAAATAAATACTAACTACTAAAAATACTGATTTTTTTTCCCAAAAAAATTATTATTATGCATATTAGCAATTAGAAATAATAAATCACCTATTGTTTTTCCCCAGCTTTTGCAAGTAATCCAAAATGTGACGGTAGTATTAATTAAACTGATCCACCTGTGGCTTTCACTCAAAACGATATAGAGTTATAGACTATAACTAGACTTTTGGTCTAGTTTAAAAACACATTAATTCATCTAAGAATAAGACATGTGTTTCATCTCAATAGCAAAGTGTCAATTGTGGACAATGATGCTTAGAAATGATGGAAAGATCTGCCTGAGTGAGTATGCATGGCAATGGACTCAGGCAAGCCATTCCTAATACCTTGGGAAGACACATCAACATCGTACCTCTAATGTGAACGTCCCTTCACAATGAATTAGCAGCCACAACAAGGCAGCAGCTCATCTCCAGGTGCACACCACTGCAAGGCTTCCTCCACAGCTGATGACCAAGTGGCCATGGGCAGTGGTAAGCCAGGAAATCCATGGTTATTACAGACCAACATGAGTAGGACATCAAGGAAAATAATCACAGCCTTAGATCATTACAAAATAAGTGCAAATTTGATGGAACAGGCATTTTCTCTCACCACACTCTAAAAATAAGAGAAGTGAAAAATTAAAAATAGGGGCAAGCTTTGGATCAGGTGCAGAGGACCTTGGAAGAGTCACCAAAGAAGAAGGGGGAGAGAAACAGGAAGTGCTAAGGACATGAGAGGGTAATAGGAGCTGTGGCTGCTGGGGAGGGATGGAGTGGACATCCTTCAAATTCATACATGGTTGACCCAAGGGAGGGAGAACACTTCTTACTACACCAGAGGTCCATGATAAGAGAATACAGGGAACAGAACAGAGGGCACCATATACCCACTTTGTAACACATAGCACCTTAATATTACAGATGAGGAAGTACCCTGGGAGCAATCAAAGAGGAGTAAAGAGCTACCCTATTTCAATTGTTCTAGATCTGACCTATGTGAGTTGTAGTGAAACTAAACTGCTTCTTTTGCATGCAAAACTAAAGAGCAAGTCAAATATTTGACTTATGTTAAGTAAATAATTTCCGTAAGAGGAAGACTATCTTTTATAACCCTACCAAATTCTATGCAGAAAAAGAAGTGGTTTGCTTTCAAAATTACTGGCTATTGGGTGAATCGACAACTCAGTCTTTGACTAGATTATGAATATACAAATTTACCCATTAAACATGGTGGGCTGCACACACTGTAAGTCAGAGTTCACATCCATTCACATTCAGCAAGACAGAATATCTTCATATTTACATGTAAACATGGAGGGATACTAACTCTGCCCTAGTTTCTGAATTTTAATACATATGAAATTTGATCCAGAATCATTGCAACTAACCAAAAGATATGCTTACCTTTTTGTAGACTCCAATCAGGTGATTAATTCTTCCTTATATTTATCTGAATTGGAAGGTTTTGTCCATCGTCTCAGGGACCTGAGACTTTTCAATGGATGAAATGAGATGATGTAGCTATTGTGAACCATGACTATCACTATACAATTTCAGAGGGATAGAAAACCAGGGCATTGTGGATGCTAAAAGGCAGGAGCAGAGGAATTTTCCTGTGAAACTTTTCTTTCTCATGAGAGAGCAGTTAGAGAAATCCAGCTTCTCACAGCTTCTCTGTGAAAGCTTTCATTCTCATGTGAACGGGATGGACAACAGTTTAGAGAATGTAAACCATTTCTACACCTGCAAGTTGTTTTGAGAACTGTGAAAATTATTTTCCTTCTCTAAGAATAATATTTGGGAATAGGTGTCTTACTGCTCAACCTATCACCTTGAGAGGTGGTGGGTCAGTAGGCCAATCATGTAATTTCTCTTTTGCGAACCATGCTATAAAAGCTATGGGTGATTAAACGAGGTCACTTCGGCCACATCATCTGACCTGGACTTGTGTCGTGATTTTCGCTGTTCCCTGCGTGCAACAGAGATATGGCATATGCTGTGAATCCTAACAGTGTCACAATGTGGCAATGAAACAGCACAGTAAGACTGTTGCTGTGAATAAAGAAGGCAAGACTATCCTTACACTGAGCTGAGTATGGTGCCTTTTTCCAAGTTGCACTTTGTTTCATAATGAACACAAAACTCATTATATCTTATTACCACCTTAAACCTTGACCAAAACCAGACAGCAATTGCAATTAGTAACAGTAATCCTTAAAGGTGTATAATCCTCATCAGTGAAGAAGACACAATTCACTCCAGTCAGACACAGGGAAATGAGAAGTGCCTGTTCTTTCACCAGGCTTAGGACAACCCTTCAGCTCCCACAGAGTGACACTGCCACAAATAATTTTTTTTTTCTGATGAGAAATTTCTCCATGCCATTCTGCAAATGACTTCTTAACTGATGACGTTAATTTTGTTTTCAAGCCATGTTAGTTTTCCAATTCCTAGATTAAAATGGCCATTTTCAGTCAGTATCACTTTGCCTGAAACCAGCTACAAGGGTGGTGTACTAATTAGGCTGTACTTTCCAGAAACAATTTAATGAAAAAGTATATTTATTTAGATAGGCCTATTTTGAGTCTTTTGCCATAAAATACCATGTGCTAGTCAGGCTGCATTCAAAACTGAAATGATTATGTATGATTTAAAACAAGAATGTTTTTAAACTATAAGGAAAGAAATGCATTATGTACAGCTTGAGATATAGCCACTTACAACTTTTTTTTAAGGCAAATTTAATTATTTTTATCTGCCCTGATATAAAATGTTAGTATAAGAAATTAATCTCTACAATCTCCTTGTAAGAGATAAGAATGTTCTGTAATTCGTGTACCATCTGATATGAGTATGCATGAATAGATACTTAAGGTAGAGCAGCTTCTCAGGCAAGAGTTTGGCAGTAATATTTTATGTGTAGCAAAGTTCCTTTATGTTTCATATTATGAAATAAAATTATATTTCCAAGCTAGAGTTTATCTGGTTCTCATTACCCTGATATGAGAAAAATTTTGACAGAATACTTGTCCAGATTAGAAATATTTTAAAATAAATCAGTCTCTAATTAATTTAAAGAGCGCATTTAAACAGGAACTTGAATTTTTTTTTTTTTTTTTTACCAAAGTGGTTACTTATTATTTGTTTTTAAATCATGTGTATACAAATATTGATTCCTTTCATTCTTATTGCTATTTTATAGCACATTTTAGGGAAAAAAAATCTTGGAGGATTTTTCCATTGGTAGCCTTTACAATAAGAATTGCATATACAAATAACTTATTTAGAGCACGAACTAGTTGATTGCACAAGAAAATTCTTACTTTCTCATGACAAATATATAACTTAGTCAGGAAAATCAGTCCAGCAAACAAATTTTTATATTACACATTTTAAAATCAACCCAAATACTCAGCCAAATAATGTTCCCAAACAAAAGGAAGCACTTATGGTTGATGGTTCAGGTATTTAAAAGATGTGTAGGGGTGGCATTTAGGGGCATGGCTTAGTGGTGGACTTGGAAGTGCTCAGTTAATGGTTGGACTTGATAACCTTAAAGGTCTTTTCCAACAAACTTGATACTGTGATTCTGATTCTATAAACTGTTTCTATGTGAATTAGATTCTTTAACCAACAAAAGAGATGAGACCACTGACAAACTGCTTTATAACATTTACTAATGTATCTGAACATTTATGTGGATGCAAGAGGATAATTTTGTTTTCAGTATAATCCCTTGCTAAAAATCCCTTACATCCCTCTATGCTAAAATTCTACCGGCTGTCTTTTCCTCTCTTCTGAAACAGTCAAAAGGAGTTCAAATTTGCATTTTCAGAAATGGTATCTTATGATGTCTTTTAGTGTAGGATCCAATGTCCCCAGTTTAATCAGTGGAAATGTAATCAATACAGCCAGATAGTTCAAGGCAGTTCAGCTCACCCTAAATTAGACAACGAACAGTAGGTAAAAATTTCTCCTTGTACTCCATTGACTAGAGTAGGGTTTACTGTATTTTTCACACAAAAGCATCCTGTGCTTTCTGAAATAGCACAGGGGATTCTGCTTCCCCTCCCTCTGGCCCTATCAAAGGGCACAAGTCTTGCACATTTTATATCAGCCACAGCAACTCCACTATTTTGAACACTCTGGTATCATGGAAAGAAATGCCCATGAGTGGATAACTAAGTCAATGCTAAAGTTCCGTCAATGATAATTGGAAGTTAGATACCTACTGATA
The DNA here is from genome assembly GCF_000738735.6 of Corvus cornix cornix. Taxonomy (NCBI): domain Eukaryota; kingdom Metazoa; phylum Chordata; class Aves; order Passeriformes; family Corvidae; genus Corvus; species Corvus cornix. The sequence goes on along the minus strand of NC_047057.1, from coordinate 16,346,345 downwards.
TGTGGGTACTTGAATTTAAATACTTTAGTACAGATATTTTTCAAGTGAGTGCTGGGACCTACCCTTGTTTTCTCTAGCTGTTGAACTGACCTTTCATTCTTTCATATCTGTTCATGCGGATGCATTTTGAGACTTACACACGATAACTTGGATTTGAACAGAAGCTGAAAACTTACAAAAAGCTCCATGAATGGTAATATTCTTTTAAGTCAGAGACTTTAGGCATTATGTTTCTTTTTAAAACCATTGAAGGATCTTTTCCAAGAGCAATAAAATTATATAGAAATGCATGGAATCGGCAAGCACAAAAACACAAACCAAAACCAGACAGACAAAACACATGGAAAGACAATATCACTTCAAGTATTCTGAGCCCATCAACAGAAATACAGGTCACTGTCATATGAAATAAAATTGAGGCTCATACTTACCGAAAACAAATTTGCTGCTCAAATGAGATGGTGATAACATAATTTCTGATAAGAAACAAAGTGAAAGCCATCTTCCTGAGAGGCTTTTCTAACTGAATGTTAGGGCTGTGACATAAGGAAAGTATAAAAAGAAACTAATGCCTTGAAATAATGCAAAAAAGTTTGAGAGCAGGAGGTGGAAGGGACGTGTTCATTACAAGTATTGTCACATGGTATTTGGGAAACTAGAAAGCACTAGTATTTTCCCTGGTTGTTTTTTAAATTTTAATCTTCAGCACTGCGTGCTGAAAGTGACCTACATCACTCTCCATACAGTACATCAAATAACCCATTACTTAACGAATCAGTGGAGCACCTCTACTAAATGAAAGGAAGCTATAGCTTTAATCCCACTTCGATTAACTTTGTTCTTCTCAGAAAGCAGACCTTCATTTATATCAATTTGCAGTAATCTTTACAAGAAAATTCTACTTGACTTACACATGCTGTTTGACAGCAAAATGAATTTCTCAGGCATGTGGATACCCTATGATGGTTTCTATAAAAATTGCCCCTAGTAACAGTGAAGAAGCTGAACTGCTTAAATGATTTCTTTGGTTAGACAGATGATGAGGTTCAATGATGTGTGTTGTGAATTCTCCACTAACAAATACAAGCAACACTGATCAGTGGAAAGACCTCAAGGACATTTGGTAGTCATTTAAAGTTTCTTGTACATCTCTGCAGAAAGGCATTTTGTTACTTTGTTCACTTATACATCTTGTAAAATAAGTTAAATATATCTAAAGGACATCAAAACAGCATGTTATTTTTACCAATGGGGAATCAAGAAAAGGAGTCTTTCAAGTGGGGTTTTACAAGTGGGGCAAACTAAAGGTAATCACTTAATTGCATAATTAGGCACTACACTTATTTTTGGTGCCCTGCTTTTTTGAAAACCCACACTTCTCAAGCTAATTGATTATTTTTCAGAAGTCATATCTGAGTGTCATTTCTCAGGGTCTGCAAAGACAGTCAAACATCTCTTATGCATTTACTTAAGAATAGAAGAATTTAGAAGCTGAAGCAGAAGGTATTATTTGTGTGTAGTTATATTTGCAGATTTAAGTCTAAATCCATAACAAGAAGATGCCAATGGGATGGTCAGAAGTCCTGTTAAATGATTCCCTAATCCCTTAATGAACTGAAGCCACAGAGAAGTCACATTTTTGCTGAATAACAAGCAGGCAAAAAAGTCTTGATTTGCCCAAAATGTCTTGTGATCAGACACCAGGAGATCAGCCAGTTCATTTCTTTTGCACCTCAAAAGTTATCACACTTGAGGAAGTATATGTAAAAATAGATGCTGGAATAGTTTTGGCAGCAGGAACAGACTACCTGTGAACTTGTTTGTTAGCACATACAACAGCCAATGACTCCGTAAGAGGAAGAGTCAAAAAAAGAAGTAGGATGCCTGTTTTCAAGTTCATGTGCTAACATGAAGCAGAGCCTGGATCTAGACTGTGAATGCCTCAGCATTCAAGCTGTAAGACATGCATCATGTCTGTAGCCTTCTTTATTCAAATGACTATAAAATTTGACTGTAAAAATTCAAATGACTATAAACTGATTACCAAGTGGAACACCTGCAGCAGAAAGGACTGGGACAGCCTTACTCCAAAACAAATGCTTTCTGAAAACTGAGAAATTCCATGACACCTCAGATATATAGGTTTGAAAAGTTGCATCAGCTCTGGCGAACACTATTACAAAACATATATTTGGCCATCAGTGGGACACTAAAGTAACTACAGGGCTTCAGCATATTATGCAGGTGAGCGAATGGCTGCTAATTTCCAAATTGCCAGGACTAATGACTGGACTGTCTTAAAAAAACAACAGACATAAGGATCCCAACAACTATGAGCAGAACTAGACACCTCATAACAGCCCATATTTAGGCAGAGTTAGAGTTGACTTAAACTCTGGATTGAATTTTGGTATCTTAGTCCAGGCTCCTATTCAATAGGTCAGGCACAAGTATCTAGTGTTTCTGAAGTGCCCTTAGGTTCCCTAACCTCCAGCTGGTGATCCAAAGAGGCAAGTCTTCTGTCAAAACTGTAGGCCTCAGGTTGATGCTTTTGACATTGTAGAGCAACTCAGGTGTATTAGGTGGCTGCTGGGAGATAACAGAGCAGAACCTTTTGTTCATGCAATACAAAGAGTTTAGGGAGTTATACATGTGACGAAATAAAGGCATTTATTTTATTCTGAATGACTCTCTAGATTTTGTTTACTACAGACTAGGCATTAAGACACCTAAATTTAGATAGGTTTATGAGAATATTGAATATTGCAAGATAAAGGTTCTGTGGAAGATTTATCCATGATATTATCTACCTCACCACAAAATGGGTGCCAAAAAAATCAAATAAATAAAATTGTTTCACCAAGCTGGAAAATCTCACTTCTGGTTTGCAATTCTGTGGTTGACATAAACTCTTAGAGACATTGGTGAAAGTAATAATAGGGAGTGTTTTTCAATGGTCTTTCTCACAAACTACTAAACTAAATATACTCTCATAAAAATTGGCTTAGACTTTAGGATTTCTAACTAAAGAAAAAGATGGCAGTCCTGAAATTATTTTTTTTATATAATTTTAGATTATTTCCCACTGTGTCACACTGTGAGCACATGAATAATTAATGTGGCAGCAACAAATCCAAACATATGGATTTGTATGTTTTGTGTTGGTCTTTGTTAAAAGGATAACGTTCTGTACAAACACAAACAAATCCTGTTGCCCTTCATTCTTCCCTCCCTCTGGGGTTAGTGTTGTATCAAGAGTAAAGGCAGAGAGTTTACAAAGCTGTTTGCTGTTTAAATACGTAGATGTCTAACTAAATGCTATAATTTTGCAGTAAAGTTTTATTTCTACATAACCATTTATTGATTTGTGGTCAATTAATTAAGCAGTGAGTATCTGACCTAAGTTTGGATAAAACATTGCTAGTGCAAATATGGATATTGATGTGCATATGGTTTTTTGGTTGGTTGGTTGGTTGGGGATTTTTAAATCCCTCTATTTCATATATAGTTCAAGAAGAGACATCTCATTGAGTCTATATCAATTCAAGAAATGTCAATTAATTGCATTTCTTATTTGTTATTTAAAAAATTATTAGTTCAACTTTGAGATAAATTTGTAAGAAAGATAGTAGGTATCATAATACTAATACTAAAGTGATGGTATTTTATCAAGCCAAATAATGAAAAGAGTACAAATTGGCTTAGATGATACTCAGGATCCAGGAAGAAGTAATTTTTAAAAAGAAGAAGAAAAAATGAGCAATCACAAACAAACAAAAAGACAAGAAAGTAACAGTTTTTGGCAGCACAGTTTTCACGTGTGAAGTCCACTCTAGGGCTCAAACGTATTGGTAGTTAAAGTAGAGATGCACCCAAGCAAATTATAGCTTTCCTGAGGAGAAAAGGAGGGGGTGGAGGGAGTACCATGTGTTTAAAATTAGAAGCTCTTCTCGAAGCTGATGATTACAGTTAAATATAAATGAGGGAATCCAGCCCATGACTGTCAAACAGAAACAGCTTCAGAGCCCTAAAGGCCTTTCTAAAAACTGAGTTCTAGCCTGCTACAAGAAAGGTGATCAGTCACGCATCCCACAGTCATAGAGGGGAAAAAATACTTAATAAGAGTCTTAAGGTATTTGACCCAAAAGATTTGATCTAATATTCTTTATATAATATAAAATTATCTTGCATGACTTCATCAGAAGTCCCTGAGGAGCTATTGCATAGTCACTGCTACTCTGTTTTTTTAACTGCCCATTTTTTCCTCAAATGAACCTTGCTGAAGATGCCTACTCATTTCAGCTTTCGGAAGGTCATTCCTGATTTTGAAATCATGGATGAAATACAAAAAATACTGTTATGCTTTGTCTATGATTTACTCATTTCCCTGTTCACTAGTTGTTTTACTTCCCTTCACTCACCCTCTTTTCCCTTTTGGCTCATACTCATTTTGTGCATGGCTGCCTGAGGTGAAAAAAACCCCAACTCACAGATGCTTTTTCTCTTTTAAAATGTTAATGAAGAAATAATAGTCCAGGATGAAGCTATACTGGAAACACAGAGTCTTTTTCTTTATCTGACAGATACAATCAGCCTGTCTTCTAATCAACAGCAAGATATCTAGCTAGAAATTCTGCCAACGATATTTCTTTTATTCAATGGATAATCATTCAATCAATATGAAATGCATCTCAGATGAGAAGGGAGCTAAAATTTATCAATCTTAAGTGATCTGAAAAAAACCTGAGCAAACAATAGAAAAAAAGCTGGGAAGTATATGGGCTCGTTTCCCTGCTTGTTTGTATTTTTTTCCTCTGGTAATGTATTATCCAGTATAAATGAGTTCATGACCAATGCCTGAGATTCAAATTTATTCTTCTAAAAACCTACAGGAAATCACTCAAGTTATTGCTCTTGCAACTAAAACATCTGCACTGCCACGGATTTATTTCATATTACACTCTTAATTAACCTATACATGCATAAAATTTGAAGATGAAAAATGTATTTCCTAATACAAGCAGGCATGATTTTCAATGTCTCAGATACCATTTATTTTTCTCTCAGGTATGTTACAGTACATAAAATATCTGAGGGCTGCCTGAAATACTATGTATACTAAAACCAAGTGTTTCTACAAGTAAGATTTAAAGTCATGAAGCAATAATAAAATCTCTGTTGTGCAATTATTAACCTACAAGAATTCTTACTGGAAGTGAGAAACTAAACAATGGCTAAAAAAAGAGTAGATATTCATTGCTTCTACCAGCTCTGCCAGCGTATGATATCTGGCATATCTTTGTGTGTGGTTTTCTGGTTGGTTTGGTTTTGCTTGGTTGGTTGGGGGTTTTCTTGTTGTGTTGTTCTTTTGGTTTTGGTTTTTTTTTTTTTTTTTTTATTCCTAAAGATTGGACCCCTAAGAAAGCAGGGAAAGCCATATATATATATATGATATACCACTAGGTTTCGGAAAGACAAGAAACTGAGAAGGGCTTTTTTTTCCTCAGATCTTTTGTAGTCACTGTAATCATACTTGATCTTTAGGTACTTATTTTTCAGGCAGAGGTGATTTTTTTTTAAGCTACCACTGACCCTTTAAAATTGCTAAAAGGTTTCCCCTTGTTTCCAGATTTTAACGGTTTTTAAAAATTCAGCTTCAGTTTAAACTGTCAGAGCTCATTCTCAGCCCAAAAGTAATTCAGACAAAATCCAGAAATGTCTTCCTGACACTCACTAATTTGACATAAGAGACAGTGATTGGGAGGGGTGAAAACACATAATTAGGAGAGCTTTATAATAGGAAACCACAGCACATTATGTGCAAACTGCTCTATACCATACAGCATCTCCCTCAACCCGTAAGTATTAGCCTGGCTACTAGGAGACTCTATCCTGATTAAAAAACACATATGCAAGGCATCTACCCTATTCTCTTTCCAGAAAAAAAATCCAACTAACCAACAACAACAACAAAAAAAAAACCCACCCAAAACCAAATTAAAAACCAACTTGTTATAAACAAGAGACATCAACTTGATACTCTGCTTGGCTGACAGGGGAAGAACTTATTTCACCCATCAATAGAGACTAGAATGCAAGAAATAAAAAATACAATGCAAAAAATAAAACAGTGACTGAAATTTCACATCTGGACATGCTCAGTGATGATCTACTAAGATTTTGGCAGAGCATAATGAAGAACCATCTCCTTTGTGACCTCACTGCACATTTTCTCTGCCCAGTTTGGCAGGCACATCTGCTCCTCAAACAATTTGCATGAGGCAAATTTTAATTGAGGCGCTGAAACACAGAGCCATGGTCTGCAAAAACCAAACAGACCAACAATTCTTCTGCATCAGACACAGGGAAAAATGCGACTCTGAGAAAATAATAATTGGTCTAGTAATGTTAAAGTATTTCCATGCTTTGCTGTTTTGCATACTTAATCTCTTCCCCTTTCTATTTTGAAATTAATCCTTCTTTTTTTTTTCCTCCTGCAACAATATTTCTATTACAGCATATACAAATATGTATGTTGCCCTATTAACATGCTCTGAAGTGGGACCTCATTGCAGTCTTCAAAATCCTCATGAGGGGAAGCAGAAAGACAAGTGTCAATCTTTTCACTCTTGTGACCAGTGAATGGACTCAAGGGAACAGCATGAAGCTAAACCTTGGGGGTGGTTTGGCTTAGATAACAGGAACAGGGTTTTCATCCAGAGGGTAGTTCTAGAGCACTGGAACAGCTCCCCAGGGAAGTGGTCACAGCACCAAGCCTGACAAAGTTCAAGAAGCATTTGGACAATGCTTTCAGGCACATGGTGTGATTCTCGGGGTATCCTGTGCAGGGTCACGAGTTGGACTTGGTGGTCCTGATGGGTCCCTTCCAACTCAGCTTATTCAATTCTTTCAAAGTGAATGAAACTTAGCAATTAAGTTACCCAGCAAAAGAATAGCAGTAGTATAAAGTTGAAGTTTCACCCCAACTCCGACCAGTTGTTTCAGTAAAATGATAATTTCATTCTCAATTAAGGATTCTGACATTAAGTGAGACCCAGACAGGATGGGGTGGAGAGGTGGGTGGAGAGGAACCCATGGAAGTTCAATAAAGGCAAGTGTAGCATCCTCCATGCAGAGAAGAACCCCATGCACCAGAACAGTGTTGACCTGATGGAAAGCAGTTCTTTGCAGAAAGACCTGGGAGTCCTGGTGAACAACAAGTTGTCCGTGAAGGAAGGTCAGTGGTATCCCGGGGTGCATTAGGAAGAGCATTGCCAGAAGGTCATGGGAAGTGATCCTGCCCCTCTACTCAGCCCTGGTGTGACCACACCTGGAGCACTGTGTCCAGTTCTGGGCTGCTCATTTCAAGAAGAAACTATCAGAGAGGGTCCAGTGGAGGGCAACAAAGATGATTAAGGAACAGGAGTATCTGTCTTATGAGGAAAGGCTGAGAGAGTTGGGCTTGTTTATCTCAGGGAAGAGATGACAGAGGAAATCCTATCAATGCACACAAACATGTTAAGTGCAGGCATCAAGAGAATGGGGCCAAGCTCTTTTCCTTGGTGCCCAGTGAAAGGACAAGTGGCAGACGGCACAAACTGAAACACACAAAGTTCCATCTGATTATGACCAAACACTGCTTTCCTTTGAGGGTGACAGAGCACTGGAACAGGCTGCCTAGAGAGGTTGTTGAGTCTCTTTCTCTGGAGATACTCAAAACTTGCCTGGACATTATCCTGTGCTACCAGGTCTAGGTCTAACGTGCTTTACCAGGAAGACTGGACTAGATGATCTCCAGGAATCCCTTCTAACCCCAACCATTCTGTCATTTTGTGATTCTGTGATGATTAAATTGTAAAATAAGCAAAACTATTTCCATTCTCTCATATCTGGAAAAAAAAAAAACAAAATGAAGGAAATAAAAATATAAAACCAATCACATTTAAATAAATATTCAGCTAACATTTTCTTTCTTCATGTCTAAATGCTGACATGAAGATTCCTGCCCCAGTGGTCACACTGTAGATTCTACATCAAAGTGGAATTTTTTGATCTTTAACTAAAGTCTGAATCCTGTAAGCTATTTTTAGGAGTAGATACACATTTGTGTGTATACGCACATACAGAGATCACACTGCCCATCAGGTACATAATCACAAAGTTTTCACAGCACTGTCAGTGATTAGCACTAGCTCAAGATGACAAAATGGTAGCCACATACAGTTAACAAGCAATTCACATCTGGTTCCCATGCTGGGACTGCAGTTTGAGGCCAGTCTGCTGACGTGAAGATTTTGCGATAATCCAAATTCTCTGTCAGAGGAAGTGAAGCAGCCAGGTTGTGCAAGCAGCGCTGCATCCACTCCAGTACCAAGCTGGACACCTAACCCAGTCCTACTCCACAGCACAGCAGAAATCAGGAGCATTTTAATAGTCCACGTGAGGGCTGATTTCAGCGTAAACCTTCAAAGAAGCCCCACTAAGCACACAGCACTCAGTTGTGAATCTTGCCCACATGGAGGTGCTGGAAATGTGGCTCATGCAACTACGAAGGCTAGCCAGCCTAATCCGCCCTGCAGCTGAGCTGGTTGACATCAAACATTGGTCTGAAGCTTGGGGAGATCCCTCGTCAGCTCTGTCGATACATGCTGACCCATAGCAATGGCCTGAGCTCAGGAGATCATTTGTAGATCTCAAATGATCTAAAAATTGGCAGAAAAATTTCTTTAATAATGAAAAGATATTTCACTGGATGTACACAGCGTTTACTTTCCAACAAGCAAAAATCAGAAATACATTGTAGAAAATGGGCAGGAAAAACCCCCATGATTGTGAAATGGGATTGTATTAATACTGCCACAGGAGTACTAATGTTTTCCTATTTCTAAATCTATTCATAGTTGTCCAGTTTTACCAGAGTACTGAAGTGCTTAAAACTGTTTTCATGCTCTGTACACTATATCCTTTCCAGGCATATCTATAAAGTTCTCCTTAAAAAGTGCTTATACACCTAGAAAAAAGCCACCTATTTTTCATTTTGCTTTATTCAAGTATCCTGACAATTCATTGAAAATATTGCAATACAGTTCTCATGCTGTACTGGCTGCAGACCCATTGGAGATAGGAAATCGAGTCAAGAAAGCATGCAGGTAATACACAGTGTTTTCTAAATACAGAGATCAGGCCAAAAGCCAGCACAGTGTAAAATGGGAAAGCATCCAAAAAGAGAGTTTTATGCTGTTCTCAGGCATAAATATTTATCAACCAGTGCAAGAGAATGTCACATTCCTCCTCAAGCAAAGAATTTGCTCAGAAAGCATTCCAGAAGAGACAGAAGGGAGAGAGAATGAAGAAGGAAAATAAAACCTGTAAAAAAGTGTTGCCTTTATGATGTCAAGCTGGGTTATAGCATAGAGCCCCAACTAAGAAGCTGAACTAATCACTGTTACTTTTGTTGTCAGGGAGAAAGAAGCCTCTTCCAGAACACCAGCCAATCTCCATGACTGGCCAACACTGAGTGCAGCACAACCAAAATGGCAAATGATCATTATGCCATGTGAAAGCTGAAGATAATTTAGAAGTTGATGCACGTGCTAAATGAAGAAAAGCAGGCTGCAAGTATGCACCACACTCATCTCATTAAAGCATTACTCACCTTTTCTAGCTTACATTTACTTTCCTCCCAGAGAAACACAATCAGCTTGCTTAGTTTCCTAATGAGTATAATAGACAGTCATGTAAAGTAGACTATCACTTGGTAAAAATGTAATGGAGAACTGCAGGCTGTCTACTAGATGTAAACTTGCTTAATTCTTTAATTACGTATCTTTGATCAAAAGCAGCTCACTTGGAAAGATTTTTTAAAAAGCAAAGTAATGAGCACTCACCTTTCATGTACACTATTGACTGTTAGGCCAACCTGATATAACTGTGGTTTCACTGCTTGTATGTCAAGGACACCACCAAAATTGAGATAATAAATGTTACTTACAGCTATTAAAGCTTTTCTCTTGGAGACACAGACCTGTAAGAGCTGCTCTGCACTTTTAGCTTTTCTTTCCATCTCTGTCAAGTATCTCAGAGAATTTTTAAAAGAGCTAATTGAGGCCATTTGTCTTTATTTTTTTTCTTCTTTGTCCTCATCCCCTTTCGTTTCCTCATTAACCTCAAAATCTCTGTTGAAGATCTCTTTCCTATTACTTTCAACACCTTATACTGTTCCTTGGACTTCATCTTCTGACAACCCTTAATCAAGACACAATCTCTTCAAAACTCTCCTACCTGCTACCTATTTATCACATATGGCTATTTCCTTCTCATCTCCTTCCTACCTGGTCCCTCAAATAATTTTCTCTATTCGGGTCTGGTGCCATTTTTTAAAGGCACAAAAGAGTTGCAAACCAACTTAATGTTACGTGTTATTTAGTTTTTACAATCATGGTAAATTATCGGCCTGAAGGTGGTGTGACAACAGGAGAAGTATCAGAAACTGCTGCTCCAATCTTTTGTCTATAAGTATAAATAAGTTTCTGTCGCCTTTGACTGGCCAAGGCTCCAGCACGCATCATCAGAGACTGGCAATGAAATCAATGGCAGCATAACAAAAACAAAGAATTGACCATCAAAGGGCTTTGAGCGCAGTCCGAAACATGTCATGGTAAGTAGGGTCTAGAATGGAGTAAAACCCCCTTTCAAAGCAGTAAAACCAGAAGTTAAATTACCTGTATATTTTTAATATAGAATTTTACCTATTTATCAACATATCTTAGGTAAATTTCCACAAAAACAGAACTCTTGTCATGAGAGAGTAAACACACTACATGTTCATTAATGTTTCCTCTGTGTAGTGATGTATTAGCAAATTTATGACTGATATGGAAGTCAAGGCTAATTCATGCTACCTACTTCAATCTAACTTTATTGGAAAAAAAATCATCTAAAAAATGGAAATCAGGCAGAAACTAAAACAGAAGGATGCATAGGAACGGTCTGTGCAGCATTCCTGCAGCTTACCGGACATCAGGAAAAGCAACTGATGCTATTCCTCTCCTGCAAGTGTATTTTATACATTCTGTAAATGAAAAAAAACCAATTTTTACTGTATTCAGTTACAAACAAGGTGTAACTAAATACTCCTCCTTTTCTGTAAGAAAAAAGAACCTACGCATTGAACAGAAAGAGCCTGATTTGTCTTCTCAATACAGATACAGTTTGTGCAGATTACTCTTTAATAAAAATAAAAAATAAATGCTTAACAGTATTGTAGGAGGGCTTACCAAACCCCAAAATGTCAAAAGAAGGAAAAAAAAAAAGATCAATACAATTCTGAAAGCTGGTTTTAACTCCATGTGTTCACTTACTGAAACTACAGTACAGAATCTATTCTGGCTCCATAAATAACAGTTTATATTCTTATACTGTTTCTATTTGCAGTTTCTTCTCTATGTCAAATGTAATGATCCTCTGAAATCCTTGTTAGGACACATCCAAATCAATATCATGTTTTGCCACACACTGCCTTAAGTTTCCTCTTCAGGTAAATATATATATATAATTACTAGATCATCGAGGTTTAGGTGGATTTTTAAAAAGAAATTTTTTCTTGATTTGCATGAAATGTTATTCTTCTTTAAAAATACATTCTTGGACACTCTTCAGCAACATTTCCAAGACATTAGCAGTTTCTGACATTGATGACTGTACATCGTATAATTTACACTAATGCTAACTAATGTTAATAATAACATTAAAACTAATAATAATAAATAAATAATAACCTAATAATTTACACTAATGCTAAATACGAGAATGTTTCAAATATTCTTCTAATTCAAATTCCACTTGCCTCTCAGAATCATAAACTACATAATTAAAAATCAGCCTAAGTGCAAATACTGATATTATGTTAAAGAATAAGACTGAAAAGAGTAAGAATTGCTATTATGACATGAACTAAGTAACTGTGTTTCAACACAAATTTAAAAAAAATAAATTTCTTATCACTGAAAATTGATGGTATTCAGAAAGTAAAACTTCCATTTAACATAACTGCTAATTGCATCTAACCAGGACCTCTAGAAAATCCTGGGTTTTTCTGTTTTAAAGTCATAAATTTAGTACAGCTTTCCTGCCCTGTAACTGTTTAGTCTCTCATTTCTTCTTCTGACTGAGTTTCATCAGTTGACATCTGTCTGTAGCAAAGTGAACCAAATAGCTTTGACTAAATGAACAAGCACATTCCATTGCAGCTTGTCCTGTTCTGACATACCTGTGGTGATCCAATCAATGGCATATGTGAATATCTACTGCAGGCAGCAGGAAGAGCAAAAAGTTATGAATATAAAGGCCTGCGTACAGCACCAAAGAAAAGGTATATTCTGTATTTTTTAACTTTTATTAAGTTTTTTATAATAAGATGGAAAATACAGAATTTGTCTCTTGAGTCTCCATACTAAATTTCAAGGGAGGATAGCTAAGAGCAAATGGTTCTAATGGTAATCTCAGCACTTTTGATTACACAGGCTTGAAGAATTGTTTAAGTTTAGAGTAAAATATTACACAGGAAATATCTTCTAAAGTATTATAAAAATACTAATGTAAGATTGCAGAGTTAATTCTCAGAACACAGGTAAACAACAGTGTTTCTGCATTTTCTTTGAGTCACTAATGTAACCCAGAAATCTAATTTACTAGTATCTTAGCAATTTTACAGGAGGAGTGCTACCCTATGATTTTTCTCACTTCATGATATACTCATCTGTTGATTTCTGCACATCTTCCTGCTCATCCGCAATGCTGTTTTTGCTTCATCCTATGCATCAGAGTTAAAAAAGAAAACTTAAGAGCCTGATGTAATTCAGCCAATAATTTCCTCCCACAAAGTTAACCTGCACATGTAGGAAAAACTTGTATCCCTTTATATATGTGTTGATGAAATGCAGTGGTTCAGAGCAGGAAGGTGATATATACCTGCACTGACACACGGCCACATCTGTTTCCATTGTCAAAAGATCAGCTTGAACTTAGCCTTCATTGGATGTACTACAAAGTCTTGCATACACATTCAGGCAGTGCTCTGCACTAAATCCTGTAACAGCCTCTCTGATTTTATACTTTCACTAATTACCCTAAATGAGGAGTGTGGTTAACCAAGTTTCCTTTGTCATGTGTGGAGGGAGACCCTTTTCTCCTTAGAAAGCAGCTCAGCATAGCTGAGAACTTCTCTTCAGACATTCTTTCATCTCTCCACTGACAATGAAGGGTGTCTAAAGAGACTAAGATCTTCACACTGGGGACTTCAAAAAACACCTGAAGTTAGGTGGGATCAATCTTGGCTCCAAGCTCTGCTGACATATGTAAAGGACTGCATGAGGCCATGGGATGAATGGTCATCTCATGAAATTTCATACAAGGTTGTCCAAAGTATCTGAAAGAGTTCACACTTCAAGCACCTTACGTTTTCCAGTTCCGAAGGGCTGCCTGTCCAACCTATTCATTTAAGAAGGATTTAGAAGACAGGAAGGAAGAAAGAAAGGGAAAGACAAAGGAAGAGAGCAAGACAGACAGACATGCATCTATTTTACAGGATTTGAAGTCTTCCCCTCACCCTCTTCTTTTTCCATTGACTTCTTCCTTAGCCAATTGAGTTGATGACTTAGGATTTTAGCTTTTATATTTTTCAGATCCTGTAATGTTAGAGTGCAAATCTAAAACTCCATATAGCCTGTTAGCTACTGTTCTCCCATCCTGGTCAGACAAAACAAATCTTCTCTAGGCCTGGACTTAAAGGACACCTTACTGTCCCAGGCCTCGAAATATGTAAACAAAGCTTCTAAAAGGGAGGAACAAACTTGGGGTAATGACTTCATTACGTGAAATTTTAATTGGAGAATTAACCCTGATATGCAAATGGACCAAACTTATAAAAGTATGAAAAACTTGTGACCTGTCGTCCATTTTGGGTGAAGCCTTCTCTGAAGGCTTTTGATTGTCCAAAGTGTACCCGAAGGCCCTTCAATAAATACCCACTTTTATCCTCTTAATTTTGTCTAGCCTCTGTTTTCAGGTAGCCCCATCAATGCATCAAGTAAGGACAGGAATATAGATCACTAGAGAAAGATAAACCCTCCCTTAATAACGAGATGAGAAGGATATGAGAAACCGTTGTTTACCTAAGCCAAGATGACAAAGAAAGAGGGTTAAGCTTCCTCTCTTTGAACAAAAGTCATGACCTAGTGGTCAGAATGGAAGACTAAGACTGTGGGATTTTTTCCCTTTCTTGCTCCAAATAAGCTGTCTGAACTTTTTTTATTTTCTCTGTGCCATTGTTTCCATGTCTGTATAATAATAACAGTTTCTCTTAAGGTTACTGGAAAGTTTAATTCAATAATGTGTGTAAAGTACTGAGCAATTCTTAGAATGGGACTGTGGACATGTGAAATATTATTAATCTGTCAGATACTTTCCTACAAAATGAGATCCTTTTTTCTCAGTAAAAAATAATTGCTATGACAACAAGATTGAAAGCTTTTAAGTATAACATAAAAGCTTGCTTATAATTATGAGGTTGTCAACTGACACCATGTCCTGCAGAAATTGTGGTTCAAAGACCGTAGCATGACAACAAAGAATTATTTTAGCTAGCATAGTTCACATTTATATGTATTCCAGTATTATTATTACACACACACAAAAAGAAAGTACAAGGGACAAAGAAACAAATGCACTTCTGAGAAATCTCTGTAAGCCTGACAGTTAAAAAGATACTGCTCCTCTGCTAGAGTTTTTCATGGATATTACAGGAATCAAACTTTGGAGTTCTTTAGCAGACATTCAAAACTATTAAAGCATGAGTTTCAAGGAACTGCACCCAGAGATATGCACTATCAGAATTAAAGAAGAATATTAAAGAGATATTTGATACCAGTAAAAGAAGGCTAAGGTTTTATCTCATGGGAATTCTGGCAAGCAGTGTGCCTATGTGTTATAATAAGGACTGACTATGAGAAAAGCAGCATGCTGGGAATACGCAGAAAGTCGACAAAGATGATGAAGGGCAGATTTTGACAAGGACTTTTTCAGACAGCCTGAGTTTCTTGTATCAGAAAGTGTGTTTGAAGGAGGCAGGTTATGAGCCAAAGAGTGGTAACATTAATGAATAAACCAGACAGGCAGGAAAGGTACCATGTGTTCTTTTCACCACCTTACTTTAGACAGGAGCCATGAGAGAAACTCAGTCTGCCTCCTATCTTTCTAATCCTTATATGTGATAACAGAAGCTGGGTAACACCACTTCTTCCCTAGCAGTGAATCATACTGTGTACTGAGGTTCAAGCTAGAGCAAAAATGAGTATTTAAAATTCCCTTCACCTCTTCTCTTACCTTCAAGGGGGCAAGAACCAGATGTTACCTTTAACATAGATGTAATGCCACAGAGCCTCAGCCGCTGTTTGGTTCTGCAGCTCCCATAGCAACTGCTATTAAGTGCTAATAATATGATTAGGAGATAAGAAAGAACTGCTTGAACAACTAAAAAGTAACAGAAACATTTTACTCCGACCCTGCATATCTTTACACCAGATGTTCTAGGAAATGCAACCAAAAATGATGACTACAAATAGAAAAGGAATTAAATACATCAGATAGTGTGTGATATAATAAATACTTCTATCTCATATTTGCTGGGAGGTAGCAGTGTGCTAGAAAGCGGAGTGACAAGTGTGCCTTAAAAAGTATAAATCGACTGATGATAAGAGAACTGACTCACTTGCAAACCAAGTGATCCTATCTACAAGCAAAAGAAATGGGATCCCTGCATAAAATGTCCAAACTGGCATATTTCATGATTGTACCAAAAAGGAAGAAACAGGGACAGGAAAATAATGCATGGTTGCAAAACAAAATTCAAGACTGTAATTCAGCTGAGGTCTGCTGACGCCACAAAGCACAAAAGCCCAACTCAAACAGCTCCTGAATGACAATGAATGACCGAATTCCAGCTCCCGTATTTCAGCTAAAATCAGGATGCAACATAAACCAGCAGAACAAGACTATTAAATCTGTTTCTTACAGTCTGCAGGTGAAAAATGTCAAAAAGCCAAAATGGCAGCACTTACCCCTTGTGAATTTTAAACAGATAATTAAAAGAAAGAAAGGCTCCTGTACACAGACAGGAGATTTAAAAGGTTAATGAAGGTATAATAAAGATGGAGATCTGACTATGAATGCAAGAGTGACTTGAAAAAACAAATGTGAATAATAGGCAGAAAAGTAAGCTGATTAAAATAATTTCCATTGGACTCTTGCCTTCCCACTTCCCATCTACTTTTCTGGTCATTTACTATACATAGGCACATACATAAAATATGTATGATCCCATTTGTGGGATCTCAAACTGTGACCATCTCCGCTGACCTATTCTGAATCAGTTAGGCCTCTGAGAGCATATGCATATTTATAAAAAAACCCCTAACAAATTGTTTTTATTTCAGCCATTCTACTTTACCTTTCCAAGTGTCCATAGCAAGCTGGATGTCTATGTAGCTTTCATGAACTAATGTTGTGAATGTTTTGAAACTTATCTAAACTTATGGATGGCAGAATTATTATGATGTTTTACTTTTCCAGACAGGAAACTTGGGAGGTAACACTGGAGTAAATACAAACTTCCTCTCACTGACTTTCAGCTTTCTCAGGGTGGATGGTTATTTGTTTCTTCATAGATTTACAAAAGATATGACACAGTGTTAGGGTTAACATAACAGGTCTTAGAAGTAGTGTCTTTGGGCAAACACCATCTTGGGCAATACTTTTTACTTTTCAGAGCCCTTGAAAAAAAAATAAATGCAACATATTTTGACAGTGTAAGGTTATCCCTCCATTTCTCATTTTCCATAAAAGTATTTTTGTGATAATGCATGCTCTACCTCCTATTCATGGAATACTTCAAAAGATCAAAAACACTCTAAACTTTTCTCTAAGTCTGTGAAATATCATATTGGACTTAATGCCTGAAAGAAATTATTTCAAACAATTTAAACTGCAATTTGGATTAATTGCAAACGTGTAAAATTAGGTCAGAAATGCATATATATATTCGATTGAATTTGTTTATGGCATAACTACTCTCCCTCAGGCCGTATCTTACAAAGTGAGCTTTGAAAGAATCAAAGCTCTTCTGAATCTAAGTACCACAGAGTCTTTGTGGAGACAATACTGAAGCAAATATTTATTTTGAATTCTGTATACAGCTGTAGTACTGTTCTTAACCAATGTAAATAACTTTATAGTTATTAAACAACTTAATAGTTGCTTAAATCCACCTTATTTCAGTCCTGGAAAAGTAAAGAGAAGTAAGGAGCTTTATAAAGTATTTTTAATGACAGAATAGCCAAAGCACAGGGTTTATCTGAAATATTCTCTAGCTCCAAATTCAAGTGGCACTATCTCAGAGTACCTGAAATTGCTAAAATGTATGTTTAATTTTATAAAGCTTTTCATCAACACAAAAAGACATAATTTAGCAAAACTTGCCTGGAATTAATGCATTGGGCTCAGAAGCTAAAATGTGTGTGCTCACAGAAAGGTGAATTCAAGCCTTTTATGCATATCCATTTCCTTTCCAAAAGTACTTGTTTACTGAGTTGGACTTCAGAACAGGTTAGAAAGGACTTGAGGTATTAAAATTTATGTCTTCTTGCCAAAGTGTCAGACTGACTAAAACCTCCATCGGCAATGGCTCCTTTTCCTAACCATGCCCCTTTACCAGAGAAGAGGAAAGCAGTCATGTAGAAACTGTACAAGTGGTCCTAATGCTTTGAATATTTTCTGTGTAGGAGGAATTTGGGATAGTGGTAGGTTAGCATATATTGCAGGAAGAGTGCAGAGCGTCCTCAATAAATTTCAGCTTTGGCAAGCATATTCTCACTGATTTCATAATTGCTGACAGTTGTCAGTTGGCTGGGACCAAGCTACAAGATGATTGGAGTTGAGAGTAAGCAAAGCAGAGAAACTGCTTAAAAAGGGAAAAGGAAAAGAAAACAGTGCTCTGGCATCAAACATGAAATGAATCAGTAAAAAAGCAGGATCTTAATACTGATGATGGAAAAAAACATGGAATAACCTGTAATACTGCATTCTGCAATTCCCCAGTGTAGAAGAAAAGGGGCAGTCCCCAAGGCAGCATCCAAGTCAATCAAACAGCATACAGAGCGCATACATGATCTGTACACAAACACATGGAGTCACGATGTTATGACACACAGACAGATGTGCTGGCCTGAGATTTAGCTGAACACAACACAAGAAATTGTTCGAGCCAGTAAAGAAGAGCATGAGGAGGTGACAAAAAGGACAGAGTGGTCGTGATGAGAGGAGTCCTGTGAGAACAACCAAACTGCATGTGTACTTGAAAGGCAGAACTGGAGACCTTTGTGGAGAGAAGAGCCTCGCAAAGCAATAACAAGTAATGCCATAAAAGATAAGATTACCTAGGCAGGGGTATCAGAATTACCAACTTTGGGTATGGATGTAGGACAGGAGCACCAAGGCCAGGAACAGGGGCAAAAGGGATCTAGGTCTGGCTCCTGGACAGACCATATGTGTGAAGCCAGTTCTGGATCCCATTATGTGCGGGTGTGTTGTCTGTGACACTGTGTGACCACCAGAAAAGTCTTATCCTCATCAGCTGGACAAAGGGCTGTGCGTGTTCATGAGGGTGTCACTTGCACACAGCTTGCTTTGGTGTCCATGTGGCTGGTCATGCCTTACAGTGTGTGTGGGGGTGTGTGTACATGTTCACCTCTGTGTGCCTGCACAAACATCTCTGGAATCCATGCCGGCCTTGCCACAAGCTGAACCCGCAAATGGGGGTGGCAGCGAACAGACTCAGAGGAGAAATCACTTGTGCTGGGAAGTCCATTGGATTAGGGTTGCCATAAAAGAGCTTATCTTTGGAAGTCCTCTGCTCTCACTTAATAACAGGGGGCTTTACAGCTGGAGAACCCATGTTGAGACAATAAAACTAAAAATCAAACGGGAAGTTTAAAGGAGTTGCAGAAGTGAAATATATATGCTCTGTCTGGCTAAGAAAATAAAATCCTTTCTTTCTCTCTCCTGTCCCACGTTTATGTAAGTTCATGTGTGTGTGCATAAATAGGTATATAAACCAAAATACAGGCAGATAGATGTCAAAGAATCAATACATATCTGTTGAAACACTTTTTGTTCTGCTTGAACTTTACAGAGGGACAGGATATACTTCTTTGGGAAGGGGCAGAATCTTCATACTACAGGTATCACTGAATGTAACATATTTACTATATGTAAAGCTTCTTTTTGCTAGACAGATAAAAGAAAAATTTGTATTTTCTGAGGTTTCATTTATTGGTGGGGGTTTTTTGTTTGTTTTTTTGTTTGGTTTTTTTGTTTGTTTGAGAGAGGTTGTTTGTTTGGTTGGTTTATTTTTTTTGCATTATGTTGTTTTTTTTAACTAATCATTGCTTAGTAATGTAGACCAAAAGTGCATGAACAATTTGAGTAGATTTACAGCCATGCCTGTTCCTAGTTTTTGACACTGTTTTTAAATATGTCACTCAAAACAAGAGTAATTTAATGGTGATCATATATTACTAATGAATCCAAATGCTTTGAGATGAATACAAGCTTTCATCTCAAGAGTGGTTTATCAATAGTACAACCTTGTCAGGAGAATATCCAGGGAAATTTACTGATATCAGCATAATAAAATAATTAGGCCATTATTACTTCTTGCAACTGCACTCTTATTTCTGGTTTTGCCTATGTGATTACATGGAAATGGCACTGGAATGTCCAATAACATCATTCAGATAAGAATCATTTTTGTATTCATAGAATGTATGAGACTCAAGTAGATTGACCCTGAATGTTACCCTGCCTACTATGAAAGAAATCAGAGGATTCAGTCCACTGAAACAACTTTCTTCAGGGCATGTATTATCCCAGTGGCTACTCAGTGGGAAAAGCTGTTGCAGTTGGGTCCCCAGTTGGAGATCTCTGAGACTGGACTCCTAAAACGAATTAACTCTGCTTCAGGTGCCTGTGAGATTCGTGCTTTGAGTATGTCGTTATCTATATATTACAGCCTTTTCATGGAGATTTATATTACAACATACAAAAAATTAAAGGAGATAAAGAAAATTAAATGCAGTTGTGTTGAAGTAATCTCAATGCGATTTTTTATTTTTATAGTATTAATTTCAGATATGTTTCTTATTTAAAATAGAAAAAAAAAAGGTTTTATAAACATTCCACCTTACATTAAAAACCTAAAATCTCTTTATGATAATTATGATGGAATAAAATACAGGTTGTGGACTCTAATATTAAATTTATATACTTCAAACCTAGGTTTTTAATTTTGAAGATGCCAACAGATGAAAGTCTGAGCATGGAACAGCATTTGTGGGGGAGGGAGTAACCTTATCTGTCAGTCATGAAGCTACTGCTGCTATAGTCAACATTAAATCCTAGTGCTGGATGCTTCACTATGCACTAAGCAATAAAGCATAAGAGAAAAGATTTCTTGTTATCCTTATTGGCCAGAATTGCAGCTGGCATAAATGGGTACATCTTTAATAACCTTAACGTAGCTATGCTGAGTTGTATTACCCATTTCTTTAGAGATACCATTCATGATGTCTTTCTGTTCAAGAATACATGATCAAGTATACATGTAGTTCTTAAAGCTGCATGATCTATAAAAATGCACACACAGACATGTATCAGAACTATCCTATCTCCAGTAGACAATTTCTAAAGCTAAAGTGTAGAGACAGACAAGATGATTGCATTCAGACTATATAATTTCAGATCAAAATTCTGCCTGTGAAATTGGTTTGATCTGTAGACAAATGTCAGCTCTGTGCCCTATTAAACTTGCAATTGTTTTAAAAGGACATATCAGTGAGCCCTGAAATGTTGAATAAATGTTAATTTGAAGTCAAAGAAAATATCATGAGTAAAATAAAATATGCAAAGAAAAAGCATTTTCCATCTATAACACAGTAACAAGTAGAGCCAAAAAAGGAAAGCATTACCCAACAGTCAGGTTTCATCTTAACAGAAGACAAGACAAATACTGGAAGCTAGTTTAATTTAAATGAGTATAACCCTGATGATTATTATTTTTTAAAGTTGCTACCATGAAAGTATATTAATTTTAAAGATTAAATTGCATGATTAAATTGATTGTTGAGCTACCTATTAGCAATCCCATATGCTTAGTAAGGTAAAAATGCACAGGATTTATGATTGCCATACCATAATATACTCATGTAAGGCATTGAGGATTTTTATAATCTTTTAATCTAATTAGAATGAGGAAATAACAATTTGTAATGTTCTACCTTTTTTATAATTCATCCAAGACTAAGTATTATGAATGATTTTTTTTTTTTTAAATATTTCAATCATTTTTCTCTGGTACATTTGTACAGTTTGACAGCAGCAATTTAAAAACGAAGACAGAAGAGGGATTTGATTTTTATTTTTAATTATGGAAATGCAATCTTCTCCATATCTACTTTCAAAATGATGACTAGAGGCTATTTACTTAAGTGAACAGTGAACAATATGATGAGTGAATAATCACACACTGCAGGAACTGTGTAACTTATGAAATTATGCTAAAAGGTTGCTAGATATAGTACTAAAGGGAAATACCGTAAGAACATTGTATCGTCTATCCTCTTAGAGTAAAAATAACATTTTGCTGGAATGAAGTAACCACATCTTGATGTGGAATAGCAGTAAAGAATTTTATGGGTATACTCTTTCCTAAATCCTGATAAGAATTTTAGAACTTGGAAAAAAAATTAAAATATTTTAACCCAAATAATGACACAAAGGCTGACTATTTAAATTCATGTAGTATGACCAGTGTCATCAGTACAAACCTTAAAAAACTCAAATACAGTAATTATTACAGTGTTGCTGGATAAGGAAAAAAAAAACAGTGTTGGTTCAAATTATACCTAGTTCAAAACAAATTCTGGTAGAATATGACAACAAAGGAAATAAACTGACTTTGCTTATTCCCTGAGAAAACAAGATATAAAAGCTTGGTTTCATATGATTCAGTGAGAAATTTCCTACTGGCAAAGGCTGAGCAACTATTTGATTTTAGGCTTTTTTTTCTTACTAACAAGAGTATTCCCATTTCCATTTCTGCTAATCTGACACTTTGATTGCATGTTACTTAATTTTCTCCTGCTCACAGTCTTTGAGAAGAAAAGATCTGATAAACTGCTTTCTGAATTTACTAACAACAATAAAAAAGACTCTCTTACTATTCATTTATCTTCAAGTGCATCTGGAGAAACATTTCTTTTCCATGGGAAAGAATATAATATTTTAAAAATTTTAATCCTTGGCTCACTACCTATAGACACCTAATTCACATGCTCTCCAGAGAAGCTTCTGTTTTAGTCTTTAAATATAACCATTCAACTACAATGGAGTCAGTCAATCAATGTCTTGAAGGCAGTTTTTAGCAACCTTAACTAAGCACTCCCTTTATTTTTCAATTGTAGAGAAAAAAGTAAGAAGGAGAAAACAATTTCACCTTTTCTTATTCTTTCTATTCCTCTCAATTTGTTAGGCCTTACCTGAGTGATGAAAAATTTTGCCACCCTACAGTTTTACTGCAGCAAAACTTTGTGATCTGGTTTGTTTAAATAC
The DNA here is from genome assembly GCF_000738735.6 of Corvus cornix cornix. Taxonomy (NCBI): domain Eukaryota; kingdom Metazoa; phylum Chordata; class Aves; order Passeriformes; family Corvidae; genus Corvus; species Corvus cornix. The sequence goes on along the minus strand of NC_047057.1, from coordinate 16,323,626 downwards.
ATGTTGATAACATGAATAAGATTATACATATTGCATAGAGTATATGCATAGGAAAAAAAATATCCTTATTTCAAAATAAACCTAATTTGGTGAGATGATCCTGCCTTGTGCTAGTTTCCAGCTGTCTCATCCTGCTATGCTTCATGCAGTGCATCAGATCAATCAGAACTTCAGATCAATGTCATAGTCTACAGTCATATATTACTCATCCCATTTCTGTATGTTCCCTCTTGTTTGACTCATTGTCCACACTGTTGCACATTTTTGGGGCCAGATAAATCAGAATCTTTGGGGTTGATGGACTATCCAGTTTCATCACCTTTTACTATTATTTATCCCACCTTTTATGCTGGTATGGCAGCTACAGAAGAGCACCATTTCCTTCATTTCCCAGAAGGGCAATGTAACAAATAGAATGGAATATATTCTGTGCAACTTCAGATATTTATTTCATCTAAAAGTGGCTGTCTAAAGCAATTCAGTTGAACCAAGTCCAGTAGTGCTTATTTATCTCCAAAGAGTAGAGGGAATTTAGGAGGGTTAGCTGAGATGTAGTCATCTGAAGTTAAGGAAGATGAATCCAGGTCCACCTGTCGAAGGTCATCAAAATAGCCTGAAAAGACATTTCAACTCATATCTCAGGTTTATATTTTGTATTATGGAATATCTGAGAAGTAAAGCCATGGAATAGATTTGTCAGACTAATGAAGAAGAGTTAATGTTGTACTAGTGTTCTTATGAACTGAAAGAAAATATTTAGTTAATGGATGTATTCAGAGTCTCATTTGATATAAAATATTGTAATCCCCCTGAAAATTTTAGACCCAATAGTTATGGTTTATGTTATTAACTCAAAGTTTTTAAAATGACCACCTCCTTAAGAAAGAAGTGCAGTTAAAAAATAAGTTTGCTGTTTTTTTTAAATTAAATACACAGAGTTAAGATCTCCCTGCATCTAGGACCACTTGTTACTTTAAACATAAACAATACGAAGAGTCAAATGATGAATATGTGAATACTTGTATTAAGAGTTGTACAAAAAGAAGGGATCTAAATACTGTTAATTGAAGGTTGACTTGTATAGTGACAAAGAATATTTCTATAACACTGAACAATGCCTCCTGTTGACTCTGACAGTGGTATTTTATGCAAAAAAAAACTGTATTAGTGGATCCATATCAAAACCTGATACTAGGATTACTTGTATTTTTTGCCCTTGGTACATTCCATTGTCTGGACTTTTGCAAATCAGTTGAACAATGCATATGAAAGCATCAAACAACAGATGAAATAAAGATAAGGCTAGAAGTGAACAAAGTATTCATTCACTTTGATCTCCAGCTCTCAAACTATTATTTACAGTACATCCTGTCCTTCTCAGTTGAAAATGTGACTTCTATTAGCATATGGTTGTACTAATGGCCAACACAGGAAGACATTAAGTTCCAGTTCTTACTAGGAAACTACAATAACAACATAAGAAAAGTAATTGCTTTTAAACAGAAAAAATTGTTTGGGTTTTTTTCTTTTTTTTTTTCAAATTAGCTATTTTTTAGCCTTACAGAACACTGTAACATAGTAACTAACTGAAAATGAAAACCTCTGTGTTGTTCATATCCACTGTTAAGGTCAGAAATTATTTACGCACATTTTTGAACAGTATATTGTTTGCTTTGTTTCATCTTCTTGATGGCTTTAATGTCCTTTTATCTGTATTTCCTGAAGACAAAGGGCTGCATTTCACTTGAAAACATAAACAAACTCTAAGCATCTCTTTCCTGCACAGATGCTTTCTGTGCAACTCTCATTGCAGGGGTGCAACTTTTACAGTTAACATTGCTACATTTTGCAAATGAGAAGCAAAAGCTGAGGAAGGACAATTGTGACAGACCCAATCTTTACTTGTATAAGGCATAAACTGGCCAGGACCCCTACCAATATGAAATGCCTTGTGTCAAACTTTAAGTTTTTTAAATAATTTTTTTCCTTTAACAATAAACAGCATGTTATGACAATCCTAATTGGGACTGATTGATATGAGTTATGCTGGTAGAGCCCTTGCAGTTTTTCTAGCATCAGTTCTCCAGAATTTCTTAATTGCCATTGCATAACCAACTTTTCCTCTCACCAGAACTTGGTACATACTGGCAAAGCAAAGATATGACCTCACTTTTTTTTCTGCCACTTCTCCAATGGTTTTTATTTTAAATATTACCAAAAAGACCAGGAAGGCTTCAATTGTGCCATCTAACAGGGCTAAAAAGGATGAAAGATTTTAAAATATCTTACACAGGTACAATTTAGTTTATAGAAAAGCAACATAAAGAGGTCACTCCTACCATCTTCCTTATTTCTCAGGAGTCCCACCTGTACTACAAGCTGAGAATAGATTTCTGAACCAATTAAATACCTGTCTTCTCTAAACCATACTTATCACAAGAACGCCCGCCCACAATAGGTAATAGAACTAAAAGCTGTAGGTGTATTCACTCTCAGAAAATATCCAATTTCCTCAAAAAGATAAAAAATATGCAGCATTTCTGTACACTAAAACACTGTAACTGTTCTGGAATGAATAACATTTCCAGTCCTCATGCTTATTTCTAGCAACTCAAAACAGTGTGTTCTGCTTGTATAACGAGTATTTAATTTAGACTCATATGCACGCTCAGTTCTATACAAGCTGAACTCCATCATAAGCATCCTCTTCATTTCACTTACCTTGATTTACCCTCACAATCGCTTTGAAGACTGCAAGATACAGAAGTGATTAAAAGGGATTAAAAGCATAGATCAAGGATTAAATGTATAAACAGAAAATAGTATCACCAGGATTTTTTTGAAAAATACTTTTCTTCTAGAATCAGCATATGACAATACTGCATGCCATATTATGTGATGGATGGACTATAATTTGCTAGATGGCCTAAATTTGAGACTTTTTTTCCTTGTTCTTTTGACAGAAAAATACACTCCCACCACCAATCAAACTCTCCCCAAAACTCTAACACTTCAAAATATTGAAACTGTTCTCAAGTGTAACTTTTAGTATTACAGGATGATTGTTAATCAATAAGGTTCATAAATCTTAGGCTATAATTTCCATTTTGTAAACTGGATTTCTTTTTGCTCATTTTTTTTTAGGTTACGATTCCCAAGCCTTGTTTCCCCCCAAAAAGAGAAAGCAAAATGAGAGAGAGAAGTAAACACCATCCAATTCTTGTAATTCAGGTAGGAGAATATGAATTTTCATGTGTTTATCAGTTCCAATCACAATTGAAGTTACTCCTAGAATCATAGCATATGCTGACAAACACACAGATTTTTCTATGACTTTGTATACACCTTCTCACCTCTATGTTTTTTCTAACGTATGTCTTTACAATGCAATGATCAGTTTGGGAATGTACTATCAAACGGGAAAGTCTGTATTATGATGAAATACATGCTCAAATGCAAATATAATAATAGATATTAAAACTATTCTTAACTTCATATAATGGCATAATATGTTGAAGAGAAGTAGTAGAATAACTTGAATTTCTTGACCACAGTTGTGATTTCAACCAGGTTTTTTCAGTGCTAAAGGAAAAACAAGCAGTTTTTTACCCCTGCCACTCTTTGAAGGTGTGTTTTGGAGGACTGAAGGATGTGTTCAGTAGTTCTAACTACTTTTATTCTGAATTTATGACTTCCAAAGAATGAAAATTTCAAAGGCAAAATAAAAAATAGGATTATTATGTTTTCAAACACACACAATAAGGGTCTTATTCTTCCCTTTCCTATGTATCATTGACTTCTACTTCAAACTTCTTCCCAATGTAAAGTAAAATGCAATACATTCTTACAGCTGTGTGACTGATAGGAGGGAGGTCTTGGCTTTTTGCTGGTTTTGTTAATCACTTCTAATACAATGGTGAGTAGATTAACAGATGCTGCCAATAGTCTCCAGGGAAGTGCAAGTACATTAAGATGACTTTGCAATGTGTCACTCCTGCTTACAATGTAATTAAGTTACAGTTTTCTGTATATAATTTCATTAATATGGATTAGTCAAATATCAATGCACAAATAAATGCAGACTTGCAAAATGTATATGTCAATAAAATAAACATAGCACTCTAGTAATAAGGTAGGAGTGTAACTTCCACAAAAAGCTGATTCAATACTGCTACTTAATTGTCATTCACATGAGTAACTGAGGTTATCTGAACTGTGCATTTCTGGCCACCTCCTTTTGACAATTCCTCACTATTCTAATATCCTGCGAGAAATGCTTTTTTCCTCCCAGTTCTCTGAAGGCGGGCTCTTCTGTTTACTCAAATCAATTCTCTGTGACAACATTTTATGAAAGCAAAGGTGAACAGGAGCTCTGCAGGATGAACAGAGTGAAGTAAGGCATCTCATAACTGAGCCAGGAGCCCATCAGACCACAGAGTCAGCAAAGAATCTGTCACATTTATAGTCAAAAGGAAAATGAAACTTGAAGAAAACGTAAAAGAAATCTTGACTGTACACCTGATGAGAAATTACGTGTCAAAAACTAATATGGTTTTCATACGGAATTAGTTTGGTTCCCTTCCCTTCTTTCCTTTCCTACATCCTACTTTGCTTTCCCTTTGAAAATTAGTTACACTTACAAGCATGTACGGTTCTATTTGTAACTTGTCCATAGTCGGCTTTATAGAATATCATTCAAAAATAAAAATTGTATACAAATTGATGTTTCCACTCTCACCATACTGGAAAAGCCTTTGAAAGGACAGAATTGTCATTAGCTGATCAAGAATAGGTAAAAGATTTTGATTTACTGACCTTTAGGTTATTATTACACTTAATGTCACGGTAAGAAATAAGAAAGCAAAACCATAAAGGCTGTATAATATAACATGCTTTTAGAACCCTCAGAGAAATAGAAAAGAAAAAAGAAAATATATAATCTACTTGTTAAGTATTTTTATAGTAAAAAAATAATAAATATAGATATCTTTTTCAATCTGAGTTTATACAGACGAATGACAAATAACATCTCCTGGCTCAGTTGTGTTTGCAGATAGTACTGTTTGAGTCAGAGACAATTAAGCTCTTTCACTTCCCATGGCAAAGGTAAAGGTGATGAGTTTCTATTAGTATAGCTAATAAAATCCTACACTGCAGCAAACTATCACAAATAAATCATGCGTTTCCAGCACCAGGCATTAAGATGTTGTACATTAAAAATAAGACTGATGCAAGGAAAAGAGACTCAGACTTAAGTTTAAAGACCTAGAGATTTACAGTGTTGTTCTACAGGGAACAGAACGGCTCACAATTCTGTACAGCTGTTTAAGAAGAATAAATGGACAAAGAGAACACAAGCCAACTGCTGTTTTCTGAAAATACAGGAGGGTAACACACTCTTCAAGCATAAAATAAATAAATAATTATGATCATTCATTCATTTGAGCTTGTTTTTGAGCAAGTTCCCTGTTGGTTTCTTAATGAGGATAATGATGTATAATCTTTACAACTGAAAGTCTCAGAGGAAAGTTTACACTTCAGAAAAAAAAAAAAAGAATGAGACAAAGTGCCTTAAGAGTAACCTAAAGCCTCACTGGGATAGATCCAAACAAGTGATATCGTAAGCCTTAGGAGAAGCTTCTACCCAGGCTGTGCAGCCTTATGCAGTCATGGAATAACAGCATCAACACATTAGAACTCCTGATTCCCAAAAGCATCTCTTTTTAGATACCAAAACCACATTAGGATCAAAGACTAGGCAGTACAACTGTAGTACTCTGCCTCATATGAAAGCTATGAAAGAAATGGTCTTTCTAGCCATCCTATCCCTTAGGAAACTATGGAAGATTTTATACCAAAAATATGTATCTTCCTAGTACTGGCTGGCTGAGCTTGTGTTTCAAGAGAGGATCTGACAGGCAGTGAAAGGTAGCCACCTGCCTGCAGAAAAGCAAAAACAGACATTCAAAAGTGCGAACAGAGATAGAATCATCGCAACATAGAATCATTGAAGCTTTTAGATTGGAAAAGACTTTTAAGATCATTGACTCCAGCATTAACCAAGTGTACCACTAAGCCATGTCCCTAAATGTCACAACTATATGTCTTTTAAAAACACCTCCAGGGACGCTTATTAAACCACTTCCCTCTTCCAGTGCTTGACAACCCTTTCTGTGAAGAAATTTTTCCTAACATCTAATCTAAACCTCCCTGGTGAAACTTGAGGACAATTTTTCCTGTCCCATCACTTGTTACTTGGGAGAAGAGGCTTTCCCCAACTGGACTACAGTTTCCTTCCAGGTAGTTGCAGAGAACAGTAAGATCTCACTTGAGCCTCCTTTTCTCCAGGCTGAAAAATCCCAGTTACCTCAGCTACTCCCCATTAGAGAAAAGATATATAAAACAAAAGACAAGAACATTGATGTCAGGACTAAAATAAAAATACAACCTAACAAGCCCAAAGCACTTTCTCTTCTTTATGTCTGGAATTTTAATTAAAATTTTAAACAAAAATAAGCATGACATCAGAAATGTAGCTGTTACAGAAGGGCAAAGGAGAGCGATGCTTGTTTGATATGGTATTAGTAAGTTAATAATGTGATAAATCTACTTATTACTTAGCATTAATCCCAGAAACTATTGAGAAGCACTTGATAAAATCTGCCCTTAGAGAAATGACTTTCTCCTTGTTTGAGGAACACATGTAATTGGGTTTGAAAATGGCATCTGATCCACTAATCTGACAATTTTGAATGAATTGGTCTCTCAGGTTTTATATACTGATAAATCTACAACTGCTGGGCTTTTGGTAGCATTCACATTTTTAACTGTTTTTGAGATGAATGAGTGTACATTTGGACAGATCACTCTCTCTCTCTCGTCTTGATTAATCCATTAAAGTTAATGCTTTAGACCTCGTCTGCGGCAGAATCTCCTTGAAAACCTGGTAAGACAAGTTAATCATGAAAACAAGGTGATGCCACATCGCAGTCTTTAATATGCCCCTTCTGATAACCCGATTAGTAGATCTAAAATATTAGGGAATTATTTTTAAGAGACAAGGATCTGAGTTTCCAATTTAAACTTTGCATTACGAACTGCAAGAATTAGATTACTTTTGTCAGCTATGTGAGAATATAAAAGGAATATAGCTAAATGAGTAGTAGAGTTCAGTTCAATGTACCAGCAGTGAAGAACATTTCTATTCAAGTAATGTTTGTAATATAGATATACATCAGTGATATAGAGCAAGTATAAACATTGAGAGTAGTATCAATGTTGAAGACAGTGACATAATAAACAAATCAAAATAAAGACTGCAGTTACGGGACTATCCCAGTTTCTATCTTTGCCCTCACACATAAGAAACCTATTTTGCTTCTTCTGAACATGCTCAACTAAAAAGTTTCCAGTAGTGCACAATAGTAGCAATTATTGAACATATGATAAAATGACTGACAGAGTAATGATGAAATGTGATTGATAATTTAAATAATCTGTTTATAGGACAGGACTCTCTTGAAAAAAATTAACGCCAGATATCGAAGAAGTCCAGAATGACCACTTTCTGCATCCAGTAGTGTTTTAAAATGTATGACACTTCAAAGTACATTTTAAGTCTCCAGAAAATACTCTGTTAAAAAATCCTCACCAAAATTACATTTTTATAATGAGCCATTCAGGCTTAGAGAAGATGCTGCCCATCTCTATTAAACCAATAATGCACTCAGGTGGATATTGCCTTATGTGAAATTTTTATTTCTTCAGGTACTCCCTATAGGTGACATCAGTGTTTTCTATAAAGCATATATAAACATATATAAGCATATATAAACACATATAACTTGCTAACAAGTTGCAATTAGAACACAAAAGAATACAGGAAATATCTTTCACATTCTAATTCAGCAGCTGTTTTAGAAAACTTTATTCCTTACCAATAGCTGAAACAGATGAAATACATTTCACACTCAAAGAAATTTCACAAGTTTTAATTATAAATATACCCATTATTCTTAACATTGTTTTGGTTTTCTATTCATTATAGAACCCTCATCATATGCACATAAAAACAGTGGACTGCCACTTCGGTAATATTGATCAGGTGAACAGATGAATTCCACTTTTTTGAGAAGTTTTGATGGATGAAGAAATGAAAACCCTCATATGCCACAAAAATTTGAAACGTTAAATTGTAGTCATTAAAAAATCCAAAATGTTAAGTCATTTCAGTTGGACTAAGATATCATCCTCAAATTTAGAAATTTTGAGAGCCGTGCTTTTTCCTTAAAAGAAAAAAAGAAGAAATAAAAAAGAAAAAAAGGGGAAAAAGGGGAAAAAAGAAACAAAAGAAAAAAAGGAAAAAAGCTACAGAAATTCTCATTTGCTTCACTAGAATAGGATGAGATTTTTAAGTCGTCTGAACAGAGGTTGGCCTCTAAGGCATTGTGTTTACAGCATTTTAAAGCAGAGAAGTACTGAAGTTGCTGAGATATTTCAGTGGAAAGAGGCACACTATGATGAGCACCTGAGTCACAACTATAATAAACAATTAGGAGATGCACTAAAAAGCATGGTAAAGAGAAAAAACAAATTATTAAGAAAAGTCTTCCTCCAAATAGAAATCAGCAGGAGGGAAGAACTCTCAGAAACCTGCAATAACTTCTAAGTGTATATTGTTGGTATTTACCATTTTGTACTGCTTCTTTTGAAGCTCACCACCTTTTCCACTGACTAAGAGAATTCACATCAGACAATTTCTGACACAGAGTAAAGCTCAGTGAAGTTAGGCTGACGTACTGAGTAGTGGCATAACCCTAGATTTTAGGTTCCTTAATAAAGTGAGGAATTCCTAAATGAATGATTTGTGAAAAGTCTAGAGTGACTTGTCTACAATGATTTAGGAACTCTTGGTTCTGGTAGTAATGAAATTCAGTTTTTCAGAGTATAGTTCAAGAAACAAACTTTTCTGTAGATCTTTTGCTTCTTTAATTCACCATTGAGGATTTAACAGCCGAGCAAACAAGCTCTGACAACACTACCTGCTTTGACCACATGATAGTGTCTGCTCATATAAGTATAGCCTTGCCCACCCAATCGTACAGACAGCCCTGTCTCAATTTTCCATCTCAACTTTGCCACCTTAATAATATTCTTCTAACACCTTTTGTTTTCAATATGACTCCCTAAAGACATGATAGTGCAGAATAATGCTATCTGAGTGTCCCTGCTGTTAAAATTTGAACCCAAAAGTAATTTCTCTGATTTCAAATGAGGTTGGAAAATAAAAACAAAGAAATTCTGGGTAAACCTGGGTGGTTGAAAGAAATGTCATGGGTACTTATAGAGGGAAAGGAGGCAGCCTGAACTCATTATGAGGCATGACTCAAATGGAAACCATACTCCTTAAGTGTACGGCTTGATTAGCAATTTTACCTTTCTGAGGGGCAGCAGGAAAGCTAGCAGCTAGAAAAATTATAAATCCCCCTACATGACTTCCATAGCAATATGAACACAGAAGAATGATAAGAAGATTTTGTATCTTTATCACAAGATGACTGCCACTTGAATTAACAGTACAGTAATTAACAGTAACTCTAATGATAGCATCATTGATATAAAATAGGCACAGGGTACATTTCTTAGTTCTGAAGTTGGATGACATCCTCTTAGATCATCTCTGAGCCCCATAAAGCAGCCACAGGGCTCTAAAGCTTATTGTTTGGTTTGGGGTTTTTTTTGTTTGTTGGTTTCATTTTCTGGTTTGAAGTGTCTGAAATACTGGGAGAGTGAACTGCATCTGCTAATGGCGGTATTTCTTACACATAACTGCTTCTGTGCCATACTCTAGGATAAGACATGGCAGCACATGGGAGTATTTGTTGGTGAAAATATGTTGAGATAGTAATGGACAACTGTGGAGGCAGACAAACTTTCTTTTATCTTGTTCACACTACTTCTTCAGGAATGGTCTCTGGCATTTACTCCCTCAGGCACTGTCTCAAGGAGCACTGGCTGGCCCAGACCACTGATGCATGGTCAGGGACCATGCTGATAAGAGAGCTGGATGAGTGCAGGTCAAGGCTCAAGCTGGTGCTCTGGCCCTGCTTTACTTATTATAAAGATGCCTGCTATAGAGCCAGCAGGACACAGAGATGGGAGATGGACAGAGGAGTTGGATGCAGACAAGAAATTGTCCAAAGGGTTTCACTCATGTTTACTAACAAAGAAAGAAAGTAAAGTTTGGAAATCATATGTTTATACGGGAGCATCCTTCTACCTGTTTCCTCCAAATTAAGCCCATATCAGAGAATCACAGAATCACAGAATCACAGAATCACAGAATATGCTGACTTCAAAGAGACTCACAAGGATCATTGAGTCCATCCATTGATGTCTGTCTTCCACTGAAACCATTCCAAACTGTTTATTAATTTCTAGCTCTTCACTGTAGTCCCTTTTTTGTTTAGTTCCCATCTTCTCTCAGTTGGCTTCTACCAGTTTCTTCCCTTTCCTACCCATTCCTGGGTTCATGCTTAACAGAGAAGAATGTATTATTTCCCCAGTCTCTTTCTTGGAAACAGATGAACCATATTTAGCCTCAAGCAAGCAGTTGTAATGAAATATTTCAGTCCAAAACCAGAAAGTTAAATAAAGTTAGAAACAATCAAAAAAAAGAGACCCATCTTTGTGGTAGACAACTAAAAGATGTGTGTATAATACACATAGCCTATTGTATACTCAAAATAAAGAAACAAATCCCCCAAAATCCAACCATGCCTGACATCCATTTGGCAGTATAACCTTGTTGGAAAGATTTATACTTTTGAGACTAAAATTAGCTTAGAAAAACTGTTGCAAACACAGCAATGCTGGGCATATTTTGAACACTTAGCAAAAAAAGAAAAAAAGTAAAAAAAAAAAAAAAATAGAATGAGGTGACCTAAGAAAAATGAAAACCCCAAACATTTCCTGCCTCACAGGTCACCTAATACTCTGAACCCTGCCCTGTAATTCTTCTCAAGCCAAGGGACCTTTGGACACTGGAGAATAAATAACCTCATTTCCTCTCCAGTCTATTGTTGGATGTGCCACTAAATAGGAGAGATGTGGCAGCTTTGACATAAAAATTGAGATAACTTACTTTAAATAAAAAAAGGAGGAAAAAAAACCTAGTCAGAAGCAAACTGCAATGTTTCTTTCCTTTTTAACACACTTATACCAACTATGGAAAATAGAACTATAATTTTTCCAAACATGTGAGACCACTGTTCCTAAAATAATGTCAAATGAGCTGTTATAATCACATGCTAAGTTGAGTCTCATATGGCAGCAAAACAAAGATCTGAAAAACAAAGACCTTTAAAAGGACTGGGAAATCTTTGAAAAAAAATGAAGTTTTATAACTATGCAACATAAGACAACACTTTAAGCTCATATTAGAGAATGCAAAATGATTATTAGGGAAGTAAGGAATTTATAGTCATCACCGATTTGCATAACGTAATGATCTAAGTTTTAGTGCACAAACTTTTGGTTTTAGTCCTTTAAATTATGAGTTTTGTGTCAGTAGTTAAGGTAAAAACTAAAGCAGTGAGCAGTAGCCTAAATACATGTAATAAATAGTTCTGTACATGAAAAAAACTTTAACAGTCAAGAAAAAAGTGTCAAAATTAAATAGTTCATATATAAAGCTATCAAATTAAAGGAGTATCTGAGAGCTAAAGTGCTACAGTGAATGGGAGAAATTTGTGTGAGTTAGTGTGAATGCTATTTTGGATATCTAAGATTCAACCAAAAGAACTTTGCAGCTGCCTTAGCAAGTACATACAGGTAACAGAAATGAGAAGATTTACAGGATATGTGGTTTCATTGGATGTTATGAGACAGTGGTTATAATTGTATTGTGAAAACAATACTTTAACTGTGATATATCTTAAGAAAAGCATCTCTTAGTTTTCAGAGCATGCCAGTGAGACATAGGATGGAAATTGTCTACATGCTCCATTTTCATTTTCTCTTAAGCAATCTGCATTTTCATGAATGTATCAAGACTACCTTTTAAACCAGATTACACAAAGAAATTGTTTAAAGTTGAGTAAATGTTATGACAGACTATCTGTAATATTAGATAAATTCTGTAATACTAGATAAACTCTGCAATAGTGCATGAATGGTAATAGTTGGGCAATTGCAAATACTTTATCCCAAAATATTGCCTACTGTAATTGTGGAAGGATATGACAGCACATCAAGAAGTTCAAGGTTGAGTAGAGGCCTTTATAAATAATACTACCATATCTAAATGGTATTCTTGTACTTATCAGTACCAGAACTTATTTTTAAACTAAAATAAATGCAAACATTCTCTTTTAAATACTATATAATATACAATCATATAATGTATAACGAAACTTTCAAAATGTAAACCAAATACGTCTCCTGCAACCTGAGTTTGAAAATAAAGTGAAGCCATTTGTTATGAGAGGTTGTAACTACGCCATTCACCGCTGTATGGAATCCAGGAGAAAAAAGCAAACATACACTACAAACATACATTAATTAGTGTGAATAAAAACTGTAAGGCTATATGAGGATTTCTTGGAACTACACACAAACCAGTAACAGATGGGAAAGAAAAAAAGGAGACAAAAACTAAAAGGTCAAGGGAAAAAAGCCTGCTCCATAAAGGAGACGCATTTTGGAAAAAGATTATTTTTCATCTGTACTGTGCTTCAGGTTAGTATTGTACATATAAATGTTATAAGTGGAGCTGCTATTAATTAATTATTGCTTACCATTCAAAATATTTGAATGTTAATTAATGTTTAGAAAACTCATTGTTTTAAATACACTCCTATAATATCTTGTTCTGATCTACAGTTGCTTCAGATGTTGTGGACTACCTCATTATGTGTATGAAGACGAAGACCAGAAAGTTCCCTTTCACACAGTAAACTGCTGGGAATTTTGCTTTATTTCTTCCTTACTGTTACACTGATTATTGCTATTTATTGCTATAATCTATTTAGAGTATGCACAATGCAAGCACTAGAAAGTTCAAATAAGAAACCTGAAAAATAGTGAATGCAGTTCTAGAAGAATCTCAGAAATATATTTGAGATTTCAAAAAGATAAATGAGTTCATGTCTTCCTTCTTTTTTGTCAAAATGTGGAGAAACAAGCTATTATAGTAAAGAAATTAAATGTTGAGAGAAACTGTTTTATTGAAGGGGAACCTGATTGGAAAATATTTTGTTAGGTCTGTTGCAGAACAAGGATTTTCAGTCATAAAATATCCAAATGTTGCTAAAGAGCATTTCAAAGAATCTGTGCTATTTTTTCCCATAGCAACCTTAAGGTAATTTATAAAAGCCAGGGCTTTATATGCTGACTGACTGAAAACAAAAACTAAAACCTTGAGATACATCTGTTCATGTGGCAGAAATGGTCAGAAATGAAACAGTATTTGTGAACTTAAATCTGACCTCTCTGTACGTAAACCAGCTTAATCTTTCACACTTGCAACTTTATAAATTCAGGGGATAAAGGAGTCAGTAGTTTGGAAAGATAAATTCCAAAACAGAAGAATACTTTGAATTATTTCGAATACATTTTCTATACATATGATAAACCCAAATATGATAAATCTAAATAAAACCCCCCAAAAGCTCTGAGACTATTTCTTACCTAATCCCTCATAAAATATATAAACTTGAATTTTTTTCTTTCTCTATGACAGACTTTTGGTATAAAAATGCAGTCAAAATACAGAGAACTAAGTAAAACAGATCAATCTGGTTGCATCTCAACATTCTTTAAACAGAACTCTCACATTTAAGTTTGTTCCTCTCTCTCTCTGCTTTGAAAGTTTATTTGTTGCAAAGATTGGGAGAAAAAAAATATTTGAACAGGAAAACTAACTGAAAAAGACATTATCAGTAATCATGTTTGGTTAGCAAATATTCAATTTGTGCCCCAGGATCTCAAGCCATTCTACAAACATTTCCTGTTAAAACATTTTTATCAGCTGTACAGATTTACATGTCAACATGTACCAATGCATATGGTTATCATCAGCCAATGATACACATTTATTTAGTGATTACATCAGCTTTTTAGAATTATATGATGATAATTTTCAACTGTCCCCCATGCTGGCATTTTCGGATTATCTTTTTCTTTCTGTTCACACTTCAGGACCCAATCCTGTCAACATGAGAAGTTTAATTTTTTAATAAAAGATTTTAAAAATAGAAAAAAATAATAAAACAAAAAACAAACAAACAAAAAAACAGAACCCAAAACCAACCAAACAAACAAAAAAAAACCACCAAAAAACCCAAAACACTTTCTGTTACCAGAACTAGGAAAATGACTCTTTGGTGATGTGAAATTGTTTCGCTTCTAAGAGCAGACTATGACCAGCCTTGGTAAATAACCTGAGCATTAAGAAACTGTGTTGTTTCTGATCCTCCTAATTAATGAAGACCCAAAAAAAAAATGAAGCAAATGAAATCTGAGGTATGCACCAGATCTGACAAGGGCAAGAGAGTGAGACAGATCCAAAATAAGGCATGAAAATATTATGCATGGATGATCACAAACTTTCGTAGGGGATCACATCCATGTTGTGTGCAGTACTCATCTGTTTCAAAGCACTTTTGGTCAAAACAAATTTTAATAATCAAAGGAAAAACAGGAAGTTGCACAGGTGAATTTTCTTAGTAGGGAAGACACGTCAAAGTAGCAGGATCTGATTAACTGAAAATGTGTCCTTTGCTACTACCTACAGTGGAACTTGTGTCCTCTAATGTGATACACAAATAGTTAACTACTAACTTGGTTTTTCCTTAAAAATAAAAAAAAAGAGACTATACCATCTTTTGAAACTAAAATGCTTTGAAAGTGAAGTCCTAGACTTCAGAAGAACATTTTCCCTTCATACTAATTCCAGGTTTAACAGCGTAGATGAGCATTGGTGCCCTTTAACAGAAGGATGTACATACTGCAATTCATTTAAGGACTTCATCCAGGTGTACTCCTTATAGTGTGGGGGAAAGATTAAAATGAAATAAATTCCTTGGTTTAGAACTCAGGTGCTTTTAGATAATGGCTTTTTTAAGATATAGACTTAAAACGCCTGTGCATTTTGCAGTGCTTGAATCAATATTACTGGGGTAGTGCAAGGTTTAATTATGTAGATGCAAAAATAAAATGACAATAACAGACAGTTGCTCTGGTCAACGTCTGGCACTGGTTATACACTTCAGACAGCTAATATTCAAGACATTTTGGAAGTTAAGCTTCCTTCAGAGTTCCTCAAACTGGACATAAAAAATCACAAGCAACTATTAAACTAGAGGAATTATTTCAAAGGCCGTGGTGTGGGATGAGATGTTCCATCCCAGCTGTGCGGGGTATTTACAGGAAACCCTAAGAAGAAAGATCTTAATGTTGATAATATGGATAAATTAAACCCACACTGACACAGCTAACTGGCTTCCAGTACCTGAACTCAGTGCTGACAGCTATTCTGTGTATCTCAGAAAGAGTAAAGGTCACACAATTAGATACAGGCTGTGACTGTTCTAGATGAGCATCACAATTTTTAGTTATATATGAAAGAGAGGATGCTTACACTGACTCCTTGCTTTTGTGAGTGTAACAAAAATGGCAAAATTAAAGCCAATGCAGACCTTATGAAGAAATATAAGTAATGAGGAGAGACATGAAAGTCTTCTCCTACAACTTTGCACTAATTGGACACAGTCTACCATGTAAGTTACTTTGGGATAATATAAACTCTGAATTTATACAACATATATATCTACTGTTCAATATGTCCTTAATAACTGCATTTCATAAAATATCCTCTTTCTGGCACACAGGATGTTGTACCTATCTGATAGGTTTAAAGGCAGATAGGTTGGTAGGCAGATGTTGCAGGTAATCCGTATTACGCCCATCTCTCTAGAGCCTGTGTGTGCAACAGCCAGCCATCTGTTTTCTGGACTCTGATCTCCTCGTTTTTTTAAGGCCAACCCTATGGAGAATGGTGGCAGCAGTGCCTTGTCTTCCAGTGAACAAATATCATAACAGATCCTTTACTTTTTTATACTCCCTGCATAATATTGCATGGTTTATTTTAATTATAAGCCACCTTGTAAATCGCATTCTGTTTGTTGAGTTAAATCCATTTACCTTGGAAGTTCTCTAAAGAGACCTAATAAATTTGGATTCCATAAGTATTTAGCAGTTTTCCAATTATGGATAACATCTGACAGGGAAAAGGCAAAAAAATTCATAAGTTGCTCACATCTCTGAGCATCTTGGTAGCAAGTTTTCTGCAAGTTAGCTAGAAAAAATAATTAGTATATTATTAAATGCAGTAATTAACAATAATAGTGATAGAAATGCTTTTGGACACTTAAAAAATGTCATTGATAGAACACTAGATTGTTCAGTGTACACCTGCCCTGACAATTCTGCTTTTTAGGGATAGCTCTGTCTCTGGTACAATCTGCCTCACCAGTCAGGCCTTGCTTTGATTTACTTTTAATTTCTTTATTCTATCTTACTTCTCAACTTTGGAATAGAGCACAGAAAAAGAAATATTATAAATATTTCATCAATTATTCATACTATTCTAAGATTTAAATGTGACATTTTAAAAGAGAAAAGCTGTTTGGGGTTTACACAGAAACATGTTCTTGCGTCCAAATGATTGTTCTAATGCTTTTATGGACTTCAGTGTTTCCTTTCATCCCTTTTTAACTGTAACATGTAGAGTGGTGATTTGATCAAAATCTCTTATTACTGCATCTCTTATAAAGACAGATGAAGGCAGTGTTTTTTAGCAAGACAGGGTGAAGACAAATTGAAGATGGGAAATAAACAAGACAGTTAATTGCTTTACTAAGAAAACCCTCTCTTTTGAGGTATGCTTAAGATTTTTATGTTCTTTTAGTTGATAATCTGTAGAATTAATTCATTACAGACAACAATTAGAACAGGAAATCTCACATGAGTTTCAAGTAAACTTTGTTGCTTTATGATCTTAAATATTAAGCGGGAAGTGGAACTTATTAATTTTAATGAAGGTTAAAAAACTATGCATATTGGACACAGAATCTTTTATTTATCCGTATTCTGTTCTGCATATAAGACAGGATAAGCTTTTTCAGTACACTTAGTATCATAATTCCACAGGTGTCCAGAATGCACCATGAAGTAAATCAGCTAGTCTGCTGGCTGGGATTTAGGCAGTCTTGCCAAAAGCCTGCCAGTTTAACTGAATAATTCATGATGTTTTATGATGTGGACTACTGTCCACAAAAGAGACAAACAGACTCATTTTTCTTATGTTTGGACTCAAAATGTGAGGTTAAGAAGAGAGGAAAATATGGTTTTATTCCCACATTTAAATAAGCTTCTCACCTCGTGAGAAATGCATTACATGGCTACTAGTGAGCAGTCATGTTCTATAGTATAATTACTCTGATGAAGATGTTGAGGAACTTGAAAGAATGTGAGTTTTCTGAGGAACATTTTGTTGAAACCCAGGAAGTAAACTGGAAAGAAAGAAGTAACAGAAAACAGACCATGTTTTGTAACACACTAGTTTTGGGCCTGTGTCCTACCTAATTTCTATAATGGAATGGTTACAATGGTTTTCTATTAAGCATTGCTTTTGTTCCTAAAATCTTTCTGCAGGATATAGCAAGGACATTTCTTGGGTAACAACTTGATTCTCAGTAATTATTATTTTTCAATTCTATGGCAGTCTATTTTAACAAATGACACATCTTTTTGTGTCAGGTCTCTGTAACCTTTTACACGGCTACATTCAGTATGGCGGGATTTTTTAGAAGAGAATGTTAGTATAATGTCAGCACCACCAATGTTTTCATCTCTGAAGTACTCCCATCAAAGCTATGGGGTGACTGGAATAATCTCATTACTAAAAAATAATTTCAAAGATGTCTATAACTCTAATCCACTGAAGTCACAGTGAATTTCACTGAGGCAAGACGCCAAAAAATTCAAATATGGTATTGCATATAGGTGAAAAACAAGATGAGAAGTAATGTTTTTATTTCTAAATATCTTATTTATTATACTTATTACTTTTTTTTTAAATAACTTTAAAATAACTTACTACTAAGTAAGATATAGATATCTTAAGATATATTCTTATGTAATTCAATGCCTGTGAACTTTAATGCCTTAGTTATATATGCACATTGGGTATTTTCCTCAGATCTATAGGCTACTTAATGGGGAAATAAAAAATAAAAATCACAAAAACTGTAAAATATGTTGCTTATATGCATTCAAAATAAAAATATTCATATTATTCCTTTCATTTTCTGAACTCCAGGTTTCAGATTTAGAAGCAAAAGATTTGTCACTTAGCTATGGAATAATCAGAGTTTAAAAATCTGTTTTCATAGCAAAAGAAGATTTGTCACTTAGCTATGCAATAATCAGAGTTTAAAAATTGGTTTTCATACTTTTGCATTACAAATACTTTAATGTGTATTAAAAGAAAAAGAAAGAAAAAATATTTTAAAATGCTCTAAATAGATTACCCCAGACTTTTACTTTCTCTTTCCTCATAAGATAAAATGATATAGGACAGAAAAATTCTTATTCAGAATGTCACTTAAAATTTTTAATGCAACTTTAGTTTTTAACAGTGTTCAAACTGGTGCAGATTAGTCTTTTCATTCAGGTAAAAAGCAACAGGATAAAAGGAAATGTCCTCAAGTTGCATCAAGGCATGTTTAGATTGGATATTAGGTAAAATCTCTTCACCGAAAGGGTTGCCAAGCATTGAAAGAGGCTGCCCAGGGAAGTGGTGGAGTCACCATCCCTGGAGGTATTTAAAAGACATGTAGATGTGGCAGTTAAGGAAGTGGTTTAGTGGTGAATTTGGCAGTTTTAATGGTTGGACTTGATGATCTTAGAGGTCTTTTCCAACCTAAGTTATTCTGTCATTCTACCATTTATCCTCTCAGTTTGGTGGCATCTGCAAACTTGACTACTGGCTCCTCAAGATAATTATAAAAGTGTTAACAAGACTGGCCACGCATCTGCATTTTGTGACCACACCTGGTGCTCTGGTTCCTCCTGCCTGTTTACCAGGATGCATGCCTTTCTGTACATTTACCTGAGGCAGGCATCCATTTGCTATTTTTTGTAATTTCTGAGGTCCCTCTTCTTCATATAACTCAGAAGCATTTGCTTCCTACTCTTGGTCTCCACTTCCTCACTTTGTCTCCCAAATTCCTGGTTTAGAAGTATCTTGTTACCATGTTGGCCAGACTGTTGACAAGGATGTTGACAAGGACGTTTACTGTTGACAAGGATGTTCTTGCCCCACTTTCTCAGGTGGATCCTGTCTCTACCCTGAAGTCCTCAGTGCTCAGAGTGAATCTCATGGCCATAAAAGCCAAATCCCTGCTGTTGACACAAGCTGTTGAACTAGATGTTACCCACCAACACTCATCTCCTCCCACCCAAGCTTTTCTCTTGTACCAGCAGGACTGAAAAGAGAACATCTGGGGCCCCTGATCTTTCAATCCTCAAGCTCTGTAGTGATTCTCAGTATGCTACAGCCCTTCCCTGGCAGAGAAATTTAACCAATCAAATGTAGAAAGTTTCCATTCTAGCTATTTCCACTTTGCAGATACTGCAGAAAAGCTTTTAATAGGAAGTGATTTCTGAGACTTTCATTAGCAAGGGGATTTGCTATGTGAATTTTTGCCTTGTCTTGTCCATTTTTTTTCTAGCTTTACTTCTTTGAAATTACTCAAGCTGATCCTAAATTATTAGGCTCTTCAGGAAATACTGTTTCCACATACAGAAGGTCATAAAACAAAAAGCTGATTAAGGTTTAGCCTGGTTCAGCCTGATTTTCTGAAGCTAACAATACTTAAATACATACTTTTACCTCAGTCTGAGTTTACCACCCAGCTATGAGGATATTACAATTATTTAATCCAGTACTGAATTTCTGTTCGCATCATGGAATGTGATTCCATGGAGAACATAATAATACAATTATGCAAAGGGACTATTTAATTCCTTTTTGGAAGTATGAAATTCAAGATAAAGTAATGAAACCTACCTCTCTGCAACTTGTCTGTAATAATCTGGTTAGGAAACCAGTGGTGTTATGGTATATATAGTTGCTTCACCGGACAATAAGTGAAAAAAACATGAATAATAAATATTTCATTGTAGCTTGAGATATATATAAAAAATCTCATTTATTTTCTCATAAGCACAATGAATGAAAATTACATTATACTTACAGTATATTGGAAATGGAAGGAAATATTTTTTGATTCTTATAACAGGAATTCCTACTTTAACTGAGTTTTGTATCTGACGATGACTCTGAATAGCCATTATTTTATGAGTAACATATTATGTTAGAAAATTGTTCAGATATTTTAGTTTTTAGCACAAAATGCAGATGTTAGGCATAAGCATTACACTAAATAGAATCAATATTAAAATGAGCAAAGATAGTGCTGTACGCGTCCAATGAAATTGCTGTTTTCTCATGCAATCTATAGTAATCCTACTCTCATTTACAAGCACAGCAATTTCTACATTCATCCCTTGTATCTAATGCCATCAGTGGTGCATAAAAATAATAACATTGCTGTAGACTTCAGAAATAAATTGTTTAAATAGGATTTTG
Source organism: Corvus cornix cornix (assembly GCF_000738735.6). Classification (NCBI taxonomy): domain Eukaryota; kingdom Metazoa; phylum Chordata; class Aves; order Passeriformes; family Corvidae; genus Corvus; species Corvus cornix. The sequence continues at coordinate 16,302,910 of NC_047057.1, read as the reverse complement.
CCATTCTTCTTGTTCTTCCCAATTCTATTCTGTTCATGGACCACCTCTGGCAAAGGTTAGATGAGATGTGTTTGATTAAACGGCTTCAGTTGCCTTGTAGCCTTTGTTGGTATTATGGTCTGCAGCAGAAGAAGCAGCAGGGTAGAAGAACACAGCACTACTGCGCTCAAGCAGGCTGAGGTGAGTTGTGTGCTAGTCTGGACAATGCCAGGAGGGGCAGCAGCGTGTTGTACAAGGGGCTTTGCTGCATTTACTGCAACTTCTCTTGCCCCTGCCCCCAAACTCCCTTGATTTCTTCTTAACCCAAGCAACATTTCTGAAAATCAGTGAAGTTTCAAAGTGACATTTCCATCTACCCAATGACTCAGTTGACTAACAGAATTGTCCCTATGCCACCTAACAAAATACAGCCTTAGAATCTGAGATATTTTTAATCACTCATGACTAGCTGTGACAACAAAAAATCCTTGCCCTTGCTGCCACCTGTTTTCTAACATACACTATGTGTTGATACTCCATTTAGACATTAAGGAGCTGAAACAGTATGTCAGGACATGAAACACACCTACTATTTTTTGGGTAACAAACCCAAATTGTGCAGACAGAGCACATGCATGTTGAGCACCAGTGGTGCATACATTACCAACTGCAAGTAGGTGTTCTTCTTGTTCTTCTACACTGATACTGAGATTTGCTAGACATAGTTCATATTCCTTCACTCTTGTTTAAATAACTCTTTATTTCATCTTTTTTCTAATGAAAATGTAGTATATGACTCCTGCCAAGTGTTTTAAGTTGCTGTTCATTCCACCTCCTGCTCTGGAAGTGAAGTATCTGCTGTTGTCAAATATTTTGTTCCAGCATCGTAATACCAGTACTGGTAACCCCAGCAGAACGATGTCAGCTACAGGTCACCCACATTTATCTCAGCTACTGTCATCTCAACTGCTGAAAGTAACTAATCAAAAGGAGTTACTATGTTCTGTACTCTCATGTCCTATAAACTGTCAAATTCTAAAATCTTGAATTCTAAAGCATAATGCAGCAGCATGAATACAGGCTGTAAGTGCTGCACATGTACAGATATAACTTGTATGTGAAGGACTCGAGCACAAAGTTGGCAAATATAGCTACTGTACCCACAGAAACAAATATTATATGTGATTGTCCTCTATTAGGGTGTTAAGCTTAGTTCTTTGTTACACTTCAGTATGCAATGTGGAGCAAACCATAATTAATTTGTTATGGAAACAATCACAAATGTTAAATTTGTAAAAGAAAGATTAAAACCAAAAAAACTTTAAAGTAACTCTAGCTTTTACAATTAAGCTAGCATTATTTTATGGACTAAGAGCTCTGGTTCATTTTGACTGATTAATCCTCATAACTTGCTGAGAGATTGTTATGATCTCACAAACAATCAAACATGGTAATGGGATTGCAGTAATCAATATTATTGGCAAATCACAATCTGAGAAACTTACTCTGTGTTGGGATTCAAGGGAAAATGATAACATTCCTGCAGCTGACAGCCATACAGATCTTACCATTCTTCAAAGAACACACCACTCATGTTCATATAAAAAACATTACAGGTGCCTCTTCAATCAGCAAAGTCCTATAAACTGAGCAAAATTTACAGAAGCCTCAAAACTTTAAATGGTATATTTTTGCATTATTTAGAATTTATAATAGCATTTTTTAGCCTAGTTTTTTCATAAAATGGAAATAAGTTATCTTGTAGAATATGGTCAACAATCACCAGTCTGATATTTGAACCAGAACCCAAAAAGTTTCAGGAATTACTTTAAAAAGTGGTGACCAGAAAACAAGTCCCCATTATTCCTACATGTGAATTTTAGAGTCTGTAGGTTTAAGAAAATATTTATGCATCCTACTGCACAGGCAATGGGATTTGCACATAAGGATCTCTTAATTACATACATCCCTGAAAATGATGCTTTGCTGGAGTATTGGACTTGTCCTGGCTTTGAAATTTTTGTAACAAGGTTACAGTCCATACGGAAAGCTGATCGTATACTTAGGGAGACACCGCACAGTAATTTCATCATTCATTATTTTCAAAGATCAAAGATTATTGTCTTATAGAAACAGACTAATATTGCCCAGCCAGCATTCCAGCTGTAAGTCTTCTTCCAGAGACAGAACTGATAGAAGTATTGCTGAAAACAATGTTTTCATTTTATGAATAAATGTCATTAACTTCTTCAGACAAAGGTTTCCTGTAACAAAAATTCTGGCAGAACTGGACTTCTACTGATGAAGACATTTGTTATCCAGTCTTCTGATTCTGAAAAAGTTACAGGATCTTTGAAGGAAATTAAACTGGCAAAATCTTTAAAATCTATTTATGAATTTTTAAATATAACGTGAAGATAGGACTTTGTTTTTCCTCCCTGGACTAAAAATATATTTTAAACAAAGGTTTTCCCTGCTTCACTAAAAAACTTAAAAGTAATAATTTAGTCTGAGGACATTTTCCAGGCCATAAATTATGTGAGAAATAAAGAATTAATAGGGAAGAAACTTTGCTGTAACACTGCCTGAAGTGCTGACTGCCAATCTTCAGGTGAGATTTTATCAAGGAGCAGACAAGAATGTGTCATGAAAACATAATACATTACAGCACAGAAGAAACTGCAGTGGTTTTTGTCATAACATAGAAAACTACAAGATAGTTCTGACTGACCTTCAACATCACATACACAGGAGTTCACTCTGTGGATGACTGGATTATCTGAACACTCAGAAGAGACCATGCAGAACATGGGTCTTGTCTCAGACACAAGGTTGGAACAGAAACCAGAGAAACAGGCATGCCACCAACTCCTGAAGATAACTAACTACACAGGGGACTTGTATGTAGCAAACAGGGTCTTTGCAAAATTTACATAAAGTCTAGCTGCAAAACAAGTACTAAAAGTTATTGCACTATGAAATACTGAAGGAAATCTTGAAAAACAACTTCACTACCAGTCCTTTTGATCATGCCTTTAAATCCATATATTTTGCAATTCACAGAAACAAAATACTGGTGCTCACATTATCATGCTTTTAGTTCTAATACAACATCAGTCCATTTCTTATTTGCATACTCAGTGAGCTCATATGCATCTGAGGAATGCTAACACAAACACTAGAAAGAACAGGCCTGATGCACATATGTGACTTACTGCTTGCTTTTTGAACACCATCATTTAACTACTACCTTTTGTAAAAGTTACTTCTCCACCTTTACTACTTTTCTTGTACTTCCCTCAACAGACATTCATCATCTATTCATACTCCTCTAATGAAGACTAGAAATACCACTAGTCACCTAAAAAAAAAAAAAAAAGACAAAAGAAATATATCTGCTAAAGAAAAAAAAATGCTTGATATCCAGACTAATGTTCAGGCAGAAACTTAACTGTATCCTGTACAAATCATCCTCACTGCTGGAAAAATGGAATTGTGAAGGGATTTCTACCAAGACACAATAGTTGGAAGAGAATTCATAGGACTAATATTTCCTCTCTGCTAGAAAATGTAAGCTATTCTAGTAATGCCTTAAGAGACTCATATTTTCTAACTTCATATGTAAATTTAAGATAAGCTTATAGGGATATGTGATTATGTTACTTTGTTAATATGGATAGCAAACGTAAAGCTAACTGCTGAGAAATGAAATCCCTTGGAAATACTTCATAGATCTACTTCTGCAAATTTCTTTCAAGAATAGCTTAAATGGAACCAAAAGAAAGTACTTGCATGTGCTGATTGACATAGGGATGGTCCTGGAGGAGTTTGTACTTGAGCATACAAATGTGAAATAAAATAAATTAGCATGCTAAGGAAATAAACACTAATATAAATACATTCCTGAATAGTCCCAGATAGCTAATCCCTGGGAAGAATAACTTAAATTCTGTTTTTATTTATGAAAATGGATTCTAATAGAGTTCCACTTGCTAAAAATGTTCAGAGCCTTAGGCTATGCCTAAAGGCAGAGACACTATATGTGCTGTGAATCCCAACTATTTCAAGTATTTCTTCTTAAAGCTATCCTAAATCTGGTAAAATTTTAATGCCATATAATGAGCTTGACATTCAATTCCATTAACTGCATACATAGAAACTAATTTCCTGTTTGAATTATTTGATAGATCTAATTAAATTACAATTTAAAATACTATTAATCTTTGCTAATCAGCAGCAGTGAATGAAGATACCTCAAAGGTAATAGGTTTTCTGTTCTCTTTCAAAGCTTCCCTTTCAAAGCTTCTCTTTCAAACAAAACTAAACCAACTTGTTCTAGCACTCATTCAGTAATGAACATAAAAGCACTTAGCACCTAAACATCTGGAAAAGGAGCACAAAAATCCAGTAAGAATGAAGAATGAAACACCTATACATCAATAAAACTTGCATTTTACTCTAATAGAATTAAAAGAATGTTCTTCTACAATGCAGATGCCAAAAAAACATAATCTAGATTAAAAAAAATACAAAAAATAATCAACAATAAACCAAAAAGCGTTTTAGGATGCCAAGGAAGGACAACTTTTTAATAATATGAATTCCCAAACTGAACCTTTCTTCTCTCTCTTATCCCAGAATATATTTTAATGTTTGACTAATCAGAAACTTTGCTTATTTTCTGGACAGATGATCTCCAGAGAGTTGTTTTAATGTGTTACACACAAAACCCAAAGTAAATAAGCTGACAAAATAACTATTCTCTTCAGCTTGTATGAACATGACAACATGCCATATTAGAGATATGAGGTCAGAAGTCATTTTGGCTAGTACCTCAGATTTGCATTCAATTATTTTACAAAGGCATTTAATAGATTGTGGGATTATTTATAACTTTGCTGATGGTAAAATATCCTACTGTTTTAGTGTATTTTGACCTAAGACAAAAGAAACAATTTTGACTCCTAAGAGTTTGAACTGCGACTCATGTTGTAACTAACAAATTGCCAGGTATAGTATTTTTATTAAGGGTAAAGGATTCTTGTAAACAGGCAGTGCACATTTTTTTTGTGAATTTACATGAAAAAATACTAGATGCAAAAGGCAGTCTCATTTACATTTCCAACCTCTCAATAGTAATAACAAGTTTGCAGCTTGCAAAAAATTAAAGCTTTCATTATGGAAAAAAAACAAATTACAAGGAAAAATTTTAAAAAATCATAATGTGGAAAGCAATCAGGTTAAGTGCTAGTAAGAAAAGTCAGTTGATTATTCTACAATAAAAAGAAATTTTCCAAAAGCAATTGACTACTGACATCAGACTGGAAAGAAGACCCAGTATACTGACAATTTGCAACCCAACAGAAATTTCCTTTTTCAAACAACGGTGAGTGATATTATTTCTTTATGTTATATGTTCTTATCGTAGGCATGTTCTCTCTGTTTTTTGCATCCCTACAAAGGGGCATGGGGATCAGAAAGAGTAGATTAAAAAAAAGCCAAGGACAGCCTGGAGTCTAATAGTCTTACTTGGAGAAAATTGCAAAATTGTAAAACTTATTTAGTGTTAAGTTTGATAATAAACAACACAAAATACAGATGAACAGGAATCAGAATGTCCAAAATCAGGAAACTGTGATGCTGCAGCTTTTACTGAGCTGGAACTGTGAGGTGTATATGCTGATGTCAATAAATTATTCTAGAGTGGTAGAAAGAAAACTGTGAAAGTTGCAAAGAGATCTTATACTGCTGTGAAATCAAATGATAAACTGCAGCTGAAATCCAATGTCAATAAAAACAAAGTAATGCACATGGAAAAAAGTAGCTCTAGCTATAGATATACAGGAATGTACTCTAAATTAGCTATTATCATCTCAGAGAGAGATCTGGAAATCAAACCAGAAATGTTTCAAAGATCAAGCCAGGGCTCAGTAACTGTCAGAACTAGAAGCAGAATGATACAAGTTACTAAGAAAAGAACAGAGAACAAAACAGGAAGAAAAAAATCCCACACCATTGAAAAGCTACATAAGTCACAGTACCTACCTAGGCAGTTTTAAAACTGAAAAGATGCTGAAAGAGAAGTGTTCAGAGAAAGGAACAAATAAGGTCTAATTACTGGAACACCTCATGAGGGCAGGTACATATATGTACACATACAAAATTATGAGCACCACAGGAAAAGTGAACCATTGTTTACAACAACAGACATTAAAGAACTAAGGACTTAGTACAAAATTTACTGACACAACAAACTTTGAAGACTTTGAAGAGACAATCAAGTGGCTGAAGGCCCAGCAGGGGATGCAGTGTCTTTACCAGTAAGTTGTTTGAAAGCAGCAGTGTTAAGAGAATACTGCTAAATTCTTGCTGCCCTTGTTAGCTTCCTTGTCTCCAGCACAACAGGATAATGGACTATGGAGACCTGCCATCTTCTAACTTTGCCGTGTAAGCCAATGGAATATGGTACTGGACACCCTTCAATCCTCACCAATAAGACTTCTGTGAACTTAGCTGCAAACTCCTGACAAGATCATTACTCAGTATTACGACACAGGAAGAAGGATGAAGAATAATGGATTTTAGCATTTGATTATCTATTCTGGACTTATCAGCAAGCAAACACTTAATCTGAAGCAGATGTGAGATGTAGTTCCTCTCTCATTATGGCAAACCTGCAAATAATTTTCTATTAGATTACCTGTCTCTCCATATGAGGTATTTAGTATCACATTTTACCTGTCCTGACACTGAGCATACTTCAGTCTTCTCCACTCTAAACACTCCATCCACTCACCTTGTCTCATGAAGCTCAGGAGCTATCCATATTTTTTAAACCAAAACAATTATATACATATATATAAAGCACACAATGAGGATAAAAACGGCTCAAGAAGATGAATGGCTATGAAAACATTATCTATACTGTCCTTGTCCTACTACACAAGCACTCAGGAACAGATTTATTCATATTTTAATTCACATTATGTTTAGAAATATGATTAACTACTTTGCAACAAAAGAAGAAGGGTACCCTGGTCTGAACAGTCTACCCAAGATAAATGGCAGAGAAAAGTAGCTGAAGAAACCTCTGCACAACAGTTACTTGCAGAATAAAAGGTTTCCTCACCAAAATATTTGATTCTTTATCATTGAACACAAGAAGAAAAGAAATACAATTAGAAGTCCTACACCAATTTGGATGTCAAGTAACTCTGGACAGCAGGCATATTTATCTTGTGTTTTAGATGATGGGTGGTATTTCCATGTCCTTTCATAAGAGGATGAATAATCGATGAATATCTATAGGTTTGTGAGAAAAGTGATGAAGATTGAGGAACTGAGCAACAGGACTAACTCAACTAGTTTACTAATGTCTTCCTTTAGGAGTTTAATTAATCCATCTGATTAGGCATGCATTATTGGTAAAAAACCCCTATATTTCTTATACTGAAAAATTAAGAAGTAGCTCAGGGGAAGGCAAAAGTAAGTATATATTCAGAGATACATAGAAATATTAACTTCTGTTTCACCTTCCTGGTTCAGGTTCTACCATCCCTCACAAATATGAGAACAAAATGGGCTTCTGTTTCTATCTTCAGGTGAATCTATACCTGTTCTTTTTATTTCAGCTAAATTCAGAGCTAATTACAGCTTTTACTCACTTGGAAAGGCATGCTATTACCACTGCAATTATTCAGTTCCTCTGTATTGCCTTTTGATTCACCTCATTAGCCAACCCCTAATTTTACTTAACCAGGCCAGAGTGTTTAGCTTCTTGTCCTTGGCTCCACCCTCTCCTCATCCTCTATGTCTTCTTTCTTTCTTCTAAACTCTTGCTTCTTTTTATAAGTCCAGTAGTCCAGCATCCAATTACATTACTAAAATAACAAAACAAAAAGAAAATAACACCAACCAACCAACAAAAAGCCAATAAAAATAAAGCAAACCTCAAAAAGTAAACATCACGCAAAAGGAAAATGTAGGAAAATATCCTGAAACTAACGTAAGTACATATATAAACAGCAAAAGAAAAGATTTTTGGATGCTCAAAAATGTTGTTAAAATGCTGATAGGACTTCCTCTACTCTGTGCTGACTTGCTCTGGCCCTTCACTCTTCCTTCTCTTATATATGCTTGTCTGTATACCCACACCTCTCAGGGTTTTTTCTATGGTTGCATCCCCTACACAATCTCCATCATATATTGTTTTCATCTGGCTATATTGGCTCTCAGCACAACTTAATTCCTCTACACCGTACAGAAATGAACGAAATGGAACAAGCATGGAAAAAGATTATTTGGTCTCATATTTTTTCTACTAAGTTTTGGCCCTTTTCCCATCCTATTTCTATTTAATTTTTCAGGAAGGGGATTAACTATTATTTTGAGTTTCTACAGTGCTCAGCATAATAAAGGACTGTGATTGTCCTTGCACACTACCATGGCAGCCATGAGAAACAGTAACAAGAATCTTGCCAATCAGCTTTTACAGATGTATCAATTTTTTTCTAATTTTACTAATTTTGACTGACCTAAGAAGTCAAAGTTTTTGACATGGGCCAATCTCATTTGGTCATACAGGATGTGATATACTTTTGGTGATGAAAGAATATAGCAATGGTAAACTAAATTATGAATACCTCATTATTCTTCCTAAAACGTCTTTATGAGAACCAGTGTAAACAGGCCACTGAACAATCTCACAGACTTTTTTTTTTTTTCAGTGAGGGTATGGAAAGTGTTATTTTCTTTTTATGTTGATGAATCCAGAAGCAACAGTCCATTTTCAGAAAAGATCTTTATTCATGATTACATATGTAACTCTGCTATTGAATGTCTACCAGAAAATGGCAACTATGCAATCTATACCTCAAACAGGTATCAGTAATGCTCTTTTGAGATCAATGATTAAATACTTTTGTAGATAAAGAATCCTTATAAAATATATCAAAAAAACCCCACAAAAATTTGGTTTCAGTAGCTACTGATAATCTTAAAAAAAACCAGGAAAGGTCTTCAGAAGTAGTTATGCCTTATTTTTCTCAAAATGTCTATGACTGTTCTTAATGCAACTCTTATAAGCTACTGGTTATCTCTCCTTACTCAGCCGCTGTGCCTCTGCAGCATAATGAAATTCTGGTGTGATGATAGTACATCCTGTTAATGAAAGTATTATGGACACAGATGGCTATCAGGGCTGCAGATTGCTGAACACCAAGACTGTAGCTGATTTTCTAGCTGATATCATACAGTATTTAGAGTCAACAAATCTGGGACACAAATAACTTTGTAGAAAGCATACTCTAGTATTCAGTGGAAGCTTTTTCTGTTCGAATCAGGGCATGTAAGAGATACGTAAAAGAGAGGGATAGGGTAAGGAGAGGGAAAGGAGTATCTACCCCATTTCCATTCTCATGAATAATTATTTTTTTCAATTGGCAAAATCTTTCGAAAACCATTCAAGTGGATTCAGCTTTACATCATAAGGGTACACTCTAGGAACGTAAAAAATAAATGTCTCAATCAAAATTTTAAAAATTCTTCTAATAATCCATTTTATTTACATTTGAGCATGCTTACTAATATTCTCATAATTTTCTTAAAACTCACTTTCACAGACATCACCAGAAATTTATACTGCTTTAATTTCAATCTTTACCTCTTTTATTCTTTATGCTTATTGTGTATATATATATGTGTGTATATATATATACTCTGATGAATTTTCATAATTGATATTATCATACATAACTTTTTTGCAATTTTTCATTTACATTTAAATATCTTAACTCTTTTTCAGTACAGAAAAATCTCAACATCTTATGGGAAAATAAAAAGCAACATGTTCTGCATGGAAAATACTATATGTAGGCACAGTATTCTTAGTAATTGAAAATTTGAACCTTAAATATTGTACAAATTAACATTTAAGTGAAGTTCCATAATTTTGAAAAATACTCCAAAATTAGGTTAAATATTGAAGCTATCAGAAGCACTCTAACAGGATGTCACACCTCTAAATCTTATCATATTATGATATGAAGTCAGAAATCAAAGGCCCGGGAATGTTATTTTTCATTATTTTAATAAGCAAACTCAATGCAAAAAAAAAAAAACAAAACAAAAACCAACAAAAACCCCCAAAAAACCCAACACCCTGAAGTAAAACAAAACGAAACAAAACACCCCCGAAAAAAACCCAAAAAAACAATACCCAACACTTTATATTAACAGTCCACAATAAAATTTAAAAAACTTCAGAGTACAGAAAAAAATCCAATGCAAACTGAGATGCAGTTTGTCTGTTTCATATAAAACTTTCTATTCCAAATAAAAGCCTGCAGTAGATTATTAGTAGATTACAGTGAAAAGTACACTATTTAAAGCAATTGTTATATAAAAACTTAGGAAAAAAGGGAAAACATTAATACAAAGAACTTCAGAATTCAAATTACTCTTACACTAATCTGACCATCTTCTTCAAATTTCTTTCTTACGGGAAGCTTGTCACTGCACTGATCCCATTATTTTTTTATTATATCTAGCTATCCAAAAGAGTACTGATCCGGTAAATCCAAATTCAAGGAAACAGGTTCATTAGCTACAATAGCATTCCTAATTTGGCTAAGAGGTTAAAGTATGTGAACCTTAAATTATAAGAATATCAAGATAGGAATCATGTCTCTCTGTCTGGGTAGGCTTTTTTATTAATTCTATAATAGGATCTAGACCCATGTTCATGTTCCAGATATAGTCATCAACATCTGAAAGAGAAGCAAAAACTGCTTCAAGTACAGAAACCTTTCCATAATCTTTGTTTGCACACTGAACACAATGTCATTTTAGAATTTCCTACACAAAGAAATGGCACCACTTAATTCATAATAAATTAGTTTAGCCATTGTAATAGATGGATGGGCTCTTACACGGGTTTAAACCTGACTTGAGTCCTCCGGCTTGTCCCGGAAACTACTCCCATGGGTATAATTAACAGCTTAGGACAATTACAATTGCTAGGTAACTTTGTACAACAGCAAGGCTTTTTTACTTGCAAGGTCATCCTTGACCAGGAAAGTAATTTTGGAGCAGAAGCACTACATGTTGGGAAAGAGTTTTGTGGTTTGGCCTTTCAGCTCCTAATTTATTCACTCCAATGCCACATAATAATAGAAATATAAAGGGATTTTATATTTACTATATATTTATACAGAAACAAGATCTATCTACATATATATATATAACTGTAAGACAGAAATAAATATGAAAAATACAATATAATTACCAGAAAACAAAATCTCATGCTATGCACGGTGCCTGCAGAACTGAAGACAATGTGATACTCAGTATATATATTTTGTTTCCAGCTACGTTAACCAAAGGGTCCTAAACTGTGCAAAGAGTTTCAAAATTAGCTTTACTCCAGGTTACCTTAAAGAGCAGGAGACAGGGCAAGTTCTGTGGAAAGCAGGACATGCACTGCTGCACAGCCTATCCCCTGGAGCCTCTTGTCCAGCCCAGAATGGCTGTCAGCCACTGGTACACCGGAGGCCCCACCTGGAGGGGAAGGCCCCAGGAAACCAAAGCAGATAAAAGTAGTTGCACAAAGGCACACGGGGGCACAGCCCAGAATTTGGATTTTATAGTAGCTGTAATTGCACTGGAAATCAAGCAGTGATTATTAATCTTTCTCTGTCACTCCCACCCTGCTCTCCCTTCTCCTAATTTCCTCCTCTGGAAATCTGTGTAACTTAAATTTAGATGGGTTAGAGGTTTCTAAGTCAATGCCATGTGAAATGCTTTATTTTGATTGGATATTTGCTTTAAAATTTGCCAAGTACCCTTATTTTCTAAAGTTTGAGAAAAGTTTGAGTTCTCTAAAGTAGAAGTTTGTTGTGTGACCTCCTGAGAATGTCATGTTTCTCCTGTGCCCCTGCCTCAGGGTATAAAAAAAGCTTAACCCCTTTAAGAAACTCATCAAGCAAGTCTGGGGCTTTACACCAACATGCAGATAATGCAGTTCATATCACTGGTAAAGGAAGACAACACTAACTCAGCACTTTTTAGTGTAGGATGGTGAAATCACAAAAATTAAAGTGTGATGTGTATTCAAATGAACAGAGGTCAGGTACTTAAAATATTCATATAGACCAAGACTTACTTCCACTTCTGACATGTGACAAATGCAAAATTGCAGAACCCAGTTTATTTGCATAAAGAGTCTAAGAATTGCTCTTCAGGAAATCTGGTACTAAGAGCCCAGCAGTATTTTCTAACAGTGAAGACCTACCCAGCTATTTTAAACCCAAATGTCCTCCTGCCCCATGATTGTGAGGCAGTTTATCCTCCTGCTGCCCACCACTTCAACAAGGAGCTTCTAACATTCAGATTGAAGTTACTAAGCAGGCTGCCTGCAGTTGAAAATAAAAATTCAGATAGAATCTATACAAAAATACGGATTAAAAGAGACAGACATCTGCGGGAGCTTCTGAACTTCTCTGAGACAAAATGTGCAGAGAAAACCTTGATATTATTAGCTAAAACATGGTATGTTCCTGATCCAGTTTCACAAAGTCAGATCACAATAAAACTGGGTTCCAGGCACTTTGTGGGTAGCATGATTTGTCTTCTGAAGGAAGATTGAACTCCAGCTGGGAACAAATTGCTGATGCTCTTCAGACAGGCAACAGGCCCTCCTAGAGGGATCCCATCAGGTTTCGCCCCACATAAACGAATAGCAAGCCAGAAGGGGGATGTGTCAGTGTATGGGACCAGATGAAATTGAATCTGGTTCATATATATTTTGGGGAAGGCAATGCTGGGACCTACACTCATCACTGCAGCCTTCCTTTCCATCTTCCAAGGCTGGCATTTCCCTTGGCTTCATACTTATATATAATGATTAGATTTCCAAAACTTACATCAAAATTCTGAATTAAGGCTGTTAAAGCAAGAATATCAATACTGAGTCCAGGGTAACTACTTACTTTAAAAAAGCTGCTCAGAATTCGTCAATATTCTTAGCAAGACCTCCATGTTTTATGCTTAACAAAATTAAAAATTCAGTAATACATGCAAAGCTGAAGCCTGAAATTTAAAATAAGCTTGCTGCTTTGTGCAGAAGACATCTATCCTACCAAGGAAAGCCTGTTCTTAAATTATTTTAATCTGTATTACATATATCCCAGACAGTAAGCTTTAAAAATATACTTTAAAAAAAATTACAATTATTCTTAAGGTCAGGAGGACTGATTTTTCCAATTTTGTAAACTGTTACGTGATATAATTGGAGAGAAAATAGGGGATTATTTCCATTGGCTGTTATTGCACTGCTGCTGCTAGTCAGTGCATCAAAACACCCTAGTACAAATGAAAAAAACCCAATAGACCTTTCCTTCTTTTAAAAAAATCAAACTTCTATTCTTTATCTGAAATAATTAATTTTTTTTTTCTATCACAAATAAGAATTTATTTCTCCTTTGTGATGCACAGTCTAGACTGATACATTTCCCTTCATATTCAATTGGGGCTGAACCTTGCCCTCTCGAAAGGGATGAGCATGGGTGGAAGTTCCCTGTGTATGCCCTTCCAGGAAGGATGCTAGAGGAACCGCTGAAACTCTCAAAAGACATAGTCTAAAACAAGTGGATGGAAATTCCAATTTTCCACTTCCATCTTATCTGAGAGTACAACGAAGCTTGGAGGGCTTTTCTCCTTATCCTACTCCCTGGAATCTGGATAATGAACAAAAAGAAGCAGCTACATCTTTATTTCTGTGTATCCTGTACAACCAATGACTTGGTCTATCATTAGACTGCAAGAGCTTTTAGTCTAGGACTGTGTGAAACTGGATTATGAAGTGTCTTGCATGTCTTTGATACTGTAAAAATAACACAGCAGTAAAACATAAGCAAAACAAGTTAGAGAAATAAAGACATTTTAAAGTTTATTTCTGATATGAAAATGCCAGTTTTTATGACACAAATATGGGGGGGGGTGTTATTCTTTGACCATGCTACTTTCACATAGTGCCTGAAATGTCATTTAGCTATAGTTATATCTCACCCATTGGTAAAATGGCAGGGGTATTTTCAAAGGTTCGTCTCTCTATACTCTCTTACACTCACTGGAGACAAACGTTGCCCTGACAGAAGCCCACCTTCACACATGAATAGTTTTGAAAGTTTCTCTTTTCCCACTCTTCTGGGGATAACTGGAAGGTAGGATGACAACCAGAGGGGGGTAATATAAACATGTTACATTTTTTTTTTAAACTGCCTCTAATCAGTGAAGACAGTGGCTTTTCCAGAAGGCACTCTGAGCAGCTGATGGTCTGAAATGTTTACACACATTACATTCAAGCAGAAAACCTATCTGCTAGTCATCCTATGCTCTCTTTAATGCCATAAAAAAAAAAAAAAAAGAGACAAGCTTTCACAAGTGATTCCAATATTGACACTAAGTGATCTCTGAAATGCCCATCTCATCCCCCTGCCTACAGAGGGAGATGCAGAGGGAGCTTACAGTGACCAAACTCCTGAATTGAGGAATGTCATGTTGACCTATTGCCTGAAGTTGGGTAATGAATCAGACTGCAGACTGCTGTGGTTGTTGATAGTGCCCTGCCGCAAGATATCAAGCACAGAAAACTCTAGCCAGTGATTAAGTGCATGCTTATGTTAATGCATAATATGTTCTCTAGTCATTTTGTCCAGTTCAATTGAAAATGTCTGTAGTAATTAGGCTTCTAGTCACTTCCTCAGAAAATTGTTCCACAATCTAATGTCACATAACCTCTAACGATTTTTCTGTGCTGAAACTGCCATCAGAGCACATAGATGAAAGGGGATTAGACTACATGGGTGACTGCATAGGAACATGAAGGAAGTAAAGGTAACAAAGCTGTTAGCATCGATGAACTAATGCATCCAATCGAACACCAGGAGGCTGAAGGTGTTGTCTTTCAGATGGATTGTGAAAGCAAGGCACTAAGCATTAGAGGCAATTTAAGTTCTCTCAGCACTCTTTGCACAGTATCAGTGCTAACCCCTGGTTCCTGGCCACCTTCCAAATCACATAAATAATTCTGCTTTCCTAAATATTTCCCTGCCCTATAATTTAGAAAGACAGCCATCTCTTGACTTGAAATAGTATATTGATGCCAGGTTTAACCTCGAAGTAGGATGCTTATAAGTGAAACGTATTTCCAGTTCTTTGTTAACAGTACAAGAAGTATTTTATTTCCAATTACATTTTATTCACTCTTATCCTGGCATTATTTCCCTTATATATATAATGTGCTCCCTCTTAATCTGTGGTGTATAATCCTTCAGAGGCTAGTAGAAAAGAATCTGCCTCTTTGTGCCATAATTATTTAAACCTAATTCTGCTACCTCCTTGATTTGTTACCCAATAAACAGTCTTTGATCATGGAAGGAGATCTATTGGTCAACAAAACATTAGGAAGAAAAAAAAAATTAGGATCTCAAAACAAACAAACAAACAAACAAACAAATTCTCAGTTTGAGAACCCACAAACCTATACTGTGCCTGACTTTTAAGCTGTGATCAGTACTCACTCCCTGCTACTTGGCTGCTTGTTCTGTGGAAAAGACTAACATTATGCAAAATCCTGGTCTGCATCTTTATGCCAGTTCCAGTCACAGAATCATAGAATCATTGAATATCTCAAGCTGGAAGGGACCCCTAAGGATCATGAAGTCCAAGTCCCTGCTCCTCTCAGGACCAACTAAGAGAAAACCCTATGACCAAGAGTTTTGTCCAGATGTTCCTTGAACTCTGACCACCTTGGTGCTGTGACCATTTCCCAGGGAAATTTTTTCATTGCCTGACCATGCTCTCAGTGAAGAACCTTTCCCAAATGTCCAATGTGTCCTTCTGATGCTGTTTCATTCCATTTCCTTGGGTCCTAACACTAGTCACCAAAGAGATGGAAGATCAGGATCTCCCCCTCTGCTGCCCATCTTGATGTGAAACACAGATTTAGAAGAAACATAAAGATTTTAGTTATAGGCTAGCTGTGTTGAAATTAGATAGAATAGGAAGGAATTTGGGCCCAGCTAGAGTTAAGAGAGCTGGACCTGAAATAGAGTTTTAGATGTTAGTAACTGATTACCAAATAACTGATGATCTGTCATTTGTATGTTTGCTTAGCTGTGCTTAGAACGAGGAACAGGAACATTGATAAGTTGGTGTAGGGAACAAGGCCAATTACCAATTTCCTCCCTTGGTGGGAACCCGTTCAAATGTCACACAAGAGGAAACTTAGAGGTCAATAGAGTAATTAGGATTGTTAAAGTTCAGAAAGGCAAAAAGGTCAAAATGAGGAAGATGAGTTATTTCATCTTTTTAAGACCACTGACCCAATTCAAGACCACTGACTCAATTCAGGACACACACTATGCATGCTTAATGGCATTTAAGCTCATTTCCATACGAAACAGAGAATGGGAGGTGTTAATGTTATGAATATGCATTTGTATTTTGGATATTCATAATTTTTGGAAATAAAAAGCTTTGTGTTTGCTTGGATCGGAGCCCTGCGTCTTAGGGAGCTATTCACACAGTGCCTGGTGCCAAATAAAACATACACCTTCTAACTCTAAACTGTTAGAGAGTTTTTGTCCATCTCAGTTGGATATTGATATTAGATCGATATTCATATTTTGGTAAATCAGATGAAGTAGTAGACTGAGATGAGGTCACCCCTCAGACTTCTCCAAGCTGAACAAACAAAGGGATCTCAGTTGCTTCCCACAAGTCTTGCCCTTAAGACATTTCATTATCTTGGTCACTCTCCCCTGGACAAACTGTAACTATCTGATGTCTGTCTTATATTGAGGCACCCAAAACTGCCACAGTACTCAAGGTGGGGCCTCAGTTGTTTGAGTTTAGGTACCAAATACTTCAGATCATAGTGAAGCCTTTACCTATCCTTCTTCATTAAAGTATTCCTTTAGGATAGTTATCAATCTGTGTGCTAGCTTCCTAAGCAGGATTTTGGTTTCTTTTTCATTGGTTGCTGGCTTTTTATGTCATGTGTTTGGTTATTCCTTTTATGGATTCTCAGTCAGGAGAGGAAACCTAACTTGCCTCTCTGTATTTCTTATAGACACTTCTGTGTTGCCACTGATGGTGGAGCTACTGAGATGTTCCATTTTATACTGCTCAGTTTCTGTCTCAGGGTTGAACAGTGCCATTTCTTCCCCAGCAGCACTTCAATCTCTAACTGACACTTGACATTCATGATCCAAGAGAACAAAGGTATTCAATGTGAACTTTTTTCCATGATTTTACTAAGTTTTTGATATTATTTAGACAAGAAATTTCACTCAGCTTCTTTTGGAATGTCATGTATTGTCCTTAGTTTGGAGCAGAAAGCAAAGCAACTGGAATGACACTTAACATCCTGTGCATTTCTAAATGAAAAGTGACCTGCAAGGTTGAAGTTGTCAGTGTGTCTGTACCATGCATAGAAAAGGGAAGCTCGTGAGTAACAGA
Organism: Corvus cornix cornix; assembly: GCF_000738735.6. Lineage (NCBI taxonomy): Eukaryota > Metazoa > Chordata > Aves > Passeriformes > Corvidae > Corvus > Corvus cornix. The sequence continues at coordinate 16,285,411 of NC_047057.1, read as the reverse complement.
AACAATTTTACTTTCATATCAGTAACTAGGAAAATCTGCAGTTCTGATGGAATTGTCTAGAGGTAGTTGAAAGAAAAGAAAGCCTTGTACATGCTCCGGTGCATCTATAAGTACAGATGTATTTGTGACTGTATATGTGGGAGTTAGGATGAGGAAAGGAAGAAAAAAATTATTGTTTCTTCAAGTCATGTTGAAAACTAAGTTTAATACCCACACTAGTTTTCCTTTTGGTTTTATTTGTTTTAAAGATACATTTCTTAAATGCAACAAAGTAAAATGTATATTAGAGTGAAGGAAGATTTGAAATATCTGCAATAAAATAATGATAAAATAACATAAATATTACAATAGCAAACATACTAAATATTCTAAATGTCAAAGCGAAAATTCCCATTTCTGAATATAATTATAGTTCTCTTTTTGTCTTTTTTTTTTGCTCCCTGCAATAAGGTTCTTTAGGATGATGAAGCTCTCCAGTTATTAAGCAGTTTTGTTTGAAGTGCATGACCTAGGATTCTATTAATGATCAGTTCTGACTCCTACACCTCCCTATAGAGTCCTAGAGATAATGAGAAAAGCAAGGAATTATTGATTGAAACTAATGCAGCTTCCTTGTAGATCCTGAGTGTCTGTGTTAAACAAAATCAATCAATGGCAACTGAAAAGCATGTTAATCATAATGTATGAACAAATTATATCCAATAACATCCTATAGAAAACAAGATTGTTACAATGCTTGCAAAAGCAATTAAATATTACTAAAAATTTAAAAAGTAAAAAAAAACCCAAACAAAAAACACACTTTGATTCGTAACACAAGTTGCCTGAACACTTTGAATTCAGTTATCTGAGATATAACTTGTCCAAATTTAAGATTTTTGGATATTGGGACTGATCTCCTGGTATTTCTCATAGCATTTTGTGGACATAAAAGTAACCAGTACTCAAATCCAGAGCATAAGAATCTTCTAATCACAGAATTCAGGTAAGCAAATTAATGATTGCCATCCTAATCTTCTCAAGCAAATAAACTAATTCTCTCTGTCTTGGGGGCACTTTATGATGTGTATCCCATATCTCTGCCCTATGCCCAGAAATTGATTCTTGTGCCTTTCTATGTCTCTAAACTGAGGCTGAGAGGGGGAAGGAAAAACTGAGCAAAACTTTTTCAAAGCAGTTTGCAGCTTGTTCAAGGTCACACACAGATAGCGACTTTTTTTTCCCCAGCTGCGGCAGGGAAGCGAGGAAGTACCCGGCTTGCTGCTTTCCAGTCAGCTTTTGTCCAGTTTCAGCTTCTGTGTCTCTGGAGAGAGACTGAGAGTTGAACTTTTTTCCCTTCCCTGGAATTTCTGATTTTCTCCCTTTTCTACTGGACTGCTTCAACCCAGAACACATCGGGAGGACTTTCCACTGAGCACAGAGGGCCTGGCCCTGGGCCAAGCCCCAGCTCCCAGGAGACCAAAGGGAGGACTCGAACACTTTCCCAGGTTTTTTCTCCACAGTGAGAGATTTTATTATTTAGCATTATTTTCCTTTTCCCATGTGTTTGTTAAAGAAATAGTTTTTATCTCCTTCACTTTCCTTCGAGGAAAATTTATTTTTCCTGAACCTTGTGGGGGAGGGATGGTGACCTGCCTTCTCTCAGTGGATATATTTCTAAATTTGGCCAAACGGGAACACTCTCATACCACTTTTCCTCTCATCAGCTCTTTCTATTTTCTGAACAAAATTGTGGTTTTATTTTTTACCTATAAATGTATATTGGACAGAAGTACATGACTTATTGAACATTTAAAAGTTCACTGCACACTTCTCAGGATACTAGTGTTCTAAGAAAGGCTTTGGCATAACAAATCTTATTGTCAGATATATACAATTCTTGTGAAAGAACACAAATCATGGGTGCATCTGTACACAAACTTTTATCAAAGACTTTTCATCACATACTTTAAAACAAATTAAATTAGCAAAAGTACTGTACAAAACCAAACAGTAATTGTTATCTTCCAATCTCTCACTGGTTCCAGCTTAAAAACTGATGAAGCTTAACTGACACACAGGGAAATTACTCTGGTGATAAACCAGATGCTATGTTGAAATAAAATATCTTATCAAACTAATGCAACTGAGGTCATTGCTACGGAATTTGATCTCAAAAGTGGGACTGGGAACACTAGTTGCAAATAAAAACAATATAATGAAAAGTGCAGACAAACCACTGTCATAATATCACAAACCCTACATTCATGAATAAAAATTACATCATAGCCAAACATACCAAATATACATTATGACTCTGTGGGTGTAGAAATGAAGCAATCAACACTAAATCAAGCTTTAAATCAGGGTGAATATCGATGCCATTTTTTCAGAATACATTAGCAGTCTGCCATAGTTAAAGATTGCTAGAAAAAAATACAAAGTAAATCAACCGTCTCCATCACATGGAAATATTTCAAGAAAATCTCTGTTCTTCATGTTCTGCTCAGACAAACTCCTAGACACTGTATTTCCATTTCTAAGAATTCCAGTTTTATCTATCTGACATTCACTGTCTTTCCTTTCTTAGGAAAAGACCTTAGGTGATGCAGCAGTGGAAAGCAGAGTGGATTTTGATAATCAACTCAGGACTTACTCTAAGAGCTATGTTGACAAGTGCAATCTCAGCCAATGTTTGTAAGGTTTAAGAGCCCTTAAATTACCTACTCCTTTTGCTGCAAGAATTGACACTTGGATTTCAAAGCTCCAGGAAATACACTACACAACTGAATATATTCTAAGGTACTTCTCTCCATTAAACATTGTACAAATGGTAGTCAGGCACAACAGAATGCATTTTAAGGTTGTAAAATTTACCAGCTTTGATACGGAATTCTTAAACCACTTGCTTGCCAGAAGCTGCAACAAAATTGTTAGCTAATATTTTCTCACTAGTAGGTTACACTAGCAGGTCACACTTATTATGCATGCTTCCTTCACAAATGAATTCGCATTAAAGGCCTATGGTCTACCTTCACTTAAGAAATAATCTTTTTAAAATCAAGAGTATATAAAGAATAAAACAAAAAGAACCAAATTTTTGAGGGTTTTTTTCTTTTTGATAACAGAAATGAAATGTCAAAAAGCAGTTATATTCTTAATATCAATTATAATATAAATAAAGAAAAATTTGCAGAAGTACATTCTACATCTACATATATTTAAGCAAGCTCAGAGAAGGATTTATTTGTTTGTTTGAAAAATGGGATTCTTTATTGTAAAAAAACCAAAACAAATCAGCAATTATGTTTAGTTGTTACATTCCTGAACCAGCAGTGTTTGACTTAATATTGGAGACAAAACCAGCTTTCTCATACATAATTTTATGTAGTGTTCATGTCATGTTCAGAATAAAGCATTAAGTAGTTGTGTTTGAAAAAAATTATTCTAGAAATGTGTATAAAAATATGGAAGAATTCAGTGTGTATATTCTTTAAACTATGAACCTGCTAAATTCACAGATGGATACTTGTCAATCAGTGGTCCATTTATCTGCCAGCTTTACTCACAAGCAGATTAGAGACAAGATAAAGTGCTTGTTTATTCTTTCCTGTGTAATGGTGTTGATGGTATGTAAAATTACTTTTTTAAACTTCATTCATGACAAAAACTTACAGATCAAAGGTTTGACTTTTGTCTTCTTTTTAGTCTGGAAACCTGTTATGCAGTTCTAGGTATTATTAACATTTTTGAGCTCTGATTACAAAACATCCCTGACAGTGTTGAGGAAAATAAAGTAGCATGTCCTACATATCTTGCAGTTATCATCCTTAGCAAAGGGCTCAACATCCTAATTTTAAACATTTCACAAAATAATGAAGAACCATGTTATTAGATCTTAATATTTCACAGAATCAAAGAATACCAGATTGGAAGGGGACCTCAAGGATCATCTGGTCCAACCTTTTTCAGCAAAATACCAGTCTAGACGAAATGGCCCAGCACCCTGTCCAACTGGATCTTAAGTGTACAATACTGGGGAATCCACCTGTTCCCTGGGGTATTTCAATGGCTGATTTTTCTCATTTTGAAAAATTATAGTTTTGTGTCTAATTGGAATATCCCAATGAGTAACATGTATGCATTATCTTTTCCATGTGACTCCTTGTCAGCCTTAAATAAAGTATTTAGACACAAATGTTAAATGGAAGCTCTATTTTTCAACTAATGAACTTCCCACTTGTTTTTCAAACGTGAAGTACTACATAAAGAACCTTCTCTGACTACATGATCTCTAACCATGGATCGTGTCATTCAGTTCTCTGTTTTCATAAAATTATAATCAAGCACATTGAAAGTACAAGCAGAATTTGAAACAGACTTTCCTCATGATTTTCCCCGAAAAAATAAGTAAAGAAAGAAAAAATATTTTCAAATATCAAATTAACTCAAAGCTTCCACATTTGGAAAACAAGCTAATGTAGTAATTGAAGGATGAGGTGCAGTCATGTCTTCTCAGTGACATGTACGTTCTAGCTATCTAAATTCCGTCTTCAGACACTCACAGATGTATTAAGGCAAGGCAGACAAAGTGCTTAACAGAGAGTGATACACTTGACTTATCTTAGGCACTTAGGATAAGATAAATTACTCTGAGAAGGTGCCTTTTGCTCTCTGTTGGGTATAAAGAAAAACTGGAGTTACTATCAGCTATCTTCAGATACCCAAGTTACAGCAAATCAATCTAACCATAGGCCAAAACTGACTGAGGAAAAATTATGTTTTGTTCCCATCAGCTGGTGCAAAACTCTTTTTTCTACCTTAGAACTTTGTTGTTTTTAAAGTGACAAACATATGTTGAATTTTTTAATTGGTAGTAAGCATTTTTCCTAAAGTTACAACTATAAATGACGCAATAAAATCATTCCTTTCTTAAGCAATTAAATCTTATGATCTTACAATAAGACAGGAAAGCAGAATTGCTGGATGTGGTATTATATTATGAAAGAGGCAGCTAAGAAACTGTCTTACAGAGTACCAAAAACAGTGAAAGAAAAATGCGAAAATAGAATGTGCATGATGTTCTATATTTAGCTTTGTGGGTTGTCTCTGAAATCTCCTTTAAGCTGTCTTCTTTGATAATCACTGGTAAGACCAAATTCTGAGGCAACAGGAGGGTGTTCTCCACAATATTTTTATCTGAGGACTCAAACCAGCCAGTATTCAAAGCCAATCCATGAATTTATTATAGTTCTATACAAAAGCATCTTTCTTTTTTTTTTTTTTTTTTTTACTTTTGTTAATGGAGACTAGATAAAAACATATAATTTTACATCATTATTTTCAATGTGTCTCCAATTTCATTTTTAATATGAATGCTTGCTAAAAGCCTTGCAAGGCAGGCCTGTCTTGAAGACTGTCCCACTGTTAACGTAAAAGAGAATTTAATTTGTCTCAAAAAATTATTTCAAAGAGAAACATTTTCATACTTCCCTGTATGTGAGCAGTTTTCCAGCTACATGCTATCAATGCATCTGCAGTGAATCATACAGAATATCATTTTAAAGAGAGAAGAAATACTGGACATGTGAGGTACATTCAGACACTGAATTCCAAATATAGCATCAGTGTTTTCTTCAACACCATTAAATATAACACAGGAGCAGTCACATTAGCCTCCCAGTGGCATAAGACCTTTGAGGCTTGTTTGTTGCATTTTTTTAATGTTTTAAGGAATAAAAACTACGGGAAAAAAGAATGCCATTTCACTGCGGATTTTATCATCACATGCAGAATAAATAACAGTACTGTGCCCTTAAGATTCAACTGCATATCAAGCTAAAACAAAAGTGAAATTTCCAATTAAAAAAATGTAATTGAAATATCTATACTATTAGTCAGTATTACCCTTTGGGTGAATTTCAATGCTATTGCCATTGGTAGTTGGGACAACATGAAAATTTCTTTCGTAGACTGCTTTTGCTTTGTTTTTTTTATGAGACAGCACTCTTGAATTGCAGAAACTGATTGAATAGATTTTGTTTCTTACCATCAACACACGCTGGCCTTGCTCTTGTTGTACCGGCAATCTGTCCTTTTTTACATGCACAGCGAGCTGTTTGTCGGGCTATAGTCCTTCGGGGCTGACTGCTATCTCTGTCCAAAGTAACAATCTCACATGTACCTGCAGCCAGTTGACCTGGAAAAAAAACCAGCAACAGGTACCAGAGTCACTGAATGCACTACAGGCAATCTATTACAGCCGAACAGAGTCACGGCCCCAAGTCACAGCAGACACTCCACAACAAATGGGCAGCCAGCTGATGGATATAATAAAACTGAGATGACATACAATTTTTCTTTGTGGTGGACGTATGAAAACCCTGCAAACTGGTTCTATCAGAAAATGATTATTGTTCCATAACAGCCAATGAGTTGAGGTTACACAAGGTTACTTTTACTTACGTTGGCTAAGTAAAGGAACAATACTTTACGGTAATGAAATTCAAATGGTATGCTCTTTACATACTTTCAGAAAAGAATTATAAAGTATATGGCAAATAAAAACTTCCCCAAATTTCCAGGTGTACAATGAAGTCTTAACTGCTTTGTGTGTTTGTTTTGAAGGAAAAAGTCTTACAAAGCATGCCCATGTTTGCCAAACTGTCAGTCCTTTGGCTCTCGCTTCATCTAAACTGAAAGTTAATTAATTATCTACCTGACTCATATTTGATGTAGCGTTTATTTTATTTTTTTTTATTTTACTAAATTTACTATGTAACTGTCAAATGGCTTAAATGACACCACACCCTTAGTTCAGTAATTACTTATTTTTATTGAATTTTCCAATATGGGTAGCTTTTCCTAAACAATAAAGAAATTCACGACACCTAATTCTGAATTTTCACTATGCTATGAGAGGCAAACAAAAAGTTCAAAAAAATTATTTTAGGAAGAGCATTAGTCTGAAGTTAATGTTATACTTTTAAAGCGATGCACTTCCTCTGGTACAACCAATAGTAGGCACTTATAAACATATGTATTACGTTCACAACTGTGAACACTATCACCGCAGTGTTTAATGGCTGCTGGCAACTAGACTTATGAGCTATGGTCAGTCCTGTGTTTCTACTCTTTTCCACCCAGTCTGTTAATAAAAACATCTTAGAATAAACATATTGATTAGAGGACTTCATTATACGCTGCTTTTTTCTTTGTTCGCTCAAAAATACTGGATTAGAATGCAGAGGTTTAGCAAGAATGATTGTGGCACAATTTTCTAGAAAATGACAAGGGAGATCCAGCTACACTCAAACATGTTGAACTGAAAAATATAAAAAAAACCCACTATTTTTTTGCCCTAGTGCTAATATATTTCATTCTGGGTTGTAAGAGATGTATTGCTCCTAAGGAATATAGCTGTCTTGGCAGATCATGTGAAAATAAAGATAATCAGAGGTGTATTTAGATCCTGATGCCTTAAGCCACAAAAACTGAAAGCATAAGTATGACACGTAAATGTATGGGTTACCACACTCTCCACTATCCATGAGTATCTGTACTATTATTTCTTTCATTAAAAGATATGATAAATCATATAATCTAGGTGAATAATTATATAAACTTCCATTTCAGAGAAAAGGAACCAGATTTACAGCACAGTGAAAGCGAATAATGACTATACTCAGAGAAAAAAAACAATGAAGCCTTCTATCAAGGTAATTTGCGAAGGCGAAGAGCTTTCCAGGGACTGCAAGCAGTGAGTATCAATAAGAATACCTAATGGTATTTTCTGCTTTTGGACCTGTACAATTTTAGTTCTGCATTGGCTCATTTTGATCCAGCTGGGCTATTTGTTTTTTTTTCATAATTACTGTTTTCAGAAATGATAATTTCCTGCAGGCATAGTGACCGTATTTTCTTTACGAATTTTGAAAACTACACAAGAGTAATTGCTATACACGGACATTTTGTCTGTTGCCTTTCTTTTTTCCATAGCTGAAGAAAATTGCAAGTTACTGTAGAGCTACAGGAGCTCTTATATATGTGACGTAAATATTTTCTCCTGATTGTGTCACAGGCTGCAAAGATTGTAAGCATATTGAGTACTGCAGCACAGAGTACATCCTCTGTTACTTGGCTTTAGATGGCTGAAAAGCATGAAAAGTATTAGTTAAGGTTATGGAAGGCCATCTCCAGAGAGAGTCATCCTGGTGTAAAACACATCTTCTCTGTCTTTCATTAGGGAGAGGGTAAGTCTGCAGGAGTACCTCACTTAGATGACATGTGTGCTCCTTTGGCTTTTTAACAATTTAATCTAGAAACATAAGGTACTACATGGAATAATGGCACTAAATGAATATGCTTCTTGCAAGTACTGAATTGCAAAAATTAGGATACCTTTCATTTTCAGGGAAGTTAACACAGTGACCTCTTTCAAAGGTATTAATGAAAAAAGGCTGTTCATCAGTAAGCCTCTGAACATGCTCCACTTCACTCCTAAACCCAGAGAAGAAATCTCAAGGCAGCAATGGGTGGAGTGTCACTGGAGCTTTTCCAATTGAGAGATTAAGAGCTACAGTCCATGAACAGTCATAAAGGCTCCATACTTTCATTATATTTTCTTTATGTTCTTGCAGCACAAAAAGCAATTCACCACCCTTCAACTTGAACAAAATAATCTTGGTGGAAAAAAATGACAAGCATCGTTAAAAAACAGAGTAATTCTAGCCTTATCTAAAAGTTTTTTCTAAGAAAATTTTGGGTTTTATTATTTTATGAACCAAGCATGAAGATTATTTCAGAAGTACGATAATACAGTTTTCCAAGTTAATTAGTAGACATTTCTTTGTTGTGGCTACTGTTATCATATATATGTAAATATTTTTTAATATTTATTTTATAATTTTAATCCAGTAATTAAGACCTCAGTAGCAATTTATTTGATTTTGTGTTGTCACCATCTGATTCCTAAGCAGAGAAAAGTTTCAGGTTCTTTAATGCTCTTCTATAATGTTGCACTGCATTCTTAAAATGCCAGTTGATCTCTCCCCTCTCTCTCCCACCACAAACACAAATGCTTCTATATGGAATTATTTCAGGAAAAGGGAAAAAACACAGTATTCTGAATTAAAAATGCAAGTCAAAGTAAACAAAAATCAAAAAATTGCACAGCTGCTAAAATTTTAAATTAAACAGGATTGGGCTTTTGGCTTGTATCTTGGATTTGTTTACAGTAACTACTGTATACAGCACTTCTTTTGTTTTTTTTCTAAATGAAGTCCAATTGTGATCAGTCCTCAAACTGCTCTTTGTGAGACTTTCATGAAGTGTGTTAGACTCAGTAAGTATTGGTACACATATATTTACCAAATATGTGGGAAGTATCTCAAGGTAAAACGAGCATATTTTTAATAGATCTTTAGTACTTGCATTCTTGAAATGAAAGAATTTGTTATTGAAAAGTTTAAAAGCAAATGGCATTTTTCATGCTTATTACTAAGACTCCTCTGTCAACTATATGTCATTGTTAAAAGAACAAAGATTTTGAAAAATCTATACTTTCTGCAGTAGGTAAAAGCCTTAAATAGTAAATATATTTGTATTACGTGGAGGGTACCTGGGATAATATTGAATTTTCTGTGGCTAAAAATATTTCTGTTCTCCAACAGGAAATAAAAATCTATATAATCCACATTAACTACAGCAACCAAGTTACAGACTCTTTATTTTAAATTTATGCTTAAAGAAAAGCAGAAGACTTTACCTAGAATTCATTTAAAGAAATAAAATCAAATTATCAACTAATGGAATCTGGGAGTACAATGAAAGTAAGGCTTGATCTAAATATACAGATTTTTCCAGGGGTTTAGATTTCATGCTCATCCAGAAAACCTACTTGTGATGTGTACATGCAGTCTTATATTATATTTTCAGTGAACAATTTTTCCATGCATCACCAATTTGATGCCTAGCAACACAAGCTCTTTTAGTTCAAAATGCATTAAGTTAGATGGTATTAAAATTCTTGGCTAGATTCAGATATGCTTTTGTCAGTGAACACAATGCAGGAGTTGTTTCAAAATCAGATCATAGGAATACATTCAGTAGTTTTCTATTACAATATTGAAGTCTTTCTGACAACAGAGCCATGCCAACTCCTGAGCAGAGCTGAGGATCAACAATTCCTACTGAAATAAGGGGGAACTGAAGTACTTATTGTCACTCATTATCTGCAGTTTGATATTAACCTGAGTAACAAATATTTAAACATAATTCAATTTAAAATATAAAAAGCATATGTTTAAGTGTAATTTCAATTTTTTTTGTCACAAATCCTTCCTCAAAGAGAATGTTCTGAAAGATGCATTACACTGAGCATGATACAATTCCAGACAGTCCAATTACCTTTTCTCTTTCAAATTTAGTTCATAATGAGGGAGATTACATCAAGAAATTGGTTTGTCTCAAAGAACCACACTCACATTTAAGGTAAAATAGTAAAATTTGTGGAAATCCAACTAGCACTAAATAAGAGAGAACAATTCCCACAAAGCTTCCGGAAAAAAAAAAGTATTTAAAATAAAGTAACAGAGCAGAATTGGCTCAGACAGTATGGGGAAAAGTTTTTCAAATTAATCAGCACAATTTGAGAATAACTATCAAATAAGAACATTGTTTCAATTGTTAACTTATATGATACAAGGGCATTTCAATTTTTCAATAGAGTATGTTCAAGGAAATACACTATTTCCCTTTCCTCTTCTCAAAGTCAATCACATTAAAAGCATTTGTTTCCAAGATGTTTCATATATCATTTTGGACCTTATATCTTTTTATTGAAACAAATGTTGTGGCTATTTAAGCAACAAAACTACACAAAACAAGTCTTCATGCCAGTAAAGATAGATAACATCTTTAAAATAGTCTTCAGCAGTTTTTCCTGAGGGTATGATTATGCTGTCAGTACAAGACAGGACCAATGTCACTGAAACAAAAACTAACTAATTTGGATAATCCTTATCTGTTGGTGTAACCCACAGGTGCCCAGTATAGTAAAAGCAGTACAATTTTCTCAGAATTTTCCTTACATTTACTTCATTACAGGTTCAGAGCTATATTTGATGAGAGTCAACATTACAACATGACCTTTGTAGCTTCTCAATCTTAAAAGAAGTGATTTTGAATTTTAGTAGTATTAGAGAAGAATATTGGTCTTAAAAGGTGTGGCTTGAGTGCCCATTTTATGAAGGAAAACTCACTGTAAAACTTAATTAGTAAAAATTATTAATAATGAGAAAAATATGATTAATGCCTTCTCCTTTAAATACTTTAAATATTTTTCAGAGTTCCACTGCAATGAAACAGTACATTATGTCCCCCTAGTAATTACTAATCTTACTGCAATTTTCAGACTACCACTTAGCCATCTCAAGCACATAAACAGCACAGACATTAGAAGGATAGGAAGGAAAATAGTTTTCAGCTCTTCCATTCTGAAATAAGCAGTAAATTTTAATTAAGATAGATCCTACTCTTCTAAGTAGTTGCACAGGAAAGAAAATGAAGTCTGTGGAGATTCAAGATACATTCAGGACCCATTTGGAGCTTTCATTTTCTACAAGATAAGAGTAATGCCCTAACTTATTGCACCTGATACTGCTATTGCATGTAATTGCTTAATGTTTTGTTGTATAATTAAGAATAATTTCCCCTATATCTGACTATTAAAAACAGAAGAGAAAGAAAAACAAATTTAAAACCAAATTCAGTAAAAACAAACTGCAAGATTTCATATTACAAATGCAATTCTCAATCAGAATTGGTACACAAAGGGGAATTCCAGACCAGAAAAAGCTCAAAAGTCAAGGATGTATGAATAAATGTGGAAGCAAGTAATTTGTACATAGGAACCTAGTTCTAACTAATTTTTCCTCCTTTATTACTTTAAAAAGTAATTCATACTGAGTGTGTAGAAATGACAAGGTGTTTGAGTCTTTTTTTTTGAAGTAATTTCTGCCTCTGTGTAAGTCAGTGTGAACTGCAAATCTCAGCTCCACAGAGCTCCTCCAAGGAGGACCTGCAGCTCCGAGGGCCTCCTGCTCACTTGTCTTCATGCAGGGTTAGTTAATTGCTTCTGGAGGCCTCAATTGGTTACAGAAAGGAAATAAGTGTAGGAATTCAGGATTGAACAAAGCTTTGCTTATTTGCATAAGTCAGGAAGTGGCTCTCATTCTATTACTTTCCTAAAAATATTAAAAGAGATTAAAAAAAAAGAAAAAAAACCCAGAAAAAAACAGAAAAAAAAAGAAGGAAAAAGAAAATTAAAAAAAAAAAAACCAAGAAAAAGTAAGAAAAAATTATTTCTATGTCTTTACCAGCCTCTACATGTAAAATAAACCTAGTCTGCTTATAAAACAAACAGAATAGCCATAGGGGAAAAAAACATTATTGAAGGGATGCTGATATTCCTCTTGAGAAAGACAGGAATAAAAAGCACAGGTTTGTCTAAAAAGCTACTGACATTTGTTGGAGCCAGAAGCTGTATGTCGGGAAGGAACAAGTCTGTTGTGTTAGCAAAATATGTCACTGCAGGGAGCATGAAATCATTTTGAAAGAACATGCAGATAAAGTCATATATCAGAAGTAGATATAATGTAGCAGCTCAGGTAAACAGTTTTTAACTTCTCAGGCTTTCTTTTGTACTGTCAAACCACTATCCTAGGATTAGCTGTTTGTTATTCTAGAAGGACTTGAAAACTACTTACAAATGAAACACAGCCTTTAAAAAGTCATTATACAACTGGCCATCCTACTTGTATCAAAATACGGACTGCAAGATTTGGGGTTCAACAGCAGATTTTGGATAAAATTCGGTCCAGTAGGGGTCATGCAGGAAAGAATTAACATACTGAAATTTTGTTTTGTTGAATCCTGTTGATATGTCTCAGTCCTTAAACTGCAGAAATAATAACCCCAAAGTCTAATTACCATCCACCAGGAACTAAGTTATATCCTATGTAACAAGAACTGTGTCATTACTCCGCGCCTGTAGCAGGTTTCAAAACCTGGAGGCCAAAGTAGGCAGCTTAAGACAGCACCTACCTAACACTATCCAGCCTTGTTAACATGCCATATGCTAACTCATACCTATTTATGAATAAGAAATTCAAATTATGAAAATTTTCTGTCATTTTTGTAGGACAAATATGATCACACTAAATAGCCTATTGTCCTGTTAGAGTATCTAAATAATTTCTTTAAAATAAGGCTGCTTATTTTCTCTACTGCCTGTAACACTAATCTTCCCTCTTCGCAAAAGACTATGACCAAAAAACCCTAAAACATTTTCTTTCTAGTAATGGCACTGTAATGCAGTTGTTTTTTTTTTTGGCAATCCAGATGGCAGGCTTACCCTGAAGTCACTAGACAGCAGAGAAAATGTTCTAGTAGCTAGGGCAATTATTTTGCCATCTTTTTTGTTTACAGAAAAAGTCCATAAACATTCTCCATTTAAAATAAAGTCTCTCAAGACTTTGTTATGCTGCACTTGCTGCGAACATATAGGTACAACAGCTCACACATAACCACAGGAAAATATAAACTTAATAACACAGCAAAAGTAAACACTGAAAAAAAAAGGAAGCTCTGAAGCAAAACAGTATCCATATCCAAGAAGGAAACAAATTTCAAGAATTTTGAATGTCTTACTATACCTGAGAAGAAATATTCCCACTGAAAACTATATGACATTAATTAGAAGTATTATGGATGAATCCAAATCAGAGTCTCACGCTGAGAATCTTGAGCAGACAAAGGATCCTCAAGCCCAAAGCTTCAACAGGCAGAATTTGCATCTCTTGTAGTGTGCCTGCAGTGATCATAAAGGAAGTTTATGGTGCATATGCTCAACTAATCTGGATGCTAGCATGAGTGCTCCAATCAAGCACATCATCAGGACTGGAACAGAACAGCTAGTACCTTCTGTGTCTGTTCTTTCTTCTTGCTTTGCTCTCAGTTTCATCACTGATTCCACAGGAGCAGTTCCTCCATGTTTAACACAGGGTGCACCTCATTCAGGTGCTATGCTGAACACATGGCTACATTCAGCACACAAGCCACACTACTGCAGGTACAGCACCAAGGTAAGAGTTTAAAAATACACATATAGTATGCAAAAGAAATATATCCTTTCTGTTAGAATAATACCAAACTTCAGCACCAACCAGAAGACATGAACTTGACAGGCTCCTTAACTTATGATTTTGAGTTATGGCTTTCATTTTAAAGGTTTGTCTGAGAACAGAGTTTTACACAAATGTGACAGAGAAGCATGAGTATGTCGGCTATTATTCTCAGATGTTCTGCAGACTTGGAGGAGTGATTTTCTATCTGGGCCAGCTTCACTGCTGCATTTTCCATTTTTATCTGTTTTGCTCAAAATGACTTATGAAACAGGTGCATGCTGAAATGAAAAGTTTTCATGGATAAAATCCATGATTTTTATATCCTTATTTCTAGTCCTCTAAGAAGATAACCATTTATGGGATAAGATTCTCTTCTGCACAACTCAGAGGAGGGTGTCAGAAAAAGAGGTTTTAAGTTGCTCATGTATCCAAGGCTACCCAAACAGTGAGAAGCGAACAAGGACAACAGTCATCCCACCCACCTTTACCAATCAGTAAAGGGCTCGAGATTAGAGACATACACAGCATCTCCTCCTGTGTCCCATTAACCAGGAACAATGCCTTCCATTTACACAACTAAGTGTTCAACAATTGCACACTCACAACTCCATTATTTCAACTCTACAACTTATAGAGGGGTTTCTGCTCAAAGAAAGTCCACCATGTATGTTCAAATTAAATGTAGAAACAACCTTGTTACTGAAAACCTGAAAATATTTTAATTGTACAAATCCATTTACTGCTGGACTCGGTGGCTGCAAAATAAACACAAATCTATCAACAGAAGCAAAAATTATGTGGTATGATATGTGTTCATACCATAGAAGGCAATGTCAAAAAGACTTTACACTGATGACCGTTTAAAAAGCTTTAAATGAACCTTTTTTTATTATTATTATTCCGTCTATAACAAGATCCATCTTTTTATGTACTGCTTATCAGTTTTACTAGGTAATAAAAAGTTAAATTATGCCATCAACTTACCAATGAATGCCTAATAAATAATACTTCCTTAGTTCAAGGTCCTTAATAAAAAGGAACAAAAACGAGGCCCGACACCATTTTGCTTAGCATTTTGATGAACTAAATTTGCTATTACTCACGGTGTACCATCATGAAATATGTTTTCTAAGACATAGAATAGACTGTGGTTAAGTTTTCTAAACACAACAAAATATGTACTTGGATAATCTCATACACATATACATACACAGACATTCTTCACAGAAGGATGTGTTGAAGAGTATGCAGAATGCATTGCTTCTCATATTGGCCATCAGATACAAGCAATTTGCTACGGTTCCTCACACAATACTATTTTACTAATCACACAAGTGAATCACTAAGTCTGCTCTTTATCATACCATAGTCAATGGATGCAATATCTTTACTTTACAATATACAACTTTTAGTCAAACCCAGAGAAAAATTTCAAAGCAGAAACTACCTGTGTAAGAAGAACTCCCATTTATTTCTAAGGGAATGCCATATGCAAAAAATAAAAGACACATCTGAGTCTGGTATTGGCTATATTTTGCATTGTTTATTCTCACCTGCCTGCTAGAACTTTAACACCACAATGATGACTGTAGACAATGTTTCAGTGTTCTGATTGTGTCTGGTGGATGACACTAAATTTTCCTCCTAAATTTGGGATTAAGTGCATCATAAACCATTATAAACTATATTCCATCTTTTATCAGCTAAGACTCTAACAAGAAAAGCTAAGATGTGAAATTTGATCAGCTCCATGGGTTACACTGAAGTAGCACTGACCAGAATTTTCTGGTGCAGAGGACAAGAAGAAAGCTGTCAAGGTAAAGAGCACGGAGCGTAACTAAATGCTGCTCCTCAAACAGAGGAAAAGCTGAAGGAAAATTGTTAACATTATGGAGAAGCATTAACACTTTCTGCCTTCCTAATGGTGAATATATTTCAGTTGTTTAGATCAGTGATACTGATATTGTGTTTCTGTGGTAATGGTATGAAAGCAGGAGAAAGTATAAAACTCACTGAGAGGAGAATGATCCCACAGGGATGAGTAAAACAGCAGCAAAGCAAGATTTATTGAATGAATGTTTGCACTCACCAGATGTAATAAAACTTGAATGATGTCAAGCAACTAATGTACATATATGAGATATACATGGTCATGTTGACCACTTATGGCCTGCCCTTCTTATTTTAATTTTCCCAATGGCAATATAGAAACCTGAATGAAAACCGAGGGTAAGCTGATAGGAACCAGAACAGAAAAGCTAGCAATAAATATTTCATTAAAAAAGGGTTTCTGAAAGGCCATATAACCTTTGTCTAAATGCCTCAAATCCAAAATGTATTAGGTTCAAACAAAATAAAGTTATTTTAATTAAGTATAGGTAATCAGAATTTATACAGCAACAGCTAAAGGGAGAGTGATTATGACACTAAGACAAATCCAATCATTCAGACCAAAGACTGGGCAGGGTATCTCTACAGAAAATAGGCCAACACAAGCATGTATTACCTAAGGGGCAAGTAAGCATGGTGAACTGAATGATTAATCACAGCTGTAACTACGCATCACATTATTTGTGTGTATGTTGATGAACACGTGGATATTTCAGTCTGATGCTGGGGTGGATAACAGCAGAGGGACACAGCAGTTTTGTAATAAAGAGAACATCACAATCCCATATTAAGGAATGTATTAAAAAAAGATTACATAGTCTTGGTGCTAAACAGGTATGGCAATCAAAAGACTAGGATTCAGTTTCTGACATTGTCATATGTCTTCTGTACTAGCTAACCATTTTGCTCTTGTTAACAGGAGGATAGAACACTGTTTGCAGTGAAACTACAACCCCATCAGACTCACAGTAGCCCAGAGCTGAAGCCATAAGAATGTGGTATTAATCAAAATTCAGTTCTTCTAATCTGCTGAAACCTAATGAATTAAAGAACTACAATCCTTCCCTACTCTTAAGTGAAAACAGTAGCACATTTTCTGTACAACATGAATCTTTTCACAATGACTAATCCCGTTCCCAATAAAATCAATGGAAGTCTTACCACTAACTACATGGACAAAAAAAATCAATGGTATAAAAGTCTCCACACTCCCAGCACCAGTCCTTTAACAAATTTGTATTGCATCTTAAATAACTGTCATTCTAACCAAGGACATACATCAAATGAATCCTTAAGCCAACTGAAAGCTCTGTTTTAAGAACCATTCACTTTGTATGACTTTCTATGTACCCCGAGCCATGGCAGCAGCTCGGAACAAAGGTGCCCTGAGATCAGGAGGTAGAGGTACATGTAAAACCAGAGGCACACTTCTTCAGTGTTGCACTTGACTATGCACTGTATGACAACTCTACAGTCTCTCTATTTTTCTTGGAGTAGATAACCTCCAGGCATCATTCCAACCTAAATCATTCTATGATTAAATGATGAAAATAATGTTCCAGAATACACTAGTGTATGCTGCAGGTATAAATGAGTACACACGGTGTCTATACTCTTGTATGCATAGCTTCTTCCTTATGGCTGTTGACATTTTGGTCTTTAAAACACATTGGACACACCACATCTATTCTAGCAATTTCAAGTAGACAGTTTCTATTTTCTACTGTTTCCCAATTTCAGATATTAATATCAACAAAACTTCTCTGCTGATATGAGAGAAGCTTATTCCAAAGTCATTACATTTAATACCTGATTTCTGGTATCTTCAATCAAATGAAGCTGGTCGCTGTTAGAGAAGCAAACACAGTAACAGATCCAAAGACTTAATAAGAGTAAGGTGTACAAATAAACTATTTCTGACAATGCTAAACTCCTTAAGAGAATATAGAACTACATGTATAAATGATATAAATATTGTATATATGTAGTATCTGTATGTATAGTGCATACTATAAATTGTGAATACCTAGAAATTGTAGGGGGATATTCCATACTGAAGAAATTTAGAAATGTACAGATCCAGATTTAGTCTGTCCAGATCCTTCTGTAGAATCTTCCCACTCCCCAGCAAATAGATACTTCCACACAGCTTGGTGTCATCCATGAATTTACACTCAATCCCATCACCCAGATCATCAATAAAGATATTGAATAGGGCTGGGTCCAACACTGATACCTGAGGGACACCACTAGTGACAAGATGCCAACTGAATGCAACACCATTCACCATCACTCTCTGGGACTAGCCATCCAGACAGTTCTTAACCCAGTAAAGGGACCACCTGTCCAAGATGTGAGCTACCAGCTTTTACAGAATGCCATGAAAAATGGCATTTAATGGTTCCCTTTTCCACTTTCGTCTGATAGTCCTTCCTACTAACTATCCTTTTCACCAAGCCTAGCAGTAAAGACAAGAATAAAAGTCAAGACTGGATTGCTTGCTTAACCCTTCACATAAACTTATGCATTGTCAGGTAAAAGTTATAAAGCCTAAACACTCTCTCTCCTTCCTTTTAAACATTACATAACTGATATCTTATATCCTACACAGAGAGAGTTTCATAGTGGTTACTGAGATTGGATATACGTTCCTACACGCATAAGTGCATGGCTATACACACAACCACAGATGCATGTCACACCCTATCCTGTCCTGGGATAAGCCATGTCTCAAGTTTTTTGCCTTCCTCTTATTAGAAAATCCACTTGTAATGGTTACTGCATGATCAGTATGCAACTGGGAAAGAAAAAGAAAAAAAAGAAACAGTAAAAAAGAGAAAACCCTCAAGCTGTCTAGGCAACCAATCCTTCCCACATTGCAAAAACTCTCAAGTAGACTTTCTTGGAGTTGGTGAAAAATTAGAATCTTTGCC
This sequence comes from Corvus cornix cornix, assembly GCF_000738735.6. Classification (NCBI taxonomy): domain Eukaryota; kingdom Metazoa; phylum Chordata; class Aves; order Passeriformes; family Corvidae; genus Corvus; species Corvus cornix. Next base: position 16,266,423 of record NC_047057.1, on the reverse strand, counting down.
AAAGTCCCTTGGTGACAAAGGAAATGGATTTTGATATTTAAGCCCTAAACACAAATTAGAACCAGCAAAATAAAAAAGAGAACAAATCTATTTAATAATCTGATTACTTTTTACCTTCCATTTTTCCAGTGATGGGGTTGTATCCAGAGACAGTGTAAACATTTTATATTGCCCAATACAAGAACCACAATAGAAGAGTGTAATTAGCCCTGGAAAGACATTCTTGAGGAAGTATTTTGATTTCAAAAGACTGTTGGAGTGATTGTCACCCCTGCTGTGCTTGGATTCTCTCTTGATGTGCATAAAGTGTGAATGTAGAATGCATTATTATGAAACTCACTCGTCCTTGCATTTGTGTGCTCATTGCTTTGCCATCTTGTGGTAACCAAAAATAGAAACCTACAGAGCAGCACATAATTCACACTAGAATAATGCTGCCGTATCTTTTAATGAATTCTTCAGTGCATTTGCTGGAAATCTACAACTCAAACAATGTTCTGCATTTTGTCATTTATTTAACAAATGTGCAGTCATTTTCCTTTTAAGAGAGATCACTGAAAAATACAAACTGCAGTCTAAACATTAAAAATAATCACAAACATTAAATGATTTAATGATGCATGAATGACTTCCAAAGAATTTTATCAAAATACACTATTTTTTAAAAGGAAATAAACTGATTCTATTCTCTCAGCACATATAAAAGCAATACCTGTATAAAAATTATCCAACTACAGGACAGTTTAATGTGTTATAAAGGAAATTGGATTTGAACTTCATAAACTAGTCAATAATTATTTATGAAACAAAGGCATTTGCTGGCTTTAGTTTGTGGTTTCTCCTTTAAATTACCATGTGAAGAAATGAATATAAAGCATCTACCCCTTCTAACTTTAACTTTTAAAAGAAGTAGCACATTTTTGAGTTAGTGGTCCCGAGAGAGAAGATGAGGCCTTCTGTTGCTAAGCAAGAGCTTGCAGTTATTTCAAGCTTTAGCTGAGTACAAGCAATAATCACTACTGCCTGAAATATATTGGAATGAAAGTACATGGGGCCATTCATGACACTTCATCAGCATGCAGGAGGCAAACAGAGTGACTGCAGTGATTGAATACAGGCTCAGAACTACTGGCTTTAATCTCCATCTCATTCATTCAGCCTTTACTTTTGGCACAGCTGTATGATAAACACTCTGACATTTCTTCCTTGCCCACCCTCCCTTGGAATCCCATGATTGCTGTGTGTATGTTTGTTATGTATTTAAGATCATCAGGTTTGTTTTTTCTTTCTTTATGGTTTTGGTTCCACCTCCCTTCTCCCCCATCCATCCCCTCCCCCACCCCTCCCAAAAAAAAAAAAAAAAAAAAAAGTTTGGGTATGGGTAATCGCCAGGCTTACAATTGTTACTATCAAAACACCATTATTTTGTTGCAGGGAAACTAAGTCATGTTCACTTTGCCTCTGCAGACATCTTAAATTAAAAGAAAAAAAAAAAAGCTGAATTCCCAGTTAATACTAATTCTATTACCTTCATGTATATGTATATATAAATCAAATGTATATGTTTATAATAAAGTATAACTGACTTATAATGGCATTATATAGAATTTTAACATTACTGGTACTAAAAAATTTCTGATGTTAAAAAGCATACAGTTCATTACTCAGTAATGGGGCTTTTGTTTGGTTTCTTTTCTGCTTGTTTGGGTTGGGTTTTTTGTGGTTTTTTTTTAATTTTTATTTTTTTGTTGAACATCACTTATTTTGACAAAAAGAGCTCATATACACTTCCGTATCACCTGTTCCTTGAATCTGCCTTGGCTTTGCAGCCACTGAGTTCTAAGGGTCCTGAATACCTTAGGGCCTAATTTGTACCTTAAACATCTTATGGTAAAGTTAATGGAATTATATGTAAAGCCAGTAAGCACAAGCAACCTCTGCAACTGGTAAGCAACTATTACACTGGAGTGACACTGGTGTCAAAAAGACAACTTCTATTTTATATTACTCCTCCTCATACTAAAATACCTAAGAGTTTTGGGAAAATCTGCCTAGACTCCTTTCAGAAGTCTGGCTGACTTCTTCTGCTCAGTATGCCAGACTCCTTGAATTCACAAGTCTGCCATACAAAACTATCACAGCTTTTCACTCATTTTGTACTGAAATTGATGTAGTTTGATCAGTACAACAGCTGTAATTTAATAAAAAAGATACTGTTATGACAAACAAGACACTCTAAAGAACCTACTTAATAGTCTCCACTACAAGATGGGAAAGTATTTGCAGTTTTTCTGACTGAAAGCATGTCACCATTCCTTAATGCCCAGAGGTAAGTGGGATAGAGCTCTGCAGAGGATTGGCTCTAGAGTGCCTGTTACTGATATGAAGCTGCCATTTCTCTTATACTAAGTTTCTCTCCTAAAGAGTTACTGAGCAGAAAACATAATGAAAATGAAGAAAGAGAGAGAGAGAAAAAAAACAACCCGCCTACACCGTTTTCATGCAACATTCAACACCATCTCTCTCAACTAAGTAAAGAGCAATTGATATACTGCATTGAAATCTGGAGACAGCAAACAGATCACTGAGTGAAGGAGATAAAAAAGATGAACTCTGCACATTCCCAGGGAGATGCAGAAATATCCTTGGGACAGCTAAAATAAATATTTTAAATAAAAAATTATTTAGTTAACTACAATGCCACCTAAAGAATGGGACCTAAAATCCATCCCCAGAAAACAAGGCAAATTCTGTGTTGTACTTAAATAGCAGCAAACAATCCAGCACCTTCCACTCCTAAGCACTCTTACCATACTGTGCACTTTTAAGGATCAGGTTTCATTAGTTATTTACTTCAATCAGAAAAAACCAAACCATTGAATATGAAAAAAAATGTCCCATTGACTGTGAGAGATTAAAATCTTCTAAGCAGCAATGACAAAGGAACACAACACACAGTGAGACAGACTAATTTTACTACCTGTATGTTGTTATGGAGAAGGGAGTTAGGATGACTTTATCTACGCTGAAGTGCAAATACACTGAATTGTCAGTCAAAGACTGATACCAATATATTTATTCACTTTCCTGCTGTGACTGTTCTATCTTTCCTGAAAACAACCATTCACTAGTAGTAATTGGTCAGCAATATTGAATGATTTGACTATACCAGCTCACATTATGATTTTTTTATTATTTATTTAAAAAGAGGATGCCACTGTTACAAAAACACCATAAGTTCCAGAGTCTACTTCAAAATGTTCATACTGGCTGCTTAGTTAAAATAATTTCTCCTTAATTAAAAACAACATGTTTCCTGCTAAGAAGCTTAATGTATTACCAAAAGGAAACAAAAGCAAACAAACACATAAAAAGCAAACAAAAGCAGAAAAAGCAAACCATAATTGTCCAACAGGGTGCACAATCTGATTTATTTACAACATCTATGAAAAGAAACCCATTCTGTTTGTGAGACATGTATCTCCTAAAGTAACCATTTTATCAACTGTTCTTATTTTTAATGTAGAAATTATTCAGGATATATTTTAACTGGTGGGCTAACAGACTAAACAGACCATAGAAAAGGAAAGCTGACAAGTGATTGCAGGCAACATAGCAGCTTACTGGAAATATAAATGATGAATATCACAGGAGACTTCATCAATGCATTGTGACCTGCTTAAAAAAAAAAGTCTTACTTTTTTTGATTCCAGAAAAGTTAGGTCTTCCTTTTAGCACCATCAGGCAAAGAAGCCTGCTCTTTTTTTTTTTTTTTTCATCTTAGTTCTTTTCCTCATTAAATGTAGGGCAAGAGCAACCTTGCTTCCCAATGTCAGGATTTATGAATTCCCATTCACAGTGTCCAAAGATTTGCAATACAACCATCCTGACCTTGGTTAAAAAGGAAATCACTCTGAATGAGTTTAATGAGGATTTGAGGAAATGTCCTTGGAGGTGTAGCTTGAATGAAAATGTAATAATGTCTACATTTTGCCTTGTACCTTATGAGGAGGCATGAAACAAATTTTAGTCAGCATTTTTCACTTGCTACTCTCAATCTCAATAAAGCTGTTTAAACAAAGCTAATAGAAATTGGCCCAATGAGGCATTATTCCTTTCATCTGCAGTATTTAAGGCCATTTTTTTATGTTGACTTCAGAAATTATGAATTAAGACAACAGAACAGTAAGTCAGTATCACTGTGGGTAAACTTACCAGACTTTAGAGACAGCTGATGATTGTTGGTGTCTGAAATGTTTCTTTTGATTTTAGCTGGGAAGTTGTTTTTCTTTAACTGCTCTTCTGTTGATTTCTTTTTAATGTTTTAGGAAGATGGTGTGTTTTTTCTAAAACATACACCACTGCTCCACTGACATTTAGACACCTATTCTGCCTTTAAAATAAAGTAACTCATCAAGGAAAAGTAGGAAGTGTATTATAGAACATTTTTTCCCCATTTAAATACACTTCAGGCATGTGGTCTTTGCCATGTTCTCTTTTGGGATCTCAAGGGCCACAAATTACATCAGTCTGGATTTCAACTGGTATTGCACAGACGTGTCAATATCAATGACACGAGAGGTGTTTGTGAATAAACTTGTGTTGCTAAATCTTAGCTACACAAAGCTAAGTAAGGAATTTGTGTAAGACACAGCACAACAATGTCACATGCTTATCAGAGGACAATCAAATCAGATGACATATGACGAGATCTGGTGAGTAAGAATTCAGAGACCAGAACGTTCCATAGTATTGCTTGGGAACACAGCAGGGTTTTTCCACTGATGAAGTAAGAACTGTAAGACCCTGTATGATACTATTGTCTGCTCATATAAACTAGTCCAAGTTCAGTGTTGAGAGATTCATACCACCAACAAAAATAAATATTTTGTGTCATTTTTAACAGACACAACCTTCTATGGTACTAATTTACATGTCCCCATAATCAGAGTTTGAAAAATCACCAAAATGGTGGAATTTGAATGTGATCTTGTTCTGCAGCTGTTTGGACTGGACACTGCTCCAGTACCTGACCAGAAGAGGAAGAGTGAAAATAAAATTTCCACCTCAGTGTAATAAACTGGAAAATAACAGTCTGTATCAGTCAAATGCTAGCCTATATTCTTCAGGTATAAGTTTGAAAACCACATGCTAGGGGAAAAACTTTTAAGCACAAGCCGCTGCCAACCTTAGCTGGAATAACCTGTGTTCTTTAGACTTCACAGCTTGTCTCTTGAACGTTCTCTGGCAACATGTGCTTTTTCACATTTGTCATCTAAATCACAGATCCAAATGCAAAATATAACATTAAGGAACAGTAAGTGCATTTGCAACACTCCTTGGAGAAACCAGGTACGCATAAGGCAATGACTATATTACATGGAAATATAAGCATCCCCTAATGAGACTTTGCTACACAAATTTAATTAAGGACGATCAGCTGTCCTTCCTAACATCAGTGCACACCACTGATACTCTGCTTTTCAGAAAACTTTGCAATCCCTACGTGTCAATGAAACAAGATACGACAACTTGGCACAGTAGTTCAAACCACATACTGTTACCCTAATTATTCACAATGCTGTATAAGTGCAGACGAAGCATGAAAACTGACTCCTCAAATTGTGTGTTCTACTGATAGTGAAATGCAAAGCAAGCAACATATCTACCTTTCATCTGTGACACTGAAACAGCTTTACTGAAGAATTTAAACCAGAAATTTCCAGGATTTTTTGACTAATTTCTCACTGTACCCTGCAAAATTTTCTGCAAACACCCAGTTCAGCTGCAGAGAGTGAAACGGTAAATTTTACTGTAGTGTGGTTGCACAATACCTGCTGCAGATTGTGGACCACTGGCAGCCAGCAGATGAAATTTGGCCTATGTGGCCTACCACAACAAGTTTATTTAAAATATAGGTCAGGTTTTGTAGAACTTGACACAAAATCAGGCAATCTCTTTGCCATGAAATCATAATACAGAACATTATATTGCTGAGTTATTAAATCTGTTGTTCAGTTTCAGAAATTAGCTGATGTTGAGGAAATTACTTAGGCAAAGGACTGATGATGTGGCAACATTTATACATGCCTTATGTAGAAAAATATGCAAAATACATGGTATGATGCCTTATACCACCAATTTCTAATCACAGTGAAATACACCGTATGAATTTTGCACTTCCTAAATGCTGCCCAGGATCACGGCACCACAGCAAAAGAAGCTACCTTTTAGAAAAAAAAAGTGCTGTGGAGTGACAGCCTTTAAAACTGTTAATATCATCAATGAACAGTACTTTCATCAACAAAAATATCCCAAATACTTTTCAGAACCAACAAGCATTAAAATGAAATAAAATTTTGCAAAATGCTTGAAGGGCATTGCAGCTGCAAATCCAGCTACATGCTTGCCATAAAACCAGAGTGCTATATGGATCTCACTGAGTACTGCTCTCCAAATTTATTCAAAAGTCACATACAGAGTACCAATCTTGTAAATACTTTACTGTTTTATGAGACATAAGGCATATAAAACTTTGCATCAGTCACCTTTTTTTTTGTGTGTTTTTTTTCTATTTCCCAACAGTAATTTAATAACATATATACATTAGCCATTCTTACATAAAAGTTTATATTTCAAATCTGTACTAAATGGGGCTAATCCCATCACTACTATCCTTTAAAGGTTTTTATGGAGTGAAGCTTTAAATCAAGGAGATCAGAAGCAATCTTGATCTTTTATTGATTATGTTATGACAAATTCAGTTACTATTATCATGAGGAGAAACCTACAGTTTGCACGAAAGCACTAAGTGAATATCCTTAATGTATTCCCTGAACGCAGAAAAGAAGAAGATTCTCAACAATAAGATCATTTAACTAATAATCCTACTCTTCTCTACTGGGCAATACACTAGACAAGAATATTTTGAAAATTTCATCTTTCTCCATGTTACTTAAAGATTTGCAGCAGATTTTGAAGATTACTACAGGAAATTGTGACAGATTCCATCTGCTGTTAGTGTCATTTCACTAAAATAAAATAAATTACAAAACTAAAATCCAGTCCTTTGAGGCAAAGGTTTTATTCATCTGAAAATATACGTGTGCTTCAGTATTAATCCTATCTTTGTAAAAATATGGTTTATATTTTCTTGATCTTCTTTAATACTTGTTGCATTTACATGTCAATCACTTTTGACTAACAAAAACAGTACTTAAAAAATTCTGCTGAACTGAAAATTAATCTTTCTTTCCAACAGCATTGAAAGGTTATTTTGGCTTATAATTCTGTTTTTAAAATGCATAATTACAATCTTTGGATAGAATGTAACTATCACTTTTGGCAATTTTTTTCCTACTTGTTATTTGCTTTTCTCTGGTAAATCTAGCATCTGGGTTCTGAAGGCCTCTAGTGCACTTATTTTGAGCTCCTACTCACTAATTTATCTTGAACAAATTTCCTTTTCTTGTTTTTTTTATCACATCAGTCCATTCCCTAGGATGATTATGCTCAGATTCAACTTGCAGGTTTTTTGTCCATGTAATTCATTTATCTTGAAGATTTTCAAATAATGGAATTATATTTTCCTAAACATGTATCATTTAATTATGTTTTAAAGATGACTTTGGAGTTTAACTATTATAATGCATAGCCTAGGCAAACAAAACAGTGAAATGAAACATTTTGACCATGAATTTATGCACTAATTAAACACAGGTTTGAGAAGTAAGTCAACCTGCACATCTATACAATTACCTGTATAGGTTTGTATAGCAAGTAACTGAGGCAATGCTCAGGAAAAGGTGTTGTGAACAATGAATAAATAAAGAGACATTGATTTATACATAAATGCCTGCATTTTAAGAGCTTTATTTAAGATTTTTGAAATTTAAGGCTATTGCTGAACATGAATTTATTTCAGTAGGAAATATGCCTTTGGGCTAGTAAGTGTTCGGAGAACTACCATTTGAACCTGTCCATCTTACTCAAGCTAAAAATAAAGGAGAAAAAACCCCAACCCAACAATAAGAAAAGTAGCCTTCAGTCCAAAAATGTAATGAATTTCAGACTCCTCCCCCAGCCTCCTCAGGTAGTAGAAAGATACTACGCTTTCATAACTCAATTAAGACCTAATATACACTATATTTTATAAAATTCTGGGATTGCTTGTTAATTGAACAAGAAAAACTGCTATGGTGAAACACAAACTTTTCTTTGTCTGACTAAAGATTTAATTATTGTATCTACACATAATGGTTCACAAAATAGATAATGCTCGTAAACATGAATGTTATATGTATACCCCTGATATCATAAGTTACTTTAAGTAAAGATTCAAATGTATTCTGTTTGCTCTTTAATACAAAATTCAATACATGCTTTATATGTTATGGGAGCAATTAAAGGGATTTATGTGGAAGACAACAATCTTGCCCTTGTCATTTGCCTTTAAATAATCTATTTTGAAAGAAATAAATTACTTTGGACACAACGTTAAGTTGCGAACCAAAGCATAATTAATCTGTATCCTGACTCTGCTTAGTTGTAGGAAGGAACAGGAATTGTTTAAACACATATTCTGAACTGACTCAGCTTACATGGCCTATAGAGAAACTGAGATAACGCATCTTAGAGATATCAAAGTACTTTATAACAGCATTGTAAGTGCTCTACTGACACCCACGATTAGCTGGAGCATATGCTGACCTCTTTCAGTTAACATCACTCCATTCTGCTAGTACACACGAGATGAGGCAAAATAAAACATCCCAGAGGACCTTTTATAACTTGGGAGGAATCTATATATATTCCCTTTATTTGTCATTCATAATCCTGCAGCAAAGTAAAATAAAGGTAAGTCACTCTGTAATTCCTGCTTCAATATATTTTTTCTAAATGTGTATTCACAGTGTAGAGTCCATGTTGCTTGAAAAGTACATATCTCCACCTCTCCATGGTACTGGCTATGAATCAGAACTCTACCTCAGTCTTAGGTTTGAAACATCCAAGCAGAAGGAGGAAAAGTTGTAAATTTGCAGTCAGATAAATTCCTGAGGAAGGACTGCTAGAGCCAAGTGGTCCTTCTTTCTCCCATGCTACTCTTACTCCGAGCGGTAGTCCCCACAAAACACAATATATTTAGGATATATTGTTCCTAAATCTTAGGAACCAAAGTTGAATAAGGACTTAAAAAGATCTCCTACAAAAGCAGCGCCACACCTGGTAGGGGTATTTGTTGCAAGGTTGGTGGATTCCAGAATGAAACTCTAGGTGGCAACTAGATGTGCAGGCTGCAAATGCTAGGGATGGAGGCATCTGAAGAAAATAAGACAGCTATGTTAATCTAAGGTGGCTCCAGTTCAGCAGACAAACTGCTTCCCACATGCTTAGCTATCCAGTAAGACAATCTGTTGAAACAGCTGATTTCTAGCTCACTTTGTTGTCATATGGACAAACAAGGATTCTTCCTGAAAGGCCTCATCCTGGCAATATAAAAAGAGACAGCTTGCCTGGGAAAAGTGTAAGAAGAACTAGCACGTATACTGGGGCAAAGATAGGAAGCCTTGGCTTAAATAAAATCCAGTGCCTTAAAATTAAAGGGTGTTTTCCGAGGATAACAACTCGCAGAAAAATGAAGAGGAGGAGGTTGTAAATATGTATATACACCATATTGGATTATAAAGAATCAACCACAGGGATCCAGATCTTTCCCCCTCTCCTGGCTTGAAAGGAATATCCTTAAGGAAATATGACAGAGGCTAAAGTTGTTTGAAGGCTCAAAGCACTGACCCACCACTAATCTAACAATAGGTTAAGGTATGGACTATGTATACTGCACAAACTAATATCAGTTTGTCTGATTGCAGATTCACAAGTATGTTTTGCAGGACCCCTGCAGCTGGTCTAGCTCATTTAATTTCCTTTTGGTAGTCCAGTCAAAACCACTGATTCAAGATGTGCCTCCACCTTCTTCACCTTTCCTTTATGTTCCTGTTTGTAGTAGCTTGCAGAGTTTACAGCTACTTAACTGTGTTTAGAAACTCCTGATTAAGTTATTCGGTGAGCCACACAAGCAAAAAGAAGTTCATGTTGTTTTTCTTTCTGTAGGGCAAGTTGCAAAATATGCATTTGGACTACATTATTTGTAGCTGAACTCCTTTCTACACAGGGCCAGAAAGCCTGACACATCTCATTAGCATGAGCTTCAAGACAGTGACGTATATAATGAACTTCAAGGTCAACTGCAGGCTCCGATCTCCGAGATCACTGAAGTGAAATACCCATCCAAGGAAGGCAGAATTAGTCACTATTAACTTAAAAAAAAGTAATTGGAAATTATCCTTATATACACTATGTGCCACCCACAGGGAAATCTTGCAGAGTTCTTCACTACCCCATCTGTACCAGGAACCTGTGGGGAGCAGGACGCCTACCCATTTGAACAGAGATTTGGGGAGCATTTTCCCCTATTAGTGTGTTCTTGGAGACTCTACTTACATAAAGGCTACTTGTAAGATCTAGGAACTGAAGCAGAACTTCCCTAATTACTGAATTTCAACACAGTTGTTTGCATGTTTTCTCAGTAGAAACTCTCAGTCTCTGTACTGTCCGAAATTTAAATCCAACCTAAATGGTGGGATTTGATTGAATCACACCACTCTCTAAGGCAGAATAAGCAATTACTGTGAGTACAGTTTCAGGAACAGTGGGAGAAGTGGTAGATTAAGTCTGTATTACTAGTACTTTACACTCTGTACAATCTTAATGAGGTAGTGGAAAAGAACTGGGGATGTGGTATGCACATTCATTTCAGCTAATGGGTACAAAACACTGGTGTCTAGGACTTCAAATGTAGGTTCTGGGTATTTCTGAATACTTCTGAATTCTGGGAAAAGAAAGCCTTCTATGCTCACTAAAAAAACCACTTTTTCACTGTGTTTTCCACAACGCTTCCACTGGAAACTTCTTATAGCATGTATCACCAAGTCTCATTGTCATCAAACAAATATTTATTACTAATAAACACATTTTTTCAACATTTTACATCTATAGATCATCCTAACAACCACTGCTGTTAAACAAATAACCCAAAACACTTTCATGATTACACTTCTGTTCAATTCTTGTCACCACAGATTGATGTCTTCTCACTGAAATTCTAAAACTGTCACTGAAACTGGCTTTTCAACAGCAATATGAAATGACATTTTTGTTTAAATTTCCTGTCACCATAATAATTTTTCAATTATGATTCATTGAAAATGCAGGACATGTTTTGGCTAGGAATTAGTCGCATTAAAGACTGGCAAACTATGCACTTTGATGGTAGCTGCACAGACTTTGAGCCATACTTCTACTTGCCATGCGATAAAAACCTATGAAAAGACAATCTATAAAAAATATGCCCATCTTACCTTAAAACAAGATGTGAAAAATAACATGTGTTTACTGTATCTGTGCTCCTTTGTCACATGTCAGCTACAGAATTGGATACAGTGGTCATTGCAATGGGATAAAATGAGAGCAACTAAGCCCAAGGTTGGAAGTCTGAAGATCTAAAGTAACACAGAAAAGAATTAACAATAATATTATGTTTTAAATACAGTATGATGCTACAAAAATAGTATAATGCTATAAAGATTCATTGTTTAAGATCACTAATAAAGTTTATGCTATAATTTCATGACAAAGGCAGCGGAGGCACCTTCCCTAGGGATATTTAAAAGGAGAAAATATGTGGTGGGAAGTGAACTGAAAAATCTAGTAACTTTCATCTTTAATTTCTTCAGGGTATGATCTACTTTCAGTTACCCAGGTGTAAATGTCAAAAAAAGAAACCAGAATTGCAAATTCAGATCTTTCTTCAGTTCTTCAGTACACCACTTATAATAATAAGGACAGGTCAAGTGATGAAAGACTGGATATTCCAAATTTGGGACACTCTTTGTCCTGCTAGCCACTCTGCAGAAAGCAGATCCTTTAAAGATCAGTAAATATACTTACCACACTGTAAGTGAAGCAATATAAAGGACTATGATTCAAACAGGAAGAGATTTCTAAAATGTGAACTCAATGATAGAAAGTTATGTTTAAATTTAATTTTCCTGTATTGTCTACAATCTGAGGAGCATCATTCTCTAAAAGTGATCTTGAAGCCCATGAAATGTGTTATTAAAAATAAATAGTTACTAAAACCTATTTTGGCAGTGAGTAGGAGGCTGGGAACCTCTTCTAACCCAACAGAAAAGCAAAGAACTGAAGGAAAATACACACACAGAGGTTTGGAGGAGTCCGCGTTTCACAGCTGGGGAAAAAAATCACTATATCCTAAAAAAAACCCTATAAAACAAACAAACAAAAAAAAAAAGGAAAAAAGAAAATAGATTGTGGAAACACATTCAGAATAGGTAAGTCCTACAATTGCTGTTCCATTCCACTGTTTCCATACACACCTCTTCACTCATAATAATATCTATCAGACATGCTCATGATGGCACTGTTCACAACATTTCATATCTTGTCCAGCGTGATGTCATCACTGACAAGAGAAGAACTGCACCATCACTACCATCTTCTTATATGATAAGAAAATGTGTTATTTAAAGAACGTTGGGCAGCCTGAAAATCTTTGCAGCAGAGATCTAAAGGCACAACCACAAGTCTGATTTTGTCACTGTCGGATTCTGTCTTTAAAAGGCTGGGACAGAAACTCCTTACACTCTGAGTGGTACTGCACAATCACAGAAAATGCAGTGATCCCATCATGCAGTCAAGATGAGCAGTAGGACCAACAGGTAAAGACAAAAAAATATAAAACTGACAGACAGGGTAACTTGTGAACATTTGCTTCGGCCCTTCATGTACTTTTAAGTACCTGCGTTTCAGCACTCCTCTCAAGAGGTTGTGTGTGTCTGTGCATGTAATTATGGTATAAAACTGATAATATCAAGACCAGATAGAATTAATAACCTTTACTAATTTTACAGTACAAATAGCAATGTAAATATAATTCAGCTTCAAAATTTATGTCTGATGGTGTCCTGCAGGCCCATCCATTAATTCAAGGAGTGAGTTTATTAATTTTTCTAATAGCTTGGAAAGCACAGGCATGTGTGCTAAGACTGGCAGATCGATCCAATTCACTTTGCACCACTTTCCCTTCAACATGGCACAATAATGTTGCATCTCTGAAACATAAAACTGTATTTGAAATAATGCACTAAACTTAAATGGTGGAGAAATTAAGCCCTGTTATTAAAACCCTTACAGTGAAACTGAGACTCAAAATAGTTTTACAATGCCTACTGAAGCATCACTAAGTTCAACCTACACAGTGTCCTGCTCAGGTCACTTCCACTGGATGTTCACGGACTGCAGACATGAGGCATCTACTAAATCACATACTTCTCATAATTCAATCTGGAATTTCCCAAGTGATCGCTAATACAATACCATCACCTGCCATTTAAATATTCTCATGCGCTTAATAAAGACTCCTTCAATTAATCTTTCAGGCAGTTAAATATTCTTAACTTACATTGCAGCATTTAGGTGGAAGTACTGAAGAAAATCCAATGATAGTCAACTGAAATACATATCTAACCACAAAAGGAGAGTTGAAAAGGGACTGCAGGATTTCTGCACTAATTCTTTCAATTATTTCTGCATCATGTGCTTGCATACTGCAGTAAGATATGCGCGTGCCACACACGGTAACCAAGCCAATTCCCTAAGTTTAAAGGCATGTCCCTCCCATTTGACCCATTAAATAAATTTTGGTGATACTCAGTGATTCTGCACCACTAAGACAGAATTTAATATTTTGCACTGGCATAAAATACTGAGTTTAGTTCTACTGACAGAGCTATTGACTCTTTACAATCATTTGCTTCTAAGAACAACAAAAAAAAAGTTCATCATTGAAACCAGATGTGATGAAGTACATAACAAGTGAGCATCTCCTGAATGTTATAGCATGAATGGGAATATGCCACAAAATAACAACACTCCACCAACTTGATATTGTACTATGTTGCAATGAAGTTCCTGATGTTGATGATAATTCAACAAATGCAAGTTAAATAAAGTATTCCTTATGATTTTACATTACAAAACTAAGGAATTATTTGCTCCACTATCTCAACCACCTGCTTTAAAATTTCATCTGGTCAACAATGAACTGAGACCAATAATTTGTTCTTGGCAAGAGTCAAATAATTTCCTGAGAGTTATTTAGTTCTAATTTGACAACCTCATGTGATGGAAAAATCACTTGTTTCTCTTGGCAATTTGTCCCAGCAGTTAATCACCTCCCTATTGAAAGTGTTTGCCACATATTTAATTTGAATTTTGGCTTCAGCTTCTACTAACTTGCTTTGCTAAATTAAAAAGCCGTTTATTACTAAGTGTTTTAGACACAGTTAGCAAGCCACCTCTCAGTCATATCTGTGATAAGCTAAACGTATTCAGATGCATCTGAAATTGTGTCATTTTCTCCTACCAAGAGTTCAGCTTTAGGTTTCTTTTCTTCACTCTTTATTTTCAATATGAAAAAGAACAACCACAACTGAGTATTAGTTCTGCCACTGTTTTACACCAAGGTAAAATATCTCCACAATAATTATTTATTAGTTTGCTCTACTTATTCAAGTAGCTCAATTACTCTGCTGTCACTGTTGATGTTCAGTCTGAACTAATTTGAAATTAATTGAAAGAAATAGCCTAATTTAAAGACTTACCACTGATAACTTTCCTTTGTTTCAAATTTTCCTCCCCAAAATGTTTAGTGCCTCATTGAGCAATTGATTCTGCATTTTAAAATCGGTATATGATCAGTAATTGCTTTGGGCTGGCATTAAATTAAACATTTTACAAAGGCTAAACTATGCTGCATTTGCATATCAAATATATCATATTTGATATGCAACCATATATCAACCAAACTTGTTTTTTCAAGAAAACCAAATTCCTTGGTGAAATGTTAACTGCCTAGAAAAGTCTTACTCTTTCTTAAATACATCTTTTCCCCTTTACTCTCTTATTTCTGTCTCTTATTACACAGACTGTTAACATTTTGCCCATAATTGATACCAAATGAATCAATCATGAAACTACCTCTCACTTGAAATATTCAGAAACGTTGAGTCCTTCTGTCTTCTGGTGCCCTGGGATCTATCAAGCAAGAAAGTCATGAGGCTGGAGATACCCTTACCCAAATAATTGAAGAATCATGGCTGGTAACTATAAATTTTAAGGCATGTATTCCTCAGATACATCACCCTCAAGACAAGAAGGCAGTAACACAGATATGGCAAGTATTTCTGTTAAATACAGTATACTGTTAAATATAACACAGCTGTGTTTAATGTGTAAAGAGCCCTATATATGTGATAAGCTTTGTTTATATTTTTTTTTTACTTTAAATACCTTTAAAAGTATCTCCAGTGAAAAATTAACTTATTTTCTTTTAAACTGAGATGGAGGAGGAACTGTTCAGACAAACATTAACTAAGTGAACACTTCTGTCTATAATCTGAAGGATTATGCTGAGTACATGGCAATTTTTTTCATGATATCACAGCAGTGCTTTATGATTACAGCATTTCCTGGATGCAAAATTACATCATAAAATAGTATTACCTTTCTGTAAACTATGTAATATTATGTATAGAAAACATATAACGAAAGAAAAGAAAATGTTTCTGTAATTTTCATAATTATGTGCCCGACATCATTAATCTGGTACTTGACCTAGATTTGTTATGTTGTATACACTGCAGCTGTGGTCACCTTCATATGGAAACTGATGGAAGAGAAATCATACAATATGATATCTGGGTCCAGCAATGGCTGTTGATTGTTCATGCCTCTCATTCATAGATAATCCTTATGAAAAGAAAAAATTAGTTTCCTCGTACAAATCTAGTTTTGCCAGAACTAAAAAAAAAAAAAAAAATAAAAATCAAGCATAGGTGAAATTAATTTTCCATGGAAGGAGAAAAAGTAGTTTTGTTTCCTTGAACAACAATTTTTCCAAAAGAGCAAGCTACTAATAATTCTATATTATTGATTCTGGTTTGTTGATTTACTTGTAATGATTTATAAATGATTTAGTAGTTGGTTATTAAGCACGGCAAGATGATGAAAAATGTGCCCATGCTAGAAGTTTTATATTTTTATTAAACAACCATTAGACATATTCAGTGCTGTTCATGGAATCATGAAAAAAGTAATTGTAGTAATGGTTTAAGCACTTAAACTGTACCTAGAAATACAGGTTGAGAAGAGAATTCTCAATATAATACTGCAAGGTCTTAACACTAACCAGTGCTTACTGACTTTATTGGTTATTTTGGAAAGAGCTGTAATTCTCATAAGAAAGAGTCATAGTCTATGAACCAACTTGACAGAAAAGTGCAAGAGTTTCTCAATAAATTGTGCCACAATTAACAAAAAAACTGTATTTATCTCCCAAGAGCTAGTGCCCTATAGCTTTACAAAAAAGTGACTTTTAATACAAGCATTATCTACATTGCCAGATAAATTTAATAGCAGTAAGTATTACCTCCCACACTCCATTCCAACAGGATATAAGAAAGTCATCTTAAAACACCTATTAATATAACAGGTTTTGTTGTCTAAAGTCCACTTCATGGTACTAACATAAAACTGCAAATATGTGTTCATATGAAACAAGTTATTAAAATATGCAAATGTAATGCAAACACAAAACTACTGATAGATGTCTTTCACATATTTTTAAAAACATGTTCCACAAATTATATAATAACAAAAAAGGCGATGTTTAAATCATTTATTTCAATACTTCATTGTAATAAATAATTACAAGAAAAGAATAATTAACGAAAGCCAGTGAAGCTCTGGCAGCTCAACCAGGGAGCAACAGTGCCCACCCAGCAGAAAGCCATGACCTCTCTATGCTCTGCCCCCAAGATGACTCTGCAGCTGCCCACAGCTCCAGTGGGAATGTGGTGCCAGTGCCAGGCTGCAGGATGTGCCCTGCTCTTTTTCCAGACAGCAGCAGTGTGCACAGGAGTGGGAGGGGCACCGCCTCTGCCTGGGCAGAGGAACCCCTCCCCCCCCCCCCCCCTTATAGCCAGAGTTCAAGCAGGAGGTGAGCAGGTTGAGGAGTATCAGGGAGTTTGAGAGATAATACCGGAATCAAGAGGTGCCACTGGAATCACACCCTGCCTTCTCTGGGACAGGCTCAACATGCAGACAGAATGCATAACAGGGAGGATTCCCTGTCCTCTGTCCACCTGCCTGAAAACCCTGACTTAAGGGATAGGGGCAATGGTGGTGAGTTCCTACCTGGTGCACCAGGTGCATCAAGATAGCCTATGCCCTGCATCAAAACTATTTCCATAAAGAAAAAGGATGGGTCATCATGATAGGAGACATGCTTCCGAAGGGAAGGTTCAATAAGAAGCCTAAACCCACTTCTTAGAGAGATCTGCTGTGTTCCTGGGGTCTGGTTTTAAGATGTGAAGTGAAAGTTTCCTATCCCAGTACAGCTCCTGAATTAGGAAGCAATAAATTTGCAGGAAGAAGGCTGCCCAGGGAAGTGGTGGAGTCACCATCCCTGGAGGTATTTAAAAGTCGGGTAGGTGTGGCACTTAGGGACATGGTTCAGTGGTGGGCTTGGCAGTTCTGGGTTAACAGTTGGACTCAATAAACTTAATAGTATTTTCCAAGAGAAATTATTCTATGATTCTATGAAAATAAGTCAGTAGTAATTTAATTATCAATCAACAATTTGAAAAGTTGGGGGTTTTTTTTCTTCCTAAAATGATGTTATGCTTTTCAGAACAAAAACACAACTACACTACTTCTCACAAGAAAAAGAAGAAAAGAAAATACAACATTATGAACCCAAGTCTCAGAAATGTATAAGGGAACATTTACATGGGACAGTCAGATATACATACAAAACCAGAAACATCCTCAGCCCACTGAGTTGCAGAACAGACATTTTCTTAACCAGATTTTCTTCAGTATGAGCAATGAATGCTCAGCAGTTTGAAAATTAGGTCATTTAGAATCAAGCGTTTAAAGAGATTGTCATAATATTAGTACAGTAAAAACATTATCAGAAAAAAAAAAAAGAATAATAGTGAACAAACCATATAAACACAGGACAACTGACTGACACAAGAGTGCAATAGCATTAATGTCATGATATAAGCTATTTTGGGAAATTCCTGTTGCTTTCTGCTATGGGTAATTTGTGTTCTGGGGCTCTTTAATTCATTCATATAGATAGAACATGTCTATCTGAAGAAAAGGCCAGCCTTTCATGAACGGAATCAGGACAGCTACTCATGGGATAAGTAGGAGATAGCAGATGAAAAGCCCACTTTTTTCTCCATTGCATAGATAAGGAGGGTTTTTACACCCTCCTTTAGTTATTCAAACAGTATGAGTAGAAATTAGGTTGCTCCTTTAAAACGAATGCTCATATTTTGGTTCTCTCTTCAAGGCAAGGTCATACAGTGTTTTGAACCACTCTAACATGAGCACAAGAAAACAATCTATTTTAAGGAGCTATTTGTCTGGGAGCTATGAAAATTGAAGTGCTAGGGTAACTTCTACTATATTTTTTCTTTTTCAAATGCTACTACTCCTTTTGATTCACATGACTCAGCTTTTGCTGCTGGTTTAGACAGATACAACATGGACTGAATACTCCTATCACAGAACTTGGTGCTGTCTGTGCCTCCTGTGGAGAGTCCTTGTGCTGAAGCAGTGATGGGAAATGTATCATACCCGGTCTTCACAGGGAAAAATTGACAGAAACAGAGAAAGAAGAGCTTTACATAATCCTTCATGAGCTTTGTTGGGGATAGGAAAAGTCAGATCCTCTGACTTCCATGCAAGCAGTGAGGACATTTACCATAAAAACTGAGAAGAAATAAAACCTTTTCCATTCCTACAAAGTTGTATCAGGTAACTGCTGACTAATGTTGGCTAATGCAAGCCAGAGATAAAAATTTACTATATTAAAAAACTAGAATTTTGTTATGAGAAAAACATTTTCTAAGAACACAATACCTAAATGTCACAATATATTCTTAAAAAAAAAAAAAAAAAAGACATAATATATGACCATACAGAATCTAAGATATATAACTATATATATATATATACATTTAATCATTGCTTCTACGGGTTAAGAAAGCTACTTTGAATTCTTTCAGACCTGACTATTTATGTTGATAACATAATGACAGTAATAATGACATAAATTTACATAATGACAGTAATAATATGCAGTCATATCACAACACATTTCTGAAAGAAAGGATAGCTGACCACAATGGTTCTCACAAAATGTTGCTGCATACATCACAAAGACTGCACTGATTGTCAACAAAAGGCAAAAAAAAAACAAAACAAAAAAATAAAGTAAGAGAGTTTTGGGTTCTTTTGCTGCTAAGTCATGAAGTGAACTGGAGGAAATGGATCTGGCTTTTTTTACTGAAAATAAACCCAAATCAGAAAATAGTAAAGGTTAGAGGAAAAATCTAACCAAAAAAAAAAAAAAAAAAAAGGGAAAAGAAAAGGGAAAATACCCAACAGATGGTACATCTGAGCTGAAGCTTCTGAACTCAAGGAATAACAAAGCAAGAAGAAAACCAACCCCTTTGTGGGGGTTTTGGGGTTTTTCTATTAAACAGAACTACTTACATCAAGCTGCATCAAATACCAGGAAAAATCTTTTTCAGGAGATATATCTATTCTTAAAAATCTAAATTAAAGGAAGTAATATGCGCTTTTTTTGAAGCCATAGAACACAAAGAATACTAGATAAATTATTGATAACAGTTGTCTGCATCTAAAGAAATCAATTCTGCCCATCAGGTTTCAAAATACATCAAGTTTTTAAGTCCAACAAAAGCCACTCAAATATCATAGTGCTGAATTGGATTATGTGTTCTGAAATCACTTCATCAGGTGAAATTTACTTGTTCTGTATTTAACACTGAAATATTATAAGCTTGTGTGAGGCAAAGGCCTCAACAGATCTATGTGAAAAAAACTAGAGGCAATAACACCAAATACTTTATGTGACTACAGCCATTCCTATGCTCTAGTATATTAAGCTGTTAACACTTTATAATGAAAGTGCATAAGGGAGATAATGGTACAAATTGGTGATAATAAACACAACACTATTACATTGCTTCTCATTTGTTGCAACAGACTTTTTATGTGCAATTATGTAATTACAATTCCTAAAGAAAATTGAGATCTTCATTCCTTTGCTGTAGAGAAGTTTAAGTCTTACACAAGCCAAAAAGCCAACAATGATAAATTTGTTATTTCTAGTCCATTACATTCTATAGATACGATGTGATGAAAAGTTCATATAAATCCCGATTTCAAAAATACTTTACTTTGAAGATACCTCTGAAACAGCTGCTAGATGACACACCATAAATTTAAGGTGTTATTGTTGATATATTTTTAAGTACCTCACCACTAAAAGGTGGTAAGAAAAAATGAAACCAGTTTGGTGGCTAGACACCATCAAATATCTCAGAAACATTAGTGTGACATTACTTACCTTTGAAATACTTACAAAAATAATGAAAAAACAAGGTATATTTTCCCTGATTTAATTTTTCTTTTAAAAAATGCTGACCAAATTAAGGTTCTGTTAAGATGGATAGCAGTTATTTCCTGAAAAGATGCACTGTTACTTGTAGAAAATTGAAAATTGCTGTTTGAGTTCAACTTTTAATGGAATAAAATCAGCTATTATTTTTGTTTGCTTTGAAATTTTGATTATAAGTGAAAGAGCCACAAGTAACCTCTTCTACACTACTACTACTCTTTGCTCTATTTCCTTCATAAATTTTCAGTATTGGAATTAATAGCCCTAGAAAACTAGAGAAGCAGAAAAGATGAAGCCCTCATGTGATCATATAATTTTGCTTGCTAATATGGCAGCATTTACTAAAGGGTATTAAAAAGAAAATATGGACACTTTTATTGTTCTCCTTGAGGCAGAAAACACTGCAGTGAAGAGGTTCATTACTAAAGATTTTACCACTGTCCAGCTGCCTTACAGTCAATTATGTTTAGTTAATGTGCATCTTAATAAAGATCTTGACATACAGTTATAATCACAAACTGTCCATTCCAATGCCAGTCTTTGGTTCATGATTGGTACTTTGCTGGCATAATATAACAAACACTTCTAATTACATTTCGGTTCATTAAAATTAAAACAGAGTTCAGTAAAAGCAACTTGCAACATGCTATTTACTTTAGTAAAGATATAATCCTATTCTAGAGAAGAAGATTCAAGAAGTAATAAAAACATGAAAAATGCACAGACTAAAACTATTAATACTGTGCCTAGTCAGTACTGAGGATCACTTTCATTTGGTTATTTATGGTTTTATGCAAATATTCCCCATAGTAAATCAACACACTACATCAATGTTATTTTTTGGAAGGGAAGATATATGAAAAAAAGAATACCCCCAAAACACAAAGGTACTTCTGCAGCAGGTTTTCCTGTGATGCAACCATGGAGGTTTCTATGCCTGAAAAATAGATAATCACAGACCTACGAAGATGATTCAGGAAATGCGAATACTGTTAAATGACGGAAAATAAGCTATGTGGCAAAACATGCTGTATTGTTTCAAATGAAGATTTCCAGTCTGAATATATCCTCTAAGTTACCACTTGTGATACTGTGAGAGCATCTGTGTTCCAGGTTGTGGGCAGAGTGTTAACTAATACCAACACATCCTGCTGTCAGTCACCAGGGATGAAGGGGACATTGCCCTGTGCCACAGGAAGGGAAACGCTTTGCAGGAAGTACCCTTGACTACTACAACTTGAATAAAGACTCTGCACCATGCAATTACCTTGACTTTTTTTGCCCCTTTTTAGATGAAGGTCATTCCATTAACTCACACTGGCACAAAATAAAAGAATGTATTTTTCAAGGCATTAGGAATAATAGGTGAGCTCTGGGGATAGAAATGGGTCAAGAGGCTGGTCTTCAGCTTTACTGCTTTATGAAGGTACAACTGAGACTTCAGCAGATTGCTGCTTCACAGTGTTGCTGAGAGGAGAAAAAAATCCCAGCCTGTAATCAGGAAATTACTGTGGTATAAGGAAATCTTATTTCAAAATATCCTCCCAATGGAAGGTATGTCTAGTTACTGCACAAGGACTAAGACTATCATTGCTCTGAGAAGAATATGTGAATTTTACATGAGTATTTTTAAAGCAGAAAATTGCTATTTATCGCATGGATTATGCAGTTCTCTAATTTTATCTATTACCATGGACCTCTTGTGTTAAATCTTTCCTAGTTTCCTCATAAGTATGTTCTAATGCAATAGACTGTAATTTTTACAGAAGTGCAGAGAATAACACTTCAAGATAACAGTTCCAATATTCATAAGAAGACATTATCAGAGTGACAGAATTAAAAGACAACCTATCTAATTTTAACTATTTAATATCCGGGGGGGAAGGGGGACTAAGAAACTATTAATTCTCTTGAACTCCTGATTAAAACAACAATGAAATCTTTCCCACCTCATCCTCACCTGACCCTAAATGATGAGATGCAGCAAGATCTTGCTTACACTCTTTGCAGCCTGGATATATGCATGACAATTGTATTACCACTGTAGACTTCCAGTCAGTGAAGACTGAGTAGACAAAACAAAAATGCAGAAGAATTCAGGCAGTTGGAGAATTTAGAAAAGCTGGGTGTTGCATATTTAGCACCTGTCCTTCTTTGAAGAAAAAAGTGAAGCAAGATGTGATCACAGACTTGTAAACCCATTCTCCATCTGAGTGTGACTCAGGCTGTGAAACAGTTAAAGTTTAATCATTTGAAATCCAAGGAAAGCCTCAACAGGAAAAAATATTTTTTAAAAATCTACACAAAAGATTGTTTGCAAATGTGTGTTCTAATAGCATTTTCTGACTGTATTTGTTGTGGTATTCATTGAAAAGAAAGGTTGGTTTGCATGTGTATCCAAAAAATATCATTCTTCCTTTAGACATACCTCTTGAATGCCTGTAAGTGCTGCAAAGGTCTTAAATGAACAGGAAATTGATTTTTTTCTTTAACCTTTGTATTACTTCTATGCTAATTTTCTCCTTCCCTTCTTTCTATAAGAAGAAATGGATACATTTCCTTTGCCTAATGACAGAAACATGAAAACAGGTTTGATTCACCTTGCAATTCCAAGTCTTTTCATGGTAAATGAAACTGAAGAAAGGAGATTTCTCCCTTCTGCTGATACTTTGGTTTATACTGTGTTTCCCGAATCTGGCCTTACTTGGGCAAGCAGCAGATGCCACTTCCCCTTATCACTACATGGGGAGTAGTTATTTTTGTTTTCTCACAAGTTCAGAATGAAGCCAGTGCTGTAGAATGAAACAAGTCTCAAACACATGCTAAGATTTAAATGATTCAACATTTTGTAAACATCATTGTTCTATTGTTCTGCAAGAAGGATTAGTAAAATGTGCTAGTCCTGTCATCCAGAAATTAAAATTGTTCACAAAAAGGTTCTCTGGCATAAGCAGAATACTGAGAAAAAAAGTACTGATAGTGGTTAGGCCCTGTCTGCAAAATAAAGCTATTTTCACAGTATAATATTTCAACGTGAAGCTCTCCTAGAGATCAGCACAGAAAAAGTGAAAGCTATGTGGTATGTGAGTAGTTGTGTTGACCTCAGCTAAGAGGAGAGCAACAATTATTCCTGCTCTGCTCAACTACATAATTTTCAAATTGAGATAGGAAATTCATGAAGGAAACACTGATTTTAGTGGGAAGCTACAGCCTAAAGTATTGCAAGTATTTAGCAAGAATCCCCAAGAGTGACTATTAACTGCTTGAAACAATTTTTTTTTTTTTAATCCAGCAAAATTGTATCCAATTACAGTTTGTAATAGATGTCACACATTTTGTTCCTCTTTTTAGCACACAAACCTGCAGGCACACACACATGCAGACACAAGCACACACTTTCATTGGGAAAGAAAATAAAAAAATATTTTTAAACAATTCAAGAATTAACTATAGGTTAACCCAGAAAACCTTGAGAAGAAAAATCAACTACTATTTTCAATAAATAGCAAAAACATTTTGAAAGGTTACAAGCTTGTGAAATCAGTAAGGGCAACTTCTTTATAAGGTACTACATAAACCCAATGAGATAGCAAAAACCACACAGTGACATAAAATATTGGCCCCTGTAAGTTGCCTTCACGTGCTGCATGTACAGGCTGTGTGCTTAAAGCCTCCAGCAGAACTGACCTAAGGAACATTCTGCAAAACAAGGCTCATCAGGCCTAGGAAGTCATTCAATGAATCTACTGAATAATCAAAGGTATGATTACACAAGTTGTTCATCCTGCAGTGAACAAAAGTGATGTAGCATTTTTGGTCCACAATTATGAAAAATACCAAAACCCATGGAAAATTTGTCAATAAACAGCTAAATTGATAAAAATCCACACCCATGCAGAGAAGTAATTTGTTTTCCAGCTATGGAATGCACAAAAAGACCTGAGGAGAGCCAGCCTTTCTCAGTCTTCTCCTGGTCTTCCACAGAGCACCAGACAGTGAACGACTGACTCCTTATTCCCAGCTTTGCTGGCCAAATACATTTAGAATTGTAGCACTGTTGTACAGGGGCCAACCTATGTAAGATTTAGTGAGTGACCAAAATCTATCCCATACTGAAACATTTACCAGCAGACTGTTGCAGCGTGTAAACCAATTGGGCTATGACAACTTTCCTTATAGTAGGAAAGAAAGTTTTAAAACTGACACTTGAATTGTATAAAAAGGTAGCACGTAGCAACTTTCCTGCTTAGCTATATTCCTAGATTACCTTTAAAGAAGACTCTAATGTGCAATGCAACTCCATAGCATCACTTTATCAACCTGCATTGAAATATACCTCATTTCATATCCCTAGTAATTCCACTATTTTAGAATTTATCTCCTGATTTGAACAGAGATGTTCCAATTAAAAAAAAAAAATTACTATTTAATGTGCATATTACAAAAATATGTCAGGCATCTTCTGCGTTGCTATATGGTAACCAATTGTGTTACTAGAAATGGGCACCCAGAACATCATATGTAAAAACCTGTAATGAAGAAGGTAATTCTAGGCTTCTCAAGTTGCTTAAGAAAGGAGCTTATTCAAAATCAAATTCAATGTGTTTTTCCCCTGCTTCAGTTTACTAAGCAAGAGACAAAAACAAACCTCTGTCATCTAAGTCAATAAACAACCAAAATAAAATTATTTTTGATCACACTTGATCTAAACAGCATTCTTTCAGAAAGCCTACCATGAAAAATGTCTATTTTCTTTGTAAGCCTAAGATAATAAAATGTCTTTTTATTTTATTTTCTTTTCAAACAAAATAAGCAGTTAGGGAACACAGGTATTTGAGGACTAACCTAATTCTGTCAACCAAATGATTGTAAAGTTTTCAAGTGATTTTAATTCCAAGTTGTTGTTTTCTGAACCCAAAACCATAACATTTTCTGCAAAACTACTGCCACTGGGAGCAGAAAACTGTCACCGTGAACCTGTCCTCAAAATAAAATTCTGATAGGGCACTACTAATTTGGTAACTATTGAATATTGTAGGCATTCTGCAAGCTTTAATGAGTGCAATAAACATAGAAGCACAAACAGGCAATTAACCTCATTTTCTTTGCAAACAATGTCCAGAGAACACTCCTTGTGCTATCATTTACTATATAAAAACAAGTAAGCGCTGCTGAGTTTTTAAGATACAAACAGGTTTATCTGTCAGCAGGTAAAGCAGTTACTTTGAAATATCGCATGCCACTCTACAAGCTGGAGAACTGGGCCCATGCAAATCTCATTAAGTTCAACAAGATCAAGTTCAAGGTACTGGACTGGGGCAGTCTCTGGTATCAATACAGGCCTGGAGGAAGGAGGAATTGAGAGCAGCCCTGCTGAGAAGGGCTTGGTAGTGCTGGTGGATGAAAAGCTGGACATGACCTGGCAATGTGCACTTGCAGCCCAGAGAGCCAATCTTACCCTGGGCTGCACCAAAAGAAATGTGGCCAGCAGGTCGAGGGAGGTGATTCTACCCCTCTACTCTGCTCTCACAATAGTCTACCTGGAGTGCTGCATCCATTGCTGGAGTCCTCAGTACAAGAAAAACATGGACTTGCTGGAGTCCACAGAAGGGTCACAAAAATGATCAGAGGGTTGCAACACCTTGTCTTTAGATAACAAAAAAAAAAAAGAAAAGAAGTTTCTTAGGAGTGTTCCACATGTCTCAATGAAATCCATTGACATGTTTTGAAACTGGCTATGAATGAGAAGAGAAGAGAAGAGAAGCTGAGAAAATGGGGATGAAGAGAAGCTGAGAAAATGGGGATGGTTCAGAAGAGAAGGCTCTGGGGAGATCTTACCATGGCTTTTCAACACTTAAAAGAGTCTTATAAGAAAGATGGGGACAGACTTTTTGTAGGGTCTGTTGTCAATAGGACAAGGGTCAATGGTTACCAACTAAAAGATGGCAGATTTAGGCTAGATATTAAGAAGAAATATTTTATGATGACGATAGTGAAAGACTGAAACAGGTTGCCCAAAGAAGTGGTACATGCCCCATTCCTGGAAACGTTCAAGGTCAGTTTGGACAGGGCTCTGAAAACCTGATGCAGTTGAAGATGTCCCTGCTCATTGCATGGGGGCTGGATTAGACAGCCTTTAAAGGTGTCTTCCAACCCAAACTATTCTACAATTCGTTTTCTTTTACCTAGGCAGAAATAATTCCACACAATATTACAGATGAAGGGCTGATTGCCCAGAAAGCAACTTTGTATACAAAGATGTGGAGTCCTGCTGGACAACAAAATATGAGTCAGCAGTGTACTTGGAGCAAAGATGGCCAGCAGCCTCCTGATCTGTATAAGCATAACTAACAGATATAAGGGAATGATCCTTCCACCCCATTTACCATTTGTGAGACTCTACCTGTTGTGCTGAGCCCAGTTTTGGGCTCTCTGGTACAACAAAGAAATAGATGCACTGAAATGAAGCCACTGGGAGTCACCAAGCTGGTCATGGAGATGGAACACAGGACCACACAGGAGAGACAGAGAGCTGCATCTGTTTAGCCTGACAAAGAGAAGGTTCAGGAATCTACAACTACCAAGTTGGAGGATACAGAAAACAAAGTGTGCAGAGCAAGAGTCAATGGACTTGGGAAGCTCCAGTTAGATACAAGGAGAAAAAAATTATCCTGCAAAAGGTCAAATGGTGGAACATGACCCCCAGACACTGCAGGATCTCCAGTGCTTGGAGATATTCAAATTCTGGACATTGCCCTGAGTAACTTGATCTAACTGCATTGACTTCGTAGAAGTAGCTGGAGTAGATGGCATATGGAGTTTCCTTCCAGCCTACACAATTCTGTGAATCTATGACCATTTTTGGTTTTATAGTTCTCAACATTGCCTCTCAGTAGTCAGGCACAAGTTTATTTTCAGTATATTAACTAAACAACCACTTTTATGCAGTTTTTCTTAATAAATCCTATCCCAGATGGTAAGATCAGTCCAAAAAAGACACAAAGCTTTAAAAAACCCAAGTATCTCTCATGACACAGTAATGAAATTATTTAATTGTATCTTAAACCAGAATAGATTATTTTAATGCATGAAGTCAGCGTTATAAGAAGCTAACCAAAATATAATAGTGCTTATAATCTCAAAAAACTATAATGGCTATATATAATAAATTTGCAAGGCATATAATTAAGGAAAGTTGTCTAGTGTCCAAATAAATGTTACATTTTTGGGTGTCAAAACCTTATGGACTCCCAGATACTACTGCTGTTTCATAGCAGAGTTGTGCAACTATACAAACTCTTTCTTAATATTTTTTTTCTCTCTTGCTGCTAACTGTGTTTTTAAAAATACTCTTTTTCCCTGTTAAAATTAATGTGAGTGTCTGTGTAGTTTAACAGATTGGTTGCAGTAAGCTCAAAAGAACAAAGCCTTCGTCTTTCACATATCATATAGAAGAAGTGAAAACTTTGTCACAGAAAGCCTACGGTGACTCAGAAGCGAGCTTAAGGAACAATCAGTGGATTTTTTTTCCTTTATCTGCAATATCCAGCACTTCTGATAAAAACGTGGAAGAAAAATAAGAATTAGTAACAAAAGTCCAGAACTTCTAGAAGTCTGTCTAAATTCAATAATCCTGAGTGACCAAGGAAGTGTTTTAGATGATTTTGGCAGAACTAACTAGTCATTAAGGAAAGCTTTGATATGCATTTATACAATAATAAAAAAGAAAAGGTTCGATACAAAGATGCATTTAAACTAGGTAGTAGGTCAGGAATTTGGTGCCCAAATGTACGTGACAAAAGGCTCTATCTATATCCTGTCTGCGTAGGATTTTCCCTCTATCATTATCCCATAACCTATGGACACCTAGAGTTTTCTCCTTTTTTTCTACCACTGCTTCAGTCAGAATGTTTCTATCCTTAAATTAATTCCTCCAGAGACTACACCTAAGATGTCACTGCTAGAACAGGAATTGAAGCCAGACCTCCCACAGCCCGGGTGAAAACCTTAATCAGCAGACACTGACTCATGATGCTTCTCACCCCTCTTTGCTCCTCAAATTGGCAGTTCTTGGCTGTGCAGAGGAACAACTGCCTTCGCAGAACTGCACAGGTGCTGGGGCTGCCCACCACAGCACACATGACACCCAGGTGCCAGCCTCCATCCCCAGAGCTGCAATCGAACCCCTCAAGGTGAGAAAGAAGCTCAATCGGAAAAGCCATAATCTCCAAGACAGAAAATGTAGGTACTACTCACCATCTCACATTAATATACATACATATCTCCTTCCAGTTAAGAGCAACAATAAGAATTGATCAGGATTGCGGAAGTTTGGTTGTACCTATCGGGTTGCAGATGGCAAATGGAGGAAGGTGCCATCCTGAACATACTGTGATAATAAGAATAAGGAGCTTGATCTCCAGGGAGAAAAGGAGTTTCAGACAAACCAGCTGTGTTTACCACTTCCTACAGGCTTCTTGCAGATAGTACCAGGCATGCTAGGCAGGTAGTTAAGAGTTTCTTTTAGACTTCATCCAAGGCACCTATTTTTCACCAAAAACATACAAGAATTCAAGAAATTATAATGTAGGTTTCCTATTTATCTACCAGAATCTTTTCCCATACCTTGAAACTGGTATCCACTAATAGTCAACTGTGAATTTTACATTACTTGGTTTTTTTTTTTTTAATTTACTTGGCAACTGTCAAGTCCAAAATCTGTAACAAGATCAACATGACATAGCTACAGATTCCACAAGTGTATTTTGTCTCCTAAAGTCTACATCATCTGTTCAGTCCTGAACTGCCACAAAATAGGGTTGTTATCCAGCTCTCAAAAACGAAATGTGCAAGTGATTTATTTTACTCAAAATGATAATAAAGATACTAGGAAAAAAAAAAAGTTCTTTGCCTATGTCAAACAATGAAGATATAGAACATGTATTAATAAAAGCACAAAACAACAGTGGGACAGTAATTTGCTTTTTAGAAACGGCAACTTTTTCACTCAGTAGATGTCTCAGTAGGACATTATAAAATCATAACAACAGATATCCCATAATAATCTTTAACAACACAGTACAAATGTAGGAAACATCACCGCGTAATTCCACAAGATGAAGCTTTTAGTGGGGAGAACTGGCTATATGAGCAGCAATCAGATGACCCAGATTCAACCCAGCTCTTCTACTGATTCTGGGCTTATCTACCCAGGGAAAACAACCTATAATAGCTTCTCCTACAGACACTCTTATTCCATTAGTCCAAAAATTTCTATGTTCAGGTAATTTAGTTCACTTTGGTTTAACTGAAGACAGCATGGAATACTCATCATGTTTAAATTTCATATGCCAGCCTATTTTGCAACAGGTTCAGTGTGTAGACAAGACTTGATTATAAGGCTCAAAATAATCAGTGTATCACTTGGTGCTTTGATTTATTCAAAGCGTAGATGACAATGACTTATGTTACATAAATCAGAATAATATTTTGAATCTCTAAATATTCAAAAGCTATGTCTAGACCTTCAAATAATGTCATACATATCCAACACAGACATGTAACTGGCAATTTTTTTTCTAAATTGTTTAATAATTATGTAAAACACTATTTTCTGATTTTTACTCCTCCATAACTCAAAGAAACATTAGCTAGCTCCAGAAAAATTTAAAGTTATATTTCTGGAAAAAGAAGGCAGAAAGTTTCTTTATGGGAAAATTAAAGAAACTTCCTTTAACTATGCACAACATTTTTTGTTAAATTGCATGTTAGGATGAAGTCAATAAATACACTGGATTTAGAAATTATTTTAATTCAAATTGCATTTTTCTATTTTTTTGAAGGATCTTTGAACTGTAATTTAAATTTAGAACACTTCATAAGTGAATATAAGAAGTTTTGTGCTATGCCTATATAATATGGGGAAACCAAAATAGGCAATTATGTCTTATTCTTGATCAAAACATAATTTTAACTTAGAGACTTGCTTGGTTTCCAGCTGAATTAAATCTCTTAAAGCTACAGATATTCTTACTACTTATTTATGTTTGTTATGGAACTGACATGCAATAGTTATGTTTCCTTGCATCCCTGACATTTCAGTAACCAAAATGCATTTTTGCTTCTTTGAGTATACTAGAGCTAAGACTACTTAATCTGAAAAGTTTGTTTTCAATGGAAACTTCGCCACAAAAAGATAAGGCAGCATTGTCTCATGGAATAAAAAAAAAAACAACTACAACTGAATATCACAGACAAAATAGCACTAGTGGAATTATTAATGACACATATTTCTGTTGAAGAGTATTCCTGCACAGAAATTTTAATCTGTAAATTTTAGAGATTAAATAAAAGCCACAATGGCTTTGGCTGGGTCACTTAAATTTTGTCATAGTAGCTGGTACAGGGATATGTTTTAGATTTGTGATGAACAGTGCTGATAACACAGGGATGATTTGTTATTGCTGAGCAGGGCATACACACCATCAAGGCCTTTCCTGCTTCTCAGACCACCCTGCCAGCAAGCAGGCTGGAGGTGCACAAGAAGTTGGGAGGGCACACAACCAGTACAGCTGACCCCAACTGACCAAAGCGATGTTCCAGACAATATGGCATTTGTGTTCAGCAATAAAAACTGCGGGCAGAAGGAGATAGGGGAGGACATTTGAAGTTGTGGCATGTGTCTTCTCAAGTAATACCTAATGTCTGATAGAGCCCTGCTTCTTTGTCAGATATCTCTGAGAAACATGACATGATTAAGCTTTGAAATTTGCTAGTTACATTGTTTTTTAAATTCTTCATATATTGTCTTGCAACAGTGAGATTTTCTCATACTTTTTTTCTTTTTTCAATAAAAGTTATTTTTTACATTAAACAGTAAGTCTAGGTCTGACTCCCAGATTGGTAAATTAGGTTTGCCTTTACATCACATAAAACTACAATGTGGAATACTAGAAGGAAGAGGAATAAGGACACTTTTAAGAAACTGACTCTTGTAAGGACTTCAAACATTTGACAATTAATACCCATCCAATTTCCATTCTATCTAAAATGCTTTTAAAATGTGGTCTTGCAAGCGAGTGAACAACCTATTTAGATTTGTGGACTGATTTCAGGAAGCTACCTTCTCCTCTCCCTTAACGCAATCTAACAGATATTTTAAAAATCAAGTTAATCATAACAGTCTTTCCCTTCTCCACCAAAATTAGACTGATCACTGTTACCACTTACTGAGAAAAAAACCACATCTGATTTAGTAAAATTCACATGTTCAAGTGAAATAAAATTTGTGGCCATCCCCTCTTGCGTACAAAGTTTGGGTTTTTTTAAATCCTAAACATTTATATATGTAGATTCAATGTCTGTTTATTGCTAGGGAAAGGCTGATAGCATTGGTATGGCTTTTCCTAACCACAGTCTTAGTTCTTCCTTCAGAAGAGGAGGAGGAGAATTTGCAGGAGGAAGAAGGAGCTGCAATTTTGTAGTCTCTTGCTTCTAATATTATTTCACTTGTTTTCATGCTACCAGATCTTCTTTTCATTCACTATTTTACTGGCACTGTCATTGGACCATGCTATCAAGGCTTTACATGGTCCCTTCAAACAGTGATGAATGTTCCTGGTATTCCATATGTTTTGTGACATTTGAGACTCTCAAATACTACATTTAATCAGTGCAATATGCTTCAATGGTTCTCATCGCCACACAATCTCGAAGTCAAAATAACAAAACATACTCCCCCCAAATCCTTTTAAATGTGATACTTTATCACAGTTGCCAGCATAATTTTCTGTTAGTGACAGCTCAGTTTTTCTTCCAAATCCACACATGTACCACTTTAAAATATTCATTCTATTTATGCAGTGAGTTATAGTATGTGAACATTCATAGCCAGATTCAAAACATGTCAATGGATTTCATTGAGACATGTGGAACACTCCTAAGAAACTTCTTTTCTTTTTTTTTGTTATCTAAAGACAGTATAATTTGAGTAGTTTAATAAAATGTCATTGAATTAGTTGATTAGAAGAATATTTGAGTCTTACTAACTTAGTATATTTTACTATTCATGTCAAAAGACTACATGTTTAACTCACTCCATTAGAAACTCAATAAATTTCAACTCCAAATATAAAATAATTAGGTCCATTTTTTCCAAATCACTCATTGGAACTTGAGGACATGGTGAACATCATGGTGGTGCTGGGTTGATGGTTGGACTTGATTATGCTAAAGGTCTTTTCCAACTTTAACAATTCCATGATTCTATGATTGCTGATTATTCATTACATCTTCAATACTGTAGGATGCCCTATCTTATTTCTATTCTTTATATATAGATATTATATGAATAAATAGAAAACAGTAGTTCTGCTAACATAAAGTCTTATTGACTTGAATCAGCATGTCAGATAAAAGTTATGTGTTGCTCTTCAGAAAATATTTAAAGCTGAGGGGTTTTTAACTTTCAAAAGATCAATATAAAACCCCAAAACCTTTCAGAAGTTATTTTAAAAATCCTAATACTTCAACATTCTAACAATTTAGAATATCTACAAGAAAATATGGGAACCCACATAGATCCTAGACTATTATATGATATAAAGCTGGCTTCCCTCCCTATAGTTACATTTGGTATTCTCATTCCAGTAAATCAGGCATTTTCCTATATCCAAGGCAAGAATAGAACCTTAGGAAACTGAAAAAACACTCAATCCCTTTGTGTTGTAACTAGTGATTTCCATGTACTCTGCATCTCTTAAAAAAAAAAAAAAAAAAAAAAAAAAAAAAAAAAAAAAAAAAAAGACAACATGGAATTTTTAGTCTTAGTGTATATGCACCTCACAGAGATGCTCTACTGACTGCTAAAATGAAAATAAGGTAAAATAAGGATCCATTCCTTCATTCTTAGAATAGAAATGTAGCCCCACTGGACATACAAGTAGAAGAGCAAGAGAAATAAAATAATTTAGAGTGATCATGAAATAAAGAGAAATGGTTGCACAAAAAATAAACATTAATATCAAGTCTTCATTAATTTCCTCTTCAAATGGGAAGTTCTCCATATTCTAAAGAGAGGTGGTAATTACTTTCCTTGATTCCTTATTCTAACTGGAAATGTCCATAAATCTTTTGTATGAGCATTTTTCCAGCAAAGAATGATGGTCTAATACAACCAAAATTTTCCAAATAAATCTATTTATATTTTAAACTCTAAGGCCAGTACCAGGACTATTTCCACCAGTATTGCTGGCAGCTGGTCTGTCTGTCCACTGTTTCCTTTTTCTGCACAAGGCTGCCAAAAGTACTGATATGGAGCAGAGCTCCTGAGGTTTCTGGCTCAGGAAGGAAGAAGGGCAGCCAGACCTCCAACAAGACTGTTTGCCTCCTCAGCAAATACATGTTGAACTAAGACACAGCTGACTCTGTTCCTGAATCATCCTGAATATTTGGCCAGCTCTTCTTTTAGGCAACCAGCCCTTTGCAAACAACACGGACACCTACACTGCTTCTCCCAGGCACTAAGACTCCTAGAACGCCTGGGAATAAGCTCTGGCAGCCATTCAGACTGGCAAAAAGATTTGTCTTTTCTGTTTCTACCATAATCTGAGGTGGTAAAAAAAATGAAGTTAAAGGGTTAACATGGACATGAAACTACATCCAATACTCCAGCAACACTCAATAAAATAATTTAGTAAAATAAAAAGACCAAAAAAACCCAACAAAACACAAAAACAAAACAACCAGAAAAAACAGCACTCAAAAAAAACCCAGATCCAGAGGAAGAAACTGACAAAACAAAACCCAAAAATCCACAGATAAAATAAATTATAGAAACCAGAAATGAAGTGAGAGAAAATTATATATCATGATCAAACCTTATAAATTTTTGTGCACCTTTTTCCCTCAACGTAATCCAACCTCAACCTATTCAGGCAGAAACAATTCTCCTGGATTCAGAAAGCACAGAGGAGGCCACATACTGTCTGTCTCAGAATAAAGTATCTCCTAAATATCCCATTAAAGCCCTTCTAAACATTCCAGAGTGCCTACTGTAACTCTTCACATACTATTTTTGCAAACATCAGGCACCTCAAAGTGAAGGTAAAACCAAATTTTCAAATTAAAATAGGAATTCTGGCTGTTTTACATGACTTCAACAAGCCCAAAGATTCAAACATACACCTTGCTGACTCTCATGACAGCTGGCAGGAGTTTTCCTTCCAAAACTTCATTATGTTCCTTGAAACATAGGCTTAAAACTTTCTTGCTAAAATGCCCTCTCTTCCTTTTAGTAATGTAAAACATCACTAAATACCTACTGTTGCTTCTCAAATCATCTGATGAATTAGTCAACTCCAGAGCAAATTATTTCAGCATGTATTTAGAGTGTGTTTCAGACCTGCCATGGGTGTGAAATTCTGGAGGATTTTTCCAAGTGTATCAGTTACTCTAGTAAGAGGTACTTTTCCTTCTTTCAACAAAGTACCCAACAAGAGTGGGTAGGATGCCAAAGTGCTGTAACACCATCCTGCCTCCTTCAACTCTTCTTCTCTTGCTGCTCAGACCTGAGACTGTCAGCTCTTTGGGGCAGGAGTTCTTTCTTTTTGTCCTGTTTTTGCACAGTACAAGGAGATTTGAGTCCAAGACGGGGCACTAGGAATAAGGCTTTACAAAATAAATCCTTTTATTCAGGAATAACATTTATTGTCTGAGTTTGAGCTGAAGTATGATTTTAGAGAAATATGTATGTATTAATATGTATACATTTCCTACTATGGATTCAAGAATTTTACTGTTCAGAAGAAAGCATCCAGTAAATTATTACATTTATTTGATTAGATTTACTAGGATTTATTAGATTATCATGCACATAGCAACGCAGTCGATACTTGGCAGACTTGAAAAGAGTAACCATTTGTCTTTAAATATGACTTCTTGAGAACTTTTTTCATTAAAAATATACTATCTGAATGAGTAAAAAAAAAAAAAGAAAAAAACTATGACTTTTTGGGATGACACTGTCAAAATTATTCAAGAAAACTTTATTAAGCACTAAACAAACCTGGGCAACTTAAGGATATTAAAACTAGAAAAGTAAAATTGAATACAACTGTAAAGCTGCCCTGAAAGTGATTTTGTCTTACAAAGTTACTCCAATACTTCAATGCAAAACCTAGAGGTACTAGAAAACAGTGAGTGCAATATAGTTGGATAATAGAATACAGCAATCCAAAAGCTCACCACTCCTAAGCGTATCCCATGGCTGAGTTTTGTGTAAAGGTCAGGAGAGTTAAAAGGCAATGTGGTATCCCTGAAAAAGGACTAAACTAACACAGTAGTTTCACCGGTAATTCAGTCTGTAACCTTAGGCATATTTCCCTCCTCCTCCTTTGCCTTCCTTTTCTTTCACTCTTTTTGGCAATTTGAATATCTGCACAGATGTGGACAGACACTGAACTCATTCTGACTGCACTGCACAACAGCTGAATGGGAATCCTCTCCAACCAGAATGAGATTTAATGACACTGTGCTGGGATGTTCAAGCCAACAATGCATGCTGACATCTCTCTATATTTACTATCTCTCTCTCCCAACTGGATCATAATGTTTGGTTTTGTAATGTAAATAAAAATATTTCAGACATCAACAAAATAACAGCAAAAAAAAAAATTATCAAAATACCCACATATACTGATCTTCATCTGTGTAAATAGAGGGAGTATAGCCAAAGATGCATAACATGTGACAATGTTATAGTATCAATAGGTATCTTTGGGACAGGCCTAAAACACAGCTGCAATTTTCAGTTTAGAAAATGACCCATCGGGGAGTATATTTTCAGATTAGTACCGTCTGTGTTTTCATTTATTTTAGACACTCCAGCATCCAGTTATAACAGTCCCTGAGATATTACAGTTCCTGTAGACAGAAACAGGCAGTGCTGATACTACCAAACTCAAAAATATAGTGTAACAGCTAAGGGGAAGTCCAGTTCAGGCTTCAAAACGTTTAGGTTCAGATAAATATTTTTGTGCATGGTGAAAGACAAGCTGCCTGCTACTGTGGTTATACTTTTATCACTACTCATACCAGCTGTATGAATACTCAAAATTAGTTAGAGCATAAGATTTGAGAGGCTCAAATTTATCTCGTGTGTATCATGATCTGGACAAGGGGATCACGTGCTCCCTCACTCTGTATACAGATGACACCAAGATGAGCAGGAGCATTGATCTGCAGTAGGGTAGGAAGGCTCTGCAGAGGGATCTGAACAGGCTGGATCAATGTGCCAAGAACAATTCCATGGGGTTCAACAAGGCCAAGTGCCAGATCCTGCACTTGTGTCGCGACAACCCCATGGAATGCTACAGGCTGCGAGAAGAGTGGCTGGAAAGCTGCCTGGCAGAAAAGGATCTCAGGGTGCTGGTTGACACCAGTTGGACATGAGCTACTGTGCCCAGGTGGTCAAATAGGCCAATGGCATCCTGGCCTGCATCAGAACCAGTGTAACCAGCAGGACCAGGGATGATTGTCTCCCTCTATTTGACATGGTGAAGCCACACCCTTAGTACAAGAAAGACACTGAGGTGCTGGAACGTGTCCAGAGAAGGGCAGTGGAGCTGGTGAAGGTCTGGAGCACAAGTATAATAAGGAGCAGCAGATGGAGGTAGGGTTGTTCAACCTGGACAAAAGGAGGCTCAGGGGAGACCTTATCACTCTTTACAACTACCTGAAAAGAGGTTGTAGCCAGAGGTTGGTCTCTTTTATCAAGTCAGAAGAAACAGAACAAGAGGAAATGCCCTCAAGTTTGCTGGGAAGGAGTGTTTGAAGACTGGATAGTGGGAAAAATTTCTTCACTGAAAGATTTGTCAAGCATTGGAACAGACTGCATAGGAAAGTGGTTGAGTCAGTATCCCTGGAGGTATTTAACAGACATGCTGATGTGGGGCTTAATGACATGGTTTAGTGGCGGACTTGACAGTGTTAGGTTCATGGTTAAACTCAAGGATCTTAAAGTTTATCTCCAAACTAAATGATTCTACAATTTTATGATTCTAAGACAATTATCTTTCCAGTTGTCTCTTTCTGTATCTCTCAAATCAATTTGTTAGCTTTCACTAATAACTACTTTCACTCATGTACTTATATTACGGAAAATTCAAGGCGTTTGTTTCCTTTCATAAGCTGGAGAGCCTCTGGCCTTATTTCTGCAAATATAGGTTTTGAAACACAGCGGTTATCTAAGAAATCTTGTAGAAATTGCTCCTTTGCTAATTAACACAAGTCAAGACAGATAGGAAAATACTAATAGACTGCTTGCAAAGCCCTTGCACTATGACAATTATGTTAATGTTCTATGATGCTTTTTCTTATTTTCTTCTTAAATGTAGAGACACAGAACATAATCCTATGAACATCCAAGATTGATGGCAGTTATTATCAAACTAAACACTAGGCAATTTCCTTTCTGAGTCCTTACATTTTATGCTGCCAGTATTTTTTGTTTTGCTTTGCTTTTTAAACAGCTGTCTCTAAAGACTCACAGGCATGAGCAGCTCTAGAAAAGATCCTCTCTTCCAATACTTGGCTCTGTAATTCCGAAGACGCAGCCAGCATCCTCTCCCTACCAACATTCACTAAGGCAAATGGGAAGACTCCTGTGAGTCATGGTACAACACAGGCTAAGTCAGCCATTCTTCCTGCACTTTTTTCATAAATTTCATGATCAGGAGTATAGCTGCCATATGCACAGCATGTGAATTACACACAGATTTGTATCATGTATACCTACAAAGGGCAAAACCACAAACTCACCACAACTGTCTATGTATAAAATTTGCAACATTTTGTAATGTCTGTGCACAATACTATATATAAATACAATGCCTAAAAATCAGTTCTAAAAAATGGAAACTCATGGAAGAGTCATGATCACATAACCAAAGAATAAACTTCCAGTAAAACTGTTAATTAGTGAGCATTGCAGTCCTATTTTCACTCTCTGTGTTAGCATTTCAAGGCTCTGTTCCCCCCTCTCCATTTGTGCGTTTACAAATCTGTAATTCTTAAGGTTTATTTTTATTGCAGAGGTACATCTGGCTGCTGCTCAGCTGCATTGCCAGTGTTGTTTGTACTCATCCAACAGTACCTGGGACAAAGATGGTAAAATACCTAATCTCAGCAGGCCATTCCAGGGTACAGGCAGACCTCCTCAGATGGTTGATCAACATGTTAGTAGGAAATTTTTCCCAGCAGTTCCCTGCCCATGCCCTGAATGGCTGTCTAATTCCAACAAGATTATTGGGAGCATGAACTAGTGGTTAAAATACCCAAAATTCAACAGCCTAACATGAGTTCAGAAGTAGTGTGGGTGTCATACTTCAGCTTGTCTTTAAAATGTGCTTAGTATGACATTGAAATTGCATGTGGCTGTGCAGATAGGTAACTGTCTCGCTTGCCCTTAAACTAGTTTTTACAGTTTTCACATTAAAATACCCAGAAATTTTGCAGTGACGGTACAGGATTGCATCCAGCCTGCTCTGCCAGCAGGTACACTGGCCACAGAAACTCAGAATGTGTGTGGACATGCCCACCCTTCCAGACCACAATATACCTTAACGCAAGCCTGCCTTTTGTTTGCTGTTTTAAGCTAAAATGCCATGGAAGTTGCTGGCATAGCTGAAATACAGCACTGGTGTGATTGGTCTGTGTTCTGCACCACCAGCTCTGATGCAATGAACAGTAACTTCCAAAAGAAGCCTTTTAATACCTGAGAGCTGTAATATTTTACAAGGCTGCAGACACATTTACTTTAACTTGTCTATCAAAGCACGTATT
Organism: Corvus cornix cornix; assembly: GCF_000738735.6. NCBI lineage: Eukaryota > Metazoa > Chordata > Aves > Passeriformes > Corvidae > Corvus > Corvus cornix. Next base: position 16,226,942 of record NC_047057.1, on the reverse strand, counting down.
ACCACAAAGGCTTAAGTGCAGACCCTTCTCTCCCTTAGGTGGCTGTGACATAGACAAGTAGCCTTTTTAAAACCAGACAGCAAGTGAATCTAGAACCTTTTTGCCTTTTTTTACTTTTTTTTGCTAAATCAGACAAAACATTATAGCAAATTAGTTTAAAATAACAAAAAAGCCTACATGCTTACCTAAGCTTCTAAATCTTAGACTTCAATACAGCCTGTGTTATATAAGCTTTCCTTTGAGTTATGGCAATATAAATGATTCCGTTCGAAGTTCTGCAGAAAATATCACAGGAGGTTGTTTGCTCACTTTAAGGTTTTCAAAAAGGCCAATCCTGCCCAGATAAAGCAGAGACCACTTTTTATATGCAGTGATGGCTACCAACACTGGGCTAAGACACAAAGTCCTTCTTTTGTCTCAAACTGGTATTCCATTAGGAATTCCATCGGGGCCCTTTCACTGAAGCAGAGCTGCTGTAGCATTTACAGCTGACAATGGTAGCTCTTGTCCTTGCAGCAGAGCATACAGAAATACCATTTCTCTCTCTCTCTCCATCCTTCATTTCCAGGCATGCTTCTGGCAACACAGCTACACACCTACAACTGACAATCATTTTCAAATGTTCATACAGAAAGCCATTACAGGACCAATCATATTTGTGTATTTTTCTCCTATTAACATTACAGTGAGTTATACTATTTGGAAAGCAATATCCTTTTGTCATTTAGCCAGAATGTCTTTTCCATTTATTATGACTAGAAGAGCAAATAATCACAACTTCTATGCTCCTCAGACCAAAGGTTCCTAATCAATGCATAAAATACCTTCTGCAACAAATTATAGCTACATTTGGATCACTACTTAGAAATTTACTTTGTATTATATATATCTTTAGGCTAGGATTGCTTTTATTTTTGCTGCATTAAAATATGTGCAAAAGCTAATATCTACTATTGTAAAAAAACATTCTTTCAGAAGATGAGAAGGCTTAAACCACTTCTTTTACTAAACTGCTGGAAAAATCACAATGCATTAGTAATTTCGGTAACAACTGAACTTGATTTAAAGATTGTGGACCTAAGAATTCATGGTCTAGTTTTCAAAAATTGAAAGAATTACCTCAGTGCAAAAGGTTCACTGTAACCGAAGAACAAATTGGGAATCCAAACCTCCTCTCATACGCCTAATTTTAAAACAACCCTCCACCCTAGCATACTTATCATCGAAATTGCTATCAACATATGCTGCAGTAAACAAATCTTCACCAGAATGAAAAATAGAAAATGTGCCCTTTCACAACTGGCATAAACACCTCACATAACAGAGCCATCAAACACATGGATCCTGTGCATGCACGCATGGAAGACACCAATACTGGTATAAAACTATGTGGGGCAAAGTGAAGAGACCTTCCTATACCAGCAGAACTCATATATGAAACAGTAAAAGACAAGACATGCACTTAATGGAAGAACAGTTTTCACAAAATATTTCTGATCATTCAACCTCCTTCTCAACAGAGAGATACAAAATACTTTGAAAAGATAAGCTTTGGGAATAAAACTTACAGCTTTGCCAGATACTAAAAATCCCAGACTTAACAATGACACATTATTATTTCACTCACATCCTCTCCCCAGACAACTTCTCCATGTTCCACAGGTAATAATTATCTGTCTCTTTTCATCCCACAGAGCTAACAACTAGAAAACCTCCAGCTTTACTAGCAGTTTCTACTGTTCCACAGGTAAAAAAAACCCCTTTCCATTGTTTCTCAAACTGTATATTAAATTAACATAATTAAATTAAACAGAGCAACTATTTTCAACATGTAGCGTTTTATTTAAGTTTTGAAGAGATGGTTTTGCATCCAGGAACTAGCTTATTTTTCCAACATCTCTATATAAAACTCAAATGCACACACACACATATCTATCCAACCATATATAATGAAGACATATATTTACACATTATAGTCTGTGTGTACATGCACATATATGTATCTTAATATATATATGTGTAAAACTTCTTACTATATCTTCAAAAAAACCTTGTCTTATAAAATCATTAAAATATTTTCAAAGGTTATATTATAACATCTCAGAAACACATACTGACTTAAGTAGGCAAGAAAAGATAAAAATCATTAAAAAATTAGAGTTGTAAATAATAATGACCTGATCTCATTTCACTGGGCTTGTGTGGCCAGGTTTTGGCAGTAAGGGGGCTACAGCAGGGGTTTCTGTGAGAAACTGCTGGAAGCTTCCTCCATGTCCAGCAGAGCCAATGCCAGACAGCTCCAGGATGGACCCACTGCTGGCCAAGGCCAGTCCAGTCAGGAATGATGGTAACGCCTCTGTGATAACACATTTAAGAAGGTAAAAATAAAGTTATTGCTGAGTTGTAGTTGCAGCCAGAGAAGAGCAGGGTGAGAATATGTGAGATGAACAACAACGCAGACACCAAGATCAGTAGGGAAGGAGGGAGATGAGGTGCTCCAAGCACTGGAGCTGGGATTCCTCTGCAGCCCATGGTGAAGCAGCTGTGCCCCTGCAGCCCATGCAGGTCCCTGGGGATGCAGAGATCCACCTGCAGCCTTTGGAGAAGACCCATGCCAGAGCAAGTGTATGCTCGACAGGAGGATGTGACTCCATGGGAAGCCTGCACTAGAGCAGGCTCCTGTCAGGGACCTGCAGAGGGGTGGAGAGAGGAGCCCACACTAGAGCAGGTTTTCTGGTAGGAATTGTGACCTCGTGGGGGATCCATGCTGGAGCAACCTATCCTTGCATGAGGACTGCGCCTCATGAAAATGTACCCACTCTGGAGCAGTTCATGAAGAACTGTAGCCTGTGGGAATGACTCAGACTGGAGAATTTTGTGGAGAACTGTCTCCCATGGGATGGACTCATGATGGAGCAGGGGAAGAACTCCTCTCTCTGAACAGCAGCAGAAACAACTTGTGATGAACTGACCATAGCCCCCATTCCCCATCTCCCTGTGCTGCTGGGGGAGGAAAGTATAGCCCAAGAAGGAAGGAGGGGTGGGGGGGAAGGTGTTTTCAAGATTTGTTTTACTTCTTATTATCCTGCTCTGATTTTCACTGGCAATAAATGCAATTAATTTCCCCAAGCTGAGTCTGTTTTGTCTGTGACAGTAACTGATGAGTGATCTTTCCTTGTCTTTATATCGACGCATAAGCCTTTTGTTACATTTTCTGTCTTCTGTCCAGTTGTGGAGGAGAGCGATAGAGTGGCTTTGCTGCCTACCGGGCCTCCAGACAGGGCCAAACACATCTTATTTATGCATCCCTTCTACTCTGGGGGAGATCACCATACCCTTTGAATATTCTTAATACAGATTTGCCTTACCTATTTTAAGCCTCCAGAGACAGAGATGCCCTAGAGTTTCTCCAAGTACTTAACTGTCACATACAGAGTTTTCTTGTCCCAGATTCCTGGTGTTACGGAGCATGATGATTAGTTTTGTTCTGTTTGTTATTGTTTGGGAAACAGAACCATCATTGCTCATGCTAATCTTTCCTACATTAGAAGACAAATTTTTTTTTGAAATAATATTGGCATATATACCTTTCAATCTTTCTACTCAGTACTAAGAAATGTTCTTTTGTCCTTCTAATATCTGGTGCTGATTATAGTTTGTCTCCTCTGGAGGCCATTCAATTCATTTGTTTCCTTCTTTAAGCCAAATGCCCAAGACCAGGCAAAATGTTTCTGTGATATGCCACTCACTGAAAAAAAATTCAGTAGCAACTCCCATGTGTTGCAAATGACATTCCTGTCTGCATGTCCCAGGGCTATTTGCTCTTTTTTATGCAAAATAATCACATCATTAATTAATTTCAATTTGTAGCTATTCTAACACCCCGATATATTTATACACTACTGCTGCCTACACATTGATTTCCTATTTTCTACATAAACATTCCATTCCTCATTTCTAAGTTTTAGTAGTTAGCATTTATCTTTATTGATCTTCATCTTACTGACTGAAAAACATTCCCCCAATTTATCACTCATTTTGATCTGATACTAAGTGCTTAGTACTCTTAGCATCTCCATGCTATCCACAAAACAACAAAATTGCTTTATATTGTAAACAAAGGATTTTTTTACCATTCTCTAGTGGCATCTTATTATACTCGTGGATCAAAGGGAATATACAGTTTACTAGGTTTAATGAACTTTGTGATCAGTGTTGAGTTCATGGAACATACAGTTTCTAAATATGGTGTGTATATTCAATCTCTTAGCAAAATTGTTCATACAGCACTGGAAAGAGGGCTGATATTAAAAACTTTATAAACAAAGATAATTCAGTATAAAAAGAAAAAAAAGTTTGTAAAGAAGAAGACAAAAACTAACTCAAAAAGCACAGATTATGACAAAGAAAAGAAGCTGCTATGACTTTCTACAACATGGAAACCCACTGCAAATCAAAAACTGACAAATAATCTCTGATAAAGACAAAAATCCATAGAAAAAAATACCAAAAGGAAACAAACAGCACCTGTGCACAGGAAATCCTACAAATCTTTCACCAAATCCACAATTAGACATTAATACAACCTCCAAAGTAGATTCTGGGAAAACTTTATGCTACCTTCAGATTTTCAAATAAATACTTAAAAATACATAGACATGAAATCAGCTCACACTTTCTGGAAAAAAAATCTATTGAGCTAGATAAGGCTTTTCATATCAAGGGAAAAAGACATTTTAAAGACAAAAAAGTGTAAATTATAATTTTTCACAGCCTTGTTTCTTTCATAATGGTACAGCTTCAGGCAAATGAGGGATAGAAGAGGAGATAGGGACAGAAGGAGATAATTCATGAAAGACAACTGTCAACCACATCATCTCCAAGAAAGGGAATTTTGATTCAGGAAGGTCAGCAGGAAAAAGTGAGGTGTAAAAACTGGAGAAAGAAATTTAATTATATAAAAGGGTATGTTAAAAGATTTTTGAACTGCACAGAGTAAGGATGAAGAACAGGTAAGTAGAACAAATAAAAAAAGAATGCATATAAATATCCCAAAATGCTGTCTTCCCAATGACTGCAGTATACTGCAATAAACATTCCTACACTCTAAATCTTATGCAATGCTTACAGAAAATGATAGTATTTTTGGTTCAAATCTCCCAAAACTCCATTCAAATATGATTCATTTATTTTAACTAAATCTTTACAAGGTAACTATTGTTTGTACTGCTTTACAAATGGATTGACAGACAGTGTGCCTTGCCCAGTCTCACACAATAACTATGACAGGACAAAACTATTTCAAACCCCAGCTCTCTTCCTCATCTGTGATATCATCCTTCCTCTACACTTTTCCAAGTATTTTCTGAAGACTAGCACAAACATCAACACCTACAGCACGATATTCTGTTTTCATGTCGTGCCCTTTACGGTGTCACTAGGTATACAAACAGTGTCATACAATCCACTTCTTTTGGAATAGAAGACTTATTGAAAAAATAGGTGGGTAACTGAAGCTTGGAAGTATCAAAAATAGATGCAAATACATTCTGCCAGTTTTACTATGCGTAATCCAAATGGAAACCAGACACCCCAGTTCATATTCATGGCAAAACAGAAGTCAACTCAATCAACAGTAGAAATAATTGCTTAAGAACAGTTCATAGGCACTGATCTTTGGCAGTCACCTTCAAACCCTTCCTCTCATAGCAAACCTGTTTACTTGCTAAATCAAAGAGGAGAATTCAAAGCTTCCTATGTTAAGCATTTCAAAATTACTATAAATGATGCATTCTGTAATGACTGAATGAAACAGTTCTGGAATTGACAATTCAAGCATTTCACAAGTTAATAAGTAAAAAATTTGTTCCAACATGGGGAGCCAAAAAGCAGTTAATACATAGAAATAAATAAACACAGGAAAACTGATGAGTATGAATAAGCAGTAAGCAAACTAACAAACAGTTTTCTAGGAAACTCAGGTCTTACATTTGATGGATCATTGATTCTTAATATTTCTCCATAACTCAGCACTTACAAATAAATGAGCAGCAAAGGCTCATATATTACTATTAGAATTGGATAGTGGCACAATAGGCTGACACATGTTTACACCTACATAAGCACATGGATTTTTCCACCACGCACTGAGCAGGGTGCAGTGATCAGCTGTTGCTTGGAAAGGAGCTGATACTGCAGTGCAGTGCAGCAACTGAAAGCTGCCACTGTCATGTTTTGAAGCTGTTACTTCTGAAGGCAAGGATGGATTGAGATATGCTACAGCTCTCTCAAACCCAGTCTGGGATTCTGATAAATTCAGAATTCCTACCTCTCTTCAATGAAAAAATAAATAAATAATAATATAAAAATGTGTGCAGAGTCTAAGAGGTGAAATGTCATTTTTCTCTGTCTGCTGAGAGAACAACAGAGTACTTTCAGAAGGATGTTTCTTCCTATTAATTTACCCTTCAAAACTGAGACTGAGAAAAGCACTGCTATTGCTCAGTGCAGAACTAAAGCTAACTTAACAGGTGATTTCCAATTTTGAGAATCTCAGATTTCAGTATTATTCTCATTTTGAAACAAAACTTCAAACCAAGGCTTCCTCTTTACAAGCAAATCATAGGAGCATTGGAAAACTGGGGAAAACAGCATTGGTTCAAAGAAGATAATCACTTTGACTTGAAAATCAACTTCAAGTCATCAGTTAGTATATAAAGGACAGAGTTTCTACATACCAGTTTCTTCTTTGCACAAGGCTACAATCAATTATATATTTTAGTACAGTATATCCTGTTCTACTTGTCTCTTGACATTCAACAATGCAAGTCAAGAGTTTATTAATAAAGAAAAAATCTGTGGATCTTACATAAAGACGGAAGCTCATGTGGCATGAAGAGACAGGCAGGCTGTGCTCTGCTGCATCTGAAGCTACAGCTTTTATGTAGTGCTCTTTCCAATTCCACACATCTGGAAGCAGCATGAGAACTTCTGCTTGTCAATGCTATTCCAAATTCCCTACACGCACACACACACACATCAAATCCTGATTCAGTAACAGCCTGCACCTCAGCCATCCCCAAGTACTCATTCCCTTCATTGCTTCAGCAGCACTGAATTGCTATCCACCCTCTTTCATCCTGTACCTCTATCACTGACCTCAGTTCCTCCCTTTCTCATACCTAAATCCATGTCCTGTCAGCCACCCACGCATTGCTGCTCTCGCTTGCCATGCACCTTTCAGAAGGATTTCAGTATTCCTTGCAATTCCCATCTTCTATTTCATGTTTCTTGAGCTGCAAATAGTGCTTATAGGCAGCTCATACACTCAGGTTCAGCAGAAAATAAGCTGTTTCCATAAATTAAAACTACTCAGATAATTCCAGTGTTAAGAACTCATATTTGGAGGGAATGGTGAGACAGACCATGATACCTGGAACAAATAATCCCAGATGTCTTGGAAGTATAAACCTGACTCTCTGAAGCAGTGGGACAGATGTTTTGCTTGAAGATGCAGACTCAACCTCCCTGAAATAGATGTGGCTGACTCTATACAAAACCTCTTTTAAAATAAATAGTACCCAAGTAACAACTTCTGTCATTCCTAGCAAAGGCCCACAAACCTGCCCTGAGCTGAAAGCTGCCAGAAGGCAGCAGCCTGGGCAAGGAAACACGTGAAAATAAACCCAGCCAGGTCCCAGAACTGATGAGGTGGGTATTCCCATCATGAACATCACAGCTCACCCAGCAAAAACCTCAGGACAGTGATTGCACAGCTCTACTCACTGTGGGCTAGGAGAACCCATCAGACATCAGCCTGGAAACTTCCAGGCTCCTTTTGGAGCCTGGAAGGTTGAGCACAGGACCAGAGAAAAGACAACAGAGAGGGGTTTTTTTTCTGGAACCATCTAGAACCAAAGATTTTCAGGCTGCTATTAATGAGCACTTTTTTGGTCCTCACCTCTTCAATCTCTAGAAGACTAAAATAACACAAGAAAGCTTCTAGCTCCTTCAAGGGCTTGACACTCATCAATTTCAACTTTTGATTTCCTGTAACACTGAAAGTCTAATATCACAAATATCAATTGCTTGATATTCCACAGATTCATATTTTTTGTCATATAAGCATGCCAGGGGTGAAAGGACTTGTAAATCATGTAGCATTACACATCTTCTCACACAGCTATAAATGACCGTGAGAGGGGGCAGGAAATGGATAATTGGGTCCATAGTAACTACCAAGTCCAAATGAGGACATTTACATGTTTTAAGCCATCAGGCAGGCTGAATCTAGACTTTATCAGTACATGTGCCTCCCCTGTATACTATAAAGCACATGGGCCAGCTTCTGACAGCCAAAATGCTACTGAGCCTGTCGACTCTTGGTTGCAGAATTTCAGAATACTGCAAGGATATGAGACATCTGATGGACTTGAATTCATCCTTCAGCAAGATGAAGGTAGAAGCAAGTTTAAGGGTATAAATGCCTGCCAGGAAATTTATGGGAAACTAAGACAGTACTTATGCTTTTGTATTGCCATACCACACACTGAAAATTGCAGTGAACATGAGGTGTCTCCTCTACCATACGAACTCCAGGGAAGGAAGAAGCAAATTTACCCTCCACAGTGCAAACGATTTCCATGTTCACTTGACACTATTTTTTTTGTCTTCCTTGAAGTACTGAATATATTCTTTTGCAAAGCTCTGTCTCCAACATTGATTCAGAATACACAGACAATTACTTACGGAGCCAGACAGGGTAAAGGTTCCTTTACGTAGATCTTAAAAATAACCCAGCTTCATAAGACCATTTCATGAACACACAAAACCTACCAAAGTTCAGAGTTTTTCACAGATGGGATTCTGGATGGAACTCTTCATTGATATTAAAATGAACGTTAACCAACAGAAATTACTTCCCCACAGTGAGTGGGGCTTTCCTGGCAGTCATTGACTATTGTTGAAGGCCACAGTCACTGCCAGGGACAGCAGCTGTACTGTACCAGTGCTGTGCTCAATTTCATCATTTTTACTTCATTGTGTTGCTTGTTTTCACACTTCTAAAGGTGTCTTTCTATGCCAGTTACTTTCATAATAAAAGTCTGACTGTGATCAAAATGTTGAGGCAATTTCTTCATGAATTGCTCACAGTGGGCATAGCTTGACATTTGATGCATTTTAGAGGTTGCATCAGAACCAAGAGAATACATTTGGGGACTTAGCTTCCTATTCAACTTTCTCTAGAGGAAGATAGGAGAAGATGAGTGTGTGAAATGTGGGCAAAAAAAAAGATTCAGGAAAAGAGACGTCTTTCCCAACAAATGCTGATTTTAGAAGAAAGATAAATACTCTTATCCCAAAGAAAGTCACAAACAACAAATTTCAAAAGTTTAAAGTAAAAAAGCTCAAAATCTCCTTGATCTTTTTGCTTAAAATATTTCATCTGAAGGTTTTTAGATATTGAGAGAAAGCAAGTATAATTTTAAAAATTGCTGCTATTAACACTACAGAAATCAACACATTTTCCATCATACAAAGAGACATATCCTCATGTGGATTAGAAATGTTAAGGAAAAACAGCAGGTTGAGGTACATAGGGATATCCAGAAGAGCAAACATTACCCAGCAGGCCATTATATAAAAGCAGAGTCCAGAAATACCTGGGGCATATTTTCTAATAAAGCAAATACATATTTTTAGTCCACATTCACAAGCAATATAAAAGACAGACACCTGAATGTGTGCCAAATACTACGCAAACCCCTACGAGTTCTGCAATTTATCACATTAAAAACAACATATGCTTTATACAGTAACAAGAAACTGACTTTACCTTACATTTGTAACATTTTTATTACACTTTGGTTCAACAATCCATCTGTGATCCTCCTAATGCCTTGACTACTAGGGTATTCTACCACAACGCTTTATAAATTTGCCTTTTAAAATTAACTTATAACTCAGGAAGATTACTCAAACTCTCATTTAGGAAAAAAAAAATCCATGAAACAAAAATGAAGGAGGAGAAGCTAGTGAGTTTTCTCGCTAGAATTTACTGAGTCAAAAAAAAAACCAAACTCAAAACATTAGAAATGATGTATCAAAAGTAAATATTTATTTTATTTCAACTAAATATGTTTTGTATGTGTATGCATATATATATATATACCTCCTCACACAAACTGGTAAGAGATTAGATAAAAAACTGAGCTCAATTATACTGTAAAAACAGAATCCACATAATAACTTTTGCTTAAAAGACTAACTGTAAATTTACCCCTGCATGTTCTTCCTTATGTTACCCAGTTGTGTTTCCATGGTTACCCAATTTTAAAAATCACTGAGTCTTACCAGAACATGAATAATGATAATATTTCTTTATCAATACATTTTATGAAAAGATCAACCAGGCTAGATTTCTAAGATGTACAAAGTAATTTTCCCTTCTTTTTTTTTTTAATTGCTATTTAAATTCTACATTAGGCACACATCAAAACAAAGCAAACAAGTGGAAAAGATTGTCAAAGAAATATTGTAATTAAAAATGATTTTCAACTTTAATTCTAATTCCAAATTTAAGTAATAACTTCCTCTATTTCTTTTTAATGATGTGTATATTTATTACAGATTTTTTGTTGGTTTCTAGCACTGACATTTGAAAGGGAAAGGAAAGGGAGAGAAAAGTGGCTAATGTTTGATAAAAGTATGGCTTTGCAGATTACAGAAAGTAGTCCAAGCAACTACTCTTGATTGAAAGTTGATGTTAGAGACAAGTTATTATATTAATTCTGTTCCTAAATAGATTACAACAAAAGATTTGTTCAAGTTCTTAGCTGAAATCTGTGTTGTACCATGTACACAGATACAAAACTATCTGCAAATTTGGGTTGTCATGATACAGCTGCATACAGAAATCCTTTTTCTCTGAGCCACCATTTTCAAAATATTGCTCACTAAAAAAATTCCTTCCATGTTGAAGAATAGTAGGGATAAAGAAAGACAGAGAGAGTACAGAATCACTGCTTTAAGTAGCTAAAAGACCAGGGGTAAGTGGATCCTCCTTTTTTTTTCCCCCCCATAGTATCATCTATATCAGTGTATTTAATTACACATTATTTTGAAGGCATTAGAAAATACCTTTTAAATGTAATGTTTCATTGTAAGCCATCTACACTTTCCCCTTAAAGAGACAGGCTTATTTACAACTTCAGTGACTGCCACAATTTTTGAAAAGTGATTAAGAGTGGTTTAGCAACCATATCAGCCAGTTCCCTCAGGACTCTGGGATGCATCTCGCTGGGTCCCATGAACTTGCACGTTCAAAGTGGATTCAAATGGGATTTTCCTTTGCAATGGGGGGTACTTCATTCTCCCAGTATCTGCCCTGAGGTTCAGGGCCTGGAGAGATGTGGAAAAAAAATTACCATAGAAAACTCACACACACAAAAAACCTACTAGAAATGATCTTAAATTCCATCCTTTGTCTATAAAATAACACTACATATTACTCTGTTAAAAAAAAAAAAAATCAGAATTGGTAAATTTTCAGCTACACAGGACTTAGATACTAAATTCTGAAAAAGCTTACCAAGAATGTACACAAAATCTCAGTCCCAACCATCCCAAATAACCTGATAAATAATGGCTCAGTCTGCTAACTCAATTGCAGATAAACTTTTATCACCTCTGTATCACCAGATTCAATTTGCAGTGCTTACTCACTCTTATTCCAGTCCCCAAAACTTTTAATATATTTGTATAAAAATGCAACATACTCACACAGGCTTAAAATCCCACTGAATGAAACATGTTAGAATTTTATCAACCTGAATATCACTCAAGGGTCAAGCTTATGTCCTTCCACATACAACAAAAATCAGTTCTTAGAGAAAGCAGAAATATCTGACTGAATCAAAAGTAAATTGAAACTTCAAGGACTGAGGAGGTTTTCTTGGTTGTTTGGGTTGGGCTTGGTTTTTTTCCTCGCTTCTGCCAATGCTTTGTTTGCATTTCAACAACAACAACAAAAAAAAACCTCAAAGAAAAAAAACCAAACAAACAAACAAAAAAAAAAAGAAAACCAAAACCACAAAAAAACAAACCAAACCAACTAAACAAAAAATACCCACCAAAACAAAACAAAAAAAAACCAGATCCAAACCCATGAAATCATTAGTTCTTTTCAGTGATGTCAGTGCTGGAAACTGTTTATGAATCAGGGTGCTCAGTAACCAGCAAACTGTTACATCACTGTGAGAGGCAAGAGAGCTCAGCAGTTTCCAAGACAGCACTATTCTTTAGAGAGATTTATCTCCAGGGCCTTTCAGGATAGCTTCTTTCAGCACTATCAGCTGAAAATATGTAGAATGAAATCAAGACCGCTGTACTCTGTGGAGGTTCATATGTAGCATGCTTCATCACTGTGTGGTTTAACCAAGGGCCACTGTCACCTCCAGTGGCACAGGAATTGATACTCATGATATGCAATGCACTGTCCTACCTCTCAATGGGACAACTGCCCAGAACATGCATCCAGAACCAAGGAAAGAGGAGAAGGAAAGATGATGAATCACTTACCACTGCTATTGGACAACACCAGTCCTGGTTCACTGAACAGGCTGTTGGTGCCCAGGCCTTGGGGGCAGCTGGGGGGTCTGTGATGGGAGGCCAGGAGTGCCCTGGGCTGGACATGGCCAGTTCCAGATGACTCCATCCTACCCACCACAGGACATGGCTGAGCCACTTGCCCACAAAGGCAGCACCTCTGGGAATTTGTATTTAAGAAAGAGCAAAACCAGCAGAGATCAGTGAAGTAGGACAAGGAAAAAAGTGTAAGAAACAGCCCTGCAGACACCAGGGTCAGTGAAGAAAGAGTGGGAGGAGGTGCTCCAGGCACCGGAGCAGAGATTCCCATGCCATGCCTGGAAAGGTCCCCAGTGAAGAGAGGGAGAGGACCACAGTGGAACAGATATCCACACTGAAGCCCATGGAGGATGCCCATGCCAGAGCAGGTGGATATTCCTTAAGGAACTGTGGTGCACAGAGAGCTCATGTTGGAACAGGTTTATCCTGAAAGACTGTAGACTATGTGGATCCATGCTGGAGCAAGGGAAAAACGTGAGGATGGAGCTTGAATTCTAGCGTTCAGTTTCTAATTAAAGAAGAGGTATATATTTTAAAAAAAAAAAAAATTCTGTTGCTTGTGACTTCAAAACTTTCAGGAAAAATACACTAGACAACCAAAAATCTACATAAAGGAGAACATGTAATTTCCAAGTGACTTATTGGACCAGCTGTCCTAAATCGGCTTTTTACCAGAAGGGAAATAAGTAAGAAATTCAAGGCTCTTATAAAATGAACTTGGTTGAAGGAGCTCATAGCACAGGAAAGGAAGAAAGCAAGAGCCATCAGCAAGTTCAATATAATGGGAAGAGAAAAAGAATTTTGCTTCCACACTTATCATTGAATAGACAAGGGAAAATAGATTAATACTATCTAATGGAAGATGCAATAAGGTCAGCTACAATTCCAACAGGGTACAAAAAGGAGTAAATTCCAAAAAAAATAGTAGCTTACCACAAACTTCAACAGGTCCCTCTAGGAAAACCACATCAACTAATTCATGTTAAAAAAAAAAAAAAAAAGAGAAAGAAAGAAAAAAAGAAATAATTCAGTTCGATATAATGAATAATCTTATGGGAAAGATAAGGTTAAAATCAAGAGGTTGGCCCTCAGGGCTTTTTCTCAAAGTGGTCTTGATATTTTAGAAGGTCTGAGGGCTGTGATGTGCTCATGACACCTTCATTTTTCCATTAACTCATTCTTTGGTTTACTTTGCTTAAAATAATTTCTATTTTAAATCACTTAAAGGGAGATAATGAAACATTTTATTCCTAAGGAGGTTTTTTTAAGGGCAGTTCTTCTTTACAGCATGGTTACTGAAATAGTAAGCCAGAATGACCATTAAACCAAGTATCTAAGTCTACAAATTCCAAAGAAAAATACCGTGGTTTCTGCACAGACTCATGTTTAAATATCAGTGACACCATGACTTTCAAGATCCCATTAAAGATGTATCCTTCAAAATGCTCTATAACCATCACTCTTTCACATCTGGACGTCTGTTCTGGTCCTCTTCCGACACATCTAAGATACCTCCAAGTACCAGTGTAAATGTTTTGATTATTCCATTATGCGCAGAAAATGAGTCTATCAATGACAAGACCCCACCATAAAGCAGCGGGCAAACAAAATGTTCATCCTTTGCAAAAGCAGTTTTGTTTGTTCTAAAGTAAAAATGGGGGGGTGGGGGGGGGGGGCAGAGGGAGAAAAGAACGTATATGAATTAGATGTGTAGAGTTCCAAACCCACACATTTAAAATGTATCTCAGTATAGTTCAGTAATGAGCAGAAATGACATAAAACATGAGAAAGCACTGACTTTACCATTGTTGATTTCAGAGTAGAAGCACTTTAAAGGTTATTTGAGCCCAAGTATTATACAGCCTGATCTAAAAGAGATGAAACAGTATCTCAGCAAGGACATTTTGTACAATTGCAGTCCTTGGTGCTTATCTTCCTTGGTCTATAACTCAGCTGGAGGCTAGCAGAAATAAACAATGCTTTATAGAGAAATAGTAAATCAAAAATCCATCATTTCTAAAAGGTAAGTTTCTCCATATGTTATTATTCTTCTGAATTACTGAAACCACCATAAAACTCATTTTGTCATATTAATGATTTCTATGTTTTTCTGCATTATATATTCAGCTTGAAAACTAAGGCTTAGCTAGCCATTTTCTTTTTATTTTATGTTAGTTTTTATCACACATTAGTCATTTTTAACAGGTGAAATTTTAAAACAAACTAAAATATATTCCTCAGTTATAACTGATATTGACTAATCCTTTGATACACAGAAACTCCTTACTGACATCTGACTTGAGGTGATGGGCATTCCTTAACAGCTTCACTAACAACTGTGATTATTCCAAACAGCTCTTGATCTGCTCTCCAAGAAAAGAGACCTAGCTGTGACTGCAGACTGAAAGCTTCTGTATTCTCACAGCTATTTGCTGTACTTATTAAGAAGACACGTCAGGCTGCTCACCATGTGTTGTCTGGTGAAAGTTAGCTAATAGAAACTATGCATAAGAGAGCCAAGAATAGTCCTGTTTTCAGTCATGATTAAAGTCACTGATACTTCACCCAGAGATCATTCCATTCAAATATGACTTTCTCCATGTAGAGAAATCCCAATATTTCATGACAAATACAACAGGTGCATAAACCCATTTAAAAGCAAAGCATGTCTGTAACAGTCTATTTTAAACATCAGAGCTTGTGCTTTGTTTATTGTAACGTGCGTGTTTTCCACCTGAACTGTTACCAGAAGACTGCAACTCCTAACTCAAGGAAACAAGATTGCTGAAAAAATAGGTTTGAAATATAAGAATTTGCTTAGTTTACCCAAAATGAGCAGCATTAGTATTTAAAAAGGAATATAAAATCTTATTATTTTCACTTCCTTCAACATCTGCTTGGGCTCCAAGACAAATACTAAACTATGCTAAATATCTCTCTAATAGTAGCAGGTTTTGTCATTAACAGGCAATTTCTTCTCACTGACTTTGAGACAGAGCAAAGTTCTAAGTAAAATATTCTAATTATTAGAATTATACAAAGATAGCTTCCATTTATGAAAATTAAATCATTTAGCAACTTGTATATGGTTAATGAAGCATAATAAATATTAAACTAATGACATTGTAAGCCCACAGAAGATAATAGGCCAAAGCATTTCATAGCTATCATTTGCTATAAAGATAAGTCTAAATTTTCACAAGTGTAGTCAACTCCCTGAGCAGATATGAGGGATTTATTATTATTATTATTATTATTATTATTACTATTATTACTATCATTACTACCATTACTATCATTATTATTATTATAGCTAGTGGGTGTTTTTCTCAATTTTTTTTATTTTGTTACACAGCAATGTTTAGACACCCTATATAGCTAGACATATGAAAGGAAAAATGTAAGATTAATAAAATGCATTATAAAATTTGATGATAAAATCAGATCAAAAGATCTGTTTACAGAAGATGATGAACAAAATGAGAATGTTTGCAGAAAACATATATTAGTCAGCTCTCAATTTTCCTTTCAATCTTTTGGTGAAGCTAAGGCATTTTCAACTGAAATTAATAACATGTTTTATCAGGGTTGGACATTATTTTATACACAGCAGGAACCATCACCTGTCTACCTAAAAATTAAGTATTTCAGCATGAACTCAAACACTAGAAGCTTTCCTTCCTCTTTTCTCCCCTCCTCAAAGCCAGTCAGCCAGGAAACACAACGGTGTTCAGCCACTTAGGGGAGCAGATCCCTTGTCTTTGCTATCTGCCAAAGGACACAGAAATTCTGCACCAGGTAAGAAACAAAATACCCACCCCAATTGAAGACACTGTGTTCCTGTCAATGCAGAAACTGGATCTTTGTTCCTTGTGAGGAAGCAGAAGTCACGTCCTCCAAGAATCTACGCCCTTCCTAGCAGCAAGAGGACAGCGTGCAGCTCTGGCAGCATCACAGCAGTCCTGGCTGCCCCCAAAAGGCCCAGTTCCAGCTCCAGCCCCAGCCCAGCAGCTGCGGAGACGCAGCTTCCAGCCTGGAAGGGACAGGTCTGCAGCAGCTGAGGAGCAGGAGTCAAAGCCAGAGCCCTTGTGGCCCAGTGGAAACAGACTCCAGAAGTGCTTGGAGTAATCAGATCAGGCAATTCCTTGTCAGTGAAATGTTACTGTTCATGGGGCAAAATTCATGACAGTGTCACAATTTTAATAAAGTTGGCACATGCTTAAAGTCCTGATCTGGGAAAAGTCACTTCTTTTCTGACTCAGATTATGAGACCAATAATGTAGCTCATGTTATATATTAATGTTCCTCCATGTGCTCTGCATCCAATCAGTCACATAATAATAGAAAAACTCAAGTAATCTTTTCTTATGCTATATATCATTACACATCAAGAAGAATTAATATTTGAGATGTATCCTAACATTGAAAGGTTTTCAGAATGGATAAAGCTTAGAAAACAAAATTCAAGAAACTTTTCAGTAAGAAGATGACTAAAGAAAAATGTAGAAATATTCCTTATGTTTATATATGTATAAAAATACAGGTATATAGATATGATTTTTATACATTACTCTGTGTGTATATATATTTATTAATCCTATACCTTATAATTATATGACTGATTGATGGCTTTATAGTATATCATAATAATAATTTTGGGGTTTATATAGATGTGATTTTTCAATGATTGTGTGTCTGTTTCAAAAGAAAAGCAAAAACATCCTCTTTCTGGAATTCTAACATCTTATTAAAAGTTTCTGTTCCATGGATGTTTCAATTTTTTTTCCCCAAGAGTTATTAAAGTTTCCCCTTCCCAAATATTCTGTTTATTAGATGGGGAGAAATCTTGTCAGGAATTACTGTGCAAAATCTCACTTCAAATCATCCAGTGGCACACTGAGCATCATTCCATCCACCAATATAGAAAGGAACCTTATCACAACATCCAGTAATTAAAATAACAGGATCCATGCCAAATTAGTTTGCCCAGATCCTGAAAGATATATAAATAGACACACATATACACATATATTCATGCAGATTATATTATGTGCACTCCCTTCTAACACACAGAATCAGTTTGGACATCTCTAAATACTCTAGAGAACTTCACTTTAGATTGTACTCACTGTTTTTCAAACCAGTAAGAAAAACAGAAAATTAATGAAATTCCTTTGTATTCACTGAAATTTGTATACAAGCTCTAGATCCCCCCTGATCAGGGGGACCTTGGTCCAACAAATGTGTTCTACTACTGACTTTGAGTACCAAGATTGTGCTTTATAAACACTCCACTGAAGTCTGTGACTCACAAGAAAATACTGTGTTTAAGGGACAAATTTTGTAGTCAGAACCTAAATAATCTACTAAATTCAAGGTTGATTTTGAGCAAAAATAATTGTGTCCTTGTATGTTTATTTCTTTTTTTTTTCTTGGGGAGGGGAAATGAAATAGCTGAAACTGTTGATATAAGTACACCCTGGAGAAATGGTTTCCTCAATAACAAAGCTTCCTTCATGCATGGTAATCTTTGGCTCTTAGGAGCAGATTGTGAATCTGTGATCTACACAGACTGACAGATTTTCTACAGCATCAAAAATCTGCTGGATGCAGCAGATCTATGATGGGATGCAGCCAGGAAGTGTTTTCTATCCCAGGCTTAGAGAATACAAGGCCTAAACAAGGAAATGTTTTTACTTGCCACAATCAGGAATAACATGCAGTCATAACACATCTAGGGAGACAGCCAGTGTATGCTGTGCTCCAGCTATTTCCCTGGCATCTCCTTTACACGAGTAGTAGCAGAGAAGGAGGACTAGCATTGACCAACTATAACTCTACTTCCACTAGAGAAATTAAAATAGGGAGCTGCCCTGCATGGCTCATCTTCTCTGAACGGGAGATGTTCTAGTGGGAACTTTCATTCACCCTGCCAATCCTGTGATGAACTGGCTGAAACAGCTTCCCTAAATGTCTTGCATGATACAGTCCAGTGTTCTTTAGCAGTACAGATATGAGCACTTCAGAAAGGAAAACAAGAGTCATCTCATAGATTTGCAGTGGCAACCTCTCGAGCTAAAAAACAAGTATGCCACTCTCTGACATCAGACATACAAAGTCAGGCAGGCTCTGCCAGAAAAGAAGAAAGGAAGTCAAATAGCAAAAAAAAGTCCTTTTTCAAAATCATATGAGCCTGAAAAGAACTTTTTTGGTTCCTCTGGTCACTGGACAACATCCAGAATAAAATAGATAGCTGTTTACAGTAATGCAGCAACTCTTGAAAGCCTAAGACCCTCCTCTCCTCTCGATCAAAACTCTCGTTATGCTCTGCCCCTTCCATGAGGATACTTATTCTTTTCGTAATGCTGCCAACAGTTACAAGATGTTCCATTCTTGGCTCTACAGCAAATATATTCACTTATTAATCAAAGGGAACAGTCTCCTTAACAGTCTGCTTTTCAGATCTACTGATTCTCGAACCAAAAAGATAAGGAGGGAAAAAAACTTCCAAGGAAGCTGTCAGAAGCCAGAAAGTAAGGAGTCACAAAAATGTTCAATAGGTTGCACTAATACTCTGAAAGTTTCCTGTTTGATGCGTGTGGATACGGTTTCCTCAGATTGAATTCCCTTTGATCTCTAAAATAAAAAAAAATGACTCAGAATATTAGTCCTTCTGATGCAGAAATGTCAGGAGGAGTAGGAGAGGGAGGAGGAGTAAAACTGACTCATCTTGAGAGTCAGATTCAACAAACTCTAAGAGATATTATCCATGAAGAAATCACTAATAAAATATACGAACAATAGATTATGCTGCATGATGAACAAGGAATCAGAACTAGACTGGATGCAAGCATCTGTCTATGGTACTAAGGGAGGTCATTTTGATGTGCTTAGAAGTGATCCAGGTAATATAGCTTTCCATCTCCGATAGTCAGATCAGATGGTAGGATTACAGTACATATTCAATACATGAAAGGAAAAAAGGGAGTCCATTAAAAATTATTATTTATATTCCTAAAGAAAGGAAGGAAAGAAGGGGTGGGAGGAATGTAGAAAGTTTACTAGTCAGAAGAAAAACAGGCAAAAAAACCCAAACCCTATTCTGCCCACCAACTGCTTAGACTGAGATAAAACATCAATCAAAAAAAAGTCTAAGTGAATTTTAATGCCTGTTGGCCTACCACACCAGTAAAGGACTCTTTCCTGTAATAGCTACAGAGAAAATCAGAATAATGATCACATTTAAATAATGATCAAATTTAAATTAATTAAAAAACTTTGAAGCTCCTAGAGATCCCTAATGACCAAACTTTTGCTCAAGATCATTTTGCTTTTTGATCAAGGGCACAGTCTATTTGCAAACTATGTGATGCTCAGAAGCTTCATATTCACTCAGAGCAGACTGGTGCAAAAGACACAGATGCATAAAAAACTGAAGTCCCAAGGGGTTCTCTGACCAGGGACACCCTGAAAGAATACTTTGCCTTTCTGAACCCAGGAGATATTTGCCCATGAAGTGACTGGAAAAGCAACTACATTAGGAAGAGGCATTATTCCTTCATGTCTGATTCCAAATCCTTTAGAGCTGCCCTCATAAAAAAACAAAAAACAAAGAAAGAAAAAAAATTGTAGACAAATAAAAAAAGAAACAGAGCAGGAAAAGAAAATCACTTAATGAATAACAAACAGAAGCTTCTAATAACAGAAGAAAAAAATGCATTGGTCATGTTTTGTTTCAAATGTGTTTGAAACATCTGTATTGCACCTCACATACAAATGTCTTTTTTTCTTTTAATCTCCTCATTAAGTTTGTCTCCTAAAACTAGGCATGCTTTTCACTTAATTCAAATAAAGTAGTTTAATTACTTCTGCTGTCACTAATTTATAGCCTGTAGATTCTTGCTAATTAAGAACCCTAATCACTGTTTCAATCTTCTCCATCATACCTCCATCAGCTGGTGTGATTCATACCTGCTGATTCCCTTAGGCACTAAAGCCATATATCAGAAAGACATTTCCTAGGATAAAAGTAAACTTTTTAAGTATTTAAGAGTTAAATCAAGGAGACTTATATCCCAAAATTTTATCCTTAGAAATTTTAAACAAAACATCACAAATCCTGTATTCTACAGAAAGTCAGTGCTCTGAAAAAGTCTGCAATTCAACTTTAAAAGACTTATGTGATTTCAACTGTTTTGCATTGATTTGCTACTTCTTCCTTGAAAATGAAAGGACAAGGATAGCAAAAGTCATGACTATCAAGAACACCAATACCAAAACCCAAGAATACCAATTCTTACTCACTAATTTAAACTAAGGAAAAAATTAGCAATGGGAAAACAAAATTAATTTCAGAACAGATTTTTTTTTTTTTTTTGCTATTTATTTATTCTGTTTGTTAGCTCCTCTAAATTTCCACACTCACATAGTCCTGTTCAGGAGAATTTAGGGATTTTTCAAATATTGCTATCATAAGACTTAGTCCTGCAGTAGTTTAATGCATATTCATTTAAGCTTTGTATGGATAATACTGTACTCCTGGACCAGAATGTACTGCAATCAATCCTTTGTAGTTAAGTATCCAATTTTTCACAAGCATAACCACTATGAGAAAAGAAAAAAAATCAGTAATAATAGAAATATACTATAATCGATATAATTTTTAAAATAAAAATACACGATATCCTAAAAAAGGACAACACCACATTCTTTTGATGATGGTGAATCCTTACAATGTTATTCTCAGGGTTGTTTGGGGGGGGCAGCGGGTTGTGCAATAAAGCATTTTTAATTCTTCCATGCCTTTTTATTTTACTTTAAATAAATTATAATATACAGTCTTTCCTATCCATAAGGAATTTGAAACAAATGGAGGGATGGCTTAAAACAGGTGGGACAGATTTAATACACCTAGATGGAATTGCTATTCTTACCAAGCAAAAGAATAGAAACTTCTCCAGCACAAAGTATGCTGGAATAGGCCAAAACTAACAGAAAATCCTTTTTATATTTGCCAGTCTTGGTTTGATAAAAATATTATTTTTTTAAAGCTAATTATTTTTATAAAACCACAGCTATGAAAATGTAAAATGAAAACATTTAACTGTTAATAAGCACAGTAAATCTAAATTGGATGTATGGAAATAAGGCTTAGTTTGCTTAATTATAGCTAAAAGATCTACTGGCAATTTTCAGTTATGTTATAATTTCTTATATGACAAAATTTTAAAGGATCAAATAATAAAACCTAGATCTTCACATGTGTTACAACAGCACTTCCATAACACTCACACTGAAATAAGAGATACCCCCATTTAAATAAATGCTATTACACTTGGTAGAACTTTACTTTTCTCATTTACTAAATTTACATAATTCTACGCTACCACATGTGGGTGGAGTAGGAGTTCAAAACAAATGAGTCAATATTTTTCTTCAGGAAAAATACCATTAGCAGAGCATTCATGAGCAATCATATAATCACAGGCAAGTGTCCCAGACCCATAATATATGACGACAAACACACTTCAAAGAAATATCTCAGACACAGAAAATGCTCACAGTATGGAAAAGCCAAGTTGTTACTCCAAGAACAATGAACTTAAGCTTGACAATTTTCCTGCATCCAGTTATAACAGAGTCTCCCCTCAGCTGTAAAATGAGTTTATTAACATTCCTATTCTGCCAATTTCTACATCATTTGCCTAGTCATACTTGAAGCTTTTCAGTGCAAGAACTTTATCTTATGCTTTTAGCTAAGAGCTACCTCAATGGGTCCCTTTATATTCTGTCGAAGAACAGAAAAGGTACACTAAAAACACAAATTCCCATTGTAATTCATTGTAAGAGTTCGTACTCTAGAACTGAGCAAGTTAAATGACCAAAGCTACTATTTATTTTTTACCATTTCTTGTATGCAGGAATTTATGCATAATACCCATAGAAAAGACTAGTTTAAAGAGATTATTTTATTCTGTAAAAATTTACAGAAATCCAATCCACTATAAAATTTCTAGCTCATGTTTTACATGAAAAATTTGGAGAACATCTTTCTGTCAAAATTATTGAGAACATTTTGTAGTAAATTGCCCTGCTGTCTGACAGAAAGCATGTATAACTGCAGCCAGAATGATCACTGTACCGAGTTCAATACAGAGTCAGCAGTGATTTGTTTCAGTGAAGATATTTTACTACCACCTTTTAAACAACAAAGTTTTTGTGCCAAGTAAGAAACACTCTAAAATGGTGAAAGTCTGGATACGAGCAGTCAAGTAAGGGCTTATTCCTGCAATGGAAACCGCAGATCTTTGTCAAATGTCACTTCTCTTTGTCATCCTTTACTTATCCCTTATCCCTGTACACCTCTGCAGCCCTGTAGCCCAGAAAACACCATATTCTGCTGCTAGTAACAAGCCACACTGTCTTTGAAACAACCTTTGCACGGCATTGGGACTGACACCTGTCAGACTTGTTTTGACTGGGCTTGTCTTGGTCTGCCTGGAGCTTTGCTGTAACTTTTATTGGTGGAAACAGAAATTTTCTAAGGTTCAGGTGGCTACAGCCTGATTTGTATTTGAATAATTTTGTGGTATAATCATAATTTTTACAGTCAGTAAACAAGTCATTTTCTGAAGACAGAAATATTAGGCCTAGTGTAATGGTGTAACATAGAGGAACAGAGGCATGATATGATAACAGAGGTCTCGATAGGACATAGAATGCGGTGTAGTGAGGTGAAAGCATGAGACAATAAGAAAGTGGATCCTTTAAGATCCCATGGCCATAAAAAACCCATAAAAATAGTGAGTTAAAGGAATACAGACCTGGAAACTGGGCAAAACCAGATGCTAGTGTAACAATAAGCATTGAGAACAGTACCTACCAGTGTGTTAAGACACTGTAATAGATTTGATTGTAATGTGAACTTGCAGACTGAAGAGTTAAACCAAGGCATGACACGGAACATGCAGTAATAGTCCCAAGTGAGCACTAGAGTGAGGAAGAAGAAACCATCAATATCAGTATCAGCCCTCTTGGCAGAGGACAAAGGACCCCCAGCACAGACATCACACTCTCTCAGCAAAGTACTCGTGGTAGTGGTGCTTCACCAATAGGCTTAGGATACAGAAAAGTATGGGAAGTATGAATGTGACACCATTGAAATTAGTAGATAGTAGGAAGTCTATGTACAATAAGTGCATGTTTTTTTCCCCTTTACTAGTATTGTTTCCCTTATTTTCTTCTCTCTTTTTTCTGTAATAAATAGATCTGGACTAAAGAAGAACACTTTGATTAGATGATAAGATTTAAAATACACTAAATTCTTTAATTTTCACATAATATGTGTTCTTCTGGGCAATAACAAGACAAGGAGTACAACACCTTCCCAAACTTATATTCTGACTTTGTTCACATGACTGAAAGTCTCCCCTTTTTCATCAATGTATTTCATTGTGTTTTTCAGTGTCCAAGGTCCTGATCCCTAAATTACTCCAAAAATATCAAACTCAGATTTGGAAGCCAGTTGACCCCAAACAACCGACCAGCATATCCAACTAGTTGAATTCGGGTTGTTCTGGCTTCCTTTACTCCTGATATAGTGACATGCTAGTCCTACTAAACTCAAACCAAATTTCTTATTGACCCTTTCAGTGTAGACTCAGTCTCTTTCTTGTCAAACCTAATGTTCATTAATATGTAATTGTTATCCTTTTTTTTAGACAACAGGTAATCTCTCTCCCAAACAACCCAGTTCCTTGCTCATATGTTAGTCTCATGTTGGAAACCATAAAATTTGACATGGAACATCACTCAGAGTCTTTCAGGAACAGACATGTTTGCCACCCACTGCTGTGAATCATAACGTCACGATTACAAAGAAGTGCTGAAGATGTGGGATGTCTCTTTACAGTAGGGAAAATAGAATATTTTCAATTGCCCCTCACATTACTTTTATTAGAAGTTAGTTTTGAGAAATTTCCACACAAAAGGATGTCCTTATTACTGTAAATCACAATTCTAACTTGTTACACCTTTGCTTAAATTTCAACTTCTGACCTACCATTCATGTCACTGTCCTTTTTGCTAGGCTCATGTCAAAAGCAATAACTGTTGTCTCAGGACACAGTATTAAAAGAAAAAGTATTTTTTTAAAAGTAAAAATTAAATATGACCACAACACATGACAATCAGGAAGAGATCAGATTATTATGAAACAAATCACCTGTAAACTTTGTTCTATATTTTCATATTGTTTGAAGAAAAGATGCTGAAACATAGTTGCTTGATTTCCAGGGATACTGTCACAACTCAAAGACAAATCACTCAAGCCAAAACTATGAGTCTACACAGCCTTCAAAGAGGAGACAATTGACTTCAGTGTCTGTTCCTGGATATAAGTAATCAGATACAAGTACTTCTATCTTTTGCCTACTGCAGACCAGTGAATGTAATTTTTGCTGTTCCTAGATGTGTCACAGGCCCTTCCCTGAGCTGAGAGCTCCAGTCTCAGGGCTGGCCTGGGCTTGCCTTGGCCAGAGCTGGGCTGGACTGGTTTCAGCTCTGCCTCGGGGCCAAGTGCCTGTGTCTCCACTGCCTGAGCTGAAATGTGCCAGAGCCTCCATGGGAAGGGTCTGGAAACAGAGTTTCTTAGTTGCTGTCTAAGAAACAGGAGTCCATGGGAAGGCTGAGCATAGGGAGGGGGCTTCGGGGCCGTGTTCACGCTCCTTTGGGAGCAGCCAGCCAGCAGCAGCATGGGAAGGGTGTTGACATAAGCAGGATCAGGCTGCACTTCTGTGAAGGAAGGAGATCAACCAACATCGACATAGAAATCCCCCCAGCAAAGAGGAGTGTCCTGAAGTCTCCCCGTGACTCCTCCCACCACCCATCTGCCTAAGGAAAACTGACATGATCACCACAGAGTGTTGTTGGAAAGGCGAGCACAGCACCTGAGAAAAAGGCCAAAATTTGCAACATTTCCCATGTAACAATTTTAAAGAGTATTCTGATTAAAAATACTTTGCTTGTATTTTTGAATCTGCTTGTTGTCATTTTGATTAAGTAGCTAAGATTTAAATAGAGCAGTAGTAAATTCTTGGGACCATGCTAAAGTATGTTTCCTTATGCCCAGAATAACATTTTGACTGTAAGATGTCATCATTTATTTTTGGTACAATAGAAAAAAAATCTCAGATGAAATACTTAACACTTATAATTAACTATCCCGCCGCCGGAGGGTCTGCTTCTGATCACCCTTCTCCCTTATCTGGTTCAAAACCCAGAGCCTCTCTCTGGTCGTGAGTGTTCACCCCTCTGCCTTATGCCAATCAGAGGTTTTGGAACCACACACCCCAAAACTCACTTCCTCCCCTTGGGGGTGCAAACCCTGCCACAGAAAAGCATCCCAGCTCCTCCACACATGGCGAGTGCTTTGAGTCATTAACATTGCCATTGCAGCCTCCCACAGTAGGAAATAGCAATTAAAAAGCCCTGCTGGGTTAAGATACTGCCTATTTAGAATAAAAAGGAAGTCCTAAGTTAGAATAACAGCAGCATCAGTAACAAACTTCTACAAGACCACACACAAGCAGTACGAAATGTAACAAAATGAGTTTGGGAAAGCTTTTAATGAATCCATGCTCTCAGCAAAGCATTCAATTTCTGTGAGCACAGAAACACTTTTCATTTAACCTTCATGGAGTAATGTTCTCTAGTTGACAGTGAGAGGGAAGGAATGGCCAAGAATTCTCATATTTCTGGTGAAACTACGCGGACCTTACATCCATAATAAAGTACTAGATATAGTCATGTCCCTGAACACCAGGTTCTAGCATGCAGAATCTACTGTGGCACATTGACCACATCTGTACAGAACTGCCATGTGTAACTAATTCTAATTTAGAATGTATAAATGAAAAGTGACAGAAAAACCTGTGGATGTTAAACCTGCATATGCTAAAGACATGAGTACATATAAATAATTAAAATCTAGCCTTGCTGTTAGACACCTGTTTCTTGAAGCATATTAAAAATTAAAGGAATACTATGGATGACAGAAGGAAATTGCATGTTTGCATAAGAGCCATATGACAGTAACAGGAAAGCAAATGAGTTTTCAATTCCAATGGGCTGCACTTAGTTTAGCCAAAAGGTGTTTTTTGTAATTTAGTGGAGTGTACTAATTTTCCTTTGGGCTGCTTTTTCATAACTTTGAATATTGACCCTCTGGACTAGCTAATTATCTACTTATCTCTCATTTAAGTAGCTACGAAAGTTACTATCAAAATAGTTTTATTTTCATGCTGTGGAAAATATGTATAGTATTTGTTTTAACAGAGTAATATTACTATTCTATATGTATAAACCCTGGAATGTAAATATTAAGATTTCTATTAACTGAAATGACTAATCAGTAGGAAAATACACAATGATGCAAACTCTATATGTGTCCCACCTACTCACAGATATGAATTCTCCAAACTCTCATCAGAACTAATCCCTGGACAACCTCTTTGTTTATGTAATGATTGATACATTGCATACGCACTGAAGGATCGGGGACCAAAGCTTATTTCAGTCTCTTCAAAAGAGTGCTTGAATCACTAGTCTGAGATCTAGTGACCCTTATGCACTTCCTTTGTTTCAAAAATCCCTCAGTCCCTGGTTCCACTGGGGTTCAGTTTTGACAGGCACAAGGGGTGCCGTTAGGGGCTTAGTGACTCCTTCAAAGGCTGAGAAGTGTGAACAGCACTAAGCTTGTGTGCAGAGAGACAGAAACCCTTCCTCCAGGGGCTACTGAAAGGTCTGCTCAGAAAGTACTCCAGCAGACACATTTAAAAAACAAAGAGAGGTCCCTGACATACAGCCTAGGCCCACTATTCTCTTTTGGTCATCTCTGCTGAGGCTTGATCAATTTACATATCCACTTAGTCACTTTTATCAACAAGTGTACAGAAGCCCTAGTAGCTCACATAAATTAGCTGACGCCTTCTCTGTAGGTGATAAAGCCTGAAGAGCGTCTTGTTCTTTCTTTTTCCAACTCGTCTTCATGTTGTTCCCAGATCTTATTTAATTTGCCAGCACTGAAAACTTACCAGATATTTAGGGTAGGATTAAATTTATGGATTAAGATGGCCAAATCCAGGTTTGTATTTTAAAACAGTTCCAAAGACATGCAGAGAGCTACACGTCAGTACATACTAAGCAGAATGGCAACCTCCACCAAAGAATAAAGAGTAAAGCTAAGAGCAAAGTTTCCATAAATGAGAGCCCCAATCATTATGCCTGAAATCTCTATTCTGTTTTGAGCTGTGAATGAGAGGAAGAGTACAGGGAGTTCAGCTAAGGCGCTGTTCCTGAGATCTCCCTTACATGCACCTAACTCTGCATATCTCACCTAAATGTTTTCATTTCCACAGGAGTAAGGGAACATTCCACTTCTTCTACAGACATTACACATCACTAGAAGAGAAGGATGTAAGAGGTCTCCAAATACTTCATTTAAACATAACTTTTACCATTGCTTTTTCCCCCTTGAATCTTCTTGCTTTATAAATAACTCCAGTTACTACACAGAAATGCCAGTAGCATGTGTGAATCTTGCAGGTTTCAGTTTTGAAGAGAGATTGCAAACTAACAAAGAAAAAACAAAAATGAAACTAAGGCAGTAATTTCACTCCTGTGCACATTGGCAAAGATACGAGGCATAACATTAGCACAGGATCTGCATATCTTCAAGCTTGAGAAGACACACTGGTAAATGTTCATATACATTTCCTATCTTAAACTACAACAGAAGCTCAAGGATATTTATTTATTGAACCTAAATGTTCAAGTCCCTAGAAACGGCAATTCCCAGTTTAACAAAAACTAATACCTACCTTAATTGAAGTCTTTGTTAGAGGATTTTATGCAAAGTAAAAAGTTGTCTAATTTCTAAAAAAAAAAAAAAAAAATCTGCTGCCTCTTGTGTCTTTTTTGAACTGCAAAGAAGGCAAAAGCAGCAGAAATACATCCTTGAGACATCCTTCTAGACTTTTTTAGATCTTTGGCACAAGCACCAGACAAAGTTTGCAGTCAGGAAATGTCAGCGGTATCTGAATATCACCTCCCACTGCCACATGTATTGTTACTTGTCTTTTTGCTGAGCCAAGTAGGAAATGCAAATATTTATTTTTATCTAAAAAACCCATGATATGCAATTTTTCTTTTTATTTCTATGCAATGAACTAATGATTTCTAAAAGGGTAATTTAACACAAAGAGATAGTTTACCATGATGGCCCACTGAATTTCTCTACTTCTTATGAGCCAAAGAAAGAAAATAACAAAAAGAGTTTTCTATTATTCATAGCATTGCTACAGCCAGTTGTTTGCTTTACTAGATTCCATCTCTTTCAAAACATTGCAAGATGCAACAAATTTCCTGGTCTCAAAATGGGAACAGAACCTCATAGCTATATCAGCTTCTTCTGAAATAGATATACTGCATAAAAAGATCAGTGAAAATTATAAATCAAATCATATCTTTAGAGGGATGGTCAGAGAGGGAACCCTGAAATTCTAACAGAGAACTTCTTAAAACTTTCAGTGTAGTCTCTATTTTCCATGATTTCTTAGGATTTCCTTGCATAGTATGAACTGCCCTCCTACTGGCAATATAAAAAATAACCATTTTATGTGCTTTTTATATGCCCTGTGTTAGCAAGGAACAGATATAATAAGTTACTGAATATTCTGACAAGCCCTCAGGAATGTATTCTGACTTTATAAATGCATGTTTGATTTTGGCAATGTAACGCTTATGCAATTAAGATAAATGAGATAATCATGCACTTAGAACATATCACACTGAAACTTTAATTGTAGATATCACACAACCCAATAACAAGTTCCTGGTCCAAATGGAGCATACTAATAGATGCATAAGAAAGTTCCCAAAAACTCAGTAGTAGTGCAGTCATGTGAACAGCAACATTGCAGCTCTTTATTGGTTTCACACTGTGAAAGCCACTAACTTTCAATTTTGTGATGTTATTCAACACAATTTGATCAGCTATTTTATGCCACTGTGGATAACAACAACAAAAGATATAAGAGAAGTAATAAAATAAGAATTTGTTAAAAGTCAACCCCCTTGTTCCATCATAGAGATGATAGGCTGAAAAAGAGGCAGTAAGTTAGATTCAGAATTGTCAGGCTAATAAAAGAAATTCATTTTGCTCTGTTTATGCCAATGAGAGCAAAAGAAAGAAAGAATTAAACAAGTCAGCGTGGTTTTTAGTAGTTGAAAAAATACATAGTTCCATAAAGAAAAAAGTCAAAGAATAAATGCTACTTCTAAATAATCATCTCTACGTATTTCTTCACTTTTGGTTCCTTGAGTTTGATTCTGAGGATGTTCCATGCTGAAATAAGAATAACCCAATGGTGCAACCTATAGGGGATTTCCTTGTTTTGTAGTTTCTGCTATTGATTAATATTTTTTAATTTTTTTAATAAAACTAAAGTTTCTTTGGTTTTGTATAGCCTTTAGATATGCACTAAACCAAATACACATAAGACAGATTTTCCATCTCTTTTGACTGCATATTTACAAATCTTTCAAAGATCTGGAAAACACACAGGAAAATGTTTTTTGATTTTGTTTTTCAGCAGATAACAAAAAAAACACACTAAAGCAAACCAAAACAATCCAAGATCAATAAAATGTTGAAATGTTTCTTTATATAGATACTACTGATAAAATTACAATATTTAATTCCTACAGTTGTGGTCTAACATTATTAGCTAACCAGTCTAAGAATGAGAAATGTCAGAGAGCAACTCTCTTTCCATAAACTACCCTAACATTCAACAAGCAAAAAGTGATTAACAAGACTCTGGTGCTTTATTTAGAACAGTTTAATACAGTGTTCACCACCAAAACCCTTTAAAGATATATTGGGTATCCCACACATTAAAATGTCTCTGAGAGTCCCTTCAGACATTTACAGAAAGTAGCTCTCATAAAACAGCTTCATAGATGAAGAGTTAATTCTTTTCACAAAGAAGGAAACAGTCATAAAATCATATGATACATAAAATCAAATTTCAAATACCTAGGCTAAACTAAAATTAATGATGTTACACTACTAATCACCTCAGAGTAAATGTCAGGAAATATGTATTAAAAATATGTACCCTTACAAAAGTCAATTTATTTCCATCAAATCTACCTACATATACACTCAAACTAGCAAAATAATATTAACTTTCTGATTTTTTTTTCATGTAGAATATATTACATAAATAAATTTGTAAAAGTAAAGTTTTATTGGGCAGTTTTTAAAACAAAACAGAACAAAACAAAACTTTCTATTGTACAAAGATCCGCAAAAATTCAAAGGTAAGCAGAAACAATCTTGTCAAATCTAAAACAGACTACAGAAATAACAGGTCAGATGCAAAAACTTTGTGAAAAATCCAGTTCATTTCCATGTCATCCTAGAACTCAAACCAAAACAATATATCAATTATCTGTTCAAGGATGTCATTAAATAACAACTCAGCATTCTGCGCATTGTCTTAATGTTAGATGAGTCTTTGTGGAGCTGCAACTTCTTTCAATTTGTCCAGGAACACAGGATAGTTAACAAGATTATTTCAAATTTCTGCAACAGAAGTCATACATCTCATTCAACACCATCCACTGATTTCTGTGTATTCTTATACCATGCTGTATTCTTGTCTCATCAGAATCCAACAATTTTCCGTAATGCATTATCAGAAAGAAAAAAAAGAAAGAAAAAAAGAAGCATGTTCCCAGGTGCCTTACAAGGAAATTTATGAATAATGAGCCTCTAAAAAAATTCAATATTTCTAAACCATATAGACAAACTGATATAAGCTAAGTTTGCCAATGTTGATTTGACCTTCTGTTTCCCTTAGGAATTTATACTCCTTTCAGAGAGAAGCAAATATACGCACTTGGGCTACTCAAAAGGGTCATGTACTTATGTTATGACAGGCATTGATTACAGTATTTTGATAAGTCAGCTAATGAAATAGAACTAGAAACTAGCTTGCAGTGGAAGCCTGCCAAGGCTCTATTTAGAAAACTACATCCAGATAAATCAAAAACTCTTTACAGATTAATGAAAACAAAACAAAACAAAAAATTGGCAATATATTAACTATGTTCAAAACTAAATTTTCCAATTAAATGGAAAGAACTGCACTTTGCTTCTCCACTTATTCTCATTTTATGTTTTAAAAACAACTCCCTTTCTGAAAGGCAAATGGGAGCTAGTAAAATGTCCTTAACAAAAAAAAAAGGAGCACTCTTGGAAACTTCTACCAAGTGCAAACATACCAAGTGCACAACGCCTAACAGAGTTAGACGTCTTCCTGTATTTATGATCCAAATTATCCCAGTCATACCATGACATGGCAAAAAAATAAATGGCAATAAACCACGAGAAGACATTTACATAGAAAAACTAATCCAAGAAGAAATAAAGGCAGCATTCACTGGGTCTAAAGTTTAAGCCCAAATTCAGTATAAAGAAAATTTATTTCTTTGATTTGTTTCTGGAAACAAAGGTCCCAAGCACAATACATCATTTCAAGCCCTGGAACCTTTCATGCCTTTTTGAGTACGGACTCTCCTTCCAGTAGAGAGAAGATACATCTCTAAACCACACAAAACCACCACAATATCCTATATGGATGCAATTTTTTGGTAGATATAGAGTGCTAATTTTATATTATTACTCAAGAGACCAAGGTCCTCTGGACATATTCAAACTGTGAATATCTACAAATGTTGGCAATGCATGCACCCTGATACACACCTACTAATTTAATGAAGAAATTTTTAATGATTCACATGTAAACCCATGTAACTCCAAGAAAATGTAACATACTTTGAAAACTTAACTGCCTCATAAAAAATACTAAATATCAGTTGTAAAGCAGACTGAATTGTACATGAATTATGGTATCTTTTAATTCTTGAGGGCCACAGAAATAAAAGTCTAATACAAAAAGCTTTGCTTAATCAATCTCAAACAATGGCATAATCTTCCTCTTGCTCTTCTTCAACTCCATTCTTATGCATTAATATCCACTTCACTTCTTTGTTAAGCCCCCCACTGAATACATACTTAGCTCTATGGCCACCACATACACTGGGAAGATGCCTCTGGGAGCACCTTCAGAGGCAACCAAAAAGCCAGTCTTTCTCACTGTTCATACTGCATAGCTGCAGTGCATCTTCAGATTGTCCACGTCCAAGGTTCATCCTTGTTTCCAGCTAACACACCCCTAGAGCCCTGGAGAGAACACCACACAATATGCTCTCCACTACAGCACATGCAATTAATAGCTTTTGTTCTGTACATACCGCTGCATTGATCCAGTAAAAATGTGAATGGAGGCATGGCAGAACCTCCCAGGTAATCAAAGCACGTGAGCAAACACAGCCAGGAAAGCCAATCCTGCGCCAGGTTTCCCACAGGCAATTATTTCAGATGGAGACCCAGGATTACCACAGGTCTACAGGACAGGGAAAGCACCCAAACAGGAAATCAAAGAAGTGCCTTACGCTGTCATTAATTAAAATAGTCAAAACAGCAGCAGTGGGAAAGGAGTGGAAGCCTTTGCTTGGAAGGTCCTTGGAAAATGTCAGTTTTGTTAACTGTAATTAAAAGGTAGGTATCTTCTCAGGACAGGATGGGCTGAATGGTTTCTTTTCAAAGCAAATCTTCAGCTATCAAAGGCTCAGTTTCTGGGCACCAGTAAGAGCTAAGGATGTGGCTCAAGACCCTCTGGACACTACAATTCACAAGAATTTGGTTGGGCAAGCAACGCCAGCAAAGCAGGTAGGTAATTTCACAATATACATGTTCAATTAATATATTTCCCCGGGAGAAAATAAAAAAGAACTAAAATTCTAGGCAAACCTCAGACAGGTAGAAGACACTGCCAGTGATCAATAAAGTCATGGAGTGAACATGGGATTTGGTCAAGGATGTTTCTGATATGCCTCCAGCAAGGCCGTCATGATTCCTGAGACACCAACCAGGGGAAAAGGTATTATGTAGAGGATGAGCTGTAATGACAATGATAACCATGCAGACACACTGCAGAACTGCTGTGCTACAGACTGGCACAAGCCTGGTTATGGCGAGTTTCCAGAGCACAATTCCTTTTGGCTTCTGGGCTAGAAACAAATGTGCAACTTCCCATATGTCAAGGGCAATTCATCACAAAGAGCCACAAAGGTTATCTTGCACATTTAAAAATTATCAGTCAGTGGGTGGTTATCTCATGTCTGATCCCAAAGGGCTCACCAGAAATATGGAGAGCCTGTAACACAAAGTTTTACAGTGCTGCACAAGATGCTTGAGAGATCAATATGGCTGTGGTGGATTGACCTTGGCTGGATGCCAGGTGCCCACCAAAGCCATTCTGTCACTCTCTTTCTCAACTAGACATAGGAGAGAAAATAGAAAAAGGCTCATGGGTTGAGATAAGGATAAGGAGAGATGACTAAGCAGTCACCATCACATGCAAAACAGACTCACCTTGGGGAAAATTAATTGAATTTACTGTCAATCAAATCAGAGGAGGAATTTGAGAAATAAAACTAAATCTTTAAAACATCTTTCCCTCACCCCAGCCTTCTTCCTTGATTTTACTCCCCATTTTCTCTGCTTTCTCCCCCTCAGTGGTGCTGGGGGATAGAAAATGGGAGCTGCTGTCAGTTCATCCCAAATATTCTCTCCTGTACCTTTGTCCTCTGGGAGAGGCCTCTTCACACTCTTCCCCTGCTCCAGTGTGGGATGCTTCCCATGGAAAATAGTTCTCCACAAACTTTTTTAGTGCGTTCCCTTCCCACAGGCTGCAGTTCTGCCCAAACTGCTCAAGCATGAGTCCCTTCCATGGGGCTCTGTCCTTCAGAACGGTCCCTAGTGGGGTCACAAGTCCTGCCAGAAAACCTGCTCCAGTCTGGACTTCTCTCTCCAGACCTTCACAGGTCCTTCCAGGAACCTACTCTAGCACAGGTTTCTCACAGGGCCACAGCTTCCTTTGGGCAGCCACCTGCTATGGCTGCAGGGGAATCTCTGCTCCACTGCCTGTAGCACCTGCCCTCCTCCTTATTCACTGACCTGGGTGTCCGCAGGGCTGTTTCTCTCACATATTCCCACTCTTCTCTTCTCTGCCTGCAATTTACCTCTGTGCAGTAATTTTATTCCCTCCTTAACTATGTCACCCCAGAGGCCCTACCATCATCACTGATGGGCTCAGCCTTGACCAGCAGCAGGTGCATCTTGGAGCCAGCTGGCACTGGCTCCATTGGACACAGGGGAAGCTTCCACCAACTTCTCACAAAAGCCACCCTAGCAGCAACCCCCACGACCAAAACCTTGCCCTGTAAACCCAGTGCAATGACCCATGAGATAAGCTGGGCAAGTAGCAGCACAGACAGACAGCTGGTGGCCCGATTCCTGCTCCATTTCTAGTCCTTTTCTTCCATTGTTAACACCAGATTGGTTTACACTATGATTTTAATAACAAACATTATGCCAAGCTCCAGCAGTAATCAGATCGCCTGAGAACTGTATTACTCAAGGGTTGCACAGAGTAGGTCAAGAGAAAGCCTTATACTAATCTTGTTGGACTGGTGTCATCCCTGAAAGCATCAGTCTGACTTCCAGTAAAGACACATCTGAATCATTCTACAGAACCTATGTATCTGAATGATGAAAAAACACTCCAGGTTGAGACACTATCATTAGCATCACAGACTTTTAGGTTATGCTTTTAAGTAAGCAAAACAAGTAGAGCCACAAATTCTAGGTGAATCTCTAAACCTAGAGATTCTAACTGCGAATTCATTCCTTATGCTCCAGTGCTCCTTAGACTCTCTTTGCTAGATAGCATCTGATAGCATTAATTTCTCTCCTCACAAATCAAAGCAAAAGAGCAAAATCAGAGGCCAACAGTTTCAACAGACCTGTGTTCTGTTTTTAGCTCCACATAGGCCTCCCATGGACAACTAACTTTAAATTACAATTATATTGTAATTTAAGCTTTCAAAGCCTTATAATAAAAAAACGCACACCACCTCAAAAGGTATTGTGATAATTAGTCCATTCATTATAAAGTATTATGAATTTTTCAAAAGAGAAATGCTGCAGAAAGATATTATACTGCTATGAAACCATAACAATCTTGCAGGACAAATGTTGACAAAGGGCAGAGGATTACGACCTTCAAGTAAATAATTTTTTTTTTTTTATCTTGGCATTTTTATGGACCTTATCACTGTAAGGTCTGAACAACTCACAAATACTAATTAACTGAGCCTTTTTAATTATTCTCCCTGCTTACACAAGGGAAACCCTAGACCCAGTCCAATCTAAGTTCTCCTTTAACAGTAGATGAGTCAGAAGAAAGGAAGGACAAAGCACAGTATGTAATGTTGATACTCACTGACCTAATACATTCTTCCAAGAAGGCTGGGCGAAATGGAGCAATCTCTGAATTATCTGAACTCATACACAAGGTCTCATGGTGCCATACGGGAAACATTTATAAGCCCCTCAGCAGTGGGTCTGAATGCTCTATGCTGTGTGCATAACCAATAAGGCTTAAACTGGTAAAACAAGCAACGTTAATATATTCAATGCTCATTCCCTTGAACCAAGACTGTTTCTTGAAACATTTGTAGTAAAGGATCATAGATTAAAAAAACCCAAAACCTATCAACAGATCAAATTATTTCTTGCTAAAAGCAGACTATACCAATCTGTCTGACTCTTCTTGTACATGCTTCACTGAAACTACAAAGTAAGCACTGGTGCAATATCTGTTTCATTAAGCTTCTAAGAAAAATATGTAAGTACATATAATACTAAAAATTATCAGGTGGACCACACAAGGCTTAACATCTCAACCCTTTTGTTCTAGTCTTTGTTCTGGGGGAAAAAAAACCAACAGAGAGATGGAGTGATTTAGCTAATTGAAAAATAGAGATTTTCTATCTACAGCGCAGTTATATACTGAAGAAAAAAAATACAGGCTATTTACTCAGCCAGTCAACATGCATCTTCACTGAAAAGAATCTCAGATCATCTAAAGAACATAACAGGTCTCACCTACTTTTGGTTCTGCTTTGGTTTGGTTTTGCAACGTTTGGATGCTTCAGTCTCTTCCCCATTTTGAACAGCAAGGGACTGACCCTACAAACAGATTACTCATTGCCAAACTGCAGATAATATTTCAACTAGGAATAGGAATGACTGATGAAATAAGAAATGCACTCTTTCACTTTCTAAACATAGGCTGCTGTCACCTGTCTCTCTGAACACAGGTCCTTTTCTCTGCTCTTTCTGCCCTCTTTTATTCAGATATCAAAGTCAGTAACAGTCTAACTGACCTGCTCATGCCTTAGCTTTGTCTTTCTTTTAGCATGATATGTACAGATATTTTTAGGGCAGAGCCTTTGGTGACAGAAATATTGTTCCTATCAATCTGCAGAGCATAACTAATGTAAAACAACATAATCATGTGAAATAATGTCTGGGAAGGATAGCTATGACAAGCTTGGAATGCAGTATTTACTAGGGGGAAAAAAAAGGAAACATATTACCAATTTTCTAGGTGTATTGTCAGTGTCAAAGCAACACAAAAGTTAAACACAAGCAGAGTTTCTAGATACCAGATACAGCTCAACTAAGCACAGCAGCAGGAACTGAAGGATTGATACATGTCCTTGCAGGAAGAATTTTGAAGTCATTATTGCATGAGAGGACACAATGGCAAGAATTCAGCAGTACCATTGCTAAAAGCTCTGAGAAGCAGAGGGCCTCTTCTTCCTCCCAAGCCTGTGTCCATACATGAAAAATGATTCTTCATGAATCAGAAATACCTGCATGCCGGATGCCTCTGTGCAGTCTTATCAGATACAAATCCCTTCTTTGAGCAACACAAACTGCACCCATTCTCTCAATGAAACTGAAAGGAGTATTTTTACGGAATTGCATGCTCTGGCTTTGGGGTGGGACTGCATGCAATCCTGAAGATACACTCTGCAAGCAGAGCTACCCAAAAGGTAAAATTAAAGGAGTGCTGCAGGACAGCATATGCAGCCCAAACAAGAAGCTTCCCTATACAGGTATGTAATCCTGACAAATGATAAACTGCCCATTTTTCTGCATTTTACTGGCTATTTTCAGCTGGAAGCTGTACAAGGCACTGTCCCTACACCAAACTAGTGCAAAAAAGGGTCTTTGTCCCCATAAGTTCACCAGAGACTGTTTCCTGCAATGGGTAGCTAAGAGAAAGAAAGGATGAGCAATCACCAAATTTTGTACAAAAGTTTCTGCTCCTTAGTAATGACAGTATTTCAGTCATTTGTGATATTACTCCTCCCTTTTTTTTTCAGGTCCAGAAAATATTCTGTTCCAAATCAAAACCCTATTCTCTAAATCACCCATTTACCTAAAAATCTTCCTTCCATGAAAATCAAACAGTTGTAAAACAAGTTATCTGTTGGTTTAATTTGGTTAGGAAGCATTCTCATCTGGATTTTTTACTGGAAATTGGGGGGTTTTTAAACAATTTTATAGCAGGACTCCCTCAGGTCTTAGAGTGAATACCAGTGGTAAAATAAGAAGGTGAAAACTCTGGCAACACTCCATTCCAACCACTTGCAATGTTATTTCCATCTAATGAAAATATAACTATGATTTCATTTGTATACAGTGAAATTGTCTATCAGGTCTAGTTTAAAAAGATGGTGACAAACTCTACCTTGCCCTCTCCAATTGGTTGCATTACATTCAATTAATATTCCAGTCCAACATTAACCAGTGAGATCTTCCTGATGGGTAGAATCAGTATCTTCCCTATACTTCATGACATTGCATACCCTTGTTTATCTAACAAGGCAAAGCTAACTGAAAGAAGGCTGACAAGCTTCATATTTTCATGACAGAACACAAGGACAACTCCTGTTATACTTCATGTGCATGTTCACAGCTGGCACACTGTCAAGGGGCATTGTAATATGAATTAAGGTCAGCATATGAATCACAGTGTCAGTGTGCGCACAGCTGGACTCTTAAACAGAGATGCAAAGACTCACGTCTTCCTACAACTATGTTCACACATAACTGTATCCACCAGTTCATACTTTCAAAAATAACCATCAAAACAGCAAAACTAACATTAAAGTGCCTTTCTCTGCTTGATACTGTCCCCTGTGAATGCATTTTTTTAACATAAAGAGTAAATAGGTACCATTCTCAGATTATTCAATATCAGATCTATACATAGAAAGATCCTTCCCCACATGCATAGTTCTTTCCATGTAGTATGGAAGAACCTTGGCCTGTCAGCAGTTCTTTCAGGTTTTTCAGGCAATTGATTGTATCTTTGATTACATCTTAGCAGCTGTCCTGCCAGCCTCAGTCCCTGGCAGGAGGAGCATAAAGGCCTTGAAGTGGATGTCTGCGGTGCAGAGGACTAATCAAGGTCTTTGTCCCCTGTGTAGAAGATCCTGGATACTTGCTTTCACTGGGGCTGGGGTCAACTTTTCTATGGCAGTTAAATGAAGAAGAGGATAATTTCAGTTTAATATCATAAAGTCAGTTTTTACTGTTTACCATCAAACAAAAGAAACCCTCCAGGGAGGTGAATCTCCAACCCTATCAATTCCGTAGCAATGGAGCTAATTTACATGGGCTTTTTCCACAGGCAGCTCTTTTGCTGCAGACTATTGGCACAGCAGCACAGGTGCTGCCAAGACCCTCAGCAGCCCTTTGCCCCAACTGCCTCATTCCCTGAGAGCAGTGTGATGCAGCTTCCCCTGAACCCATCCCTCCTGAAACAGCGACAGGCAGGGGACAGGGGGATGGCTCACCTCTGCTCTTCCATCAGGCAAAATGGAGCTGCCAACCTGAAGACCATCAGGCAGTTTAGATTAAATTAACCCCCATCTCCGAAGGGCAGCCTTTCCCTCTTTCGGCTTGACAAGCATTGTTAATATGCCAGCTATATTCCAAACTTATTCAAAGCTCAGTCCTGTGCAGACTAAATACATTGAGTATTTGGCAATATTTCTTATTTAAAAACATGTCATTTGTGTTAATATCACTTTCTTGTGACTGCAATTAGTTTACACTACATTGAAAAGCCTATTCTATCGACCAAGAAGCAGAGTAAATTGAGAAAATTAATGACATGTTGAAATAAATGACTGCTTTCTCCTCTATTAAGCATGTTGAATTTATGAAAAAAAATACAGATTTATGACACAAACTGTGGAGCACGGTCTTCTTAACAGTAATACATTGAATAATTGAACAAAAATATGCTAATTCTAAGTGGAAATGGACCTAAATATTAAAAAAAAGGAAGATAACAGAATACTAATGATTATTTGGAAACGTCCACTTTCATAGTTCCCTATTTTTGCATAATCACACCACTTAATAAAGCTCCAGAAAGATACTGTGCACTGCAAATTTTAATTTATGCAGCATGTAGTTCAGCTGCAGTTCTGAGACATCCTTACTTCTTAGAGGATAGAGCACAGTATTATTTTAATGTTGCTCCACAAAGACATTAATTAAACAGTATATTGATAAGTTCAAAGCTGGTTGAGTTTCAGGCCAAGAAAGCTTGCTAGCTATCTTTTTAAATGTCTTTTGGAGACATTTATCAAATTCTGCAGGTTTGCTTGCTGAAACTGATAAATCTTATTTACATTTGAGGAGTTTTAACTCAGCCTGTTTGGTGGCTCAAATGAGCAGTGTTTAGATCAGTTGCACAGCTCTCCAACCTGCACAGAACTTCTTCCTGTGAGAGCTCTCGCTACTCCTGCCAGAATTGGTCTGCATATCCATTTTCTATGAGCCATGTTTGTGTTAGAGAAACACACACCAGAATCTTGTCAGCTGAACTCGCTATTGCTGTCTCAGCACTGCTACTGCTGCAGCCACTGAGCAGAATATTTTGATTTGGAGGATAAGATTTATAGCTTCTCAAGTTAGTAAATAATGAAAAAGCCATAGCATATACAAATCACACCTGCGGGTTCTAAATTCTATAATAGTTTTTACTTTTTTTCTCCTTCTAAGATTTCAACAGAAAAAAACCCACAAGATTTGAAAGGCATAAAGGTATCCAGCTTTTGCTGCAGTATTTGAGAAACATACATTACAATTAAAAAACCCAGCCTAAAATAGAAACCCTTAATCAGCGATTACTGTATAACAATGCAAATCCTGATGTACTTACAGATGAAAGGGGGTCACACAACTCAGCCAAAATGTTTCATTTTCTGAAAATCACAATTCCAGTTGAGTTTGTAATATTAAAAAAAATCCTGTATATTTACAGTCAGCTTATAAGCAGCTAGGGTATACTTCCTTCTCCAGTAAAACATGTACTTTCATATAAATCGAGTTTATAGTTCACACGGTGCTGTAAATGTGCTAAGTCTGTTCCTTTTAAAAGTGTATTAACAATTTTCAAAAGAAGATAGAAGAAGCCATTTATAAAGCACATTCCTCCAAAAACCTCCTGAGGGCAAATGACACAACAGAAGGGCCAGCAGGAGGTAACACTCTCTCTGACACAAGGGACCAGGACAGAATTTTGAGGTCAGTCCATAGGATAAAGGAAATACTGCATGAGAAAATTAGACATGAAAAACAGCTTACAGGAAAACACTTGGTTTTTTCTTTTCTCAGTGTAGTTCATGTGAGTTCATACCCTGAATTCTGCAGTTAATTTCAGGATTAGACATCTCAAGATCTCAGACCATCCAATTTTTGCTGGTATTGAATAAAATCAGAAACCTCTCCTTGATATACGGTTTGGTTCAAAGCTGAGTCATGGTTCACCTAAAAGAATCATGAACTTCTGTTAACCTTTCTGTGAAATTAAGTCAGTTAAGTGCTTCCTATAAAAAATAGAATCTAGTTTCACACCATACAACTGCTCTAATCTTCCATTTCAAAGCCAGTACAAAGTTAGTATTTGTAGTCATTTATGCTGGTCTGAAAAAAAAGAAAATTTGAGATGTTCCCTCACAAATGAAAGAGGCAAGCAATGAAAAACAGTCATCCCTAGAAAACAATATGTATTTGGTAATCTAATTTCACCCACTCAGTTGCTAAAAATGGCGAGAGTTTATGTTGAGGGATTTGTTTGTTTATAGCTTTTTTTGGTTTTTTTTTTAAATCAAGACAGGTATTTCATTACCAAACCCCAAAGCTTGTCTATCACAATTCATCTTTAACTGTTTCCACTTTATTCAGTAAGGTCTTTTCAGGCCCAGGCAATTTAAAGAAGTTCTTAATTTTAAAAAAATAGCAAACTTAAACTCTGAAATTATTCCTCTCCTGTCTCTCCTACACCCCGATCATCTATTTGCAGTAAAAATACTGAAAAACAGAAGAACAACTTGAAAAGCCTGTATCCTTAATACACTGGAAAATATGCAGTCAAATTCACAAGACACTAAGCTTTTCTTTGTAGACATAAAAGCTGCAGTAATTCCAAACTATGTTTCTCAAACAGCAGGTATCAAAAAAGAAAAGAAAATATTGCTGTGCAACTGCCAGAGAACAAATAACCCCACTAATTCTTCTGTTCATACCTTTTCCTAAACCCACTAAGTGAAAACTATTACACATTTTGATGGGTTTTATAAGTACAAACAGGAAGACAAAATACAGATTATAAAATGAGAGGTGATTAATTAAATATTAATTGACATAGCTAAACCACTGAGTTCAGTTCTGTTAAAAAAAAAAAAGAAAAAAAGAATATGCTTTTCTAATTTAATTATGACGGCCTGGAATATTATAAGATGGAAGTCCTAAAAAAGTGAGCTAATAACACCAGCTTATACCACTTTTGATAGAGCCTTCAGACATGCAGACAACAGTTTTAGTCTGGAAATCTAATCTCCAAATGCCAGTTTAAACCTATATCAGATCTTAAATTTTGCTTTTTCCCCAGCGCTTTTTTATGTGCAAAATAAAACATTACTGCAAATGTGGTTACTGAATTCTTTTTACTGTACATCTGAATTAGAAGCTCAAAAGAATTCTGAAACACAAATTTTAGATGCATTGTTAATGCAATAAAAGCTTAAAATACAACATAGGAAGAATTGAATGCCTTTCTGATGGTGGGTTTAACAGAAGTGGGATAAGAACAATGAAATGGAAAGCCAAGTAGGCAGGAACTAAGAATAACTTATATGAAAAAATTGGGAATTTACTGGTTGGAAATGACAGAGGAGAAAAAAAAGGACTAAAACCATGAACTGACAACAGATTCATGGTACCCTATCACCCTTATGAGGCTATGAAAGGACAATTGCTATCCTAAAAAATGGCAATAAGGAGAGGTAATGCTAAAAAGAGAGAAGCAAGTATTAGTATTAGTATTAGTGCTCAACACCACTGCAACACAGCTAAAGGTAAGATTATACTTTTTCAAGCCACTATTTGTGGGGAAAAAAAGTCATATCAAGAGTACTATGTGTACACATTCTGAAGTAAAGCTGGAAAAATATCTATTTTTCTTAAGTGGGGCAAAATAAAGGCTAAGAAGGAA
Source organism: Corvus cornix cornix (assembly GCF_000738735.6). NCBI lineage: Eukaryota > Metazoa > Chordata > Aves > Passeriformes > Corvidae > Corvus > Corvus cornix. Next base: position 16,183,674 of record NC_047057.1, on the reverse strand, counting down.
AAAAGGTATATTAATAATTTAAGTGGGTACACTTAAATTACTGGAAGGAGGGAGAGTGTAAAATAACAAATGGACATGTACCATAAATAAATTAAGGTGGAAAAAATCAATTTCCACTAAAAACAACAATGAAAATCTGAAACAGCCTATGATAGGATTAAGGAGTGAAAAAATCTTCAACAAACTCAGTTTATAAACAGAATATAATGTAGTTGACTGTTATGGTCTACGAAGTTCTGGTGCTCAACTTGAAAAATTTAATTAGATGAATAAAAGTTGGGAAAGGGCAAGAGAGAGCAAAAGGACTTGAGCAACAGAACAGTTGTAGAGCTGATCAAAAGAGAGATGGGACCGACAGTGTTTCAGACTACTAACTTTACATTTATAAGGAAACACTGTACTTATAGTTAGGGATGATGAAGCTTTTTGCCAACAAATGCTTCAGAGTGTGCAAGTTCAGAATTTACTGTTACTGACTATAGGCAGCAATTGTCTTTGACCAGCCAAGAGGTCTGGAATCATTGTCCATCTTCCACCTCTTGTTACAAACCTTTGAAAAGCCAAGTTCCCTAAAACTAATGAGATATACTAGTAAGTATTTAGTCATAACATTCAAGTCCCTTCCATACTGCATTTATGAAATATTTTTGAGTTTCATGTTCACAGTATACATACATCTAATACCACAGAACATAAACACGCACTTTAAACATGTTAACTCAATTTTCATCACTGAAAATTAAGGATATATAAATGTTTTTGCCTGTGCAGAATAGGGAAAGCATGCATCCCAAATATAAATAAACCTTCCACCATTTTCTTGTGCTAAAAATTCAGTAAGTATACGACGTATGTGATCACGATATTTCCCATTTTCACCCAAAACCCAAATTTCAGTTGTTATATGCAATTGGCATTATGGCACACTTCATCTACTGAGATGCGAATGAACATATAAGCAAGATCTCTTACAAGTACAGCACATCCACACTGCTGCTAGCAATCACTCATGCAGCTAAACTGAAATTTAGTCAAACTACCATCCACAAATGTGCATTTAAGCCTGTCAAGCTTTAAAAATGTACGTAAACTTCCAGGACAGCTAGACTGTGATACAACCAAAATACAAAGTAAAGCCTTGGTAGAGAGGGATGACCAGCTAAGCTTCATTGTACATTGTACATTCATTGCACAGAGATATCATCTGAGATACCTGCAGTATTTAAAAAGAGTACACACTGTTCAAGCTGAATGAATTTCTAAAAGTCCTGGCTACTCATTTACCTGCAGCATAGAATAGCACTATCAAGCATGCTTTGAGAAATCAGAATTGCAAACTATGTAAATTACCCCCAGAAGGACAATGTGGGTCTCATTGACATTGCAGCCTGTCTTTTGCATACAGTAATACAAAGGGCATTTTGTATTACTGCAGCTTTAATGAATCAATGTTTTTATATGACTTAAGCATGACAATATCTGAAATGTGAGCTACTCTATCACAGTCACAAGTACAGTGAAGTATTACTTTACTTGTGGGGATGCAAGTCATACTATTGTAACATGACAATAAGCAATATATATAGAGAAAAAAAAAAAAAAAACAATTCAACCATGCATAGTTTGCTCCTAATTTCTACAATTTAAGGTTGCAATGTAAAACTACATATTTTCACTACTTTTAAGTGTTTCCTTCTGTGCCATACTACAATGATTCCTAAACTGTGTCATGGCAGCACAGTCCATTCATTGTAGATGAAACTATGCTGTCCCATATTCGATGTGATTCATTGTCTGAAGCATCAGGTGGAATAAAGGAAAACAGAAAGGAGATAAAAGTTCTAGTTTAAAAGTATCCTGCAGTGGATCCTGCATCCCAAAATGCTTCACAGAGTCACATCCATGGAAGACAACTTCATGCCTTTCTAAGACATTCAGGTACTATTAAAATGCAGAAACCCTTTAACTGTAACACAGTATAGAGGAGGACCTAACTGATAACATCAGTTAGATAACATTAAAGAAAGTCCAATACAGTTCAATTCAGTATCAACCCTCCATTCTTGCATTTCTTTTCTTGTCTTCTGAAGAAGTGACATTTTCAGAAGCACAGATCCTACTTCCTTGAAGAACTGACATTGTGCAGCAACGTATCAATCACCCCAAGCACAGGGCTCACTCTGTCTTCAGGTGCCGGTCCACAATGAGCTCCTTCAGGGCCCATTACCACATTCACAGAGTAATATACGTGGTCTTTAAAAGACAAGTATATGCTTCCACATAATACGCAAAAATGCAAAATGCAGTGTGTCAATGAATGCTGGTAATCTCCTGATGCATCTACAGCACGTTCAAGGGACTTTCTTAGTGGATCAGCTACAAAAGCAGATACAACATCAGGGCCCTGAAGGTACCAATGTCCCTGCTCAGCGCACTCTGCCCACAGCCTAGGATCTCATTCCAGCCTGCAGGGCCATCAGCCCCCAACCCAGTGATGCCACAGCAGGACTGGTCTCTAGCCCCCTACAGCCCTTGGCCCAGCCTGGCCTGTCCCTGTCCCCAGGGAGGGGACTGCTGCCTGGACGGGGGCTGTCCCTTGTGCCCCTGACTGCCTGGCTCTGGGCTGGGGTCAGACAGGCCCTGGCTGCCAGGTCTCTTGGGGAGCCTTGATGCCCCCTGCACCCCAACCCAGAAGAGCTGCCAGCCTCACAGCACCCTGACACACAAAAATGCAGAACATGGACCTTAGCTAAATATATGTAAGGAATATTTCCTCATAGACTTCACCCTCTAACACGAAATTTAGTTACCATCTCTATCATAAAGAAATAAGCTACATATTTGCCAAGACTTTGGAAAACAGCACCACAAAGTGAGACTGCAGAGAGCAGCAATTAGAGATGGATGATTTTCAAAAATATTCAAGATTGTCAACAGTAGCAACTGCGTGTCCTAAATACTCCCAAGTACCAAATGTTTCCATAAAAATGGATTTAGACATGACTTTTTATATCCCATTGGATTGAGATTTGCTAGTGACGTCCTTCAAAACTTTCAGAAATTGTATTGCTGGAGAGCACGATGTGCTGCTTTGAATACATTCAATACTTCAAATGAAGAGGAACTTATGTATTTTTAAAACAGGAAAAAAAAAAATCAGTAAAATTCTCCCTTACATATTTACCTTTCCATGGCAAGTAAAGCAATAGCACAAAGACATTAGTCACAATATCAAATGCATTGTTATGAGCTGTGCTCACAAGACATGTTGCAAAGTCCTGGACAACCACAGTAGGTGGTCAGAGCTTCATGGATGCTACTCCTAAACAGTAAAATGCATGGACACTGCATTTAAAAACTCTGAAATACCATTAAATAGCAGCCCGTGGCAACCTCTAAAACCACTAGTGGTCTGTTGACCTGGGATATTTTGGGAAAGCAGAAGACAAGCATATAGGGCAGTATGGGAAGACATTTTGGTGCTGCAGTGATGTGAAGCAGGGGCCTCACAGGATGTAAAATCTTGGGGATAGGAGCATAAACACAAATCATTCTATGGCTAGTTACTGGTTACTGAAGGAATGTCAGCTTGGGGAATTCAGTACAACCAGCATAACAAGGAAAAACAAGGAACATGCCTCTCACACATATAAAACACCCTTGCCGGAGGTGAAAAAAAAAAAAAAAAAAAAAAAAAAAAAAAAAAAAAAAAAAAAAAAAAAAAAAAATGGCTGCAGCTCCCTCAGGGGCAGAGGCCAAGGAATAACAGGATTGTCCCAGCACTGCCTTCTCAGCTAGGGATGGCACACCTCACCACTGATCCTGGGTGTCCTCAACAAGTTTTTCTCCTCGCCAGCAGGGACTGAACACTGCTTTTTGATTTGCTATTCACCACATTCTGCAACTGCAACCCAGCAATCATACATAAAGTACTATCTTTACAATTTAATTGGGTTAAGTATGTTAGGATTTCAAAGAGCTCTGTATGTGTGTGTGTGCTTTCTGCTCCAGCCTTCCCACATGACAAAATGATTGATACCACAGCAACCACTCAAGAGTAAATGCAGACATAACAGATGAGTACAGCATGAAAATCTGGGAAAGCTGTAGAATCTCCATCACGAGATGTTTGAAAGCAAAAAAAGGGTCTAGGTGTACTCAGATCTGCTGTGTGCTTTTTGACTTATTTTTTATGATTCTGTAGGAAACAATAAATGCTAATTAAAAATATATACTAAAAATCTATAATGGGAAAGGAAATTTTGCAACAGAACTTCAGCTGAAAAATGGTAATGGTCGTTTACATTAGTGCTATCTATTCATAAGTACTTTCTGTTATTACATTTAACATAAGTAAAAATGAGATCTATTTTTAAATCTAACATACCAGTATGGAAGCATTACCCAAGCTTTAACACTCAACTGTATCAGACATCAGCAAAAACTTCACCTTAAAAAGTTAAATAGCTTAGATCTTCTGTAGGAACCCAGAATGCCAGAATATTTCTCTTCCTGTTTTTAAGGGTTTTTACCCCCCTGGACAACACTGGCATAGCTTTAAACCTTGGAAAAAATTACCAACAGTCAGACAACAACTAGAAAATACAGTGGTGTGAATTAGATGATAGACTACTATGTAAGATTGTCATATGGTGAAAAATTTAGAGGTTTTAGGCTTCTCTTTATAGTAAATAAATAAGAGTAAAAAATATCAAAATGGAGGATTGTTGTTGTTCTCTAGACCTTCTTCTCCTTCTTCTATTACTCCATATTTTGCAGTAAAAGTAGTTTGGATTGATTGGATAGAAAATTCCACAGTTCCTAGTCGTGTTACTGAATAATTGGCAAGAAAGTGAAAATAATGTACATTTTTAGTAACTATTGGTTAAAATGTCTTTAAAAGGCTGTGTAAATCTTGATAATTAGTCTTTCTCACTCTCACTCCTACTTTTACTCCTTCCATGCTGTACCTGGGTCACGCTAGTGGCTCAGTTCCTCTGATAAGACTTAATAAACAACTAGCTGGAAGCATTGGAACTACAGAAGACATCTCGCTTTATCTTTTAAACTCCTTGCAAGGACTTTCAGCAAATTCTTTCCCAGGAGAGATTCAATTTATGGCACAATAAAGTGTCAACCTTCCATGAGTCAAAAGGTCCCTGGCCATCATCAGTAGAGATGGACCTGACACACCAATATTTAGAAAGCACTAGACAATCGTTGGTTGCAAAAATTATTTCATACATAATTCTTAATCAGTTTTAAATATATAAATAGCACTTAAAATAAAAACTGGCTGTTTGCTGAGAGTTCTGCAGTAAATTAATTAGTTAAAAAACTGACCCTGCAAATTGCTCAGTAAAAGTTATTTGCTCCATTTTGCTGCACATGGAGTTAGAAAGGTAACAGAGCAGCCCATGGCACTGAGAGTTTACAATACTCACAGTGCATAGTATTAAAACTGTCCTTTTAAAATAGCAAAAATGAATCCTGTTATTAATTCTATCTTTTCATCTGTTCACCTAAGCACCAATTTTTGTTTCATAAAAAAATATTACTGGAAAGTTTGTTCTAGAGAAAAAAGTTAGCCATTGTAACAGAATTGAAAAGAAATCTATGGGAACAGAGAGAATATAATGTCCTGCATGTTTAAAAATCATCAATATTAACTGCATACTTGCTGAGCAACAGAGATGCAACAAAATCTTATACTGAAAAACACCTATATATTCTATTTTTTTTAGGTAAAAAGATCCAAAACAACAATTATCTTAGAAACAACATAATTAGAAAGCTGATTGGAAAAGACTCAGTTTGCATAACTTACTAATGTCTGTATACTTTTTCATGTTTTGCACAAATTTGTGGCCAAATACACAGAATTATGCTCTTATTCACAAAACTAGAGAAACATGTCATGCAAGCTAAGAGTTCCCTCAGTCTAATACATCAGATTTAGAAAATTTTTGCAACCTATAGGTTACTATGGCAACTTTTTGTTTTTTCAACATGTAAATTAACATTGAGACTTTGATACAAACTCTGTTATTTCCTTTGTGTTTGTACATTTTTTTTTATATCAGAATATGAATCAGAATAGCTGTATACTTTAAATGCCTACAGTTTATATTAAAAGATGAAGCTACAGTGAGAAGTTGGGATTAAATCACTGTAAGCACATCTCTGCTTAACCTTGACTTTTAAACCGCAACAATAAATAAGTGCAGGAGAAAGCAATCAAACAAATGAGTTCTATGGAAAAGGTTTCTCTCTTTGACTTTTACAATTATAAACTTCTAGAAAATGAAAATATGCTGCACATTTCAGTCCTTTTCTTGCTTTTTTTACTGCTAATTCCACTGAAAACCCATTTTAGTGTTGGTTTGGGTTTTTTTTCTTCTTTTCTTACCAGAGATTTTAAAAAATCTGGAAAAGAAAGTATGATTTTTCTGGGTTTTTTTATGAAGAAAATTGTGTTTCAATATGCCTCTCTAGTACTGGAAAGACTTACTGAATTCAAGAAACCGTCTGCCTAAAGATGCACAGGTGTCTGCAGTTCCCTTTACAGAGAACATTACAGGAATTATGTAAGCCTAGAGATAGATCTGACATCTTTATCATCATGTCAGAGAGTCATAGCATTAAAATGAATCAGACAGAAAAGCTACTCCTTCAAATTTGACTCTCATTTCTTGTCTGCTGAAAAAGAGACTTGCAAATCTCAACTTGTGAACTCAGAATAATTTCCAATCTACTCATTAAAATACCAGTAACAAATAGAGACTTTCAATTCATTTTACACCACCACGAAACATGCATCATTTCTATGAACTGGGTTTAATATTAAGAATTATTATAAATCTAATACATTTTAGCTCTTATCATAATGGAGCTCACAAAAGTGAAGAAGAAAACTTTAAAACATGTCAATACAATAAAATGCATATGAAAAAGTAGGAGCTTAGCTACATATAAAATTTGGTCTCCCCAGCATGGGCATCTAAGCAACCTGGTCTAGTAGAAGGTGTCCCTGCCTATGGAAGGGGGTTGGAAATAGATAATCTTTAAGGTCCCTTCCAACCCAAATCACTCTATGATTCTGTGATCTGTGCTGTCTTCCCAATGGACCAGTTGTCTGGAAGTTTGCAACCGAGTCATCACCAAAGGTGAATGAATTAGAAAAAGGGCACAAAGTCCCTGTTCATCCTAGTTCTCTGCCAGTACTATAAAAAAAATCAGACTATATTCTAACACAATTAAATCAGGATAATGGTAATTCATTATCTAATACACAAAACCCTAATGCCCAGTAAACTGGGCATAAACAGATCATGCAGCCAGCCGTATTCTAAACTAAAAATTAGACCATAACAATTTTATAATGAGTAGAGGGACGGTCAAGGCTATACTTATAGTTATACAAGCACACAGGCAGAGCGAGCATGGAATTTACTTCTAAGAGAGCCTAAAAACTACGGGAAAAAAGCATGGTGTTCAGAATCATAAGAGATCCCTTAACCATCTCCTTTTCTGTCCATGTTCCCACGTGTGTGCACAGAATGAAGCTGCATTCTCTTGGGAGAGCATGCAAGACAGAAACTAAAAGTAGACAAGAACTACTAAAGAAATTCAGCAATTCTAGATGAAGAAATGCATTATGCCTGTGAAGAGACTGAGGAGAAATGATATTTCATAACTTCTGTTATTTTAACTACTTGCTCATGTATAATTTAACAATCTTTTTCTTGCACTTCTTCTGTGAACAGCAAGCATCTCTAGATTTGTTAAGTGACTGCAAGGATATAGTTCCAGCTCTAGACAAGGCCTAAGTGCCTAATTAAGTAGAAGCACTACTGACACTAATAATTCACTGCATTGGAGCATGTAGTTGCACAAAAGCCATAATTTTTAGGGTCTGTGGAATAAGGAAAATAACCTTGCTTTACCATCAGAAAACACTGTCATCAGGAGCTGGAGTGCCCAAGCATGGGACAATGAACTGTAGTGTGAAGCAGAACCTTCCCAGTTAAGAACAGGCTTTAATCAGTTGATTTGAAAAGAGTTTCAGTAGGGATTATCTTCCAAAGGCATTTACCTCACACACCTTACAGATGGAAAGAACACTTTCCCAAGTCAATAAACCAAGGCAGAAATATACCAAAGTAAAACCTCAATGTTGCCCAGCACAGCTAAAACAGGAGCATAAATGAAAATAGCAAGAAGTTCAGCTTCAATTTCAAAGGAGACAAAATTTCATTCCTAATATCAATCACATTGCTCCCCTCAACATTCATACCTTACAGATTTACTTTCTTAAGGCTGTTACCAAAGTTTAAGTTCAGTTAAAAGTGAAAAGTCACGAGTGGTTTGCAAGATGCTTTTGTGCTCAAAAGTGCAACACAAAGGAAAAGCTGCTGCTAATTAAGCATATAATGCCTTTTTTTATAAATACTTAACACTACAAGTGATGTCTATATCTCACAACAAAAGGATATTTGTCTAGTTGTTAATTAACCAGTAATTATAATAAATCTGTTGGGCCTTGACATTAAATTAGGAAGTGGACATGGCCAAGAAAATGCTCAACCCATGTTTTATCATACAGTCTCTAATTGCAGATAATGGGCGTTCTTGGGTCTTCAGCCCACCTGAAAATCCTTCCACTACTTGCTAAATAAGAGCTAAAATACATGTTTAGTGTTTTAGTAGTCTTTAGAGAAGACATAGAACTTATTAGAATATTAAAATACAAAAAGTTTTACTAAAATGTTAATCAAAATAATAGAATGGTGAAAAGATTCAACAACATGGGGCCGTTACTATATGTTACCAAAGAAAATAACACACAGCAAAGTGATTTTTATCTTTAAAGGCTTGCATCTAAAACTCATCAGCATCTATTATAATTCTATAAAATAAGATAAGGCAGCATCTGGTACAATCTATATAGTTTTATAGCCAAGTACACAAAAATGCTTAAAACAGTTACAAGATTTTTTCACAATAAATGAAGCTGAAGACTCTTTACTTCATCTACCAGCATGTATTATAAAAACAAGGGCAAAAGCTAGAACAAAAGAGGAATAAAAAAGGGCATTCATTTTTCTTAATGACTAAATAATACTTTTAAAGGATTAAAAGATAATGGAACCTGCCGATGCACAAGAAAAGAAAGCATCTTCACAACCATTTTAGTTTAATCTCAATTAGTTCATAGCCGTAAGCAAGGTGATACCCAAGCATTGACCATTTCAAATAACTGTTTGATTCCCTTGAGGCTAAATCTATTCCCAGATTCACAACGCACATCTCCAAAACATGTACAACTCTGAATAATGGAGCAGAGGTTTGGTTTTTTCCTTCCTTAAAGCCATAAATTTGTACTGAAAGAATAATGCAGAAAAAAAATGTAATTTAATACAATAAAAACAGTAGCAAATTTCAATAAGATATAACATCATTGTCAGGATTAATTAGCAGTCAGCACAAAAGTACACAAAATGCAAGTGCTTTTTCAAAACCTAGTGTAAAGGGACAAAGAAATTTTAACTTGCAATACAGTAGCTTCTGAAAACTTTCTTATTTCCTGTCTTTTAAGAAATGTTAGTGCTGCTCAAGAAAACAATGACTAGTACCCAGGTCTTCTACACCTCTAAGTAGAACAACTCTGTAGTGCATAACTGTTCCATAGACACAAAAAAATTCCACACAGAACTTGCTCCAAGCACAAGCTGTGGACTACGAATATATTCAGTTTGCATGGCAATGTCTGGGGAGAGACTGGGGGGCTTTAGGGATGTCTTATGTGAGAAGCTGCTGGAAGTTTCCCCCGTGTCCAAGGAAGCCAATGCCAACCAGTTCCAGGATGGACGCACCGCTGGCCACAACTGAGTCCATCAGTGATGGTGACAGCACCTCTGGGACAACATACTTAAGAAGTGGGGGTAAAAAAAAAATCTATGCAACACTAGCAGCATTCAAAAAGGAGGATTGAAAATATGTGAGAGAAACAGACAGCCCTGCTGACACCAAGTGAAGAAGGGGAAGAAGGTGCTCCAGGCGTCAGAGCAGAGATTCCTGTGAAGACCATGGTGAGGCAGCTGTCCCCCAGCAGTCCATTAGGATCCACAGTAGAGCAGAAATCCCCCTGCAGCCTCTGAAAGATCCCCCATGCTGGAACAGATGGATGCCCAAGGCAGGCTGTGGCCTCATGGGAAGCCTACAATGGAGCAGGCTCCTGGCAGGACCTGTGGACCCAGGGAGAAAGGAGCCCACGCTGTAGCAATCTGTTCCTGGTTGACTAACCCTATGGAAGGACCCACGCTGGAGAAGCTTGTGGAGGACTGTCTCCCATAGGAGGGACCCCATGCTGGAGATGGGGAAGAGTATGAAGAGAAAGGAGCAAGAGAGAGGATGTGTGATTAACTGATTGCAACTCCTCTTCCCCATCTCCCTGTACCACTCAGGGGAGAAGGAATTAAAATTGGGAGCAAAGTGAAGCCCAGGAAGAAAGTCATGAGGTGAAGGTGTTTTAAGATTTGGGTTTGTTTCTTGTGACCCTACTCTGATTTTCATTGGCAATAAATTAAATTAATTATTCCCTGAATTAATTATTTGTTAAGAAGAATTTTTCTGTGATGGGAATTAGTGAGTGATCTCTCCCTATCCTTACATCAACCCACAAGCATTTCTGTCAGCACAACTTGCTAATTCTCCTTTTGCTACTGGATTTGGAACTATACAAACACCATAAAAATTGGACAGTACTGCATCAAGATACACACCATTGCAGACTGCAATGAACACAAAGCTTTCAATCACCCATGGCACAAAATGGGCACATGATAATAGAGAACTTTACGAAGCCATTTGCAGCTCACCCTGTTGTGAGGCAGGTTCTGTGCTTCCTCCACCACAGGTCAGAGTAGCCATAGGGTAACCTGGATATAAACCCTTCACATGCTGGGGTAACAAGAGCAGACTGGCAGAAACAAACAATCCTTAACACAAATCCTCATCTTGTAAGAAATACCAGAATGTGAATTAGACTAATATCCCTATTTCACTGCTCTTTGCATATGAAGAAGCACAAACAGAGCACGGTTCTGATTCAGGACATCTTTGAGTCCAAAATAGCTTGCAACATAAACAGTACTTAAAAAGTCATCTTTATTTACATGAATCATTATATTTTCTGTTCCTTTTTTTTGTTTGTTTTTGTTTTAAATTACATTTGCAACTCAAAAAAAAGGTATGATTTAACTATTAAAATACTTAAAACACTGGCTGATTTCTTGAGATTTTTTTGTTGTTGTTGTTCTCTGATACTTTCAGATCTTAGGATAATTTCTTATGAGCCTATTCACTTCAGCGGTCAACAGAAAATTGCCCTAAAGTTAGATGTTTAAATATCTTTCACCTTTGAAGGTTTTAGGTAAGTGCACATTTTGGAGAATCAGACTTCAAGGGACTTTAAGAAGTCACGTAGTCCACCTGTCTGCTTCCACTTAAGAATACTGTTCCCAACATTTTAATCTGAAAATAAAACTCTCCTATTCCACAACTTCTCAAGAAAATCTACTCCAATGCTTAACTGCTCTTGCCAATGGCAAGTCCTCCCTAATGCATCAGCACAAATCTGTCCTGCTGCAACCTTTCCCAATGTCTAGCCTAAATTTCCCTCAAATCAGTTAGCATTCATTGTTTCTTGTGATCTTCCCACTTTACAGAAAGGATGGTTTAGTATTCTCAAGGTAGAATTTTACCCACTGACATCTCTTATCATACTAGTAATCTCTTCTCTAAACTTGGTATCACTAGTGTCTTTAGCTCTTTTTTCTAGGTCATATCTCCTAAAGATTTAGCTATTCCCTTTGTTCTCCTACGGATCAACTTAATCTTTTCTCATGTGTGACTGCAATTAAACATCCAGATTTTGAAACACCCCATAGCCTTGTGGCACATTAGAAAGAAGCTGAGCTCCAGAAAATAGTTGTCTATTACAAATAAATTTTTTCACCTGGTAAATTAATACAATCTCCTTTCCTTTATATCATCAAAAAAAAATACATCCTCATATGAAAACACATGTTAGTACACTGTCTGCTTTAAGAAAATATTTGTATTAGATATTTATATGTTAATTTGCTGTTTGGACATATTCCAAACATGTTACTCATTGCTTTTCACAACACTAACAAAAATTAGTTGGAAGATCTATTGTTCTGAGTAAGATTTACTTGTGAACTGATGTGGTGCCAAAGGTAAAATATAATGAATAGGCAGATTCATTATGTTGTGTTGGATTTCTAGAACAAGCATAGAAAGTACATTTAGGCAAATAATAGGATTTTGTTATTAAACAGAACCTACTATCACTATGGGTTATAAGTAGCAAGAGGATATAATTTCTAAGAAAAACAAATCTTTGCTAAAATGAAGATATTGCATGGAATAGATACCCCAGTTGGTCAGTCATACTCAGCTGAGTGACCAATTCCAGCTGGGATATTTAAATACTCCCAGACAATAAATACTGTTATTTTAACTAGTACAATTGTGTTGTGTGTTTTTTTCACATGATTATAAAAAACTTTTCTAAAATATATGTGCAAAGAGAATAATTTTATCTTTATTTTGACTAGTGAATTTAAAAAAATATGGCTTTTCTCAGCAATATATATTGAACTCAATTTTTAAATACATCTTTTTGGGTTTTTTTCACTTGGCCTTTTTAGTTCAGCTTCAAAAAGTCTCAGTTGTGTGTGTCTTGTTTTGGCAGTTTAATATTTGATTCAGTGTATGCCTTATAAGAAATGAGAAAAGTAAGTATTAACAAACAGATCTAAAAAGCATGCACTTTTGTATGATGTGACTCACATCAGTCTATAGTACTGCCTTTAGGAACAGGTAGTGCTGATAAATGCTGAGAAAGGTCAATAATTCATCACTTGTGCTCCTGGGCTATGAAAACAGGCAATCGTAAAAAGGCTACTGAAACACCTCTTACTAATGGCTTTTTTTAAGGTGCTCAGTCGAGAAAAGTAGGTTTATACCATCGATGGTGCAATTCCCTGTGAAGACATGCAAGTCGTTCATACTAAACACCCAAAGTGAAAGACTATTTCAAAGCTTCCTCCCGTGGGTAGAAAACCTGTCAGGCTCCCCCTCTTGGTACATCCCAGCACAGCAGACGCCACATAGAGAAAACCTTTCCTGCCTCCCTGAAAAGAAAATGATTGAGAAATTTGTCTGCATTGCTTCCTTTCACTGCTATAGCTCTCTAATCTTATTGAAAAAACAAAGAAACAAAAAACAACAACGGACTGGAAACGTCAAAACATTTCAAGTACAAAGCTATTTTATCTCAAAGCAGGATCTCTTCTCATTTTTCTGCAGCTCCAGTGTGCCACACACTATCACATAGCCACTGAACTGGGTCTTAATTCTATTTGGTTGCCGTAAAACCATATAAAAAATACAAAGAAAGATTGGATACCTTTCACATTTTCTTTCCTATGTAGCCCTTATTCAAGCTTAGGGCTTTTCAATGGCCAATTTTGTCTCCTGGATGGGAAGAATAAACCTTCCGCTTCTGCATTCTGTGCCTCTCTCTACCCTGATGTCCTGCACTGATAATATCGTTCATAGCTGCCTCTTCACAACATCCCCCCAAAAATGTATGGAAGATAGACAGTACAAAAAATTATACTACAGTGCATTAAATGTAACAAACCCTTCAGGAAGCATGCAGCTGGGACACACTGTCCTCAACTCAGTTTTACTATATATAGGTAACATATGCAGCACATCTGGTATGCAAGGTATCTTACTGTTTTGAGACACAGGTAAAGCATAAAAGGGCAAACTGAAAAAATAATTGTAAAAGAAACCAAAATTTTTTCTTCCCACATTCTTAAAAGCAATCATCTTTCTATGCTTAACTGGTTCAAGTATTTTTTAATGTTTAAAAGATAAAAGAAAAATGAAAGGCTGGCAATATTATCTGTCATACTAAGTCACATTCAAATACTTTCTAGGAAAATTTTGAGGGCCAAAGGCTCAAAACATTTTAGAAGATGAACTTTAGAAGAACTCCTTTCCTCAAAATGTTTTACACAGCAGTAAACATTAGCAATACCAGCTTCCTCAAGCCATCAGGTTATATGAACAGAAAGCTCTTTAAAAAATCATCTTGGGTATACTGTCAGTAGACATTTTCAAACATTAGCAGAGGAGTAGCAGAGTTGCTTGGGGTTACACAGCTAAATAGAATATGTGCCTTATTATTGTCAGTGTCAAAATATACACGTTAAAAACAAAAACATGCATAAAGCTTTTCCTGTACTTTTAGAGCAGGCTAAAATATTTAAATCTGTATAAAATGTGACAGAAAAAAGACATTAAGTATAAAACTTAACCAAGTCATTATGTGCCATATGCACTCTTTTAAAAGTGCAATAGTATATTGTTGTAGTATTTTTCACTATTGTGACACTGATTCCTATAAATAGGATTGACACAGACGTGCCTACAAGTGTAACCAACAATTGCTAATTTTTGTCCAAGGCAAAAGAAAGAAAATATAATTGTGAAAAATGTGCTAAACAGCTACCTTATTGATAGATATAAGTATACATTAAATCTGCACAAATGATACTAAATTCTGGTTTTTAGCCATAATCATCTGGTTATAAAAGAAGTAGTGGAATTCTCTTGTCTCTACTTAATTACTGCAGTGTATCAACAGAAAATCACGCTACTTTACAGAGCTTACTACTGAGCATCTACCCAACGGATTAAGAATATGGTTTTGGGATCAGAATATTTCAATCCTCTATACTTTATGCAAGATTCTTGAGACTGACTCTATGCTTCTGTGTAGTCCCTCTCCAAATAAGGCTAACATCACCGTAATCTCCTAAACCATTCAAAAAATCAATGCACCTTTTAATAAATAAGACATTTCTATCTCCTAATGAGCAATCAGCACATAAACGAAGCTTTATAGTATATGCAGGGCTGTAACACACCCTGGCTGCCATGTACACATACCCATCTGAACTTACTCCCTAACTGCCCTACTTTCTGTGAGATTCAAAGACACATTTAGAAACTGTATCCTTTACCTTTCCCCATTATTGGTTAATGTTTGTGTTTGAATGGTTAAAATGTTCAACAACGGGAAAGAGGTCCTTGTCAGGAGCAAAGGAGTCCCCACAATTCATGGGGTGTAACATAAACTCAAATATTTTTCATTTCTCTTTGAATAATGTGTTAAACAATAATAGATAATGAATCATTTAAAACCCAGATATGGGTAGTGAATGTACTTGGCTACTTTTAATTTTCAATAGTGTATGCAAAAAGTTTAGATATTGAAATATCAAACACTCCTTCATACCGACTGCAGCTGACTAGAGTATGTTAAACTGCTTTGCAGGAAGATCAGACAGCCATGGGACTGCAATTATATATCACAATACCCTTTTCTGGGTTCACAGCTCTATTCATCTCTTAGAAACACTGAAGGACAGATTGGACATAGGGGAACGGATTAGCCACAGGACGACCTGTATTTCCACACAAAAGCCTAAGTGTGGAAAAATGGCACCCTGTGTCACCCATTCTTCACTTCCTGAAAAAAACATATTCATGAAAATAGACATTTAAACAGCTCTTTCCCACTCATCTCAGAACAAGCATTCATTGTTTCTTAGCACCATTTATATGGCAGCAATGTAACGCTACTACCAAACTGCCTCAATTCACAAATGTATATAAAAATATCTAAGAATTAAGACAGGGCCACTTCAGCATAGGAACTAAAATTAAATTAACATGAAATTAACATTGTTTATGAAAAAAAATTCAGTTGACTGTTGCAACATACAATCTCATATTTATGAATGGGACTGAAGGAGAATTTGGTTCTGGTAATAAGTTTCAGCTGGACATCATGGAAGTTCTACACACAACAGCCATGCAGTAAAACTGAAACTATAAAAATACATTGTGTTAATAGGTCATAACAGCCTAACATACCAGATACCATCAGTAACTCCAAGTGAGTAAAAGGAAAATGAGCACAGAAAAAGACAGGTAGTAATTATATAATTTTGTATGAAGTGAAGATTATGTCAGTTTTCTGTTAAAACTTAGCTCTGGAAAAATTAATAAACAGCAAATATTACAAAACATGCAAAAATGGGAAGAGCATGCATTAATAAATTAGGTTTGAACTTTAATTAATTTTTCATGTCATTCACCTTAAATCAATTGTCTTGCATACAAAAGAGATGCTTGGTGTATGAACTTGTACTGTCAACTTGTCTCAGGAGACAGGTGTTATCAGCTAATCTGATCCAGCTAGTCAAACTGGTGCCTCATTTGAATGTTCTTTGGGACAGCAGGAAATTATCCTTCTGCACAAGCAATAATCAAATTAAAGTGTCCAAGCATTTAACTTAGGAATTCGACCACACAGCTGAGTTACAAACAGCAAGCCCATGTAGCTCATTAGGATCCAATAGGAAATTAATCTTTTTGCCAGGAAATCAACAATCTAACATCATGTGCAATGAGACATAGTGTTCCTAACTTTTTATAAAATTATAATGTAAATGGATAACTCTGACATCAGAAAACTACTTCAAGTCTTATGAAGGTAGTGAGGTAATCTCACATGTATCCTTTATACATATTTACTTAATAAACAAATGTGGTAGGCATATGATTAAATTATTTGCTACTTCTTTCCTCACACTTTTTCTCTTTGTTTTCTTACTGAAAGTAAAATAAAACACCAGGTTTTAACATGAAAAAAAAAAAAAGTAAATGTAAATCTTATTTTGCAAACTGCTTACAATATATAGCTTAAATCCAACGTTAACTAATTCTCTTATATGCCTTCATTTAAATATCTTATGCTTAAACCATTCATTTTTATTGGATATTTTAAAAGTTCTTCATAAAGAAAAACACTCAGTTGTACCATGCAGACTTTCATTCAACTCCACTAAACTACTCAGTGTCCTTATTGAAACTACAAGGAGGAAGGAAAACATACACTGCTGAAGTAATTATATGGAAAGGGTCAAAATGCTATTGTGGAGATTAGCACCTGTCAAGAAAAGTCTGACAACTATGCCAGTACATGCAATTTACAGTCAGGATATAGTTCTCATTGCTAAAGAAAGCAGAAATGTTTCAAGAACAAATATAAACAAACTGATGTAATTAAGTTATCCAACAAGCTAAAGAGCTTCAGTTTGCTCTCTGCAGCCCACATTAAGAATGGTTATAATTGCTGGAGAATGTAAAATGTGTTAAAAGTCCTTCATGTACGGCCATGGTTTCTGTCTTTCTAAAATAATTTGTCAGCTTTCTATTCCTACAAGGCAGGATGAAATATTTTAAGTGAGACAGAATGCTTCTTCCTTTGAGGATTTTTTACAGTAACACAGACATGAAACCCTGAAAGACTGAAGAAGAAAAAAAGCAGTAAAATGGTAAATAGTGTAAAAAAATAGCCTGAAATTCTGCAAAATCTCCTCAAAACAGGCCATGTCATTAGACAGATATATATAAGTACAGTTGTCTGAGCATTTTAAAAGAATGTTAAATAAGTCACTATGTGGGAGGCATTGCACACAATGCAATTACAGCATGGGTATGTTTCTTAAAGGAGAAACCTTTAGCACTTAAGGTATCTGGGTAATGCTTCTAAATTAACCAGACCAGGCAAATCAGCATTTATTAATTTCAGAAAAAAAAAAAAAAAAATCTGTGAAAACATAGTCTCATGCTTTCCTTGGACTGACAGAAAATTAAAATCAGTACTCATACTTCAGTGTTTGCCAGGCTGTCGCTTTGCCCAGCCTTGAGTGAAACTTTGTCCCAGTCACAAAAAAGTTTTCTCCCTGCTTTACACACCCAGCACTTCAAGCTGAGTTTGGCTCCTTTTTCCTCCAGCTATAATCTCAACTATATTACAATGGTAAAAAAGAAAAAATTGGTTCACCAAAACCCCCGTATTGTTGTGTTATCTTCGTTAACACTGCTTAAAAAACAGGACTGGACTTTCCCATACACCATACACCACCCAATATATTTACATTTCTCAAGAGTCACACTTGAATCTCAGACTACAGTTTGCTATACAAGTAACAAATGGAATAATTATTTTAGCAGTAGTGGAAAAAAAAGAAAATACCAATTTCCTGAGGAAAGAAAACAAAACAAAAAAGGAGCAATACAAGGGCTACTCCCCAGGAAAATCCCTCTACTCATTTAATCAAACATATTTTTTCCACCCAATTCAAGTAGGAAACAAAAAAAGAAAAAAAAAAAAAAAAAAAAAAAAAAAAAGAAAAGAGGAAAGCCTGTCCCACAATCCAAATTATTTTCTCCTGTAAATTGTAATCACAATTTTCTGACCACAAGGTGGAAAAAACAGGATCCTTGAAGACACGCAAAGGCCTTTTCCCGTTTCGGGGCAATGAGGAGAAGGAAGATGCTG
Source organism: Corvus cornix cornix (assembly GCF_000738735.6). NCBI lineage: Eukaryota > Metazoa > Chordata > Aves > Passeriformes > Corvidae > Corvus > Corvus cornix. The sequence continues at coordinate 16,165,154 of NC_047057.1, read as the reverse complement.
AATGCCCAGGATTTGCTCTGCCCTGCCCTTTCCATAGAACTTTAGTGCCATCTATTGAAAATGTACTGAATAAGGAAGAGGAAAAGGATGCCTATTGATTTGGTATAAAAATAAGACGTTTACTTGTTAAGGGTTTTTTTTGGTTTATTAATATTCCCATGATGACTACTGTTTTGTGGTCATCTGATAGCAACAAATATTTTCTATACACTATACATGCCCCATAAAGAAATGAAATGTCAGCTAAAACATCGAATATAAACATCATACAGATTTCATATATATATATATTTATATATATAATATATACATTTACCAAAGATGTAAGTCTAAGCCTACCTATTATCTAAAGCAACAAAACTGAGAAGGCTTTAACGGAAAGGAAAAATAGCGTGGAAGCACTGCTGTAAATAGAACATACTGGAAACAGTAAAAATAATTAAGGCACCTCGTAAAGATCTTAGTATTAAAGAACAGGATATGTAGACATGCACATACAATTACCTTCTTTAAGAAACTGTGAGTGGATGACAAATATAAGAAAACAGCAGATCGCTGCTCCTGCTAGTGCCCATAAAGCTTTCAAGAGCTGCATCTCGGTCTGAAACTCAGTAAATACCCAGAAAGTCACACAATGAATTTCCACAGCGATGCATCAACGCTTCCCTCGGTGCGCCAGGCGCGGCGGCTCCCGGCAGGGACCACACTCCCGAGCAGGGCGGGCGAGCCCGGGGCTGCGGAGGAGGGGCCGGGCTTCACACCCCACGCGGGGGCAGCGGCAGCGCCGCGCTCTCCTCGCCGAGGCAGCCGGCGCGGGGCCCCATGAATCAGCGCTCCGTCTCCGCGGGAGCCGCGCCGAGCCGCGCCGAGCCGGCGGCGGGGGCAGGGAGCCGGCAGTGCCGGGCAGTGTTGCGCAACAGCGCCCGCTGAGCCGCGGGGGCGCGGGGCCGCCGCCGCCGCTCAGGGCGCGCCGCCGCCGGCCGGCGCGGGGCGCGCAGGGGCCGGGCCCTCCCCGCCGAGGCTCCGCGGGAGCCGCTGCAGCATCGCCGGGCTGCGGGTGCCGCTCGCTCGTCGGGCCGCTGCTCCGCTGCTCGCTGCCCACGGCTCGGGGAGGAGAGAGCGAGCGGGGAGGGGAGGGAGGCGGGAGGGAGGGATCTCTCTTTACTGCAACTTCTCCCGGCTGGCGGCAATTTGTTGCACCCCCTTCCTCCTCCCCCAGCTCGGAGATGCTCTCCAGTGCGGGTGCGGGGGGGCGGGAGGAAAGTCAGTTCATCCCGCCGTCCCCGGGGCTCTTGCACAGATCGCTGGTCTCCCTTTGGGCTTGCACCTCCGCCGCCGGGGCTCCTCGTCGCCCGGCCCCAGGAATTTCCCCAGGCGCCGTGGCCGGCCCCGCTCCCTCGTCCGCCGTCCGCCCCGCGGGGTCGACCCTGTCCCGGGGCCGCGCCCCGGCGGTGCCACCGCAACGCGCCCTCCGAGCAGCCGCGCCGGGCTACGGCGGGCTCTCTCAGTCTACAGGTTGATGCCTCCGCTGCAGCAATCCCCGCGGAAAACAGGAGCGCAAATGAAAGAATGTAATAAATCAGGGAGGGAAAAAAAAAAAAAAACAAACAACAAACCAAACCAGCCCACAAAAAAATAAAAATAAAAAAAAACACCAAAAAAACCGAAACACCAAGGCTGTGATTTTGCTGCCGCCCTCCCACTCCAGGGGAAGGACCCGCCGCGGCCACCGGCTGCCGTAGAGCAGCCGGGCCGTGGAGCGGGAAGGCGGGGGCGTTGCTGCGATGCGGTGCGGAGCCGCTTCCGCGGGGGCTGCGCGCTCGGCCCCGCCGTTGCGGGACGGTGGTGTGGCCCCGGCCAGGGGCAGACGCGTGGTGGCGCTCCGCACGCGGGGGCCGCCCCGACGGCCGGGGCTGCCCGGTCAGGGCACCGATCTCCGTGCGCACAGGCGGGCGGCGGCGGCTCGGCGGTTCGGGGCAGGGCCAGGGTTCACAGCCGCACACCGAAGTGCTGCCGGCCGCACAGCGGGGGCTGCCCGAGCCCGGGCTCCCTCCGGTGCCCTCTGCCCGCGCAGGCGGCGCAGCTCCGCGCCTCCTCGTGTTCAAACGCCGCCGGCTGCCATCCGCGCAACCTCCGCGGCCGCCTGCGTGTCCGCAGCGCGGCCGGCGCTGGCCCGCGGGGCGGAGCGTGGAGCGGGTGTCGACGAGGTGCGAGCGCGGGCGCGAAATGCGGGGAGAGGACTACAGCAGCGCGGGTGCGGACAGGGGCAGGTGCGGCTCGCAGCTCCGCGGAGGCTGCGGGCAGAGGCTGGCGGCCAGAGCGCCCAGCGGCCTCGGCGGGGCGCGACGGTGCTGCGCGGCCCGGCCCGGTACAGCGGAGGGGCCTTCCGCCGCGCAGCTCCGCGGAACGCTGGAAGTTGCGGTGCTGCTCGGGCTGGCTGTAGGTTCACTGCACAACACTGACGACGATGGTAACGCACCGACGGCCAGTGAGCTACCCCGGTTTCTCCGGGATAGACATCCGTAGTTTTGGAGATTTAAACCAAGTACGGGAATACTTGCATGCTGAGAGCTTTGTTTTCCTAGCACCTTGGTTACGTCTGCATTTATGATGTGGATTGGGGTGGTTTTTTGTAATATTTCATATTTAAATATGTTCTTAATTTTAAGAAACCGGGAAAGGGTCTGTGGATGCTTGAAATGACAGATTAATAAAAGATCTGTATTTTTATTGCGCAAACATCTCCCATGCTGTTTATGATGTGTGTTAAATTCATTCCTGTGCCTTTTCTTTTTTCACAGATAGCACAGAGAAACATTAAAAACAACCATCTTCTGAATTTTAAACTTCACACAAATCCCTATAAACCCATGTATTGCATTTACTATATTTGAAGATTACAGCAATGCAATGTTAAAGCAATGTCATAGCTACACTAGAGAAATTCCACTGTAAATTCTTCATTCTGAACTGTACATTTTGGTGAGAAATTTGCCATGCTTGGGCGCAGTTCAAGTTGGGTTTTGTTTGTTTATTTGTCTTCTGGGTGAAAGAAAAAAGTGTCAAGTAGCTAAAGAAAATTCACACATTTTATACTTAAGCAAACACATCTCTCTCCCCCCTGCCCCCCCACCGACATTGCAGCTTTAAAATCCACAGGTAACTGGATTTTAAAAGTGTCAAACTTTAGAGTTTACACAGTCCAGGATAAGCAGTATGTATCTTTTAGTTTGAACACATTTAGAGAGAAATCCTCCGAAAAATTTTACTCATTGCTTTCCTTTTTGACTAAAAGCACATGAAGACCCACTGTCAATGGGTCAGAAGACCCAACTGCTTGTTCCTTGCTCCTTTCGAGGTGCAAGATGGTACCTTCTCCCATTTTAAACAAGTCTTACTTCTCTGACTTTCTGAATTAGACAAATATTCCTGGATTTTTCTGGCCTTTGGATTAGACCCTTCACAAACAGAACACCAGAACGTGGCATTGTGCTCCCTGGCTGCAGGGGAGTCACTCTACTTGCACACTAGTGGAAGTGGGAGCAAAATCTGGTTCAGTGCTCACACCGTACAGACATATTTAGTCTCATAGCAACAAGGAATTCCAGAAGACTTCCCATTTGAGAGGACAGTGGTACCTGGCAACGCCACTTGCTGTACTACATACGGTTCACTCTCACTTTTGTGTTATCTAAATAGCTTGGACTTTCCAAATAGGATGAGCCCTATTCAAAAATATCCATCCTCAATTTCTTTACTTGTCAACTGCATAAAGATTTATAAAATATTAAAGATAATTCAAGTTACCAGTGTGGACTTTTCTGGAAGACTTTTTTGAATAAATTCCACTGATAAAAATTCCCCCTTATCTTTCAGCCAAGTAAGATTTTCATCCCCAACTAATGCAATAACACCTGTCAAACAACTTCTAAGCTGCTTAGGCCGTAACAGATTTGCAGACCTATCTCACTCTGCATTTCCAGGTTTTGTCCAGAGCTCTGACCCCATTCATCTCCAGATACAATACAGAGGCAAAAAGCCATGATCCTGGCAGTAGCTCCTGCCAGGGAACCACTCCACTGGAGTTTTCCCCATTGTGTTTGAAAGCTGAAGGAGCAATGCTCAGCACCTAAAAGCTGGTAAAGGGTAGTGATGGTGCTGGAAGACATTTCCAATATAGAAGATATTTGCAGCTGGGAAGAGAAGTGAGGAATGCATTTTCCTGATGATCAGGGAGCAAGAGCAAATGTGTGAGATAGAAGATCTTCTGAGATCTTACAAGAAAGCAGCAGGAAAATGAAGTGCATAATTTTGAAATGTGTGTTCTCTTTTGGAAATACAGCTCATTTGTTCTTTTTACCAAAAATTCAATGGAATTCTACAGAATTACTAAAAGTGAAACTCTGTAGCAAAGACAGCAGCCTTTGCTCAAGTACAGAGATTTGAAAAAATCATCTATACTCTGCATTTAATTTTGTGAAAAGATTCTACCAGACTCTGTGAGATTTATTCTTCACTACTGAGATATTTTATAAATAAAGATGTGCTAAAATTCCTGGAAAACAATCATGTTCAGATTGTATTCCACATACCTAGAAATAAAGTCCTACTATTTTCAGCTGTGCTAAATGCCTTTTGCATAACTATTTTATTCCTGTTCATGCAATAAACCCCCAAATTATGCACAGCCAATGCAGACCTAAATGCAGGAGCACAAAGTATGACATTAGTCCATCTTCACTAATGAATTTGGAAGCTACTTCTGGCTTTGAAAAAAAAATAGAGCAGACAATAGCTATTATTAGGTTATCTAGACCAAACCTTTGCCAATGCCCACTGGATTTCATTTCTGTTACTTTTGAGTTACTCAGTCAATAGTCTGTCACCAGTCACTTGAGGTGATTATTCCAGCCCAGTGGTTCTCTCAGCTGGAATGTTTCTCCTGATGCTAAGTTTAACATTTTATTTTGTTGAAATTCACCCAGTTCATCTTTCATCTTTCACATATGCCTGAAGTAGCATTATAAAACCTTTTCCATTTTGAAACTAACCAAAATAGAATATATATTGAATATATAGGAATAAGCACAGATAAATATATTTCCACCAATTAGTTTTTAGGGAGTTTAAGTGGTTTTTCCCCGCTCTTCTCTCTGCATACCAATGGCTGCTTTGCATTTCTTTGCTTTTGAGCTAGGCACAACTACAGCAGTCCTCAAGATTTTATTCCTGATCTTCAGCTGATGCTGGGCAACTGCCACTGGAGTAGAAATTATCATCTAAAGAGATGCTATTGATCTCTGTTTTGTGACATGATGCAGCTACCATACGTACCACAAATACAGATTCATTTGACCATCTCCTTCCATGAACACCTACAATTTTCATTTTTTTCCCATGACTTACCAAATTAGGTGATATATTAATATATCTTTAATATTTTTGATAGACTATATGCTGCTTCCTGTCCGGTCTCCTAGTGGCAGATTCATAAAAGGGATAGCACATCCTAGATAATTTAGAATTACCAATGTGCAATCTCCTTGCTAACAGTGCATGTTTACTTAGAACTTTTGATGGTTTAGGGGAGGGGTTTTTTTAAGTAATTTTGTTTCATTTTTCTTTTCAGTTGAATTATTTTGCTGTTCACGTCTTCTTCCTACCGTCTTACTGACTTTTTATTCAGGTATGATTTTCTTCCTCTTTTCTATTTATAAAGAACTGTGCCAGCAGTTCATGCCATGTAAACAGTTGTTCACTGGGAACTCACTGAACATTCTCCCACACAGCAGTCACCATTTGGTAACAGCTTTTGGCCACTACCAAAGAAGGACCTGCCTAAGAAGTAGAGGTCCTGAGCCAAGCATTGTTGGCCACAGTCAAGCCCAGCAGTGCAGAAAGCAGGCAGCACCACACAGACAATTTTGGGGGTTTGTCCATCATTGTTTTTCATTGTCTCAGGCTCAGGGATGGGGAATGCTGGCTGTGGAGCATCTGCCACCTTGTCTCCGTCTCAAGAATAACCATGAGCTGCGGCCAAGCTGCAGGAAGGTCTCCCATCTTGTCTTTGTCTCGGCAGCCACATGGCACTAAACTGAGGTGGTGAACACCTTTTGTGTGTAAAGGGCCTTCTCTTTGGTATACTTTTGTTACTAATATGGCTGTTGCTACTGTGCATTTCCTATTCCATCGCTGTTTGCTTTCAGTCAATTTTTGTCTCAACCCACAGTCTCTGCCTTTGGCCCTCTCTCACCAGAGAGGGGTGGGAGAAAGGGGCGTGGCCTATTTGGTGTTTAATTACTAGCAGGTGTTAAACCACCACATATAGTCAAACAATGCTACTATGTTCCTTCATCCATGTTGTATTCATGGATCATCCTCCTCACATCTGCCTACCAGTAAATCTCCCATTATATAATTCAAATCTTCAAGCAGTTCAGTTCTGAAATGTTGCTTTTGTCCTCTCTCATTTTACTTTATATGCTCCACCTGTTACAGGGAGCACCTCATTTTGCAGTAGCTGCTCTGACACATTTAACAGCACAATTATAGATGACTTGGTAACCACCCATTGACTAAAAATAACCTAGCAACTGAAGACACACTTGGGTATTTATACTTAGATATCCCAGAGGAACCCTTCACAGTTCCTGTAGCTGGGGAAAACATATGTATCTCACCAAATGCAGTAGGCTAGGAATCCTCAGGGGTGGGGGCGGAGGGACGTAGGGGAAGTGATAACATTGCACAGCTGAAAGATTTTCCAGACAACACTCTGCCAGCTAATCCAACTCCTATCCAACTAGCTCTGCAATTAAGGTTTCCTACTGAGAACAATGACAGCATTATGACCTGGGGAATTTTCTACACATAAAAACCTCCTTGCATCTGGGTTTGAAAAATTTAGAGCCTTAAAAAATCAAGCTCCTACACTTTTGGTATTTGCAACCATTACAGATCCCAAGGAACTATAATGCCAGTATGCGTATGAGAAAATACATGAGTTGCAATGAATGAGCTACCAATGAGGAGGGAGACAGGCAGCATATCCTCTGTGAAGAATCTGCAGTGCTGAAACTCATTCTTGCCTTCCAAAGTATAGATTTTTTTTAAATTCAAGATGTACCAAGTTTTCACACAACCCGTTCAGGAAGAAATATTCTGATGTCTGAAGAAAGAGACATCTAAATGATGTGATTTAATTTCTGCGATACATGATTACATATGCTATGACTGCCTCTGGCTAGTTTTATATTTGAGCAGAAGAAGAAACTTGGAATTTAATGGAAAGAACCCCATGTGTCTTAAGAGAGAACTTGTATTACTGCAGTGTCCATCTGCCCATCCTTTTTCTACTACCCATTTTTTCTGGTTTATCTATGGCTTTCATCCATTCTTGTCTTCAAAATATGCTTTTGTTCACCTAAAAAGACCTGAATAGTTAGCAAATTACAGCAACAAAGAGAACTACTAATCTCAAAGAGAGATTGTACAATGCCTTAAAGGCCTTTCTACCTGCCTTCAGTTGTAAGATTTTTGTCTTGAAATGAAGTGTTCAAATGAGGTTGGGTGGGCTTTGAACAACCTGATCTAGTGAAAGACATCCCTACCCATGGCAGAGAGCTTGGACTAGATGATCTTTTGAAGTCCCTTCCAACACAAACTATTCGGTGATTCTATGATAATTCAGAGAGAGCATACAACTATTGAAACTCACAGTTAAGATTAGTGTGCAAGGCATAGGCTCAAACATTCCAATGACTGTAGGGCTATTCACAAAAATCACAATGAAACTGAAGGGGCCTAGTCTCATTTATTTTTTTAATGTATTTTAAGATCATCCAGACTTTTAAATACTTCTCAAAATATAATTGTTTACTCTTTTTTTTTTTTTTTCAGAAAAATGATTTGTTTTATAACCAGGATGATTAAACACATAAAATTAAGGGAATGTAGTTATGATCCAGGTTTCCAGCATCAATTCTTTAGGATCTTAAAAAATATGCAGCTAACATGTTGCAACATTCAGGGAGTAAGTTCTTTATGGAGAATGAGACCCATGGAGAAAGCCATGCTGAATACACACAAACTCTATGAGCCATGTCACAGCAAACCTTTATATAATAGCCAATAGCAGTGTTGTATGGAAAAGTGAATAAGCTGTTGGATTTGCAATGTTTGTTTCTTTCTCCCATCTTAGTGGAGGGGGAAAATTAAAAAATCCCAAAAAACCAATTCTACAAAAATGAATTCTGCCATAAAAACTCATACTCATTGGCAATTTAACCAATGACCTCTTTGACCTGTAGTTTTAACTTTAACCAGAGAACCTCCTTTACATTTCCTTAGATTTTGACTTTCCACATCAAAACCTGGGTGTTAAAAAATTGATCAGGAAATTAATTTAGACCTCAATGGCCATTTGGAATTCTTTCCAGTAGCAATTCTTATTCTAGTATGTATAAAAGTGAGCTGCAGCAAAAGGGATGCATATCCAGAACAAACCAGGCACCTCCACAATAAATTAGAACAGGTTCTGAACATACGGGGAAGAGACAACAACTGCACCTCGTGTTTGAGCACATTGAGTGCTACTACTGAGAGAAGTAATCTTTGGTTGCTACTAAGCCAGTGAAAGGGAAACAAATTTTTCAGACAAATGTTAAGTGCACATGGTTTAAAAATTACTCAAAACCTCAAATAAACATTTAAAATTTTTACATGCACAAAATTAACAATTATTACATTTTACATATAAATTAAAATGGATTTACCACTATGGCACTCTTTTCTTTAACCTAAAATTTCTCATGTTTTCAAGAGATTATAAGACTATGACATTAAAAGAGACCCAGAATTTTATTTATTAAGTTTCTGCTGGGCCTGTTTTCAGGAATAAGTAAAGGTGAAATGGTTGTTAAATTTAAATATTTTATCTGAATACAGAGACTTCTTTGTCATTCTGAAGTATAAAATAATCATTTTACAAGCCATTCATGTATAATATAATCCACTAGTTCTTGACAGTAAAGAAAAAGTATTAATTAATCTCTAGCTATTATTAAATATGGCCAGTTAATACTAAATGGTATAAGACTTTTTTTTTTTTCAGTTGGAAGAAAATGGATTATTGAAAGCTAATCTGAGGTTTATGACTGGACTCTGTGGAATTAATACACTGGAGGCCTATCTATTTACACCTGGCTGAGATAATGGCAGGAACTGCAGATTAATATAACCTTCTCTTGCATGCACAACCTATTCATTATTTGCTTGTCTGTTTGTTTTTGTAGGAAGTTTATTTCTTCTATTTACCAGATACATCAGGAGGCCTATAACTTACTATAGTTAATGAAGTAGCCACTCCATAGAACCTTTTCACAAAACTTTTTGTGGAAAACATATTTTAAGAGGCAAACAACCTCTTTGGTTTTGTTTTAAATTATGATGTTCTAATAGGAACCGTTTTTCTGCATGCTTACATTGTTTTGAAGTAGAAAGCTTTAATTACAAGGTGAAATGGAGCATCTGAGATACTTGGCATTTAACAAAAAAGCCAGTATTAAAATATGACCCCTGGTACATGGAAGAGTGACAGCGCACAGCTTGAACTAACTCTGTAAAAATCCTGGAGATACTGTAGCTGATTCCGCTGGATTTCAGCCGGATAAAGCATTACAAAGAGCATTATACAAACACTGTAAGAAATAAAACATCCTCCTCTACAACAGAGTATACACTGTCCCTCGGACACTGCTTAACCTTAAATAGAGAAGGAGTGCCAAGTCCTGGGTGGTTTTAGCATCACACCTGTGCTGGACTGTCCCACTCATCATCATACTCATCATCAGACTTTAAACAAAAGATAAAAATCCTTCTCTAATTTCTTAGTGCACACTCAGTGAAAGCCCCACACCCACAGCCCATGTACTGCACAGATGCAAGTTCACAAGCCCTTATGTTTTCAGTTGTCTGTGTCCATATATGAAAGGGGAGATGAGTCATGATAACTAATTGTTCCTGACTGAACAGGAGTGTGCAAGGTAATATGTAGATAGTAAGGATGATACAGGCATTACATCTTGAATAGAGTATAAATCTTAAACTAGCGGATTGGTTAAGCCATACCTGCAGAAACAGCTTTGACCTTAAAGTCACAGTAAAAATCTGAGTCTGGGTTACCACACCAGTGTATTAATATAGTGGTAATAGAAATTAGATTAGTATAATATTATACATTGAATGGCTACTATATTAGAAGTAGACATATCAGAAGTGGGCAATGATGAATTGAAGTTTTTATGCATGAATTACAACATACAGATTAGATATTGTATTCAATTTTTTTTAAATAATTTTTACTTTTTTTTTAATGAAAAAATGTTTATTTAGTTTTTGTTTAACATTTCAGAGGAAACCAGTATAGTCTATTCTGTCAGTAAAGCACAGAATAATAGGTCAGTAACACAGTTTATAAACTACGCTCTCAATCCATGCCATAGTGCTTTGAGAATGTGTTAACACTCAGCGATTTCCTTACCCAGCTCAAAAGCATCTTGGAAGCACCCCGGGCAATGTCTCATATACAGCCATTGAGGGTTATCCGCTCCAAAATAGCTGTTATAATCTGAATGGAAGAACCATAAATGATTCAATTGAAATCATGTCTGAAAATGCAAAAGGAAACGAACACAGAACAAACTATAACATTAGTGGGTCTAACAGCGTGCACACCTGAAGGTCTAGAATTGAAGACTTTGGTGTTTCCCCCTACTGTCATCCTACTCTATGAGACAGCTACTTTAAGATGCTGAGAATAGTACTTACAAAATTGACCTTAGCTGATTTTTAGAAGTTATTTTACATCACTTCAGACATAAAGTTAACCAAAAACATCCAGTCACCTCTGACACAACTGAAACTTGGTAGAATCTCTCTTCCCACCCTTTCTTCTTTTCTATTTGAAAGAGTTTAAGTATTCATTATCTTCCCTATAAAGTGGTTATAGTATAGTACCTAGCACCTACCTAGTCGTAGCTTTCATAGTAAAACCATCTTAAAGAAAACCATAGAGGATAAATACTGGATCCACATGCAGCTTGCTTTGTGGATTTTTTTAACTTTACAAAGAAACTGTACCAGAAAAAGCCTTTTTTTTCCACAGAAAACTAACATAATTCTATACAATCAGAACAGATCAAATTCCCAAAACACATGACAATTACTTCTAGAAATGAGGGACTAGTAAAAAGCAGTATATTAAGTAGAATAATTGTTACGGTAAAAAGGATATCTTGGATTTATTTTGAATAATAACCATATTTTTTATTGTTTTCTCTTTGATGACATGTAACACATTTTTATTTTCTTCTATTAGGAACCATTAGGTTTTAAATTTTTTTTTTTTTTTCAAAATCACTACAGAACAATAAAAGGGGGGGCTATAAGAAGCAGGTGTGTACTTTATGTAGTAAACTGAAATATCAAATAGTATGAGCAAGATAGCATCTAATTGTATATTAAGTATCACCTGAGGGATCAGCAAGGCAATCAGCAAGTAATCAGAAGTTATTTTGTTGCAGAAAACACGTGCAACTGGTATCAATCCTAAGGACATACCATAGGCATGAAGATGTTTATGAATAATGTTGTCCTATCAAAATGGATAGAATCAGTATATGACCAATGACCTCCTGTTGTGAGAAATAGCTCCAATTTACTTTGTCATAAGAAAAAGGCCTTACTCTTTCCAGATTATGTATCCTGCTGCTCCTCATACAGAAAAGTATTCTCGAGAAATCAGTCATTAAAAAAAGTGATACAACTGTAACTGCTACTGTTTTATTTTCTTTTTCCAGGTATACTACCAAATATGTGTAATCTTCTTTCTTACAGACACAACATAGGACAGAAATTCTCTAACAGGAATTTGAATTTTCCACTGTTTGTGATGATCTTATTTTTTTAATTGGCTGACTATCAGAACTGAGTTTTGTAAACAGGTATTTTTTCCTTTTTTTTTTTTTTTAAACTACAATAATCTTTATCATCCCAATTATTTTTGTGTGATCTATACTTTGTCTTAAAGAGGATTAATTTGACCAAAACATAAAATATTTCTCATTTTTTAAGAAGATAAAAATAATCCTTTGAGTTACATTTTTCCTGAAGATTTTGGTAGATATTTTAGTGTTGCTGCACTATGACAAAGTATTTTTACAGGAAATTTCTGGTAACAAAAGATTTTACTAAAATAATGCTCGATAACCAGAGACATGTATAAACTAAAAATTGAAAAGATGTTAGGATGTACAACAACTGAGACAAAATACTGTCTCACTAACAATTGTGAAATAAACCTTCCTCTCCTTGACTTCACTGATAATTTTTTCTTCAATCCTGCACCAACTTATATTACAGAATCTGGAATTCTGATTAAGAATCAGGTCCTGCATTTACTGAAAAACTGAAAGAAAAGATGGTTGTACTGAGTCTTTTACTAAATCCAGAAAATGGCAATACATGACACTGGGAGCAGCCTGATGGTTGTGAATTCAAGTGAGGACTGGGACTTGATGCTTCTGGCTCCTTTTGTACTTAAGAGTTGCAATAGTGTACTTCTTTCTTTCATTTTTGGTCCTTGTGTCTAGAGGAGTATATGTTATGTATGTGTACAATAGAGGATATCAACCCCATTCAATCCGCAATACTCATAGAGATAAGAAAAAAAAAATTACAAAGCTCTTTTCCCCTGCATTGTGAGGAAAGGCTTAACCATGGCATAATATAATACTCATCTTGAGAAGCGTTTATACTGTCACTCATATGGGAATGTTATTAAAAGCAATTCTATGCAGTACATATTCAAACAACAATAGTTGTTTGAATGGCAAACAAGCAACCTCATGAACCCCAGCACAAATGAGGCCTGTTCTTCTGTATCTTTGCATCTTGTATTTAACTGCAATTAACTGAATTCCTACAGCTGAATATTTTTTAAGACCATGTCAATTTCCTACACTTAATGCTGTAGGAGAGGACATAGTATTGGGATATTTATAGGGTCTCTATCTTCTAATGATGATTTCATAGGCATTTTGATTTAACTCAATCACTAAATTAGAAAGCTTTACATGGAAGCACAACAGATATCTTGTTTTCTGAGCCTCAAAAGCTACAGAGCCCTCTTCATTGTCCTTACTGACTGCTCACACTATTCCACATCTCTTACTTGTACAGTTTGTCTGCTGCTACTACTTCCTACAAGTAAAAACAAAACAAGCCATAGCAAAACAATTTTCTTTTTATGAAGTCATTGCAGCAACTTTTATCCTAGGATGGAAATCTCTCACCAAGTCCTTTCCAAAAGCCTTGGGAATACTGAATACTCTTTTTCTGCTCCTTGGTGTTAATGTCCTGAGCCTCACATTCAGATTTTAACACTGACCAGCACTCAGCCAGGCAAATTATCAAATCAAGTTATAGTGGCTTACCAATTTACCTCCCATCAGCACTAAAACAGTACCTTGTTGACCTGCTGTAACTGCGTGGTATGTCTGAATTGAACACATGTGAGTGAAGGTTATTTCAGAAAGAAAGGACAGACTGAAAGAGCAGCCTATATCCACAAGGAAAAAGTAGAGTAGACATTTGAGCTGTTTAACTTTAAAGGCAATTAGGCAATGAAATTACTTGCCTGAGGAGGTAGTTTAGACAATGTAATGAGAAGTGCTTAAAATAGAATAAACTATTTACGAGACAGATAGAGATGTAAATAATCCTCCATGTTTTGAGCTTGATGAATCAGGAGAAGTATCTTTTCTATTCAAATGTCTGACTATAAAATGGTATTCTCTTTCTTTGGGAACAGCTTTCCAACTTATGACTGTTTACACCTGTTCTGAATACTAAAGTGAAACTGCACTCCAAAAGGCAGTTTAACCTCACTGTATCATTATAAAGTAGATTTATTCATAACAAGCATCTATGAAAAACTTCCAACAAAAAAGCCCTTAGTCAGGGACATGCACATTGTTGCAAAAATGGATTGTTTCTCTAAGTGCTTATATGGCCCCATTGCTATAGCATCCAAGTGCCTTACAAACATTAATGAATGTATTCTCACAACACCCCTGGGAGATAGAGATAGTATTATTAGCTAATGCACAAAGAGTAGCTTGTCCAAAGTCACACAGAAAGTCTGTGGCACAGCCAAGATTCAAAACTGTGATTTCCTGCCCACTGCTGTAAGCATGACTATATTCTCCTGTCCATATACAGAATTTCAAAATATGTTACATATAACCTCAGATCTTTACACAATAAGCCTTTCTGTTCAGCTGTAGATCCAACCACTGACTTAATAAAGAAAAATAACTTTGTTTATCGGGAAGGTTCATTACAGCAACAAATTTGCAGGTTACTCAAACAATGACAGTTATATGGACCATAACTGGTACTGATATATGAGAGCAATGAAAGAGAATTCCCAGATCATCACATTCAGAACAGGAGGCATCATATCCAGAACATGACTTTGATACCTAAATATCCTCCTTCAAACAATATACATTATACAGAGAAGTCTTGTTTTTAGAATAAAGGGAAGGGAAAAAAAAAGAAGAAAAAGAAAGGCTAGCTGTATTCCCCAAATAGTTCCTTTTGGGTAAACTATTTCTGCAATAAAAAGACACACATTGTATTTCCAGCTGTAATGAGGTCAGACCTTGAGGGACAACTGCAGTAAGTGTATTTACACCTGAATATCAGGGAAGAGAATACGACTTATTTAATAATAATAATTTAATATTATAATCATGTAAATATATTATATTGAGAGACAGATAGATAGATAGATAGATAGATAGAGTTTTGCAGTCATTTAATGAATTCAGAGATCAAATGATAGCAGGATTCTTCTAAATCAGGAACACAGCAATTTGTCTTTTATTTTGGCAGAGGGGAAGCACAGGCATTACATTTTTTCTCAAGTGCTAAACAATTTAAAAAGAGAAAATTGTGGACATCTGCTTAAATAATGGAAAAAGGTATGAAGGTATAGTGGATCACAAAGTGAATAATGATCCAAAAATACAATATTATTGTAACAAAGTGAAGCATAATCTTGGAATTCATTGGCAGAAACAAAAGACAATGTAAGTAGTGTCTCCTGAAGTTCCAACAACAGCACTTCTCTCAGTTTGTGGCTTCATCTTTTAAGAAAGATGTAGATAAATTAGACCTGCTTTTAATTAGGGCTACCAGTATAGGAAAGAGGATTTACATTAGATGCTAACTGAAAACAGCTCATCTGTCAGGACAGTTAAATAATGGAGCTGTTTATTATTGATAGTGAATCTACATTTCAACACATGTTTAAGAATAATTTAATAAATACCCATTGGGGCAATCCTGATTCACATGAGAGAATAGATCAGACTGTGTCCTCAGATCCATTTTAGCCTAACACATACATTTAATCACTGCACAAACAGTCATTCAGATCAATTATTGTCCAAGAACTCCTATTGTAGAATCTCTTATTCCCTCTCTCCCCATCTCTATTACTTTCCCTTCTTTTCTTTCTTCCTCTTTCCCCCATCAGTTCTCTCTCTTTCAGCCCTCCCTCTGTCCTTTCTGTGTGCACTTAAAGTCACACATCCCTATTTGGACTGGAAATTCCTGAGATGTCTACCTTTAGCAACCTTAGCATGCTAAGGAACATCCTATTCTTAGAGATCAGATATCTGTTCCCTACAGACTACCTCAAGATCCAAATTTAGATAAAATATTATTTAAGCTCCTCATATTCTCACTACAGGACCAGAAAACTGCAATGAGTGGGTACTTCTGGGTAATTTTTATTATCATTTTTATTACCAGAGTAATAGAAAAATTAGGAAGATAGACTGTACATTAGCAAAATTACCAGGTAAGAGAAAAAGAGACTCTTGATATTAAAGTACTTAGGTGCTCAGGTCAGTTGCAGGAACACTTTTTCATTTTCTCTGGTTCTCCCAAGTACACGGCAAGATTTTTTTGCCTGTTCGCTACCATCACAGCTACCTGTTCATGTTAGCACATGCAAAAAACTTCCTCCAATTTAACTGTTGCTCATGGATTGTTCTGTTTCATAAAAACCAGTGTCATGTGAAAGACAAAAAACTGTCCTGTACCACAAGTTTGTCTCCTTTCATTTCTTTTGAGACAGGGATTGGGCAGAGATAAATGGAAGTGCACTCAAATGAAAGGATAATAGGATTTAACACTTCATAGTTCCAGGTGAAATGCAGTCAAATAGGTGTGTAGAAACTGTTTCTAACAAAGGACTAAAGGAAGACTTTACATGTGGACCACCCTCTTGGAGATATAATCCCCTCTGGGACTGTTTTGTAATACTGAGATCAGGCCATGTTATCTGGTTAGAACAAGTTACTGTTTTCTTCGCCCTACTTTGTTCCCACATATAAAAAGCTGACTGTGATAAACTATTCAGTTATCTGAAATTATACAAAAGCCATAACAATATCAATAAATGTATTTTGGCTTTTTGAAATAGCAGCCTGCATAGCTCCCACTAAGAAGGAGTACAGTCCCTTATACAAAAAAATCCATATTCACTAATATAGATGTTATTAGAATAGCTATGTTTATGTGCAGTTTAGAAGTGACAGTACAAAGGATTGACTAAAAACCCACACCTCTGGCTAGTCCAGAAGTGTACACATGAAGCAAAGTCCTTACTTGAAGAGAAAATCAGCCTTTGCCTAGAATGTGCAAGAACCTGCAGGATGCTTTTCAGACAATCTGGAAAGAAAGACTAGTGAAATTACAGTGGGTACCAGAGAGCCCACTTACAAGATGTTAGCAAGGGCCCTCTGCTGTGAAGTTTGTGGAATGCCTGGCCAAACACTAATGAAGAAAGCCACAGGAATCCCATACTGGAAACTGAAAGTTAAGCTGTTAAATATGAACATATGGAGCTAGGAAAGCTGTAGGAATCCCAGATAGTTTTGATGGTTTAGACAATGACATTCGTCATTCCTCATAGGATGATCATATGAGATCAATGAGAGGAGTCTCAGAATTGTGAGTATCAGTTAAAATTGATGGCTTCACTTAAAAGGGACAACCACCATCAACACAATCAGTGAAGGGAGTCATGATGACTGAAAAAAACCCCATAACATTTCACTTGACATTTGGTCATGATCAGCATTGTGCTAACTTTACCAGGAGCTAAGAGATTGTCAACAACATATAGGGGGAAATCTTAGAGAATGGCAAGTGAAGCAAATTCATTTTCTCTTGTCAAAGGTGATACTTCTATTGTTTGCATTACTAATCTCTGATATAGCATGACAATTCTAAAAGACAGAAATCTAGTTGCGGGGTAAATTTTTGTTATTTTTGGTTTTGCTTGGTTTTGTGACTGCGCTTGACTGCGGGAAAGCACACAGCCTTTCTGACTTTCACACAGAAAACAAGGGCCCAATGAGTGAGAAAAATTTGAGGAGTCACTGCTAGCTATCACCTAGAATCTCAAATGAAAACATGAGTCTGCTTCATGTAGCTTCATTTCACTTGGTAACACAGATAATTTCCTTTCATTTTACAGAGCCTTAGAGTCACAGAGTAGTTCAAGTTAGAAGGAACTTCTGGAGGTCATCTGGTCATATCCCCCTGCTCAGAGCAGAGTCATCTGGCAATAAAGGTCACTCAGAACTGTTTCTCTGGGAAGATGCAGATCACCAAACCCTGGTGAACATCCTCTTCTAGTGTTCAAACACCCTTACAGATAAAAAATTATTTTAAAAAATTGTATTTAAATTGATGTCCATTTTCTCTTGTCTCATCATAATAATTTAGGCAAAACTCAACCAAAATGGAAGAAATCAGAGGAAACTGTCTCTAAGAGAAGAGGGTGACAGAAGCAGTTGTTGTTCAGCTGAGCAGTAGCATGCAACACTAACTACCACATGTATCTACAGGCCACCATAGCAATGTCTTCCATGGGCTTCCATGTACACAAAAATTTTACTCTACATGAGTCCTGGCAATAAGTTACATAGATAATCTTTTCTTGTTCCAAAACTTTATATAGAATTTATGTTATTTGCTTAGGACAAACATGACACCTACCTGACAGTCTAAGAAACAGAAATTTGCAAAACACTGACAAAAGCCTGAACTAAGGCAGCTTACAATATTTATTGTTAAAAAGTTTAAGGGAACATTTTAAAACCCATGTAGAACATGCACACAGCATACAAAAAATTAAAATATCAATAGGATTTTCAAACTTTGCTCAAATTATCAGAGAATAAATTCCAAATGAAGGAGTAAAGAGGTTAAGGAAAATAAGAGCAAAGTATTAACTGGTTTTGAAATAAGATTTACAATTCTGCTGATTTTATTTTGTTTAATTAAAGGTTAATAGTTTGGACTTTTCATCACTAGTGAGTAACATAACAGAGTAAATCACATTCTGTGACATTAAAAAAAAAGATTTGCAGGGAAGCTGAGAGACAGTATCACATAATGCTATAATTTTTTTTAACAAAATAAAGGGGAAAAAAAGAGAAATAAATATTAAAAACCCGTTACTCAGTACCTTAGTTTGCTTTCTCCTAAGCAATAAAATAGATTCATTTTGAGGAAGGACTTTATCACAACCCTCCTAAATATTTCCATGATCCTAGAGAATGTAGTGAGTTCCATAAGCAAGAAGAACACTACAAATAATTGTTTATAATCAATAATATTTATTATAAAAGAATTTTTAAAAACTCTTCTCTGATAATTTCAATATAATGATTATACTTTCTATGCCCCTTGCCCTACCCTCCCGCTGCGGCACTGCTGCCTCGCGCTGCCATGAGCTGTCCCTTCAGCACCACAACCCACCACAGCCGCTGTTGAGCTACACTTAAAGCCCTTCAATCAACTCCAGCAGTGAATTGTCTCATGAAAGAAGAATGCTACAATCCTATTCAGACTCTAGAGATATACGTTTAAAAGACATAAATTAAAATATTCAAATTGAGTTCTGAGTTATGCATATGTAAAAGTACTCATTTAGAATAAACTAGAAACACTGATAATTTTATAAACCACTACTTTTATAAAAGACAAAGAAATTCCTTCAAAGCTATGTATTTGATAAATCTATATATGTTTGAAAATCCTGTCAGAATTGCAAAGTAAGAAATAATTTCTTCTCAATAACTAAGCATGCATAATAGAATTCCTTTAAACATCCAACTAATTTTACTAAATCCTACTTAATAAAAATTCTGGTTTTTTATGGGTGATAAGTGTAGATTTTCCTTCCAAAACATTTAATTGACTACGATACAAAATTCCTTCTCTGTAAGCACTAAAAAGATCATATGAAGCAGTGTCTTTGACGTGCTGCAGAACTGTGTTTCTTAGTCCATAGAAAAATTGGAAAAAATATTCTGAGACTGTCACCTATGCACAAGATGATGTTAAAAAGTCCAGATTTAAAACCAGCACTAACTCCATTAAACTCTAGACAGACTATTTAAATAGCCTCAAGTTATTGTCTTCTATTGCATGTTTATACCTATAAGCACTCCTGCAAATTTCAGATGTAACCAACTGTCCTGGGTTCAGCATGGGTAGAGTTCATTTCTTCTTAGTACCTGTTACAGTGCTGCATTTTGAATTCAGAATGAGAATGGTGTTCATAACACACTGAAGTTTTGGGGTTTTGAGAAGTCCTGTTTATCCTAAGTCAAGGACCCTTTTTTTTTCCTTCTCTCATGCTCTGCCACTGAGGAGTAGCAGAAAAGAAACTGGGTGGGAGCACAGCTGGGACAGGTGACCCAAACTGACCAAAGGAATATTCCACAACATAGAGCATCCTGCTCAGTATATAAACTGGGGGAGGTTACCCAGAAGGGGAGTCCAGCCTGGGTTTGGGAAGGAAGGTCTGGAATCTGTCAGCAGGTGGTAAGCAATTGCATTGTGCATCACTTGGTTGTTTGTTTTTGGTTTATTATTATTATTATTATTATTATTTACCATTATTATTGTATTTTACTATATTTTCAATTGTTAAACTGTTCTTACCTCAACATACAAGTTTTACTTCAATTCTCCCCATTCCACTGAGAGTGGGAAGGGGGTTTGACAGAGTGGCTGCGTGGTGTTTTATCTCCAGTTGGGCTTAAAACCACAACAGTCCTTTTTGGCACCCAGTGTGGGGCTCAAAGGGTTGAGATAAGGACAGATCTGAGCAGAGGGTTTTGAAAGAAAATTGTTATAAACATTCTTTGCATTGGTAACTAGCATTTGCATTGCTAGTTACAATGTGGACTTACTTGCTCTCATATTTGTGGCTTTTTGTCTCGATTATACCAGTAATACATTACTTGCAGTACATGTTCTCTGTGGTGTATTTCATAGGATGGGCTTATGATATGACAGTGTCACTGATCGGGACACCAATCTGGTGTCTGTGTTCAGTATTGCAGGCACTTTGTGCTTTGGGAGTCATCTACTGGGAATGATCAATAGTCACACCTTCGTTGTTTTCTCTGCAGAGGAACAACTTATGGGGGAGACACCTTCCTAATTTTTTTCTCCCCTCTTTTTTTTTCTTCCTTGTCCTCCAGGCTGATTACAGTAGTTCAGATTTTTAAAGATTTTGAATATCCTTTGACTACCCTTGAAACGAAACTGGGTTTTTTTCTAGAGCGTGTTGTTCTGTATGGTTGAGGTCTTCTTTAAGGTCAGACAAAGAATTAAGATTATTATCTTTATAATAATTAAGGTCTGCCCCAAAGCTGGATATTTTGGAGTTGTGGGATGTATGGACAAGTACCCATGGCAGTGGGCACCTCCAACATGTTTTCATCTTCCCCCGAACAAGTTCAGAAGCCAGAAAAACAAGCAAAATATTTTTTAAAAGTGTGCTGGCACCTGGCACTGCAAAGAGGACCCAAATCACTGCAATGTGTCAGGGACTGGCCCAGGTTTATTGAGCCATATTCAACATTCAGTACCCTCAGGAGGGAAAGAAGGTCTCTAAATCTGACAATGAGACAACTACAGGTGCTGCAGCTGCTCCAACTACAGTGACAGACACTGTGGCTGCAGTGTAATAGTTAAGAAGAAATTACATTTGCTCCCTTTTGATGTGATGAAGAGATTGTTCATGCTGGAAAGTTCAGAACTCCACCTTGTGGTGATAATTTTAACTGTAAGTTGAAAACTGGGGAGATGAAAAGGAACACTGAGATGCAACCAGGGAAAGCAGGAGAAATTCCAGTTTCAACTACAGTGAATAAATTCTGTTGAGGTTTATTTGAAGAACCTTTCAAATTCACTTAAGATGTGAGGCAAAGCAAAACTGTATAATGATGTCTTTATTTTTTCAAAAAAAAATTACAGAATAACACAGTGTGTAATATTCACTGTGGAGATAGGCTTTCATCACTGCTCCACTTCTTCTGTCAAGACAAATGCCTGCAAGTTAGCACATATCTATGCTTACAGAGAGCATTCTATGGGTTTCTTTAGCTTTCTTCTAGCAACAAATGCTAAGCATTCTGCTGGACTTGAATTGTTTAAAGAAACACAGACTGCAATAAATACCAGATAATCAACAACATAAATTCCATTGCTCAATGTTTCTATATGAAAAGCAAATAATCTGCTAGCACAAGATCCATGCTTTTTTATTACTAAAACAATATGAAGGGAACAGAGGATCTAAGCGTCTAGAAATTTTCTCCAACTTAAAACAAAATGGTCATAGCATCAGGCTGATGCACAGAAGATGAAATATGCATATGCATATATGAAAAAAAAGCTCCAGGCACTACCATTTTAATTATAATGCTGTGGTTTAATTTTTCATTATCCTACAGAAAGGGAGGTTTAAAGGTGACAAGTTGGACAAGCAAGTTAATATTCCAAATTCCTAGAATTCCACTGATGCTCGGATTTATCTGTTTATTTTTGGTGAAGCACAGTGCATTTTGGGGACCCCTGTTTCCTTTCATTATACAGCTGAGTTGTAACTGAGAATCATATGCTCTACTGCTGATGTATCTTTGCAGAAAGCATAAAATGAGTTATCTCAGTTATTAAAAAAATAAACAAAAATACTACTAATTTATCTAGTAATACTTATTTGGTTTGTCTTTTTGTTTGCTCACATTATTCATTTAACTTATTATTTCACATGGAAAAATCACTACCATGCCACAGCAACTGGCCTCTTCCTGAGGACTAGGTCAATTCTTGCACCTCCTCAGTCACAGAAATGTATAAGGTAAAAAAACCCCAACGAATCTGGCCTGCCAGGGAAGCTCAGCTTCTCAACATCATGCCTGGTCAGATATTCCTTTATTTTTGGAAGTATCAATTTGTTGCAAGAGATATGAATAGCTCTACATATCATCACATACAAACTGAAGAAGAAGACATCTTTAACAATTCCTTTGTGTGCTTGTCTAAGCCCTTCTATGCCATCATGGGTCTCCTGCAGAAGGAAGGTACTGAGAGCAAAATAAAGACACTCTGCCAGAGTTCAAGACAGGTTTTGCCAACACTCTCAGGCATGTGGTGTGATTCTTGGGGCCTTCTGCACAGGGCCAGGAGTTGGACTTGATGATCCTGATGGTTCCTTCCAACTCAGTGTATTCTATGATTATATTCTATGATTCTATGCTAATCTTCTTGCAGAAGACATCAGAAGTAGTCTTAGAAAAAGTTTTTCTATGTTTATTGTACACCAGAAAACATTGTGCCCTAACAGCTCACACTAAAAACATGTCTGCACACAAGCACTGTGCACCCCTGGAGTAGATAGTATTTCAATGGTAAATTGTGTAAAGCTTAAAAATTGTGTAAAGCTTAAAAAACAAGGACCAAGCCTTTTCCACAAATAAAATGAGCTCATACCTGTCCCTGAAATATACCCTCATGGAGCTCCATGTGAACAAACTCTCTAAAATTATTTCATAACTGTAAACAAATCTACATAATCCTAATGTACAAGGCACATACACACTGGTACATTTCTATCCTGACATGAAACTAGTAGCAAAAGCAATAAATAGCTTACTTACAGGGGTTGCAGACAACTGTAAATATTTAGGTCACGATAGAATAAAAGTTTTACCTGCCAGAAGAGAGTAAAATCTACAATGCAGCTATAAAAAATAGTAAGCTTTCATTAATTTTTGGCATGGTTGCCTCTTAATGAAATGCTGCACCATTATTCTGCGCTGCACAAACAAAGAAATCAGAATGAAGGCCTGCCAAACTTATGCATGCAATTGCAGAAGAACTCTGCAAGAAAATAAAGGTTTTAGTGGAAGGAATTAAATACTTTTCTTATCTTCCTTTGGTTCCTGTACTGACCAATGCACCCTACCTTGAGGCACCTGAATTACAGTTGAGCTCAGTGTATGAATTACTGAAACATAATAGATATTAGGCAAAATACACAAGCAGAAAAGCACATCATAACAAGACTTCTCCAAACCCCAAACATCTAAATTTGCAGTTTTATGTACTTCAGTTACCAGGGCAATAAAAAGTTTCCTAGATCTCCTCTCCTTTGATTCTCATCTTTTCCATCAGATTCCTACTGCTAACCTGCCCACAGAGCTCTCCTCGCTATAGCAAAATAAGCAGAAGTTTCATTCGGTACTTCACATTTCTCTCTCTTCTTTTCAGAATTTCCAAGTTCAAAATTCACCAAATATCCATGTGACTTTTCTACTTTTTATGCTCATTCTCTCTGGCCATAGAGGACAGCAAGTAAATCCCTATACTTGGTTATTACCTTCTTGGGTCTGATGGCTTTACATAGCTTGTAAATTGTATTACTTTTGTTACAGTATGCAAATTTCAAATGCACACTTTTAAGGATGGTTTATGCATGCACTCTGTCTGTGACAGTATTTAATGTTTTATTACAATTTTTATGATACAATGAGTTTTAGAGAGGGGAATCCACTGGCAATAACTTAAGCCAATTTCTAAGTAAGAATTTTTTTCTGAAGAAACTTAGCTTATATGCCTTTATCACAGCCAATGATACAATAATCAGAGTCCATGTAAAGTGCTTGCTTTCATTGGTGTTAATTTGGTATGAGCAGATTTTCTACAACCCTGCAAGATGTCTTTTTTCAGCTTTTCAAAGATTCCTCTTGGCCATGGGCCAAGAAGCTCGTCTGAGCAGAGGCTTGGCACCTGCTCCTGCACTGACCCCAAGTATTGCCCCTGCTCTGGGACTGCCACTTGCTGACTGCAAGATGCTACCCTTGGTACCTCTCTTCTTTCCAAAGCCACCATTTGTGCCTTACTCAGCACCACTAGTCAGTGTCATTGACAATCTCTTACATTAGGAAAAAATACAGAAGTAGTTTAAGGAAATACACTTTACAGCAGAAATTCCACTGGAAAATGAAATCAAATCCATATAAGAATAAACAAAATAAAGTTCTGTAGGTAGAACTTCTGTTTCTTGAACAAAAGAAATTAAGAAATTCTAAAAACCAGATGTATAAAGAAAGAATCTTAATAAGACTTTTGTAATAAATCCCACACAGTGTTTCTGATGAAATGCATTCTACTTTTGCTTCTACATTTTTAGAAAAACTGTATGACTTTCTCAATGACCTTAAATTGCATTTCCTACTAAAATTCTTAAGTAATATCTTAAGTGTCAGGATCTGTATATTCTGTTGTGAACTACCAATAACAAAGCCAGCCTACAACGTAGAGCCATTAGCTATGTCAACACATAAATTATTTGCACACATTATTCACCATTCTCAGGTAGTCAGAACCATTCACAGTCACAAGAATTTAAGTCTAATACTTGCAATTTAATATTTGTAATGATATACATGCAAAATTTGTTAGAATATATGTGGCACTTCATATATGATCTTCATTTTCCAGATACCAAATTTTTCCAATTTTTCAAATATTTCTGACATGTATGGCTCCAGCCACAGGTACCTTTCCCTTCTGTGAAAAAATACAGGGGATAAAGCACAGCAATACGTTAGACTACTATTCCTAAAGCAGCTTCAGTCAAACTCAGATGCTTGTCCTTTTAAAACACATTATCTCATCAAACCAACTTCTTGCTTGGGTATGATCTCATTTCCAAGAAGCCGTAAGTATGCCTGCTTATGGATGACAACTTTAAAATTACTTCTACTGTAGAATGGTTTTATTTAGACTTAAAAGAGCAATCACAGAAACCAACACACTGGTTAATTATGACTACATTTTTAAAGTATTTCTGAATTTTATACATATTTATATTATATAGGAATATATACGGAAAATGTTTTTTACAAAATTTTCAAGTTTCTTTCAAAGCAAGCCAAATTAAGTACCAACTGAATACAAATACGTTAATCAAATAATTTACTTGCTAATTTAGTAGTTTAATGTTTAAATAAAGAAAACAATAATTTAAAATATTTAAATGTCATAGTTTGTTTTAAATGTCATAGTTTGATTGCAAATACCATAGTTTATGATTAAAGGCTTTGACATAAAATCTAGTTTAATCTTACTATCTCTGGTTTTCGATATATGTTACAGGTCGATGAACTGTAGTATATTTCTAAAGACAATTAAATATGTAAAGAAAAATTAATTGCTTTTCTTCATAATGATTTGATTAAACTAAAAGAATTTCTGTGAGAAAAAAGTGTCAATACTAAATATAATGCTTTCTTTTTGGTAGAAAATTACTAAGTATAGTACCAAAAAGCCAAATATAATGCATAGAAAAGATTTTTATTTTCAGGAAAGGAGGAGAAGGTACCAGAAAATGTAATTGAAAATGTCATGGGAAAGTATGGTACTGACTGCTGCATTTAGGGTAATAACAAAGGAAAAGAAAATAAAAATAAAAATCAGCAGTCCTTCTCAAACATTTATAATATTCCAGGTGAAAGTATGAATGTACTTCTGAAAAACTGTTTTCTGACTTCAAACAAATTCCTGCCATTTTTTCAATCCTTCTCACTACTCTACTATTCCTGACTTCAAGTTGTCCAAAATTTGCTCACAGGATTTTCTTAAGTTCCCAGTGCTGCAGTAAAAATAATTAGGCATAAAAACCCCCCAATACTCTGAAGGGTAGTTGTCATCAGTCAATTGTGAAGGCACAATATAAGCACAACAACTGTTTCCAATTTGGTGCGTGGCTCAAAGCAGATACAAACATTCCATTTGTGGTTGTTGGCAGGGGCAAAGTAATAGATACTAGCAGACATATACCGCTGTTAGCAGTGTGCCAAAGCAGAATTCTGCATGAGAAAATGTTACAATTCTCTCTGGAAATACAAAATCCAAAGGAAATCATGCTAATAGAAAACAGCATTTACTCAAAAAATATACATACCCATACATATGGGCTTATACTTACAAAAAAGTAATAAACAATGCTTTGTTCACACTTCAATCATTTTGAAAAACTCACAATTCTCCACCCTGCTTTAATAGCAGTGATACTGTGCTGCTGTCCAACAGCCACTATGTAAAATCTTCACTACAAAAGCACAGCATTAAGGTGTAGAATTGTGTACACCAGTGAACTAACAATAAGTGATAACATGAGCAATAATAGAGCATGACTTCTCTGCCTTTACATGCCCTTTACATATTTGCTTTATCTAGAAGAGCAGTTCAATGGAAAAAATCCAACCAACCAAAAACCAAAAACCAATCAAACTTTAGGAGGACAATCCTAATTCACATTTTCAGGTAAGAAATTACAGGAAACTCAAATTTCTTCCACTATACAGCCCTCAACCATTCAGCTGAATTACAGGAAGACAGCTGAGGTTTTCACACCTTAAAATGGGAAGTGGCAGGTTCATTCAAACAGTGCTAAAGAAAGAAAGCTTACTGAGCCCTGAATGATAGATCTCTGTATAGAAGGTCTTCTGAGGAAAGTCATACAAATAGGGTGATATGGGAAGTGTCCCCAGCTCCTAGGTCAGCACCAGAATATCTCTAGCATAGGTTACAACAATACAAATAGTGTTAATTGACAACTTTCTGATACACTTTTCTTGCCATTGGCTCAAACACTGGCAGGTGGTATACTTGTAAGGCAGTCAGTAAGACCATAGCAACAATGGTATGCAGGAACCTTTATCATGCAAATAGCAACTAGGCAAATATCAGCACTTTTTAACATCAACTTCTGATTATACCCATCAATTCTACTATCCCATCAATTTATAGATAAACTGGAAAGAAAGAAAAAATAAAAGAAAATATCATGAAAAGTTATTTAGGGAGTATCAAATAAAGCTAGCAGCATTCATGATCTAGGGAAACAGAAGTACATGATTCTCAAAACAAACAGGTGTGTGAACCACCTTGTGATGTTGTGGATTCAAGGGAAGACAGGGCAAGTATGGAGAAAAAAGTTTGGCTGAGAGTTATTAATGTAAGATATCACAACACAGTCAGAAAAACTAATCTGGGAAAAGCTGGAAGAGTTATTCTCTGATATACCATATATGCTTGTCCTGTTTTCAGTCCCCCTGTGTACCAATGCATGAGCGGTGTTGGAGACAGAGGAGGAGATGGACCATCGAGCTGAACACGCGTGGTCATTCTTACAGGTTCTTACAGTCTTGCTTAAAATATTCCAGTTTCTTCCCATAAATAAACACATGAAATAAAAACCCACAACATTTTTCTAAACATTTTACACCTACATTGTGGTTTAAGCCCATCTGACAACCAAGCCCCACGCAGCCACTTGCTTACTCCCCCGCCAGAGGGATGGGGGAGGGAATTAGAAAGGTAAAAGTGAGAAAATTCATGGGGTGAGATAAAGACACTTAAACAGGTAAAGCAAAAACTTCACACCAGCCAAGCCAAACAAGGAAATCATTCACCATTTCCATGGGCAGGCAGGTGTTCAGCCATCCCCAGAAATCAGCTCTCCTTTGCATATAATGGTTACTGGGGGAGACAAACACCATGACTCAAAGTGTCTCCTGCTTTCTTCTTCTTCTCTCAGCTTCCCCCAGCTTCTATGATGACACATGGTATAGAATTGGGTCAGTTTTCCCCACAGCTGTGTCCCCTCCCAAATACTCGTGCACCCCCAGCCTCCTCATTTGTGATATGGTAAGACAAGCAGAAAAAGACTTGGCTCTGCATAAGCACTGCTCAGCAATAATGAAAACATTTTTATATTATTAACATTGTTTTCAGCACAAATCCAAATCATAGCTCCATACTAGCTACAATGAAGAAAATTAACTCCATCCCTGCCAAAATCAGCACAGCCTGCATAATACCCTTTTAATGTAAAGAGTACCTTTACATACCAAAGAATGTAGCCTTTTTTAGTGTATTCAGGAGACTACATTTAAAGTAGTCCTGCTTGTTAGTGTGTTTTCACATTTACTGGAAATATAATAGGTGTCCATGTTGCAAGTCACTTAAGTACTGCCATATTTTTCTTCTCACTATATATTTTCAATAGGTCTCTGATGTCCCTATAGGGAAAAGCCTGATTGTCATAAAGATACAGCAGCATGGAAGCCAATTGTGATTTCATACTAGAATACTACACCCTTTCTGTGGCCTTTTGCAGTAGGCACCACACTAAAAATAATTACTTACATTTAAAATCTAAGCCAATTTTTTTGCTGCCACTTTCACTCATCTTTGATAAATTAAAAAACTAGAGATTCTAGAGTAGCTGGAGTCCAAGATCAGGTCTTGGTTTATGGTATACATCATAAATTATGTTTAGCTGACTCTTCTTATTCTGAATGCAATGAATGTTCCACGGCAGTGCACAAAGGGGGTAAATCAGTTCTCCAGGGCACAGATAAATAATTTTCTGAAATCTGAGGTATTCAATTTTGTGTTATTGGAAGTAACTAACATTGCTGGTATCTATTATCACACTTAACTTTTTGCTAGTTTTGTTTTGTATGTAGAACTCTCTTCTGTGGAGGGGCTTTTAAAACATTCTATTTTTCCATTTAGACTGTCAGATTATCTACTTTCCAAATTTTTAGTTATTGCTGAATTGAGGTTGTGACACTAAAATAGACATTTATTTCTTCACAGCTGTGTAAGATGCAACTTTTTATTTTACTATTACATTTACATCCTAGATTCCAAGAAATTTTTCTTTTTAGTAATCTTGAGAAATACATTAGAATGGGTATATGATTAGTCAAAGGTCTATTAAGCAGTTTCAGTTCACTCTCGTTTCCTCCAATTCAACAGATCATTTCCATGACTGAATTGTTTACAGTACTTTAAAGAGGATTTGTGAAATTGATATTTCACTTTCAGAACATCAACCATACTTGTAGATCGTTCTTAAGAGAGCATACATTTCTGCTTTTAACAAAAGTGTATGATAATAGTTACAGCATTTAATATGTTATGATATTAACATTTATTTCAAACATGATGTAAATGTTTCAAAAATGCTGTAAAAGTAATGTAAAAAACATTTATAGAAATCAGAACTGAGTTATGTTTTATGTCATACACTTAAAGTAAATACACATTGTAAAAATAAATTAATAAAGAATTTTCATTCGTAAAACATCAGGTTTTTTAATTTAAAAAAATCATCTGGTATTTGAAATATTTCTATGCATGGATTCTATACTTTGAATAGATTGAAAAAATTAAAATAGATGTTTTATAAAAGTTAATGAGATGACAAATAAATAAATAATCTGACCCAGACTTTGCATTTTCCCCAGAGATACAGCCCCCAGACAGAGCAGAAAGGTGGCAATCTGAACATACATTGTTAGATATGCCTAACAAAGCTAATCATAAATGTTAAGTGCTTTTAAAATTGCTATGATATAAAGTTTGCTGAAGACCTTTGGGAATCCTTCTTTGGCAAAATTAATTAAATGAGGAATATTAGACTTTCATAGTGCAATAGAGGGAAATTTTATTATGAGTAAGTGCTTTGCAACAAGTTCATTTGGGAGTACCATGTCTCAAATGGTACTTATTAAAATAATTTTATTTTTAAAACAGATCATATATATCCTTCCTCTATGGCTCATAATGAATAAGCAATAAATAATTTGAAATCCTTAATTTTTTATGGTTGTATTTGATTCATTTACACAGAGTGACTCAGAAGAATTCAGAAGAATTCTCCCTACAACAAGATTTTAACTTCTAAAATGTCATTAAATTATTTTAGTAAGGTAAACTGTAATCTAGCCTCATTAGGATGTTTGCCCATGCCCAAATTTCTAGTGCAATAGATTCCTTTACATCCATTGGCCACCCATTCCTTTACATCCATACCTTGGCCTAGGTCCACACTGCCTGTGTCTCTCTGAAGAATAAAATATTAGACTTAGTAGAAAGTATTTGTTGTCATATAAACCATCTTTGTGTTCACACTGTTCATACTGGAATTGTGAGATGGGTTTCCATCTCTACTTAACTCAGAAATACTGAATCCCTTTCTCACAAGACATCCATAGCAATCACCTTGTGTGATTATTTGAAACTAGGCTACTGAGTAACCAGGAGACCAAGCAATTCTGATTCTAAACTAGGAGTAACTAAAAGCAGAAATGAGTTTATTTGTTTAATGTCTAAGGTGAAAAGGATTTTTATTCAAGGAACTGTACTTGGAACCAAATTTATAGCTCCTGCAAACTCATTGCTCGTACCATTAGACTAAAATGAGATACTTACTACTTTCTGTCCCAACCATTGTATCCTCTGTTAGCATACAGGTTCAACTTCTAGGATAATCAATTTAAGTACTCTTATCTGTGGCACTGTAGCCTGGTTATTACACTACTTGCCAGAAATTCAGAAAATTTAAATTTAATGTCCTAGCAGACCTAGCAGACTATTTTAATCATTAGCTATTAAGCAAAAGAGAAGCATTGTAAGTACAACCACTCCCCCCAAAAAAGTAGGCAGATAGGATCTTCACTGTATGGGAAGATATTTCTGCTATTTTCCTATGGACTTGAAGAATAAGTCATAGGGGAAGCGTTGCTGGAAAGCTGCCTGGCAGGAAAGCAGCTGGGGTGCTGGGTCGACAGCCAGCTGAACATGAGCCAGTGTGTGCCCAGGTGGCCAAGAAGGCCAGTGACATTCTGGCCTGTAGCAGCAACAGTGTGGCCAGCAGGACCAGGGCACTGATTGTCCCCCTGTACTCTGCACTGGTGAGGACACACCTGAAATCCTGTGTTCAGTTCTGGGCCTCTCACTGCAAGAAAGACATTGAGGTGCTGGAGCATGTCCAGAGAGGGGCAGTGGAGCTGGGGAAGGATCTGGAGCACAAGTCTGGTGAGAAGTGGATGTGGGAGCTGGGGGTGTTCAGCCTGGAGAAAAGGAGGCTCAGGCAAGACCTCATCGCACTCTTTAACTACTTGAAAGGAGGTTGTAGCCAGGTGGTTTTTGGCATCTTCTCCCAAAGAGCAAGTGGCAGGACAAGAGGAGCTGGCTTCAAAGAGCACCAGGGGACGTTTAGATTGGATATTAGGAAAAATTACTTCAGGAGAAAGGGCTACCCAGCATCAGAACAGACTGGCCATGCAGGTGGTTAAGTCACCACCCCTGGAAGGGAGCACCTTTTAGGTGTGGCACTTAGGAATATATTTTAGTGGTGGACTTGGCAGTGCTGGGTTAATAGTTTGACTTGATGATCATACAGGTTTTTCCATCCTGAAAGATTCTATGATTCTATAAGAATGAACTTAATTGCCTTCTGAATACACAGTCAAAAGGGAGTTCTCTAACTCAGAAAAATACAAACTGTCTACAAATCTTGAAAGTATAATTAATGCACGTGTTTTATTTTCTGACATCTAATAGAATTATTGATTGCAGTGGATTCAGGCTGTTCAATAAGTACAAATATAGATATGAACATAGAAACAAGTTAGGGATTTAAGTTGAATCTCATTTATTTAAAGAAGGAAAACTTCATGGAAGACAAAGAAATGAAGAAATAAACCACAGCTGATTTTAAATATAAGCTCCAAAGCATGAATTGTAAATACACTTATGTTATGACAGGATAATAGGTTGTCTTTCTAAGTGCTAAGTTTCAAGCATTTAATAAGTTAAAAACAACACAAGAAAGAAATTAAGTTGTCAAAATTAATTACTTCTCCCAGCTATCCATTAAATAAAATTAATATCTATTTTCCATATGAACAGCTAAGAGATAAAACAGCAAAATACAAAAAATGTATTTGTAATTTACAAATGTATTTGTATTTTTTATTTTCTCAGGTCCTAGGTACACTTTTTCCTCCTTGAATTCGATCACTTGTGCTGGAGTGCTGGTATGGCACAGCTGCATAACCTCATCTCAGACTGCTGTGAGAAGCAGTAGCCTCCCCTCTCCTCTGCTGAGAAGTTTGAGCTCAGGCTCTTGTCCTTGGCTGCTGACTGAGCTGCAGTACTACCATGCCTGCTGATGTATCCTGTTGATTCAGACCCTGACCTGGAAACTTGACTTCCTGGCTTGCGTTTCAAAACCTTGACATTCCTTCTGTTCCCAGACCTGCCTGGGATCACTGCAGTGGGAGTGAGCTTGGTTATGTCACTGGACCAGATCCACACTTGCTGACTTGACTTCTCAGCTTGACCTGGGACATCTGTCATCACTTCAGTTTTGCCGGGTGCTTTAGACTCTCCTCTGACTGGTTAACGCAACCAAACCTGCTTTACTCATCGGGTTTGAGTATTGCAGGATTGGGTCCTTGCTAGTGAGGGCACTGCTGCCCACCTTGCTTCACACTCAGCACCCAACTTGCTTTTCCTCATGGAGCAGCCCATTCTTGCTGCTCTCTGATATCACTGAAAATCACTGAGGGGGTTTAAAATTAAATCAGGGAATGATTCCATATTCAACCATTTCCTTTTCCTACAAATTAGAACATACCACAAAAACTAGCAAGGTGATTTGCTTTCCAAGTACTGCAATAAGATTATTAGAAATAATGAATGGGTTAATAACTAAAATAAAAAGTAAATAAGTTAAATTAGAACAAAATTAATGATACGGTGAAGGGATAGTTTAGAAATAATACTGAAATCAGAGGTGACATTCTGGTATTCAAATTTTTTTTGTTTTTAATATAGAGTATTGTACTCAATTGAGCATTTTCAAAAGGAAATATAACTTGATAAAAAAAAAACTACTCCCACACTATACAACTCATTTGACAAATCAGGTGTTGCTACCTGTTCTGTAATATAATAGGTTGTTTCCCTGCTTTTGAGAAGGTCATTTCTTTCAAGCAATGAAGATTTGCCCTATTTTGTTCTTACTTAACACTGAGCTAAAATCAGTAATATTGATAGAATTTTTTAAAGTTCTTAATTTAAACTTCTTTGTAACTTCCCAGCACTAATGTGTTCTACACTTTCTAGATTTTTCATCCAGAAATGAACTTTGAAGTTCCCCTTCACATAAAATTTTAATTTTAGTATTATTTAACCCCACCCATAGGAAGGTTTCATGCATTATGAAGTCAAGATTCTCGATTTAGATTCCAGATCTTGATATTAGAAGGAAAAGGTGTTTGGGGCTCTTGCCTTATACAGATACCAGTATTACTAGATTTCACTTGTTCTCAATTTCTAATATAGCAAGAGATACTTGAATGTGATTGCCTGACACTAGAAAATTTCTCAAGAAAAAATATTTTCTTAATTTGGTTTTTTGCACATGATTTTGTGGGCTTGTCTGAACAGTTTGGTGTAGAAAGTATCTCGTAAGTACAGCCCACCCTGCAAGCACATTTGCCAATAACTGTACTGTGCTAATGACTCCTTCCTCTTACCTTGTTCTCTAGATACTCAAAAGATTATAAATTATGAGAACTGTGACATGACTGACTTATTTTAAGATCAGGAAGCTTTCCTTAAAATTGAAATGCTTGTTGATAGCAATAACTGGCCACATTCTTAGTGGCTAAATATTTATACATTGTGGTGGGTTGACTGTGGCTGGACATCAACAAAGCCTCTCTACCACTCCCCTCATCACCTGGACAGGCGAGAAAAAATAGAACGAAAGGCTCATGTGTCAAGATAAGGACAGGGAAAGATCACTCACTGATTACTGTCACTGGCAAAACAGAGGCGACTCAGGGAAATTAACTTAACTTACTGCCAATCAGGTCAACATAGAGTAACGAAAAATAAAAACTAAATCTTAAAACACATCCCTCCCAGCCTCCCTTCCCTGTAGGCTTAACTTTGCTTAAGTTAAAGCTTAACTTTCTCCTCCTCCCAGTGGCAGAGGGTGGAGAATGGGGGCTGCAGTCAGTCCATCACATGTCTCTGCCACTCCTTTCTCCACAGAGGGATCATTCCTCACACTCTTCCCCTGTTCCACTGTGGACTTCCATGGGCTGCATGGGCCCCGCTTCCCTGGGCTGCCTCCATGGTCAACATCATGAACTGCAGGGGAATCTCTGCACCTCCTCCCCCTCCTTCTTCACTGACCTGGGTGTCTGCAGGGCTGTTTCTCTCACATATTTTCACTCCTCTCTCCAGCTGCAATTTGCTCCTGTGCAGTAACATCCTCCCCTTCTTAACTATGTAGAGGTGCTACCACTGTCCCTGGTGGGCTCAGCCATCAGTCAAACAGCAGGTGCATCTTGGAGCCAGCTGGCACTGGCTCCACTGGACACAGGGAAAGCTTCCACCAACTTCTCACAAAAGCCACCCTAGCAGCAACCCCCACTACCAAAACCTTGCCATGCAAATCCAATACACATATCTATGTTTATTAGTTGAAGAGTAAATATATTCAAACTGGCAAAATAGACACTTAAGCAAACAAAAAGAGCTAAAGCAAAGTTTTCTTTTTTGAGTTCTTCTGTTTGGGTTTCACAAATGTTTGGGATACAATGAAGATTATTTTCTATTTTCCTTCTCAGGAAAACTTTCTGTTCTTGAAAATGATGTAGTTTTAGGCATGTATTTACAACGTAGAAAGACATTTCAGTGAAGTGATTTTGCCCTAGAAAATTAAGGATTTTTATTCAACATAATAGAAGCATATCCATACAACCTCTCTATTTTAAATTGAAACAATTAATTTAAAATTGCATCTGAGAATGTACAAAATTTTTTTCCAGGAAAAAAAGGTACTTGAGGCATAACCAGAAGATGCTTTTAGAACTCCTTTTAGAAGGCCATACAAAGTCATCATGTTCGTTTGAAAAAATATAAACAATCTCTAAATAGATTATTCTTGAATTAGTAGATAAAAGAGACAAACATGTACAACTGCATGTGTGTGAGGACAGCTGGTCAAATTCTAGAGCAATCATGATTTTGTAGTTTAATCCATTAAGACAACAGTTTTTATTAAAACCCATTTGTTACTTGTGAGAAGTTGCTGACATAAATTGATGATTAAGCTGCTATGACCTTCACTGAACCTTAGTAATTCTCATTTGCATTCTCATTAAAGCTGGGTTTCAGTCTCATCTTTTCAAATCTTAATACAATTCTACTCAAATCTGTCTAAATTCTTCTTCAAGAACAATTATCTGGACTGAAAGCAATGTTTAACTTATATATAAGTATATATAATTTTATATAGAAGTATATATAAGTAATTAATAAATATATGAGCAGGTATATAAGTATATATATATTTATTTATCTTTATATATAAAAAATACTTAATTGGTAAAAATACTAGGTTATTATAAGAATTACCTTTCTTTAAACTGAAGATTATAGATCAATATTTTTTTTCTAAATCAAGATAAATTAAGAGAAAAATACTGGAATAGTATTGAAAGTGGCCACAAGGCAGTTTTTATTTTGGATAATATAAACTACTTTGGTATTCTGAATTTTGGTAAATTCAGTACTCTTATTTTACATGTGCATTAAACTACATGTGTTTAAGTATTTGATATGGCTTTGTGGTGGCAAGGTAAGCTGAGCAATTTGCCAGAACTAATTTACTGAGCCTTATGTCATAAAGGAGTAGATCTCCTCTGAAACACAGGTCAAACATGACACAGTTTTAGACATAAAGACCTAGATACAATAGTTTTCTGTGTTTCAGTAAGAATCAACAGTGGTGAGGCTGGTGCAAATATTGTGTATTTTCACGCACAAACATAAAGATTAATAGAATTATTTTAAAGGGTCTTTGATATCAGAAAGTAGTAGCTCTTTACAAAGGATGTGATGTCATGTCTATCTGAATCACATCAGAGTCTAGGATTATGTCTCCCTACACCTGTAATGTGTTAAATTCATCTTAAGAAAAAAGAATTTTCAAAAAAGAACAGATAATTTTGTCTTCAAAATCTTAGCCTTTTCATATAATAAACCAATTGAAATCTTATTTGTACTTGCATTCTGACAAATGAACTATATGAAAAAATCTATTTAGAGAGCTTCTGGTGCTCTAAAGAATGCCAGTATTCCTAATTTTGAGTTCTCATTACTTTTAAAGACAGAAAATTTGCAGTGTATTCAACTTACAAGAACAATCAGTATTAAAGAGAAGCAAATGCAGTAGCTTTTCATCAGGCCTACTTTGACATTCATCTTTAAAATTATTTTTTTTTAAGAATATAGAAGTATTTCTAGTACATCTCATAGTTTAAGGGACCTATAAAGTCAAATATAAACACTTTATTTAAAAAAAATTATTCATTCTTTAAGGATTACAAAAATAGGCAAGTGACTGAAATTCTCTTAAATCTCTTTCTTTTATATCAGTTCCTATAACAAAACTCAACCTTGACAAACATCTTAATTAAAAACCACCAAAACAGCACAATACCCAAGTAGGTTCATTAATAGATATAAGAACATCCTGAAACTATTTTAAGCATCATGTGCTTGGCAAAAATGCTGATAGGATATCTGAAATGACTGACCTAATTAAGCCCATGTTAAATGTACTCAACAAACTCTAACTAATTCAATATGCATGACTGAGCAGAGAAGAAAGTAAAGGGTAAATGACTAAGGCAGTAAGGCAACAGAAATGTGTATACCAGTGATGCCTAAACTGCAACACATTGAAAAGTGCTGTGTTCCAGCCCCACAAACTTACACAAACCCCAAACAACTAGATCTTGTGACTTCACCTTGCAACTTTAATTCATACAGACTTCCAAAGGAATTAATGAAGGTCACATGCACACAGGACATTCACATTCACACATAGTCCTGAAGGTGTCCATCCCTTCTGATGGGGCATAACCGACTCAACTACACTGACCTGAGAGGCAGCTGTAGTGTCTTAGAAAGTGTCATAAACCATCAAAGATCCCAAAGCAGCCCCAGACCCATTTCTGAACCCTTCCACCAGAGGACTGCATATGAGTGACAAATGTTGCAACAGATCCAGTGTTGCAAAAGGTAGTGCAAAACATCCCTCCCCACAGGTGAGCTGCCTGGGCATTCCCTTGTATACATGAAATATATTAACCCATTGAACTCTATGTTTTGTGGGACCACACCACTGAAACGACCAAAAGAAGAGGACCAACAGGACACTGTAGGATCCACAGGGGTGGTGACTGCTGTTCTACTTAATCTCTCTCTCACTCTCTTTTTTCTATTTCTTTCTATCTCTTTGCATCTCATGTTTACAGTTAAATAAAATCCATTCTATTAACTTCAACATATGGTCTCGTTTGCACCTTAATTCAGGTACAGGCATCTCTCCCTACTAATTGGATCTTAACACTTTAACCAGAGCCATACCAGTATATTTTCTTTCACATTTGCCTCTTCATTCTGGACAGTTGAAAGAAGATATGTGCTATGTTAACATCATTAGGAGATATTGTAAAAATTTTCATGATATCAAACTTTTTCCCAGAAGGCACTAAAGAATAAACTTTCACAGTAAACAGAGAATGCATTTATATATTTCCTGTTTCAGACATTTCAAGAACAAAATTTCATTCTTTATCCTCTTGAATTCCTTCCCTTGCTTTGAGCAGAGGATGAATTTTCCTGCCATTATTAAAGACTCCAGAAGACATGTCAAGTTGAGGAAGTCCTATTTTGAAAATTCTTTTTTGAAAAAATATTTTTAAAAATGGCATTAAAATTCTTGTAGAAACTTAAACATCATTTTTCCTGAAGTGGTCCACTTTTTAGCACTGAGACATGGTCATCTCTTGGATATCTTTTAAGTTTTCTCATTTTATCAAATATGAAATAAATATTATTTCTTTAAAAAATTCTAACATGTTATATCTTATTGAGGGGAAAAAAAACCCCAAAAAACAACATGTATATGGCAAATATTTTTATACCTGCGGTACCACCAGATGGTTTTTATCATATTGCATTTCCTCTAACTCAGGCAAATTGAGAACATGTTAGTAAGAATTCTCAGTGGTCCTAAATATCACCAGATGACAAAGGATGGAAACATCACTTCTTAGTGTGAATCAGTGCTTTAAACAGCTTATCTTTTATAAATAAAGATTGTGGTAACTAAAGAATTAACCATGATCTTAAGAAGATACCAAGAATAGGAGATGCAAAGTATTACTTCAATATTTACAGGACTCACTCCAAATCTATTCAGGAGCTTTCTGGAATACTTGTGTAACTTGTACAACATCTAACTGAGCAACTATTTTGCTGCTGTATGTTTATATTTGAGGTGATACAAGATCAATTCTTCATTTTGATCAATTTAAAAAAAGAGAGAATAAACTAATCTTAGAAAGTACTCAGAAACGTCCTTCTCGAATTAGTTCTTCATCCCATACTCTAATAAACTCTTATTCCTGTAAGTATAAATACACAGGAATCATGACCAGTAAGGAAGTTTGGTTTGTTCCATTAACCTTCCTACAAATCTAGCCTGTTTGGCCACCTTATCCACAATGGGATACTAATGTTTTGTCTAATAAAACATCAACTATTTGCAGAAGAATCTCTTCCTCAAACACTTGACCAAGTATTTTTAAAAATTTCATTTACATTGTTTCACATAAGCTATAAAAAATAAAATAATTTTCTAAATTCACTTTTGTCATCTAAAAGAAGTCTCAAAAATAGCAAACACGATTTCGTGAAGTGTTTTGGCACTTACCAGGATACAATCCAGTCTCCTACCAGATGAGAATGATTTCTGAGCAGAACAGAGGAGAAGAGAGAAGAGAAGAGAAGAGAAGAGAAGAGAAGAGAAGAGAAGAGAAGAGAAGAGAAGAGAAGAGAAGAGAAGAGAAGAGAAGAGAAGAGGAGACAAAAAATCGGTGTAGCTGTTTCTATATTCTGATACACTTACATATTATTTTTGCTATTATAACATCAATATTTCCTAAGGAAAAAAAAAGTCCAATGCTTATATGAGCCACAAAGTGCACTGAACTGCTGGGAAACTACATGGACAACAATTTATTTAAATAAAAGGGATGTTTAGTTTCTTTGTAGTCATCTGGATAGAGGAAGGAATTTTTTCAAGAAGGAAAAAACACCTTCTGTAATTAAAAAGAAGAAATAACTAGCAGTCATTTAGAACATAGTAGTTTTCACAAAGGTCAAACCACTTCAACCACCTCACCCTCATGTTTTTCAGAGGTGGGAAGAAGGGCCTATCTGTGTGTATTTACCCAGATATAACTCTGAGAAGAACTGCATTCTCCTTTAAGTCACAAATAATTTACCTAGCCTGAGTGGCTAATAGTACTAATTAGTACCAGTACTAAGAGGAGAAAGAAATGAATACTTAGACTGATATTACATCACTATTCTGTAACTGCTGTAAAGATGTATGAGATATTAGGCCATTTAGTTTAGGCTGAAGTACTCCTAAATAGCTTCTGGCACTTCCATTCCGAGTTATTTTCTTATTATAATTAGGTTTAATAGGTTAAGAGATGCATCTACAGGAGTTTTCACACTACAACAAATATATTATTTCCAATTTTTGCGTATACTAATATTTATTTTTTAGAAAGTCACCATTTAAAAATAAATTGATTATGCTAACAGCAATATACTGATTTTCAGGAGTAATACATTACTATTGAGTATTTTGAATAGTTTAGTATAAGGCTTCTTCAGATATGAATACAATTCTTTAACAGTACAGAAAAGTGGACACAAACACAGAAAATTTAGGCATAACTGCAGCAGTAAATTAATTTTGTTGAGATCTTTGCATTCTATACTTCTGTTAAGTTTTATAGCTATAAATGATATTTACACAGCTGAAAGCTGCTAATTGCAAAAATGTTACATGAAAGTACTTTTCTAACAACAGAATGAGGCCTAAAGCAAGGACTACTTCCTACATATGGGCTTGCAGGCAATTATTTTTCAATAAAAGCTAGAAAAAAATAATTTAATTCAAATATTCAAATGGAATCTTGTAATAAAACTTGAAAAGAATACCTGTGCATCATTGAAAAGTGGATGGGGTATATTTATTGTAGAACATTTTTCATCAAGGGGTTCAACTTTGAAAACTTATTTTCTTTCATGTTTAAAGTTAAAAGCGTGAGATCGATTGCATACTTACAGATATCCCAGGAATCTCAGTGAGTCAAGCCAGTTGGAAGACTTACACTGCTAAGAGCTTTGATGATGAATATACCCTATGGTTCAAATATTTTAATGAGAGTTCAGTGTAGTCTGCATTCTGAGCGATCTGGTCTTGCCAGATCAATGACTGAGACACAGCAAGTTTTTAAGCTTGGGTCAAATTACCTCTCTTTTGTACTGTTTTACTTAAGCCAAAGCCAACAAGTGTAGGAATTGTAGTGCACTGAGGAAATTGGCCAAACTGATCTCATGTCAGCATTTTTTAGAGGCAAAGATTACTAAGGAGAAGATTAATAATAATCTCTGAGTAATAAATAGAGTCATAAATCCCTTTCAATAATAAAAAGTGATGACTATATGAATAAATTTGTCCTCATGTCATGAAAAAAACCCTAAAATGTTATAAAGGACTATTTTTACAGACTACATCTGTATTGCCAGTAAATAGATTCATCCAACTGTATTTAATGATTACCCAACATACTCCAATATTTTCTTGATTTTATGCATTTTTACATTGGTGCCAAATTTTTAATGGTTTAGGAGACAGTTTAGTAAGGAAAGACACGAAATCCTACAGGGTTTGTTTGTTTGTTTTTTCCCGGTATATAGAATGTTTGTGCAGACTTCATATATTATAGAAACTTAAAAAACAAATCACAGGAGCACAGTTAAAAGATAACAGTTCTGACTTATTACTAAATTTCACATACTCTAGGCATGAATGTAGTGGTTTATCACTTGGAAGATGCCCTTCTTGTTTATTTAATTCCCAACCAAGAGGTAAGATGCATAACTGAATAGGCATTAAAATAATGCCTGTACATGATATACAAACCTTACAAGATAAGATAGTCATTGGAATCTTAAATCAAATAGGGGAAGGTAGAAATAATTAAGAACAGGAAATTTCTCAGACAAATTAATCCCTTCAGTTTTGATTCTGTGCCAGTTCTGTACATGCTTATTTTCAAGCCACATTGATAGAATTCTCTTAAAAACAACCCAGAGGACTCCAGTAGTAACTAGTCTGAATACAAGTTTTGGACATGGTTCAGCACTGATCTCTTATCTAACCCTAAAGCAAATATCCTAATCTACTTTTTAAGCAAGATTTAAATGTACAGAAATATTATTAAAGCCCATTTTGCCTTTTCAGTTTAAATGAAAATTTTATTTTAGTTAGTGGCATTGTAGTTATTGTTTTTATTTCTTAATCTAAAGATACAAATACAAATACTAAGATACAAATACAAAGATCTTCTTTAAAGGAAGAGAACCCTACTAAATACTTAAAATACCAGTTTTAGAAGTTTGATCCAAAAGCAGAAAGGAAAACTGCGTGTAGCAGTATAAAAACAATATTGCTGCAGCTCAAGACAACAAACCCTCAGATATCTCATGACACATCTCTTTGCAGAAAGATAGGAAGGAATTAACATGGTGTTAAATATAATTAACAATGATTTTTCATTCTTGCTTTAGTGTTGATTGTAATCAAACTGGAATCTTTCTTTGCAGGAGTTTGTGTACTGAAACTGTATCCTCCTTTGTGGAATATTAATTAGCAGATAATTAAGTACAATAATTTCATGTAGGCTATTAATTAGCTATGGAGTAAAACACTACTAAGTAAACCATTACTTTCTGTGGGAAAGAATACTAACTGTTCAAATCTCATAACTTCTCCCTATTTTTTTTTTAATTTTATGTAGCAAGAATTATCATCTAATAGTTAGTCATCAATTTTTTACTGACCTTGATGCCTCAAGTACTTAACATACTCTCAGATTAATCCTATTTTAATCATTTTAAAATGCTGGTAAGTAAAATAATTTTCTATATTAGCACCTACTAATATGTAATTTTTTAAAGTTTCTTTACCTTCACTGGATCTCAATTCTACCCTTTGAACCCAGTACTTCTTTCCCTCAATTGCAAAGCACTTACAAAATTAATTGTACTTTCCCTATCATATTATCTTCTTGCAAGGCCACCCTCTATGTTCTGGCTGCCAGTCACAGTAAGTAAAAAAATCAAATTGTTCCACATGTAAAGAATTCCCAGTCAGAGTCTATGATACCAGCATCTCCTCCACTCTTAAGCTTCTCCTGCTGGCATACACAGTAGCAGAAATTGAGTAATAAAAAGCTTAACGACCAAGTATTTCACTATACATTTTTGGGCTAAACCCTCTAATTATCTCTGTTATCCACTCTCCTTTCTTTTAGTTTTATCTGTTGTCATATTCTAATCTTTTAAATTATGAGCTGTTTGAGTTACCCATTTGAATGATGTCCTAATAAATGGAGTCTGAAATAATTGAGTTATCCATTACCAGTCATTAATGCAATAAATACTAAATATATTATTATTACCGCATTAGAAATAAACAAACAAAAAAGTTATGTGCATTCCTTTATTGCCATGTATCTATTTTAGAACCCTCCAGCAACAATTAGGAGATATTGGAGGTAAATGAGGCACAAAAAACCTATTGTGCCTTTCTGGTCTTAGCACAGAAATGTTGCAATGCTGTTAAAAAATGAGCCCAGTGAAAGGGCAGCAATAGCTTTTCCCCATCCTGCATTAGGAAATGGCCCCCTTTGACTGTTGGTCCGAAGAGCAGTGACTCACCTGTGAGCAGTGATTTCCAAAACTTGGGGAAGGATGGTAACTGGAAGTTATATATGCAGAAAGGCAACCAATAACTTCCTACTTAACAAAGAAGCTTAGGAAGAGGCAGCCATTCCCTCTTAAAGCGCTCCCTGCTGTGTTGACTCAGTTCTAAAAACCACAAACATGAATCAAAACATTAATATCTTGCTGAGAAATTAAGATAACGAAGAAAGTTGGTAAACTGTTTAGCATTAAGCTCAGTATTTAATAAATACTATATCTTGTACATGTAAACACACAAATCCTTGTCTCCTTTTGATCATAATGGAAATATTTCCCGTCAAAGTTTTTTTCGTTTCACCATTATTTTAGAAACATCTATAAAGGGCTTCTCAATTCAACACATTATTATAATGTTGTTGAAATCTGCTTTTTGCATTTTGCGTTCTGTGATTTATATTTTTACTTTTTATGGACATTAATAAAGGAAATTAGCACTTGTAAGCAGAATTTCTATTGATGAAGTTTTTCATCTGATAGATAAAGCAGCATTATAATGAAGTGTCACCAGCTATTTAAGAACTACCATCCAGGATACAATATGAGTATGGCTAATTTAACTCAAAACTAAATGTTCATTAACTCAGGATCAATCTCAAGTTAGAGAAGAAAAGCTGAGTATTATGTTAACTGGAAATAGGAAGATTTGTGATGAAGACCTTGAGAGAAACTCTATCTGGAAGTACCAAAGTGACAGAGGATAAATCTTGTTTTCAGAATTATCTAGGGTACTTCCTGCATTTTAATTACTGAACAGCTCATGAGGCCATAACCTAAATGACTTTAAACATTGTACAATTAATAGAGTCTCAGAAGCCAGACCTCAGCATAAACTACATAGTAGATAAGTATTTACCCAGCTTTTCAGACTCTGGAATCTGCTCCAGGCCACATACCACTGTAGGAAACCCAATAACAGCGTTCTCTGCCCCAAAGACTCTGTAACTTTGTTTTGCACAGGGCCATTTTTACCCCAGTAGAGGTCAAATAGTTCATCCCTCATCTCTTCATGAAGCCTACTTTACAGGGCCAGTTTGGAACAGTTTTAGTCAGGCGTAAAAGCTCTCTTCAAACCAGAAGAGAAGAATGAATGCAATTGGAGAGTATGCATTTCACACAAACTATTTACGAAATAAAACATATTATTTGGATCAAAGACAGCCATGCAA
Source organism: Corvus cornix cornix (assembly GCF_000738735.6). NCBI lineage: Eukaryota > Metazoa > Chordata > Aves > Passeriformes > Corvidae > Corvus > Corvus cornix. The sequence goes on along the minus strand of NC_047057.1, from coordinate 16,120,731 downwards.
GTATATAAATTCACACATAAATTGCCAAATTTACATTTCAAGGAATACAACTGCGAGACCCACATAGCTGAACAGACAGGCTACAGGGCTGGGTGAAGGTTTAGAGCAGGGCACACAAGTGCAGAGTGGCACCGCTGTGCAATGCTCACCTGTGTCCCAGCATCTTCCATCTCCATGCATGGCCTGTTGGCTGTTAAAAGCCTCATTCTCACCCATTTTCACCAGGAGTATTTGTAGTCCTGACACAAGTAGCTGTGTGAGCACAGTTATACCATAGAATGTAAGAACTTTTTCTCCACCTCCTTATGGAGTTAACTGACATTCAAAGTATAGCATCTCTTACCAGGAGCCACTACATTTTGAAGTCTAAAGATCTGACAAAGACTTTCTCCCAGATTAATACCTTTGCTTCATGTCAGCTGAATTCTTTAATTTACCTGGCTAATCTAAGTAGGCTACCTGCCCAATACCAACTGCCCCAAGGAATCTGTTATAAAAAGTTGACTGATGTTTGTGCAAAAGTGTAGCAGCAGGTTAGAGAGACCACTTCACATGACTGAATTTTACATTTCTAGGTGAGATGGTGCTATGGATTTTATGCTAAGGAAGCTGAGATGAGAAATACTGGAATAGGAAGAGGAATAAACAGCATCTCCATTTAAATAAATCAGTTCTTTACAATAATGGAACCAGAAGGATTCTTTTCATTTTCAATGAATATCTTAATCAGGGGGAAATTTTGCTACTAGGGAATTGGACAGGGAGAGCAGTTTATGTTTTTCAGATCTGTAACTAAATTGTTACCATACACTCTTGCAGGCTATTTCACTCAGCCTCTAAGCAAAAATCACCATGAACAGCATTAACACAGTTGCTACTGTGAATTATATACATGGAACTCCTCTGTTTCCAACTGGCTGGTATTTTTCCACAGAGATCACATTAGTGAAAGAGGAAATGCCATGCACTTATAATTCAAAATATTGTAGTTCAGATATCATTTGTTCAAAGCAGTATTTACATGTTAAGTATTCCTGTATTTTAACCTAGTAATAACCTTTTTTATATATTTATATAAATATATATTTATATATTTATATATGAAAAATCACATCCTAGCAAATTCTTAATCCAATAGTTCAGATTAGAAATCTAGTCCTAATCGAGAAGTGCAAACGTATTAATTTTGCTGAAAATTGCAAGCATATAAATAAAAATTAACCATTTCATAGTTTTTCAAATTGTTTTATGTAGACACATAATTGTTGTTTGCCATGGTTTGACAAGTAAAACCTACAGAGCAGAAAGAAGGATTTGATAGGACATCTTGAAATGTACTTCAGAAACAAGCAGAACCCTGAAGTATGAGGGTTCTCAACTCGAAGGTGGTTTAAACACCTCTGATTTTCAGGAGAACGTGTGCTACTATTTGCAAATTTGGCACTTTTCTTAGTCCACCAGTAAATATTTTATGTCATCAATTCATGCCTTATTTCTCCTGTGGTTTGATTTCATCTTTTTATATAATCACACTAATAAAATACATTCTGTGGTCCCCAGTGAACAACTAAGTATGGCAACCAGATCTATATTTCATCCTGCTGGCTATGAACCCTTGTCAGGCCTTTCATCCTGCCCATAGCTCCAGTGAGAAATTACAAGTTATGGACACAGGATTTACTTAGAGCATTCTTAGCATTCCCTATCATTATATACAGCTGAGCCACCGGTATCCTGAGGCAGTGAAAAACCTCAGTCACTAACTCTTCATACCATTGTTGCACCATGTTCTGAGATACACAATGAACTTTTAGCCCCAGGGTAGGCTCATTACAAAGGTTGTTCTTTCTCTGCCCTACTTTCAGTTCATCTTATCATACAGAGCTTATGCCCTACTTCTAATTTTTTTATTGGTCTGAACACCAAAGAAGGTTTCTATTATGACCTGCGACCACAGCTGTAATATCCTGCTAAAACTAGTAGGCATAATACTTGAGAGTGTGTGAAAAACACTGACCAAGACAGGGAGTGATTTAAAAATAGGTACACTCAACAAGAGAAGGTAAAATTAACAGAAAAAGTAGTGGCATAGTTGACTTATCTGTTGGATTCAGAATTCCATTTGCTTACCAGCACAGCTAGTAGCTAAACTAAGGCAGAAGTTAATTACATATTGTGTCACACCACTGGCCCTGCAAGGTAGTTGGAGATGGCAATTAGCAGACTTTCTCCCTGTAATCGTGATTGTCGTTCCCAACAAAACCAAAAATGCAGAGAACTAGGCTGAATGCTCCATTGAATACACAGAAGAATCTAAAAAGAAATAAATGTCAAAAAGGGACACTGAAAATTTCAGCATTTTTGCAAATGCCAGTGCATGTCTACAACTACCCAAGCAGAAGAAAAGGAATCTTCTTTGTCTTTTCAGAAACAGATTTATCTATATGCAGTACTTAGTGCTGTCCAATAAAACAGTTAAACAAAATAAATCTCTTAAGGGGAATTAAAAAGATCATAATTTTCAACTGTATTACAGACCATTTGTTTGATGATGAAAGTGCATTATTGAAACTTGCAATTTTAAAAGCACAACCTGCAGCACTGATGTCATCGATATAGTAAAATGAAATGGCAGTCTTAAAACCAGTTTCATTTTTAAATAACTAAACAGAATCATTAGAAGTTATTTAAAAAACCCTCACGTGTACTATGTTAAAAGAACATATCTGTATACATAAAATATATATGCCTAAAAAGTTATAAAAGATCAACACTAATTCCAGTCTTTATGGTAAATGTTCAAAAATGGCAAAAAGTTCCTCCAAATTGTGTCATAACAACCATTATGTCAGTGTCAGATTAAAAACAGTATCAATAGTCTCTTAGCTATATACTATTTTACCCTCTGTCTTAGAGGCAATGCTTGATGATCTATGGTATTGAAATTTCTGAATAGTATATTCTGAACATACAGAATGTTTTGGCAGAGGAAAAAAAACGAGTTTCCTAAGAACTATGTATAGCATCTGGCTGTTTTTCATATTTCTTAACGACAACAAAGCTACAGTAATTCTACATAAAGTAAAAGGCTTTCCCATTCCATTCCTAGTTCTTGCTAAAAAACTGCATATTTAATTTAATTTATTCCAGTACCACAGCATTTTGCTAAAAAATTAATGTAAAATTGAGGGCAAATCTGCAGAACCCATTAGTGAAAAAATTCCAACTCAAAGCATTTTAAAAATAAACAATTAGCAATTTTTCAGTTTTCTAGGTTTCTGTGTTAGGAAAGATATGGGGTGGAAAAAAGATTCAGTAGTCTGAATTAAGTCACTATAATGATTTTCACATCCTAATAAGACAACTTCTGTCCTTACTAAGTGATCTTAGACAGAAAACTGACCTCTTTTAGGCCTATGCTCCCCCTGGCTGAAGTTTAACACAACTGAGTTTTGTTTGCTGAAAGGTTTTCATTGCACACTGATTGGAGAATTGGATTCCACTTTCAGTTGCAATGACACAAAAGCCATCATGACTGAGTATTTCACAGTTCTCTGTGGAATTATGCTGATAGATACCAAGACTGTTCACAATTCACATATTAAACATATGTTTTAGACAGTGTTCTTCACACACTTCCTTAAGGAACTGAAGGCAGCTGCTCGACTCCTAACACCCAACTCCTAAAATGTTGAGGGATACTGGAGATTGGTGCTAGAACAGTTGGGAAATTCTGGGTAGTGTTTATAGAATGACCAAGGAATAATGCTGGGATAGGTTTAAGCATGTTCACAGCTGACACTTTTCCCTTTGTGTAGCTGGATCTGGGGATGGATGGAATGGGATAATGTTGTCTGGAATAATCACAGAGGTTATTCTCTTAGCAGAAGTGTGAAAAAAATGTTTGATGCTAAACCAACAGCAAGATCAACTGAGCTGCTGCCTCTCTGCTTTTCTCATCCAGGAATAGAGGTAAAATGAAGTGCATGACCATAGTGTCTGAAGTCAGATACCAACCAACCAACATCATTAAGCCTATTTTGTATCACTTTGTAATGTTCAATCCCTTAAAATGGTACTGTCCCAGCCACCCCACAATTAGGTAACAGTTTTTTGATCTGCCTAGTGCATAAAAAAAGACTGATTTAAGTAAAAAGCAAGAAAGGATCATTGCCAAAAAATAAATTCATTACATGGCAAGGTAGGTAGATAGATACTTCAGAGTACTTATGCATGCTGGCAAGTAAAAAGAGGGCTGGGTTATTCAGGTAGCAAAAAGAACACAACCTGACCCCTCTTGCTGTTCATGAAAATGGGTGACGTTTGCTTCTTCTGTATTCTGGTGTAAGTTAACCTTAAAGGAAAATAACTCCATCTCTACCTCGCATGCAAACATGAATTCAGGTTTAAATAATTTCTCTTTGTAAGCAACAAAACACTTAGAGAAGTACACTTCAAAGACATGAGGAACTGAATACCAGTGCATGTTAAAGCATAACTGCACACCAGGTCGATGAATGCTGTATAACTGGTATTACTTTTTTCGTGGGCTACACCACCCTGAACAGATGAATCAAAGTAAACATATTTCTGTTGATTTAATGAAAAGTAGTGTATATAATAAGTGCCCTGTTTCTATTTTTTTAAATTGCTTCTCAACATGGACCTGATATTCTCCACAGCACTTAATATGGGTATAATTTTGCTACCATTAATATTTACTGAGACAAAATCATAGGTGCTTTTGAAAACACAATTTCATCTATGGTCCTCACTTCTTTGGAATCGTATCATTTCATGACAGGTAACATGCATGTAGCATAGCTTGATACAACATTTTCTGCTCCTAAGATGCCTTACCACCCTTTCACCTTTGACATCTCACCCCTTCATATCTCTGGACATCACAGTAAAAACTGAACTTTCTCATGTTGGATTTTACAGTACAAAAAAGAAATCAGGCAAATGAAAGAAGCACTGTGGTTGCTATTTCCTTGTGCTTGTTTACACTGTTCATATGTTTATATTTTATGAACACTTCAATGTTTCTGCTACTTCCAAGGGTTAAAAATGACATTTTTTTCTTGGTACACTATGTGGCTCCTAGATACTGCTTTCCCTTGAACCAGGGGGCATTGATTACCATGAAAGAGAAGACAAAGCAGATTATGCTGCTACTTTGGCAGGTATCCTCTGAAGTACTTTGTCTTACATGTTCAGGGCTTAATCAGACATCGGACTCTCAATCAGGGAAAGGTTTTCCTTTTGTTGGGTGGGCAGAAAACATTGGCTCTCCTGCTGTCCAGGACAGAGGCTACTTTGACCTCTTATTTGGGTAGTTCACCTAACAAAAATATTTTACATGCCAGGATAAGACAGTACTTTTTAGACTGACAGCATTTAAAGTACCCAAATTCTTTCTCCTGTATTCTTATAGCACATTTTTATTGTGGTGCTTCATCATTTGTCAGTTCTAAAATTCCTTATAGTGTGTTGGGAAATTGTTCTAAATTTGGCCTGTGGTTTCATTGACGCTTTTGAATAATTTTTGATGGCATTACTGGCTCTAATTACAGGCTTCCTTCTTTTCCTTTAATTTCTGCATTTTTACAACAAAACAATCTAAATTATTACAGTAAATTCAATGTTTCATTTCATTCTTGTTTCACAATTATGATATAACAATCCCTTAGCTCAACATTAGTTTGCACTGAAATAGATCCAAATGATCCTATGCACTGAAGATTTGGAAGATAAGCTGTCAAACCTACAGAAGCCTTACAAAGAGACTGAAAAAGAATCTATAATGTTGGCTATTTGGAACAAACTGCATAGCTATTATTGATCAGGAATAAAACTAAAAATATAGCAATTTAATAATACTCAAATAAAAAAAAAAAAAAGGCAAAAAGTGAAAAGGAAAGCCGTGCCAAGAAGCTGAATTATTCTGAATTATTTTCCTGGAAATAATTAAAAATTAATGACTAAAATGAATAAGGCATGCTCTATGACAGGACTTTATTATTTTAATTATATCCTTTTAAAATGCTGTTTCATGATAATGTTAGAGGGTGTTTCAAAGACCATATGATTTATGACCCAATGAGACAACATGATCCTAGTGTGGCTCCGGATATTTTGGGTTTGAAAAATATAAATTGCAGATTACAATCAGAATTCACATAACAGAAATTGAAACTGAATTGCAGAAATCCTAAATGGAAAAAAAAAGGAGATAAATAAAGAGAAAAGGAGTTGTGATAAAATATATTCAGCTTTTTACAGTAACTTTTCCCCATATTGAGAAATTAGGCTACATTTTGTAATCATAATCTGTGTAGAGGTTACTAAAGCAATAATCCAAATAGTTTGCTTAAACTGATGTTAAATTGATTTGTTATGCATGTCACAACTAAATTCTCTCTCCACGGTTCTGATCTACTGGTAAGACACTGTAAAATGTAGAAACCTGGCTCAAATATTATTCAATATTCCATCATTTTTTGGCATCTCTTCATAGCAACTACTTCAATAATTTGAAGGCAGAATTTTACTTTTCTGGAATTTGAAAGATTAGTCACGTTTCCATTTGATCTATGTTCTGTAAATCTTGTCAGAAAGATTTCCCTACATGAGATAATCCACAATACAGTCAATTTGTAAAAGTGGTTAATTTTTAACAATTACAGTGACAGCAGCTGCAAAGACAGAGGCTCTGACTTCACAAGGAGCCATATGGAGAGGACAAGGGGTGACAGGTGAAAGTTGCATCATGAGAGGTTTCAACTCAATATAAGGAATATGTTTTTCAGAGTGAAAACAATTATTCACTGCAACAACTTCCCCATGGACATAGTAGAGTCCCCACTGCTCAAGGTTTTTGATATTTTATTAGACTGAGTGCTAGGTAATCTCATCTAGACTCCTTTTTCCATGAAAGGCTGGATCAGAGGATCTTTGGAGACTGCTTCCAACCTCGGATGTTCAATGAGTCTATGATTGTATATCTCTAGATCTCACGCTCTAGTATGGAAGGCAATATCAATACCTCCATTTTCAGATGGAAAACCTGAGGAAGTGACTTGGTTATCATACAGCAGGTGACCAGCAGAGCTGGGACTAGAATATCCCAAATAAAGAATGCTCAGTGATATTCTTTTCCAGTAAAACTTGAAATGTCATTATAAAGGGATGATTTCTGCTTATTTATTTTCACTTTTTTCCCAATTCACTGATTTGCCAGACCAATGCAGAAAATGTGAAAAATCTTTTAGATTTCCGGGTCCCAGGGGTAGCTGTTTATTAAATAATTTTCTCTCAAACTGACTCATCTAAGTAAGATCTAAATTTGTCAAGAGCCAAAATTTGCATGAACAAGTGACAGACTTAAAAATATTTAAAATGGGAAGAGGAAACAGTTTGGAGGGGGTAGCAAGCTTTTCAAAACAAGGCAAATGAATCCAATATCCCATGTAGTAAGATGCTCTTTCAGACATGGAAAAGAAGTTCATATCAAACACAATGAATGCAAGACATAAACACCTGCAAGTAAAAGATAATTTTATGACTCTTGGGGATGATTTCATAATACATTTTAACTAAAAAAATTGTAGGAAAATGAATTTAGAAAAAACTGTCCTTGCTGCCTGCCCATTTAATTAGATGCTACTACACAGGTGACCACATTTATAAGAAGTTTTTTTAATTAATTTGTCTATATACAAAAGTACAACACATAACTACTTGCAGTACATCAAAATAATTTAAATCTCTGGAATCTTCAGTGTTTGATTGGAATGATGTGACTGTTCACATAAGACAAGAGGAACAGCCATGTTGATGTCAGCAAAAGTGAATCCCCAGCAAGGGTCTGTAGCCATTTAGCTATTTTGAAAGAAAAATAGAAAATGAAAAGTTAATAACAAAATGTTTATAATGGATCCTATAAATTGTTCAATATAAAAATTAAGGCAGTTTGGTATTTTACAATAATTGATGTGAACTGCACGATTTCAGAATAGCGTACTTAGGGTTCTACTAAAAGCCATTTTTATTGAAAAACTATTCAATTTATTTAACTTAAAAAAACTTATTCATGGTTCAAAATTCCAAAGACAGACGCTTTCCATCATGCTAAGAAGAACTGAGAATTATTTCATCATACTGTTTCAATTATTGTTTGCAATGCCATGTGTTCCATTTTCTTAATATCTTTCTTTTAAAGAATAATTCCACAAACATCTCTGAGCGATTGTATTGTAACTTCTATTACCACTATCATTCAGAACAATAAAATAACTACGAAACTCTAGGTCAAGTGGAAAGTCTTTGAAAAAGCAAGAATTCTCTAGTACAAGGAGTGACAAGGATTTATGGTTTTGGTTATGTTGCAAGGTTAAGAAGAATGAGAGCACATGAAATTTGTAAAGAGTAAATATATTATTTCTTATATCATCTAACTGTACAAATTCACAGACTTCTGAGACTGTGTAGCTACATATAGCTCAGTTAACTGAAGGGAGAGTTTAAAATGAATTTATAAATATTTGAACACATGATAATCTTCATGTCTCTACTTTTTAATTTCTTTTCAGTCAGTTTTTAGTAATAATATATCAGTGCAGTCAACATGATCATCTATGGGCCAAATACATACTTCTGTTTCACCTGCTATCTTGCAAGGTATGTGGAATGGTTGTTGCAAAAGTGGACAAAACAATGCATGAGGATGTGTTTTACACTGGCCCAGAGCACCACTAGCGCAGTTTTGCTTCTCCTGACATTTTGCTTCTCCTGCATTAAAGACTGGAAGACTCTCTCAGCTTATGCACAGCCCAGCACAGGGGAGGCAAAGGGGCAGCAACGTTACCCTGGCCCACAGAGTCTCCCCTCTGCAGAGATGGTGTTATCTGAAAATTGTGCTCAAGCACTGCTCAGCAGAGCAACAGTACTAAAATACAGCAATAAATGTATTAACAAAGATTCACCATCTTTCTTGCAATCTACAGGCTTCTCTTACTGTAAGGATAACGAACTATAATTCAAAAGCATTAAAACTTTAAACCTGCATTTAAATAGTAATTATACTGATTGTTTTTAATATCTGCCTAATTTATTTTCTTCAGAGCAGCTGAGTATCTTGCATGATTAAATACAAACTCTGCAAAGAAGTCCACTGTCTCTAATCACAAATAATATTTTATAATTGCAGCTATTTTAATTTTGAGACATCATGTAATCTGTTAAACACAAAAGTTGAATGAGGCCTTTTGACTTTCAATATGCTGTAGCAAGTCATCTGCACATTAAATTTTGTGAAAACTCTGTAAAGCCACCATAAAAAAAGAAAATTGCCTTTTCAAAATCACATTTGTATGAAGATGTGTCCCTGTGGCTTCCTCATATCAGCTGCCAATGACAGAATGCACACCAGAGGTAAATGGAACTGAGCTGCCCATCTGCATGCCTCAAACACAATTGTGTGCCAGCATCTAAGGAGTGTACACAGAGACACACACATTTAGATGTGTACAACATCCAGCTCCTTCATCCTGGAAAATGCAGCCGAAGAATAAAGCCATGGTAGTAGTCCACGACTGCCATCAAAGTTAACAATGCATCAATTGCAGCACCATTGGCAATGCTGAGACAGAAAGCATCACTATCACACTGCCTCCAAAACCTTGCCAAGATGAACATGTGTTGTCAGGGCAGACATCAGTGGAGAACAGAGCTTGACAAGCAAGCACTGATTCCACCCTCTTGGTGAGAGTCACTTGCCAATTATGTGGCAAAGGAATTTCTGAATTTCATAAATTAATTTCTACATGTATAAAAATTTTAAAAATATATAACTAATGCTCTTACCTTCTATTGCTTCATTCTAAGATCCCTTTTCTACAGATTGCATTAATATCCAAGGAAGTATGGCTCAGATTAATACAGATTTGCATTGAGTCTACAGAGATCATTAAAGAAGGTTTTGATTGTGTTCTGCTACAATAATATTCTAATTATGAATAGGTATGAAATATTTGCAAATAAAAAGTTGAATATACTAAAAAAAAGCAACTGAAATGTAATTTGGTCATCTATAGTACCTAATCTATAGTTATTTATATATTTATTTTTCTTCCTCACTAAGTCTAATTGGCATGTAACTATAAAAAGACATTTCCTAAACCTCAGTATAGTCAAGCTGTAAATGAGTTCATTACCCATTGGCCTACTTCCACCAGTTTTTCATGTGACATCCTTTATTGTGTATATTATAGAACAAAGGTATTAAAGTGATATATACTTCCACTTTACATACTGAGAAATAGTCTTACAACTAAATTTAAAGCCATCTTTTGCAAGACATATAAAAACATCCTTAGCAAGTCATTCCCTCAGGAGAACAGATCAACACTAACAAACCTCAGCACCCTAGCAAATGAGGGTCTAAGGTCTAAACTTCCTCCCTTTGCAGCTTTAGATTGACTAATTCTTTATAGATGTTTCACTCTATTTCAAGTTAATCTGCTAATGTCCAAAGAAATCTTTAAACTCATCAAACAAATGATTTCTCAATAATTACAGTAGTGCTTTTTTATTATCTATACATCATCCTTTTGGTCTGTTCAGTATTACGTCCCCCCAGAAAAGTTATTTAATTGTTTTCATGAACGGTGGTGTTTCAGCTCCACTCAAATTGATCCTTCTTCTATGAATTGCAAAATACATTTTAAGATCAGGGTACTACAGAGAATATAGTCTAATAATCTAAAATGCGTTAGGTAACATGGCTCAATACTGAAATACTCTTGTATGGAGGTTGTAGGGCTAATTTTAAAAGTTTACTTTTTATTTTAATGATATTGAGTCAGTAGCAAACTGACCACTTGGAAAACCTGCTAGGTTCAGGTCTTCACCTACATAGACAAAGCAAGGCAGAAGACAAATGCTGGCAGTTAGTCAGTAATGCAGGTCGATTGAATTCTTTGCAGCCAGATCTATGCAAAACACATGTAACAACTATATAAGATTTTGTTCTCCCTGATTAGAGTTAGTAAATACAGATACCTATACAAGCATGCTAACCAATGGAAAAGATTAGCACAGCAGCAGAATTCGGTACTTAGTGCACAGGGACAATACCTGACAGATTAGAGGCATCCTTCCTGCCTGCACCTGACCTGGCCTTGCATGGACAGTTCTCAGAGTGGCTGTAAGACCACCGTGCACATCTGACACATCTGTGTTTTCTGGCTCTGTACCTTTGCTCTGGCTGCCTCCTAAGTCATCAGCTCACTTATAAAGCAAGAGAGGATGATCTTAAGGGTGAAATTTTAACACTCAAGTTAAGTTTTCTCATTTAAATTCAGACTTCCACAGTATAGATATTTAAATCTTATCTGCCAAGGTTCAATTGATAGCCAATTGAGAGAAATGGATTTTTTTGGAAAGGCCTCTTACCACTTCTCACAAGGCATGTCTAGGAAAGGTTATGTGAATTGCACTCAGAAGTTCCTGTTCCCTTTCATCAGTTATAGAGAAAACTTAGAGAACTAGATCAGATGCAAAAATGTACACCATGACTGCTATGTTAGGTGAGATGAAGCTCATCTGTCCCTACACTTTTCTGTTGAACCCGTGTAGATCATGTGTCTAAAATTGTCTAAAGAGGCTGGAGTCTCACTGCCACATTGAGGATTGTTTGCCAGTGCAGGTACTATAGAAGACAGTTTTAATAATGCCTACTAAAGAGTAAGATAAAGCTTGGCATACAGTGCCATATTCCTGAAACCAGTCAGTCCCTGAAGAAGTGTGAAGAGATCCCATAACCTGACAATCAATACCGACATCCAAAGTTTTAAAAGGTCATAAGAAGGAACGGATGAAAACAGGTTCCTTAAAGCTTTTTTTCTCTCTTTAGGTATTAATTTTTTTCTCTTATAGATATGTCTCTATAAAATAAAGTTTTAACTATGTGTTTAACCCCGTGATTCTAAAATAGTGAAAAAAATATATGACTTTGCATATATCAAAATTTTACAGATAGATAATGTCTGTGATCACTTATACTGTAGAATATATATCTTTTTCAGTGATGAAGAACAAATCTTTTATTACCTTATTCATTCAAGTAGGATACTAAATATGAAGTAGTCTAGATGGTATACTGTGATGGATTGAGCCTACCAATTGAGTCAACAATAAGCTTCTAATTAAGAGAATATCTTTTAGAATTAAATCAGTAACTCAATATCCAAACTTCTGTATCATAGTGCTAACATTTAAACCACTTGATCTCCTCAGATTAAAAAATTCTGATATTAGGTCATTATGCCTGGTTTACCTGAAAAAATGATGAATTATTCTTAATACAATAACATTTTTTCCAGAACAGAAGGTCCATATAGGAATTATTTGGAAATAATTACAGCAGAATAACTTATTCTGGTCTATTTCCCTTCTATAGACAAAAACTTTGTTTTAATAAAATTCTACTGATTTCAGAAGAACTACTCTCAATTTTCCCCACATGAAAGATGAGACTCAAGCTCATTGTGTTCTCATCACCTTCACATGTTAAAACTACAATGGAGTCTTCAGTTAGTAATATTTGTTGTCTCTAGACTTAGAGGTCCCATTCATCAAACTATTATCCATTAGAGAAATTTTCAAAACATCTCTTCATCTAAGAACAAGACATGACTTTATCCCTTTATACCCTTCATTTTTTTCCTAAATATGAAATAATCTCAGCATAGAATATTCAAGCACTACATTCTTCAGTGTCAATTTGGAATATAAACCTGACCATCCCTCTTGTATCTATTTTAAGGGAAAATAGAACAAGGAATGGATGAATGTCATTTCAGAAAGAAACATATTTTTATGGGAGAAAAAGAAATCATATTTGCTTCAAGGAACTATATGTTTTTTTTTTTACATACACTAGTAGGACAAAGACTGTCAATCATTGCCTGCATCCATCTTGAAGACCTCACTGAAATAACTGACATTACATCTATCAGATGCCAAAATCTACCAGATTACATGATGGAGGGCTCAGAAGGCAAGGCATGTAAGAAATGTATTTCCTTCTTAGATCAGTGTAGTGGTTTGGTCCAAAATACTCATTACTATTTACCTTCTGTGAGATAAGAATTAGGAGAAATGCAAAGCAGGCACCAAACTTAAAAGAATATAAAGAAATTTATTAACAGACCTAAAAGAAGAGAAAAAAAAATTATACCACACCTTTAGAACACTTCTCCTCCCTCCACCTTTCTCCCTTCTCCCAGTGACAATGTAAAAAGACAACCCTTGAGATGTTCAGTCTGTTTACCACTTCCATAATAACCTTGTTCAGGCCATTTAGGAAGAGGAGCCTCTCTTGCCCATGCTATGAAAACACTGTCACAACGAGACAGCTGCCCAGGTTGGTTCTCTGCTTGCATGTGAGTCCCTTCCCTGACTTGCAGCTTTTCCCGCAACTGCTTTCAAGGGTCCACTCTTGAAGTTTTTTGGGGTCCAACTTAAAGGTTGAGCCATTCAGAAACAAAAGTTCTCTTCACCCATCTCTGGGAGCATTTCATCTCTAAGAACAGAGGCCCTTCTCCTTCCCTGGGAGCAAAGGGTCTTCCTCATCTTCATCTTTAGGACTATCTCTGGGAGCATCTCTAGGAACTGAGGTTTTCTCCTTTTCCATTTGGAGCAAAAGTCCTCATCGCTTCCATCACTCCCTGTTCAAACTTCTCATTAAATTACAGCTGTGTCAGCATCTGCCTAGCTCAGCACAGGTGCTTTTGCTCTCAAGTACAAGTTGAACACTCCACGTTCATGAAATGCTCCATGCCTTCATGAAATTACAATGGGTACTCTGATATATCATAGCTTCATAAGAGAATTTCAGCTTTAAGCATCTCCTCTTTCTCCTCCCTCAGGTTTTCAGCTCTTCACAGTACTAAAAGGGTTAATCTCACCCAGGCCTTGCAGCTGGAATGCTGCTTATCGCTGTTGGTCACATGATCTTTGCCGGACAGCGAGGCACCTTTCGGCTGAATCTTGGCCACAGTGGGGGGGGGGAGCTGAGCCGCTCTGGCTGCCCACAGCAGGACTGTGGGGGGTGGGGGTGGGGGGAAGTTCCACAGGTGGAACAGGGCCCATCGGCTCCAGGATGGCCGTGGCCTGGCCCGGCCTGGCCCAAGCAGGGCTTGGGCCGGGCCCACTGGCCCCCACACGGGGCCCGCAGCCACCTGTCCCAGCACTGGAAATGAGACAGAGAGGCTCTGCCTCGGAGTTTCTATTCTTAAGTGTGGATCACAGAGGCGGTCACAACTTTAAGTGGCTTAAAGAATTGTCCATATTCAAACTGGCCAGCTGATAGGTTCTGTCAAGTCACAGAGGAAGCTGTAAGCACCCCTTTGCAAGAACATCACTTCCGGGACCATGCTTGCTAACCCATGACAATCCGCTAAATTAGTAGCAATGGCTTAGACATCAGGGGACAATTGTATCAAATTTGAAATGCTGCAGTTGATTTAAACAGTCTAATGTCTGTCCTTCAAAATCTTTACTTGAAAACTCCATATAGCATACAGATAGGATTTTAAATACTTATAATTTATAGTTATTTACTTAAAAGTTACAATAGCAAAAGATAAATTTTATCCCCAAGAGGCTTTTTTTCTTAGAAGAATACCTGAAGTGGCATGTAAAAGTGTTCTACGTGCAAAACCAGCTGCCACTATTACCATTATTGTCTCACAATGACCTTACAACATCAGAACTATTCTTAGGATTTGCAAACTTTATATACCAACAGCCTATATCTACCTATCACTGTGAAATGTATTGCCATTCAAATGAAAATTATGAAAAAAATCAGCATTCTGTTTCAACTCTATGTAAAACAACCCAACTTAGGTCAGTGCTCCCTATTGACTTAAGTTAGACTAACCCATTTGTGTCAATTAAATGAGAGCAGAAACAAGCCCAGTCAATAGCTACTAATCTTAAATATCTCTGCAAGAAGTACTGGCACTTTAAACCAAAACACTGACACGATTTTTTTGGTGCAAGTGTGTGCGTGTGCATGTTCACAAGCACAGGTAATTGCAAGGACCTGAATCTGGGACTTTGACCTTTGTGTGTAAAATCTCAGAGAAATATCTAAAACATTTTTCAACAAGTTAGTCCTCACAATTACATAAATTCCGGGTAAAGATAGAAAATACAGTCTCTTATAAAATTATTAAGGCTTTAAAAAATAAAGCATCTTCACTAAGTTTTTAAAATCAATCTACGATGATCATCTTAATTGTTACATCTTTTAATTTCGGAGTACTTGAAATTGAGACATGAATAATGTTGATGAAGTATATTTTTAGCTTATTTCTTAGAGGAACAAAACATAAATTGCTTTGAATATTTGATTCTCCATCTGGCAGTCCTTAACTTTTTAAACTTTTGAATAATTTCTGTCCATCTGACACAGTCCATTGCTTTTCTAGAAGTTTCCTAAAAGTGGGTTGCTAGGTAGAGAGTCCTACTAAAAGTGAGATGCAGGGAGAGCAGAGCCCATAACACAATGGCAGCAACCAGCTGGCCCATCAGATAAGCGTTCTGGCCCAATGATCAATATATGAACAGGTTTTAATAAGCCACAGTACTGTCTCTTGCCTGGATGTATTCCCATAGGAGACAGCTATACTTATTGCAGCAGGAAGGAAGAAAAGATTAGGGATATAGAATACAAATCCCTAAGAAACTCAGTTGTCTGTCCCATTTCTCATGGAAGGAACTGTTTTCCATGTACTTTTATTAACTGTCGCCCTAGAAACCGAATCCTAAAGCACTGGTGAAAGAGTAAACAGGTATTTTTGATCTTCTATATGTACATACAAAGTGCACATAATCCAGAGAGGAAAAGTATTTCTCTTTCTAACACAAAGTAGGTTCTGAGTACATAGGAAACGGATCTTTATCTTCACTCAAGGGCAGCAGGGGTTGCCTTCACCTGTGCCTGCATCACCTGCTCAAGGCACGGTCAGGTGGCAATGTATTCAGCTCTACAGACACATCTGATTTCTTCTTTTGTCTTGCAGAGAGGATAGTTTAGCAAGCTCGGTGCACCCCTAGGGGAGCAACGGCGACTACAGAATGAGAACAAATGATGCTTTCTCCCCATTTTCATGGATTTTTTTTTTTCCTTTTTTGTGAGTGGGAAGAAGATTCATTACTTCACTGAGATTTTCTCTGGTTAGGATTGTACTACGAGGTTGGTTTATTTATTAGGACAAGCAGATAGTGTATGTTTGTACTTTCAAGTTCTTTTAAATAAGATCTGAAGTTGCTTACCACTATGAAAATTATTCAGTACCTGAAACTAATCATCCAAAATCAGAGACACTCAAAACAACCCAACACTTTGGTTTACATTTACTCATATCTTCACAGTGAAGAACAGAAAATTGACCTCTGTGTTCCTAATCTTGTTCTTATATCACCTATTTTAAAACTTTACTTATCTAATTAATGACATAAAGTATCATTGAAGCCTGATTATCATCTAATCATGTTGATTACATAAAAAATATTCTGGCCCCAGCAATACAAGATAGTTTAGGTTCTATACAATTTGCACAGGGAAATAATTGCAGTTGTATGCATATTTTGCAGTGAAGATGAGGCAAGTAAGTCTCGTGATGATTAAATATAAAACAGAGTACTTTGTAATTTCATGAAGGGTGTGGCAAAATGCCTGAGGGTAAAAATAGAGAAAACTAGGAAGATTCACATTCTAGCAAGGTATAACAGTATAGAAATTACAGGCTAAAATACAGCTGCTACTCCCTGGGTGAAATGCAGTTGCTACTCCCTGGATGGAATGCAGCCATGCCGACTTCCCACACACAATCCATGCCAAGGGAGACTAAACAGAGGGTGGAACAGAGCGGAGACACCATGGCCAGACTCTGCTAAAATCCTTGCAAGAAGAGGAACTTGGTGGTACCTTGTAGCTGATAAGCCACATAGCAGCTGTCAACCAAGGGAGGAGAAAGGAGCTTTCTTGCTGTTGAACCATCTCCATCCTAAAGGCTACCCCAGATGTAATACTGACATTATCCACCTCCAGGGTATGACTGCTGAACATCACGTATGACCAGAGTCACACAAGCTCCACCTAAATGCAAACATAGTGTAAAAGTAAGTAAAAATGGGGAGTAGTTACGGAAGAATCCATTGTATTTGCTGGGATCAGTCGACAGGAAACTGACTTCTACCTCACAGGGATGCCTTTCCTGGGGCAGTGATATGTTGTAACTGCTAGACTCTGCCTAGCAGGCTGCTGCTCCCTGAGAGCTCAGTGAGGGTTTCCCAGGGCCATGCCATCAGTCGCATCCCGGAGTCCATTTGGGATAGCCCCGCAATCTGGCTCCGGCAGCAGCAGCGTCACAACGCAGTGGGAGTAAAGGAGGCAGAGAAGGGTCTCTCATGAGGGTGTGAGATGGCTTTAATCACATCTTGTGCCCGTGATGTTCAGAGGTAGAGAGACAGCGTGGTCTGGGCGTGGGGTGGTTTTGTCAGGGGCCCAGGGGCGGTCCCTGGGCGGGGCTGGGGTACAGAACAAATAGGGAGAAACTGAGGGAGTGGCCAAAGCTAGGGAGGGAACAGGGGAACATGTGAAATAGGAAAAGCAATGGATTAACAGATCCCCACAGTGATAGACTAGTCAAACACAAAGAGTTCGACAAAATCTTTCCTTTCATGTGGCAAATGACAAAGATAAATCATAAAGACAACTAGAAAAAAATAAAAGCTGTTGTCATGGAAACTTAACAGTTAAAAATTTCTCACGCTCTTTCAAAACATCAAATTTTGATAATCAGGTTGAATTCCCTGCTCCTCAGACCAAACTATTGGGTGAAACAAGTGCTGGTATGAGTCTTTGACAACATCTTCAGTGGTTGAGCAAAGCCATATGTCTACACTGCACTGTAGTACAACAGCAGAAGTTTCTTGAATTCCTTGGACAGCACAGTGGAGGAAAAACATCAACATTCTCATATAAAACTCCAATTTTAGACATCCAGTTATTTTTGACAAAAATATCACTTGGGTTTTACAGATGCTCATCTAGGCTTACAGTGCTCAAACAGAAGTTAAATTCAGCTCCTTGTTTGCATACAGAGTAACAACTGTTTATAATAGTTTTCACTTTAATGTACCCAGCAGTGTAAATTTCTGCTAGTCACACTTTTCCCAAAAAGGCAATTATTATATGAGTTGTAGTTCTGACTAATTTCTGGGGGAAAAAAAAAATCATCACCTGCACATCTCAATATGCCAGTACTTAGTTATTTTATAAGGAAAAAGAAATAGCTCTGTCACTAATTGACTTCTGCTTAGCTCAGCTGTTTCGTCTGCTCTCAGTACTCTCTAAAGTTGGCTCAAATGAATAGTGATTCCTCTATGAAATCAGCCAGAGAAGCATGCCTGCAAGAAGCACAATATTCTCTCATCAAATCTGTTATGAAAGGCTGCTATAGCAAAATGGTGAATAGTCCAATACTTAAGACAAGGTCTGGTAAGGGACATAAGTATAATACACAGGCTCATTCAAGTCTAATTATCTCCAGCATCAATCTGTAGGATGAAAGAACTGTAACTGGAAATCAGTTAACTTTAAAATAGAAGATAAATATTTACTTGTCTCCTCTTCCACTCACAAGAAAGTGGCAATGGTGTAGATGGAGAGCAGGAGAGAGTTCTGCCACTACAGATTTGGCAGAACTAGTAAGGAATTATACATTATTTTTAGAGGTGGGAAGAAGGAATCAAAATTGCACTAGTAAGTAATTTCTGGTTCAGTACCACTGGGCTTCCAGAGGCAGAAATATCTCCAGGACATCAACATTTTATCATCACTCTCTTTCCCCAAGGCTATCGGCATGAACAGTACCATGATGCTGTAATTGAACAATAGAAAAAGAAATTACACTATCCAAATCCCTAAGAGGGGTTCTGCAACCAATCATTGTCTTTGGAAAAGACAGAAAACAACCGCTGCAGTTAAAAGTGAGCTACACTAGAACAATACTTCTCTTTCCAACCCAAGGTCCAAGTATTGTCATGCTTACAAATGATGATAATAGAAATCTATGGACAAACTGCTTTGTAATTCTTATCCAAATAATGTAATCACATAAAACTATATCAGAAAAAATATCTCCAGACTCCTTAGAATTTTTCTTTTTCTTGAAATGCACATGCAACTCAATCAATGGAAGTAACATATACATAATTTTATTAAGAGAAAGTATACTCTTCAGTAGTTTTGACAGAGCTTTTACTCTGGGAAGGAAGGTTCATTTTTGCTAAGTTGGCTGCTTAACATTTAAATGTAATGTTCCTGAAATGTACCTTGTCTTTATGAAGAAATAAAATACCAGTAGAGCAACATAAAAATTGTACTAAACAACATGAGGTTAAAATTACTGTCAATTTTTTTTCTTTTTTTTAAACCCTGCTTATTCTACATAGCCTTCTAGCTTAACTCTTTAGAAACTGAACAATAGGAATTAATGATGTTGGGACTTATCATCCATATTTAGAAAGACAGACACGTTGAAGCATTTTTCTTTCTCTCAGAAGAAAGTAAATTTGATTAGATGCTTAGCTGGGTGAGCCATCAGCTGAAGTTTTGACCTGCAATATAATTTAAGAACACCAAGAAAAGATGGATATTACCTAATCCTGTTGTATGAGTAAAACATATGTTGACATACAGGGCATTCAGCTAATACTTGCACTAGGGGACACTTGGCAGTTTTCTGGGGACAAATGGCTAAGCCATCGTGATTGGTGCAGTAAACATATTCTGGCCTAGGAAAAATAAATCAAAATAGTTAAAATTTAAGACAAAGCAAATATTATTCCATCCTTTAAAAATATTAATGCCATAAAAAGACTGTCTTGGTGCATAATAAAAGAAAACTCACCAAAAAATTCTCTGTTGCCAAAGCTTAAATATAAATAAACCAACCAGAGAGTGGTCCAGGCTTACTATTGGACAAATAATTCAGAACCTTAAAGTAGCACCTGATATTGCACCCATCTTTCTGAAGTAGTAATGAATTTGGCTTGCCCAGTTAATTCAGTCATCAGGTATCACTATGAAAACTAATGCAAATAATGTTTTGGGAAGAGAAAGCATCAGGAAGCTCAATTCATGTTCTAAGTGTTATTTTTATGCTTTTATATTGCTATATTTCTACAGATAATTACCAAAACAGCTACATGCGTACTTTCCATTGCAACCAAATTGTTCTGAAATAAGCCTGCCATATGTATATTTATAAACACCAAGGATTTAGTGTCATTTCACTCAAATCCTCCCCAAGGGATCTATTATTAACAAGAACCTCAGTTACCTCACCTCCAGGGGTGGGTTGTAACAAGAGTAACCTCTGTTGCAAGGCTTTTTGAAAAGAACACCATTCTTATATGGCTTTTCTGGAAACTTCACTACTGCTATACTTACTTCTTGCAATGTTGATAAACAAAATTTACTGCCCGTTTAAAATGTATTTTACTAGGCTAATACAGCAGCAATGATAACAGCTTAGAAATTGGATTGCATGTGACTCTGAAAGTGGGACATATGAGCGAAAGCTTCTGCTTCTCGTATGTTTGCAAAACAAGCTCCAGGGCCCAAATATAGAAAAGTAAGGTACAAAGGCCTGAACATATGTGCTCTGGGAATGTTTAGAAAAAGGATATGCCACATCAATGAACTGCAAGATGGTTTACCCCAAGAGAAAGTAGACAAGCTCACACAACTCTGTCATTTAATTCTCATGGCTGCCAGCAGGAGATCTATCACATTTCTTTAACTTCATTTTCACCAAACTATTTTATTCCCCTTTTTCTTCAAAATGGAGTTTCAGAAAAGCAAAAAAAAAAAAAAATTAAGAGATGCCTGAAAGGAAACAACCCATTTTTTCAGGAAAAAAAAAAATGAGCAGGGAATTAGGGGAAGCCATTCCACTAAAAAAAAAAATAACAAAACAAAAAAGGACATACATTTTAAATGACATCTAAATATCTAGCCTAATCCAAAAGAGACCACAAGCAATCTGTTTCCAGAAACTTTATCGTGTTTTGTGAAAATCCTTCTGTAAATAAACCTGTATAAATTATTTAGATTAGCTTGAAAGATTAAAGTTCTATTTTCATGGGATCTCATATAAAGCTTTTACCAGTAAGTGATCACTTCTGGGACAACATTTCAGAAATTCTCCACATAAAACCCTTTAGTACTAAACACATAATCTTCCTGACAAACACATCCTCTATTTATCCTCTGCCTTATTTTTTTTCTTAGGAAAAAAACCCCAAACTTTAAAGAAGTTTGTCTCATGTCATGAGATTATAGTTGCTATTCTTAATCTTTCTTTAGGATTTTTTTATTTTTAACAATAATTAATTTGCTAGCAAAAGATGAAAGACATGTAAAATTGGCAGAGTTGCATAGAAGTGTTTAAAACGTATAACAAAATGCATAAGAAACCTGTATAAACTAAGTATCTTAAAATAGAAGAAAAACTGGAGAAGTCCTGAATTACTGACTCTATTTTTCCTGAAGTCTTATTGAGGCAGAGTTCTCACTGGGGTATGTTGAACTATGCACTAGAATCAGAACAAGATGACCTAATTTTATGTTATATTGAATAGTGTGTGATTTCAGAAAATGTCATTTAATTCCTTACAACTTCAGTTCTCACATTTGAATAATAGGGGCAATGTTTTTTACATTATCAAAAGATGCTTCAGAGAAGTAGAATATCTATTTCTTCAACTACCTCACCTTGGAAAAGAAAAGCCATAATGAATTCCTTGATGAAATATGTGCTCCATTTTGCTACACACTGGCAATTGAATTAAACACTACTACTGCCCTTCCCTGCTTCTTCACCTCCTTCTTCCCCTCAAGGATCAGTCAGATGTCAGGGAAAATCACATTTATCTGACATCTTTGAAGTTAGGAACATGGTGAGAAAATGGGAAATATCCTATCCAAAGGGAAGGAAAAAGTCTAATGGTGAAGCATGAGAGCAGAGGGTTG
The DNA here is from genome assembly GCF_000738735.6 of Corvus cornix cornix. NCBI lineage: Eukaryota > Metazoa > Chordata > Aves > Passeriformes > Corvidae > Corvus > Corvus cornix. The sequence goes on along the minus strand of NC_047057.1, from coordinate 16,098,611 downwards.
CTAAAGTTACACAGATAGCAGTAGAAACTGAGGTATAGCAAAGAAAATGAGTTATTGAATCATTGTGGTTCAACAATCTAGTATGAAAACCTTGCCAATGGATAAAAATGCTGACTCTATCAAGTCCAAATGCTGGACTTGATGCTAAACCAGATACAGGTGGTATCAATGTTATAATTTAAATGTCATTATCTTGGCTTTTCACCTCTAAAACTTATCATCCAAAAATAAATACAACAAGTACAAAAATTGCTACCCTGCTGTTTCAGAGAAATGGTTTTATGACAGCATTCAGGTTTCATGCTCCCAAACTAAGTGCTGACTTAGAAGCATTTCTGTATTCAGTGTTCACCTCTCTGGCCATTTTTTAGAGTACATAAAAACCTGCATTCTTATTCTCCTGTCCTAACTGCTCTGTGAGAATGGCTGTATCAATCAAGATTGATCATTGTCAAGAAAATACTGTTTGGCAGAGAATTTTGAAATTCCTAGCTGCATTCTGCTTTAAGAGCTTCTGGATTCAGGATCATAAGGGGACCCTTGGGAACCCTCTGAGAATCTGCTGCCAGATAAGGAGAAGATAAGGCCACATGTGTTTGAGCATGAGAAAGCTCTAGCAGCTTCTAACAAGCTGAATCAGCTGCCTGTGACCCAAGCATACCTACTGCCTTTGCTACAGATGCCCCCAATGTTGGGGGGGCAAAGACCCTCCTAGTGTAGCTAGGGAGGGGCCAGAACTAAAGCACAGCTCCCAGAACGTAGCTAACAGATGCAGGAGCACAAAGAGGGGGTCCCATCTCAGTTCAGAGCACCCTACATGCTTTCAGGCACAGTGAGGTGCCACAGGGTAGGTTCTTCAGCAGGTGGTCGAGCAGCTGCCTCTACCAGTGCAGAGGCTTCAACCCCAGCAGAGCTTCAGAGTGGGTGCAGCCCTGTGAGTCCCAGGCTGCAGGGAGTCCTTGGGGCCTCTCCCTGGGGCTGGAGAGGTGGTCCCCTCTCCCACGGAGGTGTGCTGCTGTTGAGGAGCTGTGTCACCAGTGGAGGAGTTACAGAGGAAGTGAACAGGCTGTGCTGCATCAGAGGGGATTAGAGAGTGATCTACAGCAGCAACCAGGATAGGAAAGAAGACCTGTATTGAAAAACAAATGGTATTGAATATCTGATCCATATTAAATTCCCACTGAAAAATTTATATTCCTGATCAGATCAACTCTGGTCCCACATCTTCTGAACTCCTTTTGAAAGGAATATGATTTACAAGCTTCAAGACCACTCCGCAAGGTAAGGATCCTGATCTACATTAATGTAAATAAACTCCTTTTATCTACACTATTTATATCTTCCATATCTTTTTAGATATAGCTGCGATGCTGGTTTCGGGATTTCTTCTTTCTCAAGCCTCTTCAAAGACAAATAGTGTTCCATCTTTAAATGCTCACACTAGAGGGGAGAAGCAAGTCAATTATTTGTGAGGAAACACATAGAAAGTTATGCCAGGATACAAAGAAACTCTTGGCTATAGTTTTCATGGAAGTAGTTCTTTATAAACTGCAGTTTAGGAAAGCCCTATTAGAGATGTGTAGTGATTAATTCATCCCTACCTTAAACAAATGCCAGTTTTTAAAATTTCCTTCTGAACCTGACCAGTTCATCTGATAAGGATGGTAGACAATAGTCATAATGTACTGTGATGGCTACTCAAACTGGAAAAATTATATGATGTGCCAAAGCACCTTTCCATATGATTCATACGCATTTGTGCACCAAACATTTATCACGGAAGATCCTGTTAAGGGCTCAAGAAGTAGCCAGGTAGGTATTGCTTGCCTGTGACTTAGAAGCTGACATATATGATGAGGAATACAATAATAAGAATATTCTGTATGGTCTAAATGCTTTCCTGATATTTGAAATTATAGCTGTGGGGGAGAAAAAAAAGTTTTATACATACCTGTGTGTCTTGCATGCATATGTACATATACAATAAAAACAAAATGTAGGGATCATGCGGCTCTAAAGATATATATAATTTTTCCAATTAGAAAAGGTCCTTAAGATCAGTGTTCTCTTAAGAAGTCTATTTTTATTACATATTGGAAATATTTATCTATGCTTAATTTAGCTTGTTTGGGATATTTCCATAACAAATGTATTTTTCAATCTAAAGACTGGTATTAGTCAAGTTTCTTAAATACTTGCATTCTATAGAAAGTTTGTCAAATTTGATTTGAAAAAACTTCTTGGTGAATGTGTCCTCCTTTTTCTTTCAACTAGCAAAACATCTCCTCATAAAGCAGTATTTAAATTAATCATTTTTACCTACATAAAAATACCCTATTTTATAACTATTAGTCTGATGCTTCAATATCATAGAGTTATTTTATATATTACACACAGCATAGATTGTTCTGTCCTATAAAATTAAATGTTAGCCATTGCATTCTTTCACATGACAGCATGGTTAGATGGCTGTTGAAATACTTACAGAGTTACAGAGGAGTGGGGGGAACAGAAGACCTTTTTGGTGATTCAATTCTGTGAGTAGCCAATTGTGATTGGAAACCCACATTCTGGATGTACAGAAATGTGTTGGTTGTATCAAAACACTGGACAACAGGTTTCTGGCAGGGCCCTGGAGCCATTCAACACTGCATAGCAGAACATTAGAAGACAACCCAAACGGAAAATAAAAAATTCTAAATAAAAGAAAAAAGAATTTGATTAATGCCTGAAATATTTTGTCTTTGTAATTTCTATCTATGCCTTGTCTAGTGGTGCCTGCCAATTGTACCTAGAGGAGCACATCTTCTGTGTACCAAACTAATCTGTTTCCCCTTTGAACAGCTGATTCAACTCTACTGGGCTTCAATAAGATGTCAAAATGTAAGTGGAGTGTTTTGGTCTGATTGCTGTATGCTTTCAGTCTCATTTCTTCTTGTGCAAAATGGCTGCAAAATGCTTGCAAAACTGAAATTTTGGTTTTCTTAATCACCACTCTGCATGGTGCAAATGATTCATTCAACAGTGGGTATTCAAAAAGTTTTCGCATTAAAAACTTTTAAGTTTGGTTGGTTTAGTTTTATCTATATATTTCATACTACACCAATAACACCTTGAAATACTGTCCCGAAAGGTTGATTCCATGTTCCTCTTTGCTCTTCCCAGCTGCTGAGTTATCTGCAATGCAGAAGGCCACAAATTAGGAGAAATAGGCTCTGTGATAGTCTGAGGCAGATGGCAGGTAGTTTTTACATATCTCCATTACCTTATTCTCCACACTGTTCCCCCCCAGTCATCTTAAGGGGAGCAGTAATTTTCTTCAGCTTTTTTATTTGAATATGCAGTTAGCAGATTTACAATACCTCAGCATCTTCTCCTTCTGCTGGTCTACTAGTATTGTTTGTGTCAAAAAGGTAGTATTAGCAAAACTCCCATTTCATAAAAAAACTAATTTCATCTCCTGGAACATTTTGAGGAATTACATGAATCTGATTCATTACTTAGCAATTTTAAAACATTCATTGAATTGCTATGTTCAGTGGTAATCTGTAAAGAACTTATTTTCTGCTTTCTGTACTGTCTCCTCACTAATCCTTTGGTCCAGGTTTTGTTAGTTGATTGGTTGGGGTTTTTTTTTAAACATCACAGGTTCTTTCCTCATCATCATAGATACTCATAAATATTATTATGAGAATTCAAGAAGCTTATTTCAAAAATCTTGTGATATGTAAAGTGTTTTTATTTCTGCTGAAGGGAAAAGGATATATTTTTAAACTTACAATCATATTCAAGTAAAAATTTGTATGAGGGAGTTTAAAAAATGGGATAAGAGTAATATATATTATCAAAATATTTAAAGTGATTTCTCTTTCAAAACAAATCAGAAATATTTTCCCAAGTTTTTGATCTGAAGACCATGCCTCTTCAACTTCTGATGTATTTGTATAATTACTGAGGAAGTGATTAAACTAAGATAATGTGTTTTTAAAAGCATCTGTTGTTACACTTGTTTATCCTATTTCTTTGAACAAGGAAATAAGTCAGTTATCAAGGTTAATAAAATTTCTCACTTAGAGATGTGCTAGACAGATTACTGATATCAGATTTTAGCAAAATTATTTAGGGAAAACCCAGCAAACAGACACTATGTTCAGTACAGAGGCAATTGGGTCACATTCTATTGCCCATTTAACATGAGAAGATATTGTAATAATCCTTTCTCCCATCTATGGATAAGGAGAGTGTTTTCTAAAGGAACAAAGAGAAAAAATACAGAATACCACACTTAATAAATGTTCTCTACAGAATACAGAGTCAACCTTTCCTCTTCTGTTCTCTTGCTACTTCTTCTGCAGTTGCAGTCTGAAATGATCAGGCCAGACCCCTAGTCTCTGATTTACTTGCTGCTCCAAATATCACCACATAGTAACACACTCCTCTTTTAAGACACTAATGGTGTACACAGCAGGCTTGAGAGGGCCTCTGCTATCATGAAGTTTTAATTACTGTTGTAAATAAGGACCACTGAGATTTACTGCAGATAACGTAATGGCTCAAAGTAGCAAACATATTCTGATCAACACAAGAATATGAATACAGTAGGAGAAATATGTAGCTGTTTAATGACAGATAATCTTATGTGAGATGGAAAAATTAAGATGCCAAAAATTTAGGGCATAACTACACTTCTAACTTACACAACTGATTTAGGAGCCTCCTGGAAGAACCTTGACCTTTCAGATCATTACAATATTTAATGAAATTTAATGGAGAGCTTGATATTTTATCTTGGAGAACATTTCAATTAGTATAAGGAATCCAATAACAAAATATATTCAAAGATCTATTTGTATGTTAAACAGACTATACCCATATGCCAATGAAATGAGATGCATTCTAATAAACTATTTGAAATTGGATTATTCTTGTACTATTTCTTCCATTATCACAGAATCAGCTAGGTTGGAAAAGACCTTTGAGATCATCAAGTTCAACCGATGATCTAACACCAACCTGTCAACTAGACCATGGCACTAAGTGCCACATGCAGTCCTTTCTTAAACGCCTCTGGGGACAGTGACTCTATCACCTCCCTGGCAGCCCATTCTGTGAGGAACTTCTTCCTAATGTCCAAAATTATATACACTGATAAAATAAGAGCAGTAACACAAAGTGAAATTTCTTATTCTCACTATTTACTTGAGTTTTTTGGCTTGTGTTTAATATGAATGTTCTCACTTCCAGGCTTTGGAAACTGGGCCTGCATAGAAAGACCTGTAGAAACCGCACAGTGCGGAGTAAAAGAATAATAGGCTTAACTTAAAAAAGCAGTCTACAGAACAATTATATGCAAATTAAACGGTACCTTCTGGGAATCATCAGAGGATTGACCAACTTAAAGCACTAAAGTGAATCCTCTGCAAAGAAAAGTGAGATGATGCTAACACTAGTTACTTTTTTTTACTCGCATTTTAGAGTGATTCGTACATTTTGTTTACACACAAAGATGTTTTTTGCTGTCTCCCTGAAAGATCTATTCATCAGATTAATATTCTAGTGCTTGAGTACTTCAGTACAGTACAGACATTTTATTTTCTATATGTTTACAGAATAAACTGTACAATTAGTCACAAATTCCTTGCATATGTCCTCTTCTCTGCCTCCTTTTGCAAAACATATTTAATGACTGTCATGCACATTCATGGTAGGTTTTTTTCCAGGCATTCAAAGAATATTTTTCAAGTGATTAGTCTTCTTCTCATGAAAGGTCATGGCCAAGGAGTTCTCATTATATAAAAGAAACTAACAGAATGTGAAATGAACAGACAGATGAAATATCCCGTGTCATATACTGAAATTCAGCTTTCTGAAAAGCAGTAGGTAGGATGGTTGGGTAAACACACAATTAAAAAATGTTTTCCAAGCTAGCAGTAAAACAGTTAAGAATGCAGACTGTCAACCCTTTTTTTGCCGTAGTTTTTTTAATTTCCTTCAGTAAAACGTTTAGCTGAGACTTAACAGTAGCTACTTTAGCAGTCTAAAAGACATTTATCTGACATTAGTCATCTTGGTTCAATCCGGAGCCACCATCACCAAAAAACTATTAATTCTGTCATAAGATATATGCACAAAATAACAGGATGAACCAGAGGTGGTTCTGCCTCTTCTTTTTGATTGACTCTGGAGAAAGTCTAGGGAAATGGCTTAAATTAGACACTTAAATGTTTTGATGTCTACAAATTGTCAAGATCCAAAAGTAGTTACAGTTTTGTACTTAGGTTGCTTTCAGAATTGAAAACAGTGAGGCCTTTCCAGACAGAAACCAAAAGAGGAAATAAACGAAAGCCACCTGAGCCACACAGATAAACTGTACAGCCATAAAACAGTATATAACAGTATAAGCACAAACACTACAGACTAATAGCATAAACACTGTATGCTAACAGTAATTATAAACACTATATACCAACAGAAAGACAGAGGGGTAAATGACTGCATAAACAATCAGATAAGGCACTTAAAAGGGAGAAACCTCAGGTCCAGGTCCTGTTTCAAGGCATTGGAAGGAACTGAATGTTTGTGTCTCCAGGTACCCTTAAGAGGTGGGACACCACTACAGCCTTCTCCCAGCAGCTAATTTTAGGTGCTACATAATTCTGTGGCTCACTAGCATAACCAACTGTCACCTTTTAAAAAGAGAAACAAGGACAAATACATCCCATGTGTTTCACTTAGTCTGAGATGTGCAAGCCCATTGCTTCCAATTTAGAAGTTACCATGCAGAAAGTGAGGACCCTGATCCTTTGAAACCATCAGATCTTTGTCCTCAAGTCACCAAAGAAGCAATAAAAATCCAGCAAATTAAACAAACTAAAGGAAGGTACCACATATTGTTATATAACATGCTGACATTTGTTTCCATCTCTAAGAATGAACTAATGAAAAAGTCATCTTCAGACAGAACAAGACAAAGGCATTATCACAGTCCAGACCTTATCAGAAAGATTAAAACTGAATCTCAAACTGACCATAAAAAATAGTATTAACTACTTCTATAATATAACATGATATTTCTTTATGCTATGACCACACCAAGTGAGTTCTCTAAAATTCCAGAACTGTAATTGTAGCAATTGTAACCAGAAGACCATTGTAAATTGAGGAGTTAGTGATCCACACAACAGTTATCCTGAGCAGGTGATGCCTGTGCTGCTCTATGCTATACGTATGTCACTGGGCCATCACACCTGTGCTGTGCTGTGCTGTGCTGAGCTGTGCTGTGTGTACCCCTCGCTGCAGGAGAACCTCAGCTGTGCTGTGCTGTGCTGTGTGTACCCCTGGCTGCAGGAGAACCGGAGCTCATCCAGGGTAACCCAGGAGCCTGCAGGCAGCTCCCACTCAGTACGGGGTTGTATTTAGGCAAAAAGGTGGGAAGAAGTACTCATGCGAACATAATTTTCTTTTTTTTGACAGTAGAATTTATTAATAGAACTGTTTTATTTTAAGAAAATCCTGTAAAATCTCAAAAGACCTTCTCCTTTACAGTCTTAGCTCTGATAAATGGCATTTTAAGTGGTGTTCCACAGTGTGAGTGCCCTCCTTATTACGATGACAATGAACCAGGACTTGCAGCTGCAACACAGTAACCAAGATACCTTATGTTCCAGCTGAAATGACAGTCTTTAGAAATAAAAATATTTCTACTAATATTTCTGGTGTTAGTAAAGCTTTATCCAGAATACAGGATTGTAAACTTACCATTTTATTTTTTGAAAAACATTTAATATATGTCCTAAAATGAAGGGTGAAAGCATAATTTTTTGACTAAGCTTCAGGTGCAGTCCATACTTCTAACATTCATGGTGGTGAAAAAATGCTTAAGTGTGAACTAACTGCCCAGCTTTTCAAAAATACATCATCCCTAATATTTCCTTGTTGCTGGTACTATTTTTAAGAGCTACATACCTAATATATGGAAATCTTTAATAATGTCACCATGTCTTACTCACATGACCACAAACTGCAACCTTCACCTGTTTTTTACCTACATTTAACAGAAGCATCTACCTACAATAATTACTGACTCTCAGCCAAGTCACTACAAGTTTGTTATGGAAGCTCATTTAAAGTGAAGTCCAGATCAGGGTGAAAAAATCTCAGTGCAATCTACTCTCTCTTAAGTCATTCCAAACATAGCTCTTCAATTAGATAATGAAATATATACACGTATTACATTCTCATACACTAAGTGCCTCTTCGGAAGGAATTCACAAATCCTGGCAGCTGAAAAGACTTGAATATTTAGGAGGAGCAACAGTGTAAGAGTGTTAAGAAAGTTTAAATGTAGAACTTCTAAAGTCAAATTTAGTTCTTACATCTCTATAAATACTGACTAAGCCACAGACTACAGGGAAATACTCCAGATGTCTAGTCAACAAAGATCAGGCTCTAAGACATAAAACTCTCATAACAATTCCAGCAACTTCTATCTCCTCTAAAATATGCAATTACTTAGGTGTTGGGAGAAGTCTTGTGTACTTTTTTTATTCCCAAAGCTGACACTACCACTGATTTTTTTTAAATCTTTTACTTTTACCTGCTCTATAAGCAGGTATAGCTAGTAACTATTTTTATTTATCTTAGATGCTTGAAGAGATACGCTCCTATCTTAAGGGAAGCATACTGTCTATGAAAAGTCTCTCCCCTCATCTGCATGGTAATTAAGCACTAGTCAAGGTGCTATCAGAGTGTGTACAAGAACAGGGCTACAAGGCAACATGTCACAATTGCAACTTGGGAACAACTGCAAGAGACTGAGTGCTGGACTCGAAATGTAATGCTAAGTGTTTTCATGAAAACTTTTCCATCCAGTTCGAATTGCTTTTACAGGCTGTGATACTGTATTCCTAGTTTCTTTTCATAAAAAGGATGTTTTATAAAAGATGGACAGTCAAAATACAGAAGTATCAAGGAAGAAAACCTTGCAGAATATAAAAAATACTACAACACCTTGAGTGCTCACTCAGAAACCACAGTTCCAGCAAACAGATCTCTGTTAATTTCCTAAATGACACATTCAAGAAACAAAAGCTGAATAAAAGGATTCATCAGTTCAGCATTTAAGAAGAACACATTTCATAGTATATTTTTAAATGAAATCTCCTCCTCCAATAAAAGTGCCATGTTGCAATCTAGTTAAGTCTATTCACAGTACTCAACAGTGATCATGTAATTCTTCTCCTGCAAAAAATCTCCAGAGGACACATAATGACAGTGTAATCAACATATAAATGAATTCACAAGACATTGTCTAATCTTGTAAAGACCAGGAAAGATGTAACAATAAGCAGCATAGAAACTGTCTTCACTGTCCTGTATGGATGAGTTTCCTAAAAGTGACTATCTCAAAGTTGTAAGTGAAATTAATAAATAGAGGGATAATGGAGATAAACAGCACTTACAAGCTTATCCAGACTGATGCTGAGTCTCCTCATCTTCCATATCATTCATTAAGCTGAAGACACTTAGCAGGACTGGTATGCAAGACGATTATTCACTTATACATTTCATCCATATCCTGGTGTTCATGCTATCTCACCACATAAGAGAATCTAGAGCACACCTACTTTTCATTTTGAATATTAACTGAATTTTTTTTTGAAAATTCATTTGTTCAAAACAATGAAGTTACAGATTTTGAAGCCATATTTTAATATGAAAAATGGATATACATCAAAACTACTCATATAATTCATCCATCAAGATCCCTGTAACTAAACTCCCACCACGCAAATAAAAATCCCTAAAAAAGGATTATATTTTGCATCCAAACCTTGAAAGCCCAGAAGATCTATCTGATTCCACCAGAGAAAAGGATGCTAATCTAGCATTTGGGATCTTTAGTCTTTATCTTCCCTCAGTGAAATACACAGAGCTGCTAGTTCCATTCAGAGAGCTGCTAACTGTATTGCCTCAGAGGAGCAGTTTCTGGAAAGTCAAGTTTCAGGTTCTGTACGACTCATAAATCAGTATCAACTCCTTATACTATACCCTGACATAAATGGGAAAAGCCCCTAACTGTCATTCCCCTTTCTTATATTAAAAGTCTGTATAAAGAAAATACTCCATTTTAGCAATATGCATGGTATGCTGTGACTGCCATTCCTCATACTGACATTATTCCCCTCTGGTCCTCTCAGAATTTATTTTCTTATCTGTAGTCTTACAGCTGAATTGTAAATTTTCTGAAAGGAAGTATCTGTATCAACCACTTGTTCAGTACCTAAAATGAAATCAAGTTCCTATTCCATGACTGTACCAAGCCCACAACATATTTGCACAAGGCAGACTTTTAAATATTTACATTGTGACATATTTCTCACTTTAGTGTGCAAAAAAGATGAACATTTTTTTTGTTTCATTATAAAGAGAACTAAATCTAGGCTTACATGATGACACAACAGAAAGGCAACAGACATTTCTAGTGTTTAGAACAGAAAGTGTTTTTCTCATGTAGTGTTCATTAGGGACACAAGAGAGTCCATTATCACATCCAATAAAAAATATCCGTGGACTATTCAGAGAGAAATCTTGTCCTAGGCAATAGCAATTCTCAGTTTAAACTTTGGAAATCTAATCTTCTTGAGCCTTCAACAATTTTACATGAATGTATAAAATTTAGCAAGAGCAAGTGCTGGATTCTCCACCTGGGACTGGAAAATCTTGGTTATACATAGGAACTGGGGAATGAGAGGCCAGAGAGCAGCCTCACAGAAAGGGACCTGGAGGTCCTGGTCAATAACAAGTTGAACCTGAGTCAGCAGTGCCCTGGCAGCCAGGAGGGCCAAGCGTGTCCTGGGGGGCACCAGGCACAGCATCACCAGCTGGGCAAGGGAGGGGATTGTCCCACTCTGCTCTGCACTGGGGCGGCCTCACCTCGAGTGCTGGGGGCAGTTTTAGATGCCACATAGGATATAAAGTTCTTAGAGAGCATCCAAAGGAGGTCTAGAAGATGCTGAAGAGTCTGGAGGGGAAGCCGTTCGAACACTGGCTGAGGTCACTTAGTTCGTTGGGCCTGGAGAAGAGGAGACTGAGGGGAGACATCACTGAAGTTACTACAACTTCCCCAGAAGGGTAAGTGGAGGGGCAAGTGCTGACCTGTTCTCTCTGTTGACTAGTGATAGGACAGAAGGAAATGGAATAAAGCTGCATCTGAGGAAATTCAGGTTGGACATTAGGAAAATGTTCTTCATTACGAGAGTGGTCAATCACTGGAACAGTCTTCCCTGGGAAGTGGTTGTGGCACCAAGCCTGTCAAGAGTTCAAATACTCTTGCCCATATGGTTTAGTTTTAGGTAGTCCTGCAAGGACCAGAGAGTGGGACTCAGTGATCCTTATGGGTCCCTTCCAATTTTATATATTCTATGATGCTATGATTCTATGATTCCATTTTGACAGATTTTTTTTTTTTCCTTTACACTGCTACTACCAGCTTCATGATTTTTCTCCATAAAATGAAAAGCCAGTATCTGTAATGAATTATGCTATTAAACTAGGAGAACTATTTGGAGAATAAATACATGTAGTACATACTTAAAAACCATACAGAAAACATAAATAACAAGATGCATGTTATCTTTTTGTAATCTATTGTTTTTATTAAATTCTGCTTAAACACTGAGAAATAAGAGGCTAAACTAGCCAAAGAGGATTAATACCATAAGAAAGAACAAGAAGGATTAATTTAAAAGTGCTCAGAAAAAAATGTTAATGTTTCAGAAGATATTGCTCTATAGTTTGGCAAGCTGGTAGCCTGAATCACTGAAAAATAAGTAATTGCCTCCTTGGCTTCAAGTGCTACATCTGTTTAATTGACTATCCTCTGTCCTTTGTCATTTCAAAAATTATAAACACACAATTAAATAGTTTCTAGCAGACAACCAAGCTTATCTACTCCTTGGAAGATATCAAGTAGCTTTATGTGTTTTTATATCTTATGCAGACAAAAAAATTGCTATTTTTTTGGTAAGACAGCTGTGCAGCAAATAATAGGTACTTTCCATCAGTGAATAGACAGCCTCATAGTTAAGGAAAATTCTGTTGTACATCAGTCAGTCCAGGTGGGATCAGCTTCCCTTTTTCCTTCCTTCATTACTGTCTCCCATGTGCTAAGGTACTTCTACCTAAAATGTTCTTAGAAAGAATCACTGAACCATGTAGCTTGCATGAAGTGCACACACTACAGCGATGAGCTGACAGTTTGGTGAAGTTATAAATATGGGCTACGCAAGAGCATCAGTGCTGGCTTACACATGCTGGGTTCTTACAATGTGTGTGCTTAATACTGATTTAATGCATGATATTTATGATTCTCATATAGTACAGTGATAGATGCATAAATAAGCTCAGATCGGCGTCTAAAAATATTTTTGACACAAACAGTCTCCTTAATTGAGATTGGCCTCATTAGCATTGATACGAACGACTTCCTTATCAAGAGTAGCTTATATGTATCAAGTTTATCATGGTATTTATTTTTTCTATTTCATTGTTTGTCTTAGTTGATCTGGTTCTGCTAACTAGATATGATAAAAAAAGTCCTTAGTCCTATGCAGAGCTTTTATCAAAATGTTTTACAAAGAAGGTTTAGCATTGTGATCTCCATTGCTATCAACAGAGAAATTTACACACAGATAAGTCAAGTGCATTTTGAAGTATGCACTACACACAAATCAGAGAGCTAAACTAAGAGGACTGGAGTCTCAATCCTGTGCTATAATAAGACAGATATGTTCTCTCCCCAAGAGATGGAAAAAGCCAAAATCAGGTGGCTAATTACAAGTAACCACAGACAACCAATAATCCTTGAATAATCCAGTTTCAAGATGCCTGAATTATTAGATTCATAGATTCCTTGTAAGCTTCTGAAGTAATTAAAGCCTGACTGAGAAGCTAAGTGATCTTCAGCTGAAATCCTATGAAGAGATTAGCTTGAGAACATAATGTATGATGACTATTAATGTAGTATTTTGCTGTTTGAGCAGCGTCATTCAGCAAAACCTTACCCAAATTGTACATGTAATAGATTCACATCATCTTTACAAGGCTAAAGCTAATGTTAGAGGAAAGCACCAAAAAAATGTGATTTAATCTCTTACTATACCAATGACAACATGAGACGCAGTAACTGACAGAACACAGCCAGATACTTCAAGGCTCCAAGGGATGAAGATCTGTGAGTCTTTCCATAAATTAGGAAATGGAGCACTGTCTGATGAGGGCAGTCTAGTAACAAGAATATGAACTTGTTACTTTTCCACCATTTTTAAACAAAGATTCTCCATAATTTGGAAAGAAATATTAAGATTTCAGGTTTTCTAGAATTATTAAACTACTGTTAATTTTGTATGTTTTAAGACAAAATACCCTTGGAAATGTACTATAGTGTCTAAAGTAAGTTACATGTCCTTGAAATTACCTGGAATCTCTCCACTGACCATGCAGAGACCAGAGACCATTTATCAGAGTCATATTTAAACTGTGTGTGTTGAGCAACAAAATATTTATATCATAACCATTGGACTCTATTGTAAAGGAATTTTCACTAAGTCATCCCTGTGTCTGAGCTCATTAAAACCCTCATCACTTAATCAGAAAATAAGAGATTGTTTATTCTAATTCAAATTGGACTCAACCTAAGAATTTATTTTTAATAGTCATAGTCACAGGGTTTCTGTCAGTCACTAGGACTAAAGCCTCCTTCTGAGCCACTAAGTACAATTAAGCTTAAGTGTGAATTTGATGCAATTTGACAAGAATAATATCCATCCTTGCAAAAATTCTTGGCCTTTTATTTCTACTTTCTGCATCCCTTTTACGTAGATTTTCAGTGCACATTTTTAAAGGGAGTACAATTCTTCGCATGTATGTTCAAGAAAACCCCATCATTTTTAGCAAGACTATAAGCCACTTTGGTCTACAACATTAACAGACCAGTGCATGGTTTTGTCATAGCCCCTCCTCTTGAGGAATCTTTTTTGCTGAGCATCTGTTACAATGCTTTCACAATACAGAACCCAGGAACTGAGATATGAATGAGTAGCAGTATCTGCTTACATTACTAACAGCAGCATCCACAACGAATGCCTTAGGGAAGATGGAAATATGTATGGCTCTCCTAAGCTTATCTTCCTGCCTGCCCAGATACACAACTTTGCACTCCATGGAGACACATCTTCTATATTCCTTCCTCTTCTCCCAAGAGAATCTGATGCCAAATGGGGCCATCATGGTCCATCTGCCCAAGAAGGAACAAATAAAAATAAAAAAGCTAAGCTTCACAAAAGTGTAGCAGAAAACCATCACAGCAATGGATTCTGTTTGGAGCATTTCCACATATCTGTGTAATGATGCCTCTTCAGTGAAAGAAACCAGTTATACACTTTCAGACATTGGCCTCACGTCTGACTCACTTCTCCGTTCTAGTCAAAAATTCTATATCCTCTCATGCCTTCTCTTTGCTATTCTAAACATCACCAAACCTTTTGTTCCTTTCCCATTTGGAGGTCCTGACTCTCCAGTTAGGACCAGTTTGGTATTTCCTAACTCTTGGTATCATTAAGACTAGTCAGATTTACTTTCATCTTAAGAAACTTTCTTTAAGGAACTTGTGTCCTTTTCTAGAGAGCAAAAGATGAGGGGGAATCTCATTTCTAAACACATAATGCAAATGTTATGTAGTTCAAATTTAAAAACTAAAAAAACATTTAAATTAGCATAAATGTTCAAAGAATTCTTCATGCCTAAGTAAGAAACTATCACTTCTGCTCTAATAGCTATGGCTCTGAAAATATGCAGGTGATGAAATATTTCTAAATTTCCATTAGAAGCTTAGATCACAATGGCAGTTTAATGAAAGACTAGAATTAACGTCACTGAAATGCAAAATTATACTAGAAGACTCTTTATATTACACTAACAATGAGGTGAGATTATATAAGCTTTTGAGACAGCATACTGTTGGGTCCAATTTTTCAGCTGTGCCTTGTAAAGATGAGAAAAAAACCCTATTATATCTCTGGTGCACTGCTAAGAGGCGCAGCATACATATAGTTAAAGTGAATAGGAACAATAGGTCAGCCTGCTGGAACTTGTCAGGAAAGAAAAGCTAGGAAATGTGGAGGTCTACAAAACTAAAATACATATATCATCCATGAAATGATCTTTGGACTCATGTATTATATTAAAAAAAGAAAAAAAAAAACACATCTAAAAGAGAGGCAAAATAACAGAGAGCAACATAAAAGTGATAGAATTTGCAACCACAGTAATTTGATTCAAACTCTGGAAAGCTTCAAAAGGTTCCAAGAACTAAACTTTATAAAACTTCAACAGAAATTCAAAAATAGTCTGACATCTGTTCTTTCTTCTGACACTGTTACACTTTCAGATGTGTATCCCATATATTCAGTTAATACCAAGAGTGAGAGAAAATTTAAGCCAACTGACCACTATCACCTCAAAAGATTTCTCACTATATCATCCTATTATCTCCCAATAATCCTATAAAGCATCTCTCTTATTTGCAACATAAGAAGAAAGTTACTAGACTGGTGATTCATCTAGTCTAGCACCATGCTGCTGACAATGGCCAGGTTCACCTTCTGTAAGAGGAAATTCTGCTCCTAACAGATACAGAATACACTGTCTGTGTGGAGGCCCCTCCACAGCTATCATAAGCTATGGATAGACTTACCTTGTAAATTGTGAGGATTTAGAAGAGTAATTTTATTTTTATTAGAATTAAAAATGTTTACATTTTCCATATAAAGAACAAACATGGTTTCAGTTTAATCCAGTCTTCTATATCCTTGATTCCCTGTTGCACCAAGTTGAATGGTTCATCATGTGCTATCTATAAAAATGTTTTATCCATTGTGATGGGTTTTTACATTGTTGTTAAAAATTCATTCATTTTTTAATTATGAGAAAGGAAAGAGGAAGCTATAATACGTCCTCTATTAAAAAAAAAAATCTTGTCTCTATACCAGTGCTGTGCTTTCCAGCATCTAAACTCTCCATGGCATGGTCAGTCCATCTTTGGTCAATATGCTGCCCCTCTTTTCTCTGTAATAATGACGAGCCCAGATCCGCAAAAGTATGCATGCAACTACTGTTCTATTTGGATGCTAAATTCTCATTTATCTAATATGAAATAGGAACCAAAACATTCAAAGATTTCATTCTTTGACGTTTAGAGGTTCAAGAAAAAATAATAATTAATTTGTAATTCATCCCATTGAAAGTAATTTGAGACAGATATCTGAGTTACAAACTGTAAAACCAAAGAAATAAAAATAGCTCAACTACTAATAACAATGAACAGCCTGGAGCAATTAATGATTTTTTTGATGACAAATAGAGGGAGTTTGACTATAATTTTAATCCCTCTGTCATATTTTTCTTTCATATTTAATAGATTAGGACCATTTGCTGTTTTTTAGTTACAGCTCTAAAGATGTATTAGGATATGACAAGATCCAAGAAACCATACTTTTATTTAAAACTTATTCATCTTGTAAATGTTCCTTTAGAATTTCTGGCTTTTATCATCAGTTTAATGAAGTCTAATGGACCTGTTATTATCCTTTCTCTTCAATGGGGTGATAAGAATAAAATATAATTAAGTGTGTTTGAAATAAAAGAACAAAAGCTGACAACATGGGAGAAAAAGAAAATAGATACAGCAACACTGCATGAATGAGAGGTCAGGCAAGCTGCAAATAGCTTTTCTATAGGCACTCTAAAACATAGTCATTCTATGATTCCAAAGCTTATTCATAAGACTTCTGCAGCCTTCTAAACTGGTTACATTCCCAACGGAGTTACAACAAAACAAAACAAATCTGAGTGAACCAGGTAAATTAATTTTTAAAAGAAAATCAAGTCATATTTTACTGAGAGTAAATTGACTGTATGAAACAATAATTGTGAAGGTGGTGTTCATTTTTTGCACATTGTGACTGTATTTTATTTAAATTAAGGTGATCTTACATGCAAAATGATGTCTGATTAGTTTCCACCAAGAGAAAAATTTATGTTAAATATCTACTTTCAAGAGGTTGTCTCTATTCTGTTACTTTTGTATAACTTTGCTATATTAATTATGCATTGGGTAGAGGACAAAATCTTAATTTGCAGAAAAATTATGAACAAGATAAGGATGCATATGCAAAACATGCATTTAAAAAACAAAAATAAACTATTTGTAGAGTCAGTATTTTTCTTGGAAGTTATCCTACAATCAGAAGTTTCTACATTGTATATTTCAAGGCATTATATGAAATTTTTTCTTTTTTTCCTAAAAAACATGAAAAAATCAGTTTGGATTTGTATGACAAACGGGAAGAAAATTTCTTGGAACTCTATCAGAAATATATAAACAAAATCTTTGACTTTATTTTTCACATTTTTGAATAAGGAAAAAGCATTTAAGTTACTTAATAGATAGCATGATCTTTTCCTTTCTTATCTAACTCTAGAAAACACACCATATATCTTATGTTACACATTCCTCATTAATGAAAGAAATAATTGGTTTATCACAAAACTATGACTTCCCATCAAAGTAGAAGAGCTTACAAAAAAAACTTTGAAAATTCATACTATGCTCTCTTTGTTCCTCAATTTAAGTATGATATTTAATGATTTTATAACCCAACATCCTACAATAAAATTACTTAGTATTGTTTCAGCATGGTCAAAAATAAGTATGGGTTTATAAAACAGAGGCAGGAAAAAAACCACAGGGTTTGTATATGAAGCAACAAGGAGGACAAAATTAAGTCACTTTACTTTGAAAGGTGATAATGAACCTGATCAGGAGCTGCATAGGAAAGTTATTGGTTTTCTACTTGGATACTTTTAGCTGCACTACTTGTTAAAGAGAAGACAATATCTGGAGGTAGATTGGAAAGTAGATTAATCTTTGCTGTTATGTTATTTCTGCTCATCAATGAGATCAATGAAATGCACAAGAGATAAATTTATTTAGTCTTTTGCATTCCAAAAAAGCAAAAGCTACCCAATTCCCCACACTGTTTTCTCCTTACACCACCCCTTGAAATTCTTTCTAGATTTTTGTAACGCATGCTGCTCCTTTAGTTATTAAGTCCTTTGGTTTATCATTTCCACTATACAGGATCCACACTTTTCCTTGAAGCCTAAGGGTATTCTGCCAATAGAGTACAACTGAAAGTGCTGAGCAAAATGAGCAGTGAACTGAATCTCTGCATACAAGTAAGTTGCCTCATTTTTTTCTACAAAGTATGAATTTGAAATAAGATAATGCCATTTAGATTTCTACTTCATGCTTCAGAAGCAGTTTTTTTGTCAAAAACAGAAATTCAGTTTGTAATTAATGTCATTTTTCAGGAAAACATTGCTAAAATTTTTTGATTCATTTTCCCTTCTAATACATGGATAACTAAATTTAATCCATTTTTTTCCATTGTCATATATAGCTAAAATCAATATAGTACCAAAATAATTTTGGTATAATTTTTCAGCTTTTGTCTATTTCCCCCTTTGATCAAATAGTGGCATAAAGGAGAGCAGCAAGGTGGACAATGATTTCTTCATGACTTCTTGGTTTGTATGAGTTTGATACATGGTACCACAGCAAGACTCTTGGGCTGTCCTATGCAAGGATAATCAAACATTTGGTAAAGAATAAAAAGTTAGGCAACTCCTCCTTCCCTCCCTTTCAAACAACAGTGGAGCCACATGGTTGTTCAAGCTTGTTATGCACAATCCTGTTGTTACAGGAAGATCTATTCCATAAGAAGATTAGATATTAGCTTAAGCTGCCTTGATACAACTGAATAAGCATGAGCCTGCAGATATACAAATGCTAAATCTACTGGCATTATAATTTCTTAAGCATTCAGAAACCTCCAAGCTTTTCTAGATGGTAAAGCATCCTACTAGGCATAAGTCCATTTCACAGACATACCAAATCTGTTTATTTTGAACAGAAGCAGCATTGTTCAAGTTATAGTGTAATAAACAGATTAGGGCATTAGGCAACACAATTATTAAAAGTGTAATATCCTCAAAATGAAGAAAAGAAATGAATGTCAAATCCTCTGTCAAACAAAAAATTGCAAGGTAATTCAAATTAAAATGCAAGGAAATTCAAATTAAATCTAGATCAAAATAATTTACCTTTTGGCATTATACATCAATAATATAGGTACCAGTTCAGAAAGTAAATAACACTTCAGGTTGAATGAAATTACCATCACTTTTGATCCAGTGTGGATTTTCAAATTTAAGCAATCTATAGTCATGTATTTAGGGCACATTGTTAAAGTATTGTTTGTTACAGCAAAGTAGAGACAGGAACTTTTAAGATTGCAACTTGCTCCTGGAAATCTGAATGCATTTCATTTTTTTTTTCAATTGTTCGCAATAGCTTATGGCAGAATTGGCTCATTGAAAATAATACAAATGGACTATATGTAACATTTTCTTTCACTGGCAAAGGTAAATTCACAGGGAAAAGTTTCCTCCACTATCCCCTTTATCAGAGTTTAACTAATAGAAGATTAGGTCCTATGCTGGACCTTCATACAGAACTCTCTCACATAATTTTCATTATTTGAATTAATTCCATCTCTTTTGAGATCTATTTCACCAATTGCTATTATAAAGGAAAATATTACATCCAGAGTCAAAAAAAGTCAGTGATCCTTCCTGAGGAGAAATTTTCTTTACTGTAATATAAAGGTGACTATAGCTGTGTTTCTAGCAGAGTGTACCAGTATTTTGACACTGAAGTACAAAGCCTGAAGACTAAGAACTTGAAGTGCTTCAGTTTTTTATAAGAACAGATTTGCAAATACTATCAGAACCTGCAGAGGCAAGATTGGGGGTGGAATGGGGATTGCTTTCAAAAACTTATGAAAATCTATTTATAGTCTCTTCCAATCAAAGGGACTTTACAGCTTCCCTCATTAGCCAAAAAACAACCCAAACTAGTAAATTTAAATGTAAATTCTTACATTTAAACACCATTGACTTAAATTTCTATCCCTTTCTAAACTTTACCAATATTAAAAATCAAGTTAAATGTTGAGAAACCATAAAATATTCAGGTTACAATAGAACATAACTGCAAGAAGCCCAGGCATCCTGTGTCAGCTCTTTGAAAAGAGCTAACTTGTTGGCAGATATATGTCTCAAGAATACATGTACCTCCATCTCTAGTCACGAAAGAACTAAAGAGCGAGCTACCTTTGTCTCAGTGGTAGAAATATCAGGCCTTGAGAAACTGAACAAAACAAACTGGTGAATATTCATGGAAAACAAGAATAGATAATTTTCTCCTAGCTGCACTATTGTTCAAATCATGTTTTAGCTCAAAACAACCTCTTTGTAATATTTAGACTGTGTTGTCACAGAAATGAGGGAATATCATAGTGTGTTGTTCAGAGAGCATGGAAATCAGCTCTAAAGGCAGTAACTTTTCATATGTATTTGGATTTTCTGACTTCCCTGCTATCTGTGGACACAGGTGCTCAGGGTAAATAAATCACACCAACAGACTCCAGACTGCAGTATATGGTCAGGCTTGAACATTCTCCAGCCACTGTCAGAGACAGAATACTAGACTATTTGGAACCTTGGTCTCTCTCAGGGGAATTTCTTATACTGTTACCCCTGAGTTCAATTTTGAAGTGTTATATTCAAATGAGAACATTATCTTCTAGGTTTGACTACTCTATAGTATTCTATACCACTGAAGTATTTCCAACACCTTCAAAGAATTAGAAAGAATTGATTGATGATGTTTCATAAATTTGAGAAAAACCTGGGGAATTCAGAGATAACTGTAGTAGGATTTTTCTGATCTTTTGTTTTTGAAAATTTTTATTTTCAAAGAGTTCTTTTCTGGAAGATATCTGTGTGGATCTTTCACTGAAACACTTCTGTGTCAGTAAGTCAGGGAGCATACTTATTATCCAAGATTTGCTGTCCCCAGCCCTTCTAACCCAGAGCATCAACAAACATGTAGAGCATTCAATTTGCCCCCTCTACCTTATCTTATACATAAGACTGAACACCTGGGATGAAAGAATCAAATATCTCTATAGTAAGTTATACTACTTCTTCCTCATCTTCTGATGGTAGCCTTGTGGTTTCACTGCATTTATTCTTCTCTTTTTGTCATTGTTCTGTGACATGGGAAACTTCTGTATACTGTTGACAGTACCAGTTGCTGGGAAACACGCTGCAACAATTATCCACTCACTAGTTCAGCTTTCAAAAACGGAGTTTGAGAAGAAAATTCTTGAGATTCAGTCTGCTACTGTGCACTACTCTTTTCCCTCTTGCTTACACATCTGTCATATCATATTTTAAAAATAACCTTGTTTTTTGTAAATCAGGCGGGTACTACTTGAAATCAGTGCTACTCGTTTGTAAAGAACGAGCTTGCAGTGGCTTTATTGGTTTACATTTCAAATCCCTTGAGACACTATAAAGGGCAGAATTATTTAGCACTTCATGCTATAGAATATGTCTTGTATCTTTCATATGAGTATTTTATGTCAAATCTTTTACAGAGAAAGCTAACATAAGACTAACACAACTAAGTGAACAGAATTGATAAAAAAAACCCTGAGAAATTAAGGCAAGGGAGAAAAACTAGCTTAAAAGAAGCTATTTCAGTGTGCAAGTGTGAAACAATTTTGGAATATACTCTGTTCCTTTCACACTGCTGAATGCTTTCCTTGTTCACAGCAACAATAAGAACCACTGGGTTTTGCTAATAACTAAAGATGACATGGGCAAGATTTCTTGCTTAAGAGTACCACAAGGTCAAACTTTTCTGAATAGGTCTTGCTGAATTTAATATAGATTCATATTAATGCAGAATTCTAGGAGGGTTACATGGAATTATGAAATAATTTGAATACTTTTTTAGCATATTTTCTGAAGGCTTTAGATAGTTCTATCTCTATTAACATTTCTAGGGCACCTCAACAAAATGTGGTGATTGATTTCAAGCACATACTAGAAATGCAAACTTTGTACTTCCGTTAAATTTTTGTTTTGTTTTGTTTTTTGGTTTGGTTTGGGTTTTTTTGTGGTATTGTTATTCTCTATAGCTCTTTTACAATTTCTTTACCCACTGGCTTGAATATGCACTTATGGTAAATGATCCTGTGACATGGCCAGAGATAACTCTAAGTAGAAAAGACAAGACTTATACTTCAGGACATCAGCTGCAGAGGAAAGCATGTGAGTAGGAGAGCCCCTGAGAATTGCGTCATTTCATAGATTTCTACAACACACTTTATTTCCAGCTTTTTCAAAGCATTTATCATTGCCAAATTTAACGAGGACTTGGGCAAAGACTTTCCATATAGTCCTCTACCAGTTCTATGAATCTCTGTGTAGGCTAACCCCCTAAATTTCTTCAAATTACATTAAAAAAACATTTCTTCTTGATGTTATTTTTAGGGATTTCTAGGCAGGCAGAATTTGGCATTGTCTTCTTTCTTTTTATAGTTCACTCTGCATCCTTCTCTAGCAAAGTTTCACCTACAAGTCTTACTCAACTGTTCTAAGCCACAATAATCCATGCTCAACGAAAGAAGTAGGTCTCTTTTCTAACCAAAAATAACTTACTGACTTGGTAGACAATGGGAGAGCAATGGATATTGTCTGCTTTAACTTCAGTGAAGATTTTAACAGTTTCTCCCTCAAGACCACCACAGAGAAGCTGTTGAAGTATGGGCTGGATAAGCAGACCGTAAGGTGAACTGAACAAAAGCTGAATGGCAGGCCCAGAGGGTCATGATTAGTGGCACAAATCCTAGTTGGAAGACAATGCTAGTGGTGTATCCCAGCAGTCCAGTCCCTTATAACATCTTCACTAATGATCTGGATGATAGGGCAGAGTGTTCCTTTTGCAAATTTGCAGGTGACACAAAACTGGGTGAAGTGGCTGATATGCCAAAGGGTTGTGCTTCCATCCAGATGGACCTCAATAGCCTGGAGAAATGGCCTGACAGGAACCTCAAGAAGTTCAACAAGAAGTGCAGCAGTACATGTTGTACACCAATCATCTGGAAACCAATCTTTTGGAAAACAGCTTGGCAGAAAAGGTAGGCAACAACATCACTATAAGCCAACAATGCACCCCTTCAGCAGAGAAGGCTAATGGTATCCTGAGCCACAGTAGATGATTGTGGACAGCAGGATGATGGAGTTGATCCTTCCTTCCCCTCTACTCAGCCCTGGTGAGGACACAGCTGGAGTTTTGTGTCTAGTTCTGGGCTCCCCAGTATAAGGCATGGACATAGTGTAGTCAGGTCAGTGAAGGCATGAAGATGGTAAAGGGACTGAAGCTTCTCTCCTGTAAGAGAAGGCTGAGAGAGCTCGGTCTGTTCAGGTTATAGAAGAGAAGTCTCAGGGGAATTTGATCAGTGCCTGAAGGGAGTGTGTAAAGACAGAGTCAAGGTCCTTTCAGTTGTGCCCAGTGACAGAACCAGAGGCAGTGGGGCACAAACACTGGAGGTTTCCTCTGAACATCAGGAAACAATTTTTTTACTGTAAGGGTGACTGGGTACTGGCATGGGTGGAGTCTTCATCCTTAGAAATACCAAAAAAAAAAAAAAATCTGGACATAATCATATGCAGTCAGCTTTGGATGGACCTGCTTGAGTAGAGGTGTTGGGCCAGATGAGCTCAGAGGTCCATTCCAACATCAACTGCTCTGAAAATCTATGATTCTGAAATGCAGACTTGTGACTGAAGCCCAGTGAAGATACAGAATTCAATAAAAGTGTTCAAAACATTATAAAAATAAGGCAGTAACATCCTAGATCAAATTGAAATGTTAATTCCATCAGGCTTAGCTTTGGCTGACTCTGTTAATCCTCCATTTAAATGAATATTAAATCCAGTAAAATAAAGTTCTTTTCCACTCACCAATAGCAACACTTACTTACTTGGTATTACACTATCTGTGTGCAAACTCTGCTAATACAAATGCCTTTATATAAACACTTACATGAATGTCCTGCTTGGCATATTCATAGGAAATCACTCTACCTGTGAATTACATTGATTTTACCTTTTATCACATTGCTTCTCCATTTAGACACAAACAAAAGATCAAGAGTCTTTTTGTTTAATCTCTGTACTTTATAACATTGACATTATTAGACTGGTTGGCAACTTATACTGATGGTATGGATTTCATTATAACTAGTAGAAATTTAGAGCTGAGGACTATAATAGGCAATTATAGATAATATATTAAGATAATTTTTCTCTCCCACTTCAACCAACAGAAGCTCTTCCAGAAAAAAGTAAAGCTCATCCAGTCAGGAGAGATGCTCACTTTTAACGCTGTTCTATGAGTTGTTTGAAAAGGTAGTTGTGACTAAGAAGTAATTTACACGAGGAAGACAGAAGCATATAAAATGATCAAGCTAATGAAAGCCCATTATTCAGAATCCTTCACAAAATCAAGATACAGTCAACTTAATTTTATGAATATTTTCAGTGCTTTTAACAGCACCTGGATAAGGAGCAGCTGTGAAGATAAAACATTATTCCATAATGCCTTATGATCATATATCTCATCTGTGTGTTTCCACTCTCATTTAATTTTATATCAGTTCAGGCAATGGGACTGCATATTTCTATGAGCTGCATTCCATTCATCAGACAATCTTTAGGAGGGAAATACCATCAGTGTTTGAAAAGAGTTACTGGTATGAAAAAAGTAAGCATAATAGTGTTTTATGCTTTGGGGAATAATGGGGAATAAAAATAACATAGCAATTATGTGAGGAATAAAAATAACAGCTCTGCTTATGGGCAGCAGAAAGACTTTAGTCATAATGTATGTGGTGTTGTGTGGTATTCTGTATTATGTGCCCTGCATGGCACTGCTAAAGAGAAATGGTGGCAAGTCAGGACTAATATAACAGGAACTGGAGTATTTGTAATTCCCTCCTCAACATCTGTTGCATAAAATGTAATTTGCTCATTTGTACAAGCTGTGCTTCTTTAGAGGCAATCTCAAAATCCTTTCTTTTGGATGTACCTGCCCTAATTTGTACAATTTGAATGTGGCCCAAAACAGCTTTCATTTTGGTTTCACATAATTTGAGGATTCTGCAGTGTTCAAACTGTTTATTTAAATTACATAAAACACAAAGCAACACAGGGGTATGAGTGACCAGAGAGTCTGAAAAAAAGAATTGAAAGAGGAATTTTGTTGGGTTTGTTTTTGTTGGTTTTTTTTCAGGAGGCAGAGCTCTCAAACCACCAGGAAGAATATTAAGGAAAGCAGTTAATATGTAGTTAAAGGAATCGTAATGCATATGAACATATGTTGTTTTACCTAATTTTGATCAACTTAAAAGTAAAAATATCTTTATTCTTTCAGTTGGGTTTAACACACCATCTGGTTTAATTATTCCTTAGGTAGCACACCATAAAGTTAATAGTAACAGTATTGTTAAGCCAATCAGAAAGAACATTTCTGATGTGATTTTTCACCATGGATGTTTCTCTTAAACCCATTGACTATAAGGTCAATGTAATAAGCTTTTGCATAAGGATTATGTTACTGCCAGTGCTTGACAGACGTTAGTTGAGAGTAATCACCTCTCAATTGAATCAAATCTGCTTACTAAGTGAAAGAATTTAATCATAATCTAAAGTGCTCCTTTAATCTAGAATTTTGGGCAAATTTTTGATTTAAAAATTGTTGAGAAGCTATAACAACATTAAAAACACAAGATCTTACAGGATTATCTACTAAAAGGAAATAAACTGCAGTTTATAAAAGTCATCTTGATTAAAGAGCCAAAATTCAAAATTAATCTCAGTCCCCACTTCAGCAAAGAAAGATGAAGCCTTCAGAAGCCCAGTGAGCCTTCTGAAATCCACTTCTTTGATCAACCAGTCAAGTGAAATATGGAGTGTTCATTACTCATTGTAATACCAGAGGGACTGTAGAGATTTAGGGATTCACTTCAACATCTTTAAGTTGAAAAGTGACTTCAATCAGTTTTGCATAATCCCAGTTTTAAGGAGTTCTAGTGAAATTCACCATTCCATCCCCGCTGACTTTCAACAGACTTAATTATTGTATAAAATTTTAGCTAAAAATTACTTATTGTATTTATCTTCAGAAGTATTACTAAAAAAGAATGCTGTAAAAAATTCTTACAAAACTGAACATTTCCTTATGGCCCCAAAAAACCTGTTTCTCATCTGACCCAAAAAAGATAAGAAATGGCTATAGAACAGAATTTCATCTCAACAGATTTATCAGAATTACTTTACCAAACATATAAACACACAGTATGCTATTCTCTATTTAGCAAAAGAAAGAGAGAAGATCTAATATACATTATTGGTAGGGGAGTGCTTGGTATTCTCATCAGCATACCATTTATTTCCATTCAAAAATGCAGTATTACATGTTCTCATTCCCTATTCCAGACTTCAGCTACAAGTGTGATAAAGAATGCTATACGGTGATCATGAATTAAAAAAACAGGTATCAGTCATACTGAAAAAAAGACCATACTAAATCACTTTAACATCACAGTTAATCATTGTTTTCCCAATTCCTATGCTGTGTTGCCTATTGTCACTGGATACAATTTATGGCATATTATTGCCATTCTAAATCACACCAGTTACAGTTGTGTCTGGTGACCCCAGGAAATACAAGAGGAAAAAAACAACTTCTCAACAGCCATGCTAAAAGGAGTTAATGGAAATCATTTGCCATTTACTAAATCCCCCTAAATCTGATTCAACCCCAGACTCCCTGAGCAGAAAACAGCGGGGGAACAGAGAGCTTTAGAGACAAGTGTCCTATAGCCTTGTGCTGTCCTTAGATTTCCCTAGGTACACATTAACAGCTACCTCTGTGAGTATTGGGCTGAATAACTTGTTGATGCGACCAATAAATTTGTTCCTGTGTTTCAGTATAAATAAAGAACTGAACTAAATAGAACTGTAACCCATAAAATGATAAATAAATTATATCAAGACAACTTTGGGTACCTAAATGTGTCTTCTCAACAGAAGAAATGTTACACAAAAGACATGGATCTCTCCCAGGACTCATTTGGGGAAGTCCTACAGATAAGAATATATGATATTGATGAACAGAAGTCTTTCCAGCTGTAATTCAAAACTTGAACTTAAAAAGCCTTATCAAACAGTCCAAGGGAGCTAATCAACTTGTCAGAGATATCAGGAGATGAAGACAGTAATCCATAGGTAATTCCATGATTGAGTAAAGACTTATCAGAAGGAGTAATCTCAGCCACATGATCCTACACACTCTTATGCCAACCACAGCACTCAAGAAGCTGTCTGTCTGAAAACCAATTTGACCAAAAGAGTCAGCAGACAAACAAAAGTTTACATGAGATCTCTTCAAGTCATCAAATCCGGTGCCTTGGTATCACAGACCCCTATGTAATAAAATCCCACTTCTAAATTAATTAAATTCCATTTCCACTTAATCCTGAACTAACACTTTTTTTTTAAACTTTTTTGTTCTTTATTCTTCTGATGTACTTTATATCTCTCAGTTGTTTTCTGACTAAACAAGTCAAGCAATTTTCATTTCAAGAACAGACATTTCATTTTTCTGAATATCCAACCATTTTTCTCCCTACTTCAGTATGAGTTTCTGAATAAGGGAAATCATACATGGCTTTGCTAATGAAGTCTCAACAATGCTGTCTGAAGTGACATTAACACCTCTCTATTTTCTAATTCACCTTGGGGTCACACATCTTTTTCACAATCCCAGTAATGATTCACAGCTCTCCTGCAACTAACCACCATGCCAAGGATCTCTGTTCCGGGAAGATGATAGATAATCTTTCATTTTACTGCAGAAATTCATGCTGACAATTAAGAAACAGAATCACAGAATAGTTAGGGTTGGAAGGGCCCTTTGGTGAAATTCTATTCCAACCCCCTGCCAAGGAATGGTCACCTAAAGCAGGTTACACAGGAATGTGCCCAGGTGGATTTGGAATGTCTCCAGAGAGGGAGACTCCCCAGCCTTCCAGGGAAGCCTGTTCCAGGGCTCTGCCACCCTCAGTGTAAAGTTCCCCCTCGTGTTGAGGTGGAACTTCTTGGTTTTCAGTTTATTGCCATAGTTCCTCATCCTGTCCCAGGGCACCATGAAAGAGAGCCTGGCACATCCTCTTGGCACCGACCTTTGAGATATTTGTATGTATTGATGAGATCTCCTCTCAGTCTCCCCTTCTCCGGACTAAACAGGCCCAGCTCCTACAATCTCCTTGTAACAGAGATGGTCCACATCCCTCATCATCTTTGTGGCCTCCGCTGAACCCTCTCCTGTAGGTCTTTTTCTTGACCTGTGGAGACCAGACCTGAACACAATACTCCAGAGGTGGCCCCACTAGGGCCAAGTGGAGAAGGAGGATCACCTCCCATCATCTTCTCGATGGAACTCATATGATGCTGTACTTCATTTAACTCTAGTTGCTCCCTTTCTATTCTAAGTCTTCACTAATCATCCCTTGGTGTTACACTTTTTTTTATAGATAACATATCAGAATGATTTTAATATGCAAGCAAAAAGAGATATGTTCACCCTAAATACATTTGCTTCTTCAAGCATTAGATACAACACAGTCTTTGATATTATTTAGACCTTTTACTTCAATATAAAACATCCCAAACTCATACTGTAGCAAATGATGCCGTGGTCAAATCATTTGTTCTAAACTAGGAAAACCAGCCAAACAACAAATTCTACATACAGACACTATTTTAACAGCTATTTGATTTTATATGTAAAGGAAAATTATTAATACTTTTCATTTAATAGGAAGCAGCTGTAGTCTTTACTGTGTGGAAAACAGGAGTAGAAACAGCTGTTTAAAAAGTCGTAACATTTTTAGTGAAAAATGGCTTCAACTTTGGGCATAATTGATGTTGCCAGTAGATTTTTTGAAAATTACCAGCAAAGTATTGAAATAAAATGTATTAAAATTCAGTAGATTGTTAAGTAATTATTAATGTGAAAATTAATTACAATTATAAACTGTTGTATAAACACATATCAACAGTCAAGAATACACAGTTGCAGCTTAAAGTAAATTCTTCAGTCACTCACTGGTAGCTGTGACCAGTCGCTACCTAAATCTATCAGGAAGCTCTTGCAAAAGGGAGCCTTGAAGTATAAACAGAAAGTTACCACTTTATCCCATTCTGTCATTATTTCTCTTTCCATTGCAAGTTCTAATACCTTGATCAATGAAACAAGATACCCCAAATTATTATGGCTTTTTTTAACATATTTTTTCTAAGTGAAGAATTACATAGTTGAGGAACAAAAGATGCACTGGAATTCAGTGAAGATTAAGCCTTACCTTATTCTTTTTGTTCCCATGTCAATCCAGTAAAAGAAAATATCAGTAGCTTTTCCTCTATTTCAATAAGTGTACTACTGTTCTTTAGAAATGAGGTCAAACCAATTATTTTCCTGTATTGAATTTGACACAATATTTTCTAATCAACAAAGTAACTGTTTTTCTGTAAACCCAGTTACAAGACCTAGATGTCAAGTTTCAATGCACATGTGCAGAAACACACATTTATGTAACTCAGAAAGAGCGGTCATTTGATTATGACTGCTGGCCAGGCATTAAAAGTACTAAACCATGCAACAATTTGACATCTCAGTGCTGGACATGTTCTCAGCTGCTGGCTGAAATCTGATCCCCTTTTTCTAAGCAAAATATTAAGTAGTAAAAAACCCTTCTGTCTAACACCACCTGTCAGCTGGGCTTCAGACCAGGCCACTAGCCTGAGACAGTACTTGTGGCTCTGCTGGATGACCTCTGCATTATAGGGAAAAGGAATACAGTCATATCAATTCTAATAGACTTGGCATCTTTGATACAGCTGATCTCCAAATACTCCTACTTTCATCCCAAAGACAGTTGCAGACAGCAAACACTAATAGCCTGAAATGACTTGAGCCATTTTTCTGAAACTATAAACATGAGATAGTACAAGCATTCCTTTCCTCTACCATCTTCAGACTCTCACAGTGGTCACACTTCTCCTATTTACTTCTCATCAGGATCTAGATCTGCTAAGTGCAAGCAGCAGAAGCCACACACAGCATTCAACTCTACCCCACACCAAGTATGAACATAAACAAATTCTGTAAAAAGCTCCTGTTCAGAGAGAAGGTGGTAAGGACTGAATCCAGGAAGGACAAAACAATGTTTGAAGCTTGACAGAAGTGCTCAAAAAAACCCTTCTCTGGAATAATTTCCATTTACAAATATGTTTGTGGCATTAAAACAGGTCACAGCTTCAAGGATATATTTTCTTCCTCATCTTTGGCTCATATACCATGGAAGCAAAAATGTGCCCCTGGCTGTCATCTGAGACTTACTGGAACTTACCAGGCATGGGTTGGTCCTGGTGAAGTGGTCAGTCATTTCTCCAGATCTGCACTGCAGTTATGAAAGGAGGAGGGAACTGTGATTTTATGTAGAAATGAAGCTTCAAATGGGAAAAAATTCAAAAGAATCAACTAAGCAATAAAAATGCGTACAAAGCTTAGTTCAAACTTTCAAAGGCCTACATTGGTCCAAGAAAGTAACTTCTGTACTCATTACCATTCCAAGAAAACAATTACGTTTGTCATTCTTCACAATTAAGTGTAAGCAACAAAAATTTTATGATGGTATTAGCATCATTGTGATACTAATTCCCACAAGATTAATAGAATACAAATCCAATTTATTCAGATTAATTTACCTTCATTTTCTTCTTTTACACACAAAATGGAAAGACTCCTATAAATTAATTGAGCTATTTATTCTCCAAAGGAGAGAGAGGGAATGCTTGTTGGCAATGTTTTACGAACCTGAAAGGTAATGGGGCCCATAAAACTCTTTGACACATGTTTTTGAGCTTCATATAATTAGTCTGTACCTCATGCTTGAAGTGTAAAAAAAGACTAGTTTCTTTTGCCTGATCAACTACCAGCCAAATTTGTTGCTCACAAGAATTTATGTCGTAGATTTTTAGTCCCTTCTCTTTAAAAAATAATATTTAAGTTCATGGAGGTAGTACATCTTTTATAAAAGGCAAAAATAGCAGATGTATTATGCCTATCCTGCAAAAACACACATCACAACCACTCTTTTTCAATGTTATTAAAAAGATATGAAGAAAATGCACTTATGTTTAGAAACACATTGTTAATGTACAATCAATATTCTTCAAGAAAAATTGAGATTCATCTGTTCTTCACAGAAAGAGTGACTGGGCATTGGAATGGGCTGCCCAGAGAGCTGGTGGAGTCACCATCCCTGGAGATGTTTAAGAAAAGACTGGATGTGGCACTTAGTGCCATGGCCTAGCTGGCAAGGTGGCTTTAGGTCCTAAGTTGGACTCAATGATCTTTTCCAACCTAATTAATCCCGTGATTCTGTGTGATCTTACATAGACCTGCTCTTTCATATGTATAGAATCTAGTCAGGCAATGGGGAAGAAAATCTACTATCAAACAAGGATTATGATGGGTATACATGAACTCTACTTGGTACAGATAGAATCACTCTCCAAAATAGGTTGTAGGAACAGAAGATACTAATTTCCAATATTTGCAAAAGTTTCACATTTAGATGAAAAATTTTTCAAATGTTGTAGAAACCAAAACGAACAGAGAACTAAAGCACATTTAAAGTAATACCTCAAAGCTACCTTTAGAAATCTAGCTTGTTTCAAAACAATCTGTGGACTTAAATTAAGTAGAATAAGAAATATTGAGTTTGCTATGTATCTTGATACTATCTGCATGTGCTTCATATGTGGAAGCTCTTCTTCCTTTGTTAGTTTCACTGGCTCAGACACTACGACAAATTTCCAATGTGTTGTTTCAATATTAGCCATCTTAAATCCAAGTAAAGGAAAAAAAGTCTTCTCTTTTCACCATTAATACGTTAATGAATTACCTGCAATTGATTTAAAAAGAGACTTTTCAACTGTTTACAGAAAATAAATCATTCCTCACCTTGTGTATTTAAACTTGCTCAAATTCCTTGTTTTTAGGAAATAAACATTATGGTAATTTTCCTGGAATAATATCAACTGTTAATATATGTAGGTTTTAAATGTATCAAGGAACATTCACTCTGTCTGAGAACAGTCCCAACAAGATCTATTTTCAATGCAGGAGAAAATACATTTTTATGGTTATCACTATTGTGTTTTATAGATGTAAATGCTGCAGCATTTCATGAACCTCGTGGCCAAGATTCCTGTTAAGTGTAAGTAAGTAAATGAATTTGCTGACACGCATTCTGTAAGATCTTGATTTTTTCAGCTAAAATACTACAAAAGCTAGGAACGAACATTTTGACAGATTGTAACCACTTTAATTCCTCCACTACAACAGTTCTCACATTAAGAAAAGAGACAGAAGTGGATGCTCTC
The DNA here is from genome assembly GCF_000738735.6 of Corvus cornix cornix. Classification (NCBI taxonomy): domain Eukaryota; kingdom Metazoa; phylum Chordata; class Aves; order Passeriformes; family Corvidae; genus Corvus; species Corvus cornix. The sequence continues at coordinate 16,066,058 of NC_047057.1, read as the reverse complement.
AGCAGGTACAGCTTCCTGACTAGCAGTAATGTTTCAGACTCAGGTGCCTGTGGGAAAGACAAAGAGAGATGCATTTGTTTCCAATGAAGCAAAACTAAAATGGTTGATCCAGAGTATCATATGGTCTTCTCATATGTGTTTCCCTCTACTTATTTTGCTTTTATCCAAACTGTGCAAGTCTGTCAGCAAAACTATGTGGAATTGAAGAGGAGACCAAAACAGGAGCAGAAAATAAGAGATATCCATAAGATAAGGGAGATGTAGGTAACAGGAAAAGCAACCAACACACAAACAAGCCTCAGTGTAGATTCAGAAGCTTTCATTATTTAATGACAGAATTTTCTCTAACAGTTCTCTATCACATGTACTTGTTTTAACTCAGAATTTTATTCCTCCATTATTTCTTGAAATGTGTATTTTTTTCCTTCTAACTTAAGTAAATTAAAAATTGAAACAGCAGCAACAACGCCCAACTCATGGCACTATCTCTGATCTTCCATGAAAGAAAAAAAGAGCAGATTTAGAGATGTGGGAAAAAATGATACATTTTGATCACTTAAGTTCAGCTACAGAGTTATATAGAGGTAATAAATAAGTGAATTTATAGAAATATAAACTGAGAAGAGTATATCAGAAGCAAAGAACGTGAAATTGGTCAAAAGCATACTTCAGAAATGTTGCTCTTTGACTTTACAGAAGAGCTCTGTAATTCTCACTCCATATGCTTTATGTCACCATCACTTTCAAAGATCAAAACCAACGAGCGATGATTTAAGTTCTAGCTTCCTGACACCCACTTTTAAGACAGTTGTTCCTGTTCCTGGGAAAATGGATGTTATTCAGCCAAACCATAGGTGTCCTTTGTCACACAAAACATATTACCTCACTAATACTGACATGCATCTGAAATTTAGGGGCCCTTGTCATGACAAATGATACATAACCATCACATCCACCAGCACTGTACAGCATTTTGGCAACTTAAAAGGCTTGTTCAAATTCCATGCACTGAAACTGAAAGTGTATTTTTTCCTCAGCACTTCAGTTCTAACCTTCTGTGAATAACCATATCTGTTGCTTAATATACTTTCAAAATAATTGAAAATGACAGAAGAAAACTTAAACTAAATTCCAACAAGGTACTTCGACTCCAGACTACAGTATGCTGTATCAGAGAGTTTATAATTGGGCTCACAGAACCTGATGTAGGAAAAAAAAACCCATAAAAAAGCCCAATTCTCAAATCTCTGAAGATCTAGCAGTTGGGAGAAAAATTCTCTACACATATATCAAGTTAATTTGTCTGAAAAGTCACTGACAAACTGTGATTCACATAGCAGTACCTGTCATGCCAACTAACAGAAAAGCACTTCAGAAAGTGGCAAGACAAACAGTAGGGGCAATTCACCTGACCTTAGATAAGAAAAAAAAAAGGAAGCAAAACTGAAAAATACAGAAAGACAGAAAACTAATACTGGAAATTAATGCCAACACTGAACACTAAATTCTAAAAGAAGCTCTCAGGAAGGAAATGGTTATCAGTTATTATAAACAGTGAAAGGAAAGGCAGTGAAATATATTAGGAATGTGCTCTAATAATATAATGTATTAGAGATGTTTTCATGGGTTCTACATATTTCATCTTTGATGGAGATAAAAAAAACCCCCTAACCTATAAATTCCAGGAAATTAACTAAGAAAATGAGGCAGGTAGGTGGATCATTTGATTTTTGTGTCTGTGCTTAAATTAAAATACTAAGAGGAAAAGATTCGTTTCGCTCTATGAAACTGAGGACATCCTTTTCCTCCATATAGAGATGAATTATCTGAGAAAACATTAGACAATGATTCTACCTATTCTCAAGACAATGTCAATCTTGTGAAGTCAGTGTAATATTTATGCCAAAGAATATACTCAAATATTGTAAGTTGTTTTTAAACTAATTCACTGCAATTATATCCACTTATTGAAATATCCACTTCTTGTAATTTCAACTGGCAGTTCATGCAACTTAAGAGTTCACAGCAGCACTTCAGAGAACTCTGCAAAAACATGTGAAAGGAAGCCTTTCTACCACCATAAATGTTAAAAAGTCTCTACAATAATGTTTGGCCAGGACGGGGTTAATTTTTAGCAGTAGCTGGGAGGGGGCCTGCCTAGGACAGGGAGGTTATTCCATACCACCTCAGGTCATTGCCAGGTGAGGGGGAAAGGCCCTCTCACTTCTGGGGAGAAGGGGTTCCTTCTCGTTAAGAAAACATGGCAGGGGAACTGTCTGGTCTTGTTTTTTCTCATAGGGTCCGCAGTGACCATTTTTGCATGTAAATCACTCTCTTTTAAACATTTTTATTATTAACATTGTTGCTGTTACTGTTCATTTCTTATCTCACTGCTGTTCCAGTAAATTGTTCTTCTCTCAATCCGTAATGTTTTGTGCCTCCAATTGGAGGCGGGATGGAGGGGGAGCAGTGTGGGGGAGTTTTTTAGTGAGAGTACTAAATTGGAGAATACCATTTCTAAACCATGACAAGTAAGGCATTCTACATTTGTAGACAGGATTAAGGTAGAGATCTCTAGTTACACAGGCAGCACAACCAGAACTGAACAGCTTTTACTCAAAGAATGTCCATGAAGATATATTTACTGTGAAAAAAGGTGAAAAGCAATATATTCCTTAAACAAAAACATAAAACAATGAGCCATAGAAGGCAACAAATCTCTCCAGATGAAAAAGACTGTAAAAATAGCACTTACACTGAAGAATGGAGAATTGGAGGAACATCTCAGGTCATAAAGCCCAATATCCTCCCAAAAATAACCACATAATGTTTTCACACAAAGCTTTTATTTTCTCCATATCTTCTTTTAGATTCAAGGTAAGCATTTCAGATCTTCTTTGCCCCTGCAGCTTCCTATAAACATGTACACATTTAAACCTTTTCTTACCTAAATCAGTAGTAGATGAAGGTGTTTCAAATGTTTTAACCACACTATAAAAGTTTGCATGGTGAAAATGTGTTCAATATTGTTTCATATGAAGAGGCTTAAAAATGAGAAAAAAGGAATGGTAAAGCTGATAACCTTTGGTACACTCTGAAATTCACAAAGTTTCCAACTTCTGGGGGAAAGACAGTACTTTTAGCGTCCAGAGTGTAACAATACTGGCAAAGAAACTGGAGAATTTACAGTAAGACAAAACACTGCAAAAATTATTCAGGATACAAACTGTTTGCAAAGATGTCTTCCGAAAATCCCAGTAATTTATGCCAACTACATCCCTTGAATTGTACAAATCCTTTGCTGCATTAGTTCAATATCTTGACCTACAGTCTTAATCAATCTGTATCACAAGCCCATTTTTCTGTGTTTTTTCTTCCCTACAAAAATACTGAATCAGTTACTTGGCATTAAATATTTCAATATTAAATGTGGGCTTTGAAAATAAGAAGAGCAAGATTTTAAAGATGCTGTAATGAAGGACTGGATTAATGTGATAACATTATATGTTAAAATCTTAGCAAGTTGTCTATCTGCCAGCAAAGACAAGAACTTCTGCAGCACAGTTTACCTCAAACTCTAAACTCTATTGTGTATCTAAAACAGGTCACATGAACTGCACTATGAAAATGTTTACGTTTTCACTGACTTTAAAGTGAGATTATGGTAAATATAGATGACTAAACTGCAAAACTCTAAAGTAAGGGAAGACCCATCCTGTTCAGATGAAACGGAAGTTATTTGTCAGCTGCTTCTTTTAATCTATGAGGATCTGAGTTCCAGAACATTTATATTTGGGTTTGGTGTTTTTGTTTGTTTGTTTCCCAGCTGTAGCTTAGAACTTAAAATGAAAACATCTGTGAAAGTTCTTTAAAATGATATCTTAAAAGAATCATTATTCCAGATATTATGCTCTACAAGCACGTTAGGTCAAATGCTTTAGAGCAGGTAATTTCATCAAAATTCTTACCTCTCAGTACCATTCGGTGATATCACATTTTAAAGCTTCTTAGTTTTATTTTAAATATTGATATGTTTTTTACTGAGCACATATATATATACAAAAAGCCATATAAACTCTTACCTTACAATGAGTGTTCAATAAAGCAGTACTGACAGGAAATACTTAGAAAGCTCTGGAAAACCTTTCTGATATTTTTCAACAAAATTATTTTTAATAATAACTCAGATGATTATATCAGTTCAATTCAGAAAATAATTTTCTATTTTTTATGACTCAAGCTGGTACCCAGAACTACACTGGAATTTGTTCAGTGTGGGGTATACCCAGCCCCTGCCCTGGAGGGATCTCTGCTGAAATAAGAAATTTTGCAATCGCCCAGCAGGACTCCCTGGAAAGGCAACCACTTTGGTCAAGGCGAGGAAAGGCAGACCCACAATCCCTTGGGAGACACTATGCAAATCATTCTGTAACCCATTGGCCTGTTCCCATCCCAGATCCTCTGTAATCCATTGGTCCCTTGCTGATCCCCTGTAACCCTATAAAAGCAAGCTCTCTGGGGCCTGTCCCAGAGAGGGTTCTCGTCCCTGGCTCCCCCCTTTGCTGGAGGGGACCCATAATAAAGCTACCTCTGTGCAGAACCAGCCACACGAGCCTTCTCATCTCTCTCTCTGGTCTGGCTTGGCCTGGAGGCTGCCCTGCAGAGCTGGGCTGGAATCACAAGCTGATATCACTAAAGAGCTGACAGCCTCTGCAAGGGGCCTCCTGCCAGCAGCTGAGAGGAAGACACCGGGCCTCGGGAAGGCGATTCCTTTCAGGACCATCTCCCTGGACCGGTCACCTCTTCCTGGGTCAGAGCCACTGACCCTCATCTCCAGCTGTAATAGTTCAGTATACAAAAAAAAAAAAAAAAAAAAAAAAAAGAAACAGTCACATTTCTTTTAGGTTGCACAGAAGAAAAGTGTCTGCCCAAGGTATAATTAAACAGAAGGTTCCTTTTTGTTTTAAAAATGAGAAACCAGTGGACCCTTTCAGTAACACAAGAGAATGCTATCAGTAACAGGCAACTGTTCAATATCTGTTACACTTACATTTTGTTTAATTTAAAGCAAGAGAACAAAAGTCATAGACTGGTTTGGGTTGGAAGGGACCCTTAAAGATTATCTAGTTCCAACCCTCACTACCATGGGCAGGGGCACCTTCCACTAGACCAGCTTGCTCAAAGCACCATCCAGCCTGATCTCGAATGCTTCCAGGAACTGGACATCCATAGCTTCTCTGGGCAACCTATGCCAGTGTCTCACCACCCTTACAGTAAAAGACTTCTTATGTCCAGTGTGAATCTACTCTCTTTCAGTTTAAACCACCACCCTTTGTCTTGTCACTACAGGCTTTTGGAAAATGTCCCTCTCCATCTTTCTCACAAGCCCCCTTGACATACTGCAAGGTTGTAACTAAGATCTTCCCTAAGCCTTCTCCTCTCCAGGCTGAATAACTCCAGCTCTCTCTATTGGTCTTCATAGGCTTCAGCCCCTTGATCATTTTTGTGGGCTTTCTCTGCATCTGCCAGAAGAACTGCCAGAAGCCACTGTTCCCACCCCATTTCAACATCTCTGCGTTCAGTTAACCATTGTGCCAGTTTGGAGTCACCCCAAGACAACCATTAAATGAACAGTGCAACAGCTTAGCTTAAACCCACTTCTGTCATCAGTTAAGATGTTCTGCCAAACTTTGCACTGGTCTAGTTCAATGGAAAAATTAAATATCCGCTAAAAGGAATATTGACAGGTGAGCGTATGAAGAGTGATAGAGGCATTCAGGGTTAAAGGAATCTCAATTTGTCAGTGTATCATCTCTTAGAACACATTTGTCAAGATCAGCATTCTAAGATAATCAGAAAAAAAAAGTTGCAAGAGCAAAGGTCAAAGCCACCATAAATTCCAGTAGGATTAACAAGAACTCTGTAAACATTCCCATTTACTTTTTGTTAGACTTCTTTTTATATGTAGTGATTTCTGATTGCTGTGAGAATTAAGGACCCTTCTCTCAGATGATGCATAACAGAACCATCAGGTTCTTCCACCATGCTTAAATAAAGTTGGTCAGTACAATTCCTTCCTACAATGGACGAAAAAAAGGAATTAACCCAAGCAACATAACTTGCAATCTGAAATGTTACCAATCTCGTAGGCATTCTGTTCTGGGCTTTTACTCAGTTTCTGGTACAGAAAACACAAATAGGACACATCTGTTAACTATGTTCTGGAATTAACCTCCACATAAAACAAAACCAGAGACAGTCCCAGTTCCAGACCTTCAAAGCACCAAAATGGACAAACGGGACATAGCATAAATTGATACTTTCAGTTGCAGGCAAAGGCAGAAGAATGGTTTCTTATGTAAGGTATGTGATCCTGAAAACATCGTAAGATCCTGCACTATGAAAACATTCTCCTGTTGTAAGAGCAGGATATGACAGTGGAGGAGGACTCTTGAAGCCAAGCATCAGATAAAGGCATGGGTTAACTCAGACTGCAAGAGTTAGGCAGTCTAGGAGTGGGACCATTTACTAGGGCATTTAGTGATAGGGTAAGAGGCAATGTGTTTAAGTATTACTGGCTTCAAATCGAAAGAGGGGAGGTTTAGATATTAGGATGAAATTCCTTAGTGTGAGGGTGTCAAGGAACTGGAAGAGATTGCTCAGAAAAGTTGTCATCCCTGGAAGAGCACAAGGTCAGGCTGGATGGGGCTCTGAGCAACCTGGTCTAGTGGAAGGTGCCCCTGACCATAGCAGGGGGTTTGGGACTAGCTGACCCTCAAGGTCCCTTCCATCACATAGCATTCTATGATTTTATGAGGCAGAAATATAAAAAATATATAAACATTAAAAAAAACCCATCAAAACTATAAATAAGTCACACCAGCCTTGGAGGGAATTGTAAAAAGAAAAATTGAAGCTAGAGGTCTCTCTACATATAGTTTATGTTTTCTCCAACAACAGCATATAATTGGGCAAAATAAATAACACTTTCTTCTAGAGAAGCAACTTCCTTATTGCTGTACTGGACTGCAGGCACCAAAGAGAAGTGTTAGGACATGCAAAAGCACAGATAATATTAAGTAACTGCATGCTACTCAGGAGAAAACCAGAGGGGTTATTGCTCAGAGACCCCTTTAAGAAACAGTAAGTTATACTCTTCACTCCAGTTAGATAATTTCCTGTTATCTCAGAGCAATCAAGTGTTTGAAGGAAGACATCCAAAGATGCAGTCCATTCAGAGATCAAACTAATAACACAGACCACACATTTTGGAAGAGATCCAAAGACCATCACATAAATGCAAAACCCTCTACCATTTTACTTGTTATTCATGGAAAGTCCTTTTATTGAAAAATATGCACAAAGTCTTTGAAATATACCTCTATACTAAAAATATTGGAAAACAGTGTAAATATGGTTCATATATTTTCAAATAGTCACCACATAACATTTTCCTATTTGCAGGGCTAACATAAAAGCATATCCATGAAGAGATGACTTCCAAAACATCTACAATAAGCATATTTGCCAACCATCTGTGCAAAAAGCAGTCTAACTTAGATTTAAACACAGAAAAAAAAAATAGATTCCCAGCCCAGCAGTGGAACAGCACACCTGATCAAACATAAGACTAAGCATGGAAACATTCTAGTTTGAATATAGCAACAAAGACCAGGAAGACTGTGGGTTAATCAAAGCTGCCAGGATTTGCCTATATATCTAACTCTTCTATATGTAGCTCAGTATTCAAGTGCATTTTTGAGTTATTGACAACATTCAAGGCATACCTCTAAAAAACAGTATTTGACATGCCAGATGCTGGACTTGCTGTCAATGGGGTTTTTTCACATAATAGCCTTACAGTTAGAGCACTCTCTAAGAAAGCACTAAATTACATCTTAAAAACTGAGATATTTCATACCATCAGCTTCTAGCAGAGAAGAACAAGTGGGGAAATACCCACCCCTAAGGGTTAAGCTCAGTGAAGGACTTACTACTACTTCTTCAGTGGCATCAGTAAAGAAAGACCAAAAGATTAATGGGACCCCAGTAAAACAAAATCCAATCTAGCTCACGTTTACACCCTTAGCTTGAGCAGCAGGGCTCTACTCCATGCCCCCAGTACTGTTTTCATAGTATATGGTAAGAAAAAAATAGTACATTACATAAACAGCATAAAAAAGCTGTCAAAGAGGTCTCAATCTCTGTCCTGTCAATCCTGCTGAAAGACATGGAATACTCCTCTGCCATGTATTTAAATGAAAATATCCATTTTCTTCTAGTTTCCCCTCCCTACCTATTTCCCATTGTCCATCTTTATCAGTGGTTATACTTGCAATGGAAGTATGAATTACCAGAATTCAAATATATTTGAGAAATTGTAAGAAATTGTAATGGTGCTTACTTAGCCTTAAAGGGTCGAATTCAATATTGAATGCAGTAAGAAGACATTTCTTCTGTTGGTGCCAAGGACTTCTATGTAATATATCATCTGGACAGACTACAATACAACTGGTGAGGCAATCTCAGTGTCAGTTTGGTACTCACATTGACAGGTAGTACGTTGTAGAGGCCACCAAGTTCAAAGCACTGGTTTTATCTCAAAAATTGATCCTACTTCAAAAGGAGCAGCTGGGACATTACATAAAGAAACAGAATTTTAATATTTTACTTTTCTTATTTAATGTCATGAAAGTATAATTTTTGATTTCTATATACAAATTAGACTGAAAAAAGTTTTACTAATGACAGTTGCTCTCTATGTCACGTCCTGCATGCAGGGTTTGGGAAAAATACATACACAGTAATTCTTGCAGAAAACATAATAAAGTTACAGATCAGGTAAACAGATTTTTAAAAAATCTGTGTTTTTCAGTTTTGAAAACAGAAGAAGTTACCTAAATGATAACAGATCAATAACAGGAGCTATAGGCTTTCATTTAGAGGTAGCTTATTTTCATCCAACATAAATGGGCAGTGACCATTTACCATCTGACAGCTGTTCAGTAGCTGATACATGATGATACGGTAGCTCCTGTTGTAGAAGTGGCCAGGTGACAGTCACAGTTAATTGCCATCCCTGCTGGCAGTCTCAAAGAGCATAAGTAAGAACAGTAAGACCTAGAGACCATAGTAGCCCGTGTCTTTTAGACAGAGAGCAGCTCCTGAACAGGACAATGAAAAGGTATTTCTCAAATGTGCAGTGTCTACCCAATATGTAACAGGATCTCAATTTAAGGTGAGGTCAATATAATATAATATAATATAATATAATATAATATAATATAATATAATATTTTTTCATGGTTTAACTCCAGCCAGGAACCAAGGCCCAGACAGCCGCTCACTCTCTCCCCACGAGCAGGACTTGGGAGAGAATCAGAAAGGTAAAGGCCAGAAAACTTGTGGATTGAGATAAAGACAGTTTAGTAGGGAAAGCAAAATCCATGCACACAAGCAAAACAAAACAAGGAATTAATTCATCCCTTCCCATGGGCAGGCAGGTGTTCAGCCATCCCCAGGAAAGCTGGACTCCATCATGCATAACAGTGACTTGGGAAGACGAACACCATCACTTGAAACCTTTCCCCTTCTTCCTTCTTCCCCCCGTTTCATATACTGAGCATGGTGTCACATGGTCTGGAATGGCCTTTTGGTCAGTTGGGGTCACCTGTCCTGACTGTGTCTCCTCCCAGCCTCCCAGGTACCCCCAGTTTCCTCACCAGTGTGGCAACAGGAAAAGCAGAAAAGGCTTTGGCTCTGTGTAAGCCCTGCTCAGCAACAGCAAAAACATCTCTGTATTATGTTATGGGAAATACTTTGCATTTTGGACTTTTAGATTCTTTTTTCCTAGTACTATCACCATTTAGTAAGCACAAATGCTGGGTTTCATACTGTTTCTTCCATACACAATATTTAAAGCAAGAAGGTCAATTTTCCAAGTACCATTCAGTTTTGGTAGCTCTTTTCAAAAACAACATTTACTCACCCTTAGAAGTATTACCTTAACAGAACAGCACAGAGCTCTAATGTTCTATTCCTTATGCTTACTAAACAGTATAAAATAAGGAAAAGCAAAAGCTTGTAACAGCCACAACTTTGCTAAAAGCTGATTCATATATTGCTTACAAAGTTACCATTTACATATAAAAAGCTCCTCAATATTTATAGCAAAGTCAACTGAATAAATGCACTAAAAAAAGTAGTTCTGAATCACAACTATGTTATTTAGATTCCTGATGTAGCAGGCAGCTGTGATACCACATAGAATTTCTTTAATTTGACCAAACTTTCTAACATGGCAAAATACATACTCCAGTTCATGAATACTCCCTACTCATTTTACCTTTACAACAGCAAAAAACACAACGTGAGGTATTCACTGCAGGTAGTTCTCTCTGGTTTACTCCTGTTCATTAGACAAGTGTGCAAGATGCATGTCTGGAATCCAAAAATGCCACAACTCTTTTAATTCTGAATTGCCACAAAGGTGGCCACCCTCTACCAGAAGAGCCTTCTGAGGCTGTTTTTACATTTACTGATGCTTCTGTTAAGTAAACTAACTCCTTGCTGGTCACACCAAGGACCAAAAAAAGCCTATTTCTACTACTTTATTTTTGTCTTCCCCTGTTGAGAGCCTACCAAATCAGACCATTTTCCTTCAGATGGAGAATATTACATTATATTTATCACTATAGCAACTAACCTAATTGATTTGATGCAGGTTTCTCTTCCACCATAGGATGGAGCCATTATCCCTAAGTATAATCTAAACATTTAAGAAAGAAAAAATTATCAGTCTATCATTTTACCACATCAATAGTAATATGATTGGGCTTCAGATATTAAAGCATAAATGAAAGTCTAATGGGTTGTACATGTACATCCAGAACATTCTTCATAAATGTGCTTATCTGTCAAGTGGAACTTAAGAGTATGGTGTTTACTGGTTGTTCCCAGTAACAGGGATGACTATTGTACAACAAATACACTTCCAGAAACAAAGATTCACAAAGTAATTAGGAGAAAGAGAAGCAATGTTCAAGTAACTGATTCAGGAATAAGCTTTGTCAGATTAACAGATTAAAAATGGAAAGAGGCAAGATAGATCAAAAAATTTTACTTACAGTGCTATTAAGAAAGGAAAAATTGAAAAGTTCTTTTCCAGATTTTGTTTTGGAGGCTGAAGGGTTTGATTGCAGTAGAATGATACAGTGAGAGATAATAAAATATTAAGTTGCTATAATTATTTTGATAATATATTCACCTTTATTGGTATACTTCCATATACCTGACAACAAGGTGTGGGGGAAAATAGAGAACACCTTATATAGTCAAATTCATTTCTTTTACTTCCTAAGAAATATCACAATCCTGTTATTTTTAAAGCGTTTTTTAAAGTCATCATGTCCCCTCCACCACCAGATCTGCTTTTCTTCAGAAAAAGGCATCAGATGAAAAAAAGACTGATTAAATTTTAGCTGATTTTTAAAAGAATTCATAAAATCTGAAGTGCTGCTTTACCTAGAAATAGCTTCACTTTTTTTTCATCTTGATTTTTCACAGAGCAAAAACCATTTTTTGCAATGTCTCAAATACTACCACTAGAGAAAATATTCATGATGCTTCATTAACATTTGGAATTGCAATTGTCAAATCAGTGAAGCATTACATAAATGGTGGAGTGTTTTGACACTGCATATTTTAAGCAGCATGGTGCTTTTCAGTGCTATATGAAATGAAGAGTGTACTACATATTTGAGGAACACCATCTACACTGGCTGAGAGAACTAATTAGAAACTGGTCTTTAAGCACACCAGAAAATGCCTTCAGATTATCAGCCAACATTTGCATTTTTCATCGGTAAACAATGCAAAAAATAAACAATGAACAATATGTAGCAATTCAAATGGATTACTTCATTTTTAGGACAAAACACTGTCAAACTTCACAATGCTGAAAATAAATAATTTTTGAAGTGTCAGAGTTTATGCTAACTCTTTTTGAGGCCATGTTGATAGAAAATATATGCACAGAAGATCTCATATATTCTCATAAAAAGCCTGTGACTCTCTGGACACTTCTAGCACAAACTTAATAAAATATTTCCTATCACTAATATCAAGCTGAATTCCTTTTACACTGAACTATTCATTCTGTAATATGCACTCCTAGTATACAATAAATTCTTTTAAAACTCACTATGTTGTTTATTATATCCTTTATATTAACACATTGAATATAGCATTATGTACAAAATTATATTATTAAAAGTGTGGCCTGTTTATTATGATTTTATTAATGAGAAGCGTAATGCAAAATGTGCCAAATTACAAAAAAATATTACAAAATATGTTATTCTTTTTGGAATAATGCCCTTTCAGTGTCATCACTACGAAGAGCCTCTATAATATGCAAAACAAAAGTGAACTAAAGGTTCTCCTAACCAATTACAATCTTGTTTCAAAAAAATCCCAGAACACACACACAGAGAAATGGTCAATGTAATGTAGTTGGAAGGAATGGAATAGAGGGTTAAGAAATGCAGCAGGCATGCTCCTGCAAATTCCTGCAAAATAGAAAGCATCTATTTCCTATTCATCATAGCCTACACCTATTACAGCTCAACAAGACAAGCCTAGTGCAAAATCTTTTATGCTACAGCTAATGAAAGCAATATGCACCATGGGTAAATTACAGACTCCATTCAGTTCAGGGGGGAAAAATACAGTGTAGATTCATTTTGGCAAAGCTATGCGGGTCCTCTCTGATAAACTGTGTCCTTTTTTTATTATTGTGTAAAAACTGCTTTTTCTATTCTCTTTGCAAGTTTCCCACTCTGGTGCTATGGACTAACTTGCATTCCTTGACTTGAAGTATGGGCATTAGCTCCATTTACATTATATAACTGCTTGAAAACAATTCTTGCTGAAAGCAAAACAAAACAAACAAACAAAAAGCAGGAAAAATTAAAGACTTTTAAAAGTATTTATAGTCCGAGTACCTGATTCTAACAGATACCTTATCTGCAACAGTGTGATTAATGGAAAATCTATCAAGACTGAAAAAAGAATATAAAAACTCTACCAATAACCTGAGATGCAGCTCTAAAACTGGCAACATGGACTTACTAAACTGCTGAGGATATGCTAAGAAAGTGCCAAGATTTTCTCTTATGGCATTTCAGAGGATCACATATGATCCCAGGGATGTTAAGACGTCTGTCACTTGATTAAGTATGTGCTTCCTAAAAGAATGAACATAAGCAAACCAGCTCCTCTTCATGGAAGGTGGACAGTTAGGAGAATGTGTAGAGGAGGGAGCAGCCTAGGAGGAATTGGTAATATCTGACACTAAGCAGTGAACAGTGAATCAGAGTTACTACCGCTAGAAAGTTTGTTTCTAAAATCCAAGAGACGTTACTGTTTGGACTGGAAATGCCACATCTACAACCTAAGAATATCTCATTCTCCTGAGAAGCAGCAGCATTAAAGTGCCAGTCTACCTACTTTATCATAGAGGAGTGGGGGGAGATGTGCTGAGGGCCAAGTCTAAGGCACAGTACCTATGTCTGCCAGTTTCAGAGCTTGGCCTTTGCCTGAAGCGTTACCTCAGATGGGAAGAGCAGAGATTTGTGCCCAGCAAAAGCACCGGACAAATATGTACTTACTGCAGTAAGCGATTAGGAGACTAGCCAGGATCATGATAGCCCAGAAAGTTGAGGACATGCTTGGCAAGGCGTTGGCATCTTTCCTACTGCTTCTCCTGGGAGATGGAGCCATTGAAGCCACTTCCCCGGTGGGGGGAAAGTCAGACAGTTTCACCAGCCAGCTCTCCCCTTGACTGATGGCCTTTCTCCACATGTAATCCTCAAGGAAGGCATCTTCCAACGTCTTTGCTGTTCATCATCAGCAACATGGTCCTGTTGCAGGAATCATCTTCCAGCCAGAAAGCCAAGGCGACTCTAATGCATGCAGGGCTTGGGCACAGTGGCCACAGCCAGCTTCCCTCCTGTCACTGCAGTGGGATTCACTAGCCTGGAGGGTTTCACTGCGATTTGGATGCCTCGCGTGGTACTGAGCTTCAAAGATGTCCCACGAACGAGCCTTTTTTTTTTTTTTTTCCCCTTTCTTTTTTTTTTAATTTGCAGAAGTTATTCCGCTTGCTGTCCTTTCCCCTGCCTCCCCCTCCCCGGTGGCAGCCCCCGCAGGCGGAGCGCGGGCCCCGGAGGTGCTAACGCGGGGCCTCCCCCGCCCGCCCGCCGCTCTACGGCGACCCCCGCTCAGGGCGCCGCCGCCCCCCAGCCCAGGGCAGCATGGCCGCGGGGGCCACCGAGGGGCGAGGGCAGCCCGGCGCCACCGCCGCCCGCCCGCCCGCCGGGCAGGGCTCCGCCAGGCAGCTCCGCGCTGCGAGGGCGATCCGCGCCCCGGCCCGGCGCCCCCAGGCCGAGGACAGCCCCGTCCCCTCCCGGCCTGTCCAGCCTGGGCTCCCCTCCCGACCGGTCCTGCGGCTCGACGGGGCGGAGGCGCGAGAGGCGGCCGGGACACTTTAGGCGGAGGGTCGGCAGCGGATCTCCTCCTCTCCGTGCGCCGCCCGCTCCGCTCTCAGGCTCTGCCGCTACAGCGGCGCCGGCCCTTCAAGTAAAGGGAAGCGGGAGGAGGAGGAGGAGGGGGCCGGCGGTCACGCCCACAGGTGCACAGCGCTCCGAGCGGAGCGGTCCTTCCCCCTCGCCGCTCCGCTCGCGCGTCCCCGCCGGAGGAGCGCGCCCGCCCCGGGGCTCGCATCGCCCCCGGCCCCGCGCCGCTCCCCTCTCCCGCTCCCGGGGCGGCGCCCGGCGGGTTTAGGGAGGGAGGGGCTGCGGGGCGACTGTCCCTGTCCCCGCAGACGCTGCTGCCAGCCCTGCGGGGCCGGCGGTGGGCGCGGGCTGTGCGGCGGGCAGGGGCCGTGGGGCGAGCCCTGTGCCTCGGCAGGGCAGAGGCGGCTCCGGCCCCCAGCGTCTGCCCACGGCCGCCAGCGGAGTGGTGGCGCGGGGCGGGGAACCGAGCAGAGGGGAAGGGAGCGGAGCCGGTGCCCGCCCAGAGCCCCCTCTGGGAGTCTTTGCCCTCGGCTGAGACGGGGTCTCGACAGAAGGAAAAGTGGCCCAGGGAATTGTCTTTCCTCGTCCCCTCACCTGCACGGTGCGGCTCGAAATCTCCACGGTGTATTGCGCCTCGACACGACCATAGATGCTAAAGGAAACAACTCCTCATTATGTATCCATCTGCGGTCCTTATGGGGACTGCTGTTGGCACGCGGTTTCTGTCGCTGAAATGACAGCAACACATCGGTATGAAACCCACTTTAGAGGGCTTGAGTTCACATGTGTGCCAGTGTCCTTTATGATAAAAAGCTTAAATGTTTTAAGAGGGACCAGGTAGTTGAGCTTTTCCATTCGGAGTCTCCATAGCAATGTCTTCAAATTAATATTTTAAGTTCTGCAGAAGGTAGTCACGTTCCAAGTACATGCAGGATCGGCAGACTAGAAGAGGAGCTTGGTCACAAAATGTCCCCATTATCTCCTCCTGTGTTTTACTTGCATAATGAAAATGCCATGAAAAAGCTCATCCATATTCCTTCAGAAGCCCCAGGTTTGTCTGGTTGTTTGCCATTATAAACATCTGGACTTAAAACTGCATGTGAATGATGCAATATTCACAAGACAGGACTGTAAGGACTTTTTTAGTACAGCTGCACTTGACTAGATACTTGTAACTAAGTTCAGTTTTGCACCATGAGGATGTTGCTGATGTAATGTCTTTGAGAAGATTTTCTACCAGAAAGGTTTCATCCTGAACTGGTAGGGCAATAGATTAATGTGTTCAAACATGCTTCAGAGATGAAATTTTAACTATTATTTGAGTACAACTACATTTGGGTACCAGAACATCTCCTTCCAAGATGTGACTTTCTTTTCCCTTATTTTCATGGGAATTTCTTTTCTAGTATATTTGAAAACTAGAATAGAGCACAACTCAAGCATTAGGACAACATGCTAAGCTGTATTCTCCTTCCCCATATAATTTAAAAGACTATTTGTATGTAGAGACTAAATCTTTGTATCACCTTCCATCCCTGACTTAGACACTATATTTTCCTTCTAAGTCAATATAAATTCGTCATCCTCCTTGGAATCCTGAAGTATTACTTCAATTTTATGTTGTGAAGTTGTACAGCTTCATGAGTTTTTCTAAAAACTAGGACTCTCAAAATTCCTATTCTCAGACTAGATGTAAAAAAGTGTTAAGCAATAAAAATGGCTCTGCATGATGTGGTGGTGTTTATTGCAATTCCAGGACTAACATGTAAATTAAGCAGTTTTCTGTATTTATGAAAAAAATTTATTTCCGTTACATCTGTGAGTAATGAATGTCCAGTAAAATTGCATATTTTAAAAATTACTATAAAGAAAAAGCATGAGTATCTTGAAATGAGATATATAGTATGATGTATAGATTAGAAGACTCTAAAGCCATAAGGGACAGCTGCAGCAGTATATAGGCCACTATACCTTTCAGTAGGGTCCACAGAATTTATATAGTAGATCTTTACCCAAGAAGTTGTGGTTAGACAAGAGGATTTCCCTTGGAAATACATCCAGCTTCCAGTCTGAGGAGCGGGAATCATGATTACTGTTCACCTAAATACAGCTTGAAGGTTGATGCAGAAGCTAAAGGCTTGCTTTGATAATTCTGAGAACTGACATTCTTCGCTTGAGACCAAGTTAATTCCCGTGCTGGAGAACTACTCAGTTATTCAGAAAGTAAGGCACTATTCACTGAATACAGGAACCACAGAGCTGGGGCCTTGGTGTTTCTATACAACTACCTGTAATAGTTTTACAAAGAAATTTTAAATTAAGAAAGATTTTCAAACATTACATTCTAATTTGATTGTCAAAGACAAGACTTAAAACCACTCTTAAAATGTAATTTTAGGTCACTGCTGATTTGTTTTGTGGGTGCACGTTGATCTCCAGTAACGGCCTGGCTGTTCTGCATGGTCTTGTATTGAAAAGTATTTCCTCCTACAGTGACACTATTCACAATGTAAAGTCTTACTGAAGGAAAAAGTGGCAGAATGTGATCTCAAATTAATTTGCTTACCCCGTTCTTGATATGTTCCTCTCACATTGATTTTCAAGGAAAATGTGTGAGGCCTGTTTTTATCGCCTCCCTAATCTCCCAAGAAATCCCAGTATTCAGATTTGTGTGTACAGAAATGTAAGAAAGAGTGATTAATGTCGTGGACAGATGTCTGAAAGCTGAAAAGAAAATAAAAACCCAAGTTAAAGGCTGTATGTCAAAGTGAAATACCCTTTTCAGAAATCAGATTTGTTCCCATACAGTCAAAGACACAGATCTCTCATTCTGCCATTGCTGTTGGAAGAGTTAATATTTACAAGGAAATTGAAATAATGTTTAAGCTCTTTACTAAGATAGGTTATGCCATTGCTCTAGCTGAAATGATAAGTAAAATGTATCTATTGACTAGAAAAGGCATAGTTTGAAGCCTGTTGTAGGCTGTATTTGTGTGTCAGAGTTTGTCCATAATGTGTATATGCATCACTGCTTTCTGCTAACACATCAGACCTGTGAAGCCTGTGTAGTGATGTTGACCTCTATTACAGGTGAGAGGATAATCTACAGAGGATATATCTATACAGAGGATAAATCTTAGCATTCATTTAGCATCAAGCATGTACATGGTAGAAGGTAGATAATGTTCTTCAGGTCTTTACAGAGAGATCTTCTTTTTGAATTTGCTTATTTACTTTGAAAATAGAAGTTTTAAATAAATAGTGAGTAAATTACATGGCATTGCACTGATTCAGTATACTTCAGAGAGAATTACCAATCAATAATATTCAAGCCAACAACTGAGCTTTAGCTTGGGATAAAATAAAATTATTCAGTTGATTCTAAATGTTTGTTTCAAGGAAAAAACAGAATATCTGGCTGGACATTATTGATTAGATTTGTTAATTTTGAGATAAATATTAGCAAAATAGATGTAAAACAATAGCAGCATTTAAAACTTCTTTTTTTTACAAAGTTAAAAACATGAACTACATACAAGAGCTGTGTAATATAAGCTTGTTGTTTTAGCTCTAAAGAATTTTCAAAGGAAGAGCAGTAGAGCTTAATACTAAGAAAGTAAGCTCCTCAACTTTATTTAACCATTTATATTTTCAACAAATTAATTAAACAATTCTGTATGTCTCTTTATAAAAATCCATAGCACCTCTCTGTATGTCTCTTTATAAAAATCCATAGCACCTCTTTAACAACCATAGCAAATATAAAAAAAAGTGCAGGAGAACTTAAATTTTCTTCATCTTTCTTGAGTCAGGGGATACAAATTCATGGTTGAGGAAAAATAATAGTTTTAGTTAGATTTTATGAGGAGCTTTACTGTCTTTGTATTTACTGATCTTAGGCTATCTTTGGAAAAAATATTTTAACTAGACACATGCCTCAATGACTTTTTTTTAAAACCTGTTTAGTGCCCAGAATATTGACCATCTATTTAGTAGGGAAGCTTTTGCTATTGATTTACATGAAGCAGAAAATTATTGTATTTGTGAGCAAAGAAAGAGTAAGGAAGAAAGAGAGACTGTGTAGTTGCATGCTTATTTTTTGTGAAATTATAATTTAGAAAGTTCAGTCCTTCAATAACAGAAATCATATTTGAGTCTAAATGGCAGTGAGCTTCATACATCTGAAATGGTGGGATAAGAAACTTTATTCTTACCCACTAGTTCAGTAAAAGTCTTTGTTTTCAGAGTATTTTAAAATTTGTAGAGAGATATTTTGATACATGTACATGAAATAGGCTTTTTTATGGTCAGTAACAGTAAGGTTCCTAAGAACAATTCTGTTAATGCATAGTCAAATTATATTTAGGGGGAAGCTGTTGACCAAATATAAGTCATGTTACTTTATTGCATTGTGCGGTCTATGTGTTAGGTGTTCTCAGTGATGAGTGCTTTTGTTGATTTTTACAAATGCAAAACTACAACCCTGTTACTTGTAAACTGTGCCTTTTCACTGATCTTCTTTCTTTAACAGAATCAGAGTACCAGTTAGTAGTGTTCTTTATTTTTTTTCTAGCCATTATTAGTTTAGCTGGGTTTGGGGGTTTTTCCCTAACTTTAATTATCTGCCAGTGATATTATAGATATCGTGTGATATAGATATGGTTTGAAAAGCTGTATGTGGTTTTGATTTAACATGAAAGCTTTCATAAGTTATGGGAGATCCTCACCCTGTAAAACAAAATCTATGAAGTTGTTCACTGACAGCTGTTAACCTGTCCAATTACATGCAAAGCCAAGCATTTTAAAAAAGCAAGAAAGTGACAGTGAGAATATGTCACCAAAACATTTTTATACCTATCTGTATAACTGATGTGTTGTCACAACATCCACATTATCATCCTGACTGAATTTTATTTTTAGTCTTTACACTAAAATGCAGAAAAGCAATGAAGGAGAAATACTTAAAAGTGCATTTTAATTCCACTTTGTGTCAAAGACAAGTCTGCAGTTTTTATTAAAAACTGACACCAATATTATATCCTTTCAAAATGTGTCTGCCATTTTTTAAAAGAAATACTAGTTGTAGATGACCAAGAGATTAAATGAACTTCTTGTAAAATTACTGCCTTATCACTTAGATCCTAAAATTGAAAAAAACCCACTTTACTGTCCAAACATCACATCTAAAGTTGGGTTAAAATAAACTGCATCTCTTTATAGCATGCACTAATAAAATGTTTATTTTTTATGGTGTGGGTGTGTAAAATTGTTTCTTTGCATTGAAATGCCTACAACTGGTGTGGCAGATAAGTACATTCCTGTCACTTAGCAACCTTCACTAGTTCAGAAAAAAAAATTGGGGAGTATCTTAAATGATATTATAAAAGTGTCTGGAATTTAGCAAATTACCAAATCATTCAGAAGTGAGTCATTACGTGAGCTACAGTGATGTAATATACTGGATTTGACAGCAAGAACAAAAATAACTAACTTGCATACATGGATAATTTAGGAAGGTGAGTTATTTAAAAAACATTAGGATAGAAATCCAAACATGAAACAGCAAACAAACCTGAGATAAATCCAAATATGTTAAATTGCTTTCATTACAGCAAATAGATAGAAAATGAGACAGATGTGAAATCATGACTATGAGCAAATTTCTGTCTTGGAAACTACATAAATTATTAATCAGATCTGTTGTGAATTAGGTCTAGTTTAATTTTGTGCAATCAAGCAAAAGGGACACTGAATTCAGAGCCTGTTCCAAAGTGTCCAGAAAAATCTGCTTTTGATTACATGACAAATAACACATGCAATTCTTTTACAATGTATTTAAAGTGAGGAAAGAGTACATTACTTGCCTGGGAATTTATTCCATTTTGTCTTTTTTTTTTTTTTCTCTGATTTCCCTCTACTTTTTTCCTTCAGTGACACACCACAATTTGATAACTTACACCCTTGACATTTACACGTGTTAAGAAGTGTACAGTCACAAAGATCTAATTTTCTTTATGTCAGTCCTGTATTTTTTTCTGTCCTGTATCTGTTGGCTTCCCTGCACCGTATTCTGTGGGAGAGAGAAATCAAAGTATCCTATACTTTTCTGTATATACAATCAGCAAGCACCCATTCAAGAGAAAAAAGCATCCCTGTAGATCTGGCAACTGTGTGATCCCATTTTTCAGGGAGTGTGCTCTGAAGCCACCTATGGGTTTGCTATGTAAACCCTTATTTCCTTGAACATTTTAACACACACACCAGAGAGGTAAGGGCATATGAGGCTATGTCTCCCTGCTTTTTTTCCTGGAAATCTTGCCCTTTCTTCACAAACCTTGCTATAGGAAAAGACAGAGGTGGTATTGTCTGGAGGTAGAGTACAGGGATATGTTTGAGAGCTGAATTCTGTTGATAATGAAGCCAATACATTTCTGAGCAGCTCTTTGACAATGGTTTAAATGTCTCTTGTTGCCTTAGTTGCTGCTGGAATCATGAATTGTTAATGTCTTTTTTCTGTAAAGACCTAGAGAATTTTGATAAAATATTCTTCTGTTTGAAGGTGAGGTAACACACAAACATTTAAAAAATGTGTTTTTAAGAACTCATCTCTATGATAAGGCAGTGAGTTCACATGGGTAAGCTGGTACATTAATTGTTAAATTCACCATCCAGCAATGTTTTATCAGTGAATAGTAGGAAATTTTCTCAGGAAAATAAATCGTGACAAACCAAGCAAAGCTGCAGATTTAAAAGCCGAAATTTTCATCTAATGCTGATTAAGACTTACAGAGAATGTAGTTCCTTTGCATTCTCTCAATTCAACTATTTGTTCTTTAGAGCAGGATGAAATGGTGTTTCTGGTATCAGTATCCTGTCTTTCAGAAATCAGCTAACTTTCTGTAACCAAGAAATCCCTCAAAAAAATCATTGCCTTCCTGAGTGGAAACTAGAAACTATTGGTTTACTCAAAACTCTAGTGTACAAACTGCAACCTGTGAACCTAATGGACTTAATTTTGAGAAGCAGACAAGCTGTCTCTTGAATGGTATTTATTGCTGAGGAGCAGACAAGGGTTGAAATTGCCAATGTTTTTTCTGGTCAGCTGAAATGCTCAGTTCATCATCAAACACAATCTGTTTCTATCATCTAAAATAAGATTTTAGATCTAGGGTAGGAAAATAAAGGGTACTAGAAGTTGGAACGGACAACAGTAAATTACAAATAGGAGCAATTTACTAAGGATCTTGCTGGTAAAATAATTTTTAGTTTGGGATTTTTGACTTTGGGTGGGATTTTTATGGGGGGCAGTGGAAGGGAGAACAAGAGGTGGTGAGATGGCAGTAAATGCTGAATTAGAGAAAGGTATTTTTTCATAAGGCAGTGGACGTATTTGATTCTAAAACTGTCACTTCCATGTGCATCTTGCAAAAGTTTGTCAGTGCTGAAGCATGGCTTCAGATAAAATGTTTGGCATTCACAGAGCTCCTGAAGTTCAAAACTGGGAAATGCAAAGTCCTACACCTGCAGAGGATTAACTCCTATGGGGTTAAGGGACTATGGACTGGGGCCCATGATGTGGAAAGTAGCTTTGCAGAAAATGACCTGAGAGTCCTGGAGGACATGAAGGCGACCAGAAGTCAGCAACATGCTCCTGCAGCAAAGAAAGCCAGCAGCCTCCTGGGCTTCATTAGGCAGAGTGTTGTCAGCAGGTTGAAGAAGGTGGTCCTCCTCCTCTAGCTAGCACTGGTGAGATACATCTGGAGTGGTGTCCCATACTGAACTCTCAGAAGAAGTAGTATAGGAGAGCACAGGAAAGGTATGTCCATCTCTCTCCCTAGTAAAGCAGCTGAGAGAGTGGTTAAGGAATCAGAGTTGTGTTGTACAAGGGCAGGCTGAGAGAGCTGAAATTGTTTATCATCAAAAAGAGAAGGCTGTGTGTGTGGTTTTTTCTGTGTATGTATATGCATGTCTTAGTAATGGGTCCTGATGGGGCAAGACAGACTCTTCTTATTCAATGAAAGGAAAAGAGACAATAGGTACAAATTGAAACAGAGGAAATTCCACTTAATTATAAGAAAAAATATTTTACTTTGAGGGTGATCATACCCTGGAACAGGTTGTGCAGTGACTTTGTGCGGTCTCCATCCTTGGGAATATGCAAAACCTGTCTAGATAATGTCCTGGACAGTCTGGTGTAACTGAGACTGCTTTGAGCAAGGAGGTATGACTACACTAATTCCAAAGGTCTTTACCACCTTCAGCTGCTCTTTAAAAAGTAACTGTATAATAATAAATAAAAATAAATAAATAAATTTATATTTTTAAAATTATAGTTACTTATTCTTGCCTCTTTTCAAGGTATTTGTCTCTTATCTAACATTTGTGCTTTCAGACAGCATGATGAGGGCTGGGTACCTCAGCACATGATCTGACCATAAAGTCAGCAAATGGTGAAGCTTAAGAAATAACCTGGAGACATCCACTTTAAAAAGTTGAGGACAAGGGTAAGTCCTGTCCTCTTATTAGGACTCTGAATGCTTTTCTATCCACCTGGGTAACCTACTCCTGAAGGCTGTTACCTATAATCCTTCCTTTTAACCAAGTACCATGTTTAGAGGGAATGAAGTGGTGGCAATAGGACAGGTGTCACGCCACGTCCTCAAGGCCTCCTAGTCATTACAACATTTGTTCAGGATGTATGGGAGCTCAGTTCAGTTCTCGTCTCTGCTGTGGGCAAATCTGCATCAATCAATGGTTCTATAATGGGGCACTTACAATCCCCTTGTTGAAACAATGTCGCTGTACATGTAATAAATCAAGATTTACAGGGCAGAAGGAGAAAGAATAAAAGTGAAACTGATTCTGTAGCTAACTATTTATGTGGGTACTCACCTTGAGAGGAGACCAACCTTTTCTTGCCAGATCCCAGGACAGTTCATATAATTTTAACAATGACTGTGTAATGTGCTTAATTATGGAAAAGACAGGCCATTGAAAAGATATCTGAAAACTTTATTTACTAGGTCTTAACTTCCATGCTTTGTCTGCAAATTGAATAATATCCAGTGTAAGTATGTAGCTTTTCATGGCAAATTTCTGAATAGTTACATCTAGGACAGGTTTCATTAAACAAGCAAACAAATGAAATTTTTACATTAGTATTCATAACAATGTTTTCTGACAAGATCAAACAAATATTATAATTAATACACTGTTATTCACTTCACTGAACACTTTCTTTCTTCTTTGCTCACATTCTTCTTCATCCCACCCGGACTATTTTTTTCCTCTTTTATTAATGCAAACACTTCATTAGACCACTGGAAATAATACATTCCCTAAAAAAATATTTTTAAGTTGTCCAAAACTTGTTTGCCTTCTTCTCTACAGCTTTATTTTTTACCCTTTAAAATCTACAAGTTGCAAAATGAGAAGTCAGATGCTTCTTCACTGTGGTTGGGATTATTGCAATCCAATTTAAGCAGTATTATATATTTCTGCACATAAACT
The DNA here is from genome assembly GCF_000738735.6 of Corvus cornix cornix. NCBI lineage: Eukaryota > Metazoa > Chordata > Aves > Passeriformes > Corvidae > Corvus > Corvus cornix. The sequence goes on along the minus strand of NC_047057.1, from coordinate 16,041,972 downwards.
ACACTTGGTGTTTGCACAGAACCCATACCTAACACTGGAGACTCTGTGGTGTGCAGGGATACATGGACATGCTTTACTCTGCTGCACCTGTGGCACTGAACCCCTGGTGTCAGCTCTGATGGGGTTACCCCATCTCTGCCCTCACTTTTGTGAGGTCCTGGGTTTTCAGAGCAGGATTTGATGCAGCTGAGGGGTGGACACCTGGCATGGCAGCAAAAGGGGGTTTCAGAGTAATTACCTGTGGATCCGGTGCAAGTTCTGGTTGCAGCTGGCTGGATAGATGCAGGAAGCTGGGGAGCACTACTGTTTGTGCAACTTGCCCAGAGGGAAAGATAACAGAACTGTCTTTCTTCATTATAGAAAAGTATATAATATTCAAACCTGTGGAATATCCAGCAGTATAAGTAGGAAGACAGAATTGCTCGGCTGTGCATATTAACTTGCCATAAACACATTTCATAGAATCATACAATTGTTTGGTCTGCAAGGGACATTTAAAGGTCATCTAGTCCAACCCTCCTGCAATAAGGAGGGCCGTCTTCAACTAGATCTTGTTGCTTAAAGCCCTGCCACACCTGACCTTGAATGCTTTCAAGAGTGGGTCATCTGCCACTCTAGGAAATCTGTTCCAGTGTTTCAACTCCCTCATTGTAAAAAAAATTCTTCCTTGAATCTAGTCTAAATCTACCCTCCTTAAGTTTAAAACCTTTAGACCTTGTCCTATTGCAACAGGTCTTCCTGAAATGTTTCTTATAAGCCCCCTTCAAGTACTGAAAGGTTACATTAAGGTCTCCCCAGAGCCTTCTCTTCTCCAGGCTGAACAGCCCCAAATCCCTTAGACTTTTCTCATGGGAGAGATGCTCCAGCCCTCTGGCCATTTTAAATGTGGCCCTCCTCTGGACCCTCTCTGTTTGGTTCATGTCTTTCCTGTGCTGAAGACCCCAAAACTGGATGCTGTACTCATTTGATTCACAAGAGTGATAAGTGGTAATTTGCCACATGTTCAGCTTATTAGAACTGGTTCATTGGCACCCTAGAAAGGCATCTTGGTTCTTTCTCCTGTTGGGCACACTAATGAATGGCTGGGAATATTGATTTTGTGTGTTTCTTTGAGACATTGCTTTGCTGCTCCCCTATGGAGCTTCATTTCCTCCATCATGACAATATCATGCAATATTATCTCCAGTTGAATAGAACTGCTTTGTGTTTGGAATAAGGTGAACCACAGAATCTGTTAATACAATTTTAGGTCCTGGAGTGAACAGAAGGTATACAATTTTTTAAAAATAATTTAGCTTAAAATGAGGAAACAACATACTTATTTACAAGACCGCTAATGAATATTTTAATTCACTTCTATTCTTTCGCTGAGGGTAGCAGGACAATAAAAACAGAACCCAAACACATTTCTGTGTCATCATGAATTAAGGCAATCAGAAAAATTTCTTGACAAGTTGCCAGCCTTCATCATTAGGGATTTCTCTGATGCTCATTCCACAGTAAATTTTTAAATCTCATCAGCTGTGTGAACCATCTTTGTCAGGCAGGAAGGACCTTAACAATGTCGTTGTTTATTAACTGGACCTCACATGAAACTAACATGACACTTCAAGTCTGATGTGAATATCTCTATGTCTAAGGCTCTCTTTCAAACGTGCTAACTGTTGATATCTGGTATGACAGATATTTTCAGTTATCTGTGTTGCTTAAAAGTGTACTCTACTGCTCCCCTGTGCACTCCCAAAATTACCTACTGTAATCAAAATGCCCTGTCTCACAGGAAGATCTCTGTGCTTTATGTCAGATATGGATAATATTTTAAACACTTAAGTCATAGGAAGAATTGGCTTCAAGAAAAGATTGAGTAAAATCCTTATAAATTTTAAAATACTATTTTGAGAAATTCTGAGGATGAAAACTGTGCAGATTTTGACTGATTTGCATGTTCTTAAATTCAGAAATGATAAAAATTGAAAATAAGGGAATTTTTTTCACATGGCATTTGAATTTTGTCCTCAGAGTTTATTTCTCCTGCCTTGTGATTAACTATGGTGCTGGATAAAGCTTTCCTATACAGTATTCTTTTCTTTTTCTCTTGTCACTTTTAATTCCAATATAATTTCAAGAGATGGCTTTTAAATCATTAGACTTTTCACCTGATTGCAAAGCCATTACAGGCGAAATATGGCAAGAACTGAGCCTGTCAGTGCACCCATTTCCTTTAGTTTAATTGTAGTCTCTCCAGCTTAGCTTCTTTCTGAGCTACTCTTAAACATAGATAACATTCTTTATGAGATTTCCCATAAACTAAAATGTCATTCTCGGAAACTGTGATAGTTTCCAAGTGCTGCAGAATCATGCACATTTTTCTAAGTTTATTCTGATGCCAAATGAGAAGCAAAATAGTAGTTATCTTTTAAATAATATCAGAAAGTTGTCATCTTGTCTCTTTAAGGAAAATCTGGTGAAAAAAATTTTGACAAAACATTTTTTATAAGAAAACATTGTCTTGATGAAACCAAAGCTTTTCACAGAAATCTATATCTTTTTAATAAAAATTTCATAATGAACAAATTTTTTTCAGGTCCAGGGTAGAATTTCTAACTGAATTCTGACAAATTGAGATTCACTCTGTGGTCAGGGAAAATTAGGAAATCTGGGTTTAAACTATTTGCTTTGAGCTGCAGAAGGTAACTGAGCCTGGGCCTAACACTCTAAAAGTGACTGTCCTCAGTGCTTGAATGCTGGTTTTTGAGGTAAGTCTATCTCAGTCTCCTTTAAGGTCTCTTCAAAGCTTTTTATATATCTTAGCTTTTCTCCTACATGGAGGTAAAACAGAAGAGAAAATATCAACTATGATGAATAAAATAAAATTATTTTGTTCTCAGGCTATTTGTCAGAGTGCAAAAGAAAATGCTGTTTGGATGTATTTAGTTAGGAAGGCTCATATTTTTAGGTATAGGGTATATTTTAAGTTCCAGTTAGAGTTTCAAGTCACAGCTCTGTGTTGATTCATAACACATAATTCTCCCTGATTTTAAGTGAAATTATCTCTATAGGTGCAGGTAGACAGCTTGAGAATTTCTGTTTATAAACTTTCACAAAGAAAAAAACCCTGTAATTTTAATACCAAAAAAATAAAATTGTATGTGTCATTTGAGTAAACAGTTTTATGCACTTTTTATATAGCAATAAAATTCTCTGCTTACAATACCATGCTAGTCTTTCATGGGGTAGATTCTAGTTTCTAATATTCCATTTCACAATAATATAAAAGAATTTAGATCAGTCAAGGAATTAACCAAACAGTTGAGGATGTAGGTTCTAAATAATCAAAAGTATTAACACTACTGCTATTAGAACAGTCAGGACCAAGAACACAAGTTGCAAAATATAATATCTTCATTATTAATCTGAGGCACTGAAAATTGTGTGAGATGACTAGAAATTTCAAGTGGGCAAATGTACATATAAAAATATCAGAAGATGCTTTTTTGACTTCAACATAAGATTTGTGAAACACTTTGGCTATTGGAAATAAATTACTAAAATTTATCTATTTAAAATGAAAAGAACTGTGTGAAAGCCAATTTATGTACAGTTTTACAATGAAAATAAGCTGTTATATGATAATAATGAATAGTGCTACTGAACAGACTTACATTGACATATTTAAATAAAGGGAGTCTTTATTTACAAGGTTTTAAAAAGTGTAAGATGCCTTTTAAACTGGACTAGACATTATGCAGACCACGAGCAAAACGCTATTTTTCATGTACCAAAATAAGTAGAGCTTTCTGACCATCAGTTTTTTAATGCATTTTGATTGAATGGGAATTGTCTAGCAGTAATTGAGGTCTGTACATTCTGAAGTCTGGGTTACCGAAATAAGGAAAAGATGATTTACTGTAAAACTGCAGCCTTGTTAATTATTGCTCAGAAGCCATCCATCCCAGTATCACTCAGTTACAGTAGGCACATCCTTGTTTAGCCTACCCTCAGTTTTCACTGAGGCTTTAGAGTTCTGCATCTGCACATGACCTGAATTGCCTTTGGTCAAGTACCTATCTTCTGCCTGCAACCTGCTGAATCTGTGACACAGCCATGGCAGGGTTCAGATCTGCTAAGTACTCTCACAGCATATCAAATGCACATTATCAAAAGAGCTATGATAAAGTATAATCATGTCTGCATTCTTTCTAAAACCTGTTACCAAGATATAGAAGGGTAAGCTGTTAGCTCTCACCTTTGAATATTAAACAAAGAATTATGACCATTCACTCATGAAACCTGAGATAACTTGTATTCTAAACCTTTCTCCAGAAGAACATCTTCAAATTCACCTTTCTTGCTTCTATCAAACACAAGCAAGTCTTACTGCACAGAAAACATTTTAAACTGAAGAGTAACTCTCTCTGTGACCAAATAGGGCATTTTTCTCTTTTCTTTCTTCTCTTTCTTTCTTTCTTTCTTTCTAGAAAATTTATATGCAGCCCAAGATGCAAGTACTGCTTCACTTAATTCATTTAGTGACTCCATCTTTTAATTTCTCAATTATAAAATAGCTCAAATAATTACACTCCTACCCAAACATTTTGATTATTGTCAATGAAAGACACAATTTAAAAATGCATACATCAAAAGTGTCCAAGTATCATAGTACTTGGTGGCATTTCTTTCTGAAATTAGTTAATTATGGTAATTTTTTGTAAGTGTTGACCATATTGCCATATAAAAGATTAATTTTTTCACTTTTCTCCAATAGGCAGGCAAAAGGTGATATACTGCTTGATTCTTGCTGGATATACTGGTTTTGGCTCAGATAGTTAAATTTTTTTGTGCTAACTTATGTGGGGCTATATTTTGGATTTGTGCTGAAAATCCAGCGATAGTGTTGATAACCCACTCCTATTAATGCCGTAAAACGTTACTGTGTCCTGCAGCAGTAGGGAGGAGGAGAGAAGATCCAGCAGGCAGGAATTGTGCAGCAAGATTGATCTATTTAATTATTTTACAAACTCTTTTATAGACCTTTTTCTTCATAATCTAATTGGACAAAAGATCAGCCACCCCTTGGGGCGATTGGCTAAAATCCTAAAACATCCATTGTCAAAATATTTTTCTACTGTACTATAAACAAAACTTTTACAAGGTCACAGGTGTTCTTAGTTTACAGAACTTCTGCTATTATCTTCCATGAGAGAGAAAAGTATCCCACGGTTTAGAAGAAGCAGGAAAATTCCTTGCTAACTGTTACAGTGGGGAAACTGCAACACACGTATCAGACAACAAGACTGGTGGAAAAGAAATATATATGGACCGATTCTTGATAGATGTTTCAGAGAGATGTTTATTTCTCCAGCCGCATGGCTGAGGCTCTGCCAAGGAACTGAGGCAATCACGGGACCCGAGGGTCCTTGCCCGTGCAGGGGAACACAAAACAACCAATGGGGAACGAGGCTGAGCAGGGGCAGGGAAACCCCGTGTGTCCCCTCAGGGCCCCTTTCCCAGGACCACATGGCAGGGGGAGGGCCCCAACATTTCACCTGTTTATTTTTAACAAAAAGAGATTTAAAACTTAACATTGAAAACAACTGGATAAACATGAGATAACAAGGACAGTTTCAAAACAAAACAAGCCACCCTCCTGAGTCTTTAAATGTCCAAACAGATTCTCTGGAACATCTTAAGCCTGACAGAAGGGAGACAGGACTCTCCGGGCATGCTTTGTGGGGAAACTGAGGCAGGAGAGGGTTTCCTCCATTTGTACCTGTTGGAACTCTAAACAACAATAGTTAATTTCTTCCCTCCCTCTTTTCATCCCCTCCTCAGCATCGGAGAGGAGTTGTAGGGAAAGGGAATTGTATAGGGAAGCCATGGGGTGAAAAACGGATTAGGAATAAACTGGGGATGGGGTAAACTTAGAAAAGGGTTCATATTGGGTATAGGGTAAAAGGGGAAAGTAGGTTGTGGGTAGGGAAGTTGTTGGGATGGATATCGTTTATAATTTTGTGCATAACGGCTGCCTTTGACTGGAATACCCCCAGGCCCAGTAACATTTGCTGCTTATAAACCCTTCTTTCCTTGCACTATATCAAATTGTACAACTTCCCCATCTCCTACACTTTGCAGGTAATTTTTAGGGTTATTATTTTTAATAGCAGTTCTACGAACGAATATGTCTTCTTGGTTGTCACATCTTGCTATAAAACCATAATTTTGTTTAACGTTATACAATTTTACTATTCCTAAAACCTTAGCTATGGTGATTTTTTCCTTTTTCCGAGTGGCTGCTGTTTTCTGTCTCGCTGCGTTTTTGCTTTCTCTTTCGCTTTTGGTCACTCCCGCGTTGGAGCTACCAGGGCTGCCGGGGCCGCCGGGGCTGCTCGTGCCTGCGCGCTCTTCCCGGGGTTGCATTCGGGGCCGCGTGAACCAGGCCGGGCCGCGCCGCTCAGCTCCCGCGTGCCACCACCACCTCTGCTCTCAGCTGCGCTGCCGCTGCCTGGAGCCATGCCCACATCTCAGCCGGGCCCCCGAGCGGCGGCCCCCCCGTGCCTTGCTCCAGCGCGCGTTTCAGCTCGGTGCAGCTCTGCTCTGCCGCCAGCCGCCGCCCGCGCGCCACTCCTCTCACAGGGCTCACTCCACCACACGCTGTGCGGGGCCAGGCAGGCTCCTGCCACACCTCGCTCCGCTGCCAACACTGCAGCTTGTGCCACTCCGCCCGCACGTGGGAATTGCCTTGCTGATGCTCGCAGAGTGCTCGGTCCATGTGGGAAAGGCCGCACGGTCCGTGAGCCAAGCTTCCCTTCTCCAGGACACAGCTGGCATTGCTCAACAGTCTCGGTAATTAAATAATATTCACAAAAATATTCTTCCGTTGGCATATATTTTGACTCAGAAATTAACTGTGTCCAAACGGTCTTCCAAAAGTCTTTGGTAAGAATCAAATCCCAAGAAACGTAGAAAAAGTTCTTAAACAACCATGCCAGGAAGTGTTTCAGTTCCTTTTGAGCTTGAATTAAGCTAAAATTTACAAATCGTTGTTCAAGAATCTTTTCAAGTTTATGATAAATGTCCATATGCAGCTCTGAGAGCCAAGAGTCTTTCCACGGTTCCTCCATAATTTAGAGATGGAACAGCAAAATGAAAAAAAGAAGAGAAATCCCGAGTTTACTCACAAATCAGTCACTGTCCTTAGGGATCAGGGATCGTTCTACTCTCATTATCCACCATTTGTTACAGCGGGGATACTGCAACACGCATATCAGACAACAAGGCCTGTGGAAAAGAAATATATATGGACCGATTCTTGATAGATGTTTCAGAGAGATGTTTATTTCTCCAGCCGCATGGCTGAGGCTCTGCCGAGGAACCAAGGCAATCACGGGACCCGAGGGTCCTTGCCCGCGCAGGGGAACACAAAACAACCAGTGGGGAACGAGATTGACCAGGGGCTAGGGAAACCCCGTGTCTCCCCCCCAGGGCCCCTCTCCCAGGACCACGTGGCAGGGGGAGGGCCCCAACAGCTAACAGCATTTTTGTATCCACACACTCCTGTTTTCATTTTTGCTGAGAAGTCCTCACACAGTGTCAGGGAATGTTCTGCTTCTCACTCGATCCCACCAGCAAGGAGGCTGGGGGTGCACAAGAGGTTGGGAGGGGACAGCTGACCCAAGTTGTCCAAGGGATATTCCATACCCTGTGACATTCTCCTCAGCAATAAACCTGGGATGGCTGGATGTAAGCCAGGGCTGCTGTTTTTCTGGGACTGACAGAGAATTGATCAGGTGGGGAATAATTGTTTTCTTTTGCATCACTTGTTTTTCTAAATTTTTGTTTTCTTCCCTCTTTGTTGTGGGTTTTTTCCTTACCTTTTTTTTCTTTAATATTATTAAATTCTCACTGTCTCAACCCATTAATTTTCTCACTTTAGTCTTCCAATTCTCCTCCATCCCACTGCAGGGGGGTGAATGAGTGGCTGTGTGGGGTTTAGTTGTCAACTGGACTTAAACCATGACAGTGGGCTAGACACTGCGTCTCCGTCTACTCACTTCATTCATGACTGCATGGGAAGGAAGGAGGCAAGAAGGAAGGAGAAAAAACAGGAAAGAAGAACGAACAAAATGGAAACATTTTATTCTAAGACTTTGCCAGCAGCATGTCAGGTTCTGCTGAGACACTAAGGCGAATTTATATGAAGTTATGAATTCAACTGTAGTTTTCCGAACACTTAGTATATCCAGGTGCAGAGTAGTAGGTGACAAAAAAAATTGAAAGAGGAGTTTCCTTAAGGAAAGGAGGACATTCTTCTAAAAACATGTCACTCAAAATTCAAAGGGTTTGGCTGAGACCCTTTTCAAGACTCACAGGGTGAAGAGCAGAATAGCATTTCTGCTTTTAGGATCCCATGAGTTTATTTTGTAACTTGTTTGCAATGCATAAGTGTAAAGAGCTCATTGATAAGAAAAACTGTTGATAAACCTCACCAAAGAGCTAAAGCTTACTGTAGCCCAGTGTCTCATGGCAGACAGAAACTAGGAATATCTCTGAGGAACTGGGAAGAATTGGTATGAGTGAACAACTCATTAGGTCAGAAGCAAGGTTCATGCACCTTCAGAGTTCAGAACTCAGAACATTGGGAAGTTAATTTTCAGATCAAGAGACATTAAAGCGAGTGCAAGTACATTGTTGGCTCCAGTCAAAACAGACGTGCATTCAGTAAGTGGAACTAGAACATCTTCTGAAAGAAAGTGATGTTTGCTTTTAAAAAGGTTGCTTTGATTTTCTAGGGAGCCACATAAATCCATCTCTGTAGGGATTTTACTTTTCAGTAGTTTTTGCTGTTATAATGCTTACTTCACACTTCTGACTCAAAAGTTAGAAAGTGAGTGTTTGACTTTTTCTATGATACCAAGAGTGGCAGAAATGGCCCACTGTTATTATACAAACAATTGAATGGGTAGCTGCAGGGTGTTGGATACCACAGCTTATGGCAATGCTGGCAACAAAACAATATACACAGTGACTGTCTTAGAAAATGTACAAATGAGAAATAAATGACCCAGAAGACAATATAATATTTACTTCGTAATTAGGATCTTACAGTGCAGGTTGTATTGTGTGACACTTATTCTCTTGTACAACATATTTTGAGACACTGTGAAAACCTGCCCTGATATTCTTGTTCTGAGGTATTCCATTCCAGAGATCAACCTTTCTTCAGGCTGAAGGTCCAAAATAAGTATGTTCTGCACGTTGTTCACGTGTATATATACTTGTTAATGAACACACAGGCATGAAAACTGGCTGGCTTTCTGCCAGAGCCCAAGTAAAAGAATAGTTGGTGCAATAGCTGTCAAACAGCACACCTTAGGGATATGCAAAGTGATTATTATATGCCATTGGCTTCTGGCTACTCCTTTGTCATGCCAAACACCTTTAACTAGTGTCCAGGCTCTTCATTGCAGAAAGGGAGTGTGGATGAATATAATCATCTATGGCATAGTTTTATATATAACTTTTTGATTATATTTTTTTTCTTAAACCCAGTACTGAAGTTGCTATGACAAGGCTCAAGAACCTTAATTTTCCAATTAATAATCAGATCACGAGGTAATAGGCAAGAAAGAAAGAAAATGGAAATAAAATTATCACATAACTGGATAGACTTAGTATCATGATTTAACCCCATCTGGCAGCTAAGACACATGCAGCCACTCAGTCACTTCCCCATAGTGGGATGGGGCAGAGAACTGGAAGAATAAAAGTCAAAAAAAACACTTATGGGTTTAATAGGGAAGGCAAAATCTATGCACAAGCAAAGGAAAACAAGGAATTTATTCACCTCTCCCCATGGGTAGGCAGATGTTCAGCCAGCCCCAGGAAAGCAGACCTTCATCACTCCCGGTGTTCACTGGAGAAGAAAAACACCATCACTCTGAACATCCCTCTCTTCCTTACTTTTGCCCCAGCTCTATTGGCTGAACATGATGCCTTATGGTCTGGAATATCCCTTGGGTCAGCTGGAGTCAGCTATACCACCTGTGTCCCCTCCCAACTCCTTGTGCACCCCCAGCCTCTTTGCTGGTGGGGTGGTGAGAGGAGCAGAGAAGGCTTTGACTCTGTGTAAGCACCGCTCAACAATAATAAAAATATCCTTGTGTTATCAATACTGTTTTCAGGACAAACCCCCAAACATATCACCATACTACCTAGTACGAGGAAAAGTTCTTACGCAACTATTCCAGCTCAGCATCTATTCCAGCCCAAGCCAATACACTGGGTTAACCTGGGAAGGTCAAATGTATGATAAAGAGAATGAAAGAAATGGAAAGCAGGGGCATAGCTCTTCACATAAGGAATAAATTTGCTTAAACTCCATTAAGTTTTGTTTCCCTGAAAGGGAAACTATCCTGGGTAAAATGTTGCTTCCATCAACAGCAAGAGCTCTGAGAAAAAAAAATCAGATTACAATTAAAAGCCTATGGGTATAACATATAAGTAAATAAATAAATAAATAAATGTGTATATATGTATGTATATATATATATATATGTACATTATCACTTACAATAGTTGAGTAGTTGTAACTCCATAGCAAAGAAAATCACCAGGATGCATGAATATTCTCAGAGCACATAGACTGAACAATTCAGTGCAAGGCAGTATTTTTCTTTGGTTTTATTTACTTAAGATTGGTTTATATTCTCAGATCTAAGTACAAATAACTTCCTGAGAAAGAAACTAGACAATCAAGAGAAATGACCAAGAGCATATTCATTTGCGTCCTTTCTCAAATGTTCTTCAGAAGAACATGATGCCCTCTATTGATTCTAAAGACCAGTAAAGTTAAAGTTAGTTTTGTAGGAGTCCCTCCAAGGCAATTTGCTTTCTTGGCACTCCACAGTCCATTATTCCACTGAGATTCATGCCCAAGAAACTGTCATTTACTCATTTTTTTACATGTTGCTATTTTCTGATCACTGTGTGGCTACTTCAGCTACTTTGACACAAATCAGAGCAGCTACGTTAGGAGCAGAAGTTTGTTATGTAGTCAACAGAGAGCACCAAACACTGCTTGGGGCCAGTTCAGAATGCTTAAAATTTATTGAATTGGTATTCAACTAGTCACTATAATCAGTGGAGATTAGCACACAGGTTTTATCATGCTTATAACAGTGGTGAGTTCAGCTGGGAACTAAATATTCTTTCTATTGATTGCAAAGCTAGCCAACCTGTGACTAGAGCAGACATTACAGACATTTAAACTTAGATGAGGTAGACTTCTAAGCCTATCTCTTTCCTCAGCTCAGACAATTAATAGTCAATACATTAGCACTGGACTTTGCAGCCGGGGATTCTACATTAATATACCCAGGCCAGACTACGTGGCTCAGAGAAGGTACAGCTTTGACCTGTCTGCAGCTATTCCCCTCTGAGAAGTTTTAATTTCTCCTTTGCAAAGGCTGTGATTGCTGTCTGGTCCCACAAAACACACCCATTCTTGTCATCATTTAGCACATAAGCACAATAATCCAGGTCGAAGAAGAACCAAAATAATAATTGCACCGGGGAAGTGGTATTTGTGAGGACATGATAACCATGTTCTGCAGATCTGTTTGAGAATTTCAGTGTGTCTCTTCCCTAAATTCTCAGAGACTTACTATTTTTCTGATCCAGTTTGAAGAACTCAGACTTGGTCCATACCAGCAGTTAAACAATTACTTGAATTTTTTATGTAATTCAAGGATTTTAATTAATTTAAATTTATTGGAAGTAAAAATGGAGTGATTATTCATGTATCAGCAGAATCTACCAGAAATTATTGTCCTCAAAAACTTTGTTCATGCCTTGTATCTTCTGGGGATCATCCAAAATCGATGAAGTTCCTAATGAAGTACCAACGTTAGTCCCACTTGGAATTACTAACCATGGAAAGAAAATGACAAAGCTTCTACCATGTTGTACTCTTTTCTTGAGTTGATTTAAAAAATAGTTCTTTGAACATGTTTATCACATTTTTTTTCACTGGAAAACTGTTTCAGAATCTCATCTGAAGAGAATTTGCAATCTCCATATATTAATAGCCAATCTATATATAGGTATACGAGGTGTATATACCTATATTAATCTGTTTATACCTGAGCAGTTTAAAAGAGATTGGTTTTCCTCATTGTTTGCGTCCACTTCATATTTACAAAGGGTGGGATTATCTCATCTCACCCTTAAATGAACCATGCTTATATATAATGACATTTTGACTCTCTCCAGCTAGGATGTTTCACGCATTGAGATCAGAGTGGTGTGAAATATTTTAAAAGTTTTTGCTTCCATTAACACTGATCTATTTATTTTAGGCTTGTGGTATGTTCAGAGCAAAATGATAGGGCAATGAATCATTTGCCAATGAAAAAACCACTGTTGACTGTTGTGTACTTTAAATCTGTAATTTTGTTATTAGCAAGAAGTAAAAATGTTGGAAACAAAGTTCAGAACTGAGGTGCACTAGTTTGGAGTATAAGAGAAATTATCTACTTGAGAAAGGCACACATGAACTAGAATAAATCTGGAAAGAGAACAAGTCTGATTTGCTGGAAGTCCAATAAAGTCATTACAGGCATCTCCCTGTTCTAGTGTGAGTTTTGCAGGGCTGTTATCCTGTTTCCCTACAAAGTTGATTGAAGCGCCACTTAAGAAGGTTTACCCTTTTACAAACACACTTATCATGCTTCTCCCTACTCTGCTGATGTGTACAACAGTCTGAGTGGTTGTAACATACAGGCCAACAGGACATGAGATTTGAGTTAAGTGCGGTGGAGCCTCGATAATACATCCACGCTCTAGTCTGTAAAAAACGGGATGTTGAACCTGACCTGTCTTGCAAAGCACCTTGAAGTGTATGTGATGTTAGCTCTTGTGTGGTACCCAGATCTCCTGAAGATTTGACAACATTGCTTTATTGAGGTCTGTTTTGAAGTGACAAACCACTATACACAGTTCCTCCTCATATACTGATTTTATTCTGTTATTCCATGAAATGAAAATAATTGGGGGTAAGCACACTGTTGTAGATGAATTGTTTGAAATCTTTGCTTTGAGAACTTTCCCCCTGTGGAGAAAGGAGGAATACAACCCCTCCCAAGGTTAGTGACGATACACATGGATTGGGCAGTGCCACAAGAACTGGCAGCCAGGTACCAGGACACATGAGAGGATCCCTATGAGCCTCACCAGCCAGGCCTCATTTCAGGACCCTTGGGCAGGGAGCAGGGCAGGCCAGGAAGGCAGCTGGGGCATCCAGGCACCCCTGTGGGAATGACGACAACAGGCTGTGGGTTGGTCCTGCTGTGGTGGGGCTAGAGAACCAGACCCCTAAAGCACCACAAGGACAGACTCACAGCTCTGGGCTGTGCTGAAACAGGGCCCTGGGCTATGCAACACGGGTGTGGAGCCCTAGGGAAGCTGGATAGGGCTGTTGAGGGCCATCGTTGCCCTCAGTGCCCTGACATTTAATGACCCGTATGTGAAACATAAAAGGTCAGTTTGTCTTTGTCAGAAAGAATGTTTACATGCATCTTGATCTTCTGGGCTGATGACCTTTCTGTTCACATTGTTTCCACAAAGATAAAAGAATCTGGCAAGGAAAAATAAAGAAACATTAATGTGAAGAGCCATTTTTTGACATTTCCTCCCTACACTAGGGAGAAATAAAAGGATGGCAATACACTAATCATTTTTTTAAAATAAACAAACTAATTTCAATTTAAAACAATATGGATTGTAATAAATTTAAAAGCCAGAATATTGCACATCTTATTTTTCTCTTGGTGTTCAGGAACACCATAACCTCTTGTTTTATTTAACATGGAGATCTGTTGCTCATGGGTTGCATTGCAGATGGCTTAAAGAAATGAGCCATCATTATCTATTTCTTACCTTTTTTTTCAGAAGTTCTCTGCTGTACAGAAACACCTTCTTTTCAGCAATAGAATATCAAAGTGTCAAAAGTGACATATATGTGCATGACATGACTGCTATAAGAGCATATCTTTAAAATCTCAGTAATGAAAACCTTATTACTTATTCATGGCATTAGTTGGTAACAAATATAATCAATCAGTATTTTTCGTTTACTGATCTACAAGGCTTTTTCATTTCTGATTTAATTTCACAGTTGCATAAACGACATCAAAAATCAACACACTTAAAGCTCTCAGGTAAAATAAGGGGCAACTTACTACCATGAAATGGCAAAGTGTATGAAAATAGATGAATTTGAATTGAGAGTTGAATGGTAAAAAATCTTTCTTAACAAGGAATTACATATCTTTGGAGTTTAATTACAATAAGGACTGTCACTATAAGATTAATGATGAGCAGTTTTTCACTTCAAACAATTTCAATTGAGTTAACATAGTGTCATTATTCTTAGACTGATAAGGTCAAGCAAATGAGGCAAAAGTGGGCAAAAAAAAACCAGTTGGAAAGTTGGAAAACCAAATTCTACTGAGAGAACATTCTGTGCTATTCTACACTATTTAAAATATTGCAGCAAGATGACAAAATACTAAAAATTTTGTATGTTTCTTTTGTTAACCATGCAAAACCGTAGGATCTAATTCAATTTTCAGAACTGTGAATCAGAAATAATTTGTACATTGGCATCTCTCACTCTTTTCTGGAAGTGTGATAAACTTTTCTAGAACATATATATTACTTTCTCGGTTAGATATCTCATACCAGTACTCATGTGCAGGATGGCCATCTGACTGTATGGCAGGGATAAACTCTGAATCATTTGTGAGGTGATATTTTAATACACTGGGTAATGTGACCTCAGGAGTCACTTTAGTTTGTGCCCTTATACCTTGAAATACAAAGGCTGTAGCCCTTCTCCTTAGGGAAGAGACTTTTAAAGAAAGAAAGGATTGTTATTACTTCTGTCAGAATCTGAGAAGAGGAAGTAGATCCATAATCTTCATTTTCAGCCTCTTTTCTGGAGACTTTGCCTTTGAGCATTGTTTCCCTTCTCAAAACTTTTCATAATGTTTACTGAATCAGGAAAAATAATTTTCACATTCTGCACCATAAACTCTGGTCCATAAAATTAGGCAACCCCAGGACACATATAGGGGAAGTGGAAATTAGATGCTCAGTCCACTAACCCCACCAATGGAGAACATTCCATTAGGCACAGACTGGTTTACTTAAGGATATGTGTCTTTATTCAGTGTTAAAATACAATTTAACAAGGCCCTAGTAAAAGCAGTTAAAGTACCCTGATCTATGATCACAAATTATATTTCAGTTTTCTGTGTTTCATATCATCAGAGCTCATCCTCTTCTACTCTTCTTGCAAATCCCAGTGTCCTGGTCTTTCCTTTTTCTTTTATTTCTTTTGTTTTGTTTTGTTTTGTTTTGTTTTGTTTTGTTTTTAATACTTTTTAGTTATTATTACAATGTCTAAAGAAATGTATATTTCTATATGCTTTGTGTGTACTTTTTGTCAACTTTTGGCCATTATTATTCTGACCTCTTTTGATAACTTTAAGGATCTCTGTTATATTTATTAATGTTCAAAACCTACTAAAATATGTGATCAAATAGAAATCACATCAAAGGTGTTTGAGAAGGAATGAAGTTCTGCAACTCATGAGGATAACTTGAAGAATAACAGTGTTGGTGATAAATATAAAGAAATGCATTTTCTGTATTTATTTATCTGCCTTTCGAATGAAACCTCTAGGGAGACTGCAGAATCTGGCTTATACTTAGCTCTACCTATATCAAGAAGCAGGTATAAGTAATGTATTAGCAATTTACCTTGTTTACTCTTAATTCAGCACATAATCTCACATTGCTTTCAGCCTGTGAACTAAAGAAGCTACTCAATCTTCCTGACTGACGACAGAATAAATTAATCAATAAACATGATTTTCTGTTTTAATTAAATTAATATAATTTAGTGTAATCTTCAAGAGGACAATAGTGCTAGTTTTTCAGCCCACTTCGTTAATAAATTAGTTTGTCTGAGAGCTGGTGCTTATTCTAAGCTCTTCTGAATGTGAATCACTTAAATAGAAATTAAAAACAGAATCATCTTTCAAATTCTCATTACTTGGGAACAGATGTTTCACACTCTTGTTGAAAATAATGCAATTTTTACTTGCAAGTGCATATTAGGAAAACACAAAAATCCTTCTTGTTTACTATGTAATCTCCATGAATAAACTTTATCTCTCATCAATCACTATGTAAAATGTATTTCCGTCTAGGTAAGAAAAATAAAGAACAACTAATCCTTGAAGTGATAAAAAGCCAAAAACTAAATCTCAAAGTATGCTTAGATCTGAAGATGTTATTGACTCAAGGACCAGTGTCAGGATAGCATAGAGAACACAGTTCAAAGATCCAGCTAATAGACTAATAATTATATAAAAAATCAATACCTATTTGCATATAATTAACATTTCTTCCAGAATCCAGCAATTTAAGAATCCAGATGGAAATTTTATAATATAATTTGGTGCAGGGTCAAATTTGAGTTTATTGCCTTTGGAACTGACCTATAATGTGAGAATATAAATGGGAGTCCTCTATAACTTGCACAGTCTACATACAACTGGTGTTCATCAGAGTAGCCCTGAAGCCTAAGAGAGGAATCAGCCAATTTGTTCACTCAGAGTCTAGACAGGACCTAAACACTGCTACTGAGGACATCACAGTCATAACCTGCATGATCATCTGTGCAAAACATGTGGTATTCCTGACCTCTTCAAAAAGGCTGAACTGGGTTTATGCTTAGATGGTATTTGAATGAGATTTTTTTGTTTCTATTACTGCATATTTCTGTAAGTGCATATAATGCTATACATTTATGCATATAATGCTATATATTTCTGCATATAATACTACATATTAAGTGGCCTTACATGCTCATTTTACTTGTATCATTTTGAAGGTAAAAAAGATGTCGAAATCCTGGTAACCTTATACAATTTATAATAGCAACTAGTACTAGTGCATGATAGGTGACCATTTACTGATATGAAGAGAGAGTTAATCACAGTGTCTTGAAAAGAAGGAAAAAAAAGAAAGTGCAACAGCATATTGTTTATAAGTCAGCAAACTTCATTTACTAATTTATACTGAAATATTTTTACTACATACATTGCATTGCTAATGCATAGAAACCATATATTTTCCTTGCTCATGGTGGTGTAAGCTCTGAAGACAATAAATCTGGATATACAGCTAGTACTGCTCCCTCTTGCCCATAAATTTAGTAAAAAGCAGAGTTTCCAAAAATATATGTTGCACGTATAGAACTCCCTCTAGACAGAAAAGCAATACAGTAAAAATAAGTTCTCCTTTTTCACAGTCCTTTTATGAGAAGGTATACAGCTTCTCTCACTCAATATATTCAAAACTGAGTCTTTCACTCTAAATCATCTGATGTGGTATGACCAATATAAGTTATATTATTCTGAGATTATAATAAATGAAATGCAAACCATAAGATTATCATTATTTTAATATCACTTAGGTTTTGAGGGTCAAAATAGAATTCAGAAATTGAATCCCCAGCTTGACCATTTGTATTGTGCAAACTATAATTTGTAAGCTTATAAACAGTAAAGCAAAAAATATGGATCTAAACAAAGTTGTTTTTAAACACCCTGAAAGAGGAATATACCACTTACATAGCAAATTTTCAATATGTTTCTTTTGCTTTTCATGTGATAATTGATGCAAAATGTCCTCTGAATTCAAGCTGTCCAATTACCATTCTTTTCCCTGCCTTGCCCCAAGTCAAGCCCATTAAAGAAATCCAAACACAAAACATGGAGCAGAATTTTGATGAATTATGCTTTTCTGCTCTGTAAGATAAGATCTGTGTTATATAGAATAATTTCAGCGTTTTTTTTCTCCACTCAGCTCCTCCTTTTCTCACCTTTCTTTTATGGAAATACAGTGAGAAGTAGGTCAATAATATACCAAACTTTTTTTCACAGTTGTGTACATACAGTGGTTCATTGTAACTAATATTAGAGGTCAGCCTATGGGCTGGCTTTCACATCTGCCATGCTTCTGTAACTCCAAGCAGTAGAACAGGTTGCCCAGTGAGATTGTGCCATCAGTCTCCATTGCTGGCAGTTTTCAAGACCTAACTGGATAAAGCCCTGAGCAACCTGGTCTGATCTTACAGCTGACCCTGCTTTGAGCAGAACATTGATCTAAAGACCTCCTAAATCTCTTCTAGCCTTAATAATCCTACAGTACTGTGATTTGAGTGATATTTAAAATTTCTGGGGTAAATTCACATGTACAGATAGTGTGCTGCAGTGTCATGCACAGAAACTATAGAAAGGCATGTCTTCAGAGCACTGTATTGTGCCAAGTGTGTGTTCCATAATGTGCCCCTTTTGAGAATATTGCAATTGTTATATCTTTAATCCAATGAGAAATTACTTCATAATTTCTGAATGAAGGTTATGATTTTAGTTGCCTTTCTCAAAGAGACTTGGGACACTCAAAACATCCCACTGCTCATGAAAACCTGCTTTTCTTTCTTATGGAAGTAACACAGTAGCAGCAACTATTGCTGTGGTTGAAGGATTTGCTCTAAACTCCTGAGGTGCAATCAAATTTTGTTTAAAGGTTCCAGTGTTTGAATTTTTGCTTATAGGTTTGGTTTAAATTACTTTAAGTTTTATTTTAGTTGCAATGCAAGTAATTTTGCATTTCACAGGAGTCTTCATTAAATAAATATTTGCTTTTACTCCTGCTTTGATATCTATGGATTACATGTAACTGTATCTGTTAATGACATTTGCCTATTCTACCATTTTTCAACTTCTTTTCTTCTTGCTTTCAAGTCCACTCAAGCAGTGCCTTTGCCCACAATCCATCTCCATTCTTCATGCATGTCTAAACAAGATTTTTGGGTTTTTTTTACTACTGCTATCCTCATGGATAATTTCTTTTGTTCCATTGTTTTCATTTAGCTTCTGACTACATTCTTAAAAGAATTAAATTTAATTACTCTGCATTCTAATTCAAAATAGAATTTGTATTTAATTTGGATTTTAGATACAGTTTAACAGTGCTGAAAAGACCTTAAGTAACAAAATTTGGTTGCCATTACACTTGTTGACAAAATTATTTTCCGAACTACTGAACAGATTTCACAAAGGTTTCAGTGACTAAAGCAAGTCAAGAAAAATCTGCTATCACATTATAAAGCCAGACAAACATCTGTTTTAAGGGTTTGGCCTCTAAATATTATTATTTTACTTTTACTTGAAAGCCATGACAGTATAGTGACAGTGATAGGATCTATAGTCACTTGCTGTTTAGAGATTGCTTATGTTAAAATGAAAATCTCTTTTTGATAACATCTTTTGTCTCATCTTGTGGGTTTTTGTTGTTTTTTTTTTTTTTTTTGGTCAGAATTTGCAAGCAAAACAGGATTTAATATGGTAGACTTCCCATGAAATTCTGGGCTGTTGTACTGTGTGGTGCGGGTCATAGAATCACAGAAAGACTTGAGTTGGAAGGGATCTTAAATGTCATGTTCTTCTAACCCTGTTGCCATGTGCAGAAACATCCTCCACTAAACCAGGTTACTCAGGGCCCCACCCAGCCTGACCTTGAACACTTCAACTGGACGGGGAATCCACACCTTCTCTGAGCAACCTTTTCCAGTGCCTCATAACCCTTAGACACCACCACCACCACCACCAACAAAAGACAGCAGTCTTTTTTCTAATATCTAACCTAAATCTCTCCTCTTCTAATTTAAAACTGTTCCTGCTTATCCTATCCATATCTACCTGGGCAAAAATTCTCTATCCCTCTTTTTTATAAGTCATCTTTAAGTGCTGGAAGGCCACAATGAGATCTCCCCTGTGTCTTCTTTTCTCCAAGCTGGACAACTTTAACTCTCTCAAGTTTGTCTTCATAGAAGAGTTGCTCCAATCCTCTGATCATCTTTGAGGATTCCTCTGGACTCAATCAAACATGTCCATGCCTTTCTTGTGCTAAGAACCCCAGACCTGGATGCAGCAGGTGGATGCAGATGTGGTCTCATGAGGGAAGAGCAGAGAGGGGAATGCCACTTCTGGCTTTAACTCATTACTGAAGCACTGCAGTAGTCTGGTGATAAACTGCTTTTTGTAGGGGGGGAAAAGGCAACTCCAGTCGCCTGCTTATTCAGGAGTGCTGAGAGATACTTCATAAAATACAGCTTCCATGAAACAAATATTTCATCTGAAAGGAATTTTTAAAAAGTTTTTGTAAAAAATTGTATACAATGCTAGAATTTACAGTGACAACATTCATTTTAATATGCAAATTTGGAGTTGATATAAGCTATATTTCAGATGTAGTATGTCAGACAAACAATATTTTTTATTAAAACCAGACTGTGGATACACAAAAACACCAAAGCTTTCAAAAAGTTGCATATTTCTAGAGTAAGCTTCTCAAGTCAGTGGAAATAGCTGCCACGTGGAACTCTTGTTGACTTTATTGCTTATATGTCCCAGTAAAGAGCTGATTGTCTTAACATAATTCAAATTAGCTAAAGGCAGTGTGTAATCTATTAAAAAGACACCCTGCATTTAACCAACTGGCACTAGCCTAAGTAAAATAAGTCTTAGCTTTCATTACATGGCACTATCCATTTTATTTCTAATCAAGAAGTGTTTGGTGTCTTACTTTACTTTCCCTATAGCACTGTGATTTCTACATGGAAAATAACTATAGTATTTCAGGGCTGGGGTTTTTCCCCATCACTTTTCCTTTAAATGCATGTTATGGGCCCAATTTCAGCCGAGTATTTGACACTGCTTGCAAAAATGAGTTTACACATAGCATTATCAATATGGGTGTCCTGCAATTGCATTTGTAGGTATACATTTTCTTCGTTATAGGTTTAACTGATCTTGACTGCCTTGTTAATGCCATATTTCAAAGAAAACATTCCATGAAACCTGACACAAAAAGAAGGATGAAATGCAGGGCTTTTTTCCATCACAGTGAGTACTATCATTTTTGTCATGGTTGGACTGGGACAGAGCTCATTTTCTTCTTAATATCTGGTATAGTGCTGTAGTTTGGATTTAGCATGCGAATAATGTTGATAATGCACCAATGTTTTGGTGTTTGCTAAGCAGTGCTGATCCTAAGTCAAGGACTTATTCAGTGTTTCATGATCTGTCAGCAAGCAGGTGCACAAAAAACTGTGAGGGATGTGTACTGGAGACCTGCCCCAAACTGAATAAAAGTATATTCCATATCATAGAATGTCATGTCCAGTATATAAACTGAGGAGCTGTACAGAAGGGACCAGTGCTATTTGGGGATAGGCTGATTATCCACCAGGAGGTGGTGAGAAACTTTATTGCGCATCATTTATTTCTTTTGGGTTCTGTTACCATCTCTTTCTCCTTACTATTATTATTAGTGGTGGTAGTAGTAGTAGTACCAGTAGTATTATCAGCATCTTTTTATTATTACTGCTATTTTTATTATGATAATATTTTATTTAGTTTATTAAATTGTTCTTATCTCAGCCCATGAGGTTTACCTTTTCTTTCTGATTCTCCCCCACACAGGGTAGGTTGGAGGAGTGAGTGATGAGCAGCTGCATTGTACACACTTGCTGGCTGGGGTTAAACCATGACAGTTCTTTCCTGACAATTCATTAATAATCCACTGTTCTCCTAGCAAGACTTGTCCAGTGCTAATTTGTTACCATAAATTCTACTGTGATCATGTGTGAAGCATCAGACTTCAAGCCCACCTTGGAATCTTTGCTAAATTGATTGATTGTATTTTTTTTCTCTTTTAGCTTTTTTTGAAGTTGTATTATTTTGTTGGAGTGAAAGCTCCTCTGGTCCCAGGCCTAGAGGAAAGCCAAAGCACAGGGGTTTAATTAAAACCGTCAGATAAGCTGAGATACATGAAGTAACACCAAAGTGAAATAGAAATATAGATTTTTAACTTTTAATCAAAATACATGCTAAGTGTTTTAAACATTGAAAAGTTGCAGCAAAGAAATCTTAAACACAGTTCTTACTGCTGGAGTGTTACCTTTCACAGAATTTCTTTACTTTAGACAAAACATAGATGGAACTATACTATTCACATTTTTAGATAGAGTGTTCACATAAACAGTAAGAGCTGATAGAAACTATACACACAAATCTGTGTAATACCTATGTAATACTTGTGTAAGATTTATGACTATTAGAATTAGACCAGGATAGGTTAAGAAAAACTAGAATCGTGTGTTAATTTCACTGGTCAATTAACAACTATAATTGGCACTTCTGTAAGTTTAGATAATAGAAGAAGAAGCTGTTTACTACTTGCTGTTTGCCTGCTGCTGCTGCTGTTACTGCTTGGCCTTATCACATAACCCCTTCGAACCCTGCCTTCAGAAAACTATGAGACTATGAAATAAAGAATTTTAGCAGGAGCAGCCTCCTCTGCTCTTTCACCCTTGTCTGAAAAGGAAGGGTATCTCATCAAAAGCTCAACATTATTTACTTTTTATTATTGAAAATGGTTATTCTTATAGAATAATTTCTGACAAACAATTTCTGACTCATAATTTTATGAAGGCCTAAAAAATATCTTGATGTCATAGAAGAACCAAATGAACAAGAAATATGTGCTACCTTCTTCAATAAAAGCCTAAAGCTGAAAGACGAATAGCCAAGTATTGCACCTGGCCCTATGAACACAGAAGTCCTTTTCTAATTTGCTATTTAGGTATTAACTAGAAGTGCAAAAGTCACAGATGCTAAGGGCAGTTTCATATGTCATCAATTACCACTTTGAAACCAGACACATTTTCTAAATGATAAACACACAGATCATAAAGGATTTTTCAGTACTAGTCCTTAAGTAATCATGACCTTAAAACCTTGAGGGATGGTCAGACAGATTCAGAAGTAGAGTAGGTTAAAACACCCTCTTAATTTAATTTCCTAACTGATCTTGGAAGAATAAACCAGAATGACATGAAAAAGTTTTTTCATCACTGATGGAGAATATACAAATGCCTGTACATTTGTTTTAATTTAGTTAATATCCTGAAAATGTAACTTAATAGATGAAGGACAGTAAAGGAAACAGATCCCTGAAACAGCCTGAAGCCTATTCCCACAGAATCTCAAGAGCTGGAGCCTACACTGTGGTAATAGATGTTACATTAAGTCCTTGGGGATATTGCTAGAGGAGAGTTTGTCTTCTGGCTTCCAATTAGTCCTAAGCTCAAGCTCCACTATACTGTCAAAACATCGACAGTTATATTTTTATTGATTTTAGAGTGAAAGGTTTTTAGGTTATTTTTCTAATAAGGTCTACCCCTCCCATCAATATAAATCCTTCATATCAGCTACAACCTCATATTTTGCAAGAATTGTCACTCGGTTTTCCCGACTTCAAACAGTATGGCAATTAGCAGAATGGAGTAAAATTTCATATTACCAGTCAAACTTCAGCCAAGAGATGTAATAAGTGTCCAGGTTCCAAAATCTGAATTTGACTAATTTCCTTCTTATATAATTACAGTGTTACACATTGCTCAATTTGCTAATTGCCTACATAATTTGCCTGACATGCATATATACATTAATCAGTAGTCTTGCTGTGCTTTGGTAATGGGCATACCTGCAATGTTTGGTAACATCTTGACTTGAAAGGATATTTTGAACTGAAATTGTTTGCGCACATTTGTGTACACACATATGTACATATGGCTTTCATCAAGTACAGATAATTCCTTTGAAATTTTGTTTTCACTAATATGTTAGTGCCAGCATAACGTAACATTATTTAACACTCCTCAGTACAAGAAAAATCCCAACAACTTCCCTGCCTGTTGCCATATAACTCTTTAATGACCACCTATAGCACAAGATATGTCCCAGTAAAACAGGAAAGTAAAATAATAAAGTCCCTTTGCATTTCGGCTTTCTCCAGGTTTTAGACTGAAGCTTTCAGAATTTGAATCAGGCATTTAAATCCCCTCTAAATCCAAATTTTTGTACATCTCACTGGCTCAAGCCACAGTAAATTTGGTCTGAGTATTGGTCAGTAAATTAGAAAATGAATAAAAATTCCTAGGAGTATTGTTGTGGGCAAGACATGAAGGAGAGAGAAGGAAAAAACAGAAGACAGGAGATGTGGTTAAAAGCAAAGACTTTTGAGAGGCTGAGGTCAAATAGTCCACAGGGAATGGACAAGCACGGAGACAAAGGGTGAAGTGGGGCAAGACCTGAAAGCAGTTGCACAATAGAGGAGGAGATTTGCAACAGGACAGGGGAGACTGTTGCCTATACAGTGTCATGCTTTGTTTATTGCAAAAGCTGAAGTACATGAAGATTGATATTATATTTGCAGAAGCTGAATGTTTGTATAGAAACTAGATTCTGTCTATACCTCTGTTACTGATTTTCACTGTATTTGATAAATCTCTTCTACAATACTTTCTAAAGGTGAATGTTCATAATAGTCAGAACATATTGCACCTCAGTAACAGCAATATTGACTGTTCAGAGATGTAATTGAAGTTGATTTGTTATGCTGTGAATATATGAAGATCCATTAATGCAAATAATATGAAAAATAAGGTCATAGGTATTCAGACCAGGGATTTTTTAATTTTAGTCCTTTGGTGTCTCAGTTCTCTCTCTAAAATGGTGACAGTGCCTATATGTGAAATTGAATTTATTAATATTTATGAAACAGTAACACATTCTCTGATAATGTTGTAAAAACACTTCTGGGGAAATTAAGAATTCCTTCTCCAGATCAGGCTTTCTGTTTTATGGAGAAAATAGGGAAGAGGGCCAGTGGGAGGAGACCAGGCAGTGGACACTGAAGAGAATGTGAATTATTGAACAGATCTGGGAAACACACTGTGATATTGTGAAGACAGGAGTCCTAAGGAGAACAGAGGTAATTAGATGATACATCACAAGACATATCTACAACAGCACTGTATTAACTTCAAAGTGATAGTCAAAATTTTTCCATGGCTTGATTTTTCAATTAAGAATGGAATTAAATGGAATGGAATGGAATGGAATAGAATAGAATAGAACAGAATAGTTCCAGTTAAAAGGGCTTACAGCAATCATCTGGTCCAACCACCTGACCAAAAGTTAAGAGTATTTTATTAAGGGCATTGTCCGAATGTCTCTTAAACACTGACAGGAATGGGATATTTACCATATTCTAGGCAGGCTATTTGGCTGTTTGATCACTCTCTTGGTAAAGAAATACTTCCTAATGTCCAGCTTAAAATCCCCCTGGTGCATCTTTGAACTCTTTCCAAGCATCCTATCACTGATTACCAGAGATGAGAAATTAGTACTTCTCTCTCTGCTTCCGCTTCTCAGGAGCTATGGTGACCAACAAGGTTGCCCTTCAGATTCCTTTTCTCCAAACTAGTTTAATCCAGAGCCCTCAGCTGCTCCTCACAGGACATGCCTTCCAGCCCTGTTCCCAGCTTTGTTGCCCTCCTCTGGATATATTCAAGTACCTTCACATCCTTCTTAAATTGTGAGGCCCAGAACTGCATACTGCTCAAGGTGATGCTGCACCAACACTGAATACGGTGGGGTAATCAACTCTTTTGACCAGCTGGTAATGCTGTGTTTCATGCAGCCCACGATGAGATTTGTCTTCCTGGCTGCCAGGGTACACTGCTGGGTCCTACTGAGCTGCTGCCCACCAACGCCCCCAGAACTGTGAGCACCTGTGGCTGTTCTCCAGGCACTACTCTCCCAATCTATACTTTTGTCTGACCATACTCCATCCCAGGTGCAGAATTTAGCATTTGTTCCTGTTAAATTTCAGACCGTTGACAATTGCTCAGTGCTCCAATATATCTAGGTCCCTCTGCAAGGCATCTTGTCCCTCAAAAGAGTCAACAGTACCTCCCATCTAATATTGTCAACAAACTTGGTAGTGGTGCATTCACCTCCTTCATGCAAATCAACACAACCCTTTCAGCCCTGCCCTTCAGCAAGTTCTTCATGCAATGCATTGTGTACCCATTCATCTCACAACTGGACAACTTGTCCAGAAGGATGCTGTTAGGGTCAGTATCAAAACCCTTAATAAATCCAGTAAAGTTACATCTGCTTTCTTCCCTTCATCACTAGAGAGGTGACCTTATATTGAAGGATATCAGATTAGATAAACAGGATTTTCCCTTTCTGAACCCATGTTGACTATGCCTGATGATTGAATTCTCCTTTAAAGTTCTCTCAGTAGCACCCAGTATGATCCTCTCCATAATTTTTCCAGGTACTGAAGTTAAACAAACAGGTCTGTAGTTTCCTAGGTCTTCCCTTATGCCCTTCTTTTAAATTGGAAGAATGTTGGCAAGCTTCCAGTCAGCAGGGACTTTCCCAGATCCCAAGACTTTTGATAGATAAAGAGTGTTCCTGCTGTAACATTGCTAACTCTTCAAGTACTTTGGTATGAATCACCATCAGGCCCTACAGACTTATGAACATACAACTGGTCCCTTAGAATTTTAGTGTTCACAAATGGAAAGCCACTGTTTCCATTATCATAGACTTGTAGAATCATAGAATATCTCGTGTTAGAATGGACCCACAAGGATCATTGAGACCAACTCCCTGCTCCTTGCAGAACTACCTAAGCACAAACCATATGACTAAGACCATCATCCAAACACAGGTTTGGTGCTACAACCACTAGCATCTGATACCACTTGGTATCAGTCCAATATTTTCCTTAGACTCCCTCTTCTTTTTAGCATACTTTATAAAACCTCTTCTTTTCTGACACAACACTTGCCAGTTTCAACTGTACTTGAACTTTTTCAATGTTATAAATTTAGATCCAATTTCTCAGTTAAAAAAAAAATCCCGATTTGTCTCCTTCCTGTGTAGTCTATTTTCCAAGACTGTATCGGATATGCAGGGAGTTGTGAACACATGGATTTTGATCATATTTACTAATATAATGATACCTGAAACCAGTGGTTACATTCATGAGCCGATAAGTGGTAACAAAATGGATTTATATTCTGTTGCCAGCTACTGAGTAACTGATGTTTAGTAAATCACTGATCATCATTTAGCCTCAACTTTCCTTTCTGATAGTTGGATAAAATTATGACTTTCTTTGTAAAATTGTAGTGGGTTGAACTTGAGCTGATGGACAGTCTTTTAAACTAATGACACTTCTCACAATTTCCATATTCAAACCGCACAGAAAGGCGGGATTTGCCTTTGGTCCGAGCTCGCCTGCTGGAAGGTGGGGGGGCTCCGAGCCTCCAGGCCCCACCGGGCCGGGCCGGGGTCCCTGCCCCCCCTTTCCCAACGCTGTGGCATGGACCCTGGGTCACTGGGGGGGTGGGACTGCCCCAGAGCCGCAGGCAGCTAAAACCAGCCATGGACTGCTGCATAGCTGACCCCATCTGGCGCGGCTTCTTGGGACGGGCAGGTCTCCTCTCCTCTCCTCTCCTCTCCTCTCCTCTCCTCTCCTCTCCTCTCCTCTCCTCTCCTCTCCTCTCCTCTCCTCTCCTCTCCTCTCCTCTCCTCTCCTCTCCTCTCCTCTCCTCTCCTGTCCGTGCAGAGCTGGCGGAGCCAACGGGAGCCTGTCTGCAGCCAGCACACTTCATGCCAAACTGAAGAAGACACCATGCAGCCAGCAGTACAAAGGGAGCGAGGCTTTCTCCACTGTAAAGCCTGAACAAGGACACTCTTCAACATGGCAGCTACAGAGTCAGAGAGAAAGAGAAAGTGAGTCACGTGAGACGGAGCTGAACATGGTGACGGGAGAAAAAAGAGGGCCGTGCCACGATTCTCACACATAGCTTAAAAAACTTCTTGCATGCCATGGTAAGAAACTGTAATATCACAAACTGTTTGTCTCTTTAATGCATTTGAAGTACATGGTGGGATGAAAAGTTCACAAGTGGCCCATGAAAATTGTGAAGAGTGCTTATGCCAGGCTATATAGAAGTATTGAGAGGCTTTTAGAGACTTCCTGTCAGGAAAATAAAAGCCTTTGTGTTCAGGCCAAAATAACTCATCCTTAAAAAGATTAATAACCCCATGTAATACCCTATGTTGGCAGTGTGAAGGAACAGTGAGATTTTTCATGGAAGAGATGCTTAACACCACAGCAGATTGCTTCTTTCCAGGCGGGTCTGCTGTTGGTGGCAGTTTGGGAACCATGTGTAGCTGAAGAAAAAACCCTTTTTCCCTTAAGCATATGAAAGAGACTTATCAAGAACTGTAACACTGAATAAAATCCCATGTTCTGTTGCCCTTTGTGTGAGCTGAGTAAAAGGGGGAGGGTGGCTGGAGAGGGAGAGGGGGTTTGCTTTAATTTCTTGTTATTTCTCTTTACTTTTAATTCTATTAGCAATAAAACTTTTCCTTTTCACTGCAACTGTTTAAGGTTCGTGCCTGCTTTGCTTTCTGCTAATTCTTATCTCACAGAAAGAAAATACTTAAGTGATAATTTGAACAGAACCACTACACTAAATTGGTGTTTCCGCCCCGTTTTTGAACTGAACCCGCTACAAAAATACTATAAGAAAAACTATATGACTAAACTGTTAACCTATATCCTATTAAATAAATTTTGTTTCCTTAATTCATACTGATATTAAATGTTCATTCATTTATTGTTTTGTTTTTAGTCTAATGAAAAAAAGCATTAAGTTGCTAATTTCCTAAACTCAGCTTGCTTTGTTTTTGCCACAGGTTACACTCAATCCTGCACAGTTCCTTTGGGGAGGCGATGCATGGCACTCTTAAATATGTTTGAGTAGTAGCACTAGATCCTCCTTGGGCTAGCATCATATTTGGCAGATGATGAGTTGTTTAGGTCCATTTCAGAGCAGTTCCTGTCTCATTCCACATGGGTCACTCTCCAGCAACCACCACCAAGACTCTGATAGGTATGACCACAGGACAGATACTCATATAAATGTGTTACTTTTTGAACAATACACCTAGAGAACTTAGAACTAAAGGAGATTATGAGAACCATTTTTCTCACCTCACTGGCCCACTTTGTGATGTCTTTTCTGAGGAACTGCATTATTTCTATTTGACCGCTGACTGACAGGTTGCACAGTTTATCCACACCTTCATAAAATATGATAATTAAATGTCTGAATGAATTGTCTCTTTTGCCAGGTTTTATTTCACTTCTTCCTAACATTGCTGTGTTTTTCTCATTTATAAATACTGGAAATTAAATTGAAAATATGAGGTTAAAAAGAGAAATAGTAAATTGCACATACAATAAACATCAGGGAATGGAGCAGAGGCAACAAATTAAATATAAACAGATGATACAAGTAGTCTGATGGTTCAATACATATGAATGTACTCTAAATATGTCAAATACTTTCTGGAAAGGAAAATCAATCATCTACAAAAGTAATACAGTACCAAGTTTCTACAATTATGAGAAGGGTACTAGACCATTTTTTTATGGAAAAATTGGTCCAGAATTAAGAAAATCTCCTTTGTACAAATTAAAGAAGGATATGTATTATTGGACAGGAAACAAAAACCAATAAATTAAGGTATAGCATGTTGTATTCACAGCAAAGAATCAATTTCTTATTCCCACACAATATAGTGTATATAATTATATATAGTATATATTCATGGGGACAAAATATAAGTTGGTTAGCCATGTTCTGCAGTTTCTCTCAGACTGAGCATTCAAAGAATGTCACAGTCATTCTACTTACAGTGTACAAAATTAATTTTTTCAGAAATTTCTACTTGGTGATTAATCTTCATGTAACTAATAAACCTTGAATCATTCATAAATAATTAGTAAATTAGATCAAGCTCTCTCTCATACAGTTACTTATTTCCCTCTTTTTATTGGTGCTTTGATCTTAGGCATCTAGGGGAATTTCAAGCTATGATTGTTTCCTCAAAGATTAACAATCCCAGTCATGTCTATGCTACATGCCGTGACGTCAGAAGGCGCAAATTAAAGTACGACAAATTTAACCATCTTGATTTTCAGTTTTAATGTCTTAAGTCATCAAATTGACCGTCATGTTGAGATAAGATGAAAAACAGTTTTTCTGCCAAGACAGTTTGAGTAACAGCTGTGTTCAGATAAACTGACACTACATGAAGGAAAGAGTAATAACAAGAAAAAACTAAAAGCACATGTCACAACAGTACTTAAACATTATTGGATTTTACTTTTTTTTAAGAACAACAAGGACTGGGAGCACAGATCACTGCCCGTGATCTCTTTTTTCCAGAGCAAGGGCTATAACTAGTGCACTATAGAGTAAAACTCACTTTTTCAAGTCCAATAAATCTTAAATTGTTTTCTGCAAAGAAACTGCCTTCAGCAGACTAACTTGATAATGCCACAATAACAGAGCAACTCAAGAGCACATTTTTAAGAGTTGGGAGATGAGAATGTTGATTCCTAAAAAGAAGAAAACAGTACTTTGGAATCTGTAGTACTAGATAGGTATGTTCAGGGAATGATTCTGCTTCTCTACTATGCTTTATTGTTCTGTTTTGAATATTTAGGCTGTTGTTACAACTCCTAAATGTCAAAGTGGGTCTTTCATTGAAAACTAAAATTTCCTGGCAACATGGTATTCTGTCTTATAACTACAGTCATAACTGTGTCATAAATGTGTTGTTTTGTTTCTAGATTTTTAGAATTTTTTTTTTTTTAAACATAGATTCAGTTCAGTTTCTGTGGAGGCATGCAATGGACTGGCCAAAGCATATTGTATTATGAAATGCAAATTATGGAAGACATAGACTTAATAATTGCTTGTGTGGTGTATTTGGGTAACATCATATAGAGTAAAAACTAAAATATATTGTTTAAAATATTTACAAATTCATACAGCATGAGGTTTTAAAAATACATGTCAATATCATGCCCTTCTAAACAGAACACTAAGGTGTTGGGTTGAACTGAGTATCTGTGCTTTTTTCCACTGCAATCACTAGAATGAAGACATGAATTCAAATGGGTAAGTACTGTGAAAGCGGCAAGCAATTAACAAATTGACAAATGAACAAATTGAGAAACAAAACCTGACAAATAAACCAATTGGTAAACTGGAAAACTGACAAATTGGCAAACAGCTTGGTAAAATGGAGATATGCTTGAAGTTTATTAGAAAGGAGAGTTTAGGTAGCATAGGCTGGGACATTTGATTCAAGGTCCTTTCTGGCACTGGGTAGTAGTTTTTCAGTGAAATATTATGAATGAGAAAAGGAGTAAAGTGTAAGATTAGGAGTAAACTTCTCCAAAATGGGCCCTTCCCATGGGCTGCAGTTCTTAAAGAACTGCTCCAGCATGGGTCCTTTCTATATGGTACTGTCCTTCAGGAACAGTCTGCTGTGGCCTTGATAAGAATTCTCTAAACTAGATGAAAATGGGGATACCTACAGTCCTGCAGAGTAACAAAATACTTTACTTTCAGGGGTCATTCTCCTGCTCTTAAGCCTTTTGTTGAAAGCTTTAGGAGAATAAGACTCTTCCAAAAGCAGAGGCAAAAGTGCTGAATGAGATGTTTTAGCTTGCTGGTAAGAAAAGCTGAACATAATGGATAAATCCAGTTGACAGAGCAAGACAAGCTCTGTGAATGCTTTTCCTTCATTGCCTCGGCAAAGGAACTTATATTTAGGTCCCAAAGGCACGAATGGGCTTCAATGGTACTGAGCGGCCTCTCCTGGGAACCCCACACCCAAAGGCCCAGAAGCCCAATTTCATCAAGGTCTGTGAGTGCATGCAGGAGATAGGCTATGGACTTACCAGGTTTCAGGTCCATCTGCACTATAGCCGTGCCTGGGCCTGGACTTCTGCACTGCTGCTCCTGACCCTGTATCTGAACCTGGCCTTTCTAGTGCTATGTCTGACACTGGGTACCCTCTCTTGTACTGTCCTGACTCCCACGCAGGGAAGGAGGCTTCACCTTGAATCCTGTGTTCACTTTTGAATCCTTCACTACAAGAAAGATGTTGAGGTACTGGAGCATGTGCAGAGAAAACAACAAAGCTGGTGAAGGATCTGGAACACAAGACCTGTTGAGGAGCAGCTGAGGGAGCTGTTGGGCCATGCTGCCATAATGACTATGTGTCTGAGGCTACTGTGCTGTGTCTAAACTAAAGAAACCTTAACTGCTTCTCTGCTTCACTATAAGTATGTATTGTGTCACGACCTTTGCACGCATCATCCTTCTTCCAGCATAGAAACATGGGTAAAAGTGGAAGCAGAAGTAAAAAGGACATAAGATGAATTTCAACTATTTTCCATTTTGGTACCTGTCTTTCAATAAAAGCATAGTAAGTAACAAAGAGCAGATTCCTGGCTTATCTAGGTCAACAAAATTATGTTAGATATTAAATGATCAGAAAGTTCTACACAATAAAAAGATAGGGACAGATTCTAATAGTATGTAGTTGCCTTCAACACTTCAACACTGTATGGCTATAACATATAAACCTGGTGAAAGCTAAAGAAGTATCTCGCCTGTAAAACCGTCTGGGAGAAGACCGTTTCAGGTTTGCTTTAATGAGTTCTGTCTGTATCAACTATGAACTCTGCCTTGACATTGCTATCCAATCTCTCTCTTCAAAAGCACACATATTTGAAATAAATTTAGACTAAAATAAATTTAGAATAAAATAACACTGTCTTCCTGTCAAGCACTTTATCTCCCAATAAGAAAGTAACATATTTGTGAAGTAAAAATGTTCAGCTAGCTCAAAAAGTATGACAGCTGAGACAGGGAGGGAAAAAGTATGATTATTGTTTCATTATTGCACAACAGAGTGCTGAAAACTGGGATTTAGTCTCTGTATAGGTGCCTCATTGTAATATTTGAGTATTTTAGAATCATACTTGTTTACAACATATTATCCTAAATAAATGTTTTTCCTGAGAGCCAGAAACTTATTTTAATTACTCCAGCAGGTATTCACATTAATTATTTTAAAGTAAATGAAATAATTTTAGTTATTCCTTGTCTAATTGAAGTATCATTCTTCCCTAAGAAACAAGGCATAGATAAAGAAAAATTATTACATGAAAAAAGGGTTTTTTATTCTTAAAGACACCTAGAGAATAAGCTTCTATAAATGTTTATCATATCACTGTCATAATACAAACCATAACCATATTGAAAAATTAACCACCAGCTTATACACTTATCACAACAGAGATATCCCCCTTCTCTGTTTTTTCAAAATCATTTCACTCAGCAGGGAGAAAACCATCAAATTTAGTGGGCTAACAACAGTGGAAACAAGAGTACGTTGACAGAATAGTAACCTGCATTTTGTTTTGGTAAGAATCTTCATACTTATTTCACTCCCCATCAACTTTATAAACATTTCTTCAAGAAGTGAAATCACTGAAATTTTTCATTCACTTCAGTGGGAGATGGACATTTTTAGTTGCAGTCATATCAAGAATTAAGTAGAACACTACCTTTCAGCTAAATTGTTTCTCTGGGAGATACAAATACTCCAATGAACTGGAGCATTTAAATGGAGATGGAAGTACTTCATTCTTCATAGAGTATAAGAGTAAGAGGTGCAATACAGAAATAATGTCAAAGAAACTGTTTACTTTTCTAGATTAATACAATAGCTTTATTATCTTATTTAATTATCTTTTAATAGTTAGTTGGTTCAGAACTCAATATGCATTCCTGAGAGAAACTTGCATATTTTCAAGTGTTTGCTTGACTGTAAGACCATGCTATTTGGCCTTTCTGCTAACTCTTTTGTGTTAACTGCCAAGTAGTTATTGATGACTTTTTTGAAGCTGCCATTGCAAGAACTGTAATGAATTGCTCTTTTGCAAAGTTGTATAATCAACTCAAAGATCTCCAGCTATAAAGACTGTTTAAATCTATCATTAACATCCTAGGTTGTCTAAGAATCATGCCCTCTGTGCATCCTTACCCTCTGCCCTTTAACTTACGGGCTTTCATTATTGTCAAAAACCATAGGAAAACATATTTTGAAAAATCAGCCTTGATAAGTCCTGCTGCTAAAAAAACATGAACAGGTCACAGAAGAAAAGCATGTGGAAACCTCAATTTGCATTATCGACTGCCACTATCTCAGAAGATTCACTTCAAAGGGACCAAGAGCTTTTTTCCTGATAGTAGTATGTAAATGAGCAGAGTATTGAGGTTGTGTACTGGTTTCACACAGTCAGATGTCATTTTACTGGATCTCAGGAAGAGCAGATGGGTACAAGTAGTCCTTTTCATCTATATACAGTCCTTGAGGATTAATAATTAAAGTGACTCTAGAGCTTGCCAATGGCTACTATTGCACCTACAAGATTTTCCTTGTGATAGGCTTCATCAAGAGGAAGAGTGCTAGATTTTATTATCACTTTCTTCTAGAGCTTCTCTGATTTAAGCAATAAACAAAACCAAACAAGAAAGACCTTCAGAACTCTATCAGAAAGGGGACATGAAAGTACTTTGAGAAATTACTGGTTTTGTTACTTCAGTGGTGACTCAAGGAAGAAACTATAGAAAAATCATAGAATAAAGCCTTTTTATTTTCCCACATTACTGTTGACTACTCTGAAAGAAAAAAGGAAGTCAAGATGAAAGAGGCAGTGGCAGGGAAGCAAACAGAAAAAACAGAATAATTTTAAGCATGAAGGGAAAGAAGTTTGGGCTGCTAGATTTCTGGTTTGAATGAGTAGCCAACTGTCATTCATATTGGCAGAAGCTGGTTGTTATAATGTTGATCCCATACCTGGTGGCCTGTGTACAGTAGTCTCTCCTTTGTTAATGAAATTTCTCTCTTTTGTTTCTCTTAAAAGAATATGGTTCACATGTTTTCTCATGGCTATGAATGGTGGATGGAAGAAGAGAGAAAAGCAATGGCAGTATAACAGAGGAAAAGGCTTTTAGAATTGCTGCAAATATCCTGGCTCTTGAGACACTGTAGGATTAAATATTGTAACTGGACACACATATATGTCCAGGCATATGATTAGAAAATACTATTTCCCTACATTAGAAGTCAAAACCCTGTGTGTTTCTGGCTCTTATACATCCTGTCCATTCACACTCAGCATATGTTAATCCTAAACTGTCAGAACATAGCCTAGAAGCCAAGCTCTTCATGCCAGCCTAATATGCCAGTCCACAGTATCTGGTATGCACTGGTTGTACTCCAGTAGCCCATCTTCTAATTCTGTTTCCTCTGAAAGAAATCCTCCTTATATCTTTTGAAGTTGTTTCTTGCAGAGAGCCTCGTAAGGGTGGCTGGGAAATTCACTTCAAAAATCCATCTAAATCACTAAATCCTAACAAGTTCAAAATTAGCCAAGAGAATATAGTTAGCATTCTAAGTTATACTGCCTTAAAACAAGTACTTCTCAGACCGGAGAACTGAACAACTGCAGAACTGTCTGCGTCTCATCATGTAGGTCTGCAGTGAGTATGGGTAGGATTTATTTTAGGTGAGCTTCCTATACTTATATATATATAAATACATTCTCTCTTTGGACATTTGCATCCTGCTTGAATTGCTTTCATCTGGCCCACTGAATAATGTTTATTACGAGAGCTGTGTATTTATGCCTAATAGTTGATACAGCTTGATCCCCACTTGCAAAATGGTGTGAAATTACTGCTTCCTGAGACACCCAAATAAGGGCTTGATTGCAAACATCTCAGGTCAACCTGCAACAACACTTGATTTCAATTCGTGCTTTGTTCTGAACAGATGCTGTATTCTATTCTCCCCAAATTAACCTCTTTTATCACACATAGCACCAGCTAAATTTACAGAAGTCTATTCCAAGTATATAATTAACTTTTTTTCACAAAATTAGAATTACTCTTACCACAAGCAGTAGTAAAGACCTACAGTGCTTCTTTACTTGGTCCAGTGACTTAACTAGCTTTGAGTGGAATTGCTACTTGAGTCCCAGGGGGCTCAGATTTCCCAGGACAAATTGTCCCCCCTTCTGTGTTTCAGAGAACTTCTCTAACTTACCTGTTTTTATTTTTAACCCCATTGATTCAGTTAAAAGTAGAAGATAGAGCATTTTGTCTCCCAGAAGGCTTTTTGGACACATGACCCTTTTATTTATGTGTTTCATTTAGTACATTCTTCAGAGCCTGTCCTGGGTGATGCTATGAAGCCGCTTTATTCCTTAACCGTCCGCTCAATGCCCAAGGACTCTGTGCCTTTAAGATGGACCTGGGTGGGGCCGGAGCCAGGGACCGAGGGGGCGGTTGAACGGTTCAGCCCAAAGGCTCGGGGGCTCTGGGCTCGGCAGGGCTCGGGAGGAGTGTGCTGGGAGCACTGTGCTGTTTTTCTGGGTTTCCTTTGTGTTCCAGCTAGCTGGGAAAAGGTTCTGTTGGTTTTTTTCTTGTTCTTTTTTGTCCCTTCCCTCCCCCTTGCCTCACTGCCTCCCTTCCCTCCTCGCTGGTCCGGGGAGCCTGCGGGTGGCCCCGGCAGCCCCACGGGGTGGCCCCAGCTGGTCCAAGCCCAGGTGTCTGTTCCCTCTCCGGGAATTTGTTGTATTTTGAGGGGGGTTTTATCCTGTTCTACCCTGTTTTGTTTGTGTGTCAATAAACAGTTTGGTTTGTTTTTCCCGCTTTCACTCCTTGTGATCCGTTTGTCTCATTGACAGAGGAAAAAGGGAGGAACACTCATTCTGGAGTGTTTCTTCCTTAAGTTTTGTCTCAAAAACCAAGACAGAGCCTAACTGGGCTTGCCATTCACCTTTTCAAGAGTGACACAGCCTTTTATACATAGTATAACATGGAGAAAGTGTTTATTTTGCATACCTATGATAAGGCTAACAAGTTGTTGTGTGACATGACACTTTTGGTAGCAGGACCATCTTCCCATTTACCCTTTCCCTCACTACCAACCTTGTCAGTTGTCAGTAATAACTTTTTATATTGTGTTTGCTTTAGGGTAGAAACCAAAACAGAACAAAACACAAACAACCATGCCCCCTATCAAACTGTAACAAAATTATTTTTCTGCCTGTCTAAATTTTCCGCAGACTGCTGTCTACCTTTTTCTGAACAACAATTTAAAGAAGTTTTCCTGTGCGTTTTTTTCTACCCCATCTCCAAATCAAGCAAGTTGGAATTTCTGTTGTGATTTGTGCACTGTGATTCAGTTTTGCAAAAACAAACAACTCTAGTAAAAA
The DNA here is from genome assembly GCF_000738735.6 of Corvus cornix cornix. Taxonomy (NCBI): domain Eukaryota; kingdom Metazoa; phylum Chordata; class Aves; order Passeriformes; family Corvidae; genus Corvus; species Corvus cornix. The sequence continues at coordinate 16,004,739 of NC_047057.1, read as the reverse complement.
CAAAATAAAAACCCATTATCAATACGAAATATGTTGAAATAAAAAGATGACTTTTTAAATTAGAAATAAAAAAGAAGATAAAGTTTATAGAAACTGGATGTAGAAATAGAGGGGTTAAGTCCCATGTATATAGGGTTGATAAAGTCTCATCAGTTTATAAATATGAATATATATAACAATGATAGTGTCTATGACTTCATTAAAATCTGGTGATGTACTTAAATGAAAACACCACCTATACTTATGAGTATATGAATAAATATAGGCTTACTTTTCAAAAGACACTCCTATTTCTATTAAGCAGAGTAAAAATAACCACTGAATGTGCTAAATGTTGTGAGCTCTCCAATTTTTAAACTTTTAATGAAACTAAACCATGATCGTTCCTTAAGATTTCCTGTATTCACTTATCTTTTGAGTGAATAAAGTGCTATTAAATGCATTTATATCCTTTAAATGAAGTTCATCTGATACTTTTAACTGATGATTTGCCAGCCAATTTACATTATAATGAATAAAATCCCAAGGATCTTACATATAGTGGAGAATTAATGTGATTAATATACAAATATATGTATGGTCTGAGACATTGCATAATTATACTAATTAAATAAATTAAAATTCTAGGAAATCCACTGTCAGTTGGGGTATTCCATATCACAAAAGGTGTACTTTTATTTGGCTTTACTTGACCGTTTAAATGGAGGGTCACCACATGACAAAATTACAAGCACTTCGAAAAACGGGCACACATTTTCAGGCAGTCGCATTATGCCATAGCAGAGCTTGTTCTTTGTTATATAATTTTGTTATGTAACTTGTAGCACAATTTTTGTGGTAAACTTTACATCAAAGTCAATGGTTCAAAAGCATGCTTATAGTACCCAAAATGGTGCAGCTTCAAGGCTGCTATACAAGCTGCTGCTACATTAAAAATGGATGGTATCATAAACTGTTGGATGTCTTAGGTAATATTTGCTATGTAAAGGAAAACACTGTTTAAACACCAATTGCCTGTGAAGAAAAGCAATGCTGTGTTGCTAAATGTCTGAATCCCATATTTGCTGCAAACAGATGTTAACAGGAACAGTCATTATATTAAGCTGCATTAATTAAATATTGACAGAACAACCTTAGTAGATGAATTTATTAAAACAGCATGGGGGCTGATTAGCAATTAGTAGATTGATGTATTCATGATTATTTGCATGTGACAGCAAACAATCAGACTGTAAAGAGAATATTTTCCCTATTATAATCCATATTATCCTTTCCTACAATTTGAACCAGGAAATTTCCCAATGGATTAACAAACAGATTTAATGACTCCCTTAAATTGTTCACAAGTTTGTATTAATTCTTATGACATTCTGTTACCACTGATTCTGTTAACAACTTTCCCAACAAACAAAAAAAACTCCCACTTGTAATGCAGTTACATGTAACAGTCCTAAATTATATGTTAGCAAGAAATGAAAACAATATTTTGAAGAGCTTTTTTCCATCTACAAAGCAGGTAGAAAAGTTAGTCAAAGCAAACTAGTGTCCCTTTATTACAGGAAGACATTGTTCCCTTTGTCTAAGAAAATTAGCTTATCCTTGCAGTTCTTTTTCTTTTTAATAACTTAAACCTTTCGCCATAAGGTTGAGAAGTTCCTGAATGCTGCTGGCTGTGATTCTAATCAAACTAATTGAATATTAGATGTTGCATTGATTTAAAAGAGGTAGGTATTCTTAGCTCATGATTTCTTTGAAATAAACTGTTTCTTTCATTTAGAATGTGTTTTGAAGGTGAAAAATTATCTAGTGTTAGTTTAAATTTATCTTTATGACTTCCAAATGTAATAGATTGAATTATTACATTTAGGTCATAGGAATGTACAGTATAAGCCTGTGATTATATTTTTAAGACAAACTTTTAAATACCCTTCTTTATTGCTATATTCATGCACATGCACAGTGAAGCTCACACCTTCATTATCTTCCACAAGTGCCTGTTCAGTGGCAAGTAAAACAGTCAATGCCTACTGTCAATGTGCTCCTAAAAGTGCCAGTCCACAGTCTAGTGCTGTCTGTTACAGTCTTCCTATAGTGGCTGATAAAGTCAAAAGAAAGGTTGATTGGTTTCATGCCAACAAGCCCCCCACATCCACTCCTGGTGCAATGGGGGAGCAAATTAGAAGGGTAATAGTGAAAAAACTTTTCTGTTGAGATAATAACAGTTTAATAGGGAAAGCAAAAGCTTTGGCCACAAGCAGAGCAAAACTAGGAATTAATTCATCATTTTCCATGGGCAGGCAGGTGTTCAGCTGTCCTCAGGAAAGCAGGGCTTGGTTATATATCATGCTTACTTGGAAGGACAAACATCTCCACTCCAAACACTGGCTCTTTCCTTCTTCTTGCCCCGTCTTTATAGGCTGAGTGTGATGCCACATGCTCTGGAATATCCCTTGGGTCAGTAGGGGTCAGCTGTCCTAGTTGTGTCCCTTCCCAACTCCTTCTGCACCCCCAGTCTCCTCACTGGTGGGGCGGGGTAAGAAGCAGAAAAGGCCTTGACTCTGTGTAAGCCCCACTCAGCAGTAAAGAAAACATCTCTGTTATCAACACTTGCCAGCACAAATCCAAAACACAGCCCCACACCAGCTGCCCCACACCAACTACCCCACACTATGAGGAAAATTAACTCTACTCCAGCCAAAATTAGTAGAGTGCTAAAAAGCATTTGGTAGAGAGAAACTTCTCATTTAATTTCTTCTTGCAGAACTTTAGCTAGAGCACACTAAAACTTCTACTGAACTGAAATGCTGTGTTACCACTGGACACAGTTAAGGGACTTGCTAAAATCTTGTGCTATTGCTACAAACTGTATCGTTAATGCAGTTGCAGTGTTATTAGTACAAACTAGGCACTTTGGAGAATCCCCTTTCCCATACCCTATTAATCATTATTCAAAACAGCTACTTCAGGAGAATTTATGAGAGTCGGGAAAAACCAAATGTTTCTCTGTACTCTGTGCAGTAGTGTCGTGTGATAACAGTGGAGCTGTGAGACCATCCTTCCATGTCAAGGCCTTGAACAAACCCTACTTAATTTGAATAGATTTTCTGAGTTTTCTTTTCATTTTCTGACTGCTTAAATATAATGAGATGAATCGTCAGTTTCTGACCTTGATTAATTTTTCTTTTGAGGTAGCTGTTCTATGAAAATGAACAAGTCAGAAGGTTAGCCATGAAAAGGTCTTTAAATATCATATTTAATATGTGTATTTGTGTTCTTCTGGAAGTGATGATTTCATAAAGGTCAATAAAGTATTTAACAGTTATACTAGATGATCCTAAGATTTAGACGATGACCACTGATTGGAATCAAAACATTATCATAAGTCTCATTTGAAATACAGGAATTCTGAAGAGTCAGTACCAAAAAATTGGCACACGAGATTTCACAAGAATGAGGTTAAAAGCAATTATATCTACTTCAGGCTACAGGGCATATCCATCTACTTGGGATCTGCAAACAAGGCAGGCTTTCAAGAAGAGAAGAATCCATTGTTTTCTAGTAAAGTCAAAGGCGGAGATTTTCTGCTTGTATAATAATATTTTTTATACACACATTTAGACAGAAGCCACTTCACTGCATGCTCTACCCTGCTAAAGTAAATGCAAATCTATTTCTCAAACCCCAACAGTACCTGTCTGCCTGCATTGGCACTTCCCTTATTCATGTTGTGCCCAATTAGAAAAGAATACAAGACATACTGGTTTGGAGAGCAAGTTCCAGACTGAACCTGTGTCACCACCAATGCCACTTGGTCACTTCAAGAAGACAGAGACCTGGTTTCTACGCTCCAATATCTTAACATTGATTAACTGTGAGGGGACTTGATTAAATCTAAATTATGCTTGAATCACAGAATAGATGCACTTTAATGAAGTGAACAGTAGAGATAAATTTTGCTCAGATCTTTGAATGGCAGAGCTATATAGAGATTTCTTTAAATTTAATGTGGTTTATTTTTTCTGAGGTCTTTACAACAGAACTTTTGTTCTGCTACATCAGAGCAGCATTTCATTTCCATCTCTGTCTGAAATCATCTTCTGAAAGTACTTACTTAATCTCTCAGATTAGATTCATACCTTTAACAGGTCACAGAGGAACTATGAAAACCGCAGGCATAATAAAAATTTAGCAAAATTTCCAGGGGTGGAGTTCTTGGTCTTCCTACTTAAAGGCTTCCATGTCTTTATGCCTCTAGAAATTTTGAATTCCACTAGACTAATGACTATTACATAAAGAAAAGAAAAAAAAAAAAGAAACTTCCTTCAGTCTGGTTTTGCTTTACAATAACTTTATGAAGGCTGGAATTTTTTTGTGTTTCTGTGAAATTATCTGTCATAGTGAAAGAAATTAGTTTGTAACTTGGCACCAGTAAATACAGATGTGTAGTTTTAGTAGTTCCAAGTAGCAGTGCAAATTTGTTTAAGCCTACACAAGATTAATCACTATTCTCTAGAGGAAACATTGTCTCACAGGTGCATACCAAGAAAACAGATAAGTGACATGATTTAATTTTAAGTTATAATTTTAAAAAATCATTGAATACATAGGCTGGTCTGGTGAGTATTGATGTAGATCCCTGTCCAGAAAAAAAAAATATAATTTGATTTGGTAAATTTTCAGTGATGATATTTTAGGGTTCTTTGAATGAATAATTGTGCGGGTTTTTAGATAAACAACTGACTTTCAAAATTCTGATTTTAAATGGAAGAGTAATACAGTTCCTTTCTTACATAAAATTTAAAATTATAAATAAAAATTATAATATGTAGCTCCTCACTATGAATATGATCCAACGCTCAGTACAATTGAGTTTCACTTTTCCTTTATTAGTTACTTTTAAGGAGGTAATTTAACTGTATTCTGCTTTATACTGGTTCTACTTAGGAAAACCTCTGATTCACTTAAGTAAGATTTTTGCTAAAGAACTCTAAAGCTTAGCAATTGGCAGAAAGATGCAAGCAAAGTTTGCAAATATTTGTGGTTTGGGAGCTTTTCTTTGGGGTTTGCTTTGTGTTGTTTTCAGGCTAGTTTTTTTTATTGTGGTGTTTGTTTTTTTGGGTTTTTCTTAACTCAATAATATATTAATAACATGTCTTTAGGTCATCTGTCTATCCAGAAAGTCAGTGCATCTATTGTGCCGTGGGATACATGTTCAGAGAATTTCTTTTGATGTTATAGCTTCTCATCTTGAAATGACACTGCACAACACTCTTCACCATCAATGCCAAAATCCATATCTGTAGAAACCATACCATCATGTTTTGGAAAGCACATAGTCTACTTTTACTCATAAGTTCAAGTGTGTAAACCTACTCGTAGGGTGAAATGTAAAATTCTGCAAAAATTGTTTAAAAAATCTGGCAAAGCTTAAAGGAATCCCCTCCTCATTTTTCCCTATTAAACTACCTCTTACCACTTAACTAAGGTTTATTTCTAATACATAATTGTGGAAAACACTGGAAGAAATTTCCTATAAACTTCCGTTATATTCTACAAGTGATTTTTGTAGGGTAAAAATGTCATTCATCCCATAAAGTCCATTTTCAGAAGCATGCACCAAACCCCAACATGGTACTTTGGTATTGTCAGGCATGCTTTCCTCCATTTTACAAGTCTTTTTTCAATACAAAACAGTCTAAGTATGAGCAGCCTGAGATAAATGTTTGCTGCAGGTGCATAAGCCATCTGTGATGCACTCATCTCATTCAAGAACAATAGCTATTACCAAGTTCCACAGCCTGCGACATATGTAATATAAAAGGGCCACTAATGCTGGGGAAGTGTCTAGGAATTTAGCAGCTGATATATTAGATATTCTGTTGGAATAAATTTAAAACCTGTTCAGGAAAACGGTAGAAACAAAAAAAAAGCCAAGATTTAAAACAGTAGAAAGCTGAAGTTGATATAGTAATATCTAGGTAGAGGTGCTTTTAGCATGTTAAAACAGGTACTGGTGCTTATCTGGGATATCACTACATTTGCATAGCTGCACATTGCAGTCTGGAATCTTAAGACATCAAAATTCATTATGTGAAAGAAGATTTCTATTACTCTAATAATTAATTGCAGTGATATGCTAATTCCCATGTTGAAAGCATCTTAGATGTAATGAATACACCAAAATAACTGTGTTTTTATTGCTTCTGCCAGTAAGAAAGTGGCCATCTGATATGAGAGTACAAATTAGAAGTAGGACAGCTCAAACATAAAAGCTGAACATCCATTTTTGTTAATGAAATGTAGCAGAGTTCTAAACATGGGAGGCAATGTGTCTAAATCTGAAAAGGTCAGATGTTGAACAATGCAAAATCTGTATCTTCTAAAATTATAATTAATTCAGTCTATGCTGTCAAATGGAAACTGCAAGCTACTCTCAGAGTAAACTCAGCAGAAAAATGTAGGTAGATCAAGAGAGTCAAGCTGCCAAGAAAAATTTCCCTCCTCCAGAATTAAATTGGAAAAGAAAATACAGCTGTTTATATTTTAATAACAGCAGCATATATCTATTTATAATCTGAAGTTACTGATTGCCCAGCATTAAATTTAATTTTGAATGGAAATATTGCAAAAGCTATTTATGCATTCCTTCAAAAGTGCTTTGAATAGTATCTTTTAAAAATGTAAAAGAATATCGACATTCTTGATCATTCACCAAACAATGATTTTGGTTGAAATTGTTTGTAAAAATCTTAGTTCTCTACCTTTTCTTTAAACCACTGTTCCCAGCGCAGCAATCACAACTTAGCTAATGACTGATTTCAACTGTACTAAAGTACAAACTTAAAGGATTTAAGCAAAACATGTGGGCATTACTAGTGGTAATTTTAATTCTTTATATTTTTGAAATACACAAATTTTCACTTTATAAAGTGGAGAAAAATGAGGTGTTTAAACATCAGAGTTTCTTTCACTTATAAATGAAATCTATACACCACCGTCTGAAGATATTTGTTTGAAAATTCAGCATTCATTTTCCAGACATAAGCCAATTGTTTTAAAACTCTTACATCAAACTTATTAATTTTTGTTGATCAAGAGATGTCCAGCTTCAATAGTTGCTGTTCAATATGTTCCTAATTACTGCCACAGTGAAATCTAATCCAAAGTCCTTATAACATATACATACACATATATATGTATAATCTGTCTTTTCCTTAGCTACAGAAAAGAAATATTTATTGAATTATATTATTGTATTCTCTTGCCTATTTCTATCTGGTAATTAGCCATTGGCAATGATTTACTTAAAAGTCTAACCATCCTCTCTTACTCTGCTGGCCATACAGTTGTCTATATTTTTTTCCTTATGACCTTTCTGAAATTTTTATCTAACGATTTACATTAAGTATTGCCAGTTTTCTCTTTATTGAAGTTGATTGGGTTTTTTTCTCTTTACTTTTAGAAAAAGCTGATTTATACCAGAAAAAATATGAAGCTTTTGGGATATCTATTAAAATCTTTTAATCAGTTCCCAAATATTAATTGTATTGGTGGTTTTTCTTCTTTCTCAGTTTGACTGGCTTATAATTTTTTTCCACTTTGTGAAACTGTAACAGTGTCCTCAAGTATAAAGCAAACAAACTGGCACACTTTTCCCAGGGTATAAAACAGGCATATGTTACTGATTGGGACTTCAGGCTCTTTGCAAAGGCAGACAAGTTACAGCCACTTGGAACTAACCAACAACTTACTTATAGTTCTGTGATCTGCATCCCTATGTTTCTTGGAAAGAAGTTAGTGGTAAAATTCAAGTCACAGAGTATGCAGATCCTTGATTCTCCTTAGATGCAGCAACAGTTTGATGTAAGCATTTACAAATGGCAAAGAACAGCTTTGAACCAGTAATCCCAGGCTTTTACCACAGACTGAAATTCCTTGTGGTTTTTTTACTGTACTTCATCAAGAGTATTTAATGAGCACATCTCTTTCCTAATGAGATGCTGTGGTCTTTAGCACACACCTCCTTTAGTACAGCTTGAGTTTTATCCACTAGAGTACCAATCTTTAAGTATCCAAGAATATCTGGAACTGAATTTTCATCAAGGTAAAGATATACTACACTAGACTAGATTAGACCAGACCAGAATCATTAAGGTTGGTGAAGACCTCTAAGATCATCAACTCCAACTGTTAAAAAGTTAAAGCCTTCCATGTGTTTCATTTCTCATTTTGTTGCTTTAAGCTTTCCTAAGCGATTTCTAATTTGTGATTTTGATATTTTAATCATATGATTCTCTCTACTACTTTTCAGTAATATCAATGCAATTGAATTTACGCTCATAAAGGAGCAGTTTATGAGCTCAAATTCTCACTGTTTAGAAGTCAGTCTCTTGGCAGATATATATAGGAGATGAACTCCTGTACCATTTTGGTACGTAATAGTGACATAGTGAATTTTTTCTTGACATTTTGATTCAGTGCTAAATGAATTACTATTTTTTCTCTTCTATGTTTAATTTAATGCCATGTTGAGTCAGTCAGCTGCGTGGTCATCTTGAAGGTTTTCCCCTTTTCACTCCAATAAAGCTTATTCAAACTTATATGCTACTCTCTTAAAATAAAATGTGGATCATTTACCAAAGCTTTCTGTCTTATTCTATTCACTGATAGATATTTACTATCGGAATCTTCAAGGAGTGAAGATTCAGGACACAGTGCTTCCAAGTGAAGAGGAAAACTCATTAGTTAATTTAAATACGTCTTGATTTCTTTTGATTACATCTATAGAGAAGTCCTTACTGCACCACTACATGTTCCTTTATAGTATTACAAAGAGTTAAAGACAGGAAGTAACTTGTTTAACACAAAAGGAGAACATCTTTAGGGTTCCATGGTATGCTCCAGATTTTAAATAACAGAAATGTAAGATGTGTTTCTCCTCTGTTCCCTTGATCAAAATTTCAATTTAGAGCTGTTTACAGCAGAGTTGCCAGAAAAGATGGAGACATCTATTATCTGTTTGGGGATCACTTATGTTTTACAGAAGCAATCTCAGTGATACTTATTTCTTAGTCTGTAACTACCACCAACTTTATTGTTTATATGTATAGTTTGGATGTGAATCAATGTAATCACCCTAGTTATTAGTGAAATTGAGGGTACATTCTTCTCAAGACATTACTTTTCACCTTTGGATCAATAACGTGTTCTATAGGACTAAATCCAGGAAGCTGCATGACCTCCCCCATACTAATCTGTGGGATGATGACAGTGAGTCTGACAAAACATACCTTTACAGACTTTTCTGAGTGAGAAACAGCTTTCAACAATTATGATGCTTCAGTGAAATTCTTCCATTTAAAAGTAAGAGATCACTTGACACTTCCTTTTCTATTTATGCTGCATTTATTTCTAATAACCCAAAACTTAGAAAAGCAGAGATTTGGTTTTGTAGCTGTATGGGCTTCTTGTCACTTTTTCTTTCTGTTCCCTCTTCCCCCCCTACACTCCTGAGTTTTACTCACATACCTCCTGAGAAGTTAGAAAAATGAAATATTTGTACAAGATCTCTTTGTAGGTAAAGCTCCTTTGTTAACTTTGATATCAAAAGATAAAAATCTTAAATCTGACCAATAAATGAACTCAGGCACCTCATTTCAAACTGTGATCTGAAAATTCCGTTCCAGGTTCTGAGGCTGAATGAGACTAAAATTTTGTAGGCATTGCTCATTTTTCACTATGTTTCTGTAAGCATATAAAATCACATCTTTTTCACATCCACTCCTTGCCTATTCTTGAATAGTCTGAGGAGGCCTACACTCAGTTCATGGCCAAGAAACATACAAAAATCTTCCTCAGTCCCAAAAGGCTTGTTACACGTAGAATACTGTGCAAACATCTACACCACCACTAGTTTTGTAGTACACCACAAATGCCAATGGGATAACATTCTAATTTAACTTTCCATGCAAACTGCGGGGAATCTAAGAAATAAAATAAGGGGTTTGGATCTCATTAAGGTGTTACATTCCTTATATCTTCTATTAAATCTGGAACTCAGAAGTCAGCAGTGCTATTAAATGTATTTTGAAAATCTCAGATTGTAAAAGTCTAGATATATGCTAAGTTGAAATAAAGGGACTTCAGTTTGAAGAAAACTCAAATGAAAATGGAATGATATTTTTTCAAAATAGTTAGGTTTGAGTGCCATTATTTTCTCTACTTGATTTCTGTTGTGCCATTTAAACTGTTTAAGGTAACACATTATTTTATTTACAATGCTTCACTACAATATTTATTGTTCTAATGAAATCAGCAGCTGGTTTTCTTAAATGGAGACTCAGTACTGGCTCCTTCATGAACAGCACTGAATCTCCTTAAATTTAAATATAGTTCTCAAGACAATATGTTCATGAGAAAAAAAAAAAAAAAAAAGAACCAAAAACCATTCTGTTCATTCTATTTCCATTTTAAGAGATGTATTTGATGCATGTTAATGTTGAGCTCTGTAATGTTTTCCCTTCAAATACTGTATAGACTCTATTTTGCCAGAATATATGTCATAATGTTTTCTGATATTTTTAGATGAGCTAAAGTGCATATCTGTTCTTAATCTATTCCCTCTGCTGAAGCACTGTGCATCTTCAGCAGCATATTTAACCAAATAGATTTTTTTCCATAGCAGATCAAACTGAGTTCTGCTGCAGGCAGAGAACTTCCTATTTAAATGACAAATGTCTCTGCTTGCAGATTTGAAAACTCACTTATTGACTCTTTCATCTTGTGTAAACAAATAATCAGCCCATCATCGCTATGGTGGGGAAAGTGGAAGAATTAAAGGGAAAAGGAATTTTTGGGAGTACTGCCAAATATTGCACTACTTGGAATAAAAAACTACTTGCTTGCTGTTAATGTTGCCATTATACACAAATAGTAGACAGCAATGCTGAGAAAGAACAAAGAAAAAATCTACAAAGCTGCTGTAATATCAGATACTTCTTCACACTCAGAAGGCGGTGAGGTTTTGGGTCTTTTTCTATAATGACAGCAGAGAAGTCCTGACTTTTAACAAAATATTTCAAGCTTCTTTTTCAATTAAATTTTGAGAGTGCTATTTATTTAACAAACTTTCAATTTAATCTTCAAGTGTCCAAAGAGTTTAAATCCAACATCATCTAGTCATCCTTTGAAAAGTTTGAAGTTCACTTGTTTCTAAATGTTGTTTCATTGTTTTCGGGGTTTTTTTTAGAAGAAGCATATATGTGTATCTGATATATATACAAAGCTTATAAAGGTAATGGATGTAAGGCATCTCATAAGCTTTGCTGCTCCTGTTACTTTGTTTGCTTTGTTAGCAACCTGTTACGAGAAAAATGAGAAATCAATTGTTCCTAAAGAAAATTATATCTGAGTGGGTTTTTTTTCATGTAATGATGCTTTGAAATGTGTTATTTCTGAACAGATTCCCAGGGTAAATAAAAGCAGTGGAGGTGCTCAAGAGATAAGGTGCTATCCACTATAGGTATGGCAGTCTTCAGGTGAGGTAAATCCATAAGGAAGAAAATATATACTGCAGGATTTAGACCTAATCTGAAGCTTCTATTCTTCCAAAACACACCTGCCTATATTAAGTAAAAGCATTTCTATGTTAGATCCCTAGAATGGCATTGGTAGATATTGATTTTGTATCTGTACAAGTAAGATACTCCTTCTCAAAGTAGGATTTGTTTTCTTACAAATGTTTTATGGCTCCCCTAAATTAAAACAGGACACTTCATGAAAGCAGATGGAAGTGGCATGTTACACCAAAGTCTCTGAGAACTGCATTCAGTGAAATTGCTGTTCTGGATTCAGCTATTCCAGCTGTAAAAAACAGTACAGATTTGCAGTTATAGATGACCTTTGTGCCTGTCTAATATTAAAATCTTCATTCTTCATACTTAAAGTTTACATATGCAAACATAAAGTCTTAAAAATGTAAATCTTCTTTCACAACTAGACTATTTTGCAATGGAGACAGTAGCTTAATAGAATGGATGCTTGCCATTAATTAATGAAATTTTAATGAATAAAAATCAGTGAAATGAAGCAGTTTATTTACAATGCACTGGAAAACAAACATAGCAGAAAGTAAATAGTATTTTTGCTCTAAATCTTATAGTAAATAATTTTTCAAGGAGGCAGCAATTTGTTAGACACTATTGCTCCATCTGTGTTCATGATTTTTTTTCCCTGTGTATGAATCACTTAGGGGAAGTCAGCTGCATTTTTAAACATAATAGAAAGCTGCAAACTCATGCTACAGGTAAGTGATATAAAACTCACAGTGCAAAAACTTCACAGTAACATAAGACATTAACATTTTGAATTGATCTAGAGGATGAAAATATATGTACATAGAAGACCTCCAAGAATTTTTCTGAAGAGTGATTAAATGAATACTGTCAGAATATACTGTGTTGTATCTCTTTTGATGTCTTCATTTAAAAGTAGATTTTGAGCTTTACTTCATCACTAATGCATATTAATTACAGTAAGTGTTGGAATAATCTCTCACAGATATATGTAACAGGGACATTTTACTTCTAGTTGAAAAAAATCTTCCCATATTCCCCCCAATAACTTTTTTGTTCACTAAAGAATCTTCTTAAATCCTCAACATTAATTATCTTTTGTATTTTCTTTCCTAAGCCTAATAGTGATTTTACTCAATATTTACAAATCAATTACTGCTCCTACTGGACATTTGTGTGGAGTGATACAGGGACTAAGATGAGAAGAAAAGAAAGAGAAAATTTATTTATTATTATTTATTGTAACTAAAAAGAAATGTAGCATCATAACAAATGAAATTCACTGAATAAACTCATATCGTGTCTTTAAATGGTCTCAAATAATGTTGTACTTGCCTCTTCAGAATGAACAGGGATTTTTTCCATCTTTCAGTGAGAGAGAAATAAGTTAACTTAAAGGAAAAGCAAATAAAATAAATTAATGATAAAATATAACCCATGGGGGGACTTTTCTGTCAGATGAATTGATATAAAATCGTTATCTCATTAGCTTCTTTCTTTACACCGTTATTTATCTTGGGATAGTTAGAGTAATATTTAGCCCATAAGACCTGTTACAGCAATATAGCTCAATTGATTGAAATGAGAATGATCTATCATGCTAGCATAAATTAGGTCTGGAATATAGTCTTCGTTTTCAGTCTTCTGTAGATACTTCTCACAAGGCTAAAGAGGCTAGAAGGAAAGTTATCTTGGTGAGTTTTGTAGTTTCTGCAAAAAAACACAGTTAAACTAACCCAAAAGCTTTTGCACACAGTCATCCACAATCATGGCTATCATATCAGGGAGCCACCACCTCAGTTTAAAATTCACTCATTATTTATAAAACTGTTAGCTTGCTTTCTTCTGTTTGCTGGATGAGGAAGCTAATCATAATCTCACAGCTTTTGCCATCACTCAAGGACTCCTGGATAGAAAGTAATCTAAAGCTTTGGAATGTTAGAAGCCAAAAGTTGGACAGCTCAGGTATCATTTCACAAAGGATGGAACCTATCTCCCTCTGAATCATATGGGTTATTATATATATGACAGGCAAAATCTTCTGTTTTTTCAGACAACCAGACCATTAATGTGGAAGTTCAAAAAAGTAAAAGCATCAGTTAACTTCAGCCAGCATTTTTATTCAAGAGGACCTTTCAACATGATGTGCCTCTAATGGCTGTGAATACATTTTAATCAGGAAAGATCTCCTTAGCTCAATTAGATCTTGTATGATCGAGGACTACTCATGCAAGTATCTACCTGGCTGCAAAGCATGGGGTGGAATTCGAAGTGTAGAATAAATAAATGCATCTTCTCCACTAAGTGTTCAGTATGTGTATTCTAACAATTTATTCTTGATCTTGCTTTTAAATAAATAAAATTTAAACCTGGTGAAGGATTTTTAATTTTACATCCTGGCCTTGTCAGTCCATCAGTCACCAGGCACAATTTGCATATTATATGCCTGCTTGAATAAGCTGTGCTTTAGTCATGTTAATTTTTCATGGGCATTTTGGCCAAAAGTAAGAATAACAAGCTGCAGTGAAAGCAAAGAAAGAAATAGCTGAAAATGAAGGGTTTTGTTTACCATTTCCTTCACTGTAGAACTGAAAATATTCTGCCTGAATAAAAAGTATGCAATGCATTCAGACTCTGAAAACTGTGGTGCTGTATAGTAATCCATAGAATAGAATGGAATTTCTGTGAGAAATTTTAGAAATAGTTAAAAAGGACTGAAATTTAGGAAGAATTAAGCACCTAACTTACTCCTCTACACTTCTTCGCAAATAATTTGCCTTAAGGCAAATATCTAGCTTGAAATCCTATTGAGGACTTAAGTTACAGTTTCCTCAGCAGGTATCTACAATGAAAAAGGTAGTTTGAGATGGCTGCAAAAGTTGGATGGATCAAAATAATTCTGGTATCACTATAATATAATTTAAACAACAGTTCAGAGAAATTATAGTGTGCTATTAAAAGTTCTTCACCATTGTTTATTATTCCAATATGCTGCCAGTAGTATTAACATTACTACGATATTAGTATAACTGCTTTCAGCATATCTTCTGTCATGATGAGCTTGATAGTTTTGTATGCATATTTGATGTGTATACAATCAAACTAAAATGTAGAAATTAAATAATTTCTACAGTTTGCAGGGCTCACAGAATATTACAGAGGATTTTGTTGCACTTTGTTAGTAGAAATGAAATAATTGAAAACATCCGAATGCTAGGTCATAATCATAATATATAACTGAATATTAAACTGAAGTTGAAGCCAAAATATGGTGGTTTCCCAAAAGTAATTGCCTGATCACAAAGAGAGAAGAACGTCTAGTCCATCTTTCTGAAAACACCACCAAGACAACTTTCAAGAAAGGTTGCCTTCTAAAAATGCCGAAGATTTGCAAGCAGAAGAATCACTCTTTGGTGGCTACTGATGCATATTAGAAATATTAAATTCTCTGTTTCTAAAAATTCCAAAGATTAGTTTATCTATAACCAAAAGCCAGCTCACTGTTGTGTTTTGCCCTTTTGGATCTGTTCCAAATAAATGTCCAAGATTGATTTAAAAATCAAGGGTATGAGCAAAAATGAGATTTAAGTGGACAGCATGACAAATTTAGTTGGCAAGATTCACTCTACTACTTATAAGACAATCAAGGCACACCAAGGAAAAACAAGCAACGACACCAAACCAAATCCAGACAATCAAAACAGAAATAAACTAAAAACTATTCAGGGGGTGTAGCTCTGTGTGAGTGTGTGTGTCTGTTTAGGTGTGTGAGAAAAAAGGACAGTGAGGGCAAGGATAAAAAGGAATATGGGCTTAAAGTTTAATGGCACTTAACAGTGTTTTAACTTAACTTACACCTTAAACCTAATAATTTAACAAAGGAACAACACTTAACTTGTACCTAACTTAACTTATACCTTAATTTATAACTTAACTGTAGCAATTTAACAGATGAATAACACTTAATAGCATTTAACTAATTTTATAACTTTGAAGTTATACTTAGCAAATTAGCAAAAGAACAACACTTAGCAGCATTTAAGTAAGGTTAAGTCATAAATCACAAGCTTACTTACAGGCCTGACAGACATCTAAGGTACTTACGTAAGAAAGCAGTACTTCTCCAGATTTGCTGTAGCATATGCACATGTGCATGTACAGAGACATAAAGGGTCAGTGTAAGAAAGGTACCTGTGAAAATTCCTCTGAAAAAATTCCACTGAAAGTCAGTGAAATAATCACTTTGGATGTCTTTGCATCTCCCAAAACGTGAAGGATTGGTAGCCTTGAGGAGTCAGGGTATCAGCCCAGGACTTGTCATCGTGATCCTCCAAGTACAGCAAACATGAGAGTTTGTTGGCTCTTGGAGGTGTCCCTGGAGGTTGCTGGTCACAGGCCCACTGCAGTCCAGGAGAGCTGAAAGAGCCACATTTTGGACTGCTGTTCATAAGGTCACAAGGGAGGCTTTAGTCACAACATTGTATCATCCTGGCCATAGGCTGGGTTGGCACTTTCTTTGAAAGTGTGAGAACAGGAACGTTATGCCATTTAGGCAAGGAAAATATTTTTCAAGGCTGCTCATAAGGAGAACAGGAGCCCCTGGGACAGCACTTCCTGGAAGCAGACAGTGTTTCTGATAAGCTTGGGAAGATCTGAGCCCAGGTGCTGTTTGTCAAGGCCAAGGCCTAACGAGCGTTTCTCAGATCACAGTGTGGCCTGGAAAACGTGTGTGGGGGGGAAATGCACCACCACAGGATCTTTTAGTATTATTTATTACTGTAAGTTTTAACCAAAACACTTACTGCTCCCTTATTTGCTTTTATGTTTGTTTATTAAAATCCTTGAGTGTGAAAAAATATATTTAGTGACATGACTTTTGAATGCAGAATTGTATATGTCTTGAGCATATAATTATCTCCAATTGCTGTGAGCTCACCAGGTACACTTGGTTTTTTTCAAATACCTGGTGAGGCACTGACATGTTTTGTCAGCTGAGTATTTGTTTTTTACTGCCAGTTCTATTAATGGTCAGTCATTTCAATATGACTGGCAACACTGCAATTAGGGATTATTGTCTCTTGAGTGCTGATATTGTGTTTCTTGAGTGTCGATGTCTTCTACACAGAAATGTATTACTTGTGGTAACTGTTATCCCATTCCTTCCTTTTTCTTTTTTTTCTGTCTCTTTGACTGTCTTTCTTTGGAGCTGTTTCCATAATGTGCATCACCATGATGTCCATGACCTTTACTAACATTAATGCATTTTCATTTACTGTAAGACTTTCCTGAGCACAGTGAGTCATGTAATGTCATACTAGTAGCCACATAAGGGAAGGGGGGAGGTAGTAAGAGTTGTTGTGTAAATCCTGAATTTGCCCCACTGAATGAGGACAGATTGAAATTCCAGTGTGATGAATATTCCTTATTTTTCTATGTATTTGGAGTTCACGTCTATGTGCCAAATAGCTGAAGTATTAAAAAACCTCACTTTTTGGACAGTTCTTGTTTTGGGTGGGTTTTTTTGTTGTTGTTTGTTTGTTTGTTTATTTGCTTTCCAGGATCTTATTGCCAATTCCTGCTTCCTTACTTTTAATCAGAAGTATTCTAACTAATCATTTTGCAACACAGACAGTTTACTGTGTTAGATGACAGTTCTTACAGTTCTGTGTAAGACTTGTGAGATTCAGAAAAGCTGTTTTCTTTACATACCTTTCCTTTCATTTCAAAAGATTTTTCCAACAAATATATGAATTGCTTCCAAAATAAGACTCTCACATTTTATTTTCTGATTGGAAAAGAAAGCTTTAAAGACATACCCTGAAAGCAAACATGTAGAATATTTTAAAAGTCAGACTTCTAGTCGGTATCCCAGAAAATTCATTTTGTTTTTCTATGCTTTTAAGTCTCACATGGAAATAAAATGACACAAATCTTTTGAAGGAGAATTGAAGACAACACAGAGAGAAAAAATCCAGTTTATATTGCAGTGTAATTGTTTCCTACCCTTCTGTGATTTCTTTGAGGGAGCTAGAGGCTTGAATTTTAAAATCTTAGGTAAATCTCATGTTACATTCTCAGCATAGTGCTAGCTCTCCTGTCAGCCATTAACATTCACCCAGAATGTGTTACCAGTACATAGAGGTTGTGAGAACAGATAAGGAGCAATGAGAGTTATCTCTATTAATGAGCCAATTAAATATAATGGCTCCATAGACATTTTATGGGTTTTCTTTGCATTTAATTTTTCTAATACATTTATATTCTTAAATTTTAGGACATTTCCACTTGTGGCAATAGACTTGACCAAAGAAACTTGAATAACAGAGAATGACACCCTTTAGGATACCTTGACATATTAGAATAATGTTCCTGCTTGTAAAATTTTATGTTCTAATATCCAGACACTGCTTTCTTTAGAGTGCAACATTTTTTTTTTAATAAGTTACTTATTTCTGGTTGCTTACATGCTGCCAAATTACTTTTAGGGAGAAAATGTTACATTTTAGAGAAATGGAAAATATGGTCAAGCTGCCAGTAGATTTCACAAATTATGAGTAGAGAGGATCAGATACCTCTTCTCTTTGTGTTTGCTTTGAAATTAAACATCCTCTTTGTGTCTTTTCAGATGCAACTGACCCTCACAATGGCCGATACAGCCCTCACACATCCATGGAAATGAGATGTACATGGAAACACTGTGCAGCAATATCCACCATAAGAGCAATAAAGAAATAGAGATTAATGATAGAAAGCGCTTTATTTTATCCTGTTCCCAGAATTCAGAATGTTCAAAATCACAAATGTAGGTAAAATCCCTGCCCACCTGAAATTTAATTGGATACAGGAATCAAAGGAAATTCAGGAGTGAGTAAAAGAGGCATAAAAAATAAGCCTAGCAAAATCCTCACTAAGGTATACTGCCTGGGAGAACTGTTACGTACTTTCTGTGTGTTGTGTTGTCCAGACTGGTGCAAAATTTTTTGCATGGACTACCAGAAAAAAAGCCTATTCCTAGGCTTACAGAACAGGGAGACATAAGCCAGAAGGTTACAAAGTCCTTGACCAGGTATTGGCCATTTTGCTGTTTTTCAATGAGCAACAACTCCATAGTCTTCTGCGGTTAGTGTTATATCAATAATGAATAATTCATATTCTTATTTTGTGTAATATTTTTTGCTTAAACCTCCACTGCATTGTGCTGCCCCTTCATGTCATTATATAAACAGGACAAAGATTTTAATGAGATTTTGAAAGTTCAAGTGTACATCCATTCTTCCTAGGGTAAGAACTTCTCCTGGATTTGCCTTAAACACATATATCAAGAGATCTCTGTTCATTAAGGAAGCTCAGTGAAGAACACTCTTTTGGCTAAAAGTATTTGCATTGAATATAACAGAGACAACCAACTTTGTTCAGGCTTAGGAACTTGCTCAGCCGGTAAAAGCAATGCAATAGTTTGGCTTTGACACAGGACTAATGTCAGAAGCCACTAAAGAGGAAGAGCATGTAGAACATTCAGAATTAATACCTTAAAGTCAAATTAATTTTAAAATTACTAGGTATGTGTACTCTCGACTTTCTTTAGTATTCTGTTTCAATGATGACAGGTACATTTTTTAAATTCATGCGGTAGTCTTCTTTGTTATCTTTTATGCTCTGATTATCCTTTCATAGTTACTGGCAGTGTTATAGGAAAAGTTCTTAAGTGGGTATGGCACTTTGTTTATTAAAAAAATCCAAAGTCATGAGTTTAGACATTCAAATATACATTTGAAAGCTTATTTCTTTCATACAACAGTACCAACTTTTCTGCAATATTGATGTACTCTTCACATTATATGTTTTTATCCTAGTTTCAGAAGTATGCCGCATACTTTAAAATTAAAAAAATAATTACTAGATTCTTGATATGCCTGTCAAAAGTTGATTCAGTAACAGAAAAGAAGAAAATTTACCAACAGGTTTGTGCAGCAATTCCTTTTGTGTTAGACTGATGAGATTTCTGAAGGAAGAAAGAGACAAGAAAGACCTGCATGGGTCTTTGGGGTAACTTAGGATTGTTGTTTGAGCAATGTCTTGCACCCTGTTAGAATGTGATGATACAGGTAGAGCTCCATATCTTACCTCCCAAAATGCCATTCTGGCATCAACAGCAAAGACTAAATTATTATTTGATGAAATGAGATATTGCAGGATTTTTCTGTGAATAAACATCACACATATTCTTTTTTCCAGGACATAATGGAGTATGAAAATACCAGAATATCTAAGGATATGAGTCTTTTTCTTCTATTCTCTAAAAACCCCAAATCTCATGGGTTTTTTGCAATATGCAGTGTTTTAATTATAACAGCTTATAGACCACTGAATAGAAACATTACACTACACAAGTTTTTTTGAAAACTAAAAGTACCTAGTTCTTTAGAACATGAAATTAAAACATGCTACTTCAAGATAGGCCAATTCTAAGTTTTTTCCAAGATATGCACTGATGACAACTATTAAGGAATGAGCTGAAAGTTTTCTGTGATGAAGAGTAGGTTTTTAAAGTCTCTTAGGCAATTTGCTCACATCTTTCTTCCAGTCAGATAAACTACCATATTTTATAATGCTAAATAAATAATTTGGCCATGAAACTCCTTAAGAAAAATCTTTAAGGACAAACTCCTGTAATATAACTGAGACAAAAAAATAAATCCAACAATCATGATAACAACCCTCAACAGATCGTGAGCTATATTTTTAAAAATGATTATATGACAAAGTGTAAACTACAGCTAATATTTCAGAAAATATGTGCTTGTGTTAAATCTGGAAATATTTAATAACTATGCTGCATCTTCCATCTATATTTTCCAACTAAAACAGACTGTGCAGTTGCATCTGTAAATGGAAGTGATTGGTTTTTTTCATTATTTTATGACCAGACTGTCTACTTTATAGTAATGAACTCTGTAGTTTATAACTGCTTCTTAATCTCTCTCACTCCCATATTGAAAGGTGGAAATAAATTTCTCCTCAAAACTCTTCTTTGTTTAAGTGAATCTTAAATATGCAAATATTAATATAAAACTTATAGCTGACGTCTGAGAAAGCTCAGAGGTGATATGAATAGATAGCTACACTATTTACATTTCTTTGGTATGCATAGATTTTTCTACCTCCTTTCTTTAAATAAAAAAAGAAGCTATGATATTGTTTCATACAGAAGAAATAAGTATTTTCAGCTCAAGATGATAGACATGCAGAACCTGCTAGTTTACATTCACTGGTGCTTCACATGACTTTTATTACTCTGACCTGCATGGACTCTATTTGTAGGTCTTTCCCCATATTTCACTTTTTATTTACAAGATAATCAAAGAAAATTATAGTGGAACCCATAGAGGTGGATCCTCCACCCTGAACACTTGAATTTATTCAAGTGTAATTTTATAGACACTGTTATGGCAGGACAGGGAGTCAGGTTCACTGATTTCTATTTGGTTTCCATTAGAAACCATAAATCTTTCCCCAGTGCTAGAAAATAAGCCTAGGTATCTCCAAATTCAGTTCCAATCCACTATTACACTTGCAAGTCAGAAAAGCTCTCTGAAATGAATGATGAATGAATTGTTTTCTGTCAATCACATGATAAGCCGGCTGTGAAACCCAATATATATGTATTTATATCTCAGCCCTTCACAGATAACTTCTATAAAATGTAGGAGAAATAAACAAACCCAAGGATTTTTGATAATCTATGGGACAACCAAAGGAGTTGAGTTATTATAAAATGTTTTTATTTAAAAACATCAATCTAGTTAAGAAGGCAATCATAGTCTTAGCTTCAATACTGAAGAAGCTTTTTGCGATTGAACCCGTGATTTCACAGCAGAATGGGGACAGATGTGGTAACAGAGCAAGGCTTCTCCATGTAACCTTCATTTCAGGAGTTCAGCTGTCTGTGCTCCCACCCCGTTTTGTTAAAGCATGGTCATATGTCTGTGGCTCAGTTTTATTGTGAAAATTGTTTATTGGAAAAAAATATGTAAGAGTACATAAGCTATGACATGCAGTATAAGAAAACTAATACCACAGAAGTACAATTGCTAATTTGGGAATTGTTAGCAGATGGATTCACAAGGTAAATACTGGCATAAGAAGAAGTAAATTCCTAAGAAGAAAAACAGTGAATCAAAAAAGAGCAAGACAGCAACATGAAATATTAATCCAGTACAAGGAAAATGATCTCTTCCTATCCTGACTGAAAGCTGATAACCCTATCCAGATTCATCACCCATCTCATTGCGTAAGTGGAGCTTATTAATGTCTTCCCTACTGGCATGTTGAAGTCTCAGCAAGCTACTGTGTTTACCAAAAAATACCTACTATGTTCTCTTGAGGTATTTAGATACTGCTTGTAGTTTGTCTTCGCTAGTGTCCGAAGACCCATAACTGATGTGTCAGGGTGGACCAAAAAGGACTAAGAATTCCCATCAATATGTGTTCTGTCTGGAAAGAGTGAGAGAGGGAGAAGGATGTGGGCAAATTATTACATGCTTTGAAGCCTGGCCTGGGAAAGTGGTATAAATAAAACCCTAGAAGCTCACTGTAAAATGTCCTGCTGCTGCATATTTTTAGTTTTCATGCAGCTGCCACTTCTATATTGACTGGATGATAGGAAAAGAACTCACTGCTTTAAGTATGTCTTGGTACCACATTGGTTTAATTTTGTATGTGAGTCTTTTTGTTATCTTTTTCTTCAGACCTTTTTCATTTTTGTTCCTTTGTTCACAAATAGCCTTTTACTCTTGCTGAACAAAGTATTCTATGCTTTCCTCTCACTCCTCTCCCATCTGTCATGTAATCAAACATTCTTTGTGTAGTTTTGTTCATAGAAGGGTTTCACAAAATTATTCAAAATTGATGATAATTTTAAGAAGGCTTGAATGCACTCTACGTTTAGTTTCCTTTGTTTGTGTGAAGTCTTGCACAAGTACTATCACCACCTTTTATCATTTCATCAGAAATACACTCAGTACAAGATAAAATTTTCTCAATTAACAATAATGCATGCTTTTTTTTCCTCACTTATTTCAGTGTTGTAGATTATAGTTTCTATTCTTTTTGGTTGAACTTTTCAAGTATTCAATTTTTAGGGGTTTTTTTGAAACAAAAACATTAATTTTATTACATTTCTTGGTTTAATCTGTAGTTTAGACTAGCAGCACAGTTATCTTTTCAAGTTCAGTAGTTTTCATGCAGTACTAATAAATAATCACAAAGCCATGTGCTTTTAAAATATCACATTTTATAAAAAACAATAAGTATAACCAGTGACTCACATCCAGCAGTAATTTTTAATTTTCTTTTCCTAATCTCTGAACGAATGAATTTATAATGTGCCATGTGTGGAGATTTGGTTTTGCTCTTTCAGCAGATGTTTGAAAACTATTACATTATTATGTATCCCTGTCAAATCACTATAATCTATTCCCTCAGATTTTATCACTTCAGATGTTTTATACCTGATTATTTTGCTCTTTCTATAAGACAGTTAACATCTATAAACTTTGACTCTTTAAAAAAAAATTTGAATACAAAACTCCAATTACATCATTCAAATAACATAAGAGAATTTTACATGGAATAATAATAATGATTCTGCTGTATGCCAGTTGAGGTAATCCAGATTTCCCAATGCAATGCTTCAGAAAAATGTGCTTTAATAGCAAAAATAAGGGCTAAGTTGTAAGTGCATACATTCCCTTTGTGTCTTTTACATGTCATGTGCCATTAAGTGCATGCTCAGTCCAGATAACTCAAAAAAGTTTAGCAGTAGGGATTTTTAAAGTTAATCAAAGAAAAACCCCGAACTATAGAACTGTAAAACAAACTCTTCACTTCAACTGCATTACAAATTTCTCATTTGTTTATAATCTTTCCAGGTGTTAACTGTTAGAAAGAACCCAACATCCCATTCTCATTGTATGAGAAAGCGTCTTTTTAAGGGGCTTATTCACAGGCTTAAGCCATTGGTGTTCCATTTTTCTAGCATGAATGTGCTTGGAGAGTTCAATGAGAAGGCATCACACTGGGGACCATAGCAAAGCTGAGGTGGAAGCCAAATCCCCTGGGGTCAGGAGGTCTTTTGTGGAGAGATAAATTTCCTTTGCATTAGGATATTTATGCTGCAGCTTTAGAAATTGGAAGTGCTTCTTTTTTTTAGTATGTTCATTCTAAGTTCTGCTTCAAAGCTATGACCTACCTTCCATTCAGTTCCTGAATATAAATGATAGCCTATTTCCTATAACTATGCTTCTTTAAGTAAATTTTATTTTCATTGCTCATGCCTATGGATCCATTATTAGCTACAAATTTTAGTAGTTTGTTTTTTGTTCTTTTTCCTTCTCAAAATGCTTTAATAATTGGACTGTCAAATCACAAAAAAATGCTACAGCAGGTTGAAATCTTATCACTTGAAAATTTGTAATTTGCACGTGGTGTTTTAGAAAATGTACTAACTTTTTTACAGATTAAGTGTTGACAGAAGTGAAACACAAAGGAGGCCTAACCATGGATGACAGGAACTTGTTAAAAGTACACATAATTGTTAATTGCATTAAGCAATTATTTTAAAAGTTCACAAGAACAAAAAGAAAAATTTACCTAAATTCTTATTTTAGATGAAGAGTAGTGAATGGAGCAATTCACAGGAAAACAGGACGGGAGAGAAAATATGACTCCAGACCCTTTTTTATCAGATGAGAAGTAACTTTACCAAGAATATATGCAAGACCACTACAAGTCAAATGCAAAAATTATCTTCTAAATGGCCCACATGAGGGATGGCTACACTGCTTTTCCTCTTTGAAGCAAGATCTTACTTTCCATATCTATGCCAATACTTAACTATCCACATTTTGGTTTGGTTTGGGTTGGGTTTTTTTTGTTTTGTTTTGTGGAACAAATCAAAGGGTGCAAACTTGGTTAGGTCTGAATAGAACTAACTGAAAGATATGCTCCACTAGTACACTGTAAGGCAACTGGCCTGCATAGCTGTAAAAAACCCCAATTATCACTAATATATTTCGGGTCACAATAATAAAACGTGTTTGCTTATCTCTTATCTTTCTCTTCTCCCCATCCCCCTAGTGGGAAGTACCTGCAGCAGGAAAAGTGGCAGGTGCCTTGGAAGTCATCATCACCTCTCTGCCTTTCACATACATTTGTTGAGGCAAATATCATAGCCTTCCCAAGATTTTTTTCCAGCCACCTGGTAAAAGTATTTGTTTCTGCTTTCCCTATAGCTGCCTATCAGTGTGTTTTGTTATCTTGACAAGAAAAGAGCTAAAACAGAACTTGATGATGGCTGGTTCATTTATTCTCTTTACTTTTCTCTTATCTTCTCTTTCCTCTTCTCTGGTGAGAGAGAACCTGTATTGTGAAGTTTAAAAATTTTACGACTATTTGAAGTACCAACTTCTATTAAAAAAAAAAATCCAAACCACAAACCAAACAAAAAAGTCTTTTTGTTTTTACGAATCTTAACTTACAGTGTTAGTGTTTTCAATGCTTACAACTAATATGGCAAACTCTTCCTGTTGGATAATACTGATTTAATGAGTCATGCGTTTCAGTAAACATTAGCATGCAAAGCAATTTGAACCCTAGAGTGTGCAAATTGGGTAAATGATGACCTGCTAAGGTGCTCAGGAGCTGTCTTTACCCTTATCATATTCCTCCAGCCAGTCTGTTTCTGCTGTATGATTTAATTGATCTTGCCTACGATCTCTTTTACAGCCCTATAAATTTATATATTTTTTTAAATAGTAAGTAAATCACAGATAAGTCTAGATAGACACATGTCTGTTGGATGCAAATAAGAAACAAAACTTGGTCATTTTGTCTTGTCTGGAATCTTAAGGCAAACTAGTGAGTGTATTGATTACAAATAGTAAAACTTCATTTATTATTTAAGATAATAACACCCTCAAAAATCCAATAAGTGAATAGCATAAAAAATAAGTGAAAAAGAAACACAACAAAGCAAAAGGCTAATTAATCAAACTACTCCTTTTAGGGAATGATGGGGAGGTCACAAGGTATATGCTAGGCTGTAATTACTAAGTGTATGTATTTTTTACTCAGTAAAACATTTTTTGACCTTCCAAAGGGCATCATTTAAATCCTCCTCAATTAGCAAGTAGAAGATTGACTCTTTTAATACAGAAGTGTTTCGTATTTTATTAAGCAGAAACAAAAAAATGACAGCATTATACAAATTTCTAAAAAGTTTGGCCATCTTTCTGATATTATGCATTAGTCTCAAAGCCATTATTTTATGCTTCAAAGCAGGATGCAGCCATGTTAAAAATTCATATATTTCAAATTCATAGATTTTATTGGTGTGATGAGCAGTGCAAATGTTACTAAAGTGTAAAAAAAAAAAGAGGGAGGTCCTCTAGGTGTCTGTTGGAATTGGTAAAATGGTCAGGACAAAATATTTGCATGTACTGATATTGTCTGATTTCAGTGGGCCAGTCAAGTTATTCATGCTCCCTTTTGTGATATATTTTGACTGCTAATTACAAGTTAAAACACCCACAAATGCAGCCACATGCAGTATAGGAAAAAATATTTTCCTAGCCTTTGTGACTTTGCAATATTCTGAAGTTTTCTTATTACGCAGATTAACAAAGCCAAAGATACTAAAAGTATGGCAGGGTGTTGTTGGGTTTTTTGTTGGTGAGGGTTTTTTGTTTGTTTGTTTGATGGTTTTTTTGGTTTTTTAATAATTCAATTTTCTAAAATCACAAAAATACAAGGCAGAGAATACACATTACTTCACAATTGCTAGCTGACAAATTACTCTTCTAATCAATTAAAATATTGCAGAGCAGCAGAAAATTAAGTATTATGAATGTGTTGGGGCAAGTCTTGAATATCTGGCAAAATTGCGGGAAAAAAAGGGGGGGACAAAATAATTATCGAAGTATTTTTTGTTATTTTTATGTTTTCTGTGGTTTTTATGAAAACAATGACTGTTGACCTGATCAGTTATTTTCCTTCACGTCTTGTGGAAATTATAATGATTTAGATTTGTTATTATAGTTTGACTATGGTGTCTTTGTATAGAATTGAGTATCTATCATGATCCCAAGTAATTTGTAGCAAGCTTGGACAAATAGATTTAGAAGATCTCAAATTCAGTATTTACTGAGGATAACAAAATTTAGTTTCCCACCAAAAGGAAAAAAACCTTATCTACAATCTCCAGAGTATTTGTTTGCTGTGGGCTGTTTTCTTATTGCAAAACTCATTTCCATAGTTTTTTTAGAGAACAAGATGAGATAAAAGAAAAAAAATCTGAAAAGCATTGTGGAAGTTCTTATCTATAAAACACATCTGAAGAAGTTCTTAAAATCCAGGTTAGATTCACCAAGAGAACATATATTCTACTTTGTTCATTTTATATTTCCTTGAAAATGTGTTTTGGGATGGATGGTCTTTTGTTTTCTTTACCTCAACTTTTTTCATAGTCTTCCATAAAGCAGAACTTTCTGCTATTGCAGGTGAGTTACAATTACTCATTCCTCCTCTGTTTGGAATGCAGGATATGATATCAAATTGCAATTTTTTGAAAACAATAACTTAGAAAAGACAATTTCCAGCTAATTGAAATATGTTGAAGTGCAACTTTCCTATCCTTTTGTAGTATTTCTTTTTATAGGCCTTTTTTGGGGGTGTTTTCCTTCATTTCCTTTTCTTTTTAACCTTTTTTTTTTTTGGCTATGGATGGGGAAGGCCAAGAATAACCATAAGCACAGTCCAACAGCTGGCAGAAACAAGTTGATAGCAACACTGAGACTGTAGGTAGGAAGGGTGTTAATCAACAGATCACTACTAGAGGGTTGAGTCTGGTATTACTTGAGTGAAGTCAACCCATATGTTTCCATGAAAACCAACTTTCTGACTCCAAGGGTGCTGAGAGAACTTGATGTCCTTGAAAAGGGAAAGACAGTAAAGATGAAAAAGCCTGTTGAGAGAGACCTCAATCTACATAGATGTAAAGATAATTTTATTTTCTTTCCGCTAAGCTTTTTGCAGAAGCATAGAGCAGATTCGGCCTTGTAAGTGAAGTGCAGGAGAAACCTTCAGACTGAATTTCAGAACTCCTTTAAAGATGAAAGTGCTGTCAAAATATGGGCAATTTTGAACAATCCTATTTGTTTCCACAAAAGACCAAAATGAAATAGATTTATTGTTGGTTACTGTTATCTTTCTATTTATCTTAGGTACATCTACCATTATAGGAAATTACAAAGGTAGAGAAAGGCAGCACTGGTCTCAGGAGATAGATGCAGAGTGGGTGTAGTACAATACATTAAGTTAATTAAGTACTCTGAGAAGCCTGAGAAACTGGGAACCCAGAGAAAACAACACCCTAGAACAGCTCCTCTCTCTTTATTGCTGAAAAATGCCACCCAAAACTTGATCAAATACCTCTTTGCAGAGTAAACAGAGATACTCCATTGCACAACATTAGGCTTTCATTCCTGATTCATCTAGATAGCATACATGTAAGCTGTCATGCATTCATACAGTAAATAGAAATAGAAAATAATTTTCAAAAAATGTATCTATATGTTGGCATTTCCATGCCTAATTCTCTGCAAAATCTGATTACCAATAACTAATTTATTGATTCTACCAGTGCATGTTACAGAAAAATGGGAGTCAGATATTGGTCACTGTGGCAATTATTTGAAAAACATAATATGTGTTTCTCATTGCAGTAGGACAAACTTACTACAAACAGAGGTCTACGGGGAACAGATACAAAGCAAAAAGTGGATAGTCTGTCAAAGAAATCTTAGCATATATTTTACAGCCTGAATGGAGATCATTTACTGCTAACAAAATCAAATCCCTTTTTTTGAAGAAATCATGAGGCCATGGGAGTCTAAGTAGTTATAACAGGAAAAAAGGGTCTTTAATAAATGAAATTCAATTGAAACACAGAGCAATAATGTATAGTCAGTAAGCATTCCAAAATTAAACTGATAAATGTAATTTTTATTCTATATTATATTCTCTAGATTTAATTAAAAGTTAAATGTGAACTTTAGAGTCTGAGTAAGTGAAAGAACCATGAAAATTGACTTTGAGAATATGATAAATGTGTGCTGTACAGCTACCTGTTATTCCCGTAAATCTAATTATGGCAGAAGAGGAGATAGTCTGAACTTTTTGACAACACATCTTCCCTTGATAGAGTGGCACTCTTTCCCTCTCCCCTTTCTCCACTTGCTTTCTACTCTGTCACATAGCAGGGAAATAATTTTAAAACTGAAAAATTTATAGCACAGAACAATATTCATAGAACACAACATTGCTGCATGAATGTGCGGTTAACCTTTGATATGTAGTCATAAAACAGAAAGCTGATATTATAGAGAATTAACTTTGGGGCTGATTAAACTCAATGGCAAGCACTTTCTTGGTCTTGAAGAATCAGGGTTTTGACTGTGAATTCCATTTGGCATTTTAAGGCCATGATAGAGATTTATAAAGTCAGAAATCTTGGTTCTCCCTTAGCATAAATCCAAAATATTGGGTGTGTAAGGTATAAATGAGACCATTTGAAAATCCTTTAATATAAAACCATTTCAGACTCAAAAGGTCATTGCAGCTTCAAAATGTCAACACTGAACCATATAGACCAAGTGTCTCTTTTTCAGTTAAGAAATTCACTAAAGGTAAAATTGCAATCCATTCTAAATGTGGTGTAGCATATGCCAACAAGACAAGGCAATTTGTAAATTCTAGTCTCTGAAAGCAATGGAAAGGTAAAATTTACTTTAATAATCAGGCACTAGTGTGGTGGAAACATTGTTTATATTTTGAATCCACTTGGAATACCAGTGGACCTTTTGCAAAACTATTCCATAATTCCATTCTAGTCAGTGCAGCCACATATGGCCTTTTAGATCTTCAGTCATTCACCATTAACACCAGCACCATGTGTTGGCAGTAAATATGATATCTATTTGACACATCAGAGGAGGAAGACAAAAGAAGATTGCTAATGCCAACCTTTTCCCCCCATCAACTGCTACTTTTCTGGAAGGGACATAGCAGAACAACAACTTGCCTGCTCTGTCACCTGTCCATCAGCTGATGGTCTTTTGATTTCAAACCTTCTCATTTGTTTGTAAGTCCGAGCAAAATCTTTTAAAAATTGCATTTTTGGAATGCAGTTGGAAGAAGAATAGAAGTTACAGTGTGTTTATAAGGAAGAGATCGGGCATCAGCAATCTCAACCTTTTTGTTACACAAAATTGACTGATTGAGACCAGACATGACTGAAATAAAGTGCACTTTGCATATGAGTAATGTGTTTTTAATGTTGGTCTGTGGTTTTAATGCTGGTGCAGACAGAGAAAGAGAGGCCCAATTAAAGATCATTTCCATCAGTTGGTAATGCCACCAAAGAAAGGGAAGAGCTTAACATCAAAAATAAAAAGCTATTTATTAGCAACTGCAGTGCAGGTGTTGACTTTGGTACAACAAATTCATCTGGGAAAAAGAAAAGCCTCAGTCTTATGCAAAAGAAAACTTCCATTTGTCCAAAAAGTAGGACTTGGTGTTTTTTGTTTTGTTAGGGGAAAATCAGACCAGATCTGAAAGCCTGAGAGACACAAGGCTGCCACAGCTCCCTGTACCTAGGTTCAAAAGGTAGCAAGGCTGAGTACTCATTCCCAGGACACACATGCAGAGGTTTGTGGAGCACAAGTATAAACCACAGGTGTACAGGTCTGGCCACACATATCAACACAGCAAAGTGACAGAGCACTCACTTGAGCAAGATGACATGAATGGCCTCATCCTGCTCCCCTCTCTGCTGAGCTACTGGGAGTATGTATATGTGCATATGTACAGAGTGGGCTGCTCACAGCTGGGCTTAGACACCCAGTCTGCCCAGCTGCTGGCATCTGGACATGCAATGCCAAGCTCTAGCTGCTGGCACACATGCTCTCACACACAGAGCAAACTTGAGCTCTCCTGGCCCCCATTAACCACAACACATCCCATCCCTGTGGTCTCACTCTTAGAGATCCACTCACTGCCTGACTCCCAGACCACCACACTGACTTGGTGGCTCACCTGGTTTGACCTTTGCTGACACACACTCAATCAACCATTTGCTCCAGTGGTTGGCACCACGGACATCTGTGTCCCTGCAACCCGAGGTCCCACTCCAGCTTCTGGCATTGATATCCATGCGCTGGGGTCTTGGCAGCTGCTGCCTCCACAGAGACACAGACCCTCCAGCCTGGGTCTGTCTGCAATCACATCCTCATACATGCATATGCTAGAGACCCTCATCCAGGAAAAGAGTAAAAAGAAGTGTTAAAGGAATGAAGGAATTTTCAAAGTAGCACTTTTAAGTAAGCAGTTTTCATACTTTCAAGTTTACCAACCACTACTCTCCAGTACTCAAGTTTCAAAACGAATACTCATATGGTCAAAATTAACACTCAAAATATCAAAATGAACTGGGCAGAACTACAAGTCTAAGTTTAAGTAGTATTCTACTTGGAACATAGAAAATGTCAACATTTAGGATCTAGTATCTTCCCTGAAAGTTCAGAATTCTGAGGAAAAAAAAAACTCTGAGGAATTTAATGCCATTTACAAAAGTTTAAGCAGAATTTTGAACCAAATTTATTCCCAGAAGTCTGTACTTGCTTTTCTCCTATTGGTCTTCTGTAGAAGAAATGTCTTCTTTGCTCACATTCTCAATTGGAGCATATTAGTGAGTTTGAGAATGAAGCCTGATGAAACAAATTCTGTATTTGATAAATAAGTAAAAATTTAATTTTAAATTGAAAATTAAAAAAAAAATATATATAATTTATTGCATGAAACATATTGAGATGTCAATTTCCTTCTGGACCAACAGCTGGAAACCAAGTGAGATACTCCGGAACATCTACCTTTAGGTTAATGACCCAACCCTTTACCTTATGTGTGGAAGCCTTTAGCTTATGTGTGGTCATCTCATTTTAGCTGATCTCAATTTTCCTCTCCACAGATACTTTTGAAATCACTGGAATATTAACATAATCAGTACTAATTCAGCTTCTCAGGTGAGGTTTGAATCAGTGCTATATTGCCCCAGCTGCTCTGTGATTGATACTAGAATTATTTTGAAGCTGAGTACATATCCACATAGACTTCTGGCAGAAAGGTCTGTAGTGCTGCCATACCCAAACCCAAGCAAAAAAAAATACAGCTATTTTGAAATAATCAGTTTGGAAATCGAAAAGGTACTGGGAGAGGAAGTTTACTTTCTTCTTCTATATGACAATTGCAAGAAGGAAGGATTTAGGAGAGAAGATACTGAGAAGAATTAACCCTTCTTTCAAACCCTGCCTCATCTGAAATTTCCATGACCATTCTCTTGTGCCTGTTCTCTCCCTATACGCCCTGTGATAATTCACCTCTTGTCTCCAAAATTAAAGTGGTGTCTCCTGTTCTTATAAATTTACTGTGAGTTTAAAATCCATTAATGTTAAAGGGATAAATGTGGTAGTGTTTACAAAGAGGAAAATGTCTGCTGAAAAGTACAGTTGAACAGTGTGATATGTTTATGCCAATAAAATAAGGGTGATTATTAATGTTGGCCATGACTAAAGCAAAATCTATTAAAATTAGTTGATTATTCATGAAAATATTTTTATATGTCTATGCTCAGCTCTAATATTGAGAACCTCATTAAGACAAATATTTAAACTCAAAGGAAAATGCCAGACTGGTTGGATAAAATCCACTTTTAGTAAATCAGGGTTTATTTTAATAGCTATGGTCAAATAGATGATTTCCTTAATGTACCCTTCTTCTTACATTTTATCAAACCTAAAGTGTTTATAGTTATTTTCCTATAGTTCCTTTCCTACATTTTATTCCTCTCCTTTTGCATATTGCACGTTGCAAAAGAAGAACTGCAAATACTGATTTTTCTTTTCTTCAACCCTTAAGCACAAAACCTGTTGATAGGTTTAATAGGAATCCATGTTACTGATCTCCATTTCATCTGTCAATTTTTCAGTATCTCTGATAAAGATTACTCAATCTTCCTGACTCCAACAGTTATCCAAGTTTTACTTCACCTTAGCTATTTTAATTTGCATTTCTATCTAGTCATTCCCATTGGCCATCCTGCCTTTGCCACTGTGCTATAGAGTCCCCTTTATTGAAAACTGAGATGAAGCATTCCTTTAATTATTGAGCCAGATCCAGATTATCTTAAGGACAATACCCACTTTTAACACATTGCTGCTCCACTTTTCTCCCTATTTACTAGAAAACCTTTCTCACTTGTTATAATTGCCTTTGCAAGGTTTATTTCTGCCTGACTTTCAACAATCCTGAAATTATGAATAAGAATTAAGTGAGGTCCACCCTTTCAACAGTCTTTTCCATGTACTGAAATGTAGCCCTGCCATTTATTTTTCAACAGTAGCTTTTCTGTTACAAATCTAGTTCACAATGACTCTTTTTACTCAGTAACCTTAATTTTCCACTGCATCTTGTTTATTAACCTCTCAATACCACGTACTCCCCATTACATCACATACAGCAGAAACTTACAGATCATATTTAACAGAGGCCAACTAGAAAATAGCACAGGAGTCACACGTACCTGGCTGTTGTGAACTGTGAACATTTCTATAGAATCAGCATTATTTTCTACACACACATATTCTGCTGCAGCCTTTCTCCACTGTCTCATTTTGACTACATCTTGGATGTAGCCCATTCACTTCTTAGGTTTGTTTTGCAGAATAAGATTTAAGCAGAATCATAGAATCATTCAGTTTGGAAAAGACTTTAGGATCATTGAGTCGAGCTGTCAACTTAGCACCACTAAAAATCATGTGCTCAAGTGCTAATGCACATATTTTTAAGCACTTCTGGGGACTGGGACTCTACCCCTGGGCAATCTGTTCCAATGCTTTACAATCCTTTCTGTAAAGATATTTTTCATAATATCTAATCTAAATCTGCACTGGAAAACTTTGGGGCCATTTCCTCTTGTCCTGTCATAAGTACATAAAATATAAATATAAATGTATAAAATGCACCATACTGGAAACAATTCATGCAGAATTTCTAAAACCTGTATGTCAAAGGAGAAGTTGACAAGATGTACCACTTGCTCCTAGATACCGCTGGCTGCAGAAAAGAGTAGTCACTGGAGTTATACCTAGCACAGATTTAGAAAAAGAAGGCAGGCCAAGAGGATTTTAATTCTCTGCAGAGCTTGGGCCTGAGAGTGATGGGGACAACCTGAGGTCTAAGTACTTTCCTTCCCAGATCAGATCAAGAACAGTGCCCAGTGACTGAGGTCTGAAAGTATTCCTTGTGCTGTTGTACAGCAGGAACAACTTCAATACTGTCAGATCAGGAAGAGAGGCACAAAGCTTTACAAAGGCTCCTGGCTGGCTGAAATCAAGGATGCAATAGTGAGGGGCAGACACATGGTGCGGCCTCCTTGGAGGGAAGCTCTGAGCTGAAAATGGGAGCATGAAACTGGAGCTCTCTGAAGT
This sequence comes from Corvus cornix cornix, assembly GCF_000738735.6. NCBI lineage: Eukaryota > Metazoa > Chordata > Aves > Passeriformes > Corvidae > Corvus > Corvus cornix. The sequence continues at coordinate 15,970,565 of NC_047057.1, read as the reverse complement.
ACCGTTCTTCCCTTACACTGCTCTCTTCAGTATTATAAAACTCGAAGGCAGTACCCCAAGGCTGGGCATACTTGGTACTTAAAAACTTCCCAGTCCTAGCCAACGGCTAGAACAAAATCTTACACAGAAACATGCTCTTATTTTCTTTACAAAAACATAAATGCACATCTCAATGCTGTTAATATTCTTTTATTCCATATAGAGAGTAGGTTCTTTATAATGAAGTTATTGATAAGTAGATTATATATACTCTCTTTACTCATGTCCTATATATTGAGGAAAATGTATAAAATCTTTGATGTTTTGCTGCTAAAAGGGACAAAAATGTCTCAATATAACTGCCATTTCCCTAGTATAAATGTCAGACAAATCCCCCTCTGTTTCTTTTTCTCCTTCATATTCTAGTAATACATTTGAGGAACTTTTTAAAAGACCTGCATATTCATCACCACAAATGAAACTTCACTTTTTTCTGTCTGTGGAGGCAGTAATTATAGGTTTGCACTTCTAATTGAAGCACTGATGAACGTGCCTCACACTGCAACAAATATAAAATTATTGTTAGGCAGGCTATATGGTTTTCTGGGGGAAAAAAACCTAAAAAAAATTAAAAGCATCAGCATGAATCCTGATAATGTCTACCCCAATAGCTTATTTCCTAGTACCACTTACTGTCAGGAGCAATTAAACTAGTGGGGGCAGGATATTTTTTTAGAAAGTGACAGACTTCTGATTCTTCCTCAAATAACAATCACCTGATGCCTGGAGGTCAGATCAACTACCGTATTTGGTAGGGCAGTATGACCACTCCTCAAGGCAAATCAAAGGGGGAAGAAGCAAATGTTTTCCTCTCTGGACAAATGATCCCCAAAGAACCAGCCAACCAAAAAAAATTAAAAACCAGGAAACCCATATAGAGCAGATTAATAACTTCCTACGTCTGTTAGAAGGATGAATCCAAGTCTGCCACTTATGGCACAGAATGGAGAAAAATATACCTTGATTCGTGCTTGGTTGCTCCTTATCTTCTCTTCTTGTTCACTAATATATAACTTTTTTGTACTTGTGCCTCAGTCTGAGGCACTTGTTAGCAGCAAACTCGAGGGTGAAAACAACAGAGAGATGGCAAAACAAACCAACCCCCCTGTGGTTCTCTTGAAAGTGGCGCTAGATGCACAATTCAACCAAACAACTTCTTTGCTCAGCTTGAACAGGGGCAGTAGAGTCTATTGGTCTCTGAAGTTACTAATACTGGGGGTCTGTCTACCCGTACAACTTAATGAGATCATTCATAGCTGGTGCAAAGCATGCCAGTTTGCATCACTGGAAACAAGACCTGTAGATTTGAATTTTGTTTAATATAAGGAAAAAGCTAGAAAGGTAGGAGCAGTATTTAGCTTCTTAGGCTTTTGTTTGCATTTCATCTGAGTAGTTTGGATTGTGGATTTACATCTGTGTTGTCACAATGACATTTCAACCACAAAAAATTATTTAATTCAGGTCAGGAGTAGAAAGTCTTAGTTGTTCTGACTGTTGCTCAGTTTCAAACTTTGCTGAAAAGAAATGCAGAACTGAAAGAGTAACAGCCAGAGGGAGTTCTGCTGTAAGATAATAAGAGTTAGATACAAGAAAGTTCTTATTCCAAACATTCAGCTTATGATTATTGGTAGGGAAAACCAAAAAAGGTTAAAGCTAATTACAGAGAGAAAAAAAAAAAACCCAACAAAACAAACCACAACAAACTTTTTATGTTAAGACAAACTGAAACTATTTGGAATTATGAGGGTAAAAGGTAGGCACTTTCTTCTTAATTTCTCCTTTGCTCAAAAACAGAATCTTATTTTTAAATATTCTTCATATAAAATGATAAAAAAAAAAAAAAGAAGCATGACTGTCACAGATTGTGAATCTGACAGCCAAATCAGTGAAAAAAAACCCAACCAGCCAACCCAAAAAGCATGGAGCAGGAAATTCCTCTCTTAATGAAGATATGGGACTGGAGACCTCACATTAAGCATGTTGTAGAGTGTTCCTATTAAAGGATCCTGTCTTACTGAAGGAAAAACGTTAGAAAACTCCAGGCAGCACTTTAAACCACTTAGACTGAACCTTCTGTGCTCAGCTGCTTGGCATTTTGGAACTAGGAAATTAATGCCAATATTTAGCACAGGAACAGGTGGGAAAACTAATGACTAATTTCTTCTCTCTTCCAACTGAACTACCACCACTGTCTTTTAAAAATACAATTCTTATCACTGCCTGCTGTTTCCATTTCTTGTCAACCTCATTGCTCTGACATGGGGCTGCAATAAACAAACAGCTGGATGCACCATTCTACTCAAGTGGAACAGCTTTGCTTCTGCAGCAACAGCCTTGTCCTAATGTGCTCACACTGCCTCTCTTGGAAGGGTCAAAAAATTTGAACTCTCCTAACAGGAGGATCAACAGCATGTGTGCTGCAAGTGACACTGGTTCAGTTTGACTGCTAAACTAAGTAAGCTCCATTAGAAAGGTACCTTTTTTTTACTATTTTTCAGGCATGTGTGATAAAAGCAAAGGAGGACAGGACAGATCAAAAAATTTAGGCTTTCTATTCAGCAACTCAGCAATAAGGATATTCATCCAAATTGTTGGTGAGTGGATACAAATGTCTGCTCTGAATTAGGTGAAAGAGGAGTTGGTTTAACTTTGCCTGTGTTAAAGAACAACATTTTCAACTTTTCTCACCTCAGCTACTTCAATCTGTCTCTATTAAGTACATTGCTATCACTTGTTTTTTTTCTGGATTAATGACCTTGTCAGTGAGCAGAGAAGCTTTTTACCAGGTAGATTAGGCCTATAGTAACTTTTTCATCTTTAGTTCTGAAAAACCCCAAGGTTAACATAAACAATTGAGCTAAGAAAAATTAACATGCTTAGAAGAAACATATGATCCTAGATCTTCCTCCAGTGATACATATAAGAAACACTGATAGGGTGCTACCAATGCTGTCTAAGAGAAGGAGTAAAGGTAGCAAAATCTGAAATGTGGCACTGAAAATGGATCACTAATATTAATTCTTTAGCTACTGAACTTTCAAACTGCAACTCACTCAAACACCCCTAATTCATTTGTACCTGTAAGTAAATATTGAAAAATACTGTGATATGGGTCCCTTTACAGAATTTTTGTGGTACCATTTTTGATTTTTTGTGTAATATCGCTTCTGTTTCTTGCTCTGTTCTGCTCCACTGTCATAATTAAATAATTTTTAAATGAATGGCAACTTTTTAGTAGAAAAGTTGCTGTATCTTAAAAAAAAAGGAAAAAAAGAAGACTAAACCAGTAAAATATCATGGTGATATCTGATGATTAGGTTTCAGTAGGATTTTTAAACCTGCAGCTGTGAACGACTGCTTCCAGAACACTCTTGCAGGTAGCTCAGGTTAGTAACCTAAGAACAGCTGAAACAATTTAAGAGAATAATCACTAACTACTTCAGAAATATAATGGTGGTGTGAATTATAACACTTAATATTTAGTGATTTAGTAATTCATGCCCAAGGCATGAATATATTAAGTGATTACAGAGAAGGATAATGATGTTTCCTTCCTTCCTCTTTCTTAGATAATCCACAATAAAGGACAATTTCATCTACAAAATGGGAATGTGAATCTGGGCTCCAGCATGCAAGCAAAAGACAGAAATACTTATGATGGAATTGACTCTTCAGACAGAGTCTTTAAATTAGATTAGATTTCATCAGAACATAAGCTAAAACATTTAACATTGTAAAATAACAGGAAATTCAAGGAGATCAAATAGAGATAAAACATTTATAGATCAGCACATCTCTATCTCTGACATGTCCTTTCAGAACAACTTTCTCCAGTGTGCCAGTTTCTGAATTTGTTCAGGGAGAAAGTTCTAAACGACTGGGTCAGAGAATTTCTTCAGGGTTTGGCCCATATCCTCCCATACCCTACACCACTCAGGATTTTCCACCTCCAGGTCAGGTGTCTCATCAGTCACCCTGGAAATCTGAGCTCTTATTCTAGACAAGCTGCAAACCACATAGAAGAAGATTACCAGATTAAATACCAGGAGGGTGGTCTCTTTAACATCCAGGGGAAACTGAACACTCTCAAAAGATAACATATCAAATGTAAAGGGAAGGGAGATGAAAGGCTGGGAAACCCCATCTCCTCCGCCTCTAACAAACTGGGTGCAATTACTAATGAATTCCCAAAACAGACTACTGAAGCTGGGACTGGGGTTAGGACGGAGAAACCACATATCATATACACTTCAAACAGCTGCCTGTACCTCTGTTAACTGTTTATAAATCATTATCACAGAGCACAGCAAAATAGAAATCCGGATTCGTGCCCCTCGTCTGTAAAATTTACATATGAGGGACAAGATCAGAGCAAGTTGTGGGTAGGCAAACAACCCTAGGGACCAAAAAAGCACTAGTACCTCAATCAAGCCTAAGGACCAGAAAGACATGAGTACATCAAGCTACAGAGACTTTAATTCAACCAACATGGTGACTATTTTACCCCAACACAGAATAAGTAAATTCAAACCAAAATGTAATTAGTACAGGTTTTTCGCTTTCCTTCAAGCCATGCAGTTGGGCGCCACTAATTATTTGTGCCAGTTTGGACATATTTGGAAATATATCCTCTGAGAGAAGGCAGGTTACAACCATCCCTCCCCCACCAGGTTCGGAAAAAAATGAATTTTCCTTGAAGGGAAGTGAAAGAGATAAAAAAACCAGTATTTTAGGAAGGATAACAGCATGGCCCTTCAGCTGATGACTTCTGGTATGTAGAGCATTTCTTCAGAGTACCAAGCACCAATTAGAGCACCATTCCTGTTCATCCAACTTGCAGTGGAAATTTGAGGTGACAACAAATCAACCCCACAATTCTTCAGGTAACATCACTGCTAATTTCTTGCAAAGTTCAAGTAGATAATTTAAAAGCATTGTGACTGAAGATGACTGCATTCTGACCTGTAAACATAGCTTAAATTTACCTTTATCAGTCTTTTTTTCACATTTTATTTTATTAAACTTACAGTAGCCAAAACTTAGAGGTTATGGAGCAACAATGCACACTTTCATAACACCCTTTTTTAAGAGATAACTTCTTTTATATTAGTCAAATGCTTAAGATAAGACAACTCCTAGATGGAGCAGAAAAAACTGGTGGTAAGGTTACACAAGAATTTGGGTTGTGTGGAAGTTTGCCATCGGTGGGGAAACAGGGAACTGAGTTACTTTTTAGTGATGTAAAGGAAAAAAATTATGCTAAGCAGATTTTATAAATAAACAAAACAGAAAAAAAGCCTTCACTAACGATTAAGGAAAGATAAAACATGTTTTAGCTGAGCATTCAACCACAGAGTAGAGAGAAGAGCTTTGATTATGATAATAGTAGAAGAAAATTCTAGAGCAAGACCTATCAACAGTAGCTCCTAAAAGCTACTATATGCTTTGCCAAGTTAAAACAAAGTACAAGATTTTATGATGAATATCCCATTGCCACTAATTCTTTTAAAATTCCTGAATAAATTGTCTTTTCTTCTATAAGCCATAAATAAATCACAGATTTATGAAGTTAGCAGGAAAATTTCTTTTTGTTAGGTTATTTCAGAACTGAATATTATGCAGTTCCTTGGAATTTCTACTACTGTAAAAAAGGCACTGATATAAAAAATTGACCATACAACCATATATCTTAAAAAACTACTGTATTTTTAATTATTAAGAGGTTTCTCTTCGAAGCTGAAGAACATGAAAGAAAGGTAGGATTTGATGTCTCTTATTACAGACCAGAGCTGTTGAAGCAGTTATTTTGCTTCTCAAGTTACATGACTTAATAAGCTTTACAGGAAAAGCCCCCGTAATGTGCAAAGAGAGAGTTATGCGCTAGTATTTATGCTGGTAAGTGAAGAAGTTCTGACCCATGCAATAATCAGATGGGAATTTAGAGCAGAGATAATTCTGTCATTGGATATTCTTGCTATTGATTAAAAGATCATCTATTCTAAAAAGTGAAACATAGATTTAGAAGAAGCATAAAGATTTTAGTTATAGGCTAGCTGTGCTGAAATTAGTTAGAAGAGGAAGGAATTTGGGCCCAGCTAGAGTTAATTAAAATAGTTAAGAGAGCTGGACCTGAAATGGGTTTTAAGATGTTAGTAACTGATTACCAAATAACTGATGATCTGTCATTTGTATGTTTGCTTAGCTGTGCTTAGAATGAGAAACAGGAACATTGATAAGTTGGTGTAGGGAACAAGGACAATTACCAATTTCCTCCCTTGGTGGGAACCCGTTCAAAAGTCACGCAAGAGGAAACTTAGAGGTCACTAAAGTAATTAGGATTGTTAAAGTTCAGAAAGGCAAAAAGGTCAAAATGAGGAAGATTAGTTACTTCATCTTTTTTGGGACCACTGACTCAATTCAGGACACACACTACGCGTGCTTAATGACAGTTAATCTCATTTCCATACGAAGCAGAGAATGGGAGGTGTTAATATTATGAATATGCATTTGTATTTTGGATATTCATAATTTTTGGAAATAAAAGGCTTTGTGTTTGCTTGGATCGGGGCCTGCGTCTTAGGGAGCTATCCACACAGTGCCTGGCGCCAAATAAAACATACACCTTCTAACTCTAAACTGTTAGAGAGTTTTTTCCATCTCAGTTGGATATCGATATTAGATCGATATTCATATTTTGGTAAATCAAAAGTACAAGAAAGAGGCAAAACCATTGTAAATACACATCAGCGTGAATTGCTTTTCAAGAGCAGTAGGTTTTCTAAATGTGTTGTTTATTAGTCTTCCAAGAATTCTTTCTTCATCGTTCACAGTATGCTATCAGACTTAACGCACAGTTTACAAACTAAAACTAATTTTAAATGCAAGAAAGTAATGTTTCTAAGACTATTTGTGCTTAAAGGTATTGCAGTGCTGAGCTGGACTGAAATCTGCAGTGCCAGTGTTTCTAACTACCTCAGAAACTCTTAAGTAGAATACAAGCTGACTGCTGCCCTGGAGCATTAGATGGAGTCAGCATGGGCTGATTTTACAGTGTGAATCATAAGGAAATAGACACAAAAGGACACAAATATTTACTTTGAATAAGATTTGTCTTTAGTCTTAGGATCTTTCTGCTATCATGGTGACAGTCGGAAAGAAGTGACAAATTCTGAGTTTCAGGAGCTTCTCAGCATATGTATGTGCATGTGTATGTGTGTATAGGTATACACACACACACACACACACACACATATATATATATATATATATATTTGTTAACATGTAGCCAGATAAGGCCTGCAGAGACCCCTTTTTTTTGAAGTCTCACCTCAGTAGTAGTTGGGTTGACCAGAATTTTCTTACCTGCTACATTTCCCATTAACCAAATATTATAACTAAGATTATTATATTATAACTAAAGTAATGTTGTGGTTGCTATCAAAATACTGCTTTACAGTTGTGCAGAGTCTGCTACACACAAATAAGAGTTAGGGAGACAGAAGTATGACTGGGATACAGGACAAGGGCAGAACTAATAAAAATGCAGGCTTCCACCCTGTTTATCATAAACAAATGTTTTAAAGTAACTGTGCTGTACTTTTCAACATGTGCAGCTTTCATAAGAGTAGAAGAGACTCATTTTACATCCCAGTGACCTAATTTTCCAGGAGGAAGGGCCCCAGATCGTTATGCATAACCCAGCAGTTTTGAAACCAGCAGTAGAAGAGAAACACAGAGTAATGAGGGGAAGAAGGACTACAGGGATTCAAGAGTTAGTGCACTGGTGAAAATGAAGCTAAATATGCCTGCAGGCAGCAGCAGCTCTAATGCTTCTGCAAGAGTGAATTAAAACTCAGAGGCAAAGGATATAAATTTCCGGTGGGGGCTAAGCCCATTATTACTAAATAAAATCTACTCCTGCCTGCAATGCATGGGGAGAGAGAAAGAAGTCAAAGCAATGTAAAAAGTACATTTTCATCTCTTAGCTAATTTAATAACAGAAGGAAGTGAGCAAGATAACTAAACAGCAATATCAAAGGGTGAAAAGATTAGAGCCAGGCCTCAGATTCATGAATATGATTTCCCAAATACCTTTTGACTTCTGAATGCTCCAGCTCCCCTTAAAGTGTTTACACTTATGTCTCTTTGAAAAAACAACCTATAATAGTGTCCCAGCTGCTTAGAAGGAAATTTTATTTACCGACCCCTTGTAGTTAGAAGATGCGAGTCTTTTCTCTGACTTGGTCTCTTTCTACTGTCTCACTTTGATCATCACATACTGCTCCTGAGCAAGGATTAGGCATGTGACTGCACAATTCAAAGCAGTTTTTCTTGGTAGGAACCTATTTTTCCAAAAAGAGCTAAGTCACCAAAGAAAATGCAAACCAAGAATGTTTTTAAACTTGAGTCAAGTTAATAACTGCTGGAAAAGACTTAGGCAAAGCTGAGGCTTCTGTATTATAGTAATTAGTTTATGTTTTGAATCTAAACCCTTGTTTTGAAACAATCAATTTTTACTTTAAGAGAAAGGAGGGAGTGGAAGTGTAGACCCAGGGTGAATCCAGTGAGTATCCTTACAACAGTCAGGAACTATTTGGAAGAAATTGGGTTATTATTTTGTTCCATATTTCTACTCCAGGAAAAACACCAACTTATACGCAATCTTGCCTTAGCTCCTACTTCCAACCAGGCAGCTCACTGCAGAAAAGCAGCTGATATCTCTGCCCAACGGCTGAGCACAAATGAATTCCACTCTTGAGTTTTTAATACCTCATTTTAACACTAATTAAGAGGTCAGAGAGAAAGGCCAAATGCAGTAGTTTCAGCTCATTCCTTCCTAATAGTTGCAATGTCTGTATACTTAATCAGGAGAAATTTAAATTATTTTTGTATTAGTCATATTCTGGGGAGTTGCAGTGTCAAAATTATTTGATGACTGGATTAGCTACATCTTATTCTATCTGAGCCTTACTGCTTATCTCTAATGTCAACGGCTGTGAGTGGGAACTGTACTGTATGACAGACCCAGTAGTAGACCCCTTTTCATATAATAAATACTGGTTTTGCCTTTTGGTAGGAGAATGCTAATGCTGGGACAAGAACAAGCCTCGCACATTCGGTAAACTGCATTCAGATGTTGTCCTTGGTTTGCTCACTGGGGCGGAGCTTAGAGCCGTGTGGGCAAGGCCAGATTGCTATTTTATACCACTTACCTCATAGCCCAGGAGTGTGAGTTTGGAGGTAAGTATAAAGGAACATACTCCCAGAAGTGCAGCATTTTATTCACCCTCTTGATCAGGAAAGGTAACTGTGGTAGCACTGTGGACTCTCAGGACCAGTGCTGCAGACTCTGTCCCTCCACTGCTGCTGCCCAGCCCTTCCCATTCCTCTGAGACATGGCTCTGAGATGCAGGAAACCCAGCCAAGACACAGCTCCAGGACGCAGCTCCAGAAAAAAACAGAAGCAAACCAAGGTGAGAAGAACTGAACCTGAGCTGAGCCTGAGCCCAGCCAAGCACAGCAGTCCAAAGAAGTGGTTCTGTGCCTTGTGGATGATCCAGCCCTTTGGGGCTTTGTCCATGTAGTAGTTTGGTCCAAAATGCTCATTACTGTTTATCTTCTGCGAGATAAAAATTAGGAGAAATGCAAAGCAGGCACCAAACTTGAAAAAATATGAAGAAGTTTATTAACAGACCTAAAAGAGGGGAAAAAAAATTATACTACGCCTTCAGAACTCTCCTCCTCCCCCCACCTTCCTCCCTTCTCCCACTGACAAAGTAAAAAGACAACCCTTAAGATGTTCAGTCTGTTTACCACTACCATAATAACCTTGTTCAGTCCACTTAGAAAGAGAAGTCTCTTCTTGCTCGTGCTATGAAAACATTATCACAACGAGACAGCCGCCCACTTCCAAATATTGTTCAGTCCATTTAGGAAGAGGTCTCTCTGCTCGCATGAGAGTCCGTTCCCCCGACTTGCAGCTTTTCCCGCAACTGCTTTCAAGGGTCCACTCTTGAAGTTTTTGGGGTACAATTTTAAGGTTGAGCCATTCAGAAACAAAGGTTCTCTTCACGCATCTCTGGGAGCATTTCATCTCTAAGAACAGAAGCCCTTCTCCCTCCCTGCGAGCAAAGGGTCTTCCTCATCTTCATCTTTAGGACTATCTCTGGGAGCATCTCTAGGAACTGAGGTTTTCTCCTTTCCCATTTGGAGCAAAAGTCCTCATCGCTTCCATCTCTCCCTGTTCAAACTTCTCATGAAATTACAGCTGCGTCAGCATCTGCCTATCTCAGCACAGGTGCTTTTGCTTACGAGTTGAACACTCCACCCCCCATATCTTCATGAAATTACAACAGGATACTCTGATATATCAGAGCTTCACAACAGACTTTCAGCTTTAAGCATCTCCTCTTTCTCCTCCCTCAGGTTTTCAGCTCTTCACAGCAATAAAAGGGTTAATCTCACCTCGGCCTTGCGGCTGGAATGTTGCTTATGGAAGTGGAGAGGGGGGGAGCTGACTGCTCCGGCTGCCGACAGAAGTGCTGGGGGGGGTTCCACGGCTGGAACAGGTCCATCGGCTCCAGGATGGCCATGGCCCGGCCCAGCCTGGCCCGAGCAGGGCCTGGCCGGGCCCGCTGGCCCCCACACGGGGCCTGCAGCCACCTGTGCCAGCGCCGGAAATGAGAGAAAGCTGGGGGGAGTTTGTCTATTCTTAAGTGTGGATCACAGAGGCGGTCACAACTTTAAGTGGCTTTGAGAATTGTCCATATTCGAACTGGCCAGCTGATAGGTTCTGTTAGGTCATAGAGGAAGCTGTAAGAAGAACATCACTTCCAAGACTCAGCTTGCTAACCTATGACAGTCCATCATTGTTCTTCATTGTCTGGAGCTTGGGGATGGGAAACACTAGGCACAGGAGCACCCGCAATCTTGTGTTTGTCTCAGCAGCTATGCAGAATTAAGTCAAAGTCGTGAATACCTTTTATGTGTAAAGTACCTTCACTTTTGTATACTTCTATTATTAATGTTTTTGCTGTTGCTGTGAGTTTCTAATTCCATTGCTGTTGGCTTTCAGAAAATTGTTATCTCAACCCATAGTCTCTGCCTTTGCCCTCTCTCACCAGAGTGGGGTGAGGGGAAGGAGAGTGGCTTATTTGGAGTTTAAATCCCAGCTGGTGGTAAAACCACCACAGATACTATAAACACGTACTGCATATTTAATTTAATTATATTATAACTTTGTAAGCTCTCTCTGCAGCCTTAACATACAAATTTTTCACTCATTTTCTTTCTCACTGTGATTCAATATACAGGGGAGCTCTTACTTTATTAGTAGATTGCCACAGGTTGCCGGATTTGTCTGTAACAGATGATTCCAGAGAAATAAACACAGGTGGGTTTAGGAAAAGGCTTTACCTGCCTCTTGCCAAAATAAAAGTATGTTCTATTGATCACATGCTGTAGGTAGGCACCCTAGTACCAAGTGGTGGGTTCAGCAGAAAAATAGACAGAAAAGCAAAAGATCAATAGGAGATAAATTAAAATTAATAATACCTGTTTTTCTGTTAAGATCGCTGTTACCAATACGACAATCAAAAACCACCAACACGTTGTCAGTGGTAGATAAGAGCTGGAAAAAACTCATGCAATCTGTTACTCGTGACATAATGTCCACTTTTTCTCCCACTTGATCTTAAATATGTATCAGCAGACACAAACTCTAGATATAATGAAAGACATTTTTTATGGCCCTGAAAATAAGAGATTTGTAGAAAACTGCAAGTTTAAGGAAGTGTTTGTGTTTTTTTCCTAAAAAGATTTAATTATCCATCAGAAAAGTCACTGTTCCTATCTTTTTTATTTATTTTAAATTTGGGGGTGAGGAGGGAGTGGTTCTTTTAACCACCTGATGTGTTCTGATGCACTACGCAAGCTCTACAGTCCCCTCCAGAAGCATCTATGATTATGGTTATACAGCACTGATTCTTTGATGCTCAGATGTATGAACCATGCAGCCTGTCATCATTTCATCTTCTGTGACATGTATCAATTGCCTCATTGAAAGGTGTTAGAGGAGAGATGGCAAATGAACTCCCTACTCGGGATGAGAGGGGGACAGGAACAGATTGCCAAATATTTGGATTGTGGCAATATTGAGTCTATGAGTATGGAAGTTTTGCTTATAATTCTTTCTCATTCTTTCTGTTTTCTCTATAATTATGGGTATTCTGACCGTCTGTGGAAACATTCAGTTTATTAATTATTTCAGTTTTGTCTTTGACATTCATGTGCAATTGTGTTTTTCTACCTAATCCTGAGCTGTATGAAGACAGATGTCCTACTATAAGTTTCTGTAAGATTGCTTTTACCAGCCATTCCCTGCTTATCATGCTATGCACACAGCTCAAAGGAAGTGCTCCAGGCCAGGTTAGTCAAATTTGCGTATCACTTATCCACAGGAATATACTCATGGCTAGTTTTGATGGCTAACAGCTCCTGTACCCATGAAGTCTTTAGTCATCAGTCTGCTTTGTGGGTGCAGTAAGCAACTTCTAATTCCCTCTTGGAGATGCTGTGATGACTTTCCCGCTATGGTTTGGATGTAGCCTGCTGCAAGGTCAGATGGGAAGTACAGGAAGACTCAGATGAAGGCCGAATTGACTCTGGGAATTCTGAACGTGGGTGTCACATTCTTGGGCATGTGTTGGCATCTTGGGATTTAGAAGAACACCAAGGCCAACCAAGCAAAGCTAAACCACCTGCTCTCCCCTGTCTAGATCCTTCAATAGGTCAGCGGAGGGGACATTTTCCTTAATTTTCATCTGCTTTAGGTTGCTCACTACCAGTCTAAAAGAATCAGTGGTAATGGTAAATTCTTCCCTTTTTGTGTGTTCAAAGGGAAAAAATGAAATTTTGTAATTTTCTGTACAGATAGTATTAGTGATTTCCATAAAATCTTTATCTCATTGCTCCATTATTCTACATCATCAAATGTTGCTGAGGTTTATGGCCAGGGACAATATTAAAGAATAGTTTTTGTCACAATCACTTACTTATACAAGTCTAAGCTTTGAAAAATGAGGTAAATCATAAAGCTTTTCTCTCTATTTTCTTTGAAATGAATATAAAATCTACTTGTTAATAATAAAACACATAAAATATTTTTTCACAGGTTATGTTAGGAAAAGAGCCATGCTGGAAAAGTGTAGTTAGTCATGATAGAAAAAAAGACTTTAAAAAGCTCATCCAAATACATTTTTTACTTTTCAAAACTATTTATTATCAGTTTTACTGAGCCAGAAATAAAAAGAACAAAATATTATGACTCCATTTGGGCAGAAAGTCTCATTAGGGTGCTTGCTGAAACATTGGACTTGGATTCTACATAAAGTTTGCTACATATGCTAAAAAATTAAATTAAGTAGGAAAGGGTGACATTTTTTCCTTTTCCATCTCCTACCAAGTTTAAAACATTTTAATTTAAAGCTGATTCAGAACTTAAATTACAGCAAAAACAATACAAAATAAAGATTTTATAGGTATGGAAAAAAATCAAACGAGAAATGCTTTACATATCTCTGCTCAAAATGAGACTGGCAAGTACAAAACAAATTAGGTGAGTACTTTTGAGAGATCTAGTAAAAAAATGAGCCACAACCAGAGGAAAATCCCCAAGAAAGTTATAAATAGGGAGTGGGGGTGATTTAAAAAAAAGAATCAACTGAAAATCTGTTTCTTGAGTAACAGCAAAACACAAAACCAACCAGACAAAAACCCCTTGAGTCACTTATGGAGCTGAAGGAAACAAATTTTTGTGAAACTGAAGTTTTTCAGTGCCATCTAACAAGGAGATGTGACATAATATAGCCTGAGATAAGCACCTTGAAAAAGGAATGTAACATTCTCTAAACAAAGAAGTAAGTATTAGATTAGTCTTGAGTGTATAGAAATGTTTCCATATGAAAAACTGACTTCTGACAAGTAATATAAATGCTTTGCAAATTACAGAAGGTGATTGGCCTGACAGTCTCTCAGACTGTTTTTAAAAGATGATCTTTAAAAGATCAAAATTGTCAACCTCCAGAATTCCTTTTCTTACCATAGACAAAGTTACATGGATAGGCATGGTCTTAATAGATGTGTCTGGTTTGCATGGCTAACAAAGCTATGCTTACAGCTGCCTGCCACTTACGTGAACTCAGAAGGGTTAAACTTGTCAGGTCATTAATACTGGTAAAGAATTGCTTTGAGTGGGAAGAACACAGTCTCGATGCCAATGAATGCAGGAGGTGATCCTCCCTCTCTACTCAGCCCTAGTGAGGCCGCGTCTGGAGTGCTGTGTCTAGTTCTGGGCTCCTCAAAAGAAGAGAGATATGGACCTCCTGGAGCAAGGCCAGTGGAGGACAACGAAGATGATTCAGAGACTGGAGCACATCTCTTGTGAGGAAAGGCTGAGAGAGTTGGATCAGTTCAGTCTCAAGAAGTGATGACTGAGAGGTGATCTCATCAATGTCTATAAGTATCTGAAGGGAAGCTACCAACAGTATGGAGCCAAGATGTTCTCAGTGGTGCCAAGGAATAAGACAAGAGAAACAGGCAAAAACTGATGCACAGGAAGTTCCACCTGAATATGAGAAAGAATTTCATTACTGTGTGGGTGACTGAGCAATGGGACAGGTTGCCCAGCGAGGGTGTGAAGTCTCCCTCACTGGAGCTATTCGGGAAACATCTGGACACAATTCTGTGCAGTGTGCTTTAGGTTGACCCTGCTTGAGCAGAGAGGCTGGACGAGATGACCCCTGTCATCCCTTCCAGACTGACCCAGTCTGTGGGTAACTTTTCTATTTCTGTATTTCTTGCCAGAAAATGAAGCTTTTTGAAAGCCTTTCAGAAACATTGAGGAAAACATGAATGTGCTTAGATTTGCATGTCCAAGTAGAAACAGAGGCATTTCTTCTGTTTTAGACTTATGACCATCAAGCAGAAATTGAAATGGAGAATTACCTTGTAATTTATCAGATTTGGCACTTTTTCTTCCCATATTAGAAGACCAAACCACAATGCCTGGGACAATGTTTTCAATAATAACAACAACAATAAGAACAACAACAACAATAATAATGATATTTATTTTTGAAAGCAAGTTGAAACAGCTTTATCATTAGTGTTGATAGGAAATCTCATAATTTTTCAAAAACCCAAGACTTGTCCTAACTTGTAACCCAATTGAATGCTGCAAATTTTCTTTTACTTCCCATTTGACAGGGTATTTTTCTTAGCTTCACATGTCAAATGTTATTATGTGGTAATAATGTGTTAAATGTCTCCTAAACCTTTCCTCACTTTCAAAATGTGGCTATGTTAATTTGATTAATTATTTGGTATGTAAGGTATGCACATGACTTTGGCACGCTCACTGAGAAAAGATGCTGTGTTAATGTGATATTTAATATAGTTCTAAGCAATAGAAGCAGACTGCAAGGAAAAAAAAAGACCCAGCTTCATTTAAATAATGATTGATGGCAACACATCATGATACAATAACTAATTTCCTGACTGATAAAAAACAAATCAATGTGTAGTTTTAGATACTATTCTTCAAGAGAAGGAGATAATTAAGGTTTGATCTTAGTCATGAGGTTCAGACAAGATTCCTACTGACTTTGCATACAGTTCCTGTGAAAGTGTAATAGAATTGGCCCTAAGAAGAAAGAAGTTACTAGTGAAATTTATATCAAAAGGAATCCCACCCCCTGTGCTCATAATCTAGTTTTATCTGGATAATTGATAGAGTTTCTGTAAATAACAAAATACATTCTTAATTCAAGGACTCCCCTGGAACTTTTGTGGCATTTAAGGAAAAACTGATGCTTTCCTCTTTTAGAGAATGCCAAATTTCTACAAGAACTTTAACTGTCCTTAAGTGAGTCTGCCTATGGGAGCAGGATAAATATGTTTTCCTTTTTCTGGTATTAACTCTTCCTTCTTCTGATGGTGCATGTTTGAACTCCTTCTCAAACACCTAAGAAATTGCCCAGTTGTGCAGACTAATCTTACTTCCTTAGTCATGTAATTAATTTATGGAGCAAGAGGCTGGGTGGTACAATTTACTTGGGATGGGTCAGTTAAGGCTGACACATGGATGGGATTAGAACTGACATCAGGATTGTGGTTTAATGCCTTACTACACACTGAAGTCTCGGTCTTGGCTAAAAGACCAATCCGAAAAGACAAATTTGTTGTTGTCCTTTTATTTGTGGTTTCATTTGAGGGTTTTTAAGATGACTTACAGACTTTTTTTATTATTATTACTGATTTGGGTGATTAATAACATGCCTCTGAACAACGGAAACGGTTGATTCCAGACTCAGAGAGAATTAAGCCCATTTTATTTCTCTGCCAGACCAAGTTACTAGTAAGTCATTCTTTCAGCTGAGAAGGTGTAATTTGGCCTCACTTTCCCCCAGAAGGTATCTTTGATGTAGAGCTGTTTGTGTTTCAGCCTTGAGAAATGAATCATAAAACATCTTCTTAATCGGGTGGAGGATAAATCTCCAAGAGAACTCTAGGATCTGTTACTAGAAAAATTTCTGAACAAACAACTTGGATTAACTAAAGTTGAAACTACTGTCTGTTGCTTAAAACTAATACAAAATGGCTGTGTGATTAACTGGCAAAGCAGATGTCTCAGGTGAGTAATGGAATAAACCATCTACCAGCTGACAAACAAAATGACTGTACTGTGTGGATAAATTGACACATATACAGAGTTATAATCCATGTCTGCTGGTTTAACTGAGTAATGATAAAGCATAACTCTAAATGTAAACAGAGCACAGTTAAATCTAATCTGAGATAACAGCACTCAGGAAGCTAGTGCTTCAGCTGCTCTAAAAGTTTGTGCCAGGAAGAGTACAACTCATGCAGTGAATATGCAGATTAGGAAAGGCTTGAAAGGCAATCAGATCACTGGTGGTAACAAGTTAAATATCATCACCCCTACTAAATTTCAGCACAGATTGCCCCTGGCAAAAGGAAGGGAGAAATCTGGCCAAGAGTAAAAAGCAACAGGATCTTTAGCTAGGCTTCAGCGGAGTACTATTTCCATAGCTTAGTCTTTACCTTGATGATGCAGTCACACTTATTCTTCTTCAAAATAAATGTTTTGTAGGTATATAAGAGATCTTTACCAGTAACAATTGGAAATTTCATATACAACTTCAGAACAGCATCTTTGTTTTAATGGGAAGTCAGTCTTTCCATTCATTTATTAATATCTGCCTGTCATTTACATAAACAGGTGGAGTTGATGAATATGCAATGAGAGACTGAAGCTGCCCATTTCTCCTCAATATGGCTTCCTGCTGCCCCATCCACCTGCTTTGTATTTATTTCCAGAATGCAGCATTTTTCACCATTTGCTCAAGTGCTTTCTAAGGGGAGACTCCATCCTGACCACAATTTGTTTCCCAGAGAATACATAATATGGATCCCCAAGCACACTATACCATTCTGTATTATTATAATGGTTATTAATATAAACTGTTCCCCAACTGCACAGAGTAGCATAAAGTAGAAGGACACTAATAAATACCATCAGTTAAAGTGTCACAGAAAGAACATATTTTTTCATTATAGAAAAATCTAAATGGAAACAGCTTTGCCTAAGGACTGGAGAGTGTAACCCTTTTGCTTCCAGTTTCTTTACTAGTTGAATAGGTCCATTCAAAACAAGGAAGCTTCATGGATGAGTAAAATGGGACTATGCCACTGAATTAATGTTGAATTAACCTGAACTGTTGTACTATGCAGCCCAAAAAATTGCATGACAGAAAAAGAGTTAAATAAGATAGGTCCATAATGCTTGGCTAAAATGACACAATTTTAATTTATATCGTTGGACAAAATAGCATTTGGATTGCCACAGTTACTGACTTCCTAAAATAGAACAATTAACTTGTAGTCTTGCAAATTGTCAGGATTTAATACAGCGAATGCTACAGTTGATCCTTGAAAACATCCAGCAGTAGGCATTCTTGAACTTCCCCAAGAATGGATGTCCTAAAACAACCTCAACATTTTCATAGAAGTCCAGACTATAAAAGATGGGTTAGACTGAGGAAGCAGAAATTAAAATATGAGGAATAAAAATATATCAAATAAAAGATTTCTACACAAGAGAGTGAGTGGGATTGAGTTCACCCTCAGTAAGTTTGTCGATGACACCAAGCTGTGTGGTGCAGTTGATTGTCTATACAGAAAAACAAGTGATGCACAATAGGGCGTGACATCCTGTGATGTGGAATATGCCATTGGTCACTTTGGGTCACCTGTCCCAGCTGTGCTCCCACCAAGTTTCTTTTTTGCACCTCCTAACTGGTAGAGCATGAGACAAGGAAAAAATTCTTTGACTTAGGATAAACACAACTTAGGAAAAAACCAAAACTTCAGTGTGTTATGAACACCATTCTCATTCTGAATCCAAAACACAGCACTGTAACAGCTACTAAGAAGAAATAAACTCTACCCTAGCTGAAACCAAGACACCTTAGACAGGTTGCCCAGAGAAGTTGTAGCTGCCCCACCCGTGGAACCGTTCAAGGCCAGGAAGGATGGGGCTTTGAGCAACCTGGTCTAGTGGAGATGCCCATGGCAGGAGTTTGTAACTATATGATCTTTAAAGCCCCTTCCAACCCAAATAATTTCTGTGATTCCACGATATTATGATAAACAGTGAAAAATTTTCAGGATATTTCAGTGTTTAATTCAGTACTCCCTAAATGATGCTCACTTCAACTGACGTCATACTATCACTGCAATATGTTATTGCAGTGACATCAGTTGATCTTGGTGTGCTTTCTACACACTGTAAGAGGATAGAAATGCTACATATATACAACTACATGTTGTAAAAGAATCAGAATTTCAAAAACTGTTTAGGCTTATGTAGTTAGAAGTTGTTCCTAGGTCTGTAAACATACTTTATATTGGATTAAAATTATGCTAATTTTAGAACAAGGACCTAGGAGCATGGAGATCCACAAGCAAATGCTATAATATTTTTATCACTGTTAGACTTCTCTTACCTTTTCCTGTCTCAATGGCTTTTGAAGTCCTGGCTGCCTAGTGTCCTAATTTTACCAGTAGACAAGGACCACATTTTTAGCTAAAGAATTGATCTGTGTGGTGTCTTGGGAACTCTCATTATTTCTACTGGCTCCAAGAGGTTATAAATTCTTTAGAATAAATTTCCTACCTTACAATAATAAACAAAGCTTGGGATGCTAGCCAGTGACTGCTGAAGTCAGTACTTTGATAGTTAATGGATAAAAATCTTTTGAAGTTTTCTTCTTTATATTTTGTAGTTTGATGCTTAGGTCCTGACTAGAGCTAGATTTGTTTCCATGAAATAAAGAAAGAAAATTGTGGGGGAAAGAATTAACTTCTGGAAAATGTAGACAAGAAATCAAATTTGAAGATCTATAGTCTACAAATACAACTATATGCTTTTTCTATTTAGTGTTCCAAAAATGTTAGCACACTGGTGTACTGCATGTTGAGGTCAGAAATTTTCAGCGTTCAGTTGTTTGAAGTTGGTGCAGAATGAGATAGTTGTCTGTGTTGGAGAGGATGACAGGAAGGTCAGGAGTGACAGTGACTTATGGAAATGAGAGCTAGAGGGAAAGAATGAAAAGCTTGAGGAAAAGGGTCTGTGCTGACAGACAGAAGGGTTAGTTTATAAAATGGAACAAGAAAATTTTTAGACTTGAAAGTAAAATAATAAGGCTTGGAGGTTACAAAGAAGTCTCCTCCATTGTGGTATTATCCTTATTGAAGTAATTGAAGTGAATCATGGGAAATAAGATTAATCACTATATAAGATAAATTTTTGGGACTCTGGAAACCTGGGAGGATGTCCAACTTATAGTCATATTCTGAGTTCTTTCAAGAAATAGAAATTAAATATTCCAAAGTTTATTAATTTTCCTGAGTACACCATTCTCTTAGAGGAGTTGGTAGCTTTAGTATTTATCTCAAATAAGGATGAAAATGAATTTGAAGAGTAAAATGTTTCCACAGGTTTTTTTACTTTAAGTACAGATCTTTAGTTATGTCTTTATTATAGACATGGAAAAGTTAGGAAGGCTGATGATGAGCAAAAGAGAATGACTTCTACAGGATTTAGGGATCACCTTTACTGAACATGTTACTGGTAAGGGGAAAGCAGCCAGTTACTTTGAATTCATAAGTAGTTGCATAGGTTCAGTAACATGGAAACCTTACTGTGCTACTGAATATAGTAATGAAGCATGGCTGGCTTTTGGGTGATATGTGGACCCACTGTGTCCAGGGACCGGATGGGGAATTTCATATCTGCACAAGTATGGGGAGTGTTCAGGTTTGTACTCAAACTTTGCCACTGCTATCAGTCTCTGTTTAGAGTGGATGTAGTTTTGTCCCCTATAGCCATGACATTCCAACTTGCATCGTAATCTTCAGAGCTAAAACTCCACAAGGGAACAAAAAATAGCAGATGGAGTCATGTAATTTACACTGAATACTGCAGGAAAGGCAGCCAGGTCACAGCAGATCGGGGGAGAAATCCATTTTTGTCACTAAGCACAAGAAGAAAAAATAAATCACAAATAGAAAGGGATTAATTTCTAAGGGACCAGCTATTACATGTAGCATGGAAATTGGAGACTCCAGAATTTTGCAGAATTTAACTTCACAAAATATGTGCAATGGTGAATCATTACTTTAAACTCATAACCCAAGGCTGCAATGCAGGGATATAGAAGGCAGAAATTAATTAATCAGCAATCTAAGCTGAGAGCAATATTCACTTTTAGATGCCTGGTGAATAGAAGTAAGGACACCAAAGGACTTACATAAATTATAGGTCACTGGAGATAACAGCACTCAAATCTGTGAAGGTCTCAATTTTAAATGCAGAAGTGGTGTAACAAGATAAATAACAAGTGTTTAATGACAGCAGAAAAACAATAATAACCTACAATCAGATGGATAATAAATTATGGACAGATGGTAGTTGGAATCTTCAAATATTTCACTGTCCCATCTGCCTTCATCCATTGTTATAATTTTACATTGGAATCCAAAAAATAAGCTTTTATTACTCCTTTATTTTTTTTCCCTGCAAATACATTATTAGCATCATGTTGTGTGAATCTGTTTCAGTTTTCTATAATACATCACCAACAGCCCTTCATATTGTGAATTTGCAGGACTGGAAAAAAGGGTAATTTTGGTTTTGTACATTTTTGTCTTATAAAATTTCATAAAACAAAACTTCCTCTGTAAAGAGTATTTTTATTGCAGGAAACATATTAGAAATTTCTCCTCAGTCAAGCAGTGGTATGACTTTGAAATTAAAGTAGATTTTCCTGTCCAAATAAATATATTGTACAAACATAGCAGGTACCTTCACAAACAAATAGCATTCAAGGACAAAGTGTATATGCACATTCATTTAGAGATACTGGGAAAATTATCAAAAAATATTTAACTTCATGGGTCTGGAATGGAGAATATGAATTTTTCTGACTTGTGGTTAAAGGAAAATTTCTCTCTCAAATAAACAATGTGTAACTTGGTTTTTTGACATAATCTTTTCTGTGCTTTCATATGTATCATTCTCAGTTTGAGGATGCTGATTCTTAATCTGATCCCACATAAAAATGAAAGGGAAAAAAATAAACAAGGGCACTTTCTAGGAGTATGTACAAGGGGAAAAAATAGGAGAGGGCACTTTCTTTGTACCACCACTCTCCCTAGCAGGCAGGAGGGTAAGGAAAGAAAGAGAGAACTTCAACTCACTTGAAGCAGGCTGTCCATCAAAGACACTTGCAGTTGGTCAAACACAACCATTTATCACCACGATACTACTAGAGGAGAAAAGGGCTTTTACAAGCAACTTAATGAGCTTAATTCTGAAATCTGACAGGGCTTAGCCCCAGGTAGCTGAGCTCTGAATGGTCTTAAATTTAACTGCTTTACAAAATTCTATCTTTTTATAAAGTGTGTGTGGGAATTGGGAAAGGGAATTTTGAGGGCATCTGTTTTGTTTCTGTAGTACTCAAGGATAATAGATAAAGTTAAGGGTCGGTTTTCTTTGATTTATATACTTATACCAAACTAATATGCTAATATCTTATTTAAATCAAGGCATATTGATTTGCATACTGTAGTGTTCTATATCCCATTGAGATCTTCACTGCCTCAGTGTTCTGTGTTCTCCTTGTGCTTCAGTTTCAAGGGCTTTTTAACCTCCGGAAGAATTTATTATGTGCTTTCCAGATGGAAAGGAAAAAAACCCAATTTATTATAAAACATCTGAAAGAATTATTAACCTTCCACATGTGGAACACAAGACAAAGTCTATGGTATTGATATGCGAAAGAACTTTGGGGAGATGAACTATAATTTGGAACTGAGAGATTTAACTATATTTTAATGGATTTCTAATAAATTTACACAAAGGCGTTAAACAGTACAAAATAACTGGGAAGCAAGGGGCATCTGTGGGGGCTTTGTCCCTACCTGTTTTGCTCTTTTTGGGAAAGAAAACGTGTTTGAGACTTTGAACAATGAATGATAGGTAGGATTGAATGGTAGTAAACAACATTCTGAAGTGGTTCCATTTATAATTTGCAGAAACATATCTATTTGGTGAAAGTAGCATTGTCTCTGTGTCCCAGATCATTCAGACCAAAGACTTTTATTATATGTGAGCTCTGAGAATCAGCCACCCCACAGAATAAGGAAACAGAGGATTAAGGAAAGTAATTGAGAATCTAAAAAAACCGCAAATGAAATAAAAACCCGCATGTATTCATTTAGGAGCAGTCTGAAAGAAATACAGTTATCTTTCCATATATTTTTATCCACAGTTCAAAAGATGTAACTCTAGAAAATTAAAACTTCAGGAAAAAAGTAGCCTGTTTGCAAGGAAGGAGTTGCCAGAAACCTAAAAGGAACTAGATTCCAGAAGCTAAGAGGCCCTGGGGAGAATTACAGTCCATTTGAAACTCAAAGCACTAAGGATGTTGAAACTGGTAAACTAAAAAGATATATAAAACCCAGTGAAGAGATGGTAGGGAGACTTGTTTTGGAAGACTTCTAATGAACCTGATAATGATACAGGTGAGCTTATTTTGAAGGCAATAGTTGAATTTTGTATGCTATTCTGAATAATGAAAGATAGAAAATAATTTGGGATTGGATCAGAAGTGGACTGAAAGAGGCTATTAGAATAAGTTTTGTATAAGATGGAGAATCAATATTTTACCTGAAATAAATTAAACGAAACAATTTTCTGCAGCTCATAAATTTCAGAATCTCTTTAACTGATTTAATTTTGTTGAGTATTTAGTTATTTTGTGATTATTTTTAAGATGTAAATACAAATATGGAGAGACTAAATTTTTAGAATTTCCAAACATCTGTGGCTTCCTCTGAAGCTATAATACATGCCTCTTCCCCTTACAAATACAAGAAATTATTTTCTAAAGACTTCAGTTAATCTTTTTGCATTATTTATACATAATTAGATATAACAGTAAGAAGAAGTGGTGATTGTGTGCTGTAGTTTCTATTTTGTCCTCATGCCAGCACTTTATTCAATCAAAACTACAACAGTTTTCTAAGATCCAGTACATCTTTTCTCAGAGCTCATCCTCCTAGGAACAAATATGGTCATATCCTGAAGCTTGTGAAGCAGGTCACAGAGCTTGACACATGCCATAGATGAGATTGTGCAGCTTGAGTTACTTTCAATGCTGTATGTTTCAAATGTAAGTGCTGACTTCATGCTCTGGGTGTTTTGATTCACATATCTGCACTTTAATTTAATTTACCTGTTACCTTACTATATATGGAAGCTGACTTGTGTGCGTGGTAGTTAATCATATTCACTTAATAACCCTAATTCAGTGTATTTCATCATAAACTATGCTATTTTGGTATAGTGCTCCTTTTCACACCCCTCTTTCTCAGTCATACAAGTCTGCTCTCTGTCTTGTTGTCTTTCAGAATATGAAAGTTAGGATTTAACAGAAGGTGTCAGTCTCTCTCCTTATCACCTTATTTAATGCACAGCTTTTAAATCTTAATAGTGTTGTTCTTATTTATATGAAGAATGTTTCCTTGAAATATTTTCCCATTTTTACCATAGTTCTAATTTTTTTAATGATGTCAAAACTCCATTCACTACTTCATGAGCAACATTTCCATTTTGTCACTGGCTCTTCTGCTGTGGGAAAACCATTGTCCATCCTTTTCAACTATGACAAATACTTTAAATTATATTTTGAAATATCTTCTTATTTAACTTGTAAGCTAGACTCCTTCTCTGACTAGATGGACTTCACATGAATCTTGTTTAAAGCTAATATTTTATGTCAGGAAGGCAAAATTAAAACTTCTTTGACATGTATTTCTCTGGTTTTTACTTTTTTTTAAACAAACTTTGCAAATAGCAGCCTTTGGCTTTTGTTAGGGTTGGGATTATTACTAATGTACTTACCCCACATCATTTAGATTCATTTCTATTCTTTTGATATAAGGCTGACAGACAGCAATAATAATTGCACACCATAAATTCTGATATTTTTGTAACCCTACTCCTCATATAAGCAATTCATCTTTTCTCATTTCACCTTCTGCAATATTGCAAGAAAAAGATTTGATCTCTTTGAGGCTGTGGGAATAGGCAGACATAATACCCTTCTTGCAGTATTTATACACTTTTTGCTCTCATCATTCCAGAAACTGAACATATATGAGAAGTCAGTTCATTGACTAATGCCAGGTATTTTATTTTGAGTCTCTTTTGTGTTTAAAAAAAGGGTCTGATACATAATATTTTTGTTCTAGCCTTAGAAATGAATTCTTTTCAAATTAGTCTTCTGGGCTTTAATTTATGCCTAAAATAGTAATTGATCCTCATTCTTCATGTAAAAGTAGATAGATTTAATTTCCTCTTTTAATATATTAAACAGTGTTAAATTATATTTTATTGATTTTTTAAAGAGAAGCTTCCTCATTCTTTACAGACTTTGGTGGATCATAATTTGGCTAGTTTTTTAGGAGCCAAATGTGGGCTTTGGTGCATTGCTCCATGCATGATACATCTGAACTAACCCATACCATCTCTTTCTTGTTTCTAATACAAAAACTTTCAAAGGCAATCACAGTGGCAATAGGAGTAAAGATGTCTGTATAATGTGATCACCAACAAGTAAAAATAAATTTTCCCTTCTAATTTATTAAATAAGAGGTAGTCAAGATAATCAAATTGTGCAACTTAAGTTGATTTGCAATGTACAGCTAAGCTTCCAGATTCTTGGTCACACAATACAATGGACAGTTAATCCATAGACAAGGTTATTAAGAGCTGAAATGCAGATACAATCTTCAGGGAAGCTTATAAATGGAGGAGTGAGACTACTGGGAAGATAGCACTTCATCTTGACCTGTTCTTAATCTTTTTCCCTATTTGGTGTCAGTGGTCACAGTCAGATAGGATACTGTAAGAAATGGATACCCAGGCAGATGCCTAATCTCCCTGTTAATTTTTCCTTGGCAATGCAGAGAAATTAATAGTTTAATTAATTAAGTTTAAGGAGTAGTGACTGATGCCATGAGACAATGCCATTGAATGGGAACTGGCACAGTGGTAGCTGGATGTTCTACTATCTATCATGATGTTTTCTCCGTGGTCAGGGTAATCCTTTACTCCAAATCCCATCCTCTGGATAGCAGGAGCAGCTTTTACTTGTCTGATATGATCAGGACAATAGATTTGGTTTCTCGTCCTGCTCGAAGTGTGGTGATCAAGCACAAGTTGTAATGCCTCGTACCGCTTGGTGTATTTAGGGGTAGGTAGTTGGATTTACTCTGGGCAGTGTGTGGGAGAAACAACAAAATTCTTGGGAGGTTCAATAGCAAGCTTATTTGCAAACTTTAGAACATTCTGATGGAATAAGGCACTAGGCAAAGCCTGACTTGTGCCTGCATTTTACACAGAGCCAGAATGTTCCTGGCAGGTCCATGAGGTTGACCCCCCAATTACAGTGCAGACCAGTGTCTGACTTTTCAAATGAACGAATGCTGCATAGTGCAGTGTGAGAGGGCTCAAGGGGGTGGGGAGAGGGATCAGCACCGTCCCACCTATGCAGAGCTCATCCTGTTCCCCCACTCCTTCCTATGTGGTTGTTTTGAGCCAGACAACCATTCCTCCAGTCTCCTACATGAGGCTGCTCCACAGCTACCCTCAGACAGCACCAGTCATGTGGCTACACAGTTTGTTGTCCTTTTCTTGCATCTTTTGACCTTTCACTGTTGTTCTAACTCTCTTTCTATGTCTTTGTCTCCTCCCAGTTAAAATCCAGTCATGATTACTTTCTCACTATTTTCCCAGCTGTGCTACAACAGTATCTAAATGTGTTATTTCTGACAACATTTCCTAGGTTCTCTCTCCCTTAAACGGCCTTTCTGGGACACTTACCTGGCTGCAACACTTACTCCCCAACAGGTCCATAATCCTTCCCTTCAAGTACCTGTGCAGTCTGACTGTCTCTCTACTGTCTCTCCCTTTGACCTATGAAATGCAGCCAACCCTAGTGGTACTAACTATATCTCATGTCAGCATGTCCCTGGGTTATTTGTTATGGCCAACAGTTTCGTATCCAGCAGTTTTCCATGCCGAAGCCACTTAGTTCGGCTTCCAGCCAGGGACAAGTATGTGCTGTAATCATTTGCCTGCAATCCTAACACAGCCCATTGCCATTTTTTACCTAAATTACTTTATCAAAATGCTTTTCAAATCTTTTCAAAATGTTTAAGAGATTAAGCAGTTGATATTATTCTATGTATAACTGTTAATTTAATTGATCCCACCACATTTCCAATTTGATAATTATTAAAGTGGTAAGTACAGTAAGCACAGCATTTATTCTATGAATGGTGTCTCAGTGAAGGCCAGATTGCAAATTTCTCTTACATACCGGAAGGACCACATTATATTCCAGTCAGTAGAATTCCAGTAAGTTATCTGCTTACCCATGGAAGAGCTCAGGATTGAATGTCCATGAACATATGATTTCTGCATTAGTTTTTCAATGATGACTTACTGGATGTCAGGGGAGAAAAGGTTAATGGCAAAAAAATGTGAAAATCACACAAACTAATATTCATGTAAGCTTTATTTTATATTTGTGTGTGTGAATCTTCATTCTGTAAACATTTTGTCTTAGTTTCTCTCGTCAAACTAAGATGAACTGATATATATATATATAAATGGGATAGGAGCTAAATGATTAAAATGTTCTACTATATACTTAATTCTAGCTCTTTTGCCAGAAACTCTTCAATATGCTAAAGGATTAAAAAGGTTCAAATGGAAGCAGTAAAAGGAGGTTATTAATTTTGTGGGAAACAAGTTCTGGCTCAAGAGCAGCAAAGGACTGAAGACTAGAAGAACAACTGAGAGTGAATACAATTTTCACATATGCCTGCCCTGTTCCCTTCTCCCAAGAATCTCCTACTGCTCACAGTTAAAAGCTGGGTGCTGGCCCAGGCTGATCTTTGTACTAAAAGAGTATACTAATTGTAATATTCTTATGGTTTAGAAAGCATTCCTCCCTCAATACAAACTTCTTTTTGCCATTGTTTAAACAGTCTTTGAAATTTCCATATAGGATGGTGTCTAGAGAAAGGATGTTCAGCCAGATAAACTTTCAGGTGGTTGGATTTATTTCCTCATCTTCATATTAAGCTTGATTATTTTAATACATGACAGGAAATGCAGCTTGCAATTTTCCTGAGCTGTACTGCAAACAAGAGAGATTGCTTTCTGGAAAAGTTACATTCCATACAAAACCCCCAAACAAACAAGGGGAAAAAAAACCAACATATCCCAAACAAACAAAAATAAGAAATGTTTTTGAAGGGACAGGAAAAAAAATGAAAATACTCATTAATCAAGAATCAAAATTAAATGACACAGACAAAATGAAAGATGCAACAGTCTGAAATCTACTGTTGGAAGTCTCCAAATATCTGTAAAGTACTTGTTCATCAGTGTGACTTCTCTTTCTCAGGTTTCTATTAATTTTTACTCATACTGTATTTGAAACACGAAAGAAACTGCAGGTTATCTTATTTCTGATTTAGAGTATAACTTATATCACAATT
This sequence comes from Corvus cornix cornix, assembly GCF_000738735.6. Lineage (NCBI taxonomy): Eukaryota > Metazoa > Chordata > Aves > Passeriformes > Corvidae > Corvus > Corvus cornix. Next base: position 15,942,308 of record NC_047057.1, on the reverse strand, counting down.
TAATTGTACCATATTCCCATTTCCTTTCAAAATAATGTCATTATTATTCTCAATATGCTTTTGCTCACAGGATAAACTTGTACTTTGTCCAGGCCTTCTGCCAATGCAATTCAATGGGTCAACTTCAGAAGAACATTGGCATCAAAATAAGCACGCTGAGATCTGTCCATGTTAGTATCTCTGCAGATGGCATCTGCATGATAAGGAATTTTTTGTGAGCAAATGGATAGTTAGCCGTATTTAAACCTTGCTCTCATGGCAGGATTTCAAGACTAACTTGGTAATGTTTAGCTGTGTCCTCAGAGAATAAGCTACCAAGTGAGAGCTGAATTCCATGTAGAAACTCTGCTGAATTGGCTTGTCATTTTTTCAAGAAGCATCCAACTCTTGAAACCTTTTCTTTGTATTGGATGTTTTTAGATGCTCCATTTTAATTAAGTTGTGGGATAAACACTATGTGTGTAGATCTGACTTCTGGCTGGCAATAGCTCAGATTAGATGCTTTCAACATTCTCTGAATGTCTTAAATCCTATTACAGATCTTCCATCCCTGTTAACATTTCACGTCCTGTATGGTACATACAGCAAACCATGATAGAGTAATTTAGACTTCCAGTAAATAAATATTTCTACTCTCTCTGATAGCAGCCAAACTTAATGTTCAGAAAGACATGGATCTGATGGAGGAGGTCCAGAAGAGGGCCAAAAAAATGATCAGAGGGATGGAATGCATGTCCTGTGAGGATAGGCTGTGAGAATTGTGCTTGTTCAGCCTGGAGAAGACCCCAGGAAAACCTTATTGTGACATTCCAGTACTTGAGTGGGGCTTATAGGAAAGATGGGGACAAACTTTTCAGTAGGGCCTGCTTTCAGTAGGACAAGGGATAATGGTTTCAAACCATACGTATATTTTTATGAAAGAAATGTAAAAAAGATTTTTTTTTTTTTAAAAATATAATGAGGGTGTTAATACACTGGAACAGGTTACCCAGAAGGAGATATATGCACCACCCCAGAAACATTGAAGGCCAAGGTGGACAGGGCACTGAGCACCCTGATTTAGTTGAAAATGGCTCTGCTTAATTGCAGGGTGGTTGGATTAGATGACCTTTAAAGGTCCCTTCCAACCCAAACTATTTTATGATACCATGAATACAGGAACACAAGTATTTATGGATATTTTCTTAAGCGTAAATTTTTGTGGTTCAAAGTTACACATAGTGAAGATAACATTTTTGGGTTTAATAATTATGTTTCTGAAGCCATGTAATCTTTTGGTAATCAAGCATCATGTGGAAAAGAATTCCATTACTTCATCATCATCATGATGTGAAGAAGTGACTCCTCTTGCTTATTTTGAAACTACCACTGAATTTAATTTGTTTGTTTTCTCAAGTAGGAACTTTGTACTCTGTTCACCTATTGAGTGCTGCTACTCATGATTGTGTAGACTTCTATCACACCTGTTTTTCATGCTAAGGAGTTTATTTAGCTTTATCCCAGTTTATCTAGCTTTTTCTTCAGTGAAGGCTATGTCTGGAATTATTTGTACCAGGTTGGTGAAATGCTAATTCCCAGATAGTAACTTCTGGAAGAGACATTTTCAGGCAGTTCCAGTCCTTCTTGTGAATCACGTGTTTTCTTCCCTTTCCCCATACAATGACATTTTTATGTACTTGTCCTGGCCTACTGCTTCTGCCCTGTATGCAGCCTCTCACACACTTAAATTCTAAGCTTTGATGACCGTGTAGACTGGGTTTTTTTCTGGCTGTCTACAGTCAACAGATTATGACTCCCACTGACAGTCTTAGAACTAATAAATGTCTTAGATTTGTGTATCAAATGGCTGTTTTAAGGATTCTTAAACAGTTTCAATCTTTGTTTCTATTTAAAGAAAGCAGTCATTGGAAGTAGCAACTCCAAAGGAACAATGTGATGATACTCAGAGTACACAATTCTTAATCCTTTCAGACATATTTTCAATGTGAAGAACAAAAAACAGTCTCTTCCTCTATTTTTTAGCACAGATCACTTAAAAAAAATCCCATTGATTATTCTGTCATGGCTTGACTTACAAAGTTGCCTCTATACTAGATTGCCTTGAAACTGGCCCTCTGCTTCATCCTGAAAGAAGACTCACCTCTCACTGTCTCAGACTTCTTTTAAAACTGTGTGGGTCTGTGAAACAGGACAGAAAAAAGAAGAGTAAGTACCTGTTGGGGAGTCCATCTGTCAGGTGGTGATGCTAAACTAACTTTCTGTGTAAAAGTAGAGCTCTTCTTCACTGGGGAACAGTAGTTCTTCTGGATTTTCAGATAAAATATCAAATTTATTTTCCTTACTATGTAATGTTGGGACTCTTTTTTTTACATTGTCACCTCTCATTTAGTTTAAATTTACTCATATTGTTTTACTATTTTCAAGGTCCCCTGTGGTTTTCAAAACCTGTGGGAAGACAGATGATGCTTCATAAGTCAGGCACCCACTTCTGGGAGAGCAATTCATAGCACGCTAAACTAGGTACCAGCACTCTAGATACATCGTATGCAGGACAGGAAAGCTCTGACATGCAGCTTGCCTGAGTTGGCAAAGAGCAGCTGAGACTCTTTTCCAGCAGTGCTTGGATATCACCCTAGAACAGAGATTATATTGCTCTACAGTCCAGCAGAGGCCTGGCCTCACTTCCAGCCCTGAAGTACTCAGCACCTCCCTGGGAATGGGTTTCTGGCAATTCTCACTCTTGCTCTCATCGTTTTTTGCTCTTTAAATCCAATTTAAAATTGATGAAAGGTTGTGAGAGTTGATATTGACAAATAACTGCCTCAAATATTAAACATTTCAAGATCTTAAGGGTATGAACCTTACTTTTCTTGAATTCGTTTCCTAAACCTAGATTTCTAAAATTCATTTACATACTACTGGTTTTGTCCAAAGGTTTTGCTGCATGCCAGCCCAGCTGTTCTGATATTCATCTCAAACATTATTAGTAGGCAATCTTTGCCTATACTTTAGGCATTCACATAACTAAAAAATTACTTTCAGTGCCTCACTTGTGCATAAAAGGGTATCTATTTCAAAGAACTTCCTCTCCTCACTTTTATAGCAGTTGGTCTTTTTATTCTCTGAATTGTTATGCTATAGAGGTATTAAAATTTTTGCTACATCTGAAGAAAAACAGAAAAAAATTACATCTGAGTTGTATTTATTCCCATTGGCATAGCTGCTTTCTTTTTCTAGAGGGAAAAATTGAACTTCCAGAGATCTTGCTAGTCATAAAACTGCTGAAGCAAGGTCAGGCATTTCAATGTGGATATAAAATGTTAATAAATGGGGGCCATTGTCCCACACTCAAAAATTTATGCACTACATCAATATGGGATCATTCTTTTCTTGGTTAAATTCACCTAGTAATTTCTGACGGTATTCATTGCCCAAGGATATATTTCTTTACAGTTAAATATCACTAGCTTAGTATTTTGATAGAAGAAATGCAGAATACCATTTATAACCTGCACAATAATAAGTGAATAGAAAGTTGCCCCTTGGAAGAAATGTTACAGAGTATATAAAAATACAGTATTCGGTTTCAATTACTTATGCTGAACAGCATTGGAAGAAATCCCAGTTGGAATTCTAATGCCATTTCTGAGCATCTTCATTCTCTCTTCTTTAAGAACATAAAAGCAATGATGTATTGACAGTCAAGGCAATGCAAGATAAAAACAGCATTAGAAAAAGCTTGAGATGATCAAAGTAAATTTTGAGAGCACACACTTCTCTATATTTTGTACAGTTCCAGACACATTGTTGTAATAAATATCTTTGCCATGGCATCAGTAATCACAAAAGCATGTAATTAAAATGATCATTGCCCCCTCCCCCTCAGTTTTACTCTTTAAATAGAAATCCCTCTAAGGCTGTTGTAACTTTCGATCAGCAATAACACCCTCTTCAAGAATTTTAGGTTGTAAAAGAATGAAAGACAGAAAAAAAAAATTTTCCTGAAAATGTTTGTGTACAAATTGTATTTCTAGAAAATAAAGTTTAATTAAAAATAGAACTAAAATATTTTTTGATGGGTGTTGTGATTCATACAAGTAAAATTATTTTGGAATATTTAGGAAAAAAAGTCATACTGCAACATTTGATTTAGAGAGACTGTAGTGACAAAAAGTTTGGCAAGACTTCCTAAAGACATGATTGGAAAGAACTACAAATTGCAAAAACAGGTTGTAATGATCATTGGCTGCATTTAGAGGAAGTAGCAAGTAGGAAGATATTTTCCACTCTCCCTACAGGAACAGACCTATAGGGGAATACTATATGAATGTTAGAGTATTACAGTTCTAATATTGTATTTTTCAATGGAAGGAAACGTTGGAAAATTGTAGAATGTAAGAAACCTTCACAGACACTAAAAATATTTAATGTTTACTGAGACACTTTTAGAGATCAATGTACTTATCTCAACAAAAAGAGGACTGAGGGGTTATTTGATCATAGTTTCCAACTGCTTTCACAGGGTAAAAGTACAGGATATTAAAGAAGTGTTTAATCTAACGGCAAACAATATTATGGGTACAAACAATGTAAGAATTCAGGCAGAAAATACTTATCAGACTTTTTTTTTTTGCACATGGAGAGAATTCTCAGTAAAGCAAAACATGAAGAAAAGAGTAGATTTCTCTTATCTCAGTGTCATCAAAGCCAGATTGAATGCTTCTGTGGAAAATCTCAGGCATTTGGTCAAAGTTGTGGCCTTGAAATCAAAATTAACCTACATGACTGGCCCTAATTACCTGTGTCCTTAAAACCAACTTTTCCCTCTAATTTGCTGTTCTACTGTTGCAGTGCGGATACTGTAACACGCATATATCAAACCAGGAGTCCCATGGAAAGGAAATATATACGGACAGACAGATTCTTGATAGCTGTTTCAGAGAGATGTTTATTTCCTTCTACCTTGCCTTTTATAATACTGACAGTTTTCATTCATTTATTGAACTAATTCTGCTATTCAAAGCAATGTATTAACAGTGATAAATGCACAAACAAGGCTGGGAAATATTTTCATATGTATGCTCTAATTTAGATATGTGGATAAAAGCTGAGATAGGCCAAAGAATTTTAGTAAAAGCATGTGAGGACATAATCAGCAAAGTCTGCTGATTATGCAGAATTGTAGAGGTTAACACCAAAAAAAAAAAAAAAAAAGAAAAGTCCATCTGATCATTTGATTTTCTGTAGACAATACTCAACTTCTGGGGACAGCATCTTGTAGCTGTAGCAGTTGGCTAGCACGGTGCTGATCTCTTCTCCCTTGTATCCAGTGATGATTCCACATGTGGGAATGGTTCAAAACTCAGCTAGATGAGGTTTAGGAAGCATTTTTTTTCTTGAAAGAGTGTTCAAACCTGGGAACAGGCTTCCCAGAGAGGTGGCTGATGGTCCCAAGTCTGTCAGTGTTTGACAGGTACTTGGACAATGATCTTAATAACATTCTTTACATTTTGGTCAGTCCTGAATTGATTCAAGCAGTTGAACTAGTTAAGGAGGATATCGGACTGCTGGGGTGAATCCAGAGGAGGCCATGGATATGATCAGAGGGCTGAAGCACCTCTCCTATGACGACAGGCTGAGAGAGTTTGGATTGTTCAACCTGGAGAACAGAAGGCTCTAGGAAGACCTTACAGCACCTTCCAGTACCTAAAGGGGGGCTGCAAGAAAGATGGAGAGACTTTAAAAGGACGTGTTGTGATAGGACAAGGAGAAATGGCTTTAAATTGAAAGAGAGTATGTTTAGATAAAAAGTTAGAAATTCTTTACTGTGAGGGGAGTGAGGCACTGGAATGGATTGCCCAGAGAAGTTGTGAATGCCACATCCCTGGAAGTGTTCAAGACCAGGCTGGATGAGGCTTTGAGTAAGCTGGTCCAGTGGAAGGTGTCCTTGCCCATGGTAGGGTGATTGGAACTAAATGATCTTTAAAGTCCCTTCCAACCCAAAATATTCTATGATTCTGTGCATTCTATGACTGCTGTAGGAATTTTCCAGCTGAAATAGTTTGTTCCACTCGATTTTGTTGTGTGACCTTCATGACTCAATGCTCAGCTTACTGAGGAAATCTGCCTTCCCAACAGGAACAGACATGGAAAGCCCCATGAAATACTCATCCAAGGTGATTTCACACAGCTCAGTCTCCTAGGAAAACACGGGTAAGCAGCTTCTCCAGTCCATGCACTAGTTCTTCATTGACATCATGCATGAATTTTGAAGCAGGGCCATCACCTGCAGGGCCATCACCACAGGGTTACTGTAAACTTCCGAATATAGGTGTCATAACAGACTTCATTCTCATATTTGATTCGAAGTCCATCAGTCTAAAGAAACAGATCTTTCTGCAGAACCACTCTATATCTCAAGCATTGAGCTGCCTGTCTTTGCAGGAATAGCTTGAATTCTTCCTGTGTGAAATAATGTCCTCATACAGGCTTAAATACCTATTTTACAGGAACTTGATCTCAAAGTATGGCTGAGTGGAGCACTTGGTGCTTAAAATGGCAGCAAACTTGTGTTCATGAACTTCACAGATAGATCCATTCTAAGCAATTCCTTTTATCCTTAACTCTTTCACATTCCCTTCCTTGACATCTCCTTACCTAACTGCCTACAGACACTCTATCTTAAAATTCAAATTATCATGTTACTGGAGACACCTTTAATGCTCTGACACCTCTACTTCTCTGACACCTCAAAATATTTTTCTTTACTGTTTGCCACAGATCCTGGAGCACTGTCCCATTCTTGCCTCCTCTCCTCTCCTCTCCTCTCCTCTCCTCTCCTCTCCTCTCCTCTCCTCTCCTCTCCTCTCCTCTCCTCTCCTCTCCTCTCCTCTCCTCTCCTCTCCTCTCCTCTCCTCTCCTCTCCTCCTCTCCTCTCCTCTCCTCTCCTCTCCTCTCTCTCCTCTCCTCTCCCTCTCCTCTCTCTCCTCCTCTCCCTCCTCTCCTCTCCTCTCCTCTCCTCCTCTCCTCTCCTCTCCTCTCCTCCCTCTCCTCTCCTCTCCTCCCTCTCCTCTCCTCTCTCTCCTCTCCTCTCCTCTCTCCTCTCCCCCATCCCAGACGGTATCTATTTTTTCTTATCTTCTATCCTCTTGTCTTTTTCCACCTCCATATATGCATCTAGAGATATGCACACTATTTTTGTTTGGCTGTGGAAAGTTTGTATTTTCAGTTCCTCACAAAGTATTTGAAAATACAGCATTTTTTTTGCATTAATTAAAGGCCATAAAATATCCCAAATTATGCCTTAAAGAAAAAAGCAGCAAACACTTTTGAAAGTACTGGCTTGTGGTCACTGATGGAAACCGATCCCCTTAGCCCAAACGAAAGGGGCATAGACCATGGAATCACACTTCTGCGTTCTGTTAGTTAAATTGTGCTACTGTTATTAAATAAACAAACCAAGTCCTTCAGGAAGGATAAAGGTGTGGTTGGTTGTTTGGGGTTTTTTTAATTATGATATCTGCTCATTGTGGTATTTCCCTATGGCCCCAGACTTGCCAGCAGTTACACAGGAAAAAGGAAGAGAGACTGTCTGCTTCTAAATGTCATACCTTCACTGTATGAAGAACTCATGGTGACATTGAGGCTATTTATGTTTGGACCATAGATTCCTATTATATGGCAGAGAGTTATAACTTTTAACAGTACCACAGTGCAGAAGACTCAGCACCTAAATAATGTAAGACTTTTCTCCTAACAGTAGTATTCTGGTGATTTCACATAGCTATTTTTAAAGAAAAAATAGGACAATGTACTGGATTTCTATGTTCCTAGAAAACCTTCTGCTAAGCAGCTTGCCAGTGTCTTCACTATCTAGCCTGAGACATGGGTGGCTTATTATATTAATTAAGGCAGCATTATGATTAATAGCTCTTTGTGTCAGTCAAAGGTAGATAACACAGCCACACAGCTCCAGATGTCCAGCAACTCTCCACACTAGCACAGTGAGAACATCTAACTCTTGATTTTCCTCAGATGCTCCTCATGTTCTTTCGCGAGTCTCACCTAATCATCTCATTCCTCAGACACAAACACTTCTGGTGTATTTCCTACTCTTCTAATTTGTCCCAGTCTCAGCTGCCAGTTTGTAGATGTGTGCCTTTTACCTCCCAGCTGTAACCTTCAATTGTGTATGTAGTTTCCACATGTGTGTAATCTTCAGGGTGGAAGAGACTGTTGCTGTGCTGTCTGGCCATATTATCATTTCAGTCTTTATTATAGGTGCATTAACCTATCATAAGCTCTTTGGAGTCAATGGGTAACAGGCATAACAAGACAAAAGCCATCTCCTATCACCCAGTGACCATGTAAGACACTGTTTCCTATCCATCTTTTTTAATTTCTCAGGCTTAAATGAGCCAGAATACTTCTGCTCTCTGATCATAGGTTGTACCATCTGAACAGTCTTTCAGTCATTTCATTAGGTTGGATTTTCTTGCTCTAAAATAATAAGTCAAGCATTTCACTGCTTGCACAAGGAGATCACTCAATACCTATTTTGGGATGCCGTGTGTTGAAGACAGAACACACTGTTTAGCAGTGGCAGAATGGATTGACTTGTCAGGAGAAGACTAAAATTTTGGAAGGTGGATGGCTGTTATATATCAAACCAAAAACAAACAAATAAACAAACAACCAACTGGACAAAAAAGAAGAAACCTTCAGCTATTTTGTGCAATTGGACAAAAGAAACTATAAAGGTTTTATGCAGAAATTGATCTGGATGCTGAGTCACACTAGACCAGCACATCTAGTCATCTCAAGATTTGTTTTTCTGGTGATTTCCATAAGAAATCACCATTTATTATTGGCAGCAAATGATCAGAATTTAACAACAGGAACATGGCAAAGTGTTGTCTTTATTTTCTGCAAACTTTGATTCTTTTGTGACTGTTGCAAATCCATGGTATCACAAAAAAATTATTTTAGATGAGCAGTAAAACCTGTTTTTCTTGCACAGGACTGTACAACAAATTCTCAAGGATCTACACACTTCTGTGTGGGTTTTTATGTCAGCTACAGCTTTAATATGTTCTTTAAATGGCTTGATGGATATATGTGTCCCATGCTTTTGAATGCTTTTGTCATGGGTGGCATCTTTTCAGAATGAATTGAGTATATGGTTCTTGTGTCCTTCTCATCATTTTCCTCAGTGTGTCTGTTTATCTGGGGCAGGTACAGCCATTATCACCTCATCATGTTGTTGTTCAAAACAACAAAAAAGAGCAAGTGTTTCTTTGCTCTTTTATTAAAACATCCTCTATTTCAGTTAATTGCAAGAAGTAAATGTATAATCTTGCAGCTACTATATAGAGTTTGAGATTGCTCAATTCAGCTAATTGATTCTGTAATCTGGCTAGCCATGGCCTGTCCTTGTTCTCAGTGAAAATATTTGCATCACATTGTTGGTGCTGTATATCAACTATTGTGCAGATAGGATGATGCTATCTCAAGATAAAGCTGATATTCTGCTGTGAATGCTTGTTAATACAGATTTTCTTATCTGCCATTTTCTCTTCCTAATTTTGATGAAACTGTTAACCCATGTGTTTGACTTAGTGATGTTTTTATGACACTTTTTTGTCTTTTTGCAATTTTTAATTGAAGTTCCTTCACTATTTTCTAGTTAGGCTGTTTTCAGCAGGAGCTCTGAACACAAACATGCTATTCTTTGTATTTCTGAAGCTGGCACTTATTTTGCCCCTTTAGCTTTTCTACATGTCTTATCTGTTCTTTTCCTAGGTGTAGGTAAGAAAATGACCTGATTTTGATCAAACCTAATACTTTCCTTGGACTACAGCAGTTGCTAAGTATTAGGATCTCATTCTAAGTGGAATATTTTCAACTGGTTTCTAATAACATGAGTTAATACTTTCAGGAATTTCTTGCCCGCTGTGTACAGTAAGTGAGATACTTGCAGGTCCTCTTCACATCTATCTTTCCCCAAGGCATTCAAATGGATTTGGAAATCTTTTTTCTTTTATTTCCAATCCTCAGCATTTCTCTGAGATAAAGATAAGAATATTTTCTAGGTACTCTTCATTTATCTCTTGACTTTCACATACTGACAGGTTTTCAAATAAAACAACAAATCTTTGCTTTGTGTGGGCTATGGTTGCTTTTGACAACATGTTGTGCTGTCCTCTTTATATATCAGGAAGCCAGATTGTGACCAAGGATATAGCATTTAAAGTTGAGCTCACTCTATAAACTCAAAGCACAATAGCTTCATCAGACACACTTAGACCAAGACCCCTTTGGTAATCAGATATAATTAATTTTAAACACAATTGGAAGAGGTGTGACTTTTTTAATTCTGAGTTTTCCTTTAATTTCAAACCTATGAGGCCTATATCTAAAATTGCCTTTGGTGAATATGAAGTTTGTGACTTTTTCTATGGAATATAATCCTGTTCACTATCAGGATAACGTTTTAAAGATCTCTGCATATGACTTTAGTGACAAACTCTAGAGTATGTGAGGCTTTGTGACTTTGATAAGTACAGCCTGGTGTTAAAGAACGTATTTTGTCAATGGGAAGCTATTTTACAAAATCTATGAACATACTATGTAGGTTCAGTTATTTTTGCTCATATTTATGTAGGTTTAAAATAATCTAAAAGAAAAACCAAGAGGCAAATGAAGGCTAAGACACCATCGCTAAAATCTGGAAAATGAAACTGCCTGTGAATCTGCTTTTAAGGATGGTATTTAAGATATATTATATTCCGTTATTTTTTTCTCTTTTGCACCAGTCACAAAAAAAAGAACGATGTCAAGAGAAAATCATTTAACAAAAGCAATACCTCTGTTGTTGCCTTGATATTGATCTATATCATCCGATATTTCTCTCTGACATTAGAAGTTCACCATCTGGCTACTGCGTTTTACTTCCCATAACTTTCAAAGAGCAAAGGGAAAGAAATACAGCCCAAATATTTACAGAATAATCATACCTAAAGCAGAAAATTATCTCACAGGGGTTTTTTGAATTGTTTACATTGTGTCATGTTACTATGTTAAGGTACAATATAGACATTGTTCTTGATGGAAGACTCATGAGGTTCCCATGAAGGCTGTATACAACAAAAATCCAGGAAAATGGTTTTGAAAATCACATACATATATTTTGAGCATTTCTTTTTGCATTGACCCATGGTTCATAAATAAAATCTCAGATCTAGTCAAGAACCCAGCTCCTAACATTCCTCCATGTTTACTTGAATGGTGAATAAAAAGTCCATCTTTAGAAATGATTCAGATATTGTCAGAGACCTTTGGTTTCTACCTGTTAGTGTATGTAGAGTTATCTTCAGACTGACAGCATCCCAGTTACCTAAATGCAATTTGTGCACATGCATACATTACACAAAATTAAATGCCATATGGTGCTGAGCCAGTCACAATTTGTACTGTTTGAAAATAGCACACTTTTGAAGTCTGATGACAAATTTTATGGGTTTTCTCTCACTAATTTATGGAAAATTAGCTCTTAACCATTTATCCACAGACGACTGCCTAAGCTGTGGATGTAAAATTTCACTGCAAGAAATATTTCTAAGGAAATCACTGTGTGTAAAACATAGAAGACCTATGAAAAAAGATTTTTCCTCTCAAAGCACCTACAGCAGTTTTTATATTTCCTGCCTTCTCTAGGTGATGATGTGTTTTTACTCATCACAAATGAAAACATCCCAAGCAAAGGAGGTAAACCTCAGACACAGTCATGTTTCTGTGAGTAAGAGGGATTCACAGAGAAAGAAGAAGTATTTTCTGGGAAATTTGAGGATGTGTTTGTATCTTCTAGCGGTCAGCCAGTGGGTGATGTTGGCCAGAAGATTTCTTTAAATTGTTGATAAAATATCAGGATATGGTGAAACAGAAATGTTATGCATTTCTGGGTTAAAAAAAAGTGTACTTGATCATTTGTATAAAGTTTTAGAGTAACCTCTAATGCTTAGCATGAACAATGATATTTTGTTTGCTGTGTGTGAAAGCTGTAAACTACTGAAGCAGCAAATAGAGCATTTAATCTTTGTATTTTCATAGCAAATCCATGCCCTATCAGAGACTGGAGCATCCTCAAATGAGATCCTAGGACATGTGACAAGAAAATCTAGAATATAAATTTCTAAAAAAATATTCTGATCTCCTGAGAGAGGCACAAAGTTCTCACAGCCTAGTGACAATTTTTCCTGATCTGAGTCAGCTGTTCCAGGTCCTTGTATAGGTAAGGGAGGGAGAAAGCAAGTGTTATGATCCTTAATTAATACTCTGGGAAGGGAGTTCACTGATTAATTGTTGCCTCATCAGTGAGCTCACAGGGGCCCTGTCAAGTGTGGTGACTGAATCTCAGGTTTCTGAGCTGCATCTTCTTACTAGCAGGACCATCCGTCTGTTCCAGAAGGTGAGGAAAATGAATTTGGATACCCTTTTAAAGATGGTTGGGTTTTTTTCCCTCTCCTTGTCTTTACAGTTGATTGGAAATTTTCTCTCAGTCTTACGTCACTGTTTATCAATGACAGTCTGTGCTTTGTGTTTTAAATGCTGCTTGTTGTTTCCCTTCTCATCTTTATATAAGAAGAATTGGACTGTATTAAAAAGCCTGTTCTAAAAAACAAGTTGAAAATGTTTTGATATTTCTCAGCTCTGGAAGTATATATATATATGAGTCTGTCTAATTAGAAACTTTCCTTTTGCTCTTTCATGGAATCTGTTTGGCTTTGCCTCATTTTCGTAGAAAGAAAAAGAGATAATTTGGCGCTGGCAAAAATACTGTATTTTGGATCCTAAATAAGAAGTACTCTATATTTCCTTTTTGGACTATTCTAATAAAATCATTGTATAAATTAATGAAAAATAAAAAGTGTGGTCAACAAATATAAGGACATCTACTGTAAGCAAAATATATATTTATTTTACTGAGAATTTTTATTTAAATAAACTCATTTTGCTTACAAAAATTTTGTTCATCAGTTTGATGGAATAACCCACACAGACAAATATTTAATAGAAATGCAGGGAGGCGCCATTAAATCAAATCCATATTTTCTAAGTAAAAAAATTTATTAAAATACATTTCTTGAACCTACTTAGTTGTGAAGCATGCCCTGTGCCAGTATTGCTTTAACATGTCTACTCCACTCTGGTGAAATCCCAGCTGAAGTACTCGGTTCAGCTCTGGAGCCGTCAAGGCAAGGAGAACAGGGACCTGTTGCAGCAGGCCCGGAAGAGGGCCCAGGAAATGGTCAGACAGCTGGAGCACCTTTCCTATGAGAAAGTCAGGGTTTCCTGGGAGAGTCAGGGTTGTTCAACCTGGAGAAGAGGAGACTCCAGAAAGACCTGATTGGCCTTTCAGTACTCAAACAGGGATTATAAGAAAGATGGGGACAGACTTTTTAGTAGGGTCTCTAGCAACAGGACAAGGGGTGATGGTTTTAAACTAAAAAAGGGTAGATTCAGGCTAGATATATGAAACATAATGATATAAGTTTATAATTATTTTATAATTAATACTTAATTTTGGAAGAAGTGCTGACAAAAGTCTTTCATACATGTTTAGGATATTCTATAGTTTAACAAAGATATTGAGTTTAATATTTAGCTCACAAGTGAGGTTCTTCAGCCTTTCTGGTCAGGAACGACATATTTTTCCACTTAACTCATCCGAGGAGCTGACTACAGAGTCTGACCATATGTTCGTTCTCCCCTGACCCGCATAAAGTGTAAAAAAACCAAGGAGAGAATGAGGATGCATGTTCATAAACTTTAAACTGGGTATAAATTGCAGGAAGACTGGGGACCAAGGCTTCTTTATTCTCCTTTGTTTTCCTCTTTGCTAGTGAGTTTCTTTTAATTAATCATCACATCATTCTCACAGACTTTCTTTCTTTACTGCTTTGGTTTCTAAATGTTGGGCTGGGAGTTTTACGTGGTAGAAAATCTTTTCTTTTCTTCCTCAGTGGACACTGCCCCAAGAGGTGGGAGATAGGGAGTGGCAAACAAGGAATTTGAGCCCTCAGTAGCTTCTTGAGATTGCTACTCTGAGAGCTATCACGAAAATTAACTTGACTGTTAATAGGAAGCTTACTTAGTTCATCCAGTGCATCAAGTTAAATCTAAAATAATCAGGATCCAGTGAGTCAGCCATAGCTGTGCTTTCTGACTGCAAGTGACTTCTCATATGGCACAGATCTGGAAAGAGCAATACAGGCAGCTCTCTCTAGAGATTCTTCAAAGGCAAATTTCCCATATCTTTTTTCCCTACCCAAAGCAGAGAGACTAACAATCAACAAATGGCATTAACACAAGAAGAGAAATTATTTATGGTTGTCAATCACGTAAACAAAATAATAAACCAATGTGCACTTGATCTGAACCATTAATCTGCTGATCTTGGCTCATAATTCTGTCATTTTCATGACATCTAGAGACTCTTATCTCTGAATTTTGTCCCACTACAGTTATGCTGTGTGTGTGTGCCATGATATGGTATGCCATAACCACAATATCTCATGTTTTATTTAATCTTCCAGCCATTTGTTTGCCAAACAGTGGCATTATTTTCTGGCAGTGGCAATAAATACTGTATGACCATTTTTCTGATAATATGTCTATTTATATAAATATTAAAAAATAAACACCCAACAACCTAGGGCTAGAACTTTATTCTCTGTTTGATATATATAGTAATAAGTTAGTACTTATAGCTTTTTAGTACCTATTATACATAAATTTCTATTTCTGAGTTTTGAACAGCCTCTGGTTATTCCACTTTGCAATTTTCCTGACTCTTGTATACTATAATATCTGCTATAAAAAATGTCGTCTATGCACCACACAAAAATACTGGGTATTGGCTGTCACTCCAAGAATTTCTCCCACTCTAACAGTGGAAAACTATTTATTTGTAGAGACAAATATATATATTTTTTGATGAGTCTATCAGTAAGCAAAAATATCCACGTTTTTTCTTTACAGTGACCAACAAGATTACATGTAGTTCTTTCTTTTAGTCATTCTATAACTTCCTACTAACAACAGCTTATTCAATTTCTTTTTCATTTTAGACTGAGAAGAACTTATTAATGGACATAAGCTTTAAGGCAGTTGGTATCTTTCATCTCTACTTGTGCATTCCTGTTACACTCCAAGTCCTGGCATTGGGCAAGGAAGAATTCATTGTATCTATGGAGCTAAGGATTAACTGTTAATCCAATTAATGTTTTAACAGTCTAATAGTCCAAATTCTCTAACACAGAGAAGTCTTCCCAGTGTAAATTGTTAAAACAAAAAAAATCCCCACTTCAAAATCCCAAAATTTCCTAGTACTTACCTTTTCCCCTTGTCCTGTACTTGTCCCTTCAGTGTCCTTTTAGGTCTTAAGGTTGAGACTTCCAGTTTTCTCAAGAAAAATTGCAGGTAGTGGTGTGTTTTTAAAGAGTTCTCATTGTCTGGAGGTCTTTACTAGGAGAAGGGTGTCATTAATGGTGGAGGTATCTTCCTCTTTAGTCCCAGGACCTGCTTGTGTGGGTTGTCATAGGTTTCCTTGCCCCAGGCTGCTGCCTTCTGGCTGCTCCCACGTGAGTGTGAGTATTGCCCTGCAGCCTGCCCAGGCTCAGCTCCCAGAGGCTCTTGTTTGCTGGGCAGACACCCCCTGGGTTTGTCAGATCCTTCTCACAGACACTGGCACAGATCTGGCTCAGGCAAAGGAGGCTGCAAGTACGTGACCCCGAGGCAGGAGCTGAAACCAGCAGAACCCAGCTCTGGGCAAGGGAAGTCCAGGCCAGTGCAGACCCTAGGTCACTTTGCTTGGAATGAAAAAAGCCTTATTTTTGCAGCAACAAAGGGCTTCAACCCCAGGACCTATTTTTAGACTTTTTTCCTCTGTTGAGTTCTTTTCTGCTGTTACATGTCTTCATTCTCTTGAAGTGATGAAGGGCTTGACAAAACTGGATAATGTTGTGTGTAATAGGATGAGGAAATATTTTATTCAATTTTCAATTCAATACATCTTGTTAGTCTACATATCAATTTCCTGCAAAGGAGAAAACATTACTGGAGAGAGCCATTAGCTTTGCCCATTTATGCTGTATTGTCGGTAACTCCCTGAATGCTAATAGAAATGTTTTAATAAGTTCTGTCTGGATTCTTCTTCAAATCAGTTTGTGTCCTAAATATTTTTATGTTGATATTTCATTCAGTTGTGTTGCAGCTCTCTGCCTGGATGGTGTGAAGAGATGCTCTGACAGTGTTTGTGGACCTTATTTGTCTCTGCTGTGATCTCTATCAGCTCTGACAAAGCCTTGCAAGGTGACATAGCCCACTCTGTTTTTTTCATGTCTTCTGCCAAAGTGTTTTGGCCTATATATTTTGCCACCGTGTCTATGGCTTCCTTTGTACTTGTCTGAGTTACTGATTTGACAGACTTTATTTTTTGAGTAGTACCCTGAATTTTTGGTCTCAAAATAAAAGTATAGGTTAGTATTTCATTGCATTTATTTGACAAATTCCTATATATAAACATTTTCTTCATGTAATAAACTTGAATGACTGTCCCTTTTTTCTTTTTGGTCACTGATGGTTTTTTGCTTTAACCATTCTGTACATTCTGGTTAAAACAAGCAAACAGAGCTTATTTAGCTTTATTGGTATGATTGCATCTACAGATGTTTAGTCCCAAATAATACCTATAATTACTTTCATCCACCCTCCTTCAGCTTGTGTATTTAATTCCAGAGTGAGCAACGTCCTTGTCCCTGAGGCCCTGTCTCTGTCTGGAAGTGCTGGTAAAATGGTAACTATAGGTTGAACTGCAGATTTACTCCTGGGAGTGAAAGGCAGACCCAGTTCTTCAGTTTCAATGGTTTTATACTGGTATAACTCTGTTTACCACACACACCTGTAGGTGCAGTGGTGAGCTGTAGAGCTCTGCAGTGCATAGCAGACAAAAGTCCTGCTGTCAGGAGGGGGAGTGGAAGATGACAAGCAGTGTATGGGAAGAAGCTACAGCCAAGCTGAAAGCAGGGTATTCTTTTCCAATGTGAAATAGTTACCAAAATGCCAGTTAAAAAACGTGCCACAATTATCAAACTAAGAAATCAGCCACACATTCAGCATATGTCAGTGACTGTGAACATTGTTGGCAGAGTGCACTGACGGAAGTCAAAGCTTTCCGTTGAAGGAGATAGACACATTAAAGTGATTTCTAATCTCCGTACAGCTTTTATGATTTGAATGAACTTGATTTTTTTTCCCCTCCACTAAGCTTTTTATTTTCTGAATAAGAATGTGAGGTTGCTTACTCAACCTTTGTTTCAAATAGTCTGGTGCCTGGGTCTCCTGTGGCGCATTGCCACAGAGGTGTACTTGCAGCAGATTAAGCCACACAGATCTGAATTTCATGATCTTTTACTGTTTGTCATCTCTAACACTCTTCATTCAGAAACTATAATATTCCCCATGCATTCATTCCCTGGTCTAAACATTGTCCCCTTGGTAGCACTGATGCAGGCAGCAGACTGAGTTGTCAGCATGGTTTGCATCTCCATTAAGAAATACAGTTCTCTATTGCTGCTCAAGGTCAGCATGCTCCTTATGAAAGATTTTACAAAGGGAACAAATGTCACCCAACAGAGAATATGAAGGCAGGTCATTTGCTGGAGTACACATTTTTAGAAGCTTGGGTATGAAAGTCTTAACCTTGTATCATAAATTACAATGCAGAATGTCCTCTGTGTTCAAAAATTACACTTTATCTGAGGTCAATATTTCTGCAAGGTTTTATAGTGAAAAAAGTCTTTGAAGCACAATTTTATTTTCAATTTTTTTCTTTTTTTAATTTAAATAATAATGGCATTCATTGGTTAGCTTGATATTGGTAAACACTTAAGGAATGCAGATTTTTGGCAGTAGAATAGTAGATATTTTAAAATTCTTTAAAAGTAATAGTGTGCATTGCACTTGAAGCTCTAAAGATCACAGAAAGTGGCAATTACAATAATGCCTATGGAAAGGCAATCTTTTCAACCTTAAACAGAAAAGAATCACTTCACTGTCATTAGGAAGCTATTCACCGGAGTCATAGAGACTGAGGTGTTACAAAAAGGAATTATAGAAATTCTGTTAGTAGTAGTCATAGTAGGTTCATGTCTGAAATCAGTTCTGAAAATGAAGGTTAAGAAGTTATAAAAGTAGATTTATTTAAAAAGCAATAATTTATTGAAGCTCTACTGCCTCGTGGGAAAGAATATATTTTCTTCTTATGAAAATGAAAGTTGTAGAAACTGTTACAGTTAGAGAAAAGCTGAGACAGTGTAATTTTAGAGAGCTGCCATTTTTCACATTTCTCAGGCCTGATTACTCTTTGACATGTTATTTTGTGAACAAACTGTTTTAAATAACTCTTGCAGTTCTTAATGGGTTTGAGTATGGAAGCCTGAAGGTGCTGGATTTGAGATGAATGAATACCAAATATTATAAGAGTACATTTAGTAAAATAACATAGGAAACTGAAGAAGGCACAGAATGAGTTTCTTCCTCAGGAAAACTCTTCCATCCTTTCATGACACTATTTTCAGTCTTGTCATGAGCAGCCTAAAAAAGGGACTAATTTTGCTTCTTTACACACAACACTAGTCTGAAATCATGATGACTGTCAGCTATAGCAGAAACTCTTACAAAATTAATCAAGCTCAGTGATGAATTAGAAAAGCATTAGACCATCTAACCTGTAGGTACACAAAACTCAGGACAAACAGATGTTTTGACATTTCTAGCTGGGAATCCTGCCCTCCACAAACATATTTCATGCTCAGACATGGTCTCTTGGCTGCTTGCAGTCATCCCCATCTGTCAGGATGGCACTGTGCCCACACACAAGGTGGTATGTCAGCTTTGGTAGGGCATAGGTGCCAAGTAAATTCTGCTGTTTGCAAAGCTTTGCATGTGCTGGTTCTTCAGTAGGAAGCCTCTGCTCTTACACAGCAAGGCTCCTTCTCAACATGACTCCCTACGCTTGATTATACCTGTTGACACTGCTGTGTCTAAGGAAGAATATTAAATAGTACGTGCAGGAAAGATTGGTATGCAGGAATGGATTTAGGAATCTGTATTGCACATACACCTCCAGGTACATAATTCTAGACTGGGGAGAAGAATATTGGCATAATTTCTGTCTCCGTCATTAACACCTTCAATTCGTTCTTCCCCTGCCCCCACTCCAAAAAGAAAGAATTCTAGTTATCAGCATGAACTCAGTCAAAAAACAAAGTAAAACAAGTGGAAAATGGTTGTTGAAGCAAGGAAAGATAAACCTGACTCTTCTGTGTTATCGATTTTGTGGTGAAACTATATTTACCACAGTAGAATAATCCTTGCTTTATCCCAGTGCATGAACTGTGAGAACAGAGAAAAGCCAGCCTGGGTATTATGTTTGAGAACTTTGTGAGCAGTCTATGTATCTGAGAAAGCATGGAGTTTCCTTACCAATAAAGGACATAATCACCTAAAAGATGAGAAAATTCTGGGACTGCAGAGACTTTACCGTACCTTCTTCCTGTAACAGTCCACATAGCTGACCTAGGAAAGAAGGCTGCACTGCCTTGGGGAAACTGTGATGTTCTGGGTTCAATTTACTCTTGAAATTATTTTCTTTGATGAAAAGTTGAATAAATTGAATCAACTGAACTGTCATTTTAAAGGACAACTCTGTCTTTCAAGAACACTTCCTTTCATTTGCACATTAGTGATTGTTTGTAACAGTCAGCAACAGAAGTCCTCATCATTCCTTTATATCTTGTATATTTTAAATTCACAGGGATGTCTCCTGTAACAAGACTTTTAGCAACTTTACCAGCTGCTCAAAATTCCTACTTGTCTTTTCTTTTCCTCTCTTGTTGACATATAACTACTGTTTTATGTGTGACTCATCCATCTACATTTTTACTCTTTTCAATTTCTGCAGGTTGTATTGAAAAGCTCACATGACTCAAGTTTTCAGGTGTATTTACTCTTTGTTTTTCTAATACAAAAATCTATTTTCCAAATATCTCTTATATTTTAAAAGCCTCTAATGTCCTGATTAGTCATAAATGTCTTTAAAGAGGTTTTTAAAAGCTAGAAACAAGCACAAATACCTTGAAACCTTCCAGAAACACACCTTTCTATTCTTATCTATTTTTATTTTGTTTATCCTCTTACTGTATTGAGACATGTAAATTGAGTAACTCAGAAAGATTTAATCCAGAAGAATGAAATATAAAATGATTTAATATTACATTTTTTCACTCCCTTTACATTAGGAGTATCCTTTATTCTGCTTTTCTCAAATGAATCTTTCTAATTGGTGTATCTTATTTTCCCCCTCTATTTGCATAATTCAGATTATTTTTATTCTTAGGCTTTATTTGTCCTGTATCAGAAGTATTCCAAGCACTCATATTTTCTAAATATTTCTCAGTCCTTTAGTACAAAGCAGTGTTTTCCCATTTCTTTTTTCATTTTTTTCCTGTCTACTAAGTTATTCTCCAACCCTCCAGCCCTATATCATATTATTCTAACTACATAGTGTATCATTCTACCTCACCTGCCCCACCACTCTATTCTCAGCATCTTTGACAAATTATCGCCATTATTTCCCTTCTAACTCTTCTTGTGCCATTCATCACCCATGACATTAAATAACTGCTCTTCTATCAAAATAATATACCTACATCATATAACCAAGTGAATATTCAACCATTTTCTATTAGAAATGGCCTGAGACTGACATATCTGTCCCACCTGGCTATTCACAGATAAATGGATGAACTGAACTGTACCAAAAAAAAAAAAAAAAAAAAAAAAAAAAAGGTGTGAAGGTTTTGGGTTCCAGTTAAATATTCCTAAAATGACTTAGTTTTCCAAGAAATTTCAATCCTTAGATGTTTTAAACTAAAAAACTTCATCACGGAAAATGTTGTCACTGACAAAAAGTATTAAGGACATTTTTATTCACTGTTTTGCAATGTGAAAGAATTAACTTACACTTTTTTTTTTTTTGTTTGTATGTATTGCAATAGTTTAATATTAGAATGTTTGATCTATTGCAATATCACCAGTTTACAAAACTGATTTAAGGCAAATCCATGTCATATGTAAAAGAGAACTAGCTAAAATGGAGTATTTCACTACCACTCATGCTTATAATTCACATTACATTTTAATAGCAATTGGAAAAAGCCTCTCTAGATTTTTCTGAAGGTAGAAACAGGAAGCCATGTAGGCCTTTTGAGCTGTGAAAAATTATAATGGTTTATGCTTTTTTATTGTTTTATGAATTTAAAGATTTGTCATTACATCCAGCATATGTAATATATATATAGATTACATTTTGTTCAATAAAGAAACAAGTCAATACAATATGAAACTAATATTATAAATTAAAATATCTGGCTATTGCATTGAAATGCTAACATTAGACATTTAATGCTTTTAATAAGATAATAAGTTGAGCTGTGAGTACTCAAATAAGGAATAGCTTTCTGTACTAAGAAAAAGTATTTTGGGCTAAGATTTCTAAAAGTGATGTTGTACCAAGTGTAGAGACCAGGTGTAAAAGGCTTTGTGACACAGCACTGAGGATCGTGAAAATTAAGCACCCTTTATATTCTCTGTTACTAACATGGCATTTACCAGGCTTGCAGAAAGGGAAAAATGGTGGTAGAACCAGTGCAAATCTCACTTATTGTCGGACCCAATCCTTAGCCGTTAGTATAAAATGATGAATCTTGACTTCTGTTGGCTGAGGAGCACAACTTTGACAGAAATTTCCCTTCCCGAGGTTAATGTATAGTGACAGGATCTGATCATTCTTGAGAACTCAGCTCCATTCAGGCTGAGCTGAGTGTGCTTCTTTTATGTTATTAAATGGTAGAAAAGCTTTCTCCGTGAGAGAAAGCACTCTCCAGAAAAATGTTACAGATTTGGAATCTAAATTCCTATATCTTTTTCTTCATCCCAGATTATGGTCTTGTCAAGGAACAGTTGTCTGCCCAAAGCCATTTAACGCAGAAAATTATATATATTGTTTGCATCATATTTACAGTATTTCTCTTATTTAGGCTTTTCATTTCAGCACAGGGTGTCATAAAATGAGGTATTGTAACAATGACTTTCAGTTAGCTAAAGTTCTTTGCTGACTGTAACTTTAACTTCTCCACTTTTAAAAGTAAACATTTAACCTGTGCTGAGGCCTAATGACTATTGTCAAGAATCAAGAATACCTTTCCTTTTTTCTATTCTGATTTCAGTCAGACCAGCTTTTTAATTTTACAGAATTTTAATGGAACTTATGAAATTCAAATACAACCTTTAAGCACTCCTTTTGTGTTATTTTCCATTTGCGATCTCATAAAGAGTCATTATTAATGAGTTTATTCACCTGAATTAAAAAAAAAGACCAAATATCTCAGTTGTTCACAATATAAAAAGAATACACTACAGCATTTCCCAGAATTCTTCTATTTTCCTTTTCCTTTTTTTTTTTTTGGCAATAAAGGAGTGGTCCCCTAGAAAAGAAAATCTGAACAATGTTTTTTTTAGGCATTGCTATTGAAGGCAATCATGATACCACACTGGGTTTTCATGTTCCTTCTCTGTACATGGTGACATGGAGCTATGCAGCTATTATCAAAGCATGTGTCCTCTCCTTTGCCACTGTTAATAGGGACATGCCAATCTCTGGAAGCAGAATGGGTTATCTACAATTACACTAATTTTTCTTCTAACAGATGTAAATGGAATGGCATTACTCAAAAAGCAGAGCTGATTGTCTCTTGCTGTTTGGCAAGATTGATCTCTATAAGCAAAAGATGAGTTTTCTTTCCCATCTTCATGTATGTGAAAAGAGATTCCAGTTAGTGATGCATCACTGTGTGCATGATGAGAAAGCTGCTTCCTGATGCACATTACTGTGTGTAAGAGAGGAGGGAAAGGCAGAGGTGGAGTTCCAGGTGTCTTATGATGTGTATCCCCTATTGCTGCTCTATGCCCAGAAATTAATTTTGTGCCTTTAAACTGAGCCCAAGAGGGGGGAGGGAAAAAACCAAGTGAAGTTTTCAAAACAGTTGTTCAAGGACACAGATACACACTCCTCTGCATCCTGCTGCTGTGGTAGCAAGAGCGGAGGAAGCACCCTGCTTGCTTTTCAGCCAGCTTTCGGCTCCTTTTCTCCAGAGGGAGACTGAGAGTTGAACTTTGTTTTCCTGGGACTTCAGTTTTTTCCCTCCTTCTCTTCTGGGCTGTTTCAACATCAGAACACACCGGGAGAATTTTCCACCGAGGCCCTGGAGGTGGGCCCACACTGACCCAGGTCCGAGGAGGAGGAGAGAGACCACACCTACAGAAGGACTCTGAAATCTTCCCAGGTTTCTCTCCACAGCAAGAGGTTTTATTATTTAGAATTATTATCCTTTTCCTGTGTGTTTGTTAAATAGTTTTTATCTCTTTCACTTTCCTCCAAGGAAAATTTTTTTCCCGAACCTGGTAGGAGAGGGATGGTTGTAACCTGTCTTCTATCAGAGGATATTTTCCTCCAAATTTGTCTAAACTGGCACACAGGTCATATCCAGCTAAACTGCCGTGTTATCTGGCAAAAGAGAGCCTGCAGCCCCTTGTTTTCCTTCACATCCAGGTGGACCCTCCAACCTAAATGGGCAATCCATCAGTCACCTGTGCTACCTAACCAACTAACTCTCCTGCAGGAGACAACTAATTTTAGATACAAAGGAGCAGCATGTATGCTCTTTTCCTTACTGTATTTGGCATCTTGCCATGTCTTCTTTGTTGAGGAATACATTTAGTGCAAGTAGCTTGGTTTGCAAGCTGAAGCGAGAGCTGCAGAGGGAACTCTGGGTGTCCGGAGCCCCAGGCAAGAGGAGGTGAACTGCCGACACTTTGCATACCAAAGGGCACAGGGACTTGTGCCCCAGACAGGTGAGTGGAGGATCAGACTGAGCAGGACTTTTACACTAATCTGTGAGGGTATAAAAGCCATGGGGTTCCTTTGTTTGAGTTGCTTCCTCGGGGGCACCAGCTCAAACTGTTATTTTGTTACTGCACCGGGATTAAATTAAGGATCGAGACAGCTGAGACACTGCTATGGGAAAGCTGAGTTTGGGCCAGTTGAGGAGACCTAGTGTGACTGTGTGAGCGTGGGGGGTGAGCTGCCAAGGGGCCTCAGTCCCAGCTCAGGGGGTGTGAGTGGGACTGCCAGAGTGGTTCCTGGGTGGTCAGACAGGGTCAGACAGGTCAGACGTTTCCTCAGCATCTCCTGTGCTACCAGGTCTGTCAGAGCTATTCCCTGCACTAGAGTTGTTCTATTGTATTTCTTCTTTCTTTCTCAAAAGAGTATTTTGCTGCTCTTGCTAAATGTCTTCTGCAGCATTCAGAAACTGCGACATTAAAAAAAAGTCAATTTTCTGTTATTGGAAGAACTTTGATAAACACCTCAGGCATTATACAATGAGTTTTGAAGAGGAGAGGGTTTACAGCTATGTATTTTATGAGTCTTTTGTTTTTAAGGGAGGTTTTCCTTTTAACTCTGTGTTGCGCCTCAGCAAAGAAACTAGACTTGGGAAAAAGAAACCAAAAAAAGAACAACAAAATGAAACCCAAACCAAAACCAAACAACCCATGCTTTCCTCATGCGGTTCCTGTTCCAGCATGCAAAACCCACTGTCTTGGGGTGACTTTATGATGTGTATCCCATATTGCTGCCCTATGCCCAGAAATTAATTGTTGTGCCTTTCTATGTCTTTAAGCTGAGCCTGAGAAGGGGAAGGAAAAAAACTGAGCAAAACTTTTTCAAAGCAGTTTGCAGCTTGTCCAAGGTCACACAGAGATAGTGACTTTTCTTCCCACCCAGCTTTCAGCCAGTTTTTTTCAGTTTTTTTTCTCTTCTTCTCCAGAGAGAGACTGAGAGTTGGATTTTTTTCCTTCCCTGGAATTTTGGATTTTTCCCTTTTTTCCGTGGATTGCTTCAATATCAGAACACATTGGGAGGACTTTCCACTGAGCACAGAGGGCCTGGCCCTGGACCAAGCCCCAGCTCCGAGGAGACCAAAGGGAGGGCTCTAACACTTTCCCAGGTTTTTTCTTCACAGCAAAAGATTTTATTGTTTAGCATTATTTTCCTTTTCCCGTGTGTTTGTTAAAGAAATAGTTTTTATCTCTTTCACTTTCCTTCGAGGAAAATTTATTTTTTCCCGAACCTGGTGGGGGGAAGGGTGGTTTTGCCTTCTCTCAGAGGATATATCTCTAAATTTGACCAAACTGGAACACCCACCCTTTTCAAAGCATCTGGCACATCTATACAGACAGATGCAGCCAGTCCAAATTCATTCTGCCCACCCTGCAAGCTGACTGGCTTTCCTCCAGCTCCCATCCAAAAACCATGCGGCTGTGATGGAGCATCACTGAGCCTGGACTAATAAACCTGACCTCACACACAACATTATGGAGCTCTGTGGCTTCTGGCCAGGATGAGGTTGTCTGCTTGCTCAGAGCATGAACAGAATAGATTCAGCTCTGTCTGTGCTTGTGCTTAGAGACTCCTTTTGTGTTTCTTGTTAGGTTCATTTTCACCAAAACCCCATCCAAATAATATAAGTCCTCTCTTTAGCCCTTGGCATACTTTCATTCATATAATCTGCTGAGTATTTGTACTCATCCATTGTTGTTTACAGTCCAAGCAAGAAAACATCTGAAGTTAATTCTTATTCCAATCAAATCTGTAAATCATTAATACAGAAATAACATGCATGAGAATGTTGGTGTGACCCAGCCCCCTGTGGGGCTAGGGCAGCGTGATGCCAATCAATCCCAGCCCATCCCCTGGATTGAGTTTCCCGAAGAGGCAGACTCAGAGGGCGGGTCGAGGGGCGGCTCAGAAGCCTAAGCTGCACCCCCTGGGCGGTGCCCGGGTACAAGCCGCCTCCCCTGGTTCGGGAAAATTCCCGGTTACTGGGTTTTTCATTGGTTCTCTGTTACAACTCCCGCCTCTCAGTTCCCCCCAGTGGTTCTTGTTAAATTGTATCCTCCCCTTGGCTTGTAACTCATTGGTTGTTTTCCCCTTTCGCCGGGGTTTTCAAATTCCCTATAAAACTGAGGACAAGCCTCAGTATCCCATCCCATCACATTCCATCCCATCCCATCACATCAGATTCCAGCTTGTTCGGGTTGCAAAACTTCTTACAATAAACCTGTTAGACCAGAACAGCCTCTCTCTTCCTTTGTCTCCAAGCTAACGTGAGTTGATGCCATCGGCTCTTGGTGTGTTTGCCGAGAAGCCAGCTAGCTAGCTCAGCCAGCAGCACCCTTCCTGATGCCGAAGTCGCTTCAGCGACCCGCAGAAGTAGCGCAGCTGGACTGTCTCTGACCTGGGGCACACCAGAGCTCATGCTTTGAGCACCAAACCCTGTGTTATGAGAACAAATTTGCCTAACCATTCAAATAAAGCAGTAAAATAAGGAATGACAAAGGAGAAAATAGGTGATTCTGTTCTTTGCTTCTCATCTTCTTAAGAATTTAATTGTTGAATCCCAATCTCTTAGTCTCACACATCTTCCCAAAATTCCCCCATGCTCCCTATTCCCGTACTGTGGGGCTAGAAAAACATCAGCATAATGGAGAGGGCCAGGAATTATAGGAGATTTTAATGAGTGATGGATATTCTCCGTAGGTAAATAACTCTGAGAGCCCAAAGGCAGGACATGAGAAGTTCTTAGAGTTATTGTTCTGCTTTAGTTTGGGACAGGTGACTTTTCACAAACGTTACTACTCATAACAAATATGAGTTGAGGTTCTCATAGTAGATAAGAGTTCACTTCCAGACAGAATCCTTGCAATTGTATTCTCTGCATATTTTAACATCTTCACCAATCTGGGGAATGACATCAGTAGTGCCAATAAATTTTCTTGTTCACTCCAAGCATGACAAATTTTTCTAATGGATTAAAGAGCTCTGTGTGCTATTAAGATACAACAGTTGACTGATGGCATGCCTTCCCAAATAATTCTTTTTTATGTGAGTGGTGCTTAAAATACTATCTTAAGTCAGCACTTAAACTTAACCAAAGTTTATTTCCACAGTATTTCAGGATTTATTCTCTCTTTAATCTATTACCTTATTCTGGAATTCTATGGAAAAAAAAAAATAAGGTTAGATCTTACTTCTTAATTTTCTCCATGAAGAGAATAAATATAAAATCTTAATCTCAGAGAAGGAAAGAAAATAGAAAAGGGGATTGAGACAGACTTGTTTATTGGTAGGAATCTCCACATATCTAGTAAGTAATCAGAGGTTATATGGTCTGCTGTTTTGTGCAATTTGTGCAACTCTGAGTAATAAAGTTAAATATGAAAAAGGCCTTTCACTTGTATGAAGGCCCTTTGTCAAATCTCTTTAAGCTGAAAGAAGTAAAAAAACCTCTAATGTACTGCTGAAAAGTCATAGAACTAGAACCAAATACTTCTGTCTTCCCAGAGTGTGCTCGGCAGAGGTCAGCGTCCTGTCTGGGTACAAGGTCAGCATTGGTGTACTTCAGACAGACTGAAAGCAGCTCTAACTTCATCCTGCATGCTGAGACACAGCTGGACTGTGGAAGTGTGCTGGACTTTCTGTCCTTCCACTGTAAAATTATTGAAGAAGGTGAGCATGTTTTACAGCAGCCCCACTTCCTATGTAGCCATTTGATTTGGGTGTCTGAAAGAATACATCCAGGAAAGACAGAAAGATTGGGTATGATACAAAACTCTCTCCAAGACTTGTAAGCTATTTTATATAGTTAGTATAGAAAACACAATTTTAACTCCTACATTTTTCAACCAGCTGCTGTGGATTTCTTAGAACTGTCTTTCGTAGAAATCGCTTTACTTTCTTTGAGTCCCTTGCTTTTGTTCACAATCCCATATCTGTACCCAGAGTCGTTATGTTTTTCCACACCTGAAGGGCACCTGTAGACACCACCGTCATTCTGTATGACTTTTATTACAGGGTTAGAGAAACAAGAAAACAAGAAATAAATCAAGCAAAGACTCCCTGAAGGAGGGAGTGCATGTTTTTTCTCTCATATAGCAAAGCAGACCTGTGAATACAACTGATTGATAGAAATACAGTATCTGGAAAACAAATTTGCTTGTATTTACCTGAAGCTGTTTTCATCACAGATATTTGAATTGTCTACATGATACATGAAACATGCTGTACAATTTGCAGAACTTGTAATTTGTTTCAATTAATGCAACCCCATGCTTAGCAGTAATGAAAGAGCAACAGAAGGAAATCTGTGACCTCAATTGTATCTTACAGTTCTAAAAAGTAGTTCTACACATGAAGAAATTAAATGAACTCAACTCAGATTATAACATAATATCATTGGGTTGGATATAAATACCTTAATGAATATTTAGAAAGCTATACATGAAAGCTGAGTGCTTGTGACTTACATAATCACTGCAAGACCTGAAAAATGTTCACAGATGAATAACAGGGGTAAAGAAACACAGTGGAAGCTTAGACTAATGAAGTTGAGGGTTTGCCTTAAGAAAAAAAAAGTTAAATTTTTTTACAGGTTCCAATATCTATAAGTAAAAGGCATTCTAAGGCCTGCAGGTTCATATTTCTACAACCTCATCCATTAAACAAGTTCTTTAGTGCTAAATGAAGATCTGTTTAGTGTAAATATGCTCAAAAATTTTTCATTTCATGAAGATAAACCTTCAGGAAGAGCCATTTAAGAAGAACCTATGTTGACCTTTGGCAATTGTGGTTTATAGGCAGATTTGTTTGATAGGTAGGAAAAAAATTCAATATCAAAGGACATAACTAAATGAAATATTAAATATTTAATATACAGAAGATGAAAAAATGCAGAAGTGCTAACCATAAACATATATATTGAAATGCACTAAATGAAATTTTAAAAGCTTTCATTGCTATCTCTAAAACCTTTATAAATTGAAGCATGGAAGAACAGGGGAGTCAGACAAATAAATGAAAGGAAGAAATAAAAAGACCCACAACTTTTCAGAGAACAAAAATAAAGAAAATATCTGAGAATTGTAAAAAATGTTCACTCAGTTAAAAGAAGTAATTCTTGACAGAAAGACCCAGGTATAACTACTATAGCACCCATCGAGGTCAATGAAAGACCCTGATGAGATGCCAAGAGTTCACTGAAGGAATTGGTTGAAGGAATTAACTCAAGTTTTACTTTCAATAGTTACAAAACTCATAAAAAATATTGGCTTTTTGGAGTTGGAAGGAACCATGGAATTGGTTGACATATTTGTAATGAGGACTCTTGAGGAAGAGAATCAGTCAATTCCATGTAGAGGTGAAGAAAATGCTCCCACTGACACAAGCAATGTGCTCTTGATGGAACATGGTAGCTTTCATCTGCCACAAAATTCATTTCTTCAATCGTTCCGCTAGACACTGAACAATCCCCATGACTTAGCTTGGTGATGTAAAATGATGGAACTTGGATATTAAAATGAAAAAAAGAATAAAATCCTGGGCAACATGAAACATGAAAACCAGAAAAAAAGCAGAGATATGCTATGAGAAGAATCTGACTGAAGACAGCCAAACTGCACAGATGCAATCAAGGAGTTCTCAAGGAATCCCTCTGGTTTGCAAAAATAATGATTTGTGATGGAGAAGCAGCTGGAAGGCAGGCACACTATCTTAGGGCAGCAAAAATAAATCCAGACACTTATATAGAGACATTGAAATTGCTGTCCCTTAGGTCTTAAAATCCCAGAGTATATCAGACATCATTCACTACTTTAAATAGAATATAAAACTCCAAATAAAACATTTTGGCAGACTCTGAATAAAATGAAGAGACCTGAATAAATGTTAGGATTACTTTTAAGAAAATTCTCAGCCTACTCACAAGGTGCAACATAGAAATCTGACCCATTTTTAAAGTCTGAGATGTATTAATTTTTAAAACTTCATATATCCCTCTTTTACCCTCCATTATAATAATTAAAGTGTACTAAATGAAATGGCATTGTGTGAAGTTACATAAAAGAAAATTCTCAACAAAAGAGAGCCTTTTAAAGGCTGTTACCACTAAGTGTGATTAAAGTCTGATTTCTTCCATCAGAACAGATGATGAGCAGCAAATTGCCTGCAGTACTTGCAAATTGAACAGAAAAACCTGCTTATTGACCACTTAAATTGTTTTAGAGCAGATTGATACATCTCAGCTATTTATGTGAATAAATATCAAGAGAATAACCCTCTCATTTACAAGAACTCCCAAGTGGTAGCTGCCTGGAACACAGAAAATAATCACAATATCAACAGCACATAGATTAGATACAAGCATCTCTTGAACAGCATAGCCAAAAACATTCAGCTTGAAAAGTGTAGCATAGAAGCTATTTTGAAAGTTAGGGTCAGAGTCTTCCACAAGAGGGTGGCTGAACATGAAAAACAAGCAACACTTTTGGGAGGCATGTTAGGTAAAACTGCAAATATATTTTTAAAAACTAAGGAATCATTTTGAGCAATAATTTTCAGAATCCAGAGGAAAGAAGGTACTATCTTCGTCTTCTTTTAAAATAAGAAAAAGATTAAGCTTCACATATTTCTGATTAGCACATTGGGAACTAATCCTGCCTGTGTCATGATATAATGCTCAGGATCCCTAACACATAAAAAACTCCCTCATTCTACCATCTGTTACAAAGCTTATCAAGTTCAGAACAGTATTGCATTATTAGCCAGTCTGCTAAAGGAATCATAGTTGTCCAGCAGAGAGAGAATTTATTAGTTCTTAAAGTTATATTTTGTCATTTAAACAAGAGCAGCAGCTGGAATCTATCTTAAATTTCAACTCAGATGATTTTTGTCCTAATTAAAATACCTGCACAAGGTACATAAGGAATGAGCATCTGGAACATATTCCAAATATGTTATTATTTTACTGCTGAAAGATTTAGATTAATTTCGTCTCAAATACTAAAATCTTCAATTAGTATATAAATGGATAGATAGATAGATAGATGATCTAGTTGAACATGTTCCTGCTTGTTGCAATGAAGGTTGGACTATGTGGACTAGGCCCCTTCCAACCTAAACTATTCTATGACTGGATGGAGGGATGGATGGATGGATGGATGGATTGGTGGATGGATGGATGGATGGATGGATGAAATCTGTAGTCCTTCTCTGTGGCCTGACTGAAGTCACTGCTCCCACCTTCATGTCACTGGGAATATCTGAAGAGCCATCCCAGGGTACATGAAGAACTGTGGAAGACAACTTCCTTTCAAATGCCAATGTAAGGGCTACCTTATGCATAGCACAGTTACCAGGGGCCAGACAAAAATGTTCCTTGATATGGGCCTATAGATTAAATAATTTTAAGGAAGCCTAATATTGCATCTAACAGTCCAATGAGATTATCATGGCCTATGAAGATCACTAGAAGACATTGGTTTATACCAAGACCTCCTTTCAGCTCCAAAATTGTTCAGAATTTAAAAGACATAATTATTACAGCTGGTGAAGGGGGTCAGCGGCTTTGACCCAGGAAGAGGTGACCAGTCCAGGGAGATGGTCCCGAAAGGAATCACCTTCCCGAGGCCCGGTGTCTTCCTCTCAGCTGCTGGCAGGAGGCCCCTTGCAGAGGCTGTCAGCTCTTTAGTGATATCAGCTTGTGATTCCAGCTCAGCTCTGCAGGGCAGCCTCCAGGCCAAGCCAGACCAGAGAGAGAGATGAGAAGGCCCGTGTGGCTGGTTCCGCACAGAGGTAGCTTTATTGTGGGTCCCCTCCGGCGAAGGGAAGCCAGGGACGAGAACCCTCTCTGGGACGGGCCCCAGAGAGCTTGCTTTTATAGGGTTACAGGGGATCAGCAAGGGACCAATGGATTACAGAGGATCTGGGATGGGAACAGGCCAATGGGTTACAGAATGATTTGCATAGTGTCTCCCAAAGGATTGTGGGTCTGCCTTTCCTCGCCTTGACCAAAGTGGTTGCCTTTCCAGGGAGTCCTGCTGGGCGATTGCAAAATTTCTTATCTCAGCAGAGATCCCTCCAGGGCAGGGGCTGGGCATACCCCACACATAATGATACCTTAAATCTCTCAGATTCTTCAGCTCTGTCAAAGCCTTACAGAACCTCACTCCTGTACCAAAAGGGCTTTAGCAAAATGTCTTCCTGTCTGGCAAAATATCAATGTTATTAGAATATATATATATTATATAGAACAAATGTAGATAATAAACAGTAATGTGTGCTGAATAGGCCAGTATTTTTTCAAGAGCTTGTATTGGCTTTATGTGGAAAAGCAAGGGAGGAGCTACAGGAGTGATTTCTCTGAGAAGCTGCTAGATGCTTCCCCTGTGTCTCAGCCAAGGCTGTGACAATCAGGGACAGTGTGTTCCGGTTTGGCCAAATTCAGAAATATATCCTCTGAGAGAAGGCAGGTTACAACCATCCCTCACCCACCAGGTTCAGGAAAAAATAAATTTTCCTCGAAGGAAAGTGAAAGAGATAAAAACTATTTATTTAACAAACACACAGGAAAACATAATGATGCTAAATAATAAAACCTCTCGCTCTGCTGAGAGAAACCTGGGAAAATTTCAGTGTCCTTCCGTAGGTCTCTCCCTCTCCTTGGAGCTCAGAAGGGGTGGTGGGCCCACCTCCAGGGCCAAGGCCTTGGTGGAAAGTCCTCCCGATGTATTCTGATGTTGAAACCATCCAGCAGAGAAAAAAGGATAAAACAATGAAGTCCCAGGAAAACAAAAGTTCAACTCTCCAAAGGAAAAGGAGCTGAGGAAAAAAAACTGCTGAAAGCTGACTGGAAAGAAAAGCAAGCCGGGTGCTTCCCTTCCCTCTCGCTCTCCTGCCGCAGCTGAAAAGAAAAAATCGCTATCTAAGTGTGACCTTGAACAAGCTGCAAACTGCTTTGAAAAAGTTTTGCTCAGTTTTTCCTTCCCCCTCTCAGGCTCAGTTTAAAGGCATAGAAAGGCACAAGAATTAATTTCTGGGCATAGGGCAGCGATATGGGATACACATCACAGTCACCCCAAGACACAGTGTTAGGCACCTCTGGGATAATGTATTTTAAAAGGGAAAAAAACTTCTGTGCAACAGCAGTTGGAAGAGATGAGTGAGAATATGCCAGAGAAACAGTCTGGCAGACACCCAGGTCAGTGAAGGAGGGGAGGAAGTGCTCTAGATGCTGGAGCTGGAATTCCCTTGCAGTCTGTGGTAAAGAACTTGGTAACACAGGCTGTGCCCCTGAAGCCCATGGTACATGGTGGAATGGAGATCCCCCTGCAGCCTGTGGAGGACCCCACACTGGAGCAAGTGGATATCCAAAAGAGACTGTGACCCTATGGGAAGCCCATGCTGGAGCAGGCTCTTGACAGGACATGTGGACCCATGGTCAGAGGAGCTCGCAATGGGTCAGGTTTGCTGTCAGGAATTGTGACCTTGTGGGGGAACCCCCCTGCTGGAACAGACTGTTCCTGGAGGACTGCACCCCATGGGAGGGACCCAGGCTGCAGCAGTTCATGAAGAACTGCAGCCCATGGGAAGGACTCCTCTTGGAGACGTTCATGAAGGATTGTCTCTTGCGGGAGTTACCCCATGGTGGAGCAGGGGAAGAGTGTGAGGAGGAAGGACCATCAGAGGCAATGTGTGATGAACTAATCACAATCCCCATACCCTCTCCTCCTGTGCTACTCTGGGGAAAGAATTAGAGAAACAGGGAATGTATATGAGCCGAGGAAGAAGGGACGAATGGGGGAAAGTGTTTTAAGATTTAGGTTTTATTTCTCACTCGCCTATACTGATTTAATTGGCAATAAGTTAAATTAATTTCCCTCAAGTTGAGTCTGGTTTTGACTGTGATGGCAACTGGTGCTTGATCTCTCTCTATCCTTATCTCAACTCATGAGCCTTTCTCTATATTTTCTATCCCTGTCCTGATGAGGAAGGGAATGACAGACCAGTTTTGCTGGTCCAACACACCACATAGCTATTAGGATTTCCAGTGTGTGCACTGCCTGTATTATCAAAGCCAGTCAAACAGTGGTCCAATAGGCCTGTACAAGAACCTTTCCTCTGGAGTGAGTAACTCACTGTATACAACTATTTAAACTTTGTGGGTTTTTTTTCTGCTGAGCCTGAGAAAGTTTCTCTGCCAGTTATAAATTATAGGAAAGGTAGGTTTTTGTGAAATAGTCATTTTAGGTACATGGCAATATATACGGACACAAAAACTTTTCAGATAGAAACTGTCTTTGGTCTTAATAGCAAAAGAATGCAGTTCTTCCCTCCCCCCAAGTGTTAGAGAAGCAACCTTATAAAAACTTTTCAGAAATGTTTCTTTTAAAAATGTTTGCTATTGTACCTTTGCTACAGAAAGAAAATTTTAGTTTGTCATGTTCCTCCCTGGCCTCCCCCAGGGATGTGAGCAAATATTTTGACAGAAGCTGATCAGGAATGGGACACATTTTACATTGCTTCAGTCATCCAAATCTAGGGCAACTAGTCTAAGATAACTGCATAAGCTCCCTGTGCAAGATAGGAATAGAAAGAAAAAGGGGCACAGTGATCCTCATCCCACCTCTCAGATGCTGCTATGGAGCAGGGTAAACCATCCACCAGCAATGCACAATTTCTTCAGGTACACAGCTGAGGGAGTACAGATTATTAGTTTAGACAAGTTAGCTCTCAAATCTCTCTCCAAATGAGAAGAGAGCTCAAACATGTTTCATAGTCTTCACCTAAACACTAACAGTCATTAGCAGTTTAGTTAAACGGCTGACTAATACAGTCGATTTCAGTGACTATGGTACTTACGTGGTGCTTGTTCCTCCTCCGAGTCCAGAAGAAATTATCACAGACACTGTGTTATAATGGATTATCATAGATATCATTACTGCTATTATACTATTTCCTGACCATTCCCAAATTTGTTTTAGAAAACTGAAATGTATTTCAAAGGAAAAAGGTGCTCTGAAGAGACATGCAACTATCAGGTGAAGCAGCCATATTTATCGTACCCCATACCCCAAGCTATATCCAGTTGTAACTAAAGATGAAATTTAAAAGGAGGACAGGAAGTTGAAAAAACCCCCTATTTACTTTCATCTCTGCAATTCCAACCCGACCATTAGCTTTTATATGGGAACATATGGTCAATATTTCTTGAGAAAAGCCACTATTTCAGATGTCAGAGGATGGTGTAATGTCCCTTCTGTAATACTCTTTTTGTCAATGTAACTATTATGTAACAATGTAACAAATCTTATTCAGGAGAGGAGAGGAGAGACAAGCATTTCTATTACTGAATGTCAACAAAACAGTATAGATGGAAACAATTGTCTCATTGTCTTATACTTGTTCAAACTGCCCTCGACATTTCTATTTTGATTTTTGGAGCACATAAGATGTACATTAGCATAGGTTAACCCTTTTGGTTGCTGATACTTTATAAGTTTCGCTTATCATAGGTTACCATTATGCACCTTGCGAAGCAGAATGTGTAATAATTACACCTGCTGACAACAACGCTGTGTCCTTCCCTGCAGAGCTGAAATAGTTGGGAAGGCAAAGAATAATTGCATGTATCTTTATGTTCGATTGCTTAGGAACAATACTTTGACAAGGCCAGTATTATTACTATTTTGAGGAATGAGTCCACAATTAGTAGATGAAAGTCAGGAAAAGATCACAAGAAACAGTTTGTTCAAGAGTACAGTAATGTTTCTGATGAGTACTTTTAATGGAAATCCATTTTTAAATGTTTAGCTGAAAACTGTAATAGATATTAAGATGTGTCTGCAGAACTCTTTATGTTAAAATAATTCCAGTTGATTTTTTTTTGTATTTCTGTTACAAAACTTGTTTTTGTAATATTTAGTACAGCACTGCTGTATTCTAATTCTCTACTTTAGAAGGGAAAGTGTACATATGGCTTTGAAATTATAATAAATTAACATCCATATTTACTCTCACTCCTTATGTTTTCAGCTGTAGCAATGTTACAGATCATAAGTTCTTTCTGCCAGTAATAGCTAATCATCCAGGTAATAATTTATCCTGGAATATTGAGGTGAACACATCCTACCCAATACATCATTGCTGCAGACCTGTCACATATTTCATACACTTGTTGAAGGTTCAGTTCCCTGCCCTGTGTTTTCAAGATCACTGAGGCATTAGGATACTCTTTTCTCCTTTTCTGTCCTCTAGAATTCTAACTCTTGAATACAGGAGGCACAGAGCATGCTGCCTTTATTCTGAATTTTCTTCAATGGCTGCCTTTGAGTCACAGAAGGCAGACACAAGTGGCTCAGACAAAACTACGCTTTTGTGAATATCGAATAAAAATTATCCTTGATTTCTGTATAGTAATGGTTTCACTACTTTTATTAAGAATTATTGGACTTAAGTCTTGCTCCCTTGCATGTGAGAGAAGGGTTTTATTCATATGTAAGAACCTACGGTTGCAGAACTCTGTTGCATGAAGACACACCAACCAACAGTGTGGGAAAAGAC
The DNA here is from genome assembly GCF_000738735.6 of Corvus cornix cornix. NCBI lineage: Eukaryota > Metazoa > Chordata > Aves > Passeriformes > Corvidae > Corvus > Corvus cornix. The sequence goes on along the minus strand of NC_047057.1, from coordinate 15,905,674 downwards.
AGATTTTAGGTTGAGATGGCTGTAGGAATTTTCTTAATATGAATCTACTTGCAGAAAAGTTCTGTGGTAAAAGTTCTGCAAAATTTCCACTATATATTTGCAGGATGTAAACACATGAGAGAGTTCTTTAGGTATCAATTTGCTATCTATATGTGACTGAATATGGGATTGTTATATGAGTTTGAAAATACATTTTTTTAATCTGCTTGATTTTGAGAATGACAATGCCTAAAGGCTGTTTCACACCAAAAATACCAAATCTTTTATTTTTACAAACATGGCTTTTTTTGTTCTTAGCTAAGATCTGTGACAACACTTAGAGTATATATGGAGAATGAATAGAACATTGCTGGAATTTTCTACCAATTCCAAATTACGAGTGTATCTACTAGCTCCAAAACCAAGCATCATTGCTCAGATTTCAAAGGTCCAATGCATAAGACATTTTTGGACACCTTTTGACATCAGCACATTCCTTAACCATTATAAACAGTTGAATCAATTGTATGTTCGAAAAAACTTCCCCAAAAAACAACCCAAAACCCAACCCAACTTAGCTTTCTAATGTGAACTGATAAGTATATAATTTTCATTTTTTTTCCACTTAAAGTACTCAGTAATCAAGAGTTCAGAAATTAATGATGTGTTTTTATAGAGCTATGTCTGAGTGTTTTTACCTAAAGCTTCATCAATGGCAGAACTGCCAGAGTAACTCCCCAAAGTTTTTTGCTTCTACAGATTTGTGCTCAATTTGTGTGTGTGGTAATGCCTCTTTCGAAGACTTTTGTTATATGTCTGTAATGACATCACAACACGATTAATTTATTAATCAGATCATAGTGGCACTCCCAGACGTCAGTTAGGTATTTTGTATTTTCTGTTTTAAACAGAGTTGTGTTGAGTAGCTAAAAAATATGAACTTCCCATCAGTGTAATTGGAAAGAAAAGCTTGTAACAGCAGGTGCTTTAATCTTGTTACAGACAAATAACAAATTTTGGAATAAATGATATAATTACACTGATCAAATATATGAGAGGGATCCAACAGCTTCACAATTTTAATCTATCAAAATTATTATATTAAAGTGAGCAAGAAAACCAGCTTTTCTTGAGCAAATCAAGTCAGATAATAAAGAAATGTGGTTTTAATGTGAGGTGTTATTCTTGCACTTTTCCACATATTTTACTTAAAGTGTGTTTCAGAATTTTATTAGTTTTAACTTTGAAATTAAATATGAATCTTTCACAGCTCAATCTTGAAAACTGCAAGTCTGTCACAGAACCTTTTTTGTTTCACAGTGTTTTCTAGTTCAGAAATGTTCATGTATATTTAGTGTTATAAGCAGAATTCTTTCCACCTACACTAAGAACCTCTTTGCCTCTTTCAGATCATTTGGATAGGCTGGATTTATTCTCCATGTAAAATTCTGTATCACAGTCAGCAGGTCTGAATTTTTTTGGAGTAATTGATGACCCTGATTAAGAGCAAAAGGTTTTATCACAAAACCTGAATATCTTCAATTTGGTTCCATATTCTGGGGAGAATATGTGTTTTATGGAAGTTTTAGTTCCTTTATCTCATCTTTCACACCCTTTGAGGTGCAAGAGAATGATAGTGACTATCTTAATTCAATAGAAAATTATGCAATATAGAACTTACTGCTTTGTTTTCTGGTGATGGTTAAAGGTTATTGATCTCAAATTCCAAGTTCTTTTTTTTTTTTTTTCAATATAACTGAGTGAATATAGTCGATCAATGTAATTCAGAGCACATACTCTTGCCACTTTATTGCAATACAGGCAATATACCTGTATATAAAATAAAAATGCACCAACAGCATGACACAGTCAGACTCTGGTAATACTAACCTTCTAAACATCATAGATACGGCATGCAAATATATTTTCTCAGAAACATCAAGTACACCAAATTTGAATAAGACTTTCCTGTCACTAGGTTGTTGTGAAATAAAATTACAAGATTTCCTATCTGGAAAATAGTATTATTAAAATAAACAGTGTGGCTACAAAAGAATCTAGAACAACAATTTTCCTGTACTCTGAAGCAGCTAAATCAAGATAGTCCATGCTATATCACTTGTGTTTTCTAACACATGCTGTCAGTAAGAACACTTAAAATGACATTTTCCAATGGAAAGGGCAGAAAATTTCAATAGCTATGTAAAGAATTCAATAACTGTTAGGAAATCTATCTTCCATCCAAAGAGGTTAACATCACTGGATATATAACTGTTCTTGGTTCCTTCATTTGTTCAATGTTAGAAGAATAAAAAAGATATCTCAACTATAGATTTTTTATTGATGTAATTTTAATGAAGCATTCAACAGTTTCAAATAAACAGATATATTTTTAGAGTCGTGGGAACATGGAGAATGAATAAAATGTCTTTACATTCTTATTACTATAATTGGTTCAAAAACTTTTTTTCCATCCCACAGGAAATTCTGACACTGTAAAATTTATTTTTATTATTTGGATTGAAAAATGAAAGTGTAGATATTTCTTAATGCAGAGAAACTTGAAAAAAAAATAGATACTTAAACATTACTGCATTTCATTTCCATGTCTTTGCGTTCCCATGCGATAAAAGCCCTATAACAAAAAATATCAAGTTCTAATATAGAAGTGAAATTAAATATAAAGTTCAAATGGAATATCTCTTTCTTACTGAAGTAAGTGTGCCTTACAAACCTAAAACTAAGAATGTAATACTGATTTATTCCATGCTTTTCTTCTGAAAATTTTACTGATATACTGGTACTTCTCTAAAAATAATTGTTCCTAATTTATTTATAAAGACCTTAATAGAGTGAATTTATTTAGGAGTGATTTAGTTCCCCTCATTTTGAAGTAAAATTTTGTTGAAATGGGGCTGAATGCTGATACAAGTTATATTGTTTTCTCAAGATTTTTTTCTTTAAGTTTTGATACATTTTTCAGTAATTTAATATGATTATAGGATCACAAGGAGCATTTTTTTGTTGTTTGTTAATTCTTCCAATCAGTCAATCAGTCAGTGGAACCTGTTAATATCAATTAAAGTTTTACTATGCTCTTCAGCAGAACTAGAATTATGTTTTACATTTTCTGCCTGTCCTAAAAAAAATGCATTCAGCAGATTAAATAAGTTTTACACAGTTTGTACTGGATAATAATTTTCACAAAAATTCATTTCAGGAAAAATAATAATCTTATGGCCATAAAGTTGAAGGAAATTTCAAGATGAAAATTCAAAAAGTTTTTATTTAAAAAAAAACCCTTCACTTTTGGCTACCCAGTTGACCTCAATTAACTTCAGAGAATGCTAGCTTTGTTCAGTTTGCATTTTCAGGCTCGTGTATATTTTAGCTGAAAATATTTGTTCTGTTCTACTTCTCAGTTATCTCCAAACAGTCTTAAAATAAAGAAGGTTGGTTTTCCTCCTTCTCATCTCACTTCCCCCCACACCTTGTTGAAATTGTTGATCGAACAATTTGTCTAAGGCTTTGCATAGCAACTGTGCCTCCCGTGCCTGCAGCCACAGATGCAAAGATGCACATTCCCATTCTGCAGGCTGAGGAGCTGATGGCATCCACAGACATGAATGTATTTGATAAGCACATTGTATTCAGGTGGGAGCTGATTGCAAAGTCCTTTGAGGCTAGTTTTCGTAGTTCTTTACTCCATGCGATTATCACTCTCACAAAGCAATTGGGGGCTCCTGAAGTGTAAAATAAGACTGATCCATCCCACAATTCTGATTCAATCCCACAATTGCAGACCTTGCTTGTTTTTCCTGCCTGTGGTTTTGAATATAGTAGATACAGAGTCAATTCCTTTCAGGATTAACAGAATCTGGAATGTAAGTATTTGGCTTAGGAGACACTTTGACAGGGAATCGGCTCACAGGTAATGATATCTAAATGGAAGACTCCACATGTCTATGGCTTAAAAGTTTAAGCTCTTCTTATCCTCCCTGGTATCCTTAACAATCAGTGTAGCCTAGAGCTGACCATGGCTATCTGCATTCCTTAGGATGAGTTGAATTATTCTCCATGATTCCTTGGCTTTGCTGACTTCATTGTCTCTGCCTGTACTGGAGCTTAGACCCCTGGTTCATTTGCAGAACCTTTCCATCATGATTGGCTAGAAGTAGATGTTTGAATCAGACCTGAATCCTATACCATATTTCTCTTTCTCATCTTCCAATACACCTTTTAAAGATCCCAGTAACATCCCTGTCAGTTCACTGGTTGTAGGCATATAAAGTGAGTAAACTATTTTAACTTTTGCAGATTTTCAGGTCTGTGACTCTCCAAGCTGAGAGTAGTTTCTCTACATTTTGGCATGTGAAGTTAGACATAGATATAGATTGTGCTTTTTCTAAACCAGTTTGTGAGACAATGCATAAATTGAGAAGATTTTATTCCACTCTGATCGCGCTACATTCACATTAGAACTCTTTATAATTTTGTGCATCTTTAGCTCTGCCAAAATAGCTCTAAAATTATTCTAGTAGTTTTAAAGCCAGTTCTGCTGATGCTTTGTTTTGATGTGTGTGTGCATGTGCTGATTATTGTTGTTCTTTCTTCCTTAGGAATATATATTTAAATTTCCCTGCTGCCTCACAGTTCCCACACAATGTTTGCTTGATTACATATTCTTTGTGGCTTCATTTGGTTTGTCTCTCTAGTGGGAGGTCCTGCAAGCAATGATAATGGACCATCCTCCCCAGAGGAATTTATGGGTAATTTTCTTTGTCATCTGAAAGATTTATGATCAAAATATTAAACATGAATAGGAAACTGAACTAAATAAATCACAGCTTAATTCTACAGATGTATGCTGATTTATTTACATGTGGATACAGCACTCAGAGACCCCAGTTTTACTTCAGACTTTTGCTGACAGATATAGGAAGGCAGCAATTTCAGCTAGGTGTATGGGACTCTTTCATTCAGCTCACTATCAGTACTAAGGTTCTTCCACAGTTTTTGATGAGGCTTTTGGGTGCAGATCCAGAAAAGTTTGTGAGCTGTGCCTGTCTGCAGTATTCAGACTACGTTAGGAACTTCATTTCACCAAAGCAACACTTAAAGTGTCGTTAGTGGGCCTCAGCAGGATAATCCAAACCACCTAAATCAGCAGTCTAGACTGTGTAAGTAGACAGTGGAGAGAAGTAAACCCTGCTCAGGGTCTATGGGTACCTACTTTGGTTAGCAAACTATTTCTCTCCCTTGGCTCCTTGGAGCTTACAAACCTACTCCAGTGTTACGATGTCCTGAGCAAGGGGCAACTTAGAGCCAGCCAAGAAATAGCTGAATGCTTGAAGAGTAACCCTTGCCTGGAACAGCTTATAATCTGAAGGTTTGTGTGTGGCTTTTTTCCTCCCATGAAAAATTACAGTAAAGTGCAGTAAAACCATGTCTTTGATTTTACTTTTTTTTTTTAAGTTGTAAAAGATTGCTATTACAATGAACTATAAGAGATGTTTATTACTTAGTAAGGCAATGTAAATGTTATTTTTTACTTCAGGAACAACAGCAAATGCTACTGTTTCCTGGATCTTATCTCCATATTCTGCATTCTAATATATATATCATGGATTTTCTTATATCTGTCAGTCCTCTCTGTCAGATTTTGGACTTTCTCCTGCTTTAACAGACGAGACTTTGAAGTTTCATTCAGTACTCAACAGTCTTCTTATGTTGTGTATTTTTTTACTCACACAGAATAATGTACACAATGATTCTGACAAACTATTAACAGACATTTAAATGCTGCTAACCTTGCTTGCTGCTCCTCCTTGCAAATCTCTGTTTTAGTTGAGTCTTTTCCTGGTTTATGTAAACTACACTTCAAACACTTTCTCACAGCTAGTCATTGCTGGGATCTCAGATGTCAAACAACTCAATTTTGTTTAGGAATTTCGAGCCCAGACTCTGTTCATTTTGAAGCATGCTCCTGTAAGGAATAACAAACTAACATCATGCTCCAAAAAGCTCACTGCTTGTCAATTTGTTTTTAAAAAATATCTTCTAAACGTACTCTGAGATTTATTTTAACTCTGTACAAACAAATCCAACAACCATTACTATGATTTTTAAGAAATAAAGATTTGATGCTACTATCTTAAGAATTCATTTAAAGAGATATTATTTTGGACTAGGTATTTCTTCTGAAAAGGAAAGCAAACATGATTGTATATAGTTCACAACCTGAGTACTAAAATATACTGCAAACAATGAATGAAGCTCCCAAATTTTTGATGCTTGGTATTTTGGTTTTTTTCGACCAACATTATATTATCCAAAGCAGAATTCAGGTTTCTGCTTTCTCTATTTAGACACTTCCCTGTTATCATGGATTTAGTTCATCTTAAAATGATGATCATGAGTCTCAGCGGTGTTTGAGAGCTTGCTGTGGTGATTAACAAAAGCCTATTTCTATTCTGAAGTGCACTGAAGTATGTAATTAAACGTTATTCTTTTTCTCCAGATTGAAGCTGAGTTTTGAAATAAGAATGGTTTGATTGAAAACTCAGCTTTGTGAAATGGTTGAGTTCTCTCCAAGCTAAAGCCAAGTTCAAAAAGCTGATGATCTAGTTAAAGGGCCTGAGCTTAAACTATTAATAGGAAGACCTTCATGCTTACACTGCCTTTAAACTAATCTGAAGTGCTACAATTCATGATGGCTGCACATTCATTTCAACTTGATATAAAAATATACAAATACCTTTGTTATGTTTATTTCCTTGATAGACAACAAGTTGAACATCAGCCAAGGATGCACCCTTGCAGCAAAGCAGGCCAACAGCCTCCTGAGGTGCAGTAGGCGAAGCATTGCCAGCAGGTTGAGGTAGGCAGTCCTTCTCCTCTACTCAGCACTGGCGAGATACATCTGGAGTCCTAAATTTCCAGCTGAGGAAAGGCATGATCATACTGGACCAACTTCAGCCACAGACCACAAAGATGATTAATAACATGAAGCATCTGTCATGAGTGGTTTGGAGAGCTGGGGCAGTTCAGCCTGGAGAAGAGATGCCTCATGGGGCTTATGCATTTAAAAATATCTTTGAGGACATTAAATAAAGTGGAACCAGTCTCTCCTTTGTGGTATCCAATGATCCAAGGATAAGAGGCAGTGGGCACAGTTTTAATTCCACCTAAACCTGAGACCAAAACTTGGGGGTGGGGGGGGTTCAGTGAGTATGGCCAGAATCTTGTAGAGGTTGCCCAAAGTGGTCGTGGAATCTACATCCTTGGAGATACTTAAAACCTTGACTGTACACCATCTGCAGCAACCCACTCTAGCTAATTCTTCTCTGATCAGCAGTGTCGGCCTAGTCCAGATGTCACTGCTACCTGACTGCCTCAGTGATTCTGTCTGTTCGTGGATGAGTCATAGACTAAAAGGATGAAAATAAGTTTCAGTGACTAAAATAGTTTTGATGACATCAGCTGTCCTGCTGTGCCAGATGTGACCCCCAAGATGACATTACATGTTAAAAATACCTTCAGGTCTCAACAATTTTTTTTTTGTCTTTTATGTTAGTATCCTTTCAAATTATTTTATTTCAATTTTTAAAATCTTCTTTATCATAGAAAGCTTTGCTGGGAAATTATAATATTCAGTCTTAAGAGGAGAAAAAGTATATTTTTCTGCCTTAAAAACATCTTTGCAAAGAAGGTATTTCCTGAGAAAAACTATGTTACAGCAAGTCATGATGATAAGACAATCTTTTTACCTGTAAGAGAACAATAGATTGTTTAGTCCATAGTTTCTTTCATGCATGATATGAGCATTTTTGTTACATTTCATGCACTCCTTGGGTCAAGTTACTAACGTATGTATAGTTTAAATTATTCATCTTGGACAACCACATGGGTTTAGCAAGCAGATTTACAAAAGTGCTCTTCAGAACAAAAAAAAATATTGCAGAAGACATAAATGCTGTTGTATTATCTCAGTAAATATTAAAGATATTGTAAAGGAAGAAAGGAAGAAAGGATGATCAAATACTTTCTGTTGGCTGCATGTATTCCTTTGGTGAAGAAGCTGGTATTAGGTCTCAGAGGTGTGGCAATCTTCCTTTAAAATATTGAATATTCAGAAGCAATATATCAAGTTACATTTTATTAGTTTAAGTTCTTCTTAGTGCATATAGACTCTGCCTTCATCTATTGACATAAGAAAAAAGATTATGTCAACAACATTCCTCAGAGGTGCCTATCTATCCATTTTCTGCTTTGTTCCTTGTGCTCAGGATTGGCAGTTCAATTGTTCTGGTTTGTGACAAGAGTCAGCTCCCTGAGCTCCAATTTCCATTAGTGGTTACTTACAAAAAATGTAAGCTCCCTTTAACCTTAATAATAGAGGAAAATAAACTGCAAATAGCAAGAGTGAAGCACATCCATGACTGAATGCTTGGATGGAAGGATGAAATATGCAGAAGCAGATCTTTCACATGATACTGTAATATGATTCAGAACATACACCATAGTAAATATTATTATTGGTTGAAGTGAAAGTATATAAATTTCAGAACTGTTGTATGAGTTTTCCTCATATTTTTAAGGAGATACTAAAGAACAGGGCATGAACATATTACATGAGCAACAATTTCAATAAGGTGATTTTTATGATACTATAGTGGTGGAATTTGTTTCAAAACTGATTCCTTGCCTAAGAATTGATTTCCAAAAGATCATTGATCATCTTGAAGAATCTGATTTTTGCATAGATGTTTATGGCTTCACTTTCTACCCTCCTCTGTTTTTCTTTGTCACAGGCTTACAAAACAAAGTACTATAACTGTCTTTGTCTGAAAATTAAAAATCAAAATATTCAGCCTGTACCTAAAACCAGATATCAATTATTTATCTTGCTAAGAGGAAAACACAGATCAGTTCTGTAAAACTCTTCTAAACAATTCAAAAAATTGTCATCAATGGTTTTTCAAGATGTTGTTATGGATCTTCACATCACTCAATTTTGCTTCCTGTTTATTGATGAAAGGTGAGTGGAAAGGATTGATGGCTCTGCTCACACTGATATTGTGCCAGCCCCAAGGGTTGTCCTGGTCCTCGGTGCATGCGATGGAGCTGCACAAGACAAGGAGATTCTGCTGCCCATTGCTCCAGTGCTGTTCTCAGAGCACAATTAATTTCAGAAGGGATCCATAGGTATCAATCACACCATCTGCAGTAAGGACAGTTACAGACAGCAAGGAGTATTGCACAGCAGGATTACAAACCTGTATAAGCCTGTACAATGCTTCTGTTCTGGACTATCTTCGGAGAGAACCCCATCTCTTTTCACTTATCCCATGGTAACCTAGAAAAAAGAGGTAAATTTAGTATCTAAATACATGTCATAGTCTGAGTCTGCTTGAATAATATGACATAAGGAATAAAGAGTATTAAGCTGGTAACTCCACTGTCATTTGAATAGTTTGCTTTTACTTGTTTTCCTAATAAACTCTGGTCTGCCCTGAAGTGCACTTTTTTGTCTTGCCATAGTATTTGAATGAGTCATTTCCATAATTAATTCTGTCTATTATTTTTCTTCTCAGAATTATCTTCTCTCCTTCTGAGTCCATTCCCTTTTTCAGGCTCTCAGAATCTCTTCCCATATCAAAGCTGTGTGGGTCTTATATTTGCACTTGGAGAAACACATGGATTTTGGATATTGAGGAATATAACTTTGCTTTTAAATTAACTTATTTAAATTTCAAAGAAAAATAACTTTTAAAAAATAAGTTGATTGTTAATTTAATCTTTTTAATTAATTTAACTGGGAGAAACTGTTTTAAAAAATGTACCAAATTGCTTTCTTTAGCTGTCTGCCTTAGCATGATCATACAGCGCAGTCATCCGATTCTCATACACTCTACTTTTGTCAGCTATTGTTGTAACTTGTGTCCTGGCCTGTCCTGACCTTCTCGTGACAGACAGTTAATACCTTTCATTCCCATTTCACCAGTACAGTCAGACACTATGCACTGTACCATCTTATGGGATCTGGTCTGTTTCATCAGGGCACACTCTTACCTTTTTCAGATTCTTGGAGGCCGCTCAAAATAGTAGGTCCTTTTCTTAAACCCACAGAAGTAAGCCGTAATATTGGATAAGTGGTGAACGTGTCATGTGGAGATTGAGAGGCCAGAACAGTGTTTGTGTTCCCTGTGCTGAAAAAGTAATATCTCCAAGAACAGAGTTCAATGATGATTTCCCTGGGGTATCATGGTTCCACATGGATCCTAAATAAGACTGTGACAGCTACTTAGCAGTCTAGTCCCACCTCCCCACTTCCCATATGTTGCATCTGTCCTTGAAAGGGACTCCAGACAAAGAGCAATTTGAACCTCTTTGTGCATGTACAAAACTCTGTTTCTGTCAGTGTACTTATTACCAGAATATTAAGCCCATATGTTTAAAAACACATCAAACCCAGAAAAAACCCCAAATATCCCAAACATTATCTACCCTCTGTGGTATGCATTTATGCACCAGAGGGAGAAATATTAATGGACAATCACAGAATCCTCTAAGGCAGAGGAAGTACACTGAATGATCTCTCTTCTTAGAAGGACTGCTGTGATAGTGGTCTTTGAAAACCAGAATCAGAGAGTCAAAGAGGAAAGGCACACTCTGCCTCGGTCCTTGGAGAAGTCTCAGGAATTCTTTCCTCTCTCATTTTCAGTTGCTTAAACCCACGCTTCAAGGAACCTGCTGGACTTTGTTGTGTATTTCTTCTCTACAAAGGTTTTTCTAGCTGGATTCCCAGAGCAGTAAAAACAGTTGGGGTTTGCTAGCTCTAAACAAAGATCTTGATACCTGGTTGAACTATAAAAGATCTGGCACCTCTCTTCATAAAAGCCTTCCTGTACCATGCAGCTACTGAATTGCAGACAGAGCTTTCTCGCATTAGAGCTGGCAGGCATCAAGGACCGTCCCACTCTGAGGCTTGTACTTCTGAGGGCAGGGAGAAGGAAGCAAGTTCACCCAAGGTTTCTCTTACCTTTGACTTGGAAGAATCACAGTGTTTCTGCACGATGTTGTTGCTCTTCTAGTAAAAAGTCTCTAGTGACATTTTAATTGTACCAAAAAGTTGTATTTTTGTTGTTGTTGTTGTCTGCATTTTTTTCTTTTTTATATTCTCATGTTAATCTGCTGCTGGTAAGAATAGAACATATTAAGTCTTCCAGAAGGCTAATAGTTGTTCTAATTTCAATTCAATTATCAGCACAGCTCTGCCCCTCCTCACATTTCATAATACTGCTAAAATAATGTTACACCCCCTCATGCTCTTCACTTGCCCTCTTTCCCTTTTCTTCTCTGCTCTTAGTGGTTTTCCTTTCTGCCCTTGACTTTACATTTTCTCCCTCCAGTCAATCCCATATTCTTAAAACTCCTTGGAGCTCATGCATAAGAATCCATCTTCTCTTTCCTTCTTCACAGTCTAACCACCCTGGGCTAAATTTTCAGAAAAGTCAGGATATAGAGAAGACAATGTACACTGAGAGATAACTTCTATTTCGATTTTTGTTTTAGAAATATTTGTATTTTTATTTTTATTTATTCCTGAAAAAAAAATTATTTTTATTTATTCCTGAAGCAAAGGGGTAATTCTAAAAAGATTAAAATGATTGGGAAAACATGCCCTGGGACACAAACATTCATATTTTTCATTTGTGCCTAGCTCATTGCTCCTTACTCTGATTTTGTGCTCTGATTTTGTATTGATGATATTATGAAAAAACTGCACTATTATGAACCTAGAGATGCTCAAAAATGAACAGGTAAATCTTTAAGAGCAGTAATACAGAAATGCTCTTTTGCCCGGGCACATGTCCACTCTCTGGGCCACAGTTTGCTGTGTATGGATCCCATCACTCCGTTCCATACCCTCCTGAGGTCTTGAGTTGAGAGTAGAGATGGTCGCTGTTCACAGTGCTGAGAATTTCAAGAATATACTTTCAGGACAGCTGTCACAGTTCTTCCAAGGATTTTGTGTTAACATATGCTCTGCATGGAGACCACTGGTCTGTGGGAGCTCTGCTTTCCCAGTTAGAGGTAAATATGGGTACGTGGTGAGAGAACAAGAAATACATAAGCTTTTTAAGCCTGTGTAGACTGTGAAAAAAAAAAAATCCATCTCTGAATAAATTTCTGCCTGTATCCTGCCACTCTTGCATATGATTCTCATTTACAAGTTGTGTAATATCTCATAGCATCTCTTCTTTTCAGCCTGATCTGATTATTCATAAATCACTTCTGGTTGGAAAAAGTCTCTTTTTACACCTCTGTGACACACTCCTGTGAGGTTTGGTTGGGAGGTTGGTCCCAGCAGTAACTTCAGGCTAGCCTGTTCCCTTCTGTGAAGATTATAGTACAGTTGAAAGGGAGAGAAAGGATAGGAGTAAACAGTGGAAGAGAGGGAGAAGATAAGAACTATATAAGCCATTCTATCACCGAGAAAAATGTTTGGGGAATCATGGCCTTAAACATCTCAATCATGATTTAGCTCACAATGCAAATGAAGGTTGCAATGAAAATGTTTTTTTACCAAATAAATTGGAATTCATAAATTCATGTTTAATGTCTCATATCTGCTATTTGTTCTTTAAAATGTAACAGTGCCTACAAGGTCACTTGAATGAACACTGTTCCCTTGCACTATAAAAAAATGTATGCCCTCAACATCAAGTGCTAGTACATGGTAAAGAACAGTAGAAATTGGAAACAATTATTTTGTTAATACAAATTCAAAGAGTGACTGTCAAAAGACAGTGTTTCTAAACATCTTCAAGAATTTTATACCTATCAGCACAGGGGAATTCCTTTATGCTTTGGTCAGACAATAAAATTTGTCCTCAGTTTTTATTCCTTCACCAACAGCAGACTTTAATTCACAGGTTAAAAAACTATTATTCACTACAATGCAGGGGTTGAAGCTAGTAATATATACTACTCACAGTAATTACATATTTCAGAGAATATCTTAGTCTTGATAGTGAACCCTGTAACTGAGATTTCCTGGCCTTTTTTAGGTACTCTCCTAAAGCTCTGGAATTTAGCCTTTGTACACTTGTACTCCACAAAACCATCACAGTAGGTTATTAAATAAGTAATATTAAAAATAAGTTAGTCTTAGAGATTTGAATTTGTTTTTTCTCCCATAGCTCAAAACCAGGATCTTGCAAACATGAAATGAGTATGCTGAAAGTAAAAAAAACAAACAAACAAAAAAACCCTGACGTGAAAGAGAAAGATGAAGATATACCAGAAAGCAAAGTTTCACACAGGAAAACAGTGAGTGCCTATGCCTATGGGCATTTATAAACACATAATTAAAAACTTCATTTGGCCTGCAGGTCATCCAGGACAAGAAAGAGCATGGCTGAATTACAAAGTCAGCATAGGGGACTATGTTCTAGCAATGTAAAGTTCTTCAGACATAATTTAATCACTCCCTGAGCTTTGTTTTTAGGTGTTTAAACACAAATTTACTTATGGCAACAGGAATTTCAACTTCTATAGGCATGCATATGTGCTATAATGCGGATATGAAAATCTGATTTGGCACTTTCTAAAATATCTATAATTTTGCATCCGCCTCTTCTCTCTAACGGAAAACAATGCCACTTATTTGAGACTGTGATTTAAAAAAATATGGGATATTTTTGTCCTAAATTCCCACCTGTTCTTAAAATTAATTTTCTTTCAATTCCACTAAATACATAGAGGACTAACTGCCCTAGAAATGATAGAGTGGGCTCATTTCTGGGAAGTTAACAACTTATCAAGGGCAATATAAACAAAACTGGCTTAAGTTAGTGTTTCATAAAGCCTCTTCGTGTACGTGTATGTCTCAAGTCCCAAGAAATTTCTGAATCCTCACAGAGCATTGCAGTGCACTTGTTGCAAAATAAAGCCAATTTGCTTAGCATGAATGTCTGCATTACAGATTCCAGAAATAGCCAAACACACTTATCTGTTCATTTACTGAGAACTCCTGTTGCATTACTGAAGCTGTTGGCCTCAGGTAACAGTGGGAGTCGGACTGGTGAAATCAGTATGTAATTTCAGTTATAACAAAATTTGCAGAAAACTTTCAAATCAGACATTTTGTAATATTTTTGTTAATTTGACAAGGAGTAATGGCTTTAAATTGAATGAGGGTAGGTTTAGATTCGATACTAGAAAGACATCCTTTAGTGTGAGAGCCGTGAGGCACTGGCAGATGTTGGCCAGAAAAGTTGCTGACGTCCCATCTGTGAAAGTGCTCAAGGCAGAATTGGATGGGGCTTTGAGGAAAACTTGATCTCATGGAAGGTGTTCCAGTCCACAGTAGGGGGTTTGGAACTAGGTGATCTTTAACCCAAAACATTCTATGATTCTAATTCTATGATCCTATGCTATTCACATTCATGAAGGTATGTTTCAATCCTGATACTTAAAAAAGCATACTTTTTTCATAATGAGTTGAACGCTTCCTGTGATGCAATGCAGAATATGGTCAGATGTGAGAAGTGCTGAAGCCATCTTCAAAAATCCCTTCTCTGATCACATTGCAGAGGCTCAGTCTGCACTGCTCTGTATGCATACCCCAAGTTTCCATACGAGTAATATGCAAAGTTTCTGCCCGTCTCTCAACACCTTTAAAGGCAACTAGAAAATAAACAAACAAAATCAGCTGTGTTTTGATAATTTTCTTTTTTCACTTTTTCTTTTAAACTGCAAGGTGATGGCCTGAAAAATAAAAAAAATCCTGATCTGCTACTTCCACCATCACACAATTTATTTTACTGCTGGTATTGTATTATAATGAGAAAGGTTTTGAATGGTTCATTGCTAAGTTTCCAACATTAAAGGGTAAGATTCCAAACTATGCTGTTTCTGAAGCACTTTGAACACTGTTTGGAGAACATTTTCCTTGGCTCCTATACAGCTTTATTTAGAGCTTTGTCAAATGGCTCTGGAAAACAAATTAACATTCAAAAATTTTCTTTGAGTACCATTAAAATAATAGTTCCTGGGTATTATAAAAGAACTTCACAGGTCTCTTAGAAATATAACTGAAATACAGCCATGGTAAATGAGGTGAAAAGTTGACCAAGCCTCCGCAGAATCAACTTGTTAATTAATATAGCAAACATAGTATTCTCTCTTCTGAAATAGCCATTAGGGTTGTATTACTAAAACTGTATTTACCTTTTCCTTAGAGAAAAAGAAGCGAATCACAATCTTTGGATTAAGCATAACATTAGTAAGGCAATACATATACATTAATGAGAAAGGCAACTCAGACAAATAATGCTAACTGTGCGGTTGCTTCATAACAATCTTTCAACCTTTATAAAAAAAGTGGAAAGCAGCACTATAAAACAATTTAAAAGAAGGCAAAGGTTTTGCAGGATAGTAAAAGTCTGAATGTGATCAATGTGTTCCAACATGCTGGAGATTCTGACCACAAATTTTGAAGGATGAGTGTAGCTGATAAACGACAAAAAAGATTAGTCTGAAATATTTACTATCTGTAGTGCTAACAGTCATTCCATCTATATTAATTGGCACAGTGACTTCTGTGCCAGATGGTCTATTGCAGAGAGTGAACATTACCCTCGTGGATTTATCCAAACTATGTATTTGACGTTTGGATGAAAGCATTTTGCTTTTTTTTTACTGGTTGAGCACAGAGAATTATGTTTGTCATCTTAATGCTATTATTCCATACAGGTCATCAATAAGTATACATACAAAGGTCTAATGGGATTCTAAGCAAAGACAGATATGATGGATTTTGTTTGAAAAAAACTCTGAAATCTTCAGTCTTATTGCCAGTGTTTACCTCAGCTTTCAAAAATAAATTCTGATACCCTGTTGCTAAGGCAGTAAACAAATAGTAGAGATGAAAGTCACTGGGAAGTGTAATACTTTACCATCTTCTCCAGATCTGGGTATTTTGGGGAAGACCCTGACTAGAACACTGCCATAAACATGCTGTGTTTTGGCCTAATGCCAGTACAGTGTTATAACTCCCTGCCCACTATATGTTGACTGCCCAAATGGGATTGCTATAGGGTTGTCTCATCCCCCAAGCACAGTGATATGGCAGCTCAGCTCAGCTCAGCTCAGCTCAACTCCCAGACTGACTTCAGCATCATCATACTGGATCACTCATACCAAGAGCTAGTGTCCTTGGAGAAAGGTGGAAAGGAAGGGACTCTGTAATTCAACAAGAACATGTGTTAGGCAAGAAGTTTGGATGAGTTGCCACAAGGCTGGCTGCTACTCAAAGAGCCAAGATACCCTCAGAAAGTCTAGGGTTTCAGTCAGTTATTGAATAGAATCCATATGGGAGTTGATAATTTGTTAATTTTTTAATGGTCCATCAACAAACCCCAACAAACCAAAGTGTAGTTTTATTTGCTATTATATAGCTAAAAGCTTCCAACACAGGCTTTTTATTAATCACAGCATAAAAACATGACACAGAATGTGTGAGATAAGGAGATCAAGAGCTAGAAGCTCTGTGCAGCTTAAAAGGTGTGATAAAAGATGGGATTGTCTGTTCTATATGCATGCATACACTCAAAGGGTATACTGGGGGTGTATACAGAGAGACAGTCACATTGAAAGTAGAGGGATGAGAAACTCAAAAGGAGGGAGGGAGGTCAACCGGAAGCAAGACAGAGAGCAGGATTACTTCTGTCAAAGGAATGCAGTGAACACAAACAAGAAGTTAAGTGCAAAATGAAAAAGAAATAAATGTTGTTTGTACAAGCAAAGTAAAAGAACAACAGCAGCAAGAAAGAGGAAGAGAGAGTGGGAAGAGATGATATGGGCATACAGAATGGGAAAGGAATGAAAGATTCAGAGCTGAAGGGGAAATAAGCAAAGAAATGGCAAAGATGTTTGCACTTGGTGCTTCTTTTTGCTCAAAATAATTTTTGTCTGGTTTAGAAAAAAGTAATGCCAGAAGGCCAAAATCATCAATTTGTCTAGCAAGAATTGTCCTTTGGAAGAAATATCAAATCCTGGCAATTAGATTTTGACCAGAGCACTCTCTTCACCAGGGAAACGGTCTGGGGAGACATTTGGTCTTTCACAGTCCATTTTTATCTAAAATAAATCAATTACATTTTGGAGACACTATCAAAGCTTGTAGGAAAAGATCTTCCCTGTTCCTCCTACAGATAGGTCTGTGATTACAATTTGAGTGTGTGTGTGGTGTTTAAGCTCATTGTGAATATTTAAATAAAATAGTCACTGAATAGCTACAACTTGCTGCTTTGTACCCTGATTTACTCTTACCTCAGAACATTCATCTGTTGCAGTAAGGGACATAGGCTGGAAGGAGGTCAACAGAGGCTAGAAATGTGAATGAACATTAACTGCCTGCTAAACAAAGTGATGATTCATGAGTGAAAAACAGGCATGATTTTAAAGGTCACTAGACTCAGTTAAACTGCATGTCTAAGTCTTGTGTATGTGGCACACACAATATGCAGATCTACCATAGGGCAATTCCTTAGGTATTCATCAGCATGAATAATTCTGATCTCGTTTAGCACATAGCCATACTAAATGACATAAAGAAAATGAGGTATAGTCTCAGATCCATAGTCAGTGGTTTTATTATGCAACTTGCACCTCTTGCAGAAATTCTGGCACTCCCTATACCTTTTAACCCTCTTAGGAGATATGAACTATTTCTGGATCCAAGCTCTGAAAAAATTCACCTTTGCAGCCTAAGGCTTAGGGAAGGCTTGCTTCTGGCAAAGGCATAGGTTTGTAATTTTACAGGATGCTCTCATAGGTCATTTTTGGATGGCTTTCAGCCTGATGCCTTAAGATGATTTTAGCCTTTACTCAGTAATGCTTTGTTATTTTGAGACATTCACATCTTCTTTATCTTTTTTTTTTTATTATTGCTGCTTTTATCTGTGGCACTTAGAATGCCAAGACAGATCGCCTCAAGAAAAATAAAAGGCATTATTATATTCTGTCTCTATCCAATATTTGTGCTTTCAACACATAATAAATATTCAGATGTGTTTGCTGTCATTAGCTAGAATGGGAAGTCTGTCACTGAGAAAAGGAAGACCTATTTAATAACAGCAGGGCCAAGTTTCCTTTAATATTACGGAACTAAGCAATTCAATATTTCATCAAGGTCTTTAACAAAAGCCTGACAGCCTAGTGTAGGACAGTCTTTTTGTCTGTGTGCTACTGGGGTACATTCTTAAGATACTTCCCCAAACTCTTCAGCACAATAATACACATGACATTGATCATTTTATGGGCTGTAGAATACTACCCGTGGATAGGCCATAGATGCTTTCTTGAAATCCTTCTTTAGTTTTGACTATCTTAACTGGAAGGAGGCAGCCAAGGTCACATCCAAGATGGGATGGTTATTTGCACTCTACTCCACTTCTCAGCTGCTTGTAAAATTACAATCCCCATTCTTCTCTAAATAAAGAAGGAGAAGCCACTTTCATAGTGAACTCTGAAAAAAAGATGATGGAGGGTTTTCCAACTGTGAGAGTCTATTATTAATTACTTTAGTTTTGTTCTTTTGTTTGGGGAAGCAGTATGGTCCACAGTCAACCAAGAACATAGCATTAGTTCAATTTTTCACTATATGAGTCATTTCCTCTTTCACTAATGACATCTGTAAAATTCTGATTTCGGTCATAGTAACTGCTCCTTGAAGAAAATATCTTGAAGTGGTTTGAAAAGAAAATTACATATCAATCTGTGTTAGGGTGGCTTAAAAATGATGCAGATATATTCCAATTCAAACAGTGAATGGTACTATTTTGCTAAACTTCACTGCAAATTTTTGTTAATTAATCCGTGTATATGAATTATTTTATTTTAAAAATCAACTTCAATTTAAAATAATTAAATATTTTAAAATGTTAACACAGTTTCTTAGTAACTAGATATTGTTCAATTATCATCCTTGAAAAAACGTTAATACTTCATGATTGGTGACATTATTTTCTTTTGCATTAACAAAACATGATTCATAGTTTTGTCTTCTGATTGCCACTATTAGTTCAGAAAAGAAAGTGAGTCAGATTAATGCATATAACTTTATTTTACTTGAAGCTTAATTCAGCATCAAGGTCATACTCAAAAGTGAGGCTGCAAATTGAAATAGCAAGGTCTAAATGCAGTACATATTTTTTCCCATGATTTTACTGATATAAAAATAAAGCAAATTGTATATTAATAGAACAAACCAAAAATATTTTCCCCACCTTGTTTTTTTTTATCTTCTCTTCCTCTCTTCACCTGGCAAAATTCCTTTTGGATACAAGAAACTCTACTGCATATATTTATCTCCCTGGAGAGAGACTGAAGAAAAAAACATGTGACAGATGTTAGTCACACTGCTTAATGTACTACTGGAACACATTCAGAAACTATGGTGATGAGCATGATATAAATAATCTATATAGAAGAGAATCCTGAAACCATTCCTCTGAGAAAATGTTCATTAATTTCAATTAGACTTTTACCTGGGTAATGATTAATATGGGAAGATTACCAGATTATAGATATTACTTTTCTATTTTATAGTAAGAGTAACACCATCATTATGCTATTCCTAAACTTTGTTCTCAAATGCTTTCTACTTATTTTCTTAAAAAAAAGTGAAATTGCTAATCAAAATGTGCATGATAAATGGCAGCATCACAGCTAATAAAAGCTCTGGAAGGGATACTAGCCAACAGCTAAATAATAGCCAAAGTGCTTCTTATAAATTCATACTGCTTCTTGGCCAGAATGTGGTCAGCACAGTGGAATGGCTGTACTAGGTCAGTCAGAAAGGGCCAAGCATCTGGGGGCCATCTCTCTGCTCAGTCTTTTTCTGAGATTATGGACCTGTTTTGTCTTCCTTCTAATTTGTTTCTTCTCTAGATAGAAGAGTTTTAGCTCACTTTATAAGCCTCAGTTTTGTCACATTTGGAAATAAATCCTCACCTTTACTAATTATTGTTGCTTCAACTATTTTGCTAATAACTTCAGATTCTGCTATATCCTTTTAAATATGGGAGGATTATGGGAGAGAGGTCAGAACTGTGTTTTAAAGGTGTTTCATTATTAATTCAACTGAGAATGGTCTTGTTCTCTGTTTTGTTCTATTTTTTTCCTGACAGTTACTAACATTTGATTTGGGTTTTTGCCTGTTATTCAGCACAGAACTGACATATTTGTGGAGCTAACTCTCATTATCTCAAGATTTTTCTTCTGAGAGGTAGCACTTAGCTTGGAGCTCATAATTTTATATGTGAATTTGTGGGTTTTTTCCTCTTGTGCATCACTTCGCATTTTTCTGCACTGCATTCCATCTGCCATTTTATTGCCCAATCAGCCTCATAAGTTTCTGCAGCAATTCTTCACAGTCAGTCTGCAGTTTTCCTATTCTGAATAATTTAGTATTAACAGCAAACTTTCCAGGCTCCCTACAAAATGCCTTTTCTAGGACTTGCATGAAGTCACTGTAAAGCACAAGTCTCACCTCAGCCCCCTCAGTCCATAGTGACCTGGTGTGATCCTCGGAGTGTCCTGCACAGGGCCAGGGGTTGGACTCAACGATCCTGATGGGTCCCTTCCAACTCAGAATATTCTGTTATTCCAAGATTCTATGATTTAATTTAAAAGGTTTGAGAGATGGTATTGCCAAATATTTTGAAAATACAGATAGACTATATCAACTAAATCATTCTTATTTTCATGTTTGATGACTTTCTTAAAAAAAAGTACTAAAACATCCACATTACAGAACTCTCCTCTATAGAAGTCATGCTGGTATTTCCAAAAAACTTGTATATTATGCAGATGCCCACTAATATTGTTGTACTAATTTTGACTACTAGTTTACTGTCTTGGGGTGACTTTATGGTGTGTATCCCATGTCGCTGCCCTATGCCCAGAAATTAACTTTGTGCCTTTCTATGCCTTTAAACTGAGCCTGAGAGGGGGAAGGAAAAACTGAGCAAAACTTTTTCAAAGCAGTTTGCAGCTTGTTCAAGGTCACACACAGATAGCAACTTTTTTTTTCAGCTGCGGCAGGGGAGCGAGGAGGCACCCGGCTTGCGGCTGCCCGGTCAGCTTTTGGCCAGTTATTTCAGTTTTTTTCCTCCGGAGAGAGACTGAGAGTTGAACTTTGTTTTTCCTTCCCTGGAATTTCAGATTTTCTCCCTTTTCTACTGGACTGCTCCAATATCAGAGCATGTCAGGAGGACTTTCCACCGGGTACAGAGGGCCTGGCCCTGGCCCAAGCCCCAGCTCCAAGGAGACCAAAGGGAGGACTCTTAACACTTTCCCAGGTTTTTTTCTCCACAGTGAGAGATTTTATTATTTAGCATTATTTTCCTTTTCCCATGTGCTTGTTAAAGAAATAGTTTTTATCTCCTTTGCTTTCCTTCAAGGAAAATTTATTTTTCCTGAACCTGGTGGGGGAGGGGTTGTGACCTGCCTTCTCGCAGAGGATATATTTCTAAATTTGGCCAAACCGGAACATTTACCTAATATGGAAGTCAGGCCTAGAGAATCTAGCTACCCCAGTCTCCCCAGAAAGCCTCCCATATGCCATCTTCCATGGATATGTTGACATGCTGAAAGAATTCAAATAACGTAGAGGGAATTCTGACTGTATTTTACAGGAAGACTCCAGGCATTCTCCTGCCCAAGGTGAAATTTGATTATTTGTACATTGGAATGCAGTAATAGGAACAACTCACTGAATATTTTGGTCAGTATGCAAGTTGCAAAAGACTACTGATATCATGAAATCTTGAGTCTGAACTATTTTAGAAAGAAAGTGGACATGATTAATTTATTTTGTGCTATGCTCACATCCCATATGGTCTCCACTTATGGTACTTAACACACAAGCCAGAGCACACCTGTACAATTTGTATTTAAGGGTTTATAGATACTGTGATTATGAAGGCTGTAAAAGAGGTATCTGGACATTTTACTGAGTTGAAATACTTTCTGGAGAGGTACTGAAGCAGGATTTCAAGGCTGAGTGTGCAGCCTAAAACATCTAAGCAGCCAGCCAGAGCTTATATTCTGTTATTGAATATTATTCATGTGTTTATAAGCTATTTTAGATCCTTGTCCAACACCCATCCATTGGTTTCAGAATGGGAAGAGAAAACCATGCTCTCCATTCTGTTTCAGCAATGTACTCTCATTAAGGTACTATGGCCAGACCTGATGTATCAGGTATTTCCACTTTAAAGGCACAGCCTGAATGTGAAATTTCATGTAACTCCTCAGAAACATCA
This sequence comes from Corvus cornix cornix, assembly GCF_000738735.6. NCBI lineage: Eukaryota > Metazoa > Chordata > Aves > Passeriformes > Corvidae > Corvus > Corvus cornix. Next base: position 15,883,352 of record NC_047057.1, on the reverse strand, counting down.
TTTTTTCCCATTAATAGCAGGAGGAGAGATGTGTGACACAGAAATACCCCATTTATACAGGTTTTGGTTTTTGTAGGAATTCCCGTTGAGTGTGCTGACATCTTGTGGCTGGCTGGATATTTAAACATGTCATGTGTGTGCTGAGGGGAGGCAATTCCTGCACAGCATCTTGGGATCTCCACCTCTTCTTGAAGTCTTCAGCCAAAGGCCCCATGTTGAGAAACATCTTGAATTTGACTACACAGTACTGTAGTTTTTCTTTTTTTTTCTTCTTTCTCAGTTGAAATTCTTTGTTTCACCTCAAACCCCATAATTTTGGGGGAAAAATAAGCAGTCTCATATACATTTATTTTCTTCAAGTCACATAGTCATCAAATCTCTGTGCTTGAGACATGGACCAGAGCTGTGTGGCAGTGATAGCAAGAATGCTGGCATGTGTTTGCCAGTGAACTGCTCCTCTTTGACTGGTTTTTGGCTTCCTTTTGGGACCAGATGTTAGCAGAAAGAGGGAATGTTGTGCTGTTTTTTCCACAATGTACAGGATGGACAACTGTGCTCCAGTTCTTTGGGATTTTGTTTGTTTACTCTTTCTTAAAAATACATCCCCCTCAAGCCCTTCTTGTCTCATCCTTTTACAGTCTAAAGATTACTTCTGTCATTGGTGTCTTCTGACTATTATGTTTCTGCACGTTGCCCTTCCTTTGTCTCTGTAGTGTCCTATCCACTCTTTCAATCTTTGAAAAATCTGTCTTCTTTTACGAACTATAGTTTTTGGCCCCCTGTTCAAACTTCTTCTGCAGAGAATTTGTTGTGCCTGTCTGCAACACAGCAGCTGATTCCACAACAAAATTTACCACCTTTGATACCATCATCCTGCTGTGAGTGACAAGGTGAGGAGCAGAGCCTTTGAGTGTAACTCAAGGGAAGCTGAGAAAGCTGCTCAGGGTTGCTGCAAATATTTCCATGCTGAAGGCCCAGCAGACAGGGTGACTGCAGGTGTTTACAGAGCAGAGACTTTCAGCAGGTAATACAGAATCTGTGGCTCTTTTGGGGTTAATAAGATGCTTCTGAGGACCAGGGTAGAGGTTCTGTGGGTAGCTGCTGCCTCAGGCATAAGGACTGGCATCCACTGCGCTCGGTGTAAGAGTTAGACGCAGAGGATCAATGTATACAATCTGTCTCCCTCTGTTTATGTTCATGATTCATCTGTGCCTACACACTTTTGTGAACAGTATGCTGCTCTATGTTATTAAACACAAAACTGTGTACATAGCTTCTGGGATTTGTATGTATGTCTCATGAGAAGAAAAAAAAGGGTTTCAGTGAAATCCTGTCCATATGGCAGGTCAGCATGCATTAGTCTCCACTTTTCTGATGTGCCTGTTATGAAGAACCATTCAGAGAATTTATCTAGCCAGCACTACAGGAAATTTCCAAGCAGAAGAGAATACATACACATATGTTTCATTAAGATTTGATGAAGTTTCCAAAAATGAGGTGTATCAGAAACCAGAAGAAAGACAATATGAGCAAAGCATGCTGTATGTCCAGCATATTCTTAATAAAGTAGAAAGATTACAGATATCAATTTATAAAGTGTATTTATTACAGATAAGGGAAATGGAAGATAATTTAGTGACCTGATAATCTTAATCTTTTTAGGCAAAAAAGAATTACTATTACTAAAAATGAGAAAAAATTTAATAACTTCAGGAGATTTTTGCAACACAAATCTAGTAGTTACACTGCCAGAAGTTCTTTGGGAAAATTAAGAGATCAAGTTATTTGTGAGGTCAACACAAGAAAGAATAAATGGGTCTTGGAAAAAATGTACACATCCCAGCAAAATTGTTATAGCTCTTGACACACTGGATTTGGGAACTTTCATTACCAATGGATCATATGATTAAGGAATGCCTGTCTAACAGAAAGATACAGTCAAATGAGAGGCAGATAGAAAACCAATCCAGATCAGTTCCCTTGAATTTTTCTCTACAGTAAATACTACTCTTTTATTTTTCCCTGGATTTTTTTGATGAGGAATAAATTTGAAAAGAAACTATTTTCTTTTTTTTTTTTTTAACTGTGTAGCTGTCAGGAGATTTAACTTGCACTGTATTTTTATGATCTCAAATGTTATCCTCATTTCAAGAACTTTGCCCAAATCCATCAATAAACTATATTTCTTTAAAGGTGTTTTAATAAGGCTCATGAGGGATAGCAGTCACACTTAGACTTTGCAGAAGCATTTGTGCTGCAAAATGAACTCTATGACCACAGAAATGAACTCCACGACCAAAGAAATTACAGTTCTCAAAGTCCATTTGTAGGCTTTTCTGCATAACTGCTGTATTAAAGTTGCTATAATAAACCTCGTTCAGCTCTTTATTATCAACTAAAAATGTCTATTTCATTTGTAACTCACAAACTGTAAGAAAAAAAGAAAATACATTTTTCCCTTACCTTGCTAATATTTCATTGAGTATTTTTTTATTTTACTACCTATTAATATATAACATAAACTCCTCTAGTTCTGATGTCCTCAGTAAAAGACAAGGAACTACCAGAGAGGGTCCAGCAGAGGCCACAAAGATGATGAAAGGTCTGGAGCATCTCTGTTATGAGGAGAGACTCCGGGAGCTGGGCCTATTTAGTCTGGAGGAGACTGAGAGGGAATCTCATTAATACATACAAGTATCTCAAAGGTGGGTGCCAAGAAGATGTGCCAGACTCTTTTTCGTGGTGCCAGTGACAGGATGAGGAGCAATGGCAATAAACTGAAACGCAAGAAGCTTCACTTCGATATGAGGGAGAATTTCTTTACATTGAGGGTGGCAGAGCACTGAACACGCTGCCCAGGGAGGTTGTGGAGTTTCCCTGTCTGGAGGCATTCAAAACCTGCCAGGTGACCTGCTTTAGGTGACCATGCCTTGGCAGAGGGATTGAACTGGATGATCTCCAGAGGGCCCTTCCAACCCTAAATATCCTGTGATTTTCTAAACTCTTTAAGCATTGTGCATTTGATCTAAAGACATCATATACCCAGTCAATATTCACTTTGAGGATTTTAAACTTATTTTTGGAAAGCATCAATCAAAAAAAAAAAAAAATAGTGGTTGAAAATTTCAGCACAACCTTCAGAATTTCTGTTACTGTGAACAATTACCTTAAGGCCATGTAGGCTAGACTGAAACCAGCCACAATCTAAGTTGTGTCACACGTGGTGAGCTTTTCCTTATTGTGATCCTGTAGCATTGATGAAAGAATTTTGCAAATATTTTTCTGCTGTTTTAAAATTTAATTTTATTAAATAATTTAATATTATTATAATATTATTATAATTTAAAATTATTATTAAATAATTTAATATTATTTAATGAAATGTTGACTCTTCCTACACCTAAAACACTGATAAATATAAGCGTTACCTTTGTTCAAAGAGAGAGTTTTGGCCGCACTATTCATTGTATTCCTTTTTATTATGTGAACAAAATCCTAAAATGTTTCGGCTTCCACAAAATGCCAGCAATTTTTGTTCTACTCTAACTGTGATCTGGTGTCATCGAAACCAAAGTTTCAAGGTGGATGTCACTGTGTCTTTCACATCTAATGAGTCTGCCGTAAAACCAAAATATTTTAAAACCTTCAAAGGACATAATTTCTTTAAATAAAAGCAAATATTTAATTATTTAAGTAAAGAATATTCAAATAAGGGAAATTTGCTTGATATCCTTTGTCTGTTATCCTTGCTTTTACCTACTCAATCACCTTCTGAGTAGCACCAATTTCAGATGCTTCTAGACCCCTCTGAAGTCTTTATTTGCTACATTTTCTTCACTGAAAAATGTCATTTTCTGAGTGTCAAGCTCTTGTTTGTGACTGTAACTGACTCTTCTGCCTCCAAGATCCTCTGCCTTGAGTATGCTCAGTAAGTCCCTCAGGGAAGAAAAACTCTCCCTTTCTCCTCCCAGTAGGCTCTTTTTAGCTGCATTATTAAGGTAACATAAACATAATTATAAATGCATTAAAAAGTAGATCACCTGGCACTATCACAAAACCAAAGCCCTAGAAGATACATTTCTCTGTAGGTTAACAGCCATAAAACAAAGCAGGATGCAGCCAGCGTCTGGGAAGCCTTTGAGCACACAGTGCATGTACTTGTCAGTGTGTGTGCCAATACAGATTGAATAAGGAAGGATCCTTGGAAGCATCTTGTCTTTCAGAAGTACTCTGAGCTTCTCTTGTGCTCTGGGCTGTCTGCTGGGTGTCAGTGCTACCTGATTTAATAAGAACACTAATGAGACATGCTAAAAGAACTCAGTTTCCATACATAAGGCATATTTTAGAGGCATTATTTCAAACCTCCACAGCTCAGCCAAATCAAAACCAATTTTTCCTGGAACACTCAAATGCACTGCTCTCAATAAGGAATAAATATCTGCCAATTTCTAATTTTCTAGGTACAGCTGATTCATCAGTACAGTTCTCCAGCAAGCAGTCATAAGGCAATTTATAACAGAAGTCCATTTCAGTCAACTTATATTCCAGAGAACTAAATGGTATTAATCCAAACGCTGCAGAAAAAAATAAACGAACTGCAGGTTTAGGCTAGGCTTGAAAAATTTTAATCTTTAAGGCAAAAATTGTATGAAAGTATGAGGGGAACTGAGAGGAAAAAAGAGATTTTAGAAAGCAGTATTTAAGAACATACTGTAAGAATATAATTTAACCAACATTAATTAGTTTGAGAACCAGTTACTACAGTCAAACTATTTTTTCTGGCACTCTAAAATGTATTGAAGTGTTGATAATCACAAAATTGGAAGAGTTTTCGGACTAAAGGGTTTACAAAGGATTCATTGTAGTAATTTTTCAAATACAAAACGATTGTTTAAGCATCTCAATTCATAAACCCAAACTTGTTCATCATAAACATTATTTCATGTTGGTACATCAAAGTGATATATTTGTCTGCCTAACAGTATATATGATAATTATGGCTGATGAACAAAGTGGAAAAAAAGTCTTATTTTTTGACAAAAACTCCTACACATGAGAATAGTAAAGCAGAGAAAAATTGTCCTTGGATTTGCTCCTGGATATGTTCTGGCTCAGCTGCCTTTCCTCTAGAAAATCAGGATAGAAAGCTAAGTAAATGTTCATGGGTTGGTCTTGGTTAGCTGCCAGGCCAAACCCAGACACTCCTAGCCTTCTCAACCAGGATGGGACAGAAAATAAGATGGGAAAGTTAATGGTTTGACACAGGGAGATCACTAACCTATTGTCATCATGCATTTGACTTGGGTAAAATTAATTTACTTTATTGACAAAATAAATTTGGATAGTAAGAATCAAAGACAAATACATATGTTTGGAAGATGGGAACATTATTTTCTGAAAACACACATGAAATTAGATTCTATTTGTTCTCCTGAATGAAAATCTTAGCTACATATTTGATAGCATCAGCTATGTCCCAGCTTGAAAAGTATCTTATTTTGCTTCACAGGGTTCTGGAGATCCTTGTTTAGGAGACTTTTTGCTCCCTCTTTAGAAGCTGGCTTTGAAAAGAGCCATTCATTTGTCACCCTGTAAAACTTCTGAAAGTTTAAGGAAGGCACACTTTCTTAAGAATATTTTTACCAGGGAAATTGCAAGCAGTTTCTGAATGTGTGTAAGTATATTTTAAGGAGAAAAATAGGCATCCCATAAATCCCTCTGAGATGAGGAGGAAAGGAAGCAGGTCTATCTCCACATAGCAGAAACAAGCCACCATCTCATTCTTCTTGAGATGGCAGTGAAGTAGAAACAACCTCGCAGAATGACAATTGAATTATATCCATTGGATGAAAATGAGTCATTGGTGTCACAAAGATCAAAGAATGTTTCAAGGAACCTAAGGATGTACAGGACGGACTTTTCTCCTCTTGCTATGCATATCATCACCGGCCTTATGCATGTTCTGTCTGGAAATAGAAAGTTCTTCCTTCTGGTTGCTGTAAAAACAATGTTGGAACTCTGCTTTCCCCTGAGATTCAGGAAATGGTAATGAACCCTTTCTGCTTGCTCTGAGGGACTCATATTTGAAGCAAGAGACAAGAGAGCTTTGAAAGCTGTTCCCAACTCACTGCTATTGATATCTGGCCTGGTACCAATGAAGGCCGTCTTTCTGTGACTGGATCAACTATCCTGGCATGGATTTTTGCCTTTGTGCCAGCTGGGAGTCACATTTCACTGTGCCTTGCACTTCATCTACACTCGGGCAGAAGCCAGATTTCCCTGCAGGCTGCTTAACCACCTTGGCATGGCTTTTGTCCAAATGCTGGCTGGGAGCTGGTTCCTCTGTGGCCTTCTCAATTCTCTTGGCATGAGACAATTGCTCAGACACCCACTGAGAGCTCAGTTCCCGCAGCCTGCTGTTTCCATCTGCTGATTCTGTGTGACAACAAAAAGAAAGAGGCTATCCTTCAAACAACCTCAGATTTTTTTTCTTTGGAATTTTCTGAGGGGAAATAAAACCACTCCTCAGAGATAAAAAACCACTAGGTTAAATGTTCTGTGAAACCTCTGTTCCAAAAAGGAGTTGGAAGTTCAGTCTCTGTGTGTCTCAGTCAGTTCCACCTGGGCAATCAAGCTACATCTGTCTGTAATTAATCTGAAAAAAAAATGAAGGGCTGCCCTTTGGGATGCATCCACTTAGAAAATCCACAGTGATTTCTGTATGATATGCCTCTTACTTACAGATGTGTTCTAGGCTCTTGGTCTTCAATCCTGATCTCCGAATCTCTTTCCTTTAGTGCTTTTTGCAATTGTTGACTGGTTTGCCTGACTTTATGGTTGTCACTCTTTTCCTTATTCTTTAGAATCCTCATTCTTGGATTCTTGACTATGTTGCAGATTTATTTTTCCAGACTAGTAGAAAAATATTTCCTTTTTTGGTTCATTATAAATAGGTCTGTCTGGTTTTTACTCAGCCTTAAGTGCTGAGTACAAATGTCCCTGTCTTGAGCTACATTTCCATGAAAGGATATTGTCTGGATACACAGAAGTCTGGACATCTCTTCCTGACAAATGATGTTTAGTTTAGATTCTGTGTGAAGATCTCTCTCTATCTGTATGGTGCTGGAAAATGTTTATCTCCTACAAACCGAAGCAAGATAAGGCTGAGAGAATTTACTGTTTCTGCAGCTTGATGCACCAACGTATCTGCAGTTCTGCTAAACCCAAATGATGAAGAGTCCTGAGTCAGACATGAGAAATCGTGACACTTCTTCTAAAAACTTATGACTACTAAGCATTTATAAAAGCTGCATATCTCAAATGTCCTTGGCATTTGGGAGGTGGGGACATGGTGGGGGAGGAAGAAAGGCAAAGGGAATGCTTATTACTGGGAAATAATTAGCAGAGAAAATAACTTTACAACCTCCTTACTGGAGATCTTAGTAGGCAGATTTGAACACTAATACCACGCATATACACCACATAATAATCTCACATAAATGTGTTCAAATTTTTCTTAACTTCCTTACTATATTTTGACTTTGAGTAAGCACTTTGTCTAAGGACGACACTAGACAATTCTATAAAATTTATATTCCCTTGATTAACTTGTTAGGTCACATATTCTTTGCCCATTTCTTGGCTTGTATGATAGGAAGATACTGGTCTGCCTATTACACATTTTATAATTAAATAATAAATTTTTGCTAATAACTTTAAATGAATGCATAAGAACTTCAGCTAAAATACAGTTTAAATGACAGTCATCTGTGGGCAGATAGTCGCTCCCAAATGTACTTACAGTCTCTGGGCCCACAAGCCCAAAAGGTGAGTTTCTGACTTCATTTGAAGTCTTTTAATTTTTCTAAATTTCTTACAATGACCAGTCTACTTGATTACAAGGGTAGTGCCACTCTACTTTCCTTCTGGACACAGTTGGAAACCCTGATAAAGGTGAAATAATTTGACAGCAAAAGTCTTCCCCAAAAGAAACCGAGACCCCAAAATAGAACAGAACAGAAAACAAAACCAAAATCCAATTATAATAAAAGTCCTTTCCCAGGCTGTATTATTTTTACTGAACAGATCTTACAGGGCTACTTGAACAAAATACATAACTTTACTTTTGCTCCTGCAGTGATGCTTTGCCACTATTTTCTTCCAGTTCCCTACATGTCAGCCTCTACAGAATGCAGGTTTAGTAAGATGGCTACAGAGACAGGCCAAAACAGCTTGCCTTAGTTTTAATGGAACCTTCCAGATATATTTTCACAGGTTTTCCAAAATGTTAAATTGTATCATAATTCTGATGAATTCTGAAGTCATTCTGTTTTGAAATTTAAAGATTTGTGTAAATGCATTCAATGTGCACTGTAAAAACTGGCAAAAGTAGTACTTTGAAGGAAAAATAGAATATATTATCCTAAAATCACATTTTTAAAAGCTTAAACCAGGTTCTGACTTCTGGGATAGATATATTCTGAAACACACATTCATCATTTAAGTAAATGATATAGTATACACTGAAATGAAAACAGTACACTGAAAATACAATAGAAATAGAATGGTTTGGCTGTCATTAGTGATCATTCAGTATAACCTTGAAAGCACTTGACTGTCATGACAGCACCGGTATGCTTTGCCATGTATAAATTTAAATAAGGGAACATCTGTAATTTTTTTTTTTTCCAAAATCCGTAACAAAACAGAAACAAAGGAAAAAAACAAAAGGAATTCTTAGTTAACATACAGAGACTTCCTCCATGTGTTTTGAAAGAGCATCTTTGTTGTGAATTCCTAGAGATCATGGCCACCAAGAAGGAGCAGGCTGAACCCCTGTCCCCACAGATGGGGAGAGGACTGTAACCTATGAATCCTGGAGGAGCCCAGACAGAGGAACAGGAGACCAGAACAGGAACACTGCCAAAACATGGTGAGTCTTGGACGTTGCCAAAGACAAATACACCCAGCTTCCTACAAAAGGCTACACTAGAGACAACTGAACAATTACTGAAAAAACCCTCGAAGTCACAGCCACTGCCAAATTACCCATGGCAGGGAGCCTTCCTCCGCCTTATTTAAGAGTGAGCATTTTTTTACTTGTCAGTGGTAATCACACCAGGATTGGTCCCTCAATATTTTAAGTAGACAATCTCTCATGTCCTGTTAAAATATTAACTTTTGGGGCTTTAGGGAACCTCTCACAGATTATTTCCATAACACCTAGTGCTGGGATAGACCACATTAAAACTAATTTCTCTTTATGCTGCTATAAATCAAATAGCAAATGCAATTTAATGTTAAATTTTTAATCTTTTTAAAACACTGATGAGCCAATCATTTAAGACTAGCCAGCAACACTTAAACAATCATTCTTTCATTCATTGCATTTTCCAATACAACAATACCTAAAGAGGAAGAAAGCACTATATTTACAGGTATACAAAAAGAGGGGTAATAGGAACCATTGAATGTTCAGATGAAATATCTCATTCCAGCATCAGTGTTTTACAGGGTATTAAAAGTTATTGTTACTGCTATTGTAAATAAATTATAAATTATAGAAACCTTAAAAATACGGTGTTTATAAAAGAACGTTGGTCACACATGGGTTTTATTTCCTTTGTCTTTTTCATACCTTTCTATAAAACTACATATATACTGTGGGAAAATAAATATATCATTGTTTTCTAGGGAAGTATTTGTCCCTTTTAATATGTCTACTGCTTTTTAACAATTCAATCTTATGTTTATAGTGTTTTAATTAATAGAGACTAATTATTTTTTTTTTAGAACTTTTTCCATGTTATTTATTCACTAAAAGTATTTATTCACTACATTTCTGACTGTGTATAAAATTTTAATGAAAATTCATCTGCCTTGAATCTCTATTTTACTTGGTAGTAGAAGGAAAAAGTAATTTGAATTATTAAAAAACCTCGAGTGTGAATAGAAAAGACCCCCACCCATGGAATAGCTGTGCCAAAGCAATTTTTTTGTGTGAGTAAAATGTTTAAAATCCCATTAGGACTCAAGCTCTTAAATGAAATTTAAGTTTCACAAAAAGCTTTCCATGTTCTCAAGAGGGGGTGATTTTCAAATATATATAGCTAGTGTCATATTAAGTTCTTAAGGACTGAATTTTTCAAAAAGGCTGCTAGGAATATTTTCAGTGACATTCAGCAAATGTTTCTTAATAAGATCCTTCAGATTCAGATCTCGCAATAAACTTTTTATACATGATCCCCAGTGCCCTATGGGGATTCTTTCTGAGGTCAGAGTCCCAGCCAAAGTTATTTGAATTCTTTCAAATTATAAGCATTAAGTAGTAACTTGAAAATCTGACTACTTAAAGTAAGTGCTGTCAGTTTTTATCTTAAATAATGGCCTATGATGTTCACATAATTATTTTGAAAACAGTATTATATTAAAACTGTGTTCTTCAAAAAGTTGTATTTCATTCTAATACGAGGCTCCTACTGTGAGCAGAATTCTTTGTTCACACTATTTATTTCCATAGTAATTGTAATAAACTAATTTCACTGTCAGAACAGTCCAAGGTATCCAGAGATATGTCCTTTGGAATAGAATTTTCCAATCAAAAAGGGAAAGACCTGGTTTTTAAAAAATTCTAATTAAATCTGGATCAAGTTTAGCTCTAGTCACTCCCAAGTTAGGAATAAAATTTTCATTTTCTTAAAAAAAACTCAAAAGTTATCTGCCTATCTGCTAATACATTTATTATGTTTGTGTGTACATTTTTATACTGAAAAGATGTGCATTTTTCAGCATATTTTCACTGAGATGGCCAGTTTACTAAGGGTGATCACAGAAGATACTTTAGTGATGTACAGCGTTGACTCAGTAATTAAAGGAGGCCTACAAGAAAGATGGAAATAACACTTCCTATTCATGAGGTTCTTTTCCACTTCTGATTTAATTTTCTGGCTTTCAGTTCATGCTTAATCTCAGATTACTGTGCTGTTCTATGTCAAAAGACTTGACTAACTGATCATTTATTTCAGTCCAATAAATTGACTCAAACAGTTTTATTCAGTCATCCATGTCCGGTTCTTGGTTAAGAAAACTCTCCTTAACCTCAATTTCTGGTTTTCTGTGCTCATTAAAATTTGGGTTTATTTTATGCAGGCTCATATACCATAGCAGACAAATAGTCAAGCTTCAGCCCCAGATCTGGAATGGTCTCCTCACTCCTCCATGCCTGGAGATTGACAGAAGTTGATGAACACATTAAAGAACTTTTCCTTTAGAGCTGCTTGTTCAAAGTGCCATCCTCTACATCAGGGTTAAGCATAAACCCAAAATATTTCTTCTAGAAAACCTTACTGAAATAATAAAAAGTTGTTGAGCTCCTGCAGTATAAAGATAGGCATTCTAAACAATACAGTAAAAAGCTATCTAATTCTTATAATGATGTGTCTGCATCAACTTTTAAACTTGAATCCACTGAACATATTCGAGCTCTGAAGTGCACATTTGTCTTAATTCTGTCTTTCGAACATCTCTCAAGAAAATGTACAGAAGATATATGACGGCACAGAAGCCTTGAATTTCAACAGAAGTAAAGAGCACTTTTAACATAGTTGATGATGATGTCTATGAACTAAAAAAAAGGAGTTATGTAACTGACAGGAAATTTAGGGAACAAGAGCAAGGAAAGCACTGTAAATGTTCTTTAGGAAAATGAAACTGAAGTGTCATATCCTTTCATTTAGTATATTTTTATTCTATTAAATATAATTATTTTTCCTTCAAGTTTTGATGAAGATGAGGTTGCTAGGAAATTCTTTCTGATTTCAGGTGTGCCTGTGTAAATATGGAGTAACCAATTTACACTGATGACAGCTCCTGGACAGAAATAAGAACAGCTATGGAGTAATTCTGATGTTTGTTCATGACTAAAATACGGAAATGTTGTTACAAAAGAGACAAAACTCAATGATCAGCTGTCGTCTCCTAGTCTCAAGTCAATATCTGTAGTAAGTTATGAGAAATTAGATTTATGCCATGCCTGTAAATCCCTCATTCCTCCTCAGTAGAGCTGCACTCAAGATTGCTTTGGAACCATGAATCCACATTTATGGCTCTTAAATCTCCAATTAGTCTGCCATTAATATTAAGATATAAGTGATTATTCTCTGTGTCGCAGGTTTTAAAGGAATGATAGTAACAAAGCTCTCCTTACACTGATATTGCCTTTGATAGCAGGGCCTGAGTACATGTTTACTTTTATGGGTTGAAGGGCATTTACTGCTTGTGTAAATGCTACTGTGACTGCAGCACTCACTACCTGTATCTATGCAGCATTTTGGCATGACCTCACTGGGTGATGATAACTAGATTACACCTTTCACATGTTAATGCTAGTGGCCATACCAAATGTGTGGCCAATATCCCTCCACACACACACCCAAGGACCTATCCAGCGTATTTCGATAAGAAAAAGCCTTTCAACTCTCTACTAAAATTCCTGTACAGCAATGCTGCCTATTGCTGCACCAGGGACTTCAAATTAGGTCTGCTAGCAGAATTCATTCATCTGTTTCTATCACAAGAAATAAATAGAAAATAAATAGAATAGGTTTTTTATTACGCCCTTGACAATGGTGGAAATATAGACCATCCTAATAGCAAATCTGCTTCTCTCTTCCTCTTAGGAGATGGCCTAGATTGCATCTTTTGTCTAGGCGAATCTCCCCTTAGCTGAGAAAACCAGCTTTGAGGGATCATTATAGACTGCCACCCTCAAGCTAGTGTTAAGAGAGATGTACATGAAAAATCAACTTCAATAGGGGCCTTTCTTCAGAGCTTGCAAGTCTGTGTAACTCTCCCTCACTGGTTCACTTTTGTTTGCTTAATTTTACCATAAACAAAGAGATTCTAAACACAGAATATAAATAACTGAAACTTTCTGGTTTTTTTAGGATTTTATTGACTAGTAAACAGAGTATTATAATACTTTAGATCTAAATTTTTCTACAAGATCATAGTGTGGCAAGAAATATGGAACTAAAATTCCAAGTTGTATGTGTGAAAATAAATTCTTTTAGTAGTTGTAATTCTGGTGTAGATGATGATGAAGGCTATGCCTTTATGAACACCCAGCACTCTGAAAACATGAACTCCATCACTGGTCCAAGAATTTGACAGCAAGTTATTGGCATAGATGTAATGCAAATGTCTGGTTTGAGAAAATGGATGTGACTTGGAGATTGACCAGCTCCTAGCCATATTCACAAATAAGTATTTGACTGATGCTTACAGGAACTCTTGCCATGGGATTTTGAGTTCTCGAGATTCCCCCAGACAGCTCCTGCTACGACTAATCTAATTTATGTGTTGATTAAACACCCTGGATAGGAGCTCCCAGAGAATCCCAGGTAGTTGCTGCTGCAGAAATTATCAGATTGTACATAGATAGGGCAATTGTAAATAGAAACCATGATGAAGAATATGAAAGATGAAGAAATTGTCATTTTTAAATTGTAAAGATGTTTGAGAGATGTTTTGTCTGCAGTTAAAACATCTGATAGAAACAGATCACATATGCTGGGGCAGTTGCATAGTAGAACAGCTGGTTTATAAAAATTTAGTAGAACAGTAGCTTGCAGAGTCTCAATCCAGCTGAAGATGCAACAAGAACCCTTGCAATGGAGGCTACCATGACTGTCCCAAAAGCAACTGACCATCCTGTTTGAGAGACCTGATTACCCTTCCAATAATTACTCGCTGCCAACATCAGAGTATAATTCATCAGGAATAATTCCTTTGGGGGAAGCATGCTGTCGCTGTCTGTGCAAGAGTAGATATGGGTCTGTGTTTTTTTAAGAATGGTTCCCCAAACAGATGGCTGCACTCTGCTCAGCAGCTCTGTTAGCAGGCAAATGACTCTCCGACTCTCTAGAGCCTCCTAAGACATGCATGTTGGATCATGAACAGTGACCACCTACCATAGATGTAAAACATATGCCACCTACATGTTACGAAACTTCCCAGTCCTAAACTGCAAACAGCCAAGCAATTTTTTCTGTGGACAGGACATGAATTACCTTTGCATAGGTTATGATCTGCATGCCTCATTGCCATTAGTCTCACAGTTCTCTACCTAGAAATCCAGGCCACTAAGGGAGTTCAATCAAAAATTAACGTTTTATATGTGAGAATGGCATTTTCAAGCGCCTGAAGGGAAGAGATTTTTTTTTTAGGCTTTTTTTTTAAGGAAAAATTGAACTGAAGCTTAACTCCTGTCGTGTGGCAAACAAGTCCAAATAATAAAGCCTTCAATTAGCTATGAGCTACTGCATTCTCAGGTACAGCCTCAACAACGGTATCCCAAATGCCTTTTGAGTCACTGTGTCATGCTGTAGCCTGCAGCAGGGTGTTGTGTAGTGCTGACAAGAAGTGATCCTAACTGCAGATCACTTTTACTTTTCCTAACATTATCACAGGCACAAAGTCTGAGTTCTGTGATGGGATGGTAAAACATTGGCTAGAAAATACCTTTATACTCATGTTTCTAGTTAGAAAAAATGCTCCCTTTTGCTATTCCATGTATTATCCCATCCTTTAAGCACCCACTAAACAAGATTGAAGGCGCCACTGTAAGAGTATGTGCTCTCCCAAGGTCTAGTGTCAGGCATGCCTAGCAGGATAACACTTATGAAAAGGATGTTCTCCTCTTATTCAAACAAACAAACAAAAAAAACAACAAAAACCCACTTTATGGCAGATTGCCTGGAATGCACCTTTCATAAGGCCTATCTCTACCAGAGATATACCTTGTGTTACCAGTACTGTCATTCTTGTACTCGAGGCACTCTGAAGGTGGCTGTAATGATGTGCCAAGGACCTGGGAATCTTTAAGGAGTCTGAACATTTTAGGCATATTTATCCAAACAGAGAAAAAAATTGACACTGCTCCCATAATCAAAGTCATCATGCTCATGTTTATGTGTCATTTGGGTCTAAGGTCACATTCCAGGCAGCAATGTGCCCCTGATCCTTTGTGTCTCCTAGCTGATATGCAGCTGGCTGCTCTTCTGTCAGACAAGTTTTAGTCTGAGGGGAAAAGACTTTTTTCACAGCAGGTTTGCCTAAGATTGGCTTCTAAGAAAAATCTTTGGAGATCTTAAAAAAGCAACTATCTTATCTTCCAGAAATTATCAGATTCTGATGGGGTTAACAACACAGAGCAGACACAGTAATATAAATCCAGGGGAGACTCACTGTTCAGAAGTAAATGGCTATACTGGCAAATCATTTTAAGGCGAGATGATCTGATCCCTCACTAAAGACCTATATCAATCTCCTTCCCTGCGCCACACCAGATGGTACCAGCTCTTGAGATCTCTGCCCAGAAAAAAAAAGACCTGGTCTGCCTTCACTGTGTGAAAAACAGCATGCCTGCAGTGGTTCTATATTTTGTCTCCATATCCTCTTTTACATGATGAGTATCTCAAGCATAAGGAACCATCAATGAATTTAATTCTTCTGAAAGTGGAGTGGACATTTCAGTATTGGCTTGTTGTCTGTTCCAGCTGTGCCATCATGCTCTTCCTGATTGAATTTAAATGTAAACTGAAGGGACTACTGAAATCATGATAAGCTGCTTATGGAAGTCTAGACGAGCTGGTGTTGCTGCTAAATGTTACCTTAGCAATCAGTCCCCGTGACAAACGGTTCTGCATCTGATGGTTTGCAAATAGACTGCTATGCTGATAGCTGTAGGACAGCTATTGCCACCTCTGTCACAGAAGAGCTCTGTTTTTCTCCAAACAGAGTTAATGCTGGAAGTAGAGAAGAGAGAATTGCTTCTGAAACTTTCATCTCACTGCAAAGTGTTAAACCCTACTGATCCCTGCCTCTAGAGTGCCAGAGCCTGCTTTACTGCACCAAGGAGCATTTCAATGCAACCATGAGACACAGCCCCTGTCACCAGGGAATTCCCAATTAACCTGCTTCAGCAACTCGTACAAAAAAAGCTATATGCAGTCTATAGATTTTTATCCTAATTGGAGGTGTCTTGACTGTTCCTGCAATTCGTGTTATACCTGCTGAACATGAACTGGGACTTGGATGTTATAACTTCACCAATAAATTTACATCTGTAAAGTGCATATCAGCTATTGGTGGTAGGGAGGCACTTTTCAGAACACAGCTTACTGGCTTGGACAAAGTGATTCTGTATGTAACAAGAATACAGGCTAGAGGGTGACCTGTCTGTCACATTCCTAAGGTCTGCTTTTCTATCTACTAACATTCAATCAGCACTTCAGCAGGAAGGGCACAGAGACACAGGTAATTCAAGCAGGCCTCTCAGAAGGTGAGAGCTTTTATAAATGAAGTCCATTTCAGATACAGAAAATGCCACTGATCTGAAGTAGGATTGTTTTTGTGATTGTTTAATTGAAATTCAAAGGCACATGATTGTTTTGACACATTTTTCTTCTTTTTTAATTATGGCTTTCCTCCCCTCCTCCCCAAATAACAAGTGCTATAGTATTTTTTTTATACAAGATTTTCCAAGGAAAAGGAAAGAAAAGCTGATGTTCAGAAAACACTCAGCTGAAGATCTCCAAGAACATAGTCTGTTTAAATGTGCTCTTGATATGGGCAACATTTTCCCGGAACAAAAAGGCACCATTTCAATTTTTGAGGGCTGCCATCTATAAATAAGAGGCAAAGGAGGGGGTTAAGCAATAAAACTTTTACACCCATAGTAAGGCAAGAGGAGAGAAGAGGCAATGGGAATCAGTGTCCACAGTTTCTTCAAGTTACAGTAAATGTCTACGAGCAAGTAAGCAGATGCAGTGCTGCTAATAAATGCTGCAACCATATCTTTGGTGAATACGAGGCTCTTCATCCTGATGACAACCAAGTTGCCAGTTTGCCACTTTCTTCTCCACTTCTTAACTATCTTCTCATGTTGTATAAAAGCAACATCTTTTTAACCTTCACTAGTTATAATCCTATTGGTTTAAAGACATCAGCAGTTGTTTAAACAAATTTCTTTTTTCCTGTATAAAATAATCATTGTATGACTCAGAACTCTTACAGCTCTTTTAAGAACAAGAACATTATATATTTTAAGGGAATTAATACCTTTCCCCAGTGAAAATAAGAGTTGTTTTTTTTTCTTGACAGTCTATTCTGAGAGCAGACTCTCAGTCTACAATCACCTCCTCACAAAGTCCCTATTCTTAGGCCATTCTCTGCTCAGTTCAGACCTCATCTGCTCTCTGCCAATTATATTAGGCCAGATGCACAAGAGTATTCAGGCACTAAAATATCTTCGGTGGTGAACGGAACTGGACATCTAAGAAGGTGCAAAATGCTCTAAAGTTAATTAGCAGCTGCTCTTACCAATTTGAAAATTTTAACAAAACTTCTCCATCTCTATTTGTGCTTCATTACATTCATTCTCATGTATTTTTATACAGTAGTTCCAGAAAACTTCACATATTCCAATGGTTAAAATGCTGAAAAGTTAAAATGCTGATCAGTTAATGAGTAGTCATTATTTCTAGAAAGCCTTATGGTTAACCATCAGTAAAAAGAACTAGAATGGGAACTGTGGAAAAGTCTGTGTATAAAATTTATCATCAGTATCTATCAGTATTTTCATTATTTAGAAAAATATTCTACATCCAAAATCTGTACTTATTTATCAACACATCATTCATCCAATGCCTGTCTGCCATTTAAACAAGATGATAATTTTAATATATAGTTTTCTTAGCCATTGATTGCAAGAAAGTTTTTCAACTCAATCCATAGTAAATTTTCAGAAGGCAAACTGACTCAATTTCCATACAGAAATCTCTGTGCAGTAAACAGGTACCTTTCTTCACTGTGGCCTAAAGTATTTTTTATTCTTTCTAGATGTGCCATACTCACTGATTGAAAATATCTTAAGGAAGAAGCTGGAGCTTTGTTCATTTAATGCTTTTTTGCTTCATTGCTTATGACACCTATAATTTATGAAAATGGATAAATTAGTCCTAAAACTTACTTGTGACATTTTTATCTTTTTGGGGATGGGATAGTGAATTTTGCCGCATTGCATGGCCTTACACAAAATCATAGTTACTACTGACAACCTGGAAATAACTTTGGTAAGTCTGCTTTGCTCGGTATTCCTGTTCCCTCTTTGGCCAAATACATAACTTGGAACAGGTTCCATTTGCGATTACTTCCAATCTGATTTTTCTTTTCCGAAGATTAAAACACCCTAAATAGGTTGTTTCTATGAACACATTTGCCTGTGAACTCCTTTTCCAAATTATTTCTGGGAAGTGAATAAATGAGGAAAAAGGTCAATAGAACTAAAGCTCTTTTGCAACTGAGATGTATGTTCATCAGAAAATGTTGCAGCATTTTTATAGATACAGTAATCAACCACATTTAATAATAATAATCGTTTCTGTATTTACTCTGTTGACTGAAACAAACTAGAAGGTACTATATAGATTATTGGCCTTATTGCAGGACATCTGCTGGAGTACCAGAAACAACCGAGTAGACCAGGAGCAGAATTTGTGACTAATGAGACAGAGTCAGAGGCATGGTCAGCTCTGAGTCACTGCCCCTTGCTCCACTGTGGGGGATAACACTCCTCATTATAAGCTATCTCCTGTCAGTGTGCTTCCATACAAATTCCATCGGTGTTTCCACCTATTTACTCTGGTCTGTGGAGAAACATGGGTTTGTTTTCATTTGTCAGCAGATCTTGAAAAAGGAAGACCTTTAAAAAATTAGAGCAATAAGTACTTATTAAGTAATCAGTTTGATCAACCACGAATGAGAGAAGATCCCTGCAACACGGATCTTCTGATTTTTTACTTTTGATTGCAGTTCCAACCTGACTTTATGTCTGAGTAAAGGTAATTATCAAGAATATGAAAGAGTTCAAATCATTCGAGTCTTCTGGAAAAATCAAACCATGAAGATCATTCTTGTCAAACCAATAATGAGCTGAACTCCTGTGCCATTGTCTACACAATGGCCTTTTATTTTCCTACAAGATATCTGTAATTCTCAAAAGCTGCTGCTATGCCTTACTTTTTCTTGCTGATCAAAAGTACATACTGTACAGCATTTACAGCTTTCAAAGATCAGGTCCCATTATAAAGGACTTTCTCCACTTTGATAAACACAAGATAGCATTTATTAAATCACAAAAGAGCATTGTTAAAATAATATTAAGGGTATAAATACAATCAGCAAAACCCAATGAATTAGTGATTTTTTTTTCCTTTCTGCATTATTCTCATCACACTAAGGTTTAAAGGTAATGCAGTCTTTAGGCACACAATGAGTTATTTCCTGTGCCAGACAGTAACTATCATTACTTCTGGGATGTAGTAAGGGACTGAAATTATTTCATAGTATAATAGAAGTGTCAGCTGGAGTCTCCTGCTTGAACCTGGACAATTGCCAGCAGCGCACAGGGGCAGCTCTGTCTGTGTCTGGCAGTCTTCAAGATGCCCAGGAGAGAGATTTCACAGCCTCCCTGTGCAACTTACTGCACTGAAATGCTACCTACCTTGTGACTTTTTCCCCTTGAAATATCCAATCTTAGTTTTTCAAGCTGCAGATTGTTACCACTGTAACAATTATGTTGTTGGAAATTGCTGCAAAGAGTTTGGCACTGAAATCACTCAAAAAAACAAAAACACCAAACCAAACAAACCCCAATCAACCAAAAAGCAACCTTGATACATCTGCTCTGGCAGCACAGAGTGAGCATGAGTAGGTGCACAAAAGTAGGCTCTAATGCTTGATATGTTGTCATGTCCCTTTTTTTTTTTGTCAGGCAGAACAGGAAAGAATCCCTGAAAAATTCAATCTTGTTTGGTTTTTCATTCCCAGAAAAACATGTATTATTACTCAAAAGTAACCCCATTTCTGACAGTTTAGTTAAGGAACTCACCATATTTAAAGTTTTCAAAAGAGAAATAGGAATCACTAAATAGTAACAGTACTGTTGCAATGCAGGGCATTAGTAATCAGAGATGTTAGAAGATGGTTCTGGAGTAAGGAGGCCTCCGAGCAAACACAAGACTTCTTGGTCTCTAATTAAGGAGAACATTTATTTATATACTAAGACAATACTTAAAGGAGCATTAAAAAATGCCTGAAATTCCTTTTGAAGCTGGAAGAGAATGAAATGTATTATAAGCTAAGATCCAGGATGACTAGATATTCCTTGTGTTAAAAGTGAATATTTAGCATCCTTGCATTTCTTCTCTTTTCTTTCTGTTAAAGAGTTCAGAAATCTAACTTAATACACAAGTCCCAAGTCATAAAGAGAAAAAATACATGCTTGCCTATTTTTAGTTATGAAACAGATGAATTCATTTGTGAATAAACTGTAGCATACTATAGCAAATTATAAATTCCTCAAGAACTTGATAATTTAAAAGAAATTAACTACAGAAGATAAGACCTATGCAAATGTCTTAGCTGGAATACAATACCTGTAGCACAATGCTGAAGTCTGCAGAGACCACAACTGAAAACATGAAGTGTGAAAGGAAACCTTTAGGAGTTGTAAAACAATACTTTAAAAGATTCTGAAGTTATAAATAGCACCATAGTTTATCTTTATTGAAAGGGGACTCCAGAGATTGTAATGGAAGATAAATCAACATAGCTGGCCTCTTTTCCAAAATCTGTTAGGCTGCTCTATTGGAAAGCAAAATACTTCTTCAATAATTTTTTTACAGCTATAATGCTTTATACATATGGATGGAAACAAAAGGCATAGCAACTTGAACACATAAGCAACTATACAAGGTAAAGGTCAGACAGAAAACTGAGTTATTATAGTTGAACTTCCCATTTTTGTTAGTTTATGAATACATTTATCAAATATGGGTGTGAATCTGGAGAATTAACCTGGAGGATGGATGTAAGGCCCCAAAACTCACACAACAAGACTTTTAAAATGGCTGACAGCTGTTCCTGTAGTCTGTACTAGATGCATAGGAGAAATACCAACAAGATATTCTCAAGAGGTCAAAACAAACAAAAAATACTTCACCAGCAACTTTAGAAAATCAGAGCACTTTGGAAAAAGGTTTAGCACAATATTCAATCAACATAAAACATTCCACAAAGCATTAACTTATCGCATTCAACCTCACAATCTCCAAGCCCATGGAATTTTAAATTACTTAAAAATTCAGAGAAGAGGGCAGTAGGAGATGAAGAAAGAGAGAAAGAAACAAATATAGCTACCATTTCTACTTCCAATGGTATTTAGCTAGCAGAAATTCTAGAGGAGATAAGATCAAGACATGTGCTTGCCTTATTTTCTGCTTTAAATACCCTTGGCCTTCCTGGGCCATTCCTCCAGGTGGGACTTCCAGTCATTTGGCCATTCACAAGTTGGGTTAGAGGCTCCAGGGGCAGGTGTGGGGCATTGACTCTGGTATGCCACGGATTGGCAGCCACTGCCAGGCTGGGATACTGGCTCTGAGGGTGGGGTGTACAGGGTAGGGCCTGATCTGCCCCTTCCTGCACACCTGGAAAATGTTTCAAGCCAGCAATCCTTCCAGTCTCTCACAATGGAAGAGATGATCCTACAGTGGAAAAAATAAAGACCCATCTCCCTGTTCAAGAATTTTCAATAATTCTTTTCTGAGATTCCCTAGAAAACCACAGAATAGAGGTCCCCTTTTGGTGATTGTGTAACTAGGAAGTGTTACAAAGTGTGATTAGAACTTCACAAAGAAGACTTTTAATGAAAGCTAGATACCTTGTGATGTGAAATTTTGCAAAATTTTACTCTTCTGGACTATGTAAATGTATCATGGTTTTTCTTTTCCTTTTCTTTTTTGATTGCCTTCAGGTTGGTTTTGGTGGCTCAATTTATTAAAAATGTAAGCATGAAAAATTAGTGCGATGGAAAGATTTTCACATAAACTTCATAATATGAAGCTCTGCATGAACCTTGTGTTATTTATGCACAACTGTGCATAAGCAGCACATAATAGTTTATGTTCAACTCTTGTTGCACAGGAAATTGTATTAAATCTCTGGTACATAAATGTTTGTCTGTTATAGCTTCTGGTATTTAAGACTTTTACTGTCCAAAGGTTTTAACCCTTCTCTTCCATATAGAAATGTAATTTGTAGTTGTCTCAAAAGAAAAGTTCTAGAGCCATTTTTCATTTCACGGATAATTCAAAAGTCCATTTTAGTACCAGTGGGGTTTTTTCAGTGTGTTTGTATTGTTATCCCCAAGGTGTTCCAATTGGTAGGCTGAATATTTCATTCCCAAGCATGCATTTCTGATTACCACTGACTTGTCTGATTATGAATTTAGTAGAGAAACTTGTTGAGGGCTGGTTTGGTAGACTACATAAATTATTAGAGGTAAAGCCCCTGCACCAGCTGGTATGGTTTTTTTGTATCACATCCTGCTCTCCACTGCAGGTGTCTGTCTCTCAAGGACTCTGCCTCTCCTGGTGGAGTGCTCCGCTTCTGACCAGGCACTGGAGTGCTCCGCCTCTTCATGGACTCAACCTTCCACCCTCCCTGCCTCATTTGTAGAAATGTTTATGTTTTTGTCATCTTAAGCACCTTTGAGGAATTTTCAAGGATACAGAGATGCTGCAGCTCCACATACTACTTTAACACAGCTTGTCCCAGACCAGCCATTTTTCAAGTCTGGCCACAGCAGCTCTCCTTGCTAAAGAACCAGGCTCTGAGCTTGAGCACATCTTTATATTTTACAGGCTTGTATTCGTTTATCTTAAACCCCTGGAATTTTCTCTGACACCACTGTGAGCATCAATACAGTAACATTCTTACCACAGTACTGCAGCCAGACACATTCCCTTTTTACTCCCATAAAAAGCAGCTCTAGCACCTTCAAAATGTTGCTGAAGACAATGAAACTGTTTAGCAGTTGTGCAAGATAGCTAAAACACATGCACATCAGAAAGACTAAAGTGCAATTATAAAATATGTCATGCTGTTAGTTTAGAAAAAAAACAATCAAATCCTAACAATGTAAACTGACTTTCCTTGTACTGAATTGCACTATTTATTTTGTTCCTTTCAATTACTGCACAAAGCTTTGGTTAGACATAGTGTTGTAATACATTCATGCTAATTTTTCAGACTCTTTTCCACAGCCTAATTTCTTCAGTGAATTGCTCATTTTTTTAGAGGTAGTAATAAGCATAGATCAAAAAGTAGCAAGGGCTATATACATGCAGAAACAAAATAAGGTTTGTGGGAAAGCTTACAGGCAGAAAATGCATGGCATGTGTGATAAGAAAATCCTGCAAAATTGTTTCGATGAGCCAGAGAAGGCAAGTTACAATGGTGCTGGACTTAATTTGTTTTTATTGTCTGTTCCAGTTTTCTAGTATAAAATGGGACCTTGTTGTTAGTCTCTCTATTTACAGTCACATTTTCTATTATGGGTAGTTTAGGTCTGGTAGTACTTACTGAACTGCTGTCTGTTTGGCATGATGAATTGGAACACCTTCCTTGGGAATGGAGAGAGACAGATCCACAGCCCCCTCAGTGCCTGAGGAGGCTTTAATAAGGTGTTTGTCACTATCCACTGACTTTATAAGGCTCCTGCATACTCAAGAGATTGGCTGAAAATCAATAGAAAAGGAATTAAGAGAAGAACAGAAAGAAAGAGAGAGAGGGATGGAGAAGGGGAAGACAAGAAAGCCCTCTTAGCAAAGAGGGTTCTGGATTTTAGACTGACAGGACTTGAACTGCTTCCCAGAAGAGCTCAAACTCCTGGGTTGCTCCCCTGCCCAGTCCTTCCACCAGGGATGAACCTCTCCAGAGACAATTGCTTCTGTCAGGTGTACTCTGGATGCCTCAAGTGAGAGCTTCATCCACTACAACTGGATCCAGGCAGATCCACCCATGGGCATGTGATTGCTTATTGCTGCTTTATAGCTTGGAAACCAGTCCCTGCTTGTGCAGGACCTATGTTTTTGCAGTCCCATATTAAGTGATGGCTAAATGCAGAATCTTAAAAGTTCTGCTTTTTTGGGATCATTAGCTACCTGAACTACTGCCTGAGCTCAGGGCTTTGAACCTATTTCATGTTAATGTACTGACTGCTCACATTCCCCCTAGACTCTACACAGCTCAGTACAAAGCTTTATTTTATTTTAGTTGTGTAGAAGGTATAATAGTTTTATGACTGTATGCTCTTTTGAGGATTAATGTATAAATTGCTAGTGAGTTTAGCCATGTGAAAATTTGAGGTCTAACATTTTTTAAATTTTGAAAACTTATTTTATTTCTGACATTTTTGAAAGGTATGTGAAGTTTTATTTAATAGTAAAAAGAAATAAATAAAAAATTCTGTGAATAGCATTTATCAAAGCCAATACCATATATTTTTTTCTGCAACCCTTACAGAGTTTTAGAAAAAAAGTAAGTCCAGTGATAAATGAGTTTGCATTTTTCACCATTCCTGAATCTTGTGACATGTTAAGTTCACTTAAACCAATTACTGACACAAATGCTGCAAAGTAGAATTAATAAAATGTGCTAACATATTATTTTTATTTAAAAAATTTATACATATGCCTTATTAAATACATAATGATTCAGATAAGTACCATACATCACATGAACAATTTTCTGCCAAACTTTTTTAGAAAGGCAATTAGACTCGTCAATCAATATGAATATAAAAATACCAACACAGTATCTGCTGTTTCACAGATATACTGGTATATGGAACAGCGGCTGAACAACACTTCAGAGAGCTGTGATAGTACTGAATTTTAAAAGACTAAACAGATGACCTGGGAAGTTTTAGTTTCTATGTCTAAAAGATAAGATTTGAAGTATATTTTCCATTAACAAAAGGCAGAAAAACATGAGATGTCATAAAATGTATCAATATTCTGCATAAAATTTGGGAATTTTCCTCAAACTTATACACACTGCTATCAATATAACTCCTTAATTTGAAATCTAGTTGAAACTGCTTATTCTATCAGATCCCATTACTAAAGTACCCCTACAGTATCTTCCATAGTAAAGGATGTATTCTCCAAATCTCTTATGCTTTAGATCAAACATGAAGTGAGTATAGTTTATTGCACATAGAAATGTTGTGTTGCAGTTTATTATTTGAAGTGATGGCTTCTGCAACTCTGCTTGAGCAGATAAATATAAAAGTCTAGAGGAAACATCTCTGCCGTCAACAAAGTTAAAGTAAGGACATGTAAATAGTATAACTAGTGCTGATAAACAAAAAGACTGAAGAGTTTGTCCTGTATAAGTCATAACCTTGATATTAACAGGCAGTCACAACATTAATTCAATGACTAATGCAATATTTCTATTTTTTCCATATGTCCTCTTGCCACTGAATGCACAATGTGGATGTGGAGCTGTTATGCATACTAAGCTTTTCCATTCTTAAAATGTCAAAGTTACATATGAACTTTCTACTTTCCTGCCTGGTAAGTATTCTTCTTAATTTGTGTGTCCTATCATTCCAAGAAACAGAAGATGCAGATATGATTTGTCTCTTTCAAACCTGTATTCTGTTTATACATTCATATCCATGTTACAAAACAGTATAAAGTCTGGGTTGTTTTTTTTTTTTTAAATGGAATTTCTCATTTTTCTTATAGTGGTACTCTGATGTTTTAAGAGCAACCTGTTTCCACTACCTTGGGAACATGGGGACCACGCCCCTCAAAACTTTAAAATCCTCAGAAAAATCTTCCTGAGCCCTATTTCCTCCTACAGAAAGCACAGTACTAGTAGCAAGTCTGGCACTACTACACGCTAAAACAAGAAATGCTCACCAAAATATGTATGTGAGCAGGAAATACATCATTCCTCTGCAGCAGTGTTTGGTGCCAATTCTCACAAGCTAAATAACGTTTGAACTGCCACTGGACATACACGTTTTATGACCATGGTTATAAGATGTTTTATAAGCAAAATAAACAATAGGTAAACATGGATTCCCTGAAGTTTAGAGAGGAACCCAAATAATAATTAACATTTTCAAACTGCTAATTTTCTGTAGGTTTTGGAAGAGGAGGTACTTTGTCATCAATACTTAGTTTTGTGATGAAGATAGGCATATTTAGAAAGGGATTAGAATATATTACTCAGGGCAGCACAGCCTGGACTACAGATGAGTCCATGTTGCTCCTTCATCATCGTTCATGCACAAATCCCAACTGTATCTAGATATGCATAGGTTCTGCTCAGAGGAGAGTCCTGTGATCCCTTTAATGAGCCAAATTCCACATACAGAGCATATGTCTATGTTGCCATATGTTGCAAAACTAGACATAATGGATCTCCTTTTGTCCACATTGTAGAATTATTTTACTCTTTGGATCTTTTTTGCTTTGTTTTGTTTTTGCTAGGGCTTGAGCTAGCTCTCTGTATGGCAAAGAGTCTGGACATTATCTTAAAGATAGACCATTCCAGGGAATTTATTTTCAGTGTTTTGAACAGAGAACATATTGATATGATAATTGCACATTATGGCATGTATTGTGCTCTTGATTGAGCTAAATCTCAGTCATATGGTTCTGAGACTGCACCAGTTGGTTTGGTCAGGGATCTCTTATTGGGACTGATATATTTGCTTGTATAGCCACTGTGACTTCATGTAGGTTGAGTAAACACAGACTGTGGCCCTCAAGGCAACTGAAGACCATCCTCTAGAGCTCAGGGGATCTGGCATATCTGAGAAGGCCTCCCACCTTATGTAAATAAACTATATCAGTGGTGTACTGAGCTGCCACATGGCCAATATTAATGGTTTAGTGAAATTCAGTATTCACTTTGTGTGCTGTCTGCACCTCTCCAAGTGCTCATGTGTACTTCTGCAGAACAGGATATCAAAGTGTGTTGGGAAGTTTTTAGGGTCTGCTATGAAAGTAGAGCTGGCATAGCTTGTGGTGTCTTAGAAATTTCAGACACAGAGCATCGTTCTTAAACACAGGCTAATTTGTTCAACTGTTTGGGGGGTTTTTTATACTATCTAGGGCAGTAGTAATTTCTGTAGCCAGAAATAATGGACAGGTACAATGGCATTAATGTAAACTTTTACAGCAAAATTACTTGAATCAATAGCTCTCTCCAGTTTCTAACCCTTATAAATTTCTTTCAGGTTACATAAGCAGTAATTTAAAAAGGTTGTTCTCAGCCCAGTTTAATTAACTAATGAAGTCATAACCAAGAAGAATTGACTTCTTTCCTGGGCCATGTTAAACTGCAAACATCAAAGTTTGAAGAGATTTTAGAGCCAAGGACTAATTGAAAATCCCAGTTTGAATATTGTTTCCTGGTCTCAACTCATTATATTATTCATACTGCTTTTCTATGAGTAATTTTAAGCTTCACCCATGTTCACAACTACTCTTAGTTTTTTTCAAATGCAATTTATACAATGCTTACTCCTCCTTCTTTATCGTCAATAAATATTTAAGAAAATAAGCTCAAGTAAATTTTTTACTACCTCCTGAGCAGCTTAACATCAATTGTATAACATGACTATAATACTCATCCAAAAAAAAATTTGATCCATATGGATTTTAGAAATCTGTATGGTAACAATAGTCCTTAAATACAGTAATGAAATGGAGCACAGTCATTATCTGGGCTTAATTTTCACAAAAGTGCATAGACCTTTAAATGTCATAATTAGACTCCTAGGGGAGTATGAGTGACATAAAGAATTTAGTATGTTCTATAGCATATGTAAAAACATTTCTCTTTTTTTTTTCCTTTTAGCCAGACTAACAGCAAGATTGTTTTAAAGCCTTAGGCAAAATAATTGTCAATATGTCTCCAGGTCTAATAGAAAAGGAAGCACTTACTTTCTAGCTTTCAAAAATTATGGGAAGATGATAAAGAAGAAATGAAAAGAATATTCGTGATACCAAGGGCACTTAGTGGTTTTGTTTAATTCCTCTCAGGCCTCAGTCATCACAAGTTACAACTTTTGTATAGATGACATTCGAGGATTGCAGCCTGAATTAGTTAAAGATGCGAATCTAAGCTTCATTGGCTAAACCATATTGAATCCATGTATTTGATTTAATCAAATTTAGTGGAAAGAATTAACTTAATTCCCTAAATTAAAGCCACTTCACACACTATTTATCTTAACTTTAGTACGTTACTGTATTTTCCTCAAAGACAGGACACAGAGTCAGCGTTACTACATCAAAAAATGCATTTATAACACTCTGAGTTAATCTTTCAAGTTAATGTTTTTAATTCAACATGGAAAGGATCATCCTAGCAATGCCATACTGTAGTTTCTCTGCTTCTGTTGTGGTTAACATTTCAACCTGTGCAGAATAAAGAACATCTGTTTTTAAGACTTTATAACATTTTTTTCTAGTACATGTTTAATTTTCATTTCATTTACAGTAAATATGTCAACTTACCATATGTCAATCGACCTACCATAAAACCTCATGTTTTTTTGAATGCATCCTCCATGTTTCATTTTTAGCTGTCTCTTTCAAGGCAGACATTCTAAGGCATGATGAAAATGGTTTTACTGAGGACCTAATGTGTGGATTTCCACTTTTCACTCATGATCCTATCCAGGTCTTCTATAGATAAATGCTTAGAGTAGTGCAGGGAAAGCCTGAAGTTTTGATCAGCTCAACAAAAGTTGACTGCCATGCAGAGCGGCTCATCCTTGTCCACAGCTCAGACCTATTCTAACATTGCAGCCGTGACTCGCAGCTGAGCTCAAATGTGGTAAAATCAGACACGGTGAAACAACATGAGGTGAATTCCCACAATTACTTCAATGAACGTATTTTAAGTTGCATTAGTCATTGGCAGAATTAAGACATGCACTACAGTAAGAAGCAATTCCTTACACACTGAGCATGGCTCCATGTGTCTACTTATGGCCCCTGTCTAGGCATTTCACAGAGAAAAGCAGAGTCACACAGGCTTTCCTCTTCCCATTGTTAAAATATCTTCAGGGCATTTCAGCTTTTCCTTAAATTTCACTTACATAATTTACCATCGGTGTTTGTTTTTTTAGTGTAATCATACTCATTTTAAAGATGTCTTGTCTTCGGATTTGGGAATTATCTTTTAACACATATACATCATATTTTTAAAAAATGAACATGAAAAGTCATTGTCAAAAAATGGTGAAACATCATTAAACATACATTCTCTATTAGAGATATTTCTGTATTGCTAAGTCACTCTCTGAAAGTGCTGCTTCTCTGACACTTTCTGGGAAGAATTGATAGGACGTTGGAAGCAATGCAGTTGTCCTGTAAATCAATGATGATATATATCTTACAATATCTATGCAAGTCTGAGGGACAAAAGACCTTCCATGTTTCCTCCACTAATGTTTCCAGCAATGTTATCATGCCTGTAGAACTGGTTACAACACTATTTCCATACTCACAGGAAGAGCATTGTATTTTGAGATATTGGCAAGGGTATTTTGAATAAGGCCCTATATAAATATTTATTTATTTATTTATTTATTTATATAAGGACTAACTGTAGCTTGCAAGTGAGGATTGCTCATGAGAAAATTAATAAAGCAAGAAAGTGTCTAAATTATCTAATAAAATAAATGCAGTGATTCTACAATAAAGCCATAAACTCGTTAAACTTGATTCTGCTCTCTCTAAGATGTTAGGCTGTCTGAAAAAAGCTGTGTCTTACTTTGAATTTACTACCAATACATAGAATGTAAAGGCAATGAGACCAATATCTCTGAATTTAAAACTGTCTGGATTTTCTGCCTCATTTTAAACTAGAAATATACCACCAATTAGATTATTTCAGAAAGTATTTTAAGAAACAAAGATTTATGTCTATTTGTCCTAACTGATGTATTTTGCATTTTGTGTTCTGGAAATTTTTATTATGTTTTTCCCCTGACATTGCATTTGTTTTAGGAAACAGAAAATACACAATTATAAAAATATTTTTTTAGGCATGTGCTATAGAATCATGATACAGGACAACACTGTATTAAAACCCAATGGCACAAGGATGTTTTTTCTGGGCTTTCATGTAGCACAACTTAAGTCTCTTAAGTTGTCTTCATTGCTTAAAATAGCTTGTCAGAAAACAGAAAACTCAGATAGCCATAGGTTACTGCAGACAAGACCTTTAGATGATTCTAGCTTTGAGCATATGAGGTGAATATGATCAGTTATTTTGTAGGCAGCTGTTTCTGTCCCTGTGCCTTCAAGCCCTACCCAGTTGGCTGAGATGTGAACAGAAACCCCAAGGGGTGCAATTTTTGAAATGGATCCAAAGCAGCTTTCCTCATGCTGTGCTTCATGTAAGTTTTATTTTTTATCATGATGACATAAGTTAAAAATAGCTGGGATGTTTGTACTGTTCATGAAATAGCAAATACTCTGGGTTTCTCGCTGTCAAAATTAGACAAACCAAATTAGTCTGACAGCTGTGTTCCTACTGTCATTCTTGTGTGAACTGGTACTGCTGGGAGAGAAACTGATAGTGATACAGGAAAAAAAACCTGCATCTTGGTAGACAATTCCACAAAAAAGGGATGTGTTGACAACTTGATACACAGTAGCCTTCAGAAAGTGGTCACCTCATGGATTAGACTGAATTTTGAATTCATAAATTTAGAAGTAACTTTGGAATCAATTGTGAAAATTCTTTAGGGGAGGCTTGCTTGCTTTCTTGCTTTCTTGCTTTCTTTCTTTCTCTTTCTTTCTTTCTTTCTTTCTTTCTTTCTTTCTTTCTTTCTTTCTTTCTTTTCTTTCTTTCTCTTTCTTTCTCTTTCTTTCTTTTTCTCTCTTTTATTTTTTTTAATATCATAAATAATTCCACCTTAGTATTCACTGCACTCTATAATAAATACATCATAAGGGAAAAGCTAGTCCGTGGAAAATTGAGGAAAAAATGCAGTTGGCAAGAAAAGACACTTGAATTAAAAGAAAAAATCCTTCAGCTGCCAAAAGCGAGAAAATTTTAATCAGTCTTTTGATTTTTGTGTTCTGCTTTTTCTCATTTCTTTTGATTCCCAACTAGTTTTGATTTGTGCATAAAACCCTAATCATCCAAAATTAGAGCACATAAAGGGTATTTTACATTTCTCTTACCTTTCAATATTCTGTAGTGCATTTTCTGTGGTTTCTTTAGCACTTGACTTTTGGTTAACTTCCGACTATGCCCACACAGAAAAGTGAGGTGATGACCATTACATGTGTCCCAGTCTCCTGAGTGATGGGTCTGAGAGTGTGTATCCAGGTCTGGCGTTCACTGGCAGAGGGGAATGTGCAGGAAATTGGCTGGAGAACAACTGCCCCATCTGCAGCCTCCCCAGTCATTGAAAAGACAGAATCAAAGCTTGAATCATCCCCAGCTCCATTTATACACTAAATTTCTGGTTGCCATTTAACCACTATGACATATTTTTTAGTTCCAGAATTAATTATTCACACAAACAACCTAAAGTTTATAACCAGCTCTCTCTAACTCATTGCTTGATTTCAGCAGCTCACAAAACCTTATGGGGTCTCAATTTATGCATCTTTTAAACAGAAATAGCTAGGCAGTAGTTATTTCAAGACTAAAAGGGTGCCATAATGTTATTTTGCCTCTGCTGGCCTTCTGCAATATAAGTAAAATCAAATATATGCTTTTGCTTGTATTCAAAGATTCTAAATACTCCGTTTAGGAAGACTGGGAGAAATCACTGGATATTATTACTTTGTGTGGTTGAAAAATGCTAAAAACCTTCTTCCCTTCTTCACTCTATCATTTGGTGAAAGAAAACCAAGAAATTAATCTGAGACACAAAGCAACCACATGCATATGATCAGATAACAAAAGCCTGCCAGAAATTTTGTACAATCTAACTGTTCTTGAGTTTAGCTGGAATTATTCAATTTCCTTGACTTTGTTCTTCAGCTGGAAGAAAAATAAGGGAGTTCTAAGCTTCCCTCAGAAAATGCTAACAGCAATTTAAGAGACTATTAGGTTTTTGCTATAGGTCTATAATATTACTTCGTTCTTCTTTTCACAAAATAAAAGAAATAATGTGGCTCAGTCCTATACATTTTACACCATAGATCCCTTAAAAAAATCCACAAAAAAACAAGCTTGTTGACAATTTATTATTTTTGTGACGTATTATTACTCATTAATAACTCCAATGGATTTATAGGAAGCTAACCATAAAAGGTAATAGCTAACATAGATTTGAAAGATTTTGGATGCCAAAGTAATACTAGTTCATAGGACACATAAAAAGAAAGCAGGGTAGGTTATTAATTGGGAAGTATAAATCTTAGCAAAGTTTATTGATTTCTCAGTTATCTGTATTCCTTTCTTTGTTATTTTTCTCCTCTTTCTGAAGAAATACCAGGACAAACATGAAAGGGGAAAGAGTTAAGTTTTCTCTGGCATTCTGCATCTACCTGAAGCCTGTTCTTTCTTCCACATGAGATGTGGTGTTGCTGTCCTTACATATCAGGGCAAACTCTGGTCTTCCCTGGATTATGTAAAGAGCGTCTCTAAAGGTGTCTGGCCCTTTCAGAAGAATGGACTGAAATCCTACGAGTCCTGGCATACCCTCATTCAGCTGCTTGTTAGAATGTGCTGGAAGTGCGACTGAATCAGAAACAGATCTGATTCCTCAAAATTCTTCCTTTTAAACTTGGTTGATCCAAATTTAAACATATTTTTGATCCAATTTTAACAGTAATATATCACAGAAACTGTAAGTAGACTCCAAGAGTATAGATTGTTTGGGGGGTTGTTTTTTGTTTGTTTTGGTTTTTGTCTTGGGTTTTGTTTGTTTTGTGGTTTTGGTTTTTTTAATAATTTAAAATGAAATTAAATCTTTCAGAAATCCACAAAGACTCCATATGAGTGACCATTGTGGTGCTCCAACAAACGGGATGTTGGGCTGCATTAATGAGGGCATCACCACCAGATATAAAGAAGTAATTATCCCACTCTACTCAGTGCTTTCCAGGCCAGACCCAGAATACCGTGCTCAGTTTTGGTCCCCACTATAAAAAAAAAGAAAAAAAAAAAGTGGACAGGCTGTAGAGGATCCAGAGAATGACCACAAAACATTATCGAAGGACTGTGAAGCTTGACAATGTGAGGAAAGAGGCTGAGAACAGATTTTGTTCAGCCTTGAGAATAAAAGGCTTAGGGAAGAACTTATCACCATGTTCCTGTATGTAAACAGCAGCTAAAAAGATGGAAGCTCCCTTTTTACAAGGGGTCACATGGAAAATATGAGGGGCAATGGGTACAGGTTACTGCTGGGAAAATTCTGGTCAGACACAATAGGAAAATTTTTCACAATGAGAACAATCAGAAACTGGAAAGTGGTGGATTTCACAGCACTGGACACTAAAGATTTAGCTGAACAGGGTGCTGGGCCATCTTCTCTAGACTGTGATTTTTCCAAGAAAGGTTAGACCAGATGACACTTGAGATGCCCTTCCAAACTAGTACTCTTTGACTCCAAGAATGCAAGCCAACAGATTCAGCTCTGCCAGGACTCTGATCTTGTGCTCAGTTTCTCTGAACTGCTCTCATTCCCAGTGCAGGCTACAGCCATCGATCTGCACTCCCAGTCCCTCACACATGCT
Source organism: Corvus cornix cornix (assembly GCF_000738735.6). NCBI lineage: Eukaryota > Metazoa > Chordata > Aves > Passeriformes > Corvidae > Corvus > Corvus cornix. The sequence continues at coordinate 15,849,708 of NC_047057.1, read as the reverse complement.
GAAATGGCTGACAGACCTAGTTTCCTAGCCTGCATTTGTCAGGATTGCGGTCCCTGGACTCCACATTGAGAATCTGCCTTGTTCGCCACAGGACATCACTGAAGTTCAGCATCTGCTCTCTCAGCAGCAATGACAAGGTTATTTTGTCTAGTTTGGAGAAAAGGATGTTGAGGGGTGACCTCATTGGTCTGTACAGTTTCCTGAGTAGCAGAGGTAGAGAGGGAGATGCTGTGCTCTTCTCCCTGGGATCCAGTGACAGGAATGGTTCAAAGTTGTATGAAAGGAGTTTTGGACTGATCAATAGGAAGCACTTTACCAAGAGAGTGGTCAAACACAGGATACCTCGAAAGGTGGTTTATACCTCAAGCCTGCCAGCATTCAAAGAGGCATTTGAACAATGCCCTTAACACCATACATTAACTTTTGGTCAGCCCTGACTTGCTCAGGCAGTTGAACAAGAAGATGGCTGTAGATCCCTTCCTGAAGTATTGTAGTGTAATGTAGTCTAATTTTGGTTTTGTCTAACTTCACAGTCAACTGGATTAAGCTTTCTGACCAGGTTGCATTTTTTATGATGCACTATGGTTCTGTGATGCCAGTGAATCATTGAACAGGCAGCCTGTTTGGGAACTGAGACCACAGGAGAAAATGGAGATACAAACCTAATCAGACATGCCTCCCACAAATCCTTACAATGAAAAGAGTTTATTTTTTTCAGCTAAGACTGGAGATATTTAGGTAATCACTGCAATGAAAATTAGTGCCCCTCAAACCTCACCTCCTGCCCGTACAAAGTGATTTTTGTTTTTATTTGCTTGAATAAATTGATCAGTGACCTCTGAGCTGTGCATGCAGTTAACACAATAAATAAAATTATGTTTTGAGCAATATACAGGTAAAGACTGTTTTGGTTCACCTTACCTTCCTTTTCCAAGAAAATTCTTTTCTAGACTTTTCTGATTCATTTTTACCATGGTTTGTTTCCTTTTAAAGAGGTAGTGTGAGTATATCAACAGTGCTCACTCCCCATTTAAAAATGTGAGAGTGACTTGCACTGTTTTTGGTGTTCTACTCAGCTGTGCACAGTAATAAATATTTCACAGTACTTCACACAGATTTTGAGGAAATTATGTCTTTTGAAGCACCAGCAACCATATCAAATATGCTGAAGTTTGGCCTGCATGTGGGTTATGTTCACTCTGTGTCATAAAAATGCAGGAACAGGGTGTCCCATTCCTTTGGCATGGGTGAGCAATGACACAATATTCACATCTTGAAACTCAAGCCCACACAGATCACTAATCTTAATTCTTAGGCACTTATGACTTTACTGCATGATAAAGGAAGAACAATTGGGGAAAATTCTCTGCTGATAAACAGTTAACTGCTAAAATCTAAACCTATTTAAGGTTTACTGATGAAAGTAACAATAATAGGCCAGTAACAATTTCATGTATTTCAATCCATGAAGGGTGAAATCTGTTGTTTTATGAATAATAGCATTTAACATTATGAATAGTTCACAGCATGCCCATCTGGGCCTAACATTCTCTAAATTTAAATATCATTCAGCAGTTATGAAACTGTCTGAAAATGTTCTTCTCCTGCTGATTCTTTAAATGCATTTATTTCTTGGTTCTTTAATTGATTTCTTTAAATATCAGTACTATATCTCTATATTATGTCTTATTAGACCTGGAAATATTTGGAAAGTAGCTTCTTTTTGAGTACTGTTTGTCAACTTTTTTGAGATTCATAAAACTAACTAGTTATTGTTTAAGTCTGAAATTGTATAAATGGTATGCATCTAGATCCCAGATTTTTACCAGCTCAGGATATGTGATAGCCATCTCTTAAACAGACTGAAAGGAACTTGGCAGACTCTTAAATAAGAAAAATTGTGATTACCTAACCGGTCTTTCTACACAAATGTCACTTAGTGATTTCACTTCAAGTGAGAATAAATCTCGTAAGGAAACAATTAGTCTTGATATTCACATTTCAAACAATATACTGCCAAGTGATCTTTTGCAAATTTTTCCAGTAGTTAATTTCTCAACTTTAAAATATGCAAAATTTTTGTGGCTTCAATTTCCAGACACTGGGTTCTGTTATAATTTGTTTTATTAGCCTGAAAAACCTTCTTTTATCTCATAGCTGTTTCCTGCGGCAATACCAGGACAGAAATTCAGAGAAGCTAACTTAGTCAACATGCAAATCTAGATGCAAATCCTCTCTAGATTTCTTCTTTTTGAACAGTCTTTCTCTGTGTCTCCTCTTAACTGCATGTGCATCCCAGTGTACATGCTGGCAGGGTAGTGTGAGAAAAAGTTTTAGCAAGCACTGCTCAGCAACAGCTTAAACACCCCATGTTATCAGCACTGCCTCAGCCACAAATCCAAAACATAGCCTGGCAGTATGAGCTCCTAAAGAGAAAATTAACTCTCCCAGTCAAAACTGGTATATCTAGGAATTGACGAGGTTAATCAGATCATATCCTAAGTATGTACACTATATTATATATATACATATTATATGTATATATATAAAACATATATTTTTATATATATACATGTATATATAAATAATATATATAAATTTTTTATATATATATATATATATATATATACACACACACACATATACCTTGTAGAAAGAGTATATGCTTTCCATAAACCATGATGAATGACTAGGAATAAACAGGTAGGAACTGTGGCAACCAGGCAGAGCATCAAATAAAGTATAGCTAGCAAAGTGTGTAAAGGTTTACAGGAAGAAAGATTTCTATATTTAAACTGTAAGTCACAGTGAAACCAAAGAGAGGATGTTCCAATACATATCAAATAAGAACAGATAATGTGAAGATGATTGGGGAGCTCCATTTTTATTAAAAGGCTTAGCTGTGATCAGATGGATAACATGATCACCATCAGTGACGATCAAGAATTGGGAGGTAATAAGTAAATATTAGGTTTGATATTACTTGGGTTAGATGACATCAACTCATTTGGGTGTGACAATAGTTAGGCCAAGGAAAAGGATCTTGTGTTTATATTGAATACATGTGGCAGTAGCTGTGAGTACCAACCAATTTGGAGCTTATAGCTGTATACAGTAGCAGGTTTAAGAATGTGCTGATTAGCACTGCTCATGAATTAGGAGCATTTGCAAGTAAGTGCAGCCACATTTCTTTGGCCTTTAAAAGAAAGCACACTCAAATGAGTAGCTACCTTGGTCAGAGCAGTAGCAACCTTTGAGCAGGTGTTTAGATCTGAATTAATTTACTTTCACTTAAGTAGTTCCTGATGAGCCTAGTTGAAGTTGGTAAGTAGTCTTATAAAAATAAAGAATATTTTGTATTCTGTGTCTAAAACTTTAGAATTGCAAGTTTTCAAATTCCAAAATCCAAAATAGATCAGGAACAGTTTCTGTACTGAGGTTGGTATTGTCCATTTCAACCCATATAAGTGGCATTATTGTGTGTAAGTATCATCTATATAAAGCAGCATTCCAATTCACAGCTGAAAAGGGAGGAACAGGAAGGGATTTTATATTTAGAGTCTATATTATTGATCCAATTGATTTTAGAACAGCTTTCATAGCTTGGCAGAAGTCAGACAGTACTTAACAGAATACTGTCACTAGCATTCATAGAATGATATAATGCTTTTTTTAATAAATTCCTCTTTAAAACTTTTAGACAAGGGTCCCTGAACTAATGTACCATGATTTCTTTCAGATACAGTTCCTGCACCATTTCCCTCTATCCACAGCATTTTCTTCTTCCCTTTATTTCCTCCATGACTACTTCACTGCAATATCACTGTGTCCTTTTCTTTGCCCTTCTCTTCACCCAGTGCTTCCAGTGTTCCAGAATATATCCGTCTTGTGTGCCCACACACTTTGCCAGATTTGTAGTGATATCCATTTCTAAAGGTTAGCTACCTTTCAGCATATGTAACATTATGCTCAAAATCTTGTAAATTGCACAGAGGAAGCAAACCTTATATATAAATAAAGCCATTAATTTATTTTTCATATGATGGAAATCTTAAGAATTTACCCATTCTTAGTTGAGATGTATTTGTTAAAGAAAGAATAAAAATGAAGTTTAAATTGTTTTACACACAGTTTTTACTCCTATTCCTGGTATTATGCTCACCCTTCCCCTGCTCCTCTGAGTCCTAATATTGATGGGTTAAATCTACTAGGGCTGGGGGGTGTTATGGAAAGCCAGTAACATCTGGGCTTCTTTGCCAAGAGTAATGAATTGTTAATGGTTTCCTCCTCCTTCACTGGTCACTATGAGTCAACTTGATATGTTTGCTTAAATGTTTTTATGTGTCATGTTTTTATGTCTTATTGGTTTGCTGACCACATTACCCCCAAACTTACTACATATGTTTCTGTACGTTTGATACCACTTCTTTGTTCTCCTTATTATCCCAAAAACCAGTTTTGTCCAGCTCCATGTTTCTGTATCTATAACTCAGTGTTGATCAGTTGCTTATAGCTGTGGGGTCCCCAGTGCCAAGGCTGTTCTCCATCTCTCAACATCCCAGTCCCACATTGCTTCATGCCGCATCCTATATCTTCAGTTCTCAGACTTCTGATCTCATACACCATTTCTATATTACAGAGTAATTGCTTATTACTGCCATTGATATAAAACTATGATCGAACCACACAAAGATAAGCAAAAGTGTTAGAGGAAAATGTCATAGTACATCCAACAACCTGAGAGAGGAAAGCTCCATGCCCCCAGGTTCAAAAAATAATGAGCCTGAAAAGGTATTCCCACTTGGCACATGCACACTGAGCACAAATACACACCATGCATATATTTTTCTGGCCACACAAATAACAGAGAGACACTCAGAGCATGGACACAAACACAGCAGCAATGGTTTCAACCTGCTCCTGTCTCTGGCTGAGTAGGATGGAGATAAGACAGCAGGAATATATATCACCTCTCTCTGCATATGTACAGTGTGAGTCCCTCAAGCAGCTGGCCTATTACATCCAGCCTGACCAGTTGCTGTCCCTAGATCCCAGTCTTACCAACTGCTAACACCTGGACATGTGAACCCCCACGGTCACAGTACCATATTCCTATTCCGGTAGCTGGTGCAGACCATCACACACACACACACACACACACACACATTCTCTGGTTCCATAGATGACATCTCTGTTCTCTCACTCTTAGAGAGCCACAGATGCTCTCTCGCACACAGAGCTGGCCCTCAGAAAGCCACAATCCCCCCTTAATCCCAAGCCACTCCCTGCTGGCTCATTCAGCTTGATCTTCACTAATAATCCTACACTTGCACACCTGCATTCACTCCAGCTGACACCACATACCCATACACACACTTGCACATGGAGTAAAGAGCCTCTTACTTGAAAATAATTGAAGGAATTTAACAAGGAGACAGGGCAGACTGCAGTGATTAGGCCCAGGAAATGACCAGTCCTTGCTTACATGGAAATAAACTCTTCCCTCGTCCCTCTATTTCCCTCTATTTATTTCTCCCCAAATCACCCAAACCTCTCCCTTTTCTCTCCTAAACATGCCTTCATAAATATTGGGCAATCCCAACATCATTCCCTGCTTCCCATACTGTTTCCCACACCCCTTGGCAGCAACTCCCTTACTTCAAAAGGTGAGATGGAGATCTGGTCCCAGTGACTCCTCACAATGAGTTTCACACTGGGTCAGTGGGGCTAAGGCTCTCCTGAAAGGGGCATATACAGGGCTTCCCTTTGTCTGAGTTCTGAATTTGGGTTCCTTGGACCTCTGCCATTGTGTTCTTGTTCTCTGGGTTTGTAGAGATGAGATTTTGATGGGCTAAAGGATCCCTAGAGATGGACCTGGGAGCAAACTGGAAACAGCCAGGATAGACTTCCCCACCTGCACTGTGCCTCTGTGTTCTTTTGTGGGTGTGCAGATTAGTTTTATCACATAACAAAAAGTAAAACCACTGCCACCTGATAAATAAGACAAACTGCCATCATAACTAAACCAAGCGAAACAAAGATGCAAGTAGGTCAAGAAAAATTCAGGCACAGCAAGGTTACCAGGCCTCAGTCCCTTGGGTGTACAAATTTACAGCCTGCTACTATCAATGGCTCTGCTGTATTACAGGATGATCTGGCTGCTGTTGTCAGTTAGCTGACATAGCAGGTGACACTTCAGAGTCACTGGCTTTAGGCCACATGAGTCACATGGCACATGAGGCACATCTGGAAGCAGTAGTGACATATTTTCAAGAGTACTTAAACTAGATTGGTTACAGGTCGCACAAACATGTGAAAAATTGGAGTTAAAATTATACATCTCAATTGCTGGTTGGATGACAATTTATGGGAAAAAAATTATATACTCTCTTAGACTGATTCTATGATATCTTGGGACATCACCCTTAAAATACAGGGACTGGATAATCTGCCTGTATAATACAATGCATAGCTTAATGCTATTCAGTCATAACCACTTCTCAGTCACAGGCAGGGCAGTTTCTTTTACTTGCACTTGGCTCTCCATGTCCAGGCAGGGAGAAGTATCTGGACACAGCGTGAATTTGGTTCCTGATATCAAAAGGAGCAACATTTCTATACGGTGTAAGGAAGAGAAATGGCTCAATCCAGGCTTCTGATTAGTAAGAGAAATGAGATGCAAAAAATTGTTTATAAAGAAGGAAAATCTGCTCTAATTTTCTATTCTGTATGTGGAAAAACATACTTCATTCTACCTTGTGGTAAAAAGGTGGGAATGGAGAAAAGTTAGAGGGAGGAGTTTTTTCTTTATTGCTTTCAGGAAAGTTCAATTATTCATTGCCCTTTGGAATACAAAATTGTAACCAAGCAAAAGGGATTTGAGCAGGAAAATCTAAGAATCATTTACACTTCTTTTTTGGAACTGAAAAGCCCCAGTGTTCATTTATGATGATATTATGAGTTGCAGTGAGGTTCTTAAACATCATTAATCACTACAGATGGCTACAAACCCATTAAATCTTTTAAGCACCTGTTTCCTTATCAAATGCTCACATGGTAAGCTACCCTCTGGTTCACATAAGCACATTAGTTTTAGAACATATAATTACCTTACAATAACTGTACTTCTCCTAATTACCAGTTCCCTGAAAGGAAAAAGTGGAACCTATTGAGTAGTGGGGGTGGCTGTAACTTAAAAACAGAGCTTCTAGACTGAGCAGCAGGGCTGGATGACTACGTGTAAAATGTTTGTCTTACTTCTGGTAAGCCTAGTTCAATTCCACAGTGAGCACCTAAGTGAAACAACTTGATTTTTTGCTATCAGTCACAAGAGAACACCACCCCACATTATTTATCACCATTTGTCTCTTTTGAAGAGAGCTTCAGGATAGAAATAGCATAAAAACCAAATTATTTCTCACTCAAATGTGTTGCACCATCTTTGAAAATGTGGTGTTAGACAGAAATTGCAATCTCTTGTCATACTTCAAGTCTTATCAGTATGAAGCTCTGTGCTACAGCACACACGAGAGTGCTCACTTTCCCAGAAGTATTTAGAGGCAATACCATTTATTCACAAAGTAATAGCCTCCCTGTTCAGGATGGTAGGATTTATTCCATCCTTCAGAATGGTTAAATTAATTAAATAAGCAGACAAACAAACAAAGATATGATCAGGTAAGTGTGATGAGAGGGTTATTTCACTAAGAGGTTTCTGTACCATATATACTAGCTTCCTAATAAAGGCACAGAAATATTCTTAAACTGTGTAAATCTATATAATTTTTGCTAGAGCTATACATGTTTCTATAACTTCTGAGCGCAGCCCACAATTTTCTGATAAACTTCCCTAAATCCAGATCTAGTCTAAAGAGCTGTATTCTGGTGACATACTACAGAAAGAATGCCATGTGAACAAGCAGATGTCATCTTAACAATATTGAATACTGATCAGTTTTATAAATGATTTTCCCAATGTCTATATACAGTCACTCTACATATTTGCATATAATCATATCAGAGAAAACACACTAAAATTTTGACTAGAACATTATCACAGTACCATGCTGTGAACTAGAAAAGCAGTCACTTCAAAACATATCTACATCAGCCATACCATATATGCAAGCCAAGACAAATTCCATTTACAAGCTTTGAATTGAGTTTGATGAACTTAAAAAATAGAAAAATTCTGCAGTAACTTTCTGCTTTTTTTCCTGAAATATCTTTTCATACCCAAGATTCAGAAATTTGAAGACTGAGATACGGTCACAATGCTGTACAGTCATTTAGCTGAGGTTAATCAATAAAAATTTTAAGAGTGGCTGCAAAACCCAGAATTGTTTCAAAGGCAGTATTTATCTACCCACCCTTGCCCTTATTTATCTGGATACCAACTACTCCCGTTTCATTTAGAATACAATCTGGACTGATCGTCAAGATGCCAGTTTGTTCTAAAGGACCTGATAGACATCATCATCAGAAAAGGTGAATTGTAAAAATCTCAAATGTCTACTACAGGTTTATTGGCTGAAATGTGATTCTCCTCAATCTGGTATAGCCTGAAACATGTTACCAAAGGTTCATAGAAGTTTTCCACAGTTCTGGGAAAGTAGCTGACTAAAATATGTGCCGTGGAAGAAAATGTTTAAAGGGATAGGTTGAGGTAAAAAGTAGCTTGTGAATTAAAATTGCTTTCAAACACATCTCAAAAAGGACTAAATTGTGCACAAATACAAAAAATATTAACACCCTAATTATAAGACATTCTTATTTTAATCCTGCAAATATTAGGTCCTAGAGAATCTTTGTAAGAAGACTTTAAGCTCAGAGAATAGAAAAATAATTTATAAATTCAAAGCGAGGCTGGGTGGAAGCTCAATCCTTTGTATACTCTCCAGTCTCCTCTAGGCCTTCAACATTAAAAAGTACATTACTCTATAGCCTTCAATGTTTTACTCTCAGACAGAATAAACTTAAGGGGCTTGATTAGCAACTTATGCATTGACCCTAGTAAATCAAAGGCTCTTCCTTAGAGGTAAAGCTTGTTCCCAAAAATCCATGGCAAAAATTGTTGTTTAATTATACATATACCACAGTCTGACTTTGAAAAGTACTTGCAAGTGAAAGGAAAGCTGTCTTTTCAACCCCTTAAATTGGTGTCAGTTCAACTAATGGGCCAGTTAATTAACTAATAGGTGTGAAACGCAGACCTTCTCCAGAGATAAAACATGTTAAATATACCAGTTAATTGCCTAGTATGGATTGACACAGTTTATTGGTGGGACTCACCCGAAGTTTCCACAAAATTTCTTGGAGTGCATTTCCTCTGGAGGAATATGAACAGGTACAAAAAAGAAACAAGTGGGACATACAGTAATTCTTCTAAAATGCTAATGTGTTTCTTCTTAATAAAATGTCCTGTATTCTATGAAATTGATAATAATTTTTCACCTTAAACTTCTTTGAACTGCAGTATTTTTTGCATTAGCATGCAAGATTCTGACTGCTGCCACCTCATCCTGACTCCAAAATGCATTATTACATTTTAAAAATAAGGTTTTTTGTGAACTGATAATAATTTACCAAGATTCAGTGAGTACTCCCAAATTTGTCATTGAGAGGAATACACCTGGAGCAGGTAGCTCGATTCGCAAGCTGCAGTGTGAGAAGCAGATTGAGATCTAGGTGGGAGCCTGAGACAAGAGGGTGTGAACTCACTCTGTTTCTTTCACCCTAATATTCTTCTTCCAACTGCATCTTTCTTTAGCTGAGTCGTATTATTTTCCTGCTGTTTTCAAATAATATTGCAATTATATTATGTAAGTCTCACTTTCCACCAACTTAAAAATATGATGTACACACCTTTTTACATTCTTCAGGCTGATTTTGCAGCCCCCTGAGCTGGCCACTCCAAAATTTTCACTGACTTCTTAAATTCCAGAGGATATGATAAAATCTGCATGAAGATCATATTGCTGCAATAAAAATCTCAACACAGCAACCACAAAGCCACTGTCTAGCTATGCACATCTTTTTAGCTGATAGACTTTTCAGACTGAATTGGCTGCATTCTTCAGAATGCAAGCTTTTGTTAAAAACAAAAACATATTTCAAGCTATCGGGTCTTCTGTGTTTTGGTACTGTAGAATTAGGTGTTTTTATTTTAGAGAAGTGCATATGCTAAGTCCTGTTATGAATTCACTGCTCCCTCTTGTTTTGTCTTGGATGCAGAAAGTCCAGATTAATACCTTTCATAGTAAGTTTCAACCAAATATCTCCTTAGCCCTTCTTATTTAAAAAATTTTTGACTGGTGAGACATTCATGCTGGACTCAATAAAGATGTATTGTTAAAAACTTTGTGGAGAGATTACCAAACATAATTCAGAATTTATTTTTAAAAAGTTTCAAGATAACCTTAAAAATATAAATCAGTCTATAAGGCCTTTATGGAATTTATAACAAAGCAGCCTGAAATAATGTCATCAAGACAAGTTAAACAATAAGTCTTTTAACTGGCCTTAAAAGATCACAGGTATTTGCTATCAGAAAGAAACAGTTTCCTTCAAGACTGTTAAAGACTTAAATTTTACATGGCCTTTAGAGATTACTCTACAGAATTATCCAGCTTGCTCCAGCAAGACTTTTCCTATGAACTGCGACATTATTATCTCTTTGACCATGATAAAGAGCCTTTTGAATTCAGGCTTATATAACATATTTGGTGGAATTTAGAGTTCAAACCTCATCACACATTTTAATTATGGATGACAGCACTAACAGGACTGCATGGCAGGCTTTAAGAAAAAATTAAATATATAGCATATCACTACAAGTGGTTGGAACATTTCTACCTTTATGACATTTTTGTAAAATACACTGGTGAACACCCTAGTGTTCCATAAAGACAAAACTCTTTCCATGCAAATTTAATCTAAAAAGACTTTTGCTCAAAAAGAACACCTTGTTGAGAAGAGTAGGATATAGCTTAGTGTCTGAATTAGTCTTGAATGTTAAGAGTGTAGATTTACACCTCTGCATTAGGATGGAAAAGCTCTGCTGTGCCATAAATAGAGCAAAGACCTACAGTAGGGATCAATGCACTTGCACCTGAGAAATCAGGTTGCAAAACCTGATGAATGTCAACAGTAGTAAAAGGATATATATTAAAAAATAAAGTCTCTAATTTAGATAGATTTTCTTTCTAAAATGCTGTATATCATAATAATTCTGTTTGTTTGGGTTTGGGTATTTTTTAATCAAGCATTGTCAAAGACACCAGGTGTAAATGATTGATGAGATCTCAGATCCTCAAATATTGTAATGTTTCTACAACAAAAGTTATTGCATGTAATGAGTTTAAAAACACACAGAAAATTCAGCTTGCTTTGTCATCCTTTTCCAATTCAGCTTCACCAAATCTAATAAACCAAAATTACAACTATTCCACAGCTGATTGAATAAAATGTGAATGTAATGAAAAGTGTCCAGTCTTGTTCTGACTAAAGTCATTGAAAGGTTTTAAGTCAAAACTATAAACTAAATGGAGAATGTGTTTCTCAAAGTACAGACTTACTGATAAGCGCAAATGAAAATGGTGTCTCTGAAGTATGCAACTCATACAACCCCAAAATGCATTTAAAAATATATATATATTGTCTTTTTAAAACATTTTTCCAGGCTATTTGATATGAAAAGACAAGATACAGTCCCTTTTGCAGAGAATTTTTGATTGTGTAGGACAAATAGATAAAGTATCGTAACTGTGAAAGAAAAGGCTCAGGGGTCCTGATTCATTCCACCTAATTCCAGGCATTGCACTTAAAAGCATAGGTAATGGATTCTCCCTGTGTACTCAGCAAGGAGAGAGAGGAATATCCAGGGAGAGATTCAGATCATAGACAAGGTATTTTCCTCTGCGAATGCCTCTCTTTCTCATCAGTATCATAAGTAAAGAACCTATGGCAACCAAGAGCCTAATTTAGGAACGTCTGTAGGTGCCTGAAGTCAGAGAAGATGAAGTTGATTCAGGATAGGAGATAATGGATATTAACTCAGACAAAAGTGCTGTACAGATGGAAATAAAGATATTTATTTATTTATAATAACATCTTTGTTCATGTCGCAAGCTGGCATGTCACGTTTTACAAATACTATGAATTGGCAAATATTACAAACCCAACCAATTTTAAAGAGAGCATGACCAGTATGAAAACATATGCAAATATAGGTCCTACTTGACAACAACTTGCAATCTTATTGCTGGATGTACAGTGTATTCACGTCTTGTAGGATGAAAGGATTTTGACTTGATATTAAGTTACTCCACATTAACCATTATGGTCTTCTATGATGGAGTGACTGCAACAGCTGATAAGGGACAACTGTCTGATGCCCTCTACCTAGAACTCCATAAGGTATTCAACACAGTCCCACATGACATCCTTATCTCCAGATTGGAGAAACATGGATTTGAAGGGTGAACTGTTGAGTGGATAAGGAATTGACTGAATGGACACAGCCAGACCATTCTGATCAATGGCTCTGTGTCCAGGTGGAGGTTGTGTTGAGTGTCCCTCAGGGCTCTCTGTCTTTGGTGCTCTTTAACATCTTTATCAATGACACAGACAATGAGATCAAGTGCACCCTCAACAATTTTGCTGATTATATGAACCTTCCAGAAGTTGACACAACAGAAAGAAGGGATGCTGGAAAAGCTTGAGCTGGATCCACGAGAAACTAATGAAGTTCAACAAGTTCCAAGTGCAAAGTGCTGCTTCTGGGGCAGGAGAATTCCAGACATGAATACAGACTGGGAGAAGAACTCACTGAGAGCAGCCCTGTGGAGAAGGACTGGGGGGTTCTGGTGGATGAAAAGTCAGACATGAGCCAACAGTGAGCACTCACACCCCAGAAAATCAACAGCGTCCTGGGCTGCCTCAAAAGCAGACTGGTCAGCAGGTTGACGGAGGTGATTCTGATCCTCTGCTCCACTCTCATGAGACCTCAGCTGGAGATCTGCATCCACGTCTGGAGACCTTAGCACAAAAAGGACTTAGACCTGTTAGAGTGGGTCTACAGGAAGGTCATGAAGACAAAAGAGGGCTGAAGCACCTCTCCTAGGAAGACGAGAGAGATGGGGTTCTTCAGACTGGAGAAGACTCTAGAGAGACCCCATTGCGGCCTTCCAGTACTTGAAGGAGGCTTACAAAAAAGAGCGAGAGCAACTTTGTTCAAGGACATATAGTGGTAGGACAAGGGGGAACCAGAGATTTAAATCAGATGTTTGGAAGAAACCTTTTACTCAAAGGTTAGCGAGGCAGTAGAAAGAAGCTGTCCAGAGGAGCTGAGGATGTTCCATCCTTGGAAGTTTTCAAGGTCATTGGATGGGGCTTTGAGCAATCTGGTCCTAGTGGAAGGTGTCCCTGCCCATGGCAAAGGGGTTACAGCTAGATGATCTTTAAGGTCCCTTCCAACACAAAAAATTTTGTGATTCTGTGATTTTATGATATTACTTGGGGATATGAAAAACTATAATCTTTGCATTAGAGGAGTTTCTGTAATATAGTTTCATTAAAAATCTTTTTCCAGGTATATAATAATATCCCCAGAATCCATCTGAAGGAAGGGGAAGGACTATGTTTGTTGCTGCCCTTTCCTTCCCCTCAAAGCTCAGGTTTCTACCTTATAATGATTTATTGGACATATGTGGTTGCTATGTTTTTTTTCCCAAATTATTTATCTTTTCTCTTGCTTCTATCTCTCTGTTCCATATGATTTATTGCGTCACTGGCTTTCCAGTATTGCTAATGCCGCCAGAAACATCCTAATTAAAGGACTGAGTCATGAACAGAAAAGCAAAGTGGAAAATGAAGGAGATTTTCTAGCCCCACATCCATAAACACTGTGGACAGGCAATTTCTCTACAAATATTTATACCATCACTCCCTGAACTTTCAAGAAGTAATTATTTCTCCCACTTTTGAATAATTGTCCTTTCTTAGGAACTAGATTATCCTCAGGTATTAATTAATGAGATAACACCAAAGATGGATTATTATTTTCCTCTAGGTTTTTAAAATATATTTGAATAGAAAGAGATTTGGGATGTTTCGACTTTTAAAACATGTATTAGAAAAGCCCTAATGTTCTACTGATCTATTATTTTCACTAGCCTTTAAATAAAATACTCTACATGCGTTTCTCCTTTAACCTGTGTGAACACACACACACGTACACATATATATACAGCTATATTACACTAATAGGTAGATCGATAACAGGTATAATATTCATACAATAAAATAATTCATGGAGATATTTATTACCTGAGAAAGAGCAGTATGTGGAAAATACTCTTTTGATGCTTTTTCATGGCTTATTTTTATGAACATCTCTTGCCTTCACCTGTGCATTACAGAGTGTTCTTACTGTGAAATGCATTTGGGACAACATATTGCTTAAATAAGAAGAGTATGTAGATAATTGATTTTATGTGGCCATTGTAGCTGCAGAAACACATTCATTTTAACACAACTAATGCCAAAATATATTCAGTTAAAACATGCAGCTGCCTCTTCTTGCTTAAATAGCACAGAAGGATTATGGTAGACTATCAGTTTTCTGCTTTCAAGCATAACCATTAATGCTGAATACAAACAACTAGTCAAAGAGGTGAATAATAAAATAATAAAATAATAAATCTGCATTGGATTAGGAAACATATTTTAGTTTTCTATATTGCTTTCCTATTTTTTATTGTCAGCCAATTGCACACATTCATGTTTTGTGTATGGATGATACTCTTAGGAAAAAAGAGTTATAGTCTATCCATATATAAAGTTTTTGGTGACTTCCAGGTGTCGCCTCTGTGGAATTTCACTTCCCATATAAAATGGAAGAAGAGAAATGACAAATCTGTAGAAAAAGTCATAGAGGAAAGTAGGAACTAGATGGGGAAAAAAACAAGAAAGAGGACGATTATTGCAAAACACAAGACTATAGAAGGTTCTGAAAAACACAGGTGAAGCTTGAGAAATATAAATCACTCAATGACACAAGAGCAGGTCTTGTCTGTGTTTAGGAAGATTTATCCAAACCAAATTACAAAAATGAGAAAAACACTTTCTAAAACTGTCTCCATGCTAAAATTCTTCTGATGAAGGGATAGAAGTCTCTGTTTACAATATTCTGCATAAAATGAGAGTACTGAGACCATTTCGTTTTTTCATCCTTAAGAAAGAAGATTCTCAGCATCCTGTAACACTTTTTGCTGGTTTTGCACTATTTTGGTTCTATACATCTACCAATTGCCAGAAGGAAGGATAATGATGTGTTGAGATGATATTTAAGCTTCTCCTTATCCTGCTGCATTCCACTGAAAAGCCAGAATAATCACATTTAAGGAAATACTTGATAGAAAAGTCGTAGAATAAGATTGAGTCTATTTGTCTGACCTGGCTTAAGACTCAATACAGGAAAAATAACACTTATCCCTCAAAATGGTGTTTTACTTGTCAGCTTTTGAATATAATCCATAGCTGAAGATTTGTTGTCTGCATGTCTTCATTTAACAGACTATGCTCTCTGCTTATAGCTTTACAGAATGTAGGAGCTTGTTGAGTGAATTTATACATGAGATAAATTTTGAAAAATTGATCCAGAATACTTAGCTGATTTAGTTGTAGTCGCTAAAAATGCTACAATAATTTAATACTTTGGCACTGTAATTATTTTTAGCTTAAAGAATAGTTTCCTTGTAGAGAAATAGGTTTTCCATGAGATCTGTGCTGCATAAGCTCTTGATTCTCCTCCTGGAGTAATCTTGTAGAATATTATGGAGACAGGAATTGACTGGTTCTCTGCTTCCACAGGTGTGCAGAATTTGGCGGCAAGAAACTCTGCCTGTGAGACAAGATAGATAGAGAGAGAGAGAGAGAGAGAGAATCATACATAGATGGATAGATAGGGCCTGGTTGACAAAATTCCTTGGGAAATAGTCCTGAAAGGCTGAGAGCTCAGCAGAACTGCTTTTTGGAATTCTGAGACAGGAGACTTTGGCCTATTTAGATTGAGAGAGTGCCTTGCGAGGAAGTGCTGAAGGTCAAAGGAATCCGAGAAGCCTTGAAAATTTTCAAGAAGAAAATCTAAAAAGCACAGGAGCAGGCCATACCTGTGTGCCAAAAGATGATCTGGCAGGGAAAAGAGAAGCCCGGGTGAACAAAGAGTTTTGGCTCAAGTTCAGGGAAAAAAGGAGAGTGTATCACCTTTAGAAGAAGGGGCAGGCAACTCAGGAGGACTAGCAGGATGTTGTGAGCTTATGCAGGGAGAAAATTAAAACTACCAAAGCACAACTAGAACTTACTCTGGTTACTGTCATAAAAGACAAAAAAAAAGGAATATTTCAGCAAAAAAAAGAAGGCAAAGGAGGATCTTGATCTTTTCTTGGATGTGTGGGTAAACATAGTGACAAAAAGTGAGGAAAAGGCTAAGGTACATAATGTCTTCTTTGATTCAGGCTTTAACAGCAAGACCAGCTGTTCTTTATGTACCCAGCTAATTGAGCTGGAATATACAGATGGGGAGCAGAATGAAAACCTCCATTACCTAAAGGGGAAAGGTCAGTGACGTGATATGCTACTTATACACACAGGTCTATGGGGCCAGATAGGATCTGCCCAAGGACTAGGGAAGAGGGGCTGAAAAGCTGGTGGAAAAGCACCTGGGGGTGCTGGTCAACAGCCAGATGAACATGAGCCAGTGTGTGTCCAGGTGGCCAAGGGGGCTGATTGCATCCTGGCCTGTATCAGCAACAGTGTGGCCAGTGACTGCCCTCCTGTATTCTGCACTTGTGAAACCACACCCCAAATCCTGTGTTCAGTTTTCAGCCCCTCATGACAAGAAAAACACTGAGGTGCTGGAGCATGTCCAGAGAAGGGCAACAAAGCAAGTGAAGAGTCTGGAGCACAAGTCCTATGAGGAGCAGCTGAGGGAGCTGGGAGTGTTTAGCCTGAAGAAAAGGAGGCTCAGGGGGGAACGTATTGTTCTCTACAACTACCTGAAAAGAGGTTGTAGCCAGGTGGAAGTTGGTCTCTTCCGCCAAGCAGCAAGAGGTAGGACAAGAGGAAATGGCCCCAAGTTCTGACAGGAGAAATTTAGGTTGGATATTAGGAAAAATTTCTTCACTGAACAGATTGTTAAACATTGGAAGAGGCTGCCCAAGGAAGTGGTTAAGTCATGAGTCTTGAAGATAATTAAAAGATGTGTGCATGTGGTACTTAGGGATATAGTTCAGTGGTGGATTTGGCAGTGCCGTGTTAATGGCTGATCTTTATGATCTTAAAGGTCTTTTCTAATCTAAATAATTCTATGGTTCTATGCTTCAATAGATAGATATATAAAGGCACATTGACATTTCAGCAAAAACTTGTCTTAAAGCACATAATCTAATGTGACTGAAAGAAGTAGCATGAGTGAAATGAAATGCTTTTCAAATCATTTTTTTTCTCTCTCTGTGGACACAGACATTGACTGAAATGTGCATGGCCACTTGTTCTGAAAGCATAGAAGAATCACCTGCTCCCAGTGAAACTGTGGCATAAACTTCTAACACTAATAGAGTAGGAAATTAATATGAAATCAACTGTGCACTCCACATACATGAATGCATGTCCTTGGTGCCTCAGGGTCTGCTGTCACATTCTTTCAGTCAGTTGTTCACCTGCAACATGCTATATGCAGAATCCAAACTTTTTCAGATACTAATATTTTTAGAAACCGAACAAATAACACTGGATGTGAGATTCAGATCATCCAGCAGTAAAATCACATGAAGTGATTAAAAGAAGTCATAACTTGCAACAATGTAACTAATGATCATCCAGCAGTAAAATATCTGCTACATAGATAGAATTCCTACTGACCCTGCTATGTGAACATGTCTTATCCTGACATAACATTCCAGGGATGTGTTAGCATTTTAGCAACATTGTGAAATGCCACCGTAACATGGAAACTATGAAATTATTTTGCAGCGAAATGATTTAACAGAACAGCAACAAAAATAAAAATAGAGGATAGTCAAAATGCTTGGCAAACCTGCAATCTCCAAAGGCCAGCCTCCAGCAGTTCTGCAGCACTCTAAACAATACCATAAATAAAGGTAATTATCCAAATGATGTTATAAAGCTAAGTCAAAGGTGGTCTTGTGGAGAAGTTGCATGTGATTAAATTGGGAAAAAACCTGTAGAATCATGTAGGAGGGAAATAACAACTTTTCCTCCATTTTGCAGGCTATTATTCTTTATTAAAATATCCACTGCAGTGCAAGAATTATATACAAAACTGGCCATTTTCATTCAAAAACCAATTGTTTTTTAACAGCATGAGATTTTTTCATGTAGCTGGAGTCTATGTTGCAGTCTAATCATAAAACACACAGCAGTATTTTTGAACGACAGCTAACTGATTCAAGGTAAAACCATAGCAAAGTCAAAGCCATTCACAAAAGCTCACAGGTTAACTACAGTTTCTGACTTCTGGGAAAATAACATACTGCCCTACTTGACTGGTATTTTATGCTAAATAAGAGGAGCTGAGTCATATGCCATGTCTTCTCATGGTGAGACCATGCTCTGTAAGGTTTCTAATTCAGTTTTGCCCTTCATCTATTGCTTGAGAAGTGTCAGGAGGGTGAAAAATAACAAAAAAAAAATCCTTTTCTGGTAGAACTTCTCGATGGTGTAATATGCTGGTGAACACTTGTCAGAGACTGAAATATTATAGTTTATGACTTAAACATTTTCTTAAAGGACTTTTAAAACTGTATTACAAAAGCTGCAGAGGAGACCACTGCACCCTGAATGGGGCCCTGACTGAGGCCTTACACTGCTCGCTGATGAAGATAAGATAAAGTAACAACTCAGGGCTGGGGACATTCACAAAGCACAGGCTGAACACCTCCAAGGTGGAGACCACAGCCCCAGAGCTATCAGCTGCCAGGCTCAAACAGACCCTCAAACCAAGGGGTGGAGGGAGGAGAGGCTTTGGGTATCTGGGAAAAAAGCCTGTGATCAGAAGCCCAGTGACTGCCCATCCTTCACTGGGCAGAGGAGCCCAGCTGAGGGGTTGTCCCAGTTTGTCCCCCCACCCAGTTGTCTCACCGGGGTGGGGGAAGCTTATCCACAGCAGAAGGGGGTGACATCAGCAACAGTGTGGCCATCACAGGGGCCCCCCTCAAAGGGGTCCCCAGACCCTGCACCAGAGCACCAGAGATGATGCAACAGACCCTCAGTGTTGCAAGGGACAGTGTGTCAAGCCAGCCCCTGCAAGGGGAGACACGTGGGCATTCCCACCTGACCCAAAGTGTATATTAATCCACGGGATTCTGCACTCTTTGGTGTGGTGTAGTGTGTGGTGTGGTGGCTTGTGGCAGCGTGGCGTAGCGTGTGGCAGCGTGACCACAGCAGTGATGGTGGACCCTCAGCGCCAGAAGACCAGATGGAGGGGAGCAACGACACATCACTGGGACCTTCAGATAGGTGATATGCTTACCTAACCCCTGTCCCCTCTCCCTGCCACCCCACCCCCCCACACACACTTCTTTTTCTATGTCTTTCTTTCTTTCTTTTCTCTTTCCTTCTCTTTGTCTCTCTTACTATTAAATAAAATACATCAATTTTTTTGGCACCAACATCTAACCTCGTTTGGTTTTAATCTCTCTTTTGGGAATATTTTGACCCTTCTCTAAGTTCTTTCCAGTTTATGCAGAGACATAGCTTTCTTTGCTTTTCTGGGTTGAAACTGGATTGTAACAACACTGATCTCCTTTCTCTTTCAGGTTCATACTGGAGACAGGGGTGGAAGGGTGACATAAAAGGGACTTCCCTGGTGTCTGCAAATGCTACTGTATGGTTTCTCTAAAGACCCCAGGCTAATCCTCAAGCAAGATGTGTGACTCCTAAGAGTAATGAAATTTGCTGGTCTGCAGTTGCTCACTCCCATTTCAGTAAGCGATATTTTTAGTTATATACTTCCACACATAAAACTGATGTTAGTCAAAATCCACCTGTAAATACTTCCGTATGTCTCCATTGTCTTGGAATTGTCTTCAAATAACACACTTGGAGACTGAAATACTAATAATTCTTCCTGCTTTACTGTCTTCATTCTTAGAACAGCTTTTAAGTATTACATAGATTTCTTTGCTAGAACATTTTCTATCACTTATCCTTAAAAACAAATTGTATTCTTCTGGGTTTGGGCTGATAATCTTTGTCCTTTTTTTATTTTTAAATCCAGCCAACACTGAATCCCAGTATACCTAATCTCCTTGTCTTTGTAGCTCTTTAGGCCCTGAATTGAACTGAATGGAATAGACAAATTACTTGCAGGCATGATTCCCTTGGATACAATGGAGTTACAGAAATTATGAGCTTGTCTTGATGAGAAATAATGGTGCACATATGAACATTGTTTTCCTAAGCACCTGAAATGCTGGTGTAGTTAGAGAGCAGCAAAACCTCTCTAATAAGCAAAGCTCAGATTTATGTGACCACAAACAATAAGGGGATGCCATCACCATAACTGCTCTATGTCTGCCTCCAGCTGCATCAACAACAGTCTGCTGTCCCTGTAGGATGACTGGTTGGATGGCCCAGGAAACAAATCCTCATCGCCCCACATTTCAGCCAGCAAGAAATGAACCATGTCAAATCTTTTAACCCTGGTATTACATATTGAATATTGTGAAGTTTCAGGAGCTGACACCTAAAATGTTTAGCAAACCTTGATATGGAAACTAACGCCATTAAAAGGCAGGATGAATGGCTGTCCTGTTTAAATCTACTGTCACATATGTAGACAAACTTTAAGGATTCTCTGTGATTGCCAATACTCCCTTATAGTTTATCTTCTGCCAGATGCAGACCTATAGCACCTGTTAAGCAGACGCATTCCGTGTGGCACAGGGCACTACATTTAGACAGAAATGTCTATAGTTGGATGCCATGTTTCCTATGATGGCTTTTCTTTCTTGTTTATTTGGAAACTGATGAAATTGGTTGACTTTATATGGGGTTACTTTGGATTGCATTACTACTTTGATTTTGGCTTCTTTTCCCTGCCAGCAGGGTTATCAATTGTGATAGCAGGCTAAGTAATAATTATTCGGATTTTTGAGAGCTATTAAACTGTCAGTGCCTGCCAAAAGTTACCACACAGTGGTATCTAAGATACCAGAGACATTTGACTGCACTTAGCATAGTATATCTCTCCAGAATTTTATGATGTGGTAACAGTTGGCAATTTGTGACTTACTGATAGCGACAATTGGGTGTATGAAACCGTAAGTCCAGTTACCAACAGCATGCCTGTTACACATTATTCCAGCAACAGGAAATGAACACAGCTGTGCACTGGTAAACAATTCTTAAAAACAATTAAAAATGTGGAAGGTGACTTCTAAAAAAAAAAGTAGCTGTCACTAAAAAATAACGACAGGGTTATACTTTGTGCAGCTTGAAAACTATGGTTTTCAAGAGTATTTGAGACTATGTACCAGTTAAGATCTTCATTATAAACACAACAGAATGAATATTTTTAAATTAATAATTAATTTTCCAAGAAATTCAGTTTTGGTCATCCTGAAACTCATCAGAAATCTCAGAGAAATTCTGGAAATAATTTTGTCTGAGAAAAAAATTATATAATTGTAGAAATACTAAAGTAGTCTGGACATCTTGAAAATGACAGTTATTACATATTATGTATATAATATATATATTTCATATATGTATTTTGACCTTTATTATAAAGGTGAATTATATTTACACTTCCATTTTGGTACTCTTAATAAAAGAGAACTGTTGTGATCGTTACAGAGTGTATTTCAAGTACAGAAGAAATTCACCTCCAGGAGTAGTACAGACCAGGAAAGAACAAACAGAAAAGAACAGACTTGATAGAATAGAATGATTTCATTTGGAAGGTACCTACAGTGATTATCTAGTCCAACTGCCTGACCACTTCAGGGATGAATAAAAGTTATTAACAATAATCAATTAATTAATTAGTAGTAGTGATTAATTAGTAATTAATAATATTAGAGTTTTTTATTGAGGGCATTGTTCAAATGCCTCAAGCATTGAATGTACTTGCTAAATTCACTTTACCAATATAAAGAGGATTTTTTTTCTTTCTGCACACTTGCATTGGGTATGACTGAGTAGTTCACAGCCCCCACAGTACAGTGCTTTGCACTGGTAGCTGGAAGGGTGTTGATAACATACCAGTGTTTTGGCTGCTGCTGAGCAGCTCTGTCCTTTTAACATTCTTTCCCCCATCAAAGGGGATGGGAGTGGGCAAGATCCTGGGAGGGTACACAACCACGCCAGCTGACCCAAATTAACCAAAGGGCTATTCCATACCCCATGATGTTAGCTCAGATACAAAAGCTAAGGGAGAGAGGAGAAAGGCATACTGATTCTTCAGTATTTGCCTTCTGGAGAAACCACTACAGGTGCTGAGAATCTGCTTCCCAGGAAGTGCCCAAACATTGCTTGCTGATGGGAAGTAGAGACTCACTTTCCCTTCGCTTATGCATGCACAAAACTCTTTCGTTTCTTTCTTTTGCTGCAATAAACTGCGTTATCTCACCCACTGGTTGTTCCCCATCTTATTCTCTCCTGTGTCCCACTGGGAAAGGGAGTGATACAGTGGCTTAGCGGACAGCTTCTACCCAGAAAAGGTAGACCTGCTACAATCATTTTGACACCCAAACAGGGACAGGAAGCACCATTTTGGAGGAGGCAAAAGAGACCCGTGCCTGCCAGAAAAAGACAACAATGTTAAATGAGATGTCATTCTCCTGTGAGACTGTGGGGTCCCTTTCCACAGGAGACAGTTCTCCACGAACTTCTCCAGCATAGTTCCAATCTTGCAAGCAGCAGTCCTCCCAAAAGTGCTGCAACGTGAGTTTCCCCAACGGGCACACAGTCCTCCCAAAACTGCTGTGGCATGGGTCACTCTTCCACGGGGTGTCCTCCAAGGACAGGCTGCTCCAGCCTGGAAGCAATGGTCCCCTCTCTCCACTGGGTCTCCCAGTGATGATCACAGTCTCCTCCAGGCATCCACCTGCTCCAGCACAGGCACCTCCCCCACGGGCTGTGGGTGGATCTCTGCATCCCCCGTGGATCCCCATGGGCTGCAGGGGCACAGCAGCTTCATCACGGTTTCCATCACAGCCTGCAGAGGAATCTCAGCTCTGGTGCCTGGAGCACCTCGTCCCCCTCCTTCTCCACTGACCTTGGTGTCTCCATGTTGTTTCCCCTCATACATTCTCACCTCATCTTCTTCTTTGGCTGGAATTAAAACTGTGCCTCCACCTTTGTTTTGATTTCTTCTTAAATATGTTTTCACAGAGGCATTACCAACGTCTCTAATTGGCCCAGCTTTGTCCAGCAGCATGTCCATCTTCAGAGCCATCAGGGATTGGCTCTGCCAGACACGGTGAAAGGAAGCCACCTCTGTGGCCCCACCCACTACCAAAAAACAGTCTGTGCAAAACCAACACAACACATAATGCTACATTATATAATCACATTTAGTTTGAAAAAATAGGAATTGGAATATTTTCTTTAAAGCAGCAAGGAGCAACAGCATGCCAGCAGTGCAGTTCCTTTACCTCCTGGAAGGCTTCAAGAGTTAGAGTTATTATGGAGTCAGAGAGAAAGCATGGATTTCATCTGAGTATCTGAATTTGAAAGATCAATTATTTTGTCATCCTAATGTTATAAATATTGCATCAATATACATATAAATAATAATCCAAATATATAGTTTAAATATCTAATGTAAATATCTAATCTAATCTAATCTGATGATATTTACACAGACATTTCTGTTCTGCCTGCTGCTGCTCAATCCTCTCTGGCTGATACCTTACAGTGCTCTTTGGGAGATTCTAAATGTGAAAAGTACAAGAGGAGACATGATAAGAGACTGGTGCTGGTGAGAACCAGGGAGGTAACATTTAACCACTAAGAACATAATTAACTCAGCCAAGTTTCATTCTTTATCACACAAGCAGGATTGTGTTAAATATGTAAGCAAAGATATCTGCAAAATCAGAAGGGAGAATCAGCCAACTGCACAGATGAACACAATGGGCTGTCATAGCATTTGCAATAAATGCAACTTACTAAAAGTCGAAGTTATACAGGGATTATACAATGATTAATATTGATATGCTTATGAAATAATATTAATTGCCTATTTTTTTAAGTAATCTGAGTTGATAAATCTGAGGATTTTGCTTTGGGGTTTAAACCAAGAAGCAGTCCTTCATGTAATTTTTTACAATATTTAAGCACACTGAGTATGACTATGATGTCAAAGTGCAGGCACTATGCAGCTGCGCGGAAGACAAGGCATGGGTAGATTAACTCATCTTTGTATTCTCCTGTGGTTTTCTGATCAGTTGTAAAGGACAGAGTGTATTCTAGCCTAAGATGGACTTTCCAGGTTGCCTGAATCCATTGCCCTGCAGAATCCTAAATTCATCAGTAATTACCGGAACTTTCACAAGGGTTTATATTGCAAATATCATCATGCAACCAAATATTCTGGAGAGTCTGATGAAAACAACCTGCTGCTTTTCCCTTCATTTGCTTGTGGGACAATTCCCTCAGAGACAAGACAGACTTTCTAGGGATTCATTTCTACCAATCCAGGAGTTACACAGGAACCCACCTTGTCAGTGAGCTTTCCAAATCACAGGTGAAAATAATGTTAGTTCAGTATGAAAATTTTTGAAAGTCTGATATGGCAACATACTGCATTTTATTTCTATCTAGTTGCTTTTCTGCTTTGGATTACTTATATAAAATCTGTTCAAGGTCACATATATTTGGTGAGCTCAGTGAACAGTTCATTAAATTCATCCATTACAGAGTACAACACAAAATTGGGATTATTTTGCACTGCTGAGTATCTTTGTTAGGAAAATGACCTGAACTATTTCAGATCAAGGTTGAAAGTATCAGCAAATGATGGTGGATAGAACTTATTAGGCATTCTGGTCACATGTACTCTTCCATTTTTGATAACCTCAAAAAGCTTGCCATATATACCTAAACACATTCTATGAAGGAAAAAATTCATGCTGCATTACTGAATGGTTCTCCTTGGGCCAAGCAGACCATATATATCTCATGGTTCTACCAAAACTCATTTTTAGAAATCATGTTATAAGCCACTCAAAGTCATATTTTGTTTTTTATAAAAATACAGATGTGTTTCTAATGATGTGGTACTGAATCATGTTTCCACAGTGAAAACTTACACTAAAGATGGACACCTGAAAGAAAAGGCACAGATGAAAGGAAAAAATGTAATAAGGGAGGAGTGCTAACAGGAAGTCTCTGTGTTACACCTAAAAAGGGAGGTAAGCACCATAATAACAGGGATTCAAATGCCTACTATTTCCATATAAGGTATCTGGTATGCAGAGCCCTGGGTTGGAGTCAAAGGACCCATGCACAATACACAAAAAAGTTTATAGGTGACAGAACTGTCCCCAGAGAAATGAGGCTGCTGAAAGGGGATCTGCTTACAGCCATCCAGCAGCGACATGCCGACGACAGGATGGAGTCTTAACTGTTGTCCATCTTTATGGCTTACTCGTCTAATAGCTGCTTCTCCTTCTGATCCCTCTTTGAAAGGAATGTAGCTGAGCTTTTTCTTTTTCTTCTGAAACCTCAGATGGACCTACCCATCTAAAACACAGCAGGCAATGAGTGGCAGTGATAGCTTTGCAGAGCTTGTACATTACACTGTACCCAGTTGAAACACTATCCCAAAATAGGTGAGATCTAAGTTCATTTCCCCCTTCTGTTTGAAAGAACTGAACCAAACATTCCTCAGTGCCCTCCCCAGCAGGCTGCCCACAACCCCAGTATAGTGAGTCAGCAGCTCTCTTCAGAGCTGTTGAGCTCTGCAGAGAAGTATACACAACTTTCTCAGTAAAAGAGGGAAACTGAAAATAGTGACAACTTTGTTCACAGATTATAGAAGGCACCCAGGAAGTGGCAGAATCTAGATGCTGCTGTTAGGTGTGTTTGGTCCACATTTTACACAATGGTTGTCTCAAATTACTTCCATGAAGTTACTGAGTAAATATTAGCTTGAGTGCAAATTCCATTGCTCGATGCTGAGGGAAGGAAATTTTATTTTTAATGAGTGCTGTTATAAGTGTCAGCTAATAAATGGTTCAGTACTTGTATGAGAAATGAAACAAATAGCTTTGTTGTTTTTTCTAGAGGGATCTGCACAGCTGTAACTTTGCTCAGTGTGTCTCTGACAAGATGCACTACTGCTTCTGATGATACTTTGAAAAGTTCATGAAATTCTGTAATTACAGAACTTGCTTAAAGAGGCAAGTACAGTATATCTGTGATATTGTAGTATGTAGCATAGGCAAAGTAAAGGAAAAATCAAGAATATATTCTTGCACTTCTTTTAAAAAGACTTTATTCTTCTCCATTCCATTCACAAAATCCAGTAGCACTGCAGATATTTATACGGTGTAGGAAGAACAGAAATCCCAAAGCACATTCCAATTATGAATATGTTATTTATATTTTATGGGCAAAAAGATTTATTTCCCCAAGCACATTGTTTTCTTTTATCTGTGTGCTTCCTTTAATCCTGTCAATAACCCAGTATGCAGCTGGTTTCTGCTCATAGATTTTTTGGAAGATAATAGAAATAAGAATGCACGGTGGATTGAACTATTCGTGGGTAACATAAAAATACCTGCTGTTCATCAAGATTTCTGCTTGCTAATTAACTGGAAAAATTTGTCACAATATTTTTCTAGTATTTTTAACTGACATAGTGGAATATATTAGCATGAAAAATAAAAATAACTTCTTAGTTAAAGATATAATGAAATCCTAGATTTACATTTATGTTCTAAGGTGCAAAAAATGTGTACTTATTATTCATGCCTTGAAGGAGTATTTTAATATCTATATGATTTAAGTATTAAATTGTTCAGCAAGTTGCAATATTTATCATGATGCTAGCCAAATTAAAATCTTTTGGGGCAGGAAAAAAATCACCTAAATTTATATTGGTAATAAATGAGGAAGAAGCTAAACCGATTTGATGCACTTCAATTTCCATACTTCTTGTATGGCAGTTTGTAAAAAATGTCCCCTTTCTTCCTTGAAAGTTAAGAATCTCATTATGGGGTAAGCAACTTGGTAATACTTGAAAGGAAGATTATAAGTAGGTTTCGTTATCAATAAGAAAATTCATCAGCTGTAAGAAAAACTGAATATTTTTTCAATCTACTGGTCAAGACAGAATAAGATACCAATGTCATTTTCCTACTTTCCTGTGCTATTTTTGGACAATTGTATCACTCTCCTTTTGTATTTAGATGCCTTTCCCTAAAGAATACCAGAAGAAGGATCATATCACAAATGGGAAGGAGATAAATCTGCTTAAATATATGTCTGGCTGGATTCAATCCATACAGCTTCTCAAATGTCTGAATACCAGGCTGGGATGCATACAAAGTTATCTAATGATCCAGTTTTATAGCAGCTATATATACTGAAATCCCACTGAGATGAGTGTGTCTGGCTACTGCTTCCACAGATGGCCCTTTTGGGATTCAAATTCACCTCTCTGTTGCCTCTGGGTTTTTTAGAATTGTACACTAGAAAACCTGGGACATTTGGCTGAGGAAGGTTTTTCCATACAAATTAGAATACTTCTCAAAGTCACAATACCCTCCAATTCATGGTTCCTGTCAAATATTCTCTTATTGCAGACATGCAAAGCTTTACAGTGAGTGATTCATTTTTATTAAAATTTCTAAGCATCAAACTAATAGGTTTCAGAGTAACATACTGACAGTGTCTCAAGAGCAAACATCCTAGCTTCTTATAACATGATATCTAATATGCTTATGAAAAACACTCTATGGATCATAGAAAAATATCTTGGAAGCCAGAAACCCCCACCAGCTCTGTGCTCCATCACATAAGTTTGAATAGAACCTTTGTCATGGTGAATATGAAGTGGGTGACCAGAAGCTGACCTTGAAAACAGACAGTGTAATGATTTCTTGTTCTCTGAAGGTTTATCCACTAGAATATTATTTGCTTACTGTGATTATAAACGAGCTATTACCAATAAGTGAAGTGGGGTTTTGATAAGTTATAGGGCAGTAAATATCTCAGTTTAATGTAATTCAATAGAATTTAACTGTGCACTGTGTGTCTATTATTTTGAAAATCATAATAAATTTTTAGATAGAATGAAGCTTAGAGCAGGAAACAAAGAAACTACCTGCATTGGTAGTTGGAGAAAAAAGAACTGCAAGATTATGACATTAAACACAGAGGAACTTGACAATGTGAAATATTGTTAAAGTCAAAATTTAAGCAGATAGCACGGAATGGAACTGATTAAGCAAAATCCAAATTTGAAACTGAAGTTTGCAACCATATTTCAACAATATGACCATGACCAGGTGTATATGTGGTAATCTGTTCCAAAATGTGAAGATTTTTTTATCAGTTAGGTTTGAAAAGCACAGGAATGGACTTACTAAACTTAAAAAATACTAAGTACACATGGTAGTGACAACACTAAATGATTTATTATTATATAAATTTCAGCCTGATCTGCTGCACCCTTTTACTTAGGAATACATTCTGATTTGATGTACAGCAGTAATTTTCTTTGCATGGAATTGGTCATTTGCCAGAAAACTTTGCTTTTGAGTCCCACCTGGATTTTTATGTATGTGATACGTTTGCTTATGGGAAGCATTGGTCAAAAAGTGCCACCCATAACAATGGATCAGTTTGTCTAGATCTCAACTTGTACTCAAAGTTGAAAAATATAGCCTAATTAGTAAATCCTTTGCTATTGAAAACTCTTTGTATCTGCTTGCTTCTTTTTGTTTATTATCATATAAAATCAATAGTTCCACTTAAGAACAGAGAGATTTTCTTACATTTTTTTCTAAAAAACTTTCAAATCTGTAATTCGAATAATTATTTTTTCCCTGAAAAATCAAATCTGATTTTGAAGCTATTCAACCTCAGAGTTTGACACACATATTTTTCCTTAAATTATTACTGTAGAAAAAAATTATGGTTTTAGTAAAATTTTTATGATTTGTATTTTATTAACCAATTATTTAACTTAATTTGAAAAAACAGTAATTTTAATTACAAAAAGCTGTGTGAGTGGGTATGGGTATGTTCTCTAGTTACTCTGAATATGGGAACTCTTTCCTTTACATTTCACTGTAGGCACATAGCAGTTTAGTTTAACATGAAGTTCTTAACAACAAGGTAGAATGATCAATTCAGGAAAAAAAAAGATATGTTTGTAATATGTCATGTTAAAAAAAAATAAATAAAAGCAAAAGGTATTTTTAATTTTGAAGATTCCAGATGCAGGTTCATGCCAAAAAATTAATAATTGTCTCTCTTTTTCAAAGATTGTCAAATAAGAAAAATGCAGCAGAATTTAGCATTAAATTTAAGATAGCTGTAAGAAACATGGGGAAAAAAAGTTTGTATAGCATACCAAGTGTGATATAAGCACCTAGGGAAACAAAATAAATCAAAGCCTTGGAAAAATCCTAAAAGTTAATGATTTCCAATTGTGGGCAAAGATATTACCTCCTGCATTTGTGATTCCACTTGCCAGCTCGATGGACTTCCATGCGCTTTTTGTAGATAAGGAAATATTATCAGCTTGGAATTTCTATTTAAAAATCAAAAATGTCTGTTAACTGCTCAGACCAAAAGCACAAATAATTTAAGTTCAGGTAATATCTAAATTCCAAAATAAAAAACAGTAAGACCAAAAATAAGAAATTGACTCTGCCACTATAGACTGTATTTATAACCTACACCATACATCAAGGCCAGATCCTGTATATACACAATTACAGGTAGCATTTTATTCAATCATTCCTCCAGGAGTGAGGACTATTGATTGTGTTAACAAAAAGCTTTTGTATCAAAGGCTACCAAACCAGTTCTAATAAGGTTTTCTTTGCTCTGCTTTCCTTAATTCAATTTGAGCTACATACTGCAAGAAAAGCAGAAGCAGAGGTTTTATGATTGGTTCATAAACTTCTGAAATTATAGAGTTGTTATAGAAGAAAGAGCAATACAACACATATTTCAGTACCGTGAGCAGAGCTATTGCAATACATATTTGAAAACTTGCAGCTATTATTTTTACAGCTTGGAAACACATTTTTGTGGTTTCATAAATTATTGTATCATTTTTGCATATTAATTGCTATAAAATGTGTTACAATGCATGTTCTAATAACAAAACACTTCTACTAAATGAAATTGCACTTTAATAAAACCCAGTTCCTTTTATGCTGTCATAAATGCATCAATTTTATCCTTTTCACAAATTTATGAAATGGGCTTGAATTAATAAAATCACCACACACATCATTACAAAAATTTCCTAAGCTAAAAAAAGTTTCAGTTTTTTCAAGCATCATTCTGAAAAACTGGAATTTCTAATATACATGGAAAGTACACTCCAAATACAGTTCCTGGAACACAATAAAAATGTGTTTATGTGTTTTAAAGAATGTTCTTGATGAGTTATTGATACATTTTAACAAAGGTGCCCGGTCCTGGGAGTAGCTTTGAACTAGAATGATCCTTAAATTCCATGTCTGACATCTCAGTTATCCTCAGAGGCAGCCTGAATTTGTTTTCAGTTTAATATGTAATCTATATTTCAATTAATTATAAAGCTTTTCTGTAGAGCACATGGTGCTGCATTCTCCTAGGGTGCCTCCGTTACCATCCTCTGTGTGTGACCTCTCACAAGGTGCTGGCAAACATCAGTGAGTAGGTGGAGACAGACTGAGCTAGATAAGGTCACCTTAGTGTGGTTTAGAGTGTGGGTACGAAGTGCGTGGAATGCCAGATCCTACCTGCCCAGAGGCCTCACAAGAAACAGGCTGCTGGTGTGTTTGTGTTCTACAGACAGGAGTGCATTTGGAACCACGTGTGCATAGCAGGGGAGATTCTGACAAGACTGCCTATTACTGAAAAAACTCTGAGCTTTCTTTTCATAAGTTGTTTAGTGAATCTGTACTAAATTGCATTGGGCACTGCAGTCTAAATTTTTCTAATGCTGAGAAAGAGAAGTCTAAAAATTCACGCTGCCAAAGCACTTTTTATTTAATATTTTGTTTAATGTTATGAAGTCAGAAATTGGGTAATCTTCTAAAAACTAAAACGAGTTGAATTCAACAAGGCCCATGGTCCTTTCACAGTATAGAGAACATTATTTTCAGACTATTTTCATATTTCTAAATTTTCAGTTTGGAATAAAATCCAAACTTTCACAGTTTTTTGGGTTTTTTTAAGAACAGTGGAATTTCCAGGTTATCTACTTGACAGAATACTTGACAGTAGTGGATATGGGAAACTGTTCTTGTAAGTGTTAGAGTGTGCTCCTTGGGAAAGCAAGAGCTACTTTTTAGCAGTGATGTGGCCTTCCCTGTTCTCTCACATGATAGAAACAAAGCACTGTTTGATTGAGGATAAGAAAAGTCACTCTTATCACCACAGTTTCAGGTCTTCCTAACTCTATCATTTACTTCTCACTCTTAATTTGTGCAGGTGTAACACCACTGAATGTGTAAAGCAGAGAACAACAAACTATAACAGTTACATTTCAAAATATTTTCAGCAGATATGATTTCAAAACAATCTGAGTGTTGTTTTATGTACTAATGCAAATTTATCCTAATGATAGGGTACTGAGATGAAACCAGTTCTTAAATTTTCTTCCTCTCTTCCATAATGTGTAATAGTTACTGTGTAAGAAACAGTATCCAGGGTTCAGATCACAATGTCAGTATTATGTAGATGTTAATATACTTACTCTTAAGAAGCCTATAGTTCACTATACCTAAAATCACTCTGTTATTGTGGTCATAAGTCTGTTTTCTCATCTAGGATATTTTTCATAAATTCATTGTACTAATATTATCAACAAGTGTAGTACAAACAGCAGCTAAAAATGTGAATTCACACTCCAGAAGCAGCTAATTTGCTTTTTATTTTCACCTTCACTTGTTTTGATGTCTAACTTTTAACAATTTGAGCCAATTTGGGTTACAGCCAAATAAAAACCAACTTAGCTGTAGACTAAAATTTCATTTAACATAATTTTATGTCCAGTCAACCAATTTGAACTCAATTAAAGGCATCTTATAATGCTTTCTCATTTTATTTAAAAAAATCTGAAGTAAACCAAAGTATCATTGGTTTAAACACATGCACATCATATATAACAGCAATCAGTGGGTCATATATGGAAATAAAAAAAAAATAACAGAGGCTCTAAAATGCTCTAATATCTATTTTCTGTACAGTGATTTAAGTTTTTGCATTGATAAACTTATTTTAAATAAGTTGACAAATAGCATGTTGACTCATTAACACCCTTATATCTAGAGTAAACACTTCTTAATTTTTCAGATCTATGGAATGAATAGAATGAAATACTTGATGATTCAAAGATCAAGACTTTATTCTGCCTTTTAAATTGTCAGTATTCTTCATGGATACTAATTTATCGTGTCTTTGACTACCAAGACATGATAGGACAAGTACCTCAGTTTGTCATTTATTATATCATTCCGAAGGAGAATAAAAGATTTTGCAGGAACAATTAAGTAAGAGAATGCTCTCCCCTCTGAGACCTATATGGTCACAAAGGAAGAGACTAAATAATGTGAAGACATGAGAAATTGAAGATGAATGTCCTATAATTTCAGGGATGGCCAGAGCTACACAGATAAGCTAGATTTTGCTCACAGAATGCGCATAAATTTAGGACCTTTGAAATTATTGTCTTGATAAAAGAATAGTTTAATTTTTAAAGTTGAGTTTCTTTTTTATTTTCATTCAATGTTTACATAATAGAATTACTAACTGGAAGGGCTGAGTGCCATCAGCAAAGAGGGGGGGACAGGCTAACAGAACAATACAGAAACAGCTCCTTTCTGATACCAAACTGTATTTTACTGAGGTTGCAAGCAAGACAAGTCGACCAGAGGTTCCATCCCCAAGATTTCCTTGTAGAAAAGAGAGAAGCAGATAATATATAGTGAGCTAAAATTTTCTGTTCATGTTCACCTCTGTGTGTATCTTGAATTCCAAAATTTATATTTATATGGGACACTGCTGAACAGTTTGGTACTCACTCTCACATTCTGTCATTCCTGCTGCAGTTGGCTTTGTAAAGACTCCTGGAACAAGCTCTCTCACAAAGGGCACATGAGGGAAATCAAGGTGTGTGATGGGAAAGCAAAACCTTGATGATTACTTTTGAAGACTTTTGTCAGTGACATGAATTACTTCTGTAATATTCTGAATGTTGTTCAGTTCAGGTTTTAGAGAAAATAGAGAAGCTGTGTCAGAAACAGAGATCAGAATCCAAGTCTCATCTTCACCGTTAGGGCCTCCTTTATCTACAGTCATGCCTGTCTTTGCTTGCTTTCTATCTGTTTGCAGAAATATTATATGTATTACTGCAGTGACATGCTTTAAGGTGTAGATCTGATTTCTTCACTTTTGTGGTGAGTTTGTTGCTATAAAAATTAGTTATGGAGATAGATAAGATGTGAAGTAGGTTTATGAGAGAAATAAACAGGAAGCTCTGACAGCAAACACTGTCAAGCTTACCAAGTGAAACACTATCACGAATGCTTCAACCACAAGAGCAGAAGCTAGATGTTGGCCTGCCTGGAATATTTGTAAGATTACTTTTGACTAATGTGCTGAAGAAGGAGGTAGCAGTTAATCTCCTTTAGAGCTTCCAAAAACCTTTCTACATTTACCAAATACTATGAGCTGCAGTCACACTTGAAGTTGGCAGCTTAAAAAACACAGCCTTCCAACAGTATTGTTTGTTAGCACAGTTATCACATAACAGAACAGCTGGGAGGCTTAGCAGTACTTACAGGTATGAGAGACAGCAACAAAAAAACCCAAAAATAGTCACCAGGAGCCAAAGGTGCACTTCCGACACTGTAGCTGTCTTCTCCATGAGCTGTTCCCAGCTGCAGTATTTTGTCAGCACCCTATTTTCCAAATATGCAACTTGGTAGCAAAGGGTGTCTGTGTCAGATTTCTGTCGAGTCTTTTCTGCTTATTCAAACCCATCCTGCTTTGAAGACTAACTGTGTAGTGGAGGATAATAATCAACTGGGTTCTACTGCTGAAACAGTATTACATGACTCTAGAGATCTTTAACTCACAGGTCAGAAAATAGATTGAAGGATAGCAAGACTAGTATCTCTAGATTCCCAGTTCCCTCGGAGGAGAGGAGAAAAATCTCATCTACTGTGCTCTGATGTTTAGGGCCACTTCATGTGAGGATTAAAAAGAATAAAAAGGAATAACAACAAAATAAAAAAAATTTTTAAAAAATCAGAAAAACTGAACCAAACAAATCAAACTGACAAGCTTTGATAGCTCTGCAGTGATCTCTGCATCCTGACTGCCTGAAATAAAGAAGTAGCATGTATGTCTTTTTCAGTTTTTTATCTTCTTGCCAATACAGTCATAAATTGGAATGAAAATGTCAATATGTTTTTTTTTCAGAAAAATATGATAAGTCATAGTTTCACCTACTTGAAGAATTTTTTGCCTTCACGTAGCACAAAAGATTAACATTCTGTAACTCACCATTATTACCTCGCCATGAAATATTTTTGGTACAGTGCTCATATACATACATGGGAAAACTATATACACTTTCTACTAAAGGGATCTCATCCAGTCAAACACACAGCATAAATCCATGTCAAGTATTTTTTTGGTTAGGAATAAAGAACACTTTGGAACTGAAAAAATCTTTAGGTAAGACCATTGGTGAATTCTTCAAAAAACAATTGCACTAAAGGAAAAAAAGAAGAGCAAATCAAAGTACCAGGGCAGCATGAAAAGGTAACGTCAGAAACTTTGCAAGGCATGCAAGTAGAAGGAAGGGTCGCATGTTGATATTTTCAAAATATACTTAGCACTGATCTCTGGATCTTTCTGTTTTGATTTTTTCCCCTACTTTGAGAAAATTTGCTCTTCTGTTCTAAGGACAGCATTGAATATCTCAATCTCTTTGATTTATCAGAATTTCAAATTCACATTCAGGACAGCTATAGCAGATATTCCAGCACTGATTATCTATTTGATAGGACTAAGGGACAGTTTGCGTTGGAAAGAGAGAAAAAGGCAATAATACCATGGTATGATGTAAAGAAATAGTCTTCTCATCCAAAAAACATTCTCAAAACAAGTCTGATGATTGTTATTCAATAAATCATCACCGTTTTAACTGTTCCACTTTAGAATTTAATATTATTAGAAGTTTTAGGCATCAGAAGGCATAAACTATCCATTTGCCTAATTTTTGAATTGTTTCAATTTTTGTCATATATGTTTTCAATGTCAAAGTAGTGATTTTGTTCCTCAGCCTTCAAGAACTAACTACACCTCTCAGAAGTCTTCAATCATATCTGCCAGTCTCATGTAACCACTTCAGTATTTTACAACATCTCAAGTCACACTAAATACCTTTTCTTTAGTGAGCTGAATTAATTTTTCTGCGACTGCGTGATGTACAGGACAATGGGGGAAAGGAATAATACTGTTAAAAAAAGTGATAGCAGGATTTTCCTTTAAAAAGGAAGGTTAAAAGTGTCTTCATAATTAAGTACAGTAACTAGTGCAATCCAACTTTTTTATAGGTTGTCTTAAAACTTCTAAAAAAAATAATATACTTGAAGGCAAATATTCTATTTATTATGTGTAGTAATTAGGTGTGCTTTTATATGTCTGAAATTGTGCCAGTAATGCTTTATAATGGAAAGGCAAGGTTCCATGCCCTCACCTGTGTATGAAGTTTCAAGCGAAGAGAGAACACTGAAAGAAGGGAGCAGTTGGCCAGATGCCTTGGGGATTACAGTGCACCATCAGCAGAAACCCAGAGCAAAGAAAAGTCATTTGGAACTCTTTCTAGGTCTAGACATGGTCATAGGTGAGTATGTTTCTGTTTCAAATGAGTTCCAGAGAGTGCTTGGTTTTTCCATCTCTGATCATTTTTTCCTGTGAGATAACCACCTCCAATGTGATAGGAAGTCAAGCCTAAAATTTGTTTTTTAGGGTAACTTCGGCTTTTAGAGTGTGATTAACATTTTGAAATTTACATGCATGCCTTAATACACTGCAAACTTTGCATCGCCCAGGTGGAACATGGTCTCTCTCCCCAAACTCATGCAGGAGGTAGCAGCTAAATCAGACTGAAAGAAGGAGCTCTCTGGACAGATCCTTATCCAGTCCTCAGTGAAAGCAACTGAAGGACTTACAGGACTTGAATCAGGCCACCAGTAGAATGAAGTTAAGCATTAGAAATTAGGATTTAATGGATCACAGGGTCAAAGCAGTAATGTGAAAGATGTAGTCATTCAGCAAGGCCTCCCACATAGCACTGGGATACTTTGACACTGATTGAACATGAACCCTGATCTGATTGAGAAGCTTAGTACACTGCCACTGAAACAGGAAATGTTTCCCTCCACTACTTTTTACAATAGGGGCTTTAATTGGGTTGAATTTCAGCCACCTGGGTAGCATCCAGGCCTCAACTCTGCCAGGCTGAAAAGAGCCTGAGTAAAAAAATGACTATATGGGTCAAACAAAAATATGTACAACCTCTGAATTTCCTCAGATCTACAGCTATTGAGAAAAGGACATTGGAACAGAGTAAGTTACAAGATTGAACCCTGTAGGACTCTCCAGTCCAATTTGCTTGAGGTAGACAGAGGTTGACTAGCAGTGTCCTACAGTTTTGACTTGAGACAAAAGCATCATATCTATTTGTGAGTGGCATTTTTCCAGGTCTCACAGTGGTGTCAATAGAACTTTATATCTAAATGTTATCAAAGATCGAGTTCCATTGCCAAGACACACAAGCTTCAATATAGCTGTCCTGGCAAAAGATCAATGGTCATCTGGGTTGTTTTCTTTACTTTTGCCAGGATTTGCTGTTAAACATCTGAGGGTCATCCAAGAAGACTAAGGTTCCCCATGTTGTATTCTCATTATCTTTCCATCAACATTTCTCAGAAAAGTCAGACTGAACACCAGGTACAGTCTGGAAAAGACAAAGGCCATAAGGAATTTCAATCATTGGAAAAAGTCTTGTAAAATGAAGCATAAATAGATTTCATGCTTAAATAAAGGACATGGCAAGAGAAGGTGGACATAAGGGACAAATAGTGAGTGGACTCTATTCTGCTACCTAGTAGGCATTAAAATCCTGGTTACCAGCTGCTGAAGACTTTGCATGGAGATTCAGGACCAGTGAGTTTTACCAGTTAATATTTAATTCTTGTGGGATTTTTTGTGTAGAATCTTGTTCAGCATTTAAGCAGATGACATTTTATGAACATGAATCATCACAGTTTGGAAAACCTCTCACAATTCAGCACAGGATATAGATTGAAGTCCTTTTTTGAACAAAGGCCTTAATATTTCTACACATATTTGTAACACAGGGGTCTGGATAGCATGAAACCACTCTGACAGTTCAGATACTACCAGTTCATACTGTGTGCAGGGATAGTGTAGCATTATTATTAGGTATTCAGTGGGTTCACTGCTTGACTTTAGAAAAATTGGTATTTACTAGGTGGAAATACTGAATTGAGAGACTGAAACCCTGTGTCCTGACACCCTGCCCCTTGACATAGGGGTTGCCAACACCTTGCCCCTGTCCAACACCACAGGCAGGGTGCCCCACACAGAACTGATGTAGGGTACATTTCTCTGTGATCCCACCACCTCCGAGGGACACAAGGGGCAGCTCAACTCTTACATTTAAAAGGTACCATTGGCTGGCACCATTGGCTGTTGCTTCCAGATGATCTGGACACCACATGTCCCTGGCAGTCCACTGGAGCCATGGCACTGCTTGTGGTCTTGTGCTTGCTGTCAGTGGTTGGGTGAGTCACCACATGTGTGCACTGTTGCTCATCTTTCCTACTGCCTCAATAAATATGTGTTTCTTGCTGTGTGGCTCTATTCCTTTTGAGACCACAGAGATATTTTTACTTTGTTTAAAAATAAGGTTCTACTATCAGTTTGATATTGTAATGTTAAATCATTAACAGAATTTCTCAGGTATCTGTCATAGTTGTACCTGGGTACAAAAACATATATGAACAAGTTTTATAGATATCTTTCTGTTTGTAAATATTTTGGATGCAGTTTACCTAGGAATTCAGATTTACAAATGCTTCTACTCTATGATTTTAAGATTTACAAATGCTTCTACTCTATGATTTCAGTGGCTGTTGTAAGCTTCATTGATGATGGGATGAGAAAAGCAGACGAAAGAAGAATGAATGCCACGGCCCCTCTGCCAAATATGACAGGAGGACTTGCTTTGCAATGTAACGCTACATATTTTAGCTTGTCACTTTGTTAGTGTAATTTTATTTATCCTAGATTTTAAAAATTTATTAATCCTAGATCCTGTAATTATATTTATCCTAGATTTTTTTGCATTTCAGTGGAAATATCAATTTTCAAAATGACGTGCCTACCTGCCTCTCGTTGAATTTTCAAAACAAAGAGAATAAAGATATGTAGGTTTTTTCAATATAGTGAGAGATTTTGCTGTGATACTCACACTTTCATGTTATGAAAAAGACAAAGTTGACTGTCTTGAATTGAATGGTTATAAAAATACGCATTGGAAAATGCATTAAATACACATTGTAAAACATCATTTTTCCTTGGAAATGACACTTTTCTGCATTCAAAGCTGTGAAAAAATTGAGAGATATTTTATTGCAGGCTGAAATCATTGCTACAGGTCTATTTATGCTAGAGAATTTTATTAATGGCTGGCTGGTGAAAAATCAGCTTGCATGTCCATGATGCTACTGAGTACACCATCAGCTAACCAATTCAATAACAGCAACAACTATCAAAAAGACCCCAACACCAAAACTCTCCCCAAACTCACTCAAAATTCTCTGTGTAGTATTTAACAACATTGTTGTTTTAGCCCAGAGAAGATTGATGCATGAAAGACAGTGATATAAGAGCATATGTCCTAAACACAAGAGCAAAATAGAATCCTTTTCCTATTACATCTCTTTTAATATAAATTATTTCATTCCCCTCCCAAGTTAACCTAACATAAAATAATAAGGGAAAACAGGATTGTTGCAGGGATTTAAATTCTGTTTGCTATACAGCTTTACACAAAGAAATTATGTATTTATGAGAGAAGGAATGATAAGAATATCTGACACTAAATATTTTTGAAGAGTTTATGGTGGTTTTTACAAGTATAAGAAGTTTCCAGACCTCATTTTACATATATAGAACATGCATAGAAGGTCTCAAAAGAGTATGATTATTAAGTATAGATGTAATCATGTAATACTCAATTTGGGTTGAACAGCAGTTTCTCGAGAATACCTTTTAGTCAATATCCCAACTGAATTATTCATATAAAATAAATAAATGTTTATTTCCAGCAGGTGGGGGGAAGGCTAAAACAAAACAAAACAACAAAACATGGACATTTTTAGTACATTGACAGACAAAGACTTTGTGGTGGTTTATGTAAAGCTAATGAATATCAAGGTATATATGCAGTCCTATAGACTAAATAGCAAAAATCCTCTAAATTTCAATGCATTTTATTCCGTATATATGCACCCTACTGAGAGAAAAAAAACAACCAAACAACTCGTTTCTTAAAAATACATGTGAGACATTTAAAATTGTATGCATGTCCTGGAATCAGGCAATGGCTTTACTTATGTTGGTTTAATTTCCTCTTTCTCCCTTCACAGATTCACAGAATATTCTGAGTTGGAAGGGACCCACAAGGATCACCAGTAAATATTCCTTACTGAATGGAGCTCTTGCCTTTTTCAGCTCTTGAGTCATCCAGCTCACTGTTCTGGCACTCCCACTTCCATGCAATTACCATCCCCAATGGCTTTTGCTCTCATGTATATTTTATCAGTCATTTATCCCAGATGATTTCTTACCCTTATCATGGACTATACCATCTTTAGTAAAGTCTGGTAACCAGCCAAGAACTAGGATTGTTTGTTATGTTTTGTTTGCTTGCTATTTTCCCCTCTCTTTTTCTTCGTATCAAAATACAGTTTGAGGCAGTATCATGATAGGGCTCTGATATTTTTCACTGGTGAGGATTTTACCCTGAAGACTCAGAGCACTTCTTCCAGTGTACCTTTCCAGTTCAGCTGGAAACTAGGCACGTGACAGTAGGCTGGGGTCTGACGTGCACCATCCATGCTCCTTGCAACCAGGAAGAGCCCAGAATTAGAATCTTCAGGTGGATTCTATAGGTAAGAATGTTGAGTATTTGAGCATTGCATACCCCACTTGTTGAACACACCCCTAAAAACATTAGTCAGAATTCATGCTTTAAAACATAAATTCAATAGTGAAAAAGTTGTGGGCTTTTTTCCATGCATGTTGTTTTTACCTATGCTTACATCCCCTATCCTCTGATCTAAAGCAACAGCCATGACAAGGAATTTATAGATGTTTTTCAAATTTGTAATAAATCCTCTGGACTAAATTCTGATTTAGTTAAATCTTTGAGATTATTTCATTTTACACAATTTTGCAGACATCAAAACCTGCTCATGTGGACAAAAAGCATTTTTACATTTTATATTTTTACATGTTACAATTTAAGAATCTACTTAACTGCAATGTTAAATCACATAAGTACCCAAGGGAATTGTTTTGGATTTATTTTTAAATGTACACATAAGACAAACATCTTGGAAATTCAGAAGTGTTTTTACTCTATTTTGATACAGCATGTGTTTATCTGCCTGCACAACAGTGCATCTTATCAATTTCACCAGGTGCAGAGCAGAAAAGTAACAGTGAAAGATTAGAAGAATCTCTAGAGTGAAAATAAAAACAAAATAGCTTCTTATATTATCTTGAATTCTTTTCACTGTTACTGGAAGATAATGGTACTTGTGTAATTACTGCTTTTATCACCTAAATAAATAAATAAATAATGTTTCATAATCCCTTGCAACTTGCTCAGATTTCTACGAGAAGAAAACACTTAGGAAATCTACATGCAAATAGATATTTTTTACAATAATGTAGTTAAATTCTTTCTGGTTGTATTCTGAAATAACCAACCCTGTCTCTTAAAACGTGTAATGACTACCTATATTTGAAATACTTGCTCATGTGAACGGTATTGCTGTCTCACTTTTCTAAGTACTCCAGGAAGGTGAGTCTGTCTGTGCTGCTCAGTTTAGGTTTTCTTTGTACCAAATGTATAAAGGCTTATTTTGCATGCTTTACTTTACAAAGTACCTGCACATGTTTTAACACAAACAGAGCTTGTGGGTTTTGGTTAGTGTTGTGTCAGGTTGTTTTTTTGTGTGGTGGGTTTTTAATTGTTGTGGTTTTTTAAAATTAACCCACAGGGTAC
Organism: Corvus cornix cornix; assembly: GCF_000738735.6. Taxonomy (NCBI): domain Eukaryota; kingdom Metazoa; phylum Chordata; class Aves; order Passeriformes; family Corvidae; genus Corvus; species Corvus cornix. Next base: position 15,808,106 of record NC_047057.1, on the reverse strand, counting down.
ACATACTAAAGCTTCAGGGGACTGTTTTTCACCAGTTTTTATCAAAAGTGTCAAACACTTAAGACATATATAATTTCATGTGACATATCTCATTTACTTGTACAGAATAATGGTTTTTCGAGTACTTGAAACTTTGGTTATAAATTTTCTCCTTCAGTTCTTAAAAGTAAATCAAAATTCTGCTGCAAAATAAACCCAGTTAATGCAAGAAACCAGATGTTTCATCACTTCCAATTGATAGCAAAATCATTCTGGAATCTTTCATGTAGTTCCTATTGGCAAGAAAAATAATTTTACATAATCAAGCATAACTCCTGCTCTGCAGGAGGTCTGGCTTTCAGACCTAGCTGGCAATATTTTTGTGATATTATTAGCAGTGAAATGCTGTTTTGAACAGCTCCAAAAATATAGGATTCTTTTGAGTGGTTCAGGTAAATAGTTACTACAAGTTTAAAATAAGAAAATTTTTTGTATTATTTGAAGGAGACAGAGGAGACGGTATTGTAGATGAATGTGCCATTTTGAAAACATCCCATTGGGAATAATAGCAATGAAGATCATGTGCATTTGAAACATGCCAATTCAAGTACCCCTGATATGCAGAAATACACATACCCAATGTAATAGTGTAATTTTGGCTGTCTCAGCAGCAGTGGCAGATTTGACTCGTCTTTTCAATTTTTTTTTTATTTTTACTTTTTAATTTTTCTGGGAGGGCTTCTAAGTCAGTAATTATAATGAGCTTGTGAATTAAACCTGGTGTACAAATCTGTGGCCTTGGAGCAATTTTGTATTAAGATACCAGGCTTTCTGTTTTGGAGCTAAAATCCATGGTATAACACACTTGTTTTGTCAGTCCATCACACAGATTCATGAATGCATATGAAACTGGAGATCTTTAAGTAACTTACTAGCCTCACAGAAGAGACACTTCTTTCAGAGACTAGAAGGACGCATTAATCTGGTAACAAAAATGTTCTCAAAAATATTTTTCAGAAATATAACACACAATATATGTTTAATAAGTTTTTATTATATGTTTAGATAATAGGCAATGATTAAGATGGAGCTACTCCAGGTGTGGCCACACCAGTGCCAAGTACAGGGGAAGAATCACTTCCCTGATCCTGCTGGCCACACTCTTCCTGATACAGGCCCAGATGCCAATGGCTTTCTTGGCCAGATGAGTGCACCTACATGGCCATGTGTTGTGTTTTAAAGGCAAAGGGTAGAAAAAAACAAGTGTCAAAGTCATGTTTAAAATCTTAGAGCTTCAGAAAAATATTTGTTCAGATTCCTTGCGGTCTTCTTCAATTATGTAAAAATTTATATCAACTGCCCTCAGTCCCAACCATAAGGTATTTTTCAGACACAATTAAAAATAGCTTTGTCCTTTAGATTTTTAAAATAAAAATGAAGATATTTATATACCTTTTATTTTTTAAACTGGAAAAAAAATGCATTCAAGTAGAAAATGCTTGACAGGAAATTATTATTTGCACTGTGCTGAATACAAGAGAGGAGATGTCTGTGTGTGGGATGCAAGTGACGACAGTTATAAAAGGAGTGCTACGAATAGAAATAAAACCAGTGTAGTATCACAGAAGTAAAAGGTTACTGTCTCTTAATGGTGTAAAGGAACTGGGATGACTAAGAAAATAAGAGCTTACAGGCAAAATGAGAGAATGAAGGACAAGGACAAAGCAAATGCACTGGGCTGTGAGGTAGTTTGGCCAGAGGAAGGATGTATACTGGTTCCTGTCCTTCCAGAATCCCCCAGAAGAAGCAAAGAACATATCATATGGAAGTATGAGAGGTACTCTCTGAAGAGGGGAAATACTCTGTTTCTGTGTGTGACATTATAAAAGGACAAGACGCAGTATTGTAAAGCTGTGGCAAGTCCTGCAGACTGTTCAACTGTTTGTTCAGAGACTTTCCTTCTCCTGTTTCCTCTCAGGTAGCCATAGCTGTCTGCTGTCTGATAATTTCTTCTGGGGAAGGGAGGCACGGAGGCTGGTCTGCTCCAGAGAGTGCCAATACCATTAAAACTACCTTGGCACACAAATCACTTACCCTGCATGGTGTAAGAGACTGCAAAGACTGATCTCTGGAGACATTTTGGGGTGCATGAATGTGGGAGAAGGGGCAAGTCAGGCCTTGCCCTAGCAAGGCATTGCATTGCCCCACACACTCCACCTCCCTGGAGCCAGTATTCCTGCCTGGCAGTGACTGCCAGTCACTGGCATACCGGACATATATATATATATATATATATATATATATATTCATATATATATATGAATATTAAGACATGTGTTTACCTGTCTTAATCCTACCTCCTTTTGGAATTTCTATCAGCTGAACACTGCTGGATCCTGGGAGTTTGTAGCTATATCTGTTCTTCTCTATATCTTTTCTCTCTTTCTTGCTTTCTCTTTCTTCTATTTCCCTCTTCTCAGAATTTTTGTGTAACTTAAAATCAAAAGGGTTTAGAGTTTGCTAAGTTGAATGGGTTAAGTTGATGCTTTTTGGAAGTGTTTCATGTTGATTGAATGCTGCTCTGAACCTTTTGCCAAAGTTCTCTGATTTTCTAAAGTTGCCAGTAAAGTCTTTTATGTTGTTTTGACCTCTTGAGAATATCTTGTCGGTATTTGTCTCATGTGTCTAACTCAGAGTATATGAACAACCATAAACCCTTTTAAAAGCCTTGTTGAGTGAGTTGTTTGTGGCCTTACCAATGGAAAAAGCTTACACATTTCCACACAAACGTGCTGCAAAATTCAAACAAGAAAAGTGAATGACAACTGCAGTAAATACCACACAATGCTTACTGCAACGTTCTTGAATAGAAACTGTGGAAAATGCAAAATGCTGGAAGCTAGGAAATTCAAAGTTAACATGCTCAGCCTATCCTTAAGTTACTTGCTGCTTAAATAATCACAGTATCATTGCCACTAGGAATGCCATGGGCAAATTCAATCAATCAAAGTCATAGGAAAGCTTTGAAACAATCTAATCAGTTCATGGCTTCAAAAGTAAATTATTTCCTTTCTGTAAAGTAATATCCACTACTGTTTTTGTCTTATAAAGCCTAAGGGGAAGGACAAAATTAAAAAATGTATGATTTGCAATACAGACTAATAAAGTATATGGCTCTAACATCTTGATAGCCTAAGTCACAATACAGGCAGAGAAGAGGAGAGGGACAAAAAAAGAGATGAAGATGTATAGCAGACCTGCCTGGGATATATACATTATGGAATAAGTAGAGTAAAGTTAAAGAAAACAGAAATCAAATTTCTGTTAGAGGTGGCTGGTGAATTAAAATCATATTTCTCTAAAAAGGAATTTTAAAAAAATATTTTTATTTTGCATTTTATGTATCCTTGTTTCTTAGCTGAAATTCAGTCTCTAAGCAATTGCTATGAAAATTGGGGGGTTATAAGAAAAGCCAAATTTAGGTATTTTTACTCAAAACCATATTTAAATACATCACTCTGTTTCCTCATAGAAATCTAAGTCTTGTCAAGAAATTTGACTGATCACATAAAATGAAAAAAATTGCTTTTGGGAGATGTGGTTTTGAGCTCAGCAGGTAGGTCTGAATAAGAACAAAGGACAGAATCACCATTTTATTTGTAACAAAGAAAATTTAAAGCTTTGTTGAGGATTTAATTATCACTAGACTTGATCTTCTCCCTGAAGGAAAAAACAGATGAAGCTTATATGAGTCTGATAAATTGTCCCTGAAGACAACAGGCAGAGTACAGAGGGTTGGTTAATCTACAGAGCCGTTTACTTTGCTGCCTGTTTCCAAGATCATTCTTCCCAGAAAACACTGACCCCTCAACTCATGGCCTCAAAAGCTTTCCTTCAAATTTAACTTTTTTTATGGCACAAACTAGTTATTGCTAGACTGGTAGCCATGTGACTGTGTTAACCATCTTTCCTGCTCTTAAGGTGTTTTTCTCCAATAGCCATTAACCCACTTATTTGTAATTTAAATAATGAGACCCAATTCACTACCAAGTAACATTTCATGGTGTTTAAAATGGAGATGAAATCTAGGAATTGGGAGACAGAGAACAATGTGAGAAAATCAAGAGATTAAAGCTGTGTGAAATAGAGGTAAGCAAATGTCTGTTTCAAACAGTTGGAGTGTTTTTACACTGTCTGAGGAAAATGATGACAAAATATAATTTTTTATGAGTTTGGTTTCCTTTTCTTCTGTGAACATTGCCAGATAGGTACTAGAATTATGTATTAAAAATTCATTAACAGAGGAAAATATATTTTACATTGGCCATGAGTCACATACAGGACTACTGCATATCAGATGTTGCATCACAATGAACTGTCAACATCAGTAGCTGTAATAAGCTGTTGTCTGTTGCATGTGAGTATGAGCTTGTATTCACATCCAAATCAGAATTGCCAAATTTAAATCAAGCCGGAGCGCAGGCAACCTTGAGACAAGACTGAGGTCTTAGAGGGAAAGGACTTAGTTCTGTATGTTAGTTTAGGCATTATGGTATGGACCTAGATGTAGTATACTTTTCCAGTTGCTAGGAAACCATACTATGGCTTTTGAAATGCACTTTTCCTTGGATAAGGCAAGTCAGACAGATGTTCTTGGTCACAATGGCGACTTTCCTTGTCACAGTGGTCCACAGGCTGGTGTTCTTGAAGGCCACTTAGGTGGCAGGCCCATCATGACTGTTATAAATAAGTTTTGGTTTTCTATAATTGATTAAATTGGTAAATATGCTAATGGTGGGAGCTGGGTTAGTTGATGTTTTCTGTGTTAATGATCTTGTTATATCGAGTTGAGAACAGCATACCGTGTGTAATACCTGCATGTAACCACTGGGTGGCGAACTTAATACCATGGGGAAAGGGGAACTTTTCTGGATTGTTCCAGCAGATAAGAGTGATGTCACCAAGAACGTGGATTGGATGTGGCACGAACCAATCAGTGGAGGTCCTCAGGAAATGATTGGTGAAAAAGGCATCATTGAAATGGACCAATGTCAGCAGGAGAAAACGAGCCAAGAGCATGGAGGATCCAAAACGGACCAATGGACTTAGAAGACTGGGTATAAAGACTGAGTTGGGGCTCACCATTCACACTGGTGAGGGAGAGCACCTGGTGTTGTGCACCCGCCGCTTCGACTCTGCCTTGCTGTTGAGGTTCGCAAGCTGACTTCGGTACCCGTTCTTAGTTGCTGGTTAATAAAGGGTTGTTTCTTCACAGTAAGGAGTGAGTGGTGTTGATTGCCTCGCCCACATCACCCTTCCTACTAGATGTAGTATACTTTTCCAGTTGCTAGGAAACCACACTATGGCTTTTGAAATTCACTTTTCCTTGGATAAGGCAAGTCAGACAGATGTTCTTGGTCACAATGGCGACTTTCTTTGTCACAGGGGTCCACAGGCTGGTGTTCTTGAAGGCCACTTAGGTGGCACGGCCATCATTACCAGGCTCGGATATGCAGGTGGGTCTCAAAGCACTGTGGGGTCATGCCCACTGGGCACTTGAGGAGCTGTTTGTTTCTCAAGAGCTCAATATGTCTTTGGTAAGAGCAAATCTCATTAAGTGCTGCAGTGCTGGACATGTAGGAAAGAAGTTACACTGCCAGAAGCAAGGGGAATTTTGAAGGCAGCTGTGGCAGCTTGCACAGAGATGTACCTTCGGTGGAACTGTGAAGAAACTGACTGGTTTGGTTTATGCGTTTAGAATAGAATGAAACTAAAGTTGCCATCTTGAACAGTTTTGGACCTGTTGTCCAATCTGCCACCACCTGTTCCTCATGTCTTTGCAGGAATGTGCCATGACACTTGGCAGCCAAGTAAGAAACAGAGTTCCATGCAGAAGCACAGCATTCCAAAGACAGGAAGGACTTATAGAGCTTATGAAAGGATGAAATACACTGAAGCAGGTATATTATACAGCTTACGCAATTTATGAGTGCACAGATCCAGGATGGAAAGTATAGGCAGACTTCTGTTTTATCAATAGAATGGATTATTTTTCATTTATTGGCTCTTACCTATGTGTTAAATTTTATTATTTTCTCAGGGAGAAATGATACGATGTGACAATATGGTGAACACTGCTCAGGTAGATTCTTTCTTCCATCTTCCTACACAGAAAACTGTGTAAAATTAAGTATCTCATTTTATTAGGGATTTGATCTTATTTTCTTTTTTAATATGTTTTACCAATTTTTCTTAAATACATATATTGTTATGCACTTGTTAGAGCACTGTCAGAAAGCATACTTTTTTATGCTTTGAATGCGTGTAGTGGCAGTATATTTGCGTGGCCAAGATAAACACATTTCAGTCTGGCTATGCACCAGTAAAAAGAGAAAATTACAGAGAGAAAAATATTAAATGCAAGTGTTCTGAAATAGTTATATTAAAGAGTTTTAGTTGTGGATCTTCTAGTTTGAAAATACTGGCAAACACACAAAAAAAATCAAAGTTAAAAGAAAGATAATTTTGTCAAAAAATATGTTATTGTTCTGTGGAATGCAGGATACCTGCCAGGACAGTAATGGTATATAAAGAGGATGACTATAAAAATAGAAAAGACTCTTACCCAGAGTTTTCAGGCACAGCTAGCAGCTAGGAAGCGAAGAACTCTTTTTTCTCTCCTCTGGCTTTCCTCCTTCCAGTGAGGTTTCCAGTGCTAGTCAGTGTCAGAAATGTGTTACAGAATTTGTGAATCAAGAGTCAGGTGAAGATAATTTTATTTGTGTTGTGATCTGCTCTATCTTTGCTACTCTCACTATAGATTTTCTGGTTTTTATTTTTCTGATTTTCCTTGCTTTTGAGATCTCCGCTACAGTTTTACATACTCAGTTTTCAGTCTGCACCCACTATTTTCCATTCTTTCTTGTGTTCTTTCTTTTTTCTTTGGGGATTGCTTTCCATCCCTGTGAGCCTATTTCAATTCTTCCTCTCTGTTTACCTCATTGCTTGTCTCCTTACTCTGTTTACGTTCAGCTCCTACTGTTTTTGGGCTGATGGATCAGAGCAGCTGAAAGATCACTATTAGCTGACTTCTCCTCTTCTTTATCTCTATTACTTTACTAACTGCTAGATTATGAACTGCTATAATTAGGCGATAGACAGACATGTCCAGGAGACTGTGTAAAGTACATTAAATACTTTCTTGTTAAAGGAAACCATCAAGTCCTTTTCTAATTCCTGCAAATTTCTTGTCTGCCTTCACCAGAGCTGTCACATTTTATAGATTATATCTGTGTCCCAGCCAGAACAAGATTTTCATCTATTTTACATATATTTTACATAATTTTACATAAAATTTCACTTTTACATATAATTTGCTATATCAGGTATAATCTCCTATGCTTTTAATTCTGTGCCCAAAGGCTTATTAAGTGAAAAAGATACCCTTTATGCCATTCATTATTCAGAATACCATTATGACACCCACTATTTGTAGCAGTGCCTCTGTTGTGTGAGAGCTAAAATCAGCAATGACACTTTCCTTGTCAGTAGTGCTTCACTGGGCTGAAGTTTTCTTAAAAGAGTACTCGACGGAATTCACTTGAACTGCAGGTCAGGATAAAAGGGAGATTTACCACCATGCTGCAAATCTTGTTGTTATGCATAATTATTTTCTTTTAATTTTATTTTATTGTTCATGTTTTATTTGAATAAAGCCTGGATTCCAGGAAGAGAATGAGTGCCCTGATGCCCAAGTAGCTAGGAAAAGTGTCACTGAAATCAGTGGGGTTTATGCCACCCAGCTCCTGGCCAGACAGGTTAGAACATAATGACATTTCAGGTGTTTGTTTTCCTCCTCTACCCCATCTCCCTCAGAAGATTAAAGTGCATACTAAGAATTAAGAGGTAGAAATGATATCAGCCAGTGACTTTTGATTTATCTAGGTGACAATAAAGCTGAAAGGTGTTTAGATCAATAAAAACAATGAATTAAATGACTAAGATATCACAGATGGCCAGATCAATTAAGGGCAATCAATTAAATATCTAAGGGATCATAGGTGGGATGGATAAATTAACAGTGCAAATAAATCAAATACTCAGGAGGTTCAGGAGGAATATAACCTGAGAAGATAATCATGGGGTAAGCGTCAGTGGGTGTAGTGTTTGGAGTGATGACTGTGTGGAATGTGGTGCATTTGTGGGAGTGCGTTATGCTCTGCTCTACTCCACAGAGTTATTTTTTCTACATCTTTGCCATGCCATCTCCTACCACTCCTAGATAGGTTGCTGTTGATTTTTGCTCTTGGTGAGGTTTTAACTTTCAAAACCTGTAGATATGGAGAACTTCAATATCAGTTTGCAGAGACCATTTGAGTTTATAACAAATGGTAGAATGAACATTTAGCAAAAATAAGTTTACCTTGTTTTAGGTTCCCTCTCATGTGAACCTAATTAATCAAGTGGAATTGTCTGCTTACACTGTAAATCTACACACTGCCTTCGCTTTTGTGTAGGGGGGTGTTTATATACGGATAACTCTAAAACGCAAGAATTTTGTCTAGATTATGTGAGAGGTGCTGCCCATCTGAAGTCACTCTTACACATAATTCAGCTCATAATTCATCATACTGGTACAGAGGTCATAGTTCTGCACAAACAACAATTTTAAATGGAAAAGTATGGCTTGATTTTTATTTTTGAAGGACTTGTATTCTTTCACAAATCTTATGTTCTCTTCCGCAAACAAAATCCTACCAGCAACACCCCAAATGTAAATTTCACAATAACCTCAGTTTCTAATTTGATTTTCACCCTTTCTGTTTTTCTTCAAATATCTGTGCAGCATTGTAACTTTACGTGGTAATGGTTAGTCTTGGACAAAAGTGCTTGTACACTGAAATCCAGATAAACACAATAAAAATAAGATCCTTTTGTTTCCATTAGGTTTGTATGATCCTCCTGATGCAGGGTGAAATTACTTAAGAGCCCAAATAAAGTGATTGGTGTATTTCTAAATACCAGAATATTAAGAAGTAGGCAATAAGCACTGGCAGAAAAGAGCATCTTTTAAATGACTAGAGATCCTGTGCCAGCAAATTCAAATAATCTGATGTCTGCAAAGATAGACAGTGGGAAGTGAAAAATAAGAACAGCATGAATTCTGGTGGTAAAATAATTGGAAACTTAAGGGAATTTTTGTGAGATTCAATTGAGGATATTTAGGAAATTTTGTGCACTACTTGGGATGGGATGGGGGTGGAAAGCTGGATCTTCTTGTGCACTCTCTAAGTAATCACTCCACTATGAATAAAATACATCACATTCAGGACTTACAGTGGTGATGTTCCTCATTGTATAGAGAAGTAGAATGGAAACAAATTAACTACATTCAGCCCTGTGGCCCTAGTCTTTGTCAGAGGGATAGTTTTTATTAATTTTTATTTCCTATCCAAGTGGACAGGACCATTCCAGATGTATTATACTGGAGTATTTGAATACTACTTCAGTAAAAGATGAACCAATTGAGGTAGAGCACTGACATATTGCCCTGCTGAATTTAAAAGTTCAGAAAAGTTAAAATTTGTGCTTGCTTTGTCATTTCCTTTTACATTCACTGAAGAAATACTTCTATAAAACAGCTCCATACTTTTCTTCTAACTACCTATATCTACTATAAGAAATCTTTTCCGGATAGTGTTAAAGATAATTGCTAAGATACAATGATAAACCCTTGCAGTCCTGCTCTGTACTTGTCCAATCTGACTTTTTGCCATTTATTTAACAGTAGTTATATAGCCTTGACATTTTCAAACCTCTATACAAGCACAAACTAATTAATCTTTAGTTTGCCTTTGAGGTAGGTGAGTCAGTATTCTCTCTTTTTTCATAGATATTACAGTCAGAGCAGAGGAAGTACATGAATAGCCTGAAGTCCTACAGAAAATTGGTGTCAAACCCAGCATTTTAACTTGGGCCCTCTTGGAAGAGAGGGTGCTTAACCCTGGAATGTTTCCTCTTTCCCAAGGCAACTCTCTGTGTCCTGGGTTATATTTGCATTATTGACTGAAATAACTAATCTGATCACAGAGAGAAGTTCTGCAGCTGTTTTCCTACAGTGTCTGTCATGCACTTTTGAAGGGGCAACCAAGATAATAGTTGTAATGAAAGCCCTCTTCTGATGCTGTGTCACTACACTGGATGTTAGCACTTTCGTGTGTACAGAATTCAACCCAAATCTGCATTCTCCTCATTCCAGCATACTGGGGGATAAAGGAAGGCTCAGTTCAGCAGCTGCTCCTTCTCTTGTCATTATGTTGCAAATAATAAAGAAATTATGCTCGTTCTGGTTACTTTAATTCTACATATTTTCTGCAGACAAAGAAGCATATCCTTCATTGTTAGAATGACGCATTACACATACCACGAAATATTTAAGAATACATACCCATAAAATAACACCTGCTCTGTCTCATTCTGTCTCAGTTTAAAATGAGGAGATGCTTTCTGACTTTCTGACTCTGCCAACGTCCAGTCTGTTTTCATAATGACTGTACTGAAGTCTCAGAGAATCTTTAAATACACTAGTCAATAAAAGAATATGTCTAGTATCTCACATTTTCATTGAATCATAATTATATAGATTGGGTATTGCTGCAAAAATATCCCAGGATTTTAATTTGAAAACAGAAAACCTCAATTTTTTATTCAGAGGTCTAATCTCTGTACATTTAGGATAAGGCTGAATAGAAGAGCTTCGTTCCTGTATTAGGTATTCGCACGTTATTTTTGCCAAGGAGTGTGTGTATATCTATTTATATCTATATCTATCTATCTATATATATGTCTACTGGGAAAAAGGTGAGGACCATTCCATCACTTCTATGGTGCTATTATGCCAATAATTGAAAAAAAACTTTTAGAAACTTGGCAACAGTGACCAAGCTCTGACACTCTACATTGTGCTAATTTATCTGGATACCAGCACAGTATCTGATTTTATTTCCTTATGTTTTTCTCTCTTCTCTGTATCCTAGAACTGTTTTACAACATCATATAGGCCCTTCAAACTAAGAAAGAATCTTCCAAAATTGTTTCCTGTATTAATCATCATAGAGAGCTCTCTGAAATCATGTATTTATACTATGAAGGCACCCTAGGTCTTTAAAACCTATGATCCAAACTTATTTAGAAAATGTGAATGGTTTGCTCATATGGGAATTACATTTAGCAACTAATATTCTGATTCCAGAATTTCTTGTGTGTAGTAGTACCTAGCCCTAAAGTACTCTTATTAAAATGTCCTCAAGTATTATTAAAATCATTTGGATTACCTACTGGAAGAAGTTTTTTAACTCAACAGTTGAAACTTGTCTATTTAACCAGCAAAGCTAATTGATAAACCAGTCTCTGACAGACCAGCAGACTTTTCCCTTCGCTTTTATGTGTCTGATTGTTTCTTTTTATTTTGATTTTCTTTGAAATCTCCAGCCAAAATGCACAGGGAATAAAAAATCATGCAATTCTTCATCTGAATTATCTTTTGAGTGTAAGCAAGCTTCCATGGAAACTCAGTTTCATTCTTACAGAAGTTAATGTTTCTTGATAATGAACTGTGAAATAAAAGGTGATTGGATACAATACATCAAGGAATAGAGACACCATGCCTGTACTGCTCTCCAGCTCCCTAGGTGGAATATCTCTGAAGTCTTAAGACAAGAAATGCTTTCAGCACTTCCAAGATAAATGGTCTTCCTAGTCAAGGTCAAAATTCCTCTGTTCCTAGTGTTCTTTGTTAATTCTCATTTTTAGTAAGATTAAAATGTTTTGTCTACAAATAATCTTGATGTATTTAAGGTAAATGAAGTCTGTTTTTCAGTGTTCAGTGATTTTGTTTGCACTTTTGAGATGATTAGTGGAGTGCACGATTGCTAGATGTGAAGTTATGGTCCAGTCACCAAGAATCTGTTCTTTTTTTGTAAGACAAGGAGTATTTTGCGTTGCCTAATTTTTGGACTGAAAGTAATTCCTTCATTTTGGAAATATCAGCTGGCTCTGAGGGTAGGACTACAGAGCCATGAGTGAGAGAGACACTTCTGGGTTCATGAATAAACCAGCCAGAAGGAAAAACCATCTAAGAGAGAAGTGGAAGGGAGAGGAGCTTGCTGAAGTGCATAGTGGAATCTCTCAGAATTGGTTCAGGGTATTGCTGTGGGTTTGATTTTTTTCATTCATTTTTTAGTGGTGTTTGGTGTTTTTGTTTGGTTGTTGTGGGTTTTTTTTGTTTTCTTTTAGCAGCTAGTGCTGGTTACTGAGCCAATGGTACATCCCTGCTTGCAAAAACAGATTGTTTTTTATTGGTCAGTTATATGGCCCAGCAGTCATTCCCATCCCCTCTCCAGCTTGGATCTGGAGCATGGAGACTGACTGAGGGGGACCCCCACATGGAGAGTGAGGAGCTTCTTCTCACACCTGTACTCAGCACTGTATGGAAGAGGAAACTGAAGTTGTGTTTGCCAGATAAGTGACTGAGAAAGAAGGATTTTTCTTCAGCCTTTATCACATGAACCAGAGAACAACAAATGAAATGGCTAGATGTCTCTAACTAGGATGAAAAGATAAAGTATGTTTTCATGGAGAACAAAACATAACTATGTAATTCATTGCAGCAATTCTGCAAAATGTGCCAAATTCAAAACAATTTCTTAAGATTATTCAATCTAAAGATATAACCTTATCTCAGGATATCAATATGAAGACTAAAAAATTGTCAAGGGATTACCAATACTTATTCTTCAAATTCCATTTCTTTCTAAAGCACCCACTTTGTCTTCCATCAGAGAGAGCACATGGGATACAGGCCTCTATCTAACTGCTTCCCATATACCTATTCTAGTCCTTACCACTGTGACTAATTAAGTGAAAAAACGTGACTCAAGGAAGCAACAGAGTTATATCTAAATATACTTCTTATAAAGTTTGATTGAGATAAATTTGGCAGTGTGCCATATTGACTTTTTCCCTTAAATTCTCATTGTGTACTCTCTGTCATGAGTTGTCCAATTCTAAAATTGGGAAGTCCAGTGTTCCTTTTGTCTGACACTCTAGAATGTGTCACTGCAATGCAGAATAAAAACCAAGCAGGACTTCTAACAATCTTTGTAGTCAAATGTAAACTGCTTTTTGTTGACAAGCTCTTTTTAAAATAAAGATTCATTGGTGGTGAGAACAAGATTTTTCTTTTGAAAAGAGTTCTACTCTTGACAGAATGACTCCAGACAGGAAAGGTTAGTATCTCTGCTGCCCTTAGGTTTGAAGATTACTGCATTTCACAGGTGCTTGGCTCATCTTCAGCCAGGACAGTTTTGTCTACCGCATCTGTATCTTATTGCCTCTTTCTATTTCTGCTACTTTTTCTTTCCTCTGTACAGAATCCTTCCCAAAAACAGTGTCTGGCAGGCTACAGAGTTGTGTCCTGTTGTGGTTTAATCCCAACCAGCAACTAAACCACATGCAGACTCTCACTCACTTCCTGCTCTAGTGGGATGTGAGAGCGAATCAGAAGGGTAAAAGTGAGCAAACTTGTGTGTTGAGAGAGATATAGTTTAATAGGTAAAGCAAAAGCCACTTGCGTAAGCAAAGCAAACAACGGAATTAACTCAACACGTCCCATGGGCAGACAAGTCTCCATTGGGTGTAATGGTGACCTGGGAAGACAAATGTCATCACTGAGCATTCCTCCCTTTCTTCTTCTTCCTCCAGCTTTATATGCTGAGCTTGACACCATATGGTATGGAATATCCCTTGGCTAAATTAGGATCAGCTGTACCAGTGTCCCCTCCCAAATTCTTGTACATCCCCAACCTACTCTCTGATGGGGTGATGTGAGAATCAGAAAGAGCCTTGACTCTGTAAACACTCCTCAGCAATATTGAAAATATCTCTGCATGATCAATACTGCTTTCAGCACAAATCCAAAACATAGCCCATACCAGCTACTGTGAAGAATATTAACTCTACACCAGCCAAAACCAGCACAGCTCTTTTGCTCTTCACTCAGATACTCATGGTCTAACACAATTATTTTTAAGGACAGGAGGTTAACAACATAGCCAGTCATGAAAAGAAATAGTTATGAAAGCAAATCAATCTCCACAATACTTCTGCTATCCTAAGACCTCATACATTACATCCAAATTAAATTCAGAAAACTGGAACTGTTACTTAACATATTAGCAAAGGAGGAGCAGGCTTTCATTCTGTTTTCCCAAAGATTAGAAATATTTTTTGTTCATCTACTTGTTTTTATTTAGTTTAGGAACATTGTACTTTCCAGCCAATAAGAGTGAGAACCCCTCCAGCCTCTTGTTATCTGGGATTATGCAAAACAGGTGTAATACTGGGAATCTGTTTAACAGTGGTTTGTTTGAGACATTTTCTGGGCTTTTTTTATGGTAAAGATTTAAGTTATTTTAAATTTTTTTAAAAATTTCCAAGGGATGAAGTAAGTTAGTCTGTGAGCTCTCCTATTGCCATTAGAAGAAGGTGAGGAACGGTGATAAGGTGGATTTGATCCAGCACTGTCAGAATGCTTATAAAAATGCAAGGGTTCTTTCAGTAAAATGTTTGTTTGTTGTTGCTAAATAGCTAATTTCCCCTTTGCTTTTATACCTCTCATAGATCTTCATATCTCCCTGTGCTGCTGAGCTTATGGATCTATATGAGGCAGAGGTTTGACATTTTTACCCATTTTGATATATTGATAATGCCCTTTATTTGGACACAGTTATATAAAACAGCAGTTATACATATTGGTATATTGGAAAAAACATAGGTCTGAGAGTAACAGTGATAGAGGCAGGCTTTTTTCTTTTAACAGTATTTTTAGCGCTATAATATTTATGCTAATATTCATAACTCCTTATATTTATGCATAGACTGAACTTGAGCTGTACATAGTTCCATAAAATTGTTTTGTTTTTTCTTAAATTTTGATTTTCTGTGTATAGACTATAAATGTCTTGGTCAAGGACCAATCACTTCAACGACTTTAAATGTCTACTGTAAAACAACTGTGCCCTCATCGTGATGCTCACACCTTGCTTTTACAACAAGACTGATGGATGTCCAACCTGAACCTCCCGTAGCACAGCTTGAAGGCTGTGTTGTCACATCTTGTCACGAGTTGCCTGGGAGAAGAGACCACCCAGCTACAACGTCCTTTCAGGTGGTTGTAGAGAACAATAAGGTCCTCTCAGCCTCCTTTTCTCCAGGTTAAACAACCCCAGCTCCCTCAGCTGCAACTCATAAAACCTGTGCTTTTACTTTTTTCACTGCCCTTCTCTGGACATGCTCCAGCACCTTAAAGTCTTTCTTGAAATGAGGGGCCCAGGACCTTGCAAACCAAAGTTACTTGCAGATTAAGGCAATGTTTAAATTGATAAAGTGCTTATTTCAACTCAAGTAGGTTCTCAGTCATTCATTGAACTGTATGTCATACTAGACATTAATTATTCCTGCTCAGACATAAATACCTACAATAGTTTGTTTCAAGGAGTGCCTTACATAGTGTCTTTTATAGCTCTAAAGCACAGAGAAGTGCTGTCGTTCTTCTGTTCCGCATTCCGTGTCCAGAGCTTGCCATGGGTTCCAAAGATCAGAAGGAAGGACTACTGAACCGACACAATTGCACCATTCATACTGACTGCCAGTTTGGAGAGCTGGAGAACATTGTCAGTGGTTGAACATTCCCAAAATGCCTGATATCAGCATCAGATGTCTCCTTTCCATCCTATCCTCCCCCTACCTGGATAAATAAGGTACTACAGTGGAACAAAGACTGTAAGGAATTTCATTTTTTTCTCAGCTTGGTCTTTGAGTAAATGAGTAATATAAGTAAAGCACATAAGCACTTATCATGCCAGCTCTCCATCTGTGAAACTGGGAAAATACTCTTCTTTCTAAAGTGACTCTAAAATTTGCTTCAAAGATGTAAACGCATAATATTCAGGGTGTTTTTTAACAACTCTGATTTGAAAATGTTTTAGAATACCACAGTATTTGATCCCTTAGAAATTTTCCAGATCGATTGAAGGAGCTTAAAAAACTTAGGAAGTATGTCAACTTCTCTGCCCTGACAATGAAGCTACCACAACAAGAGTGTTTTGACTTCTACTTACTGAATGAAAGCAATTAGCTAATAAGACTAGAGCAGAGACAATCAGGAATCAAGCCTCTCCTGTTAGATCCCCTCTGGGAAGTGTTGTTTCCTTCTTATATTAGGTAATTTTCCTTATCCATCCCTATTGACCTTTGGGCCACACAACTGAACGTTCTGCCTTCAGGCTCTCCCTCCAGCCACTGTCCTTTTATTAAATTGTGAAACCTTCTGCTGCTGCTCTTGCCCAGTATTCTCTATGCTCAAATACTAACTAAAAGTAAACAATAGCTGGTAAAAGTTTCCCACTCACTTTCTGTAGCATTTATTTTTTATCCATGAGTTTTCACATTGTTTCCATTTTATCTTACTTTGTTATTGTTAGAAGTGTACAGTCTCTGCATCAACTCTCTTGATAATATCTACCTTTTCATGGATCCAGTAAATGGAATAGTGGATACTAGGATCAAAATTAAATCTTGAGTATTTATGCTAGTAGCAAAATGTAATTTAGTGCTGAGTAATAAATACATATTTGTGATGCACCAGAAATACCATAAGACCACAATTATGGACAAATACCATTAAATTTAATTTCTGTGAAGAGAAAAAGGAAGAGAAAACAGCCTAAGAAACTCTCCTATAGCAAGATCAGTACTTTAAATGTTCATTTTGCATCAACAGTACTGATCAAAAAGATGTGGGGTAACTTACTTTTTTAATATTTACTGGGTTTACTAATATTGAATTAAGGGTAATTACTGAACAGATGCCCACCCATGACTCTGTAGTTTGATTCCGAGTTATAATTCATTATGTGAGTAGAACAGATTTTCACTGCATTAAATATTTTATAGTTTTGTGGGCTTCTGTTGGAAGTACTGCCAAAGAACGTGATTGGTATTTCTTAGTGTGGGCATCAGGTTCAGTTGGAGTTTCAGAAGCTGGAGGAAGTTTATGTTTTTCTTCCTGTGCCATGGATCTTGGGACATGTATGATTTGTCTACAACAATAACAATTGGAAAAGCATCAATAAAATTATTATGATGACATGCAGAACAGTTTCAAATTATGTATAAGTAATCACTTCTGAATTAAAATACGTATAATATTTGTTCAAGACATTAGAATCCAATAAGCCTGAATTTTAGACCTAGTAAGGTTAGGTGACCAATCGAATTTTTTACATGCCGGTATCTATTAGAGGACTAAATACCTCTCTACTCTTTTTTAACATGGAAACAGATGATAAGATAAACCTAAATGGCCCTATTTGGTTGTCTCTGGAAAACAAAATAACTCCCCTTCCCCCCCCCCCCCCCCAGTTATTGCCTAGGTTAGTGTAGTATTTCAAAAATAAGAAAGTTATTTTTTTAGAATCAAGCTATAATGGAGCATTACTTGCTCAATGCTATAACATGAAAACTTTGGAAAACTCAGTGTGATTTAATGCTGAAGTTATCAAAAAGCCATAAAGCTGATAGTTTTCTTTTCTAATGTACCTGAAACATTATAGAAAAATGAATGGAAGACTTTTAAGGCAACTAATAATTGGGATAATATTTTTTGAGTGTAGGTTAAAAAATCTTTAGGATATTTTACATTTAGAATACATTTCAGGAAGATGGTAAATAATAAAAAAAATGAGCTTTTTAGTTTCAAAATATTGAAATGTCAACACTTCAAAGCATCTCAGTCTTTTACCTGAAACCTAATGCATTCATTTTATAGTTAATTGCTCTTTTAAATAAACTACTTCTTTCCATACAGAAAGCTGTATCTGATACTGTACGCTGGTTTATGGAACAGATCTGTTTGTGAAATAGTGAACTTTAGAGCACAGTGAATAATAAAAAACTCTAGCCCATGTTGTCTTTGGTCTTCCAGGGTTCACTGATGTTTGTTGCCTTCTCATTTACTATTCAGTATAAGGTCGACCATGGTCACAGGAATATTTCCTATATCAAATACTCTGCTGTTGTTATTTACATGTTTTGCTCAAATCTATTTGTATTCCCTCATAAACAAGCTCTTGTACCCAATTAACACTTTTTTCATCTTCAGTATGCTTTGAGAAGTTTCTTTTATTGAGTCTGCCAGCTTATTTACTAACATGCCTAATCTTTCCCTTCTAAACTTGATTATTTTTCTCCTCTTTCCAGTTTTCCTACAGTATTTCAAATTTTTCTTCCTACAGTGGTATTTTTGAAATATTTTCAATCTTGAATTTCAGTTATATAAAAGCAATTGCATTTTCAACATTTCTCTAGGAACTGAATATGCATTGCATTTATATTACAGTATTACAAGATTTCAAATATTTCAGAAGTATTATAGCTAGAAGAAAGTGCTGAAATGCTGTTAGTACAGGTATACTTATGGCAGCATAACAGATAACTCTCCAGAAATCCACTTTCCTTTATTTTTATTTTAAAAAATATGTTTCTTCATAGTCACAGTCTAAGAAGACAGCAAAGGCGTACTGTGATTAAATGTTTCTGTTTACCTGTGCTAAAAACATTAAATGTGTTCTGGATATAATGAAATGTCCAGTTTGGAAATATAGAATTGCTGGGTACACAGGCAGTTTCGGTGCATTTTTGCTTTTTCCTGTATTATGATCTGTATTTCTGTGAATGGAGAAGGAAGAGCATTTAGCTCGCATTCTGTCCTAGGAACCTGTTTTAGTAAAAACATGCTACTCCATGTAAAGCCTGGTTTATTAAAAAAAAAAAAAAAAAAAACCAAACTATTTTCCCAAGGTACTGCTTATGAGTCCTGCAACTTAATTTTTTTTTTAAATGTATCACACATCTGCTGTCAGCAGAACTAATCTCCCAACTCCTTGACAAAGATGACCAGTGATATTTTTTTTCATGCCTATTTTTGTGAAGAAATCAAAGGACTTTTGTTGATGATGGTTCATCATCTAACTACATTTTTTTAAGGAAAAATGTAGACCAGACAAAAATAAATTGCTATCTTGGAAAGTCTTAGCTAAAGTGAGAAACTGTATGACAGAGAGAGAACAAAGTTATATGTTTAATTATTACATGATTTGTTTTCTAGGTTTACCAAACACTATTTTTTGATAAAAAGCTCTGGCAGTGCAGGGAATTGCAAATCAAGTGAGGCAGCTTTACAAAATGATGGGTATAGATAAACAGAGAAGTTTAAATAATGACCCCTCTGAACTCTGGAAATAAAGGATAGGATTACACACTCTAGGTGCAAAGTTGTAGAGGGATTAAAAGTTTCATATTTAGAGCAATGAAGAATGTGTGTTTCATAATCACACAGGATGGCCTCCAACCATCACATCACCCACAAGTCCTTCCCTGTCCACAACAATCAGGTCCAGCGGGGCACCTTTCCTAATTGGCTCACACACCAGCTGTGTCAGGAAGTTTTTTTCCACACACTTCAGAAGCCTCCCAGCTGTTTTCCTCTCTGCTCTATTGCATTTCCAGTAGACTTATAGTAAGGTCTTTCTCCAACACACGTCCACTCTTCAGAGATAATTCATACTGCAGTGTGAAGAGGAAGATCATACAGCTCATTCCTTGGGTATACCACCAAACATTTCATAAATTTTCCAATGTTTCATTACCATAACCTTTTTTACCAAAGCACAATCACTTTGATCATGCATCTAAATTACATTAGTTTGACTGTTAATCTATTACAGTGTGTTAAATCTTTTATCCTTTATTATCTAGATTATCAAGAACTAATGCAATGTAAATTCATATGACAGATGAAATTAATATGCAAGTCATCTGTAAAATTAAGCGTAAATAGTGAAGAAAAACCCTTCATTTCAATCCTATTTTTCCAATGCCACAAAGAAATAGCTACTTATTGTTGCTAGCATGAATGTTTGAGAAATCTCAGTGGCACTATTCTTGTAGGATCAACCAAAATACACAAACATAAAATAGATACTGTAGGTATTAACTGATTTTTTTGTATGAACGAGGAAAAGACTGAACATTTATAGTGCTCCTGCTAACCTATCTGTGGATATTTCATGATTTTGAGTTCAATAATTAAAAAATATACATTTTGAACTACAAATCCTTTATTAAGATTACTGTAGTTTTAGAATGAAGAAAGTTACTATTTTTAATGTAAATTTTATAGGTTATGATCAGGTATTTAACTTATGATCTTAATTTCTGAAATCATCAACAAAAATAGAATTAAAAAATTATGAAATCTAAAATCTTTATTTTACATTTTGAGGCAAAAATGAAAAGGTATTGTCATTTCTGTGATTCACTTCTGTAAGCATTTAAGACAACAGAAGAAAAAATTCAAAAGATTTAGAAGAAAAAATTACAAGAGTTTATCTATCTTGTAAACTTTATTGAAATAACCAAGTCTTTACATTTTACTTCTGCATTTATATTAATTAGTATTCTTTTAAAGAAATCTAGTGTTAAATTGCACTTTTTATTTATTGATTTAAAAAAAGCAGTCTGCATATGTTGTAATTGCTAGATTTATCTTAGCAGGCTGTAGCTCCCTGAGAGCAGGGATGCTGAGGGCAATGCGACCCGGAGTCCATTTTGGACGGCCCCGCGATCTTGCTCCGGCAGCCAGCAGCGCTACAACCAGTGATGGTGAAGGAAGCGAGAAGGGTCTCTCAGAGGGGCTTGAGAAGACTTTAATCACACCTTGCCCCAGTGATCCCCAGAGGCAGAGAGACCTCGAGGTCCGGGTGCAGGGGGGTTTTGTCAGGGGCTCAGGGGTGGTCCCTGGGCGGGGTTGGGGTACAGGAGCCAATAGGGAGAACCCGAGGGAGTGGCCAGGGCTAAGGGCAGGGAACAGTGGTAGAACAATGTGAAGTAGGAAAAGCAATGGGTTAACAGATCGCCACACACATAGTCCTTTACTTTGTGTTGGTACAACTTAGAATAATAAACCTTGACACTAGCAATATAAATATATTCTGATATGGTTTTGTAAATGACAGAAAGGTTTTTTACAGTACTTGCATGTTTCATTAAAAAAGTCTGCGGTTGTCCAAATCATGAAAGATCTATTTCAGGCTTCTTTCACTGCCTGTCACTTTCTAAATGAAGATGTAATAATATAAAATACAAACAAGCAAAATGATCAAAGCTTAGCAGCTAGTACCACAAATACCAACTAACAAGACTATTAATATTTCTAAAGTTCACCTTAGACAGAAAATTCCTTTTCCTGTCATCTCTGCTAGTATTTCTCCCACAATATTTAACTACTGCAAGTAACTGCAAACCTAACTTGTGAGCTGTGGGCTGTGAACTGTGTATGCTGGTTTAATTATGTGATGCAGGATTCTCTACTCTCTTTCTAGAGGACAGTTTCTTTCTGGTTCCCAAATTCTTTGTCCTTCGCCTTCCTATCTGTGTTTACATCTAGTCTAAGGTTTGACATGTTGTTTTTCATCCAGGCATGTACCTGCCTTACATTTGGATGGCACATTTGGGGTAGCACTGTAAGATCCTAACTTATACATACTGGCCATTCTGTGATCATGTTAGGAAATCTTATCTCCGTGAAAACCTTTATTAGAAAAACTTGGAGATCAAATACTATGTCTTTAAACTGATACTTGCCCTGGGATTGAAAAAGCTTTATTGTTCTCCTACGATTTTAGTCATAGACAAAGACCTTCTGTACCATATATTATTGATTTTTGTTCAATACTCTCTGACCATTCCAGTTCTATATTCCTGGACACATGAAAGAAAACAATCTGGTTTTACTCAGTTGCATCTTAATGAATACACAGCATTATTCAGGGAGAGGGAACCAGAGACAGGTCAGATAATATGATAGGCCACTACTGAAATCTGCTTTAGCTAAGGATTGATGACACTACTTAATGCTTATGGAGCTGCAGCAAACATTAGTTAACTCCATTAGCTCCAACATGCGGGAATGCTTCTTTAGAATATGTCATGTCCCTTTGATTAAGATACCTGCTTAAGAGGTATGAGAAATGACCTCAAATTCACTTTCTTCCAGCTTCAGGACAAATATTTGAACTCTGATTCCTTAACTCACAGGTGAAGATTTACACACCAGGGTCTCAAGTTTCCTGCATAAGATCTCTCTTTGCTGGAGCTATTCCAATATCTATAAAATACTTTAATAGTCCTATACAAACAAAATGGCTCTATCCTTTGATAGGATGTTTACTACAAGACCTAATCATTGTCTGGATAGCTCCATCTGGATGGATATCTACCTACTCAAGACCAATTTTGTCCTGTCATCTGTTAAGTTCTCTATCAATCAAACTCATCTGCTGTCAGACCCAAGGGGTATATAAACACCCAGCAGATTCCAAAGGACATTAGAATGTGAGGAAACTGTTATCTAATTTCTGCTCCGATGAAGGTGGAGAACTGTTTCCCAACACAAAGAAACCAGCCTTTTTTTTTCTCCAGGTGAATGATGTTTTAAGAAAGTTCCCAAAGAGACAGATTCAGATCCAGATATTTGTGGGGGAAAATGACTGTCTTAGCCTAGTGAATATTCTTAATGATATTTTTTCCGAGACAAGGAGAGGAGGAAAGCTCAGTTTATCTTGTCATGGAAAGGCAAGACTTTGTGACCTTCAGCTTCCTTTTGATAATTGATATAACTTGTTTCGCATGGAATAATATATATAGCTAAGAACTCTTTTTTCCTCTCACTTCAGCAAGAAAAAAAAAAAAAAACCAAAGAAAACCACCATTAAACCTAAATATTTTTGCTTGTTGCTCTTTTAGGCTCATATCTGTACTGAAAGCCCACTAACAATTCATTTTCTGGGACTATATGTTCACCCTAAATGAAGTGGAAGCTAAACCATTTATTGGGAGAAAACTCAAACTGATAACTTCCGCTTCAGTTTTAAATAAAAAATGTATTTAAGTCAGTCTTCTTGCCATGTATATAATCTCTTAGAAAGAGATAGTTTCCTTTCCCTTGCTAATGTTAGAACTAAATACAGGTTTTATAAAACTTGGGCACCATTTGGGACTTTGTACTTAGCTCATATTATAGATCTAACTGCACAGAAATAATGCTATGAACATAATTTCCGTAAAAATCTATTTAGAAAAATAGAATCTTAGTTCAGTTTACATATCTTATTTTCACAGTGCTCTGATTTATATAGGTTCTTCCTTAATTAGTTTTAAGCTTAGACACTAAAATACATTTTTAATGTCATTTCTACTAACACTAAGAACAAGTTGCTGAATCAAATTTAATATCACTCTTATCCTGTGTTTGCCATCTGGTTTTGTATTCTTTGTTTGCTTAATTGGTTTCTTGATGAAAGTTCACTGTTCAGACTTCTAGAAAGTGAAAATTTAATATCACTGAATGTAGTACAACATAGATTGCTGCAGAGCATTTCAGGAATGCCTGTCTTTTGACAAGGACACATACTGCACTAGGCTTTCCAATTATTTTGAAATTATTGTTAGTATGAAAAGGAAATTATTGAAATTATCAGCAATTCAAGATCTGTTTTTATTTGCTCCTATCTCATCAACTCTCTGCTGCATTTTAACTTTTAAATGTGAGGTTAGCAGTCCTTTTAAAAACGGGTAACTTATAAATCAAAATCTTTGTAGGAACTCTTGCTCATGCGTTCCACCAGTAGTCAGTTTGCACTATTGAAAACTTCTGTATTGCTAGAAATGCAATTGCAATTATAATGGAAGATGCTTTTCAACTTCACTATTATAAACCTAGAATAGTATCTTATTTAATTCTATTAGTGTAAATAAATGTATTGCTTCATAAAATAATTACTATCTTTAGGAAAAAATCATTCTGCAGCACAGCTGCTTCAAACAGTGCTATTTACTACTGCACTTTCAGTTGTAGCATATCCCTGCTAAAGAAGCTTGTATTTTCCACAAAGCAGGAGGTGAAAACTCTAGATTTCAACCACTTTTTGCCTTTCTCCCTTTTCTTACCCATGACCCAGTCAGCAAGGAATATTAAGTGTATGTTCCTTCCATCACGCCATGCAGCTAACTGTGGAGTCAGAAAGCTTTAAGACATCCTAGAAAAGTATGCCTAACTTTCCTTTGGAAGAGCACTAGTGAGAGTTATGATTAAGTCCGCATGTTTGCCAGTTTTTCCAGGCCTTATTGAGAATTCTCTTTTCTCTTCTCTTCTCTTCTCTTCTCTTCTCTTCTCTTCTCTTCTCTTCTCTTCTCTTCTCTTCTCTTCTCTCTAATAGTTTAAATAGAAGTATTTCATGCAATGAAAATTCACAAAGCATTTGGGAGCATATGGCCTTTCATGTATGTTAAGGAAATGTAACTAAGCATCATTAACCATGTCAGGCTAGTTATATGTGGATGATTTATGAACATCACAAGGAATCTGACACGTAAAATGGGAGAAAGATAAGTATGGGAGTTTGGAGATATGCTCATATGGAGCCCATAGTTTGCAGAAATATGTGATATGACAAGGTAATAAAAGTGTAAATTCTTGTAATCTGGAAGTATTTCACATAAACTGTATATGCCCCAGTATTTGTTACAGCAGATTCTGCCAAAGGGGCTTATTTTTTCAGTCATTCTAGCATTCTCAGACAAATCTTCATAACTACACTGTGTGGTTGGTTGGTGCTAATTTCATATAAGGAAAGAAATTACTTGAGATCATTTGTGGAATTATTACTCATTCAGCTACAATTAAAAGCAATTACTTTTTATACAGTATTAGTATGAGTATAGATTACTTATTCAGTAAGTAATCTCTTTACTTACTGAATAAGTAATCTATACTAGTGGACTTAGGAACTAGACAGATGCCTGTTTAATATGTAAAAGATGCTTCATCTTTTATCTTTATCTTAATGTTTTTGTTTTGTCCTTGCAATAGTATTGACAAGGGCTGTTGGTATGCAACGAGGACATTCTAATAATAACTTCTTTTTGCTGCCAAAGTCATAAAAGCAGTAGGATGGACTTACAAAAATCATTTTGCACTTCAATTAAAATAGGCTGCTGGGATATTGCTTACTCCATTTTCTAGACCTATTGACAAGAAAAGAGCTTTCCAAATTAACATAGATGTGGAACACAGTATCTCAAAAAACAACAAACAATAAAATGAATCAATGTTGTAAAAAAAATTTTTAAAAGAATGGAACATCAATTTATTACTTTTTAATTCCATATTCCTAAAAAGAGGAACACACTAGCTGATATGTGAAAATAATATTATCAGGAGAACCTATAGGAAATGTGATGGGACTGCGTAGCCAGGCTCTAAAAATCTTGGAGATTTCATTGCACAGTATTCATGATGAGTTTGGGTAGCCAAGTCCCACATGGATTTCAGTGGTTGCTTCATCCCTTGCTTGGTGCCACAGTCATTCGATCTGAATTGCCCAACATTTGCAAGGCTTTTTCCTGTTCAGCCGAAAAGCTGTCTAAGCTTGAGACACACCATGATTTAGAAGCAAGCCATATTAGCACACACATTTCAGAAGATGACAGGACTGGGTCTGAAAGCAAAAGCATTTGTAGCTTTTTAATTTTATAATATAAATGTATGGGAGAGAGTTTCTCATTACTTTGAGTAGTTAGAGAACTCACTCAAGAAATAAGAAACCAGATCTTCCAGTTTCTAACAGTCATGAACCCTTTCTGAACTTCTACTGCCAATTCTGGTATGAAACACAGAGAAGAGAGAACAGGTGTCTATGGCATGTGAAGACCTCAACTAAGAACCCTGTATCATGTTTCAGGCTCCTATGTGTATCGTAGTTGATTTGTTCCATAATCAGTATATTGTATAACCACTTTAGTGATCAATTAAAAGAATATTAACAAGTATGCAGGAGAAGACTGCAAGCTTCTATTGTCTTAACTAATGCTTACCTAAAAGGAAATGCTGTTATGCTGTAGTGGTCTTCTTTTTGTCTTATGTCTCCTTCAGCAGACTTGGCTTCAGAGGATTTTTCCAGCAGCAGGAATGAGGTCATGGTCATCCCAGACTCTTCCTGGGACTTCCTCCATGCACTCCTCCAGGCAGTAGACTCTCTGACCTTCAGCCACAGACAGAGTTGGAAATAGGCAAAATTTTCAGTGCTGATACTACATCTGTATCCTTACATTCATTCACTGTCATGAGCACAAGCAAACTAAGCATCACTAGCAAAATACCTGGTGTGTTTCACCAAATCTTCTAATCTCCTTATTTCCTTGATTGCCATAAAGTATATTAATAGATGAGGCAGTTCTGGTGATAAGAGGTGAGAAAGATGAGGAGTATTAAAAATTCTTAAAATATCTTAGTATGGTGAAAAAACTTTGCTGAAGTTGGGGTAGTTCTAATTTCACTTTAAATTATTCTCATTTCCTAAAAAACCCTCATTTAATAATTGAACTTCTTGCCCACATTTATATTTACTCAAGAGTCTAGACCACTGCCCACTGCTAAAAAAATAAACTGCCTGGACTCTATGGAAACCTGCATTGTATTTGTCTGATCAAAAATTCTCCTTCTTTCATGAAAAACATTTTGCCTTTGTTGTCTCAACAATAGAAAGATCCAAGCTGGTTCTTTCATCCTACCACAAAATTAAAAAAAATATATTTTTAAGTCTCTACTAATTATATGGTGCAGTCTGTTATGAGGAGATAAAAATGCAAAGCAAAGGGAAAACAAGTGATTCTTTAATTTGACTTGAGAGTCTGAAA
Source organism: Corvus cornix cornix (assembly GCF_000738735.6). Classification (NCBI taxonomy): domain Eukaryota; kingdom Metazoa; phylum Chordata; class Aves; order Passeriformes; family Corvidae; genus Corvus; species Corvus cornix. The sequence continues at coordinate 15,781,253 of NC_047057.1, read as the reverse complement.
AACTAGTGACATCCCTGTCACATTTGTGAAGGGAATTCTTTACTGAAAGTGATAACTAGTTGAATTAATAGCCATCCAGTATCTCCTGTTTAGACAACATGAAGGAAAAAAAAAAGGGGATAAGCAGGAGATGATTCTTCATGAATAATTTAACTGGCATATGAGAAGAAATATATAGATTCCCAGTCCAGTCCTATATTGCTTGATCATTCAAATTTTTTACTGATTTCTGCCTAAGGATTGCAGAATGAGGGTTTTTTTTCATTTTTTCTTCTTTCTAGACATCCACTTCCTTTAGACCTCTGAAGATTGGTCCCTGTGGTTTCCACTTTTTTTTTTTTTTTTTTTTTTTTGTTTAGACTCACGTTACCATTTCCTTTTTTCAAGATTCAATCAGGCTGAAACATAGAATGCACTACAATTTCTTCAGTAGTTCTGGGAATACTGTTGACAAAAATATTCACTCAGCTATCATTCAGTGTCAGAATACAGTTTTTCTATTTAATGCCTTGAAAAATGCCTTGGAACACTACACTGATTGTTTCACCTAAATATACTGGGGATGGAGCAATCAGTTGGTCCTCAAGTCACCTTGCTGTGCCATTGCATTCTGTTGGCAGAGAAACAGGAATGAACAGCAAGAATCATTATCTAGCTCTGTGTTTTAAAATGCATCCTAAGAAGCTGGTGCAGCTTGTGGATTAACTTCCTGTGATAGTCGCTCTAAGGAAATAAAGATTTAGGGAATTATACAAGCTAAAATCATGCCTAAAAGGAAAAGTAAATAAAAAACAAACTTTGGCCAACTTTTCCCACCTAATTAATTTGAGTTTCTGCAACTTTAAAGCTATCATTGTAAGAAAATAACTTAACTTTCAAGAAATAAAATAAGGCCAGATAATGGCAGTAGATTATAAAATTAAATAGAATATATTTGATTTTAAAATAAGCATACATTAAAGGAACATTTGAAGTCCTGAACGCAAAATTTAGGTTGCAAAATATAGTTATAAGTGCAGTAAAACATTCCAAAGAGGGTAAGAAGGTTTAAGTTTAGTGTAGGCACTGCTTCTAGGTCACAGACAGGCTAGTTCACAGACATACATAGTTGTACAAGTATGCTGCTATAAAAATCGTGCTTCATTTTGGTACATAATCTTACATTTATTGCAGAATTCACTGTGGCACAAAACAATCAGGGAACTTGGATTCTAAGATAATGTGAGGGAAAAAGAGGTTTTGTTGTTGGGGCTTTTTCATATACCAGTCACAGCACTTCTCCATGTGACCTCTGGTAGCAAACAAAATACCTTTTGCTTTCACATAAGTGCAACGAAGAGGAGGAAGATGTTCTCTGTGCTTTTACAACAATTCAGTAGTAAATTAATGGCTTGTATTGTCACTCAGTATTTGCAGCAGGAACTTTAAAGGCCTTAATAAGAGACAGGAAATAACATGATGAAAAAAGGAGTAGATCCAGTGGTTTTGCAGAAGCTGGGTGAGAGAAAGTAGGAGAGAGGAAAGAGGTATTAATCAGCTTTTACAGGCAAATTAATTTCATTTCCTCTTTTAATATAAAGACCCAATCCTTGCATATTCAGCTTATGTTTAGAGAACTTACTATTTGTTGTCTGGTTAAATTGTATTTATCCTTTCATGCTTTCACTCAGCTCCAGTCTCACTTGTGTCAATTCTTCTGCTTGGGATTTGGTTGGTTGGATTTTGTTTGGTTTGGTTTTTTGGGGGATTTTTCGGTTGGTTGGTTGGTTGGTTTCATTTGGGGTTTTTTTGTAGAAGATGTGTTGTGTTTTGTTTTGTTTTGTTTATGGTGTTTTTCTTTTGCATGTGGGTTTATGTTTTTGGGGTATTTTTCCTAATGTCTCAGCCATTTGGCTAACAAAAGGAAAAGGCAGTTGTTTTCTTCTCAGTCTACAATTTGAAGCCTTCTCCTGATATAACTAGATTTAGAGGGGGAAAAAAAAGAAAAAATGTATGTATAAAGTGGGTACCTTATTTACACATCTGTCACATCAAATCCATCTTTTTCTCCTCAGCTCCAGTGTATCCCTGCAACACCCAAACACACATGTCTCTTCAGGGCCTCCTTCTGCTCTGGACTCACACATGTCCATTAATCTCCTTCCTGATGATGTTTCTTCTCATTCAGTACAGGTCCTTGAGCAGCAGCAGTCAAGCTGCAACTCCAACTCTGACTTTCCTTCTTCTGAATGCTACTCAGGACTTCCTTCTTCCTCTGTTGAAATTGTCCGTTTATCTATTCCCTTCACCCCCCAGATCACCTGATATATATCCCCAAGGTTAGGTCTTACTGTTTCCAGTTTCATCAGTTCAGTCGCACTCTTTCCGCCTCATCTATACTGCTGATTCTTTATCACTGACACCAGTGGTCAAAAGGGAGCTTCGTTGCTCACAGGCAAGAACCACAGAGAAACAGCTCCCCCAAATGGTGCTATAAACCCGAAGGATCCAACCTCACACACTCAGACATATATTCTTAAACCTCTGCAAACATGGAAACTAGAAATACAACCTCACCTTTCAAGGTCTAACATTTTCCAAGGTTATAGAGTTAAATTAAAAATTCATTTTCATAATGAAATGCAGAGCTCATACTGCGTGTTCTTTCTAAGGAAACCATCACAGGTGTTGAGTTTCCTGCTTTTTCACACATGTTCATATTGGGCCAGGGGAGAACACAAGAAATACAAGCTGTATCTTTGATTAAAAATATGCAGGAACTTCTTCAGTGAGACAAAAGTCATCCTGGAGGAAAAGACCTGTATTGCTGCCAGTCTCAGTATAATATGGTGGTCAGAAGAACAGTTTTCAGCAAAGAGACCATAGAACACATATGAAATGCCAGAACAATGTGGGGAAATATAAAAGGTGAAAAAGCTTTTAGGTGTGAGATAAAAGCAGGATTTAGGAATAAAGTAGAAGAGTTTAGAGATCAGCTTTGGCTGCAAAAACTTGAAGAAGATACAATTAATAGCAAGCAAGGACATTAAAACAATGGTTAGAGTTTCTGAGTTTGGCAGAGATAGGTTTATAAGTTGCAAAAAATATGCTTAGCAAGATAGATAAGTTTAAGCTTAATAATAGAATATTGATTATTATTATATAAGATATAACAAGCGAGTATTGTGTACAACAGATGTACGTGCGCTGTTTATGCTTGGTTAAAACAGTTGTCTGTAACTTCTAGAAGCACGCTATTGGCTGAGAAAATTTTAAAAATGCTCTGTAACCAGGAAGTCTTTAGATGTCTGGGACAGCGTGAGCTTTGTGCCATCTCTGTCTCAACTCGATATTTGAGACTGAAAATGAAATAAAATAATAAAAGGCTCCTGGAATGTTTGTCCAAGCTCCCCGTCCTGTTTGTCAACAAAAACACCAGCAGAACAATACCCCATGCAGGCACTGTCTAAGAGACAGTAAAATACTTTGGACCTCCTTGTGAACTGCTTAGCTACTTCCTTATTTTAATCACATAGTTATTAGATTTCTTCTTACTTTAAAGGCTTAAAATGGATTAAATTCTAATAGTAAAGACAGTTCTGCATCTTGCAAAATTCACTTTTTGGAGGGAACTGTTTAATGCTGCATGAGAAAATTGTTCTTGAGGAAAAACATACATATGTGTGTTTCTGTCTTATATTACACTGTAATGTGTTTTGCCATCTATGTGGCTTGCATGTTTAAAAGATCAAGAGATTTTGCTTTAACGACTTAACAAAGCTCTTTTTCAAGGCTAAAGATTGCATGTTTCATGACTGCTTGCACTATTATTTCAAGCTTTCTTAGATGAAAGTAAAGCTGTTAGGCCAATAAACGTGGAAAGCCTGTTTGGACAGATACCGTGTTTCTTGCTTTGTTCTTTTGTTCATTGTCAGTAGAAGAAAATAGCTAATAGCCTTGAACTTTTCAACCTCTGAAGGATGAAACTATGATTCGTGTAACTCTTCAGCACCTGAGTCATTCTTCTTTTCTTTGCTACCAAGGGCAGTCACTACAGCTCCTCCCCATCTCTTTCTCTCTTTGTTGCATCTTTGTTAAACTGTCAAGGATGTTTGAAAGCAATATAGTTCTCCTTTTTTCTAACTTCAAAGTTTGCTAGTAGATTGATAACAGACTTCTTATTGATCTCTTCTGCACCAACACAATTCTTGGTTCTTTGTAAATACAACACAAGAGAATACAGTACAGTGACAGACAGTTAACCAATATATGCTTCTTTCATCGTTGTAATCAGGACTGGGCAACAGAAGTTCGCTTTTTAAGTCAAACTTTTTAAGCAGAAGAATAGCATCTTCAAGTGTGTCAAGCATTAAAATACTTTTTTCCAGATATCAAATGAAATAGATGATTTCTCAGAGTTATGATAACTGCAGTTTCTCTTTCCCTTCAGTTCTACACGCTGCTCTAGGGGCCTAATCAAAAGTCATGGATATTCATGGGTGTGAGGTAAATTTGGGACATCAAGAGGAGTGAAGTCTCCTGTGCCAGCAGGTGATTTTTCCCCTCTGCTTTGCCCTTGTGAGACCTCACCTGGAATGCTGTGTCTGGGGTCCTCAGCAGAAGAAAGGCGTGGACCTACTAGGGCAGGTCCGGAGGAGGGGCACAGAGATATTCAGAGGGCTGGAGCACATGTCCCGTGATGACAGACTGAGAGGGCTGGGGTAGTTTAGCCTGGCAAAGAGAACACTTTGGGGAGACATTGTGGACATCCAGTACCGTAAGGGGGCTTGTAAAAGGGAGGGAGGTCTTTTTATATGAGCAGATAGTGGCTTAAAAATGGTTTAAAAGAGGGAAGGTTTATATTAGATGTCACAAAGAAATTCTTTACTCAGAAGGTGGCAAAGCACTGCAACAGGTTGTCCAGAGAACCTGTGGACACCCCATACCTTGAAGTTTTCGAGGCCAAATTGGGTGGGGCCCTGAGCAACCTGATCTAGTGAAAGGTATCCCTGCCCATGGCAGGGTCATTGGAACTAGATGATCTTTGAGGTCCCTTCCAACCCAAATCATTCTATGATTCTGTATAATGTAAGGCTGGCTGAATGGCAGCTTGACTTTGGATGTATAAGCAACACAGAGAACTGTGATAAAGATGGCATTACTATGCCTTACTTTTAAGCATTCATGTCCAAGAGAATAATTTAAAGGTGTCATGGATGCCCAAGTGCTTTGTAGAATATGTCAGATAAATTAGTCACCTGAGAATTCAAAATATCTATTCAATAAGCCAGGTAACAGTCATCTTCAAAGATGGCATCTGCAATGCATTTCTGGACTTCAGAGATGGAGCCCTGCAGTTTTCTCTGGTTTGGTCTCTACAGCTCTCTGACAGCCCCTTCTGTTTTTGTCTGTGTCTCAAATCCCATTAATTTTGCAATGTCCACACAAGGGTATATTTTTTCAACAGGACTGATTAAGACCATCTTGCCCTCCTCCCTCAATGTTGCTGTGCCAATGACTTAATAGTTAGAGCACTTTTCTAATTCACCATCAGTCATAAGCCTTCTCAACTTCTGAAGCTTGGTTCCTAAATTTTCCAAACATTAGATTATTGTAGAAAATAACACTTTCTTCTGATACATATTTGTTATTCATATTTACATTCACTGACCAGCAAAATTTAATCTTGACTGTCAGAATGGTCTGTATTACTCTGTCTGTTGTAGGATCTCTAACAGGTTGAGGTGACATCATATTACAATTAGTGTTAAGTTATTTTTAGAGGGATGAATTTCAGAGTTACTGCATTTCCAAAGTGATGTTGTTCTCTTCCTGTCTAGCCTTGATCAAGTGACAGTAGGTTTCATATGCATTGCTCTCTTGTTTGAGTTTGCACAAATCACAGTTTTTACAAATACAACCTTCTCTGGTTCATAATTTTGACATTTTTAAAATTTATCAGTAGCAAGGACTCTTGTTTCCAAAGAGATTTTTTCTTAATAGTTAATAAGGAAGTTCAAATGGTGGTTGACACATTTTGTTTACTATCTGGGCAGAGGAAGACTCCATATGTCTAAACCAATGGGCAACAGCCATTTTGAAATTACTCACTGATAGTCCGTAAACCCTTAGAGGCTTATTGTGAACTATTGACCTGATCAATTTATTAATTCATTAAACTCTTGAGAGAAAGGACTAGCAGGTTTTAATCTCAATGTAATCCAGAAGACATTAACTGCCAAGAAAATGCATCAAATTCTGAAATTCAAGTGTCTAGAAGATCCTGCCTGGGTTCCAGTGTTTCACACACATGCTATAAAATAGTGTAGATGAAGTTGCAGAAGCAACATGGATTTATACCCCACAGTAAATTATTACAAAAACTATAAAAAGGCAGAAGGTATTATAAAAAATCATGTCCACTGAAGCCCAAAGTGATATAAAACAAGCATGATAGTGAAATCACAGCCACAGGAAAAACTTTTAAGTGTTACAGTGATGCTGTATAACAATATTATGGCATGAAGTGTGATTATCAACATCACAAATAAGTGTTCAATCACAATGCTTTAGTAAGATATTAATTTTTATAATTACTATATTCATACAGACTTCACTTTTTTTTGTTTTTAGGACAATAATTTCATAAATGCTAAGACCCAGTGAAACAGCTTTGAATATGGAGGAGTTATTTCTCAAATACTGTATGTACACTCAAAAAGCATTCATTTTGAAGTTACTGTAAAACAAAACACTTAATATAAACTCTAAGGTAAAAAATTTCTTTTGCTATGTGCAGTGTTAAAGGGCACCTTAGAAACCAAATTATTTTTGTTATTAACTATTTATTATTTAATTGCTATATTTTATTTATTTATATTTGATTATTTTAATTATTGTATATATTTTAAATCTTAATACCTTTATTTTAATTATTAATTTTTAAATTTGTATTTAGTTTTGTATTATTTATTATGCAGTCTCATGTTAAAGCTCCTTCCATTTTTGCATTTTCTCTTTGAAGTAAAATACTTCAGTTTTCAGATATTAGCTGTTTTCTGGAGTTACCAGTTTGTTTTCCAGTGACAGAGTCTGGAAGATCAAGTTTGTAATGCTAATGTTCCCACTCAACAGCTTATGTTGTCTCATGCAAATCCTGACCTTTTGGCTTCAGGACACTTTCCATAGGGCTGCTCTACTCTATGTCCATTTGCAAATGGCTGTGCCTAGTGACCAGTGCTTTTTACAAGTAATTTAGGCTCTTCAGCCACTGAAAATTCAGCCTTTAGTACAAAAGACACTCAAGTAGGGTATGATTTTAAAGAGTATTTTGGGGTTTAAATATTTTTTTACATTAAAATTTCATCTCTTAATGTCAAAAAAAAAACAAGTACTGCATTCTGTATGACCTAAAGCAAGTTCTTGCCAAAGAATGGATTATGACAAAATAAGTTTATTTGGTTACTGTGTCTGAATTGGTTCCATATGGAAAAGGCTGATAGGTTATTATTTCATGACAGATTTTTCCATATCCAGAGTACTTATATGAACGCATATTATCTTTCTTCTCTGGATGTCCTTCTTTTAAATAACAAGAACTTTTGGCTAGCTGTGAAAGACCTTGAATACTTGATAAACATTTACAAACAGACCTCTCTGGAACTGTTTTAGAAAGGTCCCAGAAAACAGCAGTCTTAGGAATGTTCAGTAAAACCCACATTCCTCACTGTGATCGCATGACAAATGATTCAGTACTAAGAAAGGGGCTAGTCAAGGCCATAAAACATCAAAAAGGTAGAAAGCACTGAGATGGACGTGTATGAATTACACTGATTCATGAATGCTAAGTTGCCCTTGGGCAGTGCTACCTCATGCAGGCAGCACTTATGCAGCTAATTAACTTTATGAAGGTAATTATTTTCAGAAGGATGAACTGTTCTTGAACAAGTCCTCCAATACTGGATATGCAAGGCTTTTCTTCAGACCTTGACATAAAGTTCCTCATTTGCAATTTTTCAATTCTTCAATAAATAATTATTTATATAATTGTAATATAAAACATATATACATATGAGTTTTCTGGGGTTTTTTAAACTGGGAGTAAGGTAAGAATATTCTCATTCCATTCTGAGGTGTCTTAAAATTTAAATTAGAGATTTCAAACTATTTCCCAGCTAAGTTAAAGGACTTGGCAATAAAAATATATTCGCTGTATATAATAATGATTGAAATACCAGAAATAATAATAATTATGTCACATTTTGAGTCAGATCCCAGACTGATCTACCTTGATAGCTTTTCCTGAGAAACTAACACCAAGTATTGGAAGAGCTGAGAAATGAAGATCAAAAAAGTTTACATCCTTTTATATCTAAGAAATTGAGGCAGTCACAGCAGCACTGATTCAGTGCCCTTATCAACAGATTAAAGAGCCATATTCCAGTTTCCTCTTTTTTTTCATTCTTTTTTTATTTTACTTTTTGTCTTCTCTTCAAACAACTTACAATTACTTATTGCACAATGGAGCAGTTTTATCAGGAGGAAGAAAAAGTATTGTGCCACAGAGGTTATTGTCTGGTGAGGGCACTCTATGGTACACATGTGAAGAAATTGCTTTGAGTGGAGAGTACACTTGAGTCAGTGTTCCTGGTATCCCTCTCCAACTATTGAGTGATCTAGCCAAAGAGTGATTATTCAAAAGGAAAATCCACATATGCCAAAGGAAAGGAATCTCTGGGATGTTTGTAACATGGCTGCTCTAAGGAAATTTATCAGAGAAATCCATGGAAGGTATCGAAAATAATGCCTGACTTTTGATGATTTCTTGCTTTGGGATCAGCTGTCTTCTGACCAGTTCATTATTTTCTAGTCTGGGTGACTTTTCTATGTAAACAGTTTTTAGCAAAGCTAAATATGGCAAATACATACTGCAAAAATATTCCTGTTGTCACTGAGGCGGGAAGCAAAAGAGTCCATTAAAGGGCTCTTCATAGAAAATATGGAGATATGAAACTGGTAACCTGCTAGCAGCCAACACACCAGTTTTGAAGAGGTAAGTTTATTGGCATCTCACAGTATTTATCTTTTTATACCTCTTTTTCCATTGAAAAATTCATTCATCTTCTCCGATTAGAAATTAATTTCTAGAATCACCTTGAAATCTTCTCTCTTCTTCTCATTGATTATTAATTAATTTGTGAAATTTCAGGCAAGTGAGAACAGTCTTTCTGCATAGTGTCATTAGTCAACAAGCCTCAGTTATATTTTTTTGCACACTGTCTGAAGTTCTTGAATATTGTTGTATGGTAATTCATAAATTTACCTAAGCAGCTATAGTTGGAAGCAATCAATCCTGGGGCTTAGTATTGCATGTAATAAAACCTGAGCATTTTGAATCCTTTCTATATAGGTAATGAAAAGTATACAAATTTGTTATAAATGTAAAATATTTATAAGTCAGAAAAAACTGGAAGCTCATCTAATCACTCTGGCTAATAGATATAGTGTTTATGATTTGCAGTGTAGTGTAGAAACATCCTCATTCTTACAAAGCTAACTACTGCTAAAGATTATTCTAGTAAAAAAGATGGACAGTAGTTTTCTATATCCTGTCTTCAGCACACTGGTCCAGGAGGTAGAACTGGAAATTCACTAAGAAGCATCACTAAGGAGAGGATGGAAAGAACAAACCGCATAGCTATTTCAGCAGGGCTATCATTTTTAAGTCAGGGTACTCTTCACTAGAAATGCCTTCTTGGAAATTTCCCATTAAACCTGTGTATAGTGACTCATTTCCAACCCACAGAAACCAAAATTACTCTAGATTTTCCTAACTTTAACCAGCAGCAGCAGAGCAAAAAGGGAAATTTGGCAAGCAAGTAATCTCTATATTTATGCTCAGTGAACCACTGTTCTGTATGAAAAGGAAGTAAACTGAATATCTAGTCTGATCTTCACTCTATGTCAACAAATTTCTCTGCTAACCAGCTACAAAATACTTCAGATCTTCTTGAGCAGCAGATCCACTAAAATTCTGAATGTGGTTTTACAGTAATTAAAGCCAAGTCATGAAAGATTCAACTGTGCAGCACACTACACAGATGAATCTGCTTCCATGTTTCTGTATTAATTTTCTTTTTAATAAAGGTTTGTGTGAGTACATTAAAAAAACCACAAGAAAAAGAATTGTCCATGCTTGACAAAAAAAGGCAAAGAACAGCCAGCTAATGAGGCTGTACTTTCTTAGTGAAATGATGAAGAGATGCCCTATCAGTATATTTCTACTCAACTTTTGTTTCCCCTCACGTCCTTCAGGTACATAGTACCAGATGAAAAATTGCATGAGAAAATTCTTGTCTCAAGTTTCAGACAGTCTTATTCACATCTGAATTTAAGTAGTCTGATTAAAGGCTGTTTGTCCATTTTTTATAAAACCACTTGAGGTTTCCCAACTCCATTTAGAATATTTCTCTATGTCCTGTGTTAGTGAACTAATCTCATTTACATATAAGCCTGAGATTGCTCATGTGAGCCCCAAAACAAATGCTTTCAGTCTTGTGAATGACAGATACCCTGTGCAAGAGAATGGTTATGAATTGAGAGAATGAAAGAGGAAAAATCACTGTAAAACATTTCTTACACAGTCTATTATTAATAGATAGTAGTTTTATATTTATATATAAAATATATAAAATATATTTATATTTATTTTTAATTTAAATGTTAAAAAAATATTATCTTACCCTTTTTTCTTGTCTAATATTTCTCTACATGTTGAATGCTCTAGTCATCATAGTACTGACTGTATCCTCACAATGCATACACAAAGTCTAATTGAAAAAAAGTAACAGTGTAAGGAGAATGGAGAAAAGAGGTAAAAAAGAAAGTCACTCTTAAGGGGAGAAAGTAAAGTCCTTCTTTTTTATTAAGTTTGCAAGAGAAGAGATCTTCCAGTCTTTTTGACTGCAGAACAACAATTTAGTGTCTTGAGCAACACAGATAAAAGAAAGACACCTTTAGTGTTTTGATTTACTCAGGGGTATCACTAGCTGAAAATGATAAAAAGTGTCACAGATCTCTATTTTCATGTGGATTGACACAAGAAATGTACATTTCAGAAACTGTCTGTTGTCTATGCTAGAAGAATGCTTAATTTCACAGAGTAGAGGCACAGAAATCTCTTTTCCAAAATGTCAGCAGGACAACAGGATCCATTTTGGTAGTTTTTCATCCCTGCCTCTAGTGATGACACCTTGTTGTTTGAATAACCCTATTTCAAAATGTGTAATCAACAAGAAATTTATTTTTGGCAATAGTCCTTTGTATATTAAAAATGGAAATACTGAATTGTATGAAACAAATTACAGTGTCCTCTTTGTAGTAGTAGCCTAAATAAAGTATTGAGACTGGACATTTATATTTTTCAACAGGGAATTGTATGTCCTCTAAAATAGGGAAAAACTGGGCTAAACAATGACATAAAAAGCTATGTGAAGGAATATCCAATTATATTTCATTTAAAGATGAGGATATCCTTTGTGATGACAACATGTTACTGTCTACCTTTTCTTGGTAAAATTTCATACATGTTCGTTTACAAAGGGTTTTCTCTTGTGGGATTTCCTCAGTAGAAAGCTAGTCTGATATTATCCTCAGCAGTAGTTCCCTGAAGAAATAAGTGTGCAGGGAAGGTGGTAAATCAGTCCAAGTTCTCACAGTGTTACTTTCCTGCATAATTCTAGAGGATTTAAAAATGGCTCGGGTTTCACAGCCATAGATATTGCAGGACAGGGAGGAAATGTTCAGAATTGCCTCGGGGAATTATCCTTACTTTTAAGAGAACATAGAAGCATTCACTGAAGTGGATTTCTGATGGCTAAATCCAAGGATGGATCCTAGGCTAAATCCTAATACCTCTCTGCTCAGCAAAGTGTTGTTTTCCTTTTTCTGGTTTAGCTCAGAAATTAGACTGTTCATACAGGACACAGTAGGTCCCAGTCACAAAGGCCTAATGGAAATCTGTCCAAGAATTTAGTTCCCCAAAGGGGTTTACTCTTCCTGCCCAGTCACTCCTGGGACCCCCATCCCTAACCACGCACCCAGGGCCCCTACCAGCCTGGGGCACCATCCTGAGTGATGCTGTAGAGATGCCTGGCTGCTGCTCCAGCTCCCTGAACTCCAGCTCTCTGTAAGTAGCTCTTCTCCTGCAGGGATCCTGGCACATGCATCACGGCTTGCTCTGCCCTACCTACAACCCTCTCTCTGGGACAGATCTTGGGTGCACATTGCAGGCTGATCTCCAGCCTGATCAGGAGCATCTTTGCCCTTTGTGTCCAGACCTTGTGGAACTACACAAATTGATTGAGGGCATGGCCAGCCTGACCTCACTCTGCCTTGAGAGAATGAAACCCAAATGTTATTATATGGCTTGCCTCCCCAAGAGCCATGTGCTGGGTTTCTTTCTTTGTGTGGGTTTATGAATCTGCACCCCCAACTACTGAAACTGTACCTCTGTGCAAAATGAACTTGAGTTTCATCAGACCAAAGAACCTACTGGTGAGGAGATATCTGAGCTCCAACCTTTGATCTAAAGATCTTTTTTTTTGTGTTTTACAAGAAATAGTCCTGAATAAAATGGATTAACTGTCTTTTATGCATATCTTGATATTGACAACGTCCTCCATTTCACAGGGAATGTTTAATAAACATATTCTCACTTATTTTTCCTTGTCCTTTGCTTTTCCTCTATCCCAGATAATCTTTTCTATATAGAACCAACAAGATGAGAGACACTTCCTGCTGCTGTAAATAAACTATCTTGTTGAGTATTGCATTTGCCAAGGAGATTAGAGATGAGAGTTTGTATTCCCTGAGACAGAAACTGGCACTGACCCTAGGTCTCTCCTGTTCTGGGGAAATGAGTTAGCCAGTGAGGTATTTTATAAAAAGAAGAAAGCAGTACAGCATCATCACTGACAGGGAAAGACAGATGAAAGAAGGTCATCCTGCTTTGTTTCTGTGAAATAATTAGTACTAAAACTAAGAAAGACTGTGGATTTATTTTTTGCTGCTTATTGACTCTACAGTCTACGAAAATGCAATCTCTGAACCTTTTCCTTTGATTGGGATGTAATGCTCCAATATTAGAGCATAGGAAAAAAAAGAGTAGATTTTAAGCTAAAATCTTTCCCCTCAATGATAACAATTTTAGAGTCTCTAGCCTTTTACCATCCAGTTTTTTAATAAATAAGAAAAGTTGGGAGGCATGTTTGGGGAGGCATGGTTGGCAAGGCACAGGCTAAATATGTATTAGTAACTAAAAAAGGCCAGGGACTATTCTGACACCCTGAGGGTAAATGGAATGGCAAGGCTTGTTCATGCCACCTTGTTAATACAGTTCTTCGTTTGTGATATATCATTTGAACTTGTGCCTGGGCTTTGGCTGGGAAACAGTTCTCTTGTGTAATATTTTTGCTAAGTCCTATTGTAACAGACATAGTCATTCACCAGTGCGGTGCCCTTGCTCCATTTCAGACTAGCCATTGAGAATACATATAAACAATGCAATCTGTAAAAATCAGGTTAAAATTAAAAAAATATAATAATTTAATAGAGTTTAAACCTGGCAAAATCTGCTTTTTAGAGAGACATATGGAATCATACTGTAACAAAGCTCCTGATTTCCCTCGATTCCTGAGCACAACTTCACCTGTCAGAAGTGGAATTTAAGACATTACCCCATTTTTTTTATTTCTCTGTTAATAATTCTATAATTTTTTCCCACTCAAAATTATGTTGAGATAAAAAAATGAATATAGTTTGCATGTAGATTCAAGAACCTTTTATTATCTTAAGTTTTAACAGCCTAAAAAAAAATACAACACTAATAGTTCTAATACAAAGTTTCTTAAAACTTTCATTTCAGGATATTTACAATTCTTGTACAAAAAATTGACTGCCCTTTGTGATCACACTTTTACATCCCTCTGGGTGTTAAGGATGATGGGGTTAGTCTTCAAGTAAAATGAAAAGAATGAATGAGAAGGGCGTTCAGGGATGAGCCACCAGGTTCCCTTATTTTTACCACAAGTTCCCTGACATTGATGGTGGAGATTTCTTCCACCTGCTCAGTCATGGATCCGCTTGGAGTTATTTTAATGCATTCTTAAAAAGACTTATTGACCTTTCTTTCTTTCATTTTTGACTTTATCATGTATAGTTAGACAATTACAGAATCAGCATTAAGCTACAGCAAAATAAGCCACTGCAGAAAAAGTGTAGAACTACAGGAAAAAGCCCTTCTGAGCCTTGCCTTACACTTCCTTGCTTTTAAGTTACAGGTGAAACAAACTCACAACAGCACATGACAATTATCAGTAAGTCCCAAGGCCGAAGTTAAATCATTGTGAAGCCTGTAGCCTACTGCTAAGAACATTAAATTGACTGAGGGAACTGGCCTTTCAGTTAGCAGATTAATAAAATTTTTTTAACTCCTTACTCACTACAAATAGTAGAATTGCTACCAGCAGAAATTCAGGGACTAAATATTGGCTATAAAACACTCACGTACCATTTTGTGTCAGCCTGTCACTTAAGGACTTTAAAAGTTTACAATTTTAGTCATATCTGTAGATAAGTACACAATTTATACATGGAAGAAGCTACAGCTGATATGACTGGATGTTTTGGGGGTTTTTTCCAGTTCTTTCTTTGGGGGTTTTTGGAGATTTTTTTTGGTTTGGGTTTTTTTTTCCATCACAAGGCACAGCACTGGATGAAAAAAATTAACAAGAAAGAAACAATACATAGGGACAAGTTTATATGTCAGATGTCATTGAAATTAGTGGTCCTGATTCTGTTTCAAATTGCAGAGAGCCACACTAACTTGCGCTGGAACTTCTCTCTAAGAAATGACAAATCATAGGATAATTTGTTTTACGGGAAAATTATTATGTATTCAGTTTTCCATGATGCAAATAAAATTTGCAGATCATTAATTACAATTTATTAGGATCCTTGATCAATGTTTGTGCTGTCTATTTTGACTGACTTTCCTAAATTCCCATTAAAATTGCACTGGGTACTGACTGTATACAGATTATATAGTTTAGTCCAACAGTTTCAAAATATTTTAGCTGTTAAAAACTGTGAGACAAAATAACAAAGCTGATGAAACAATACTCATATGTCCATGTACACCTATCACCTACTTCTATATCAACAGTATCAGTACTGTGACTTCAGAGAATCAATTCATCATCCATTACTCCTTTGTTTGCAGCTGCTAATTAGTTTTTTTGGGGTTTTTTAAACAAAACTCAATTAAATTCAATATTATCAACATTATTTTTCAGCATATATGATGAATGCTTTCTTCACAGAGACAGTAAGTAGTCATGAGAGGGGTAGAAGTGAGTTTTGTGTTGGAATACAATTCCATAATATAGCCTCTTTACTACAATGTGATACATACTAAATATTCCAAAAGTCCATCTTAAAATCATGCATATTTTTTCATTTAAATTTTTTTAAGGTTGGCCAATGTCTGAGATTGGCACACTGTATGGTATTAAAAATCTTTAGTGATTTCCGCTGTCATAGTAATTGGCTGCAGACCCAAATCAGTCAACAGCAACAAACTACATACCCCATCCCCAACATGGTGTTGATCTCTAAGGCCTTGCATCAAAACTTCGTGAAAACTCTTTCCTATTAAAAACATATTTCCAAATACTTCTGAAATTCTCCTTACAGCACAATAAGGTAACATTTTTACAAGAGAAGAGATGATATTGTTGCAAAAGAGGACAGTCAGACAGCCCAAATGAAAATAGATGATTGAATGCTGGAAAAAGTATCCTGGCTGAAGAGTTAGACATGCTACTTAAACTTTCATAACAATGTAATGACAAGGAAGAACCCATTCCTCTAATTATTTTATAGTAATACTAAACAATAGTCTGCCTACATTTTAAAAATTGAAACTTTTTTTTTCCATTTATTCAAATAAATGAAAGCTACAGCTATGTGGGTGGCTGCTGTCCCTTTATAAATATGTGAAACTGACCTCAATATTTGGTGTCTTCTTAGTACAATTGTAAAGTTAATATGGAAAAACTGAATATACATGTTCCCTTATTTCTAAAAAAACCCCAACACCCACCGTCTTAACAGCCATATTTTATAGCATCACAGATTTTCTTCTTATCTGAACTTTTCATATAAGTGTGATTGCTTTCATGGACACTGAGATAAGAACCTGAAAAGCTCAAAATAAAATCATTTACTCAGCGTTCTTAATTCTAATGGAGATTAAGTGTAAAAAGTGGTATTCCTGGTTAAAAATGTGCAGATGATGAGTTTAATCAATGCTCATAGGTGAAAGCAATATACCATTGGAGAGCAAAAATTCTGTAGAACAGTAGCAACAGAAGGTGGCTCAGTGGTCGCATTTGCACAGGTGGCTTTAAAATATGTTCTGTGTCAACTATCTAAAACCTCAACCTGCTTTCATTGAAGCTGATGGCAAAATTCCCATTGAATTCTGTGGGGACATGAACAAAGTTCTTATTATGCCTTCAGAGAAATTAATCAGCTCTTCAGTTCTCATATAATATACATATGCAGCCTATAGTTAGAAAATGTCATATAATTAGTGGTTAGAAAAACACTTGCAAAAGTAGACACTAACTGAATATCTGATAAATTTAAAAATATTGATAGTCGTTGTTTTCTTTGAGCATTTATGTTTCACAAACTGCAAGTGACTATGTGAGTCATAGGAGTTTAGGAAGTATTTTTCCTATTGTTAACATTATGCAAATCTATTTTATGTTGAGTAATGCAACAAATTTTTATTTGGGATTTCTAAGTCTGTTAAAAGAGAAGACATAAGAGAAGATACACTATTAGACATAATTAGAGAAGCGGAATAAATTATAAACTGTAAATTGAAAATTGAGATTGTATAAGTATTTTCAGAGCTCAGCCCTGACTCTAGGTCTGTCCAACCACACCAGTAAACAAAATTTTTTAGCAACAAGTACCAAAACTGTATTATATCTGCAGTTACTTTTGTATCATTTTTCTGCAGTATAATCCAGTGGGATTTGGTATCATTCCATTGCTTTATTGTAAGTATTATTAATTATTCTTCTGTCATTTCAGTAAACATTCAGATAGTTGATGTTGCACACTTTGTGGGCTTTGCCTTACCAGTTATGGTGGTTGATACCAAAAGGACTATCTTTCCTTTATAAACCATTTTTGTAAAGTAAATAGCTTTAATAATTTATGCTTTTACAGTTTTTGTTGTTAAACACTGTGCCAAGAGACTTAAGCTACAAGTGAGTTGTAAGTATGTGTTCTTTAGTCCTAATTGTGAGGCAGCAGGCTTTCAGGTCTCTGCACACCAGTATATATAAATAATTAATTCCTTGGGTTGTCCAGGAACATTCCAGTCAGCCACCTGCATAAATTAACTAATGGACAGGCTTGAGACAATGGACCAACTTGAAACCAAGTGGCTGACTGATCAAACCTTCACAATAACATATTTGACTTATAGTAACAGAAGCCCTTCAGATGGAAGCTTTGGATAGTTTGGCATCTCCTGCTGTGTCTAGTTCAGTTTGGATGCCTGGGTTGATTAACATTCTGTGTGGAGTCTTCAAAGGACTCACCTAGGTCATTCCTGCTACAGACATGACTGAATTGTGTGTAGGTAAGACACTTGCAGACAATGGAAACTCTTCCTGCAGAAATAGTTGCATAGGACAGTTTTTTGTATGTGGAAGTTTAGGAGATGTTTTGTGTGTATTTTAAATGTATCAACAGTGATGAATTGTGATGGGTTAGTTACAGAGGATGACTGGAAATCTGATTCTCTGTGCAAATATTAAACCACGACAAGATTCCAATAAATTAAGTTTTTCCTGCTTTTTAACCAACAGTGAGTATCAACACTATTAATGAGTTAGTAAGATGGTAACAAGGACCTAATGACATTAAGACTCTTTAAATTATTCTTTCTGGCTTGAATCTGCAGAAGACACAGTTTTCCTGCTTTTCTCTAGGTGCCGTGCCGTACCTGTCTATCTCATGTTGCCTCAGTTTGTAAATTGTCCCAAAGAGCACTGATTTTACTTAAGCAACAGTATAGAGCTCCTAATGTTCTTTTTGCAGATCTGAATCATTCTCTAGGTTCCACTGCCTACATGCAGGGATCAGCATTTAAATATATTGATTCCCACTTCTCATGTCCAGTCAGCTGAACTGCTCTTCTACACTCCACAAATGCTTGTTTTGATATCCATTGAGTAGAGCAGGAGCTTATACACCTACATTTAGACACTTCATCTAAAGCGTCTAAATGATCCCCCATGTCTAGTATCAAGTGACTCAGAATCTGCATAGAAGACGTGTTTGATATCTGATGGGTGTTGAACATAATACTGGGAAAGAAAATTATATTGGGAACCAGCTATTGAAAACTGAAATTAAATAGGTACTGAAAATAATATTACGTTTTTAACAATAATGGCAACTGTCTATTGAAAGACCTTATTCTGGCAGATCTTTAATGAGAATCAGACATCTCTTTTGAAGAAAATAAATTCTTGTTTTAAATTTTTCCACTTCAACTGACTTGTTTAGAATAGTTTTTGCTGTGTTTTTTCTTCCTTCATATTTTCTGGCAAGTCTAAGTTAATTAAGGATCTAAAACATTTTGTTATTGCTATTTTCATGAGGATACAGCAAATCTTTTGCTTATCAATTAAACAAAGGGAAAATAGTCTTGTCAATCTGGATAATGATTCTGCATATTGATCAAACATATTTCTTATTAGATTTTTGAGACAGAAGACTGCCGTTTAATATCTAATGATTATTCTTATGTCAATCTGAGCAATGATAATTAGAGTGTGATTAACTCTGTGATTAAGATCTGTGTCTATTTCTTTTCCTCAGATGTTTTTGCCAAGTTATCTCTCTGGCTGAAGTGCTGGTACAAATTGCTGGTACAGATTTATCACTTCTTTAAAATCTTGTACTTAATGATTAAATGCCAGAATTTTTATACAGCAGTAAGTAATATGAACAAGAATATTCTGACTGTGGTTGACATTTCTAAAGGTTTTTCTTTTCTTTGGACCTGTCTAATCTTCCACATCCATTATCCTGTACTTTTAATAGTACCCATGTATTGTGTCTTAACAATTCCTAGGTGTACTCAAGGTTCATGAGAAGATTTTTCAGCATCCTTTGGGGAACTTTGAATTCATTGCAATTCAATCAGTGAATGGAAGCTCCAGAAAAATACATGTTGGACAAGCGTACTATTATCGGGTTCTTTTCAATTATAAGGTCTGAAATGTTCTTAAGTACTTTAAAGCAGGACATTGGTAACCTTCCTAGGCTGATGCAGGCTAATATAGAACACTCTTTGCAACCATCAGACTTGAGACAGCTAAGAGTTCAATATCACCAAGCTTTGGCCTGAAAAAAAATCCTTAAATGCCTCCAATTGGTCATTGTCATACCTGTCCAGAATGATTTGAATGAGAAAATGGTAGATTTGGCAACTGCTGACTGCCTGTCTAGACCTAGAACCTATACAAAGCAATATCCATCAGGGGAGCATTTTCTGCATCATTTTAAAATGATGAGGACATTGTGTTTATCACACTCCAAGATAATCTAGTTGGAAATGGAGGCAGAAATTTGTGTGGATCACGTGTTTTTCCTGTGCCTGCTTTATTATTGTGTAGAAAATAACAAAGATCCAGGGTATATGAAGGAAAAAAAATGAGGGCACATAATGAACTGTTGTGTGATGGGTTCTAGGTTCTCAACTCTACTTCAATGTTTATATGTTTCATAAATGGGGACCAGATATAAAGGAGAAAAAAGAGAGACAGGGTCTTAAAGACACTGTCTTGTTTGACTAAAATGTAAAGCCATAAGAAAAGTAGAATTGTAAAAGATGACAACAAGGATTACTTATGAGGATTACTTTTGTTTTCAACTATTTTTAAAACCTTTAGACATCTTCACATTTCTTTTAAATAATTTTTGTGAGCTTTCTTTTTAAAACACAATGAAAATTCTGGCAGATGATGTGTAAGGTGCGTTTTCTCTTTTTTCTAGATGAAAAAAGCTTGAGAAAGGAAGGGGAGGATAATTTTTTCTTTCACTTTTGATATAAAATAGCCATAGAGTATCTTCTTCAAATATTTACTGATATGTTCTGCCTTGCATTTCCCACTTTCTACTAATGGGTTTATAGAGAGTCTGCTTCAGTCTTCTGGTCCTACTACCACTTGTGACACTGTGAACACAAGACTTAAACTCAGGAGACCTGGAACCTTCTCTTGGGTCATCCATTTCACTGCTTCATTTCCTCGGGCAATTGCCTTAACCAGTGCAGCAGCAAATTTTCTCCCATTGCATTTCTTGCTATGACTTAAGGTTTTACCAGGTAGATACAGACAAATCTTGTAGCTGCTCAGTGTGGAGAAGGAAGGACTAATAGGAACTGGCCATTAATCACTGGTCTAACTTAGTGAAGAGCAAAAGAGAGGTCTGAACGCACAAATCAAGAAAACCAGCCACAATCTTAGGAGGGTCAGCTGAGCCTGTCCACAGTGTGCAGGGGCAGCTACCCTCAAAGAGGATTCAGCCAGCAGACAGATCACAGAAGTACCCATGGAATTTTTTTCGAGTCAAACCAAAACTATCTGAAGTTGCGTTTGTGGGGATGACTGAATTGCCAAGAAGTTTTTTGCCTGACCAGCCTTTTGACAAGGTATGCTATAAATATGAGTTATGTGCATGCATTTTCTCAGTTAATTCCATGCATTTCTGCCCTCTAATTTGATCAGCACTGTCAAATAAATAATAATTTGAAGATGGTTTGTAACTCATTAGTTACTCCTTTGGGTAACAGGGGCTCATTAGAACAGGTGTGGTCTCCCACCATGTATGCATGTGGTATCACATTCATCATGCTGGAAGCCTCTAATCACTAATGTTTTACAATTAACAATCAGGACTAAAGCAAGAGTTTAATCCAGATAAAAAAACTTTTTCCTTTTCCTAAATCCGTATTTAATGGATCTTAACCTGATCTCATATACAATAACATCACTGGGTAGAGGTAAAGGACCTGAATCTGATCACATTGTCAGTTTAGGAAGCTGTTATGTTCTGAATGTAAAAAATCCCAAACCTTCCATCTCCATCAGGGCTTGAAATACACCCTCTGAAATGAGAGGTAACAATGTCTGTTAGATATATATCTACCCGTCCAGCTATTCATCAATGTTTCTGGAATTATACATTAGAAAAAGATACTTTTCACCATGAGAAGTAATGCAAAATAATAATAATAACAAAAATGTTTAGAATATACCCCCCCATTATCCTCAGGGCTGTAGCTACTTATGCACTCAAAATACTTTTTTTCGAAAACATTGCAAATGGAATTAGATTCCCAATTCATGGTGTCAAGGAAGGCAAAAAGCAAAATGGTATCTGGCTTCAGACTAAGGCTTTGAGAATTCAAATGAGCGAAATGGACCAGACCTAGGAGCAGTTATTCACTTTATGTTGTACAGATAACAGCAAAAGCAGAAGTAATGCAGGGAGCTTTTCCCACAATTCTCTACAAAATTAAAAAGTTTTACAAGTCTGTCTGTGAGCTGATTTCATTAGGGTGCCTTTAATTTAGAAAAAAGTTCATTTTGTTAGCCTTTAACAGACTCTCTCAGGACAGTTTGATTTTGACTCACAACAATGTATGATCTCTCTTGCCAGGGCATTCAATTTCTTCTCAAATTAATTTAAACCCTCCCTTGTAATTTAAAATTTTTATTTGTCATTGTCAATGTAACATCAATTATTTTTGGCTCTGCCCTCAATTTGGCTGCAAGAATCAGTCTCTTGGTACTGTTTAAAAACTTGTTAGGAATTTTAGGAAAGGATACTGAGCAATCTAATGATAATTATTTTTGTCATTGTTAGCTTGAGTAATCATGTAGCCTTTGTAAAGAAGTCTGATAATGGTCCTATATTCTACAGGAATATGAGTTGTATAAACTAAAAACATAAAATGTGACTTGGTTGGGAGTTTCTAAATAAATATAGGATATGAATTAACATGAGTGGAAACTCTGCTTTGTAGGCAGGAAAGTTAATTTTCGTATCTTTGTTTTGTATCTCATGAACATCAGAAACTCATTTATTTTCTCTCATTATTTTTTGCCTAGATTGAATTTTCATAATAATTTTCTTTCCTTATCAGAAGTTCTAATGTAATAGTTCCATAACTACTTAGCAAGAAGTCTGATAATGGCAATACTCACTCTTATGTCCTCCTCAGACTCCATATTGATGAGAACAAAGTCCCTTCAGATGTGTCACTCCTTCTGTCAGTAGTTTTTTTTGAATGTGGCTATGACCATATGTGCTGACTTAATGAGTTATGAGCAGTGTGATTATATGCCTGCAGAGAAGACAAAGACTGCAGGATGCAGGATGCCTGCGGGATAAAGTTTGCCTTCATTAAAAAGTCTCAGACATATAACCAAATGATGGATTCATTTTTAGGATACCCATAGTAAAGAAAAGTTCAGTGAGTTCATTCTTTGCTCTAGAGAACTTATTTTTAATAAAAACAGTTGAAGCTAATATTCCTTTCCCACAGGGGCCCACAGTCTGTCAGCAAATGCATTTCTCCCATGAACCCCACAAGTTTTCAGTGTTACAGGATACAGTCTCTGTGGTAAACAAGGTCACTGGTTCTTACTAGACAGAATTTCAGCCCTCAAGGATCCTCATTTAACTAATGAATTTATAAATTAATAATGTCTTTATTACTTTTCTGAAAAAGAAAATATTTAGATGGAAAGGAGAAGAAGGTAATAAAACAGTTACTGAAATTTTCTGTGTCATCAGGTGCAGATGGATTTAGCACTGCTCAAAATTTCTCACAAGTTTAACCAGGGGAAGCCTAGAAGAACTTCACCCTAAGAAATCAGGATCTATCCAGGCTGAAAACTTGAATAGTCATGCTCTTGTGGCACTGTTACATAAGAAGAAGCAGCGTCTAAATCTTTTTGGTGAGAGGACTAAATGTCCATCTCATCTTGGGTTTGTTACATATCTCTTCTTCCAGTATGCTTGGAAGGGGTAACCATAAGAGAATATACTCTTATTTTCTCACTTTTTTCCTTTATTTTCCTAATTTGATAGAGGAATTTTTTGCTCCTGTAGTGTCTTTGTAAACAACTCAGAGGAGAAAAGAGAAACTTCATAATAGGGATGAGTGACAAGAGTGTGGGGGAGGAGTTCACAGTCTCTGGGACTGGCCACCTTGCTTTAGATTTGGCACAAATCCAACACAATTTACATTCTCTGTTCATAGTCTTCCCTTTATGCAGAAGTGCTGCTAACTCAGCAGTGTGCTTCTCTTCCATCAGTGTTGAGCTGACTGTGACTGTGGTTTAGGCACACTGATAATTGTCTGTCTGGGAAAAAGCTAAAGCAAGTACTTCAATTTTCATTTGAACACTTAAATGCTTGAGAACAATCAAGAGTGTTTTACCCCAAAATTTACCCTTTCAGAACTTGAAGGCAGATTTTTC
Source organism: Corvus cornix cornix (assembly GCF_000738735.6). Lineage (NCBI taxonomy): Eukaryota > Metazoa > Chordata > Aves > Passeriformes > Corvidae > Corvus > Corvus cornix. The sequence goes on along the minus strand of NC_047057.1, from coordinate 15,757,629 downwards.
CCCATGATGAACTGCAGTCAGAAAATGAACTTGTTAAAAATCTTTGTGCCAGAATGAAGTTATTTAGATAGAAGTTAATTCTTCATGCACCTCAGACCCAGTAAGGAGGGAAAGGGATACTATGAATATTCTGAAAACAAATGGCGTCGTCTAGGACTGCATATAAAGTGTTTAAGAGGACAGGCTGAAGGCAAGGACATCCCAATAATATATCAGGAATATTTTCTGAGAGCAACAATCCTTGGCAGTTATTAATGTAGCCCTGTAGCCTAGTAAATGTAGTGTTGCCAACACTTTTAACAGGTCACAGGATCAGGGATGAGGCTTGCCAGGCTTTATGTAAAGTTGCTCTGGCCTACAAGGGATTTTGTTTCAACTTCTTTAGAAATAAAGGCCATTTTATAACACCAGGTCTGATCAGTTTTAGTTTTCATTGTGTAATTTTGAGGTAAAACCATGTGCTTATATTTATAGAAGAAAATTGCTCTGCACAGAATTAAATATTCAGCATAGAATGTAATACTTGTAACTCTAGAAAAATGACATAGTGCAGAACACAGGCATGGCATTTCAACAAAGGCCTTGAAATTGAGGATGCAGAATGCAGCGCTGAGAAGTAAAACTTAAAGAGGGTAGGTGAGACACATAGATGATGCTAGAAACCACAGAGATGTAAAGAGTTCACCAGATGAAGAAACAGAGATGGGGGGTGATGTAAAATTGGTTTTGAGAATGAAAAACAAGCATCTCACATAATTAAGACAGGTTATATCTAGTAAATAGGAGGTGCAGACCAATGAAGAAAGAGAAAGAATAAGGATGAAAGAAAAAGTTTTAAAAAAACTCTAATGTATAAAAATGTCCTCTATCAAAAACAAAGGAAGAAACTATCAACATCATGATCTTCCCTTCGAGAGGCTTGGGAAACCGTCAGCTTGCTGTAAACCTTTCTCCACACAACCAGGGTGAAACTACAGCCTTCAGATCCACTCAGAAACACTAGAAGTGTGATTGTAAAAGTAGAAAAAGGGGTATATATTAGGAATAGTGAGTGTAACAATTGTATTATTAGGGATATTTTCCACAATACTATACTATATGTGTTTTCAGTAATAGCAAAATCTGTACTTAGACTGTTAAGATTTCAATGTCACTAAAAATGTATGTGACTTTGCTTTACATATTAGATGTGTTTCCTTTTTGTTTCTAGAGAGGGTTTGAGTAAGTGCTAGTACCTGGGACTAATTTTTAACGGTAGGTTAAAACACTTGATATGTTAGCAAGATCTCTGATTCTTTAAAGTTACTAACATGAATGGTTAAAAACAAAGGTTTTTAGAGTATTACAGAAGCTGTTATTTATCAACATATGCTGCATTTTTCAAGAGAAACTCCAGGACGACGGTAATACATCATATTCTATGATTTTCAGAATGCCTAAACAATGTATTATCTGTTCTGTTCAATTAATTCCACAAGACTGAACATTTAATTACCCTGTTTTGAGCAGTTGCATACTATAATAGTAATTTGGAACCCATTATCCTCAACATTAGCTCTAGTTCACTGTTACTTCTCCCTTTTCTCTCAAAAACATAGCAGGCAAGTTGGTGCAATACCATGAGAAAATATGCATTCTTGACAAAAGTGTGTAAAGAGCCAAACACTATGAGGAACAGAGCTAAAAAATAACACAGAAAATCACTGTAGAAATATAAACCTGCTTGAAAGCAAGCAAGCTCTTCATAGACTGCAGTTTTAAAACATGGAACACTTACAACCCAGCATGATGTTCTTGAGGATCACTTTTAAAGGTTAAAAGGAAACAGATTGATGCAGATTGAAAGACTAAGTGTTGACTGTATTTGAAATTCTCTTTGCTTCAATATTTCACTATATATCTTTCTGCTGTTTTTCTCAGATGACATACTTCAGGTCAAAAACAGTTCTGAGGCCCGCAGTGTTCAGATGTGTTCACATTAGATGTCCATGGAGTAGGGCTATGGCTGCTACCACCACGAGATTTTTGTGGAAGCCTTATATTGTTAAGTCTCTAAACAATCTTTAGAGGTAACTGGAGGAGTACCACCCAGATGAACAATGTATATATTATGTGGTGACTACTAAGAAGCATCCCGTTATGTCAATCTTTACTATTAGCATTTTATTATTTATCTTAAAGTATTTTCCTGTCTTTAGCTTTCCTGCTTTTTTTTTTTTTCTCACAGCTTCCTACTATAGGCAACATAATTTGATATAAATTGAAGTAATTAAAATATGATTGACCAAAGCAACAAGCCACTGGGGGATATTTTTGTTCCTTAAGAAGTGGTTAGTTTACATTTTGCTTAGGGGCTAATACCTATTTCTTAAGTTTCTGTCTTGTTTCTAAAGTCTGTATCTTTAATTAATCTGTTTGTACTTCTGTGAAGGGTTTCATCTATGCCTGTGACATTTTATTAAAATTAAGATTCCCTCATAGTCGTTTCAATCATCATATGCATCTTCATTTTAACACAGATTTAAGGATCCCAAATAGGTTAACTGACTTAGACAAAATGCCTGTAGTTTTCTTGCCAACCACAATAAGGGGAACACCTCAGCCCTCAAGGTAGGAAAGAAGTGAAGAATGCTGGGAATAATGAAATTTAATAGATTTAGATCTGACCTCAGCCTTTGTTTTTTCTGTCATCTTGTCTTCTCCTGAGTCCTCATGTCAGAGATGCTGCTGTCTGTTACATCTGTCACAGTGGGATCCTTGGCCCCTTCATAGTGGCTGTCACTGAAAGGACACGCTATCGAAAGTGTTGAGGAAGATTTAATCTCTCTGTTTCACAGCTCTGTGATTTAGTAGGTTCAGCAATGTGACACACTGAATCAGGTCTGCCACTGACATTAGGAGTCTGACTACTTGGTGATTATGTGTGGTGTTGTTGAACAGGTTATGCTACATAAAAGGAAAATGTGGGTAGTCAAGTAGAGTAGAACCACTTACTGTGAACTGTTGTGAAAATTCCAAACAGCCTTCATGCATTTCAATAAATATTTTCCTCAAGATGACTACAGTGATTCTTCTATAAAAACTTCCTTGCAGATACTAAACCCTTCTGCTAGGGTTTAGGGTCTAGACACATCAAATAATGTGTCTAGGTAGTGTTAAATAATGGGGATGATTGCCTTCTCGTTTTGGACAGAAGCATAAACAGAGAAGAAAAGCATGCCACCTGTTGCTGCAGATTGTCTCAGCTGGAAGTCAAAACCAGTTAGGCTAAATATTTTGTAGATGCTTGACCTCATACTACAAGTTATGCAGTAATAGCATTTGGAAACAAAACAATTTGATTTTTATGAGTATGGGACTCTCTTCAAGCAGGGCAAAAGCATCCTTGCCAGCTGGCTTACTAGCCAGGTGAGGAGAGCTTTAAACTAGAAATTACAGTGAAGGGGGATGTCAACCTTCAGCTGAGTGAGAAAATGGTGAGCCAGGTTAAGAAACAAATGCTGCAGGGTGATGTGGGCAAGACAGACTTAATAATCAAAAGGTGGAGCAGAAAAGGGCGAATCCCAATGTACTCATACAAATAAGGGAGAGCCAAGAGGATGGCACGGTGGGAGAAACTTTCACACTTTTTCTGGGAAATTGGCAAGTTCCCCTCTCATGTTCTTATGCACTAATGCATGCAGCATGGGGAACAAAAGGAGGAATTACAGGTTTGCACACAGATGGAATATAGATGTGGTGGGATATCTCACACAGCTGGAGTGCAGTGAGTGATGGGTGCACGCTCAATAAGAAGGACAAGCTGGGAAAGGAAGGTGGAGTTTCCCTTTGTGTGAGAGAGAAATGGGAATGCAAAAAGGTGTACCTAGGAACAGGAAAGGAAATAAACAACTCCAGTGCTGGTAGCTGCAAAATTTTTGTTCAACCCAAATACTTCCATCTCACAGTGGCCAGATAGATTAGAGGGGTAAGAAAGTGTAGCAAAAGGAGCCTATCTGGCCGCCTTTCTGTTAGGGTCTGGCAGCCCACCAAAGTCAACACACCACAATTACCTTCTGCTTTCTTTTAAGATATAAAGATGATTTCTAAATATTATCCTTCACTCACAACATTTATCTATGTGAGATAATTGCAAAGCATTGAAAAGGACCTTGACTAGATATGGATAACCTCAGTCATCTATGGCCAGTTTTATTTTTGCGACAAGCATGATGTTTTACATTTTTTATTATTTAGTCACCAAATATAATAAAGCGTAGACCCCTTCACCTCTCTCTCCTATTCTAATTCCAAATTAGAATAGTTCATTTACCTTTTTGTTGCCAAACTGACTTGAGTCAGATGGAGAAATTTCTTGTAGATCACAGAGCTGTCTCTACAGTGATGTGATCCTTCTTGGAGAGTGAGAGAAGTGAATGGGTCAAGATAAAGACAGGGAGATCACTCAACAATTACCATCATGGCAAAAAAACTTGCATAGGGACTAGGGCAAAATTAAGTTACTGTCAATTAAAATAGATTTGGATACTGACAAACAAAAATTAAAACATCTGTACACACACACACACACACATTTCCAGTCTCAACTTTACTCCTTTGTCATCTCTACTACCTCTTCCCTGTCCCTGAGCAATGCACAACTGATGGGGAAAGAGGGGTTATGGTCAGACCATAAATGTTTTGAAAGGGTATTTTGCCTTTCCTTAACTGTTTTCCCAGAGCACTTCCATCCTGGCTGAGGGGCCCAGCCATGCCCTGCAGTGAGTGGGATGGAGCCCTCTGGATCTGGCTGAGTCCAGCCCAGAGCAGTCCCTGCCCCTCCTCACAGAGCCCTCCTGCAGCCCCTGCGGCCAGCGCTTGGGCACAGGTATACAGTAAAATAACACAACATAATTAGGATAAAATGGGAAAGGAGTATTTCCTTATTATTATGAAGCTGCAGTTGCTAGTATGTTTTCTTTTATATGCTATCATATCATACTTTGAAAAATATACTTGTACTCACACGAGATCTATGTGACAATTACAGATCAGTCACTGAGGGCCAAGACCTCCAACATCAGGGGTGATTCCTACAGCAGTTACAGTCTTCTCAAGTCAGCTGGATACATTCAGTGATTAAAACATTGTGCAGTCTCTCTGTGACACTTAAAAGAAAGGATGGTTAAAACTTTTTAGCAAAGTTAATAGCAAAATATTGGAACGTATGTGATCCACAGTCAGAACACATTCACTGTGTAGACTTCAACTCTTGTTGGTCTCTGGAGATGCATATGATCACCAGCAAATTGAAGGTTGCAGGGTTTTTAATTGCTGTTGTCAGTGCATAGAGGTTGTATTTCATATCATGAATTCTAAGTTGTCCATCCTTCCTTTGTTTCCTAATTATATGCATATGCACAAGAAATGTACAGAGTCAAATCAAGTTGTGAAGTTGCAGTAACACCTCTTGAATTACATGTCATAAATTTATTTCTGTTCTAGGGTTTTTCTACATAGAATTATAGGAAGAGGATCCCAACTGTTGTGTTACAGGTTTCTTTTGGCATGTGTTCAGTGTAGTGTTTTCTGCCATAAATAAATTTAGCCTTAAGAATAAGTAGAAATATCCTAAAATAGTGAACCTTTTAATTTGTGGATCTAAATATAGGGAAATATCCAACTGTTGAGTGGTATACTAAAACACAAGGAACTCTTATTTGAATAATTAAAAAACAACAAATGAGATACAAAGGAAAGCAATAATTAAACCACTAAATTTTCAAAGAGAGACCACATTATGCAGATGTCTAGGAATAAGTATCAATCTCTATGCTGCACCTATCTTTCCTGTAGTTCAAAGCTCAGATCTGTTGAATCTCCATGCAAAGAGGTTTGTCTTACCACTAAGGAAGGATTCCTAACCTCTGAGACCAAAAAATAAAAAAAGCCGAGGAGAAATCCTATCCCCAGTAAAGTCATATCACAACTCTGAAAAGTGCAGTTTGGAAAACAGTATTTCAAATACAGCATCCAGTGTTTTTAAGCCAGTGCCTTCTTGTTCAAGTAACTCTGAAGCAAACCCTCTGGAGAAATCTAGAGAATGAAGGTTCTTAAGAGGCAGTCATATAAAACTTAAAATGTAAATAACATTAATTACATAACTTCTTAATCGTTCTATTTACTTTGAGCCTGTTCTCACAGAGACAGGAAAAATAATGGGAGATTTAAATTAGGCAATGTTTGGAATCAAAATTCTCTGCTTATTTCTTGGAAAGCTTTGTTCAAATTCTTGTTTGAAGAATTAGATTCCCAGAACATGCTAGTTCAGAATAATTACAAACAATGGGAAGCAAATAATAGAAGAGAACTTTATTAAATTTGGCTAAATAAAGGTAACAAGACTTATCATTTAATCAGGCTTGTCAAAACTGAATGCCAAGTGATGTTTGACTTGTTTAAAACCTGGTTGAGTGATACAAAAATATTCTACCAAGAAGTAGTTTGATAAATACTTTGTTGACAGGATCAATACTGATGTACATCTGCTTCATTAAAAACAGACCCTATGTATAACATAGAGGAAAAAAACCCCGACAAAATACAGTAATTTGTGAGATCATAGCCCAAAAGCTTTGTGAAAGCCTAAATGGAGATTTATGTCCATAAACATTTTATTTTCAGCAAAAGCTGTTATTTCAGCTTTTCTGCAGGTCCTACTAGACCAAGGATCAGAGTAGCTCCAAGTAGTAGGCCTTTCTTGATTTCCACAGCTATATAGAGAAATTCAAATCTGTCATTAGTAACATCATTTGCAGTGTCTTTCACACTTCCTTTTCTATTGCAAGCACAGTACTAATACAGAAATTACTATATTCAAAATCAGTGTATGGAAAATTATTGTTTCGCTGAGAATGATACTGGAATAATCTATATTATTTGCATTAAAATTCAGCCTATTACTCTAGATCAAAAATGAAAACTTCACACAGAGTCTTTTAGGATAGATGATGGCTTTCTACACTTTCATTGTAGTAATTCTCCAACAACCAGTATGATAGTCCTTCATAATTATTATCATTTAAATTCATATGGTAAATCTGGGTTTTTTCCCATTTCAATACTTTTTTATCATTCTTCAAGGAAAACATGTAAAGTTCCCTTGATCTATTTACTGCTTTTATGTTTACAACACTGTTTATAATATAAAACAGTCATAAGTTTTTCTTGCTGTGCAAGAAATAATCCTCAATTAATAGACAGGCTCCAAATTGCACAAACATAACAATTACAAAAATTGTAAACAACACCAGTTGTTGAAAAAACTATTTCAATACAAAGGAAAGATATATTTGTGAGTGTCTGTGTGTTCCAGTAGATTATTTGACCTGTTCCCCTTAAAATCAGTCCTCCAATCAGGATTTTACTAGCTGATACAAATTTTGAAAACTGGCATTAAAGTGCTGTGTTTTCAGTAATTATAACAACACAAGAGAAAAGAGAAGTATCAGTAAATTATTTGTATGTTCTACTGTGCACTCAAGACTCTGTTATTCAAGTAAAATCACGACTTGATTTTCATTATGGAAAGAACAATATATATTATTAGTAGTAACTATCTGAGAAATTAGTTATAGATCCAATCCTATAGGTCTAGCTTTTCAAGTTATTTTTTTTCCTTAGCTAAAATAAATTCATCTTAATTGTTCATAGTTTAACTGTTCATTTCTAAAGAACAAACAATAAGAGAAGAAAAGCTTATAGCGAGAGATTTGAAAGCGATATTTGAAGTACTTGCAACGTTTTTATTTCAGAGATATTTTACTTTAGTGAAACAGTCAGTGGACATAAATGAAAATTCATTCAATATGAAGAATAGTGTATCTGATTTTACATCAAATACTGTGTATTCCTTGTGGGATATGGCTGATTGTGCATAGAAATATTGGTCTGTGTGCCAGAATGTTGTATTTCTCAAGAATGTAGCTCAGAGGCAAGTCAAAACCAGCACTATTTGATTTGTTGCTTGCCTAGACATGGAGTTAGAATCTATATGACTTCACATACAATATTTGTACTTGCCCTTTCTGTAACTTCTTGAGTTTTACCTAAAAAGTCTGCCGAACAGGTATAATTCTTTACCTGACTTTTCTGCTGACTAGAAGTAATTAAGCAATTTTACTCAATTTCTCTATGACAAGTCAACTACCATATACATTTATTTTTACTGTTAGTTCTCTACTAAATGCTCCATTTTAATAATACCTCATGATAATTTCCAGAAAAAAAAATTAACCTCTTTCTACAGAAGACTAAGAGAATTTCATGATTATGTGTATGTTGAAAACTGTCACTATAAAACTACAGTTTATGTCTATGTAAAATATATTTTTATTGTTCCTGTTATTCCTTTTTTCTTTGACTAGCTATGCAGAAGACTTACCTTATATATACTTTCTGTCATCTTCTACCCCTCTTTCACTTTAGCAGTACAAATATATGTATACACTCCCTCTATTTATACACATATAGCTTGCTTCCAAAGCATATTTCTCTGTTGACAAGTTACAGTATAAATAATTTATAGATACAATTTATTGCAAGATAGAAATATGCTGATAGAAAACAGAGAGATCCACCTTCTTTCTATTCAGGGAAAAGCAATATAGTATCCAGTGTTGTAATAAACTGCATATTTTGTTAGGAAAGATATTTTATTGATTTATTTTCCACTTATGCATTGCAGGTTTTCTATAATTCAAGTGCTGAATTTTTTTTTTAATATCATACCTTAAGTTACCAGAAGAGGAAAATAATTTTTCCAACTCAGTGCTGTAAGCTGTTCTTAGATGTGAGTGAAATGGCTGTACTTAACTGTGTAATAATCCACCATTCATGCTGAGTTAGCAAAGGGAAACGGTATCTCTTTTAGGGATACCCTGAAAGAAGCAGACATCAGTTTGCTGGATGGCCTTCACAGAAGGGAAATAAAAAATCACCTCATCTCAAAATCACTTGCTTGAGATTGACCTCCACATACTGAATCCCTCTGCAGGCAGATCTTAACAGCCATTTATCTCTGACACAGCCCTGGTGCCAAATTTCCCTGAGGGCAGAGAGAAACAGCAATATAGGATGTTATTTCCTTAATAATTAGCAATCCCTCAACAGACCGGTTCAGCTTTCATCCTCAGACACCCTTGGACCTGGTGACCTGTTGTAACCACTGCGAGACTCTGCCTAGCAGGCTGCTGCTCCCTGAGAGCTCAGTGAGGGTTTCCCAGGGCCATGCCATCAGTCGCATCCCGGAGTCCATTTGGGACAGCCCCGCGATCTGGCTCCGGCAGCAGCAGCGTCACAACGCAGTGGGGGTAAAGGAGGCAGAGAAGGGTCTCTCATGAGGGTGTGAGATGGCTTTAATCACATCTTGCGTCCGCAATGCTCAGAGGTAGAGAGACAGCGTGGTCTGGGTGCGGGGTGGTTTTGTCAGGGGCCCAGGGGCGGTCCCTGGGCGGGGCTGGGGTACAGAACAAATAGGGAGAAACTGAGGGAGTGGCCAAAGCTAGGGAGGGAACAGGGGGAACATGTGAAATAGGAAAAGCAATGGATTAACAGACCCCACAGTGACCTACTCCCAGTCTCAGCAATTTCTACCCCTGGGGATATATGATCCAGTGACTGCCTTTCAGGTACCCGCATACCCTCATGAGAATCAGTACTGTTTTGATAACTTGGCTATGATGCCGTTCTCAATAGCATTTCTCACCTCTTGAAAGATATCCTCTGTCCATTTTGGTTACTAAAATATTTTATTAATAACTATGAGTAACCAAATATCTGTGAAATGACAGCTAAGAAATATAGCAAATGTGCTATCTGACACATCAAGGATTCTGAGAAAATAAAAATATTAAAATTGCATAGTTAAAATGAGTTTAAAGATGCCAAGATGGATAAAGCAACTACCCTAGAAAGGATTAACATTTGTACAGAAATAATTGATTTTGCTGAAACTGGGTGATTTCAATGCAGATTTTAAAGTGTATCAGATCTACTATTTCTGTTACATTTTGCTGACCTGACTCAAATTATCATTCAGAAACAAAGGAAGACTAGTCATGCAATAATATTTGTTCAGTGTTTAAATTAAAATAAATAAATCAGAGGGATTCCATGGGATGGAAGTCATATTGTTTTAGCAGGCATTAAAAAAAAAAAAAAGCATTTACAAAGAAACATCTTTGGATAATAAAATGCAAGCATTTAATTTTTGATCAGTGAAACTTAGGTCAAAGATAAATTACAAAAGGTGAGACATAATACTAGAGAGAAGACAATTATATTCTGCCTTGCAGGTGAATATGTTGTAGAGATAAAGGACTATTCTATTACTCAGAATCTAAATTCTGTCATCACCAAGGTACGTAGCCCTGGGGCTTCAGTACATTTCCTTTAATTTCACACAGTCCGGTGGTCACAACTCATTTAGAAAGGGCAAACCCCATTTTTAAATTCTTTATTCTGGTCCAGCAAGTTGCAGGGCCTTGGCATTTGTCTGAATCAACACATGCAGGTAACCAGGGTGGCCACAGAACCACAGCTGAAATGCAAAGAGTAGATTTATTCCATTACCTCTCTGGCTGAATATCCCAAGACAACACTGGGCTGCAGATACACAGAAGCAGGACCCCGGCACCATCAGGGTTAGTACATCCTAGCAGGCTCTGCTGCCTGCTCCAATCTGTCCAAGGGCCTCACACACATGCAGCTTATCACCACACTGTGACCTCTGAGCTTTTGATCTCTCTCAACAGGGGGCTCAAGCATCTGTGAGAGTGCGTTATCTCTACACAAGAATTCACTTCTCAAAACAGACAGAGGATAAACAGAATTAAGCATAATAAATGGAGTTTTCCTGCACTGATATCCTCCAAGCTTTAACATTCCCAGCTGCAAGGCCACTTGAGAGAATTTACCAGCCTCTTTGTCATTCTTCCACTTTTAACTCTTTCCTCCCAACAGTATTTATTACCAATACAGCACCTAAAATACCAGTCTACAGGGAGTGGCAGGCTGGAACTCTTATGGTTGCCTCTTCAACGTCTCCATTAACGACTTGCATGTGGAACTCAATGGGATACTAAGCAAGTTTGCAGATGACACAAAACTGGAAAGAGCTGTTGACTCCCATGGAGGCAGGGAGGTTCTGTAGGGAGACCTTGATAAAATAAAGGACTGGGGCAATCACCAATCATATTAAGTTCAACAAAAGAAAGGGACAGATTCTGCACCTGGGCTGGGACAACCCTGTATGTATGTTCAGACTGGGAAATGAGAGGTTGGAAAGTAGCACCATGGAATGGGACCCGGGCATTCTGTTCAGCGGAAATTTGAATATGAGTCATTGTGCCCTGGCAGCCAGGAGGGCCAACCATGTCCTGGGGGTATCAGGCACAGCATCACCAGCTGGGCAAGCGACAGGATTGTCCTGCTCTACTCCGGGGCAGCCTAACTTTGAATATTTTGTGCAGTGCTGGTCACTGCAACATAACAAAGATCCTGTGATTTTGTGATTTTAAAAATTACCTTTTATTCACAGGAATAGAGATTTCACGTACAGGGAGTGGCAGTGTTAGCTGTGCATAGTATAAGGAAAGAGCTTTAAACAGTCACGAATTTTGCTTCTCCATCTCTGTGTTCTTCTCACTTTTGATTTTCAAGAAACATAGGTTTCATTGCTGTCAAGGTAATGGTTGAAAATCTTCTGCAGGTCCTTTCCTGTCTTTGAAAGGAAAGGATGTAATTCCAATCTGTTCTTTGTTATTCTTCCCCATCTCGGCACTGCAGCTTGCATCTTCAGAAGTCAAATTGTACTGGAAATGCAAGTCCCTGCAGCTGTCAAGAGAAGTAGGATATAGGGGTCTGCAGGAGAGAGGTCCTTTTAGAGTCTTTGTATGGTCTAAAAATTTCAGTTCTCTTTATAAATTTGTATGATATTTCATCCTTTAAGAGTATGTTGTTTTTCTTTTAGTCATAAATATCCTCAGTTTTGTAAAATGGGAATTATTTTACTGTGTTCCAGTGTGGGTTTTTTTTTTCCTTTTAATTTAAAAGTTACTCTGAACTAGATTTGTTCAGAGCCTAGAAGTCTCCTAGGCTTCTCAGGCTTATGAGCTGTCAATGAGCAATTAGAAATGCATATATTTTAAGGAGATGAGTTTCTGGGCATATTATACCTTCTCTTCTGCCTGCACTCTTCAGCCTTATTCTGAGCAGAGCATATTGACACACCAAACAGGCAAACAAGTTTATACAGAAAATTAGGAGTGCCTATGGAAAAATTTGAATTCCAGGAATAACTTTGATTCACACCATTGCATATTTTGTGGAAGCTCCAAAATATCTATTTTAAGTGGTAGAGTGCCATACACAACTGTGTATCAAGCAGCTGAAAACACCATTTATACATAAAAATATGCAGTATGTACAATATCAATCAGAAAAGTACTGATTGCCTTAATTAAGTTTGTTAGTACTGGCTTAATTTGGCTGCTGTATGCAAATGTATTATGATACAGACCTAAATTGCAGAATGTAAACTGCAATTTTCTCAGAACTCCCCCTACATTCACTGCACAGAATATCTGATCCCTTAATGAGCAAATAGTTAATATTTTGTTTTCTCCTCTTTGCTTGCTTAGGTTTCATGGCTCATTTACATGCACTGTCCAAATCCCTCTGACTTCAGAACTATGTTTTGATTCAGAAAAAGCCTTTTCCTGGATTTTTTGTATATTTTTTTCTTAAATAGTATTTCATCTCTGTAACATTCTTAAGAAGATAAGGGGTAGTATATGCTATAGAAAGTTTGGTGTCAGTGACATTTGACACAGCTATATGATTAAACCTTTCTTTCATCTCCTGCAAGCCTGTGCAATCTTATACATATATTCCAACCTCTGAAAACAAAAACTGTGTGCATTCTGAGTAAAGGCATTACTGCTGCAAAGTCAACCCTGCTACAGGTTCATGGAACAAATGATTCAGGAATTTCACAGAAGTGGCTTGACATGGACATGTAAATTAAGCGTTACCACAAAATGCACTGGGACAAGACATGAAAATGCACAATGATTGTAAGGGGTCAATATCTAAATTTTGGGGACATCTTTGCTATGCAATGAATGCATACTAATACTGAATATAACATCCATTTTCCTTCTGTTTTAAAGAATAAACTTTAGATAAAGGGATGCCATCAGAATTCATCATTGTTGTGATTTAACCCCAGCCAGTAATCAAGTACTACACAGCTGCTCGCACACTCCCCCACCAGCAGGAGAGGATTGGAAGGGTAAAAGGTAGAAAATTTGTGGATTGAGATAAAGACAGTTTAGCAGTTTATGATACACATCATAAAGTCACCCCAAGACACAGGGAAAGCAAAAGCCATGCACAAATGCAAAGCAAAACAAGAAATTGATTCACTGCTTCCCACAGGCAGGCAGGTGTTCAGCCATCCCCAGGAGATCAGGGCTGCATCACATGGCCAGTACACCATCACTATAAACTCTCCCCACCTTCCTCATTCTTCCCCTCAACTTTACATACTGAGCATGATGTCATATGGTCTGGAATATCCCTTTGGTCAGTTTGGGTCACCTGTCCCAGTTCTCTCTGCTCCCAGCATCCCATGAAACCCCAACTTCCTCACCAGTGTGGCCACATGAAAGGCAGAAAAGGCCTTGGCTCTGTGTAAGCCCTGCTCAGCAATAACAAAAACACCTCTGTATTATCAACCCTGTCTTCAGCACAAATCCAAAACACAGACCCATACCAGCCACTGGGAAGAAAATTAACCATAGCCCAGACAAGCCCAGCACAATTATATATATAATTTGTCTGCATCAAGACTGAAAAATTTTAACTCTTTGGCTTCTGCTGCTTCAAGTAATTGTCATAAAGCCAGTGACAATAGTAGGTTATTGACATTAGTGTGCTGCAATGCATAAAGAAATAGGAGTGTTTGAGCCTTTTTCTAGCAGTTGAAGTATAATTAGACATGGACATTTGGGTTCTGGAAGGGCAATAACCTCACAGACATTACCTTGTCAGCCCTCTGTTCACCTGGGCTTCCTCTGTAAACATCTGCATCCAGTTCTAGTCTTGATAAATTCGGTGCAAAATCCAGCTTCATTTTCCAGCTTCTTTAGGCTCTTTCCAGTTCTAGATGCCCTTCCCCACTCAAACTTTCTCTAATCTGACTTTAGAGAAATAAGGTACAAAATGCAAAATCTATTTCATCTTTCTTTTGACAAAAACTTCACTGAATTAAGTCTTGGTGTTAAAAAAAATTGAAAAATTTTTGTTTTAGCAAAACTATTTTATTCTGCTTTCTCATTTCTACTCCCAGATGGGTGTTTTTTCAGCCATGAGACCGCAAGTTACTTGTATCATGTGGAAGTATGTGTAACCTTGAGCAGTACAAACAAGAGGTCTGTGTAGTCCTCTGACAAGTCTATGACTGTTTAAAACAAATGAATGCCAGGAATTACAGCTTTTCATATTTTCAACTAAATTGGTATAATACATTAATATTCATAAGAATGTCAGATATTAGTACAACACACAAACACATATGTTCATTGGAAAATGAGGGTTCAAATAGTGGGTTAATGCATCACATTTTCAAAATCAAACTAGGTCTTCAGAGTCAAGCCGAAATCTTCAAACTGAGTAACATCCAGTTTATGACAACTAATGTTGCACTACTGCATCATGATGTGGGAAATGAAGATCTAAATGCAGATGTGCAGCAAAGAAGGTAGACGTATGCAGATGCCCCAGATCTTGGAAAAATACTCTGTTTCTTTTCACTTTTGCAAAAAATGGCAGTTTTCAGTTTCATTCAACATCACTTCTGTCATTCTTCTGCTGCTTTGCTATACCGCTTCCTCCCTGCATCTCTGAGCAAGCAACTCCCTGCCTGTTTGGCCATCCAGACTGTGTGCCCACTGCAGTGCTTTCAGGTATAATTTCTTCTGTGAAGCCTGCAAAAAGAATAAACTCAGATAGCCTTAGTACAAGGAGAAGGTGAGAACATCTTCTATGGAGGAACAGTCATTATTTCTGGCACACCACTAAACAGAAAATAGCAATGACTAATGCTGCCTTTTGTGAACATAAGGAGGCTTACAGGAGTGTCATCTTGAACACTTTCCTTCTCTGACAGTGATGTATCACTAATAAGAGTCCCTATTGTGAGAGAACATCCTCCTAGGATGCCAAAAGGTCATTCTCCTTCAGCTAATGTGCCTGTGGATCTGCATCCGTTGCTGGTGTTCTTGTTTCAAACCCTCAGAGGGAACTTCTTGGTCTGTTTTAAACTGCTGTCTCAGTTTCATCATTAAAGAAACTTGTTCCTCATTCCCTGCCAGCTGCTGCCATAATTTAGCTAGACCTTTGCTCATGAGAAGCGGTAGAAGAAGGGAAGGGAGCATGGTAAGACATAGACCTGATTGATTTTAAATTGGCACATGCTGTTATCTAGTAACTCAGTGGTCTGTTAAAGGTGATGTTGTGCTCTGTGGGACTGAATACTATGATGAAAAAGACAAAGTAGCAGAAACTAGAGCAGCAGGAAAATAAGTAGGTATTTCTCTTAAAACTCACGTATTGGCTCTCACTTGCTTAAAATCTTACCATGGATATCACAGGAGTACAAACATTCACACATTCACATGAATCCTGTGTATTATGGTTTCAAGGATATAGAACAGTTGAAAGTCAAGCTGCCTAAGCCAATCTTTTCCTTTGTCTGAAAATTTATGCTTCAGCAAGATAATATAAAACCACCCAATGTTAAACAATTATTCCCTGTGTATTCATTAATCTGTGACTGTAGTTCTTCAAATACCATACAAGTAAAAACATGCCTGGAATGTGAACAAATGGCTTGAAGGTTAGACCAGGTGATTTAACTTGTGGAAAATGCATGTTTCTATAGATCACTGAACAAGCAAAAAGTACAAACAAGACAAAGATTAACTGGAGACATGTCATTTCATTTGCAGAGATGAAAACATTGTACAGTTCTTTGACATTTTGATTTGCACTGAAATGTAGTGGTACTATGCTGCTTTACTACTAAACAAGAGGATATAAGAACATACCACGCCTTCCCTAAAATTGCCAACTCACACTTTTAGGATGGAACAAACCTTTTCAATATTTGCAAATAAGCTGTCAGTTCTCAAATTAGGACAAACATAAAACTGAAAGTTCAAAACAGAACCTCTGTGCTGTCTGCCTGGGTTTTTTTCTGATTGATATTACGTATGAATTAATAAAATCTGTTGACTTTTTTACAGAGTTCAAATTATTATGATTCTTTTAATAAGTAACGTCCCTAGAAAGTAGGCTGCAATAAAGCTAACAATTGGCATTCATTATATTGAATGTCTGTGAGCATAGAAAGTACACTTAAAAACAGGAGCATGAATAATTCTGAAGTAGTTACCTTTGTGTTGTGACATAAAATTAATGCAATCAACTGACCTTGAGGATTTCCTTGCATATAGATTACTCTCTAAGTAGTATGCATATAAAAACATTCTGTTGCTTTTAATGATGCAAAAGAAATTGATCCTGTATGTTGAAAAATTTTATTACTGGACAGCTAAGAGAATAGTATTTTAAAGTGTTTGTATCTACACATTTGGGAAGCATCCCCACAGCACTGCATTTCTAAACAAAACCAGTGCTTGGGAAATTAAGCAGTACATGAGAGAGCCTGTATTATTCTATTAGCAAATAATAAATGCTTTTAAAAATACAAAAAGTGTACATGAGAAGATACTGTAATGTCTGTGATGTTTTTATTCTGTGGCACCATAACAAACCAGAGCTAAGGTGAAGTCAGAGTCTTGATTGTACACATCTTTCTTAAAATGTTGGGGCTTTCCTTAAAATGCAAACCATTAATTTCTTAGGTTTAAAGACTCCTTTCCCAGTTATTGTAACTTGTATGAAAATGGTTTGACACTGAGGTATTAAATCCTGCCCTTATCCTCAACTCCATTTGAAACCATTTTATTTTGCTCTGTCATACTCAGTATTTTGTTCTGAAGCTTAACTGCAACAGTCAATACTTTAATGCCTTCAGTAATGTCTATATGAGGTTCCTCTGGGCTTGATCTAAGTATTGTGAATAGTTGAGCTGGGCATATAACTCATAGTGGAGATTTTTTTTTCAATTTTATTTTGGTTTCGTTTACATAGCAGTCAGTATGATGACTGTCCAATCTGTATAAGGAGCTCAGAAATTTAGTGGTGGTGTTATCAGTATGAAAGGCTAAAACCCCCAAATTATGCAGCACTACTGTAAGGACAGAGTTTTAAGATGTCAGTGTGCTAGTATTTTCAGACTATGTGGGCATTAATTTTGCTCAGCTGGAAGATCACATATGGGTGCTTTTTGTGTATGACATTTCCCTCCTTTGGAGGGAAGAACAAAACCTCAGAAGTAATACCTCTCTGCTAAGTAGCAATCCACACCTAAATTCAAATTTTTAACTAAAAGTTGAAGGTTTTGAGGAAGAAATATCATAGGATCATTGCTGTGAAAATATGAAAAATTGTATTGTGCACAAGCATATCCAGGGTCTTACTGAAATGGATTTTAGGATCAATGGAACAAGTGGTATGTGAGTGTAGTTGTGTTTGTACATACACATATTTTTGTGACTCTGTAATCCCTAAAAAATCATTTTCCTTGGCATAAACCAAGAACTGCAAACAGATAATGATACCAGCCATTATCCTCAGTATTGCCTATGTTCTACTTCATCATTAACCATTCATAAGATGGCAAAGAAGCCAAAGATGGCTTATTTAATTCATAAAAAAGCAAAGCTGAGTGATTTTCATAGACAGCAAATTTTTCTTTTGAGAGCTTATTTTAGAAAAAGATGTAACACTATATTCAAGGAGAATACCAATTAATGTTTTACAGAATCTTCATTTTGTGAAAATAGAGTAAATACATTATGGTAAGAAGTCCTGCATAACCTGAAAATTTTTAAAAGAATACTGAAAATGTTTGCACAGTTCTTTAAGAGAAAGGTGGTGGAAAATTTGCCATATATAAACAAAGAACAAGTAATTTACTGTTCAGAATTTGTGTGATTTTTGTAATAGGATACAGTGCTTTTTCTGCAGATGTGTTTCCTTGAAAATGCCAAAACTTTTAAGTAACTATCTTACAAAAAATCATTAGATATTATAAACCCTGTAGATGTTTCTGAGAACAAAAATGGAGGGAAATCCATTGCAGACGTAGAAATGGCTTGGCCTGTTATTCAGAGGACAAGTCTAAGCAGTGTTGTATTTTATATATTTCATAAACACATCATTTACAACAACAGCAATAATAATTTGTTTTCAGATGGTGAACTTTTTTATCCATTTTTAAAATGGAATGGATCCTTTATATTTTATATAAACCTATATATTTAAAAAAACATTTTCAGTTCTTGTAAGCTTAAAATTAGACCAAGCAGCTTTGTTTGGCTTGTGCCTTTATGTAAGTCACACTCTCCTTCTCCTCCACCTGCTGCTCTGCTCTTGAGAGCCAGCAGGGCATTCAAACATGCAAACCATGGGCACTGTAGACTTCAATAGCAAACACTGGACAGTAGCTATTTTGAAGAAGAGACTGGCTTCTGGCAGTTTCTGTGACCTATTAATGTTTTATTTAGCTTTTATTTCTGGATAATCATCCACTAAAGCAAGAAAAGTGTTTTGAAAAATAAGCAAGGAGCAATTGTAGGTACTGAGGTGGAAAGTAAAGCTCTATCCTTCTGCCTGTTTTCCCCTTGTTTTGTATTTATCTTGTATCTTTATAGGAATACAATGATCATACAGGGAAGTAGTTCTTGAGGAAGTGTAGGCATTACCTGCTTTTTCAGAGTTTGCTAAAAGGGCATAGCCAGCAGAGCTGGGAATGGTTTCAAAGTAAGCAGTCAGCTGGGAAAGGGCATGTGGTGAATATTATAGGTCTCTGCCACTATTTCTGTTCATCCTGGTTTTAAGTACATGGAAATGAGAATAAAAGAGGTCTCTTAAAGCTTGAGTAATCCCAAAAAATTCAGGCAAGAGAATGAGCAATTCATCCATAGAGATATGATTTTGACTGATTTAACCAATGCAATATGAAAAACATGCTATAAAAGTCGGTATTTCTCTAGCACCTTAAATAAAGTTTCAGCATATACTATTTTGACTTCCGAAGGATCTCATTAATTCTGAATTTTTTTACCATTAGTTTTCTCTTTGGATCAAAATTTTTCACTTGTAAATTGTTTTCGTCCAAATAGCATAATATAATGTGTTACAGTGTCAGTCTGTGGTGCATCAAGCCAAGCCTTAATGACAGCCATGGATTTCAAGGCTCCTTCTTCTACCCCTGTTTGAAAGACAGTGGATTTTCTACTGTATAAATGCAAATTAATGTGTTGTATCCAGGGATAAGAAGAGTCATCAGAGTTGTCCTGAGAGCACCATGAGACTGTGCCTCACCTTTGCATTCTCACCTTCATTAAGGACTTTCAAATACAACCCTAGCCATGCACTGAACCCAGGCTGGCAGGCATAGCTTTTTTGGTTTTCTTCCCAAGAAACAACACACGTTTTAGACAAGGTGATTAGTAAACTTGGGGATTGTTAGGCAACCTTCTGTTTTTCAGACATCTGTGGATTCATTTCACTTGCAATTTCACATGTAATTTAGTTTTTTATATATTCTCTAAAGCACCTTGTGCCAAATCCAAATGCCTGCCTTTAAAAGTACCTCAGTGATCCATTTTGGAGTAAAATCCTTCCCTTGAAATTTTAAAGAATCAAAAAAGTAATTCTAATCTTACCAAATATCCACTTTGTCACCTTGTGGGAGCCAGGGGTGAAATTCACAAGAAATATATAGAAATATCTGAATTATAATTCAGAATAAAATATACTTCTTAATAATATTTTCCTCAAATTTCTACTGCACACAGATACCTGTGTGTGTGTCTATATTAAAGAGTTGTATTAATCTAAAAAAATGTATTTAGAAACTGATCTAGGTATGTTGGTAGAAGCCTTGTAAGTAGATTTAAGTGAAGTAATTTTGTTTAAGTTGAACAAGTAAATTATCAAAGTATATTGATTCATGGGTTAGTGCACCAACAGAAGGGATTTTTGTTGGTTTCACTTGATAAAGATAAAATATTTTTAGAAAAGTTTAGAAGTTAGTTTGATGATGTCTGAGCTAGAAATTGTTTAAATATTATGCTTGGAACAAAGGAGCTCAGAGCACATGTCTTTGGGAGGGGGGAGGGGAAGCTCGGAACAGGCAGCAACAATGCTTTAACATAGAAGAGATGGAAAACAGGTCCCCAGTTTGTCTTCATATTTTCCATAAATATACACACCTCTATAAAATTACTTTCTCCAGTACTTTTAATCCTACTTGGGCAAGTGCAAAGCAGGTCAAGGCACTAGAAAAATAGGTTAAAAATATGTTGGAAGCCTGAACATAAAAAAGAAAGTAGTGACCTTGTTCTCTTTGTCACATTAGCAGAATGTTTGACCCTAATATTTTGGGTTCTCATGGAATAAAATGATTTTGGGTGCCTCAAGTTTACAGTGAACAAACATTAAATAATAGAAAATTAATACACATATCAGAATCTCTCAGAGACGAAGGAAAAATTATGAATACTGATTATGTCTTGAATGTGTAAACTATCTGAAATAAATCACACTATTTATTCTGTTGGGAACTACAAGTAAAGCTTCTTCTTCAAGTGTAATCCAAAGTATTTCTCCCTTCAAACTGAAGTCTAATATGTTGGTCCATATAAGCCAGCACCACATATTCCAGAAAACAGTCTAATTCTTCAAACAACGAAGGAAAAGAAAAAGGAAATTTACTGCAAACTGCCCAGGGAATTAACAGACATACAAAAAGAATGATAGCAGTTGACCTCCATTTTCTATCAAGGAAAGGCAATGATTTTGTAAATTGTCCAGACCCTATTGAGAAGTGTTACCTCATCACTGTCAAAACATGTTTTCCAGTCCTGGATATACCAAACACATTGCTTAAACAAGTAAAGCAGCCCTTCTTCTCCAGTTGTGTGAGTGAGTTAACAATGGGAAATCTTCAGACTCATATTTCCTAACAAATAGTTTCCCTTCATTTCACCATTAGATATGCCATCTGCCAGAGACTGATTTCAATTTTCATGGAAAGCAGATTCCATTCCATGGGTAATCTGCCAAATATTTTTCTGTTTGGAATACATAAAGTCAAAAGTCAGCATGTGAAACAGTTATCTTCAGTCAACTCCAAAACTTACAGGGATGAAAGGCAAACCAAAAGCACCCATACCAAAAATATTTAGATATTAATCCAGTCAGATTTCAGACTATAAGAATAGTGAGTAAGTAACCCCATTAATTTTATCCCCATTAATTTGGGCACAGCTCTGAGACACAGGTCAAATTTCAGTCCAAGCCATCTGTGTTAGAAATGCTCTAATTTTTTTTTAGTGTGATTACACAATCATATGGATCGTCATATTTTGCTGCATCATTCGCTTTTTTCTGCATCAGAAGATAAATACCACAAAACTGAGGAAATCTGCCAAACAGAGGAAAGGAGAAAGGTTTCTTCCAATTTAAAATTAGCAGCTCATGAACACAGCTCTGATTTTCCATATGCTGGTAATTTGTGCCAGACCTTTTCTATATAGCATAGGATGAAGGAGGCAGAGGGCTGGTCAGAAAAGCTTATTTTGAGTGCTCTCTAATGCCTTTGGGGTTCATATCAATTTTTCTTGACCACAGCATCATCTCTACAGTATTCCTCTTTGAGCAAGTGCAGCTTAGTAGGCAGTATTAATGACTCTGTGCACTACACTGGCTGGCTGTGCCCAGGTGTCAGCAGTGGAAGGAGCCACATGGGTGGCCTCTCTGAGAAGAGGCCAGGGACTGCTCCATGCTGGACATGACCAGATCCAGACAGCTGTGCATCAGACCCTGCACAGGACTTGGTTTAGACCATCAGCCAAGCTGATGGCGTGTCCGGGAAAGCATTAAGAAAGGGTGAAAACAACAGAGGGCAGTGAAAAGTCAGGAGGAAAATAGTTTGAGACACCAAGGTCAATGAAGAAAGAGGGGGAGGATGTCATCCTTGCAGGCCAGGCAGGAACACTCACTGGAGTAGGTGGATATTTCTTAGATCTCATGTAGAAACCAGACTGAAGCAGGTTTATCCTGAAGAACAGCAGCCCATGGAAAGGACCCACGCTGGTGCAGGGGAAAAGTACGAGGAGAAATGAGAAGAAGAGAGAAATGGTATGGACTAGGCTCAACCCCCTTGCTTCCCCATCCCTTTGCATTTCTTGGAGGCAGGGAAATAGAGGAGCTGGGAATAAAGGAATGAGTCTGAGTGAAAAAGACCTGGGGGGAAGGTAGGAAGGTATTCTAGTTTTTTTTGTTTCTCACTATCTGAATCTATTTTAATTGAAAATACCTTAAATTAATTAATTTAAATTAATTAATTAATTTAAATAAATTAATTAAATTTAATTAATTTTTGCTGAATTGATCTGTTTTTCCCATGATGGTAAATGGTAATGGTAATGGTAAATCTGTTTTCCTCTTGACCCATAACGTTCTCAACCTTATTTTCTTCCCCCGTCCTTTTGAGAAGGGAGAGTAAGAGAGCAGCTAGGCAGGCTTCTGACAGCCAAACAAGGTCAACCCACCACCTGAGAACTGCAACTTCTGCAACTGTTTTTTTGCTTAAGCAAAAAAGTATTTATTTGCTTAAGCATAATAGTATTTAAAAATCTGGAGTGACCACATTTAAAAATACTATAATAACAGAATTATTAACCAAAATGTAAGTAAAGAGATAAATCCAACAGATCTTATCATTTTTCTAGTAACTCAGACCACTTTCTCCACCAAAATCCTGGGATGTAAAAATCTCTTTTTTTGAAAGATATCACAGTGTGCAGTGTTTAGCATTAATTAAAATTTAAACATTTTAAGTGGTTTTTTTCAGTAGCTTGCTTCAAAAGATACTGCTGTCCTGTCCAGAGGCTATGCTCTTCCTATCCTTATTTAATGTGTATAATCTACATTGAGATTAATATTGTGCATACATATCCTTGGTCTTTCATTGACTTCCTCCCTGACCAAATTTCTACAATAAGAAGATTATTCTCTATGGAAAGCTTTGATTTTTGATAATGCAGAACCCTGTCACACTAGCTAATTGGTGTATTAGTTGAACACATTGAGCTCTACAGGCAAAGCTCCTCTTTAAGGTATAAATTGGAAGCAGGAAGAAACAGTTCATCAAAGCTGTATGCTAAACTATTGATTGCTGGGTTCATACTGTACAGTGATTGTATTATTGCACTGAAATGAATAATGGAATTCTACAGAGATCCCATTCAGGTCTTTCATAAAGATATGCTTCCATCATGAGAAAAGGACAACCTGACTCTTTTACTCCTCTTTTGTTCCAAATAGCTTCTCATACAATTTAGATCATTGTAAATTGCATCTGTAGCACAAAGGCAAGTCAGGAAAGAGTTTGCAAGAGTTTGCGTACAGAAAGAGTAAAATGTTACTTACCCAGAGTAATGGTTGAAGATGCTGAACATTAATTTGCAGCATCTAAAGGGCTTTGATACAGTAGGAGATTATCTGCCATGTTGATTTCACCACAGAGCTGTGCTGAGAGGGAAGCAGAAAAGTACTGAAGATTGTACAGAGTAGTTGAGTTCCACAATTTCCCATGGAAAAAAGCCCAAGAAAATTGATGTAGCCTTTATGAATAACAGCATGAGGATTTAGTAGATCACTAAACCAGTTCTAATGTTTTTGTTCAAACTGTCAGATGACAACAAAAACATCTCCCTGCTTCTTTCACTGTGTGACATGTCTAGGAAAGGAATGATGAAAAAGACATGAGTGAAATTGTTAAATAATTTCTTTACTTTTTCAAGTTAATCCATATTATGTATCAACATACATATAAAAATGCAATTTAATATTTGAATTTTTTAATATTGTAATATAATCCAAAAAATGCCTTTAATCTATCTTTCATGGGAACATGACTCAACACCTCTAGATCAGGAGCCAGATGCACTGAATGCCTTGGATGCTTTAGGGCTTAGTTTTGCAATATGTAATTTTTAATTATTTTTTATATAAACATTAGCTTTAATAACCCTTCATTAAAAGCAATTCTAATCACAGTTGCAGAAAGCAGCACTCTGAGCAAAAAGTATACCTGGCTAGGTCAATAAAGTTGCAGAAAAAAAGATCTTGGAGATATTAAAATACAGACCTTGGAATCTTTTATCAAAAAGAGGGGTCTGATTTATAATTTATTTAAAAAAAAACACTAAAAAACCAGCAAGAATTACTCATTCTGAAACATGGATGAAAGTGTCATTGTTGCTTTATTTTTTTTTTCTATTTGCAGTAGCTCCTGCAAGCTGTGAAAGATCTATTCACCCCACAGCAATTTAGACTTCTTTGTCACACTGGTAAAAGCTTGTGGTAAAAGAAAAAGGATGGCCACTGTATTTTGCAGAAAATTCACTTTTTCATTTGTGCGTTGAGCACTAGATTGGAGGTGTCAGGAGGAGACATCTGGTCTGGGATCCTGTCTCTGTTGAGACACAAGAATAATTCTGACCTGTTTTTTCTCAACAGAAGCATGTTGCAAACACAGAGAAAACTTAGGAAAACTTAGGACAATGAGGGAACTAGAATAGGTACTGGCAAAACAAGATATCCCTTTGCAGAAGAAATTGTTGCATGTTTCCGTATGTGAAAAAGTCCGCAGAAAAACCCCTCGTAGTTAAAAGTATTCAGTTACTTGATGTTCAAATTAAAATGTGTTTAAATAAAAAAGTCTTCAAACAGGTAAAATACCTCAGCCTATATATAGAGAGATTTTAATATCATACCATTATAAAATTATTTAATTTTTGTGGTCTATTGTTCAGAAAGAATACAATAAAGTCCATGGACAAGAGATACTTTAGATAACTTTCCAAGATCTGGTTATGTTGGAGATATATTATGCTATCTTTCAAGTCATCTTTGTGGTTTCCATGAAATTCACACTCTCCCCCAGCTATTTCGCAGTAAAAAGGAATCAAATAACTATTAAAATTTCAAAGATTTGTTTGTTTGCTGAGGTATATGAGAAAGTTCAGTAAAAAGTGGGAGCAAAAGAAATCTCTGAATGTGCACCATCAAAGAGATTTTAATCTATATCTTTGCTTTTCCTGACAAGAATTAGAGCTCTTTAGGTGGAAAAGAAGATTGACCTGTATGGAAAATGCTTTTTTCTAGACCACGTGGTAAACATACATCTTTTCAAAGGATCTCCTTCCAAGCCATTTACCATCCAAGAATTATCAAAATAAATTTATTGGGTAATAATTTCAAATATTGCATGTCAGAGAAAAATCATAGCCTTCTCATTGAAAATTCATGTACTGAAGAGAGTAAAATTCATCAAACACATTACTAGCTATGAATTAATTGCTTACATTAGCTCAAAACCTAAGTAATATTTAAGGTCTGTAAGCAGAGTACTGAACAGTGCAGCTGAAAAAAATAAAATTTGCATCAAATAAATACTCAAAATCTTTCTCACTTGAAGTTGGAAATAAGTTCTATTTCCTGAGAGTTTTAAAGCAAATACTTTTGGGGAAGTCTAATCACAAATTACTGAGCTCATCCTAACTCTATTCTACTTCAATATTATGTTCCCTCAAGATCCATTTTTTCTTGAATTAATCTTATTTGGGATAGGTGGATTTGTACCTCAATATACATCTTCCCTAGTTTAATTTCTGTCCTGTTATCTTGAATTGTATGTAGTCAGTGGAAAATAATATTTGAACTTGAAATCATTAGCAGAGTTAAAGATTTAATGTACCTGAAATAAATCTAAACATCTCATTTTGCAGGCAGTACTAGTCCAGCTTACTAGTCTGATTTTGAAACTTATTCTATTATTCTGTTAAACCTATTTTTTGTCTGGTTTTGCATTTATTTATTTTCCTTTTGAGCCAGACTAAATGCAGTTTTCTGAAGAAGTACAATTCAAGTGTAGGAAGCCCTAAGAGTTGGGAGGCAAAAGCCCTAAGTCTCCTTTCGTACCAACTAAATGTGTGGAATATTTGTGACTGTAGTGATCCAAGCCCAAAAATGAACAGCTGATGAAGTGTTCAATCAAGTAAAATAAAACTCTTTTCATTTCTCAGAAATAATGTTTTGTTATGTGCTTTTCTGGTTCTCCCCCAAAATCAGTCTTGATTGCTTTGTTTCGAATAAAAAAAAACCCAAAACACAACCAGCAAATCCCAAACCACCAAAAAAAATTTTTAAAAAGGGGAAAAAAGAGAAAAATAAGAAAAAGAGACCAGTAATTCTAACTGGTGACATTCAGCCACAAACCCATGTGTTAAACTCATGATAAACTCATGATACCTCTATGCTGGATCACATTAGATCTGTTTGTTTCATCTTCCTGCAACTTGAAGGTCTGGAACTACCCAAGCTGTGATTAGACTAAAGAGCAATGACAATTCAGAGTGAAAAACATTGGCATGAAAAGGCAATGAACACTCACTGGTCGGATTCCAGGAAAGGAAAGGCAAAGGAGGAGGTAGAACAGATTCTGGTGCTGGAAGAGGCAACGTTGAACTGAAAGCACAAAATTCTGCCAGGTTTTAAAAGGGAAGTTTGGTTATACAGGAGGTGCAAACTGAAAGTGTGAAATAGGATAAAGAATGATTAAAAAAAAATTCGATTTATTCTTGTATTGATTCTTACTCAGATCTACTCTTTGAAAAAGACATACATGTATATATAGTTTCGGTCAAACACAGGTTTCAATAGTGAAACAATTTCATCTGCTCATTTTACTCAGACACTTTTTACCTCATTTCACAGTGTACTTACAACATTTCTAGCATATATTAAAATGCTATGGGCTATATGCTTCTTCCCTTGTTTCCCAAAGAACAGTGAACCAACTCAAATACGATCAATCTTAACAATATACCAGCATCATAGGGTATTTTATGTAGTTCTTTATATTTTTAATGAAAGGCTTAAACTTATGATTTCAAGTTAAATAAATGAAGTAATATTCCAACCTCACTCAGTTTCTATTCCTCTAAATATGATATAAGGACGACTTAGATTTTCCATTATCTAGAAGTGCTGGAAAGTAAACTGTCTGTAACACAGCTGATAATACGTTACAGTGGATAATTTCTAAATCACACAAAAATCTATTTTAAACCTTCACTTTAGGTCAAGTTTGACATCTTGACTAGTTTTCACTGAGTCTTACCATATGCAAATTTCCCTTGGCATCATTTGAGGCTCCTGTTCAGAATGAGAGAAAGGAAATTACTTTAAGAACTCCTCTTGCCAGATCTGTTTCTATTGCAAAAGAAAAGGAGGATTTCCCTTCATTGTCTGCAGTGTGATCTTGATACCATTTGAACTGTATGACTGAACAGCTCCACTGTAGTAAAAGGAAGTATTTCAGATAGGTAGGAAGAGAATCAGCACACTCACTACATTCTTGTATTCAGGCAACCCATCTGATACTTCTAATGTAGACAATCTCAACTTCAGTTGTCACTGAGAGCAGATTTGTTCAAATCTAGAAGCACATTCAGACCACATTCAGTTATCTCAGCTTTTGTCCTCTCACAAGTAAGGATTTGGTTTGTATTTCCCACATTTTACTTTTTTCTCTGCAGAACTTCTTGGAAATGTTTTGTATCTGAAAATCACAAAACCTCATATCAGGTATCTTTTTGATGCTGTGTGCATTGACTCAGAGGTTTCTCAAAGACAAAAGGAAGAGTTATTTTTTACTGGAGTACAGTCATCACTTGACTTGCAGAGAATACTTTGATATTCTTTTTATAGCCAAACCCAAGAAGCAGAACTAGCCCTAAAGCCAGCTGGTCCAGAAATCTTGAGTTGCAAGAGCAGAATGTAAAAATATTCTCTGCTGTCTACTCATCTCACTAAAATTTTGGTGATAAAATGTGTTTTGAAGAGGGGGGGAACTATCTATACAAAATAAGGAGAAGTAAAATATAGAGTGTTGTAGATGTGAGGAGAAAGCCAATTATTTATGCTTTGGTTGGTTATAGAGTTTTTGTTTGTTTGTTTGTTTGTTTGTTTTTATCTGCTTGGTTATTAGTCTGACAAGAATCTTAATGTTGTTACACTCACAGAAGTTCATGACCAATCGAATCAACTGCCTTCTGGAGAAGCACGATGTTGCTATGTTGTCTTTCACATTGCTCATATCCTTACTATTTTGACTTGAAATCTAGCAATTCCTTGCCAGATTTTCAGTGAAATATTTTCACTTTTCCAGTCAGAATGGTAGTGTTACAGAGTGGTGTTCCCTAGTGCACAGTGCTGGGGCCGGTCCTGGTTAAGACCTTTACTGATGATCTGAACGAGGGGATCAAGCACTCCCTCAGTTAGACTGCAGATGATGCCAAGTTGGACAGGGGTGTTGTTCTGCTAGAGGGTAGGAAGGCTCTGCAAAGAGATCTGGACATACTGGATCAGTGGGCCAAGGACAAACATAGAAATTTCAACAAGGCCAAGTCTGGTCGCAACAAATCCATGGAATGCTATAGGCTTGGGGCAGAGTGGCTGAAAAGCTGCCCAGTGAAAAAACCTGGGGGGTACTGGTTGACAGCTGACTGAACAGGAGCCAGTGTGTGCCCAGGTGGCCAAAAGAGCCAATGGCATCCTGGCCTGTATCAGAAATAGTGTGGCCAGCAGGACCAGGGCAGTGATTGTCCCCCTGTACTTGGCATTGGTGAGGCCACACCTCCAATCCTGTGTTCAATTTTTGGCCCTTCACTACAAGACATTGAGGTGCTGGAGCATGTCCAGAGAAGAGCAGTGGAGCTGATGAAGGGTCTGGAGCACAAGTCATATAAGGAACAGCTGAGGGAATTGGGGGTGTTTAACCTAGAGAAAAGCAGGCTCAAGGGGCCTTACTGTTCACGACAACTGCCTGAATGGAGGTGGTAGCAAGGGGGAGTCTCTTCTGCCAAGTAACAAGGGATAGGACAAAATGGAATGACTTCAAGTTGCAAAAAAAGACGTTTAGATTGGATATGAGGAAAAATTTATTCACTGAAAGGGTTGTCAAGCCCTGGAACAGGCAGTCCAGGGAAGTGGTTGAGTCACCATCTCTGGAGGTGTTTAAAAGACATGTAGATGTGGCCCTTAGGGACATGATTTAGTGGTAGATTTGGCAGTGCTGGGTTAACAGTTGGACTCAGTGATCTTAAAGGCCTTTTCCAAGCTAAATTAGGTGATACTATGATTCTATACTCCATGCAACTTGAAGTTTGACTTGAGAAACAAGAGGACAATAAATCAAGTGCACACAATACGTGTACAAGATTGTTTATACCTTAAAAAATGCATCTATTACAAGTAAAGTCACAACTTTCCATATCAAATTCATAAACTAAGTGATAGCCATTCTAAACTATTTGTAGGACATCTTTCTTTACATAAGTAGAATGCTGTACAGAGTTTCCTGACTGACCTTCTGGTGAACCTGGGTTTATGCATCTTTTAAGGCAAGGGGAGTTGAGCTACCCCATGAGAGTGTGTCAAAGAGTCAGACTCAACAGATTCTAATTTCTTTCAAAACTCTTTCTCACAGTCAACACAAGCTGGAAAGAAACTTATGGCTTCTTTTTTCAGTCTGTCTGCATAACAATATTATTTCCTCTTCACCATTCCTCTCCATCTTTCTCCCTCTCTTTCATATGGTAAACTGTCTTCTCATATATTTAGAAAACAAACAAAATAGTAATTCAGTTTAATCAGAATTTAGATTATCTTGACCCCTATGTTACTTCATTATACCTTAGGGCATAGTTAACTACACGAATGATGGAGAAATTATATAATTTTCCAAAGCACTCCATGAGGGCTCATTTCTTTAAGTGACTCAGACACCATCCTGATTGACCTCATTGGAAAGAGGGTCAAATTAAGAGAATTTCACATCTCTTTAATATCTCAATCATGTACAACTGGAGACAACTGAAAATAGCTATTGTTTCTGATGGAACTGATATAAGAACTTCAGTGAAAATTGTGGTTTTTTCCACAGAATTACAACAGATCTGATAGAGTAAAAAGCCAAGTTTCAACCCATGGGGCTCTGTTATATAGACAGTGTATCCTATAAAGAGGGTCAAAACACTGGCAGATTTTTAGCTATATGTGATTTCAGCAAGACTGCAGTCAGTTCTCATAGGTCAGTTCTCATTTAAATTTGTCCTTAATAGTAAATGTCTTAGTCCTAAAATTACATTTTATTCAATATAGCATTTACCAAAGAAATAATTGATGGTTTCTAATCCTGATGTTGGGCTTCTCTTGGTTTTCTTCTCAAAAAATCAACAGAAATAGTGAGATTCTTATCTTATATTGGTCAAGATTAATTGTATACCAACCATTATAGATTAACCAGCACCTCATTTATTTTATAGTATTGCTTTGAATTTTGAAAGTAAATGCTCCATTTATTATCTATGACTTGGGAATAAAACTTGAAAGGAAAGGCAAATATATACACATACATGTAAAATTGAATCATGCTGAATTTTTATTGCAATTATAATTTGCAATTATTGTAAACACAATTGGGATATTTGGAGTATCCCTGTAAAATGACAAATAAATAAGTAAACATAAGGCACTAATATTCCTATTCCAAGCCAAATCCAAGAAAAATATTTCACCTAGCTTTCACTGAAAATGTGATTCTTTGTCTTCCTAATTGTCTAAAAAGCCTAATCCAAAAAGCTTTATCTGATCTTCATTTTTAAAGAAAAAGAAATGTCATTCACAAAACATGTTTACAGAAACCTTTCAAAGTCTCTGTGTCTTCCTAGATTTCTGTGCTTGCTTTTTTGCTCAATATGACAACAACAATTTAACAGAACCATGAGTAAAAGGAAAATAAAGAAAAAAGTCCCACTATTTCTACCATTTCCTTTTTTTAAAAAATAAAAAACTACTTTTCTTGGTTCTTTCAACATTAATTTTACGCACTAGTATTACCAATTCATTTTAAATGCCAATTTAATTGATCACATTAGCTGTACATATTCCTTCTAGTTAGACATAAGTTTGATCACAATAACTTTCCTAAAAGCTGTCTGTCTTCTGACAGTCTGTCTTCCATGGTCCACTGATATTTTATCAGCTGATCTCCAAAAGTCTTTGCAATTCCTGTTACAGCTTCTTCTCTACACATAATTCTATAATATTGGTCCCAAATGTAGAGTAAAAAAGTAAACCTCCTTCTGCAAAAATCCTTGGTGGTCTTTTGTCCTTGTATGAGTCCCTATCTTACTAAACTTTAGCACCTGCACAGCTGAAGCTTTTTTTTTTCTCCTTAGTTGTTTAGAGCCAAGACTTTAAATCCATTCCTACTCTGTATCCCTTTTTGTTTTCATTTCTTATCCAATTGTTAGAAGTAATTAATGTGCCATAGTAGTTGCAGCACATACATTCCTGGTGTTTGTGGTTATTGATTCCTGCATAAAGCTTATTCAGTACCCTCCTATGCTTTCAGTCCTATACATTTGTTCTGTGACATTTCCCAGTGCTGCAAAATAACAAGTGATCCCAGTGATTTAAATAGGCATTTTAACATTCTCCCAGGAAATTATCTTAAGATAGGCTAGCATATATGTTTATATATCTATCCAAACCTGCAAACATAATGATAATTCACCCCTCATGTTTTTTGGGGGTTTTTTTCTGGGTTGTTTTTTTTTTGGTTTTTTTTTTTTTTGGTAGATGGTAGATGGCAGATAAAAAAAAAATTCTTTATTCTTGGGCCAGCTACATTTTTTTAACTGACAAGAAATGAAATTAATAGAATCAAAGGACTCCATCTGGCTGTTTCTTATTTCATGTTTTACTCATAAGCACATGAAGAACAACCTCTAAGGGGTTTTGTTAATGTGAAAATTCCTTCTTGTCTGGATGTCAATGTAGTGAGCAGGAAGTGAATAATTGCCAGGGAATAAGGAGAGGAGGAAAGAAAAAATAATATTTAGGGCGGGATGACAAGTGTAAACTATGAAAGGATCCACAACAGGGAATGAGTTTGGTTTTATTGACTTTTGTGGTTATGCAGATAATTTTCTTTCTGATAAAAAGATATCTGATTATCTAAGGAACAGAGCAAGTATGTACTTGTTCTTCCTGGTAGTGGAATACTTGTTTACATAGATCAGTGTGTTTTAAAGGAAGTATGCTGCATTATTTATTCAAGATGCTAAATGCCTCATGACTTTCTGCCAGAAATTGCTAAATGATAGTCTCAAAACCAGGATAATTTAAATTACAGCTCTTCCTCATGATACACATTTTGACATATGTAATTCAGAATGTATACCACAAACAGTCTTTATACATTTTGATCTAAAGTAGCAAAAGAACTCCCTTATTGAATAATTATAGACCAAAGAATCAAAGAATTTGTAAAACAGAGATACGTATTTCCTCTACAACCTGAGCAAAGCTGGTTGCAAAATTCAATGTAAAGAGGACAGCATGGTTGAAATCCTCATTGTTCTACAGATATTACAAGGGAAGGGGTGAGCTGGGAAACAAGAAGTATATTGGGCAATGGAATAAAATTTAAAAATTTGCAGTGTCATAAGGTACATATATAAGGATGTTTGAATTCTTTATTACTTCAATTCCTCTTGTTCCTATTACAAGTTGAAAAAAAAAATTATTTGTGTATGGGCTGGTTAAATTGACAGTGAAGTGGACTGAAAACTGGCTGAACTGTCAGGCTCAAAGGATTATGATCAACACAAAGTGCAGCTGGAGACCAGTCACTCATGGTGCACCCAAAGGGTTGATACCAGGGCCAATACTGTTTTACATCCTCAGTTATGAGCTGGATGACTGGACAGAGTTCACCCTCATCAAGTTTACAGATGATACCAGATGGAGAATAGGGATTATGGCCAATTCCTTTGAAGTTCTTGCTACCATTCAAAGGAATCTGGACAGGCTGGAGAATTGGACAGAGCAATTTTGTGAAGTTCAACAAAGGAAAATGCCCAGTTCTGCACCTGGGGAGAAATAATCCCACATCAATACAGGGTGGAAGCTAATTGTGATTTAGGGACATTTACTGGGAAGACTTTCATATATTGTTAAGTTTCTTCATAGTTTGTGAGCAAGACTAGCAAACTGAAGCAACGTTAGTCATATAAAAATTGCCATATTTGTAGACCTTAGACATTTTTTGTCTATTCAAATCTTGATTGTTCTAATAGATTTTTCACTACTCAAGATTTATGGCAGGGCATCTGTAGAGGAGCAATAATCTACTCCTTCAATTCTGGAAATCAATTTACTCATCTTTGTTCTGCATAGCAATGTTATTGAGACATTCTACAATTGAAAAATGTTAGGTGCTTCAGTTAAACCTGGCCTTGCAGCATGCACTCTTGAAACAGTGATTTATTTGCAAGAATCCCAGAATCAGTAGGCATCTTGTATTTGGCTAGCAAAGTAAATAACGTGACAAGACATATTTAGAGAATTATAATAAAAACCAGGAGAAATATAAATGGGAGGGAGATAACGCATTGTCTTTCTATGAAATTATGGAACATGTGGGATCACTGAGGAAAAAAAACTGAGAGAAGGCAGGGATATTTTTCTCATTCTTCTCCATAAATAAATCAATATGCTGCAAGATCAAATAATTCTTCCATGACTGACACTGCACATTCATTTTTTACGCACATCAGTATTTTTACTATTTTTAATTCATATAATATATGTTTTAGAAAATTTGAGGTTTAACTGCAGGTTTTAGGTGAAGAATCTCTCACTGACATAGATGCATTTGATAGAAGTGTTTACTATTGTAAAAAAAGCTAGTGTGTTGCCATGTGTAGGAAGCTGCACTGAATCCATGCCCCAAGTGCTTAAAAGACAAATGTCTTTAAAAGTGCTGAATTTGTACAAACATTTGCCAGTAGAAGCAGTTAAATACCTACTTTACTTCAACTGTGTGCTTATCATGGTTGCTAAATTGGAATGAGCTTACTCTTTTCTGCATCTGATCACAGTTTTGTAATGTCTCTTCCACACATTGTAAATTTTTTCTTTAATAAAGAACATTTTGGAGAATGCTAGTTTTACTATCTCTTTCCACCAAGGAAAACAGCTCCCAGCTGAAAGGCAGTAAAAAAATATTAAGAAACCAATTTTAGTTCCCATACCAGTTATTGTTTTTTAACTTCTAGTTTAATGCTTATCTTCTCTATCTAGATGCTTTTTCCTTATCTCTAGCTGCCCGTTCAGCAGCTGTTGGTAGTCAAACTGTCACTTCCTATTCACTTTTTGATGAGAAACTAAATTCTGAATATTCACCAATTCCATCTAAATGTTTACATAATGGCTTCCTACCTAATTAAATTCCCCTCTCTTGGACTCTGCACTCTGACAGTCTCTCTTCATTTTCCCCTTGGTTGTCTCTTCTGCCATTCTCTGTCTTGGCTGTATGCCTAGAATATATTTACTGCTTAGATAGAACCAAACTTCCCAAAACAGTGTGAGAAAGAATATGAGTCCTCCACTTTTTTCCCAATAAAAATCATGAGAATGGATTGTGTCTAAACATACTCATAGCTTCACAGCCTACCAATTGAATTTGAAGGTTTGTCCTCTTCTGTTTCTCTCTGCCTGTGTAAAAATCTCTTCAACAGTGGCCTTATGTGTATAAATAAGCTTGCTGAACTATGTGCAAACTGATCTTAATCCCATATAGAGTTGACTCAATTTGCAAATCCTGTCTGGTGAGGCATATCCTTTCTAGCACACTGCAGAAGCATAAGTTTGAAAGACATGTGAATAAGAACTGCAAAACTTGTGAGGACAGAAAAGAACAATCTGTCTACTGATACATTATTACTGAAGCTTTAAAAATTTTATTTTCTACAAATTAGAAAACTAGAAAATTACTAACTTTTAGTACTGCTTACAGATGATCCAGCACTTCCCACCAATCAATTAAAAGACCACCCCCTAGTTGTCCAATGCACCAGACAGTTTTCTCTTTTGGATGTCAGTAGAATAAGAGATTTTGTTAAATTAAAAAAGGAAAAGACACAAGTTCTGCAAGCTCTCAGGAAACCACCACAATAGTGGTGGTCAGTACTACCACACCTCTGCTTAATGCTTCCTGCTGATGCCCCCTGTGGCTTTCCCTTCAGAAGCCATGTTTTGCAGATGGTTTTAGTGGGAGTTGTCTCCTGTGATAGCTGATTGGGCCTAAGTCTCTTGAAGGGCTGAAAAGCACATTACAATTAGAGTGCCATAGCACACAACTTCCTCGTTAACTTTGGATGATAAAATTATTTTTAGATGTACCATACGCTTTTGAATACATTTTCAGAATTTTAATATTTAAAGAGCACTTCCACTGTGACACATTAATATACTTCAAATTAGAAACTCATACAAATTTCATTAACTCTTGTCAAAATTTTATCAACAATTATCTATTCTTTGCTGCATGAGAAAGAGGAAACTTGCACATAAATTTTTACACTCCTAATGTGTTAGTTTTACACAAACATGTTAATTTTCCTTTAAATGGCCATGGACTCACAGGAAAGACCCGAGTGGAATAGATTAGTGTAATCATAATTTAATTAATCTTGAAACAGAAATGTATTTAAGCACTAAAAATGTTCTCAGTGAACTGCAATAAATTACTACAACCTAAATTCCTTTTTTTTTCTGTGCTAGAGTGTATTAATCATTTGTCTTATGCAAGCATTTCTAAACACTGTGCTGTAGCTTTTCTCTTATTCAAATCACACTGACCCTCTCTGAAGTGGTATCAGAAGCGTGCCTTTTACATACTCATAACAAAAAGAATGAGAAATGAGAAAATCTCAATTTCTAGAGGAGATACTTCTCTAGTTCTGTAATAGGTATTAAGAGAAACTGCTGTCCTCTCTACTTCTGTAGAAAGAGAAGATTTTATTACAGTTAACCAATAATTACTATAGGAGTAAGAAACATTCTGCAGTTCTCTTTCAGAGTCAAAACTGACAGCTTATAGTACATGGCTGGCAAGGAAAACAAACTGCTGTACAGGAGGTGTTGTCTCCTCTGGGCTTCAAATATCAATAGTGAGGTCTTAGATGCCAGGTCTCTAAGTGTATCCTTTCCCTCTTTTTACCATCTGTGCTCTGGCTTAGTTAATGCAGAAGACAACCATTAGCCATAATTTTGACAGAAAAATTAGTGTTCTGTGTGGAATCAAAAGAAGAGAAAAAAATGCACTTGATATTTATTTTAAAGACAGTTTTATTCTTCTTTAACATGACTACCTAATTGCTCTAGTTTCAGCTGGGATAGAGTTAATTCCTTAAAAGGCTGGTACAGTGCTGTGTTTTGGATTCAATATGAGAACAGTGTTGATTACACACTGGTGTTTTGGTTACTGTTGATTGGGCCTGACTAACTCAAAGACTTTTCAGTGTCCCATGCTCTGCAGTGAGGAGTTGCACAAGAAGCTGGGAGGGAGCATGGCTAGAACAGCTGATCTGAACTGGCCAAAGGGATATTCCATATCATAGAACATCATGTTCAGTTTATAAAATGGAGGAATTACCCTGGAGAGAGGCCAATTTCAGCTTGAGGACAGGCTTGGCATTGGTTGCTGGGTGGTGAGCAATTGTACAGTTCAACCCTTGTTTTTCTTGTGTTTTATCTCACTCTTACCCTATTATCATTATTATAATTATTATTATTGTTATTGTTAATATTATTATTACTATTTTTTCCCATTATTAAACTGTTCTTATCTCAATCCAAGAGTTTTATTTTCTTTTCTTTCCTGATTCTTCTCCAAATCCCTGGGAGGGAGGGGAAAGGGAAGTGAGTGAGCATCTGCATGGTACTTGGTTGCCAGCTGGGGTTAAACCATGGCACTAATGTTATTGTATTACATGCCTTCTAAGACACCAGTATAATTGAACTGATGAATTTTCTCAGTCCTGGTGTGAGCTTCTTTCACACACATGTACAAGTAACTATGTTCTGAAGAGCTGAATCTTTTACAAATGTCACAACATTGAGCAAAAATAACAGGATACAATCTGGTATACTGTTGCATAATATAAAAAGTTCATCTTATGCTCACCAGTATAGAAATAAAATATAGGATCCTATTTGTATAGATCATATGACTTGAATGGAAAGCTGTTCATCCCTTTAAGAGTTCTGTAGTTGGGTCCATGCATCAATCTCTTGGAATGTACAATTTTGTCACACTTTCTCATTAGAAAGGTCTGTCCAGGAAGATGAAGAAGATGAGTCATTCTCTATACAAAGCAACAGATTAAGTGAACTGACCTGTTCTTTGGAGTGGCTAACAAGCCTCTGAGAGCTTGTAGGTAAGGATCAGGGGTTGTAGCAACATGGAGTGTGTGACATGATGGTACATTTTGCTAAGGAAGCATTGCTGTTATAGGCCATGGCTCTCACAGAGGGCTTTATCATCCTGACATATGCTGGAAGGACAATACTGGAGAGCATAAGCAAAGCAGATGTCTG
Source organism: Corvus cornix cornix (assembly GCF_000738735.6). Classification (NCBI taxonomy): domain Eukaryota; kingdom Metazoa; phylum Chordata; class Aves; order Passeriformes; family Corvidae; genus Corvus; species Corvus cornix. Next base: position 15,719,865 of record NC_047057.1, on the reverse strand, counting down.
GAAAGCATCAAGGTTTATTTCTTGACACAAGTAAGTGATCTGTAAGCTGTCAGGAGAAGGCTATTGGACATTCAATTTATGATTAAGGAAGGACTGAATCTTCCTTTTAAAGGTTAGTAAGGTAGACAGCAAATTTGACAGCAGGAAGAAATGCTCCCAAGATGAGGGAGTTTAAGTTCCTAAGAGAAGTGAGCAAGATGAATATTAGTATCTGTTGTGTTCCACTATGGGGACCTACAGAGAGTTCTTTTAAAATTGGGTGGTCAGGAACGAAATTAAGCCAAACGAGGAAAACATTGTATCTGAAAAACCGTTTATTGGTAACAAAAAAGAGAAGGAAAAGAGTTGCTCAAATGAAAGATGGGTAGAAGAGACACAAAAGAAGAAAGGAAAATGGAAAAGGAATGGGGGAGAGGAGAGAGAGAGGACAGAGAGAAAAAGAGGGCGTTACCAGCAGCGAGGCAGGGCAGTGCTGTCGGTGTCCAGGCAGGGCTGTGCCGCTGCCTGCCTGCGGCCGGGCCGGCTCTGACCGAGCCTGCGCAGCGCCCGGCGGGGCGCGGCTCCCGCAACGACGGCCCCGGGCACGCGGTGAGAGGGCGCTCGGATGGGAGGAGCAGGACCCCAGACAGGGTCATGGCAACCGGCTGGATCGGGGCGGCAGGGTTGGAAGCAGGCAGCCCAGGCAGGGCGGCCGTCAGGGGCACAGGAGGACAGGACAGGTGTGGAAGCGAGCCAGCGAGGGCATGTTATAAACATGTATTATAGTATTGGCTTCTCGCAAAGTATTAAAGTAGATATTATATAATGTTAGAAATGCTTTTTGCTGTGTGGATGTAGTTTTCTCTCGTTTTAGCAAGAATGTTAGCAAGTGTGAGCAAGTAAGATAACCTCCAAGCGAGCAGAGGATGAAGCCCGAGGAGCTGGTAATCAACACTTTGTCCAGGGAACAAAAGGGCCCAAAGGCTACTCTGCCCGGAGAACGAGGGTCCGAGAGCCCTTATCACCGCTCTGCCCGGGGGGCAAAGAGGCCCAAAGCTGCAATCAGCCCTGACTGTCTGAGGAATTAAGAGATCCACCCTACCATCGACTCTTACCTAGCGGGCCCAACCCCAAGAATCAAAAGAAATAAAACCACAAGGCCGAAGACTACGCATGCTCTAAAAAGGCAGACCCAAGGAGTGGCCATGCAGATCAATTCCTAGAAAAGTTTTAATATGAATAGAGAACAGACAGTAAAAATGGTATAAAAAGGACTCACCTTGGGCATCAGGCGTGCTTTTGGCAGAGCGCCAAGGCACCCGGCCGTTATCCCTTTGCTTTATTTTATGTGTCTCTTATTGTCTTTATATTAAACTCTTTAAGATCTAACAGGAGAGTGAACCTCGTTTTTCACAGGCAGGAGAGCCAGAAGGCAGGCTGGGGCCAGGGCAAAGGAGGCAGTGAGTGGGAACAGCGAACAGTAGCGAGCCCCAGGGAGCAGCAATGCTGTCGGTTTTTATCCCCCCCGGCCCCTCCCAAAGTCTGTCTGAGGACAGGGAACCATTGGCCCAGTCCAACCTTTCTTTGCCGTCCTTTGGTGGAGACCTTTTATCGACTAGATCGGAGAAGCCCCTCCACAGTGTCTCCTACTGACTGCCTCCTGTGGGGTGTGGCCAGGCAAAGTCCTCCCAGGGACAAGGCTTCTTCTAGCTGCCTCCTGCATGTGGTATATGTGCACCCCTCCTCCACATGCCTCTGACAACCATTGTTGCGGCATAACAAAACTGAATTGGCTCCTCCCAGTGTCACAAACATGGACTTTAGGAAAGAGGATTTCAGCTAACTCAGCTGAAATCATCTCATCTTGAAAGCATCTCATTGGAAACTCCTCTGAAGAGTAAAGAGGTTTGGAGGATCTAGTTGATATTCAGAAAAAGCTCTTCAAAGCACAAGAACCATCCATTTTGATGTACAGAATGTCAAGCAACCATGGTAGAAGGCCAGTACTGCAGTACTGATGAATTGAGCTGAAGTACAAAAAAACAAAGTATACAGAAAGAGGAAGCAGGGATGTGCTTCTTGGGAAGAACTTGTACATGCCAGCAAGGAGTTAAGAGAAACAAAGGTCAGATGAAGCTGAAACTACTGTGACATGGAAAGTCAAAAAAGGATTTCTAAAGATACTTTGCAAGCAAAAAAAAGCCTAAGGAAAATGTGAGGCATCAAGTTTAGTGACAGAACACATAGAAAATGGTCTTTGCCTCTGTTTTTAACAATTAAGGCCTGGCTTGGGCATTTCAGAACCATAAGAGAACGGTCAGAGTCAGTATGAGGGGTGGACCACCCATTCTAAAAAGATGACAGGTGGAGAAATGAGTAGCCAAAATCCTCAGGATCAACAAGGCAAGTGCCAAGTCCTGCATTTGGGCTGTAATAAACTTGAATAACGGTAGTGTCTGGTGACTTACTGGTTAGGGAAGAGCTCTCCACAAAAGAATCTGGTGGACAAGAACTCAACCATGAGTCATCAGTATGGTGCTGGAGTGAAGGTGGTCAACCATGTACTGAACTATATTAGCATGAATATGAGCAATAGACTGAAGGATGTGATTATTTCCCTGTACTGAACACTGTTGATCACATGTAGAGTACTGTATCTAGGTTGGCTCCTCAAGAGAAGGTTTTTGACATACATGTTTGAGTTCAATGAACAGCTATCAAGAAAGTTAGGAGGATGAGACACAATGTGCAAGTTCCAGTGTGAACTGGATTTGTTTAAGAACATCCCCAGGGGACATTATTGCTACCTACAGCTACCTTCTGTAAGGATATGAAGACCAGATCAAACTCTTCTTGGAGGTGCAAGAGAAGCAAATAGACACAAATTGTAGCAAGGAAATCCCAAACTGGTATTAGGAACAATCTGCACAATGACAGTAATCAAGCACTGGAACAGATTACGGAGAGAGGCTGTAACCTGGAGTGTGTCTGGGTGAAAAATTATAAAACATTATTCTCAAAGATGTTTATTTGAGAGTCTCTGCAGAAAGAGAAAGAAAAGTTTGCTGCATCTTTCTCTCACCAAAGGGCTGTTATGTTACTTATGTGCAGTTGTTAGCATTCAGCCTCAAGGATGCATCGCACAGGTCTTATCTGCTAATTATACTGAGAGAATTTTTGTGGTCTTCAAATGCTTCAGGAGGCATACTATTCGACCAAAATAGTGTTTCTGTAGTTAGCATCACAATAGAGCAGGTCAGCTGTTACCACAGGTAGACTATGAAACAGCTATTGTGTATGCTATTGGCTTATCAGAAAAGATGGATTAAATATAAAAAAACATTGTGAGTGCAATAAAAGTTTGCTGTCTCTAAGTCTGCATTACAGAGATTTGCTTTTAAAAAATGGTGGGTTATTTCAATATTCTAAATCAGAAACATATATTACCATACATTTCTCAGAAAATCAAAGTTTTCCCCACAGAGGACAATATCTAGACACTGCAGGACAGTCCTAAGTCTAGTATAGTCATTATCCACACTTCTACCTGTGGTAGAAAGCCACCTTTGGAGTGTTTCACACAGTATTTTTAGAGGGAAACTCAGATGCAGCCAATGCTTCTTGAGTATATTTTCTTTCCATCACATGCTTCCAGTTTTCATATCTGCTTTCATTAGGGTAATACCAGTTAGGAAAGGTGAGTGAGGTCCTTATTTTCAAGTCTCTTATTCTTACTGAAAGGCATTTAGTCATCTCACCAGAATATTTGTGCAGGCTGCTGATGTGATAGGAATCCCAGAGATACCTACAACATTCAGAGTGCTTTAAGGACCTCTGTTATAAGCACATCAGATCCTCCATCTTGAGAGTAAGAAATAGAACTGAGGGTGCACTGTGCATTCAGAGTCCACCTTAGAGCACATTATTTTTCCCTGTGCAAATGAGCCTCTAATTTCTCCTAAATTTCCTTCAACCCCCTGCAACCTGCAGAGGATGACACTACCAAATAACAAGATACTATAAATTAAGAAATGTAGCTGTAACCCCATTGTCACAAAGAAACATATGACCCTTATTTTAAGACAAGGACAGAAGAGCAGGTAATACTGCTCAAACAGTCTATGACAGTTTCATATTTTGTAGTTTTAGTCAGCAAATGATGCTTTTTCAAATAGCATAAATGTCTCATATCCACTCATGTTACTTAATTTAGTTCTATTAAGGAATCACAGAAGATTTAGTAAAGTAAAACAGTTACCTGTTCCTCAAATTATATACATGTTCAGATTAATGTAAACACAGAGGGTTAAGGTAAATAGTACTGAAATATGGTTGCTTTGTAATCTATTTTCATCTTTGACAGACTTTAACCATTTGTTGCATTTCCTATCTGTTGAGTATCTGCTACATAGCACATTATTTTAGAGATGTTCATCTGGTGTTGTTTAAGAGGAAAAAAAATTATTATATGTTGCTCTAGTTTCTTAGAAACAGATGTTTGAGTTGCTTAGGTTTTGTTTAGTAGTACATCACACATCTGTCAATGTATTTTTCTGGATGTATTTATGGAAACAAACCACTTAACCCACCCAAATTTCTACTGGTTTGGGGTTTGCAGGTTTTTGTTGGTTTTTTGTTGGTTCAGTTTTTATTTGTTTGTATGTTTGGGGGTTTTGGGGGGGAAGGGTTGGGGTTTTCGTTTGTTTCTTTATTTTTGTCTATATAAACAAAAAAAAAGAGGGATTAAGAATAAAAAAGGAAGCAAAGAAGATGGAGGGGGACAAGTAATTTAAATTCAGAGAATAAGTATGTATCCTAACAGGCAGTTTATGTCCTAATAGGCAGATAGGACACGGACAAAATGGGAAACCAAGCAGCCACAACAGGAGTGAGAGAGAGCAGGATACTAAGTCACTTTCAGTGGACCACAAAGAAAGGATACAGTAGCAGTCTTGAGTTTTGAAAAGACATTATTCTAGAAAAACTTCATGGCTTCTCAGGTGAGATTGGTAAAATAGTCTGTAGTATTGTTTACCCATATGATAAGGACCACTGAAAATGGTGCTTAACATCTCAGGAATTAGAAGGATGCAATGTTTGTGAGCATGGTGCCCAATACTCTGCATAGAATTTGGAAAGGTTATTTTTGAAATCAATAGCTTCGTAGCTTATTTGTGTACATTTTCAATCCATGCTTTTTGTTGGGTTTTTTTTCTTTTTAAACATTTATGGACTAATCTGGCACTTCTGAAGCAGCCTGCATAATAGCCTTACTCATATATGGCAAGTCTCTATTACCAGGTTGTGCCTTGGTTTTATTCTAGCTTCTAACATGAGCAAGGAGCAGATCTGAACATGATCTCCCATGCCATCAGCCAAAAGTAAACAATTGTCTTACATTCACTGAAATTAATCAATCAGTCAAACAAAAATATGCTACTTATATAAATATTCCTTTCAAAGTAGGAAGAGGACACTGGAATCAACTTTGAAAGGAAATTAACTACAGTTTTGCAGAATTAATATACTGAAAAAAATCCACCTGTTTTTCAGAGTACACAATATTCCTAGTGCCAGCTAGCTCTATATAACTGGAAAAAAAGCTCCTTGCACTGAAACCATGTATTTCAAGAGCCATCGTTTTCACTAAAATTGAAATCAGTAAGTAACTTACTGTATCATTTTCCACAGCATTGCTGGGGTAGTATAACAGGACTAACTACTCTATTATTCCTGAAGTTTTAACTGAGTGGCAATAACACCCCAAAGGATTATACTAAGCTAATGACCCAAGTGTTGATTTTGTTGAAAATGCATGTGAGTCCACCTTGTCTTTCGCTAGTTAATGTGGTCCTTCAGTGATGAATATCTGTTAATACTGAGGTACTTGTTTCCTAAGCAACAGTAACCAGGTAAATGTTTCAAAGCCTTCCTACTTGCTTGATGATTTTACACAAAAAACATGGGGTTTTATTGCAAGGAACAGGACTTGGGATGTTGTTGACTCTACTGATTAATGAGTTGCAAAAGAGTTGAAGGTTTCACAATATAGATACTGAAAAAATATTTTCTTCTGTTTTGGTTGATGTTAATATGCGCTGACTAATAAAAATTAAATAATCCAATATATAAAAATAAAAGTCTCAAGGCAAAAACACTAGTGAATTTGGATTGGTATTGGTTTTGTTTTTGTTTTCCAGTTTAATGAAAGACTGCAAGATACTCTGGAGAATTCGAACAATACTCTACGTGCTTGAAATACTATTACTGAAGGAGATCTGAAATTTCCAGTTCGATTCTGATCAGTATCATAAGACAGTCAGAATTGGACTCTTTATCTTTCTCGGACAAAGCAGGGAGCTGAAAACAGATCCCATTACCAAAATTGCTGTTCTATTCTCTAGCCTATTATAGGACTGACACATTTTAATTTTTTTCTACAGAAAGATTTTTATTTTTCAGAATGCAGTTAGAAAGACATGGATTTTTATTTATTTGGGGCAAAATTAGAGTTTTTCCATAGTACCAAAACTAAGTAAAAGAATATCTACATTTTTATTAAAGGGAAATACTTAGTTTAACTAGAAATCAAATATTTTTCTATGTTGTTTAATCTTTTTTCTCAGTCTTTAAAATCTTATTTTAAATTTTACCTTTAATTTTTGACAACTTTATATCAAAAATAGATTGTTTAGTATCAGGAAAATACTACTCTAGAAATATTGTAAGACTAAGATAAGACAAAATTAAGAGTAGGCTGTGTACCTAGCTACATGATCCCATGTATCACACTCAATTTAAACATATTTCCTTCTGAGAGGAAGATAAGAAATTTTTTTCCCATTTAACAGCTAATATTTCAGGAATGTAATAATTTTTGGATTTTAATTATTGAGTACTCATATAAGTTACTTAGATGTTACTCCTTCCTGGACACATGCAAGCTGAAGCTATCAGAAGATCTTTACTGCATCAGATTTTCAGGATTCAGAATACACATTCAAAAACATTTTTGGAAGATCGGTTTTATCTAAACTGATCAGAAAAATATTTTCATATTTGTGCACCAGTAACATCAGCCAGTTTACAAATGAGACTTATTTGTAAACTGATATTGATACTACAATCAAATTTCTGCCCAGTAAAGTTTTTTTTATTGACTTCAGTGGAAAGGAAAAGAAGAGCAGCTGACAAAAAAATATTAGCTTCTAAATATAAATATGTCTTCAAAATAAAGATTAAAGTAATTTTACATATTCCTTCTTAAAAATCAAGATTCCATATATTGGACTTAAACAGATTATAATTATTATAACAACTGCCTCATGAAAATAGCTTGTATTAATTGCTGTGCAGTACAAGTTCAAAGTTATGAGAGATAGACTGCAATATAAAAATTCTCTCTTTGGAACTGGAGTTGAAAGAGTCATAGGAATTTTCTCCTAAATGAAAATCATGCATATCTGTCATTACTGAAGTTTTCTGTGTTTTATGAGAATTGTATGTGATTTTCTCAAATGAAAGGAAAAAACCCACAATTCTTTCCAGTTTTAAGGACAGTGTGGTACATTCTTCAGAAGGGCAATCAAGAAAGAACAGTGAATGAGCAAAGAGTAAAAAAGTTGTTTAAAAAAAAAAGAGAACTTGAGAAGAAACAGAGACATGTATTTCTGAAAATCAAATACTGACAGATGCAGATGTCTTGATAATAATAAGCTTTTTTTTTCACTTTCTTAAAAAACAAGCTAAGAGAATGTTCTGTGCAAGAATAACAAGATTTAATCCTTCTCCTTGTCTTACCAGCAAAGGGGCTGAAATAGCCTAATTTCTCTCTCACAAAGCTATCACATTCATTATTTCTTTTCAGCTTTTAATGAATTGTCATAGTCATGGACATGGATATAGAGATTTGTACTAAGGTTTGTGCAGACAGGAGTCATTTTACACACTTCTGCAGTGTGATTTTTTTCTTTTTTTTCAAATTGAAAGTGAAAGTGGTTTTTTAAGTAAGCAGAAGAATATTACCAAAACTGGAATTTATCAGGTCATCAAGTTCTTGCTATAGAATGTCTGAAACACTTTATTTTTTTATAAATATCTGCTTCTGTATCATACTGTCTGCACAAATCACACAGGTATGAATACAAAGCTCTCCTCCACAAATTTGTATCCCTCAAGTGATATGTAGAAGGTATTTAGAAGAGGAATATGTGTACTAATTTTCGCATTATTTATAAAAAAACATTTAGGTACTGATCAGAATTTCCTTCTCCTAAGTACATTAGAGCAATATCGTGGGCTTCCACCCTGGAAAATGGAGATTTTCATAGGTGTAGTGGATTCGCATCTTTGAAAAGAAGGAAGATCTTACAAATTGCAAAAGCATCCCAGAGATAAAACACAGAACTGCCTTTTAAACTAAAGTTCACCATCGGCAAGAACACCCTATAACATAGGAAGGATTAATATCTGTATTCTGCCTATCTCATAGCACAGCACTGTGGTTTGCATCTTAATGTGTGAAACTATGTTTCATGTTTGGCAATTATTGGTCATGCAGGAGAATATCTTCAGAACTGCACACAGGTGTCTGGTCAAACACTGGACCTTTTCAGATGCTAACAAACTGCTACCAGAAGTTTTTAAGAGCTGGATACATTGTCAGAAAGTTAACACACTGTCAGGTAATTTACTCACAAAGAAAAGCCCATTATAGTTAGAATCTAATTAAATCTAATTATTTTATGAAATCACAACAAAATCTCAAATCCACAGAGGAAAGTGCTCTTCATTATTTGGATATTGAACTCTGCAGCTGTCAAATGGGTTAAAAAGAAAATCTTAGAATTTCACATCTGAAACAATTAAAGACGTCTGAATTCAAAGGTACTTACTTTAATATATGCAAATTAAGTTATAGTTAATGAATGGCTATTAATAAGGAAGGGATTTTTTTTTCTAAATGTAAAGTTGGAACCTATAGTTTCTTGTGTGTAAGAGCATGGTCTGATATCTTTATTGAACATGAAAACCTGGTATTAGCTATAATGGATCTTCATCTCTTTAGGTCAAGTGATACAGCAGATTTCAAGCTCAAATCATCTTTTAGTCAAATATCATATTATTGTGAGCTGGTAGTATTCTGACAGATGTTTCTGTTCTGTTGGCATCCATTTAACACCTAATAGAAATGTTTTCATTTCACTACCTGATTCCAAGGACGAGATAAGGAAGAGTGCTCTGGAAGCTGGGCTTTCTGCATAGTCCTTCTATACATGTTTTGACACATGTTGCTGTGATAATTTCTTCTATAGTCTCCATTACTTATCCTGAATGCCATTGCAATGGTGGCCCCTCTGTAGAGGATATGACACTTGAGACAAAGAAATCATGAGGCAGTGAGAAAGGGCAAGGTGGATGGCTGAACTGGTAGTGTCTGCCAGCATCTAAGTGGTAATATCTCTCCCAGAACATGAGGTAGGTTTGGGAATAAAAGCAAAGGAAAACACTACGACACTTCTGTGGGACCTCTACCCTTGTCTTTTGGAAAATATGCTCTAAATTGTGTGAATTTTAAACATCTGGTATGTATACAGAATCCTGTTGCATTAACTAGAAATGATAAAGAAATGGCTAGCCATGACATAAGTGCTCCATGGGGGACTTAGGCATGAATATGGTAATATCACTATCGAAATTCCAACCAGTCAATTGGAAAATGGATTTTGAAAAACAGCATTCAGCCTGTGATAATTGCAGCTTAAATCCTTAATGCTCCAGGAGTGTTCATACTCCATTAAATTAAGTGCTCTACAGAACCAGACTTCAGAAGCCTGATATTTAAGAAACATAAGCAAAGAGGAGACTGGACTTAAATATGGGAGACTTTCTAAAAGGTGTTCAAAAAGCTGTTCCAAAGAACAGCTGCAAAGCAAGTGCAATTGTTGAACTTCTCTGCCAACCCAGTTCTGGGAACATGAAGCCTCAGAACAGAACACCGTACAAACAGAGCACGCACACCCTTTGAAAATATTATAATGTCTCCTGTGTGACCTCGATATGCATGGAACCATGGATATATTGTTGATAGTTGGGGTGTTTATGCATGTATTGCTCAGCAACAAAGTATTTCACTCAAAAGAAAGTATTATAGTGTTAATAACTGTAACAAATAGATATGAATGGAAGTATTCAGTTTTAGGATTATAGTTCCAAACTCTCTAAGCTTACATAATAAATTATTGGCTTGCTTATTTGTCTTCATATAAATAAACCCAAGAAAGTTAGTGTTTATTTTCTGGTGTTTTCATTCTGAGTGCCGTTGTTCCAAATATTGTCTTAGTCTGAAGAGTGCAAAATGACAGATTCCAAGGAAGATAATCTGGGGTTTGCATACATGGGAGCCTGCCCAATGTCTTCTCAAGTGCTCAACTTCTGGCATCTGCTTCTGCACAGACTTTTAGTTCCACCTTTTTTAAAGTTGCTATGCCATATTGGGGTGGCATTCTAGCTGGACTTGCTTGCAAATTGTAACTTTTGAGAGTTTAAAATCTCCACTTGCTATTCAATTTCTTCTTTTTTAAACCTCATCAAATTTACTAGTCTAAGAGAGACCTAATTAAACTTCCCTGTGTGTTCATCCTGGCTAGCATATTTTAAATAGCACTTTTGTATGAATTGTTGAAAAGCTAGTTTATTTTATATCAAAATTGTGTCCCTGCTTCATGCATTCCAAGCGTAACAAGATCCCATCTTCACTTAGATCAGATTCAGTTTTTTAAAAAATAATGGCTTGTGTTAAAGATAGAAGTACTTATGCACTACGTGTGTGGAAAATGGTTCGATTAAACAGACATTTGGGAGAAGTTTCATCTGATTTTGTATTGTACATGTACCAGGTAGACACCAACACCTGAGCTATGTCTCTGAAGTCTTTTTATAGTCAACACAAAAAAGGCAATTCTGAGTTGTTATTCCTTTTATCATGAGGAAGATATTTAAACTGGGTCATATTAATTACAGTCTAAAAGTTCCTGCTTCTCAACATTGATAATAAAAAATGTCTAGACAACTGGCTCAGAGGTATATGTCTGCGTTCCAGACTTCCAAAACTAGGCATCAGGAGACAACTTTGTGTTCAAAAATTTTAAAAAGGAGCTAATTATTCAAATATGTTGATTCTATCTGTCCAGTGTGCAGATTTTGCAGGTGGTTTTTTGTCCTGGTCTAAGGCAACTCCTATCCATGTTGAAACAGTGTTGAAACTGCAACTTTTATTATAAGAACTTTTGTTCCTGCTCCTTTGGGAAGCAGGATTAAATTGGATGTTTACAAGAAAATCTCATCTTGTAATTCAATAGTCTTTCCTTTTTATACAGTTACACTTTTAGATTCTTGAGCAGGAAAGTTAAATTGCAGAAGGAAGGGTTACCAGTTGTCTTGGTTTGAAAGACAGGCGTCTGCCAAGGAAGGCAGGAATCCCCCTTGAAATGAAAAAAAAAATGCAACCCCCTTCCCTCTGAATTATAATTTTGAAATTAAGGGGCTTTCAGGCAAAGATATGAGGAATAGGAATAACAGTTATTTACTAATATATATATATATGTGTGTATAATAAGGCAAACAAACAGCAATAACTACAGCAGTAACAGCAAACAATCACAAACCCAGTCCCAGCCTTCTCGGCTGTCAGGCTATTTCCCCTCGGGTGCAGTTCCGCTCGCAGCCGGCAGGGGCGCTGGCGGCTCCCGGTGAGCAGGGCAGGTGCGATGGTTCCCCCGCGGCTGCAGGGGGCGCTCCGGAGCGAGCTCGGGGAGCACGCGGCACTGGCGGCCCGGGATCCCGGGAAGGGATGGAACAAAGGCTTCACAAACCCCTGGGCAGCCGATTCTGGTGTCCAGCCGGACCCTCGGGAACAGCAGGCTGGAACGGCAGGCTGGAACGGCAGGCTGGAATAGCAGGGATGAGCACAAATCCTGGGTGGCAGACGAGATGTATCAAACTCCGGAGCTGCAGTGGGAACCCTGGAGGTCTTGGCAGGCAGGGTGAGTGGGGCTACAGAGTAGCAAAGACTCAAAGCGAAGGCTTAATGCTGCGGCCCAGCTCCCAGCGGGGCAGGGAAGGCGGGCTTGGGAATCCCAGGGTTTCTCCGGTAGAAGCAAGGAAGGCAGCCAAAAAAGCAGAAGTCTGCAGTGCTGACGAATTCCTCCAGCCTCTCTCTCCATCCAAGCGCCGGGAACTAACAGCCCACAAGCCCAGGTGAAAGAGAGTAGTCAGATGGACCCCTCCCCTGTGGCCAGGTCTTTTGTTTTTCTTAAGCAACCAGTAATTTATCCCCCTGGCAACATGTATAGGGAAAATTCTTTAAGAGAAAAAGAAAACAGAATGAGAACTCCTAACACCCCAACACTAGTGTCCATGTTAAATATATCCCTTCTTTTTTTTTTTTTTTTTAAATTTGGATGGTGAGAATTGCTATTTTATCTGTTTGAATATGTGATTAATAGAGTGGCATCTTCAACAAAGTGGAAAACAATAAACTTAACCACTTTCCATATTTGTGATAGAAAAGTAGTGACACCATTTTTCCCTCAAAACACCCAAAACACAAACCCTTGAAAGATACCAAACATGTCACATGAAGTGGAAAGCTCAGTACCTTCCTATTGCTCAGGGTGGGAGGGTGAGCAGGTGGAGGGTGTGGGCGCAGTGACTTTTATCAGCATGGAATCAAATCCTCAGACTGAAAAAAATAAATCTTGCCTTGGCTGCATGGAAGACATTAGAGCTATGCTTTCTCTCTCTATTCCACAACAAACTCACCCTGATATATATATTATCATATGCCATTTGGATTTTAAGAGCCACAAGAGAAGAAAAAAAGAGTGCTTATAAAACTCTAGAAGTGTCCTCTCATTACTCTACTAGTCTCCTCCCCTGCCAGATTGGTGTTGACATAACTAGATTTGGTATATGCTAGTAGATGAAAAGCATTATTTGATGAAAAGTGCGTAGGAGCTTTCTAGATGAGGAATAGGATGTGCATGACAAGAAGGATATGGAAATATCTCCCCAGAAAAATTATTTTGCCTTACAAAAGGAGGTAGTTCAGACATAACTTTCTGGTGTTTTGTTTGGTTGTTTTTTCTATTCTCTATTTTCCTGTCTACCAGAAAACACAAGTGCAAGGAATGGATGGGACAATATCTTCCAAATTAAGTGCCTAATCTGGCCAGTGAAGGAAACCAGGATTTTAGGGCATTTTTGCAGGGTGCTCCAATGAATAGAGTGTCTGACAGAGGTTCTGGATTTCAAAACTTGGGATGCAGAGAATGTACTGTGTCTGCTCCCAGGCCCATTGACAGGGAGACATCAGGCCATCAAGTTTATCTCCATAAGCCAAGAGTGGAACACTAGCAAAATGCCAGACAGGGAATCCAAATTACAACTTCCAAGGAATAAACTTCTTGTCTGTCCCACTCCCAGGACAGTCCTAGAAGAGCCTCAGCCCCATTGTTCACATATGAAACCCATCACAATGAATCATTAGGACCAGATCCCTGTATCATCTTTAAAACTAAAGGAACTTCCTGCTGAGGGGTATGGGACACAGTATGGGGAAAGAATATTGGGATTACACAGAATTTATTAAGGCATGTTTCAAGGAGGAAACAAAGGTGGAAAAGGGAGGTATTTTTGTGATTTGGGAAGAAACAAGTATGGGAAATATAGGATGTAAGGGAATAGAAGAGTCCATTTACATGTAATGGAGCTGGTCAGTATGCTTCCTGGCCATGCCCTGGCCCTGATCACTGCAGTCGGTCCTGTCTCCTTGTTAGATTCCTTATTTTCTAGGAAGAGGCTCCTCACTCCATGTCCACGTGTGTGTATGGGTCTGTGGTGTCAACCAGAGTGAGTGCAGTTGTGAGAGCGAGTGTGGGATCACTAGTGAAGATCAAGCTGAATGAGCCAGAAGGGAGTGGCTTGGGATTAAGTGGTGTGTGTGGATGTGCCAGCATCTGAGGAGGCTGGGATCCAGAAACTGCAACTGGTCAGGCTGGGTGGGTAAGCCCAGTAGCTGCCCTGAATCTTGCCAATCTTCCCTCTACCAGACTCCCTGCTCAGCCAAAGTTGGAAGCAGGATGAGCCATTGGTTCTCTGTGTTCCTGTGAGTGCTCAGTGTGTCTGTTCTTTGTGTGGACAGATGTATAAATATGTCTATATATATTCCATATAGTGTAAATTGCCCGTCAGGAATAGGTGCTCAGCCTTGTTACTGGAGAGACTGTGAGACTGAGTCAGAGTTAAAGGTCTTTTCCAGCCTAAATGCTTCTATGATTCTATGAATTCATGTCTCAGAGATGGCCATAGAAGACCTGAGCTGTGCAAGGGGAGGTTCCTGACCATACCCTATCAGGTATTTCCAACTGCAATTATTTGTCTGAAACTAGAACTAGTCAGTGCAACTGGCTATCACTGAAAAGCCAACGTTGAATGGGTAATAGAATTTAAGGTTGGTGAGTAAGTGTAGTCACTTAGCTGCACAAAGAAACTGTCAGTCAAAAGTCCAGTCTTCAATCATTGAATGACCCTAGGGAAGGTTTTTTAAATTGATACATAAGTTAGGCTGTGTATAAGGTAGTTACTAACCCATTTTATGGGAATACAATGAATAGGTATTGATAAAGAAGTTGGTAATCTTAGTGAGAAGGGCGACATCTCTGCACTGGATTAGAACAAAAGACAATGAGATTAGTTTTCACACTTTCAAGAGAGATTAACTACAAAACACCCACGGAATTTCAATAGGTTTTGGCACTATAACACCATTAAAGATATTTGAGACTATTTCAGAGTGATCCAGGGCAACCTAATTCACTGATTTCAGCAGTGGAAACTGGTTCTAGACATAGCATATTGTTTTTAATAGTTCTGTCATTGCATAAAAATAATTTTGAATATCTAAAATATCTAAAATGCAACATAGAAACTGCATGTAAATTCTGTACTTTGTAACATAACAAAAAAAAAAAGGAGACACCATAGTGGCATGTCTTAATCAGTGCATCAGGTTTTGCAGATGGGCTGGGAAATTTTTCTGTTTAGTATTTTTTTTCCTTCATTGTCTGATACACATTTTGATAGGTTTGATGTAAATTTCAAAGAGCACAAAGAAGACAAAATAAGAATTTTATATTAAGGGACAGAATGACACTTTAAATTTTTTTTTCTTAAAAAGAACAAACTTTTTTGTTTCCTACTGTGACATGTTAATCTCTGTGTATCATAGAAAGGACTGCCAGAAAGAGGATGGACTAAAAGCCAAAACTAAGTGATGCTTACACAGTACAAAAGAGAGAGTCGGCAGGTCCTCAAAACTGATTATTTAAAATCTATTTTCCAGAAGATCTGATAAACTGAATTTCCACAACCTGAAATGGACTATTACATAAAGATATCCCCAGGCACTGGTTATAGTCAACAAATCAAACAGATCAGAGCTTTTATCAAATTTGATCAACAGGCTATAATCTCTTTAAAAATTTTCCAAACATGTTTAAGCATTTTTGCAATCCTTGTAGAGTCTTACCGTACATGACCTTCTCTTTCTCTCCTTTTTCTTTGTAAAGAACTTAATTCAATTTGTCTTCTTAAAAGAACAATCTTGTAATACAAAAGTAGCCCAGATTAGGAGTTCTCTGGGACTCCAGCATCTAGAATCACTATTTGTGCCATAAGAGACAGTGAATTGATGAATGTCATACAAAAGAGAAATTGCCAACTCCCAAATTACCTCTCGACTCTCTTTTGTGCTGGGTTGTACAGTATTTTTGCCCACCTGTCACATGATCACATTGCCCATCTGTCAGTCTAACTTGTGGTGATTTCCATTTAAGTTTTAAACAGAGGGGAATACATTCTGTAAGTGGATGCCAGAGGCTTAACTTGAGGGGCAGGCAGGGAAAACTTGGTCATTGTCAATCCCCATTGGAAACAAGTGACCAAGCAAGTGGAACCTGCAGCTGTCTGATCAATCAGCACGCAGGAAGGTCAGACAGCCATGGCATGGCTCTGCCTGCTTCCCAGGTGACAGACCAGAACACTGTGAAGGGCACTTTGGGGTGAGGAGTGGAAGCTGAGTTTAAACGCACAGGAGAGACTGGGGACATAAACATGCTGCTTAGAGGCAGTGGTGTAAAGCATCATGAAAATCTTTGCCTGAGAAAATTTGGGTCAGTGTTATGGGTTGGTCTAGGAGACAAAAGACAAAAGACAAAAAAAAAAAAAAGAAAAGAAAATAGACATCTGCTCTCCTGAAACTTTTTTTTAAGAACATTATTTCCCTTTTTCCGTCATGTGTAGATTTGGCAAACTCTTTAGGGCTATTTCTTCTTAAAAGTAGTGGGGTTTTCTACTTCCTATAGAAGACTTGCTTCCCTGCATGGGCATAACTGAGATAAACACTAAGTATAGTATAATTAATCAGTTATGCCAAAGATAATTTTGGCTTAATGTGGGTCTACCAGGCAGTGCACTGAAGTGCTCCTAAAAGCTGATAGAGCTGCATGTCACACCACTATGCAGAAATACTGTCTCGTGTTTCAAAAACCGATACACTGGGGGCCCCTACAACAAAGTATCTCATGAGGTATAAATACATACCATATTTTGAGTCACATTTTTTCTTTGGTTGCCGGTGTTCTGATTGAATTCTTCGTCATAGATACGCCACTGTAGAACACGTAGGCATGTATTTTTCCACTGTGCTGAGTAATAGGAGACTCATATTTGTGGAAAATAGCAGAATTAGAAAGTATTTCTGGTACACTACAGAATAAATATCTTTGATATAAAGGTGGGCAGCTGCTTCTTTATAATCTTACTTGTCAGAAGGCTCTGTACTTCTTTTCCTCTGCAATTTTAGTATTGCTGTTCAATGAACTCATAAAAAGGTAGTTTCACCATCTATAAGAAATTTATTATCCACCTGATTCCATTTCATAGTGCCATATTTGTCATACATTAGAGTTAATACTAATTGGCACATTTTTAGCAATATTTTAAAAGGTTAAAATAGGCATACAATATACAAATCTTTTCCCTGAGTAAATGCTTTTATTGGCAAGGCAGGGAATCCTCCTCTCCTCTCCTCTCCTCTCCTCTCCTCTCCTCTCCTCTCCTCTCCTCTCCTCTCCTCTCCTCTCCTCTCCTCTCCTCTCCTCTCCTCTCTCCTCTCCTCTCCTCTCCTCTCCTCTCCTCTCCTCTCCTCTCCTCTCCTCTCCTCTCCTCTCCTCTCTCTCTCCCTCTCCCTCTCCCTCTCCTCGTTCCCCACAGTTATTTTATAGTTTTATGTACACTGAAACACCTCCAAGATAAGGTCTGAAGTATCTCACTTCCTTCTTTGCCTCCCACAAAACTAAATAACTAGCAGTCCTAGTGATTTTGATAGAATTTGTGGGGTTAAATTATTTCAGAGAAAATGAGTCAAACATGAGTCTTGCTTCATGACTCCTTGGGAAGGGTGCATTAAACACCACGTTACTCTTTTCCTTAAAGGACAAGATTGACTCATAATTAATTGAAAAAATAGAGTGGGAGCTTATCTTCAAATTTATTACTTCCCTTTCAACAAAGGAACCTTCTTGAGACTTTGAGGGAGATTGTCCTGCTTTCAGATATCTAACTCCAGAGCCTGAAGTGTGCCTGTTGAAACCATCATCCTGGTTTTCCTAAGACTTGATAGAGCTAGACTATAAAGTGCATTAAGAGTTTTCTGCACAGAAGTTTAGAAGCCTTGTAGAAGCATAGAAGGGTTTTTCTTTCTCCTCAATTTTATGGCTTTGAGTGACATAAACTTAGATCCTCAGCTCAATAGACAGAAAAATATAGACCAGGTAAAAATCTGTGATGTATCTCACCTTTTTTTCTTTATATACTACATTTTTCAATATAAATCTAATCTTTATTTTATTGTATGTTACAGTGATTTTTTTTCTGCCAGGAAATCTAAAAAATTTATGGTTACAGAAGGCATGCAAATACGACCAAAAGTAGAGAACTAAATTCTTTAAATGCAAATTTGAGAAAGACACTTATTTTATGCTTCTTTTTCTATAGTAGTAATAATGCTTAGCTCTTGTAATTTCCTGATTATCAGTGAGGAAAAGCAAGTTAATTTCAAGTTAACAGGGAGCTGTACATCATACATGCAGAACTTGAAATTATTGAGTTCTGCTATCAAAATACCTAAAAGTGGCATTTTGTGGCTGGCTAGGCATCATAATAATTTCTTATCAGAGTAGAGCTAGTGTTGGGAAAGGCCATTAATTATCAGTGATTACCCTTTTGTTAAATTCCTCCCCCCCCCTCCCACCCCCTTTTTAAGCAGGTGAAACTCAGAAAAATATTTGTTTATAGTCATAAAATCATAGAAGAGTTTGGATTGGGAAAGACCTTTAAAGGTCATTTAGTTCAACCTCTCTGCAATGAGCAATGACATCTTCAGCTGGATCAGATTTCCCAGAGCTCTGTCCAACTTAACCTTGAATGTTTCCAGGGATGGGGCATTTACCATCTTGCTGGGCAACTTGTTCTAGTATTTCACCACCCCCACTGTAAAAAATGTCTTCCTTATATGTAGTCTGAATTTACCCTCCTTTAGTTTAAAACCTCTAAAGGGGTGGCAGTAAGGTTTCTCTGGAGCCTTCCCTCCTCCAGACTGAACTAACCCAACTCCCTCAGCCTGTCCTCATAACAGAGGTCCTCCAGCCCTGTATCATTTTTGTGGCCCTATGCCGGATTTGCTCCAACAGGTCTTTGCTGTGCTGAGGACACCAGAGCTGGACACAGTACTCCAGATGGGATTTCTCAAGAGCAAAGAAGAGGGAGAGAATCACCTCGCCTGACCTGGTGGCCACGCTTCTTTAGGTGCAGTCCAGAATATGGCTGGCTTTCTGGTGCACACTACCAGCTTATGTTGAGCTTTCTGTTCACCAGGACCCCCAAGTCCTTCTCCTGAAGGACTTCTCTCAATTCATTCATCCCCCAGCCTGTATTGATACCAGCGGAGGGCCCTGACCCAGGTGTGGCACTTTGCACTTGGCCTTGTTGAACTTCAGGACATTTCCATGTCGCACTTGTCCCTGTCCCCCTGCATGGAATCCCATCCTGCATGGGTGTCAACTGCACTGCTCAGCTTGGTGTCATCTGCAAACTTGCAGTGGGTGCACCTGGATCCCACTATGATGAAGATATTAAAGAGTACTGGTCCCAGCACAGACCCCTGAGGGACTGCAGTAATCACTATCTTCATCTGGACATTGAGCCAGTGACCACTACTCCTTTGATGAGAACATTCAACCAATTCCTCATCCACAGAACAGTCCATCCATCAAATCCGTATTTCTTCAATTTAGAGAAGGGTGTTGCTGGAGACCATATCAAAGACCTTACAGAAGTCCAGATAGATGACATTCATCGCTTGTTCACTGGGTAGTTCTACTGTCCAGTTCACTATTGTTGCCAGGCAAACAAACTGCCAAAATAGAGCACAACACATAGCTTGAAAGGCAGGTTCAAAGGCCGCGAGGAAGATCAAGCAAATTAATTGGTATTTGTTGCATAATCCTATCACTGGTATTAAATTTTGTCATGCATAGCATTTCACTTTATACCCCACTGATCTGCAGAGAATCCAATAACCTGCTGAAGTGCAAAAACAAGCATTCTTATGTCTAATAAAAAACCAGAGAAATTATTTTATGACCCATTTTAGAAAACTATGGGAAAGCCTCTTTCTCTCTATTGATGGTCAAAGGAATTTACAGATAATATTCCATGTAATTTGCAGTTCTCTCCCAAACTGTAGAAGTATCAGCCACTCCAGATCTCATGAACACAATGCAGAGACTTTTCTTACCTCATTGGGAAACAGAGTGAAATAATAATTGGGGAAATATTACAAGCTCAGGAAAAGTTCATGAATGTTCATCTGTATGTAAAGAAAATTGGAGCAGGTGCAACTGATAAAGGAGTATAAAGAACAGTTTAGCTGTCAGACTGAAATGAAGTTATGGATCAATCCCTAATGGGTAGGAAGGACTCTATCAAAGAGAAAGGTACTCCTACACACAGGGAAATCTGTCCACTTCATTTTCAAAAGTAGGAGTTGGTGCATTTGCAGATAACTGTACAAGTATATTAGGGAGTTATTTTGTCAGATCCAGAAACATTTCAGAAAATATTTAGTAGTTATTTTCATATCTTCAGAATGTATCCGCATGCACATTAAAATGTGTGGAAACTCTTTTAGAAGCTCATTAATTTGAGGAAAAAAAGTCTTAAATTTAATCAGTATCAGGAGAATGAGAAGCTACAGAAAAAAAAAGTGTTTAAATGAAGTCAGATATTCACTCAAATGTTTGAAACTCATTTTGTAGCTCTTTGATTCAAAGGTTTTTTTCAATAGCTGTTCCATATCTCCCATCTAGCCATGTGAGAGACTAGAGAGAGAGGTCTACTATAGGATTAATCAGAACCTAATACACGCTGTTTCCCAGAATATATGAATAAACCTGTCATTGTGACATTTAGAAAAGCTGCCAGACCATCTCAAACTCTGTCCCCCTGAATTTTACACGGAACATCAAGTCCTTTTTTGTTTGAAATCGAGATTCACCTTACCTAAGCTTTTATTGGATATTATACAGTTGTGGAAATGAATCATCTTACTGGGGGAAAAGGGTATAAACTGGATATATTTTATATCTAAGGGAGAATCACTAAAAGAATTCTGTTTGTAAAAATATTACTTGAGTTAGTAGATTCGAGCAAGCAATTTTATAATTTTGTCCACTGCTGCAGTACAGACTAGGGGTAATGACAGCGTTTAAAAATCCTTGTCCAAGAGGACAATATAGCAAATAATGACTTGTTTTGATTCTTCATAATCCACCACAAATTTGTGCTGTTAGGAAAGAGTTTTTTATAGTTCAGCCATTCTGCACTTTAAAAGCCATAACACAGAAGACATATCTCTGTCAAAATAAATCTTTTGAAGTACAGTATGAAGTAATATATTTGCAAAAAGAAAAAATGAATACATGAGGAATTCCATAAAGATGTGTTCTTCTGCTGTGTACAGATGGTCAGATGCAATTTAGGTTGAAATCCATCATATATGATCTTGTATGATTCAGCTTGTCAAATTAAATTCTTTACAGGCTCAGTCTTTAAAGAAGTACTAAAGCTTATATAACAGCAATAATTGGTCAGCACAGGTCTATTTTCAGAAGCATCTGATCCTAACCAACTTTGAAAAAGGGAGCATTTTGGCAGAAAATGATTGATCTCAGAAACCAGACTTAAAGACATATGTCTCTTTGGATTTAAGCTTATGCAAAACAAACAAACAAACAAACAAAAAAACCCCAAGCAGCCAAACGGAAAAGAACAAACCCAAAAAAATCCACAGGACTCTCTAAGATTGAACTTTATTACTTAAATGAAATGGAAGAGCTTTCCTCCTTTCTCAGAGCACAATATTCAGAAGAATTTCTGAGATATTATCATTGCTTTCAGAGAATGGAGAGTTGTGCTTTCATTGGTGTAAGATCCTGGAGCTGTGTTGTGGTTGTAGAAACCACAGTTGTAATAGAAGACAAAGGAAAGGGACATCATAAGAACTCTCCAAAGGAGCAAAACAGGAGCAATGGTTGCTGGAAGGGCTCTGTCAGAAGCTCAGGACAGAAGAGAGCATTCACTGTGGTGACCTATTAGAGAGTCAAACAATGGACTACAGCTGGCCCTAGAGAGAGATGTCCTTTCCAAAGTAAAAAAAAAAAAAAGTATAATATTTGATAGTAGCAGGAGAGTTAGAAGCATGAATTTGTACAGCCATTGCACGAACCTCACGTGGACAATCTCCAGCCCAGCCAGCCTGCCTGTTGTAGATGTGCCTTTTCCAGTTACAGGCTAACAGTATGTCCAAATTGCCTTCTCCATAGCACAGGCATCTTCTCTGTACCCTGTTCATCTCTGTAATAGCAGAAAAATTTCTGGTAATACACTAGCCATCCTTCTGCCACATTTAATTCAAAAATATCAGTTGGGTCTGCAGAGGCATGCTAGGCACAACTTACATGAGATGTGTGCTATGTATTTTTATTTGGATGATTGCTAGTAAACGTGCTTAATTTAACATTGATATTTCTTTATAATGAATTTAGGGAAATAATATTCCAAATTCCTCAATAAATATACTTTGATACATATTTTGGGTTTTTAGAAGTTTTCAAGAATGCCTACAAATGGACAGGAGATATTAAATTTAGTACTTTATACTTGCTAATTTCTGACAAATACTTTTTCTCTGAATTTTTAGATTATGTTGTATATTAAGTCCTGCATACTGGAAGAAAATACAGCAGTACTTGGAAAATGTACAGTACAGATAGGTCATGACATTAAAACCCAAGACACTGGGAAACTTGCACATCAGTTTTTATTCTTTCTGTTCCTTCTCTACATGAGTACAGACCCCAGCAGGATACCAACTCCACAGAATGCCTATTAAAGCAGCAAAATATGGAGTTCTTAACGGTATGACATAAGAAAGAGGTCAGATTTATAAACTAATTTGCTTTCTGGTTACTGGGGAATATGACAAATATCCCATGTGGATGCTTTTTCCATTCCACCTGTTAGTGTTCTCTCGTAGGCTATGTTTTTGACAACTCTCTTCTTAGTAATAAAAATTACTGAAGAGAAGATACATAGGTGTTTTTTAAGCACTAACATTAAGAGTAAAGTTGAAGTGTATCCTAATGTATTTTTAAAAATATGTAAAATTATTGTTTGTTTAGTCTGAATTATTCAAGTTATTTAATCAGAGCTTAAAAAAATTAGGCTTGTAGACAAATATCTCAACCGAATTTTTAGTGGTTTTTCCTCACAATAAAAATAGGGCTTTCAGGGTCAGTGTTTGCCAAGTGTTTCCATAAGCAGAGAATATTTTGCTCTCCTTGCTCACATGCTGTGAATTATAAGAATAAATAGATTTGGTAATATTAATAAAGGCAGAAATGGAGTTGTTTCATGCATAGCCTAATCACTAGGATGCTCTTTGTTTGATTAAAATGTCAAGAAGGCTATTAGGAAGCAAAGACAAAAGCAAAAAAATGGCTTGAGATAAATAGCCCTCTACCAAAACTCCAAGAATAATCAAAAGCTATTCATTTATGTTCTCTGCTTGTGATCCTCTGCTGAGTTCACCAGACTAGCTCATTAAAGGGTCAAGAGAAATTCTGCAGCTAAACTGGCTGTAAATTGCACAACCATTTAAGTAAGGAGCCAGACTCAGGGCTCCCAGACCTCAGAACCCAGAAGTGAGTAAACCTGGGAAGGTTGCATAGCTCTCTGGAAAAGGCTAACAAGATTTTAGATAATATTGTTGTGGATGTAGATCTTTGCTCAGAAAACTTTTGTTCTTAGCTTTCACTGAATAAGCTGTCTGGCTACTCTACTTCCCCCAAATGTACAGTATTTTAGGGAAGATATTGTCTTACAGAGAATTAACTAGAGAAAATCTGATCAATGGACAGTTTATCCTATCCCAGTGGAGCAGCCATAAAAGCTTGAATTTTTCATAAGCCTTCATGTACAAGGTAGTACACACAGAGTATAAATGCATTAGGTCTGTAACTGTGTTGTACTTGATGCTGCTTGTAAAGTCATCCACACTTAATGAAGGAAAAAATAAAATTAATTGTCCAACTGCAAGTTCCATACTTGAGCTGACAATATGACCCAGAAATCCTGTGGTTTTGTGATATAATCTTTCCTATAGATGACATTCCTTATTGTGCTGATAAGACCTTGCTCTGACTGACTAAAAACATTACATACAGGTGAGCATCAAGTGTAGTTGCACTGAAAAAAGTAAAGGCCCAATTAAGTGTTCTGCTGTAGTCAAAAGGGATGCTGCAGCTTTTTAGGAAAAAAAGTTTGTAAGAGTAAAAGCATTTGATGACCCAGTTGTGGAAAATAAAAAAAAAAAAAAAAAGCAGAAAAGTAAGAAATATTTCTTGTGGAAATTGAAAATATTTCTAACTGAGGTGAGACTTTCACATTTTTGCAGTCTTGAATATTCAAGTGTGGTTTGCAGAAGAGTCCTTGCAACCTTTCATATTATGTGCAAACTGAGCACAATATTTTGAAACTTGTGTGTCAAAACACAGACTTCTAATCAATACATTGGTGACTGACAATCAGTTTATCAAAAAGATGAAGTTTTCAGCCCTCTCATTGGTTTTAGTTCTGGTACTCAAATCCTTCAAAATGCATGGTGCCTAATTTAGCTTGCAAAGTTAGCACACAGCATTGATAATGGAAAACACCCATGACTTCTTCAAGGTATTTGAGCTTGGAAGTGGGAGTAGAAATCAGGTATACTTACAATCCTTGTTCTAATTCCCAAGCTATTATTGCATTTTGCATCATTATGCTGGACTACTTGCTGTGGAGAATGAATATCACTCATCTGATTTGATGCCTCTTAACTGATAGCTGATACCACTTCATCAGAGATCCTTTGTAAGAACACTTACATATCTGTTCCACCTGCATTTGACTAGACTTAGACAAATAGTAACATTGTCTGAATTAGTTCATCTGCCCAGTTCCATCAAGCTACGAGCATATATATTACATCACAGGTAGAAGGTACAGGTAGAAGGTGTCTTTGTGGGTGGTAAAGTTTATGCTATATGGAAAGCATACTCCTTGGGACTAAACACTAAGACACTTCACAACTCTTTACAGTTTTATAAACAAGTCTTTCTAATCTAGGGACTAAAAATAAATGCAATAGCTGGGTGGCATGATAACATATTGAAGAGATAGCAGAGATTAACTTTGTTTTACAAAAAAAATAAAAAGATGAGCTTAGAAAGGACCCCATTTATTACCAAAAGGATTTTGTAGGTGCCTGTTTCAGAAAGTTTCTTAAACTGCATATTTGTTGGCAGCAGACCAGGTTATCTTTTTTTGTCCTTGAATTTCACAGCATCACAAAGGTTGGAAAAAGAAGCACAGTTTGAAAATTATGTGCATATCACTTAGTCGTGTCATAGAATAACAGGATATTTCTTATATTGATATAGAGGAAAAGGTTTAGCTCCCTGTAATTCTCTGGAGAGAGACAGAAGGGCTATGACAAAGCACTGTGTGGTTCATTCCAATCATACCTATAAGGTTAACTTTGTGTGATGCATTTTTGTCATGAATTTGTAACACCAATTGCATCTACAAGCCATGGAAACCCTCTGTCACCAAAGGGTTTGTACATCTCCGAGTCTTGTTGTTTACTACAAGAACTGTGCAAAGCAGTGCCTTCATCTGCTCTGCCTGGTTGGGGTTTTTATGGTTGTGGGGGTTTTTTTTCCCCCTTCTAAAAACATTGCTTAATAGAAATGGCATTTTGCTTTAAAATGTCCCAGCACATTTTCTAAGACACTATACTGGTTTTCATTGTTCCAAATACAAAAAGAGTTCTGGATTATGTGCTGAGGGCTAAAAATTGGTGTTTACTATCAGTTTTGATGTTGAAGTAAAAAGTTCCATGCTTGAGAAAACCCATTTTCTTTAATACTGGAATAAATGTACTGTTCTTATAGCTATGGGAAATGTTTTCTCTTATTCAGAGGCAGACCTTTTAATGCTAAAGGCCAAAAGCACTTTTTAAAGCATTTTATTAATCTCGCAAGGACAAGAATAAGGAGATTTTTTTTTTTAACCGTCCCTTTCTAGGTAAAAAGTATGCTTAAAATCTTATTCCTAATTTTTTTTTCCTTGTTGATTCTCATTTCATCATATTTTAGGACTCAATTATATTTTAGGACTATTTTCTGTTTGACAAGTCTGTTGGTAGAGAATGAGTCACCCACCCAGCCTTCTGACTCCATTAGGTGAAAAGTCATACTTGTGGGGATTCTTTCCTGTGAGAAACCTCCATCACTACTAATTTGACCTTTCTGGTTTATTCCTCACTCCAGGTTCAAAGCAGCAGCTAAAGGAATGGGGTGAATGGAGACAAGTTCATGCTTGTGGTGGCAGACAAGCCCCATCTTTCCCAGCTTGTTTTCTCAGGTGCTCATGTACCACAGATATGAGGCTCTGGATATGGAAGACCAGCCAATGGATGCTGTACATGATGGTTCCTCTACACTAGAGGTATTGCCAAGGTCAGAATGGTGTTGCTTCCAAATCACAACTACATCCACAAGATAAAAAAGGCAAGTAATAATTGTATGTGACTCCCTTCTGAGAGGAACCAATATGTCAGAGAGACCCTTGTATTAGGGAATTCTGCATCCTCCCTGGGGTTAAGAACATTGCTAGGGAACTTCCTAGTATGGTACAACCCTTGGACCATTATTTCTCTACTATGTGAGTGGCCATGCAGCTGTGACATGTAGTCCAAGGGCAATCAAAGAGATTTCAGGGCCTTGGGATGGTTGATAAGGGCATCTGCAGCAGAGTTTTTGCCTTTATACTGCCAGTTGCAAGCAGCAACAATGGAAGAAATAGATGGACCCAGTCTATTAATGCATTGCTCCATGACTTGCATCACCGCCACAGTTTTGGGTTTTTTGGTAATGTGACGGTTTCTATGAAATGAGGCATATCTTCCTCAGAGGTTGAAGAGAGTCTTGGGTAACTGACAGACCTTTAAACTAGACTAGAAGGGAGAGGGGAAGAGTATCAGGCTTGCCTGTGACAAGCTGTGGGATGACATGACAAACTGAGAGGGATCTCGCTTTAGTGAGGGCCAACAGCAGATAGAGTGAGGATTCTCCCCCTTTACTTTTCTCTGGTAAGATCCCACCTGGTGTACAGTGTCCAGCTCTAATGTCCTCAGCACAGTAAAAACATGGACCTCTTAGAGCAATTTGGGGAGGGGCACAAAAATGGTCAGAGGGCTGGAGCACTTCTGCTATGAAGACAGACTGAGAGAGCTGGGCTTGTTCAGCCTGGAGAGGAGAAGGCTCCAGAGAAACCTTAAGGGTGGCCTTTCAGTACCTAAAGGGAGCTTGTAAGAGAGATGGGGCAAACCTTTTAGTAGGGGCTGCTTTCAACAGCACAAGGGGTGATGTTTTTACACTAAAGGAGGGTAGATTCGGACTAGATACAAGGAAGACATTTTTTACAATGAGGGTGGTGAAACACTGGAACAGGTTGCCCTGCAAGATGGTAAATATCCCATCCCTGGAAACATTCAAGGTTAAGTTTGACAGGGTTCTGAGAACCTGATTAAGCTGAAGATGTCATTGGTTATTCCAGAGGGTTGGATTAGATGGCTTTTAAAGGCCCCTTCCAACGCAAACTATTCCATGATTCTATGAATTTATGACTCCATGATTCTATAGTTCTTTTAATAAAGAGATTTTCATCATTTTGGTTTTAGATCCTCTGTTTTACTCTATTGTCTCCTCACCAAAGTATATACTTGTACTAATTCTCAGTATTGAATAGATTCTGTTCTGAATCAATACTGATTTAAATGAAACTAGTAAAGTTGTTTGAATACAAACGACAACCCCACCTCTTATAAACCAAGCTGTTATTTGTAAACAGACTATCGCATACAGATGTACAGAATTTACAATTAATTGTGTTTATATGGAACCAAGAAAAGCACTCTATTCTTCTCTCTCTAACCCCCCCTCGGCCCCCCCGCAATAGAAAAATTTGCACTTCACATTCAAGCCCTGGCCTATTGCCAGAGGCCTGTGGGCTCTCTGTGTTACTTTCCAAATCCAACTTGCCTGTGCTATATTATAGAAGTCTACTGGGTAAGCTTTGGCATAGGATACCAGCTGATTTTTGAAAAGATCAAGTAATCTCCTTCTTTTTGAGCTGTTTGGAATAAAACCTCAAGTTCATGTTCTCCAGCATACCAACTGAATGTTAATAAGGAAAGAGTCCAAAACTGGCAGTTGATTATCTCCACTAAGAAAATGGTTAATGTTTCTTTTGGTGTTTTGTGGTTTGGGTTTTTTTGTTTGGTTGATTGGTTAGTTTTTTTCCTTTTTTTTTTTTTTTTTTTTTTGGTAGGTTTTATTTTTGGTTTTTAAAAGGTAGAGGTTGTGTAACTTTTCAGCTATATAATGCTCTGATTTGCTGATTTGGGAAGTCAAATTGCTCTGCAAAAAAAAAATCCAGTAGCCCTAGAAATACCTCTATCTGTGCAAAACTTTCTGAATAAGAAATTGGTGAGCTGTTTCTAATTCTGAAATTGTATTAATGAATCGCCTGTGATTCTTACAGACCCATGGACAAACCTCAAGGGGGAAGCCAAACTGAGGTTCAGTGAGTGTCCACTACGGAAGCAGACCTGAAATGGTAAATCTGAAGATTATCTGTTTGCAAACTTTGGGGACTTCTCTCTTCCTAACAGCTCTGCTGACATTGGCACCAGGAGAGGTACTTGAGATGGACTATTAGTGGGCACAGTCTTCTTGTCTCTGAAATTTGTGCCTCAGCCATGTTTTGAAACAAAGCAGATATACTTCATCTCTATTTATGTAGACTTTGAATTCTCAGGGTGGAGACAATGCGCCATCTAAAGATGACACTTCTCATTTTTCTGACTTCTGGAGCAGTCTGGCTGTTATTCGTGTGTGTAATCCCCACACAATATTTGCTACTACTGGATCTGTAGCTATATTGCCCCAAGTTCCACTTAGATTTCCTATTTTTCCTCAAACACACTGAAACCAATTATTGTGGAAGAACTTCTCAAATTCTTCAGAGTTAATTACCCTGAGTTAATTACCTGATCATGTCTGAACTTGTATCACAGACATTCAATGCCAAATAACCCCATTTACAGGAGTGAAGCATAGCAGGAACTGTTTCATTTAAGAGCTTCTTAAAAATAATACTCAGAATTCTTCAGAACACTAAGGGAATGCTAGCAGGGTTTTCATTTGAGCTCAACCTAGGCAGCCAAATTATTATTTATAATAATGATTTTAAAGCATCCCAGAAGATAAGGTCCTGACAGAGAAAAGCTTTCAGAAGTCAATTACTGTTAATTTTTGGACTAAGCAAAAATATAAGGGTCTCTGTTTTCCCTGAGAAGGACTTTATATGACATGGCTATGGAATAGCTGCTGGAAGTAGTTGACACACCAGGCATTGAAGGACAGAAAGACAAAAAGAAAGAAAGAACTGAACTTCTGGGAAGTAAGAACTCTTTAAAGAAAGTCTCAATTTTTATGGGTATGTCACTCTATTCCACACCGATATTATGTTCAATTTCATATGATCAAGATTAGGAAAACAAAGAAAGTCAGTAGAAGAAAACTATGGAATATAGATAAAAGTAGAGGAGAGTCAATGTTAAATTGTAAATTATTTCTGCTGGCATGAAAAACAGTTTATAAGGTAAACCAAAATTATTCCAAGGAAAACAGAGACAACCCAGCTTGAAATCCCATTGTTAAAACAAATTTCTATCAATCAAATGATTAATTCTACCTTCGCAATGTGTCAGTTACAAATGGCAACAACTGGAATCAATGGTATATAATTTGTCATCTCTTTGAAGTCTCAAAGATTGGTGATAGGCAAAATACCAATGAAGCTAACAATTGTTGGGTAAAACATGATTAATATTCTGCTCCATGATAATTTTCTTTCTTTAAAGAAAGAGACACCATTTCAATCAAATCACAGTTTTGTCCTTCCAAGGGCACAATAAATCACTAATATATGCAGATGTTCAGAGAAATCTTTGAGAAAATTTATTCACTTTTACACGTTTGAAACTTCATATTCTGTGCCTTAGTAGCCGTAATCAATATTCCTGTTTGAACATATTTTCTATTAGATATTTTATATCATATTGTGTGATAGTAGGATGCTTTGCAAATTAGTGTAACTGCCTTTAAATCAATGGAAAACTTGAGTATCATAAACTAGTAAACTTGCTTAATTTCCCTATAATAAGAAATGAAAGGTTCAAATATTTATTTAGGTCTTATCCAAGCACATGTAAAATGTCTTTGTTAGTACATATGTGATAAACAGTACTTGAAACTTTGAACTGTACAATAAATTGAACTTTCATTAATCAAGTATAATGTTCTTTATTAATGTTTATTAATATGTAAGGCTACAGTGTCTTTTGCAGCCCACTTTTTTTGTTTTTCTTTTCTTTTTAAGTAATGGCCCTTATAAATAGCAACATCCATTGTCCTCAGTTTTTTGCTCAGAATTTCTTTTTCCCACTTTTTTTTTTCTCAGAGTATTTTTGGGCCTCTGATGGATTTCCAGAAATGCTTTAAACTGTACTCAATAAGGAACTCTGCTGACAATTATATTAAGATTGAGAGCAGTCTCTAGAGTCTACAGGTGATTCTTCAAAAATTTATTTCTACTACTAGCCTGTAGATTTATTCAATTTATTAAAAATGTGAGACTTGCTGGGAACAAGCAAACAGCCACATCAAAAGTTCATTTGAGAATTGTAGTAATAGGAGTACTCAGTGTTCAGTACTGTTGAGGTACCCTTCTCTTTATCAGATTATGCAGAGACTAGTAGAAACAGCATATATGATGCCATATTTTAAAGCCTTCATGTGAAGTCTGGATGTATTTTGGAAGACATTGCTTATCCAAGTATAAGCTATCATGCTCAGCAAAGTTTTGTCAAGTAGACAACTCCAAAACTCCACCTGGCTGTAACTGCCCAGGTTAACAGTCTACCACCTCATCCAAAAATGAGGAAAATTAATAAAATTCTTCTACCTTTTTTTTTGATTATTCCTATGTGTTATGCCCCCAAAAAGCACTGTTTAATTATAGAAACATTGTTTTATTGCAGAAGAAGTTGAAGACAAAAAGTATTTAGGAGGTTCATAGTAAGGCACCTGCCCTTTCAATGTCCAGGGTGGCCACAGCCAGGCAGCTGTGTTCAATTAAAAAAATAATTAGGAAAGGAGTAGGTGATTGTAAAAGCCACCAAGTATGAAGGTATGCTAAAAAACAAAAAAATAGGGAAAGGGAACACCCTAAAATACTGGTTGATGCTTGTAGGAATGATTGTATGGAGTGACTGGAAGTTTTAGCTTTTGAAGACTAGAAGAGGCGAGTGTCATGAAACATCTTTGGTAGTTTGATGTAGGGTATACAAAGGTATTTTCATCAGATCTTAGCATCTGTGTAATCTGTCTTATCTATCATCTTCACAGTAGGTTCTAGGATTTTTCTCTGCTATGGGCTTTATTGTCCAACAAGCACGCATATGGATCAAAGGCTTGTTTTTCCATTGGGTTTCTTTAAATTTCAATTTGAAAATAAATATGCTGGAACATGCTAACTCAAAAATGCTACACTTTTCATTATTTTAATTCAGTAAACTAGTGCATGTGAATGCTTTTGGCTGCTGTATAAACTATGGATAAGCTAGTAAACTATTTTAGGTTCATTTTTAAATTAAATGTTGAAAGTTATACAGGTTAAGAGGCAGGAAAGACTTAAAATAAATAAAAGTAACTTTATTGCAGAAAGTGTTGATGAAGCTAAATTATTATTAAAAGAGTTTTATTCTGGAGCAGACTGATCCTACCAGGTCACTTTAAAGGCTTGACTATTTAAGGACTAGTTTTACAATGAAACTTATAATAACACCAAGGTAGTGGGTACGAGCCATTTATTTAAGGGTTGGACTCAATCATCCTTGTGGGTCCCTTCCATGTCAGAGTATTTTGTGGTTCTGTGATTTTATTTATTTATTTCTTGTCTCAGTAAATAGGCATATGTTGCATTTTGGATTTATCTTTTGCTCAGCAGGGTTCCCCCCTCAGGTCTGCTCTCTGCAAAACATGTAGCATGTAATAGGTATTAAGGAGAAAACAATGGAAAAGATATTTTGAAACAAATTATGATTGGGTACTACTTATGTTTTATTTGGAGTTTACTATTTTCAGTGTCTGTAGAATACCATGCACACCACTATAGCCCTTCTTGTGGAATCCCTCAGACATATAATTCAGTCATAAAAATTAGCCACTGCCTTTAAACACCCAGTTCTGTAAACTATTTACTCTAGCCATACTCTTTGTACAACTCTACTAGAGAATAAACAAAGTGGTATTGGGGATGTTTCGGGTAGTTTGGCCTTTCAAGCCAGCAACTCCTATGTAACCACGGCAGTAATACCATATAAGGCCAGGAAGACCTATGCAACCATAGCAGAAATGCCAGAATTGGTGTCAGAAGTAACAGAATCAGTATAAGAATATCAGAAACAACAGAACAGATATGGATGTAGCAAGCAAAACTGGGACCAAGATAGTGGTGATGGTAAATTAAAAGGAAAAGGCTGTTTATTGGGATGAGACTGTGGTGGAGAAAAAGAGAGAAGAGTTGGAGAAATTGTAAAGGTGATAAAAAAGATTGCAATTATTTGACTAGAGCTGTCTGTGGTAACCAGTAGTTCAGCCATGAGCTTGAGCACCACAGTCTAGTTGGGAAAATAACCCAAACCTGTTGTTCTGACAATATCAAGCATGTTTTTGTAGTAATGAATGTCTGTTTTCTTAATGATAAAACACTCAGTTCAATGGAATTAAACATCCTGGAGGTAACATTGTCAGTGCCTGTTTCAAACCTGAGAGTATTAGCATCTTTAAATTTAAAAAAACCCAAACAACCAGAAAGAAATATTTTCTTATTTGCTGAAGTGTGATGTTGCAAGTAAATTGTGTCTGATACAGACAGCAGCTGCAAATCAAAGTCGTTTGCTGCCTGATTTTATATAACTAGGTAACGGTGAAATATTACTGAGATAATTGCCTCAAATTCCTGAATCTCTAGAGACTGCTTTTTTCCCGGTAGTCTGTGTATGTTTGCATTGTTTTCTTTTTGGTTTTGATTTGTCTCTGCTATGTACTTGGGATAATTGGAAATCATGGTGAAGACTAATGAAAAGAAGATATGTAACCATGGCTGGTATTATAGATTTTTAGCAATGCATGGTTTACCCTCTTGTTTCTTTGTTTCTTTTCCTAAGCATTATCTATGGCAATAAATATATCCTCACCTGTGATCTGTTTAAAACAATTCAAGCTCAGCAGAACAGTTTGTCAACCAGTCACTCAGCTTGGAAAGTAAAATGGTTTTGAATTTACTTTTCAAAATGGATAGTCTTAAGGAATGTAAAATAGGGTAGCTTCTCTGAGTAATTCAGTGATTCACTGCACTGCCTCCACAAATCAGAATTTAACAGTTGAAACAACACAAACAGTAAAAAATGAAAGAAAAACCCAAACAAAAAAAGAAAAAAGCCAAAGGAAGTTTTGACAACTTCTGAAATTGCGGCATTTTACTTTGGGCTGTTGTAAATTAGATTTGTATTGTATAGGTAGAAGCTCACTAAATCCAAAGTACATAAAAAATTCTTCTAGAGCAAATATTACCATTCTTTCATTCTACATAAATATTCCTCTCTATATAAAATACATAAATAGACATAAATTGAAGTGAAAACTGAAAGTGTTGAATATATTTATTGGTGGATTTAAGCTGTCAGAACAAAATTATTTTAAATTTAGGTCAAATTTGCTCAAGAATTTCATTCAAAAAAAAAAAGAATCCATTCAATTAAAAAGCAGGAATAATGGTATCCAATTCTATTCTTTTGTCAGAAATACAGAGCTTCTGGAAGCATTTTTCTTCTGGCTATTCTCTATATTCATGTTACCTGAAGTTGATATAAGTAAAGGAAAATGTTCTGGGTATAGCAACTGTCTCTTCTTCCTCACTGATTGTAGCTGAGTTCTACCAGCTCTGGGGAAAAAAAAAAATAAATATCAGAGGATTTTCTACTGAGACAAGTGTTTCCCTAAAAAAGTATTACGTCAGCAAATCAAGAGGTATCAGAGACGTAACTCACGATATGAAACAATACTCCTTGTGCTAATGCCATGGAAGTAATAATGCCGACTGTGTGACCCACCAATCTTTGTTTCTCTCAGCTCAGACTGAGACTGCATGGAAGTCATTCCAAACCTTTCCCCTTGCTCAGTGCAGCATAGTGACAGAAAGCACTCAGCTCTTCTCCTGCAAATCCAGTCCGGGGCCTGAATTCTGAACAATCAGTGGATTTTCTTTGTTCCAACAACTCAAGTGTCTTTTTGAGGTCAGTGCATTTTATTTCATTGACCTGGCAGCCATGTTTGAATCACTGGTGTGACACTCTAGGAACAAAACCAGTACTCACTGAGGAAAAATTCTCTTCTAACTCTGGAACGATAACTTGTTGAATAAATAAAATCCCTGATCTGTACATAAGGGCTGTGCTTGATAACTGTGACAGGAGATTAAAAAAAAGAGCTACTGGTTTCAGTTACCCAAAATAAATACTGGGGTTTTTTTCTTTTATAGTAGCTGCAGGAAAAGAACAAAGGAGCTAAAGATCATGAGACAGGTCACAGCATACTCTGAGAGACAAGCTATTAAAAACAATTCTGTCTTTCCACAGTTTTTCCAGGTCATTTTCCCTTCACTCATTATAAGTAGTAACATTTACATGAAAATAGGATCTTGGTTTCTCAGGAGTTTATCTGCTCTTTACAATTATCCTCTTGAAGTCACAATACTGGTTTCTGTGGTAATTACGTTTTCCATAAGTTTTCAGTGGTTCTTTCAAGGTGAACATGATCTGGGCTGTAATCCAATAATAGCATTTCAATAGCATCATTAAGACCAAGTTTTACAAATATAGGAGCCTAAAATGCTTTCTAAATATATATGAGTCTATTATTATGTCCACATGTAGACAGCAATAAGTTGACTTTTTTTTAATTGCTGATGTTGGCAACTCACTTGTGTCAGAAGCTTAGCATTCCTGAAAATCCCATTACTTACCAATGTTTCTAAATCTAGATTTTTTTTTAATATAAATTGTGACCTACTGAAATAGAAGCTGTAACAAGGCTGCTTGTGAGTGAGTGAGAGCCAGAGCACAATGGTACAAATTAATCCATTTAATCCAGAAATAAAAAGGTCATTCCAGCCTCATTTTGAAAGTACTGATCATCTTATTTATCATGAAATGTTTTTAAAACTGAACACAAAAAGCTAATTGACGCTTTGTACCATAGTCTCACTGGGTTTTGGTGATAGCTTGTTTTTCCATTTATTCCTGTACAGATGGACTCTATGACACTAGTACCCAACAAGGAAAAGTTTATGGACCATGTAGATATGGCAGAATATTTGCTAGTTCAAAAGACTAATCTAAAGTTATTACATCATATACCTCTACCTCAATTGTCTGTATCTAAATGAATTTTTAATTGTTGTAAATAACTGGAAAAATAGCACAATATGATAACTTTTTGGGCTTCAAATATGTGTCTCTGTTGAAAGCAGCATGCATTCAATGTATATGTAAACAATTTGTCAGATGTTATCAGTTTCTCATTCAAATTCAGAATTTACAGTAATATCCACATGACATTCCACTGAAGATATCATGGAAGAGTTATGGGTGAAGAGTGTTACCTTTTTCATATTCTAATGTAGAATGTCACACAGGCAAAAATACTGTAAAGAAAACCATGTTGTCAGACACAATTTTGACAGCTTTTTCTCTACTGCTTGGCTTTATTTAGGGTATTCTGAGTTAAAAGTATTGTATTAAAACATTTCTTTAGGGCAACAATTATTTTGAGATGAGGTGCTTACATCAGCAATAGCTTGGCGCCGAAGTCCATTATATAACACACCTGATTGGGAAGTCCAGGGGCTGAATTTGACCTGAAGTTGATCTTGGAAAAAAACTGTAATTATGAGTGCTTATTTGCATTTCTACCATATTATAAGACAGATATAGATTGCATAATATAAAGAATGCTTTACTTGTATTTAAAAATTTTAAAGCTGTTTGAATCTGACACCATTTCCATGAACACGTATTTATTTTATATAAGTGCTCTGAAAAACACTAGCCCATCCCTGGAAAATATAAAGAATTGCTGATATGCAGAACAGGGGTGGTGTTGCACTCTAGATAAGGCAACACTTGAAATGTATCAAGCTCTGTCTTGGGTTGGATGATGAGCAAGTCAAGAGTTTAGGGGTTAGGATAAAAGGGCCCTAATAAGGAAGATTTGTTGTGGGTGGTTACTACAGGCCACCTGATCAGGAGGAGTAAGTGGATGAAGCTTCTACAGGCAGCTTGAAGCAGTTTCAAAGTCATAGGCACTGGTTCTTGTTGGGGACTTTAACTACCCTGACATCTCCTGGAGAAGCACAGGGAAGCACAAACAGTCCAGGAGGTTCTGGTTGCATTGATGGCATTTTTCTGACAGATAATGGAGGATCCCACAAGGAATGGTGTGCTGCTTGACTTCATATTAACAAACAAGAGAAGGCCTCATTGCAGATGTGAAGGTTGGGGGCAGCCTGGGCTGCAGTGACCATGAGATTGTGAAGTTCAGTATTGGGCAAGGAAGAAGCAGAGCAGCAAATAAGACTGTAACCATGGACTTCAGGAGAGTTAACTTTGGTCTGTTTAGGGATGTTCGTAGGAGAATCCCATGGAAAGAAGTCCTGCAGGAAAGAGAGGTCCAAGAGATCTGGCTGATGTTCAAGGCTCACTTCCTTCAAGCTCAAGAACAACGTATGAGCAAGAAAGGAAGCAAGAGAACTGTGTGGATGAATAAAGAACTGTCATTACTCAAGCATAAGCAGGAAATACACGAGAGGGAATGAGGGTCAGGACACTTGGAATAAATATAGACATGCTGTCAGAGTAAGTAGAAATAAGACAAGAAGACCAAGACCCATCTGGAATTAAATCTGGCCAAGAATGTAAAGGACAACAAAAGAGCTTCTTCAAATACATCAATAACAAAAGGAAAATTAAGGAAAATGTGGTCCTGTTACTAAATGGAAGGGAGACCCTGGTAACAGAGGACACAGGAAGTCAAGGTTACCAAACACCTTCTTTCTGTTGGTCATCACGGACAAGATCAGCCTTCGTAAGTCTTTGATCAACAAGGCCAAATGCAAGTCCTGCACCTGGGTCAGAACAATCCCAAGCACAAATATGGGCCGGGCAGAGAATTGATTGACAGCAGCCCTGAGGAGAAGGACTTGGGGGTGCCGGTTGACAAGAAGTTCAACATGACTCAGTAACAGGCACCCACAGCCCAGAAAGACAACAGTATCCTGGGCTGTATCAAAAGAAGTGTGGGCAGCACCTCAATGGAGTTGATTCTGCCCCTCTGCTCCACTCTCATGAGATTCCATCTGACAGAGTCTGTCTCTGGGGCCACCAGTGTAAGAAGGATGTGGATCTGCTGGAGTGAGTCCAGAGGAGGCCATAAAGATGGTCAAAGGGCCGAAGCACCTCTCCTAGCAAGTCAAGCTGAGAGAGTTGGGCATGTTCAGTCTGGAGAAAAGAAGGCTCCAGGCAGACCTGATTGCAGCTTTATAGTAACTAAGGGAAGCCTATAAAAAAGTTGGAAAGGGACTTTTACCATGAGCATGCAGTGATAGGACAAGGGATAATGGCTTTAAACTGAAAGATGGTAGGTTTAGATGAGATATTAGGATGAAATTCTTTACTGTGAGTGAGGTGAGGTACTGGAACAGGTTGCCCAGGGCTGCATGCCCCATCCCTGGAAGTGTTCAAGGTCAGGCTGGATAGGTCTTTGAGCAGCCTGGTCTATTGGAAGGTTTCCATGCCCATGGCAGGGGGTTTGGAACGAGATGATTTTTAAAGTTCCTTTCAACACAAACTGTTCTATGGTTTTATGAAAAGGATTTTAAGCAGAAAAAGAGCAATAAGACTATTCTGTAACATAGTTCAAAGTGTATTTTTTTTTCTATCATGCAATTTTTTTCCTGTTTTTTTCTTTTCTTAAAAGACTCTGTAGTCCCTGGTCTTTTTCAAATATTTTCTACATATCATGGTATATTAGCTTTTCAAATGAACTGGGAATTCTGACCTACAGTAAAATTTTACCTGATATGGCTTAACCTTTCAGTGAGGAATGTAGCAGCACTTAAAATGTGTCTGTAAAAAGTGTGGATAATTTTTTTCAAGTATACGTTGCTAAATATAATTAGAAAATCTAGAGTCTTCAAAAATTAACCAGAAGTTTTTCTCATACTTGCCTTCTTAATTAAAACCCCAAAAAACCCAGAAGACTTGCTGATGAGACTAAGACTTCATATTTCATTTTTTTCTTGTCCAAGCCACACAAATCAATCGAACAAGGGTACTTGCTGTAATACATTTTTTTTCCTGATAGTTTCTGCCCTCACCTAGTTGAGGCGAGGTGTTGAGAGAGAAATGCCCCAGGTTATGATAAGCCCTATTCAATGTGTTTGCTGGTTGCATTGTCCACATTATTTGCAGGCAATCTAAGTGAAACCTATTATGGTGCAGAGAAATATATGGTCTACAGAGGTATAGCAAAAAGAGAGCAGACATTGAAGCAATCAGCCTCTTTGACCAGTGTTACATTAGTAAGCCACCACAACTGCATCTAGTTTCACTAGTAAATATGCACCCTGGACATCAAGAAGATCCCATCTCTGAAATTGTAGGTATGTACAGAAAATACTGTTGTTCAAACACAAGATTCCTTTAAAAGCAAAATCACTCTAGCATGGGGAAGGGATTGAAGGAAACATGTAGAGCACATTGTGGTTTTCCCCATATGGAGTCAGGATACCACTAAAGTCTCTAAACAGATGCAGCAGTTATTTTGACTCAGCGGTGTTCTTTCTGACTGAACTTAGATTTCATTTAGCCTAATCCTCAAATTTATCAAGGTCCCTCAGAATGAAGGGTCAGACTGCCTCTATATTAGTGTCATTTCCAAATTTTTTCAAAAAGTATTGTGTGTGATCACCCAAACCACCTTTAAATATGTTGAGTATTGTGGCACAACTTGTCTCTCTTAAATCCTTGATGGTTACTCCTGATTATCTTATGCTTCATTTACTTGGAATTGGATTCCAAGATGTGCTGCTTGATCCTTCCAGGGAGTGGGGTGCAATGTATCAACTTGTGGTTCCTTATAATCAATTTCTAAGATAAATACAGTAGTATTTCCAACTGTGAGACCTCTTCTAAATACCAGAGTGCTCCATATGTAAATGGAATTCTCACAATTACATTGTCCATCTCTTTCAACAGTCTTAGGTGAATCCCATCTGGTACCCTGGATCTAAATATGTCCAGCTTGTTTACAGGTGTAGAAGAGTCCTAGAAGAGTAGCAAGGTTGGTGCTGCAAGTCATCATGAGGCATGGAGACAAGGCTAGCCTAAAATTATTGAGGTTTTTACCTGCATAAAATGTGTGTAGAAGTAAAAGGGTGTTCTTGCCCTACTTAAAGACAGTGTAAGAAAAAACTTACTTCAGAATGTTGTGCCTAGATTTTACAGGCTCAGCATTTAAATCATTCATGTGTATTGAATGTACAATGTAAATGATCAAAGGTGTACTGAGCACTTTTTTAATGTAATATGATTCACAGCCTTTCAGCAACTTACACAGGATAGTTATGAAGCCTTCAGGTGAATACCTGTAGTTTTCTTGTATGAATGCCTTGAAGCCTACATTTGTGTGTTCATCCTTTGCTGCTGACCACTTCTCCTCTTATCAAAGCTTATCCTTTGGGCTAGAGTCATAGCTAACAAAAAAGTCTCCAATTCCTGCAAATTGAAGATCTGTTTCACAATGTGATCACAGAGATATTTTCTGACTAGAACTGCAATCTGTCTGTGATCAGTAACATTAAAATCATATAGCACTTACCACAGATCATGGATCACAAAATCCCTTATTGCATTTTCAAATTAAGTCTTTTAATTACCCAAAGACTCTTCACAATGACTTTGGTTTCTGATAATGTTTTTATCTCTAAAGGCATATAGTCTTCCATACTACTTATCTTCCTACAGGTTAAAGTTCCAACCTTCATTTTCTGGGTACTTTACTCACCTCACTACATTAAGATATGGGTTTTATGAATGAAGCTTTATCTTTTTGTCAGCACAAACAATTCTATTGCATTTCAGTAGGTCTATCTTTAGTCAACCCAAAACATGAAAGACAAAGACCAAACCCAAACCTAAAACCCCTAAATCCCCCCAAAACAGGAAGATGAAAATCAGTAAAATTGAAGTGAAGAAAAAGATTGTTTGGCTTCTTTTTCTGATATTGTTTTTATTTGTTTGAAATCAGGGGTATATAAGCCATTTTATTGGTCTGAAGAAGGACGTAGAGCCCATTGCATTCACAATTATGGTTTTTGCTGGTGTTTGTATTTTTTGCTGTGCAATGAAGAGCAATAAAAAGGAACTTGACTTTGAGTTACTGTGAACACCCACACACCCCAAGAATGGAAGAAGGTTCGGAGAAAATGGGTTCCTGAAGCTCAGGGAAAAGTATAGGGAGTAACCACAGCTGTTGGAAAGAAAACTCAACACAAAGGGGATCTGAGCTAGCCCAGGCAGTATGTCTGGCTGAGTCCAACACAGAGTACAAAATCGGAGCAACAAACAAAATGAATTTTGAAGAGTGCAAGAGTCTTAAATTCACTCAACCCACAAATTCTTTCCCCCTGATTGTGGATGCCCAGCATCATGATAGTTGGCAAATAAGAGACCAGTAATAGTAATCATGTTTGTGTTCTGATTCGGCTGTGTATTGCAATTGCTATAGAATGCTTGTGTTGTGATTTCAGTACATTGATGGTTTCTGCTGTGAGAAGAATGCAAAGGATACTGCACAGGGCCAAGACATATGGAAAATTCTGGTTTTAATAACTATTTATGATCTGATTATCTTTTACATGGTTGTCCCTGTCACTGAAATCCTAAGGAGACCCAGCAGTCCAAGTTTACATGATTTCTGTGATCTCATCATTTCAAGTGTAAACCAACACTGTCAGCATGATGCATCAACATGCTTCTTTACCCTAGAAGTCATAATCTTACGGATCAACTACCTTTCATATTTGTGCTAGTGTACATAAGATACCCTTTCAGGAGCACATTCAGTTATATTGAAATTCTTGAAGAATAAATTGGTCACTGAACATTTCTTACTGTTTGGCAAGGGTCTGAGTTTTTAAAGGTCATGAAGGTTAGCGTTTGTAGTGACCTTTGTAAACACAGTACTACAGATGAAACAGTTTGCACACCTGCCAAACATATAAAACCACTGCAGCTCTAGCTCATATTCCAATAATCTTAAAAGATGCCTTTTTATTACCATGAAACAGTATGTATGACAGTATTAAAATATAGTGTAATTGTTTCTTTCTGATTAAGAAAACCTATGTGGTCTTGTGGTTCAATGTACATTGGAGCTATCAGTTGTCTGCTTTCCCTTGCAGTTCATGAGACATTAACTTTCTCTTCTTTTCTGAAATCTAGAAACCTTTGTGAGGTGCTTAGAAATGTTTACAGTAAAAAATGAAAACATTCTTAAATTTGAAGTACCTCTATAGTCAAGTATCCTTTAGCAGTGGCACATTTAAATAGTTCATTAGGTCTTGGAAGCTTAATTTCTGCATAAAATAAAGAAGGCTCCCAGCATCCTGGAGGCTTGTCTGAATATCCAATTACATCAACAAGCTGTAAAATCTGTTCTCTTTTAAAATCATTCACTGGTTGACTTCTGAATGTATATAATTTTTTTTCAAATTTAAAGATGATGTTGATACCCCTATAAATGCTCTTTTAGATGCCAATGTAAAATCCTACTGAGGGGAAAATGAAATCTATCAGATCCATTGTGGAATACGTATGTGTTGAAAACAGGTGGGAAACTACTTCATCAATTTACAGCAGTGTAGAAAGTGGCATAAAAATTAGTCAGAAGAGTTCAAACTCTAAAATTCAAACTATCTTATGTGAATCAGTCATGAATAATTACCAGCTTTTGAAAAATACAGCTCCCATGAATACCTAAGTGTGAATTTTAACTTTGAATTAAAATTCACTTACATATAACTATGTTTATATTAAATTCGTAGAGATGTCCAAACAAGCAGACAATTATGATCAGTTGAAGTTTTCCAGTACTGAATAATAGAAGTAGTTCCTAACATGAGAGAGCATTCACCTCTCTTGCTCATCATTTGCCATTGGCTTATGCCTGATATTATCACATCAGTCTGCAGTGGAACCAAATTTAAGGTGACACAATGCAGTGGAAGAATCATGTTGAACAGGAATAGAATAAAGCTATTTGTTACTAAAAGAAAGTCCCATAAATTCTGACAATAACTGACTATGAATTATGTCTAGTAGATAATTGTTCATAATTGGTCTATTCTCTTTGATGGCAAATTCATACAGTGGCAGATTTTCTTAAGGCTTATGCTTAGGTATTTGGGCATCTGAATTCTTATAACATTAATTTGCAGATAAATAGAACTCTATTCTTGAAAATCCCCAGTGTTCACAGAATGTAGACATAAATAAGGAAACAGTCTTGCATAAAATTTACATGTAAAGCCCAAAGTGTGTCTGGAGAAGTAATTTTCTCCCTAACCAACTAGTAATCAGAAACAAAAACCAATATGAACATTTTTAAATGAAAAATGAAGTCCAGAGACTTGTACCAAGCCATGGTTTCCATTCAACACCTTAGACTGTCTACATTCATCAAAAGAACAGCAGTAGCAATGGTACATCTGACAGCTCTTATGAATGAGACACAGTCTGGTCTTTTCCATATG
This sequence comes from Corvus cornix cornix, assembly GCF_000738735.6. Taxonomy (NCBI): domain Eukaryota; kingdom Metazoa; phylum Chordata; class Aves; order Passeriformes; family Corvidae; genus Corvus; species Corvus cornix. Next base: position 15,677,103 of record NC_047057.1, on the reverse strand, counting down.
AATAATGCTGTTCCGTGCTGCATTGTATCACTTCCATGTGTTGTCTGTAGATCAAAACCATTAAATCACAGGAACAGCCAGCTCCGAGAATATAATTACAGACCCCTTTAACATCAATTTTATCAGTTAAACACTTATGGGAGAACACCCATAGGGGGTCAGACCAGACATTTTTGAAGTCTGGCTTGAATGAATCCTACATCTGAATATGGTGAATACTTTGGAAAAGCTTTGAATTAATGATTCATCTCATCCAACTGAAGTGTTGGAGGCTATGGTTTTATACTGTAAAGAAGTGAATGGCAGTACTGAACAAAGATATTTCCAACCTCTTTCCATCACTGTGCTGTAACTTACTTCCTTTCCTCTCACCTGCTCTGACACTAGTCTTTCACGGGATGAATTGTGAACAAGGCTGTGGAATTGCTGCAACTTTCAAGGAAAAAAAAAGTGTAAGGCTCTCTTAGGATCAATCACTAACTTGATTTCATTTCTAACCCCAAACTAAAAATGTCTGTGTAGGGTTCACCTGATATCTGCCTCACTATGGGAGCAGAAATGAGTAGCAAAGTATTGGGAGAGAAGGTAGGCATAACATAAAATCTTTGAAGGTGTTTCATTCATCAATTATTTTACGTTATGAAAGTATGACCTAAATAATTTCAGGCTTGCAGAATTCAGGACAAAACTTTCCTTCTTCTTTCTTGTACAGGAACATCTAGAGGCACTTAAGCCAACTCAGAAGCCTAGAGTTACACTAAAGGGATCAGGGCCCTGCAGTCTAAGACACAGAAGATGTGTATGTTGACCCTTCTATTCAATGCTCTCCCAAGTCTCAGCTATCAATGCTTTAGAGACTCTGTGAATCTTTTATCTGGTCGAGCCACAGATGGACATTTCTTTAATTAGTTTTGAGTAAGAGCCTTTTGACATATTTGGTCTGGAACTTCATATCTTAAATAAACTGTGTGAAAAAAATATTCATTTACTGTCGACCACCACATGACAACTTCACTGGATCCTTTTCAGTTTGTAAGCTGTGAAAAATAGTAAACTCAGTGTCTGTAGACTGCCACCAACTCTTCTGTTCCAAGTTGAAGAGTTGGTAATCTCAGCCCTTCATCCTCTTCTCTCTCTTTTCTAATTCCACTATATCTCTGTTGAGACTGGACAGTCAGAATTTTACACTGAAATGCAGCCAGTACATGAACACACCATCCATTTACATGGTAACCTTATCACATTTTCTGGTTTGCTTCCTATTCTGTTCCTAACAATTCCCAGCTTTTTGTTTGCCACTGTGGCTGCTAAATAACACTCAAAAGCCATCTTTTAAAATTGCTCACCTCAGCTTTTATTCTCTGTCTGACAGTAACTATTAGGGTGAGTTGTTTCTCTTCTGTGTAATACCTTATGTTAGCTGATAGGAATTTTCTTTTCTTTTAGATTTGATCAGATAGTGCCATGAAATTCTTTTTTTAGGTCTTCACAGTTTGCTTTAAGTTAACCGTCTTGAGTAATTGACGCTGGCTGGCTCGAATATTTAAGCCCTGGCGTGCCCTCAGTCAGAGGTAACACTGCGTCACTTCCACGACATCCTCAGAATGTCTTCGGTGGAAAAGTGAGGCGCAAGATAGATGCGCGTGCTGCTTCCTCCTCAGAGGAGACACAACAGGCAGCCGGTGTCAAGGCTCACATCAGCCTGGAGGCAAAGGAACAGAGAGGGGCTGCTGGTGTGGGTTCCAGCAGGCCTACTTGCAGGACAGTGCAGGGACCAGCAAAGGCCCCAAGAAGTACAGGACACAGCTTTTTATGGGGGGGTGGAGCAAGGCGGGGAAAAGGGAAGCAACCAATGGGATACAGACAAAGAGGAGGATACAATTTTCTAGAACCAGTGGGGAAGAAAGGGAGGCGGGAGTCACAACAGGGAACCAATAAACATCCAAAGAACAAAGAACTTTCCAGAACAGGGGGAGGTAGTCTGACCTCAGGAACTACCCAGGCGGAGGCGACTTAGACCTCAGTCACATCCTCTGATGCACCCTCTGACCCACTGTCTTGGGCAGGGAAATCCACCCAGTGGATGGCCCTGGTTTGATTGGCTTTCCATGGTCTTGGCCCAAGAGTGGGCTGAGCCACCCCAACAAGTAATTATTTATCATTTGCAAATTTTATTATTTCACTAATCACCACCCTTTCCTTGATATTTTATGAATTTATTGAAGAGTTTATGTATCACGTTCATGCCCCTGAAGATAAGGATTTCCACAGTGTAATCCTCAACTGAAAAATTGCCACTTACTTGTATTTTTCATCTATTTTAGTGAGTCATTAATGCATAAAAGGATATATCTCTTGTCCCAGAACAGTTTTGTTTCTCAGAATGTGGCAAGCAACCTTACCAAAAGCTTTCTGACAATCACACTATGATGTACTGACTAGATCACATTTATTCAGAGTTTTTGACTCTGAGACTACTAAAGGATTTGTGGAGTATAATATTGCTTGAAGATAAAAGAAAAGTTGAATCTTTATTCCATTTTATTATATATTTTGAGATACAAGTGTATTATATGCTGTTTCTCATACCTATTCAATCTTTCTGCCTACTGCAAGCAGTTTGCCCTGCTAGTTGTTGCTTTTTCCTTTATTTTTGAATATACTTATTTTGTATTTTAAATATATATATATAAAAGTTTTGGGGTTTTGTCCTCTAATAACTTTGAACTCCATTGACTGTGCTCACTATTAGAATGGTCTTTATTTTTTCAGGTCCTCTGTGCTATTTAAAACTTAGTTAGGATTTGCTTCTCATTTTCCTTGACTTGAAACTCCAAGAACTTTTGCTACAACATACAACCCTTGCTGTACAACCCTCGCTTCATGTGTTTCAGATTAAAATAGTGATAATTCTTTTTTAGAAATCTGCAATTATGCAGCAAGTTTTAACCTCAATACTTCCCCAGTGACTGCTTTTCATTTTATATTATACATTTTTTTATTTGCTTGTCTTCTGTGTTCTGCTGCACACAGAGACAAAACTACTCCTGGTGTGTCTCTACTGAAGAAAACACAAGGGACAAATTCAGCCAATTATTTATATTAATTTGAGAGTTTCTTTTTTATTTAACTAGTCATCATTGATTGTTCCATTTAATAGTATCCTCAGTTTAATCTTTCACCCTTTCAAGGTGAAGGCCCTTTGTCTGAAAGTTTTCCCAGCTGAGTTTAAAAGGACTGCTACTGACAGTAAATGAGATTTTTCTGTGACTCAATAGGCAAGCCCAGCACTTTCCAATACTTGGGTCATGAGTTCAATTCCCTGACAAAATAGATACATCATAAATAATATCCTTGAGGTAATTTCTGCTTTGTGAGTTATCATTCTTCTCACACTCTACACTGAATATTTTGGCATTGAATCTTTTTGCCATAATCCCTTCAAAAAGAGCAAATTTCAATTTATTGGTTTTTCCATACTTTCCAGATTTTAATATGAACAGGTAAGGAAATTTCTTTTCTCTGGAAAGGCTAAACTGAAAACTACTTGTTGAATAAAAATATAAGATCCTATGGGCCCATATATTGAAAGTTGTCCTGTACCTGCTCAGTTTTATCAACTGTATAATGCCTAAGCACTACATTTATTAATACTTGCATTGCATTATTCCCAAAGTAGCTTATACTAAATGTCTATATTACATTATTATATTAATTTCAGTTTATTTCAGTTGAAAATCAATTAAAGTCATCTATTTCTTCATAAGCAGCATCTAATATTCAGATTGGAATTACTCTATTCATATTAATTAAGAAATCCATAAAGACATTTCTGAGTCATCATTAATGGAAGTCAAATCTTCATCTCACAGATACAGTTTTCCTGTATAGAGTCAATTAATCTTCTTTCAATAATCAGAACAAGGGAATTGGATGTAAGAAAACTAAAAAAGAACATTTTTTTTCTTTTAGAGACCATTGTCCTGTGTTCTTATAGCCCTTAAACAGGGACCATTCCCATATGAAAGGTAATAAGAGTTATGAGTCCTTTTGGTTATCTTTTGGCATTACAGCAGATACTACATGATCTTATCAGTAAGACCACAATAAACCCATGAATGAACAATGCAGTTAGAAGTCAGGACAAAGCATGTTTTTAAGCTTATAATGAAGTATAATGGAGCGATCACCTGATTTTTCAGGTAGAGTTTTACTTTACCTGTCTCACTGATAGCAGACCAAACTCAACACATGGGATTCAGTGAACCAAAAATAAGAGTTTGCGTTATGTGTGTACCATAACTTATCTTTGCCATGAGTTTCCCTTACAGTCAACCATTGAAGAGACACTGGAATTCATTCATTAACCTTTCAAAATGGAAAAGGTCACTGTTATCTTCTTCCCATATTGAAAAAATTATTTGGATGGAGATTTAGCCTGAATTGCGCCCTTCAGGCAGTGCCCAATGTCAATGTATGAACAGTAGAAACTAGTTCCTTAGACAAAAAATATTTCCTTTTTGAAGCTCAAGGAAAGTTCACCTGTGATCTCATTATGAGTTGGGGGAAGAAGATAGGGAACAGGTTTTTCATATAGCACAGGACTGCAGTTAAAAGCTAATTCATATCAAAACAAACAAATAAAAAAACCCCAAACACACAATCTAGCAATAAAGAAAATCTGATGAAAAAAATTACATGCTTAAATAAAAACCTATCCTGTTGTCTACAATATATAATTTCTCAGCAAAGAACTAAGGAAGATATCCTAAGGGAATTATTTTGTAATTTGGGAACATTTTTGGTAAAATCACAAATCAAAAATAAAAGAAAAAAATCTAATGGCCTTAAAACAATTTGTTGTCTCATATGGATTTTTCCCAATAATTTACATTAGGGGAAAATGTAAATAATAGAGATGCAAATTTTCACTACTCTTTTTTATTCAAAAAGGTCCTTTCTTTTTTAATTGAACATTTTCAAATCCCCCAGATTGCAGAAAACCACTACAAAATAAGACTCACAGATTCCTATATTTTGACATACAAAACATTTCATTCAAGCTACAATATTGTAGCTTGAATTTCAAGATTGACAATGATGTAAAATCACTCAGAAGCAAAGTTTTTAGGAAATTGTGAACTCTAATAGTCCCCTCAGTCCTCTTGAGTTTCCCTCAGTTTTTTAGAGACACGTTTTATTAGCCAATTTTGTGCAGACAAAACTGTTTGAACACTACCTTCACTGAAAAGTCATTCAGCGGGTTTCAGATTGCTTTTAGCACGTATTTTTTTGTTTTTAAAACTCATCTCTCTGATACCATCACCATTTCCATTCTTTGGTATCATCACTCCACAAGTGTCTGATTTTCCAGGCTTCCAACTCCTTTGTCATCCTGGATTCTTTTCTCACACTCATGCTTTTCATAAATAGGCAGATATTTGCCTTGTGCTGGTTTTGGCTGCAGTAGAGTCAGTTTTCTTCACCTCTGGTATGAGGCTGTGTTTTGGATTTGTGCTGAACACAGGATTGATGACAGAGATGTTTTTGTTATTTCTGAGCAGGGTTTACACAGAGCCAAGGCCTTTTCTGCTTTTTGTACTGCCACGCTGACAAGGGAGTTGGGGGAGCGTGGGAGGTTAGGAGGAGACACCACCTGGACAGGTGACCCCAACTGATCAAAGGGATATTCCAGATCATGTGACATCATGTTCAGTATATGGAGTGGGAGGAAGAAGGAGGAAGAGGGGACATTTGGAATGATGGTGTTTGTTTTCCCAAGTCACTGTTACATGTGATGGGCCCTGCTCTCCTGGGGATGGCTGAAAAACCTGCCTGCCCATGGGAAGCAGTGAATTAATTCCTTGTTTTGTTTTATTTGCATGCATGGATTCTGCTTTCCCTATTAGACTGTCTTTATCTAAACCCACAAATTTTTTTTATGCTTCAGATTCTCTCCCTGATTCTGCTGGTGGGGAGTGAGTGAGCAGCTGTGTGGGCCCTGGTGGCTGGCTGGGGCTAAACCACAACACTTGTGTAAAATTATTTACATAATCAAAAAATCCAGATTCCAGTAATGTTTATAAAATCAATATCTCAAATATTGCTTGAACTGCTGCTGCTGCTTCTGCTTACCTCTATTTTATATTTTTCCACTATTTTCTTTAATGTGATGAGAGAAGTGACAAGCATGACAGATATGCTCCAAAACCTAAATTTAAATTTTTACATATCTTTGAATCTTGATTTCTAAATTTCCACTAACTGAGACAAATGCATTTGTTTATGTATCCCCTCACTGAAAGACAATCCTCACACTGGATTTATCAGGTAATTTTAGGCTCTAAGATAAAAAAAAAAAAGAATCAAAAGAAAGAAAAAAACCCACACCAACCCTTTGTGAGTGTTAGTAAATGGTGGAATGCAATTCAAATAACAAGTATTGCTATGGAGATTGATTTTGAGAGCTTTGGTCCTAGACTACAAGAAGATGAGAGGAAAATTGAAAATGTAGAGACAGTGGTGAATGGATATTACACACTCAAAGTGAATATTGGAAACTGAAAGATAGTTATAAATCAAAGAGAACTGAAAATATAAAAAATTTAAAAATAATCTCATATTAAGGAAATGGCATTGTTAAATTGTGTTGATGGTTGAGACAAGAGAAAAAAACAAACAAAAAAATCTGTTTCCAACAAGTGTTATAAAGAAGGTATAGAAGAATTGGGTTAAGATCTTCTTTCAATGTAACAAAGAAAATCTTTGTGTGGGAAGAGAAGACCTTTCTCAGGAACAGCCTGGCCTACAATGATCCAATGCACTTTCAATTTTGGTACAAATGAAATCTCTTTAAATATTTGAATCAGTTCTAAAAAATAGGAAACTGCTGCAGAGTTCATTTTTTTAATGACCCTCTGCTTCTGCCATTCTGTTCTGCAGTTTTATTTGCTTCTTATCTATTTAGTTAGTAATCAGTACATTTCTCAGAAGCTATAAATAATAAATACGGTGCATTGTTTTACGTATCTTTCCATGGATCATTTTTGCTTATTCCTTTAGTGAGTTACAATGAATAAAATGCAAGATTTATGCCATTGTTCAATGAAAATGAGATTTGTATCCACATATTTATCTGCCTATGCATCTGCATATTTAAAGGTCACTTTTTAGTACTCTGATGTTCTCCTAAAATCTTGTGAATGTTCATAACCCTCATTCAGTAATTGACATATGGCATAGCCATCTGAGTATTTCTCATTCTTCAGATAATTTTGTTAATTACTTTTCTTCTGCAGACAACAGCTCTAACTTACTATTGCTTGAATTTATATCAGAAATATTAGCTTTGACTATGAGTACTCAATAGAATTCTTCACCCAAGGTCTGAATAAATCTTATTGTTTCTATCCTTTTGTCCAAGTAGTTGCAGTTTAGATTCCTACCAGCTTTGCAAATCATCTACTATATAGGCTTTCCTTGACTTCCACAGTTGTAAATTTGTCAGTTACATACCCACTGAGGACACTACTCATTCATTTCCTTGATCCAGGAGATCCCTCTCCTTGCATAAACTCCCTAGATTTTTTGTCTCACAAACATGAACTTCTTATCTTTGTTTCCAAGTGTTTTCACTAGCCCTTGAAAGTAGTGCTAGTGTATCATCGAATATAATTTTGTCTTTAGTACTCTCAGATTTTGACAATGATGACATGTCCTTCATAGATACTTTTGAACATACACATGCACTCAAGCTGTCTCCCACGCTGCCCTTTATGTTTAGGGTACACTGCTCCTCACATCTACCTTACTACTTTAAAAAAAATCCTGAAAATTATCTTTATTTGAGCAAAGAAAACTCATTCTCAAACTAATCAATACTTTTATACTTTTATAGTATTTTAATTCTTTACGTCTTTTTTCATTTGTTTCCTCTACTTTTGAACTCAAATTATGTCTTCGTTTGTAAGATGACATAAGCCATCTTGCTGGTTAAATTATTCCTAGATAATTGAAATATTAGTCAAGGTCTATGATTTCCCTAATAAACTAACTTAAAAAAAAGCAAAGCAAAAAAACCTAAGTTCAATGACTTCTAAAAGGATTAAAAATCATAATCCTATCCTGAAATTGTTATTGCTTAGATTAACTGTACAGTGATAACTAAAGACAAGAGATGTAATAAATGTCACCAATGAAAAATATAGTCAGATAATAAACAGATTTACCTGCTTCCCAAAATATGTTTATTCTGAATCTTCAGAAAAATCATTGGCTAATTTGTGATGCAGGAATTTTTTCCTAACCACCACATTATCTCAGCAGATAATTTAAAAAGTAAACTAATTAACCTTTTTAAAACACCTTTCTAATTAATAATGTCTTTCATAGTTCCATTAGCTATGGGGCCAACCAAGTCCAAGCACTCATATTTAATTTCTCACATATTGATTTATAAAGGATAGTTTATTGCCTCTTGCTCATTAGCAGTTACAAGCAGGACTCCTGCAGGAGGTTATACCTCTTTTGTAATTAAATCACGTTAGGATATCAAAATATAATGCAGATGTTTAACAGTAAGTCGAGATTTGTTGGAAGAGCTAGTAAAATTTTAAAACATCAGTAAAGTGAAACACTTTAGCTGATCTAGCTGTTTTCTTCCTTTATACTTCCCACTTCATATCTCTCAATGTAGTTATTCCAGAATTGGTGATGAATTTTGCTTCAAAGGAAAATTTACTATCTTATGCAATGTGTTATATTGAATTTTAGCTCTACAGTCACTGCTATTTAGTATCTTGAAACAGTTCACAATATTTCAAGGTGTTTAAAAGAAGAACTTTGGTCTCTCAACATATTTTTTCTGAAAGAAAACTTTCCAAAGTAGTCAAATTCAATAGAGAACAAAAGCTTTTATCTGTTCCAGCTCCAAATTTTCTTCAGACAGAATAGAAAAGGAAGAATATTCATCACAGCCTCATGAAAACTCTTCTCAAGAGGTAATGAATCAAAAAGCATTAATTTTTTATTTCGTTTTATTGTGAAGCAGTAAACTATATTGCAGCATCTGTGGGACATACTTATAAAACTGGCTAGATCATTTAGCCAAATGAATTCAAGAAGATCAGAGTGACCTAAGCTCAAGGAGACAAAATACTGATGACTTCTTTTTCAGTCTAAATTTCATTTAATGTTTGTAGCGTACCTATTTTACAGAAAAACAAACAACAAACTAAACAACAAAAAATATACACCTCATTTAGCAAATGAATACTGCCTATGCTATTAAGTACTTATATATATGTGTACATTGCAGACTGAAAAAAATTAATATTTTCTGAATGTCAGTACCCTAAATTGAAATTTCAAGAAAAGAACTACATCAAAGGCTGTGGACCTTGACCAAATTATCAAGCAATTATTTAAAAACATTTAAGTCAACAGAAGCATAAAACTGCAAAGCCAAAACTGCAAAAGAGATAAGAGGCAGGTTTTGTAATCATGTTGTTCCTTCATGTCAGTTCTGTACTCTCTTCCATTTCTGTCTAGGATTTTCTGATGGCTGAATGCAGGTGGAATTTATTGTTTCTGAGGAGAAACAATAAATTCCAGTAAAGAAATGAGGAAGGTCTGTCCTTGCTTTTATTTACAGGACAAAATCTGTTATAAAAGAATCTGTTTACAGAGTGCATGAAGAAAAAAAGTAAAAAGAAGACACATTCTGGAGAAATGAAGCACTATTTTCAATGGAGAAGGATCAAGAAAGGAAACATTTAAACACATTTTACAGATGGAAGTCCATGGGACATGATGGAATTCATCCACAAGTGCAAAGGCAGAAGGCCAATATCATTGCAAGGCCATTCTCTTGTCTTGGGAAGGCCATGGTGACCAAGGAAGCTCCCTGAAGACTGGAAAAAAAGGAAGAAGGAGGAATAGAAGAACTACAGGCAAGTCGACTTTGATCACTGAGAAAGTGAAGGAGTGTATAATCCTGCAAACCACTTACAGGACTGGAAGTGATTGGAAGTTGTCAGCATGGATTTCTGAATGGGAAATCCTGCCTGACAAACCTGATAGCCTTTTATGATGAAATGAGTGGCTTGGTGGACAAGGGAAGAGCAGTCTATGTAGATTGTTTTGACCTTAACAAGGTTTTTGATATCTTTCTTCATAGCATCCTCACTAAAAAAATGAGGAGATAACGAGTGGAAGAGAGAACAGTGAGGCCCCAAAGAGCCTGGTCTAGGTGACCCTGCTCTGACCAGGGGGGTTTGCCTAGATGATTTCCTGAGGTTCCTGACAACCTCAGTGATTGTGTGATTGTGGGATAGCAAAAAACCAGGGTCACAGGGCTGTTAGGCAGGAAAATGACATTCACTGTAGTAGAGCAGTAAGGTGTTAGTATTAAGACTAGTGTTAACAAAGCACTGTCATTAGCGTTCTTTCGAGAAATCTGTCTGGAAGTGAAGTGATGAGTAGATGAGGATGCCTTTGGGCCTGGAATGGACTTGGCATAGTGATACCACTGAATAATGTATTCACAGAATGCCTAATCTGTTCATCTGAGAGTTTTATTGTTGTGAAAGCATCCTCTTTTTCCAGAGAAAATCTCAGAAGGTTTTACATGTGTGAATGACAGATTTGGGTTACTGTCCTTACTAGGCTGTGGTGATCAAGCTGCTTTCCCACAGAAAGTCTTGGTCAAGTAGTTACCTTGTTCTTCTCACATTGTTCACATGGTTACCTAGCTGCTGTTGACCTTGCCAGACTGTACTGCACAAAAGGTCCCTGATGCTCTCCTCCAGGTATCTGTGCAGTTTGCAGTTCCATGGTCTCTTATGTAACTCCACCTTTATCACCTGTGAAACCCTGTGGTGTGACCTATAACTTGCTGTTATTTTTTATGACCAGAGGCTTCTCAAGTCATACCCCATAGGATATTACTCAGAATTAGGCCAGGGCCAAGTTATACTGCCTTCAGCCTAAACAGTCTGAACACACTCCAAAAAAAAATAAAAAAAATTCAGACTCCATTTTCACAAAATATTTTGGCAAATAAAGTATTTAAGTGTGCAAAGTTAGGACCTGAAACATTAAGCCTTTCTCACTGTGCAGCAGAACAAAAGGTAGATTCAGGGGAAAACCACTCATGGTTAGTAACCCTGTTCTTTTCCCTTTCGCCTGTCCATTGAGCCATCAAGGAAGGTCATCAGCTAGAAACAACAGCTGCACTGCAAAAACCTTCTCAGAGATTTCTCAGAGTAATGACTTCAAAGCAGCTCATATCCTGCATGGTATGGTAACATTCACTGTTTTATAACACATGCTTAAAATAATCAGAGGACAATAACCATGGGGCCAAATTCTGAGATCTTTTATTTCTTAGACCTTCTTTTTTACATTGATCTGAGTGTGTAATTTACAACACTGTGTGTGTGTGTCACCTCCAAACTTGACCTGAAGTGTCTGATCCCATAGGAAATAACATAAAAGGATTCAATTACAGAAAATATACTCTATCACAGTTACCATATGTTGTTTACCAGAGTCAGAGTTAAGTGATCAAGGAAAGTCTTGAGTGTATCTAAACATGTGGGTAAGATTTATAGTGCTGCAGTGCATATTTATTCAAGGTCTCTGTGATACATTACATATTTAGCCAGATTATGATTGCCTTCAGTGTATAACTGCTTGATCAGAAAACCTGCTCCATGATTCATCCCCTTATCTGGTTAATGTTGAGATCATGGTGTTCAGTACTCCAGCAGCAGTAAGGAGATGGTAAGTGAGGAAGCAAAGCATGAAAAATTAGATGCTGTCATTGAATGAAAGAGTGATAAGATAAAATGAAGGAGAGCACTTGAACTAAAAAGTTCAGCATGCCTTCTTGATATGGATTGAGTGAAAATATGTAATTTCCTGAGGTACTAATGGGTAAAAAGATGTGTTTCTCTAACTACTGAGCCTGTTACTAAACTTGGTTGTTTAAGGAAGCTTTAAGATAAGGAAACATCTATTAAAATGAAGACTATCTGTCTGAGCTTCACACTGAATCTCTCTCTGTCCTTACAGAGAGCTGAGCTAATTGTGTGCTGATTTTAACAAACCATACAGATTCACATATACTGAGTGGACGTCATCTAACCCAAAACATGTCTTCAAAGGATACATCTACATCCATGCTAATCCTCTAGGGCCCCCTTTTTTGTCAATAGTGAAAAAATAAAAGAGTGAGAAAAGGAGGTACTTTTAAGGTAGTATTGATTTCACCTAAGATTGATGTTTAAAATAGGTCATTTGAATTGTACCCTGAAATTGCTTATTTTTCTTCCTTGACTCAAAAGGAAACAGTTATCTCAGGTTTGTCTAGTGAAGATGTCTATATTACAGTCATCTAAAGTTTGATTAAAGGATTCACATAACTTTTTATCACTAGATACCCTAAAAAGGTACTTTGTTAGCCCTTCTTATCAAGATCATTTTCTTCAGGTGCTTTTTTTAGCCATGTACAAGGATACTCTGCAAGCATTTTGAAAGTGTAAAGCAAGTCTCTATTACCTAGTTCACACAAAAGACAGCCAGGCTGGAAGGAGTGGCTAGTATAAGCAGTATTATGCTCCTAGTCCCAAAAAATGATCTTAAAGGTCTTTGCTAGTTAGTTAAGGTTTTGTCATTAAAATGGTCATCCTCCACTGCTCTCTGAAACAGATACTCAAGTTACTGAGTTGCCATTTGTTAGTCAGTTCTCTAGGTTTCTTTTCCTTTATAATTTTCTACCTTTCCATGGTGGTGTTTTTCTTCTTTAGTCCTTGAAAAACTAATGATCTCTACTCCAATGCTCTCTTTCTATCTTTACCTTTCTTCCCCTGTGTGATGCCACTGTATAAACTTTATCATTAGTCTTTTTCACAGCTTAACAATTTCTTCAGAGGTAAAAATTGAGGATACTGAGTTGGGCGATGCCAAAGCTTGGACCCCTGGACCATAAACAGGTGGGATTGGACACATGGGAGGAGGGGTATAAGGTGGTTACAACATGCTATTTGCAGAAAAATGTGAATTGTTCACTGACATTTGAAGGCAACACTCATCCACACACCTACAAAGATATCAAATGATGGTTAATAACTGTCATTATAACTGTTGTAATTATACCTGTATGAATAAGTGATAAGACCCACAGATTAATTCTGCAGAAGGGTAGGAGTTTGGGTTCATATATGTGGGACTGCTGGGAGTTTGACCTACTACTCTGTTTAAGGGCAGTGACAACTAAAGTGTCTGTGTAAAGAATACTTGCATATTACACTGAATTATTTACCAACTTTTGTGTGAGAAGTAAAATTTGCTATCTTAATTCCCATTTTACTGACACATACAATTATGCAAATTTGTATAGTTAAGTTGTATTTTTTCATTAAGCAATTCAGATATGAACATGCCTAGTGGTTGTTACTCATAAATTGCTGTTAGTTAAAATGGGAATGACATTAACAGAATGATTTAAGGGAATATGGCTATGGTTAGGATTAGATCTTTAAAGTTTATTCATTAAAATCTTTGGGATGATGAACAGTTTCTTAAAATACCTGATAATACAATATTCAAGGATCATTTTAAATTTAAAGCAAAACTAAAAAATTAGTAGATATTAAAAGCTTTTTTTTTTAAGATACTCTCCACATCAGAGAGTAAATTCAAATTAAGCTAACCCAGACTGCTTTCCCTGTTTGGGTTTTGTGACTGATCTCATAGCCTCCTGTCATCTGAGCTTTAAGAAACTATAATAATGAGGTCATATTTAGGATCTTCTGGGTATTTTGCTAATATCAAATTGATTTTTGTCATACGTTCTCTTTTTTCTTTCTTTATAATTAAATATAGTATTGAACTGTGAATTTTAACAAGACAGAGTATAAAATCAGAATTGCTAAGCCATCACATTTCTGCATTCATTGATTTAGTATATGCTCAGTTTTCATCTATAGGTAATATAGAGACCCTCCAGGCAAAAAAAAAAAGATGATTAAAGAGATGGACAGGAATATTTTGACAATCAGCTCAAAATGTCAAAAAGCCTTGCTGGGCTGGTTTGGTTTGGCCTTTCTCTGTACCACGCAGTGTGTATGTCTTTATACAGTATCTATACCGTGCATACCATACATTTTTCAACATTTTATGTCAGAAACATTTTGGGGTTTGTACCATATCACGGTGATATGAAAGAATAGTTCTGTGGCTCTTTCTTTAGAAATGGTGAGATTGATCTCAGTTGATTTTTGGCCACATACTCACATAGGTTCAGCTAATTTTGTATGAGGTAATGAAGATAGATAAGCTTAGATTTTGGGTGGGATTTATTTTATCAAGCTTTAGGTGTTTGTAATTTTGATGTCCTTATATGAGTTGGGTCCTCAGGTTTCCATTACAATCAGGTTCATTCTAGTTGGAAGTCAATGGAGTTAATTACAAACTTTAGATAAACCTCCACTCTGATCACTTTTTTAACATTGGTGCAAAATACCACTATTTTACTTAAAATTCTGTTGTTCCAACACCCCTGTTTGATCAATTATTGCCAGTTCAGAATTACATTTAAGTTTCTATTGATTTTTTCACAGACATAAAAGTTATAATTGATGTTCCCTAGTGATTCATTTACCTGGATTTTTGGCTGCTTCTAGGTAATATGGTGATGAATTTGCCTTTTTCCTGTTCATGGAAGTAAGTGGGTGTCAGAGACTGGAAAAATTGATGCCTCCAGACATTTCAGGATGCATGTGTATGTGCAATGGGGCAGGTTGGCCCTTGCCCTGGCACCCACCCCACCCCCCAGCCTAGAGCCTGCACCACAGCCTGGCAGAGCTGCCAATCACTGGCACATCAGAGGCAATGCCCCACTCTCGCCTAAGTCAGCTCCTGAGTGGCTGAATGACCAGAAGTCCCACCTGGAAGGAGGGCCCATGGAGGCCCAGGGGTTTTTAAGGCTGAGCATGGGGCAAGCACCTGCCTTGACTCAATGCCCTGTTTGGATTTTCTATTTGGACACTGCTGGAACCTAGGCATTGGTAGCTGTATGTGTGGTTTTCCATATCTTTTCAGGCTTTCTTCTAATTCCCTTTCCTTGGAACATTATGGGTAAAAGCCCATCAAATGGGTTTAAAGTTTTCTAACTTAAGCTTGAACAGGTTTAAAATTTGCTAAATTGAGTGGGCCAAATTAATTCTGTGACAAGTGTTTGATGTTGATTTGATGTTATACTAAATCTTTTGCCAAAGTTCATTGTATTTCTATGTTTTGACTTCTTGAGAATATCTGGTTGGTATTTCTCCCGTGTGTTTAACCCAGAGTACAGGAACCTTGGTAAATCCCTTACATTTAAATGTTGGGGCATTAGAGTGGGTTAAAAACTGGCTTATTCCCCTTCCCTTAGCAGGATCACCCCAACTCCAGGAGCCCTGACCTTTTGGAGATGCAATTGCCAAGGCACTGAGAACACTGCTTTTCTCAAGAGGGTTCAAACTGCCAGACTCTTCAATATCAGTAAGTAGTTTTTCTGCACGACCTTATGTGGTGTGTTACCTTGGCTGCCACCTAAGCACTCTCCACCTGCTTGCTCACTTGCCCCTGTAGCAGGCGGAAAGCAAATGTGAGAAAAAGTCATAGGTTGAGATAAAGACACCTTAATAAGTAAAGGAGGAATAAAACCCAACCAAACCCAAATTATATAAAAGATCACCTCCCACCACCAGGCCAAAGCCCAGCCAGTCTCTGAGTAATGGCCACTTTGAAAAAATTCCCCCTTGCAAACCCCACACCTCCCCCTGCACCCTCCCCCATTTTTTTTATGCATTGTGTTGTATGGTATGGTTTATCCCTTTGGTCAGTTTGGGCCAGCTGTGTTCCCTCCCAACCTCTTGCCTATCTCCAGACTACAGGCGGCAGAGTGGGAAACTTATAAACCCTTTACTCAGCAATAGCTAAAACATGGGTGTGCTACCAACACTGTCTTGGTCAAAAATCTAAAACACAACACCAAGCTAGGCTGAGGCAGTATACATTAAAAGAAATTATGAATGAAAGCACTATGTGAGTGATTCAGGTATGTAAGCACATGTATTTAGTGTCATGACTGGCAGACTTAACCAAAGACCTACAGGAGACACATGCCCTTTGTAGTGGCAGATACTCCAGGTACACAGTGCTGTAGGCCATCTATGTGTATCCAAAGTTGAATTCCACCCACGACTGTAATGACTCTGACACAACTAATTTAGAAGATTTTGTCATTAAGGGAAAACTTTTGCTTAAGTATTAGGAATGTGCTAAGCCCTAGCAGGCAATTTTCTACCAGACTTTCTCACTTCAGCATTGCATTATCTAGAACTTACAAAACTCAGATTTCTGAGTACTAATGAGTTGCAGCTACAGTGAGTTATTATATCATTTAGAAGACACACATATATTAGGACAAGAGACAAAAGAAAGGAAGTTCATAAGATTTCATCTTTATGGCTCCTGAGTCTTACCGCAACCAGATTCATTATAGTAGAGAAAAGAGAGTGACATTTGACTAAATCGTTAATAAGCTGAAAGCCAAGATCTGTTCATGCTGCATAAGATGTAGCTGTGGTCAAACCATTAAAAGAAGGAATTCTAAATGTACCACACAGGTCAGTAAAAACACAACACTTATGGAGCAGTTTCTTTAAAAAAACTCTTGAGTTCATAGAACAGAAAAAATTGTGATACTGTCTGAAATAGACTCAATTGCAAGTTTCAGAGATGACACTGAAAATAGTCTTGGGAAAGCTGGTGAGTAACTTTGCAATACAAAAAGCAAAAATAGTTTTGTTATTCAGAGCTGATGTGACAGTCTTTTCTTAATCTATATCTAGCAGGGCAATTTTGGTGCTTATTTGATTTTGCAATGGGAAATGCAACTAAGTCACAGGATATAAAATTTCACTTAATGCTATCTTAAACAAGTAATATGTGTTTGATGGAAATATGTCTTCCAGAGAGAAATCCAGTTTTGACCAAGATATGAAAATTGTGCTTGTTCCTCTTTGTGATGTAGTCTAACAAGTAACTGTTCTGAGTGTTCCTTGAATTTATATGACTTTTTTTTTTTTCTAGTTAATGTTAAGTTATTGCCTATGTATTTGGCTAGATAAAAAACTCTTGTAGTACATGTCTACTCTTTGTTGTGAAAATGCTTATGCACTTAATTGAGTTACTGTGTCTGGTTGTTTTATTACAAGATAAATTCTCTTTTAATAATGACTTTTTTTTTTCTTTTTAACAATGGCAACAGCACAGCTGTATACATGATTCCCATAGCAGTATCACACATGCTAAATCCAAACATCACTTTTCCTCATTTATCCCTCTGTGAATGATACTAGTCCTTTTTGCAAAATCATTGTGTATCATTTCTCTGTTTTCAACTCTTTTCCTGCTAAATCCTTTTTGGACTCCGGTACGAATGATGTGGTTTTCATTCTGCAGGTGTGGCATTCATTCCTGGTCCAGACTTCTCTCCTTTAGCCCATGTCAAAATGAATTTGTTGGCAAGGATCCAGAATGCTGCTGTGTCCAACCATCCTATGTTAAAAATACCTGTAATTCTGTGCCCCCTCCAAGCTCTTGCCCACCCCAAGACCACTCACAGGGAGAGAGCACGGAGTGTGTAGAGTATGAAACAGAGAAAGCCTTGATGTTGTGCACTGTTCAGCAAAAATATTGGCTTACAAAGCACAGAACCATATGAGCTGCTATGAAGAAAATTAACACCAACCCAAGTAAACCCAGTACAACCAGTTACTCCCAAAATATCTACAAAATCAGGCCAGTAATGGGGCACTGACTTTGAACTTGGAAATCCCCAGTATGATACACATAGTCTGCCAGTAGATTTTGCTCCCTGTATTTTTGCTCAGTTATAGAAAAGATGTCCTTCCCGCAGCCACCTTCTTTTTCAGAACAAATGTGTTTTATAGCTATCTCACAAGAAAGAAACAGCTTGAAAGCTGGAAATCATAGTTCTGTATGATCCACTGTGACACAGAGATTTTATGCAGTGTTATATTATAGCTCAGCAAGAATAAGGGAGAGAGATGCGCTATATTTGCAGCAGTTGTCTTTGACTTCAAAACAGCATTATTGAAAGCCCAGGCAGTGGAACTTCTACCATGTAATTTTTTTTCAGACTTATAGGTAACAAAAGCACAGCTGTTAATATTCTGAGGGTTTTTTAATATATATATTTTTTTTCAAGTACAGGAGATTAAATTGCCTGGATCTGCCTCAATCTCTGCTGCTACAATGAAAGTACAGTTACTCGTAGACCATAATTATCACACTGTATTATCATATGGATTGAGAGAACAGATGATTTCACTTGTTGAGGATTTAGAAGCTATCAGCATAACAGAAATAACAATTTCTGACTGCTAGAGGAACACAACATTCTTTAAATGAAGAGAAGTGGCACAGGAATATACATTCATATTTACAGCACTTATTGGTTTCTTATTATTTGCATTTTTATTTAATGTATTCTTAATGATCTCCAGAGTTAAGTGTCTTTTAGGTCACACACAAAGCCAGAGATAGGCACTTTGAGTGCTCTTTTATTTAAATTTAAAAGCTTTCTAATTATATCATTAGGAAGTAGAGGAGTGTTTAATCTTAACCTATCCATTTTAGTATGCTGTATATAAGGCCCCCTTATGACAGCACCTGAGTAACTCATTATATTTATTGTAATCATTCTTACAAGATTTGAAGAAGGTAGAAGTGAGGCAAAAGGAGCTAAAGGCAAAAGCTATAAAGAATTATGTGCTCTGTTCTTAAAGATAGCTTCATTTTCTTTCTGTGGGATTTAAATCCGCATTTCTTAATTATAAAAAATGTACTTGAATAAACAGTCAATAACATATACATGAAAAAGTTGTGGAATTATGTTTGTTTCTTATGTGGAAGAGTGAAGACATGTGGAGTGCCTGAATCCATAGGTAGATGTAGGAGCTATGGTATTTATCTATGTTAGGATAATACAGGCTTTTGATCTATTTTTTGAGGACTGCTCCCATGCTTCATAGTAAAATAGGGTTCAGTACAATTTCTTCCTCTCTGCTCACTGTCCTAACACTTTTCAGGGGGGAAATATTTAAATTTTGAATTAACTGAAGGCATAATAGTACTAGAGGTGATATGTCTGAAAAATTTCAAAAGTAATATGGAAAGAAATATCTCTTTTTCAAGATGCTGAGAAATTACCTGGTTTCTAGTAGAGGATGCTTGCTGGATCTTGGGAAAAGTGGATAGCTGAAAACCAAAAAGCTTTTAAATATCTTGAACTAAGTTATGATGCATATTGTTTAAAGATGGCAATTAGCAGCCTAGTGCATACATCAGAATGTAAATCAAATAATAGCGAATATCACAGAATCAGTCAATAGTTTGGATCAGAAGGAACATTAAAGATCACCTCGTTCCAGCCCCCCCTGCCATGGGCAGAGACACCCCCACTAGACCAGGTTGCTTAGAGCCCCATCCAACCTGGCCTTGAACACTTCCAGTTAGGTATCCCTAACTGCTCTGGGCAAACTGTTCCAGTGCCATACCGCTGTCACAATAAAGAACTTCTTCCCAACATCTAATCTAAACCTACCCTCTTTCAACTACTTCTTTCCTATATTTAACTCGATAGTCACAGCTGTTTCAAAATTCCTTTGGAAAACTCCACTTCTCTTTATTTTCCATGTATTATTTGGAAGTAATTGCAGGTTTACTGGGAGGAAAGTGTCTTAGTGAACATTATATGCATGATACTATTTAAAAGCAAAATGTTTTTTGTACTTTTGTGTCAAGTACAATTCTGAAAAAGACATAGAAATCATTCCTGGAGAAATTTGAGCTCAACCATTCCCTTGCTTTTCATACACTGAAGAACTTTATGGAAAATGAGATCTGAGAGCTCTAATTCCATGATTAGATTTATTGAAATAAGTAATACTTATGAAAAAATGATAGCTAAAGCAACACTTAGTATGAATAGCTAACACTATTCATACTTCCAACTTTCTAAGTACAACTCATAAGAATTAGGTTATACCAATTATGCAGATTATCTGAACCTGCATTTTACAATGTTTTGTTTAGTTTTGTTAAAATTTGATTTTATTTTCTTTATAGAAGGGAAATATAATTGCCATTCCTTTGCATGCTTCCTTGCAATGTCAAGTTACAGGAACATAATTTATATCCAGAGTAGCAAAAATGTAAGAGATCTATAAATTTAACTAGATAGAATATATGCCAATCACTTCTGAATGATCAACTTATGTATTTTGAGTGCATTGCTGCTCCCTCTAGCAATAGCTCCTGCACAAACTTTCCTGGATTAATTACCTCAGACCTGCAGACCCATTCAAAACTAACTGCATATTTTTGACATCTTCCAGCTCCATAAATTCCTGATGCCAGGGATACCAAAGAGCAGAGTCAATCTGAGTCTCATTTAGCTTTCCTTCTAAAGCAACATTAAAATTCTAATTTTTGACCATATATGTTAAAATACTCTGAACCATAAAACACTACAAGCCATCTTTTTTTTTCAGGAAGGAATTGCTCATTAAAACAGAAGGGAAGCAAACTGAATTAAGAAAAATTAGCAGAAGATGGTGCTACTTGTTTAGAGGAACAGTTTTCACATACTGGTATAGAGAGCACTGTCTAATTTACCCTGCACTGAGAAGACTTCAGAGGATATATAGTACTTCTGAATTAGAACTAGAAATTAGGATAAAATACATGGATGAAAAATTTATATTGCTCTCAACATAGGAGTTTGTCTTCTGTAGTGTCCTGGGTTATGAATCCAGGAGAGGAAGACACTTTAAAACCTTATTTGTTTCCTGTGTCCACAGGTTGTTTTTGTAGCTTGGAATCCTTTTCAACCCAGGTTTTTCTTATCAAATTGGATGCTACTTCTTTTGCCATTTTTACCTGTTTCTAGACAAATTAGATAATCTGGTTTCCAGGAGTAACTTTTCATACCTATCTATCCAAAGGGAGAACTGAAATGACTTTTGGGAAGAATTATGATCCTTCCATTTTCTCAGAAAAACTTGATATTTTGTAGCTAGGTATTCAAAATACTACTTCCACTATGAAGAATGTGTAAAAGACTCAAAAGCAGCTGTTTTCAGAACTTCTCAGAATGTCTCTTTGTATCAAGGGACACTCTAACTTGTAAGCTTTGATAAAGAATGACAAGTCCAGGGGAAATGAAATTTAGCTTTATATCTCAGGTTTTTCACACTGGAATATTCTCTCTATTCAGCTGATTTGACTCAGCTTCTGCAGCCTATGCACAACACTTACCCTTGTCTGCACAGATTAAATGAGTATTTTACCCACTATGTTCTTCTGCTAACTTCCCAGATTTCTACGTCAGTAGAGCACAGGAAAGAAGTAAATGCATTAAAATGGAAGAGAGGGAGTAGAGGTAACCCTCTCAAGACAGCTGCTGAAGTTAAGCAAACAGGGTTGTTTTGGTTATTTTCTTTTCAAAAATACTTCTTCAGATTCCATATGAGGTATTTGAAAAGGAGTTCACCTGAAGAAAGAAATTTTAAAATTTGCGTTAAGTAAGAAAATCATGGAACCACAAAAGTTTGGGTTGGAAGGGACCATAAAGATCATCTGGTTTCAACTGCTCAGAGCTCCATCCAACTTGGAACACTTTCAGGAATGGGGCATCCACACCTTCTCTGGGCACTGTGTTCCAGTGCCTCACCACCCTCACAGTAAAGATTTTTCCCTAGTATCTAATCTAAACTGCCCTCTTTCCATTTGAAGCTATGCCCCCTTGTCCTGTCACTATGTTCTCTTGCAAAAAGTCTCTCTCCATCTTTCTTTTTGGCCTCTTCAGGTACTGCAAGGCCACAATTAGGTCACCCCAAAGCCTTGTCTTTCCCAGGCTGAGCAAACCCAATTCTCCCAGCTTTTCTTTTCCAAGTGCTCCATCACTCTGATCAACTTGATGGCTCCTCTGGACTCTGCAGGTGGGGTCTCACAGAGCAGAGCAGAGGGGCAGAATCCCCTCCCTTGCCCTGCTGCCTGTGCTGCTTTGGATGCAGCCCAGGACACGGCTGGATTTCTGGATTTCAAGCACAAGTTGCAGGCTCATGCTCTTATCCACCAGCACCCCAAGTGCGAATACAGGACTTCTCTTTGAAAGTCAGCAGAATATGTGATGTTTTGACAAGGAAACAGTATTTCCAATCATACCTTGAATTCTAGGTGGTAGTTCAAAATATGTAGCTGATGAAAACAAATAACAAGTTATGGAAGTATATGTTTAATCATGTTTTAGATCTGGAAGAATATGCTCTTCCCAAATTTTCTTAACTGTCTTAACTAGTAAACATCAATTCAATTTACTTAAGTAGTAGTTCAGAGGAAATTATTCTAAAACCTGCAGTATAACATGGTGAATTTTGGCCCTGAGAAGATGCATGGAGATAGCTGGGTCCCAGGAAGAAATCTGGGGGACTGTAGGCCCTGTAGATCAGGTAAAACTGAAACAAGGTGAGAAGGGGTATTTCAGAGATTACAGGTAGAGCTATGTAGGAAACAATCTGTAATATTAAAACCAAAATCTTTTTCAAACATGCATTAAGAAGTGGTGAATATAATAATAAAGTAATGCTAATTTAAATAATGTACTGTCTTATGAGCAGGAAAATGTGATTCTGTTCTAACATATATAATCAACAGACTCATTTTTCCTTATGTATGACCTAGGTACCAGTGTTATTTGTATTCATTTCTGCTTTAATCATGTTAAAATTTTAAAATTACAAAAAAAAAATCTTCTTAATCCATTAGAGTCTTTATTTTCATACAAGCCCATAGTTATAGTCAGCAAGAAAAAGAATAGAATTTATTAAATGAGTTGAAGATTATACCTTTGAACATCTGTGTGCTTCTGAAATTTTAGTTAATTTAACTGAAGGCATATTTCTCTATGTATGTAGAGAGCAAAATGCTTGAGCTATGATCCTTCATAAAGTTTTATGGAGAAGTTTAACTGAATTTTTATTTTTTTTTTTGGTTCAGATGGAAAGTAAAGCAAACAATGATCTCACTACCTAATTCTTTCTTATAACAAATGTAATAAATTTTAGGTAGCTTAAAATAAGAATAAATGTGATCACAAAAGAGATCGGATTTGTAAATTGCTTCTGAGATATGTTTAAAATGGGGCTTTGAACTCATCCTGGAGGCTGATTTCCTGGTTTAGCATTGACTTATTTTTCAGTTTTTGTAAGTTACTACTCCATTTTGATATTGGTTAAATATGTATAACTGTGGTTTCCAGTTTAGTTAGTCTAAGTCTTAATGTATATATACAGAATGCTTGTACAGTTTTAGATGAGTAATAGAAAAAGATCGCATCCCTCTGTCTGCCTTGAAAACAGCACTCAAACTTTCTCGACCATATGCATAAATTATTTCCAGGTAAACATACGGAGATTTAACACTAGAAACTAAACATAATCGCTTTGATTCAAGATTACCAACATATTAAATATATTCTGCTCTTCAGATAGTGTGTAATGAAATATTTCTTCAAATATGCAAATCACTTTTCTCAAGTGATTCACTTATCTTTTAGGAGATACAAACATTATATGAAACCTGCATGTTTAGGAATGGCACTTGGAACTTACAAAACTTATTGTATAACTCACAACTTACTATATAAATCACTTTGACATTTTAGATAAGTATCATATCCTTTTCCCTTTTGTGAAAAGAAATACAGAGTGTTGCTTTTAGCAAGGGAAAGATAAAAAAAGTCTGAGTGCATATTAATAAAATGTAGACACAAACAGAAAAAAATTTAAGTCTTCATGGTTTTTTCTAACTTTGATTTCATCACTATGGAAATGACCCTGCAATTTAGACTGTGTGAAACTTTAAACAACCATGGCTGCTTCTGCTTACATATTCATCTTAGTCTTATAATGCCATTGGTGTCACATATTTAATTCATGCATTTAATGCAGATGTTATGCAGCATAGTGTCTTGAATGAGTTCACTGGATTTATTTTCCTACAAAGTCTTAGACTGGATTAATACAACAACCTTTTATCTTTAAATTTGAATATAGCTATGACAGATCTGTATTTGCAAAATATTTGTATCACTTTAAATAATGGTTATTAAAGCAAATTTAAGAAATGTCCCTTTCAGCAGCTTCAACACAGATCACAGTACAGGGGATCTGGAAGTCTCTTCACAATGCCACAAAGTCTCTTCAATGGATTCAAAGTAACATTTTCAGTGGATTCAAAGTAACATTTTATTTATCTTTACCCTTAATTTTATCTTTACTCCCTTCCTGTGGAGGGAGTTAAAAAAAAAAAAAGTTTAAAAAAAGAGGAAACCAAATTATCAAGTCCTTGCAATAATTTCTAATGTCCTTCCTGGAGAGTCCATGTCTTCCCTGGAAATATTAATGTTTCCTAACAAGAGGCAATATAACTTTATAATACGCTTCACAGTGTCTCTTGAAAGACAATAAGACATAAAAGATATTTAAGGTGAATTATACATTTTGTTGAGTTTTTCCTTTTATTGGTTGGAATGTACACATGTGCCTTCTTTTTCACTAAGACTCCTTTTTACATACCACAGCTTGATGAAGTACTAAAAAATTGGCTCATTCTTTCCCCCATTGGTGGAAACAGATGTAATACACAACCAAGACCTTCCACTTATGAAAATAGTACAGAATTTGGTTGTCATTAGAATTCTGAGAATGTTGTAAAAAAAGGTATGAATATTCATTTAATTTGGGAAACTAATGTCAGTGGGGTTCGTTTCCTCTGTTATTAACAATATAATGATTTCAGAGGAGTGTTTCTAAGAATTGAATTAAGAAAATTAAAAAGTGGATTAGTAGCTCATCATCAATAGCTACCACTCAGACTTACACTGCAAATCTTGTTTTAAGACTTACACTCATCTGTTCTGGGAGCAGAATAAACTCATTCAGTGAACCATTCACAGGACAGAAACTATCAGAAAAATAAGCATAGGAAGAGCAAATTCACTGGAATAATGCATTAAAACTTTAGTGGAAATTCAGTGAGATGACAAACTTATGGAACATAAAGAATCACAGGGTGTTTGAGGGTGGGAAGGACCTCTGGAGATCATGTAATCCAACATCCTTCTTCAAAACAGGATCAGCTAGAGCAGCTCATTCAATACTGTGTTGATCTCATCTTGAACATTTCCAAAACTAAAGACTCCACAACTTCCTTGGGCAATTTATTCCAGGGTTTGATCACACTCACACTAAAATAGTGGATTTTTTTGTATTTCATTTTGTGTCTAATACCCATTGTTCTTTCACTGAGCACTACTGAGAGGACTCTGGCTCTTTAACTTTTAGTCTCCCATCAAGCTTTTTTATACATGGATAAAATTGCCCCAGAGTCTTAGCTCCTTCAGCTCTCTCTCAGCCTCTCCCCATATGACAGATATTCCAGTCCCTCAGAGACCTTCATGGGCTTTCACTGGACTCACTCTTACACGTCCACGTCTCTCTTGCACTCAGACCCCAAACTGGACATACCGCCCCAGAGGTTTCTCACCAGGACTGAGCTGAGGAGAAGGATCATCTCCCTCAACCTGCTGGCAACCTATTGTAGCCTGACAGGCAGGAGCTACTCTTTGCCACAGGGTCATATTGCTGACTTGTGGTCAACTTGTCCACCCAAATCCCTGGTCCTTTCCTGCAGAACTGCTTTCCAGCTACGCTTCCTCAGCTGGTGCCAGTTAGAGTGATAATTACTCTTCAGGTGCAGAACTTAATAATTCCTTTTGTTGAACACCATGATTTTCCTACCAGTCCATTTCTCCAAATTGTTGGGGTCTTGAATTGTAGGACTGGACTATCAGCCACTTCTAAAGAAGCAGTTCAGTTTGCTGAGTTTGTCTTGTGCTTTCTTAGGGTATATAAAGGATAAGAAAGCAAATTTTAAGCCAATGAAAATTTCTCTGATTTGGAATCATGGTCTGTTTCCTTTGAGAATTTTCCAACTGCTATAAAAGGCAATTTTGCAAAAGGCAAAAAAAGGATAGATAGATAGATAGATAGATAGATCGATAGATAGATAGATAGATAGAATGATAGATATTATTACTGGATCCCACAGATGTTTAAGATCCCTGTCAAAAATGCATGCATAATTTGATGTTTCATATTCATGTGATTATGCCACAGTGTTAAATCTGTAAGTAGCACCGATGCTAACTAACTCTTTGCCTTTTGCAAGCCTGTCTCAGTATAAATATGATCCAGTATGAGTGTGGAGTTCATTATGTTTTATAAGAAGGCAGAGTTTGCATCATCTTTTTGACTCAGGTAACTGGATATTTTAGATGGTCACACGGAAGTGTTATGCTTTCTGGAATATATTAGTTTTACTTCAGAATTGCTCATTTGCATGAGTTTTTAGCTGTCTGAAACAAACACTAAGTCTCAGCTAAAATAATAGGAATTTATGCTAAAATAACAAGGAGCACTTTCAATCTCCCATGTCTGCCTGCATGCCATGGGTAACACTCAAATTACATTTTTCCACAAGTGTTCTGGTTTCCACGAGAATAAAATCAATACATGGAGCACTAGAGATTTCTAAACATCACTCTTCCAAATATAAAAGTGATGGTGAATACAAGGAGTGTTTATAACTTCCCCCATAGATTCAGATCTTTCTGGCAGTTAGTATTTATTACTTTATTTTTTGTTATGATAAGAACTCAGTTATGAGGGCTCAGTAAATTAAATTGTAAATCCTGGCTCACATTTCTCATTATCTTCCACCTGAGGACATAGTCTAGTACAAGATAAGAAATAGACAGCATATCTAGAAATCTTTCAGATAAAGACTGACACCCACATTTTAAGCATCAGATAATGGGTTTTTCTAACTGATGCTTATAAACAAGTTCTTGAGGGTGCTGTGTAAATACTGGGGACCTCTACTCTACAGTCTCTCTCTCTCTAAACCTTAATCTAAACTTACCATCAGTATTCACAATGATGAAATTGTCTCAAACTCTAGTGCATAGTTGCCAAATGTTTTGTTTCTATATAAGTGACCAGTATTGTCAGGGATCAACATGAAAGGATACCCTCAGGTGAAAGTGTCAATGATAGAAAAGAAGTTAGCAGAGAGACTGAGGAGACTGCTCTAGATGTGTGATTTACAAACTTGGATATAATTCTGACAAATTTGTGTGGTAGCAGATAACCTGCCTAGAGTCTTCCATGGTGTGAAGTAAAAGCACTGAAATCCAATTCTGGGCATGAAGAAATGATTCAAAAGTGTGTTCGGTCTCTGACAGAAGTGTTTTGTTAATATAGAAAGCATAAGAAATATTGGCAAAAGGAACAAGGGCATTTGTTAATTTCCACACTTCAGATTTAGTCTTCATAACTAGGTGAACTTCACATTGCAGATGGCATCTTTTTCTAATGCATTACACAAAAAAAAAAGCCATTTGTGTTTGATAATTATTAGGACTAAAACCAGAAAAGGTAAGCCAGTATTGCAACCTTTTTCCCCCAATTGAATATAGAAGAGGGAGGAAAAGAATGAAACATGTTGAAATGAAGAACTGTTCTAGCAAATGATCTTGGAACAATGCATGCAGAAATTGTGGGCCTATATGCAATAATTCTCAAACCAAGACAGTTATGAAATATTTTAATGAAATACAACTTCCAGAAAGAAAGTACATACTGCAGTTTTATTCTCATTATTTCTAAATTCAGGTAATAGAAAATATAAATTTAAGGTAAAGAACTGTAAGCAAGAAACACTATTTAGCAGATAGAACACACTGACTTGAGTTTTAACAGATTATAGACATAATTTTACTGGTAGGAAATTAGAAATATTGCAAAATGTTATGATTTTAAACATATTAAATTGAGTATCTGTGATGTAATATTTTGAAGAAACCCATAATGATATTATGAGGCTGATACTCAAAAAGTTGAAAAGTCAAATTCAAGTTCCTCTTTGATTCTGGGAAATTATGGTGTATCATATTTGACAGGAGTTCTACTTACCAAAAGTGTCTGAATCTCATAATTAGATTACCTAATTAAAGAACTTCGGTAAAAAAAAATGTGAAGGGTCTTATAACTGAATGTATTTATATCCACAAGATAACACAAATTGTGTTTAAAAGCATAAGGTGGCAATATTCAATAGACAGGATGTCATGGTTTAACCCCAGCTGGTGACCAAGGACCACGCAGAAAACTGTGTTGTTTATTTGTCGGTTTGTCAGCAACAGCATCTCATTTTCACTTTAGGGTCTGCCATGCAAGTATCATAGCTACACTGGGGACAAGCAGCAGGCAGAGAAGTCAGGGCAGTGCCTGACTGCAGGCAGAGGAGCATTTAAGCTTTGATGGGTAAAAGCTACACCAGGGCAACTTTGCCAGTCACCTCTCTTATGATGTGCTCAGTTATCATTGAGGCTATTTCTCAAGCATAGATTCTGGTTCCCATGACCTGGAAATAGGTTCATGTACACTGTGGACAGCTCTTAATCTGCTGAGGCTTGACCAAAAATCTACAGTAGCAAGGGGTATCTTACGTTCCACTGGTACATATTTCTAATTTATGTTTTTTTCACCCAGGAAGCCTGTGATAAACAACATTTCTTGCACAATGGAACTGGCATGGGATTGCATTAATTTTTCTTTTTCTTGATTGCATTCCAACAAGCCCAGTAAAACTTCAAGAGGTCAGGGATAGGTTTTACAAAAAATTAAGGGTCTGCTTTTTTGTGATGCCTAAACGTATCATGTTATTCCCTCTGAGACTATATGAATATAGTAATGTCTTATAACACAGTATTCAGGAAAAGGCATTTCTGTGCTGGTTGCTCCTTATATTCTCTTCTACAAATTCATTCTCTTTTTTTCCTTTTTATAGCAGATGTAGATATCTGGAACCTTAAAACCAATTTAGTTAGGTAAACAAAAGATTGAAGTGCCTTTTTTTCAGGGGTTGACCAATGTTAGTTATTTATCTGTACCCAGCCAATACTGTCACAAGACTATTCTTTGCAGATTATATTATTTCTTGATAGTGCCTTTAATATTTTCTGTATGGTAAAGCTATTAGTGAATAAAGTAAGAGGAGTCATAACTCTCTGCCTTAATGTTAAATTTTATTTTTTCTCCTTTATTTTCCCCTACAAGTCTGTTTCAAGACAAAACATCTCTGTTTCCCCAACACCTCTGTTTCCCCAACACGTCTGTTTCAAGAAGACTTGCTGTCAGAAATCTACTTCATGGGTGCCAAGAGTGGAACATAGGTACAATGTGAACAGCAAACAACAAGCTTGAGTGCTGGAAGTTAAAACTTTCAAGTAAGCAAAGTAATGGTGACAAAATTAGAGTGACAAAACCAAAGTGAATAATAATCTTGCTTTTCAGAGCTATAATACAGCCCACAAACAAAGAAACCAATCTATTGTAAGTTTTGTCATTATGTAACATATGTATTTTTGCATATACCGAGTGATTTTAGAAGTGACCACCAAATGGCTACCTCTGTCTAGTGCACAAATCCTTTCAAAGGAATGAAAACTAGAGTGAAAAGAAGAAAAATGGTTAGTCCAGCATGGATGGAATGGATAAACACTGGGACACAGCCTGTTCTAAGTAACAAAACTGCAAGAGAAAGGGCTTATGTGTCAGCATAGCCAAGAGGTTTAAA
Source organism: Corvus cornix cornix (assembly GCF_000738735.6). Classification (NCBI taxonomy): domain Eukaryota; kingdom Metazoa; phylum Chordata; class Aves; order Passeriformes; family Corvidae; genus Corvus; species Corvus cornix. The sequence continues at coordinate 15,647,262 of NC_047057.1, read as the reverse complement.
AAGGTGTTTCACTCTGTTGGTATTATTTAGAAAGCAAGCAGTTAGAATATATTTTATGTATTTTGTTAGGCAATTACATCAATCCATAAAGAACCAAACTAACCTTATGGGTTTTATATAGGAATAAAAAAACAAATTCACAGTACTAGAGTACTAGATACTAAGTAGACCTTCATCAAATTGTCTTCTCCTCTATTTATGTTTAGCCTTCAGACAGATCTGTGATAAACTGCACCCCCGCTTTTATAATAGATAAAATAAGATCTTGTTGGACTTCTCAGAGGGAGAGAAAATTGTCAAGTGTATATTTGGTGAAAATTTTGAGAGAGGTGAGAGTGGTAAAGTGAGAAAGAAGTTAAGACTGTGAGGTTGGCAAGTGGCAGAAGAAAACCACTGGCTTCACAAATGGAAAAGAAGATAAGAAAAATATAGTCTCCATTTCTGGTTCTTCACAGTGAATTTGTTTTCTTTTTCAGTTTAAGATTGTCTCAAAAGCCTGTGTTATTAATTCAGGTTGGGATTTTACAGAGTCTGTGTTGGCTTATCTGTGCTTTCATTAAGAGTACCGAAAAGTTTACTCTTCAACTCAATCAGCCTTAAAACATTCTTAACTGCTCTTGAAAGTCTCCTGGTAGGTTACCTTAAGGATTTGTTACAATTGAAACCAAATCTGAGGGTTTTAGAGTAAAAATACTTAACTTCTTGTAATAGCCCCCCATTAAGTCCACTTGTCAATATGCTAGTAGCATCACCTCAATACATAACATTACTGGAAAAAAGAACTACATTATGCATCAATACCATGCTTTTTGAGATGTAATCTACATATTAAAAGAGATACACAGTTTTGTGGTGGTGGTCTGGTTTTGGTTTTTTTGTTGTTTCGGGTTGGGGCTTTGATGTTTTGGGGAGGGCTGGTTTTTTTGTTTTTTTTTTTTTTTTCCTGAGTTAGTTTTTGTTCTCTTTTATTTTATCAAAGAAAACAAACTCAGATTCATTCAACTCTTTGTTTATAACAACTCAGGATTCCATTTTTGCTTTTCACCATATAAATTTTACTGGATATATATGAAATTAGTGATGTAATATAATGTGCAGTCATCTTTTCAGTGAATGATTCAGCCATCCAACACACCCACAGCAAAAACAGACTAAGAAGGGTAGACAGTCAAGCAAATAAATTGTTTTGTGAATGCAGTTTCAATTTCCTCTGACCAACAGAAGACCTCCTACCTACAGAACATAGTCTTACATCCCAGGAAGAAATCCTGGCTTCTAATATGTTGAAGGCAGTCAGCAGGCAAGGAAGGGGAGAACTTGAGGAGGTGTTCACTTGTACTCTGTAAGCTTAAAAGACCTTTCTTAATTAATACTGTTTTGATAGGAAATGTATATCTGTTCCAGGAAAAACATGAAGTATATCCAGTTAGGTGTCCTTCCCAGTGATGTCTCTGCTGTCAGTATGGTTCTTGCATTTTGGGCTACAAAGTGGCTTTCAGTGAAAATGTCTCATGATCTTCTGACTACAATACCCTTGGATGATTCCACTGTAACTATAGAGCAGAAGGCAGGCAACATTCCTGAAACAGTAGTATGTCCCTTCATAAGATTGTTCCTAGGAGTCTAGGCAGACTGAACTCCAAGAGAATGGAGACATTCATATTTCCCATTTTCCCTGCACTCATAAGCATATGGAATTTATACTTGGAGAAGTACTTAACCTGTTGTTAACAACCTAAGAGCCTAAGCACTTGAAATTTTAGTGACAGGCATCTAAGCCAGACAGATCTCTTTCTACCCAAAGAACTCACCACGTTAATTTTCCAAAGACAGGATTCCTCTGCAAACTTTGAAAGAGATGGCACAACTGGAGAAATCATCTTCATGGATTTAAATGACTGTTTCCTAATGGCTACCTTTGACTTATTATGCCATCCATTTCTAAAATATTTATACTATCTATTTGCCATTAACATGGAAGATGCAATGAAAGTGAGCCTAGTAATTAACAATTTAAATATCTTTAAATCCAAAGCAGCTGTTTCAGAATGAAGAAATAATTGCCAACTAGGTGCTTGCTTAATAGTTGTGTTAAATACTATGTAGACAAGACTCCAGAAAATGTTTCAAGCAAAAGCTAAAGTTGAGGAATTAAACCTCCTGAAACAGTTTTTATAGGGAAAATTACATAAGCTATGTTACTCTATGAATAAGTTTTCTCCTGTGCATTCTTTCCCCAGGCTGCACAACTACATGAAATTTTAGTAATGAATATAGTGTTTTTGTGTTGATCTGATGCAACTTGAGGCTAAGCCCAGCATTTATTCACAGCTGAAGGCTGTACCCATGCTCAAAAATTCACTTCAGCCTGCACGGCTTTGTCATTACTCTCCTTATTAATTTCTGTTCTGAAAATAATTAATGTTCTCTTGCTTTTAATTTCTGTTCAAAAACTTCTGTCCCACTAAAACATCTTTGAATGAGAAGGCATCCTGTCTCAATAACATAAAATCTCTTGGAGAATCCTTTTCTCACATAATAGGTACACCAGAAAACATCCCAGTTAGAGATGCCTTTAGGCCAGTGTGCTTCTACAACTGTATGTTTCCTGAGAAGTGTAAAACCTAATCTTTGTCATATGTCATATGTTTCAAATCAACTAAAAACATTGTCAGAAAAGTCTTATTTGCACAGTCAATCCAAGGAGACGAGTGCAATATACCACCTCAGAAAATGTCTGCAACCCTGAGTCTCGTACTTTTGTATGCAGTAATGCCTTCTCTTTGTGCAGTTCTAGAGACTAAATTAATTTTAGTCCTTTTGTAATTTCTTTCCCTGCAGGTCTTAAGCCATCGGAGAAAAATTATTACCTCACTGGCTAGTACCTATGAATATAAAAACAACAGACATTTATGTATTTGGAGCATCACAAAAGAACACTGAACAAGTTTATTGTCATGTTTCAGTTGAGTTGGACACATTAAGGTCCAAAGTTTTTGGAACTAATAATACTACTTAGCTAATAAGTATATAATTTTGTTAATTCCTGGGGATAGGTAGAAATATGTCTCTGCACCAATGTATTTGCTTTGGTTCTACTAACAACGCATGGTGAGTTTTCTTGACTAACCTCCATGGCTCGGTTAATGCTCTTATTCCTATTATGTAGATGTTCATGGAAAAAAGCAATGCTCTCAAATAAAATGTCAATAGTCACTGGAGAGAAGAAGATGCCTTTGAAAATCTATAGAAAAAATTGTGCTTGCATATGTTTGAACACTTAGGCAGAAACACTGTCCCTGTAGAGGTCTTCAAAGGCATCTGTCTCTTCTGGTTATTCAGGGAATTAAAGATGATCTTTTCAATTATATCTTAAAATTTATCCATAAATTACATGCCTAAGTTAAAGCTCCTTAATTTTAAAGTCTGATGTCCTCAATTAACCTCTACTATAAACTGAAATCATTAGATGAGAAAGAAAAGAATGCATTTTCTTCTTTCTACTATTATTTTTGCCATAACAAGTCTCCTCCTGCTTGCTTTGCATCTTATTTTTACACTGAGAATATGTTTTATCAGTATTCAGTATAGCTCTTCAAGTTACTTTACTTTTGGCATATAGTACAGAGCTTGTACCTGGTATTCCCATTTGTGCTATAGTTGAAGTAGAAGCACACTTCATCTTAGCTCAAACTGTCACACGTATACTACTGTTCATTCCTCCAGCTACCGGGTAAGGATATTTTTGTAAGTAGCCATCAGTTTGATACAGCTACTGGGACTTAAAATTACTTCTTCCAATTATCTCCTATAAAGAATATTTGACTAGACACAATTTGTCAAGTGCAATTCAGGCTCTTGTAGTGATAACAAGTCCTTTCTTCTAATTTTTAAAGTATTAGCTGACAGAAAGTAATACATATACATCCAAAAAATAAACAGCATTGCCAAGGCACTCAGCAACAATACTCTAAATAATTGTGTTTATTTGATTTCTTTGTTTTCTTGCACATGCACAATCTCAAAAATTTTAAAGGGATTTCATACAGATTAAAACTTTCTACTAAATTTCATACTGCTATGCCTTTCACAGACCAATGTAGAACAGATTTGTGATTTACATCTGTTTGGAAAATAAGTAGGAATAATCAATGTTAAAGCAAGACTCTTTTGTTTCCTATAACACATGCCTTCAAGAACTCCATTTTTTTAAGCTTTTCTCTCTCACAGAGACAGACACAACTCCAGAGGACAAGCATGTATCCTGGAATTGAGTAAAAAGTTAATGAATAGTCTGAAAAACCCACATAATTATGCTTTAAAGACAAATCTAACTTTTCCCATTTCATTTTAGAGCCCTGAAGTAAATTTCAGAGCAAAACAAAACTAGTGGGCCTAGAGGCATGGGCTCAAGGTCTCCTCAACACTGTCAGGTCTAGAGGGTCATTGTTCAACTATTGCAGCATTAGACAAGAGCAATTATCTTGTCAGCTTACTCTCTGCCACTGATCCAATTGCTAGTAGTAGATGGTAAAGATTCAGTGATTAAAAACACCCTGCTCATAGTAGTACATTTTCCCAGTTCAGTCAATGGTACATTTATTCCCTGAAATATAAGTTGCCATATCATTTTATAGTAAAATATTAAACAGAATTTCTGATCTACTTTTTATACACAATCTGCTGTTTTCTCCATATTGACTCTTTCTCCTTTTATTTGCTAGAGCTTTCAATTAAGTATTTCTTGTTCTTTGCTTCCTTTTTGTCTGGGGACCTGACTCTTATCTCCAGTCACGTTGTCACAGATTCTGAATCCCTTCTGTAGTGAGTGAGGTCCTAAATTTTGGCCCAAGTTTAGTCTCCAAACAGGCTGTAAGTATATTCCATGTAGTGCATACTTTAACAATCTCTGAGATTACAAAAGCATGGACCCTGGTGCAGTGCTCACAGACAGAAGAGACCTTCATTCTTCAAAGAGAAGACTAGTCCTTCTCATTTACCTCTCCCTAGTGTCCAGAGTTTCCCTCTCCTATGTCTGCACTTTCTTCTTGAGAAGAAACAGGAGAGAAAAGCAGCTGTAGAGCTTAATGATGGGATAAGTCTTACCCTTAGATAAAACAGCAGTGTCCCGGAGGCTTTTTCATCATTATACTCCACTCTGATCAAGTAAGTGACTCCTAAGAACAAACTCCAGGGGAAAAAAAAAGAAAGAACCCAGCTCAGTCTGCCCTTTCTGATGCAAATGACAAGATTAATACCAGAAATCACTTTCTAAGTAAATACTGGCAAAATGATCGTTTGAAATATAGCATAACCTTTCTCATTCCAGTAATCTACAGATTCTGTGATTCACACTAAAATTTGGCAATTACTTTCACGTCTCAACAAAGTTTAAAGATGAGAACCTTTTAGTGACAGCTCAAATTATTAAACTATCATTTGAAAAAAAACCCCATTACAGTCTGTTTCATGTTATGAAATAGAAAAAGTAGTAGAAATCTAATTGTCAAAATAAAAAAGCACTTACGTTTTCATGAGTTATCCTTGGTATTTCAGATGGTTTTGTTTGTTTGCTAATTCAACAAACTTCAATACTTTACAGTCTTCCAGACACTAATTATCATGACTCAAAAAAAGATATAAGAATTGTATAATCAGTGTATTATTTAACAGACTACAAAATCTAGCATATGCTACTGCTTATGGTGTCATTTGAGTAAGATTCTAGGTATATAACAAAATTAGACAGAATCTGATCTAGAAATCTGGATTCTCTCAAGCAGTTATTTCTGATGTGACCCCTTTCTCAGATGCTACCTACAGTTCTCAAATTTGTCAACAGTCCTTAAAGACCACCTAAGGAACAAACAGGGCACATGACAAAATGAAAGCATTTTTACAGTAGTTTTTAATATCACACATGAAAAGTGCATAGCAATTCTGTTATTTGGCACTGATTATACATTTTAAACTAGCAACCTGCACAATAAATCACTCTTCTTTCACAACCTTGCAGTGATCTGACTTCTTCCAGACCACTCATTTAAAATAAGTGAAGACTTTAAGTACATATCATAAAATCACAGAATGATTTGGGTTGGAAAGGACCTTAAAGGTTATTTAGTTTCAACCCCTCTGCCATGGACAGGGACACTTTTCACTAGACCAGGTTGCTCAGAGCTCAATCCAACTTGGTCTTCAATGCTGCCAAGGATGGGATGGAGCATCCACAACTTCCCTGGGAAACCTGTTCCAATGTCACACCACCCTCCCAGTAAATATTTTTTTTCTAATATGTAATCTAAACCTGCTCTCTTTGCCATTTGAAGCCATTCCCTCTTGTCCTATCACTACATGCTGCGTTAGATACCTTCACCTTTGGATACAGATACAGCACTTGTCTTGAAAAAGAAGGCACTGGCTTTCAGAAGAGCTACAATACTGAGCTTTCTCTTTGAATTCAGAAGGACAAACTGAAATCAAGTCAGACTAGAATTTTTATAGCAATTTATCCTATTTAAAACTGCTACAGTGGGAAGAGTACAGAACAATTAAAGCCCAAGGCACTGGTACATTCTTATTACCTCCACAGGGTCTTTCTCTAAGGATTTCTTAAAACAGAGGTTTTAAATTCTTGTTGAATATCATTAGATGGATTTTATTTTCTTGTGTTTTTCTCTTGTACTTTTTCTACTGTTTCACACAGGAAATTTTTCATTTCATTTTGCCACTGATGGTTAGTTTTTTTCATTCCCTGATCCCTTGTTTCTTAGGAGGCACTGCTCTGCAGTTCCAAAAGCTTAAGATGCTTTCTTCTGCATCATCTTTGAAATATATGATGAAAAAAAGTAGTTGGAAATACTTGTAATTGAAAGCACTGTGGCCATTCATTTAATATAATATCTATTATTTAGCTGAAATACATTATTGGAATGATACAGTTCCCAGTTTTGGCCCCAAGTAGAAGAATGATATTAATAAAGTTGAGTGCATTCTGCACAAAGCAACCACAGTGATCAAGGTCTGGAGTACTTCCCCTGGAAAGAGAGTGCAAGAGAGCCAGTCTTGATCAGTCTGGAGAGAAGCCATCTTTGGGCAGATGTTAACAGCAGCCCTGGTAATTCTGAAGAGATTATAAAGTAGATGGAGCCAGGCTCTTCACAATGGTGCACTGTGAGAAGAGAAAATTCAATAGACTGAAACAAGAGAGCGCCCACACAGGTACAGGAGAAACCTTTTCATCATGAGGGCAGCAAATCATTGGAAGAGGTGTTCCAGGAAGACTGTGAAATCTCTGTCCTTGGAGGTTGTCAAGATTTGACTGGATAAAAATCTGAGAAACTATGGCTGACCCTGCTTTGGAGTGGAGGCTGGAGTAGAGACCTGCATTGCAACTTGTATTCTTCTATGAATTACGAAAGATATGAAGCATGCAGCATCTCTGATTTGAAGGAAGGTAGAATTTGTCTCAATTTAAATATGGGGAGTTTTGTACTGTGATGTTTTCACATGGGGAAGTCTAAACCATATTTGTTTTAAGAGCACTGCCAGGCCAGAAAGAAAAAAATAACAACATTTAGACATATTTAGCAATAATAATTGAAACCTGGATGGGTAATACTTGCCAACATTTTGAGGAGGAGAGAAACTGGTAGTTAATATTGCAAGACAAAAATAACTAGAAACAACTCTCTATATACATGACTGCAATGTAACCTCATTATCTTCTCTTACATCTGTTATTAACATATGTTTTATTGGAAAAATTAAAAATTGCTAGTGCCTGACTCAGCTTAGATCAACAGAGATTTATTTGTTCCTATTACTTTCATCTGGTTTGTATCCTCATCTGATATTTGCTATTTATCCACTACTCTGATAAGGCTAAGATCTTGGGAAGGATTAGGAAAAGATCAGGAATAAGTTGAATGTTCTGTAGGATACAAGAATTATGTAATTTATGGCCACTACTATTAAGTTTGCATATACAGTGTGTTTAATAAAAGCAAGGCCAAGAGACTGGCCAATCTGGTTAGGAAAGCTTTAACACAAGGGTGCTGGGGTGAGGGAGTTAAGAACTCACAAACAAGTGAAGAAGCAGTGAACCAGGTTTTCAAGCAAAGGAAGGAAGGTGATATGGGCATGAAATGCTTTATAATCAACAAAACAGAGAAGGAGTCCCACTCCAAGCTCATGCACGCAAATGAAGAGGTGCTAAGAGAACAGCATAAAGGGAAGCTCTTAGTATTTTCCTGGAAAATCAGCATGACTCAGTGCTTCTCTGAAGTGTCTGTACACTAACACACAGATAGTGGGATACACAGGGAGGAACTAGAGGTCCACAGAAAGGTTCAGGGCAGATATAGGTAGGATATAGATAGGACAGAGATGTTTTGGGGTAGCTCATACAACAAGAATACTGCAGTGAAGGGTTACATGCATGGATTTGGATATGGACATAGCGGAAGTGCTCTGCTGGATATGATATTTACCAAAAAAATATATATCTTTTGAGGAATATAAAGGTTTGAAGGCAGCTTTGGCTGCTGTGATCATGAGATGGTGGAGTCCAGGATCCTGAGAGGAAGGAACAAGGGAAACAGTAGAATCACAGTTCTGGACAACAGGGCAGCAGACATTGACCTGATCAAGGTTCTTCTTGCAGGAATCCATGGGAGGTCATCCTGAAGACAGGAGGGATCACCTCATCCTTTCCAATATCACATTCTTCGAGCTCAAGGATGGCCCATCCCTATGAGCAGAAAATAAAGCCAAGGAGACGGGAGGCCTGCGAATGAACAAGGAAATCCTGACAAACCTCAAGTTTGAAAAGGACAAGAAAGTGACTTGGAATTGATCAACAGCATAGACTTTCTAAGCAAAATACTGCCTTACCAAGCTGATAGCCTTTTATAATGAAATGACTGACTTAGTGGATAACGAGATATTTATCTTGACTTTAGCAAGGCTTTCATCACTGCCTACTCTAATATCCCCATTGACAAACTGATGAAATACAGGCTAGATAAGTGGACAGTGAGGCAAATTGAAAACTGGCTGCACTGCTGGGCTTAAAGGGTTGTAATTAGCAGCATGAACTTCGTCTGGAAACCAGTCACCATTGGTGTTCCCTAGGGGCCAGTACTGTTTAATGTCTTCATTAATGATCTGGATAAAGGCACAATTTACACTCTCAGGAGCTTTGCAAACAAAACCGGAAGGAGGGGCAGATAGATTAGCTGGATGTGCCATCCAGAGGAATCTCAACAGGTTGGAAAAATGGAAAAACAGGTACCACACAAAGCTCAAGAAAAGTGAAACTTTGAGTTCTTAAAGATAACTTCCTTTTCTCTCTGTAGAAATTAAATAGCATTTCTTAATTCTCAAAAATGTACTTGAATGAACAGCCTATAGTTATACATTAAAAAGCTGTGGAAGTTATGTTTCTTTCTTATGTGGAAAAGATACATGGATCTCCTGTACTTGGGAGGAATAACCCCATTCACCAATTCACATTTGGATTCAACAGGCTGGGAAGCAGCTCAGTGGAGAGGGACTAGGAGTCCTGATGGACAACAAGATGACCACAAGCCAGCAGTGCACCCTTGTGGCAGAGAAGGCCATCAGAAATCATTGAAATAAGACAATTAACAATGTTAGTTACACACAAGGAATGTATCTAACACTTTTAACCAGCTATTAAAGATCTATGTTAAAACTATTAAACATAGTAATTTCATAATGATCACTAAGCCATATCCATTTCAAGGAGCCATTTAAAGATAACATCAAATAGCAAAAGTTTTAATAAAATTGAAAAAAATTCAGAACACAGTGTCTTTTTGTAAAACCCAGTATGTGCAAGACCAATAAAACCTCAAGAAAGAAAAGATTGTAAGTATCTACCAGATAATCTAATCTTCATCTTTAAATCCTGCTAAATTAATATCTTTTAAAATTTGTTACCAAAGTGACATCCTAATCTTTGTCAATTATTTATCTAATCTGTTGTATGCATGCACTTGCCACCTTTTGTCTAGAATTATACATCAGCTAAAAATGGTTTCTGTGGTCTAGGAACAGTCCACTAACTCCCACAGCAAGCTTTTGTGCGTCTGTGCACTCTTCTGTGTTATTTTCGTATATCAATCCTGTTCTCCTTGCCAAAAAGCTGCTTTTTTGTTCATGTGAGATGACAGAAGGCCTAAAATATTGGAAATTGCTAATTATTAATAGGTGGATTCTACGTGCTCATGTATTGCACTACAAAACACCACCTGTTAGTGTTTCTCTGGGGTTTTCTTGTGTGTGAGAGGATAAGATATAAAGTAGACACGATAGCCATTGAATTTGTCCATAATTCTGTAAATTCAAAGGGATATCAAAAGGACTAATGCATACATTTCCTAACTTTTTAGCATCTCTAGTAAGTCAGGAAAATTATGTTCTCTATCCCTATGATGATGTTTTGTGGAAGACAAAACATGGAATTTAGGAAATCTACTTGAAAAGACAAGAAATAGAGACTGGGACGAAACACAATTAAAGAGAAAGCAAATACAGTATTTGAATTATTTAGATTTAAAATCCAAATTTAATGTTCAAAGAAGGGCAAGTGCAGCCAGAAGAGGGTAAAAACGCTGATGAAGGATCTGGAGAACAAGACTTATGAGGAGCAGCTGAGGGAGCTGGGGGTGTATAGCCTGGAGCAAAGGAGGCTCAAGGGTGACCTTATCACTCTCTACAACTGCCTGAAAAGAGGTTGTTGTGAGGTGAGGGTTGGTCAGTTCTCCCAAGTAAGAAGTGACAGGACAAAAGGAGATGGTCTTAAGTTGACCCAAGAGAGGTTTAAATTGGATATTAGGAAATAATTTCTTCCTTGTAAGGGTTGTCAAACTCTGAAACAGGCTGCCCAAGTGATTGATTCACTATCCATGGAGGTATTTAAAGGATGTGTAGATGTGCCACTGGACATGGTGTAGTGCTGGACTAGGCAGTGCTGGATTAATGGTTGAACTCAACAGTCTTTTCCAACTTAAATGATTCTATGGTTCTAAAATTTATATTAGACATTAAAAAAATATAATCGTTGATGTGTCATGTACTTTTCAATGTTGTATTCCATTCTTGGTACCCAAAGGTTCAGTAGTTCTTAACGTAAATAACAAGAAGCACTCAGGTAATTCTGGCAATTCAAATAGTTTATTCCAGACATTGTCCTGCTGCTTAAGAATAGAACACACTTGCTCCTTTTTTTTTTTAAGTTTTCTTATTCAAGCACTTGTTTCAGATCAGAGACAAGGTTATTTACTATTAGACTGAAGACTAAGCATTTTGCTTCTTATCTGATTTGTCTTCCACTATATTGTGTTCTCAATGAAGTAGAAAGTACTTGATTTCCATGACTATTCATTTTTCATGTTCTTCTGAAGAAATGAATAAAGTTTCCAGCTCTTGCCTTGTAACACTTGTTCTAAGTGTTCAATTATTCAGATTTTAACTGATAATACTGAATAAAATTGTTTTAGCAGTCCAAAGTGTTAGAATCACAGATGTTCTTTTTTCAGTTGAGATATTTGTTTCTAAAAATATTTTACAAAAGAGGAAAGAGGTTAGATAATTATGGCCATTTTTGCCAAACCAGCTACCCACAGATTATGATGAAAACTGCAATTCTCGTTTTCTTTGAACTGTTGAGTGTGTTCCCTACTTTATTTTGTGGCTATAAAAAATGTATTAGCCACATTTTAAACAAACATACATTAATGATTATTTTATAAAATTTGATAAACAATTAATGTAGTATGTTACTGTTATGAGCAATGTGTTCTAATATATAAGTAAGAATACAGAAGTTAAAATATCTGTTCCGCCTATTTAACAGCTTAGTTGCATACTAAATCACATACTCACTATTTGTTAGTGGTTTATTATTATATATATATATATATAGCAATTTGCTTATTTAAGTTGAAGAAGGAGCACAGACCATAATTCTTCTGCATGCATAATGTTATTCAATAGTTCATTTCTCTTTTAGAGATACATTTTTTCTGAACTTGATTTTTATGAAAAACAGAAACACCCTTCACCCTTCACCAAAACCTTTCCATTTAGTTCTTTCACAGCTCAGAACTAGATGGAACATTTAAAATTTTAACAAACATATTTATTAAAACGTTACTAATTTTCACATTAATAATTCTGTCTATTGAATTCTAGCTGCATTAAGACTCCTAAGAGTCCTATAAATGTTACCTTTGAATACTTCATGTTTCCTATAGCTGCAACAAGTTCAATGCAAATCTTGTTCTTCAGCAAAGCTTTTTGCAGGATTATGTCATGAACAACACAAATTAAATACCTTTAAGTGCTTTTTAATTTTTAAATAAATACTTTGAGGTAGTCGAAAAGTCTTTTCCTTATGAACATGCAATGAAGATAGAAAAATAAATGAAATTAAAACCTCAGAATTTATGATTTTTCAAAGATGACAATGAAAAACATTTTTGATGTAACTGACACCAGATTTCATTTGGGTACCAGGAAAGGAAATAAGGGATAATATTTTCAGCATCTAAATACAAACTAAAAATGTTCATTCCTCACAGAAACTTTTATGAAAATCTAAATCAAAACTCCCTAATTATGAATATTGTAGAGACTGAAAAAGACAATGGCAGAATCTGTGTCAGGTCCAGACTAGTTACTCCTAACTGCTTTCATTGCAGTCGGAGAAAATAGCATCCTGACTGGCTGATTGACTGAATTTGCCTGTGTTTGAGAGACTTTATTTCATATTCTGAATCCAGGTTTGACTGCCCTTGCTGTTTCTTCATTATTATAAGGAGAAAAAAAGCAAAATAAATTCCTTAAATCTTAAATTTCTAATTTTTGAAAGAAAAGTGCATGAAAAGCTTATTTAAATAGCATATAAACATTACCAGAAAACAATGATTCTTACACAAAACTTTCAACAAAAACATTACTCAGAACTGGACTAATGAAAAAGCAGTAGTTTAACAAACTGTGAATATATGTTAAAAACCCCAGACAAACAAGGAATTCCTACAGCTTTTTATCATCCCTTTGTACTGAAGACCAAATGCACAGGTAGTTAAATAATCTTTTGAAAAGATCCATGGACACTGATTACTGAGTTTCAACCAGCAGTCAGTGACTTGGAAGCTATACATAAAAACAAAAGAAGGTCATTGTAAGGTAGACCCCTGTGTTACCTACATCACCTATCCCTTATATTTTCAGAACTGAGAACTTTAAAATCTCCCCCTTGTTGTTTTCCTATCTCTACACAAATGTTTTAGCTCTCCTGGCAGAAGTACCTCCACCCCAGCTGCTGTTGTAACACTTATCCATGCACCTCACAGCAGCCGACAAGCAGCTGAGCACAAACACAGCACACATCACTCTGAGCTCACCTGGTCTGGCAGCTTGTAGATAAGCAGTTCTGAAACCTCTGAAAACCTACAGGAAAATGTTGGTTATCTTTTCCTTATGAGTAAAGAATATGTAGAAACGCTTCTTTTTGGATGTACTATTACACAAAACTACCAAGCTGTAGTATGAAGTTTTGCTGCTTGGTGTTGTTTTACCTTGTTCCAATTCTATTTATTTGTTTAAATGAAGAGTTGACTTCTTGTTGACTTATGGCATAATATTTTACACCTCGGGAATTTAACAACACTGAGGCTCCATTCTTGTACCTACTCATGCACAAGGTGTGAATTATAGCTTCATTACTCACACTCTGTCATCTCACATTGTTTAAGCATTATGTTGAGGTCAAAAAGAAAGATGAATTTGTTTTAAGTTTTGCTCCTGTTAGTTAAAACTCACTTTGAATGCTTCACAGTAATAGCTTGTCATCAAAAAAAAAAAAAAATTATTTAAGAACAAGCAATTCCTAATGTATTTTATAAATGCACAACTGTTGGCACAGAAGTCCAACATCATGGAATCATAGAATGATATGGGTTGGAAGGGACCTTAAAGATCATATAATACCAATACCCCTGCCATGGGTAGGGACTCCATATCAAAAACTGCATTCATCCTGACCGAGTGTGGTCAGTTCACTGACATTCCAGCTGCCCAGACAGGCTTTTTGACAAAGATTAGCACCTCTAATGGGCAGTTCTGATCTAGCTGTCTTTGGTAACCTATCTGAATAATAAGAGAATATTATCATAATTCCCTGAGTGAGGCATCATCAAGGGTTCTAATTCTCTGTTCTGAAAGAAGCCCAAGTAACTTGGAGAAAATATTTGAAGATCTCTTCGTGATTTGATGTTTCCTTATTGGGAAAACATTTAAATTGCTACTGAATTTTTCCTCAAGTACTGGTATATTACTATTTTTTTTCTTTGCTGGTGGTGTTTTTCAGCACTGCTGCTCTGAATATGAAAGCCTTGTGCTTGTTTTCTACAATCATTACAATCTACTTGTTACCAGTTGGTTTTGAAAACTGATACAACCTCCTTGGCTAGAAAGAAGGAATTATCCTCCATTCTGTTGAAACTTTTTTAATACACAGCTGAGAAACCTGAAACCTTGCATAGGAAGAAAAACAAAATCTTTAAAGCATACATCTTTTTAAAAATTCACATCAAGGTTGGAAGAAGGAATGTTTCCAATTGTGCCAAGGACTTAGAGCCTTCACTCTTAAACTTAGAAAAAAATTGTCTAATCATTAAGGAAATAAACTCAGTGAAAATATTGCACATTTTCCTTCATAAATGTATATCAAGATAATTTTATATGCTTTGAAATTATTAAAAATTCCTTTGTCAATGTATATATTCTATTTTGGAATGCTTTCTGACTGTTAAGAAAATAGATTATGAAAATATAAGTTTTGTTTCATTTTAAGTTTGACACTTTATTTTGTAGGAAGGGGTACTTTATTTCACTTTTTTCTCTTTTTTTCCTTTTTTTTTTAAGAAGCTACATATAACTATGAAATTAGAGACAAATGAAAATACTATCTTCTTTGGATGCTCTAGATTTAAAAATCAGGACATCAAGTTACACAAGAAAAAGTAGTTTTGCATTTTTTTCCAGGATGCACCTGAACTGAAATTATCACGTTTAAGCATTTAGTTCCACTGTGTGGCTAGATGGCTCATCTCATGTTTGAAAACAAATCATGTTCATTAGGTCTCTGTAATTTTTTCCTGTAAGATCCTTAGGTGTACATCCATAATTTGTTTAAAGTCCAGGATCTGTGCTCTACTGCTCTCTTTCTTCCATCCCTCAAGATCTTGAGCTCCAGTGTTTTGTGGTCACTACTGCCAGGACTGCCACTCTGTCATATCCCAACACATTCTTCCTTGAACACTAGCACACAACAGTACTGATGGAGTAAGGATGGGACTTCTTGGACATCAGTAACCTCAATTTTACATCATAGCATTTATGTCCAGTCCTTGATCTCCATGTACCTCTTGTTTAAACTGAGTTCAATCTTACCATACCTTGCTTGCTGAGGATACTGAAATGGGGAACAGGATTCCAGTAGTAATTTTGCCTGTGGAATTTAAAGAGGCCAAATCACTTTTTTTTCTTTGTATCATCCACTATATATATGTCTATACAAAGATTTCCGTCGGACCTTTCACTGCAGTATTGTGCTAAAAGGTCATGCTGATTAGCTGCAATGACCCCTAAATCCTTCTTTGAATCACTCCTTTCCAAGACAAAATGTCGTTACTGATTAATAATCATCCTGCATCTTTCCCTGTGCTTAGTTTCACAGTAACTGAAATACTGGAGCTTCTTTTTGGCTGACATTGAAGATAGAAAGTTTCTTAAGTACCCTAAATCCACCTCTGATTTTATTTGACTTAATTATATAAGTCTCTGATTTACAGTTAACAAGCCACATTTTCAGCTAGTGTAAATCAAGGTAACTTGCTGCTTACTTCAAGTAATGATCTCTTCCACACACTGCAGTTGCTTAAATGAAGCACAGAGAAGACATCTATATGATATGCATTATTGATTACTTTACACATAATAAATTAATATTAATATTAAACATTATATTGCATAAAAAGTGAGCTCACAACCATTTGGAAAAATGAGGAATCAGATGTCCTAATTGCATAGAAATTAAAATGATTTTTTGAATCAAAACACTGAGTACTCTGAGAGATGACATTGGCATAAGGTCATTGTTCCTCTGATGCTTTCCTTCTCTATTTCAGTGAATCCACCTTCTCCTTACTCCTATAAATAAATATACATGTTTGACAAGCTTTTATCTTTCCTAGAATGGACTCCTATGATTCTTTCATTCTCAGTCAGAAGACAGCATAAATGCATTTCCCTCAGTAGGTGGGACAAATTCAACTATGTAATGGTAATCATTTAATGACTGTATGACTACAATAGCCCTTAAAACTAATTCTTAAAAGAAAATGTCAAAAAATTATAAGAAATTTAAAAGAGTTTGAGTTGGAAGGGACTTTAAAGATCATCTAGTTTCAAGGCATCACCATCAGGGACACCTTCCACTACACCAAGTTGTTCAAAGCCCCATCCAGCCTGGCCTTGCACACTTCCAGGGATGAGGAATCCACAGCTTCTTTGGGTAACCTGTTCCACTCTTGTGTCACCCTCAAAGAATTTCTTTCTTATATCTCATCTCAGTCTACCCTCTCTCAGGTTGAAGCCATTTCCTCTTGTCTTATCACTACAAGTCCTTGTACAAAGTCTCTCTCTGGCTTTCCTGTAGGGCCCCTTCAGGTACTGGAAGATGCTGTGAAATCTGCCAAGAGCCTTCTCCAGGCTGAACACCACTAACTCTCTCAGCCTGTCTTCATAGGAGAGCACTCCTGCCCTCTGATCATGTTCATGTTCCTCCTCTGGACTTACTCCAGCAGATCCAGGTGCTTCTTATGTTGGGGGCACCAGAGCTGGACATGGTACTCCAGATGGGATCTCATGAGAGCAGAGGGGGAGAATCAGCTCTTTTACCTTCCTGTCACATTTCTTTTGATGCACAGAGGGTACAGTTGCCTTTCTTGAATGTGAGTACACGTTACTGGGTCATGTGAAGATGACACTCAGTCTGCTGAACAAGAGGAGACAGAGAGTCTATTTGTGAAGCAGATACTGGCTGAAAGTATTTCTTTTCCTCTGCAAAACTGAATGAGAGCTTCCTTGTTCCACTATGAAGAGAACAAAAGGAAGGAAGCTGGCAGGAAGTCTGTAGCATAGTCAGAGCACTGCTATATTGCTAAAGGAGTAAGTGTATGAGTTGAGAGGTGGAAGAAACATTGACAAAGAAACACACCTTGGTACAGTTCATCCTCTGTGTTTGTGGATGGAATGTGCTGTCAGATCCTGAACCAATACCATATGGAGGATGCAGGTAAGACTTATAATCATAACCTGTTTTTTTAATATAAATACATGTATTTAGAGGTACAGAGAGAAAGAGTAAAGAAATCCTACCTCCTGCATATGTCTTACCCAGTACACTCCCATTTTTATTGTGTCTGCTGTGCAGCAGCTCAGATTTGATCCTTTATAGTATTTATAATATTCATGAGCTAGCAGAAGTGTGTCTGATCTTCTGCAGTCTCCCCAGTGCCTGACAAATGACATCACCTTAATTCCCTTCTCTTAGAGAATATGCTGTTGTTGACCTAAATCCTCATGTATTTATGAGCCTGGTCAGACCTTTACAAATAACTTGGGGGAACCCATGGCATTAAAGTCAATGGTTCTGCTTACAAATAAGTTGCTATGTGGCTGACTGTTTACTTACCTTCCTGCGTGTGTGCAGACTTTCACTGAATTAATTCTGTACAAGATATCATTAAACATTGCCCTATACAGGTCAAAAGCCTCTATAATATTTAAACAATTTCACATTACAATATTATATTCAGACATTGTAACCATACAATTCTGAATCACATTTTTATCCTTCCAAACTTTTCCATGAGGTTTCCCGAATTTAGACCAATTCACTTTTCTCTTCCTTTCTTAGTCTGCCAAAAATTGCCTCAAATTCAATTTTTCTGTGCTGCCAAAGTAGTTGTTTTGCCATGTAGATCTATATACATCACAGGAAATTGAAAAGTTGCTCCTGTATTTCAAGGAGGAAAGCTTTTGCTCACTGACCTGCAAATGCTACAGAAAAATCTATTTTAAATTGAATGTTGATCCAAATAAGAAAGGACTGCACCACATTACATGAAAAAAGAAGCACTCATCATCCAATTATTTTTTGCTAAAGTCAATCATCTTGCTTTTTGTGATTGTGCAGCAAACACAAAAAGCAGTTGACTATCTTGTTACCGTGGTCTTACGGTAAAATTATTGCAACAATTATAATGCTAAATCCTGACCTTTCTGTTACAGCGCAGACCTGTTTTCTCATTACATATATAATACAAGGGATAAGAGGACCCAGTTCATTATCAGGTCTCCTGTTATGGACACAAGTAATAATAAAGAATGAAGGAATAGACACACCACTTCCACAATAAAAATAACTGCTTCCTACAGTAAGACTCTTCAGGGCATGTTGCAGTAATGTGCCATGTGGGCCACTTTTCTGCTCTTCCAAGCAGGAACAAAATGTATTGTTTCACCTTTTGCTGATTACAGCACATGGAGAAGGTAAGTGATGGGCACAGAGGATAAAATACATCCTGTATCGATACACTGTACTGCTTAGGGCCTCATTTCACAAGTGGAGCCTTTTTTTTCTTATGTCTTTTTTATGAAGAAAGATATGACACTGATAAATGTTTTCCTGTCTTCATCACAACATCGGTGGAACAGGATACAAGACAGTGTTATATCAGGCTTGATTAATTTTAAAAAGGACATTATAAAGGGCCTATGGTCGCTTTATCACATGTCAAAATTCCTGGTAAAAAAAAAGTGAATTTTTGCAAATTCATTTGTAGTTCACAGCAGAAGCCTCAGCCCCTTCCTTTGCATGAGTCATGGATGACTGAAAGGACTGTGTTGGCGTAGAAACCAACAGATCTTACTGTCCTGGCACCTGGATAGACAGTCCTGCTTGATCTAATCCAAAGCAAGTAACTTGAATCAAACATCAGATTGAAATGGCAGAGTCCTTATATTTCATATTATCTGTGGGAAGGGCAATTGAAAATGCAGTAATATAAAGATTAACAGAAGCTAAAAGCTTTGAAAAGAATAAAGCAAGAAAGTCCTACACATCAAATGTATTTGCTGGAGCTTATCCAGCTCTGCTAAGCTTTCCTCTGTTTTCTTTCACAAAATTGCCCTGACTATCCAACCAAGAAACAATCCCGAATTTGAAGCATGCACTCACGCACAAACACTTTCCAAAATCCTGTCAAAAGAGATGTTTGTTGACACAGTCCCAGAAAAAAAATGCTTCCAGGTGTGTTTAATGAATGTGTGTTTGTATATCCTAAGTCACTAACTGTTTCAGATACACCAGCTGGGAGAAATAGGCCTCGCTACTGTCAGTGGAATCAGGACTTCAGGATGATGGAATAAAAGCTAAACCTGTAACTGCTGGGGGATAGAGGTAGCCTACATTTAATCATCTTTTTTTTGTTTTCTATACGCAACTTTTTTCTGTCATCTTTATTGTCATGTGGAACGTCAAGCTTCTAGACAGACACATTCAACCTCATCGTAATTAACATATCAAGACGTATGGATATGTTCTAAACCACAAAGACAAGCAGGTTGATTGGGAAGATGTAATGCGTTATTTCTGAATGCACGTAGCAGTTCTCTTTTTGAAAGTTGTACCTAGTCATAACAAATACATTCCTTAAGATTTACTGACCTGTTCACTTTGGAAGCTGTTCAATTACAAAAGAAAATTTGCAACACCTTACAAAGAACAGTTCCTAATAACATTCTTCTAGGTGCCTTTTCTTGTCTTTAATTTGTGACGGGTAACTAGCTTGAATGGAAGTTTAACAGATATGTTACACACCATAAATGAAAAATTAATTCAGTGCTAGATCTTATGAAATCCCAAGTCTGATCAATTACAAGCTAGATAGTTGTGTTAAAGACATAAATATGTGCCCTCATAATTTACGGGGAGGAGTTACTTATTTTCAGTAATTGTCATTCTTTTTCCCATGCAATCATTCATAACCATAAGCAGTTATAGATACTGACCAGATTTTTTCAACTCTGGTTCAAGAGTTTAGACTCTTCCATTATGATGTCTGGGGCAAGACCTGATTTTTATGGAATAACTTTTTGACACTATATAGAAAATGTTCCCTTATAAGTAGTTTTAAGATGACACATGCAGAGATTATTTTCTGAATTCCTGGAAACAGAATAATCATAGAGTAGAACCATGCAATCCTATAGGTCGGAAGAGACCTTTAAGACCATTGAGTCCAACTGCTAACCCAGCACTGCCAAGTCCACCACTAAATCATGTACCCAAGGGCCACATCTACATGTCTTCTAAATACCTCTGGGGTTGGTGACCCAGCAATATCCCTGGGTATTTAGTTCCTCCCATCCTGATGCCTAGTTCACAGAATCACTGCATTTAACTGTGCTTTCTGACAGTACAGTACAACAAGGTGTTGGAGGTTATAGTCATAAGGTTTCATGTAGGAATCCCTTAGGTAAAGGGCTTGAAGACCATCCTACTTACGTGACAAGTGTGAAAGAAAAATGTATTTCTGAATGCTTCAAAAGCAAAAAAGTAGGTATGTTCTGGTTTTGGCAATTCTTCCATAACTCAGGGAGCCAGAACTGCACAAGTATTATCTGAGCTGTGAGAATTACACAGACTTTTGGAAGACTTGCTTTTGCTTTTTATTTCTTTCCATTGTTGAGTGTTAAGAAATTCCTGACACAGAATGTAGCAAATGTTTTAGTTTCAGTCCTTGTCAACTCTTCAATAGTTCTGTCTTCTTGTTTCAGAAAATGAATATATACAATGTTTTCATTTGTCTGTTTGACAAATATTCCTGAATGCTCAATAACTTATCTTTGAAATTAACCTGTCAGAGTAATCATGACACAAATATAATGATGAAACATTACTCTGCCTTAAAGATTAATTTCTGTAACAGTAATAACTGGCCCCTGGGGCGTTACTGATTGATGAAGCAATACTTCAATAGAAATTGAACTAATTTATGTGCAGGTCTACACAGAAAAATCTGCATATTCTATGTGAAGATTCATTTGGCTAACCATGAAAAAAATCTTGAAGGTTGTAGACTTTGATTTGTGTTTGTTCAAGAGACATGTTAAGATGATGTATATATTAACCTAGAATACAATTAAAAGATATAGGCATATATATATCCTGTTTCTGTGTTGTACATTATTTCTTTGCAATGTTCCACATTAAGATAAAAGAACTTATTTAGCTTTGAAAATATCTGGCAGCAAATTATTAAAGTAAAATTAAAGTTTTTATATACCAACAAATTTTACATAGTGAAGTCATACTGCCAAATTCAAACCCAGAACTGTACTTTCTCTAATTGAATGTTAACAACCTGTAAAGTTAATCCCAATATTCCTTGCCTGAATGAAAAAGTACAGTAATAGTAATAACTATTGCACAAAATAGCAGCTGTATGCCCTTACCTTTTTTACTTCTTGTGATATAGTGAAGATCCTGCACCATATTAGAAGAAATGCTACAAGGACACAAGGTCTTAAAATAACTCAGTGAAGCTGGAGTTTCAAAAGATTTTCCTTCCAAAAACTAGAAGTGAGAATTTACAGGTTTGTGAATCATGTATTATCATGATTTCTAGTCAATTTCTTTGTGGTGTTCTTATTTGGTTTGGTTTGGTTTGATTTGGTTGGTTTTGAGGGATTGCATCATTGTTGTTGATTTTACAGTTCCTTGTAATATAAGCCTATCTCCCAGGGTAGGAATCTATAAATTGCTAATTTGATAGAAAGACAAGAAAGAGTTGATGTAAGTCATGTCTTGGTCTCAATAACTACATTGACCAGTTTTCAACTGGTATAAGGGAGCCTGAAATGTCTTTCTCTCTTACAGAAGCTTGTGTTGAAGACCTGCATGTCTTGCCATGATATTTTCATTCACTATTTTGCTCTTTACACCCTGGTTTTCATCAGATGGCTTAGACAAATGATTGACTTAAGATGCTGTTGTGTGACAGCAAAGGATAATACAGAATGAGGGTTTTCATATCATTGCCCTATCTTGGAAGCATAAAGACTCTGTTTCTTTTGATAATTACCTGTAAACTTACAGCTATTTCCTTAAACTACCTAAGTCTGTACCCAGAGCACATTTATTTCACCACCACCTCCCCCTCCCTCCCAAAAGAATTGTTAACAAGTGGTTTCTTGCACAAATATACATATGTATATATAATATATGCATGGAATTCAAAAGCAAAGATCTTCATATGGGTAAGATGTTCATGTAAGTCAGCTATTATCACATTTACATACATGTAACACTAAGTGTTAAAAGTAAAATGGTTGTGTTTCCAACTGTTTTCCAAAAGACATACAGCGTCTTTAAGTGGTAGGTTTTATTTAAGTAGGTTCATAGTTTTTGTGGTATTGCAGGGAACATGAAAAGACCTCTTAGCAGGAATTATTGAACAAAATTCAATAAGGGTCATCCAATCAGTTGCTGAAACATCTCTCCATCTACTTGAATTTATCCAGAAGTTCATCTCAGTTGCTCCTATATAATACATAATTTAGTGGGGACACTGTGTACAGAATTACCTGACTGTTTTCTATTTTAATCTAATGCTTTTAAAAGAATCTATTATTTTCTGAGGAGAGGAAGAAGCATACATTAATTTTCCTATAATTGCTATCAGCACTTCTTTAGAATCACAAATGACCTTTTTTCCCTTTGATCAAAAGAATTTGAAATACTCTGAAACTTCAAACTAAAATTCATTTCATTTCAGACAGTGTATTTTCTGAGTAACTTTGTCCATCAACATATATTAAGGAAAAAATCTGATGATTTTTTGGGAATAAGATGGGTTTGTTTGTTTTATTGATTTTGGTTTTGGTCATACAATAATTTTTGGTTTTATATCGTAACCATTTCACAGAATTTAGGGACAAAATAATTAAGGGCAAAGGTTGCCCTTTTTAATT
Organism: Corvus cornix cornix; assembly: GCF_000738735.6. NCBI lineage: Eukaryota > Metazoa > Chordata > Aves > Passeriformes > Corvidae > Corvus > Corvus cornix. The sequence continues at coordinate 15,624,123 of NC_047057.1, read as the reverse complement.
TCAAGAACTAAGCCACTGGGCATGTAGCTCAATCAAATACTCCTAGTGCAAACTGTTCACATATACACCTGTACAATATCAGAGAAGCTATATATCAGTTTAGTAGAAAGAACTAATACTATATATTCCATCACTATTTTTCAAATATTTCCATTCACTTCCCTGGCATTTTATTATTTTGAGCTCTCTGGCTTACAGACATAGATGGGACCTGAATTTACACACAATTTGCAAAAGGTGTCTTCAAGTAAAGACAGTTTAATAGGTAAAGAAAAAGCTGTGCGTGCAACCAAAGCAAAACCAGGAATTCATTCATCCCTTCTCATGGGCAGGCAGGTGTTCAGCCATCCCCAGGAAAGCAGGGCTCTATCACACATAATGGCTACTTAGGAAGATAAATGACATCATTCTGAATGTCCTCCACTTCCCTCTTCTTCCCCTAGCTCTGAGCATCACACCACATGGTCTGGAATATCATTTGGGTCAGCTGTCCTGGCTCTTTCCCCTCCCAAACCCTTGTGCATCCCCAACCTCCTTGCTGGTGGATCAGGACAAGAAGCATAAAAGGCCTTGATTCTCTGTAAGCACTGCTCAGAATTAGCTAAAAACATCCCTATATTATCAACACCATTTCCAGCACAAATCCAAAACATATGCCCATACTAGCTACTATAGAGAAAATTAACTCTACACCAGCCCAAACCACCACAATATGTTAAAAAATTACTGGATAAATTTGTGTCTGTCTTTAATCTTCCACGTCAGCCCTCCTGAAGCACATTCTTCTGAACAGATAAACATGCATACTTACTAAAATCTTTCAGTTTCTCTGACTTGAGAAATAGAAACATGATAGTGATGCTGATTTTCTTACACAAAGCCATTTTTTACACAAATGTCTCTGTGAAACGAACATTTGAAAATCCAGCAAAACATATTTCCTGTTTCCCTAATAAATAGTTTCCCTAAACTACTGCAGGATTAGACTCTTTCCACTCACATAGTTTTTCCATGTGCCATTTAGCAGATCTCTGTGTCAGCTGAGGAACAATGTAGTGGGACAGGTCAAGGACGCTGCTTCTTCAAGGATCTTCTGTCAGTCTGGAGCCCTGCCTGGGATGAATATGGACAAAATCTCTGCCTCCCTCTTTATATGTAGTCTGAATGGGCCTTTTTCCACAGCATGTAAAGCCTCTGTAGAGTCTGGGGACTTCCCTTGAGGGTATTGTGAGGATGAATGGATGTAAAGTTTCATCGTGTTCCCTATGTTCTTCTCCCTGCTTCTGTGCAGCATTACAAAGGTTCATCTTGCCCTTAATCTGGTAGTCATAGGGTACTTTTTTCTATGGTCTTTAGACAGGCAGTATAACTGCTTTAGAGAGTGAGAAGTTTAAACTATGCCACTGTTTAGTGAATTAAATAATGAGCAAACACCTAAATTAAGACAAAATATTGCCTCCAACATAAAAAAGAAATATAATTTTGTTCAAGCTGGAACTTGGACTATCTTGCTCAATGTGTTTCCTGTGATGGGCTGACTTTGCCTGAAAAGTGGCTTCTTTCACACAACTGAAAAGTGTTTTGGCAGCTCTATGATCTGGATATTGCCTGCTCCAATCTGTCTGCCAGATCACACTATGAAATTTGAAACAGAAACCTAAATTAGTATCAGAGAAGATGTTAGTATTAAAAAAGGACATTACACATCCTCATATTCCAGTCTGCATGGGAAATTGAAATTACATAAAGATACATATATTTTTGTTATGCTCAAGGTTTTAAGGTACTCTTCTCTGTAAACAGAATCTAGAATGGAAAATGGGACTTGTCCTGAATGAAGTCTTGACCAGTGCCCAGGCACAAAATATTAGAATGCAAAAACTTTTTATTCAAAAATGCATTTGAAAAGTATAAATGTGTAAAAATTTCCCACTGCTGCACCCAAAAAAAAAAAAAAAAAAAAAAAAAAAAAAATAGAACATGCAGATATTTATGCTTTAGGGCATAAGTCAAACGCTAGACTACCCAAGGTCAGGAATATATTTTCCCTCTGGTCAGTTGTGCATTACAGAATTTTCTTGACCTTTCTCAAAAGCATTGGATATTACTCATTTTTCAGAATATCAAACTGGACCAACTGAACTATTGTTTTACGCTAAAAAGGCACTTCTGCAAATTCTGCAGCACGAGCAATTTTTACCTTACATCAGAGGTATGACTTTCTCAAACAAGCAGCACAATAAGAGCAGAAATACACTCTGGCATTTGCCTGCATAGCATATTGCAGTGACCTATATTTGTCTTCTGGAACCAATTCTCAGTAGCCCCTGTAATGATCAAATTGATGGTTTAAAGGTATGGATCACTGGAAGTAATAAAACATGATGTTTCCCTTGTATTTCAGCTTTGGAATGGTTGAGAATTTGTGGCATGTAGCCACCAAAAATACATCACAATAATTTTCTGAATTTAATGACTTGTGGTTATGTAATTCCTCAAATATGCCAGTAGCAATCTTTTTAAAACTGATTGATTTTGACCCATGGCTTTCTCTATGGTTTCTTCTGTATAAAACAGCACTTTAAAATGTTCTTCAACTTGATCTTTATGGTATACATTTTATTTTCATTTCCAGTTGCCATTTCTTTTAAAATGGCAGGCACTTATTTAGTAGCTTACAGGATTGCTTCTTGGGCACAAGTGACACTACTGTGGTGTGCTGCTGCACTGACATCTCTTATGCTTAGTGTGAATCCTGACTAAGCCAAGCTGCCTAGCCACAAGAGAGAGCTGGCCTAATTAATATTAAAGTAGCTGTGTATCTGCCCTTTATTCCACTTTGCAACTACATATCTCATGCACTTCTCTTCCTCTTAAAATAATCCCCAAAACACCCCCCCAAAAGAGCTTGAAACTGAATTTCTGAATGCACAGTTAGGAGGACTGTACAAGCTGCACCAACTCATGTTTTGTGTGTCCAGAAACACACAAGCCTGTGCCCACACTCTCAAGCGCTGTGGATGATGGCAAGCTGTAAGCCAGATTTGGCCTGTATGTAAATTCTTTTACACATCTCAGGTGTCTCATATTCCCATGAGAGATCCTTCCTTTTGTACTAGTTACCCAGTCTCTTGGCAAAGAGTTGCAATACAGGGCTGCAGTACCTACCTATGAAGAGTCATAGCAATACCCACCATGCCTGACAGGTCTGAAGGTAGCAACAGACTCCTCACGGAACTGATTTTAGTATGAGTACTCAGCAGTCTTTTGCAGAAACAATTTATAAAGTTGTAAAACAGAAGAGGAAGGTCCAGAAAGAGAAAACAGACCCGAAACCACCAGACTGCACAGAATCCCAGAATCACCGAATCACCAGGTTGCAAGAGACCTCTAAGATCATTGAGTCCAACCCATGCCCTAACACCTCAACTAAACCATGGCACCAAGTGCCACATCCAGTCTTTTTTTAAACACATTCAGGGATGGTGATTCCACCACCTCCCTGGGCAGACAATTCCAGGACTTCACCACTCTTTCTTTTAGTGGTGTATTCTCCAATACAATCAGAATCATTTTTTCTTAAGTCTAGGTTTTCACTGTTTCCACAGAGTTTTATTTATTCTTATTCTCAACAGAGGGGTTAATTTCCAACATGACTGGGTACTGAAGTACTGCGGCTCCTGACAGAGAGTTCTGCAAGAAGATGAATGAACAGCTAGGAAGTAACATGATGGGATGTGGTGCCTGAGGATGAGAAGCACTGCTCACCAGTTTTCCAGGGCTGATAAGGGTTGGTCTTTCTATGATACTGTATATGCAACTGCAAAGCAAGAGAACCTTGTTATCAGAGAATTAAATGCAACTTGAGACAGAGACACTAACTGAAGAGCCAACACTATTCTTTACTTGTGAGAGCAGAAGTGTAATGGAACACTAAAACAAAAGCTGAAGGAGTACATCCATGCAAAATATTTGACCTGTGCCAAATACAACTGATACAGCACAGTGATTATCTGTGTGAGAGAGCCTAGAATATTAGGATACGTTTCATATTCAGGAAAGGTTTTTTCCCAGTTCTTGGTAGGCATAATTTTTGCATTTTTGAGTAATTATGAGGAATAACACTCTTCATTTTTAGCTGCATTAATTTTTAAAATCCCTATCTGTCTTTTGTGTAAAACTTATTTTATGTTAGCAATACCAGCTGGCATCCTGAAGTTTTTAATGTATTACATAATGCATATATCATGGACTGGATTTGTTCATTTTGTTACATAAAAGAAGATCCTGTTGCATGCAATAAAAACCTGGAAGTAGGATTGTATATGCTGCAGCTACAGCTTCTACAATATCTTTCAAGATTTTCTGGTTGCAGCCTTCTTTGGGGGGAGGGTAGTTGTTTCATAGTTGAACATAGTCTACAAATCATGCCCTTCTGATGACCAAATGTATGGAATATGCTCAGCAGATGCTAAAGCCCCCAAGTTAGGCAGTGGGTCTGGCTGCAAATATAATTCGTGACAATTTTACATTTATTTAAAATGGAAACCTAACCTTCTGCTTCTGCAAATTATAAACCTACCAAATTAGATCTGGCATATTTTCCCATTCTCTCTCAAATCCTTACAAATATTCATGTCGCCTAATGCTGTTACAAGTCAATATCACTCTAGGAAGTGTGTTTATTTTTATTAGATTCATTTCATCCCATATGTTCCCTTGCAGTTGTTTCTACTCATTGGGAGCCATAGTACACACTTCTAATTCTGACTAGATAAGATCCTTCCATGAGAGTCAGCCCTAGATATTTTAGCCCTCTGAATCTGGGCAGAATGTTTTTTTAATTAAGTGTAAGTCTGCATGAGAAACTACAATTTTATACTTAGTGTGAAAAGGAAGAAGAAAGGGCCTGTTGAATCCTCCAACATCAGCTGTTATCTAAGACAAGCTCTGACCCAATGGAAACTCCCATGCTACTATGACCCAGTCCCGTTCTTTTGTGAACTGAAAGATGGCAAACTGAGCCATAAAACTCTCTTATTTAAAATCCTTCTGTTTGCTCAAATAGAAATGTGATGGTGTAAAACTGGCTGCTGAAGAAGGGCTGTAATTTATACCCATAATTTATACTTTGGATATAGTGACAGGAGACTGGCCTGTTATCAGTTTTTCATGTTAGAGTGAGAGACGTATGCATTTCAGAGTGAAGGAACTATACAATTTCAATATTTGAGTCACAAAAATTTTATTAGAAAATTGCAGATTTGTGAAAATAAGCTTGAAACTAGAAACTGACATTTTTGGCTCATCTGAGGCAGCAGGCCATGTAATTATGGAGACTTGAGTGAAGATTAGAAGATGACATAACAATTACTTCCATGGGTTTAAATTTACCTACACCTGGAGGAGAATTCAGTAGTGATAACATAACAGCTCTTCACAGTAAGAAATGCATTACCACAATGCAGTTCATACATAATAATATTTCTTAGCAAAAACAATAATATTTTTTTAACATTAGGCAGTGGCAAGTTACATATGATACTTTCTACCTCTTGCAGAACCTATTTTAAACCGAAATGATTAACAGTGACATCAACAATACCTTGCACGGTAGTACCATATTGTGGCACTTTTAATACTGTGCTTCAAACTGGGGAAGTGTTTGGGAAATGTAAATTATCATCTAATTTTTATTCCAACTCTCTCTATTTTTCCCTCCTGCCTGTCAAAAAATATAAAGCACCAAACTGAAGAAGCAAATGGATGGCAATAGTGATTCTGTCCATAGATGCAAAGCAGTAATGAAATCTGTGCTTATTTGTGCTTATGGTAATATTGATATATGGTTCCTTTGTGCTAGAGACAATCATCTTCCTCCTGGTTTCAATCTGCAGCACCTTCATTGCAAAGATAGGATAGAAATCTGAATGTGGGTCCTAGGGAAAAGGCCACCAGATTCCACCACTCCCTGAACCTATTGAGAAAGGGTCAGCTAGAATTTGTGTGTTTGTATATGATGTCTTCAATTTGTCATACACACTGTTACTATAACTTCTGGCTCACTTTAGAGACTTTTTATATCATCTGGCTATTACTGTAGTGGGATATTATTTTGTTCCACGTTATTAACCAGATTTTTAAAATACCTCAAATTTTGAACAATGGTGCACAGAAGTACACACAAACATAGATGTTTGTCAACTATCTATGAAGTTACAGACCCTCAAGGGACATGGAAGTCTTTTGGGAGACCTCTTGATTTTGGCTAAAAAAGCTACAAGTCCTTTTGCTGAATCTCAAGCCCGAGTCCCAGTGGCATCCAGCAGCCAAATAGTTCCTTTCATACTATGTTTCAGTAAGGGTATGTGGAAGGAAAGAGTCTGCTCTTTTAAAGTACTTGGTCAAGGACATTTTCAAATGCAGCAAGAGATAAGTAAAATAGAAAGCCATAAACAAGGACATAGATGGCCAAACACCTCACTGACAAATGGCAAAGGAGGCAGTGACAACAACCAAACATGGTCAGTCATACTAACTGATAAGGGAACGAGAGTGTGAGAATGTTTATTCCAGAGAGCTTATCTGATTGGGGACCTTGTCAGTTGGGAACGTAAAGGGAAAAGGGGAAATCAGAAACAAAGTATACTGAGATTTGGACCTGGCAAAACAAACATGGAAATAATGACAAGAAATAAACTTCACCACTCACATTAATTGATGGACTATCAAGAAATTAAGGGTGCAACTTTCAGGAAGTTCAGCCTAAACTTGGTAACTGGCAAGACTGTAAACCAGGAGGATCCCAGACTGGGAGGGGTGTGGGAATCTATAGAGTTGTACAAATCTATAAGGAATGCACAGGGACAAGAGGGAGCTGGGAGGAACAAATACAAGGGTAGACATAAAAGTACAAAAGGGGTCAGTTCTGTGTAAAACAGAGCCAGTGTGCTTGTCTGACTGAGTCCTGCACCTGATCACGCTGTCTGTACAATCTTCTTTTTAATTCTTTTTCTACAGTATCTGTCTGTATAATCCCACTCTATCCTCTGGGTGTGTGTGCTGCAAAGACTCGCTGCCAGCTACCAGTGGGACCTGTATGTGTGCAAGTGAAAATTGCTGTCAGATCCAGGAGCCAGATCAGGGTGTGGGTGTCCCTGACCTGTGGTGTCAGCTATGGGAGCAAGTGGGGTCTCAGTGTCAATGACTGGAATGAGTGGGTTCTTTAAACTCCACTTGTGGTTGGAGAACAATGCAGGTGCCAAAACCAGCTACTGGGGGGGACAGGTGTGAGCAGGTGAGGGGATCAGTGCCTGAAACAAGACCTGAGGATACAGTCTGTGTTCCAGTTGCCAGCTGCTGGGAAAATGAGTGCCTGTATCTTTTCCAGACCGGGGGGGGGGGGGGGGGGGGTGGGGTCTGTGTGTGAATACATATGAATACATATTAGCTGGCAAACATCAGCCTGGACCAGCTGATGAGTAGTGGGGCCTTGGGTTGATGCTCCAGCCATTTTTTGTGTTTAGACCCAAAATGTTAACCTGGGTGCAACCCTACAATTTCTCCTCTGAACACACCACAAAATAGTTGTTATGCTTTAACTGATGCCTGGACTACAGTAATTGCCCTCACAGTCTGATCAGTCCTGTTCTGTTTACCTCTCCCTTAAAGGAATGGAAATAATTTCATATCATTATGATATGAATCAGCACACGTCAACTCATTTTTCTTTAATTGCAGCCTGTCTTTGACTGAATGGATTGTTTGTGACTCACAGGAGTCTTGTGCTTTTTGTATTAGAAGCTCAGAGTTCCCCCACTCCCCCAGCAAAGATCACTGACCTACATATCAGTTTCTTTGCCTCCCGATTAGAGCATGGAAAATGCCAAGTTTCCCAGTGTTTATATAGCATCCAGCAAACTAACTGTTCATTAAATACTCTTCTGGTGATTTGACAAAACAAAATTAGACAGTAATATTAATAATAACAAAGACAAATAAATTCTAATATAATTTTAAGGTTCCCTTTGGTTAAACAACTTGCTATCTATTCCATTTTTATAATATTCCCAAGGTCCTGTAAAAAGAATATTCAAATATATTTTAAAAAGTAAAACACAAAATAAATGCATTGTACTGGTATGCTATTTCTGATACTTTTGAAAATAACACATAAGGAATATTACATTTACTACATTGTACTTACTCTTTAATTTTCACACATTTTCCATGTTTTAAAAATCCTCGTGTGGCAAACACACAAATAATTTTAGATGTTTCCTACTTCTCTTACATAAATTCTAAGCTTCATATTTTATATAGTCAATTTAACTAACTTATTGCACATTATCTCAACCAATAGAACATGAAAAGCAATGTGTTTTTTGGGATACAAAATCGGGAAAAAGAGTGCTGATAATTTTAATTTTTTATATCTACAAAAATTGCCATTCCAGAAACTGTTCTTAAAAAATGGAAAGCATTTAATTCCCTAGAATGTTGTCAAAGGCTTTTTCTGAACTCCAATCAAAATTCTTTCATATTTTGAAGTTTTAATTCATTATAGTCAGACCACAAAAATCCTCTTGTCTCTCTTCAGTATAATTGCATAGTTTTAGTAGAAAATTTATTCCTCTTTATCATCCTAGTTACCATTTAATTTAATAGAGATGAGAATTATCAGCTCTATTATTAGTATTATTATTGTAGTCCTCAAAAGTCCCATTTCAGATCTAATATGTATGTGAACACGTTCATATCCACAAATGTTTACAATCTAAAGCAACAACCAGACATTTGATACATTTGGACAGATGTAGTAAGAAACCACTGCTTTCCTCATTACAAAATTTTAGGATAAGGCCCACTCTGGTATCACCACCATCCTTCACCTTAGAGGGCTCATTCAAAATAGCTCAGGAAAGCATTGAAAATTATTGATACAGGAGCACCAGCACATCTGTACAAAGAGCAGAAGTCATATCTTTTATAACATGTTTAGCATGCAAAATGGGTGATATTCAGCACTTCACAGTGAGCTTTAGGACAGAAACCCCATAATAAGTATTAAGGATGTTCATATTGGTATAGATAAAACAAAATCTTTCTTTCACTAAAACATCAATCCAAATCTAAGAGAAGTTTCAACTACCTTTTCAATGTAAAATTACTTTTTTATATACATCCTTGAACTTCCTGAAAGGAAAATTTACATAACGGTATAACAAATATTATTACCATTGCTGGATAGAACTTGTGGACAAACATAAATTTTGGATAATCTTGTATAATTTTGGAGTAAAATTCAACTTCTAAGCTTTTCCCATCCATTAGATGTATTTTAATTGGATTTTTGCATAAGATTCAGGAACTTACAACTTGTAAGGGTTTATGAGAAATACCCTCTGTTACTTTTATATAAATCTGTGATAAATTTTATTGTGAGTATCAAAACCCAGAAATTCTTGCTATATGATGGGGCTGGGGGGAAATTAGCACAACATTGAGCTGGAAACCAGCTAGGCAGAAAATGACTTGCAGGTCTTGGTGGACACCTAGTTGAACATTAGCCAGTAACGTGCTCTTGCTGCAAAGAGGGTAAATGGTATCCTGGACTGCATTTGGAAAAGTATTGCAGTATTTGGCCGGCTCAGAGGTGTGATCCTTCCCTTCTACTCAGTACTGGTGAGTGGTGTGTCCAGTTCTGGATGTGGATGTATGGAGATGGTCCAATGAAGGGCCACAAAATGGTTGAAGGGACATCCTTCCCTGTGAGAAATAGCTGAGAGAGCAGGGACTGTTCAGCCTGGAAAAGAGAAGGCTCAGGGTAATCACATCAAGGTATTTAAACAGCTGATGAGGGGGTGCAGAGAGGACAGAGACTGACTCTTCTCAGTGATGCCCAGTGACAGGATCAGAGGCAATGGGCACAAACTGAAACACAGGAGGTTCCCTCTGAACACCAGGGAAACACCTTCTCACTGAGAGTGTGACTGAGCACTGGCACAGGCTGCCCAGGGAGGTTGTCGGATCTCCATCCTTAAAGATATTAAAAAAGCTGTTTGACCATGGACCTGGACAAGGTGCTTTAGGTGGCCCTGGTTGGACCAGATGATTTTCAGAGGTCCTATTCCAACCTCAACCATTCTGTGATTCTTTGGTGGTTTTGGTAAGGAATAAGATTTTTTTCCCTTAGTTAGCATAGATATCCTCATTTATGCTGTGTCTACAGAAATACATTTGTTGAAAAAACAGCAACAGTGCTTTCAAACTTCCAAAGATCCATCTACTTGCTAAAAAGGAAAACTTTCTCCCTATTGTATAATTGTATGATACTGATGTGGGTTTGAATTTGGGGGACCTGCATTTTTTCATTATATTATATTACACCTGTGATTTATGATCTGCATTGATTGACAGTTGATTTTCAAGGTGATGATAAAAAGCTGAGGTCTGGCCACCCAAGAGAAATGGTAACACCCTTTTATGACAAAGAAATAAAAGGAATGATGCTCAATTTCCTCTGCTCTGAGAAAATTCCTGTCTTAAGATTCTTAAAAATACACTGCCAAATGTTTTGCTGTGTGAGAGGCAGGGTAACCGAATTAAGAGGGACCACAGAAGGCAAAGGATGAGCTTCACTTCAATAAGCTGTGAGTTCCTTCACTGCTGTGTATGTTTAAAAGAAATAAATTATATTTTTGCACTTGGCCCATCCTAAAGAAATTTTAAAATAAATATGAATAGCCTTATTATTTTAAAGAATATCTTCAAAACCTGAGGGGGATTTTTAAAAATATTTAGTTCTCTGATATATCTATGGCCTTGTACTATGCTTTGACTATAAGGATCAAGACTTCACTTTTACAATTTTCAAATATTAACTGAAACAAATCAGAAATGAGAATGTGTCCACAAAGAAAGGTCGTTCTGTTCCTCACAGGCTCTACAGCAAGGTCCTGCATGTGACTTAGACTTACTGAAGCCCTTTTTCCATCTGGGTGTTTCACTTTAAGTGAGGTGAAGAGTTATGTGCTTGGTAACTGTGGAAGGTCAAAGGTAAGTATGCAGAGCAGCAGAATATTGTGTAAATATCTAACTGTGCAACCACTGTAGATTTTAAAATGGATTTTCTATGTCACTCAGATGCTTAGCTACATGAAAGTAGTTAAAACAGCAAAGAAAAACAGTTGACACTTACAATCCACTCATTTAGCTTGAGCTACTAGTCACAAAGAAGTACTTCTGCAATAAAAGCAAACACAAGCATCTGAACACGTAGTAAAGAGACTGTAGAAGTACCAGATAACCTTGGGTTCTTTTTTACCTTTGTAAGACATTAGTAAGCAATTCAAATATGTACCAAGACATTGGCCTGACACCCTTCTACTCTAAAAATTGATCCATTAGTTTAACAGCACAATCCATACAATGATATGGTGAAGTTTGTAGATATATGGCATAAGCCTGGGACAATTTATTTGAAAGAGTCCTGATTAGTATGCAGCTGTTTCAGTTTCAAAATGTTGTACCTGTTTCCTACACTGCAAAACCACACTTCTTCAAATCTGCCTTCCAGAACCAGGATTACTAAAACACTCATAATCTTTCATTTAGTACTCCTCCATATGGAAATTTTCCATACAATGTATAACACCAGGCATTTTATATGGATGATAAAACTGCTGAGAACATTTTGGAAATTCAGTTGAAAGCGTAAAATATTCACTTGTTTGAGTACACAACAAAATAATTCAAAATTTTATTGCCTCTGTGAAGCACACATTCCTTACAAACCAAAGATAAATTTTCCTACAGAGAAATTAAGAAAACCTCAGGCTTGATCAAGATTTTCTAAATAAAATATGAGATATATTGAATACAAAACACGAAAAACATGAAATCCCATCTTACTCATAGTGTCACAACTTAATCCCTGACAACATTTCAGAATGTTTTGGGGTTTTGGGGGTTGGGGGGATTTTTGCCCCCTTAAAATCCTGTAATATGAGCCTATTTACTTTGCCAATAAATAAGATCAAATGTCTATTTGGAATCAGAAATTTTTTTCTGAAATGGGAATTTTCAAAAATTTCATAACTGAAACAAATAAGAAGGCTCTTTGGTCCATCTTGCAGAAGTGAGTTGGTATGCAAGCACATGCCTGCGATCACAGAAGGCCAAGAGCAAAGTTTTGGTATGCTGTCTTTCAAAAATATATGGTCCCTCCCCAACTCAAGACTAGCACATTTTCTGCTTAATACCTTAAACCGGTATTCAATGATCTCCAGGACATTTTTCAAAATGGTAGCATGGCACGATCCCCTTTACACTGGAACCTGGAAGCAGGAAGTGCACTAGGAAAGCATTGCTCCTGCATTATACAGATATTTTTCTGTCCTTTGCAAAACTTTCTATCCTCTGCAAATGAAAAGAGTAGTGATAAGGAGATGGAGTTGACCCTTCCCCGTTCTACAGAAGTACAGAAATGACAGGATGAAGAAGAAAGGAAACAAAAGGATCAATCCTGCAAGGAAACAACAAAAGGATCAATCCTGCAAGGCAAAGAGCTTTCGCTGAAGATGTTGAGTGCTCTTTTAATCTCAGCGACAAGCGAAAGTGCTCAACAACAGGGACAGAAATGGACCTTTACAGAACTCTAAACAATATAATAGAAAAGATTTGCTAGAAAGAAAAGTCTTCATAAGTAGGAAAATAACACACATTGGATGGAAAAGGACATGATATTTTGAGAACAATAGTACCATTACAAGTGATGCCAATAAATAACATTAAGTTGATAGGAGGGGAATGAAACATAATCAGTGCTCTCAGCAGTATTTTCTTCATGGATACAATACAAGAGGTGTGTCCCATTGGAGGATCACTAATTATTATACACTTGAGCTGACTCTAAAATCCAGGGGCACTAATGAATTTAGATTAAAACTGAAAATGCTCTTTCTTTGGTGAAGGAGGTAGAGAATGATAAAGGATATGATTCTCCTGTCACATCATCTCTTACCATGTTTGACTCTGTTGACTTTAATAGGTCCGTTCCTTGTTTGCAATGCTGGCACTGGAAAAAAGGACTGATATTCAGTAATTCTATAGGGCAGAGAATGCAGACATATTTTACACATAACCATGAGCTGTCATACAATATATTTTCTGTGAATTTTTTGCTATGCATCTCTAATCTTTAGAAGACAGAGATTTGTTGAAGATTTGAGATGTAGAGAAAATCCTTGCAACATGGATTTTAAAAGGGAGAAGTGCTGCAAGATGGAATCCAGTCATGGGCCTCAATAATGTCTTGAGCACTCGTTGTATACAGTGAAAGCAGCAAGGCAAATATCACAGCATTTCACATAAGTGTTTTCTGTGTCTCTCATCTTTTCACTTAAGGCAGCCTCACTTCTATTAATATAATAACATTTGGATAAAGAGCTTGTTGAAGACTGCAATGAGACCTTTTCTGGAATGGAAGAAAAAAAAGCTCTCATGAATAGATTTTTTTCTATGAAGGGCTCAGGTTACTTCCCCTTTCTGTTAAGCTAGTGAGTGTCACAATATGAGTCAACTTGATCTAGGCAGTCAGATTTCACTGGCCCAGTAAATGACATTCTCTGACTACAAGGGACACAGAGCAAGATGTGAGTCCTTATTAATCATTCAAGTGCGTTTCAACCAAAAAATATCCTCTCAATTTTTATAGAGAGGTGTTAGCAAGTGAACATGATAATTCCCTTGGTTTATTTTGTATCTGTTCAGCAAATAGCTATGAAGTTGCTGTGTGCATTTGAAAAAGGAAATACAAATTCTTAATTTACAGAACGTTTCAGTCTGGCTCTCTTACTGATATTAGCCTGTAACAATTCTTAAGCAAACATCCCACATGGTACAAATAAATCCATGATTTCAGCAATCTCTCTATGTCTTCCTAAAAACAGTAGTCTAGACAAAATTGACTTGTAATTGCTGAATATTTTGCGTATCTTGCATTTCTAATTCTGATCAGCTTGAGAAATCACGTTGGAAAGGTATTTTAGAATTGCAGATACTTTTTCTAAATGATGTGGAGGCAAAAACCAGAAACTGGTATCTAATGATAGTTACTTCATCTGGGATTATTTATTTTATTAATAATCCTAGCCACTTAGCCCTACCGTATCAAGACAGATTCATCTTGGCTACTTTTTCTACTTCTGCTCACCCACTCACTAATCTATCTATTTACCACTGTGAAGCCAGGTAGGTTATAGTAGAGTCAGTAGGGAGGAGAAGGATAGCCATACCTTAGACTAGATATTTAGTTAGTGCTTTAAAAGTAGCTCATTAACTTATTCTTCCGTTGAAGGGTGTTTGTTCTCTAGGTGATGCAAATGTGTTTCACACATCATTCTTTTCAAGTGCTCGCTGAAATATTATGCTTTTACAATGTTATGCTTCTTTTTCTGGGAACTGTGGTATGATCACAGCTAAGCAGAGGGCTAATCAGTTATGTTATATGTCTGGATTGCAAAAGAATGTGTTATCCAAAATCTGCCGCCAAAAATGTTCTTCTGATATGTTCTTTCCATTTGATATCTATGCTAAATTAAAGAAGGTAGTGGCAAGTACCATGTAACCAGAGCTTGGCATGTTAAGCTTATTAAATGGTAAGTTGTTTTCTTAGGGCCATGCTATGCTCTTAAAATATACAGGAATAATGAAAAGCTATATATTTGTGGGAGAAAAAAGATTTAGGGTACAATGGAATTTATAGAGGGTTTTTTAAATTTAGGTATCTATAATTTTAGGAACTTTTAAATTCTTTACTCTTCCTTTCTTCATTTGCATTTAAATCTTTTCAGCTATTTTTTTACCAAAGGGATTTTGGTACATATTACCAAATATATGCTGGATAACTGAATTATTTTAGTTTTCTCATTGATTAAATGCACTAAAAATAAATGCAGTTTTAAAGTCAGTATCCCATATTTAGATTCATTTCAGCATTTTATTGAGATGCATGATTAATTTCAAAAGCTACTCTGAATCCATGAACCCCTTAGTCATTCCAAATGGCTACTCTTTGATCTCTTTGTAGTTGGTGAAGAAAATATTTATTTTGTGTGGTTTATGATTCATCAAATATATTTAAATGTCAGCTTCATTAAGAGATGTATCATCCCAAACTCCATTGACTAAATTAACTAGGTTGGCCCATTCAGATACAGATTTCTGTGTTACAGATATCTTCAGTGTTTGTTATGACAAACTAAGGAGTTTCACTAGCATATTAAACATAGATACAGTCTAAGACCTTATTTTTGTAATAGTATTGAACTGTAAGGTTCTGAAAACACTGACCTGCAATCTCAGAAAATATTTTCAGCTCTTACATACTGTGTATATCTAAACCACTAGTCTTTTTGCTTTCCTTTTCACAATACTTTTAAGACCAAGCTTCTTCTCTTTGATTTGAAAACAAAGTTTCATTTTCTCTCTTGTTTAGCAAAATATCCTTCACATGGTTCCCAATACTCACCAGCTCAAATAAAATGGAGCTGCCAAGTACTCCCGGTGCTGTCCCAGCCCTTGATCTCACCACATCACATTTGTTGTACCTTTCCATTCCATCTTCTTCAAGGCAAAAACTTGAAGTTTTTTAGTATCTCTCCTTTCTGTCTTCACGTCACATTTTTTCCTTTTTGTTTTCCCTCTGATTCCAGTTTTGGTATCTTCTCATGCATCCATAATGCTCCTCACAATTGAATGCTCTTTTATTTCATAATGCTAAAGAAAATCTTGTGAAATCACCCACTTCAGTACTGCAACTCACTGAAGAAATAGAAAATATTTTTCTGTAAGATCTGAAAAATTTTGTCTGTTCTTGTTCTCAAACTTTGCAAAACCTACCCAGATGTCAAATCTTCCCTTAATGGCTCCTTAATTCAAATTCGATTTTGAAAACTGCTTTTCATCTATTTTACTTAATAAAATAATGTATTTTAATTAGCTCGAAGAGGAAGGGGCTATGGACAAGTAGCAAGCTTTTCCGACTATGGATGTTATCTACGGATATAAAAAGGATGATGGATATTAGAGCATATTTTAACATTAAAAAAAAAAAAAACTTACTCAAGAAGCCAGAAATTATAACCAAGAAAGTATTTGTCTACTGGTATCTCCTGTTCATTGGATCTCACTCAATGCTTTATTATTTTACCCCTTTTCTATCATCTCCCATTTCTGTATCTCTCTCTTTCTTGATTTTTATGCCCTTCAGACCATACATGAGTTAAAGCTCACTACAATGACCTGTGCTTTTAACTTTGAAGAAGCCTTGCATATTTTAAGCATTATCACACCAGAGGTACACGATAACTGCTAACAATTGTGAGAAAGAATTCCATGAATGAATATGAGTTTCTCATCAGGAATGTTTTAGATTACAAACAGTAAACAGAAAAAAAACTAACAGAGCTTGAAAATAACAGCTTCAAGAACCAGATGGCTTAAACCATTGAAACAGACTTTCTATATTATGAAAATGCAATAATAACAGAAGCTACAATTATTAAAGCAATGAACTTAAACTATTTGTTTAAAATATGCTAACATTAACACATTAACACTGTTATTAATTTATTTATCAAACCAGCAATACAAATAGCAATAATGCAAGTTGGCTTCCATCAAACCAGTCAATAAACTATACAAAGTCTATAGTCTTTAGTATAGGCCTCTATTACCTCAAGATTTCATGTCATAGAATCCAGTTATAGGGCTTTTTTTAAAACCTTTGTGGTTAGATTCTTTAATATCCAGCATTATCTCACGTATTTTACGTGAGGAACAGATAGAACAGCAGAGTACAATTTGTCAAGAGCTACGTTACCGGAATAGCTAACCAATTTTTTTGATATTTTTTTGAAACTTTCAGAAAGTTGGTATAATTATGATGACATCTGGAATACACCATGATTTTTGTACCCTGTGACAGATACAACTTTGTCAAATCTAATGAAGGCCAAGTAAAATATGTTTCTTACATGTTCAATTAAGAATTGAAATTATACCAGTTTTTGCAAAAAATGGAGGAACTGGAATATTTCAGATCAATTTGTCTGATAATCATCTATTATTGCACAATTTGGAAAGCACTAAATTACTTGTAATCATATTAAAATCATATTCCCAATTACTTGCAATCATAAAATCCCCACATATTTTATCCTTTCATATTACAGAGACATGTGTTTGTCATTTAGAGCTTAATTTGTTGCTGCTTTATTCTTTTCTTACAGTACTAAAACTCTAATGAAATTAAATTAAATAACATACTTTGCTTCAACATTGTTCTCAAGTACATGCTTAAATTGCAACAGTCGGTAAATATGTTGAATGAAAACTGTTATCCTCAGAGTCTCTCTAAACCCAAAGGTATTCTTTAAAAAAAATAAATCACTTTGGAAGAAGTACAAGCCAAAAGTGATGAATATCACTGGATGTTGTCAGACCGAGAATATCTTTTGCAGGCTCAGGGAAATCAATCACTTTGAGCTCCTGCTATACTTGTCCCCTTGCAGCTCATTACACTTGTTAAACCCAAGTGGTCAAGCACACTGTAGTGCTCACAAGAGATCATAGAATCATAGAATGTTTTGGGCTGCAAGGGACCTGAAAGATCATCTAGTTCCAACATTCCTGCCAAGGGCAGGGAACTTTTCACTAGACCAGATCACTCAGGGCCCCACCCAACCTGACCTTGCACAGTTCCACGGATGGGCAATCCACAGCTACTCTGGGCAACCTGTTCCAGTGTTGCCTCATCAGCCTCACAGTGAAGAAGTTTTTTCTAATATCTAACCTAAACTTGCCCTCTTTCATCTCAAAGCCACTCCCCTTGTGCTATCATTACATGCCCTTGCAAAAGCCCATCTCCAGCTCTCTTGTAGGCCCCTTTCAGGTACTGGAAGGCAACTCTAAGATCCAGAGCCTTCTCTTCTCCAGGCTGAACAGCCCTAAATCTCTCAGCCTGTCTTCATGGGAGAGGTGCTTCAGATCATCCTTGTGGCACTACGCTGGACTGGCTCCAAGAGATCATTTTTCTTATGTTGGGACCCCCTGATCTGGACACAGTATTCCAGGTGAGGTTTCACGAGAGCACAGTATAGAGGGAGAATCATCTCTTTTGACCTTCCTGTCACTCTTCATTTCATGCAGCCCTGAATATGATTGGCTTTCTGGCCTGAACGCACCCATTGCTGGGAGATATTTGAGAACACTGACACATGCAGAAAAACAGTATAATACTACACATTCTACATCAATTCTGGTTTTTTTGAAAATAAAACTAATTCATTGTGTAAGGAAGATCCAAGCTGGGCAACTTGTGTCACATTTACAAGAGGCTGAGCAGCAAATGACTGCTAAATGTTGCGTGAATTTACCAGTGTGGTATAAGAACATTGGTGTAGCAGCAACATGACTTCAGCTTTAAGAGTGAAGGAAATTAAACTACTTATAATTTCATTACTTATTTTTTATTTCTAATACTGATTTTACGCTTTCCTCATTTTTATTCTTCTACTTTCTCCCTCTGACACTGTTGAGTTCTGGCTCGGGATTTTGTATATATATATATGTATATAGACACCTAAGCAAACAGATTCACAAGCATGATTCATTCTACCATGTTGAGATTCTTTGTCATGGAAACCAACTAGACTACTATTTACAGCACAATTGTAATTTAAATGTTAGCAACCTGAAAAAGCATTCACATGTTCTGTAGTTCCAGATTATATTGCTGCCAAGGTACCAGATATGTTCACTACTTGGAGCATTAGTTTTTCCAATCCAGACATGAGAACATTTAAACAATTATAATCTCCCAACAAAAATCTAACAACAAAAATTTAAACTGGAATGAACAAATATACATTTATTTCAAGTAATCAGTCAGGGGGTTTAAAATTAACTATAGCTAGATGGGTCTGAGATTCTTGCTTTACAACACTTCAAAGGAGACTCAGAATTCCAGAAGCTTCCCTTTATTTTATGAATATTTTTACCTGAAACACCTGCGTTCTGAGTGGGTGTAAGGATTGCAAGGCACACATGGTAAGTAAATGGTATAAGACCCTAGTGGGCTGCATGGGATGGTCAAGCACACAGACATACGCAGCTTTCCAGAGGTCCTGACGGTCTGTAGCAATTCTGTTTTCCATTGACTAGTAGGTTATATCGATGTCAAGGAAGATTTGTAACAGTTAAGTTCTAAGAAAAAGGCAGATGACAAAAATTACCCATCACACTAAGAGAGATGTAGAAATAAAATCAACAAAGAAAGCTTTGACATGTAGAGAAGAAAGAGAATAGGCATTAACTTCTCATCATACCAGTGTAAGAAAAAGAGTTGCACTGCCTAAAGTTGAAAAGGAACAGATTGTGTACTATCATATATAGAAATGTAGACTCATAGGATTCATTCTCCTGCCTAGATGGATTATGAGCCAACTGAGATCCTATGGATACAGATTAAAGAGAGTGACAATGTAGTGGGCATCAGGCTAGGTGACCAGGAAAAAGAAGTGGACAAGACCCTCTACAAATAAGAGCACCCTCATGTTCTCTGCCCTGGTTCTCATAGAGGACTTCAACTACTCCAGTATCTGCTGGAAAGACAGACAACAAAGCAGGACGTTAATTAATCCAGGAGCTTTGTCTCTCCAATTTGACTGCACTGATACTATAGGATATTGTGCCAAAAGTCTTGCTACATTCAAGGTAAATCTCATCCACTGCCACCCCTCATCTGTACAGAGGGTCACCTGATGATAGAAGGCAATCAGGCTCCTCAGGTCCGACTCACTCTTGGTCATGCTGGCTGTACCCATTTATATGGTCTGTCACTAGCTTGGCCACAGCTTCTGGGAAGATTTGGTTATCATTCCTAGAGACTAAAGATAGGCTGGTCAATATCAGATATCTATTTTATTCTCTTTAGAGTAAGCTTTATGTTTGCCTTTTTTTGTCTGTCAGGAACTTTTCCAGTCATCTGAAACTCGAAAATGATGAAAAGTTAGGCTCACAATGCTGTCAAGCATCCCCTCAGCACCCTTGATTTCATCTTACCTGGTCACATACACTTGGGTATGCTCATCTTGCTTAAGTGATTCTTAACTTGATCTTCCTCTAAAGTGGGTAATACTTCACTCCTACAGACTGTCACCAGTCATAGAAAACTGGGAATATAAGGGTATACCTAGACAGTCAAAATGTCACTTCTTTTAGATTTTGTAAAGAAAAAAAAAAAAGTGAAAACAACTACTGCACAGATTGTGTTTATTCTGTGTGATTATACTCTGCCATGTGAGAGTCATCACCACGGTTAAAGGTGTAAAGAATCTACATTCAAAAATGAATTCATACTGTAAAAGAATGAAAATGAATGCAACCAGTTCAATTAGTGTACTCACTGCACATCATCCTTATTTTGGCATGTATCTATTTAATTGCATTATGCAAAACAAAGGCCGTCACAGAGGTAACAGATCTCTCATCCTTCAGACTGTGTTCTACTTGGCATAAATCACAGTGTACTTTTTAATGTTTAGAGACAAAGATCTCTCAAGCAATGTTCATTTGCTAAAACATAAAAGAGAAAAATCAAAATGATTGCTTTTATTTTAGCCTTTATTCTGCTATGATGCCTACTAAGTGCTAATTAAAAACCATTCTGAGTAGAGAGTGTGAAAAGACATTCAGCTCTTCAATACATAAATTTGGATCAATTGGTAACAGTCAAGACTATTACTTGGATGAAAATCCGTTCTTTGACAGCTTATTGCCAAATAGAGCAAATATGTGAAAAGGCTGAGAATAAGATTGAGAAATTAACCCCTCTAAAGCTACTGGAGCATAGATCCAGGTTTTTTTTCTTCCACTGTCATCCCCTCAGTTATTCCTGCTTTTTGCTTTTCTGAAGAAGCTTCCCTAGCATTCTCAAGGTTGAAACAGTTTAGGTCTTGACATATAGAAGCAGTATTTTTTTCCAGGAATTAATTAGGCAAAGAGAGTAGGTTTCATGATTATTTCCAGACTTTTTGATATTAAGCCATACATGGGTAAAAATAAAAATCCTGCAGAAAATGCTGCTTCTTTGTAATCAAATCATTTTGCAGAAATGTATCATATTGATGACAAAATTAGTGTCAAAGGGATGTCTTGTGACTTTCTTATTCATATCACTAGTGTTAAAACATTTAACTTCACTAATGTCAAAATATTTTGTTTCACATTTATTATTTCATATTCATGAACATGTCTTCAAATTCTTCAGAAATATTTTTTTTTTCTGAACAGATCCTTTTTGTTGCAAATTTCATTCCACAAAAAGTCTCCAGTTTGAACTGCTCATTTTAATTTGCAATTAAAAAAAAAAGATATTAAACCAGAAGCTTGGGTTCTTTACTTGCTTTATTTATCATCAATTCATGCGTAGACAAATATTTGGAAAAATACAAATTTCAATTTTTTTGTCAGCTGTCAGCTGGGAAAGATGTAGCCTTCCTTTCATTCTCATTTCACCCTTCCCTGTACTCAAATTCCACCACTGTGTAAATTTGCAGATGTACCAGTGTGCCAGTTTGTTCAGCAGTCCCAACCTTTAAGATCTGTCTAGCTGCCTAAGATTTAGTAATGTACCTAATGCCTCTGGGGTTTCTAAACAATTGTCTCTTTCACAGCAAACTACACTTAAATACAATTTGCTAGAGAGGGACTAACACCGTTCCTTTGGCTATAACAGGCAGAGGTTCTGATGTTATTCCAGGAAACCTTGCCTCTGACAGATTGCTGATAGTTCTGGGAATAGAGTTCAGCTTCAGTACATTGGACTTCCCAATACCTTAATGAAATTCCTGGAAGAGCCTTTTTTACATAGAAACACTCCATGAGACAAGACAAAACCAAGAAAATGTTAGTAACATAGATGTTTTTCCCAAGTGCCTCAAAGTTCAGGGACATAATACTGAGAACGCCAATAACCAATCTCTACATCAGTAGCTTGTCTTCTAAACGGAAAAATGTATCTGAAAACAAAGGCATTACAGACTCAATTACAGACTCCAAAAAAAAAAATCAGTCACAAAAATATTCAAGCAAATAACTTGGGTTTTCTAGAGGGACTTTATTAGCATTGCCTAAACATCTGCACACTGCAAAGGCTTATGTGATGCATCCTGACGACACATAAATTAACAAAATTCTGCTTCACCATTTTGCTGTTGCACCATTTGCACCATTTGGAGCACAGTGAGGCACTATTAAAGCATTTATGAGTGCTGCTATTCACTGTTCACAGCACATATATCTCTTATGTGTTGGAAACTACTGAAATCCCTATCATCTTGAAAGCTGCAGGAGAATAAGAGATTTGTCACAGGGCTCTGATATCTTGGATGTGCACCCAAACATTGAAGCACTGTATAAAATGTGGACGCTGACCTGTTACAGTTTGTGGTGTCAACTCAATTAGAAGCACCTTAAGAATGGGTACTACTTTATCTCTTGCTTAGAAGATACAGAGAAATACCTGCGTTACGGTCCCACCAAGGTCAGAGACGTTCAACATCTCCACTTATGGATGATTACAGGCAAAGTCTGGAAAATGCCACCAGGCACTGAGTCAATTTTATTCAGTTGTTGATAACTAAATTGAATTTTGGTGCTGAACATGGAAATTCTCATCTGATCCCTATCAAGCCTAGGGTAAGGGCTATCTGCTATGCATACTGCAAATAAAAGAATTAAACCAGTGTCTCAGATCTGAAGAAAGTGACTTCATGTTGCTAGATCAGACATCCTAACAATGTTTACATGCTGAATAGTTTTACTATGGCAAAATGTCTGCTGCCACCTGAGATATATTTTCACTGAAGAATTCTGAGAAAATCAGATATCTGTGTAGTCAGAGTGACATGCTCACAGATGGAGAGAAAGAGTGCTTTGTGCTGCTGTAAGGTACAGAGCAAAGAGAACTATTAAGGGAACTATCACAAAGAAGTCAGAAGAACAGAACAACATAAACATCTTGCAGACTGCCCTCAAAAAGCCTTAAGTGGGTCCCACCCACAAGGTTAAACTCAGAAGGGGAGTCAAGTATGGCAGGAACTTTTTGTCTCAGAAAACATACATCTCCTTGGAAGATATTATTGGTATTTTTATCATCCTGTTCAGGGAGCAGGTAAGATGTTAAGACAGGCAGACTTACACACAAAGCAAACAGGAAGAGCTGTGAGAGATAGGTCCGTGTTCTTTTAATTCATGATGCAAAAAAAGATATTCTACTTTTATTCTGTCCATTTAAAATATGATGAACATTATTTGACACTTTCATAGCATAAGAGTTTGAAAATCTCTGTACTTTGCTATTTTTATAGCATGTAAGTTCTTTAATGTATGTATGTGTCTAAAGTTCAATGTGTACAACTGTTTAGACGCACCCACGAAAATGAACTATTTGGTGGGGCGCAGGACCAGGAACATTAGCTGAGACTAGGCAAATAGTTTTGCCAAATGAAGAACCCTGCGAAATTCAGTTACAGAAAGATGGGAAGTGAAAGCCAGATTCTGACCCCAAGACACAGTCAGCAGTCCATAGTCAATGGAAAGTGCTGAATGGGATATTTCTTCTAGAAAGGCCATGTGTGAAACATCACAGTGAGTCTTTTTATCAGCTATTTGCAAAGAAACAGACATTTACCTTCTCCTACAAAGTGCCCCAAACCCTACCTTACTTAATCTTACTATATTAATTCACATTTAGATCTTCCTCTTGCAGTCATAGTAATTGCACAAGGTTCTTTTGTTTGTTCTCCAATCCTCTATCAGCCAAGGCAAAAAATATATTAGGAAATTTCAAGGATAAATGAAATGGGTGAGTAACTTCTCCATCAGTACTTGACATTAGTCTTCACTGTCTCCCCAGCTCTAACGCTAAGCAGATCTTTGTTGAATTCTGTCTATATATATATTTTATTGAGCCAAAAATTCAGCAAAAGTCTGATGAAACTAGTTTACTTTTAAAAAGTAAAGTCAATGCTTTTATACCTAATCTGGTATTTTATATAGTCAGATTTTTTTTTTTAATTCTGCTGAAAAAAGTAAAGGAATGTTCATGAATAGATAATTAAATTTAGGGACTCTAGTAATTTTAATTATATTTACTTTGCTAATCGGAGACATTGGGAGTTGCATTCATTTATTAAGAGCTTGACAGGTTTTATCTAAGAGCATTTTATAATTAAGATCATATATTAAGTCCTTGCTTGAGATAATAAATATTCCTAGGTAATTTAGCGTGGAAAGAAAGGTCTGTTACTCAGCTGAAAGGAGACAGAGCATATTCTGGATGAATGCTTACATACACGACAAGCTCCATGCAATAAAATCTAAGGTTTAAAGGAGAAACTTTTAGCCTGTAGAAAAGGAGGCTCAGGGGGGACCTTCTCACTCACTACAACTCCCTGAAAGGCTGTAGCCAGGTGAGGGTCAGCCTCTTCTCCCAGAGAACGAATTACAGGACAAGAGAACACAGTCTTAAAGCTGTGCCAGCGGAGGTTTAGAATTTCTTCACAGGAAAGGTAACTAAACATTGGAATGAACTGCCCAGGGAGATGGTAGAGTTATTGTCCCTGGAAGAGTTTAAGAACAGACTGCACCTGGCACTCAGTGCCATGGTCTAGTTGACAAGGTGGTGTTCAGTCATAGATTGGACTTGATGATCTCAGAGGTCTTAAACTAATTGATTCTGTGATTCTTTGAGAAAAAAAAATCTTAGTTCAACATTTTGGGTTGGATGAACAGAGGACAAGGACTTCCATCTTTATTTTGATCCAAATTAATATTAATTTTCTTCATTTTACAATTTCTTTCTGAAAGTTTAGCAGCTTCTAGAATATAAAGAAAAGTTAATAACTTTGTCAGGAGAAAAAAAGCTTTTCTTTTTTTCTGATATCCTGCCTTGCCATACACTCAGAAAGTCAGCGATGCAGAAATGCCCAATTCAGTTTGTTGGAGGATAGAAATATTCATGAGAATAATCCAGATTTGTTTTAATTTTGGAGTAACATTCCATTATTGCCCACAGCCACGTTGCACATCTTTATAGATATGAATTGTTTATTTTTTTTAATTACACTAATGGCACTACAGAAGGAAATTCCACATCTCAAACATTTCCTCTTTTTTCTTCCTGGATCCTTCCTTACGTATTGTTAGCACAGATGATAGCCTTAAGGGCCATAGAAAAAGAAAGCAATCCTAGTAGGATTGAACCCCACTTTACTAAATCTGATTCACACTGTACAAACCAGTTGTCTGCACAGAGATTACATTAGTGGAACGTATCCTAAGGGGTGAGGGGACACCCAGCTCCTTCAGAGAACTATGTAACTGCTTTAAATTATGGTTTTGGTGATAGAAGTCAAGGATGTAACCCACTAGATTTTTCTCCCAGTATCCATATCAAACAACAAGATAGTTCACATTCCTGATTTTTAACTGAAAAACTGGAGTGCAAAGAGGGTATTCCACTGTCTCTGTGTTTGGGGTATTTTTAAATACTAAAAGCCCTTTGTATTTTGGAAGTTTTATCTGTTACAACTTTATCTATCTATCAACATGCTATTGTGTGAAATTTTAAGGCAGTCAGGTAATATGTGTTCCCACTTGTCTGGTACTTGCATCTCTGTGCCATGAAAGTAGACATACATAAGTCATCAACAGTTTAAAAATACCTAGATATAGATGTTGGCATGTGCCTACAATGCAAACATTAAAATCTCAACAATAGTGTTTCGAAGAGTAGCAATAGCAAAGTGTCATCTTAACATTTTTAGTTGCTGTCCTTGAATGATATTTTTGTACTGTGCTCTCACCAGAGTCCTTTCCAGTTGATTGTTTTCCCTCTGCCCCAAACACAGCACACCATAAGATGTACCACTGAGAAATGAAATGGCAATATAAACCCTAATATGCTCACTCTTGGATAGAGTAGTGTTCTGGGTATACAAACATGTCTTTCTAGCACAGATTTGAGGCTAATTAAGTATCAGTTGTGTTGTAAAACATTCAAGATCATTCTGCCTTTAAGTGTTATTAAGACTTTTTAAAGCTCTCAAAGTGGCACTAAACATAGGAATGTACATATTTAAGTACTGATCTCTTTTTCTCTTTTTTAACTGAGGTCTCCAGGTTATTTAAATTTTAGAAAGAAAGTATTCCTTTTTGGAACACAATATACAGCTGTTCAGCTGTAACTGGCAAATTCTACTAAGATAAAAGTAGTAGAGCAGTGAATGAGCACCAGAAGAGAAGTAGTAGTTGCTGGACCCTTGAAAAATTTTGTAAACAGTTGATTATTAGGAGTTCTTAAAAAACTTGTAGACCTTCATACATGCTGTGAAAGGAAGCACTTTGCTAAGACTCCAATGAATCTTTTGCAAAGCATGTGGAACGAAGGTTATAACTTGATAGGAATGCCCACACATCAATTGTTTAGCATGATTATTTTAATGGAAGATTAATAATTATGGATAAATGTATAGCTTTAATATTTTCTTTCACTTGTGATTTGTTTAATAAAAACACCTGTCATTGTGACTATAAGAAACCAAATATTTAACACTAAGTTTAAGGGGTATTTTTCCATAGTGAATTACTAATGGGAATAATGCCTGATAGAATTTATGCAGATAATATGGCCTATCAGGAGTTTGAAAATGCTTAAGACTCTTAAAAAATTTTAATATATGCCTATATGTTAAGAAGCAAAACAAAACAAACATACAAAAAAAGGTGCATTCAATTGTAGAGAAATCCCATAAATTCTTTTCTAGTTATTTTTAGAAGTTTTTAGTGGGAGGGCTTTTACAAACATATAACAGTGCTTGGCAATATCAAAACATTGATTTTAAGACAGAGTTTAGATTACTAAAAAAGCCTTGTATTACAATTTTGGTTTCTACTTTTACATTTTCACACTCTTTAATGTCCTGTCCACTTATCTCTTTTTATTTATTTAGAAATTAAGACCCTGGGTATCATTTTCCATCAAAAGTCACAGTGTTTGTGAGAGCAGAAAGGCAGTCTTTTAAAACAACTATAAATCATCAGTTTTAATCTTGTAGAACAATTAATATTTTACTGCATATTACTATGATAGAAGCAATAGAATTCAATAGAATTTTCTTAATTACTTTGTATTTTTTGCATTTTGAATTATACTAAGCTTCCAAAACAGCAGAATTTTCTTCTGTATAAGAGTAATATTGTATTATATGTCATTATAATCAGTGGTGTTTCCTTCCTTAACATTCTTATAATTATTAGGCTAAAACACTGTTCGGATGTGATGCTTCTTACCATAACTTTGCTTTAAGAGGTTTATCAGGGCTCAAAATAATAAAGTAAATCAATCTCTAATACTGGACTGAGATATTGTAAAACTTTAATATCTTTCCTTTGGTTTTCTGTTTAAACAAAAAGGAGTCAAAAAAATCCTTGCTTCCCCAAAATCCTGAAAAAATACCAAAGTGAGATATATCCATTTCACTACTTTCAAACTTTAAGGACATAAGTGAAAAACTGTAAAGAACTTTATTAATTTTTTTGTAGTATTTATATGTCAAAAATACCGTGATATATTAATTTGAAGAAGATTACCTGTTTCATATATCTATGTTTCATAAGTACATGGTATGTCATCACAATATGGTGTACTTTGTGTGCCCTACGCAGGTTGAAGCCAAAGATGGACAGAACACATCCATCCAGAGTCACACACTGCAAAATTATACATGGTTTAATTTCTGTCCAATAAGAAGGCAACTCTATTTAGCACCACTATAAAGTTCATACCACATTAAACCAGGATTTATCACATTATCACATTTATCACATACAGCAAAACTGAAATCAGGTAAAGAGAACCACTTGCATGGAAGAAGGTTTTTCTCAAGATGTAATGATAGAAAGACCTTATTTGCTCCTTCATGGCTGGTATAAATCCATGTCCAAGGTTAAATGCATGCAGTGTTCTATGGCTGGAATTGCCGTCCCTTCAGGACCTCTTCACTGACTTGACTGATACATTAGACATGTGTAGGCACAAAAGGAAAGTTAAAGCTCTTCCATGGACAAGTAACTATGTTACTCTGCTTTTCATGTTACAGTAGCTATGCTACTTTGCAGTATCCAAACATCCTCAGGAAATTACCATTTTGCCTTCCAATAAACAAATAAGATTTTTATTTTTAACTCATTTTCATAGTGAAATTGATTTCTGACCATTAGGTCACTAATTCTGAAGTCGGTGTGGACAGATAAAAGTATTGTTGCAACTGCTTTACAGCTGAAGAAACTGAGCTTAAGGCTCAGCTTAAGGTGAACAGCCTGAATTGCAGAGATACTGCTACTCGTATATTACATTAACTAAAACCAATGGAAAATTTAAGTGCAACTTCTGAAAAGCCATAAGTGAGTTGCCTAAGGCTACAGAAATAATCATTATTTGAGGTGGGTTAAGATCATCTTTTCTCACAGGAAGATAAAACCCCTCTTCATATGAATAATGTATGGCTCATGTTTACTATTTCCATTGGGAAATCTTATAGCACTGAACAAAGGGTGTTTGCAATTCCTCACATTTTATAAATGACAAAACACAAGATCAAGAAAGGGGCAGTCATATGTCTTAGTTTACACATTGTCAAGGGAAATAGTAAAGTATTCAGTAAGTTTATGCAGTGGCTATCTTCATAGTACATATTTCCATTCCTTTCTCCTAGGGTTTGGAATGAGTTAAAAATTATATGAAATGTTCATTAAATGTTTCCTTGTTAATCTATCATGTTACTTAAAACATTTCCCTAATGCAGTCATTTCCTATTAGTAACCAAGCACCCTCATTAATTCAATAGAAAAAGTGTTTTATCGTATTGACAGTGTTTTTGTTGAATTAGTGGAAATGATTAATGGTAGTATAATTCAATGGAAGCAGCTACTCAAACGTTAGTTAGACATCCTAGACTTGCAAAGGAACTTTCTGTTAAAAATCATATTTGTCTTTGACAAGAAAACATCCCAAATGTTGACAATCCTTGTAGTTGTCCATAGTCGAGACATAGTACTTGTTATCTTTATATATTGCAACATATTTCATAATATACACAGGAGAAAAGCACAACAAAATGTAAAGTTCACCCATTAAAATGCTCTCTTTTGTCCCTGAGGATTTTTAAAGATTTTTGGTGTCCACTCAAGGATAGAGGCCATATCTTGGATAAGAGCAGTGGAGCAATGAAGCAGCTTTATTCAGCTACATAACTGTTTGTTCCATTTTCAAGGGAGGTGTGATAAAAAGCTTGTAGACACATATTTGTTTAGCAGTTATGTTTGGGGACATGGAGAATTTTCCCTTGTATTTGTCATTAGCTAGGTCACTCAAGCATAGGTATTTTTGTGTATCAAGGAATAGGCTCTTCAACTGAAATCTGAGATTTTTTTTTCTCAAACATGTTACAAATGTTTCAGCAAGTAGAGTAATAATTTTTTCCACGGTTATTATAGAGAATACAAAAATTTCATGAGCAGAAGTTAATTACAGCTCATTAGAATCCTGATAATATACACTTAATTAAATCTTGCTTCCATTTCACATGCACCACCCCCCCCCCCAAAAAAAAAGACTAGATACATCATAAAAAATTAGCTTGATGGTAATGTTAGGCTTCAATATAAACTAATATATTTGAAGCCACTTAGAAATTAGTAAATACGATGAGTTAAAAATAAAACACAAAACCGAAATGAAATAGAAAAAGAAAATCAAACAGCAAATATAGGTAAAAAAAGAATCACTGTCCTTTTCATTTTTCTCCTTGACTCTCAATTCCTTTGCTGTCATAAAAGGGACTGTTTATGCCCTAATTGTTTCTCACTTTCCAGTAGCTTTAATAAAATAACATTGATGAGTGTGTCATCAAACCTTACTTATTTTTGTACCAGGGTGACTAGAAAGCAGAGTTTCCCTCAACTGTACTGTTATTCTTTCGATGGAAAATTTTACATATGTGCCCCTATTTTACATCTTTATTTTGGCAACATATTTCCCTCCCACCTTTGTAGTATCTTCAGTGGCATAAGACCACTCAGTATTTTCTTCAAAAAACAGCAGACATAAATTTGATTAAAAGAACAGTAAAACTGAGTACCATGTCTAGAAAACACCTGGCACTTGCCTTTTTCCGTTCCCAGTTACAATCCTGGATCTGTTCACTGGTGTCTGCTTTCCAGCTCTTTGACATGTCTAGGGAATTAGACTTGTCAGATTTGTCTGAATCAAGCCTGTACCACACTAGTCTCATCCCCTGGGCCTTGTCGGTTTCTCTGAAAAGGATCCATTCTCCTCACACTTTGTAAGCTGAGCAACCCACATTTCTAGTGAGATACCTGACTGGAAATCCCAACTGACAATATCAAAAAACAGATGACTCTGAAGTCTGTCTGGTGATGGGTTAGCTCATCTAGTTAGAACAGGGCAGTATTAAACTGCACGGCATTTCGGGCTTCTCTAAAAGTTACTGTGATCCTGAGAGCTCCTTTTTTGCAGTATGCAGTCATTTAGATCCATACAAAGAGATTCCAAAACATGATCTTTCTGATCTGATACCTTTAGCAAACTCTAGATATATGATACACACTGGAGGGGTTTGCAGCCACTGGGAGCTGGCAGAAGGGGGTTTTTCCCCTCGCGTGCCGACACAAAGCCGGAGGTCAACACTGAAACCCCTCTGGAAGGCGGCACTCAGTGCCCAACACACAATGAAAACGGGGCAGAGCTCCTCACCCAAAGGGGCTGCATCCTTCTGTCACTGTTCTGCAGGAACACAGGCGAAGGCAAAGAAGAAAAGAGAGGGGACTCTCCATATGTGTTCCACGCAGGTTTATTCCCGTGAAAAGACAAGGATGAAGAGGCCAGTTGGTGGGAGGGTCCAGGGATCTTATACTGGGCACAGAATAGGTGGGGAAAGGGATCTCAGCCAATGGGATAGACACAAGCAGGTGGGATTGACAGGAAGGGAACCAATGGGAACAACACATAGGCAGGGCTCAGGGAAGGATCCAATGGGGCGTTGAGGAACAAAGAACTTTCTAGAACTAATACATATTGAAGAAAGAAAATGAATATACATAACTTTATACATAAAACTAGGAGACAAAATATTAACCAATCAGGGGAAACATGCAAAAGACAAAACAAGGGAATCATGGGTTCTCACCATGACTGAAAGTTACATGCTAAACTTGGGTTGCTGACCACCACAGCTCATTGTCTGAGATTTTCTCTGGAGAAAGAGTAGCTGCAGCCACCTGTACTGCTACTACAAGACACAATGTCAGAAGGGGGCCTAAAATTTCACTTCTTTCTCAGCTTCCCAAGCTCTGACTGCAGTGATTCAGGTCAATTAGCTAGTAACATTACTAAAAGGCCCAAATTTTTCCCTATGTTGCATGTAACTTTATTTGTTTTGCTGTCATTCAGGTGCCAATGAGCCAAAAATCGCTACTTGCAGTGGAGAGTGAGGGTAGAACAGGATGTTGGCAATGGCTTACGAAATCATGACAAAGGACCATTTCCTAATTCACTTGAGATTCCTTTCTGCCATTTCATTGGGGCAGTTACACACACAGATTCATGGTAATAACCTGCATAAATTTTGAAATCGAATTATGAATTTGAAAAACAGAGCAGCAAAAGTTATTACATTGGGAACTAGAATCATTGAATCATAGTTGCAGAGAAATCAGATAGCCTTTGCACAAGCAATGTAGAGTCCAGTCAGTGGAGTCACTGTAAACATTTTATCTCCTTAAAAAAAATAGAAGCTTCATGCTGTACAAAAATTTGTATTTCTAGACTTATACAGAGGAAAACCAGATGGACCAAAAATATTTCCTGAGCTAAACTAGATGAATATGAAAAAAAAATTATTAAAAAAGGAGTGTGACTATACTTAAAGATAAATTAGAAGTGTAACTTTCTGATATTCCAATGTACAAAAAACTTTTTAATCACGCAAATATATAATTACATGCATAAGATTTCACATAGTGAGCTGAAAAGATCAGTATCTTATATTTATGGTTTTGGTAACCTAGAAATAAGTTTTCTTGATACTGACCTGTGATTTTCATAGTTCGTCCCAAATCAGATTAGTCTTTTCTGAAACACCAGATGCTATCCATTATGTAGTTACACAACTCTTATAAAAACATACATTTTGTGATGTGTAATTTCACTGCTTTAAGCAAGTTGGTTAAAAAATTCTGTGAGCAGATAAGACTTCAAAATTTCAGAATTCTATTAAATACTTCCCATGTTTGTTTGTTCTTTAATGGCACCAAATCTTCTACAGAGATTTTTCCCAGCCAATTTTGACCTTTGAACTGTTCTGCACATTTAATATAGTGTAAACAAAAGCCTAGTCAAAGTGGAAGACAAACACTCATAGGCTATTTGCTTCAAAAATCTGCACATCTCTTTTTGAACCTGCATAATGCACCACAGATAAGTATGAGACATAATGAAGCAAAGTATTCTACTACTGTATGCCTTTGTTGGTAGATCTATCTTGGGACTTCATTAGTATGTGACTCTTTTGCAGTCAGTGAATGTACATCGCAGAATGTTGTAACTCACTGAAAAACTAGGTAAGAGCTGAATATTGTTCTTTCTTTTCTCATACTTGTTGGTAGGAGCAGAACTAAATTCAAATTGGTCCTTACTGATCCCCAGTCAATAGGATTCAAAAACCTTCTAAAAATAGCTTCCTATGAGATGCATACACATACACATAATATGATATGACTTACACCCACTCAGTAACAATTTTCATAGCCCTTACTAGACAAAATTGCATAGACAAGAAGAATAAGATACTATATCATTAGAAGAAATTACCATATGTGCTCATGACGAGAATAAGTTGCCTCTTCCCAGTTCCTCCCCCAAATTTAAAACATGGGAGAAACACAAATCATCAACTTGCAGAATAGAATCATAAACTAACAGAGTGAGAATCTGTCCTGGGTTGCAGTGTATTCTATTACCATCCTCAGGAGCTGTTGAAATCAGGTGGGGCAGTGTTTCCTTGCCTCCTCCCCCAGACTATCTTTCTGTTAATGGCCCATCATTGTCCTGCCCCATGACTCAGTGAGAACTCCCTCCGGACTATCTTCTGTTAATGAGCCTCATCAACACTTGGCCTCATGACTCATTACCCCATGTTGAGATGCTCCACCCAGAGGGAGGAACCAAGCATCCCATCATGGATATAATCTGAGATGCTGAACACCAGGAAAAACCCTTCCACTGGATTTCCAGAGGACAGGAGCTACATAGCCACCGCTAGACTTCCTGAGGAAGAGCAGACCCTTTTCTACAGGATCACCACTTCAGAGGACTGCAGCCAACATTTTACCAGACTGCTACAACAGAGAGTCAGGTTGTATCTTGACTGTCAGTTTGAACCAGTGTTCTCTTTTTTTTTTTTTTTTTTCCCCTTTTCTTTAATTTCCCCATTAAATTGTAATTCTGACTTGGTGCCTCCCACTGTTTTGTTTTCAAACTACTACGGAATCATGGACTAATAGAGTGATTTAGGTCAGAAGACACTTCTGGAGGTCTCAAATCCAGCCTTTCCTCCCCTTTGCCCCCAAACTCAAAGGAAGATCACATAGCCAGACTCTGCCCAGTCATTTGAGTATGTCTAAGAATGCACAATCTCTGTGTAACTGTTCCTATGTTTGAGCTCCTGATAGTGATCTTTTTTTCTTAATAATGACAGACTTTCCTTTTTTTGCAACTGGTGACCATGGCTTTTTTGTCCTTTCTCTATGCATATGCAAGATGGCTTATCTCCTCTATAGCCTTCCTTTAAGTGACTGTAGAGAACACTATGACCACCTTAGGTCTTTTATTCTTCAGGATTACCTAAATAAGTGGACTTCAACTTATGTGCTGTGTGTTCCATCCCCCTGACCACCTTGGTGGTACATGGGGCGCTCACTTCAGCAAGTACAATCTCTCTTGCACTGGGGAGCCAAAACCAGACTACAAATATGGCTAACAGAATACCTATTTCAGAAAAAAAAATTCTGATTCTGAAGATTTTCCTTCAGTAACTGAATCCAGTCCTTTTGATGTTGTTAGTTATTAATGTTACCATCAAACACGTTCTGTTTTGTCTGTAAAGAATCTTAGCCTTTGTCCATGCACATTAGTCTAGACTGCAGACTCAAGTGGCACACAGGTCTTTGCAGATACACTTCAAGGAGGATCTCAAAATTATAAATATTTAAAGACATGCTTAGTCTATGCCAGAAACTGGATTGGAAAGAGAGTCCTGTTACCATTACCATATTCTTTCACATTTTTGTCTAGAAAGCCCACCTATAGAAAACCAGTTGTTCCCAAAGAGAACCTCATATTACTCAATCACTTGAATCTATCAGTGCTGGACCTATCTAGGGTTTATATTCCTAAATACAGTCTTTGTAGTTAGGTATTTCATTTGCTTTCCATTCAGTTCCTTTATCTAATAATTTTTCAATTTTGATCTTAAAAGCTAACTATGACAGGTAGGGAAAAAAACCCCACATCAATAAACTCTAATCTCAGACTCCTTTTCACAAGAAACAGTAGTCTCCTTACACTCCACTGCTTTTACATCCCTTACTCAGAGAACTGAGATTTCGGTCTGTGTGATTTATAATTGGAAAGCAGAAACTATAGCATTCACCTGCTGTTCACATCCACAAATGAAATGATACAAAGCAGTTTCATCACTCAACATAATAATTGGCATGAACCAGCTCTGGTATGCAGTATTCAGATCCCTGAGGTCCACTAACAAGTTGCTGTAACTACATGCAGCTGTATAATAGAAAAAGCAAAAAACAGCACAACATTTTTCATATCACAGTTGTTTTGATTAATTCATGTGAGGGAAGTAGAGAAGTCTGTGTTGGGTTTTGTCTTGATCCTCCAGATGTTACTGTAAAGTGAAGCCGACCCTACTGATTTCAAGGTCTCAAACAAGCCTTCAAATGATACTAGAGAAGAAAGAACTAGAGAGAAGCAACAAGTTTTACAAAAGAGAAGGGTCAAAATTATTGTAAGTAATCTCACAGCGATCTACTCCTCTGGACTGTAAATTGCAGTATTGATATTTGGAACTTCACCATAAAAAAACCCAGGCTTCTTTCTTTGTTTTTAACCTACAAACTTCTTAAAATAATCCAAATTAAGTCATTGCCAATTCAGTAGAACACTTCAGCATACATATGACTTGAAGCACTGAAGTCCATTCATGCTATTTTTATTATTCCCTGTACAAAAAAATAACCCAAACATTAAGAAAACAAAACTTCGAGATTGTGGCTCCTGTCACTCAAAATGTTGAAAATTCTCGTAAAATTTCCCTTGCTATGCTGCATTTCTGTGACTTATTGATTCATTTACTTCCTTGATGGGGCTTGCAGCTAAGAATGCCATAAAATAGTGCATGCAGAAAATAAGGTGGAGAAAAAGAAATACTTAGCCCCTTCTGAGATTTTCTTTTCTCCCAATGCTACTGAAAAATACGGGATTAAAATAATCACATTTCAAAAAATGCTGAAATAGGAAAGAGTGGAGATTTTTCTGAATAATGATATCCCTGGGTGGACTGTTAAAAAAAATAAGGAAAATGTAATGGTACAGGCAAATAGATGCCTGTATTTCCTCTCTTAAGATGGATGG
This sequence comes from Corvus cornix cornix, assembly GCF_000738735.6. Classification (NCBI taxonomy): domain Eukaryota; kingdom Metazoa; phylum Chordata; class Aves; order Passeriformes; family Corvidae; genus Corvus; species Corvus cornix. The sequence continues at coordinate 15,588,263 of NC_047057.1, read as the reverse complement.
GAGATGATGTGATACAACTTCATTCCTCATTGCCATCAGTAAAGCTCTTAAGTACATGGTTGTTTCTAGGCAGGTGGGAATTTTTATGGAACTATGTGTGATTACTCACACAATAAATATGTGAGTAATCTGATGGCTTGAAAACTGATAGCCATAGATGTGCATTTCTCACAGTCATGTAATATGCAAACATCAGTTAACATACTGCCTCCTCTCAAAGTTCTACAGGAGGAAGCTTTTGCCATCAGTCTTTAATTTTATCAGATGGGAAGGAAACAATTTTCTGCTCAAAGATTTCTGTCATGAAAGATAAAATACAAAGACCTCCTCTCTATCAAATAACCATTTCTAAATATTGTGTAATTTGTAAATGGCTATAACAAAAATGCAAGCAGAAAATATACACATATAAGTGATTCATGTAAAAGTAAATAATCACATGTAGGGGAAAAATCACCAGTGATATTAAATGGTGACTTTCTAAGGAAACCTCTTCTAGATCACAGTGATTTTTAGTTTATTTATGGTATAATGATAGGAGGAACATGCAAATAGGTAAACTCATAGATGAAGAGCTAATTAAGCTGGGCAAGTACTGTTTTGTGAAAGGAATCTGTAATGTGTAAATGCATATGCATTCTTGTAAGTCTATGGAATGGTCTCTGTTAAAATTTTCAACATTTATGTAAATTATTGGCATCTTTACTTATGCCTAGATATTTCTTTTGCTAAATGCAGGAAAGTGCTGTCATTTCTAATATCACTCTGTAGTAAGAATGGATAAATATTGACCTTTTTCAGCCAGCTGGTATACCTAAGACAAACATGAAAGTAGACATAATGATGAAAAGACTTCCCTTTGTTGGAAGGAAATGTTAGCAGCTGGGTTGGTTTTGGTTTTTTTTTTCTGTGTATCTAAACATATTCTTGCCTAGTTTTTTTAAAGCAAAAAAATTGTTCTTGACCTTTCAAACCACTGTGACAAATATGCTCTATAATAGGACACGGGTCAGTGATACTACAATAGGAAAGTGACAGTCATTTACAAAGCTGTTTTTCTTTAACACTTAACACATTACTTATTAAGTAAAACTAGTCTGGGACCTGTATTTTTAAAGGCAGATGAATAATTAGATCTAGATGTCTCAGTTTAACACAGAAAAAAACACTAATAGCAATAACAAGGAAAAAAATTTTAAACAAAATAGATATGTCTTAGGTTACAAAAATATGTTCTTTTCTTTTCTTTGTCTTTCAGTCTACAATACTACATTAAGTATGTGCTAAATATCTCTTTTAGAGCTCCTGAAAATAATCTGTTCTGTAGAAAATTGGCATTTGCAGTCTTTACCATGATTCATAACCCAGCTTGATGATTCTCATAATGCCGAATGTTGTTTCTACCCAGATTACTCTGACTAACTCCACCTGCACTGGGACCCTATCACCTTAAAATCTGCTAGACTCTAGACAAGACCTGGACTGCTTACACCCTGTCACTATCTAATGCTGCAGATATCTAAAAGTACCAGATATCATCTCATCTGTTCTGGAGCTTCTCGTGACACCTAGTTTAATTTGCTTTAATATACCCAGAAAGACCCTAGTCTGTGATGATAGCAGCCCATCTCTCATCTGGTGCTTCAGTCTTTAGCCTGGGTAACTGTCAATATCCAGGGATGCACCTGAACTGACAGTGCTCATCATCAGTCTCAGAAAGTTTTGATGCCTGTGGGTACCTACTGTTTATAAACTCCCTATTTAGTCAAATAAAATCCAAGCCTAATTCTGTGAGTTGGATGACCCTGTGGAGTGACATCTTACCATCCCTGCAAGTGGGGGAATTGAGACATTCTGCTTAAGGATCACTTTTTCTTCTGCCAGGTTTTTAGACATCCCACCCAAACCCAAATGCTTAATTCTAGTATTTCATGTCTTAAGGTACCTAAATTGATCATAACAAATATAGATCTCTCTTTTATCCTTTATCTCAGGATGGCAATAACTGTTGTGTCCAGTGGATGAAGTGGGCTCTGAATTACTGGATTTCAGGAGGTTACTTGCAAAGCTGTGTGATAACAAGGAACATACAAACAGTAATTTTATACTATGACCTCCAGAGAAAGTCCCATTGAATGAGCTTCCTTTGTGTACTACAGCAGAGTTGCTATCTGTGTGATTCCTTGCATGAAACTGAATTCTTGCGTTTTTTTTCTTTTTTTCAGTGAAATCATTCTTTTTTCAATCCCACCACCAAAAAGATGTATTTACCACAACACCTTCAGCAAAGACTGTGGAAACCATGAAGAAGAATTGTTGGATTAAATCTGCTGTTTTTCTCTGGTATCATTGCAATTACAGACTCTCACAGTAGGGTCTGACCAAGGATAAAACTTGTCTGTATGTGTAGCAATCTAGCCAAGTGATGAGATCATGGTAAACAAAAGCTGTTGCAGTTTTCATGTCCATATTCTGGTTACCATAGGTCCAAGGTCACCCAGTTTAAGCACTAGCTTCTGCTTTCACTCAGCCCTGAAAAATGTATGTTTTGGAAGCAGGATAATTCTCCAATGTCTCCTGCCTACGAAACAACAATGGAGATGATCCCTGAATCTCCAGAGCCACGCATTTACTGTTAAGTATCTACTATTAAGAATTTGGGGTATTTGCTTGCCATCTCATCATCTGAAAAGTGTTACAGCAGAACTCTGTCTTCTCCAGAATATCAACCATCTATCCCCAACAGCCTTTCTTTGCAACTTAAACTGGGGCTTATTCTAAGTTGGGAGAACAAATACCTGAAAAGCATTAGGTTTTCCTTCCTGTTATATATATATTTTAATGGAATGTTATAACTATCATTTATTTTACAGAGTGAGGAGATAAAGTAACCTTCTGTGTACAAAATCACCAAAGCTTCACAATCCTAATTGCCAAACACTTATCAAGGGCTGAAGGGAAATCACAGATTTTCTCTTAGAAATGGTCTCAGCTGCTGACATAGTGCTTGTTCCCACTCCTATTAAAATCACTGGAAGTTCTACAAACCTGGGTGAAGGGGAGGAATATGCTGTAATTGTATCCTGCCCAGTAGCCATATGTCCTGGGTTGCAGTGTATTCTATTACCATCCCCATCAGCTGTTGAAATCAGGTGGGGCAGTGTTTCCTTGCCTCCTCCCCCCAGACTATCTTTCTGTTAATGGCCCATCATTGTCCTGCCACATGACTCAGAGATAACTCCCTCTGGACTATCTTCTGTTAATGAGCCTAATCAACACTTGGCCTCATGACTCATTACCCCATTGTGAGATGCTCCACCCAGAGGGAGGAACCAAGCATCCCATCGTGGATATAATCTGAGGCTGAACACCAGAGACACCGGCTTCCCACTGGATTGCCAGAGGACAGGAGCTACACAGCCACCACTGGACTTCCTGAGGAAGAGCAGACTGTTTTACTACAGGATCACTGCTTCAGAGGACTGCAGCCACCATTCTACCAGACTGCTACCACCACCCTGCCTAACAGGGTGTCAGGTTGTACCTTGACTCTGTCAGTTTGACAGTGTTTTCTTTTACCTTTTTTTTCCCCTTTTTCTTTAATTTCCATTAAATTGTTATTCTGACTTGGTGCCTCCCACTGGTTTGTTTTCAAACTAGTACACCATACAGCCTAGACTATGCATATAGACGAGGAATTTGAAAAACTAATTTTTATTTTTCTTAATTTTTAAAATTTTATTGTCTAACTTCAGCTTTTTAACATGAACTGGAGATCAAGATTTTCAACACTAATAGCTAACATAGCTAATGCAAATCAGAAACCTGACATGTTTCCAGTTTCCCCACAATTTTCAGTTGCTGTCTTCCTAAAAGCAAAGATTAAATGGCTTTAGTCCTGCTATATGGTGCATTAGTCCACAGAGTTCTTTCACTATCCCTACAAAGGCTGAGCATATAAAGCTAAAGTTGTTCCTGGTGTTGAGTCACAGATTTCAGTAGAGTTGCTCTAAGAACACATTTGGCCCACCATCTCATAACTGCAGTTTGGGAAAACAATCTTTATTGTTTCTAATATCAGCATAACTATTGAAAAGTAACTTTAAGATAGAGAACTGTGAATTGATTTCTTTTGGTTATTATTGCTGATAAATACTGAGCTATTATAAGGACATTTGCAAATCTATTTATTTATAATTTGATGATTAGGAGCAAGTAGCACAACTATTAAAAAGCCTCCCTATTGCTAAATTATTCTTTACATTTTCATTCTGTTTATTTTTTACCGTAATTGTTTCTGTCACTTCTCTTTACTCAGAAAAACTCCCCCTTCATTACAGCTTTTAAAGGTACAAAACAAACCAACCAGTCAAGCAAAAAATAAATCCATAGCACACTGTAAATTTCCTAATGTAGAGGTCATCTTTCACTTCTTTCACTTCAAAAATAAGGCTTCTACTTTAAAGGTGGGGTACAACTGGTCTTTAGACCCTGCTTGCTAGTCTTGATTTCCCTATTCAGACAGTGAACTCAGCAGGATAAATTAATTTCTGTAATAAAATTGGTTATCCACTTGAAATAGAAGATTTCCATGGGATTTATCTAATTACTGGGGTTTCTGTGGCTCTTCTGAAGAAATTAAAATTCACTCTATTTGCTAGGAACCTTAGTTATGTACCTGTTGGGAAACTGTGAAAGAAGCAGGCTTTATTACAGCGCTTTTCTCACAATCTGTGCTTCAACCTCTTGTTACACCTCATAAAGGTGATTGCTTTTCCTTTCCTTTAAAGGTTTTATGTTTCTAGGTTTACTATGAATCTAAAGGGGTTTTGTCAGCACAACCAGTTACTTTCCTACTCAGCTGGCCATTACTGCTGAATTAATTTACTGATCTGAATCTGCTACTGTCCTTAAAGGAAATGCCATATTCTCATTATATCATTCCATTATGCTAAACATACTGCCATCATTTAGGTTATGTCAGGCTCTAATGACATTTAGTGACATTTCCCATTACTATTACAGCTAGTTATCTACTCATGGTCACAGTCTGCTTCTTTATATCTCTGGGGTGGTTTTAATAAGACTGTGTGGGGACAATGGCTATATTAGCATTTCTACATAAGTCTTATACGAACTGTACTGAAGATCTCCAGAATGTTTCCACTGCCCTATGTATATTTTTTGATTAATTTATGCAACATCTACCACTATAATATTCTTTGGAGCCACTGGGTTAGTTCTGCCATGACAAACAAATTTAGCTGTCCTCTGTAATGTAGCCTCCTTGAAAAAGTGGGGTTTTTTTAAAAAAACAGATATCTTCTGAACTAGTAAAAAACTCACAGACTTACGGGAACAGCAACAACTCTTAAATTCAATAATGCCTGCCTGTTTGATCCTGGTCACATGAAGTCATACTTGTCACCAAGTCATATTTTTTTACACATTTTTTTTTACACAAATTTCTCCAACTGTTTTGATTTGTTCAAAATTTTAAGGTGACAATGCTTTTTGAAAGAATTTTGAAAACTTAATAACCGAGCTCCGAATACCAGTTTTATCTTCGTACTTTTTTTTTTTTTTTTTTTTTTTTTTTTTTTTTTTTGGTCAAACAAAACAAATGAAGGATCAACTAGAAAATCTTGGAATTTATTAAGCATGTTTTTCTCCAGACCTCAGATGCAAAACAACTGGGCTATATTTGACTAACCGTAGCTTAGGACTGTCAGTGCTTTATCTCCCTCACATTCGTTATCTGCCAGTAATGAAAGGCACAATGGGCCCTGAAGATAGGGCAGTGGATTTGGTCTCAGGATACTCGCTGCTATTCCTGGTCTTTCTAACGATCTGCTGTGTGATACAGAGTAAATTACTCCGCCTCTCTTTGTCCTGATGTCACTTTGTCATGAAGATAGCTACATAAAGCATTTTGAGATCTAAAGATCTTTGAGTTATATGCTATTATCATTTATTATTTATTCTCTGCTCTTCTGTGTGAGTTTTTAAAAGACATTCTCTGCCAACTAACACACATTTTTCTGAGGCAAGTAATCCACACTTGTCTGAAAAGTCAGGCTGTGAGCACAATGAGAAACAGGGTTTTTTTCATCTTGTTTCCATAGAGTTCTTGTACAGATAAGTTTCTTACATAAAAAATTATGAGCTGATCAGGTAGCCAAGTGTATACGTTTTCAACAGGGATATGCAATCTTACAATTTATTTCTATGCATTTCTAGTGCATCATTATTCAAGGTAGAATATGGTGTGCTTGGCTAATCTGAAGGCTGTTTGAAGTTCATTGACACCAACTGCAACAATATGGTAATAACCGACTGGTACAGACTGGAAGCCATCATCTACCAATAGCTGCCACTCTAAATGCTGTAATGCTGAGGATTTTCTCTACCAGAAGCAGGCTGCAAAGAGGCTTTGAGAAAAAAGAAATTGGAAAAAAACCCCAAACCAAACTTTTTCCTTTTTTTCCAATGTTATTCCATACTGGATTTTAGATTTTCTTTGTTTGCCAGCCCCAGCTGTTGTTTTTATTCGCTTTCCTCAAAAGCTGGCAATAACATAGTGAGGCTCTTTGAGAGCTTTTTGTTTGACTCTTAACGCCCACACAGCTGTAGCAAATGTGATGGGTTCTAGTTGCATGACAGTTTAGTTAGCAACAGAAACAGTTCAAAACTTGGAGGTGTACCAAGAAAAATTTTCACCTCCATTCTGGTCCCTTTACTTAGATGATTTTAAAGTAGTACCTGGACTCAAGTATGTGCCTCTAACCAGCCTTGTGCAAGAAGTCAAACTGGTTGTACTTGTGCTCCATCCCCAGAGCAGCAGGCTGGCACAATATAAAGCACTCCAAGCCGGGCATATTACCTTGGCTTTGGCATGATGCTGATGGTGGCTACACGTTTGCCCCAGTTTGGAAGGTGGGCTTGATTGATGGTCAGCATGAGCTTACATCTGTCTTCAAGTGAGCTGTAAATACTCCCCAGCCAGCCCCAAATTTCTTCTGCAAATGATTGCAGACAGCCTTGCTGGTAAGGATCCTGGTGAGGGCAATTACCAAGGGTGGAACCAGTAAAGGGTGAGGGGCCAGCCTGCTACAACCCCCAGCACTGAGAAATTGTATCAAGTGCACCTGCTTGCAGTCTGTCAAACAGAACAGCTCCAAATCAGGAGGGCAGAAGAGAAGCTTAACACAGAAATCACTTTGGCAGAGCTCCTACTCTTATTAGAATTCACCCTGCTGTACCTCACCTTTCTTCCTTGGGAACACCACTACTAGCAGCAACAGGGCGTTCAGTTTATTGGCATGCTGCAGTTTGGCTTTCTTTGCTGCAACTATTATCTCCAGTGTCAGCTGCCACTTAATTCTAGTCGTGCTGTTTGGTTGTGCTGAAATCCATCATTAAGATCTTTAAAGTTCCAAGCATTTTCTTTATCCCAATTTCATGGAAAATTAAAAAGCAGCAAAGAAAATCAAAAATGTTACTGCTCTCTTGTAATAGCTCCATCTCTAGCATTTCCCGAAAGTTTGTTCTTGTAATTTAAGAGACAATATTAGAAAAAAAAAAGGATAGAAAAGGAAAGGTTGGATGGGAAAAGGCTTGCAAGAGAGAATAATGATTATACAAGTACAAAGTATATCAGATATACAAAGACTTGATGTTACCAGAAAAATTGATTGCTTGTTCTGTAATAGAGACAAAATTATAGAAGCAATAGGTAAAAGAAAATAATAAATGTGATATACTGCAGAAAGCATTTAATATCACTGACAAAAGGCAAGAGTATGAATAGACCTACAAGGCCAGGTAGTGGAAGTTACCATTCATTGTATAGTGCTAACATGTCAGAGGTTTATGGTAAAAAACTCCCATTAAAAAAAGGCAAAACACCTGAGGTGACAACTGAGTCCTATAATACCAAACCCTGCCCTATGGACAGAGAGGGCATGTCCATGGTCCCAAATATTATGATGAAATCTACCTAACAGGAACATAATTAAGAGGTGGTGGGGAAAGAAAGAAACCAAAACAAACAACTCAGAGGACAGCATTCATATGTTACAGTAACTTTATCTTATCCTCCAGCTGTGACATAAAGTCATACATGCAGATAGCAGATACCTGATTAGCTGCTTCTGCTTTATTGCTATTGTTTCATACTGACTAAGAACAAAGTGACTCAATTTTTGTTACAAGTAATAGCTTCTTGGTCCTAGCGTGAGGTCCTGACTCATCATGGGCTTTTTCCCTGCAATTTCTGCTGTTCGTGTATCTGTAATTAATAAACATAATGCTGATGCATTTAGTTGCTATAGAAACCATTATTTTTTAGTTTCCCATGAGGATTCTGAGCAAAGCTGCAGTAAGTTTGACCCAACTCTGTCACCTTCTCATAGTCTTGAATGAAATAAGTTATGACTCCTGGGAGGAAAATTTGAATTTCTGTCTATGAGCAAAGTTCTGTAAATCTACATAGCAATTTGTTCCCAGAGACTGTTACCAAATGTATTCTCAAGACCTTATAAATTATGTCACCCAGAGGAATGGTATTAAGCTTTCTTTCATTATATGAAAACAATCAGCATTGGTAATTTAAATGTGGTTTGCTTAAACTTACTCTTAATTTGGAAATATTGTAAAATGCAAACAGTCAGTTGTTAGAATAAATAAGGTAAGAACAAATTGTAAGGAGAAGTCAGGGCTGGATACAGCTTATCTTCCCTGAAATGCAGAATACAACAATCCCAAAAATAATGAATGTATTTTATTCCTGTAGCACATCCAATGCAGTGAATTTTAGAAACATTTGGGCGACACTGACATTGCAGCAATAGGAAGTTTTAAAAGCAATTTTTGATATTTTAAAGGTATATATGGTGCACAAATGCACATGTCAAAATTTGTGCAGTTCACAAACATAATGCAACATGGCAGGAGGAGGTAGACAGAAAAACTGATGGCTGTGAGAGTGACAGGGGAAGGCAGTTTGATGCATAAACTATCCCCACAAACTGGAACACAGGTATGTATCATTCCAAATGAGTGCCCCAACCTGTAGGGTAGAGAGGTGTGCTCACACCCAATAAATATCTAGATGCATTGATATAACTTTAATTGGAGGGAACTAGAGCATCTAACAGACCAATCTAATGCTCAGTGCCTAAATGAGTAAATAGTCACATAAGATTTGTGTTAGAGTACCAAAATACTGAACTACTGAGATACATGTAGGAGAGCTGATGGCTCCTTCCTCTGTGTTCATGCTCTGAAAGTAAGTATAACACTGAATTTTTCTGAAGCACCTGATCGTAGACAAGATCTTGTTGTCACTATCTCTTGTGAAAGATATGTGACAGAATCACAATTTTTGCATTTAGGTAAGACTGACATAGGAGATAATCACAACTGTTGAGTATGATAGTAGTAAGACACCCAAATGTAGGCTCCTACAGAGTTAGTAGCAGTTAAGAAAGAGTCTGTACAGAGATGTCTGCCTCAGTTTGTATCCTGCTTCATGCACTCTGTACATCTAAACCTGGATTTCTGGGCAGAATCCATGCCTGCCCCCATGTTTTGAAAGCAGAAAGTTTTACATTTAGTCTGTTTGGACTTCAGCAAGGCCTTTGACACAGTCTCCATTAGCATACTCCTGGAAAAGCTGGCAGCCCATGGCTTGGACAGGAGCACTCTTTGCTGGGTCAGGTGCTGACTGGATGGTCAAGCCCAGAGAGTGATGGTGAATGGTGCGGCATCCAGCTGGCAGCCAATCACCAGTAGTGTCCCTCAGGGATCTGTACTGGGACCAGTTCTGTTCACTATTTTTATTGATGACATGGATGAGGGTATTGAGTCTTTCATTAGTAAATTTGCAGATGACACTAAGCTGGGAGCTTGTGTTGATCTATTGGAAGGAAGGAGGGCTCTGCAGAGAGACTTGGATCGATTGGATGGATGGGCAGAGTCCAACAGGATGAAGTTTAATAAGTCTAAGTGCTGAGTTCTGCATTTTGGCCACGAAAATCCCCAACAACCTTACAAGCTGGGGACAGTGTGGCTGGACAGTGTCCGGGTGGAAAGGGACCTGGGGGTGCTTGTCGACAGCCAACTGAATATGAGCCAGCAGTGTGCCTTGGTGGCCAAGAAGGCCAGTGGCATCCTGGCCTGTATTAGGAGTTGTGTGGCCAGCAGGAACAGGGAGGTCATTCTTCCCCTGTACTCGGCACTGGTAAGGCCACATCTTGAGTACTGTGTCCAGTTCTGGGCCCCTCAGTTTAGGAAGGACATTGAGATGCTTGAGTGTGTCCAGAGGAGGACAACAAGATTGGTGAGGGGCTGTGAGGAACGATTGAGGGAGCTGGGATTGTTTAGCCTGGAGAAAAGGAGGTGACCTTATCGCTCTCTACAACTTCCTGAAAGGAGGTTGTAGACAGGCGGGGGTTGGTCTCTTCCACCAGGCAGCAACTGACAACAAGAGGACACTGTCTCAAGCTACGTCAAGGAACGTATAGGTTGGATATTAGGAAAAAGTTTTTCACAGAAAGAATAATAAAGTACTGGAATGGCCTACCCAGGGAGGTGGGAGAGTCACCATATCTGGATGTGTTTAAAAAAAGACTGGACATGGCACTTGGTGCCATAGTCTAGTTGAGGTGTTAGGGCATAGGTTGGACTCAGTGATCTTGGAGGTCTCTTCCAACCTCGTTATTCTGTGATTCTGTGAAAAATAAGTACTGGTGTATGTATGTGCAGAATCAAAGGCTGTTATATTATGGACATGTAAATGTATTTAGGAGTGGTCATGGTTCTTTAAGTAAAAGAACTGATGGATAATGTACTCTTTGACAGTACTAATACACATTAATAAAAAGGGCTCATAACAATAAAAAAGGAAAATGCCATCTTTCCAAAAGCTTTATCCTTTTTTCATTTCTCTGTCTTTTCTCTAAAATGACATTTTGACAGAGGAAACTATTTGGGTATTGCTCTTAATAGGCTCTCAAATATGTTGTTATTAGGAAATGTAATGAAGTTCCTCCCCTGTGTTCAATTCACTTCTATTTGTCTGTTTTAGGGATGCAGAAAGGGCTGAAATTTTTGCCCCTGTGAACTTTATGGAATAATGGATCATTGCCTCTAATTGTTTTCTTTTTTTTGTTGTTTACACAAGGAGGACAATTTAGGAGACTTTCTGTAAAGGCCCAGGGATGTCATTATGTCTATTGCTATTCATAATTTGATATCTCAGTGTAATTTAAAACCATTAATGAATAAAAATAAGAGTACAAGTAAACAAAACATTTTTACAACATGGTAGGGTTGTTTTCATCTCTTCAGACATGAGTTGATATTTTTTGATGAAAATATCCATTGCATTTCTTCTGTGTATTTAATAACTAGAGTGAGGGAAAAGGAAAGATAGGGGAAGAGGTTAAGGCATGATCAATTTATAAGGGATCAGTCAATATTTTAAAGACTCAGTGAAAGTCCCTGAATACAGAACTCTACAGTTTTATCCTTGTTTTAAAACATTTTTTTTACTAATGGTATTACCTGATACTGTGGATATTCTCATTTGATTAAAATGCTTTCATTACTGTCTTGCATATATTTTAACAAGAAGTGAAGTAAATTGTGCACACCCATGTTCTATTTCAAAATAGCGTGAAGAAGCTTCCTAAGACTATATTTGCCACCAGAGCAAAAGCGATATGAAGTAAGGATGGTGTTGTTAAGATCCAATTATTGAAATTATTAGAGAGATGCCTCTGCTTGAATTAAGGTGCAAATAAGACCATATGCTGAAGTCAATGGCACAGATTTTATTTAACACTAAATGAGAGGGAAAGAGACAGATGGGGGAAGGGGGTGGGGAGGAGAGGAAAGAAGGAGGGTAACAGAAAAGTAAGTAAGTAGAAAAAAGTTATCACCATTCCATAGATTTCAATGAAATCCCAATGGGCCTCTTCTTCTGGTCTTCTTGGTGGTTGCAGACTGTATCAATCAAGTGGGATGGAATAGGATTGGGGGAGGAGTCCACAAAACTCCTCTTTCATGGGGTTTATATTGTGTAGAGTCTAGGTGGGAACATCCCCTATACCACCTCTGGATGATGTCTTATCACATTTTTTATCAGCCTTTTCCCTTATCTGGAATACCAGTTTGACACTTCAGGCAGGCACACCCTTCTGCACCTGGGAGGACACTGTGTGCATCACCAGCAAAGCATCCAACCAATTGTTCCAGCCGTTATCATCAGTCTCCTACAGCACCTGGGGGTTACTGCAGGTGATCAAGGGTTAGCAGTTCAATCTCTTACACTTGTGGATACATTCTTGACCTGGGATAGCGGGACAATAGTACCACCTTATCTTGTATCAAGGTCCTTTCACAGTCCAGATCAGTAGGCATACACAGGGAGGGGTGGGTTTCAGTAGATGAGCAGCTGTTTCTTTGCAGTTTGCTACAGTAGACAATTAAGGCAATTAATCTTTGCACTTTAAGCCATTAACTATTTCAGTCTCTGACAGGTGTTCATATATTGCAATGGCCAACTATGTCATCTGCACACTTTATGACAACCGTTGCTGATTTCAGCAAAATGACAGTACTTGGTTTTACTCTCTGTGTGCCTTTAGGAAACTTGGAGAGTCCTTTCCACCCTTACTTTGGAGGAATAATACACTCTTTCAGAGCTATATATTTTTTTCCCACTTTCTCTTCTTAAGAGATGCATTCCTACATATTAATGCAATAATTTGTTGAACTGAACACAACAGAAGCAGTAATGAACTTAAATTTTATAATACAGCCTCAAAGATTTACTGATCTGGATCTGGGAACATGAGGAACATAAAATTAGACACAAGCAATGCTTGTATCCCTTTAATCATAGGTTGATGCATGGCTTATTTCCTCATATATCTAAAATAGCTTAAAACTATTTTATACATAACTCCTGTATTTCACTGTAGGGCAACTATGCGGACAGAACACATACTGAAATTTCCCCATGCCCTCTTGCAGTGTTCTCTCTACAAAGGCAAAATTATACTATCCATGTTTTTCAGAGAAAATCTTTAAAATCGCATGAAAGTGTGTGTTGGCTAGTCTGGGATGACAGTGTTGTTCAACTGGAGAATATCTGGGAATGAGATCCCACATCAATTATAGTTTACTCACTATTGAGTAGCATTAACAGAAGTATTCGCTGAAGAGATTTGAATGGGTCTTGAAAGAAACGGTGCAAATCCCTAACTCTTTTAAGGATTCAGAGATAAATTCTTTAAATCTATAAGGTGACAGTTTTAAGACACAATTGTCTCCCAAGAATTTAATGCATAATAAGTACACAGTGACTGGTGTGAGCTCCATTTTGCTCTTTCTGCTTCCTTGACATTCAGGATTCCACAACAGGTTAGCAGCAAGGCAAAGTGTTGTTATGCCAAAGCTCTTTTACACACACCCTTTTAAACATAAATAAAAAAGTGGTACAGGAAAAGCTCCAAAAAGACTTTAGGAGAAAGTCTGTGACCAGATAACTGGAAGTGAACAGGAAAATAGAAAACAAGATTCCAAAATTTGGTAGGAATGCAATTATAGAAAGTCCTTAAAATCAAGGTGGAAGGCTTCAAATCCCTATACAAACAAGGGGAGTAGGTGAAATTATTCAAATTAGGGAATGATGTAATGTATGTAAATATGAGTAGATGAGACCTGCCAGGATGATTACTCATTAAAATAAATCATGATTTCATCCAGCAAAGCAAATTATATGAATCCAAACTTGAAACCTATGAGATACAAACCAGTTATTATTGAAATAACACCAAGAAATTGTCTTTTACTAAAAAGAATATGCAGTTGTGACACTTCTGTCTTTATAAAGTTCTTTCTAAGAAAACGTTCTTTTTTAATGCTACGAGACCTGCCCCATTTCACATGTTCACGTAACCTAGAGGAATAAATAATGCAGAAACAAGCCAGTAATTAAGTGAAAGAAAAAGAAAAGGCAAAGAGAAATCATAAAGATTTCAGCAGGATACCAAATGAAAGTGTTTGGGGTCAGGTCTCTCCCAGTATGGGACCTTAAGTCATTGATCTGTTTTACTCTGTGAGGCACTTTGGTGTTTTCTCTGGTTGGACTTAATAAAGGAGTCAAACAGTGTGATCAAGTGCAAGATAAGAAGATTAACTGATAAACAGAAACACAATATATTTTTCTTTATTTTGACTGTCAACGAGATGAATTTTTTGTTTTGCATTGTGGAGTAATTAATAAAATTAAACTACAAAAATATTTATCTTTTTTTGGTTAGCTTATTCATTTTTCAAATTAACGAGGCCAAGAAATAGGTCAAGGTATATTTAACTGTGTGTAATACTGAGGACAAACCAGGAATCCAGACATATCACTTGCCATTGATTTTGGGGGTCCTGACACAAATCACAGACCCTCTAGGATCCTAAATGGAGAGAAATGTTATCCACACTGCACTCTTGGGGTGAAGTTGGGTCTCTTGTTCTTTTGTTTTCTTTCCTCCAACTTTCTCCTTCTTCCTCTCTTCCTTCTATTCTTTATCTGTTTCTTTCTGGAATTCTTTCCTAAAATAAAATTCTGTCTTAAAATTTTATCATTAACAAATAATTTACACCCAAATCTCTTGCTGTTCTCCTCATTTTAAATTGTATTAAATTTACCCAATCTATGTCTTTTTCTATCACTCTAAATTTGTTAAAACAGATTAACATATACATAGTCTAAAATATTGAATTTCATAATTCAAAGACAAAAAAGATTTGAAAAGAAAATATAAAAAATAATTTGATGGTAAGAATTCCTTTGTGGTTACCTGTGAAAGTAAAGGTAGGGTAAACTTCAAGGTAAAAAGAACCCTCAGTTTCTGTCTTTTAAAATACTTTTCGGATGTCCTCTTTCAGAGCATCTTAAAATATGTTAACTTTAGTGTAATGAGAAAAATTGCTTAAAATATGCCACTTTAAGAAAATTAAATCTGGTGTATGTGTTATGTGACAGTACTCAGCTAGAAATCTTTCAATTTAATATAGTTTTATTTTCTCATCTATACTTCATCATTGGTCAATAAAGCAGGTAAATGATCTTCAGATCCATTTACTTATTGACAGAACTATTTCTGTTGTATAAGAGTCTGGCTTTCTCAGGAATTACTTAGGTTTATATGCATACAATTTTAATTTTCCTGGAAATTACTGTTCCTTCCACAAATTTTCTTTGATTTTTTTTTTAAACACTAGTTATGACAAGTCTTTCATTAGAGAGAAAGGCAATCCATTTAATATTGCTATTATACATTTCTTCAATTGAATATATATTTCCGTATAATTCAATGATACAGCAGTCATAGGTCTATCATTTGGAGAGGTTCTAGCAATGCAAATCAAATACATATCCTCCAGCATCTGTGTTTATTGGTGTAACATTGAATTCTTAACACTTGGTTTCCATTCAGAAATGTTTCTATACCTGGTCTTTTGCTGCAGTCATTTTCCTTATGAAAGTCTTAATAGAGTTCAGGAAACCTGCCAAGAATTACCTCTAAGTTTCAAGGTCACCTTTCCTGTGTGGTGTAACTGGAATGGCTCAAAGCCTATGGGATAATACAAACAATTTTGCTAGTATTCTTGGCTGTTTACCAAAACAGAACATTTTATTTGTACACCGAGAATTTTCCCAATAACAATTTTTTTTTCAGCCATGGCTTTTCATCAACACCACTGAGAGAAATTAAATTGAATATGTCTATGGCCATACATATCACTTCTTGAATTTAACTGACTCAAGGCAAGTACTTAGTGAACAATATCAAAAT
Organism: Corvus cornix cornix; assembly: GCF_000738735.6. Taxonomy (NCBI): domain Eukaryota; kingdom Metazoa; phylum Chordata; class Aves; order Passeriformes; family Corvidae; genus Corvus; species Corvus cornix. Next base: position 15,572,397 of record NC_047057.1, on the reverse strand, counting down.
TATTGTGACTAGTGGACTAGATTTCCCTCTTGTTCATTGATTGCTCAGCATACTGTCCCTTTAAGCTGTGCCCTCATCAGCAATCATATTTGTTTGCAGACTTCAAGCCTTCGCAGATAAATAGATAGATGTGTGAGAGAGACAGAGAAACATGAAGGTCTGAAATGATCTTTTTCAAGGCTTTGGTCTTGTAAACAGTCCCAACATGCAGAATGAAATAGGATGTTTGTTTAAAGTCTCACTGAATCTGCTCTGAGGCGGATTCTGCTCACGCATGACATGGTCTGGGACACAGCTCTGCATGAACAGCACCCTGTCTACACGTATCTGAGGCCAGCTCTTTAAACCTCAACAACAAGTATGTCGCATGCAACAAAACCTGTAATTTTCTCTTCTTCTGTTTTTTCCTCAAAATGAGAATGATCTCATGACATCTGGCCTGAAGGAGATATTATTACCTCATCCTTTGAAATGGTTTATAAGCTGGGGAGACAGAGCTTCCTTTCTCCCTTTCTTACAGATACTTACATACACAAATAGATATACACAACATCAGTATTTGTTCATTTATGCTTCTGAGCAGAATTGGAACGGAACCTAAAATTTAAGTCCGGCCTCTCAAATTTCAGAACAGAGATGAGCTACTGAAGGATTGGGTGTTTCAGCACTAGTACCAAGGTGACTTTCTAAGTCCTGCAGAAAGATTTCTATCTGCCTTATGTAAGCACTTAAGTGAACTAGATTTTTTTGTGAATACTTGAAATTCATCTAATAATATTGCATTAAAGGAATTCTTACTAGACACCTACAGTTTAAGTTTGAGGTGAATGTTTATGTTAGATTGGATGAGATCGTGCATGCCTTTTGTTTCTCACAAGGTGAGGTGAATGGAAATCAGGAAAATCCAGCAGCAAGGTTTCTAATGCATATATGTAAGCAGTTTGTTGTTTAAATGAAATAAATTTTTGAGCAAAAGAACATCTTAATCAGTCCACTTCATCTTGTGGGAAAAGTCAAGAGATCCAACTGTTGACTTTTTTTGATAGGAAGTTGCTGCCTTTTTTTTCCTTAGGACTAAAGACTAAAATATGGTTGTGAAAAAGGACATATTGTTAACATAGATATTTAGACACAGTACTGAGAATGAAAAGCTTTTATAGCAGTTGGTCTGATATCTTGTCATTCTGTCACCTGAGAATGACAGCCTGATGGGTTGCAGCAAGAGGCAAGGAAATTTCACTTTGAAAAACATCAGCAGCCCTTGTACATCTGTTAATTAAAGCAATCTGCCAGTGTTCCTCTTAGGCATTCAATGAATCAATGTTAAGCTAACGTGACACATTTTCACTGCTTCTGTAATAGAATTGGAAGTAACACATTTATTTATCAGGTGGCACTGATCTTCACTTCCCTGTCTGAGGATGGGTTTTGATTGTCACACTATCACCGTCTGCTCTAGGTGTGACATACTGAAGATTTTCAATCTGTTTCAGTGAAGTTATAAAATAACATGTGGACCCTATGTTTCTCCTGGAACATTCAAGCAGTATTTGAGCCTTGGATTTAGTTATCAGTATTATTGCTCTATATTTTAACAGAAATGGAGAGCAACACTTGCTGGCAATAGATCTTCAAAAAAAAGGTTTCTTTACTCTTATTCAGTCACAATGCAGGGTTTCATACAAATTTCTAGTTCAGCTCTAAAGCAGAACTCATGATTCTGGCATTTTGTTTTATTCTCAGCAATAATAGCTGGTATAAAAAAAGTACTACCTTTCCATGACTGATGACAAGGACTTAACTCAAGGGACTTACATTAGGTACCTTTACTCCTGGTTGTTAATCCTCAGAGAGGCTTAACCAAGAAAAATTCAAGTTCAGTCTGTTTCCCTAAAAAATGAAAAGCATTGAATTAAAGAGAAAATTGCTGGGAAATATTAATATAGAATACAGCATATAAGCAAAATGTGATATAGACATTACATAAAAGAAACACATTAAGAGGACAATAGTTTAATAAATTGAACAGAATGACTGAAGATGGAAGGTCTAAGATACTGAGAAATATTTTGTAAAGCCCTCAGTGAATCAACTAGCTGTGCAATCTCTTCCCTCACCCAGAGAGTTGACTGCCAAGATCATGAATGGAATGTGATATCAGTGTAACCTTGGACCACACTATCGTGAAAATTAGGAAGGTTGTGGCAAAGAGCTGTAAGAATTCTTGTGGAGCCCCAGCCCACTGGATTAGGATATGTACTTATTCACAGCCCCTTTCCCTTGCCTGAGCTATATTGTTGAATCCCTGTTACTGTTTGAACAGCACCTGATTCTCTTGATCAAGTCAATTATGGGGGCTCCTAGATGACATTTACATCAAGACTGTGTGATTAGTGGAGAGAAACAGGCTCACCAAACTAGTAACCCTTTGTAAAAACAAGGTGGGAGGGTTCTGGGACTAGTCTGCAATAACTTTTGGCAATCACATTTCAGAATCTGCAGAACAAAAGAAGTGTCTAGCAATCAATTTCACATTTCATTACAGTGCGTCTTACAGCAAAAAGGATAAATAAATAAAAAAGTACACATCAGCTGGTGCTCTAGTTTTACACAACAACAACTTGGTTGTTTTTCTTTAATGTCTTGTCTAATATCTGTGCCTATTGTAAGGCATAAATCTGAAGCAGCAAGTTTTTAAAGTAGTCAGCATGTCTGGTGTGCTCTGAAACAGCCACTCTTGACTTTGAATAGCTCAGCTCCACCAGTGCATCTTAGGTTGCTGCTTTTAAAGGAATGCAGATGGTGTCTTTTCTTGAAATGAAGTGATATAAAAACTCATGTGAGTAAGTCTTCTCCAAGACGTAGTCAGAAATCTTTAGAAAAATAACACCCTTAAAAAGTAAAACTAATACTTTTAAGAGATTTCACCTTTATAAACTTCAAACATCATTTGATTTCTATTGTTAACAAAAGTGCCAGCACACTTTGGTTATTCTAATCTGTAGAATAAATACTCTATAATTACTATGAATTGTTGTACATATGTGGCAAAGGATATCACACTTTTGCACAAAAATATAATGTGGCTTATATGCAAGGCAAATTTTTAAAAATATCATAAATGCTGACAGAACAAGGGGGAAAAAAAAGTCAGTTTCCATCACCTTTGCAAAATAACCTTGTATAGTGTAATCTTGAAAGCTCATAGACAATGAATCACAACTAGCATATTGCATGTGATGCAAATAGATAAACAGGAAAATAATCCTTACAAGAATGAAATCTCACAATGAAATACGAACATGCCCATGTGAAGATATTTTAAAAGTTTCAGTTTAAAACAGGAGCCAAACAATGCAAAACTAACAATAAACTTAACAGACTTGATGATGCTGGTAGTGGCAACTTCACAGAATGACTACACTTATCACAGTGGGTTGTGAAATTAATCTTTGGAATACAGCACAGATGTCCAACAACTCATTCTGGGTATTCAAGTGAGCATATTGTGTGTAAAATTTGTAAACGTGTGATTTACTACCCTTGAATCTAATGGGGTGACTCTTTCCTCCTTTTAAACAGTGTCAGTAAAGAAACGAAGTCTCAGAGTGATAACATCGTATTGCTGAATCCTTCATGTGCATTTGCAAATATTTTTAGCATTTCACTTGCACTCAGTAAGGCTGCTGAAACCAGTAGTTTTTCTAAAAGATTCCTTAATGGCATTTAATGAGAACACTTTCTATGTGTTCCTGTCTGGAATCTTAATTTGTGTTAGGTAAGACACAAACACCAAAATCTTTATTAAAAAAAAGGATCAGAGAGTCAAATTTTGAGTTCTCCATTTCCAAATTTTGTCTATTTCTGAAAATTAGCCTTATTATCTATATGGGAAATATGGAGGGTTTGCATTAAACTAGAAATTTTTAGAAAGGATATGTCCTTACACTGAATCCATTTCAGATGGGAAATCTGATGTAATATTGGAAAAACTACCTGAGCAGTCACAATTAGTGCAAAGTCTTGGGTCTATGATGTGGTTGTTGAATTATTTTCCTAATTTAGTCAATCACTGTAATGCACTATTTAATTTTAAACCAGAGAAAAAGTAGATTTCAGTAATTATTGCATCCACTTCAAAAAATTCTAGATTTCTAAATACGTATTTCTAGTGTTCTGTGCAATGTGGTTGTAAATAAGTTTTGTAGCATGTTTATTTTATTTTAAAACTAGAATATATTTTGCCAAGCCTTTCTGCAAGACAAGATATTCATGTCTGTATTTTACATGTAACATTATTCACTGGCTGTCAGTACATATATGATTGTTTATGTGACTGCAAATTTACATAATTTATTCAGATTCTCAAATGCAGTTAAATATCTAATTTCCATCAGTGAAATTAAAAAAATTAGGTATTTCCATTAAGATACTTGATATTTTTAGATAGTATAACATTACATTTAACTTGAAATTAGATAATACTGTAATACTACTAATATAAAAGTGATAGAAGAAAAAACATCTTCTAAGTTCAAAATTCAGAATTTTAGAATTAAAAATTGCTGATGTTTGTTTGTGAATTAACTTCTTTTGTACAGTGGGGAAATAATTTTTTTTTGTTCTGGAGTCCTACTTTTCTTCAAGTCTCAACTTTGTGTTTGCCAGCATCTGCAGAAGTCCTGACCAGTTTTGCAAAAACTGAGGTTAGTCACTGTTGCGAGTAGTCCTCATCCAGCAAAGACAGGGAAGTAAAATATTTTGACTTTTCATTTTCTTAACATTCAGAGCAATAATCTGCTAATATTTCCTGATTTAGAAGTCATGAAGAAACTGGGCTTCCTGTTCAATCATCATTTGTTTAAAAGAAATATCCAAACACTAAAGGAAGTGCTTGAAAAAATGGCAGAATTTAATAATTATATATCTAAGTGTGAGCAGAAATCACAGACTCAAAATCTGAGCCTGATAAAATTAATTCTATAATTAATTTATTCTGTAATTCAGACAAAGAGTTTCAGACATTTTCTCCTTTGAATTATAAAGCACTGAATAAAAAAGGAGATATTTATATTGTAACTTTTAAATGTTCAAAAATAAGTGAGACAAATCATACCTGTGCGTTGTTGTTTAGGTAAAATGAAGCTTGTAGAAATAAATTTTGCCAGTTTAAAAGTGAAAATCTATACAGGAGTGAATTCATTGGTCATATAATTCCAGGAAACTAATGTCTTATATTAAATTTAAAGGAAACGCAAACACCTTAAGGTATCAGAATTCATAATTGAAGGAGGGTGGTATATCTAATGATGAATAACATCCTGTCTTCCATGTGAACAGAGCCTTGAAATATAGTGAGCAATCTCATAGATTATTCTATGGAGTATGATGTTTTGTTAACATACTGACCTATATTATTTTCTCCAAAATATTATTTCCTGTGCTGAAAGGGAAATAGAAGGTGCATTGTTCTAACTTTACATCTATTTTACTTGAATAAGTGGCTGGCAATGGCTTAATAGGTCCTGATCCTTTGGGGAGTTTAATGCTTAATTCCATCTGGGCTGTCTGTAGCTACTTTCACATGACTATTGTTTCAAGAACGTTGTCTTTTCTTTTCCCTTTCTTTTTCTACACAAATTGCCATTAACTCTACAAAGGAGAGTGCTCTCCTGAAGACCTTCTGCAAGATAAATCCCTCCATTATTCTCCCAGAGGTTCGATGACACAGTGTGAGTCTCACACGTCTCTTCTGTTGTGTTACAAACTATGAAGGATTCAGTAAATAGAATCAAGAAGTGACTTACAATGAAATCCTAACCACAGTCACAAAGAGATCTGCTGAAAGAAGTCAGGTCCAGGTCTGTTGCAACCAAAAATAGTTCATTTCCCATCACCATGCTGTGACTCAGGGCTTGCAGTCAGACTGCTTGAGAGCTGGCTAACTGTAGAAGAATATCAGGGATCAGCGACACTCTAAAGATATAGATTCTTTTAAAACGTGGACATTCCAAGCCATTTCTTCATTCTGTTTATGGATATAGTAATGTCTGAGGACTCTGACTTCATACTCATACCATACCAGCACTCTCGGCAACTCATTAAAATGAGACCTGCAAATAACTGAAAATGAGGTTACACCATTTTGGCTCTAATTTAGTCCCCTGGGGAACCTTTTGTTTCTCTTTTTGCTCATTATTCCTGCTGCTTACTTGCAACATTGCTATGATAAGTTTGTTAAGTTCATCTTGTTTACTTTCTTTTTCTTTCAGCAGGAACATTACTTTCCATTACTGAAATACTGAAGATTAAAAAAGAAAGTATTCCTAGATATATGTGCACCTTCTGTCGATATCAATACCAGCAGCATTTCGTATTTTTCATCCCTAATGAGTTCAAATTATCCTGGTGTCTGATCAAAATGGTAAAAGGCTGGAAATGTTATGCTTCTGTATCTTATTTTTGTACAATCTTTCTACCTTTATTGAAAAATCTTTTTTAAAAAAAAGTAATAATAAGATACATTTTCAAGGCAGCAACTCTAACAGCATTGACCTAAAATGTTCATGCTGACTCACAAAATGTCAATTCTTTGAGAAGGTAAAGCAAAAGCGAAAAAGTGGTATTGTTGCCCTATGGGTTTAAAAAGATTTGTGAATTTAGCTTTCAGAAAAAAAGTTGTCAAAATGTGAACTTTAGATTTTAGTACAAGGCAAAGAAGCAAATATGATAACATATGAGGTGTGGGATGCATCATAATAGCATTCAATTATTATCAGAAGCATTGGGTAGAACATTTTCAGAACAGAGTGACTTATTGGTGTAATACAACTTTCACTATCTACTGTATCAACTCTCGAATTCAATATTTCCTTTACTATTACCACACTAAATAATGTTTATTCTTATAGTGCATAACAAAGAGAAAGATTCCAGAGTACTAATCACCTACAGAGGCAAAGTGACTAAGTGTTTTACTTTCTAGTCTGTATTTGAGAAAAAAATTATTTGAGAATGCAGCAAAATGCTTTTTAGTTTTATTGCAGTCAAGTGCCATGCAAAACTGCACTACTCTACAAGTACATCTTCATGATTAAGAGTATTATGCCTACATAAAACCACAGAAGAAAAGACATGAAGCAAGCAGTTTATTATTAGTACACTGAGAGAAGGGTGCTTTCATGCTTATATCTTTAACTCCATAGTTATCAGATGTGCAATTTCACTAGCAAAATGTTGAAGGTCATTTTATTCTTCCTTCCTCTTTCTTTTTACTTCAGTTTAGAATGTTATCTTTATTGGTGTCTTTTAATTATTTTTAGTCAAGCCAATTGGCCTTATTACACACTTGTTGAATCAGGTTACTGAGTAAATGACATCATGCAGGACAAGAGCTAACAATAGTCATATCTCATCAAAGAGTTGATATTTGCATTTAAAGTCTTTTGAAACACAAATCTGTATTATTAACTCTAAGTCAGCAGACTTAAATCCAGTCTGAATTCCCTCTTAAATTACCTGGATAAATGCATTTGAGTCTTTTCAAGATATGAACATTCATTTTCAAATCAAAGAGATTTTTTCTTAGTCCTCAGGCAATCTGGCCTTTTGAAGTCTGCAGCCTTAAAATCAAGACCAACTTTAGCAATATGTTATCAATACTATAGAAAATACTGAATGCTGGAAAGGTTATTATGGCTACCTATCCCTGAGATACTGACTGAAACCCAGTCTTAAAAACTATCCCAATACTGTTTCATCATAATTTGATTATGAATGTATGATGATTATTCAGACTTTTCTTATTTTGCAGAGTTCAAGGGAAAGTAAAAGAACTGTGGTAATCTTAGTGAAAAGCATTCAATGAATTTACCAGGACCATATTGCTCCTACTTTTTGGTAAAAGCCAGTGCAAACACTTCTCACTGTGTACCATTCAGTTAAGCTAGTACTATTGCTAAATACTTCTCACAACACACAAAGCTCAGTTGGTAATTAAAATTCCTGATGAAAACACAATTTTACCTTTCATTATTTAAAATTTTTTTTAATATATAGCTTATCAGCAGAGCTTCATGAATTTAATGAGTGGTTTTTGGAGCTGTGAACTCTTTGCTTAGGAACAAGTTATATCAAACCAAAGGCTGCCATCTTACTATGAGTCAATTGTCTTGCAAGTTAGAAAAGGTCATGGTGTGTGTACATTATGACAATTTTTGCCTTGTAATTCAGCCTCTCCTTCCCCCATATGTGAAGTATGGGCATACAGATGATGATGTCTATCAATCAATTAGGACTAATTATTGCTTGTTGAAAATGATGTAATATACCATAATTACTTATGTTTTTCATTATTGAAAGACTGGGATATCTCTGGCTAGCCTGAGATACACTTACAGCAGGAGATGGTGGACTGATGCATAGTGATGGTTATTCCACTTATTGACACGGGAATGAACATGTTCACATGTGCAAGACCGTCATAGAATGACTTGGAAGGGACCTTAAAGATCCTTTACTTCCAACCCCCTGCCATGGGCAGGGACACCTTCCACTACACCTGGTTGCTCAGGGCCCCATCCAATCTGGCCTTGAACACTTCCAGGGATGGGGAATCCACATCCTTTTCCAGTGCCTTTCCTCCCTCACAGTAAAGAATTTCTTCCTAATATGTAATCTAAACCTGCACTTCTTCAGCTTAAGGCCATTCCTTCTTGTCCTATCATTACATGCCCTCCAGCTTTCTTGTAGGCCCACTTTAGTCTTTCATTATATTTAGGAGATTTTAATGAAATCTAACAAATAACATTTCACGCAGTTTCTTGAGCAGTAAACAAAGAGTGCTTCTGTGTAAAAATCACCTTTTTTTTTTTACAAGTAAAAAGATGTTTTCAATTCACAGAGGCTGGTAACTGAAGTTTGCACATTTGACAATATGATATAAATGTTCTAGTCATTGAAACAAAGCCAAGGAAAATAAATTTCAAATATCAGTCATTGCCTTTTTTTTTCTCTTCTTCTTCTATAAAGTTTAATATTGTAAGGTATACACATCCCATCCCGCCACCAGATGTTATTTCATGTTCATGTAGCCACTGATAAGCAGTAGCAACCCAGTCATTTACATTGTGACCTTATTATACCAAAGAGAATAAAGCAGCACTCTTCACACTGAAAGTAATTGGATAATTTTCAAATATATTTTGGTTTGTCTGAAAACAATCCTGAAGAAGAATTAACATTTCAGGCTGCAAGGTCTCTGAAAAAGAAGCTCTGTAGGCAAATACAGTAAGAGTGGGATGCTATTTTCAAATTAATTCAAAAATAAATTTTCCATTTTCAGGATGGAGAGCCTGTCCTTTGAGGAAAGACTGAAGAAATCTCCCTAGAGAAAACAAAGCTCAGGAGTAACCTCATCACAGTATTCCAGTTCTTGATGAGGACAAATGTTGTCCTCTCACTTCTCAAGGAGTCATGTGGAGAAGCTGTGGGCCAGTGGGTACCAGTTGCACTGTGAAGGGGTTTCAACTTCATAGAAGAAAGAAACTTTTTACAGCGAGAGCATTCATCCACTGGCACATGGTAGAGTGTTCATCACTGGAAGTTTTCAAGATGCAAATGGACAAGGTCCTAGAGTGAGTCCCTTCCAACTCAGAATATTCTGTGATTCTGTGATTCTGATTCTGTGATCTAGACTTCCTTTCCAAGAAAAGGTTGACCAGACAATCTTTCGAGGTCGTTCTTAACCTGCACTGTTCTATGATTCTAAAAATCAAGAAGAACATGCTTGTAGTTCCCTAGATCATCTTTCCAGGCCGTTTTGTGGATGAGTGTCACATTGGCCAAGCTCCAGTCATCTGGGACCTCCCTGGTTAGCCAGGACTGATGATAAATGAAAGAGATCATCTTAGCAAGCTCTTCTGCCAGCTCCCTCAGTGACCTTTGACAAATCCCCTCCAGTTCCACAGACTTGTGAGCATCTAATTGTCACAGCAGGTCACTAACGGCTTCTTCCTGGATTGCAAGGAGTCTATTCTGCTCCCTGTCCCTGTCTACCAGCTCAAGGGGCCAGCTGCATTGAGGATAACCAGTCTTATTATCAAAGACTGAGGCAAAGAAGGCATTACCTCAGCCTTTTCCACATCCTTAGTGGCAATGTTCCTCACTTTGCATCCAATGAAGAATGGAGATTTTCCTTGGCTCTCCTTTTGTTGTTGATGTATTTATAAAAACACTTTTTACTATTTTTCACCGCAGTGGAAATAAGTGATTTGGTATATTTATTCAATATTATTAATATTTCCCAGAATGCTTTTAATCAAGTTATTATTTTTTATTTGAAGCATTAAGAAGCTGATTAAATATGCCAAATATGCTTTATAGATGAGGGCTTTTAAGCTAGTCAGAATTAAATATTTACCAGAAGTGCTGGTCTTTTTCCAGTTGCTAGAGAAGTAGTCTAGACAACAAACTAATTCCACATGCCAAACTTGCTCACAGCTAAAATTCGGCAGGTGAACTCCCAGCAACAAGAATTGTTTAACTTCTCTTTGCAGATTTTTTCATGGATATATTTGGATTTGTTTGTGCTTTTCCCCCATTGACCTAAGTTTGCCTTACTACTTTTTGTCAGCTGTTGAGTTCTTTAATAAAAGCTATTTCTTTTGTAGTGCTACAAAAGTGACTTGTCAAATTATGAAGTCTTGTAAAGATTTGCAGCAGATCAAAAAGGAAAGCAGTCTTTAGATCAGTAAAATGTGATCCAACAGTTGACACTATGTAAATAGGAGCTTTCATAAACTGAGTTCTACTCTCAAGTCTGTACAGAACTTGAAGCCTGATTGTCAGTATATTTAGGCCAAATCCTATATATATATAATTTTATTTTTAAATCTTCATTCTGAAAGATTTGTATTTTTCCATTGTTTTTTACTTCTGAAACAAATAGTCATGCTGATTAATTACCTGGAAGAACCCATGCTTATCCAACAGAGACTGGTTTCCCAGATATAGCCTGCTCAGTGCAACTGTTGGGTCTTCTAATGGTAATCACAATATGTGGGCCTGTCTGGAATTTTATTAGATTGCCATTAAGAATAATATCTCATTCTCCAGCTCTGCTGAGTATTTTAAAGAAGTAATCAATTGTGTGTTTCAAATTTGGTTTAAAAAACACCACCACTGTATGGGCTGAACTATAGCAATGTAAGTTTGGCCTGCATGAGTTAAAAGATTTTGGTGCCCAAATTTTTATGCTAATTGTCTAAGCTCTTTAAAAATAATTCACCACAAGATATTTACCCAGCATCTGTTTTCTTTTGGGATTCACTTTCATAATGGAGATATTTCTAGCATCTTTTTTTTCAGTTTTTATTGTGAGTGTTATAATATCCATGGATTGCTATGGATACAAAGATTTGGATCAGTCTATTAACCTCCAAAATACTTCAGAAGCCCTGTAAGGTTCAAATCAGGAGGGAAGAAAAAGAGGACAAAAATGAAACATATGCAGGACAGCTGCTAGTCTTTCTACACTATAATTAACTAGATCAACAAAGAAGTGAAAATTGGTTTTTGTATTTACTTAGATCTTCAAAGATTGGGAAGCTAGTAAGATTGTTCTATCACTGAATAGTTGCGGCTAGAGTTATTGGCACTTGATTATGCTGGCAGTCAAAACAGGATATAAAAATTTTTAATGCCAGTATATCAAAGTATACAGTCTGAGAACAAAAGAAACTAACTTCCTATTTTAGAATATATGTTTATTCATTTAGGTAAGAGTGGACAAATCATTACATGTAGGGCTCTTTTCCTAAATTCTAATGTGCACAACACTCTTTCCACTGTGAAATAATATACAAAAATCTTCAGAAGTTCATGTTTTGGCTTATATCCAATAATACATTATCCCTGAATAACAAAAAAATGTTCGAATGTTATCCAGCACCTAACCAAACAATATCAAAATTATCAGATCAAATTAGTTTGAAGCACACTTACTTTAATTTTATTGTTGATATTATCTACATATAATCCTCTAAATGTGAACAACAATATCCATATATAAATAACTGTAGGTACCTGTTCCAAAAAACAGTTTCTGGCACCCCAAGTTTTCCTTCAGATTTAAAGTGGGACAGAGAGAAAAGAGTATTCTGTTAGAGCTTGAGTTCATTCACACATAAAATTCAGCATAAATTTAAAAATATCAGGTCTCTTGCATATTATGTTCTGTTTACTCTGAAAGGTATTACTTACCTGGAAAACACAACAGGAAATGGACGTGGGATGTTGTACAGGCTACAGCTGAAAACAGAGATTAGATTTTTATTTCTTTGTGCATATAGTTTCTAGCCCTAGTAAGGGGTTGTCTTGTAACACCATTCAGACTTAGCAAGAAGATATGTTCAATAGATAAGAGATTTAGTGAAGTATTAAAAATGTAGTTAAGTAGTATTCCATTTGTGATAGCACATTGTGTAATCCTTAATTCACAGCAGCTTGGTTTCTACTGCAGAAAGTATTCCTATTCTGTAGAACAAAACTGGATCTACATGACCCAAAGTGTCTTCATGAAACCAAGTTCTTCAGCCTGACTCATGGAGGCAAATAATTTTTTCGCATGAAGGTTACCTGTGAAGCCAAAGAAAACAAAATGCACTTTCATATCTTTATATTCCTGTGTGTGAAGGTCCTTGTACTATTAAAAAATCCAAAGAAAGAAACAGTTTTAAAATCCCACAGAAGAAAATATACTGGACAACCAGCATGAGAATGGAAGGTAGAAATGGATACACTAGATAGTGATAGTCATTAGTGGAGGTGACAGTGGGGGAAGGGAAAAAGCTTTCTGTAAGAAAAAGAGAAGTTTCTTGTGACTGGTGTAAGCTCAGGGCAACAGCAGACAATGAATTGGAGATGAACTTGTTACAGACTTAAATCCAGTACTATGAATCTAGACTATTTAGACTCTTATTAAGACCCAAATTTCTCTAGATATAACAGAACGAAAGTCCATAAACTTCCATCAAAATGCCAAAACCTGACTGCAGAAAAGACAATGTATATATACCAAGTGGGAATTTAGAAGGAAACAGAGAAAAGCCCTAAAGAAAGTAGAAAGAAAATTACTGTGAGTATCAGCATTCATTCTGCAAATGAAAAATTAGAGATTAAATTGTTCAAGAACAGGAACAGAGAAAGTACCAAAAAAGGCCACATTTTCAGCAAAAAGGAGAAATGGAAGAGGACAGAAGGAAAGGAGGAGGGAAGGAGGGAAAGGCAAGGCAAGGCAAGGAAAGGCAAGGCAAGGTGGGAGGGATGCAGGAAGGCAGGCAGGAAGGCAGGAAGGAAGGAAATGTTGACTGTTAAAATTTACTCTGTCAGTTTAGTAGCCAAATTGTGCAAAACTTTCTTAAATCATGACCATATTTTTCAGAATCACACCCTAATCCTGCCAGCAGAATGTGTGTTTTCTTGCAGTTCTGGGTTTGGCATCATCAGTTGCCAACTGCATGTTCTTTTATTCTGAAATAAATGAGATTTCCAATATGTACTGACAATTTTTTTATAATAAAAACAAAGCTAAATTAACTAAATAAATATTGGGTTCCTGTGTTATGCTTGTCATGCTTAATTTATTAAAATCCGGAAATTTAAACTAATTTTCTGATTTTTCATATCCATCTGTCAGTTCACCCATCCATTTTTGCACCTTTTACTTCCATGATATTTGAGCAGCCAGCATAAATTACAAAGAAAATTTATGTAAACCAGTTTTGAGGTGTGCTTAATTTTAGCTGATTTAACTTCCTGAATCCTTAAGGTTACCTTTTTTTGGTAGGACTATAAACAGCTCTCTGAGATCCGGATTTTCAACATAATTTTGTACAATGACATCATTTAGGCACTTACATATTTATAGGAGAAGATTCAGTTCTATCTGAATAAAGATATACTTGCCTGCTTGGACTTGTTTCTCTTAATTTAATCAATTGTAATCTTATGTTTAAAAATGATAAGAGCTCTTACGGGCTTAGAAAGACTAAATGAAGAACATTGAGCAAATATATTCAATAGCCAACAGAGCTGCTGAAAGAATGCAGATAATTTTTCCTTCTGAAACTGAGTCTTGCCATCCAGGCCTTTGTATCTAGAACTTCTTGCTAGACCCAAAATTATTAATTATTAAATATATTCTGGAAAAATATATCTGTCAACCATACCAGTGAAAAACCTGGGATGGCTGAAATATGAAGATAGGAGGATAATCAACTGTCACAGTTGCCTCTGCTCTCCATTTTCTCTCTGTGTATAATTTTATACATCATCTCCCAATGATTCATTAATCATAGGTTATTGGTTTCTCCCCTTTCCACATCTGTCTTTTTAAGACATCTCTATTCTAGCCACTGACTGTACAAAAAACCAATCTAACTGTACATTTAGAGAGTACAGTTCAAGAGAGCCCCCCCCAAAAAAAAAAAATAAGAAAAGGGGAAAAAACTCTACGTAAATCCCACAGGGAATCTGGTAAGGGAAAGTAATTTACTCGAATGTCCCAGGTGGAGGCAGATCATGGGTGGGTCTAAGGTAAAAAGCTTAAGCAGTCCAAAAAGCATTTGTATTGTCACAGTGCCACTTCACAATAGCATCATTAGTGTTAATCAGAAGCTGTGCTTTGTCGTTGCTATTAGAAGTGCACATCTGGAACCTAGAGGAGAACAACAGACTATTACAAAATGAAAGCTGAGCTTAGGCTGTTATTTAGGTCCAACGCATGAGAAAAGCCAGCAAGAGTTTGCAATACAAAAAATTTTTTTCAGAAAAACAGCTTTCCTTTTTTTCCCCCTTGCTTCATGCTAGGCTGTGTCATCATTAACTGTGAATCCCTATGGCAGGACTGCATTCACTGTCAGTGGACAAAGACACCCTTGTCTCTCCCTACTTCCTCAGAGAAGAGGGTAAGTAATTGTTTTCTGCTTCACAAATAGCTCCACAGCTCACACGTACTGACAGAGGTCTTGTCCCTCCTTACCCTTCCCTCCATCTGTACGTTCTCCCAGTAACACTTTAGTCCTTAAGTAACAGCTAAAGAAGGAATTTAGCAATCAATCATATTGCAAATGTAATTTTGGGAAATTATTCATTTTAAGGAATTTTTGAATTATATTTTTTCAATTGGGGAACAGAGATGCAGTTACTACTGAATACTCTCATCTTACTGCTTCCTGTTTTATAGGCTTTCATTATTGTTTTGTATGGACCAAATGAGATTAAATTCTAAAATTTATGGATGCCATATTTACAGTACACATCAGTGAACAACCGTCAGGAAACATCAGTTTTATAGGGGAATTAAGTGAGGTTGTTATAGCAAAATTTATTGTTTAGTCCATGAAAGCTCAGACTTGAAAGGTTAGGCCACAAAGTAATAAAGATAGAACATCACAATCATAATCTCAATAAGCAGTATAACATGACTATAAAATAAAAATGGACAGAAAGTGACAGAAATATATAGGCATTGCTAATATAATTTCCAGTTCTATTAACTTTGTCTATGACTCTGGAATATGATCACTGAATTATAGGCTGTCAGAAGATTTTCAGGTTTCCTTCTTTTTTCTTTTCTTTTTCCTTTCTTTCCCATACATTTCCTGAGAACTACTTTGAAAACACCCTTAATATTTATTGTCTTTGCAAAACAGAAGAAAGAGGTCCTACAGACCATGGAAACAAGAGCCACTCGGGCCAAGCAAGCAGAAAATACAGCCTCACAGTTTACCCACAAAATTTATTGTGCCACCAAATGGCCTGCCTATTGCTCTTTATTCACCATAAGACTACAGCTCTCTAACAGAATGTAAATAGATGTAAACCAGTGATCAGGTCGCAAGAGCACTTGGCAGCAAGGTAACACAATGTAACAATAAATACTGATATATAAAATCAAGTCATGGATTTTTAAAAACAATCATCTGCCAAGCCAGCACAATCCAGCACTCTATAACATTGACTCCTTCTTTAACCATATGCAGTGTGTTAAGTAGCTGTGCTAATTTAAAAGCAGTCTAGTTTTTGGTGGGCAGGAACAAGCTGCTCGAAGTTTCTACTATGTACGACACAGAGCCGATCACTGAAGGCTCTGACGATGGGCAGGTTAGTAGCCCAATTAGAGAACTTGGTAACACTGGCACACAGACGTGACCTGAACAGAGATCACCTCTGTGATGACACATTTAAGAAAGGAAAAACCGTGGGAAGCTGTCTTTTCTTCTCCCGAGGGGAGGTGAGGCGGCTGCTGGGCCCATCCTGGTGGGGGCTGCCAGGGCCCGTCCCGAGGTCGAGATCCTCCTGAGGCCAGGGCCCTCCTGAGGCCAAGACTGTGCAGCCGGGGCTGCCTGTGCAGTGCCAGCGGGGACCATGTGGCCAGCAACAAAAACATGGTGAACTATTCCCCAATATGGAGCCCAGAAGAAATCAACCTTTTCAGCGCAATGAAGGTCCGTAAGAACTTTTCAATTGATGGAACTTGAGAGCAAACGAACCTGCAGACACTAACTTTCTTCTGAGTCAGAGAAAAGGAAAGTGAGGACATGTGAAGAGGACCAACATGGTGGCACCAAGGTCAGTGAAAGAAGGAGAGGGAAGAAGTGCTCCAAGCACTGGAGCTGAGATTCTTCTGTAAGCCTTGGTGAGGACTATGGTAGACTGTTTCCCTGTAATTCATTAGGTGCATGGGTGGGACACAGAGATCCACAGACAGCCCATGAGGATTGGTGCTCACACTGGAGCATGTGGATGCTAAAAAGCTGTGATCTGGTGGGGAACTTGAGCAGAGAGAGAGGACCCTTGCTTCCAGAGATAAAGAAAGAGGACCCTTGCTTCCAAATTAGAACAGCTCATCCTTAAAAGACAAAACCCCATGAACTAAAATGACCCACACTAGGCAGTTGTGGGAAGACTGCTTGACCCGTGGGAGGGACTCACATTACAGCAGGTTGGGCAGACTGCTGTTAGTGAAAGTTAAAACCACTCTAGAAAAGTTCGCAGAGAACTATCTCCCGAGGAAGGATCCCATGGCACAGCAGAAGAAACTTTTTTTCCTTAAGCATACTAAAGAAAGATTTTTAAGAAGTGAAATACTGACTAAAACCCTGTGGTTTTGTCTCCTTGCGCAGTCAGTGGAAAGAGGGAGGGACTGGGAAGGAAAGGTGTTCTAAAAGTTTATTTTAGTTCTCATTGCCCTTTTTATTATTAATTCTGTTAATAATAAATCTTCTTTATACTGTCTAAGTTTTGAACCTGTTTTGTCCTGAAATGTTTTTCCCCTAATCCTTATCTCAACTCATGAAGTTTCTGTGTTAATTTCCCCTCTTCTGCTCAGCTATAGCAGAGGAGAAAAAGTGGATAGTTTTTCGTGTGTGCCTGGCAATTACCCAGTGTCAAACCATGACAGTAGCTAAATAATCAGTAAAGGTAATGGTGTTCTCAGGGGATATTCCTGGACTCCAATTGCCCGTAGCTGCATTTACACTGAATTGTTGATGCACCCTGAGGACACTGCAAGACCACGTTCCCCAGCCACAAATACTATGTAGCTGTTTGAGCACCCAGTGGACCATGGCAGTACCCCAGATGGCACGGCAAGATTTGCCATCTGGAGGGCATCACACCTCATACACTGTGTGGACAGTGCATGGTCCTAGACACTACCCACTCAAAAACCTTCAACCTGGCCCCAGTGCCTGCCAAGCAGCATCGCCTGTTACCAGGTTGAGTGCCCAGCATGCCTGAGTGGTGCCCCTCCGCCTAGAAACTCCACAACGGGTGTGGAATGGACCAAGACCACACAACACCTGCCTCAACAGCCAGAGATCTCCTGCCAGGGGCATCTTGTGACCCATTGAGGACAGACTCCACACTTTTCTATGAGAAATGGTAGGTTGCAAGAAATTAAGCCAGGTGTAAGAGCTGCATGAGAAGACTCCTCTGTGGTGCCAATGCAAACATACAGAGTCAACACCTCGCCACACCACAGCGCTTGCTGTCAGCATACCTTGGAAAGAATTTTAATGTAGTAGTTATACTAATAGTAAACTAAAAATAATAAAGAGATAATTTCATACCACAATTAGTTTTAAGTGTAGATATACACGCTCAACATAATATAAAGGAAAGCAGAAAAACCTGAACAGTACCAGCTCTACTGTTTTGGTCTATTACCTGTCACACACCTAACATGGCTTTCACTTGCACTTGCTACATTTCAGCCTTTCTACTTTTGGATCTTCAAGATTTTCAGGTAACTTTGCATCAGTCAAGTTTTCTGATTAACCAATTGCTTCTTCCTGCTGGAACAGATATCACGGCAATGACCATGTTGGTGTCACACAGACAGAGACCTGAACTGCCAAAGGCTGGTTATCCCCTCTCACTAACACACCCAAGGCTGCCCTGTTCTGAGGCACATCAAGTCTAGAAGACAGTCTGACAGAATTACAACTTTGTTGTTTTCCTCTCAAAATATTTATGAATCATAGATAGATTAAAATATTTCCTATGGAAGTATTCAACATACACTACTTTCATGTTCCAAAAAACATCAAGATTTGTATTGTGTCTCAGGTTGCATATTATTGAACTTACTTTTTGTGTTGAATAAAATATCAATGTTTATATTGATAGAACTGAGTATCTTCCTAATACAGACAGAAGGCTGAAATTACTCACAGTATCCTGCCTCCTGTAAAATTCAGGAAGTCTATGATGAAAAATAATTTAATCCAATAAAATAAATGGCCTCTAAATTCCAAGAACTATTAGTGATCTCAATATTACAAACATAAAACATTTAAGTCATTGCTAGGACTGTATCTTTTATCGGTGATGAAAAACTATATTTCCTTTCTGTTTTATTGCAATCATGATTGTCACTTTCTGTAAGCTATGAGATAGCATGTTAATCAGTTAGAAAAGCAATATTTTCGTAAAATTTCCCATATAGCTACTCTCTGAAAAGGATGTGAGGTGTATCTGGTGTTAGTCACATTCTGTTGAAGTAACTTAAATGTTGTTTAAGCTACAGGAGAAAAATTTAGAAACATGATTTAATTTTTAACAACATTGAAAAACAACTATTTGCCTCTTTTACTTTCTCTCAAGACTGCAATGCACAGAAAATTTCTCTGCTATCAGCTCAGGAACTGCTGCAGGAGCAAGTGCACCCTCAGGCCATGTGGCATGCCTGAGGAGCCATGAGAAGCTTTCATTATAAAATCCCTTTAACTATGTTTATCCACAGCACCTACCAACACCCTGTATCACCTTGTCAGCACTGAACTCCCTACCATGAGCTGTTGGGAAAAGAAAAAAGACCTGGATTCTAGGTTAAACCAGCACAGCATAAGAGTGCCTATCTAGTACTCCCTGCTCCTAGATTTACCCCAGCATGTTAGCTGTTGACGGGCAATACTTTGTCTGTTCAGATATCATGAGGTAGGTGCTATTTGTGGCTAGAAAACCTGCAAAAATGTACTTGTTTTGTCTTTATGCATTTGCTGTTACAAAATATCAAAAGGCAATCTGTCATACGCCATAGTAACAGTTAGTTTTGTGAAAAATTATCTCTTAAGAGAGAAAGATCAAAAAGCAATTTTATAATTAAACAAGGACAATTGCTTCAATTTTGTCTTAAATTTCATATGTTCGTAAAGTCAAATGTAAATAAAAAAGATTCATAGAAAATATTTATATTATATACTGATAATTTGTGCAGTTGTGAGTTTAAATTGCCAAGATAAATAGACTCATGGGCAAAAATTCAACATTTCTGTTCAACTTCAGATTCTGTTTCTTCAATGCAAAAGCAAGGAGACATTTAATCATTATCTCCATGGGACGAATAAGCTTCACATCTGTCATCATAATAAAAATCAGACAAATTTATTCTAATATAATCATATCTTTTCATGATGGTCTTCAGCTGACGTTAAAGATAAGCTTGGAGGAAAAGATGGATGGGTAGAGGAAAACAGAAGTGGAGGAAAATCAAATTACAGAAAACAGGAAAGAAATTACCTAAAAATGACAGAAACAGAAAGGGGTAGCATAAACCTCTCATGGTATCTGCAGAGATAGTTGAAAATTGCACCACAACTATTTAAATCACATTAAATTAAATTATATCTTTACCAGAAGCGTTCACTCTTTCAATGTCCTAGATATTGACAGATTTTGTTAAAATGGAGAGGCACTTCTAAATGTTATTGGAAATTGGTTTGCTAAATCCTCCAAACTATGTCAAGATATGCTTTGCTTTCTTTCTATTCAGTAACACAATTTTTTTACTAGAAATAAAAATTTGCTATTCACATATTTTTACCAAAATTATTTTAATTAGACATATTTTATTGTGCCCAGCATTTTATTTTAATAAAACACAGGCACAAAGCATTGTAGAATGAATACTGGGTAAGAGAGAGACAGCAAACAATGTACAGCAGGATCTTGCTCTCTCCTGTCTTGTGACACAGACTGTGATTCATGATGCAAATGTTGCTGATGAAAATGGCTTCATAGTTTGCTTAAATGTACTGGCTTAGTTTGCTACTTTAAATTATTTCAAAGGACATTTGCCCCAGGAGGTAAATACAAATCTCATCAGGAAATCTCTCTTTTCCCTGCCCTCTTTCCCTGGAGTTATCCTTGCAAGACCTTTCTAGAAACAAAAGGAAAATAGATTCTTTAATTGATTAAATTAATTACTGCTATTTCATTACTTGGTGATCTTTGCAACTCTCCTGCATAGGATGAAGGAAGTTTTCATGCAACAGTGCAAGGAAAGTATCATGTTTAGAAATAGCTTCTTGGAACTCACTAATTTATAAGTAAACTGAAATGTTAGAAATCAAACTGAGGCTTAGTTGGATGGGAAAATTGCACTTTCTGGGGCAGTTTCACTCATACATGCTTTGCCTTCAGGATGCTTCAGGTCCACAGATGGGCCAGCATGTAGCCCTACCTTCTCCATAAACACTGTTCAATGCAGAGGGCACTCACAGCCGTGGTATATCCACTTCTCACCTAGTCCACCACCTAGGGGTAAGCATATTATGCCAAAAGCATGGGCTTTCACTCTCAGCTCCTCACAGATGCTGTAGCTTTCAAGCTGGTGTAAATAGAGCCGAAGCAAACTCAGGTCTCCTCACAGAAACATGGAGCCATCCTGAACTATGGACTACCCCTAACCTGACACTGTCTATCCCAAGTCTGAATTTATTTTTTAGAGTCTCAGCTTGTAAGAAAAGTGGAAAGGAGAATCCGTGACCAGATAGGCCTGAGTGGGAAGCCCACATGAACTCTTAAACCCCAAGCAAAGAAACATTGGCTTAAAAGTGTGAATTACCTCTTAAGATACATGTCTGTAATGGTAGAAGAAGCTATCTGGCGAAACCTGGTGAAGGTATGACATGAGAGTGTAGAAGGGTGGAGGGGAAAGCTTTTTTATCTACAGGTCTCACTTGCAAAGTATTCCTGTTAGTGACTGACTGACTAACTGAGGCGCATACTCTGAAAGGACAGAGATGGCCTTATCATGAAGAGACCCCTTACTTATTCAGAATATCCCTTACTTCTCTCCTTACTCACCCTGTGTTGTTTTAATGGTAAAGCTTTTGAACTCAAAAGAAATATTATTTCTCTTCTTTGGGTTGAATTTAGGCAAATCCTTTTCTAAGTGTTCGCAGATGTAAAGTTATCTTTCACAAGCAACTGACACCCGTAATAAAATTTTTATCTGTTTTTACAAAAATAACTACCCCTTCTTCTCAAAATAATTACCTCAGAAAAAGAGTTACTCATATCAGAAGAGAACCACTAATCCATACGTGCTGGTCAGAATCTGCCATACAGTCTTCTCACAGGAAAAACCCTCTTACCAAGGGCAATTCCAGAGAGTAACACTTTGCAGCCTTCTGTAGCAGAACAACACACTCTCTCTGACAACTGAATGTAGTAAAATGAACAGATAGATAATAAATTAGGAAGATTAAAATACCCAGTCCTATCTTTGCTCAAGATTAGACCCAAGAACTGTAACAGGAGAACATATGTATTTTCTGCTTCTCTCTATTCTCTATGCCAGCAATATTATTTTTTCAACTACACAAAAGCATTAGTTACAAGCACTGCTTTCTCTTTGCAGCTGAAGTCCAGAATACCATATGTCTCTACTGAGTGGTGTACTTGATCGATTCTTTTCTGTCTCATCACTTAGACATGATTATTTCAGATAAGCAGCATTTAAGGCAAGAGAATTAAAATTGTTCACCGAGTTTAGATGTAAGCTCATGTCTGAGATACACAGATTACAGCCTTATTTCAACATCCAAAAGTATCACAACCAGCAGTAGGTGAGGAGGAGTATTTTTGTCTCCTCTCTCTGTGTGTGAAGAGCTCAGGCCAGCTATTCTATCATGGGGTGGAGGTGGGTGGGGGAGAAATCTGTAATGTTCATGGACAGCCTAGGGCATACATAGGAGCTCCTTAAAAGCTACTGAAGCTATTTCAGTCTTCCAAAAGGAAAACATGAAATTACACCACACTATGAAAATCTAATCATCATCCAAGCAAAGTTTTAAATCAGCAAAGAGAAATTACTGTCTAATCGAACACAAGTAACCGTTTCTTTTTCCCACCTTCTTGTCATCTCAGTCTCCCTACTGTCTGGGTGCCACCTCATTCACTTCCAGGAGCTGCTAACTGCCTTTTATTGAGGACTGTTTCTAGACATCTGATCTGCTGTCAGACAGAAAGGCTATTGAAAACTTGCTATTGAAAAACAAGATCCATGTGAGAAGAGCATTTAAGCTGGCCAAAGGAAACAAAACATTTGGATACAGCATAGTGGATGAGAGGAGTGATACATTCACTTGTGCCAGCTGCTGAAAGGTCTGTGCATTAACTACAGTGATATGAGCTGGAGGATCGCATCTGGCAGTGTTGCTGGGAGTATTCTCCTCCGGAGTATATTGTAATGGACATTTGTAATGTTTGATTACATTGACAAGGCATGCACAGAAAGGACAAGTACACAAGCAGACACATAGCACTGAAATGGAAAATCTAATCATTAAAGCGGAAAACATTATTTTGAAGCAGCTATGGACAGAGCAGGATGAGGCTGCTACAAGCCTCACAAACACACCAGCTTAGCTAAGAGACAGAAATCACAGCTAGAAAGGTTAGATGGAGAAAGAAAACATATTATTGTTTTTCATGCTAAGTAGTGTTTTTTCAGGGTTAATTGTTCTGTCATATTTGGTCAGAATACTCAAAACAGTATGTCTTTCATTTTGAACTTCCAAACTGGATGTCCCATAGTAAGGATATCAACATATGATAAATAACCATCTCAGGTGAGCTATTTCTTTTCCCCGATAATTCCAATAGGGATTTGGTTTTTTGTTTTGCCATGTTTTGTTTTTCTCAAGTGCTCAGAAGGGCAGCCTGTCTATAAAATTATCTGTGGGACTGGGACATCATGGAGGAGTGCTAGGAAAGGAGATGACTTAGATGAGTGTGCAGAAGGAATGAAAGATACTCAGTGAAGTGTAACAGCCCTTCATCACTTGCCCACATATCAATTGTTATAGCTGATGCACTTAAAAAGTTCACTCTCCTTCTAGAGATAGAATGTGGAAAAAGCTGTGTGATAAGTAGTCCAAAGTAATAAATGCCAGCTCAAAAATCTCAGGGATGGTTCAGCCTGTTACATAAAATTTTGTTTCAGATAGGCAAAAGGCAGATAAAAAAACCCCAAACATGTAAAATAGATTGCTGAAATTGAAAGACTTGCAATAAACAGACTTGCAGTCTTCTTGTCAGAACACCACGTAGTACTGGAATAAACTGAGATACCTCTGGAAGGTACACTTACTGTAATATTTCCAAAAAGTGTTATATTTATTCATTTTTATGAGAGCAGAATGTCACTTTTAGGCAGTCTTAATTGGACAGTGACCAAAGGGGTGCTGATGTCTCAATTTCATTTCTACTTTTTCCAGACCACCATTTCCTATGATTTTAGGGTTGGGCAGGTCTGTATTTGAACTTCCCTCACCATATCATATCAGGCATCCTGATATGAAAAATAAAGTATTTGACACGATTTAGCTGATTTTTACATAATGCCACCTGTTGGAACTGGGTTCCCATTATTAGCCTTCCTTCATGATTTGTTTTCTTTCGTCACATTATTTCTCCATTTTTCTATCAAACTAATCGTATCTTCTGGCTAACAAAATTCTGGTTTTGTGTGCCAAGGAAACTTGTTGCCCTTGTTGTAACATTATCAAGAACTACATTGTCTTAAGCTCTCTGATCTTGTAACACTTTTGGCTGATAGGACTGTCTGTGAGGCCCCCAGTGATACAATTATGAAACAAATCCCAAAGGCTGGTCACAGTTTTCAGTAGCAATGACTAATCCAAGAGTAGCAGCCAAATCACCACTTTCTGCCGTGGTACCACGTTCCATGCCATTTGACTCCTCAGAGCTCTCTCATTCACAGGCCTCTAGGTTGGCAGAACACCTGTGTTTCCTACTTGGATAGTTTTCTGGTACCTCTCTGCTTTCCTCCACAGGCTGCCCAGCTGGTAAATGCCCATATTGCCCATTTTCTCAGGCTGGTTATCTTTGGATATTCCAGCTTCCTTGACTTCCTGGACACTTACCTTTCTGGGCTACTGAGCTTCCACAGAGACAACCTTTTTGGATACCCAGCATTTCAGCTGTCCTTCTCACAAGCCAAACTAAAAATTGAAAGGTACTACAAGAAGCAGGATAATAATTTAGTTGGTGGACCCAGCTAATACAGAGACAGGTGACTGCCCCATGAAAGAGGAAGGCAAGGGCCATGAAAATATTTTCCATGGATTTCATTCCTTTCCCACTATTACATTTGGCTTTGTATATATGAATTTTCTGATGAGATTGATACTGTGTTTACCAGCCTGGTAACATTGCATTTATACTCAGGTCATCCACAGACCTAATAAAAGAGAAAGAATCTGATGCATACACTCATGGAAAGAAAAACTTGCTAGGAAGGAATTTAGTTGAGCTTGCACAGCAATGTGATGCATTATGACATTCTTTTAATTATACATGCTGAAGTTTACACTGCTCACAATTTTTTTAAAACTAAATTTAAATTAACTTACATCTAACAAGACAAAAAAACTTTGCAATATATTATTTGCAAAATTAAAATTAATTTCCTTCTCACCTGTATATTTTATTTGCAATTTTGAATTGCCATATAGCTCACCCATGCACATTTTTGACACCTGTTCTAACAGAATAAGTAAAGGAGTGGACTATTAACCTCCGTAAGGTCCTATATTGATCAGCCATGGGACACCTGACTGGCAGATTTCACAAAGAGTAGCTGATAGAGAACTGAACCACTCCAAGCCCTGGACTCCACTTTGGGTTAATGCCATGTTTGATTCTCCTGACACATTTGTCAGTTCTGGTTCTCTTTTATTTCCCCCCAAGGCCTGCCAACTCGTTTCACTGTTCCATGAGTGTGCTCTCACAGGCTTCTCATGACAAATCAGGCACATTTTCCCAGAAAATTCTATTTTTGCTGGTTTAGGCTCCAATTCCAGTCCCAGCCTGCCTTTCCCTCCTCTCTTACAGTCCCTCCAACCATCCCACTTGCAATCAACCTTTTATTCAATCTTTTGTCAATCATTTCAAGTTTGTCTCTATAGCCAATCTTACATTCTACATTCTTTTACCTGCCTTCTGATCAAATTAGTCTCACTTTGAAAGTAGCCTCACTCCCCAGTCCATACATAGTTTTTCTCATCTTTCTTTCCCAATTCCTTGGCTCAGTCCATATCTCTGGCTATTTTGCTTTTCCACATGCTTTAGCTTGTCACCAATTTTATATGCCATGCATCTTTATTTTCCTATCCCTTTTCATTAGTCCTTTCTCTTATATTCTAGCCAGTCCTGGTATTCCTAGGGTCCAGCACTAACCTCATTAGTCATCTACTGTCTGTCTCTGGGTATCTGATTCCAACCCAGATTCTCCCACTATTCATTTTGCCTTTTTTGGCTTCCAGTCCTTCAGATAGACAAGGGATAAAAAATCCTACACCTGCCTCTGTCTAACCGGTCATTCCCCATATTCCTCTGGTCTTCTGGCTCAAGAAGTAGCCCTTAAAGCCCCAATGTGTTGTGTTCCACTACCAGTTCCTGACACCAAATGCAAGTATTTGCTCAGTATCAGACGAATCATTTGCAGGCCTGGAGGTCTTAGATTGTGCAGACTACAGTAAGTTTTCTGCTAAAAAAACCCACAAAACTATAGTGTTTTGAACTAAGCTTGGCCTCTACTGTAGATCTCAAGGAAGCCTTCAAAACAGGGCTACATAGAGTTGTGATAAATACAGCTTGAAACCATAGTCTGTCTTAAATTTACTGTCAGTTGTATTTTCCAAAAATCTGTCCTGTGTATTAGTGCGCAGTTATTAGGATGGAAGGCAACACAGAGGAATCAAAGAGATAAAGACAGACCGAAAAATAGGTTTAATGTTTAGATAGCTAAATATCTTCCTTAGTTGAAAAAAAAAAAAAAATATGAAGTGAACTATGGGAAAAGCATCCTTACAGCAAACAAAAAAACAGATTTTGCGTCCAATATTTCTTGCAGAAGCAGTTAGTCTGACACTGAAGAAATGGCATTTTTCCCCATCCAATTTCTGTGCAATCAAGGTTCTTGTCACATTTCCTAGGAGAAAGCACCAATATTTTCACATGATTAACCACACTGTTTTTTATAGCGAGAATGACAGAAAATTGTATTAGTTTTATGAAGGTGGATTTCCACTTATTTAGGTTGTATCTTATTTTCTTATGTGCTACTTGTAGAAGTATCTGCATTCAAATAATCTACTTAGAACAGTTGCATTAATTAAAACACACTAACAAGAAAAAGCAGCCTCCCAAACCCCCATGGAACTTGTGCAAAATTACAACAGTTGAATTCATTTTGTTTGTAATTATCAGTAGCCGGGTGCCTTACAGTTTGACTGTGGTTCCTTCAAACACTTGTTGGATACACTGGAGCTGTCTACCTGATTTCAAAACATTTATTTAAGGGTTCACAAATACTCTGTGTGTGTCTGTGTTTGTTTATTTATTTATATATACATACATACATGACATTCATGCATACATAGACATGAATTTCATCAAAGCTTCTCCTCATGTCTCTTGACTTTTTTTTTTTTTAAATAACATGTAATCACTAAAAAAACAAGGTACTGCTTATTTTAGCTGAACATTTCACTTTCACAGTGTCAGTAATGCAAGCTAATCTCCTGATGGATAATTGATAAAAGGTATTTCCTAGTGATGAGATGTTTGAAGACTGCTGCAGTATTGTGTATAGGCCTAGACATTTTGGTTTTTTCATAAAGGTCAAACACTCCTCACTACAAGCACTTTGTTTAGAGCTGTGCACATTTTATTTTGTACATATATTTGAGAGCCTGAGGGATGTGAGAATCAGTTAACTTGGAACGTCTGGAGAGATTTCTTTCATCCAGCAGTCTGACATCCTTAATCCTTACCTGTTGTCACAGTGCAAGGGGACATCTTGAAATCAAAGTTGTCATTGGCAAACATTAATAATGAACTCTTCAGGAATATATCACTAATAAAGTAAGGAGGGAAAAAGGTACTACTACTCAGTATCAAAGATGATGTCTGTCTAATCCAATATGATACTGTTACTGGTATGAGGTAAGACTCCACATGAGGTAGACATAAAATGATATGCTCTTACTATCAGCATGCCATTCTCACAAAATTGTGGATGTCTTGTGAATGTCTTCTGCTCTTCAATGTGACGCTTTAGTTTCCTTTTGATATTTTTTTTAAAAATTAAAAGACTAATGACTTTCAAGCTGTAATTCACATTCAGTGGCCACATCTATAAATAAGCACAAATGTTAAAGGAAAGGCAACGCATATTGTATGTACAGATTTTAAAGCTATCATGCAAGAGGAAAAATATTAATGTGTTACCTCCCTTTTGGCAGACATTGGAAGCCATACATTTGTAGATTTTGTAGATCCTGTTTCAGGAAAACTGTGCTGATTGTATTTTCCCCTTCTCCCCTACCTTATACTTAAGAGTTTTGAGATAAAGAGAACTCTGCGTCATGCACCTGGGAATAGCATCTTTCAGTGGAAGCACTCATCTTTCACTGACGTCATCCAAATGCAGGAAGCTTGAAGGAGGTGAGTTTTACCAGCCTTTTTAGCAAAGGACAGTTTCGGCTTGGGTGAACATTTTGTAGGTCTCTCATTACTGATATTAGAAGATCTTTCTGCAAGCCCTTCATTATAATATAGTAATTCAGAGAGAATTATAAAATCTACTAGTCAAGATTTGAATGAAAAAACTCTTAAACCCCAAGACCAAGAACAAAATAAGAATAAATTATTTATAGCTTCTGTCAAAGCCACATCACCTCTGATACAAATCCAAAGCTGTCCCAGGACAGCTTTTCTTTGACACTGTGATGAGTAATAGTGTAAGGCAGGCAGGGGCACAGTGGAGTGGTAAGCAGAGCAGAGGCGTGTGTGGGTGCAGTGTAGTACAGCAGGGCCTAACCCTAATGGTGCTGCATCCAGCTTCAGTTGCAGTGCTGTTATGAAATCAGTGTATTGTCCATCACTACCAGATGTTAACAGTGTTAACTGTTACAGTAAATCTGTTAACAGTGGGGTTTACCTTCTTCTTAGAAATTCTTTCTGACTTTATAGCTTCCTATCTCAATTATCACTTTTTTTGGATGACTCGTCTTATGAGTTGGATCCCAATTTTCAGGCATTGATTTTCAAATTCTTAGTGATATCAGTAGTCAAAAGGAAGTTAGTAGAAAGAATGCAGTTGGACAAAAACATTTAATAAAATATTTGTTGCTGGGAGGATAGGCATCAGCATATATTTAAATTACTTTAATAAAAATGTTTTGGAATGTTTTATGTAGATGTCTGTATACCCCATGGAGATTTATGAATTTTAACTACTCTTTGTCCCCTCCAACAGTTTTGCTTATACATAAGTCTTCAAGATCATATGACATGCACAAATTCACACTGCAACTTTAATCTCACTTGTGTAGGTATTTATTTTAGATTTGGTTCAGCCATATCTCTGAATAGATCCCAGACTGGATGGAAATATGTATATTGTAGCAGAAATATGTATATTGTTTTCAGTACACACACACCTGCTTTCTGCTGAGACTGAGTGGAGCAACAGGAGACATTCTCTTCCAGGGGAATTCTCAGTCAATGACTTGCAGCTGAATTACAACACTTCAAACATCAACAACAGATTGTGATACAAAGTGGATACCTCCAAATTTGTCCCTGTAATATGCTTTTTTTTTTTGTCTTCTGTTTTTCTGTTTCCTTTTATTTTAGATCTTAGATCACATATTTGCTAGCAGCATTATATTTTCTCCCATTTTCATTGTAAAGCTAAATTCAGAGTTAATGGTCCCAATCAACACAGAGTGATTAAAGTAAGAGTTAAGTAGACATAATAATAATACAGCAGTACGAAAATAATACAATAGCTCCTAGATTTGGAACTGAGACCATTCCCCATACCTTGCACTTATCAGGAAATTTTCATACAAAATGCTAACTCCTGTACAGAAGGAATTTTGACACTGGAGGTTTCTCAAGCTCAGGAAGGAATTGATCAAACCAGAGTGAGAACCAGACCTCTGCACTTGCTTTCTGAATAACCAATATTTCAGTGATTATGATGTTCATTTGGAACATGTTCAGATCTTTGGTCCAGCAGCTCAGAGTAGGATCCAAATGAGCCTCCTTGAAACTGTTACTTAGGTATAATTCTCTGCTTTTAAAAGTTCTGATTTCACTCTAACTCTGAAAATGAAGGTTTTGAGAGGGGAAAAAAAGGAAGGAAGAGCAAATTTTTTTGCACTGTCATGTGAAGTGGTTAGCTAGAAATGCAGAAGAGGGGATGATTAACTAAGTTGGTCAAACATGGTGCTAATAATGCCAACACCATGGGTTCAATCCCTGTAGAGGTCACTTAAGAGTTGGATTCAATTATCCTTGTGGGTCCCTTCCGACTCAGAAGATTCTGTGATTCCGTGAGAGTGCCTCATGGGTAGAATGACCACTGAAGTAGGTTTCATTTGGAAAAACATAATGGGATTGAGTCTGTTTTCAAAACCCCGTGCTAAAAAATGAACTAATTCCCATGTCAACCTGTCCTGCATGGCCAAATTTTGCCTTGAGATACTCCCGTACAGATGACATGAATGCAGATAGGTTACAATAATATCATTAAGTAAAGGCCTGATATAGGCAATAAAAATCTGTATGAAAAAAGATCCACTACACTGTACAATTACTTGATTTAATGAGGTTTTTATTATGTCAATCCCATGGAAAAATGCAGTAATTTCTCTGTTGCATCAATATTTCTTTACCAGTTTAATTTATAATGATATAAATCTTCCAAAAGTTCCTACAAATAAAAAATCACTAGGATTTATTTTCCCCAGTATAAGTGAGTTCATCATCCTCTCTCCTTTTACAGCATCAGGGTTGTGCACGAGGTACCCTAGAAAATATTACTGAAATGTAATAAATATTGCTCCATAAATATCCACAAACATTCTTCAGTTTTGCTTCTTTTTACCAATTACTGTCATAACAGAAATATTGCTAAAACATGATTTTCTAAGTACTTCATTGGAGTGATTATTGCAGAAAGTACAGCTCTTCAAACCCATCCAAATTCATCTTGATAAAAACATAAACAGAAGCTTGTTAAATGCCTATTTTGTCTCACATTGTTGCACACTTCTGAATGAGAAAGATTCTTGCCTTTTTTTCCCTTCGCTAAGTCTGATATCCTAAATACCAAACTGGATATATGCAACCTTTGTAGTTACAACACCTTGCTCTTTCATGATCTTATTTCTGACTTTTGCAAGATATTGATTTTATGTCATGATGCGATGATGAGCTCCTTCTCTAGGTGGCTGGATGTACCAGAAAATGGTCTAGTGTTTATGCAATGGCTTTTTTTTCCCTGGCCTGAAAATTTTATTTATGTCTGCACAATTAAATCAACTCTATTCCTTCATCTCTCCCTCCTGTTACTGTGGATACAGAGAGAGAGTAGGGATTGTGCATTCTCATTTGAAGTAGTAACTAACACAACAAAGTCAGTAGCATTTTGCAGCTCTTCTTTTCCGTGCTTTCTTCAGTCATGCCTTGGCATCTCTGCACATTCTGAAGATCAAGTGCAGGCTTTACAGGACTGAACATTTAATAGCTTACAGAATAAGTAAGGGAGCAGATCCAGAGTAGAGGAAAATTAAATACTCCTGAGTTATTTTATTAAAATTTCAGTTCTCCAGAGTTTATAGTTGTAAGCAGGGATGGAATTTCAAAAAAGCAATTTCAGGGTGCTTTTATGGAGTTCCTTGCTTGACTACTGAAAGCTGTAATAGTTACAATAAAATTCTGGGATGAGGCGCCAGTATAGCATATCCTATGACAGTGTAATAAGTTATGTTTTACAAATAAACTCCACTAAAATCAGGCTGATTAATCCAGTCCTCCCTAACATCACTGCAAGCTCTGCATGTATCCAGTAATTTTCTTTTTAATGTGCATTTAATAAACATCGTATTTTATGATGAAGTGGAATATTTTATTCATTGGATCTCAATTCTACAAAATCATATGGGAAGACACTGACTGATTCCTTAAGAAGAAAGAAACTACCTAATAAAATTCAGCCTAAGTTCTTTAGCTAAGTACATCACAAACAATGTTTTGCCCCCTAAAGTTCCCTTCACTTCATAATGCTGTGAAATAACTCATGGAAGTCTTCGAAAGCTGGAAGTTCAAAACCTCACAGAAGGTGCCGAATGATTTGTTGGATTCAGTTTCTTGACTGTAAGATGCAGGTGGCAGGACCTTGTTCTCTTCTGTCTCTACCATAGGGAAGAACAGGATTTCAGCACTTTATCATTTAATTGTAACACTTCCTTTGAAGGTGATGGAGTTGTGGAAGTTGATTTTTAAACACTTGTTTAGACAGAAAATGGTCCCCTTCAGACACAAAGAATTCTTGCATTTCAGGAGAAAAGGGCAAAGAGGACACACGTAATTAGATGGGAAAATCAAGATTAACGAGTATGACAAAATCCCTCCTGATCCATAAGGCTTGTGTTTGCTTCCTACTAGCTTTCTCTAAGAAGGACTCTTCTTGTCCTCACCAGTCATCAAAAGATATTACTTGAAATCTGCATGCTTTTCATGACTTAATAAGGTAGAGGAGACGGGTGCAGAGCAAGAATGCACTAATTTTATCTTTTCTAAAGTGTTTAAAAATTCTCAAATTTTCCAGAATATTTATAAAATCATGCAAGGAAAGAAGTATGCTTTACATCAGGGAGATTTCTTTGGACTTAGATCAAAAACTTTGAACTTGAGTGTGTTAAAATATGCATTGCTTGAATGTACAAGTCTTGCTACAACAACTGCCCTTTACCACTTTTGAGTTCAAAACCCAGAGTTGGAAGATTGGGCAGTTTTAAATATTTCACTTTTTATCTAGGATATTGATGAAGAGAATGTGTGGCAGTGGGCCAGGACAAATAACCTACATTTCTTCCATGAGGAAGAAAATTTTCATTTGATTCAGAAGGTTTTCCATTAACCATAGTCTTTGACACATGTAACCTAGCCTATCTTTAGTTCATTTAGTACATACCACACTGATATTTTATAGCCCTATTTTTAAACATGAATCACATTGATCCAAAGCCACATATTTGTCAGGAAAATATTTTACTAATACATTTTTTTTTTTTGGCAGTTTAGGTTTTAATTTCAATAATTAAATAAACTAGACTTGAACAGAGTTAATTGATATTGTCGTCATTGTAGCACTCTTTTGTATTTAGGTAATGGAATTCTGCACAACCCAACAGGACACTCTATCCAGGTGTGATGTCAGAGACATGAATCTGTTGATATTTCCATTTTACATTTTTTCCTCTATCAATATTGACACAATTTTTTTTTTAATCTTCTCAACATGTTCTTTCATCCTAAAACTGGTTAAAAGGTAGAAAACACTACTCAGGGGGATCCTTAAAAAACTTGTTAAAAACTTCTGACGTACTTTTTCCCCCTCCATTTAGACATATTTCAATTTTGGATATATGTATAATTTTCTCCAGAGTTATTTCTGAATGGAAACATATTTTAACTTTGCAGTAGTACGTGCTTAATATTGGAAGCAGGAATAATTGGGATAATTATTTATATGCAATTCTTTAGTTAAATAGTCCAATTTTTGCAAATAAATATAATTGTGGCTTAGACCATTAACACATTATCATACTTCCTAAGAATACTTTCTTCTCCAGCAACGTTCAGGAAGCCTTTGACAAATCATTCACTGTCCTGTAAACACCAAGTATATTTTTCCTAAATAAAAGGAAAATAAAAAAACCTCTCTTGATATGAATAACAATTTTCTAAAGAAATAGAAATTCCAGACAAGAGCTGTCTGGTCAGATAATGGCTCCAAATCTCACTTCAGTTCAGTATAACATCCACTGCTCTGATGCTCATCCAGTGAGCATCCCAGATAGTCAGAAGCAGTTTTTTGTTGCTGGTCTGATGCCCACCATACAGTGTTCAGTTCTCCATTGGAGATCCCAAAGGAAAATGGAGCCCTTGGGCAGGTCCAGGCATCCCTGGCTGAACTCTTCTGTCTGGTACAACTGAGCCTCTGCTTTCATTCCCAGTTCACATGATTCTACTACTGAGTTTAAGGGGCTCTCTCATAAAACATTATATTCTTCACAGTACCCATGGCTTTACTGTAAGCATAGTGATATCCACCACTTACTTATTCAAACCTACTTCCAGGTGAATGAATAAATCTCAGTAGACAGAACTACTGGTAAGCATAACTGCAATGTATGGAAGTAAAGTCAGCTAGAAGTGATCATTGTGCCCTAGCAAAAGAACAGGATTCAATTTTTTTAATTTTTAAAACTAATTTTTTGTCTGGATTTCTTTCACCTGGAGAAAGCCTACATTTTGCATTCCTAAATTAGACTCAAAACTTCTCTCGTGTTAGTAATTTACTGGCCATGAGCATATTTATAAATTACACTCTTTTTTATGTTTTCCTGAGGCTATGAACAGACACTTTTGCATGGCAACTATTCATCTTGACAGTTTTATCCTACAGTCATACAAAGTAAAATTTATTGTCTTCCAGGGGAGAAATTAAAAAGCAAGTTCATGTGCTTATCACCTTAATTTTACTAAATACATTAAGCTTCTAAACTCTCTAATACTCAGTACAGAATGGAAGGGGTGGGAGGTTTCCTAGGTCATTTCATGCTTTTAATTCTTCTATTTTTTTCCAAATATATTTGAAAAATCTAAATATTTACCTTGAACACATACATTCCGGTACATATATCAGCAATGAAGTATATAGAGAAGTAATGTCCCTATACCAGTTTTATCAAATATGGTCCAGTGGATTTTTACTTCTCTGAGATACAGTTCTCATATGCTACCCTCCTATCAGTCTTTTATTTAGACCATAATTAAAAAAAAAAAAAATAGTCACAAAGAATAGGAACATCTTAAGTGACTACAGCTAATTACATCATCAGGATCTTAATATGAAAATCAACCCAAAACAAAAAGCAAATTAAGCTTATAACTTCAAACAACGGAAGAGTCACAATATAAATATTGACACCTTCTCATTCATTTTTTTCTTAGGCACTGAATAAGTTGTACAGTAAAGGAAACCTGATTTTAATGACATTATCCAGATTTCATTTATATGTGCTAAACACATTCTTTTCAGACACAATGTTAATAACAGGATTTTTCCAGGGAAGTACAATTTAAGCATCTAGTGTGAAGAGACTGTTATATATTCTCACCATCATCGCAGCCTCCATCTACTCCCTGTCTGTGGTCTCTTGGTCCCAACCAAATACATTGCTCTACAATGTAAAACTAATGCATGCAAGAAAACTATTTCCTCCACAATGTGACATATTGTATCTGTTTTCAACCCTAAACTTACACTGTATTCTTGGCCAGAACTGCTGACTGTCTCCCCAATAAAATACAATACTAGTATTCAAAATTTCCTAACAAGAGCAGAGAAAAAGCTAAGCTATGGATATATTTTTCACATGGAAGCGATTTTCTTATTTTTTTATAGAGATAGCACATGTTATGTTAGGCCTCAGAATTTGTGACATCTGCTACTAATGCAGCATATGTTGTACTAGGGCTACTTAAGGAGATGTTACATTAGCATCATAATGTTTACTGATTAATAGTAATACATTATGCCTGCTTACTTGCCCTATCTTACCCTCACAGGAATTCCGTCAGAGATTTCTACATTGATTCTACTGCTACACAGTTACTGCACTAATTGGGCCATACTTAGCTGTTGTACCAGCTCCTGAAATGCCATGCTATATGACATCATTATTATATGGTAGGTATTACATGCCAACTCTATGAAAATCTTGCAAAAAAGTTTATTAATAAGACAACGTGGATGATACCACATACCAGGTTTAACAGAACCTTACTATCCACCAAGATAATTTCCAGAATGACATTTTGACAGAACACCAACAGATATTGCATTTGTTCACAACACTGAGCTGTAGGAAGGAAAGCATTTAAGGAGAAAATTCAGAGTTATTGTGGGCAGCTTAAGGAAGAAAAAGTCAGATGTCTCCACATTGTCATGGGGCTTACAGAAACAGCAACCCTGTGCCCCTCTTCTCAGATAAAGCCATCCACCTCACCCACACAGATTTCACAGTATGTTCTGAGTTGGAAGAGCTCCACAAGGATCATCAAGTCCATCTCTAAAGTGAATGGCCCATATGGGTATCAAAACCACAACCTGGGTGTCATTAGCTCCATGCTCCAACCAACTGAGGTAACGTTAGACACAGACCTCATTCTCACAAAGGAAGCTACAGTGATTTCAATAATATGTGGTAGACAATGCCATTTAGCCACCAAATGGTGGCAAATATCTTTGCCTGTAAATCACCATACTTTCCTATTTCATGGTTTGCTCTTTTTCCCTTTCTCAGTTATCCAGTTCCCCACCATTTCCTAATGAGCTCTTCTCCATTTTGGTACATTTGAGGATATTTCTACAGGTATAAAATCAAACAAATGATGGTGTGGGAAGAAAACACAAATGAGAAATGTCAGGCTTAGCAGCTAATGGGGAAAAAAAAGGAGAGGAGTCAAGAGAGAAAAAGAGGGTTCACTAAGAAAAAGGAGAAGTATACAGAGCTGAGTGGAAAGAAGAAAGGAAAAGGGGACTGAAAAATAATTGAAAAGAAGAATAAGATAAAGAATAAAGAAATAATAGAAAGGGAAGAATTAAGTTAAAAGATGTGAAGAAAGATAACAGCTCCATGTCAGATATTCAACTGAAAAGAACTAAGATGAAGTGTTGTGATAAACACATTGAAATAAAATATCAAAGACAAAATCTTACGGAACTACACTGAGAAAACAAGTAGGCTGACAATGAAAAACCCAATTACTAAAATGAGAGCTACATTTTGCTATGGCATGAGCAGACACTAGAAGGTTTGAAATATAAATAGCATTGAGAGAAGAGGAAGTTTTAATCCTGCATTCATACATATCTACCCCCATTACTAAAATACTGCCAGTAACATAACACAAATGTGTAGTACAGGCAGGAGCATGGGCATCAAACTTTAGTGGAGCATGAATTAAAGAAAAGTGATTGCAGCCATTGTAGTCTCACTACCACTTCATTTTCTTCAGCTCTTGGGTGAGAGAGCAGAATTACTGTGTATGTTATTTTAGTGCCTACAATCATCCTGCTATGTCACTACATTGTCATTGTTTAAAGAAGCTTTATGATAAGTGACATATTTATAGTGTTTCCCATATTAGGGTTTTTATTAAGTGGCACACTAAAGTAGCAAGAAAAATCCATATCAAATGAGCCTCCATTTTTAATGGTTTACTGCATCTGCTCTATTTTCTGACTGCTATTTTGTTTAATGGGAGACTGAGATTCTTGAAATCTTTTGTG
This sequence comes from Corvus cornix cornix, assembly GCF_000738735.6. NCBI lineage: Eukaryota > Metazoa > Chordata > Aves > Passeriformes > Corvidae > Corvus > Corvus cornix. The sequence continues at coordinate 15,535,139 of NC_047057.1, read as the reverse complement.
AAATTAATATCTTACTGGAGAGAGTTCTCCTCTAACTGAATCCAGCTATAATAAGTCCCATCATGCTTTGTTCCTCTACACCTGGACCCTGAATAGCCCTTTGTATATCTAACATCTCTTCCTGCCCTGCACCTAATTCCCATCTTCCCAAGCACTTAGTTTTGCGCTATCTCATTTCCATGATCTGGGCTGTTCAAGTGATCCATTTTCAGATAAATCAAATATTAGTGCAGGTACTGTTCCTTCACAGGTGCTTTTTATCCACAGCTGCTGCAGACTTGGACAAATAATCCAGAATGTTCCAGCACACTGCAAAGTCAGATATACTATCTGCCCATACTATCTAAAATGAATTAATATCGCAGTTACTTAAATGTGAAACTGGGGGTTTTTAATAGTCTCTTTTCAAGCCCCACAGTGTAGCTTTGCTTGTATGAATCCATGCATCAGGATGGAACTGTTCTGTGTAGCGGATGGCAGAGCAGAAGCTGCAGAAGCACACACAGTCTCACGGATTCCTCATTCATCAGCTGGCAGTTCTGGTGCACACTACTTACAGCAATTAAGAAGAAACACACTGCCATACAAACAAACAAAGGCCAATTGTATCAAGAGAACCTGTACCTGTGGGAGTACGTGGTCACAGAATTGCTGGAAAAATTCATCTGCCTCCCAGATTAGGACAGACAAATCCAAATCCAAAAGAAATGTGTTTTAATCATCACTAAAAAGTTATCAGAGTGGACTTTCATGGCTGCATGAAGAAACCAGTGTCATGCCAACCAGTGAAGTATCCAATAGCACTGTAGTAAAAGTTTGTACTTCAGTGACCACTGCAGTTTATTCAAATGTGACCAAGTTGGCTGAAATAGCAGCTAGCATTTAGATAATGCAGATGTGAACACTTTGAGAACTTTTATCATGAACATGTGCCCATGTTTTTGTGGAACAGCACACAAAAAAAAGCCCCTCATCAATTACAGAGGTTACTAATACTTCGTAGCTGCGCAGTAATTAGGTAAGATGTTTCCACAGAAACAGTCCTACCAATGCTCTTGCCCATCCTACATAGGGGAACAGAAATCCCAAGTGAACTATCCCTTGAAGTATTTCATGACTTTTTTCTCAGAAGGACATAGCTTGTTCAGGAGAGCCTGGGTCTCATCTAACACATATGCAAAGTAGACGACCTGGGATTGCCTGGGAATAAATCCAGAACTAGATTATGTAGCAGAACAGGGGTTCACCTACAGAGATGTCTGTGCCTTCCTCACATGCTCCATGCTTTTTCAATTAAGTTCTGTCCTGACAATCCACAATCGGGCAGAAGAAGGTTTGATGAAATAGTTGGCAGTTGCAGGCTGGAGGTAGCCTGAGCACTTGGCAAGCTGAAAGCAAGGTAGGGCGACTTACAAAGCCATTTGTCTGCCAGTATGGCCAACACCATCTGTACTACTGTGACCTGCTGTGCCCCAGCACAGTATCTGGGTCAAAATTTACACCAAAAGTGAAAAAATCTACAATCACTTCTAGTTTAGACATATCACACAGACGACTGTGCATCAACCATTTCTGGGGCAGACACAACTAAGTGGACTGAATGCCCGCTGCCAGTGTAACTGAAGCAGTATAAAATGGAATTTGATATAGTTTTACTGCCCTAATTTTTACATTCTGGTAAGAAAATAAATCCTGTCACTTTCCTCTCTCTGCAATTCTTGTGCTTTAAAAGACAGTAACAGGTAATGGAGGACACAACACAGAAAGGTGTGCTGCTGGAGCTTATGGTGGCAAACAAGGAAAGTCTGGAGATGTGAGGGTGGGGGAAGCCTTAACTACCGCAACCATGAGATCAAGGAGCAGGTCAATGAAAATGTTATACACCTGAGCTTCAGGACAGCTAACTTTGCCCTCTTCAGGGATCTTCTTGGAGTAATCATATGTGAATGTACCCTAGAGAGCATCCCCATGGATGAAAGATTTAACAAAAGAGGCAGGACACCTGCATGGATGAACAAGAAACTCCTATGAAAACTCATACATAAGCAAGAGGTGCATGAGCTGTAGGGGACAGGATGCCTGGGATGAATATAGGGATGTTATCGGAGTATACAGAAATGAAATGAGAAAGGCCAAGGCCCCTTTGGAATTAAATATGGCTAAGGATGTTGAGGACAACAAGACGGACTTTTTCAATTAATTTGAATATAATTCAATTTTAATATAATTTAAATAATAACAAAGGGAATACTAAGGAAAATGTGGACCCACCACTGAATGGAACAGGGAACTTTGCAGCAGAGGTTTCAGAGAAAGCTGAAATACTGAACATCTTCTTGCTTTCAGTCTTCACTGACAAGGCCAGCCCTCAGGAATCCCTGACCCAGAAGATCAGGGAGAAGGTCGGGAGGAAGGGTGACTTTCCATTGTTTGAGGAGGTTCAGGCTAGAGATAATTTAGTCGAATTTGACATCCACAGGTTCATGGGCCCTGACGGGATTCGCCCATGGGTGCTAAGGGAACTGGCACACCTCATTGTTATGGCACTCTCATCTTTGAAAGGTCATGGCAGTCAGGAGGGAGCCTGGGGACTGGAAGAAAGCAAATGTCCCCCCAATCTTCAAAAAAGAGAGAGAGGGAGGAACAGGCCAGTCAACCCCTCCTGGAACAGCACGTTCTAGAGATCATTTTAATCATGTAGAAGACAAGAACGTGATCGGGAGTAGTCAGCATGGATTCACCAAAAGGAAGTCATGCTTAACCAGACTGATTACTTTCTATGATGGGACAACTGGCTGGAGAGATGAGGGGAGAGCAGTGGGTGTTGTCTACCTGGACTTCAGCGAGGCTTTCGACATGACACCTCATAGGTGAGCTCAGGGAGGGTGGGCTGGATGAGTGGATAGTGAGGTGGATTGAGAACTGGCAGAGTTCAGAGGGTTGTTATCAGTGGCACAGGTTGAAGACCTGTCACTAGTGGTGTTCCCCAAGGTTCAGTATTGAGCCCAGTATTGCTTAAGTTATTACATGCTAGATGGATACAATCCTGAGCAGCGTGCTCTAGGATGACCCTGCTTGAGCAGGGAGGTTGGGCTACGTGGCCTTACATATTCTATGATTCTGTAAAAGAAAAGCAAGAAATACCTCCTTTGGTAGTCAAAACACAATCTGCTACAGTTTTTTAAGAGCTCAGGACCTATTTGCCGAAGTCTTATAAGTATGTTCATATTCACCTTTGAATTAATTTAAATTTAAAGGAAATTGTTCTTGGATATGTTTCACTTTCATTGCATCAAACAATAAAACCTCAGTAATCTGCATTCCACTTATGTATGAGCAGCCCAATACACCCTTCAGTTTCTTCCAATGTGTACATTAAAGGCTTTATTTTTATGGGCTGTGTTGCAGTATGCATATGAACACATGCTCACTGCTGGAACACCTCAGCAATGGATACAGATGATGAGGAAGAATGACAGTTTTCTAGAATGTTTTCTAGAATGGTCACTCATTTTTCTGCAGGTGCCCTCTTGACCATAAACTTTTTGGAGCAGAAATCATTTTTAGTATCATAACATACATCAGATATTCCTCTAGTTCTTAATAAAAGAATAACAAAATTGCAGATAATTGTAGCTAAATTACAACTCGTAAAAGGAATTAATTAAACTTTTGTGGATTAACTACCCTCTGGTTTTCATTACTTATTCACTCTGATGCTAATTTGAAAAATTCTGTAATTCACCATAGCTCTCCCTATCTTTAATGCAAATTAACAAGTTTCTACTGTAATGCAGTTATTATTATCTTCCCTTGCATATATGCACATATTTCTTTAATTAAAACATGCTGTATTTTTAAAAATCAGATTACCTGGTATAAAGGAAACAGAAAACATGAACAATGTACTCAGCCATTTAGATAAAAGCTGGGAGCTTTGAGAATGACAGAGGTCTTTTGTTGTGTTTAATAAAAATTAGGCAAATGTAAGAGAGAAATTTTAATGAGGTGGTTTCAGTGGAGGTCTTTTAGAAGCACTGCATGCATATTGTATTCATTGAGGATCCCTAACAAACCACCAATCCATTTGTAGACATTATACAGTTGTATATTACATACACTAAGTTAAGTTGTAGAAGTGAAAGACAAAAAAGTAAATAAAGAACACTATATAAATCTCAAAATCAAATAAATAATTTTTTTCCTTCTTATCAATCAAGCTGCCCTTTTCTTATAACATACATGAATTTTTACTCATTGATGCCTAAGGCTACTGTGTAGTTTCTCAATAACAGAATTTTAATACAGGAAGTGTTCTAAGACAAAATTCTACGTTCAATAGAAATGTAAGAAACATGAGGATGGGCAATCAAAATATTGAAAGGTGATTCTTTTTACATCCTTCGTTTATATGCTCAATATTTTTCATTTCCAGTGGCTTCATGAATTTCAGGCATTCATAGATTAAGAGATTATTTTGATTTTATATACAAATGAAGGTTGTCACATCACAACATTTGACAGGTGAAAACTTTTCTGATTGAAAAGTGATATCAAGCTCACCTATCCTATAATTCATTTGTATTGGTATTTTTGATATGTTTTGATACATTTGATATATTTTCCATTAGTGGGGAAGAAATACAAGAATTGTAAAGTCTTACCATTTTCACAGTTGGATTAGTTACACTATCACTCCCATCAAGATTTACTGAAGAGAATGGCAACACATCTGTCATGTAAGACATTTGCCTCCTCAGGTGTCTTCTGCTGTCATGTTACCTTGCTTTCAAGTTCTTGCTCAAGCCCAAATCTCCCAGTTGTCCGGAATGAATGTGTATTGGCTGACACTTCTGTTCAGCTGCAGAATGCAGCATCTATATCCTCAGACAGGTATGAGGTCAGGGGCCAGCAGCACAGACTGTCTTGTGTTTAAGTCCCAGTTCTGCAGACTGAAAGCAACAAGCAGTTGACTGGCACAGCAGGACCTGCTCATGCACTACAGACTTGACCAACCTGTATTGGCGAGATCTTGTTGCTGTGGCTTTTCCAAGTGGTGTGTGATGTGCCAGCAGCATCTGGATTTTCTTAATTCATGTTTTTTTGCATTGTTTCTGCAAAAAAAATTAGCATCTTCACCTTGTTGAAGCTTTTGGGATGGCAGCATGGTTAGTTCCCTAAGGAGGAAGAAGAGCAGGATGCTGTAGTCAGACAAGGAAGACTGTATTGGCAACACAAAATACTTCCCAGAAGGAGATGGCAATTGGTTCTTAAAGAGTCGGGAAGGGGGAGGAATAAAAAGGGAGAAAGCTTTAACGCAAAAGATGAACACTATTTTTAGGATGAAAAAAAAAGGAATTCTCTGGGATAAACCTGACCGCAGAAAATGAGAGTACCTGTACCACAGGACTTACTTAGCATAACATGGAGGGGAGCCAGAAGGCTGAAAAAAAAGTGGAGAAACCATCGGTTGAATGAAAAGAGGCAGAGGAAAGAAAGGAGGGGTTGACTATTGGAGAAGGAATAGGAGGATATGGATGAGGAAATTGCAGTGGGTAATGGTGTTTGTAGCTGTGGAAGTCCAGCCTATACAGTTGGGACTTATGTGTATTAATATAAACTCTCTTTCCTCTACCTGTCCGCAGAAAGGACAAGCCAGGTGGGTCTACATTAATGCACTGTTTAATCTATATTTGCACCTACAGAGTCGTGGAGACTTCCTCACCAGCATGTAGTGTGTAGGCACAGCTGCATGTATCTTCAAAGACATAGAACCTTTCTGGTGAGCATCACTTCACAAATGCGATTTGTGGCCCTGAATAGCCTGGGAAAGCATAACAAAGGAATTTTCTTTTGCCTTATAATCATGGATAGTGGCAACATGTGATGATGGGTACTGATGACCCAGATAGGACCTGTCTGCCTGCTAGAAAGACCTATCAAAGTGTGAATCCCAGCTAGGTAGCTGTCTGATGAGGTTGTATTTGGCTTAGAAAGCTGGGGTCAGCTCAGACATTGACAATACAACCTTAAGGCATGAGGAAAAAAAATGGCTGCTTCTCCTAGCAGCAACCTTTAAACAAAAATGTTATCTTTTGTATAACTAGTGAGAAAAATGAGTTTTAATGGAGTAGAACTGCCTCATGTTGTAAAACAATCTTGGCATGTAATAATCTGATTTGAGGTAAAATCTGAACAACTAAAATGTACAAACCTATCTTCTGTCTCGTGGTGAAAAAAAAGGTAGTAGAGGAAGAGACAAGTTTTCCCTGGAGGACAAAAAGGGGTTTTGGTCTCAGTTCAATGAGGAGAAAAAGTTCTAAGACATTGCTCCATGCTGGTACCTGAGTATTTAATGTGTGGGTCCAGGAAAGTACCACATAATAGCAAGCTTGCACAGACAGCACCAACAGGATGCAAACCTGGAGCTTCTACTCCAGGCTTTTGCAGCCTCATAAACAAAATGAGCAGACAGATCAGCTGAAGGGATTAGATATCATAAGGACAGTGTGTTGCCCAGTGCTATGTTGAATGTGGGTGGACTAAAGTTGAAAAAGAAACTGTGGGAATTAGAGATGAGTGTGATCTATGGGGAAATAAAGCCAGCAGGTAGGAGGTGAAGTAATTTACTTATTTGTTGAAAGGGTTGTGGTCCTTTGTCAGAGAATTTGTGTAAATGATAGACAGCAAAAGAAATTTTGTGGGATTGATAATACCAGTAATGAAAGAGTCAAAGAGGAAAATCTTTTGGCAGTTAAAACAATATTACTGTTTGTCAATTAGCATATTCCTAACTTTGAGGACCACTCATAACTGAATTCTGAGTGTTATAATTTGAATGTATCCTTACCATCTGCATACTTGAGAGCTGAAATTTTCCCATTCTGAAGTGTTTTCTGAACAATTATCCTCCACCTTGAAGGAAAAGAGAGAATCTCCTAGGCTAGGAAATGTATTACAATCTCATTGAAAAAAGAGTCAGTGTTGGAGTAGCAAGGACCACTAACCTGCAGCTCACAAATTAAGGCAAGGAGGTGAAAAGGTCCTACTTTTGTCGAGATTTGTGCTTGTTACTTGTGTGTACCTTGCAGAGTTTCACAGCTGATGTCAATCAGCAGAGCCTGCCATTGAGTATAAGTGATGCTGCACTAATATACTCCCACAGAGAATTAGGCCCACAATGTGTTAAATGTTCTGGATTGGGAATGAATGTGGTATTATATTTGAATTCCAAATGAGTGCTGCATCATTTGTTTCTTTCTTATCTGGCAGTTGGAAAGTTGGAGACATTGCATGTGAAAAAGAATAATGTTACACTTATTTTGAGCAGTTGACAGACATGGCTGGAAGCCTGATATGATTAATACCTCAATAATAGGGCTTCAGTAAGTTAGTCCCAATGGATTCACAACCTAGAAAGAGTGCCAAGATACTAATAATAGTTAAGGTACTTTTATAAGATAACGAATTCCATTTTTAGCTTTGTTTTACCAAGGAGCTTTTATAATGCATTAAACTCAAGAGACTTAAGGAGATCTCTTAAACACAAGTGGGTGGAAAGGAAGTGGTTGCAAGGACATGTGAATACCAGCTCTGAGCAGAAATAGCCTGAGATACCTATCTTCATATTCATTTCCTTAGCAACACCTTGAGAATTTTTCCCTCAGATATTCAGATATAAGGAAATTTTTATGTCTTTCTCTTCTAGGATATCTGTGGAAGAGATGCTGCCCCACCCAGTAGGGAAAAGCAAAATATTAAACTCAAATGCATATAATCTCAGCTGCAAAGTAGGGCCAAAAATCATCAAAAAGTTCTCCTTTTTGTGTTTTCTTTCATTCCTAAAGCAGCAGGAACATTCAGATCTCTTTCCTTCCCCTCACTAGACTTAAGGACAAGGGATGTCTTTACAGTGACAGAAATCCAAAACCTATAGAAAGACCTTGTCTGTAGATGCCTTCTTTCTGCATCAGCCAGCAAGTGGAATGAAGTTCTACTTACGGAACAATATCATTCCAGGAGTTATCCTTATCCAGACAATACACTTCCAGTCCAGGAAAAACTCATTTTGGATATGTTATTTTTTACTTGTTTTACAGCATCTTTATGGATAGGGGTGTCAGCTGAGCTGGTAAGAAACTTTATAGTAGATCCAGTGGTGAGTTCAAGCCTTGCTCTGGTGACGTGCCAAGTACCAGCAGCAGGCAGCTCAGCCATGATAGCTTACCTGGTTATTCACACTGGAGGATCAGAGGCAGTAGCACAGGTGCTGACCACTCCATATTTTTATGTAGCTTTGCTCTGTAGTCTGGTGTGCCTTTACAGAATGGCTTATTCAGGCTCGTATGCATAAAGAGGTTCTCACAGCAATAAGAACCTTATTGAACTGGGCACTGTGCATGCATGTTATTATAAACAGTGCCTGTCTAATAAATCTTTAGTCTAATTACAGAAAAGGGGGAGAAGAAGGAAGTATACCATAGGAATTTTGAGAATACAAAAAAAAAAACATTTAGGGGGAAATACATGTGTTGGAGTAAAGGCAGGTAATGTCATTGAAACAGAATAGCAGAGTGCAGCAGCACTGAGTTTGGTGGAGCCACAGATGGTGAGCCCCTGCAGGAATGTGGAGAAGGAGGGATGTGGTCACAAGGACAGGCTAAGGTGCCTTTCAATGTAAAGTCTTTCACGGGTGGTAAACGGACAAGGTGAAAGATAAAATATAATGAGATTTAGGCTAAGGAAGAGATTGAAATATGTATGGGCAAAAATTAAATAATAGATGTTAAGGTGTGATGGAATAAATTTTATAATAAATAGGGGAATGTAAACAACACAAATCCCAAACTGTGATATGGAATAAAGGGGAAAAAATTATGTCAGTCAGTAATTAAGACTGCAGGCTTACTTTGGATAATATTTAGCTCAAACTTTTAATGCTGAAAAAAGCAAAAGTCTGCCCTATCACTTTACAAGTAATTCTAAAATAAATTGATTTTCCTTTTAAATTATCTTCAGTCAGAACTTAACTTTTATAAACTACAGTTTTGCTAAGAAAGTTGATTAATCTACTTAATAATTGTAAACTTGCCTATTCATCTTCTGACTTTGAGAGGTCTTCTTTTGCTTTCCATGTCTATTTGAGAAATAATTTAGTTTGAAAGCTATCACCAAAGCATGCTCCTGTCTGCTGTTCTTTATCTGCTGATGAATTGAGCTTGTAGATATCAACTCCAAAGTGAGTTATATTTAAGTTCTCTTAAACTGACAAATGTGATCAGATATGAAAAAGTGGTGATTTTACACTTTAAAGTATAAAAATGTAGCTTATTCACATTTTGATTGCTGTTTGAATTATTTCATCTCTTTTTTCCCTGAGTTCACTTAAGCCTAGGATTTGAGCTGATAAATCAATGCTAGCGTGCACTCCCCCACTAATGCTTTTAATGGGCACTCTCTTTGGAAGTTAAACATTCTAGTAAATCGCTCAAACAGTCTTGAAAGGCTAAACACAGCTTTGAAATCTTTCTCATGTTGCATAAGGTTGTCTTAAGCTTTCAACATAATTGTAAAAGTACAAAGCCTTGAAACTAAAATTGTGTTGTAATAACCAACTTCATTGCTATAGTCACAGTGGTTGTTATGATGATCCAAATTCTCACCATTGTGTTAATGTAGATTTTCAATTCCTGCATGCATTATTTTTGAAGCCTTGTAGGCCATTTCCTTTTCAAAGTTTCAGAAATATTCTTAGTTACATAACAGATGAATAAACAGCACAATGTTTGCAGATTCTTTCTGTCTACTCACTGTGAGTAGCAATATCTTCCTCTCATTATCAAATGCTTCTTTTTTAATGTTCAGTTAAATCAAGTGAGCATGAAATAAATATTTAATGCATAGAGACTACCTGAGAAAAATCTTTGTTTCAATCTTACTCCTGTTCATAGCTGCAAGGAGAGATCTTATTTAACTGTACAATGTGAATGTAATAGGACATTTATTTTTAGGAGCTCTCCAATTGTTTTCCTATCACACTGCTCAGTCTATTCAATTACCTATCTTTTCTGAAAATGCCAGTTGTCCCAAACGCTTTGATGTCCATTGACAGCAACTGCTAGTAAAGCAGTGATCATGAAGACAGTCCACACAGCCACTAGCAAGAGCACTGCTTCACTGCCCTGTAACACATTTGCCAGCCTAATATTCAGTTCTCAAATATCTCACACATTTCAATGCCTCCTTCCTCCTCTTGTCCCTGAAAAATAAATCTCCAACCAGTTTGCTATGTTAGAAAGCCAGCATTACTTTATTAACAGTGCTGGAAGCATGGGGATTGCTCATAAAGCAATGCATACTCAGCAACCTCACAGAACAGGTTATATTCTTGAAACTAATACATATTTATCACATTTGTATTACATATTCATTACATAGGCTGAATACATGCATTTATGCTAATTATTTATGGACTTATTTGGATATGGTTCTGGATCTTCTAATGAATCTCTTCTCCTTGAGAGTGTCTCAAATATGTGGTCAGGTCATAATGGACTTCCTTTATCATTCTTTGCCCTGACACACAATCCTTGTTCTCAAAACTAAGACATTTGCTAGTACATGTTTATCACTGATGTAGGTAAATAAGGAAGCAATTCCTGGCTCAAGAATATTCATCACAGATATAGGGATCAAACACTATAGCACTAAAGTTAAAAGAATTTTCCAACATCTTCCCCCACTGCTGCATAGACTCCTTTAAAAAAAAGGGACTTACAATCTGATTATTAAAATTATTAGAGAAATGCTTCAGCCCAAATTAATATGCAAATGAGACCATTTGCAAATGGCAATAGTATGGCTTTTATTTAACAGTAAATGCAAGGAGAGAGAGAGAGAGAAAGAAAAAAAGAAAAAGGGGAGTGGGGGAGAGAAAGAGAGTGACAGAGAAACAGAAGAAAAGAAAATATCCCCACTCCGTGGATCCCCATGGCGTCCTGTTGATCCTGTTCTTCTGGTCTTCTTGGCGGTGAGAGTCCTGCAAAACACAGAGTCCAATGGATTAATATATGTTCAGGCCAGGTGGGAGTGCCCAGGTACCTCCCCTTGCAGAAGGGCAAGTTTGACACACTCTCTTGCAACAGACTCTGGATCTGTTGCATCACTTTGCATCACGTGCAGTCATCTGGTGGAAGGCGTGAGGAATCAGTCTCAGGGTGGTTTGGGGGGTCTTTGATGGTTTGTGATGCCTCCTCAGCTGCCTCCCACGTGAATGTCCCATGGATGTGGCCTTCCTGGGTTGGGGGGGTTTACACCTGAGCCAGTTTGTGTAAGGGAGGATGGGTGTTCACTGCCTCTGACCAGAGGTTATGCCACACATCCAAAACTCTCCTCCTCCCCTTGGTTGGGGGACAGTCTGTGGAAACCTGGCCTCAGCAGATGAGCCTGTGGGCTGTGGCCTTCCCCACCCTGAACCCAGCCAGAGCTGCTGGGTTTGGCTTTCCTTGTGGATATATTCCTCTCCCTCAGCCCTGTTTACTTCTCCCTAGACCTGAGATAATTGGCCTCTAGTGTCAGCTTAATCTTATCTCAAGATCCTTTAGGTGGATTAACTCACAGTCCAAAGTTCCAGTCAGGAGGCATATTCAGGAAAGGGTGGGCTTAAGTGGTCACAGCTTCTTTATACAGTTTTGCCATAATGGGCAAAAAGTCCGTCATAACTATGTTTAAGCCATTAAGCATAACATTTCAGTCTCTCACACTTGTTTGGTAATGCTCTCCTGACAAACATCAAACTCCTGACATCTGTTACTGAATCCTTTTTAGCATTGTGGTGCTCCAAAAGGACACCTGCTGTCATGGATCAGACAGAAATCTGGGAGGCAGGAGTTTCTCACACCTAATTTTGTCATTTATTTATATTTCCCTTATGTTCATCTGTGAGTATGTCAATTTACCACAAATTAAAGATCTGTGGCCTTGAAAACACATTAATATTGTAAAAGGGAGCTGTTCTTAAAAGCAAATCAGAAAGAGCTAAAGGCATCTCCTTCAGTGAGACTACCACTCACCAGGTCACAGGGGCACTACTTGAATTACTGTACTAGTTTGAAAACAAACCAGTGGGAGGCACCAAGTCAGAATAACAATTTAATGGAAATTAAAGAAAAGGGAAAAAAAGTAAAAGAAAACACTGTCAAACTGACAGAGTCAAGGTACAACCTGACACCCTGTTAGGCAGGGTGGTGGTAGCAGTCTGGTAGAATGGTGGCTGCAGTCCTCTGAAGCAGTGATCCTGTAGTAAAACAGTCTGCTCTTCCTCAGAAAGTCCAGTGGTGGCTATGTAGCTCCTGTCCTCTGGAAATCCAGTGGGAAGGGTTGTCTCTGGTGGTCAGAGTCCCAGATTATATCCACGATGGGATGCTTGGTTCCTCCCTCTGGGTGGAGCATCTCACAATGGGGTAATGAGTCATGAGGCCAAGTGTTGATGAGGCTCATTAACAGAAGATAGTCCAGAGGGAGTTATCTCTGAGTCAGGCGGCAGGACAATGATGGGCCATTAACAGAAAGATAGTCTGGGGGGAGGAGGCAAGGAAACACTGCCCCACCTGATTTCAACAGCTGATGGGGATGGTAATAGAATACACTGCAACCCAGGACAATTACTCAAACTGCTCTAAAAGTTGTAAGTACCACCTACAGTACATTGCTATTAGCCTAAAAACACACTGTAATAAATGGTGAAACAAATACTGTTTCTTAATTTATGAGGATTAGGGGAGCATTTTGTTTTCACTCACGAGAATAATATCATATTAACTCAGAAGATTATAGCTAAACAGAAGATATATTTAGAAATAATGTATGTAATTTCTGTATTGTGTATTTCAAATCCACAGAGAAAAACTACCAAATGAGGCACTGAGTACCAACAATGAAACACAGTACAATTAGACAGCTCAGAGATTACCTCAAATGGGCTTGATATACTGAATTACTCACTTGCAAGATTATACCAAAGGTACAAGAGGAGAAGTATAAATATCACAAGACGATCACTTATACAGTTAAAATAGAGAACATCACAGCAACAGCAATGGTCTAAACCTCACAGGAGACAGAAAAATGCAATGTGATGCTTCTACTTTCTGCAATAGCTTTATTATTACTATTTCATAGAAGAATCCTCCAGTGGAAGATACGTTACCCACTTGTGCATGCTAGCAGTCTAGCTCATTGCTCCTCTTCAGCAGCCTGGTTTATATGGACTAAAAATCACTGAGCTGATTTGTGATTGAGAAATTGCATTCTTCATACATTATGATGGAATAATTGAACACATAATTACAAGACTACCATACCTTACCATGAAAGTAAGACTGTGCTTTTGTGAGTTAGTGTCTTTCAAATCTGAATATATTGGAAAGTAGCGGACCTCAGGAACTGTAGAAAAATGTTTCAGCTTTGGCTTTTGTCCTCCATATTTTGCTAAGTTGTTCTCCTTTATTTGTTGTTATTTTTATTCGGGGAGAAGCATATAAAAATAATGCATTATCCTATGCACCAGTGATTCATGGTACACTGACAGTTTCAGCATCAGGTTCTCTAAGGCTTCATGTTTCATTCTATAAATAAACAAACTCAGTGATGCATCCTTGCCTTCAGGTCCTGTGTAGACTTCTTAAATCCATCTATATTTTAAAATGTTAAAATATATTGTATATATTTCCGCAAAACAAAACTGTGGGACCTTTGCAACAATATGCCCAGTGAATTTGTCAGTTTCTTCCTTTTCTCTCCATCTTCAAGGAAGATTTCCCTCTCTTAGATTAGGATTGTTACCAGCCAGAAAAGGTCAAAACCCTTTTTCCGTGAAGCCATATATAAAATTCCTCTGAATTTTCATTCTATTTGAATGGGGTTTACTTTTTTTTTTTTTTACTTTGTATGTTGGGTATAAAATTGGGGTACTTTTACTTTACAGTGTTAGTATCACTTTGGATTGTACAAGATGACATAGAAAACAGGTTTGTTATCACCTATCACCTGGCAGACTTAGTGGTCTGAATTGCTGAATTGATACTAAGATTTCCTGGCAGCAATTTACTATCAGTGCTTTCTCTTTAGAGTTAATGTGACTTCCACACAAAAAGAATAAACACAACTTACATCTATTAAAATGCATATGAAATTGAATCTAGCTAGGTAACACCACCACTCTTCTTCCCTTATAATGTATCTGATATAGTTTTGCTTAACACAATAAAAGCATACCCTGATCTGATTTATCCTGTAATTATGTAAATTTCCCATTATAAATTGTCTCTGTCAGCAAAAAAAAAAAAATGAAACAACTCCCCATGAATATAATCAAAATTAGCACTAACAGGTTTAAAATTCAAGAAAAGAAATACTGAAACCATGGATCTTTCCCTGAGTATTTTAACTAATAGCCAGTAAGAACTAATATTTGATTTATCTAAGTGAAGTACATGAAAACAGGCTTAAATCACAGGAAAGTTTTAAACAGAAAGGATGATAAAACACTGCAGTGAAAGCAGGAGGGTTAGGGATGAAAGACCTATTTAGCTGTGGTGTACAATGCACTATGAAGAGTTTGGATTTCTTCTGGTGATATATAGTTTTCCTACAGATTACCATATCTGCAAAATTCCAGTATGAATTTTCCATAGCATTCTTCTAAAGGAGGTATAGCATCTCTATGGCTACTGTTTAGCTCAAATTTCACACTGATGTAATTCCATATGGGCATTATGGGATAGAAGAGAAGGAGAGCAACTATAAGTGAAAGGATGGAGCTAATTTAAAGAGAAAAACTTTAAGCTTGAATGTAATAAATAGGTAGAAGCAGTTTGAAACCAGATACAGACATGAGGAAAGAACAAATCATGGAAATGGCACAAGAAAAATGCACTGGTTTTAGTCCTACATCTGTAGTCTACTTTTAAGTGTTTAAGATAATAGTTTTCATTACGTCCACAAATGTGATTTAAACAATGAAGTATTAGTAATATAAAGCTCCCTACTGCCTTGATCTGCCATTAAATCTCTGCAAGAAAACGAAGTGACACAGGTTGGCAAATCTGTGATGTGAAAATTAATGAGTTTTCTCTATGATGATCAACAGTTGCCCTCCTTCTCCCCGTGGCTGATTTATGTTCTATTTAAACACTTTAGGTGTTTAGTCTATGCAAACTAAATGACATTTCTGTATACAGGGGAGTCTTACAACATTTGGTCAGTTGCTTTGGATATGTTTTATGTTAATATCACCTCCTTTCTTTCAAATTTTCTATTTTGCCATTCCTTCTGTTGCATCCCATATTAACACATTATATTTTAATAATTCTGTAGACACTGAAATCATCTTAGTCTTTGCTGACCTTGCTATTTCAATCTGTAAATCCAGATTATTCATTTGCTTCAATACTAAAAAGTAGGAAATAAACATTAGTCCTAGTTCCTAAATGATTAATGTTTGGTGCACTTCAGCAGCCAACAAAATGAGACAGTCTGGTGATAATTCAATATTCTCTTGATTAGGTGTGACTGAAGTAGACAGATAAACTCAAGTTGAAAATGCACAGTAAATTCAATGTAATTCAATAAATTCTGTATGGGCAAATATATTTTACTATATTTACTATTTTACTGCTGGACAAAACAGCTTCAATTAGTTGTTTAAACAGAAAAGATAGGCTTCTGGAAATAAAATCTTTTATTCAAAGATGTAGCTATCATTAGGAGGAATTTCTTAGATCCAAGATTTGAAAAGAAAAAAAAAGATAAAGCATTCAACTACATCCTGAAGCTAACCAGGTAAATGTTTAGGCAAAGCATATTAGTAAATAGAGTTACATGTTTCTTTTTTCATCTTTCTCTCTCACAAACAGATACACTCTTATATCAGTGTAATAATTTTTCCAAAGAAGAGTTCAATTAAACAGGCTTACAACAAAACTTCTTTACACCTAATCCAAAGGAAGTCTACTGTCATTAAGGAGACAAAGTCCAAGTCCCTGCTTCGAGTGAGCTCTAATGATCAGGAGAAGCAGAAGGATGTGATCAGGCCACCACAGGTGAAATCCAAATCCCCAGATGAGAAGTGTCTGTGTGTCTATGTGTGCACATATATAAGTATGTGAATTTGTTTCCTTTTTAAATGAGCAATGTTCATAAGGGTTGGCTTTTTTTCCAAGAAAGCAATGAAAGTTGGATACCTCTGCGCTCATATTTGACACAGAATTCACTTTGTAATATTTCCATTGTTTATTGTGTTCTTAACTAACCAAGCTAGTATTTTATCAATTTCTAGTTATATCCAACTTGCCTTCCCCATATTGCTTCAATAAATGGTATGAGAGACAGAATTAAGGTTCTATTAAATATACAGGAATTAAAAAAGGAAAAGCTAAGAAAATAATTTTACTTCTTTCATGTTTCTTGCAGCTTTATTAAAATGCTTAGTTATCCAGACAGGAATTCAGTTTCTGAATCCCAAAGCATTAAAATTTTATCATTAACATTTCTGACAGATCAAAAATATAAATATCACCTGTGTTTTACTTATCCTCTATAATCTCCAACTTTTATTATAATGAGCAATATTTTATGATGATAGAATGCAATAGTAATATGATTTCAATTACTAGCAGAATAATAAGAAAACCCAACTCTGTTCAATGTGAGAATTTTAAATTGTGTAAAAGTAATTTTGACTAGGACTGTAGATAGATCATACCGCTTCAAGACAAAGTTTCAATGAAATCTTCAGAAATAATATATAATTACTACAAGTACTGCATATCAAGTGTTTTGCAGTAGGATTGTACTGTGAGACAGGAAAAGAAAATTCTCCAAAGGAAAAAAACCTGAATCTAGGTAAATTAAGACCTGAAATTAGGTGAAATGTATGTAACAGCGCTGACAGTTAATCATCTGAACAATTTATGACGGATCTAGAAAGTATGGGCTGCATTCTTTCTACCTCTTCCCCTGGGTGCACTCCCTCCACATCCCCAATTTGCTGGAATTAATGAAAAGCATGAATTTAAACTGCTCAAAAATCTGGCTAGAATTTCTCTCAATACAAAATCTCCCATAGGCTTGAAATATATTAAACTGTCAGCTAGAAATTTGATTATAATACAAATGTTTTCAACTGATTGGAAGATTGAGAAATTATGAAAAAGAATCTGAACAAATAAAATATTTTATTTTATAACATATTAATTTTGCAGAAAAAAAAAAAACAAAATGCAAAAATTCCAATGGCATTTGGGTAACTAAACCTGGATATCTGCCATGCAGATGCTTGCAGCTGAGCGAATTTCCTTGTGGTCAGTGAAATCAAGTAGACTTGTACACAATTAACTTCATCCTTCTTAAAATAAATTTCTAAATTAGGTGTGATAGGCTGGATTCTTACAGTGTTTCTTCCTTTGTGTTGATGATAAAAGAGCTCTAGATATCTGACTGATCTAGACACCTGCGCAGAAGATCTCTTTGGCATCACTTTGCATATTTTAAACACATGAAAGCAGTTCAGTACTGTTCAATGTTTTCCTTTTTTTTTATATGGTGTATTTCAGAACATCTTAAATTACTGTCTTTGTTGAATAAGTCTTCTTTGAGTATGTTAGGTAGTGAGAAGCATAATACATTGCAATGGTGTCACGTTTGCTACAGTGCTGATTTTTTTGTTTTCTCTTGTCCCAGTAGACTGCTACAGAAATTCCAGTTTCTCACAATAATTATACAAGATGCAAGGATGTCTGACATGTTTTGGAATTCTATTAATATATCTAATATATCTGTTGATTTATTTATTCTCCATTTAATAGTACTGTCTTGAGTCTTGTAAGGTACGATTCTTTTTTCTTTTTTCCAGACCTCAAATATGATATGTATCTATTTTCTCTGTTATCCAGATATGAGGTACCATATTCCATGTAATAGCACAAAGCTAGGACATATATGCATACCAATATACATAGCCTTCAAAAGAAGCAAGTGTACATTTGTGTCAGAAGCTTTATGAGTCCAATACTAAAGCCATTTTTATAATGCCTGACTACGTACTGTGAAAGAGTCTCAGAGGTGGCCAATGCCTAGCTGAGGTATTTCATATCAACCCATTTAATAGTGTTATATGAAACAGAAAAACGAAGCCAACACCAAACCAAAGGGAAAAAAAAAAAAAGAAAATGCACCAAAAAACAAACAAGAGAAAAATCAAATGATGGATTTCATACTTAGAATTTTCTGTTCTCCAGACCTTTACCACCAATAAGACTCAATACTCATCTGGAAATTTTGTAGTCACTATGTAGCAGGTTTTTTCCCGTAGACCATTTCATATCTATATAAATGATCTCTCTCCTGGTTTCTGCTGTATTCGTTTTCTAAAGGCAGCTATCTTTATTCTTAATATCTACAACAACACAAACAACAACACTTTAATTTGCATTTTGCCAGTTCAGCAATGCAAAGACACCATTGCTCAATAACTGAAGCTTTATGTGATAGAAACTTGGTATTAAGAAATGCTTTAAAAATGCTTAGGATGAACAATGCTGCCGTATTTAGCACAAGGTAAGAGTGGTAAAAGCATATCTCCAGTCAGATAGGTGAGAAAATCATAGAAGACAGACAAAGAGATTTGTATTCACTGCAATGCATAAACAATTGCTCATGGATAGTGATATATATCAAGCAGTTTGGAGTTCTGCCAAGACAATCAAATCTAATTGACTTCAGTTCATGATCAAAATCACAAAAAAAACACATTGAAAATATCTTCATAAACATTGAAAAGGTCATGTTGAAAATGAGTGAGGATTTTTGTTGCAGTGGGGATCCTGCAACACGCATATATCAAACCAGGAGTCCCGTGGAAAGGAAATATATATGGACAGACAGATTCTTGATAGCTGTTTCAGAGGATTATGTCCTGTTACTGGTGCCATAATGGGCATCATACCTCAATTCCAAAATTAGATGAGCATTCTGCATCAACAGTTCCAAAAGAGTGACCAAATTGGGCATGGGAATCTGATATATGCCTACAGATGGATGGTTGATAGATCATTTGGGTGATAATGGGAAAAACTTCAGAGTGTAAAATCAAGGATTCCTGAAATGAAAGAGGGAAATGTTATTTTGCATTCTTTTTATAAATGACCAGCATTTAATAGTATAGCTTAAACCTATACAGAATGTTTCACAGTCCTTTAAAACTACACATATTCTAATTTTGTATTAAAAGACAATAGATCTTGTCTTTCAGAAAGTTTCTTTTTTGACATCTCCCTCCCTTTTGATCTTTGCACTGTCTTCTTTGGATATATTTCAAATTTTTTACTTCATAAAATGTCTTTCAGATTGGAAATGAATAAGCTGTCCTTCTCCAGTTCATACCCAAAGATCAGAAAAGCTTTTCATCTGCCTTTAAAGGTATAGCATGCTCTAAATTCCTTCACCCATGGAACCTCCCAATGCTCTCTGAGAAATGACTATGCTCGTGTCCAGTCTCTTAAAGAAAAAGAAAACTGTATCTGAATCATTGTAAATTCTCAAACTAATGACTCTTTTCTCATTACATAAAAGATATAATAGTCCCTTTGAGTTTCTTTAATTTTCTTTCTTGATTATTTTACTTTAACATGGAATCCTCATCAGAAAATGCCTTGTTATAAAAAATGCTATAGAAATAAAAACCTCCTTTCAACCCATCATGGTGAGACTGACCCTAAAACTCAAATGTCATATTAAAGGGTCCATATGCACAGAAACTTTCTTTCCATTAATACAGCATAATTAATTTGTTTGTCAGTCATTTGTTTCAAAAACATTCAATTTCATTCTTATAATTTCCCTTTAAAAAAATAATGCTGACAACAAAATTATGTTAGTTGTGTACTCCTGGTCTAGCCTCCTTCATCCCTAATCCTTTTTTCTGACAAAATTACATTTACTTGTAAAGATTATTTCTCCAAAAACCAAAAAGGTAATGCATTAGAAGTTTGATTATAGTTCACATTAATCTAAAAGTATTTAGAAATTTCACGTACTATTTTTGTCCAAGATTCTACTCCCCCAAACCAAATTACATGTGAATACAATAATGTTTCTTTTCTCTGAAACATCCCTTCTTCATAAAATCCAGCAGCAAACTCACACTGACTTCAATTCAGAGGACTAGATTAGATGATCATGGAATCCTTTACGGAGTCCTTTAGTATCCAAAGACCACTCAGACAGAACATAATTCAAAAGCCTTACTCTTCAGTGGCTACTCCTTAAATCAATGCAGAGGAAAGAGAAATGTGTCCACATAAGCACAGAGTCTTAAGTTTGAAAGGTATAGATCACTAAGCCCTCTCATGCTTCCAGAAATTGTCCCTTAGATGCTGCTCACTTGCTCTGTAAAAAATATCATATAAGGCTGCAGACAAGCTTGTCAGCAAGCCATGCAAATTCCTTCAAACTATCTTTAAAAGGAAGGAAATAACATTTTTCTGATAAGGATTTTATACGAATATTGTTGTGACAATATAAGAGAGAATAGAGCTTGTATTCTTGCTTGTCGTGCTTCTAGAATTCCTTACTTATTGCTGCTCTTGTTTTGAGATATATAATTACAGTAAGCACAAATCTAAACTGGATACTTTTAGAACTGCTAAATACTTGACAAAACCAAGTAATTACTGATATGAAATTCAGTACAGAAATAAAATAGTCTTATGAATACATACAAAAATTTACACAAAATTATTGTCAGGATTATTTGTTGTCATAAAATATTATAGAATGCATTTAGTGATTTTGATAAGGTTTTTCTGGTGGATACTACAAAGAAATCTTGATTTCAGTTTCCAGTTTCAGACATACAATTATATCTGACACTGCATTCATTTGTTGTTTTGTTTTCAGGTGAACCAAACAAAATCTCAACAGAATGAATTATAGAAATTAGCAGACCTTTGTTACTCATTCTGCTGGAAATTGCTCAACACTTGGTAGTTTTCAAAAGACAAGGTAAATGTAGATAGTATTAATAAAACCACTGAAACCAGACCAGAATTTATTCATCGTGTCAGTTGCATAAATATATTTTACATGGGATGTAAATTAGTTTGCTCAACTTTTGCCACATTAAGAAAAAAAAAGTGCAAAATAAACGCAGTAAGTCCCCTCACTTAAAAATGTCCAAGTGATACAATGCTAGAGATGCTAATGTGTCTCCACAAATTAAAGAGGCACTCAGATGACAAAATGTGATTAAACACCTAATTTGTAAACACATACACCATCTTCCCTAGGAAATACCAATTCTACCCCTTGAAAACTACTACTCTCCCATCTTAGAAGGTATACAGAAAAACTAGACAATGACCAAGAACAGCAATTCAAAACATTTCCATATAGGAAAAACTGAATAGATTAGGTGTCCTTATTGGATAAGAGACAATTGAAACAGGACATCACTGTCTCGTGTGGGTAAGAGAGAGGAATGGGGTATGATTATTCACTACTTCCTATGCTACAGAAAACTGGTCATAACCAGTGAAATTATTTGATAACAGGCTCAATTCAGACAAAAGAATGTCACAAAAGGCTTTGTTGAATTGAAAAAGGGATTAGTTTGGTATATGGGGAAAAGTCCGTCAGCAGCTATTAAAAATGAGTCTTGTGCCTAACCTGCAGCTCAGAAGTTCTTAATCCTCATGATTGTCAGAAACTGATAGGATATAAAAAGAAAATTGCTTTATAATATTTTCCATTTTCCCTTAATCTTTCTATAAGATTTTTCTGGTTGCTACTGCTACAGACTAGCTATTGGACTAGAAAAACCTGTGATCTGACCCTGGGAGGCTGCAGAATTGCACTGGTTTTCAAACCACAGAAAGACAGAAAGAAGTCTACTGGTATCAATCATACAATCTTTATATAATAAATAATAATAAGTAAGGATTGTTTTATTAATGTAAACAGATTTTTTTTCATACTACAGTATTATTTATATTTATTCAGTAATTTTGATTTCCAACTTTGGATATTTGAAATTAATTACAGTATCAGTGTTCCTGTTGCAGAACATTTCATGCTAAATTTAGTTCCCATTTATGGAACTTGACTTTACTCCCATTTTATTCCTCCAAATACAATACAAATCAGTGTAGAAAGTTAGGTGTTGAAAAGCAGAGTCTTACTTCTGAATTTCTAAGCTGCTGGGGATTTTACATAAGGCAGAAAATCGTTCTTTCCAATCCCTTTTTTGAATCCCTGGTTTAGAGATTTGATTCATTCCACCCATGTTGCCTTAAATTAAACATGCTGAACAGGTATAAAATATTCAACAAATAAGATCCCAGAGGGTTGTAATCAGTTGCATAGAGTTTAGTCTGAGACACTAGTGGTGTCCCCCAAGGTTCAGTACTGGGCCCAGTATTGGAGTTCTGTGTCCAGTTCTGGGCTCCTCAGTACAATAGGGACAAGGAGCTCCTGGAGCAGGTCCAGAAGAGGGTGTCAAAGATGACTAAGGGAGCATCTATTTTTACAAAGAAAGGCTAAGAGAGATGGGCCTGTTCAGCCTTGAGAAGGGAGGACTGAAAGGGAACTTTATCAATGTATCTTAAGTATCTGAAGAGAGAGCATCACTAGCGGGGTTCACCAAGGGGCCAGTCCTGTTTAATATCTTTATTGATGATCTGGATGAGGGGTTCGAGTGCACTCTCAGTGAGTTTTCAAATGACAACAAGCTGGGTGAGAGAGCTGATCTGCTGGGGGTAGGAAGGCTCTGCAGAGTGATCTGGACAGGCTGGATAGATGGGGTGAGGCCAACGGTATGAGGTTGAAGATCAAATGCCAGGTCCTGCACTTGGGTCACAACAACCCCCTGCAGCACTAACGGCTGGGAACAGAGTAGCTGGAAAGCTGCCCAGTGGAAAAGGACCAGGAGTGCTGGTTGACAGCAGGTGAACCTGAGCCAGTGAGTGCCCAGGTGGCCAAGGCCAATGGCATCCTGGCTTCGATCAGAAATAGTGCGGCCAGCAGAGCGATTGAAGTGATTGTCCTCCTGCAGCTGACATTGGTGAGGCTGGACGTGGAGCACTGTGCCCAGTTCTGGGCCACTCATGACTAGACACTGAGGTGCTGGAGTGTGTCTGGAGAAGGGCAACAGGGCTGGTGAAAAGTCCAGAGGGTAAGTCCTATGAGGAGCAGCTGAGGGAGCTGGGATTGTTTATCCTGGAGTAAAGGAAGCTCAGGGGAGACCTTACTGCTCTCCAGAACTCCCTGAAAGGAGGGTGTAGCCACATGGGGGTGAGTCCCAGGTGGGTACTCTCAGGCAACTGGTGACAGGACAAGAGGAAATTGACTCAAGCTGCAACAGGGGAGGTTTGCGTTGGACATCAGGAAGAATTTTTTCACTTAAAGAGTGGTTAAGCATTGGAATGAGCTGCGCAAGTGGTGATGGAGTCACCATCCCTGTAAGTGTTCGAGAAATGACTGGACATGGTCCAACTGACAAGGTGGTGAAGGTTTAAAGGTGTGACTCAATGATCTCAGAGGTTTTTTCCAACCTCAGTGATTCTGTGATTCTGTCAAAAGGATGGAGCCAGGTTTTTAGTGATGCTAAGCAATAGGACAAGAGGCAGAAATAGGACAATGGGCAGAAACTGATGCATGGGATGCATGCATCTGAATATGAGGAAGAACTTCTTTACAGGAACAGTTTGCCCAGAGAGGGTGTGGAGTCTCCCTCACTGGAGATATTCAAGAACCAAACCATCTGGATGCAATCCTGTAATATGTGCTATAGGCTGACCCTGCTTGAGCAGGGAGGCTGGAACAGATGACAACCCATTGTTGCAACCTTACCCATTCTGTATTTCTGTGATTCTGTGTCTAAAGGGACAGCTCCATTTCCAGTTCTATTAGACTTTGGTTTTGTCAGTTGATAAAGATCAAGAAAAATTGTATTGCAGTAATGCCTATACCCTTTGTGCCTTCCTCTGGGGTTTTATGAGGGACTTTGGGGCTAGGGGAAGAGGGGAGGATTTGAGAATCAAATTAATTTGGATTTTGTTTTGGTTTGGTTTTTTTGTTTTGTTTTTTTTAAAGAAATGGATTATGTCTATTTTGAAAACAAACTGCTTGATTACTTTAAGCCTTTTTCCTTAGACAAAAATTTTAAAAAAGTAAAGGAGAAACAAAGAATTACGTTGGCTTTTCCTTTAATTTCACTGTTTAGTAATATAATCCCAAGGCAAATACTCAGAGAATATTCATTTCATAGAAAAAAATCAGCATTTTTATCTGAATCAGCTCAGAACTTGCAGTGACACCCTGCTGATTTTTTAATAGAGAAGGAAACTGAGATCGCTACTCATGAATTAAAAAAACATAATAGGATAAGCATTTACTTTTCAGAAAAAAAATAGAAAAAGGAAAATAAGTAAGTGGTTTGCAGGACTTTTAATTTGTAATGGTCGGTCTTCTGTAATAGATCATAAAGCTCAAACGGCATCAAGTCTCATCAGAGATTAGCAAATACTTTGCCAAAATTGTGTTCACTTAAGTCTCAACATTTTCCAAACTTACCCTGCTGTCTTTGAAATCCAAAGCTGATTTTCTAGTTAACTTCAGTTAGAGTAGGTTCTTCTGATTTGAAGCTCTCTTAGAGCAAGTTTGGAACATTTCATCATGCAGCAGCTGCCAATGAGGAACAAAAAGCCAAAGTCTGTGTTTTACTGCATGTAAAGCAGTGCCTGGAGGAGGCTCCGAGTACACAGAAAGGTTCTGCCTGGGCAATTATCTGCATTTTACATCCAGTTAGAAGAGCTGCATATGCAATCATAAGCATAATTTCTTCAATGTTTTTATTTCTACTTGTCAACTGCTATTTTATTTCCGCATTTGTCCCCCAGGTACTTTTAGGTAGATCATTCTTAATGCTGGTACTAGAATTGGTTTTGCATGAATCATAGTCGGAAATACGTAACTGTTAGACGTGTTCTCTCCAGGTTTGTTCAGATGCTGCCCCTGTACCACAGCCTGTTGCCAGCAGGCAATTCCTTCATCTAACACCAAGGTTGCACATTAGGTAAAGGCTATTCATGGCATTCGTTTCACCGTCGGATTGTGTTTCATATTCATCTCAAAGGGACACCTGAGAATAGAGGGCTTTACCAGGAGCTTTCAGGAAAGAGATATTATCTTCATTTTATATTGGTACTTGAATACAAACCAGACATAAAAAAATAAACAAAATATGGCAAGAAGGTACACTGCCTGATGCACATAAAAGTTTACTGGACTAAGTCTGGAAAATACAGCAGTGTACCTTGGGGAGTGTTTCAGTGCTAGCAGAGAAACAGCCTAGAAAATTTATTAGATTTTATCCAGCTCTAGCTGGACTGACTCAGAAAGGCTTATTGCTCTTTAAACCTTACTGCCTGGCTAAGGAACTTGTCCTGGCAGTGCATATACTATATTGCTACCAGGTCAATTCTTGGTGAGGCTTTCTACCTGCAATGAGCACAGAGCAGGGCTGTTGGGTGAAAAATGGCACCTGCATCTTCCCAGGGACTGCAAGGTGATACCCACATGGCATGCCAGGAGAGGATAGGGAGAGCAGTGTGCCTGTGATGACCCCTGTGATGTGTATGGATGTGTGGATGGACATGTATATGTACTAGAACCATTCAGTGTTAGTTACAAAAGCACATTCAAGTAATTGTGCATGTTTATTAACATTTCTGATTCATAATTTGGGTCTATCTGTCATATTACTGATACTGATCCTGAACCTGTAGTTCACTGATTGTCAGCTATTTGTGTGTCATTTATAAATCAATAAAGCACTTTGATGTTGATTTGTTTTAAACTACATAAATGGATGTAATCTTTCTCTGCAGCAAGGACCATAAACAGAAGCATGTGATGATTCTCTGAAATGTCTGAGTTGTTTGTTAGGTTAGATGAAATGAGGTCTGTTCAACACGCCTGGCATGTGCTGAGTTTGACTCTGTCCAGTCACTCTGAAATGATTGCAGGAAGCTGGAGGTTTATTTTAGCAGAATCTGACAAATACACTATGATCATCTATTGATAGTATTGAAATAAAGTACTTTCACAGAGCAAAATCTGTCAGAAGCTTACTGTCTGGTTCCATGCTCAAATGATCTCTATTTGGCCCAATTCAGAAGACATCCTGGCCTCAAATACCATCCTCTGAAGTATTGTGCTTCTAATATGCTTGTTAAATCTCTGGGTTTTTTAAATTTATACTTCAATTTTGAATTCATTTTCAAATAATATTTGTTAATGTTTTCATTAATATCTTTCCTTACTGGCTAAACAAAAGATTCACTTAAATATACACCAGCTTTACAGCATCTTCACCATGGTGGTATTCTTATTGCAATTTAATGTTACAGGCTATTAACCAAAACAGCTGATTCCAAAATAATGCTAATATCCAGTCCAAAAGATCCAACCAAAGCTATTACCATATTTTATGTGTATTCCCCAATTAACCAGACTGTCTTTTGCTTAAAAATCAGCACCATAAACTATATATCAGTAATGTGTGTATGCTGAACAAACTGCTGAGGCCTAAATTTTTTCTGCCTACATATCTGCAAAGCTAAATACTCAGCAGAGCTAATAGAACTCACCCTTTTCCCTGTACTTGCATTCTAGTGATAAGGATATCGTTGGCTCTTCACCAAAGCAATCTTTTTTCTGCAGAAAGTTGTGGACTTTTAGTATGTAGGACTACATTAAGCTATTTAAATTGCAATTTCAAGTCATCTTACAAACAATAATTTATTTAGTATCCAACAGTATAATGATGTACATGTAGATGCAATCTTGACCTCTGCTCTGGGGCGGGTGTGTGCATGCCCACTAGCCACAGTAAACCTCTTATCTGCTCTGGTTAAGTTCACTTCCAGTGAATGACATTCCATATTTTTTTAATGTTCAATTCCATGCTTTAAAATTTCTATCAATATTTAGCCTAACTAATTTTCTCAGAAAGGTATGTAGTTCTCTTCCAGTATCTCTTTCACATGGTGGGTTAACATTTCTCTTAAGTCTTCTTTTTTAAGGACAAACAAACCAATTCTTTCAACTCATCTTGAAATTTCCTATTATATTTGTTACCTTCTGTGTTCTTTCCAAATTATATCTTTCACCAAATGTGTTTTGCCCCCCCAAAAAAAGACTTAAAAAATCTTTGTCAATCTAGAACCATCTATATCTTCAATACCCCACCCTTTCTAAGATATACTAAAATATTCCCTTTCAATTTTGAAAAAAGATCACTTTTTTGTGTCAGAATGCAACATCAAGATCCCTTTCTGTAATATTTCTGCTTAGTCAGTTTGTCTCAATTTTCTAATTCAGCTTCTTTTAATTCATATTTCATCTCTTTGTCTTGGATCTCATCTTCTTTCAATGAAATCATCCCTTCAGTTTATTAAGACTGTTTCGAATTCTCATCTCTCTCCACAGAGCAGCTATTCTAAGCCTGATTTATCAGCAGAATGCACCCTATTCCTCACTCCATCACCTGATCCGTTAATGAAAACATCAAACAAATTTAGATCCAGAACAGACTTCTGCAAGATTTCTCCTGAAGTTTCTTTGTGGTGACCAGTAAACATGTGACACTTCCTCCAGAAGCAGTTTACCACCACAACATGTGTTCACCTAGCTATGTTTTTAAGCAAAACATATTTGTCCACTTTGTTTATGAAAATGTCACTTGGAGGTGTGTTGCAAACTTTGCTAAAAGTCAGTTTGTATCACAATCAGTGATAGTGATTGTATCACAATCTGTCAGGCCAGTTAATTTAAGACGACAATGTATTTGATGCCCCTCCTCCACATTATTGATCTAGTGCTCTTAATCTGTAGCCTCCATTCCTTCTTCTGAAACTTGTTCAAGATGCACAGAGCACCTCACGACTCATTAGGGTACCAAGGGAAGCAGGAGAAAAAAGGAAGCAGGATGATTTCAGAACATACCGTGGTATGAGTTCTGTTCAAGGGCACTCTGAAATAAATGCATACAAGGCATCTTTGATTCTCTGTGATCCAGCCTGTGTCCCACTCTCACTCCTGAAGACTCTTCCTGGAGCTGTTAGTACTTTGATTCCACTTTGAATGTGGACAGACTTCACAGAAGACCTGAGTAATAACTAGTCTTGAAGTAGTGAGAGAACGACCTATGCATGGAGGTCAACGCTGTGGATTTTGATCACTCCAGGCTGAGGCAGAACTTGAATTCAGGGCCTTTGTTTACTGATTTGTGCTTTAATTGCTAAGTTACTTTTAAAATTGAGCTGGCAGCTCTTTGGTCAACTTTCATAAGGAAAGCAGTGGTAGCAATTTGATCCAAGAAATCTCTCTGAATTTAACCTTTTGGATAATAAAGGTAGATGAACTCACAAATCCTGAATAGCTGCAGTGATAGGTAATGACCTGTCCACCATGATTAAAACTAAGGGCAGATTTTTAGAAGCCTGTGGAACTAATGCTAAAAAATCCCAAACCCACCAAACTCAAAAACCCACCACTGCGCTTTAGGCAAGGGTGCCTTTGGAAAGGAT
This sequence comes from Corvus cornix cornix, assembly GCF_000738735.6. Lineage (NCBI taxonomy): Eukaryota > Metazoa > Chordata > Aves > Passeriformes > Corvidae > Corvus > Corvus cornix. The sequence continues at coordinate 15,506,493 of NC_047057.1, read as the reverse complement.
CTGAGATTGAATTATTTTTAATATAGTAATTTATTTTTCTTATTTCTGTTTAAGAGCTACTTTAGCACCTAAATCCCTTTACTGAGCCCACCCTGAAGTTATGGAGGTTAATAAATAAAGCAAAAAATATAAATTATTACTATCCCCCACTGAACTGAACTGGAAGGGCAGTTAGCTATTACATGTGAAACCCCTGTCACTGAGCTCAGGCTTGGCAGTCCAGCGAGATCAAGAGGAGTCTTCCAGAAGTGGATGGTGAGTTTGCACCTTCCATTAACACTTCTCAAAATCAATGACAGAACCCTTAAGGAATACCAGGCTCAAATCATGATCTAAGCTTGTGCTATTCCTGTTGAAATAGTTTTATTCATAAATCATGTTAAGATTTTATTCACACTGAAAAGCCTGATAATTATTTAATGCATGAAGCTCATAATCATCTATATGTACCCTGCTTCAGCAGTTACATTAATCAGAAAATAACAGTTGTACAGCAGCTCAAATGACTTAGTAAATTGTACAAGCAGTCCATCTTTTCTCTCCTAAGTGCTAGATAGTGATTATAGGCTGTACAGCAGGTAACAAAACCTTAAACACTTTGATAAACACTTCGATAAACACTTCTAATCAGCTTTTCCTTAATTTTGCCTGCTGTGTGGAAAACTCTAGTATATTTGCAGCATGATTGTGTGGATTTGCTAAATCACAACCTAACTCTTAAATGGAGGGAATGGTCATAATCAAGAGGACAAATTTTAAAATATATGGAAAAGGAAAGAAAATACAAGATGCTTGACCAATTGCAACCGTTAGGTTAGATCAGGTCATTATAATAAATAGATTATTACCTGCTCTCAAATTACCAAATCATACTTTCTCTGTTCCTGGTTCTTCATAGTATTGTGAAGTTTAAATCTCCTAACATAATAAAATTTTTTGATATTAAAGTTATACTTTTGGTTCCCCACTGCATTGCACCTGGAGCACTCATGGTATGTAGAAAAGCAAGGACCAAAATCGGGAAGGCAGAACTCAAAACAAACAGGTGGTGTTATTCATGATTTGGAGATCAGCTTTCATCAAATATTCTCTAAAATTTACAGGTTTACCAGTTCTTTAAAACAGAAACAGCTTGTTATTCAGTGTTATTCTATTTCATTAAAGCAGCAGCGCCTACTGATAAGACTTTTCCTTCAGTTGCACTCATATGATAGCATTATTATTCTTTAGATGCCCATCACATTGAAAAACTGCAGTACTGAACGGAACTTTTCAAATACCTGAAACTCACAATAAATAGACAAGTTTGCAAAGTACTGTCTAATTCAAATTTCAAGGGCCGTGCTGTACAGAACAAAATCTAGGTATTTATCTTGACAGTAATGATTTAGGGAGTTCTGGAAATGCAGCAGAAAGTTTACCTGTTTAACACTTTTATACTTCTCTGGAGCTTAGACATGCAAGGCTCCCCATAACAATAATCAAACATTGGTCAAATCTGCATATCCATATCTGAATTAGTCACAGGGGTTGCTTTTATAACTAAAGAAGTGAAAATTACACTAATTTTCACATGGGTGTAACTCACCCATGACAAATTGCTCTCTGAAAGTGTGCTTTTTTTTTCCTCACTGTTTGCGAAGAAGCTTGGGAAAATGCACTTAGATGTAATCCTCTGAATTTAGGTTCAGCAGAATTTGAGATGAAACACACACTGCATGTTTTCTTCTCCTTGAGCTGAGAGCCCTATTTTGTGCAGTGACCTGATGGACAAGGCCTTTTAAGACATCATAGAATCACATTATGGTTTGGGTGGGAAGGGACCTCAAATATCACCCAGTTCTAATGTCCCTGCCATGAGAATGAACACCTTCTACTAGACCAGGTAGCTCAAAGACCCATCCATCCTGGCCTTGAACAATTCCAGGGATGGGGAATCCACAACCTCTCTGGACAACCTGTTCCAGTTACGTAGTCAGGAGAGCAAGAAATGTGTTTGAAAAGAGTATCATTATTTAGCCTACTGATAAGACAACACAAGAGCACAAGAGCAAGAAATATGAATTAAATCTGCGGATTTGATACTCATCAGGGAGAAGTCTTAGATCCTGGTCCCTCCTCCCTTGATTATTGATATTTTAATTCTATTTTCTAAGTAAAAACATTTTAAAAGTTCAGGAAGCAACATATAGCCAATGACTGTAAGTGTTGAGGCCTGTATAGGTCTCAGCTCACTTCCCCACAGCTTGGAGCTCAGCTAAATGAGTTCCCCTGCTCATAGCAGTGATTTTCATTATAATTATGCTAAGGTTTTACAGTAATCATACTGCAGCAACACAAACTTCTAAAAATACCCTTGTGATTTTTCACAAGTTCAGCCAGATATTTTCAAGGCATTGAGTATTTATTGTCTCTTCAAAATATATTCAGATTCATTTAACATAGCCAATTATGAGCTGCCTGAGGGGTTTACATAAACGCTTCATCAACTCTTCTGAAGTTAGTCCCATTAAATATGAATAAGTCCAAGCTGGACTTGTTATGTTGCTAGTTCGTGAACTTTCCCAGTGGGCACTTAAAAAAAAATTCAACTATAATGCATTAAGAACTGTCTTTCTTTTTATATTAATTTTCCCCTTTTTTTTTTTTTTTTTTTTTTTTAGTATAGAATAAAAAAACCCAAAGCACAGAGCCCAGACAGACTTTACTGAAATCTCTGGCTTATTTTGCATTTTCTATTCCAGTAGTGTAAAAATCCTGTTCAAGGAAAAGACACAAAAGGAGTCAAAGTGCCTTTTGTAGCCAGTAGAACTACAATACAAATAAAGAATGCCAGCAACAAGAAATCCTCCAAGAGTTTGAAAAGTGTCTAGAAGCAAAGGAAACAATGTTCCAGCTCAACTTCCCATTAAAAAATGTCTATTGCAATTTGAACATGTCAACTACATCCACAAATCTCATGTGATTGCTTCCACTTAGCAGCATGAAACCCAGCAAGTAGGATTCCAGCACATTACAGCACTTGAGCATATGCTTATATTTACTTCTAAACAACAGACTAATGAAAAATTGAAATTAAATCTCTGCCTAAGAGCTTTGATTAATCCAATGATGAAGAGTTTAAGTAAAACTCAACTCCTAAAGAATATTTTTACAAAATATAATCTTCACTGTTGTACAGAAAGAAGAAAATAATGTTCCTTATGGATCTTCCTTAATTTACTATAAGCAATGGGGATTTTATCCACCATTATTTTACTACATTAATAAATGACAACTGACAAGTACCTAGTGGTTTTTTAGTGAAATTTTATAATAACAGTCAACATAATAAACAGTTGGAAGATAAAAAGTCAAGCCCTCTAGCAGGGAAAAGTTTGCAAAACAAAGAAGAGAAATGTTAACTATTGTTTTCTCATTCTCATTGCTCTTGGCATTATATCAGGGATTTAAATATGTGTTACCTTTCCAAAAAATATCTTTAGATTCCCATGAGATATAAGTATACTTCTCCTCAAAAATTACTATATTTCAAATGTCTGCTTTAATAGTTATTAAGCCAAAAGACTTAATGTGGAATGCTTTAAAAAAAGGACTAATTCTACCATGAAGCAGTAGCCAGAAATTGCAAAGGATCTCACAATATTGCACCTATGGCAGATAAAAGAAAATGTAATACAAATTTTTTTTCTTGCTCTTATTGTTGTAGCTGCCACATTTTTTCTTTTCTCTGCCACCATTCATCAAGCTGTCTCAAAAAATCCTAATAGACTTTGGTAATGAGATATATTTCATATATGCCTAATTGAAGATCTTGGCCTAATCATTTGCTATGCCATACATATGCATTTTAAGTGAAGTGTAAGTAACTGGGACTCTTATTACCTACAGAAGAAATGCAAATGGATTACATAATCTATTTCTGTAATACATGTATTTCGAGCCAATAAAATGACCTTTGAAAATTACTGAGATGCGTGAAAATGCCATTTACTGTAATAGGAATCAGCAAAAGAAGGTGAACTGGAGGTGAGGCTTAGCACTTAAATTTTCAGAATCTAGGCAAAATTTAAAGTGTGTGCTGTGAATATTTAATCATTTTTAGGAAACACATACAGTACATGTGCATCATGCAAAAGTATTAAGCTTTGTTACCTTCACATTTAAACTAGCTTTGTTTTGCATTTTAATACTTTCTTATTAATTCTACCTTCATTTCTAATCAGAAACAGAAATAAATGCATGGTATTAGAAGAGATCTTTAAAATTATAATTTATTAACACTACCCATATACAAACAGTTTAAAAAGTCACTGACTCAAATATCTTACAGTTTAAAGCACAGTGCAAATGGAGACTCTGAGGCCATTTTCTGATAGAGGTTTCACTAAATTATAAAATTAAAATTAATTTTTCAAGTGAAGTGTCAATTCAAGATGTGGGAAAATAGCATTTTCTTCTGTCACACTTTCCACTTCTCCATCCAGAACCTGATGAACATTCCAAGGGTCAAATTTTACAGCTGAGGTGTTTTAGAAGTGAAGTTGTTGTTAATTGGGTTGTTGGTGAAATTTATTACCCAAGCACTTTTTATTTCCACAAATTATTACAATAGAAGGCATTCTTCCAGTCTCAGAACTAATGATGAAGTCCTGCTCAGTAAGTATTAGTTAAGTGAGCAACTGGATTTTTAAAAATTCTCATAACTGTATAACCCGCTAGAAGAAAAAAAAATCAAAAGTTTAGAGCAGAAATTGCAGAGTGAAAATACTAAAGAATCATTGTGCCATCTTTAAAGTGAGCATGTCCAAAGTTATCAACTGATAAGAATCTAGCTGAAAGAAATCAAAACTTTTCTCATTTACAGAAGGTAAATGAGTAGAAATGCACAGAAATAAGTATTGAAGGCAACCAGCCTTCCATTAGTTTTCCCTGTCATTACATGATGACAGTAAGACCTGACAAGGAAAACCAAGCAATTTTTAATAATCAGCTGCACTTGAGGTCAACAAATAGTAGTGTTTTTAACTGTAGCAACAGGATTCTGTGCAATCTCTGAGAAAAGTCAAGATCTATTCCTACACATGGCTGTCTTAGGAATTAACCATGGTCTGCATTTCACCAGCATATCACTTAAGACCAAAAGATGAGCATTTTGATCTGCTTTACCTCCCAGGGAGGCACATTGACACTTTTACATTATTTAATATGCCTTCATATGTCTGTGTGTTGAGTGCCTTCAAATCACAATGAGATTGTCAATGGAAGTTTCATAGATTTTAAGTCGAGAAAGGACCATATTAATAATTTTGTCTGACTCTCTGCATAAGGCAGGACATTACTTTTACCAAGCAATTTCCAAATGAAGCACATGACTTCAGGGTGAACTAGGCAATATCTTCTGGAAATTAATTCAGTTGTTATTTCAAGTGTGAAAGATTCTACCTTTATTCCCAGGAAAATGCCTTCATTTTTAGATCCCATCACCAATCATTTCTAATGACAGCTTGTTTTTATTTTTCAGCTGTAATGTTACATTTTGCTATGTTATGTTACATTATGAGACAGTACAAGGTTGTTTTATCTACTTAAGAGCCCTGAGGAAAGGCTGAGATATTTGGGGTGCTTTTTAATATTTTCATAGGCACTCATGTATGAGGATCCAGTCTCTTTTTAATCTTCTTACCACTAGAATTCTTTATACAGAAATCATTTGATGACAATTCATTCTTCTCTTCATTACTGCTTCTTCTTTGCCTTTGGAAAAAATTTCAAGTTTTTTAAATTTTTATTATTATCTTGGATAATATTAACATGTCTCTAACAAAGTGCATCCAGAAAAGGCTCAAAAAGTCTTTAATGTAATAACAAAATGTTAGTAATGAAAAAAATTGTGTGATGATACTAGATTTTACTGATATTCTTTGCACTTACATTTCACACACATGCTTAAAATTACTCATACTTAGATCAACATAATGAAAAAATAGTCTGGTCCAAGATTTTCAGAGCAAATGAAGCCATGAGTGACCCTAGAATAACAACAACAGGAAGAACAAAAGGCATTAGCAAGCTGTAGAGGTCTTAGCCTTTGAAACAGTACGATGTTATTAATAACGCTACTGCTGTTATGCCAAAACAAAGAAGGAAGCCCAATGCAGAAATTTGTTCAAAATCAGGATGTAACAAACAGGTGATAAAGACACTAATTTGATCAGTATGTTGATGACACCATATACACCTCAATCTAAAAGCTGTTTTGTTTTGGAAAGTTTTGTTGCAATATCTATGATGTGTTTGGAAATTTTGTTTTTCCATCAAAACTCTACTGTAAAAATCTGCACTACAGTACAATATTGTTTACCAATATAAGCCTTTTTACATATATATAAACTTCATCTCAATTTGGAGATCTTTTCTATTTTAGAAAGGGTGAAATAGGCAAATCCTTGCTGTGACACACTAAGCCTAAGATTCACTGAGAAAATAGCGCAGTAGGGTGCTGAGTATAGACCCATGGCCACAAAAGCATGACAAAGAAATGCAAACAGATTCTAGAAATGCTGCCAAATCAGCCAAAATAATGCATATTTTCAATGCCATTTCTTGAGCTGCATTGAAATGTAGGTTATTTTTTGAAAGCAAAACTGAGACTTGGCAAATTGAATTCCTTAATCAATGGATTTGTAAGAAGCTATTTGTTAATGTAGTGTTTGGATGTAGCATGATAGATATTTAAAGTGGTGAATGGAATGGCATGAGCAACAGATCTTGTATTGACTTTCTGAACAAAGGAAATCTCATTGAGAATTCATAATTATTCAAAATGTATAATTGCTATCAGAGCAAATCTGGACATTAAAGTTTAAACCAAAGAGGAAATAAATTATTCATATACCAAAATCACTAAAAACTGCAGAAGAACAACCACAGTTCAATAAAAAAGGCCATCAAACAATTCCCACAGTAGTGCTCCATGATCAAATATAAATAAATGTTGCATGTTCCTTAGGCCGATAAAAACCCAAAAAACAATGTCCATCTTATTTGCAGAGTCACAAATTAGGTAACTAATTAACACAATTTCTAACTTGCCCATTAATTTTTGTATAGTATGTATACTGACAGAGTCGTCAGATGAATTCTGGAGCTGATCTTCACAGCAGAGCACTAATGCTGGTTTATGGGACTTTCTCAGAGCTGCAAATGATAGAAGGAAAACAAAAACTGAAACTTAGGTCAATGTCTCAGAAAAAAAGGAAAGAAGAGCAGCTTAGTGGAAGGGGATGAGACCTCATATTTCAATTTCCACCCCTAGGATTATCTCTTTCTTTTCCAGACACATTTTTCCATAAATATGCACCGTGCTGTCTTTTTCATTCTGTCCAAATGAGATGTCTTTGTCCAGATCTCCTTGCTCTGACCCAGAGTCCTCACTGCACCACTCAAAACACTATGTGATTTAAGTGTGTTTAGGAGGATCAAGCCTCCTCAAGACGAGGAGGACCCTGAACAAAGGCTTTTGGGATACTTTTGGCATCACAGTGTGCTGGAAAAGTGATTTATTTTCTCTGTTAGGTATGTAAGCACAGCAGAAGGAAGGCTAGGCAGCCTGAGTCCTGCCTGAAGTGTCCTTTGTTTCTGCTCTCAATTCCCTGTACAGACAACAGAGATGTGAGGTACAACTTGAGCTCCTGTGGTGGCTTCCAGATGTCTTCACAGATTCCTTCTTCCTTCCATTGTCTTCAAGAGAATCTGTCAGTTCTAGTGAGGCCATAGGTGTGAGCACAGTGACATTATTTCATCGCAGATAGTATTTGGATGGATTCTAATGACAATTGCCTTCTTTTGAGAGGATAAATTCTAAAAGCTTAAAAAATCAAAGTAATTGAATAAATAGCCTGGTTTTCTGTCTGAGCATAATGGCACTGAGAATGTGGCCCATATGGCCATACCACTTTTTTTCCCCCAGAGACCACAATGACTGTTTGATAAGATTGAAACTATTTTTCAAACAATCTGTAGTTATTTGTGTTGCTGTAAAAATGTCATTATATAGTAAAGGTAATAAAAAATACTTGCATTCAACAGAAAAAAACACTAAAGTAATTTTTTTAGTGAAGGTTAAGTAGGCTTCTCACTAGCAACTATGAAGATTTTCAGCTCAGTGTGTGTATGTCTGTCTTCTTAAGCTGTCAGACAATAATTCTGAGATTTTTCAGTATACTGAGCTAGCTGAATTCTCTGCGAATTCTAGGGGAAACATCTACTCATTTTAGATGATAGAAGAGTTTTCAGAAACTGAGGGGGTTTTTCTGCAGAAATAGGAGGGTTTTATTTCTCTGATTATGAAATGCTATAGTTGCACTTTACACTAAAATGGGGGGCTTTATTCTCAAAGAACTTGTCAGGATTCTTCTGTTTGCAGTCTCCCTGAACTATTTGCAATATTCATTATCATTTTTTCTTGATATTGAAAATATGCTTAACAATGTTTTGCATGCACAAGTCAAAGAAGGGTAATTATTTATCAGCCAATGTATTGTAAATTGTTTCATTTAGGCCATGAGACAGATCATTTGCAATATAACAACTACTATGCCTTGTTGAAAAGTGTAACTATAATTTACCCTGTGTTTAAAATATGCTTTCATCCCTAATAAATGCAAAATTGGAAATAAAAATCATGCTTGAAGAAGCTCCCTTTCCTTTCAGGAAATTGGGTCAAATTTCCTCTAACTAAAGCATTTTATTGTATTAACTATTACCTCGCACGTGCCATTTGCCTGCATACAGCCTGACAATTCAACAACTTATATATTCTTTGCAAAGCCTACATTTGAAACAGATGTCCAGTGATTTGGAGAATATACTATATTATAGATAAATTGCAGTAGGAATAGGCAACATGGCTGCTGGGGAAATCTGTTTGATGGGATCTTTCTTTACTGAGCTGTCTCAACTTTGATCTAATAAGTCTCATATTAACCTCCCACAAATTCTATAAACCTCAGTTTCCTGCAAAGTGTCTGAGGATGAGATAAGGTTTCGTGGACTGTCTTTTGCATTTGCTTGTTTTATTTTTAATGATTTATTAACACATTTACTCATATGTCGCACAGGGATCTCAATTTTTATCCAATGTATGTTAAAAAATTGGATTGCTTAAAAGAAAGAAAAAATCAAAATCATCGAACTGAAAGAGACAAACATTATGGAAAGCTCCCCAAATTTTCTGAAGGAGACAGCAAATACATGGTAATTTCACACTCAAGGAAACATGGGAATTTTTGTTCACTAAGATGCATTTTAACATTTTCCTGGCTACATTTCAGACAACAGAATGCCTTTGGGATATTCAGTCTATGTGCAGACAGATGTCTGCTACAGGTATTACCAGCTTCTCAGATAAAATCCAAAGATAACATTCACAGCACCGGAATGAGCAAAATTAATATGTTTCTCTTACAAGGCACTAAAACCCCCCACCCTCTCAACTACAACTTAAATAATACCACCATTATGAACAGTAGAAAATTGCCTCAGTTTTTAACTAGCAAGACCAACCTCCACAAATCCTAGATCCCTGAGACCAAGGGGAAAAGTCTGGAGTGGCTGGCTTACCATTGATGGAAGAGTCAGGGACTCCTATCTAAGGTCAGGGAATACTTAAGCAAATGGTACACACTGATACATCTTTTAAGATTTCTTAATATTTAAGATGATAAAATGAACATATACACAAATGCAAAACTACTGATAATATTATTGAAGATTAATTGTTAATTAATTGTCTTTTTCATTTAGTCTCCCTTAGAACCAAATCCACATTAACAATAGTTACTAAGGAGAGAAATAAAATTTTCACACAGTAAAATTTTCACCACCCCTTCTCACCCTTTCAAACTGTCTCCTCATGACATTTTCACCACATCATGCCTCTTGTACCTCTTGATCATAGTCTGATATAAGTCCATGGAGTTTCAGACAGTTAATGTAATTTATATTTATATCATAAATGGAAAAAAACTTTGAGATTATCAAGAGATTTTTATAGTAGATCAAGTCTGACATCAATAAAGGTTTAAAAGATAATAAAGCAAAAATGCCTTCAGAATATATTCGAACTTTTAGCAAAGCTGAATGCTTTTTTTCCCCAGTATTTCCAGTAGTGCTTGTTGTGTATGAAAATACTCTTATTTCCATTTCCAAATGTGTAGACAGTGGCATTAAGTTTGACCCATGAGAATCTCCTAAGGTTGCAGAAGAAATTCTTGTCTACTGTATTTGATTGCAATGAGATCCTTCATTTTCATTTCACTAACTTAAGCCTCCATATTGACATTATGTTGTTTCAGATTATAGTACTATTAATAAATTGATGTCAAGAGTTCCCTGTGATGCCTTATCCTGGTCTTAAAATCAAGAATCAAACACGGTTAGACGGGAAAAAGGGGTTTTACCTCAGTATTTATTTTAAGGATCCTTAGGTGCACCACGCCCAGGTCGAATGCACTGAAATGCACACCGCAATGCTCCCGCACAATCAATTGGGTATATCATTATAGGTCTTACTAATTAGCATATCTATCAAAGATTCCCCCATGAGAGGCTTGCGTGAGCCCCCCTCCCTGAGGAATCTTCCCCTGGATGATTCTATCTTAGTTTACAAAATGTGTTGTGGAGAGGACCTTGGGGTCTGGGGCTTCTAAGATGTTTAGTCTCCTAACTTAAGAAAATAAGTCTAAGAATGTAGGTTAAAAAACACTAAGAATACAAGACGCTATAAAAAGGTATATAGAAGGGGTATAAAAGAAAAGGCAAAAAATCATCATGGCATCACTTGTGCCTACACCTATTTCTGTAATGAAATGCTTCCATATATCAAACTGCATATTAAGTTTTACTGAAGGACCCCACTTTTCATAAAAAATATTCTTATGAAATAAAAATTCCAGGAATGTTTCTTTATTGTGCTATATAGTCATTGCATCACATAAAAATTAGATTAAGTGGCACTATCAAGACCTGACACACAGCAAGGTCATTTGTATGTGCCAGTCCTGCCAGATGGTCTATGTTTAAGATGTGAGTGGAACTCCACAGCCTTCCTTGCACAAAGATTCCTGTGCTTTAATCTTGCTGATCATTAGATTTTTCCCCTCTATGTTTCATTAACACAGACTTTCTTGCTTCATCTGAAGACACTGTTCACAAGGAGCGCAGATATTTTCTCTTTTCAATGTTACTTAGAATACCTGAAAACAGTCATGACTTTCCTTTTATGTCTTTGCTGCAGTTTAAATAGATAATCCCATTCATTCAATCTTTTCTCTTGAATAATTTTTTTCAGTAGTCATCATTCTCTTTGTTTGCCACTATAATCTCTCCAACTGGTACACACTTTAACTCTCATGCAACATACAAATATTAGCATAAAATCTTTGCCCTGTTTTTGCCCTGTACCTCCCAGGCTTCTTTTGAAACTTATTTGTGAGCCAACTGTTCCCATACTGGTTTCATCTTGCTGATTATTTCTGCCTAAGTGCTGTACCTTGTATTTCATCCCATTTTTAGGCCATTTCTCCCATTTGACAAGATAATTTTGAACTTTAATCCTGCCTCCATCCTTGGGATGTCTCTCAGTTTCATGACATCTGAAAATTTAATAAGTATCTTTTCCATTTCAATTCAATTTCAGTTCAATTTGTTAATAAAAACATTGAACAGAACTAGACCCTTGACAGAACCCTGTATATTCCCACCTGACCCTTCCTTCTTTTTTGACAGTGAAATATTGCCAAGGACTCCATGGATACTGTTAGCAAAGCTGTCTAACACCCACCTGGTAGTTTTCATCTGGACTATGACTCCAAAATTTGCTTATGAGACTGTCACAAGAGATAATTTCAAATGCCCTACAAAAGTCATTATACGACATCTATTGCTTTTCCCCTTTTCACAGCTCCTGCAGTTCTGTCATGGAAGGAAATTAGGCAGGTTTCACATGATTTACTGTTGACAATTCAGTGCTGTTATTTATCCACTTACTATGTTCTACATGCTTAGAGATAGGTTTGATTCCTTGGTAAAATCTTTTTCCGGGACTTGATATTAGACTAGAAGTTGTATGATTCAGTGACTTCTGTGTTTCTTATGAGTAGTCACAAAATGTATTCTTCTTCAGGTCTTCCAACATTTTATCTGTGCTTCCCAGTTTCACAGAAAGTAACTCTCAAATGCAAAGGCAGTTGTGTTTTGGCACATTGTATTTGTTGGCTGTTATACCTTATCTTCCACCTCTAATCACACCCAGTGCAGAGTTTACCATTTTTATGGCAATGATAAAAAGTTACCATTGGTAACCAGAGGCTACCATTCCATTTTCTGCTCTACTTTTTGTTGGAGATACCGTAATAGATTATCACTTGCTTAGATTATGCCAGCAAGTCAGTTAAATGATTATTATCTTTTATTTCTAGTAAAATAAGATGGGAGAGCTCATTTCCATCTTCAGTTGAAGCTCTTTAAGACAACCTGGCTCATTTGGCTAAAATGAGTTAAAAGACACATCACAATGTGAAAGAGAAAGTGATTAGCAGCTGGGAACAGGATTGGGGTCATTACCTCTGCAAGCAACACAGCTGGAGAGGGAAGAAGGCATGTGTTCTGGCTTCAATTTTCCTCTAGCTGAGACAATCTAGCATTTCAAGAGATATTAGCATTGAACACTGGACTTTTTCACAATCTTATTTTCCAAAACATCTTGTAGTCAGCTAATACATCCAGTTCTTTCTTTTCCCCTGCTGCTCCTATCTAATCAGCTATTGAAAGCAGAGGAAATTTCACAGCTTTTGCCTCTACTGAATAATGGGTTTTTTTCCCATCTGTCTGCATCTCCAGTTCTCAAGACAATAAATTTCTTTCATTTTATTCTTACACCTAGTACATTGAATTATTTTTCTAAATGTATGCAACTACCATTAGTACATTCTTATGGTTTAAATGGTCATCAATAAATGCATTAAATACAATTTGGCCTAGGTCAAGTACTTCAGGAATTTCACCACAATGGAAGACTTGTAGTTTCCTTCAGCACAGTCAACCACAATCTCCCCTTTAAGTACTGATTTACTCCTATCACATTTTTTTTAGTAATCCTATAATCTCCAGTTTTATTCATAATTTATGAGTAGAGCTCAAGGACATGTCTTTTAGGAATGATGCAGAGAATGTTTTCCTGATGTGCATGTGAGACTCTGTGATGATCTTAAAAAGGCTGGAGGCCAAAAACCAAGGCAGATCTATTTCTCTGAGAAAGGCAAAGTGCTGTAGAAGTAATTTTTTAGTGACTCCTCCAACATCCTCATTTATCCTTAGATCCTATTCTCCCTGGCATTAATTGCAAGACTTTTGCTGAACTTCAAAGGGAAAAGAATCAGAATATCAAACAGGCAAAATCTCCCGCAAACTGCAAATCTGCAGAGGAGTAGCTGTAGCACAAATCATTGGGAAAATACTGAAGACACTTATGTAAGCCTCAAAGTTAATAAAGATAAAAATTTGAGCTAAGAACAGCTTTTCAAGAAAAGCATAGAGCACTTGAAATCAGAACGTGATGAGTAATTAAAGACATTATAAGCTGCAGTTCCTGATATAGATTGGGGGGCCCCTTTATTACCATGTCTCATTTATTTGACTAATCCTATAAATTTATACTCCATGGTGACAAGCACAGAAATTCAGATATTATTTAATCCTCTTTGTCTCGTTGTAAATACAACTTTCATAGAGAATTGTGTTTTAGGAAAAGGCTTTAAGTGCCTTTCAGGCAGCAGTAAGAGATTAAAAAAAAAAAAAAAAAATCCATTCTTGGCCAGTTCTTTTTACATTGGTGGTTTCTATTCCCCAATAGTTGCAACATCCATGTGAGGAACAAGACAACTCTTAGAAAAATTAAAATAATTTATTAAAACAGAAAAATTGAAAAATTATAAAAATCAGGAAAATATCAAAATTTGGGATCCTAGTGGCTCAAAAGGTATTTCCCGGGAACGCAGGGATTAGAGATCTTTGGGCTTTTACAGCACTGGACCTCCGGTGGAAAACTTGCAGTGCTGGGCTGACTTTCAGCTAACCCGAAAGTCAGAGAAAAATTATTGAAGGCTCCTAAATAGGAGTAAGGCTTAAGTGCCCAGCACTGGCGCCCACCACAGCTAAATCTGCAGTGGTCTGCCCCTGCTCTGAGGCTGACTCAGTATTTTATAGTGCCCTTGCTCCACCCCAGTCCGCCCACAGACCGCCCATGGCACACCCCTTTGGTCCTAAGTGATTGGTGCTTCCCTTTTGACAGATTATCTCTGTCTACCAATAGCTCGTCGTTGTCGGGGGGGGGGGGGTAGTAGCAGCTGGAGTGAGAGTGGTAACATGCCCTTATTAAGACTCAGGTTGCCAAGGAGCTTACTTACAGACCAACGGCTAAAGGTCTAAAGCTGGCTGTTGGCTGTTAGAAACTGGGGTTTGGAGCTGGCCCTGAGCAAAGTAGAAACCCTTAAAATAAAATATTAAAATACATCCAACACATCTTAAAACATTTGCAAAAGTATACAGAGAACATGAGAAAAACAGCTTTTTTAAGGTTGGAAAGGGAATTTTAACTGGGACACTTTTAACTAGGGGATTTTAACTGGAACTGGTGCAGATAAACTGCTTTGAACAAGTGAAAGCACTAATAGCAGAACTTGATATTTGTACCTGGACTGATGGGTGAACATTAACACTCAATTAAAGTTGTGTAACCCAAAATTAACTAATTAAAACACTTAACATGCAAAGACCAAGCTAATTAGGGAGTTCATGTATGACAATCCATGAACAAAATACTGTATGAAAATACCTGCAAGACCCTTTACATGTTGGGTGGTAACACCATTCCAAGGTTCCACTTACACCTTTATGCTTGAGGATGGCCCTTCACACAGCCCTATGTGAAAAGGACCTAAGCACAGCTTTTCAGTGATGTGTATGTGACAGTCATTTTTCACTAGAAATTTTGAGAATTCACAGATGTAAATCCATCCAAAAGAAGAAATATAGGCACAATAATATCCGACTTAATGTGAAACCAGAAAATAAAGTTGTGGTAAATATTCTGGAGATGGAAAACTATAAACAGAAAAATTATTGTGTCACGGTTATTCCAGAAAGCACGAGCAGACAGTTGGTTTGGGTTATGCATATAACCGAGGAAGACCTTTCCTTATCAGGTAAGTTTTCAAGTTATCTGGCCACCAGACCCCTGAACCTTTAGCACTTTCATTGTGATGCTTTCTTACATTCACACACCATTGTCAACTCTAATAATATCTAATAAATATAGTTAAGGTTATGAACCAAATCTAAGCTTCATGAACTGAAGCTAAGCCAATTTTTGTGCTGCTATTTTGTTGGCATGCAGTATAAATATTTCCCTTGGTTTTGGCTCCTGCTTTTAAACTTGATGGTATTCAGACTAATTCTCATTTAGAAGATGTTTTCTTTAAGACTGGAGGGGCCAGCCAGCCACAGTCAGGAATCAGAGGTTAGCACAAGAGCTATTGGTTTTGGCTATGATGTATTTTTTCTCCTTGGTAAAAAGATTCTCTTTGCATAAAGCTAATTCCCCTCAATGGGTTCCTTCAGAAATATTTTGCCAAGAAATTAACTGCATGTATCATTAATGAAGTCAGTGTTTCTGCATCACTGTTCATATAAAATATTGACACAAATAAGGCAATAAACCTAGGAGATTCTATCAGAGACAATGTACCTAAGTACTCTTCTCCAGACAGAAAAAGCCATTAAAAATATTGTTGCCCTTCACAAATTTGTCTAAATTTTGTGGTTTGTTTTTCAGTGATTTTATCTTAATTTTCTATATATCTTAATCTTTAGAAGTACATTTTTCATGATGTGTACCTGGCTAAGAAAGAAAGAATCTGGAAACCTTCAAAAGAAATTGTTCAGTCTACTCAGAGAGTGACATGAGGAAAAATGGGTTTTCCACATTAACTTTCTGGTCGTTAAGCTTGTTTATTGTCTTTGAGAAACTAATGGAGCCATAAAACAAGTGATGAACATCTGACTTTCACCATTCACAAGAAGAACAGGTCTTGGTTAACCAAGTCATGAGCCTTTAAGGAAGTCTCAGTTTATCTATACCACACAGAAACCAGTTTAAACTTTACAGCAAAGTTTAGCCTACATTGAGCATACTCCAGTTGCTGACAGTTGTGGGGTGTGAGTTCATGTTATGTGGAAAATCTTGCAGTAGGCCACAAATGTTGGATATACACATCTTTTCTCCCTCTCTTAGTCTCACCAATTACAGAGATCTCATTCCTGACAATTGTCTTGCTTTCAGTAGCCTGTTTTCAGGGCTAAATTATTTGAAGAAGACCATTGCTGCCAGATTTCCTTTTTAATACAAAGCAAATCCTTCCAGCACTCACCAGCTGATTGTGACTTTTTTTCCTGTGGTAGAATTACCCAGGAACAGCTACAAAGCTTTAAACACATATCTTAATCTGTAATGTACAAATTTTAATTCTGAGTTCTTTTTCAACATCTTCAGGGACACATGGAGTTGTTGCATGCATGTGGGTACACTTAACATTGGCTGGAACCATCTGAACAACTGAGCTACAATAGTCTAGATTCTTAAGTGAATGTTGTTTTTCATTCCTCTGTGTCTCAGTTCCTTGCAAATGAGGCAGAGCTGATGCTGACCCTTTTATTTAGGGTCATGAAGATAAGTTCTTCATTAGTGCTTTGAAAAATACCAGGTGCTGTGGTGTGAACAACAAAGAAGCAACCGGAAATAAACCTGTAATTGTGAATGCAGAATTTGTGTGCATCAGGGCCAACTCACTGAGAAATTCAGAGAGCAGTACTATTTATTTGTTGACTGCCTTCTTAAAGACTATTAAGATATATAAGATTAAACTGCAGAGGCATTTTCTTGTTTTTTGAAGTGTGAATGAGAGTTTCATTCTGGGAATGTTAGCCACAGAACATTAAAAATCCTTTTCAGTCAACTTACCTTTGCAAAGAAAGCAAGAGGCTGACAGAAGGTGTATCTTTTCATCTTGTCTCAGCAAGGTGCTGGCACTAAGCCAGCGCATGCACTGAGAGACAGGCACTCAGAGGCACTCCTTGGGGTGTACGGAGGCTGTGAGAGCAGGGAACTGAACTCAACCACCTCAAAAGTCTCTTCCATGCTTATGATATCAATCTAGACATAAGCACCTTTATCCACAAAGCAATAAGAAACTCAACAGTAGAAAAATATTTGCTTCCGATTTTGGATACAAGAAGCCGGGACTAATCAGTTTCTTCACACACAGAACAGTTGCAAGAGATGGAGTTTAGCAGATGCCTTCATAGAGACAAGCTCAGTACATTCTTCTCTTGAACAGCTGCAGTGTACTTTTATGATAAGCAATAAAATCAAACCCATGATGTCTAGTAAATTACTTTGAGGTATTTTTATCTGATAGTTTTCTTATACTGGAACTGCTACCTAACAGTAGCCAGTGCTGCAAACCAATACACAATTATTTCAAGGGTGTGATTTCAAGGAACATATTTTGCTTGGCCTCCCTGGAGATACACAGGAAAAATTTCACTTTAACATTGCAGTTATCTTCATATGGGCTATAAGGAAGTAATTAAAACAAGCAGTTGCCAAGGAAGTATGGCAAACTTACAGAAATATGTGTGTCCCATTGTATACATCTGAACTAATAATTATGATGTCTTATTAGCTGCCTATTGACAATAAGCTTGGTACTTTGCCATTTATATTCTGCTGTTGCTAGGGCTGAAATGAACACCAGACAACTGCAAGTTTTCAGGAAAGAATAACTGTTGGGTTTTGCCTAGAAAATTGCCCAGTGCTAATTTTAACATGAAAAGCAATCAATAATTGCAAGAGGAAATCAGAAAGACCTTAGCATGATCTTATCTCACTCCTGTCATGTCAGTACAAAACCTCCTATCCATGTGCTTAAAATAAAATCAAACAAGCAGTAATTTTTGCTAGAAGTAGGATTTCTTGCCTTTTAAAGCTGAGTTTTGTCAGAATAAATTATAAGAAGACACAAATAAAACTTCTGAGTTATTTTTATTCTTATCAGAAAGTATCCAAAGCATCATCATTCATCGCCAGAACAGACTGTAAAATGTATTACCTTCTCTAGGCACATCTTGAGTAAAGTGAAGAGTAAATGAGACTACACTTTACAGATGCCCATCTCCTTCCATTTGTTACAGCAAGTGTTGCAGTGCCAAGTCCATCAGTCTGAAATAAGGAACAGTGCAAAGAGAATTCATGATTACAGAAAAACTAACTGCCAGAGAACTGAAATATTTCAGCAATGAAATGTAATGACTATTTATATTACCAGGTTTGGGAAAATTCAGAAATGTACTTGAACAATGCAAATCCATCTCTTTTTATCTACTATGTGCATATGTATTTGCACACATAGAGACATACTTCTGGTTGCAATAAAAGCTACCTAGGCTCTCTATGTTTTTTATTCCACAACTGTTGAATAAAAAAAAAAAAAATTAAATAATTTAGGGATTACTTAAACCAACTAAACTCCCACCTTCATTTGAATTTTAAGATGCCAGCATAGTCACTTACTTTTTCACCTTTGACCTCATGAATCTTGTAGCTCTAGCTTCATGCAGATCCTTTTCATGATGAAAATCTATCTGTTCCAAGAGCCAGCCTGTAACACAGTCATCTGGGCACTCTGCTAGAAATTCATTCCATCCCTGGAACAGGACTGGAACCCAATTCTTGTACTTACTAAGCAGACTTCTGGCAAAAGTCACAACTCTATTAGGTAAAGCTTAAAGCAGACAGAGTCCTGAAATCTCAGAGCATCTCTGGTAGAGTCCTTGCAGGATGTAAGAACAGAGAAGCCTGTTTCTGTTGCCCATCTTTCCATGCAGTATACATGTCTAGACTGAATTCTGACTTGACCTATCCAAGTTTAGTCACATCAGGATTTTTTGGAGGACCTAAAATATTGGCACTTTGGGTATCCCCACCTCTCAATCAAATCAGTTTTACTTCCCTAGACTGCTTCTACAAACAAATTCCCATCAGTGCACCCATATCCCCTTGTTTGGTACTTCATGCTTTTAGAAGTTTTGTAAACTGTGGCACTGTACAGTTAATAGTCAGAGAGGTCTCTCAGTCACAATGCCTTGCATATGGAGCGGCTGTCCAAACTAGACATTGGGAAGACAAGGGTATAAGGAAAATACAGTCTTTCTGTCAGACTTTAATGCCTGCTGAAGAAATACCCTGAGAAGTAAGTGTCTGCAAAACTGGGACTCACAGCCTGGCATTATCTTCATGCTGTACAATTGCCACTGTAGCTCTGAGTACAGACATCTGAAGGCACTTATCAGTCATTGGGTGCTAATGGTTGTACAGCTTCTCCATTCAGACTGGGACTGTGTCTCATCATCAGTATGAAAATGCCAAGGGCTTTGAATCCCTCCATTAGAGAGCACAGGATAAGAACTCCAACTTTTCCTTCTCTTCCCTACCCCTGAGATTTCCCACTTAATTACTCGTATTTTCATCAGGCTACATCACCAACACTCAGACATGAAGTAAGTGAATTGAATAAATGGCTCAGAACCAAGTGCCACTGGTTGGAAACAGCCCAAGTTTGAATCAGTCCTTGACTGCAAACACAGGACTAACAGCAAGATGATCTGGTGCTTGAAGACCACCTAATGACTCTCTCTAATGAGAGTCATTTAACTAGGGATGCACCTAGGTGTCATCACCTCAGACCACACTCCAAGAGTGTTCCTGCACTACTCACGGGTCTCAGAAAGTGGTCTCTGAAGAGTTATGAACTTTCTTTCCTCAGCTACCGAGACTTAGACTTCACCCCATATTGCAGGCAAAATCTTGGCATAAGCTATTCATGCTTCCTGCAATCCCCAGCTGGCCAGTGATTACTGATATACCTTGATGTGATATCTTCAGTGCCTAAGAAATTTCCAAGTGGCACCAAATGTAGCCATGTATCTCCTAGCAACAAAGGTCATCATAAACACATCAAGCTCATTTTCCAGTGGTGTCCTTTGGAAGAAGGCTGTGGAACACAGATTGTCTATGAATCTTTGCAGCAGAACCTATGGGCAGAAAAACACACCCTGACACTGATTAATCCATGCGTTGGAGCACATCACTCTGCAGGCATCCCAGTTCTGCAACCATGGCAGGGCAATCATATTCATGTGGAAGAGCATCTAGATGAAAGAGCCTTACCTTCTACATCAGGCCTCCCCCACTGATCTAGTGCTTTCTGTGCAGAAGAAGCAACAGACTGTCTAAGTGAAGTCCACATAGAAATACGAACACCTTTACAGTAGATGCATTTGCTTTAATAATTTTTGCCAAATGGGGTATGTACCAGATGCCAGATTGTCAGATCTGGTCCCTCATGAGAATAAGTTTGGTGCTCATTCTATAAAATCCATACTGAAGTTCAAGGTCTTGGCCCTACGGGTTTTTTTATATGGCCTATGCCCAAGATAGCAGAACAAAAATCTACAGCTCAGAAATGAAAAGCATCAGTGACAGCTCTAGTCTTTCATCATAACAGAGCTCTCTATTGAAGCAGTAAAACTCAGATATGCAGGTGACACCAATTTCTTTGAGGCTGATGCAAAAATGCCCTCCTTGCTCTTCCTACCAGTACCCACACCCTCCAGAAAAATATGCCATCACAAATTTCCTCTGCTACTGCCCCCAGTGCAGACCATGTTTCTTTTACCTTGCCCTCTCTAACAAATATGTCACAAGATGTGAATTTTCAAAAATAATGATGGAAGAAAGGCTAAAACTCTAGGAAAGTAAGAGTCCTTACTTTCTACTATTACTATGCTGTTCCCCTGGAAGAGGAGAATACAGTATAACTGTATGTGGCAGATGCATAGCCACAGCATTGAATACTTCCCTGAACAGTGTTCAGGTACTCTGAGAGTAAGAAATAAGTTCATGAACCTACATTGGATAGGATAGGATAGGATAGGGTAGGATAGGGTAGGATAGCATAGCATAGCATAGCATAGCATAGCATAGTGTTGCAGCGGGGATACTGTAACACGCATATATCAAACCAGGAGTCCCGTGGAAAGGAAATATATATGGACAGACAGATTCCTGATAGCTGTTTCAGAGAGATGTTTATTTCTCCAGCCGCATGGCCGGGGCTCTGCCGAGGAACTGTTCCAGTCACGGGACCAAGGGTCCTTCTGCCCGCGCAGGGAACACAAACCAACCCATGGGAACGAGGCTGAGCAGGGACAGGGAAACCCCGTGTCTGTGCCCTCAGGGCCCCTCTCCCAGGGCTACACGGCAGGGGAGGGACCCCAACATTTCAGGAGGGACCCCAACAGCATAGCATAGCATAGCATAGTTTGCAGGTCTTTAACTTTCTTGCTTATTCTTTGTGTTGCCATCTCCATACTCAAGCAACTCTACTCTTTTCAGAGAAACAAAACTCTGCATGTGTTAAGAATCATGTTTGTTCACACCAGGTCCATTTTGCACTGTTTGCAAGTAATCAACTTATTTCTTCTGTAAAAGTGTTTTTGAATGTCTTTGAAGCTTTGAAGCTACAGAATGCCTTCTAACTGAAGGCATTGTGCAGCATAAATTTCCATGAAACTTTAGAACAAACACAGATAAAACAGCAACCAATCTTCAGGCCACAAACTGACATCTGTGACTCTTGCACTGAAAAAAATGTTATTCAGTCTGGAAGAACCAAACTGTATCCCACAGAAATTTGGTAAATAAGTATGTTTATGTATCCTGTTTATGTAAATAAACCTTGTTTGTTGGAATCTGTGAGAAGCTGTTTTGAAGAGTTATGGATATATCTCTTATTTTCTGTCACCCTTTTTGGATTTAATTTCAAGCTTAGAACAGTTTCATTTTAAACTCTCAGAATTCATCATGTGCCCTTTGCTGTCTGAGCAGAGCTGAGCCCACCTGAGCACAAACCCTGAGCCTGCCATGCTTGGCATGCAGCTCTGGACTCCATACTGCTAATGTCTTCTTAATGTGCTTCTACTTGGGCACACTTTGGAGCACTGCTGGTTCTGCACATTTTCTATCTTGAGAAAAGAATAATTGTGTTATTGCTTTAAATGAAATAGAAATATTAATTTTTTATTTTATAGTCTCAGACATAATTTCTTAGCAAGCCTATCCTCAAAGAATTTAGGACATAATTTGAGAGGTTTTCTTTAAATGGTGTCTCATTAAGTATCTCCTGAAGCTTTCTGTTAAACAGTGGTGTTTCTCTAGTATTTTTATATTTGTATGTATACAAACATACAGACACACTTCTTTTAGGATGAAATAGATTTTAAGATGTTCCTGCAAGACATACACTGCCTTAGTATGTTTATTTCTTACTAGTTCTCCTACACCATATTTAACCCAGAAAGGACACATTTTACTTTAAAAAACATATCCAGGAAATTTACATTTATATATATCTTCCTTTTAGCTATTTTCTTAGCAACAATCCAGAAAGTACTTTCAAAAAGTATTTTAGGCATTGCATACACAAAGCTGTCAGCTAACTCTCTTTGGAGAGCAGCATCCACATATTTTTACTATCTGAGAGTGTCAGCTGCTGTATTTAAAGAATTCATTCTCTGATCCCAACCAAGGAGATGAAAGAGAGGTGACAGTAGGTAGTACTAGCAAAAAAATACTTAGGGAGCAAAAAGGATTAGATTAGATTAGATTAGATTAGATTAGATTAGATTAGATTCCATATAGTGTGAAGTCCTATGAGGAGTGGCTGAGGGAGCCGGAGTTGTTCATCCTGGAGAAAAGGAGGCTCAGGGGTTGCCTTATTGCTCTTTGTAACTGAAAGGGGGTGGGGGTCAGTCTCTTCTCTCAGGTACCTGGCAACAGGACAAGAGGAAATGGCCTCCAGTCATGCCAGCAGAGGTTCAGATTGGACATCAGGAAGAATTTCGTCACTGAAAGGATGGAAACGTTGGAAGAGGCTGACCAGGGAGGTGGAGGAGTCATCATCCCTGGAAGCATTCAAGAAAAGACTGGACGTGGCACTTAGTGCTGTGGATTAGTTAACAGGGTGGTGGTACTCTCAAAGGTTGGGCTCGATTATCATGGAGGTTCTTCCAACCATAATGATTCTATGATAAAGCACTGAAGAAAGTGAGAAGCACCCGTATGGGTAACAGTAATATAGGAAAGGAGGTGGGGGAAAAGAAAGGGAAAGGAAAACTGTAAAGAGAAAGAAACTCAGAATAACACAAATCAAATTGAGAAGAATTTACTGGACAGTGCTGAAAATTTTACTACAAAAATAATTATTAAGAAAAAAATATTTATAAATTAGTCCTACAGAAAATGTGACTAGTGAACAGGAATAGTGTAAAAAAAGTGTTTGCAGGAGCTTTAGTAAAGGGCAGTGTTTGTGGTTGGTGTTTGAAATTGCAATGAGCATGCTTTGTAAACTATTGGAAACTATGAGTCTGCTCTGACTTCATATAGCACACACACGAAGTGTGAATGCTTTCCCATATTAGATGAGAAAGGACCGGCACCCCAGTCCAAGCCTGACTTGACATCCCTTTAGGATTGCACATATCACCTTCATTTCCTCTTTGAAAAGGTGACAGTTATGCATTTCTGCCTTAGGAGCACTGTGGTCCAATTCTTTCTCTGCCTGTGAACAGACCTGCCAGGCATCTGGGCATAAAGGAAAGAATTCACTGTCCTTTTTTAAGCCAGTCAGGAGCTGTTAACTCCAAATTGGCTGATTGTCTTATCTCTGGCTTCAGGATGAACCTATCTAAGTGTCAGAATCTTAAGCTCTTGAGAGAACTATTGATTGAATCTTTACAGTCAAAAGTCTTTAAATCACTCAAAATGCAAGAGGGGTTTAGAGACTTCTCAGGTGAAAACTAGAGCTCTGATTTGCTGTGAAAGCTCTTTTAAGTGCAACCTCCATTTCTGTTCAAAAAGGTTCAAAACCAGAATGCCCCAAAAATAATGTTTACTGGGCATTTTCATCTCCTATATTGTTTTGATATTGAACAATGTTGAGCACACCATGTAAATCATTAAGAACCTATCCACTGAATTATGACATTGTTCAGTAAACACATGATTTGTGTAATAGCACTTCATTAATTATATAGCTCCTGAATAATGAAAATAAGACATTAACTGGATAACAGCAAAAGTAGGCAAATAGTATTAAGCAATTCCTGTAATAATTCAGTATAACAATGTTTTCTGGAATAAAACACTAGAGGCAAGTATTAACAGTTTCCATGTGTGAAATTATTAGCTCTTTCAATTTAGCTCTCTCTTGGGCCTATATAAAGTGGTGTTCTGCAAGGAAAGACCAAAGACAACAGAGCACTCCACTTTCACCATATGTAGAATATTGATCTAGACTCCTGTGATTAAAATCCTATTAATAAAAAGTAGCTCTGCCTAATATACACGGACATATATATTTTGATAAATGATTCCTAGATATACTAAAAGCCTACTGAACACTGCTTTGAAATTTTAATGTAGGAAAAGAATAACTTTTCCTACATTTAGAAATGCCAGATTAATTTTTATTATCTACAATAATTAAATTCAAACATTTTAAGTAACTCATGGTAGTGTTTTTAGAATTTTTTTCTTTAACAACAATCACAACTCAGTGAATTTGCTTTGGAGTGGTAGTTAGAGCAGCAACCCCATTTCTTTTTTAATATGGAAAAAATTTCTGGGGGTTTTTTGTCTGGCTACATATGGCAAACTTTTATAACTAGAAAAATCCATTATAGTCTTCATAATACTAGTTTAAAAGGAAAAAAAAAGTATTTATTCAAAAAGTAAGCTATATTAGTGGCCAGGGAAAGATTAATTTTGTGTTATGTATACCTTTAAAATTTGTGAAGCATTTATTTTCAGAAGCAACTTTGCACCCTGGGAAAGTCTCATGGGAAAGTAAATGACCACATCTCCCACTGGTTATGCTCAAATGGTGCAATATTTGGCCAGTTTCACATGCAAGACTGAACAGTTGGATTGAACTGGTGGCAAGTGGGAGTTTGTAGCACTTTATTTATAGATACCATCAGAGTACACAGGCTTGTAATGTTTCACATGCCTTTCTCTGTTCTTCTCAAAGTATGCTACTGTTTACTGTTTATGCCACAATTCCTTCTACACGGTCCCAATGTATTCTATAACGTTCTCTCGAGATGATGTTTACTAACTTCAGATGAGGATTTCCCAGCTGTAAGAGCTGAGATGAAGTGCTTTATGAAGTACTTTGCAACTTATGGCTATATAGGTCAATGCAAGCAGCCTTTCATGTTAACCAAACCCTAAGTCTTACAGCTTTTCTTTTTTTCCCAAAGAATTACACAATACAGCTAATGGCATTGAACTCAGTATATCTATCTCAAAAGGATAATCCCACTTACTGAACCCTGAAGACAATTTCCTTGTAATTCTCTAGGCCACAAATTTTATATCCTCTTTCTGCAACCCTAATCATACCAGATAATTGTTATGGTCCACTCTGAGAACTTTTTAGCCATGTTTCTCCCATATTCTATTGTACCCTGTTGCTCCCATATTTTATTCATTGAAGTTTGAGTGTTACTTGATTCGGATATGCATAGGATAAAACTTTTCATTTTAATAGTTCTCGTAGTTGGGCCTTTGCTTTTAGTTATGGTATAAGCCATCATTTTCAGAGATGGACCTCTAATTTTTTTTTCCCTTTTTGCAGTCAAAGGTTGGAAATGGAAAGTATTAATAGGCAGAAGTGATGTAAGTGGTCTGTGATGTATGGTAGAGCTTCAGAACCAGCAAATGCAGGAGGAAACATCAGATCTGGTCAGGTGGGAAATATGAAAATTAAAATGTGACGCTGAATGGGGAGCAGAGGCCAAGCAGGTGAAAAACTGAAACTAGTAACCAGTATGGGGATCATTTTTGGGAGATGTTTCTTGTTAGAACCTGGAAAACAGTAGAAAAATAGTTGTAGGTAGGTGAAAACACTGCAACAGTAACATTTTGCATGGCATTGAGGCAGAACTGTGTGATCAGAGGGCTCCTGTCTGAGAAAATAGGGCTCCCAAGGGGATAAAAAAGCGCTTTGTAATAAAGCAAAATTTGCCTAGAAGGTTTCTGCCTTATTCATTCCTGGAGCAGAAGGGAAGGGACACAAGAATAACTGACCACAGGACAGTCAGTTACACCATGCCGGGTGACCCAGAATAGCTTCACACATGAATGCTCTTAGTCTTCAGGTAACAGCAGGCAGTGAGACTTTGTGACTTCAACCTCTCAGGCAGCAGAAGGTGTCTGAAATGCCTTCTTGGCAGAATTTAGGAGGAATGCAGGACAACCCTGCCAACCTTGTTTAGATACCTGAGATGACCACAAGCAGAAAAGGCTTCAAGGAGATGTTCTGCAAAGGATTCAAGTCTGCAATGATGGGATTCAAAAGGCCTAACTAGAGCCCTTTGAGATCCAAAAATGACATGTCGCTGGGACTAATTATGTTGATTTTTTGACATATATTCCTTCTAATTCCCTTCTTCTAGATATATGAATACTGTATTAAGAATTCTTGAGACTCCTGCCAGGCATTCCAATATAAATTCTGTTAAAACATAACCTGCATGGTCATTTGAGGCACTGAAGCCCTTGCTTCCCATCTCTAGGTGTAGGGTGGGTGAGTTCTTAAGGGGAACATGCTAAATACCTGATTGAAAGAATCGACTATGTGTCAATAATAAAGCTCAATAGAGGTTTAACAGAGAAGTCTTGCTGAACTTCCAAGGCAGCCACCTTCAATTTCAGACATGCTCAACTATGTCTTTGTACTATCTAGCTGGTCAGCATGGGCCTCCTAACCCTCATTGTCCTGACACATGTGAGCTCCAGTCAAAAACACTGTCTTCCATTGAATGCAAATTGACCTGGGAGTATAATTCAACTGTGTGAACTTCGCTGTGGCCATGAGATTTTAACTCTTGGATGTTACAGAGCTGAGCATTGCATATCCTGAGAGTCTTTCGCTCTGTGTGTCGTCTTGTACAGGGTATTAAGAAGATGCACCAATTCATTTTTATGAGTAATTCAGATACTTCAGTGAGGAGCACCACAGAAATACTAATGAGGAAATTAATTATTCTACATGGATAGCAAAATTAGATGTGCTCAGCAAAGATGACATGTGCTCGCTCACTTACCAGCAGTGAGAATACCAAATATTGATTAGCTGCTCATTAAACCTGCACCATTCATTCTGACAGATGCCTCTCTGAACCGAATCAGTCCTGTTCCTGCCATTATTCATCCCATCAACGCTGTAGGCACTTAATTGAGGTGCCTCTACTTTCCACTTCTTCTGAGGTCAGTGGGATGAAACAGACGACCTCAGGGACCATTCAGCTCCTGCAGTGGCAGAATCAGATGTAAAATTTACCTGCCTCCTGACAGGCTATCAGTAGAATGTTGAATAACTACTCTTGAGTTTTAGGTATTTCAGTAAGTATCTAATTTAGGTAGACTACATCAGGGCATATGTCACCATGCAATTAAGAACTATAAGACAAAGGTACATCAAAAGACAGTTTAGATTACATTGAAAATCTCAATTCAGGCTTTTATTAATTTTATGTTCACTGTGTCTCACAGAAAATGTTATTTTAATACTGCAAATTTTTATCAGCATTTTAGGGCTAATGTCAACTTTTCTGACTGTTTTATTTCATTGCTGCCTTAGCAAGACAATCAGCAAAATATCAAGATGAGTTTGACCAGCAAGTCAAGGAAGGTGATTCTCCTCCTCTACTCTGCTCTCATGACACCCCAGCTGGAATGCTGAGTCCATCTCTGGGGCTCCAAACACAAGAAGGGCGTATCGAAGAGAGTCAGATGAGATCCACAAGATGAGAGAGGTATGGAGTATCTCTCCTATGAAGACAGGCTGAGAGAGTTGGGGTTGCTCAGACTGAAGACAAGAAAGCTCCGGGGAGACTTTCCTGCAGCCTTCCAGTATCTAAAGGGAGCTTACAAGAAAGCTGGAGAGGGACTTTTGACAAGTGCATGTAGTGATAGGACAAGAAGTAATGGCCTTAATCTGAAGGAAGGTAGGTTTAGATTAAGTATTAGGAAAAAATTCTTTCCTGTGAGTGATGAGGCACTGAAACACATTGCCCAGTGAAATTGTGGATGCCCCATTCCTAGAGATGTTCAAGGAGAGGTTGGATGGACTGTTGAGCAACCTGGCCTAGTAGAAGGTATATCTGCTCACATCAGGACGGCTGCAACTAGATAACCTTTCAGTTCCCTTCCAACTCAAACCATTCTATGATTATGTGATTCTATAATACATTCCTTTCAACCTGGTCATCAAATCCAGCAGGCTTTCATGCCTGTTAACATTTGTTGTACACAGCTTTTCATTTCTATGTCCCATATGCTCCCTTTTTCCCATATCACTAAATTTCCTTTTATTTTGTTAATGTACATATTTTACTTTCAAACTCATATAGAATTTTTTTTTGCAATGCCAGGTGTCACAGACCAAAAACAGTTTGATTTTCATTTTGATTTAAACCCCTTTGTATTCCTTTTTTCCTGTCTCTTTTCAGTGCTCTGCCTATTTGAGTCAGTATATTGAACAGATCTTGAAACAGTCCCTAATAATGGATAATTATACAACGTAAGAAGGGATGTTCATGTCCCATCCCTCCCCTCCTTTTAGTTTGTCATTAGCTTGAAAACAGCATTTAGTCAATAGATAAAAACAGAATTAAACTTTTGACATTTCTTTTGGGTTATTAATGCATGTTGAACCAGAGAATGTAGAAGACTCTACCAAAGTACCACAGAAGTTGTTATTAGGCTGCTCCTGTTTGGACCATCCCTGACTCTTGCAAATGATCATGACAGTTGTTGCCTTGGCTTTCTGCCTTGGTGATCAGGAAAGAAAAATTAGACCCTTCTGGAGAGCAGCTCAGACCATCCAAGATCTGGACCACTCTTTGGAGATGTTCCTCTTCCTTTCTCTTCAGTAACTGTTACAAAAGCTGTGGGTAGACAGTGTCCTAAATTGGGCACCACAGTCACCTGCCTAAAGTTCAGTGTGAATGCACTAAAAGCAAGAGTCTACTCTCATTGCATTGAAATTCCTTACTCTTTCTTCTTCTCAAATCAAAACCATCAGAAAGCATAGTAGTGGGGCTTTTATCTCACTGCTTGACAGATCACAGAGAAAATGCCTGGAATTATATAGGAACGACATTGATGTTATTGCATAAGATTTAATTCTATGGATCCTTCTAACCATTTACCTATGCAAATTGGATATGACACAGGAAAGAAAGCCATTCTTGAAAGCAATGTTAAAACCATTCCTTGCTGCTAGTGCTGATGTCCAAGCAAATTAAGTTTGTAAAGTATTTAGTAGTGTCTTCTTTACAAAAGGATGAGATTATTCAGATTATTCAGAGCAACTGTTTTTTATATATATATATATATATATATATATAAAATACATTTTGGAAAAAATAAAGGTTTTGGGGTTTCTGAGTACAGCAAAGCCTGTAGAAAACTATTTAGAGGGTATATTATTTCATGTCCATTTACTTCTAGTTTCTTTGTACCTTTCACTGGAGCATTTGATAGAGGTCTTGTAGATAAGATGATGATGGTCCAGCAGGAAGTTTCTTGTGATCCAGTTTGATAATTCCTATGACTCAGAAATTTATAAACTCAATAATGCACTACTGATGCTCAAGTATTCATATAAGGTTCAGTTGAATAAAGGCTTCAAGAATAGGACACAATTACGTAATTTGTTGAAACCAAAATGAAATACCAGAAGTGGATTCTGAGCAATAATCCAAATGAAACTCAACACTCAAAAGTTAAGTGCTTATAGACAAATCAAGGAGGTTAGACTGCAATATCTGTAAGAATCTCTCCTGTTTAAGGTAAATAAAGAGTTCAGATTGCAAAGGAATTATGAAACTGAACTCCTGGTATGGCAACTCTTATTGTCAATGAAATAAAAAACTTGGCATATTTATTTACTTTTCATGATCTTACTGAAATTCTGATTCTCTCATTATTAAGTATGTTCGATTGTTAATCCTTTAATTTCTTTTAAAACATACGAGTTATAATTTTCTAAGGTGGAAGAGCAAGAGTGGAGGCTAGCAAAAATAAGCTGTTATACTGCAGATATATGTAATTTGCTGGCTCAACACCTTAGCTA
Organism: Corvus cornix cornix; assembly: GCF_000738735.6. NCBI lineage: Eukaryota > Metazoa > Chordata > Aves > Passeriformes > Corvidae > Corvus > Corvus cornix. The sequence continues at coordinate 15,476,110 of NC_047057.1, read as the reverse complement.
AAATACAAAGTGATACTGTTCCTCTTTTCATCCTTCTCTCACTGCTCAGTTTGTCACCTTGCTTTTCAAATTAGAGTTATAGAAAAATAATCATTAGCAAATTTTTCCTGCCAAAGACAGACTGAAAAAGCTCACTTTTTTCATGTTTGCATATTGTAATATACATACAAATGTAGAGATCATTATACTCGATGCATCTGATAGCATCTAAGAAATGATTGATTTCTCTTTGTGATTTCTCTTCATGAACTTATATGCAGAATTTTATAATTGACTTTTATTTTTTAATGATTTTTTAAATTGGTGTCATCAAGCTGTAGCTTCTTTTGCTCTGCCTACCTTCTGCAAAATTATTTCACAAAGCATTTATTAGCAATTTCACCAAGTCATGCTTTTTTCCCCTTGCGTTCACTGTAAACAGTCCAACTGAGTGCTAATCACAGTAAAGAAATTAATCTGATCCAGAAAGAAAAACTGAGAAGCTCCTTAATGTGCTGGACACAGATGGCAAAAGGAGGAAGTAAAGCACTCAGCTATTAATCTTTTTATCTTAAATTGCCTTGAAAAAAGCTATTAATTTTTTTTGTTAGAAATTCCTTTTTACATCATTTTCAGTAGCATTCACAAAGGCTTCAGGGTTTGAGTTTCCCACACTTCCAGTATGTTCCACTAAAAGGATTCTGGGTGCTTATCCTACCAAATAAAAATTTACAGAGAGCCCTTCTTAAAAGGAGAATTGTAAAGCAAATACTTTTTCCAGAAAATTTTCATTTGAACCAGCTATGAATTTTTCCAATGTGTTAAAGCCCGGAGCACTTTGTAGAACAGTGGTAAGTAAGTAATCATGGCTGGTTTTAGTTATTAGTTACCACTTAGCAACAAAAAGGCCCTCCTGTTCATTTTCTACTTGTTTATGGGTATTTTTAAATTCACTGCTGTCTCATTTTGTATATCTGGATATGATAAGTGTACATGCAGTATTTAATATATATTATATGTCATAGAAAAGCAATAATATAGGTTGATAAGTCAGGAAATATCCTCATAGGCATGTGTGTCATGAAGTGACCCTCAAATACATATTCGCAGGCTTTTCCAAGTGTTGTTTAATACAATTCTTACTGTGCTTGTTGACTTCCATGTGCCAGATAAGCAGAATCCACACAAGCCACATGAAAGAGGAACAATGTGGCCAAATCTCCTGCAGGGTCTTTGTCTACCAAAGTTTCTTCACAATGAGCTTCTGAAATATTCATGCATTATAAATAGTCATGGTGGAAAACGCTGAGCTTCTCTCCTTGTCAGTGAGCAGAAGCCAACAGTCTTCATTCCAGCACCTGCAACAACCTTACAAGATCCTGACACTAAACCTAAACAACAACAACTTCCCCCTGGCAATTTTTATTTGCCACAGAGGCACTTTGAGCTGTATCCGCTGGCATCAAAGTACCGCAGTGAATCACCTCTGGTTCCCTCCAGTGATCAAAACATTAACCTGTCAAAGCTCTTCCAGTCCCTGAAGAGAAGAAAATTATGATGCTGTCAAGAGCTCAGAAGAGAAATCATGCCAATTGCTCATGCTTTTTTATCATGAACAGTGTGGTCTTCAAGTGGCTCTGCTGACCACTACAGTGATAGGTGTAGAAAGAGACATGAGCACAACAATAAAATACCCACAATAGGTGTGACAAATCTTCCAGAGATGATTACTGCATTTGGATTACATATGCAAGGTTTAAATGGTTGACATTTGAGATCACAACTCTAGGCAATGACCTACTTCCAGGAAGCTTCTTGTCTCCAGATTTTGTAATACCTAATAATCTAGTTGTCCCCTTCTTTGGATATATACAACTATTTATCAGATATATTTTATATAAGATGTGTATTATTAGTTACACATATGTTTTATTAGCTGTATATATATACCTATTTATGTATATGTAACAAATCAGTTCTCATTCTGTTCACCTTTGTCTACTGAACAAGGAAAACAGACTATTATCTATAACTACACTGATGTTTATGAAACTGCTTCTCTGAACAGATAAAGCATTGTGAGTACTAGCATTATGAATACATGCAAAAACAGAGTTTAGCCTCACAACATCTTCCAAAATTTGAGAGAAGCATTTCCACTGCCTACTACCCAGGTATTCTCTTCACCTATTATAATAATTTTTGTTTCATTAGTTATTATACAACCCCATGTGCATATAAAAAGATAATTACATCTGTATGAAGAAAGATAATTTTTAATCGCTCACTTTGTAGACTGGAAGATAATATGCAGTTTTTATAGCTTTTATTTAGGAGAAACACTATGTTTTGTATAATTCTTAAACAATTTGTGTAACCCAGTTAAGGCATTCCCCCCTAACAATAGACTGGATCTTGTTGCAGATGCCTGTACTGCAGCAATTCTTGTGCAGAGTTTGTGAGGCAGCAATTGCCTGCTGGAGGCAACTGTCCCTTTGTTAATGTGATGGGGCTAATGAAGACAATGGTAACCTTTAAATTTTCAGTTTTCCTGTGATGTGTATAACCTCCTGACACACATTTGAAAATACCCTGAATATGGCAAAAGCTATCATTATCTGACAGGGGAATGTTTTATGGGTCACCACTGAAACTAACTGATGGAAAATTGTCAGTAGTTTCTTTAAAGCTCCTTTATGCAATTCTTCAGTATTGTGCTATAAACCACTTTTCCATGTGTGTCCTCAACTCGTCTATGCTCCTAATATAACAAAGCCATTCACAGTGTATGACATCTCTCTAAATGATTAATTTTAACAACTTAAAGCACTCCATGTCAGTCATGTGTCCCAAATTAAAGTTAAAAGAAACATGGACTAAATCTCAGGTTAGAGATTACATTATATCAGGAATGATAAAATATCCACACTGTTTTGCTCTGATTCTGCTCATCTTTCAGTCTTAGGAACATTGTCTTTTGAAGCTTGTCCCCCTGGCATTCATTCACTGAATCACTGGCTGGATATGTTAGAAGATCTGGCTCACTGCTTCCTCTCCAGATACAGAACATATCACCTCTGGGATATGTACAGATTCTATTAGAGCAAAGCCTCAGGCCTGACAATATCTTGCTGCAATGATTGTCTCTAGTGAGTGAATAGTTACCCACACAGATTTAATTAACAGCAGCAGTAGAGTATTCACTGTTATAGAACTCTGTGGTAAATTACTAATCAGAACTCCAGGCACACTGGAGGGAATAGAAAGATGAGGAAATTATGAGATCAGTTTTAAACAATATGGAACAAGCATGAGCAACACAAGCATTGTTTATATGCAATAAATGCAGTGATGTCTGGGAGCAAAATGCCTAGCAGTCTATCACTTAGATCTTCTCCAGCAGTTTTACCAGTTAAATATCTGAGGGGCATGGGGTCATGTTGTATGCCTGAGAGGGATGATGATGGACAGAAATCATGTTTACATTAGTGGTTATTTTGACATCAAATGGAGAAAATAATTTTTATTTGATTATAGGTTAACTATCAATGTCTAGCCTTTGCTGAGTTAAAATGTTGGCAACTGCAGGTAAAAAATATGTAAGCAGGGCAGAGAAGTAAGCAGCAGTGTCTGGAGTAGAGATTAATTAAAATTACTTAAATCACAGACTTGGAATGGGCACCTCAGCTCTTTAAGAGATCTGCTGCTTTGGCACATCTGAAATGGGCCCACCTGCCTCGTGCAATCGAGGTCACTGAAACACTCTGAAAGTGCATTTTCACTTACAGAGTGCCATTGGGACTATATGGTGCAGTTAAGGTCTGAGGATGGAATACCATAGGCTGAGCTCCAGTGGGAGACAACATATTCAGGAACTTGTAAAAGTTTCTGCGCAATTCCATCTGCTGTGAGCAAATGCAAGTCATATAAAACACAGGTTTGCAGCTTCTCTCCCTCTAACACTTACCCAAAGTCATTGCAGTGTTGTGAACAAAAACACTCTCACTGGAGCAAGCAGGCTGAAGTTTCAGATCTGTGAAGGCTTTTATGTGAAGGAGAGGTTGCTTTCAGCACATTCTCAGAGCACAGTTTTCTGATGTATATTTTCCCAAATACAGGGAGAATCACTGGAACCTTGAATACCATGAAAGATATGAATGGAAAGTGCCTTCTCTCTCTCTTTCTCCTTCTGTCCCAAATCATACTTAAAAAATATTTTTTTCAGCTTTAAAATACTTCGGGTCAGTTTTCTACAAATGATTCTTTGAGCATATTCAAAGAAGCATCTCACTTAGAATTTGGAAAATTTTTATGCTGCAGGCTTTCAGTATCACTGAAATATTGATTAGAGAGGAAAGAAATTCACAGCCCACATGTTGTATTCTGCAAACTAAATTGATCCTTTGCCACTCCAACTACATGCTATATATTCACAATGGGCAAACATTACCTGTTGTGTTCCTGCCAGAGCAACAATTTTTAAATTAGTAAAGGAGCATAAAGTTTAGGCTTTCATTACATTCAGCATAGATGTATCATCAATATGGAAAAGACCCTGTTTCTCTTGTCTTTGTATATGATGACAGATTAACAAATTGCCATGATTTTGCAGTGTGGTAAGTCAGTCCATATCCCAGGAACTGACTACAAGTGTTCTCATTGCTAATGCCCAGTAGAATATAGTAGTGTAATCCACGGGATGAGCTAATCTTTGCTTCTATAATCCAAGTGGACAGAGTTAGAGATTGAATGGTCTCTTTCTTCAGGTGAGTATCTTATTTCAGATCAATAACCAGCTAATCCCCACTAATATCATCACTTTCAATTATGCCATCTGTTGGGGTCCCTCCCCTGCCGTGTAGCCCTGGGAGAGGGGCCCTGAGGGCACAGACACGGGGATTCCCTGTCCCTGCTCAGCCTCGTTCCCATTGGTTGGTTTGTGTTCCCTGCACGGGCAGAAGGACCCTTGGTCCCGTGACTGGAGCAGTTCCTCGGCAGAGCTCCGGCCATGCGGCTGGAGAAATAAACATCTCTCTGAAACAGCTATCAAGAATCTGTCTGTCCGTATATATTTCCTTTCCACGGGACTCCTGGTTTGATATATGCGTGTTGCAGGATCCCCACTGCAACAAATGGTGGAGAATTGAGAGCAGAACGATCCCCGATCCCTAAGCAACTGATTTGTGTGAGTAAACCCTGGAAACTTTGGATTCCTCTTCTTGGTTTTGCTTTGCTATTCCATATCTAAACTATGGAGGAACGGTGGGAAGACTCTTGGCTCTCAGAGCCGCATATGGACATTTATCTTAAACTTAAAATGATTCTTGAACAACGATTTGTAAATTTTAGCTTGATTCAAGCTCAAAAAGAACTGAAACACTTCCTTTCATGGTTGTTTAAGAACTTTTTCTATGTTTCTTGGGATTTAATTCTTACCAAGGGCTTTTGGAAAACCGTTTGGACACAGTTAATACTGGAGTCAAAATATATGCCGATGGAAGAATATTTTCGTGAATATTATTTAGTTACCGAGACTGTTGAGCAATGTCAGCTGTGTCCTGGCGAAGGGAAGCCTGGCGCAGGGACCGTGCGGCCCAGGCCACGTGCACCGAGCGCTCTGCGAGCAGCAGCGAGGCAGTTCCCGCGCGCGGGCGGAGCCACGCGAGCCGCAGTGTCGGCAGCAGAGCGAGGCGCGGCGGGAGCAGCGGGACCCGGCGGTGCCTGCCCGGCCCCGCGCAGCGCGTGGTGGAGCGAGCCCCGGGAACGCCCGAGCGAGAGGGGCGGCGTGCAGGTGGTGGCTGGCGGCGGTGGCGGTGGAATGGAGCCGCGCCCAGCCGAGACGCGCACTGGAGCAGGGCGCGGGGGAGCCATCGCTCGGGGGCCCGGCCGAGATGTGGGTGCAGCGCCTGGCAGCGGCAGTGAAGCTGCGACCAGAGGAGGCGACGCACGGAGAACTGAGCGGCACGGCCCGGCCCAGCCCGCACAGCCCCGAACGCGACCCCGGGAAGAGCGCGCAGGCACCAGCAGCCCCGACAATTCCAACACGGGAGCGACCGAAAGAGAGAGCAAATACGCAGCGAGACAGAAAACAGCAGCCACTCGGAAAAAGGAAAAGATCATAATAACTAAGATCTTAGGGATAGTAAAATGGTATAATGTTAAGCAAAATTATGGTTTTATAACAAGGTGTGACAACCAGCAAGACATATTCGTGCATAGAACTGCTATTAAAAAGAATAACCCTGAAAAATACATCCCAAGCTTGGGAGATGGAGAGGTGGTGCAATTCAAAATTATACGAGGTAGAAAAGGGTTACAAGCATCGCAGGTCACTGGGCCTGATGGTGTTCCTGTAAAAGGCAGTATATATGCAAAAAATCGTAGTCATGTTAGACAGTATCTCCATTGTAAGTCCCCCCTACAGCTTCCCTTTCCTAATCCCACCTTTCCCTTTTACCCTATGTCCTATTACCCCCAGTGTATTCCCAATCCGTTTTTTCACCCGTGGTTTCCCTCACAAAACCATGCTTTTGCCAATTGTTTCCCAAAAAATCCCTTTCCAATGCCGAGTGGGGGATGAAAAGGGGGAGGGAAGAAGTTAAACCCTCTCCTGCCTCAGTTTCCCCACAAAGCATGCTCAGAGAATTCTGTCTCCCTTCTGTCAGCCCTAAGATGTTCCACAGAATCTGTTTGGACATTTAAAGACTCAGGAGGGTGGCTTGTTTTGTCTTGAAACAGTTCTTCTCCTTTTATTAAAATAAAACGGGTGAGGTGTTGGGGTCCCTCCCCTGCCGTGTAGCCCTGGGAGAGGGGCCCTGAGGGCACAGACAGGGGGATTCCCTGTCCCTGCTCAGCCTCGTTCCCATTGGTTGGTTTGTGTTCCCTGCACGGGCAGAAGGACCCTTGGTCCCGTGACTGGAGCAGTTCCTCGGCAGAGCTCCGGCCATGCGGCTGGAGAAATAAACATCTCTCTGAAACAGCTATCAAGAATCTGTCTGTCCGTATATATTTCCTTTCCACGGGACTCCTGGTTTGATATATGCGTGTTGCAGGATCCCCACTGCAACAGCCATCTTACTTTAAGAACTACCACTTCTGTGTGTCTGTCTGCCTGTCTGTCAAACTTTAGGAAGAGAATACAGAATTGACTCTACTCAAAAAGCAAAAAAAAATTATTCACAGTCGGAAACCTTAGTCAGCTCTTCAGCTGATGCCAGATATCAGAAATCCACTAAATCAATGGAATATTTATAAAAAAAAGAGTTTAGGAATATTATTTTTAAAATTAGTTCAAAATTAGAAGAAGCTGAGGGACACTAGACTTTTAGAAATTGCAAATTACCAGCAAGTTGGTGTCATGACTGATTTTTACTAACCTTGGATTTGCTTAAAATAATGAGAAGCATATTTAAATAGAAGAGCAAATAGCAACTTTGGGCAAGAAAAAGAAATTTCACAGAGGAAATAAAAAGCGTGCATAGACAGTTAAACAGCTAGACTTTTACATGCCTTACTTCATACACTACCTAAATAATGCTACAACAGCAAGGTATGCAAATAGAATTGGAGCTTGCAGGTCATTGAACATTTCAAATTCTTCCACTGCCATTTCAACACAAAGTGCTAAAATCCTTTGTACTGAACCACAGCTAGAATTCCCAGTGCTTGTTGATACTGAAAATATTTATCTTAATTGTCGTGGTTTAATAAACAACTGGCACCACATCAAAGCAAAACAAAATACTGGATGCTTTATTCAGGACATCTGAAAAAATAATTTTTTAATGCAATTCCTGCAGCATTTTCTTAGAACTTTTATTTATGAATGATCCTTTTGGTGCTACTACATCTGCATTAGAGAAAATAAAAATAAGTGAAATAAAGAGGATATGGGTAAAGCCTGTAGAAATTTTTTATAGAGTTCAGGAAAGGCACACAAAGAAAACAAGAAACTATTACAAGAGTACCACACGCAGGCAGATGAAAACAAAGCCATGGAAACAGCAATACTCATTATGCACTTGGCTGATTGTGCACCCGTTCTGTTGTTTTGGAAATGGATGCAATGTATTTGTTCCACTAGGGAGGTTTCTGTTGGTGAATACATAAAATTAAAATGTTTCCAAAAGTATCTAGACTTTTTTTTTCAGTTGTACATGTTGGCTGTATTTTTGAACAGTTGTGCTTTATCTCTAAACCAAGTTTCACATTTTGCTGCCAGCTATTATTGCTCTTGTCTCCCACGTCTCTGCTGGACTCCCATCTTCCACCCAACCTTTCCTTTATGGCTTACATCTCTAGTACAGCTTGTCATTGATTTCTTACTTTATCTTTACAATAACCAACTCTTCTTGACTTCTGACCCACTTTGCTTTTTTTTTTGCTTTTTTTTGGACCAGGACAGTAAAAAGCCAGCAGGTGGATTTCTCAGTAATTAGAATTTTATCTCTTCATCCAACCCAAGCAGAAATACCACAAGATGTACCATACTTATATGCAGCAAAAATATCTACTGATAAGAATAGTTCCATTGACCTTCTGTTGAAGCTGAAGGACCATTAACATACATGAAGATTGCAAGGTCAGAACCTGATTTGGGTGAGAATCTTCAGTGTTTACAAGACTGCCACATGCATCAAATACTCCACTTTTGTGGGGAAAAATAATGCAAATCTGTTCTTTATTATTGCATATAAATAACACAGAATGTCCATGCCATATCTTATTTTCACTTTATTATTGCAGATTCAAAGCAAGAAATAAAGTCCAAAGCAAAAAAATTACTCTGATTCCTTTATATTCTTTTTTCTTTTTTTCCTATTTAATAATATTCCACATTTAGGTTACTCATCATAACCTTTGGTTGAGGATTAGTTAACCTTCTTTTTTTTCTTTGCTCATTAGGAATCAGTAGTTTTTCACCAAAGAATCAAGAAAAAAAAAAAGCCATAATATATTTTGTGTGGCTCACATGTCAGATAGTCTTTAGGGGACTAATGAATTTAAAGTAAATTAGGAAGGGGTTTGGGAGGACTCCCCCAAGACTTTTGTGGATGGTGCAGCATAATAGAAAGATGAAAGCATTCAAATTTCAAATGAAGTACCACAGGTAGAGAGATTCAGCATGAATTTCAAATATATATTCCTTGTGTTGGTGTGCTAATTAAATATTTTTTAAGTGTATTTGGTTTATTACAGGACCCAGTTTAATATGAATATCTATATAGTGAGTTAGGAACAGGGATTGCATGAGCAATGGCTGCTATTGTCCAAGAGTTTTCATGACAGCACATTGAATCCAGCTGAAATTTAACTACAGAAGTACAGTGAGGATGGTGTTGCTGAGCTCGAGGAGCTCAGGAACATCAGAGGTGATGCATTTCTGTCTAATGATCTGAGTTATGGGCATTCACAGTTCCAACGTCTCCTGGATTCTGTTAACATCACAAGTTTTGCACTGACAAAAGATTCATATTAAGTCTCCTGATACAAAAGGAGAAGAGTGAGGGAATACAGCAATGATAGGCTGCAGCTAGATATACAACTACAGAAGAAAAGGTATGAAAAAACACAGACTGAATCCATGTCAGTCTCCAATAGGCTGAGAAACAACCAGCTCTGGGATGCCTACAAAGAGGATGGTTGTGCAGCAAAAGTTAAAATTAAACTGAAATAAAAGGTAGAAGTAACAAGTACAACCTCTTACCTTGCTCAGCAGAAGAAAAGGTGACATCATATAACAGTAGCCAATTAAAACTGGGCAATAAATCTTGTCTGTACCCCCAAAAAGGAGAACAGAGACCAGTGGAGGAGCCCAAATACTGCCTTGTCCTGGCTTCTCCCAGAAACATCACTGAAGCCATCAAGGGACCATCTCCACAGACCCAGACAGGAGAACAAGCAGAGGAGGGAACACAAATTGAGGTCTCAGAGGAAGTAACACACTGTCAAGGCCCTTCCCAGGGCTGTTACAGGACAGCTGCAGCCTTGTTGTCCCAATATGAAACCCATCACCATAGGTAAACATCAAAGCCACTTTTGGACCGAGGGAGTATTGCCCAGAGGCATGGGACATGTTGCATGGTGCAGGGAAAGAACACTAGGGGATTGCAAAAGTTTTGTTATGGGAAGTTTAAGGGTAGAAATAAAGGTGCGAAAAGAAAGGACTCAAGATGGTTTGGGGAGGAAGAATAGTGGGAAAATAAAGAGGGAAGTAGGGGAAGTTGTGTGTAAATAGTTTGCTGGTTGGGAAACCTGTTTGTCCATGCCCTGAACCTGATCTGCACAGACTGTCCTGTGTCCTTACTAAATTCCTTTCTAGTCTTTTCCAGATGAGGAACTCTCATGTGCCTCTGTGCATCTGGGACTGTGGTTGCAGGCAGACCACAGGTTGGAGGTGGCAGCAGCTGCCAAGACCCCAGTGGGTGGATGTCAATGCCAGAATCTGGAGTGGGACCTCAAGTTGCAGGGACACAGATGTCCGTGGTGCCAACCACTGGAGCAAGTGGTTGATTTGAGAGTGTGAGTGTCAACAAAGGTCAAACCAGGTGAGCCACCAAGTCAGTGTGGTGGTCTGGGAGTCATGGGGTCTCTAAGAGAAAGATCATGGGGATAGGTTGAGGGGTAGTTACTGGGCATCGGGGTAGTTTCAGATGGTTCTTTGTGTATGCGTGCATCTGTGAGAGCAGCTAGAGAATGGCTGTGGCCTCAGGGGTTTGTGTGTCCAGGTGTCAGCTACTGGGCAGACTGGGAGCGTAAGCCCAGCTGTGGGGGGAACCATATGTACATATGCACACATACATACTCCCAGTAGTGAAGTTCCATCCTGCTCAGCAGAGAGGGAAGCAGGATGAGGCCATTGCTTTCTGTGCTGTCTGTGTGTAAGTGCTCTGTGTCTCTCTGTATTGATCTGTGCAGACCATTGTATATTTAAATGTAGCATAGACATGTTTGTGCATGTGCCTGGTGTAGGGAATATAAGCTCAGTCTCACCACTGATGAACCTGGGGACATGAAGTTGTGACAGTTTCATCTCTCTCAAGCTGCCAGATTTGTCCCTAATCCACTAAGAGCAATGTCTTGAGCAAATATTCTTTTCCCTTTTACCTAGGGAAGGAAGTGCAGGTCTGAAAATGATTAAATATCACTTGAACAAATACAAGAAAGAAAAAAGTCAGTAAAGAACAAAAAAATACATCTTATCTATTTATAAAATATCGTGACAGTTATGTGGCTTCCTAGAAATTCAGTATTGATGGAGTTTATAACAGATTTTTGTACTGCAATAATCCCTTTCCTCTCTTCTGGCTGGCTCTGTCATAGAAAGGTGATAACTATAATCTTTCATTTCAGGTGTTTTTAACTGCTTGAAGAAGTTCTGCTAGAGATTTGCCCCTCCATCTTCTGGTGGTGTTTTTTACCAGGTTGTCCACAAACAGCTCCTCCTCTTTTCATTTTTTTTCTCTGCAAATGTATGTTTGCTGGGACTTTTGCTTTAGTTACATTGCCAAACCTTTCCAGCTTCTTGCTTTACACTGCTGCTAGCAGAGGCTCATGGGATCCAATTACTGCAGATCCTGCTTCCCTGTAATAGAGCTGTTAGTCCTGTGCACTGTACACGGTATCTATTGAATTCTGCAGAGACATCTGAATTCAAAGGCTTGAATTCTTCATTCTGTGGCTACTGTTTGAGTTTCACCTGTTTCACACTGTTCATGCTCTTGAGAACACAATATTTCTAAAAAGCTCCTTTTTTTTTTCTCTTGGATCTACTAAAGTTGTTCTTGTCTTTCCAGGTTGTATTTTGGACTGTTAGCACTGCTAGCATGAGGGCAATTCTTTGGATTTCTGTTTCAAGTTTCCTGTCTTTCATGGTAGTAGTACCAAGGTACTTGAATAAGTCCCCCCCATTCAACTTTCTTGCTTTTGATATCTATTTCTTTTTCAGAGTCAGTATCTTCATTGTCATTACACTGCTATTTTTTTGTCCTAATCTCCATACCATATATCATTGCAGTGCTGCCCGGCTTTGTCATTGCTTTTCCACATACTGGTCCCATTCCTCCTATCAAATCTACATCATCTTCAAAGGATAGATTACCTATATTACTACCTCTGACTGACAGCACTCCTTCAAAGTTTTCAGAGTCCTTTGACAAGGAAACTATTGAAGAGATATGGCAATAGGAGACATTACTTTCTTATACCAGCTGTTATATGGAACTGCTTACTCAGTGTGTTGCCTTCAAGGACTTTATTCCCTGCACTATAATAAAGGATTTCAGTGGTTGTCACTGTTCTTTTGCTAATGTTGAGTGTCTTTGTCACAGTCTATAGTATTTGTTGCCATGAATGATCAAACACTCTATTGAAGCCTGTGAAGTCACAGTGTAGTTCCATTTCACATTCTCAGTGTTTTCTGTTCAATTTCTTAAGTTGAATGTCTGATCTATTGGACTTGGTGCAGTTCTAAAACCTTCTTCTTCCTTCTCAGGTAATGTCTTTGGCAGATCAGGTAGACATAAGAACATATTGTCAAGGTCTCTTTTCAGCAAGTAACGCCCTGACAGCATTAAGGTATGTGTGAAGTTTGTGAATTACAATAATGGCAGTATCCCCCTTGTTTTTTGTAAAAGTTTAGCTTTTCCTGAGGGGAAAAGCTGTAATTTCCTGGCCCTCAATTGATAACTCCAAGGATGAACAAATCCTCTCTGAGGCTTGTTCAGTTGCTATTGATGTTAAGTCAACATTTACTTCATAGTTACACAAACCCTTGCACCAGTCCCACAGCCTGCCTGCAATTGCTTTGGCTTCCTTTTTGGAAGGCACACATTTTTGTCATAAAATATAAATACACTTCCTCATTGTTAAGTTGATGGCAAAATTTTTCTCTTCCTCCTTTCTATATCCTGTTCTTTGCATATCTGTATGATTTTAACTTTTGTATGATTGGTACTGGTCTCTATCCTGAACAGCTTTCTTGTGGTTCTCTTTTTCCAACAAGTTTCTGAACCAGCCATCTTACTGCTGCTAAATTTATCACACTGAACAATTTGTTCATATTCAATTTCCTAGGATGAGTGCTTAATTTTTTGGTAGAATTTAATGTATTGATTTTTCTCCAGTGACATGCTTGGCAATCTCATCTTGGTCATGGCCTTGTCCATGGGCTTTTCATGACATCCTAATGGGTAGTGTATCCTGGCCCTCTCTTGCTCTTCAAGAGTAGACACAATAAAGCCTATTGTCATAAATAGATGACTGCCTAAGAATCAAGTCTTCAGACTACTATTTTTCATCCAGTGGTACCAGTCCCTTCGTTAGCAAGGGAAAATAATGTGGAGTTGAGATCAAAAGCAGCATGCTCCCTTGCAGAAGTATTACCCTAATTTCTTCCTTGAAAAGGCCTGCAGAGTTTTCAAAGGACTCAGGTTGTGTAATTCTCCATATATATGATTAGAAACTTTCATAAAGTGAAAATGTTTAATTGTTTCTTCCCATTTCAAGGTGCTGTTTCAAGTATCAAGAACTTCCCTCTTGATATAAGAAAGATATTTTTTACAGCAAGAATAGTCATTCACTGGAACACTCTTCCCAGGAAAATCACTGAAGGCTTTCAAGATGCAACTGGATAGGGTGCTAGATAATCTCATCTAGGTTCCCTTTCCCATCAAAGGTTGGACCAGGTGATCTTTTGTGGTCCCTCCCAACCCGGGCTGTTCTATGATTCTATCATTCTAATATAAATTAAGCCTCTGAAAGAAAAATGGTTTTGTTTTAGAGCAGTTAATTACTGCAGAATTCAGATGCCTTAATTTTATTTAGGAAGAAATAGCATTTCCCAAATTACAAGTGGCCCAAGATGTGAGAACTCAGCTGTTTTATGTACCTTCAGGATTAGGAATATTAACTTGATGACCTATAGATTCCATTAAGTTTTTATGGAATCCAAGTAAGAGGTATTGCCCCAACAGACTTTCAGGATAAGATTCCATAGGTTTTTTTGCTTGCCTTGAGCAATGATTGCAAGTTATCTCAGACACTTCTAGTTGCCTTCCTTGCCTCTGAATAAGGATCAGGGAAGATGAAAGGTTAATGTGGAGCAGCGCAGCTGCATGCCAGGGATATATCTTCCATGAGCAACAAGGTGTTTGGGTTTTTTTGTAAGTAAATACAAATGTTTGTGTTTTCCAGTAATTTCATTGTAAGTATTTTAATGGAGATAGGAAACTTCAGTCCTGTGAAGACTTTAAAATTTATTTTTACTGTCATAGTTCAGTCACAAAATTTTTCCTCTAGGTGTTTTCTGATTTTCATAAATTACAAATAACTTAGTGGGTAATACACCTCTAAAAAAAGGTATGAACTCTGTACGTATTCTCATACTTATAAGAGTAGGTACAGAACAGTTTTGTCATCTTCCAGGTTTATATTTAATAATTGAATTTTTAAACTTCACAAATGTGTAAGATTTTTTTAAGACATAATGTAATAAAACTTCCTCTTTCAATTGAGTGCAATGGTGGCTTTTTAGCCCTGTTATGATACTGCAGAAATGCAAACTGGCAACACAGATTAAAAATTTTTTTTGGATAAGTAAACTGTACAAGGGGTATAATACTTTATAAAAACCAGCCTTATATCCAGAATAATTTTAATCAGTTCTTTATTAGTTAAAAGTTAAAATAAAGCCAGTAGTTGTGATAAGTGGTAATGTTTTGTTTCTTTGCTAAAGCATGATTTGGTTGGAAATGAAGTGCAATAAACTATAACAGAATAACTAAGGAGATATGACAGCAACTGCTCAAAAAATACCTCTTGCAAATGGGGTTAGCCAGAATGAAGTATGCATGATGAAAATGGAAGGAAAATAGTACACACAGCAAAAACAAAATTTAAGAAACAGTAGTAAAAGAGTATTTTTGGGACCTCAAATCCTCCAAGTGTGGATACCATGTACCCTCTTACTGACAAGCTCTGAATAGGTAGCCATCTTCCACTTTTAACGAGAAAATTTTTAACTCTGTTTAAGTAAATCTACAATGTTCTACAATAATTGTTGTGAGACCAGTCAGGAAAAACTAACAGAAGTAATCAGAACTAATTGGGCTTTGTATAATCTTAATTTCATCTGACAGTTGAGAAACATGAATCCTGATGAGTAATATAAATTTAAATTGCAGACTATTGCCACTAATGCAGTGTAATATTATAGATACATGTATTAATTTCTTTTATTGTTAGTTCTAATCTCATCCAAGTCCAAGGCCATTGACAAAGTAATTAGTAATACAAGTTCCTGTTGTTTTGCATGGTCCATGAAAAATAATTTTATGTCTTTAAGAAAAAGTGTGCAAGGGCAAGGCGTGATGTGTAATTGATTAGTGTGAGATGGGCAAAATGGCTGTCTCCAAAGATGTTTCCAGCCAAGCTTCACTCAGAATGTTCTTTCATTCTAAGTAAAATAAACATGTTTGAAGGTTTTTGAATTTTCTACCTGCTGCCCAGTAAAACCTTATAGCTTCTGGGCTTTTATACAACTAAGATTTATAGTATCTATTCTCACTGTGTAGAGTCTCTCAAGACAATGTTAATAGATGACTAGTTTTGCCAATAAATCCCTCAGGGAGCAGACAGAAATATCTGTTTCAGATGAGTTGTTAAAAACTAAATCCAGATCCCAAATGGAACATGGTACTTAGGCTTGAGACTCATCTCTAAAAATGTAAAGGTGTTTTTGTCCCATTTCCTAATAAAGGCAAACTAATTTCTGCAAAATCAAAACCCATGTCTCCTGAGAACTCATAGATCTACTAATCAAAGGCTGGAGGCTCATTTTCTTGAAAGGAGTCTAGAATAATTTGTGAGATCTAAAAACCTGTCCCTTTAGGACTTTGTGTCTTCAATTCAAGAGTCTGGAAGTTCACGAGTGAGAAAGATAACAGGTTTCCAGGACTACCAGTCAAAATTTCAGGAGCTTTTCATTGCCTGGGAGCATGGAAACCCATCCAAATAATAAAGGAGTAGGTAAATGGAAGAGAGGAAGAGAAGACAGAAAAAGGGAAATGGAGAGAAGGAGGACAATGAAGTTAGTGGCCTTTACTTGGACTTCCTTTAGAGCCTAGGAGAAGACAGAAAGAAGCTGACACAAACTGTTATGACTATTTCTGTCATGACTGGATAGAAATGAAAACCATTCTTATCTTCAGGATATGCATGTGTCTTACAGGCTGAACAAGCATTGGCATGTTCTACAAATTTGTTTTCTTTCACGCAGCGTGGCATTGCTGACCTATATTCAGTTTGCTAACAGCTATAACTCAAAATCTTTCTCTGAAGAATTGGTTCCTGTCTCTTTAATTATGCAGCAGACTATTCCTGCTTGAAAGCTCTATTTTGCCTAATAAATCTCATTATTTTCTCACTGTAACTTCATTTTTTTCAAGATTGTTTTGAATTTTAGTTCAAAGCCTCGTGTATACTTTCGTTACTCTTTGTGATCCATAGTTCCCTCATGCTTTTTGCCTTGTCTCACGCTTTTGTTGTTTCTGTTTTTCCTGCATTTAATCCTCTGCACAGGTTTTCCAATACATCAACCAGTGTGCCCAGGATTACCTCAAATAATTATTTAATTATTGTAAACTGAGATCCTTTGTATCCTTCTGATCTGAGAGGACCTAATTAAATCCTTAGCCCTTAAACTCACTCTACTACTTGGATTCCTGCAATGGTTACAAACTCTTTTAGAAAATGTTTTACAACCCTTTATAGATCTGAACAAAATTCTGAAATAGGGATTTGTAAGATTTTGCTTAAATAAAGATTTATGTGAATGTTTTTTACTTGTATAGTTAGTAAGTCAATACTGGTAGCTTTTACTTGAAAACCAATTTTGAAATCACAACTTCAGACATTGATATTGCAAACATTAAGACTAAGAGATCAATTGACCTGGTGCTACCATCCAGTTTAAACCCAGAAAGGCAAAGAAAGCTAAGTCTCTGTGCATAAACTGGAAGGAACTTAGAAGGTTCAAAATATTCCCAGAAACGAGATTAAAACCAAACGACACTAGATGTTGATGCCAAAAAATTGATGTATTTTATTTCGTAGTAGAAATATAGTGGGTTGAACCTGAGCTGATGGACAGTCTTTTAGACTAATGACACTTCTCACAATTTATATATTTAAACCACGCGGAAAGGCGGGAATTGCCTTTTGTTCCAGCTTGCCTGCCGGAAGGCAGGGGGGCGTCCAAGCCTCCGGGCCCCGCCAGGCCCCCCCTTTCCCAACGCTGCGGCACAGACCCTGGGTCACTGCGGGGGGGAACTGCCCCAGAGCCGCAGGCAGCTAAAACCAGCCATGGACTGCCACATAGCTGACCCCATCCTGCGCGGCTTCTTGGGACCGGTGGGTCCATGCGGAGCTGGTGGAGCCAACGGGAGCCGGCATAGCCTCCTGTCTGCAGCCAGCACACTTCATGCCAAACTGAAGAAGACACCATGCAGCCAGCAGCACAAAGGGAGCGAGGCTTTCTCCACTGTAAAGCCTGAACAAGGACACTCTTCAACATGGTGGCTTCAGAGTCAGAGAGAAAGAGAAAGCGAGTCACGTGAGATGGAGCTGAACATGGCGACAGGAGAAAAGAGGGCGGTGCCGCGTTTCTCGCATGTGGTTTAAAAAACTTCTTGCATGCCATGGTAAGAAACTGTAATATCACAAACTGTTTGTCTCTTTAATCCATTTGAAGTACATGGGGGGATGGAGAATTCATGTGTGGCCTGTGAAGATTTTGAAGAGTGCCTATGCCAGGCTATATAGAAGCAGTGAGAGGCTTTTAGAGACTTGTGGCAAAGAAAGCCTTTGTGTTCAGGCCAAAATAACTCATCCTTAAAAAGATTAATAACCCCGTGTGATAGCCCATGTTTGGCAGTGTGAAGGAACGGTGAGATTTTTCATGGAAGAGATGGTTTACACCACGGCAGATTGTTTCTTTCTGGGCGGGTCTGCTGTTGGTGGCAGTTTGGGAACCATGTGCAGCTGAAGAAACCCCTTTTTTCCTTAAGCATAAGAAAGAGACTTTTCAAGAACTGCAACACTGACTAACATCCCATGTTCTGTTATCCTTTGTGTAAGTTGGGTAAAAGGAGGAAAGTGCTGGAAAGAGGGGAGGGGGTTTGCTTTAATTTCTTGTTATTTCTCTTTACTTTTAATTCTATTAGCAATAAAACTCTTTCTTTGTACTGCAACTGTTTAAGTTTTGTGCCTGCTTTGCTTTCTCCTAATTCTTATCTCACAGAGGGGAAATGTGTAAGTAATGGATATTTTGAACCAAACCACTACAGAGGCAAAGGGAAGGAAAGGGAAAAGAAAGAAAGAGAGAAAGAAGAGAGAAAGAGAAAAGAGAGAGGGAAGGAAGGAAGGAATTCGGAAGGAAGGAAGGAATTCGGAAGGAAGGAAGGAATTCGGAAGGAATTCGGAAGGAAGGAATTCGGAAGGAAGGAAGGAAGGCAGGAAGGAAGCAAGGAAGGAAGCAAGGAAGGAAGCAAGGAAGTGTGGGGAGGGTCAGGGGACAGGGAGAGGTGACAGGGGTTAGATGGAAGCATATCACCCACCCAAGGGTCCTGATGATGTCTCATTGCTCCCCTCCATCTGGTCTTCTCGGTGGTGAGGGCCCCCTGTCACCACTGTGGCCACGCCACCACATGCTGCGCCACACCTCCACACACCACCATACACTGCCACACACCACCACACTATATGCCAGAACGTACAGAATCCCATGAATTAATATACGCTTTGGGCCAGGTGGGAATGCCCACGTGTCTCCCCTTGCAGGGCCTGGCTTGACACACTGTCCCTTGCAACACTGAGGGTCTGTTGCATCATCTCTGGTGTTCTGGTGCAGGGTCTGGGGACCCCTTTGAGGGGGGCCCCTGTGATGGGCCATGTCACCCCTTCTGCTGTGGATAAGCTTCCCCCACCCCAGTGAGGACCCCTCAGCTGGGCTCCTCTGCACAGTGGAGGATGGGCAGCCACTGCACCTCTGACCAGAGGCTTTTCCAAGATACCCAAAGCCTCTCCTCCCTCCACCCCTTGGTTCAAGGGTCTGTTCGAGCCTGGCAGCTGATAGCTCTGGGGCTGTGGTCCTCATCTTGGAGGTGTTCAGCCTGTGCTTTGTGAATGTCCCCAGCCCTGAGTTGTTACTTTATCTTATCTTCATCAGCAAGCAGTGTAAGGCCTCAGTCAGGGCCCCATTCAGGGTGCAGTGGTCTCCTCTGCAGCTTTTGTAATACAGTTTTAATAGTCCTTTAAGAAAATGTTCAAGTCATAAACTACAATATTTCAGTCTCTGACACCTGGGTAGAGAGCAAAAACAATAAACCATATCTTTGGTAAACTCCTCCTGGGACAGCATCAGACCAAGCAAGAGGCAGGTCCAAATTGCCCTGTTTTTTAACCCAGTTTTTCAGTTCTTCAAACTAAGAAAGGAAATCTTAGGAAGTCTAGGTTGTGTGTAGCCAAATAAAGAATAATGGCAGCACAGCTACTCATATCTAGACCACTTCCTGTATAGCTAGGTCATTTTAGCACATGGTTTCTGTGGAGATAACACATTTACACCTCATGTGTCCAGCAACCTACTAGATTTTTTTTTTTGGTCATGACATATCTTACAAAATGGTGTTATAAAAGCTATATAAATTGTAGTTATATAGTTATAAAAATTATCCATAGCATTAGCTTTGTTTGAAATTCCATTTATGGTTATTCTAACATATGGCAACTACGGAAGCAATGGAAGCAGGGATAGGTATCCTGAGAAGAGTTTATGGACATTCTTCAGTTGTGTAGGGTTGGGGTTAAAAAGACCATGGTGAGGCTGGAGCACAACTTGGCAAGGGATGCAAAGAATAAAAAGGGCTTCTACAGGCATTTTATCCAAAATATGAAAGCCAAAGAAAGCATACCCCACCTAATGAGAAAGATGTACTAACCCCTAACAATAAAAGATGAGAAGGCTGAGACATTCCACCATTTTTTTGTCTCAGTCTTCACTGGTAACCTCTCTTCCCATACCTCTTGAGTAGATGGACTGTAACACAGAGAATGGGAGAGCAAAGCCTCCCACTCTAAGTGACAATCAAGTTCATGACCACTTGAGGAGCCTGAATGTAATAAGCTTATGGAACCTGATGAGATACATCCCAGAGTCCCAAGGGAATTGGTTGATACAGTTGTGAAGCCACTCTTCATGATAGTCAAAAACTGACCACATGAACTAAAGTCCCAGGTGACTGAAAAAAGTTAAATATTGCACACATTTTAAAAAGGGTAGGAAGAAGGACCCTAAGAACTACTGACCTGTCAGCCTCATCTCTGTGCCTGGGAAGGTCATGGAACAGATTCACCTCGAAACTGTGCTAAGGCATATGGAGGACAGGGAGGTGATTTGGGACAGCCAGCATGCCTTCACCATGGGCAAATCCTGCCTAAGCAACCCAGACACCTTCCACGATGGAGTGACTACATCAGTGGACAAAGGAAGAACTCTCAATGTCATCTATCTGGAATTCCGTAAAGCCTTTGACATGATTCTCCACTACATCCATCTCTCTAAATCATAGAGCTATGAATTTTTATGGATGTGCTGTTCAGTGGATGTGGAATCATTTGGATGGTCATATCCAGAGAATAGTGATCATCAGCTCAGTGTCCAGAGAGAGAGGAGTGGTGTGTGGTATCTCTTAGAGGTTTGTACTGGGACAGGTACTGTTTAATCCCTCCATCAGTACTTCCAGTACTTAAAGGGGGCTTATAAAAAAAGGATGGACCCAAACTGTTTGGCCTATTGGTATAGGACAAGGGGGAATGACTTTAAACTGACAGAGAAGAGGTTTAGATTAGACATTAGGAAGAAAATCTTTACTATGAGGGTGTAAGACACTGGAACAAGTTGCCCAGAGAGGTTATGGATACCCCATCCCTGGAAGTATTGAAGGCCAGGTTGGTGGGGCCCTGAAAAACCTGACCTAATGGAAGGTGTCCCTGCCCATGGTAGAGTGTTGGAACTAGCTGATCTTCAAGGTTCCTTTCAACCCAAACCATTCCATGATTCTACACGAATTGCAGGGCTTTGGGAGGATGTCTTCTGCCCCAGATGGACCCTTCTACCATTTCTACTTAAACCTTTCCAGGGAAGAGCCAGTTTTGTTGAGCATACCTGTGTACTATTTTTGCTATGCTCAAGCAAAAATTTTGCCTTAATGTGTTTAAACCAATGTTTTAGTATGTTTTTAATTTCTTTAAGAGCAAATTATAGATTCAGAGTACTAAGGGGAAGTATCCATTTCAAGTGACAGAAACAATTGAGAACATTCCTAGAATGTCAGAGCAGGAGCTTAAAAATTTTATTTAAATTCTCCCTGAGGAAGAGTCTATCTTTTTTTCACTGAGTATATAAGAAACCTAGTAGATTAGCCTGCTGTCTCAGGCACTTAAGTTAGTCGCCTACATTTAAGTGGTGTGGAGGCTGTTCTTTCCCCATTCCCACAACATTTATAATTAATCAACTGAAAAACACCTCATGAGCAATTCACAGTAGGAAGAGATCAATTCTCAGGGGAAGGTGTCTGCAATCAGTAATCTAGACTGCTCTAACTAAATTTGTAGAATAAATTCTACACAATGAATTACTCTACTTGCTTTTCAACTAGTTTAGTTCCTTTAAGATCTGAAGGCATTTGCAGGCATCAATACTTCTAGTTAGCTGAACAACAGTCCACAGTTTCTGCTAAACTCTTAAATCCTTTGAACAGTTGAATGATCTCTAGCAACAGCATTTTTTTTCCAAAAGTTAGTGAAAGTGCTCCTATTTCCATATTCTTGCATGTTAGCTCCAGTTCTCCACTGTGACTTAAACACTCCAAATGTAATATCATCTACAGGTTTAGAATAAAACAAATACTGCACTGTAAATAAAAGTGAATAGAACCAGAATATCTTGGGGGAAAACAAGGAGGCATTACATTTCATTATGTTTCTCTTCTCTTAGAAGTGAGGGTTCCTGAAGCAGTGATCGTTAATCCTAATACAACATGGTGCAAAAGCCATAAATACTGTGCAATCTTGCGTTGCACATAAATTTTAGTAGAAGTTCAGTTACCTGCAGTGCTCTCTGGCTTATGTCATCTATGGCAAAATGGTTAAGAAATATAAAGAGTCAAGTCAAACCCTGGAAGTAACTCTTTCTAGTACTTTCTACAATTTGCATCTTAAAATAATACAGCAATGTCAGGACTGGCCTCAACAGCTCCTGATTTTTTTTTTTTGGTTTTGGAGTTTTTTTTGTTTGTTTTAATTTTCAGAAATGGCAATATCAAGCAGTAGGAAGCAAAATTGTATGTTTACCTTGTAGGGACATTTAAAGGAAGTCTTGATACATAATAGGCTCACTTTATATTCCACCTACAGTCTTGCTACTAATAAATTATTTAAATGCCCAACTCATGTGATGAAAAGAAATTTCATTGCAATTATCTTAATTATTTCTCAGAAGTGGAGTCCAAATCTTACAAACATATTCTTTCTTTCTCTTAGAAAATTGATTTTTTTTTTTTGGTCTAAAATTTACTGGAAAGAAGTGAAACAACTGCATTTACATTGACAGACTTTGGGTCACGCCTACAGAAATTTAAAATGAGTGTGTTATAGAAACCATTTAAAAAATTTTAGAACTCCTGTCTGACCCTTAAGACCTTTCTTTGCTGCAGCTTATGAACTTCTAAAACGGTAAACTTTCAAAGCAATCTGTAGGAAATACACACAACCCCCCCTTTATTTATGCTCAAACTGTATGTGATTATTTTTCATGCATAATTCTTAAAATTCATCCCAAAGTGTCTTGATTGTATTGCATCTTCAAAGTGCATGGAAAGAGAATTGAACTTACAAAGCTATTTGAAACTCAGGCTTTTTTGATAAAAATGTAAAAACCCCTCCTGGGTTACATATTATACAGCAGAAAACTTAGGAAATAATCAAAGAGTTTGCAACTTATCTTCATAATCTTCATCCAACAATGCAGTTGCACTCAATTTTTTACAGAAAGTACTATTAGGCTACTAGACAAAAGAGCTTCTAAAGAATTTAAAGCATTTAGTAGAAAAAAAAGTCACTAATCCATTTGAAACAGATTCCTAGTGACAAAATAAGAAAGAAAAGCCTTGTACTTTTCAGGGTATGATAGCAAAGAATTGTAGTCTAGTTTGTCTAATTACCGTCCCTCCAATTGTACGTGAAAACCAGGTCTTCAATGTGAATAATATGCGTAGTGTGTACTTTTAAGTACACTTTCTTTTCAAATTTTACTTTATTTGAATGACTGTAAAGATCCGGTCCTATATATCATCTATATTCTCGTCAGAAGAGAAATATGTCAGGAGTGTTAAAAGCTGTTAAAAGTGTACCAGTTTAAACTACAGGATCTAACAGTATAGTAATTTTATAGACCGCAATTAATGCTTGTGAAAGTCATCTTGCTTTATCTCTCTATGGTTTTTCTCCTATATTCATTTTGATAGAAAACATAGATGTCAACAGACCTTAGGTGAAACAGTGATAATTTTTTTTTTTCATGCTAAGAAAATAGGTGTCTTCTTTCCCCAACCACCAGAGTTGGAAGATATTTTCAGGGAACAGGATTCTTCTTAGCCAGTTGTAAAGGAAGTTTAAGGTTCATATGATCTTGAAGATTGCTATTTCTTCAGAATTCTAAACTGTTTAGATTTTAGTACAATTTTAATTTCAGTAACTTTGTACCAAATTAGTATAAATACACATGTACTTTTGAAGAGTGCAATAGAATTTAAACCTTTTTTATTAAATAATTCATTATGAGCCCCAAAAAGGAGAAACCACGTTCTTCAACCTCTGACTCCTACTTTTAAATTCTCTACTAAAGAAATATAGTTGTCAGATTCAGTCTCCAAGAGAAGTTTTCATAGAAAAAGGAATAGAAATTTTCTTAAAAGGAGCAGAGTATTTTGCCTTTTCATCAGTTAGATCTGTTGGATTACAGCTTTATGCTTTGAGAAAGAACAGGGCAGTGAAATGCATTATAAAAACAGAGTACACACTTCACCTTGTCTCCAGTGATTTACTTTTACAACATTCTTCTCCAGGTGTTCTGTAGAGAATTGCATCTGACAGATATGGAGAAACATTGAACAGCAAGCATTTGCTAGGACACCTCTGCTGATAAATAGGAGACAAACATGCATATATATGGATGTTTTTGATTCAGAGCAGAAGAGGAACAGCAAATATTTTCTAAAAAAATGCTTCATTGGCTACCCTTATGTTACAATGGTCTTGAGCTAAAAAGCAGTGGAATTACTTGAAAAAAAAAAAATCCTGTTTAATTCAATTTTTGTTCCTATATTTTGAGTTGTCATATAGATTGTAAACTCCCAGCCATAAAAGTCTGACTGTAACATGGAGATCACTGACTATCAAGCCCAACATATGACAGAAAACACTGAGTTTGTGTAAAGCAATTTTAACCCACCCATGATTATTTTTAAAGTTAAGGTAAGGAGTGCAAGCAGTTACTCAGGCAACGAGTAACAGTGAAACCAAACAGTGAACACCAAAAAGGGAAGATAAAGATGAAAAAAAACCTAACCAAAAAAAAAAAAACCAAACAAACAAAAAAAAAAAAAACAAACAAACAAAAAAAAAAAAAAACCAAACCAAAACAAACTTGTGAGAAGTGCATTCTTCCTGAGCAAGTGATAGATAGAACCCGGGTTTGTGAGAAGTTTTCCCCATGGGGCTCATGGAGAAGAAGAAATGAGGACTGGACATGGACTAGGAAAACAGAAGTCTAGACAGGAATGTCAAGATAAATGGAAGAGAGAAGGCGGCATAAAAAACTGACGGCCCACATTTACTGAACAACAGAAGCTGAATGGCAGATCAATAAACCAAAAAAAGAACAACTGTAAGAACATGGCAGGAGGATTAAGCACCAGTTTAGGAACAGCTATGCTGCACTGGGAAGCAATGAGGAGAAACATGCTGAAAGAGAAGATAGGATGACAGAAGAGAGAAGCTGCTAGTCCCAAAAGAGAAGAGGCAATGGAGATAGCTTTGAGAAATTGCCCAAGTATAAACAAAGATATTATACAGAAGAGAAGGCAGGATAGTCAACAGACAGGAGAAATAACTCAGAATAGAGCTTTAAGATGAGTGTTGCAGTGGGGATTTCTGCAACATGTATAGACAGTGAGGCCCGTGGAAAAGAAATAGGGACCAATTCTTGGTAGATGTTTCAGAGATCTTTATTCTCCAGCCACATGGCCGGACAACTCCAAAGAACTGAGCAATCACAGGACAACCAGGGTCCTTCCTGGGCAGGGGAACACAAAACAACCAATGGGGAACAGGATTAGGGTACATGTGACCAGGGAGCAGGGAGACCCCATAGGTCATGCCTCTACTCCAGGGTCCCCTCTCCTCGGACCCCACACCAGGGGGGAGGAAGCCCAACAATGAGAGGCAGTTTTTTTGTGACTGGAGAGTCCTTGGTGAGGACTAACAGACCTGCCACTACAAAAGATCCAGAAGAAAGTCAGTATAAAGTCTGCCAGGAATAAACATGAACACTGTGAGGTCAGGGATAAAAGGAATTTTGAAAGAAACAGGGGGAATGTTGGGGTCCCTTCCCCCCGCCATGTGGTCCTGGGAGAGGGGCCCTGGAGGGGAGACACAGGGTTTCCCTGCCCCTGGTCAGCCCCGTTCCCCATTGGTTGTTTTGTGTTCCCCTGTGGGGTCAAAAGGACCCTCGGGTCTCGTGATTGAGCAGCTCCTGGGCAGATCCTCGGCCATGCGACTGGGAAAAGAAACATCTCTCTGAAACATCTATCAAGAATCGGTCCATATATATTTCTTTCCACGGGCCTCGTTGATTGATACGCGTGTTGCAGTATCCACACTGTAACAAATGGTGGATGATGAGAGCAGAACAATCCCCGATCCATAAGGACAGTGACTGATTTGTGAGTAAACTCTGGATTTCTCTTCTTTTTTTCATTTTGCTGTTCCATCTCTAAACTATGGAGGAACTGTGGAAAGACTCTTGGCTCTCGGAGCCACATATGGACATTTATCTTAAACTTGAAAAGATTCTTGAACAACGGTTTGTAAATTTCAGCTTAATTCAAGCTCAAAAGGAACTGAAACATTTCCTTTCATGGTTGTTTAAGAACTTTTTCTATGTTTCTTGGGATTTGATTCTTACCAAAGACTTTTGGAAGACTGTTTGGACACAGTTAATTTCTGAGTCAAAATATATGCCGATGGAAGAATATTTAATATTATTTAATTACCGAGACTGTTGAACAATGTCAGCTGTGTCCTTGCAAAGTTAAAACTGCTTCAGGGACCGTGCAACCCAGGCCATGTGGACCAAGCCCTCTCCGAGCAGCAGCGAGGCAGCTCCCGCGCACGGGCAGAGCAATGTGAGCTGCAGTGTCGGCAGTGGAGTGAGGTGCAGCCAGAGCGGCACGACCCAGCGATGCCCGCCTGGCCCCGCACAGCGCATGGTGGAGCAAGCCCCATGAGAGGAGCAGCACGCGGGCAGCGGCAATGGCTGCGGAGTGGAGCCGCACCTAGCCAAAACGCGTGCTGGAGCAGGGCACGGGGGGGTCACTCAGGGGCCCGGCTGAGACGTGGGCACAGCCCCAGGCAGCAGCAGCACAGCTGCGACCAGAGGAGGTGGCGGCATGCGGGGAGCTGAGCGGCGCAGCCCGGCCTGGCCCGCGCATCCCCAAATGCAACCCCGGGAAGCTGAAACCCCACGGCGAGAGTGTGCAGGCACGAGCAGCCCCGCCAGCCCCAGCAGCCCTGGCCGTTCCAACACGGGAGTGAGCGAAAGTGAAAGCAAAAACGCAGCGAGACAGAAAACAGCAGCCACATGGAAAAAGGAAATAATCATCGTAGCTAAGGTTTTAGGAATAGTAAAATGGCATAATGTTAAACAAAATTATGGTTTTATAACAAGATGTGACAACCAGCAAGACATATTCGTTCATAAAACTGCTATTAAAAAGAATAACCCTGAAAAATACATCCCAAGTTTAGGAGATGGAGAAGTAGTAGAGTTCAAAATTGTGTAAGGTAGAAAAGGGTTACAAGCAGCAGAGGTCACTGGGCCTGATGGTGTTTCTGTAAAAGGCAGTATATATGCTAAAAATCGTAGTCATATTAGACAACATCCGCATTATAAAGTCTCCCTTTCCTAATCCCACCTTTCCCTTTTACCCTATACCCAATATGAACCCTTTCCTAAGTTTACCCCATCCCCAATTTATCCCTAATCCGTTTTACACCCCATGGTTTCCCTCACAAAAGCATGCCTTTACCAATTGTTTCCCCAAAAATCCCTTTCCAATGCCAAGTGGGGGATGAAGAGGGGGAGGGAAGAAATTAACTCTTGTTGTTTAGAGTTCCAACAGGTACAAATGGAAGAAACCCTCTCCTGCCTCAGTTTCCCCACAAAGCATGCTCAGAGAGTCCTGTCTCCCTTCTGTCAGCCTTAAGATGTTCCAGAGAATCTGTTTGGACATTTAAAGACTCAGAAAGGTGGCTCGTTTTGTTTTGAAACTGTCTTTGTTATCTCATGTTTATCCAGTTGCTTTCAATGTTAAGTTTTAAATCTCTTTTAGTTAAAAATAAACGGGTGAAATGTCAGGGTCCCTTCCCCCCTGCCATGTGGTCCTGGGAGAGGGGCCCCGGAGGGGAGACACGGGGTTTCCTTAGCCCCTGCTCAGCCCCATTCCCCATTGGTTGTTTTGTGCTCCCCTGTGCGGGCAAGGACCCTCAGGTCCCGTGATTGCCTCAGTTCCTCGGCAGATCCTCGGCCATGCGGCTGGAGAAATAAACATCTCTGAAACATCTATGAAGAATTGGCCCATATATATATATTTCTTTTCCACGGGCCTCATTGTCTGATACACGTGTTGCAGTATCCCCACTGTAACAGGGGAAATATACAGACATTGATCACTTTCCATGCTGGGACATGTGGTAATCTGTTAACCCACTGCTTTTGTGATGCCATGTTCCCCCTCCGTCTCCCCCCTGCCCTTAGCCCTGGCCACTCCCTCGGGCTCTCCTTATTGGCTCCTGTACCCCAACCCCACCCAGGGACCACGCCCGAGCCCCTGACAAAACCCCCCTGCACCCAGACGACAAGATCTCTCTGCCTCTGGGGATCATGGGGATAAGGTGTGATTAAAGTCCTCTCAAACTGTCAAGGGAGACCCTCTCGCTTCCTTCACCATCACTGGTTGTAGCGCTGCTGGCTGCCGGAGCAAGATCGCAGGGCCATCCAAAAATGGACTATGGGATGCAACTGGGTCGCATTGCCCTAAGCATCCCCGCTGAGCTCTCAGGAAGCTACAGCCTGCTAAGCTAAATCTAGCGATTACAACAGGGACACACCCTAGATTTCAAATGGAACAGACCAAGGGAATTACTCCAAACTAGGGTAGCTACTGAGAGACACAACTGCCTCAGGTGATATCCAACAGAATTGTTCCAACTACTGGGGAAGGAATCTAGACGTGGTCATTCTCCTCTAGGACTGCTTCTCAGAGGTAGATTACAAAAAACTCATCCGATATTTAAAATAATTTCTTGCACTAAGTGCAAAAAGTGTATTTTGTAATATAAAAATATACACTATAGTCTATGGTATACAATATAAACATGTACTTTCATAAGATAAGATAGTGGTGCCACTCAGGATCATATTGGACATTATTAATGGTAATGGGACAGAAGAGAACTAGAATGTGAACAGCAAAACATATAAAGACAGACTCAAAAGGAAATTTCAAGAATCTGTGAGAGAATATCGAGCTCCAAGTAGACAATGAAGCACTAATCAACACCCATTTAATATCTTCATTATTACCCTTGGAAAGAAAACCGCAAAGGTATTTCACTTGCTAACACAAAATTGGCAACCCTGTGAGCATGGGAAAGATCAGATCCTTGTAATGGAAGGACTCCGTGACATTAAGGAATGGAATACAAATATGGATGAAATTCAACTGCAGAAAGTAAAGGTCATTCATGCAGGGACCAATAATGAGAATTTCTTCTATAATCCAGGAGCTTCTCAGTTGGAAACAATAAAGAAGTAAAAGCAGCTGGATCTATTAATCAGTCATAGAATATCTATGAGCCACCAATGCCATGCAAGCATGAAAAAGTGAATGTGATTCCAGGTTATATAACAGAAGGTTACAGGCCATTCCTCAAAGAGCCATGGTGTCATTCCCATAGTTTTAATGGTAATACACCAGCAAGTGGTAGATTAAAGAGCAGACACAGACATTTTCTAAATCAAATAACCAATGGACTCATACCCTGAAAAATGATTAACTGACGGCAGTTTAGCAAAAGAATTACAGAATTGTTCATCTATTTTTATGCACTAAAACTAGGTATTAAAGTCAGGGACTGGTCCCTGTTATTTTGGTGTAATGCAATTGCAGAAAATAATACAGGTTCAGCCACAAGACAACTCACAATTATAGGCTTAATCATGCAAACACTTACATCCATTAATAATAGCATATTGAGGTACTTTTCTTTTAATACTTCAGATTCAAAATTATTGGTTTAATAGCTCGCCATTTAATAATCAGAGGAGGGCGTTTAGGAATGTGAGCTGACAAGGCATATTGAAAGCAATATGAAAAGTGATATATGTGATAATGGAAATCACCTAATAAGAATGTCCTGCAAACATAATGCTGCTACTTACACATTTACTATTATGTTTGTTGAATTTGTTAATCTTCTCTTATGAAGCACAATCACTAAGAGAGATCTTGGATTACTAACCATCCCAGGTTACATGTACTGTTGGTAGTCATTCAATGTGAACACTCTTGGTCCCTTCCAACTCGCTATATTATAAAATGCAATAACTTGTGTGGAAGAAGAGTACATGAACTACTGACAAAGCAGCAAAGTTAATTGCCAAAAGACTGGATGGCATAATTTGAAATTTATGATTTTTTTGCCTAAAAGTAACCTTTGAGAGGTTGCACATTTTTTTCCAAGGGCATTATCAGTTTTCTGGTAGTGACATGTGAAGACCCTGATCTTTTTGCAGTTATGCAGTGGTCAAGAACTTGAATCCCTGAGGATTTCCCTTTGCAGCATAAGATTTATTATATATTCTTCTTTCACCTAGACTGACCTGGTTTTATTTTATAATTATTTGAAGAATATTTCTTGCAACTTTTCTCTAACAGGAAGGAAGGAAGGAAGTAAAGAAAGCAATCAGTAGGAAGTCAGTATGAATTATCTATTTCATTTAAAATCCATTTCTCATAAAGCTTAAATATAAATTATATTAATATTTATCATAAGAAAACCGCAGAATAGATGGATGGACAATTTATTGAAACAGGATAAAAAAGATGAGGATTGCTATGTGCACTCAAATACAGAGATAAAACAAGAAATAACAAATTCCCTGAATACTTTGTTTGCATTATCTTGTCACATGAAAAACACTTTCTCCATCTGTTAGACTACTGTAATTTAATTCATTTGCACAACCAGGTTTCATGCTACAAACTTTAAACTTCCTGAAATGCAAATTCCTATAAGATTTCAGACAGTGTCCATATACTGTTTAACATTTCCTTATTATTTAAAGAAAGTACAGGTGCAATGGACACAGAATAAAATACTATTCAGCAGGCCAGTAAACTTCATTTGTTGGTTTTGGAGTTGTAGAGGTTTTTTTTCTCTTGTCACATTGAAGAGATTATACTAGTCAATCACTTCAATTTAATGGATTAAATTCTGTTCAAACAGGCCAACAGTTAGTATCAAAATCGTGTGAGTTAACTTATCCGTCCAGAAATTTTTGTTGTTAATATCTGCTTCCAAAAAATATAAGGATTCATCCGTAATGTCTAAACCAAGAGGACAAGAAGAAATTTTAGACCAAGCCAAAACATGCCAGTACCTTCAACAAAAAGAATCAGTTGAAAGCCATATATTACCTTACAATTACTATACCATCAGATAACTTATATCAAAGGATATTTAAACAAGCAGAAGTATGAACTAGAAGTGGCGTCTTCTCCTTACAGTATTAATCCATATTAATTCCTTACAGTATTTATTGCATTTTTAGGAAACAAGTACCTTTCAACAGTGAAGGGGTGGCAAATACAAAATATATAAATCATACTTCTAGGATTCTTAACTAAACTTCTCTCACACTGGTGTATATATGTGGCTGACCTTCTTTGCTTATAGAAACACAAAAACTAAAAATTGAAAATATTTGACAAAATTATATGAGAATTGATACAATATGAATGAAGCTAACAAATAATTATCATGACAACATGTTACAGGCAATTTACCTCTATTCTGCTATAAATTATACATTTGGGATACATACAGAGTAGAACAGATATTTGATAACTGTGAGAGCAATAAGTCTCAGTAAGTTCTTAGCAACTCCTAAAGTCAGGCATTTTCCTGGAAAAAGCAAAGCAAGATTCATGAAGATAGAAGCTGTTGAACTAAGCAAGCATAACACAAACAGAAGCAGCGGGCACACGTAAAAGTGGGTGCCTATTACCATTGGAGGTATTGATAACATGCCATATGAAATATAAAAACAAATGAAAATTACTAGCGATTACTCAAATGTGTACATTTGCTTTCTCATAACCAGCTGATATATTGCCAGAAAATATACATCAGAAGCTTGGCTTTGGAAGAATAATGGTTACATCCAGTGGCCATATAAAGTAGACTGAGTATAGTATAAATTCCCTCAGAATCTCTGAGAGGGAGCATATATTTCAATACTTATATTATTGAAGACAATACAACAAGCTCATTCAGGTGAAACAATTTCTAATTATGTCTGACCCATACATTTTTTCTGGTTTTGTCATGATTTTAGATTACAGAAATTGTATTTTAAGTACCACTAAATCTTTAAAGCGGGGACCTTATAACTCTCTCCAACTCCCTGAAAGGAGGTTGTAGCAACTTGTTTATCTCTTCTCCCAGGTAGCAAGTAACAGGACCAGAGGAAATGACCTCAAGTTGTGTCAAGGGAGGCTTAGATTGGATATTAGGAAAGAATTCTTCACTGAAAAGGTGGTCAGGCATTGGTTGGAATAGGCTGCCCAGGTAAGTGGTGATAATACATCCCTGGAAGTGTTCAAAAGATGTGTGGATATGGCATGTGTGGTATAGTGGTGAGCATGGCAGTACTGGGTTAATGGTTGGATTCAGTGATCTTAGATGTCTTTTACAAACAATGATTCTGTGATTATATAGAACATATAATTTAAAATAATCTAGTTTTATAATTAACTTCCAAATCAGTGGGTAAGTCATCTTCAGCTAGAATTTTCCTTATTGGCCCAGATGTCTGCCAGCTGTTGCATGGAAAAGCCAGACAGTGTTGTAACAGAGGCCCAGAGCAGTGTTGATTGAGGACTGGCTAATATGCGTCCCTTGGGGAGCATATGCTATGTCACAAAATATGTATTTTAAAAATAATTAATCCTTGTGTGTTTTGAGATCTCTTTAAAATACAAGTGAGAGCAACCTGGGCTAAAAAACCCTTGTCTTCTTGGTCCCTGACTATTATCAGTTTCACAGACTGGCATTTTCCCATGTTGAATAAAAAATGTGAACATAGAATCCTCAGCCTGTAGTCTGTTACATGTATGGTGAACTTTTTCAAGCGTGCCCCCAGATATTTCTGATGTGCTTCAGGAAGACATTTGAAGCAAAACAGAACAAGAGAAACACATGATGAAAATCTTATTCTAAGTTGTTCAAAGCAATACTTGAGAAACATCATCAGGCCTGATGAACAGGCCTATTTGCTCCAGACAGGAGATGACCACAGAGCCACGCAGTCTGGAGTAGTTCCTTTCCCAACACCTCTTCCTCTCTTTTCCCAGACAGCATCAGAGAGGCTGCTGGAGAATCCACATTCATGTTCTGTTGGTTCTCTTTGCAGAGGGCCCAGGACATGCCCCTTGCCTCAACTATTCTGTTCATCCTCATAAAACACTAGCCTAATTCTAAAAGACAGGTTTCTTCAGTGATAACATACTCAAGAAGTTGTCACTGCTTCAGATTCCTCATAAGAAAAAATAATCTTAGGGATAAAAACTTCAAATTCCAAACAAACTTCCTGCGGTGATTCTGAAATCTATAAAATAACGCGATTACAACACCCTGAATGAAAGTCATATAACTCTAGGAAAGACTTTTCTCTGCATGCACAAATTTTTCTTTTTACTTTGGTGAAACAGGGTCTCTAAAAGGCTGTAGAATCTCCATCCTTAGGAATGTGCAAAACTTGACTGGAAATTGTCATGAGTAACCTTATCCTTTTTGAACAGGAGGCTGGATTAGATGACCTCTGGAGGTCTCTTGCAACCTATGTTATTCTATGTTTCAAAGATTTCATTTTCTTCTTTGATGTGTAACCTGATAGGTTTTACTGGAAGGGGAAAGCTATAGCAGTGCAACACCTCAGCTTTACTAAAACTCTTCTCATGTCACTAAACATCTAGGAAGTTACAGTTTGGAATTAATTACTG
Source organism: Corvus cornix cornix (assembly GCF_000738735.6). Lineage (NCBI taxonomy): Eukaryota > Metazoa > Chordata > Aves > Passeriformes > Corvidae > Corvus > Corvus cornix. The sequence goes on along the minus strand of NC_047057.1, from coordinate 15,442,448 downwards.
AAAGATAGAATTCATAGAAATACTAAATTAAAAGTTAAGTCACAAGTTTGGTAGTTTTCAATACTTCCTGTAAGACTGATAACCAAGCAAATACTACAAGTCTCCATTATCCATAATAAGAGAACTATCCCATAAGAGAAATAAATACAAAAACCTTCTGACTCTGGAAGGTTCTTACTCATGGAGCCATCATTTAACAAGCCTTTGTTGGCTCTTGCCAGCTTAACTGTTCTTAGTATTTGAGGAGCTTGTTAAAAACTACAGTATAAAAACTACATATGCAATTATTGATGCTTTAAGATCAATGCTTGTTTAACTGATTTGGAAGCTGACACAAGAAGGAGGGTGTCTTGTATCTCTTTGTGGAAGCACTCCTTTAGCACAAACTAATCTATTTAAGTGCTACTGTTATCAAAAGAAGGACAGCCCTGTAGCCTGTACCTCCTGATCCCACTGTGCCTCCTGTTGTAGGGATTGGGGAAGTTAATTCAGGATCCTTTCTCTTGTTCCCATGCTCTCACTTCAGTGAGAGTGGAAGCTCTACTTCACAGTTTCATAAAGCTCTTCTACATCACTGGTAGCACAGGCCGGGATCCTACAGGGCAGCTTCCACTAACCATGGGCAGCAAATAAATGGAAATGGTTGAAACTGTGTGGGCCACCACTTACACGAGGAGCAGTGACTTATCAAGTATAAAATATATATGACTGAATTCAATTGCTGTTGCAATATCATGATGAAACACTGAAACAGAAAAGCTGCTTTTAAATATGTGATATGGTGTTTTACACATGGAAATCTATTTAAATGTCTGAAATATGAGAGGTTTTTTTATTATCTGCCTTTCCTTTATAGCTCATTTTCACAGTTCTAAATTTTCTTGATGTAAATTTTTACCTCCCATGGTTTACATACACTTTAACTTTCAGTTTAAGAAGCAGTTTGAAGATCTTAAAAAACTTCTTTGTTAATTTATAATGGCATTACATAATTGACTAAATTATGAAGAATTTATTCATTTTCCCAGCAGAATTTTATCCAATCAATGTAATTAGCATCTAATATTTTGCAAGTGAAGCTGACATCCTGTAACCTGGCCACTTGCTGATCATGCAGTACTGTTACTTCCAACTTTGTCCAACTTCTAATTTCTATACACTGCCTTGTTATCCCATCTTCCTTTTCTTTATACAGGTCTGAAGCCATTTGATCAGTATGCAGCTCACTGACCTAATACTTGAACAGTTACCTACAAAAGAAACCTTTTTTTTTACTGAAAGAGGGTCAGCCTTATCACTGGCAGGTTCTTCCTCTGAGGCCTGATGCTCATTGATGCTCTCATTTTGTTTGGGATGTGCTTTTAAAGCCATTCTGTCAGCTTGCACTTTGCAGTGGACTGAATTGATCCAGAAGTTAATTGCATTGACATTAACCTGTTTTAACAAGCCTAAACTATCAATAAATCACTTCTTTAGTTACTGCACTTTTCCTGATGCTTTATTGATATACTTCACCTGAGCTGATAAATAGGGTGAAAAAGATGTCTTCCTTCTAATATACTTTGCATGCTTAATAATACCTTTCTAAAGAAAAAAGGTAATGTTAATATACATGAACACATAAAAATATGTTAGTCAGATTACTTTAGCTTTGCTATTCTTATCCCTTTTATAAGATTTGGTTTCAGGAAGACATTGCACTTAGGGAACACAGTTTTACTTGTTATGTAGTCTGACTGATGAGTCCAACTAAAAAATCCATAATACAAATCCAAAACTTTTCCAAATAATCCAAAAATTCCTCTGAAGACACAAATTATCCTTTTTTTATTTTCTTCCTTTCTCTCCTTTCACCCCCAGATCTGTCTTTACAAGTACCGTATGAACACACAGCAAGTGCCAAGTGCACTCACATTGCTTGTTTTTACTGGCAGTCTGGACCAAAAGTGCTTCCAACCTGGTGTCTAGATTGAGTGACACTATTGAGAATAAATTATCTGTTGCAAGGTACCTCTTCACTTGAACCCACATTTCAGTGCACCATATCAACACTGGTTTCCATCAGTGAATCAGTAAGCAAAATTTACTGCGAAATTTTAGTTACTTCTTCTCTGTCACTAAAACAGAGAGGAACAATAAGCTGACATAAGTAACCTGTCAAACAAAGATTTTATAGCTATTTATAAGAATCTGTAAATGCAATCACATATAGTACTTGTCAAACTTAGATATGTCATTGAGAAAAATATAAAAACAACAAAAAAGTAAATTAGTCTTATTTATTGTGCATACATGTGCATATGGCTTTAACTGCTGGACATAAAAAATCAGCTTTGGGAGACATGGAGATTTCTGCATATCTGAATTAAATGAGACCTTTGAGGATTTAAAATAAAAAGCGAGAAAAAATATGATTTTAAAAATGTTTTTAAAATATAGGTCATATCCTGGGGCCACTAGATAATAGGAAGTTTTATCATTAATCTCAGTCAGATTTTTGAAAGAGTTAATACAATGAACTTCCACTTAATATTGTTCCCATTATAAGAATGAATGGTATTTTGTATGCAGTGACAAGGAGAAAAGAAAATAAATTTTGTGGTTTTAACCTTAATCAGCATACTTGCATACGGCAAGCTCTCACTGTCTACTTTGTGAATATATGAATCCATGGGTTTGTGGGTATGTATCCACAGAAAGAAGAAAAAAGAAAAAAGTATAGAAATAAATTAGTGAACACACCGCCTGAGTTCACTGAGTAAATGCTGAATTTGCAAACAAAAATAAACCCCTAATTATTTCCCTGGTACTTATTTGGCTTGTGACTCAATTTTTTTGAGATGGCTTTCTACTGGAGACCAAAGCTGTGGCAATTTCCTACCACAGGCGAAAAAAGAGGAACATAATTTCCATCTCATAGGTTTTAACAATCATGTGGTTACTGGCTTTTAATATGTAATGAATAGATTTGAGTCTGGTGGCAAGAATGGGGAATAATAGCATATCTAACAAAGTACAAATTTTTCAACTTGCAAGCAGAAGGATTTAATACCTTTAATCAAAGGCCATTTTTAATGCAGCTAGCATACTGATTAGAAAAGATCACCCTAAACTGCTTGAATTTAAGGTATGATAACCTTTAAAGGAAAAATGAATCCATTTTCTAAGTACGGCAGACAGAAAGTTCAAATGATAAAAAACACTTGTCAAAACTAATAAAACAGGACCATATCTAATATTAGTTTTTTGCACTACATTTAGCATTTAAAATTTTAAATGGTACCTTAGTGAAGAAGTAACATTATTTGTGGTCTGTGCTTTATGTGCAAAGGGAAACTCGAAATATTCAGTCATTTCATACAAAGCCAAGGGAAAGAGAAGCAGCATGAGTAAAGTTGAAACATTCAGCAAGGTTCAAGTATAGGGTTCATTCAAGTAAGATTTATTGGTTTCATTAGGGTGCAATTCATTAATATTCATTAGACACTTAAAAAGTTGGGTATCTAACTTAAGGGTCATTATAAGATTATTATATAGTCAACATAAAATGTTAGGAACATACTGAAAGCAACTTATCCCATCCAATTTTTTTTTTTTAAATAAGTCTCTAAAATAGGAAGGATTAAGTAGTCACTCTCTCCATAGATAGCAAAGGCAGTGGAAATGAGTAGCTTATCCTTACACCATATGTCTCCTTACAACAGCATTTTTTTCAGTCTGAGATGCATGCTCTGAGATTAATGTGGCTCTGCTCTGTGAAACCATTTTTGTATCATGTGTGACAAAATTACTTGGATATTCATCATATGAATGTATTATTAAAGTATAACAGCAGAAGGCTCAAAAAATAAGAAAGAGAAAGATAAACCACAAAAAGAAAATTTTTGATAAACATTTCAGGGTGATTAAAATGGGATGACAGTGTTATTTTCAGACAAGTTCCTATCATCTCACACAGCCAAGTTTCTAATCTCATTTTACCCTTGTAGGGAAACAGCACATCAGCATTTAACAGTAAGATAGACACAGTTCCCAAGGGGTGAAAAAGCTGCTGTTGAGAAGTAGTAGAGACTGATGGCAGGAAACAGAAGTGAGAATTATAGAACAGTACAATTACAGAATCATTTAGGTTAGAAAATACCTTTAAGATCGAGTCCAACCATTTACCCAACACTGCCAAGTTGCACACCTAAACCATGTCTCCAAGTAGGCAGAAACAATCAAAATTACAGGCTTTTTGCCATTTTAAATCCCATTTTGAATGTCAAAGAAAGTGAATCTCTAATAAATAATTACTGAAAAAGGCACTTCCCTCTAGGCTGTGGACTTCTATTCCATGGATGTTACCTAGTATGATGGATTTATTGTACCATGGTGAGTACTACCGGGCAAATGATGTAATCCTTACTTGTACTTCATACCAAGGATATAATTTTCTTTACACACAGAGGATGCATGCAATAACAGTGTAAACCATTCTTACTGATTCACTGGATAAGGAAGATTTAATAAAATGTAGAAAAAAGCTAATAAAAAAAAGTCATATTTTTTCTAAAGTGAGTATGGCAAGTTCCTTTTTAAAAAAGCTCAGACGAAAACTAGGTTCTGATGGGCTTCTGCTTACCACCAACCTTTGTAACAAAAACTTTCCCCTTTTGCAGTCATCCCTGAAGCTTCCAGTCCCCCTTGGGTTCTTATTCCTTCACTGGGAAGAAAGACTCACAGTTACCAAGTTTACTTGAAAGCTACTTTCTCATAGGCAGGCAAACACAGTAAAAATATAGGATGTAGACAACTGTATCGATTTGCATCACTGTTGAGATTAGCTCAGATTATAATGGTTTATTTACACTCAGTTTTATTGCTACCAATAAGATTAAGTTATATTTTCATTTAAGAAGGTTGTCCAGTTACTGTATTCATAACTGGTTTTAGGCATGGCCTCCAGGAGGTAAATGTTTCTTAGTCAGATATATGGGGTAAGCATCACCAAAGCACAGGGCATGGACACCAGCAGCCCTGTGAAAGGGCAGGGTGCTTTCTTACCTTTCTTACTATGCCTTTAAGGCATGAGATGTTATGCCTGGGCATTCATACTCAGAGTGTATCACACTCAGAGTGTGGACCTGAGAGCAATTAGTTCTGCAGCAGTTCCATGAGTGCATGCTGATGACTTTTCTGAGGTAACAACAAATTGGAATCAATGGAGTTCAGCTTTTAACAGAATAATAATGGCAGAAGGGGCTTGTAGAACTATTCACCTTTCAAGCAAAAGATTAGATCATCATGTGTCAAGATTTTTAAACCAGTGCAGTAGCTCAGCCATGCATCTAAGTAGATGTGTGTAGTAAAAAATTATAGCCTTTTTGGTTTATAGATATTTGTGGGGGATAGAATGAACAAACTGATTTATTCAATGAAACTTATTATTGAACTTACATAATATTCACATTCTTTTAAAGAAATTTCTGTTGGAAGGGAAATAAGCTGTGTCTTCCCAGATTCATTTCCTCACTGCCTTCTTCTGCATTGGTCCATTTCTAACAGTTGACACACACTGAGACAGCATCAGTCTACCTAATTTAAGCACCTAAAACTGGGCAGACAGGAAGTCTCTCTAGAGGCATTCAAAGATACCTACTGTTCACCATTTTCTATACACAGAAGTGTCTTGGGGTGACTGTGATGTGTATCCCATATCGCTGCCCTATGCCCAGAAATTAATTCTTGTGCCTTTCTATGCCTTTAAACTGAGCCTGAGAGGGGAAAGGAAAACTGAGCAAAAATTTCTCAAAGCAGTTTGCAGCTTGTTCAAGGTCACATAGAGAAAGGGACTTTTTTTTCAGCTGTGACAAGGGAGCGAGGAAGCACCCAGCTTGCTGCTCCCAGGACAGTTTTTTTTTTGGTCAGTGGTTCAGCTGCTTTTTCTCCAGAGAGAGACTGAGAGTTGAATTTTTCCTTCCCTGGAATTTCGGATTTTCTCCCTTTTCTACTGGACTGCTTGATTTCTGTAACATCAGAACACATTGGGAGGACTTTCCACTGGGCACAGAGGGCCTGGCCCTGGCCCAAGCCCCAGCTCCAAGGAGACCGAAGTGAGGACTCTAACACTTTCCCAGGTTTTTTCCTCCACAGCGAAAGATTTTATTATTTAGCATTATTTTCCTTTTCCCGTGTGTTTGTTAAATAAATAGTTTTATCTCCTTCACTTTCTTTCGAGGAAAATTTATTTTTCCCGAACCTGGTGGGGGAGGGATGGTTGTGCCTTCTCTCAGAGGGTATATTTCTAATTTTGGCCAAACTGGAACAAGAATCTAGGCACCACTTTTTTACTCCTAGTAAAGGAGATGTGAAAAAAGATATCTGTGCTATACAGATTAGATCCCTCTCTTGGCTATCAGGAAAAGCATACTTCTTTTCTTTTCTTTTTTATTTTTCTGGGGGTTTTTTTGTTTTGTTTTGTTTGTTGGTCTTGTTGGTTTTTCTAAAATTAAATAAACATTTTAAAATATTTGACCATTTAGCATAGGTCTCTGACTGTGGGCATTGACTTAGGGTGACTGAACACAGAAACAGGCTGCACAGAGAAGTTGTACAGTGTCCATCCTTGTACATATTCAAAACTCAGCTGAACATGGACTCGTGCCGTTTTCTACAGATGACCATGTTTTGAGTGGGAGACTTGGAGTAAATGATACCCAAAGGTGCCAGTTGATTTTAGCTGTACTGCTGATGCTGAATTGATTTTTGCCTTTTTTGCTTTTAGATATTCTCTATATTCTTTACATATACATTTGTAGCTCGGTGGCCTATTATAGTATTCGTAGCTAGTCTTTTACCTACTCTATTAGACAGAAAGAGAAAATAAATTCCCCAGTGGCTCCAAGCTGGGGGTCCAAGGTTAGGTTTTCTGGGAAACCAAGGTTTAAACTAGATCTCTGAGACACATTTTCACAAACAAAGTTTAGTTCCTATCTAAGGGAGGGGATTCAGAAAGGGTTGAACCAGGGAGGAATTACCTCATGACTTATGTCTCTAACTGGGGATTCTTGTCAGTTATGCTAATTTGCTAAACATATAAAAATTTGCTTTATGTTACGTGTGCATCTTCAGGCGCTTTCCACCTAGCAAGTTGTGCACCTAAGGATCCTTTCTATCACCTAACTGTGTCTGGCTCATGATTTTAGGACCAGCAAAAAGGCATCACTGTAATTCTGGGATTTTGCATTCCTCCTGGGTCACCTGACTGGGCTTTCACCTCTTACATGTGTTTTTTTCATGCCTGAGCTGAATCAGGAGCAATTTGTTCAACTGTGTCTTTGTCCTGTCACAATGGCTTGATTTCCTGCTCATTGGAATGGACCCTCCTTGAGGTTGGAGGAGATAATGTTTGAAACCAACCATCTGCCCTGGAACTCCCCTCTCTCCAGTGTGGGCTCCCATGGGATTCTTGCAAGCACAGCCTTAACATGTTCACACTCCTGGAGTCCAAGGTTAGAATCCTGCTGTTTGCCTTCATCCCTTCTCTCGGTATCCTGAACTTCACCATCTCATGGCCACTGCAGCCAACAGCCAAAATTCTCAAGAAGTTCTTCCTTTCTTTTAAGGATCAGGTCCAGCAGAGCATGTCCTTTATCAACAACACTGTCATCCATGTCATGAATTTATCACACCAATGCACACACCTGGATTACCTGTGATCTGTGCTGCTGGCCTTCCAGCAGATATTAGATACTTCATTACAAACTTCCTACAGAATAGATCCAATGGAATCATGTCTCTTGGTCTGCAATGCTGTGGGTTTTTATAAGACTGTGAACTTGGGTAATACAGAATGTATTTCACCTTTTTTTTACAGCCACCGTTTCCACAGTGCCACTTACCTTGTACATCACAGTGCTGGTTTAGTAGTCTTGTTGGGTTTTTATATCTGTGTCACTAATTTTAAGATTTTTATTTCTTCAGAAAGAGAAGTGAACCTCTTCCATTTAAAATCACATTCCCTCACAAGTTACTTAGCAGAAAACTATAAGATTAACAAAATAAAATTCAATTTGAGCTTGAATGTTAACCAGACACCTTTATGCTGTATGAATAATTTAAGAGGAAGAATAGCATGATGAAAAATGTAGTAAACAGTGTGCTTAATGTTCACCTTTCACAACTTAATAATAAGTCAAATTTGTGTTAATCCAATTGATGATCATTCCTTTAATTTTTCTTTTTAAAAAGGCAATGACCTCCAGGGGAAACTCACCACCTGTTTAAGCTAAAGAGGAAAAATTTCATCTTCACAGTGCATTTAGTCAAGGAATTAAACAATGTGAAATTTTTGAATGCTTCAAGAAATCTAGGAGACTAAGCTAAGAAATACATTAAATACAAACAAAACTTGAAGATCAAGAAGAAAATCTCTCAATCTCTTTCTGACATAGCCTTTTCCTTTTCTTGTTATTTACCAAAATAATGTAAATAACAAAACAAGAAAAAAATGCAAAGGAGTAGTTGAATGCAAGTGTCCTTAAGAGTATAAGAGAATATTAAGAGCTGTGCAGACAAAGACTCACCCACTAAGTGAATCCTCCAGACCTGAAATTCTTAGATTCTTCTCAGAATAAATAAATGGTGGTCCTATATAGACATAAAAAGGTGCTTGGTCTACTCAATAGTGGAAAAAATGAAAGGCCACACAAACTAATTGTACACACCTGTACATTAGGTGTGGCTTTTAACATGCTCTACAAAACAAAACAACAATTAACAAGTGACGGTATCATGCTCATAATTTCACAATATCTGAAAAATAGACACACTTCCTGGTATATATCATTGCCCCAGGCTTTCTGCACATACTGGCAGGCATGTCTAATGTACTAAATTGTGCTGAGTTTATCTTTTCAAAGACTTTTTGTGACTCTAAGGCCTAGGTATGCTTGATTGTAATGGAAGTTAAATCATGGAAGAAAGAAAGATTTTTAAGTTGGAAAGACTGGTATGAAGAAACTGAAAGGTTTTCTTGGCTATTTGCAACATTTTAGTCTTAAAGTTTAATGTGAAAGTCTTCACAAGTGATAGGGAGAGATTCTGGGCTCTTATTCCTTGAGGGTTTTGCAGGCTTCTGAGTGAAAACTACAGAAGAAAAGGTGCAAAGATCTGGGAGGATTCCTTCCTCACCACTTTCTAATAATGCTGGGTGTATGAATTGGAACTGAGGACTGGACAAATGACTGGTTTCAGGAGTATATTGACTACACTGGATGAACACCTCTGCTTTTGACATCCCGTATAGGTATAAAACCAAAACTAAATGTTGAACATTAGCTCCTCGTCATGAATTACTGTTCCATGAGTTCCAGTACTTCATATATCTAGGACAAATTGGCACTAAGGCCATGCTGCCAACAGAGAGGATCTGGAAAATTTCCCCAGAAGATTCTGAAATCCGAAACACTTTCTGCTTCAGAAATACGACTTTTAGATATGATAACATCAGCTCTCCAACGTAGAAGAGAGATAAAAAGCTCCCCTCTAATCATACAAGCAAAACAAAGCAAAGTCAAGGCTGTGCACTGCCTTGCTTAACACCAAGAAGCCAAATTTTAAATGTACCAGTGATTTACAACTCTAACACACATAAGTTATTAGACTAACTCCTGAGCAAGAGCTGTGTGTTTTAGCATACTAATAGGAAACTTGACCTTGACTATGTACCTGTTGTGAATAAGGAGGATAAAGAAAAAGAACTGAACAAAACTGTAATCTAACCTGACTGTTTAAGTATTTAGTTAGGACTCATTGTAGTGGCAAATATGAGCAACAGTTAAGATTATTCTTGGACTATTTGTAAGATACAACATTAAAAAGTAATATTTGTTATGCAATAACATGAAGTGGGCTATATTTAATATTTTAGGGTGGGATTCATCTGACCTAATGTTGTGTGGCTGCTGTACAGAGATGTTCACCTGAACAAGCCACCCTAAGATTTTTGAATGGTATGAAAACTCTTTCTACTGATGATTTAGGATTCATGTATTGCTAGCTTCAGTATAGATTCCTACATTTGGTTAGTCATAGACTAGAATAGGCTAATTGACCATAGCTGCAATAAAGCGTTCATTTTAAGCTGGTGATAATAGTTTCCCAGTAACACTATTCAGATAGTCCAAAATTCACACCCTCCATTTTGTAGACCCAGCAAAAATGTATGAGTTTGAACACAAAAGAAAAGCAGTGACCTTGATCCAGAAGGCTGCAGAAAGACAGCTGTGATTACTTGGCCTCCAGTTTAGAGATATCTTATAGTCAAGGCAAATTTAAACCATTAAAGCAAACACTTAGGTGTCTGACAGCACTATGAGCACCCTCTTTGCAACGCTTCCCTAAGATACCATATGCACCACAGATCAACTCAACTAGGATTGCTGTGGTTTAGCATTGTAACTGTGTACTTTAAAGCTAACACTCCTACTTTATTTTTTCATCCAGCAGCTTCTGAGTAGCATTTTTTTCTCAGGACATATTGAGTTAAAGTATGTTAGTGCATTCTGTGGCTCAGGAAATACATCTTATACATGTGCAGAAACAGCAGAAATACAATAAGATTTTTATAACAAGGTATTATCCAGTTCAAGTGCATTCATGACCTTCAATATCACTGAATGTGCCTTTCATAGATATACATAAAAGTAAGAACATAAATAGACTTTTTAAGCAAGCTAGGATTGTAATGTTCTTGGGTTATTCAAAAAGTGTATTCTTTCATGCTATAATCCTAGGGTTAAGTTCCACTAATTTATTCATATGTTTTCACTTTAGCAAGGTAATTGCAAACAAGTGATTGAATCTCTTGTTTTATTTGAAATGTATAGAAAGAATGTATTTCTACATAAAAATACATTCTTGCAAAAGAAGGGATATTTGCAAGAAAGTAAAATTTGTCATATATTCACTCAATAGCACATCTGTCTTTACAGAAGATTCAGCACGTGCAGTTGTCCCTCACGCTTCTGATTATACCGAAACCTTTAAATTAAGGAACTGTGTAAAGTTACTTGGGACATGTCTGTCTGAGTCTACAGAATGCCTGAAAGAAGGTGACTGGGGATCTTGATTTCTAGATTCCACTTGGCTATGGCGGTAGGATTCACATCTCTGAATCCACTCATCTGAAAAGAAGATGTCTAGCCTAAAAAAGTCATCTTGGTCTTCCTACACTAAATAGGAAAAGGTAGACACCCCAAGAGAATGATTCATCATAACCAGCTAACTCTTTAGACTAGATAAATTTAATCAACTGTACAGGTGTTTCAGTGTCAAATGATTATGGAAAGAGTCAATAGAGGAATTTTAGATTATTTACCTAAATGGCATTTGGGAAAAGAAAGGTGGAAGGAATTCCACTCTGAGAGTCCTCACCCTTGACTCTCCCTCACATTAGATGGACAGCTATTACAAAATATCTTGTTCCTCACTACACAAGTTCCTTCAAATTGCACTGAATAGTGCACTATTGTGCAAGAAGGAATAATAGGAGCAGTCAAAGCAGCAATACCTCAACTATTTTCTGCAGATGTACTGTACATATAAACTGCACCTTTAAAAACAAAGTTATGAGGTTCAGGTCAAGATAACGTCAGTTGGGTCAAGATAACTTCTTACAAAAAAACCAAAAGCTTAGAAAAATAATGGGGAAAAATAAATAGGAGAATAAAAGTAGGTCCCTAACAAATTAGTTTTTCACTACCAACTTTCAGGCTATTTAGTTTTATCCTGTGTCTGCATATATTTGCTATGTTAGCTACCAATTGACTACTCACAAATGCAAATCCTCACTGAGAAAGTATTAAAAAAGCATGTGCTTTTAAAAACAAAAGCATGTGCTTCAAAGGTAAGATTAATGTTATCATTTCAAATATGACAAAAATTATATATTTTATATCCCTTTTCAAGGCTGCTCGCACTTAGAATCTACAGCATTTGCTTTAAAACAATTACACTATATAAAACAGTACCTAAAGTATGATCACTTGAGTATTACTGGCACAGAAACTTCAGGTCCAGAAATATGCTACATTCATTTATTCTTGCTATGATAGAAGGAAGTAAAGCAGCATGAAAAATAAAAATTCCTATTGAAAAGCACAAGAATATTAAATACAAGTTGAAACTGAATTGTCTAGTAATGTTCAATGTACTTAATCTGTCTGTATTTCACAGATGATGGAGGTTAAGAAAGTCAGGAGAAATTTGAAAAGAGCAAATATAATCTACTACTAAAAATTTGCCTTGCCAAGCATGATTTATAAAACTGCTAAACAGCTTTTGAGAGATTTGGAACAGTCTGAAGAAAACTAGCAGGCAGAAATGCTAATAGTTAAATAAATCCCATTCTTGCTTACACAGATGTCAGGAATTAGACAGAAACAGTTAAAGAATTGTGAAAACTGCCAGCAATCTGTCAGACTACAAAGCTAAAACAGTGCTTCTGGGTGTTCAGGCAGATTACCTATCCACCAGCCCTGGATTTTGCCTTTAACAAAAGCAACAGGATTGCTTCATTCTAGAAATCTTGCTTTTCAAAGAAAAGTAGTGTCATCCTACTAAAGCATGGGTGGATGAATGAAATATATGGATGAAAGCAGATACTGCAATCATGTCAAATCAAGATATAGTGAAATACATTCCAAAACTATCCTATAAACCATTCTCCCTAAGTTTTCTCTGTGAAGATGGTCTCCAGTGCTCTAGTGCTTTCTATTTGTGACCAGTTAGATCACAATCCCTTCTAATATTACTACAATAAACGATAATTTTCAATCCAAATTGCATGGACCAGAGTAGCATTTTTTGTGTGATTTGAGATCCCATTAAACCATTCCCATTGGTACAATGCATGTAAGTATAGCAGTCATAAATAAATACATCGTTAAATGAGAGGTTTTCATCCAAGCTTTGCAAAAGTACAGTGCTAAGACAGCTTTCTAACTGAAAGTAGTATGGAAAATATATAAATACTTTGAACATGGAGTGCACCTGCTTTAGGAAACAAATCATTATATATGTGTTACATAACATTTTATATGACAGCTGAAACAGATTCAGTGACACAGATGACCCATTCCATCTTTTGGCCTGCTCAGAGCAGGTATCATTTTGTAGGCTGCTCAAGTGAAAAGTTTACAGTTGCCTGTTTTCCATGTACTGGCCCTTTCTTAGTTCCACAAGGTTAATAGCACGGCTATATCCACGTGTATTTGGTATTTGTGGAACTGTGCACATGACTAAGGATGGTTCTTTGATTTCAGCTTCCTTCCTTTGGCTTAGATTCTCACCAAATAAATATGAGCAACATGTTGGTGACTTCCTTGGAGACACACTGATTTACACCAGCAGAGGTGTAAAGCTATGCTATTGTTGCCTCTTGCGAAAGTATGAAGAGGCTTTCAAAAATGCACTTCATTTGCCATTAATCACTGTGCATGCAAGGAAAGGGCGTATCATTGTCTGTAAGGTTTACTGTTGGTAAGCCATTGCTTAGCAGGTAATGTCATAGGAAATTACTTCTTTTCTTATGTGTATGTGCTCTTAGTGGTTTATTCACAGTCAATAGTTCTGACGATCCCTTCCCCACTTTTATTTACTTCAGTTACTCTCTTGACTTTCCTTTTTCTTAGGGGTATGCGTATACCAATTTCTTGTTAAATCATGACTGGAAGAAGCAGTGTCACTTTTTGTTTACTAGGCTTTTCCATTTGTACCAGCTGCTATGAGACAGAGCAGAAATCCTGCTTAAAAGTTCTCCAATTATGCTTCATTATTTTATAACATTTTCAACAGCTGGATGCTTAATTACATGCACTACAGAGCAGAAGTATTTTCTCTCTTTTGGCAAGTGTGCAGCTGCAAATCTTGTGGCTTTAGCATGCTATCTAGAACACATTAATCATCCTTCCAAAGATTCCTATCAGCAGTAGCAATGGAAAATAACTGAGAATGAGTTATTCAACAAGTAAATGATCAATTGCATGTGTACTTTGAATATTATAATTTGCAGCAATAGTGCTTGAAAGCACCTAATACTATGAATGAAATAACTAAGCAACTATTGATTGTTGAATGTTTAACATTGCAGCTATTTTAATAACAGAATTGAAATGGTAAACTTTACAGAAACTGGACTCAAAGAGACCCCTCTAAAGGAAAAAATGTGTTCATAGAATAGGCGTTTTAAATTTGTAGGACCTGAAAGTGATATTCAAAAAAGGCTTATATTTGTTCTGATTAATTTTTTTGCACTTCATTTCAATGTAGGCCCACACTCATGAAAACATTGCTATAAATTTAAGTTATTAAATAAAATTAATATCTATTCAAAGTATTGAGGATCATTTCATTCTTAAGCAATGTATGAAACCTCAAAAAACCTGAAAGGAAACTTGTTAGTTTTAAAATCTATTCTATCATCTCCATGGAATCTACACAGCTTTCTTCTGTAATCCAACAGGACAGGTTAAGGAAGTGTTAGAGGTGATCCATGCAGTATATTTGACCTAAAGGGGCGCTATAACAAAGCTGGAGAGGGACTTTTGACAAAGGCATATACTGATAGGACAAGGGGGAATGGCTTCAAACTGAATAAGGGTACTTTCAGATTGGGTATTACAAAGAAATCCTTGGCTGTGAGGGTGGTGAGACACTGGAACAGGTTGTGCAGAGTTGTGAATGCCCCATCCCTGGAAATGTTCAAGGACGGAGCTCTGAGCAACCCGATCTAGTGGAAGGTGTCCTTGCCCATGGCAGGGGGGTTGGATCTAGATGACCTTTAAGATCATTACCATCCCAAGCCATTCTGTGATGCTATGATTTTCTTTGCTGTTATAGTTGGACAGAAAAATCCCTGCTCTCCAGAGCACCACAAACACAGTTTTTCAGCTGGCACCCTGGGCTGATTATCAGTTTATGGGCTACAAATGCCATTCTATAAACATTGCACAACTTTTAAATCACATAGGGAAATTGCATAAAAGTAATTAGTTGTCGGGATGGAGGATGACAGGAAGCCTGAGACATGGACCAGCTGCAGAAATTCAAAGATCTCTTTATTCACATATTTTGCCAGGTGAGAATGTACATTGTTTGGAAGTTTGGATCTCTAACACTGTCTGAGTTGCGAATAGGGTTAAGCAAAGCAGAGTCCTTTAATTAAACTGTTTCATGCACCTAACTTTTCTTAAATTTTAAAAGATCGGTAATTTTGGGGGAATACACTGAGAGAAAGGAAAGGACAAGATTTTTGTGAGTGACTACAAGATGGGCTGATATGTCTCAGTTTAATATCTTTGGTTGGATCTCATCATTCCCTACATCTCAAAAGAAACTGGGCTTAAAACTACTTTGCTGACATCTGCCTCTCTAATTTTCAAAATCTGAAATATCACTATAATCAAATGTGATTTATCGATCCTTAAAAGTGGAGATGCTAATTAGTCTAATAATATTAAAACTACAGAAAAATGTAATTTATGTATTAAGAAATTTCCAGATGTGAAGGAGGACACAAAACAGAAGACACACAGAGTGAAAAAGAATAATTTCTGACAGGAAGGGGCAATAAAATTTTCTGATTAAGACAATCAGACAATTCTACACATTGATTATCCCCAATCTACTTCTATCACTGACTATTGACTACTTTTGTAAAGAAGCAATTCATGAAGAGCAACATAAATAAGAAAACAGTGGAAACAGATTTTATAGGGAGAAAATAAACAATAAAAAAATTACCTTGTCTGGCTTACAACAGTCCCTTGTGACAGCACTTCCAATCAAGGAGCCATACATTCCCTAACTTCTCAGGCTGCCCCAGTGACTGCATCCTTCCCATGCTTACACACTGGCTTACTCATTTCCTAACTCAATTTTCAACATCTTCCCCTCCTGCTTCTACAGTACAAACACATCTTGATACCACTGACTACACAGAGTCCTCGACAATTCAAGCTCTCTCCAGCCTCCCAGGAGCCATCTTATCCCACTTGCTTGTCACTGCTTACTAGATGTGCTTTTCACAACCACAGATTTCCTCTTGTTCTAGTCAGATTTAGGTATGTTCCAACCTATTTTCTGGGCTCCATAACTGACTCAGTTCTAGCCTAGGTCTTTGGCTTTCTCTTGTTAAACTTGGATTGCTTATTGGGGAGTGGACTTGACACTATTTTCACAGTACCTTCCCTAAAGCCATTATGCTATGGATAATACAACACAAACTGAATTAAGTTGATGGCTTAAATAAAGTGATGCAGACAAGGTAAACTGATTCATTTCAATAGTACAGATGACCAGACGCAATATAAGCAATTTTGGGAATAGTTACCCAGATGATAGAGAAGAAACTGCTGCTGTGTTGTGACCAACAAGACGTTGTTCCTTAGAGCCCATTACAGTAGCTCAAAAATTGTTTTCAAGTGTGCAGAGAATTTTGGCTACTAAGAAGTAACCACTCAAGCTTGTTAAAAACATGCAAATTTTGCATCATGTCTCTTCAAACTCAACATATAGAAAGCATTCTTCTTCAAGACTAGAAGAAGACCTTTAGCCAAACTTACACATGCTATGATCTATTAAAATAGAATATAAAATTAATAATACACATAATAACTTCATGTGGACATTAATATATTTTCATCATGTTATGATTGACTTAATGTAAGGTGCTAACAGAGTGTTGCTAGAAAAACTTTTTTATTTCCCAGGGACACTGCATTTTAATCAAAAAACCATAGCTTTTCAAGGGATATACAGACAATGAAGGAAGCTAAGCAGGTGGCAAAAGCCAACTCATTTGGCTGCTGAGTTAATTTTCTGGAGAAGTAAACCATATCATGATGTTTAATTCCCTTGTCTGTTACAAATGGTCCTTTAATACATATGAATATAGTATGAAGATACTTGCCTGACTGCCCAGATGCAAATTTAAACATGTTATTTTAATTATAAAGAAAATTTGTGGCACTGATAATTTTGGAGACAGTCATAGCATAGTGTTACAATGCAGTAATTATGTTTCAAAGGGAACCTTTCACTGCCAGTAAGAGTGTTAATCAATAATTAACATATGAGGATGAGTAATGCAATAAGCCAAATCAGTTTCATAGATGGTTGCTAATATTGATGACTCGATTACAGGTGAAAAGTGAAAGCATTTTGAAAATGTTTTTGAATATGCTTTCACCACTTAATTTTTAAGGTATTATGAATATTAAACATTACTTTAGAGAAGAATGTATGAAAGAGTTGTTGTAGCTGGAAGAGGATTTTAATTGCCATGATTCATTTTTGTTTCTACTCTAAAGATCTTTTAAATATACTCGAGGATCATCATCTGTAAGAGCAGCAATAAGGCTAAATTTCACCAAAGGCAGCAAATAATTTGAAAAATCAAATCCCAATTTTCCACCAAATTCACATTTCATGTTCTGACAGTGAAAATATAAAATTATGAATGCAGAGTTCCAAGTAATAATACTAAGACAGCCTGTCATGTTGGAAAGTACAGAGTATCAAAGCATTCTGGCATCACTGTAGTTCATTTATGTCTTTCATAGGGTGGACACTGTTGAACCAGAACCCTAATCACTAAAAAATATACAGCAGTATGAGACAACTGCCAAGACTTCAGCGTTATAGATATCAGTCTTCAAGGAATTTTGCAACAGGCTCACTCAGAAAAAAAGTCAGAACATACTGATTAAAAAAGAAACAACAAAAAAAGTCTCCACAGAGACATTCCCAGATTTTATTAAGGAATACATGCACAGTGTGGTAGAGATATTTTGATTTATGATTCTGAAAATGCCTTAATGGACTAGACTGGTGAAGCAGAAATACATGAAAACAAAATTGTATTGCATTAAACTTCAGGGAAAAGAGTGCACATTGTTCATCTAAAAGCACAGTGATTGAATAAAGCTTTCTCTGAGATTAAACTTCTTCAAAATTTAAAATGGGAAACTTCAGATGTGAGGTGTCATGGATAGCATTAAAAAAATGAGGTATCTAAAATCGATTGGTGTCATGTTCCTGGGGGTTACCTTCTTAGCAAGATCAGACAGCTAATTCAGATCTTAGCGTATTTGCTTCCACACCTGATGTGACCCATTTACTACCTTGGAATATAGAAAAAGATAATTTTATGAATGAAAAAGGATTCACACTGACAGTACAAAAATAATTTATATTGACTTCCTTTCAAAGAAGAAGGAATATCAAATCACCTAAAAGGCCGATGTTGATCTTTTGAAAACTCATTTCAATGTGCCATGCTCTGAAAACTTTTCCTTTAGCTCAGGACTAGTCTCATAACCTCATAACCTCAATAACATGGTGCTGTCATTTGTTTTTGAAGAGACAATCTCTCTTAGTAACCTTAGGCAGGCAGGCAGCAGGTCAGAACTCACTACCCCCAGCCAGGCAGCAGGGCAGGATCATGGGAACATCCTCCCCCACATTCCAAGGGAAGGGGATTGCACTGGCAGGCGAGGAAGATGCACTCGGGGACCTTACTCAAACATAAAAAAGTGGGATTTGGTCACTTCAGGACAGCAGCAGCTTGTCAGCAAAGCTGGGAGAGAATGGTGGGATGGAGCTGCACTGTTCCACAGAGTCCAGCTTCCTCCCAATGTACCCATGCATACTTCTGCTGCTGCTGTACATATTCATGACTTGTATGTGACTTTCTAAAAAGTTACGCTTTATAACCGTGTGTGGGGGTTTTGTGGGTTTTTTCTTGGTCCTTGCAATGCCTTTTGGATTCTTTAGAATTGTAGGTTTGATATATAGAAATTAGTGTGGAAGTGATTATTATAAAGAGCTCCATTATGAATATATACAACTATGTTCATAACTTAGTAGGCTTAATAAAGTTGTTCTCACCACTAATGTCTTCTTAATACCACACAGTCTCCATGGATTAAGAGAAAATCTGTTCTCCTATGGAACAGGGGCAGTAATAGAATTTGAGATACTACAAATATATGCAGTAGTTTTAAGTAGATAGAATAATTCTGAATTATGGATGTATTTGCCATGAGTATTGAATACTTAATAGTGGTTAGTACCTTCATTCAAAGGTACCAAAGAATAGAAAAGATTAACAATTTACATATTCTGAACACTCTGTATGTATAACTAGCAGACAGACTCATGCACTGATGTTAGGACATATTCCAGATGAGTTATATGCTTCAACTGTGAAAAAAAAAACCAAAAAAAACAAACAGAAAATGACTGAGCATAAATAACTGCATGCTTTACAATGTCAATACCTATGCAGTGCATATAGAACTACACATGCCAAAGGAGTGCTTACAGCACCAATATTATACCTTAGTGAGCAACTGGACTCTTGATCTTCAGATTTGCAAACAGCTCACAGTACTGAAAATGTTGTATTCTGGAAATGAGGGCATCTTATGCGAGATAGCTTTTTTGTCTTACAACTGATCCATAGTTAAATGATGTTGGACTGCTGGGGAAAAGGTACTTTGACTTTCCATTGCACAATGGAATTTAGGCCTTTCCATTTCTCTATGTGCTATGACACATAGTTCCAGAGATGAAATTCATAGCATGGAAAAAAGCATCAATAGACATTGAATTTTAATACAGCATAAGTAAGGAATAAGCCTAAATTTGGAGGTGTGAACTGTGTAAATGAGCACTGGCTACTTTATTCATCAACAAAAGAGCAGGCTCTGGAAAATCTGAGGCTCACTTCCCATCTATATGGTTGATTTCAGGTTCTCAATAGATACTCTGCAAATCATCTCTGGTGGTCAGTTTATTTACTTTCAGACTAATTTTGTGTGTCTGGGACCCCAAACTCTGGAAAGGATTTTCTGACATTGCAAAGGATATAATTGCAATAGTATGGTATGGAAATTAAATAAATCCTGTTCCAGTCTCTACTGAGACCTCAGTCACCCTTATCTCCCCCTGGGGGCCAGTAGAAAGACACATGCATCTATGCAAGGTGAACGAACCCATGTAGGATCTAACTGTAATTCTAATTAGTCACCTTGGAGGAAAATAACTTCATAAATTCCAGTAGAGTTAACATAATTTTGTGAAGTTCCAGTTTCTTCAATGGAAAAAAATGGAGGAGAAATGCACATTCTGAATTTGTGGAAATTCTAGACTCATTGCTACTTATCAGAACTGTAGGCACATTTCTGGCAAGTGACAAATTGGGAGCTGTAGAAACAGTAAACTAGTAGGCTCATTTTTCTTCATTTACATAAATTATTGCAACATTTATTTACCAACCCTTATATCTGTAATTGGAAAATTATTAGCAAACAAAAAATGTTAAAATTATTTTCCACTTTGGATATGATAATTTTATTGTGGTTTTGATAGTTGTTTATTTAGCTCCCATTGTAAGCCGGTGAGGAACCATAGTTTACAACTTTCAGAAATGCTACATGCAAAAAGTGCATTTTCTTCTGCTTGGAAAGTAATTGTCCTGGATGACATTTTCACATATTTGCTCCAGGTTAAATGTACCATTGCCACATTAAAATCTGAACATATTTCACAGCAAAATACCTATTTCTGTCAACAAAAATCAGCTTCTGTGTTTGAAGAAGACACCAAGCCACCTGGAAAACTTCAAAGAAACACTTTATCTGGTATAGTTACACTGATTTTTGTGTGTGCAGTACTGATTTCTGTGAGTTTACAATGCCGGTTTCAATGCTGCTTTCTACATAATTGCTGTTTTGACTATTAGTCGTGAACTTAACTCATCCTAGATAGATGTTGTTATCAGTCTTTACCGGTAGTCTACTGTCTTATGTTGAAATATTTTAATATTCTTTTTTTTGGCATAAAATTAAAAGGAGAAGCCAGACTTTCACAAGGAAAAAAGAATATTAAGGGAAGATAAAAGTGGCTCCATAAGATGTTCCTCAATTACCATTTCCCTTGCTAGGATTCAAAAATGGAACACAGGATGTGATGCAAGGGTCATTCAACTATTAAACAGAATTCATTTTTGTGTGATAAACAACAGAACTGTTCACTTTTTTTTGGAAATAGAAGCCAATGCCTTTGGTAAAAATGTGAATGTAAAATTTGGGGAATTCAATTTACTTCTTCATAATACCTGCAATTTCAAGGAATAAAAAAGCTCAAGTAAAATTTTCAGGGGATATCTATATTCTTATATGAATTTAAATTAGCAATAAAATCATAGTAGTATACAATTAGTTCCTGTACAACATGAAAAAGAAAACATCGCCTATTCTGTCTTCCTAACTGTGAAATACATCTAGCTTTTAAATAGTGTCTCCAAAGAAGTTGTTAAAATATTGTGCATTCATCTAAAGCAAAACTAATACATTGAGTACATAGTCAAAAGAGTAGCTGAATCATCTGTTACATCTGTTCCATCTCAAATACCCAAAGAAAGCACCAAAATGGGCTGAAGCTTGATAGGGGTAATGCAAGATGTAATGCAGACAAATACTCAGCATTAGATCCAGTGAAAGATATTGAGCTTGACAAGAACTTTAGGAATCTCCGCCCACAGATGAACACTCAACCACATACTGTCAAGTGCTTAGGAGGGTTGTAGAATGAGAGAGAATAGGGAGCGAAAATTGATCCACCAAGGAAGGTGATTTTCATGACTAGCACCTGCACTTGTTTTGTCAAAGAGCTGAGACAGCTCACTGTTGTCCTTTTTAAGCAGGGCAGAAGAAAGGAAGGCAGTGCTATGGTCCATCTCTAATATATCTGCTTAAATAACCAGGGCACCAAGCCAACTGGGAGAGAAAAGCTCTTTTATTTCTGATCATTGTGCTGAAGAGTGAGATCTCTTAGGTACTTCAGAACATGAAATTTCTGAGATAACACAGTCTGACACCTAGGAGTGGAAGCAGGAGGCAGGCACCTCAGGATTCATGCAGAGCAATTACAAGCAGATGGTAAGAGAAAATAATAAGTATTGGGAGTAGGGCATATCAAATTTTAAGTACTGTTCACTTTAAGTGTTTTAATTCTGGAAATCCCAAAACTCTGAAGTATACCCTGTTTCTTTCCACACACATCCCAACAATATAAAGGTGATGAATAGCAGGAGTTCCAGCCTGTGCAGCTCTATCGTTCAATTCTAACATGATTATGAAACCTTATTCATGGTAATCTGCATTAGCCATAAAAATCAGAATTCTTTAATTCTGTGTTTAATTCAGTGTTAAGTTGGAAATTATAGAATGAAGATGGGAAATTCCGTGTGAAACTTATACGTTAACTTCTTGGAGACCATTTTCTGGTGAGATTTTAAAGCATTTGGTGTTCCATAGTTTACTGTGTTGGAGCCTGTAGGTTGCAAGCTGGGCTAAAAGACTGCAACTGGGCAGTGGAGGGGAAGGCTGACTTATTACTCTGGCTATTTCTGTCTGGGTCAGGGTAAACCACTTCAGAAAAAAATGATGGGACAGGAGATTGTGCTTTCCCAAAAAACGTTTGTGTATGCTCAGCTTGGAGACCCATCTGCAGTGAAGGATGAGGTGTGCAGGGATGTAGCAGGGTTCCTACAGTTCATGTGGGCAATGGGAAACTCCTATGAAGAGCAGAGAATCCAGCTCTGCAGGGAGCATGTCCTCACCCCAGCACAGCTGGAAAGGGTCTCTCCAAGGGAGACACAAATGTGTTTGGATGAACTTAAATTGATGATTTTTCAGTACTGGAGGAAACAAACCTTTTTGTAAGAACACAGGAGCTAGGGAGTACTCTTTCCCAGTATTTATCTCATTCAGAAGAACTGAGGTTTTCATGATTAAAAGTATTTTTCTTTTCTAGTTCACATATTTCTCTTGAAGTAAGGGCTACTTTTGAATACTGGAAGTCATTAGTATCATCTAGTGCTAAGATAATGAGATTCATCTGCCCTAATTAAATGGTTTTCATCAAACTAGGCTTCTTTTGTACTTACTAGAAAGAAGTAAGCACTTCCTAAAGGTCATCTCATAATAAGACTTAAGGATAAGTAAAATTAATTGCCCTACAGAGGAATTCTAGAATGATCAATTTTCACTTGATAGCTAACTCCTAGTGTCTAAAATTGGGTGCTATGGCTCCTTCCCTTCTCATACGTCTAGTCCTAGTTCTAGCAATATTTCATACATGCATAAATGTAATACCTGTACTTTTGAAGATGGTACATGATTCTGTCCATGAGTTATGTCAGCAATAATTATCAGACCAGGAATGTCTTTTAAAGGAGAACCAAATCTTTGCCTATTCAGCTGCACTCATTTTTTTGAGGACAATTTTTTCATTTCTAATACAAACTGTCATCTTTTTATAGTAATTATTAGAAACAGTGGACTTTTGTGAAAATTGAATATCCTAAAGTAGAAAGCAAACAAATTCATACAGCAAGGCTAAAGCTACGTGACTCTAGTTCAGGAGACATTAGATTCAAACTAAATTAAAGTTAATATTTTCTAATGTTGCAAGTAAGAATTTGCCATATTATCTATGCTATTGAAAATATTTATTCAGCCTAAATGCAAGAAATAAACCAAAATGGTATCAAACAATCTGATGAACACTTTAAACAAACAGCAAGTTTAAAAAATCTCCATCATAATTATATGAGTCTTAACAGAACTTCTTTGATCTCTCAGCCATGCAAATGTGTAATAATGTTCACTGGTAAAGCAAAGCTAATTTTTTTGCCTTATTAAATTTACATGTCATGGAATAGGGTACACATACAAAGTGACTGCATTTACTGTGTGCATATTATCCCAACAAAATCTGACATTCATAAAAATCTATGAGCTGCAGACATTCATTTCTTAAATGATTTCTCCTACCAAAGACACACATGAGTCGCTTTCCCAGAGCTATCAGTAAAATATCACTGTGGCTCTGAAATCAGGGACATGAATTCAACCACGGAGATCAAAAGTTGAAGATGGGCTACAAAGACTAGACAAACATTCCACTAGATGAACAAAGAGAGGAATCTAGCTTGACATATGTGAATCATGGAAGTCTAGAAGATTGTGACGTCAAAAGAAATGTCTAGGACTGAATGCAAATGAAACCATTTGCAAGTGAAACCACTCTCTCTTGGGAGTGGTAGAGCTCTTCACAAAACACAGAATAGATGACCACTACTTTAGCAACCAGAGGTACTAGAAAGTGTAAAAAGGGAAACAAAAAACTTGATATTGATGGTGATCCTGCTAAATTCCGTAGATATTTTACTGTTGTGAAGGGATTCACAGGACATGGAAATTTTCATTCATTTCTTCTCTAAAGTGCCAATAAGACTATAAATAAGTTGACTTTTACTTTCATGTTTATAGCAAGCTTGAATGAAATGGGATAGAATGTGTAACTGAATTTTCACAAAAATATAGGAAGAACCTTCAATGTATTTCAGTAAAACACATTTGAGGCTTGCTCGTAAAGCCAGTAACACTTTCCTTCTGCTACCAAGGGCTACTGCAACAGTTCAGCAAAGTTAAACTCGCAAGTCTTACATGTCTCATTAAGGTAAACATATTTTACCAATTCAGCTCAGTGTCCTCAGATCTCTACTGTACGTGAGAAAACAATTTTTTCATGCAGGAAAATAGTCACAGAAATGGGAGCAAGTTCCTGTGCCTCACCTCTGCAGTTTCAAAGATTATGGAAATCTTACCAAGTTTCCTTCATCAAATTAGTAGTGCAGGGTTAGCTTCATCAAGTGTTATGCCATGGAAAGAAGCATGGATGGAAAGGATGATGGCTTCAGGAACAGTGTGGCCCAGCGTCATGCTTTGTATTAAAAACGTAGAGCTCAAGAGGATAAACTTATCTAGTGAGTGATTACTCAGTCTACAAAAGCACTTGTAAACAAGCCAGCAATATCGAAATTGCTGCTCCCTTCCTTATGAACTACAATAAACATATTTATCTATGTGCCTGTGCCATTTGAGCCCCATTTAAAAGATAACCCAAGACAAAGGCTTTTGTACAAAAGCAAATTCTACATTTATGAATTTTTTAAATAAACAGCTACCCTTCTAGCCTCTGAGAGGATTTTGTCTGTATTGAAAACATCTCCTTGTAAGAAAATAAGAATAGAACATTGTCCAGCAGGAAACATTATGATAGACTTGTTAGATAGACTTTAGCATGCTTTAAATAGATACATTTGATTTCTCTGCAGTCCCTCAGCAATTATTTTCTTAGCAGGCAAATGTGTCAGTAAGCAAACAGCACAGTAGATTACAGAGTGCAACAGTGAAAGTTACTTGGTACTGTTGAAGAAGCCTCTGAAGGGGTAAGTGCTGGTTCTCCATGAAGTAGCATCAAAAAAGCTGGACTATAAAACAAACATGAAAACTACAAGAGCTATTCGCTTACATGAACTTTATGAAAAAAATACCCAATGGTCTCAGCATTAGAAAAGTGACTTTACGGAAGAAAGTTAAGAATTGATTTAATAATCCAAATTCTCAAAGCATGAACCCTTATATTGCACATTTGCCACTGTCCACTTAAGAAAATTAACCCCTGGAGTACGGGAAGAAAGAAATTTCATTGCAGAGGTAAGAAATACGACAGGGCCATGCACTGTTTGCACATTTGAGGAAGGAATGGAAGCCTGTACAAACTGACAAGAATAACAACCTTTCATTCAATTGAGCCTCAGAAGGATTTGAAGCTGTCATGTTGCTGAATGAAAGACTAGTGATGTATGTCTTATAAATAATGGGGAAATACAGAAGTAGTCATGGAAGAAAGATTGCTATGAGCACCAGGTAAATATTAATATATACAGAGTCATCTCAATTATCCAAATCACTAGCCAGAAAAACTCTCAATTACTAAAAATAAAATATGCTCCCTGAAGCAAGAAGAGCCAACCAAAGAACAGGAAGAAAGAGGATCTCCCTGAATTTAAGGGCAGGATATCATGCAGATGCCTCAGAGGTGGGCTTTGGTGTCCTTCATTCCCGAGCAGTAAAGAATTTTGATTTCACACAGCAAAAAGAAAGTTGTTCTGTAAAAATCCATGTCAGTCATTATAATAACAAGATATTGACTGCTCCTGGGAAGTTGTCTGTACATGATGTTACTTGAATTTGCTATTGTAATCATTGGGTTACTCACCACATCTTGCCAAAGATCACATCAGGAGTTATCCAGGTCTGAGGAAGCCTAGTTTTACACAACATTTAAATGGGTTTTTTCTAATGCTTATTGAGGTGCAATGTTGAAATATGTGATGGGTTTTTACAGAATTAAATATCTGATTGTATGGGGTAAAAATCACTTAACGCTTGCGCTGCAAAATGCTGAAAAATTAGTCACAAAGTACAAAAGAAGAGTAAAAGACATAAAGGAGGATCATATAAGGAAAGACATCAAGTAACCACAGGAATTAAAGTTATATTATTTTTTATAAGTACTTTAGCCCTGTGGACACAATGGGGAATGTCCGTATGTTCACATATGGAGAAAGATCCTATATAACCCAAGTATGACAGCCTCAATAAAAAATAAAGAAAAAACATGACAGAGGCATTAAAACTATGTAGGTCCCTTAAGCCACCTTGATCCAAGGCTGACTAAGTTTATTTGAGTACAGCAAGGAGGATTTTGCTGACAGGCTAAACTCCATTTCAAAACAAATAGGCTGCATAATACAGTACATCAAGTAGCACTGTGTTAATGCATTTTAAATGTCAACTTACATGCAGTGCCAGTGCAGAATGAATAAATTTCAGAAAGCAGTCCATCATTTAAACATTTGATTCTGAGCAACAATGATCTTGCCAGAGGGGCAGCTTCCTTTTCTGGCCATTGGTTGTAAGGAAGGCTCCAGATTCACTGCTGTCCTTCCCAATCTCTTCTTCCTGTCATGTAAGATCCAGAGAGAGTGCAGGTCTACTCACATGTTGTACGAGTTCCGAAACAACTACCAGTTTTACAAAACACTGACCATTTCAGCTGATCTACTTGCCCATTGCTGTTAGCTCTTCTTCTAAAGATCTTGTTTTCCAGCTGGGCATCCAATATGTTATAACCTTGTATTTAGGTACTTTTAGTGATTGTAAATCAGTGACCAAAACCCAGATTATGTTTTCTGTTTGGGGCTGTGAGAAAAGCACATCTGGTCTGCTTTAAACCCACTGCTAATCAACACATCTCAAAAATTTAATTAATTAAATCCTTAAAGTCTGTTGTGTATCCTTTTGAATGTTCCCTTTTTTTTCTTCACAACTCAGAAAGAATTAGTGGAAAGGAATAAGTCACATTTTAAATAAGAAAAGAAAAAAAAGGGAAAAGGCAGCAGCAGCCTTGAAAGTCATTCATCACAGTTTCTAAAGTGTCATCAGTCC
The DNA here is from genome assembly GCF_000738735.6 of Corvus cornix cornix. Lineage (NCBI taxonomy): Eukaryota > Metazoa > Chordata > Aves > Passeriformes > Corvidae > Corvus > Corvus cornix. The sequence continues at coordinate 15,415,035 of NC_047057.1, read as the reverse complement.
TTTGAGCAATTTTTTTCCCTGTGTCAGTTTACAAGCAGTGGCTCAGAAACCATTAGGGCTGGTAAAAGAGTAGCAAGTTGTCTGTCTTGTTCACAACCGAAGAAAAAGTAAAGATGGAAGAATGAGGATGACAGAAAGACTGAAAGTAGACACCTAGTTAAATAAAAAATTGAAGTATCAGTGATGGATGTTCTTAAATAACCAAATGTATTTGTAATCTTTGTAATCTTTTCAAATAGAACAAATTTTATTGCACTGGAAACAGCTAAAAACATGGATTCCTTTCTAGTATTCCTCTTCAAGATTCCAGAGAGATTCTGATCTCAAAGTCAAAACCTACTGAAGGGACAGTAAGAAAACCTCATAAGTACTTTTATGTTTGATATAATGAAGTAGTCCAGACACACATTTTGAAACAGTTCTAGAATTAGAATAAAAGCATTATTATAAACAAAGAGCTCCAGAATTTCTGGGTGACAAGTAATTCACATGATGGACTTGAAGTCCAAAAGAACACTTTTTAGCACTTGCTAAAATTGTTCTCTAGTAGACAAAACTTAGTCAACTGTAGTACCTTCATTGGGGTGTATAATTAAAAAACAATGAATCTTTCTACTTAGTTTAACAGTGCAAGTTTAAATAGATCAGAATTAACTACAGGTAAGTACACACTGCAGTGTTCTAAGTTACAATCTCAGGCTTACAATAAAATGTTTGTAACAAGGAACTCAAGACAGAGAAAACAGTACTCAGAATTTCAGACAGATAAATATGATATGACAAATAAGATATGATATCATATCAGATATGATAAAGAAGCTTTCTAAAGATAAACTGAGTGCTTTCTGATAAATGAACAGGGGAGAAACAATCTTCTCATCTGTTTGTAGCATTTCAGGCAACAACTCTGACCTTCTCGTTTTGTTCTATGTTTGGAAATGTCAAAGCAACAACATGAGATTTAATTAATTAATTAATTAATTGATCCTTGCTTAACAGCAAACTACAGTCAAGCAAAGCCTTCATTAAAGGATTACAGAAAATCTGATGCCCTTTGCTAAATTCCCTGGACTCTTCTGGGAGAGGTAAAAAGGTTAAAATTCTTGCAAACAAAGATGGAGCAAAGTAAGTCCTTAGAGTACTATATTTGCATTGTTTGGACTTACTTCTCCACGTGAAACTGTATTTCCAGATTTTACTGCTTTTAATCTTCAAAATCTCCTTTCATTTAAAATAATTTTTTAAATAAGGCTACATCATAAACAACCTTTCAAATTAATGATGTAATACATCATATACCAATTCGTAAAACTGAAAGCGTTTACATTGCAGGATATTTTTTTAATATATCTATGATTTATGACAGGTGTGTTTGCAGTCTTCTCTGTCTTTCTGAGCTTGAATGAGCAAAAACCAAAGCAAACATTTGGTGAGCTTCTGCATTTCATCTGCTATCTTATAAAAACAAGATAATTTACTCACTTAACCTTTCTTTGAATTGAAATTGTATCAGAGCTTAAACCATAGTAACTTCTTTCTAAAACTTATTCTGAGTTTAAACTCCAGGGTGTTTCAAGGAAGAGAAGATTGGATTTAAACCTGACCTACTATTTCATCACATTACCTCAGATCATGAAGTTATTATTTTTTACTGGAAAAAGTGTGAAATACTAAAGCTGAGTTATATCTGAGTACAATTTTTTTTTTAATTAACGTGCTATTGATTCCTGAAAACAAAGCATTGAAGGGTTGATGTTAAAGCACTTCACTAAAATGGCTTCAGTGGGAAAGATCGGGATGACTCTCCATGTCCTGCATGAAATCTTGGGTTATTCTCACTGTGCAGTCAGAGGTATCACTGAGCTACCTAAATGGCTCTGCAGATTCATTCAGTGAAGCAATTCTGTGTTGTCTACCTACCCATGGAAACATTGCTAACAACTGAGGAACTTCTATATCTCAGGGACCAGTACTTAGCAGGATAACAGAGTAGCTGTCCACAAGGAGTGGTCCCTTGGTCTAGCCCTGCAGTTGGGTCTTCTTCAAGTGTGTCTTGGAAGATGAGAACTATCTGGGTGGATGTGTCAAGCTGAAATGTGCATCAGCAAGTGGGCAGAAGCCCATTTCTACATCAGACCAGTCCCAGTTTCTTTCTGTGTACTCCTAAGCATGGGCAGAAAATACCCCAAAGTTTCAGAGGAAGCTCCAAATAAGAAGGAAAGAGATCGATGACACATGACAGATTGAAAAAAAGAAGAAAATAACAGGCTTGGTTTTGGTTTTGTGCTGAAGCATGAAATGCATTGCAATGATAGAAATATTCTTTTTCTCCTAAATTTGTCTCTTTCACTGACTTCTTGATTAATAAACATACATACATAACATTTCTTTGCCTTTTTCCTACCTGATTTTCCTAGTACAAATTTAAAAATTAGTCTAAATGCCATTAAAACCACTGATTTTTGCAAGGCTTACAGACTATCACACAACACACATCTAAGAATAAACACAGCTTTAAAAGGTGTAAGCAGTTAATCTGCTCTATGATGCAGCAAAGAAACAGTACAAAGTTGCATAAATTTCTTGAAATATTGAGAAAATCCAAAATTTAGCAGGAAAATTTTTAGCAGAAGTAATACTGTGGTACAAAACATTTTAAATAATCAGATAATTCTTAGGATATTTGTTGTTTATATATAGCAGCCACCATAAAGCTTTTTTCACTCTGCAATTTTATCCATCAGGTTTTTTTTCATCTCAATGTCTCTGCTTTGCATATCCTAAAGCTTGGCCCCTCTCCTACCCACTTTAGGTCAATAGGAGTTTAATGACTGCCTTAAATAACAGGATCAAGCCCATAATGGCTGTCAAACTAACAAAAACGTTCAATGCCTTTAAGTGAAATAGATGACCTTCCAACTCACCCTCCTGAAAAATGAAGCTGCTATTCTGATATACATACCATACATGCCCATATATTGAATTACCTTACAATTTTGCTCTGTGTGGTATCCATCATTTGTCACATTATGCTATTTTAAGTAGGCAGCCTTGCAATCAATAGCGTTAAACATCTTTCTTTGGAGGAAGTGCGTTACACAATAAATCTCAGTCGAGCTGACAGAAGGGATGTTTAACCCTTGCTTCCTCAGATACCTCTGGACAAAGTTTTCAAACTGAAGCCAAGAGTTAGACAGAGTAGCACGAAACTCAAATGATCTTATTTTCAGGAGAGCTTAGCAATCACAGCCTTTGCTGAGCTCAGTGAAGGGTGTGAGCTGCATGTTTAACACCTGACAGCCCTGAAAAGCAGTTGCCCAAGTACAGATTTAGGTCTCTAACCTTAAGTACTCAAGTTGAATCATTTAGGTCTTTTGCTGTGGTGGCATAATTCAAGTGATTACCATATATTGACATATACTATATTAATCTACCTTTCAGCTATCATGCACTTAAGTAGACAGCTCCATGTATCATTTGTTTAATAATCCATACAGTTTTGTCCTTTCATTAATAGTTAACTACATGTGTTGGACAATAAATTGGATGAGGGATAGCATACCTTATAGACACTATGGCAGATAAATTTCAAGATGGCAAGTGATGTGTCAGTGTGCAGGGCAGGCCCGGCCCCAAGCAGTATAGGCTGGGAGCGGCGGCTGAGCCGGGAAAAGCCCCGGCCTGGGGACCGTGTGAACTGGCCTGTCCCAAGTGGTATTGGCGCAGGCCGTGGAACTGTGGCTCCGTGCACCGTATGGCATGGGAGTGACAGCGCAGCCTCCCCCATTCGCCACGCTGCATGGACCAGAAGTGAAATAAACAGCAACCAAAAAGATGCCATCCTAGCAGACCCAGCAGGAGAAAGAACGCGATAAGCTGCAAAAGCAGCTGCTGTGTGAGAACTCAACCAGCACCGATCTCCAAAGTCAACAGCAACCAGCTGCCTCATCATTTTCTATTTTTGCATTATTTTACCATTTTTCTATTGTATAAAAATTAAGCCATTCCCTTTTCAATTTAATATGAAAGGGGAGATGTGGTGGTATATTTCCCACTGATTCACTTATTAAATGCCTTTCACATTGTTCCCCTCCCACTTTCCCCTGCCCCTAGTCCTGGCCACTCCCTTGGGCTCTCACTATTGGTTCCTGTACTCCAACCCCGCCCAGGTACCGCCCCTGCGATCTGAGAAAACCCCCCTGCGAGGGATCAGGAGGGCTCTCGGCTTGTGGGAACCAGTGGACCAACATGAAACAATAAAGGTTCCCGATGGAGAGACCCTTCTTGCCTTCTTTGCCATCACTGTGTTGTAGTGCCCAGCTAGCTGTAGTAGGAGGTCAGGGAAGTCCAAAAGGACTACAGGAGGGCAGAATGTCTGCTCGGCCCTAAGGAGTCCAGCTGTGCTCTCCGGGAAAGCTGCAGCTTGCTAAACCAAACCTAGCACTGCAACGTGTCAGCAATATCTAGTTCATTATGTGAGGCTATCAAATAGTTCAGGGAAGTTTCTGAAGAGGTGGCTTTATCTTTGTATTTTCTAACCTTCAGAATTGGTATTCTTACTATTTTATTGTCTTATAAACTTCATGCTTCCTCCATAATTCCAGTTTAACAGCTTTTCTTTCTTTGTTTCTCTTCTCCCCACCTTACTCCCCCAGTGATTCTAAGCACTCAACACCAATAAATGCTAAAAGGAATAATATGACCACTCCCAATTCAGGTAGTAAAAGAGGCTGAGGAGGAAAACATTCAAAAGCAGTCATTCCTTCAAAATTACAACAATAGCTGAAGCTCCAAAAGCTCAGAAAAGCATGAGCCAAAATTTCCCTTTTTAGTCAGAATTTTGTATGACAATTGGAAAGTGTCTTTGAAAGTAGTTATAAAAAGAGAATAAAAGAGAAGTATAAAAGGATGAGAATAATTTATTTTCTAGTTTCCACAGCTGAAAAAGTATGTAAGTCTGTCATGAGGTCAGTTTAGGTCGTTCCATAACATACGGAGAAAACCAGTAAACAAATGTATGTGATGTGAATAGAGGGAAACCATTTTTGGCCACACTATTTTACAGACAAAGATGCTGAACCTTTGAGAAGCAAACATAGACAATTATCCTTGCTGTACTTACCTATTGTTAGTAATAAAATAACCTTTGAGTTCAAATGTTTTTTCACATGTTGAACTCTGCCACAGTAATAATTTTATTATTTTGTTCTAGTCCTATACACAAATCCACAAAATCCACCATCATTCTATACATACATATTCTTAAAGACTGCGATTATTCAAACTGAAGTTCAAGAGTGAATATTAATGCTTGCTCCTCTGTTCTCACACTTTTGACTCAAAAATTACTCTGGCTTCTGTGCTACACTGATTTTTTTATTCTACTCTTAAGATGCATCTCCTGTGGCTGTCAAATACCTGAGAAGTAGGCAGAGAGTCTCAGTAAAATCCAAATACTGCCCAACTACATTCACTCAGGAGGTTCTGGAGCCCTGATTGGGTATACGGCTTCCAAAGGCTTCCTGCCTTAGCCCCTCTTAAGGGATGAAGAAATATAACTCATAGTTGAAATCTGCAGTAATTGCATGTAATCTGCCTTGCTTTAATTTTCACTTTTCAGTCATGATGAATATCTAGTGAAGAAGCAAATATCCAGACAAGGGGATCAAGTATACCCTCAGTCAGTCTGCAGATGACAACAAGCTGGGTGGGAGTGTTGATCTGCTGGAGGGTAGGAAGGCTCTGCAGAGGGTCCTGAACAGGCTGCATCGATGGGTGAAGGCCAAAAATTTGGGGTTCACGAAGGCCAAGTGCTGCGTCCTGCACTTCTGTCATAACAATTCCCTGCAGTGCTAAGGGCTGGGTCACAGTGGCTGGAAAGTGACCCAGCAGAAAAGGACCTGGGGGTACTGGTCAACAGCAGATGAGCGTGAGCCACTGTGTGCTCAGGTGGCTAAGAAGGCCAATAGAAACCTGGCTTGTATCAGCAAAAGTATAACCAACAGGACTAGGGAGGTTCAGCCCCCTGTACTCTGCACTGGTGAGGGTACACCTCAAATCCTCTGTCCAGTTTTGGGGATCTCATGACAAGAGGGACACTGAGGTGCTGGAGAGAAGAGCAACAGAGCTGGTGAAGGGTCTGTCTTATGAGCCCAAGTATGAGGAGTGGCTGAGGAAGCTGAGGGGTGTTCAGCCTGGGGGAAAGGAGGCTCAGGAGAGACCTTATTGTTCTCTGTAACTGCCTGAAAGGAATTTGTAGCCAAGTGGGGGTGATTTTTTTCTACCAAGTAACAACTAATAGTACAAGAGGAAATGGCCTCAAGTTGCAGCAGTGGACATTTAGGTTGGATATTAGGAAACGTTTCTTCACTAAAAGGGCTGTCAAGCTCTAGAACAGGGTGCTCCAGGACATGGTAGATTAACCATTCCTGAAGTTATTTAAAAGACATTTACATGTGGCTAAAAGGCATTCAGTGGACTTGGAAGTGCTGGATTGAGTTGAACTCAATCATCTTACCAGTCTTCTCTAACCTAAAATATTATATGATTGTATGAAAGACCAGGCAGTGGTGTGATGCAATTTTCAAACCTCAAGCAGTTGTGACATATGTAACTAGACCAAATTAATTGCTGCCGTACAAAACCACCAGTTGCAGATTTGGGAGGTGCACAGCTGCCTTCTACGTAGTGCTTTCCTACCCTGGGGCAGGTACCAGTGACAAGAACCACAGGAAAGCAGCTGCGGTTCCTGTGTGTGGTGCACCGGTATCTAATGTCCAAAACCTTCCAACAAAGAAGGATGACCCATGTCACTTGGACCTGCTCTCAGACCACTTTCACTGTAATTTCTGAATACCCGAAAACAAACATGGACTAGTGGGAGAACAGTGCTGCTCAGTCGAAGAGTCTGTAGAGAAACATCTTCTGTAATATTAATAACTTGATATTCACATTGAGTGCAAGGCTGCAACCAGGATATGAAATCTGCCAAATCCCAGTCAGTTCAAATCCTTCTCAACTCAGTCTGACATGGACCTATCCACCAAGAGCACAAAACCTCTGAGGTGTACAGGCCTGAAATAAAGCTGATGTCCCTTCTTTTTATACATGCCACAGAGAGTTCCACGTGCAAACGTCCCCAAGGCCCCAATGGTGACAGGTGAAATATGTTTACCTTTTCTTTTCCTTTATCCTACCCAGTCAGCACAACCGAGGAGAAAGTAAGGGATGAATCAAGGAAAGTTTTTTTTTCATAACTCTGTGAAAATAAAATCAATTTACAGGCTATTCAGAAAATTTGCATCTAGATTCCTTCCCTAAAGAAACAGGCAGGTGGATAATTCTGTGGATGAACAAAGAAAAATATTCTTGTTGATGTTACAAATATAGGACTATAAAGTATTTCATATGCTGTAATGAGGAAAACAGTGATAAGCCCATATCTGCGAGACTAAAGGTTTGTTCCTTTTTTCCTGCTGAGATGGTTAACTTCTTGCAGCCTTTCTTATTTACATTTTAAATAATGAAACACCCACGAGTACCAGACATTTTCCACTACTGCTCTGTGCAAAAAGAATATTAATAACATTATTAATAAAGCTGGAAAGACTGCAATAAATGTCTCGGTGCTTAAGACAAAGGAGCATCTTGAAGAACTCAGCAGATATTCTGTTTTATGCAGGTTTGATAAGACAGGTACAATTAAAATGTTTTCTCTGTTAGTAGATTAGAAATGCCAATATATGTAACAGAAACTGCCTAAAGTGTAGGCACATTTGTTCAAAGAGATTGCATTCCCAGTTGGTTACCAAACACTTGCTACATTTCCTGGCCCTCAAATCCCTTCTCAAGCTGCTGCAAACCAGGATGGAGCAAATGCCCCTGTGGTCTTCACCAGCGCAAATCTGATGGAGCTAGAAAAGAAAAGATCTGTGCAGAATACAGGTCCCAGGTGCTAGAAGCTGCACCCCTAAGACTGTGGATTGATTTGTCCTCTCAACAACTGCAGGCCATGTTGATGCCACAGTATCTGTGAAAACATGCTCACACGATCCAGTTATAATTGATGACAGGCATAATACATATACTACACAGTGGATAGGACATACATTCCAGGGCTGAGGAGTTGTGGAAACAACTGGAACAGTGCTAATGTATACTGACAGCTTCATTTGGGGCAGGGGAGTTGTCAGTGTTTCAAATACTGCAGGTTGCCATCAGGAAAATAACTAAAAGGACATATGAAATTCATGGTTCACGGTCTACACATAGCATTTTATATCTTTCCACAATGCTAGAGGACTTATTAGCTCAGGACATCAAAAGTAATTTATTTCACTGTATATTTGCTCTGTATTTTGCCTTGTCTGAAAAAAACCCAAAAAACAAAATTTAAAAGCCTGAATGGCAGCAGGAAATGGTTCAGAAAGTGTTTCAGATTTTAGGTCCAACTGTATGCTTAGGAGGGATAAGGACATTCCTGGATGTCCCTTCATCCAGGACAAGGATAGCTATCCTCGTTATCAACTGTTTTGTAAGAAATTCAATAAAAGAGGAAGGAAAACAGAAAAATTATAATAATGGGCACAGTCCAGCAGTATAGTGTCAAAGGAAGAAGAGGTGAAGGAGGAAAAAGAAAGGGAGTGATGTTGCTTTCCTGCCTGAAGGAGGAAACCTAGTTTGGAGGATAGATGTGCATCTTTCTGACTTACCCTGATATCTACAAATTGTCTTCCAAGTTGCTGACTTTTCTTATTCACTGCTTTTCTTTCTTTTCATTCTATTCTTTGTTATCAAGGCTTCTAAAATACAGCCACTAAGATTTTTACTCTGAATTTGAGAATGAATTAGACACCATCAACCCCGAATACTAGAAAATCACTGGAGTCTTTATATTGTGCTATCTTCTCAGTAACAGCTTTTAACATTTGTGGTGCAGAGTGTATCACGGTTTTAGATAAATTACTGCAAATATATAATTTAACAAGTTCTCTGTACAGGCAGACTTTTATCACACATATATCTGTATGAAGCACACAGTAGAAACATGAGGAAAAAGGAGATGATACAGCCCATGATCTATTACTGCACTCTATGCATGCTCTTACAGCTGGTCTGCAGATTCTAACTTCAAAGACAGATTCAGTCTTTTCTCTTTTCCTTCCCTGAACAACAGTACAGCTGCTGCACAAATCCCTTGTGTATTCAAGTCCTAGGGCTTAAAGTGTTGGTTTTGGCTGGGGTAGAGTTAATTTTCTTCACAGTAATTAGTATGAGGCTGTCCTTTGGACAAGGAGTTGGGAGGGGACACAGCCGAAATGGCTGACCCCAACTGACTCAAGGGATATTCCAGACATCACCCTCAGCATATAAAACTGGGGAAAGAGGAGGAAGGAGGGGATGTTCTCAGTGGTGGTGTTTGTCTTCCCAAGTCACCAATACCTGTGAAGAAACACTGCTTTCCTGGGGATGGCCGAACTCCTGCCTGCCCAAGGGAAGTAGTGAATGAATTCCTTGTTTTGCCTGCGTGCGTGTCTTTTGCTTTCCCTATTAAACTGTCTTTATCTCAACCCATGAGTTTTCTTATTTTTACCCTTTCAATCCTCTCCCCCATCCCACTAGGGGGGAGTGAGTGAGTGGCTGCATGAGGCTTAGTTGCTGACTGGGGTTAAACTCTGACCCTCACAAAAGCAGATCAAGACTCAGAAATGCACAAGAGAGAATACACTACTGGCCCCTCTCATCACTTCTGCAGAGCAGTCTGCGAGTTGCATTTATTTGTTGAAATTCTGCTCAGATTGTCAAAGACATTCACAATACCCCCAGCAGAATCCATATAGGAATGAAGACCCCTTCAACACTGTCATAAAAAATGCAGTAAGAACTGACCATTTAGCACTGGGTGTCAAAGGCCAAAATCTTTTGAGGGAGCATATGGTGAAAGAGCTTGAGCCTCTATAAATCATGAAATCTGGTTGGTGTTGCAGACTCCACCTTGTACTGTGTGCTTACCATACTACTAAGCTTTGCTGGCAGTCAAAATATAGTTCCTACCAGGACACTTCATGCCAATACCTAATAAAGATGGTGGATAATTCACTGAAGAATAGAAATCTGAAGGTGGGTGCTCTAAAGCAAGCCCTATCCCAGCTTAGTGCCTTACCCATTATTAAGTTAGAGTCAGTTTCTTTGTTTTCTTACAGCAGAACAGGCAGAGGATATCTCAGAGCCATTGGCTCAAGGCATGGCATCAAACATCCCAGAACTCCAAAGGGCTGAATAAAACCTAAAACTCAATTTTGCCTCTTCACAGACAAGTGCCTAGTTCTAGTTCTAATGACTCTTCCCTAACAAGTACTGTTCCTATGAAACTGACAGATTTAGCAGGAGAAAATAAGAAACACCAGCAAACACAGGAGATGGGGGAATTTGAGAGTCTCTTAAGATTCAGGAGACTGCAATAAAGCTCTCATACCAAATCAAATGTAGTGGTGCCTAAGTGAGACCATGTGGTCCCAAAGCCACCTATAATCCAAACAATTTCTACTCTACCATTCAGCCTTAGGAAAATTTCTTGCATAGCTTCACTGCCAATCCAGAGCTAAAAATCAGCAACTGGAGCATCCTTATTCATCTGGCCTTGGAGCAGAGCAGGTTGTTTGCTCCAGAGAACAAGGTCTGGGTGACACCATCTGTGTATTCTTCTCAATTCCTCATGAGATAATTCAAATGAAAGAATAAACATTTATGGGAGATTGAAGGCTTTGGATCAGATAGTCAATAAATCCCAGAAGGAGAAAAGTAGCACTTTCAATAACCATCAGGTTTCCCAGTCAACTCAAAATGTCATGAAATGGTACTCAAAGAAACAAAGGTATGTTATCAGCTTCTAAACATGGGTTGTGCCCTAAGCACTGACAGACTGTACCCCAGAGGCCAGGGCCTTCCCACTTTCTGGGATTATTTCATGGGCAACATATGAGCATCTTCTGGGAAAAGAAAAAGAATACTCAAGAGAAACCTACTGAGGTAGCAGAAGTATTTCTGACATCAGTTCAGGGCCATCCAGGAGAATGATAGTGTATAAAAAGGGGGTGATTTTACTCTACAATAAAAAATGGGGTTCACACCTGAATGAGTGATACTGCTAAAAACAGTAAGAAGCTCTGAAGCTTTCGCAGATCAGTGTAACAAAAAACACCTGGGTGGGCTGAAGTTTCAAGTGGGAACTGGGAAGTTGTGTTCCTGCAGTCAGATAGCTAGAAGTCTGAAAGATAAGCTATATATGGCTAATGACCTACATTTATAGTTAAGGTTGTCAATCAGGCTGGGTTAAAATACATGTAAAGGCTGTAAACTGCTTCCAGAAATGCCTGAGAGTCCACTGCATATTTAACAGGTCATCTGATTTAAGGACTAAAGTCATACCTTTCTCCCCTAAACCTCTGCATATAATGCAATTCGATGAAATACTAAAGATATACAAGTCATCTGCAAATATTATGTGTCCAAACTGGTAAGATGTTCAACAGATTACATCTTTAAGTGGCAGAATAAACATACAGAATAGTAGTGAGCTAAGGAAGACCCTGACAATACTCTGAATGTATAGAAGGAAAAGAATAAGCTCCTAGGGATTGTTGCTTGCTATTCAGTGTAAACATTGGATTGCTGAATACTTGTTATAAAAGATGTAGACTTCATCACACTGAGCACAAAGATTCACAGCCTCAGAGGAAGCATTAAAATCAATAACACAGAGAAATATCTCCAAAGTGCAAGAAAGTGTCTTGGATTCTTACAGTTTGACTAATGATTTCATGTGAAGCAGCCTACGGCACTTTTCCAGGAAAGTGGGCACAGCACCAAGCCTGACTGAGTTCAAGAGGCACTTGATATGATTCTTGGGGCTTCCCTGTGCAGGGTCAGCAGTTGGACTTGATGATCCTTGTGATGATCCTTCCATCTCAGAATATTCTGTGATTCTGCAGAATTTCTTTCTACTCACTCAATGAAGAGGAAGCTTTTCCATGACTAGGTTCAACATTCATGGACACAAATACTATTTTTAGAAGTGTTTTATGCATGTAAATATGTTGACATGGCACTTTTATAAAATATATCTCTGTGTGTCTATGCACAGGAACACAAGCTGGAAGAGAACCTCTTTCCTTTCAGTATGGTGAAAATATGAGCCTGACTGGGTACAGATTAAATTCTAAGTAGCACAAAAGCTTCTGGGCAGTTAGTTAAATGTCTCTTACTGTGTCATCATGACCAAACTACAAAGCTCTGAAAGCATAAATACTCTCACTAACTTGTGTTAATCAAAGATATTCACAATGCTTCTCCAAGCAGTCAAAAACACAGCAAAAGGTGCCAGAGAAAGTCCATTAAATAACGCAAGAACCTGTATGTATTCAGAGTTAACAGCCTACTTTATCAAAGAAGAAAATATGTCAGATGTAATACAATGTGATAGAGAAAGAGTTTTGCAATAATAGTAAGTCTTTAAGAAAAGACATGTACATTATAAAATCAGATGCGTTGTTATGATCATCTAATCTGACTTCTTGTATACCATTAAACCTGACCCAGTCAAGTCCACAACTTCCCAGCATGCAGTGTAGCTACTTGAGAGACTTCAAGCTAGATATAAAAACATCAGGAACAAAATTCCTTAGAATTAGTATTATTTATACTTGTTCTCCTGTTTCTGATTAGCTGTGGCATCCTACTATGCTTTTTAAAAATGGAGCTAAGAAAATTTTGCTTCTGAGTCCTCTTCTTTGTATAAGTACTTCTTAACCTTGACAAAGATAAGATCAAATTCATCTAAGCTCTTCTTCAGAGCAGAGTTTCTCATACTGATACTGTTCTTACAGCTTTTTTTCCGAATTCTGTCCAACATCTCAAGTTCCCTTTGAAGTGTTTCAGTGTTTTGTGGGTTTCGTTAATGCCAGAAAGGTAGGAATGACATCTTCTTATATCTCTATGAGATGTTTCCCTGCTTTGTAATCAAAAGGCCATGAGCATTTTTAACAGCTGCAACATCCTGAGAATTCATTATGAGAAGAGAAAGCAGCATTTTACAGAAGGCTGTATAGGAAGACACAAGGTCAAGAGTAGGAGGAACTAGCATGTGTTGCTTTTTCTGATACAGTGTGCTAACTCCTCCGTTTCCCCATTTCTTAGCCTTCCTTTTCAAACCCTATAATCTCTTAAAACATTTGGAAAAGTATCCTAAGTGCATGCAGTTTGGAAAATGGCAGGAGCCTTTCTAATGGAAGGCTGTAACTCAGTGTTATGGTCGAGAGGGGTTTCTGTTCCTCCCTGATGGTCACATTTCTGTCTCTGGATTACTTGGAGCATTCACTTTTCCACACTTTCATGCAATTGCATCACATTTAACGCTTCCACTAGTAATTTTCTTTCCCTTCTAGTTGTGCATAATTTCATCCAAAGAAATAATCCGGTTTTCTGAAATATCTCTAACATCAAGATACTTTTTAATGATACCAGCAACTTCCTGAGAGAGATATTTTTGCCTTTCTGCTTTTCTGTTCTTGTTCTTTTCTGCATTTGCTAGTATCTCTTTTAATGTGTTGTTCCTTTTCCTCAGTGTTACCCTCTCGTTACTTTAGCCGTTCTTTGCTTTTTCTTTAAACACTTATGTTTTCAAATTAACTTTGATCTCTGTGTGTGGGTTGGCCTGGATAATACTGTTTTTTATCTCTGTTGTATGTCTGCACCTTTTTCTCCATTAATCTTCCAAACCTATAAATTATTGCAGAACATATTTCTATTTTCCCCTCACTGCTTCTGCCACAGAGAATTCACACTGACTTTTGACTTATTACTTTAAGTTGTCCAAGACTTTTGTCATTCTCAGATTCTTGAGAAAGGCTGTTAATATTTAAGGGCTATATTTTGAACTCAGAGAAACACCTGTAACTTCAAGCATCTTCAGTGGAAATCTGTAGGCATCTTTCAGAGATGAGTTTGACCTTCAGTACACAAACTAAGTTAAAATATGTTCCAATGCATGGAATATTTCTCTCCGCTGTCATATCTATATCTATATCATCTTTATCTATATCATCTATATCTATTTCTATCTATATCTATACTCAATTATGTTGTGTTTCATTTTTGGTGCGTGGGGAGCCACATCTTTTTGCAAGTTAGGCCCATGAAACAGCAGAACCACCATCCCATTAAAATATAAAAACGAAGGCAAAATCACTTTTGGACTGTCTACAAATAAAATAAAAATAATAATGCAAATAAAATGTAAATAAAATACAGAATAATGTTTCTGTCACTTGGAGTTTTAAAGATATGGATGAATTGTGGACTAGTGAAAACAAAAAAGCTGAAATCTTCAGCCTGTACTCCATCAGAAAGCAGAAGAATTGCGCAGTTGATCATTTTTAATACATGGAAACATCCTTCTCATCCACAAAGCCCTCCAGGGATTTAACGTGGAAGAAATATCTTTTGGGTATGCATAGAGCACTCTTTGTTACAGTATGAGAGGGAAGCCCCCCCCGCCAATGCCAGGATTGATTGAGCATTGACCTGTGCACAATTTCAAACCCCTACCAGACAAATGCTCACATATGTTTGATTTGCTTGTCCTCAGCTGCACGTTGTGTTCTTCAAAAGAACAGGATGTCAAATTTCTTAAAGGAATGGGAGATAGCCCTTTTTCTGAGGTGCAGTGCATGTGTTCAGATGGAGAATGCACAGAGAAGCCAGTCATCAGCCCTCGGAGGCAGTGGCAAGAGTCCTCATCAGGACCAGAAGGGTCACAGCAGAGTTTGTGGCAACACAGAAAGTTTCTGAATCAGCTGAATGTAAGTGTGAATGCAAAGACTTGCAGCAGGCAAAGGAAATTTTTTGTAAGACACTTTTATTGCTAGTCACTTTGAGATTGTGCTACTTAAAAAGCTACTTAAGCCTGTATTTCTAATACAACCAAGCTTTGGTGGCTTAAAGGCTTTTGTTTGGGAGCTCACAAGAAGGAAACACCTAAGTGCATACTCTTCAAAGTTCTGGCCAGTTCAATGCCCCTGCAGGAAAATCATTCTCTTCATCATTCTGTGTGTTTTATTAGTGTGTGACTACATGTGAAGGAGGAGCTCCATGCCTTTCCAGCAAGCTGAAAAAGCCAAGTTGGACAGAATTTAGGGTCTTGATTCCCTATGCATCAAGGCATGATTAATGTAGCATGCAGGTTTGCAGCTCCCTCACTGCACAAGCACAGGCACAGGGCCCATATTCATTTTGTCCCACTGATCTGAGGTCTCAGTCTCTCCTGATATCTGTAAGTCTTTCTGCTCTGGGATGAGTGGCCTCCCATGCTTGGGATTAAGGTCTATTTCTATTAACTTCTCCATGTGATGACTTCTCCAGGGAAAAAACAGATTCACCAAAAACATTCAGTTTGGGACCTGCATGGTTCAAAAGATCTCCAAACAGCTACAGGACTATTTTCCATAATTACTACTTTTCAGATATGTCCATTTTATTAAATTGTGTTTTCCTTGGAGAGAAAAACATTGTTTTATGCTAATTGTGACCATAAAAAAAAGGGAAGGCACTACAATGTGAGAATGAATTCACACACAAACATACTTTGAAAATAATAGTGCTAAATTACACTTTATTGCATAAGCTATGTACAATGCAGTTTTTATAACAATGATATATCGAATTAATACAAATTTTCACAGGCTTGAATGAATTCTGTGCTACATCAGGAAGGTAATTTTTACTATTTTCTAAAAGTAACTGAACTGCTGGTCTCTTCATCAAGAAGGCAATTAATATTCCCCTGATTGTTTCACACAATTAAGGAATATGCCATACATAAACAAATTCTTTTCATTGTTGTAAGGATAATTTTACCCCACATTCTCTATATTCTGAGACAGCTTGAATACAGGTGGCTTGAGATAATAACCACATTTAAAGAATAACCTCTAAGCTAGTTTTTTCTAGCAATCATCACTTAATCTCCAAATCCATTTACTTTTGGGGGGGTGATAAAAATACTGTTTATCAAATGCCGTGGTTCAAGATTATTTCTCTTCACATTGGCCTTCAGAGCTCAGAATATCCCTTTCTCTCAATGACAGAGGGAACATGCTTAGAACAGGGCCAATCTTCATGATGTCAGATAAAAGTTAGTTAGATTCAATCATGATCTGGGATTAAGGAAAGACCGAAATGAATGCTAACCATGAACAAATCCTTTAAATTGTCAGATTATGATTGCTTTGTTGACATCTTTAATAAAACAGATAGAATATTTACATTTTTCTATTCAGAATGGAAACTACTGAATATTTAAAAGATCTGTGTTTGCATTTTCCGAAAATTCTATATTGGGCAAGCAAAACATAATCACCTTTTCCCTATGTGAAACCTGACCACATGAAGAGATGTTGTACAGGGAAAATAATATTGTCTTGGCTATACTTCTTTCTTTAGTAACATTTCCTAAAAGTAAAATTGATAGCATTTAAATTTAAGAACAAAAGATAGGTTAATCATAGTTTGAACAGGTCATGAGCTCCTTTGAAATTTTTACCACAGTTGCTCAGCACTTGTAAATCAGCCCTTGATTTTTGAAATGTTTATTACTCCCTCCAGCATAGCCACAGGCTCAAAAGAGTTGTTTTTAATAACAACAGTAGTAATTTCAACACAGTTCCCTTGTTTTTCTCAATGCCTTGTTTACTTTTGAACTCGAAAGAGAAACACAATTAATTTAATTTTTTCTTCCTACTTGGGATAACATTTCTATTAATATAGGAAGAAATAATCCTTGAACAACACCATTTTGGTATTTAGTCCATCAGAAAACTCTTGGTCACTTGCTTTTTTTATTTTTGTCCATGCAGACTTTGAAAGCAATTTAAGGGCACAAATATCTATCCATGGTCAATTGGTAGGGACCAGCTCATATTCACATTGTACAGACTACATACTATTCTGCTGGCATGGACCATCTATGTCCATGATGTGCATCAAGTGGCACACACAGTTGCACAGAATTTTTTAGCCCAGAACCTTTAACACCTCATCAAAAGCAGCCCCTCTGATAAGGACCATATCTTTTCATCTGTTTAACACATCCCATGTGAGATGACCACCCTGTCATGCAGGTCTATGGACAATTTTTATCACGTATCACTGGAACATATTGTCTGCTGCCCCTTTCAAGTATCTTATGTTCAGAAAGCCTTGGCATGATGTGGCTCATCCTTCAGAAAAGGGTTCAAGTAAAATGGAAAGGCTTGTCAGCATACAGAAAAACTCCAGAGTGCTGGCTCCAACAGTGACCACAACTAGATATAACCAGAGAATGTGAGAAACTAAAAGCTAGTAGCACTTCCCAAAAATGTTTTTCTCACCTCCAACAAAGGGAACATCATAAGGCAAAGGTGATTATATCTAACAACTTTTGACTTTTTTTTTGCTAATATGTCCAGCTGCTCTTGAAAGACATTAACTTTCACAAGATGCTGTAGAGAGGCATTTCACAGACTAGTTACCAGCTGTTTGAAGAATGCTTGACTTTTATTTACTTTGGGCCTACTATTTTCCAACTTCATTTCAATCCCCCAAGCCCTTGTATCAAAGGAGACTTTGATCAGTGAGTAACCACCATCTCAGTGTCATTCTTCATACAGCCTCCTAACTAGTCTTCCTCACTCATCTCTTTCCCATCTAGAAGAGTCTGTGTTCATTTAGTTCATTCTCATACAGAAGCTATTAAGTGCTGGAGGAATTAACTCTGTATGACCAGCAGAAAGTGGAGGACATCTTTGCTGGGGATGTTTCCAAGCATCTCATCACCACAGCCCTGAGTAGTTCCCCTTTCCTTTTTCCTGAGGGTGAGAGGAGCAGTTCCCATATACGTGAGTCCCACTGGGTTCAGGGCTGTTCAGAAGAGCAGTACAGTATTACTGAGTGTCACACAGGATCCAGAGCCTGCAGTAATGATGCATCCCACACTCAGTCATCAGGGAGGGGACCTGGGACAGATGGGCTGTTGCTGAGTGGTGAGTGACAGTCCCAGCTCTATGTCCCTTGTTCATGGGTGGTGAGGTGTAGTGGAATTGAGATAAAGTGCCTTCAGAGCTTGTCTCAACCTCTTAGTCCTGTGCTCTTGATCCTTAGTGCTTATCTCCTGTTCATTAAAGGCTGTTTCCTTGCATGATCTCTGTCCCTTAGGGAAGTGTCATGAGCTCCTTTTCATGGCCTATTGAGGTGTTCTTGCTGGAGGGCTTTCTCAGGTAGGAAGACTGAGACATGGTGAACCCTGTGGAAAAAGTTATTCTCTCTGTCTCAACCACAATTTCCTGCCATCAGATCTTGAATTGTTCAAGAATAAACAGAGATCAAAATAATATGTCTGTAGTGTGGACATCCAGGACCAGAGCCCTGCAGAGAAATAGAAAGAAAAACAAGATGATAGTGAGGATGAGCCAGCCTTATTTCAAAAGGCTACAGAAAGAGAAAATCAGACAGACTGGCAGTTACATGACCTTTAAGCCAAGTACTTGTGTGTGGCAAGAAGATCTACTTCCTAAGACCAAAAAATGCATTGACTTCTTGAGTGCCCTCACAAGCTCTCTGGCTTTTCCTGGGGAAATGATCAGCTATCAGTGAGCATATCCACGTAGTTACATTTTACATTTACGCATTAATTTTTTCTACCTTCTATTCTGGTTTTTTTCCCTCTGTGTTTTGTCATCTTTAAGTTTTCAGAACCAGAATAGAAGACAAAAACCAGTGATAAACACTGTTAATTACCCACACAGGCTTAGGGGCACACAAGAAAACATAAATCTGTGAGCTGACAAAAAATATCCTGTAAGAGGTCATTTGATAATTTTTCTAGTGCTATTGCTCTTATTAAATTATTTATCTGTGTGGATTTTAACAGGAGGAGTTTTCCCTACAGTCCTCAAGTATTAAAAGTTAAAATGACTGTGCAGAGGAGGAACCATACATTAGATGTTGCCAAACAGAAATGTTTCATTGGCTGCTTCAAAGCCAGTTACTGTCAAGTACTTTTGATGAAGAGACCTGTGCATGCAAAACAGAAATCAAGAGGCTGAATGGCCCCAACAGCCTTTTTGCACCAAAGTTGCTTGTTTAAAGCAAGTTCCAGTCAAGAATAATTGAACTCAGCTCAAATTAGATTGTTGCTCCTTAGCTCTGTGAAATGAGGTAGATGATCACAGTCCGTTTCCCATTAGCCCAACTGTCTGCTCTGCTAAAACCACCTGCACAATTGAAACTAATTGGTGCCCTCGACAGCAGTATCAGCAGAGAGGATACAATTAAATAGTCATGGATTATGAACTATATCCTCCCCCTGAAGACATGATACCTTTAGATACCAGCAGTGAGCAAGCTCGCCTGGTTGGAGCTTGGAGTGGGCTGAATTTACACCAGTGGGCTGCCATTCAAGATCCAGTCACAAGCAGAAATGCAAGTCTATGTACAAATGAACATTAATAAGGATATATTTATTCAGCTGGAATATAGACAGGCCTAGAGCAGGGGAAAACACATCCTACTCTATTTGAATTGAAGGGATCAAAGTGATATGAGCCCCAGAGCTACCAAAAGGCCATCAGACACAGATCTCATGAGGGACTCCTAAATTCCCTTTCCTCTAGGGACTCGTGTCAGCACAGCAGTAAAAAGCAAATGGCATTGACTCATAGAGCAGCATATTTAGAACAGGCTGAGAGTATACTGGTACAGTGCTGCTGCTGGTAAGAGCAGCCTCTGACCATCAACCAGGCTGTTTTCACCCATCAGTGAGAGCCAGACCACTGAAACCTGGTGCACTTCTGACAGAAACAGTTCCTCTTCTAAGCTAGCCAGTTGGATTCATCTTGCTCTCTGCTGTGCTGCTCCTCAAAGGGCAGCGTGTAAGAAAGGCATGAGCATATCATTCAAGGGCTGGATCTTAAGGAATGTTTTTGTAGACTCATAAAAATATGCTTTTATTGGCTTTTACAGATATATGAGCACTTGTGCTTCTCTGTTACTCTTTTTAATATGGCATTTTATACTTTGAATTTCTATAGGGTGCTTTTTTTCTAAGGACTGTAAAATGATTAAAAGCACCAACAAAGAAAACTTCATACTGCAGTTGGAAGAGAAGCAAAACTTTTCTGCTTGTGTAGCAATTTTCCCCTCTCTACAGGCCAGTTTGGAGTCAGATCATCAACTTCAGAGCCAGGACTGAATGCCAGGCATCCCTCCCTACACTCTAACAAATATTAAACATTTGCTCTAGCCATATTTGATGCCTCAGAGGGGTTGATGCTCTGACACAGCAGAGAGAATCATTTACTGTATTGTTCTGCCTAGAGATATGACAGTTCAAAGCACAATACTTTGTGCTTCTTCAGATTTTCCAGTGTTTGTTCAACAGAGAATTGCTCCTCACTGACAGCCTCTGTTCAAAAACATAAAATAACTGTAACCCAGCTGGAGTGATATCTGTCAATGCATTGACACGCACAAGCCATAAAGTTGTTCAAAATAAATTGTAAAAAACAGCTTCTGGTTTCAGATAATGACTACGCAACACAACGTTTGCTCTCAGAGCATTGGTTTAAGATGCATCAGATGTGTGGTGCTCCATAGGATGCCAACAAAAACCAGATTTCTCAGAAGTGATTAGAGGGCACAACTACTCCTAATGTGACTCCAACAGTCAAATTTTCAGATGACTTATTTAGCAAACTGATCTGCTTTGGAAGTCCAGCCCTAGATGTGAACGATAAATTGATTTTAAGCCCCTACTCTGTTTTATAAAAAGGAAAAGTCAAAGGTCAACAGCAAACTGCTTTTCCTTAAAAAAAAAAAAAAAGAAAAACAACAAAAAAACTGCACTTCCAAAGAGGTAGTGCATTAAGCACCTGTAAACGTTCCCTCAAATGCACTCCCTGATTATGCTGGGATAGAGAGATTCTTAAACTTGTGAGTTTTCTAAAGCATAATTCTTCTCCTAATTGTCATGCATTTAAAAAATTTTATGTAGAAAAAAGAAATCATCAAAATCAGAAAAAAAATCATTAAAAAATTGCCTAAGTTTGCACACAAAAAATCTTCCACACGAATTAAAAGTGAATGTCTAAATAAATTTCAGAGTGAATGTCTAAAACACATTCAGTCTCCAACTGAATGCTCATGCATCTTTATTTTTTTAGACTTTAACATGATTTTCTTTTCAGCTGGCAGTTTCTTTCATCTGCCCTGGAGTAAATGTAAATGGTATCCTCTGGTGATTGTTTAGGCACTGGCAAAAAGCTAAACAATGGCATCAGCAGTGCAAGTGTGAGTCAGCTGTGGCAATGCTCCTGGTATTTGGAGTCTTACATAAAGAACTACTGCTGATTTATTTCTCAAGGGTCATCAAAGAGAGAGTCTGCATGCAGTAACAACTTTCTTACAGCGCTCCGTTCATTCCTGAAGCAGCACAGTAAAAGAAAGGAAAAATATTATAGATCCATCACTCACTTCTTTCTTGAATTGCTTTTTAGTTCTACCATGGCTACCAAATTATTTTTCCCCAATCAACAGATCTGTGTTTTCAGTCTAATCAGATCAGAATGGATATCAGGATAGGTTATGTTTACTGATATTTTCATTAAAAAAAAAAATACTTCTGGACGGGCGCATTTATACTAGCAATGCAAAAAATTTATTTTTACAAGATTCCTAAATTCTTATTTGCATCTGACAATAGGATATGAGCAAAAAGGAAATGTTATCTAGTATTAAGACAGAGAAAACTGTTGAAAGCAAATACATTCAATTGAAATGTAGCTTTATTTGGGATCTTGCTATATCATACATCACTTTGCAAATATATTTGCAGACTTTGTGAACATCTTAACCAAAGAACAAAATCTAATGATGCAATCCTGAGCATCCTGATATTCATGTTTAATGAATATATACAGCATTATTCAAATCTATCCTTCACTTTGATTAAATTCCGTTTTTAAGAAAAATGCATTGAAATACAATTGATCTTTTAAAGAATTCAAGAGAGAGTATAGCAAAAAAAAGCCCTGATCAACTGTTTCAATTTAAAGAGCACACAGTAAACCCATTAGAAGATAGAGCTACATGTCTTTAGAATACATAGCAATAAATAAATTAAATCACCCAGAACAAATAGTACCAGCTGCTCCACAGATAAATATAGAAACTTGGAAATATAAAGGATAAAGTACTTCAACCTAAAATAAAATAAACAGTAAGAGGCAGTGAAATGTTGTCTTAGTCTCAAAAGCCTTATGTTACCCATTTATTTTGTACTGAGTCCATTTATTTTTCTCTCATGCTCTTCCCTCTGTGCATTCAGTGCATACTAAACAGTATAACATGAACTGTACCAAGCTGCATTTAAGCTTGATGGTGCCTAAGCTTACCTGTGACTTTTGGAGACAAGGGTTATTTTCAGGTTTGGAAAATTCTCTCTCCTTTCCCTCTCCTCCCATCAGCATCTAAAATGTCATTTGTGAGTTGGCTTTACACCCACTTTATTGACCATTCTCATGGTAAAAGGAAGAAAGCTGAAAGATAATTAGATTTTGAGTCTGGGTGAGTAATTTTAAGAGCTTTGCAAGTCTGACTCCGGGATATATTTTGTGTCAACCTCAGCTTTGTTCATTCAGTATAAAATGCTGCATGTTACAAGACAGGATGGTTCAGCTTCACAGGGTTATGGAAGGGCAAGGGAGTGACATCCTCAGAGCTTAATTATGTCAGCCTCAATTTGAGTTCCTTCATCATAAGTGTAAGTCAACATGTTTAAAGTTGACAAAACTGATATTTCAGTAAGCAAAAGCAATGAATTGCTTAAAAAGATGCTAGCTAAATTAAATTGATAGCAATAAAATCATTTACGCTTCAACAAAAAGGAAATGTACAATTCAAAAAAAAGCAAAACTAAACAAAGTACCTCATCTTGTCAAAACTACCATAAAAAGAATATATTTCCAATTTTGTTACAAATAAAGTAACAATTTACACAAAAAATACACAGATTTTTCTATGAAATGTTAGTTATCATGAAACCCTGAGGGTTAACATATCTTCTTTGTATCTGTAATAAATAGAATGCAAAAGAACAGGAAATCAACAATTTTGACATAGGAAATGGTTTCCCATAAAAGCAGTGTTTTTCTGAGAAACTTGGTTTTGTGTGCAAAGTGTTGCAGCTCATCTGAGTTTGACCATGGCACCCAGATGCCACATACTCAGATAGTGAGTCAGTTTAAGGAAGGCACCTATTAAATGGCTCTCTGAGTTGTAACAACTTGAATATCCTTCCATTTTGCAGTTAAACTGACTGAAAGGCTTTGACAGTGCTGCAATACTAAATCACAGCTGTGAGAAGGTGGAAAAAAAAAGAAGCATCTTACTGAAGGATCAAACTTTCTCCCTGCAGCTTCTTCATTTCCTTCACCTGAACTGGACTGTGTGTTTCGTGTACCAGCTGCAAGCTACTAAATCCCCCTCAATCCCCTTTTACTGGTTATGTACATTTATACCTCAAATATTTTTTCACATTCCTCAAAGCTTTCATTTTTTTTCTATACTTATTAACTGCTATGAGATCTTCAGTCTTAGTAGTTTTTCAAACCTTGCAGGCCTTTCTAGACATGCTAGACCTTTCGTGTCATTCTCATCTCAGTTCTCTCAGGACTTTTAGAAACAAAAATACATGATTCACCTCTTTAAAACTTAGCTATGGAAAAGTTCAGCTGTCTAAATTGGTCACCCTTGAGACACTCTGTACAAACAGACAGATCCAAAGGGTGATGTGTCTCCTCTTAAGACAGGCAGCTCTTTTGATGTCAATTAACTTCTAGACATGCAAAATCAGGCAAGATGGATACTACTCACATGGCCTATATTTTACCAGACCCAGCCAGCCCTTCCCCCTTTTTGCACTCTATATTTGCAATTCTAGTTATAAAATGGGATTATAAACCCACTATAGGGAAAGCTAGATGCAAAATGTTTATTTCATTTACTTGGAGTATTTTTATGATGCACTTCTTTGTATAAATAGCTCAAATTTCATTGCCTCGTTTTGCTTCAATATCAGATTACAAATTCATGTCTAATTTGCTGTCCTCTCTCTTCCCTAAAGTCTCTTTTAGCTTTACTTCTCTTTCCATCCCACTTAGTATATGTTTTCCAGTTTAATTTCTCCTGCATGCTTTAATTTTCATTTCTGCCATCTGAAACTCTTTTTACTGTATTGGAGCCCTTAGGCCTTTTTTTACTTTTCTCCCTCATATCCCTTACAATATAGTTCATGTCCTTGAAAACAAATTAAAAGAACTACATATCTCAATCCTCTGTCCAAACTAGATTTTTTCCTAATCAAGAAGCTATATAGGTCTGGCAAACTACTCAAATGTTGTTGTTGGAAAGTGAAGTTTTGATGGAAATTGTGATCAAAACCTCTTTTACTGAAATTCATCACATATATCATAGGCAAATGAGCAGGGCAAAGCATTTCTGACCACTTCTAATTCTAATTTATTTTTCAGCAGCAGACTGGTTTATTTGCTGTAATATGCTAAAATTTTCAGTGGCAGCTGGAATGTGGGTTTAGACAGCCTTTGCACTGTAAAGTTCATTTCTGCAACAGGGAATAGGAGGAGTTGTTTTCCCTCACCCTGAAGAAGTTGTAAGCCAGAACGGTGAAGAAGATCAGATTTAAGAAAATCTAGAGGGGGAAAAGCAGCGGCCATCATAGCAGATTCTCTTAATCAAGACTATACATAAGTTAATAGCCTTTGCCTGTCATTTTGGAGTCCTTTGACAAATCTGAAGGAAAAAAAGGTCAGAATTATTTCATATTGCACTCACAATTTCATGGTATTTAATGGGAGAACATTATGAAAAACAGGAACACTACGAATCATAATTTCATCATGATATAACCACAGTCAATACATAACACACAGAGATGAGAACTGGAAGTTATGATATTGGTATCGGCAGTGCTGCTGGTTAGCTGTGGGCCTCAGATGAACAGACAGTGGGTGGTATTGAAGACACTGCCTGCAGTATTTCACAAAAGGGTGAGAACTGACTTTATTCAGGAGGACATTTTGTTAGTTTTTTAGATTTGAAGCTCAAAACACTGCTAAAGGCAGGTGTCATAAGCAAGTACAAAGCAATTTTGTCTTTTCAGCTTTGTCATTAGACTTCACAACCTGGCTTCCATGGGATCATTGTTCTTAGGAGCAAAGGCTTAACCACTGATAAATACTGATTACATTGTATCCTCTTTTCTTCCCTCTTGCATCAGAATCAAAGGCAAACCTTCCATTTCAGGTGTCTCCTTTCACCCACATAATCATATAGTTAAGTAGGGATTGCCAATGTGAAGAAAGATGATCAAGAAGCAAAAATTCTGTAAGAAAATGGTTACAGAATTAGAAAATTAAGGAATGTGTATTACGTGTTAAGAAATGGAATCTAAACTTTCTGTTTAAAATAAGATGATTACCTTATTTGAGAACCAAGGACTGGAGAAATTAGCCATTTCACAGTGTCCAGTTTTCCAAATTTCAGGCAGCCATGCCACAGCTGTCTGGTTTGAAAAGAGTCTGAAAACATCTATACCACTCAGTAAAGGATAAAAAAAAATCTTCCCAGCACTCCTTCAGAAAGCCAAGCCTGAACTATGCCCTAGGTAAAAGCAGAGAGCATCTTGCTAATACCACAGGTCCCTGTGATTTAGTTGCTAAATAAAACTCAGAGAGAGTCCTAAGATAGACACAGACTGCAGGACTGCTGCTAATTTAAATTCAGGAAAGAATTTTCACTTAAGCTCGTACCTGGCACCTGCCAGTTTTACACGGACTATGTGATCAGGGACAGCAACCAGACACCTAAGGATGCAAAGCCATTAAAGGTACAATTTCACGCCATCTTTGTCCACTTGCTAACCTCCAATGCTTCAGAGGACAGTGAATGCAGACCCAAAGAAAGCCAAATATAGATCAAGATAGGAAACTGATATTTCTAACCAGTGCTGAATAGAAACTCAGCAACATGGACATGATTATATGAATTTCTGGCAATAGCATTTCTAAGGGACCTCTTTGGGAATACTGACACACCACATATCTGAAAACTGTCACTGCAAACTTGTGCCCCAGGATGAAATGACTTCCCAGGATCCTCTGACAAATCTCACTCCATGAGATCTCATGTTTAGTTATGTGATCCCTTTCCAAAGCATATCACATTACTTATAAAACAGTTTAGATTACTCAGTCCCCTCCCTCTTTGCCAGACAGTTCCAGAAACATACTTCTTGGACAGATAAGGAGCCTTCTTCCAATTTCCCCTCTAAATTTATTCATGGCCAATTTACAGTCATTTGATCTTTTGCCAATACCATCCTTTAACTTAAATAATAATTCTCCTTCCTTAATATTTACCTCTGTAGTATGTCATTCATTCATTTAATTCATTCAGTTTAAAATAATCTTAATAAATGGGGAAATGTTGTAGCTATAAAATGAAAATGCACTATGATGACCTTTACTAAAATCTGGCACTTACCTGATTTTATTAAGTATCAGAAACATTATAATAGATATTAAAATGTAGCGATATTCCCACATTATGCAAATCTATCTGGGCTCATTTAAATTCCTTTTGTCTATTCTCTTCTTTCTACACAGTCCAGTTTCACAAATTAAGAAGTTTTAATAGTTCAGAAAGTTCAGTGGCTTATGTAACTGATCAGGTATTTCTGCAATCTCTCTTTCAGGTAATAATTATCACAGTTGTCTGTACAAATTAGTTACTTAAAGGTACCCACATTTTGCACCCAGTCAGAAGAGAAATTGAAATCTGGACTGTGCAATTAATAAGTCCACCCAAATGTTATTATGTTCAATAGACTAAATACTCAGCAGCAAACTACTGACCTTCTCCTTTATGCTCTCCTGTGGTTACTACACCTACACTGAAATATTTTGCATTACCTGTACAACAAACGTCTGACCTGTGCTTTTTTATATACGAGTATTGTCAAGTTTGCCTATAATAGTGTACATGAATAATACCAGTAAACAGTCAGGTGAAAAGATCTGTTCCTCTGACTCAGAAGATTAGAATACCTGAATTTTCTGAGAGTGTGAACTGATGAAAAAGATTAAGATTTTCTTACAAATATCATGTCTTTAAGGTATATGTTTGGTCTGGAGTCAAAACAGAAATATGCATTGCCAAGAAATTCTGACCACATCACAGCCTTTGACTGTAATACTGTTTCTTGTACTGAGAGCAGAAGGTACAAGAAACCTTCTTGTACCTTCTTGAATTTCATCCACATAGATGACCTCCAGGATGTCTTTGCAGAGTGAGAGTGTGGTCAAGGTTGGAAAGGACCTCTGTCAGTTATCTGGTCCAACCCCCTGCTCAAGCAGGGCCACCAGATGCAAGTTGTCCAGGGCAAAGTCCAGACAGCTTTTTAACATCTCTAAGGATGGAGATTCCACAATGTCCTTAGTCACCCTCACATTAAAAAATGTTTCCTGTCTTTCAGTTTGTGCCCATTTTTTCTTGTCCTTACATCAACTTGGCCCAAACCATCCTCTTTACAGCCTTGTGATCTGTAGCAGGTGTGATGAAGAGACAATGGTGACACTTTTGACTGCTGGTGAAAGGCATGCTCTTCTCCATATGTAAGTTTTCAACTTTCTCCATCAGCATGTTTCCCCAAGCTACATGTGTGAGGCTGAATATGACACTGCACTACCCCACAGTGCTGCTGACAACACATTCTTGGGGCTCTACTGACTTATTTTCATTGTGTCGAGCAGGCAATTTCTTCCTATGCAGAACTACCACTAGACCATAAACCATACACACAATTGGGCCTTGCCACCTTTTATTTTCAGAAACAGTCATGGAGGGGAAAAAAAACCCCAACGTGTTCTCAAATGGAAAAGTTTAATATAAAGAGCAAAATATTATCCCTTACATTCCATAGTTTCTCTTCAATGATGGAAAAGGAGGGCCAAACATGCATTTCAGCACAGGGATTGCCCACATAGTACTGTACTTCCAACAAAACTTTTTATAGACAGTTTTAGCCATTATTACTACTCTACTGCAACATTATATTTTCAGTTATTAAACATCAAACTGCAGTTTCACAAACATAAATACATGGTTTTAATAATCAGGTTTTGTTCATAAACGAAACTACTTATAAAGGGACTATTTATTTATAAAAAAACTGTATTCATTTAGATAGAAATGAATGTGAATTAATAAATTATGTGATCAATTTACGATTAATTAAACACAATTAATACAATAAATTAATAAAATAAATTATGCAAATTAATGAAGATTACTCAAAAAATTTCTACAAAAGTCTTGTGATTAGGCTCTTAAGTTCCTAACCCCCATAACAGTAAGCATCTGAACTTCAGAAATGCTGCATAGTGGCATAGGTACTCATGGCTTTTTTTGTTACAAACAAACAATGAGCTCGCAGCCCTAAGATTTGTGCAATGTATTACAGTTGCTGTGCACAGACATTCATTCACCCACATTTGGTAATGTGCAAAGCACTGTACAGTATGTTAAAAATTATCTATATTGACTTCCCCTCATTGCTCAAGACATGAGGCATTCAAGATTTCCAAGATTTCTTGTGAAACATTGTTGTACTTGAAGCTTTCCCATTCTACAGGGATTTTACCATCATTTGTCTGCATTTACAGCATTATCACTTCTGCACATAAAAGTATTGTCCTTAGCTGTCCTCAGAAATAAATATTTAACTGATGAGATATGCAGTACAGCTCTTCATACTGAGGAATCCTTAAGTGCTTAATACATTTCTGTGAGCTCTGTGTAACATAATGGATCAGCTTTATTTGAACAAAAAATGGCATTGTGGCTTCCTGTGTTTTACTTGAAGCACAGTAATTCTCAACCTTTTTCAGTAATCATTATGTCTTTTCTGAAAGTCCTTCTTTTCTCACTTCTCAGGCTCAGGTTCTTATTTGCTCACTGAGAGATGGGAGGCAGTTGTCAACCCACGACACCAGCCTTGGAGGAACCCTGGCCCCATTCTGAGTGCCACTCTCTGTGAATATCTCAGGGCACATTCCCGATAATCATTTGTGTAATTGCTCCAGGAGATCATACTGTTTATTATTTTTCAAAGAAAATGTCAGCTATAATTATCAAGACTATTATCAAGCTGTCATGTTTGCAACATGTTATGAAAATAAATATTTTTATATTACCATCACTTGGTATTTGAGTTGAGTAATAATGCTAACATTTTCTTTGAAATCTCCAAGGTATTTATTCAGTTTTGTTATGATTCAGATCAATTATGTTGTGTATAAATTAAACTCTTAAGCATGCTGTTGAAGAGGTGAATATTCCTTTTGTTTTATCTGGCAAAAAAAATTTTTTGTGCTCTGGCTTGGTAATTCCTTTCTTCATATGATGCTCTCACATGGGAAGAATGCTTTTAAATCTCATCAAGTTCTGAAAATGTACAGTGGAAATACTCTTATTGTTTTTGAGGCCAAAAGAGAAGGCATCATAAAACAAACTGTCTACGCTCTGGATGCACATATTCACTCTACACTACACGTATTCAAATCACAGTAAGGCGCCCAGGACAAAAAACCAAATATCCTGATTATAGATCCTTTCCTTGCCATCAAATCTTTTAGGAGCAAAACCTAACCAAATGAAAAAGTCTCCAGTCCATCCTCTATATTAATTCTTGTTTTACTTCCTTTTGTCCTGCTAGTTCCAAGATGTTTCTGTTCAATATAACTGTTCTTTGCACTCTCTATCATACTGTTCCAGGTGCCCAGAAGCACACCTCCTTTGACAGATACTGGCTCTGCCTTTATAGCCAATACTTCAGCCATCACATCATATAGAAAACCTGAAATAATAATCTTCAGTTGAAGATTTGGTCTTTCAATTGTAGATTTTCACCAACCAAATCTCTCTCTATCATGAGCTACCAGTGCACCTGCTTTTACAAGTTCATAACTTGATTTCCTACTAGATATCCTCATTGGCATATGCCATTGGCAGTGTATACTAATTAATTCAGCTCTTACAATCTTTTGCATTGCAATGGAATGTTTGAGCAGGGATATGATGGATTCTCATCAGATTGTTTTTCATAATTAATGTTATCTTGCTTGAGATGCTAGACAGCCTTTTGGTTTCCAACAGTGTGTCAACAAAATGTGAAATGTCTGGTGCATTGTTGTAGTGCCTTTAGTTGCCCAAGTTTTCTCATAACAAAGTTAGTGGCAAATCCAAACAAGAAAATTATGCCTCCTCCACTTCTTGTTTGCAGTCTCAATTACAATGGCTGCAGTTAATGCATTTCCAGCTGTTGTCAACTGCACATTTAGCCCTCAAAAAATTCCTAGGAGCAGCCCCATCTCTGCTTCCAAATATGCCAGAACTGGCCCTAGGACTATATCATTGATTCCTTTGCATTTTTTCAGTTGACCCTGAAAGACAATGTCTAATACTGAAAACTGAGCAACATATGCTGTGCTATTTGAGTAATTCTAAAAAAACCCCAAAACCTACAACTAAAACCTCATATAAAAGTAAGAGATATAACTTAAACTGTCTTTAGTACACAATCATCCATGTCTTTTTTCTCATTAGAAGTTTCAACTGTTTATCACAATCCTTCATTTCTGCATATTTTAATTCCAAGTTTCCTTATGGTATATATAAGGTTACACATAATGCTGCTTTAGTGTTCTCAGGGGTGTTTTACCATGTTGCTGAAGCTCAGCTACTGTTCTGACCCTTTTATGGAGAAAAAAAAAAAGAAAAGCAGAAATGTTTGGGGTTTTTTTAAGAGAAAGGCTGAAATATTTGCTTTTAGCTTTTTTAAAAAAAGTTAATTTAAAGTATAAAAATAACTCAATGCACCAGCATGGGGCTAACTGGATGGAAAGCAGCTCGCCATAAAAGGGCTGTGGGGTCCTTGTGGACACCAGGTTGAACACAGACCAGCGATATGCCCTTGCAGTGAATCAGGCCAGCAGCCTCCTAGGCTGCACTAGGAATGCTGCCAGCAGGTCAGGGGAGATGATCCTTCCCCTCTGCTCAGCCCTGGGGAGACACAGCCAGGCATTGTGTCCACTGCTGAGCTGCCAGTACAAGACAGGCATGGATGCACTGAAGTGCATTCAGCAAAGGGACACAAAGGTGATTAAGGGGTTGGACCATCTTTCACACAAGACAATGCTCAAAGAATGGGGACTGTTCAGCCTGGAGAAGAGAAGCATCAAAGGAATCTTATCAATGATACACCTGACAGGAGGGTGTAAAAAAGACAAAGCCACATTTTTCTTGGTTGTGTCCAGTGGATCAAAGGAAATGGCCACAAAATATAGAAAATTCCATCTAAATATAAGTAAGAGACTTTTTGTTATGAGGTTGGTCAAACATCAGAACAGGTTGCCCAGAGATGTTTTGGAATCTCCCCGCTTGGAGATACTCAAAAGATGTCTGGTCATGGCTCTGAGAAACCTTCTGTACTAATCCTGCTGTAAGCACAGGGGAGTGCCACAAGGATGATCAGAGGGCTGGAGCACCTCTCCTATGAGGACAAGCTGAGAGAGATGGGGCATGTAGTGGCAGGACAAGGGGGAATGGGTTTAAGCTGAAAGAGGTAGGTTTAGACTATTAGGAAGAAATTCTTCACTGTGAGGGCAGTGAGGTACTGGAACAGTTGTCCAGAGAAGCTGTGGATGCCCCATCCTTGGAAGTGTTCAAGGACAGGTTGGATGGGGCTTTGAGCAACCTGGTCCCTGGGAAGATGTCCCTGCCCATGACAGGAGGTTGGAACTAGATGATCTTTAAAGTCCCTTTCAATCCAAACCATTCTGTGATTCTGTATCCAGAGGTCCATCCTGTGAACTCCTAGTTTATAGCATGCTAAGTATAATACCCAGTAACTAACTGACTCCTAATTAATACTGATTTGTTGTTTGAAACCTGAAGGTGAGGTGGAGCAAGGGTAGCAAGACAGGGAAATTAGTTGCCCTTATTCTTTTTCTTGAAAATCCTGAAACAATTAGTTTAAAGAAAATTTTTATTAAAGTACATTTTTTATAACACTACATTTTTCTAATTGACAGAGTATATGTGCCAAGTTTGAATAATTGAAAAGATTAATAAATCCAAATTAAAATCATCCAGCTTACTACCCAACATAAAGATGTGCACTGTATATGTAAGACTCAAAAAAACACTGTGGGTTTTTACCTTGTGGAACTATCTGTTGTTTTCTCATGGACATCTTCACCTGGGTTTTTCACTTCTTTCAAGTGACTCCAGAATTGCCATTAGGTACCAAATATCCCAAGTGCAAATTTATCAAGGACTTGCAAATAAGCACAAATAAGGTCTATAATAATATCATATGTCTTATTAAACCCTCTCTAGTTTGCTCCATTCAATCTAGTTTTACAAACACACTACTTTATTAGCACATTACTCATGGAAATACCTGCCTATGTTATTCCTTGTAGTGAAATATGTCGTGATATGGCTTTACCTCAGGGATTTTCATTCTCATTATTTCTATACTTACCCAGTTTTTACACCTTGAATGCTATCATGTTCTGAAAGACTATCAGTGACAATGGGAAAAACATAATAGTACCAGAGGCTGGATGGGCTGTAGCAAGATTTCTAGTATGACTCCAATTAAATTATTTATTTTGAAATGTCACTTTTTCTTTTTGTAAGGTTTCAGCAGTAAGCACTGTATCCTTTTCATTTCTTCATCTTCTCTTTTACTAAGAGACACCATGGTGATATCTTCATATCTCTATATTACGATGGTTTAGCACTGCAAAGGACTATTAACTAAATTTCATAGTAATCTTTTCCTAAGCACCATTAACATAATTAACAGTCTGTTAATTAAGACATTAGACCTTCACCATTACATAATAAATTGTAAGTCCACAGCTGGTAGGAAACCCTTTCAAGAGAAACACTGCTCAGGAACACAACAACTAGAACTGAGAAAATCTGTTTGTTCAGTGGTGGAGAACTTCCAGTGTCCATTAGAGAAAAACAAATGTCTGACTTAAATTGCTCCTAAAATGTGCTTAAATAAATATCATGCTAAGGAGCTGCACTTCCACCATCCAGGGCTCCATGAAAATTGTTTAATTATTCTTTTAAAGTCCGCTTCCTTAACAGACATAATTTTGCTATAATAGCTATGTATTGGGTCATTAACTACCCTTCAGCAACAATTATTTGATATTATGGTGAAATATTCAGAGAAACTTCAAATAAGAAAACAAAGATGTTGCTGTTCATTAGGAAGTAGCTAAGGCAAAAGCTATCATGACCACACATCTTGAGATACCTTGAGTAAGTAATGTGCTAATAGCTAGTATTCTATAAGTTTCCTTAGTAATTTCAAAACAAGTGCATTAATCAACTGCTACAATTCTTATGTCAGGTTTGCCATGCAAGTCCTAAGTTTATGAATTTTAACTTCTTTATCCCTTTTAAAACACTACCACACTGTTACAACAACATTAAAGGAACATAGCTCAAGACTGTTTTTCACATACACCAGTGTCTTTTCTTGTTCGTCCAGGGAATGAACTGCTGTTAGACCAAATTAACTCACATGGTGTGACACACTTCACTCAGGCCTTGCTACAAGAGTTGCCATCACGAAATTTGCTGTGTCCTACTTAGGAAATCAGCACAGAAACAAGCTGCATAATGGCACCATTATGGGAAAATTAATAAACTGTCGACCACTTAGCCCACTTTAGAAAATTTTAGGGCTTATGTGGCTGCCAAAAGGATTGCTACTATGTTGTCATAATGTCCTAGAGCAAAACAGTCAATATAGCTTTGAAAATTTGAGATGAACTTCACTGTCCATCCTGAGTTTTCCCACAGAATCATATACTAACACTTCTACAAGACATGAGCTGAAGAAATTATATGTCTCAAAAAATACATAATTTGCCTTTAAGCATCCTTTACTTTCCCAGTCGTTAAAACAATAAATTCCTGTGTCAATCCGAAATGAGTTGTTTTACATGAAAACCTTTTCTATTCCTCTCCTGAGCTGTCATATTCCCCTGCTGTATGCCTTTCATTTTTTTATCTGGTTAAGCAGGACAAAAAAAAGCAAGCAAGCAAAAAAAATTACTGGATGTGCTAGGGCTTGTTTGGTTGGATTTTGCAGACACTCAGTGTATGAGCAACCGAAGGATGAATGCAGAGAACAGCAACAAAATGAAGGTGAAAATTTAGAAAATGCTGCTTTGCTCTTTTAGTTGCTGAATTTTCTAAGTCAGTCACACCCTTGGTAACTGAACACCATCATTTTGCTAGAAGTGTGGAAACGAACAAGAGTATCTTCTGTTTCTAACATCAGCTCAAGCTCCCTTACCCATGCCCTGCACTATCACTGCTGCTACCACGGGCTACTTAATGCTTCACTTTACCTCCAGAGGCTTTTCACCCTTTCTTTGCTCAGTGAAGAACAAAGCTTTAGCTTCAAACCTTCAAGTCCCTCCTCAAGACTTACTTCTACAACTATTATGAACTCTGCAAGTGTGACAGCATCTAGGACAGCTAAGCAGATCCTGATCACAGCCCCCAAACACCATTATAACAGCAAGCATAACACATCCACGGTCTAAGAACTGCATCCCACACAGCCAAGAAAATACTGTAATTTTTCTCACATTTGTACTCCAGTATTAAAAAAAAATAACAAGAGAATTACAGATAAAGAGAAAACACAGTACTGTCAGCCATCCCCTGTCAAAGGGAGTCAGAGCACAGCACAGCTCCCAACAGGTTGCAGAGCAAGGGGCATTACACATTACTGGGTCTGTGGATTCGCTAACATCTTTAACTAAATCATTCAGATCCTGCTTGTACAGCCTCAAATATGGTTGCAACCTCATATAAACCTGCATCTTTATAAGTCAAGTTTCTTTGCTCTTAAAAAACAAGGACAGATTTTAATGCTTAAAGAAAGTCAAAGGAGTCAAATTTTCTTCCCCCGTTTCTAAATTTCTTAGTCTGAAAATCCCAAATGCTTACTATGCTTTAAAAAACCTTCTTCAGGGTTGAAATGAAGAATGTGAAGGAATAAAGTGTGTAAGAATATAT
Source organism: Corvus cornix cornix (assembly GCF_000738735.6). Taxonomy (NCBI): domain Eukaryota; kingdom Metazoa; phylum Chordata; class Aves; order Passeriformes; family Corvidae; genus Corvus; species Corvus cornix. The sequence goes on along the minus strand of NC_047057.1, from coordinate 15,379,749 downwards.
TATTTTTCTCCTCAAACAGCCTGACACCAGATACTGAGACCCCAAGGAGCTGGTCCTACTCTCATTTGCTGACATGAACATTGCTCCGTTCAACACATGCTATTACAATGAAGTGATCTAAGGCATATCTCCAGAGTCAAAAGACTATGGAGCAGAAAATCCATATGAAGGAGGGAAATCTTAGAAAGAAACTTATGTTTTGAGGAGTTTTTTGAGAATTTCTTCTTCCATCTATCTTCTTGATATGCAATTTTAAGTGTTGGAATTAACACATGCTCCATTCCACCTCTATGGATAAAAGCCAGATTTTTTGAGCCTATTATTTTTAGTACAACATAATGAACACACAGTTCTCCAATATCTGCCTTGTAAATAATCACAAAAGCACTCGTTTTTCAGATTTCCATCACAAATATTACTGTGTCACTTCAGTCCACCCATCTTCCCTGAAGACAAGTAATTTGATCTAACAGGGAAAAGAATTTTGAACATAAACCAGAGTTCATGCACACAGGGGAAATCACTAAGGAAACCAAATTTATGATCACTGTACTGTGAATAAATAGTTCTTTAATACATGCTATAGAATGAAATAAATATATCTGCTAGTTTGTTGACACTTATTGCACAAGTAAATACAATGCACATTTAAAAGGTAAAACCTTAGCAAGAACAAATGATTTGCAATTGACATTCAGCAAATCTGTCTACTGAAGTCACATTAAAATATTCTTACGTATCTTGACATATACTGATCTGTCAAAGAGTTCTATAAATAATTATTTCTTAATCATGAATCTGTGTCTAGACCTTGCATTTCATTGATGTTATCTGTGGCTGAGATTGGGATCAGCTCCAGAGCAGATGACTCTCACTGAGAACAATTCCCAGCTGAACAGAGTAATGCACAAAGACAGTGAGAGGCTCTAATGATCAAAACCAACACACTGAGCTGCAACGCCGAAGAGGCAGCAAGTCATGTAGGGTCTGATATATGAAGAGTAGATGCTGACTGTGCCAAAGAAAAGAATTTCCAGGCAGGCTAGTCCCTTGAGATGACAGTGGCCATCACTCTGATTCCATAGGACTGGGCTAACATGGAGCAGGATGATGAGCTCCTTCGCCCCCAGAGACCACACAGTTGCCTGACAGCAACGTCCCTCTGCCACAGCCTCATGGTGCTCTTCTTTGCCTTCTCTTTCCTGCAGGAAAGAAGTGATGTCACCTCTGCTCCAGGGGGCATCACAGACCCTTAATCTACTGATAAAACCCTCTCCTTGCCCCCATGCAGAACCTGGCGGTGGCACAGATGTGGGACCACAGCTTGAACATGCACTGCTCTGGCAGTGCCTTGGGCCACCCCAGTGTCTCAGAGAAGTCCTGGAAGAAGGAGTTCACTACATCCCTAAGAATTCATGCAGATATGTGAAAATTCAGCTTTATCATAACAAAAAAAACCCAACCAAATTTACAAAAAAAATTTAACTTGCTATCTTTTATTCTTGTACAGTTTGAATATCATAAGGCAAAACTGCAGAATTCAATTTTCAAATGCTTTATCATAGCATGGCTTGGGGAGTCCAGCTAGGGTTTTTGAACATTTGGGTGTGCACATGGTAGACAACAGGACAGTGGCTTGGAGTTTGCCACAGGGAAATTTGTGCTGATATTACTGAAATAGAAAATTTGTAAGTGTGGAGGCAGTGCTGGGATGCTGTTAGAGGAAGCCGGGGGCTATGACAGACCAGTAAGTGTGGCTGAGGGCATTATCACCCCATCTGTCCACCTCCCTTTTCTCTCCAAAGCCAGCCTTCCCCTAGCAGAGGCATCCGAGACAAACGTACCTGCTGCTCAGCACGGAACCCACTCTCAGCTCATCAGTGTTCCGCCCGGCTGCGGCTGCCACGAGCAGAGCACAGCAGCTTCTGGCACCCTGCTCCAGAGTGGCAGCTCCCAGCAGCACAGGGCACAGGGGAGCCGAGAGTGGTAACACCTTGGATCACGGCTGCTCAGTCTGACACAGCCCATCTGTCAAAACCCAAAGTGAGAAAGGGAGTGAGATTACACAGGAACTGTGGTTGTATTAAGGGGGTGTGTAAAGTCATGCTTTCCAAGGAAAAAATATGTAATTAAGTCAGTTATTATGCTTCGTATTTGTGCACAGTATCTGTAGCAGCACATTCAGTTAAAATTAAAAAGGAAATAAATCTCAGCTGGAGCTCTGCCAGGATAAGTGCCCAAGCAGGAAGTAGAGTTGTATTGTCTGAATGATTTATGTTTGTGAGCAATTAATAAAACAGATTTTTCTGTTGATTCTGCATTTTTAGCTGATAATAATGGAACATTTTGGGGGTGACGAGCTGCCACTCTAATTGAAATAAATTTTTCACTCTAAACAAACGGGAGGCAAAAATAACACTGTATCTTATCAAATTTTTAAGGGGAGAAGTGTGTTTAAAAATTCATTGTTTCCCATCTATTCTGAGGTTTCTTTTGGTTTTATAAATATGATTTAGAATACTTTAAAGTACACATACTTTGAAGTCCCTGCCCAATGCCACAATGAACAAAAGAAATCCTTGCATAAAACAGGGTTCTGTTAGTGCACCTTTTTAAACAATGGTAGTCTGGTATGACATAGAGCCTGGCATGGGCATTCCAGCTTTTCTACAAGATTACTGCATAAACCTGAGCAAGCCACACCACCTCTTGGTGTGTTATCTGTGAGGGCAGGGAGTCATGGAAAGTCAATATAGCCCTTCCTTACCTCAGCAAAATGCTGAGAGGAGAAAATACAGAGAGTGGGTACAGCTTCACATATGGTTACAGCTACAGAAATCAACTAAAGAAGGTCAAGGTACAGGCCAAGTGCTGGTCTGCAAGTCTCCTTTCAACAGTAACATTCTCCTACTGTTACCACAGTCCCCAACACTGATTTTAGCTTTGCTGTCTCAAACATTGCCTAGGAAGGGCTCAGGGGTAGCAAGGGCAGAGGCCTCTCTGCAGTGGTAGCCTGGACATGGCAGTCCTGATTTATGGGAGAAGGGGAGCAAAGTTCCTTCTGGCTGGACACACACCATGCAGCATCAACTGGCCTCAAGACTGGAGACCTGCCCCTGCTTGTTTTATTTACTATTGTAGACATAGCCTGTAAAACCCTCTGATAAAGGGACATGGCTTCTGGTTACAGACAATATAAAACTAGATTAATGGTGAGAGTCAAGCACATACTGTTGTTTGTCAATTTGACCTGCAATTAGATCCACATAGACAGTTTCTTGGCTGAAGTTTTCAGGACACAAACAACGTACAGACATATCCTTTGCAGGGTTGGAGTCTGTCAATGACTTGAAACCCGACAGCATGACCTCCCTCTCTCTTGCAATGATGTGCTGCTGCAAGGACCTCTCCCCTCAGTGTGCAGCACTCTGGTGTGAGTCAGACAAGCCAGACTGAGAAGAGGTCCTGCAGAGCTGCAATCCAAACACATTGGACTGGGAAACACATGAACTGTGAAACCACTTCTCTAGCAAACACCCAAGGAACACGCCGTTGGAAGAACTTCTGGTGAAAGTTACAGTGGTGTAGCAAAGCACTCCCCAAAGAGATGAAGAGGAAAACTAGTCAAAAAAATTGCTGATGGAAGATTGTGTCCTACTTAAATCAAAGCACTTTTGCAGGAATCTTTCTATCTGTAGATTTTACAAAAATAGTCTACACATTCCTTTTCGATATAGCTGAAACATTTCATTTTGAGAAATTCAGAGCATTTTCTTTCACTGCTAGTGATAATGTGTTTTATTGCAGAGTATCTCAGAACTGACAGGCTGGGAGTTGCCTGAAGACAGCAACTGACTGTCCATTCCTTTGCTTTTTAGGTACCATCAACTTAAATAGAGCATCCCTGGCAGAGCTTTGTCTAATCTAGCCTCACAAGGCTTTTTTTTTTGTTTTATCCTCTTACCAGTCAAGAAGTTATTCATAATATATAATATAAATTTACCTTATCATTTTGAAAGTATTCTAGAAAAAGTGTCATCAAAGCATTTGGTCTTATTGAAACAAGACTTTTATATATGTATTAAAAAGCTCATTTTTCTATTCCCTAAACAATTTTTCAGGATATTTTTCACTAATTGGATCAGTCAGATGTCAATTTCAGTTTGACACTAAGGGATAATTAGAATTTACTGTAGAATAGTCATCCTCATTTCCAGCTCTGTGTTTTCTCTTCATGATTAAATGTGCAGGACTACATCAGTGCACATCTGCAAATGTAAGGAGAGGCAATAGGGTACTGCTTCACTTTTGTTTCAGCTGAAGAAAGCCTTGGGTAAGCTCTTAAGTATGACACAGGGTGAGCATGGAAGTGAGATCAGGAGGGACCACAAGAAAAGACTTACAGAAAATTATTGAAGTGTTCTTAAATCATGAAGTTCTTATTACCATACCAAAGTAGGGGCAGTGAGAACAGCAGGGAACTCTCTGCAAATAGACCTGAATCTTGGCATGGGAAGATTTGCTATTTATGTGCTTGCAATAGAGGACAAAGCTGCCTTTTCCTTTTTGACTATCTGCTGGGAGTGCAACATGTCCCAAATTAATGAAAATCAAGAGTTAAGTTAAATGACATAATAAAATCCAGACATTGATTTTTATGTTAGGAGCCATCTTTATGCAAAGCATAATGTATCATCTTAAATGTCACTCATCCAGTAATACCATTTGTCCTGGGTTGCAGTGTATTCTATTACCATCCCCATCAGCCTTTCAAACTAGTACACCATTATAATGCTATTCCTTGGTGTAGGCCACGAAAAAGTTGTTCAGGGCATTCATCAACACTGTCACTATGTCATTTTTTTTGTCTATTATGAAACCTGACTGTAAAAAATCTCAGACACTGGTTGAGAGAAAAACTGGGAGAGAGTTGCTACCAGGGCTGGATCAGCTGTGTGTGCCCCATTCTTGTGCTCTTCTGTGTGTTCAGACACAAGTCACCTCTAACAATCAAGTAAAGGCAAGCACGGAGCTGTGGGGCCAGAATGCCAGAAAAAAGGGGTTTATGACTGGCACCTCTAAACAATGCAGATGGAGCACTAGGCCTATAACCAGCAGTTCCCAGAGGTGTGTAAAGAGTTTCCAAACTGTGTTTGCAATAATGTGGAGGGCACTGAGCTCGTGTCCCTTTCCCAGCTCCACACCACCTCAACCTAGGCAGGGATGAAGCAGACTCTGAGGGAAGAGTGCCATCTACTGAACCCCAGCCTTTCTCTAGGCTGCCCACCCAAATACAGCTTACTCAGCCTAGAAGCCCCACATGTTCCCATCTGCAGCCTTCCCAGCCCACGGGAGATGGCCTTTCCCCTCTCTGATCTTCCTTAAATACAATGTGATCAGTAGAAGCCTATAGAAATACCACCAAGGTATAGAAACAGAAATCAAATTTCTCTCACGTTTCCTGTTTTACAAATTAATTGCTTATTTATACAGCAAGAAAAATAACAGCTAAGAATACCTGTAGTGGTTGGATTGTTCTGGGGGTGATTAACTCAAGTGTAAATGTCCACATCTCTCAGCAGCACTGCAAAGGAATCACTCTTCATAAAGAAGAAATTGATCTATTCTCTTCTAAGACTAGAAAGCGCTACATCTGCTGATCAACGTCCCTATTCATCAGAGCAGTAACCTGCTGCTACATTATCTGGGCCACAAGGGTGCTGTGGTATTTTTCCATGTCATCATAATAAATTAGCTGTTTTGCTATTAACATGCTTCATATTTAAGAGAGAGAGTCACCAGCTCCTAAAGAATCAGGGCCAGTCCTTTACATTTACTGTCCCATGGTTCAATTAATTACTGCAGTGACCAAGTGTTTAAATGAAACTTCGTCTTTCAGATATGCCCCATCAACACAGAGTGGAATCAATAAGGCTCATTTCAAGCAATTTACCCACCATCTCTATATTCCAGGCAGCTCTTGCATTCATCTGGATAGTATTAGTTTATCATATGTCTCTGACGTATTTTCCTGTCAAACCTTCCTGTTCCACACTCATACAGATGAATGAACAGTGTCAAAACAATTTCATTCTGTTTTATCATTGCAAGAATTTCAGAGCTGCAGATGGGAGATGGGGGTGATTATCTAGGTCTGTGAGGGCCGTGGAACAAGGACAGCATCCTTTCTAATTGTCACAGACATACTTTAGTTGATACTCAGCCTTCAGCCAGATCACTCTGAATAAGAGAAAATGATAATTTACTGCATCATCCCAACAGCCTTTATGGTCCTTTGTTCAGCCAAGGCAATTGTCTCCTCAGAGCCTTTGTGCCACCAGAATGATATAGAAAAAACTGTGTTCCCTTTTGCCTCACTACCTCACATAACAGTGAGGAATTTGGGAAAAGCAGTTTTAACTTGCCTAGATATTCCTTTGCTATTGTTTATTTACTTCAGCTCATTTCTTTATTCAGCAATTAAAAAATATGCAGGAGATGAGGCAGCTGAAATCATCTTTATCAGCAGTTTTAATCTGAAGCAAAGGGGCATCAGGCAATGAAAGAGACAAACTGAAGTTTCTTAGCAGTCTGCTTGACTCACAGAGATCAGACTGAAGGAGTCATCTGTTCCCAAGTGACTATTTAAGAATTAACCTTTAAAGAGGGCATTTGCTAGATTGAAAAGAAATGAGAATTCATTACTTCTAAGGATGTGGCCCAGAATTGTTCCTATTCTCCTGGCCAGGCATCGCTCCCTTAAAGAGCCTTCCTTTCAGATGATTAACTATCATTCAGTAGTACCAATACACTCAAACACACATTTCCTAACAAGAGTTGTCTCCTGCCTCCAATCCAGGCATCACAGGCTGTCCTGCAGACTTAATACAATTGAGGCTGAGCAAAAAGCTCATTCGAATTTCAACAGCCTGTGGCCACAACAAGGAACAAACAATTTCAGATTTCCAGGAATTTCTGGATGAGAAGCATGATACAGCTGCATAATTATAGTATAGCAACATGTAAAATATGCAACTAACTGACTATTTTAAATGATGCTTGCAACTTAAATGGATGCATCCACTTCATATACAGCTTGATTGTCCAGGCTTGTATCAATAAGATGGAGTGAACAGACAAGAAGAGAGCTGCTCCTGGCTGTAATATTGTTTCTGTGCCACAGAGACACTGCCAAGAGGGTCTCCTTCAACTGCATTAATGTATGCATCCAATTACAGAGAGGCTTTTTGTTTACTTGTTCCAGCTGTAGAATGCAATGCTATACTTGTGCTCACACTGTTGTGTTCATGTCTACTGCAGAGGATAAAGGCTTTTTGGAAAGAGATTCCAAATTCATCTAGAAGAAAATACTGCCTTCATATCTCAAGTAAGCATCTACATTGTACAGTTAAATTTACAGTAATCTGATTTTTTTCTGTTAGAATTCAAATGAGAAACTCTACAATCTTACTTTGGACTGTTTTTCATGCTTTCTATTTTCTTTACTATTAAAATAGATTTTTATTTCTTGAACTCCTTCACAAACCCCAGCGTGCAAAGTTCTAATATTGATTTTGATCAGAATGCACTCAGTAGTAGACCCTGGTCTTACAAAGAGATCGGTGCAAAAACTTCCTTGTGCTTATATCAAAAACAAAAACCTCATTCAGAGGGAGATTAGCTAAACCTTCTGCTCCTTTATTTTAGAGAACTGGCTCTTTTGCACTAGGAAACAAAAGTGAATAAATGCATTTCCAGGACATTGACTTCCTTGTAATTTTTTATGGGAGGGAGCAATGCCCCAACTCTGATTTTTCTTGGCCTGTAATGAGATGTTTTCTAGAAAAAATGTTTCACCCCATGAAAGGCGTGCTTAATTGAGAGATTTAGCATTAAGGACCCTTTATGTTCCTATATTAGAGAGGTCAAGCACAGAAATTCTCACAAATCCAATAATTATGGGCAAGAGAGGCAAGGAAAGCTCATCACTTTCTTATCTAGAACTTGATCCGATGACAAAAAGCTAAAAGTGAATTAAAAGGAAACAAAGAGCAAGCCCATCCTGTGGAATGCTGAATGCCCTTCTCTCCACTCAGTTCCCAGAAGAAAAGGATGCTCAGCAGCTCATACTTTTCTTGATTTTCCTATAGTTCATGTGTGGAACATTTTTAAAAAGAACATACCTTTTGCATACTGGTTCTATCAGGCCAGGACTTTTTCTGAGAATAGGATTCACTCTGGAAAAACAATGACAAAACACCCACTGTTCAACAGTTCCTAGACACAGTGGGGTGGACTGAGAAGAGCATGTCAGATTTAATTTTAAATGTGTCCAATTTTCTTTTCTCATATCCTATTTTCTTGGCTATTTTTATAGGATTCTTTTGACTTTCCTGTGTTAGTGCCCTGAGTTTTAATTTCTTTAATTCTCATTAGGCTACATGAGAACTGATATAGTCACATCTTAGGTTACAATGTAAAATGTAACCAAAAGTATGTATTATATGTATATGCTGTATTATATCACCATCTGTTAAAACCAGGTGGGGCAGTGTTCTTTGTCTCTTCCATGACACATCCCTGATAACTCCCTCCAGAGAGAGATTTTTCTGTTAATGAGCCATCCAGCCTCACTCATGACTCATAAAATTACATCATCCCATCGTGAGATGCTCCGCCCAGGGGGAGGAACCAAGCATTCCTACCTGGATGTAATCTGAGGTTTGGAACACCGCAGGCAGCCCTTACCTACTGGGTTCCCAGAGGACAGGAGGTACATAACCACCACTGGACCGTCAGAGGAAGAGCAGATCCTTCTACAGGATCACAGCTTCAACAGAACCACATCCACCACTTCAGGAGGACTGCAGGCACCATTTAATCAGACTGCTACCACCACCCTGACTAACAGGGTGTCAGGTTGTATCCTGACTCTTGTCAGGTTTTTTTGTACTATTGCATTATTTTTAATTTTCCTATTAAATTGTATTTCTGATTTCCAGTTTCTCACTTGTTTGCTTTCAAACTAGTACATCTTATCATAATGTCAAGAATTTCCAAATAAATAAGTATTTATGGACTTCAAAAAATTGAATTATATAAATGAAGTTCAATAAATTGTGAAAAGATATATTATTCTCCACACTGTGTGGTGTACCTCTTCTTCAAAAAAATTCTTTTCAACTGATATTATGAGCTTGATAACGCACAACACTTCCACTGGAACCATCACAGTTTAGTTTCATGGCAACATATGTACTCCAAATATTTCTAAAATGGGTAGAATTTGCAATGTAAATACATATCAAAATAGCTACATGACCTGAGCAGTAGCCAGTTTTCAGAGCTATATAGCAATCCCATCCAGAAAACATCAAAATGGTCTAAAGGAAAAAAAAAAACAAAACAAAACAAAACAAAAAAAAAAAAACCAAATTAAAGCCAAACAGAAAAACCACTAAGAAATCTCTTTCATTTGTACACATTATGCTGAAAGACCAGGACCCAGCACGTGCAGGGCCAAATACCATCAGCCCACAGTCCTCATTACTCTGGGCTGCCTGCAGTCTGCATCGCATCGAGTCCCATAAGATCATTTGCCATTTTACGTGTCAAGAGGAATTTCAACCATCAGGAATATGGATTTTAAAAATAGGGGACATTTTAGAAAAAAGTGTGTACTGATTTTAACAGCAATGTTGAGGTGTAATGAATTTGGGAAACATTTTGCGTAGAGCATATTAATTAGAAAAAACAGTAAAATCAAGACTACAAAAGGTGAGAATTTTGCTATGAATATATGCATACTTCACATACCTTCCAGAAGACAGAACAGACAGCATTTTTTAAACCAAGGCATGTGCCTGACTTCATCCTTAAAGTGGGGTCTGTTTTTAGAAGAGATCTGAACACTCAGTTTTACCAACTTCAGCAAAGAAGCTGAGAACAGGCAATGTAACCTATTACTCTGGAAAATGCAGGCCATTATACACCTTCTCTAAAAATTTAGTTACATAAAAAAATCTTAGCTAATCAAACCCATACAGGAAGCGTGTGCAGGGTGACTCATGCCTTCCTCTGCATTGTGCTGGCAGAAAATGGAGCTCGTGGAGGCAATGCCTTCCCTGTCTCAGTGCAATGCACTCATCTGGCAGCTGTGGTGGACTCCAGCCACCCCAAATTCTGGCAGGTTAACAGGCAGGGTGTGCCAGGACCATGCTTTATACAAGCCAGAGGAAGCACTGCAGCAAGAAGAGGTTATGATTTTCTACAGGGCACGCATCCTGTTACCAACATCACTTATCTTGGTACCCCACCAGTTTGTTTTTCTTGGCAGAAGTTGAATGCCTCATAAAGCCACACTCATTTTGACACAGGTTCTAAAAGGCATACATTAGACTTGTGTCTATAATAGATTAAAAAAGGACCTTCATAATCAGATTATGTTTGCTGTGATAATCACAGTCCTCAATTATACAACTCTATATAAAATACCTAATGTTTCAAGAAGTAACATTTTTCAACATTAAATTAATCTTGCTAAAAATACAGTATACTTCCTGCAATTTCTCTCTATATGTCAGAAGAGTAATGCTGTATTTATAGAAAAGATGATACTTCCATTAAATCTTTCAATCAGCTAGGGACTGAGATAATTGGCAAAATTCTCTTCACTGCTATTTAGTCAGCTGGCTTTAAACCACAGTTAAACTTTACAACAGTGTTTCTCACCCACTCTAGTTTTATTTGATGTTATTATATCTGTCAATCTTGAACAGGAAGATACAGAGAGAATTGAGAAAGTTTTTGTTTGCCTGATCATTCTGAAACTCATCAAGGTGGCAAGTATAAGGAATGGGGTAGGGAATCTAAGAAAGAAAATATTAGTTACAACTGATAGAAGAGTCTTCAGTTGCCCTCACTGCACTGTTTCCTATCTACCTTTCCACAAAATAAAATACATCCTCGTGGCACAGGCACTCAACATAAGGTCAGCTGTCTGTGGAGAAGAGTGTACCTGGAGATGCAGGACTATGCAAGGACATTGCCTGGAGAAGAAGCACTTTCAGTCCCAATCAGCTGTGTTCAGGAGCAATGACTGACAAAGGGGTGATGCAGAATTTTTAAACTTGTGACATGAGGTTTACCAAGACTTTTTGTCTCTCATGCTGTATTTGCAGTGGAATCCATAGCAGTGTCAACACCTGTTTCTTGGTAAATACCTTGCAGGATAAAGGGTTTGGACAGACTTTTACAGTTGTAAATCGAAAAAGGTACAAAAATGGGTGCATGATTTTCCACTGATTATTTTTATGGGCTATTGGACCTCCTGAAATGCAGCTGCTTGATCAGACATTTTTAGTCTAAACACTTAGGGAAATTATGTGGAAAAGCATTCTACATTTTCACATAGCAGTGATTGCAAGAAAAAACGTTGACCTTTTTCCTTCAAAATTATATACAGAATGGGAAGCATCTTACCTGGGTTTAGCTATCTCAAATTTAGGCATTTACTTTACTTAAGGTATAGATTCACCCTATAAACAACAGAAAGACTGGAGAACCTCCAGACAAAGATTCTCCATCCTAAAATAATTGGCAAAGATGACTAGTGCAGAGCGAGCTGGTTTTCCCTATTAGAAGGACAAGTGGGAGGTAGGAGGATTTATATGCTGTTTAAGTATTTTCATAAGGTACAAATCTTCACCACAAAAAACTATTAAGAGAGGCCAGCTGGAAACATTCCTGCTTAATATTTTAATATGGATTTCCCCAAGAGGAAATGTTTCACCTTCACTTAAGTAATTTGAAAACCTCTTGTTTGAAAAGAAACGTGAGGAGGAAAAAAGTGATTTTGTGATGCAGTCCAATAATACAATTGTTAAGTAATGGGATAAAAAGCTTGACTGCACACACACAGAGGAACACAGAGGCACAAAGGTAAGGAGTTCAAATTCCGCCCTTTCCCACCTCATGCCAGCCCCATCTTATCCATCAGGCCATCGAAAGCCCATCTCCATATCCATGAAGAAGCACAAGGACTCAAGGCAGGTGGAGAAACCCCAGTAACTCAGTCAGAGAAATAGCCCCCATCCAACTCCTCCAAGACTGCCACAGGAGTGCCTCAGTATCATGGACTGGGGACATTCATCCCCATGAGGCAGTAGGAGCTGCTCTCCAGGTCCCTCACCACACTGAGGGTGCCACTGCCTAGGACAGGGGATACACTGTGAGAGGCAGAGGAAGAGCATTGCAGGATTGCATAGGACTGATGGGATGTTTAGGGCAGGAACCAGAGGTGATTTGGGAAGGAGCACACTTAGAAAGATAGAAGAGTAAGGGGATGAAAGGGATCAGTTATGTATGAACAGGGGCTGGTCAGCACACTCATCCGGCTGCGTCCTGCACCCCATTAGTGAAATCTGTCGTGTCCTCTTGCTAAACCTCTCTCTACCTCTTTTCCTGGGTGAGGGACTCTCTGGGGTGGGTGGGCATTGGTGCGCGTGTCTCTGGGAATGAGATGGGAGGAAGGAGAGAGTGGTAACCCAGAGCAGCTTCTGCATGAACTGTGTGGCTAGGCCCAGTTCCAGGAGCGAGGCCCCGTGGGTGTGTGTGTGTGCCACTGCAGGTGTATGTCAGAGCATCTGTCCCAGCAACTGGAATGAAGCCACAGCCTTGGGAGCTCATACATCCAAGTGCCAGAAATGGGAGACTGGGACCCAGGGACAGGTACTGGTTGTAAGAGCCCAGCTTCTGGAGACCCACACTATACATATGGAGACATCCATCTGCACCAGCAGACCTCCGCCCTGCTCAGACAGAGAGGAACGCAGGATAAGGGAATAGAATTAACATTTTCAATTTAATTCAAGGAAGATATTTCCACTGACTCAAACAAACTGATTTTTGCTTTAAAGAATATCTTCACACTGTTTTAAATGGGTTTTTCCTCCTGTTTTGAAGCACAGCATTCCCTAGGACACTAAAGATATGCTTCTATTTATTTCCTTTAGAAAAGCTTACTGGTACAGATTCTAAAAGTATTCTCATCAAGAGTAGAAAATGTCTGAATGCCTTTCTGAAACTACAAGTTTCAGAAGTAATTCAAACATCATGCAGAGGAAATTTTATGGCCTCAGTAACACAGAAGGACAGGTTAAACGATCATGATATTCCCTTCTGGCCTTAAAATTTATTAAGTACCTCCCATTTTTTCTGTTGATAGGTTCAGTAATACCTTCCAACTGCACAGCTCTCTGTGGGTATTATATGGTAGCTGCATATAATTACTTCCATCTTAGTACACCAAAAACTCAGATTCAGAGGAGTTAAGTGACACAATCATCATGCAAGAGTGCACTAGAACCTACATTAGACCTTAGATTTATTGAGTGACCATTCTATGTGCAGTCCATCAGACTCCCAGTTTCTCCCTATCTAGTTAATTCCAGTGTTCCTTTTTCTTCCCTTCAGTAAAATAACAGCAATATCACCTTCTTGTTTCTATAAATCTATAAACTGCTGTCAATGGTGATTTCAGCTCATGTGGAATTTCTTCAGCTATTTCTAAGCAAACTACCATGGGCAACATTAGCTGTGTAGCAGCTGTAACAGGGAGCTAATTGCAAAATAATTACCTTAGCATTTAAAAGACGCGGTTTGCATCCTCTGCTGCCATACCTGGTACAGAGGCATGAGACCTGTACCAAGTACCTGCACCAAAGCCAGAAGAGGCTTTCAGACTGCCTTCAAGCTGTAACTACACACATTACAGTGTACAGGTACCCCAAGTGCAGGCGTGAACATCCACTGCAGGTTTTTATATTTCATGTGCACCTGACACCTAAAATTGGAAGTTCATGGATTCTTCTGGAGATAGGATCGTAACTTTCATAAGCACCAATCATATCTTTGATTGTTATTCTGGTTAAAGTATTTACATTTTAAATGATGCATACTCATTCAACATAACAAAATAATTATGACTATACTAATTCATAATAAATTGTAGTGAGCAAAAAATTAGAATTTGAGCTATAAAGTAAATTGGATATTAATACTTAATTAAGCTAATAAAATATTGAAGAACAATTTTTACAGCAGATTTAATAAATATATTTCATGTGTAAACTCTCAGGAGCAACTTAAGAACACATCGAATGGAAATGCCCTGAGGTGGCTCCAGTTTCTCCTCTCTAGCTGAATTCAAGGGCTGATTACAATGACCTGTTTTCTACATCAGCTCTGCCCCTTTCTCCATTTTACTCCATACCTACAGAAGTTTTAGGGAGAGATGATAGGATAATGTACACAGAATCGATAGCACTACACAGGTGAGAGTGAGAACCATGAGCAGCTCTTTCAGTGAGCTGTCCCGGCAGCAACCTGCAAGCAGTGCCTGAGTAAAGATGCAGAAATCAAAAGAACTGAGAAAATACACTAAAGAAGTTGCCTCCTTCATAGCAATATCAAATGTGAAGGGCATCCACCCCCAGAAAATGTATTCATCACACACAGGGCCAGGGACTGCGTGACATGTAACAACTGTAAAAATGTCTTTCCATCCTGCAGGTAGGAGATTGTACATCACTGTTTTGTACATAAACCTGGGGTGCTCTGCAGCCAGCCCCAGTCCTACCAGGCATCTTATATCTTGCTAAGTGCCAGACAGTAAACCTACTTACCAACCTTCCTGATCTCACCCAGTCCTTCAATCTTGTTAGATCCTTCTCTATTTCATATCAGTTGTGCATGCTCAGAAATGCCTTTTTTAGCAGAAATGAGCATCTGTTACCCAACTGGGGACTTGTATGTGGATGAACAGGCACTTGGCTTCTGTCTCAATCCTCTAGAGAAACAAAATTATTAGAGGTGGTCAGAGATGTGACTAACTTTACACAACTTTGTAATGACCACTGCAGGCCTAATAATCTATACATAACATCATTTACTGTATCCTTTCTCAGGTGTTTCTTTTCCAAGGTCAAAAGTACTAGGTTACTTGTATCTTCTTCCATAGAAATCAGTCCCTGCCTTTGATTTGTTGGGGTTTTTTTATGAGGAGTTTTGGGGAATTTTTTTAATGTGCTTCATATTATATACCCTGCTAATGTTATTCTGAGATCTTTTTAGTATATACCTATACATTTTCCATGGACAGAAAAAGGAGCACATATTGATTGCAATAATCACAGCAAATCACTTATCCTTTGCTTTTAGCTTTGCTCTCTGATTTCTCTTATGTATTTTTTTCCCTTATTTGTGCTATTGTTTTTCCTTTTGGTCCAGGATCATTAGCTTCCACTGGAGTGTACTGATCTGTAAGGGGAACCTGTTTTGCCATTCTCGGGTACAGAACTCATGCCAGAAGAGGCAAGGAGCAGTATTCTTTCACCCAGAAGAGACAAAGCACAAAATACAACTTCTTGACTTTAGTTTTTCTAAGAAATATAGCTTCACGCACATCTTCCTACATTAATTTGTCCTAGTTATTGGTCTTAAAAACTGAGGAAAGGAAAAGCATGTGTTTTGCTATTTTTTTTAATTTCCATTTTTAACTATATGATGTGCTTTATTTATGGAGATGTGGCACTCAGATATATGAGAGGAGGAGAAGAAGTAGAAGAACAAGAACAAGAACAAGAAAGAAGAAGAAAGAAGAAGAAGAAACAGAATGCAGGCTAGAAGAGGAGGAAAGAGGATTCTATGTTTTAATACAGTATTTAAATCTTTTACATATATTGCAATTTTTGCCTTTAATTGAGAAAGCTTTGGCTTTATAAAGTAATGATTCTGTGAAGGATTAATGTGGAAGAATTTTGCATTTAAACTCAATTTTCTTACTTGTACCAATATATGAGTTGATTGCAAATCAGACCAAAGAATTGCATAGAAGTGGTTCAGAGGAAGCAGGGAGAGGAATGGCAAAAAAGGATTTTGGCAAGCCCTAAATGCTTGGGAAGACAGATAGCATACCTGACAGAATTAGCACGTGTATCTCAGCATAGAAACTTTGGTTGTCTTTGGTGGCCAGGATTTTTGCCAGTTGTCTCCTCCTTTACCCTCAAGGGGAAAAAAATCTTCATTATTAACATATTTGTTGAATGAGGCACATAATTCTGTCTTTCACTGTACTCCATTTCTCATAAGGCACATAATCTATTCTCAGATTTCCCAGCTGAATGCAGCTCTGAGCTTGTGGAAAGGATTACAGAATTTCATTTGAATACAAGCTAGTAGTTGTGTTTTGTGCCCAGTACGATTACTGAAATCACAATGTGTTCCTTTTTATGTATGGAGCAAATTTATACCAGCGTATACAGAAAAGGCTTTCTCTGCCATTGGCAGTGAAGAATATCATCTGGAGCATCTCCTAAGGCCACACAGTTGAGGTACACCTGTTATTACATGTTGAAGTCTTTCTCCACTGCTTTAAAACACAAGGTCTGTATTTTCACATGTGCTTAAACTAATGATAGATGAGTCATATTCCAAATTACTGTTGTGGAAAGCCAACCCACAGGCACCAACCCATTTTCATGCAAGCATGCCAAAATGAGATTATATCCTTGAGCCAAACTGCGATTAAAAAGGCCCTTAAAAACACTAATAATTCTGACTTAATCAGTGATTATTGCTCTTTTTAAATGGAGTTTAAAATTTGTGCAGTGGCTTTGATTTTCACTTTTTGTTAAATCAAGCACTGTTTTTGCCAGAATGGAAAACCTGTCACATTGCAATAACACTTCAAGTGCATAAGTAAAGCCTAAAAATTGATCATGTGTAGCTCTAACATGAGGATGGGAGTTAATTGTTCTTTTGCTGTAATATCTGGGGAAGCTGAAGGCAATTCAGATTTCCGTGTGCCACCACAATTGTGCCACCACAATTAGTTTCAACCAAACTAATCATCCTTCTCCTGGCCTCATTTTCAAGGCTATATAAAACCCCTGAGCATGACACAAGTCATGCAGCAGAATTCAAGTGAAGATGGTACTGAAAGATGAGATTAATGGAATAATTATTTATTTCAGAAATTATAGTTTGGTAGGGTGGATTTAACTCAACAGGACATTCCACAAGAAGATATTTCTATAGAAATCTCTTTCTTTTGTCACGCCTTTTAATTAAGTTTAAAGTCTTGCATGGCTCAAAGTAATGTACACAAAATAAGTAAGCAGGCAGCTGCAAATATAATAGAGGGAAAGAAAGGATGTCATGTGTTGATAAACAAAGACATGACATTTGCTGGACAGAGAAGAAAAGAGAAAGAGCAGAAATATTACAACCCAACAGGATTCCTGATTTTACATTCTTCTTCTCTTCTACTTTCATTCTGCTAGCACATGGGATGGATGCCAGAGATGCATCAAACTGTCCAAGTATAATTTAAGTAGTCAGGGAACAGATGCTCACAACAGTTTCTGGTCAGTGCAGGGATTTTACTACCTGCCCACAAGGTTCTACCCACTGTGAAAACTGTATTTCTGGAAGATGTACTATATCAGTTTATATCAAAATACATGTATTCTGTAAGGTTGAATGACCCTAATCAACTACCAATGTAATACAATATCTCCTCTCTTCCTCTCGTCCTCCCTTTCGCTAAGACTGGATAGAAGTTACTTACACAGGCCAATATTATAATGCAGACTTCTAACACTCAAATACTTTACGAATTTGACTTTGAATGTTGGTGACTTCCTACAGTGTGAACAGGTGGGAGAATGCTGGAAACTGAAGGTGAGCAACAGTTCTCCTTCCCTTCTCCCTTGTACATGCAGCAAAGGTCACTACTTTAACCCACATTTTCAAAGGAACAAGACTGTGCCAGGTACAGAAATATACCAAAACTTTTTCCTTTCTATCATTTTTCCACAAAAAGTAAGAAAAATGGTAACTTCTCTAAGTTGATCATCAAGGCGTATTGATTCTTTTCATTTAAGAGGGAAAGTAACCAAATACATTGATGGGATTTAACATATTAGGATTTATATACAGAGAGCTATATATTGACATGACTGGAACTGGTAACAGAAAGAAAAAAACCTCAAAACTAGAAAAGGGTGACTGGAAAAACGACAGTTAATGGATCAAATTTATGACTTCAGCAATGTAAAAGATTTACTGTTCATTAGGGTTAAACTTAAGCAGCAACATCTATAGCGTACATATACATACTTTTGCTAGTTTTATGTAGGTCAGCACCAGTGGAATAACTCTACTAGTGGATCTTTTTATCTGAAGTTTTCCCCAACTTCCCTGGAGCCCACAACAAGAACGTGCTGTCATAACAGCACTGCCAGCAGAATCCAAGAAAGGCAATTTTAAGCTAGCTGTGGTTTCTCTAAACATGCCACAGCATAGCTGTGGCCTTGCCCTTCACTCCAGAAGGCAAAATTCAAATCATCATCGTCATAATATCTGTGGTGTGTTTGGGGGTATATTCCACTTGTTTAAAACATTTTCTTTAAGAAGAAAAATGTTTTTGCACTAATTCTGGCAGAACTTCTGGAAGAAGACAAGATTTCACATTTTCTTCAGTAAGAAAAGGATCAAGACATATGCTATGATTCATGTAAGAATCACAGCACAGAGAGACCTCAGAGGCAATGGAAAGGGATTTACCAAGACAAAGGGGACACAGCATTTTTTTTCTAAGCTACCAATACAATGTTAACTAGAGTAAAACTCAGAAGCAAGAACTCATTGGCTGGGACACAGTGGGAAATATAAGAGCTGTATATAAAATTACTGTTCTTCTTTAACTTCCAGTCTGTGATCTCTATTTGCTCAGAGCTTTATTTTTAGAAGTGAAGTTCCGTTCAAATAAAACAAGACAATACTGAATTTCAAAACTTCCTGGTCTCTTTGAAGGGCTAACTTGGAGCCAGTCTGAGTATATTGACCTCACATCTATGGCCTGCTTTGTGCCACCATCTCAGCCAAGAAAATACAAACAAGCTAAGACTAATAACCTACTGTCTTAGTTTAGGAATAGTATGCTTATCAAATTGCATACAAGTGGAAGATCTCTTTTTTAAGTCTGCTGTTTTGACCAGAAGGACAATATAATATTGCCTTATGTCATAAGGTCTATGTGGTACATATGTTCCTTCATGTCTAGGAGATCCCTTAAAATAGTCCTGAAACAAGTGGTCTGGTTGGATCTCCAAGCACTATCTTTTCATACTAGACCTCTGTGAAGAAACAAAATAATCACAGTAAATAAAGCTTCCACTATTTTTCCACTGTCAAAAAAGCAACATTGAGAAACTGTTCTTTCTCTGCTTACACCAAAGCTCCTGAAGTGACTTGGAAATGCAAAATAAGGTAACACTATGTAAGCTTTATTTTGTCCGGCACAAAAAAATATCTTCAAATATGCTGGCTAGGTAGTTACAAATGAAAAAAAATAAAGAAAAAAAAAAAAAAAAGAAAAGAAAAACACTGAGCAAGATCCTTCTTTCCCTGGTTAAAATGCACTAACGCTCAGATGTTGTGTAAATGGTTCCACACCATCTGGCAGCTATAAAGGGAAAAACAAACAATCATCTGCAGGTTACTGTACTTCTCACGTTTTTAATAATGTACCACAGTGTACTAATTGTCATAACACACAGCACAATGTACAAAATATTTAAAGTGCAGTATGTTACCTCTCATTCATATTTATGCTACATAGCTCAGAAATGCACTTACTTTGTGTGCCATTGCTATTCCGCGTGTTGCCTGGCTGTGTAGATTACATAGGATATATGAGAGAGTGCATTATACAGAAATTACACACTTTCCACAGCACAGCCTTGCACTGCACCACGGATGATAATCACAGCAACTCCTTCTTCCACCATGATGATACAGGGACCCTGTCACCACCTCATAGCCTGCTTCAGCACTCCCACAGAGTGCAGCCTATCCTGCAACTGTTCCCACTAGATGCCTGCAGAACTGCCCAGACATCAACAGAGCCAGCTCCCTCAGCACTTGGCCAAACCCTGGGTCTAATAAGAATCAATGGATTAGTTTAGCATGTGCCATTCTCTCTCTGAGACAGCCCTGCAACAATTCACCTGCTTCAGTGATGCTGAACATAGCCCCAGCATACCTGCACCTATATTTTTCCCCACCCAGACATGGGGAGACATGTTTCCCTGTCTGCCTTGCTTGATTATGGTGGTCCCTGGAAGAACCAGTGTCTGGGGGAAGGAGACAGGAAGGAAGCAACCACAGACTTTGCAGGGTCTCATGTTTGCAGCTCCCTGGTTTATTTTTGAAGCCAGCTGGAATGGCAGCACAGCCCTCTGTTTCTTTGCAAATACATGCCTGTCCCTATAGAATTCCACTGACAGAAATTTAGAGAGGGCAAGTAAGGGGCATTGCTCATGGCCTAGAAACAGCGACAAGCAGAACCTTTCCAGGACCTGGTGCGTTCATAGTCTTAGAAATGAGATGGTAGCAAATTATTCCTCACATCCTCTTTCAGTAGCTCTCACATTTTTATAAATCACAGTCTCTATCAGATGTAGCTAAATTGGGGGAAAATTCATAAAGATTTCTGTCTTCCTGGTTGACATCCAGTAGACCTCTTTTTTCCTAAGGAAGGCATCATTAAACTTACACAGCCAGACAAGTTAGCATGTGTCATCCGGTCTGGGATAGCTTTCCATACATATCTTCTCAGCCCACACCAAGGCAATTAGCTATTTTAACCTTCTTTCTCTGAAAGTTTACATTATGGAAATGTCTTGCTCTATCAATTGGAGAAATACACTCCACATCATCTTCCCCAGCAGACTCTTATGCCTTCTGTTATCACAGTTTTTCTCTCGTCTTTCACTCCTCTACCAAATGCAAACTTCAAGCCTACTCCTGCTCTTTCCTCATCCGCTATCCATCCTACGCCCCCTCCTTCAGTTCAGTAGGGTTTTTCCTTCATTATATGCGCATGCTACCCAGCAGGCTCAGCCACAGAGTGAAGCTGGCATCTCACAAGGTCCTGCCTCTGCCTTCTGTACATCTTCATTACATTGAGAAATAAATTATCTTGTTAGTTACATTATTACATTATAAGTTGACAAGTAAATCTTATTATAAAAGTGTAATGATACAATAAGATATTTTATTCATGCATTTAGCCCTCACTCTCTGACACTTAATTATATCTACTGCTGCATGGTGATCTGAAACATTAATTTGAAAAATCAACTAAAATCCTCCATAATAGACTGATTTCCTGCCATGCTCTTAGGGTTATCTTTTAACATATACTGAAATTGCTTTAAACATGCCCAGTGAACCTTAGAAGGGCTTGATGGGAATGGAAAAAAACAGAAAGACTATACAGGGGGGTATTTTGTTAAGAAACGCAGAGAGAATCAGATCTGAACTTGTGTATAGGATGAAGTTTTGCAAGGACAGATATCGGATCTTCCCTAACAAGAGCAACATAACACCCGTGCATCTGCTCCACCACAGTACAGTGAGCGCATAACCCAAGAGTATTATGCTATTGCACAGTGCAGCTGAGGCTGCTTCCCTGCTTTTCATGGTGCTTTGGCCCAGGGACCTTGGTTCCCATGAAGACATGCACACACACGAGCGTGCTGGCTGAGGAAGCTGTAGTGTGAGCTGGACACTGCACACCGTGGAGCCGAGCACTCCTGGGATACAGCAGATCATCCAAACTTTTCCTTTAAGGCAACCAGCACTCAGCCTGTGTTTAGATTCCCTACAACTCCCCACCACCACAGTATGGATAGCACCAGAGCTGTCTTGGGTCTTGAAAGGAAAAGTAATAGGTTATTCCCCCTGCTCTGAAAGTGTACACCCCTTATCTCATGGTAGGAGCTGATGGGGCAGCCAGCGGCTGCAAGGAGACATCTTGCATGTAAATCAGGCCTGGAGTCCACTTGGGAAGTAGAAGACCCATTTGATGCTCTCCAAGATCTCTAGCAGATTGACTCCACCACAGCCCTGAAGATACTCCAGGATACAGAGTTTGACATTTTTATTGGAGCACTGTTTT
Source organism: Corvus cornix cornix (assembly GCF_000738735.6). NCBI lineage: Eukaryota > Metazoa > Chordata > Aves > Passeriformes > Corvidae > Corvus > Corvus cornix. Next base: position 15,357,722 of record NC_047057.1, on the reverse strand, counting down.
AGGGATATTTTTTTAGAAGTACTATTTAGATGCACTAAGGCCCTGCATCTTCCCATACGAACATGTAAAACATGCAAAGCCCTATTGCACAGATCTTCTCCCACCTGCCTCCCTGCACCACTGAATCATCCCAGTCTGCATCCTAAAAGAGCCCAGAAGTGCTGGCAGGTGCAATGGCTACAGAGACACACCTGCATGGAGTTAGAGCTCGAAGGGGGAGGCAAGTCAATTGGATCTGCAAATCTTAATGTAAAAAATGTTCTGAAATTGAGAAAAAAAAAATTACAGTTCCCAAACTACCTATGAATTTTGTTCATGACACTGAGATAATCGCCAAGCAAATAATCTTCTCTCATGCTGAAATATAGCCTGAGCCTGCACACTTTCAGTAAGGGGCCCAGAGAAGATAGAACGAGAACATTTTCATTTTCTTAAAGTGAACAAAACAAAGCATCTCATAAACATGAACACCCACACTCTTTAACTAAGCAAGTTGGCAAATTTTCCCATCTCATGTAAAGGAAATTTGAAGAAAAAAGTCTGAACCTGTTCTTGTGGTGATAAATAAGGCTAAGAAAATTCCAGTAGAGTTGCTGCACTAAATGTAAAGGAGAGCTTAAGGAACTTTGGCACTCAGTTTTTGCTGAATATCAGCTGGAGGTAAATGGCCAACTTTTCTGCACTCCTTCAAAAATCCTTCTGAAAACTTTATTCACTTCATCACCTCAGTAAAATTTTGTCTTCTGCTTGCGTATCACATATCCCATCAAACTTGGGACTTGGCACTTTAAACAGAAGACTTACTATCAGTAAACATGTCTTTCCAAGCCTCACTCTAGCATGATTCTATTCATCAGTAATAAAGTCTGAGCATAAATCTTTTTTACTGCTGTACTTCCCTCTGTGTCAAAAATTCACATATAGATTTGGTACAAGCAAGTCCAACTTCCTCTGAAAGTTTAGGAGGCAAACTCTGCAATGACAAAACATTGCAAGTTATAGGCAACTATAAAAACATTCGAGTGACAAAATATTCCTGTTTGCAATTCAGGGAGAGTATCGAGACAGCAATTCGTGCTACAGTTTTCAGAATAACTAAACCTCAATAGCTGTGACAAAAGATTAAAGGAAAAATCAGATCTCATTAAGACACCAAAGGAAGTGACCAGGTTTTAATACAAAGAATCCACAAGTTGTCTACTAGGAGCTCAGCATTTTCTCAAAGTTCAACTCTAATTGTGATCAACTCTACTGAAAATTTTAAAATTAGCACATGAACTATTTTCAAGGTCTGTTCCCTAAGGACATTTCAACAAAATTCTGGAGAAGATGGTATGAAGACTAGAGCAGTTCAAAGTCATGACTTGATCCATATGTCCATACTGCTTAACCATAAGTTTGGGTGCAAATTTACCATAAGGTACTTAAGTCATCTGCAGAAGACATACTCTAAGTCAAAACTGTTTCCTTCAGTTAGTAATATTTAGGCAGAAAGCATAAAATGGTGCTGCAATATCATGAATGACTTATAATAGTCTACCTCAGATTCCTTCTGAAAATCAGCTGTCTTCTGGCTGGGAATAGGTGTAAATTAATCTTTTCATCTAGGAATAAATAATTCCTTCTTAATACAGTCTTCCTCTGATTTTCCAGTGATTCTTCTTCTTTAATGCTGTTTTAAGAAGTATTTTCAATTAAGGAGTAAACAACCCATTATGAACTTGTTATTTCAACTCAAGAAAAATTATTGGTTCAGTTCCTTGTAGTCAAACTATTAACTTAGACAATTTTTAAGGACCAATTAGTTACATTGCACTTCTGAAAGAAGTCCTTAAAAACAAATACATTAATATAACCTAAATTCTACCAATAATATGGGGAAAGAATTTTATACAGTAATGGTGATTCTATTTTTAGAGAACTATATAAAACACATTTGGTTTTAAAATTGACAGGTCTGAAGAACATATGTATAAAACCATTTGTGTTTAGTAACCAAGAAACACGTTTCAAGAATAATGCAACAACTCAGAAATATAAGATATTATCCTCAGTAATTGGCAAGATTAATACCTTACTGCATGACACACAGTATCTGTTCCTGGGGGAACAGTAAATTTAATCTACTTGGGAACAGTGGTAAATAGAACCCCAAACTTTTCTAGAACTTCATTTGTCATGTATGATTTATCACTACTTTTTCATTTCACAATGCAAGTGTCACTTGTTGGTTCCATCTTCCTGTAGAAAGCAAATTGTTTTGATGAAGGTCAACTGTATGAGTTGGGTAAAAAAGGCAGACTGCTCATGATAGTTCATTTAAATGGAAAACCATGCTACATGAATGCCATTAACAGTATCCTTCCTGATGGCAGAGTATCTTAATGCAGTGACCCAAAAACGGAAATGCTCTGTCTCTGAGCTTTACCTTAGGCATATTGAAATAGAAGTCAGAGTGTAGAAGACTAAATACAAGGCATTTTTCAGCCCTCCTTGCACAGAAAAATAGACTTTAAAGAAGAGAGATTTTAATTTGCATCGCCAATTATATTATAACACCTAGAATTTTCCCTTCCCCTTAACCATGTCTTAACCTATTAAGCACTCATTGTGTTAAATACTGTTGATAGATAGAGGCCCCCATGGACTGCAGCTCAATTGGAACAAAATGAATGAGAAGGAATGGAGTAAGAAGTTTGGAAAAAATCCCAGGGTTATTATGTTAGACCTTTAACATTAAAGAATTTGTTATATGTACACAAGAGATGAGGAAAGGACCATGGATAAATGACCTATTTTGGGGAACTTCTTCTATCTAGGATTAATGATATGGAGCAAAGAGCACATTGTCTGTAGAAGTGGTTGGACTAGTGGAAATCAGTGCTGTTGTCAAAAATGGAGTGCATGCACAAGAAAAAGTATGAAGGAGAAGCTATGAAAGCCCCTCAGGACAAGAACCTCTGAGGTACCTTGACTGCAGGTTCAGTCTGATACTGACATAACCATCTTCTGTAAAAGAGAACAAAACCACAAAATTTCTAGTTTTTGTAGGATAAAAATGTAAATATTTCCTAAGAAATTAGTGTTGTGGAATCTGTTTGCTTTTGCAGTGTGCTCAGAGAGATTCACATTCCACCACAACTATCATACTCCCTTAAAATCCCATTGGGTAACACCAGTTTTAATTTAGACCATGTCCTGAGTGGAGCTAGAACAGATCTGCATTATTCAAATATGTCTAATATGTAGAGCAGCCACATGTGATGTAAAACATATTTAATAAGAAATTTAAAAAATTCTACTCCCTCTCAGCCCCAAAATTCTCTTGAATGGAAAAATTAGATGATCTCCAAAATGTAGATCTCTCGTTTTCATATGATATTAAATCAGTCTTTCTCTAATGCCTTGTGCTACTCAATTTGTTTTCAGTTATGTAGGTTTTTCCCCTCTTTTCCTACATAAGTAAAAGTCTTATTAAATGATTTAATCACTACGTAGAAATCTCTGAGATTGAACTGCTAGTAATGCAGCCACACATCTTTAGACCTTTCATGTCTCCTTTAAAAGCGAGCTGTCTCCTCAGAACAACAGAACTTGTAAGATGAATTTAAGAGTCCATGTCAAAAAGAGGTAGCAGTAAGATGGAAGACTGATGCACATAAAAAAAGACTGAAGCAGCTACTGGTTTATATTTTAGTTCAATACTTAAATCTCTTCTGCACTAAAAGTTGTTAAATCTTTTCCCTTGATCATGATTTGTGAACATTTCACTTATCAGTTGCACAGATATTTTTCATAATTCCAGAGGAAATGGAACTGTCCATACACTATGGTCATGCTGCAGTCTTCTGAAATGTAATTAATTTTTTAAATATATAATAAGGTATCCTTCTGGGTAACTGTAGGAAGTAGCATGGGCCAGGGGTTCAGTCCTGAGGTGAGCTGAGACCCTGGAGCCCTGGGTAGGGAGTTCAGGTAGGGTCTGAAGTGAGGGGGGCCAGGGATTCTTTGAGGATCCAATACTACTAATTTCAAAGGGTTTTCTCCACTCAGGAGTAGCATATTATCTACCACAAGTGTACACGTGAAACTTGTTCTGTGTTGAGTCATCCTTCACCCTAAAGGGTCACTCCCTGGTGAGACTGAAATTCATTAAGCTATCTAAGGCATTCTGTAAACAGTTAGGTCCTTCTCTTTTCCTTTCTCATGTCCTTCCTCTTGTTTTCCTCCCAACACACAACTCCCAAACATGAAGTATTCTGCCAAGCATGGTAGAAGCTAAAATATTGAATTCGCCTTGAATTATTCAAAGAAAAAGGGAAGATTAAACCCACTTCCACCTCCAGGTCAGTTGCTCAACTGCTTAACCTGCATTTGTGAAACAGAAGAGGAGATAGTGCTGAGACACAAAATGGTGCACGGAGCCACAGTGACCCATTTCAGCTTTCAGGTGACCTCTTGGGCCCCGGTTTCAGTGCTGGCAGCAGTGGGAACAAGAGGAGAGGAAGAGCAAAGTATAAAATTGCTGAAATGATGTGACAAGCCTGCTTGGCAACAGTTAGTGACTATCTGGCAGAATTAGCAAGAACCAATCGTGCAGTAAGTTCATTGGAAAAAGAAAATGAGAAAAACAAGGGACGAGCTAAACAGTAGCTAAATAAGGTGGAAAGGCAGATTCTCAACAGGCTGGTGAGAAGCAGTTGATGGAGGGTATTACAGCCACAAAGGCAGAATTATGGCAAGTAATTAAGCATAGAGGCATTGTCAGGAGGTGGGTTTGAGCTGGGAAAACACTGTTGTGTTGGTCAATGCTCATTCTAGCAGAGCTCAGTAAGGGGATGATCAGAGCTGCCTGGGTGCAAGAAGAAATCTGATTAACCCCTGGGTGGATATACTTATATTTTTTAACTACTATGCCATGTACAGACCTACTGCCTTGCAACAGAACATAGTTCAATAGAGCTTATAACTTTTAAGAGCAGAAGGACTTTCATGTCCATATTTCTGTGTCTTGACATGAAGACTTATTTTTACCTGTCCCATACAACATAATTACCTGCTCTTATGTCAGTGTTTAACCCCATTTCATCCACAATAGTCTCACCTGCTTTAAGAAGGTAATCATAAAAATCTTAAAGGTACATATCCAAAGGATAACTTTGCCCGTACATTAGTAAGGAAACAAAAGGAAGATAGTATATAACCTAATAGCAAAATAGGGATTCCAACTTCTGTTTACTTGCATTTAAAATGTTTAATTGTTTTAATAACAGGCTCACTGGCAAACTTCTAATTTGGATCTATTATCTTCCTCATTAGAATTCCAGTGGCAGGGTGAGCACGTTGGCTGCTTATTATACAGGAGTTCATTATCAAAATCTACCACAGACTGATTATCAATAAAGTGTTTTTCATTTCCTTAGAACTCTCATCACAGCACTCTTTTTATTTATTATCCTTCCACTCTCTTTTCTTTATCTAATCAGTCTGTGTTGAATCAGCTGCTAAGCATTCAAGAGCAAATGGTTTCTTCAGCCTCATAACCATTACAAGTCAGTAGGAGCAATCCTTCAGACCAAATGTGTTATTGTTCTCCTTAAGATCCAGCTCTCCTTTCATTTTTAAATCCTTATACATCAAGAGTGTAATGATACCAAATGATCACCAAACATTTTTCAGTTAGATATAGAAAACATGCTTCAAACAAAGAATTTACCCTTCTGATCTAGAAAGTCAAGAGTATGGACATGCACACTGGCACCCTCCTCCTCACTAAATGGAGAGAACAAGCACTGCCCTTCCTGAATTTCTGCTGGGAGAGAGAGAGGCCTGAGAAGGAACCCAGGCAAGCAGGAACACAGCAGCTACACCTCGGCTAGATGGCTGAGGTTCAGTTCCACACAGCTGGTCTCTCTGGGTACCTCTCTGATTAACAAGGGTGTGTTAGAAAACAGCACATGGCAGCTGAAGTTCCTGCTCATCTGCAATCAGTGAAACTGAAATACTCAAACCTCCTCCGGGGCTGTGATTGGTAGGAAACAAGAGGAATGTTTAGTGCTTAGACAACACGTTCTGTACATAAAAGTTGTAAAAGGCCATATCAATAAATTATAGAAAGAGGAAGTGCTGTGCACTCTTTTCAGTCGAAAAGAGGGAAAATAATCCAGGAGGCTTAAAGGAAGGCCACAGATCACCCTAAACCAGGTAAATACTCCACTCATCATCTATTTGGGCTGAAAATACCAGAGGGAACTGAGATGACTGGAAAATTTTACTAGCTCTGCTAAAGTTCATTTTTATGACAAGCTAGTTACATTATTTGAGTCTTAGTACTAGTAGGCGGAGATAAAAGATATCTACCACCACCTACAAGCTAAAGAGGGAAAAAACCTAATTTCTGCTCTATGATTTCTATCCCAGCTGTTCTTATTTACCTAAAGTGTAGTACAGCATGCAGTACATTACTCTGAGCTTTCCTATTTTGATCTTACAACTAATCAGACTCAACTTATAACTAATAATGACTCAATTGACCTAACTGTTAATATTCCTTGAACTGCTCAAAGCACACCTTTGTAAACAGTCATGAACTGACCATGATCAGGCATGGGGAATAGTATTTGGGAAATAGTATTTCAAGGGGGTCTGAGATGAATTCTCCAAGGTTTCCCAGCTGGCCCATGGTTTGTGGGACACTACTGTGCCAACTGGGCTATCCAGGAAAGCAATGGCTCTACTGGCACTGGGGAGCCTTCTCTCTGCAGCTGAGGCAGATAATGCTCAGTTTCAACTTGTGAGTGAAGGTTCAAAGTGGAATGGAGGACAGTATCAGAGCACTGGCTCCAAACAGGACAACCACCTCCCAACTGGAGCAGCACTGCAGCACATGGCTGATTTCCTGCTGGAGTTTTACTCATCTGTTTGAAAAGAACACTTCACATGTTTTACCCACAAAAGGCACCTACATACCCCATTTTCAAGCATTTTTTCATAACTGAGGGAAAGAAAAAGTTTTAAAGACTGTAATTTACCTTAAAAACCATAAGTGACACTGTATCCATGGTATTCATTTAAGAGAAGTTCTTCAGCAAGTGGCATCTTGGTGATTCTCTCATCCCAAAGGCAGAGATTTTAAGGAAACAAAACTGTTGTCTAGCTAAAGGCTATCCAAAACTTTCTATCTAAACTTGTCTTCTCAAATCTACCTTCTTAAAGTGACTATCTCAGTTCCCTACCTCACTACTGAGCTTTACAAGAAATAACCCTGCAACCCTGTCCTGTATGTTCTCCTGCTGAAGATCTACAGAAGTAATTTTCCTTTCCATTTGGGAAGCTGTTCTTTTTCTTCTTATATCTTGCACCACAGAGTGGGTGCAAGATTCAAATCATTTGATGTTCTTAAGAAAAATTTGAAAGAGTCATATATAAACATAACTGAGAGAGGAAGGATCCTGTTTCACTGAAGGTACATAAAGTGAAATACCTTTTTTCCTATTGTTTTGTTTATATGTAGGTAGACCAGGAAGGTTTTTTGTAAGCAGACATTTTCTTAGCATTGAAAAAGGCTTCTCATATAATGTAAATGTAATATAAATAAAATGTAAATAACCAACCCAGTTGCTTTTAGCCAAAATGTAAAGATGGTAAAATTTTACCAGCATAAAATATACCTGCACAAAAAAAGGCCATATGTAGTTCATACTAGCTGAAATAAGAACAGTAAACTATATAAACTAAAGCCTGAGGGCTCAAACTGATCAATGCTGGAAGCCAAAGAGGATTTATATCCTCTTATATAATATTTTATTCCTGTCTAGATATCCTGTGAGCCTTTTCTGCCCTCTTTGACAAGCTAGTAGGCTTGATGAATCATTGTTTGTTTTCTGATTTGGCAATTCCCATGTTCTTATAAAGAAAATAACGTATGACAAGGTCAAGAATATGAACACAATTATAAAGGAAGCTTGACAGATCAGATAAAACTTCTGGGGTATAAAGGGAAAAAAGTAAATAAGGAGTTTGAGAATAGACATTAGTTAGCAAAGTAGCAACACAAGCAAAAAAAAGACAGCTTCAGTCCTGAAAACGCACAGCAGTCAGTTATTTGTCAGCAACAGGAAAAAAGAGAGAAGTAGGCATTGCTACCTGGTTGCAAACTAAACCAGGAATGGTAAGGTATACAATCATTGTCAGGATTTTTTTTTAACTAGACCAAATTTAAATGACAACGGGGGGGGAAAAAAAACAACAAGAGGAATCAAATTCTGAGCTGGCATAATTGCAAATAAATCAAAATTGATGTCAGCCCACCTACAGGATATGCTCCCTGCGAGGATCTGGTCTGGATACACTGCAATTGGTGTTCAAAAACGTGTGCAAGCCAAGGGCACAGAGTTTGTCAGGAAATGAAAGACTGAGATGAGTAGATTCAGAATGAAGAAAAATAATCAGAAACCATATCAGGTTTCATGTAACCAAAGAAAAGAAAGTCTTCTTGAATGAAAAGCAATTTACAAGTGAGCAGAAGGAAAAAAAAAGATGATCTGAGGAACACTGAGTTTTTGGAACAAGAGGGGAAAAGTTCAATAAAAATTAAATTCCTTTGATATAGATTACAGAAAATATGAAAGGATTTGGGGTGACAGTGAGAGATGGGCATACAGGAAAAAGGTGTAGAAGAGAGAGAAGAGCTGAGGTAGAAAGAGGATGGTGTTGCAGTCCAGATGCTGCGGGTGGGACTGTGATGAATAGCATCTGTTTAATTTTCTGGTTTGCAGTTAGTGTTTTCATGTTCCTTTTAAAAATCAGTGGCTGATAGCAGGTAAGAAGACTGCTTGTCTGCCTTGCCTTGACCACTTTGCCACTGGACTTTGGCAATAGAAGAACATTTCACAGATGGGGCAGTTGCTTCTTTTCTGACAGCAACTGAACTTGCTCAGCGGGGAAAAGGCAAAGGAGAACAGAGCTGTGCATCTGGGAAGGGGCAGGGGAAGTCCCTCTGGGCAGGCAGGGAAGTGCTAAGGTGGAGAAACAGGTGGAGGGGAGCAGAAAACACACATATAGCCCAGAGCTAAAGAAAAGGGAATTTTGTGAGGTACCTGGTGGGATGATGGAAGTTGATCCAAAGCAGCAGGCTGTTTAAATGTTCTAGACTAAAAACAGGGCTCAAAAGAAAATCCTGCCCAGTCCAGTACAGGAGATGAAGGTTTGTAGTCTTTTGCTTTCAGCCCCTTATGAGTTTCTCACTTGAAAAAAATACTTACTGCTCTGTTCTAATAAAAAATAGTGTTAGAAGTTCAATGTACTCTGATATGTTTTGCAGTAGCCACTTTAAGAAATAGAGGTAGATGGTAGCTTCACTTCAGGGTGAGTACGTTTTCAGCTCAGTTTCTAGTCCCAGCACAGACTTTTTAGGGGATCTTGTGTAATATCCTTTTTGTTTCTGTTTCAGTCCAAAGTTTCTGATATATAGACAATATATAGTCAGTGTATGACCATAAACCCTTGCTTAATTCTGGAAATTGTATATATCCAGTTAAGTAATAAGAAGCTACCTTTGTGTGTCCTTCAAGAATTTGTCCAGTTTCTCTCATTTGATACTGCTGCAAAATCTTTTCCATTAACAAAAATATCCTAGGTTTTAGGTGTGGTATAATAAAATACTAGTGCTAGTGTAGGTATACGCAAAATAGAAATATATGGGAAAATGAAGTGCCTCAGAGAACAGGTTAAATTTTAAGAAGGGGAAGGGAGCACTGAAGATGGAGTGGCTGTAGCTTTGTTGCTTCTACCAGTTGGAAGTGATGATTCCTGCAGGCACACAACACTGCCTGCAGTGAAAGCAAGGGGAAAACAGGATCTCTCATGAGCTTACCCAGACCTTGTGTCCTTCCATTCTGAAAATCCAAAGGAAGTCCCACTGCCTTCTTCAAGCTCCTGAGTAAGACCACTGAGCTTGGCTCTGAGCTGTAAATTATCTGAAGATTCCATTCTCTTGAGAAGAAAGAGATAAAAAAGGGTTAATTCCTTATCCTAATGAGAGCTACTGGCAGCATGATATCCTGGCTTATGGACCTGCAGCAATGGAAGACACCTGGTCAGTGAGAATGCCTCTCTGGCCAAATGCAAAGAGTACATGAATTGTGATGTGGTTGTATTATTATAGACTGAACTATGAAACCTGAACTGCATTTGTGGGACTACGACAAAGTAACACACATTCTCAAAAGCCAAGATATATACTCATGAGCTCATGACCACAACAATGATGCCTAGGGTTAAGCTGATAACTGGTACTGAGGCAAGCAAAAACACAGGATGCTGAAATATTGTGGTGTGATTTAGCCAGCCATATAGACATTTTCTGTATTGAAACACAGTGCAGGCACTTCTTAACCTATATCCTTGTAGTAGAGTTCAACCTGTTCAGCTCCATTAAAGGAAAGAAAACTGATATTTATTTCATGAGATAATGCAATACCATTGTTTCAATGCCTCTGGCTCTGTTTTGGTGTGGATGTTGCTTAGGAAAGAAGCCTGATAAGTAGGCTGAAGAAATGCAGCATATTAGTATGTTAAGAAAAGTGACAAATTATGTGTACATTGCATTAGCAGACACTATCTCCATATCACCAGGCAGTGTGTCACGTCTGCTTTGTGATTTTTTTTTTTTAGTTGATCAGTTATAAACAAAGGGAGTAAAACTTTTAAAAGTTGCACCTGTATTGCACCAATAAAACAGGCAATTTTGTGCCTAACAGGACATACAAATGCACTCTCATGCTCTTGAGGATTTTCTGAGCACAAACATTATTATGGACCTAACTGAGATTGAAGTAACAAATGGTACAGTCTGAAGCCATGTTATCTATTTATAATAATAATCTTTCCCTCTTGAAAGCTGTATCCGACATGATATGATTTCAAGGTAAAATTAAAGGAGTGCGTTTCCTGAAATGGAGTTTGGGTCGATCCAGTCAGAGTTCTCAGGATGAAGGATAGTTTCAATCCTTTATTGCAGTCTGAATTTGCAGGGAAACACTATACTTTGAACCCAAGACCTGTGCAACTGGAGAATGGACTAAAGAAGCTATAATAAATTGTGTTCCTCTGTTAAGAGCTAAGAATCTTTTAAGGAGCTGCAGCTAGTGCCTTACTTTTTAATTATGTAAGATACCATCTTTAAACATAGAGAAAAGCTTTGTTAATTATTTGTCCTTCTGCCACAAAAATGTGTATTATTGCTGAATTCCAAGGCATTCTTTTTCATGACCCATTTCAGACCAGAAGTTCACAAGAGCTTTAAGCTGGCATTTGCCATCATTGACCCTAAGAAAATTGCCCTGCTGACTTCCTCCACTTCTGCTGACTTCTTCCACTTCTCCTGCCTGCTGTTGCATTTCTCCTCCCTGGCACAAAGCTACATGCAGCTGAGTGGCAGACTGGGACAGGGAGCTGGTCCAAGCTCAATCTGAAGTGGGAGAGGGGACAAAATGCTCACTAAATTATTGCATGAGAAATTTAAGCACAAGGATGAAGGCAGTGAACTAACAAGATCAGGCAGAAGCTGCTGGGGAAGGGTGTTCAGCAAGGTTGGTGCTTTGAGCGCCAGTGCCAGCTCCTGGAATTATGGTGTGTGATCTTCCTGCTCTTGCCAGTGACACTCAGCACCCTTCTTCTTCCCTTCACTGAGAAATCTTCAAATGCTGAGAGGAGCAGGCTAGACATAGTCCTAACCATGTAAATGTGTGCCTCAAGCATTTCTTAAATCTGTTACAGATACTTATAAAACTGTAATTTACATCCTACAGAATTTTCATTTGAAGACTGAAAACAAGTCTATTTGCTTTAGAGCTGTCAAAGCAAAATATCAGTTATTTGGTATTGGATTCATGTCAATTATTTGGTATTAGATTCATGTTAACTCTGTCCTAGGACTTTCATTTTTGCTCTTCTGTAAGAGTGATTGTGAAATTATAATACAATTTTGGTCCAATCTAAGAGAAGTGTGCAGTGTAAGCACAGGGCATGTTGTTTCCAAATGGAAAGTAATTAAACATCCTGAATTATGAGTTGTTCAGAAAAGGCATCATGTGACTTGTCTGTGGGAAATATTACACATTTTGTCTCCCATTCCAGCACACCAGAGCAACAGCTCTGCTAGGGAATTGTATGTCTAAGGAGGCAAAGCAGAATTTCTAGTAACTATTTTAATAAGTGTTCTATTTTACATGATTTTCTTTTTTAATGGATATGAATTCAGAAAAGAGCATCCCATTCTTCTATGAGATAAAATAGAAGTGGGAGGAAATACTCATCAAAAGCTGATAGGTCATGACATGCCTGGTTTGGAGTGGGTATTACCTAAGGAGTAAAACTTTTGTTTCTCTAGGAGAGAAAGGGAAAAATATTCAGTGAAATAGAAAACCTGCATTATGATTTCATTATGTCAGGTAAGTGATCCAGTTTGATGGACTAGGACAGTTACTATCAGCAAATCTTCTGGTTAAACATGCAAAGGAGGAGTTTATCCACCCTTCCAGGCTTATTAAAAAAGACTGCAGGCATCATGGATCCTTTTAAGGAGAGTTAAAGATGGCAGTTGTCTTTGCTGGTCACATATAGTTAGGTAACTTGTTGCCTGGAAACACAATCCCAGTGGTTTATACACTATAAAGAGCCAATTTAAAAGCAGTCTCTGTTCCAAATATTAAGTATTGTCTTATTTTCAGCTTTTGTCTCCTATAAGGCAACTGTTCTATATTTTGTAAATTAGCCATAATAGACATTACACTGATTTAATCCCTTCACAAAAGTAGCCCTAAGTAAAAAATAACTCATGGTAGGAATGAGTACTTGAAAAAGCACAACTAACTTAGAAGTGGTGTAAAGGACTGAGCATCCTTTTGTCCATCCTTTCTTGATTGACTGCGTAATAGAAAGGTGTGGGATAAAGTACAGATCACTTTAAAGTGCCCAAGAGGTAAAAGTGAGGAAAATAAAATAGCAGTGGAAAGCTATTAAGGGATCTGGCTGCAGGCAGCACACTTGTGTTTGCATAAGGGCTGTCCTTCAGACAGACTCATCAGCGTGCTTGGCCCTTTATAGAACATCAGAGACTCCAAGGCTCAATTTAAAATAAAACCTGATCAAACACTGTATGTAATCTATGCCTACCCTGAAGTGAAGGGAAATACTCCTGAGGAATGAGCTATGTGCTGCTTCTGAATTACAAACACCTCAGCACAGATTACAAAGAGACAAGGTGCTCAGTCTCACAGCCCCATTTTAGGAACTTGCCTCCCTATCTGAAGAGATGCCTCAAGAAAGGATCACAAAATAAACCTGCTGAAGGGGAAGCTGCTTATCTAGCCCAGAGGAGACAGAGCAGGCTTTTCCTTTTTTTTTCCCCATGTTCTCCTTTTCCGTCTCCTCCCATCTGGAGGAATCTGTCTGAGATACTAACTGCCCAAGGGTAAATCTTTCTTCCCTGAAAGCAGCAGGCTTCATCCAGTCCTTTCATGCAGTTGCATGGTATTTATATCACCTAAGATGCAGGCTGTTTCATTCCCTTCATCTCTGAATATTTTGAAACTGCAGGTTCAGAACTATCTCCCTGGAGGAGGCTAAACTGCTGGCCAGGCTGAGGACAGGCTGTAAGGACTTGAAGAGCACAGTAGCCTGTCTCAAAATACTGTCAGGGCCACAGAAGGATCTTGCCATAAGATAAGCCACCAGAGCAGGTACTTGAAATAAGCACAGAGGGGAGGAATTTGCAATAGGAAGGTGCTGGCAAAGCAAGATCTGGTTTGCACATCCTGGGTAACGCAACCGGACAAAAATTCCCACTGTGGCAAACTATGAGAAAGGAAGTAACTGCTCATATACATATCACGCAAGTTATGGGAACAGCATCTGCAACCACCCTGTGGATACCCAGAACTTGGGCTGTGTAAAGGTGATACCCACAGAAGAACGTCTCCGGAGACCCCACTGCTGAGAAGCCCGGGGTGAAGAAGGACCAACAGGATGCCGCTGGATCCATGTGTGGTGCCTATCTTCTGCTTGATCCACCCTTTTCTATTTCTTTCCATCTCTCTACCTCACTATTAAACAAAATCCGCATTACTGACTCTGGCACATTGCTGCGGTGGCAGCTGAGTGGCTAGCTCAAAGGCCGCCAGCACTGGGCAGTTGCTTCACCCAGGGTGGCTGCAGGAGAAGAGCGCTGACTATGTGCGAGAGGCTAGGTGAGGGCCTAAGGGAGGCTCGCCTCAGCCACCGGTGGGCAGAGCACGAGAAGAGGTGAAGGAACGAGGGACTCTTCTCAGGTGAACAGGAACAGGTGTATTGGAGCGAATCAAAGGGAACACCAAGAAAAGCAAAAGAGAGCCTCTGACAGGCCGTTTTATATCCCCCAGCTCAGGGCGAAGCGAACGTAACACAGCCAATAACAGGGCAGATAGGGGGTGTTACATAGGCAGGGATGTACGCAACGTATCCAATGGGGAGTGGGGTAGGCAGGGAGGGTGGATAAGGCGAATAAGGGAACAATGAGGTAAGCCAGGGAGGGGAGCAGGGCGGCCATCGCAGATGTGCAGGATGGCACGTCTTTCCCGCTACAGCTAATGGACTTTCCCGCCAAGCTGCTTGAGGGCAGCCATGTTGGGGTGGGTGGCCATTTTATGGTTCCTGGGCCTCAGGGGGGCTGAACCATTGAACTTTTTGTCCAGCCAGGTCCAGGACACCATGGCGGGAACCATGGCCCACTGCAACAGCACATGGTCTCCTTTGCACCTTACTTCAGGCAGAGGAACCTCTCACTAACTGAATCATAGCACTGGCTGTCGCCCTTGTCAAAGATGGGTCACGGTGCAGTCCTGGCTGCAAAACCAACCAAGGCACAAAGAAAGCTCCCAGCAATTAAACTGGATTGCTACCTACACCACAAGGGAGCATGTTGGGAAGGGGATCTGTGGCATTTTAGATCCCAGTGTAAGCATTTTACAACCTAGATAGCATTTTACTTAGATGCTGCATAATATATCAACAGTCCTCAGAAAAGGACTGCAACTCAGGATTTTCCTTTCCCCTCTTTCAACTGAGGATCCCAATTTCTGATCCAGGAGCTAGGCTGAGAGCATGTCTAAAACACCAAATATCCATGCTGAGACAGCTGGCACAGCATCCTCTTTGTGAAACGTGAAAGCATTCAGGTGTAACACAGATGCCAAAATGCTTGGTACTGTCAAATATAAGGCATCTGTGAGCTTGCACAGAGGCGAAGTTCCGTGTTTCTACAGTACATAGGGTTATGCAGCAGCTGAGCAAAATGCTTTGGGATTTAGTCATCAAACTGTACTTAACGTCTTTCAGAGCAATACAGGATTTGATCTTCAAACCCGTGAGCGGGATTACTGTTTGATATTTTCTCACTGGCCCATCTGGAGCCTGCCATTATAGCTTCCTCTGGGACCAACCATTTTTAACATGTGGAATCTGCCACCGGAAAAGAATGAAGCTCATTTAATTTGCAGGATTAGAAATCAGTCTACAGGACTGTGTATTGTGAGGAATGGGTAGGTGTGGTACATCTTCCAAAGTAGCAGATAAGTCTGCAAACTAATTGCAATATAGGGAAATGAATTAGTAGCTATTATCTTATTATCTGGCTTATTATGCACTCCAGACCTAAGTCCCAAATGCATTTGTATATTCTCTCACACAGTACTGCCACATTTTATGTCCCAGACATGGATTTCCTTTTCTGCACACAGGTGGAAATGGTTACCTTGGTCTGGAATGGTTGCAGCAGCACTGGGAGTGTGGAGAGAGGTCAGCAAAAAAGAAATGCTGATGTGAAACCTGTATCTGAAATATTTTGTGCAAAGTGTGTCTGAAAACATTTCTTAGGGTGAGGTACTCATTTCAGTCTTGATATACAGACCTCTCATCTATGGGGGATTTTTTGTGTGCATGTTTGTATTTAATACGATAAATTCAGGTGGGAAGGGACTTCAAGATGTCTCTAGACCAACCTCCTCCTCAGAGCAGTGTCAGCTCTTAGATAAGACCAGGTTACTCAGGGCTTTACCTAGCTGAGCCTTGAAAAACTAAAAGGATAAAGACTGCACATGATCTATGGGCAACCCAGCCCACAGCTTCATTGTCCCCATGGAGAAAAAGGCTCTCCTTCCTTCCTTTCCTTTCCCATCTGAACCTCCCTGTTTCAGCTCATGCCTGTGGTCTCTCATCCTCCTTCCATATCCTGCTGTGCAGGGCCTAGCTCCACCCCCTCAATGACTTCCTGCAGGCACCTGGAGTGGCTCTTTAGCCCACCAGAAGCTATCTCTGCTCTGGGCCAGTCATCCCCAGCTCCCTCTGCCTCTCCTCACAGGGCAAGTGCTCCAGTTCCCCACCATCGTGGTGCCCCTCAGCTGAACTCAGTCGTGGTTATGAGTCTTGGGCTGGGAACCAAAAACCTTTTCCTCTCTTTTCTACAGCACTTCCACCAGATGATGCAAATACTCAGGAAATTGAAAACTCCTCTTCAGTGCCTTCTTCCCTTTGTGGAGTCAGCTTCCAAGCCACTACTCTGTGCTCCTTAAAGGCTTCTCGATACTGGGTGCACTAGGATGGGAAGGTGTGCGCTCTGCAGATGCACCTGGCCTGTACAGCTGGGGTGGAAGGTTGATTGAGCCACTGTGCCAAATTTTTATCTCCAAGTTATTTGAGAATGTGTGAACAAAGGTGAGGTTTTTTTCCTTTCTCACTTGTTTTAGCTTAGCTGCTGCTTCATTCAGTTGAACTTTATCATTTCTCATCCAGTGTGATTTTGAAAGTCACAGTTTCTCCAGCTGTTTTGCATGGCTCTAAGCCGTAAGTTTCCTTGTTAAGATGAACTTCATTTTCCAGCTATTGATCTTACCTTCTAAATTTTTTATTCCCTTTTTGAAGCTGCAGCCAAATAGAAATGTTTCTGCCACTGGCTGTGATTTTCTCACATGAAAATTAAGCTCAGTGCATATGGGTATGTAAAGGTAATGAAATCACATCATCGTCCAAGAAAAATCAAAGCCTTTACCAAGTAGTTTTTATGAAATTTTTCTCTGTTTTCCTGTATAATGGAGGGCCATAGTCTCTCTTGACCTAAGTGGGGCACTACTCAAGTGACAAAGATATTCTGATTCCATATAACATTCTTAATGATTCTGTTTACTCTCATAGATTCACTTTCAGGAGATTAATGATTGTTTTCTTTCTATAGAAGATGATTCAGTAATAATACTTTTGGGTAAGAAAGAAAAACTTACCGGATAGAACTGCTAATGTTTAAGTGAAATATTGTACAGGAGAGAATTGTAAATTAATGCCACATACAAATACCTGAAATACCTAAAATTCAGCTGAATTGTTTGTACATTTTTTCTTCTGTGAATGTGGGGAAATTAGAGTAAGGTGGTGATCAGTAGTCAACTATCAGATTAAGAGGTAGGAAATGCTGACTTCATGGACCCGCAAGACTATTTAATTCAATTTTCTCCTATTTTTAATCAGTGTAACCCTAATTATAAATTCATAAACCAGCCTACTGACCAAACTACTCTAAGCAAATTGTTTCTGTGCACAGTACCTCAGTTGCACGAAGGGTATTTGTCATAGAAATGGAGGCACAAGCAAGAATTAGAAAAAAATTTCTAGAAAATATTTTTTCAGAGTTCTATTTTTCTGTTGTTAGGAGAGTTCATACTTATTGTAGGAAGGCCATAGTCAGACAGACTTTTTAGGCATCTAGTCTAAGCTCTGAAGCCTGATCCTGTACCTCCTGGAGGCAGATGTTTCAGTGTCCCCATAGTCACCAATTAGCCCCTGAGATCTCAATATCCTTCTCTGAGTGCAGCAGAAGCCCAGCGGTGGCAAACAGCTCAGGCACAATGATGGGATGCTCCTGAAGCCTTCCGGCATCAGAGCATGGACGTTGTGGTGTCTGAAGAGTATTGGGCTGCAGGACACGTTCAGCACTTGTAAAGCCTGGTCCATGGTTGTGGATGGATGCAGTGGCACCTCATGTTTCCGGAGCTTGGGAAGGAGGAGCAGTGGCTGCCAGCTCAGACAGGCGTCAGAAGGCTGACACTGCTGCTCCGGCTGGGTGTCCCCACCTGGGCCAGCCATGGGGCGTGGGAGGGCCAGGCACTGCCCTGCAGCTGCAGAGGGAGAGCATGTAACTACAGCTGAGCCACCCAGGGACCAGGGGACATAGTGGGGTGTAAATCAGGCTCTGGTCCCCAAAGTCAGATGGGTGCAAGAGCCATGCAGATGGCCCCAGATATAAAATTTCCCCGCGTACTCTCAAACTAGAGGGACATCTTGTCAGGAAGGCTGGCTACCCTCTACCACCCTCTGGATTTCAGTTTTCAGCTATCAGTTTTACATGGCAGTCACTCAGATACCCCAGGGATGGAAAATAGTATAAAGCGAACAATTATACTTCATCCACTCCTAAGCCTGGTAATCACTGCAAATGTTAATACAACTGTTAATCCCCCATTTAATGATGAAAATGCCTGTCTCAAAACCTGTCTGACTTTTATCTGTGAGCAATGATACTACAATGCTCTGGCCATCCTTTGATCTTAGATACAATGAGACTTTGAAAAGCAGCAGACTGTCCATTCCAGCCTCAGAAGTCTCCGCTCTGATCACAATGTTTCTGTCAGAACACCCTACTTTTATGCTGCACTTGCAAACAAAGGTCCTGCTTTCTTTCCTCGCCTCTTCACATCTTTTGTGACCTATTTCCCAACAAAACTTTGTTCTTTTCAGAATGGTAGCTAAGAAAAATTTGCATTTTTCCTTCACTTCTGTTTTTTTTCTTTTCTTTTTCATGCCATTGGTGACATGCTGAACTCAGGAGTCTGCTCTCAGCACTCCCTTCCTCCCTCTGGCTCAGTTTGTGCCAACCCTCCCCACCTTCCTGTGCTCCTTCCTCTTTATGTTATTTGGTTTATGAACTCAATGAATATAACTGTTCTGTTTAGGAAAAAAAGATCACTTTTTCTTTTGATCCACTTCCAGTGCTCATTGTACTACCTCTTATTCCATTTCTTCTACAAAAGTCATTGTTCAGCCCCTTTTTACAAAAGTATATGCCTTTTTTTGATTCGAAAATCACTACTTCAGTGCCTTTTGAGAACTCTTTTATCAGTGCTGGTATCTTTTGTCAACTCCCACCACATTTTCAATCTCCATTTCCCTCAGTATGATCCCTGAAGAGTTATGTTGTATTTTTCTTACCTCTCTTCTCCTCAGTGCTCATTTCATACAGGTTCCCATGTTACAAACAGCACAGTTACTGTAATCCTTCATATTTTTGGACAAACTACACATTTTACCTTCTGAACATTAGTACACTGAAATTTCTTTCATATCTGCCATTCCAATTCATAAAAGTCATAATATTTTGCTCTGCAGAAACAAGTGTTCCTGCAAGTAGTTACATTCACCCTCCACTAATCTTTGAACACAGTCTATAGTTTTCCCTGTCTAAAAAGGCCCCAGTTGTGATTTTCCTCATATTTGTGAGGTATTTACTCTCTAGACTGAAGAATCAGCATCCATCTGACCCGTAACTTATTTTTGTAACATTGTCCCGAGCCACTTAGAGCTCAGCTTTTGATTATACTAAGCCTAACACTGCATTGGAACACTTAAACATTGGCTTAGTGTTCAGCACACGTGCAATCTACCCCAGCTGTAAGCACCTGCTCACATATTTAAATTTAAGTATGAAATTAAGTCCTCAGGTGGATCAGGGTTCATGGTTTCAGTCACAGAGCTGAGCCTTATGTTTTCCTCTGACATCCTGGGGTGCTGCTCAGTGCAGGACCACACCCATGCAACACTGAGTTCTCCAGAATCTGACCTAAAAAACAATTTCTTGTAATACTAGTGAGGGGGAACTCTGTGCCTTCTTTGCCCTCCAGTGCTGACATTTAATTTCAGTAAAACCAAATATAATGCTGGCAGACACACCCACCCGTCGGTCAGCACATTAACAAGTAGCTGTCTGTAGATGTATCAAGTCATTTTACCAGTTCCGTGTTGAATAATTCCCCCATGCTCTTCAACAGCCATCCCAGACACTCCCCAAATTAAACTAGATCTCCTACACTACTGTTGCAATAACTTTAACATACACCCTAGATTGCTTTTCAGTACAATCATCTGTTCCTTGTAGCACGGGAGGAAATACAGCCTGAAATATAAATTTGGAAATGAAGATAGTCCAAGTAATTATAAAACCTGGTATTGGAATATATTATAGTTATGAAAAGCATACCAGAGAAATTGGAATAAATTGAAAACTTATAGGAGAGAGGATATCAAAAAGACAGTACAGTGAAGGTATCAAATTTACTCGTGACTATCTGAGCAAACTCAAAAGTAGTAGTGCTGCACATGCTAAATGGTTAAGAGAATTTTAGCATGAAATAATTGTGTCTCTCCTACAAAGCTTTTTCATTTTCTGCTTACAAAAGTGGATGATAAGTGTCCCTTGAATACCAACTTTTTCCCATGCAAACTTGACAAAGAGTGAGTGAGTTTCAGTAAGAAGGCTGTAACACAGGCTTTCTTGCACATTTATCTTATGTAGTTGCTTTTCTGATCTAAATAATTTCTGCAAATTTCATGAGGAATTCATATTTTTACTCTGGGTCAAGATACTAATTTACTTTCTAAAGTATGTTCCCCTACTGAAAATGCAAAATATAAAAGTAAACCATACGAATTTTAAAGCCACTTATTCTCTTTCTGTTTTAAAAAATCCACTATCTTGCAGAGAATAAGTACCAAATACTGAACTTAATCTTCAGAAATATGTGTTCAGTTTATAGCACCTCCAAAACAACTGGAAATTGAATAAGACATTTAGATCTAAAAAATATTCTGGAAACTGATTACTTAAGAGCAAGTTTTGGCTGGCATTATTTTTAATCCCTTATACAAAAGGAATGGAAGGTGAGACATGTTTTGCAGTTTTAAACAATTAAGACACAGATTGGCTAAGGGGACTGGATTACTACCAGTGGTGCCCAAAAGTCCCAAGTAATACGACACTACAGCCATGCACAGTTTCCCTGTGTTACCCTGGAGTTACTGAAGTTACTCAAGTTTCCACCAGTGAAATATCCCAACATCTGGAGATTTTGTACATCAGGAAGTTAGAAGCTTGAGCATCTGACTCCAGAAAAATAAGGAGCAACTGCATTGGCTCCCTCCAGGGTCAGGTCCCAAACAGCCGCAAAAGTGACTGTGAGCTGCTTTAAAAGTTTCTTAAAATTCAACTGAGAGCTTGGGCACAGAGCTCACAACTGAGTTAGGAGAGATAAGGACCTGAAAAATCTCTTTTGTGGACTTTTTGGACATGCTCCAAACACATGTGGTGTGAGCAGGCTCACAAGTTTAAAGCCAAACAGATGCTGAGACATCCACAGGCATGGGGACTGCAGCAATCCTTTGGAAAGAGCTGTGGATGTTCAGTGAAACAGCCGTAGTGGCCCAGCACCTGCCCGGCTGCAGAGATTGCAAGGCAAGCTGAAGAAGCTTGTTAAGAAATGCTTCCAGCAAAACTAAACAGAAAATATCATTGTAAGGGGAAAAAGGGAACACTTCAAACGCAGGCTAAAATTATTATTCTGCAAATAAGTGCTGCCTTCAATCTTAGTCATGAACAGCTATGGAGGAGAATAGTGCATGCTTTAACTTGTAAAGCAAGGGGAGAGAACCTTTGGGGTGACACACTGGAGCAGCACAGCGTGTGAGAAATCTGCTCCCCTGTCCACTTCCCCTGTGACATCCCCACAAACCCTTCCTGTGTGCTGCAGGGGTCAGCTCAGCCTCACAGGGACCAGCTGTGGAGAGAAGGCCACTCAGTCTCCCCCAGGCATTCCCTTGCCCTCATCCCCAGGTTTCCCTGGGCTGGCAACACCCACAGCACAGCAAGGCACAATGCATGGACACCTGCCTGGCAGCACCTGCCTGGTGCATCTCCCAGGCCCCAGGTGCCTTCCTTGGTTGGGTGCTGAGGTACCTTCCTCAGCACCCAACTTCAGCAACAAAAATGAGAACTCAGTTGTCCACAGTAGAGACCCATTTAGGGAATATTTTGCCAAGTTTCTTTGAAAACAAAACAATGATGTAAATGCAGACCAGCCAGCCCATACAACAAATTCCTTCTTCCCTTACAGCCACTTTCATTCCTCAGTTCAGGGAGCAGCAGGACTTAAAAACAGATGGGGTCCCCTGGAGGGAGCCAGGCTTTGGAGTTTGCAGTGTCTTTGAACACTGTGTTAGCTCCAGCTCCTCCTTGCTGTCCTCTCCGGAAACTCCAGAGAGGAAGATGCAATGGGCCTTTCCCTGCGTGCAGGCAATGCTGCTGCAGGGCTGGGATACCCCAGACCTGGCTCTGTCAGCCCATCTGGTCATGTCTAGAGGAAGGGTTCTCAGGCTTGGCAGCCTTCTCCAGTGGCTGTATGGTGCTTGTTCCCTGCCATCACAAAGCAGCTCTGTCTTCTGCTGAGTACTGCCCATCACAGGAGGAGTTTCAGCACTACTCAGCATGCTAATGGATTGGGATTGTACTGATGTTATACTTCCTCTCCTTAGATGGTTTCCTTTGTGAAACTGCCAGGAATGAAGGTTGAACTTTATTAAAGTTTTGCCAAATCCCATAGCCTGGGAGAGTCAGGGGAGAGGCTGCCACTGCTCCCTGTTGCCAGGGCCATCCCAAAGGGACCTGAAGGTCCACGCTGCCTACATGGGACTCCAGGGGTCATTTACACCAGATTTCCAGTCCCTCAAGTAGCCAACTCTCAGAATCTCTGGACTCTCCAGTGCCCATCCCAGAGTAGGGGTTGTTTGCCTGACTGGGCTACTGGAGCTTACCATCTTGCCTTCCCTTGTTCCCCCATGTTCTTCATGTGTGTGAGGGGATGGTCTTTTAATCCTATCATTTAAAAATTTATGTTAGTGTCTCCACTTTATGCTGAAATGAGACGTTTGACTATGGAAACTATAATTTGGTGGGTATTTAAATTTTACTGGTATTCATGTGATCAGTAAAAATATGTACCCTTTAAGAATATCTTCATGTTTCCACACCATAATCATAACTTGCTTCAGAAGGGCTGAGATTTATCACAAAGGACTGAGGAAAAGATCATGCTGTTTCTACAGCTGCTGCCTTATGTCTCTGTTTTCCTCTAAAACCTGGCCATGTACCCCCCAAACCAGAAAAAGCTTCTCTTGTTAAGCAACTGAAAATCTTGGGAGTGAGATATAGAAAGACAATGTGCACCTAGTTTTATATTTGAGACATTTCCAGATGATTCTTGTATTTCCATTTAGTAGGTTACTTACAAAGAAAAGAATATAAATTATTAATGGCAGAATGGATCTCTTTTTTTCTTTTTTATCACTCCCACTGGGCTCTGATCAGCAGAGTTACACCAGAGATGAACTGTACCACAAGCACTTTTTTTACAGTCTACTTTGTACTAATCAAAATGCATAAGCAACTTGTTAATCAAATGTTTCAGAAGTTGCATCCTAGTGTTCAGTGATTGTTCTAGCTCATCACTGCCAGGGCAGAATCAACTTTCAGGTTTTTGGGGTTTTTTTTGCCATTCTGAAAGTGTATGCACTTCTACAACATAGAGGAAAAGAATAATGTTCATGTATTCACAGTAGAGATTTTGTGTCATCAAGTGTTACCTTTTCATGCTGGCATATGTTATTGCTCTTAAATAATCAGACGTTCAATTTGTTCCAGTAAAAGTATTACCATAATTATTGGGGAAACATTTTTTGGAGATAAAAACCCACTCTGAAAGGCCAAACTGTAGCTCTCAACTTACTGAACTCAGTGGGACTTGACTTAGGTCCAGTAACAAAATTTCTGGAAAATTCAGGTAAAAAAAGGATCTGTCTTTTTGATATCATACAACTCCTTTTCCTTTCCATCTCTATAGTTAAAAATAACTGAGTTTGTTTCCAATTATCTTCTATTAAGCTTGTATAATAAATTGGGCTTTTTAATTACAGAAATAGAAATATGAAAAGCAATTTGAAACACAGAATGATTCTTTCTGCCATCAGAGGTGGAAGATAATTACCACCAGAGTAAAGTATTATTTGTAAAAGACATCAGAAAAGGAACAGCTTTTCACAGTCACGAGTGGCAATTATACACTAACCTCTCCAGGAATCTCCATGGCCACTGAATGCTATCAATGCTTCTGTGAAAAATCTCCTCATTAATGTATTTCAGCATCTTTTGTTAGCACTAAAATAGGTTATAACCTATTTACAAAATAAAACACTAGAAAAACACTGGCAAATCTACATATTCCACAGTTGACATCCAGAGGTTTGTGAAAGTCTAATGAATGAAAAGCTCACTACTGCTGTTGCCAGGTGAGCAGTAAAGGAATCATGTCCGTAGACAACTTTTATTTGACAATTATGTGGTCTCTTCTATGGTGTTTTTTTATGTGCAGAAGCAGGCAGCAATGCCTAAAATACTAGGTCATATTTACACTACTGCTTTAGGTGGAAGAAGATGATACTGACAAAAGGAAGTGTCAGTAAAAACCACCCTGGAGTAAACACAAATTTTAGATGCTACTCAGTGGGAAGACGTGTGGTTCAGAAAGTGTGGGGCAATATTATATCACAACAGTTAGTGCAGGCTAAGTAACGAAAAACATGCAGAAGCACATTCTGCAGTTATGAATCATTTTTCTATCACAACTATCATTTTTATTAGCTACAATACTAATTGAGTTTCTTTGCAGCTACTTCAGTTCCTCTCACTATTAGCAGAAGAGATTAAATTGCGAATCAGAGCCTGTGGTGATCTCATGGAGGTAGGTTCATAATGAAGGAATAAAAGTGCCCATTTCTGCAGCTATGCTTCATGAAGCTGCAGAGAGAATTTACTGGGATCTCACTCAATTTTCAGCTTCTGAAGCTGACAGGTAAATGTTTACATGCCACAGGAAAATTAGGAAGAGTGGGGAGAAATATGATATATAGGAACCAGTTATGGTTCTCATCCAGCCCTGAGCTTATTAGAGCCTTCTTAGGAGTGAGCTAGTGGAACCCAGGCAGGAACAGTGCCTGAGCCCACTAAGCTGCCTTTTGTCATTTAAAGCCGTGCTGGCTGGCTGCATCCTCTGCTCACAGGGCTTACAAGCAGAGTTCCTGCAAACCTGACATCACCCCACAAAGATGTCAGATCCTGAGCTTGGTCAGAATAAGAGGGCAGCATCAGTCTTTCTTTCCCACATAGCACAAGGGGATAGCTGCACAGGAATTCTGAGCAAAACTGTCTCCTAATTATGTTTTCTCCACATGAAAACCAGCCTGGAAAATATCCCCTGTGCCATGTCAAAATTACCAATTATTAGTTGGCAAGTTGATCAATTTTCAAATAAAAATTCAGCTGCATCAAAGTTCTGCAATAATTATCCGGTCTCTTTTTTTACTGTAAGATATTTTGTATGCATTTGTATATATTTGGTTGCTACATTTCTGAAGTTAAAAAGTTATCAGGAAATGCTGTTAGTAATTGACTTTGGGGCTAGAAAGTGGGAGTAGATATGAAATGTAAACAGCGGAATGTCCCCTGCTATCTAGAAGGATTTTGCATGCAGTGAGCTGTAAAGTTTGGCATATCTGATATCCAAGATCAAAGTTACCTGCCTGCAGGTCTGTCCATTGTGGACACAGCCAGGGTTAATCACAAGGTTGGTTTATGCAGGTGAGGAGGAAAAGGGATTATGAGCTCCAGTAGCACAAAGTGGTGAAGGAACCAAAGGTGACTAAAGTTGTAAAATGTCATTTGTGCCACCAGGTGGACTGAACCAAATGGCTGCCAGGGAGATGCTGGGCATGAACAATTCTGTGAAGCAGCAGAGGAGCAAGAGACTGACAATGATTTAGTTCAGAACAGGAGAGTCTCTATAAGTGAAGCAAACAGCCAGAATCAATGAATCAAACTTATTCAGAAAGGGAGGAGAAAGTCCATGTGTTTGCTTGTTCATCTTTGGAGTTTTAGCAGAGTTTTATTTCCTGCAGGGCTATATGTTCTGTGTTCTATTGTAGGATATGTTCTTAGACCTCAAAGTCACAATAGGCCTTACTTCTTTCAGTCTGTGAAACTTTACCTAACACACATTTGCATGGAGCAATAACTGCTTTTGACTAAAACTATGTCTTCTAGATGGGTATTAGGAGCTGAAGCATTCAGCACTCTCTCATGGTTTGCTGTAACAATAATCCTCATGTGGAGGACTTGAGCTCTGTTTCCTCTCTGAAACAGGGAAAGAGCTTTGTTCACGGCAGTGGTTGCTCAGCATCTTCCTGTTATGTTTGAGAGAGCTCTCTCACAACAATCCCATGCAGTGCTACAGGCTGGGGGCAGAGTAGCTGGAAAGCTGCTCAGCAGAAAAGGATCTAGAGGTGCTGGACTTGGGGGTGCTGAGGCTGTGTGTGCCCAGGTGGCCAAGATGGTCAGTGGAATGCTGGCTTGTATCAGAACCAGTGTGACCAGCAGGAAGTGATTGTACCTTGGTACTTGGCACTGGTGAGACCACACCTCAAACCCTGTGCTCAGTTTTGGGCCCCTCACTACAAAAGAAAGACATTGAGTGAGACTGGAGTGAGACTGGAGAAGGGCAGCAAAGCTGGTGAAGGGTCTGGGGCATAAGTCTTATGAGGAGCTGCCGAGTTAGTCTGGTGAAGAGGAGACTGGGGGACCTTATCACTCTACAACTGACTGAAAGGAGGGTGTAGCCAGGTGGAGGTCGGTCTCTTCTCCCAGGCGACTGGTGACAGGAAGAGAGGACACAGCCTCAAATTACACCTGATGTGGTTTAGGTTGGACATCAAGGAGAATTTTTTCACAGAAGGGGTGATTAAGCATTGGAATGGGCTGCCCATGGAGGTGATGAAGTCACTGTCCCTGGAGGTGTTCGTGGACTCACTGGACGTGGCACTTAGTGCCACAGTCTAGTTGAGAAGGTGGTGATTAGTCAAAGGTTGGACTCAGTGATCTCAGAGGTCTTTTCCAACCTTAATGATTCTATGATTCCTAGACATCAAATGTATTTTTCCTGGGAGGTAGTTACACATTTGGAGTAAATCATCTCTCTTTCCTTTTTGATAAACACAACCATAGCAATCTCTTTAAACTTGATAATATTAGGCTTATTTTCCAGCCTCTAATCATATTTGAATGGTTTTTTGACAGCCATTTGAATTTTTTCAGTGTTTGTTGTTTGTTCAGTGTTTGCCCTAGGACTATTCACACATATTTGATGAATTTATAGAGAGAAAGCCCCTTCTCAGCTTCCCTTCTCCTGGACTGAAGAAGATGAACTCCCACCTTCTAAAGCAGACTTGCCACTCCTCCATTCTGCCAGCCTTTGCCTGCAGCCAGTCAACACAGAAATCCCCTTTTTTGACCAGGAGTGTCCAGAAATATACACATACATTTTATTCATCATCTTTCCCCCATTTCAGTGATTTTTCTTACAGAAGTCTCTGTAGTTTTTTGGGTTTGTTTTGTTTTGTTTTTTCAGGAGCTCCTAAATACTAACATTTGTGCCTCTGTGCCACATATTTCCCAGTCTGAACTTTACATTTTTCCCTCTGTCTTTGGCAGTCAATAAGTTCTGGAATATTCAAGGAATGTCTTTTTCTGTCCTTCCCTTGTTGTCTTTATCTGCTACCTGGTACACAGTGATAACCAGCAATCCAAGTGTGCTGCCTGTGCCAGCAAGCTCTGCTGGCACTTCAGATGGATGTGCTTGAGAATGACTGGGATAGAACAGGGTTCTGCAGAGACCTGAGAAACCCCTCTTCAGTTGTCATTTGTAGCTAAATAGAGACTCATCCATACCTCCAAAAGAATACCTTATAGTCATGTTTGTTGTCTCTCTCAGAAACCATAAACTAATTCTTGCTGTTTAACTCTGGTTATTCACTGAAAGAGGGATCATTTACTCAAGGACTGAAAACCTCAAGTCACTTCAGAAGTCTAAAGATCTGAGTCCAGTGCTCCTCTCAGACAAAAAGTCTCCTCTTTCTTAGGGATCAGCACCTAATAGCCAAAACCACTGAAAAATAAATGGGAAGTTTATTCCTTGAAGTAGTTTTTTTCCATCCCTCTGCATTTGAAGGCAGTCAACTTGTTTTTCAGGGAATTAGTGCCATGGGATGTGTCTGTTGGATAGCCAAGGTCATTTTGAAATGTGTGTTTCTGATTGAGGCACACTAAGGCACCTGTGGTGCAAAGCTGAGATCATTTCATGTGTCTTCACAGAGTGCACACATAAAGGAATCAGTTTAGCTTTTGGGCTCCCTGTATTTAACTCACTGGTAGCTACTTCCCCAAACAATAGGAGCATCAGCCATCAAATGATTGCTGCATTCAGCTGTATTTCATTGAAGTGAAATTGAAAGTCCTGACAAAGAAAGAGGAGAGACAATATCTTGTTTTATCATTTTGTTGACTTTCCTCTTCTAAAGAAAAAAGAATAAATTGTAATTAATAAAATAAAACAATTCTTCAAGTGAACACCTCTCTAGGTATTAACAGTAGACAAAATGTTCTAAAGGCTTTCAGAATAATAGAAAACTTATTAAAGAAATAGAAAAATAGCAACTTATATGACTCAAAGTCTCAGACTTCTGTTGCAAAGTGATGCCTAAAGAGTCATGCTCAGCAAGCAAAAGGGCACAGTTCTGCACCTGTGTTTTCAAATATCCTGCAGTACAACTTCAAAAGAAGCCCTGCTGTGCAACATCTAGGCTCAGCGCAAGACCAGCCACTGAGATCAATACAGACGCTCAGAACCCTGCAATACTTATAGGCCATTACAACAATTCCAAAATCAATGGAGTATTTAACACGGTGCTAATGTAACTCCATTGAGACTAAGATAGTGAGCCAGCCACAACATGCTTGTGACAGATTTTTGCAGAAGCATTTTCAATTACTGTGTATTTTTGAAGAAAGGATAAGTAGCAGTCTTCTTTGTGCCTGGCATCCTGAACAACACCCCGCCCCCAGCCTGCCCGACTCTGCAGCTGACACGGTGCTGTACTAAGGCTACTGTGCTTGAACCAGCCCGACTGCTAAGCCAATCCTATCCAGCAGTGTTCCTCAAGGCAGCTCACTGCCTACACCCAGCATCCAGTGTCACTGTTCTAGTACACTGCCAGGAGATCTATCAGAGATAAAAAAGCAGTGCTCACGGCAACATCTTCAGCTGCAGCCAATTAAACTCCCCTAGAGTGACCTATATTGAATATTCCTCAAATGTCACTTCTAATGTAATGTAGGCCAGTAAACTACCCCTTCTTAACATCTAATGCACATAGCAGATGCCATGGAAGCAATATTGATGGACAATTCTCTCTCTGCATGGAAACGTGTGACCTGCAACTGCAAATTTTTGATCCCAAAGTGAGAAAAGGGACAAGAGAACTGGAATGATACTGCTGTAATCAGTAACCTCGTTCATCCAGTCTTAGGCAGTGATTAGATGCCAGTTCCTCTACAACAAAAGCAGTATAAGTAGTTCCCATTCTGTCAATCCTCCCTCAATGCAATTTTCTGCAGCCAGTTGTGCAAGCATCTGTTGGAAAAATATTCTAAACAGGACCAGTCAAATGACTGTGTTTTTAAAAACAAAAACAAATTTAAAAAAAAAAAACAACTACCAGTCAAAAATAATTTACTTTGATCCTATTGTACAAGTGGTTTGGATCGTGGGCAAAAGGCAATTGCGTTTGTGAGACCAGCTGCAGGCAGGGTGTGGAAAGCTTTGCATCACAAGAGAAAACTGTCGTGGAACCATGGAACCTGAAAAACCACTTTATGACCATTGTCTTAGTCCCAGAGACCTCACTTCTGGAGAGCTCATAAATCTGTCCCCTCTTCCACCCTGTTCGGACGCTATAACTAACTGTTGGAGGATGCCCCTATGGTACAAATTAAGATGGCAGAACTATACTGTTGGACTTGGGAAACCTTTGGAATCTTTGCTACGTTTCCTAACCTATAGAAACTGTTGCTCCAAAGTTTTTTCTATGATGTAGCATTTGCACACAGGAATTTGAGACTGCAGAGAGAAAAGAGATGTTAATCTTTTAAAAAATAAAATTAGGAAGTCAGTCAAAAAGGTAGATGCAGCTTGCAATGGTTACTTCATGGTTTATATCTCAGGAATAATAGAATGATAGAATGGTTGGGGTTGAAAGGAACATAAAGATCATCTAGTTTCAACCCCCCTGCCATGGGCAGGGACACTTTCCACTAAACCAAGTTACTCAGAGCCCCATCCAATCTGGTCTCGAACACCTGCAGGGGTGAGGCATCCTCAGCCTCTCTGGGCAACCTGTTCCAGGATCTTACCACCCTAACAATAAAGAATTTCTTCCTAATATCTAATCTAAACCTGCTCTCTTTCAGTTTAAGGCCATTCCCCCTTGTCCTATCACTATCTGCCCCTGTGACAAGAACTGAGAGTAAAGTAGACAGGTAAAAGGCTAAAACACTTGGGCTCCATATCCCCTTTCCAGTCAATATCTGAAGCTGTGGGATTGAACACAGCTTTCCTAGAAGGAGATTTTCTTCTTTTCACTCATCCATCTTGCTTCCCTCCTCTTCTTTCTCCCTCATTGTTGTCACTTTTTATCTGTTCCCTGAATTCTGCCTTCATTTGAGATGTTTTAAATTCACTAATCTAGTAATTTTTATGGTTCAATCTTCTACTGGAAATATTAATTGCATCAGAGCTTTTCTGAATGCTAGATCCCACACAAAGTAAACAGTGCATTGCTAGAACCCCAGAAGAGGTGGTGGATACCACCACATTTAAACCATGATGCTGCATGAAGTAATTCACTGAGTACCTAGACTAAGGGTGTTTTCAGGCAATGTTCTCAAGCTGTTTTCAATGGGATGTGATGCTGCAGTCAGTAGTCATTCAAGGCAATACTGAATTGTGATCAAATTCTTTGAGTCTTGATTTCAAGAATCTGGAATTATCTACTGCCTGGCAATAATTAGACACACTTCTTAAAAACAAGCTCTTTTTGCTTGGCTACTAGTACTAAGTATTAGGATATTCTTAGTTCCTGGTATAAAGTATTTTTCTAAAACTGTTTTTATAACATGTATCAAGCTATAATTATAAATCAAATAGCTTTACAATTAAAAGACATACTTGGCCTTTTTTATCTTGTGAACATTTGCGTGAAATTGGAGCCTTGCTGTGGGTTTTTTTACATAATTGAACCTTTTCGCAAATCCCTCAATTAAAATGTACAACAGCTTTTTATAAAAAAAGAGCACAAATTCATAAAAAAAAGTAACAGCCCAAATTGTTACTGAATTGTTGCATCTCTATTTCGTTGTCAGTTATATATCTGGAAAGTAATGTAGAGGTGCAGATGACATTTCATTCTTCTTCACTGATGTCACTACAGACTCCCAGCACTCCTCCACCTATTCTGCTTCAAGACAGCAGAATCAGTAGTTCCTTTGGAGCATGAGTGTTATTTGCAGCTCATTGATAATATCTTTCTACTAAACTATTGTTTTACCTGGTCTTTACCATTAAAGGTGTTTGTCTGCATGAATACAGCCCTTCTCCACAGCCCTAGATATCATCTGTCAAAGGGATTTCTACTTGAATTGAAGAATATATAATCTACTTTCTAGGACAAGAAGTTATCTTTATCCTTCCTATCGTAGTACTACATAATTTCAGAGAAAATTCATTTTGATTCTGTCATGGGCTCCAGCCTTCTCATATTTGTCTGCATCATAGCACAGTGCAGTAAGCCTATGACAAAACATGAATTAATTTTTTGTGGCTGCAGGAAAAATCATGTGTACTGTAGGCTGCAGTAATTGGGTGATCCTACTGGGACACTCTGATTGTCACTGCAGGATTTGAAGTGGCAGGTGTTTAGTTGTGATGCAGATTCATCCTCTCATGCCTGCGCTGCCTAACGGCATGAAGGCAAATCCAAAGCTTCCAAAAGCCTGTAAAACTCTGATAATCCTGCTAAGATTTATTGCAATGGTTCAAGAAAGAGATACAAGCAAGCAAGTCCTACAATCAGGTAAAAAAAAAATAAACTTTTTTTTTAAAGATAAGCCAGTCCACTCTAAAGGAAGAAAGCCTGTAGTTCACCTTAAGTACTATCCAAGGAGAAACTAATTCCTTTCAGAGGCAGGGTCAAGTTTTATGTGGAGTCATCTTGACCTGTAATCAGTTTGGCTATGAATAAACATATGTACTCTAAGGAACCATGGAGTGAAGATAAAATATGATCACTAACACATCTAGTCCAACTCTCTTGGAGCTCTGTGGAAAGGCTGCCACTGATTTTGATGGGATTTGGATGTAATTCTGTCATTCAACACAGGTGCTTTTATTCAGGACATTTTGGTTCTCTCAGTGTCAGGAAAAAAATGCAGCCCACATTATCATCAGGAGAAACCAGAAAAGCATGGTACTTCTCAAAATTAAGCTAGAAAGTCTTTTAGGAAGAGCTGTGTTACCTCCAAATGAGTCCTTCTCTGCTGGTGGTGAACACTAGTTCAAGTGCTATCTTAAATTGGAAAAGGGTTTTCAGCACAGTTGGAAAAAGCAGGAAGAGATTTTGTGAAGCTGGAGGCTTCTACTTTTGTCCTTCCATGAATGGCACTTTGTTTAACATATGAATTCTGGGGCACTCATTGATGACAGCCATCACTCACCAGTGGTTCCACTTCCTAAAGTGGAGGGAATAAAAATACATAATTTCATTTTGCCATGGTCAGTGCATTAACAAAAGAGTTCCCTATTTCAGTGGTTTCTATAACTACCAACAAAATGTCCCTAATTGCTCTTTCCCAGACACACCAGCTATAAAACTGAATTCACTTCACAGCACTGAGATCCATGGACTAAGTTCTTCTTGGTGCATGACAAACAGGATCATAAAAAAATTTAAATCATATTTCTGATTGTTAGAGCCTTGAGAAAGATATAAAGAAAGAAGAAAATATCACTTTCCATGACTTGAAGTATTTGAATTTCAACTTCTGACTGGACAAGAAGGAAGTTGTAGGGCCTTTGAGGCAAGGCTAGAAGCAGCTGTTTAAATCAGATCGAATAAGATAGTCATACCAATCCACTCTGACCATAATGACATTGGACAGTAGATCAATGGCTGAGCATAATTTTGGCACTCTGTGTAGCCTGTTGATAATTTTTTGTTGCACAAAGTTTGTGTCACAAAACAGTCTGAAAATGAAAGCAAAATTCCTTGTGGGAAAAAGTTAATATCAATGATTCTTTCCACTAAGCAGAAAGAAGGACCGCACAGACTCTTGTCAGACTGGATTCAACTGGAATATTCAGATGGCTTATCCTCAGCCCCCAGCAGAAGAGCCTCCTTGAGGCTGTACCCCAGCCATCAGTCCCTACACTCCATTTGAGCCATTGTAGCCTGGGGAAGTGGAAATGATGGGATCTCCTGGCTGAGCAGCCCTGGTGTCAGGGCCCACCTGGGCCACCCAGGACAGTCTGTCAGCTCAGTGCAATGCCAGTTACCATTGGCACTGACACTGCCTGTTCCTTCATCCTTCCCACTTTATAGCTGCATGTCAGATGCTGCCTAGCGTTGGCCACTGAGGACCATCCTTTCTCTAGGAGTTCAGGTTGGCTAAGTGGAAGCCCATTCTTCTGTCCTAAGGATAACCATCCAAAAATGATGGGAGCCTTGCAGTTTTGCCAGTTAGTCTGAAACTGCCCTTAGGAAAGGTTAGGAAAAGCCAAAAGCAAATCAGTATACCAAATTCAAGGAGAGCAGCTCCCCTGTCTGTGGAAACAGTTGGACAGAAATGAAGGGAAACGAAGCATGCTTCACACGTGACTGCTCCACTGGCATGGTCCAGCTGAGAAGTTGCCAGCCACTCCCAGCCCTTCTGTTGAGGACACTTTTATCCAGCCCTGTGTCCTCCATTTGTACTCTTAGAAGAGGATGGGGTTGGAGGGCATCCTAGTTTCTTTCACAACCCAGCTCCACCCCTGGATGTAAGTCAAATTTTGTGCTCTCCCTGATTTTTTGTTTATTACCTCCAGCAGAAACATCTCTACCTCCCTCACACAAAGTCATTGCCTGTTACAACTACTTTGCACAGGCAAAGCCTGGTGCCACTCTCAACTGGCCATTGCTGACCAGAAGCAACCATACCCAGAATAAACCTTAGCAGAGTATTAGCTTATCATAATGACTTGTCCAGGGATGTTATGCAAAGGCAGGAATAAAATTCTTCACGTGTAAACCTTAAGTTCTGCATATACATCCACCTTGTTAATCATATTTAATAGGATGTCAAAACCAGACTGATACATGCAGTGTATTACCAACAGTCAGTTTAAATAGGATGGTAACCAGCTCTGAGAAGGGAATGAGTTTGGGATCCTCACATCATCCTCTCTCCTACAAGCTTGACTTTAAAGGTTCACTTTGAAGACAATCAGCTGGATAGCAGGATGGCAGTTAAATCTTCTGGACTCTGAAAGCAGACACTCATGGGTTGGGTTTCCTAGGAAGCACCTGTCAGACCACACATGGCTATAAGAGAGGCAGCTGACTCAAGGCACAGAAGACAGCAAATCTGTAGCCAAGCTGTCTGAAGCAGTTGAGAGAAGAAAAGCTTTCAGTCATCCAGGCTGGGAAATTACAGTGTTTGGTTTTCAGAAGGTACAGTAACACCTACATTGTTTGCCACTGAAAAATTATATTTACAGTCTGTTGAGATGAAATAATGTACTTTAATTCATGAAATTTAGAAAAGATGAAGGGTTACTTTTTAAATAGCATTCTCTGTTGCCTGAAAGTTTTTACTGCAGACTACAAGACACAGCAGTAAATGTAGTCCCTCTTCAGAGCCTGAAAGCTGAAGTGGCAGTGCTGACATATGAAATAGTGAATAATACAATTAAAGTAGTCTGCTTTCCTTCTAATATGAGCTTGGAGATGTCAGTGCCAGTACTCTTCAGAGTAATAACATTGTGCATTATTAAAGACAAGATCTCAACAGCTGTTTAATGTTAATACAAGACCCCTGAACACATTCTGAGAGGCTCCATGTCAGTCCAATATAGGCACTGCAATTTTAACTTACAGTACAATTACTACCTTCTCTTGCACTCTGAAAGTTTATTTCCTGTTTTGTCAGGCAATCATTAAACTTTGAAAAAAAATAAATTGAATTTTCAGAAAAAATCTCCTAAAAGCTACGCACAGTTCTCCATATCTCTATTTGAAGAAAAAAAAAGTGACTCTAGAGTCAGCCAAATCTCTGCCCCCTTCCTAGAGCTTTGGCATTCATGCCTTGCCTTAATTTTGCCTTGAGTAGAATTCCACTGTTCCTGTTTTCCAAGACCGAGCAATACTGGCAGCAGCTGTGATTCGTAAAGAGCCTCATGCAGGATCTGAGTTTAAATTCTAGCTGTTCACACACTGTGTGCAAGCATATGTTATAAGCAACTATAAATTGTGTACAGATGTGATCCGGAATTCCAGTGAAGCCAAGCTAACAACATTGAATAACAGCTCATGTGCTTTGTAATTATACATAATGAATGTGCTGTCATATAACAGAGTCCATCTCTGTGGCAGGATTTATCCACTGGCTTTGGAAGCAAGGAGTAAGAATTAGAGTGTGAATTTTTAAGCAAGATTTTTAATACAAGATATGCAAACCAGAGAGAGACTGATTTCTGGGGAACATTTTATGTTAGAGATTCTGATTAAATGAGCACACAAGCCAGAACTTTAAAAAAGGGATTTGTTTAAAACACTTTTAAAAGTCTAAAGACAAAAAACATATAAGTAAAAGAAAAAGTACGCAAACATTGGCCTAGTTGGAAAAGCAAAGTGCCAACAAACAGGAAATAGAGGGAAGCACAGTAAAGGAATGGGGTGGGGGGAGGAAGAGGGCAGGCTGCACTCTAATGACCAGGAAGAGCAGAGCTGAAGGGAGATGAGCATCCTTAAAGTACCTTGTACATGTTCTCTGCTGTACTCTTGTGCAAAACTGATGATTTTCGTCAAGAGAAGATTGCTCTCTGTAAATTGGGGTTTGAACAATAAATGCTGGGAATATTGACCATCTTTGTTGCATGGAGGGGCAGCCCATCATTGCTCACATACCAGATGTGCTCTTTCCGTGAGTCCAACAGAACAGCAGCACTGCTTTGCTTCTCTTCTGACCAGTGGCAAACGCCAAGCAGATACAAAAAGCCTGACTAGAAAAAATAATTCTTTTTTTTAAGCTGCGTGGAAAAGCAGTAGAGGAAAAAGAAAGGCCTGAACACAGTATCAAAATGTGAGCATAGGTTAGCTAGAAGCTGGCAGAAGATCAGACCTCTGTGGCCTGTGCCACTCAGAGCCCTTAGGTCAGCATGTGTTTTAAGCTAATTTAGATCAAGCTCTGGTTCCACTATCCTGACCAGCTTTTTTTTTTTTTTCCCCCAGCTTTTTATGCTCTTCTCTGTTACTTTAGCACAGGCACTTTTATTTGATTGCGTAGTGAAGTGGTTCACAGAGCTGGAAAAGCTGAAAGATTATGAAATAAAATAATTAGCTTTCAAGTAAGTTCCCTGGATGGGATCCATGTGAAATCAGACAGATGCCAGGGCTAATGCAAGAGTGGGGACAGAGGTGTGCAGCCTTGGTCCACAGGGAATGTGCAGGTTACAATTACCTAGTCCTAGATTACCTTGAGCTGCTGTGGAAGCACACCTTGATGTCTCTCAGAAAATATCACAAGCTTCTTCACAACTCCATAGATAAAATTTTGCCTCTTCTGGCTAATAGAGAGAGAGACCTTTTCTTATAAACTAAGATGTTTTGTGGTTCCTCTGCTCCAGGTTGCTCTCCTGATTGAACGTGGGCTTGTAGGTTTAATGAGAGTACTCTCCAGTAGACAGTAGCAGCACATCATTAGTGAACTGCATCAGCTCTGACAGAGGCACAGCTTTCAAGACTCATCCTGTGTTTGAAGGTGATTTGCTACATCAAAGCTGAGAAAATATATTAATAAGGGAAAGGAAAAATCTCTGAAACTTTGATTATATCTTGCATTTTTGTTATTGAGCTTACCTTTTGGTATAGATCTTCTTTCTGCTTGTATTACACATTCCAGTGCATTTCTCCATATGCATAGTATTTGCATCATTTGGCAGAGAACATGAAAACATAAATGATGATCAGACTGTGCTGGAAAGGGTCTGTTAACAGAAAACACAGGCAGTTAAATCACATCATATTAAATCAGCAACATTCTTATCCCTGAAATACAGCATCTTATTATTTATGGACTATTTATTCTTGACTCTTTGGTCTCCTAATATCTCATGAGCCTGATTAGCTACATATTTGATGGTTTCATTTTCTCCCCTCTGAAATTCCTTGGATTAATCCGTGCAGGTCATTTTGCTAACCCACTTTGTTCGGACTTGTGATACTGCTTGGTACCCTCAGAGTCTACCTTACAATATTGATATAGTTTAACACTGGCTGGTCTCCAGCCTTTCTCTGCCACAAACAAAAAGATGAATACTCCTATCCCTTATCTGGGAGGGACAGACGCAGCTGTATTTTCTAGCTCAATTTTAACTGCATATGTCTGAAAGATTAAGTGTTATATACAAATTCAAAGTGAATCTTTTGAAAACTTATCTATGGAAAACATGTAAAAGCACAGAAGTAACACTAGAAAGGGCTGTGGCTCAAAAATCTCAGGTAACATTAGATTGTCTGTCTACAGACTGTCAATGAGAAATATAGATTTCTGCTATTTTATTGTCCTACTGCCTTTTATTGCATTAGATGCTATATTATTTCCTTGAGTCTTCTCTTAAGGCAGACTGTATTTGATTGTGTTATACAGCAATGGTTCCTGATTTTCTGGAAGAACTGGTCTGAATTACATGACATTATGTCACAAAATTATGATGGTAAGAGGCAGCAAACTTTGTTACCACTTACGCAGCTTTTTGGCCAGGATAAGAGGCGGTAGAGGAAGAGGACTTGGTGACAAGTTACACTGGAGGAATTTTTGCAAGGGATGACGTTTCATCTGAGTGTCTTAAACTTCAGCTAAAAGTGTGTCCCATGTTGAGCAATGGAGTTCAGAGGTAACAGTGCAGGACTTCACAAAGAGCCTGCCATCAGCTGTCAGACCAGAGTCACTGTGGTAGACCTGGTATCAAGTACACAGCATCCAGGCGGACTTGGTAAGACAGAAAAATATGGTAAGAAAGAAAATATGAAGGTAGTGTGTTGTACATGTAGAATAACCCTGGTCTCAACAGCAACAAAACAGCTGTTGTTACTGGCTCCAGGCATTTTAATACCTTTTAGAGAAAAGCAGCACCAGAGGAGTTGCTCCATCCCAAAGGGTATGTGTTGCTACATCAAAGAGCAGCTAACTACATTGTTAGGACTTTGGCTGCTAAGACTAGTATGCTCCACTGCATTCCCAGCCCAGCATTCCCTACTTAACAGATAAGGAATTAGTTTGGTGATTAAATCATTTCCATCAAATGCTCCCCCTTTCAGTGCTGTTAGTTGTCCTTTTGTTGCTTTATTGACCCTGTTTTCCAGGCCATTGCTTTTCCAAACAGCAGTCTTCAGAAGAATTATCCCATTAAGGAAACAATTAGTTTGCAGATTTTAATTTATCTGGGGCCTTACTGGTATCTGGTTGCATTTCTTCACCTGTTAGTTTGCTTCAGGAGGTTTTGCATGCCTTTGCTGATGTTTTAATTGATTGCTTTGGTTTATTAGGAGAAGCACTACCTCAGATTCTAAGACCAATGCCCAAGTACTAGATCATATTGTCCTGATACACAATGCAGCAGCTCCAGAGCTTCCCAGATTTCAGAGGCAGGGAGAGAACCGCTTGGAAATTTTTGCTATGGGGGATGATTGTCTTGCCTAAGGACAAGTGAGTTCAAACTGAAAAAGTGAGAGAAGCGCCATAGCTGAACTTTCAGAGGTCAGTCATGTCTCAAGGTCTTTGGCATGGTCTCCCCATTGTAGCAGGAGTGTTGCCTTGTGCAAAAAATGAGGCAGGAGCATGACTCTGCTTTTCTCCATCATGATACCATGGGCCAATATCTGTCCTAGTAACAAAGGAACTATAGACACTTTAATTGGGATTCATCCCTACACGATGCACGTGCTCATTTTGTCTCCTTCCATTTCAATATTGAACCAAGTTGCAGAGACAAATTCTGGCCCCATGGTATTACTCAAGGTGAACAGCTGAAGCATTCAGATAGTCATTTTCTGAATCAGCTTGCAGAGGCTAAGTAGCTAGATTAGAAGAATACAGGTGGGAGAGTGATAAATCCCATGATCAGAGGCATTTACAACAAGCTATGAGACTCTGCTTTGTGCTGTTTGTTGCTTTAGGCTGGGATTTTTAAATCCCAGTCTTTGTTGTTTTCCCAGCTTTGTTTGCTCAAGGCAAAGTGATTGTTGAATACCTCACACAGAGGCCCCTAATTCTGACTGGGACACCCTGTAATATAAAACTTTAATGAGACAGAGTACCAGTATGGAGAGGATATGTCATTCCAGTCTTACTGCTGCTGGTATTTCGCTAATTTTACCATACGGTCCACATCTTCAGTATGCTATTTTCCTATAGTTTCAACCCATATACCAAAGCATAACAAGATGTACACTAAAGGCCACATTTTGCTAGATTTGTTCCCCTGAGGATGTGTCCTGTCAGATCTGACCAGCCCCCAAAAAGCCACAGAAAACACACACATGATTTTCCTGGTTCTGAAGGCAGCATCATGGCTGGTTAAGTAAATTTCTTTTGACTGGCCTGACTGAAGGGAGGCGAGTAATTTCTGAAGCCTGGCTTGTAATGTAACTATCCCTGTCTGGCATAAGCTCCTGGACTGCGGCTATTGTTACAATTCCTGTGTTCTAGCTGGAGATTTGATTGCTAAAGTCGGCTTTTGTGTCTCAGAAGTAAAGGGTTACTGCTGCGGAGCCGACTGCCGAGTGCGGCTTAGGCTCTGCAACTGCAGGATAGATGCGCCCTCCCGTGTACAGCTCCGAAGTGTTTGCAGAGCCACAGCATTTGGACATCAAGGCAACTCCACACATTTGGAGGTTTGGGGTTTGGTTTTTTTTTTTTTTTTAACAAAATGTTGTCAAATAGCAACTCTGCAAAAACTGTTGCTCAATCTGCCAGAATTTATTGATAAAAATTTAATTTGGAAAAAATGGAGAAGCTTAGACTTGCAAAACAGCAATAAAAATAGTGGGGTTGGGTCCTCCCCACACAGCTTTTTTTGCTTATGCAGAGAACCCCAGTCAGAACAAACAAGGGTACATTCCCCAAGAGTTTTTGCTACTCCCAAAAATGGTCTAATAAGACTTTATACATCCACCTTTCATAAAATCAGTAAAATTTCTGACAAATAGAACAGGGTAAAAAAAGAAATATTTCAAGGTGACAGTCACTTTTCATGAACTTCTTTGAAGGAGTGTAGCACCAGCAGAATTTAGCTAGAACCACTAAGAAATCTTTTAATTTTTACTTACTTTGATTTTGACACCATCACCACTGCATTGATTCACCACAAAATATAGAATCAAAATAGTGGCCACCTGTGTACAACAATGGAAATTACTGTGTTTTTCAAGAGTCTATGTTTCTTCCTAATATATGAGAGCACATTATTAAATTATAAGGTATCCACATTACAGAGCTGTAGTAAAATGTTGCAGTGGGGATACAAAAGATACCTTCCGCAGTAAAAGAATATCCAAACTGCCCAGGAGAGGTTTTTTGTTGGCAAAGAAAAGGTCCTGAAGATAATTCAGCTTCAAGTAGCAGAAGAGTTATGTCAGCTATTTCTTTATCTTTTCCCTCATCAATGGCATGGAGTAGGAAGGGGAGATATTCCTATTGCCCATTTTCATGTCGCTGACTAATCCATCTCAGTTCTGGGCACGCCTTCCCCAGTGACTGAGAGCAGGACAGAGGTTGGAGGCTGTCTCTGTATCTTTGTCTCTTCATGGTCCCTGGAAGCAACTTAAAGAGATCCTCTGAGCAGTGTAGGCAGTAAACTGCCTGTTTAAAGGTGGGTACTGTGAAAAATACCTGTTGGGTGACAACAGAGCTGCTTCAAAAATATGCTTTGCCTTCCCTCTTTCTTTACCCTGCTATCCAAGACAATCAAATGGTCAGTATCTTTATTTGGTTAGAGATGTATTGGACTGCTTTTCTTTCAACAGATTATCCAGTTAGATTAATTTTTGTCTATTCTTTTTTACCTTTTCTCTTCTACAGGAAGGAGTGGTATTTCTGTCTTTGGATAGTTTTCAAGCTATTTCTCTTCATCTCCTATTGTAGGTAGGGAAATTCCAGATGTATTTTGTTTCCATTGATCTATTTTGCCTAGTCACCATAAATTTCAATGTTCTTCCTCTGCTGCATTTGTTCCATCAGTTGTCTTAACTGGCAGTTTCTTTAATAGTCCTTGTTCATGTATGAGATTTGCATAGCTTTGAGCTACTTCGTTTCTCCAGAGAGAAAATTAATTTGCACTTTAAACATAAGCAACACTTAGTCCCCATTCAGGCACTGGCAGCTCTTATGCTGTGGGCTGCCTCAGATCTATCAGGGTTGTTGTTGGTTTTTTTGCCTGAATTTGTTTCTTTCTTTTAATAAAAAAGAATCTTACTGGAACCTGGTTTCAGGTCCTTAAATGACACCTTTCTTTCACTTAAATGACCTTCCTTTCACTTAAATGACCTTCCTTTCACTTAGGCCAACCAAGAAAAGAAACCTACCAATTATTTCTAAAGTTTAAATCACTTCCTTTTCAATAAGCCAGAAGCTGATGCTGTATCATTTCCTCGTTCTGTAGCTCCTGTTAGTGTGCCTTAAAAGCCAGTGTGGAAAAAAAAAAGCTTGTAAAGATGACTATATAAAAGTGGAGATTGATGTTTTTGCCATTACTTAATTCTCAAAAATACTTACTGTATACAATATAAAGTTACCACATAATATGACATAATAAGATTAGGAAGATTCTTTTACAGTTCAAACACCGATGGCCCAAAATCGGACTTGACAAAACATTTAAGAGTACACACAAATATTTTGCAGAGTTGTTTTTTGAACTGCGTTTAAAACCTAGCTAGTAGTATTTATTAGTCTCCAAGAGATTGTCCAAGACAGATGCTGGCCCTCAGGATCCCAAAACTATACTGTTCGAAACCAAACTTCTATTTGTTGGGGGCTGTATCAATCCATAGGTATCATTTATAGGTAGTTTGGATGAGTTCCATGATATTTTACCAATTATGGCATCTATTCCCTCTAACCACCCTTTTCCTCCAACCATTTCTGGTATCTCCTAAATTAGAGGAAAGTTGGGTCTGCCCTGCCTGTTAGAAAGGAGTCTAAGAAAATCTGCATAAAGAGCCCAGAGCAGTCTAAGGAACTAAAGCAATAATTCATAATGAAAAGAGGCATCTTCACAATGTTCCTGCTCAATAAAACTTGATGTATTTTCCCCTAGCTCTACCTGATAATTTGAAATTAAGAGAGTACCAGTGCTGTCTTACAGAAACTTTGTACATCAATACTTTACAAGAACGTTGTATAAAATATAATCAGTGTATGCAAGTAGCAAGACAAAAGATTGATGTTATTAATTTAGTTGAGAAACAACAATTTAAGGTGGACTGGTTAGGCTCTGATACAGAGATGGGTCTCTAAACTAAAGAGAAGACAACATGGAAACTTGCCATTTCTGAAGCCCTCTGTAGCAAAGTTTGCCTTTTCTCCTGACATGGTAAAAAAATACAACCCCATCATAAAAATGAATGCAAGGTATAAAAGAGCTTTGAGAGCTAGTCTAATATGCAGACACTGTGTGTTACCTCCTATCACATGCAAGTTCTTCTCAGATAGCTGTTGGATTCATTCTAAACTTCAGCAATAGCCTCCAATTTTTCCATTGCTAATACTGTTGCTTTATATCAGTGTACTTCAACAATGGTTTCACAACAATGGAGTTATTTTGTTTATCCCATGGATTGATGTTACTGTGGGTTACTAATTTGGGGGCGTTGTTTATTTTTGTTTTAATAAAGAATACATTCAGTCAGGACACAATCAGGCCATTTTGTTCCCAAGAAACATGCTGGTATATGAAGTGAATGTATTTCACACTAATTTGTGGATTGGAAATATGGTCAGCTAAGCAGGGCCTCCTCTGGACATTTGTCAAGTCCTCGGTCCCTGTCAGATATCACCGTCCCAGCCAAGACTCCCTGTAGTGCTCCACACATTCCATTCTGTGAGGTAGGATCTTTATCTTCCTTACTGTCTGGAAAACAGATTATACAGTTTGGATGCTACTTAAATAGGAAAAGTAAACCCTACCATTACTATTACTTTTGGATAGGCAGAATGGGAATTTGTGTTCTATACATTTTACTTTGCAGGCTATAACATTTATTTACATAACAAGTGGTAGGAAGAAGATCACAGTGCAAAGATTCCATTTTAAAATGAAGTAATTTGTCAACATTTGTTTTTCCACTCATTTCAATTTGCATGCAAGGATACTAGGTTTTATCTCTGGCTGTGCTACAGGGCTATAGTTTATTCACAGCAGGAGAGAGAGCAAATATAAACAGCAAGCTAATGGGCTGAGCCACCATCTAGCTGGAGCTGAAGCTTGCCTTAGGTTGATGTCACAGTACAGTAGCTGCAGCAAACACGTCGATGTGAGCTGCAGTTTATAACTTATTTGGGCCATGAGAATGAATATAGGATTTGAAATTCGAGTGTGCCTTTTAAGAAGGCATCTGAGACAGCTTGTGATTCTCTCTAATTCATGTAAAGAAATGCTGTTTCAAACTTCAGTTGTAGCAGCCACTTCAAAATACCAAAGGGGCAATGTTAACATC
The DNA here is from genome assembly GCF_000738735.6 of Corvus cornix cornix. Lineage (NCBI taxonomy): Eukaryota > Metazoa > Chordata > Aves > Passeriformes > Corvidae > Corvus > Corvus cornix. Next base: position 15,313,622 of record NC_047057.1, on the reverse strand, counting down.
TACCTATAGATGTCCTCTATTTGTCCTCTGGGCTCCTTTAGTGCCAGTGAAGGGATGGAGAACTTTTTGGGTGTCACTCATTTAGAATCACAGAATCATAGAATGGTTTGGGATGGAAGGGACCTTAAAGATCATCTAGTTCCAAGCCCTCTGCCATGGGCAGGGACACCCTCCACTAGACTGGGTTGCTCAATGCCCCACCCAACCTGGCCTTGAGCACTTCCAAGGAGGAGACCTCCACAGCTTCTCTGACCAAACTGTTCCAGCGCCTCACCACCATCACAGTAAAGAATTTCCTCCATATATCTATCCTAAGTTTCCCCTTTCAGTTTGAACCCATTACTCCTTGTCCTGTCACTACAGTTCCTGATGAAGGGTCCTTCTCCAGTTTCCCAGTTGCTATGAGGTCTCCACACACCCTTCTCCAGGCTGAACAGCCCCAGCTCCCTCAGTCTGTCTTCATAGTGGAGGTGCTCTAGTCCCCTTATAAATTTCATGTCCCTCCTCTGGACTTGCTCCAAAAGTTCCATGTCCTTCATATGTTGGGGGCACCAGGACCTGGTTCTGGCACTTGGCACAGTCCAGGGGTGTACTCAGAGGCAGAGGCAATGGCACCTTGAAGGGCCTGAGATCAGCTCAGCTGGCTGGAGCCTGGTGCAAGTAACACCAAGGTTGTGGGTTCAGTCCTGAACAGGCCATTCATGTAAGAGCTGGACTTCAAGATCCTTGTGGGTCCTTTCCAACACAGAACCTTCTGTGGCCTGGAACTAAAGACTTGATTGTCTCCATTGGCTGGAAAAGGCGTGTGAGCAAAGCTCAGATGTAGATGTCTCTCCATTTCTGACATACTGTAAGACTGGGGAGATAATAACTTGCATAAATAAGCAAAGTTACTACTTAACCAACACTAAATCTTATGTTGTCCACTGACATCCCCCTGTCAGGACAAATATTTTGTGCTTAACTACATTTCGTGGGGAATGCTTGTTGGATTTGGGTATCCTTTGCAGGCTACAAGTATCAATTTAACTTAAATTGATATGAAAATTGTATAATATTATATATGTATATTATATAAAAATATATTCTTTCCAGAGCATTTCCATAATGAATACAAGTTTCCAAAACCAAACAGGTGTTCCTGGATGAAGAAAGATGGACTTTTTTTCTTATTATTCTTTCATGGATAACAGAGACAATATTGTCCAGCATGATTTATTTGGAATAGCTATTACAACCCAGAGAATGACTGCACATGCAACAACAGGCTGGCCCTTACCATCAAAACATTCACATAAAGTTTCTTTACTAAGAATGTGATAGCTGCTTCACCTGAATGTGAAGAAGTCTGATGCCCTGTATTTGATGACAGCGATGAAGAGAAAAGTACTCCTTTTTAAAATTTATATAGAATTTTTCACTGATGCGATAACAGTAAAATATCTGGGGAAAAATATAACAGTAAAAATTTTCTTTACTGATATGCCAACTTTATTCATTTCTGCATGCAAAAACTGAATTATTTATTTGCATGAGGCAATTTATTCTATACAGTTGCAGCAAATACTTGTTGATGTCTTAGGAAAAGTTTTTACTTGCTCACATGAGTATAGGACTAAATTTCTTTCTCCAGATACATAGTTTATTGTTAACAACAGTCTGAAAGTGCTTCTACAAGCATAGATTTGAGCTGGAGCTACAGATTTTTTTTTTGACCACAAGAGATGAAAAGTTACAAAGTCTGTTCGCTGTTTGAATGACATTTTATGAGTGAGATAGCCATCTAACTATTGATAAGCCTGGGTATCTCATTACCTCCTGTGAGCTGTCATGACAGCTACGTATTTTTTGATTGAATGGGCTGGTAGCAGAAACTGTTCACTGGAAATCTCAGGTCTTTCTGGAGGAAGATGGAAATATATGAAAATACACAAGCTGAATTTCAAAAAAGCTCTATGTGAGAGACTGCATCCTGAGTTTGAGGATGAAGTTGTCTAAATATCCCAAGAGGCGCATTTTCTCCTTTCTGGAAATCAGAAATTAATGGGAATAAAATTCTTCTATTCTCCCTGTTTGGTTTTGTTGGTTTGGGATTTTTTTCTTCTATTGCTCTAAATTTCAGAATGTTCTTCTTCCCATGAGGAGGATCTCTGAATATGCACAGGTAAGTGATGGTTGGATAAGAAATTCCTGGAATAAAGTAGATTGGGTCCCCAAATCCAGATCTCACAGAAATCAGATCTCAGTCCTGAAGGATATGTAACAGGAAAATCAGAGAAATATGTATACTAAATCTTGATTGATTTGATAACAAAGACAGACCAACAGACATTGCAATAGACTTCTGCTAGAAATTTTGGCCATTTCTGACTTACCTTTGTAGACGATTGTGTACTAGGAACAAAATGAATACCATTGCTGTAGTTCAGACTTTTAAGCTTGTGCCTGGATCTTAAGTTTCCAAGCAGCTCCATCCATGCTGATTGCAATTTCAGACTTTATTTTCTCTGATGTGGAAGCTTGATTACAAGAACAAATGTGGAAGTCCAGTTCAAACAACTATGCACTGTGCACATTAATTCTCCTTTGGAAGCTTGTAGGAAATTCTTGTGGCCAAAAAAAAGCCCAAGTTTCAGAGCACCTGTCTCTGAGAGGCTTTCTGTAGTATCACATCTCTCAGCCTCTCATTTCTGGCATATGCATTGACTCTACTATGGGCTCCATATAGAAAACTTTGAAGTGTTAAAAGAGTCTTTGATATGGTGCCATAGCAATTTAATTATTTTCTCCCGTGCTGCCTCAGCTCCACTAAGCTTAAGGAATTAGATGGGATGCAAGATTTTAGCTTTAACTTATAAAAATGCAAATGATCTGGAATTAAATTGCTCAGGAACTTGACTCTCCATCATACACAAGTGATAAGAAGCACTTGAACTGCAGTTCTTTCCCATGGCACAGAATTCTGCCTGAGTGATCGCTGGACTGGGAGCTTTTCCACCTCACCTCCTCTTCCTATCTCCAAAGAATTTAATGTGCTACAAAATACTTATCTTCCACCCCACTCTGTTTTCAAGGAGGAAGTCACCTGAAGTACAGATCAGATTTTTAGAAAGTCCTTTCTGTTGTACTTCACATTTATATCCATGGAAAGTCCTCCATCTGCCCAGAATATCAGTTTTGCAGGGCTCCTTTTGCACAAGAAAAATCCACAAACAAATAGCTTTCAGCTTTGTCTACCAGCACATACCTTGTGACACCTTGGGCCTTTACTCCACCTTCTTGATCTCTTCTGCTTTTGAGAAAACAATTTGAAAGATCTCCCATTGCTGATTTTATTCAGGATCTTCAGAGGATTATAGCAGATGAAGAAACACAAATTTTATTCAAGGTGAGAAACCAGCATGATTACAATTCATTGTCATTCAAGCACATAACAGATAGATTGCCTCTGCCTCCCTGCCTCTTCTCCCCTGAATGTGGTGTGGAGTTTTAAAGAGAGAAGTTACTGTCTTTGCCTTCCTCATACATTTTCTCACCAGACACACTGGATTATTGGAAGTGTCCCAGTAGCTTCCTTGACATAAGGGACTTGAGTGAGCTTCCTATATATATATGTAAGTATGTATATGTATACAGGACATCTCCCCCTGATTGTTCATCTACTTCAATCATCTCAGTTTCCAGATCTTATTGACCCCATCACCTGTTTACTGTTTCCCCACTATGAGCTGAAGATTCCCCTTCTCCTGCACCCCCAGAGCCATAGTGAATTCTGTGCCTCCTCTGTTTGCTTTGCCCTGATATGCTCCACCTTCTCTTCAGTTTAGTTCTGCTGTGGTGTCAAATCTATCTACATCTGCTTTTTCCAGAAAATGCTCAGTACCCTGCATGTACATGGTCTGTGCACAGACACACCCTTGGAACTTGCTCGTATTACCAACTTGCAAAACCTACAAGATACATGGGCAGAAATGTAACTGAGACCTGAGGTTCTGTTAATGCATTTCCTCTTGTGATAAAGGCTTTTGAGGCTGTAAAACAGAAACACACCAAATCCATGCTTTGGCATAGGGTGCAACACATTTGAAGAAAACAATAAACAAAAGCTTCCCACTCTATATAGCACTTCATAAATATGTGTTTATTTCCTCTTCTTTCATCAGTTTTACAGTTTTAACCAGTGCCTCAGTGGTAATGTTTGTCAGAAGCATACAATGGAACTTCAGATTCTTCTACTCTGTAGTTATGAAATTAAAAACAAATTAACAGGCCTTTCCATACGGAACTGCACCAAAAAATAATGAAACTAATTTATTATAGCATATTACAGAGTTACATAAGATTTCAACTTACATTTCTATCTTACTCCATGTACTGTATTTACACAGTTAACTAATTTATTATTTACATTTTTCAAATTCTGTAGTCATAAATCTTTTTATATTGTACATTCTAGTTTAAACTTTTATTACAGAAATTATTTAACATGCGTTTTAGACACTGCAATTACAATATTTCACATGAGTTCTAGGAAATTACTGCCTGGTTTCACTAGTGATGTGTCAAGATGCCTCCTTCATAAGAAAATACATATTACAAAGGAATTTTATAATATTCAGAATCTTGAATTTTGAAAAAGCTAAGTATATGGGATGTAATAATGATAATGCTATTTCCTTTTCTATGCAATATTTTGTTTGGAATGACATTTTACCTGAGATGTAAAATTGTTAAATGTGTGGGCTTTTGATAAAAATTTGAAATTTTACATAAATGTTGGCCTTCTATTTACTGAGAACTATGCCTATCCGTATAGATATATAAATTTTATTTATGTATCTATATCATATTTTCCAGAAAAGTCTATATCTACATAAATAAACACTGGTATTATACTAGGAAACTTCCCACTATCCTTAAAAAGCAATGTGCTCAAGTACAATATTCAACTTCTGACACAGACACAATAGTAAATGTGACCTCTAATGGTAATACTTCCTTCCAAGGGAAGTAAGAGGTACCTGTTGAATTTGGAAGACATGGCAGACAACTTATGTGGCCCCAATGATGGCAATTTTATATATCCAGTCCCAAAAATGTTATGCAGGAGCATCTGACACAGCAGACGACTTTGGGTCAACTTTCCATGTTACATGTAACTACCTAAATAATGTCTTAATAGAAAAAAGTTAATTATAGAAAACCCTTACAACAGTTAATGCTGTGTTGTCTTATCTCGTTACAATAATATGCATTTCTATTAACAAATGATTGCAGATACTAAGTTTAAAGCAAATGGTCATAAATTTCCTATTTCTTTTATTCTGTTACAGGTAGACACTGTTAGGCACAATATGACATTCTTTGTAAACATAAATTTTGATACATTAGACCACGAACTGAAGTTACAGAAAGCAGTACACAGACACGTAAGAAGCACAGATCCACTACACATTCCAGGCACAAATGCAGCCATCTGGGAGGCCTGACCCTGTATCCATCACAACTGAAACACCCAGCTGACACCAGCGGAAAAGAAATGCAATCTAACTGCCAAACACTCCTGCTTCTATTGAAATAATTCTTTTTTTTCTCTTCTACCAAAGATTTCATATACTTTTAAAATATGGATGGTCTCATAATCACATGTTGGTAAAAATGTATTTTACTTTATTTACCCTGAAACACCTAATTATTTTGAAGTCAATGTCAAGAACTAAGGCCCCTAAAGCAAGTAATGTAACTAACACATTTAGAAAGCTTTCTTCAAAATATGTATCTACATATTTTTAACAAGTTGAAAATAATTTTCCAATAACAAGTCATATGAGAAAATCTCTTGAAGGTTTTTTATTTCCCAAACTTAGAAGTGCATTACACTTCCTGTGCAATGCTGTGCAACTCAAGAACCAAACTGAGGAATAGTAAGTCTGAACTTTTAACTGTATTGCTTATTGCAACTCTCACCCTTCATAACCTGTATGTGTATGGTAGGCACAAATTAATATGAGTTATTTACATCCAACAGAGAAAAATTAGAATTCTTATCATAAAATGTTTCTTGAAAAAAAATAGTGCACTTAAATTATGCAAGTTTTAAGAAATTATTCAGTATCCCATGGTTATATGAAGAAATATTAATTTTAGTCTATAAACGCATAGAGGATTTTTGTTCTGCTAATGACCCACGAGCAATCTGAGTGTACAGGTACTGTTATTGTTATTGGGAACTAGCTCTCTTCCTCTGAATGATCAGGAAAAAAAGGTATTAAATTATTTAACAAAAAAGCTTTGGAAAGATATATTAATTTTCCTTTTCTAACTTGCTAGAAATGGAGAATAAGGCAACAACTGAGATAAAAATACATCTTGCTTTGTAAACCAAGCTTCTTAATACATTTCTTAAAAGTGAACTTTCATGCTGAAAAACTGCAAGGCCTTAAAAGAGAAATGCTAATTACTTTGACAAGACCATGCCTTCTGTTTAATTCGTTATTTTAAAGCACTCCAAAACATATTGAGAGGGATTTATTTTTAGTGTAATAGATGAGTCTTCAGCTTTAAGTAACTCCTTTTTATGGCTAAAAAGCTTCTATAGCATCCTTCAAGACTGAATAATGTTTAGAAAAATGCCACCAATTTCCATTACAGCCTTCTATATTCTTATATTATGGAAGTATTCTAACCTAATTCCATAGAAAAACAACAGATGGTGTGCTAATATCTTTTGAGTGTCTTTTGAGTTATAACCAGACCTTAAAACACAGGTCTTGCTGTCTCATATGGTCTTTATGATCATGGAAAAGTCCTTTTTTGCCACTCAAAGCAGATAAATTTCACTGACCAAAACTGGCTGATAAAGTAATGGCAGGTGACACAGAAGTAATGACAAAATCATCCCATAAGTAGTTTTAAGTCTAAAGTACATAGAAAAATTGTTTAACATAAATTAGACTACAATTCTTCTATTTAGAGAAGGGGAAAAAAGAAGAAAATTATGTCATAAGACTTCTGAACTCATTTTTCATGCTGAGAAAAAAAATTCACTTTTAAGTTCATTCAGTGCTCAATATCCTGCTTTGTCCACTTCTTTGGTATTCTGTTCTCATTCTGAAAATTCTAACAGAATTTTAATGGTCAACTTACTTCAAACAAAAGAGCAATGAGCTGAAAGCACAACCAGAACAACAGATGCCATAATACTGCAGAACACGTTGGTTCTAATGGTTTCTGTCTCTTTATATTCATTTCTTGTAATGATTGGGGGCATCCGCAAATGCAAACTTCAGTCTGTAGGCCTCTGCTAGGAGTACACTGATGTCTTCATTTCCCCAGTGTACTGTGGGCAAATTCTGCAAAAATATCAGTAACTCCTAATTGGGGAAAAAAAAAAACAAAACGAAATAAATATATTTTTTCAAATAGCAGTGTAGTAACTATGTATTACTTATACAATGATCATTTACTAGTAATCACTCATGTAGCACCTCAGTATCCCAAACAAACCTGAGATCCCCTTAGGTTTAGTGACTTTTGCAGAGATAACTTGCTATTCAACCTTTCAGTTCAGAAACCTGCTATTAATTGTAGCTGAAATATCTTTATTTGCTAGATAATTTTTTTTGAGAAAAATAATGTGTTATTGCCTATTCAAATTATTTTTATGCTCCAGGGCATGAAGTTATACTGTTAGACACATTTTCAAAGTTATGGACGATTGCTAAGTCTGGGATTCTCTCACACCAATGCAAAGATAAGCTACTTCTCTATTTATACATGAAGAATTAGGAAATAAATTATTATTTCCGTCAGTTACAGTCAACTCCCACCTCAATTCTTAGCCCTGATTTCCCACTCTCTGCTGGTTTCTGATCCCCAAATATTTTCTTGTGGATCAGCTTTTCCTCTTTCTCATATTAGGTTTAGGCAAAATTCACTTCCAAGAAGCTGAAGCCCAGAAACAGAGGTAACAAGAAACTCACTGGGACAGTGCCTCCATGTTCAGTTCTGATGAACATGCACCAAAATCCACCATGACCCTCACCAGCACAAAGCCTCAAATCCTCATCTGTGGGCTGAAACCTGCCAGCTTTGAGAGGACTCTTTGGAAGATCAGCTACCACAAATTGTCTCCTGATTTCATGTAAATGACAATTTTTATAAGGCTCATAATTTGACCAAACTCAGGAAGTTAGTTTGTTCTTTAAAAAAAAATGGTGACCCATAAGGTCAAATGTGATGTAAAAGCCACTCTAAGCCAAATTTGAAGTTCATGTTTGAAAATTTCCATAGAGCAGATCACCTGTCTCATGCTTTCAATTGTTTTGATAAGCTGTGGCAAAACAGCAAAAGAGAAGTTTTGGATGAGTCACAACAAAACGAATGTGAAATTTTATGATGGGAGGTATAAGGCAATCTTAGGAATAAGTGAAGTTGTTAAGCCTGCTCATGTCTCCTAGGTGCTCCATTTTTGCAGAAAAAAATGCAGACTATTCATGCACATTTGTATACGTGCATATGTATTGTGAGGATGTGCATGTGTATATTTTTGTGTGAATACGTTTGTTAAGGTTTATTCTAAAGATCAGAAATACGTGAACGGGAATGCAATTAAAACCACAGCCATTATCTTGTTATAAATCAGAATGCTGCAGTATCATGTATAAGTACCCAGGGAAATGATTCTTCTTCATAAGAGTCTTAAATTTCCTTGTTCCCCCTTCTCCCTCCTCTGCACCTACTTTCATAGAAGATGGCTGTAGGAGCCCTTAGCAAGGATTCAGTGATTTTAGGAAACAGCCAGGAACAGAAATTAACATTAAATGATTTCTTTGTGTTTGTGAGAAAATTATTTTGACTTCATCTATTTCACAGTCTTGCTATACTGGTTCTTGTAATATGAAAAGAGAAAGGATAGAAGCTGAGCAGTACTGTATATTTAATTATGAATAATAAGTAGTAATACAACAGAGTTAGCATGAGAATGTCTCTATTACACTTGAGAGAACACATTTTTAATAAAGTATTGTACAATTGTCAAAATCCCACTCTTTTTTTAAAATTTCTATGTACTTATTTGACAGTTATGCTGATAACTGTAATTAATAAATTAGCAGTAGAGAGTAGGAGGGTTGTGTGGAGGGATCATAAATGCCTACCTCCATGAAAATTCTTTTCTCCTTTTACAAAAGTAAGTTTCAAGCAGCCCTAAGACATAGCAATTAATTCAGTGAGTTCTGTGAAATTACCTCTTTTACTGTTTGTAGTCTCAAGACTTTTCTGAGTCAGACTTCCGGTGCAAACTATTCATATTGTTGGAGCAGTGTTTTGGTTTTCTTTTGGGCTTTGGTTTTCTTTGGACTTTGGAACATCCAAAGACTACAGCTTCAATATCCGTACTACATGAAATGTAACATATAGCTCAAATCTGAAATAGGACTGTTAATTACAAACTAGTTTAATACTTCTTTCATTATCTCCAAATTTGATAATAATTTTCATCAGAATTAAATATATCAATAAATGGCAGAGTAATACATTGACTGTCCAAGTCCATTTCTGTTTGAGTGGGCCTTTTGCCACTGTTCCCAAGGGAAAAGACCAAAGGCTAAGACTGATCCTGACTAGTGAATATGTGTTATAAATCCAAGTAAAGTAACTGGCCAAAGACATACTACTTGTATGATCGTCTAAAGATACGGCTTATCTTCCTGTAATCTATTACAGAGCTTCAAAACTTGCTCAGATAGAAATACAATTTATATCTTCTTAAAAATAAAGTAAAAGTTGGCAAAAACTTTAGTAAAGAAAATGTCATTTTCTTTAAATAAGAAAATTTTGTTTTTCTTTAACTGCTTAAGAAAATCATGCTGCATATGGAGCATTCTTTGGAACAAGGAAACTACTATAAAGAAACAATAAAAAACCCCTAAGCAAAGTCTTTGGATTTTAAGAAATGTACAAACATACACTTCTTAATATTTATAAGACCACATGAGAAGTTTGTCTAAAACTGCTCAATTCAGCATTTTACAGTTAAAAAAAAAGAGCAAGGATTACTACAAGTGACTCAAGCCTACTAATTTCTTTTCATTTATCATTCATATTTTTTTTTGCCAACAGATAAACAGGAACTACTAGGTTGCATGTGCAAATAAGGCATGCATGCTACCTGCTTAGATTCATTTTCCATCCACACCAGTGTTAAAATATGAGGCACTCTTTGAAAAATGATGAATCATAATGTGAATTAATAGTTACCATTAAAAACTTGTAGGTGATAAACTGCCTGGTCTATTTCAGAAGAAAACTGAGTCTGAAAATCAATATTTGTAAAATATTCCTGGAAGAATTTTGTTTTCTGCTTAATTTAAATGGTATTTTGATGACACCTGGCCAAAGAATCAGGGCAGCCAGTAGATCATCATCAGGTCTGGGGTTTCCAAAATCCCAGTCCAATGTTTGTTTATATTTTGGCTGGATCAACAAAAAATATGGTCAAAATTATATCCTTTGAATTTGGCAATTAGAGTGCCCTGTTTTTCCTCTCTTACTGAGAGGAACAGACATTTTAATCCCTTGAACTGGGGCCCATCTGCACAGCCCAGCCTGCCAGCACAGCTTCAGCTCAGTCTATTTGTGGTGTTTGCCCTCTCACGCCACACACCATGGAAAGGCATCTCCATCCTCCCTCCCTCCTTGCCAGCCAAGCAGAGGAGGATCAAGGTATCACTTGTATTTGCTCCTGCCCCCACCAAGCACAAAAAGTGAAGCGATTTTAGTCACAGTGTTACTACCATGGTTTTGGGGCTGCAGCTGATGTCACAGGACAGTGTGAGAAATCTGGCATTTTTTAGCAGCAAGAAGGAAGGATAAGGCAGGATGTAAGAGCAGTTCTACATACAGGGGCTTGGAAAGAAGAAAAGAGGTGTCAAGAAGCAATAGTAACAAGTAGAAGCTAACTTGTCATACGAAGCTAACTTGTCATAAGAAAACAATCCTTTTCAATGAGGGTGCTTGAGCAGCTTGCCAGGGAAACTGAGAATTTGTCCACTGGGATTTCCACAACTCTCCTGGCAAACCCCTGAACAGGCTGCTTGAGCTCTGATGCTAGCCTGGCTTGCAGCAGCAACTTGCACAATGAACGTCCCTTCCACAGTGAAATCTTCCAGTGTTTTATTTTTTAAAGGACATGGGCTTAATTAGAAAAGAAATCCAAAAGTGCAACAAAAAGACCGACTAAACATTTACCACTTTAGACCATTTCAAGAACCTAATAAAGGTATGTTTCCTAACAAGTAGAAATATGTATTTTTCATTTGTATTTGAAGGGTATAGGGGGCTGTGTAGCAGAGTTGCTGGGTGAGACTATGAATAGATTAAAATCTACGTATCAAAATGACTTTTAAGTATGGCAAAAGATCTGAACATAAACTACATACTAGCTTTTGAGATTTCTGGTTTATACTGACATATTTAAATCACAATTCTGAAATAATTCTTCAGTACATTTGAAATTCAACATTTTTGTTACCAAACAAAAATCTTATATTTCATATAATTTCACTCATTGTATTTCCACGGCTTTAACTACATTTGGATTTACATGATACTTTACAAATGTGTTTGTAAAATATGCTAAAACACTTTATATATAGCATATTCAACTATGTTACTATATATAAAGTATTTTTAAATACTTAGAAGCAGCTATATAGAGTGAAATTTTAAAGTAAATGTAATTTCAAAATGTAATTTTTCTCAGATAATTAACATGTGTTCTAAAACTATTCTCTTCATCTTGTAGTTAAGACAAGACAGTGGTAAATACACTGGAAGTGCTGTGGTATAAAAGCACCTCTGGATGTGTGAAGAGTAAAAGTATGAGGTCTATGTTTTGCACATCACAAGAGTAAGATTAATACTGCAGGTTAAGCAATGGCTGTTGTCAGATACAAAATTATTCTTGAGGGAAAAAACTGTTATCCCACAAGATCCAATACACATATCTACAATAAAATACCAGACTACCAGATAGACAGCTCAAAAAGGTGATTTCCAAAGCCCTTATTCCTCAGTTTCCTCTAAAATCAAAAAGGTCAAGGTCTGCTCCTTGTAGACTAAATAAAAACTGAATATTAATAAAATTTCACAAAATATATTTTTAATAATTATTACAAAGTTATCAGCCTCTTTCTCCTCACTGAGATTATAACCCAGTGAAATCTCAGCATATTAAAACAATCCTTAAAAACCCCAAACCCAGAGCAAAGAAAGCAAATTTTATCTTGTTTTGAAATCTCACTCATTATCAAATCTCCTTACAGTATGACGTCTGCTATAATCCCGTTAATAAATACAATTTTTAGCATAAGATTGGGCAATAATATTGGTTATTTGGCAATGGCTATCTGTAGTTGTTATGCTATCTATTGTCACCCCTACTCTGACTCCATATGTGGATCTTGGAGGAAGGAACATCAAAACCAATTACAGAAAAATAACAGGTTGATACTTTACAAAACATAAATATGTTATTCTAGTGAGTAGAGCACTAAGGTGTCTTCTGTGCTAATCAAAGCAATATAATTACCTTGAAAATTAATAGTTTTTGTCTGTGTGAATTATTGACAAAGTTCAATTGCAAGGTGGTTTTTTTTTTTTTTTATAGAAGAAACTTAACAGGACATAAAAACCAGTAATAGTGTTTTCGTTTTAGATAATATAAAATGGCAGTAACTAAAGTTAAAATCAAACTTGAACATACTGTGGATGTTAATAGAGTTAGTTTTAGTGTCAAAACTGAGAACCAGTCTATTAATTTAACAAATAAAGACCCTCCTAAAATGCAGTACTTTTCTATGGGAGTTGTTAATCCTTCCTGCTGTTAACTGCAATGTAATTATGGTCTGAGTACCCCTGGTCTACAACAGCTCTATTTTATACTGATAGGCAGAACTTACAATCTTACTATATTTTATGATCATAAACTTTTCAATATTATACTTTAGGACTGCATATAAGTAACTTAAAGGTAAATTAAATTTATATATAATCTTCAATGATTTGATAAGAAAATGCTAACCACTGTATTTTTAATAAAAGCTGTACCTATTACACATTATGAACACATATAAAACACTGCAAAATTGATGCTGGCAACTTGATTAAATGGACCCTTTATGAGAGTTATTTTTACTTTCTGAAGTTTTATTTGAAATCCCAGAACATAGCACCTACTTTTAAAGAACTAATGAGGTGAAATTCTACTAAAATTTATTTAGAGTAATTATTGAGACAACCTAAGTAGGAAACCAAATATTACAAGGGAAAAAAAAAAGCTAATTTATCTTTTTAGATAATAGAAAAGAGAAATAAAAGCTATGCATACATTAAAAAAAAATCTAAACGTTTTTATGGTTTCATGGGAAATTGCATAATGTTGCATCAGAGGTAGAGCTGGATGATGATTCATACTTTATTTTGCAACCAGATGCAACCACTACACAGACAAAAGAAATCCTTAATAGAGAGATTATTTAATTCCTATTTCCTTTACAAAATTCTTTTTCACTTGATTGCATTTGGGTTTGTCAAGTGTGAAAGGAAAGGGTGGTTAGTGCCAAGTGGGCCTCCCCTCCGTGGCCTCGGTCCCTTTCCCTGCACTATGGAGCAGACAGACAGATGTGCCAGGGCTATGGTGCCTCCGACCCTGTAAGAGCTGCAGTGACCAGGCTGGCAAGGTGCTGTGCCATGTTAACCTCTAATCCTCTTCCCAGATATTTAGGATGAAGGATACCTGCTGCTTTGGGACTCAGCCAAGCTCACTACAAATCCTCCCCCTCCAGCCTGCTATCAAAGCAGTAACTGCACTAGCTGGTGACATGAAAGCACAGGTCCAGCACACACTGCAGAGCCTGGATGACCTTGATCAGCTGCCTTAGTGCTACTTTTTCCTTCTCTCTGCCCCTTGCTGTTGAAATGATAGTGGACCAAATCAATAGGGCTCTAGCTCTGAGACAAATTCTCTTTTCTTTCTTGAGTACTGTTTCTCCTCTTGCAATGTGCTCAGTAATATTCCCTATTCTGCTGCCTCTTCTTACTTCTCCAGATGTCTCCACCTGCTACATGGAGTTGCAAATAATGAGCTCTATTTCTGGAGTGCTGTGCATCTTATTAATTACCTGTGTCTCAGAGTCAGAGAAAACATTTCTTTCTGGTTGGGCACAGTTGGAATTGAGAATACTAAGATGTCAAAATGTAATATTAAAAAGATAGTAGGAATAGGTCACCTACTGCAGCTTAAGAAATATTTGCTGCAGATATGGGTTAAGAGGCATAAGTGGACCTAGATCCTTCAGTGGTACAGCTGAGTGCCTGTGCTGCTTCCTGAGCATGGAAAGCACATGGCAGCAATGGCTGAGATAGCACAGAACAGTCCCTTTTAGATACTGGATGCAGCAATGCCTTCCTCATTCCTGTAACTTCAAAGACTATGGATGAACCAAAACTCTGACAAGCACAAATGGGAAACACTGGTTTATCTATGCCAAGTGTTAAGAGCATTGAAATCTGCACTGGACGCAGTCTGAAGGATTTAAGAAATGCATTCTTGACCAGTCACAAATCAGTGTCGCTCAAGAACTTCCACCTGGAATGTGAAAGTTTAGAGGAAAAATCAAGAATCAAAAAACCCCAACCCAAGTATTTGCTGAAATACTGTAACATTAAACTTCCTAAATTCAATGCTAAATTTGATTTTTTTCTTGTACATTCCTTTATTGTGCATTACTTATATTATGCACCTAGAATTCCTTGAAAGGAACATTAATTAGTTCAATCAGTCTTATACATCTTAATTTTGACCTTTTTTTCACACACCATGACATCTCAATCAACAGACCACAGCATACAGAACTCGGAAAAAGTAGGAGTCTAACTACAGAGAAAAAATGTTATTCAGAATTCTAACTAGACTTGTTGCATCTTAAAATGAATACTTAAAAAAAAAATCTAAATAGCTTAAAGATTAATTTCTTCTGCAACCAGCTTACATTCAGCACCTCAAGGACACAGTGATTCTCAACAAGTATATATTTTTTTATCCTTTGAGTCAAATATAGTATAAATAGATATACATATATA
Source organism: Corvus cornix cornix (assembly GCF_000738735.6). NCBI lineage: Eukaryota > Metazoa > Chordata > Aves > Passeriformes > Corvidae > Corvus > Corvus cornix. Next base: position 15,298,478 of record NC_047057.1, on the reverse strand, counting down.
TATTCTTTGATTCAAATATATATTGTAATTTTTCATTTCCACGGATCAATCCCCATTACTCTTATGAAAACATAAAGAAGTATGCTATTCTTATAATTAATTTAATATTCCTAGTAAGAACTTCATAGAAACACACCTTAACATCCTGAAAATGAAAGTTTATGGAAAGTTGATGGTTTTATCATTTCTCTTTCATGTTTTTCTTTTCATGACTACTGAGGAAGATTCCAGGACTCAGCATACTAAAATAGCAATTAAAGTCCTGTTTCATCCAGTATGGATCACTTACACAAGTCATTAGCAACCTTAATTGCTAATCATAAAATATGTGGTTCTAAAGGACTATGTCAGAGGAGCTGTGCTTAGCTTCAGCTCACTTAGCTGAACAGAGATTTACATCTTCATTTTCAAGGGTATTGGTTAAAAAGTACATTAAAGGACCACATCTCAACTGGTACTACAGGTAGTCTTATTTCCTTGGTCTCAAATAAAAACCAAATCCACAAGAAATCTCCATCCCTAAAACGGGAATCAAATTTGCATGCTAGGTCTTTTTCTCAACTAAACATACTATCCACACATTATTATCTCAAGTTTATAAGACAAGGAGTTAAAATCAAAGCAAGCATTGCCACAGAACCTAAAGGATTTAAGTTCCTTCCATCCCAAATCGTTCTGTGATTCTATGATACTCAAACACTGATCTAAATTCATACTTAAATTGGACAGTCAAACAAAAACAGTCTTAGGTTCTTTCTCACACTTAAACTAGAGAAAACAGAACTTCTGTTTTACATATCTCATATGAAAACTGAGTGTCTCAAGAAGCACCCAGGAAAGTTTCACAGTTGACAGAGCAGTTCCAATAGAGTTGAAAGTTCCAATTGGTAGAGCTCAGAACAGAACAGCCCTGAACCACTCTGATTACAATTTTTGCCATATTTTTAAATGAAATACTGTTATATTGATGGTATTCGGAGATATGTGTACCAAAATATAAATCATAACAAATAAATAATAAAAAGCCCAAGTATGTAATTTACCACTAGTTCCATCCAAAACACAACAAATAAAGGAGAGCAGATGCAAATCTCCAGAGTACAAAAATGTCATGAAGCTCAGTTGTCATTCTATTAAAAGAAGATCCAAACAGAACTCATCCAAACATAGAATGTACTGTACCAATTAAGGCTGCAGCAATTATGGCAGAACTTAATTCCTGAAATGACTTACCAATGAGTAAGTTACCACATTCTATCTATTTTTTCCTGCAGTCAAGCAAGATCAAAATATTTCTATAGCAGATTCCAAGTGAAAATTTACAATTCTGCCTATCCCTGAAGTCCATATGCTAACCACTCTTCTTGGTTTGGTTTTCCTGACCATAATTTGGCAATGCATTTTAAGTGGGACAATTTCTACAGCTACACGTTCACACATATTTCATTCCCATATCTACAATGACTTAGATTTTAACACTGTAGTATGAATAGCTAAAAGCTCAGCCAAAAAAAGAAAAAGAAGAAAGAAAATCATAAAATACCAATTTAATATAATGAAGCAAAGGGCAAAAGTGTATAAAAATTTTATGTATTTATAACTTATAGTAATTATTATTATGTTTTGACAAAACACTTTAAATTGTTCCGAGTAAAATCTCATCTTGTTTAAGAGAAAACATGGCTGATGTACAATTGGCTGTTTTCTGTAATTTAAGTAGAACTGTCTGAGATATGAAAGTTTTACATTCAATAAATATGTCACAGTGCAGTGCCTACTTAAACTAGTGTATTTTCAGAAATAAATCAAGTAGTCCTAAACACAGTTCAAATAGAATATGGTCAGTATCCTGGGGGATATAGGACTGAAAGAGGCCATTTCCATTACATTGCTCAATCACCACCATCTGAAGCCATATTTTGGTGTTTTGTTCTGAGTAACAAACAGTCGTGCCCCACTTGCCAAGTCAAAGCCCATAAAGCATTTGTGCACCTCTAAGAGACTTAAATACAGAGAACCAACGACTTGGCAGTGGAAGAGAACTTAATGAAGATATCACAGTTAGAGGAAACAACCTGCCCCATCTGATAACTGAAAATTTCCCAGTTACCCTGAGAAGCCTCACAAAAATCAATAAGAAGTAATCCGAAAATCCCTTCATCTCTGAGGAAAATGCCACTGTTCAAATTAAGAAATCAATTAAGCTTCCTTGATGAGCACAGCATGCAGGCACAAGAACACAAGACAGGGGATCACCCAAGATGCATAGCTTTTTCCAATGTACAAAGACAACCACAACCCCACAAATATCTATCCATTCCTTGATACCTTAAGAGAAAGATATATGATATAGAATGCTTCAGTCAGAGAGAAATTCCAAAAGTGAATCCATAGACAATAGACTGAAGCATCAATTCAAATTAACACAATATAATCCAATTGTACACTATAAGCTAAAGAATAAAAGTATCCTAAAACAATAAATACTACATGAGAAACATGATTAACAACTGAGACTGTGCTCAAGACACCTTTAGTTTGTTTGAGGACAACAAAAAACCCAAACCAGGATTCGTATTCCTGTATCACACAATAACATAAATTTATCAAGCTTTGTTAGAAAATATATGCTGCTCTTTATGTCCTGGTATTTCACATACAAGATGCTTCACTTTATCTAATGGTTTAAAAATCAAAGTGAAAAAATTTATATACTTTTGATCTTTCACCAAAATTACATTAGGACTTAAATCTACCCCACTATAAAGCAATCCAAGGGCATTCTAGAAGATAGTCATATTCTCTCTCAAGCTTTGCTTCACAGGGTTAAACATTCTTTTAATACTCTCAGCTCAGGTCAGTTCTTCATTTCCCAATCTACTGTCATTAAACACAATTCTAAAGAAATTACATAAAACCCAAATACATAATTCTCATGCAAGTCCCAGAGAAATGCAATTTTTCAAAACAAAGAATATATTACTGGAACCACAGAAAAATAATAACTCTAAATGGAGCACTTAGAAGTCCTAAGGTACATACAAATATCCTAAGGCCCTGGACTTCTAAGACAATTAAAACACTATCACACTTTCTTTATATAATATTTAATTGCCTTTCTTACACATTGCTACACTGATAAAAATAGATATCTACAACTCAACTTTGGCCAGCCAGAATTTGAGATCAAATTTCTATGTAAGATGATAAATGCCGCAACTTTCATGAAAAGTATGCGTTTGTAAACCAATAGCTGAATGCAGGGTTTATTCTTTACTTATCTACAAAAGAACAACCTCCAGACACAAACATGAAAGAACTGAATGGTTTTTCAGTATAGTGGGTGACAGTGGGCTAGCTTAATCTTTTCTGACTGCTCATTTTTAAGATTTCCAAGGCTAAAGTCCTAAAAGCTCTTAGGCCATGAGTACCTCTTCTTGGTAATCGTAGTCCACACACAAAATGAGATGAACAAGTTCACACTGAAACTTTAAAAGAATCTTCAGATTGAAAGCAGTGGCCTCTGTCATGGTATCAATACCCAAAGAGCAGTTTGGCAAAGGAACACCCTGACAATTGCACAGCACCTCCAGAATGGTCATCAAACATCAAATAGGTCAAAGTCCTTAATTTCCCACTATGTAAGGAAAAATATTACTAAAACCAGAGAGAATCAATAGGGAGAGAGAAATACTGTTTTCATAATAATTATTTTAGCATGCGACAGCTAGTATTACATAAACCAAATACGAGTAATATTTTGCTGTATTTCTCCCAGGTGTTGGGTTCTTACATACACTTGGTTTTGTAAAAATTCAAATTACATTAAGAAGAAGGTTGTGGCCTTCAGAGATTCAAAGAAAAGCCTCAAAAAATCTATCTGAAATGGTTGTCCAAAGAAAAACCACATAAACCAAATAGGTCTTAAGGACAACATTATACCCAAATTCATTTTGTTTGGATAACTGGACTTTTGACAACATCATTTCTTTTACAAAACTCCACCTTGTGAATAAAATGTTATTTTGTTTAAATAAATAAACATGACCAAAAAGTGTTTCAGGGTCTGGCAAAAAACACACTAACGGTTCTAATGGATAAACATTTCAGTGATGCAATGCGTGGTATAACATAAGTGTTTGACGGGCTGGTCACCTACAGTGACACATCCCTCATCTTTAGCAGGCAGATGAGAGGAGGAATTCCTGTATTTATCACAATAATCTCCTAGAAAGGAAACTATAGCACAGCTTGGGAGATGTGACCTTTTCTCACAGAAGAGAATAAAGATGTCAACTACATGAAATATAACTTGCAGAGGTACATTACTGCTGGCAATTTTGGGTTGCTTTAATAGGCTTGCCTGTGAACTGACAATGTCGTAGCAGTTCCGTGCCATGCTGTCATCTTTTCTCAGGGTGGCAATATTTAAGAAAGGCTATGGGAGAGAACAACAGCTATTAAGGATTTCAGATGCCCCTGTTTAACCTGCTGACCTATGGGGATCAGCACCTGAAACTAAGCAAGATGTGTGAGAATTGCAAGGAAAAAAAATTAACACAAAGCTTTCGTGAATCAGCTGCCAAGGACTGGATGGAACCATTGCTATTCATTCAGCTAACAGCAAGCAAATGCTACTGTGAAGAAAACAAGTTAAGATGGGATAAATGAGAGCTCTCAGTATATTTGAAAAGGAGTGTCTAATGCAAAAAACACTACAGAGAGAAAACAAGTTGTGCAAAGATTTTACTCTTTATGGCAGGTGAAAGATCTAACCAGGAGGCTACGATAGTAAATCTGCCATAATGATATTTCTGGAAAAAAATCTAATTCTGATTTGTTTACAAGAATGACAAAACAATAGGCATTTCAGTTCTTGTTATTTTTACTGTCTTGCAGTTGCAAAGAGACAATTTTGTTGTAAGACAGCAAAATCTACAAGCACTAGCATTTAGGAAACCATAGGAGAGAACAGAAAATTGAAAGAAAGAAAATTAATCCTCCTCCATCTGCTTGTCTCAAAGAAAGGCATATGTCACTTCATCCTATTACTCAGCTCATACTCCAAAAGCTTCTGGTTTCTCTTTGTTCTCTTATCAGTAGTTTTGATTGAGTTTGGTTGTCAAGTGTACGGGCTCCTGTGATTTTAGTCTTCTCCAGGGTTACACACTGATAAGGCAAATAATTGACATTGTTATGCAGCAGGTTCTGCTGAACAAATAAACATGGAAGGAAAACAGTTTTCTTTGTAGAGACATGTCTCCAGTGACAGCTGTGAATTACAAACTAAATGGAAGTCCTGCCAGTGCATTTAGTTTAGCAGGTCACTGAAATTGCTCAGGATGAACAGGAGTTTTTCCTTTGTTCAAGAAAAATCCTTTTTACATTGAAATGGAGAAAATGCAGAGATCCTTCTGTGGTGTTTACTGAAAATAAATAAAAACATTGGTTGATAAGAGAAATACATCTTACAGGAGTCAGAAGGTGGTTTTTCTAGAAACTTACAGGACAGTAAAATCAGATTTTCATTGTGTGGAAGATTTGATTTCAAACTTGGACAGTAACAGCAGCACTGTGAAGTAGAAGCCATAAAGCAAGGCTTACTGGAAATCCCTTCAGATTATACACCATGTCTTTCCTTTGCTATAGCAGGAGTCAGACAAACACAATTCTTGGCAACAAGTGCAGGTGAAGGGGATCCCAATTCTGTAATGTGCTCCTCCCAGCCTTCAAAACACACTGCTCGATCCATAAGGAGTTTAGTCCCAGCACCCTGAGAGGTGTAGAAGTGTGAACAGAAAATAGCCTTCCAGAAATATAGCCTTCCAGGATGAGGAAGAACACAACTTAGGGGCAGAACAAAATCAACTTGCTTCTAGAGTTCACTAATGTTATTGGATATGGTGACAAAAATTAAAAACAGTAAGGAAGAAAAACAGTGATTACTCAACAACTATTGAACCTTTTTTGAAAAAAAAATAGTGCTTTTCCTCTGCAACTAGGCTTTACAGAGAATCACAATTTTAGACATATTTTACCACTGCAATGTGGTTCTAACACTGTGTGCTCTAAGTTGGTAAGGATAACTAAAAATTACTAGATACCAAAATGTTTAGAAGTAATTTGTTTGTAGACAAAAACATTACACATGTTTTAGAAATGGTGACTGACATTTCAAAATTATATTCTAAGGCCAGTTCATTATCTAACTGTTTCAACAACTGCGAGGGCTTCAGATGTTTTTTGTACCTACACATGATAACAACCATGTATGTCAGTGGGAGTATTACTTGACAGGTACACAACATAAATTTGGGGCTGTTTCCTAGTCATAGATGATACTACCAGAGAAGAACATTACTTATCCTGATCTGGCCTCTTGTGTGGATAATAGGAACTAAAAACTAAACCTATTTTTGGGGTTGTTTTAAATATCAGAAAAAACACCAATTTGAAATCTTTAAGAGCTGCAGAAATTCATTGTTATTTAGTGTATGGAATTTTTTCCATATCAAATTTCTCATATATTAATCAATTCACCTATTGCTTTTCTTTTTGACAAATTAAGTATATCAAATACTTCAGTTATGCTCTCTGAGCCCTCTCTATGTCTTTGACTTAAAACTTCAGAACTGGATGCAATACTGACAAAGAAAGAAAACCACTGAAAGGCAAAACAAGCTCTTAGGTTCATTAATTCAAGGATCCAATCACTCCCATGTGCCACAGCATCATTCTGGGAGCTTACTAGGAGAGCTGTAGGCATTGCCCACCCCATAGACCTCTTTTGGTCTATGCCAAACATCACAGGGTACAGTCTCACACTCCAGAGGTATGACCTATTCTAATTTACTTTATTTGCAAAACTTTTCATTTGACTATATCAAAATACTACTTTCCTGAAGAGTTCAATGAACAAGTGATTCAGGATTGGTTTATGTAACTCTTTTCTCCTAACTTTGTCAGAATGGTAAATCTCTCTCATCCACAGATTTTTATCATCAGCTGTTTTGTTGGTGGAAATGCTGAATAGCTTCACAGTGACTCCCACAGACACTTACTAGACAAGCCTCCTCTTGAAGATGATTAACAAAAAAAGTATTTTCTTTAGTCTTCCTGGTAGGACATTGTATTATATTTTTGTTGATACTGTTAAATGCTATTTAAATGTACAGAAAATAATAGACCACAGTATTATTAGTATATTGCACATTTGCATCTACCAATGTAGATTCACTTTTCAGAACTAAAGACAGAAATGAAGCTGTTAAGAATGACATGGGAGAAAAAATGTTTCATTTGTTCTTCTTAGCTGATAGTAAGAAAATTGGCTAAGTAAATACTAATAAATAAAAATTATTAGAGAGATAATAAGTAAAGATGATAGAATTTAATACTTGTAATCAAAACTATATCTTTTTTATCTTCCTGAACATATTATTTTCTTCCCACAGTGTCTTCTGAGATAGATAAACAAAAATTGTCACAGATACAGGAAGCACTTACATGTTACAAGATTTCCATTAAGGAAAATGAACATAAAGGTCTTTTTGCAGACAATATGAATTAATAACTCATTCCTATTGTAAGCTGGATACATCGTGGTCACTGGAAAACCAGTCTCATTACAGTATTATTCTCTGATATGTTGGAGTTTCTCTATTGACAATCTTCCTGAAAATTAGGAAAAGCTTTGGACAGCCTACTGATAAAGAGAACAAGCCCATCAATAGGAAGAGTTCTGATACACATGTAGATGTATTAACAAAAATCAATTCAGTATTCACAACCTGCATGGAAGCAAAAATAAATACCCAAGACTGTTCAAATAGCTAAAAATATTCAAAATAATTTCAATTTCTTTCTGAAAAGTAAACATAAATAAAGGCAATAAAATGGCAAATTATTTCATTACAGTTCTACATTCATGACCTAGAGTGTATTGCTTATTGGTGAGTGATCATGCTGCCACAAGGGAAATGCTAACACACTAAGACCAAGATAGGACTGAAGCATGAAGTAGCATCCTTGCAGCCCCAGCAAAGCACAAATTCGGACTACCTATGGTGACTGGAAACATTCCAAGCATAAAGCTACCTCATTTATTTTTTAACATTGTGTTGAGATAGCAAAGTTGCAGGACAGATTTGGAAAGCCACAACAGTCCACTGCTGATTCACGCAGTTAAATCCTGCTGTTACTACATTATATTTATGCTGTTATCATGCTACTTTATGATGGGAGACTTCATTATGGTCAGAGCCAGAGCAGATGATGAACTTCATGTCAAGAGGAAACAACAGTTGCCTGCATTAAAATATATAGTCTAAGTATCAGGTGAAATTAATTCAAGTTATAAAGAACCATTACAAGTTTCATATATAGTCACACAGAACCCTCTTCCAATGATTATCAAAACATACAGCCATGTTTTACTAAATGAAAGATTTAGCTGTTAATTACATGAGAACAGCTTATTTACATTGAGACTGTAACATGAGTTTTTCTTTTTCTTTGATCCAAAGAGTCTTTATTTAGCTGTATGTGTTCTTTGTATCTTCAGGAATACTGTGGTTTGGATTTTTCCAGGGTTTCTTATAGCACACCTTCAGCAATTCTATCTGCCAACTATAACCAAATAATTTGAATAAAATTCCTGGGAACCCGAACAGCAAAAAAAGCCCCTGGCTTACTGACAAGATTTTATCCGAAAAGCCAGATTTGGAAAGCACTAAAGAAATATTGTGTATTGGTCACAGCAACCTCCAAGTAAAAATTCACCTTTTAAGTTCTAATTTTGATCACATCTTCAAATTAGTTCAATCATTCCATTGGAGTATCATTTTAGATACTGAGTTTCTTTCACTGAATACCTGGACTTTGGTTGCTCTGAAATAAACTGGGATATTTTTTCAATTTTGTGACATTCATTTTATTACTTAACATATTTTTAGATATTTTCATCCTTCTGTAAGTAAAATCTATATTTATTCTGCTTCTAATTCTCTCCCCATTAAGACTGTAGAAATGGGCATGATATAAAGTAAACGTTAAACCACCTTCCAATTTCATGTTTCTAGCATTAGCCATTTTGTTTTGGTCAACTTTCTCAATTCTGTTGATATTCACCACAGCAATTTTAGCTGAATTAGCTTCAGTATAATTTTTTGACACACTGACAGTCTGACATTGCTTTTCTACAGCAAATGTCCATTATTATGTAGATATTTTTATCCTAAGGCTCAAATTGTTAAGACAGGCAACTTTACTGAAGTTTACATATGATAATTCTGCAATTAAGATGAACTCAATGTTTCCTCTGAGAAAGAAGTAATTATGATGAAACCACTCAAGATACAGCATGACTGTAATGTAGCAAAAATGAAATCTAGACTGACAAGAACATCCCATGGAATTCAGACGAATCAAAAATCCCTTCCTGTGCCAAGAAGTGTACTATTCTGTCAGGTGAAAATTCAAACATCATGGAAAGCTACACATTATGTGCTGTTCCAATGTACAAATCATAGTTGGAATGAATATAAATGAATCCATTAAAAAGCAGAGTTGTGGGGTTTTTATCAGAGAGCATAGACAGCCTTTTCTGGTTTGGATGGTTTTGGCTGGGTTTGTTGGGGTGTCTTTCTTTGTTTGCTTGGGGTTTTTTTAACAGTAAGGGAGATTCAATACCTTTGAGGTATTGCCAGACTGAAAATTTCTGGTGTTAATTTTATTTTCTATTCGTAGAAGGCCTTATCAAGTTTTATTACTTACTTAAGATCGGCTCAGAACAGCGTGTCCAGAATGAAACAGCACTTTAAAAAAGCATAGATGATACCAGAATATGGATGCAAAAACCTCAGCTCAGCTTTTCCATCTGATTTTCTGCAGTATTAACAATGATATGTGTAAATCTTAACTATAAAACAGAAGGACTAAAACCTTTGCATCTTGGTAAAATGCTCTGCAAATTGTATTTGAATTGCTCTGCATATTTGCAAAATATTTTTTGTTTTGAAGCCTATTCACTGAACTTATATTCTATTGATTCTCAAAGTGCCCAAGTGAATATGCTTTGAAAAGAGGTAAGATTGTATTTATGTAGCAGCAGCGTGCCTCTGGATCCCTGAGATCCTACTCAAAGTATTCAAAATGCTATGCCTGGTTTTTTTTCTGCTCTGTGATCAATTTGACTCTTCAACAGCAGCATTTACTAAAAATGGTGAGTTCAGTTTGTCAAATAACTCAACTGAAGCCAAAATCAAATTGTTATTCTGGTTCACTTAAAGCCATCCAAAGACCTGGAAGGTTATCAAGAAACTACTTTATAGATAAGAGAACAAAAATCAATCTGTATTCTTGCATCCTTCCCAAAGGCTTATTAGCCCAGCAATATTCATCACCTGTTGCATTCTATGTGAATACTTTTAACCTTATTCTTTTTTCTAGAATAAGCAAAATAGAATTGTTCCAATTATGACATACATAATGTGATTTTTAGATGTAATCACAACTACTTAACTTAAAAGTTATTAGAAAATTGTGCCAAAGCCATAAAGGTTTAGCAAAAATTATTTATATAAACTTAGTGAAAAAAGACCAGATCTGTTGGAGACTGTCAAGAGTCCACTGTCCCTAAACAGGTGTTTTTACCTCCTCATATATAATTGTCTTTTAAAGAGCTGGAGGAGAAAAAAAGTTTCCTACCAACTTCATTTTAACCTACAGATTTATAAATTCTAGGATAACAGTTTCATAAATTTGAATTCATTGCGGTCTTTGCACATTAGGAGCATTAATGATGTTTGTCTTTCTGAACACTATAGATTTGCTACAGCTTTTCATCCTCTATCTTCTGCAGTTGAATACAGCAAAACTGTGGTTCCCCTGTATGACAGAAAAAAATGGTACTGGGGTTTGGGGCAGTTTTTTTGGGTTTGGTTTTTTTTTTTCTATAAAACCCTATCTTCACCCTGAGCAATATTCTGATAATGTGAAGAAACATAAAAACCATATGGGTACCATCAGTTGTAAGAACTATATTTACAGGTGTGTTTAAAAAAAACCCAACCAACAATAAAATACACAACCCACATTATAAACAGCATTGTAAAATCATTTTCTGATCTTGCAATGTCCAAGTACTGTTCAAGTACTTGCACACTAAAATCCACAGTAGAAAAATCCAAACCACAGTATTCCTGAAGATACAAAGAACACATACAGCTAAATAAAGACTCTTTGGATCAAAGAAAATTAAAACTCTTGTTAGAGTCTCAATGTAAATAAGCTGTTCTCGTGTAATTAACAGCTAAATCTTTCATTTAGTAAAACATGGCTGTATGTTTTGATAATCATTGGAAGAGGGTTCTGTGTGACTATATATGAAACTTGTAATGGTTCTTTATCACTAGAATTAATTTCACCTGATATATATTTTCTTCATATTTTTAATGCAGGCAAGCAAGTGTGAAACTCCAAGTACTGCCCTTCAGCTCAGGAAAAAGTTGTTATCCATCATTAAATATCTTATGCATAAATGCTTTATGACCCCATCAGAATATTTGGATCCAAAAACTAGTTTCTGTAACACTGTTCATAAAGAAACCTCCTTTAAAATAGCAATGATTATGCTACATTCAGTCCAAGCCAGTCTCATTCACTCCAAAAGCTGCATTTGCTATTCATTTTTGTTGCCACATCTGGGCCTATTTATTAGGTGGCAGTTAATTCTGCAAGGACAACCTTCAAGAAAAATAATCACATAGGGAACATAAAGCTATATTAAATATTTTCCTGCAATTAAAAAAACAACATTAACAAAAACAATAGAGAAAAAAGCACTTAATCTAGCACAAATTTCACTAAGCAATTCCCATTAAAAATTTGAGAATTAACTCCTGGGGAAGAGAGGAAAAGCTGACCGATTACACTATAAGGTAAATGGGATTAATCTAATCACATTCAAAATATGCAATGTTCAGGGAGTAAAATGAAATAAAGATTTTGGTAAACTGCAGAACTTTGCAGATATGCAACACTAGGTAGTCAGCTTTACAAGATTAAAGAGTTAGGATCCTAGAGCCTTTACGGTACCCAGAGTTCAAGACAGAAATTTGTTTTTGTGGGAAAAATTATTATACAATTGCAATTGTTACTGGAATAATGTCTGAAGTTCTACATCCAGGAAAGTCCCACGTCTTTTTTTTTTTTAAGCCTTTATATTTCCTTCTCCAAGAAATTCTGATAATGAAGAGACTGGCAGATAGTCAAGGACCAAGTGATATCTTGGTAATACTCTTTTTTAGGTCGCTCTGCTAATTAGTCACTATGCAACATGGGTAGTAATGAAAAGGTTTAAACCCAATCAACAAAATACATTAAATCAATTATTGGCAAGAATATACAGAACACATAGTATGATTTTACAGAATAACTATGAAGTAAAATAAAAATTAATTCTAGAGCTCACTCAGTGACAGTAAAAGATAAGATCCATTACTAAACAAGAGTTAAAGTTATTTTCCTATTACAACCACAAGGATGTGTTTCCCACCAAAAAAAAACCCAAATTGTATTCAAATCTGTAACACTAAATTCTTTAAATTCAAACAATAAGAATAGAGGTGCACACAAAGGCAAGGGCTCAGGAGTCTCTGAAGAGTCAAGTAACTCTGTCTGAAGAAGGAATGTGTGCTAAAGAAACAGATACCTTTTCCATTAAAACATTCAGAATGTAAGGGGATCTTCCAACCACTATGAATTGTATAAATACTATGTCCTACAGTATTTCTCCACACAACAACAAGTTTTAGAGGAATTATGTTCAATATCTCTTTCCCTTTATTAAGCAGTCTCCACTGGATTTGCTCCTGGATGCTTCAGAACTTCCATCACTCCTCCTTACTGGCAACATCTCTGGTAACATCAGCACAGGAAGCAACATCTGGGCTTGCAAAGAGACATTCACATCTTCAAGGAAGTCTTCATAGAGTATTTAATATTCAGACCATTAAATGTAGGATTTAACAGATGAATTCTAATTTCTGTCAATGCCATATTGCTTCGTAAATAATACAATGAAATAAATATTTGCAGAGGATAGCGTGAGATCAGAAGTGACTGATTCACACATATTTTCCCTGACTACAAATGTAATTTAAAGTGACTTTATTTCTAATTTAGACCTGAGTCACAGGATTCACTTTATTTCACTAAACCTTAAGCCAAAGCATATAATGTAACACATTTTCAATCTAACTGGTCTCTGGAACATGAATCATACCTTCCTATATATTTGTACTGAACTATGCATCTGGTTAACATCTTTCTTTGTTACTTAAAATATTAATATTTGAAAAATAAGGAAGACATTAGCTAATATCACACATAATTGATTTAGAAAATAGAAATAACTGCTCACTTTGTCATATAGTTGCTTTGTGTTTTTTTGAAGAACACAGAGAAACATCAGAATAAGAACCCTGTCCTACTAACATATGGTATAATGAACTCAGTTGTCAAATACACTAAATCTATTGTTAAACATTTTGTTCTGTATGAAAGAAGGGTTATAAGTGAATGAATTGCAGTATGTTGCACATGAAATCCAAGCACAAATCTGCACTTTCAATGCTTCCATTTGAACTTTTTAATTTGATGCATCATCTAAAATTGCAACACATTCCTTGACTATCAGAAAAGCAAACTATTCAAATAACAACTTAGTTTGAAACTAACTGTAGAAAAAAACCTGCTGAAATGCAATTTTTCAAATGGCATGAACATTTGCATGGAAGAAAAAAACAGATTATTCAGGATTATAAATTACTAAATCCCTGTCTGAATTTTTTTTTTTTTTTTTAAATCTTCAGTAAATGTGAAAGTATTACAAACAGACTCTTGTGCACAATGATTCAAAAAATGTCTCCAAACTGTTCTGGTGAGAGACATAAATTCTTAAGACCTTTGCTCTTCAAGCATACTCCCCATCTACTTGCAAGAAAAAGTAACTGGTCATCACCGCAAAACAATTCTTTGTACTTTTCTTGCATCTTACACATTTTCTGTAGAAAGAGCCACTGCAGCTTTTACATTAAAGTACCTCATTCCCTTTTAGATGCTCTCAACTGCTGTGCTGGAGAAGAAAGCACTTGTTACTATGTCCCAGTACCTTGACTTTCAGATTTGTTAAACTCCTGAGAAATAAATGACTTTGTAAAAGCCACATGCCTTGGAATTACATTTAAACAGGTGAGGGTAAAAATCAAGTTACTAAATCTCAACACACATAACAAAGATTATAGTTAGAAATATTAATAAAATATTAAGATCTTTAAAAAATTAAAAAACACATTTATTCCACTTATATCAATATCAAAAGTTGAAGATCCTTGTCCTGTTTCTTATCAGCGAGGTTTCTGTTTTCTACTTTTCATGATGCATTCCAAATAAAATTTCTACTGATACAGTATGCTGGCCCTGTAGAATTGGTCTCCTCCAGCAAAGATTTTGAAAACTTCTTCCTGTTTTGACCAACCTATTTCAGTACAAAGAAAATCCAGACAGATTTCCCAAGGTAAGCCATGGCTGCAGTAATCAGGTGTTCAAGGACTTCTGTTCTTGCTCAATTGCTTTGGAAAGAGCAGGGCTTCCTCTCACTGACTCTTGTGATTTATCTGATAATATTAGAGTAGATCATATAACAGAGTAACTTCTGAGTTTCAGTAGCAAATACATATATTTAAGCGACTTGCAATTCAATATCATTGTACTATAGCTTGCAATTTTACTATGTGCAACTGTTCCAAATATCTTGAGGAAGAAGGATGACTTCTGGGAAAGAGCTAGATGGAAGGAGGGCAATAGAAACAGGAGCAGATTTCAAATTCAGATATTAAAAAATTTATCTTATTATTAGAAGTATATTAAATATTATTTTTAACATGCCAGGCATGAGGAATACATTATTCCTATAGACTCTTAAGGCCTATAAACTCCAGCAAAAGAAGGAAAAAGAGGTGAATTTAGGAATAAAAAATATGCACATTGCTAGCTATATAAAATGTAAATCAAAAGTGGGATTAGTTTGTTTGTTGCTTTTTTAAAAATTATTTTCATTCTCAGCTTTGCACATCTGAAGCCAAGCTTTGGGGAAAAACAATGTATAACATAGGAAAAATAGGCATACAGTTATCACCAAAAGAAAACAGAAAGCCATACTGAAAGACATAAGTAAGAGTAGTGTTACAATTTTTATTTCCTTTTTCATGCTTTTTAAGCCATTTTTAGTGTACCATATAAACTAGTCAGAATCTTCCAGTAACTTTCCAGACAGAGGGCAAGTCCTCCTCCAGGAACAACACAAGTACCATCATTAAAAGAAGGATGACATACAGTCTGTTATATTTCGGTTCAATATTAAAATTTTGCAATAATAATTTTTGTGGGCCAAAACCTGTACTTCTAAGACTGCATGTTAAAACATCTTTGCATTGTTATGTTTAATTTACAACACACTCACATGTGGAGACCAAGTCAAGATGACAATCAAAATATGCAGAAGCTTTCAAGTAAGTTGAGTGAGGTTGTTAACAGAGCAGTTAAAATTTGCCACTCACATCATTCTCTGTTCATTAAGCTCTGCATGCAAAAATAAAGTCAGTAATTTTATCATTGTAAATTGGTTCTTCTGAACATAAATGATTCAAGAGTGTTGAATCCCAGCTGTCTGCTACCAGTACTCAGAGATTTAAGGATCTCATGTTAGGTTGCCAGCTCTGATTTTCAAAGTCTAAAACAGCAGAGCTTCCAGTTTCTTGAAACACATGACAATATATTGAACATCTCCCAAAAGTGCTCTCAGCAGGGAATAAAATCACAGGCTCTTTACAGTTAGAAAGACTTCCATGTTCTTAATTCTTAACAGGTTTTGGTACATCCACAGAAAAGACCCTGTTAGCTTCCATTCACAGAAGAATGAGGGCACAGGGTCCACAACTGCAAAATCATCTCCTCATAGAGATTACAGAGAAGGAGGGAAAACACTCCTCTGTTCAAAAAACTAATCCTTTCAGAAACATAAAATTTTAATTTTTTCTTTAATTGAAAAACATTTATTTTTACTGCAGGAGCAATGGAAACTAAACTTTTAGCACAATATGTACCGAGAAGCTAAATTAAATTTATTTATTAGTTATACCACATATAATATGAAGTGAGCACTCCTATACTTTCAGGCAGAAAAAATAAAAATTGAAAATTTACATCATAAACTATGTAAAGATCACAAAAGATTAATGAAATCTCTATTACTGAGTGTAAAAAGATAGTATGAAATTACATTTCTGATATCTGACATGTTTCTAGAGTAGATAATTTCTAGGAAAGATAGCAACATCAAACTTTTTAAACTAAAGCCTGTTACTTATATGGACAGGAGTATGAATTGAATTTATCTTCTAAGAATCTTGTTATTCAGCATTTTTCTAAATTTTAATAAGATATACAATTGTGCATGCATTCATTTTGGTAAACAGGTCCGTAAGAATTACTTATGATATTTATATAAAATAATAATGAAATAATAATTATTTAAAATATTATATAAATAAGAATAAAGCACAGTTGCTATCCTGCAGATTTTATGGCTCAAGTATTAAACAGGAGACAATAAGTTCACAGAAAAGCGAAAAGAAGCAACACAAAACTCATCAATGTGACTTTAAGTGCTATTAACAGACTCAAGCCTACCTGTCAGATCTATTATGGGTATTCCAAAAAAACAGAACTTAACATAAGGACTTAGAAAAAAAGTAGAATATCTGCATTAGGTGCTCCATTTAAGTAAGGTGGCAGAGTGGGAGATAGCATAGCTACTTTTATGCGAGCTCAAGTGGGTGATGAAGCTGTTATCATAAGCTGATAGAATGGAGTCAGCATCTCAGTGCTGAATCTGAGATGCCATGAAAGGTGTCAGTATTAGTACATTAAAGGCCTCAAAAGACAAAATGTCTAAGTTTTCCTTGGTGTGCTCTAAAAGAAAGGGAGCTAAGGGAAATGCAGAGCAAGAAAGCAAGAAAAAATGATGGACTGAAAAATGATCTTTACAGCTTCTTTGCAGTCTGGGTGAATATAATTGGAGCAAAAATGCATTTGTCAAAGACAAAGAAAAGGAAAATGCAGTAATAAATATGTGAGTTGGTGACAGCAGGGGTGAAAATGTCTGTTAGACAAAGAGAAAAGCCTATACTTAAAATCATTAATAAGAAAAGCTCTGCAAGACAAATTCCTTACCACAACATACTGAATATATTTTTGTAGCTCAGCTGTGTCAACAAAATGATAACTTCCCTAAAGTATAAATTTGGACTAATTTGCTAACTTAATAATAATTACCATTAGTTTATATTCAGTTCAACAGTTGAATCTAGTCCCTGAAGTCTTGTTTCTGTAAAAGTCTTTCAGATATCTTGTACATTCCCACAGTAAACTCAGTAGCCATATTTTCTATCAATATTTTAATTCCAAATATGTTCAAAATCATACATGAATATTTTAGCACTTAACAGCATCAGCCATTCACACCTCTCAAGAATTCAGGAGAATTTTGGAATTATGACTGTAGTTAGGAAAATGAATTACAGCAAGTCAAAGTCTGAGACATGCTGATGAGTAGAAAGGTTTTCATTAGTTGCATGTTTAATTACTTAAGCTTAGATAGTAGAAGCTAAATTAATTTCACATTTTGCACTCACAAACCTACTTTATCACATTAAAAAAAATATTTTTATTTATATGAAACTTTTTTTCTTTTTTTTTTTGTCTGACACTAGTATGGAACCATTCAATTAACGTAGAATATTTATACCATCAACAGAAATGTCAGAAATCAAGAATGACCTGTTTGATTCTATAAAACATCATACTGGTTACAAGGGAAAATCTGAGCCAGGATTAAAATTTCTGCCTTTTACTGTCTAGCCATTATGTTCCCTCCTCCCCCACACGACATATTAACTGCTAATCTGAACTATGAGTAGAGTAACAGAGCTATCCAAACTACCTCTCTGTACCTCGGTTTGTAGGGCACCCAATCTAGATAAAGAGAACTCATTAGAAGTGAGAAGAGAGAATAACAAGCTCTAACTTTAAAAACCCTCATTCTTTTCCATAATATTAATCTTTGTATTATACATGGGCATTAAATATTTAAAACATCTCCCTGAAAATATGTCAGTTTAATTTCACTGCTATCAAAAAGTGACTCTGGGGAATTTGAAAAGTGCTGAATGTAATAATTTTTGCCCTCATTACATATCATTGCATCACACAGCTCATTGCATTAAGTAGCAAATTTCAAAACCGGATTAAAGCTTACTAGAAAGATTACTGATTAAACAGGACAAAATGTAAGCAACTATAAGATCCTAGGAAAATAAAACCATTTGACATTTCCCACATTTCTCCCTCTTCCCATCTACCTAAAATTAGATGCTTTTTCTTGGGACACTGGAGTTTGAAATAGCTGTTCACTGTTCTCCAGTGTATGTTACAGTAGTCAGGCAACAATCTATAAGGACATGGAATGGAGAAGTGGCGTGGAATATTCTCTGAAAAGTCATGAGGTCCCAGTTTTCATAAGGCACAAAACATGGGACAACTTCTACAAATAACATAAATTCCTTGAGATTTACATGTAAAGCATTGCCTTTCTCCTCATTTGTCTTTGGTAAAACTTACATTAACCTGCAAATCTCATGTTTCACAGGAGGTTTACACCGATATTTTGTTAATCAAATAAATGGCAGTGAGTGCAATAACTTGTTCACGTGATTCAAAAGAAGACAACTACCATCATGACTCAATTACTGTCTTACAATGAAAAAATTATTTTATTATGCTATTTGAAACATGAAAAATATGGCAGAGCATCAACACAGCTTTGTATGTCTGTGTTCCAAGTCTATATATACACCTGTTAAGGCATATACATGCATATCTATAATATATACATATGTACATCTATAATATATACATATAATATATATATATGAACATTTGAAAATCTGGAGGCCTGAGCTGACACATTTATTTCTTCCACTCTTCCCTCATCAAAATTTAATTCCCTTCATACCCTTTAAAATTGATCTTTCATTCAAAACCTGCTCAATGTCTCATCTGGCACATTGCCACACCTGATGTTCTTGGGAAATTATCCTGACTTAAGTTTCCTGTGAGGTTTTAATTCTATTGAAGGAGGTCAACCAGACATGTAAAAGAAGAGCAGGAGTTTTCATAGCTAGCAGCAAGGAACCAGGCCCTCTCACTGACAATTAGGGAAGACTTCCCTTATTCCTGTCATATGCAAAAAAACAAATACAACACACGTTATGTGCAAGAGAAATGACTTGAATGCCTGTGATCCTTGATACAGTTTATGGAACAAAAAACTTCTGTACAAAATGTACTACAGCTATGACTTCTCAATAATGTGAATTCAATGCAATCAGAGTACTCCAAACAGCATATACTGAACTTCCCAATTTTCCAATGTAGTTTAAGTGCTTATTACTTTGAAGACTAGGCAATGATCTACAGCTATTATTAACAAAGTGGAAGAATAACGGATATTATTCTTGCCTGTGGGACAGAAGTATCATTTAGAGAATTGATAACACTTTAGTTTAGCTATTTGAAAAGGTCATGTTAGACAATAAAGAAGGCCAAGCCTTTTAGTGATAACATATGATGGTGATAAAACCAGCATGGATCTACAGATCCTCAAAATTACCAATTGCATTTCTATGTTGTAAGCAAACTAAAGCAGTGTGATAAATGCATTCCAGTGTATTCCTGATTTTTGTACTTTATAGTCTAGTTTACATGGCCTATAAAGAAATTAAACCATAAAGAAATATCTTAATTATTAAATAAGTAAACAAATCTGAATGTGTGTAAGGAGAACAAAACCAATCTTCATAGTATATACTCTGGGATTATTTATTTAAAACATAGTTGTAATAGATTTGGTAGAGAGGGGAAAATTATGCTCTTTGGTGCAGGAAATCAACATGAAAAATTTAATAGGGAGGATTAACAGTGAACAGTTGTAATCAAGAGGTATGGATACCAACATCAGAGTTGATTTTGACAAAGTACCATAAAATGAGAAAATCTGACAGTGTTAGCAGGTAGTAAAAATTAAAGCTGTTATGTTGTGCCCTTAGGGATTTACTTACTGCAAAGACAGGCAATGACAGCTCTGAATAAATCCTTTCATGACGAAAGATAAAATAGATTGAAGTGATACACAAATTGGCACAACGGTTCATTTGTACAGGGGCACAGAGTTCAGTCAGATGGAGAGAAAATAAGCTGGTAATGGGCCATTTCCCCGGGGTAGGCAATGGTGGGGGTTTTGCAGCACAGGCTATTCACATTCAGCCTTCAAACAAAACTTTAAAGCCTTTTAGGCACTGAATGGGTATCACAGGGTAAAACTCAATATAAATATTTCTATGAAAGTGAACTGTCATCAGTTTACAAAAATAACTGGACTTCTACAGATGTATGCAAATGATTTGCCTATCTACCATATTCAAGTCTTCTTACAAACAACTTCCTGATATGCTCTTTGCTGAAAAAATGTTAGGTTTTGAAATGTAGGGGCCTGAGGTCTTTTTACTTCTGAATGAAAAACAGGCTACTTATTTTAAGAGACTGCTTACCCAGCTTTTTTGAAAGAATAACCATGACCTTGTTAGAGAATGTTACATGGATGAGAAATTATAAATAAATACTTCAGTGATGCATTTAAGATTAAAAAAATCCAGTTAGCTTTTCAGAAAATCTCTGCAAAATCCCAAGGTAACAAAATCTCCAGAAATCATCTTCTCAAAGTCTGCCTCACTTAAAACAGCATTTTTTTTTTTCCCAAAGTGGACAAAGAAAACACATCTCCTACTGCATCACTTCAGATCTAACCATTTTGGAACAACTCTAAGTAAGTAAGGTATTGTCAGTCTTGCTGCTCCTATTTTGTCTTAAATTCATCCTCAAGTAATGTTAGGAAGGTAAATCTAAGAAATGCCACCCTGTGCTTGAAAAATATCCCCTTCACTTACTTGAAAATCTTTCTCTTCCAGGATCTCTTTCCTCCACCTGACAAGGAAGGCAGCACAGACGTACAAGTGGAAGTGAGAAAACCCCTCTGGTTCAGACTAGAAAAAATAAAAATAGATCATCCTTTCAATACACCAATAATAATACTTTTGATCACCATATGCCCCAAGTGTATTTTTACGACATTTACTTCTAACTACAAATGTCAGCTCTTTGTATCACAAACACGCTTGCATTTCATCTATGCCAAACCTATTCATTGCTATTATCTGTAACGGGGACAGAGATGAGGCAGCATCCATTTCTCATATTTAAATTCATTCTTTACTGATGTGCTTTCCATTTGTGGTGTTATCCATTAGCTTATTTCTGGTATGAAATACTGTACTGCCCAGCTCAACATTGTGGCATGAACATATGCTTCATTGTTGCAGTGGGGATTCTTGCAACACGTGTATCAGACAACAAGGCCCGTGGAAATGAATATACCGACCGATTCTCGGTAGATATTTTCAGAGATGTTTATTTTTCCAACCGCCTGGTTGGTGACCTGCCCAAGAACTGAGGCAATCACGGGACCAGAGGGTCCTTCCTGGGCAGGGGAACACAAAACAACCAATGGGGAACGGGGCTGACCAAGGAGTAGGGAAACCCCATAGGCCCTGCCTCTACCCCAGGGCCCCTCTCCCAGGACCACATGGCGGGGGGGGGAACCCCAACACTTCATCTCCTTTATTAAGAGTCAATTCTATTACTAGCAGTAGCTTTTGAAGTATAAATTTTGCTATAGGAAATTATTAAGCATTGTAAAAATAAGTAACTTGGATTATATAGAACTGAATTAGATGTTTTCACTACAGGAAAAAAATCTACTTGTAAGATGAAACATTTAAAGCTCAGTTTTGTATTCAGATCTGCAGCTTTCTGTTCTGGTTCGAGTCATCCGATTGTATCACTTTATAAAACTCCCCCTAGAAATTAGTGTTTTATAAGTATACGTAAGAGTTTAGAAAATTTTGTGATGCTGCCTTTAAAAGACAACATTAAGTTTTTTCATAGTACCAAATTAATCTTATATTTTATTTTCTATACCACTGAGAACTGAAAAAAGAATTATGATACTAAATTATCAATGTTATGACTGTGAATTAATGCTATGTAAAATCTCATTAAAATAGAATTTAAAAATAATAATTATAAAATTAAACTATACAATCTGGCAAATGGAGATATATTTTAATGGTGATATCTATATAATTTACAAGATCTAATTATCGTGCTTTAAAAATATAGCAAGTTTTTTCATATTCTCTGCTGGTCATTTCAAAACTGAAGTTTACTCTTTAGAAAAATACAGTGTTCTGCTCAAGTACAGTGAACTGAAACAACTTCTTACATAAAGAATAACATGATAAAATACCTATTTTATTGCTAATTAACCTAGAACAACATGGTATATAAAATTTGTGCAATAAATAAACTTGCCAGCTATAACAAGTGAGCAAGGAAAAATATTCTCCTACTACTGTTTTTCCTTCTCCTCTATCCTTGACTGATAAAAGAGCAGAGTGTGCTACAAGAGGTTTGTAAAACACCTTGTTAACAGCTACAGAAACTACAGACCATATGGTCCACCAAATCAGTAAGATTCCAGAAAACAGATAATGCCAATTATTTGGAGGGAAGCTTTTAAGTCTAAAAGTGTACTTGGAACAGAAAATAAGAATTAGCTAATTTTGGAAATATGTTTAAGGAACTGCAGAAAAATTATCTGGACATGTATAAGAACCTCTACTTCATCTTGTAATTTTTCTGTTTAACTTTTTTTTTTACCCATACAAGTTTCTTCAGTGCTTTTAAATGAAACGAAATAGGTTTAAAAATGCAATTCATTAGAGAAAAAATGCATATCCCCTACAGATTTAAAAATTCATCATGCTTCAGAGATAAGTCTAGGTACAAAGTATTTCCAATGGATAGTTTTAGACAGTTTTAGAAATTGAGTAAAACAGCTAATGCATAATTGCCTTTTCTAACACCTGATACCTATTATACTTTTCCATTTGCAGCTTTTGAAGTTATAAACAGTTTGATCTCTAAATGTACAGAAATACAGGCTACCAGCTAAAAGCTATTTAAAATCAAGTATAAACAATGACCTTGATTTAAATATTTTAGCAAAAAATCTAAAGGCAGATGTACAACCTTCCAGAAGACTTAGTCTGAACATATTACAGACGACTCGAAGCACATTATCTAAGAACCATCTGTCATTATCAATAACAATCATTTAGATTGTTAACATCACAAATATCTCATTGCCCTGCAAATGCTGGATCTCCTCTGTAGCTGAAATTAAAGGCATTCTTTGAACTGCACTCCCCAAACTTCTTGAATTAGATGACCACCAAAAGAATGCTAATTTTGTTGTATGACGAGACTGATTATTGTCTTGTCAATGATTAGTCTAAGCTGCCTCCCACCCTGGATACTTCAACATTTAGGGAGTGTAATACCTCATGCTATTTTATTTGTTAATAAATACAGTACAAGATTATTGTTTAAGTACTCAGAATAATTAAAGCTATGACATTTTTTCAGGCTTAGGTATTAATCCACATTTCACATTCAAATAATAGCTCAGACACAAGAACTTCCAAACACTCAATGATTACACATGAATACAGCAACTTTAGGAAACTCCATTTCTACCACATTACAAAGAGCAGATAGCTTAGGTGAAAAGAGATTTAAATAATTTTTGCCAAAATATCCAAGCAGTCTATGGCAGAAAAAGAGAAAGAAACCAGCACAGGAACATCATGGAAAGTGGAATATGTTGGCTGCTCTTCCAAGGTTTTCATTTTTGATCAGCCAGGAGCTTCAACTTCCTAGGCACAGACTCAATCCACCGTCAAAACAGACTCAAGAATTCTAGTCTGAGAGGAAACACAGCAAGATCACACCAGCGAGGTCCATCACAGTAACTAGCCTTTCACCAGGAATGACCAACAGCAGATGACTGAGTATAGGAGTGCAAGATACAGCAGTATGTCCCCAGAATACTCCAAGTTTCAAAGGTTTCATGCTCAGAGATGTCCTAAGAGAAGCTGTAGAATATGTCCATTTAATAGGTGTTAATGGATTTGTCTTCACTTAACTTCCTAAATCTTTTTGCAACTGTAAGCTTTTTGGTAAACTACCAAGTCCTGGAACAAAGAATTCCAAAACACAAGTGCATGCTATATAGCATGTCTGGTTTAAACCCAACACCTGCTAGGTTCACGCACAATAGTTCAGCTATTGCACTGAAAGAGTATGAATCACTTCCTGTTCGCTTTCTTCAATCCATTCATATTTCCTTCTCTCTTGCAGACTAGAATTATTTTGTCTATTCCACTGTTCATAATGTACCAGTTCCACCACCTTTGCTCAGCCTTCTTAAGCACCCTTTCCTGTAGTTTTCTGATTTTGAAATAGGTAGGGTCTTGTTACAGTGCGGGGGTCTGAGCGGTATACACCATGTAAGTAGCAGAAAGAATATAACTCTCATAGTGGATATTGATATTTTGTTCTCCTTTCCTTTCCCAATAATTCCTAATCTTGTTGGTTTTTTTTTCTTTTTCTATCCTTGACTGCTACTGAGCTCGTGTTTTTCTCTTGTGGTTGACTATAGGAAGCTACCTAGAAGCCCATAGTAAAGTAGTAAAGCTAGTAAAGCTAGGATTGGTCCAAACACACAATATCTCTTTATATTTGTCCACACAAAATTTCACCTGTTATTTATGCTGTTAAGAGCAACATGAAGTCCTATGACTCTGCTGTACACCTCTCACCGTTACTACCCTTAGTAACATGGTGTTGTCAGCAGACTTTGCTGTCTCTGTTGTTCCCGTACGCCTTTTTTATCTCTTCAGCAGAAAGCCCTTAAGCCTCATGACAAATTGCAAAAGAATTACATGTTATTGCCTTTAATTTTGAAACTTGCCTGCTTGTTCTTAACATTTGTTTTCTATCTTTCAGGCAGTTATTATTCATACAAGGGCATTCCCTTGAATTCCACAGCTGTGTTTCTTCTTTAATAACCTTTAGTGAAGAGTCCTCTTCACTGTTTTCAGCAATCTCAGTATTCTACATCAACCTGGTACATGTGTTCACAGGCTCTTAAGCTTTGTGAGGTGTGATTTCCCCCTACAAAAATCATCTCAACACTTTCTTAAAATAACATATATAGTCATGGTGAAAGAATATTAACAATCAAGTTTAGAGAACACTGAATTGAAGTCACCTTAACCTTGTCATTCTAAAAAATACTGGAATACTTTGCAGACTGCAACTGTTTTGATTATACACAGCAGCCTACCAGCTCATGTTGGATCAATAACCTTCTCCCACTTGTCAGTATTCCAGTCAGTTACATAATGAAATTTCGATTATTAAATGGTGCTAAAAAATTTAAATTTTATTCATCATACATGTTAAAAAGTTTTCTTATAGTTATATGCAAAAATAGCTATTAAAAACACTTTTGCTGAGTTTGCACATTTTGGATTGTCTTCTATCATTGTTTTTGCTTCACTACAACTATTCCCAAGACAATGATCCTGAAAGCAGTAAGTGACCAAGAGCACTTGTCTAAGCTGAATCCAATCTCACCATAAACTCAGCAACGAAGCTGGATCTTTTATGCTTTAAAAAAACAAACAAACATAAAACCTAACTTATAGCTAAGGCCTACAAGTAGCTGTTTCTAATGCAAACATCCATCAGTTAACAAGAAAATGTATGGGCAGGTTTGATCTTTGCATAAAAAAAATCTGATCCAAACACATTTCATAGCATTTCAAAATCTTTAATGGAAAGTAACATTTCCAGGTCGTAACATCAAGCTAGAAGTATCTGTCACAGCCAAAAAACTATGCAAATATCTCAGCTCTTAGAGCTCACTAAATCCCTTCTGGAAGAGCTATTTTTAAGAAAAAGTTACAAGAACTCTGTTTACATTTCCTACTTCTGCTAGGTATGTTCAAAAAAATTACTTATCATACAATGTTCTATTAGGTTTGGCAAATTTATGCTGAAAACTAGGTGTAGATCAGTTTTCGTAACAGTTTAGTCATTGGCCTCTCTGATCAAGTCAACAACAACTTGGCAACAATTCCTAAAACATGACTTGTGATATATTATACCTCTGCTGTGAAATCCCAACCACAAAGAACACAGACCACTGCTGGAATTTTTTTGGATCAATACCTTGCCCTGTTGGAATGCTCCATATAGCATGCAAAATGCATGTTAAGACTGTGAATCAATATCAAGTACAAAGGGATGCTAGTTATAATTACTATTTACCTGATTTATCCACTCTTCAACTAATAATTTAGTTTTATGAAGCATCTTTCATATAAATTTCCACATGACCTTGTATTTTTGGAATGGAGTTTAAATTACTGCCCTCTTCACATGCTAATATGCTCAATTCAAATAGAATAAAAAATAACTAACAAAGTGTGTATTTTACTTTTTTGTCCTAGCTTTTCCAGAATAAACTGTGGTGGAAAACAAAAATCAATGTTTCTCATTTGGTTCTTTTAAAGAATTCACCACAAAGTTTTTAAAGAGTTCAGTCATGACTAGGATGTCAAGTGGATTCTCATTCAATGAAGCACTTTCACATCCAACACTGAAATGTTGGCGTCTTTATAGCTATTTTTCTCCTCTTGCATGGTGGTTTATTATCTTTGCACACAGCAGTGTTGTTAGATCCTAGCAAAGGAATGGAGCTTCTTATGAAACTCCCCTATAGCTCTTTCTTGCTGAATTGGATATTGACAGAAGAAAGTGGAGTAGAGCAGTTCTCTTGAAAAATGCCTTTGATACAAATGCAAGAAGATGCTGAACTCTACACAAGGAGAACACTTTGCAATACTTATTTCTAATATTACTTTGCAAAGAACCTAGATAGATACAGAAGCATTATGGATAGTGAGACTATCAGAAAATAGAATTTCTCTTCTCTAATTTTCCATGTTAATAAGCCTCTTGTGAAGAGTGACCATGAGCTGTTCTTTGTACTTGCTGGAAAACCTATTATTTAATGTGCCTCTTTGAATTTCTACAATTTGAAAAGGCAAACAACTTCCATTTGACCTACTAGTTATTACTACATAGAACATAGCAAAAACAGGGACGTGGCAATATGAGCATGAATTCTGCCAGTGACGGATCAATCACTGTGATTTTAGGTAACAGTAATAGTGAGGGATGTATATAAAACCCCAATCTAATATACATATTTGTGGGTTCTCTAGTATAAACAAAAAATTACTTTCTGCAAGTTATTTGTTTAGTGATGAGAACAGGAGAACCAGCAGCAAGAACTAATGAAACTCATCCAGGTTGGTTTTAAGTGCATTAACAAGTAGGGGCCACATTACATTATAAGCCCACATCAATAACAATAGATAATTTACACTGTTTAGGTTTTAGAGAGCAGTTGATTACTTATAGCTATATTTTCTTTCATTCACCATAACTGATGTATTAAAAAACCAAAGTATTTAGGTTAGAGCCATTAATATGGTTCCTAATTATCTTACCAAACCATGACACAGTGTAATGACTCAAAGTAGCGAATCTCTGTGTAATTACCACTGAACATCACTATGTCCTTTACTTCCTCTAACAACATGAAATACAAGCATACAATTACTTCTGTTTCTCATACATATAAAGGTGAAGCATATACATCCCTACACACCTTAGCCCTGAGTCTTTTCCTCAGAAAAGGCTTAGGCAGACAGATCACACAAGCTGTAAGACAGTATGAGAAGACAACACTACCAACAGCCTTTTCAGAAACTCCCACACCCTTGGGAAGTCTAAATCTCTAGCTATTTCCCAGAAAATTCACTTTGCGTCTTTAATTTGCTGAGATTCCCCCACCTGAACTTAAAATCCCTCTTGCACATGTGAAGTTATGGAAGTACCAAGTTGTTATGGAAAGTCTGAGGAGCGAAAAGATAAGGATAAACCCGGAAGTGACCAACTAGCTGCCTCCCCAGCATAGGTGAAGTTGCAGAAAACACCTTCTAAAACCTGCAGGCTATTTCTTTTCTAATAGGTTACATGGCAGATTTGACTAAAAACCTCCAGACAAAATATTTTCAAAGGCATGCACATCTGAGATACCAAAATTTGGATTTCATCTTTGCTTCACCATTCAATGATTAAAAGAATATGTATTGCAAAGACTTATTTTATTTTAAGCTAGGCTTAAAACTGGGCTTCAATTATTCAGACATGACTGTCCGGCTGGAAAGAAATCTGTTTTGAACTTTTCTTCTAATTAAAACCCCACTCATTCTATCTGAAATCACTAATTTAATTTGTACTTAAACATTTAAATTCCATCTCAAGTCATGACTTGACACCAATTAGTTGGCCAAAAATGTGGTGGAAAAACAGCAAAGCTGTGCCACACTAAAATCAACACTGCTCTTATTCACAGAATTCTACTTAAAAGTATGATTTAACTTAAAAAGCATAAACTTAATACAGATCATTAGTAAATATATGCTGCAACTGATTGAATTTTGAAGTACTTTGCTGCAAGTCAAAATATCTTTACATAAATGCCAACCCGCTTTAAGAAAACTACTGATTTGAAATAGGGACAAGCACTATTGATTAAAAAAGAATATGGCAACTTTTCCACCTGTGAGAACTTCAGCAGACCATGTGAACCAAAACCAGACCACACGTCCTCAGTAACCTGCTTTTAAAAGGCAAATGAGCACAAACAAGCAGTATGACTAATATTTACTAAAATAATTCCCTATTTCACCTTTTGAATTTCAAAATTATTTACCTCATGTATTATTTTAATTATTTTTATAGTTCATTCCCAGAGAACCTCAATGCTGGGAAATTAATTAATGGGCACAATAGAAGAACTGTCAGCATTGTTTAAATATAATTTCAGCATTAGCCTCATTTACATGTATCCCTTTATTCTAAACAGTGGTACTGCTGAATTTTTTGTATGAAATTGTTAGTTCATTAAAAAGACAACAATGATATCCTTTTCTGCAGATATTCATGGGTTATCAAATCTACTGAAATACATGCTCAAGACAATCACTAGAGCTTTTAGTCCTCGGATTTCAAAGATACTGAAATAGTTGTATAATAGTTGTATCATTGTTTAATTAATTGGCTTTAGCTTTATCATATTATTAGCTTTAATAAAATGCATCAAATTAATACTTCAAGGCAGACCTATAGAAAGTAGTAAGTGCTAGTCTACCATTTCACAACTGAAAAAAATAGTGTGAATACCTCTACACATATATAACACATATTTATACTGAGACACTAAAGCAAAATATAAGTAA
Source organism: Corvus cornix cornix (assembly GCF_000738735.6). NCBI lineage: Eukaryota > Metazoa > Chordata > Aves > Passeriformes > Corvidae > Corvus > Corvus cornix. Next base: position 15,268,959 of record NC_047057.1, on the reverse strand, counting down.
CAGTATTAAAAAATAATGGTTGCTTATTCCAACTTCTCATCAAATAACAAGAAAGTGCTTACTGACACACTGCAGAAGTATGAAGTATGTTTTCGGCTACATATGTCACTTCCAGATAGCAAGGTTCTCATGCACCTTTCTGGACAAAGTTGGTAGTTTGATTACAATGAACACTCTTAAATAAAGTATTACAGGTCATTTGAGCAAAGCATATTAAATAATCCAACAAAGATATTGCTGAACTCTTGTTCAGTGAATAAAAACGCTACAATCCTAAAATTCCTACTTCTGTAAATCGGGGAATGATTGCATCAACGTAATGTAAAAGTTTTATGAAGATTTCTTATTAGATTGACCACGACCTTGTGTGTTCTAGGAAAGACCTATTTTCTTCTTAATAATAACAATAAATTTTCAAGAAAACTATTTCAACAACTTTTTTTTTCTTTCAAGGAACACACCTTAAGAGCTGAGAATGAACAAGTTTGTCACATGTTCAGTCACATGTTTTCTAATAGGTGGTCTTGTTGACTAAGATGGTAAGTGCAAATACCAAAAGTATTTAGTAATAAGCATGAGATATACCTTCCTTCCCCGTTTTCCATGCTAATCTTTACAAGTTTAGGCACAACAGTGTTAAGTCATAACACAGTCAAGAACATCATGCAACTTTCTAGCACAACCATTATCAATATACTTAAGACACATCACTGGCTGCTTCCCCTTTTCCCATCATTAAACCACATTATATTCTACAAAACAAGAAACAAACAACAAAATCCTTAATTTCTGATCACCGATATTCCTGTTAGAGGCTAGGAAATAGCTGGGACTGGTATTTTTCTCCATTTGCTGTCCTGCAAAAATCTTATTCAAGAAAACACTGTTTCATTGCAGAGCAACACTATCTGAATCAGTCTCTACTTAGGGATGGCAATTTGCCTGAATGTTCAGTCTTGCTTCATGATGATGATTTAATTATACCAAGCTTTTTGTGACTATATGACTGCTTACAACATTCCTTGGTCTGCACACTTCACATTTCATTCAACTTCTATTAAAACAAGCTAATAATGCCACCAAAACTAAAGTAGGCAGTTGCTGAATGCAGCAACATCTTGTCTGATTAAAGAGAAGAAAAAGCAAAACATCTGAGAACATTACTCAGCTGCTCTTCAGCTACGTCCAGCACAGAGGCTCTATAGTTGTGATTGTGCAAAACTGCAGGTTTATAAAAGGGCTGATGTCAAAAGCAACTGAAAAGCCAACATTACTCATTCCAAGTATCTGAAAATTGCTAGTCACTCAATATCACAGATGGAAATGTTAATAATGCACGAATTTTAATTAAATTCATTAAATACTTGATAGCTATCACCAGGAGCTTGATCTTTTTGGGATGAATAAGACTAGTTGCTTCTTTTGTTAATACAAAAGACTCACCAAGATAATCCAAAACTACTTTACAGATCACTTCTATTCCCATCTACCAACTGGTTAGCACACAAAGAATTAATAGTGATGATCAGGTGCAGCTTTGCTGAACTCTGATCAGAATGAGAGACTACATCCACTAAATATGATTGCCTTTATTAGATTTAGCAAAAATATTTCCTGTGAATAACACTAAAGTTCTGAAGATGCTAAATGACTCCATAGATGCCATAGCCTGCTCAGAACTTAAATATCTTTCAGGACACTGAATCAAGGTAAGATCTTTGATTTAAATCTTCTTAAGATGTTGACAATCAACTGCAGAACAATCAAGACAAAGTCTGCTTTAGTAGTAAGTTTTCACACCAGACCACTGACTGAAGACAGCAGCATAAAGCAAAAGACTCATGTGGGAATGGCAGCACCCATAGAGTTGTTGCAATCTGCTTTATCAAGGTTCTCTGGAGGTTACCTCTGATGCTACTATTCTTATCTCTGAAAAACGAAATTTCTATGTTGACCCTGAAGAGCCCTGAGCAATTACAAGATGATTACAACAGTAGCACTTTTGTACTTTTCTCCATCTCAGGTGTATCAGACACTAACCATCAAGGCTTTCCCAGCAGCCACTTTCTTAGAAAAGCTCGTACAAGAATATCCAGCAGTGGTGTAAATGAAGAAAAAAGTGGCAGAAAGTGAGGCAGATTTTAAGATACTACCACCTGCATGCAGCTTTATTCATTTTAATACTATCAATAGTGCATTGAGGTTTTTCTGGAAATCCTTACTCCATCACAAATACAGCACAAGGGCTTAAAAAGCTCTTGCTCTACAACAGGTTTTTCCATACTGACAGCCTGAGGTAACCTGCACAGCTTCATGTTTTTCCTGTTTGACATGACATCACCAGACTGTGAAGTTTAAGTTACTCAAATCTGTTATTGCTGTCAATAAACATGACTTGCTGTTCTCTTTCCATCAGCTTTTGTGAGCAACTCTCCACTAATCCATGCTGACATTTACAGGACTGAGTCTTCAGTACCAGGAGCCTGAGACACTTCCAACAGATGACAAAGCAAACAAGAGTGCCCTAATCACGACCTCTACCCTTAAGCAGCTCAAAATAGGAGGACAGCTTTGATCCAAAGAAAAGCTTTCTTGTTGATTTTTTTGACTGAACACAGACTCCTCAGCTGAAATTCATAGTTAACATCTAGTATAGTACTTCTGTGAATTCCTTTATCAAAAACTATTGACCAAATACAATACTAGTCCCACTGAAACAACCTGGAAACTGCATTAGATTCCTAAGCATCTCTCCATATTTTCAGAAGCATTTTACTTGCTTATTTTATTTAGGACTTTAAAAGAATACATAGTGAGATTATAAATAACTCTTACTGGATCTGTTTTCTACTGTTATAAAAGAAAAAAAATTACATATAATTTTCTTTAAATCTCTCTTACTAAGTTGTAACTGGCACCAAAAAAAATAATAAAAAAATTATGCTGCCAGGCTTCAAGAGGAATTTTATCAACAAAATGAATGTGAAAGAAACAAATATGCTGCACAGTAACAACTCAGCCTCTAGAAAATTACAACAGAAACCAAATAAAATATTATCTACCCAAAGTGTGAACTAAAATAATACATTTACTTATTAAAGGATGTGGCATCAAAATGTAATTGTTAACTGTATCTGTCCTTCAGATTTATAATATTTTCCAAATTAATTAAACTGATTTTTCCCACATTATTTTGCTTATAGCAATGAAGACTGAAGACTCTGAACTTTTAGACTTTAGCATCTGTTTAATATATATTCCAAAATGCTGGAAAGAAGGATGTAAAGCTGTATTTTTGAGCATAAATTTAAGTTAGTGCTGATGTTTTCATATCTCACAAATAATGTAAACTGCAAATACAACTTCATTTGATACATAGCTACAAGATTTTTGACACAGCTTACTCATCCATGGTTACTTTTTGTATGTTGTGATTCCTTAATTCCCAAACATCCTAAATCAATATCAAAATAGCAAAGGATATAGAAAAATAAAATAAAAAATAAACCATATTTAATGCAATTAGATACCTTACAAAAAAAACTATGCAGAGATTTTATGATGATCATCCAATAGCATTTCAGAACCGTTTTCTATACACCTCATTTTTCAGGGTAGCATTAAAAACTTACTAGTATAAAATCTCTGCTATTACAGAGTGGCTCTGTGGAAAGATGAAACTCACCACACACTGAAAACATCTGTAGCTCATTCCAGCCAAAACGAAGTCAGCACAGTGCACGTAGCTGGAAGAAACATGCTCGAAACAAGCAATGTGCAAAATGAGCTGCGAAACAGAGCGATCAGTTCACACAAAGTTATACTGAACATTTATACACTGAAGAGACTCCCAGAGCCATGCATCCAGGCACAGCGATAGAAACAGTGGTGGCAAACTACTAACTGATTCCAGAAGTTTTACAACTCTGAGGACTAGTGATGACCTACTGAAGATGGATCCTGGCCACCTTTCAAGAATCTGCATTTGCCACATAACTTTCAGACAGCAAGGACTCTATCAGGAGCATTCCAAGGGCTGTTTATTTTTCATGTTATCCCGCTAAAGCTTGGCTAGCCTTTGAAGGCTGTAAAATTCACTGCATGCCTGGGCACTTAAACTATAAACCAAATTAATAATCACTTCTCAAAAATGACAAGGTGCTGCTACTATGGAAACAGGCGGGAAGCAAAGGTTGTCAGCACTGCTCACTGGGAGCCTACAGGGAACCAAACAGCAGAGTTCTGTTTCCATAATGGGTACAGGACCAGAGGCAAAGAGAATTTAAAACAGAAAGAAAAGTAAGAAAAAAACAAGTCATAGCCCAGATAGAATAAAAGCCATGAAGAGCGCATGTGTAATGAAACAGGACTCGATACCAGAGAGGAAGGGAGTCTGGGAGGCAGAATCCCAAAAATCTCTTTACCATATACCTAATTTACATAGCAGGTATTCAGAGATAATATTAATAATCACACTTAAAAAAATAAATATACTGCAATCATACAAACATTTAGTCTGCACTTAAATATTTAACTTCAAAAATCATACAGTATCATGAAACAAAACATTTCAAATTGTATCTTATGGAAAACTGAACAAAATTGATGTTTTTTAATTATGAAAATGTTTTATTAAAAAGCAGGTGTTGGCTTGTTTCAAAGCAAACCAACAGCACATAACTGGCAGAGAAAGATTTTTTTCTGAAATATTAAAATGAAGTTAGAACATACTTAAGAGACAACTTTTCTCTGTCTGCAACCTAAGCTTTAAGAAAGTATCACCAATGAAAGTTGTTTATACTTCTCAAAAAGGACAGATTGATTTGTTTTCCCATTAACACACTGCTCTTCCACAGGTTTGATAAATTACTATGAACAAGGACAGAATCCCATTAGAGAGAAGAAAACCTGTTTGTTAACGAGCAGGAAGATTATTAAAACTTAAAAGCTCAATCATGAAAATGCTACTATTAGTTTTGTGGAACTTTGAGCACAATGTATAAGATCTTTTTTCAGCAACATGAGAATTTATTAAAGGATAAACAGAAGATACAGTCTTTGTTGAGCTGATTTGTATTTAAAAATTTATATAAAATTTTCACAAAGTCTGTTCTCCTTTTACAGAAAGGAAACAGTAGGCAATGTTATCTGGAAATTTTCATCCATAACTTTTTGCAAGAAAGAAAGAAAAATTGATTGTATTTAAATCAAAAAGCAAGAAAGCACAGGCATTTCGACTGCTATCTCTACTGTCCTATCTATTAGACCATGTTTCCTCTCCAAAATATTGATTTCTGCCTAGAATGCAAAAACCTGCTGTATAGCTATTGGTATCTATTGAGCTTATTCAAGGTATTATTAATATTTCCTAAGTCACTACATAAAACTTGCATCTTTCAATACTATTTATTGTGTTTCATAGTTCCATTTGAAACAAATTCAGAGAAAATAGAAGTTGGAGGCATAATTTCCATTTATTACTTTTCATAATACCTTTTTCATTCAGAGATACCAACACTATCTATGGAATTTCTGCCATTGTTCTCAAAGACAGATAAAGGACAAAAAATAATCACAGCATGCAATTATTGCAATCTACAAAACCAATGGAATATGTATTAAAGGTTATACAGTGTACAGTAATCCTATGGATATTTATGATGATCCAACTGAAGAGTACTATAAAAGAGTATTATATGTTTTCAGTTTGTGGGGGTTTATTCCTTTTCAAAAACAGACACCAGGAGGTCAGGATGATGTCTCCAGAGGAAAAGTGAGATCCCTTAGGAGCTTCCCTTCAGGCAAATTGAAAGTTCCAGGGACCACAGTGAGCACCAGGAGAAAAACTACAGCAAAGAACATCAACTAGAGCCAGGAAGACTGATGAGAGGATCAGGAAGAAAACAGAGTTTGATGAAAAGAATCTTGTAGAGGCCAGAGAGGGCTCTAAGGAGCTTGCTAGGATTCAGAAAGTCATTTCTGAATGACACAGCTACTGCAGTGGTTTGGTTTGGATTGCAATCATTCTTTTGAAACACGTTCTCATATACAGTCATGTATTGAACCATGGCTAAGGCCAACCTGTGATTTTATGGAGCATCCAGGGTCTTGTCAGAGGTAGTACACGTAGTTATGAACTATACTCTTGTACATGAAAGTCTTCTTGCAAAGTTTTATTTATCTCTTATTCCTTCATTACTTAAAAGCATAACAGAAAAAAATGAGTCAGATTGGGAATTTCATGTAATGTTTTCCCATACACTCCCTCTCTGCAGGAAAAAACAATCAGACACAAACTATTTTCATTTCAAAAATGTTCAGCCAAACTAAACCACAGAAGAGCCTTCAATTTTATCTCAGTCATCGGTTTCATTTATAAGCAAAGAATGTTCCATGTACTGCAATAAATTCAAAGCTTTCAATCTGTTTCCTGTCATAAGAAAAATGAAAATGTTGCAGTGCAAAAGATGGGGAAAACTATGAATTTCCATTAATAACTGAAGTGGCCAAACACCTTTTGACTAAAGCAGAATATCATTCTAAATTTCCTTTATTCTCATATTCAAAAATAGAGAACTAATACAACCACAATTCCAATTACCACTTAAAAATGAAGATTTCTCAGAACTTGGTAAACATTTATGACATAATTCTTAGCACTCTGAAGTCAAATGGACACCACCATCTTCCCTTTAGGAAAGGAAAGCATAGCTAATTCAGAATTATTAACACATGCTCTCTTTCATTATTCACTCTCTATAAGAAAGCAGGGACATGCACAATTGCTAGTCCAACCTCCAGCAGTAATGGTATTCATCAGTAATCTTCTTGTGAGCCTTTACAATGGCTCTACTACTTGACTTCAATCAGCTGTAAAGCTCTTTTATTCTGTTATCACATCAGTGTGAGGGAATGAATGCCAAGGATTGAATGCCCTCCTAAAGGAGTGCAGTCATGCTGTTAGAATAGCAATGAGCTTCTTCTGACACTGCTCAACACGTTCTTTCACACTCCCTCACTCTTGCAGAGAAACACATGCATGACAAAAATAAATATCTGTTGAGTGGGAATGCTAAGAAACAAATCTACAGAATAATATACTAAATAGAGCATATCACAGTTTAATAGAAAGAGTTGGAAGTTGATAAAAAGGATGCAATTAGCAGACAACTGGCAGCAGTTGTGTTCCATTTGTCAGAGGAAAAGGATGAGTGGAGTAATTGTGCTACCAGTGAGAAAGACTGAATTTCTATACAGAATGTCTCATCTATTAATACTCAATTCTTCTTAAGCACTTTTTATTTTTGCTGATGCAAGGACCTAAGCACAGACTTGCTCTTAATCATTTTAATAAAGTGAAGAAAACCAGAGGTCAGATCAAAAAAGAGATGATGGTTGATACTCTAAGTAGAATCTCTTAGTAGCTCAGCCTGTCTCCTCCCTGCACTGTTTAGTGGTGTGTATATGGCTTTAGCTGAAACAAGGGGATAAGCCTGATATTAAATCTCTGCAAACATGCCCCCAGAATCTAGACTGCCATATCGACAAAGGTATCAGACAACTCAGCAAGGCAACTGAATTGTCATTCATAACTTAATAGAGGTTTTCACTTTTATTTTTGTAATTTCAAATACAAAAATCAACACTCCACCATGAAAGTAAGCTATGCTTTAGTAGGAAAACTAAAAAGTGCAAGAAAAATAAAAAGTGCATTTTTCTAGCTCACGTGCATTAGTGGATATTCAGTAATAAATACATTATAAAGTGCTTTCCAAAAATTTATATTTCAGTAGTTAGTTATGATAAATTCCACTTTCTGACCAGTGATAAAGCAGTGTCCTTCCTCTAGAAAGGTTATTTCTACTAAATATTTTTAAATATTATATCAAAACTTATTTTCACAATGACCTGGAAAAGTCTATGCAGTCTTGTAGATAAGACAGAATGGCTGAAAGGAGGAAAGACATCAGAAAGCTGGCAAAGAAAATGAATCAACCAACCTAGGAAATCTTAATTCTTTTTGTACTACATTCTCTTTTAAATCAACACTAAGATGCAAGTTCGTTAATTCTCTAAATCTTATACTTCATAACCACAAACCGAATGGGTTTACACTTCTGTTTCCTGACAGTCACTAAGATATTCTTCCTCCCTTCAGTTAAAATGTTTATATTAAAGAGAAATAATCTTCTTTGCATGAGAGCTTATTTAAATTCTTGTACTGCTCCATAAAGGATGAAGGATGGTGCTGTAGACTGTGAAATGCCTTTGTGTTTGACCAGAAGCAGATTATTTCAATAGTGCACAACACTCTACAGTCCATTTTAGAGCAAACAGGAACACAGTGAAATCTCTCTGCTGTGAAGCATGCCAGCATCAAATCCAGCTTGGAGATACAGAGAACGACTTTTGTGCCTCTTCTCAGGAATAAGGCATTGGTGAATGAGGCTTCTGAACACTATTTTCAGAACACGAGCTGACATCTCAGCAAACCAGAGATGCAATAAAACTTAATGAGTGACTCAACTGATCACATTTTCTTGAGAAACTACACTGCTCCTGTGACATAAACAGCAACTTTTCCAGCAGGAATGTGTTAAATAGTTTCCTGCACCTCTCAATCATGCTTGTAAAAAGATCAAAACTCAGGATGAAGCCCTACAAAACACCTTCCCCAGTGAAAGTATATAGCTAAAATTGTATCTGCAGTGGTGCTAGATTTTAATATATAGTATTTTGGTGACACCCTTTCCTAGTAATGTACGGAAGAGAAAGCATCAACAGAAGTCAGTAAAGCATTGATATTTTTCTTTTTTTCTTAGTGTAAGTGAGCAACAAAAATTTATCATAATGTGGTCAGGCAGTTGGACTCATGATCATTGTACTTCCCTTCCAAATGAACTATTCTATTCTGCTCTACTAATTACATCAGAAAAAACAGTTATTAGCACATGCAGTCAGTAAAACTGACTCACATCTCATGTAGAAATGGGCAGAAATGACTGCTTCTAACATGGTCAGCCAGCCATTCCCAGCCTCCTCTCACAACAGCACAACACAGAACTGCCCAGCTCTGCCTAGCTCCCCGTGCCTTGCCTAAACTTAATCATGTCTAATAAACAAGAAAGTTGTGTTAGAAAAGGATCCTCGTCACAGCCATGGGCAGAAGGAAAGAAATTAATGGCAGCTGAGACACCGCAAGTTCAACCCTCTCACTGACAGGAGAACAAGAAAGCACTCACAACTCACACTTGGTTTCAGTAAATAGCATTATGCAAAAGAACTAGGCTGCACCAAAGGTAGATTGCAAGGAGACCCATACTTGATGAGATAAACACCTCCCAAGGTTGTTAACACACTGTTTTTGCACAACATTAATGAACTTATGGGCATCTGTTTCATAATTTTGTGTGAGATTAGGCTTGTTTTAGCACAGATATGCATGATTCCACATGTGCTCATCTTCACACTCCCAAGAACTCCTTCTAAATATGAAGTTTTCTGATTCAGGATTTATTTGCACTTCTGAAAGCAATGAAGCAAAATAAGGGCAAGAAGAAAAAGGAATAATTGCATTGGTGAGTAAAAACATTTAATATAGATTTAACTCTACAAATTCTGCTTTTCTACTGATACTAGCAGAATTTTTGGAAATGACACTAGGAAAAAATATTTATAGCAACAAGATGATTAATCGGAATAAAAGCTAAGGGGATAAAACGCAGAGAGTAGCTTAAATCATAAATTCAAATGCATCTAAAATAAAATAGATAGTCATTACATTTTAATACCAAAATGAGTAATTGTTGAATTCCTCATTAAAAAGTGCTTTACAAGACTTACTTACTACAATAAAAGTACCTGCAACATTATACTTTGCATAATTTTTTGTTAATTACCTGGATTTAGCAATATGATGGAAAACCTAATAATGTGGTATTTAGTACTTATATAAAGGGACAACCTGGAAGAAAACCAAATTCCAAATGGTTTTAAATTATTCAAAAAGATGAAAGAATTTTTTATCTTCCCTTCATTTTCCAAGCACTTATTGAAGGATCAAAGCATGTTAACACAACTGTTTTATTTAGAAATATTAAAAACAAGATGACTCATCTCTCCTACACTTTGTTCTCCCTGCTTCATCCCTGCTCCCCTGCTGAAGGAATAACATTAGGTTTTGTTAATGCTGTTAAACAATATAAATGTCTTATCCATAGTGGAAAACTATCATGCTTAAAATTAAAGAAATATATATTTCCAAATATATGATATATGTGTTCCCGGCATTTAAACACATACAAAACTGATATTAAAATTTTGTGAAGAACAAAATGATTCTCATATGAATAATGTGGAACTAAATAAGATATAAATTATTAAAAAGTGGATTACTGGAAAAATTGGAGGTCAAAATGGATGTTTGCTTGAGACCAGGAAAAGGAAGCAGTAAAGAAAGGAGACAAAAAGCTGTGAGCAACCTTAACACCTAGAGGAAACCACTTTGTACTTTAAGTAAGTTTATTAACACAAAAAGGTCTACCTATCATAATCCCATTAAAAATAAGAACTTTGATGAATAATTATTTAAAGGCTTTCTTAATTAGAAGCAAAGATAATTTTCCTATAATACAAATCATATTTTAAGTAAAATATTTGTATCAATTTTTTTCTTGGCACTTTCCTCTGCTTATTTATTTGTCAGCAAATCAAGCAACCTGCTGACCTGGACTGAATGAAGAAACCAGCTCTCCTCACAGCTCCCTTCATATATTTGAAGACCAAACAAGGAAATTAAATTTTCTTACTGTGTCATATTGCCAAGTGCTCAAATAAAATGTACGTGGAAAGAAGAGCAGAAAATATATTTGAAAAACAAAAGAGGATACATTTTAGAATATAGTTTTTAAACAAAATAAATTTACATAGAAAACACAGATTTCAGTGTCTCGCAAATCAACATGTTGCAATTTTCTATTTAAATATGTAAATTAGTAGAAAAATTCAATATCAGTATTGTAAGCTAAAAAATACTGTGAATGAAGAAATGCTGCCTAATTTTGCATGTCAGCTTTACATTCCTTAGACCCTTGAGGCAACATAAAACATTCCAACCGTGATGCGGTTATGAAAAAACACAGTGCCCTGTAGAAGAAGAAACAGCCTTGAATCACATGGAGTTTGTAAAAAACTGTAAAAAAATAGTATCTTTCTAACCTAAAGATCTTCTTCTATGTGGAATATATGCACATGTTATCAACAGAGCTTCAGCGTCCCAGTATGGCTACTCTTAAAGAATCTAAGTTGTCTTGTCTCTGACAGTTAACAGTAAGGGAAAATTCAAGGAAGTGCAAGCTTTAGGTAACTTCTTCCCACCCACCAGCATCATAGCACAGAGGTATCTTGATCTAGATATTGGAATCTGCTTCAATTCCTAATGATAGATTTTTCTCTCATAAGTTTGCTCAGTCCCTTTCTGAATCCACATAACATTCAGGACCCATGGAATGTTGTGGTAAAGAATTCAACAATTAAACTGTGCACTGTATAAAGAACTATCTTAGGCTTGGACCTTTACACCAGTTTTTAAATGTGACTAAACTTTTCCTTATGTCACATGTACTTTGTACACTTGTACTACATTCTTCTCTCAATCTTTTTTTTCTTTTCTCCCCCAGGCTAAGGAATCTTGAAGGTACAATTCTTTGCTTTTACTTATCCTTGACTTCCTCCAACCTGTTCCACAGGAACACCATAGATTTATATAATGGCAAAATTAGGGTCCTCATTCTTCATTCTAACACTTTTATAAAAGTATTATGACCTTTAATTCTTGCTCCTAATTGGAAACACACAGTTCATAGTTAAAGATTATGTATCAGAATATAATTTTCTTTTTCTCCCCAAATCTTTCCATGTCACTTTACATTTACATGAATGGGAATTTCAAGTACCACTATATTTTTGTCACTCTGTCTCAGAAGGTTTTTCTGCTTTTCTTGGTTTGTGAGTTCAGGTCTACGTTTATTCTGAATGAGTTTTAGCAGCTGCAGGCATTCCTATTCTGTTATTCACTTTTCTTTCCTGATCACTTGATATTAAATAAAAACATGTTCAAAACTAAATATGTAACATGTACATAACTTGTACAACTAGCACATATAGGAAAAATACATAGACATCTGCAGTACTTTCTGTTAGTCAAAATCATATTTTGATCCGAGAACTTTCTACTTGTTATGCTACCAGATGCTACTCTTTTGTTCAGATATGAAATAAAGGAATATCTGTTTTGTTTCAACTTCACCTATTGCGCATTACAAAGTAATTGAATGACCTTTTTAAATTTCTAATCGACAAAGTTCCTTCACAGTGAATAAAGGAGAAATAGTGTTATACCAAAATATCTTTCCATTAGTACTTCCCAGAGGCTCACACTGTCTTCTCTAAATTGATAACTACTCAGACACTGTATTACATCAAAACTGATAACAAGAAAAGGTTCACCAAAGATACTTTAACTGCAAACTATCCTGAAATGTGTTTAGTGGGGTTTTTTTGGTCTGCTCTCCAACAGTAGTACTTCTGTGCACCTTTTCTCCAATTTGGCATTTTAATAATAAATCACCACAGCTATTAATATTTCCTCTGTGTTCAGTCTCTGAAGTAATGTGATATAACAGAAAGTAATAACAGAGTTAAGATAACTAAGTATATCTAAAGTATACTAGGACAAAATGACATCTAAACATGTCCTTTTAGTCTGTAGGAAAAAAACATCATCACATCAAAACTAGAAATAAACCTCTTATAATGAATCTCTGTTTTAAAATATGACTTAATCTGCAGGTTGAAAGATAATCACACGGGAAGATAATGTGAGCTTTGTATGAATCACTACTAATCAGCTATCCTCAAAAAGGAAAGTATCTTTGATTGAAATGCTATATTAAAAAGTATAGAAAATATGTACCTTAGTTCTTTTTAAAGTATCAGCTGTAAGTTTATAAACTATATTTTAATTACTGTTGATGAGCAACTGGCATGATATAGGTTTTCCTGTTCATTACTCACAGTTGCATACTAGCTTGCCAGTTAAATCTTTGTCAATATTCTCATTTCTAAATGCTTTGAGTGTGCTCGGTGCTTATTTTCTGCTAGGAAAAAGGCATAAAACACAAGTTCAAATGCTTACTGGGTTTATGAAAAAGAATATTGTAAGAAGGATTGCTTTGACAGTTTGATTAGATTAATACAATCCTTCAGCTTGCTCAACATACGTCACTCTTCAAAATGCAGGTATTGCAACTTCCTTAGTGGATGCTAATGCATTTAAATTGAAAAGCACTGGTATCACATCTTTCCAATGCAAATTTCCATGGAAAATAAATTGAAATACACTGAATGGCATATGACAATGGCATTTATAAACACAGTCCTCTCACCAAAGAATGTTAAAAAGAAATGAAGCACAACTACCTGTACGTTTTCTCATGAAGTTGCAACCATATTTTAAAAATGTACATGGAATTTGTAACTAGTTTACGTATATGGAAAACTACATGACAATTTTTGGAAATGTTGAGCTATACAGGAAAAAAATTACTAAAACACAAATTGTAAAATTTGCAAAATAGCCAGCATCAGTTTATGGAAAGCAGGTCCTGCTTGACTAACCAGAGCTCTTTCTATGACAAGGTGACCTGCTGTGTGAGGTTCTAATTTATGGTTGCAAAAATAAATGATGAATTTTATTGTGTATTTTATCACATAATCATGATACAGCAATGTCATCAAATCTAGATATATGTGAACTTCTGTTAACCAAGCACAAATAGTCTGAAATTATTATTGTAAAATGTGCACAGCTTTTCCATTTTTTTCAGCAGATGTTGAAGATGCACTGAGTAACATTAGACACTAAGAACCACTTGATAGACTGCACTGATCTCCATATAATAACAAAATGCACTACTGGAGTTGACATAATGTCTAATTAATCCAGGATTATATGAGATGGATCGAATAGGGTTATCTGGAAGCTTATGTCAGCATTCACATTAGCAAAAATAACTGAAGGCAATAGGAGATGACGGGAAGATCAGAGCAGGCTGGGCTGAGGCTCCTACAGGATGTTGCCTATTAACACCTGTAAGTACAAACCTCATAATGAGCAGCATGGCTGTTAGTACCACATTGTCCAAAAAAGCCAGAAGTTCTCATTTCCATGGCCGTAAAAAATACATCTTTAAAACAAAAACTTAATGGTACTAGAGAGAGAAAACTTTTTTAATTTCAAAAAAACAAGGAAGATACGAAAGTTGCAATTGGAGCACTTGGAAGTAAAGGTGGGAAGGTTGGTGAATTGTCAGTGCTGCTTAAAACAGTGGAGAAATAAAAGCTAGCCTGTGTGAAATTAAAGCATTGTGAACCCCTGCAAATGGAATGAAAAGATATCACAGTAATCAACTAAATACAAGTGTGCTTTATTATTCTGCTAAAGTGGGCTGAAGTATCCTTATTGTAACAATATTCAACATTTAAAAATAATAGTAGCTAAATTCAGTATACAGCCCACTATAAAAATTAGAGAAAAGGATATTGTTCAACTTCACAAACTACCAGTTCAACCAGAGGCACTTAAAAGAAGAAGAAAAAAAAAAGAGTATGACTTTTTAAGTTCATTTCATAAGTTACCTTCAAATGAAGTTCCCAAAGGCATTTTTTGCAACCTCTGTCAGCATACCTAAATGACAAACTTGTGCCATTTGCAATGCACAATTCAACTTCTATCTGACTGCATGAACTTGGTATTTCTCAAACATCAGGGTTAATACAAACTAAGAAGTATTAGCTTATATAGTTTACATATAAGGTAGTTATATAAGAAGTTATATAGCTTATATAGTTTATAAGCTATACAACTACTACAATTAACTTTTTTATTAAATAAAAATCAAGTCCTACTTTTCCCTCCCCACTGTGGGAAAATACAGTTCCAGAATTTAACCCACATACCTCTAGCTTGAAATGAAATTTATCTTCCTTCAATTACCACCAGTCACAGCTTTCAAAATCTACAACAGCAGATGTGGAGTGACCATCTCTGAAAGACGTTTCCCACAACAGCTATTTTCAGTTTGCAAACTCTTTCATTGTTTACAAAGTCATGACAGTATTGCAGCAGAGTAATGATGTTCAAGATGTGATTCAGACATTATACTTAGTCTTGAGTGAGTGTTTTAGAGAAATTTGAATTTTAGCTTCCTTGAAAGATATCATTACCCTATGGAACATTATTGAAGACAACTGAGTTAGTGAAATTAATCTTACTCACTGACTCCCATGTACAAGTTTGTTAAATGGTTTCTTGCACATACAGTGAAAGTGGATTAGGGTGCAGCCAAAAAGGTTGAATAAAGAAATGAATGTTCATTCACAGACATATATTTTCAAAAAGGTAAATAGACTAGGCAAAATTTAAAACAAAACAAAAGATGGAAGCATCAAATTAATTCACTAATTTAAAATATGCAGTTATTATTAGTAATAACTGATTTGTATACTTAATCAGAATAACCAGTATAGTAACTATATATTTCACTATATATTTTCACTATATACTCCCACAGAAAATACTCTGTTCAGAGGTCTGAATAATCAGGACAACTTTATTTCTGAACTAGTGCCCAAGTGAAGATTTCTACGCTGAAGGTTTTTGTTGTGTAGAAATGAATCTTAACAGCTAAAGGTGACAAAGATTTAGTGGAATAACACTTACTAAAGACAGCCCAG
The DNA here is from genome assembly GCF_000738735.6 of Corvus cornix cornix. Taxonomy (NCBI): domain Eukaryota; kingdom Metazoa; phylum Chordata; class Aves; order Passeriformes; family Corvidae; genus Corvus; species Corvus cornix. The sequence goes on along the minus strand of NC_047057.1, from coordinate 15,253,164 downwards.
AGGACTGCTGAAATCAGATTTAATTTGAAAACCACTGTCCATTTCTGATGCCACATTAGGCATCACTTTAGAACTCCTTCATATTCATCTACATACTTCAGCATAAGTAGCATTATTTCAGTTTCACACTACAAAAATATTAATTCCGACTAAGCACAGAACAGCCAAAATTTATCAGGTTTATACACTCTTTGAAATAGTTGGAGTTTTTTGATCAGTAGTTCCTGAACTACTGCTGGGAGACTAGAAACTAAATTGGGATAACCACATGAATACTTACACAGAAAAATGCCAAGAAAATGAAGCAACTGAATGATGGAACATCTGAGTAATGACAGAAGAAGAAAATTACATATTCTATCTGATTTAAAGGGATTCATATTATTTGTATTAGATGAAAATTCAAAAAAAAAAAAAGAGAACTGGGCTTTTTGAAATTCTGTGAGGGGAAAGTACAGCACAGATTGTCTGGGAAATGTAAGAGAAAAATATGTTGAACAAAAAAATCCTACGCAGAATCTACTAGAAAAAGTTATGAAATAAGAGAAGCAAGAGCTCTATTGAGGAAAAGAGGAATTCTTGGTATCAGTAATTGTCATCAGCTATCTCAGGAGAACTGTCATACAGACATTCTGAAATGTGTATCTTAACTAAGGAAGACAGGTCAGGGAAAAAAAGTAGATATGCAAATCATCAGCATAAGCTGACAGTGAAGTTGTAAGAAAGTCTCAGATCACCCATGAATAGGATGGAGGAGGAAGAGTGAAAAAGAACCAAGAACCCCTGTGAGACTGGAAGAAAGGGCAGAATAGCTCTCAAAACAGACAGTCAAGGACAATGCAAGTGGCAGAGCAAAGCACAAGACTGTCATGTATCAGGAATACCAGAAAGGCCAGAATATTAAAGACGTAGTGATCATTACTAGGAGCTAAAGGACTGGAGAGACAAAAGAAGATACGATTTTTAATATTTCATGTAGTTGTAATGATGTTGTACATTCCAGAAACAAACAGTAATTATACTAATTTCATACACCCTCCACAAGGGCCTATGCTGCTATAAATAAGCTATTTTTACTGGATTTTACTGGATTTGTCAAATATTTGTTGGTCCTTTTTTTCCCCTGCTCTCCCAAGGTTGTGTTTGCATTTAGGTATTATGTCTTACGCAGTAGCAAAGAGTTAATGTTCAATAGATTTTCTGTGCAGGCTGTATTAGCTTGAGATGTCTTAATAAATATGAAACATGGAACCAGAGAACTGTACAACATGTTAGGACTTTTGTACATTTGTTCAGGTTTTAACAACAAGAAGACATCAGAACAAAAAGGGAAAAGTCAAATGGCAATCATGGTTTAGTTGTTAGTGCTCACTTCTACGAACAACAATAACTGACACAACTAACTGGAGCTTCAGAAAAGAAAACTAAGTAGATTTAAAATACTAAACAACTTGAAATTGTAGTGTAGTCTTAATTGTAATGTAGTCTTAAAACATCACTGAAGCTCAATGAGGAAGGGCTCTATGGGAGGAAGGAGCATAAAATTAAAAGAGCCTATGGATGTAAGAAAGGTTATTTCCCTTTTTATCTTCTTGTATAGCAACACAATTCTCTTTCAGACTTTGGTCTTTGAGAACAATATTAATTTTAATAAAGCCTCCTTCTAGAAACACTGGCTACTTCAAAGTAGCCAAGGAGCAAAACAAACTGTTTTCTAGACTGTTTCTAACGTCCTACAAGTATCCTATATTCATTCATCAAGATCCTGATCAATAAAGCACTTGAGTACATGCTTAAATAACAAAATTCATGAGTTGTTCTATTGAAGTCAATGAGATTAGTCCCATTCTTTAAGATAAGCTAAGCATAAGAGAAAGTACTTTCTCTCTGCATTCACAATCAGCTTTCATTTAGCCACAGAAAAATTAACATCTATTTCAACAGTACTAGAAGTTGTCTAAAGAACTTGAACCCAGAAAAACCTACAGGCTTCCCTATGCATACCGCTGAGTTTTGATTTTCTGGTTTTTGCATGTCTAAATACCTTCCTCATAAAAAAAAGCATGGGTTCACATCTTTTTCCTTCTTTTATTTTCCACACTGAATCTTCCGTGATGTCAATGAATGCTACCAAAGAAAAATGGACAAAAATTAGCAATACGCAAACATATTTGCAATCCACACTTACATTAAAACAGTTGATCTAGTGGTCAAGAATTTCATATCATAAAAAGTCCTTTTAAATATTATGAAAGGAATTTTAATTCACTTTTTGCAAAAATGCAGAGAGCTTCCATTTTGAGATGAATATTTTTAAATTTGAGTGCCTACCAGCATGCTGTGTACTTATTCTACAAAGGTAATGAAGATGGAGTTAATATGTTCAATGGAGCCTAAAAAGGCATTCAGCTGATGAGCCACTCTAAACCATAAACCTCATAAATCACTCTAAATCTCTCTCTAGGCTCCTGAGTTTATTTACTGGGTGAAGCTTAGATACCCAACACAGCAATGAACACAAACTTACATAAAGACACCTATCTTTTTGCATTTATATCTCAAACTGAACCCCACCTCTGCTGTTCACAGTAAGCCCACTGGCAGGAAGGACCGACTAGGAACTTTAGAGTCTTGGATCTGACAGACCTCTAAACACAGAAATTCCCATGTATTGGTGAGTAATATGCAAACCCATTTAAAGGCACGCATTTGTGCCAGTTAACAACTTCAACTGGTATGGGGAGTCATATTTAAGTATCTCATAGAGGCTGCTACTGTCAGTTTTATATCTGCCAGTGCCAGTGCTAGTGAAACTGAAGATCACAGTTGGGAAGCTGAATGTGCACACTGCTCTGTGCTAGAATGTGGTCCAGCAGAAAATCAGGACCCACTTAGTCTGCTTTCACTGAGAACTTGGGAACCCTGTCTCTCCACAAGAAACTACAAAATAAATAGGAAAAACTAACAAAATGGACTCAACAAAAGAGTACCAATCATATATATACACCATTGTAATTCTATAAATACCATCTGGCTTTGTATTCATATATAGATGTCAGTGAGAGTATTTTAAATTCTCACTGAAAAGCTGAACTATTGTTTAAAAAACTCATTTTTTTCTCCTTTGTGCACGTAATTCTTAGGCATGTTAAAGACTGTACATAAAGTTTTATATGCATATATATGTGGTTAAAGCAGTGTGGTTCTTTTTTTGACTAACACTCTTACCTTCTTTTCTTTGAGTTTTCTATTATTTGAGATTGCACTTAACACAAGACAAACCATAAGAGGTCAGTGACTTCATTGCTGTACCACTGAAATACAACTGCCTGCCACAATAAATTCCTAATGAGCACAACCCTTGCCAATGGAAGGTTGCCCTGGCAACAAAGTTAGCCCAGAAGGTAACTATCCATGTGGTAGAAGCTTATGGCAGTCAGCTGTCTGACAAAGATTCAAAAACTATAAAAACTTTTCAATTGCTCAAATTCAACAGAAACTTGATGTACCAGGAGTGTATTGACACAAGAAAATACTGACTTGCTGAATACAAAGGGATTAAGAAGCTTCCAAATGAATGCAGAGTTAGAACAAGGACATTATGTTAAAACAGGTACATCTTCAGATTGCCAGTCTTGCAATAAAAAGTTCTCTCACTTGTTCATGTCTTCCTATGGTTCCAAATAACTAAATTTTATTTAAACCATACTTTTACATTTACTTTTAAAGAGAACAATGTGAAAAGGTTTTCCTGAACTATAATGGAAGTTGGCAAGATCAAGGATGGGCTCAGTAGACAGTAGGATGGTGAATTCCAGCTCTGAAGGAGCTAAAAAAATTCCCAAGAGAAAACAAGAGGTGGCAGAATCAAAGGCAGACGCATGACCTGAATACAGCCGCCTGAGGACATTGATGCTTTTTAACCCAGGAGCTGGTTTCTCTTACAGTATATGAGAGGTAGTGACAAGAAGAGTCACTACCAAGACACACAGTATTTTTACCTTTATTTCCTAAGAAAATTAAACTTTCATGTTCGCATTTTACATCTGGCAGGAAAGGTTATATGCCACTATGTCTGTCTCCTCCACTCCAGAACATTTAACCTTCTGGCCAGTTTCAAATTGACAAATGCCTAGAAATCTGAAAGATGTGATCCGACCCACATGTTAGTAATTGGATATTAAATATTCATATGTCCAGACACTTCTCACAAGGCAACTAAGCCAGATTCTAAAATTAGGTTATTGTCAAATGAGAGAATTAAAAGGACAAAAAAGCAGAATAGAATCTGTGTTGTTCACTAAAATACTAAGTGGTCTTGAAAAATCTTAGTTTGGTAGAGATGCAAAATTATTCAGAGTAGCTTTTACTGGTAAAAAATAAACTTGGCTTCAAGAAGTTTCAGAAAGCTGTTGTGCTACTGAATAATAAAATGACAAATGAAATTCAATCTGGATATACACACAGAGGTAAAAACACTGCAAAGCATAAACATCTGATGTCATGCATAACATGAACCTCTAAGACAGTCAAGTTGGATTAACTATGAACAATTACCTGAATTATGCACTTTTCACAGGAGAAAAGACATGAAAAATTATAAATAAATAAATAAATAAATAGGAAACAAATCTCATTTATGAATCCATGGTATTATCACCTCCCGAAGAAGTTTCCATTTACTACACAACAGTAATAAGCACAAAAAGCACATGTAATGGCCTTTTTAAGTACAGATATTTTCAGCTTGCAAAAGGAGTGATTGCATACAGAGATAGAAAACAGTTTTGAGACAGTTGATGGGAAAAAGTGAATAAAGAATGATTTGACACAATTTCTCATCATCAAAGAAATAAGTGGAAGTGAATTCAAAAGAATCTTTTGTTAAATCAAAGAAGGAAAATTTCTTTTCACACTGCATAAAGAAATTGCAAAAAAATCACTGCCACAGGATGTTTTAAGCAGTATACTTTAAAACAATTAGATACATATTTAATAATACTCAATAGCCATTTTTAAAAAATCACTATAAGAGATAAATATATAATGAAGCTTGCAAGTACAAGAAGATGGGAGGGTATATGCCTTCCCCACTGTTTTTCTCACTCTAAATGTTTGTCTTTGTTCACTTAACCTAACCTGATTCAAGGATCTTGGTGGTCCAAAAAGACCAGACTGGAACAATGAGATGTCTCACACTCTAAATTCCTGGCCATGAAAAATTAAATTTGATTTCAGTACTTGTATTTTGAGTCTCTTGTCTCAGGTGGCTTAAGGCTTTGATTGAGACCAGAGTAGCAGTAACATCTTTCTTTTATAGATTCTACAGTGTCTGTTGAGAAATGTACTCCAGTTTCAACTTTAATTGATCTTTTTTTTTTTTTAAATAAGAACTAAACACAAGACAACTCTACTGGAAAACACTTAAATCATTCTCATGTTGAGGGAATGAAATTCTCTGATTGAGTCTATGTGGAAAATAGAAACATAGGAAAAAACCATAGCTGCATTTTTGAACACTTCCTAAATTCCAATGACTTATGGCCAGACAAAAATCATTATTATGTGTAACTTTTTTCCCCTCTTCATCTCTTTTTTTTTTTTTTTTTTTTTTTTTTTCTGAGAGGGCAGGGTGAAGGAGGAGCAAGAGGTGGTAGTGTTACAATCTAGGTAACTAAAATTTTATTTTAATAATTCCCTGCACTTAGACATCTACTTTCCATTTGGATAAAGAGAAAACCTGTGCTTCTGCAGTTTTTCATGAGCTTAATAAGACTGCTGGATTCTCAGCACTTCTGGAAAATTGTACCAATATTATTTCTTAAAAGTTAACATTAGATGCCTACTTTTAAACAAAATACCCTTAATGAAAAGCTAATAATGAGCTACATAAATGATACCAACAAATATCATGTCTGTTACCATACTGGTCAACAAACCATATGAGGTCCAATATGAGATACATGAAAATAAAAATGAACACTAAGTCAAAGAAATGAAAAATACACTTCAGCCGTCCTTGAAGAAGGGAAGGATGTAAATGGTGATCAATTACATGTGATGATACATTTACATTTTCCAGAAAAAAATAGCATTTATTTTGGGCTAAGAAAGCATCAGTCTCCTCGATTAAGAAAAAAGAATAAATGTGAAGGAGGAAAAAAAATGTCTTTTTCTAGACCCACCTGCATGATTTCAGGAAGAAAGACAGAAGCCAACAGGCTCCACCAGCAACAGCTGCTCCCTACTGAAGTTTGTCTAAGGGATGCAGCCTGAGAAATGTACTAACTACCAAAGAAGAAAATCTTCTTAGGAAAGATGGCAAATAAGGACAAGCAATCATTCTGATCGAACACTAGGGCTGAAATCACAGCTCCCCTCTCTCATCCTCACTCCCTTGCACTGGCTGTGGTGCTCATCAGCCTCCTCACTTCCCTAATGTGAAGAAAACTAACAGATACTGCCAGGGAGCTGAGGGGAACAGAAACTAGAAGAAAAATCTGTTTCAGCAGTGAGACAGTAAATCAACTCACCAATACTGTCACAATCTATCAGCGTTATTGTTTGCTTTTTTTCTGTGTCTTTTGTTAATCTTTGTAACTGTTTTGCATTTTACATGGCAGGATTTTATAAATTCTTTCATTTGCACTTAATTTTATGCAGTAAGCCTTAAAGTAATACTAAAGTTTTCCTCACACAAGAACAGGGCAATGCTGTAAAGTAGGACAGCAGGGCACTGTAAACAGTACAAAACATTGGTTTTGTATTTCCAATGAGTCTGAGTGCATTATTCATGCCAACTGCATCATCTACTTACTGGTGAGCTGGCACTACAGCAGTCAGCTAAATGGTACCAAACAAAAAGGCCTCCTGGCAGGTGAAAATATTAGGTTGTCCACTTCAACTCTAAACATTCACACAGCATATGACAGCACGTATTTAGAATTGGAAGCTAACATACATCGCTGCTACTTTATTTTCCTTTTCCGTTTTCATTTTTTCTGAGCAAGGTTTTAGCTATGAAACCTGTGCTGGTGTCTCTTCTGCGAATTATGTACTACTACTGTGGTGAGTTACACAGAGAAATCACTTCACATAAGACAGCACAAAAAGGTAATTTATATAAGAACGTCAGATCAGAAGGTAAACACTTTAATGAAAAATACATGCACTCCATTCTACATGAAAAATAAATAAAATTAAGTACTTATATGTCTATGAAAATTCTCATCCTATTTACAACACCAGTGTAACACCTTGTTATCTTGCATCAGGATGATTTGATGGCATTGTTAGAGACTTCCTTCCAGCTGCAAACTGCCTACAAATCAAATGTAGTTTTGAACTCCATATTTAAGCAGTTCTAAACTCTGTTCTGTTCTGTTCTAAGTATTGGTATACAAGCACTGACACTCAAGTCCTGTATTGCCGTTTCTAGTCAAGGATGAAGAACTGGAAATGGATGCCACCACTGTAATGGCATTGCTTCCTATCCCCCAACACAGGAGTACACAGCCATGTAAACATAGCGTATCTTGGAAGTGCCTGAAGGACAACGCACATTCTAAGAATTTAAATAAATGAAAATAAAAACTTTAATGGAAACTTCAATAAAATGTCTTAGTCTGAAGAAAGGATACTTTCTTATTTGATGGTAAGCACATAAAGTATTTATCTAGAGTAAGACAGCACAGATGCTGAGCATTGAGACATCTCCACCTTTTCTAATACAGTATGTTGAATCTTGAGTTAAAGTTAGAAGCCCACAAAAGTCTGTTTCAAATAGCAATCTTTAAAATAGTGTCAAAGCACCCTTCTGTCAAGGACCAAATATAAAACTAACTTGCATTTTGTAAGTCCACAGAAATATGTTAAACACTTATATATCCTGAATAATTCAGTCATCATGCTACTTCATTTTACCAATCCTTTGTGCCAAAAAAGATGATAACATATATGATAAAAAGGCAAGATACAATAAAAGATAAAACTCAGGTCTTATGTTTCACTATTTTGGTTTGCGGACATGAACATCATATAAATCAGTTTCAGTTCTATGAATTTAAATTTTAAATGTCTTGGTTATAACTTAACAAGCAATTTCCATTTTGAAAGAATTTACAAGGTATTTACTGCATTTATATAAAAACAAAATCCACAAAAAACAAAGCCTGAAACAAGTGAAGAAGTGGGATAATTCACTCATTAAAATGCAATTCAGGTTAAAGAATAAATCAAACTAAATACTTACGGTTAAGAAGCTTTCTCAACATATCCTTCATAAGCAAAATGCATAATTGTCTTTCATGTCTACTTTTTCTACTTTACACAGTTCTTCAGATAAAGTGATGTATTTTAGTGGATTTCATAGATACAGTTACTGAATGATAGAGTACTTACTGAAGTGAGGATTTGGGAACCTTTCCAAATTTCTCTTCCCCTCAACTCTAACTAGCTCAAGTGCAGGTATTTTGGGTATGTTCAATGATTTACTCCACACACCCTAACAAATGACTGATGAATCCTAAATTAAACTAGACAGAGAATATGAGTCCAGCTAGAGTATTCTTACTACCATACCATACATTCTGCCACAGAGGTGGACATCATTAAAGTGTCCAATTTTATTCCCACCAAAGTCAATGGAAGAACAGTGACAAATATTGAGAGCCAGAACGCAGTTCTTACACCTCCAGCCAACAGCGGCTCCGTCACACTAGGAAATACACAACAGCAGACTATTTAAGAGTGCTGTTATTCCCCTGAAAGCCCTCTGTTGCAGTCCATGAGAAACTGGGGCCTGCTGTGAGAATCACCAATCTAGAATTTAAGCTGGAAACAGCACAGTATTTATTTTTCCAATGCAACAGAGGAAAACAAGCAGCTCGGCGAAATAAGGCACGGTTTCAGCTTTAACGGGGAGAGAGGAAGACACAAGAGAGAAAAATTTTATTTTCTGTGAAAACATCAGCAGCAGATCCTCTCTTTCAAGAGGTGCCACTGTTCTCTACTCGTTGGATTTCTGCAGGAAACGGAACCAGAATGCACTCCTGGTGCAGACATGAAGGGATCTGACAGTTCCACCTGCCTTCCTATTCCTTCCACATGAAGGGATATGACTGTCCCACCCATCCTGAACCCTCCTCTGATGCTGCTCCTATGCCATTCCCACATCATGACACACACTGAGACTAGAGATGACTGTAAACAAGGCCTTCAAAATGCCCCATCCCTTCCCAAGAGCCACAAGGTAGGTAGTGTCTGAGCAAAAGCACTACAACAAGAGTGTAGGGATGAATGCCTGTAGTCCCTGCTGATGTTACATTACAACATGGTTAGTTCACCTTTCTGAACTTAAAGTGCAGGTAAAGCTATTTCTGTTTACAGCAGTTCAAGATTATTGGGAGGTAAAAGCCAGTACAGGCACATCCTAAGTACCACTGAAACAGAAGACGGAAAAACTGTGTAAATCTAAGCAGAACTCCCACGTTTCCTTAATTTACTGCTTTAGGACACATGAGGTAGCAAAAGCAAGCCTGATAACAGGATCATCAGCTTTTGAGTACATGGAGAAAAGCACTTAAGCATCTATCCAGCCCTTACAATTATTAGTAGGATTGTTCCTCCCATCTGTATCTGGAAAGCTAATTATATTTCTTGCCTTTACTCATTTTACACCGCTCTTTCAAATCCAATATCACAGGTCCATCCATAGCTAAACCCTCTGAAAAACTTCTTTAACAATATATCTCTAAATGAGAGACAAATTTTGGCCTATAGCAGGCTTTATGTTAAAAATACGAAACAGACAATACAACCAACTGAACAAACTCTGTCTCTGAAGTGTTTTCCATTCGGAAAGCAGCACTGCTAATACAGTTCTAAACAATTAAGTTAGAAATCACATGCAACAGAATGGCTTCATGAAAAGTTGGGTAAAAATCTGTAACGTTATTGCTTAACACTTTAGCAAAAACTTTGCACAAACTTTATTGGCTCTTGCAGATTCACTGCATTTATTATCCATAGTAAGAGGGTGAAAAGATGCATAGGTTGATAATCAGTGTAGCATAAGCACAACTGAAATCTGATTAGCAAGGAATTGTTGAGGTTGTTTCAGAAAAAGTGTTGGCAATAGAGGTGACTACATTAAGATATCTTTACTGGATTGAAATAGACTAGACAAGATATGCATACAGAACAAACTACTAAATAATGAAACCTAGAACACAGTACAGATTTCCTGCACCTACTGAGTCAAAACACAGAATTATTCCTTAAGCTTGTTTAATATACAAAAATAGTCCCTACTCTGGGCATAGGAATTTCATTTAGGTATTTAGATATAAGAAACCTTGATTTAAAATATACAGTTGGAAATTGCATGCAAAGACTTAAGTATTAAGTTTTTAAATACTACTTTAAATACATCAGAATTTTTTAGAAATTAGAATTAAATAATCAGAAACTTATTATGGATAAATATCCCAGTGAAGTGTAACTTGAGAAGTACCTATGGACTAGCAATGAGAAAGGGTTCCTTTCAGCATGGCAATAATTCAAGAAATTAACCCCAGACTTGGTTTTCAAAGGAAATTTCTCAACATTATCATAGAATCATAGCTCAGACATGAGCACAAATTGGAATTCTGGCAAAACCATATATTTTTGGGGCACACATGGGTGGTTAATTGGATTAAGGAGGCATTCTTACACTATTTTATTGCATTCATAACACTAATGATCAGGTACCAAGTGCAGTGCTAGAGTTAGCATGGTAAAAAACCTCCAGGAGTTAGAAATACTACAGCAACAGCAACAAAAATTATTCAAAAGGAGATAAATTAGTTACAGTAAAACACTTAAATAGCTCAATCTTACAAATTATCAGGAAGGTCTTACAAAGAATAAATATTTTACACTGGAATAACTCACCAGGTAGTAACAGATATCACAATGAGTAACAGATATTATAATGAAACAAAGGAGGCAAAAGAACCTCAGATGGAAACAATAGCCATGTTCAATTCAGAAATTTGTCAAAGATAAGCAACCAAATAAACTCTGCAAGGATACCACCTCTTAGATTAACAGTAGAACTGTTAATTCCTCATTTCTCAACATGTTCTTATCAGAGTTGGATACCATCAGACTTCACTGAAATAGTTTACTGGACCCATTAAATGAAGAACAAGCAGTTCCTCACCCTCTGTTACAGGTCTGGATAGATGGTTTAAGTAGACATTCTGGCATTAAAGTGTATGAAACTAACTGAAAATTTCTACATAATGAGTAGATATAAAGACAATGATATTTAAAGATATCACGTCTCTTTACAAGGCATAAATTATGAGTTAGTCTCATATTTACTGACTAATCCAGTTGAAAATGCTTATGGAATTTAAAGTATTACTTTTCCCTCTCCCATTGACTTCAACAACAAAGTTGGTAGATAAGAATATATAGTTTAAACATACAGTAAAAAATTGCAACCAGAAGCTACCGGAACATCAAGTAATAGAACTAAGAATGGGTAAACCACTTTTCTCAAATATCAATTCTTTCTCTTGACATTAGGAAAATAAATTATTGAGGAAAAATAATTACCGCAACAAGAGGTCAGCAACATAAAGAGTTTTATCTAGACAAACAGTAAGACAGAAGACATGACAAAGGACGAATGTTGAGAACTGAAGACTGAAAGCTAATATTGGATAGAGTAGTTAAGCAGATGGACAATAAGAAGCCTGGAACTCAGAATCGATGGAGGGCATTGATTAAGCACAATTGAATGTTTCGCTTCTCTGAAGAGACAGAAGGGAATATTGATATCAACTTCAAGTGAGTGTTCATTTTAGTACTATAAACTATCATGACATCAAGTGCTTGGCTTTGAAGGGCAAGAAAACTGAAGACATTAAATGTTTCTAAGTAGTGGTGATCAGTGAAGGTTTTCTCTCTTATTATGGTAATTCTCAGATGACACTAAAGCAAAAGGTTCAAGAAAAACCACTCACAAAGATACTGGCATGTCCAAAACACATTGCCAGAGTTATGGAGGTTTAAAAAAGTACTTACTTGGTATGTGTCCCATAACCTGATGGTACACCGTAAAGGGACTTCTCTCATCAGCAAGTTATTCATCCAACGGAAAGCAAATTGCAAGTATTTCACCTCATGCTGATCCAAGTGCCTGTGAACTTGTTCTGAAGACAGAATAAAGAGGTATTTTACTGCAACTTTTCTGAAGTCTTGAAGTATCAAGTACATTGTCTAAAACAATAAAATACTCCTCCAATCTCATGGAAACAACTTGTGGTAGTGCATGCAAATTCTCATAACCAAATGAGAACACTGAATATACAAATTAGTTAAACATTACACTGGATTGATTTTTCTGCCACTAGATGGATTAAATAACTGGTCCGAGTTGCACTATCTGAAGAAAACATTAAGATCAGAGCTTTATAATATACCACAAAAACATACAAAATTATAATGTGAAATTATTAGGTACATATATCCTCATTATTTTCTTAGGTTACAAATTATTTGGGGCAAGAAACATAGCTTCCAAATAACATAATGGCCTCCAAAAATAAAGTGTTGGCAATCTAAAAGAAAAATTAAAAAAAAAACAAACCCCCCCAAAAAAAAAATTAAAAAAAAGAAACAAACATTATTAAATTAAGAAGGCAAAGAAATATAAGGAAAGGACATACAAAGGTTGCATTCATTTGAGAAAAAAAATGAGACTAATGTGTAGGAAATACAGTTGAGAAAGCTTTACTAATTTGCAGCTTAAATAATTTCTTAGTATTATAAATAAATGCAAATAAAACCAGTACAAATCAACGGTTTCTACACTCATACCCACACGCACTGTGTTTATTGTAGAACATTATACTATTTGAAAGCTGTGATAGTCACTTGCAAGGTTATTGCTAGAGCTAATAGAACTAATCTACTACACGGCTTGTCTATATTGAGCAGAATTTTCTCCAAAAAGGATCACAGACATTCTGTTAGCAGGCTTTAGTTAACAGGCTCAGATATGGTATTAGCACGGTGTAGATGACAAACACTGCAGAAATGCCAATGTCTTATTTTGGACAAATTTATGACAAAAAGTCTTTATTAAAGCCTAAATAAGACATTCCTACTGTCTTTCCATATACAAATATATTCTTTGGAGATTTTTGCTGCCCAGATCACCCCTTCATCCACACTCACAGAGATGTATTATCAGCTAAAACAATGAGTAAATGCTCATCTTACAAACTTTACATACCTAATAAATATCTAAAAATACACTAAACCACTAAATTAATTAAAAGGATAATCCCAAGAGTATGGCAGCACTATTACAGGAAACGTTACCTACAAATTAAGGTAACAGAAGTTAAGCGATACTAAATTATAATAAAGACTGAAGCTGCTCCATTATTTTTTCCCCTCAAGATGTATTTTTTGGCTATATGAAAGCGTCAGCCAATATAAAACAGTTGTTTCAATATGGAAGCTGGAAGTAGAGATCTTTAAGGTTTTAAAAACAATTACAAATAAGGGTTTTTTTAAAAAATAAGACATCACAACACATTACTCCAAAGGTCCACTTATCACATCTTGTCTCCAATGATAGCTGAAAACAAATATCAATGAAAATGTATTAAGCACTGGTATTTCTCCATAGCACTTGTCAGCCTCCATTTATCTGTGGCTAAAGCAGTCTTCAGCAGACCTGGTATCTATGTTCTTAAAGTCATACTCTTCCACAATATAAATATAAACAAATATAGACAAATTCTTAAATTGTGAGGCCCAGAACTGCACACTGTGCTCAAGGTGATGCTGCACCAACACTGAATGCAGTGGGGTAAACAACTCTTTTGACCAGCTGGTAATGCTGTGTTTGATGCATCCAGGATGGGATTTGCCCTCCTGGCCAGGACACACCAGATCCCTTTCCTCAGGGCTGTTCTCCAGCCACTCTTCTCCCAGTCTATACCTGTGCTCAGAATTACTGTATCATGGGCGTAAACTTGTCATTTGTTCTTGTTAAATTTTCAAATCTTAAATAAATCATTGATGACTGCCCAGTGCTCCAATCTAACAAGATCCCTCTGCAAGGCATCTTGTCCCTCAAGAGTAACCAGTACCTCCCAGTATAGCATCATCTGCAGACTTGGTAATGGTGCATTCAACTCCTGCATTGGAACACTGATAAAAATATTGAACAGAGTCAGCCTTAGAATTGAACCTTGAAGGACATCACTGGTGAACGTTCACCTTCCAGATGTAGCCTCACTCACTACAACCCTTTGAGCCTTGTCCTCTGCCAGTTCTCCGCCCACTGCACCATTATTAGATCACTTATTCATGCCAAATGCTGAACTACTATTGTGTGTCTGCCTTTGCTTTAGAAAAATTTAGCTGCAAGTTAAATATACTGAAGTGAGATACTAGGTTAAATTTATTATTTGACTGTCACATTTAGGTACCTAAATTGCAGGCTACTATGTACAATCTAGTACATCAAGCAGGATGCAAAAAAAAGGTCAGTTTTATTTCTAAGCAAAGTTACTAACTCACAAAATTTTTGTTCTTCACACAGCAGAAACAATTTTCATTTGGTTGCTTGTAGCCATTAAAAGTAAGTAATGAAGAACAATAAATTGTGCCAGTTGTGATATTTCAACTATGGTAGTTAACGGGCATAATGAATTTCTTGAAAGTTGCTTTCTAGCCTAAACAAGTTGAAAAATGGATTACTAAACTCTGTGCTTTATACCTAATTGATGCAAGACTGGAATAGAAGATGCATTGAGTAAAGAAGCTAATTCTTCCTACTTTGTAAGTAATTGTAAGTAGAGGCTAATTTGCTGATAAAGGTAATTTGGACCAGCATAATCTAAATCTAAATTTTCCATTTCAATGAAAAGAAGTATGTATGTGCAATGAACAAGAAGATACATAATTACTGTCAGCTTTAAGACTTCAAGTATTTTATAAAAACTACTTCTACTGCAGTTTCTGATAGCAAAATTATTTTACAGTTAAAAAATTAATTCTTTAATCAAAATTTAAAAGAAATAAGAATTACATTTGGTAAGTTTCCCAACATTTTACATAAATCTACCCATAAAGTTTGGGTGAAGGAAGTCTTCTGATTAAAGAATAAAATACATTATAGAGATGCATTCCAAAGTAGTATACTGTCAAAAATAGGTAACTTGTAGACAAAAAACATTTATAACTATTCATATTTTTATTAAATACACTTATTGGTACATTATTTTCAATGATCACAGCCACCTTAAACAGATGCTTCTCATGCTAGATGGGTCCATACACATATTTATTCTTCATGTTCAACGTCAGTGTCTCATGCTGTTTCACTGATTTCAAAATTAAAATCTATATGATTATGAGAATTATGAACTAAACAGTTAAGGACAGAAACAACCTGTACTAAAGCATGACTCTGCTGTCCTGACAGAAGGATGCTGTTAGAACAAGCCCCTAAGCAAGCTTACACATAAGCAAAGAGGAATCGCAAAATAATGTAAGATTATGCGTGAACTGCCAAATTACTGTAGCACAGCATGGTATCACCACATCCATCTGTACAATTCATCACTTCAGAACATTAGCCTTTTGGTGTTCACCTTTACTCAAAGATTCCTATCAATCCTAGTAATCGTTTCTGATGTTTGACCTAGTTTTGAAATTTTGACTATTACTTAGTTTATTTTTTAGTCATATTTCATACCCTGAGCACTTCGTTTTTAACTCTATTTTTTCAATACTTTACATTTGTCATAAAATAAAAATATATAAAAGAACATAAAAATTGAATAAATATAAAATAAGTAAATATAAATAGTAACTATAAAAAGCACTAGGTGTTAAAAATTATCTGAAATGAAGGTAAGCTAACAATCTGTCATAAAGAGGCGTTTTAGTTCAACAAAACAAAGAAAATGAGTATTTCTCATGAAAAGCCACACAATTTTTCTTAAAAAGTGCAAGAGTAACTGCTCTGATACCAAAGCAAAAAGAAAGTAAAATAATGAGCCAATCTTTGCCACAGGAGCTTATTGGCATTGCCATTTGCATGCACAATGATTTTTGTGCATCGATCTTTAACCTATGAAAACATGCTGTAGAAACACGCTAGCACTCCTGTTTTCCATGGAATCATGTAATCATTTAGGCCGGAAAAGACCTGTAAGATCTTGATACTAAACCATTAACTTAACACTAAAGCCCACCACTAAACCATGTTCCTAAATGCCACATCTACACATCTTTTAAATATCTCCAGCGATGGTGACTCAACCACTTCCCTGGGCAGCCTGTTCCAGTCCTTGATAATCCTTCTGGTGAAGAAATGTTTCCTGATCTCCAACCTAAACTTCTCCTAACACAACATCCTCTTGTCATTTCCTCTCATCCTGTCACTTGTTATTTGGGAGAACTGACCAACTCCCACCTGGCTACAACCTCCTTTCAGGCAGTTGTAGAAAACAATAATGTCTCCCCTGGCCCTCTTTTCCAGGCTAAACACTCCCAGCTCCCTCAGCCACTCCTCATCAAACTTATGCTCCAGACCCTTCACCAGCTCCACTGCCCTTCTCTGGATGTACTCCAGCACCTCAATGTCTTTCTTGTTGTGAGGGGCCCAGAGCTGAACGCCTCACCAGTGCCAGACAATCACTACCCTGGTCCTGCTGGCCACACTGTTTCTGATACGAGCCAGGATTACACTGGCCTTCTTGGCCACCTGGACACACACAGGTTGATGTTCATCCAGCTGTTGACCAGCACCCCCCCGCCCTTTTCTGCCATGCAGTTTCAGCCATTCTGCCCCACGCTGCAGGGCAGTCTGGGGTTGTTGTGACCGAAGCGCAGGACCTGGCATTTGGCCTTGTTGAACCTCACACAACTGGCCTTGACCCATTGATCCAGCCTGTCCAGATCCCTCTCCGGAGTCTTCCTCCAGCAGATCAACACTCCCACCTGACTTGGTGCAAACTGACTGAGGGTGCACTCCATCTCTATGTTACAGTTCCCACATACAGAACCTTGCTGTCCAAAAGAAAGAACCTTGTCACCAGTCAATGGCTGGCTTCCTTTTTAGTACTCTTATCCATTGAAAGCTAATTTTTAAGCTAATTCTCTCTCCTTCTGAATAATTTCTACATTGTTCAAAGCCAGGATGTTTATGGGACACAAAGGTAAGAGTTTGAAGTAAAATCTCAACACCAGATGCTACCAGATGCAGATAAGGGCTTAAAACCCCCAATGTGAAATTCTGAACAAAAGTAATTCTGTCAAGACAACAGCTTAGCAATGAGTTATTAGTAGTTATGTATATTAACTTTTATTAATACATTAACTACAAAAGAAGTTCCTGCTGACTGAAGAAGACATTCTAAAGATGTGCACCTCAAGACAAGATCTCATCATGATACATAGTTCCGCTTTAAGTAATAGTAGAGATCCAAGTAAAATGTTTACATGCTGATTATATCTTGTTCCAGATTTAGTTTATTTTTATAACTGGTTAAAATTGTCCACTGTAAAAAACTACAATAAAAGCATTTTTTAAAACGCACTGAAAAGTCCTAGAAATGAAAATATGATCGGCAGAAACCCAGAAATATTACCAATTACATTCTTTTCATGGCCTACAATTTAAAGATAATGGTCTATTTGAATTTAGCTCACTAAACATACAACTCACAGCTATGACTGAGAAGCATCTTCATCATACACAAAATATATACTCTAATACTGAAAAGCCCAAGACACTGCTACCAAAGCAAAAGAAGAAAATACTAGAAGCAAAAGAAGAAATACCAGAGGAGGGAAGGGGGGAAGAAAAGGCCTAGTTGCCTCATGGAATCAAATGAAAGTAACAACTCTGTGGTATGTAACACCAAATGGAAGAAAATACTAGGAAAAACATTTAGTAGTAATCAAAAAAGACCTACCCTTCTAGCTCAAAGTTCAAAAAAAATCCTGGTTTCCAGATAGACCTCAAACTTAATATTTTGAGTAAAACGAACAACAGAGAAAAATATGTTTGATGAGACACTTCTACTTCTCTACTTCTCTACCCTGTTCTTCTAAATCATACCTGTGTGCATTCATAAAAGGGTTTATGCCTGACACTTTTTAAATTCCCCATCACGTGAAACATCTTTTTTCTTCCCTTTTTTCTTTTTTTAATTTGCCATGAAACTAGTAAGTTTTGGCTTTTTAAAACTTAAAGTGCTTACAGCAGTCAGGAATTCACAAATTATTTTACAGTCAGTCTCAACTCTTGCTAAGATCTCTGAACTCTGTAATAGCATACAAATATAATCTCCACAGTAAAATATAAAAATATTATTTAAAAGATATATGAATTAATTATAATGCCCAGTGAACAGCACTTACAAGTGGATTAAAGTATAATACAGTAATTACAACCATAAAGTCAGATATAAAATAACTACTATTGAGCTAAATAAAATAGCTTTATTAAAATGTGAAAGAGCTTTACAGTGCAAATTAATTAAAACAATTATGAAATGCTTACAAGATTTTCAATCACTTTAGCACCAATCTGGCATATAAAGATGGACCAAGAAACAAGGTCCTTATTAATCACTCATTCTCAATGGCAGCAGTAAGGTCTAAATAAATTCTATGTCCATTTCCAATTCCAAATGCTTTCGCATGGCTGAGTATACCAGTTTTGCAACTCTTGCAATTAGAGCTTTTTTTTCCAGATACTTCAACACAATCCTAATTCAAAGTTATTGGTGTCAGTAAAATGTTTTACAATATAATTAAACATGAACATAATTTTGCACATACAATTATCCATTCTTTAACCATCAAACAAAAAATCATTAGCGTGATTGAATATGTAACAAAGATAGATCAAATGTCACAGTTTCATTATCACTTCATTGTATGATCACCCAAGATTCAAATTAAATACCAAATTAATTAATCTATATCTATCACATATATTGAACAGATAACTTGTTCTGTGAGTTCTTATTAAACAAGAGTAAACAGATTAATAAGAAAATGTATTAGTCTTGGTTGATATTTTGCCTTTTTGAGAGTCAGATTTTCTTAAAGAAAAAAGCAAAACCATTTTCTCTGCAGTTTAAAAAGTTCAATCAGCAGAGAAACTGAATGTCCTTCAGAAACTATGAAAGCATTAAAAATACTCATTAGGTATCTCTAAGTACTTTTTGGCTTAAGTCGTCATATGAAATTAAGTTCTGAGCAGAACTGCGAAACGTTTGTGTTGGAAGCATTGGACAGCTCTATGGGAATAGGCACCTTTATCTCCTGGGATTCCTGCTGAATGCAAAACATCCACACAACATTCAGAGAAGAAACTGTAAGAATCCCAAGTGAAGTGTGGACATTTTAAACTTTAGCAGCCCAGAAAAAACACACAGCTTTTAAATAAACTCAGACATTAGAAAGGATAATCCCACCAGTACTAATCCTATTCTAATGAACAGTGTTTTATAAACTTCTCCAATTAAACAAGAAAACATATTATACATAAATATTGAGAGCTTTACCAACCAACCTTTCAGGCATATCTACAGCAAATATTTCAAAGCATGAGAAGTACGCAGAATGGTACAATTAAATAAGCTCTTTCACTGTGGTTAAACAAAAATGCATATAAAAATGAAAAAGTTTTAACTGACTACATTTCAGGAAGAACTTGATTTGCACATATTTATACATAACAACTATTTAGAAGAGAGTTATATTTTAAAAAATTATGTGAGTAGCAAAACTACGCAAAATATGAATTTAAGGCCACAACACTAAAGTACTTTATTACAAGTCCTTAGTTGTGGCATTATCTACAGAACTTTAGATAACTGGCCAACCAAGATATTTGTAACCCAAGAGAAGCAAGTAAATAAAGTATGATTAGTAGAGTCAAGATTAATTTGCTTAGAACATTAAGACAAAAGGCATTATCAAATTTGTCATTTGATGTGAATGAGAATACATGTAAAACATGGCAGCAATAAGAAAAATAGGACTTTTAAAATTATTAATAGAACATTGTTTTAAAAGGTGAAACAGCATTTTAACTGCACTTAGGAATAACTAAAAGTGTTTCCCCAAACAATACTACTCAGTATTTATTAAAAGTCATTCTTTGAAGCAATCCAAATATAACAACTTAAATTTTGCACTAAAAATACCTTCCTCTTAAAAAATTATTAATTTTTTTTTTACATTAAAATCAATTAGAAATTGTCCCAATGAAAACGTCATATGTAGGAATAGCTGGGGTAACTGTCCAGAACGAACAATCAAAAGATGCATTCACAATGGAAACAGCAGAAATTCTGAAATTTTACTGAACCTTTGAAAAATGTAGCTAAATTCTAGATAAACTTCCTTATGAGAAAGTTAAAATGCAGCACTCGTTTTATATTCTTAGGTATTCTTCCATCACTTCCATTTTCAAGAGAAGGGGGGAAGTATATACAGCAATAGTAAGGGCTTTTTTAATTATTATTTTTAATAATTTTCTGCCTTTTTCCATCTCTTGTTACTAAAATTCAAGGGCCAATTCTACAACAAAAATTGGTGATTTTTGGTGAAAAAATGTGAAACAGTAATAACATAGAATTTCTTTATCTACAAGAGAAAATAAGATCAGACTGTGCAGAACACAAATGCAAAACCTGGCCTGAGCTGTTCTAGAAAACATGCAGAAAAAATCTTTTCAAACTTATCCTCACACAAGTTGCAGAATATTTATACTGAGTTGTCAATACTGCCTTTATAATTTTCTGTAATACTAATAAGAAGCCAACATATATAAAAAATATATTTAACATTACAATAGGCTAAGGCTTTTTTCCTAGAACTGCCTTATTGCTAATTTGGACAGAATGCTACATGATTTTAACATCTTTTATCAATGTTTATGGAATCCCCACACATCTTTTATCTACAAAAGCCTTCTCCAAATGGCTACCTCAAACTCTCATGTAATTACCAGTTGTCTTACAGTAAATTGAAGAAATTTAGACTCTTCCAAGCATGAAACCAGCCAAGTGCTAAGCACCCATAAATTCTGGAAACACAAATCCTGAATTAATTTGGGCATTCCTACAACATGCCTCTTTGCTTTCTAGCCTAAATGAAGTGAAAGTGGAAGATAGCATGTCACATGAGTATGACCTTTTTGACAATTTTGACAATGGATGTTTTAGGATTTTAGCCAATCACCCCAGGGGGGTGGCTGATCCTTTGACCAATTAGACTATGAAGAAAAAAGTCTATAAAAGAGTTGCAAAATAATTAAATAAAGGAATCGTGCTGCACAATGCCTGCCTGTTGGATCTCTCTTCTTCTCCCTTCCACTGTGGGACGCCATGATAACCATGCAGCTACCCAGCATTGAGAAAATAATGTGACACAGTACCAACAGGAATATTATTTTCTTGCACAGTAACCTTAATGAGTACTTAGGATAAGTACAGCAAATACAGATCATGAGAGGCTTTTTTAAAAGGCAAAGCCACTGAATTTATATCAACCATACATTTTCCTTTAACTGCAGTATAGCAAACCCAGTATAAAAAGACAAAAGCAAAAAGGAAATTAAGACTAAACCATAATATTCAATCAAATTATGCCATGATTCCACCAAAAAGCCAACAAGTTCAGGATCCCTGAGCTGAGGCATCCAAAATGTACTGCAGTACACAACCAGCATTGTCTAATTAACAACTAAAACTTTATTTTGATCTTACACATACTTTGGTGTGCTTTCCTTGCAAAAAAAAGTAACTGACTGGACAGTCTTCTAGACAAAAAGCAACAGCCCAAAGAATATTGAAAAATGTGTATCTTTAATATCCAAAACTTTTAACTGTACCCCTGCATTATAAATTAGGTTGTGATCAGCAATACAAAGCCCAATTGACCACTAATAACTAATGGTATCCCTCCAAAGTCAGCACTGGGGCCAATACCTTTGTTAAAAACTAATGATAGCACAGCTCCGTGTTTGCAAATGGTGGGGAGGAGTGCTTGACACATTGGAAGTGAGGGCTACTATTTGAATGAACCTTGGCAGGCTGAAGGAATGGCTAAGAGGAACCTCCTGAGGTTCAGGAGAGGCAAGTGTCCTCTCTCTGGGATGGAACAGTCTCATTCAACAAGCACTGCCTGGGCACAATTTGATGGAGAGCAGCTCTGCCGAGAAGGACTTGGGGATCCTCATGGACAAAAGGTTGTACCCAAGAATGTCCTTGCAGAAAGCAAGGCCAAATATATGTTGGGCTTTCTAAGCAAGAAAGAAGCCAACAGGTCAGGAGAAGTGATTCTTTCTCTGTATTCGCCACTTGGGAAACCATGTCTGCAGCATTACCTCCAATTCTGTGCCACTGGCACACATGAGCAAGCCCGGGGGGGCAGAGGAAGCTGGAGCACTTCACACATGAAAAGAGGCTGATAGAACTCCGTTTGCTCAACCTTAAAAAAAGTCTATGAATAGGTGCAACTACCTAATGGGAGCATGTACAGAACATGGAGCCAAATTCTTCTCAGAGGTATACTGAGACAAAATAAAAGCTGGTAGACATAAGCTCCATTTAAAAAAATAATTATTTATATAAAAAAAAATGTCAGCAGAAGTAGTCAATCTTCCAATATTCTTACCCAAAGAAGCTGCAGAATCTCCATCCTCGGAATCACTCAAAACTCAACAGGGCAAGACTCCACACAGCCTGATCTAAGGGCCCTGTCCCTGATCTAAGCCTGATCTAAGTTGGCCCTGTCCCATTAGATAAAGAGTGATCAAGGCAAGGGCAAAGGCTTGGAACACTGACTTCCAGAGGCCCCATATAACCTAAGCAGTTCTAAATTTCCATCAATATTTACTAGCAAACACTCATGACGTCTACTGAGAACTACCAAAAAAATTATAAAGACCTCACAACTTTATTTTATATTAGATAAAAAACAGGAATCCACACTTTACTTTCAGCTACAAAGGATCATCAAAGGACCCTATAAGACGACTTGTTTTTTTAAAGTGTGAAGCTTTAAAAATAATGCTTCCAAAACCTAATAACTGAGAGAAATTATTTAACTATATCCCTAAAGCACTGAAGGTACAAATAGGACTTCAGGATTTCTTTTTTCCTTAAACTAAACAATAATATATTGCATTATACTTAATATTTTTATTAAATCAAACAATAAAGTTGGCAATCAGAATGCTATTTCTAGTTTTAAAAACTTGGTTAAACAATTTGTTTATATAAATGTTCATTGACCAAGTTAAGGAAGTCTATTTATAGGAATTTTAATTAGACACTTCATTTACTATACAATCATTTGTTTCTGAAATGTAAACATCAATATTGGCACAAGACTAAAATTACATATAAAAAGTCACATTACAAGAAGTTAGATTATTTTTGAAGTAACAAAATACACTGATTTACCTATATTTTTAATAGAAATATTTAGCAACCCAATATACAGAAATATGCCCTTACATTTTTCATATTCACTTGCATTTAAAAAAAATATATACCTACGAAAAAAATTTTTACATACATTTAAGTTTATAATGTAACATTAGACAAACACTGTTCTCCTGCCCTTGGTTTTTGATCATTAAAAATACTTTAATATTCTAGAAAAACACAAAGACCATTATCAAATATTAAGGATGTATACACAAGCAGACAAAATCTCCTACGGCCAGCACTGGCACAACAGAACCTTCACAGTATATGTAACAAAAAGAGGGAATTAATGTTTCCAAGAAGATTATCAAGTATTAAGCTGCAGAAGAAATATTTTTTCTAAGTCATCACTGACAGGCTAGTGTTGCAAATATATGCCTGGTTCTCCTTGGCTGCATTTTGTTAATACCCTGTTCATTAATTTAATAAACTATCAAGAGAGTATGTTTAGAATGGGCAAGCATTATCTCTTGCATTTCATTTAATTAAACTCTATTCTAGCTATATGACAGTCAGCATTTCATGAAAGGAATCATTTTAAGGATGAAGGTAGAAAATATTTCAAAGTGCGCTGCTAAAACATGAAAGCATAATCTAAAATTACCCCTGCACACACTGTAATTTATCTATAAAATTAAAGATGTTATTTCCAGAGTTCATAATTAATTGGATTCCACAGAGAAATTATGCAGCATTCCAGATAGCAAAATGATGCACAAAGGCACAAAACATAGTGCCGAAGGACAACCATAAACAACCACTGTGACTTGCCCACATTACAACAACCATTGAGGCTTAATGGGAAATGAATACTGGCTGCCTTTTGTATGTGGTCATTACTCTGCTGTGAAGAAATTGCCATTGAATTTGGATTATATTGCCTTAATAAAAAGTAATGAAAGAGGCTCATGCTCTAGTGGCTTTCTTTTAAATGATACACAACAGTCATCCACAAAGGCCAGTGTGCCACAAACTAATGATGACACCTCACCGGAGGAAGGAGATGTTACCACACCATTGCAGGCAACTGCAATGATGCTGGCTTTTCTCACAAACATTTTAACTAAACACATTCAATGTAACATCAGTTAGAAATTAGTTTAGCCTTTGAGACTTACCATCAATCCGACTAACAAGTTCTTCCAACATCTTCACTTTCTTCTGAATTCCTGGCTGTGCAAATGTGTAGTTGTCCTAAAAAGGAGACCACATAAAAATACTAGTTGCAGAAAAGCAAAAAAGGTTTCTTTTCTTAAATCCATGTATTTTTCTCTGTTTTCTTACGGTGTTTCTATTTAGCATCTATATTTCCTAGGTCTGCTTCTACAGTAAAACAGTAAATCATCACACTGTACAGTCCTGTGAGTTCCCACCTCTAACAGTATATTCTGTATAGATATTCCTGCATCAATTGCTCTCTACTTCCCAATCTAGTGGAGTTACTTTATTGCAGAAATCCAAGTAACTTTAAAAGGCCCTCATCTTACATGCCAAAATGCGCCATGCTAGAGATTTTTAAGGTGATTTTTTTCTCATAAATTTACAATTCTACAAATAATGTAGGAAATATGGAAATTTAGCCTATAATCAGAGACAGGGAAAGAATGTGATCTTTAGAATTGCAGAGTGATAACTTCAAGCAGCATAAGAAATCAAAAGTCTGTTTTAATGTACTCATAACTGTTCTGAACCCAAGATTACAGCTAATATCATAAATCAAAATCTATTACACAAGCTAAGTAGCTAAAAAGGCATTATATTTGCATATATTTCTTTGAATGGATTAACTCTAAATGGATTTTTAATTTGCAGATTGCAGCTCTATAATATAGACTTGAGTTTTAAATAATGAGAGCAAAAAAGATATCTCTGCTTGAAACACAAAGTGATCAATCTATTAAAATAATGAAATTATTTAAATATACAGCAATCTTTCTGAATATTTAATTGACAATCCCTCCATTCAGCTCATTTTGTTACAGTTATCTTTCTGTGGTTCTTGAGAGATTCAAGAAAAGAAAATTACACATCCATATTTTAAAAGAAAGTTGCTATGTAGAATTTTTTTTGTGTAACCACCACATACACAGAAAAGAAAGGTAAAGAATGTTTTGCCTCAACTGCTACTGTTTGAGTAGTTCCTTTATCAATTGGAGCTGAGTGATCCCAAAAATTACCCTAAAATTTTTTTCACTTACATGGAAATATTAATTTTTCTTGTCTTTATTTCAAATTTCTACTTGGTCTTAGAGTAAAAGAGATGATTATCAGTTCATTTTTATGTATCCTGATACGGTTTTCTATTAGAAACAAAAGTCTTATTGACCCTTTTGACTATATTCACATGGAGTTTTTTTAGATGTTATTTGACTTATGAAACTGAATTGCAATTTAATCTTCAGATTCTGTAAAACTCCTATAAAGTGTGAAGCCTAAAAGGTCACAAGGCAAAATGATACACTAATAATTCTGTAAGTACATCAGCCAACAAGTAATTTACAGTATCAAAAAGTCTACTGTATGCTCTGATCACTTGTACCTGACCACAGTAGTAGCTATCTTAAAATTTATAGCAAAATTTTCTACTGGTGTAGCAGTAGCCCTTTCACAGTAATTAATATTAGAACTCAACATATAAACCAAAACAGTATGGATGAGGAAGCAAAAATAATTCTCTGAATTTTTTAATTTTCCACAGGAATCACCAAGTAAAATAGGCAACAATTTCACCTTTTTGACATTAATTCTCAAAAAGAACATGAGTATCCTTGTAGTACAATAAAGCACCAAAACTGAAAGAATGGAAAGACTCGCACAGAATTCAGATCTATTATAACCTCATTTCAGGGAGAAAGAAACTATCCCATGCACTGGTACACTGCCTTTTATACAAGTCTGGCACACACCTGTATTAGCTACGGATAATATCCAGGATACAGCATCTTTAGGAAATCATAATCATTTTCTTTACAGGACGTGCTCCTAAAACAAAAACCGCATTCGCTTTTTTCCCCCCCCAAAATGCTTATACACTGTTCTATTTATTTATTTGAACAAAGTTAACTGGGGTTTCTAGAAGTAGTACTGCACTCAAAGTACAGCAACATTTATTTGGTATATATTATTATAAATAACATGGTATTTAATTATTTCCTCTGTAACAGATTCCCCGTAAAAGAATGTTCCTGTATTTAACACTGAAAATCAACACAGAGCTAAAACACTAGTGCTTCGATCATTAGTCTCTCCCCAGGTAGTGCAACTCTTGACTGTGATCTATGAATCTGAAACTCCTTTCTTTCTCAAAGCCTAATTTACTCCATACACACCTGGAAATGCAACCCAAAACTGCCATCTTGATTTGAAAACAGGTAAATTTGCTTTTCACTATGTTTGATCTCTCGTCTGTTTATTTTTCTGTTCATTATTTTGGCTGCAAATGAACACAGCTGGGGGTCACTCTTCTACTTGTGCTGACTCACCTAAACTGGAAAGATCTTTATTGGCTTTCCCAGTCCCCTCTTCTAATTAAACTGTGTTGTACCCACCCCTCCTATGATACCTGTAGTTGACTTTCTGGAGTTCCTGAAACTGTGAGAAGGACTTTGTAAAAATAAAAGGTGTTCTGTTACCCACTATTCTTGCTTCTTTTGTGCTTATAGGTTGTCATAGGTTAGCAAGCATAGTCCCAAAAGGGATGTCCTTGCTAAGGAGTGCTTACAGCTTCCTCTGGGACGTGATAGAACCTATCAGCTGGCCAGTTTGAATATGGACAATTCTTTAAGCCACTTAAAGTGACCGCCTCTGTGATCCACACTTAAGAATAGACAAACTCCCCCCCAGGCTCTCTCTCGTTTCCAGTGCTGGGACAGGTGGCTGCGGGGCCTGAGCGGGGGCCAGTGGGCCCGGCCCCTGCTCGGGCCAGGCCGGGCCAGGCCACGGCTCCAGGATGACCCCCCCCAGTAGGGCTGTGGGCAGCCAGAGCGGCTCGGAAACTGCCCCCCTCTCCACTGCGGCCAAGATTTCAGCAAAGGTGGCACCGCTGTCTGGCAGAGGTCAGGTGACCAACAGCGATAAACCACATTCCAGCTGCAAGGCCGAGGTGAGATCTGGGGGGTGGAGTGTTCAACTCGTAAGCAAAAGCACCTGCGCTGAGATAGGCAGATGCTGTAATCTCATGAGAAGTTTGGACAGGGAGAGATGGAAGCGATGAGGACTTTTGCTCCAAATGGAAAAGGAGAAAACCTCAGTTCCTAGAGATGCTCCCAGAGATAGTCCTAAAGATGAAGATGAGGAAGACCCTTTGCTCCCACAGAAGGAGAAGGGCCTCTGTTCCTAGAGATGAAATGCTCCCAGAGATGGGTGAAGAGAACTTTTGTTTCTGAACGGCTCAACCTTAAAATTGTACCCAAAAAACTTCAAGAGTGGACCCTCGAAAGCAGTTGCGGGAAAAGCTGCAAGTCGGGGGAAAGGACTCACACTCAGGCAGAGAGACTCCTCTTCCTAAATGGACTGAACAGTATTTGGAAGTGGGCGGCTGTCTCGTTGTGATAATGTTTTCATAGCATGAGCAAGAAGAGACTTCTCTTTCTAAATGGACTGAACAAGGTTATTATGGAAGTGGTAAAAAGACTGAACATCTTAAGGGTTGTCTTTTTTCATTGTCAGTGGGAGAAGGGAGGAAGGTGGGGGGAGGAGGAGAGTTCTGAAGGTGGTATAATTTTTTTTTCCTCTTTTAGGTCTGTTAATAAACTTCTTCATATTCTTTCAAGTTTGGTCCCTGCTTTGCATTTCTCCTAATTCTTATCTCACAGAAGATAAACAGTAATGAGTATTTTGGACCAAATCACTCCACTAAATTGGTGTTTCCGCCCGGTTACAAACCCAACCCGCTACATAGGTGAAGGAAAAACAGTAAAACAGAAAAGAAAAAACATGCCAAACTCATAAAATTCATGAATTATTGCCCAGGGCTGTTGAGCCAAGACAATCCTTTTCTCAATTAGGACTACTTCAGAGTTTGTCTTTTACTCATTATCAATGGTCAAAGTTTCAAATGAGGAAATACAACAAAAATTTTCAGGATGAAAACAAGGAGTTCACATAAAATATCTCTTCTTTCTAAACACTGTTCTTGACACTTTCCAGTAAGCATTCACATATTACAAAGTATGCATGGGTACACACCAGAATCCATGATAAATGTAAGAATTCATGCACTGGTGTGCAATACCTAAATTCCTTGACGTTCTGCTCAGATAGCTTCCAACACACTTTCAGTGAACTATGCTAACCTGCTTCACAGCTGAATGGTTAAAACATCTAGTTTAGACTGACACATAATTAGTTTCAACTTACAATACAGAAGGTTAGGACTTCATAATGTCACAAGAGATCAAAACTTGTTTCAGCTTCAAATCTTTGTGTTAGTAGTCTGTATTTATCCTGTAGAAACTGGTATAACCACCCCACTTCCCTGCAACTACAACTAGGTCTGGCAGGATTTCTCAAAACCCAGTTGTTATAATTTAAAATAAAATACTAAGATTATAGACTTCACTAAACATTAAAAAAAGTATTAAGTAATTCCTTACTTTTTTTAAGGGTAGAGAAATTCTAAATGGAAAAAACTTGGAAAAATGCTCATAACAAATTTAACTGGGACTGTCCTCCCAGAGAGAGGGGGAGAGAGAGGGATACAGAGTGAGATAGAAAGAGAGACTTTGCAGGCACTAGCTGAAGAAAATCCCCCATCTTTTTCTTTAAATAGGTGATGATGGGATAATTTTAAGAGAAGAAGCAGCAAGCTGAAGAGGAATGGAAAACAATCTTTCATGTCACCATGAAGGAGAAGCAGAGCCAGCCAAACTAAAAGAAAAAACACTGTCAATAATTTGACATAATGACTGCAGCCAAGCAGAGGCACAATGCTTCTCATCTTTTCAGGTCATACAAACTGTTCACCAACAGTGTATTGAAGAAAATATCAGAAACATTCACAGAAGCAAATGGAAAGCTTTGACACAATGTGTTCATGAGTTGTTTGCTCATTTTATCAATCAGATCAGAGCTTTTAAATATAGAGGATACACTAAGCAATCCATATACATCATATGGACATATAGACTTGAATGTCTACTTTCTCTACTGATGCATATTTAAGAATTCCTATGCATCAATATAGTATGTTCAAGAATAGTGTCACATGAACAAATAACAACTGAAAGAAAACGGTTTTCTTATCCTCATTATGTCACAAAGAGATCTCTTGAATTCTTTTTTACTCATTTAAGTACTTCATTCAAATATTTCTGAATTCTCTAAGCAAACCCCTATTAAAAATCTTGGTTTACCTTGTTCTCAAAGTTATGCAAAAAGAGGGGGGCAGGAGGGAGGGAAGCATGACACTAGATAATGATAGCCACCATGTATATTAACACTATCAATGGAAGCACAGTTTACCCAAAATGTTTCTTGAAGATAGATATTATAATGTAAATTCACTCCTGAATACAGTTTAGGATAGAGAGAGTGTGCATGCACAAGAACAAACACACGAGTGTGCTGGACTATGCTGTTAGCACAGTCCATAGCATGTTCCATAATTCTCCAAGACACTTCCTTTAGAAGAACAAGGTCTGTCAACCATTGTAATTGTTAAGCCTGACTTTTGAAAATGCAAAATTTCCTAAATTCCAGGAAAAATATTTACATAGCATTGCAGCCCAAAATTTTTTACGTGAAAAACAGTATCTTACTTATTCCTACATAATAGGACAAAAAAAAAAAAGCAACAGCTTATTAAATTGTAGGTACTGATTCTCATGTTAGAATAGTATCCATAGAACCAGAACCAAAGATCCAACCTTCTAGTGGTCTGTGTAATCAAACCTCAGTTTTATACAAGTGGATGAATGATAAATTACAGAAAGTAGCAATGACAAAAGTGCTCAGGGTATATTTTTGGATTACAGCATAGGCGAGACAACAGTTCAAATCTGGATAACAGCTAGAAATCATAAATACAAACATGTACAATCCCAAAAGCTGCCGCTGCAAATTTTAGGTAGAGGATAAAATACTTTTATGCTGAAGCATACTGATGGCACAGTATATTTCATCTATTGATTACAAATAGATTTGTTGTCTTCCTGAAAATTTTACTCTCAGTGACAGGCTGGAAAACTACATTATTGGCCTCCAAAGGGACATAGCCTCCTTAAAAGCTTCTGAAGACACCCATCCTTAACAAAAACTACAACTCTCAGGATAAATCCTACTGCTGCCCTCAATTTTCTATTACTTGAAGTACCAAAGTTTATTGTTACAAAGTTAAAATTGGCTAGTGGGCCAAGCAAATGAACCACCTTGGATTTTCCCTTTTAAGAGAAGTCAACAGCAAATGACTATAGGGGATGGTAGGAGCACAATAAGCCCAGAGTGATGCACTTGTAGCATTCTTTCAGTTTCCAGTTTGCAGCATGGAGACTTCCCTAACTCAGGGTGGTATCTTCATAATTAAAGTTGTTTGAAGATTTTTTTCTTCAACAAAAGTTCAAATTGTTCAGGTTCTAAACCCATGCAAAATGCTTTTCATCCTTGGACAAGTAGCCCAGCAGCTTAGTTACTCAACCACTCTTTTTTTCTAACAATATCACTCAGTAGAATTACAAGATGCTATCTAGATCTTGCATCAGATGAGATGGAAAGCACCTACTTCCTCTTCACCTTCTTCATGCACCTCATCATTTTAGAAACTTGTATTACATTCCTCCACTTAGCCAAATCCATACATAATCCACCACCTGGAAACTGTTCCATACCTTTGATCACACTTACCTTGTTTCCTTATCATTTTTTTAACTTTCAAGCCCTCTTTTTAAAATGGGACAGGCAAAAGAGATTAGAACAGCATAGAGCATACTGAGAACAAGCTCATTTTAAAAGTAGCAAAGTGATGATTCCTCTCAAGGACTACTTACATAAACTCTTCTCCCCGCTATGTGGTAACAGCCAATGCTTCTACCATGGGCGCTTAGCTTTTTTATGAACTTCTAGTAAAAGGACTTTTTCAAAATGCACTTTGGAAATAAAATTAAACCATAATGTTGTTCACAGGTTCACTGATTCCTTCCAAAAGCTGCCAGATTTGTTCTTTACAGGAGGTACAGAAAATATTAAATAATACAGGGTTTTATCTTTTAAGCATTAATTCTGCTTATTTTACACTTTCTCCAAACTTCCCTGATGTACATGCCTAATTGTCTGTGCTCTCCTGAATCCCCTTGAAATCATTTTCAAAATCTAATGTCCTACCTACTCTATTCCATTCCACCCAATACTAAAGCAGTTTTGAGTATTGGCTTTCTTGTTTGCTCATTACCAGAGTCCGTAATAGGAGGAAAACACAGATATATATTAAACAGAGCAGACTTTGCAATTGACTCTGAAATTTTTACTAGGCATCCATGCACAGTACCCTAGTGATGCATTCAATCTTCTCAAACTGCTGGGGAGGAATGTAAGTCCTCCAGTGACCAAGCAAGCTACTAGAATCTCTTGAATTGAGAAAGGTAGGTAAAATTAAGAAAAATTTCTGAACTCCCGCTCTTGAGTTTTCCTGTCCTTTAATAAAAGTTTAAAATACCATAAAACAGTATTTGCTCCAGCACACTATTAAGAGACATAAACCAGACATCTGAGCATAAAGGCAGAAAGGATTCTGGATAGAATTGCCTATTGTGGGCAGGCTTATGTTCCAGAAGATTTCAGTCTCATATATGACATGCAGATAAAGTACGAAAAATACCATTTAGGAGTATCATTTGATAAGTGATTACTAAAAATGGTGAAGTTGTCCATTTCTCATTAGAAGAAAAGCCATTCTAAACCTTGAGTGGGCACAACTGCCTGCTCTAATTGCAGAACCTATTTCTCATTAAATTTCTCATGTTTATGACTTCTCAAAAGTTATTTTAGTGTTTTAGAGCACAATTCTTATCAAACAAACCATTGCTTTTCCCTGGAATAGTCATACCTTCAAGAAAAAAGAGCCACCACGTCTTATCCCATTCTGAGGATCCAACCTGGACAAGACATTATTGAACAACTTGGATTTCTGGAAATTAGTAAACAGTTATTACCATACAGAAGTTCTAACTCACAGAGCGAGGGACAGACACACAGTGTGAACATGCAGTTGAAACACTGAAGAGAATAACATACAGAAATAACTGCTGCCAGAATTTCAGACAATCCCTGACAGGGCTTCCACATTTGTAAAGCATCCATTTCTGACTGGCATTAGGATCTGCTTACACAGAAACTGGAGCATGACTGCAGTACTGTCTTTCAGTATCAGCTATACAATGCTAGTGGAGACTCTTTAGACTGCCTCTCAGATAGTTATATCCCATTTTCCCTGTACACACCACATTTGCCATGCTGTGTTCAGGAAGAAGGCAGGAAGAAAGAGTATTTTCTCAGTTTAGCTAAGCTTACCAGAAGTGCAGGGCTGATGCATGCCTAGAAATCCTAGACAATCTGTCACTGCATTTGCACAGGTAGACCCTGCAGCCTGATACAGAAACCTGACCCTTGCATGAAAGCACATATGCAGCAGACAGAGGGTTCCCATGACAAGAGACAGGTAACAGACAGATACAGACACTTAAAATACATACTCCTTTTATCCTTTTATCTTGGCTAAAAAACTCATACACACATAAACTAACCCCCCAAATGAATTGCAGACATAACCAAGAAATTTGTCTTGTAGGAGTTTAATGAAAAGGTACAAAGAAAGCAATATTTGACCTATTTTTCCTTTAAAATAAACCTCAGGAATGTCCTGTGAAGAGTTTTGAGGCGAGTTATTTCTGCATGTACTTCTCAACATTTGAAATGCATGTTCATGTTATTTATTGGATCCAGCAGACATCTGAAAGGCTTTCCAAGCAGCATTCCATCCATCCACCCATCCATCCATCCATCCATAATCCAGACTTCAGGCATACGTTAGCAACAACTTTCCATAACTCAGGAGTGAGAAAGAACTCTGCA
This sequence comes from Corvus cornix cornix, assembly GCF_000738735.6. Classification (NCBI taxonomy): domain Eukaryota; kingdom Metazoa; phylum Chordata; class Aves; order Passeriformes; family Corvidae; genus Corvus; species Corvus cornix. The sequence continues at coordinate 15,219,562 of NC_047057.1, read as the reverse complement.
GGATTCCCTTTGAAGGTCATAAATCTTTCTATTTTATCAGCCATAGGAATAGCTAATATGTACCTCAGCACACTCCAGTCCCTGGATATGAATTATCTCACTTTTATTCTAAAAATTACCAGGCCCTGACAAATAATTATATTAATATTTCTGTGTTGTTTTTAATACATCTGGTTAAATCATTATGCAATGCATGTATTTCCCCTTTGGTTATTTTATTACCAGTATACTTGAACTTAAAATGAAAAGTTATACTCTATTTTATACATGAACATTACATTTTCAGGTGGCACAGATCAATGTGAACTTTTTACTTGAATGTTAATGAGACTTTATTGAGGAAAGTGTTATAAAAGACGATTTAGTAATAAAAAAAAAGTTAATAATCTGGATATATGGGAATGTCTACTTAATTACATGGAAAAAATACTCATGGGATAATTCTGGTTTTCCCATATGAACAGATACAGATGAAAATACAAAAATGCTCATGCATCATCTACAGTTTAGAAGTCTTTTAAAGACAACCAGCTTTATCACACACAACGGAGATGTATTTTGCATATGGCCACACACAGCCTCAGAAGCAGGTTTTTATAAATCAGCATAAAAATTCAGAACATCTTGTAAGAATACAGGCTGGAGATGAATTCTGTGGAAAAGGACCTGAAATCTCAGTAGACAGAAACCTCAGACTGAGTCACTGGTAAGCCCTGGCAGCAAAGCCAGCCAGCAGCCTCCTGGCCCAGTAGGTGGAGGGAAATGATTACCTATTGAGGAATGGTTAGAGGATCAGGGGCATGGGTCATTGATAGAATTATGGGATCAATAAAAGAACTGTACAAACAATAGCCCTGCAAGCAAAGGTTAGTGTGAGAAACTGTCTGCATGAGAAAATCCCTGTGTGAGAAACAGGCCTGGGAACAAGAAGGGAGTTTGAGGATGTGCAGCTGTGCAGATAAGACCCGGAGAGGGGAGGGTGAACTCTGAATTCTTTTAATCATAACATAACTAGTAGAAGCTTGCCAATGTAGTCTAAGTATGTAGAAGCAGAAATGCGCTTTGATAGGTTTGAGTCAATTAAGAGTTAACAAGCTGGTATACTATATAAGTGTCTCTGGATTGCTAATAAACGGAGCTTGCTTTTATCAACCATATTGGCTGGACTGCAATTCCTCCCCCCGCCAGAGTCCACGGACCTTTTCCAACAATTACCCCCCCCAGCACTCATTGTGAAATCACAGAGGTTGGCAGGGACCTCTGGAGTCCAAGCACTGCCCAAAGCCAAGTCACCTGGAGCAAGCTGCTCAAGGCCATATGGACTCTGGTTTTGAACTTCCAGGATCAGGATTCTACAACCTCTCCGACCAAACAGTTCCAGAGTTCAATCTTTACTGTGTAGATCTCCCTTAAAATGTTTAAAAATGATTTATTGTATTTCAAGACCACATCTAAAATACCACATCCAGTTTTAGGGACCCTGATACAAGAAAAATGTGAATAAACTGAAGCAAGAGCAAAAGATCACCAAGATGCTCAGAGGTGCACATGCTCTTTCAGAGGCTGGGGAAACGGCTTGTTCAGCCTGAAGAAAAGAAAGCTCCAGAGCACCTAATCACAGCCTGATAAAACCAATGCTATCATGATGAGAAATCTCCATTTTTAATAGTGGTGCATAGTGGGAAGAGAAGAGACAAGCAGCATAAACAAAAAATGTTCCAGCTGGCTGTTGTGAAGAAACTTCAACATAAGGACGAGGAAGCACTGGATTAGATTAACCCCTAGAGACTGTGAAGTCTCTGTCCTTGGAGGGTTCACGATCCAACTGGACAAAGCTTTGAAAAACTCAATCTGACCTCAGACCTGGCCATACATTGAGCAGAATTATCATATGTTCTTAAGATTTCAGAAGCTCTCATTTGTTTTCCTGAAATAAATAAGAAGCAATTGCAGTGAGGCATAGTCTTTCTGGGACAAAAATGAAAGAAAAAATTTAGAGCACTCACGAAGCACTGAAAAGGAAAACCATTACATACATCATCATCCAAAATTGACTGCTATAAGACAGATATAGATTCCAAGATTAAATGATATTTTAGAGAGATAAAGTTATATCAAAAAATGCCCTAATATTAGTTAGATCAATTTTTAAAATTTTAATAGAACTGTGATATAACACATGCACAGTCACTTAGAAGCCCAAACTTGGAGACAACCAACAGAAAAAGAAGATGCAAAGTAATCTAAGAAGAAAAAATAGATTAAACTATCATGCAAGATCAAACATTAACTAATGGAAAAGTTCTGCAAAACTCTAGCTGGAGCCAAAAACATACTTACAATAGGAACCTCCAGATGATAAAAAAACAGCATGAAGGAACCTGCTAAAGTGGCACATGATTTGAACAAGTTTTTTATTTCTTTTCTCAGCTAAGAACTGTATGCATGTCAGGAAGTGACTGTCTTGCTGCCCAGTGCCAACTCCTGTTCTTTATTCTACACATCTCTGTGGTTCAAAGATGTATTCTTATATTAAAAATACACAGAGTCACATTAGATACATAAGGGAGGGTGGATGAGTGAGGAATGAAGAAATAATAGATACTACACGTGGTAAAACTCAAGCAAGAAATACATATGTCTTAATAACACCTTTGACAATTCTGGAATCAAGAAAATGAGACTGTCTGGACGGATTGGAAAAATAAATGAGTTTTCTGTTAAGAATAATAAAGGGGTACAAATACAATCATACAATCATTCTTCCATTACACACTTCTGCACTGAAAGGACAAAAGTCACAAAAAAATGTATCTAGTTCATATTAGCCAAAAATTTCACAAGATGACCCTAACTGTTATCAAAGTGCACTCTTTAAATTTATCCAATATGGTAGGGCAACATGAAATGGAAGCTTATATTGACGAATAAATTAATGGCAATATTCTGCAGAGATTCTTTGATTGCAGTTATTACCACATGTCACATTCCTCTCTTCTAAAATCCCTGTACAGTTTATTCAGACACTTCAGACAAAACCATCACATACAGAAGTCCCTTATGCCATATTTTCAGACAAAAATAATTGTGCATCCAGAATGTAAGTCAGCTAGAACTACAGCATCATACAGTGAACCACTGAGAATCTTTAAAGTTCATCTAGTCCGAACCTCCTGCCATGGGCAGGAACAGCTTCAGCTAGCTCAGGCTGTTTAAAGCCACATCAGTCCTGACCTTGAACACGTCCAGGAAGAGGACATCCACAACTTCTTTGGGCTCTCTCATCATAGAAAATGTACTCCTTATGTCCAATCTAAATCTACTCTCAGTTTGAAATGTTGCCCCTTGTCCTGTCTCTACAGGCCCTGGCAAAAAGCCCCTTTTAAGTACTGAAAGGTTCCAGTAATGTCTCCCCAGAGCCTTCTCTTCTCCAGGCTGAACAACCCCAATCTTCTCAGCCTTTCCTCATAGGAGAGATGCTCCAGCCCTCTGATCCTCTGCATCCACTCCAACAGGTCCATGTCTGTCCTGTGCTGGGGATTCCTGAAATGGCTTCAGCACTCCAGGTGGGGTCTCACAAGAACAGAGCAGAAGGGCAGAATCCCCTCCCTCACCTTGCTGCCCACCTGCTTTGCATGCCCAGGATCCAGATGGCTTTCTGGGCTGCAAGTGCACATTGCCGGTCATGTCCACCAGTATCCCACGTCCTTCTCTACAGGGTTAGTTCTTCCAACCAACTCAACCTGCAACTACATGGCTGTTTTATCTGTTAAGTAAAGTGGTATCATCACAGAAAGGAAAGGAAACAAGAGAATGGAAAAAGAAAAACAAGAAACCCCTTTATTTCAGCAGCACTGCAGTTGCACTGAATTAACTGTAGCATCATTAGTCACACCACTAGCATAATCTTTCAAGCCTGCTTTTGATAGATGAGTGCATCCTTGAATACATCCAACACCATTCCATTTATACAACAGCTTAAATTTTCATTGATGCAATTTAATTCCACTGCAATTAGTTTCCATATTTTGCTTCTCAGTGCCTGACGGTTTTGCATGAAAACAGAATTTTAAGGAGAAATCACCTAATCTGTGAACTTCCTTTCCTAGAAAAAAAATAGAGCAACAGGCCAGTGACAATGATGTTCCAGAAGTAGGTAAAACAGTTGGAGGGTTTGCATTTCTTTACCTGGGTTTCTTCCTTTCCAGTAGATTTCAAGCTCTCATTTTTTTTCTTTATAACTTTTCACATATTTTTGCTATGTGGTCAAGTACTTTAAAATTTAGGAATTCTGAGAGATTGAAATAAGCAAACCAGTATTTGTTACAAGAATTGACATGAGAAAATGACTATGCATTTCAAAAATGCTACACAGAATATTGAGCTTGATTTGACCTTTAACCAGGAGAAATACACTTAAAAAACCTTCAAAAAAGTTTAAGCCTTCTATTGTTGACTCAATTTTATAACAGTTTTGTCAAAAATGAACTCTGTTGCAAGTTCCAATTCACAATGCACCTTAGCCAGTGAAACATTCATATTAAAACGTAAGTCATAGGAAAGAATGTTGTAGATACTTCTTATCTTCATAAAATTATAAGCCCATGAAAATTTACCCAAAAATCTACCATTATTAGACTCCAATTTGCTGCATGTAGCAGAAAATTGTGCCTTAATTCATAGATTTTCCACATTTGAAAAAATTCAAACATTCAGTGAAGTAGCATAAGTATCAAGTTTTAAATGTGTATTTTAAAAATATGAAGATAATTTCAGGAACTATTAAGACAGAAATCACTTTTAGGTTGCTATATTATTGACTTAAAAATTAATAAATAAGCCAGTTTTTCACCCCCTCAGTGAGATTCTGAGCAACCATTCTACATGCTTGGTGACAGAGTTGCAAAACATGCCTCTAGAACCGGAGGTTTCAATTCTGCTCTAGAACATCACACCACAATGAAACATGAAGACATTTTGACCAAGAGAGGTTGCACAGGTTTTTTTTTTTTCTGTTTTCCTTTCTATGCCAAACTAGCAGTGGATTTCTCCAATGGGAAAATCGACTTCTCCCTTGTTTTTTATAGATGTACTCTTTTTCAGCCTTAAAGTAGTTCACAACCATGACATTAATCAGTTAAGTCCACTACTTACAGACTGGAAAAATCAATTTACCTGAATGCCATCAAGCAACTTGCTCATGCACCAGTAACTGTCAGCCTCTATGTTCTGCAGCACTTCTTCAGGCAGACTGGAAACATCAAAATTTTCCACTTCTTCTTCTTCTGTTTTAGGAAAAGAGAGAGAAAGACAACTCAATGAAGTGCACATAATAAATAAAGCAAGAATGAGGAAAATAATTGAAAACAAAGACAGCCACCACTTATCTTCTTCTCAGAAACTTCAATGCACATTTACTTGAACAGGGACTAAATTAATCATTTATTGCTCAACTGTGTCATCTAATGGCTTTAAATGTTAATGAATACTTAATTTCTTGCAGACTGTGAAAATCTCGAATCATGCCTGGTTAACCAGAATTATTATATAATAAATTACTTTATTCTAAACATTTCACACCTGAAAGAGGATCAGAAGCACTTTGAGAGTCCTATATATGAACAATCCCTAAGAAGATGACTGTGTTTGCACCATGCACAGAATGTGCAAATATTTTGCCAGTCTTCACAGAAGAAAAAGCCCTGAAAAATACTTTTAAGAAAACCACTGAAATTTATTTAGAAAGCAGACTACAGCTTTTCAAGGAAGATTTGTTTTTCAGGCAAGCATTTGGTATTAGAAGGAAATCAGACAAAAGAAAACAGATGATTCCCACTCCTACCCCACAAAAAACGCTGTGATTCTCAGCAGTGGAAAAGCACAGAATCCAAATGACGCCTCATGCATGGAAACTGAGTCTTCCACACAAATGCATTTAAAGAAATTCACACTTCAATATGAACCAACATTTTACACTGTCTTTTTAAGGCATGGCATCTGAATTAATCCATTTTGAAAAGAAACACAATGTGCTGGCCTGCCACCTAACTCCCAAAGTTCCAAAGCTCCAGAAGAGAGTTTAACATGACCTGTGAAGGCTCTGTGTAAATGCTGTAGCTTCCTTCTTGCAGGGGCTCACAGTGTATTACTGTATCAAAATGAGTAACAAAGAAGTATCTGTCCCAGCCCTGGTTTATTCTCAAGGAGACAGAGGTGCAGAAGAGATCAATTTTACCTAAATTGTGCATGGTATACCCAAGAAGGAATTTCCTCCTTTACACAACTGCAAGGTAGCATAGAGTAAAAGGTAAGAGAAAACCAAGAATATACAGTATCCTGAAAGTCCTCTATTGCCTGTCTCACAGCTTTGCAGTATGTAATTAGAGATCCCCAAGTACATCTTTAGGTTGTTACATTTGATTATGTTACCTTTTGTCCATTGGTAACAACCATTATAATTACATATGTTTTAAAATAATTTTAACATACCAGTGATTTTACCACTACTAGTAGACACTGGTAGCAAGGTGTTACCAAAGCATTCTTGTTTGCATTGGTGTCTATATGTGGGTGTACATCTTCTAAGGGATCACTGTTTTTGGATTGTGAAATATTAATAGCTGTAGGACAAGAAGATTAAGTTGTGCTAATAAAGCGTTAGTTAACATATTTACTTACTAGGGAAATCTGGTAAATAAAACAGGGGATTGCAGCAGACTCCATAAAATAACAGCATGGGAGGATCTCAGAGGTGGCAGGGTTGTAAACAATGGACCAGTAGTCATTCACTGGTAATTAAAGGAATGCCACCTTTGCATTTGAGTGCAGTTTTAAAAACCCAATTCCTAAAAGCAGATAAACAAGTATTTAACAGATTTCAAATACTCTATATAATAAACACAGATATAGCACAAGCTCCAGTTAAGGAACATTTGACTGACAGAATGCTATGCAAAATCATAATCTACATATTTAGCATTTATTCATTTATTTGGGTATGTACATAGTGCAAAATGCTTGTTTTTCCATGCAATTTTAAGGGCAAAAGCAGTCAAGCTCCATGCTGCTCTCTCCCTCTTTTTTTTTCTTTTTTTTCTTTTTCTTATTTGGATGAGGAAGTAAACATACTAGAAAAGTTTTGAAAGAAAAGCACAAGGGATTTCAGGACAAACAACAGAAGCAAAAATAAGAAAAAAACACCCCAAAAGTACATATGATATTATTTGTGCTTGAGAACATAATTGCAATTTCTGGTTTTAAATAACATTAAATTTATTTTCAATGAGTGAAATCTGAATGGACAGTAATTTAAAGACTGAATAAAAGAATATGGACAGAAATAGCAGGCCAGTGTGTGCAATATCTGGGGGAGTAAAGATCACTGCCCAAATTTCCCAATTACAAAGTCTTACAGAAGCATTTCTCATTTTCTTCAGTTTCCTGCAGAGATCTTTATCATGTTATCTATACAACTGTAAAAGACAGGAAATAGTTGCCTGGAGGAAAACTGTTGTAGCATGGAATCTATGACATGCTGATCTGAATACGTGCATTGCTGTAAGCATGGTATTAGCTGTTCTTTACTTATTCCCAGGGTATGCTTCTGAAACTTCCCACCATGCAAAAAGACTTTTTCTAAACAGCTTTAACTGGCTCCACTCACAAAGCCAGAGACATAAGGATAAAACAAAAATTTAAAAAAATATTACTTACAGATTTAGTTTCCCAATGACAGTAGAAAATAAACATGCTAAACAGCTTGCCTCCATTAAAAGTAGGTTTTAATTCAAGATTAAGCCTAATGGATGATTTTGATGGAAGTTGTTCAGAATGTTAAAATTAAGTTCACAACTGATCTCTGTCATTTAGATGTAATAGATTTCTTCTAAAGAGTGCTGGAATTTCACCTTTTCAGTACACATCGGGGTAAAAATACAAGCAACCAACAAAAAGGCAGCTTGCATTCAGAACTTCTCTAAACCTGTTACCAACACCAAAATTCAGTCTTTATAAAGCGGGAAAAAAAATGTAACTTGATAGTTTTCATACTTCATTACACTAAGCAAGCTCCTACAAAAGAGATCTCTTTAAATAAAGCACACATTCTCCCAAAGGAATTTTTTCTAAAGAAACAGACATTTAATTGTGCTATTAATGTTTTAACTGTAGCTTTTTACCTTGAAATTGTTTCTCAACACTCAGAATCAGCAAAACTCAGATGAATTCACTGGAGTGGGAGGTAGGGGACAAAATGGGCAAGAAAGACGCAGTGCTGAAGCCCAAAACAGACTGCAAGGTCACCAATAAATTATGATTGTTCTTTACATACACCCAATATACAAAATAATAAATAGAAACACTAGATTAGTTAATTAATTGAACATTTTAAAATTGGGTGGTTTTTTAGCACTAATTTGTGTAAAGGCATAATGTATTTACCACATATCTCAAATCCAAATTATGTATCTCTTGCAGCAGAGCAAGGAAACCATTCTGACCACACATGCACAGGTGTTTGTACAAAACTTACTTTGCTGTAATCTGCTTCAGATATTGCATCTTCAGGTAGACCCAACATAAAAGTTACCACCCAAGTATGCAGAGTACAAAATCATACACACATGATGGCATGAAGAGGTGCACAGTAATATTTCCACATCTAGAAGATCTTACATGTTCCACTCCAAACTCAGTTTTCAAAAAGCCTTACAAAACAGCCTCTCAGTCACTGCTGCACTACGGCAATGTTTTTCTAAGATCAGGACATAATAGAGCATTTAAATGTAAATTCTTTCAGTAACAATTGCCTAATTAAATATGTATATTACCATATCAGTATCTCTCATTGAAAAAGTCCTAGTTACATGTTAATCTTGATAGAAATAGCTCTTGAGCTGTAAAGGATGAATCATTAAAATAAAATCTTTCCTTTCTTTATAGTACTACAGTCACAATGGTAAATTTTTTTTAAAAACTTAATCATCCCATCAGTCCAGGCTTAGGTAAACATGACCTTACTTCATTTCAAATATTCCGCTATAACCAGTCATGTTCTCACATAAATGATGTATTGATGACTTGTCATTTTAACAATCTTACACAATTTCATTCAGATGCAATAGGAAGCAAGATAAATATCTTTATACATCAATATAAGAATGATGTTTCAAACATTAATCATTATATTTTATTAATATGAATTCTCTAAATAATTTTACTGCACATGGCAACGGTTACAATCTTGCGTGACCTGGCGAGCACAGTAAATCATCCTGTCCAAAAACATCTTGATCACATGGACTCAATTTTTATGCTCATAAAAACTAACATATAATTAATAAAAATAATTATAAATAAAAAACAACCCTGCAAGTACTCTCAATTTGCTTTATCACAAAAGAGTAGATATTTCATATCCTTCTCCCTAATTCCAGATTCTGTATGAAAGTAATCAGTAAATCATTCAGAGACTTCCTTTAGTGGGCCTACATTGCTTGCCAGTACGATCTTTTATACACAGGCTTTTTCTTGGCTAGATTTTAATGGCAGGTATCTTTTTTTCCTCCACACTAAATAATCCAGAATTTGCTCTTAATTCATATTCATAATCCACTGCACATATCTACACAAAATCAGACCTGTTTTTAAGGATGATAAATTTACTTGAAAAAAGGAAATTCTCAGCTCATGTTGCAAATTAAACAAAAGACATTGGTTCCTCATAGGCTGCAGACTGAGATTACTGCTTCACAAGTCAGACAGGAGGAAGATGAAAAATATCTTTACTACTTCAAACGCTCTATGACCAAAACAGGGTACAAAGGAGGATTAAGTAAACCTGGAGGTACCAACAAGTCTTTGACCCACAGAACTTGCATAATGCCAAATACAAGACTGGGAACCTCTTCCACACAGGTGAGAAATCAGCCAGTAAATGCAGTTTGAAATTACAGTAAGGAGTATAAGCAGTATCCTTGGGTATGACATTATTATGAAACAGGAGCCTTCAAAGCTTCTAAGATGGCAGCTCTCAAAATTGGATTTCAGCAACAATGAACAAAATTCTCAGCATAAATTCTTCTTACAGTACTCACTTCAATAGGTTTGCTGCTGTCAACCAAAGCAGCTTGCCAGGGAGAAGTTGTGCATGTGACACCAAATTACAGGACTCACAATTAGCAACCAGTATGCATGATGAGCACAGGATGCTGATGAGTATGTTCTTAGAATGCCTCATAAGGGAATTCCCTGAGAAATCCAAAAGGTGCTTGGAGAATAGGAAATGAAAGATTAAAGGTTGAACATGTCTCCCACACTGCATTTTTAATTAACTAGTTTGCCCTTTATCATTTAATTTTTCAAAGCATCAACACACATAACCACAAACACGCAGAGAGAAAACACCAAGTGTGGGACAAGAGTAAACCATAGTATGGTCAAACAAGTCTAAAGCAAACCTCAGGAACCCATGCCTTCCCTGTGTTCAGGTATGGGATTGATTAGACAGTTATTTCAGAACTATCACTCCAGCACTGGAAAAGCCTTCTAAAAGAATCTGTAAATTAATGTAGTTTTGAAAAAGAACTATTTATTTGAGATGGAAAAAAATCAACTGCACTAAAGGCTACAAAATATTTAAAAGATAAAGAAACCAGTATATGTATCTGCATATGCAGGGATGGATTTTAAAAGTACTGAAAATTAATGCTTCTTAACTGAAACTATTAAATAAAAAGAAAAATCAAAATAAGAAATTGTCTTGCATGTAATTACTTAAAAATAGAAGACTGGCAAAGACAACTCATTTGAACAATTCCGTAAACAGAAATATGTTTAAGACATTACCTGGATAACTTCAAAAAGCCCAAAGGTTCAATTCTAACTTGGGTAAATATAAAATTAATACAAATTATCCAAGCACTTGTATGTAAATATAAAAACTTTTAAAAATTCAGAAATGTAATTTTTTTGGTGACAGAAGACTGAAAACTTTGCCACTGTCAAGTAAGCTTACCACCCATTCACATATGACCATAACTCTATGTAAGTATAACTTCACTCACTCATGAAGCAATTTTTACTTTAACCCATTAATGTCCCTGAATGGCATAACAAACTGAGGAAAAACTGTCCTTCAGTGACATCATCCGCACACATCTATGACAGTGGCAGTTTGCTGCAACCCACACTGTGCAATATCCAACTCTCAACTGGACAGATATGTCCCTTTTCTTAACCAAAAATTACATGCTTCCTTATTTTGTAAGGTCCCACATCATTCACAGCTAATAAGAAATCCACCTTACAGACTTCTTGCCTTATTTACAACAGAAATTAAGTACCATCCATTATTTCCACTTTTTAGCACAAACTGCAAATACTGAATTTGAAGAAGTATATTTGAGGAGAATGCACTCTGCAGGAAACACTACTTATATTGCTTAATTGCTGAATGCATTCCTTAACTACTTTAATCTGCTGTGATTTACACTTTCCTAATCAAACTGCTACATATGCTTCTGAGGCAAGCCACAAGGCCTGCTTTTTTCATAAAATTCAAACATATTTTTACATTTCATATAGGTATTTATTATCAAGAAAAAGAAATAATCAAACCTCTGCGGAAAAAAAAAGCCTGCTCTGTTGAAAAATAGTATGATCTCTAATTTTCTTCAACAATGTTACTGTAAGAAAAGTAGTTGTCTTTAAACTTCAGTCATACTGCAGTAAATTTTTATCTCATAATTGACTAAAGCTGGAACACGTAAATCAGTTCACAAATATTTTTTATGAGAACACAATTCATAAGCCAATTTTTTTAGTGTACTGAGTTTTGTCAAAACGAACGTGCTATAAAAGCATAAAGTATTCTCTGCTCCTGTGAAATAACGCAATGAAAGCCTACAGAAGAAAAACTGTTTTGCAAGAAAACTTTTTTGCCTTTTTTGGTTATTGTGCTTAAGTACTTAATTTTTCACTTCTGCTTTAAAAATTTCTTTTCCACAGCTTAAAGTAAAAATTTAAAATACCAAATTTCTCAAATAAAAAACAAGTAAAATATCCCCATGCTAATGAAAAACCCAATGACCTTATTATTACTATGAGTAAAAAAGGTTTGCATTTAAACTACAAGCAAAGCCAACTCAAACTGAAGTTGCAGCACACAAACTTCTGACATTTATTTGTATTGGTTTGAAATCTATAAATTATTAACTAACCATACATCTCATTGGAAATAAGACCAAAAAAAATTTCTTACAATTCTGTTTAATCACTCATCCACCTAATTTGAAAATCTTTTCTTAGATCTTCAGCTGCTACTGATCTATGTAACAGGATTGGAATGTTATGCTTCTGGCATTCGTAAAGCAGGTTGTCATTGCTTAAGCGACTCTTTCTCTTTTAGCTTTTCTTCCCATGAGTTACTTCATAATAAACACATAAAGTTGTGATATTTGGATGTCAAAAGCCACTTTTAATGGCAAAAAAGCCATTAAAGTAATTTCCCAATCTGTTAGAAAGCATGTTTGAGAAGACTTCGATCTGGAAGTATAACCACCCCTGTGCCGCTTCACTATAGAGGGATGATCATTAATTATAACTACATGGAGACCACGGGGAGAGGAGAAATAATAAGAATGCAGAAGCCAGAACTAAAATATGCTGCTCCCTTTGGAATATATGTCTCTCCCATAGCTATATTTATTGCAATTAACTTCCTTCTTCACAATTCTTCCATTTTTATACCTGAAGAAATCTTTTGGTTTCTCTTTAATTTTACTTTACTGCTTTTACCATTATCCAAGATATTGTTATCCATTTTATTCCCATGACACAACATTTCCAGTCTGTAGTTTCAAACAGAATACCTTTCACTAATCTCTCATGACTTCCTCACAGTATTAGTCTATTAATCTCTTAATTGCCTTCAAAAATGAGACAATATAAACCACAAAATGTATTTCAAACTCGAGAAATGAATTTTTACACTAGCATTCATATTATAAAATTAATTTCATTTTTAAAATACTGAGAGTGTGCACTAAGCATCATGAAATAACACATCTTCTTTAGACAGATACATCTGAAAATTTAGAAACACATATATAGATGCAAAATAAACTTTAAAAGCAGGTAATTTAAATCCACATCATCCTATGCAGTAAAAGAGGACCTTCATTGACAGATCTGTTTTAATAAATACATGGGAAACAAAAATTCTTTTTCCTCAAGTTCTTTTTAGTATACATCACAGAAGGAAAAAAAAAAAGGCAAACTTGAATAATACAAAAAGTCTGTGATTTAAAAGACAAATCTGACTTAGCTGAAAACATCAAACACTTCAAATCAATAGAAAGGCTAGACCTGACTTATTTATTCTGATTACTTATGATAGAAGTTTGATTAGCCCCATTTGACCTAAGAATTTTTTTATTAATTCAGAGATTTCTTCTATACATCTCTTATGGCAAAAATTCAAAAGAATGGCTCTGATTTTGCCCATAAGACAGGATTTGGAAAGTTTCTTCACAAGAAACATCTAAGTAAAAAATCCACATAGGTCTCCTGCTATGAGGTGGCATTTTATAGGTTCCATGACACCAGTGTCAGACTTTTTGCCTCTTTGATAGACTTCCTGGCACTGATATGATTGAAGAAATTTTTATTAGTAACTTTCAAGTCCCTACTTGGCTTTTCCTCTAAAGTGTAAAACCATGACAGTCATCTAAAAGATGGGCTTTAAATGGGCTTGAACTCCTCAGCTGCTTTTCAGAGGATTCGCTTTAAAGCACAGCTTTACCACAAAAAGTAAACGGAGGATGGGCCATACACTGTAGTATGCTGATCAGTATTCTCAAGACAAACTTTGGTATGACATAGAAGCATGCAACAAATATTTAAAACAAACAAGCTAAAATAAAAGCCAACCCAAACCACTGAATTCCACCTACAGATGCCTCCACTCACAATAATGGGGAGAGCAATACAACAAATAAAAAGAAGCTCTAAATTTAAGGAAATATAATCCAATTATTATTGCTCTAGCATCAGTAAGAAATCTTTGTAATGTTAGGAAGAGTAGGAAGATGATTGTAATTTCATGCCTACAGATTTAGCCAAAAAACTTTTTATGAAATGGCAATTGCCAATTTTTCAGTTAGTATCTTACGCCACCAAAGATTAAAAATTTTCATTTAATCCCCTATGTACCAGGAAAGCCAGTCATATATAGCAACATATTTAAGAAAAGAACATTTAACTTAAACAGTGGTACCCTGAAGCAATTACTACCAGGCATCAGAAATCATTAGGTCTGAAAAATCCTCAGTCCAACACTTATTTTAATCTTTGAGAAAGTAGGTGTTTGCTTCTTCCATAGTTGCTCTTACAGCTTTTCTCCACACCCAACCTTTCTTAATCCCTTGAGATACTTTTTTTAAAGCTTGTAAGTCAAAAAATGCAAAAAAATCAATGCAAAACAGATCAGAAAATGCAGCCACTGTTGCTACACTTTCAATGAAAATATGATAATTAGTCATGATACTGTTTTGAAACATTTACTTAGGTAGGGTAAAGTGACAGGTTTCAGACTCGGAGCACAGCAACTTCATATGTAGATGCTTTTCTGAAAATAAGTTATATAGATTGTTCTTTCTTTGAAGATCACTTAAAAATTTAAAAAATTTGCAAGACTAATAGACTAAAATTTCGGGTGTTAAGGGAGGTTGGGGATGTTTTTGCTTTGTTTTAAACAGACACTCATAAGAGACTACGAGCAATTAATAACATTACTCAAAATACTGCTTTTCTCTCACATGCAAAGCTAAAAATAACAGGCAATTAAGCAGTTGGATATACTTAGGATAATCTTAATGTCTCTTTTTCACTTCTGACAGCTATTGTTAATAACAGCCAGAGAATTCTAACTTTAATTAGGCTTATTCCACTGCAAATAGATAGAAGCATTTTTTAAAATTATCCACGAAACCAGTTTTAGTTGAATTACATTAATTTTTTCCAGAAAGATAGCAAAGCTGCGGTACATCCTACTTTGTCAACTAATACATCCTTATGATTTAAGTATCCAGGACTATTACTACTCTATATCTGTAATCAACTGATAAAAAATATTTTATCACAGCCCACATTTTATTCAAGCTAGTAATATGTGCCAGTTCATAAGAACAAGAATTTTCATTTTACAGTTTGTGCAGTTAACTGAATGGATTTTCAAGAAATTCATTTTGTTTCCGTGGAGGTCCTGAAGATTACTGGAGTTACTTTCTCCATCACATCAGTATGATATGACTTTGAACACTTTGATTACTAAGAACTACAAATATACTTTAAAGAAAGAAGAAAGATTTTAGAAAACGTGACAGAATTAACATAAAAAAAAGTCTACGTAGAAAAAGCAAAGGAAGAGGGCAAAGCTCAAGATGCAACAATACATCCAACACTTCAGATGAACCATTCTAATTAGCTCAGAAATCTGACAGTATATTAAAGAAAGTGAAATAAAAATTGAAACAGACAGAAGAACTGATTTTGTAAAACTGCACTGTTTATAGTAAATCAAGGTCATTCAAGACAGTACTAGGAAGCAAATAATAGAAAAGCAGGTTGCCATATCCTGTATCTGTCTGTTGTGCTTCCTAACCTGCTAAGCAGAAAGTCAGTGTAATTCACAAATTCTTATAATGAGCATGTGTTATTACACAGCTAAAGCAGTCTAAGTGCTACCTGGCACTAAACAGACCTTTGCTTCTCCCTTCTTCCCTAATATGCTTCCATCCTCACATCAGCACTGATTCTCTTCTCAGATCCTCAAGATGAGTGCAGAAAGTTAAATAATTCAGTTTATTATGGACATAGTTTCCAGCCAGTTTAACTGTGCCCAAGGAAAGCCAATGCAGACCAAAAAAAGAAGACTGGAACGCATGTTTTGGGTTGGAAAAGAAAAAGCAAAGCCACCTCTTTTGACAGCAGAAAGCCCTGCTTCAGCTGTGTCATCTAAGCACACAGCAAGCAAACCCTTTTCTGACCAGCAAAACATAATCTGGAAATACTAAAACATGTGGCTCTACTGTGAAGCTTAAGGAATAGAGAAATTAAGCTAGAAGAGGCAGGGTACACTGACCTCTTGAAAGAACAAATGGGATCTGGAAGATTCCACAGCACATAAGAATCCAGTTCACACTGTTCCAAGACCTCACAGGGAATCAAGTACATTAATGAGTAAAATATATGCAGCAATATACTACTACCCAACTACCCTATACAGTTACTTGCAGATATATGCTCAGCTGCTCATTATTAACATCTTCTCTCAAGGTTACTATATTCCAAATTATGCCAAAAGTGGGTTGGTGCAATTAGCCAAAAATCCACCAGTTAAGTAAATAAATCACCTCATGTTATCAAAGCCTATAGAGAGCACTTATGCAAACAGATCCACTCATATAGTTGACACTAAATGCCATCACAAACTTCCAGTAGGTTAAGCAACTAGGGAAAAACAGTAGGGAATAAACTCTACCACTAGCAAGTCACACACAAACTGCATATCTGAGTAAAGCTTAACTACGTTCATTTGGACTTCTGTACTATTGTAACTACATTTAAAAATAATTCTTAAATTAAATCGTTTTATAACTCTAAGCCAGAACAAAGTGCCCACTACAGAATGAGTCAAGCTGCAACTAAAAAACTGATATTCCAACAACTCATGCTAAAAGATAAAGATGAACTTGTCCAGGTAAATAATTAAAATAAATATTCAAACACAAAATAAAAGGATCAAAAGATTAAAAGAAATGTATAATTCACTGATTCCTATCAGTTCTCTCCATTACACAAGTTCTGACAACTTATTTGCCCTTCTTCATGCTCCCTTATTCCCTAACCCCTCACAAACTAAGCATGAGATGTCCTCTTAATACTATCTACATTTTCCTTACTTCTGTTTGGAATGCCTCCAACTATCTTGCTTTATGAACCAACCCTAGACAGGACAGTGTATCATGGCAAGCACTGCTAGCTGACAAACAATTCAAACAATTCAGGGCTAGTTATCTTCACATGGATTCTCCTACTTGTTTAAAGTGAATAAAGAATGTAAAATAGTAAGATTTCTTTATCCAATTAGGCCTGAAAAACTATATTATATATTAATAAAGACAATTGCTCAGACATCGTGAATAATTTATTTTTTCTTAAGTCAGACATACATAAAAACAAATTAACAATTTAAAAGTATAATCTGCCCAAGTGCTTCAAAAGCTTGCTTTTTAAAGCACTAAAATTCAGGTCTATATTCTTATTGTCTTTATTTCCATGTAATTTACCTGAAGGAACTTTTGAGTCTTTTTCAAAAACTACAACTCAATAATATTTAAGTTAATGGAAAAAATTTCTAACTGCTTTCCCACTGCAGTCAAAATCAGTCCTGCCTCACAGCACAGAAGACTGGCACAGAAGCACCAAGTCCTCTGTGGATGGGCTCAACACAGGTTTCTGTTTAATTCTGGACCTTTTCCATGGTGCAAAGCAGGAATCATCAGTTTGTGAAACCAAATTCAAATACTGTCTATCTTATTCATTAGAGTCCTCCCTCTCTTCAGCTACCCTGCAGCACTTACAAATTACTTTCACTGACAACAGATTGGCACAGCAATAGGGGGAGAGCGGGACAACATATTTCTAGAAATTGAAAAAGTGAACAGTGGTTATCTCAATGCAAGCTAAGATAACGCTGAACAACTTCCATGCCATGTTATAGTTATAAATATATATGTATATACATGTATATGTATACTAAGTGTTCAGTAATACATGAGAGCAAAGAGTGCAGCAAAGAGAACTGACGGGGAAGTAAAAACATTCAGGTCACCGAGTGGCTCGTGTACTGCAGCTTTTTCAGAGCAATGCAGATGATGTTTTCTGGACTTACGTAAAAGACTTTTCAGTCTGGAGTTTCAAGTCTTGAATTCAACAGTTTTCTGTAAGACTTCTTCATTTTTTCTCACCCAAATCACACAGATAACAATATTCCATGTAATTATCAAAGACTATTTCATAGAAAATTGCTCATGCTTATGACAACTTGAGTCAACTTTCCTGATGTCACAAGTATTACTACAAAATTATGGAAATATTAAGAAACAGCACTGAAATATACCTTTGTATATGGAAACTACATTACTGGTAATTTGCATAAAGGAGAAAAAATTTAATGTGATTAAATGGAACTTATGGTATGGAATTTCTGTTTGACAGAAAAGTCATTTAAATTATTTTGAATAATTTTTCATACAAATTTTAAAAGGGTTCTAAAAAAAATTTACTTTCTTAATAGTTTCACAACTTGCAGGGAAACATTAAAATATCAATTATGCTTCATGTCCCTGCTTTTATGCAAATTTGTTTCATGTTTCATAAATCATTTCCAAAAAATGCGTAAATAAAAACACTTTAACACAATATTGTGCAAAACCTTGTATTTATTTAAGCAAAGAAAAGCATGAAAACAGTAGAAGTTTATTACAAAGTTTAATGCCAAAATTAAAAGAAAAATTGAAGAGCATACTACAATTGCAAGTAAAATCTTTGCATCTCTCTCAAACCAAAGAAATCCCTCATATTCCTGAAAATCAGTCCTGGGAAGTCTTCCAGAATTTCTTTCCCAGTAAATCAGAAGGCAGAGGAACTTGAAGGACCTGGGAGAAGAAGACACATCCAGTTAACCCAGTTATAGTTCTTTGTTCTATTTTATGAAAACAATTTGTCATCCTTCACTGTCAGTCTCTTCTAAACAACTACAAATATGGTACATCTTTTCCACTTTCTCTCCTCAAAACCACAGTGTATAAGTCCTATTCGTAATTCTCCAAGGACTAGTGAATTGGTGGAACTGAATAATAAAGGTCTAGATATTTATGACAGCAGGATAAATAACCTCAAATTAATTTATATACTGTAGCAATCAAGGCTTCAGCTTGGTCTTGTAAATGAAATAATGCATGCTAAACAAAATTTTACTTTATGTAGTATGGAGAAAAGCAGTTCCCTAAAGTCAATGGGTTAATACTCTTTGCTCTCTGGCTTGCTGTCTCATCATACAGAAATTCAGTTTTATGTACATTCTAAACAGATATATTTACCACACAAAAATTACATCTCTCTTGAAAAAAAAAATCTCTGCTTAACTGACAATTTTTCATATTTTATAAACAAACACTGAGGAATCCCCTCAGATATGGCCATGATAAAATGCTCTGAAACTTTACTCCAATTATACAATAAAAAGAATCACTTTGGATACAGTATTCAAACTGTGGGAAAAACCCCAGCAAAATTAATAGTTTTAAATACAATTATTCACTGTTGAAAAGGAGGAAAAGAATGCAAAAATGAGATTGCATACCAGCTATAAGGGCAGGAAGACTTCCTGTAACATATGAGAGGGAATGGAAAAAATGGTAAGAAAGGGAGATATAGACAGATGGAGGCTTTTTCAGGACCAAAGAGCCTTTCTTTACTCATAGTAAAGGAAGTCTAGGAATAAATCCTGTCCCACTTCCAACAGGACTTGGGCCTAGATTAATTATCCCATAAAGTCATAGCAGTATCAATTTAAAAAACAGGAGCTTCATTTAATGCCTTCTACAAAAGGATTTAAGATGGCAAGAAAAAATACTTACAAGGGTAAGATCTCTCTTCTCAAAGTTTTCAGTTCATGAGTTCCTGTAAGCATCATCAACTTCTCAGGCTCCTCTATTTCAAGAAGATTGCAGACAATATCTCAATCACCATTCCAGTCTTCAGCAGCCTCAGTTTTCTTGACATTCTTTATCCAACATAAAATGACCAAGTACAATAGTGTTCATTTCCTGCCCTTGACTTCCTACTAACTCCTAATTTTCCCTTGATCCAATACTCCTAGGCATCTTAAAATTGTTTCATACAGCTATTCCACTTAGCAACAATCTGACACGCATCCTTATCATGGTGGTACTTCTCTGAAACTTTCATCTCTCTGGATGGCAAATAAATCCAGGTCCTCTCTGGGGTTTTGGATATACACACAAGCCCAGGGAACGACGATGTACTGGAACGTCAGATAAAGTGAAGTGTAGGTGAGCAAGAGACCACAAGTAATTGTACAGCACAACTTAACACTAGGAAACAATGTAGTTTACAGGAACTCAGGGCAAGAGGAAGGTGTACAAAGAGCACAGCTGTGGCAACTTGCAATCCAGGGCAAAATTTCCTTGTCCACGTTAAGTCTACAAACAGTGAGTAATCACATGGTATATCTTATCTCATTAACAAAAACACCACTGGTGCATCCACAGGGATGAGATTCATTTTGACACAAACTAATATGCTACAAACACATAGGGCTTTCAGGAAAACTGCCCTGACAGTGTTAGCGTGTGTTCTGACAGCACGTTACAACACTGCTATGTCACACTGGAGGTTAGAAGTAAGCCCAGAATAGTTTTCCCACACGTCTAGTGTTTGGATTTCTAAAGAGGCTGTTACAATATGACAAATAAGATTAAATACTGCTAGCATTTTCATGAGGAGGAAAAATTAAAAAAAAAAAAGTTGAGAATAACACACAAAATTATCTGGTATAAGAAAGCTAAGGTTTAAAATCCTCCTCCTCCTAATTTAGACCAGAAATTCAAAACTGAAACTACTGTATTCCAGCAGGGGCCAGTATCTACCCCCTCTGAAATTTTCTTTAATTATGGTTTTTCCTCTCCTGACTTGGTTTGACAATTAAGTTTTATCTTGCTGAAAATGCTACAGCATTCTGCTTTTATTGCAGAGTGGAAACTAATGAGACATTACCAGATTACACTTTCATCACTATACTGATGGAAAGTTTGAAAGAATGTCCTGAACATTTAACATACTCAATTCCTACATTCAATCCCTCAATATATTCTACATGTGTTTATCTATGTGGTAAAATTAGGTACCACAATCCACACTAAACAATCAAAATATCTATGACTTCAGTCCTTATTTATACACCCAAAAACCTCCTTTATGGCATTCAGATTTGAATGAGAAGTAAATTAGCATTTTCATCCATGCCATCTGTATCTTCAGAAGTTCTTTAAACTTTTCCAGTTTGCAGAGGTCTTTAGCAGAGCAAAAAGACTCCCATCACTAGAATAACTATGTCACACACTTGTTATGCAAGATTAAGGATTAAGGGTTCTCTCAGTTGTCGTAAAGCTAAAATAAACATGGCTTCCCTCCCACCAAAATATTTGACAAAACTGCAAATGCGTTTAAACATTACCAGGATGTACCATCAGATGACCTACTCAGCACAGATTTATTATTAATGGCATTCTTAAGCATAAGAATTTATTATTAATTCTTAATAATTCTTTAGAACTTTTTTACTACAGAAAGAAGCTAAAATAAAAGTATTATCACTTTCAACTGTATAAATTAGGATCCAAGTGACTTAGAACTGCAGCAAAAAAGGGTTCTTTTAAATTAGGAAAAGTACAAAAGTCAATAGCGAAAAGATAGCAATAAATAAAGATGCTTAATGTACAAACCAATATTCATATAAAACCAAGAAATGAGATCCAAGTAAAAATCTAAAATAAATACAGAATATTATTGAAGTAAATATTAAATGCACTAGCATTTCAAACATTTTTGAAAGGAAAATTCTGCAATTCTGTGTTTATTTCTATATAAATTACTAAAGCCCAATTCACAGTGTTGATTTTGAATCCTATAATTTTATTACAGGATTTTTGACGTACTTTGCAAATGCAATGTCCCCATTTCATTTATTCATTCTAACTTGAGTGCATCACTCAGTGTAACTTGAATATATTAGAAAGATTCAAATCAAAAAGCTATTTAAAGAAAAATCTTTGAAAGTTTTTATATGTCCCTGGGGGAAATAACTGCTCTTAGCACTTAACCATGACCACCACTATATTGGAGGAAAAAAAAAAAA
This sequence comes from Corvus cornix cornix, assembly GCF_000738735.6. Lineage (NCBI taxonomy): Eukaryota > Metazoa > Chordata > Aves > Passeriformes > Corvidae > Corvus > Corvus cornix. The sequence goes on along the minus strand of NC_047057.1, from coordinate 15,197,559 downwards.
ACAAAAACAAAACACCTTCATTTTGCTGTTTTTCTTATGATATGTAGATACTAGTTTTGCAATGAGTTTTCAGAATACAGTTTTCCGAGCTTCATACATTTCCCCCAACTATCTTTTATGATTGGAAGTTTCCAAGTTTTGTCTTTCTTCATCAAACACTTACTGGAACAGCTATGCTCTCCAATATGAAAATCCTGACAAAGCAGCAAATATATTAACAATCACCAGGATCTCCAAATGTAAGTTGGTGGTAAAGACAAACTTACTTACCATATTAATTAAATGGCCTATTTAACATGGAATATCAATTCTCTAATCACATCTCATTTGAACTTCTTATTTCAATTAGCAACCCTAAAGTCTACTAGAGACCCTACTGTTCTAGAATCATTAAGAACATTTTCATTATCTGTCAAATGAGGAAGTAAAAGGCAGAAACTGCAAATACTCTCAGGAGTAGGCCTCTACCCTACTTAAGAGATGATTAGGGAGAAAGCAGCAGTAGTTCTCATTAGTTGCTTAGCAATGAAATGTCCCCCTATGAAACAAGAAATGAAAAAGCAACAGAGCTGTTGCCATGCAAATGAATAACTGGATAGTATATCATCCACTCAAGGATAATCTGTCCTTCATTAAAATGAATCAATCTGGATTAATACACCGATGGATATCTTGCACAGACCAGGTAGGAAGAATCCAATATATGCAGCCCTACTGAAGTAGCCAGACAATGCATTGTTCAAGTTTACATACACACTTGAATTTTCACTGTATGTGTGTATGACAAACACAAGCACAAGAAAAACAGTTTTAGTTCAATCCAGATTAACACCGTCATTTTTACTGCTAAACCTTACCTTTTATATCCATAGTTATACCCAAGTTATTAGTGAATTATTAACAATCTGTCATTCTCTTAATGCTTATAACAATTTAAATACAAATCTGTAAATTTAAGATTTATCCCACATCTAAGTTGTTTATGTTTTCAAAAGTATACTTACACATAAAGCCACAAACTCAACACAAATAGAGCTGTTGACACTACCATCATTACTAATGTTGTAAGTCTCAGAAGAGCACAGTTCTTAAACAGAGAAATTTGATTACTGTTGTCTTAATTTTCAGACCCTAATTCCAGGATGCCATTATTTCAGTCACAGATGCAGTTTAATAGGTTCCCTTCACTTTAATTTCCCCACAATATCTGTGTTTCATGGGTTACTTTTTTTGTTTTGGTGATTTTTTTTCCTGTGGATCAGGCATTATTGGGTTTTTTGTTTTTCTTTCTTGTTTTGCTGCTGTTGTCCAGTTCATATGTACAATTTTAAGTTTTCACAAAAAACATAAAAGAGAAAGGGAAAATAAAACAATGAACACTGCTTAAGTAGAAATCAAGATGATTCCTGAACTTCACTGACTACTTAAAATCTTGTTGCTTCTCAGTATATATTTAAAGCGATGCAGATTTATAATTACAAACATTTATGATAAAATTAATGTATCAATCTATGCTTTGATTAGCTCATCCAAACTGTTAGTCAGATTAAAATGAAAATGATGTTTCAAAACCAATACTAACTCATAATCTAGTATTAAGACAAATCTTACCTATATATTCACAAACGAAGACTACAAAAAAAGGAGTAACAAGATCATTTATGCCCTGAACATATCCACTGGCTGGATGACGTATTGCCCAGATAAACAAAATTCTTTCAAAGATCTGAAAAAGAGGTAAAGAAGCTATCAGGTAATTTAACAAGTAATGAACACATTTTAAACAAGACACTTGTAAATTATCAAAACACTGTAGAAACATAGAATATTCTGAGTCGGAAGGGACCCATCAGGATCACTGAGTCCAACTCCCGGTCCTGTGCAGGACACCCCAGGAATCATACCATGTGCCTGAGAGCATTGTCCAAACAACTGAACTCTCAGGCTTGGTGCGGTGACCATTTCCCTGGGGAGCCTCTTCCAGTGTTCAACCACTCTCAGAGTGAAAAACCTTTTCCTAATATCCAACCTAAACCTCCTCACCAACTCAGCTTTGTGCCATTTCTTTGAGTCCTGTCACTGGTCATGAGAGTAAAAAAGTCGGTACCTGCCCATCTCCTTCCCCTCGCAAGGATGTTGAAGACCTCCTTGCAGATAAATTTAATATCATGAAGTTAAGTAGTAGAAAAAACATGTATACACAAGCACAAATGAACACTGGTACTCATAACTAACTCCCAGTGCTATGTAAGCTTCTCAGTTCTTCAAAAGGAAGCATTTTCAGAGTATTAGCACATGTTAAAACCAACCTGGTACATAATTCAGTTACAGTAGTTAATACAAAGTAGCATGTATTCACTGGAGCTTTTCCAATAATATAAAAATTCTCTTTTCTCAAGGGAAAGAAATATTAAATTATCTTCCCATCATTTTTCATCTCTTTGAAAGAAGCATTCTACTAATGCAGTATTCTTTTTATTCCTAAGTAACAGAAAGAAGGACTTGATATAGTTTAGATTTTTTAATAACATACCCATAAAAAGAGATTCCACAACAGTTAAGCCTGCCTAATACTGCCGTGTGGAGTTTTATACTCCAGAAGTCTGTAATGCTGGTTAATAAAAAATCTAAAACAATCAGGAAACGCAGAAATAAGGCAACTGCCTGCCATATCACAGAGCCACACCCTCTCAACTCTGTAAACTGAAGCTTGCTTAAGATCTGCAAAAGCTCATGAGGCCACATCTCAGTATGAGAAGAGTAGAGAGCAGGGAAATCACAGAACTTTTCTCTGACTCCATTTAGGTCTGTGACAGGCTGTATTTCCTCTCAATTATTTGTTTCTGAAGATATTACGTACCCTTGAAAGGCTGCAAATAAGCAGCAGAGTGAAAGCTCATACATGCTTTGTCCTAACTACAGGCATTGCATCAGGGATATATAATCTTCCAAAACAAAAAAATGTTTGCTCATTCATGAGAGCACAAACTACATTGTTCTTCAGATCACTCAATACTAACAAAAAAGGAGACATTTTGGAAGGATCCAAAGGATTCTGTGGTTTGCTGCAACTCCAGAAGTCAATGAATGCTCAGGCTTCAAGAAAGCTGGTAAAAGACCTGCCCTGAAAGGACGCAATAGGTGGAGGAAGTTATTTGTGAAGTTAGGATTATTTATATTCAATCTCACTTTAAGTTTTTCTTAGATTAAGAAGTTGACTGTTATAATTCAATTTTAAATAAAATCTTATTATTTAGTTTAAAAGCTCTCTTGCAGTCATTTTTAAGTAAGGAAAGGTATCAGCATAAAGGACTCACATCCTGGTGCTTGAAAGTCTCATCACAGGCTTCCACATAAGTTACCTGAAGCTGAAATGTATTTGCACCTTTTGCTTTGAAAACAAGTCCCAAATACCAACATCTATCCTTCTACAGGCTTTCTTTTGAGAGTCAACTGATCTCCAGGTCTTATGTTTCCCTGGCTGAAAATTTACAGAACAGGGGAAACACTCAACAACAGCAAGTACAAAAAAATGTTGGTGGCCACTGAAAAACAAACCTTAAGGGAGGTCACATCTGATCCATTACAACTACAACTGAGATCCAGTTTTTGTTAAGTGTGATTTCAGAGATTAGGCAAAAAGAAAAGTATTCATTAGTAAATTCTCCATAGAAGCCTCTTTCTTCCATTAGCCGTGATGCTTATTCCTTTAGCTACAAATTCTTGGTGCTAGTCCTGTCACCTCATGCTTTTTAATATGCACTGCATATTAAACTGAAAAAATCCCAACCTCTGCCCTTTAAGCAATAGCCAGCGGTGTTTCACTGTCTATCAATAACTGTATAAAGATTTTACACTCAGCCATTTACAACATGCTTTTACATTTTACATAACTATACCCTGAAGAAATTACAGTTGTTTATGTAATATTTTTAGTATTATTGGAAAACTGCCAATCTAGCAAGGTTACTTAGCTCACAGCCACTCTGCCTGCTTCTGTCCATTGCCACTTCTACTTTCAGCAACAGTAGTTTCTCAGCATTATCAGAGTTATTGTTCTGTGTTTCACTTCTGAAAAAGGACATGTTTAACATACTGCAAATACAAATAGCTTTCTCAGAAAACAAATATCAGATAGAGCTGACTAGAGAAACCTATTTAAGTAGCAACTGCAGAATGTAGAACAGGGTTATGCACTAGGCTAAAACTCATAGTGTGATGGGGGTCGCAAAATGTGCAAAGTCAACAACCAAACAAACAAAAAACCATGGCAATTCAGTAAGAACAATCAAAACACCCCCTGCAAAAACTATAAACATAGTGGTTTTTTCATGAAGGCATGTGTGAAGTCAAATAATCCATAAATTTGTACCACCAACCTTTTGTTTCCTCAGAACCTGACAGGATACAAAGTTTGCATTGCAAATTGAGAAGCCTATGGATTTAAAAAAATTTTTAAAATCCAGGTATGAAAACTAAGAGGGGGATGGTGTTTGGATTTGTTGAGATGGAAGAGGGGGTGTTATATTTTTTAGCAGGAAGCACCACTTAGTGATGGCACATCAGCTTTAATATCCCCAAATGCCTCTAATCAGAAATTCAAATACACACTGAAATAGCATTTTCAATTTCCTACCCATTTTCATAAAGTTTCATTTACTGTTCTGAATTGAAAAAAATGAGCACTGAAAACCTGAACAGCAGACTGATTTAAGTTTCTATACAGCACTCATGACTGTGTTCAAATAGGACTCATTAAAAAGGTCACTTTCCCAAAAGGATCCCTTCTTGATTTCCAAACCAGCAACAAAAAGTGGAATTATTTTTCTACTAAGAACCGCTACATCTCATGAGATGTCATTACCAATCTATTATTCTCTTTTGAATTTAACTCTCATTCATAATTACAGCAAGAATTATATTCATATAAATAAAGAGAAAAATCCATCAGCTTAAATGAAGGTATTGAATTACTTGTGGGTTTTGTCACCTCAGAGGAAGTCTGAAACCCCCAAAGCCTTAATCCAAAAGCTTTTGAAAATTTGCTTTTTGTTTTCTAAGTAGGGGAGGGAAAGAAAAAAAAAGAGGGGAGGACAAAATTATAAACTATTTTAAATTGTGCAGTTTTCTTGAAATTATTATGTATAATATGCAAACATAGATGGGAAATACACAGCCACATGCTTTCCATTTCAACAAAATTCAGTTAAAGCAAGAAAAGGTAATAAATTAGACCAGTCCATGTTAGCTAATCAAATTTATTAAAACTAAATTTACAATCACTGGTCTTTAAAATAACTTGACTGCACTATACGAAAGACCACCTCCAACTCCTCTGTTCTTCTCTTTCAAGGCCACTATTAAGACATTTTTAGTCAGGTCCTCGCTCCAACATTATTTTCCCCTCACTCAGGATCTATATAACTCCCATAAAAAATAAACACTTTAAACTGATTTTAAAAGGAACATATAATAACTAGTTATTTCCACACATCAGATTCAAAACATCTTTTTCCAAACTGCAACATTTTATTATAGAAACCAAACTCCGAATTCAGATAAGAAATTAAAACAGCCTTATTAACGCTAATTAAAAGTTCTTTGGCAACATAGACTCTGATACCACCACAAACAGCAAAAATTTCCAAATGCTGCTATTCCAAGATTTAAGTCAGAAGACTGTGAGGTTTATACATGTGCTGTCTTTCTGAAGCTTTAACTAGTGCTTTTGTCCAGTTCTGTCAACTAGTCTCTTCACCTCATTCTATGTGAGATTCTTCCCAGAAGTGGTATCATTATTCTAAATCTTTGTGGCATCAAAAGTTTGTACAAAACTCACCATAATATCCACCACAATGGCTTCGCACACAGTGTCATCCTTTGAAACCTTTTACCCTTACCCTGATTCCCTTCTCCTCTTTATAGACCTTGCCATCTCACCTTAAAAGGGGAGAGTGACTTGCTCACCAGAGACCAGCACCATCTTCTCTCTCTCTAGACAGGAATCAGCTCTGGGAACAAAACACTCTATCTGCATGAGCCCTTGGGAGTAGGGAAGGATCCCTGTGGGGCTGAGGGATTCACTGGTGCTATGGGAGGTCTCCAGAAACCCAGAAAGCAAGAGAAAGAAACCAGGGAGAAATTGGGTGCTATGACCCTTTCAGCATCTTTTGTACATTGGCATCAAGCAAGCTGGGTTTGGTTAAAATCAGACAGAGAGTAAAAGACAGATGCAAGCCCACCCCCTGATTTTACTTACACTACTCCTCGATTCATCCCTACAACAGCCCAGGTAAAACCCCACTACATAGAAAGCAGGTGGAAAGCCCTATATTTATAGTATTTTTTTTTTAAATGCTGTACTAGGCTATTTCTTCAAACCAATTTCTCCAACATGTTCAAGAGCACTGCCATTAAACAAATAATAGCAACAATGGAAAGCCAAGTGAAAGCTAGTTCTGCATTTAAGTTCTCATAATGAACTATCAGATGATGTTCTAATTGGATCTATAATGCTATGAACGGAAGCACAAGGAAGTACATTTGAAGGTCTAACTAGAACCATTAGAAAGGAGAATAAATTGAATTAAACAAAATAAGTAAAAGAGGATAACCCACACCATCTATGCTATTTATGACCTATATACTTTAAAATGAAAAGACCCCATGAGATTTGATTGCCCAACAATATAGGCCAATTTGATTAATATATTTATCATTAATCACATTTTTAATCACATTATTATATATTTACATTAATTATATCATTACAACAGTAGTAAAACCATTTAAATAGTGTACTCAACATACAAAACTTACAAGGAAGCAAAATCAGATAAGGCATTCAAACCAGTTGTGCTACAAATTCAAAATAGAGAATTTCCCACGTGGAACACCCTAAGAACTTCTAGACCTTAAGTGAGTTTGACAAATACATGGAACCACAGGACTATGCTCTGGCTTACTTAAAAAACACAGAATTAACAAAATATATAAAAAGGTAAAAAAGGGAAAAAGAACTCCTCAATGGCACAAGACCACAATAAAAACTGACAGATTCAATACAGGAAATTAATGAGGTGCCTTTGCTTTTATTACTCGTACTTACACTGCTATTCTTAGCCTCTACTTACATATCCTCATTTTTTTTACTTCTTTAAGCTAGTTCTGAAGTCAAAATAGCAAGTGCAATCAAATGAATTATTAATTAAACTGTGATATCAGATTCATTAATAAAATGTTTTCTCAAAAAGAAAATATATCATTCTTACCTCTGTTACTTTGGGCTGAAGTCTTAAAACTTCAGGACTCATGCGTGGGATATCTATGTGGATCTAATTAGACAAAGAAGAATACTGTAAAAGGAACCAACAGCACACTTTCTAAACAACATAATACTTTAAATAATTCTATTTGTTTACACTATTAGTTGTAATCCCATTGTATCATTACTTTTGGGATAACATGGATTTTTACTGTACTTCAAAACATACAGCCAATTCTTTAAGTTAATCTTTCAATGAAGCAAAATTTAAAAACATATATATTTGTATTTACATTCTAGGATCTTTATTTCACATTTTAATTATTTGCAAATTATAATCATATTGGCAATACTCATTACCTCAGCATAATTATGAGTAAATACATACTACTGCTTCTATAAAGTCATACTCAACTGCCACTGTCATATAACCATTTAGGTTGGAAAAGATCTGCAAGATCATCAAGTCCAATTGTCCAAAGATAAAAACAGATTTTTAGCACCTATTTTAATGTATTTGACAATCAAGAAGAGAGCACAAAATACCAGTATTTCTTAAACTTTTATTCCAAACTTCACAAAGGAGTTTTATGCAACAGAGTGTTCAAGTGATGATTTTGGGTTCCATTCACGAGTACCTTATGTTATTAATGCTATATACTTCTTGCTACTAAAGATTAGTCTTGAAGCTGAAAGGAAGATCTTAGCTTTTTCTGTCCCAAGGAAGGCTAAAGTATCATTGCTTAGTCTATACTTAGTGTTACAAACTACTCATTTCAATACAAAACTTCAAGAAAATCTGCTTATCTGGGTGGGCATGAAAGTTTGACACCCCTGTTAATTGCACATCATATACAGTTTCAACTTCTCAAGCAGAAGCATGGAGCCAGTAAGAAACAGTCACTGTTGTACCTTCCCTGTCCATCTTCACTCATTTGAAAGAGGATCTGAGCAGGAGATGAAAGATTTGAAAATACGACTATTCTTAAACAGAAAGCCATGGCAACACTAAAGCTGACTATTCAAAATCCACTATTTCAAATTTCAGAACAAAACCACTTCATATTTTTGCTTCCAAAATTTAGGAAAATTATTAGAGAGTTGTCTATTGGGTAAGACTAAAGACACAGAGAAAACAGTAGCAAAGCTCAAAAATAATCTTTAAGTCCTTTAGCAAATGTTCTGTAGATAAAAGTCAGTTCAATAGATGTTCTACCTGTCTGTAGGTATCTTGGTGGTTTTCATCATTTCTGGAATCATAGTATTGTTCAACAAATGCAAAATACTCTTTGCGTTTTCTTTGTAAAGTGCTTTCTCTTCGGTCCACATTTGCAGGAAGATAGCCCTGAAAAAACAGTGAAATGAGAAGGATATTACTCTCTGCCTTACAAAAAGCACTGCTGGCATTTGATTACATGTGACAGGAGATCTAATAAACTGATGTAGTGCCATGTACTCCTACACAAGTCTAAATAATCCTTTACTAAATTATCTTTCTAATCATTCCAAATTGTACAAAAATTCAAACACCTTATAAAAACAGCTGCTTTTTTTTGTTGTTGTTACAAAATGCAATTTCTCATCAGAAATACTAAGATGATGTTGACTTTCAAGGAGAAAAACTTAAATAAATAAGTTCAGGTAAATTTAATACCATGTGAGTTCCTTAATTTCTATGTGGCCAGTACTGGAGCAATTTTATTAAATTTTTAAACAATGTGTATTAACTCAGTTGCCTTCAAGTAGGAATTACATACATTAGCAAGGGAGGCTTAGATTCAATACTAGGAAAAACTTCTTCACGGAAAGAATTATCAAGTATTGGAAGAGGCTGCCCGAGGAAGTGGCTGAGTCACCGTCCCTGGAGGTATTTAAAAGACATAATAGATGTGGCCCTTAGGGACATGGTTTAATGGTGGACTTGGCAGTGCTGGGTTTATGATTGGACTACATGACCTTAAAGGTCCTTTCCAACCTACACAACTCTATGATTCTATATCAAAATCATTGAAAATGCTATTCCTGTATACTTTAATTACTTAGTTTATAATGACAACAGAATAAGTACAAGCCATATTACATTCCAGATACCTTAAGAGGTACTTGCTTTGGCAAAATGAATTCCTTTAAGATATACTGACTTGTGTCTGATTCCAGGCGCTTTAAATCCCACCAGCTTCACTTTTGCCTAAAGACTTTGTCTGACATTTAATATCCTCTCCCAGTGTTTTGTATTAAATATTGAATTCTGCAGCCCATTTATTCTCAACAGTTGTGGTTTTTTCCCTGTAGGATATCTTGGTTGGTTGCATTAGAAACTAATTCATTTGTGACATCAAATGTGATTGTTTGAAGGACACCAATACTTTCTCAGCAAGTCTTTTTGCCATTATTCAGCTTCGAAGACTGAACTAATCTTTCAATTCGACACGTTGTGTTTCCTGTTCACTTTACAAATTAGGTTTTACTTTTAAAAGTTGGGAAGGCTTGCAACGTATCAGCAGCAAATAAACCGGGGGAGCGTTTAATCCATTTATTCATTAATTTCCTCCAAAGGCTTTTGCAAACATATCTTTAGTTTTGTTATTCAAAAGAGGAGAGCCTGCATAGTTCTTCTTGCTGTTTAGGTACAGCGTTCTTAACATTTTTGCTACATTTTAAAAATAAATAATGTAATTTTTTTTATATACTATTATCAGTAGACATGCATAATATCAACAGAGTATTATATTATTTTCAAATGCTTCCCCTTTGAAAAACTGTCTTCATCAAACATTTGATAATATTATTAACCTGCTGACTATGTAATAAATATCTCAACTGATCATTTTCCTAAATCTTATTTTTGAAATTCCAGTTTACATGCTGGTTTTACAAACAAGACAATCATCATTTGCCTCAGATACTACCAAGTGTACTCCATTCCCTGAAAAAAATTAAGTTTGGGCTTTTTAAGTAAGACTTTTGAATCCTTTTGAAACAAACATATACTAAAACTATAACTATACATTATAGTTATAATATAAAACTATACCATAGTTTTCTGGTTGTTTTTTCAGTATTGCAACTCATCTTTAATCAAAATATCACTTGATTGTTAGGAACACTTGTATCCCCAGGAGCTCCTGGTGGTTTGTGTTGGAAGGGTCCTTAAAGACCACCTAGTTCCAACCCCTCTTTCACTAGACCAGGTTGCTCAAAGCTCCATCCACCCTGGCTTTAAACACTTCCAGGGATTACCACTATTCTCCCTTACACGGGACATATATTAACAGTAAGTCACTATTAGGTTACCATCAGAAAAAAGCATGGTGGAGCTTCTGACCACAAAAACTGAAAGTACTTTTCTGAAGTGAAAAAACTGAAAAACTGAAAGAAAATGCTGCCGTATAGTATAGAGAAGTAATGATAACTAAATGACTCATCTCTGGGTTTCCAAAATGTAGTAAATGAGGACTACATAGGAGATAAGAAATCATGGCAGGATTTCAAAATATTGCCATTTGGAGGTAGAAAAAAACAAACAAACAAGAAAAAAGCCATAGTTTCATACATCTCTTAATAAAAAAAAAAAAAATCCACTTAATTGCTAAAGTATAAAAAAAGTAATCTGAAAGCAGGTTTTTTGCAGAGGTTATGGCAAGATGAAGTTAAGAATTGAACTGAAATAGATCCTGGAGTTGGTTAAAGCAACAGGAGAATGCTACACTTAGGCATTTTTCTAGACCAGGAATATTAAACTAAAATCAATTTATGGAATTAAGTTAAAGCTCTTGGAAAGCCCATGCTCTCACTAGAAAGCAAGAGGAGTCAGCTCCCTTTATATTTTTATAATTTGCATAATTCCAACTCTCTAAACCCCAGTGTCAGTCTTCTGATTCAGAACTCAAGAAATGCTTATGCTTTAGCTTACTGTGTTTCAAAGTCACATTTGAGTTAGCCTTATTTTTTCTTACTTTGAGTATTTTAAATCAGACATCCTAAACTTCAACAGAAAAAAATGCTTTTTTTACTACCAAAATCACAGATAACTTTGGAAACAGAACTAAAATAAATTGTAAGCTCCATGTTTAATTTCAATTACAGCAGGATATTTGAATATCCACCATTAAGCTGCATCTGCATTTAGCATTAGAAGGAACTAAGCTGCAAATTTAGTAGAACTCATCAGCAAGACAGATTCTTTCAGTCACTGGAAATCAGTGTCAATCTGAAGTAAATACTTTGCATTCCCTATGGAATTATTCTATAAAAAGCAAAGCTATTTAAGTCTACTCTCTGAAAAATTCAATAGTGTTAAACTGGTGTGTGTATAATTCAAATTTTAAACAGTTCTTAAATGCATGAAGATTTGCTGAGAAAGTGTCTTTCATAGCCTCTGGAGAGTAGACATCACAAGAGTTCTGCTTCTTTTTAATACAAACATCCTCATAAACCTTTTCCCAACCACAGGCAGACAAACAACAGCTAAAATGCATAACTGTTTGTCATCACAAGCACTATAGCTGAAAAGATTGACATGAAAAATATTCCTATGAAGAATACACTGTATTTTTGCAGAAGAACCTTTTTAAACATAGTGCAAACACCAAGATGACAAAAAACCTGTTCTGTCACAGATCCCACAAGCCTCTCTCTGATCCCCAACTCAAACACCTCTGTGTGCTGCTCCACAGTACTTCAGTCAATCTACTCTTAAAGCTACAGCCACTGCAAAATCCTCTGGCCACTGGGAAAAGTTCAGAGTGCTCAGCCAGCCAAAAACTCACACTATAAAAACGTGATTAGCTTTTTAATGAGGTTGTCTCTCTGACTAACTCACAGGTCTGACGTCAGGAGAGCCATTGACACAACAGTGGTTCAGAGTTGCTCATCTTAAAGCACTATGGAAAAATCAGCCAAAAAAACCCTATAGATCCTATCACAGCTTTTCCTCACTACAGTGCTAATCCTTTCTTGTAGTTATTTTAATGTGAAGTCAGAATGAAGCCTTTTGTAGGATGCCAACAGTCTTTGCTTCCCCTACTGTGTGTCTATTTTCAAGAAAACTATTAAGAATATACTTGTCTTTGAACTCTCCACCATTCCCTCAAAACTGGTTGAAAGAGGCCACTGTTATCACAAGCCTTTCTTTCATAGAAAGCCAGGCTGAAAAATAAAGATACACAGCTGACATGATTTACTACTACTTCTCATCCCCCTCCTATCAATTTGATAGATTAATCTTGAAATTGAGTAAAAGAACATAACTTCCATTACGATTCAGCACAGGACATGTTTTCAACCATCACTGATTGATTACAATTCATGCAAAATCATTTGCAATGCTTGCAAAAGCTATTACTACTAAATGCAGAGGAAGAATAAAAAAAAAATACAACTTACTGAAAGAAGCTTCCACGCAATAGGACGAACACGTTTGGGAATGCCAGACCAACTCAATTTTCGCAACTCATCTATTAAAACACAAGAGTTTCATGAGAAGCATGGGAACTACTACCGATTTATATACACAGGTATATTCAAATTAACACAAAGGTGTTTACAACAATGATCACATCTTCTTAGAAAATCCAGTGAAATTAGAAATACAGGGCAATACTAATGAATTAATAAAATACTGGATAACTGCTATCCATAGGGACACCTGTGGTAATAGGTAGTGAGTGTGATAAGGTAACTTTCTGGAGTATTTCTCAGCATTACTTTTTGGTATACATGCCTTATATTGTCTCACTTGGCACTTACTACATAAATGTATTATTCTTCCAAGTATTTTTGAGATACATATGAAAGGAATACAGTGTATCAAAGCAGGTAAAGCAGTTGCAATATTATTAAAGTCTACACAAAATAAGGAGCAGCAGCATATGCTTTCAAAAAACATTAAAAAGTTCACAGTACTTCTGCATACTAAGTATGCCTGGATGGAGAAAGCACAAAAGCATGCTTATACACATAACCCCAAGAAATGTCATAGTGTCATAATAAATTTCTCCCTTATCCTTCATCTCAAGGAGCTGAGAGGCATTGGAAGAATAAAAAATGACCAAAGGATCAGTAACATTAGAAAAATATGACATTACTAGAGTTCAGTGTGAACCAAAGCCTCAAAGAAACAATGAAAGCAGAACTTGTACAGACTATAAACACAGATTAAGAGATAAATTCAAAAAGTTACAGGCTGGCACAACAAATACACTTCCATCATGAGTATGCTGTCACTGCAAACACAAGGACTGAATGGGAAAAAATGCAATAAGCAACTGAAACAAATTTAATTTATTATCAGACTCCAGCTGTGATGATCATGCACAAGCTGCCCAACAGGGACCCCAGACAGCACCTGGTCACACAACTTGTTTCCCATTTTTTGACCTTCTTTTTCCAGCACACTTCTACTTCCTTTTCTCTGCCCCCATTTAACAAACCACTCACATTATTTCTTCCCTTCATGGTTCCAGCTTTGCTACTGCTATACCCAAATTTGGTATTTCTGAAATGATTATCAGGCACCACTGATCTTGTAACACCGCACTTCCCTAAGTGTCCACAGTGCTCCTCTCCATGCAATAGCACTGTTTGGGCATTTCTCACACAATTCCCTCTTTACTACTTGTGAAATCCAGGAACACCATAGGGTGCTATCTACAACTTGTGTCAGCTTCTCACACTGTGGTTTGTTACATACAGCAATTTCTCACATCACCTACCATAGTTCTCCACACCCCAGGGAGTTTGCTCAGCCTCCAAGCAGCTTCAGTATTGGCTTGCAGCCTCTACCACTTCTGCAACAAGCTTCAATTCCACATGATTTGATGCAAGTAAATCCCCATGATACCAAGCACTACATCATAAGTAACAGTATCACTGGTTATAGTCTTCTAAAAGCCAAAAAGGCAGGAATTGGTCAGAAAATGTAAAGGCAAAGTAAACATGTAATATGAACAAGAGTATAAAAATGGTATTTTGTATAGTTTATGAACAAAAACAATTTTAAAAAAGAGGTAATATCTGCCTTAACTAAACAATCTACAAATTATATATGTATTTCCCTTCCACCATGATAGTTAGCTCCAGTTGGTTTAATACCAATGAAAGCCCAAAGCTTTCAAAAGCAAAATCTCCAGCTGTGCATCTTCCTCCTCTACTCCTCCTTGTGCAGTATTTATGAACAAATATGTTTTACTGGATCTAATCTATTTGTGTCCAGACCAAATGGAATCCGCATCTTGTGCATTAATTTATTACTTCCTTACACAATCATTTTGCTCAAGTTTCAAGTTTTGGCTACCTTTACACACAACCATACTGTTCACAAACAATGTAATTCGTATATGCAGAAAATAGAAAATAAATTGCAACTCAGCAACTATTTTTATTATTTTCTAGTAACATCAATTGTCCATTCTCAACTCTATACCCACCGAACTCTGATCTTTCACCTTTCTTTTTTTTTCTCAACCCTTAACTCAACTCAATAGGAATCCATGCCCAAACACGGGTACCAACCTCTATAAACAGTCCACATAAAGGAAAAAAAGTACAAAACAGGAAAATATGCAAATTTACTGTCACAATCAGAAATGTGAAGCATGTGATTAAATGAGTGACAATCATCCCAAATCACCCAGTACAAAAATTCCACTTACTTTTAAGTAACTCATTTAAGGCCAAAGATAGGAAATACACAAACAAAGTGGAACAGAGCTTATTTTCCCTCCCCTCCTGATGCTATTCTGCAATGAACATACATTTCCTTTAATTAGGGATAGCTTGGGTTATTGTCTAATTCTGAAAAATAACACACATATCCTACGGGACTGGGTTCCAAAGGACCACTCCTTCTGGAAGGAAATCTCAGCACTAGACATGGAAGTAAAAACCAAGGACAAATCATCTTTTTTTAACAATATAACACTTATCTGAAACCGATCCTCTATTTATCTATAATTTAGGATTTGGGAGTTGTCATAGGTTAGCAAGCATAGTCCCGGAAGGGATATCCTTGCTAAGGGGTGCTTACAGTTTCCTCTGGGAACTGATAGAACCTATCAGCTGGCCAGTTTGAATATGGACAATTCCCTAAGCCACTTAAAGTTGTGACCACCTCTGTGATCCACATTTAAGAATAGGCAAACTCCCCCTCCAAGCTCTCTCTCGTTTCCGGCGCTGGCACAGGTGGCTGCGGGCCCCGTGTGGGGGCCAGTGGGCCCAGCCCAGGCCCTGCTTGGGCCAGGCCGGGCCGGGCCACGGCCATCCTGGAGCCGATGGACCTGTTCCAGCCGTGGAACCCCCCCTTGCCGTGGGCAGCCGGAGCGGCTCAGCTCTCCCCCCTCTCCACTTCGATAAGAAAAATTCAACATTCCAGCTGCAAAGCTGCAAGGCCGAGGTGAGATTAACCCTTTTATTGCTGTGAAGAGCTGAAACCCTGAGGGAAGAGAGAGAGGAGATGCTTAAAGCTGAAATTCTGTTGTGAAGCTATGATGTATCAGAGTATCCTGTTGTAATTTCATGAAGATCTGGGGGGTGGAGTGTTCAACTCATAAGCAAAAGCACCTGCGTTGAGATAGGCAGATGCTGACGCAGCTGTAATTTCATGAGAAGTTTGGACAGGGAGAGATGAACCAGATGAGGACTTTTGCTCCAAACGGGAAAGGAGAAAACCTCAGTTCCTAGAGATGCTCCCAGGGACAGTCCTAAAGATGAAGATGATGAAGACCCTTTGCTCCCAGGGAAAGAGAAGGGCCTCTGTTTTTGTTTCTGAACGGCTCAACCTTAAAATTGTACCCCAAAAAACTTCAAGAGTGGACCCTCGAAAGCAGTTGCGGGAAAAGCTGCAAGTCGGGGGAAGGGACTCGCAGGCAGAGAGACTCCTCTTCCTAAATGGACTGAACAATATTTGGAAGTGGGCGGCTGTCTCGTTGTGATAATGTTTTCATAGCATGAGCAAGAAGAGACTTCTCTTTCTAAATGGACTGAACAAGGTTATTATGGTAGTGGTAAACAGACTGAATATCTTAAGGGTTGTCTTTTTACATTGTCAGTGGGAAAAGGGAGGAAGGTGGGGGGAGGAGGAGAGTTCTGAAGGTGGTATAATTTTTTTTTCCTCTTTTAGGTCTGTTAATAAACTTCTTTATATTCTTTCAAGTTTGGTGCCTGCTTTGCATTTCTCCTAATTCTTATCTCACAGAAGATAAACAGTAATGAGTATTTTGGACCAAACCACTACACTAAATTGGTGTTTCCGCCCGGTTACAAACCGAACCTGCGACATGAACTTAACTAGTATTTTGCCAGTGACAAAGAGCACACAGTAAAACTCAGAGGGGCTATGCAAGAATTCTTATCAGGTGTAGTAGCAAACCCCAAAAGCACATAGTCTGACCCTCCCATGTCGCTATTGCTAAAGCATCAATTCACATTGTGCTTTCCTCTGATGGTGCAACACCAAGAGTAAAGAAAACAAACAACCCTGCCCTTTCCAACAACAATTACAACAGCTGGACAAAAGTCACTCCTAGAAGACTTAATCTAACACTACTACAGCATAAAATAAAAAATTCTTCTGGTGATAAGAGTGATAAAAAAAATTGAAGCATATACACAAGAGTACCATTTTAGAAATACATAAAAGACTGTCAGTGAAGCTAAATTCTAATACTGCTGTTAAAATGCAGTAATTACATGTGCATATTATTAGACATACATAACTAAATTCTACAGCATCTCTATTACTGTCCTGAAGATGGGTTTTGTTCTTACAAATGACTCAACAGGTAAGTTCCTAAAAATCAAATAACAGCACATAATTGAAATACTTGCATTCCAGTTCTCAGGTTACCTTGAGACGCTAGGGTCTTAAATAAAAAAAAAAAAAAGAGCTGGAATGAAATCATTCAGACATTTATATATCAGAATTAAAATACTGAGTTCATAGAATAGTTTGGGTTGGAAGGGACCTTTAAAGGCCATCTAGCTTAACACCCCTGCAATTGGCAGGGACATCTTCAACTATATCAGGTTGGTCCGAGACCCTGACCCAGAAATGTTTCCAGGGATGGGACATTCACAACTTCTCTGGGCAAGCTTTCACCATCTTCACTGTAAAAAAATTCTTCCTTATATCTAGTCTGAAGCTACTCTCTTTCAGATTAAAACTATTACCCCTTGTCATATCAAAACAGACTCTGACAAAAGATCTGTCCCCATCTTTCTTATAAGCTCCCTTTAAGTATTTAAAGGCCACAACAATGTCTCCCCAGAGCCTTCTCTTTTCCAGGCTGAACAATCCCAACTCTCTTAGCCTGTCTTCATAGGAAAGGTGGTCCACTGACACCTAAAATCACAAGCCAAACAATATTAAGATGATAAAAAGCAGTTACCTTCAATGAAGGTCCCCCCAAATTTAGACCGTGGCTATTAGACTGTTAAATTTCATTTTCAATAAAGGCAAACAGGAAAGAATGAAATTAGGGGAAACTGCAAAACAAATCCAAAGCTACCACATTTCGGCTGTGTAGGGTACAAATAGACTCCAACCACACAGTAAGTTTATTAACTTCTATTGCCTAGAATGCAGCTTCACAGGTGACAAAATTTCAAACTCAGAAACTGCTGTCTTGTAAAAACATACTTGACTAAATATGTCTACCTCATAGCTAGCAAGATTTTAAACTGAGGTGCCAGAAAAAATCCATCCTCAACCAAGATGCTGAAAACAGCAAGGAAATGTGCTTGTATTTATATTTGAAACTTGATCTGTATTAAATAATTAATTATTAAACTATTTGTCATTGGCTGAAATGTTACATTCTCTAGTCAAAGCATAACTTCAATGAATTGTCATTAGAGTATCTCCTTCCCCTTGTAGATTTCCCAAGGAATTAGACATCCTAGTTGTGTGCTGTTGAGCATGTTCCCAAGCACAGGCTTTCTACAAAAGAGTTTTAGTAGCACCTATGAATCAGACACATATTTTCAATCAAGATAGTACTGCAAAAATATTCTTGTTTCAATACAATTAATATTTTCTTAAAGTTCCAGAACTATTATTTTGAAAATGAGCATTTGTATAAATTCTAATCACAGACATGATCACTTGTTAAAAGTGTGAGCAAAGAACAAGCTGAAACTACACAGATCCAAAAACAGTTTTGTAAAACCCTGTCTATGAACTCTGTCCGAAACTGAAAGGATACTTTCTGAAGAAACAGTTTAAACCCCAACTGTTACTCTGTCTTTCAGCTGCCTCATTATTTGATATAATTCTATGACCAATGAGTACAAGAACATTTATAAATCCCCATAGATTTTAGACGAAAAGTATCTCAATTTGCTTGCACTAGTCAACCATCTCTTCTGCTCAGGAAACAGCAGTTACTTTCACAGAAATGTTGTTGGGTTAGGATATCTTATCATGACAGGATAATGTGGTATGAAAATGCTTCAAATTAATATGATTAATTTGATTTCAGAACAAAATTGTTTTATCTGGTTTACTACAATACATTTATATATACATTTCCTCTCTCTGAGGAAGAAAAAGTTTAAAGCAATTGTTCTAACAGAAATCTTAGGACAGTATCCTTTTACTAAATTTAGATTTAAAGACATCTCATATTCCATAAATATTTCATGGGGCATTTTACAAAGAAAACATGACATTAGTTTACCAGCCTTCAACTGTACAAGCAATTACTGGAGTTATTACCCACTACACCTAAAACACATGAGGGCAAACAACCAAGTCTACAAGTATTTTTCTTGGAACTACAAGCTCATCATTCTATCCATTACAAATGAATAAAAAATAAGAAATATTAAAGGAGTTCAAAATTTCTATGTATGTATTATTCATTTTTGATACAGCTGTTATTTCATTGAAGTTACTATAAATGGCTACATGAAGTGATGGCCTGCATGAGCAACTCCATGATAGATATGATAAACTAGATTTACATGTTCTATGTTGCTATAACATAAATTCCTTGGCTATTTTAACTATACAAAGCTGGAAGATTCTTTCAAAAGCATAGATGCAAAGAACTCCAGCTCCCCCAACAGCATGTTATAATACAGGCAGTACATATAGAAAATAGCTTTAACAGAGGGCTTGTTATTACTATGGCAACCACAGCAACTGGTTTTCAAAATGAGTAATAGCTCTGTTAGGCACTTCATTAATTTTTTTTTAATCAAACACGGCCCTTAATCTTCTCAATGGAACAAAGAGTTATTCTGAATGCTGCAGGAACAGGAAATAAAGTCCAATGCACCTTTGTAAATACAGGGTAAGGTCCTTTTCAGAACCTTTGCTAGAAAAGAGTAGGAAAGTACATCTTGTCTGCTATTTCACATAAAAAGTCAGAGAAGCAGAAGCAGATGAGGTTGGTGTTAGAAGGTACAAGAAAGCAAATGATTAGGAAAACTAAGGCTAAAGGAAGATTCTTGAAACTGCTAAGACCTGCAACAAGTGAAGCCAGTGATGGAAATGATGATAAGTAACAGAGAACAACTGTGGCAGAAGCAGATGTTGTTTTCCCTAGTTCTCCCAAAACATTCAATTTCTCTGCATCATCAACTGTTTTTATTTTTACATTAATGCCATTGAAACAGTCTCTAACTTTTCAAGCAGAACTAAGAGAAAAGCTTTTAAATCCTATTCTGAATGTTTAAAAAAATTGCAGCTATTACTGATTTAATTATGAGTCTTCACTCCAGCGGTTGCATTGGAAATATTATTTTAGTTTAGCTATACATTAGGTTCTATTATATCAAATTCCTGTAAAACGCTAGCCCTGAACCTCTAATCCACAAAAGTTTTTCTCAGTTAACTGCAAACACGCATTACATCTCCAGAGTAGTTGTCCATTGTGACTAAAACATGTGAGAGCACACCTAACTAACAATCTGCATCAGGGAGGCAGCACAGCCCAGCCTGCTCCACTATGATTACCTCCCCAGACAAGTTTTACATACATCTTCCAGTTCTGGGCATGCTGCTAATGAAGTAACAGTGACTTATGCTCCTATTTTATTAATAGTGAAAGACATGCTGGCAAGAAAACCTCAAGGATTAATTATACTTCCTTGAGCCTTCGTAAACTGACTTACAAGTCAGTTGTATGTGCCACTCATTACAATATGTACATTGCTAATCTTGATGTCCAAAAGCTTCAGGACTCGCAGGATGTTCAGAGTTCCCAGTAGTCTTGTTGGTGACATTCCTGGTAAATTCCTCCCGTCACAAAGTCTGCAAGACATCATGGGAAGAGGCAAAGCTGCTCCCTCGGTCTATAACTTCAACAGAGAACACTGAACCTCTCACCCAAGTCTATTTAACTGGATAATACAGATTTCACCAAGTGTAAGTTCAGCTTTAATGATGCTATCAGGTAAGGAAAGGAGACAGCACATCAAAAACAAAAAGCCATACAAACACAAAAACTACAAGAACATCTCATCATATAGTACCTCTCTTCCTCCCAGCTCATCCAGACTAAAATACCCCTCTTCACTTTATTGCTCACCACATGGCTCAGACTCACAGACTGTTTTTGAACACCTGAGCACAAATCAGTACAATGATCTCCTAAAAATTCTGCTAAAACTTTAACTGACACAAAAACACCCTTTTAATTAATCAATCTTGCAATTTGGAACAGAATGCTGTCTAACCCCATTTATTTTTCTATGATCAGTTAGTGGTAACTATCAAGGCAATTTTGTGTGTGCACAGGAATTTGAATGATAATTTAGGCTTTTTTTTTTTTTTTTAACAGTAACCCCTTCACATCAGCTGAACTTAGGGTCCCACTCTAATGTTCTACATCCAAATCCACTTGGAAACACACATAGAACAGAACTCCGCTCTTCCTTAATGGAGCCATGAGTATAACGTGGGAGTTTTAAGGACTGTGCTAAGAGCACATTTCTTTTTGAGCGGATCAGTAATTTTAACCTGAAATGTTCACTGTGGACTACCACACAAAAAGAAACAGCTTACTCTCTAAGCTATTTTGATGCATTTTCATACTAACAAAAATCACATAGATCTTCAATTTATAGGCAAGAAGTCCAGAACCTCAGAACCAGGGCTCATCTGTGTCATTCACAATGCCTCTTATCCATTTTATTAATCTGAGTCATACTTGAATACCAAAACTCTTAACCAAAAAAAAAAAGGGAAAGCTTTAGGGTACAGGCTCCTTTTTCCAAACTGAGAAAAGGGAAAGATTATCTTGTTTATTAATAGGAGCTCCAGCTGTTCAGTCTTACTCTTTTTTTCTTTCCGTCAATAAAAACTTAATTCAATGATAGGTGGTGCTTGGAACACAGTAAGGAGTCTTCGCTCAAGTCAAAATTAACAAATCCTTGTTAAAAGATAACTATATTAATCTACATTTTTTCTACTTGAAAAAATTTGATTCCAACTACAGTTCTTCTGTAAGGCCTTTGATACAGACCCCCACAACATCCTTGCCACTAATACTGGAGAGATTAGTTTGAGGGATGGGCTATTAGACGGATATGGGCACACAGTCAGCTCCCTATCCAAGGGGTTACAGTCAATGGCTCAACTCCAAGTGGAAACCAGTAACAAGTGGTGTCCCACAAAGGTCCACACTGGGGCCAATACCATTCAGTATCTTCCTCGATGATGTTGACAGAGGGATGGAGTGCACACTCTAACGTGGCAGATGACACCAAGCTGTGTGATGCAGTGGATTTGCTGGAAGGAGTGGATCCCATCCAGAGAGACATGGACAGGCTTAAGATGTGGGCCCAGCAAACCCCAAGAAGGTCAACAAGGGCAAGTGTAAGGTCCTGTACCCGTACTGGGGCAATCACTAGAATCACTAGAATCAGCACAGGTCTGGAACTACTATGTCAATCAAGGATCTTAAAAAAGAATGTAAATACATCCTGAAGAGACAAACTATGCAAAATCTTCTCAAAATTGTTTCAAGAATCTATTATTATCTAGTTACAATGAAAAACCATAAATTACATTGAAATATTCCACTAGAACAGTAATCAGAATAAATGTTTACTATTACATGAAAATACAAGTTATGAGACCAACCCACAGGAAACAGGAAGACAAAACACTAATCCTGCAAAAAGTAACTAAAAAAGGAATCGCTTATGGATATTTAGCATTCATTTCTTTCAGAAGATTCTGGATTTAAAAAAAAAAATGTTACAAAGTCTACTGGTAGAATACTGCCCTTTTTTATTAATTTTTTTTATTAGCTAAATAGGAAAGCATGTTTTGTAGGAAAAAAGCTAACTAGAACAGAACAAGAATCAGAGAGGACGCCTCTAGGTGATAATAATTTGAAAAGACAGATATGACTAATGGCACATCACACGAAGCAGCAGTAGGACACGTTCACTTTATACTATATATCAACAAACTGAAAGGAGAATAAGCCCTCACATGATCAACTACAAGTAACTCACAGCTGCAGGAGGCATTAAAATTCTAAATGACATGGATGTAGTAGGAGCACAGAGATAAATCACTGTGTAGCTCAGTGCAGATAAATTAATGAAGCTGGGAACAAAATTAATCAAGTTCATTTCAATTAATGCATTTTGTAAAGTTATTGAAACTTTTCAATAGCACCAGTTTGGCAAGCAATTTTACAGGACATAACAGACTGCTGTTACAGAATACTAGATTTATGAGCCATAAGTGAAAGAAAAGGTAATTACTATGTTAGATCAGGTTTAATATAAATCTAGAATGAATGTGACCATGAATAGGAAAATCCTACTTTTCAAGTTGCTGCAACAATACATAAAGACCACTGTGATGGGAAAAAGAGATGTCTAACAAGTTTTCTTTCTGAATTTAACTTCTAGAGAACCACTCCTGAATTCTGTTATTATAGTACACAGAAACAACCAGCTATTGTTATGAGATAATCTGAGATTACAGCGTTTTTAATTCCTGTAGAATTTCTAATTCAGTTTTGCTACCATCAGATTAACCATAAATTCAGCTATTCTTTACATGCTCTGTAAGACTTCACAACATTATCTTACTTCCATAGCAAAGGACTAGCTAAGAGACAGCACCCAACTCAGCAGCTAGTAGTACTCTCTGAAAAGGTTTTATTTTTTAGGATTTGGTTAGAAGGAGGAAGAGAAGTAGATGAGTTTAAAAAAAAGTACAATGAAAAGTGCTCTTGAATGTGTACAGCAGCAGGAGTAAATTTAAGACGGGAATATTTTACAATTTTCGCAGGTGCTTTTACAGGCCTTCTATTCTTTTTATCAAGGTAGTATGCAAAAACTTCTATATGTTATTTTATTCAATTCAAGATTTGTCATGACTAAGTAGAAAAAAAGTCATCTTAACATGCAAAACAGTTTTACAACTTAAGAAATTAGTTGGTTTCACTCTGAAATAATTAAATACATGTGTTACGTTGCATAACAGTAGCATTACAATGTTATGAAGCTTTATTAAACCAAGAGAACATAGTACACCAAGCTTACCACTGGTTATTGTCTGACTCAAATAAACATGTTTCTCACATCCAACTACACACTCATTAGCCATACATGTGTAAAAAAGCAGAAAAATTGTTGATTTGAAGATAAAGAAGGAGTTAAGCACGTGCTTTCATCACCTAATTTTTAAATTGATATTAAAAATCCAGCATACATCTGCTGTGCTGAGGTTGCAAGTATGCAGTAACTTGTTCGTTGCTTCGTCAAATTTTATCAACAGTCTGCTTACACCGTGTTTGCACAGTAAACAGCTCCCTAAAACATTGTACAAGATTACTAAAAAACACAAGTTTAATACGTTTAATAGAATTAAACTTTAATGGGAAACCTGATAGACACAGCAGAACTGTTTCTCTAATATGTACAAAGCAGTCTGTTGAAGGAAAGAGAAATTTCTTCTCAGAAACATTCCCCCCACGCTGCTTTGTTAAAGTTCTGTGCCCTCCTCTTAAAGCAAGCAACTGTTTGCACAAGATTCTGCAAGCCCATCTTCATTCAGTAATGCAAGGTCCATTACAAGGAAAGACAAGGCCTGAAATTAAGTAAGTCTACATCGAAATGATTGCAAGTCAAGCATAAGCACAGGCTGATTGCACAAAACTACTGTGAATTATTCCGGCTGAATAACCTGGCATGCAGTACCAGGAGCAGGAAGCTCTGCAGACACACAGACCCTACAGTCTACTCTGTAGCTGCCTCCTGAACTCAGCTGTACTACTGACAGTCCCACCCTGCTTCCAGAACGTGCACCCATCACCTCACACAGGGGTCAGTCCTCAAGTCCCCCTCCAACCAAAACTGTTTCTTACAATAGCCTCCTTCTACGAGCCCACATTTCTTGCAGTAACTATTTCCACAAGTTCATAATATCCAACCTGTGGACCAAACCCAACTCCAAAATCTGTAAGTAGTCTCCAATGGCTAAAATAATCTTCACTACCAAATTTATACACATAATCCATCTTTCTGAGAGTTTTCTTGTGAAAGAACACACTCTTTCACAACCTCTAGTTGACATACAAGACTAAAATTGCATTTTACACTGTCTTTATAAGATAATGATTATTCAAGTGTGACTGAAAGGATTTCAACGTCATTTGTGTTACTTTGTATTCATAGTCAAAGTTGATTTCTCACATTATGATAAAAGTCTTCAGTTGAAAATGTGTGTGATATGGCTACAGTTCCACAGATTACCTTACTTTTATTTTGCTTTGAAAGCACTTGCTACATAATCTATTTCAACAATATGCAAAACTGTATCAAGGAAACAAACACAATAGAAATACTTTACTTCTGTTACTTCTACTTCCAAGCAAAACCAAGCCTAATACTTGCAGAAATGAACAGAAATATTTACAAAAATGTCTACAAGACTTACTAACTCAATTCATCATGACAAACAAAGCCCAACTATTTATGGCTCTAACACAAAACAGACCCACACATATGACATCACCACACACACACAGAATAAGCCAGTTGCAACAGAATAGCCACCTATCTCTACATTACTTACATAACTTTTAGCTTGGAGCCTATTACCTACTTTCTACCTTAGTACATTTCCAGTATTGTTCTGAAGAAAAACAGGAAAAAAAACCACAAAAACCACCCCAACAACAAATTAAAAAACCCACACACGACCTGCAACAGTCTCCCAGGCTACTGCTGTCATTACAAGTCAAGAATACTTTTTAAACATAATCTTCATTGTAGCACAGAGCTAAACCAAACATCTTCCAAAAATGCAGACATTAAAAATGCACACAGACATGCACACACCAGATTCTGGTGAATTGTGCATATGGCAATAAGCACATACATGTTTACATATGTATATATGTGTACACACACTTTCTCTAATATATACCAATAATAAGGTCTAAGCACTACCATCATATATGATCTACTCCTAAGAGCTTTGTGATCATCAAGAGTTTGCATGTCATCAATAAGGAATTTATTGCTTTCAATAAAAAAAATCATGTATTACCTGTATATAAATATACATGTATATATATATATATATGTGTGTGTGTGTGTGTGTGTACACATATGTATGATTGGACATATTCCAGATACAAAAGTCAAAATATCTGCATCAACAAATCAAAACTGGGTATAAAATTCTATTCACACGACTTCAAACTGTACTCATCAGTTTGCACACCAATAGAAAGAACAAGCTTCCTATAAACAGATGTAGAAAAGGCATTATTTAGTGGTTTGTACAAGAAATAATATTGAGAGCTTATTAGATATTTTTCACACTTTAATATCAAGGAAACATACTCACATTTCACTTTCCTACATATATTTCAGTGTGAGATGTATAAAGTTCAATAGGGAAAAAAAAAAAAACAAACCCAGTTTGTTTAAATAGCATTGACTAAATTCACCACAAGCAGGGTGACTGCACTGCTAATAAAAGAGGAAATTTTCTTCCAAAATTATTTTACTTTAATCCATAAATCTGATTTATTGGTAAAGTATTCCCAACTAATTAGACAGCAAAAGTGAAATGGATAGGTTTAAACTAAACTCTGTCTTTCCTCTGATTTTGCAACCTTATGTAACAAAGATTTCTACTGTTAAAATATTCTTAAGTTATGAGTTTTCATGTTGGTCAAAATCACAAAGGTCATAACATCTGTTAGATCAAAGGGCTAAAAAGTGATATTTGATTATTATTTTCAAGTTTATGTAAAATATGTTTTAACACCTCCTTTTATTCACAGTTGCATTTCATATGAATGTCCTATAACTCACTGAAGTGCTAAATCTCATCCAGTTGGGATAGTTTCCATAGTTGTACTTTCCTAGCATCAATCTGACAATAAGACACAGCATAGGAAAAAAAAAAAAAAAGCCACAACTCAGACTGTGTTATATTGAAGAAGCCCCATGACAATGACCAGGCAAACAAGCAATTTCTATCTCTTCCAGTAAGTTCCCTGCAGGTATCTTCTAGAATGGTCTACCTCAAAGACACTTCCTTTATTCATTATTTTGCCCTAAACTCCTAATCACCAAGTTCTCCAAATGCAGTGTACTAATTCTACTTCAGATTTTCACTTGGGATACAAAGCCATTTGATTCTGTGATACCCTCTCAGCACTTGTATTGACTATTCAGCAGCTAAAATCCAGTATACAAAGGGAACAGTCAAATTATGTGACAATACATTTGTTTTCTCATTGACTTGTTGTCAGCATTCACAGATGAGACACAGAACTACTGTAATCAGCCTGTGAACATGAAGAAAGCACACTGAGTAGACAAGCAGTAATACTTATATGCCTCATCGTTTTTCATTCCTATTTATTTCCAAGCACGAAAATAACTCTTATATTCCAAACTGTTCTGTTATCAGGCATTAACAATAAACACCACTAATTATACTTTGGGTTTTTTTCTACAGAGATTAATCTAGTAGGAAGAAATAATGTGAGAAAGAATAAGAAGCCATCAAACACCCTAGGTATTAGCAAGATGTATGCAAATCACTTATTAAAAGCATGAGTACTAAAAGCTTACAAAAGAAAGAATAATACTGAAAGACCAGTTCTCAACGTTGAAAGGATTAGATTCTAAGCAAACCATGGCAGGAATCAAACTAGATCAAACAGGAAAATTCTATAGCTTAAAAATAATTTAGATGTAATTCACAGGTCCTATAAGAAACACTCACCAAGATCTGTATTTGGGCCAGCAAGTAGCTGCTTAAATTTGTCTAATCGAGATGCTTCTCTCTCAGTTAATGCAGGAGTAACTGAGGCGCTGTAGTCTGCCATTCCACTTGTCAAGGGAGGTATGGAAGTTTGTGGAAGTGACTGTGATCTCTGCATGGAAGAATTTTCACTAGCATTATCTGAAGGGAAAAAGAAGCATAGCAGTTAGCCTCAGCCAGTGAGAAGACTACTAATCAGTTGAACTTAATTTGTAAATTTAAAATAGAATTCTGTTTTGAAAAATGCAGACTCAAGTATAGCAGAAGTTTGGACTTCAAATTACTAGGATTCAGCAGAAAGAGCATTTCTCTTTGAAGCAGTATTCCACAATTAAAATACATCAATTAGAGATCATATTAATAGCAAGGCTAATGGATTTCTAAAATCTCTGTGTTACTAAAAGCTGTTTTCATTCTCCTTGCCATCCTTAAAAAAGAAATAAAACAAACTAACAGTCTTTGGGGTGGAATGTCTTGGTGTGACTTTATTATGTGTACCCCCTATCGCCTGCTCTATGCCCAGACATGAATCCTGTGTCCTTTTCTGTAGCTTTAAGGCAGACCTTTAAGAGAGAGTGGGGGGAAGCCGGTGGAATTCTTTTGGGGCTGCGTTCGAAACACAGATAAGCTTGCTGGCTTCTCCTGCCCGGCTGCTCACCTCAGCTCTCTGCAGCAGGGAAGAGAGTGGCATTCTCCTGCTTTCTAGCTAGCTTTTTGTTCGTTAGATAAAGCAAGGAGTTTTCCTGGAACGTCCATTTCTTCTTCTTCTTCTCGTCTGGACTGTCCAACACCACCAAAACATCAGTCGGGAGACCTTACATCTCAGCCCAGAGGGGCCCAAGCTGACCCAGCTCCGAAGAGGACAAAGCCACACCCACAGAAAGGACTCTGAAATCTACCCAGGTTCTCTCCACAGCGAGAGGTTTTCATATTTAGCATTATTCTTTTCCTGTGCCAGCATGGTGTTTGTTAAATAAATAACTTTTTTTCCTTTCTCACTTTTGTCCAAGGAATTTTCTTTCCAAACCTGGTGGGAGAGGGGCGGCTGAAACCTGCCTTCTTTGGAGGGGATGTTCCTCCCAGAGTGTTTCCCTTAATTTGTCTCAAACCGGGACACAAACAAAAATCAACCATTGAGAAATCTTGAAATCATTGCAACTGGTTACTTTAAAGCTTATACACAAACCACGGAACAGATCACATGAGGGTGAATTTCCCAATCCACCTGCTTTTCAATATATTTTATGCAGTACTATTTTAATAACAATTTTTCAGAACAGTAGTATTACTATTAATTGCATACATCTTGGTGGATTTAACCAATAAAATACATTCAATAGTGGAACTTCCGTCCAAAATTGGAGACTTTGTAAGGCTGAAAACAAAGAAAGTTTAATTATTCTTCCCTCATATGCATTACAATTTAGTAAGGCATGCAGTCTTCCTCTCAAATGAATCACTGTATTTATTATTTATATATATACTGCAGTATTTTCCTGCAGTATTAGTAAAGGGTTGGGAAGGGTTTCCTGTCTTACAGGGGCAAATATTGTAGCTCTCATCCTTCAACTTCCAACATCTTTTTCACTTTTCAACATACCTAATGAACTCGATGTATGACCTTCGCTGACTGATTTAACAAGCCTATTATCACCACATGCAACTGAAGTCAGCTGTGCAAATTCCTCTTGTTTTTCTTCTTGTAGATGTTCTTCCTGAAATTTATGCTGTTCTTGTAGCTTGCTGTGATTCTGAATTACTTTGTGAGCTGTTTCCATGACCACTTCTGTATTTAAGTTTTCAGCAGCTATTGCTAAGAGTTCATCATCATCATCTCCAAGATCCCAAGCATCACTTGTGTTACTTTCAAACTCTTGGAAGGTGCTGACTTTCTTCAATTTCACTGGAGTTGTAGGTGGCTTTGAACCTGCTTTTATCAAGCTGTTCAAAACCAAATAAACAATATTTAGAAAACTAGTAAGGAAGCAAAACACTATGGATAGGACCAAACCCCAAACATTCATAGTTGAAACCATATAGGTAGCAAATATTTATCTCTCCCCACTCGTGTTACCACTACATCCACCCATGGTAACATACAGCTGAGGAAGTCTGAGAACAAGGGCTGTAAAAACTGACACTTTGTTGCTTTGAATAGAAGCTGAACAAATCTTTCCTTCCCTTTTCTTAAGAAAAAAAAACCCAACAAAAAACCAAACCAAAAAAAAAAAAAAAAAAAAAGACCAACCACAAAGTCACATGAAAGGATTACTACTAGAATAGCTTATAAAATAGACAGGGCACATTGCACTGCTCTTGCTTCATACATTTCTGTAGATTTCAGCCGTTTCAATACAATTGCTGTATAACAGCACAGGAGCTGTAATCAAGTCATGGTCTACTCTTAAGTCATCATAAGCACTCACACAACACAATCATTGTCATAAACAAATCAAGTCTCACCTTAAAACTCATTAAATCTATCACTCCTCCCCATTCAGGCACACCAGCATGGATTTCCTTTGGAACTTTGCTCTTCTCAGAGGAAGGATACTTCTTCTGGTTACTAGTCTGAGTGGACCCTGATCAGCTCCCAACCTTTTGCCCCTCTGTCAGCACGCAGTGTGAGATATGAACCAAGCCTCCCTAGCCTGGCACTCGATCTCACTTACAGTAATGCAGAGCAATCACATCTCCCTTCAGAACTGAGCTGAATAGGGTATAAAGTTGAGAGGATTTCTCAGTGTGTTCTCAAAAAATAGAGAAGTTACTGCCATTAACTTAATTTTGCTTTCACAGAATGGGTAAGGTGGGAAAGGACCACAGTGGCTCATTTGGCCCAACCTCCCTGCTCAAGCAGGGTCGTCCTACAGAGAATTGCACCAAAATGGTTCTAGAGTTCATTTCTGACCTCCCTGTCTTTCTGCCTGGGCTAGTTTTTCTTTTTGCTGTTAAGACAAGGCAGGCAGAACTGCAAATCAGAAAAAGTTCTTACCCAGTTCTAATGCAATGCCAGTAATAACGTTTCTTTTACGTCTTACAGGAAGTAACTTCCCTAACAGGTGCTACAACAATTACACTTTTACCTGACTTGTCATCACTGTCTAAAACAGCAAGGTCTTTCTCCAATTCTGCCACTTCAAGCAATACGCTTCCAGTTTTTTTGTTACTGGGCCTCTATACCTCCGTATTTTGAATCAATTAATCTCATTTCTTTTAATCCAGCCCTTAAGATCACACATTTCAACTGCCTCCAACTCTGTATCATCTGAAAATTAACTAGAATGTTTACTTCTTGTACTCTTCTAAAGCAGCCCTTGAAAAAAATCTAGTAGAAGCATGACGTTCTTCCAACCAAATACTTTTCTTTAGAACACTTTTTTTTTTTTTTTACTTTACCACAATTTCCCATGTATAAGGCATTACAAATAAACAACAACAGCTGGCAATCTATGTTAGCTAAGATCTGAAAGAGCTGATTTGTTCCTGCAAATATGGTAACCACCAGGAAGTCACAAAGGACAAGTCAGAACAGAGAAGTCAAGATTATGACAAAAACTGAAAAAGGAAGATTAACAATAAACTTTATAACCAACAGGAGAAAAAAAACAAGGAGACAGAGGAGACACAAAATATCTGGAATATTTAAATATTAGGTTAACTTACGTTCCATGCAATAATGGATCAAAAGGTGGATGCTGAGCTCCATACACATGTTGAATACTGAAGGAAAAGAAAGAGAGTTACCACAAAAATAATAAATATTTGGAGACTTTCTGTGTATTAAATAGTCAATAATAAACAGAATTGAAATGTTCCAACAGTTCTCTGTTTCAAAGAATTTCACATACCACTAAAAATAATGAAGCTGCAATTGAGTAATTTAATAAAAATCATAGATTTGCTAAGCAGGAACTCTTTGTGAAACCTAAGCTAACTTAGGCTATTTTATTTTTCTAACTAGGAATTAAAACGAGAAATAAGTTAACTCTGCGGTAAGAATCTACAAAAATTCTCTTCTCTGATTTCTCATTTCTTCATTTCTCTATTGCAAAAAATTAGAAATTCTCAAAGAAATATCTATAAAGATTTAATCTTCCATGTACCCTTGTCACCCAAAATCCAACCAAGCAATTCTTAACCACTACTAAAGTACAAGGATAACAAAGCTACAGAAAAATGTAGACGGTGACAGGTTAGAGAATAAAAGCCCTAGGAGTATTAAAAGAATGCTTTGAAACAAATAAGCTTCCAAAGACAGACTTATTCACTAGCCTCTAACACTACAAAACAGCATGTTATTGTGTGAAAACCAAAACTCTACAAACTAAAAATTCATTACCTCCCAGTTATAGGATATAAAATTATTTTGCAAGTAAAAAAACTCGACAGAAGACACATCAAAATTTACATGCGGCTTCATAATAGAAATTACTGCTACAGAACTCTCTAATTGCAAGAGAAATAAATCATACACAACATTAACATCTACCTAAACCTGTACTAAAAACCACATAGAAGGACACAAACATATGCTCCTGACACACCAAAACCAATCTCCAGACCATAACAATAAGTAAGTCCAACCTTAGTAAACCTGAGATAGAACCAAGCCAAAAAGACTGCAGTCATAACAGATTTTAAGAGAGTCTTAGACTTTCACAACAGGTGTAGCATTAACACCAGTGAAATTAGCCCTAATGGTGACTGAAAATGGTGGTTCATAAAAACTCTTAACGATTTTTATGTGATTCCATGGAAATAAAAAAGTCAGTCCCCCATCAGCCTTTCCACACAACCATACACCATCCTCTCCACAGCCAAGTTTCCTGCTCTACGCTCACATGACGGTCAGGTGTCACTGTCCATTTCCATACACACAGGTCCATTTCCATACACACAGAACGTGTCTTTTCCTTACACCACTCTGTGAACAACTGCAATGGAAAGCCACTCAAATACAAAGCAACAACAATCCTCTCCCTGCCATAAAAAAATAAATAAAAATGAAAAGCACATTCTCCACAGGGTCCTTGTTTTTCCACAAGCCTGCAGTTGCCTGCACATTAACTGCAACTATTTATAGACCCTCTGCAAGAGAGGGGGGCCAAAAGTGTTCTACCCTCAAGAGATTCAGCAAAGTTACAAAGAAAACACTTTAGAGGAACAATAACAGTTGGACTGAAAAAGTTAGTTTGTAACCAGAGAAACAAAACCGCTCCCAGTTAGCGCTTAGGGGTAACTGAAAATGTAAGAACGTAAATGATGAGCAGGACTATGTTGCTGAATTCAGGTAAAGAGTATAAAATACAGAGTTACTGTTCTCTGAGAACCACAAGTACACATCACTCTTACAAAAAGAACATAGAAAACTGTACTGTGAGAACAGTTTAGGGATGAGCCCAGAGTACATCACTGCTAAATAATCATCTGAACATGCATTCCCAGCCTGATGCAACAGTCAAAAGAGTTAATGTAACTCTGGGGATCTGTTCCCGGGAAAATCTTGAATTGGAGTATGTACTTGTAGCTCCTTGAAATAATACAACGACTGGTCTGCTGTTCACACTTCAGAAAGAAAGTTGAGAAATTGACAATAATTGGAAATACATAGCAGAAACTAAAGCATGTCTCTATGCCTAGAAAATTGAGTTTCCTGCAACGTATTTCTGAAATAGAATAACTTGCATCAAGTTTCAAAACAACCTAACTTGGCACTGCTGAGATCTACAAACACATTCTCCCACTCAAAATTTCCCGGTGAACACATCCCCAAGATCACGTTAACTCCTTTAACCATGGTGTCAGGCTAGAAACACACATCCAGATAATTATTTAACAACCTTTCTGATACAAGTTATCACCAACGCTTACTGACCACCAGCGATCTCACCAGACAACTGGAGGTGCCCAGCACTGGAAGGCTCCGAGCACTGAGCTAACAGAGAACCGGGTCCGAACAGTGACCGACCGGACACGGCAACGGCAGCAGAGACTCACAGAGCCTGCGAGGTCCCTTTGGACTGCGCGGCGAGGGGGCAGGAACGTGGTGTTGGGGTCCCAGCGAAGCCGGACGGGCAGAGCCGCCCCCCCTGGCCCGGCCGCGTCCAGGGGCCCGCGACACCGACCTTCCCGCGGCTCCTCTCACCTGCCCGGCACCTTCGCGCCGCTCCGCTTCCAGAACTGCTTCCTGCCCCCGTCGCTCGCCATTGCGGCGTCACCTCATCCCCCTCCGCGTTCGCGGCCCCGGCCCCGGCCCGCTCCCTCAGGCTTCACTTCCCACCATTCCCTTCCCCAGAAGCAGCACTGAGCGCCGCCATCTTGGGACGGGAAAACAACCCCGCGCCTCATTCGCCCCTCGAAGCGGCCCGGAAGTTTGAGCCAACCAGAAGTGAGATTGCTGCCGGGTGCGTCCGGTCGGGCCAATCGTAGCGAGGGGATGCTGGGGCGGACGGGGGCGGCCCCGGGAGCGGCCGCTGGGGTGGCGGCCCCGGCCCGGCCCGAAGCCCCGTCACGGAGGTTCCCGCGCGTGTTCCCCATCCAAAGCATCCCTGTACCTCAGGGGTTACTTCGCGGCTCTGCGAGGGTGACGTGTTCAGACTTTAATCCTTTTTGATTGAACCGTACAGAGCAATTCCTCAGAGTACTTCTTAGAAGTGCAAAACTCGCCTTGTAAGTGAGTGGAGACGTTAACTGAGGATCGGCGGGCATCGGTTTATTACAAAATCCATCACATTTTTTCTGCTTTATCTTTGTACAATTATTTCCAATTATCAACCAATTAGTGGGGTAAGGGGGCTTTAAGCTTCCTTTCTTTTAAAGCTCTCCAATCGTTGTACCCACTTTATTTAAGGCTTTGAGGTGGTACAAGATTGAGGGGTTTTATTAGTAACTGTAGACTTCCCAGCATTTCTGATCCGAGGATACCTCACTTCTGCCAAGAAAATAAGTATGGTTTTATGTTGTTCTTTGGAGTATGCTCCTTAGAAAACAGTGCTGAGTGACAGGATTTTTTTGCTGCATCTCAATGCAATTTAGCATATAATTTAATATATCAACAATGGTTTGGGGAACATCCTGCCACAATTAAGCCAAAAAATTGGCATGTAGTGTAAGACCTGATCTACAGTGCAACGTTTGTTCTTTAGTATGTATTTCATGTGTAAGTTACTGCTTAAGAATTAAAAAGAAGAAAAAAAGTTTTCTTCCTGCTTTGGGATTTACTTTAGTAGTTGCCTTTGATTCCATGATGATTTTTTGCCTTTTCTTTTGTACCCCTTTTATACCTTTTTACAACTTCTGTATTCTTAGTGCTTTTTGCCTTCATTCTTGGACTTGTTTGTCAAGCTAGGAGACGAAACATGTTAGAAACTTCGGAGTTAGGGATCAAAATGCCCCCAGACCCCAAGGTCCTCTCCAGAACATATTCTGTAAACTAAGATAGAACCATCCAGGGGAAGGTTCCTCGGGGGAGGGGGCTCACTTGAGCCTCTCATTGGGGAATTTTTGATAGACATGCTATTTAGTAAGACCTATAATGTAATACCAGATCTTTTGGGGGTGGGCATTGCGGTGTGCATTTTGGTGCATTCGACCTGGATGTAGTGCACCTAAGGATCCTTAAAATAAATACCAAGGTAAAATCCCTTCTTCCCTTCTAACCGTGTATGCCTCTTGATTTTAAGACCAGGATAAGGCATCAGTTGCTGGCAACCACGAAGAGACACTAAAGACCTTGAGACTCACAGTCTTGGGTTGAAACACATCTTGCTTTGCCTCTCTCTCTGCCGGCAAACTACAGAGGGGCTGGCCTAAGATCTGACAAAAATGAAATGTTTTGCAGATCTTGCTAGATCACCGTCCACAGGTGAAAGGTGTAATTTCAACGCCATTTACAGATTTATTTGCTGTAAGTAGTATCATTTTCTCCATTTGTGTTCTTTAGGTAGGATTCCTCTTACAGATTCTGGACCTTGAGTATCATCAGCATTAATGGAAAATAAATGTAATATGATCTATGTCTGTTAGCTGAAGTGAAATGAAACCTGCAAAGTCATGACTGGAACTTTGCTTGGTCACAGCTAGGTAAATTTAAATTATACTCGTTGCTGTTAGAATACAAAAATGAGGTGTTTCACTTGTGACAAAAGTGATCAAAATCAAAAGTGATTTATCAAAAAAGTGATAAGTCCATAAAACATACATTTCATCTTTAGCATTAATATGGATGTTAAAACCATGTTTCAGTTATTTTTATTTGTTCATTGTTGGTATTTATCAAAGGGGAGCGTAGTTAGATTCAGCCTAGATAGCCTGAGCCATCTGTCATCCTTATGACAGTTGACCTGAATCCTGAAGTGACACCATTAAACTTTTGTGTCAGTCTGGTGCAGCCATGTGGAACTTCTTGTTCATTTAGCAGTGGAGGTTTTGCTGAGTTACATAATCAGGTCAGTACAAGGTTAATTGTATTATTAATATTTCATTATATTAAGTATATGTTACCTTGTGCCTAAATTTTTAATGTGTTGCAGAATTTTGTGCTGGAAACGACTGACTGTTGCATGGATTGTTCCCATGCATAAATCTGAGGTGCAAATGGGGCTACATTTGTATAAAGAACTGCAAGTGCTTCTACTGTGAAGGGCTGCTGCCAGTTTTAGACCTGTGGAATAAGTCCTACAGAGCCGGCTGCTGTTGACTTTCAAGAAGGCAAGGACACTGTTTTCATTCCTTTTCCATTCATTTTCATATCTTCTCCTTATCCTGAATTTTATTTTATCCCTGACACAGAACTGTGTTGCCAAGGTTCTGGAGATGCAAGGGATTTGGAAGGAGGAACCTTTCAACACATCCTCAAGTAAGTTAGGTGCAATTCTTTATGCCCACCACTCAAGGTGATCTGGCCACAAAGAGTGTGTCCTTGAAGAGGGCTTACAATATGGTACTGGTTGAGTATCCCAAGAAGGTAAGTTCACAGCTGTGGAAGGAGAATTTGGTCTGAGCACATATTTTAACAGTGTTTCTGCTTAACTTTTCTGGTTACACAAATGTAGCATGGACAGCTGAGGGTGTGCACAGGTTCCACTGTCAGTTTCTTTACGTTTGAGGAGAGCTGCGAGTGTCCAGGTGCTGACATTCAAGGAGTAGCAACAACATTGCAGTCACAGCTGGGACTCACCTACTGCAGCTGGTGAGCACAGTCTTCAAGAACACCCAAACATCCAAACCAGTTGTTTCAAATCTGCACAGCTGTATTAACTAGGCTTTGCTTCACAGGGACTGCAGTAATATTT
The DNA here is from genome assembly GCF_000738735.6 of Corvus cornix cornix. Taxonomy (NCBI): domain Eukaryota; kingdom Metazoa; phylum Chordata; class Aves; order Passeriformes; family Corvidae; genus Corvus; species Corvus cornix. The sequence continues at coordinate 15,160,739 of NC_047057.1, read as the reverse complement.
CAGATACCATTTGAATAGGGATTTTTGTTATTCCAGAACAATAAAAAAATATTAAAATGCCTACTGTAGTATTTGCTTTGTTTCATGCAAATCGTGTGCAAGAACTTATAGTTAGGAAGAGATCTGTTGCCAGTGTGGTCAAATAATGTATTGAGCTACAGAGAGTTTGTAGACTTCTTTCTTTTTCCTTTTCCTCCCTTTTTTTTTCCTTTTGAAATTTTCTTTTTTTTTCCCTTTGCATTCTTTTTAACTTGAGCATTTTTTAGAATCAGGTAACTGCATACAGTTGGTGACTGTTACTGAGGATGCTCAGGAAGTTTCGGTATGTTCTAAAATGTACACATGTATCCATGCTCTTGGCTGGTCAAAATGAGGAGTGTTGTAGCTTGCACTAGCAGTGTTTTGAACAAAGAAGGCACAGAGATGTTATTTAGTGTGATAGCTATGCATCTATGTGGACATTCAGTTTTGGTTTTAGCTCATCTATTCTGGAAAGCTTCTGCTGTGCTGGTGTGGTTACACAGGTAGACTTCTCTGTGGAGGTGCAGTGTGCCTTGGAAAAAAGTTTTTCTGACGACAGATGTGAGAGTATAGATTGATGCTAAACATAATTAACTAAGCTGACAACAGCACTCCCCTGCTAGCTTCGCTGCACTCAGACCAGGAGGATTTGCTGATAAAGTTGTATAAGCTGGGGAGTGCTTTCTCATGCTGATCCTTACACTGCTGTGTCAGCGACATGCTGCAATGTTGATGCAACTGCAAGGTGTGGCTTAAACTCACTGTACAAGCTGACAAGGCCACGTGTCATGCATTTTTTCTCTTTGCTTTAATCAATAAGGAAAAAAATTAAAGAGAATTCAAATGAGACACTTCCATGCTGAAGAATTATTTTATGCGCATTTTTACTGCTCTAACAAACTAGTGGAAATTCTTCTGAAGCACACAAGGCTTTCTGTGGTTGCTGGTCACTATATTGTCTGGTCCGTGGGCATCCCTTTCTACCAAGCCATTGTCTCCATGTACTTTATTGTAAATACCATGGAAGAAACAGTTCTTTAAAGTAAAATTGAGCAAATAGAGTGAAGTTACGAAGCAAGCTAACCCAAAACCAGAGTTCAGGTAGAATCAGAGAGAGGAAGACAGCAGTTATTCTTGGGTAGAAAACAATCCCAGAGTGTACACTACTTGGTACTTGGACAAAAAGATACAAGGCAAGGTAAGATAAAAGGAATAAGCATTCAAGTAGAACCATGCAAGAGAGAAAACAGGGATGTTAAAGAAGAGGGATAAGCAATAGCTACATTCAAGGTTAGATATGGTCTGGCAAATCACATAGTCACAAAACCTCTTTCAGGGCAGTGCAATTTTTCTCCAGAAAGTTGGAGAGGAAAAAAGAGAGAAAAAATCAACGTGAGAGAGTAATGGCCAAGAGGAGTCATCATTGAAGACAAGTCATCACCATAGCATTTTGTAACTTTTTCTGTGTAAGTGGCCCTTCCTATTGCACATGAATTGAAAAAGTTTCTGAAAATAATAGCAGATTTGCCAAAATACATTTATACTGGTAATGCACATGTATGGAATCGTGCTCACTCACACTATATTCAGTATCAGTGACAGAAGGCTGTGAGAGAGAATAAATAAATAAATACATGCTGGTTTGGGGTAAATGTCTCTTGTTTCTCTGTCTAGAAGTGTGATTGATGTGGGTAGTTTTCAAAACTTGTCTCATTCACTAAAATATTAGTGACAGTGCTCATGTTGACATTTCATGCATTTTAGGTGAAGGTTTTTAGCTTTACTTTTGTCTGTGTCCACACATCAACTGACATAGCCTGCTGGGTGTAGCCTGGAGCTGCACTCTGTGTCCAAGGACTGCTGCTCACTGGCAGCCCAGTGGATGGAAATGCTCTTTCCTGAAGTCTGATGCAATATGCGGTTAAGGCTTAAATGACTCAGAGAAAGAAAGACGCTTTTAAGTGGAAGTACTGGGTAGAAGACAGAGAAGTTGGCAAAAGCAACAGGTCCTTTTTCAAACATATTTCTAGTTCCTTGAAATTCCACACAATTATGCCTCCTGTATGTACAGCGAGTGTTTAAACATAGCATTGCGGCATGACAGAACTTCAAACACAGAGTAATAAATCAATGTGTATTTGGCTCTAAGCCATGATCATTCTCTTCTGTTCATTGTTGAGAGAAACTTACTTTCTTTAAATTATATAGTTTATATCCGTTTCTGAATTTCACATTCAACTTACTATCAGAACAAGGAACATTAGTTTATGTTTCTTGGAGTTAAAAGATCTCAAGATTTTGGGAGAGCTTTAGAGATGCCAGGAGACCTGCTTAGTACTGTGAGTTGATGAGGAAATAGGCAATACCCTTTCTCCAAGATCAGTAAGACTAGACAACTCTTTGGAACAGACGCAGAACCCACCCCCACACACACATTTGTTTTTAATGGCAAATTATAACAAATAGCAAAGCTATTGCTTTAGTCTAAAAACTGGACGTGTAACAGGACAGAATGTAAAAGATGTATCTAGAGCTTTGCTGAATCTACAAATTGGCTCATTTTTTCCTTAAGAATCATCTGTAATGTACTTGAGTGCAAAACTAGGTTTGGGAATGTAATATGAGAGTAAGCAGGGCTCTTGGTTCCCTTAGGTTTCTGTTTAAAACAGCCATACTCATCTTACTATGTGCCTCACTTCTTTTCTTCTTTTCACAGTTTGTATTATTGAAATTTTTTTGAGAAAGTACCTGAAACAAAGTGTCTTGTAACTCTAAGCAGGAATTCAACAGCAAGCTTAGGTGCTTTGGTTCAACCACTCTGTTTTGGTCATTTTTCTTCTAATGGACAACTTAAACTCAAATTCCAGGAAAAACACCAGACACAGACAGAAATATTTAGCAGCATTTTTACTTTTTCATTATTTTAGTTCATTCTCTGCACAGTCTGTGTTTCTTTTTGTGTTTGGTCCGTTGTTCCCAGAAGATGTATTCAGCATGGAGGCATTGCATTTAGCATGCCAGTAGCTTAAATCATGTCCTTGGTCCCTTCCTTGTTTTGGTCAAAAAAAGCTATTTAGAAGTAAATCTGTAACTCCTCCCATGCATCTAAGAAGAATGAAGACATGATGATATGTAGGAATTGCAATGAATTATTTTCAGCAGATATTTTCAGGTTAGAACGCATCAAGCTGTGTGTTAATTGACATCTACCATTTCTCTTGAGAGCACACATTTGTTACCTCACAATATTCATGACTGACTGCTGCAGGATTTGGGGTTTGGGGTTTGGGGCTTGGGGATTTTTTTTCTCTAGTCTTGTCTTTGACTATCCAGCTTCATCACCGGTGCTCTTATGGCTTTTTCTTGGATCTGTAAGTCTACCACTGACATGTCTTTTTATGTCTCTGAGTCCCTGTTAGTGCATTTTTCATGTCATTTGTGTCTGAGGGAGGGATTAGTTTCTGTTGATGCTTCTTGAAGATAGCAAAGCCTTTACTATGCTGTTTGACCCTATTTATCTCTCAATTAATTTCTCTTTTGATCAAATGTGTATTAGAAGGTTATTAAGTTTCACTGTTTGCTTTTTAATTCCATTTCAGGGTTTCTTTGCATAGCAGTTGAAATGTACACTTGAACTGAAAAGAGTCTTATTCCCTTCTTTCTTAGTGTTCGATATATTTTCAGCATTGAAATCCTATTAATACAATTTCTGTAAAAATGGATTAGTGGTAAAGTAAGTTCAGGTAGTGTAAGGTGAATGAAAAATACCGGATAAAATAAAAAAAATACAGCTGGCCTTACAGTGTCTTGCATAGGTATAATTTCCAGAATTATATCTTCAGATACTATATCTTCAGTATAATACATTATAGTTATTGTTCAAGTCAAGTGAGTTGTATCAAAGTCATGTTTTCTTTTTCTGAAAGAGGAATGGAATTTGCTACTTAAGGTAAGTCTGTATCAGGTCTCATGAATTGTCCATTATTGAATATTTATTGCTGGTGTTGTGGTTTGTGTATGCTTTTGCCTGAATGAGGGCAAATATAAACTGAGCAACAAGTGTAATGAAGATAATGCAGTTGGAGTACTAGTAACAGAGTCTTCCTATCATGACTTTCAGTAGAAGAGAGTTACTGAGTGCTCCTGGGGTAATGCTGTTGGTTGAGCTACCCATTTTACTAGTGAGAGTGTTGGCAAGGCTTAGGATTTAGCAACAGAGAGGTTGAGAGCTTGGTGAAAGAGACATAAGCAAAATTATAGTGCAAAGAAAATGGGAGTAGCTGCAGATGTTTGGGTGAAAATATATGATAAAGGTAACAAAGTATTTTATACATTTGCTTTTAGGTGTTGCTGCTCCTTATCCAAGAGGTATATTCTGTTAGTGAGTTGGATTTGCAAAGTAGTCTTTAGTTGAAGATGAAAAATGTTTTCCTATATTTAATATTGTTGGGGGAATTGGGAAAAAAAATTAAAACCTGCAATTTTGTTCTTTTTAGATCATTACTTTTGAGAAGTGGGTAGGAATAGTAGACAGTTTTCAGCCAAGTGAAAAAAAGAAAACTCAGACTAAAAAGTGAGAATTAAGTATTTTGCTATTCATATCACTTTCTGGTATAACACAGTATGTAGCATCATGCTGTAAAGTAATAAAAAAAACCAGCTTAGCTTCTAAACCTTGAAATGAAAATTTGAATTTTGTTTGAATGGCCTTAACAGTTGTTTCAGGACTGGCAATCTTAGTGCAAGAAATGAACTGAAAATACTGATGTAAAACCACCAGAGAGTCCCTAGGTTTTGAAGAGAAAATGATAAGGTAATCACAGGAAGCTCTCAGAAGTTGAAGCCATTTTACATCGAAAGAGCTCAAAGGTTTAATCTCTTATACTGAAATCTTGAAGTATAGTGGTAATAATTCTAGTATGCGTGGTCATTAAAATAAGATTTCACAAGTAACCAGAGGAAATAAATACATTAAATGTGTAATTTTTCGAAGATCTCTCCAACACTGAAACTCAGCCACAGACTGTAGAACAGGAACAATATTGAAATACGAATGAAGTTTGAAAAGCCTGTGTTTTTTTCTTCTTGGTTTTTTTTTTTTTTGAAAAAGCCTTGCTTAAGGAGACTGTGTCTTACACTGGACTAATTAATGTAGCTAAAGGGAAGAACAGATAGATTTCTACCAGATAAATCTTTGTCTATTCTTTTACAAACCCTAAAAATAAAGCTCATGTCATACTGTATTCTTGTTCCCATATTAATACTATAATTATCATTAGTCTCTGATCCCATACCATCTTTGTTGTCTATGACTTATATAAATTTGTATGTGATGATCTTCTGTTTGTACCAGTTCTCAGTCAATGCTAGCCAACATTTTTACTAATGCTCTAAAAATACAAAATCACTTGTGGCAAAACTTAAAAGTTGAAAGTAATGATAATGGCAATCACTACTCCAGAATGTAGCAGAGCCATAACATGAATTAGTTGTTGGAAAGTAATACTAGAGAAAGTGTTATTAGTTTCAGTTATATTGCTGAAAACTTTGCTGTGCTTTCGCTATAATTCATCGGTCCTGACTGAGGTTTTTACTGTGTGAAAAATCTATGTTCTTTGTGCAAGAAAATCAGAGGAGATGATCATAACCATCCCTTGGGCTGCACAACCTATAAATTGCTCTCAAAGGTATTCCCTTTGGAATTTCTTGCTCTTTTTGGCTGTACTAAACTCTCAACAGCATTATATTGTTTTAGATATGGCATATGTATATATATATGAATGCATATTAGATACAGATGCTTACTATTATTTAGAAATCAAATTAAAATGCAGTTTTGGTAGAGTATCACCAAGAATAGTGGACTTTTCGTCTTTCTGGCAAAAGGAAATTTAATGGAAAAAGTTCATTTAAATTGCTATGTCTAAAGTCTCAAAATGAGCTTTCCTCTGTTTGTGTAGTGAGGAAAGGGGGCCACATGGCTCTGCATAGGTTTTAGTCCAACTAAAATTTAAACTTCTGTCTGGAAATGTGCTCTGTCTCTCTTCACTGAGAAGTCAGGAGAGTTGTCACCTTCTCTAACATGGCTCGTGGGAGGGGTCTGTATTGGAACCTTTTCCTTTGGAAACAGTAATGAACAATTTCTTCATAGTTCTTAAGTAATGATCCAGTTGAATTGTGAATATATGGGAACAGCAAAGGAATAAATCACCACAGCAGCAGCTCTATGCATTTTTTATAGTATCCCAATTTTCTCTCTTTCACACTGCACAATAGAAGAAAATGTCCACTTTATTTCATTGCTAATAGTTGGCAGAATGCTGAAAAACAGTAAAATTAATGAGAAAATTATTATGGCAGAGAAATACCAGTCAGTTTTCATCTAGTTTTTAGAAATGATGGATCTAGGATAAAACTGCCTTTAGTAGGCTTTCAATTTGGCCATGATGTTTTTCATAACACCCTTGTTGTCCTGTAACCTTTCAGTGTCTAAATTAGCTTTGGAAATTTTCTGTTGTATTTATAAGGTTGAAGCTTGTACTTTTGTTTTCACCCATCTCAAAATGGGAAACAAACATATATGTTAATAAATCCTTGTTTGCATTCAAGTTCTCCTTTCTTGAAGGCAAAGAGCTATTCATCAGCATTGCATCTCATTGCTCTTTTGAGTGTGCTCAAGCATGTCTGTAGAGGGCTGAGGTGCCCTTGGCTCTACTGGAAACATTATGTCATCTAAGCAAGATGTTGTTATGCCAGGAAAGGATCAATACTTTGATGAGTAGCTGCTGGCTCAAAACTGCTTTGTTATTTTATGAAGGACCACTTGGAATACATTCCAAAGCATTTCCCGTGGTATGAAGCTCTAGGGATTTGATTTGTCTCTCTGCCCAGGAAAATGAGTTGATTCATCTGTAAATACATGTCTGCCAACCTCAGATAATATGAAAAAATGCATCTTTTGCCCACATTAGGCTTCAGCCTTTCAGCCATTTAAATAGTATACTCCATTTGTGAAGGAACCACTTCACATACCAACAATTAATTCAGTGGGGAAGAGGGGAAAAGCTTTTAGCCTTTTTCCTGCTGCTGAGACCAGACAAGCCTACCCTTGGGTTTGTGTGACCACACAGCTCTGGCAGCGCTTCACTGGGTGGGTTGCAAGGGCTGGCAGCCCCACAGAGGTTTGACTTTGAGAGAGTGCAGTGCTGCAGTCCTTGAGAGGTGCAGTGCTGCAGTCCTTGAGAAGTGCGGTGCTGCAATCCTTGAGAGGATGCGGTGCTGCAGTCCTTGAGAGGGTGCAGTGCTGCAATCCTTGAGAGGTGCAGTGCTGCAGTCCTTGAGAGGATGCAGTGCTGCAGTCCTTGAGAAGTGCGGTGCTGCAATCCTTGAGAGGATGCGGTGCTGCAGTCCTTGAGAGGATGCAGTGCTGCAATCCTTGAGAGGGTGCGGTGCTGCAGTCCTTGAGAGATGCACTGCTGCAGTCCTTGAGAGGATGCACTGCTGCAATCCTTGAGAGGATGCAGTGCTGCAGTCCTCGAGAGGGTGCAGTGCTGCAGTCCTCGAGAGATGCAGTGCTGCAGTCCTTGAGAGGTGCAGTGCTCCAGTCCTCGAGAGGGTGCGGTGCTGCAGTCCTTGAGAGGTGCAGTGCTGCAGTCCCTGAGAGGGTGTGGTGCTGCAGTCCTTCTCGCTGCCCCTCAGCCGGCTCCCCGGCCAGGCTGCAGTGCCAGTACTGACATCTGTGTCTGCCTCGGGATCTGCATCTGAGACAAACCAGAGCCACAGGCCTCTGGGCCAGTGCACTGGGAAAGGCAGGACAGATAGAGCTAAAGGGCTCTCTGCTGGAACAAGCTCAGCTCTCTGCTGAGAAACAAGTCTTGGAAGAGATTAGTGTTGTTCAGAGTGCTAAACTAGTATCACTTTGGATAGTGTCACAAGTATACAACACTCAAGGATTATGTAACTGGTTAGCCAAATGAATTTAAAAACTTTTTGTGGTCTTCTTGTATCCTCTTCATGCAGTTGGTGGTGGCTTTAGCAAAAAAGCTGTATGGAAGTCCTGTAGCTCCTTATGAACAGCCTGTCATCTGAGGGGAAAACACTGCCTTGCTAGATATCAAAGCATCATTTAACCCTGCTGTTGACACCTTTAGTTCTTCTATTGGCTCAAGTCCCAAGTAATCCAATTTGAGGATTTAGATGCATAAAGACATGGAATTATTTTGTGAAGGTCTTTTTCCTTTTATACTGATGAGGAAAATAATTACTCCAATAACCTTAATATAGGAGAGGACAAAAAGGAGAATTCAAAATCTTTCCATGATGTATAAATTTTCCTAACACTTTTTAGATTAATTGTCTGTTTATACTAAGTTTGATAGACACTCAGTACCTAGTACAGTTTAATGAATGAATTTGACTTGTCTAACAGGGAGAAGTTGCTCATTGGTGTTATCAGAGCAAACAGATATATTTACCTTGACAGAAGGCATTCTTAACAATGTCTACTCACTTCTATCATACTTGTTCAGCCTAATTTGTCAAAAATGCTCCCAGGTTCTTCCTTGTGTTCTGGAGTGCTGAAAATCTTGAAGAATTCATTTTCATTCTAGCTCGATTTAACTGTTATATGCCACCACCAAAACACTGATTGTAACATTAGGCTTGTAAGAGCTTCAGAATTATTGACAAAAACAGTGCTTATTTTCTGCAAACCTAACCAATGCAGAACCTGCTTTTCATACAGAAACAATGTGATTCTTTGCATCTGGAAGGCAAGGGCAGCCTGAATACTTATTTCACCTTAAAAGAATTCCTCAGTGTTTGTTTGCTATTTTGTTTCTTTCAGCAGTGAAGCCATATGATCTTCCAGCCAAAGAAACACGCAAGGAGCTTTATCAGTGCCCTTGTGAAAAGCCTTTCATAGCATCCGTCAGCTCCTGCAAACTTCAGTGGGATTGTTCATCTCTTTGATACCAAGGAAAAAGGATCAATATCTGAGAGATCTATTGTAAGCTTAGGAGTCCTGAAGAAATCAGCCAGCAATAGGCATCTGTGGTTCTCTGAATGTTAATTCTTCCATGCAGTTTTTTTTATTTTTGCCACCTGCTCATCTAACCTGCATTGTTATTGATTTTTATCTGGCAGGTAGGCCTCAATATACACATATACAATGCCTGGGAGAAACTGAACCTAGGTGGTAAGGTTCCACACTGCTCTGAGAAACACGGATTTTTCCAAAGAGCTCAGATTCTGAGAACAGTAACTTTGAACAAAGGCTTTTTTTCTCAGAAAATATCTGAGAACTTTTTAACAGACACAAGAAAGAAGAGGATTGTGTGCTTTTTAGAGGACTGGGCGTTATGACTTGGTACCTTCTGTTAGAATTAGTCCACTTCATTTGTTCTCTATTATGCAGCAAACTGAACTTATAGTAGCACTGTATAAGTAGCTCTCACTATCCTTTCACACAGGATCAATGCTTTTCCTCTTTTAAGCAGGCAAAACCAAAAATTTGTCTTACTCATATAAAAGTATCATCAAAGCCCACTGTCTTGGCTTCAGTTTTCTGTTGACCAAGTACTGAACTTTAAATGTTCAATTTTTCCTATTGAAGGAAGGACATAGCTCAGGAGCGTCTTCCCACTTGCAGAGGAGGAGCCAGGGAATGTTCTCCTTGCCACCAGTGTTTCCACCCTGTACACTACCATAAATGGAGTTTGGCATTTACTAATAATTCCTCTCTGAGAAAGAGCAAGCAGTTTTCTCTGAGGTTGCTATTAATATCTCATTATGAGATTATGGTAAGAGATCTTCCTGGAGTCTGCCAGCAAAACAGCTGTTGGAGTAGAGGTATTGATACTGCTCAGTGCTGTAATGCTTTGGTAATCCCAGTCTAGAAGACCAAGTCAGGCACCATTTGCAGCATGTCCAGGTGTCAGTCAGCTGCAGACCAAAGAGTTCTCGCATGATGTTTGAACCTGGCCTTTCTTATGCCAGCATGACCAGGGTGGTTGATCTGCATTTTTGGAACCTACCTACTTTGATAATAGCATCAGTGTATTAGGAAACAAAGTGCATTTCTTAGAGTAACTGCAACATTGACAACATTAAGATTGGAAAGGAGAAAAAGAGTTCTTCCTGAATTTTGAAGGGCACATCCTACTTTATCCCACAACTGGAAGTGCTGTCCTTATATAGAGAAGAATGATTGAAGGGTGATTTCTGATTGACATGAGTAAAAATTCCTGCATCTTTCTTTATCTATTTTTAAGGTGGGTTTTTTTGTCAATTCATACTTTCCCTATACATACTTCCCGGAGACTTACTAACAAATTATTGACTTAGAAAAGAATTCTTCATAATTCCAGTGCTATGATAGCTGTGCCTATACAAACTCATACAAAAGCTGCTTGAGCAGCAGTAGTAAAAACTGTGCCAAATACATTCAGCTGTTTAGTTTCAAGCTAGGAAGTGCTGCAGGGATCTTGGCATATGGCTCCCACTATTTGAAATCTGAGGAAATTCCCACTGGGTCTGAGACCAAACATTTTCTTGCAGCCATTTGGTGGGCTTTTACTACTGTGGTGTTTTAAAGGCTGTGATGGTTAGCAGCCTCTCTCTGCTCAGGAATCCAGCTGAGCTGTCCTACAGAGTGCTGTTCAGTTTGCCTTGGTTGCAAGCACAATTCAGCCACTCCCAGCTGTGTTCTGCCTACTTACAGCAATGATTAATTTCTTTCCAAGGCTTCAATATAAAAGTCATCTTCACTGAGTGATGTGCAGTGCTTCTGTCTTCTTTGCTATGTTTCTTAATATCAAAGCTGTGAATGATTTTTTTCACATCAGAATTTTCAGAAAAAACATCCCTTACATTCCAGTTTTTATCCTAGTGGCCGTACAGAAGCCGGCTGAAAACAAATCAGTAACTGAAAATTAGGGTGGTTTTTTATGTACGATGCGGCATGAAATCGCTTTAAACAGTATTTACTACTTGTTGATTAATATATATTTCATACATATTAATAAAAAAGTTTTGATAAAATCTGAGGAAAACCTTCTTTCTTTTCTATTCATTTGTTTTTCACCAGTTTGGTGTTTCTAATGTGTGTTTATTCTAAGCAGGAATCAGAGCATTATAGGGGTTAACACGTGATAATGACAGTAAAGGGTAGAAAAGTTGATTATAGACTGCAAAGTTAGCAGGCCCAACACTTTCTACACTTGATCAAAGCAATTATGGGTTCCAAAGCATCTCCATGGCTTCTCATTGCAGATTCCCTTCTGCAATTCTGACCAGTGCCCAGCTATGGGAGGTCAGCTGCACTACAGCCTGAGGAAAGAAGGGTAACTATTAAAACCAATTCATGTTGATTGTCCTAGAGTACTGTGATAAAGTGTTTGTAACTGGAACCATTTCCAACAAGCCTTGGGACTATTCTTAAAGTTGCATCATTTTGCATCGAAGAGAAAAATCTTATAATTTGTTGAACAGCCCTTGATTTGACGAAAGCTTTTGCCCACTCAGAAATTAACTGGATTTTAAAGCACAATGGAAGAAGCTAGCTGTCTGAGAGAGCTTCCCATGGGCATTGTAAAGGTCAACCAAATTCCAAGCCAACCATTTCCCCCACAATGAATAGTAGCAAATGAGATTGCATCTTAGGGACTGCATTGCTTTTGTTATTTTGTGCATTTGTGCTGTGTGCTGCCCTAAAATAATGAACAACATCTACTCCTGAGCTATTCCATACTACTAAATCTCATGCAGGATTTGATCATTCACTAGTAGCTTGCTCTAAACAAGATGATTCATTTATAGGCTGGTTTTCTGCTTCTACTATCAGTTTTCAAGTATTGATGTCTCCAAAGAAAACAAAAGATTGTTTACTAAAGAGGAAAATGCATTATGCCTTCCAAATTTATTGGTAGGAATAAACTTGAAATTTGCCTGCTTGTGTGGTTTAGTTATTGCATCAGCATGAAGTAGCTTGTTCACCAAATTAAAGAGACACAGCCCTTCTGTGCTTATCATACTCCTGTATGAGTCAGAGATTTCCATAGAACATGCATCCACCTGTGGATTTCTGATCAATGGAGGATTCTATGTACCTGTTCTTAACAAAATAATATGATACCTTTTTGGGTTTAGCTGGATTGATTGAATCTTTATTGAGTCATTTATAAAAAGTCCCAGCAGCACTAATTAGTGCTTTGGATAGACTGTACAGAAGTGACCAAGTTATTCCCATACAGTCAGCTGCAACTTGTGAAAAGGAATGTTATGATAATAACTCAAAGATACCCTAGAAGCAGGTTTGACTGAACATACCCTGCCCCTAGTGCTTCTGGACTCCTAAAACAAAAAGAGGAGTCTTCTGCATGGGGTTAGAAGCAGTTACAAGTGTGTTAGCACTTGCCCCCTTACAACAGCAGCATCTTTGAGACCATGATAATGATGAACATGGGTGTGATTTCACAGAACTGCCATTTCACTAGCTGTCCATTAGATCTTTCAATAAAAAATAGGTATGAAAGGAATCAGACATTCTATACTATTTATTTAAGGCATGATAGATCACTTGTAGCAGTGGACAAATAAGCACTGTGTGTTGTATTATTGGTAGATTGGGGAAGAGGAAATAATGAGGTAAGCTACTCAGCCAAATACTGATGTTGTAGAAGGTCTCTGTAGATTCAATTCCAGATGGGTGAATACAAGATTTACTTGAGCCTGATAATAACTTCACCATTACAAAGCTGTTTAAAACCAGGATATTTTAATTTGGTGGTCACCAAAATATTTCTACATTAGCTGCTGTCTCTTGAAGTTACTGAGATATCAGCTTGAGGTCATTATAATAGCCATCACTTTCTTTGAAACCTGTTTGGCTTTTTGAATACTTGAACTGCAGCTGGAACTTTAAACTCATGAAACTTTGGAAGATCAGATAGTGGCCACTAACTCTGAGTCATCCTAGCCCCTTTTTGCCAGGTATCCATGATGATTTGAAGCCTTGGGTAACGTACAAAGGCCAGTAAAAGCAGAAGAGGTGCATTTTTTTTAAAAAAGATAATGTTTTCTAAACCATGGAAACTACTACACCAAAAAGTGAAGCTGATAAAACGTTATAAATGATCTGGTCTTGTGGCCCTGGGCCAAATCTAAGCTTTGAATGAGCAGTGTAACCTTAGCAATATGGTTCAGAGCAATAATGTGGTTTTGAAGCAAATACCTTGGTAAACTTCATTTACTGTCTGTTAGGTAAGTTCTGAGGACAGGTGTGGTAGCCATGAAACAGATTCTGTTTGGAAGAAAACCAAATCAGGTGCTGCAATGTTTTTCAAGAACACTCCTGATTTGGTTGTGCCTACTGCTTTTCCTTGAGTGTTGGACCACCTACATAATGGAGATGTCTTAACTGGGAAATCAGTTCTGATGTCTTAACTGCAAAATCAGTCCACATCTAAACAAAGGGGAGCCTCCCAACCCTCATATAATGGATATGCAAGGAGTCTTAGCATGACACACTTTGATCTGACTGCACTTCTAGTAGAGGACAAAATCAGTATAATTAGAAGTTCCCTTGGCTAAAACACTAATGCTGGGATTTAGGTGATAAAACTCTTGAGGTCTCCCTGCTAGGGAATGTTGTCAGCCATGAGGCATGATATTCTGCTCTTCAAACCTAGGCATTTAGTGTGGTTCTAGATGTAGAGTAGCTGTAGGGTACCCACCTCAGCCACCAGCTGCTGCTGCAGAGCATGTGGGTCTTTTCTGAGACCCTGTGGCATAATCTGCCTGTTCCAGACAGGCATCTTGGCTATCCAGAGGCCTCTCAATTAGCACTGGGCACTTTGCTTTAGGCAGCTGGATCACAGTTGGGTCCAGCACCCAAGTATGTGCTAAACAAAACAAAAAAAATCTGGAAAAAAAAAAAAATGGAGCTGTGAACAATGTCAGAAGAGATTAGAAATCCAATGGCTTCCATGGCTTGGGTACAAATTCAGAGTTTTGATGCCTGTCCAGGAAATGGAAGAGAGATAGAAAGTGATGGTGAGGATTGCATTTTAAGTCTGCTTTACCTACATATGTTTATGCCTTTCCATAATTCATATCTTTGAAAGTAGTTTAGGAGACAACACTCCAACACTCATCAGGCTGTATCTCACTTTCTGTGAGGAGAGCATGATTTATTCTCATATATCAGAGTCTCTGAATAGCTAAATAGATTACCAGAGATTTGAACACAGAAAGGAGAAACTTTTAAGATTTTTAGGATTAGCAAATTAAGTTTCAAAGATAAAGAAGTCTAGCTGCATTATACTTTCTTTACTCTGAAGTGTTAAATAGTAGGTGAAGTGTTAACATCATTGTTAGCCAGTGAATTTGGAGGTTCAGGTTTTTCCACCTGGCTGTACATGCACACCTGCACCCATACCCACATGCTTTGCAGCGTCTTCAGAGAGTGAAAGGAATTAACATCTTTAGTTTTGTCATTGCTCGTGTTACTTGTTATCTGATCATTTTCAGAGAGCCATGTTGCCATTGATTCAGTTACGAAGGAAGAGTTTGTTTTAACCCAACCTCATGCTGTGTTGCTGTCGACACTGCAATACGTTTCTCTAATCAGCCACATGAAACATTCATTGCCTGTCTTCTGAAACACTGCATTGTGAGTACAGGGGTTTGCTCTGGTTAAAAAGGGATGATGTGGGGGTTTATCTCCTTCTACTCATCCTGTTTGTAGTTGGGTACTATCAGCTTCTGTTAAGTCTCTAGTTGCATTTCTGGTTTTTACTGAGACAATCTGTAGCACACTTCTCCATTTCTCTCTCCCCACTTCATGTTCTATCCCACAGTGTTCATAATGCTTCCATCCAAGACCAGAACGATTTGTGATGTTGAGGTTATTAACCATATGGTACAGTGAGTAAGTCACACATGCTTTCTCAGTAGCCAGTGATTGCTGGCTGTGAAAGACACATACAGCATTACATTAGCTTCTGTCCTAAGAATTCTAGTCACAGCCTCATAATTTTCTTAAAAAAAGGCAAGAGGAATGAAATGTTGTAAAAGTCTAATTAGACTGAATATTTATTTTAACTCCATACTACTTCCCTGGTTTCTATTATAGTTGCTGTTCTGTCCCTTTATGGGCTTATGCCCATCCTACTGTGACAGTAAATCACAGCTAAATCTAGTATGAATGTCTTATTAGTTGAAGTCTCATTATTGCATTTTCTTTTCTAACCAAGACAAAGAATCTGCCATTAGGAATATAATCTTTTTTCCCACTTATAGGTACAACCATAAAAGCAATTGGTTTAAATGGTTCCTTTGCAATCAGGTCCTTTTTTGAAACATTGATTACTACTAATTGTCATTTCTCATCCATAATGATTTAGAATTATATCTTTCATAGTCATGATTTTCTCAAAACAGTTCACATTACACTGTCTGGAGATAGTTTTGAGGTGATTGATTTTTCAAAGCATTGCACTGAAGTCTGATTCATAGTTCTGACTAAACGAGCTGATTGACTAAAAACCTGTGCAATCTTTTGAAAACACATAACTTTCATCAAAATCTACAATTTGTATAAATTGTATTTCAAATGACATATAGACTAGTCAGCTCTAACTATGTTTCCAATAAAATGGTGTGCTCCAAATTAGTCAGCCACTGCCACCTGGTAAGATAAACAGCTTATAAATGTTTATTACATTACTCTTCAGTCTTTGAATTTTCTTTGGAGTATACTCATAACTATCCCCAAAATGACTGTCATCCCTTTGAACAACTATGGAGTTGGGTGCAGCAAAGTTCCTTGAAAATATTTGCTTGCTAGAACTAAATATTTAACTTCAGTTGTGAGCTGAACCTCTTTGTTCACATTGCCCTCTTTTTTACTGTGCCTGATTTTATATTCTGTTCTTGGCTTTCCATTTAAATATAATACCAGAAAATCAAAAAGAGAGTATGTCAATTCAAGTCAATATCCATGCTGAGATGTCAAAAGGCATATGCATAAATAACTGTGCTTTGTAGATTTTATGCAAAGTATTGGCATGTATTTGCATTCTAGTATCACTGATTCAGACAACTTCCTACCAGCTGTCATCATCTCTACTACTGCAGTGTTCTGAAAAACAATCAAAGTGAAAATTACTCTATTCAGATAAACCTCTTCAATCCATCTTTGATCTTACCATTCAGAACCTGGATCTGAAAAAGACAATTTCACCTACATTTCTAAGCATTTAGGTTTATACTGTAATTTTAAAATATTGTACTAATGACAGAAAGCAACATTGTTAATTAAATCACATGAATTAACTACACTTGTGCCTAGCAGAAAATTCACTGTTATTTTAAGAAAAAAACCTCTTCTTTTATTTACCTTAAATCTGAAAATGCAACTGGAAGAATCTACAAACAGTATCTTTGTCTTTACAAAGTAGTAGTTACGAAAAAATAAATTAGTGCACCTGTGAACTGTCCAATTATATAATAAATCAATAACACGACTGATGAAACTGTGTCCAAAAAGTCATCAGATAGAGAAAAGAAATATTATTTTTTATTTCATACACTCCTATATTTTCTGAATAACTTTGTTCTGATAAAGGTATTGTGTAGGTTTGCTTTCTTCTGCTGAAATCAAAATGGTGGAATAGTTTAAATGAAAATATTAAAATATAAATCTTGATTATAAGTAATCAATTTTTCAAAATAGACTTTCATCAAAATTAACTCCATTCTATTCCATTTTAAAATGACAGTATGCACAAGAAAGACAGAATTTAATCTGTCAAATATTTTTCGTTTAGGCAAATGTCTTTGCCCTTCTGAGCATCCTTCTTCCTCAAATAGTAAGTCTGCTGTCTTGTAAATAGTGGCTGTGTCTTAGAACCTCTCTTGCTCCTGTAAGGAGATGGAATTCAAGATCCATCTTTAACCAATTATTCATAGTCATGTTGAGGTAATCAAAAACATATGAGCCTGTGAATATCAGTCAAAATGTCTTCCAAGAAGGCTGGTGTGAATGTTTGTGTTTCATGGTATATTTGATAGGTGATGAGTCCAAAAGGAGAAAAAATGATGAAAGTGTTGAAGAACCTTCCAAATGTCAGATAGGAAGTGGGAGGATTTTTTGGTAACTGGTCATTAGGCATTTTACTAGCTCCTGAGTGAGCTCAATCTCCCTGTGTTCACATGAATGATTCTAGCTTTAGTCAGAAATGATACATCAGTGTCATCTCCTTGGTGATAAGAAAAAAATGAAAATTATTTAAAATAATAATATGAATTAGGTTTATGTTCCATCTGATTCAGTCTGTATCAGGTAGTTTTAATCCTGGCAGCTATTACAGAATCAAGAACTTTTTTTAGGAATGTAGATTCTTTGCATAAACATTCTGATGTCTCTGTTGCTTGTTTTTTTTTATTTATTAACATTGGGAGACTACAGATATTTCCACTGATACTTGGAAATGAAGAACTGATTTGACTGTCATGGATAACATTGCTGTTCATATGGGCTTTTTAAATTTATTTATTTATTTATTTATTATAGTAAGATGATAAATACCATAGGTGGTGCATACAGAGATGCTTCCATGGTTGTCTAAGTACTAGATACTTTATCTGGTTTTATCTGCTAGACTAATTATTCCAACTAAGTATATCTTAGGTAATAGTTGGTCTGAAGTATCATGATAAATAATGGGTCTGTGCTTATTTGCTAATGTTGATAATCTGATTAGCTGCATTTTTATAGTTCCTGTGTTGTTAATAAGGCTATCCAGAACTGAAGGAAGTAAATAATATTTTTCATTGTAAGATTATTTTAAAAATATTTCACTAGTTTATTATTTTAAGTCTATAAATATACTCTACAGATTTTTCTGCTTCTGAGGAAGCAGAGAAACTTGCTACTGGTTTGGTTTATACTCTCTTTGAAAGGGGGCTGTTTCTACTGCCTCCAAAGTCTGTGTGATTTTTTTTCTCCCCTGTGTTTTCCTATTATTTCTCTTGCAGCGTTGATTAGTAGTTTTACTACTAATTAGTGTTCTTCTAAAAGTGGCATAAAAATAAGTCTCTCCATCATCAATGGAAGAATAATTTTCCTTTATTTTTTAGTTTATGAAGGCCACACTGTCTGGTGCAAGTTAGAAGAGCCCTGATATGGATTAGAGCCCTGCCTGCAGAAGCAAAGTATTTAGAGAAGCACTCTGGGAATAAGAGATCCAGTTAAAATGGCTCCACTTAGAGGTCTGAAAATGAGTTGGGAGAAAAATTGTTGTTTTGGTGATGGCAGGAATTTTTACGTTAACAATACTTTCATCATGAAGCCCTTTTATTGCACAGATTGGAGCCCGCACCTGAAATTTGTCAATAGTGTCATGCTGGTGGCACACACATGCCCAGTAATAGTGTAAAAAACCCTTTAGGCAGAGTAATAAACCATCAAAAAATCTTACTGTTCTTAGAAAGTATAAAAGTTAGTACATATGAGGGAGGTTGCTATTGAACATAATACATAGTTTGATAATACTTTGATACCAGAACTATAAAAAATTATCTGCCTGCCCAGACTTATGGCTTCCTAGAGCTCTTCCTGAGAACTGTTCCCTACACATGGTTCTTTAAAAAAGCATCTGGGCATTTTCCAGGCAAGGTCTGCATGGGCCTGGTAAAGAGCAATTTTTCTGCAGCTTTGAGGAACTGGAAATATCAGCAAAACATATCTTGTAGGGAAAAGTAGACTCTTATTATACATTTGAGAAGTGAACAGAAGAGAGAAACTTTCTGATGTCACCAGCACTTTCTTCACTGACTGACAGAATCATAGGGTGATTTGGGTTGGAAGGGACCTCAAATGTCATCTTGTTCCAAACCCCCTGCCATGTGCAGGGACAGCTTTCACTAGACCAGGTTGCTCAGGGCCCCATCCAACCTGGCCTTGAACACTTCCAGGGAGGGGATATCCACAACTTCTCTGGGCAACTCGTGCCAGTGCCTCACCACTCTCACAGTAGAGAATTTCTTCCTAGGATCCAATATAAACCTACCATTTTCCAGTTTAAAACCACTCCCCCTTGTTGTGTCACTCCATGCCACCGCAAGAAGTCCCTCTCCATCTTTCTTGTAGAACCCCATTAGGTACTGGAAGGTTGCTCTGACACAGCCAGAGAGCATCATCATCCTGGCAGACAAGGACGTTTAGATTTCACTGTTTTTTAACAGGATCCAGCTAGTTAAGAGTGGGGTCTTACATCTCCTCTGGGACTTTGGTTGAGATTTATAATTAAAACAGGAATAAGGACCTAAACAAAGAAACACAAATCAGTATTTCTGTGTATATCTGTAGGTGGGAGCCACGGGTATAATGGCTTGGAACAAATAATACTTAGTATTTTTCACAGTGATAGGCAGTTTATGCAGAGAATATACAGGGAGGTCAGAGCTTTGGAAGAAAGGAAGGATTCTGTAAATTTCCATGGTTCAGGAACAGCATGTAACATTTCTCTCACAAGAAAACAAAGTACCTTCTGGATCTCTTCCCACATCCTGCTGTATATCAACAACTTTCTCTCAATTACCTTTTGGCTCAAGTGAATAAAGGGCTGCAATCATCCTTTTTAACAAGCCTTTAAAATTGCTCTTTTTTTTTCCCAGATCATTTCCAACAATACATGCAATTTAAACTTTTATGATAAGAGTGTAGAAGAGCTTTGAAATAGTTCAGGTATTTTTCTAAAGAAGGTGATGTCATTCTTTCCATCAGCAGAAAGAATATTTTACTCGTGCTTTAGTCTTTGTTTTCTGATAAGTAGAAAAGGAATTAGAATATTAGTCAGTATTTTGATATTTAAAATTAATTCTTTTCCTCTGTTCTATTATCTTTGTCAGCTAGTTTTCCTTTTCCAAAAGTATTTCAGTTGCCAAATTTGACCTTTTGGTGTATTTACACTGTTCTAATGTGACTTTTGTGTGTATTTGAGAACAAAATTTGATTCATATGTAAGTACTTCAATTTGCCTGACATGAACTGAGACAAATTTTTTTATAATTCCCAAGCAGCTGGCTAAAAACATTCTTGGAGTATTTTATTTTGGAAGAAAAGAAATACTTGATAGTTATCTGTGGGCAGTAAAAAAGAAAAAATATGAAAAAGTAAAAACCCTTTCCTGATTGTGGTTCCAGTTTTAAATTCTTGAGCAATGAGATTGATTCTGGTGACTGTAGGCTATAAACAATTAAATCTACTTTTCCCACTGGAGAAATGATAAATAAGTACCCCGTGTATTATTTTTAAGATAAAGTTTCACTTCTGCACTAGTTTTCATTTTGACAAGACCACAGCTGACTCTCACATACATATTCAAGGAAAAATGCTAGGAACACCTTCACTGATCTTGAACTTCCTTCTCCTCCCTTAGTGGGACTGAGCATAATTGCAGATGCTCTTTGGGACATGGAGGAATCCTTGAGCCTGAAATCATCTCCCTGGAAGCAGCTGAAGGGCTCCCTTACATGTCTGTGACTAGCTGTGTTTTTCAGAGCTCCTTCTATAAATCTGTGATTCCCTCTAGAATTCCAACACATAACTGAGTGGCCAGATATGGTGAAATATGATTCTTCTTTGTTCTTCAGCATACTTATGTGAGATTTATCCAGCTTTCACTGTGTTTAAGATCTTTTTCACTTTAGACTCACTGTCTCAGATAAGACTGAACACACAGAACTTTCTACCTCTGCCAAAATACTACAAGGGCATGCTTGATTTTCACTCTCAAAAAATAAATAATAAATTATATTAAAAATATAATTAGTATTAATATATTAAAAATAAATTAGTTGCAGGATCCTAATGAAGAAGTACACCTGCAAGAGATTAGGAAGAGTGATAGCTGGAGTTTGTAATTATTTAAATCAATATTTTGGTAATGCAGGTCATGCTGAAGAATACCTCTCTGCTGCTGTTGATTAAAAAGATGTACCTGCTTAGAAGTGTTCCTCAATTGACTGCCTGCATTATTATGTAATGATCCTGTTTAGTATAACATAGAGTAGTTGCTAGAGGTAAATACTTTTTATAGAGATCTCAGAGTCATAGAATGGTTTCCTGCCACGGACAGGGACACCTTCCACTACACCAGGCTGCCACCACTACACCCCTATCCAACCTGCCCTCAAATACTTCTAGGGATGGAGCATCCACAACTTCTCTGAGCAACCTATTCTAGTGTCTTACCACTCCAAGTGGGGTCTCACAAGAGCAGAGTAAAGGGGGAGAACTGTCTCCCAGGGTGAGGCATGCTGGTCACACTTCTTTTGATGCAGCCCAGGATACAATTGGCTTTCTGGGCTGTGAGAATGCATTGCCAGGTCATGTCCAATTTTTCATCCACCAGTACCTCCAAATCCTTCTCCTTAGGGCTGCTCCCAATCACTTCATCCCCCATCACATATTGATACTGGTGATTACCCTGACCCAGGTGTGGGACCTTGCACCTTCCCATGTTGAACTTCCTGAGGTTGCAAAGGTCCACTCCTCAAGGCTGTCAAGTTCCCTCTGGATGGCACCCCTTCTCTCAGGAGTAACAGCTGCACTGCTTAACCTGGTGTCATTTGAGATTAATGACCTACTCTAAAATCAGACACTGAAGAGAGAAATTTGGCTTTAAACATTGTGTCATTTGCTAGATAGGTAGTAAATGTATCATAGCAATAAACTTTTTAAGTTGTGTTACCTTCATGAATTCTTCCCACTT
The DNA here is from genome assembly GCF_000738735.6 of Corvus cornix cornix. Lineage (NCBI taxonomy): Eukaryota > Metazoa > Chordata > Aves > Passeriformes > Corvidae > Corvus > Corvus cornix. The sequence continues at coordinate 15,138,939 of NC_047057.1, read as the reverse complement.
GACATCATGAATTGTACTTGTTACATAATGTATTATTGTTCCCAAGATAACTACAATTGCAACCTTTCCTGTGGCCTCTCTGGACCAGTGAATAAAGTAAGGTGTTTTTACAACCATTCTATTTCTCAGGGTGGAGCCCTGTGATGGAACATCTTTACTGCCAAGGCTATAAATCCTGCAATTTACTGGCATCACTGCATCCACAGTTATGTCCCCTCAGTGTTAATTAAAGGCTTAGGTAATAAGTAGTAAAACAATAATTAATGTGTGTATTTTAGTCTACTAAATCAGTCATCCTCTAGAAATTCTTTCTGTGTTACAATCAGGGAAGAAAAACATAAAGTACTAAAACTGATTGGAAAAAAAAATGTGTTGGCTTAAATTTGACCTTTACTTACTAGGGACAGATGCACATGTTGGTATTCAGGGAACTATCAGAGAGTACCAGAGCAGACCCAACAAAGCACTGGTAAGAATTCCTGCAAGACACTCCTGTAGTAGCATGGAGGATCCCAAATCGTGGGCTCCTCAACACAAGAGAGACATGTTGCTCCTGGAGCAGGTCCAGTGGAGGGCAACAAAGATGATTAAGGGACTGGAGAATCTCTCTTATGAGAAAAGGCTGAGGGAGATGGGCCTGTTCAGTCTTGAGAAAACAAGAGTAAGAGCAAACCTCATTGATGTATATAAGTATCTGAAGGGTGGGTGTCAAGAAGATGGAGCCAGGCTCTGCCAAGCAACAAGACAAGAGGCAACGGGCAGAAACTGATGCAGAGGAAGTTCCACCTGAATATGAGGAAGAACTTCTTTACTGTCAAGCTGACCATGCATTGGAATAGATTGCCCAGAGAAGTTGTGGAGCCTCCCTCACCAGAGATTTTCAAGAATCATCTTGGTGCAATTCTGTGCAATGTGCTCTAGGATGGCCCTGATTGAGCAGGAAGGTTGGACCAGATGATACACTGTGATCCCTTCCAACCTTACCCATTCTGGCATTCTGTGAACAAAACACTAAAACAGTGTGCAAGAAAGAAATAAGTGGCTTCTTCTTATCTAAACAAGTAAGAACTGTGGATGGGGAATGCCATTCCTGCTAGTGGTGCTATTACACCTTAGTAGATTTCTAACAGACCAGAGAATATTTTATCAGTTCTCTATTTTAAAGTTCAAGACTTTAGCCTTAACTAAGCAAGAAAGAGTTGTCAAATTAATAAGAATAAAAGGAAACCATCATAGGCAGGAGTGGTGAAAGGAATTAACTTTTTACTTCTTCAGCTAACATGGATCACAGTGTAAGAATATTGATTCTGGTGACTGTAGGCTATAAACGATTAAATCTACTTTTCCCACTGGAGAAATGATAAATAAGTACCCTGTGTATTATTTTTAAGATAACAGTTTTGTATTAATTAGTGATCCATTCAATCTAGGAGCATGTCTGAAGGGTTCAACAGCAAAAGCCTCCTGTAGGAGGGAGCCCATGCTGGAGCAGGGGAAAGACTCCCCTCCCTGAGCAGTGGCAGAAGCAATGTGTGATGAACTGACTGTAACCCCCATTCCCCATTTCCCTGCCACTGCAGGGGAAGGAGGTAGAGCTGGGAAGGAGGGAGGGGTGGAGGAGGGTGTTTTTAAGGTCTTACTTTACTTCTCATTATCCTGCTCTGATTTTCTTAGTAATAAATTCAATAAATATCTCTAATTTGAGTGTGTTTTGCCTGTGACAGTATTTGGTGAGGGATCTCTCTCTGTCCTTATCTCACTCATGAGCACTTTGTTGCATTCTCTCTCCCCTGTCCAGCTATGGAGGGAAGCAATAGACTTTGGTGGGTGCCTGGCATCCAACTAGGGTCAACCCACTGTACCATCCAAGTGCAAGATGGATGATAAGAGATGATGCAGGTGGCAAAATACAAGGAACCAGTGAGATATTAATGACTGCTCAGAACTGCATTTGGCAGACTAATGTTCCCAATGGATCTTCGCAACAAACCTTAAGCCTCAGTATAAAGAGCTCTACAGGTGTTTGTGGAGGGACAGATCCAAAAATGTTAAGAACAAAACAACTGACAAAGTGTTCCTTGAAATTGTGGAAGCATGGCATACCTAGGTTTGTTCACCAATAAAGGTAACATCATGTCTTTCAAGGCCAGAAGAAAGACTGTTGGAATAACTGTGATAGATGATAAATAGTATTTGTTGTACAGGAACACTATCTTCAACATGTAACTTGGATGACAGTGCCTAGCTCATTTGTTTTCAGGAGATGAAATCATAGAATAACAGAATGGAATAGGTTGGAAGGGACCTTAAAGACCCCCTAGTTCCAACCCCCCTGCCATGGGTAGGGACACCTTCCACTTAGATGGGGCTATTCAGAGCCCCATCCAACCTGGCCCAGGGATGGGGCATCCACAGCTTCTCTGGGCAACCTCTTCCAGTGTCTCACAGCCCTCACAGTAAAGAATTTTTTCCTAGTATCTAATCTAAACCTACTCTCTTTCAATTTAAAGTCATTCCGCCTTGCTCTATTCCTCCTTGTAAAATGTGAGTGAAATGTGAGTATATTATAAGCTTCATAGCAGAGCCGAAGTGCAGAAGCTTCTTCAGCCAGAGCAAAGCCAGCTGGAAAGCTGGCCCTGGGCTGGACCCAGGTAAGAACAGACCAGAGACGTTTTCCACTAAACTGTAGGAAGTACTCAGATTTGGAGGGATGTTGGAGGTGGAGTTACTACTGCTCTGTCTGGCGTGTATTTTGATAGGATGCTGATGGTTATACGCTTCAGCAACAGCAACGAGGGAAGGCAGCAAAGAATTAAGAGCTCTATTATAGTGAATTACTGACACTATATTTAAGGCAAACCCAAAACGTTCTTATGTAAAGGGAGGTGAAGTTAGATGGAGAGGCTTGTATCACCAGACATTTGTATTTACTTACTGCATTTTCACTGTCTAAAGGGAAAGAGGGAAGAGTCCATCGACACTGAGATAGGTGTTTCGTCGTCCCGCAAAAAACCCCACGAAAGCAATCCAAGCCCGTTACGGTGTCAGCCCCGGTGTCCCTGCCCGGAGCCGGGGGCTCGGGGCGGGCGAGCCTCTGACGCGGGTCGCAGGGCAGTGTCTCTCTCCAGCGGGGCACGGAGACAAAGCAGGGCGGGCCCTCCGCGTCCCCCGCGCCGCGCAGCTCCGGACAGCCGCCGCTGCCCCGGCCGCGGCCTCAGCCCGCCCCGGCGCCGATCCGGGAGCCGGCGCCGATCCGGGAGCCGGCGCCGATCCGGGAGCCGGGCCCCGCCCCGCGGCGCTGGCGTAGCGCTGACGCCGCGCCCGCCCCGCCCGGGCCAGCCGGGGTAGCGGCGGGCCGGGGGCGCCGTTAGCTGCTGCTGGGCTCGCCCCGCGGCGCCCGCCCGCTCCGCCGGGCCATGCGGTAGCGGCTGCGGCGGGCCGGGCTCTCGGCGGCCATGGAGCGGCTCCCCGGCGGCCGCCGGCCCCGGCTCGTGTCCTCGCTGGGGCTGGGGCGGCGCTCCTGGGAGGTCACCTTAGACGACGAGCGGGGGCGGCTGGCCTGGCGCGACCCCGCCCCCCGCGCCGCGCCGGCGGTGAGTGGGGCGGGCGGGGACCGGGGCGCACCTGCCGCGGCCTGGGGCGGGCCGGGGCCGCCCGAGGGGCGCCTGCCCTCGGCGGCGGGGGAAGAGCGTCCTCAGCGTCCCCGGCGGCGGCGGGCGCGGGTGCTGGCGGGGGCGGCCTGCGGCTCGCGCTGCCCTGGCGCCCGCGGCGGTGCCTCCGCGCTCGGAGCGCGTTGAGCATCCGGAGCGCCGTGTCGGCGTGAGCGCTTCCTGCGCTCGGGAGCCTTCGCGTCGCCTCTGGGGTTCAGAGTCCGACAGGCGGAGGGTGGCCCAGTCCCACGCCGGGCTGGGCCGGGCGCTCGAAGCGGGGAGATGCAGCCGGGACTGCCCCCGGCCACAGCCGGCTGTGCTGAACGCTGGTCGGGCTGTGCCTTCCGAAACAAAGCCCAGACCTGCTCTGGCTGAGCCGCTGCCCCTGCGAGCGAGTGCAGTCCGTCCCGCGTGTCGCGGAGCAGCCCGGGCGAGCATCTGTTCCGAGCGTGCCCCTGATGGCACGGGGGGACACCTGTCCCCGCAGCTGGCTGGGCAAAACACAGATTTGGTCAGCTGAACCCCATTGTTTCTTGGCTCCGCGAGTATGGAGAAGCGTCTAGTTTGTAATGTATTTAAAGTAATCGTAGCAGTACATAAGAGACTTACTAAAAGCAGTTTTGGTTTTTTAGTTACAACAAGACTTGTGGTTAAAAACACTTTCATAGTGAGACTGTGTCTCAGGCAATTACTTCTTTTTTTCTATTATTTCTTTTCTTGAGCATTTTAAAAACTCAGGGGCTTAGTGGAAATTTTACAAAGAAAGTTTAGCTTTTGTGATTTACTGGTTTGGAAATATTTAATGTAGGCTGCTAGTTTGCAGTGTAACAAAGATGTCTGTAGTTCCCCTTTTGTGCAGTTAGCATAGTGTGGATGTACAAAACTGCCAATGTGAGAAGTCACTGATGAAAATACCTGAAAAAAATCAGATCAACTTCTGAAAATGTCTGCATATCGAACTTTCTACTATACTTTTAAGTGGTATTTTTCAGGGTCCTTGACTTTGGGGGTTTTATATAGTAGTTATTCCCATTGTTAATGTAGCCATATTAACACAGACTGTGAACGTCTGAAAATGTGTAATGACTTTTTTTCACAGCAGCTACTGTAGAATTGCAAACTGCTGTCATCCTCATTTTAGAGGTTGCAGGATCTGAGACGGAGAGAAACTAATAATAGAAAGGCTGACTAGAAGTTTTATCTGAGAAAGGTTTGAATATAGATGTTTCCAATCCCAGGCAAGTCCTCAAACTTAAAAAGTTAAATAGTTCTTCCATTCTTACAATGTACCTTTGTTAAATATTTTTCAGATTTTATCATATATCTTATTGGCCTGAGGCTTTTTTCAAGAAGGTGAGGAAAAAAGGAGAGCTCAAGAATTGTGAGAATTTGGTGTTATACTTTACATAACTGAGATTTGGTCATGTTTTAAGTACAACCCTTCTTATTCATAATATAAAAATAGTTTGTTATCCTTCCCATGCTACTGCGCAAGTAGTTTGACATAATCTAGTGTTTATCAGCAGTACTGATGGAAAAAGTAGTCAAAAATTCCTGAACTTTTCTCAATTAAAAGAGCTTAAGATTTTGAGGACAAATTGATTCTTTAATTCTGCCGAGCTTAACACATTGTTGCAAAAAATAAGCTGTATACTTTTCAAAATGAAACAAAATTAGTCTAGATAAAGGTACCTGGATCTTAAATTTAAAATAGAAAGTTTCAAGGCCTTCTGGGATAATTGCTCCCACTAGGTAAAGTAGCTCCTACTTTGGAGATAATTTGGTTGAATTGTGTAAAATCCTTCTGAAAATGCCTTTGCAAAGTCACTAGCTGACTGATCTGTAGGCAGAGCAAATTCAAGGGGAGTGCCATTCTCCTGGCTGATGAATTCCTGTAGATCAAGCACGAGTGCCACAGAGTCACACTAGCTCTCTCATTAGCACTCTAAAGTTTACAGCTGCTTACAGTTGTGAATTTTTACTACTCTTTAAGTTGTAAGTTTTCTTGACTTGCTCCTGGTAGACCAAACCGAGTGTGAACCTGCCCTCAAGCATGTTCTGACTGTCAGAATTTTGGGAGTGGTGGAAGAAGAGTGGGATACAGTAAATTAAAGTCTTTATGAGGCAGTTTCTGAAGTACTACCCAGCTGGAGATTCCTTAAGAGGCAAGTGTGGTTACTGAGTGCAGCTGCTGTCTTGTAGGACAGCTGTTTACAAGATTTTGGAAAATGTGATGTGGAATTGGAGGAGGAAAGAGAAGAGAAGAGAAAGAAATGCCTAAGTGTTCTGGAGGCACAGGTATAATTTATGTGGGGAGCAATACAATAGATAATGTACCTTTTCTTCTTAACACCCTGATTAATTCATGTGTTCCCTGTCCTTGTGCTTTAATATCATCACAGTTTTCTATTATTGCTCCCTTGTTGACGCTAAGCTCTTTTTAAGACCTGTGATGATTCATTGTGTTCTCTGCAATTATTTTAGAAATATGAGCAGCATACGTGACAGTATATAAATAAACTTAATCATATGGAAGGTAGTTAGTTAGAAGCCTATAATTTCAGAAGAGTTGCTTGACCAAGATTGGTATCTTTCTACCATTTAGCCATTGACTACATGACTACATTGTGTCTAAATACAGCCTAAATTATGCAGTATAAAAGTGCTATATTTCTTGTTTAGTAGGTAGTTATTACAGTGAAGCAGTTGTCTTTAAACTGTAAAAACTCCGGGCTACTTGTTTTCTGAGCATTTATTACTGTCTTAAATTCAGCTATATAAATCAAATTTGTTTGGTGTAAGTTTTTTCAAGGTTTTCAGACTTTCACATGTACAGAACTAGAGCTGTAGCTAGGTGTATTGTAGAAGTGTTGAAATGTTTACCTTTCCCTGTTGTATCCAAAATCAGAAACAGATAGGAAACAATCCAGACTTTGTCCTGTTGTCCAGGACAATACAGTTTTACAGAGTATGAGGAGATTCTTACATTTTCTCATCACTGTACAGTGATATTTACATACATATATGTATGTATTTAAATCCTATTCTGTCAAAATGCAGAAGAAGCATTAATTCAGGAGAATTCTTTTTAATGCTATCATTTGGAAGATACCAACAATAACAAAAACATCAAATGTTTGTTCAAGTCATGGCGTATTTTTAACTTCCTAAATACAATTTATTTCCTTCTGTTAGACTTTGTTTAACAGCATCATAGTTTTGAGTTCTGTCTTCAGTGTAATCAGGTTCCTGTTTCCTGTTCTTTGATGGTTAGACATGTTTGACTTTAGATGGAAATTTTTACCTGTAAATTTTCATGTGTTTCTCTGTTACTTTCAGCTACGCATCTTTTTTTTCCTAGGGATGCCTTCATCTTCAAATTTTCTTTGAACGTTATTTTTCAGCCTTGTAACATTTCTCCATGAGATTTAGTCATTAATCATCAATAGTGTATGCAAAGCTGGTCAGCTAAATTATTTTATTATTTCCCTCATGCTGATGGCACAGTCAGGTTTTTCTCAAGTAACACATGATAAAACTTTTTGTACCAAATTCGTAGCAGAGTATATATTGTATGTATATACTTACAGGTATTTTAGAAGCATTGGCTAAGATTTTATTGTGCCTGGTACTAAGGCATTGCAAATGCCCAATGAGATTCTCCTGTCATTTTTCTAGGTTTTCTATTTTTTTTTTTTTTTTTTTTTTTAATTTCTAAAGTACAAACATGAAGGGGATGACCAAACTAGACCCTGAACTTTTATGTGTTCACTTACGGTGTGTGCTTTCTTTAAGCCTTTGTATTTCAGAATTCTCTTCCATGTGTCCTTTCCAAAGCAACTGCCTGAGGAAGCCTCAGTACTAGTGTTCACAGGACTGATGCTATTCTGGTGGATTCTAAATAAAGCTCAGTTTGATAAACAGGGTGCTGAGACAGCAGAGGGTGGGCCAGCTTGGGAACCAGGTCTGTCCATCACCTGGTACCTGTGGTGTGTTGGCACATCCTTAGTCAAGGTCATTTTTCATCAGTCATTTCCATCTGGCAGTGGGTGTGTGCTGAAATGTGAACCATGTTTCTCTATAGGCAATGCCACAACTACATCACACAGGTGGGATGTGGGAAATAATTGCTCCAGCAGGCATTGCTTCTTTGGAATGTGTTGTCTTCTGGAAGATACGTTATTCAAATAGAGATGACACTACATTAAACAATACATGTTCTTTAGCATACATCTTTTTGCTGGGTTGTTACCCCCTCTTAAAGTGAGTAAGTGCATCTTACTCCCTGCTTTATCATTGAAATATTGATAGTTGGGTAGAAAAGGTTTTACTTGGAAATGAAAAAGAAACAGTGGGAAGACATTCAATAGTATGATTTAAATGTTCAAATTGACCCAAGTTCAAATTGCTGTGTTTTGATTCAGATTCATGTGATGTGAGGTAGCTGTGTAATCATAATAGAAACTGGTCTATTGGTTTACAAAATACATGAAAATTTATTTTAAAATAAAAGAAGCAGATTTCCTTATATATGGCAGTGTATGGTGCAATTGTGGTCTTTGGATATTTCTGTGACTCCTCCACAATTTTGAATCAAATCAATCATGATACCTTTTTTTCTTCCCCCTCACTTAGGATGTGAATTGTCTGTAAATCTGCTCTATATCCTACCTTCTCTTACTCTAGTGTTTATTAAACACAGCTTTCTATAGGGCATGATTGATATAGTACCATGTACCTTCTGATAGAAAGTGTTCCTGTTCTCTTGCTTTTAGGTGAAGGCAAGTCTTAAACCTGAAAGCGTGACCCTTCATGTGGGTAACAGCAAATTAGTTTTCAAAGTGACTGAAAATACACTTTTTCTTTAAACCTACATCCCAGATTTTTACTTGTTGATATTTTTAAGTCCTGAGAATATACTAATAGTTTAAATTAATTCTAAATGCCACTGCATCTGTGGGCCTCAGCTGAATTTTAAGAGTAAACCAAATGCTGTGATCAGTAATGTTTTTATGCTTGTGCATGTGTCTAGGTTACTTTGAGCTAACACATTTCTGAGGGGGAAATTTGGCTGTGTAGGATACGTAGCTGGCAGTGATGAATGAACAAGTCTTGACTGAGGTGTTCTGAGTGAGTTTGCTTATAAAGTCAGGAAGTGTTCTGTGGGAGTGGCAGACAGGAATGACGCACCAAAAATCCTTTCTTAACCCAGAAAAACACACTTCCCAACTGCTGGTTGCATTTTTCACAAAGAAAGCCCACTGTTAGTGTGCTTACCTTGGTTTTATTTCTGTGGGGTTTTTTCTCCCCTCCCACTTGCTTAATGTGGGAAAAATAGTGTGCATCTAATCCAGTGTTTTGCTGATTTATCAGTTTGCATTTAGGAAGAATGTTAAGATTAAGAGCACTGTGACCCAGAATGAATAATGACTGGCACAGCCAGAGTGCTGAGAAGACTGACACCTGTTTATTGTGTGTTTTGTTTGGCTTTTTTTTACTCTTTTTTTTTTTTTCCCCATGCTCCTTGATCCACCTTCTCTGTATGGTCAGCTCTTTGTCTCTAGTATGCTAGACATTGATCATGGTGAAAATTTTGCCTAAAAGCTGTTGTGTGCTACTTGGTTGAATAAATTGGACTGAGCCAAGTAAAGTTCTTTGGTATTGTCTGAGTGCATAGTTCAACCTTTTTTCATTAATGTCGATCTTGTAGTACTTTCTGTAAACAACTTTTTTGTGTGTATTTGTTTTGTTAATGTGGCAATAAGGTTTTCCATGTTTTGGGAGAAACACATAAAGGTGAAGGCCTCTGAGTGAACACCTTTATGCTGTCAGTGAAATAAATATCTCAGGCTGCTTGATAATAGGGTAAATGCTACAAAAATAGGTGTGGAAAAGGACTATAATTAGTACGTATGTGAACGTTGTTGAACCTTAAAGAGAGACTGGGTTGGTACTTGTTTTCATGGGGCAGGTTTTGGTGACTAAACAGCAGATGAGGACTTTGTGTTTATAGGAACAGGACTGTGGGGCTCATACTGAAGGTCTCTGATTGCTTCACACTGAAAGCTTCTTCCTTCTGGGGAAAAGGGGGAAGGGTGGGACTATGTAGTTGATTTGCACTGTGATTAAATAATGTTGTGCGTAGCACCAAGTCAAATGGTGATAGAGATATTTGGATTGATAGAAATTCTTGAGTTCTACTCAAGCACATTAGAATTTGTTGTTTAAGTGGTAGGGAATGTTCTGAATAACACATGTTATTTGAGACAGTTTTGCATCTTTCTGGCCATCTGCAATTACTGGGTTCAGTTGTGCGTGGTTTTGACTGTCTTAAGATTGGTGTACACTGTCAGGACAGTGGAGTTGCTTGATGCTTTTATGGTGCTAAGTAGTACTGAGGGGTATAATCGGCAGAGCTGATATTCATAGAACAGAAACTCCTCAGACTTTCACCAAATCCAAAGATTTACAGATAGAAGGTGGGATTTGTTCCTCTGGTGTTTCCCTCCTTCCCCCCCACCCCCCCATTTTTCAGGAATCTGTTTTTTCAGATATGTAGCTCTGGTGCCATAAGATTAAAAAAATGTACATATATAACAAAAATATTTACTTTTTGCTTTTTTTTGCCACATCTATGAAGAGATTTGCTTGAAAATCAAAACAGTCATGCAACTGTCAGAGGGAGAACACAGAATTAGGAGACTTTAGAAGCGGTTTCAAGGTTGTTAATAGAAGCTGTGTAATATGTACTGAAGTATGTACTCCAAAGAAATGCTTTCAGTGATACAGATTTGGAAGTACTTTTAAATCTGTTAGCCATCTGTACAGTTGGACAGCTTTATTATATTAAAAAAATGCCTCATAAGACAATGACTTCAGTTGCTGCTCCCAGTATACGTGCTAATAAGTATGCACTATGAAGGACTATTTCCAAAAATGTTCTTTAGAGCACTGTCATTTGAATTTTGGGGAAGAAAGACTAAAGAATGTGCTTCCTTTCCTTTATTGTTCCATGTCTGTTCTGTATTTCTTCTTCCTCGGATAAATGGTTAATAATCACATTGAGATCCCTTAGCAGATCTTCTATCTATTAGGAAGACCAAATAGCTGTTACTGTCCAATACTAGATATGGTCTTACAGGTGCATATGTACATTATACATATCATGTATCTCAGAGTCCGTGCCTGCTGTTGGATATTAATATTATTAATCCAACATTATGTGACTGCTGCACTCCCCTATCATGCCTTAAATATAGTAAGTGCAATTATTATAAGCCAAAATTTGTTTTTAAGTTGAAACATTCAAATACAGCCAGATTCCTAAAGGAGTTCAGTGTAAAGTTTGAAGGCTAAATTTCTTTTGAATCATGCAAAAAAACTTCAGGGAAGATAAGATCACTAGATGAGTGACACCATGACACTAATCATGTCAAATACCAAAACCCCTTGAGTGAGCAGTCCACAAATTGTTGATATCTGTGATGATTGTAAAGACTCTGTTGACTAAACCAATTAAATAGGGTGGGGAAAAAAAAATGAAATTGAATTAGTGGCTAATGAATTGCAGTCATCACTGTGAAGAGGTCAGGAAAACTTTTTGCTCATTTTACATTCCTCACCACTACCATTGCACCTCTGCAAAATAGTGAGGAAAATGAAATGTGGAATAAACCCCAGGAGCAATGGTATTAGTGTCTGTATTTTATGGGCTTAATATCCTAGTATCACTCTCTCTGTATATGTGAGAGAAGCAAGTATATTAAAATTCTTATTATATAAGAGATTATTTATGTGAGACTATACTATTGTAACAATATAAATCTTTTATACATGTGTATGTATACAGAGAGCACTTGCTTGTACATAAATACAAAGCATGTGTTTTAAGTTTCACTTTTTTTAGATGAAGTAAAAGCAGAGCAGTGTTGAAATCAGTAATGAAAATGAGACAAAATTTTACAGGAGTTAAGTCTGAGATGATGTTTAGGAACAATAAGAGAAAAAAGATTAAGGTTGGAGGAAATTATTTCATAGTCTACAAGAGGTCTTTCATTCTGAAAAAAAAGTCGTTTTGAAGTTGATACCAGGAAAATATTTCACAGTATGTGAACATAACTTCTGGAATTCTCTTCTTAAGAGATACTAAAGTTTAAAAGCTTAGTGGGATTTAAAATCTAAAGAATTCATATGAATGCCTTTCTTTCATAAGCCAGCTACTTACTTGAGAATAACAAATAGCCTCTGTAGTCTGTGCACTAGATTTAGTTGCACGTTCTTTGAAATAGCTTGTGCTATTCACTGTCAAGTATCTGGACTAGGCCTCATAGAAGGGGCAGTTTAATTACTCTAAAATCAATGTTGCTGGATTTTGGCTTCATGCAAAAATATTTTTATATATGAAATACCTAATTTTCTGAGAAATCATAGACATTTAAAATACTGTCTTGGGTATTTCATAGGTGGTTACGGATTATGTGCTTTGACTAAAGACAAAAGAAAATCGAAAATATTCAGAAAATTGCTAGTTTTGCTCTTGGTTGTGCTTACTGAGCAGCTGCTCTAATCATGTCTGTATCATATTAGGTATAGAAATAATCATTCAGATGCTGTTTGAAGATTCTAATACGTAAGATCTTGTGTTCATACAGAAAACTGTTTTGTGCCAATCTCCGAGATCATTGCTGTAGAAGAAACTGAGTTCAACAAGAAACAACGTAACATTGGCAGATGGCACAAAATGGCAAAGCTACATGCTTTCACGGGTAAGGCAAATAACAGTCTCTGGGTGCTTGTCCTCCTTATTCTGAAGGCAGTTTAAGGCAGACTCAAAAGGAATCATTAGAGTTTTGGGTTTTTTTAAAAGAAATCATATGTTTAAAAAAATCCCACCCTGCAAAACACCAATCATCCAAAACAAAAAAAACCCCAACAAACAAAAAACCAAACCAACCAAACAAAAAACCCCAAAAAAAAAAAAAAAAAAAAAAAAAAAACCCCAAAAAAAGCAGCAAACTGAAGCAAAAGAACCCCCCCCAAAAATCTGTTGGTTTACATTTAAAGATCCTTACTTGGAAGATAAAACTCTTCCTTTAAGAACACATGCTCTGTTTGGTTGCTTTTAATGAAGTTCAAACTAATCTGAGTGTTTACTCTAATGTCTTTTTGCTGCTGAATGACTCTGCAGTAGGACACCTGCTTTCTACTACTTGACTAGAAAATTGAGAGAGGCTGAAAAAAAGAGCCCTAAATGTTTGGGGTTTTTTAAATTACCCCTAGCCATCAGGATGTATGCATGAAGGTTTATTTGTATTATTGACTGCATTCTTAAAACAAAGTGCCAGAAATAAATGTCTGTTTTGGGAGAGGAGTGGTGACTTCTGTGCTAAAAAGATGTCATGCCAAAATTATATGTTGTGCAGTACTTTCCTCGCATTTAGTCCCCTAGTGAGAGTGATTTGAGATACTGTAGATGAAGTAAGTATAAGGTCTTAATGCACAAGAAAACTTTTTTCTCAAATTTCAGCATTACGTAATGAAATTCACCCTTGGTTACATCAGAACTGGTGTCAGCCTGGCTTATCATCTTAAGCTTGTGGCATTTTATGTAGATATTGCAGACTTTAATACAGACAATACATAAGCTCAGTGAACTTCTGAACAAGTATGTCTATAATAAGTTGATGAGAAATGGCTTCTTTAAAAAGAAGCCTGTGTTTGGGTGTCTGCTATAAGCAGACACCTAAAGCAAGTGTTTTCATTTATGTTTTCCTTTGGACTACAAATGTGCTGTTCATCGGAATGCTTCTGTCATTTGTGGAAATGTGTAGTGGAGGTTAATTACAGGTCAGTATTTTCGAGATCTTTCTGAAATGCATTTTTTATTTCACAGAACCATCTCATTATGCCTTTTTTTTTTTTTTTTTTAAATAGTGTATTATGTGAAGAAAGCCCGAAATCACCGCTGGCGGTGCAGTGATATGACATTTTGGTGTGTTGATGAGCCCATATGTAATCAGTGGATACAGGCACTGAAAGAATTACTTGAAATGCAGAGTAAGTTTGAATAAACTATGAACATTTGCACCATCATTTTGTAGGCTTGTACATCAATCAATGTTATTTTGATATATCTGCTTTTTTGAACTTTTAAGAGCAGCTTATGCTCAAAATGAGGGAGCCAGGAGTTGAAGTGTCTCCTTATCACTACTTTATCTTGCATATTCACTAAGTTGTACTGAGTGCTTTAATCAGTCAGGACTGTAGATGTCATATAATTCTGCCCAGATACAAACTATTTTCGCAAAATAGAGACACACTGGAAGCTTAGCAGAGGCTTTAAATGACTGTAGCTTCAGAAAAAGTAATGGGGAGATGTAAGCTCAGGGATTTGAGGTACTGTAGAGATTTGAGGGTAAGGACTGTAGCAATTGAAAGATTTATAGGTGTGTTTCACCTTTCCAGACTGTCATCAACAAAATGTCTTATGTAATAAGAGTTCCCATTAATAATTTCTGAGACTCTTAGACATCTGCTTCATGGGGGGTTAAAAGTAGTTTTGAAGGAGTTATTCCTGAAAGAGATACCTTGATAGCTGTCAGGAAGCAGCAGGAGCAGAGTAACTCCATGACAGAAGGATGTCAAGGGTGATCATAGCATAGGCAGTGCCCTTGCTGACCAGCATCCCACTGTCTCTGAGCAGGGTGGGCAGAACAGGGATGAGAATAGAAGCAGGTCCAGTTTACAGCCCAGATGAGGTAAAGTAATTGGGTCCATCCAGGGAGGCTGGAGTAGAACAGCTGGAGCTGGAGACAGGACTAGGGATGAGCTCGCTACAGTGTAGGTCTGAGGCCCCTCTGAGATACAGAGCTGGAGAAGGGATTGGATACAAGTACACCTACAGTGTGACTCAAGCAAGTACTTAAGGCTCACAGACTAAAAATTAGTAAGTTTAAGAAAAGCTGCTCTGAACAAGCAGTGGAAGCATTCTTAATGTTTTTGTTTTGTTTACATTACACAAGATATCTGTCTTTTTCAAAAAATGGGGGTTGTGCACCAAATCAATACACCTGTGAGAACTGTGGCCTGAGCAGTCAATTCCATTTGTATGCAATTGTTCATTTTATTGGTAACAAACTATTTCAGGAAAGGGAATATGTTCTCAGATAGGTTCAATAGTGCTTTAAGTGTCTGGCAGATTTAAACCACTCAGTCTATCTAGCTTGGGTGGATTTGCTGTAATAGCGTGCTTATGTAATAAATCTGATATTTTTTCCTTTTAAAGTAATAATGTAGAATGCTGTCTGAGGAAGTATAGATGTTAAGTTTTTTGTCTGTTCCATAAAAAAAGGAGGTTTTCTAGGTGCAGCAAGCATTACTGTTTTGTATATCTGTTAATACAGAGGTGTAATAATTGTTTTCATTGACACTACTAGTGTAAAGCCATAACTGTTTGGACAAATTTGAGATAGTAATATCAAAGGTGTTTTTGGAGGGAGGGAGGGGTAACTAACAGGGTTAGGGCAACTAACACTGTAGGACAAGCACTTGCTGTGCAGCCTGCAGTTTTGTGAGGCATTCTTGCTGTAACTTGATCACAGAAAGGAAATGCATTTTAACCCTGTTAATAAAGTAAGAAGACAGTTTAAATAAATGAATGTAAAAGTATTTTTATGTATGTAAAATGTATGTAAATATGATACTTACAAGTGCCTTTGCTATTGCTGCCCTACTATGATTTTCCTTACTGCAGAGTCTAGACCAAAGCATTTGCTTGTGTATATTAATCCCTATGGAGGAAAAAGACAAGGGAAGAGGATTTATGAACAGAAAGTTGCTCCACTCTTCAGTATGGCTTCTATATCCACTGATGTTGTTAGTGAGTAATGAATATTTTAATTTCCTAATAAGCACAGTATGAACTCTTTGAAACATCCCTGAGTAGCTAAAGTTCTTTCTGTTAGTTACTTTTCTTACTAAGGAAATGAAACAAAGTCGTAGAGAATGTGTTTTAATTAAAACATAGGTAGCCAGATAAATTGCAACCTTCTATCAGTTTTCTGCTTACTAGATTAAAACTTCTGGTGCTCCTGAGCTATTTGAGTTCTTAATTTATTAAACTCTGCTTTTCTTCTCATTTTTAGTTTCACTGTTAAAACTAATTGATCATTTGCACAATTTTAGTGAAATATTTTTTTCCTATTTACTGTGCCTGTCTCCTTCAGTTCTTTCCCTAGCAAAAATCTTTTGAGACACATCTTATGGACAGGCTGTTTTATGGTCACATTGCTAATCGAATCATGGTTATTAATGAATTAATTTTTATAATTCTGTATTATATGCAGCTTTGTAGTAGTATTTTAATAATAAATTTTAATGTGTTTATTTCTTCATAGTAACTGAACATGCTAACCATGCCAAGGACAACTTATTTGAAGTTAATATTTATAAATATGATGGGTAAGTAACTTTACTTGCCTTTTTTTTTATTGTTTTCAAGCTGATGTATTATGTAATTGGCCTGTTCTTGTCTCTCATTTAAAATAGTAGCCATCATTACTAATACACTTATTGCAACAGCTGAAAGTCCTGGGGCATGTCCCTTTTTGTAGGAGATCCACATTTATGAGTATAAAAAGAAAACAAAACTGTTTCAGTAAACTTGTTCAACACAATATATTCAAGCGTAGTATAACAATGTTTGCATGAGATTTATGTTCAAAAGATGAATGTAAGATTAATTCTGCTCACTTGAGCATTCTGTTATAGCTCAAAAACTACCCAGAAATGTTTTGTGGTCTTGAAATACATGAGTTCAGAACACTGCACCAGTGGCATTCAGCCTGTGTGTAAAAAACATGAACTGTGTAGAAATGTTTCAGGTAGTTCTTCTTGTTATATATTGACTGTTCAATAGTAGCTGCGTTGTTTGGCTTTATTTGCATTTCTCCTGTTGTGAAGTTACTGCTTTTAAAAAAGACCTGACTGAATGGTGATCTTGCCTTCCATTATTAAGTCTGCTGTAGAAGCAGAATATTTTAATAAAAAAGCTAGTCATTTCAGTTTCCAGTTCATGACATGAAAGAAGTTACAAGTCTGGAAAAACATGAAAATGTATGCAGATAAACTCTCATAACTACAGTATTTTAAAATGATATCTCGTGGTTGTTGACAGGTACATTTAAACTGGTAAGTTGCAAAAAGAAAACACATTAGGTCTTTCCAGAGTACTTTTGCTGTAGTACTTTACTATTTACATTGCCTGTGTTGAGTAAGGTCATGATGCTGGGAAATTGTATTCATAGGCTGAGTTCCCAGGCTTCACCTGCTTAAAAATGAGTTGCTTTTAAATAAACCATTTTGTCTATACTATGATTTTTCTTAATTTTTCAGAAGTTCAAGGAAGGGAAACACTGATCCTAGAAAAAGCTAGTTAGTTGTGATTTTTCCTTTTCATTTGATTTTCGATTTGAAATAAGTATACTGACCATTGGTGAAATTTCAATACAGAGCAGAAAGTGAGCCCGTGTTCACTCCTAGCAAATTTTTTTTTACAGCAAGTGGCAGTGACCAATTGTGGTGATATCTGAAGTGTTTTTGGCAGATTCAAAGTCTCGTACTGTAGAATTGCTTTTCCTTTGTTTTTTTGGTTTTGTTTTGGAGTGTTTTTTTGTTTGTTTTGTCTCTCTAATATGCCAAGATAAACAATACGCCAGAGAACTGCATCTTTTTAGAATCTTATGGTTCTTTTATTCCTGGGCTAGGCCTGAATGGCAGTTTGCTTGGGATCTGCAGCCTGTCTTTCCAAGCCTGACTTTTGTGCATCATGTACAACTCTTTTTCTATGGTTAACAGTGATGTTAGGAAGGACTTCTTGAATTAAAACTACTTTTTAAATAACAGATCACATGGTCATTTGGAAGCTTTTGAAAATGGTTGAGCCACATAAATGTGTGTTTCTTCAAGTTTGGCCTTTCTTACATACAATAAAAGGTTCCTTGGAATCCTGCATCTAACTTTTGTTCAGCTGTCCTCATAGACTGGTTCTGATGTGTGGCTTTCCCTTCATTCAGTGATGAATTTCTTCGTTTAATCTCCAGATTCCCTATTTGGCAAAGTCATACATGGAATTCTGCAAGTAGATACAGGATTCTTAATGATAATTGCTTCACTGCTTTTCAAATGTTTTTATTTTAGACAGCTTATTTAAATATCTTATGCATATTTCCTGTTTGTTCTTCCTGTTTTGCCTTATAGGAAATTCTTACGGTGAATGTAGTAAGTTAATAGCTCAGTAATAAAACAGCTTTTCTTTAAGCACAGTTACTTAAATTATTCATTTGGTTACAATATCGCAGGGTTTTGTACATCACTGTGCAGAACAATTAGAACATTCTGTAATATTGTGCAGGTAATAGCCATGTTTGGAGTAAGTGACATGTATCACTGTGGTTTCTTATGTCTGTTGCACAAGCCTTTGTAAAATTGTTCTGATTGGGGTTTTTTTCCTAGTTTTTGAGTTAGTTCACAGAATGGTTGAGATTAGAAGGGACTACAGTTCTTTAAAAACTCATTGGACTCGTGGATTAGCTTCTGAAGTCCTCTAGCAGATGTTCTTTGCTGTTATCATCTATCTAAAAAGTGAAATGTTTGCCCACTAGTAAAATAAAGCCAAAGAGTAAGAATCGCTCAGTTTCTTTCAGGCATTCTTCACTAGGGGCCTTCACGTGTGCAGCACATGTCTGACTTGTACATTAGTCTTCTGATGTTTGCCATGATTTTGGTTGTGCTGTTACTGCATATGTGAAGTTCTTTATCATATTTACCTTTGATAGGTATAGACATTCATGTAACTATCTCCTCTGAGCCTGGATATAGTGTTTATTATAGAAAATGATTAGAGGGCTGTAGCACCTCTCCTATGAAGACAGGTTGGGAGAGCTGGGCATGTTTAGCCTGAAGATGGGCAGGCTCCAGGGAGACTTTAGAGCACATTTCAGTACCTAAAGGGGACTTAGAAGGAGGCTAGAGAGGGACATTTTACAAGGGTATGTAACAACAGGACAAGGGGGAATGGCTTTAAACTGAAAGAGGGCAGGTTTAGACTAGGTTTAAGGAGGAAATTTGTGAGAGTGGAGAGGCGCTGGAACAGGCTGCTCAGAGAAGTTACGGATACCCCATCCCTGGAAGTCTTAAAGGCCAGGATTGATGGAGCTTTGAGCAAACTAGTACTGAGACAAAATTGGCCATGAGCTGACGAGGGAAGTTTTTGTTTCTTTAGCCTCTTTTTTTGAGTCTGCAGAGAAAGATAAGGCTAAAATTGAGGAATAGTGTAGTTAAGCTATTAGAAGAGAAAAAAACATTAAAAATTGAAAACAAATATCTTTTTATTCCTTCTCTCAGTCTCCTAGGTCTTGACTTAGAGTTGGAGAGTTTACATTTTTAAGACTGTCCTCTCCATTCATGGAAAAAAAAGACTTTTTATCAAGCTTTCCACCTGCTAAAAATAGAATAACTAAATTTAAATGATCTATACTTAAAAATTAAATTAATTTGTTCTATGAAATAAGTAATATGCAATATCTGTTGCTGATGATGTGAAAGAGTATTAGTTTGAGTTGGAAATTACTGCTATAGATAACAGTACACATTCCTAGACTTAAGTACTAGGAACTACATGTGTAACTCTGGATTTCTCATGTGTTCCTTTAAAGTGTATTTGAATTAGTTTTTCAGTTGAAGAATGTTTATGCTCTTAGAGTTCACAGTGTATTTGTTTATTGTTCATTAAATGTATACTGCTTTACTTCCTAGTATTTGCTTGGTTGTGGACTCTCTGCTAAGCTTTAACATATTGAGGATCTGTGTAGCTGCTGTACCAGTTCTGACCTGAATTAAATTTCTGAAACAAAGTTTTGCATCTGGTAACATTTAGAACTTTGTCTGATTACGAATGGTTCTGTAGATATACATGACTTCTGTCTGGTGGGATCTCAGCATGTTGGAAAGAGGATGCATGCACTCCTCTGGATTTTGACTTTCATATAATGTATATTCCTACTAGACTGTGTAAAATAAACTTCTGCCTGAAGTGGCAAGTATCAACTTTTGCCTTTTTAGTAAAGGTACCCTGTTTCCATTTTGTGTACTTAGAAAGTCGTATGTACAGTCCTGTTCAGTGTTTTATTTGTATAGTGAATTTCCACTGATATTTGTCTGTCTGCCCACAGTAGTAGAGGATAAAGATTTTTGCCAGTTGCATTCCAACATTTTTTCCTAACGCTCCAGATACGTCTAGGTGCATTTGCAGTTTTGAAGCTTGAAAATTTTTTTCTTCTTTTTGTTAATTGCCTAGTTGACTGTGGGCTACTTTATCCTCTAAAAATGGAGGAGGAGAATAGAACAACTATTTTTGGTGTGCCCAGTGCATGCCCTAAGTAGAACACTTGCCGTGTTGTTTATTGACTGTTAGTGTGCATTCTAATTTGTGTTTCCTGGCAGTGTTGTTTGTGTTGGTGGGGACGGCATGTTCAGTGAAGTGATGCATGGTCTCATTGGAAGAATGCAGAAGGACTCTGGCATAGACCAAAATAATCCCAAAGCATCGTTAGTCCAGTGCAATATAAGGATTGGCATAATTCCTGCTGGTAAGAAAGGGTTAACTTTCAGTTTAATTTATTCATTTATTCTTGAATTTTTTTCTTATTCATAACTTCTTGAATTTAGGCCTAAGTGTAAGATCTGAGCAATGATATTTTATAAAGACACCTAGGTAAAGCTGTTTGTTTCCATATAAAATTACTGATCACATACAATTTTATTTAGGAAGAATATTTTGTAAAGGAAATCAAATCTTAATGTATAACTTTAGAATTTAATTACTACTTCTTTTTTTGTGGCTTATTGTGTATTAATATAAGATGTTGACAGTAATACCCTTCTAAACACATTGAGTGGAATTTACTAAACAGAAATTTACCAGATAAATATTTTTTCAGTTCCAAATCCTTCACTAATTTAGTTAGAATTTTAATGAGAACTTCCCACTGGTCTGACAAACTCCAAACAAATGCTAAGTTTCCTTGACTCTCTTTTCCTCCATTTGTTCTCACAGCAAGTATAGGGCAACTACAGCTGAGGAATAGTTCTTGTTTTCCAGACCAAGTTGCAGTTTCTGCCTCTTGTTAGAGGTGCTACACATTCACAGTTCTTAATGTCAGCCACTTTTTCAGGCAGTCCTGACTGCTGTCATTTGAGAGAACTCTTTCTTCAATTGAGGTCTTTTTTGATATTTTTATTATTGCTATTACTGACCACAAAGTCATTCTTTGGATCAATCTTGCTGTTTTCAATCTAGTGTCCCAGGTGTTACCTCATCATGCCCATTTGGTCCTCAAAGATTCCTTCAAAAGCAGATTAACAAGTTTGCTCTCTCTTCCAGGACTGAATAAAGTGTTGTAACTCTTTAACAGAATCGGTAATTTTGAAGTATCTGTAGGAGTACAAATGGACAGTTCAGTATCCTTTCTATGCTGTTCTCTTTTCTTGTCTGATGCTTGAGCTTTGAATTAAACAGCTGGACACAAAATAAACACTGTGAGCTTCTGGTTAGACTTAAAATAGAGGCTTCTGAGAAAATTTAGCATAGGTTTTAAAAATGCAGCAAGTGAACTATGATGTTTCTACTCTCAAGCTATAGGTAACTAATTTTATACTCCTTACATGATTGTGAAGAATGTCTCCAGACCCAAACAATCTGAATTGTTGCTTGCAAGAAGCTTAACCTTTTCTGCTTGCAGTACAATAAATGTTTGGTGTCTAAAAGTTGCAATGTGAATATCCCCTTATGGTTTTTTACTCTCCTGCTATAATTAAGTATATTCTGGTTTTATTTGTTAAAGCTTTGTATTAAAGTCAATATGTATAATAAACTTCACAAGAATAGAACTTGAAGTGTTCTACTCCTCCTTTTTCTTATTTGGGCAAATTTCTTGAGCGAAAGGTTTTTTTGCTTACATGATTGGTTTCAGAAGATTTTGCCTACTGGTGATATATGACCATAAGAAGATACAATTGGAAAAACAGAACATCAATATTAAGAGCTATTTCTTTGTCCTCAGGAAATATTAACCTTGCTTTTTCAACATTTTCTTAATGCATTTTTTCCAATTGCGCCCAAAAAGTATGATATTCACTGACATTTTAATTTTGTTAACATGTATTAAGTCACTTCTCTTACATATTTTAATGTTTTGTTTGTTGTGTTTTGTCCATTGTATCCTTTTGCTATTTGAATGTATACTGTATGTTCTACTCCTTGAACTGACATGAGGTACGGCCTTGTAATCAGTGCTATAGTTCAAATATTTTCTCCAAGTCATTATTCAAATCCCTCAGAAATTATTTATAATGATGTATAAGGAAGCTGGCCTTAAAGTTCTATTAATTGTTTGGAAATACAGAGGATAATATATTTCTTGATCTGTTTGTATATTGTACGGTATTTAAAATGATCCATTATGGTATATATGGGAAAGTGCTTATATACTGAAAAAGGTAGTCAAGTCACTGATCAAATCTGAGCACATCTAGTCATTACAGGGACCTTAAATTGAGTATGAAATAGCTAAACCCACCCTGAAGGCAGCAAGATTTGGGGTTTTGTTCTGGTTTGTATTTTTCCAGCCCATGGTGAATCTGTTCTCTATTCATCTTTGCTTGATATTATGGAGTTCTGGCCATGTATTGACCCCAACAGATCGCCTAGTTCTATCACTAGTGCAAGAAGTCTGTTCCAAAAGTAAGTGAAATTCTTCTTAAGAAGAACTTTTTTTTTTAAACTGAACTGGTAGTGCTGAAACACAGCAAGTCAAAAGTAGTAACGAAATACAAATGATACCTCTAGTAAAACTTCGTCCATTATCTCCTTTCTACTTCTTTATAACCAGCCTGTTTTTAAAAATCCTAAGAGCTCATTAATAGATACTGAAAACAAAGACTACCCATAGTTTAGAGACGAAGATATAAAGCTCTGTGTGTCCTCTGATACATGGAGATAGTTTACTCAGTGTTAACAGGAGCCTGGGTTAAGGCAACAGTAGATCAGTGTTTTCCCCTTTTTTATCATTTAGTTCCTGATATCAAGTCGTGTGAAGAGAAATGTGGCAGGCTGTGGTTTGTGGTTGTGATTAAACAGTTTCTGTATTCAAACAAACACTAAATTCAGCAGATAGTCAGTCTTTGCTCAGAGACTCACAATTTAATTGTACAAGGTTCAAAATTCCAAATGAAAGATATTTAATTCTAAAACACTCACCTATATGACTGGGTTATTCCAGTAATAAGCTTTATTTCATAGCAGAACTCCATTGTGCAGGCTCTCTTTTTTGAATGTTGAATACTATTTGTAAATCATGATTCTAACTTTCTGGAGCAAGTCCCTGCTTGGCTCCTTTTTGTTTTTTCCTTGAACAGCTGTCAGTTTTCAGACAACATCTTTCCTTAGTGTGTCTTATGGTTGAAAAATACCATTTATTCTTATGCATTATGGAACATTTTTATGAAATAACTTGTGTTTTTGTTGACATGAATAAAAGACTTCTACTCAAGTGGCAGTTTTAACTTCTGAATTTCTCTTAGTTGCAGCCATTCTTCAAATCTGCCAGTGGAAATTGAGTTTGCCATTGTAAATGGATTTGCTGTTAAGAGTACTTAGAGGCTGTAGTGCATCTCTGAAAACCTCTCCTTAGTTATTTCTTCCTCTCAGCCTTAAAAACCAGTTATTTCTTACTGGCCTTAAAAGCACATTCAGCCATGTGGTCTCACTGCCTTCAGAGAAGTAATGTCTCCATAGAACTTAAAAACAGAGACTCATTCCTGGTACAGCTTGGACGCTGACGTTTCATCCACATATTTTAGGATTAAAATTGCACCCTCTGGAGTAAGCCAAAGTAAATTGCTGTTCTTATTACACTTTGCGTAGAATAGGAGGACAAAGCTGTCAACTGCTGTTCTTTTTTGGTTAGAAAGAACTTACTAGATTAAATACTCTAATGATCTTAGCATATAGGAAAAAAAAAAATCTCACTTCACTCTGTGTTGTGACATACTATTGCATTCATTCAAAACACTGAGTCTGCAACCCACCCTGGGCTGTAAATCTAAGCAGTTGGGAATATTGAGTAAAGAATAGACATAAAGTTAGTAACTATGGTGATTTTAGGCTTCTAGTGTATCCAGATCACTCTGTTTGCTGGTGGTCAGCTCTGTAATGTTTAGGATTGAAGGATGCAGTATGATTATAATCAGACTGTTGATATGTCACTGTAGAAGTTAAGAATGCTAAAGACAGTGCAGGCTTCCTATATGAATGTAATACAGAAAAAAGATGGAGGATTCACTCACAAAGTTAAAAAATAGATTCAAGTCAAGTTGTGAAGTGTGACTGGACTCATATTTCTGTTATTTAGAGTGTAAAAATTATCTTAAAAATGTGTTAAAGAATAGCCATAAAAGCTATCTTTCTTGTTTAATTACTCCAAGTGATCTATTCACAGCCTTCTCAGCTACAATGCTTGTAATATTTAATGATCTTTGCCATTTAGTTAGCGTCTCATTTCAAAGTTCAGTATATCCACTTTGAAATAAGAAGTGCATGTTTTATGTTCCTCCTCCAGCGTTTTAAATCCATTAAACTTCTTGAAATTAGAGTCTTAGGGCTAAATACTGAATTTAATATAGTGGGCCTGCCATGGAGACAACTAAGTCAATATTACTTATTCTTGTGAGGTTCATTTCCTGTCTAAAATCCACCATTATTGGATGAATCCATTTTTGTTGTCTCTGTTACTGAACTTATGCTGAAGCAATTATCTACCAAAAAATCCTACACCAAAGTCTTTCTGAACTGCTTCTCTTTAAGTCAATCTGTTGTTCTGCAGATGACTTGACTTCTTGGTTTCTGTATGCAGAAAGGAAGATGTATAAAACTTCAAGTAGGTACATGGGTGTGAACCCGGACCCTTCATCTCTCCCTGCAGCAGTAGCTTCTCCGCTTACTTTTGAATGTGCCAGCTCCTTCTCTTTTAAAAATCACTTATCAGAAAAGTAGTTTTCTAGAATTTTTCAAAATATTAAATGCTGTTTGATCCAAAAGCGTGCAGTTACTCTGCCATTAGGGTGACTTACCTGACATTTCCTCTGTGCGATGACTGCATGGATTATGGATTCTCAAAAACTCTGCACAAATATGGGACCCCCACTGAAGCTGCTATTCTGCCTGTTTTCACTACAAATACTGTTTTCATACTAATTTGTCTGAGGATTCTTTGTGTGCTATGGGAGCACCTGCCCCTGTCAAGAGTATCTCACATGGAACAATGCTCATGAGCTCTAAAAATATTTCTATTTCTTTGTTAAATTCACTGTTTTGCATAGGATCAACATCTAGCTGACTTGCTTCTGTCACCTGCTTAGTTTAGTACTTCAGTTGTTTGCAATTTATTTAGTTTTCCATCAGTAAAAGCACAAAAATAAATACTTATAGCCTACACCATGTGTGTGTTTTGGATTAAGAAACCCTAGTTGTAAGTTAGTAGTCAAATCATGTTTCAGATGATTAAGTCTAGCACTTTGACTTTCGTTGTTGGTCCATCAATCAATGGCATGAACTCTTCCATACAACCAGCAAATTTTCTGGTTTTGCTTAACCACTTTGGTGGTTCTAGTACGAATTTAAACTTGTGAAGTGGTGTCTGAGTGTACCTGTCTGCATGACTTTTCTACTCACAAACGTCTAGCAATGTTCACGTGAAAGGGGAAATCTGGTGATTTAGCTGTAGTACATTCTGTGTAATGCAGTCCATCACTTTGCTTTCTTTAGTATTGCTGTAGCAAAACTTAATCATGTGGAGTACATGCTCTTTTATACTTCAATAAATACCTTGATCATTCTTCCTTGTGATTGATTAATTAAAAGGAGAGATTTTCTTAATTTTTAAATAATTAAATGTATTTTATATAAAAGATTGCATTTCTCATATTTGGGGAGGAAAAGAACAAAGAAGAACTTGCCTGTATAACAACTATGTGGGTGTATGATACCTCCTAATGAAAAACAGACTTTAGGGAAAATGAGCAATGTATGGTAAAGATTAAAAGTAATTATGCTTATTTTAACAAAGATAAGTTGTTGTGCCCTCTACATACTTCATATTTTTAATGAGTTCTTAATCTCAAAGTATCTGGGATGAGAGCTTTCTTTAGCTGGGAGATTTCAGACATTCAGCATCTACATATGGTATCGTGGTATGGTGCCACCATTGTTGAAATGTACTGGCCCTGTGCAAGACAATTGTTGTACTAGAGTAGGAGTTGGGAGGACAAGCAGAGTAATCTGCAGCACTTGATCCCTGGTGGTTGGTGGCATTTTAGGTGAAGGAATTAATCTCCTTAGGGTAAGTTTCAGTTTGAAACTGGCACTCAAACTTGCATGCTTACATATGGTATCTGCAAGTGAGATGGGCATCTAAATTCATATTATAATGGGGGACATCTGGTCAATAGGATCAGCAGAGCTCATTGATCTTCTGTTGCATCAGCTTGTCACTTGCTTCCTAAGGCCCTTCCACTGAGGCCTATGAGTGTGTACCTTGACTCAAGCTGAAGCTGCCATCAGCTATTCCTGACAAGATGTCCTTGACCAGAACAGAAGCTTTGGCATATTGTCTGCAGTGTAACATGCACACAAATAGCTGTGTGTAAGTGTCTTAACCTGCAACTTAATCATTGCTTTGCAAGCTGATTTTCTTCTCTACTAGCAAATCAATGCAAAAATTAGATTCTATACTGAATATGTTTCTCTCTTTTTTTTAAGTGAAGTAGGGTCCAGTTAGCAAGCAGTCCAACTACTTTCTTCACATTTGCATGCAGTTCTGTGCAATCCATAAAAACCTCTTTTATGTTCCTTCACTCAGGCTGTTGCCCTTAAAAATCTCCAAAGAAAATCTGGCAGAGTATGTATATGATTTTTCTGTTGGTTTAGCCAGAGTGTACAGTAGCCACCACTTAACATTAGTCAAGGGTCATGCTCTATGGGAAGCTTCTTCCCCAAACTGAGTGTTCTGGCAATCCTAAGATATTAATCATGGGATATTATTCAAGCTATGTTTTCATTCTAATCCTGCTTTTCATATTAACTTATACTGATGAAATAACCCAGATTTTGGTGGGTTCGTGTGTGTATCTGTTCAGAGTGCTGTTTCAGCAGTTGTAGATTCCACATCTAGTGACGACCCACCTAATGGTCTAGAAGTCTTATTTGGTTAAGAAGTGTTCAAAAGGACTCAAAACCTTAGTCATGAACATTTTTGTGACCTTTAAACAAGTACTGTTAGGTTCATGCTTGGTATGGTGTTGTGGCAAGTTACATTCTCTTGGCGTGTGTGTGAGGAATGCTGTAGTTACATCCATGTAAATAGGTCACTGGTTTTGTTGCTCCACACTACTACCTCCAATAGAAAAAAACCAAAAATGTTTTACTGTTGGTATGTTACCCAGTCTCCTGTTTTAGAATCTCAGAACTAATTTCAGACCTCAGTTTTAATTTTAGCCCTTCCTTGCTAGTAAATGAATAGAAATGAAAATAAGTTCAGTGTAGTTGCCAAACAGATGAATCAGCTTTTAATTGACTATGGAAGATCATAGGGAGATGAACCTCTGGTGTTGAAATGTAGCTTGCATGAATTCCCCTCTTCTTCTTCCGTCTGTAGTGTAAGACTACTTGGAAGCTCTGTTTACATCAAGACAAACATGACTGAGGTAATTCTAGGAGCAGAATGTACACAAATCTGGAAGAAATGAAAAATGTTGGATAAAGTGTTAGGCTTGTACATTCAGCAGTAAAAGTTTAGGTCAGATCTCTCAGGGATTATTTGTTTGTTTTTCTTTTCAAAAGTAGAATTTTCTATTCATGAACATAGGAGACAATATGAAACTGAAAAACTTGGCAGTAAAGTATAGCTTCAGCTTCATAACTCCACTTAATATTTTCTGCTATGAAACTTTAAATGTTACATGAGATCTGTGTACCTTGTCTGTTATGATACTGTAGGAAATTGGAGTCCTCTGTCCTGCAGTGGCATATGCCTGTAATGATACACTGGCACTGTCCTGAACCTCAGCCTTGTAGTGACAACCTATTTAGTCCCACTGTTTCTTTTGTTCTACATTCCTGTTCTATTCTTTTTAATTGGCTCCTGGAGCTGCATCTTGTTCACTGTGGCAAATTTCTGCAGAGTGTCTACTTGGTAGAAGCTTCTGTCGTGCCATTCACAGGTTGGGGAAGTAGTATCAATTTTCTGAAAAGTGACTTGGAGAAGAAAGGATTTTCTTTGCTCCTGTTCTTAACTGCTTATGCCCTGACTATTTCGAAAGTGAAAAAGAACTAAAAGTGTTTTTTAAATAATGGTTGCTCATTCCTCCATTTTTAGTTTTTATTTCAACTTGGTAGGGCCTCAGTAACCAAGTATGCTGTATTTGAGCTCCTCTTCAGCCTAATGTATTGGTAGGAAAGCTGAAAACATGTATGCGGACAAAGTTTATCTTTTCAGATATCTAGCCTTGACTTTGAGGGAATTTGGTTTCATGGAAGGGATGGGAGAAACTGTAAGATAAATTTGGTGTTAGGTGCTGCAACAAATACACTTCTGTATGTCTGGACCTGAGTTCCAAGTCCCTGTCGCAGAGTATAAACCAGATCCCTATCTAGGCTCTTGTTTTTTATAGGGAACAGGGAGAATTGTCCATTTCTAAACAGCATATAGGTGAAACGTAAAGCTTCCCCCCTTTCTTCTTGTAGGTATTTTGCATCAAGACTGTAAAGGTACATCTCTATCCATTTTGTTACCCTATCTAGAAACTAATTCCTGAAAGCAAGTATTTTTACTGATTTTCAAATAATAGAACAGAGCAGAAGTTTCTGGTATAAGATGACATCCTGGAATTCAGATCAGTACCACAAAAAACAGCAGACCAGTCAATTTCTCTTTTTTTCATGAGATTTCAATGAGCAAGAAATCTTAAACAAAAGAGAAGCAATGTATGCCTACCTCATTTGATATAAAAGCTATAATGTAATCATGAAATTTTCTGTGTAAATTAACTTACTTCCCTTCACTAACTGCTACATATTTATTGCTTATATTGTGAAAATTTTTGTACTTTGTATGGAGAGCAATAATTTGTACTCATGGGGGGGGGGGGGAGTGTTACAGTTTAAATAATAATAATAATACAGTATCCCTGTATATACTTTGTTCCATAAAATAGAAAGGAGCAAACCAAAGGAACATAATGCCTTTATGTGGAGGACTATGCCAATAATACTTGTTTTGTAAAGATACAAATTGATGCCTAGTTTTCTGTTTTTCAGGATCAACAGATTGCATATGCTATTCAACTGTAGGCATTTCTGATCCAGTAACTTCAGCTCTTCATATTATTGTAGGTGGGTGGTCGCAGTTTGCAGTTTTGTTACAAAAACTATGAAAGTAGCCCAAAATACTGTTTTCATTTAGTTCTGTCTTTATGTCTGTGAAATATAATTTGAACATAATGGCTGGGTTGAAATACAAAGTTTTTGTCTGGGATTTAAGTCTCTGATTTGAAATGCAGGAGGTTAAAAATTAATTGCTTGATCTACACTAATTCATTATTTTCAAGGGATCATAACATTTTGAAACTTTGGTGCTAAAGTTTTCATGAATTCTGGCATTCTTTTGAAAATAGTAAAATGCAGTAAGCAGCATCAGTTGTTGGACTATATTTCTATATATATATATGTTTATCTAAGAGAAAGCTATGATCAGTGCATGTACACTTCAATAGTAGTATTTTGTGCTAGTTGTCCAATTGTCCTGGGCAATTCAATGTTCCCTTGACAAGTTAGAGTTACAACACCTTTTGGTATCATTACTGATTTAACAGCTGCAGTTTTAGGGTTTGGACTAGGATTGGAGAGATGTGGCTTTAGTATATCATAGTATTTTAGTCGTGTTATTAAGTCCCAGAATCACAGAATGGGTCAGGTTGGAAGGGACCACAGTGGATCATCTGGTCCAACTTCCCAGTGAAACAAAAAAACCCCGAACAGCAAAATACCAAACAAGCCAAAAAACCCACCCCCACAATGCCCACCATCACTCCAAAGCTTACACGTGGAGGACATCAGAGAAGTGGTGTACTCTTTGTCCTTAGGGATTTCCAGGACTTGACAGGACAAGCCCTGAGTAACCTGATGTGACCTCATAGCTGAACCTACTTTGAGTGTGAGGTTTTATGAGAAACCTCCAAAGGCTCCTTCCAGCTCGAATTATCCTCTGATAGCATGACATAGAGGTTTTAGTACCCAGGAGATGTACAGGAGACACTGCATCGATCCACTCAGGGAAAGGGACTGTCAAGCATTTACACAGTGTGCCCAGGGAAGTGGTCGAGTCACCATCCCTGGAGATATTTAGAAAATGTGTAGATGTGGCACTTAGGGTCATGGTTTAGTGGTGGCCTTGACAGGGCTGGGTTAACATTTGGACTCTGATCCTAAAGGTCTTTTCCAATCTAAATAGTTCTGTGACTCTATCCCCTCCTTCTGCTACAGGATAAAGGAGTATAAATTCTTCATTATACATTTTTAGCATACTGAGCCCTTTCTTCTCACTTAGTGTTTAATGCTTTTAAAGTATGAGATTAAATTAGTTTTAAAAATTATTTTTCTTTTTTCTGCATGTGTAAGAAGTATATGCATTCATGGCATATATATTGACATAAATGCAATATGTATTTTTTATTTTTAATGACTTCGCAATGTTAAAGTTACTATCATGTTTGCAGCTGCAAATAAAGTAAGTCTTAATAGAACCTTGCACTTCTGATCTTTATAGGTGACTGTCAGCCTCTGGATGTCTCTTCTGTACATCACAACAACACGTTTTTGAAATACTCCGTGTCATTGCTGGGTTATGGTTTTTATGGAGATATATTAAAAGATAGTGAGAAGAAGCGGTGGATGGGTCCAATGAGATATGACTACTCAGGTAATTTTTGGAATTCTTTTGTCAGTGTGTAAATACTTTGGAGCAGTTGGTTTAGTCTCTCCAAACCAACCTTGTCGGAAGCTTGTAAACATCAGAAACAGACTTGAACTCCTTGTAGCACCAAGTATATTGGATCGTGTTATGTAAAGCTCTTTGGGTTTGACTTTGGGGTTAACGTTGACAGTGGGCTCAATAAAGTTGTGTTGAATATGGGCCACCTATGAAAAATGGCCTAAAAAGTAATAACTTCTGTCCTAATCATTATGACTTTCTTTTTAGTTACTTGAAGAGAGATAGGCACTCCTCTGTCTTGAACATTCAGCCGATGGAATGAATTGTTAATCTTGCCCTTATTCTAGCACTGATTAGAGAGAGATGTGTGATTTAGTCTTGTTACCTAGTATTTGAATAAATCCTATGGCACTTTCCTAGGGGAAAGTATCTTTTGCTTCCTTTGATTTGTGTTAGGGAAAGAAGATGCATTAGGAGAATTTTAGTGCAGGCCAATTTTAAGATTCAACAGTGATGTATAACTAAATTTTTTAGTTGGTCTTTAAAGATGTCAAGTGCATAATGGCACTTCTGACAAATGTTAAAACATTGGAGTGGCACTGTGATGTTTTCTTGTTCCTTACAGTCTAAAACATCATAAGAAAAAGAATTCTGAGCTTGAGGAGGGCTACTACTGTTTTGCAGTCCTTAGAAAAGGAAAGAGAGGAAAAATCAAGGAATGTATGCAGAGATGTTTGCCATGTGGATTTATAATGACTTAATGCTGCATAATGCCTTTTTTATGTAGGCTTCAAGACTTTTCTTTCTCATCATTATTATGAAGGAACAATTGCTTATCAACCAGCAAAACATACACACGGATCTCCACGAGATAAAGAGAGCTGCAGAACAGGGTAGGCTAATGTTTATCTCAGGATATTTGGTGTGAACTATTTAAAAACGTACATAAATAGAGGTTACAGAAGTGTTGGTTTTAATATCAAAACACTTACTCTAAAAGAGATAAGCTTGTAAAAAAAATTACTGACTCATTAAAAAGAACACCTCATTTTATCAGGTCATTAAACAAAAATCTAATAAAATTTTGTTAGCTGGTTCTTCTCCTCCCTCAGTTTTAAGGGAAGCAAAATATAACAGCATAGGACCCAGTTAAAAGATGCTGAGGATATTGTGCTGTGTTACTACTAAGAAATCAAAAGTCTGGATGCCTTGTAGCTTCCACAAAGGGAAATAATAATTCAGAAATTCTTAAGTGTTCACATTGTAACTGGATCTAGCAATTTTAGCAGTTGTTTTAGTGCCATGACAACAACTGGCATGACTTGTCCTAAGGACAAGTCCTCTCAGGAATCAGCCTATCTACCCTGGTTTTTTGTGTACTACTATGATGCTGTATAAATTCTGTGTGATATTCTGTGTTTCTTTAGTCAGGGGGCCTGTCTTAATCTCCCAGTGTTCCTTCCTTTCTCTTTGCTTTCACCTGCTTGAAGTTATGCACTAGTATTTATTATTCTTCTTTATCTACGAGTTTAGCTATCAGAGATGAAGTACTTGTCACAGTGCCAAACAGCACAGCAGGATACAGAGGAACCACAAACTTTGTCCAGAAACAATAAGACTGCTGTGCTAGTGCTGTGACATGCTGCAGATGAGTCTCTAGTATCAGCTGGAGCAACAATCCTGACCCATCAGGTGCCCTGATGCAGCAGAGGCTCCAGAGGGAGAAAGCTGGCATCCAGGTGTCAGGAATGGAGTAAAGAATGCCTGGTGCCTCACAGCGGATTTTTTACTTCCTGGTAACTGCTGGAAGGGCAATAGAGCTGGGCACAAGCAATTTAGAAGAATCCTGGAGTGTGATAATGATATAGATGATGCAGATGATTGCCAGGCTGGCTAGAACAACTGCTCTGCCAGTCTTTTTACAGAAAATAAAAAGTGGGAATGTGATGGTTGTGGGCCATTTTGGCAGTGGTGGCTGTGAGATTATAGAGTTTTAACTTCTGAGAGTATTAAGCAAGACAAGACATAGAATTGCAACCCTGGACTTTGGTTTATTTGGGGATCTTGGCAGGATTCCATGGGAGTATAAAGAGTATACAGAGGCATAGGAGAGTTAGTTGGTACCTCATCAAAGTTCGAGAATAATCCACTCTGATACTCAGAAACTTGATTAACCAGGATAGAAAAGCAACTTGAATGAGCAAAGAACTGAGTAGTAAAAAGAAGGTGAAAGTGGAATGGGTTACTTTGAAAGAACACAAAAGATATTGCTTAAACATGCAGGAATGAAATTGAAAAAGCCAAAGCTCAGGTGGAGTTGAAATCACTAAGGGATGTGAAGGGTGTTGCTTTTTATGAAGGGATTATTTAAATATACCAATCATAACAAAAGGCTGAAGGAACTGTGGGCCTGCTGCTTAGTGGCATGGGGAACATAGTGATAAGATATATCAAAAAGGCTGCAAAGTTACCCCTTTATCTCATTTTTCACTAATGTAGTCTCTCCCCAAGCCGTACAGGTCCCCAGGCTCCTGGATGAAGGGGAAACAGTGGATGTTACATACCTTGACTTCAGCAAGACCTATGGTCCTGTTTGCTGTAGTACTGTTAAAACTAATTTGATGAGGTGTGGACTAGGAAAGTGGGTGGGTGAGAAACTGGCTGGACTACTAGAAAGGTTGTGAATGCAGAGTCTGGCTGGCAGCCAATTACTAATGGTGTCCCTTGGCAGTATTGGACCTAATACTGTGCAGAGTCCTTATTAATGACTGGGACAGTCTCAGAAAGTGCTCTCTCAGCAGTTTTGTGGATGATACCAGATTGGGAGGAGTGGTTTATGTTGAAAGTCAGGGCTGCTATTCAGAGGGATCTTGGTGGCTGAAGAAATGGCTGATAGGAATCTCCTGAAGTTCAGGAGACGTAAATGTCCTGTACCTGGGGTGAAATAGTCCCATGTAAGAGTGTTGACTGGGTATTGACTGGCTGGAAGGCAGCTCTGCCAAAAATAACTTCAAGATCCTGGTGGACAGCAGCTGTACCTTAGTTAGCAGTATGTCCTTGCAGCAAGGAAAGCCCACCTTATACTGAGTTTTCTAAGCAGAAAGGAAGTCAACAGGTAGGAATGATTCTTCCCCTGCACTCAACACTTGTGAGATGGACTGTCCCCAGTATGTCAGTGTCTTTCACTGTTAGAGCAGTCAAATGTTGGAACAAGGTGCTTAGACGTCTGTGGACTTTACCCTCACAGATCCTCAAAACTCGACTGAGTAAGACACTGAACATCCTGATCCTGTAAGACCAACTTTGATCACATCAGTCCCTCCCAACCTATGTGATCTTATGTCTCTCTGCTGCTGTTACCACTGACATCCAGTAGTCTTCAGAGCTGTACTTAAATAACTGCACTGCCTGCCGGGCTGTGATGAGTCCAGCCACATGAGGGTTGTCAGTGCTGTGCTGCATCTTGTGATGGGGGAAGATCTTGTAATGACTGGGTAAAATAAAGTTGAAATGCATAATAGTGGAGGTCTTTCAGGAAATGAATGGTGTTTTTGTTTTCAGATGTTACATTTGCAAGAAAAGTGAGAAACAGCTGGCAGAACAGCACAAGGAATGTGGATTAAAACATGAAGGTAATTTGTCAAAAAAAGTAAAATGTGATAGTATTACACAAATAATTATTTTTCAGAATATATCAGTTCAAATGCTCGTATATTTTGGTTTTTTAAACACTGAGTTACTAGATAATCCATTGTTTCTTTCAGTTTACAGAAAACATGTGTGTCATTGCCCTCTGCACTCAGCACTGGTGAGGCCACACCTCAAATCCTGTGTTCAGTTTTGAGCCCCTCGCTTTAAGAAGGACATTGAGGTGCTGGAGCATGTCCAGAGAAGGACAACAGAGCTGGTGAAGGGTCTGGAGCACAAGTCCTGTGAGGAGCAGCTGGGGGTGTATAGCCTGGAGAAAAGGTGCATCAGGGGAGACCTTATCACTCTGTCCAAATGCCTGAAAGGAGTTTGTAGCCTCACGGGGTTCTCTTTCTTCTTCCAGGTTACAAGCGATAGGACAAGAGGAAATGACCTCAAGTCATGCCAGGGAAGGTTTAGTTTGGATATTAGGAAAAATCTCTTTGGGGAAAGGGTTGTCAAGCATTGGAAAAGGCTGCCCATGGAAGTGGTAGAATCAACATTCGTGTGTCCTGGAAGTGTTCAGAAGACACATGGATGTGGCACTTGGGCAGATACGGTTTAGTGGTGCTAAATTGACATTTGGACAATGTCAATTTTGACATCTGATTTTAGAGGTCTTTCCCAAACAAAATGATTCTATGATACTATGATTCTAAGTATGTGAAAAACATTTAAGGTGTCTCCTCCACCCAGACCTCAGAAAGTTCTGATAAAATCATACTAATTACTTGTATATTTCAGCGTGTTTAGTTTTTTTTCTTTAGAAAAAATAATATTCTGTGAGCTAGGACTCTGGGTTTTTGTGAGGACTGAATGGATAAACTGTGAGGTGTCGTAGAAGGAAGCAGTTCATTAAGATAACTTTTAGAATAGATCAGTCGTAAAATTTTGTTTTTGTTAGCACAAATGTCACCCTAATATGGGGCAGTGAACTTGGACAACTAGTAGCTGATCTAGTGGACTTAAGTATTTCTGTACAACACTCCACCAATACTCACTATAAATGATAAATGAGATTTCTGTCCTCTTTCTCTAGTTACACTATCCTTTTTCTCTTCTTTATCCCCATTCTAACCCCTGTGCACACTTGTGTCATTTTTTTTTTAATGGACATAACTTTGTTTTCCTTTTGCTAAAACAACTGTTAATGAATTCTGTTCAGTCATTCTCCTAGTTGTATCTCTTTATTTCTGGCTACTACATCCTAACAGGAAGAAGTACTGATATTCGTACACCTGTGGCCTTGCTAGAGAAAGATACATAGATTCAGTTGGGTTTTGCCTACAGCTTTGGTTCATCATCTTGGATAAACCCCTCTTAAAGAGCAGGCAGGCTTCCTGTGGGTCCTTTACTGTGTTTTTATTTCTTCTTGTAGAGCCCAGTGCATACAACCGCAATTTTCTTGACATGAACATTTGGTCCTTGTGACCTAGATTATCTTACAATTACAGTTTTTTTGCACTGTGTCTGTGCCAGGTTCTAGGCATTTTTTAGCAAAAAGATCATCATACTGTGGAGATTCACTGGTAGCACAAAGATTTCTGTGCAACTTGAATTCCTGTTACACATGTTTAGTGCTTTCATCCCAGCTGCTGCTTTCAGATCTTCGAGACAGTCAAGAGATGGCCAAATCAGAATATTTCTTGGGTTATTTTAATCTATGCCCAGGTTCAGCTAAAGAATTTTTTATAGACTATAAATAATGGGCATAAATAATAACATAAATATGACAGTAGGCTTTTTGGTAAGAAATAAATTCTGTCTTTTTGAGAGATAATTGTAGTTAGAAATTGCCAAACTTTTTTCTTTTGTTTGTGGGGGGGTTTTATTTGCCTTTTTTCATGTTTGTGTGTGTTGTTTGGTTATTTTGTTGGTTGGTTTGGTTTTTAAATCTGCCATTTTGTTGCCTTTCATCCAGCAAAGGACTTAGTTAGCAATTAAGACACTTTTAGCCAACATTGCACATGACATTAAGCAGCTGGTTATGTAGGATATTGTTTACTTTATTCCATTCTACTTCTGGTAGCTGGCTCTCTTTGCAGTCCAGTCTCTTCTCCATGCAGTGCTGGTAAGGGAACAATACAATCAGCTACTTTTGATTCACAATAGAAAGGATTTTAAATCTCCAGATAAGCTTTTCACTCAGCAGGGTGTCTTGGCAGACTCTTTCATTGTGCCTACTGGGTTTGTGTATGGTTCAGATAAGTTTAGAAGGATGCCTGATTGGTTGTTACTGAACATATTTCTTTGAACTGTGCAGGAGTCTCTGTGCATGTGCTGAGTAAATGTTGAGTGCTAGTACTTTATGCTGACTTCAGCAATTTGCAATGTGTGTACACAATAGGCCATTGAAGTGAGTGCCACTTATGCACTCCCTGCTTATGACTGCCCTATTGTAGGAAAGATATTTTGAGCAAATAATTTGTGTTATTACAGTGATACACACTGCGAAATGGTTATGAAAACAGTTGTTCATTTAAAACGTGATTAATACCCTGACTTTGTTCTTACTTTGAACAGTGAAGGTGTTCTTGAGTAACATGCTGAAATTTATTCCAGATGAAAACCATGTATTACAGTAAAATAAAGAAGCATTTTACCTTAAGTAATTTGAG
Source organism: Corvus cornix cornix (assembly GCF_000738735.6). NCBI lineage: Eukaryota > Metazoa > Chordata > Aves > Passeriformes > Corvidae > Corvus > Corvus cornix. The sequence continues at coordinate 15,101,883 of NC_047057.1, read as the reverse complement.
ACTTACTACAGTGAGCATACTTAAAATGTTAATACATATCTAGAAACACTGATGACCAAATTACTAATGCTTCTCAGAGAAACAGCAAAAGGATTTATTAATAAAAGGTGTTGTTTTCATTTTGTTGTTTGTGTATTAGAAAATGCTTGTTGTTTCCAGTTCCAGTAGTTTATGTTCTGTTCAGTTACCTTCGTCTCAGAGCAGGGTCTTGTCATTTGCCTGCAGCCTGAACAGTCATTCTATAGTCTGACATTTAGGTCTGTCTCATCTCTCTTAACATGCACATTTTGAATCTGATTTAAATTACTTCTTTCAGTAATGTCCTGTTTGAAAACAACATAAAAAGATCAGCAGTAAAGCAAGCAATACTAAAAAGCACTGTGGCAAATGAAGCAAAAATGCTGAATTTAAAAGCTGCAGTTTTTTCTTGCTATTTCTGATTTGTTTCTCAGGAGATAGAGGGGATAGTCTAGATGGAAAAATTATAATAAAGTTTTTTGTTTTCTTTAAGTCTTTTGTCACATTATAAGCTTACATGGTTTTCCTGGAACACTGTTTTTCTTGGTTCTGTTACTAGAGAGTGGACAGTAAGGAGTTCCAATGAATAAAAATTCCGGGAAATGAGAGAAGTTCAAAGAGTGAAGAGCAACTACAAAATACTTTGGGAACAATTTTTTTCTTTTTCTTTTTTCTGATATTTAGAGCCTGGAACATGTCAATTCAAAATTAATGCATAATAGACTTCAGGTTCAAAATAACCTAGACAATTGTGATATTGATTCTCTAAAGTAAATGTGAAGTTCCTAAAACTGAGACAGTAAGGAATATCAGAATTTCAGGACATGAAATACATAGCATAAATATTGTCTGTAGTCCCATCACAAAAGCACCTTGAAAATCATTGCAAGTTAACCAAAATGTGGGGAACTGAATAATGTTAGATGTTCAAGTCCATACCAGTTAACATTCCTCAAAATCTCTACCTTTTTTACATAAACAAACTTCAGCATTTTTTGTTCACTCCTTAATTTTACCCCTCATGACACTTCACTCCTGAACTCCCAACATGTATGTCCATAGTCTATTTTGCAGTCATTACTTCTGTGGAATTGTTCATTTGAAATGAGTCCACTTTTGGAAGGAGAAAAAGAGTGTTATGGCTGCTTTTTGGCTTTTTCTTATTGTGATAAGGAAGACAATTATGTGTAATCTAAAAATAAAAGAAGGCATTTTTCATATATTTTTATCCATATTCAAGAAAATACAGTTTAGGTAACAACTCTGCTTTGCCTGCCAATGTTTCTTTGTTCTAGAAAATTCCTCTGCCTCCTGGTAGTATCAATGCCAGCACACATTTGAGCTCAGTCTAGATGTAAGCTCCAACAGAGTTTCATGGTGTTGAGAACAGACTTTGTGTTGTTTTCTAGAAATCTCTGAAGATTTACACACAGGGACATTTAACTCTGTTAATAGTTCTAATCTTCAGACATTTGGGGCTGGGGTGGAAACAGACTCCTGATATCCTGCCTGCTGGTCCTTGCTGAGTCATCTCTTCCCTTTGTCTTTTTTTAAAATACTAACTTGTAGCATTGAGGCAGAAGAGGAATATTGCTTTAGAAACCAAATACTAAACTACGATCTTTGCATCATTGTTTATTCAAGATTGTTGAAGAGCAAAAATAGAATTTTAAAAAGTTAATCCCTCTGAACTTTCACACTACGAGAGCTGTAACTTGCCTCTCTTTTCCATTCCTATGCCTTTGCCAGTTTACCCAAATAGCACTGATCCTGAATTTGACATGCATATGCCAGAACAGGCAAGCAGTTTTGGGAGATAGTCACAGTCTGAAGGGAGAAAGCAACTTTCTATGTTAAGTGTGTGAAAAACAGATACTTAAAAATGTAATTTTTAAAATGTAGTTTATTTTAGATATTTACTGACAATACATGAATATGCCCAGGGAAGACTTTTAAGTTGCCAGTGGTTGCTTTTTAGTGTTCTTGTGAGTAGATCAAGTTATTACCTATCTCCATGTCTTTATTGATATGTTTCAGAAGGTGAAGAAGAGTGGAAGGTTGTAAAAGGGAAATTTCTAGCCATCAATGCAGTAAGTATGAGCTGTGCCTGTCCACGAAGTCCAAAAGGTCTTTCACCAGCAGCTCATTTGGCAGATGGTTCAGCAGACCTCATTCTAGTTCGGAAATGCTCCAGATTTGATTTTCTACGGTATCTTGTCAGACACACAAACCAAGACGATCAGGTGTGTATTCCTTTTGACAGTGAATTATAGACAGTCCATCAAAAGTGTAAATATTGGTATTCTTATATGACAGAAATAACATCTATAAAGCATGTTTGTTTGTTTTTCTAAAATTTATACATTTTGGGTGATGCAATCTCAGCATGTGTATCATAAAAAATAAAGCAGCTCAAAACATTTTACCAAACTCAACTCCTTGGCCATAGCATTCTAACAAATTTCCACTTCTGCCAACGGAATTCAGTTTTGTAACATTTTCCATGTATTTGCTGTTTGGACAATATGTAAAGTTATTTTATCACAACTGTGCCCTTATATAGTTGTCATGAAAAACTGCTCACAGCATGAATAGCTGAGGTAGATGTGGTGAAGCATAATAAATCACTTTTGTGAACTGTATAAAAATGTGATTTAGAAGAAAGTTTCCAGAACTGCAGTTTGATTGTAAACTGCAGGCTTTTAGCAGTATTTTACTACGTGTAAGTGACCAGGATATGAGCTTTATGCATTCAGCTTCAAAATTATTTCTTGCATGCGTTATAGCTGTCAGGAGGGAAGATTCATCACTGCTTTGGCTCGTAGTATCTGTTGAAACAGAGCTATGGCTGTATATACACATATTTAATACTTGTCACAACCTGATATTATTAATATGTTCTGGAAATTTTCTGAACGATGGACTAATGTCATATCTACTGCATAAAAGCAATACAAATCTTGAATGTTTATGATGCTACTCTTCTTCCTCTGTAAAAGAATTAGTATAGATTCTTTTCCCTTTATTTCCTCATTGCCAGTCCCTGGGACATTGTGAATGTGTCCATATTCGTCCTTCCCACTGTTCTCTCCTCCTCTTCCCTTCACACCTTCTCACTCACTGTTCCTTTGATATTTTCAATCATTTGAAGCCACCGCTGGCTACCTTTCAAATTGGCTGTAACATTTATCAAGGGACAACATTCTGCTTAGGCTTGAGACGTGAGAGCTCGGGTGCTCTCTGCATAGACACGGGTGACGATGCAGCCATGGATACCAGCATTTGCATCAGAGCAGTTTGGACCAGCACACTGTTAAATGAGCCCCACTGGGTCCAGGAGCCACTGCTTCCAAGCATAGAGTTTGATGACTTTACAGTTCTTTATGGTTAAAAGTTGAGGGAACTTAAGACCTAGGAGGTGTCTCCATCTCTGCTTTTTCTGGTTTTCACTATAGCCATTTCCTTTCCAGTGCTTCTCATTTCTCTCTGGGATATGCTGGTTTTGCAGTGGAGATTAAATGCAGGGTTGTACATATGTCCTTAGCTCAGGTTAGTATCCACCATAGTAGTGGGAAACCCTTTTTGAAAACTTAAGGAAATGTGAAAAAAAAGGAAGAAAAGGGTGACTGTACACCCATACATACTGATTTGTGAGTAAACTGTTTCTTCACATTTGCTTCCTTGCCATCCCCTTCTCATAAACACACCCAGACATACTCCATGGCCTTTGCTAAATGACCTGTCTGTATTTACTAGAGCTTGCTGAATATTTAGTTCCATATCTGTTAAGTTGCTTTCAGGGCAGATGGGGGCATCCTCTAATTTATTGTTCCTTCAATTAATGAAGCCTGTTTTAAAGGATCTGTACAGTATTGTAGTGTTAATCTGCAGCCTCGGTTTTAGGAGCAATCTTCTAATTGACCTGCTTTTTCTAGTTCAATTAACTAGTTAATTTTTTTTTTTTTTTTTTTTTTTTTTTTTTTTTTTGAATGCAATAATATTGCCCTCTATTCTTCATGTACCCCCAGCTCTGTGATTTGATATCTGTGATTTGATAACACTGCCATGGAATTCTCGCCTTCAGGGCATTGTTCCAAGTGCAAAAGCAGAAGACTTTCAGAAAAGCCTTAAGGACTGTGTTTGAACAGGTCCTGAGGATGACACAAAGATACAATCCAAACCTTTTTGACTTTGTGTTGAGATCCAGTCTAAGCACAGAAGAGCAGAGAAAACTAAGTCTCTGTGAATAAAATGTATCGAACTCAGAAAGGTTTGAAGTACACCCCAAAACTTGATTAAAACCAAATGAGGTTAGATGTTGAAACCAAAAGAATGATATATTTTATTTAATAGTAAAAAAGGCAAAGAGATAGAAAGAGAAAAGAAAGAAAGAAAGAAATAGAAAAAGGAGAGGGGGGAGCGGGGACAGGGAGAGTGACAGAGACAGATTAAGCAGAAACATATCACCCTTCCATGGATCCCAACAATGTCTCGTTGTTTCCCTCCAACTGGTCTTCCTGGTGGTGAGGGTCCCCCACCAAAAAGTATAGAATCCAGTGAATTAGTATACATTTGGGCCAGATGGGAACACCCACGTGCCTTCTCTGGGGAGGTCAAATTTGACACTGTCCCTTGCAAGGCTGTGGATCTGTTGCATCATTTTGTATCATGGGCAGTGCTCTGGTGCAGGGTCTGGGGACCCTTTTGGGGGTGGGCCTTTGATAGGCCATGACATTCCATCTGCTGTCCCTGATGTGGATGTCCCTTAGATGTGGCTTTCCCGAGGCGAAGGGTCTCCACAGCTGAGCTGATCTGCACAGCAGAAGATGGGTGTTCACTGCCTCTCACCAGAGGCTTTTTCACCACACACCCAGAACATCTCTCCCCACCACCCTTTGGTGTGAGGGTCTGTTCGAGCCTGGCAGCTGATAACCCTGGGGCTGGGCCTCCACCCCGAAGGTGCTGGGCTTAATCCTCCTGTGAATGTATTCTTCTCCCCCAGCCAGACCTGAGTCACTGTATGTGATCTCCACCAGTTTGCAGTGCAGGCCCTCAGTCAGGAAGCACGTTCAGGGTGTGGTGGTCTTCCATGCAGTTTTTTTAATACAGCTTTGCTATAATAGGCAAAAGTCCTTCATAAAGATGTTTAAGCTATAAACCATCAGTCTCCAACACTTTGATATCATGTTATAATAATTTTTATATGTTGTTTAAAATAGTCTTTATAATCCATTTACTCATAATCTCAGAACCTGTTATCTGGTTATCTGTACAGTGACCATTGAGAAGTAAGGTTTCATTTTGGCTTTATTGTTTTTGACTTGTGCAGTTTTTCAAAAACAAAAATTACTTTGTGTCTCAGGTAAGCTTCTCTAGAAGATTGGAGTGGACAGACTGTCCTTGAGTACAAATTGCTGCATGCTGAGTTGCTTTACACATCAAATGTATTAACTTGTAATTGCCTGATTTGCCCATTTCTTTTTTTTTCCTAGTTTGACTTTCCATTTGTAGACGTTTATCGGGTGAAGTGTTTTCAATTTACATCAAAGCTTTCAGAAGACAATGAAAGCAATGTCATGGACATAGGAAAGAAACGTTTTGGCCAGTTCTGCAGAGATCATCCAGCCTGCTGCTGTAATATTGTTAATAGCACCTGGAACTGTGATGGAGAAACTCTGGATAGTTCAGCAATTGAAGTGAGGTAAGCTTCGATTTTTCTGTCTATATAGCAGAACACATTAAGCCTTCTCATTGATGTTCATAAAGACATCCCAGAAAGATGCCTGTGCATAGCAAATTTGAGTCTTCTGATAATAAACCTAAATATTTTTGTTACAGTTTTGAATCCTTTCCAGAGAATACTGCGACCATATGTGTTGTAAATGATCACTCTGAGTGAGATGGATGGCCCTACCTTTGAAGTCATACTTACTTCTTAGGAACTGGTATTATGTGCTTAAAGTGCTGAAAGTGAAGATGGTGTTGGAAGGATTCTTTTCAAATGAGTGCAATGCCTCATTACTCTGAGCAATAGCTTTTCCTATTTAGCTTAAGTAAGCTTCTTTGTCTTACAGAAATACTGAGTATGTCCCCTACTTTGTGTTTTGGCACACAGCACAGAGTCTTATCTCCGATCTTTGCGTACAGAGGAAGAATTTTGCAGTTGTGCAAATACTCAAATTAGCAAAGAAGTTTGTGAAATTTGAAAGGGGTTTTTTTTTTGTTGTTTGGATTAGTTTTGGTTGCTTGTTTTGTTGTTTTTAGAGCAAAGGGAACCAAAACCATAGTATTTACATACAAGTGTGTTCCACTAAAACATAATCACTTAGCAGTCCAAAGGTGAGTTTTATAAATGCTGTATATTGTAAAAGATTGGCTCATCTAAGTGTCTATAGAACTTCTTGTGTAGACAAGGGGAGTAAAAAAGGATACATGAAAGCATCCAGCCCTCTTTGCAGGGGAGGATTGAATCAAAAATGAGGGTGTGGTTCCTGTAGTCAGGAGTAAGGAACTTTGTCCAGCTGCTTGAAATTAATGGATTATTACAATTAAATTATTAGAATTAAATATGTGGCACCCATTTATGTCTTGTTAATTGATTTCTATATTTTTCAGGGTTCACTGCCAGTTAATGAAACTGTTTGCAAGGGGAATTGAGGAAAACTGTAAAGATGAAGCTGCCTACAGCCAGAGTAGTGTTGAACAATTACTATAAACATTGTTCCTCCAATGGGGAGAAGAAAAAAATAGAAGCTCAAGGAAATTGAGTAAATATGCATTTTAGTCAAATTGACAAGTATTTTAAACTTTTAGATTTTTTTTTATGGCTTCAGTATAATTTTAGACATCTTACTGCATTGTGTCATTTTTTAAAAAAACCATTGTAATCATTAAAATATATCTTGGAGCAATGTAATCTGTTATGTTAGAAAAGAGAGGGTTGGCCTATATCTATGTATTCATGATGACTGATGAATTCTCTGTGCTTTTCTAGAGAGCTAATTTTGTAGTTGTGTTGCAATAATATCTAAATGTTATGAAACATTGGACTTCCCACTGGCACCAAGGCAAGACATTTTCAGTGTCTGAGAAGATGTTTTCTGCTGGGAGTGTTACGTAGTTGCATGTGGCTTAAATGCTGGACAACGGTGTTGTCATTCGCATCTTTTTTTTTTTAATTAAAATCTTTCATTTTGTAATTCTGACAATACCTTGCAACTTATCAATGCAATTCAAACACACATTCCTGGCTTTAAGTAGTAATAATAATAATAGTGTACAAATATTTGAAAAATAAAAGCACAACTATATACAGGTCACACCTCATCCTATATATTCTGTCTTTGAAGGCTTCCCTGCATCATGCTTTTTGGGATTATAAAAGGTTTTATGACTGTTTGGATGATACCAAATACCACACAGTGCAACTGAAAAGTCTTGCAAGCAAATTGCAGGAATACTTGTATAATATCAGGAAGGCACTGACAAGGGAAAATATAAATAAGTTCTCAAACACCAGCAAGTTTTAATTTTTTAAAAATATCTAGTATTAACATATTAAAAGCTTCCCTCTTCAGTACACAATTCTTTGGACATTCTACTCCATATGTTAAAATGTCTCTGCAAAATAAGATGTTGAAATGTTAAGTTTAGAAATATGATCTGATGATTGGAAGTCCTTAAAATAATTTAACTAAATATGAAAGAAAATAATTTGTTTTGTGAAGCCAAGGGAAGAAACTGGCATCTGACAAATCATGAATGCACTGTGCTGATTTGTTTTTATAATAAAAAACATTAGACTGTCATATAGAGCTATGGAGTGATTATTTAAGTTGTGTATAGTTGTGTATTGTGGCACATACATGTTTTGTGTCCGGGGTTGGGGCTAAATTTTGCTCTTCTTGTACAGACTTATTCCTGTTTGAGGACAGAAGTTAGCCCCAGTTCTATTTTATCTTTTTATAAGTGTTCTTTTAGGTTTAAAGTTCTCTTTAAAACTTACTGTGTCTGAGGTTTTTTTTGCATCCAAACAGCTGATGATTCTGTATTCATGTATATTTATTGGTACTTCTGTCATCCAGCTTGTGTTAGGTTCATGTTTCTCATATATTTGGTCAATGTAAGCCATGGTGATGGGTCATTTCATTACTGAAGCACTTGAATATTGTTACAAATGGCAGGTTATTTTTTTCTATTGAAGCTATTTACATTCCAGTTTTGTGTATTATCAAAATTGTGTGCTATATCTCTGTTACAAAGTATTATTCATATTGCTCTATACGACAAAAAGCACTTGCAAATTATACTTGCCTCAAGTACAATCATACGAAGTTTAGGATCTTTATTTTGTTATATAGTATTTCAGGAAAATACTTGAATACTTTTCCAAAACTACTGCTCTTTGCTTTCCTTATTAATACAATGAGTTGAAATGTTGACTCATCCAATGTTTTTCTGACACTTGTAACACAGGTGTTACATATACTGTATTTTTAAAGCCATGTTTAATGAGTGAAATAGTACTTTTGAACTAACATCCCATTGAAAATGAAATTATGCAGTTCTACAAATGTGAATATTTTTTGAAAGTGTCAGTTGTTAAAAGATGTCTGCAGTAATTGTGGTTAATTCATGAATATTGTGAGAGTACCCAGACTTCCAAGTTACAGTAATTCTTGTGCACACTCAGCTTACAAAGAGTGGGGGAGTTTGAGGCATTGCAGCTATCCAGAGCACATTCTCATCAATGAGAACTGGAATAAATACTAACCAGCTCTCTCCATTAGTTTACTAGCAAGTCATGAGACCCCTACTTGAAAAATACAGACTTAATCTCATAGTGAATGTATATTGAAATGCTTTGAATATTTGAGTATCTGCAACTGAGTGCTTGTTGTTTCCAAAGAAAGCCACAGTGAAGGTCTCCTTTTTGAGAAAAAGCCACCAGAAAAGGACAAAAGAACATTGTATAGTATGGTAAAGAAGTGTGAAGTAAATAATAAAAACATTGCAACATAATAAAATTAAAAGGTCTTAGGTAATAGAAAAGCTGCATAGTTGCATTTGAATAATTCTATTGTAGCATATTAAACTAGCAAAGCACCATATGTGAGTTGTATGACATGTCCAGTTTGTTTTTAAGAGAGCTGTGTAAGTAATATCTGCTTACATTTTAATTCTAGGGATTTTTTTTCTCGGAATGTAATCTTAGTATGGAAATTATGTATAGGAAAACCAACTTTGATTTTTCTTTTTTCCCAATCTTGCTGGCTTCAAGATTAGAAAATGAGTTCTGTTTTATGATGCTAGGGCATTTCATTAAAAAAATAAAACTGCATTGTACAACAGTACGTTGGTTTTCTTCTTTTCACAACTTGATTTGAAAAAAAATCTCACTGACAGAAATCCAGCAGTAGTGCACTTAGTGTAACCACTGTGGGCTGATCAAACCAAGAGAAGCAATTCATAACCTTCCAGTGGGGCTGATACAGCTTTGTGGCAAGTGTGAGTGTGAAAAAACACTGAGAGTGAAGGAAAGCAACTAGTGAAGCTGGACTTAGGCTAATACTAAGCAACTCTGCCAGGGCAAACTAAATATGAAACTTACTATAATGCAGATATTTAGGGTTGCTATTATTATGGAAGTGAAAAGAAACTGCTGTTCTAAGAAGCATGAAATATGTATTATACTATAAATAGTATAAATGGATGGGGGATCTAGAATTTTGTTGCCATAATTACTAGAGATGAAGTACGTATTCTAATAAGTAAAATGTGTTCATTGTAGATAAACAATGGGCACAGGAGAACGTGTTTTTCAGCTCTGTAGACACTTATGCTTTTGAAGTGTATTGGTTTTGTGTGGCAAGGTTTTGGTAGCTGGGGGGCTGCAAGGGTGAGTTCTGGAAGAAGACAACCCAGCCAGCTCCAAGATGGACCTGCCACCGGCCAAAGCTGAGCTCATTGGATGGCATTGCTAAGCACCTCCATGATAAATAAAAAAGGGTCAAAAACGCTGCTCAACAGCTTTGAAAGGAGTGAGTGTAAAATAAACATCCTGGAGACACTTAAGGTCAGTGGAGAAGGAGGAGGAGGTGCTCCAGGCACCAGATGAGATTACCCTGCAGCCAGTGGAGGACCCCACACTGGAGCAGGTGGATGTGCCGTGAGGAAAGCTGCAAGCCATGGAGAGCCCATCTGGAGCAAGTTTCCTGGCAGGGGCTGCAGCCACGGAGAGGAGCACATACAGGAGTGGATATTTTTGGCAGGAACTGTGGTCCATGGGGGACCATTTACTGCTCAGGAAGGAGAAAGAAGTAGGAAAATGGTGAACTCATTAGAACCCCCATTTCTCCATCCCCCTGTGCTGCTCAAGGCAGAGGGGATGAGCTGAAAGAGTCAAAAGTGAAATTGAGCATAGGAATGAGGCAGAGAGGGAGGAGAGGAGGTGGTGAGTTTAGGTTTGAGTTTGGGTTTATTTCTGTCTTACTCTGGTATTAATTGGCAATAAATTAAATTAATTTTCCCCCAGATGACTTTGTTTTGCCCCTGATTAATTGCTGAGGAGCCTCCCTGTCCTCAGCTTGACCCATGTGCTTTTCATCATTCTCCATCCCATCCTGAGGAGGATGGTCTAGAATCAGAAATTTCTCCAAGCATGTGTCTTGCAATTCAAGTATTAGAATAATAGAATCTTAGAACCGTTTAGGTTGGAAAAGACCTTTAACATCATAAAGCCCAACCCTTAAACCAGCATTGCCAAGTCCACCACTAAACCATGTCCCTAAAGGCTGCATCTACATGTCTTTTAAATACTTCCAGGGACAGTGACTCAACCACTTCCCTGGACAGCGTGTTCCAATGTTTGATAATCCTTTCCACAAAAAAGTTTTTCCTAATATTGAATCTAAACCTCCCCTGACACAAATTGATAGGAACTTGGAATGAAAGGGACTTTAAAGATCAGCTTGAGTCTAAAGCTGATATTGGCCTCAACTCGAGGCCATTTCCTCTAGTGCCTCTTGTTCTATTGCTTTTATATAGAAAAGGAGACCGACCCCCACCTGGCTACAAGCTCTTTCCAGGTAGTTGTAGAGTGTAATACAGTCTCCCCTGGGCCTCCTTTTCCTCAGAATAGGCACACCCCTGTCTCCCTCAGCATCTCCTCACCAGACTTGTGCTCCAGACATGTCCCCTGTTCTGTTGCCATTCTCTGGACATGATCCCCTCTTCTAATGAGGGGCCCAGAACTGAACACAGAATTAATTTCCTTAGAACTCCTGCCTTAATCCCTATGAAGTAAATGAGTAATAGGAATTCATCATTTTTATTCTCATTAGTGACATTGCTCTCATTTCAACTCTTCAACAGGAGAGTTAAGTAATTCAGTGGATTCTAACTGGTATTTAAGTTGCAGTAAATGAATGAATTTGAATGCGTCCATAACAAAGCAACAGTCTTCCCAGAGTTCTGTCTTACCCCCTTCTATGTACATGATGGACATCTTGCAAAGCTTATGCATGTTCTTAATTCATGCATGACTAGTCCAATTAATTAGAAGGGGGTGGGGCATTCATTCTTCAGTCATGCCTTTCAAATACTCTGCAATGAGTATTTGCAATCACAATTTTTTTGTTCAATTTCCTACTGTTTAGAAATGATTCATAATAGGTACCCACCAAAATTGAGGTTGTCTTCAAAATGAGGTTGTCTTCAAAAAATTTTGTCTCCTTTGAGACTATTGCATGTCTGAAAGGGTGATTTGCTCTTGTTGGTAGCTATTTCACCTAAGGTGCAATTTTCTGGCTTATTTCATAGAAATCCTCCACCAATAGATAAAATTAATAGGTTTTAAATTTTTTTTTCAATATTTCAATAGTGTAGGACAGAAAAAATGTAAAGGAAAAGTAATTATTCATAAAGGAAAAATATTGAAATAATAACAGAAGTGATGCAAATTTAAAATATCATGAAGACCAAATTCTGGAAAGAGAAAAACTGCAGAACAAATATTAAAAAGAAGAAAAATAAAAGAGGAAACAAGAAAACAAAACACAGATTTTTTTTTTTTTTTCCATTTATTTTTCTGGAAAGCTTTGCCTGGGTACGTGTACTGTAACTGCACAGTAAAGCTAGCACTAAAGGTTTGAGTAGATTGCTGTAAGTTTGACTATTTACAACTGGTAGAGAGAATAAAATCTTCATCACTGTTATGAAGACATATTTCTAGAAAAATGCTGGGTCGCCCTCTGTATTTCCACTCACAAACTTTACCATAACAGCAGCATTGCTGGAAGAGCTTTTAAATGAGAATTGTAAAAGCAGCTTCATGGTTTCCTGTAGCAATGTGCAACATCCGGAAATGACCATTTAATTTAATCTGCTGAGTATTTTTCATGTTAATATTTAGCAGCTGTATTTTAGGAAAGGGGAGATTGGACAACAAGAAGAAATGCTAGATTACTGTTTCAATGCTGCTGAGGTCAAGGTGGCAACTCACCCCAGCTAAGGGTCTGTCCCATAGACCTTGTAACATCGGGGAAGTCCCCACAGAAAATGCTTCCCTGCAGAAATACCTGTGTGGTTCACAAGAATGTGTTTGTGCAACCTGTTTTTCTGAGCTTTCAGTGACGTATATTCTGCAAAGCAGATTAGCCATCAAAACTGATTTCTTAAAGATTTTTAGTTAGAAACCCTTGGTCACTCACTTAGCTGAACATCCCTTGCTGTATTTACATGTGGGCACAGAGACCAGCTTGTTCCCTTTGGGTAATTCACTGCCTGGGCTATTCTGTTCCCTCTCAGTCTCCTGTTCTTTGCCTAAACAGTGTTACTATTCAGACAGAGAAGGAAAAACCCGACAATATTCAAGTAACTATTGATAAGAAAAACTGCTTGAAGATGATTTTTGTTTACCACCAAAGAAGGGGCTCAGTAGAAGAGAACTGGTACTGACAGGGTTGCTCTAGAATGAGTAGCTGCATAAAGTCTTCAATCATATCAGATACTGTTTAGTACCTAGATACCATGTTTTCATAGAATGCTGTCTAAAGCTCTGATGGATGAATTTAAGGAAGATATTTCCCCTCAGCAATACCTATCAGATAAACAGGTACTCTGAGGATTACTCTGCTGGTAGATGCTGCCCTGCCACAAGACGAAAAAACAACGCAATAAGTAGTTCTCAGATGGTTGGAGCCTCCTATTACCATTGCTTCTCGCAGTGTTTGAATTTTCTACGGAAAACAGGCAAAACCTGAACACCTGGGTGTTGCTGTGGTTGTAATTTTCTAATAAAGACTTTCAGGAAATCCACAACACATTGGTTGTTGGGAAAGAGTACACATAGGCGTATTCTTTCACCAGAACAGCAGATAGTACTATTTGTTCTCCTCTGTGTGTAGGCAAAGCTTTGAGCCAACAGAAGCATTTGTATTTTTTGCTGCATAAAAGATTTTACAGACTCAGTGGAGGAAGGTGAGATGGGGAAGAAGCACAAGGTTGCTGTTTTCTGTGCTCAGGGAGTCCATCCTGAAGCTTTTGTGGTGGGAACACCAGGCAGTAATGGATGGACCAGTGCAGAAGAGGTATGCAGTGAGCAGGAATATCCAAAGATCAGTGGCTGTGCAGACTCAGCAGTCCAAACTCACCCACCCAGTAAATAAAGCATTGCACCATGCCTGTGTCAATTGCTCAGGTTTGGGACTGAAGGCCATTGCTGTCTGCCCTGCCTTCATTTGTTGGAGGAAATTTCACATCCATCAGGAAATGAGGTGCCCATTGTCTTTGAGTGGGGACCTCAGACATTTTAGCAGAAGAGTGCATATTTTTGATGACGATGCAGTTGTCTCTCGTACACGTTGAAATGTGTGCTGGGAAACCCAGGTCTGTACCAGGAGGAGCAGGTGGGTATCTCCATGGCTGGGCAGCCAGTGTGGGTGAGCAGGGGTGACCTGTCGCCCCCAGGAGCACCGATGTGGAGCATGCCTGGCAGAGGACCTCGGGTTAGGATGTGCATGGCATTGATGGCTCTGACACAAGCCACACTGCCTCTAGAATGCAGAAGTGACACTGGGAGCTACAACCAACAGGGAGCAGACAAAACAGCTTGTACAAAGTAGAGGAGAGGGCAGAGATGGTGTTAAAAATGTCTGTAATGGACTTGGTGACTGTGGACTGCTGTGCATCAGAGTTGCAGGAGCTGAGCACAGCCAGCTCACTGAAAGCAATGAGGCCTGGAAACAAGTGCACTGGCAAGTCAGGTCTTGATCTAAAAATAAAGCGCTTGTAGGTGGTTATGTTGTACTACAAAGGTTGAAAGGTCCTGATGCAAGTCCCAGATGCAAGTCACTAAGACAGTAAGCCTGATCTCATGAGAGGTGGCCTCCAGCAACTTACTCATGTTCCATTGTTTAAGTAATGGCTTGGGCAACATGGCTTCTGAAATGCTCTGGTGTACAGCATGGTGGCTTTTCTATCTACCCAAAGCTCTCTCCAAGCTCCTATTTGCTCATTTGCCTTTCTCTCCTCACAGCCAACTAGGCCTTGAGGGGAAGCCATATGAGGAAAGGCTGAGGCCACTTGGTTTGTTCAGTCTGGGGAAGAGGAGACTGAGGGGAGACCTCATTGCAGTTACAACTTCCTCGTGAGGGGAAGAGAAGCGGCAGGCACTGATCTCTTCTCTGTAGTGACCAAGGGAATGACCTGAAATTGTGTCAGGGGAGATTTAGGTTGAATATTAGAAAGAGGTTTTCACCCAGAGGGTGGTTGGGCACTGGAACAGGCTCCCCAGGGCAGCAGTCACAGCACCAGCCTGACAGAGTTCAGGAAGTGTTCAGACAATGCTCTCAGGCACACAGGGTGACTCTTGGGGTGTCCTGTGCAAGGGCCAGGCGTTGGACTTGATGATCCTTCTTAGTCCCTTCCAACCCAGCATATCTGGCGATTCTGTGAATATCAACCTGTTAAAACCTCCTAATGAGCAGGAAGAATACTGACACTGGAAGGTTGCTGCATCATGACCTTTTATACAGTGCAGCAGGGCCTATGTAGTGCACAAGAACTCAGGTGGAAGAGCACAGCCTTGTCATTTGGGTTTGTGTCACATGCCAGGTGGCATGGATGTGTCATGGAGAGGACTGGTGCAGTGAAGCATCCATCGTGAGTGACTGAAGAGCAGCCCTACTGCTGCTGCTCCTGTGGTACAACATATTTTTGACTGTGAATATTTGGGAGCAATTTGATGTGTTGAAATAATTGTGACAAAGGTATATTTGTTTTCAAGGCCTCTTCATGCAGGTCCACTGGAAGACATGCTTGCATTCTTGGATGTAGTCCGAGACTTGCAAAAAACATCAAATATTTTGCTGTAACCTCATTTTTCTCTGCTCAAGAACCTGTCAAGATCTTGTTTTTCCATCTTGGCTGACACAGTGGTGTCAGTACAGAGAAGGCTTGCTAGCCTGAGCAATGCTAAACATCTGTGAACAGCACAGTGCTCAGATGTCACTGGCTGGCCTGCCTTGGTGGAGACACATCAGAGGAAAAAGGCTCAGCACGTGCTGAGTCTAAAGGATAACCCTTGAAAATTACACATCTACAGAAAATTGCACACACACAGGTTTTGCCTTTGGGTAGAAGCAGATTATTTTGCATACAAATATGAGCAGATGGAGACAGCACAGAGAACTCTGCCTATTGCTCTCCCATGTGCACTGATTGAATCTCTGAACCTGCAGTCTAGTTACCATATTGGAAATATTGCCACCAGCTTTCAATAAGGAAAGAAATATAGCTTTGTTTTGCATGTGGAGTCTTTGTATTACAAATCAGTGCCTATAATCCGGGAAAAGAGAAGATATTTTTCAGTAAAATATCAAACAATGTCTTTACATGCAGTTATATACATCACTTGTTTTTCCACACCCTAAGATGCAGTGGAGAGTTCCAAAGTTTAAATAATTTTATGATAATAAACCCTCTGGTACACTGTTTAACAATTCTGTGTGTTAACGTAAATACTTTTTAATCTACCTT
Organism: Corvus cornix cornix; assembly: GCF_000738735.6. Taxonomy (NCBI): domain Eukaryota; kingdom Metazoa; phylum Chordata; class Aves; order Passeriformes; family Corvidae; genus Corvus; species Corvus cornix. The sequence continues at coordinate 15,085,827 of NC_047057.1, read as the reverse complement.
ACTGCAGTGACAGCTATTCAGTGTTTTGAGTCTGACCTGATCCTGCAGCTCCCTCTACTGAAAATTAGTTCCCTTGAAAGTAACTCCACATTTCAAAATACAGCAGTTATTTTTAAGGTAGTCTGGCAACTCCATTTCCTATGTCTCCCTACAGATGAGATTTGCAGTAACATATTTCAGTTCAAATTACATGTCACTTCACACCAGTGATTTCTACTTTTAATTTTCTTTACAGGATTCAGTGTGATCAAACGATGATAGATGCTACAATAGTTGCTTTTGTCTCAAAGAACGGAATAATTTGAACAATGTCTTCCTTAAAAAGGGACAGAAACATCGGTCAAGCAGGGGAAAAGTACAATCATAAATTTTAGCATCTGGGACCCTTGTTCATGTACCAACTTTCTCAATGCCGCTGAATTTTCCTGTGTTGCAAGTGTCTTGAGCACACTATTAAAGATGGCTTAAGTATTTGTTTCCACCAGGTCTCAGGTAGTTCTAGTTGTCACTTTGCTCTGCCCTAAGCAAGTGTGGACAAATGTCATAGTGAAAATCAGCTGCCATATGTGTTAGGCAGAGAGCCTGCAAGGACAGACAGGATGATCTGTAGTTTTCAGTCAGTGCCACATGGTGTATGGGAGGTGGGGGCAAACCTTACTATATCTGGTGTGGTTTTTCTTTCCCGGCCAGTTCCTGCCTCTCAGACCCAGCCCTGTTTGCTCCTTTTATGGCCATAGCAGCATTTCTGAGCACTCCTTCTCTCCCTCAGCTTTTCCTCTTCTTCATTGCTGTCCTGACTTTTCACAAATCCCGTTACTTTGTTTTACTGGAGTACTTTCTGGAGTTCAAGTATAGTACCTGTAGTACAGGCCTGATAATACTGCTCTCTGTTCCTTTGGTCTGCTTTTCTCCACCTTTGCACTCCCTCAGTCTGGCTGCCTGCTGCTCCAGCACACAGGCTATCAAGCTCTTCTCTATATTGTTTCTCTTCTAGAACTTTTCTGTTTGATTTTGTGATGCAGACATAAATCTGAAACAAGGGACTCACTTACTTGTACATCTCTGAGAAGAGATGTTTGACATCTGGACATGTCTTTGGGCACCCAAGGGGTTTTTTAACTTGGGGTATATCCAAGCCATACAGATCAACTTTGGGTTTCCGGATTTGTGAGTGTTTCTCTGTCTGTTTGAAAATTCTCCAAAACTCTTTTTATCAAGGGGAAATACTGATGTATAATAAATTGATGACAAGAGCAATAGGAAATTATTATTTGTTATGTATAGTTCAATTGCAAATAAGTGCCTGGTCCCCAAGGGAGCATTCAAAAACCAAGTATCACTGATATGAGGCTACATAATGTCACCATTGGGGTAAGGCACTGTCATGTTCATACTTCTTTTCTTTCTAAAAGACTAGGTAAAAGAAGCACATTGCTGTGAACCGTGAGCTTTTCTTATTTATTTCTACATTAAAAGGTATCTCCAAGGAAACAGAACTACTCTGAGGCACTGCTAAGGTGTTTGTTCCTTCTCTTAACCTTCCAACAGCCATCTTTATCAAAAGCCTTTAAAAAATAATGATTTCTTTAACATGTACAAGTATGAACAATATGAATGTCAATATTTATGCTCTACATATTTTCTTCTCTATAGCAGAGCAATGATATATGTGTAAGAGCAATTTTGCAGAAAATAGGGTGGAGTGATTTCAGGGCAAATGTTCCTTGCATTTCTTACTATGAGCTGGCTTGTTTACAATGGGATCCATAATCCACACAACACTCGACTGAAGTGCATCCTAATGCTTGTAACTGGCTTTCATCAGAAGCCATAAGCCAGAAAACGGTTGTTTCTATGGCCAAAAGGGCTGTGGAGTCTGTGTTTCTGTGGGCATCTTTTAATTCAGGAGTATTAAGATCCCTGGGGCTTGTCGTGGAAAACGATAACGGAGAACACAAATCTACTGAAAAGGTAGTAGGGGAAGTACCGATCCCTGTGGGGTAGCAGTGGAGAAATAATACAGATCAGAGAAAACGACAAGCTGAAGCCAGACCTCTGCAAGTTGATGTATCCCAGGTCAGGTTACTGGCTGAGCCCAAGTCTCAGCCAGTGGCATGTTGATTACAAAATCCAAACTGACTGCACTTTGGTGCCTTTGGCATGTGATCATTCGTCTTCAACAGCCTTACATAACTGTTTTGAAATTCATCTGCTCCTCAACAGAGCCTTTGGCAGCCAGTACCTTGCTGAATGCCAGAGGGTTTCCTCCTCTTCTGAAGGCAAAGGGACAAGACATGAATGGCTGGTCAGCTGTGTCCTCAGTGATGGAAATCATCTCCTTTGACCTTTAATAGAGCCACATCGGTTTACCGTGGATGAAAATCTGCTGCTCTGCCTGGCTGATATATATGTTAAATCCAAGCACTTATCACGAGGTATTGCACTGAAAATCGGAACAGACTTTGCACCCAAGGTGTGACCTCTGAAACTGTGCTCTGTCAGCTCTGGCAATGAAGCAACTTTTTATTTTAATTTGGTGTACCCTGAACCAGAGGAACTAGACTAATAGGAGTGTTACGTTTATTTCCAGCTGAGTTTTGAGTAAGGCAAATTTGCATTTTGTGTTGAATACACAAGGCCATCTAAACAGAGGAGAGGAGAAGACAGTCTATTGACATTATGTAAAGGCAGCATATCAGTTTAAAGGGTTCTGTTTGCCTAGAAGAGTGTGAAGGAGACTATTTAATTACCTGTCTAGGGTTGACAAAGATAAACACCCTGTTATTATTCTATGTATTTGCTTGTAACTCTATTAAGGATGTGTACTTAATTGTATCACCAATATAAAGAAATAAGTGTTAAGGTGTTTGAAAGCTAGAGGAAGTAAGATGTCCCTCAAGAAACATGAAAGGTCAGAGAGTAGAGAAAGCAAGGAAGCATAAAATTAAGGCATTTGTATTCAACTAAGATCAGAAGTGAAGGGCTGTGTTATCTGAATTCCCAATTGTAAGGTTGAATTGAGGAGTTAACAGAAAAAGCAGAGCAACATGGCACAGCAGGATGAACTAAATCAAACATGTCTAGCTATTCTGACAGTAGTAAAGGAGAGCTTATGTTCTCGAGTTATTTCAGTAACATTGAATCATCCCTGACATATCTACAATATTTGCTGTCTTCTGTGTACAACACTCTTGAATGATAACATTTAATGCATGGCACTAAGTAATCAGCTAGTTTCATTTTTCTGTTTCCCCATATTAATTTTCCCATTAAAAATACAGACAGAACCAAGGAGATTATTTTAGGGGTTTTTTTCAAATTTAAGATTAAGACACAGGGTTGTCTGATCATTTTCCTACCTGTCCCTTCTAATGTGCTTACTCTTTAGCATGGACTATGATTGCATATATCACATAAGCCAAACTGGTTTAGCCCCAGCTTCACCTGATGCACATTAGCCTTATCATTTTGCACAGCAAACACAGAGGAACAGGATGTATTTCCCCACAGAGGTGCAGTCTTTGGAAACCTGCCCCTCAGAAACTGGCCGTTCCTGTCAGGATCAGCACAGTGGCATGGTCCCAGCCCACCATCACCGAGGTGGTGAGAGGAGGGGTGATACAATACCACAGGATAGCACAGCCATGGGTTGGCCCTGTATGGCCCTGTGGCCCCATAGCAGGACAGGCAGTGCCAGACCATGGTCCATAATTGCATCCCAAATTGTTGTTTAAGGAGCAGGCTCAGAAGAGTAAGTCATTAGGTAACTTCTTACTGTTTCTGACTCTTTTTGTGGAATCAAGTGTTCTCATTGGTGCAAGCCTGAGGAGGACAGAAAGCAGGCAGGAGACATCACTTGGCCGTGTTGGGTGGGAGATGGCTCTTCTGGGATGCTCCGACAGCAGAGAACTGAGGGAAACAATTTTCCCTTCTTCTTCCCTCTCAGTACAACATCTCCATCTAATCTTCCTTTTGACACACCTGACAATATAAACTTGTTCTTTGCAACCCCAGGAGGCATTCCCAGCTGCAATTTATCATTAAAATTGTTTGATTAAATTAATTTTGCTCTTTATAATTTTTTTTTCTTAAATTACCTCAGCACTTTCAGAGGAAAATGTGGGGTTTTTTAATCAATCTGACAGCTGATTGTTTTGAGGGTTTTTTACAGCATCTGACACAGCTGACACCACTGTTTTTATCATAAATATCTGCCACATTAGTTTAAAACTGTGATTAAAGCTGCTCCACATGCTGCTGGCAAGGCAGCTGGACCTGCACGAATTACAATAATAACCACAGAAGCTCCTTCCTGGGAAGAGTGCTGTTTCTGTAGTCGTGTCAGACAAGTGCTGCCTTTTAAGAATGATTGCTCTGCTCTAAATGACATTTTTGCTTTCTCTTAGAAAAGTAAGTTATTTATTTTCCTGTGATTTTAACTAAAGAACACTATCATCCCTAGAGAACAATTTTGTTTTTCAGCACTGGAGCAATTACTTTCAGCTGTATCAAGTGCCTGAAGTATAAAAGTCTGTGGTTTCATGGGTTTGAAAAATACCTGCTCTTAAGGACTCCTAAGCTACATTCTCCATGGCCCTTACCAGACCCACAATTTCAGAAGAAGAAAGCTGCTTGTCACGTGGCCAATGCTTCCTTCCCATTTGTGAGAAAGTACATACATAACTGGGAGATGGTTATAGTCAGAGTTGAAACAGGAGATGGATGTACATGCTTATGATGCCATCATTAAGACAGCAGAACTCTGACTGGAAAAACTGTTCTCATACAAGACAATAACCACAGAGTCATAGAACTGCCCAGGTTTGCAGGGACCTCAAAAGACCATCTGGTCCAACCTTTTGTGGGAGAAGGAGCCTAGATGACATTACCTGGCATCCTAACCAACTGCATCTTGAAAACCTCTGGCAACAGGTACTTCACCACATCTTTGGGGAGGTTATTCCACTGAATGACTGTTCCCACTGTAAAAAATTTCTTTCTTGTGTTGAGGTAAAACCTCTCCTGGTGCAACTTGTATCTGTTACCTCTTGTCTACTCCATGAGCTGCCTTGTGAAGAGAAGGGGACCTCCATCCTCTTTGTAGCCCCCTTTTAAGTACTGGAATACTTGATGAGGTCCACACCGAGCCTTCTCTTCCTTGTGGATTAAAAACATAACTCCTTTAGTCATTCCTCAAAGGGCAGGTTCTCCTGTTCCTTGGTCATCTTCATAGCCCTCCTTGGGACCCTCTTCCTGTGTCTTTCTTGAATTATTGGGACAGAGGTGAGCATGATACTCCAAGCATGGCCTGACAAGATTCACAGACATCACTCTAGCTAGAGAGCTTCTGCATTGCACAGGGACAAGACACCACTGACTGCCAGCAGCTTGATGTTCTGAGAGACACCACCTTGCAGCTCCCCCCTCTGCCAAGTTTCTACCAGCCAGCTTCCCTTGCACTTGGGTAGGCTCCACCTACCACAATGCTGGCAGGACTCTGGCATGTCTTGGAGTGTCCCTGCATCTTCTGAGCAGACAATGATGGCACCAGGTCCCCTCCCAGCAACTGGCACAGAGCACGAGCTGTAGTGCTGCCCTGCCCAGAGCAAGGAGGTAAGCAACTCTGGTGACCAAGTTGTGTGTGGCCATGTCCACTGCCTAGGTAGCACACACATGTATTTTTGAATGAGGTTAGTCCCTGATGCTGGAGCAAGGAGAACAGGACCACACAGCTGAAGGCTAGATGCAATGGCATCTTGTCAATGGCAGAGTGTACACCTGTGCTGATCGTTGATTACTGACATGAATCAGGATCATATTGATGAACAATCCACTGAGGGAAAGTCTTAAAAGAGCACCTCATAAGAGCAAAACGTAAATAAATACAGATCAATCTATAATTCAGGATTACCAGAGGCATTTTGACACTCAATTCTTGCCACAATGAATAATTAATATATTCTTTGTGCTAGCAGTAAATAATGTACATGCAACATAGCATCCACAAAATGGTATTAAATGCATAAGACCATGCTATTGCCATCTAGTCATGCCTACATCTAGGGGGAAAAAAAAGCAACAACTCCCCAAACTAGAACGTTAAACAATGACAAAACAAAAAATAATGATACCTGTAGTAATCTGGGCCATTCTTCAGTTCTTACAGGTTTAAGACAAAACACACAGTCACCAGTGAGAGTTAACATTTATGGCTTGTATTCTGCTAAAAATCCTTTTTTTGCCATGTCCTTCCATCCTTTAATGGCATCACACTCCATTATGAGCCTCCCAGTGTCACAGAGCCCCCTCAGACCCAGATGAAAGCAAGAGCACTGGGGTTCACAGCTCTTTCCAGAGCAGCTTCTTTGTAGTCAGATAAAATCTTCAGTCATCATTGTCCCAGTTTGTTTAGGTCACCTGGATTAGGAAGTACTGGAGATGAAAATAACAGCAAATATTTTTGGCAAATAAAACAAATTAGATTGGTGTATATAAGCTGTTTGACTGTGCTGCCAGGGATCCATTGCACTGGTGAAAGCCCCACAGCTGTGGATCAGGATGATGGTTTATGGTCTGGTGGGGCTGGCCATGAAGGGGTGGCGACCTGGGCTGGGGAGCAAGAGAGGTTGTACCTGGAGACACACACAGCAGGAGACAGAAGACAGGTCCTGAATGCAAGCTGCCACACTTGGCCTGGTGCATTTATCACTAGTTCCTGCTCAGAGAACCTAAAAGAGCAGACTTGGGCATTGCAGGAGGCTGTTTGGTTGTTAAATCCTCTGACTTTCATCTACAATCCAGTTTTCAGGTCTCATGGACAAGGTCTGCATCAAAAGTCTCAGGTCAAGCCGCACATGTGCATTATGCAGCGCCTTTGCAATGGCCTTTAGACAGGCTGTCAGCAGAATTGCTGTCACCACCTCTCCTGAGATGTCAGTGAAACCTACTGGAACTATTGTGGCCGCTGGCTCTTTTCCGTGCATGCCCAGGCTGATGACTAGTACTGGTTAGTACGTGGTCTCCGAGGGAATTTCTGAACGTGCCCTGCAAGTACATCAAGACACTAATTTGTTAGCATAGCCTCTAGTATGAGGCTGAAATTAGACCTTCAGTTCCTTCCCATCCCATTAACCTGAGGCTGAGGGGTGAAAAGGACAGGTGAGCCAGCCCATGGTGCTGTTTCCAGCTTTGGACACTGCAATGGCCAGCTGCTGTGACCAGTGGTAGTGCACATATCCCCCCCCCAAATTCCTGCTGATGACTCCTGTGGCAGTCACTCACAGCCCACTGTCACTGACTCAGTCTGAGTGATAACTGTGACTGCTTCTCCTCCATCAGCCCCTTCCACATAAACCCTCTCTATCCCTGGCTCCTCACCTCCTCCAAACTCTCTGACATGGCTCTCACTGCTTCCTGGGGATGCATGCAGGCAAGCCAAGCCAACCATCTGCCACAGCTTCTGTCCTGGAGGGATCCCCTATCTGTGTGGGTGGCTTGTTTGCGTGTCTCGGAAGGTGAATGCAAAGGAACTTTTGCCAAATGGGGAAAAAGGTGCAGTGTGGTCTGTAATGGCAGAACATTTCATGATATTGCATAGTGGGGGAAGGCTTGTGAGTCATGCATGTGGGTTGGGGTATGAAGCTCCTTTGTGACTCTGACGCATCTGGGGATTCTGCCAAGGAGGATTTCTGCCTCTCTGGGCTCTTCTGTGGTGACTACCCGTGAGGAGTGGGAAGCTGAGCAAGGGAAGCTCTTTATTTCCTTCATAACTGCCAAATATCCTCCATATTTTTCTCCTTCTCTTGTCCCCAACTTATTCCAGGAGAGTTAAAATTCACAGTGTGCGCATGTTCCCATCAAAATACATGGGAAGCCTGAAAACATGGATAAAGGACAGGAAAAAACATGGATAAATCCCAGTAACCCAGGCTGGGGTGTGCACTGGGGACTGCTCTCCTCTCCAGAGACTTGTGCTGGAGTAGCACTTTTGGCTGGGGAAGGCAGCTTGTCAGGCAGCCCCATCCTTTAATCAGGCTTTGCAAGAGATGGATAACTGTGACACGGCTCTCAGGTGTGTGGCCAGTCCCTGTCCCATCCAAGCTGGGCACCTTCACTGCCTGCTGGGCACTTGTGGCATGAGGGAGCAGGACTGTGCATCCATCTGGGAAAGGCAGGAGATGAGAGTGCTGCGTGATGGATGGCACATCTTGGAGTCACCTCTCAGGCATGAGGGTGTGAGCTAGCAAATGAGCCTAAATGGGGCTGAGCGGCTTGAAATGAGTGTCTGGACATCTGAGGTGTTATTAGCAATCCAGGGGAATTAGATCTGCTGTCTGGGGCAATTGCATCATTACTCAGTGTAAGTTTATACCCAGAGGGGGAAGTTCACTCTTTGAGAGCCCTAACTAGGGCAGATGAAACTCAGTTGCTGGGCCTATAGATAATTAACAATGCTCTCAATATATTTAGGCCATTTTTCTCTTTGTCTTTTATTCCAGGAGAGACAACCTTTATTATTTTATTAATTTGCTTGTATTACTTAAAAAGTAATTCACGTACAGAGTAGATTGCTTGTGATATTTCTTCACTGCCAGTATGACTTGACAAAATGGCTATGAAAGCTTGCCCATAGCTCAGAGAGCAAGAATCTGAACGATGGTGCTGCCAGCCCCAGCCATACCATAGGAAGGTGCCAGCACCCACCTGGCACATACCTAGCTTGGGAACAAAGTCTGCCCTTTGGAGGAACACAGTAGAATTATATTCCCTCAAAAATATTACAATTGTTATGAGCTTTCATTGTTTCTGTGAGTTTGTATAAATTGGGCAAGTAATTCTATTTCCTATACATTCTACCATGTCTTGAGGGGACTGCGGCATTTGAAGGTAAAAGGGTTAGGACTTCCCTCCTTGTTTTTGCATATATGATGTTATTTTAGCTCATCAATTTCCATGACTTTGTTCTTAAAAAAAACATGTGGATGTTTTGACCTCACAAGCCAACAGTCTGTATTACTACCTGAAGTGCCTTGAGAGGGGTAGAGGGCTGCTGTTTTCTGTGATTTTTATGGGAGTTTATTACTTGACTACAGTTCATGTCTGGCTAATACGTATTTCCTCCACAGCTATCCCTTTCAAAGAATCTTTTTCATTTGTTCCCCTTCCTTAAAAGCTGTGCTCAGAGGTTTCTATTTATGCTTTCCGTCTTCCACTGACTGTATAGGATAGTTCCCAAAATAAAGTCAAACTCCTCACTGGACATAAGCAGCACTGGTCATACACTGGTCATACTGGTCATACACTGGTCAGGTGTCCAGCTGTGGGCTGTTTTGTGCAAGAGCCATAATTTAAATTAGCCAAGAAAACATGAAAATGCATCATCATTGTTTTTTTTTTTTAATTTCTAAATACTTTCAGGTGACAGGAACAAAGCAATTATATAATGACACACTATTATAATAACAAAGCAACAAATAATTATAATTAATTAAAAGTACCAAAGGATGGATTAGAATCTAAAACAAGAGCTGAGATGCTGTTTGCAGCAGCTGGATGTGGTGCACTGCTCCTCTCCCAGCATGAGACCCTCAGAGTGTGCTGGGGTGTGGATTGCGAGTGCCCCTGTGGGCTGCTCTCCAGGAGGGGGAAATTAAATATGTTTTCAGACACAAATAAAAATAACAAATGTTTATCCTTCTTAATTAGACTGTAGGACACTTATCGCCAGCCTCCCCCAAAGCTTACTGTTGAAAGCAAATTATTTTGAGAGCATTTTTAATGTAACAATTTTACAACTTGCTGAAATCGTTACCTCTGCTTTAGTAAGGTTGGTGGCTTGAGACTGACCAATAGACCTCAGCCATGGAAGAAGGCTCACATAGAGTTTAAGCTAGACAACTAGCAAAAGCATTTCAAAGAGAGCAACTGCCTGGAGCTGGTTTCAATGCATACATTCCTTCTTGGCAACTGCGAACATCCCCCATTGTGACAGTGAGCATATTATAGAGACGGGTAATGGGAAATCACATTCGTAGTTCGATTGAACTGTGGCGGTTGCTATATTTTGGTAAATGTAATTCATATTTGTGTTATGTTTTCAGTATATTTTATACCACTCTGCTAAATCAGAAATTCTATATACTATCTTCAAATGGGTAACTTTGACATTAAGCCTTACACCCTTCACCCATGACATATCCAAAAGAAGCTGCTCAGGGACTATTGACCTCCAACATGTCTGTTTAATAATAAGACCATTCTGGTATTATGTTGTTCATAAATTTACATGGGTTTGAGTTTTGTCAGATAGTTTCTCATCAGAAAAACTTATTTAAGTAAACGCTAGCAGCAACGACAACTGGCAAGTCTAATTACACTTGACAGAGTACAAGACAATCTTTTTTCTTCCTACCAGATGCTTCCACTGCTGTGTGCTCCCTCATCTACTAATTCCTGCCCCCGGTAGAACTTATTAAGACACGCACCTGTCATTTGGTATATCACAAATATCTGCCAAGACATGTAAAGCCTAGCAATGTGCAGCAGAAGTGCCAGTGTAAACAGGCTCCTGCTGTCACAGGAGACTAACTCCAGAAGTGAGGAATGACGTGGGATAGACGCTTGTCACCAAGGCGAGGGGATGGATCTGCAGCAGAGGCAGTCAGGGGTTTGCATCCAAAAGGTATCAGGGTACATGCCTGCCCACACACTGTAGGGCTGATGTGCTCCTGTGATCCCCACACCATCGTGTCTGTGCCTTCACCGCTCGAGTGTTCTCCCAGACTCATGCTTGATTAAGTAGCGGAGGCAGACAGGATGATCTGATGACTGCTGTGGTATGATACCACAAGGTAAATTGGCTTGATGTTTCTGTTCCAGATAAATCACAGCATAACAATCTGTCAGCATGCACAGATATATTCTCACATTTTTCTTCATCCTTGTATGAGTTTTTGTTTAATGTCACATTAGTTTGCCTTCAATGTATAGAATAAATTGACCTAATTTTTGCTGCCAGGCACAAGGAAGGGAGAACAATAAAGGTGCTCTGTGGGCAAAAGAAACATCATATTTCAAAGATCCTGGAACAACATTCCTGATGTGGAGCAAGACAATAAGAACAAGAAATGGCTGTACACTGATAAGGAGGTTGGTAGTGAAACCCTGCCAAGTTGAAATGTCACGTCATTGGGAAAATGCCCAAGCAATGCCTCACCATCTGATTGTGACATATTTTCCACTTGTCCCAGCTGCTATCTACTGCAAATGCCTACTAATGAATTCTGGGAAGCATTGAGACATGCAGATCTATAGATCAAAGTTGCACAAATTTGTTTGAGTTTGTGTGAATACAAATCCACCGTGATCCAAGAGACACATGCTACTGCTGATGGAGAGGCAAAATTCCCTTACCTTTATTCCCTCTTCCTAATAAACCTACCCAAAACCATCCAATTTGCATTCAAAATGCAAAAGTTAAATTGCAGTTTAGAGCATTATGGGCTGCTGTTTGTTCTGCTTTATACAGAATGAGAACTTGGGAAGTCTAGTTGAGCTATTTTGTGCCTTCTGGGGAAGGAGCATCAGTACATCCTCTTATTTACATGCTGCCGGCAAAAATCAGGAGGTTCCTGATTGTTGTGAGAATAAACCCAGTCCATGAGCTTGTTACAGAGAAACAACCGACCAACAAGAAAACAAAATTAAAACAACCTACTTATAAAGTTTAGGAGAAATCTTGTAGTCTAGAAGGTGTATTTTTCATATCTTCCCATCTCAAGAGCCAAGAGCTTTTATGATTACTAGTCCAGATATTTTGAGCCAGGAATTAACTGTAACATTTCAAAAATAGGTTTTATATGCTAGAAAATAATTCATACTTTAAGGGTCAGATATTTTGAAGTCTTCTAGAATTGGGAGACTGGGAATTTTCCCTTTCAATTGGAATAAAGGTTTCTATTTCTAGCCATATCCAATATAACATATATGGGACATTAAAGCTCTGACATTTCTAGGCAAAAGAAAATTTGTCACTGTTGTAGCACTGATTCCTACCTTTCTAATAGCTCACACAGGTGTCATTTTAGGAGAAACTCTGTGTCTGAAATGAAAAAGAGGAAAGATTAGCTATATGGAGTTGTTCCTATTTGGAGACTGTTGAAGTAAAAGCTAGGTGATCAGGTTTGAGAAGCAGATAAACTGGTTGAAGGTGTATGACAAATTCAAATATAAGGGATCCCTGTAAGTCAACTCCCCATCTCAAAATGTGCCACTATATATCATCTGGGAGATCTGTGTGTGAACCCTGTTGATTGAGTATCGAGGGACTGGGAGAGGCAGCAAGTGCAAAATTCAGCAGAGGCCAATTGGTCTGGTGCAGTTGAGTGGTAGGTTCAGCTTCCCCGTGACTGTATCCCTCCCCCAGGAAAGGAGCCCGTGTCCCCAGGCCTCACTCCATGATCCTGAACTCGTGGGGTTCAGAACCACACTGGGCCAGTGCTTTGCATGTCCTGTCAGCATGCCAGTCTCTGGGAACTCAGCAAAAAACCAGGCTGGACTTCCACAAGGCCCATGTTCTTCTTTCAGCCCCTTTGCTAATTTTTAGGAATAGCCTCATCAGTCAGGAAGGGTTTGAGTAACCATTAACAGCTGTGCCAAAAGGGTCTCCCTGGGTCAGGACTGTGTGAGGCTGGATGACACAATCTCTGCCCCAAATCACACCCAAGAGAGCTCAGTTGCTGTATTGATTATTTATTTACCCTGCTACTACATGCTTCCACTGGGGAGGGGGAGGAAGAAAATACATATGGGCTTTCTTACCAGCGCCTGATGCAGATTCCCAGTGATAGACAGGGTGAAATGGGAGAAATTATTTTTTTATGCTAGCTTCTGAATGGTATATGCATACAGAGTGCACCTAAGTTTTTAACTTTGGATAATTTGTTTACCAAATTGCTGTGATATCAGGAAAGTAAACACGTAGAAAGTGAGTATATAATATTTAAACAGTCATTTCCCCAGATTTTTGCACTTATAAATACAGCCCAGCCCCAACAGCCTTTCCTTCATCTACATGAACATACAGCTTTGATGATAATGTACTCCCTAGTTTGTTCTTCCACTGGTTTTCATTTCCTATAGCTAGTCTTTCAAACACGTAACAGCACTATAGTGCTTAGGCAATTATTTCCCATGTCTGGGCATATTTATCAAGCGGAATCAAGTATTGATTATCTGTAGAGAAGGTCTCAGCATTCCTTCATATTTTCCAGCTGGCCAGCTGGAGGGGAAGTTCATTTTTATCAGTGAATTGAAAGCTAGGCTTGTGTTCCTCTTGTTAGACAAAATACATCAGGCTCTGTGGTTGCGGGTTTGTAACAAAACTCAGTCATACTGCCTGCTTTTCACAACTGCTGCCACTGATTTATTTGGCTGTTCTGTTTCAAATTTGGCACATCATGTTTTTATCATGCTTAGATCAAAAGAGTTAGTGTGAAAGGAGATAACCGCTTTGTATGACAAAGATTATTTTAAGATTCTAAGACAAAGTACTTAATACATTTTCTGTTCATTTCTTTTTCAGCTGCATGTCAGCTAATTCAGTCAGAACAAATTTCTGTCACCTAAACATCTTTTGCCAGGAGAATCCTGCTGCTTTCAGGGATGAAGATTTCCTTCCCAGCATGATTCACAGGCCCAGCATCACACCAGTACTAATGACCAATGCTGCCTATGCTCTTCAGCCTTTGCTGCTGAGGTCCTTATTGCCAAAGGCTTTTAAAGAATTACGAATTCTAAGGAATTGTGACTTGTGTCACTCTAATACAGCAAGTGTGTGTTAGTACCTCTGCTTTATAGATGAAAGACACAAAACTGGAGTGAAATAGGAAATTTACCCACTACCTTACTGGATAACCTGTGGGGAAGCCGTAAGTCTGTCTCCTGGTCTCCTTATAAGCTCTGTGTCTTAACCATAGATCCATCATTACCATGTATTTCAAGGATATATTAGTACTGTTACTACTGCTGCTAATACCACTGTTTTCAGCAGATGCCCTGTTTAACTGATAGAGGAAAGCATTCTATCTCAAATTTTTCTCCTATCATCTATGTCGCAATGCAAAGGACTTTTTGGGCGAAAAAACTATCTAAGAAGAGGTGTAACAAACTCATTGGGCCTTTCACAAGGACAAACTTGTATTTCTGTAATGTGCATTCCATGTGATAATTCATCACATATTTTCACTGAGAAACCTCCTGTGCAGCAGACTGTTTGCAGGAATGGAGCGTAGAACGCATTAACACAGAGAATTCACAGAAAACTGACATTTTTATACTGATTTCCTCACACTTGTTGTTTGTTAAGAGCTGGGGGAGTTCATAAGAAGCTGGGGGAGTTCATAAGAAGCCTCAACAGGGCAGCTCACAGCTGGGAAGTGTCTCTCAGCCGCAGAGGGGGTGGTGAACCAGGTCCTCAGCACCTCTTGGGCACTGCCCCTTGTGGCAGTATAAGGGCTGTGCTGCCACCACTCAGCCTTGGCCAAGGTGCACAGAGTCCCCTTGCAGATAACTTACCATATCCACTCAATCACCTAATATTTAAGCAACAGAGTCATCCTTTTTGACCAATAAATATCCGTCTATGCCTGGAGGGGCAGAGTGTTGCACAGGAGCCGTGGTGAGTGCTGCTCCAGAAGCACAGCAGCAGCAAGGAGGGCAGCCAGATTGGTCACAGCCAGAGGGACTGCCTAAAACAAAAGCTAGAAATACACTGTGAGCCACTTCTCTATTCTCCATCCATTACCCTACCACATGATGTGTCCGGTTTGCTTTTAAATCATTTCAGAGATGTGACTTCTAACACTTTTTCTAGGAAAGCTATTTCACAGTCGATTACATGTCCTTGTTAAAATTTTGGATGGCTGGATAGTCAAATCTCCGTTTGCTCACTTTCTTACTTTTATTTGCGATTATACCCCTGAGAAGTGCTCTAAACAGTTTCCTAATGACTCCTTGTTTGTATCTTTCAAGCACATGTAAACAGTTTTGGACACCATGTAAGGCATCCTAAAATCTTTAGCTCATAGGTGATTTCTCCACGGATCATCCCCTCTAGCCCTTATGTTAGGCATTTTATCCTTCTTAAAGTTCTTTATAATCAGTCATTATCTTCCTAGGAAGGCTGGTGCCCAAGCCTGCATGCAAGCTGTAATTTGTACAACAAAGATTTCATATTCATAATGCTTCTAGGCTGCACAAAGTTTTAAATTATGCTCAGCGTCCTACTTTCACCAGTAATTGTATCTCTTTCTTCCTAACCTTATACAGAAAGAGAAGTGAGCAGCTTTTCAGTTTAATTAGTTTGGTTTCTGACAGACTAAATGCACAATCCTGTAAAGAACAGCAAGGTTAAAAGATTTTCCTGGGGTATATAGAACTGCAAAGAAAAATACATACATTTTGCTTATAAAATAGAAGCAATGCTGTAAGGGATAATAAAACATTTTCCTCCCTTTGTTTTCTTAAAGCACACAACTGCTTTAGGAACATATGTTTGTCATCCTCTTTCCTAAAATAAACTACACATAAATATATTCCTAGTACCATCCAGATATTTTTCATGACTACGTGACAATCAGATGTCACAGGCAAGGTGCTCTCTGTCGGGATTCAGAACATTTGGTGTCACTGCATGGTAGGAGTTCTCTCTGCATAACAAAATGAGTAAGGCCTCTATAGAAGCTACTTTAATGTTTTGGTAGAAAAATTCTTTCTGGGAATCAATAAATGACCCTTTATATTGGAAAAAAAATATGTGCATGATTTTATACCAAAACCTGATTTCAGTTTCTTAATAGGCCTACGTGAGAGACTGTGTGAAAATCTTGGATATTGTGGTAAAAATGAGCACACCGATACCCTATAGACTTCAGTATGGTTTAGAGCAGTCAGGATGAAAATAACCTGGGATGATTCTGTGTACTTATTAATTAGAACAACTATCATGAATATGTAGAATCTTACTGTTAATAATAATAATAATAATAATAATAATAATAATAATAATAATTTGGACTAAATTATGTAAAACCTCAAGTTAGGACCTGGGTTCCAAAAAAATACAAGATCATTTTCATATACCTATCACAGGATCACCTGGTCTCTCCAATTTTTCTCAAAAAAGAAGAGCTGTTTTTTCCCTTCAGGTGAGCAGCCTTTTTGAAGTGCTCTAAGCACAGCTGCTATCATATCCACTTTCTACCCTCATTCAGTACAGTGAGATAAAAAATATGAACAAGCATGTGAGGAAAAAATATATGAAAACCAAAGATGATATCTGTTTATGAATAGCATGGTAGAATACAACTTTTGAAAGACATCGCTTTATTACCCCTTCCTACTGTACTTTCACTTGAGGATATTTCCACCTCTGACCTTTACAGTAAAATTTTACTCTCCTCAGTATTTATTTCCAGGCATCTGGTTTTCATCTAGCTGCTGATTGACTCTCCAAAATCTAAATCACTGCCTGTAAACTCCAGCTCACTTAGAGCTACTGATCTGTGTTAGTAGTCTTCCCTCTTTCACCTAATCTCTTCTCCATTGGAATACGCAGGGTCGGGGCACCCAGGAGGGTCGAAGTTTGCTTCAGCAGTCCCTTAGATCAGCCATGTGCTGCACAATGGGAGCTGGATGCAGGTCGTATTGTGGTCAGATCTGAGACAGTGAATGGGGACTGCAGTTCCAGGAGATGGTCTGATTAAAGCACATAAGCCTTTCATCTGTTTGAATCCTTGTTTTTAGATTACGGTGCACTAGGCTGCTCTGGAAAGCATCTGGACAACAGAGACCCAAGAACCTCTAAGGCAGGACATAAAGATGAGTTTAAAGAGGAAAAGAAGAACTCAATTACTTTTGTTCTCTCAAATGGATAAAAATAGCCTTTAATTTTTATTTTACTTTATTTTTTCTGAGAAGGAAAAATATTGACATGGGACCATAACTCATAAGACAAAGAAGGGATACACAGAGGCCATGTCTTCCAGATTTGTTACTAAACAAACCCAGCGATAACGCTCACCTTTGTGTGACTGTCCCACATGGGTCATACCTGCTTACAAGCTGCCAGAACCTGAACATGAGAAGACAAACCTGAATGGGACTCTTCTGAATGGGGTTTACCTGGAAGTCTTTTTTGGGGTGTTTGAGTACTTTTGAATGCCAAAAGAAACTTATTAATGAGAATCATCCTCAATATATAGCAACCATAGACAGAAAACTTCAGGCAATTTCGGATGTAGTGCTGGCAGCAACAGCAGTGCAATGCCACCATTTTTCCTAAGTGATGCAGTGTAAGGCTGGATTCTGGTGGTCCTTGGCAAGGTCTGGTGTTCCTTGATACTTGGGCTGGCTAATTTGAATGGGATAAAAATTCAACCATTTCTACAGATCAAAGATACTGAAGTGTTTTTTCTTTATTTATATTTGAGTGAATCTACTTTGGCAGAATTCCCTCTTCCTTGTGCTTTCTGTAAACTTCCCAATTGTTAAATCTGATGCAGGTGTTCACAGACAGTACATTTCAATACCAGTTTTGTTCTGTATCAGGTTTTATATCTTACTTCACAGTATCAAACTCAAAAATCTTCTCAGAGTGCATGAAGCAATCTGATGACTATCCATCCAGCACATTTGCTGTGTCCATCTTTCTCCAGAGAAAGGTGCCTGCAGTGCAGCACATGATGCTGCTGCACACACAATGCATCCTCGCCGCTGTTGGGGTGTGCTGTGGCTGGCAGTGACAACTGCTGGGCAGGGCCCAGGGAATGGGCCTACCTGTAGGAACCCAGAATGCCGAGAATATTTCTCTGCCTGTTTTTAAGGGTTTTTACCCCCCTGGACAACACTGGTAGAGCTTTAAACCTTGGAAAAAATTACCAACAGTCAGACAACAACTAGAAAATACAGTGGTGTGAATTAGGTGATAGACTACTATGTAAGATTGTCACAGGGTGAAAAATTTAGAGGTTTTGGGCTTCTCTTTATAGTATATAGATAAGAATAAGAAATATCAAAATGGAGGATTGTTGTTGTTCTCTAAACCTTCCTCTCCTTCTTCTACTACTCCATATTCTGCAGTAAAAGTAGTTTGGATTGATTGGATAGAAAATTCCGCAGTTCCTAGTTGTGTTACTGAATAATTGGTAAGAAAGTGAAAATAATGTAAGTTTTTAGTAACTTTTGGTTAAAATATCTTCAAAAGGCTGTGTAAATCTTGATAATTGCTCTCACTCCTACTTTTCCTCCTTCCATGCTGTACCTGAGTCACGCTAGTGGCTCAGTTCCTCTGGTAAGACTTAATAAACAACTATCTAGAAGCATTGAAACTACAGAAGACATCTCGCTTTATCTTTTAAACTCCTTGCAAGGACTTTCAGCAAATTCTCTCCCATCAGGAGATACTCGATTTATGGTACAGTAAAGTGTCACCTACCCATTGGGAGGAAGACACCTTCTGTCAGCACCTCAACTCTTCATTTCCACTGAATCCTAGGTACTAGGTACCAGCTGACAGCAACATTTTCATAAACAGACTTACATGCTGGATGGATCAGAAAGAGTATTGTGGTCATCAGTGAAAAAATGCTTCAAGACAGTGCACCAGTTGCAACTCAAAACTGCCTAAAATGAACATTGAAAATGTTCAAATACTTAGAATAGAAGGAAATGTCCTCCTCTGAAAAGTCTGTGAGTGTTTGACTGCTTTCATTTTGTGCAAGGTTGGAATTAAAGCAACATGAATATTGTCTTAAATTGGGGAAAAGGTGAACCTATAGGTGAGAACTAAGATGAAACTGCTCTACTGCGAAGATTTTGTCTAATATGCAATTTGTATTCTTACCATTACTGCTTTCTTCCTAATCTTTACTGCAGAAAAATTAGCATTGGAGAAAAGCCTCATAATCCACTGAGATGGACACTCAGAAAATCATAACCATTAATTCAGAAAATGAATAAGCCTGTAATTCATCATAACTTCTCAATTCTAGATTAAGTTAAGATTAGATTAAGAGGACTCTATACTCTCAGTCTCTCCCCCTTGCCCCTCTTCTTTTTTTCTCTTCTTAGTTTTCATTAAAGTCACTTCTATTTCCGTTTAAAAACTTTAGGTTGTGTTTAGCAAAGTGGATGCTTTGTTTATAGGACTCCTCATGTAACCTGGAACCACCAGGAGGTCTCCTGTAATTAGCTCTGGTAGTGGGACTGTGCACTTTAATTCGAATACTTGACTGATCTTCTTCCACTTCTGAGATGTGGCCTTCATACACACTTACTGCAGATATGGAGACAAAAAAAAAAAAAAAAAGAAATTAAATAAAATTCCTAACTGTGTTTTCTCTTTACCTTAGTTTATTTTTTTGGATTCAAACTGGCTACCAGGCTTCTAAGAGTCCCTGAAATATTCTGTGTTTGAGTTCCAGTGTTTAGCACTGCCACAAGGCCAAGGAATGAATACACCAGGGAGCAAGGGAGTTCTCTTTGTGCCAGTTTTCCCAGTATAGATCAGTTTTCTGTATTCTATGAAGGGACCATGCTGGTGACAGCCATTAACACACATGCACAGAAACACTGATGTTGTTGCTGTTTGGCAGGTGTGCAGTTCCCCATCAGTGAGCACAGCACTGCTATCTCTGAGACTGGTGTGTTTCCCATAGCAGTCTGTGGGAGTCTGGAGCTGCTAGCAAGGAGTAAGGGCCAGATCTCATCAGATGCACCATATATTTCAAACATACACAGCATGCAAATTTGCTGAGAGAAATCAACATCAGGGGGTGTGCAATACCATACATTTTAATGTAAATTTACTCTTTCAATGAGTTTGTGGCAAACAAACTCAAAGTTGGGGTAGAACTAGATTGCGAGTAACCTTTCTCCTCCCGGCACCTAACATGAAGCTATCACACATTCAAACAGGCCCTCCTTCTGGAACTGCAGTTGCTTGGGGAGATAGGTGCAAAAATGCTCAAGAGATAATGCTGTCAACACTGGGGAGCAGGGCTGCCCTGAGCAAGGAGCAAAGTGCTGGACTCGATAGTTCCTGTGAAGTCATTGGCAGGAATAAAGCCTGCATAGTCCAAGCTGCACTTTACTGGTAGCTTAACATCTTCGAAAAGTAACCTCTTCGTGCTCCAGGAAGGTAGCTGCTGTGGGTTAAAGCACTGTCAGACCCTGCAGAAGGGGTGGTGGTGTCCCCCAGGCAGTGAGAGCCAGACTGGGCAGACCCCAAGTACCTGGAGCGTGGAGCAGTCCATGTCATTGACACCCAGCACGGCCGGTGGTGCGGCACAGCACAGGAAAATACTTCACAAGGCTTTGCCAACCTGCCTCTTCTGAATCCACCAGCCTGTATGGAGCCCGTGTTTGGCCTTAAGAATGTGACAGCCACTTGGAAGGGCAAGGAAGCTGCTATGGATTTGGCCATACTCTGAGAAACCAGAGCTCTATGAAGTGTAAAATCTTCCTTACTTGGCCAGCTGCTGACTTGCTTACAGAGCATCACAGGAGTGTGGACCAGGTGTAGGGTAGCTGATGGTGCCTAGTCCAGTAGCCTTTGGACTGTCATTGAGTAGAGAGTCTCTTCCCACTGTAGAGCTCTTGTCCTCATGCCTTTCACCTCTGCTAAACCCTGATGTGCCCTGTGTCCCCATGTGTTTGGCAGCAGCCTGCTGTGACTCCGGCTGTACTCTGCCCTGCAGGGGAACTACTGTGATTTAGAACACTGCGATTCCTGTGCTGGGTCTGACACACAGCAAAGCAATAAAGCACTTCTCATTATTGACATCCATGGTCTCACAGGTCCAGCCCACTACCTAACATACATCTATAAGTGCACACAGACACAAACACCAGGAAAATAGCTTTCAGCTCAGCCTGGATCCTCTCCCCAGGAATGTGATAATCCTGATTAGCTGATACTGTGGTCAGACTTCACTTACTTGTCAAACAAACTCTGCTGCTTAATGAAATTAACAAATCCACTTCCAACCTCAAAAGGGAGGTTGCTGTTTCTTTAAATTAAGCCTGCACTGCCTCAAACTTCTACTGAAGTGTCAGCAGGTATATTCCAAAAATTACATCTGTAGAAATGACTGCCTTCCCCTCCTGCTATTCTCTGTTCATCTATGTAGAATCTAATTCTGAAAAATAAAGTTATCTCCTAAAAATGGTAGTCTAATCTCTATTCTGAGATCTGAAAATCTGCAGGGCTGACTCTAACTGCCTGGGTGAAGTGATTACCACTCAGTGATGTACCAAAACATGGGGCAGATCCACACTTTGCCCAGATATTTTGCTCCAGACTATTCATCAAAAGCAAAGGTTTGTGCTGTGGTACTGCTCAGCTTCAGAGCAAAAATCCTAGATACTTTTTCACAGCTCTGTGAAAATTAGTTGCATAATTCACTGCATATCTCAAACCTGTCTTTATTTGAAGGCTCATGTCTACTTTCCAATTGTTCTTATGTTCACGACACCTTAGTAATAATTACAGCAAATATCAGCCTTGGTCCCACACAGCCGCTCGCTCACTGCCCCTCCAGCAGGAAGGGGAGAGAGTGGGAAGAGTAAAAGTCAGAAAACTTGTGGATTGGGATAAAGACAGTTTAACAGGACAGAAAAAGGAAAAACAATGATAAAAGAATTCAAATATCCAAAACAAGTCATGCTCAAGGCAATTGTTCATTACTTGTTGACTGATGCCCAGCCAGTTCCTCAGCAGCGGCCCCCAGCCAGGTTCCCGCAGCTTTACATGCTGAGCATAATGCCACATGGTATGGAACACCCCTCGGGTCCGTTGGGGTCACCTGTCCCAGCTGTGTCACTTGAGCCACAACTCCTTGAACCCCTCCATTCTTCCCACTGGCAGGGCATGAGAAGATGAAAAGTCCTTGACTTGTATAACCACTACTTAGCAACAACTAAACCATCAGTGTGTTATCAATATTCATTTCGTACTAAAACCAAAACACAGCCCTGTACCAGCTACTAGCAAGAAAATGAACTCTATCCCAGCCAAAAGCAAGACAGCACCTTTCAGCGAGACCATTCAGCTTTGGAATGTATTTCACCCCAATTAAAAGTCACTTCCCCTGGTTACCGCAGGAGACATGTCACTCTGAACTCCCTCAGCACTGCTCTGCCCCTCTCTTCTCAGGGAGGCTTGCCATGCTGCTTTCCATGAGATTATGTTAGAAATCTCTCAACAGAAACAAAAATTCCTCATCAGGTTTGTTAAACAAGGAAAAGGGGTGATGAGCACACAGATGTGGGAAGGTGTGGTGCATTTTTGTGACCTCCCAGCCCAGGATGTGCCTGGTGCTGGCTCTCCTGGCTGTCCAAGCTGCTGTGTCGGTACTCAAAGCCGTCTGCTGGCAGGGTCCCCTGTGTGCCAGGACCATGGTCACCTCCTGGAGGGGCTGAGGTGTCAAAACCCTTTTCTGGGCACAACACCGAGCTGCCTGTGCTGCACAGGCTCCACTGCTGGAACAGGGATAAGCAACTCATTTTTTAAGAGGTCAAATTTCCTTTGTAGTTTTGGGGTTTTCTCTTTTCCATCAAATAAAAACTACATCTCCACTCCAAATGAAATGAAAACCCAGTGAATATATTTTTCTTGAATAAGTATAAATCTAGGTGTGATTTTGTGTGCTTAGAGATTTCTGTACTGAAGTGTTTTCCAGCTGTATGCACATTTTGGGTTATAAATTTACTTAGTTTCTATTAAATTCTGCAATTATATTTAGCAAGACAATCCAAAAACTTTTGGGAATTATATCTATTTATGTTTCTACTATTCATAAACTAATGATATATGACAGACTGTACAAAGAGAAGATAATTTCAATAACTAAATTTTCTGAAGAAGGTTATCCTACATTAATCCTGCATGACACCTTAGAACAGTTTTTAAGAGGGAAATTCATGATAATTTGAAAAGCCTAAGATGTTGTATTGTAGAAAAGGTAAATTGATCTCTCTTTCAATTTGCTTAATGCTATGAAACTCTATATCTCTCCTCATTCCTGCTTTTCAAAATATCAGGCAGCAAGAAAAGTGGGAAATAAATGGCTGCTGTTTAAGAAGAGATGACTTTGCTGAGGCGCCGATTCTCCCTGGGGGCTGCTTAATGTGTAAAGCTGAAGTCAGTGGCTCAAGGATGGTCTTGGCACCTTGTGCATCATCCTGCCAGAAACTGGCTGTGCTTGACACGGACACTGGCACCACCTGAGCTCGAAGGCAGGAGGCAGAGCTGGAAAGAGCAGGGAAAACCAAGAGGGATCTCTGGAGCAAAACCTGCTGCTGGAGAACTGCAGTGCAGACTGCAGGACCAGCTGAGGCTGGGAACACTGTAAGTCTGCAAGTATGTTGTCTGCCTGGCCACCCATCATCTCACAAAATACAGCAGATCCAGACCAGAGATACAAGGTCCTTTGGATACACAATGTAAACCCCATCAGTACTGCAGCTGTAATCAGCAGAAGAAATTTACTGATGACATTTTATAGTGAAGTGCAGAAAATAAAAAATTGTTTTCCCCCCAAAGATGGATATATTGCAATCTTCCTTTAGTAGATACGGAATGAAACTTGGATAAAATTTATCAGAGGGCTGAACTGCTTGGTGAAATTGAATATGCACAGTTTTAAAGAAAAGTATATTCAGGCTTTTATAGGGATGATAGCGATCTGTGTATGAAAATAATAGTACAGTAGCAAAATACAGTAATCTGAATAGATCCCACTTTCCTATATGTAGTGAGAATGTATCTGAGATTACTTGAAAAATCCATTAAAATTGCTTGAGTGTTATGCTTTCATTAAATGCAGAACTTCTTCTTCAATGATTTGTGTTCATCATAGCCTGGATAAGAAAGATAATGTTGTTTTTGCTGATTTGTGTAATTCAAAATTTTAAATTCAAAGCACACATACAAACCCATCTTTTTAAATAGAAGTTTTAACTGAAATCAGGCAACAAAGGAATCATCTCCTGTGACTGAGTATAGTAAAGTTGTATCCACAGAAGCCCATGTAGGACTACCATTATTATCCTCCCAGAGATTAAGTACTATGTTGTGCTCATCCTTCTGTCACAGAATCACAGAGTGGTTGAGGTTAGAACGGACCTTCTGACCAAGCTCAAGCAGAGTCACCTAGAGTTTGTTGTCCAGGCCCATGGCCAGAGGGCTTTTGAATATGCCTCAGAATGGAGACTCCACTGATGCCATGATGATTTTTTGCCTTTTCTTTTATACCCCTTTTATATACCTTTTTATACCATTTTATAGCTTTTGTATTCTTAGTGGTTTTTGCCTACATTCTTAGACTTACTTGTCAAGCTAGGAGACTAAACATCTTAGAAGCTTCGGAGTTAGGGATCAGAATGCCCCAGACCCCAAGGTCCTCTCCACAACACATTTTGTAAACTAAGATAGAACCATCCAGGGAAAAGGTTCCTCAGGGAGGGGGACTCACTCAAGCCTCTCATTGGGGAATCTTTGATAGATATGCTAATCAGTAACACCTATAATGATATACCCGATCTATCGTGTGTGTGCATTGCGGTGTGCATTTCAGTGCATTCCACCTGGATGTGGTGCACTTAAGGATCCTTAAAATAAATACAGAGATACAATCCCTTTTTCCCTTGTCTGAAATCAAATCAAACTGTGTTTTGCTTCTTGATTTTAAGACCAGGAAAAGGCATCACCACAACCTCCATGGGCAGCCTTTGCCAGTGTTTGGTCATTTGCACAGTGAGAAGGTGTTTCCTGATGTTCAGAGGGAACCTCCTGAGTTTCAGTTTGTTCCCATTGCCTCCGGTTCTGTCACTGGGCACCACTGAGAAGAGCCTGGCTCTGTCCTCTCTGCACCCTCAGATATTTATATACATGGATGAGATCCTCCTGAGCCTTCTTTTCTCCATTCTGAAGAGTTACAACTCTCATCCTTTCCTCACAGCTGAGATGCTCCAGTCCTTTCATCATCTTCATGGACTCTCCTGTGTGTCCATGTCTCTCTTGTACTGAGGGTACCAGAACTAGACACAGGACTCCAGATGTGGCCTCATTGGTGCTGAATAAAGGAGAAGGATTCCCTCCTTCAATCTGCTGGCAATACATTGCCAAATGCAGCCCAGGATACCATTAGCCTTCTTTGCAGTGAGGGCCTGCTGCTGATTCAGGTTGAGCTTAGTGTTCAGCAAGCCCCACAGGTCCTTTTCTGCCAAGCTGCTTTCTAGCTAGATGTTCCCAGCAAGCACTGGTGCCTCGGGCTGTTCCTTCTCAGACTTTTAGCCTTCTTACTGAGCTTCATGTGTTTTACACCAGCCCATTTCTCCAGCCTGTTGAGGTCTCTCTGGGTGGCAGTATATCCCTCTGCCCTATCAGCCACCTCTCTCAGTTTCGTGTCACCAGAAAACTTGCTGAGGGTACACTTTGTCCTATCCTCCAAATCATTAATGAAATTGTGAACAGCATAGGATGCACTACTGCTCCTGGGGTACACCACAAGTGGCGGACCTCCAGCTGCACTTCGTGCCACTGACCCCTACTCCCTGGGGATTTCCATGCAGCTGGTTTTCAACCCACTTCACTGTCTGCTCATCCAGCCTATACCTCATCAGGCATCCTTCTTTAGGACAATCTTATAGCAGTGTTCAATGACTCACTGAATTCCAGACCGACATATTCACTGTTCTCCCATCATCTACTGGGACAGACATTTCATCACAGAAGTTTATCAAATTGGTCAAGCATGATTTCTCCTTGAAGAATTCATGCTGACTGCTCCCGCTGTCATTGGAGATGTTTGTCTCACATTTTCTTATGTAGGACTATGAATCTGGCAATTTCATCTTTGCATATATTCTCATTTGCAACAGTACATACCACTGACATGAAATTTTTTACAAGTCTTGTGCTACTGATGATATTGTGTATTTCTTCTCATTTTATTTATGTAGTCTTCATTTGCGGTGGCCTTTGCAGTTCCTAATCATCATTTCTTGTACCTGTTTTATGTACCTAGCTCCTTCAGAAAGAACACTATTTATATTCAGCATATTTAAGGCACTGCAGCAATGTATGTTGCAATAAAGACTAATCCAATTAATGAAATAGATCTTAGGTTGAATTACGACTGCCCAAGTATTAACGGATTTGTTGTACTGGTACACCACAGGATGGGTACAGGTCTCTCAAACTACCTGCTTATGGGGCTGGCATTTACAGCCAACGACAACTGCAGTTTATAAACCCATAACCAACACCCTGAGTCTTAAATTTAACTGCTGCTTTTCATGTAGCTTGTGCATTTCTGTATTTCGCTTTCATTGTTCCCTACCTGCTCTTTTTTCCAGACTGAATCTCATTTTATTACCTACTTATACCTCTAAATTCTACAGGTCTCTTTTTATTATTTTTCCATCTATCCTGGGTTTTGCAACACCTTATGATTTAGTATGATCTGTAAATTTAATTGCTGTCATGTTTGCCAAAGACCATAAAGAGCCAAGTCAATTATATGGCCAAAAAAGAAAAAAGGAAGCCTTTATTATGCTAGAAATGCTCTTTCAAAAATCCCACTCAAAAAAAAAACATTATAGGTTTCTTGGACTTCATAGATGTAATTGCAAAGAGATCTAGATGACTTGCCTACATCATTTGTGCCATTTTAAAAAAACCAAAATGTATTATTAGCAAAAGTAAATACTAAAGAGATTAAAAATGGGACTTAATTCCTTTCTGTGTGGCTAAAATATGCCAGACAGGGTAAGACAAGCATTCATAGTCCACACTTTGCTATGACATATAAATTAAACCTACCAGAGTGTTACTGGAGCAGAATTCTCTCAAATTGGTTCACACATTAAGGGCAAATGCAGGACTCCAATTAATAATTTATTTTATTTAAAGTCTCTTTTATTTTATTTTTCTTTTTAATATTTACAATATTTGTTATGTGTATAGTATAATTATGTGATGCTTTGGTCCAATCTGACAACATTTGAGCTAAGTCTATAATTCTCTGTCGCTATTATGTCTGAGCTATTACAAAACTGGTAGGAATTAGAGCAGGGTAACCTTCATCATTCAACCAGAAACAACAGCAATTACAATTTGGTCTCTGACTGAGGTTAGAATAGATAAATTGAGCTAGATAATGATTACAATCTTTCAAATTCATCATTAGCTCTAACTGCATTTCTAATGCAGAATACCAGATTATTGGGCCTGACCATGATAGCTGCTCCTGACTTACGCTACACCAACATTACTAGGCTCACTCCTCTTTAATCAGACCTCTTGTTTTAAAGAGCACAACCTGAGATACACTAATAGGTATTAATTTTACGAAGTAATTCAAAACTTTGAAAACCAATTTTCAGGGTTCAGCCTGAGTACCTGATTTTCAGGCAGGGTTGTTCTCCCTTGGCAGAGAAAACAAAATCCCCCTTTCAAGTAAAACATATGCAGAAAGTCCTTTGGTTCATGAAAGTACATAAACTAAGATGAGCAATTTAGCAAGTTATGAATGTGCCTGAGTCCCACTAACCTCCATGTCTTGCCCATAAATTCAGAGTGCATGCAAATTTCTCCATGGAAAAGTTGATTTTGTATCTTTGGTTTAACTATAATTAGGATTAATTTCCTCAACTAATTTTGCCTGTAATTCTGTTACCAGTGTCTTATTGACAGAAAGGTGCTAAGTTACAAATGGGAGAGAAAACCTGCCAAGTGTTATGGGCTGAGCGAGGACAGGGCACTGGCCAGCCATCTTGGAAGCCTGAGCACCTGTAGCTGCTCATGTCTGTCTGTCTGTCTTGCATGTCTGTCAATGTCTGTCTGTCTTGCAAGGACTCTTGGACCAGATGTAAGGAAAACTGCTCCCATATTTCCTAGTGTGTAAAATATAAGACTTTAATGCCTTGACTCTGTTGCCCAAACACAGGTAATCAGTGCCATGTAAAAAACCCAGGGGTTTGGGGGTCATTCATACATGGCCCATGGGGATGACAGAAGATCCCCTTTCCCTCAAAGATTTGTGCTGATCTGTGGAGGCAGGGAGATGGTCTAATGCAGACACCCAAAGGCACCACAAAGGGGTTTGATGGCTGTGTGTAGAGCTTGCACAGTGCTCCAGACATCACAGTGGCAATGCAACGGTTCAGAGCACTCAGGCACATTAATTTTACACATTTGGTAAATGTTTTTAACCTGTTTTGTTTAGAAAGACATAGCTGACACAGACATAGAATTAGCAAATTGTCCTCATTGATACAAGTGCCTACTATAAGCTTTAAAACCGCTAGATGTTAATTACGAGACACCACAAACACATCACTCAGGCGGTTCCTCAGCAGATGCTCCTGTGCCCCACCCAGCTCCCAGCCCACGCTCCCTCCCTCTGTCAGTCTTACTTCTCAGTCAGTAACAATTGTTTTTGCAAGACATTTATCATTTCTGTTTCAAGTTTCTCACTTGAAGCTCTGCCCTTCAAATTCTCAAATGAAATGGTGCCTAAATTCTGCTCTCATCCACCGGGGTACTGTGTAAATGGTGCTTCCTACTCCAAAAGTATTTGGAGAGATTTCTGCTGGACTTTGACTTGTGCACGTTTATTAGCCTCCCATGGAAGGCTGTACAGATGCTGAGGGCTGGGTAATGACAGATTACCTGGGATGTGTGAGAGGGAAACTGTGTAGAAAACTACAGCACAGTGGCCTCCAGGAAAGCAGATACTTTGCAGGAAATATGAAGTGAAATGTTAGAGATGAAAGAGAGGGGGAGACACAGTGAAACCCATGAAAGACATCATCATACACTGTGTTTCTGGAAGGCATTCAGATGCCATGGTAATAGGCATGATGATCAAGGTAGGTCACAGAAAGCTGTAAACTAAACCCAGGCTTTCTGCTGGTGCAATCTGCTCTGGAGAGTTCTGTAGGGCTCTGGTGCATTCAGAGGCTTGAAGAGAACCCAGGGACAGGTGATGGCCAGAGGCTGGGTGAGACCTGGCACTTGTTTCTATCCTTCATAGACAGGCACAAGGCATGACTGAAACAATAGAATATTTGGTGTGTTACAGAGTGGTCTGTTGAAAATGTGGCAGACGTCACTCAAATGTCTCCTCTCTGCTCAGAGACCCGCCTGCTGTGGTCAGTGGTTGTGCTGAGCCACTGCCACGCATCAGGGGGTTGCAGGCAAAGTTCAGCATAAGCTGAATTCAATGTGTTTCCAGAAATGAGCATCTTAGGTGTAGCATCAGCAGAACCACAGAAATGTTCTGTGGCTTGCTCAGGTCTTCAGCTCTGACATGTAGAAGTTAGACTAGATCCTGAAAGCCTCAGCCCTCTCTGGCACCCACTGAGAAAAAAAAAGATTGTAAATTATTTACACATTGAGAGAGCTGACTTGTTTGGTTTTATAGATAACGATATTTTAGCTATTCCAATTCAAAGCAGTAATTAGGCAGCTGGACCAGATCAGTGTTGGAGTACAAACACCTGTTTATGTGTTTCCAGCTGTTCTCCACTGGAATTATTAACAAATATGTTGCATAATCATCTTTACAGGCATTTCAAGATCATCACCATTTTCTTTCTCATTTCTGAAGAAAATTCTGTACTCTAGAGCTTCCTAGAGAAATAAAGTGGGTGCCAGTGCAATTATAGCACTTAAGAATTCCCACCCTTTTATTCTTTTGTGTATTCATTTTTCTCGCCTGAAGGAAACATAACATGAAAAGGAGACAGAGGCAGCAGATAATGAAACAACAGCTTTATTCAGATGGGTGAAGGCAGTTTATTCATTTCTAAAAGAGAGAGGATGCCAAAAGTCTGCTGTAAATCTGAATGTCAAAATTGCTCACAGCTCAGTCTACCTCCACAGCAACAGCAAGCTTTATATACAGCTTTCTGACACTTACAATGCCATTCACAAATATTTCTAAGCAAAGGTTGCAGTCAGCTATTATTCTGTTTGTTCCAGAAGTGCTCAGGGGCTGGCTGAAAGCAGAGCCCTGTTGTGCCAGGCTTTGTACAAACAAAGCCACGGAGACACACTGCTGCACTGGCTTTGCTTGACTATTGTTTTGCTGAAGTGCAATTTAAAATGTGATGCAATTCTCCTGGCTATTAACAAGAGGAGAACATACTGTGTCTTGATTTTTGTCAGTTTGTTAGATGGGTAGGGAAAGCAAATAAAAAAAGAAGCTACATATTTTTATATATTGAGGATAAATGTTTAGTTAAAACCAATAACTGATGTGAGACTGTCAGTTCACTTGAGGCTGGAAGCATTTATTTGGAGAGCTCCAGCTGGGGAGCTGAGGGGGTGTTGGGGAGGTGTCATGGTTTAAACACAGCTGGAAATTATGCCCCATGCAGCCACTCCCCTCTGCCGACCGCTTCCCGTGCCAGAGAGACAAAAGGTAGGGATTCTGAGTTGAGATAAGAAAAATTTACTGGAAACAGCAATGAGATAAGAAAATGAACAGTAACAGCAACAATACTAGTAACAAATAGTGTATAAAAGAGGGTGATTGCATGTAAAATGCTCATGGAGCCTGACCTGGCCCACTGCCACGAGGCCAACAAGACAAAGAACAGAATGGCCCCTGGTGCCTCCTCGTGAAGGTTTTTCTTCCCGGCCCCACACCTCTCCTATGAGGAAAGGCTGAAAGAACTGGGTTTGTTCAGCCTGGAAAAGAGAAGGAATAAGGGTGACCTAATTGTGGCCTTCCAGTATCTGAAGGGAGCCGACAAGAAAGATGGAGACAGACTTTTTACAAGAGCATGTAGTGACAGGACAAGGGAGAATGGCTTCAAACTGAAAGTAGGTAGTTTTAGATTAGATATTAGGAAAATACAGTGATGGTGATAAGGTACTGGAACAGGTTGCCCTGAGGAACTGTGGCTGCCCCATCCCTGGAAGTGTACAAGTCAAGGCTATATATAGCTCTGAGAAATCTGGTCTAGTGGAAGGTGTCCCTGCCCATGGTGGGGGGGGGGGGGGGGGGGGTGGAATGAGATGATCTTCAAGGTCCTTTCCAACCCAAACCATTCTATGATTCTGTGATCTTCCTCACACTATTTTTAGACCAAATTATTTTGCATCAGTGGCAAAGGAGACAGGATAAAGGCACATGGGCAGACCAACCTTTTCAAGATTCACAGTATTGGCTTTTGAGCACTGACAGTCTCTCAGCACTGGGAGACCTGAGCTCCGAGCAGACCCTTCTGTGCCATCAACAAGATACTTTCCCAAAGAAAACCAGGATTCCACTGCTGACAAACTCTGCTGGCAGTGTGGGGCTGGCAGATGCCATCAGGAGCTTAGCTGAATGCTGTCCTGACCTCAGAGAAAAGTCTTGAATAGGAGGAATCCAAGTTTTGCTGTTTTATTGAGGCAGAAGTAGCAGGGACAGAGATGCTGTGAAGGATGGTATTTTCCACGTTGTTTTTTATTCCACTGTTTATATGTAAAGATTTTTTCTGCTCTCTGATTACATAGCATTTAAAATAAGAACACATTTCATAACTGAGTATAAAGCTTGAGCTGGGGAAGGCATCCAAAGGGTCTTTTGGTTACACAGTTTCAGGCATAAGTGGGTGAGGGAGGTTGCTATGTCTCACTACCAGAATGTAGCATTTCTTTACTTTTCTGGAGAAATGAACCAAACCTGCCCTCTCCAAATACCTTTTCCATTTTTTAAGTATTTTTCTTCCCTGTTATCTTTACCTCACCGTACCCCATCATTTTTCACATTTGCCTTTCTGGTCACATTGAGGGTGCCTGGCCCTAACCCTACACATAACCCTAACCCTATCCCAGCAGGCACAGAGAAGCTGCAGCTGCAAGCGTCAGCCCTGAGGACACGGATGTGACGATCACACCAGGTGGGAAACCTGGTTACTGGCTGTGAAGTTTACTGGCTAAGCACCCCTCCCTAAGCAATGTGGTGCGTCAAGGTTTCATGACAGGTCATCTCAGAGTCTGGGACTTTGCCATCCTTTTAGCAAAACTGTTAGGACAGACTGGCAGTACTAAATCATATGTGTGGAAAACAGACCTTAAAAGTACCCCATAGTTAATAGGCATCTAAACATATTTGACAGAAACACTCAAATGTCTGTCAAACTATAGGAAGAGAAACTGAAATAGTCTAATCATCTGGGGACACAGGCATTTACAGGGCTGTGAGACAGTGAATGGCCATAATTTCTAAATAGCTGGAGCCACATCCCAGTGGGATCCTCTGGCTAAACCAGTGCAAGGAACTAATTCTGGTGCCAATACCCTGACAGTGTGTAACTAAGACATGGAGAGGAAGTTTCTCTTAGTCTGAAGGGCAGACTACCAGAGTGAATGATGTGTCTGTACTGGCTCAGCCATAGCTGTTCCAAGCCATGGAGAAATCACTACTCTTCTCCGTGCCATAAGCAAGAACGAGGCTTGAGATGACTGGATATTGGCCAGGACACTCCAGAAGAGGCAATTTTTCACTGCAAATTTTCGCTTTTCATTACTCCTTAAAATATCTGCCAATGACATGACATTGTGATACAGCTTCTTAAAACCTCCATCACGCAATTTCTGGCACAATGGTGACCCTGGCAAGTTTCTCAGACAGGAGAATTTTGTTCAATATCTCTCTGCTGTGTATCTGTTTGTCAAGAAACGTTGAGCATGTGTTGTTTAATGTCAGGCAGAAGCACAGCTTGGCTACCGCTTATGCTCCTTCACCATTTCCCTTCTCATCAGAGCCTGCTCATTTCCTGAGCAAGTGTTCATTTCATTTGTGTGCTTGCAGTAAGCACCAAGCAAAATCTACCCATTCTAACAGAACCTCTCGGGAAAAACCAACAAAATTATAATTTTATGACTGATGAATTTAAAAATACCCCAGGAGATGTTGCTGGCAACATCAAAAGAAAAACTGTGATGAATGATGACTTTCTGTTTACCTGCCTTTGCAAAGTGTGTAAGGATACATCCTCTGGCAGAAAGATCATCTCCTTCGGGATTATGGAGGAGACATGCTAAACACTCACTTCAGATTTAATAGAGATGGAAGATTTTCCCAAGTAGTGGATCTCATACAGATATGCATACATATAAAGTACTTGTCTGTAGCCACCAGGAGCAATGACTTCTGTACTTGTGATTTTTGCACGGTTTAATTCCTTCAGAATAAGGGAAAAGGAGAGTGTTTTGACTTTGCAAGATCCAGGAATACAGGCATCTGTGACACTGGTGAAAGATGAGTTCTAAATATAACCCTCTCAGAACTAAGAGGGATAATCAGGACAACCAAAGATTTTTGTTTTCTAATAGCAAATGGCAGCTGGATTAAGACATTTGGTCACCCATGCCCAGAGCACTTACTCAAATCTTTCATTTTCTTAAGTTCAACTGGAAGCAAGGTCCTCGGTTTGAATTATTTTGATGACTTTGGTATTAATCCTTGTGGCACACAGTAAATATTCTTTTTGAAAATGCAGTTCAAATAATTCATCCACCAAAATATATTCAAACCACAGTTCTGAGAGTCTGCAAATATTTAAAGTGACGTGGAGTCATTTGACAAATTATCTTCCAAAAACATCTGTGCTTAAATTCCCTGCTAAGGTAACAAGCATTGCTTCCTATCAACAACTTCTGCAAGTTGCTTTCTCGCACTAAGAAGCCAAACCCACAAAATTGCCAATTATTCTAAATCCAAAAGACATAGTGAAAACACATTCTGCAAAATGACAACTAGGTAGTAGAGCTTTATTTATAATTGTGAAATAAATATCAGTTAATCAACACCAGGAGCACCAATTTCTATCCTCCATTTAGGTGCAATTTCAGCTGCCTAACTCATTATCAGATTGCAGCAATGCCTGCTAATCAGTTGCAGTCACATTAGACAAAATACAATTCATCTGATATGGCCGTAATTAAATCATACTCCGGGGAAAAGATAACAGTGAATTATAAGATATCTAGAGAAATTATAATTATTACTCCATAGGGGTTCTATTCTACTAGGGCTTAAATACTTCTAAGACTCTGTAGAAAATACTTATTTTGAAAAAAAGCTGCTAAAGATAAAAGTAAACAAAAACTAAATGCTGTTAATCTTATCCATCACTCACATTTCTGGCACTATTGCAGCTCTTTTGCTTTAACTTTATCCCCAAAGTGCTTTAGCTTGTCTCTGGAAGCCGCTAGATTATTCACCAAGATTGAAGCAAACACATGACTCTAATTGATTGTGGCTTGATAGCTCTTGAGTAGATGAGAAGGTTGGCCAAGGCCAAGAACACCGAGCCAAAGGGAGAAGCTCTACCTGTGGAGTGGAGTGAGGAGCCCAATATCTAGAAAGGGCATCTAAAGTACAGAGAGCAAAAAAGAGCTAGGAAAATCCAGAGTTTGGGAGCAGAGGCCAAATGTAACATTTCCTAATAAAATTGAAGTTACTGTAATCTGCAAAAAAAATTACTTGTCTTGAGTCCCAGCTCTGTTGAACAGTACTGGATCTCTAAGTTCTGCACCTGCATTCAGGATGCCAGTAGGAATGATGGGTGTCCTCCTGTTTTATTAGTGTCAGTTGTTTGGGGGTTTCATTTCGTCTTGGTTTCTTTCAAAGCAACACTAAATACTTAAAGAAATCTGAAAATTAGATAAGACATTCCTACTCACGAAATTTTTGCAATGTTCTAATACAAAGCAACTTCGCTGGATTCATATTAGTATTTGGTATTTTATGTAAGGTGTAAAATGAATGTGAAAGAAAAAATAGGTATGTCCTCTGCCAGTGCTTACTGGAATGAATTTGAGAAACTTAGATCTTACCGTGCCTCATTTGGTCTTTTTCATAGAATCTTTTTCTGGTAAATAAATCAGACCTGACTGTTTCTAAGACCTAGAGCCCTGAACATATTTCCCATCTTTTCTTTCTCTGGTAAAATGGGCAATTTGTGACAACTACCACACAACTCTTGGACAAGCACTTTGTGACCCTGGTGATTCACTACCGCTAACTCTGTCAGTTTCGTTTAAACTCACTTCAATTAGCATTTCAGTGTGAGATGATTCCTCTTCATGGTAAAGTCTGATGCAAATATCCATTTTGCTCTTCTGCTGTGCCATCACTTACCCTGAATGAATGTTCTTTTACACTTCAATTATCCATCAGACCCTCTAATTCTTTGGTTGTTCAAAGATAAAAAAGAGTAAAGCAGGTTAGCACAGATAGTACAAAAATGTGCAAGAAGTGTTTCTCCAATTGTTTGCTTTCCAGCTTTATGAAGTAATGTGCTTCTGTGGGACTCTTTTCACATAATTTAAGTGCATTTTCAACCTATAAAGAGTTGTTAAAACTCAAAACTATACCATCTCCTTATGAGGAATTGAACTTTCTTAACCCTCTTTTATGATAAATACAAATAGAGAGAAACTTAAAATGAAAGAAAATATAGTAGAGTTCAAACGGTTGAATATTGGATATCAAATTAATAAAAATTCCATGCCATGACTTTTTTTGAAGAATATGAAAGAAATACAGCATACTTTCTTCCTCAGGAGCTGAACGCTTTGCAAATCACATTCCCCTGACGATACAGCAGCGTTTCACGTTGCCGGCAGCTAGGCTGGATCTGGCTTATTAATATGGCATGATAATAGGTAAGTTCCAAATTGAGCAAACCATTGCGTAGGTGTAACTGCACGATTTATCGGCGCCTACAGTGTCTGTCAGATAGCACCGACTATGCATCCTTAGCCAAGTAATGGACAGCCAACAACTCCAGGGAGATAAGAAACAGATATGGGGCAAAATGGGGACAGCACCTGTCCCAGCTGATGTGCCAGCCAAACGTTGTGCTACCTCACCTGTCAGCCTTTTGATGCCAACTGTGGATCCATGTGCACTAGTGGTGCCAGCACTGGGCTTCTTCTTAATTCTACAGCTCCATCAGGCAGGCTTCTGATAACTCTGAGGACAGACACACCTCTAACACTGCCAGGACTATAGAACCATGTATACATTTATGCTGGGTGCTGAGGGCTCTGAAGGCATGTACTTCTCTTGAAGGGTCCCCCACTGCCATCTAAAAAAAAGATTTAATTTTTTTTTTTTATATTAATGGTGGTGTTCTCTAGGCTGATGCACGATTCCAAACAGCTGTAACTGTGCTAGATGGCAGGCCATCTGAACACATTTGCACCCGAAGAGGTGGTTATTGGTTGGCCCACACAGAGAATAATGAAGTATTTTAAATTCTGAGGAGGTGATGAACAAATTTTTTCATGCCTTAAATCCACACATGACAAGAACCAGAAAAGGATAGGCATAGCAAACACTGGATGGCTCATACACAGGTATGCACAGATGCTGAGGTTTTTTCCTCACATTTCTTGGGCCTCCTCATTTAATGACTGTTTAGAAGCACAAGTATCAAAATGCAGTGAGAAATCATTTGCTTGAATATTTTTAACTCAGGAAACTTCAAAAGAAAACCTGATCAAAGCAGCACAGCCTCTAATATTACGCTGACTGATCTCCTTCTGAATTGCTAACATACACATTATGTGCTGAGCGCAACCTTCTACCTTGAGGAGATCTAATATATATTCGTACATACTTTCAGATTGTCAAACCTGATTTCTCCCTAGTCTTTTTCATTAAATGCAAAATTTCCCCCAACACTTATTGAGTCACATTTCTGTTCCGGGAAGATCCCCAGATCAGCAGGGCTGGTGACTGAAAGAAGTGCTGGCTGCATTGCTCAGAGCAGACCACATTTGCCCTGGTGCCCAGCTGCACACTCTACAGGAATGGGTTCACAATCCAACCATTTAATAACCTCCTAACTTGACTTGCTACTCTGGATCTTTATATTTTTAGGGAGTTGTGGATGACACATGCAATAACGCATTTATCTTTTTTTGGATATGGGGCACCAGGTAGCAACACTGATGTGAAGTGGATGTGCATTTTCACTTGCAAATGAAGTCTCTGACATTTATTGCCAGTGACTTCATACTTCTGAGTCATGTTTTTCCTATTTTCAAAACTTCTTTTAATTTTTAAATGGCAGTCCAGCTCAATTCTCAGTACCAGTTCTGTACATCTGACTTGCCTATAAGCAGCTGACCATTATTCAGTCCTAGCAGCAGTTCTCTATTTTACACTTCTTCCTTTTTTTCATTTCATATTAACTCTGGTAGCAGCCACGGTTTAAAGCTGTGGCAGCTATCCGGCATGGACAAGTGCTGAAGTGACAGGCCCCAGGTCTGGCCCATAGCTCAGTGGGGAGTACAAGCTGCTTCACTTTTCCATCCCTCTGCCATGCTCTAATATATAAACTTGGGCTTCCAAACGGGAACCTCTGTTTGATATTGAGGGGCAGAAGAAAGCCAAGCCTGGGCATATCCATGAATCACACCTGCTTTCACCCCAGCGAGGGCAGCAGGCTGCAGACTGCCAGGGTGCACTCTGCAGATTTAGCACACAAGGGGAAGCTCAGGTCTGTCCTTCATTAACAGGGTCAGTCTCGGCTTTCCATTCCCTTCTTCAGAGTGCATGGAAGCAGCATCTATTCCCCCTCCTCCCCACAGCAAGGTGACACTATCTGTCTCTTTGAATCCTGGGGTCCCCTGTCACCAGCCAAGCTGTGCAAGGAAGTATTGCTATCAGGGCTGCTTTGTGCCTGGGCAGCCTCCCAGGCAGGGCTTCCCCAACATGCCTGGGGCTTTGGTGGGCCCCTTGAATCACAGCTCCCTTTGAAAAGAGTCAGAAATTTCATTTGAGTATTTGTTCTGCCCGAGACCCAAGCTTCATCCTCCACATTTCTGCCTACACCCATGTCCCTTTATCAAAAAGTAATATGAGCATCACAGAAAATTCTCCTGTGTTCAGGTGGCTGTACTAGTTTTGGGATGCATGGATTGTCAAAGGCTGATGAGGCTTGTTGGTGAAAACATCTGAGCTAAATTTTATGTTCCATGGCTGCAGCCCAGCCTGATACAGCACTGAGTTCTGCCCTTGTCTGTTCAGCCTGTGAGAGCAGGGACTGCGCCTTTCTGCCAGGTCAGTGGCAGGCAAGGCTCTGCCCCCTGCCATCCCCTTCTCCAGAGGAGAGCTCTGCCTGTTGGGGAGCTCATAGATTTCAAGTCCAGTCCTCAGCTGACCTCAGGGGTGTGCTGGACTATCCTTGCCAGCAGCAGCCTTGTTTTAATTAGAAGTTGAACATGAGACAAAAAGAAAACCTGAACACGCTATTTTCAAAGTCTCACCGTTTACCTTAGGCTTAAATTTTGAGGTTTAATCGACTCTTGGTGAGAAATTGAAATGTTAATGGTTAATGAATCAAAACCATTGCCCATTTGTGGAAGGGCAGAGTGCTTTGCTGTGGCAGAGTTTGCACCCCCCAAGGGGAGGAGATGAGATTTGGGTGTGCAATAGCAAAATCTCTGATCCACATAAGGCAGAGCACAAGGCAGAGGGAGTGAACACCCACCACTGGAGATTACAGGATATACTTTGAGCCAGAAAAGAAGTAGATCCTGAGAGATGGGATTGTGCTTTTCATCATGCCAGTTGTCTTCCCCTATGTCCCTCCCCACTCCTAGGAAAGGTCATACTCACACTGCACATTCACATTCATGCATAGGATACATTGACCTGAGAGGCAGATGTAATGTCTTAGAAGGTGTCATAAACCATCAAAGACCCCCAAAGCACCCCCAGACTGGTTTCTGAGGCCTTCCACTAGAGGACTAGGAAAGCTCCCCACTCTGGGAAGATACCTGGGCATTCCCACCTAGACTGAAAGTATATTAA
Source organism: Corvus cornix cornix (assembly GCF_000738735.6). NCBI lineage: Eukaryota > Metazoa > Chordata > Aves > Passeriformes > Corvidae > Corvus > Corvus cornix. The sequence continues at coordinate 15,046,933 of NC_047057.1, read as the reverse complement.
CCCATTGAACTCCATGTTTCACAGGCTCTTCCCACCCACGACAGATCAAGACTGCAACTATCAGTTCAACAAGACTGTGAACATCACTTTGTAACAATCAACTCTTGTCACAGGATCTATGGCTGGTGATATCTTTCTACTTTTATCCATCTTTCTTTTCCTTTTCTCCTCTTCTCTTCTCTTCTCTTCTCTTCTCTTCTCTTATTTTATTTTTTCTTTTTTCTTTTCTTTCTTTTTCTCTTTCCCCTCACACATTTTCTTGAGTTATATTTTTATGCTTTTATATTACTATATTCCTATAGACAGTAATAACCAAAACAGCTACATACCTGCTTTCCATTGCAACCAAATTGTTCCAAAATAAACCTGCATATATATTACAAATACTGATCATTCAGTGTTGTCTCACTCTAATCCACCCCAAGGGATCTATTACCAAGAGCCTGGACTGCCCTTGCCTTGAGGGGTGGGTGGTAGCATTCCCACACAGGAGAGTTTCTGAAAGGCAGAAGCAGTAGCTTTATTTCTGCTGCAAAGTTGCTGGAACACTTTCAGGAGCTGGGAAACTGTGACAGTCAGGGCTTGCCCCTGTGCATGGGCTAGCTGGGCAGGCAGCAGTTTGCTGTGGGACCTGTGTGAAAAGAGGAGCACAGTCCCACAGCTGAGGCCAGGGTGAACCTGTACCCAAACCTGCTCAGCCTGTGGCCTGCATGTGATCCTGGGGATCTTTATTTTGGTGTTCTGTCATGGAGATTTCCCAGCCATAAAATGAGGATAAAGGACATTTTTGCAGATGTCCAGCTACACATGCATAAACAGCAGTCAGCCTGCTCAGCCCTCCCCTGCACTCAATTAACACGTATTTTAATGGCTGCACTAACCCTTGTTCACTGCCTCACTCCCACTCTCCAATGCCTTTATGGACCATCTTCAGGACAACATTTCTCAAAATCACCTTTCCTCAAGAAAACTCCCTGCTTTGGGGGAGGTGTAGACAGGCTTGTGGGTTGCTGCTGCAGTCACTCCCATCCCCACACCCCCGTTCTCCATGCTGCCAACAGCTTGTTCGTATGGGGTCATATTGAGTGCGTTTGTTCAAATCTATGCTCCCAACAAGGGCTATTTATCAAGCCTACAAGATTCAAAACTGCAAGACCCTGAATTTCATAGTCATTTGCAGTGTCAGAAGCTGCTAATGGCCCATAAAATTTAGCAACTTCTCCATAAGCTGCTGGTTAATGAAAAATCGGTTAAATTGTTCACAGATGAGCTGGCACAGTGCCCTCTGATTCACAGGATGCTTTCCTTGGCAAAGGTTAGATTAACTGTGCTGGGGAAGCATGGAAAGAAGTTGGGGCATTTTGCTGGAGTGGAGGCTGTGACTTTTTCTTGGTGGAATGAGGGCAAAGAATCCCCACACCAGCCATGCAGGATGGGATCCTCTCAGACACGCCAAGACCACTCTCAGGCACTGGCCAGTATGGGTGCCGAAGCTGCCACTGTCAGGATTAAAGTCAGGCTTTTTGATAGGAGAAGAGTTCAATTCAGCGAGGCAGTTTTGTTGTAGTGCTAGGTTTAGTTTAGCAAGCTGCAGCTTTCCCTGAGAGCTCAGCAGAGCTGCTTAGGGCAGTGTGACCATTTCGCCCTCCCGTAGTCCATTTGGGACGGCTCCGCGGTTTTGCTCCGGCAGCTCTCAGCTCTACCACACAGTGACGGCGAAGGAGGCGAGAAGGGTCTCCCCATGAGGGTTTCAGAGAACCTTTAATGGTTACATCTTGTCCTGGTGACCCCCAGCGACAAGAGAGACCTCGTGATCCGGGCGCAGGGGAGTTTTGTAAGGGGCTCAGGGGCGGTACCTGGGTGGGGTTGGGGTACAGGAACCAATAGGGAGAGCCGAGGGAGTGGCCAGGGCTAGGGGCAGGGGAGGGAGGGGAGGGAACATTGTGAAAGGCATTTAATAAATGAATCAGTGGGAAATAGAGCACCACACAGTTTTGTAGTGATGGATGCACATTCAATGAGTCCCTATTCTGATCTTGAACTGAAACCACAAAGCTGACTTTCCCCGTTCTGGGAGAGCTGCATGCTGAGCAATCGGGAGTCCCTGCCTGCACATTCCTGCAGCTCTTTGGGTTATGGAGGCTGAGTGAAAGGACATCACAGCACTTAGCCAGCCTCTTGCAGAACCTATTTTGCCTTGTGTTGTCCCTACTGCTGCTACTGCTGCTGCTGCTGTTGCCTCTCATAGCCACTGCTGCTGTACCTTGGGCCAGTCTCATGACACACACACACATTGTCCTGTGTTTGGGTGCAGGACTCTGGCTGCAGCAGAGAGCAAGGATTTGGCATCCATACTGAGGGAGCAGTCTGATGTCAGAACAAATTAACGCTGCTCACCATACTGACATTGCAAGGCCTCAGCTGTCAGTGCTGGCATTTATGATGCTGTGTATTTTAACTAATTAGGCACTCACAGCCCAGCCGGTGCAACCCATCCATCTTGCAAATGCTGGATGTTTTTGCACTGGCATATGCTACAATAATGAGAATCAATGTTGCTAATGACTTTGCACAGCCCATTTTTCAGTCACCTTTGCAAATCCACATTATGCTGGGAATGCACAGAGGAGAAAACACTGGCCTTAAAACGCAGAAGGTGTGTTTGTGCAGGACAAACCCCAGAAGTCTGTTGCCCTGGCATGGCTGGAGCACTGTGGCAGATAAGCTGCTCCCACCAAAGCAGTCATGAAACTCTGAGAAAGCAATTCCTATTGCAGGCACTAGAACAGATGAGATTTCTGAGGTTACAGCCCTTAACAGGTTTCATTGAATTTTCACACAGTCATTCTTTCTTTTCCTTGGGCAAGATTTCAGGTTTTCTCTGTTCGTGAGTAGCTGCCTCTTTTTCTCACTCCAATCTGCAAGTTAAATTTTTCCCTCTTCCCTAGTGGGTGAGCAGACATGGGGCCTCCCCATCAGGTGGTGAGGATGCTGGCTACCTTTCAGCATCAGGGGTTTGGAAAAGCAGCAGCTGCCTACAGCAGTCAAGAGAAGAGAATTCCTTCCATCACCTTCAAAAGTGCCATATCCTCCCCAAGAGATTTACCAGATGTTCTGATTAAGGCAGTTCAATTGCAGTGTTTAAAAGCCTTTTCCGCCTGCTCCTCGCAAGACCCTCTCTGTGGGCAAAGGTAGCTCTAATTAAACATTCCCTCCTGCTGTGAGGACTCCTCCCTCACCTTTCCAGAAACCAGCATTGTACAGACACCACAAGGGACTGCTCTACAGAGACTAACTCGTCTCCCCTTTGTTTTTTCTACCTTGCAGTGGAAATCAAAATTCAGGGGATTTGAAACCTGTGCAGTACAGTCAGAACAGGAGAGCTCCTTCCCAAAACCCTCCCTCCAGCACTGACCACCATTCAGAACCCCCCTGCCTGGCCTTGGGTAGCACTTGTTCTAGGTCTTTTCAGCAGTCACCACCCCCCGGAAACGCTCTCAGTGTGTAGGGAGAAGCGAGGAGCCCCACAACCCTTCCCCATCCAGAGTGTAGTCTGCCTCTCCAGAATGGAGACATGGCAGTCCCCAGCTCACAGCAAAGCCCCATGCTCAGGTCAGGAGGGTCTTCAGAGACCAGGGTCTCACTCTAGCTGTCTCCTCAGGGGCTGATTCTGAGGGGAGGGACTGGGCTTTGTGGAGGGCACCAAAATATAGCACAGGAGCAAGGGAGGCAGACAACCCAGGTGCAAAATTTGCTGGTACAAAACTTGGATGAATCTTCCACTTGCAGGGGCTTCCTTGCTCTGGCAGTGTCAAGAAGAAAAACTCTAGCACTTCCCTCCTGGAGAGCCCCACAGCTCTGATGAACAAATAATCAGATAGAGAAGGTCCTACCCCTCTTGCTGAAATAAATGGGTATTTACTCCAAGTCACAGCATGCAGGAAGGCCACCCCATAAAGCCCTCCATGGCCATCAGTCCCTTTTCTCTCACATTCCAACAGAAATCAGGCATGGGGTTGCTGTACTGTGCCCTAGAGATTCTGGTTCTTTGCCTCTGAGGGTCCCCCTAGCACAGAGGGCTATCTGGCAAGATCAGTAAAATGCCATACCTGGCCTTGAGCCCCACCACTTCCCCAAGCCACAGCCAGGCAGCCCCTCACCTCCTCACACGTCTGCTTGTGCCTTCTCACTGTCTGAGCTTCCATTCTCATTCCTCTTGATGGGCAGACTTCCCTGAGCTGCCCACCAGCTGCTGGAGCAGCTTCACCCCTCCTTGAAAAGGCCAAGATAGAAAATCTTCTTAAGCAAATCCTCTGCTGATAAGTGCTATTCAGATGATGGGATTAATATTTTCCCTATTTTGGAGGCACTCAAGCGTGCAGGTGAATATATGCCCATTTAGCATGTTTTTGAGCAGTAAATATGCTTTCCCCCTCCAAAGGGCTCCCTGCCTTTTAACCCTCCCTGGATGACTAGATGCAAGCCTGGGATTTTACTGTCGCAGGACTCAGTGGAGCCAATCCCCATAGTAACGGGGCATCCACGCATGAATCCAGAGCTGCAGCAGGTCCAAGTGCTGCAGTGTGCAGTCTAGGCACATATTCAGCATCAGGGTACACATGTGTATATCAAACTAAGTGTGTATCGACTAACCTGTGCTTTCTCAGCCAATGCAGCATGTGCACAAGACAGGTAAATGCTGGTAAGAATGTGACCTCCTTGATGTGCAGAGCTTGCACACATGATGTATCCAGAAACTAAAAATGGCTAAATAATTGGACTCTGCTACATCAAACATGCCTATGACAGCCTTAAAATGATCAGAGGATGATTTTCCAAGTTGTGTTGTTCAAACAGTTTATGTTTGCGTATTTTCTTCAAAAACATACTCCTCTAAAATGGGACCCGCTGTAGCCTTACCATTAATTTTCCTGGAAGGGCTACAAAACTGTGCGGCTAGCACCACTTACTGGCAAAGCTACAGACACAAGCATTGAACAATTTTACTTTGCAAGCTTCTCACACAGAAATGCTGAACACAAATCCTGGTGATAGTGTTTGAATAAAATAAACAAATGTAGGACATGATTTCTCGTTTTCCACGCTGAAAAAAAAACAATAAGGAGGAAACTGAAACTCCTCTTTAAAACGACTTCCAAATAGCTTTGAGTAACCACAGTCCTTGCAATATAGAGATATAAACTTTGACTCAATACATTATATCTCTGTATGCTGATGGCACATCTACTTTCAGTCCTACCTTTACAGCAATGGACGAAAATCCATGGCCAGTTTGGGAGCAAGGGAGGTGGGTCAGCATCTTTTCTTTTGATATTTCAAAGGAGTGGTGCTCGTCACACAGATGCATTTTTTTTTTTCTATATTTGTTTATCTGCCAGAGGCATGGATGGGCAACTGTGTCCATCATTTTTAAAACCGCAAGAACTAAGAGTCCTATTTTTAAAACCCCAAGGAAACCAACCCCATTTTGAGACATTCTCCCCACAGAGCTCTTCCTCATGATTGATAAGCTGATGAGTGGCTTTACAGTCCCACTTGTGGGGTAGCTGCCTTCAAAACTATTCATGTTCCTTTTATCATGGTCAACAGTTTCTCCTTCTTAACAGAGAACCTTTACAGCCATGCTCCAAGCTGTCTACTCCTTCAGTACCTGTGATTTATTTGGGAAACAAAGCACCAGTTCAGAGGCACTGCACTGACTTCAACACAAAGGTCCCTCTACAGCACTTCGCTGCGTGTCTGGCTTTGTTTTAAAAACCCCTTTTCTTCCACCCCATGCTGTCTGAAAAACACAGTAATAGAAAGGAAAAAAAGTTCAAGGTTCTGGAAAGCTTTTGCTTAGGACAGAACTCACCTGCATTCTGTAATCTTTTAGGAAGCAGCTGTACATTTTGTTTTAGACCAACATCCATAAAGGTGGTCCACAGCTACCTGCTCTGGCTGGACCCCTGCACCCTGATTGTGGCTACCCCACAGGGTGTTAGTCATGGTGCAGTGTCATTATTTTTGTTCCCTAACTGGAATGTGCTTTTTGGAGCCTGATCTCAAATGAGTATGCAAAAGTCATATTTTAGAGCGTTGTCATTTAGAAGGATCATCTTGAAAAAGAAGATTCATTAATTAGTTACACTGGCAGTCTCTTTAATTAGGCATTGCTGAGTACCTTCAGTCTTTGTGATCTTTAGCATTCCTAGCTTGTTATACTTTATTTACATATTTTTTGGACACATACGTAATTCCTAATTAACACTGTAGACCCTACTCCAGTTATTTCAAGATGTCACGTACTGTAGATCTTCAGACATGCTTTCTAGATATCTGCTGAATATTAATTACTGCTCTAATCAGACCAGAAAACCTGCATCCTGCATCTTTTTATTCGGGTACAAGAACACCCACCAGAGACATCCAGGGGAAGGTAATCCAGTTTCCAGGAGGTTTCAGTATGGGAGCAAATGAAAGGCACTTACAAAATAAAACCTTTCAAAAGACATTTCTGTCAGGAATTTTAAAAAGAGAATTTGCCTGCAGGGAAATCCTCTGACAGCAGGCTGTCAAAGGCACATCCCACCAGGGTGGTCTGCGGGAGAGAGCCGAACAGCACAGATCGTGTTGGGATTTCAGGAGACTCAGGCAAGCACGGTGTTTCTTAAAGCAAGTGGAAGACAGAAGAACAGGCATTCGTATATCAGACATAAGCCACAGCCCTCAAACAATAAATCTTAGCAAGGCATTACATGAGGAAATACAGGGTGCTTCTCTACTTTTGTGGCATACCCCTGTATTGGACTTAGCAGCAATTTAAAGAAAGAATCTTCTTTTCTTCAAGCTGTGACCTTCTTTTGCACCAGTTTGGCCAAATGCATTTTCGTTAATGCCTCCACCCTGAAATCCAGCTTCTTTCTACTCAATTTCTATTTTTAGAGGCAGCAGAGAGGATATTTTGCAGTGGGCAATACTGCAGAGGACAGAGAACTTGTAGAGGTGACAAGAATATTATGTCTCCTCTCTGTCTAGCTTATCTGATCCTACCAAAACTCTGTTTTATCCTTGCTAGATTATTCTGATCTTTTAGCCCCAGTGTTATCCATCAGTGTAGTACTCACTAGTCGCTACACTTACTGGTAATGGTGATCAATATACCAAAATTATAGTATCTTTCTAAAAAGTCTGTGCTCTCTGTTTCTCAAAATTTGCTCCCACTTTCTACAGATTTAACCTCTTATTTAATAGGTGTTTATCTGCCCCTGAGATAAGGCTTGAGCTTATACCTTAGAAAGGCTGGCTACTGCCCTTACACTAATAGATAATCATATAAATGAAACAGGTGCCTATTTCTGTGCCACCTCCACAGCTTACACAGCCCCAGTTCATAAGTGCACTATAAAGCCTGATGAACAGTCCCAGCAAAAGCACTTCCTCTTCTCCTCAGAACTAGTATAAGGAAAGAGAATGTGATTTAGGTGTGCAATTGATAAATCCTGCCCAGACCTTCCTGCAGAACAGAGCCGGAGGGTCTGGATTTGGTAATCTCCTCATCGCTGAAAGAAACGAGGTCCTGATTAGCAAGGGGAGGTAAGAGAGAGTGTGACATCCCCCTCAGGTTACTGGGACCAGTCAGCACCATGGGGGCTGCAGTACTCCACAATTAATTTTGCTGAGGCTGTTCTCTCTCTGACTTTTCAGCCACAAAATACAGCTCTTTACAGCAGCAAATCTTTTAAATTGTGTAAAAAAAAATAAAAATTAAGCTCAGGCTTCTCACATATACACAGAGCTGCACCTGGCAGGTGTTTGGCAGAGGAGAAAACAGTGGCTTAGCATACAAGAGCTGTAGGAAAGGGGCCATTCTTTTATCTTCGTCTTTCTGCAACGTCCTGCATTGGGAAGCCTGGTCTGTGAGGGCAATGATAACGCAAATGTGTAAATAATCGTGACAGCAGCAATAAGGATATTTCTTTTCTCTGGTGCATGGAGACATGGAGCTTTGGCAGCTGACACTGCTGCCTGCAGTGGAAACTGCTTCTCCAGCTTGGTTTGGCACTGTGAATCCAAAGCCAGGTCTTGTTTGAATCAGATACGTCTCTTCTCAGAAACTGCAAAATCTGGGCTGACAAAAACTGAGTGTTAGAGTTGAGCGCTTGTGCTTGGAAATCGTCTGTCTCTAGGAGGAGACAGGTGCTGGTCTTGGCTTAAATTTCTTCACTGAGGGGAAAAGTTTTCACATCCTTAAAGCCTTTGCTTCAACAGGGTGCAAATTTGTCCTTCTGCATGTCCTTCCCAACAGAGAAGGGAGTGCCACAACTTCTGTACTGTCTGGAGGAATACATGATGTCCTGTAAGAGACTTCATCTGATAAAAGACAAAGACAGGGCAGGAAGAAGGGCAGGTCACAGATGACTGACCTGATTGCCCCTGTGCTGCAGTGTGTAGCTCTGCAGTACAGGAGAACAGAAAGTGTTGATTTTAGCAGAGCTTTCAACATTCTCACCTTAGATGGTAACTTTGTAGCCAGGTAAGAAGGATATGGACTACACAGATGGACAAGAAGGGGCATAAAAATTGGCCAGACTATTGAACTTAAAGGACAGTGGCTTGTGTTTCACTGTCTACCCAGAAGCTGGTCTCAGGTGGTGCTCCTTGGGGATTGATACTGGGGCTGGTATTTCATGATGCCTTCATCAGTGACCTGACTGCTGGGAGGGGCTGTACTCTCAGCAAGGTAACACTGAATTAGCGGGCAGGTGGGTATGCAAAAGGACAGGGAGGACACTCAGAGCAGCCCAAACAAGCTGGAAAAGTACAGACTAACTGGAAGAAGTGCAGCTCAGGGCCATTGTTGGGGTTAAGGGTCAGGAGCACACAATGTGTGGGAGGAGTCTGAGGAAACAGGCTTGGTTTGGCCTTGAGAAAAGTGGACCAAGGGGGATTGCACTGCTGTTCTACCCTGTTTGAAGTTCTGACTTCCAGTACCACAGAGAAGACAAATCCAGGCTTGTTACAGTGATATACAATCAACTAGAAAATGTTGCAGCATGGGGAATGACAGATTGTCACAATGAAAAAAGTATTTATAGTGATAATTGCACACCAGAAAGGGATGTCCAAATTGGTTTGGAGTCTCCATTCGTGGAGATGTTCAAAGCTCAGCAGGGCAAGGCTCTGAGCAACCTGCTCTCCTGTGACACTTGCCACACTTGGAAACATCCAGAGGTCCATTACAACCTAAATCATTATGTGATTCTATGTTTTTTATGAACTGATTTGCCCTACCATTAGAAATAATTATTTAATCAAATGATAGGACATTCTGTTGCATCTCAATATTGGATGTATTTCACAGGGAAAAAACAGACTAAAGAAATACAGTGGTTCCACAGCCAATCTTTCACACAACTTCATCTCGTGGTAAAGAGTACCACTATATCTTAGTCACCTGTACGTGCCTCTAAACATAAACCTGCATAAAAATAATATATGGCAGTGAATCTCAGAAGGCAGCTTCTCCTGGTAAAATCTGCACGTGACACATTGTCACAAGAATTATATATGAAAATGATAGTAAACCTTTTTTCAGGCTGATAAACTATACCAGTAGTCCTGCAGAGCTGAAGTATTCTTCAGTTGATTATCAGCATCCTACAATCATGGGAAAACTCAGCTGATACTAAATATGTCATACTGCAATATATAAAGCCCAGCTCCCTACCTTGTCTTTACATTATAGTGCTTGTAATTGTCAGTGAAGGAGAGGACCATTGGAAAAATTAAGGCTGTATCAAGATGAGACCCATTATTTTAAGAGAGTTGCATATTTTAGAACACATTGTCTAACAGAGAATTGCTCAGTGAAAAGGCCTTTCTGATCTCAGGAGTCCAGGCTTCCAGAGACAGCGTGGCTGCCCAGGTCCGCACCAGTGACACTGGTCAGTGACTCAACTCTGCCTATTGGTTTCCTTAAGGAAAATTAAGTCAGTGACATGGGCTCAAATTCCTTCAAGTGAAGATGTGGTTGAGCTATAACTGTCTGCAGGAATCCCATTTCTCTGACATTTATTTTCTTAGAAGGGTTTCCCTTGATTACTTGTTCATCTGTAGTGTAAGAAGAGATTTCCCCAGAGAAATGTAGGTTCTCTAGTGGGAGTGGGTTTGCTTCCCTCAAATCCTGGTACAGAGCAAATTCTTCATAGCTCTGTAGACACCCGTTTAAGGGTATTGCTCTGCAGAAAGAGACCCAGTCTATCTTCCTCAAAGTGCAAGAGCCACTTTCCCAGAGATTTGTTTAAGCTACCTGTAAAATACACACGACTTTAAACTGTCAGCACCATAGGTACTAAATCAAGAAAGAGGACAGCCGTTGCTAGGAAAAGAGGTTTTACAGTCTATGAAAATATTGCCTGTAGCAGGAAACAGAATGTGTGGCTTAATTGCTGTGCTCTCGGCTCCCTGCTCATCCCACTGCCAGCTGCCTGCTGCGCCCAGCACAGTGTCCTGTCCCTGCCATGACCACTGTGCTCCTCCATCACAGCCTGAAACATCACCACACTTTCAAAATAGGATGCAGGATGACAGTGCAGTTGGTCTTGTTCAAATCTTCTGGGATGCGTGTTGTCTGTGGTAGGAGAGAGGGTGAACACAAGTGCAGTTGTTGCCACAGGGGCACAGTGATGAATTCCTGTACTGCTATAAACATCTCAGGCACCAGGGGCAATTGGGAGAGGTGGCTCCAAGGGGAGGAATGCATTTACTGTCTGAAATGCAGTACGAAGCAATATGGTCAGAGAAGCTAGTAGCCTAATCACATTAGTGTGTGCTAGAGCTGCTGGGGAGTTATTTAAAATGACTTGAGATTGCAGCTGAGAAAAGCAGCTCTGGCAGAGTAGCCTGAGGAAGAAACTGTGTGTCGTGGCTGTCAACCTTCTCCTCTTATACCAGGTGAAAAATAGAAAAAAACACCCCAAAATAAACACAGCCACCAGGAGCATGTCTCTGCAGGACAAATGTGACCTAGGTGCCACCACTGGTGTGGTGACCGGCCACCTTCACCCTTGGTTGTGCTGTCGGGACTGCAGGGCTGTGAGAGGCAGAGATTGGCAGGAGCTGCTGATGGCTGGAAACCCCCCAGCCTCCAGACCCTGGTGCCTGAACAATATGGATACAGAAGGGACAAGTCCCTAGGGAAAACTCCATCACATCATGGAAAAGGACCAGGTTTTCTGGGTCCCAGTCTAATATACCTGTGACCCAGGGCAGACTGACAGAGGTTCCTCTGCACCCTGGTTGCTCTGTTTCTGAAGTAGAGGTGGAAGTATTTTTGACATATGATACTAAACTTCTATATGAGTGTAACAGCTTGGAGATACTCAGATGGGAGGGGAAAGAAATATGTTATTTTTACTAGACTTCAATTCCATTGTAAAGACCTTAAAAAACAGGCACCAGGAAAGTTAAACCAAGAATATTTGCTTTCTAGACTTTACCTTGCAAAGCAATTTTGATTCCTACCAGTGCTGGCACCTGTGAATGTGTACTAGCCAAGGATGGCCAACTGGGAATGCCCTAAACTGGTCAGGAAACTTGGATTGCTCCTGCTTGTTCCCTTGAGCATCTGAAGGCACATGCAACCCTGTATTTTTATTGGGACGTGATAGAATTGGTAAATCATGTGCAAATTATTTAGCTATTATTGTTTACTAATAAAATTTCACATCTCCACACACATACACAAAAGGGGGTGTAGCACCACCTCAGGTTGTTCTCTAGTGCTTAAATAACAACATGTAACTTAACAGAAGACTAAAGCATCCCTTATCATCCATCATTAAAAAAGACTAGACTATACTGTACTGTACTATACTATACAAAGCCATACTATATTGTACCATACCAAACCAAAAAATGTGTATTAGCTTTCATGCTGCTATGGTCTGCAAGGGCATCGTGATGTGACCCACCTGAGGGAGCAGGGGGCCCTGGGCTATGCCAGTATAATGTGGTATTTCTGGTGGTGCATGTTTGTCTATTTTACAACACTCTCAGTGCATAGCTTACTTCTTTCAGGCTCTGTAAACCCCTGGTGGTTGTGAAAACAGAGGAGAGACTAGAATTATTTATACACAGAGATATTATTAGGAGCAAAAATTAATGAGGACAACACTATGGGTAGGAAAGATGAGACTGAAGGAGTACTTCCTGCCACAGGGACCTGACTTAACTGTTCCTCTTCCAGAGTGACTCCCCCAGTGTGTGCACTGGCAATTTCAACCCTCAAGACAATTAAAACTAAACCAGAGAGTGAGAAATCCCAGAAAAAAAAATTTTTACACAATGTTTCCCTCTTGCTGGGAAATGATATCTAAGCCTCCTGGCCACAAATGCCCCCATGCCCTAGAGCAGTGGCAGGGATGGCCAGTGGCACCCATATGTCATCTCTGTGACTGCCTGCAGCCTGCTGGGAGACAGGCTGTGGTGGAAGAGGAGTCAGCATTCAAAGATAACCCCTGCTAGTCAGTGCATCACCAGGCAGGCTGAGATATCAAGTCGCCATGGATGCATTTTTCGGACTGAAAACTGCCCCTTGATTACTTCCCAAGAAAACTGCATTCCTCATAGGACCTTCAGTAGTCACAGGACACTTCTCAGATTGAAGGGGGTTATTTCAGTTCCGTGTGGTATTTGGGGCTACTAGAAAGCGGGATGAAATAGAGCATGAAATACATTTTTCCTAGTAGTTCAGTAATAATGATGAACTAGTTTAAGGCCTAGAGAATTCCAAAGAAAAGGCAACATAGGGGAAGCCTGACCATTGCTTTTCCTGGAAGTTCATACCAGGTTCCTGTGCCAGGCACTGCTCCTCGCTGGACAGGGATGTGGTGCCCTGCAGGGGACAGGCATCTCACCTTGGCATGCTCTGCCAGGGCCAACTTGACATGACATGCAGAGCCTTTCATTTCTGAGTAGCACCATGTGCACACCACCGTTTACACTTTTAAGAAGATGCCATCAAATAATGGGAAGCACTTCTGCAGCTGGGTAATTGAATTCAGAGCAATCCATTCCTGAATGGAAAATTAATAACTTGGCAACTTCAGACTTTATTAACTCTTTCCCTAACACTCAAGAAACAATCCTCTTAAATCTTATGAAATGAAGAAACATCTTAAGATTTACAAGAATTATGTTACTTGGGCATCTTCCCAGTTCATATGCATATCACACTTAGATTTATATTTCATATCCAGCATGTTTCTCCCAGAAATGTCCTAAAACACCTGCCTTTAAGACAAACAATACCACTCACAGTGAGCACTGTTTGCAGAAAGCACAGACACCACCCAACCTGGATAATTTCAACGTAGGCTGCCCATACAGAAGTCCACACACACAAAAAAAAATTTGAATCATGCTGCATTAATGGGTGAAATGAGTTCATATGCCTGGCTTGGCATCAACAGAATAACTCTGTTGCCATTGCTCTCATTAATGCAGCAGTAGGGAAACTGCTCTCCATCACAACATCTCTTCAACATCTCAGATGAGCCATGTGTGTGTAAAAAAAAAAAAAGCCAAAACCCTCACAGTTCTTACATCAAAAGAAATTTCATGAAAACTTTAGGAGTTTTCTACTGGAAAAATTGTTTAAAGCTCTTATCTCAGCATTCATATAGGTCATACAGTCTTGCTGAGCATCATTTTTTTGTCTACTCTGTACAACTAGAGCTGGGTAGTAAAGGTACATGGCAAATAAGTAGAAATATGTATAAGGGTAGTAAAAAAATAAATTGCTTGATTCACTCTCTTGGAATTTATTCCCAACATTTACAGCAAACTGAATAATCAAGTGAGTGAAGCTGTACTTCAGACTTAGTATAAATTCAGCACTAATCTGATTACAGAAATAATTCTTTTTCAGGGGAAAGTAATATGTTGACTGAGATATAAAGCCTGAATATGCTGGGAAACAGAAACCTAGCACAAGAAAGCATATATCTGTCCTACAGATTAATTACAAGGAAGCACTAAACATAAAAAAAACCCACTTTCCCTTTCTGAAAAAAAACCCCAAACATGCAAACTGAGCATGAAATGGGAGTAATCCTGTTTGCTGAGAAATATCACAGCAGGAACTCCAGAGAAAGTGGTTGACACGGTTGCCTTCACCAAGTGATCACCCAGCCAGGGATGCCTTGCAGCACCCTGCGCATGTCACCCCGCTGTAGCAAGATTGCCCCTTACGGCTTCAGCAATGACAGAGGAGAACTGTTCAGCAGTTTTTGTTTATAGGATTTCGTCTCCTTTAGAGTTGGGATTTTTGATGGATTTTTTTTTTTACTGCTGTTTTAAGAAACCTCTGACATCATGCAAAATGCCTTCAGGAACATGATTTGGGGTGAAAACTCCACAGGGCAGCAGATGGGTGAGGGGAGAGGTGTCACTTCTCTCAACTGGGAAGCTTCCATCCTGGTGTGAATGGTGCCCTTTGGCTTCAGGCACAAAGTCAAACCCTGCTGGTGGCCCTCAACCGAGGGCGTGAAGCCAGACCCTGTTGGATGCCTTTTCTGCAGATCCCACACTGCCTTGTGGGCAAACAGGTCCACATGCTCTGGAGGACACCATGCCTTGAACTGTACACACATCTGTTCCAAATCTTCTGACTTGAGTTTTTTGTTCATCACCTTGCACTTGGTCTCTGAATAGTTTTGGGCAGCAGCAGCACCCTCACAGTTTGAACCTGCCATTGGCACGGGCTGGGCAGGGAAAGAAAGAAACAGGAACAGCTTTGAAAATGCCAGCATGGGTGGACCATACCTTCTGGTCTGGTGGGTAAAAGAACAAGCCTGCTTCCTGGGACTCTTTATTCAATGTTTTCTTCAATCTTATACTTACTGCATTTTCAATCAATTTCAGCATATATACATACATATATATATATATATATATATATATATGTATATATATACTCTGCTTACCCTTAATCACAGTTATTTTCAGTCCCTGTGATGTTGTGGATCGAAAAGCCCTGTCTGTAGGCTAGAAATTGCTACAATGGTGTGGGGGTATATAACAAAAATCCAACCCAGGATACCTCAGCAAGGCCTGATGTGGCTCCTACCCCGCCTCAAGCATTATACAGAGCACAGCTATGATATATGCTGGGAAACAGTCCTCAGACACCTACCAAGAGTGCATCACAGACAAAAGACTGGGAAATGTGCAAATCAAATCAGAAAGAGGATAGCTCAGATCGCAGATCTGCCAGCTGACAGGAAGGCAGCCGAGCTGATGGCAACATACAAGTTAAAACCTCAACCCAGTTAGATGTTGATAGACATGGAGCAATCTCCAGAGAAACTGAAATGGTTGGATGGATGTCAGCATCACTTTGAGAGCCCCAGTCTCACTACTGAATTTTTTTTGCAGTCCAGAAAAAGAGAAGAAAGTAATATAGTGAAGTAGAGAAGACTGCAGTCATTAAAGCATTTCTGTATCTGCTCTGCATTTTCAGACCTCAAGGAAATCTCTGTCAGGGAAATTTGAGACTTTTGGGAAGTGTATCTCATATAATGGTGGAAAAGAGCCTGTAATTTCACAATAAGGCAGGATCTGATAATCTTGTATTAAATGTGATTTAACT
Organism: Corvus cornix cornix; assembly: GCF_000738735.6. NCBI lineage: Eukaryota > Metazoa > Chordata > Aves > Passeriformes > Corvidae > Corvus > Corvus cornix. Next base: position 15,031,278 of record NC_047057.1, on the reverse strand, counting down.
TAAATTATCTCATTAAATGCTCTTCTTATTATTGCCCATTGTTGAGCAGCAATAGGTATCTGGGGCACTGCTGTATGGTTCCCCATGAAAAATTCAGTGATGTGGAAAATCTGTGCATATTTTTAGTGTAATATCTTTTAATGAGACATTTACTGTGGTTCTTGAGCACAGGATTACAGCACACAAACCAGGCTTGTTTGCCTGCTTGCTTGCTTCTTTCCTTCTTTCTCATCCTGTTCCTGCCTGGCAGGGATCATGCCAGCCTGAGGAACTGACTCTGGTTGCAGACTTTTAGAAACATGATTCACAGCTGTTGGGAATCTATATTACCAAAAATAAACACCCCCAGCATGACTTTACAGAGCATTTAGACCTTTGCATACCTGTCAAGGAAGCAGACTGTAGTTTATCCTAAATTCAAATGCTCTCTAAAACTTTGAGAAGCCTTAACATTAAATAAACACCGCTTGAGTTTCAATGACACCTAATAGGCAGTCATCCATTAAACATGCTTGTAAAATGCTTTCCTGTATATAACTGAATATCCTAAAGGCTATTTAAACTGTGCTTAATTAATTTCCAGCTTTGATGATCTCCCCAATACAAAGGCAATGTCTGTTCATGACTAGGAACCATAATAGGGGCTTATTTCAAAGTCTCAGGGTTTTCTTATGTCTTTTGTATTATTCAGAATCTCTCTGTTGTGAGTGGGATTAAACTACACCTGAACTTTGCAAGAAAATACACTGCAAAAAAAATAATTAATGCTTCACGGTAAAAAAGTTTAAAACCTGTTTGGAGCCAGGCAGCATCTGCCCAAGGCCCCAGTTTATTCTGCCTTGTACCTGTTCACCCAAGCATAGACAAGAAGAGCCAACTGGGAAGCACTGAACAGCTGCAGCAGGGATGAGCCCCCCTCAAGTGGGCCACCACCCCTCTCTTCACAAGCTTCAATGCACAGCAGTACGTGGTGAGTTTGCAGAGCACCTGTAGGAAGGATGAAAATGAAATTTATGGTTTATATCCGTTGCCTTTAGTCCTGCTTGGGGCTGGCTTCCCAGGAAAATCCCTGTCCCAGGCCCTGCTCCTCATCCATCCCATTGGAGTGCTCAGAAAGGTGATTGCAGCACGTGTAGCCCTGGTGTTTTGCAGGGTTCCCTGATGTGGTTTGCAGGGTGAGCAGGAGAGGACTTAGGGCTGTGAAATCCAGCCTGGCATCTCTCTGAGTCAGCTCCCAAGGGAAGGACGAAGGTGTCTCTTCCACTATTCTCTTAAAGCAGCCACTAATTCAGAGTCAAACCAGACTTCACCTGCAAGAGACATGGCTGTTTGGGCCTCAAAAATGACATGCTGGCAGGGTCCAAAGAGGGAAAGTGAGCTGAGCCCTATTGCATGTTGGAAAAGAGGCTGCAGTGTCTTGAAGGGACCTGTCCGCCAAACTGAAAGCTTGCTGCACCTGACCTACACTAGTGTTTCAAGTCCTTGTCAAAGTCTGGTGGGCAGCTCTTCTCCCAGGTAACTGTGCTCTCTCACCCATCAAACCACCTCCCAAGTTCTGGTGTATGCAAGAGATACAAGGGTTCTCTTGATAGGATTATTTCTATTTCTTTATAAACAGGTCAGAAAACTGAAAAAAAACCAACAACTACAAAAATCCCATGACAGTAAGAGAAAAAAACAATTCATCACATTACGTTTTTATATTTATACAGCTCTGCAATAATATCACAAAGAGAAAAGATAAAAAGCAGTCCATATAATTCACATGTTAATAGCCCACATATTCCAGAAAGGAAAAAAAGAGAGGGGATAACATTGCCAGAGAACAGACATGAAAAGTCAAGGCAGATCAAGTTGCTGGCAATCATCAAACACAAAAGAAACACCATAGAAACTTGTATTTAAAGAAGAATCAAAAAACAGTAAAGAATGTTAATGAAAACCAGGTAGGCATTTCATTTCCCTGAATGAAAAGTGCTTTTCAAATGTGTTTATCCTCAGATAAAAAGAAGAGAGAGAGTGCAGAGAAGTGGTGTCCTTGCAAAACCCCAGCAGAGCTCAGACTGCAGTCTTGGCTCCTGGGATGGCCTCTCAAGTTGAGCAGGACAGTATGTGTTATGTTAAGTATGTGTATGTCCCAGGAAGCATCGATGGAGAAAACCAGAAGGACGTAAACTTGCAGCTAAGTCATCAGGACAACCTCTGCTCGTCTCATCTTTGGCAACCTGATTTTGCAGGGCTGTGTCCAAACCGTTGTCATTGCTATTCATCTCAGAGCTGCGCTTCAGAACTTTCACCTGCAAATGGGATTACAAATGCAATCATTAGTACAGATTCCCCAAGAAGCTTTCACAGTACTACAATTAGATTTCCCATTCCAGCAGCATCTAAATCAATATGATATGATTAGTTACTCTCATGGATTACATGCTGCTGTACAAAACCTTCACACACAGAAATCTGAGTAATTTAATCAGGCAGTAATGGATTCTGGGAATGCTCCCACTGTCTAGAAACTTAAAATCATTCTGTCTCTATAATAATTTGCCATTATGCACCTGAAGCTAAATTGCTTGACATACCTGACAGTGGACAGCAGTGATTAAAACAGGTCACATCTCATCAGCCAAAGTGGCAACTCCCTCTGAATTCACTTTGAAAACTGAATTTGAGGAGGAAAAAAAAAAAAACAAAACACCTTTACTTGTTTTTCCTGGGCTATAACTTAGGTTTTAAGCTGTCTTTTTAAATACATCTATGTGTGTATTTCTGTGTGTGTGTGAGAGAGAGAGAGAGAAAGAAAGACAGTGTAAGTGATACCCATTTCTCATTATTTGAGTCAAGGTGAGAGGAATATATGAACTAATGCTCCTGGGGATATGCAGCAGACCAAGGCAGAAATGAGCACATCATTTTATTTCTCTGAAGGTGCTCAGCACTGCTGAGCAAGATATTGGGAAGGAGAAGCCTTTCTGGAAGGGTCTTGAAAGAAAAGAGTCCTTGGCTGCCACTGTCAGCAGCTCACAGGAGAGAGCAATGCTGTGCAAAGGAATCTGAACTGCTGATAGCTGCTGCTCAGGAAAGGGTTTGCACCTCATGTTTCCCCAGCTTGGATAAACAGCTCAGCCCTGCACCTCTGAGCTGCAGCTGCTCTCCTCTGCAGCCATCCTGGGATTGCAAACAGCCCTGAAAAACAAAGCACTGTGCTCAGCGCTGCAAGGGTGGCTGGTGGTGGCGAGGGGAAAACACACAAACCCATGCATGGAGAAACAGCTACAGCTTCATTTGAAAAACTGGGCCTGTATATTTCTAGGCAGAAAATACTCAGAAATGTGCTGCTGCTCATCTCTTATCCTACCAAAGTGCAACAGCTTATGCCTAAGAAATACGAGCCATTATGTTACTGTTGAGGGCATTCCTTTTTTTTACGGCACAGTTGCACTGAAGTATCCCTGGCCCATAGTGCCTGGGGACTCCTACTTTTGAGGAGGATTTTTCCTCTGGTAAATTGATACTTCAAAAAGCCAGTTGGCAAGAAAAGAAAGAAAAATAGCTATCCATGGAAACTTTTCTAAGCAATAATTCCAGTGAACTCTGCCCTCATTATAAAACTCTACATAGCCTGACATAAAAAAGCCCCATGATGCATATACACTTTTCACCTCTGTATTCCCCATAATAGTCTCGGCTATGTAACTATGTTCAGATATGCTGACCAGTGGCAGTGTTACTCTTCATCTTTTTAGGGGTAAGGTGTGTTCTGTGTGCTGAGCCAGGAGTGGAGTATGCCAGGGCTCCCTGTGCCCAGAGGTACCACAGCACCAGCAGTGCCACACATTGTGGCACCACCAAAACCCCACTGGCACTGCTGGGCACATTACTCCTCCTGACAAGAGGCTGTTAGACAAATCTCATCTTAATTCTTTATTGGAGGTGCTGAAGGAAATCTGTGGGTCATTAACTAAAGCAATTGGTGCCGGTGGCATTTGGGCAGGCGGAGGAGGGTGCTGGCAAGCACCTGGTCATGGCCACTCATTCACCCATTCTGTGCAGCCCATAGTCTGCACTGAAAGGAAGGGCTGACATTTACTGCAGGCTGGAGACTGGACCACTGCATTACCATTAATAAACAATAAAGCTATTAAGGCATATTAAAGCTTGGCAATGAACTTGTCAAAATGGATGATCTATAAATCAATACAAACAGCGGTGACAAGCAGTAATTGAATTCCAGTGGTCCTTCATAACATGCTAAATATGAAGGGACATGACATGCTGAAAATAAAGTAAGAAAGCTGAAAAACTGATAGCATTAACGTTCTCCTGGTGAAACATGGCATCACTTTAGCCCTTAATGGGGATCAAACTGTGAATACGTATTGACTTCTTCTTTTAAAACAAGAAAATGGCCACATATATCTAAGACTTCCCAATTTAGAAATGGCTGCTCAAAAAGTTCACAGCCATGCTGGATGTCACTGCCACAGAGCAGCAGACAGAGCCCTCCTCCAATGGGTTCATTAGCAGGACTTCTTGCTTTACTTGGGTAGGAAGAAAGATGGGGTTTGTACAATCCAGAAAGCCTCTGAAGTTGATTCATCCATTTTCATCTTCCATAAAGGACCAGCAAAAGCCCATTGGGCAGGAGAAGTTAATGGTAGCATGCTGCCAGGCTGGGGTGGCTACATATCTTTCAAATTCAAATATAACAAGCCAGGCCTCAAATATCAGCAGAGATTGAGACAATCAGAATGGAAAGAAATTGGTGAAGTCGCAGCAAGCCTTTTAATGTAGATTCAAGTGACAGCAAATAAATCATGACAGCTCATGGGGGCCTCATTCTTTATTTTCACTTGATGTGCTCCACTCAGTGAAGGCTTTCTTAGACAATTTTCTCAATTAAGCCCTATGCCACTGGAGTTCAGAAAATGCTGAAATGGATGGTTCAGGCATCTTACTGAGGGTTATTTTCTCTGTGCCACGTCACTCATGGGCAGGGAGCACCTGCATTCAAAAATCATGGGAGATATTTGCATTTCAAGGGTGTCTCTGGGCACAGAGAGGGGAAAGCTATAAAAGAATTACATAAATGAGTGCCCATGTACGAGTGGTGGCCTGCTAATAAGGCCCTGAGTAGTTAAGAGCAGCAGTGATGGGACAGGGACTGGTCACCAGTGCAGAATCAGTGCAATAGCCAAAGAGCAGTGGATGTGCCTGACTTGGCTGCCACCACTGGGCTAAAACTGCTGCATGGATAAAGTTCCAATTTAACAAGCGGTAGAACTTCATTAGGGCCACTCTGCACCATTGTGTCTTGAAAACAGCCCATGTTTGGAAAAGAGACAAGTGGGGGGAAGACATTTTCTGAGTGTTACTCTGTTTTGACACAAAATTTAAAATTAAAATGGAAAAAACCCATACAAAACAGATCAAGGAGGCAGCACTTTTTCCTTTTAAATGTAATTTACCCTTTGAGGTAAGCCAAGACTCATCTCACCTATCTGATGTGCATTCTGTCTTCAGATTTGCTGAGCGTGTACTGATATAACATGAAAGGTTAAGGAAACCCATGATAAAAAGTGTAAAACCTTTAGAGACAATCTGTAGAAATGTGGGACATGCATCATCCATACCTTGCATGGAGACTGGTGAAGCAGGTCTCAAACACAACAATTTTGCCTGTGGGGATATTGAGGGTGCCAGTATCCAGCATCCCTGCCAACTCTTGCACACCATTTCCCTCTACGCCATCATAAATTCCTCAATCAGGAGCTGTGTGTTACCTTCCTGCGCCTTTAAACATGCAGGAGCTGGGAAGCATGGTGTGCACTAGTAGTACTGGCTTTAACCAACAGGACAGCTCTGACACATTGTCTACTGAAATAGTGAACTTGCCTTGACTTTTCCCTGCATTTGCATCATCCTTAATTTTTCTTACATGGAGATTTTTTACTGTCATTTAAAATATGAGAATTTAGTCAGCTGAATGCAGTGCTGATTAGCTCAGTATTATAATTGTGCTTCATGAACACCTACTGCTTTTATGCTACAGCTCTCCAAATTCCCATTACACTATTAATCTAGGTTTTATGATACTTCAGAACTGAAGTATCAAAAAACTGTGATGCAAGTGGAAGAACTCACAGTGGCAATTTACAAAAGAGCTCATATGGGTTATTATGAAAGAAACAAAAAACCAAAACAAGTGAGCCTGTTTGCAAACTCCAGAGAGTCTGCTGACCTGTGAGAACAAGTAAAACCCAGATATGATATCGCAATAGCTGGATTTTCAACACTGCCTACAGCACGTCACCATTCTGGGTTCAGGGCTATGTACTTATTCTTCAGTGTAGATGTAACGCAGTTCTTGCTGCTCGAGGCACGAGCTCTGGTGAGCCCCCGCTCAGAGAGAGTCCAGCTGCGTTACTTCTGTGCGTCGCAGAAACAACTTCGGGATCAGGAAAAGAGCTGCTGGCTGGGCTAGCTAGCTGGCTTCTTTGCAGAGGGAAACACAGCAGGAGCCGATGGTATCGGCTCACATTAGCTCAGAGACAAAGGAAGAGAGAGGCTGTTCTGGTCTGGCTCCTAACAGGTTTATTGTTAGAAGTTTGGCAACCCGAAGAAGCTCGGAAGGGATGGAATGTGATGGGATGGGATACTGAGGCTTGTCCTCAGTTTTATAGGGAATTTGAAAACCGCGGGGAAAGGGGAAAACAACCAATGAGTTACAAGCCAGGGGGAGAATACAATTTAACAAGAACCACTTTGGGGGGAACCGAGAGGCGGGAGTTGTAACAGAGAACCAGTGAACAACCCAGTAACCGGGAATTTTCCCGAACCAGGGGAGGCGGCTTGTACCCGGGCACCGCCCAGGGGGTGCAGCTTAGGCTTCTGAGCCGCCCCTCGACCCGCCCTCTGAGTCTGCCTCTTCGGGAAACTCGATCCAGAGGATGGGCTGGGATTGATTGGCATCACGCTGCCCCAGCCCCGCAGTGGGCTGGGTCACCGCAACATAGATGGAAGAAATCCAGCCGTCTCCACTCAGATTTCCTTTCTCCAGCACCTGTGGGGGAAGAGAAGCAGCCTGTTGTGATTGTGTTAATACACTATTCACATTTCCATTTGTTGTTTTCTCAGTCACTACCCTCAGAGAAGGGTTTTGTACCATAAGAGAAACCTTTACTCCCCAAATACTTACACCCCAGGGAAATTACAACATAAGCATCTCAGCCACTGCTGTATTTGGTTCTTGTGTAGTGTGATTGTACTAGACCTGTTGTGCTCAAGCAAGGCAGGACACAAACCTGCTCCGCAGAGTCAGGGAGCAGAGAATTGCTCCACCCACCTTGCACTGCTGTGCACAAGCTCCCTGTCCATGTGTCCTCCTCAGCAGTCCACACCTGGGGCCAGGAAAGAGGCACGGTAGAAAGAAAAATGGCTTAAAATAAAGTGACCAATATTCAAATGAAGGCTTATAAGGAAATGTGATAAATCTGTCTGTGCTTCATCTGTACTTGGAACGAAACCAGGAAACAAGTTATTTTTACAGGAATGCACCACCTCATTTTCTTATGAAATAATCATCTCCTTGCAGGGTACTAGAAAAGGATTTCCCTGGGGGATCTTGGTAGTGAGAAAAGCACTAGGAACCTTTCCAAAAGCTGTAGTTCCCTAGGCAGAGCAAGAGCTTTTCTCTTCTCAGCCCCAACCCAAGTCCTAACTCATTTTTGACCCTTACTCTATATCTATCCCTAATCCTAATCCTTCTCTAGCTCTATTACTAGAGGAAAAGAAAGACTGCTTTTTTTTATTTTTTTCAAATGTGAGTCTGGGAGAACTTAGAATCCTAACCCATGTTTAGAGTTAGGGTTGAAAGAGAAATGCCAGTACACCCATGGCAGTGAGACTGAAATGGGGTTGCACACGGGAAGCAGAGACTTCAGAGATGGTAGCTGTGAGAAGTATTTAGCATGGGTAATGGCCAGAGGAAAACTGCCAGTGGTTTAGCCACAGTTGATTTAAGGTTAATAGTAAGTTTAGGGTTAAGAGAAGAATAAAGTTCAGAGTTTTATTTGCAGTGGGGCTGAAAAAGAGCAGCAAAAAGAAAATATTTCAGGTTCATCTGTCACACTAATCCTCACCAGCTAATAGTGAGGTGTTGAGGAATGAGTGACACATTGCTTAGGTGCACCTCTGAATGCAGTGATGCCTCCTGACAGAGCAAAACACCTCCCAGGGGCCAGGTGCCAGGTGCCCTTTCTCCAGCACTGGCCAACACAAAAAGGACTAAAATTAAGAAACAAATGTAGTTTTCTTTAAATATTGGTTAAAGACTGATTATTCACAAACTGTACTCTCTCTAATTTCTGACCAATAGCCAGCACTGGATCTGGCTCCTGAGTCAAACATACCATGTTCTTGAAAATACGATACCAAAAAAAGATGTTTTGCTCAAAGTGCCTAAAATGGAGCCTGACAGAAGGAAAGTATATGCTACCCAGACACAAACTGTGCTGAAACACATTTCTGGTTGTCCCTAGGCTCATTATTTTTCCCTTGTTTAAGAATAGCAGTCACCAGCCTCTGGAGGCTGCCTAACCAAAGCCTGCTACTGCTCATCTGTCCAGGTGCAAAGGAGTGGTACAAGGCTGCTTTCACTGTCTCCATGGCTGCTCCTGCATATCAAAGACCTACTGACAAAAGCAAGATGTTTGATTCTTACCAGCAGAAAGCACTTGCGATCTTATTGTTCCCTGGACACGAGGACAAATAGCTATTTACTGTGAACCACAGACTCACTGCAAGAAATTAAATGCCTTTAGTGGTTATGAATGTAAATACATGTGCCTTCTTGAGATGAGAATCACAGATTCCAGTAACTGCTTCCTGCTTTACATTTTGGGTGAATAGTCAACCCTGAGCTTGAAGAACATACAGTTTGAAGAGCATCCTCTTTCTTCCCTTCCTCTCCATGATTGCTAGGCAAGGGATGGGGAAAGCAGGCCGAGTCCAACTGTGGCAAAACTCTTGGGAGGATATGCAAAGCCATCTTTTTGATTATGCAATCCCTCTGCAAGCCCTTTGCCATTAAAATATGATTAAAAGCAGTGGCCGGGAGGAGTTCACCTTTAGAAAATAACACTTACAAGAAATCACTTCCCAAACAGATACTTGCCTGAGTCCCTGAGATGAAGAAGAGGTTTGATGGATAAGAAGGCAATATTAAAATATCTCCTCATTTAAGAAAACAGAATGAGAGCAATCAGCAGAATTTATCAGCCTGAGAGGAGCAGAGTGTTTTCTTGGCACTGAAGGGACCCAATACACTGAATCGAAACCAGAACACAGGCTCACAAAAGAAAGAGACAGATGTCTCTGCCTTATAAATACCACATAAATGAACTTTCTGGAAAGGAGATCCTATCTAAGCACACACCATAGTGACATCTGAGAAAAATATAACCAAACAAAGCAGAGCATGAAGTTGGTATCAGCACTAGAACTGCAGCAATTTTTGAAGGGTAATGGCCCATCTGCCAACCATGCTTGGGGGTTATGGCTTTGATATTTTGGATCTTCTTCTTTGCAAAGCCCCAATAACCTCCTCTTAACACCTGAATCAACACCCATGTATTTACAAATCACCCATTTTTAATCTATTCAGGCCAAAATGTTGTCCAGACTCACCAAAATCCTGCCTCCTGAGGGCAACAAGAGCTTCGTGGTGTTTCAGGGTGAGCTGTGTCCCAGGAAAACACTGCTATATCCATGACACATCCCAATGCAGAACAGCGATATAACACTGCCACAGTTCCAGAAAATGCTCAGAAAATAAGCAGTGCCCTGAGAATGCCAGGCAGGACACCTGTCTTTTGATAATATGCCAAATATAAAAGCACAACTGTAAACTTTCTTTTATGAAGATAAATTGAGTCTTAAATCGAATCAGACTTGAGCCCAAACATGACTTCTACATGGCTGCTGAATGTAAAATATAAAACATTACTTCAGCTTCCTAACAGAGAGATACAGACTGTGTAGGTCTTCCTTGGATATAGAGGGGCAGAAAGGAATAATGCAAAGACCAAGGCTTTCCAACAGCAGCCAGGGTGAAATACATATGGGAAGAACAGCTTAGTAGCTCTTCATGTTAGAATAAGCTCTGAGAGCATGCAGGCATCACTGGAGGAGGTCAAATACAAACCCCTCCCTGAGAACGGGTGAGCTGACATCATAGCCATCTATGTTAACCCCTGGCACTGATTAGCCTCTTCCCCACTCCCTGGAAAAGCAGTCTGCAAATAGCATCAGGCCTGACCTACTTCTGCCTGCTTAGCTGCAAATTTCAGTGATTGGAGCTTTTCTGTGCTGGGTTTCTTCCAGCAAAATGTCGGACTTTTCTACCTTGCTGTTCAGAGGCATTGAGTAAGTCCAAGGTCCCAATATGTGTTCATCTGAGCTGGAGAGGAGAGGGAGGGATAGCTGTGGTGTGGGAGGGCACCCAGCATGCTGTGTGTTCATGACATCAAATAAGTGGCACTGGCAGAAAGGAGTGATGTTTTCAAGGCATGGCTTGCACACCTGGATGAAGGCAGACTGCTTTTCACAGGCAGGCAATAGCTTTGTAAAGAGACATGGAAACCTGAGCAACATGCTTAACAGCACATTTATTCAGTGAGAAGTATTATACAAATGTCATGTGTGTTGAACTCAGTGCTCTGAAGTCTGAGAGGGGATGGAGTGAATAGGTAAGGTCATCAGCTAACTCAAGAAAAAATCTTACTGCTGCAGCTCAAAAGCACTATGTTCTTTTTTACTGCTGAGCTCTGCCTTCTGAGCAAGAATATTCAGGGAAATCTAGTGGAATACAAAAAGGTTTGTCCCTCAGCTCTTCCAAGGATACATGTCACCTCTTTGTCCCAGTCATTAGGAATTAGGCTGCAATTGATACAGTCATTTGGGGAGTTAGAGCAAGATAATGAATTAATTAGTTTTAGTTTTTTATTTCATCGCTGTGACTTGACCATTAATCATTTCTCAACAGGATTTTTTTAATCCCCCTACAGTCATACAAATGGAACACTAAATTTAAATGGAGCAGTAACATTGCATCCTAGTCAGAAGTAAGGAAAAACCTCCAACTGCATATCTCCATGAGACAGAAGTAGCTGTACCATGTTAGTATTAGGAATTTTCCTATTAATAAATAGCACAGAAAAAAAAACAACAAAAAAAACAACAAAAAGAACCCCAACCATCTTGCCTTAACCGAAAAATTCCTACAAGATCCATCTCCTCAGCTCTTTATTATCCTGTTTCCATAATGCAAGTGAGAATACAAGTCCAGGCCCTTAACAATGTATATTTTTCTGCTATGCTGTGTTCAATGCTATATAAAATGCTCCATCCTTAAAAAGGAGCATGAGCTCTTGTTGCAGCACGGTGCTGGATGGTAAAGTGCCGCGACCTTCCCAAAAGCGTCTCCACTCAGCGAGGCCACCACACACGCACACCACACCGGATAGCTAAGGATGAACTGACGACAAAGAAGGCAGGAAGGTTCTCCATATGGGGTTCCACAGGGGAGGTTTATTCCAGCCACACGCGTGAAGAGGTCCAGGGACAAAGATGGGGAATAGGGGAGAGTCCAGGTTTATATAGGGGAGCACAGAAAGAGCAACAGAGATCAAGGATCTGAGGGCACAGGGGCGGTACACGGGCTGGACTAGGGAATGGAAGCCAATAGGGAGCTCTGGGGGAGTGGTGATGGGGCAAGGGCCAATGGGGGAACATGGAGTGGAGAACCTTTCTAGGGCAGGGACATATAAGGTACAAAGGGGTGGGGAGGCCAACAGCCAACCAGGGAAGCAGGACTGGGATATATTAACATAACAGGGCAGAGCGTCCTGGGGGAAGTCTTTTGGTTGCCCTCACCTGGGAGCATCTCTGGACTTAGGGACAGTCCCACCAATGGACGCCTTTGGTCTGTAGGCCCACTGGCCTCCACAGAGCTCCAGTTTAAATTTTGACTCACAGCTATACTGGAGCCAGGAAAATCAAAGAAGACTGTAAGTGTGTGGATTTGGGGTGTGCTTTCAATATATAGATCTTAGTATAAATATATACATATCTTAGTATTTATCCTAATTCTCTTCAGTTTTGTACCGTAATATGTTTATTAAATCAACACACAGAAACTGTTCTTAGGCAGATGGCAGAGTCTGGTCTTAATTTGATGAAGTACTTGAAAAAGAAGGATGATTCCTCTTTGAAAGTCATAGGGAATTTCTTTAATGATTTTGGGATTTCTTGTTGCAGCAAAATGTTGCAGCAAAATTCACTACAGCCTGTTTTATACAATTCCATTAAAGAAGATTAAGAGATGAAAAAATTGCTTATTCAGACAAGACACAGAATGTGGATTTTTTTACTGCTGGGGATTCTTGGGAAAGCTTCTACGGTGACCACTTTTGCAAAAACAGCAAATTCATCCAGATTTGACAGGCAAACTACATCTGAGTAATGAAAGTACATATTTATGCACTGTTTGCACACAAATCCTCAATTGCATGCTTGAAAATCAGTGGAGCACTTCAACTCCTATAGCTGTGTATAAAAGGGCTGCATAATTTTATGGTCAGCAATAATAGCATTTTTACTTTTGCAAATAAAGGAAACTTGGGTCGAGCAAAAATGTGATTGCCACAGGCATTAAAAAGCAACAAGCACATATGTGTATGTGTAGCACTGTGTACTCAGTCAGGTCCATAATGCTTGGATGGATATACCATCAAATCTTCTGCTGATATTCAATTTCACATTTCTTTCCTTCAAGTGAGGTCTGCTCTGTTGAATCCCAGAGGCAGGTGAAGGCACTGCCACGCTGAGCAGCCAGACCCCAGCACTGGGTGGGGAAGGCTGCAGGCTATTTAGGGCCATTTAAGAACAAATTGATTGAGACCCTTCTCTGTCTCTCCTTGGCTTTTGTAGGGAACACAGCAACTCCAGAGGGGAACATAAAGGACACTTAACACTGCCCAGCTACCAAGGGTGTGGTGAACCAATGTGAGGCTTGAGGGGCTTCCACCAACACCTCCAGTCCTCTTCTTGGCAGGACACAGGTGGTGGCCCTATTTGGTGAACTAGCCTTGTTCCCTGGGAAGTGGGACATTCTGGCTTCTTGACTCTGTAGTACTGACACAGCTGAACCATTGGCCAGTAATACGTCCTAAATAGCAAATATAGGGATGTAGATTGTTCAAGCATATTAGACAGTCATTTAATGAGATATTAGGACACTAAAAAATCTTCTAAATGTCAACCAGGAATGTCTCAGGTGGACCTGATTCTGTCTTGGCAAGGAAGAAGGGCTGGGTAATGCCTAAGGTGTCAGCCTGGACTCTACCCCTATTTCAAAGTGTGGTATTCAGATCACAGATCATGTCAAGTGAGTAACTGAGTCCTGACTCCGCAGCCTAGGCCTCAGTAGAGCCATCCAACCCTACATCACTCTTTCCTCATCCCCTTTGGTTTCTTGCCACTGATGTTCTCTACAGGTGTGTTTGATGGAGCAGAAATGTATGGTGAATTGGTGCAAACTAACCTAGAAAACACTTCACTCTTGGCCTACTTTGAAGAGGGATTGATTTTTAGTGATGTTCAGAGGGGCAACAGGGCCCTCTTGGGTCTCAGGACAGCTGGAGGATCTTCCCCTCCAGTAGAATGCCCAGGAATACAGCATAGGACAGAAACATATGAGACATTTCTCTCTGATGGTATTAACTCTGATAATAATGTCGCCAGCCCAAGAGAGAATATATTTCTCTTTCACAGATTGAAATAAAAAGTTAGCATTTTGAGAGCTTTGCATACATTACAGGAATTAGACATACTGCACCACAAAACACTGCCATGCTGCACAGGGCCTCTGCAGTGCTTGGGATCTGTGTGTCCATAAATCAGACACTCCGGAAAGCAAAAGAGGGTGATCTGTCCTTCAGCACCACATGGGAGGCGCAGTTCACTCCTGAGGGCAGCATGGCTGTGCAGCTCAGAGCTACCTGTGGGAGCTGGAGTTTACACCTGCAGCACAGGGGCTTCAGGGACATGTGGCCCGGGCATTCAGCAGCAGCTTCTTCAGCAGCTTTTGCCATTTTCAACAATGTCCCTTCCCAAACAGGCTCTGCTCTCTTTTCCCTGCCGTTCCAGCTGCAGCCAGCATGCTCCAGTGAAGCCAACAGAAAAATACACAGTTGTTTCCTCTGCACTGCTGTGCTTGGAGCTCTACCAGGGCGAGGGAGCAGATCCGCATGCTCCCTTCGTGTGCCCAAGGAACGCTGGTCCAGAGACTGTAACTGAACCTTATCCAGGGTTATACAGGAGCTGAAATTTAAACTGAAGTTTCTTCCCTGTCTTGCTCCAACAGTCACGGAAAGGCACAGCAAAGTAGCTAGTGGCTCCCTTGGCATGAGACTAGGTCTCTGCAGTGCAAATCATCGATTTCTTTTCCTAAGAGGACAGCAGGAGGCCACCAGTTTAAGTGACTTGACTTAGTTGCTCACATGCAGAAAGAATTAATTTGTAATGGCTGTAAAGCAGCAGGACAGCCAGGTGCAATCATGAATCTCGGCAGCTCTTCATATTTATATTAGGCCCTTTGCAGCTGCTCTAGAGGCGCCTCACTAACTCTGAACTTCCCCTGAATACCAAGTGACTATGGCTGCATGCAGTGCACTGTCCCTCCTTCCAAGAACACACAGAGACGGCAGAAAAAGATAAAATAATCAGAGGAAGTGGTTGGAAAGTTTTACCTTTTGGAGAGAAAAGGGATTCTTTTCCCTCAAGAGCAGTGTGAGAGGATGGGATAGCCTAAATCAGATGTCTTCTGCAGTCAAGTCAGGGCTGTCACATATCCAGGAGCAGGACAGTGCAGTTTGTAACCCCAGCCAAAAGCTGGAAAACTTGTTTTTAATCCAGTTTTAGAGGTAGAAAGCTATTTATGTCTTTGTATATATACGTTGTATGAAAGTGAGACACATCAGCAGAAGAATGTACAGGGACCTTGGCATGCGCCTTCACTAAGCAAGGGAGTGGTGATGGAACACCAATGCTATGAATTTATAGAGTTGGGATCCAGCCTCTCCCCAGAACTTTGTCACTTGTTGGACTGCTAACACAAATAAGGCTGCCTGAATTAGGTGATTCATGCCCCATTCCCGAAATGGCTGGTCAAATTTTGTGCCAAGACGTATGTGTTGGGGTTATGGACCACACTTGTGCACCTTTACCTGTGCTTGTGTTCCAGTGTCTTCTAGGTGTGTATGGGCTACATTTGGCTTTAATGCATCCTTGAATCTTTTGATTGTTGTTTGTCTTCATCCTTGTGCCATGGGGTAGCACACACGGGTATGATGGAGTCATTCAGGCATTTAGGCACTTGGCCCACACATAGCTGGGTGGATGAGTTGAAATTTCAAAGCAAAGTTTCCTTTGCTTGAAATCTATCTCCTGATTACAAGTGGTTAAAAAGTTTGCACCATAAAGTTTTGACAGGATGTGTCATTTTCATTAAATGTTTCATAAGGAGATTTGGCAGAAGGGGGACATTTCTTAAAATTAAACATGGTTGGGGCTCTGATTTAGTACATGAGACACGAGACATGAACCTCTGCTTGGCAGCATCTGCAGTGAAAAGCTACGTGTAGAGCAAGGTGATCAGCACAGACCTCCTCCAGGAGGAAGGACCCTAGCTCTCAGCATGTGCCAGCCCCATGCTACCATCAATAATACATGCTGCATTATGGTGTGCAGCAGCACCCAAAATAATTTTAAATGATGGTGAAATGAGACTAGTGGTCTCTATTTAAATGTCTGCTGACAGTGTGCCCTCTGCCCGTCCTCATGTGTCAGCATGGGCTCAGGAGGCCTCATGGGGACCAAGCTCTAGGCCAGAGGAGGTCTGCAGCCATCTGCTGCATCCCAGAGCATGCACGGGGTGCAGCAGCACATTAAAACATGTCTAAAGGGGGCTGGGGAAGAAACCACAGGCTGTAAGCTATTAGCAGAGAGGAATGGATGCCTGGACACAGAACCAGGCAGCATAAGCCAGATTGAAGCGGATCCATGTGTGTAAGTTTATCTAAGACTCAGAAAAGCTAAAGAAAAGTTCAATGTCACAGAGTCAGGGTGAGCAGCAGCCAACATGATTGAAAAGCAAGCAAGCAATAAATAGAGTAGCTACCTATTCTGTGCCCTGGAGACACCAGCCAACCTGGCTGGCCTTGGCCGGCAGCCTGAGCAATGCCAGGTGTGAGCTGTATCACTCTCACTCCTTGGCTCTCTGTATTCTCATTTTCAGTACTTAACTAGATGCTCTATATCAACATGCTGGTGCATTTGCTCACTCACATACGCTTCTCAGGTGTGTACTTTATATCAGAAAGCTTATTACTCCTTTGAAGGAGTATAAAAAAGTCATGCCACAGGTTTGTCCTTCCAACATCCAGTATGTGCATCCACCCCTGTTGCTATAATGATATTCAAATATGATACAGAACTGAAGAACAACTTCTAATTTGAGTGAAAGACAGAAGTTCTTTATCCCATAGCTTCAAGGGACCTATGTCCTTCAAGGCTGTCCCACCCACTAGCAGTGTACCCAGCCCTGCTGTTCTCCTTCTAAACCTCCATCATTTTATTATTTTAGTATTTTATTCAGTGTTTTAGGGCATTCAGTGTTTTAGGGCCAAATTTCTGAATGTATTTACTCAATAAAGGGTAAAATAAACCCCAACAGCCTGCAAAGATCTGAAATTTCACTTAATCTGTACAAAGAGGAAAGAAAGCAAAGTATGTGTGTTTTGATTTTTGGCCTCAAATTGTTGCTGCAGCTCAAATCCCCTGCTTAACTAACTTCTGTCATCTGTACTTTTCATCTCTACCTGTGCAATCATTTGCAGAAACATTATTAGCTGTTTGATTTTTTTTCCCCAGTTTGCTTCCATAGCAACATCCATCAGGGAGAGAACAGCAGGAGCATATGGGGAAGTTATAAAGCACATTTTCTACAAGAAAAGGAGGCCAAAGCATTTAACAGACAGCACTTAGGTTTCCCTTAGTAACTGAAATTCCAAAATACCTCTCTTGTTTCAGTATGTCCTAGTATCAATTAGGCTGCTTAATGAAGTACCAGTGCAGGCTGGAGGTAACACTTGGGTTGTCTTTAATTAATCAAGGTACTGGCACATTTCTTTGAAATTTAAGCTTATTGCCAAAACACATCCTTGTTACATTTTTGTGTGCATGTATTTTACAAGCAAGGCTTCGAGCTGTTAGACAGCCTTTGACATGCTAAATATCGTGGAAATTTTTTTGCATAAAGTTCCAAAGAGAAATGCTGGAGCTGAAAATTATCTGTTTGAATAGTTTGAAATCTGTCACCAAGGAATAGCTAGAAGCTGTCAGGTCAATTTTAGAATAAGTATATAAAAAAAATAAAAGCATATCTCTTGCATTTCTCTCCTTACCAGTAGCAACCCATTTAATCTGGCATTTTATTAATGAAAATTGTACTGGTGTTCCTCTTTGGTTTAAAATACAGACCTTAAAGCTCAATATGAAAACACTAGGAGTTGTTAAGCCTTTTTAGCAAATCAAATATTGCACTAATCTCTTGACTAGATCCATGTTTATGCCAATACATACTTGAAATGGAGATGTTGATGGTTTGGGGTGTTGTATACTGCATAAGCATAAAACTGACAAGGAGACTGATGAGAGTGCAGTATAGGATTTTGGTGGAGATGAAATTACTTGTGTCCAGACAAACACACTGGAAGATGTTGTGCGAACACCTATTTGTCCCCAGTGTGTCTGCTGGTTTGGAATGTGGCCAGTGCTGGATGCAGGAGGACACAGACCACAGTCCTCCTGCAGCCCCTGAAAATCATTGTGAAATGCAGCTACAGTTTCATATTCATTCTTTCTGTCTTTCCCTATCAATTCCTTGCTTTTCTTCTTCTCATATCCAAATTGTTCCCTGTTTCACACATGCTGCTTCAGCCTCTCCCTGCCCCCCCACCCCTTTTTGTCTTCCCATCTCTTGTTGTCTTTTCCCTGTGACTTCTCTGCCTGGTCCATTTGTTCACTGCCATCCTCAGAATCAGCCCTGCGCCCCCCAATCTCCCTGACAGTGCAACTGCCCTTTCTGCAAACAGTTTAACAATTCTCTCATATACCCACCAACTGAACACTTCTGCTCTTTTCCAGCAGTATATCCTCACCTCCTTCAACACCTCCTTATCCCTGGAAGTTGGTTTCCATCAGAGTGTAGCATGTCTCCACCATCCCAGTGCCACCTTCTCGCCTCCTGCAGCCCTTGCGCCGCCCAGCCACATCTCCCTCTGTCCCTTCACCCGGTAAGGGCAGAACTGGAGGAGCACAAGATGTCTCCCAATACAGCAGAGGAGAGCAAAATCTGCTCACACATTCCCAACATATCTGGAAGCCTTCTGTGATCCATCACGTGCTCAATGCCTCTTTGCCAAATCTGGACCAGAGCCCAATGATCTGTCCTGCTGCCTCCATCACCTCTGCAACCAGAGGAGGCTGCTGCACCAGGACCCTTGAAATCCCACTAAAAATCAAAATCTGCCAGGAAACTCAAGCTGGCCATGGACAATTATAGAGGGATATCAGCCGCCTGAGGCCTCTGGTCAAACTGAATGAACAGACTCAGAGTTACTTGGGTATATGGAGCTCCAAACAGCTAGACATGCTAGCTTTTTTTTTAAAGAGGTTGCTCTTTACCTGTGAAAAGTTTTGTTTTTTAAGACAGGCAAACAAGACTTTCTCCTCTTTTTACTCTCATGTCCCTGGCTGCAAGGTTTGCTCTAAAGCAACAAACTGCCATTTTGTCAATGTGCAAAAATAACCCCCTTCCCAATCCACAGCCACATGGAAAACACTAAGGAACCTGAACAGGTCACTGCACTGGCTGTAAGTCAGATACAAATTTTTGGCATTTTTGGTGCGAGCCAGTGTTTCCTTAAAAAGTAAATCAACTTGCTCCCCACCCCCAATTTGGAAGGAAGATCTCATTTGCTGCTGTTTGATCATTTGCTTGGGTCTGAAGTAGAACCTTTGAGAGACCATGTATGCAAAGTCTAGTCCTGCCTGATGGGAGAAAGGTTAAGGTTGCCTGGAGGATGAGCCCTTCTCTAACACCCGGTTCTCTCATATTGCAGCAGGTAATATGAACAGGTTCTCTCAAATCCAGTTTCTATGAAGGATGGCATAGGCAGAATCTGTCCTCCTAGAAGTTATCAAACATATATAAATAAACAGGAAGTGGTATTTCTCTCCCTTTATTTAAAAAGCACCTGCTGCATCAACTAGGTTGTAGCATAGATGCAACATGAAAAATGAGAGCTGGCAGAGGATAAATTGGAGAAACAACATTTCAGTTGGTCCTGCTACAGGAACGACTTGTCAGACTAACCATGAGGACGGACGGAGCCAGGTTCTCCACCCTCCCTGGCGTTCAGAGGCAGCTCTGCTAGCAAATCCCAGCCAGAGTGCTGTTGGCCCAGCCTTAGCAAAAACAAAGCCAGCACAGTGCTGAGCAGCCAAGAACAGGGAGGCTGAGACAGCCAAAGCTGGGTAACGCGGCGTTAGGCAGGAATCCTCTGTGTGTCTGAAGGCACCAAGTGGAGGAGAGAAAACAAATTGACTTTGTTACAAAGAAGCCCCTGAACTTTTGTTGCTCCAAGGGGGCTGTAGCCAGCATCTTCTAGTTTCTACCTCTGCTAGTGGGAATTTTTTATTTCTTAATGTGAGCAATATGTCATATATATATATATATTTATACAGTTAATGCCATTTAACTATATATAATATAATTACGGATAAACTTTGGAGACCAAATGAACTTCATCTCTTTTTTTATACAGAGTCATAGAAATAGAAGAATGAATAGGACTTTCTTTTTAGCAGACTAGAATAAGAAAAATTATATTATTTCATTGGTATTATTACATTGCCGTCATTAATAAGACTCTTAACTCCTGAAGTGTGCTAAATGCTCTACAGAAAAAAAAAAATACAGGGCTACATTTAGACTTTTAGGTCTAAGGACAGAATTCAGGTCCAGACTAAATCAAGGTGCCACCATTTAATCTGAGTGTTTAAGCTCATATTACTCTCCAGGGGAGCCTAGTCAATAGAGTCAGTGGAGCACAAAGAGTGATTCAGCTCTCTAGCACAGTCACATTTACAGTGATTCATAGACACCAAGAACAATTTGAGATGCTGTAGGCACCTTGCTGGCATTCCAGCAGTGATCTCCCAGGCTTGCTGCCATGCTGACCAGCCTAAGCAAGTGTCCCAAGTAGCTTGGGACATCTAGAATAATGCAAGTGGGTCTGTTTAGGCACCCTCTATAGCTGGGAGGACACCTTGCCCTCAGGGCTCAACTGACTGTATTCAGTTGCCTAAACAGAGGCTTCTAGTGATATTTGAGATACTCAAGAATCTTCTTCCTCAAATGCAGTGTCCACACCAACAGCACATGGTCACTCTGTGCTGCATCTGCCAGCCTGGTGAAGTTGTTTCAGATACATGCAGAACATTTCAAACTGTCCTCTCATAACACAGACACTTAAATTGTACCTTCCACTGCCTGCGCTGGGGGTGGATAGGTGTCTCAGAGAGCCCCCTAAGCTTCAAGTACTGGAGTCAGATGTTCCAGGATATCTATCCTCCAGCACCTGAAGAAGACCCTCTCCTCCTGGACCAGCTTACGTGGGAAAACTGACTCCATCATGGTGCTGAAGACAAGTGTGTCAGCTGCTGAAGTGTCACACTAAAGCTAAAGTGCTCCTGATCAAGCAGTCCATCTACATCCAGTTGCTTAAAGTCCACCTTAATATGAGGTTACTGTAAGATTGTGACGGACAGGTCTGAGATTCATCAGCATGAACACAAGTAAATTAAACTGGAAGAGTAGAGCTTTTCAGGGATGTTATGACCCACCCCTGAAGGCAGAGTAACTGAGGTTCTTCTTAATAGATCCCTTGGGGCAGATTAGAGTGAAATGCCACTAAGTGACCAGCGTTTATAAATACGCATATGGCAGGTTTATTTCAGAACAATTTTCTTGCAATGGGAAGTATGTATGTAGCTGCTTTGGTTATTATCTGTAGAAATATAGCAATATAAAAATAACACTTTAGAAAATGTATAAGGAAAAGAAAGAAAAAGAAAGGGTAAGAGTAGAAGGATATTACCACCCATGGATCCAATGTGAGACTCAATTGTTGCAATTTTGATGTCCATTGATCAAAGTGGTGGTCACAGTCTTGATCTGTCAGGCGTGGGGGAAGCCTGTGAAACACAACATTCAGCAGGTTCAGGTTCAGGTGGGAATGCCCAGATACTCCTCCTGGGACAGGGAATTTTACACTCTCTGATGTAATGCTGTGGATCACATGCAGTCCTCTGGTGGAAGGTCTCAGAAATGAGTCTAGGGGTGCTTCAGGGTCTTTGATGGTTTATGACACCTTCTAAGACATGACAGCTGCATCTCAGGTCAGCGTAGTTGTGTCAGTTATGCCCCATCAGAAGGGAGGAACACCTTCAGGACTATGTGTGAATGTTCTGATACCTCTGCTGGGGTGGGGGGGCAGTTTTACACCTGAACCAGTTGTGTAAGGGAGGACATTGTCATGATGAAAAGCATTATCCCACCTCTGCAGGGTCTGCTTCTTATTGGTCTCTTCCCTTATCTGGGCCAAAACCCTCATGTAGCCTCTGGTGGTGGGTGTGCACCCCCTCTGCACCTGGGCTGTGACCTTGCACAGCATCAGGAAAGCAACCACTGCTTTAGCAAATGGACCATGGCTTGAGCCATTAACCATTAATTCTTCAGTTCCTCACAATGAATCATTAGCAACTTGAGTGATACTAGTCCCAGAAGACAAAGGAAGGACTGGGAGGGATAAGGGTGCAGTTAGAAGACAAGACTCAACTCCTCCCTTGATTCTAGAGAAAGGGATATAAAAAAGTGGGGTCGAAAAGCAGGTGAGACAAGTGTCACCTTTATGAGAAGGAAAATCATATCGCTGCTTACACTCCAGGAGGAAAGAGGCGGGGGAGGCAGGAGATTAATGGTCATTGAGAATCTGTGAGGTGCGTGAGTTCTCAGCAGCGGCAGAACCAGGGGCCAGGTAAGTGGGGCTGGGGATTTCTGCCGGCTAAACCCTGGGGACAAGAATCAGGTTCCAAGTTCACACTGGATTTTAAGGGCACAAATACTGGTAAGTATGTGGTGTGCATGTTTTTGTCAATCAAAAAAAAAGAGGAAGAATTGTGAAAAAGAAGTACTTGCTCTATTCCTGCAAATAAGTACAAAAACCCCAAATGTTAACTTTGTAATTTAACTCACCCTCTGTAACCATTCCTAATCCCCTTTGAGGCTCACCACTTCTAATATTTTAAATAACTCTGCAAGGATTAAATAAGGATTTAGTACTTTTATCCTCCTATGGATAACAACGTGAGGCTCTCTCACCTGTTCACTGCTGCATTCACTTCCTTTCCTCTCTAGGTATGTGACAGCAATGCTTTCTATTCCTCTGCTCCCAAAACATTGACATGCTTAACAGCTGTTGTTCCTCAGTTTGCAAAAAAATGTAGTATTATTCCATAATGCCACATAATTTGTCAGCTCTTACACCTCCACAGTCCTGGAATCTTTTTCTCTTCATCACAAGGTATTTGCATACCTTGGTTCGTATGTAGCCTCCTTATGAAAACCAAATGCAAACTATGCCTTTTGTTTTGTAATGCATCAGCAGCCTGAGATTTCTGTGATCCGAGCTAGCTGCAAACAATGCTTTCAGTCACGGACCCTGTGGAAGTGCCTCGGATGACAGTTCTGCCAGCAGCATCACCCTCCCCATTGCTGATGGGTAAATTCAGTGGGAAATTTTGGGATTTGCCCTTGGGGGAAAGTGCCTAGCCAATGCCAGTGTTCAGATATCAGAGCAGCATAGCCATGCAGGTGTGCAGCACCTGCCACCATGGTGTCACCATAGCTCCAGGTGCTTGACTCCAAGCTGAAGTCCACATGGCACAGCATCATGACCAAAGACAATGCTCTCCATCACCAGCACCCACATCCCAGGGTGGTGGCTTTGTTCATAATGCTGATAGTGGGAGGACTAAGCTGGGTTGGAGGAGAGCAGCTGCTCCTAGTCTTTAGTTGAGGAGAGGAGCTCTGCATATATCCCAACCCATTTTGCATTTAGAGGTGTGGACCCCATTCCTGGCCACATCAAAGCTGCCTGCACCTTATGCTATAACAAAATCATGTGCTTAAGCTTCATAGGCAGCAAAATCTTACCAGAAGTCCTTGATTTGATCCTACCACATCTTAGCAAAGGATTTGGAGAAAGGTGCAGCTTCAGTGGGCTGCCCAGGGAGCGCAAATGTGCATAAACAATCTGCCAGGCCACATCCACAGCCAGGAGACCCAGGCAGAGGGTACAGAGGCATGGGATAAAAGAAAAGAACACCTCTTGGATGCCACAATGTAATACTGGGCCTATGCTTCAGCCCAAGGCAGCACTAGTGCCCTTTGCAGTCTTACCATCCGAGAAATTCAGGCAGGATTGTCAGGTGTCAGAATTTCCTCTCCTGTAGTCACAAGGGAGATCTTGCACATTGTCTTACTGACTTAGGTGGCTACATCTCTCAGGAAGATTCTTGCACCTCCTCAAACCCACTTCAGCTCCTCCTGTAGAGGTGTCTGTCTCCAGCCCTGTCCCTGGCTCATGGATGGAACCTGCTGCTGCCACCCCCCAGTTCTGCCTGTTAAGGGGCTGTGGGTCAGTGCCCAGCAGTGCCAGCATGGCTCCCACCAGGGTCCCTCATAGCTCCACCCGTCACAGAGCATCTCTCACTCCCCAGAGTCTGGACCTGGTGGTGGTACCCAAAAGCCAACCATGGCCAGAACCTGACATACCTGAACACTTCACACACAGCAGCTACAAGACTGAACTTTTTAGCCCTCTTCTTTCTACAAAATCAGATGAAAATACTGTTTATTCCCCTCCAATTGTCACCTGTGGCCACCTCTGCCACCTCCCTGCCAGTAACCAGCTGCTTGATCTAGGCTCTTTCTTGGTTTTGGAGCTCTGGAGCACACGGAGAGGCAATGAGAGGGATGTGGGGCTGCAAAGAACCACTCATCTCACACGTCAGTCATATCCCACCTCATCACCTCTGGGCTGGGGTGCTCTTTTGGCAGCAGAGCTGACAAGTCCTGGCAGCAGAGCTGTCCCACACATAGGAGACATTGTGGATGTGACAAGGGGTAAAAATAGTCTCACACAATTCAACCAACTT
The DNA here is from genome assembly GCF_000738735.6 of Corvus cornix cornix. NCBI lineage: Eukaryota > Metazoa > Chordata > Aves > Passeriformes > Corvidae > Corvus > Corvus cornix. Next base: position 15,006,873 of record NC_047057.1, on the reverse strand, counting down.
CATTTTTCAGTCTTCGTGAAGTGTCAGAATTGAATTTCCAGATACACCACTCCACTGTGGTGAGAGATGTAATGCTTTAAGAACATACTTTCTTTCTTGTTCAGGTGCAGAAAAAACCTCACAAGAACAACTATTCTCATGGGATTTTTCCTAGAATTGGTAGAAATCTCAAGCCAACAATTCCTTTTTGTAATATCCCTGACTCTCCTGTTCAAAAATCTCTTGAGGATATTTTCCAGGACAGCTGAACTTAAAACTGAGTGCAGCCTAGGTTAGTTGTCAAATCCAAGTGAGTCCACACAATTTTTTTTCCCCCTTCCTTCTTAATAATGACTTGGGCTCCTAAAAAAGAGCATTTTTCCCTGCTCTAGTGTCAGTGCTTGGTGCTGTGCTATCAGGAGATTCGGGCACAGGTGAGCTCAAACCAGCTGCAGGGTAAGCACAGCGTAGGGCTGCTTCTGCAGTGGCACACAGTGGGATGAGGGCAGTTCAGAAGCTGGCTTTATTCTGTCCTGATTTTTCACAGCTCCACAGCCTCCCTGTGATTCCACGCAATTGGTGGAAGGAACCACGCTGGCCCAGCATTGCTCTGCAGCAGCAGGAGAGCACAGAGAGACTGGAATCTGTGACTGCTTTGACCAGGCTGCCTGACAGTCACGCTCCTCAGGCCTTCCTGCCTGGGTCTCACTGCAGCTCCACTGTGGCACTCTTCAAAAGCAAAACCAACAAAAGCATAGCCACCAGGTATTTTAGTGTTTTAAGTTACCCCATCACTAAATTCACCACCGCTCCATGGCAGGAGTAAGGCACTGGGATTTGCTTATATTCCCAGAGTTTGCAGTGTGGGAGTATCCTGCAGGACTGAATTGTCTCCTCACCCACCTGTGGCACAAAGGGTGCTGGGGCACCATCACACATGGTAAAGGTGTGTGGGCAGGATCTGTAGTTGGTAGTGCATATCAGCTGTAATGGGGAATGTTGTTTGAGGGAGAAGATAAGAAGAAAATAGGAGAGAGAGAAAAAAAAGGAAAAGGGAGAATGCATAAAGCCCTTTGCAGTACAGTAACAAATGGCTTGGAGATTGATGGGTAAAACATCTTGGGAAAAAATAATTGGAAAGGGAAGATCAGGGAGTAGAAAAACACAAGGAAGGGAAGGGGACAGGCTGCAGGCAAAAGGAATATGAACAGATCTGAAGCTGTTATCTTTGGCTGGGAATCCCAGCCAGTCCTGGCTCGGTGCCTATGAAAGTCCTTGGAATAAGGACTAATACATTCACAAGCAAGAGACAGGGATGAGAGAAAAAGAAGGAAATGCTGGATTTTTTAAATTTTGTCTTCCAAGCCTTCTCTAAGGAGAACTTGATGAGACAGTGAGCAGACCCCCAGGAAGTAACACACGCCTGCATCTCCTGGTGCTAAAACTTGCCTCCTGTAGTCCCAGCTACAAAGGCAGCTTTTTCCAACCATGGCTATGAGGAAGAATTTGTGGCTTAGCACTCCAAAATCTGACGTGTTCAGACAGATGTTCTGTTTGCAATGTTGCAAAATTCCCCATGGGTAGCTCTTCATTCTCCCCCTGTAGAGTAGGTGGACTGCAGATCAGGACCTGCTTCTGGGATGGGACACATACAGCAGGTACAAGGCCAAGGGCTCTATTATTATTAGGATCCTCTGGGTAAACTGTAGTTACATTAAGAAAGAATAATGGCATCACACTTACAGACACCCTCAATCCAATTCTAACAAAACTAATGACTCTCAGTTGGGTAGAAGAGCAATATCAGGTTGCTGTTTCTCATTGATACAGACTGGCAGGGCATCTCCCCCTTTTGGTGCTCACCAGAGCCCAAAGGTTACAGAGAAGTTTTAAAGATCTGTCTGCAGCTTCCACCTGCAATCAGCACTTTTATCTCAAAGACGTATCTTGTCTCTGTGCCATTTCCTAGAGCTGTCAGGTAATCACAGCTGTTTGTGTTCTCCCAACAGATTTCATGGCCACAAGGCTTCAAAATGAAACAGCCAGGCAATGAGGCATTTCTCTGGAGAAGGCAGGTTTTGACTAAACAGTCTGAGAGTTTTACTCACAGTAGAAGTAAAATGGATTGTGTACCTGACCAGTCCAAAGCCCGCTCCAGTTCAACAGAAATACAAAACCATTACCCTATCCAAAAAGGGCAGGAGACAGAAATCTCATAGAGGGCATTCGAGATAAAAGGTCAGACCCATCAAAACTTTAAGGAAAAAATCAAAACTCATCAAAACTGCTGCAAAATTCCATAGAACATAGATGGCTACAGTGCAACCTGGAGAAAAGATTTCCCCAGTTCTTCTGTCAGAGCAGGTGAAAAATGCAGGATAGCTTCAGTTAGGGTGTAGACCCCTCCAGCACCTCATAGGATGGATCTGGCCCTGCCATCAGCTGTGCCTAAAAGGCACAAAATGAGAAGAATGAGATGAGGTCAACTGGCAGTAACTGTTTCCGTAATCTTCTCTTAGGTCTCTGAGCAGGCCTAGCTGCTTCCTTGGCCTCGTCCCCTGACCCAGAGAGCTTGAGCTGGGGAAATGTCTTCCTTCCCTCTTCAAGCCAAAATGTTTTGGCCAGAGCTATCAACCAGCAGCCAACAGCATTTGAGGAACTTGTCCCTGTGGTGCTACACTTTGGACATGATGTAGTCTGGTTTTCAGCCTTGAGGTCTTTAAAAGGCAATTCCCTGCATGAAGGCAAATGGCAAGAGTGACAGCCTGGGAAAAGGGAAGATGGAGGCTCATTCATCGCCACGGAAATGACTGAAGGATAGAGGGCTGCATCCAAACTAGTCTCACCAAATCTCCCTTCTTAACAACCAGGAGAAACAGACAGATGTAGGGTAGAGTGGCATTTGGATCTTTCTAGATCTGTCTTACCTGCCTGTGTTGTCAAATGTCTGTGTGGTCAGATCATATGTGCCTGGCATGTATGAAGTTTTAAGCAGTGATTTGATTTCCTGCTTTCTCCTGTGACTGTAAATCAGGATTTTCTCCAGCAGTCTCCTGGGAGTCACCTGGCATGGTCAGAGAGGTTAATAAGACCCTGTAGCTAGGATCTGGCTACAGATCAAGGTGTAAGGAAATACAAAAGCAAAGCTGTGCTCATATTTATCTAGGCAAGATTTGTCTTGACAGGGAAGAAATGGTTTAAAATATAGTAGAAACAGATCAACTGAAAAACATTTAGGAAAAAACATGTGATACATTACTTGCATTTGATGTATTTTAAATGTCTGAGAGAAATGAACTGGCACCTGGCTCAAATGGAAACAAAAGAGGAAAAGGTCTTGCTCAGGGGGAGTGGAGGAGGAATAACCCTGATGCACATGTTGTTCTCTGAATGTAAACCTACTTCACACTCCTGTAGGTTAACACACCCTCCATGAAAAACATCATTACTCTGAAAGGGTTTTATTTATATTCATATAAAGGGAAACCTTCTGTTGCCCAGAAAAGATGAAAAAGATTTAAACAAGATCTGACACAAACTGCTTTAAATAGCAAGAACAGAGAACACAAGGTGGTCTTGGTGATAATTTTACTTTATCATCACAAACCATTATCCCTACCTTCCCTGAGATGCACATGCTGCATACATAGAATGGCTGTGTACGGCCATGGACTTGAGGGTAGGAACCTAGAAGCTGGGAAGAAGCAATAGATAACCAATAAAGAAAAAAACCCCAACACTTGTGCATGAAACCTTCAGCTCACTGCTAGGCAATTTTATCAGCAAAAAGAATACACACAGCTCATCCTTACAGTGCCTCTGTAACTCAAGAGGGGGGATTAGGAAATGAAAAGGAGTAATCCACTAGATAAATGTTTACTTCCTTTTCTCTCCAGTAACCCCTTGGCCCCAGGCGGCAGGAAGCCCATTTGATAGGTAAAGTAACTGGTGCTTCCCTCTCTCCTGCTGACAGCTCGGTGAGGCTCAGCACTATCTGCTCATGCAGGTACTGCCTGTTTGATATAACTTCTCCTCACTGCACAAAGTGGCCAGGTGCTGTGACAGCTCGTTGGAGCTCTCCAAGTCATTCCGGCAGGGTTTTTCTACCATTATCCTCCCACAGCCCTCAGGGATATGATTAATTCATGGAGCATCACTGAAGGCATCTTTCTATGGCATATGGAGTTAAAGTGTCCTCTTCACAGAGCTGCCTGGGGACAACTGTGGAATTTGTACAGACAATCCCACTAGGTAGTCAATCTTGTAAAAGCACTGATATTACAAAGTAAATACAAGTGATCTATTTGTTTAAGGTTATTACTGTGACCGACAGGGTATTAAAACAATCTTTCCACTGACAAAAGATATCAGGCCTGCACTCCCGTTTGATGTTCCTAGGCATGCTTTTCTTCTTTCTTTCTCAGCCACTGAGCTTTGGGGTGCTCATCAAACTCAACTGATATGGAGATCAGAGTGCACCGCACAACCAACCCATTGAAATTCAATTCAGATATGGGGTTAAATTATAAAAAGAAACCTTAGCTAGTAATAACACTTTGATGTGCAGATGCATAAAAGTTTTAACTTCTACTTTCTTCTAAAACAAATCAGCTTCAAGTCATGCTATTTGATTCATATTTTAGCTTTTAATACATCCAAAGCACAAATACTAAACATTGCCCTCTGTGGTCTGGAAACTTACAGTGGGTGATGTATGAAGGCTTCCATTTCACCCTTTTATCGAGGCTACATATAGACACTTTCCCACAACAAAAATACCCTGCCCCATGTTCAGAGCAAAAAGGTCAGTCACTTTATGTCTGGCCCCCTTTCAAAAACATATCATTTCTCTTGTAACTGGAAATTTCAGCTAGGAAAAGACATCACTTTCCTAGATGCATTTCATATTCTGGCAGCAGAAAGACCTAAGGAAAAAGTCAAACCTAGACACAGAGCACCCAGACCTTCCCCTCCACGCTTTGCAGACCATGCCTCACTCCCCTGTCCACTTTCTTTTTTGTAGCACACAGTGCTATGCAACTCCCAGTTTGCTTATCCATCTATTTTTGCTTTTATTTACATTTATCTTGTGAAGTCCGGTAATGCCTGTGCCAGCCCACAGGAGCCTCAGAGGGATGCCAGTGCACAACCCTCCCTCAGGCCCTTAATTCCTGGCTTTAAAGATGACCTCAGCTGTAAGCCTGACACACAACCTGTGAGAAGATGCATCAGCCCTCACTTTGACCTGTCAAGGTCTCCAATGTCAGCCCCAGCTCCTTGGCGCTGGGGCACAAGCCTCTCACTTGGGTTTGTAATAGCAGCCAAGGAATCAAATTATGTAGCTCTTTATGTACTGCCCCATAACTGTCAGTGTTCAAGGCCAGGCTGGATGGGACTTTGAGCAACCTGGTCTAGTGGGTGTCCCTGTCCATGGCAGGGTGGTTAGAACTGGATGATCTTTAAGGTCCCTTCAAATCCAAATAGGTCTATGATTCTGTGACGCCTGGCCACAATGCAAATGCAACCCTTGGTGAGTCATGTCTGGTCCGAGCCTTTAGTAGAATCAACCCATACAATTTTCCCAGGCTGACATTTGAATCCTGTGGGCTCTGAAAGTTGTTCAGTAGATTTCTATATCCACATGAGGAAAGAAATACGAGTCCTTTTTATCCTTTCATGTTATAACCCTTTCAGTTACCCTTTTCTGGAGTTTTCTGAAGTTCTCACCTGTATGCTTCTGGCTCAATAGGGTCTTTTGGTTGGCTGTGTTCAAGTTTTCCTGCTGGGCTCGGTCCATCCCCATCTTTTCCACTACTCACAGAGGGAGAGGCACTGATCACTCTCCTCAGCCCGGCCTTGTGTGTGATGGCTCCCTGTCCCTTGCCACTGCATGTGTCATGTTCCTCTGAGCCACCTGCTGGTCTCTGCTTCTAGTCCCTCACCCAAGATACAGGAGTGTATACTGCTGGCTTTATCCTTATGCCTATCTTTTTTGAGAAGCTCAAAGTTTAATTTTTTCCCAAAGTCATCTCCTTTTCCCAGGCACGAGAGTAACAAGAACCTTCATGTCTTTCTTAAACAAATAACGATTATAGCATTACCATGGGATTTGAATGACTGTGTGAAAATCTTGTAAGTTAGAAGTCAACTCTAATTTAATAATCAAATGAGATTGGAATTTTTTGATTTAATTTTCTCTCTTGGTGCTACACCTTTTAATGAAGAAAGAGTTTCCCCTTCAGAGCAAAACCAGCTCCTGCTTCTGCCAAAATTCAGCCTAGTGCAGAGCTGGGTCACTGTGTCCTTCTCAGCTCCAGAGGGATGGGGGCTTACACTGTGCCCCTGTCGAGGACCCAGGGACGTGGCATGTGGGAAAGCCCAGGAAGGATTCATGGTTCCCACACACTGGTGTGTCTCTGGGCACAGTCCATTGAAAAGCAGCAAGTGGGACAGGGGGACCTTGGTCCCAGCAGGTCTTTCACCCTCAGCAATACCATCCCTCATTTATGCCTGAATGTACAAATCCAGGTTGTCCTGGTGGATGGTCAGTGACAGATATCTAACCCACCAGCCACTCATTCCAAGCTGAAGCTTTGGCTCAGGTTAATTTTCCTGACAAGTCTTAACTGTAATTTAAATTTTCTACCTATTTAAGCTGAGCAATCTGATACTTCAGATCTCTTGAGCATTAATAAAACAGTTATGAGAAATTTCAGGATAAAAGGTTAAGCCCATAAAAGTATGCAACTCCTTTATAAAAATAACTCCATCAGGTTTTCACAGACTCAGAAGACAAAGGTGCTAATTTCTGCATTTGAAATAACCTTGGGACTATCACTGGTAGAAGTCACTGGAGTAGCCACTCTTTGTGGGCTGGCTGCCTTAAACTTTTCAAAATCTGTAACTACCCACAGGCTTTGCAGCCCAGTGTCAGTGCAGCACTTTCTACTTGAGAACCAAGGAAGCAGCTTGGGAGAACAGGAGACATTCTTGGCCACCTCTTGGAGTTCACCCCGTCCTATGGTGTTCAGTACATGACCTTCTCCCAGCAGGATTGTCTCAGCTGGATGGGCCATGTTCAACACCTGGAGATGCTCTCTGCAGAGTCACAAAGACCTGACCACAGCAGTGCCACCTGTGGGAGATTCTTCAGGCGTCTGAACCACTCCTAATGTCTTCTGCCAGCTGGGATGACTCAGTTTATATCCCCTGTGACTGGGGAACCACTGGGGCTGGCTCAGATACATCCACTTGGCATTGCAGACAACCTCAGTAGGGTAGAAGGAAGCCATTCTTGTCTCTCTCCCCTCTCAGGGGTGAACCAAGGGTGTCGCTGTTATAACCCAATTAAACACAGTTAAAATAGTCCACATCCATAGAAGGGTAAATTTGTTGTTAGTGGCTCCCTTTTGGGCTGAGATTGGGAAAAGCTGATGCGTTATCTGCCCAGCAGATATACAAACCCAGTGGGGTCTGGAGACAACTTTGAAGTTCTATTAAAACCCAGATCTTTTGCTTTTGCTGTAAAATACTATGAAAAATGTTTATGTAGTTCCTCAGGAGCTCAGAAATAATTTTAAAATAAATCAGCTTAAAATAAACCAAATAATTCCTTGTTATATGTGATACCATATTCATCCTTATATAAGCAGCTTTTCTCACTAAGCATTAGCTTGTATTTGCGTATCAATTTTAGAAAGCCTGGCTTCTTTCCATCTATCAGCCTTTAAAGCCTTTTCTGCTGCAGTATGTGCTGGACAGTCAGGTAAATGCAAGGCAAGCATCCTTCTAGCTCATTACTGCTGATTACCCTGCTCTGGCTTGGCTTTCTTCTCTGCTTGTTCTGCAGGCTTGGCCTTTTCTGGGAACTGCCGTCATTCTACACAGCAGCACAGCAAAAGGCAGTTGTTTAAAAATGTTTTCTTTTGTGGGGGGAAATGATGCTGTACAGGTGTTGCTCACAGTATGTGATATTCCAGAAGAACCTCTGGGGTTGGCCTCAAATGTGCAGAAAGGGTCTGTACTTAAAAGCACGCAAATTTACATCAAAATCGATGTTGCTATGAGCAGTGACAATCACTGCAACAAAACCCAGCATGGGGGGCTTCTTGCCTGTTTTGTCTTGGTCACATACTAAACTTCCTCTAAGCTCCAAGAGGTTTGTTTTAGTTTTAATCTTACATAATTAAAATTTATGGTTGGTCCAATGTCTTATCCAGTCTTACTTATCACAAACCATATTTTAATAGAAATCACTTCTCAAACCAATAGCTTAATGGAAGGGAAAATTTTCTCTCCTCTGCAGCCTGTCCATGGAGAAGGGAGCAGGTGCCCATCACCCATGGCCACACAGCAACTGCAAGTGAGGAGTCATCAGATGGGGACAAATTGTGGCTGATGCCAGAGCAGGTCCTAAGAAAACAATGTCTCTTTCCAACCACCATAATTTCATATGAGATATCTCACCATAGGCTGGCAATCCTCTTAGGTATATTTTTTTTTGTTCCTATTTGTGTTAAAAATGAGACCAGAAGCAGTAGAGTGCTCCATGCACAAGCATATACTGTGGGAATAGAAGTGGCAGTAATAGTACTTAGCCTTTATGTATTGGATTTTCATCTGCAAATTTCAAAGCACTTCCACAAAAGGACATTGTCATTCTCCGTGCTCTCCTGAAAGGAGAAGGGACATGACCAAGTTCACCAGCATGTCCCACCAGCCTCCCATGGCTGCCATCTCTCATGCTGTCGTCCCCACCACTTGTCCTGGTGTGTTTGACCTTCACTGGGTTCTTTCTCATCACCTTTCTTCCCCAGATGCCTACCAGAAAGGGACCAGCCCTAAATGGATGGGAGCAACCCTTGTGTGGGAGCTGCTGCCAGGGATCCCATGCTGGATGGTGCGGGAAAAGAGCTCTCTCCAGGCAAAGGCATCATCCCAGCTTCTCAAGGTGGGCTGCCTGAAAAGCTGTTTCTCTCTCTCCTGCTGATAAAAAAGGAAACAGTCAATTAGTGCAGTGTTAATAAAACACAGCTGCAGGTTCGTTTGCTTTTTTTTATAAAAGTATGATGTGCATACATAAAAGAAAAACATAGGGGAAAGAGAGTAACCCAATTCCTGATTTCTATATGAAGAGAAAGGAATACTCTCAGAGCCCTCTTGCATTCATCCCTTCAGCAACTACATAAACTTGTGGGGTGTTGAAGCACTGCCAGGAGAGGGGCAGTCATATTGCAGTGAGTTTTGTACCACCTGCAGGTCTTTCACACAGATGGATTCCTTAAACGTGTTTCGAGGCAGTGAAAGGCTGGAGAGCTGATGCTTAAAAACGTTTTAAGGTGAGCTGTGGTACTGAATAAGCAAAGAGCAGTGGGGAGCCCCTGGCAGCTGCAGCAGAATCTGGGCCTGTTCTTTATGGGACAAAAATGCATCTACTGCGTTTTGTCCTCGTGAGCTGTGAATGCTGAACAACACCAGCATTTCCATGGAGATGGAGGCATTGCGTATTGTTGAGGGAAGGATGTGAATTTAAAACAGAAATATGATAGATCTCCAAATGCTGCTCAGGAGGCAAAGCACTGTTATGCTAAAGTGTGTTTTCCAGCCCTCTGCCATGGCCATGGAGGTCTGCCACTGTTAACTCCTTCAGTTTCAAACCCAGTAGGCACCAGGACAGTGAACAGTCTGACATAGCTTAAAATCTATTCAGAGATAGGAAGGCACTTGTCTGCCTGATCACTCAGCCCCACTTTTTCTATGATATATCATTTCCATGCCAATGTGGCAGAAAGTGCTCCCTGCAAGGTATTAGAAAGCTTCGGTACCCTGAGGGAATGAGAGTGTAGGCTCAGCATCCTGAAGGATAAAACTACCAGATTTTGGATTTGCAGAAGAATTTCATGTGAGGAGTTAACAGAAAAAAAATACATATATTTTAAATATTTATATGTCAGCCTTCCATTAACCGCCAGAAAATGCAAGGGAAACATGTTATTCAAGCCAAACAAGTATTAGGGGTCAACATTTTCTCTTTTTACATCTTCTTGCAACTTGACACTTAAACTGTGCTTGAAACCAGGAGAAAGCAGAAAAAGACCCAGGAAGGTGACTTGGCAGGTGGTTTCACTTACTTCTAGCTGAAGGAGCTCTCTGCTCACATAAACGTCTTTTGAGCTTTCTTAGGAATGGGCAACCTCAGAAATATGGAAAACATGGTGTACTGTGCACCTGCAGAAAAAATCTTGGCGTACCGCTGTGGAGGTGCAGGTAGCCTTGCAAAAGCCCTCACCTGAACGGGAGTGGAGCAGTCAGCCAAGGAAGCCCGTGGGAGGGATGCTTGGGAGAGACACATGGAGGCAGAGAAGGTGGTCATCTCTGCAGAAACAGACAGAATGGTACCTGCAAGAAGCAAGAAGGGAGCTGATGCACTTGCTAAACCTGTCACAAGGAATTTAGCATGGTGGGAGGCAGGGAGGATTCTCTGCTCTTTGCCCAGGAAAAGCAGGCTCTCTGCTTCCCCAGAGTTCTGTCTGGGGAAAGGACCCTCTGCTGTCACTGTCCTCCCGACCCACAGCTCCACCTGTCACACCGGACAGGGTCCTTGATCCCAGGGGTCCCCTGGATCAGGCACTGCCATGAGCAACAGCACCAGGAAAGACTACAAAGTCTTTCATTTATTTGCAAAGAGCTGAATGCCTTCTGAATGTCATTATGAAATTACTTTCTTTTATTTAGGGCTAGAGGTAGAGGGAGTGGAAGGGGGAGTTAGCAACATAACCCCACATGCTGCATTTCTGTCTATGATAAGTAAAGGAACTCTACCCCAGAAATCTTCAGGGCTCAGCATCCTTTGGTCCTCTCAGAGAGGCATGCCTGAAGCACTGCCAGCCTTTCCTGACCCTAAGGTCACAGCAGCTTTCCCAAACCACTGCCTCCTGCTCCCCAGGATGCCCAGCTACTCAGCTCTGTCCCCATTTCCCCTGCCTGGTTGAAGATGGAAAATGTCACACCATGAATTGCATGGTGGCAGCTCAAATGCTTGTCGTTCACTGCTCTTCAGATGCTACAGAAAAAGAAGCATTTTACATATTCTTGATTAGACAAATGGCCCACTGAAGGCAATATTCATTAAAATTCCATATGCATAAGAATCATTAAAACACAGAGCTGGCTTGTCCACACACACAAATTCTGTAGTGTTAAATCATGGAATTTTAACATTTAATGATGTTAGAAAAAAAGCTAATATGGCAACAAACCATTGAAAAAACTACTGCAGGCCTGAAATTCCCAGTAAAACTACAGCTTGATTGCTGGGTTAGGGGGTTTTTTTGTTGTTTTTCTTTCTCACTTTACCCACAATGTCTGGAAACCACAGGCTGAATATTTCTTATCGTTGTTGTAAATAAACACAGTGTGTGGGAGGGAGAAAACAGAAAACATCAGGCTGCTGTTTGTCACGAGACTTTTGGGAGAACAGGGAAAACCAGGACAAGCAGTTCATGCCAGCAAGAGGCACAAGGCTGGGGGGACCTCCCTGGTCATGCAGTCAGCCTTGGCCATCTCTGCAGGTACATAACATGACCTTCACAAACTGACCTAGATCCACCTTAAAGTTACTAAGGTAAATACATTTCCTCCCCTAGGATACTCTGGTTATTCTTCTAATAGACCTCGATGACCCAGGCCCAGAGGAAAGCCAAAGCACAGGGGTTGAATTAAAACCTTTGGACAAGCTGAGATACATGAAGTCACACCAAAGTGAAATAGAAATATAGATTTTTAACTTTTAGTAGAAATATATGCTAAGAGCCTTAAACATTAAAAAGCTGCAGCAGAGACCTTAAAACGCAGTTCTTACTGCAGCAGTGTTACCTTTTCACAGAATTCTTTACTTTAGAAAAAATACAGATGGAACTATACTGCTCACATTTTTTAGACAGAGTGTTCACATAAACAATAAGAGCTGATAGAAACTGTATACACAAATCTGTGTAATACCTATGTAACACTTGTGTAATATTTATGACTATTAGAATTAGACCAGGATAGGTTAAGAAAAAGAAAACTAGAATTGTGTGTTAATCTTATTGGTCAATTAACAAATATAATCCACACTTCTGTAAGAAAAAAAATATAGAAGAAACTAGAATTAGAAGAAGCAGCAGTTTTCTGCCTGCTGTTTGCCTGCTGCTGCTGTTGCTGCTTAGCTCTATCATGTAACCCCCTTGAACTCTGCCTTCAAGAAAGCTATGAGACTATGAAATAAAGAACTTAGCAGAACAGCAGCCTCCTCTGCTCTCTTACCCTGGTCCGAGAAAGAAGAGTATCCCATCAAAAGCTCAACACTTCTATCCTTCTGGTAATTTCCAGCTTATGTTTATTCAAGACCAGTTTATATCCCACATCTAAGCTGCTCTTCAGATGAAATATCCCTGAGGACCATTCCCTGAATACTGAATATTGAATATATCATCTCCCTTTACATGTTTTACCAGGCAAAACACAGACCCTCTGCTGCCTTCTTGAATGGCAGCTTTTCCTTTCCACAAGCAGCCACAATAGTGACTGGGGTTTGCAGGTATCTCTGCTGGACACTGGTTATCAGACCTACATTTCCTGTCTGTAGGATGGGTATGGATTTGAAGGTGGTCCAGGAGGTCAATGTCGTCAGTGCAAAAGTAGCCTTATGGCTTGAGGGTCTTTAATGCTTGAGGAAGACAATGATTTACCATTGCATTACTTGGGCAAAAATAGTTAATTTCCCTGGTGACATTCTCAAACACAGCCAAGGGAATGCTTAAAAAGAACGTCCACCTTTGCGACTGCAAGGCAGATGGGCTGAAAGCACAGCTCTCTACCAGCACTCATGGCTGTGGGCTCTGCCATTTCACGCCTCCCAGGCTGCTGGCTAGCTTGGCCTTCATGTGGGCAAAGTTTAGGTGCATCCTTATACTCCATCTCAGTGAAATTTGCATGTGACAAAAGAATTCAACATAACACAAGTTTCAGAGCAAGTGACAGGAGTACTAAAATCAAGCAGAGCATAAACATACAAGGTTAGCTTGATCAAAATGAAATTACCTTCTCCTTATTGTTCTTTATAGACTGCATATTGACCATGAAAGTGAACTGCTTTCTGTAGCATGTTGAATTGACTTCTGGAAACTTCCTTAAATCAAATTGGAAATGTTTTGAGGTTTCTCAGGAGAGTAAATAGCAAAGCAGCATTTCACTGAAGTGTCTAGTCACCAGTCATCATTAGATCTGACAGACAAAACAAGATGTTTGGAAAACTTATTGAATACAGTCTGGTATCTAGCTATGTATCAAGGCTTTTATCTGACACATCTCTGGTATTCTTTATATAAAAAGAATTCTGTTGTATTTGCAACAAAAACATCTGTTTATCCTAAGGATCTTGTTGTCTACAGTATGCTATTTCTGAGCCTGATACAATTTATTTCATGGCAACATAGGTCTCTGTTTTAATATTGCTGTGAAAAATTAGGAACTTTGCCGTTTATCTGGTGAAGGGCAGACAAAAATCTGCTCTTATTTATGCTTGAATAAATCTAAAACAAGTGTTGACTTAAGCTGCTCATCTAGATACCTGCTGCTGTACCAGAGGAGAAACTCATGCACTGAATGCTCATTTTTTTTCCATAATGGCTGTCCCTGCATGGCTGAGCCCAGGGTCCTGATGGATAATGTACAAAGATTTTGAAAAAGTCATTTTCTTCTGTCCTAGATCTTCAGCCTTCCTCTGACCCTGACTGCAGCCTTTCTCTGCTGTGTTAGAGACTCAGAAACTTCAGAAACCTTTTCCCTGGGTAGGGGCTTACAGGCCATGACCAAGGCACTTAAGCTTCTTCTGGATAAATTATATTGAGCTCTTGGCATGCTCTAAGGTTTTCCAGACTTCAAATCATTCTTGCAGTATTTCAGTGTATCCTTTCCAATTTATCAGCATATTTTTTAAACTGGGGATCCAATAAATGGTCAGTTTGTTCCAGTAAAGTTCTTGCTAATGCCTCACAGAGTGATAATTTCCCTTCCCACTTCTCATCAGTATTTCCTTCCCATGCAGCCATGGATTACTTTAGCACTTTAGCCACTTGGCTAGTCTGCGAGCCCATCAGCAGCCAGCTATCCACCGTGAAACCATTTCTTGGCCACTGCTTGCTGAAATACAGTCCTGAGTCCTGTCATTGGTACCTGTAAAAAACTCCAGCAATGCAGTTCCATCTTGAGAAATTCAGCCCACCATTAAAAGGCACATTACTCAACAGAGCCCAAGCTGCAGTGCCACTGGATAGCTCTGAAGGGCTGCCCTTTATCACTTTCCCCCACAAAATCTTTTTCCAGTTACGTCCACTGGGGTGTATTTGCACCCTGGCTGTGGAGAATGTTGATGGGAGCAGGACCATGAGCCGGCACCTTGTGAAATCCCAGTGAGCACACTCCACTGGGAGACTGGTTTCTTGGATATAATTGCTTTCTTGAGATCTGTCCATCAGCTGGTTTCTGAGCCTTTTGATAGGCGTTTGTAATGGCTTGTGCACAGAAATGCTGGGGTTTTTTCAGCAGAATGTTATCCATTATCAAATGAAATGCCTTACAGTGTCAAGCTTGGCAATGCTGTTGCTTTTATCAGTCAAACTGCATCTCAAAGAAAAAACAATATCAAGTTCAACAGAAATACTGCCCTGTGCTCATTTGCCTATCCATACAAAAAAGCAATCAATCTGCAAAACCTCGGCAAATAAGAAAATATATTCAGTTATTTAAATTTTCAAAGAAAAATATTTTGTTCATCCGCTTTGCAGTGTACCTGAAAACAGAAAGGTTTTTTCTCCTTCCTGATATTCAGCAACTCCCATAAAGTCTGAGACAGCCAATTTCACTCTCAAGCCATTTAAAGCAGATGGATTGTAGCCATGCACAAAACTCTCTAATGAATAAGTAAAACTACAGTTACTTATTATATTATATAATAGCCATTTGTAAAGAACTGATCATTGAAGCAGTTGAAGTTTTCAGCTTCTCTCTGCCTTGCTTTATTTAATTGCCTTTGTCTGCCTGGGTTTTGTTGGGCATTTACTGCCACCCAGTGCTTCTCTGTGATATGACTACACCATCCACTATTAAGAGCTAACACAAAGCAAGACTATTTGGCTCTTAACAAACTCACTGACCTCATTTGGAGAAGTGCTACAGGTATTTTACAGCAATAAGCCATCGCTCTGCTGCAGCAGAGTTTGAAGCGCTGCGGTACCTGACCGTGCTGGCAGCTTCGTCCTGGTGGGTCTGGGCTGTCAAACCCTGCGGGCAGGGCTCTGCCTGCCCGGCATTCGGGGGGGCTGATTTGAGCTGCTGTTTCGCAGGTGTCAAAGGGAAAATGTTTCATGATAAGAAATTTAAATAATGTCTTGCTTGGGCTTTAAGATGTTCATCTTCTGGGATTTTTTTTTTTTTTAATTCACCACATACAATTTGCTTTTGCATTTTGTAGCCTGCAAGTATTCAGTGTGCACTGCTTCTGCTTGCCTGAAAGATAAAGCTCCATATTTGAAAAGCATCCATCTTACTGGGATGATTTTTTATTTTGGGGTTGTTTTTTTTTTGTACCAAACCCACACTTCATAAGATCTACTCATGTTTATGCAATGTGTAAGAAAGTTAAAATAGTAAAGATTTTAATTAAGCAATACACAATTTTTTCATATTTTCATGAAATGTTGAGTGAGGCTCTTAATGAACAATCCAGGTAGCAAAAAACCCAAAGGTACTCCAATATTATACTCCTTTAATAAGACAGAATTATGCATTTTTAATTCGGAATTCTTAATTCTGCAAGGAATAAACTGTCTCAGGCTTTGGAAAGGCCAAAACTGTTACTTCAGATCTCATGAGAAAAGACAGACCAAGTAAAACGAGAGGTTTAGGGTAGTGAACCAGGGAGTCAGGCTCAACCTTGATCCTAGCCAAGTTATTCAGACCATGTTTTGAAAGCTCTGTACACAATCCTTGTTTTGGACTCCTGAATAGCTTTATGTATCCAGCCATCTTATCTGTACCAGCTAGTGGCACTTTACTTGTTGCAATAAGATTATACATTGTGGTAAAAATGGACTTAGGGAGAAATGTGTGTTTGTGTATTTAAACTGATTTCTATTTTGCTTTGTATGGTGATTTAAAGAAGCCAGAACTTGTAGTATACAGCACTTAACCACTATTTTTATTGTGCGGAAGATCAAACACTGGAAAGGTTGCCCTGAGAGGCTGTAGGGTCTCCACCCTTGGCTGACTGGACATGTCCTGAGCACCCTGCTGTGACTGACCCTGTTCTGAGCAGCGGATGGACTAGACAGTCTTCTGAGATGCTTCCAGCTTCAGCAATTTGGTTTTGTGTGGTACAATACATAGCTTTGTCCTGAAACAAATTGTTAGGTAGACACAGGAAGAAATTGTACATCAATAATAAAATTATAGTCAACACTTCAATTATGGCCATGAGCTAACCACGTTTCACTTTCTGTTAAGATAATGAGCATCTAATGACACAGAAACCCATACTAGCATTCATAAATATCACATGATTTTATTTCCTATATATAAAAATGTTCATATACATGCTTAAGTATCCGAATAAGCCTACTGTGATCTATACTCAGATTTAGACTAAACGTGTTAGATGAACACATAAACTTTATCTCTTTTAACACATTCATTGCTCTGGTGTCTGTGTTCCAGACCACAGAGCTCGGTAGTAAAGGACAAAAGGAAAGCTATATATGCTAGAAGTTGATGTGTATCCAGGTGAGGTAGAAGTGAACTGGGAAAATGAGAGCCCAAAAAAGGGAAAAGCTGACCCAGAAAACACTTTCTGATACAACCATAAATTCCCCACGTAAAACTTCTAGCACATGCAGCTGAGCTGCTCCACATATCCCAGCCAAGTTTGGCCTTGGACTGGAAAAATAGGGGAATTTTTTCTTCTGCAGCTATGTTTAATGAGGAAAGTTGGCATAATTGGAGCCTGTCAGCTATCCTGATCATCTTTCCTTGCCCAGCACAGCACCCCAGCAGTCACCCCATCCCCAGGAGTATGGGTCCCAAGAGGCACAGCTGTCCCTGAGCACCAAAGCTTTCATTTCCCCTTACCCTAAAACCCCCCTACATGTACACCTCCCCCAGCTTTCCCTTTCTCCTTGAGTAGAATCAAAAAGCCCCACAAAGGTCAACTTCATGATAGGAAAAGACATGGTGGTTTTAAGGTAAAGGAGGATAGATTTAAATTATGTATAATGAAGAAGTTTTTTATGATGAGAGTGGTGAAACACTGGTGCAGCTTTCCCAGAGGGGTGGTGGATGCCCCATCCCTGGAGACATTCTAGGTCATGTTGGATGGGGATCTGAGCAACTTGATCTTGTTGAAGGTGCCATTGCAGGAGGGTTGGACTAGATGGCCTTTAAAGGTCCCTTCCAGCCCAAATTACTCCATGAATCAATGATTCTGTGATGTGAACACACATCTCCACACGCACCTGAGCAGCAGTGCTGTACTGCCCCTGAATGCTCTTTTCTTAGATGCTGTCCCACTGCAGCAGGAGGCTACAAGGAACTGCTGAATGCAATGTCTCAGTATTAGACCTTGTGCTGCAGTGTTATATTTTATTTTAAGGTAATGTTAACTAAAAATCTTTGTCTTAATTTATCCCCATGACTTAGAGAATTTCAATTGAACTTTATAAAAATTATTTTCCTTTCTATCATTGTTTTTAATTCTGCATTTCCTACATAGTTGTGATTCAAAGAGGTTTAAACTGATTCACTTGGCTTTATAATTGATTTCAAATCCAAAGGGTTTTACACCCTTCAGATGCCTCAAACACTGATGCATGGAAATGCAGATTCATTCTAATAACAAAACTAAACCTGTCCCAAAGACTTCCACCATCATCTAAAGCCAAACACCAAAATAATAAAAATTTCAGCCAGGATTTTGCTGAGAATCTGTATAGGACACCTGAACCCTGGGGAGCAAACTTTTTTTTAATCTTCAGGGGAAAACAAAACAACTTATTGTGGAATTTTTTTTAAATTACATCTTTATGGCTTAAAAAAAATCTCAGACACCAAGAAATTGCTTGAGGTTTGTGATTCACAAGTGTAGGAGGGAGCTTGTTTGTCGGGCTCACTTTTTTTAAAGGTAGAGTCTGATCCTATGGCTGGATCCATCAGCAGCTCTCCCACCCACGTGGGCCCATGTATATCAAAGTGATGCTCTTAATTTTAGCCTGGCCCCAGCTTGTCCCAAATGGAAGCACTGAGATCCAAATGAGCTTTGATAATGCGCTAGCCTAAATGGAAAACTGATGGCTCTAAATGGAAAACTGATAATTTTAAAGTTTATTTTAAAATCTTTATTTATTTTTAAATATTTATTTTAAATTCTGTAACACATTGAATGCTGAATTCATAATGAACCACAAAAAAAAAAGGTTTGCTTTTGAAGTGTCAAAGGAATGAGGATTTTTTATCTGACAAGTGTCTTAAAATTGGAAAGAGAGACTACTTTTCCCTTCTGGTCAGTGATAATTTTGCAAGATCCTTTCATCTGCCATTTCTTCAAAATTTCATCTAAAACCTGTTCCTAGGTGCCTGCATTTTAAGTGTCTCAGCTTCCTATTTCACCATGCCTTAGTTTGTTATTCATACTCTGAGGTTTGTCACAGTGTAACCTACCTGTTTTTATGTTGGTTTTATGCTTTACCACCTCTGAAGAACTCTTGACCTTATAAATCTGCTGACATGAAAATATTTAAAGGCTACGAGGCCATCCCATCAACATCCCTTCCTGTACTGCATCAAACTCAGTTTCTTCAGGAGCTCCTCATGTCATCCAGATTTTAAATTCTCTTTGGTTTATGCTTTCCTCATGCTTTTAGAAAATCTGTGACTCATGTTAATGCCTCTCCCTGCGTTTTTAATTTTGTTTCTGGATCTGAAATGAGCATAGATATGATGAATGGATGCTCCCTTGGCAGACCTGGGCACTAAAACAAATGAAGGAAAGAGAAAGAAAACTTGTTTTGAGTTTAGCCATGAGGAACATTTGCTTGCTTCCTGCGTGATTGCACCCAGAAATCTCTTTAGTCATTTCACGGTGCCTGATTTGGCAGAAATACGACCAAACCTAAGATATCAATTGGGCCCTGTCTAAAGTGAGAGCAATCTGGGAGTCAACACAGTTCTGAAGGTAATATAGCACAGGTAAATTCACCACACAGAAATGAGGTGGGTTGTTTGAGTCTCATTTTTCAAGATGGGAATTTGGTGCCATTACCAAAAAAGTTTGCAATGCTCCATCACGAGCTTTCTGTCAAAAGAATGTTTTGATTCAGCATCACTGTGGGTAAATGATGGGAGATGTAGTTACACCAAAGAGAGGATCCTCAGACCCCCCAGACCTTCATGACTTCCCAGGAGGCTGATGAGAATCCAAAAGAAGCTGGTTTGAGAGAAAGCGAAGCAGGTTGCTGTCTAATTGGCATTTCTTCCCCAGGATTTTTGTCTCTAAGTTAGCAAAGCCTGAAGATTAATGCTACAGGGGAAAATGGGCACAAAGGGAATCTAAACTCATGGCCCCAAGGACTGCAGCTTTAGGAATGTATGTGTTATAGATTGCAGCTTGAAACAAAAACATCTAGATGTTTTCAAATTAGATGGTGTTTTTTGAACAATTTGTTCAAATTTTATGTGTGCCCACGTGAATATTCCAACTTGCATCAAGCCAAACAACAAATGTTGAAGAACTCATTTTCCCCCTGGGATATAAAACCTAGTGTTTACTTGGCTGTAGAAAACAATCTGCAGAAGCTTAGAGGCTTAATTAAAAGCCAGCTATACCTGTGGTAAAAATTGGCAAACATCGACTTTTTAATGGCTTCTGTGAGCAACAAAAAGGAAAAAAAACAACAACCAAAATTCAAACCTACTTGACTTTGCAATGCAAAGAGAAGAGCAATTCTGAAGAGCAGCTGGGCTTTGGGAACACAACCTTTGCTGATGGAACCCTTGGAGATAAACACAACTTAGACAAGCACTTAAGTGATGCACAGGATAGAAAAAGTTACCTTAATGAGATGTATTTTATAAAGCTGTGTTTTTACTACCAGGTTGCAACTAAGAGCTCATGAAAAAGAGAAATAGAAGTGCTTCTGAAATGGCGGAAACAAAATGTATTGCCACCAGTGGTTGAACAGCCAAGGGATCTGAAACTTGAGGATTCCTCAGCACTTGCTGTGCAGACTTGGAGCTGCTGAGCAGTGATGCAGCTGAACACCTTGTGGGAAATGCAGTAAAGCTCAGCAGAAATCATGTGGGCAGGATTTTAAACAAATTATAATAAACCAGCAGAGTTTAAGTTTCTTTTAAAGGAACATTTACTGTGAACGTTCTAAGAAGGACCCTAACTTTCTCTAAGCCTGGATCACAAGTGAAATGAAAGCCATCATTGCAGAGCTCAATAGTATTCAGCTGTCCTCAATAAACATTCCAATAAGAAGCAATTAATAGCCTCCAACAGGATAACAGATGAACAGAAAACATCCTTGCTGCTGCTCTGAAACACGCTCTGAGGCTCATTCCATTTGTGTGAATGGTTTCTAAATAGCCCACTTATTTACAAGTCCATTTTTGCTGTGCTGAATCTCCCTCCAAGAAAGAGAGCCACAGTTGCCAGTAATAGTAGTGCTGCATCCAGAGACCTCCTGCAAGCACAGAGCTCCTTCCTGCTGCATTCTGGCTTGCCATGAAGTTCATTCCACACTGATGCATTACTAGGGAGAAGATGCAATAGCAAATCCTTTCAGTCTTGTTCATCTGTTAGTCAAATAAACAGAGAGGGAAGCTGGTTAATTTGGTCACAGGAAGTCTTTCCTCATTGAAACATCATAGGAAATAAATAACCACTCAGTGGGTTTTTGTCTTCATTGCTCTGTGACTCTGACAAAAGAGAATTCATCTGGTGTAATGTTCAAATGAAGAAAAACATATATATATATAGTCATTTATACTAAGAAGTATAGAAGTATAGAAGTATAGAAGAAACCTAAGAAGTTTGCAAAGAAAGATCATAATGGAAAACAAACCACACACAATTTACAACTGACTTTAATCCTTTTTCTTCTTTCTTTTGGACAAGCTCATTACAGAAGGAGAACTGAATTTCTGCAGTAGCTGCCTTTGCTCACAGGCCTCTGATGAGCAATCAGCACTGTGCACTGAAGCATGAACCTTATATGTGTACAGAAATTCACAGTTCAACAAATTCCCCAGATCAACCTGGAGATGGAATAACAACAGAATTAGATGTGTTATTAGAGATAGTGACCCAACACCTTCATTTTTTGCCTTTCATTTACCTTTCCATTTGCCTGCATCCAAAATGACAAGCTGAGTCTGCCTTCGCTCAGTCCCTTCTGTGACGAATTGTTTGATGAAATTTCTGCAGGACAAAAATATTATGGTTTTCTTTTTAATTTTGATGTTGTTTTTCTTGCATTTCTATTCACATAGAAGCCACATATGGATGGAGGAAATAAAGGAAAATGTCACATTGTACAGGCTTTGAATTAAAATAAAGTTCTTGCATCACAGTTTTTCATGAAGCAAAACACGTGAAAGATCCTGCATTTCTTCCAGTTTTCTAAGAGGGATTACTCAGTGAGTTCGTCTTTGCCAGTGAAGGCACCAAAAGGTTCAGTAATTTTAGTATCTCTTGTTGTCTACAAAGCAAACTTCTCATCCATATATACCCCCTCCACATGAGCCTCCACCATGGCCCTGGTTATGGCAATTTCCAAATGGCAGCTCCAGATCCTCTGTGGTGCACGCCACAGCAATGGGCATCTCCATGACACTGACAAGTGGGAGCCAAAACACTGATGTCTCTGGTTCATCAGGGTCATCAGCAGCCTGCTGGGGTAGGCAGATACTGGTATTACATTAAAAGGATTTATTAGGTTCAGCATTTTTAGTGTATCTTGGCTTACCTTCTTCAAACCAGTCAAACCAGGTATTATATATAAATATATGTGTGTTTATATACATATATTCTGAGACAAAATAAGGAAAGCATGGCTGTCTCAATTTTGGATTTACTAAAATTTTGGGTTTACTTCAAGCATCTCTCCTACAGTAGGTGGACCAAGGAGCAAGTGTTGCAGTAGCAAGGCACTGCTGGGCCATGATGACACCTGAGGGTTTTTCAGGAATGTGCTGCCCAACTCCCAGCTTTTCAGAGCCTGTTTTCTGGAGTGGGACTTGTCACTACACATCACATGCTGACACAGGCTGTCAGCACTGTATGTGCATCAACAACTAACACATTTACCCCTAGGTAAAGGGAAGAAGGTCAGGCAAAAATATCATAAAATCAATACCTCTCTTTTTCTAAATTTAATTTTCTTTCTTTTTTTACAATTTATTGTAGCTGGAACCAGTGGCAGACAGACTCTAAAGCCAGGTGCTGAGACAAGTGTATTTCCAGTTGTGCATGTTGTGCCTCCTGCCATGGAAAGGCTGCTATAAGCACCAGCCTCTTGCCTCTGAAATGAGAGTTTCCTCACTTGTTGGTGACTCAGGATACAACAAGTTCCACATTTTCAGAAGTGAAAAAGAATTTGGCCTTGAACAGCAGGTGATATTTTTGTATTTCAGCTCAAACTTTTTTTCTTAACAGGGAAAGGAGAGGCTTTTAATTTTCCAGGAGCCTTATAAAAATAGTCACAGTAACTTTACTTTGATAACTCCTGTGTGTCATATCTAGGACTTCAGACTCCTCTTGCCTTATACAAGTCTTAAACCAAAGCAGCATCAGCGACACCAGCAGCATAGAGTCTGCCACTTCACCTAGTTTATTATTTTACCTGAGGCTTTCTCCTCCTCCCTCCAGCTGGTCAATATTTTCCACATTTTCAGTCACTAAACTATCTTTTATGCAATGCATATTTCATTAAACAAGAGATTTTGGAGCCATACCCTTGATGTATAACCTTAGTGAGGACAAATATTTAAGGGACCCAGTTTGCAGGAGGGTGGCACTGCAGGGTGCCCCCATCCCTGGATCAGACCTTGCCACTGGCCAAGGCGTGATGGCTGTCCTTTGCCTGTGTCAGCTGTGCCTCTCTGGTACGGCATCCAGTGTCCTTTGTCCTCGTACAAGGCCTGACAGCTGGGTGGGAGCATCCTTCTTAATGCTTCTTAACTCCTGCTGGCACCAATAACCAAAACTGCCCTGTACAATGATACTTATGGATAAGAAACATATTTACTTTGTTCACTAAAGGGTTAAATACATGATCATATTTTGAAACAGTCTTCAAAAGACTAAAAGAAGTGCAGGTGTGCCTGGACAGCCTCAGCTTCCCTCATCAGTGCTGCTTGAAGGTTCCTTTCCTGCTTCTTGCCCCAGCCCCTGCACTATGGACCATTATCCGCGCCTGCTCCGTAGCCCCCGGCCAGTGAAGCTCGCCAGGCACTTCACACACCAGCACGTGTGATGCCTTCCATTCATTTAAAGTCCTCTAGCTAAAACATGTGTCCTGACAGGCAGAGAGGTGTCCTGTGGTGAGTGCTGGGGTTTCCTCCCTATCTGTTACCTTCAGAGCACTTGCAGCAGCTGAGGTCTCCCTCAGCCCTCTGCAGATCCCCCAGTTAACCTCCAGCCCAAAGCTACTGGCCCACAAGCAGAGCATCACCGCTGCGGTTCTTCAGCTGAAGTGCTGAAGGTGGTGGCTCATGGAATCCCACCACTCATCTCTCTGGCTCTGAGGACTTGAGGGCCCAAAAAGTTTGGGAACTGCATTAACACTGGGTTTCCCTTCCCTGGTATGGCCGCAGCAGGACCAGATTCCTCACAGAGCATAAGTCTGATGTTGCACCAGTGGTGGAGGATGTCCCTGAAGGTATTTTAATTCATTCAGGCTGGCTTATTCTACCACAGTGGATCACAAAGGCCCCATAGCTTTATCCTCTCAGAGCTCTGAGCTGATGTCTTTGATAGCAGCTTGCATCAGATCTGTTTGCCATTAAATCATTAGCAGCCCATAAAAATTGAAAATAAATCAGGCTACTATTCCCCAGACCTTGGTCATTTCCTAATCTCATGGAACACATGAAAATGTCTGTGCTAATAACATTGTTATGAATTTGGTTTTCTTGCTCATCATTACCATTTTAAAGCGGCTTAAACGGACTAGTAATCACCACAGCAACAAAGCAGCAGTCAGGGGGACTACTATCAAGAGAATTCGATGTCTTAAAAGGGAATGTGGTTTTTTACATCTTTTCAATGAAATCTGGATTTTTTTCTGACTTTGAACCAGATAACACCCCTGAAACAACCAGGAAGAAAATATGCACATTCTGATAATAGCACTGAATATCCTCAAATCTACACTTCTTATTTATTGATGCAAAGTTTAGGGGCCATGAATAGAGAAGCAAGTAGGAATTAGTCCATCAGGAAGGATTTAAGTATGTGTTGGGGTAAAAAATATATTCCAGTTGCAAAAAGAGAGTACCTGGGAAAGCAAATAACTGAGGTCTGCAAGAAGACCACAGAGTCTTGCTGTGCCTCAGTGTTCAGGGACTTTTTTAATAATAACCTTTCCTGTTTCTACCTCCTCCTTCCGTTGCTACGCATTCAAAGACCCTTAAAATTACTTGTCACAGTATACAGCACAGTCTACCATGGTTATTTTAGTTGTTCCTTAGGTACTGACAGCCATAGCTAATTATATTAAAGAAGAGACACAATTTTTTTTTTAAATGTTTGCTACCACCTGGCTAAAAATGTTTAGATCAATAACAACATTGTCTGTTGTCTCTTTCCTATATTTGCCTGTTTTCTGGAAGATTTGATGGGTCTCAGGAAAAAGCAAATTGAGTCAGAGATATTACAGAACTGTTACTTTATTTTTTTTAATATTGAATCAGATCTACATATATGGCTGACATACTCTCTGGACAAAAACCCCTTCTGTGAAAACCAAGCCACCTGCAACTGAGGCTGGAATGCTGGGATGTGCCATGAACCCTTCACCAGTGCACAGCAGTGGGACTGGGAGGCAGGAGGGAAGCCAGAGGCCAGTTTCTCCTTGGTCAGATATTTACCCTTACTTCCCTTATTTTGCTCTTCCTCCCCAAAATACCTGACATCAATAAATAAGCAATATAGACAGCAGGTACAGGCAAGACACCTGCCTACATGCAGGTCTCATTTAGCAGCACTAGAGGACAGGGTTTCGCAGTGCACAGCTCCTTCCAGCCCTATAAAGGCAGTGTTGAGCATTTTCTGCTGCTCCTTGGCATGCCACAGTGCCACACAGCTCAGGAAACATGTCCTGACTGCCAGAGCACAAGGCAAGGGCACCCTGTGGGGTTCAGAGCCCAGGATGGAGCTGTGGGTGGAGGGTGGCTGGAGAAGCAGTAGGCAGCTACCCCCAGCCACGCTGGCCAGCCCCTGGGCTGATCAAGGTACCTATTAAAGACAACAGACATTGCACTCTTGAAGGCAAAGACTTTCTCCAAGCTATTTTCCATGTGTTTTCCTTGTTGGAGCCTAAGGCACCAGCACACATCCTGCTGGAGCTGAGGCCTCTCCAACCCTCCCTTGCCTATAGCTGCCAGACTGCTGTGTTGGGGGGGTGTGAGATGGTAGTTTTACTTCAGCCTTTAGCCTCCACCTTGGTACAAAAGCATTCCAGTATTACAGAGTACTTGGATTAACAACATTGCTTTTCTTCTTGGAATGTGCAAACAGAGCTTTCTTCTTATAAAGGACTTTATAAGCATGCCAAAAACTTGCACCTCAATGCCACTGCAATCACTAGGCGTGGGGACCTTTTCCAAGACCTGCACACTGATCCGTAGCCAGATGCTATTTTCACCTCATTGCTGATGAGCAAATAGAAACTGCCAATGAGATCTAAAGCAGCACACTTACTCCAAGTTCCTTCCCTTCATTATTAAATACTAGCAAATGGAACCAGCCCAGGGCTCAGGGAGGACGCAGGTTGTCTTCAACTATGAGCTGAATGCAGCAGGATCCACCAGGAGAGAGCTCACAGGAAAACACATTGTTAAAAAACCCACCCCAGAGGTCTCAGAGGTGCCCAGGTGAGCAATATTCTGGGTGCTGGAGACTTCCAGCTTCAGCACAGTGCAGCAATCCTTGTACCCTGTGAGGATGAGCAGCTCTTCCCCCATCCTGTGCACAGAGCACATCACCCCCACAGCTCAGCAGGCTCCTGCATGTTACCCACCACAGCAGACAACACTGCCTCTGCTTATTAAAAACATATAAAATTAGACCACAATGTTGCTTTTCCTAAAGAGAGCATCAAAACCAACATCTGATAAATGCACTTCATTTCCCACAGGGGCTTCCCTTTAAATTGGTTAGAAGCCTCACTCAGCAGCTGTATTTCAGCAAAAATTTAACAAAGTGAAAGGGCATTTAGATTACCTCAACCACATCAATAGCAAGAGGAAATGGAGACCAAGGGTCCCCTGAGCCCAGGCTGGCTTGGCACGACACAGTTCCCCTCACTCTGATAGGCATATTTCTGATCTGCAGGCTTAGGCTCCAAAAGGAGGGTCTGGGTAGTTCCTGCACTTCAGGAACTATGCAAACCAGTATGAAACCAGACAGAAAGTTAACCTAATAGGAGAGGATGAAAGACACGGGATAGGTGAGACCCTCCTCGTAATGGTGTCCCTCTCTCTTCACCATGGCTGCTCTCATGATCTTGACACAAGGCACAGTGCAAGCCATACAGTGCTTCCCACAGGGAGCTGGCTGGTTAAAACATAATGGACACCATAAATTGTGGAACGATGGGCGGGAATGAGGGTAACAGCCCAAAGAGGAACTCTGTTTTGCTAAGAGAAAAGCTCAGGCTTTGCCTGAATCTTTCTGGCTGTAGATGCCAGAGAGGAAAGCAGGACCCCTTTCCACCTCTGCCCACCCATCAGTGCCTTGGGAATGGCACCAGCCCAACATGTCCCCTGCCAGAGGAACAAAGCTCAGGCATTTCTGTCACTTCTCCCAGCTGGAACAGGCTCAAGCATGGGGTGTGATGACCCCCGGCCAAGAGAACAAAGCAATAACTTGTACCCAGCTGGGAGCTGCAGTGGGACAGTGCCTCGCTCCAATTGCTCGCTGTGCAGGGCTATGGGAGCTGCTCTGTTCCACCTCCCCCTACAGCTGGGTGCGAGCCGGGAGCTCAGAGCACTTCTAACCAGCTGCTGAGGCCAGCAGAGCAGCACAGACGGCTTGGAGGGGCCATCAAGCTTGTGGTCACTGTGAGGGTCCTTCAGGCCAAAAGATTTAAGCAGCTCTGTCCAGCTGGACAACTGCAGGGCTGAGTGCCCAGCATAAGCACTTTAAAGCACCTATATTTGGGATTTAATACCTCTTGGAGATACAGCTTTGTCAGAAATCAGAAGTCTGAGCAAGCCTGTCACCACCTTCACCCCTATCACAGTGAGAGTCTTCTCCTGCCAGGCGCTCAGGTCTTCTTTCACCCACCCTTGAGAAACCTGATGCGATCGCCAAAATAACACTGCTGAAAGCAGGGGGAAAATGTCTCTCATTGGGCTTTCTTGATAGTAACAAAGAAATCCAACCCCCTAATTCCTAAAATCAAGAACAAAGACTTAGAAGTAACTGAAACCTGGCACCTATATTTTGATAATATATTCTCCACCAAAAATGTTAGCAGCAAGGAGGATTACAATACAGTTATATATTATATATATATCATATTTTATATATTTTATATATTTATAGTTATATATTATTATATATAAGTTATAAAGTATCTCAGCCACAGAATAACATAAATAGCCTACAAAGGACTTAGTGTGATGTGTTTCCATGTGGAGCTCACAGATCAGGTTCCCAGAGCTGTCACAGGAGCTCCTCAACATCAGCAGCACTGAGAAAGAAGCCCACCCAACATTCCCCACCCTGGTCTGGTGCTGGTGGGCTCCACGACTCAGACAGCTCATGCTCTCAAGAAGCAAGGGAACAAAATCATAAAGACAGAGGTAAATACAGCAAATTCTGGGATCTCTGGCACTAGAGCAAGGACACAGATCTGGGGTGTTAAAGTGCAAGACAGTGCTCTTTGCAGGCTAAGGACATGGGTTGTAACAGGAGCAGGACATCCCCCATCTAATGCGAGTTAGTCCTATCTTGGTTTTAAAAACAGCAAGTGTTAGAAACTGTGTATTCCTGCAAAAAGTTTACACTCGGGCATTTGTTGACAGGGATCTGGGAACCCTGAGCTTTCTCCCAGCAGCTGCTGCTGCTGCTACAACCCACAGCACATCTTACAAGATGTGCAAAGATACAGGACACCAGCACTTTTTTCACATGGCTTAACAACCCAATCCTGTATCTACCTGCATTTTTACCACCTCAGCAGTGCCACCACATACCAAGCCACACAGTGGCCCTTGGCCCCTGCAGGAGCATGATGTTGCTAGAGGCAGCTTTGGAAGCTGAAGTGGGAAAGCTGCAGGAGCACCATGGCAGGGCAGGGCTAAGGGCCTGGAAGAGGAGATCCAACCTTCATATGAACGTATCTGCTGTGCACGGAGAGGTAAGGTCTTGGCCCATTTTGTCAGTGCACACAGCTACACATCCACACATGCAGAAAGAAGGTAAAACTGAAGAGTAACATGGGCTAAAAATGCAAATTAAATTAAAGCCTTTTAATTTAAATTTAACATCGTCCAAGATCCTTATTAATGATTTTTAGGATGAAAACATGCCACACATCAGATAACATGCCTTCTACTTCTTCTGCATGGAGGCTCTGAAACAGCCATCCCCACTTTGCTCCCGCTTTCAAGAGGGATGAGTCTACCCCAGCAGAGCCCTGAGACATCATGCTCAAACAAAAAGCCTGCGACCTCTCCTGGCTGTCCTTCCTGCCTTCTCTCTAACCATCCCTGCTCTGCTTGCAGTGGCCCCAAAAATGTGATGAGCAATGGCTACCCCCTCACCTTTTTTTTCACCAGCTCTGGTTGAAATTTCAGGGAAGGAGCTGGGCACAAGTCAAGGAAGGAAGTGGATTTAGCAGATTAAACATATCTCTAACAACAGCATTCCAACTCTTTAAATATTTGCACAATCAGGTTTTGTGCAGAGTTAACTTGCACACATGGACATTTTAGCTCAGTTTCTTTGCATTATTCTTTAATATTATATGCTCAGGATCAGCCTTTAATGTTTATTCAAGTTATATTCAAAAATACCTCTGAAATCTGATGGACATTGCAAACCTGAAAAGGAGAACACAGAGGCAACTGTATGTCAGATTCCTCATGGTGACCAAAACCATACCTGGGCTGCAGATACAGGGGCAGCCAAGCCAGCCTGTAACAGCTTCCTGTGCTTTCTGGAAAGGTGGATAATGCACTGCTCTTCTCACTGCTCTCGCATCCTCTGCCAGGCTCCTGTCATTTTAGGAAGGTCTGGTGAGCCCTAGCATTGGCATAACAATAAGCAGGAGGTAGGGAGCTCTTAGTTTGGCATGAAACCAAGTCACCTTAAGATGTTTGCTTGAGCAGAGGCCAGAGCTCAGCTTTTTCAAGAAGGTGTTTACCCAGTTGGACCTGGAGCTTGGCACACCTGTAGAAGCAGGTGTTAACAGGCTCCTGTCATCTCCAAGTCAGGAGATGCACAATAAGTCTTCACTAAGCCATCCACCTTGTCAGGAATATAAAACAGTAAAATTACTCAAACAGTAGAAATAAATCTTAAGCATGAGTTAGTAGAGAAGCATGTTCAAGATGTTTGCTGAGGTTGTAGATGATTTTCTTTTGTATTTATTTTCCCCAGAAGTCAACAGATACAACTGGTATTTGCCACACAGTGACCTTGCATGATGACCATAGTGGTAATATTTGAAAATGGCTGTATTAGGGAAATACAATAAACCTACATTTTTCATACAGACATTCTTTATACACTTTTCGGCATATTTAAACAAAGAGTCTCAACATATTTATACAGCTTTGAAGACAGCATCTCCCATTTTTCCAAAAGCCCTCCTAAACCCTGCTCAGCCACAGATGGTGTGAGGAGCACCCACAGTCATCACAAGTCCAGTTTTGGACTAAAAAGTGCCTCTCCCTCATACCCCATCTGTCTTCCCTTCACCATTTCAGCCCTGCACCACATAGGTAAAGTTCAAGGCTTAGCTGTGCTTTGCTTTCCTTGGAAAGTGCCCAGAACCACTCATCTTGCAGAAGGATTTGAGAACAGACACAGCTGCCACCACTCCATGAGCTGTGCCATCAGGGCTGCTTATTTTGGCAAGTCGTAAGGGTCAACACACCATGAGAGCAACGTGAAGCTCCTTCTATGAGCAGGAAGATGGCTTTCCAAGGCATCTCCCCTGCCAGGCGAGTACTGAGAGTAATGATGACATCCTGTGTAGCTTTGGAAACTTCCTAGAGCCTGTCCACCAACCAACACCAATCACACACTTCCTGCAAGCATCCAAAACATAGAGTATTGCAAGAAAAAAAACACCTGCAACACAGGAAAGCCTTGTATTATGAGAGTAAAGAAAGGTGTGTATATACATATTATCTATATATATATACACTTCACAAGAAACGTCTAATGGAGTTTAGCTCGCACTCCAGGACCCATCCAGTTTTTTCCCAAATAGCATCTAGAAGATTCAATCTATTTTCTTAACTTTTTTGGGGTTTTTTGGCAAAGGGCTTCTCTTGGCCCCAAATACTTGTACAAATCCCATTTCTACAAATACATAACTTGCATGACATTTTTAAGGATTGTTAGGTTTAGAATCAGTTCATGACTCTTATTCCTATCGTGTGGCTGGTTAGTATTTGTAACTGGCCAATGCCATTTCTGGTTAGGGGACACATTTTTTCACAAAGCAAAACCAACACGGAATATAGTTGCTTTGTTTACAGACTTTATACTAGGAGTCCTTCCCAAATACTTATCTGACATAAAAAACCTAGGGAGAGGATTTTCAGAAGTTCTTACTGACTTAGCCATGAGAGGTTAAAACCTCACGCCCTGTGCTCAAGAGACTGGCATGGAGATGTCTGAGCAAATAGCAGCTTAGGCTCAAACATGCCTTCCCAAACACCATTTTGCAGCAGGCAAAATCATCTGCATCTACATTTGCTCCTCTTCAGGTACATATTTTGCTCGACAAAGGCTTGCACCAGTAAAACTGGCTTTGTCAAGAAGAGATTGTTCACTTTAAAGAGTTCACTCAACAGGTTCAAGAAGCATCTTCTTCCCCAGTCATGCAGATGATCAGGAGCAGAGACATGACAAATTAGCTTGAGAAAATGGAAGCCACTGAGTAATCCAAATCAGCAGATAGAGCAATTTAGCTCCAATTTATACAAAATGGAAGATATAACAGGTGAAGGCAGCTTCAGTGAACTTGTGACATGTTCATCAGGACATGGTCAGTCAGTATCTCTAAATAATCAGGACTGAAATTACAGGGTTATTTTTGTGAGAGGAAGAAAATGGAACAGTGCTGAAGGAGAAAAACCCAGGTAAGAGGAACCAGTGGAAAAGTTCTCAATTCAAAACTGTCAGAGACAGCAAAGGAGGAAAAAAAAGAGCAACTTCTCTTTGGACATAATTAATCTTGAACTTCCAGCTATACTGTAAGGTTAAAGCCAGCATCAAATTACTAAACAAAGTAAGGATGGAGAGAAATTTCTGCTCTAGGCATGCATATGCTAGTACATCCATTCACATGAGACCACCCTGATATGAAATAAAGGGCACGGGATAAGAAAAGAGATGAAATTAGTCAAATGGGCCAAGGTTTGAGTTTGGTTTCTTGGGAAGGTTTGTATATGTACATGAGGAAAATCAAAGAAAAAAAAGCAAAACATACCATAATGGAGAGTGAAGCATAAGACAGAAGCTATAGAATACACAAATTTGGTATTTAATAGAGAAGCATAGTGAAAAAGGAAAGCTGAAGGAGATCATTATCCATATGCAACTATATTTCACAGAAATTGGCAAAGATGGAAGGAACTTCAGTAGAGAATGCAAAAGCAGAAATTTTGCCTAATGCACATTTCAGCTAGGTTGTGAAGCTCCCAAGGTATAGAAAAGTGCCAGCTATTTAAACATAGAGAAAGGTATTTATCTTCCCCTCATCTCTCTCTGCTTCCCAGTCAAATCCAACCTAACCAAGTATGACATCAGTTCAGGCTAAATCTGGTATTAAAGACATGTTCACAACTACATCCTTCAGGGACTGCATTACGCCCACCTAACTTCTAGAGCATCCACAGCCCCGTGAGGACACTGTTGCTGCAAGGGACCGATCCCTTTGCAATATCCCAACCTCTCTAAGACAGTAAATTAACTTCGCACATCTTTAGTATTTCTTACTTACCTTTGAAATAAAAATATTCGAAAGTCTAAGATGAGCCAGTAACTAATGTACAAAATAACCTAAGGAGAGCAATTTAGTGAATCCAGGGATTCAATAGAAGAACTTGGACGTAACTCAAAAATTACTTAAAACTAACAGCAAAAAGCCCCTCAGCTTTTCCAAGGTGAATGCTGTATCTGCCCTTTACCTTAATCCAGGACTGCACAAGGCTGCCTTGCTCACATGCACTTAGCCAGCGTGTATGGGTGACACTGCAAACTGCCTGGAAAGCTTCCTTTATGCAGTAGGAGTTACAGGGAG
This sequence comes from Corvus cornix cornix, assembly GCF_000738735.6. Classification (NCBI taxonomy): domain Eukaryota; kingdom Metazoa; phylum Chordata; class Aves; order Passeriformes; family Corvidae; genus Corvus; species Corvus cornix. The sequence goes on along the minus strand of NC_047057.1, from coordinate 14,974,090 downwards.
AGCAGGTGAACAGCTTTTTCAACTCAATTCTATGCTTTTCATGGGCTGCTGAAGTGACCTTGAGACAGCAAGCACTGTTTTCAGGAAGATGGTGTCCCCACACACACACCATGGAGTCTACAGCCAAAACCAGACTTCCAGGCCCCACATTTCCCATCCACAAAGCTTCAAGCAGTTGGGATTGAACCCAGCCTCTGTGAGTACTGCTGCAGGTGCAACTCATCTTATACAAATATTAAACAAAAAACGCATTTAAGCAGTACAAGAGGGAAGTTTTCTCTGAACAAGTTAAGTATTGTCAGAACACAGAGAATACCAGTGTAAAACACCATAATATCACCAGCTGCATTGCTGCCACCATGAGAAAACGAAGTATTGAAACAAGGAGAGCAGCACACATTCCCATGTGGAGGATCCATCCCAGACTGACCTATTTCAGCCAAGCCAAACGCGGAAAGGAGCATTGTAGAGACAAACAAATGGGCCTGGATTAGATGACCAGGCAGCTCACTCCTGGGATGACATTCCTAAGGGCACACAAAGGCCTGAGAATGCTGCGAACGCGAGCGCAGGACAGTGGGACAGCTTCCCTGGAACACAGCGGGATGAGGGAGCGTGGCCATTCCTCCGCAGCAGGGTACAGGTTACACACAGGCACAGCACTGCAGGGTGGGCTGGTGTGACCAGAGAGCTGAGGTGACACAGAGGCTGCAGAACAGCCATTCCTGGTTATGGAATGCTGCTCCACCCACACACCCTGGGGATGGAAAAGGGCTTATCCCTACCTCCAATGCCCACCTGCAGCACAGTAGGGTGGAGCTGTGGCTCACAGGAGCTTGTATGCCAGAAAAAGTCTTGTGTTGCCCACACCCTCCAGCAGTGGCACCTTAGAAATCACTGCCTGCTTCTTCATTCCTTAAATTAACTGTGTACTACAAAGTGACTGATGTAATCACAGAAGAGACCTAACCAAAAACATACATACACCACAATAAAGTAATGGAATTATTTAAAATATAATTCAAGTTCCTTGGGCTTCAAAAGCAATGAGACCCACCTGCCTCCCCCCACCGATGGACCTGTGGCTATGAATCTGCCAAAATGTACTAACTCACTTCATTCCAAGAAATCAGGTGTAGTTTTGATAGATAAGTAATTGAAGTATGCAAGAAGCATTAGCACAAAGCATTTTTTGGTTTATTTAAATAAAAATTATAATTTATACAAGACTTTTTAAACAAACAAGATTTTCTTAAAAAATGTACAGGGCAAATAATTGCATTATTTCAATTATTCATACAGTATAAGTCTTTTGTCAAACAAAAGTTACACTGATAATGAATTATTTACAATTTCAAAATATAGACTCAAACTTCAGACATAAAAATTTTAACATCCATTATATTTCAATGATTAGTAGAAATTAAGCATCTGCCAAAATGTACAGAGTTCAATAAAAACTACCAATGTTTTCAAACAGGTTTAAGTAGCCAAAAAACAGGTACATCCTTTCATATCTTCACAGTTGGGTAAAATCCCTTTTCTCTTTGTCTGCAGAACGAGGGTAGAGTTTTGCTGCTGGCATCCTGTGTGATGTTGCTACTAATAAATAGCTTGTTTCATTCAATCTTGCCTAACAAAAGCTACAGTGCACAGAAAGGCATGATTTCATATTTCAGCTTGTTTTGCCTTTTGAATTTAAATGGTCACTGATAAAGAATTAGTCAGTTTTCATCTCCCTTTTTTTATTGTCTTTAAAAGGGACTCCAACTAACCAACAAACTTCTAAAGAAGTTAAATCCAATTATGCGTGAATGATCCAGACATCCACAGACATGAACAGAATTGCAAATATAAACAGCAATCAGACAGACAGAATGACAAAAACATCACTTTCGGCTATTTAGAAGCACTTTACATTAAGTGTTCCGACCCAGCCTGTTTCTGAAGTGCACCAGGCTGTACTGCAAAACTAACTAGGAAGATTGGAATTTAAGGTGAGAGCTTCAGTGTAATTACACAAGTCAAGTATGTATTTACTCATTGCCCATCCCCTCCTGCCCTCCAGACCTGGGAGGGTGCAGCAGGAGAAAAGTGTGAGTAAACACACGAAAGTTACCTTCAGTCTCGGAAGTCACAGACACCACGGGAGCAGTTGTGCAGCAGGGAAACCGGATAACCCAATGTAAAGTGAAATTTGCAAAATATGTACGCAGATGTCTGTCAATTATATTACAACTGTATTAAAAAAACCAAAATAAATCCAGTCTGTTTTCTCTGTACCAGAACCAATGTTGCATTGCAGTTTGCACTAGGTTTACTGCTTTAAGCATCACTAACTTTTAAGTTCACACTGTTAAAGTGTGGATTCATTTCAAACATCAGCACATTAGATTTTATAAGACGTTTCTCATTTCTTTGCTCAGAAAATAAATTTTAAGAACGTATTGTACACATGAGGCATTTCAGTCTGGGAAAAGGATAAAGACATCTTTTCTCCCTCTCCGAAGCCTAGGTATGGTTAATTGTCCTGGCACCATCAGTATAGATCCTATAGCTCCTCCAGGAACCAGAATCTAGGACAACCCTGTACACGAGGGTCAACCAGTGAAGGGTGGGAGGGGGAGGAGGTAATAAGTGCAAGTCAACTGATTCCCTACTGAAACTGCTGTTATGATCAGAGTGAAGGTATAAATTACACTTGAAAAATGATACAAAAATAAGAAAAAGAGCATGCTCTCTGTAAAAAATATAGTTTTCTGTTTCTTCAAAAAAAAAAAGGATAACCTTAAAACACACCCAAGGGACATTTTCTTAAGACAAGATGAATGAATCTGATCAAGATTTATGTAACATTAAGCCATTTTAATGCCTATTTGTTAGCCACACTTACTATTCAAGGAAGATTCTAGAAAGGAAAGCCAAATTATAATATGTAGCAGTTACAAAAAAGAAATTAACTGATTTTAAAGTAGTTTTGATGAGAAAGATTTAAGATCAAGAATTTTTACTTAAACATATAACCTGAATGTGTAAAGTTATGAAACCATACACTGTCAAGCTACATTCACTTTAAATGGTGGCAAAATCGATTTCCCACCAGCTTCACCTATATTTGAAGTTTCCAGGCCCTGAGTTACAGCATACCAAAGGTGGTGTTAGAAATGCACCCATTTTTCAGGTCATGTACAGACATGTTCAAGAGCTACTCTAAAGCGAGAACTTGAAATTGCATTTTAGCCATTACAGTGGTTTCTCCCCTGTTCTTGTTTACATTTCCACCCAGGGCACACCCCCATCAGTGTTTCACTTTACAATACTCAACCAAGTTAAGGTATTCACCAGTACTTCTTCATATCAAATTTATATAAAGTTCTCATATCCCACCTCTTTATGGCCAGACTAAAATAAGGTTTGTACAGTCTGACTGCCACCTTCTTCATTACTCCTGCATTTATTGACACACTTTAATTTAAATCTGTGCTAAGAGTTAAACACCCTTTGGTGTTTGCTACCCCTCTCCCTCCTTCATTTTACCCCTTTCCCTATAAAGAAAGGAAATTACCATTTAAAAAAAAACAGAGGAAAAAAAATCCATGAAATTACGTCCCATTTTTACATAAGAATTTGCATCTCCATTGCTTTTTTTTTAGGGCCATTCATACAATGTCTTACTACTCAACTCTAAAAGACACAGCAAAGGAAAAGACACTCTGGAAGGCTTGGCATAACTCCTAATGTGCTTTCACAAAAATGCAAGTAAAATTCTAAACCTCTCAGATGGGTGCTTTATATAGAGTATAAAAGCTTTCTAATATTAAAGACAAAGGTCAGTATGTGCTTTGCTGCTAGACAGGCCTGAGAGAGTTTAGAGGAGTGCAGCCTTCCTGTTTTACCTGGCAGTTGGGTTTAATTGTTACAAAAGTTTAATTCTGCAAGGGGGAAGACAGAAGCACACCAATGGTCCTCAAATTATGCTTTGAGAGGAATTAGTGCTTTCAGTTGCTATATTATAGCAGGTTTTTTTATTACAAGGTAACTCAAGAGAAGAGCCAAATTTAAAAAGGTCACATCTGAGTTGAGTTTAATTACTCTCACCTCCCTCAAAACAAAAAGCCTTCAAATCTTTAATGCATTAACATACAAACGCCTTGTACATGCAACATGTACAACAGCTGAGCCCTTCTAGGACAAGTACCTATAGAAATATAATTATATGATGCCTAACATTTTAGGAACAACATTTTGGTGCCCTCTTTTATAAAAAGTATCTGCCTGCCTTCCTTCCTCTTACTTTGGTTAATGAGGAAAGGAAAATACAGTTACAAACTTTCTCCTCCAATTCACTGTACAAGTAATTTAAAACATCTCTATGCAGGAAAAATTGAAGTTAACCAAAACAGTAAAACATCCTTCCGCAATGCAAAAATTAGCAAGAAGTAGTTATTTTAAATGCAGTTGTAAATATGGAAATACTAAGATGCTAATACTTCCTTGGTGTTGCTATCGGTTTTAATAAAGGACCCAATTAAAAACTCCAGGCTGAAGAAGGAGACTTCAGGCTGCTGCTGTCATCATTCTCACATCTCGGGGAAAAACAACTAAGATAAAGGGATAAATGTATCCCTAGTGACATCAGTGGAGATAAAGGGATCAATCTGTTATACAGTCGGGTCTCCAAGCATCTTCCCAGTTTTTAATGTCAGCAAATAAACATTAAAAGTGCTTAATGTGCAAGGCTAATAGTGATGATAGCACTTCCACTGTTTTGTTTCATTTGGTTTTTTTTGTCTTTTTTTACAAAAACCTTAAAAACAAACATGAAGGCATATATAAAATACACTTGGTTTATGTAACAGATAGAATATAAACCACCAGACAAGAAAAATTATTGCAAAATAGATGAGGATGTTCATTTTTTCCACTACCAAGTCATACAGTAAGAAAGTTTCCTTTAGCTCTTCCAAGATAAGACACTAGCTTTCACTGCTGGATGGTGCAGATGTTATTTTCACGTATTGGTTGAAAATTGTCTCAAAAGCTTCATCTCTGTGTACCATGGCACCAAACACCAAAGGCTAAATGATAGAAAAAAACCACATCATGTCAATACACAAAGAAAAGAATTTCCTCTAGGTATATTTTTGTCAAGTCAATAGGAACAGTTTAATTGCACTAGAAATGCATTGATAAAGACAAGACAATCCTTTTCTCTACTAACGCCTTGACTATGTGGCATAGTTTCTAGTGTTTTTCACTTCCTTAAAAACTTCATCTGAGGGTCAGGCCCTCCCACCTTAAAGCCTCCTCCCCCATGGATACTCTCAAGCCAACAGCTTTTTGCTTCAGACTGCACAGCAGAGCAGCCCCCATGCTCCTGATGGAGGATGCTGGGGAAGATCTTTCTGAAGTGTTGGGAGTAAAACACTCCAAATGTAGTAGAACAAGTGAATATTGAATTCATTAAAATTCTGAAGACAAACATACTGAATAATAGAGAAGTGAATTTTTTTTAAAAAAAAGAGAAAAAGCCAACCACTGGCATAAGGAGACAAAAAAGTCTTTATGCCACTGCTAACCAGAGAAGGAAAAGAAGGGTAAGAAGTCCAACACAGCAATACAGATGCCACCAGCTACTTACTTTCTGTGTAGATGGTGTCGATACAGCAATACCCATTCCTGATCCCGGGAGAACAGAGAGCACTTTATACTAAAAAAAACCACAAAGACGTAAGATATTTTCTGTACTGAACAACTGCAAGAGGTGCTGCAGAGGTTACACAATTCATCACTGGCATGTCCTGCCAGACACAACTAAGAGATCTCTATTAAAACCAGGATGAAACCAGCTGCCATTCTCAGATCCTGGACTCGGTGGCTACAGCCTCACCTGGACAGCCAGGATCCTTCTCTCCACTTCCTCCCATGGGCTGCAGCAACACTCAACCTGCTGGAACCAGCCCCAGCCCCAAAGTGAGCATCAGTCCCACTCCAGCACACAGGAGCTGACCCAGCCATGGTGCTGGGAACTGCAGGCAGCCGGATGGGGCGGGCAGGGCCCAGCCCAGCTCTGTGTGCAGGAGATGGGCCTGTGTGCGTCACCCACCGCTTCCCCTGCATCCTCTCTTCCTCTCATCCACTCTTCAGAGGAGCAGCAAGCAGACCAGAAAAAGCTTCTTTTTCAAAATTAGATAGAAAACAGGGTATCACAGAGTCATAGAACCATTAAGGTTGAAAAAGAGCTCCCACCTTTGACCGAACATCACCATGTGAACTAAACCACAGCACCCAGTGCCACTCACAGTTTGCTTGCTTTTTCTTTTAGAAAGAAAGTCCAAAAAGATAAGTAGGCTGAACTTGGGAGTATTCACAGGGAGAAAGAGACATCCAAGTCAGACCTGGGTTTCCCACCTCCAAATAAAACCAGGCACAGCACATTTTTATGCTTGACTGCATGATCCCTGTCTCATCTTCATTAAAAACACTACACAGATGCAAAAGGAGCTTTATGGCAGTAAAGACCTACTGAACAACAAACCAGCATTACTTGAAGTAAGATGTTTGAAATCCATTAATATGAATTATTAATTCCAGTAGGAATGTTCAATTTGAGCATAAGCTGTCTGCTTTATAGACATGTCACATAAATAGAAGGAATTAATTGAAAATCTGGAGATACTTATGCAGTAGTAGACACCAGGCTGAGGTGTTTCTTTGCTCAACATGATTTAATCTGCAGTACAGAATGCAGGAGAAAGCAGGGGTGTCTGTGTTCAAGATAAGGACAAGTTCAGAAAGAGTAAAAGAAGTGATGTTGAAGGCCATAAAGAGGGATGCAAGGCACCAATAAAGCCTTTAGTAACCACAGGCTGATAAACTTCAACCAAAGGAAGGATGACATTGCCCTTGCTATGCTTCCAATCTTCCACGTCTTGCCTCTGTTACTGGCTGGCTATTCTAATGACCTACCTTTCTCCACTGACAACAATCCTGCCTCCCTCTGAGGCACCTACTTTTGAGATGATGCATCTATCAATATCCACACCCAGACTGAAATTAGTAATGCACAGTTCCTGCTACCAATAAATCTTCTCAAGGCTTAGGCAGATCTGGTCAACACTGGAGTTAATAAACAACATAACTTTAATTAAAAAAAAAAAAAAAAAAAAGCAGGAGTGTAAGGGTTTAGTAAACTAGCTTGTCTTAATGCTCATAGCAAGTTTGCGTGTACTGAGTCCAAAAAAGCAGTTCTGGGAAACATTCATGACCACAGAATTACATTTCACTTATACATATTATCAATGCCATGCTTTTTCAAAATAACAAAGGCACAAATGCAAAACATGAGTAGATGAACAGAAAACCAGTCTTCTCCCCTATTTGCTGCCCAGACATACCTTCTGGATATCCGTTATATCCGACAGCTTTATAACTTTATTTCTTTTTGATGAGCCGGATTTTGAGCTTTCAAAGCACAAGTAACTGAAAACAAGAAAAGAAAATGCTCATTTTGATACAGTGTTCTAAAATAAATCTCTCAAATATTCCTCTTGTCTTCTCGTCTGAAGTTTGAAATCTCACAGGTTAAAATAACTTCCAAGATAAAAGAAAGAGGTTCAGTTCAGCTATGGCTTCTAATTTAGCGCAAACATTTATAAATTCTAGCAACTGGCTGATGTGTCTGAAAGCCCAGAACATATGGTATGCATACACACACAAAAATTCTTGTATTTATATTACTGCACTGAATGGTTAAACCTGACAAGCATTTTAAAGACACACGAGGGACATATATCCTTAAACAGTTGAAATACCAAATCTCAAAAGGCTTATACATCTTTCACCATCCTAAACGAAGATTAATGAGAAACACTGTGTTAGTTTCATGTTATTGTGCTGCAGACAAAAGCTCAGATTTCTAAACACTGAAGAGTGGCCTCCATCACTAGCTGACATTGCATACAGATGAGCTTTACTTCCTTTCATTACACTCCAAAGGAACTTCAGTGCAAAACCCAAGCACTAATGACCACAGTTATGCAGTCCAGGGAGGCTGGAAGGTAAGGAAGGAAATTTAAAAAAACAACCACTTGCCCATAAAAATTTGAAACCAAGGCTTAATTTTCAGTTTTCTTTTTGTTGCTGTCATTTCAAGGAAGCTATACATTCAGCTTACTTAAAAAATCCCCAAACTAAGAGTATTTGTCAAATTGATCACAACTTTCAAAGTATACTTAGGTTTTAGTATATATATATATGTACAGTTAGCATGCTATCCACATCAAGGACTGCAGCTACCAACAACTGTCTATACAGAGCTACTCTGCATTCCTATGCAAGCCTTTCCAAGGCAAAATCTCATCTGTTAAGAGCAGCCACACACCAGGGCCACCTCTCCCTCTCCTATGATCCTTTCTTGAGGTTGCAAAGCACCTTGAAATGGCGTTTTTGTTTCAAAACATTGTTAAAGGATCCCTTTTAGATTCAAACTCTTCCATGTCTTGAATTTCCCCCCTAAGAAATGCGTGGAGTGCAATGACTCACTTTTCTGTGACATAAAGAACTCCATTCCTGATGTAGTCTGTAGGCATCTTCCGATCCCTGTTAATCAAGCAACAGCGCCAGCCATTTTCACACACTGAAAAAGTCATAACAAGAAATCTTAGCTTAAGAAAAAGAGACAGGCACTACCCCCAACAGTCTCCTTATACAATAGAAAACACTGAATATTATACTTTAGATACCTAAAGCTAAAAGTGCTTAGAAAGAAAAGCCTAAATCAGGTGTTTTAGACACCATAACATCTGTTTTAACACTCATTTAAAAAAAACAAAATAAAAACCACCCACACAATTATTTCCTTTAACTTGACTATTGGATTTGCATAACCACAAAAGGCACACCAGGCTGTGCACTCTTTCAAAGAGCTGCAAGGATATGGAATGAAAGAGACCATCTCCATTCATCCTAATTTAAAGCGAGACTTTGAAATCAAAAGGTTACACCTGTACAGTGCACAGAAAAGGAATTCAACTTTAAACTATTCTTGGCTTTTTACAAAATATTCTACTAATGTGACCTTCCTGTGGCACCATACCTGGCAAAGGACGTTCATTCTCTGACAGGTTAAAAACTTCATGGAAATTTCCTCTCTTGGTGGTATGAAAACGACTTGTGTCTTCATCTTTGCTTATTCCAGTTGGAGCACTTGAGCCCACGTAACTCCTTGAGGCTGCTGTTTGAAGCTGCAGAAAAAGAAACACGATTCCAAAATCTGAGCAGCAACATTTAAACTACACTCTCAAAAATAATTTAGCTAACTACTCTTCCTTAAAAAAAAAAAATCTATAATGCAACAATTTTCATGAACTACTTCCATATATTAACTTTGGACTACTGCACTATACTGCTGCTACAGCACAAGTCTCTAATATGGTACCTGAACATAACTTTTCAAAGTGCTGCCCTTTGACAGACACCCATTGCTGGGGTGAACCACATGGTGCTAAAGGCACCTATCTTAAAATACCACTTTTCTACAGTAAAGGCTATGCCTCATTAGATACAGCTAAGTCACTGCAAACAGCTCCAACGACGATAACTAGTGGGACTACTAACAGACAATATAGTATCAGTACTTGGCCTGTCTTCAAGAGATAAACAAAGTATTGCTGCACAAAAGAAGTTTAGAAAGAAAAAAGAGCAATAAAAAAAAGCCACACAGAGCCACATAAGCTCATTATGAATACAAATGCTGAAAATGAAAGGAAGTTTTCCACACTACGATCCATACCTTTTCATGCCCTGACAGCTAGCAGGAAAAGAAACAAACAACACAAATGTGACAGTGACAAAAGAAAAAGTGAAATCTACTTAACACTATAATACACAGAATAAAACATGAACTGAGTGACACTGCAAGATCTTGCTCACAAACCAAGAGACTACACACAATGAATGCAATTTAAAAAGTTATGATTGGTTAGAGCACACCAGTTCAATTTATTCAGGTTGCATTAGAACCATTGATCTTTCCTATGCTTTGAAGTTGCACTGAATTTTGACAGTGTTGACACATGAAACAGAATCTGAATGGTTGTCAGCATCCTTGGGAGGGAAAAAAGATAGTATGGAGTTCCCGAAAACAAAGTACTTGAGTAAAATCTACTTTTAAACAGAGCTCCTTAACCACTGGAGACTGCCCTGGCAACAAGCCTTGCTTGTGGAAGGATAGCAGGCAGTTTCTTTTGGAAAGCTCGCCTGCATTTTCAATTTCATCTTGGTGGCGCACCACATGATTCCAAAACCTGGCACAAGCAGCTCTGTTCTTAGCCCTACCACACACATGCAGTTAAACAACTGGCAAACTGACAACATGGAAGCTCAGGACTAAGCTCTTCTTCTGTAAAGGCTCAATGCTGCGGAAGGCCAACCAGCCTTCAGCTGCTTTTTTAGTTACTTTGCACTAAATTGGCAGCACTTAACACTTTGCAGGATTTACACACTAAGAAAAGAAATCCAAAGCAAATGAAAAAATGTGCACTGCAATTGCTAGCTAGAAACCAGACTGACAAAACAGGCACAGCAGAGGGCATTTGCCATCCACCTTTTTAGGTACCTGTAAGACAATGATACCTCAGGGGGAAAAAAATAAAGTAAATTGACATGGAAAGCAAATGGCAGATGGTAACTAATATTGCCTCGCTTCTGCAGTGCTGAGTCCCTGGATTCAAGGAAAATAACAGCTTCTCCAACAATCTATGTGCAACTGAAGATGAAAAGAATTTTCTGAAGGCCTTCTTAGATGAGCTACTTGGCTGCACATGCACACAACCAGGTGAAGCACCATGGCCCAAAACAAAAATGGTCAGAGCCAGAGGTCTAATCCTTTTTGTGCTGGAATAAGGACTACTTCTGCTCTCTGCTACACTGCTTTCTACTTACCTGTTATATAAAGAGATTAAAAAAAATGGAGTTTAAACTTCAGTACCATGACTCATCTGGCCAAAAATGTGAGTAGCTCTGCCCTTACTTCTAGTCCTGCCTAACACACGTGAATGTTTCCTCTTACCACTCAGGCTTGAAACATCCAATGGTCAATTACTAAGAGAAAAGCATTGCATCCAATTTTGGTAAGCCTTAAATCTAACTGGAAGTGATTGGATTTGTAATGCTGGAAGAGCCCTGATTGTCTAAAAACATCACCAACAACCTGAAGTATTCCTTTTCACTTGTTCTGTCATCAGCTTTTGACATGCAACCTTTACCCATCAGATACTGTTGTCAGGACTGTTCTCTAAGGACACAAGGTCAGAGTGCTGGTACAGGCAATTAATATTGCTTTGTGTCTAAGTTTACTGTGTCTTGTACACTGTTTAATGAGAAGAAGTTGAAGCAAAAGCACACATGCTGCCACTACATGTTTTTCTGCTCTGCCTTTTCTATGAAAAAAATTAAAAACCCTCTTTGGCTTTAAACTTTTAGTACAAAAATCTATTTTTCATAATACGAGGTTTGCAGAAATCTCTCATGGAGTAAGAAAGTTTCTCTAAAATTTCTGAGATCAAGTTAATGTTTTCAAAGACATTTGGAAGCAGGTAATGAAGTCCTGCACATCCCTTCCAGGAAGACAAGCCAAGTCCACCAAGCCAGACCTGGTAGTACAAAAACCCTGTCTCTACTTGCAAAACTGAAGCCATGAAGAAAAGCCCAAAGGAATAACTACTCTCTAAGTTTATGGACTCAAGTTCAGCAATTCAGAATCTTTCCACCTCTAAGGCAGATGAGAAAGACCTAGCAAGAGGATGTCACAACTACCACAGTATGTGAAAGATAACCTGTAAGTGTGAGAAGCACAGAAACTTCTAAGATCATCTTCTGCAAGCAAGAGAAATACAGGCCATGGATGGCTTCATCCAAGTGCTTATTTACCCATCTCATCCCTTGGAAAACAGGAACAGAAGACTCACTTTCTGTAAAAGACTGTCCTTCTTGTCCACTTCCTTCTGAAATACTCAATTATGCTGCAGTTATTTTACCACCCTCTGCTCCACCACCCTCCAAGCCCCAGATTTCCTCTTAACAACTGAGGGTTCATGTGCTTATCCCTTTTGCTCTCCAGTTGTATACCCAGGCTGAATTACTGCTCAGTACTGTGCATTTCAGACAGTACTCAGATACTCCATGAATGCAATCAGATATTGTGCTAAGAGGGATTAAGTGAATGCTAAAATGGGATTAGACTCAAGATTTACTACAACTATTTTAATTTTTAAACCAATAAACATTGACAAATTCAGGGATATGGAGAAGTCTGACTCAGTTACCATGTCAGGCCCTAGAACAATTTACCAAGATGCACAAAACACAATACTTGGTGATTTAACGATGACATTTTAACAAAAAGAAAATGTACTGATGGAGTACGAACATGGTGAAGTCATTTATCACCACTGTGCTAAAAGGTCACCTAATACAAATAACCATAAGACATAATGTCTAAACATGTAAACTACCTTATTACCTTTGTTAATGACTATCCCATCAGTAAGCTGCATATTATACTCAATCCTTTATTGATTTTTTTAACTAACTGTTCTTCAATTTACCTAAGCATGTGAATTTCCACTGAAAAGGAATGTCTAAGAATAGAGAAAGTAATCCAAAAAGACTACATTCGACAATAAAATCACACAGAATGTATGTTAAAGAAACATTGGTGCTATATTTGTGTGTTCAGCTTCATGATTCACAGTACATCCATACATATATAAACATTTTTGATAACTGATTCCTTTCATACAAGAAACAGAATCTATAGAAGAACTGTGAATCTGGAAAATAATAAAAAAATTGATATTACAATCAACTAACATTGTAAGGATTTAATTAACCTTCTCTTTAATGTGCTCTAGTCACTGGAGAAAAGGAAAAAGGAGAAAGTGATTTGATTTTCAGAGGCTAAGAACGTAGGGACAAAAAGATTCATTACCCTTACCCGTCTTGACACTGTAGCATTGGATCTTTCTTTGAGCTGAGGATCTGTCAGGAGATTTATCCAGATGATATAAGGAGTATCATACTTAGCTCTTAGTCTGGGGCATCGTTTGAAGACAAAATCAATAAGGAAAAACTTGATTCCAGCATAGAGTCCTGAAAAAAGGGTGACTTCAGTTTGAGTGCTGAAGAGGCATTAAGAACATCACTGTTTTGATCATATTTTCAGAAGTTCACAAATGAAACCAAATTCTGTATATTCAGCCACAGTGTTAAACCATTCTACTGGGTTTACTACTTTGATTCTTCTTCCAACACCAGAAAATTATTTTTCTTTCCTTCCTGTCCCCAGTTCTTTTTAACATTTACATAGCCACTATTATGCAGAAAAACAAATAATTCAAACATATGCTCCTTATTACCAGAAGCATTCTGAAAACATGATATACTACCAAAACAAAAAACACACCAGAGCATTCAACTACGCAGCTCCTGCAAGAATTTTAATGGCAACAGAGGGCTCTCACGTACTACATAAAACTCTATCTTCCAGTCCCAACTCTTATCTTACACAAGTTATTTCCTTGCATTCTGCCAGGTCAAAATGGGCTTAAAATACTCTCTCAAAACTTTACTGAGTGCAATTCAGATCTCCTAAAAGTCAGAGTAAAACAATCACTCCTCACACATCTAAATTCAATTGCCGTGTCAAGCAAACCTACATTTATGTTCAAGCTAATAAAATTTGAAGTTCAGTGTCACTACAAGTAATACTCATTTGATTATATCATTACTTTAAAGAAAAAATGAGAGTTCTTGGTTCACAGTACAGGGCTTCATACATTAGCAAAAAGAGTCTCATGTGGTAGTGAGAACCCTTTGCTCAGTTCCCAGTTGAGACTATTTGTAACAGACCCACAGTAGTCTGTTCATTTGTCCACCCAATCCTCCAAGTTTTACCAGGAGTCCCACAGACTCTTTTGTTTCTTTTCCTACATTGTCATTTTCATGCCTCCTGTGTCATGCCACATACTTCATTTACAAGGATGTATGAGCAAAAAACCCTCAACATATAGGATTTTCCAGAAGCCTTATAGCTGACAGTCTGAAAAGTTCTGCTAACAGCTCATCATAGATTTCTCCTCTTCAAAAAGCAAAAACATTATCCAGTCTTTTTCTATTAAACACTGAGATGGTTTTCAAAATGGTCATGACAAATGATGCCAAGCACAATGAAAATACTCTAAAACACTGCATGATTTATTAGTGCATGTTTTCTCTCTTAAACTCTAAAATTCTCCCTCTAAAGATCATGTAAGTTTTAACCGTAAGTCTAGACTGTAACAGGTTAATCATTTATTGTGTTTACCCAATGCAAGCCCAAGAATCCTGTAGGGCAAAAAGCAGGATGCAATAAAAGCTGCCCATAGAGCAAAGTAGAGCTTCTGTGTTATTTCTGGCTGGACCCACATGAACAAGCTGAAAACAAAAAAGAAGCAAAATTTTATTACCAGTGTTACAGATATTGGTTAATTCTTGTTTTAAAAGGGAACAAAACCTTGTGTCAGATAACTTACTTTTTAAATTTTTCCAGTATGTCTGCCATCTTGCCAAAAAGGTTCTGCATAAGAAGCAAAAGAATTAAAACCAAGTACTGCATTGTTTTGGGGTTTTTTGTCCACATAATGGAAATAAACAGCTTTCTGACTTTGTTGCTAAGCAATTCCCGGAAGGGATTTTTTTTTAAATCAATTTTTAGCCATTTATATACTTCACAACTGAGTAAATACAGAACAGAATAGCAATACTTGATGACTTCCATCTCATTTAACCTTATTCCTGTGATTGATTGTTACAAGTGAAGAAACTATTTGATCCCACTGTCAGGACTGGAAAGCATTGACATTACTGCAAATATTTTAAATTAAGCTGTCAATCTAAGAGTAAAGAGCTTCTGTTAGTAGGTAACAAAATGGAAGGTTCCTTCACACATTTTGGGTGCTGAAATTTCAGTAAGTGGTTACTGAGTTCATCAAAATTGCTATTAGCTTCTTGGAAACACACCATTATCGGGTTTTATAATAAACCCTTGGAAACAGCAGATTTCAAGTAATTCCAACAACTGTTGATGGCAACTGACCCCTGCTCAGGACTAAGGGCCATATTCTCTGACCAATTCTTACTGTCAGAGCACCTGAAAATTTCACCTTCCCAATAAATTTCCAAAGGTGTTCATATAAACATGTGCACCACCCCCAGAAGAAGGAAGGAGCTGAGCATTCACCGTTAGCAAGAGAAGGTTAAACCCCTTTTGACAGCAGCACATCATCAGGTATGGCACAAGGCTCAGCTCAACTGGATGGTGCAGTCACTCAGTTGCTACCTCATCCAACTCATGAAGCTGGGAGAAAACCTTCCTTCAGCCTCGCCAACACCAGCAGATTTCAAGGCTTGGAGGGGGTGGAGTTTTTTAAAACATGCTATTTTAGAGATGCAGTGCAAACTGTTGAATTAACACAGCTAAACAGACAGCAGCCTTCAGCTAAATCTTAAAGGAACGGTGTCTCCTACATCAGTTTTATAACTTGCAGATTTGGGATATGGATCCACACTCCAGTACATTTAAGTAAGATTCACCACCCAATCTACATTATCAGAAGCTTATATTCATATATAAGGTAGAAAACCGTGAGATGTTGCTTCTGTTCCCCTCTGGAGCTTGCTCAGACTTGCAGTCAAAGAACCTCAACCAGTTCTCTGAAGCATCATGCCATTTCAGAAGCTCTAGGAATCTCCACTGCTCGTAGGTAAAGTTCCCTTTGCAAGAAAAATATTGCTTCTTTAAGCATTTGTTTTCATGTGCTGCATAACCACCTCCTTTGACCACTTAGACTATGAACCCCATTGTTTCTAAGGAGGCAGCTGGAGAGCAGCACAGTACCTGAGCCTTCTGAGCCACGTCTAGGACGAGCTGAAACTTTTCAGACACGGTCAGGTCCTCTTTTGGGTGCTCCTTAGGCAAGAAAGAGACAATCCATTAATTCCAGCTCAGATAAAACATATTTTACAAAACTCATCAGAACAAGGTGATCCCTCAACATTCTTGGCAATACTTCTCTCACTTTAAATCGTCTCTGTATTTACCATTTTCCTCCCTTTTTTAAGATCTACTTTTTATGTCTTTCATTGCTGGTTATTTTTAGTTTCCAATGCTTTCGGGGGCTCAGGGGAGATGGTATCACTCTCTACAACTATCTGAAAGGAGGCTGTAATGAGGTGGAGGTCAGTCTTTTCTCCCAGGTAACAAGTGAAAGGTCAAGAGGAAATGGCCTCAAACTGTGCCAGGGGAGATGTAGATCAGCTATTTAGAAAAATTTGTTAATGAAAAGGGTTGTCAAGCCTTGAAACAGGCTGTCCAGGGAAATGGAGTCACCACCCCTAGAATTATTTAAATGACACTTAGATCTGTCACTTAGGGACATGTACCTGGACCCAGCGATGGAGCTGGCAATGCTACACTAACAGTTGGACCTGATGCTCTTAAAGAAAACAGAATGCAAGACTTCTCAAATATCCCACAGGACCTAACTTGTCCCAAGATGATAAGTTAAAATTCATTTCAGAAATGTGTTTTAAGTTTGGAATATTTTAGGGTGAAGCATCTGAACCTAAGAGTGCTGTTAGTAAAGACTTTTAAACTACAAGAGAGAAAAAAAAAAGTAGTGTCTTTACTTGAACCTTGCTCTTCCTTCCTGCCACAACTGCCCACACAGATACAGAGTTTAAAGGTGCAATTTTTTTCTGTAGGTGTACAGGTAAAGCTGATCAAAGACCTACCATCTGTTCAGAAACTTCAGGCACAATGCTCCACTGTATTCTCCAACCCCTAGAAATTATGGAAATAGTTAAAGAGAGCAAGAACTCCATCCACCAACACAGATTATTTGTAAAAGGTTGAAAAGCAGTTTTCTGCAATAAGCACTTATGGTTTAGAAGTAAGTAATATAATCCCCAAATGAATGAAGAACCCACAACATAACACAAGCACAAGTGGCCAACAACCGCTAGCTTTAAAAATATTAGTTAAGTAGATACTAAACAGAATCACTGCTTGTGTTTTACAACAGAAGTTGATGGTGTGCATGGAGTAAAGGATTAGGAATATTTTTCTCTTATTTTTTCGTGTGAACAAAATTACATCAACTTATTCAGAAACCTGTTTGCTACCAGCATTTTCCAGGGAATACAATGTCAAACAGAAAGTATCAATTAAGAAGCCAGAAAATTATTTTACAATATGCACGTTAAGGCATAACGTTTTAAGGTGCATTAAACCCACCCCTCAGACTTAATTTTTAGAAGAGATTGAATCTGCAAATGGAAGATACTTTGAATAAAGTATGTGAAGAGCTATGGAAAAAGGCAAAACTGCCATTTTAGGCCTAGGTGAACATTCTCTGCCGGGAAAAACAGCAGGCTTCAATACTGATGTTCTCCAAGTACTCTAATTGCCACAGAATTTTATATGAGAATTTTAGTGTGCTGAGGGATTTGCCTGAAAGCATGCATCATTGTTTATGATAACCCAAGCCACAGGATACAAAGATAATTCCCAATAATAGTAAAAGATTATAGAAACTGAGCAATGACACTAAGGATATTTGAGTTTGAATTTCACTGTGTTAAATGTAACTCACAATATTAGAAAAGGTAACAGTTTACAACTCAGTGCAAGAATAACAAAACATCTTTCAAGCAAAGCATTACTTAAGAGAGTAAGCTAGTATTTATGCAAATACCTGGCTATGAGGTAATTTAGGGATAACCTCAAAATTGCTAAAAATAAGAACATAGGAATGGCCCAGCCATGCCATACAGCATTGATGTAAATCTGCAGATTAAGAAGAAAAAACAAACAAACAAAGAGAGATGCGGATTACAAACTGGGGTACAGTGAGTTGCATGAAATACCATTTCCCACTGTGCTGTTGGGCTCAGAATCATGCAATTCATATTAAAAAATTAATAAATTTTAGCCACTCCACGACTAACAATGGCCCTGCACTCAGGAATGCAAAATCAAAACTAAGAATGAACCAAAACTCCAGAGATGACACTTAAATAGTTCTCAGCTGCCTCAGAGTACTGAGTATTTTCACACTACAATTACTTGAAGGGGTAGGAGGAAAAAAAAAAAAAAATAGGTAAACCCTCAAGTCTGTGAATCTGCTGCATGGTCAGCAATGGCACAGAAGCCATGGTACAGAAGAGGAGTTAGAGCAATTAGCCCCATACTGGGCAACAGGATAAACTCTCACTCTATTATTTCAGGTCAATTAAATCCCAAATTTTTACCAAGACTAAAAAGATTGCAGGAAAACAGGTTTTATTTTATGTAACAAGCAAACACAAAGAGCTTCAAAAGGCATTCTGTTCCCTTCCCAGCTTCTGAAAATGGAGACTACAGTCTCTCTGTGAGACACACTAGGGTTTTTACTGATAACCCCAAAGTGAAACATCGCTCTGGCTCCCAGGCCCGAGAGCTTTCAAAAAAACAGATCAAGTTTCCTCTTTCAGCTTTTATCTGAAAAATGGGCTTACCAGGTGAGGCAAGAGAACATTCAGCAGATATGGAGAAGGGACAGACAGAGGGCACGGGGAGGGAAGTCTCCTCCTCAATATTCCTTCAGCTGTGCCATGCAAAATAGCATAGGGTCTATAATTTTCAGGGTGTGACATTTTCACACACAGGTTCATTCAGCTGCACCTATCAGTAATTCCTTTGACAGAAATACATTTCGTATACACTATGACCAAAAGAATTTATATCATTTAATTAACTACAGGAGGAAAGGAAACAAATCAAAACTCCACTAGATACTTATGCCTCTTTGCAGCATCGAACCTCATTAAGATAGCATAGAAATGCTTGAACGTAGCTCACAGACCTGATGTTTTCACATTGAGCTCCACTGAAATCAAGGCATTTTGCCTCTCATCAGTATGATCCTAAAGAATGGCAAAGAGCCCTGGGGACAATGAGGACAGTAACTTCTCATCAAATTTAACCACTATCAGCATTTCAGCCCCAGACAAGAGGAAACTTTGCAGAGGCTGAAGTAACCATCAAATTACCAGGACTGGGAGATGAGAAACAAGAAAGGAGAGAACAATACCCAGATAGTTCTAAATTATTTTAACAACTACAAAACTATGCTACAAGAAACCCAGGATAAACAATTTAAGTGGCTTTATATATAATTGAAGTGACAACTACTAGTATTTTGTGTTAAATGAAATTACACTATTTGATATAACTTGAACTGTAGCACAACCCCTACTCAGATATGGCAGTTTCAACAAATTTCAGCTAATAATGAATGTATTTTTTCAAGTTCTTACTACTCCCGGAGAAGTAGGATAACTTACAATAAAGGCAATAGCAGAAGTGTAGATAGAATACCAGTCTGATAAGGCAGTAAGATTCTTCACAAAATTTGTAACAGGTTTGGCACCTCTCTCTAAACAGAAGTGGAGAAAAAACACAACTGTTAGCATTAGCTGGCAGTGGTTAAATTACTTGTATATTATAAACAACCAAATTAGGAAACGATAGGAATACTCAAGACACGTAATGATAAAAAGTCTTATTCAAATGAAAAAAAAATTAAACCTACTAATGTAACTAACAATTAAAGAATGCATTTCCAAAAACTAAAGTATTATCCAAGACAAAGATTATGTCTAAATTCTTAAGTATAGACAAAGAAAAAAAAAATCAACATCCTTTATAAGGGTATCCTGGATGCTAAAAGCAGTTTGTTCTCAAGCCATGTTCATATTACCCCAAAGACCACTGCACAGGTCAGTTTGTCTCACTGAAAACCAATGTACATTAACCTGACTTGAATTACAAGCCACCAAGGAACAACTTAGAATCACTGAATCATTTAGGTGGGAAAAGACCTTTAGGATCATCATTGGCTTCAACCATTAACGCAGCACTGCCAAATCCACCACAAAACCATGTCCCTAAATGATTGTCTCTTGCAGAGCCTTCCTACCCACCATCAGATCAATGCTCCTATTCAACTTGCTGTCATCTGCAAACTGACAGGGAGCACTCCATCCTGTTGTCCAGATCATTGATAAAGATATTAAACAGGACTGGCCCCAACACTGAGCCCTGGGGAGCACCACTTGTGACCAGGTGGATGTAGCTCCATTCCCCACAACTCTCTGGGCCTGGCCATCAGTCAGTTTTCTACCCAGCAAAGCATACACCTGTCCAAGCCATGAGCAGCCAGTTTCTTCAGGAGAATGCTGTGGAAAACAGCATCAAAGGCTTTACTATAGTCTAGGCAGACAACAGCCAGAGCCCTTCCCTCCCTTGCTGCTGTCCATCAGTTAAGCTTAAAGCCAGGCTAGATCTCTTGGCTGTATCTCTGCAGGACTCTACCCATTGGTAGCACCTTGCTGCTTACTCTCCCTAAGCCAAACAACACAGCACATGGCTCCCTGAAGAAGTCCGTCTCCCTCCTCTGTAGACCTTTGGTCTTGCTGTCACTGCATGGGAGACTGACCTGTGCTGGGAGAGGCTCACACACAGGCACACCCAGCCAGCAAGAGCAAGAGGAGCTCTTCCTCAGCTCCCTAAAACCCTCTCATCCTTTACCCTCTTCCTCCACGCCCTTTTACTATTTGGGCAAACTGGCTAGGGAACACAAGGAAACAGGAGAGGGCTGCTGCAAGACCACCTCTGCTTTCTCTGTTGGATCACACCAGTTCTGCCTTTCCTGATGAGAAGAATGATCATACCTCCTGCACAGAGAGTCTCAGAAGCTCTCACTCTTTTGCAGTAGAACTCACAACTTTTCAAGTCTTTCTTCAAGAGAGCCTCTGACTTGCTGTCCTAGTTTGTTTGGCTTGAAACTCAGCTATCCTCAACACGCTTCCTATGTGAAGTAATTAAGCAACTAGGACTAGATTTCCTTAAGCATCAGCAGCACAACCAAAGCAGCAGATCAAGTAAGTGGAAGGGCACACCCAAGGCACTGGACTAGGTCATGGACTCAAGTGCTGCTTCCATCTGCTCTGCTCCAGTACCCTACACCAAGCCCATAGAGAAGAGCAAGACTTGGAAATCACTGGGGACACCAAGGTTCTGGAGAGCTCTGAGTGATTGTCAGGCACCTCGGACAACAGGGATCTAGAATTTGTGGCTCACCTAGTGGAAGTTAAGAACCACCCAAAGCTTAAGTTTAATACTGTTCTTTAAAAAGTATTCTGATGGCAATGCACATACACCACTGACAACAAGTCACAAGTATTCTCCCAGATGAAACTAAAACGAATACAACAAATAAAATACTGCTAAGTACTTACTTAATCTTCTCATATTTTCAGTCAACCTGAAAAATAATGGATAAAAGCAACTTGTTAAAAAGACAATTAGTGCACACTTGTGTACATTTGATACCTGAAATACTGTTCAGAGTTATAAACTACATGTGCATAAAGCTTCATTCTTGCCTGTTACAGAATTTGTTTCTAGTAATTAATACAGTCTACCTTGCATCAGACGGAAAACAGAAGTTTAAAAGCTCTCCAGCCTAACTACGTTCATAGATTTTGGGAGACATATGACAAAACCTGGTAAGTAATATAAATCTTACTTTATTTCAGACAGCAGATAAAATTTCATGTTGTCCAAAGCATTCACAAAGCTTTTTGAGGTAGTTCTGTATTTTTGGTCTTATTATTTGTTATTGAAACACTTGCTCAAACCATGTAAAAAGTTGGTTAAAAAAGAAAAAAGTGAGGTAAAAAAAGCAACTTGTAAAGGCACCAACAATTTCTCACAATGACATTGGGGATTTACCTTCTAGCACTAAGTGGCTCTTCTGTTTCCACTGTATTCTCTTCCGGCTGAAATCTGAAGTCCTCAAGATACTCCCCAAATTTGTCACAAAACCACTTTTGGAGTCTCGAGCAGACTGTGTGACTACGCTTATCTGTAAAAGAGAAGCACTAAGTATCAGGATAATGCTAAAAGACATCTTTATCCAATGGCAGCCCCTGTTCCCACACACCATGCTTTGCTGGCAAGCAGACTTTGTACAGCTTCCCTGTCCTTCACCAACAGCCTTTGTGGAAATTTGCAATTTACTTCTGCCACTGCACAGGATCCCCAACTGCATTAAGTTGGTAAAGTAAGACTAAAAGTGACTCCTGCATTGCTCTTAGGATAGTACATGGAAGCATCTTGTATTACCCAAAGTACAAAGAGTAAAACATCCTAAAAACAATCATTTTTAGCAAACACAGTAAAAACATTTTCTGGTTAAGAGACTTCTGTGAACAAAAGACTGACGTAAATCTCAGTGCTCCTGTTGTGCTGGAGGGTCACCTTGAGAAAAGCAAGTGCAAAGCAAAACACTCCAGCAGAGAGCTGGACAATCATCTCACAGCCACAGAGATTTGACAGGAAAAGGAGGCTGAAACACAAGCAAGATTCTGCTAGAGGCAGTTTTACTTTCACTTTCCAATCGCTGATAGTCTGTAAAAATTGTGTGTGTGTCATTATAGAATTATACAAAAAAACCTCCAGTTTCTTTTTTTCTAAAGTCAGGCCTCAGAAATTATGCTGCATGTGCCACTTTCTACATATGGAATATACAGTCATAATACTACCTGGGAAGTCTTACACCGCAAAATAATGAAGTGACACACACTTTCTGTATGTCAGTTTCAGTGGAAAAATATAATATAGGGGTAATATGGAAACAGTATCAGAGTAAAAGCCTTAAGGCACAGCACGTGAGAACAAAACAATCACCTGTAACTCAAAATTGTGGTCTAGAAGAAACAGACAGACTATTTGGAAACGTAGCTCAACACAGCAATGTCACAAAGAGGATACTGGTCATAATTACTCCAGGACCAAATTTAGTACAGAACTCCATGAAATTAATATATGATTAAACAGAGGCATGGAAGATTAAACAGCCAATTACAACAGCCAAAATGATGCATTTAAGCTCTTGAGAAAAAGCCACTGGTGCTCAGAAAATAAATTCAACTATTTATTAATGATTTACAATCAAATCTAGAAAAAAAAAGACAGTTTACAGCTGAGACAACACTTCCATTCGAAAATAAAAATACGAGGTAGCTTCCCACATGCTAATACTTCAGAAAGTACTGAGAAAGAAGTTTTGAGTGTACAGGAGAAAAAAATGTCAGGTTGTAGTTCACATAACAGAAAGCACTGACAATATGGAAGTACAGGAGGAGAAATTTCAGGTTTAGTCCACAGATTTAAAAGCCTTAGTCTCAATCACAAGGTGTAGAGAGGAAAGTTAAAGTGTACTGAAATTTTGAGAATTAGACTGTTGCCTTTTCTTTCAGAAATCACTACATTATTGAATTCATAATAAGCATCAGCTTTAGAAATGTAGATGACTGCGTAGGTGCCCAAAAAATTAATAACTCTTAAGCTTACTCCTTCTCCAGAATGTCTCCTCTTTTAGAGGAAGGAAGTAGTAATATGGCTAGTGGCATAACAAACTTCTGCAACTGAGAACAAAATAGAACATTTTTTCTATGTATTACACCTGGTTTTCTGGTAAGTCAAGGATCAGCAAGGCACGCAAGAATGATGAAGTGAGCCAACAGGTTTCATTACATACCTAAAGGCTTTACAATACACAATAAATTCCTAGCTCAGGTACGCAAAGTCAACTACAAACAGTGAACGCAGAATCATGTCCAGAGAGAGAAGTTGCTTGAATGGTCACTCTTATTCAGCTTCTTCAGAAGCAAAGTTTGATCTCATAAGGATAAAAAAAAAAAAAAAAAAAAAAAAAAGGAAGAAAAAAATCCAGCTCAACCTTAGTTCTGCTAGAGATCCAACCAACCAAGCTCACCTGTTCCATTGGCTTGTGCCTGTGGCTTTGCAGGTTGCTGAGCTGCAGGCACCTCTTCCGCCCTACAAAGAAAACAGAAACAACGTGAAATGTTACAGAGGAAGAATTTTTTCCCTTTTAGGTAAAGCAAGCACCAGAACCTCCATGGTTTCCATAGCTGAGATTATACAATTATGACAAGAGAAAACCGAGCTTACGCTCTTTCACAAGATTTAAATTATTGACTGCACTTAGGATCCTGGGAAATGCCATCCTCTGTGAGGAGAGGTGGGGTTTAGCCATTCCTGTCACCAACAGCTCAATTTCATCTTACAACTACTCAACAATGTAGTATCAAATTTCTTGCATTACTTATGTCTTTGTGTGGTATATTCAGCCACGACTCTTCCCACAGTAATAAATTAAAAGGGATTCAGTTTCACAACTTGATAACCAGTGGAGTAGAGCAAAACCACTATTTAACATATGAATCTTGAATTCTGCCATTGCTACTAGGGTCAAACACCACTCAACTTCACAAGAGGAACAGGTGTTAAGAATGATTTTAAATGTTAGTTGTAAGCTCTCAAAATCACAACCAATTTGAGAAATATCTTTAAGAACTTGAAAAATTGAAACAGCCAAAAAAACTGCAACAAAAATGTTTTTAAAATATATGTCAAGAAGCAGGCATCATTGGTCTCACCTTTCAAAATGAGTCAAGAATATTCTCATCCATTAAAGTGAACAGATTTTTTAAAACGCAAATGCTTTTGCCATTCTGTACACGTGCAAGGCTTCACAGTACATTTGCACACAGCCTCCAACTGCCAACCTGTCTTGAGAATACTTTAGGCTTCAGTCCCAAAGTCTTCAGTCATCCATGTAGATGTCATACAGAAAGATTTTTCTAATGAAGCAGGAGCTTTGACAACATATCACCAGCCACAGCAAGCTTTACTTGACAGGGAGTTGTATGATTGAAAAGATTACTTCTTGAAATAAGAAAGTGTCGGTTGTGCAATTTCATGATCACCCATCAGGCAATAGAGGTACTTTCAAATGTTCCTTTCATATTTTGCTCCTCAGGAAGGGAATCAAGTGAAACATGGTCAGCAAATAAGAGCAAGAAGAGGGATCCCACTGCACTGGGCAGATTGCAGCAATACAGACGGACATACCATCCTCTCTCTTGCTGTTCCTCTAGAAAGGACATTAGGAAAAGATCTCACCGTACTGTCTGCACATGGAAAAGGTCATTACTAATGTGTGCTGTCTCAACATCACCATACATCAATGAGTATGATGGAGAAACTACAGAACTTGTTACCTCCCTTCCTTCCTAAGCATTCCCGATTCTTAATGAGCTTTTCACACCCTTGTTCTTTTCTAAAAAGAACATTTAGAAGTAATTTACTGATTTATAAATTACACCTCGATATTTATTGGATGAGCTGAATTCCATGTTTTTTGCTTTGAAAGACACTTGCTTTCATGACTCGTCAGGACTTTTCCCCATGGCTTCTGCATTTGCAGCAACTCTTCTTTTCAAACTCCACCTGGAATGTCACCAGTTTATTTTCTTTAGCTAAACTTTAACTTTGATTCCTGTGCCATTTTCCCCCAGTTTCTATATAAGCCACGGGTTCCTCACCTAAAAACTCCTCCTATCTTTGCTTCTTCTCCCACACCCTTGCATCTCCTCCATTTCCAGCTCTCAAAAGACAGCAATAAACATGATGAAATTTGCAGCAGCTATTATACAGTGGTGTCTTGTTTTCCTCTATCAGCATATCAGATGGCTCCAACATATAGCTGGGCATTTTCATCTGAAATCTGTCACTGGAACTGTGTTTCATTGAAGCTGAAGACATATTTAGGTGGAAAGGAAGCTTGTCATTCACAAGCAGGCAGGAGCCAGTTACTCAACCCATTCCAGCTGTGTCTTCCTTTGGCATGCTGGGATGTGTTTTCAGAAACAGCACAGCACCATTACTCCCCATGTTTCTTGGGCAAAAAAATCAAGAAAACCTTATCAAGAAGTAGTTCTGCACAGAAGCCTTACTGGGCTCCATGAGGAGCACATGACAGTCGGCTTTGGCCCTCCTTGCTGCTTTTGTTTCATTTTTTTGGCAATGTCATACTTGCCATCTGCCTGTTACTCCTTCCCCATGAAGAACCCGACCTTTACGAATCATCAGGTTAATGACAGCTCATTACTGCACCTGTGAATCAGGTTAAAATTAGCCACTTCAGACAGATCCCGGCCAGGAAGCTCAGAATTCATTGTTTGGGCTTGCACACCTACTGGGAAGTTCGATTCCAAAACCAGGTCATGTTGAACCGTCCAGCTCATCAGGACCACTGACAGAGGGAGAAATTATCTTTCCAACCGTTTCTGAACCACTCTTAATGCCAGAGATGATTTAAAAGGCTGAAAAACACAAACAGTCCCAGAAAACACTGTGTTCCTATGTGGGCTTCCTAACCGCAGCCTGAACCTAAGAAAACAAGCTGCTTTAATTCCTCTTGGACCATACTCTCCACCCAGAAGAAGGGTGTAACTGGTCACACCAACACATCCCCAACATGAAGCTAGGTCATCTTTATGCAACTAGAGATTGCAGCCATTTAAAGCACAGGCTGTTTGAAACAGATAAGAGCAGCCTCAGACAGTGGGAGAGACAAACACAAACTGCTTTTTTTTGTTTCTCTTTTTTTTTAATATACTGAGGTCAGGGATGCATCAATATTAATGAATATTAGAGCTGTTCATGACCAGGACACACGAACCACTCAAAAGCAACTAGCACACTCTGATGCACTGTCCATTCAGTGCTGCCCCACAGAACAACACCAAAGTGTTATTTTTTTGATTGCAAGTATAACACAAAAGTTAAGGGAGCCTTGACACTGAAGACCACTGCATATTAGGCCCTGAATACAGCTGCAAGTTGAGATGTGTGTGAATCAACAAAGTCCCCCAAAAACTGGATGCAGACCAGAGTTGCTGCACACAACAGGTACAGTCACTGCCAGGATGTTCTCAGACATATTCAAAGCAATTTTCCCACAGGCTAACTCCAAGTTCACAAGCGACCAACCACCAGTTTTTCAACCACTGTTGTAGAAGACATTCAAGGCTGTTAACACCTTTCCTACTGCTCAAAGCAACCTAAAGGTGCATGCACTTCCATCAAAAACACATTCCAACCTCATACATGCAAAAATAAGCAGATATTTTCTTAGCCTAGTTTAAAGATGTATCCTTCAGATATGCATGGCTTCTTACTCTGAAGAGCTGATAAAAAACCAAGTTAAATAATTTTCATGTTTTCCATCTCCTTCCTGTTAAAATACATCAAACATTTCAGAAGCCGTTTATATTCTCATCCACAATGAAGGAATAGTGACTTATGCAGAAGCATTGTCCAACTGGTCCTTGTAAAAATAGTTCACAATGATATTAATAACAAGGTTTGCTGCATAGGTCACAGGCTGCTGGTAAGTGTTGTTGCAAAACTTTTTGTTATTTTGTTTTTGTGTGATTGCAGCTCACAATTTGCAAAATACGGCAGCAACAGCTCATACAAACTATTCCAGGTTATTTATGCATCGTTCCATTAGCAAAATGTCATAAGCTTCAGCTGCCATACCAAATGCTCGGATGTTCTGAACTGTGGAAAACTTCAACTGAGGCCACTAGATTTCTGAATATTCAGATACACAAAGAATAAACACCATGACAAACAGAAACACCAATAATCCTCTTCTTCCACTCCACCCTCTTCCCTGTGCACAACTGCGACCTTAATGAAGGAAGCCCATGATCTTCACTAGAGAAAAAAAAGTATCAATCTAGATTGTGAACTTGTTTTCTCGTTGCCAAACATTTTGCACCATGTTTTATACTGCCACATGTATTGATCTGCCTCACAAATACTTTTGAATACTCAACTTTTAAAATAATTTCTTTCTTATACCACAGCATAGTTTGGTTTTCATTAGCAGTTGAATTCTGCAAGCAAAAAGAACAGTACATGCAAACCCCAGCCTTCAACTAAGTACCACAAAGCTGCTCCCTCCCCTACCATATGAATATCTATTTTTAAATTGCGCAAACAATTACCTTAGAAGCAGGGTGAATTTGACATAAGCGGATAGAACTTTCTGCAGTTACTTTGCTTAATAAAATTAAATTTCCATCAGGCATAAATTCAGCCTATTACATATTTGACTATGTAAGCCCACATTTCACCTGTAGTCCTAATAAAAGTATTTTTAAATGTCCACAGTGAAGTGCAAAATGTAGTAAGCAGTGAAGAATTCCACACAACGAAGCACAAGTTAAGGAAAAATCATGGACAACCAAATTTTTCTCCTCCTGGGTAGAAACTGAAAAATTTTCAAAGTCTTATTTTGTTGTCACCTTACATATCCTGCCTGTCACAAAAGGGTTGAAATAGTAGTAAGACTAGTTAGAGAAACACTTGGGTAGAGAGGATAATTGGCTGAATGTAATCCCCAAGTGCAATACTCAAGATGACAGGACTAGTGTAATCCTTAGGATATCTAAATGGGAATACAACACGCAGGGAACCATGTCATCCTACCTTAATTTAGCAATGTCACTCCTGCTAGAGATTTGCTGTTGTCCACAATCCAACAAGGCACAGTTGTTGACACATATATTGATAAACAAAGACATTCCATCTATTTTCTCTGTAAAACCTGTACTCATAAGCTCCAGGGGGCCAGATCAGACTCTGAGTCAGCCTTATTAGTCTGAAACAGAGAAGGACGATGAATACCTTCCTGCAGAAGAAGATGGCTCCTCATCCTCCTCCAGGATGCCTAGCAATGAGAAGATCTCTTTCCCCCTCCTCTGTGCACAGCCTGGAGCCCAGGCACAGCTGCCCTCGGGACAAAGCCAAAGGCCTGTGCCAGCACTGAAGATAAGCATATGGAATTTGCATCCCAAGCAACTTCTTCAAGGCAGCAAGTCACAGACGTGAAAGTATCCTTTCCTTAAGCATCAGTTTCATCTACCAGCAGTAGGAAACAACGCTCGCTGCTTTGTACAGCTGCTACTGAGATAACAGATACTCTCAGCATGCAATGGGTCCTCTTCAGCTGTCCACTCAAACAACAAGTTGCACCAGGGAGTTTTAGATTTGGTACTAGGAAAAAACTCCTTCACCAAAAGGGGTCTCAAGCACTGGATCAGGCTACCAAGGGAAGTGGTTGAGTCGCCACCCCTGGAGGTGTTTAAGAGACATGTAGATGTGGCCCTTGACTGAATGGTTTAGTGGTGGACTTGGGAGCGCTGGCTTAATGGTTGGACTTGATGTTCTTAAAGGTCTTTTCCAAACTAAGTAATTCTATGATTCCATAGGAGCAGGAGGTAAACAGACAACAGAAAGGAACTAGGCTCATATGTTTCCTATAAATAGCTCCTACTTCCATCGCTACCAGTGGACATGGACTGCTGGCCTGAGCAGAAAGGTATTTTTACACTTGAGTACAGAAGGAAGCAGGAGGCTGGGAAGAGCTTGCATGGCATTGGGAAGCCACATATCCAAGCAAAACCCTTTGCCTGTTTGCTCTTGCTTGTCACCTCTAAGTAACTGGCATGTGACCACCAATTCAGCCTGTGCTATCTCCTGATGACAGCACTCGGTGGTGAGCCACAGGTCCTGTAGCTCTGCTCAGTAATCTCAGCTATTGTCAGGGAAGATAACATGGGCAGCTACGTACACAAGTGGTCTAGACCAACCAGGCCACCAAGCAACTGCTATGGCCTTAAGATCCATGTAGCTAAGCAGACTAAGGAGAGAAAACATCAAATTTGGTGCTTTGCACCATCAAGATGGATGTCCTCAATGCTGAAAGGACCTAGGGGCAGGTATTTCCATTTGTCATTTGCAGTGGCAAGGAAGGCTCAAATTCCAGTTACTCCCATGCATTTAGGGAATTGTGGCACTGAGACGTCATTGCTGCTGCTGGAACAGGAGTAACGAGGACTGGGCAGTCAGGAGAAGACACAGGTTTTGAAAAGGCAAAGCATATGCAATGGCATGGCAAAGGCTCTGGCATTCAGTAGCTCCAGGCAGGCAAGATCCCAGAGGAGGTGCATCAGAAGAGGTGTAATGAAGAGTATCTCAACTAGAAAGCGTCATGTAGCTACAGCATAGCTACAGCTATGGCCAAGTAACTTACATGTACATGAATGTTAATGATGTAGTTTTACAGGAACACATAAACAGCTGCTTGCTCTGTGAACTACTAATTTATTTTAAGAGCACCTAGGCTGGAAATATATGCTTTCACCAGCACTTCCCAGAGACAGACAGAGATCTCAAGTGGCTTTCAGCTTTACAGTGAAGATATTTCTCTTACCTTGTTTTAAGTACTTCATTGACTCTTTGTTCTAGTTCTAATCTCCTCTGCCGTTCCTTTTCTAGCTCTTGCCTTAACGTTTCAGCATTTGTTTCTTCTCTCAGCTTCCTGAGCTCCTCCTCTGTTAATTAAAGAAGAAGATTTAGTTACCCTGAAGTATTTCTATAAGAAATTTAAAATCTAATTATGACAGATTAGGTGTGGGAGATTTTTTTATCCATGCTATACCAAATATGTTCATCAGAAAAAAACAAGTATTCAAGGGCTAGACAGATTTCATAAAAAGCACACAGCTGTATCAAGTACAAAATGTTTCATTACAATTGTTAAGCAAGGAGGAAAACAACTCTAAAGTTTTCTTTTCAAGATGCAAAACAAGCCCTTGGTACAAGCTATCTTTATTTAAACACAACATACTCTTCATTCCTCAAAGAAATAATCAGCAGGAAAGGCTGTCTATTACTAAATCCAGTGGTCATAACAGCAACCAAAAAAAAAAGTATCTGTTTCTTTCCCTCATGTCTATGGGCAGGCAAACACGAAACCATGAACTCACATGAAGTTGTATGATGCCATATAAACCCATGCCCATCAATTTCTGGCACCAAGTCAGATGGTCCTTCTATGAGCCTCTTACAATTTTAAGAAGGTGTTGTGGAACAAGAAGCTAAGTTAAAATTTTTACACTTTTCCAAGGTTATACTGTGCCCTACTAACTTCCATGTAATAATTAGATATACAAATATATTCATATATTTACTTATACAAACACATACACACTCTCACAACATAGTATCAACTATGCATAAGGCTTTTTTGTGGCTAATTAGCCTTGCTTTTTTGTCACTGGCAGTGTCCTTGCCCATGACCTTATTTCACTCTAGAGCTAAAATGGGGTCACTACTACTGAATTTTTCCCAGATAGGCATACATGACACATGACAAAAATAAGACTGGGAATCTCCTTTTTTTTGTTTTTTTAACCAAAATTTACTCTACACTTTGTTCTCTGAGCTGGTTTTTAAGCTCAACCATAACAATCAATAGTAGAACAGCAGGTGTATTTCAAGTTTACAACAAACCAGAACAGAAAATACTTGCTAATTCCACTATCATCACAGACACAGGGGTTCAGGCTTTTCCCATTGTTTAACAAGATTGGTATACTATGCTGTACCCTCCAGAGGGTTGTTATACAACCTCTTTTGTTTCTTTTCACATACTGCCATCTAAATCTTTGATAATCAGAGAATTTTGGTGTCTGAGCCTCTCTGACTCCAATCATTATGCTTCTTGAGAAGGTCTGAAGCTGTAGAGCAAATGTCCAGAGGAACTGATACACTCTCTGTGCCCTACAGGAGGCCCTTGTGCAATGTGTCCAATCACTTCATCTGCTGGTGGGAGATTGTCCTGCAGCAGTAAGAGCTTTAGAGCACAAAATTAGGAGAGATGGGAATAAGATACGTGAATCAAGGGGACAACACAACGGCTTCCACCGTGAGGCTGCAGACTGAACTCCACCAAAGAGGAAGGAGTGCTGTTACCCATCTCCCCACTGAGAGATGGTTAGTGACCCTGGGAAGAAAAGCTGGAGCACAGAAACCACGTTGTCCTCCAGCAACTAAAACTGAGAATTCCCAAGGGTAGGGTAGAGAAATGTCACTGTTGCAGCAGGTATTGTCTCTCCTGTAAATAAATGCAAAGATATGGATATAAGGGCAGACTTATACATGGAGCTGTCCCTAATTATGTATCCACAAGGAATTTTAAATCCAACAAGAAAACTACATTTATAATTAGTTCACCCTACTTTCAAGGGCTTACCTTGTTCCAGAACAAGGGCCTGAACACAGCTGAGGGGAAACATCTGTTGCACTTCAGAAGCATTGGAGCTTGTGCAATATCATGAAGATATCACAGAAAGTTCCAAAGCTTGATAGAGATGTTATCTTCTCAAGACCATTAAAGGGAAAAAATTCTTCATTACGCATTTTTTGTTTTATTAAAGAGGAAGTGACTATGCATTTTGTGTACATAAGAAAACCACACACATTATAAATTAACCTCAATGTCCTTGAAAGTCAGATCTTCCAGCTTCCTTAATTCCTGTTGCTCTGACTGCACTACATTTTGTACTACTAAAACCAAAACAAAAACTCCAGAAATTTGACCACTAAGAGGACAAGCAGTGCCAAATATTCTTTATGGAAAAAGGCGAGTGGAAGGGTGCACAGTGAATGAGACAGAACTCCTATAAAACAAACCAAAAAAAGGAACAACATCCAATCCTTAAGGACTGTCATAGCTTCACATTTCAGAGCATTTCCTAACTTTCCCATACATGACTGCAATTCAAATCCACCCCACTAAGTCCTTAAAGCAGTATTTGTTGCTACTTTGGCAGCAGTGTGGTCTGGCACTGTAAAACCTTCGTGTTCAGTTAGTTAAATACTCTTAGATCTGCTAAGCAACAGAAGCCACAGAGAGGGGAAGGGGGGGAAGTTCTTCCTTGCTCTGTCCCCTGAAATAATCTACCATTTGGCCAAACTGAACTGCACTTTCAGAGCAAATTTCTCTATCCCTGAAGAGTCCTCCTGCAGAATGAGTGAAGGTGGCTACAAAGAGCAGAGGTCACGGACCCCTGAGAAGAATCCGTATGAACATTTCACCATGGTACCTATCTACTGAGTTTTACAGACGACTACCCTCCTTGATGATGAGAATGGAGTGCTCCTTGGATTTCATCTTCAGACAGTCAAAATTCAAACATCCTCCCCACTCCGCACACACACAAAAGGGTAAAACATAAAAGGCCAAGCTTAGCTTCCAGATTAATCAGCTTCCATAATTTCCTTCCCAGGCATATTCATCACAGCCCACTATCTTCTCCAGGGCAAGAAACATTAAAGTATCACTAGAGGCTCAGGGCATGTCTTAGCTGGACATTCAGGTGAAGTCAGCAGCCATAAAGGTGACCTGGTTAGAGGGGGGAAATTACTAAAAGAAGAAAGTGTCTGCTGAAATACTGACAGAGAAAATGCTGGCAAGCCTGAGAACTAGGCCTGGGAACCAGAAGCATTGTTGAGAAGTGGAGCTGGCCTCTCTGAAATGCATAGCCAGGTACCTGGAAACCTGAGACACCCTGAGATAACGTTGACAAGCACAAAAACAAGGAACCACAACAGCCGCTTATCACCTGAAAAGGTGAAAAATAGTCTGAAAACAGGGAAAACATCCTGAGAAAGTAAGACTTGGTAACTGCCATTGGCTGTTATATCTGCGAGAAAAAGAAAACAGTCTAGAAAAATAATAATTGGCCTGAGAGAACAGAAAACAACATTTTTTTCTGGGTACAAAATAGAAATTAGCAGTATCTATTGGCTGCTGAAGTGGCAGTGTACTACATCTCTTTATTTCTCTATGATATGACTTAATTTTTATCCAAAATAAGACTTCTCCCTCCAAGAATTTCCCATGCTGCAGATGCTTTTCCTTTCCTGAACAGGTTGAACTCTTCACACAAACTTTCTAAGAGATCTTGGACCCTCACCCAGGACAGTTTGGTTTGTCCTTCCACATCTGGGATGGTTTGGCCCATTCTGACATCTGTCCAATAAGCGTGATACTGGTATTAATGTAAACATTTGCATAGCTGCATATAAATAAGCCACCATAATTACATTTTCTGTGGTTTTACTGGAAAGTTTGCTTCATTAGTGAGAAGTCTGTCGTAGCCTGTAACAGTATACACCTACTTGGTTGCTGCCATACTGTTGATTGCTCCAAAGAATCTATAACAGCTCAATACATATATTTTTTTAATATCTATATATTTGAGCTATACATCATAGGTATAGTTGCTAGCAGTGATTTTTGTGGCCATCTGTAATAAAGTTGAGAACTTAGAGCAAAAAGCCTCCATGCCCTTGAGTCTTACAGAAGCCTATGAACTCAGTCACAACCTCTAAATACCTACACACTGGGTAACCCTTTAAGTTGTGACAGCAGGTGTGACCCTGAAAAAATGCTTTAAAAGCTCTCTTGCAAAGTCATGTAGAAAAGCAGGACAATATCTGGATGCTATTGCTCTTTTAAAATGAGCTATAATAGTCTGCAAGACAATGCAACAATGATAATAATAATTACATTTATTATTGCACTGTAAACCCTAGGAGAACTGACCCCATAGTAAAGACCATCATCAGTGATGCATCTCACAGGTTACCAAAAAAACCTTATCCATTTCAGTTTTTCTACGGCATTTTATCCTCTATGAGGTGTAATGGAACTGTCGCACCTGAACTCCAAGGATTTGACAATTCAAATTTAAAGATTTAACATTTCAAAAAGCTTAGCTGACACCATGTAACTGCTAAAAGACAAGCACTCAGTGTTGTGTTTGCATCATTTTACAACATCAGCGACTAGAGCAAATGAAAAATTTCATTTTTCCTCAGAAGACTTGCCTGTAAGAAATGTTCTGATAAAAACCACTTAAATACCAAAGTATTTAGCTCTGGTGAGACTGAACAGAAAGTGAGTAGTGTTTAGAAAAGGAGGATGATACATCAGGCTAGGAAGGCGTGGCAGAAGGTTGGATTTCTAATTCAACACTGCATGTGCAGTAAAGCGGATGTTTCCCTTAATCCCAGGATTGGAGGTAGATTAGGGAGCAAATCGTAACTGTTTTATGCAACACCATTTCTTCCCTAGACCCACAGGTATGTTGCAAAATCCCCCTCTGGGACAAAGTGACCAAAAACTTCTTTCAGAGCAGAGCCAGAGACTGCCAATCACTGTTTCTAGCTACCAATTCAGTTTAGTGTTAAATCTAAGGAAACTGAGTTAAAAACTAGAAATAGCAAAAAAGCATGCATGCACCCTTTCATATTTACATGGGGAAACACCAGTACTCAACAGGACAAAAATAACCCTTCTACATGTATGTCAATCATGGTAAATCTCCCTACAACCCTTTGAACATTACTGGAGTTCAAGTCTGTTATTTAATTGTTACTAAACATACTAAATCCAATCACACACTTTCAACCTGGATCTCAACAGCGGTGCTGATACAGCCAGACACTGGGAGTTGTCTCCAGTGCAGGCAACTTCCACCCTTACCAGACTCCCAATTCCTATGGAAAGCTAGTACGTCAACTTTGTCCCAAGTAAACCGACTGTATGACACTGCTAGCAAAATGTCAGGAGTCTGAGAACAGATCAGCTTTTATCATCATAGACACTAAGGAGCTTTTAATCTTCACCTTAAAAACCAGCAGCAAATGGCAGTGCTGTGAAAGACATGGAACGGCTCCATCACTTGTGATAAAGCAAAGACAAACAAAGAACATTGTCTGACCAACACGCAGTGATGGAGGAAGGAAGCAATGGAATTCCCTAACCTGTTTTTTTCCTGCTTACACTTACTCTGCAATTTACATACTCCTCTGAAGACATGTACACAATTCATAGCTATAACTACATACAGCTTAATTGTGCACTATTTGTTACCTGTTCTTCTTCTAATCCGTGATTCTCCTCCTCCAGGGCATATGTTTTTTCCATCAGTGACTTGAGAACCATGGAGATTGCCAAAGAACTTATCATAAATCTACCCGAAAGATTTCAGATAAAACATTATCCTTCGATCCCAGACATTGTGAGATATTCTACTTCTTTGCATGCCTGATACTTGGCAAAGTGCTTATTTAAGCCATCACTCTTGCAGCTCCACTTTATTAACTGTCCTTTCTTCTTTAAGTCACCCCTTAATTCATGTCGTCTTTCACGCTTGGGACTTCCACACTTCACTTGGGAATCCCAAAGCTCCCTGCTTAGGAGGATTACTCTTGGGATTTTATGAAGGAAGAACCTAGAAATGTTCTTTGTCAAAATGGATACCAGCATTCTTGTTCTCCATAGCTCTTCTAGAGCTGGACAACCAGCGGTCTGGAAGAATTCTGCCTTTTTTTTTTTCCTTTCCCCCTCTTTTGCATTTGTGAACAGCTTGATTTGTCAATTTAATAGCTTTCCCTTGTGGTCAGGCTTCTTGCTTGTTTGCATTAATTGTTCATACAGAAAACATAGCAAAAAAGATTTTCTAATAGGGATATTGGTGTCATAAAAAGCCAAAAGGCAGACAGAATCATTAAAGATTAGTATCTTTACTGAGTGCACAACCTTTCCTCTCTCTGCCCTGTTTTATATAGGCATTTTGGTAGAGTGGAGGGGTGAAACAGATAAATATAAACCCCACATTTTCAATAGCACCCTCCTCCAGCTAAGTCTGCACACATCAAAACAAAGAAGTGACCTGTCCTATTCAGAACCAGTCATGACAATTTCCTTCTAAAAACTTTAACACAGGTTTGGCAGTTAAACAATTGCTTTTTACTTTGTTTTGCTTCCATCATTCTTTTGTGCCTCTCTTTACTCTTTCAAAGATAGAGCTCCTGCTCCAGTACTCACACTAAGCAGAGCTTTAGAGGACCAGCTTTTGAGTCTCTTTGCATACGCCTACATGGCAGGGAGCAGAATGGGCTCCTGCTCTGCTGACAGGAAATAAGCCAACTCTGATCCAGAGACAGTGGAGGGAAGGCAGAGTCTGAACCATCATCCTCTCTCAGTCAGTTAATACTCCCTGGTACTATTCTCCTCACCTTAACAGCAAGAGTTTAATATCAAGTGTTCTCTTCCATGTGATGAGGAAGACCGATTTACAAAACACATCATATTTAACAAAGTCTTCTTCCTCTGTGCAAACTGTTCCAGTCTCCTCTCTCACCACTCCTGCTATGTCCTACTTGGAGTGGATGAGGTTAGAAAGAACTAAGATGCCATTGCTAAGGCTCGTACAAAATAGTTATGCTAACTACCAATTAGTAGCTTTACATTTACCTTTAGTGCTTTCAGTGGAGCATTATCGTGTTGTAATAGACACAGAGTTGGATCATTTCCTCTTCATTATGGAAAGATTTTAAATTACACTTCCTGAAAATATAGCTTACTGAGACAGATCCCCTTCTCAAAACATCAAGTGGAAAGTTTGCTATTGCTACATACACTTAAAAGGTCAGCTTAAAAAGTCACGAAAAATAGTGCTGCTCTATGAATTTACAGAAATTTCAGAGAATAAAAATGCCAGAAGTGTTGCAAAACCCACCTAAAATACACAGAGCTGCAAAAATGTTGTCTTTATTGCAGGAATGGTTTTCACTCTCTGGTTTTGGCAGAAGTGAAACTGTCTATAAATGTTGAAATAACGTCTGGCTTAGGAATAGCAGCAGGCTCTTCCAAGGCTTTTGTGTTACTAAGCTGAGCAAGGAAATGCAGGCTCCACGTGGGGCTCCCAAAATCTCCATTCCAATTACACAAAAGGAGAGGCACAACAGTGCTGACCATTGCTCTGCCTGGGTTTTCACACCCTCTCTGCAATTCATGAAGCCAAGCTGGGCACACAAAAAAGGCAGAAACAAGCACAGCCCATGTACATAACACACTGTGTAGGTGGTATCTGTTCAAGGCTCCAGAGGAGCTCAAACAGTACATCCCTCTGAGCACTGTGCTGCATTTTGGTTCATCAGTCCCATGACAAGGCGGTGTGACAATAAGAGATCCTCCAGCATTCAGGCATCATCACCTACATCATCAAGTACATGCTTCATGCAATGACAAGGGCAGACTGCACAAGCCAGGCTCAGACCAAGGATCAGCCCAGGACTCCAGCCCCCTGCTGTACTGAGATGGAGTCACATCCTTTCCCTCTCCCCTGGTCTCAGGAACCTCATGCTCTTGGAAGCCAAGTTGAGAGCGAGCAAAAGCCCAACCTATCTCCTCCACCAGTCAGAACAGAGTCCTTGAAGATAAGAAATGGAGATCCGAAGGCTCATTAGTCTGTATTGAGGCCTCTTAAACCCCAAACAAGTGCTCTACACTGCTCATGAGTGTCTCCTCCAATGTTTCCAGGAAAATGAAGCCTGAGTTTTGGAGGGTTTTTTTTCTTTGTCCAGGAAGGCTAGAAATTAAGTCAATATACATGGTATATAATGTAAGTATCTCTGGGTATAAGCAAAACCTTTCCATACCTCTTAAGAAACTTTCTGTAGTTTTTGAGAAGTCTCTCAGTCATAAGTCAGACCCAGAAAAACTTTGAAATTTGTTAATAAACACATGAGAGCAGCTCTGGTGAAGAGACAGCTCTACAGCAAAGCCTGGACTCACATATATTTACTGCAGCATCTGTGGATGCCCAGGATAAACACTCAGGATCTCCCACCAGTCACCACAGGCAAACCAGTCCTCCTCAGAGGAACTCTACAATCTCAAAAGAGACAGGTAAATCTCCCAGGGACACCTTTTTAGTGCTAGGGAGTCCAGGATTTTAAACTGAAAGAAAGGAAGATTAGATGAAGGAGTAAAGGATGTGAGAAACTCCAGGTAAGCTCCAGTGCCACAGCACCCTCAGGGCTCACCAGCATCAGCACACCTTATTTTAGAGCCCACAGTGCAGCATCAGGATCCCTTGGCCAAGGGCTGACCATGTGGCAAGGAATGGCTATTACGGCCCACAGCTGGTATATGGGTCTCTCAAAAAAACACAACAGCTGCTTACTCTCTTGCCAGGGTCTTCATCTGCTATGTAAATCAGCTCAAATCAGCTCTAAACTCTGCTTCAAGGTTTCTTAACATAAGGTTCAGATTACAGGCTACTAGATCAGTAAGAAAATAGCAAAACCAATGCAGTGAATCTATTCTTCTGCTCTTCTCTAGCTCTGCTACTGCAGCTGGTGTGACCCTCACATCAGAAGAAATTACACCAAAGGTATTTTGACACAGCTGGTAACTGGACAATTACTGGGACTGTTTGAGGAGGTACTAACATTTTTGTACAGAGCTCGACTTTTCAGCATAGGTCTTTTGCTGGTCACAATCACCAGCACACACTTGGTCTCTGACATTTAACACTTTCTAACATTCCAGTTCTGCCTGAGAATCATGTATGGTTTTCTAGAGCTCTACTTCCATGAGGTCAGTATTCTGCTAGGTTGTTCTTACAAAAAATCATCAGATCATTTACACCAGAAAGTGGGAGCCAGAGAAAATATTGCAGAGTTAGTCACATAAATGGTTCAAAAAGGCACATGAGGATGAACAGTGTACCAGAGCAGAAATTTCAGTGGGAAAGCAGCATAATCCCAACTTCTTTTGTCATGTGGTATAAACATAATGACTGAAACCACCGGTTTGGTAAGACCTTAAAGACTCCTGCTGTATGGAGTGTAATGTGAAAACCCTTGTGGGAAAGGATTTTGTTTCCTTCCAGTATTCCTCATCCTCATGTGAGTTTCCTTTGATTTACCAGTTCATGACTAACCCTCTTCTCTAACAGTCACCTGGTTTGCTCACTCTCATCTGCTGCTACCGACTCGTCTTCCCTGAGCTGCTGAATTCCGCATTGCAAAAGGCTTGAACACCCTTGAATGAGAATTAGCTAATACTTCATGTAAACCACAGGATGCATGTGTGCTTACAAAGCACCTTGTGGCACCAGGACCAGAGTGCTGATATCTCCAAACTGCCCTCTACAAGCAGGCACAGGAAGTAACAGGACGCAAGGTGTTTACCTCAAACAGAAGAGATGTAAAAGCGGAAAGACTGTTTCGTGGGTTGTTTCGTCTTTCAAATGCAAGAGCAGCAAGCACAAGTTTATTTTTTGTTAAGATACAACTAGGTTTTGAAATGGAAACACTAAAACCACTACTAAACTTAACATATCAATCTAACTGCCCTGGGTCAGTAGCTGCCTTCCCAAACTGAGCCCTCAATTAGTCCAAAGAGGTGTTCACTTGTATTGAAAACCAGGCTATAATAACAGGAAGTCCCTGTCACAGCTCCAAGACAAAGCTTTTTCTGTCCACATGCACTGGAAACTCCGGCAGACCAAGCTCTCTGCACTTATCATTCACCTGTTTTTCCAAGACTTTTTCTGCAGGAACCCACACCAATACCACAAACCCAACAGGCACATTTTCAGCATTCCTATAATAAGGCTCAGAATGAACCACTAGATCAAAGAGGTTAAGACCATTTCCACACAGACAAGAAAAGCAAATTTAGCCCCTTTGGCTGCGAGAATCAGATGATCCCTCCCCCTTGCTTAAGACATTATCCAAGATCCCTTTGTCCACATGCTTCATCCTCCTGTCAGCCCACAGCTTAAACCCCTTGCATTTCCAGACATGCTTTATTCGCATTTACAGCTCTGCACACACTAAGCGACTCCGCTCCATCTTCCCATCTGCGGGTATTTAGATTACCTCTTTGCTAAAGAGGAGATTCATCTGGCATCTCAGATGAAGATATCTTCCCCTTACAGACAACAGTTTGTCTCCATACCTACTTGCTTTGGATTTCCTCTGCAGCTTGTAGAGGCTACAGTTAGGTTTGGGATGTGTTTCACTGCATTAACTACTCAGCCAAACTGCACCTATTGCTTGCGCCTACTAATGGCTGAATGGAATTTAGAGAAAAACTTTAGCTGGGCACCTGCAATTACAGACCCACATGGACTTGCAGCTGTGTAATGCATGTATACATTACACATGATGGACAGCTGAGAGGAAATCTCTCCTCCTTAAACCTCCTGGCTAATGACACACCAATACAAATAAAAGCATAGAAGAGGCCAAAAAAAGAAACCAGTCAGAATCAAGCTGATAACAAGTGGAACTTCAGCACATTAAAAAGCAAATGCATGAAACCTTAGATATTTCCCTCACTAACTAGCAATTGCTTTGATTTTTGCATGCCCAGCTGGAGGAAACGGAGTAAGTGAACGTGGCAAACAGTTTATGCAAAAACACAATCATAGCAAGGTGTCCTTAAGGAATTCCATAGTTAAAAACAGTATGGAAATATTGCAGAGCCAACTAGCCTTCCTAAAAAACACCTACTGCAGCAATAGGATTTTAAAAAAGTAATGATCAGGCTTTCTTCCAAGGGCAAACTGAAGTAAACAAACTGCACATTTCAGAATGTTTTTCTGCACACCATTAGTTCACTTTTGGGAAGAAAACAATAATGAAGCATTTCTAGTATCAAAAAAGCCCAAAATAATAACTCAAAGAGAAGGAAAAAGAAAAGATAAGAATGCAGGAGCCATACGCAAAAGCTGAACTCCTACTTCACTCCAGCTGCCAAACATGGTGACCTATTTAATCCCAAAATTTTGAATGGAATGTGGCCGAATAAGGGATAAGCTTTATCTCACTTATTTCTCAACCAGTTTATGATTCTTATTCTTGTTCTTATGGACAGAGTTACAACCAATTTGTCAGGACAACCCTGTAATTTCAGCTACAGCAATCGTCAGGCTTTGGTGAAGAGGTGATGGCTGGAGACACCCCCAGCTGACTCAAGCCACCCAGCTGGCCGGAACCCCCAACCATCTGCTCAAAGTTTACACAGATGGGTGAATTTCTTTATCCTTCACCTTGGAGTTTACTACAAAGCTCGGTGCAAAGGAAAAATGATTCAGCTACAAGGGGTAACAGTTGATCAGAAGGTTTTCAAATTACAGCAGAAACTTAAAGACTACCAATACTCACAAACCTTTGCACCCCATTTAGTTACTGTAAGAACATACTAAGAAGGAGAAGGAATTCAGCAGCCCTGTGTAGTGGTTTGGTCCAAAATACTCATTACTGTTTATCTGCTGTGAGATAAGAATTAGGAGAAATGCAAAGCAGGCACCAAACTTGAAAGAATATAAAGAAGTTTATTAACAGACCTAAAAGAGGAAAAAAAATTATACCACCTTCAGAACTCTCCTCCTCTCTCCACCTTCCTCCCTTCTCCCACTGACAATGTGAAAAGACAACCCTTGAGATGTTCAGTCTGTTTACCACTTCCATAATAACCTTGTTCAGTCCATTTAGCAAGAGAAGTCTCTCTGCTCATGCTATGAAAACATTATCACAACGAGACAGCCACCCACTTCCAAATATTGTTCAGTCCATTTAGGAAGAGGAGTCTCTCTGCCTGCGTGTGAGTCCTTTCCCCCGACTTGCAGCTTTTCCCGCAACTGCTTTCGAGGGTCCACTCTTGAAGTTTTTGGGGTACAATTTTAAGGTTGAGCCGTTCAGAAACAAAAACAGAGGCCCTTCTCCTTCCCTGGGAGCAAAGGGTCTTCATCATCTTCATCTTTAGGACTATCTCTGGGAGCATCTCTGGGAACTGAGGTTTCTCCTTTCCCATTCGGAGCAAAAGTCCTCATCTGGTTCATCTCTAGGGACTGAGGTTTTCTCCTTTCCCGTTTGGAGCAAAAGTCCTCATCTGGTTCATCTCTCCCTGTCCAAACTTCTCATGAAATTACAGCTGCGTCAGCATCTGCCTATCTCAACGCAGGTGCTTCTGCTTACGAGTTGAACACTCCACCCCCCATATCTTCATGAAATTACAACAGGATACTCTGATATATCATAGCTTCACAACAGAATTTCAGCTTTAAGCATCTCCTCTCTCTCTTCCCTCAGGTTTTCAGCTCTTCACAGCAATAAAAAGGGTTAATCTCACCTCGGCCTTGCAGCTTTGCAGCTGGAATGTTGAATTTTTCTTATCGCAGTGGAGAGGGGGGAGAGCCGAGCCGCTCCGGCTGCCCACGGCAAGGCAGTGGGGGGGGTTCCACGGCTGGAACAGGTCCATGGCTTCAGGATGGCCGTGGCCCGGCCCGGCCTGGCCCAAGCAGGGCCTGGGCTGGGCCCACTGGCCCCCACACGGGCCCCGCAGCCACCTGTGCCAGCGCCGGAAACGAGAGAGA
Organism: Corvus cornix cornix; assembly: GCF_000738735.6. Taxonomy (NCBI): domain Eukaryota; kingdom Metazoa; phylum Chordata; class Aves; order Passeriformes; family Corvidae; genus Corvus; species Corvus cornix. The sequence goes on along the minus strand of NC_047057.1, from coordinate 14,930,968 downwards.
GCTTGGAGGGGGAGTTCGCCTATTCTTAAATGTGGATAACAGAGGTGATCACAACTTTAAGTGGCTTAGAGAATTGTCCATATTCAAACTGGCCAGCTGATAGGTTCTATCAGTTCCCAGAGGAAACTGTAAGCACCCCTTAGCAAGGACGTCCCTTCTGGGACTATGCTTGCTAACCTATGACACCCTGGAAGTGCCTCGGAGCCCTATCATGTTTTTATATCAAAAAGCACATCCTACTTCAAATCAGAAATCAGTTCTGGTAAGTCCTACTGTTTCTGCTGCACATTAGATTGCAGCAAGAAATTGCATGTGCCCCATCTAGTTTAAAAAACAGCTGGATAACAGGAGCTTAAGCAATGTATCCTTGGGGATGGAAGGAGCACATGGTAACTCTGTTCTGAATAGTTAAATAAAAATCAAGTAAATCACTGAAACTAACAAGGCAAGTCAAACAGATCTTTCAACTTTTGCTTGACATTCCAAGCATGATACCTCTTCCAGGTATCAGTGGAAGTTGATAGCAGCTTGTTATAAATTCCTGCCCAGTCTCCTTTATCAGGCCTCCCTCTTATTCACATGGGGGGCAAAACATATCAAAGAAATATTGCTAAGTGAAAAACAAGTCACAGAAAATTAATGACAAATCCTTGAGAACATGCCAAAGATAAAAATGTAAATCTTGTCATTGAATTATAGTCCAGAAATTGAATAGAATCTATAGTCTTGTTATTTCTACCCCTCAGAAAATATGTGACAAGCTTTGAACAAATAAAAACAACCCTCATATTCTGAAGTTCAAAACCAAAATATTAAAATGGCCATTTTGGGAAGCAACTGAGCAAGAATTCTCATTGGATTGTTACAAAGATCTCTACTTCTATCAACTTATTTTGTTTTCCATTTTTCTGTTTTTAACTATCCTGTCTTAAAAATCAACAGTTCAGACCTGCTGAGATAAAATCCCCAAAATCTTGCAGCTGCTTCTAGCCATGAATGACAACTTTTTCTCATTATACACACATACATACATATATATAAACATAAACCCAAACAACTAACACTTGAAATCTACACTCTTCTCTGTATTTCTTACACCACTTACAAATAATTCATATAATGTTAAGAGACGTGTTTTAAGATGCATTATTTGTTGAAACAGCTGCCAAGAAAATGAACTGGTCTCCCCCTTCAGAAATCTCTTCTTAGCAATTACTACTAGAAAGAAAAACATCTATTGCAGGCAAATTAAGGTTGACTGAGTTCTAAGATAACCTGCAGATGTCAACATCAAGACTTCAACTAAGCAGCTTTTGTCTCACAGTAATTATGTTGTGAGGAATGCAATGAAGAAAAAAATACTCAAGTGACCCAGAAACCCTGGGAATGCTTTTTAGTTCTTATTAGGGAAGAATAAGCCCACGTGTTATCTGCACATCAGCACACCTCAAAATTCTGATGCCAACTTCTACAGTTAGAGAAACATTGTTTAAGAAGGCTTAAGCCCTTCTTTTCCACAGAGCATTTTATACTTACGTAAAAAGTGTTTTTCCAGTAAGGCTATTTCCAGGTGACCTTTGATCTCATTCAGTCTGTCAGATTCTGTTCTGTTAAAATCCTGGACTCCTGAAGCCATGATGATGGTCCCTGGACCAGCCTGTAAGAAAGCCAGAACATACTGAAAGTTCAGAAGCACTTTTTTTTCTGTCATTTAAATACATCAACTGATTTCTGGGGCAGTAAAGAAACAAGCACATGAGAAACATGCAAGTATCAACAACTCTACACGCCTCTTTCAGCACCAATTACCAAAACAAGTGAATGAAAGCTAATCAAATGTGAGTTTACAGAACACACTTCTGCAAACCTTGGGAAGTTACAGAAAACAAGTATTTCCCACCACCACCCTTACCAGTTCTACTGCATCATCATTTAAGCCTTTCTTCTGCTGACTGAAAAGCCATATTTGTACTATCCCTCTCCTCTTCCCATAAAATGAATGGTCAAGGCAACACACTTTACATATAAAATTGTGAAGCTAGCAAAAGTAATACCTTTCTAGATAATTACTGAGCTACTGGAAAACACATATTGTATATTTTAATATCCGTTTATGGAATGTGTAATTCTCAAGACCACAGTTTCTCAGCAAGGAAGGGGTTCCTCACTCCCCCACAACTCAGTTACTGCAGAAGGATGCTGTTGGAGCTCAGGAGCTCATCCTGGCAGGCTAGGAGAGGGGGAAATCAGAAGACTGCATGCCTCAACAGATTTACCAGCATCCCTTGAATGAACTCAGCAGCATACTGAAAATACTGCAGAAAGCAGGAATTAAAAAGCAGTTGCATTAGTTAGTGAGACCAGTGACAACCACCACGTTCATGAAGCAAACACAGAAAAACCCCAAGCCCACACCACAGTAGGAAGGTGATGCCTTCTTTCTCTCATGAAGTGGGCATTTTCAGACAGCAGGGAAAAGGGTGGGTGAGGGCATCTCCCAGGTAATGGTTGTTCAGCACTTGTGTACAGTCCCCACCAGGCACAAAAAACCTGTCAGTGATAATTACAGGAGCTTCTCTAGAATCTTATACTCAAAACCAAAGTGATAGATTGCAGAAGCCTACAACTCAGAAATTATCTCAAAACAAAAAAGAATTTATTTACATATTCTGACTATTCCCCATTCCTTGTTTGAACCCTAAAAACATACAGGAACTGTATTCCTTTCAAACACCAGCTTGCATACATTTAACCATGACAGCTTAATTACATACATACAGAAACTCAAGTAATCTACAGGAGACATTAAATTAAGACATTTTCTATGTTTTAGGAAAGATGTGCAGAAAGCTTACTGAGAGCAAAGTACTTTGACAGTTGGGATTGATTTGCACTTTCAAGATAAAACAGTGTGGAAATACCTATTAAACATCTGTTTTCTTGCTTGAACTGAACAGATGCTGAGTTTAAGTCTCAGAATTTGTCTATACGGGCAGATTAGCACTCTGTAGGCAGTTACTGCCCAGCATTTACTTAGCATCAACTCCCCACCTGGGCCTGCTCAATACAGTGCCAAGCTGAGATGCTATTTCCAGTCCCCTAAGCAGCACCCACCCACACAGCACTCTGTCAACGCTGCTGGCCCTGACGAGGAGCAGAAGCTGTTAGCTCAGCAGCAGCCTTGGGCTACTTCCCATTTTGGAGCTGGCACGAATCATGCCATGGCAGAGAGGGACAGACCCCAGGGCAGTCCTCACACAGAGAGCTGCAGCACAGCATCCTCCTCGCCATGCTCCACACTCCCAATCACTCCTGCCTTTAGCCAGGGAGGTGCAGTGAGAGATGCCATTTGCAACTGCTTCAGCACTGCAGAAGCATATCAGGGACTGTTTTCAGATGAGCACAGGATGCCAATTAACCTCTGTGCTGATCTCTTATCTACAGAGCTGGGTTGTATTTATTTACACTGCAAGATTTAGTGCTATCACTTGCCAGACATTTGAAGAGCCCCAAGAAGGACGGTGTGGCTGAAGCCAAACAGCAGCACCCTTACAACACATTCCACAGGCAGTCACAAGGGAAGTGTTATTAAAATACAGAGTGCTGCCCAGGTGTTAATGCACAGCTTTCTGTATTGTATTTCCACATCTAGTACACAGTATACAGGGACAATCTCTGCTCCCAGAATGCAGGAGTTCACAGGGAGCTGCCTGAAGAAACAGTGTCACTGCTTAAATATTTTATTGATAAATAAATAAAATCACGTACAGGTCAAAGAGCAAGGTGCTGTACTCAAAAGGAATGTGCCTGGACTCTGGGCATCAGCCCTGTGCTTAGACAGCAGCTGGTTCCCACCCCAACCCCATGTGGCAGGGAAAGGAGCACAGAAACTGATATGAGGGAGGAGAGGAAAAAGAAGGAGCTAGCAAGTATCTAAGCATATTTAAGTTTTCATCCTCATTAAAGATACTCAAGATATTTCACCAAAAGATGTGCTACATTCCAGAAATCCGTCTAGAGAACCAGCTCTGCTTTTGCGTCTTCAGAGACGCTGAGTCAATAATTAAAGCCCAGGATACCTTAACTGTGCCTCTAAGGAAGAAGGAAAGAGCAAGAGGTGCATAGCACTGGGGAGAGTGACACCGGTTAATATGACTCATTCTTAGAGTTTCCAAATTTGTTTATCTGCTAAAGCATTGGATCCAAGCAGCTTGACACCCACTGATGGTTAAAAATCAGATGATACACAAAAAGCTACAAAGGGTTACAATGACCTTCTAACTTACAGAAAAAAAGAGGAAAAAAATCCACTGAATTAAAACATAAGAATACTAGAATACTAGGAGCAAGATCATGTAACTATCATGTAATAATAAAATGGTTTACTAAGATACACAGTGACACAAGTTTGGTGATGCACCCTATTTCCAAAATTAGCATCACCACAATGTTTTATGACTACCATTTAGAAGCATTCAGAAGAACTGGCAACATCCAGGACAGTGATATGGGAGACATTTAAGCAGATGTCTCCTTCTGTCACAGAAGTTTTTCCCCCACACCAACACACCTAAGAAAACAAGAAATAAGGTCTCTACATTTGCTGAAGGTCAACTAACTGCCTGCCTCTGAATTCAAAAAAGTCCCTCTGTCAGAAGCTAGCATATCTGACTCAATTCACAAGTTAACAAAATCCTTGTATTAATTCCCCTTTTATCTGGGTAAAGGTTTCTCCTCTCTGCTGCCTCTGTAGGACAGGACTGGGACTCGGGCTGGGTTAACTACACTGCACTGTACAGATATCCTTTCTAGTTTCTGACTCACCGTAAAAGCCTTGAAGGCTTCCATAGATTTCTGCTTTTCCTTCTGCCTCTCTAGCTTCCACAGTATTTGACACAGGAGCCCTCTGAAAATGTTGGCAATCATTATTACTTAGCCAAGATCGTGTGCAAGGCCTGGCAGTGCCTAGGAAGACAGAGAAATGCCCAAGGTAAGCGTAGAGACAGAGGGGTTAAAGCAACATTTTTGATGACGGCAGACTGCCTGTAATCAGAGTTCAGGGCTGCTTCTCCAAGCCACATCCAGCTCCAGATCTAAAATCCACATCTCCCCACAGAAGTGTTTTTCAAGCCATCTGCAGTTCAGGCTTTCCATAACAGCACTTCCCAGCCCGAGACTTCTCTGCCCTCCCTCTCCAAAACCCCTTCATTCTGTGAGCCCTGGGGCTTGCTCTGTGTGCTGGCACTGCTGTCACTGTACAGTCACAGAAAGGGTCCAAGTCACTTCCTGACTCAGCAGATGTGGATCTGTCCTCTCCATCTGCAGCACAGCACATCTTCAGTATCACACAAACACAACTGCCCAACTCTCTGCTTCTATTTTCCTTCCACAGCATCAAATGCACGTGGATGATTTTTCTCTAGGAATATCTAACAAAATGGTGGTCTGATTTCCAAGTTTGTAATTAACGTGGAGAGGAGCAGTTCTCAAACACAAAGGATGGGGAGCAGTGAGGACACCACATGCCAACCCCGGGGGAAAACCATCCACTCAAGTCATCCCACAGAGTCCAGAAAGTGGCTGGGACACAACACAGGGAAGAGGTAGTTTAAAATAGAAGATTTTAACTTGTGTTCATTTGAGGAAAAAAGAGGAGGGGGGGGTCTTCAGCCATACAACAAACTACACAGCTTGTCCTGCGAAGTTCTACCCTCCTGAGCTTTTCATCTGACACTTCATGTGCACTTTCTTACTTCAAATTATGAAAGGGTTCCCCGTGAATGCTGCACTTACCTGCTGCAAGAAAAACTCAACAACATTGCTTAAGAATGAAAGCATCTGCATGAATAGTTAATCCTCAGTAGCTATTCTTGGAAGCATACCCATACTTGCATGCTCCTAAAACACAGCTATATTCTATATAAATTTTTAAAAATCTAGTGCTAGCCAGGTTGAGAGACTTTAACTTCTTAACTGTAATGTTTGCACCACGCTTTAAATCTTCCAATTACTGTAAATAAGATGACCGATAGAGCAGCATTTAAAGTTTTAACTGACATGTGTCAGGAAAAACCATGCTGTACTGCAACAGCAATTAAATTAATGTTTTCTGTACCACAATAACTCAGATTTAATCCTAGCACACTGACAGGGAACTTACATAAGTAGATTAGACTGCTTTCAGTACAATATGCCAGATACAAGAGAGCTTTACAGAGCTCACTGCCAGGTTAGTACCAGCCTCTTCAGGTTTAAACACAGTTTGTTCTTTCCCCACTCTGTGAAGAGGATGTGATCTCTGCACCACGTTCATTCATATACCTGCAGGTAGACTGAATCTTGTCTCCCCTTCTGTAAAAAACAGGAGTGGTGGTGCTGAATAAAGGGCACTTTAATTACTGAGCAGGCAACATTACCTCAATTTCTAATGTCCCAACAAATCAAATGCTAACTGATTTGGAATGGACCAGGTTACTGCCTCTACTTATTTTGCAGTTATGGTGTTTTTACAAAACAATGCAGAAATAACAGTGCTGCATGCAGTGTCCTTGCCTTAAAAAAACTAAACAACCACCCATGGCAAAGAGGGAACAAAGGAAGAAATCTGGCAAGGCATTCAGGAATTGAAAGAGATGTTTAGCAGAGAGTTAAATTTGTTAACCAGCACTGCTGTCTTGGCAATGATCTGATCACAGTGCCCAAACACCCACAGGGACCTAAGAAAATATGTGCTATTCAAGGCATATCTGGTAGCTGGGGCACTTAAATGAGAGGGGGAAACCCACACAAGCAATCAGCCAGCCCGTAAGCTGAGTCCAAACTAGTTCAAATTAAAACACCTTTTGAACAAAAACTCTCAGAAACCACTGAGAATTCAAAGGAAAATATAACTCCTTCCATCTCCAGAGTCCTTCAACCAAGAGCTAGCTGTGTGCTTTACCCAAACACAGATGAGGATGTTTATTATTGAACTAAATAGGTAAAGCTCAGTTTTAAGATAAAAAATACAAAATTACCTCATCTGACCATCCTTTCTGTCTTTTCACAGGGTGTAAATTTTACATGTGTAGTAAGGCATGTGAAATGTTGGGACCAAGTGCCACTGCACAATCTGTGGCCTGGGACTGAACACTCACTTCATCTGCTGGAAGTGCAACAGAGGATGATGCTCTTCCTGGCAGATGGTAAGGGCTCTGCAATCACAAGCTTTTATGACAAGGCTTTTTACTCTGCAACCTCCATTTGTATCAAGTGTTTGCACATGCTTGTCAGGTTCAGATACATCCCTAAAGAAGAGGCACCTCATACACACATTTTTAAGTGCACTGCAAACCCGTGAAGCACAGAAGGGTCCTTCATTCATATGACGGCACTGTGCTGTTCTAATAGACAGATCTTTCCTTAATGCCTCCATAATGACTAATACACCAGACAGGGGCAGGGGGAGGGAAGTAGAGAGGGGCAGAGATGAAATCTTTGTCTAGGGAATGGCTGACAATGAAGATGCAGGTAAGTGGACTAGGACTCTAATTCTGCATCATCTATGTTCAGTTCCAAGCCACCAATCTTGCTCTTTTTCAAGACCATGAGTTCTGTACCCAGATTTCAATAGAAACAGTGAAGGAACAGAAGTGGAAACACAGTACAGCTTACATCTATCTGAAAAGACAAGCAACCTAACCTTCATTTACACAGAAGACTTGCATTGGTTTTTGTGTGCTTTCAACAGTTTCCCAAAGGTATTGAACAGGAAGAAACCAGTAAGACTTGGTCTTCTCATGATCAGTGTAATGCAAGTATAATACTAAGTTGCTTACAAAGCCTAAAAAAGAAAAACACCCTGTACAAGCAATTTAAAGCTATGAGTTTTAGACACTGAATTAAAACCAATTCAGGCACAATTCAACTATATAATCTCAATAAGAAACAGACAAGTAATTCAGAATTGCACTGTTCACACAACCTCAGCCACCACTACTTTAATATTGATTTAAATATATAAGCATTACTTTCTGCACTCTTGGTATCTCTGCAGCACAGGGGATTATTTGTCCCTTCATTTTACAGATGGGCAGCAGTGCTTAGTGGGCAGATGCCTATGAGGGCCAACTGCTAATCCCTCAAACTTCCCATCTGAAATTTATCCCTCATACATCAGAACTCTTTCCTCATACCAATTTGCTTATTTTGCTCATATCTGTAACAAAGATATGAGCAGATATGCTCTTAGGCTGTTCCAGCATCACACTGGGTTTGGAGCACCCAAACATGAGGAGTGGGGCAAAACAAGTTTGATGCCATTGCTGCTTTCCTCTCTCCCTTTCTCCCTGATTTTAAAGAACTGCACTCAATTGTGTCCCAAGGACTTAGATCACAACAGCCTACTGCAGTATGTAACCAGCCAGAAACAGTGTTTCTCCAAGTTCCCTTCGCAGCAGACAGAGCTCAACATTTTGAGAAAACAGAAACCATCACTGCAGATGCTAAGGCTTCATAAGTATTCAAAACTACAGGTTTACCTTGCTGTTCCCTCAGCTACCCTCCATACCACCCAGGAGCTGCTATTCCCCTGCAGAAATACATAAAATAGTATCTGGAGTTTCAGGCAGATCTTTCTGTAGCCTCTAGCTCTGACATCCAGACACTTCTGATTAAATACAAAAGGCATCTAATATATACCCACACAAAACATAAAGCCTTAGGTTTAATGAAAATAAGCCAGTATCTACCTATAAAAAACTCACAAAATACCATGTTGGAAGGGCAGCAGCAGAGATTAGTCCCAGTATACACAATACTTACATCTTAACAAATGACAGATGTCTTCAGTAGAATAAGAGAAAAGGAATAGCTTTTAACAGACTTCCTTGTCTGAGAAGCTTGAGGATTTACATATAACAGACTTTTTGTGACCAAAACATGCTCTGTTATTACCACCTGTTTGTTCCATGATCATAGGAAAAACATTCTGGCAAAAAGCTCTCCATAAGCAGGACTGTATGTGGCACCATGCAAGCCCATTTAAATTTTAAAAAGCTAACAGCTACAGAACCGGATACAAGCTGCCAACCCCAAAGGAGGTGCAGAAGCATAAACAGTTTGAAATCTTTTAGTTTACAACTTACTGTGAGCAAGCCCCCTGCTCCTAGAAATGAGCCTTCAGACAACAGTCTGATCATATCTTGGGGATAAAAACTGCACAGTAAGTTTTCATAGCGTGATATAAACTCTGAATTCCAAGTCACTTCTACAATACAATTATATAGACAAATCTAAATTTATACTGTAGCGCTCCAAGTTTATGGATCCACAGCCACAACAGTTAAAGAAGGATTTTATTTTACTTTTTTAACCAACATTTAACTTTTCCTGAAGCAGTGTCTTTGAAAAAGGTAGGTCTGCTTTGGTGCTTCTGCTGACAAACACCAAAACGTTTTAGCATTGCCTTCATAGGTTTAAACCAGCTCTAATAGCATGGAAGCACTACCGCATACAACACGGGAGCGGAGGAGGAGGTGGTGTGACCCTCTAACGCTAATGAAGCAACCAGAAATCTTATCCTTAAAGTCCTGGACAGTGTAATTTGACAGATCTGAGTAGATCTGAGCTCCTCAGACTGAAAAGTTGCCTTTTCTTTTTCACGTGTTCATTAGTAATTCAACAAAACAAAAACGAAAAAGCACTCGGAAGCACATCAAAAGTTAACAAACCTGTCAACTCACAAGACCTAGAATTAAAAGTAGCAACAAGGAACCCTAATATTAAGAAATTAATTGATATTTCCACAAAATGAAGACCTATTACTGGAAAGTTACTTCCTAGTCCACAAATCTTCAAGTGTTGCAACCATAATATAAGGATAAAGAATCAGTAATTTCTTTTATTTTTTTTTCCTGAAAACTACAAAACATAATATAATGGTACTTAGATCAAGTACTTACAGGGTCTCTCAGCTCTTCATTGTCTCGAGCTGACGTTCGAGGTATCTTCACTGGGATTTCATCTCCACATTCAGTGTCTGAAGCATTTGGAGACTCTGCTAAATCAAGGAACTCATCTCTCTTGTGACCTCTGAACCTTATTTTGTCCAACTTCTTTAGCATGTTCAGCACTGCACTTTTCTGCTTTACCTTAACATGACGGTTGGAGTCTCTGCAAGATCAAGAAATCAGGAGTATTTTAGAAAGCTTGCAATAAATCTAAATGCACACATTCTTATCACTAACTACTCCCGACCACCTTTCAGGTGCCTTCCTGCCACTGGAGGAAAAACATGCTTAGCTTTTTAACAGGCATTTTTTCCACCATGTAACAGATGCATGGTTCGTTTTACAGTAGTTGATCATTTGCCTTCTTCCCAGATTCTCATTGGCCTCTCCCTCCTGGCAGTTTTTAAAGCAAGTCAGAATAGGTACAAAGTAACAACCAGCGCTCCAAAGACAGATTAGGAAGTCAGTTGCTAACAGGTTACTTGAAACAAAAGAAGTTTAGCTGGTAAGTCAACATTCTTCAATTTGTGACGCTTCTAAATCAAACACAGGAAAAATCCACTAAGCTTCACAATCAACTTTTAAATTCCCAGACAAACTAGAGCAAAAGAGTAAGGACGCTATCTCTACTACCTCAGGCTAAGAAAACAGAAAGTAGCAAGGGGTTACTGAAGAAAGCCACAGAAAGATCCATACAGAAGATCTCACCAAAAATGAGACTGCTGAAACAGACCATACATCACATTCAAATGCACTGCCAAAATCCTTAAAATTACCACAACTGACAACCTTGTATGCCCCTGAAATTGTACTGGGAGAAGCATTTTGCTCTTAAAAAGACAACAGAAGAAAGCTTAATTCATGTGCATAAACTCATTGTAATGGTAGCTTTCCAAGACACTGCACTGTATAATTTCTGATTTAAACCAGACTTGCCAAACTGCTCCCATTCAATGAATCACACTCTGTATCAAAGGTCCCAAACTCCATCTTTAAAGAAGAAAAAGCAAATCCAACAGTTAGTTCCTTGATCCTGTCACTCCAGCAAGTTCCTGCTCTGGCAGTTTGTAACAAAACAGCCACAATTATCCCAGCACACAGAGATCCATTTGGAGGATGATGCTATGCCCTAGCAAACGGATTTTTAAAAATTTATTTTGAGGCACTTGTTTCTGGTACTACTCTTTTGTCCTCTATGATCAGCACTACCATCTTCTTCATTAGAAGTCATGCTTAGTTTCATGGCACATCATCCCAGACACTGGTGTTAGATGAAAATGCAAAAGGTAAACTCAGACAAATGTCACTTCAGGAATAAAAATAAGGAGCAAAATAGAAAAACCTTTTGCTACCACAGCCTTTGCACCTAAGGCAATTCTCATCTCCTAGTACAAACCTCTTTTCAACAGAGCTCCTCAACTTTCCCAATGGATTCTCTGCTTACCCTAACACTTTGGCAGTGACTACCCACACCAAGCACAAACCAGATTATTCCCTTCAAATATGTCTTAGTTTTCACCTCTGCCAAGTTTTATTAGCACCTTTCAATTAAACACAGAAGTTTTAAACTAATACAAATCCCTTACAGTACAGCTGGCAAAAAAACCCCACAAAATTCTTTATCAGAGATGCTTAAAGTTGCAACCCTGTGTTTAATCTATCACATATAGAGAAACACTTGTGGGAACTCACGCCAAGGTTATTTTCTAAGAACAGCTTTTCTTTGAAGTTCTTTTACTTGTCAAAGCTAAGTTTAAAATAGAAACACTTCTTGCTCATTCATTGACTATTTGATGAAGAAACTTGTCAGCTATCACATCCAAAAATATCTCTAGGCCTTACTATTAATAGCAACTAGGGAACAAACGGCACAAGGGAAGTTTAAACCTCTGATAAGCACCAGCACAATGGTATCACTCTCCCTCCCATCACAATGATCTCCATCTATGTTCAACCAGATTTACATAGCATGTGAGAGACCTACAGCAAAGCAGCTGTAAACCAAATCCTGTCTGTTCATCATCCACGCTGTCACTGCTAATGATACAGCAAGGCATGGAAATAATAAAGCATGGTAGAGTGTTATTCCTTTTCTGGAGCGGCTGGCAGCCATGAGCCCACAACGATGGAGGACAAACACGCATCCCACACATTCCCTATCCCTCTTAGGGATGGAGCAGTTACTGCAGATGAGCATTGCTGTCCTGGACAGAAACAGGAGTCCTCAGCATTCTTCTGTTAAAACCACATTTATCCACTGTTCCTCAAAGGCCAGGGCTGGATCTGGACATCTTTCATAGCCTGGCATATCCAGCACTTCCACAGATGGTTCAAGGTTAGAATTCAGTTGTCCTTCCCCTTAGCATAAAATCACATTCGCTTACCACACAAGAGAAATGAGAAGCATCAAAAACATCTTGAGACAAAGCAATCTCCAAACCTTACCATCAAGCTTTGAATGAAGACTGAAAAAGCCGTGAGGACAGTGAAAAGGCCCATTGACATAACTGCCAGGGATGGCCATCATTTGGGAAACTGAAATCCTAAACTCCATTCTCATCCATGGATGGCTCATGCATTTCAGGTCACAGAACAACCTGGCCAACAGATTACCCATGAACACACTCATGGTATTTTTTTACTCACAAAACTGATGACTTACCCCACACATATTATTACCTAGCCTTTTAAAAATGCAAACCTTTCTTTACATCGCTCCACTGAATGGAGTCAGCTTAAATTCTGAGGCTAGGAAAACACACATGTCATGAGGTTCAATATTTTTGCAGGATTATTCAGTAGGTTAACCATTAAAAGAGGACATGGTAAAGAACCACATTCCTAGGCATTTCTAAAGTACTTGAAGTAGAAGAAGCGGTTCTATAAAAATATCTTCTCAGTTAAAATTTAAAGATAATAAGATCATTTTGTCTAAAAATTGTTTTGCATGTACCAGGTTCCCAAATTACTTACAGTTACATTACATTAACCTAAGCAAAAATGTAAGCTTGCCAACAAGCTCCTATAAAAACTCATTATCTGGCCTCCAGCCAAATGCTGGATCTAAGACAGGCTTTTTATGTCAGCAGCCTGTTCCTGCAACCAGCAACTTTTTTTATGGTGACATTTCAGCAGTTTCAGGCTCACTAGGAAAAAAGATTCTTGGAGATTCTGTATTCCAAATGACTTGAGTCAAATTTAGATAAGCTTGAGGAAGCTTTTGCAAAATGAAAGACCTGAATCTGATCTAGAATTAGATTTATTGTAAAATACAGTAACTAAATAACTAAATATCAAAACACTTGCTTCACCATCATAGCTATTCATCCCTCACCTTCTCCCAGCTACCTGTCCTGGACCCATCCTTACCCAAACATCCACTCTGAGCTCAGCTGGTTCAGCTGTGAATTTCAGGCTGTTTATAGTAACTCCCCATACCCACAACATCAAAACCACCATGCAACTCTACACATGTGGAGCTCAGAGTGCGAAGGCAGACCCACATCTCACTCTACTTTCAAACTAACCATTAACAAATACTGTAACACTCTAATAAAAATACAAGTATTTTAACTCCATGCATTTTAAACACTGCCACTTCCCAACACTGTCATACATGTGGCAATAATCAAGTGAAAAAGTTCTAATTTTCTGTGCTTAAAAAAACCCTAGCTAAAATAATCTTTAAAGATTTTCTTTTTAATTGCCATTAGTATCTACTGGCTAACACAAATCCTTCAAGCCTGAAGCTTTATTCCTTTTACAGAGGGCCAGGGAAGAGATGCCTTTATTTTGACCTAATATGTAAACCCCTCAAACAACTGTCAGACCTTCATTTTAAATGAATATACCAAGACCCAAAAACCAAAACCAACATACATTCCAAATTTATACTAAGCTTTCCCAAACTTTCACTTAAAAATCATAAGGAGATCTACAAGAAATTTTTCAGCCTACATTTATAGAGAGGCTTCAGTAAGCAGACAACCAGCTTCCAGGGAATATTGAGAGCCACCCCTGCCATCTGGAGGGACTTGTTTATGAGATGTGTTCCTATGGACAACCCTCCCACCCCTTCATGCCACTCCTACCCCATTTCTACTCCTGCATGAACGTGGAAGAGGTTGGGATGCAGAGGGAACTCAGGGAAGCACAGCACCCAATGTTAACGCTGCTGTCTGAAATCTGCCTTAACTCACCTCAGCCTCCTACAAGTGGTTTATAGGTTTTGGTTTTCTGTTGTTGCGTTCAGTTTTTATACGAATACAGTCTGTGGCCTGGTAGACCCAGCAGGGATTGAACAGCTAAATCTTCCTGCGCACTTTTCAGAGAAAGGGCTCTGCTTTGCAACACAGGGCTCAGTTTTCCTTAGCTGTTAACAAAACACAAACCTGCTACACTAAGTCAAACAGCATTGCCTCAGCAAGTGTTAGTCTGGAGCCTGAGGGAAAACACACAAAGAAACCACTTAAAACATGGATGAATTTTATCCCAGGTCAAAAAGGCCCTACAAGACTATGACACAGTACAGTAACCTTCAATGCACCCATGTTCCTTTTGCTAGAGAAAACAGCTTTTCAGAAAGCTGAAGATGACCTGCAAACCTAGTATACCCCTAGTTCTCATCTCTACATTCCATCTCCTTCATATTCTCCTTTCATTCTCAAAATACATTTCTGCAGAAGTCCAAGGTGAGAGCCCTGGTATTCAAGAAAAGCCAGGCTGCATGTGGATGAACAAATAGAGACATTGTTGTCAACACCAGGACATTTTGGTCTTATCATGAGGAAGGGATGTGCAAATTGAGGGAGTGGAAAGTATCAGGATTACGTTTGGTATTCATTACTTCTACACTGAAATGCTCCTGAATAATATCCTGAGAGTTGACAGGAGAGCAGTAACACAAGACAAACTCAATCCATTCACATACACTGAAAACTAAGCTTAGTGTATTCTTTTCTAGACATGTCTAACTAAAACTGGAAGGAACAGTGAGTATATCTAAGCCTAACACAGATTCAGAGTCCTCTGTATAATGTTCCGTGCAAAAATTTCCCTCTTGCTACATGATTTTCCCCCCCAATTTCTCATTTTAATGAATGGAATCCCATTTCAAGTCACTTTCTGAACATTTTGTACTTATTAATATTTAAGGAGATAACCAGAGAAAGATCAACTGCACTCAAGAGCTCCTTGTCTGCTCAGCTTTTCACAGAATCACAGAATGGGAGGGTGGAAGGGACCACAGTGGGTCATCTGGTCCAACCTCCCTACTCAAGCAGGGTCGTCCTAGAGCACAGGATTAAAGAAAAGGACACTTTTCTTCCCCCTGTGCACAGACTTCTCCCAAACTACTCTGCAGAAGGCTCACATCTGTGAGGAAAGCCAAACTTTATCCACAGCACCTCTTCTTGAACAAGAGGGAGTGATTTTGTAAAAGTGAAGTTGGCACCTTTCAAGAAAACTTTACATTAAGCTCAACTCAACAAAGATGTTTAGCACACAGAAGGGGCACAACCCACACTCAGTGTGGCCCTTTCATGAACAGCCCTGACACGACATTGAGCTCATCCAGGACAATACCTTTTAGGTCCTCAGTATAGAATGATGTCATCACTTGTCATTGGAAACAAAGACTGCAATACTTTGAGCCAAACATTCAGTTGGATTGGCCAAGAGTAGCTTACAAACATTCTCTGAAAGTTACAAGCACTGCACAAGTGCCCTCAATTTCTGACATCAGCACGCAAACAAATCTTCAAACTGAGCTCTCTCCACACCCATCACAACAGGTTCATCCTGAAATAATACCGCCTCAGCGCCACAGTCTGGTCAAGTCTTCTTCCAATTACATCCCCTTGGCTTCAGGGTCATAACATACCCAGAACAAACTCCTTTCTGGTTTTGAGTAACACCTACTAAAAGCTCCTTTCAGGGTCAGGATTCTTTAAAACTCCAGGAACAGACTAGACTAGACAGGGACAGACTAGGGGGATGGACTCTGGTGGGCTGTTTTCTTCATGACAGATTAAGTTATCAGGCCACCTTTGGAGAAACACTATGCTCAGTAACTCAGGATTATTTTGCCTTTAAGGGAGTTGAACAAAAAAATCCCACCAGAATCACCTCCTCTGTTACACACTGCCAGCAGAAGCAACACTCGGTTAACACAAGTTGGAAACCAACAGGGAGTTGTGCTTTGGTGTTGCGGACTTAAGTAGATGCAGTCATTAATTAAGCATCAACTCAAACAATTTCAATTGTCCACTGACTGAGAGGAGGAAGGGAGGAAGAAAAAAGTGGAAAGCTGTGTAGTATGTTCTGTGGTTCAATACAGGGACTGGAGACAGAACTTCAACATACAGATCTTGACTGCTACTGGTGAGGTTGTCACAGCAACCATAATGCAGCTTCATGAATATGTATTACGCTAAAATCTATTTTTTTCCCCAAAAGAGAGTAACGTGTCATTCAGCTCACAACATGAAGCTGCCTGGGAGACAAATCAGGACTGCACAATAAAAGTGACTTGTCTTCAAAACCTTCAGCTTGGCTGCTGCAAACAAAAGGGTTGGGGGAAGAGGGGAAACACAGAACATGCTGGCTTGGGGCTCTAGGGATCTCTTCTGTACCTTCCTCAGACAGTACTTCAGACATATTTGGCAAAAATTTTAAGGCAGACATTCCCAAAATCAGCTGCTCAGTTCCTGCAGAGCTGCAGACCTGTGCAAAGCATCAGCCTTAATCCCTCAAGCACCAGGGGACCGGCCTGTCGGTCAGCCAGAGGCAGCAGCACCAGTGACCCTCCCCACAAGGATGGAGACGGGGAGCTGCTGTTTAGTGTCCAAGACAGCTGAAACTGGGGGCCTTGACTTGGCCATCACTGCAAAATTGTGGGTGGAGTGATTCACAAAACAAAAAATCCCAAACCACACACATGTACCTATCCAGGTCACGCCCTATCGTGTCAAGGAACAAAAGGCAGTAACTGTTTCCGCTGAGTTGGTGTGGGAGTTGTACTTTGTCCTTAACTCCCCATTTACCCTAACACCTCTTCCACTAACACAGAGCCACCCTACTGTGGCTACACACTTCTGTCCCTCATCATGAAACCTCGGTCTCTCATCGTGAAACCTAAAATTAGCAAGCTTTGTTAAATTAATTTGCCTGTAAATTGAGAATTTTAAGTCCCAAATTTGCAAGATAAAATTCATTTTTCCTCAAGACACCTGTGTGGGAGAAAACAAAAGTTAGACACTGATTATGCCACCAGAAAAGCTGCACAAAAAGCCTTGCATGAAAACTTTGCCTGCAGAGAGGATCTCCAGCAGCATTCATGGACTGGAGGAGCTACCAGTTCAAGCCATGGCAGATATCCTATGAAAGAGTTAGCACATCATGATAGTAATAAAAGCCTATTGCTGACATGAACTCCTCCCTTCCTGGTCACCCACCTGGTCCTTCTTTCTCCCCTCCTGTGTTCCCATCCCAATCCCAGAGGAGCCCAGCCAAGCCTGAAGCCCACTAGATCACAGGCTGACACCAAAGGGAGCAACCCCGCTCATTTCTGCCACAGCCTTTACGTCACTTGATCATTCATGCAGTTCATCAGCTCATTGCTGATGCAACTAATTTTTGTTTGTTTTCTGGCAAGGTCGGTCTAATCAGAGCAGACAGGGATGCAGTCTCACTCGGGGCAGCACAAGCTATTGGAGCTTTTGCTATTCCCACACAAAAAATGTGGCTGTTTGTGGTGGTGAGCAGAGGGAGAAAGCATCCTTTTACAGCAGCCACCTGCACTTAAACAAGGTGAAACGACTGCAAAGCTTCACCTTAAAGACAGCATTTATGAAGCTGCCACAATTTCAAAAATTGGACGCCAGAGCTTCAGTCCCTACTCTGAAGGACAGGGAAGAGTTTGTCACAGCTTGGCATTGACAAAAGGCTTTTTTCTGCTTCCTTGCTCTGAATTTTGTCTACTAGTCAGGGTAGAGCTGAGGGTAAAAACAGGAAAATGAGTATCACCAGCTCAGCAAGAGCCTTTGCTTATGAGAAGGTTCAGGCAGTTCAGAACTGGATGAGCTCCCAACAGGTAAGAAGCTGGGGCACACAGGAACTGCTGCCCTAAGCAAGCACCACAACTTCTGCCTATAAAAACAGAGACATGGGGGTGACAAATGCAGGAGGACAACTAACACAGGGTAAGATTAGACTGTCACTGCATTTATCTCGTCTTCCACTGTTCAAATGGAAACTGTAAGAAGTCTAGATTGACACAGTACTGAGAATAAAGCTGGCCTTTTACAATCTACTTTAAAATAAATATTTAAATTCAGAAGTACATACACTGGCAGGAGCATCTTATACAGACTATTAAGTTTATTAAGAAGGTAATCACTGACTGTTTAGAAAAACTGTGAGCCCTGCCAGCCGTGAAGAATTTTAATTGTCCCTTCAAGTAAAAAAAGAGCAAGTTATTGAGACCTGTTTGATGCTGAGTTTTCCATTATCTCAACTGCATGTTCGCTATCTTCAGAGGGTAACTAGAGATAAATCAGAGAATGAAGGTACTGCTAAGGAAAAAGGACACTGTAGAAATGAGATGTAATCCAAGCTTAAAAAAAGATTCTTTGAGACCACAGAATAGCTACACAGAATAGCTTGGACCTAGCAGGTATTTCTTTGAGAGGACTTTCAGAAGCAAGTACCTCATCAGCTCAGGGTGTCTGATCATAGCTCACCCAGCAACCTATGAAAGCAGAGCAAAGGTACATAGCATTGTGTAGTTTCGAAGAATGTCTGTGCATTCCTTTTTGTTTGTTGTGTCTATAAATAAAGATGTACCATGTGAAGCAGGACACAGCTCACAGCTGACGACCACAGCCTGACCAATCTCGGCTGTGCATGTACACCCACGAGCACAGCTGAGAGCACACAACCCCGTGCTGAAGAGAAGCCTGCCCCAGCCCTCACCAACCTCTGCACCTCGCACCTCTGAGTAACACTTCCCCCGAGCCACAGGGCCAAGGCTCCTGTGCATTACAATTTCACTTCTGGCAAGGCCATACAGAAGGAATTACTCAAGCTAACAGGCAAAAGACCACAGACCTACAACTGCTGTGTTACATGTGCAGCGATAAAATGAACCCCCTACTTTTGTGACATTAAACAACCACAGGGCCAGGTTCATACTTCCCAAATCATTCACCTATCAGGGTACCTCACTGAGAACAAGACTAAGGGCCAGAGTACAGCAAGAGGGCCTATTTTGAGAGGTCTTCCCTCAATTTAGGGAGACAATTCAGTAGAAGCCGACATTAGAACTGTGTGAGTATCCAGTTAACATGAAACCATTCGGATGCAAGTGTTCCGTGAAAGATTCCCAAGATGCAGTAATTTTGTGTACAGCACTCTGTAACTTGTTTCTGCAAGCTTTAACTATCCGACTGCTGATCTGAGAATTCATTAACCTTCTGAAATGTGCATGTTGCAAAAAAATCAGATTATGCTGACTAAAAAACCCAAGACAGACACGGCCGAGGAAAAGAACTGAGCATTTTACCAAACACCACTAGCTCTCCAACTGCCATGCAGTCATAAAAATAATGTTAATGCATTAAAGATTTTTAACTTCTCCCCTTGTGGTTAAGTACACCATTTCTGTTCCATGAAGAACTAGAAAGACATAGCTAGCACATGCCAATTGCAACCACCACTATAATTCAGAATCTTTCATTTCCTTCCTATATACTGGCCCTGATCTTACAAAGAATGCGTATAATCCCCAAATCATAGATATTTCCATGCAAGAAGCAGAGCTGCTGTTCATTCTATTCCTTCTCCCTTTCTCCCAACAAAAACCTGAAAATGCTTCTGAAGCTGGTGCTACAAGTACACAAGAGAGGAAGGCGGAAGAAAGGCAAAAACACTTCATGGATTATGCAAGTTTGCAGTGTTATAATTACTCATCATATCAACCTCTAAATTAAGGGGTATAAAATATTGTGTAAAAACTGGCACGAATAATGTGTAAAAGGACACACACAACACACAGAGACGGGATTTATCAGAGTAAGTTAAATGAAACAGTAAAAGAGAAACAGCAAGTTTTATACAGAGAAACAGAAAGTCTGGCTTCAGGCATCAGCTTAATTTCTGGCACTGTCTGTACTACACAGCCATTTGTAAAAGCCATGTAAACTATTCCTCAAATCTTACCACAGAATAAAAAAGTCAAGGTCAAGTTCCCACCAGACTGACAGCAGCTCTGCTGGAAAGCAGCACTCTGGAAAAGAGCCTCCTTCATTCCACCCACACAGCTTGTCAAAAGATGACAGAGATATTTTACTCCACGTAGAAGAGTTAGGAAATAGCAGAGGAAGTTGTGTGACACAGGAAAGCACCAAACTTGGTCTCTAGTTATCACAGACCCCTCCTGCATTTCTTCTGGGGGCAACTCATCTTTTTAGTCCCATTGCACTGCTGTTACATTTGCTGTAAAAAGAAAGAAATCACTGTACCCAAAATAGGGTTTTGATATCTGAGTTGCAATTACTTTTTAAATAATTAACACAGTGGAATGGCAGGCTCCAGACTGAATGGCCCTGCTGTTCAAGGTAATCTTCCTTACAGGAGGAAACCCCCATTCTCTCACATTTCAAACTGCATCATTCCCACCATAAGCACAATATCTGCTCTTTGTCCCCATGCTTACAATAGAAATCCTGAATTAAAAAAAAAAAAAAAAAAAAAAAAAAAAAAAAAAAAAAAAAAAAAAAAAAAAAAAAAAAAACAAAAAAAAAAACTAGTATAGCCATACCAGGGAGCAGAGGGCACAGTCCTGTGAGAAACTAGGTCCCTAAGGATCCTGCAAGTTAGCTCTTTTGTTCAGTAAACTGCTTGGGTCTTTTGCTATAACTGCAGATCTTTCATTTCACATGTTGATTTTAACATGCTTTGGACAGCAAAACTAAGTAGAAATCTTTGCTATTAAATCTGATTCTTCCAAGAAGCAGCTGTTGTCTGGGTATCTCCTCTGTGCTCTTTCACAACAACCTCTGCCCGTAGTATCAACTGCTGTTAAAAAAGCCACTGTGGGTGATACCCCTAACTGCTCTAAGTAGAGGATTGAAGATGGACACCAGTCTAACCCAGGAAAAGGCTGCCATGCATACTTAGCAGCAGTGAGAGTTAAATAGGCAGCTGATGGAGAAGTATGAAGGTGAGGCTGAGCAAAGTACATCCCCTCACCCCACCAACAGTTACAGATAGGGACCACAGCCTATGAGGAAGTAAAATAACCTCAGAAAGAATGATGGAGAAGGGAGGAAGGGAAAAGGATAAAAAAAAAGAAAGACATTACTCAAGTTTCCCACGCATTCTTGTATTTTCTCCCTAATTTTATTAGTTGACAAAACCTATTTCATTTTGCAAACAAAAACAAAATAACTCCTCACTCAAGACATTCATCACTGATGGAAACGAGCTCTGGCCAGCAATCATAACCCACTCATTTTCACACACACACACAGAGAGCAGCTCGGCTCCCCATCTTCAGCAGCCTGGCACACACAGATGGCTACATGAAGAGCGGACACAGGATGGAGATAAGGGACAAAAGATGGAGATAAGAGGCCACATTCTATGAGCAATTTTGAGGCTTCCCTAAAGCATGCATAGAGTCAAAAAAAAAACAAAGAAAAAATTCCATAATTTCAAGGAAACACAGAGATTATGCTTTATGTAAGTCTGTAAAGAAGATGCAAAGCCTCTTCCTAATAATAAACCAAACAGCTAAGGTTATTACCATAAGCTTGCCCAGTTCTTACAAATTCGGTCATATTTGTAAAAAAATTAATATTTTAATGGTGCTTCTTATATTCTATTGCCTCATAACTGCAGATGACAAAAAGTTATGCACAGGAGTTAACAACTACACTTCAGAAGCTGCTTCAAACAACTGGAACAAGATTATATTAGAGCAAATCTTTAAATAAAGCAGGGTATATCAACAAACCCAGCTCTCCTTCTCCCTGCAAAGGGAGAGTCTGCTGTTGGCATCACCACCAAAGTATACACATATGCTAAGGGGCATTTCTCCAAGAGAAGCCAGCTCTTCTCTTGAAACAGTTGTATTAGCTAGTTTTCCAGCAGGTTTCAACATGAGATGTACTGGACACATGGAAAAGGCAAACAAAATATCTCTGCCAGATCGGTCCTTTTGATCCCAAACATGGGGTAATAATACCGTCCCTGCCCGGCTCCGTAGGGTCCCACATGCCCCCACAGACGCACGGGTGGGTTCAGTGTTACAGTCGGTAGCAAAGAGTCGAGAAGGGCATTTGCGTGCGTTCTTGCCAGGAGCATTTATTGCTGCTACACTGTCAAAGGGTGCAGAGGCAAATATGGACATGATCCCGAAACTCACAGTTTTATCTGGGGGCGGGGAAAAGGCAGGATTAGGGAACAGGGACCAGTGGGGCAGCTCTGGGGGAGTGACGAGGGGTAGAGGCTGACAGCCAACCAGGGAATCCAAACTGGGATAGATTAACATAACAGAACAAGTATCCTGGGAGAAGCCCCCTTGGCCACCTGTAGCAGGTTGGGTTTGTAACCGGGCAGAAACACCAATTTAATGTAGTGGTTTGGCCCAAAATACTCATTACTGTTTACCTTCTGTGAGATAAGAATTAGGAGAAATGCAAAGCAGGCACCAAACTTGAAAGAATATAAAGAAGTTTATTAACAGACATAAAAGAGGGAAAAAAAAAATTATACCACACCTTCAGAACTCTCCTCCTCCCCCCACCTTCCTCCCTTCTCCCACTGACAATGAAAAAAGACAACCCTTAAGATGTTCAGTCTGTTTACCACTTCCATAATAATCTTGTTCAGTCCATTTAGAAAGAGAAATCTCTTCTGGCTCGTGCTATGAAAACATTATCACAATGAGACAGCCACCCACTTCCAAATATTGTTCAGTCCATTTAGGAAGAGGTCTCTCTGCTCACATGCGAGTCCCCTCCCCTGACTTGCAGCTTTTCCCGCAACTGCTTTCGAGGGTCCACTCTTGGAAGTTTTTTGGGGTACAATTTTAAGGTTGAGCCATTCAGAAACAAGAACAGAGGTCCTTCTCCTTCCCTGGGAGCAAAGGGTCTTCATCATCTTCATCTTTAGGACTATCCCTGGGAGCATCTCTAGGGACTGAGGTTTTCTCCTTTCCCGTTTGGAGCAAAAGTCCTCATCACTTCCATCTCTCCCTGTTCAAACTTCTCATGAGATTACAGCTACGTGAACATCTGCCTATCTCAGCACAGGTGCTTTTGCTTACGAGTTGAACACTCCACCCCCCATATCTTCATGAAATTACAACGGGTACTCTGATATATCATAGCTTCACGACAGAATTTCAGCTTTAAGCATCTCCTCTTTCTCCTCCCTCAGGTTTTCAGCTCTTCACAGCAATAAAAGGGTTAATCTCACCTTGGCCTTGCGGCTGGAATGTCGCTTATCGAAGTGGAGGGGGGGGAACTGACCGCTCCGGCTGCCCACAGCAGGGCTGTGGGGGGTTCCATGGCTGGAACAGGGCCCATCGGCTCCAGGATGGCCGTGGCCCGGCCCGGCCTGGCCCAAGCAGGGCCTGGCCGGGCCCGCTGGCCCCCACACGGGGCCCGCAGCCACCTGTCCCAGCGCCGGAAACGAGACAGAGAGCTGGGGGGAGTTTGCCTATTCTTAAGTGTGGATCACAGAGGCAGTCACAATTTTAAGTGACTTAAAGAATTGTCCATATTCAAACTGGCCAGCTGATAGGTTCTGTCAAGTCATAGAGGAAGCTGTAAGAGGAACATCACTTCAGAGACTCAGCGTGCTAACCTACTGACACCACCACAGGGTAACATACGAATCCAATGGTGTTTGCATTTCATGTATCAGCTTTTTGGTTTATTAACCAAGCCTGTAAAAGCATTCTAAATTACCATACTTTTTGCATGCTCTATTACAAAAAAAAAAAAAGTACTTTCTTGTCTCAAAATGTCACAGATACACCAGCAGCCTGGCAGGCTGCTAAGATAATCCAAACCAAATGACAGCAAGTAGCAACCTGGCACATGGCTGATGAGCCCTCAGACTCAAAATAGATTTAAATTAACACAAAGATAGCAGGAGAAAGTTTAGTAACAAAGTGAAGAAAGTAAGGGAGAAGAAATAAGATTACATCAGTCATCATTTCAGTTAGACGAAACAAGTTAAAAGCCAGCTAGAGGATGGCATTTACATCTGCCTCTAAGGCTGGGATGAGGGCCAGAATTACACTACTTGATCTGACTTATTTATGCCATGCTGACACTTCAGCTGGCAATGATAAAGGTCCAAAGGTCAAAGTACTGAGACAAAGAGCCATGTACACACAGTGTATCTTTCCAAGCAGTCATGTCTGGGCTGGGGAAGCAAGGAGCAGGGAGCCATAGTCCTTGCACCCACCCACGTGCCACCATAAAGCCACTTCAGCTGTGCCCATTTCAAAGCTTCCTCAGTCCACAAAGGAGACTTCTGAAGAGATCCTGCCTTTCTTCACCCAACCACTCCGAAGAAATGGTGGGTTGTTGCTATGACCGCCACTGACCACTGCCCAGGCTAGCTCCTGCGGTGTGCAACAGGAGTGGGGAGCAGCTGGAGGCTCTCGGCTTTAAAGCTGCTCCTCGGGAGTTCAGCTCTGCCCAGGGGAGCTGAAGCTCCAGGCACAGTGGCTGTCAGCAGTCCCGACTAGGGAGAGGATAAAAAGTAGCAAGGAGGCTTGCCACACACGATAATCCAAGTTTATTGGAGGCAACCCACAGGAGACAAGCCTCGAATAGCTCCAGGGAACCTCTTTTAAAGGGAGGTGGTACAATGGGGATGGCTTAACTGGGGACCAATAGAAATCTCTAAGGGAGGGATATGGACGAGGATAGACATTTCCTTGGGCCAATAGCCCCAAAGGGAGGAGGGAAAGGGATCACATGCCCCAATGGGACATCGAGGTTTAGGGGATTTCCAAAGGGGGAGGTATCTAGAGGGGTACGGTCTCGGGGGATTGATGGGGACCACATAAGGGTAAATTGGGAGGTTTCAGATGATAGACACTGGACCTTCGGGAACAACAGGAGGGGTTTGGGTGATTGATAGGGAAAGAGCCAGAACAAGGGGAGGAGAACAACCATGTGGGAGCACCAGGGGAGCGGCTTGGGTCTGGGGCAAACCAACTGGGAATAGGAGTGGGGAAGGTAGGGATGAACCACTGGGGTACAGAAAACTTATATAAAAATACAATAAAGGTATCGCATCACCACAGTGGGTTTTTCCCAGTCAAAGCCAGAGAGAAGCCAGTGGTGCCTCATGTTAAAACTGAGAGGCCACGTCACCAGCTGAAGCCCAGAGACCACCCACAGACCTCCAAAAGACCTCATGAAAACTCCCTAAAGAATGTGGGGGATGGAGCATAAATGAAGGCAGAGTAGGACACCTTCGGCACTTCTGTCAGTTTCTTAACTGGGATTTCTTCCAGCTCTAACTTATTCCCCATTACTTAAATAATATCCACATATTTAAATCTTGGAATTTTAAAACCTAAACCATAGATTTCACTTTTCAAAAAGAATCCCAAAAGTTGAATTACAAGTCAGGTTCAAAATTTCAGTTTAGGAATATCTAGACTTTTGTTTATACTACACAAATGTTTTAACAGATACAGTCTCTCAAAGTCGCAGAAACTTGGAATTCTGAGACTTTCTGCATTAATGCTGGAAGTATACTCAAGACTGCAGAATATGATGGAACCACCAGCTAGCACTGAAGTCCCACTAACCTCTGATTTGCTTACCTAATTGGCATAGAAGTTTAAAAAAAAAAAAAAAAAGGAAAAGAAAAGAAAAAAAATGTACATCACATTATTCTTCAATATTTTAGGGATCTCCAGGGAAAAAGATGCCCAAAAGCAAATTACAAAACATCAAGTTTGGTGAAGGAAAAAAAAGGAAAAGAAAGATGGTATCTTTTGCTTTCTTTGTTGTAGACATCTGGAGCCTCCATCCAGCTGCAGGATCAAGGCAGACGAACTAAACTCGAGCAGGGACTTGGATGGCTGTAAAGGGAGTCTGCTCTAAACACCACCTAAGTCTTGGAAGATGAGTTGACAAGCAACAGGGAGCACCTGTCTTTAGGGTGAAAAGAAAAGCTGTAAAAACACAATGAAAGAATAGTTCATCTCCTACTGATACTCCTGCCAAATCATTCTATTTATTGGATAGTACAAAAGCTTCAGAAACTAAACAGCAGTTTTAACCAGGGACTGTTCTAGCTTTCAACTGCTGCACTCAACTTTGATGCCCCACAGCATAGCAAGGGCATCAGGCTTTTCAACAGATGTACAGCAACAGGAAAAATAAAAACCACTCCCTACTAAAACCCCTCCTTCAGAAAAGGCAGGCACACTATCCAGAGACTTGAAAGCAAGTTTTTCTGAATTAGAAGACTGTTTTCTAGTAAGTGTGAAGGTTTCTGAGTCCCCAGGAATCAGTGACATTAGGATCAGAAAGCTGGGTCTGATTTGTGTATAACCAACACTAATAACTTTGACCAAGAGCTCACATAGGTACAGAAAAAAAACTCTTTGGATCTGGTATGTAGTTAACGAGGCTACAGAAGAGGTCAGACCACTTCATGCTGGCATTCTTACACAAGGGCACACACTGCACTATAATCACATTGCTAGTTATCCAAAACAACTCTTACTTTAAAAGTTGAATCTTCTAGTTAGTCCTTATTTAAAAAGAAAAAGAAGCTATTCCAATTGTCAACTTGTAAGAAAGAAAACCTGCATGCTTTTAGCTAATCTACCTCAAGAGCTGCTGTCTGGTTCTTCCTCCGTGGTTCAGAAACATCAGCAGTGCATCTGTTTCCTAAACACAGTTTCCCATCTCCCATTTCAGATTATGAGCAATCTGTGGTCATTCAGTCATCGTCAAGGTCAAACCCCTTCCTAGTATTCCCAGTAAGTGTATGTGTCTTTAACCGACTTCTCTCCTGACTTTTACAACAATGCAGTATTAACTCATAGCAACTAAACCACTGATTAAAAAGGTTCTAGAAGACATCACTCTGTGTAACTACCAATACTTGGTTCCGCTGGAGCTTTTGAAATGAGAAGTAAAAAAAGCAAGGAAACAGACATTGGTTTTTGTGTCAGTCTATGCAGTGTTTTCAAAACTCATCTAACACAACTGTTCAACAGTTAAATACACGCACAAAATTTTTTGTTCAATGAATGAGGTCTGCTGTATTTTTATATTAGCTCTCAGATGTTATTCTGAACTTTTAGTCAGCTGAGAAGAAAGCCTCCTTCAGGGTAAAACAAACAGCTGTAGTTTCCTTCAGACAATAAGGAATACAAACTGCATGGAAGGATTTTCCGTGATTTAACAAAGACAATAAACTGTCACCAACAACAGACTAATGAGTCACAGACAACAGCTTAATACTTAAAGCTTATTGCTAAAGAAAAAAATAGTTATGCAATTTCAAAGTATTAACAACAAAACACAAAATGAGCTTTGAATAGAACCCATAGTGTCTCAAACCAGGTTAGCTGTATGAAACTCAAAGCAGACACTGGACAAAGCTAGGCTTGCACTGCACCAGGAAAACCAGACTGAAAATGTCGGTCATTGTTTCATACTCAAAAAGCAGATACTGTCCCTGCTCTCTTTTAACAGAGGACTGCAAGGGCCAGAGAGCTTCATTCACCAGGCAAATTCAAAATGCTAAACAAAGTAAGATCCACATTCCTCCTGTAAAACATTCCAAGAAATGGTATTTGTGCTTCATTTATTTTCAATGTGTTGTCATAGAGGGATAAGTGATCCAGCATTAGAGGAAATCTTTGTTGGCAGAGCCCTCAAACTGGGGAAAGATTGCTACTGGAAGAAATACGAAAGAAGCAGAAGTAGCTTTACAAAAAGTGTATTTGCTGTAAAAATATTCCCTAATATAGTTTTCTGGAGAAGTCAGAACTTATCCCACTTTGGCTGAAAAAGAGCTGTTGAATGCATGTACAGTCATCAGTCCCATAAGCAACTCCGCCAGGGAGAGAAGGCAAAGTTTTGCAAGATAGGCCAAGACCCTTCTTAAGTATCAAAAGCTTTTGTATTCAGAACATTTCTTCCAAATAAAAAAGGGCTTGCTCCAGATAATCTGGAAGAGATCAGAATTCTCATTTCTGCAGTATTTTGAAAACTCTTGACATTAGTTTTAATTACTGCAGGTTTCCTGGAAGCTCTTACATCTGAAGAAAATCTTGCAAGCACAGCACCTTGTAGCAGCTGGCAGTTCTCTTAAAGGACCAAGGTGTTCAATCACACTCTCCATGGCTTGTTGGGAAGGGCATTCCTACTGCACAACCACGAGTGATCCCACAGAGCTGCTGAGCCCATACAGGGTTTTACACAAAACCAAGGTGCACTACAATTTTGTACAAAAAGTGATCTCGGACACTTGGAGGTATCTTTTGGGTTACTTTGTAGGTTAGCTTTTAAAAGGAGTGTGAGATCTTGGATAAAAGCAATGCAGAAGTTCAAAGAATTATAAACTTAACCTAACCGTAGTAACACCTGCAACTGGTTTAATGCTTTGAAAAGTCAGATTACATAAAGAATATATTCAGACAGATTGTCCTTTTTCCTACTCCTTCCAATGAAATGATCCTTGCAGGGTGATGCAAGACTTAGTAGTCTACAGAGCTGGTTTTCACTACTATCTGATGATCACATCAGTCCAAAGACACCCTAGTGTAAGTCCCATGAGGATGCTTTGGATGTTTTGCTGCTCCCAAGTTTCACACTTCACAGTTGTCTTTGCCCCACACAAACAGGATGGCAGCTGCTGGGAACCCAACATCACAGCTAGAGACAGCAAGGTACACGCAGGCAACTCCTTCGACATCACTCCCCCTCTCACAAGGCAAAAGGTGAGCAAGAGAAAAGATGAAAAAAGCCCCTAACACAAAAATGAGTTCAGAGATAGGACAGTGCATTACAGATGATCTTGCAGCTTGATTTGAATCAGGTAAAAGTCGTGGTCCTCAGGGGTCAGGCAACTGCAAGGAATATCACATCCAAGGTACACAGCATTTCATCTTTGGGTGCTTAAAACGCTATTTTTTCTCCTGTTCCAACACAGTATCTTGTTGCAATAGTTGTGCATTTTCCAAAATGCTCAGGAGCCCAGGCTACTGTTTCCTTCACTCCCAATATGGGGTTATAGATATTTTCAGACTGCTCTCTGATGCTAAGATCTCTAAGGTTCAAACTGGACATCCTGTTCTCTCCAGACAACCCAGAAAGCATAAACTCACCAATTTTCTGGGTTAGCCCTGGAACAAAATCTGATACTGGTAGTGGTCCCACTACTACAGAAGTGTCTAGGGAAGCAGCTTTACCCAAAGCACACAACCCTACAGTTCCCTGGATTCTGCTCTGGAGTAAATTACAGGGCTTAGGCACCATCGGTCCTAACATAACTAGGTGGGTCCCTGAAGCTGTACAGCTACAGACATCACCTGGCTCTAAAAAACAACATGGAAAAAACCCATATCCTCATCATACTTGTAATGCAGCAGCATGGTGAAGTCCAAAAAACCTCTACATTTTAAGAGATCCTTCTCCAGACACCCCATGTTTCCCCACCCCTATGGCTGTGACACTGCTGAAAAACTGCTGACAATTAGAAATCCACACGCTTCTCTGAAGCCCTGCCACATCTCTCCAGGAATTACAATACACTTCTGTACCTTGAGAAGTGCAGCAAGGTATTTTAAACCACAGTTATTGTGCACACCTGGGAATGCAGAGAAGAGATGCAGAGGGAAGGAAAGAAAAACATGCAAACCATTTTCCAAACATAGAAGGAATGTGGAGCCTCAGATAGCAAAATACATAATGAGAGGCTGGAGGACTTTTTTCTGAAGGTACCTCTAAAGCTGAAATTCTCTTAAGAAGTCCTCTTTTTCATACACGTTTCTAACTTGAAGAAGTCACTTTTCAAAATTTAAGCTAATGATAAATTTTAGTTTATGAATTAAACCCTGCCTTGAGAGCGTCTAAAGATGCTTGTGTATCCTTCACTGAAAAACCTGGTACTAATTTTCAGTCTCTGAAAATTGGTTCGTTTCCAAACCAGTGAATTTGGTGTGTTCTGTATGTAAGTAACCCTGATACCTGAAATGAATATTGAAGGAACAAGTGGCTTTTACAACATGGTAAAATGCCAAGCATTAGTAATGCTAGATACTAATACAAACTGCTGATAGTCCTGTCAAGAGGTCTCATAAGACAGTTTTAGCAGCTAGAAACTAACTGCACTCAGTCCCTAATTGCATACATCAGGCCAGCATGAAGTGTATGGTTTTGATCTTTCCAATTAAGGTAAGTACAGACCTCTCATGTTGTGCAGTTACTTTTTGGAGGATACTAAGAAAAATTGAAAGGTGCCTATTAACCATTGTATTTGGACATAGTGAAAGCAAGCAACTGCCAACCGCTTTTACCACGTGATTTTGCTATACTCTTTAAGAACCTTCAAAAAAATCCTACCTTAACCAACTATACATACCTACATCAACAGGAGGGGACATTTAATGGTAAAGAAATTAGTGTCCCCCCTCAAGGAATTTGATGCAAAACCCAAGGATAAAGTGATACTTTTTGCTTTATGCCTTTTTCTTGCTCTCCTCTCTCCCTCCTGTCCATGACCAGTGTTAGCAGCATTACACTAACATCTTTATTCTGCACCTAGAAGTGTTCACCTAAAAATAGAAACCCTGTTGACCTAAAAATAAAACCCCTGTTTACAAATTCTGTATTTAACATCAACTACAGAATTACCCATATACGCACAAAGCATCCAAACTTCCCTGTTTAGTCTACAGACAGCTGCTCACCTCCAGGCTCTTCTCCAGGGAAATGCAGGAATGCAGAAGGTGCCACAGGCCAGGCAGGTCAACCCCAAAAGAGTACAAGGGTGGCTGCTGGAGAACCAAACCAGCCCACAGCAGGAATGTGCCCTCACAAATGTAAGCACACATTCACTATAAGCTGCAATGAGCTCTGCTTCAGACAGGAGTCTGTGTCAACACACCCCAAAAACACACGTCCCCATGTGACTCAGCATCCAATGGTTACGCTTATTAGGCATGTGTAGCCAGCAAACCTAGTCATAAATCCTTTAATCACAGGTCAAAAGAGTTGCCAAAGCCTGCACTGACGGGATCAGGAAAATGCTGAAGCGTTTTAAACAAGGGACATTAGCTCCTGTGGAAGAGCAAAACTACTTAGAAGTTGCATCAGTGATTTACAGCACCAAAGTGACCTCTTGGACGTGCGTGCTAAAAAAAGTATGCGCAATTTATTTTAGAAGTTTCTTATGTTTAAGGCATACTGGGAAATACGAGGCCCCATCTGGAGTATTATGCCCAGTTGTGAGGGCCCCAGTACAAGAGATATATGGACATACTGCAGATAGTCCAGCAGAGGGATTGGAGCATCTCTCCTGTGAGGGGAGGCTGGGAGAGCTGTGACTGTTCAGCCTGGAGAAGAGAAGGCTCAAGGGGAGGATTTTATACATGTACATAAACAACTGAAGGGAGGGTGCAGAGAGGACAGAGCCAGGCTCTGCTCAGCAGTGCCCAGTGACAGCAGCAGAGGTAACTGAAACACAGAAGTTCTCTCTGAACATCAGGAAACACTTTTTTTACTGTGGTGGTGACTGACAACTTGCACAGGCTGCCCAGAAAGGTTGTGAAGTCTCCATCCTCGGAGATACTCAAAAGCCATCTGGAGTCATCACTGACCAACCTGCTTTTAGGTGGCTCTGCTTGAACTAGGGGTTGGATCAGGTACCTCCAGAGGTCCGTTTTAACCTCAATCATTCCACGATTCTGTGAAATAAAAAGATGAGTTCTCTTCAGTTACTGATGAGATACCTAGAACAAGTTTTAAAAGAATACATCAAACTTCATGTAAAGTGTATCTACAGGTAAAGTGTTCTTCACATGTCAGCGACTGAATGATGAACCCAGACCGGCAGGGAATCTGAATCATTCATTCAAAGGAGTGAGTTGGTTTTATGCACTTTTCCAAGGCACAGTATTTCCTTATATGGCGTGACCTGTCCTGTGTTGCCACATCAGCAACACACGTTGTAGGGGTCTGCCATGTGACACCTCCTCTCCCCAGGGCCCAGTGGAGACAAGCCTCTCTGTGCTGCCATGTGCTCCTTTGTTCTGCCATGTGCCTTTGCAGGCAGGTTTTACAGCTCACAACCTAATTCTCTCTTATAATTCCCCATAGTTCCCCCTTTTCTGTTTTATACAAATAAGAATTATGACAGTTTTTGAACAGATAGAACTTTGAGAAACAATGTAAAGTTGTCTACAACTTTTACCATCACTCAGTCTGCAACTGCTGGAAGGTCCTGTTTCACAGTGAAGACTTAGAAAGTCTTTTCTAGAGAAGACTTTTAAGTTTACTTTGAAAGAGGGTCCAGCTTTTGTAAGATCAAATTAGTAAGTCAAAATGACTTGATTACACTTTTAGAGCAGAAACACTTGGATCTGATGGTATAAATCCCTAATCAGCCAGGGCTAGCGTTTGGCCAGAGCCTTAAGCTTTGACTGAGAAGGTTTCTCTAAAATACTTATAAAATTGCTTAAAAACTTTATTATTATCATTCTGAATGCAACTGAAAAATTAAGAACATGTAAACTTTTTACAGTCTTTCATGGGGGGCACACCCCATCTCTGCATTCCCCCTTTTCTGTTCTAACAATACGTAAGATGAACATCTTTCAACTTACCAAATTCAGGAAAATATGTAACATAACATGCAGTCTTCTTAATATGAACGGTAAAATAATACATCTAATACAACAACAAGTGTGCATCAAGTGAAAATAAGCAAGATAATATCATCAACTGCTTAAATACTTCATTGTTTCACAGAATATATAAATCTAGGTCTTGGAAAATTACAATTATAATAACATTAACTCTCTAAGTGGTTTCAAAAGGTAACGAGCCTAATTCTTGCATAAAAAAATAGCTTATAAATTATAATTATTATCCATCACAAAAAGCAATCTTTGAGATAGGGTCAACATTTTGAATAATGAAAACAGAAGAGTTCTGTGGACTAGATGCAGGAAGGGTACGCTTAGCCTGCAGCCATTCCCGCACATGCTGGTGCAAAATGCTGTATGCTGCAGCCTCCCCACCCCTGGGGAAGGGACTATTGGTCCACTTAGTCCTTTTTCCTAGTACAGTACCAGCTCCCAAGAGTCCGCAGGGAATGGGAGCCTTGGCTGTAGTGGGTCAGGCGGCCACGCAGGCCCTGCTGGCTCACCTCTTCACCTCTCACATGCAGACAGCCGCTGGCAGCCTTCGCCATGAGCTAAATGGAGCCGCGGCCCTGCCAGCTCTCAGTGCCGCTGATCCCAGCCGTCTGTGGCATGGGGGTGGCCGCCAGGTGTGGCTGCAGCATGGCTTTGCCATGTGCTCGCTGCCATAGGCTCACCACCATGTGCTCACCGGCGCCACGCGGCTCTGCCATGTGCTCGCTGCCATAGGCTCACCGCCATGTGCTCACCAGTGCCGCGTGGCTCCGCCACGTGCTCGCTGCCATAGGCTCGCCGGCGCCGCGCGGCTCCGCCACGTGCTCGCTGCCGTAGGCTCGCCGCCATGGGCTCGCCGGCGCCGCGCGGCTCTGCCATGGGCTCGCCAGCGCGGCACCACACATTCTCCCCTCGCTATGTCTGCCACCACCACTGCACTCTCACAGAAGGCAAACGGAGAGGGAACACGCTCCCCGCCAGCTCCAGCCACTCGCTGCGACCCGGCTCCACCTGATGCCGCATGGCGCGGGGCAGCGCGAGCTTTACGGTACCGTCTGGCTTCCCTCCAGGGTCAAATGGGTCGGGCGACGAGGGGCCATCTTCTGGTTCTCCTCCTACAGCCCTGACAGACTTACGGTCACTTGCTGGTGGCGCAGAAGGGCTCGGCACGGCTGCTGGGGTGGCACAGGCGGCTTTCTTTGTCCAGTCTCTCGGTGCCACATGCACTATGAACGCCTTGCACACTGTCCTCCACAGACACAAAAGCTCTGTCAGCACCGTGTCGCCGCACATAGTTCGGTTCCACAATGCGTCCTCTAAAGCATCCCATGTCTGAGGATTAAAAATACTATCTGAAGTTGAATCCCAGTTCTTCACCCAGAACAAGAGTCTGTTCAAATCTGTAGACTCAACTTTCCTGCCACGTTTCTTTAAAATCTGTTTTAACATCTCTAGGATGTAATGTTCCTGGGATGCTCCATCCCCTACGTCCCCCATGGCTCACCTACAACTTGTAGGGATTATCGCTGGCCAGCGTTCCTGCTTCTTGCAGCAGCACGTCAAGTCCCATGGGGCTCACCAAGAGACTCACAGATAGGCATATAATAAATTCCTCACACGGGGCACCATTTGTCACCCACTGAATCTTGGACACAGACCAGCAGGGAATCTGAATTATTCATTCAAAGGAGTGAGTTGGTTTTATTCACTTTTCTAAGGCACAGCATTTCCTTATATGGCGTGACCTATCCCATGTTGCCACATCAGCAACATGCTTCCTAAATGTCTTTCTATGGGGTGGTCACTCGCTGTTCACTCATCTGTCAGCTCCTGGAAGGCTCCTCTCTGTAGGGGTCTGCCGCGTGACACCTCCTCCCCCCAGGGTCTGGTGGAGACAAGCCTCTCTGTGCTGCCATGCGCTCCTTTGTTCTGACATGTGCTTCTGCAGGCAGGTTTTACAGCTCACAACTCAATTCTCTCTTATCATTTCCCATATTTACAGACCATCACAAAAAACTTTCTGCGTTAACCTGGGATTTGTAAGAAGCTGCAACTAAATGGAATTTCAGTTTCTATTAAAATGCAAATTGGTTTTTAAACTTAGAGACAATTTTAAGTATTCTCAAGGCATGTTTAGAGAACACTACCAGTAAGGTTTTTTTCCTCACTAACACAGACAAATATTAAACATATATAGTGACCCAAGATGCAAATAGAAAGGATTTTTCAATGCAAGTGAGTAAGTTGTGAATCTTTACCTTCCATTATTTTCAGAAGCAAAAAACCCTGCATTTTCAATCACTTAAACACCTCAGAAGATCTGGTCTCGTAAGCCATGGAATTAAATTTACTGCTCCCAGAGCATGCACCAGGAGAAGGGATTGGGTGTTTAAGAGAGTAGAGGAAACACAGCAAGAGTGCTCCCACCCACAAATACAATATTTCTGATTTGCATCTGATAACTGCTCTTTCAGTTTAGTCAAGACAAGAAGATTTACTGTGCAAATGAAACCATACTATTAAGGTGAAGAAAAACATCCAGAACTTACTCTCTCTGAAGACTGCAGAGCCTGTTAATATTTATGAAGTCTGAAGTAGCTTCAAAGACTCCTTACTTCATTTTCTTATGTCATAACAAAAAGCAGCACTAAGTCATTAAATTTTAAGGGGAATTCACAACTAAACTGTAACTGTTTTAGTAAATTCTGACCTCTAGGAAAAGGCCTAATTTCTTTGGTTTGTGAACGTGTGTCCTATAGCAATGGCAATGAACACAAGGTACAATGAGGAAACTTGCATGTTCAGAAACTTCAAAGACCAAAACACATAAAAACCTCAAAGCACCCAAGATTATGACTGAAGCACTACATTTGCTGTCTGAATTTCTGTGCATGGATTATTTCATGGATTAACCTGCGAGGTTAAGGGCAGTGGGCAGAGAGAAAATCTGTTTTGAAAAACCCTGATTAAGCACTTACTGTCAAAAGCTTTCCCTCTGATCAAACTCTGTGTCATAAAAATAACACATTAGAGAAAGTGATCTCTCCTCCTAGCATGGATGCTGCCACGCAGATATTATTTAGCTGAGAAAAATCTACATAGGAAAGAAATAGAACCAGTGTTACAGGATAAAGCTAGAAAATTGTGTACTTTATTTGGGCCTGACACAGTCAGGTTTGGACAAGAGAGCCTCCAACTCAAGATGACAGAGTTTTCTGCACATAATACTGGAGTATTTTGGTTATAGCCAGGGTTTTGAGGACTTTGAAATTAGAGAGTATCGCTGCTAAGCCTGATAAATAGTGGGGGTAATGAGAGGGAGGAAGGGACCATGACAAGCCATTGAATAGCTAAACAGCTTTAACCCAGAAAAGTCAGTGAGGTATATATTGCCCTTGACTCAACCCTTCCTGAACAGTATTTATTACCCAGACCTATAAAAACATCAGGAAATGTGATCTATTACTCCTTAAATAAAAAATTATTCACTGTAAAATTGTTAATGGGACCATATGTTACACAAAACACAGATTTGGTGGTGATTCAGTCAAAAAATAAAATACGAATTTTCAGCAGACAAAATAAAGAGAAATGGGATCTTTGTTATTCTTCCAACAGATCTGTCATCGCTTTGAGGGTAAAACAGTTAATGCTTCTCCTTAGCTTTGAAGTCTCTGTATTAAGGATTGAATACTCAAGTATCAGAATGATGCTGAAGACACACCACATATATGTAGTATCACATGTATGTACTCTGTATGTATCCACAGACAATGCCTCACACCCAGGATCTATACCTGACCTTTAACAACAGCACTAATCACTTCTCAGACACTGCAAAGGTTCCCTTACCAAAATAAAGTATTCCAGCTGGTTTGTTTTTTTTCCCAGGTCTCAAACAACACTGAATCTCTCTGGCATGCAATACTGCCCCAGACATTCATTCTTACAATGAACTTCTATTCCTATAAGCTTTCAATATCACTCACAGGAAGAGAAGGGGTAGGGCCAGGAAACAGTTTCTGCTGTAAATCACTAGAAATTAGTTTCCAGCCGAGAAGACAGCAGGGCTGCCAGTCAGCCCCCTGATTCTACCTCCTCAGTTGCCATCTCCCTTCTATCAGTCTCTTTGAAACTGGGTCTCACAAAAGAGCAGAGCCAGGACAGGCTTTTCCCAGCTGCTGCCCTTAATTCCTCCCACCCTCACAGGCACTGATGTCAGGTCACCAGGATACAGCGATGCTGGCAAGAGATCAGGCAGGAGGTCAAAGCCTGTGTGATGCCTTCACCCAGAGCAGAAGCTGTACCATGCCAAGGAGTGGCACACATACATCCAAACAGCAGAAGCCAACCCCAGGCCACTTGAGAGCCACCCCCTGACCAAGGACATGCTGAGCAGATCAGGTCTCAATAGTGCCACGGTTAAGCAAGAAAAAAAGCAAAACCAAACCCATCAGTCTGATACTTGAACTGAGGTTAGTCCCACCTACCACTGCCCAAAACCAGCTCCAAGAGCTTACCTGCAGAGCTGGATGCACGACATGGCTCATTTCAGTTCAGTCTGGCATCTCAGCCCAAAACCACCTTTATTATGGCAGAGGGATGAGCCAAACATTCTTGTGGCCACCATATGAAAAATCGTGAAACATAACTCAGGCTTTCATGGAATTTTGCACAATGTGGAGTCATAACAACACCAATTTTGTATTTTATCTGTTTCAGAGCTGGTAGCTTAACTGTCAGCTTCAGAAGAACATGGACTAGGACTAAAAAAAAGCCCTCCATTTCTGAATAACTAGATGTGGTATTTGATAACTGAATATGGTATTAAAAAAAGTAGTTAAGCTCACACTTCTAATTCTGTGGAATGAAACTATTTATCACATGTTAAAAGCAAAGGCAGGATACTGCCAGATAGTGCAAAGCACAGGGACCTGGGAGCCCTGCTTTATTAAATATTTCCTCTCCCCACCCACATCTCAACCACCACTGGAAATGCGATACCCAAGAACTTGTCCATCCTTCATTCCATAATCACACAAGCTTAACAGTACCGCATCTACTCATCTGAAACTTCCGAGCTGCAGCAACAAAGCATGACACAAAAACATGACAAAAAGCTGTCATTTCCCATTTGCCCCATTTGTGCACACAAGCCCATCGATGACCCACAGAAGCAGGAGAAGGCCACAAAATGTATGCATACCTATTGACCTGTATGAAGGAGTCCAGGCTGGCAGCCTGGGTTGCAAAACAGCCATTTACCATGCCATCCTCTCTGTGTCCTTGCAAGTAAGCTCTCCAGCAGCATTCCTCTACTCCTACTGCTCCAACACTCCCGTGCCTCATTGCTCCCCACCAAGATGCACCCAGACACTGCATGCTCTGAGGAATCAGTACATTGCTGGCTGCTATTTAATATGAACATGTGGCTAGCCCTGAACTCAGCTAGGCTCAGCTACCGCTCAGGAATCAAACCTCACAGCAGAACCCGCATTCCTAGCTCTTATTGCTAAATCGGATGCCAGCCAGCTGCCACCCCGGCCGGGGGCGGGAGGAGGTAAAGGAGGGTGTGACGCAGCTCGCACTGCTGCTCCCTCGCCAAGGGAGATCCCTGCTCGCAGCCGGGAAACACCGCCGAGCAGAGCCAACGGCCGGGAGCGGGGCTCTGCCAGCGACAGGCACCGGCAGCCACCACACCGTCCCCAAGACAGCAACTGGGGAGCCCAGATTGGTCGGGCTGCGTGTGCATACGAGGATGTGACCTTTACCGGGTTCACCGCCGCCCCATGCGCTGTGTTTACTACAGCCGGTGCCTTCTTGCTGGTGGCGGCGATGCCACCGCCTGTCCCCGCAGCCCAGGGCGGCTCCTCCGTGCCGGAGGGGCGCGGGGAGGAGAGGAGGGCCACTACTCCGCCCGGGAAGCAGGGAGGGGGCAGCCGGACACCCCCTGCGGCCACGGGGACGGTGTCCCGTCTGCCTCAACCGCCTGGACAGCTGGGCCACCGGCCGAGACCTCCGTTGGCTTCCCCACAACCCCCCGGTCCGCCCCTTCCCCCAAGCCCCGAGAGAGCCGAACAAAAGGGAACGGAGGGACCAAGAGACAACAACCCCCTCCCAAGGGTCGTCGTCCGGGGCTGGCGAGAGGCACCGCGCCCCGCACGCAACCCTGCCCCGGGGAGGTGGCGCCGGGCTAGCGTGTAAAGGTACGGACAACCCCCCCCCCAAAAACATTATTATTATTATTATTATTATTATTATTACTATTATTATTATTAATCCCCCGAGACGGCCGGCGCGGCACTCACCCTGCTCGGAAATCGGAGCAAACTCTCATTCACGCTCCCCCGCCGTGCCCAGGCCGCCGGAGCCAGGCGACGCCCCGAGAGCCGCCCGCCGCTGTGCTGAGCGGGGCCGGGCGCCGCCGTGGCCGGGCGCGCCCGCTCAGCCCGGACAAAGCGCGGCGCCGCTGCGGGCGAGGCGGCAGCAGGTGCCCGTCCGCCGCCGCGGCCGTGCCGAGCGCCCCGCGCAGCCGCCGCCGCCGCCGCAGCGCCCGAGCCGCTCGCCGGGGCCGCGCTGCGCGCCCGCCCCGCCCCCGGCGGCCCCGCGGCGGGAGCCCGCAGAGGCGGGGGCGGGCGGAGCCGGCGGGCGGGCTATGGGCGGTGCGGCACGGCCCGGCCCAGCCCGGCCCGCGGCGGCGGCGCACAGCGAGGCGCCCCGCCGGTCGCAGCCTGGTCGGGACCGGAGGCGGGTCCCGGTCTCGCGGCCCACCCGGCGCGGCGCCCGCCGGATCTGCGCGGAGCGGCAGCGAGCAGCCCCCCAGCCCCGCCGGCTCGCACCTGCCCCACGCCCCACCGGCGCCTGGAGCTCGCCTGCGGAGGAGTCCAGACGCCCAGCAGGCAAGACCTTCCCCTGCGCTGGCTGCCTGCGGTGCGGCGGCGGTGGGCACCGCACGCCGCAGTGTCCGCAGCGGGGCTGCGCTGCCCGAGCATGCGAGCTGCCGCACCTCTGTACCGCGATGCGGTGTGCGGGCAGCCCTGCCCTGCATCGTGCCGGACCCTGAGCCCCGCAGGGTCGGGGCTTCGTCTTTCTCCGGGCTTGGCGAATGCACCGAAACGGTGTCAGCCTTGCCAGTGCTTTGCTGCGATCGTAGGAATCGTATTGCCGGAGTTCAGTGCGCTCCTGTTAACTGGGGGCTGAAGGCCAAGCCTGGGCAGGGGCAGGGCTGGGGGCCGCAGCCTGGCACTGCCTGCAGTGGGGCAGCGGTGCCCACGGGCTGGGCTGGCCGTCTGCAGCCTGACAGCACACATGCTGAGGAGCCCAGGCCCTCAGGGAAGGAAGGGATTATCCTGTATACAGACCCCCACTGTGTCAACACTCTGTGAGGTTGTTAATTATTTAGTAAGTGTATAGGGCTGTAAACCGTCTTCATGCACTGTTTATTGTGTTTTGTGTTGCTTGTCATTAACCCTGATCTTTTTTTCATAGCTTAAGAAATACAGGGAGTATATGCCATAAGAAACCCTTTTATTTCTCATTCCTCTCACCTCCAGTCTCACGGGTTTGGTGATGCAGGGGCTGCCTAAACAAGTGGCTGCTGCGCAGCGTAAGCAATATTATACGATTTTGTAATAGATTTGTCCACCTCAGCGTACGCCTCTAGCGCAATGGAGATGAGCTGTGGTTTGCTGGGCGGCGTCCTCCAGCGAGCCCCTGGAGAGGGTGGCCCTGTCTCCACTGCTTATCTCCAGCAGATTTGTCCATTTGCAGGGTGGTGATTGATGGCACGTTGTGTCCTCACCAGCATCCTTGTATTTCACGTCATCTCATGCCCTTTGCATGATGGCTTTGTAACTCTTTATTTTTTGATGTCAAGAATTTATGAATCAAAAGATGGGGGAGTGTGGAGGCTGAGTCAGATTGTGAAAAAGGAAAGCCAAGAGAGAGTGTGCAATTGCATACCACATTTACAAACATGGTTTCATTCATCTCCATATGTTGCTCCTGTTACTACTAATGAAGCTCTGGTTTCTCAGATTGGAGCTACACTGGGAGCACTGATCTTCCTGGGGTTTTTGCTCTATAGCCTCCATAGTATTTGTGTTACAATATGTTATTTTCCTGATTTTGTTTTCATTACATTAACATGTTAATATCAGAAAGAATTTGATAATATGAATGTACTTCCCACACACTCCCTCTTGTTCCTATTATTTGATGTGCAAAGGAGTGACAGATTATTTGCAGGCAGCAATTTCTTTCCCTCTATACTGGTTAAATTTCCAAATTATAATAACAAAAAAAAGCTTTTTTCCTGAGCGCTTACTCCTGTTTCCTTCCTCTTTCTTTCCTCATTTTACTAATGATAGCCAAATCCATCATGGTGATTTTGGAGCTGCAGGAAATTTACCTTTGTCTACTGAAAGATTTCTACAGAAGCCTTTTATAGGCAAAGGGAGCCAGAGAGGAAGGTCTGCTTTAAGCAGAATGGTGTCTGGGGTTTTCTTCCCCAGCAGGGAGGTACAACTGTGGAGTGTACAGTAATTAATTTAGTCCAATGTTGAGACAGAAGGAAGAATGATTGTATTGGCAAAGAGGTTTTTTTCAAGTACCAGATATAAGATTTAAGCAGCAATTTTAATGACCTTTGTGATTTCTGTTTCAGACAAAAGGCAGCAACCTAGTACAAGGCTATCGTTATCTTCTCCCAGCGTCATCCTTTGTTCTCCTTGGAATTAGCCTGTCACTTCCTAGGGTTTGGCTCTGTCCCTTGTTGGGACAGCAGCACCTCTCATCCGTGACTTTGAAAAGTGCTGTACTGGCAGGTGATTTTTTTTTCCACTGCTTATTTCACATATTCTCTGCTGTGCACTGTCTTTTTTTCTTCTTATGACCTTCTTATGAGTCTCTCTTTTCTGTGTCTTATTTATGCTTCAGTATTTCTGCCATACCAAACATTGTGCTCATTACTTTACCTGCCTTCTTTGTTTTTTGTCCACTCATGTCTTTTCTCTCATTTTTGTTCCCTTTCGTATATCTTCTTCTTACATCTCTTTTTTTCCCCCCTCTGTGTCATTCTTCTTATACCTGCTCCTGCTCTCTCCTTTCTGACATCTTACTTCTATCCACTGCCTTACTCTACCTTCCTCTTGACATTTTTTCTCCAAGCTGTTCGTTTGGTCACTGTCCTTTTCCTCCTTTATGTTTACATATATTTTATTTAAATATTACATATATATGTGTATACATCTATCTCCACGTCTTCAGCTCTCCAGCTGAAACAAAGAAATTACTCATGTTGATAGTCTGATCCCATTTCATCCCTTTCTCAGCACCTGAAATACACTGCTCCTGCTCTTCCTCAAACATATGTATTGGGTAGACTGAAGGATTAAATATGGGGGAAATGTTCCTAAATTCAGAAGTGTATTTAAGAAAGCATCCTTCTCAGGCTGCACTGTGAACAGAGCAGATGTTGTGTTCCCACTGACAGTACCAGAGGGGGCCTTTAAGCCCCTTGAACTCAAGGACATAATGACATTCTTTTTACGTTTCTCAATTTCAGGAGTTTTGTAATGAAAATACTATAATTCTAAATGAGGGACACTGCCATATCTTTGAGTTATCTCTTGGATGCTGAACTGACCCAAAATAAGACCTCACAAAACATTTTTCTTCCCCCAATTGTTTTGTTTTATGCACTTGTTAAGCCACTTTTGTGCAGCTATTGGGAGAGAAATGCTTTCTGCTCGTCAGAGCTAAGCTCTTCCTCTGAAAAGGGTTCTGTGTGGGGTGAGACTGGGATCTCAGCTTGTCAGCTTCCCTTTTTTCTGGAGCCAGAGGGAGAGGAGAGAGCTGTGACTGCAGGATCATATGCATTGGGTGGGAGATGGAAGAATAGATGCATAATCCACCCTCAAGGCTGGGGGGAAGAGTTGTTTAGTAGTTTTTCCCCTTGGCTATCACTAACTACAAACACCGTCATTGGGGATCAAGGGAAATTGTTAGATTTTGCTATTTAGAGTCTTAGTTTTGAAAAATATCATTTATTATTTAACTACTTTTTTTCTTGTTCAAAGAGCATACTACTAACTGGCTGGAATGAAAACAGCTCCATCCCACGGATTTCACCTCCGCTTTCTGGCAGCTTACCTGACTCATAAAGAGAGTGGGGGGTTTTATATGCCACCTACATCAACTCAACATTTTCCTTTGTGGTGAGACTTAATCACCACCCTTGTCATATTATTTCATCGACCCTCTTGGAGTAGGAATTCTTTACCTTTCAAACCAGACTTAAAATTTCTTATAAAACAGGGTCAGGGTTTTTTCCTGAATTTGGTGAAAGTACATAGGTGGTCCAATGCAGTAAGCTTTTGTGTGTTATTTTATAAAAAATAGCCTTTACCCAAGGATCATGGAAGAGACAGTTTCCATTTGCAGAGAACACATCTCTGACACCAGATGTGTCACCTCAAGAGTTGAAATCCATCAGCTGGAGGTAGAGGACCATCCCCCAGGTAATCACTGCAGGTGGTGTGTGCTGAGGGAGAAACTGTGGGCTTTTAGCCACAATGATCAAGGATGGGCAAAGTTTGTCAGAGGCAGTGCCTATATTAGACAGAGTCAGGAAAGATGGACATGCTTTTGGGTACATCAGATCTTTCCTTATAACCTGTTTGTATAACCTGTGTGACTCTCTCTCTTGTGGGGAGAGAGATTGTATGAAGTAGACTCATATTTGTCAAGCAGAAAATACTGCACGGAAGAAGACTGAAAGGTAGGAATGAAAAAAACCACAGAAGTGGCAACACAATAGGTAGTGTGTGCAGGAGGCAATGGAAGAAAGGGTAGGAGAACAGAGCCACTCCAGGAGGGTTACTGGGAGTTACAAAGAGGACATGAGTTACCCTAGAAAGCTTGCACAGAAAAGCCTGTGACATTTTTTCTGAAGAAATTCCTCAAATGAGGTAGGGGAAGGGCAGAAAGGAAGGTACCGCTCTGGAGCTCAGCACTTAAAGATAAAACCTAGTGTGAAGGGAGGCCAGGGTAAGCATTTGGTAAGAGTCTCCTCACTTCTCTGTCACAAAGGCAGGTAAAATCAAGGAACGAGAAGGAAAGGGAAAAATCAAAAGGACTGAAGTGAACCATTGGGCAAATATCAGTGAAGGAAGGGTAGGGTAGGGAAGGGAAGCTGCTTCCATGTTGACAGAAAGGGAGAAGTCCTCTTTGGGTCCTCTGGCGTAACTGGAAATTGACTGAGTAACAAGTGGGGTGCTACAAGACGGGAGACAGGGAGCATCCTGTCAGGAAGGAGCTGTCTGACCATACCTAATATAAATATAGGCTGTTTTCATTCTTGATGGGTTTAAGTCTCAAAATGCACTGCAGGTGCAGCAGCTCTGCCCTGAAGATACGGACACTGCAGCTG
The DNA here is from genome assembly GCF_000738735.6 of Corvus cornix cornix. Taxonomy (NCBI): domain Eukaryota; kingdom Metazoa; phylum Chordata; class Aves; order Passeriformes; family Corvidae; genus Corvus; species Corvus cornix. Next base: position 14,886,630 of record NC_047057.1, on the reverse strand, counting down.
ACTTGACCTTCCTGTACCACCCTCCTCTTTCTCACATGCCAGAATTAACCCCGTATTATCTCCTCTGCTGCACTGTGGGTCCTCAGCCCAGCTCCAGTCATCCTCCTTATCAATTGCACCTGCCTGATAACCAGGACACAACTCAAGATAAGGATTTAGCAGTCACCTGCAAAGATGTGTTTCTGGAAGCAGAGGCACTAATGAGCTCTGTGGAGAGAGTGTGCTGGGAGAGGCACCAGCAGGAGGGAGAAGAGCAAAGGGTGAGCACTTCATCTGAGGAAGGAACAGCTTGGGAGACTATTGGGCTAAAGCAGTGAGGAAACTAAGGACATAGAAAGCTCAGGAGGAAAGTGAATGTGGGAGGATGGAGCCAAGGATGGTTAAAAATAACAGTATTGTGCAGTTAATATGGCACTCCACTGGCATTTTAAACCTGCTGCCTTTGAAAACCCTTCTGAGTTCTGAAAAATGAGCTTTGCATTTAATTGTTCTAGTTGCTACTGACCATCCAGGACCACTGTTATTTTGTCCAGCAACTCCCAGTTTCTTCACTGCTGGTCTACTGGTTGCAACTAAGTCTTCAGCATATTGCTCTTTGCAGTCTTGCCTGATGTAAATATTGGTGTATCCCCAGTTATGCCTTGATTTCTCTGGAAGGGAGATGGTTTTTTAGCTTGCATCAGCGTAGTGACTAGCACACTAAATCCATGTGATAATGATGCTATCACAAATCAGAGGTAAATTAAAACACTATTCACAAGCAAATTGTACAGTGTGGAATTTGGGCATGGACTAACTTGACAGCCATTTCTTTTAAAGTTTCTGGAGAGCTGCCAGTTTTTCAATCCTGTGGCTGTTCAGAGTACTGTGTTAGTCTATGTACAAATGCCACATGTGAGACAGGACCAAATGGCAGCAAACCTGCTGGGGCTTTGAACCTCCTGGCACTTGTAATGGATGTGAGAAAAAGAAGGAAGGAACAATAAATAAAAGAATAAAGGAAAGACAAGTACAAAGTGAAGGACATCTGTGCATTTTGATAACAATTCTTCAGTAGCACAGCACCATAGAAGAATGTTGCCTGGTTAATGTAGAGCAGTTACTTGCTGTGCTGGAGCCATTTCCTAGGTTTTTTTTTTTTTTAATACCAAGTTTTGTCTTTGAAGTATGGAAGGAACGGATTTTTTCGTCTTTCTCCCCTCCTCCCTCGCCTTTATCCTCCCACTTCCAAGTAAGGATGTAAGTGAGGTTCCCTCTCATTTCCAGTGTAAATTTATTCATGAACATTTTAAAATGGCTTATCGTCAGTTCTTGTTTCAGAGTTTACTTTTACCTTCAATAAGTCTTGTGTCCTTAGTGCTCATCCCTATCTGTTTCTGGAGAAAAGCCAGCTTGCCTTTTCAGGGGAGCTTTGCCGGAGCTGGCTGTCCCAGCCCTGCTTCTCTCTTTCCATCTAACAGACTCTCCATTTTCCTGCTTCCTACAGAAGATGACCTCTAATGCTCAGAGGACTCTCTGCCTGTGGTAATGTGATCTGGTGGCAGCAGCAGAAAAAGGTGTCAGCAGTCTTGGATTGTGTTCCCGAGCCGGTTATTGAATGATGTGAGATCTGGGGAAGGACGTTTATCTTTGTTTCCCTGCAGGCTCCAGTAATAGTCGCACATCTGTTTTACAGTAAAATTGCTTTTACTGTGCCAAATTAATTATTAATACACACATTACAATATTTTCAGTATCCTGTAGCAATGAAATCAGATGCTGTGCCACTTGCTGCCCTTTAGCCTGTGGCATGGCATGCAGTCCTTTTGGATATACCTGCCTGGTACCCCCACCTCCTATGTTTACCCTCTGTGTTCCCAGGCACCCAGGTGTTACCACCACGATAAAGCAGTTTTCACATATCCCTGACTTTTTTGATTGCATGCTTTCTGCTATTTTTTCTGAAACCATTTTCAGGACTTGCTGAAATGTGAGTAATGTAACTGGAAAGTGATGATTGAAGTGAGAGACTCTCATTTAGAAGGAATGTCGGTCATGATTGATCACAGCTGAACATGTCATGCCCTTACGTGACACTTTCTCCCCATGTAGGGGGAGAGCTGATGGTGGTAATGCCCAGGTCTGTTGAGCATACATGCCTTAGACCCATATACATACCTTGAAGGTTGTTAAAAGATTTTTCTGAATTTATGTCATCCATGGCATTGAGAATATGTGGTAACACCTGCATTGTGATGTACCTATCACATCAGTCATAAAAGCCTTAATGGCCTTGGTCTGTCTTCAGCCTAATATGGGTACATAGCTTTCCACTTCAGCATGGGTTTATGTCCAAGTTACTATTCCCCGTCGGTGTGGTTTGGCCAAACTACACGTTTTGGGGTACAATCTCAGCTTTTGTTTCCTTTTGCTACATAAATTATCTGTGGCACTGGAAAAGGGTTACAGGAACCTGCTAAAACCTGGGTATGGGGTGTGTAGGAGGAAGAAGTGCCACATGTGTCTGCACTGGTTCCCACATAACTCCTACCTTAACTTGGAGCAGCTCTCATCTCTTGGAGAGGCTGCTTCTCCCTCTCCCACCCACTCTCTCCTTACGGCCTGCAGGTGCTGGGCTGTAGCTTCTCTCCTATTTTTGGCTGAATGGCTGAATTAGCACATTTTTAATGGATGCCTTTTTCAGCACTTATGAAAATAGTTTAGAATTTTGATAATTCTCCATTACTCCATAAAATGCATAAAAATAGTTTGCTTAAATGTGATAGCAGTTCTTCAGGCTTATTATCATTACTAGTTTAGAGACCATGGCTCCACTGTAGAAGGAGTTATTTAGATATAGCAGCCTGAGTAAGTTTTTGCTTACTAAGTTTTCTGCTTTTCCAGAGAAATTGAAATGATGTAGATAAAAATCAAGGGATTCTCATTTTTGATACGGCACAGAGCAATTCATTTCAGATCTGCACTTCTTATTTTCAATAGCATAGGGTGTCATGGAATAAGTAAAGCACCTTTCTTCCATTGGTATTACAGACCCCAGTCATCTATGATTTTTGTTCTCACACCCATCTCCAGTGGTCTGTACTTTGCAAACCACCAAAAAGATGTGTAGAGCTTGTGATGCTTCTGAGCAGCGGAGCTGCTGTGATGTCTTTCTCCTTCTGCCCAGCAGGATTGTTCCAGGTCAGTTGGAGATCAGCTGCCCTTACATGGGTAGCAGGCTCTGACCTCTCCCTACCTCCAGAGCAATTTTGTTGTGTCAGTCTAAGGACAGGAGCTAAACCTGCAACTGGACACAGGGTTCCTGCTGACAGGTTAACTCCCCGTGGGTCCAGTTGAGTGGAAGTGGGATATGAAGGGAAAAGAAGGCTGTTGCTTGAGGAAAGGATTCATGGCAGAAGCAGAAAATTCTGATGATTCTAAAACACGGAGAGGAAGCTAATGCTGAATTTTATGTTGTGTGAGGTTTTGAGTTATTGATAAAACCCCGGGAAAGAAGTGAGCCTGGTTGTGTTCTCTGTTGGACTGCGTTGGACTGAGGGCTTCCTGAGGATGGTTGTGATAATACAGAACCACAGAATGTTCTGAGCTGGAGGGGACCCACAAGGATCATTTCCTACAGGTTTCTCTGAAACCCCGGCACTCTGTGGGAGAGCTGACTGGAGTGTAATTGTAGCAAATGCTGGTACTGGGTGTACCCCATATACATTTAACAGGTATTGATCCATAGAAAACATCATTTCTCCTTTTTGTATTTATTGGATACTGTTGCTCAAGCTTGTAGATCAGAGATATCCCAAAGCAAGTAGACAACGAGTACTCTTACAAAGAGCAGATAATAAAGCTTTTTAAAGTAATCATTTATTAAGAGTAACAAAACCTTGATAAAATATGAAGTCTGATTTTTATAAAGTACTAAGCCTTTTGGATTCTAGTGAAAATCAATGTCAGCTGTTGGTCCTAAGCATCTCTAAACATTGTACTTGTGGTTTCAGACCTGTGTTTAATCCCCGTTGACTTCAGACACTCTCTTAATCAGCATGAGGACTGGCAGTGTTTAGTCTCCTGACAGTCATTCTTCTTGCAACATTGTCTCTCTGTTGCTCTATTTGACTTGTGGGTAAGATTTTATTTTCTTTAAAATTTCAATGTATCTTCTCTGCATAGAGCTCTGATCTAGGGTCCTGCTCCTTACTTTGTAGGTAATAATACATAATCTCTGATTGATACCCCTACAGCCCTGAGAAGTACTTGCAACTTGGGCAGAAGTAGCACAAGAAATTACAGCCGTTACTGGTGATTAAAAATGTGCTTTCTAAAAATCATAAATTGAAATTACAGAAAAGAACAGAAAAGATTCACATAGGGAATATTCTGTACTGAACTGCCAAGCAATGGGTTAACACAAGCAAGGTAAGTATCAGTCAAAGAGGTCAGACACAGTGCTCTGTTCTGCTTATATTTGTTCTAAAGAAATCTAAAGATCTGTGTGAACATTGTGTGTCTGTGTCAGGGACTGAGTTTGTAGCATTTCTGTCTTTGTAAGGAAGTAGGGGTCATCTTTAGTTTTAACCTATAGTCACAGTCCTCTGTTCACTAGAAAACTGGATGTGTATATCCAAGTTGGAAAGGTAGCCATTTAAATGTAAACTTTACAGGAACAGTGATACAAAGTGCAGCAGAGCATGTGGAAGTGGGGATGGACTCTTACTATCAGTGCTGGATTACTTGGGAGGAAACCTAGGATCCCAGAACTGTTTTCTGCACCCCTCCACCATTGGAAGAAATCAGGCATTTCAGATTAGTTTACCTTATTCTAGGAAATTCTCCTCGTCTTTACTTCAAAGCAAATATTACCTCATCATCACATGCTAGACAACATACCAAGGGAAAAATTCTTTCCAGACCAAAATATGACTGTCAGTTTTTGCACGAGGCAACATCACCAATGTCTCACAGTGACTCATCATGCTTCTGATCTGCTTTATACCTGAAGCAGAGCTTGCTACCAAATAATCACAAATATTGTTTGTTTTCTCAACTGTTACTATATAATGAGACCTGACAGATGAACAAATTCTTGTGTAATAGTAGATGGCTATACATAATAAAAGGAAGGGGATTTGCAGTTTGCAGAAATTCTCTTTTCCAATAACAGTCATTTGTTAACACCTGGTAATTTGTAAGCTATATTTACCAGATCTTACAAGCATTTCAAAGCAGGTGAATCCATTAGAAAGCCTTTTCCTTTTGGTGGAAACATTCCCTAATTTGTGTCCTTTGTGTTTCAAAGAAATAAAACAAAAAGCAGCAGCAAATTTCACTTTATATTTCTTGGTATGTAGGCATAAAGGCAAGTATTACTTCTTTTATACAGTAGGAGAAAATGAGGAAAGGGGCAGTAATTGGACGGAACTAACAAGACATTCCTATTTAAGGGGTAGAACTATCAGCAGGTGCCCATTGGCTCTCATTTACTTGAGCAAGGATTAAAGCAGAACATCAGAAGATTAATAAATATCAGAATTTCAGATATCCAAAGGATGAGAGCTTGAGGTTTTCCTGCAAATGTTTAATTTGTCACCAAAACCTCCTAAGAACAAAATGCTGATTCTAGATACATAACCTTTATGGTTGACTAGGAAATTACAGAAGGGGCGTGGGGATTTACAGAGGATGCCCCAGAGCTCATCATAGCAAGGACAGCTTTCAAATGGAAAAAGAAAGTAAAAAAAATACAAGTGCTGTTTCCAGCCCTGCATGAGGAGAGGTCTAAAAGGCCAGCTCATAATCCTCCCATGGTCACCCATGCACAGTGCTGGCACCAGCTTGGCACTGGTCCTACAGACTCAGCAGCAAGGCCAAAAATGAACAAAAATCCTGCAGGAGCTTCTCTGCCTGTCTCTCTCCATTGATATATCAAGCCTCAGGAAAAGAGACAGCATCAGGTTCCACGTGGGATTTCTCAGCAGGGCTCCTCTCCCATTTTGGATCTGAGAGACTGGTGATTTGTATCTTTGAATATGTTTTTCCGTTCACTTTCCTTTTAATGATGCTGAAGAAAGGAGTGTCAACACAAAGGAAGATGTATCTGTCACTCTGCACCACTCTGGTTTCTGGCAGCAGTCAGGCTGCTGCTTGCAACTGGCTGGAAAAATTACTGTGGTTGGTTTTGTTGCTGGTTTTCTGAGGAAGGAAAAAACTGCCAGCAATAACTGATTTAACTCAGAGCATACAGAGCCATAAAGAAAAAAAATGTTCCCAGAGATTTTCCTCAAAAACCTGAAACCTTCCAAGTGTGCTGCTTGAAAGTGCCTTCTCCTGCATGGCCATACCCTGTGTCCCAGGGACTTCAGTGGCTTGGAACTGGAAATAAACACCATCTCTTCTTAGGGGTCTCTGTGGGAATCTCAGGCTGCAGTATCCCATGGGAACACAGCTCGATCAAGGGAACACAGCTCATAAAGCGTGTTCTACCCAGTTTCCTTCTCCAAAAGTCACAGAATGGATGAGGTTGGTGGTGCCTCTGGCAAACATCTCATTCAGTCCATGCTCAGAGCAGGGTCAGCCATGCCCAGTTAGATTTTGAGTATCTCCAAGGATGGAGATCCCACAACCTCTCTGAACAACCTGTACCCAGTGCTTGGGCTGCCTCACAGCAGGGAAGTCAATCACGCTGGAAACACTTCCAAAACAAAAACTAATAATTGTTAACCTCTTCAGGTTCTCCCTCCAACTCTCTCTTTTTTTTTTTTTTTTCCTTAAGGAAACAAAGATATGCAACTGTTTTTATAAAAAGAAGCCATTCGTTTAAAGGTTGTATAGTGTTTCCCTCAACGAACTCTCCACATGGACACTTTGGGAATAATCCCACTACTTCTGTCTTTACTCCAGAGCGGCACCTGCTGTGGTTGCGTTGCACTGTTGACAGAAGGGTTGGTGATACTGTTGACCATTATTAACATTATTTATTTAGCACCTGGCAAATGCACTCAGGCTCTGTGTGCTAGGCACTGCCCAAATAAACCACAAAGAACACAACCTGTTTTCAAAGAAGGTGTTATTTACCTGTTAAACAGTCAGCTGCAAAGAAATGGGTGGAGAGAAGCATAAGCTTTTGTGCTAATCTCTGAACTTCAGCATCATTGCTTCCCACACTGCAGCCGTACATGGGAGAAGAGTGAGGTCCACGCTGTGCTACCCAAGGGTATTAGCTGATGAAATGGATGGAGATGTCCTGTAGATGTGACCTGTTCTGGAGCCATATGAAATCACTCTAGTGCCTGTTGGGCTCTCCATTCATTTTTTAAAAGCTGCAGTAGAAGTGCTCTTAAGAATTAATACATATTTTAGAAGGACATACTTTTCAAAAAGCTTAAGAAATACTCATTTGCATTTTTCAGTTGTGGTGTTTTTCAGTCAGGAAATGAGCTCAAAAGAAAAAGAAGCAAGTGCACAGTTATTTCTTCTCATAGAAAAATCATTTTCCATTGAAAAAACATGGGTTTGAGTCTACAAACAGAGCAGTAGGGGATTTCTTTTCCCAGCACTGCTTCCCAGATAGAGAAAAATAGGAACAAAATTTGTGATTTCACCAGAGGAAGAAAGTGTGGTGTTTAAGGGGGTAGGTGTCAGTTTTGAAGGGTGTCCAGAACTTTTGCAGCAGTCTAGCACTTGCCCTTCCAAATGCCTCCTCTGGGAAGAATGCCAGGAAAAATTAAGAAAGGACATGGGGTGGCAGAGTCAAAAACTTAGCACATGAAAACCATGTCTTTGGAGAAGAAAGTGCTTTTCTGGAGTAGAAACTCAGCTCTAGGGACACTGGTGCCAACTTTGGCTTCTAGCCAGGAGGGTGTTTCGGAGGGCTGTGGTGGAAACCCTGCCCCCCTGCTCCATAGCATCCTGAGTGATGCCGACCTGCCCTTGCAGCTTGAAATGCCCAGTGTTGCGCCTTGCCCAGTGGCTGCCAGACCATGTGGCTCCCAGAGCCCAGCCCTGGTGCCTCATCGGGCAGAGCAGCCAGCAGTGGCCCAGATGCTCGCTGCAGGCAGGAGCAGCATCACATAGGCTGATTTGGAGCCTCAGAGGTTTCTTGCGTGATTTGGAAGCAGGTGCTGGTATCCACTGAGCTGTGGGTGTGCACGTAAATCCAGCCTCAGGATCAAAGATGTCTCCTTCCACAGGGAGCAACCGGGAACTTTGTATGCACTTGGTTGCAACTGTGCTGCTGCATCTGGCTCTGATTGCAGATGGAGAAACCAGACATCTCACTCTTTCCCAAGGAGGAGAGACAGGGCTGAGCATGCAGCCGTTGCTTTGGCACAGGCACCATTTAGGTCCTTCCCTGAGACTCTCAGTGTGCAGACCATATGTTACATCCCAGCTTTCTCTCTCCTGCTTACTTCTATCCATTTTCCCATGTGCCATCAGCCCTGAAGCTCTTTTTTCTCTACTAGTCTCTCTTGGCCAGCAGACTGTAATTCCTAGGTCATCTTCAAAGGAGACGCAGAGCAGTAAAACCCAAGCCCTGGGGTGATGCTGGAAGCTTATCCTCCAACAAAGCCTGGAGGAGCCTTGTCTTTCAAGATAGCATTTGAAGTGTTTTCTAAAACACAAAACCATTTACCAAGTTGCAACACAGTTTTTCCCCTTGGCCCATGTAGTAAAGCACATGTAAATTTGTGGTGTAGGGGAGGCACACAGTTTTTTGATGGGTTTACATACTGTTTTTTGTTACTGCACTTCTGGATGAGAGCAGTCAGCTGCAGGTCATGGTTCTGCAGGTTGTGACCTAGTGAAGAAAATCTCAGAGGGAGGATTAGCCATCTTTGGTGTAAACTGAGCAGCAAAGCTTGCTCTCTCAAAAGCGAAAAGCATCACATAGCAGGAAACAATTTTTTCCATCAACATGTAGCCCAAAAGCACTTTGCTTTTTGACTCCTGTCCACATTTCTGTTTCTCTGCCAGGTGATTCCTGCCACTTCCTCTAAGCTTTTCTACTCTCTGATATTTTTTGATAGCAAATGTGAATACTGAGACATTCCTGTAGCTCAGCTAGCAAGCTTAAAACTATATTATTTTTTATATTTCACTGTAAAACATGGTGCCAAACAATAGCCACAGAAATGCAAGTGCCCTCAAAAGAAACTTTTACCTACATGCAAATAAAAAAGGTTTTATTAGAGATTGTAATAACCACATAAAATCATTTTAACCAGTGTCATATAAAGGTGGCTTTAGTGATACCTTGCAACAGTCTTGGGCCCACTCCAGCAAGATTTGATTTAATCCATGCTGCAGTCAGTGTTTTCTTTAGAACTTCAATGTTCTTCTCAGAAAGATGTTCAGGCTCCATCTCATATTTACTAAGTAGATGCCAACTAGGCCTGTGTTCAGAGATGTTGACAAGGCTGGGGTCATAGGAATTTAAACAGAAAACAACAAAAAGCCATACACCAACCAGAGAAGTTCTTGCTGGCAGTTCAAAAATACACAGGGTTATGGGGTATTTGTCTCAGATTCAGGGCTGTTGCTTGCCTCCAACTCAGACTCTCTCATCTTGCAGTACAATTATTCTGTAGAAGGTCAAAAAAGAATTAGATTTTTTTGATGTTCTCTCCAAGCAGCTCCAAGACCGAGCAAAAGAGCTCTCAGGATGCCAGAGCCAGCAAAGTCAACCTCAGCCCCCAAAAAGGGCTCCAAGAAAGCCGTGACAAAGACGCAGAAGAAGGGTGATAAGAAACGTCACAAAAGCAGGAAAGAGAGCTACTCCATCTATGTCTACAAGGTGCTGAAGCAGGTCCATCCTGACACCGGCATCTCCTCCAAGGCCATGGGCATCATGAACTCCTTCGTCAATGACATCTTTGAGCGCATTGCTGGAGAAGCCTCCCGCCTGGCCCATTACAACAAGCGTTCTACCATCACGTCCCGGGAGATTCAGACGGCCGTGCGCCTGCTGCTCCCAGGAGAGCTGGCCAAGCACGCGGTCTCGGAGGGCACCAAGGCTGTCACCAAGTACACCAGCTCCAAATAGCCACACATCCCCTCTGCAATGGGACCATCGAGCACCGGGCCCTCCACGCAAGCACAGGTAGGCAGCCATGGTCTGGATGAATGTCACAGCTATTATCCACAGCAATTTGCAGCCTTGGGATGGGCATGAGAAGCTGCCCAGAGGATGAGGAGACAGTGATCTGGAGGTCAACTGGTTTTCATAGTCTGTTCATGATGTGGAAAGGATTTACTGAGGCTGGTAGTGGAGGCCCCAGCTTTCACATCTCATTCAAAGAACTGACCAACCATAGTATATCCAGCCTCCTCTGTGCTTGGCAAACATTCATGTTTGGCACTGGGAGGGGGGACTGGCAGCAGCAACACAGAGACACCATCCCTGAAGTCTTCCTGTTTGACTGCTTCCTCACAGTCATCTGATAAGGGTACTGAAGAGTCAGCGCTGCATCCTCTCTCTCATAGCCTGGATCCCTCCTGGTGTGCAGTGGCTCAGCCCACCATGTGCTGGCAGAAGTGGCATCAACAGCTACCAGGCACATACTGATTCAACAGCTATCTGTGCTTGACAGCCTGTTTTGAAGAGCAAGCCTGGCAGGCAGGCAGATGCCCACGTTAATACCAAGCGCTAATCCTCCTCCTTGCTCCTGATGGATGAGCCATGGAGCAGGATGAGGGTGCTGGCGCTGGAGCTGCCCACTGCCTCCCACCTTGTGCTAAGGTGGGGGGATGGACAAGGTTGGATGTTGGGAATGGGTCTCTACCTTTCCTGGCTGCTGTTTTGCCTGCCTTAGGACTTGCTTTGGCATGGAAGACATTGCTAATTCTGCTGCTTTTCAGAGACTTTTCCTGCCTCAATGCTGCCTGGGTGCTCCCTTCCACCATAAGCGTGGGCAAGACGGGGTGGTGCCCATGGGGGTCCCTTCTCCTGTGAGCACTAGGGTGGTGCAGGACAAACAGCGCAGAGGTTTTGGGCAGGGACTGAGGGTTTGGGAAGGCAGCTGGTGTGGGAGCAGAGCTGATTCGTGCATTTTGAGGGGTGGGAGGAAGCTGGCTCCCCACAGAGATCACTGCAGGCAGCTCACCTGGCCCTGCCCTTCCTAATTCATTCAGCAATTAGAAAGCAAAAGCAAAAACGGGGGTTGGGTGGATATATAGGGACACTTGCCTGCATCCCAGATATTTTAAAGATTAAATAATTTTAAACTACTTCAGATACTCCCCATATCTTTTCAAAGTCCACAGTGAGGTGAGCAATAATAAAACTGTGATAAAGCCATAGAGATTAGTGGAGGAGTGTCTCGGTTACAGGTTTATCTTGCCCAGACTGCTGGATAGCAGAAGAGCCTGTGTAGAACTGCTGTGAAGTTGAAGCTTCCTACTCAAAACACAAAATTAGCCAACATGAAAAAAAAAACCAAAAAAAAAAAAAACCCCAAAGTCTCTGGTAGGCAGTAACACTCAAATAAAAAATACTCATACCTAAAATAACAACAGCTTTCTGCAACTTACTCTGTAAATAAAGGGAGCAACAAAGAAATAGGATCCAGAAGTAAGTGCAGATTCTCCCTAAGCTTCAATACCTTGTTTTTAATTAAAAGGTGAATTCATATCCCAGAATAGAAGCTGTACAGTACATTTCTGTCTTTCCCCTGCATTTATCTCTGCCCTGTTTCTTTACACTTTGAGAGTGATTGGGACCTTTGACAAGTTTATGTTGGTTTTGGAGCCGTAGGACTCTGCAGTTACAGAAGATTCACATTGCAGTCATTTTTCCAGTTATCTAAGGAAAGGAGTGCATAGCCCTGCTCAGCAACCTGAGAGCAGCCTGGGGTCTCATGTGGTCTCTGTGCATGAGTAAAGGTCAACTTTGTTTATGGGCTGTTCCCACACCCCTGCTTTGGGCGTGAACACCCAACACTTGAAAAGGGGCTTTCCTCCCATGCTCTGCTCAGTGATAGCACACAGCTGTGTTTCATAGCCTAATGTAGCGGGAATCTCTGGTGATAGCTCTCAGAAAGAACAAAACCCAGCTCCCTGGGTGCCAGCACCCACAAGGAGCAGCTCCCAGCAGCAGCACCTGGATTCAGTAGCATTGGTAGCCTGGGCCTTTTGGCAAGGACACTTTGCAGGTGACAGCTTAGTACTTCCTTTTATTTTCCAATCAAATAGTCAAAATCAGATACCAAAGATTAACATGTACCTGCAATGGGCCTAGAGCCACCACCCTGGACCCCTCTGCCAAAAGAAATCCAGGCAGTGGATGATGCATTAGGGGAATGTTGAGAGTGAAGGGCTGGATGGCATTGCTGGAACTTTCTTCTTCTGTCCCTATGAGCTGCAGGTCAGAATTCATCCCCTTGGGGAGTCCTCTTGAAGGCAGGAATTCAGAGTGGAATGAACCCCCTCCAGTCCAAGCAGTGTGTTTGAACCAGGACAGACATCTCCCGGCATCACCTGGCACAGCCTCTACACTCTTGCTCTTTTGAGCAGAGCAGAGTCCCCCTTCTATCACCACAGGCTGCAAGAAATCAGGAAAATAAAATTAGCTATTGGCCCTCCAGGGTCTCCTGGGCAGCCTGGGGAGCCAGGAGTGAGGCTGAGCACTTGGCGAGAGCTGCTTGCTCCATACTCGTACTCAGAGTACTGGTCCCATTTTCTTCTGCCACTGTTGCCATTCTCCATTTTTGGAGATTGTTTCAGAGAGAGGAGAACCAATGATTTAAGGCTACAAAAATACTTGAAGGCTTCAAGGAGATTTTTATATTGTCTAAAGCCAAGTGACTGAGACTGATCATGTCCATGCATTTATAGTTTAGGTTGTCCTTTCACACATCATTTGCTCTTCACTGTCCCTTTGGGGTTTTTTTCACTCGCTCTTGACGATACGAAGCACAGGACTGAGGAACTGATCCATGTTAAAACTTTTTTTCCCCCCTTTTTTTCAAGCTTTGTTTTAACCCTGTGCTGGTGGCTGCTCTGTTCTGTCACTATTATACAGACACTTGTGCCAGCAAAGGGAAGGGATGATCCAGGAAAGACGAGGCTGGTATAAGCTAGGACTGACATAGAAACCATTTGGGAAGTTAATGGCCCTAGTGTCAAGAAAAAATGAAGAAAGGAAATTGAGTCCTGCAGTGGTCCCACTAGCAGCGAAGATGTGGCTTTTAAATAGTGCACTATGGATGTTGCCCTTGCAGTGTCCCACAAGCAGTTTCTCTAACAGTCCTGACGCTGGAAATCAAATACGGCCTATTTCTGCAGATCCCACAGGGCTCAAATGTTTCTCAAGGGAAAGGCAGCAGGTTGGGAAGGGGACTCTGCTCCCATGCAGCCACCCAGCTGTAGCAACTGGAGGTTCCTTGTTCAGCAGGCAAACCTACAAGACCCTTCCCACAGCTGCCTGCTGCTGGACAGGACACATCCACAGCAGTTTAGTGGGAATTAGTTTGAATGTGATGAGCTTGGGCTGAGCCTTAATATTAGAGGCAATAGAAAGTAGTCTAAAAGTTCAAGGATCAGTTGTCCACTAAGTAATCTGAGGTGTGACATACTTCACAGTTTCCTGGTAAGGAGGTTTGCTGCAGAAGATGGGTTCTGCACTACAGGATCCGTGCTTCTAAAAAATACATATTTCCAGCTCTGGAATTGAGAAAATGTTTTAAAACTGAAGATAATATACCAAGCCCTACTGTCCCTGCCTGATTCCCACTGCAGTCCCAGAAGCATCTCTGGGCCATGCCTGTGTTTTGCCAATTTAAAAAGTAAATCAACTACATATTGTAAGTTGGAAAGAAAGATGAAAAAGATGATACAGCCTTGATATTAACCTCTTATTAACCCCAAGGACATCACTGCACTGAGTTATTTGTTTTCATGTACAATTCAAGAGAGAAAACAAGCTGCTATAGATCTTCTGATTTTCCACCCTGCTTCCCTAGAAGGGCTTAAAGTCCATCTGCCTTTCACAGCAGAGTTCAACCTCTGAAGGAACTGAGTGACCACCTGCATGGAGTCTTGCTCCTGCTCAGGCGAGACAGGTTTTTAGTCAAGCATGGGGAAAATGAGGAAAAACAAGCATGGAGGACAAGTGCCTATCCTGGACACAACTGTGTGTCCCACGGAGGGACACTAAAGAGCCCTGCCCAGCAGAGCTGTGTGCCCTGTACACCCTTCGCACAGGTGACAGGCAGCCAAGTGGGTAGCCCCAAGTCCTGCCACCCCTGGAGCAGAGTTTGGCATGGCCTCTGCAGAGCCCTGAGCATTTGTCCCATCATAGCATTTCCTGATGGTTTACATCCAGATCAAATTGTTTACAGGGAAAGGAAGAATGGAAACTAAAAAACAAAAATCACTATCTGACAGAATTTGGAGAGTTTCCTGGGACCACCACCTGGGGAGCAATCTTTCATGCTTACTCCATGCACAGTATCTCGTGGGCTTATGTACACAGAGTTTTTCTGACAGTAAGTGTTACATCAAGTATGATCCATGATATATTGCTGCTGGTTTATGACCTTAGTGCTAATTACCTGCTTTCTGTTAAATGTCTAAATAAAATGTAATTTCCAACCTGTTGGAAGTCAATGGGACCCAGTTGTCGGGGTGTCTTTGCTTCTGCCTTATCACTGGTGTTCACAAAAGTCCTGCATTTCTCCTTCTCTGTGATATTTCCTCAGACCTGGGGTGACAGCAACCACCCTTCCAGCAGAGGGGGAGCACAGCTGGTCCTGACAAGAGGGTCAGTCAAAAACCAGAGGAGCCTCACACTGAAGGGATGTCACAGGCTGCCACTGTGAGACTTCATGGGGTGTCCTTCACCCCAAAGATTAGTGCAACATAAACATCTTTTTTTTCTCAAGCCCTTCCAGTGATCTTGTCCCAGGCAGAGCTGAGCCTGCAACCTGTCCTGGTGATCTGAATTAACAATTGCTAACACTAGAAACGTCTTTTCTTGGGACTGTGAGGAGTTTACAGGCAACAAACATGGAATGAGATGTAGCATCTGAAAACCCCAGAAAGAAAAAGATCTTCCCTTTAAAGAATAATTGGTAAATACACTCCAGTGAATGTATTACCTGCTGGACATCAGCATCATAATGCACTCACTGGAGTGGGAAATGCGTGTGCCATGCTGGACACTGTCTGCTGGAGAAACAAGCTAAGACTTCAGATATGGCATGTAACAGAAGTCAGAGCTAAACATGTTCCTAGTGTCTTTAAAGAAATACTCACAAGCTGAACATAAGTGGGAAAATCAGTATTCGGAGAAAAAAACATATCTAACTGATCTGACGTATTTATTTCCAAAGAAATAAATGTTGCTGCTTGTACTGATTTCCATTTTGATACCCCTTTCCAGAGACACACTCACAGTGCACTTTCAGAACAGAGCTGACACCAAAGTTTCAGGAAGACCCAAACCAGGTTATAAAAGGTAGAGCATAACCCTATGGTCATGCTTCTCCAGCATGCTGGGAGATAACTCTTTTTTTTTTATTTAGTTACTATCTAATTATTACTGACTGATTATTCAAAGACCATTAATTGGACTCAGGTGCCACATGACTATGGCTGTTGGCAGAACCAGATAGAAGAACTCAGGAACATCAAAAGGAATCATGAGAGGATGAGGTTTGAATTAAGAGGAGCAGCCCTTCATGCAGTGAGTAGTCCGCCTATAGAGGCTTTGCCACTGGATGTTTGAGGTGCTAGAATTGGTTCAAGGACAAACTGCTGGGAGAGAAATCCTTCAAGACTTGCTAAACAGTTTTAAACTATGCTAAAAAATATTATAGGCTGAGGGAATACAAAGAAGAATACAAAGAGGAAGTGACTGTATATCCTATTCCTGCAGTCTTTGTTGCCTGTCATAGCCACTACTGGAAACAAGATTTCGGGCTGGATGCACCAAAGGGCTGGTCCAGGTTGTCTCCATACACTCATGTAAAGTCTGATTTGGACTACACATGAACTGTAAAGAGTTTCAGGCAGTTTTCTTAGGCCTATGGAGCTTAGAACTAAGCATAAAAGCAAGTTTTTTACCTTCATTTTCTGTGTGGGTCCTGCACTTGCTTTGATGGTTATGTGGATTCTGTTCCCCTGGCTTACATGAAAGATGTGAAAGATGTTTTGTTTCTAGAATAGTTAGGGTTAATAAACACACATGGTGTGAGAATGAGGAAGCTTCTGCCTTCTCGTATAATGAAAATCTGTTTTCAAAAACATTTCACATTTTCTCCCTTGAAGCAGTTGATTTAAAAAAAAATACAAATTTCCTGCCTTTAAATGTCCATAATGCTAATTCCACCCCCTGACAAAAAAATCTTTTACAGAAATTCATTCAGAAAAAAAATTCTTACAGATTTAACTGTCTTCTAATTAAAGAAGAATATTCTAATAGTAATAGAAATGGGAAGATTGGTACAAATGAGAAAGGAATGGCAGTGGGTGGGTGTGAGGCACCAGAAGGGACCAAAGGCAGGAGACTCTTAAGTGAATGCTGCAAGAGGGACAGATGCTGGTGGGAACTCACTGAGGAGCTCACCAAGATGCCAGCACACACAGTGTGCTGCTGTTTGGTGTGGTGTCCTGTTAACCCCATGATTCTGTGTGTTCCCCTGTTCCCTCCCTAGCTTTGGCCACTCCCTCGGTTTCTCCCTATTTGTTCTGTACCCCAGCCCTGCCCAGGGACCGCCCCTGGGCTCCTGACAAAACCACCCCGCACCCAGACCACGCTGTCTCTCTGCCTCTGAGCATTGCGGACGCAAGATGTGGTTAAAGCCATCTCACACCCTCATGAGAGACCCTTCTCTGCCTCCTTTACCCCCACTGCGTTGTGACGCTGCTGCTGCCGGAGCCAGATCGCGGGGCTGTCCCAAATGGACTCCGGGATGCGACTGATGGCATGGCCCTGGGAAACCCTCACTGAGCTCTCAGGGAGCAGCAGCCTGCTAGGCAGAGTGCAGCGGTTACAACAGTTTGGGACATGGGAAATGAAGGGCGGGGACTGAATCCTGGTTACTGCCAGGGGTGGAACAGGATGGACAGTGTGGTTGCTACCAGAAAAGGTACAAAAGGCACATCCAGAGCCAGCATGTCACCAATTCAAGAGCAACACAGGAAATATGATGCAGACATGAGGGCATCGTCCTTCATGCTCCAAGTAATTGCAAATGGACAACACATATCCACAGCTTGGATACAGCCATCTCGTGAGGGTGCTGCTTTAAAATAGTTTCACCTGCCAATAAGGAGACAAGGCACCCTCCTGTAGGGATTTGTGTTGAGTTTACTACACTGCAGCTGCTCATCAATCATTTAGGTGCATCCAGCTTTGGGGCAGGAAAACCATCTCTTCTTCTGGGCTCCGCTCCCATTAATGGGCCATTAAGCCTCCTCCTAATCAGGTGTGGAGAGCATTCTTTATACAAAGTACATCCGTATCTGCCAAGGCTCAGAAAAATGTCCAGCACAACTTTTCAAATAAACCAGGAGATGTTTCTGACCTAATCTGCCCCACAGGCTCAACACATTCTGGTGAATACCACTCCTGCCTCTGAAAAACGTAGCTCTGGATGGGAGAGCTATGAGTGCAGTTGATACAAGCACCCTGTCTCCAATCTTTGCCTGAGTCTGTCTGGAAGAAAAAAACAAAAAAGGAGGGAACATAAGTGCACTACACTTATTCACTAAATTTCACTGAAGTGTAATTTCACTGAAGTGTAAGAAATGTGAGGGTAGGCTTTTGGTTTGTTTGGATTGCTGTAGTATTCAAGGGGTTCAAGGAAGCCTGATCTTGCAGGCACTGATGGAAACAGGCTACTGAACTGCTCCATCCCAATAAAACCTGCCCTTGCACAAAGCTTTCTGAGGCATGACTAAGTTATAGCAAATTGGGAAGCCTACGACAGCAAGGGCTGCCTGAGCATGTTGAGAGGAAGACGGTTGCTTTGTTGGGAGGTTACTTTATTTGGGATGAACATGTATCTCACAGCTAATTTTTCCTGTCATCAAGGTAATAAAAAGTCACATCTGTGTATTGACTTCAGAGATGCAGGATCCTCCCGTCTCTTCCACAAACACCCTGCAAATGCTACACCCACATGAACTCACACTAAGTCCGTGCTGCTCCCTTACTGACTTGCACTCTGGCCCTGGGTTAGAGCCAAACAACTGCAGCTTTAGGTGGAAAACTCCATGGTAGAAAAAAGAAGAAAATCTGAATTCATCCCTCAGTGCCTTTTGCAGCTTGTTTCATAGTGAAAGGACCGAGGCACCTCACTCTGCAGCTGGTCTTGGCTAACAAAAGCTGTCTCAGTGGGGTCCACCAGCAGTCACTGGCCACTTAGCAGGAGAGAGCCCGAGCTCTTTTTAGCCCAGATGATTCAGCACAAAGAAGCCTTTATAGCTCGGCAGCAGGCATCTCGCGCCTCTTCGCATCACGCCTCTTCTCAGGTTTTAAATACAAGGGGACAAAAGTTCTTACAAACCCCTAATTCTGTCAGTTCCCTGAACATATGCCTGAAATGCTCTTTCTGGCATTTAAGTGTCTTTAAATGGAAAAGATAGAGCTCAGGAATCACGGGACGTTGCACGAACCCTCTCTCTTTCAGAGCCAGCACCTTCCCCAGCATCTTCCCCAGCAGAGCTGATCGATGACCTCTTGTGATACCTTGAGATGGTAGGGCAGGACAGTGCACACCCCTGAACTGCAGCAGCAGAGAGCTCAGTGCAAGCAGCTGCGTGCCGTGAAGGGTGAGCAGGAGGTCCTCCATGCCAAAGAGGGTACCACAGCAACCAAAATTTCAGCCATATTTTAAAGGGATTAAAAATGCATAGACAGCAAAAAGAATTTTCATAACAAAAGACTAAATAGATGCAAGTTTGCAAGCAACAGTAGCTCTCTGCTTTATGGGAAAGTTACACTAGATGCAAAGAAACCACAAGAAGAAGTCTTATCCCACCCTGCCAGCTGCTGTGGGGCTTGCAGCATCCTCAGAAACAGCCCATACCTGCCGGTCCAGACAAGGAGCCTTCCCTAGGTAAAGGTAGGATGGAATTCTGTCCTACTCCTGTGGCTGAATAGTCAGTTCAGACTGTTCAGAAAGAAATACTCAGACTTTGGAGGTTTTTCATCTTTTTTTTTGGTTTGGTTTTGATTTTTCTTTTGCTGTTGCTTTTGCTTTTGTTTTTGTTTGTTTGTTTTGTTTTGTTTATAATTTACCATTTTGATAAAATTCTTCCTTTTTCTTCAGGGTTTAACCTGGCTGTGGGTAACTTTGACACCCAGCTACACACCTGTCAAGGCCTAAGCAGGCAACAGCTCTGAAAGTGTGAAAAATGTGAAGTGAACCTCAATATCAGCAGTTTTGCTTCTGGGAACAAAGATGCCAAAGCATCTGTGTCTGTACAGGGCTGAACAACTTTCTACTGATGTTCTTCCAGTTTGTCTCTATCAAGCTGTCTTAGGAAATGCATGAGCAGGGACCCACTGTTTGCTCGCTTAATGCTATAGCTCAGGAAACAAAGAAAAGGAAAAGCACCCTGCTTTCTTCCATCTGGTTGGCTGTGTGGGAAACAAGACTCTTACCTGCTAGCAGCAGAGGAAATGCTGGCTGCAGCCAACTGCTTCCCAGCACATGGCCCCTAGCCCTGCCATTGCTCCTATTCCTAACCTGGGGCATGCCCTTCTACCCCGCTGCTGAGGCTGGGCTGATATATGGAGAAAAGAAAGGAGGGAAAATGCATGTAGGAAGAAGCAAGCATTTCTGAAGCAAAGGATAGCAGATCAATACCCTAGAAACTGTTTCTATAACGTAAATGATTAATGAGAAAGTGTGTGTGACTTGGAGCAGAAATCCATTCCCCAGTGAGTGCCATCTCTTCCAGGCTCCCCACCAAGTGCACTTTTGCTTTCTAATATTTTTGGACAAGAGATTAGTTTAGGAGGCAGCCAAGGGTGAGAACTCCTTGGAAATTAGATACAGCACTACTGTTATCTAAATCTCCCACACATCTCTTTACCACAGCTAAGTGCCTGCAATGGGTGAAAATCCAACCTCTGTCTCTTGTTCTAGTTTCAAAACAGGTACATTAGCTGGGTCTGATGATCCGAGCACTAGTAGTAGTACTAGCATCTGTTGTTGCTATTATCAACCTTCATAAAAGGTCTTTTGCCTATCCTTGAAGGCAGTTTAACAGTGAAACTCCTTCCAGCACTGAAAACGGTGTCCTCTCCATTTTGTGGTTATGTCACGTTCCTGCACTTGTCAGATGATGACCCAGAAGAGGTAGCAGCCATATCAGTCAGTCTTTTCCATCCCCGGGAGTCAGCCAGGGATAAAGTTTGACTGGGTACTATAAAAGATTTATTGGAAGATGTAGTTGAGCTGACATCTCTGCTCACTTGTGGGATTTCATGGCACAGCACGGCAGGTTGTGTTTCACTGTGCAGGGCTGCTCTTCTCCTGTGCTGGTATCTCTCTGGCTTTGTCAGTGAGCCCTCACAATCGAGATTTCAGCTGTGGATGTGCACAGTCTAAACCATACCACGTGTTATATCCTGTGTGTCTTCCTAGAGGCCCAGTTGCTGTGCTCAGTAAGCTCCAGTGAAAGATCCTGCTTGGATTCTCAGGCAATAATTGAGATTTCATTAAGAACTTACATTATTTTTAGCAAGGTGGAAAAAGTCCTTTTTCATCATCTGAGATTTAGTTCTCTCCTTCAAGTCATCCAGCCAAGACACTTCCACCAAGGTGCTGAGTCACACAGCTGAAGATGGTGCCACCTTGTCCTTGCAGGAATGAGTGTGATATCATCTGGGTTTTGAACCCTGAGCTGAAATGGTGCCCGTGGCATGCTGACAAGCTGAGTCACTGAGACAGCCAGAGGGAAAGAGGCCTTGGACACAGCAAACACACTCTTCAGCAATCCAGTCCAAAGCCCTGACCCTGAAAGGCAGCCCACACAGAGGTCCTTCCAGCAGCTCCTGTATAAGCTGGCTTAAACCTGCTGCTGACAGTTATTTTCATTCTCATATTTAAATGTAAGCTGTGGGTATGGCAGAGCAGGATTTGGTATAAATCAGTTAATTGAAACTCAGCCAACTTGTGTCAGGGCTGAAATAAACCTGAAAGGTTTCCTCGCAATTATTTTATTTTTATATCAGCAATTATAAAATAATTCAAAGGAGGGCAAGTCTCAACACCAAACAGCTTCTCTTCCAGAGAGACTGCTCCCAGGCACAGGACAGGCTGGCAGGATGGCAAGGCATGGCGAGGAGGAGTGCCAAGGGACCCTGCCAGGTGCCAGGGGAGCTGCAGGTGAGGGCTTCTTCCTGGCTCTGCTACCCTCCCCTCACCAACACTTTCTCAAGTGTCCCCCTCTTTCTTCTCCTCACTGCAGGTGGCTTTATC
Source organism: Corvus cornix cornix (assembly GCF_000738735.6). Classification (NCBI taxonomy): domain Eukaryota; kingdom Metazoa; phylum Chordata; class Aves; order Passeriformes; family Corvidae; genus Corvus; species Corvus cornix. Next base: position 14,865,205 of record NC_047057.1, on the reverse strand, counting down.
TAGCTCTTCCCTAACAGGCAAGGAGGTACCACCTCCTCTGCCTCTGAGCTCCTGTCTCCAGAAGTAGATTAAACTTGAATAAAGGAAGCGTTTATACATCTCAAAGCCTCTCAACCACAATGGTGAAAAGGCCTCAAAGGATTGCACATTATGCCATCACAATGGAGGAGGTAAGTTTTTACAGTGCTGTTGAAGGAAGAGTTGTAGTCCCCACACATGCTGTCAGCTGCAAAACCCCAGCATGAATAAAGGAGCACTGTTTTTCTTTGCTCCTCTCTGCCTGGATGATGGGTATCTGATGTGCTGGGATCTCTCATCACTGGAGTTAAGAGCAATTTCCATTCTGTGAGCCGGCTGACATGCATTAGGAGGAAGTGACCTATACCCCAGGAGTGCACACTTCTCTCATTTTACTGAAGGAGCCTGAAAACCTTCCTTGAAGAACAATATCTGAAATTAGGCAAGGCTATAGAAGGTAAGACATGGCAGAACACAGATCCATGAAGGGCCCATCCAGCAGTGTCTGGTGGCTGTGCATCCCGCAGGATTTCACATTCCTGACCCTCCCACCAGCAGTTGTATGTAAGATATTAAATGTTTGCCATGGTAAACTGCTGGGCTGAGAGATGCTGAACAACATCTGATTCAGCTCCGTGTGAAGCCCATTCAGCTCAGGCTGGCATAGACCTGTCCTCTCCACAGACCTGATGCTCACAGGGACAGCCAAAAGCCCTTCCAGAGCTACAGCCCTTCCAGGCTTCCATTTAACCATCTTTGTGTATTTTAGGGTAGAAACTCTGCCTGAGTCACCTCTCAGCAGGGTTTATCTGAAAGCAGGATGTCAGGGACTTGGGTCATGCCCTCTTGGACAAGTGGAGAGCCCCTTGAGAAGATTATGCTGTGGCTCTGTTCTCACTCACTTGCTCAACTGGCACAGCTGCCTTGCCTTCCCCACAGGAAGCCTTTCCACTGAAAGAGAAAGCTCAGTGCTTCTTTCTGAATCCCACAGAGCACAACATAAATCCATCTGCAGGGGAAAAAAGAAGAAATAGAGTGTGCAAGTTTTGCAGACAGTTTTCACAGGCACCTGACATCAGTTGCACACCTCTGTTCTGCCTGCAGCTGCTGCCAGAAGTTATTTGCCATTCCCATATCTGTCCTGGAAGAAGTTGTGTCTCTGCTGTTTGGAAATTGTGGGCACAGGCAGCAGCTTGAGAACAGTCTTGGACTCCAAGAGCTTCAGCTTTACCTGCTTACGGCATAGGGCTGGCACCATAAGGAAGTCACTGAGCCACCTGGCTGGGTTTCTCTTGCACTGAGCCACAGGAGCAGCACGAAGCTGGGCAAGATCAGCCAGCATCTTCTCAGGGACTCAGGTCATATCTAGTGCCAGGGGTCATGGAATGGCCCACACATGCCCTTTGATCTTCCGGGTAGAAACAAAACAGGGAAATAATCCTTCCTCTCACCCTGCCTCCCATAAGAAGAGGAGTAAGGAGAGCACTGATTCTTATAGAGAGGAATTAAATATTGTCACAGACTGACCAAGCATTGTATGCAGCCATCCCTGCTCTCCCTCCAGTGTTTCTGCTGCCTAACAGTGCTGGTCAAATCCATGGTGCTCATATCTCCCATGGGCATATTCTGCATCAGAGTTTTGATCCCATGAAGTGTGTGTTCACTTCATCTAGTGCCATAATTATGAAGGTGGGACTGCAGGTTCTCTCCTCTACCCTGATTTGGAGATGCTCTGTGGCAGACAAATCTATACACTCACACAGAGGCAGCAGGGGGATTAGGGACAGGTTTTTGAAACCTGTGTCTGTTCTCCTGGTGCTGAAGGAGCTAGGATCTAGCTAGCAGAGCATGGGGCTTTCCTCATGCAGCAGACCAGGCTGTGTTTAGATCCCAGAGATCTGGGTTCCTTTGATTGTCTTACAAGTCATGTCAAATGCTTTACAACTTATTTCATGAGGTACCTGTGGGAACAGTCAGATGTGCTGCATCTCTCCCTAAAACTAACATGATTCTACTGCAGTGGGAGTTTGGGGGATTAGTAGCACTTAATTACACAGTTCTTTGAGCAGCATCAGTCTTCCTCATGTGCAGGCTGGAAGAGTCACAAGTTAATGACAAATATTTGTTCTCTTTAATTGTGTGTACCAAGGGAGGATAGCCCAGCTCCTTCCAGTTTTCCTCCTCCATCCCTCTGACAGCTTCAACACCACCTGCTCTTAGAGTGAAGTGGGCACAGAAATAAAATCCGTGCTGATTTTTGGACCGGGCAGGCAACATAGGCTTGTAATGTGAGAACATGCACTTTATTTTTAAGTACAGTGAAGAACTTGGGCATACCTTGTTGCAAATGGAGTGATGCACTTCACTTGAAATAAAGAAGTATCAATATGTTTATTGGTATGAAAAGCAATTTTAAAATCTGTTAGTAAATGTGACAGCAGTTTAACAAACTCAGCAGCAAGGTACACTTGGTTACTTGCTGCATAGAGGACAGAGTAAGACAAAACTGTCAGGGAAACTCTCCAATTGAGTCCTGAGGTTCAGAGAGGACCCTCTTACATTCTAAACTCCTATTTTGAGGGAAGTTTAGGGGTGGCTGGATCCAAACTGGGTCCCAAAATTAGTCAATGATTTATGTCTAAAGGATTTTACATGTACAATCAATCCTTTTTATCACTTGGCTACGATTTCAAAGTTTCAGGAAAAAAAAAAAAAGTAGTTCTTTCCTCCAGGCTGCTTCTCCTGTACATTGCTGTTATTCTACCATCGTTCCTCTGGGACTGCATCCCTCACAAGCATCACTCCTCAAATTCCCTGGGAGCCAGGACCAGCCTCACAGGCTCCCACTGCTTCACCTCACTCCTTGGCTGCAAGGACCTCGAGCACTCTCCTCTTCCTCCCAGGCTGTCCCAAAAATGGCTCCTACTCCCCAGCAGCTCTTCTCCTCCTTGTCCTCCTCCTCATCATCATGTGTTCACCCCTCTCCTTCATCCATAAAGACAGATACAGCCTGTATCTTCTTTTGCCAAAGCCTAGAAGTGCTGGATCATCCTGTCCTTCTCTGGTTTGTTCTCACTAAGGAATCAGACAAAAAAAGAAGTTTCTGCTTTTCTCCTGTAGCTTTCAGATTACGAAAAATATTTTTGACACAGTACATCACTGGTGCAAACACATCACAGTGAGAGCACTGGAAGGACTGACTGGCTGGCTGGTCTCACCCTGCAAGGCGTGGTCAGAGCGATCACCAGCTGATGGAACAAGATGCGTTTGAAGCCATGGGGCTTCAGACCGAAGCACCATGGTCCAGGGAGGTGACCAGATCCCAGGCTCTCGTGGATCTACATTTCAATAGCAGTGTCACCCTGCTGAGTGCCACTGGCATGCTGCTGAGCCATCTGCACCTCCCAGTGCTGCCTGCTGCACCGGGATAGCAGAGATGGTCTTGTGTGGCCATGCCGGGACCCCCTGCAGCAGCACGTGGCTGCTGTAGTCACATCCCACATCCCACATCCCCATCCTGGGGTGTCCACAGCATCCTTCAGATGTGGGACTGGGCTCATCATTTACACCCTTTGAGTTTCGGGGGAGGGTGTGGGGGGGTGTGGTTTGAGTTTTTGTGTTGCTTTGCACTTTTTTTTTTTTTTTTAACTGGTGAATGAGCAGTTCTTTATGCTGTAATTATGGGGGAGAGCTGAATATCTACAGCCTTGCTCTGCCAAAACAGGCATGTATTATGAGTGCTCTCATTCGAGCTTATATGTTCATGGTCTGTGGTGTAATGGGGTCCTGACCCACATGAGGGACTCCAGTGAGCTGCTGCAATGTGAATGGTAATAGGTACAGCTGATACATAAGGCTCAGAAAAGATTTATGCCTTTGAAAGATCAGGATTTTTGCTGCTCCTGTACAGATGATAAATGATCCATGTAAACTTTGTCCTCAGTTTCCCATTAACTTACGTTTGCTTATGTTTCTGCTCTATGTAAGTAAAACTGACAAAAAATCATGAAAAGATCATTAATATAATATATATACTGTTGTGGATATATAAGGTTTAATACCTTTGAATATTGGTGCCAAGATTTGGCCCCTTTTTTAATGACTCTTTATGTAAGGCCAGATTTGAAAAATCTGTGATTTAGAAAACTCTTCACAGGCAAATTATTAAATTTTTCTGAAAAAAAAAAAAAAAAAAAAAAAAAAACCCTACTACTAAAGAGCATCATTGGATGCTCTTTGAAAGACCAAACAGTTACTCAAATGTTGTTTTCATTGTATTAAAAGGTAGAGCTGCTCTACTATGATTAATTTTTCGTGTACTGAGTAGAAAGGGATAATCAGAGTGTGCTTCATACAGATTGACTGCAATGGCTTTCTAATTAAGTAGATGACTACAGAGCTAATGAGATTCAAAATTAATTTTCATATATGAATTTGGCCAAACCTATTTTAAGAACCATGAAAACAGATTGGTCAGAAGCTTTCTTTTGATGTCAATCAACTGCTATTTTGGAAATAAGCGTTTTATCACCAGGGTGGCTGTTTTGCAATGGCTTTTGCCTCTACCTGGTGGCTGGAAGATGAATTGCATGATACCCAGTTTTTCCTTGGTTGCAGGCAGGCAGTGTTTTTCGATAAGGTTATATATAAACATGAAAAGCACTCTAAGCTTTTACTATGTGGGGACTCACCTTTTTTTCCCCATTCCACGGTCTGGTCAAGAAACTAATGGAAAGGATTGGTGGTGTGGATATGTGAATAAATAAGATACATTCATCACAGTTAGCATCAGCAGCCATGACTCACATATCTGTAAGATTCCTTTGAAACCATCAACAGACTGGTGTTAACAGACAAGCAAAACCCAAAAGATAGTCAATTCGATTTTCAAAAGGTATTGGGGAAATCCTTCAACAGCAGTTTGTAAAATAGCTGCCATAGATTAAGAGAGAGTAAGAGAGAGTGTTTTCATGTGAGCAAGCAATTGGCAAAACCCAGGAACACACCAGCATTTGTCACAGAGAAGGGGAGTCCCAGCTGGAGTCCTACACTGACATATGCTGCGGCTCCTCTGAGCAACCAGTTTCTATAAAATCTGCAAACAAAGGTGAATACTAGACCTTCTGGGATATTGGGTAAAGTCAGTCAACAATATGCAGCTGTCCAAAATAATACGGACAAAAGTTACTTCAGCAGTTGCAGAAGAGTTTCAGAGAACGCAGAAACTGGACAATAAAATGGCAGGTGAAATTGCAGATAAAAGATAGAGAAGTTTAAGTCAAACCCATTAGCAAACCCAATTGTAGCTTCCAAGAGGCAGAGATAGACCCTGAACAAGCAAATAAAAACAAGATGCACAGTTCTGGGCCCCCATTTCAAGGCAAATATAAATGTGAAAATCAGTTACAGAAAAAAACTGTAGCCATTAGCCTTGAAAATAAATAACTGAGCAGGGAGACAATAAATAACTGCGCATGAAGTCTTGAGCAGGATGAAGGAAGGGAGCAGAGAGCATTGTCTGAGGGTGTTTGCAGCCCTGAGCAGGTGGCAGATGCTACAGGGAAGGAAAGGGAGGGTTTCTCATACAATGCGTGCTGAAGTTTCACAGCAGTTTGTGGGAGGATGACAAAATTTGTACAGTTCAGAAAGCAATCAGCTAAATTCCTGGAAGAAAAATTCATTTGGCACTATTAAAAATGATGGTGTTACTTCTGGTAAGGAAGTCTTTGAACCACACACAGTTGCAGTCTGCAAGCACTTCCATGAAGCACCAGCACCTTCTTCTTGTCTCCTTTTGCTCTGCCTGCAGGACCTGTCACTGCCAGAGACAGGGTAACAAGCCAGCAAGCTCTTTGGTCTGCTTATTCTTGATTTTTTTGGTATCATTTACATCCAGTACATTCCACATTTGAGGAAAAGCACCAAAGGCTCTCTTACTAATGATTTGCTGGAACACATCTCATCTCCCACTAGATGACATTTCAAACCTCAGCAGGAGTTATCTACAGCGTCTATAGCAGGACTGGAGACAGCTAGTCAGAAAAGCCTCAACTAAATGTGAAAGAGGGCTAAAATCCTTTCTATTACTAAGTCCACAGTGTACAACAAGTGCAACACTGCAACTACAACAAATTCCCATATTACATGTACTTAAGAAGTCTGTATAGCATGTATAGCTCACCTTAAATCTGACATAGTCTTGAGAGCTTGACTTTGCAAAGGCAGTAAAGTTCATTTAATTTGGTCTCTGTGTGTTTTGTGTGAATAATTAGTAGGAATAATTTTTTAAATCAGCAAGACTTTACATTTGTACTGTACATTTTACATTTTGGGATGATTTTCCTTTATCAGACCCAGTGTGGCTCAAGCTGCTCTCTTCCTGTGAGTGTAGGCAAAGCCCACCCCAGACATACAAAAGACCCATTGGAAGGTCCTATCTGCCTGCATCTTTCAGTCAGATTGTGTCTCAGGGCAGCCAGTGCTCCCACAGCACTGAAACCCTGATCATGGTCCACAGTGAGCACTTGTGCTTGGCAGGCTCAGCCCAAGAGGTGCTGAGTACCCCCTGCCATGGCCACCCTACCTGTGGGCATGGTCTTCACTGCACAGCCAGCCTCAGGCAACCCCAAGAGGAAGAAGACAGGTGTGTATGGCTTTCAGATAAGCCAATGGCACCAGATAAACCCTTGCAATGACACTGCTAGTTGTAGTAATACAGAGGCAATCCAACCCGAGCAAAGCAACTGCGCTCGGACCTGCCAGCAGACATCATGTCAGCTGTGACTATCACATCTCAGCATATCTCAGTTAGCAAAACTGTCAGTGGACAATAGGACAATCTAAATGCACACCACCAGTGAGGGCTGCCAGGAAGGTCCACCCAGCACTCCACGTGTTTGATGTGTCATCTGCTTCTGATCGACCAGGGCAGTACTGCAAGCTCGTGCCCCAAAGCAGTTCCAGTTGCTGGGATTCAGACTCCGAGGCAGAGGGAAAACCACAGAAAAATGCTTGATTAGGAGCCATGTCTCTTGGAACACCCTGCCATCACCTCTGCACATCCAAAGGAAGCCTCTGCACCTGGGTGATGAAATGCAGTGGCAGGGCTGATACTAGGCAGCTCTTCCAGCACTTCCAGATTTCACTAGCTCAGAGTTACAGGAGGATGGGATGGCTTGACACAGGTTGACTACACCCCATGACAACCATCCTGAGAAGTTCAGCACCAGGTAGGAAGCCTGCCAAATTGTGAGATTATTGTGATTTTCCACTTTACGACCACTTTCTACTGCAGCACTATATCTCAGTAAGCCCTAAGAGAGATTGGTTTCAGATGGGGCCAGAAGAAAGAGAACACTAACTGGTGCTCCCTCCTGGCAGTCTCATCCCTCTCTTCTGTCCTGCCTCAGTAATTTACCTTGCTCTATCTTCCTTGCCCTGTTTTATCCTGCTCTTTTCCCACTGTTTGCTGTCCTGTTTTGAAGTTGGAAAGGACCTCTGGAAGTATGTGGTCCAAGCCTGTGCCCAAAAACGGTCACCTACAGCTGTTTGTCCAGGCCCATGGTCAGATGGCCTTTGAGTATCTCCAAGGACAGAGACTCCCCAAGATGGAGACTCCTGGGCAGCCTGTGCCAGTACTCAGTCACCCTCTCAGTGAGAAGGTGCTTCCTTGATGTACAGAGGGAACCTCCGGTGTTTCAGTTTGCGCCACTCACCTCTGGTCTTGTCACTGGGCACCACTGAGAAGAGCCCAGCTCTGTCCTCTGTGCACCCTCCCTTCAGGTATCTGTACACTCTGATGAGATCCCCCTGAGCCTTCTCTTCTCTGGGCTGAACAGTCCTAACTCACTCAGCCTTTCCTCACAGGAGAGGTGCTCCAGCCCTTTCATCGTCTCCATGGCTCCTCACTGGGCTGTCTCCAGTGTGTCCATGTCTCTTCTGTATGGGGGAGAGCAGAACTGGACCCCACACTGCAGTGTAGGCTCTCCAGTGCTGAGCAGAGGAGCAGGATCCCCTCCATCCTCCTGGCAATACTTTGCCTAGTGCAGCCTGGGAGGACACCAATAGTTCTCTTTGCACTCCACTGCACAGGACCAGGAGAACCACTGTGCAGAGCTCACCTGAGATGTCATTGAATGAACTCTAACAGCCACCAAGTTCCTACCAATGGATTAGCAAGGCCAACCACTTCTGTATTTTAGAAACATGCTGCCTTGAGGCTGAGCAAACCATCTGATCAAAAACTACAGTATATAAAAAAGGCAAGGCCTTTCCAAGAGAGCCTTGCCTCAATCCATACAATAGATTGAGGTCACGGATTAGGACAGCAAGCAATCTTGGTAGTAGAACAGTAAAACACAAATACAGGGCAATATGCCTTCAGCAACCCAAATATTCACATGTCTCTGGCACCTGCAGGGTTTATACAGCATGCAGCTGGGTGAGAAAGCAAAGAAAGAGTATGAGAATACCCTCTTCCAAACAAGGCCAAAGGCTTCCCTTCATCCCCTTTCCCAAGGAGCAAACCATTGGCACCCAGTGATACCCACCCATGAGAAGTCCAGCATCCCAGCACTCCAGCACTATGCCCCATGACTATCCCAGGACTCTTCCCTGTCCCAGTCTGTGCTGACAGTATGCTCTGTTGGTTGAAATTTTCAGAATAAGACAACTTTGACAACTTTTTTCATCTGTGAGAGTGGCAGCTGCGGGAATACTTTTATTTCCAAGTCTCTCAGCCTCCTCATAGTTCAGAAAATACTTGGTTTTTTTGCACTGTGGGTGGAAAAGAAGATCAGCACTTTCTAGTGCTAGAGCAATGCTCTCTGGACGAGTAGCAAAGAGTCCCAGTGTTTCACCCACAGTCTGCAAAACCCAAGGGCATCAAGGCATTTCTCTAACATGACATGGCAGAAGGTGCAACTAACTGTAGAGGCAGCACCTAGGGATGATGCTGCACACTCCAGTAGGAATGGTTAGAGATATTCCCAGAGGATTTTTTTCACCTGAAAATGTGTTTTGGGCCCCTGAGGATGATGAAATCATCAAAATGGCATTTCCAGCTGACAGTCAGGTCAGGAACCATAGAATCATCAAGGTTGGAAGAGACCTTTTAAACCATCATGTCCAACCGTCAGCCCAGTACTACCACTGTAACCCCTAAACTACTAAACTGCTACGGGGAAGCAGGCAGGGTGGGCATGGTGCTGCTTTGGCTCTGCAGAGCCCTGTGAAACCACTGCTGCAGCATGAATGATGGTGGGATTTGAAACCAAAGCTGCTCTGTGGAAACCATCTTGTGTGTCTCTGGTTTCTTTGACGGCTGAGACACGTCTGTTGGTACAGGGAAAATCAGCCTGGCAGCACTGGTGGAGTTGGAGAACATGCCTGACAGCCAAATGAGCTTCCCATTCCCCCAGCCTGTGTAACCAGGGATTATTTTTGTCCTTTTTCCTGACTACAGTGTTCAGGCTAGATTATCTGAAGATAAGGGTGTTTTGGGGCATGCCAGATAGAACAGGAAATGACCTCTGGCTGTAACTGAGCAGGAAAGAGTGTCTCTTGTATCCACATTCTCCCACAGCCACTGCAGTGCTGCCAGTGAGGCTGCTGTGTGCTGAGGGGCTCCAGTCGCTGCAAATAGGCTTCACCAATTTTACTTAAAAAGCAGAATTTGGACTGCTTCCCAGATTATAATTACCTATGTATAAATATAATGATAATTACGCTACCTAAGAGAGACCTCAGAGCACAAAGCTGACAAGTGATGACAACTAAATTCATTAAGAGTGCAAAGGCTCTTCCTGTCCTTTATGAAACAACACTGAGTGATCTCCGAAGAAATACAGCAACCAGACATGTAGTCTGTTAATAAGTGGTGAGCCTGGTGAAAGCTTCTGGAGAGGCAGGACAATGAACTGTGGTGCTCAGTAGCTGGCAGAACAGCAGAAAATAGAACAGCTAAGATACTGGATTTTGAAAATGCAATGTGTTTCGTACATTTGGAGTGAAACTTGTTTAGGCTGGGAAATAAATCAGGGCAGGGGCTGTTTTCATCACAGAGGCCAACAGACATGACTTTCTTCCCAGAGAACAACTCTTTTACCTTTCCCAACACACTCAGGGTAACTCTGTCCAAATTTCTCATGGGGCATAGTCCCAAGGGCTGTGCTAAGCCCAGCCTGGCATGGGCTGACCAAGGAGGTGAGCTGGCACAGGCAAAGCTCAGTCTGGGAGTTCAGCAGCAGTACAATGCACACCATCCAGGCCTGATCCCTCTGGATGTCTGCAGCAGGACATGGTGTCTCCGTGAACCCCTCCCAGAGCCAGAGAGAGCCTAAACTGAGGCCCAACACAGTCTCAGTTAGTCTTTTTCAAGTGATACGGTATACTGGTGTTTCAAACACTTTCTATTTTTCCACATTCAGAGTTGCCAAGCCTCAGGGATGCTGACAAACACCCAGAATGTTAAAAAATGGATCTATGAGAAAAAAATTACAATTCCTAGGACTCTTGGGAAAAGATGAAAAGAGGTTATGGCACAAGGTGTGCTTCCAGTCCAGGACTAGAAACCAAGACTATGTCTTTCCATTGAATTCTAGGTATGAAATAAAACCAGGAAAGGGGGGGAAATAAAAATAGTCGTAATATCTCACATGCAAAACCTACAGCAATTAAGAGAGGTGCTGAATACCTACTTCACCTTCTCTTGCTGAAACAGCCACAAAGCCATGAACCCCACCATTATTGGAGTAACCTGTTACGCTGACTTCATATTCCCACATTAAGCATTTCAGTTAATATTTTTATTTTTCCAACAAGGCAACTAATTCCCTGCCTGCAAGTGTTTCATTAGAGCTGTGTGTTTCCTCCCCTAAGAGTCTGAAACACCTTGTCTTTGAATGTAATTGAACTGGAAAAGGAACAGGTTAGACCAAAGTCACACTGTCCTTGCTTTCACTCTACCTTCGTGCCCATCCACCAGAAGCTCTTTGAATAGTCTCTGATAAGTAGTTGAAAGAATTTTCCTCTGTACTTTTCTTCTGCAAATGTAGCTGTGTCCAAGGAGCCCATGGCAAGCTCATGAAAAACAGGCTATGAGGTCCTACTGCCAGGAAGGAGCTGAGCAGAAAAGTGGCTGGGTGTGTAGATGTTACATAAATAGCCAGGACTGTTTAATCTAATGACATGAAAACTATCCAGCTTCTGGAGAAGAATCTCCTGGTGCTGAGCAAGTGGGCAATATAATGGCAGATGATACTTCATGCTGATAAAGACAAAATAATAGAAATTGGAGAAAAAAGCCTAATCCTATCTCTATGCAAATCACAGAAAGTTTAGAAAATGTTAGTTTGCGCCAGCAAAAAAAAATACTTTGGAGGGATTAAAATGCCTAGGAAACAATATTTCAATATGAAATGGGTGTCTAAATCTTACAGAGAGCTGAAGGAAATACTAGGGGAGAAATTGGAGCAATCTGGATTCTAACACCATGTTGCAAACACCCATGTGTAGTTACTGAGGAGCAGCTACTGATGGTGGTACAAGAACAATATCCCATATTCCCATGTAAATGCAGAGCATGCCTACCCCATGAGCAGGCAGAGCAGTCCTGCAGACTTCTCCACAGCCACAAGCCTCTCTATCAGTACTTGAACTCTACTACTTAATCTGCCCATCTTCTGTGCCACCTCCTTGCTCCTCGTGGTTCTTGTAGCACTGTCAATAACTGCTCCCTGGTGACCACATCAGGGTGTTTGTAATGTGTTGATAGACTCAGCCTGCTCCAGTCCCAAACCCATTGCTCAGTCAAACTAGAGTGTCTACCAAGATAGTGTTTCCCTTTTGTACTCAGTTCTTATTAATTAGTCCCCTAATCCCCTGATTAAACAACAGGAGCTGGCAAAGTAAGGAAACTTGTCCTACTGCACCTTTATTTTGATGAGCTGACAGCAAACTTTCAGCAAACTCTTGGGCAAAGCCACAAGAGCTGATTTTTTAATCTGTTTGTACATCATAAGGTGAGACCCTGTGAGAGGGAAAGCTCAAATCCTGCAAAACAAACAGCAAAAGGTAATTCTCCAGGGTTTGTTTTTCACTCAGTACCTCTGTTAACATATAGGAGAGATATGGTAAGTACAGAAAAACATATCAATCTGTAGAGCTGCTCTCCTCTGCTTACTTGAACTGGATGATTAGTCTCACATTTTATTTACTCATTTGTTACAGTATGTGTTACAGAGCTTGTTATTATGTAGAAGTACATTTCTGATGCATTAATCTCTATATCACTTCCTTCATAAGTAACAATCAAGCCTTATTCAGCTTTTATTTGCTCTTGGCCACTGTGCAATTTTTGAACATGAAGTTTGCTCTTCTATTGGTTTATTTGTCTTATTTGCATGTTGTAACTAGTGGAGCCTTTAGCTAAAGTGAGGAGGGAGAAAAATACCCAAACCAATTTAGAGTGAGGAAATCCACAGGCAGTGTTTGAGTAGGGTGGAGCTGAGCTCCTTAGGGTAAATTATAAATGGATGGTATGAAGTCTAAAGAAATAAACAAGTTCCAACACTGAACTGTGGCTGTATCCATGGAGGATTTTAAAAGAAGCAACAGTATGATTTGCTATAACAGACTCCAAGAGAGCTCTAAATTGTCTCTACTCTTTCTGAAAAGAAAAGCTACATACAGCCAAGAAGACTTAAACATAATTCCTGCAATAAGGATCCCAGAATTTTGAAATCCATTCTTGGCTTTAAGAATAATGAATGCTAGCAATAAAAGTATTTTCTGGAATGCTTCCAAACCTGTGTGGTTCCTGCAATAGGTGAAGGATCAAATTTCACCTTATGGAGCTTGAGCTAATTCTTCTATCCCTAAAATGAACTCAGATCCAATGTGGAAACATAAATTGCTTTTGCTCATTTGACCATTCTTGGGCTGGACATGGAACAGATTTGCAAGGGGACTGGAAGTCCAAATGTCTGTTCACAGAGCAATTTCTCATGCTTTCTGTAGTGATTGGAGAAATCGCCTAAAATCCTGGGTTCATCCAACTTAAATTCACTATAATGATCATCTCCTCAGACCAGTTTGCACACTGTATCAGGATGAGGTCTTCTGGAGGAAATTTGAGCAGACAGAGATCCTCTCTGTGCTGCCCTGACCCAGAAAGCCAGGGATGACTCAGCCAGTGACAGACCAGAGCTCTCACCTGCCTCCTGCCATGGGCAGGGGAAACCTCCAAAATTGAGGAATTCCTCTTAGTTTTCCCCTTTCATTTTTTATTAGGCTTTGTCTGGGGTCACAGAAGATGGCTTTCTGCTGATGTGCAGTCCCAGACAATGAAGACACCCAACACTGAGGGTAGGATTTAACAGCAACCAGCACAGGTAGTCTGAAAACTAGGAAGTTATTTGGTTTTGGTTGTTTTGGTTTTTTTCATATCTGTTGTCAGTTTATTTAAAATAATAGGTAATAAATACTGTTCCCCTCCAAAACCTAGTATTATTCACTTCTAATGTGTGGCACAAAACATCCAGTTTCTTTCCAGGTGCTGGAAAATTGTACAGTTGTGGAATAAATTGTGGTTAAAGGCTGCTTTATTACTACCTGTTGTGGTTTCTCAGATTATTTTCTCAAAGTGTTACTTTAGCAGGAATAGATCACTGGAGCATTTGTGAAGTAAATAAATGCAGTTATGAAAATGTGATGCATGTACCAATTTATGTTAACACTATGTATATAGAGATCTTGTACAAGATATAGATTGTGTTGCATGGATGCCTAAAATTGAGGATAACTTTCTTCTTCTTCTTCCCCGAAGCAAGAGTTTAGAAGCTAAAACCCGTGGTTTGGAGGGGTGGGGGACACACTGCATATGACTTTTTTGCAATATACTTCATAAATCCAATGACAAAAATCTTTTCAGCACTCTTGTTCTTAAAAAAAAAAAAAAGTGAACTATTTTAACACAGCATTACTGAATGTGAATTTTAAGTCCTTCCTCATAGCACTGGTGGGCCAAGGTAAGAAAAACTCCATCTCCTTCTATAGAACCACCTCTTCCACAGGGATGGATGTTACACTGAATCACTTTATTCCCAACCTTAAAAATGCTACTGGATCTAGGTGCAGGCAACCCCGGGTCTGCACGAGCCTTCCTCTGGGCTACAGATCTGACAGCAGAGTCCCAGTTAAGGAATGATTCTTGATCTCTCCCCTGGTCTTGTAAACTTCCTGTTTTAGGAAAATCCCTTACAGTTTAACTGCTTTTTTTTTTTTTTTTTTTAAACTGAGCACTGAATGAAGCTGGGTAACAATTCCATCTTTTTTTTTTTTTTTTAATCTTCTCAGTTTTGTTTTAAATTCACTTTGGAAAGAAACTTGGAATATTTCACTCCTAGACAAGTTGAAACAGAGAGGTTTTTAGCTGTGAAATGAATATGTCATCAATTAGTACTAAGGAAACAAACGGTCAAGGAAAACCTCACCCACCTGCCTTTTTTATGGACGTCGCTCATCATGGTGATGTCAGTGTGATTTCTTCTGTAAGAAAAGCACAGCTTCTGTAAGAAAATCTGCAGAATCAGACGCAAAGAAAGTATCTGGTTTTCTTTGAAGGATCAGCCTTCATTGAAAGCTTGCCAGCTAAAACAAGAGAGACATGTAATTCTGTTTTTGTTCCTCACCTTGAGTTGCCTTTACCAAACGTTCTGTTTCACTGTTGCCTTCTCTGGCTCTTCTGGACCCATTGAAGCAGCAGCAGAAAGAGATCCCCTCAATTCTGACCTCTGATCTAACAGCGACCCCTGTCTCCATACAGAGCGATCTGGGAACAGGCATGATGACTCGTTTCACCCCTGGAAAGTCGTTTGAGTTGCCAGCGTGTTAAACAAGCCATTCTTTTTGCTAGAGCAGCGAGTCAGTCTTCAAAACTTTATTCACCATTTTGCATTTGAAATCTATTTTAATGGCAAAATAGTATGACAAATGGTGTAATGCATGCAAGAAACAATAAGGATAATACATTTAATTAGAAAACAGTGAAACACCACACCAAGACAAAATTAACTGGAAATAGAAGGTAGGTCATACAAACAGGGAAAAGATGGAGGATTTTGTGTAATCATACACAAAATATTTGCATAATCATACACAAAATTGGTTTCTACAGAAGATATTACAGTATCTTCCCAACTCACAGTTGCCTCTTATTGCAATAAAAAGCAAAGAAAGAAGTTTAAACTGTCTCTTCTTACAAATCTATTTTATCCTGAAACATGTACTTGGATCTCATTTTTGAAAAGCCAAAAAAAGAGATTATTTTATAAAAAGAGGTTATTTTTCAAATTGTGGACATTAAGCACAGCAGAAAGAAAACGTAGAGTGAAGCAAGAAAAGTATGGACTTAAACTAAAGTTTCCTTATGCAAATCCAGAGTTAATACTGATTAGCCCAGCTACCAAGTGAGTTGCTTTGTTTCTGGAGTATAAAGCAGCTCACTACATCCACTCAAACTTGATAAATGAATGGAATGTTATGTTCAATTTTTTAAACTTTCTTTTCATGAGCCATCATTTTCATCAGAGGACATGCAAAGCCAGGTAAGCTTCTAAATTCCATTTTAAAAAATCTCTAGTTGAGTAAAGCTGAATCAGCAAAACATCTTCCAAAACCCCAATTTATAAAGCTCTTTTTCCTCCTGACAGGCATACTGGCAATTATCCAGCTGGTTGGTTCTTTCTTTTTCTTTCTTTCTTTCTTTCTTTCTTTCTTTCTTTCTTTCTTTCTTTCTTTCTTTCTTTCTTTCTCTTGCAATAATGCATTTCAGGGGATGAAAGCCACTGAAAGAATCTGGTTTGTTCATAGTCCTCTTCTAAGTGCTGAAGAGCCCGAACTGACAGTGACAGATCACTCTAAAAGTTGCCTCCCACCTCCTACAAGGAACAAAGTTTTGCAAAATCTCAGTCGGCAACCTTGGGCTGCTGATCGTTCACCACCCTGGTCTTCTTCCTACGTCAAGCTCTTGCACGCGGGATCTCTGTAGGTTGGCACCGGTGTTTGCCGCCGAGGGTGGGTAGCGTGAGCACCGCAGGCGGCTGTCCCGCACCACGTCCCGCGGCCCTGTGCCGCCCGCGCCTTCCCGCCGCACCCACCAGGGGCCACTGCAGCCGCGGGGATGCGGCCGCAGCTCGGGCGCATCGCTCAGGCGTCTACATCGCTAAGGGAAAAGTAGCGCGACAAAAAGTGTTTAGCATAAAATTCGTAGAATTGACATTATAATCACCAGTGCAACATTTCCATGCGGGATTGGGCTTTGCTTCTTCCCACAGAAGTTTGCGTCCTGTTTATCACTATTTGCGATTGTCCCAAAGAAATCTTTAACTCAAGGCTCCACATCCTGCCGGCTGCTTTGCGTGGTTCAGAGCAAGGCGTGAGCACTGGGATACCGGCAGCCCCCCCTTGGGCCCCCACACGATGCTCATTTTGCCCTGGAAAGTACTTTCACTTTATTTTTCCCCCCGACATAGCGATAACTTAATAAACTGAATTTAAATGAATTTCGGTTTAACTTTGTTCTGGATGACGGATCTGAGACGACAGGTGGCTGCGGCGTGGGGAAGCGGCCGAGCGTCGCCGCCCGCGGAGCGCCGTCCGCGCGGGGCAGTGGAGCAGCCGCAGCGGGACCTGCTCCGGGCCCGCACGGCCCCGCCGGGGCGGGCAGCTCCCCCGGCCGCCGAGAGGCGCCGGGCGGCGGAGCGGGAGCCCCGCGGGGCCGAAGTCGGCCCGGCCCCCGCCGCCGCCGCCCGGGAGGGGCCGGGCGGGGCCGGCAGGAAACCCCGCCCCGGGCAGCGCCCGCCGCGCTCCGCGCAGCCTGCGCTGCTCAGCGGAGCCGAGTCGAGCCGGGAGGCTGGAGCGGGGACAGGACGGGACGGGAAGGGACGGGACGGACGAGGCGCGGCGGCTCTGCCGTGTCGCGCAGCCACGCGGGACCGCGCCGCCCGTGGGCCGGCCCCGCCGCGGGGGCGACCTCGGTATTTGATTTTCTTTTCTTCTTTTTGGCGAAGGAGAGGAGCAGCAGGTTTATGCTAATCGCCCTCTGGGGAGCGGCGGCGGGAGGAGGAGGAGAGGAGCCATTTTGAACTCACTTCAAAGTTTAAGGTGGAAAAGTTGGAGCTTTCCAGCTCGCTGCCCGCGGACCGGGACGGGGCGCGGGGCTCGGGGCCGGCGGTGCCCAGGAGGCGAGGGCGGTGGGGAGGGCGGGCCGGCGGCTGATGGATGCGGGCGGGCGGGCAGCCCGGCGGGTGGATGGATTGTGCAGCAGCCCGCTGCCCGGCCCCGCTGCCCGCTGAGCTCCGGAGATGCCGCGGCTGCTGTCCGCCGCCGCCTGCGTGTCCTGGGCCGCGCTGCTCTGTGCCCTGGCGTCGGCCGGCGGCAGGGACCCGCGGCCGCACCGCGCCGCCCCTCTCCTCCACCTGCCCGCGGGGCGCCCCGCCGCTGCCGCCGCCGCCGAGCCGCCGGCGCTGCCGCCCGCCGGGCGCCTGAGGGCTGCGGAGACCGCACCGCGCCGCGCTCCGCCCGCCGAGCCCCGCGGGCCCCGTGGCGGCGGCCCCTGCCCGCGGCGCGCCCGGCACCGGGCGGCCGCCGAGCCCCGCGGAGCCGCCGCCGGCTGCGCCCCGCTGCCGGGCAAGGAGGGCGGCGGGCGGCGGGGAGCGCGGCGGGCGCGGAGCCTCAACAGCCCCCCGCAGTTCCAGCTGCCTAGCTACCAGGTCTCCATCCCCGAGAACGAACCGGCCGGCACCGCGGTCATCGTGCTGCGGGCCCAGGACCCCGACGAGGGTGAAGCCGGCCGGCTGGCGTACTCCATGGAGGCGCTCTTTGACGAGCGCTCCAACGACTACTTCACCATCGACGCCGAGACGGGCAGCGTGGTCACTGCCCGCAGCCTTGACCGGGAGACGAAGGACACCCACGTGCTGAAGGTTACCGCCTCCGACCATGGCTCCCCACGCCGCCGCTCAGCCACCACCTATCTGACAGTGACTGTGAGTGACACCAACGACCACGAGCCAGTGTTTGAGCAGCCCGAGTACCGGGAGAGCATCCGGGAGAACCTGGAGGTGGGTTACGAGGTGCTGACCATCCGTGCCACCGATGGTGATGCCCCAGCCAATGCCAACATGCTTTACCGCCTGCTGGAGCCAGGAGCTGGTGACGGAGTCTTTGAGATTGACCCGCGTTCTGGGGTTGTGAGGACCCAAGCCTCAGTGGACCGCGAGGAGGTCTCTGAATACCACCTGGTGGTGGAAGCCAATGACCAGGGCAAGGATCCGGGACCACGCAGTGCCACAGCTATGGTGCACATCACTGTAGAGGATGAGAATGACAACTACCCTCAGTTCAGTGAGAAGCGCTACCTGGTCCAGGTGCCAGAGGATGCCCCAGTGAACAGCCAGATACTGCAGGTACAGGCCACAGATCGGGACCGGGGCAGCAATGCCCAGGTGCACTACAGCATTGTGAGTGGCAACCTTAAAGGCCAGTTCTACATTCACTCTTTCTCTGGTGCCATTGACCTGATCAACCCTCTGGATTACGAGACTATTCGGGAGTACACGCTCCGGATCAAAGCCCAGGATGGGGGCAGACCTCCTTTGATCAACTCTAGCGGTATGGTGTCAGTGCAGGTTGTGGACGTGAATGACAATGCCCCCATCTTTGTGAGCACTCCCTTCCAGGCCACAGTGCTGGAGAATGTTCCTCTGGGTTACTCAGTGCTGCACATCCAGGCTGTGGATGCTGACTCTGGAGAGAATGCCCGCCTGGAGTACAAACTCATAGAGATGGCACCGTCCACTGGAGGTGCCCCTGCAGCAGGTGACTCTGGGTTCCCTTTTCAAATCAACAACAGCACAGGGTGGATCACTGTGGCTGCAGAGCTGGACCGAGAGACTGTGGAAAACTATCACTTTGGGGTGGAGGCCAGGGACCACGGTGTGCCAGTCATGACCTCCTCAGCCAGCGTGTCCATCACTGTCCTGGACGTGAACGACAACAACCCCACCTTCACAGAGAAGGTGTATCACCTCAGACTGAATGAGGATGCAGCTGTGGGCAGCAGTGTCCTGACCCTGACAGCAGTGGACAGGGACGTTAACAGTGTTGTGACTTACCAGATTACCAGTGGCAACACCAGGAACCGTTTTGCCATCACCAGCCAGAGTGGAGGAGGGCTGATCACACTGGCCTTGCCCCTGGATTACAAGCAAGAAAGGCAGTATGTGCTCACAGTCACTGCCTCTGATGGCACTCGCTTTGACACCGTCCAGGTCTTCATCAATGTCACAGATGCCAACACACACCGCCCAGTCTTCCAGAGCTCCCACTACACAGTGAGTGTCAGCGAGGACAAGCCTATTGGCACCTCTATTGTCACCATCAGTGCCACTGATGAAGACACGGGGGAGAATGCAAGAATCACTTACATTTTGGATGATAATATCCCCCAGTTCCGCATTGACCCTGACACAGGCACCATCACCACCCTGATGGAGCTGGACTATGAGGACCAGGCCTCCTACACGTTGGCCATTACAGCCCATGACAATGGTATCCCCCAGAAATCGGACACCACATACGTTGAGATCCTCATCCTGGATGCCAATGACAACGCACCCCGCTTCCTGCGTGACCGCTACCAGGGCTCGGTTTTTGAGGATGTGCCACTCTCCACCAGTGTCCTGCAGCTGTCTGCCACTGATCGTGACTCAGGCCTCAATGGCCGTCTCCTCTACACATTCCAAGGTGGTGACGATGGAGATGGAGACTTCTACATCGAACCCACTTCTGGAGTGATACGCACACTGCGCAAGCTGGACCGCGAGAACGTGGCTGTCTACAGCCTGCGGGCCTTTGCTGTGGACAGGGGCAGCCCACCACTGAAAGCCTCTGTGGACATCCAGGTGACTGTGCTGGACATTAACGACAACCCCCCTGTCTTTGAGAAGGATGAATTTGATATCTTTGTGGAGGAGAACAGCCCTGTGGGCTCTATTGTGGCACGGATCAGTGCAGCTGATCCTGACGAGGGGACCAATGCACAGATCATGTACCAGATTGTAGAGGGGAACATCCCCGAGGTCTTCCAACTAGACTTGCTCAATGGAGACCTCACAGCCCTAATGGACCTGGATTATGAGAGCCGGACGGAGTATGTCATTGTGGTGCAGGCCACTTCAGCCCCTCTCGTGAGCCGAGCAACTGTGCACATCCGCCTCCTGGACCAGAACGATAACCCACCCGTGCTGCAGGACTTCCAGATCCTCTTCAATAACTATGTGACCAACAAGTCCAACAGCTTTCCCTCTGGTGTGATTGGCAAGATCCCAGCTCATGATCCCGATGTGTCTGACAGCCTGGCCTACACTTTCGTCCAAGGCAATGAATTAAACTTGCTACTTTTGGACTCTGCCACTGGGGAACTCAAACTCAGTCGTGATCTGGACAACAACAGACCCCTGGAAGCCCTTATGAAAGTGTCAGTCTCAGGTAAGCAAGCGTTTGAATGTGTGATTCTGCTTCTCAGACCAGTACAGGGGCATGGACAGAAATAACACACTTGCAGTTTAGAGTGTAGCTTTTGGTTTCCTGAAGCAGCAATTTATCTGTGAAATTTTTGGAGACGAACCACAAAAATGTATCAAGCCTATGTGCTGTAGATTGAAGTGGCACTTTGAAGTTATTTAGTAAACGTGGATCACAAGGATAAATAAACATGAGTGTGCATGGAAGGGTGCTTACTCCCTCAGCTGAGGTGGTACCATGGCTGGAGCTTTTTCTGATGTGGTTCCATAAAGGTAGTAAATGATGTAACTTGCAAAGATGTAGGGAATGCGTGTGTATCTGTAATGCTCCCTCCCTCTTTTTTTCTGTCTCCCCTCCCTCTTTTTTTCTCTAAAAAACAAAGTTCAGATTTGGTGTCTCTGCTTTTTGAGCAACAAAACATGTTTACTCCCTTCTGTGTACCTAGAGCTTTGGCTGGCAGTTCCTCAGACCTCAGGCCAGAGCTGGTGTAGCCCAGGGGGAAGTGCTGCTGGTGGAGCTGTGCTGGTTTGCATTGCTGGCCTGCACTTCTGTGGGAAACGGCAGCTCTGAAAGCAATGAGTTATGGCCGTGTGATAGCTGTGTAACATGGCCAATGGCACTGGAGTTGCTTTAGTGGCACTAGGGGCAGATACTGGCCAAATGCAGCCCCCAAATCAGGGCTGTTCCCAGGAGGGAGAGAAAGGGAGAGGGAGAGATACTGTGCCATTAACTTCATTGAGAACTTGTGTGTGTGTGTGTGTGAAGACTGTTCGATATTGTCCAATATGTACTTTTATTTGAGCACATACACGCTCTTAGGATATTATTCTTTTTCTGCTCAGTTGCTTGTTTATCATGGAATTACTTTTTATGCCTCTAATTGTGGCATCAATCATGCACTGAGTAATTTCCTCTGCAGGTGCCACTCTATAAAGTTTACTGTGGACCTGATCCCATATTTCTGTTGACTTTCAAAGGGTTAGCCAGATGCTTTCCTTGCTGCCTCTCTCTGCAAACTAAAACTAAGATTTGTGTTATCTTTGTAAAAAAGAAAAAAGTTCAAAGTAGTAGGTATGTAAAATCACACTTGGGGAGATTATTAGAAAAATAATAATCAAACTGTGGCATAATCCCAGCAGTGATTGTTTTGCTGTAGAAGCATCCACGGTGTGCAGCAAGGCGTCGGAAGAACGAGCCACACTCTCCCTTGTGTTTGCAGGCTTGAGTTTCTTTTTGCTTCAGAAAAATGAAAGTGATATTAACTGAGCTGACTGATTTTGCTGCAGTGTGTCTCCTGAAAAGCCACTCCTGGTTCTTCCAAAATGCTGGGGGGCAGCTTATATGGTAAGGTAAATGCTGTTTCCATGTCCTGTGAGGACTTGCAGGAAAAACAGACAGTAGGCTTGTGGCCTTAAAGAAAAACATTCGGATTAAGGTGCAGTTGATTGCATGGCCACTGTCTGTTTGAACCAGTAGCTCTTTATCTGGTAGCAGAAGATAAGAACTCATCTTGAAGCACAAAGCTTGGAAAAGTTGTTAGACTAGGTGAAGAATGTGTTTCAGAAAAATAGCTGACATGAACGATTCCTTTCTCAGTATAACGATTTACACAGTTTAAGTGGGTGAAGTCCAGGTAGAAGTGAAGACCTATTTTCTTATGCGGGAGATTGATTATTCCAGCATCATTTTCATGTTTTGTGAAAGTGTGAACTTTGAAACTGTGCTGTGATGTTCATCAAAATGGACTGTCTGCTGCATGTCTTGAGATACTTGAAAGGTTAAAGTTTTTTATGGCTAGGATTTTAAGATAATTTTAACAAGCACTGAACTACATTTGACATTTATTTGGAGAAGTTCCTCTGTGTGGAAATTGGAAGGGCAGTTTGTCATTGGGTGATTAGTCCATGCAAGTCTCACCTGCTTGATTTCTCTGATTTATCTGATGCAATTCAGAAAAGAAAAGAGACAGAGAAGAAGCTCAGACAGAAGTACTCCACAGGGTTATCTCTACGTGTTGCAAAACACCTGCAAATCATCTGCTAAAATGATCTGCCAGTTAGCTGAAAAAAAACGTGTCTATGGAGTAGCCATTAACCTTTCAACCCAGACAAACACAAAGTCCTCAGCTACTCACAGCTGCTCTTAGGTCAGGGAAGGACTAGAACTCTTTATGAACTTGGGGAATTTGATCTCTATATGAGTCGGAAATAGCAGTGGTGCTATAAAAATCTTATTTCTATCTAGAGATGTGTTGTGCTGCAGAGGCATGTGAGTGTGTGCAGTGCTAACGAGGAGCCTTGCTACTCCACTGAGTTACTTTGAGACACTGATACGTGGCTAAACCCAGCACTCTTTCCTTTGACTTGGGGATTATTCAAATAAGCACGGTAATTTTGGCCTTCTTCTTATAAACAAAATTTAAGAATCATGAAGACCAAGCAAATGGAGCTAATAGGCTTCATAAAGCTGTCAGAAGTTTCATGTCAGCATTGTCAGAAGCTCTGTGGGGTGGTGAGCAGCTGGGGCAGGCTCGGGGCGTGCGTGGCTCTGCCCTTGCCTGCGTGCTGTGGTACCCGTGGGGTACCTGTGGGCTGTGCCCCCACAGCCAGTCAGGAACCAACCGAGGCGGAGGAGGGAGGAGTGTGGGTGGTGTGGATATTAGCATTTTGCTTTGGATTGGGAAGGAGCTTTTGAAGTCTGTGTCTTTTGAAGTGAATCTCTCTTCAGGGGTGCCCCTCTGCCTGTGCCTGTTGTACAGAGCCGTCTGAGTGAACAAACCGGACCCCTTTTTCATGCAACTGTTCCAGAAGTGCTCCAGGGTTCCCTTAAAAAGGCACATTCTCCTCTTTCTAGTGTACCTTCAAGGCTTTCCTACAGAAAGGCACAGCTTTGGCTTTATATTCCCATGTCTGCACATTGTGTCGTTGTTTTAGCAAATGGGGTGAAATCTGGACTCTGCTGAAATCCTGCCCCTGCTTTCCAGGAGGGGCAGGATTTTACTCTGGCCTTCTAAAACAGGTGGTCAAGAGTCGATCAGTCTGTAATTTCTTATTGTTACTAATAAATATGTGGCTTAAATTGACAGGATGGTTAAATATGATTACTTTTTGTCCACAGTGATGTTCATGATAATGTTAAATTGGGATTTATTTGGTCAAAAAATGGGTTAAACATTGCTGAAGTCACATTGCATTTGCTTGTGTTAGACATTTTATCACCGTTCCTGCTGGGGTGGCAGGGGGAAGGCTGGTATGAGCATTAGCTTTGCACAAATGTTCCACAAGTTTGCCTGGGTATCACATTGCAAACACTGCTGGCACCTGCTTGGCTGTGTTGCCACAAGAAGTCCCACTTATCATCAACGACAGCTCTGTGGGGTGCAATAGATGTGTGTGCAAACTCTTCTGGGAACTCAGCCTAAATCAGCAGTGCGGACAAAACCCAGAGTGGCTGGACGCTACAGCTTTTGAGTGGTCCAGATAAATGTAAAATATCATTGTGTAACCTACAATATACAATTCTGGGAAGGTGTTGCACCTTGGGCACTAAGGGATAGACACCCAAGCATTTTTGAGGACTGTGCAAGCTCAAGTATTGTCTTTTACATTTCTTTAGCTTTAAATATCCAGTGGCATTCAGTGAGGTTATTGACTATCTGCAAATAGAAATTAACATAGAGCTTGTTTGTGTCACAATCAACTTTGGGAATTTTTACTCAGAGCTTTGTAAAGGATCTTCATTATTATTGTAATTTAAAAGTCATTATGCTAATGATCCTGAATCTCCAGGTCTGTGCCTTCTCCATACAAATACAGATAATGCAAAACTTTGGTGCAGCCCTTCTGAGAAAGGTGAGGCTGCAGCTGTGCCTGAGATACAAAGCATTGGGGGTTACTTGCGTGAGGCAAGATTTGAGATTAAAGGGAGAAAGGAAATTCTAGCAAAAAGGTATCCTTGTAATTAAGGGCCTTGTGAGCTTTGGAGGCAGGTCCGTAGGGCAGCTGCTTCTGGCTGCCAGCAAGGACTTGCTTCCAGGGACAGCGAGGGGCACTTAGCACCCAAACTGGCCTCCGTAGCCTCCCTCCCAGGGAAACATTCCTGCAGACAGCTGTTGTAAGGATCCCTGTGAGTTATACAGTTAGGAGATGATGGAAATGGATGGGTGGAGACGTGGAGAGTCCTCCACTTGGAGCAGGAGAGGTGTTTGAACCTGTTGTGTGGCTGCAGGGCTTTTGCGCGCTGGCATCCCAGGGGCCTTGGGCTCTTGCACTTCCCTCATGCATCCCACCATAGAGAGAGAGGGGAGGAGGCAATGATAGGAGACCCATTTAGGAAGATGGCCTGATACCACAAGCTGCAGGATTCATTGTGCAGTTCTGTGGGGCTGAAGTGAAGGATGACTAATAGCTAGTAGTGGTGAACATTTACATTTCTTTTCCTAAAATAGCAAATCAGAAATAGTGACCATCGGTTAAAGTTAGGGTAGTTCCTGGATCTGCTGGGGCTACCTGTATCCTTTATTGCATCAATATAGGTTCTATATTCTAATTCATGCTGCAAGATGCATTTTAGATGTGTGTCCTTCCAGCTGGCTGGAATGTGACTTTCCCTTTTCAGCTGTATGATCTGTTCCAGCTGATGAAAACCTGGCTACCTTGTTGCTTCCCCACAGTCTTCTTTCCACTTCATGCCTGGATTTCATAGGAGTGGTGTATTTTTGTTTCAAAAGACAGGAAAACATATATGGCAATTAGGGAAAAATATTCAGTGGAGGTCTGACTGACAAAGTAACATTTTACTGAGATAAAATGTATCTTCTCTCTGTCAATAAATAAAATGTTGATACTTTTCTCAGCAATTTCGGGGAAAGAAAGAAGCTAAGGTAAAAAAAAGAAAGTATAAGAAGAATGAGAATGGAGATATGACAGGGAGAAAGATCTAATAGGCTTTACTTGATAAGTCTCATGGGAAAGAAATTAATTGTAGAGAAGTATGATGGTGGGATTACCTTGAAAACTTTTTTCCTCTCATTTTCAAATTATTTGCAAATGACGAGATAGTTGTAATAAGCATTTTTAAAAATTGGATTAGTAATTGGCTTATATTTTTTGATTGCTTTTTAAGCTTCAGGGTATATTAAAGAATTGGTTTCCTTGGTGTATTCTCTTGTGATTTGCTTCCCTCTCAGAAGTCACTGAAGTATTCTTACTTCTGACCTGCGCTCATGAGTTCTGAAGAATCCTCTTATTCTGTTTTTGTGGTCATGCATTTCAGAATTGTTTTAGGCTGGGATTGTGGAACGTGCTGCAAACTGCCAAATGCAGAATAAACATTGAATTGTTGTCCAAGTAATGGCAAAATGACCCTTTGTTTAGAATACAGGAGCAGTTTTCTAAGTTTTGATGTTGGCATGATAGTAAACCTACAGTGGACGTGGTGGTGGGGAAAGTAGATGATGTGAAGCAGTGGGATTTTATACTTCATTATCTCCAACATCCCAAGCGTTACCTGAGGAAGCATTTGGCTGCTGATAAAGCCTATCATTTTACATCTGCTCATTGAATGGTCCATTTTCCTTCAGTGTATATGCTTAATACCTTGGAACTCCTGTCCATTGTTGTCTCCTGTCTTGGAACTAAATGAATTTTCTCAGACATCCCATGACTGAGGAACATAATGTGAGGTTTCAGAGTATAACATTAGGTGAAGGTAGGTTGTGTGCTCACTGCTCTTCTGTAGGATGATTGAGAGACCCTTAGCAGACATTTGGTTAGGAACCCAGACATCCTCACATTTCAACCAGTCTGGTCAGAGCATCTTGATCAGAATATCCTTGTATCTCTCAGCATCTTCACGGAGGGTTTGGAGTGACTCACTCGTGATCTGCCTCCTCCTCAGAGTGTGCAGCAGGTCTGTCAGACACCCCTGCGGCTGACAGGTTGTCTCCAATCTTTAGGCTGGCTGGGTGCTCAGGGTTCATTGGTCCAGGGGCATGTGAGAGCATGCCACACCTATGATGGTGGTTCCAGTTCAGCCAGATGTGTAGCTGCTGCATACATTGGCATAACTGAGCTCATGTTCATCTGGTTATTTTGGGTAGAGACAGCAATTGTTGGGCACAGATTTGACTTGCAATGTCACTGGGCCCCTCAATTCCCGTGTAGGTCAGGTGAGACTGATATGAAGGGCCTGGGAATATGACCACTCTGAAATTTGGAGCAGGAAACAAGTAAATGTGAAGCAGAAACCTCTTTAGGCCTGTGTGCAAGTACCTTTTCAATATTTAGCAGTGTAGGCAACTCTAGCAGTAATGCTCATGCATGGAGGATGAGTAAGGGAAGGATCAAATGTCAAGACACAAGATCTACACTCTCCATTCCTTCACCCTCTCTTTCGTAAGCCCTCAGGTCTCTGAGAGTCATTGGTGAGGACAAGCTCTCTGTGTTTGAGTACTTGAGATAACAACACTGCTTACTTGCTTACCTCAGTATTGCCTAAGTTACAGGGTTTGGGCAGCTATCTCTCTTGGCTTCCTTTGGCCTACTGACTTGCATTTCCAGAAATATCTATGGAAAGTATTTAGGAAATGTAGGAGAGTTAGAAGAGCGGAAGATACTCAGATCAGATCTAATGACAGTCTTTGGCAATCTTCCATGTTACAGTTTTTCTGTCCTGGTTTCTGTGGGAATTATGATGTTTTTAGGTAATACAGTACTTCCAACTACTCTGACATCTACTTTGCCATTTAAGAAACAAGCATGGTGGTACTGTCTTTTCTGAATGATAGGCTTTTTTGTTGTCTGCTCCTTTTTTAAGACTCCTTGGACAAAAGAGTGCATAAATCAAAGTACAGAACAAGTTGACGAGGGACTCAGTTCTTCAAAGATTTGTTCACAGTGGTTGTCCACTTGAAACAAAGAACATCTGAGACCTAATTAAATTCAGTTTTTCCACTTTGTATTTCTGTGACAAGTGACAGTATTATTATTCCCCCCCAGTGGAGCTCTTTGTCCAGTGCTGAAAAACACTGAATTACCTATAGAAGTAACGCAAGTTTCCAAAAGGGGCAGGATGTAATCTTTATCAAAAATTTTGAAATCTGTTGGGACTTGCCTAAGGCCTTTTTTTTTTTAAATTCGTAAGATTTTGCTTGAGAATGAAATTCCATGTGTTGATCTTGTTGGATTGAAAACAGCATTATCAAAGGTACAGCTTAGCTTTTATGGTCAGATCTCTATCTGGTACCATGATCATCTTCTGTATCTCTTCAAATGCAGGTTGCAGTCATGACTGGTTGATAAGCAGGAGGGCTGTTGACTGGAAATGTCCGTCTCACTCCACTGATGAAAGAGGGAACATAAATGGCTGACTTGGGATGATTGCCTTGTTGTTAGGTGGCTAAAGTTCAGTGGGATGAACCCACCCTGAATGTGTGTGCCAGAACGGAAGGGTTTGTTTTCTTTTGGAGCGATGATTGTACTTATTTCTGTTACAGCAGACTACCTGTAGCAACAGGCTTAGCAGACTAGATAGAAAAGATGGGGGAGGCTGTAATTTGCAAAGAGGAAAATGTTTTGCCATGAATAATGTTAGGATATACTTTAAATATTGTCAAGCGTTTGAGTGAATGAAGGAGGAAAGTAAGCTTTTATGGGGATTTGGCATTCAACAAAGAAAGAAAATTTTAAAATACTTCAGAAAGATGATCTTCACACTTGAAAAAAAGCGCTTGAACAGAAAAGTAGGATTTGCTGGACAGAAAGGAAAACTGTTGGACTTTGTTTCAACAAGTCATTAATGCTGCTAAGCTGTAACCACCTTCATATTTATTCCAGTGTTTACACTTGCCAAGCACAAAAAAAGCAAATAAATGGAGCAGTAAACCTGTAATAAATCCTCAGGGGATCACATAATACACATAGACGTGTTATGTTTATCACATACAAAGGAAAGTAATCTGTTTTCAACACCATTGCCTGACACATGATAGATGCTACTTTCCATCAAGTCTCCAGCACTTTTGGAAATGACTCATATGGTCAAAATATTTCAGTGCTTTTTGAAGGACGCAAAAGAAGAATCCATCATTAACATGTCAACATGGCATCTCCTGCCTGCCGTGGAGTCTGTGGGCTAGGCCCAATTTCAGGAAGAAGCGAAAGGTTCTGGACCCCACCAAAAGGGGCAAAGCAAGGACTGTGTTATCAGATTTGAGTTTCCAAGATGTGATGGCCAGCACCTAGCAGTCTGTCTTTGCTGTTAAATCCCAAGGGGCTGTTACGTTTGGAAACTAATGTACTCAAGGTGGATCTCTGCAGCTGCCATGCCACCAGAGCGTACATCATGGGCACAAAGATCTGCTGGATTGGTTGGGTTTGCTCTTTTCTTTCACTAGCCGCTGATCAGACTCCTTGATCCTATTCAACACTGATGTTAGCAAGTCATTGAGCTTATTGCATTGAATTCCTGTCATAGCACTTTCGAACTTCCCAGGAACCAGCCCAGCCCCTCATTTATTTGTGTGCTTGCAGTGGTGTTCTTGCTGACTCTGTTTCTAAAGGAGACCCTTGAACATCCGAGCTGTGATTTTTATTTTTAAAATGCTTTGGCTGTGTGCATTTAGTTTAATCCATGTAAAAGCTGTCCCACACCAGAGCATTGCTTGTTTTAGCAGCCTCCAGACACTGCGGGCACCGCTCAGCATGACTAGGGAGAGACGTTTGGCACCTTTCATGCCTTAGGTCTAGTAGAGGACTTGGATCTAACCAGCAAGTGCTACAGCACCTCACTTGTAGATGCCTGTTCCCTGCAGCCATATTCTGTTTTAGGCAGTTAAGTGTCCTATAAAGTGGGAATACTTGAAATACCATCCCACTACAGCTTGGGCACTTCACTCAGCATAGCGATCGAGACACTCAGCAAGGGCAGAGATGGGCTGGGCTCCAGCCCTTGATCTAAGAGCTCTCACTGTGCTATACATAAGGAGGAGCCGAATAAGGTTCAGAAGCTGTTGTGGGACTCCCATTTCCCATCTCTTTGGTAAGTGCTGTAAGCCACAGGATCACGCTCACTCTTGGAGAGAGCAGGAGAGGAAGATTTCTGGCTCATGTACATGTGCACCCCTGCTTCAGCAGCAGTGTGGGCAGTCTGGCTTTGACCCTCAGCTGCTGGATGCTGTTTAGGCCATAACAAAAGTGGGGTCATGAACCATTCAGGCCATGTCGGGACTAGGTCACTTCTGGTTGTAGCCAGGAACTCAATTCTTCTCACCTGGGAACTCAAAGGTAAAAAAACAAGAACCCTGGGAATTTCCATGGAGTACTTTCCTATTGACCAGAGATGATTTGTTTGCCTTCTGGCTTTAACTATTTGTAAATGTATTCTGATTTTATGTGGAGCAGCCCCCAGATGGGCTAAAGGGTCAGTTATGTAAGAATTAATGGACTCAGACTTAAATTACGCTGCTAAATGTTCAGAGTCCAACCATCTTCGCCTACTGTTTAATCCTCTTTCTCCCTGCAGCTTGCCATGATGATAGACTTGCTAGTAATTGTCGACGTGTTGCTGCTCGTCGCTTGGATGGGGTGGCTTTTCCCGCAGTGTGCTCGCTGCTGCTATAGACAGCCAACGCTGCCCTACACATGTGGTAAAGGTCTCTTGGCAGCAATGACTGGGTTGAACTATCCTGTCGGCTGACTCAGTTTCCCTTCTCACGGGGTGTATTTCTGATGTTGGTCTCCTTTTACTGACACAGTGTAATTTAGCGGTGTGTGCTCTGCGTGATGAGCTCTCCATCTGGCAGATAATTGCCTGCTAGTTTAAATCCCATCTTAACTTCAGTTTCTGGAGATCATGAACCTGCTGGTGCCTTCTGGTTAGTTTTGCAGGGTGTTTGCAAAAGGATTTGTTACAAGTTAAAGTGATGTGGGTAAATTTCTCTGAGTTTTTTTGATTGATAGGTAAGACAGATTAACTTCTAGGTCCTGCTTACTAAGCTACCTGACATGATTCTGCATTGAGTTTGGCAGTCCGATACCGCCTGGGTTTGTAGACCAAGCTGCTGACAGCAGGCACTGGTTGTTTGCGCTGGTTATGCAGAGTGGGAACCCTGGGTATACTCGGGGACCTGGTAGATGCTGAAAGCTTGTTACACAATACATGCTGGTGTTGTTCTTTCCTTCTTCCTTATTTTCTTCTCCTTTCTCCCTTTGCACTCACTGGATCTGTTTGCCCTATTCTGTTGTGCAGCAAGGTGCTGCATCTCTGGAGTTTGTTTGCTGCAAGTTTGTACAGGGCCGTGCACAGCAGAGACCTCACTGGGCTGCTTTTGTAATACCTGCTGTAAATAATGAGGAGAACCAGCAGGCATCGACTGAGTGACTGCCCTGTGAGATAACAGACAGTGCTGGGGACGTCCTGGGCCCGGCCCATGGTGTCTGTGGCAGGCGCCGGGAGCTGGCGGGTAGCTGCCCACCAGGCACAGGGCTTGCTGATGGTGTGTCAGCCTCCTTTCTTACCGCCTTCCCTCTTGCATTTGGGGAGGTAGGGCAGATTTCTCATCCATCCCATACCCTCTTCTGACCACTGTGCTCTCACGTGCTATTAGGAGCGTTTGTTGGTGCACAGTGAGGGGCAGGGTCCTTCCCTTCCAGGGCTGCCCTGTGAGATGTGCCTGGTGAACCAGTGCATTGCCCATGCAGCCCCTGCACTTCCACTGGCAGTTCTGGGGTTGAGACTTCAGTGGTTATGGCTGCTGGTTGCAGCTTCCAGAAGTTTTGCAGACACAATCCTTTGCCCCTCTCCTTGCGCAGAGCCTAGGGAGCCACAATATAAGGTGACAGTCCCACAGAGGTCACCAGCACAAGCAGACATTGGATGTCTGTGTCTAGCTCCAGGTTGCAGGGCATGCTGCACACTGAGCGTCAGTGTTTGTTGTCTTTGCAGTCTGTGGGAGCAACACCTGTGCCCAGAATTAGGAATTTGGCCCAGTCTGGGCATTGATGTTGACTGTATTTTTTTCCTATCCCTTGTGAAAAGTTGCAGTTGCCTTTATTGACTTGTTCCTTTGCACCTCAGCTACCCTATGGCTCAGCTAATAACAGTGTCTGGGACTTTATTCAGCTTTAAGAGGCTTTAAACTAAGAAATTCCTACTTACTGCTAACAGCATTGATGGACATGACTGATTAATGGCAATAAACTCAGGTGAGAACTGAGAGACAAGGACATTTTTTCTGTTCTATGAAATGAACATGTTTGTTTTGTATGACTGAGTTTTACGAACTTTTGTATGATCTGCTTTTAAAATATGTCCTTTGCCAAATGGTGGGGATTTCTTAAGCTGAGATGACTGATTCACTCCTTTATCTCAGCCAACCTGCATCAGACTGGGCTGAAGCTGAGATGCATCAGATAAAATTCTTCACACCACTATTGGCAGTTAAGAATACATCCCTTTTTTTTCCCCTGGGGCAAGTCCTCCAGGAGAGTTTCTCCTGCTCTGAGGTTGTGTTGGTGACTCCCTGGGTTTTTGCTCTGAGTCTCTTTGATCAGTCTGTAGCTGTTAAAAGACTCCATTGCTCTTTTCAAGGCCTAAAGGGAAAGTAAGGTGACAACTTTGATGGCCAGTTTGAAAGCTTTCTCAGACTGGAAAGCATCCCATGGGGCAAACAACTTTACTCACACTCTATGCATCCCATACTGGTCATATAGGATGGCTTAGTGCTGCATAAAATGTGGATATTGTGCATTTTCGGGCATTTCAATGAACTTATATAAGTGACTAATGATAAGAAAACCCTAATTAAATTTTGTTCCTGTGATGAAACTGATTTTTAGAGAAATCAGGCTGAGATTTCAGCAGTTGTGAAATTCACAGTGTTGTTCTTTGCACTGTAGAGCCTTTGTGTTTACTGCTGTAGTCATATTACACGACATTGCCTAATACCCAGCAAGGCGTATTCTTGGCTCATTCAGCAGGTAAGATTCCCTGAGGGTCACTGGATCTGTCCCTGCACTCAACAGAGATCTCAGTCTGATGGTTTCACAGCCATGTATTGGCATTTGCATTTCCAGTGTTTTTTTCTTTTTGCTATACTTTTCCCTTTTATTCTACCATGATTATCAAAACTAAGGCTCTGACTAGTTTTGTGACCTCTGTCAGCCCTTCCTGCATCCCACTTGTGGCAGTCAGCAGGCAGTTAGCTGGTGATCTGTCCTGGGGATGGGTTTTTCACTGTTGAACCCCGGCTCCATCCTCATGATGCAGTGGGAGGGGCCCATGGGTGTAGACACCTTGCAGAGATGGTCAGGTCATGGGGTGGGGGATTGAACTCGCAGCTGAGAGCTGGTCCTCTAGTAAATGAGAAGCTGATCCATTAGAACTTCAGGGTAAAGTAATCCCTTTTGGAAAGCACAATAGATAATAATCCAATACTTAGAAAGCTTTTTCTAACCACTGTTTCTCTCCGTTATTAGACATCTTGATTAATTTATTTTCCATTTCTGTTCTTAGGTATTTTGTAGCACTTAATTTTCTCTATGATAATTTATTAGTCACAAAATCTCTTGGAACAGGTTAGCTTCTATGTGATGGCATTTCAGCACCTCTTGGATTTCCTTTGGTTGGATCATGTGTTGCTGCTTGTTTGGAGGCAATGCTGCTGCTTCTCTGAAGAAAGCAATATATTGTTACTTGGGCGTGATATGCCAGGGTCACACTGCCCCCTCTTTGGAGATGGGCCCTCCATCAATTTATATAGTACTTAAAGTGCTTATCAAATACTGGGATGGAAAATTACTCCATTTTCTGAAATGACATTATTTGGGTGACTTAATTTTCTTGCCTGCCCACTGTCTATGTGTTTGAGTTGGTTCAGAAAGATGGAAGCATCAACCACATGAAAAAACGCAGTGTTGCATGGGGCTTCCACCACAGGGGCTTAATAAGTGAGATGGGTTTATTATATAAAATGAAGTATTACATGCTGTTGAACAAGGCACTGCAAATATCTCACCTCTCTCCAATTCTGATTGTTCCTAGTCAAGAAAAGTTAATGTACATTGTAAAGAGGGCAAATTGGGGAACGGAGAATGTGTTTTACCAGAGGTATCATTTATGATAGAAGATTGCATCCTTCTTATTGCAAAATAAAAACCAAAGAGGACTACGATTGCTACCTACATCCCTGAAGTACGTGAGCAGGACAGTTGAAAGAAAAAAAATGTGTAAGTGAATACAATAAATTTAGGGGGAATGTTAGAAGTCAGTTTGAAACCTTCAGGGAAACAAATTTCTGGGATAACCTCTCTGTGAAGAGATCCAAAGAAGTGTAGCTGGGTTTAAGATAAAGCTTGATAAATTGATAAGCTTCCTAGTTGTAAGTAGTATTATGTATATACAACACATTTCCTTAAGAACATTCCTTAAATAGAAAATTGAACTTGCTGGAGGAAAAATTATTTCCTGTTCTCTTTTTGCTGCAGAAATTAAACATACGTATTAATAAATTGTAAGAGCAATTAGCCCTTTGAACTGCCTGAGCTTGTGTAATTTGCTGTGTGTTGGTAACAGCATTGCTATCTTCTCCTAAACTTGGTATCAAAAGAAGGTAAAGAATCCACAAGGTAACGTGGTCCAACAGATACATGAAAGGGGCTGGAAGTTATTCACAAATGTCACAGAATGCAAGTTGCAGCAAATCTGAATCAATCTTTCTTCTGGCTGTTACAGCCCTTTGCTTCCCATCACCCATATGACCTTGTGCTGGGCTGTTTCTGTACACCAAGTTTCTAAAAAGCCACTCTGCCGGTAAAAAACCCAACAAAACAAGCTTCTGACTTAGCGTGGAGAAACAGCTGAGTTCATCAAATGAGTAGAAAATAATGCAAGGGAGGATGAGAGTTGACAAAAAGCCAAACTAACAATAAAAAACAGACAAAAAAGTTCTTACCTGATGTGAAGAAGTAGTTCAATGGAGCATGAGTTCCAGTGCAGAGGAGGAGAGGAGCTGTGGTAGCCAGCCCTTCGTTTAGCTTAGGGCTGCTGTGCATTTGCAACCAAAGCAAAACTAATTTTTGTAGGTTTTTTTTTTTTAAGAAGGGTTTCTATTGCCTGTACTGGAGCAGTTCAGCACATGGCTGGACAGACACAGGGATGGTGTTAAAGAGGAGGCAGTAATAAGGTGGGTTTAGGCTCTGCCCTTGGCTTGCTTTTCTTGAAGGAGATATTATATAATTTTGCCCATGCTTACATTACATCCCTCTGGAAGGTTGAAAGTTTCTAGAAAGTCCTTTTAAGTTATGAAGATGTTGTGCTGTCCCTCCCTCAGGCCTGTGTGACCACATGGACTCATATCAAGTGAAGGATTTGTTCCAGTGCTCTGTGTGCAGTACTCAGCACCTAATCCATGTAGGCAAGACTGTCAGCACTCACCACTTTCTTCTATGGGTACAAAGCTCCCAGCTTTCATTTGTATGAAGTTCTGCCACCTAGAAATTCTACAGCTTGGACACTACAGATTCTGTGATACAAAATGCAGCCGCATTGTACTAGCATCAAAACTTCAATAAACATGTTTAAAAACACCTGTCTTGAAAATGCACAGAGCACATGAAAAATAAATGGATGCATGAATAAACGGAATATATTTTCCCTGTAGAGTGCTGCCTTTTTAAGTTTGTTAATTTAAAAGATTAACAAATTTCAGTTTAAAAAGGTAACAAATTCTCTGATAATAAGAATTTTGCATTGAGAAAGTGTACATATTTATGAGCTCTGGCTCAGTCCTTTGAATTATCTAGGCACTACTGTAACCGATAAGGGAATGCTGATAACCCTGTTAATATTTCAAGGACTCTTTGCAGCTATAGGGGAGCACTCGGTAACTATCACATTCCTTTGCACTGCAGGACAGGTTTTTTATTTGCTATCTTAATGGTATTATATACATACAGGTTTTTTTCTAGCTCAGTTTACCTTGTCTTGCAGTAGCTCCTTGGCACACAGCCTCATGAACTCTCTAAGATGCTTTTTACAGCAGCTAGGCTCATTGCCTACTCTGGTGTGGCTGGGATTTGGATTGCAAATTCCTGATCCGAACAAAGAGGGGGAATAGAAAGGGCTGGTCTCTGGCCTCTCTCACACTTTAGGAAACTTTGCTGGCTTCAGAGGACTGTTCTGGTAACTCTGGTTACACTGCAAAAAAAAAAAAAAAAAAAAAAAAAAAGGCCTCTATCTTTGCAAAGATGGGTGCAGCCCCACCAGTTGTAGAGAGGTGGTTCTGGGGAGGCTGCTGGGATTTCAGGCTAACTTGAGTTTTGTCCACACTTGTTCTCTTTTTCCCCGTTGCTTTGTTTCCTCAGAACCATGGGGCTGGAAATCCATGGGTTTAGAAAAGGCAGAGAGTGGGAAAAAAATGGATGGAGACAAGTGGTGTATGCAGGATGTGTCCGCATCGGCTTGCTGGCTGCATGCAATCTGAGAAGCAGCTTCTTGTAATTGATTTCATGAGCCAGTATCAGCCGGGTAGGATTTGGCCTGTACCGGCTTGTGTTCCTTTAGGAGCAGAGGAGAGGAGTAAAACTAAACATGGTGACTCATGAGAGTCAGGCTCCTGCAATGGTTTGTGTGTATAAAAATGCTCAGAGTTGGGAAATGGGCTGTCACTGTCGTTAAATCGTTATCTGCCTTTGGTTTGCCGCTCTTTGGAGCCATTGGAGAAGGCCCATGACGTCCCTGTCAGCCACAGTCAGAGGAAAAAGTGGCCGTGTGTGACTGGCAGCTCTGGACAAGGACAGCCACATTACTGCAGGGCAACTGCTGAGACTAAACTTGAGTACTTGCACCTGGGGTTCCCTTTCTGCTGTCGCTATCATTGAAATTGACCAAAATCGCTCAAATCACTCATTTGTATGGAAACCTATACGGAGGACTTGGCACAATAGGCAGTGCTGGGCTAAGCAGCCTGTAATTATTCAGCGTTTTGGTTTTAAGTGTGGCAACCGCTTCCCCTAAGCCAGGCTTGTGCAGTGCAATGAGGAAAGGCACTGCTTTGCTGTCTCTTGAACTGTGTTTTGATTTGACACCATTCTCCCTTTTACTCTTCTGTTGGGTACTTGTGTGTTAAAGATGTTCACCACATGCTGGGATCTCCACCTCTCTTGTGGCATAAAATCACAGGTCTTTGTCTTAATGGCCTGGGAGGAGCCAGGTGGAGGCAGGGAGAAGGTGGCCAGATGGACCCCGGGATTACTCTGTCCCTCACCCTGGGGTTGATCAGAAGAAATCCAGTCAGGAATGCTTTTCTCCTTCATGAGAAAAAACTTCCTGAAAAGGGGAACTGGAAGGCTGTGAAGCTCTGGGAGGAGAACCTTGTTTGATCTGCAGATGAGAGCTCTTGTGGGTGCAGCGCCAGCATGGTGGCCAGGAGCAGCCGTGGGAGCAGCCGGGATGGTGGCCGTGGGCGGGAAGGAGCCCCAGGGCTCCCTCACACCGATCTCTGCAGACAGGAACAGTCTCATGAAAGCGTGGTCTTGAATATAAGGTGCGCAGAGCAAGCCTCTGGGAAAAGCTGGTGCTTGCTGGAGACGTTTTTTGGGTGTATCCTGCTCTGTGAGTTACAATTTCTGTGAGATAGCACACACCCTCTTTGGGTGAGTTTGTTAGTCAAAAAGTACACTGACTTCCTTCTGTTTCAGGGAAAGTGAGGCTGGAGGAGAGGCAGGTAAACAGTGTAAGGAGATCTCCTGGCTTGGCTCATTTTAGAGCTAGGAGGCCACCGGGACTGGGCTGGGCTGCCTGGTCATTTCCAGGCATATAGGTAATTAAGATATATCTTCCAACTAACCTAAGTGGCCCTTTTATTGATGTGTGAGATCAATGAGCCCAACTGCGATACAGACAGCAGAAAAGAGTCTGGATGATTTTAGCCACTGCTCTGCATGTTTAAGTAATTTAGAGAAGACCTGCCCTGTTAATATTTACAGAGGCTCATTAAGCAAGACAGGTATGCTTCCCTGCCCTGCAGGTTAAGTGGCAAAGCCTGGCTGGGCTGGAATGGTTCCCTCTGCTTTGTCCAGTCTGGTGTGGCCAGATCTGTCCCTGCGAGTGAGCCAGCTCGGCAGGGTGCTGCTGCACCTGCCAAAAATTGCACCTGGTCCAGGGCTGCACTATGTATGCATGTGTGTTATGTATGTCTGTGGTGCCTTCTTTTATTTAGGGCCATAAGCATCTCCTCTCAGACCTGCTAAATGCTGTGAGGCTAAAGGGGTGTCCGAGCTAATATTCCCACTCTTGCCCTGCCTAGCAACGTGTGCTAAGGAAAATGTATGAGAAACAGGACAAGCACAGACTGATCCTTCCCTCCTTGCACTGTTCCAGCTCGCAGCAGGCAGATGTTTAAGGGCTTTTGGGGCTACAGGTCTCCCCTGATCATGGTGTTGACTCACTGTGGGGCAAGTCAGTACCACATTCCATGGCCCCCTCATCTCTCAGTTTGTTTAATCCCTCTGAAGTTTCTGCTTTCCCCAGTGCCTGATCACAGTCCCCACCATTCAGATGCACACACTTGCAGAAATTATTTTCTGTTAAAACATGTTGCCTGATCATCTCACTGGGTGATCTTTAGTTTTTATATTGTGAGGGACAGGGTTTATTTGTGTTTTATTTCCCTTCTTGTTGTGATTTTGTATTTCCTTGTCATGCTTCATCTTAGCCATCTGTCCTTCCATCCTATGAGGAATGCTCCTAGTCTTGTAATATACTGTGGAGATGATTTCTCCAGATGCGCCTGACTTGTCCAGGGGGGTGTAAATGGAAGCATCCCAATGTATATGGGTGCTTTTATGGCCAAACCATTTCCAGGGAAAAGGCAAATTGCAGAGGTGGTAACTGTCTGCAATGTTCTCAGATGCTTTGAGCTTTGTATTTTTTCTGCAAAAATGTTACTATGTTTACACCATTTTTTAAAACTTCTTTACAAAACTTTGGATATAGAAACATTGTTGTTGTTGATAGCTGCTTCTGGTGGCTGCTGTTTGAAGAGCTGCAGGGTGCCCCATACAGCTTTTTGTTACTCTCTTTGGTTGTCTCTCTAGCTGGGCTGTTTTGGATACTGGCCTGTTTGAATGCCCATTGCAATACACAAAGAGTAACCATATCGCCTTCCCACTCATGTCAGAGCAAAGCTTAGTCATATATTTCAGAGAAGAATAAAGGACCAGGTGCAGTTGAATGTATTTTTACATTTTTATTTGTATTTGTTGCAGCATTTTAGCCCGCAGATTGTCAACATAAGGGCAGGCAGGAGAGCTGTGCTGAGCAGTGTTTGCTCTCTTTCCTGTGCTGCAGCTGAGACAGGGTAGCCGTGACCTGGGCTGAGCGTCTTGTCAGAATTAAGGTGTTCGTCCCCACTGGGCACTCGCTTACATTTAGGACCATCTCCGAGTAACTGCTGGTTGTGGAAACAACCAGGAGAGGGTGGGAGATACCCATGACGTCAGGGTCTCTGCACACCTTAAGCCGGAGTGGGCGTAGGACAGCTGCCGAGCTGATCCCTGCGGAGCGCATCCCTGCGGAGCGCTGGCGGCTGCGTGGGGAGCAGGGACCATTGTGGCTCTCTCATCCCTAGGGGAAAGGCTTGACTCGAGCTAAACGTTTTACCCCGTTCCCGGTTTATTTGTTTATGTGTCTGGATACTTTTGCTTTTATAACCGCATGAATTGTGAGCACATCTGAACTTGATACTTTAATTGCTGTATGAATTGCCTTTGAATTCCTAAGGGAAAATCCCTGGGTTTAGCTCTAACGATGCTCTCTACATGGTCAGGATTTTGCTTTGAGGTGGGGCAGGTGTGGCTGTCTGATTTCTTAGACCCCCTTGCTCAGCCCTGTGTGATAGAAAGACTAAGGTGAGTGCATGTGAACAGATTTTTTTTTTTTTTTTACAAGAAGTCTTTCTGTTGAAATCAGAACACACTGAATTTTTTTTACTAAGTCAAAATCAGCTCAAGAAAGAAGATTTCTGTAGGCTTCAGAAGATGACCAAACCAGTGAGAATATTATCTACTTGGCACATGGAATACAGGGCTTTGGGAGCTTCATGGTGGTGGGAGAGAGGGTCTTCATGGGGTCCGTGTCGCCAGTGTTTGGAGAACAACTTTATCCAAAATAGGAGCTCAGAGCTTGGCAACAACATTGGATGTTATTTTTAGGTGTTATATTTAAATTTGTCTCTGTTTACTGATTAAAAAAAAAAAAGATAAAAAATAAAAAGCAGAAAATCTTAAGCATCTTTGTTCAAAGGACATAAAAAGCAAAGTGTTGCTGTTTTTCTTGTGTTTATATTTTAGGGCATAGGGGCTTGATCTTGGTTCCACTTTGGATTGTAAATCACTATAATAAAATGAAAAAAGCCAGCAACTCTGCTTTGCCTTGCACACAAGTATGATACAGCATTCACTTTATTTAATTTTTTTGAGTTTTCCATATATGCTTTTGATTCTACTTTTAGACTTAACTGGAATTGTATTGGTTGTGTCTTGGTCACAGATGGTTGAGCAGGGAATTATTAACCCAGCATAAGAGCTAACATGAGGATTACTGGAAAGTTCCTGGCTGTGTCAGCTTTAAGTGAACTGCGTTACTGCAAAAGCTGCAGAAAGTTCAAATTGCTTGAGATCGTGCCAGAGGACTGTCAGTGGTCTTTTGTTAGAGACTGACCACCTCAGGCAGGGCTCACAAAGGGAGCCTATTTTGTTGAAACCCAGCAGGGCTAGTTCTGTGCTCCAGAGTTACAGCCTAGCTACCTTCCCCTACATCAGCATTTTGGATATTAAAACTGTTGCTCGTGTCTCCAAAAGCCTCTAGGAGGGAACCTGGCAGTGTTGTGACTTGGATCTTACCAGCTTTAACGGGAACTTACTGCCAAGCTCCTGTTGTCTTGTGGACTATCTCTGTTTTTACCTGAATCATAAAACTTGGTTTTGACCAAATACTGCTGGTTGACTCCTCCATATGGCTGGCTGACACCTGGGTCGTTGGTGCTGGACTGGGCATCCATCTCTGCTGAGGCTGAGCCCTACCAGGTTGATATATCACTGAAATAGAGCAGTACCCTAAAGCCTGAGCAATCTAGATGAGGCTCTGTGTCTTTTCCTAAGCAGTACAAAGCTGTGATGGAGACATCTGCAAGGACCCTTGTGTGGCTGAGGTCTGGGATATGGGCCTCCATGGCCATGAATTTCCTCCTCCAGTTGCTGAGAGAGGTCCTCTCCATTGCACATTCCTCCTCTGTACAGCCCCTATTGCTCTGAGGGATCTCAGATGTTGTGCTGCTGTAATTCTTCTGGAGCAGAAAAGCCTGAAATGTCATCAGTTCCATTGAGGAACTGAGGGTCTTCTGTGCACTGGGCCAACCCTTTCATATCAAATCAAACAGGAGTTTGGAGTCTGGACAACTCCTGTTTCTCATGTCATCATTTAAAGCATCCTCCACTGAGTAACTGATGTCCTTGATTCCAGTCTGTGTAACACCTGGATTTTAGACCATTTCAGGAGGAATTCGTCTAGGTTGCCAAACTCTTGGAGACAGAGGAAGAAGAGAGCAGCAGAACCAGAAACTGTTCTTTACTGTCAGCTCCTTGAGAGGTTGAGATCACCCTCCAGGAAACTGGAAGATGTTGAAACCTCTCGCACTGTTGTACCTCGTGGTGGGAAATGCCTAAGTGGTGCCTGTAAGAGGCTAGTTGGAGGGCAGAGCAGTGGGGATGGGAGGGATTTCCATCAGTTCCTCAACTGCTCACACACACCAAAGCCACATGTTGCCAGCAGCTGTCCTGAGTGTGTGACCACAGCTTTCTTATGTGTTCATGGAGGATGCCAAGAGGACCAGCTGGAGAGCTGCATGCCTTGTTGCTGGTGGAGTTTGGTGCTCTGTGGCAAAGTACCCTGACAGAAGTTTTAACAGAAGAAATAACCTGGTCGGTGGTCA
The DNA here is from genome assembly GCF_000738735.6 of Corvus cornix cornix. Taxonomy (NCBI): domain Eukaryota; kingdom Metazoa; phylum Chordata; class Aves; order Passeriformes; family Corvidae; genus Corvus; species Corvus cornix. Next base: position 14,823,612 of record NC_047057.1, on the reverse strand, counting down.
GCAAAAGTCATGACTTCCAGCTTTTCTTGCCTTTTCACCTCTTTTCTAGATTGATTGACCTATGTCTTCAGCTTTAGCCCGGGAAGTTGCCTTCTGGGGTGATTTTTTCCATCACTGTCAGCAGATTATGGAGGCTGAGCCTGACTTTCTGCACCTGTGCCTGTGCTGACTTTGATGGATGCATGAGTCTGTCACTCTTCAAGCTACTCCCAGCATGGCCAGCCTCAGTCCTGGAGGACTAAACAAGGACCAGCCTTTGTCTTAGCTGAGAGACAATGTCATCTATGTACAGAAGCTGTAGATAGCCCAGGGCTAACTGTATGCTTTCATAGCTCTGCTGCCCTCAGTGCAAGAGGCTGCATTTTCAGAAAGGAATTTGTTGCTCTCATGGAGAGAAGCACTGCCAGTCCTACCATGGTAACATGTTCTGCCCACTCCCAGAGGTCCCTTTTGCTTAGTCTGGGGGGCTGTGAACACACAGCCTTAACTGGGTGTCATGTCTTGAAGTGAGATCTGGTTTCTGGTCCCTTTACTGAGGTAATTTTTCTGACAAAGCTTATTTTCATTAGCCAAATGTACAGGCATTCATAAATGATTTCCAGAAAAAATCCTCAGATCCTGTGGCTTAACACTTCAGAGCTTAATTTTTTTTCTCTGATGATAGCATGACAGAGACACAAGTATTACCAGGTATTTAGTGGTTGGACCTCTAAGAGGTCCATAAATAGACTTATATTGCTACATTTTTCAAGTTTATTGTGTGCTTGTATGTGACTATATCTCAATATATCACTGCGACTATTTCTGAGGTAAAAATATTGAGAGATCCACTGTTGTTCCAGCATTTAACCCCTAAATAGTGGCAGTAGCATGAGACAAGGTCTTGTATTAGACCCTTTCAGCAGCTTTCTGAAGCACAGATATGCAAGTTTATGTGGATTCTTTCAGAAACAGAGGTGTTTCCTCAACTCCTTTAATTGTTAAAGGGTTTTTTTTTTCTGAACACCTCTGTCTCTAATACATACATGCTGCTTCTAGAAGAGAAGGCTCAGTACAGTAGTTGTACTCTTGGCAAGTCAAAGGCTACCCCGCAGCCCTGTATTCCACTCAGGCATGTCTAACATAAAATTATCTCCTTTCTTTTAACTATTGTGTATTGTATAACACAATATTGTTATTGGAAAACACTGAAGTGCTCTTTCTTGTGTGTGTACCTACACGTGTGGAGAACACCACTGCGGTAAAAGGAAACAATTCCTGCCGCACGTTGTTCGGGCTGTCAGCTGCCGATGCAGGCGTTGTTGGGGGTGTGTGTAGCCTTTGCATCCCTCAGATTCAATAGCAACAGCTGTTAAGGCTTTTGTGCCGGCTCTGATTGCAAAACCACTCTCTGCCTCTTTCTCCCCGTGCCGACCCGCCACCCCGCAGGCAGGCTGCGTGCGAGCTCTGGGTAGCGTGACCATTTGTAGAGGATGAGTCTCCAAAATCCTCATTTTGCACTCCAGCATCTGCCACTGGTTTACCGCGATTTTAGCTGTGCTGCGTAACCTGTGTGTATTCATTTCCCTGTGAAAGTAGTAGCAGGTCAGAAGTCAGAGCAGAGAATGAGCTCGCTGGAACCTAGGTGGGTGTAAATCCTCGCTGAAAGGGAAAACAGGCTACAAAGCATCCCGCGGGAATGCAGAGCACTTAGAGGGGCTGAGTTAATGTGCCTCTGAATTGGTACCGGGTTAGAACTGCACCGTGAATATTGAAGAGTCTCTTTTGTCGCATTAACGGTGAGGTAATTCTTATGGAATGACATCAAATTATTGATGAAAGGGAATTCTTATGGAATAGCATCAAATCATTGATGAAAGGGAACCCCTTTATTTGCTTATTCTAGAGAGAGATGGCAATATAGTACAAGAAATGCTGTGTAAATACAAGTAGCAAGAAATGGTTGCATTTGATTTTGTTGATGGAGATTCGGCAGAGACTTGGCAGATAAAGACTGAAAAACGCTAAAAAACCCTTATTGTGGATTGAAATAAAATGCAAATGTGCAGAGGTATGTAATCTTCTTATCTGTCCCTATACAATGCATCTTTATAAATTTACAAACTCATGAGGTACCAAAACCTTTAGATCCCAGAACACCCATGTTTTACCCAAATGATGCTTATGGCAGGCTGGTCTGGCTTTTTTTTTATTCTTGTTCTCTCTGTTATTTTCTTCCTTCTCAGCAGCAATCTTTTGGCTAGCTATAATGTAAAATTCCTGATTCTTTTTGAAAACTCATGTTTGCCAAAACGGTAACCTCATAGATTATTCTCTTGTCACTAAGGCTTTTAACCACAGTTTTGGCAGAGCCTTAAAACATGCCCTTTCTCAAGAAAGTGTTGTCTGGGCTAGAAAATCATTGGCATTAAAAAGAGGTTGTCATAGTGATTGAAACCTTCTCATAGATATTCCTTAGGAAAAGTAGGCTGCAAGATGCACCTTTGTAGTCCCTTTTTTAAGTAAGGGACCCTTTAAATTGAAGAGCCTATTTCATTGTCTAAATGCAGATTTCTGTCACTTGTAAAACAATAGGACTCTGGAGTGCTGTTTGTGTATCAATGCTTCTTTTAATTACTTTCTACAAGAAATGACTCAATGGGAATTAAGTTCCAATTTCTTGCTATTGCAAGGCACCAGGTTTTTAGGTCTAAACCAGGATCACAGCTTGGTTCCCTAGATTGATAGGAAAAGATTCAAGGAAGACACTCAAACTGAGCCCTGAATGACCAGCTCTGAGCAGGCTTGAAAAGCACAGCCTGGGAAATCCTTCCTTGTAGAAGTTTGGTCTTTTTCCTGAAAAGACCTAAACAAGGTCAGGAATTAACTGTTACCTCTGGAGCAGGCAGATCCAAATGTGTCATCAGTGTGTTTGGCTCTGGACAGAACTATGCAGATACAAAAGAGAATTGAGAACATGAACAAATCATTTTTATCCTAAATCTAAAAATACGGTATTGAAACAGTATGGTGGGGGTTTTTCTGTAGAGAGATGTAATTGTTTATTTGAATCGCTGCTATATCTGTGCTGTATTTCTCAATAAGACTAGAATAAGATGAGGAGGAACATGTTTCTTGGATAGGATCTTTACTATATAAAGTGAATCAAAATGTATGCTGGATAATCTTGGAAAAGATTGGAAGATAATTAAGCTAGGAATAAAATATGTGGAAGGGCTGGGGTGAGGTTCCAGAAGTCTCTTGGCAATTATGTCTTTCACTGCTTGGAGTGTCTGGATGTGCTTTATTGCCTATACCTACTTTCAATTCTTTCATAACACATGCACATGCAAGGAATATTAATTAGATGAAAGCTAAACTTGTGGCTAGATGGCCCAGAGCCATCTGTTAGGAACCCACTTTCTTACCTGGCTGCCCAGCAAGAAAGGTCTAGTTCTGAAATATTTGGAGACAGTGGCAGAATGAGAGGTGTTGATGTGAGCTGCACTGGATTTCAATGCCTACTCCTGCAACAAAATTAACCCCAAATTCCAATCCTTTTGGGATTAAAGAAAGAGACAAAGAAAGAGACCTTTAGGAAGATCTTGTTATTTCTGGAAGTACCCAAAGCCCTGCTGGGAATGAGGCCTAATGAGAACCTGTTATTGTTCTTATTGTTGTCTCTGAAGTTAAAGGGGCTTCTGCAATTGACTTGAAAGGAGCAGGACCTGGGAGCCATTTATTTTACTTTCATTCCCTGCATGAGAGTTCATCGGTTCCAAAATAGTAATTTCAGGGTTTGTGGGTAGGGGAAAATCCATCCAAGGGAGAAACAAGGGCTGGTTTTTTTGTGTTGCATCAGGGTGTCTGGGGAGTTGGGCAAAGCTTCAGCTGCAGTGTAGTTTAAATCTGTCTCACCATGGGTGCATCAATGTCAGCATTTTAGTTCAGATCACAAGTATGCTTTTGAAGTAGATCTGCTGATCATTTCTGCTTACTCCACTGCGATGTGCACTTCGATGTGCTTCATGCAGTCACTTGGGAGTGCAGGAACTGGGCTTCTCCCAAATGAAACTTGTCCCGAGTGCTCACTTTAAACACAGCCAATTCTCAGGACAGAGCCAGGACAGAGCCAGGACAGGCGAGACCAGGAACCCCTGAAATGCATGCAGAGAGGCTGTCAACTCCTGCTCTCTTTCACCTCACAGATCCTATTGCACTGCCATGTCAATATCATGTGCTTGTGCTGCCACAGCAGCCTGGAGGGGAATATGTGCACCACCCTGAGTTTCCCAGTTGTCCATCCTTGCCTGGATGCCAGGTACTAGCTTGGAGCAAGTCTGCAGGGTCTCATCAGGTGAGGAAAATCCATAGGAGGGTCACCAAGCTCACAAGATAACATGAGAGAGGTTTTGTCATTTTAGCACACAGCCAAGCTTGCCCCATGTCTGCCTTGCTCTTAGGGTGCTGCAGCAGGTGTTGGGCTACTGCTTTCATAGAAAAGTTTTTCTTTTCACATATGCAGCTGATTTTAAATATTTCAGAAATATTGGAATATTGAAATGTTTAGTAATAGATTTTTAAAGCAGAACAGCATGGTTGGACTTGGCATTACACTTGACAAAGGGATTGCTACATATGAACTGATGGCTGAAACAATGTTTTGAACAGATTTTTTTCTGCCCTTTCTTCTTGAAAGCTCTGAAGTTAAGGAGGACCAAAATCTGGATCCAATTCATAATTCTTGTATGTTTTCTCCACATGAGAAAGTGCTGTAAATACTCATTCAAAAATCCCTTAAGAAGAATAATAAAGGCATTTGGCAAAAATTGCTTCAATACTCCCTTTACAATGGCTCCCACCAGCTTCTGGTGTCTCTCCAGCTGCTATTTCAGCTTGGAGACTTCCCTGGTCCCCTCCTCTGGGGTTTGTTTCACGCTGCAGCCTTTCATCCCCCATTCCCGGCTGGGCGTGTTAGGGACCTGCGGGAGCGCTGGGTGCAGCCATTGTCCCCGAGTTACTCATCAACCGGAGGGGCCCGGGGCTCGGGGAGGGGGTGCCCCGTTACTGTGGTTACCGGCAGCATCGCGCTCCGCTTGTAAATGCGATCTTTGACCGCAGCCACTGCACCGGAGGAATTTTCACAGCTCCCGGAGAAGACAAAACTCCAGGAGCCGGGATGTAAAAGGTTATCTGATACAAGGTGGATGAAGTGGAGGCTTGTTCTGTGTGAAAGCGAATCCCTCTGCCTCACAGTGAGGGAAATGTTGGGAAGATTTTAAAGTTTCAGGCGTATTCCCTTGCAGCTATGGTCTTGTTAAATTTGTTTTCTCTAGCTCTGGTACAAGCGTCATACGCAGTGGTAGGAGTTTGGCCGTTGGCCATTTGCAGAGGTATAAGGTCACTCAAAATTGTTCTTGCACTTGTGTGTTCACAGCAAGAAAATTTTAATGAGTCTTTCATCGGTAGCAGCCAGATCGTATCTGCTCCAGGGTATCACTCATCTAGCCCCAGCAGAATTAACGTGTTGAATGCCCTGAGCTACGGGCTGAACTCACAGAAAAGGAGCTCAAGTCTTTGTCTGCGTAGCCACAGCAACAAAACCACAGATGAACTATAAGTTTCTCCAGGATCTGACAATAAACATGCTTTAGCCTGAAAGATTGCAATCACCTGCTTATAGGAGGGTATTCTCAGTCGGGATTTTTTGCTTATCTATTTCAAATTGATGGGTCACTGAATAACAGAAACTGGGGCCAGAGCACTGGAGACATGATAATATCACTTCATTTACCATTGCACTTTGTCTTACGTTCACTTTTACATTATGTTAGTAACTTTATTTTTCAGGGGAGTTTGTACCCATAGACTATATGTATCTATTCTGTATCACATTTTTATTTACTTGAATTGCTTAAAATCTTTAATTCAAGGCATGGGTTTAACAGGGGAAGGGGCTGGTGCTGCGCTGGCTGAAAGGGAAGTGCAAGAGGTGCAGGTTCTGGGATTGTCCCCCCTTGCTGGGACTCTGCCCTCCTCCCATGTGCTTCAGACACTCCAAGCTTTTCTTAGGACTTTAGAAGTCCCTTCTTTCTTCCCATATGTATGAGTTCAGGTCTTCTCTGCCTCTGTTCTTTCAGTGCTTAAATAGAAAATACACTGGCACCTGTGCAGTTAATGAAAACACAAGAAATTATTGCCTGCCTAAATTTAAAATCTGTGTGATGGCTCTGAGCAGATCCTCAACCCTTACAGTGTGAAGATGGCAGCTTGCTGCCAACAGTGGAGGTCCTGCCCCTGGGTCAGAGGACAAGAAGGGGTGACAGTGGCATGCTGTGTTGGCTCCAGATTTCAGGGACAGGGTGGACAACTGGTCTCTTGGATGGCGTCAGGAATGAAACCAAGGGAATTAATGCAGTTAAACCTGCATCCAGTTTTTTCGTAGTTCCCTCTTTGCTACTGTGGGAAGCTCCCAAAGTGAGTATGATTCATCAGGGCCAAACAATATGAGCTTTTGAAGATGCTCTCCTTGCTCCACTTCAGGAGCTGCATTCAGAGCTTGAGGGGTGCTGCAAGGAGAGACATCCCAAGGCAAGCATGTGGGCAGTCGGGGTGGCGTAGCAGGTGGGGGCTGCATGGTGCTATGGGATCACAGCCCCAAACAGAGATGATAGGCCAGATACAGTTTCACTGGGGCTTGTACTGTGGCATAAAGGGTTCTTTTTTAGTGCAGCCAAGAATTCCATTAGCCTTTTCTTTTCCCAAACAGCCTGTCTCCTATCCGCTGGCAGTACGTTTTGGTTACCTTGCATCATATAGTGTGTCTTACATGGTTTTGCTCTAAAATGCATCTCTTTACATTTGCTCACATTACAGTGAATTCTGTCACTTTACCACAACCAGCTCCCACAGGCCTAAAGTCATGCAGAGTGTCCTGATGATTCCATGAGTCTGTTCCCAGTGGGGAGGTGAGCAGAATTTGGTTGCTGGTGGGACCACAGCCTGTCCAGCACAGTCTGTGTGGCGTGGAACATTAAATGTACTGAACAGATTTGAGTGGTCTAGGGTGTGAAGCCTTAGAGCCTGTGAAATTGCAGTGCTACAATGACATTGTGAGGTGTTTGACTTTACAGGAAATCCTTTGCTCATTTATTGTAATTTTTGAACATCTATCCAATTTATAAAGACAGAATTCTCCCATCTCTTCCTCTTGAAAACTCCGAGAAAGCAGCTCTTCTGTTGTGTTGTAAGTGTTACAATACTGTCTGTGTGCACCCTCTAGTCCCTATAATGTCACATCACTTGGGACTAGGAATTTGAGAATATTCAGTACTTTAGTGGAAAGAGCACCCAAAAGATCCAAGTTTTACTCCATCAAAATTAAAATAGTAGATATTACACACTATCACTCTTACGTTAGTAACTTTGGCTGCATTAGAAGAAATCTGTCCTATGAAAACACTTTTATCTGCTAGTAAAAGTATCTTAAAACTGTTTATACTCTTGCTGAACTTTATGTGAATGGTCCTTCTGCTGTGAGAGGTAAATACTAGTTTAATTGCACTTTTTGGTGGAGCTCTTTTAGTTTCCCTGTAGATTACCAGCAGCTTATACCCACTCCTGCCACTACCCATCATTGCAGAAAGCAGACTCTCCAGTGCTGACTCTCAGAATAAACTGGTCTGAGAAACTGTTGGCAAATAAACTACTGCAGTTAGATGGTTTAGAACAGGGCTAATGAGGATAAATTTGCAGGGATATTTTGCATGATTCAGCATGGCTGTCAACCACATTTGCTGTTTCTGCCCAAAATACTAGAATATGTGTAATTTGGTTGCAAGTGGTAAAACAGTTTTCAGGTATAAACAGGTCAATTCTCTATAGATCAGAGACACCAAAGGTTATTTTAATAATTTTCAGGTCTGAAAACTCTGTCTATCACTCACAAGGGTCTCTTTAGGCACCAACACTCCAAATTCTTGTCTGAGTAAGCTATCTTGTCTACCTTGAACAATTTCATTAACTTCATTCTAACTGTCTGGGTAGGAAGAGGTTTGCAAGACAGGTCAACAGTTTGACTTCCTTTCCCACATGGTGCTAGACTTCATTGTAACAAACTGCTTGTTACCATTTTCAATTCATTTTTAGGAGGAAAGACTGGTTTTGATAAGTAATCTAGGCCCTGTTGTTTGCCCTCATTTCATATGGATTTTTCTTGCCTGTGGATTTTGTAACATTTTTCTCTGTTGAGATCTATTCTTTTAAGAATGGTTATTTTGGTAAGAGCTATCACTTGCAGAGATTTGCGTACCTAAAGTGCTGAGGTCGCTTGTACAGTGATACCATTGGATTTCCACGTCTCGCGTATTTGTCTCCGTGTCGGATTAACTGTTCTTGCTGTGCCACCAGGAACATCTGTCAATCTTTTCTGCACTGTCTGGCAGCTTCATTAAGGATCTCAAATGCTTGTAAACACCTTGGGGCAGGGCCTGTCTCTGACTTTTCTCTTGGTCAATGCAGTGTGTTTAGAAAGCGCTGCACCAGCGACAGTTCTAAGTAACAGACACAGATAGTATGTGAGTACTCAGAAAAAGTAGAAGATTCATCATCTCAATTTGAAGGGTTTGGGCACTGGCCTCTCTCACAAAAGTCACTGGGATAGGAAGAACTTGGACTTTTCCAGGTCAAGCTTTTAATCTCCAGAATGTCCAGGTTCTGTTCTGTACTGCAATTTACCATTGGAAAAGTATTTGAGGTCTTGGTAATTTTGTTTATTTAAGTGGGGGTTTTGTGTGATCACTTGAGGGAATAAATGAGTTCTTTTGTGTTTCTTAGTGTTATTTTATACTTGCATCATATGTTGTTGGACAGATCAGAGGCACGGTTTGTTCTTGGTACATGCGCTTCAAGTGACGTTTCCAGTGGTGGCCATAAGAAAAAGAAGGCAAATAATCCTTTTTTAGGGTACAATTTCAGGATACAATTCAAAGGTGCATTGATGGGATATGCCTTCTAACCAGGAGATATCTCAAGGAAAGGCTAAGACCTTCACTGCCCAGCTGGGAAGGCAGAGGGGTGGGCTTAGCAGTCACTGGGGCTTTGCCTTCAGAGTGGATATGGAGTGGGATGCCCCAGGCTGCCTATTAGGCAGATCTGCTGTGAAATACGAGGTCTTTCTCCTCTCCCTTTTGAAGTGCATTTTGTCCTTTTTTGGAATGCAGCTTCCTTGGGCTGAGCATAATGCAAATAATCTGTGATTGATAGGTGTTATCAGTGCTTCTCTTCTCAGACGCAGTTCAGGGATGGTGTGAAGAAGTGGCAACCACAAATCAGGTCTGCCCCATCTAGAGTGGATATTTACCATTTTTACATGGAACCCATTCTTCAGAAATTCTGCCAAAACCTTTTTAGTGGATGAGTTATGTCAGGTGAGTTCACAGTTGTTTTCACTATGGAAAGTATGTCGTGTTTTCTGACTTGGCTCAAACAATTCACTTCAGTTACCCAAGTCATGGGATTGAGAAGATGAGGGACTTCTATAATCCTCTTGCAAGTTTGCTGAGGTCAGTAGAGTTTTCCTACCTGAGCCCTTTGAGCTGACCTTACAGAAAATATGGGTGCCTTATCTTGATTATGATTTCCCTCAGGGTAGGTGACATGCCCTAGTTAACTGCAGTCAGAATAAAACAAGAACCTCCCTCCCATGTGTTCAGTACTCTTCTAAACTTCCTTCCTGTGCTTCTGCTGATATTGCCAGTGCTAACATAGCTCTTGCTAACTAGTGCACCCTCGTGGGACTTCTCGCTTTCCCATTGGAGATGGATGGCAATCTAGGAGCAGGATCCTTCTATGTACCCAAATACAGAAGACAAGGGACTGTAGCTATAGCTCACAGGGGAGTTTGGTTTGTTGCTTTACTGTAGCTTTAGTTCAGTCTGTTTTCCAAGGCGTGCAGATGGCCCAGTTCTGAATAGTGTACAGGCTTGCATTTCCTCTGTGTGTTTTTCTTCATAAATTGTCTTTCTGTATATATTTGGGAATGTACCAGTATCTATATATATATATCTCTCTCTTTTAAATAGTTTAAAAATCTTGCTTTTTAAGGCAATGACAAACTATGGTATTATTAAAAGATACAAACGTGTTGCCCTCATATTTAGCCCAAATACAGTGAGTGGAGAGTGATTTAGTAGGGCTGTGAGAATGTAATGAGCGCATTAGCAGGCTTATAAAGTCAGATTGTGAATCAAATCCTGACTCATGCACAAGAAGTTTTGACTTGCTGAGTTAGTCTGTTGGATTTCACACAGCCAACAAATTCATTAAGTATATGAATTATTGGCCTTTCAGCATCTCCCTTTTCCTTTTTTAGTTAAAATGTTGTTTTCATTTTAAGTATGGACAGTTCACATATAGAATTGTTTTGGTAACAATAGACTCCTTGTTTGCATTTTCCTGCCCTTTCTTAGTAAAGTTGGTGCTGAGGTTTCCAGGAGATTTGCATTGGCAGAAGTCAGTGTCCAGCCTCAAAGGGCCATGGGTGCCACCTGCACAAAGACTGCATCTCATCCTCCCTCCAAGCTGCTCTCTGCTTGTCAAGCAGACACAGCATGGTCAGGATGGCAAAACAGGTTCCTGAGCCAGAGGAGAGTAACGGAGACAGCATTCCCACTATTTTATGGCGTGAAACTTTTGCAAGCAAGCACATTTACTGTTTTTCTGAATGCCCTCACACCTGGAGCCCTGTGATTTCACAGCTATCAATTTTTCATTTTTGGGGTTAAAAAAACCAAAGCACTTTAATGAGCAAACGTTTAATTGCTTTAATACAAGATTTCCCAACCTGCTGCAATTTCATTTTAAAATCACGTGTTGTTATGAGAAAGCCATACTCTGACAGTTGTGCCACATTTTAATAGACTCCTGGGGCCGAATTCTGCCATGTTTGCATTAAGCAATGCTTTGTTCCAGGAGCAGTTGTATGGCAATTACCAGGTGTACATTACTGCACACCATGAGTAAGCATGTGATTTAATTACCTCATGGGAGATTCTCACAGAAGTAAAAAGAAATATTGACCCTTCCAAAATCTAATACCTGAAGTTTAGTGAAATTAGATAAAGCTCTTTTCTATCTGAATACCAAGTGTACTAACTAAACATCAGGAACTCACTGTAAAAGTGTGGTGGGAAAAGTTGGCCACGGCTCTGGAAGAATTGTGGTATGGGCTGGAGCCTGTGCTGTTCCCAGGAATGGGAATTTTTCCTTTGACTTGGTGAAGAGCAAGATAAAGATCAGTTTGCTGAGTTCTGAGGGACCAGTTAAGCAACTCGTGTTGGTCACATTCTCACGGTAAGCCTGTGGACTAAATGTGCAACTACTTCAACAAGTAAGTGCCTCTACATTAACACTGATAAATTAACTAACCTAATCCTTTGCTGTAAATAATATCTGTTGTGTGCTGTATTTTAGCATGTTGGGATCTGAAGAGATTTGCAACAGAAGAGCAGAGCATGCACTCTAATGAGGGAGAGCAACAGTCTGTAAGCACACCTTACTTTTGGGGATCTTAACTGGACAGTAATCAGTAGAGACTTTATTAGCAAAATTCTCCTTTCAAGTCTGTTTACATATAATGTACTAAGCACCTTTTATCAGATTTTCTTTCAGGAGTGGCAAGAATCTCTGATGACAAAACTCATGTCAGTGCGTTGTGTTTGCAGGTAGCTTGAAGGAGGAGATATATGCTGTACAGTTTATTCTCATCAGGTGGACAAGAATCTGCCTGTTGCTCATGGAGTTTTCTTGATTTTGTTTGGTTGTTCTTCACTGAGTGTTTTAGGTTTTTTGTTTGAAAACTGTATTGCTGCCCCATAGATTTCTCTATCATCTCTATAAAGTTGTAGAACTGGGTTCTCAGTTTCTGACTCTGAAGGGGCATCTTCTCATCTGATGATTTTGAAGTTAGAAGCCAAGAGAGCAGATCTTTGTGTGTGCTCACCTACACTGGCTCTGACCAGGATGCTGCAGGTGCTCTGCATGTAGCCTTGGTGTGGCAATTACAGTGACCTCAGGCTGGGAGAGCCACAGAATGCAAATGTGGGAGAGAGGAGAAGAATGGGGATTATCAGGTGAAGATTTTGGCTTGGGAGGGAAGAGTTCTCTGTCATTAATAAAAATAACAAATTACATGTGGGTTGCTTCATTAATGTAATTCATTTGGTGCACTGAAAAGTTTTAGAGCAACAGGATGACCCTGCAACATTTAACAATTTATCATCTAATAATTTAGGAGTTAGTTTCATGGGGTGTGGAGTCAGGATCTGCCTCCTTCCCTCACTGAGTCCTTTCTGGTTTGCAGACTAAACTGGGTTGCCTGTCTTGCCTTCTCCGCTTGAGTATTGCAGCCAGCCTGGTAGCACGTGCCATGGTGAGGAAAGGGTGCCTGGAAATGCTAGGGCAGGATGTGAGCCCAGGAAGGGCAGGGACAGCCATTAGGTCTCCAGTATTAGAGTCACCTTTGCTTCCCAAGTTACATATCCTGAGGGTTACACAGTGTATCATTTTGTTCATTGTCTGAAAAATTTGTGAGACTAGGGAAGCTCATAATCTGTGGTCTCTTTATTCATAAATACCAGCTCAGTAGTTCTGTTTAATTCTCTGGACAAATCTGCAGTACTGTAGGCCATAAATGCCTATAGAGGCTATGCCCTTTGGGATAGCATTTTTATTGGTGTCTTACCTTGGTATCCAGAGAAATTCAGAGGAAAAGTGTACTCCTAGTTAACTATATAACATCTGCTCAGATGATTTACTGCCTGACTTGCAGATGTGATTGGATTCATATGCCATGTTGGTATGTTCGCCTTGCAGTATATGTTACCAAATTTGAATGTAAGGTTGCTAGAATACAGCAGACACCAAGTATACTGTACCTTCTGCACAGTGCAGCTGTCATGCAGAAGATTCATTCCTTGTGCCACAGAAATATCTCAGGTGCTTCTTGTTCCCAAATGAGGGAAACAGATTTCTTATTTTATTACTTTTGCCCTCTGGAAAGGGTGAAAGTGAGGACTCTGTATTAGGCAGCATTGAAATGTTGAAAAGTAGAAGATAATGGAAGGACAAGGATTCCTTCACAGCAGGAATCCCTCTCTGTTAAACAGAAAAAGAATTAATCTATATATTCCCTTTTAACACTTATGTCTATTGAAACAGGATTATTTGAACAACATAATAGAGGAAGTTATGTAAAGTTTTTAATGGTGTGCCATGTACCGCTTTCAATTATTAATAGAGAACTCTTTCATCAATGTATTTTTCTGTTTTGATGACTAAGTGTTTTCAGCTGAAGATGATGAGTGAAAACTATGAAAGTTCTTGCAGAACACGTTGCTCTGGCAGATGGATGGCCTGGGGCAGCTTGGGGCAGCTCATCAAGTTAGGTGCCCGTTGCTCCTGCGGTGCCAGTGGGAGCTGCTTGGAGGAAAAACACTGCTTGACTTCTCATCCTAGTGACCACCTTGCTGCTTTGAAAAATATGACTGTAAAAGAGCTTGGTTTATGCTGCTTCAAGTACCAGCTTGATCATACAAGCCTTACTTACTTCATCATATTTGTCCCCTTAGACCAAGACCAGAGGCCACTGCAGAGCTGATGCCATGACTCTGAGAAGTAACTCTTTACCAGGGTGGACCTGAGGTGACTGCTCTGGCACAGGTCCTAGCTCCTCACAGTTTAGGCCTTGCAGTGAGATTCCTAAGGGGTGTGAAGGTTTTTAGGTCTGGAGGAGTAGATTAACGGAAAAGTGTTTAATAAGGAGATTTATAAACTTTCTGTGTCAGATGTGTAGGTAGATACTTGAGAACTGAAGAAGACCCACATGGGATGTGTTATATAGTTAGAGCCATGTATCAATTTCCCAGCTGTGGGACCTGGGGCAATGTAACTGTCTCCTTTGGTCACCACTCATTGTCTTCAATTCAAAATATTAGCCCTCTGGTTTTTTTCCTTTTGTGCTGCTTTTATAAACCTTTGGGAGGAGCAATACATTCTTGGCATTGTTGGGTGTTTTGGGGGAATGTAATTCCGTGCATTCTTAGCTTTGGGAAGTGATCAGGCAGAAAGGTGTGAGCTAATGTCCGATGATTTATCATTGTTCCACCAAAAAAGGGACACAAGACTTTAAACAATTGCTGGCTGTATAAGCTCAGAAAGTTATTTTGCATGGGGTTGTTTAAGCCCAAAATAGTGACAGCCTTGCATACTGGAAAGGTGCACTCCTGTTTAAATCCATAGGCATTATTTACTTGCATGTTAATTTTAATAATGCAATAATGGGGGAAAGTGTATAAAAGAGAGATTTACTTTCAGGAAAAATATTAAGACTGTGAAAGCTTAATATGTCAAAATCTTGGGTACTTTGTTCAGTCCGGGAGGTCTTTATCTTTGTGTTTGTAACAATGGTCTTCTCCAACCTAGGATTCACGTTTATTGATGGGCTGTCTTGGTGAATGAAGATCTTCCTTTCTGTGCTGCTGAGAGAAAGAAAACAGCATACTTGACTGAGATTCCCCTTTTATTAAATCCAAAATCAGTCGCTCGACAACTATCTTATGTTCTCGAGTTTTTCACAGCAGAAACCTTGCATTTAAACCTTGTTTTTATTCTACAGCATACATCGTATAGTAGAAATTGTCTAAATACAGTAGTTGTAAAAGGAATATGCCAAGTGCTCTCTCAATTTCACTTTATTTCAGAAAGCAATGGCAAATCAGGTAGCTAGTAAATTGTTTAAATTTACTTATGAATTCTGTAAAAATTATCTACAAAGTCATCACGCTTCTAGGTTTTCTTGGACACATCTCTTCTTTCTTCCCAGCAATTTTGTCCAGGCAGAAAGACAGGACTTTGCCTGTATAAAAGCACATTATGTCGGACCCTTAGCATGTGAAAAGTTTGCCTAAGGAGGTGTTTGATAATTAGACTAATTAAAAGTAAGCACTAGGGCAGATGTGTGAAAGATATTTATGGAAGTTTATTCTCTGTATAAACAGAAGAGGAGCCACTTAAAAGGCTGAAAGCTTTGTGTCTTTCAGGCTTGAACCAGAACACTAAGTAGCACAACTGCTGCTTTGGCTTTAAAGATAACGCTGCTGTGAAGATTTGTCTGGTTTTAGGTACACAGTTTTCTGGGTGACAGTCTTTTGAAGTCTGTGATGGACTACTTTGTACAAACACATGCGTGAAGTGTTTCCAGCCTTGGGTCATGATAAAGCCTCTTTAAAAGAAATGAAGTAGTGTATTTTTTTCTGGTTCACAAAAGTGGTATTGAATAACATAGTGGAAACCTTTGCTCCTTAGTGAGTCAGGAGAGAAACAGCAGTTGGGCCTGGAAGGGAGGAGAGTTGGATGTACAGAGCCTCGAGAAGGTGAAGTCCCAGGGCCTTTGGATTTATATTCTGAGCTAAATAAAGTGCATTTTCTTTTAGACACAAGTCAGGGTAATTCTGACTTCCTTTAATTCGGAACCATGGGCAGAGTCAGGAACTGGCTCGGAAGCAAAGCAGGCCCCCAAGCTGAAGGGGTGAGAAGTGGAGGATTGGGAGGGAAAGGAGAAGGCTGTCTGTTGAGGGAAGCTGCTGGAGTTGGACACTCTTACTTCAACTGAAAAGTTTTCCTTTCCTGAGTGCCCCAGAGTTCCCTCCCAGCCCTCCTGGGTGAGAAATACTTGGTGTCCTGGATCTGGCAAAATGCCTGTCTCTAAAGGCGTAAAGATTCCTGTTTACAGCTTTACTAAGAGAGGGAATATGTGAAAGGGGAGAGTGGGAGGGGAAGAATACGTGCTGTGTCTTGGGGAAATTGTGTTTCCCAGCATGTGAAGGACACAGGAATTAAACTCACTGCTTGAAAGATATGATTCTCATTCATTGTCAGTGTTTGTCCTCAATCCATATTTTTATATATATATATATATTTACCTATGTGTGTGTATGTCTATGTAATATACAGTCATATATTGGGATTTTTGGGTTCTGTAAAGAGAGTGTAGAGTGAGAAATTGCTTGTAGTGCCATATAATTACTAAGCAGCATTTGAAATAGATAGAAAATAGTGAAAAAAGTTCCTTTGAGTTAAAAAAAACTCCACACTGAAAACCCCCCAGCAAACAAAAAATCCAATTCATGAAAAATTATCATATTCAGTGTCTGCAGATGGAAGTGGTTCACCTTCAAGTCTGAAGGTGGAACTTCCTTAAAATGAAAAAAATCCCAAGTCCAGAAGCATTCAATTTTAGAAGTTTGAGCTTTCATGCTCTAAGAAAGGGAAAGCATTTGTCTTTTTTCAGTATACATGCATGTATCTGTTTACAGTCAGAGTGGTGTAAACCTCATCAGAAGCATTGGGATTATTTCATGTTGGCATCTGTGAGAACAGTATTTGTCGTGATCTTAATGTTTTAGCTCCTCGCCAGTACTCAAATCCACAGGTGAAACTGCTGATATTTTCCTGTGAAAGTGAGAATTCACAAGGGAAAAATTGAATGTGTGGAACAGTATCATTAAAGTTGAAAGCTAGGGGAAATTGTGCAAAGTCCCAAAACGCAGACACTTAGGCTCGGATCTGCTTCCATTATAGTGAATGCCAAAACTCCTATTGTTTTCATTAGGAACTGGATTAAGACTTCTATTGATATCATGCCAGTTTGAATTCCTTCTCTTATTTTTGATCTTGACAATCACTTTTTCCATTGCAGTTCCATTAAAGACTTATAACACAGTATAATAAAACTTGGTGAAAAAATATAATGCACCTAAATTATTATGCAAATGGATACAAATTAAAATACGTTCACATAATTGCAATTCTCTCTTTACAGCAAACAACAGACCTAAATTTTATTCTTTTTGCTTGCTAATCAATTTTCAGTTCATTGTTGGTTTTTTTTCAGGGATTTCTAGAGTATCAAAGTAATTGAAAATAATTGGTCTTTCAGTTGTTTTACAGTTAGTACTTGAATAATTAAAAATTAAACAGATTATGTGTGTTGTATTTTAATAGAACAATTAGTTCAGTGGCCTTTATTCAGTGGCCTCTGTGGAGCATGCCTGGCAGCACTCAGCCCCAAACCAACGGAGACTGGTCCAGAACACAGAACTGGCCTCTGGATTTTGGCAGCAACTGAAATTGCTATTATGGAGTCTCCACAAGGAAACAAAAATAAAAGGACTGAAGTACCCTTTTTTAACCCAGGAGAAGCTGCTACAGCAGAGATTTGGGAGCAGGGGCAGCGAGAGGCTCCAGGTGTCAGAGGGTGCTGGATCAGCTGCATCTCTTCTTCAATCACTTTGGCATTTTTTCTAAGACTGCGATAGAGGTATCTGTTTGGGGATCCTATGTACGTCTAAATAAATAGTCCTTAGACAGTCAGTGTCAACATAGTAAATTCTGTGACAAGTGACCTCAGTATGGCCATCTTCCAAATTATGTATTTACATAACTCTGGAAACTTGTAAACTTGGTTTTAAGGTATATTGACTCAGAATTTACATGTAGAAATAAATGGAAATACTGTAGGTTGTCAGTGTGCAACTTTGCTGTTATTCAGACTGATCATGGTTTATTTTTGTTTATATGATTTTGATAGGAATTTAAAGATGGGATAGCAAAGATATGATTTGAAGAAAATTGATATATTGCATCCAAAATGTTTGCGGTAAGGAAGCAAAATGTTTTCTGCCACTTCGGTTTTGGGTCTCCACAACATGAATTCATTTGCCTCCAGCCTTTGCGTAGGACAGCTGTAGGGGGATTGCTGTACTGTTTTACCACTTCATGCAGCAAATACTACAGCCAATTAAAGACAGCTTGAAAAATGCTTTTATTTTTCAGATTTGAAAAAGTTTTTTTGAATAGACCAGCCTCCTGTCTACAATATGCAGTACAATTTTTCATATTATACCAAGTGATAGGACCTGAGACAAAGAAGGGAAGTTCTGCAAGCTGCATCTGTTTTGGGATATTTCTATTACTTACATGCATGAGCAGGGTGTTCAGGTAGTGCACTCAGATACTGAGGAAATAGTAGTATTATAACAGGCATTGTTCCCTCTGCAAGACATTTTTCCCTCTTCTGTACACAAGGACACACAAGCATTAGATGCAGTCTTAAGTCAGTCCCAGCAGCCTATTGCTCCCTGTAAAGCTCAGGCCAAGGCCTTTGCTTGTTAATGAAACAAACATTTATGGCCTCCAAAAACTTTCGCTGTCCTTGTGACAGGGCAGGTTTTTAATAGGGATGATGGGGGGCTATGGAATCTGTTGCATTCACTCAGTGCTGGCTCTGTGGTGGCTCTTAGGGAGCATGGACCTGTTCCTGTGTTTGCCCTGTGTGGCTGGATCAGGAAAAGAAGCATATGTTAGATAAACTGAGTTAATGGAAATATTAGAGATGTGTTATCCCTAGGTTTTTCCCCTTCTTTTCATACATTTCATTCTACATACATTTCAAAAGGAGCGAGCATTGCCAAAAGGAATGAGTGGCATGCAGGGATGATGAAACCTGAATTTGGCAGCCTGCAGCCTGCCAAGGGCTGGGAACTAGGGGGTGCAGCCTTTGCAGGGCGCCAGACCAAGTAGGCTAGACCACATGCAAATCTCGATTTGAACTGTAAAAGCAATTTTGGGATGGGTCTTGCTGGGATGGGTATTCCAGATTATTCTCATGTGCCCAGGGCACATGTATTACTGTTTGAGCATTTGGTTGAGACTCAGAGAGCTGTTAGCTTTGCTGTTGGAACCAGGGATGCCAAGTTCTCTCTTCAGTAATAGCCCTGTAAGCCTCAGCAAAATCGATGGAGTTATGTCAGGTTGGCATCTTCGGTGTGAGGACAGTGGGCAGACTTCAAATGCACAGATAAAAAGGGACTAGTTTCTTTTGTCTTGCTACAAAACAGCCAGCTCTTTTCCAAACAGATTTGAGTGGGTTTCGGTGGCCTGAGTCTTTCATCCATTGTGCATGCAGCGTGGTGTGAAGCTGCTCTGCCCATGCTTTGCAACAGCTCTGTATGCCCACTCATAGCCCGGTGGGCTTGCCTGGAAATGTGCACCGAACCTATGTGGTTTTATTTTTCAGGAGTCTTCTAATACTCCACCCAAAAGTTGCTAATAAAATTGTGCTTTCTATGCAGGTCTAGTATCATATGAGAGATCTTACCAAGATGTCTCAGCTCTGCTTTTGAGTAAATTTACATTATTTCATGGCATGTGGTGACAAGTCTGAAGTGTTGCAAAGCACTGGGGTGACTTCTGCACCCACGGCAGGAGGGGCAGCTCCTGATAGATACCCCTTCCACATACACAAAAATCTGTGTCAGTTCTGACTGCAGTAGGTTTATGGGCTGTGCAAAGGGATTTCACTAGGTGTGATCCCTCATGGTGCAGCTGCAAGGACATCAGCAGAGCCATTGCTGACGGCTTTCTGCTTTTTCCTTTCAAAGGAGAGACATGTACTTTCTGTGGCTGGTTTGGAGTGTTACCTGCCTAAAATAATCCCTTGATCCCTATACTCTCTGAGAGGCCTCTCAGGTGGGTGAACACAAGCTTAGTAGAACACAAGAGCTCAAATAGTAATCAGGTGGTTGTTTGGATAGTAATACTTTTTTATAATTTTCTTCACAAAAGGTTTAGTGAAGGTGTGGATTACTTGCTAACAGCTCAAGTCAAGTAGTGATAGGCAAATCCTTTCTCTCTATTTACACAAAATAACGCCAGAAAGCAAGAAATGTTTTTGAAATAGTCTCTGTAAGCACTGTAAAAACAAATGTCTCCACCCTTCACAAATAAAGGCTTTACTGGAGAAGCCATTTGCTGTGTATAGAGCAGAGAAAAGGAAATAAAGCTGGTAAAAATACCCTGTTCATGATGGAAGTGAGAATCCTGGCCATTCTTCTGTCCATGTTAGCAAACACATCTCGGGTGACTCTATGAGCTCCACAGAGCTGAGCACGGAGGAGGGAGAGAAAAGCTTTGGGGGAACACTCTGAACATCAACCACCTCCCAAACCAGTGCATTTTTAAAACAGGTTTGAGAAGAGGGTAATGCCATTTGGCTCTTCTAAGAGCTCCTTAGCATGGATTGCTGTTGGAAGACTCAGTTTCTGAAGGCTGATGCTTGGCTATAGCTCACTCCTGCCCTGAAGATACCTGTTCCTGTGCTAGTTAGTCACTAGACTTGTATTTTGTACACGTTAGCTACTGCTTCCCAAGCAACCAGGGGTGAACCACAAACAGGTTGCAACAAGACCCTGTAAAATGCTGGAAGGTTAGAATGCAGCAAATGGGATTTTCAGCATATTAAAAAAAAAAATCTTGTAAGCCTTTCATCCCCAAATTTTTAATGGACATTTCGCGCGCGTGTGTGTGTGTGTGTGTGTATTTTTCTAGGAATAAAAATTTATTTGAGGAGATCTAGAAGTATAAATTAACTGTAAATTGAATTGGGAAGGAACTCCCAATTCAAGAGGGAGAATGAGACTCTTCTCCAGCATTTCTGGAGTTGTGCAGCAGGGTACAAGACTTGTAATGATTTTTCTACTTGTTTATTTTAATTTTTTTCAATATGGCTACTCTTCTCTCTGCCTTTTACTCTTCAGAATGGGGCTTGGCATGAGTTGGGAGGTATCTCAGATCTCAGCAAATAGAGTATCAGAGCCCTACCTCAGCTACAGTTGCAGGTCTCCTCCACACCAAACAAAAATCCCAGAAAGGAGTATTTTTCTCTCTGTCTCCATGCAGAATAGAGGATTACTTAGTTGTCTTCCTTGCACTGAGAAAGATCTTCTGTGGAGGCTTCGGTTGCAGAACATGTGGCTGTTTGAAGTCTCTCAAACTTCTGTTTCTGAAACAGTGATCTCCAAACAAGCACAGAGACCCTTTGGTGCACTTTGGTTGCTGTATAGTGTTTTCAATTTAACATGTGCTGTTCAGGTGGTGTTTAGGTGCTCAGTCTGGTGGCCCAAAAAGCACAGGCACTGCTTTTGTGAACCTTTCCCAGTGGGGGCTCCAGGAGGTGTTAGTGGAGGTGGTGCTCAGGAGCCTGTGGGTGGGCAGCATTTGGCATGGCACAGGGCAGGGGATGGATGGGCAGGGAGTGGGAGCTGCTGCTGCCGTGGCCCCATGCCCTGCCTGGGGACACTTGGACATGGGACATGTTAGCCAAGTTTAGTGCTGGAGTAAAGGAGCTGAGCAGCCCAGGCAGGGAGTGTTGGAGGCAGGGAGTGAGTGGCAATGGAGGAATGCAGTGAAACTCCAAATAGTAATTAACTGCATACTGCAGACTAGATGAAAACTCCACAAGTGTTTTATCTTTTTAAATCCTTTTCTACATGTTGGAATAAAGGGTAGAATTATGATGATCAGCCAAATAAGCTGGGGTGGCAAATGAAATGACCTTTATACAGGAAAGGGTGTTACACTGCTGTTCCCGTCCTCAGTTGAAATATGTCCGGTGCATCTTTCTATTGTTTAAATTCCTTAATTGCTATGTTCTATGAAGGTGTTATTTTGCTTGTCTTATTATTCTTTAATTTGTAATGTAAACTTTAATTTGGGGCCAGAAGGTCAGGTCGTTAATATTTTTTAGTTTTTAGTTAAATAATTTTGCTTTTAAGAAGTCTTTCAGTGCTAATTCTCTGTGTCCTGTAAAACAAAGACTGCACTGAATAAAACGAGGAATAAGAGACATAGGCTAATGATCAATAGAGTTTATCAGGAGCAGGGTGCCACTGGCTTGCCCAGTGATATTATTGACCACTGGGTCTGCAGCATGTCACCCCTTGCAGAAGCAGCTTCACCAAGAACTTGCTTGGTTTCTCTTGGCAAAGGTAGTCTCTGATGCGAGGAGGAAGAACTCCCCTGGGTGCCAAGCCTTGAAAGGCTGCAGACCCCTGAGCTAACCAGCATTAGTCTAGTGGAGACAGATTGATGTGCTTCTCCCAGCATGTTTTAAAATATTGCTAAAACCTTCTAAATGCTAGTCTATACAAGTCAACCAGCTGAATTTTATCCCTCTTCAGTGCCCTCGGAAGGCATGCTCTGTGTGTCTGAGCTCTACCTGAGCTTGGCTGTTTGCTCTGCTTTGGAGAAATACAGCAATAACAGATGATAGACATTCTTTCTCACAAACGTATTCTTTTTTCCATACTCCTCCTTGAATGAGCTTGTGCCAGAAGTTGCTGAGCTGTTAGGAAGGTGCCGGAAGCTGGTAATTTGCTCCCTTATAGCTTCACAAAAGCTACCAATTTTTTGTGTAGTTCTTACCATCTAAAGGCAAATATAATTAAGAAATTTAGTTGGTTTACAAATAGGTCATGGACCATCTAATAAACTGCAATTGTTGACATTTATGGAGGCTTTTTCTCCCAAACATTGTTTATGAAAGGCAACTGGCAAAAGCAATGAGACAAAAACTGCTGTAGGCTCCTATTCTGGGCAGCACTCAGCCTCTCCAGCTCCTCCTCCTCTTTCTCTCCCCAGTGTATCTTTTGAAGCTCCCTTTGAGTATTTTCATGTGTGTACATGTGCTACACTTCAAATGGCACAGTAGTTGATTTTCTTGTACTGAGAGCTGTGGGTTGTTAATTACTGGGCTGGTATTAATGCGTTTCATCCAAATTCTGGCTTTCCTCCGGCAAGGCTGCAGTGCATGTTGGTGATTTCAGCTGCCATGTGGGCTTGGCGGGGTGTCCCAGCCAGGCACAAAGTGTCCTGCCAGACTTCCTGTGGAGCTGTCGTCTTCACTAGGTCAGTGTGGAGGACTCTGGCTGTCTCCATCAGCACAGATATTTGTTTGCCTCAGCCCCAAATCAACCTCTGGAGCAGCTGTAGGTGCATGTATGGTCTTGCTCTTTGTGGGAGAGCAGCAGTATGTCAAGCACCAGAGCTGCTGCAGGCAAGAAAGGGTCAGGGTAGAGTCTGTCCTTGAAGCAGTCAGTAAATTTACCATCAGGTTTTTCTTATTTCAGTTTACTGTGCACTGCATCTCATTTTTGTACTAGAATCATTTACTCCAGTCAGAGGCAGCTGATCTGAACTAAAAAAACTCTTGCTTGGAGGCAAAATGCATATTCTTTCTTCATTACCCACACCAGACTGGTGAGAAAAAAACAAAGGCGGGGCGGCAAGGAGAACCAGATCAGGGAGAGTTGAAAGCAAAGCCTGGTCTGTGTTCAGTTTTTTGCCCATGATCTTGTGTGCTCAGAGGTGTGGTTAGTTGGATTCAGAAGGAAAAAAAGGATCAGTCAAGGAATGACCTTGACCTGATCTTCTCAAAAACTGACAGTATTGGGTTGCAAAGTTGTGGTTCAGTACTATTGGTAAGGAGGCAAAACCAGAACCAAACGGAATGGACGCTGCATCCTGTGGGGATCTTCAAGGAACAATAGAATCTTTCATACTTCATACTTCATGTCTATAAAACACATGAATCAACTCACCTGAGGCAAGAGAAGTCAGGAGCAGCTGACATCAACCTCCAGGAGCCAAGCTGCTCATTCTTTCGGAGTTAGCACATTTCCCGACCGACCCAATCTGCGCTCTGGAGGCTGATCCCTCCTTCCCTGCCAATATGAGCTGGGGACAGATGTTTCATATACTTGTGCTGTTGTGTCAGACAGCTCACCACTCCCACAGAGTCCACCATGCAGGAGCATGGTGAGAGGCCCAGCTGGATGCTCCCGTTGCTGGACATGACACAGGGCAAGAGGTGTGGTGCCCTTGGTGGTATCCTCACCATGTGTGGTACCCTGCACCACACAGGGTGTTGGGAGCAGTCCTACCCTGCATGGTGTGGGGACAGGCCTGCTCTCCCTCGTTATGGGAAGCTGGAGATCAGTGTGCGGGGCTTGGCTTTTTGGATGATTCATGTGGACTTCCACAATTGTGTCTGAGAGGCCACATTTTTTGCAACCCAAAATTACTATAGTTTGAGTTTTAGTGCAAAAGGTCTCAGAGTGACCAAGCTGGGATTGAATTTATCCATGAGAAAACCCTGTGGAGCAAAATCCTGTCCCTTCCTGCATACTATGAGTCAGTGTTTCAGACACCAGTAGAGACAGAGAGAAGCTAAGTTTAACTCATTTAGATTTTTCTATTACAAGGGCACTTAGCCTGGTGTGAAAGACTCCTGTTAGTAGGATTATTCTCTTGTCAGATGAAGCTGGAGATAGTTGTCCCAGATGTGCGTGTCTGGTTTGAAGGCCTGATTATCTTGTTCATGTCACTTCTTGGCCTCTTACCAGAGGAACTCTCATGTACATCACCTTTAGCTCCTCACTCTCAGATCTGCAAGGAGGAGCAGTACACTTAAACCATTTCAAGCTAGTAAGCTGATGTTTGTAATTTTTTTTCCTTTGGAGCAATAATGTCAAGAGGAACAGGCTCCTGAGCATGTCAGGTGGAGGGAGGATGGAAGGCTTCTCATGGTTGAGAGCAATAGATGAGGACAGAGCTGCCATGCTGCAGCAGGAGGGTTACAGCGTGGTGCAGTGCCAAGCACGAGGCACCTGTTGGATAGAGCCTTCTGGGTGGCTGGGATTTGATTGAAAATAATTTTAAAATACCTTTTATTGGTTAAATGGAGCTTAAAACCTGAAAGTGTTATTAGGTGGCTCAAGAGGAGACCTTAGGGAAGATTCAGAAGTACTGTAAATATTCACTTTTTAAAAAATCATCTATTATTACTTTTATCAGTATGTCAATAGGTTAACCAGAAGTTCTGGTATTTCTGGGTTCATTTACATGAACCACTTAGTAACTTTTTTGTAACAAAGGTATCAAGAAGAGAAACCAAGTATTTCCTGCTTGTAAAATCCCCAGACATCATTTCGTGGCTGTCAAGGTGTCACCAGGCTAAATAGAGGCATATGTCCTTCTGAAACCAGCCTGCACATAATAAATGCAGGAGCTTCCATCTCTGTCATTCACTGGAAGGGAAAGCTTGTCCTTTCCCAAGGCACGTTGACAAGGGGCTGTTTAATTGAGCTGAACAAACTGGTACTTGGGGGGCCAGCAGCGCGGGGGGAGCTGCCGGAGGATGAGCAGCCCTGGCTGCGGGGCAGGCAGCTGGCTTGGCTGGGAAACCCGCCCTCAGCGAGGAGCCCCAGCTTGGAACGGTGAATGTGCGTTCTCCGGATGACTTCATGAAGTGCCGGCAGCCAAGCCCACATGCTGCATTGCAGCCGGCAGGGGGGAGAGAGAGAGAGAGAGGAATTAAAGGAGAGGAGGTAAGAGCTAGTCAGTGTGGTGCTCCCAGGTAGATTGGCACAGGCAGCAGTTGTGAACTCAGCACTGTGACCATCTCTCCGGTCCAGGTGGGCTGGAAGTTACTTCTGTGATTCAAATAAAAACACACTGAAGATATTCCACTTTCATCGTGTATAATTTTTATCAGTAACTAGTCTATGTTAAGAAAAGTGCAACCAGTGAAGTTCATGTTGGGTTAACTTGGCTTCTGTCATGTCTGAATCCTGCACGTGAAGCATTACTAGAACTAAAGAGTTACTTGTTGTATTTGGCAAATCAATTTTAACTATGCTGACTGCTGTATTTGTTCATTAGTAGCATTAAACTGCCACATGTTGCATTACCAGCTAGTTGCTCCTTTAATTCTTAAGTCCTCTCAAGTCTTTTTTCTTGTAGTTAGATTCTACTGTTTCTGTATCACAGAACTGTTCTATAGCTCTGCTAGCAGAAAATATTTTTGTTACCATGCGTGGAAATGCATAGTATGTTAAAATTCCCTACCTCTTTACAAGGTGTGAAAAGCCAAGCAAGCTTTTATTGTGTTGTGATCAGTTCCTGGTGTCCAACTTTGGCTTCTTCTAATAGCTGCTTTGGGGTTTGTCCCATTTATTCACTCCCATAATGTTTTACCTCCTTATTTTCTTCATTGTCATATGGGTTTTTGTTAGCAACATCTAGCATTGCATCACCCACCCCTCTGCCTCCATTCTCCCTCCACTGCTAGTCCAAGAATCATTGTTCTCTGTTTGGTGATGTTGCCTAGGTCGCAAATTGTATCATGCATTAACATTTTTGCATAGCTGACTTCTTTCCCAAACCCTCAACCTTGTGCATGTGTATATCAATGTAGCTGTCACCAAGCACTTATATTTCACTTTTTTCATTAGTATTTTGACTTTTCAGGGTTTCTTTAAGCCATCAAAAGGAGTAAAGAGTTGACTTTGCTGAGTAACATATTCAGGCATTGCCCTAGGCTTGCAGAAAACCCAGATTACACAGACCTGAGAGGTATGTCTGTGTTAGGAAGATGTTTACATACTGGGGGGCTGTCAGCAGTGGAGGCAAACACCAGCCATCAGCGTACCATGGGTGGCTTAGCTTCTTGTAATGTATTTGGTGGTGTACAGTTGAGGAGTGAGAATGTATATTTAGGGACTAAGAAAAACAATTATATTTTCTTTTAGACTATATGCTGGAGCCAGTAATGAGACCTCTGAGCCAAGTGCCTCCTCTGGTGTTTTGTACTTATCTTGAAGCTCTTCTGAACTGTCAGCTGTGAACACAGGGAGGTTAGCACCCTCTTTGCTTAAGACCATTTAATCTTTCTACTAACCTTTCATTGAAGAAAGCACCCGTGAGCCCTGCCACTGCAGGTTCATTTCTGTGGCACTCCTGCATCCCATGGCTGCTGTGCAATCTCTGATGGCCTGCAGTGGGTACCAGAGCAGAACAGAGGGGGCTTCCTCTTGGCTTTTCTGGTCTCACATTTCTAATATGATCCCATTAAGCACTGACTTCCCTGCTGCCCTTCTCATTAGTTTTCACTTGAAAATACTGACTCAGAAAATTCCCCTGTATTCCTGAGCTGATCTGCCCTCCATATGTTTATTGTATTAATCCCATCCTAAACTCCCAGAAGGTAACATCACATCCCATTCTCTTCATTACAGACTACAGGTTTTGGCTCTTCACCATGAAATACCAGTCAGGGTCACTTAGGTCATCTCTCTGTCTCCAGACTTTGGCTCATGTTTGCTTCTTGACTGTGAGTTTGTAGAGTTTTGGGTTACATGTGTCCCTCTCCACGCACTGGTCTCTGCAGGAGCTGCAGCTCAGTCAGTCTGAGCACTCTCTAAGCCCACACAGAAAATTCTCCACAAACATATGTCCCAGGACCACAAATCCTTTTCTGCAAGAGATACCTTTGCTTTGTTTCTGTTATCTTCTTGTATTTTAGCAGTCTGCTGAGACCCAGAGCCAGGTGTGTGAACACAGAACAGGCAGCCCTTGGGGCTGAAAAAAGAGATGACGGAAGTTTGTCAGGCTCACTTGGGGTGAGGGATGGTGGAAGGGCAAGGCCAGTCAGCTGTGTACTTTGCACTTATGTTTCAGCTGGGACCCTCCCTTATCCACATTAACATGTGAAGAAGGCATCAGTGGCTGCAGCCCCTTGCACTTGCTGTCACCTGCCATCACAGGAGGGCAGTTTCCTATCCGTGCTTCAGAAGAGAGAAGTTTATAGTGAGAAAAGGAAGGAGGACTTTGTGGTCTCTCTGGGAGGTAGAAAAAGGGGCAGACACTGAGAGGAGATGAATTGTAGGGTAAATCTGATGCTGGGAGATGGAACCCTGCTGCGCTGACAGAGCAGGGGGTAAATGGCAATGTATCACAAGTAAAGGCTGCAGAGTGAGCGTAATGATGTGGAGATCTTGATATGCCATGCCTACAGCAGTATGGAAGCTCTCTGATGTTATTCCTTAGCTCATGAGGATCCTATGACCCACCACACTACTGCTTTGAGGACTATATTTGCTTTTGTTGGTGTGACAGGTCTCCTTTCTTTCCCATCTCCTTTGAGCTCTGAGGGAGGACTCCCTACAGTTTTCTTTGCAAGATCTCTGTATCTTCTCCAACAGAAGCATCAGCTGCAGGCAAGGGCTGACAGGACCCAAGCCCACACTGGTAGTACCAAACAAAAACTAACATGTAGTTACCCTTGAATGATTAATTTTCATATCTGCATTCATGGTTTTCCCCTGCATTTGCTTCTCTGCCCCACTTCTTTACTGACTGTTGGCAATTTGCATTTGAAGTAGCTGGCTTCAGTATCAGTAGATGTTTTGTGGCATTTTGGGATGCCAAACTGGGACCTGTTCACCTCCTCAAACATGCATCTGCCTCTTTGCCCTGCTGTGCAAGTCTAGCAGCTGAGTAGAGAGGGATTAGCCTCTCTAGACAGGGCTTTCAGAAACAGACTTTAATTAAAGGTGCAGGATGGAGCTCAGTGATCACCTCTGATTACTGGTGCAAATGCTTTAAGAAGAGAAATTAGAGCAATGGAGTATTAAGAAGTGGGTTCTCAGGTCTTAATATCTCAAGCAGTTCAGTCTTTTAAAAGTGATTTGGCCAGATTCTGCCTCCTGTGTGCAAACCTGAAATAACTCCAGTACACCAAGGGTGTTTCAGGGCAGAGTGGTTGCTTTGCTCTTTTGGGTAGAGGCTGTTTTGAGCTCAGTGCTGCTGAGTGTGTTACTCTGGGCTTGGAAAGAAGAGAGGGAAGCACCCAATTTATTTTACAGTGGTGAGTGGTAATAGAGAAATACTCTGTTTCATGCTCGTATGACCTTGTTGTTGCTACATTATTTCTTTTGACATTTCTCAGCTTTTGCTGGTGTCTTGGGATTTTGGTTTGGTATTTTCGAGGACATTATAATTATTCAAATCCCATGCCTTGCACAGCAGTGCACAGCATGCACCAAGTGAGATCAGTACTTTAAAGTAATTACAGAAATATCATTACTTGATTGGCAAATAAAAACAGTTGTGAAAGAGAGGTACAAGATACACTCAGAGACCTGAGGAACCCCTCTGTACTTCCATGATCTCCAGAGCATCCTGTGCTTTCCAGACAACTCAGTCAGTAAAATGCAGCAGATGTTAAATTATGCTGTATTTTAAGAAATTGTAGTATTGTGTCTATTGGCCTTGAGTAGTGCCTGGACCTATACAAAAACCCCCTAAATTCTGATTATGGGTGTGGATCTAAAGACAAAAAGGTACATTAGGTAGGTGATATTAAAATGTTTCCTCTTTCTGGGTGCTGACTTAACTCTGACCACCTGTTACAGCATTTTCTGAAGCCTCAGATTACTGCTGGAGAAACACGCAGAATATATCTTGAGCCAACTGAGAAAGCGAGTTGAGAGAGGTCATTTTACAGAGCTGGAGCTGTTTTAAAGAGCACAGGAGCCTGGTGTCACAGCACAGCTTCCTGTTCACAAGAGCCTCTTTCAGAGACAAACGTGAAAGGGTTTATCCGTTAAACACGGAGCCGGCAGCAGTCCTGAAACAAGAGCGTGGCGTTGGATTTCTGTAAGAGGAGACTGTGAAATGTCCTCTTTGCCAAACAGGTCTCCAAAAAGGACACAAAGACAAATTGGTCATTTTTTCAGGGCTAGAATATCTTATTTTGAGCTTGAACTTTCTTTGAAATTTTGGTGCATTTTTTCTTTTTGCCTTTAATTATGCATCTATCTATCCTAAAATACTAATGCATTTTTTGCTTTTTTTAAAAAAATTTTTTTTGCCCCCCTTTTTTTTTTATTTACATCCATCCTTAATTAGAAGATTGTTCTCTTTTAGGGGAAGGGGGGAAACACTTTTAAATTTTGCTGTAATGAAGTTAAGAGTTCATGAAAGCTTGAGCTTGGCCAAACCCACCTCACCCCATGGGCTTCATGCCCATGAACAGTTGTCCCCCACGAAATGCACTGTTGGGGTTTGCTTCTGCATTGCTGCTCAGAGTAGACTGCCCATGTGAGCTGTCCTTTTCTAGCTCCATGTCCTTGTAGCTACAAACGCAGCAGTTTGTTTTTCCTGGGAAGACTGAAAGAAAAAAAAATAGAGGAGTAAAAGCCAGCTTCTCTGGGACAATTCTCTGCTCTTCTGGGGGTGCTGGAGGAAGAGCTGCATCCACTTGCACCCATCTTGTTGGCAGTCACAGGAGTCAGCCTGAGCTGGAGATCAAGAACTTCTACAGTTTTGGAAGATTCCTGGCAGAAATGTTGTTTTTCCACTTGATGCTTTCTCCAGACATTGCAGCCAGCTGTCACGATACTTCCATGTGCATCTTGCTCTGTGTTTCCTGACGTGAGGAATGACATCTATGTGACAAATTGCACATTTGGGTTGGGTGACAGCTGGGTATCGCTGCTGGTCACCACGCTGTCCCTACCCAGCCTCCTGCCTGTGCCCCCTCTGACCTGGAGTGTTCTGAAGCCCTCCCTTGCCTGGCACACGTTTATGTGAATTTTGCTGTCCTTTCCAATAATATTGGCCTGTATTGAGCTGCTGCTTCCTGTGCCGTTTGGGCCCACTGGCCGCCCTATAAACCTCCTGATCTGGGTTACAGCTGCTTTGCCTTTCTCCCCATCACCAGCTGTCACGTCCAGAGAGAAATGGTTCTTTCCATGCAAATACTGAAGCTCCAGTTCCCTTTTACATGAGCCCACCTCTGAGACATTCAAGGAGATTAGTGCTTCAAGCAGCCAGTGCTGTAAGGTCCTGCAGCTGTGCACCACCTTGGGTAGGATTTGGCTTAGGGCCTCTCTCACGGATCAGCAGGTTTCCTGCAGGCTGGGAAGCAGAAGGGTGTTTCTGATAGGCCCTGTGGAGAGAAGGAGCAAGTCTTCCCATGTCAGATGTTTTCAGGGGTTATTAATGCAGTGCAGTGACTGCAGGTGTTAAAACTGGGTGTTTTTTCAGCATTTAGGAAGCTCTTTCATGAAGATGCTCAGCACTGGCCAAATAGAGAAATACCAGCCTAAATCCAAACCAGGCTAAAGAGGGCATGGTCCAAAGAACTGACCTACTGTCTTTCCAGATGGTCTCAGAGCTCAGGTGGTGAAAAGGTGTGCTCTGGACACTGAAACACAAATGCTTTCTACTAATTAAACTTCAGCAATTGTCTGAGCTCTTGGGACGTGACTCCACAGTATGAAGCATCCTGCAGGAATTCAGATAAGCTCTTTGCATGGAAAAATCCTGATTTACAGACAGCTGCTTTTCACAGTGTGTACTACAAAATTTTTCAAAGTATATTTAAAAAATAAAATTAGTATTTATATTCTCTCAGGGATAACATTTATCTCATATTGCATGCTTAGAAATGGAGGACACAGGTTTGGCATGTTTTATAGAAGAGTGATAGGATGAACCTCTTCTGTGCTTGGTGAAATTTCATCCTTGTGACTCAGTGGTTTCTCAGGAAGCTGCACATTCTTGGTGTTGTACCACAGTAATCTCAGAGCTTGGGCTGAAGGTTTCATGTGCAGCCATCCTGTAATGCTCAGGCTGTGCTGAGATCAGTGGGATTATAGGGGTAAGGATTCCTAGAATAAAGATTTTCATGTTTTACCAGAGTGATTTACATTTTAAGGCTCAACATTAATGGTTACAGTTTTTTAGTATATTTCACATACAGTCAGTATTTTATATTTTTCCATAAAACATAACTAAAACAATGAAAAATAATGCCTTTAAAGATATTAATAGGAATCTACTGTTACTGTAATGAAGGAGATACATAAATTCATTAGGCTTTGTAGAACATACAAACAGCCCTGGGAAAACTCAATGTACAATGAAACTGTTTCCATGGGTAGTTTATTCCATGCTAGTTGAAATGTGCTGCTTCCATGGCATCATTAAGGTCATTGTATGTCCAGCTTTCACTGGGTGTGTTCTCTTCTACTTTTCTTCTACAATTCTGCTTGGATTGAAAGAGAAGGCTTTGCTACAGATGTTAAGATGTCCAGTGATCTGGTGGGAGCATTAGTTTCAATGGGATGCCTGGAAAGGTGAATAAATTCTGACTGAACTGGTAAAACTTTGTGCTGTGAATGATGCAGGTGTCACAGGGAGTCATTCTGCCCTGCTTTGTGATGGGCATATGCTTCCTGGGTCTTGGCATGCTCCTGTAGTAAGGCTCTGCTTGCTGTTGAGTACTCTGATCTCACTAAATACAATTCGCCTGGATTGTCTGCAAATTTGGCAGAATAGGAAGGAAAGAGCCATCACCCAGCAGAGAAAGACACAATCATCCTGCCCTTGGCCAGAAACATGTGACTGCTTGGCAGAGCCCAGCCTGGCACCCTCTTGGTGATGCCCTGTTGATGCTGTGCTAAGATCAAGGATGTATTGAGAGCACAATTTTTTTCTCTGTTTATTCATTATAGTAAATTCCTTTAATGAGAATCTTTTCCTTATGGAATTTGTTGGATAGTCCTACATTAGTCCTAGAATGCAAGATGCCCATTTTGCTCGAGATCTGTGTCTTACACAGTGTCTGGCAGAAAATCTTATCTGATTCTTGAAGAAGTGAATCATGTAGTTATGACTTCATTTCTACAGTTCAGCTGAATAGAAATCCTTAGATAGGCATTTGAGATTACAGTATCACTTCGAAGATCAGTGTAGTTTCTGTGTTTCACCAGTGGCTCCAAGTCACTGTTACCCACTTTCATCTGTCATAACTTGACCTGCCCTTTCTCTGCATCGGCTTCCTGAGATGACGTGCAGCGATAGGAGTCAAGCTCTTGCATTCCCCTCATTTTGTCTGGGAGGCTGCTTTTGTCTTTGGAAAAGCTTTGGGGAGAAAAATACCCACTGCAGGTTCAGTATTATAGAAACAGGAAGCAAGTGCTTTGTCCCTTTTGATTCATGTCCAGCATTCTAGTTTTAACGGCAGGAATCCAAGAATAATCTCAGTTGACCATGCAGCCAAACCCACCATGATCTCATTGCCAGTGGCCAGCGATGTGTAGGTGGTTAGTTAATCAAGGGGGGGTTGTTTTTGCATTGCATTTTTAAAAGATTGTGTAGGTCGCCTATCAACAGAGAGTCTCGACAAAGTACACAGCATTTTTCCTATAAATACTCCCAGTGCCTCGTGACCCTTTCACAAAACTACAGAAGTTTGGTAAAGGTGGTTTTGACTGTTTATTTTGTCTTTCTGTTCTTACTTCTTTAATCACATGATGCAAGCAATTTTTTTTTAAATTTACATTTCTTATTTGCTTAAATTTATTTCCTCAAGTTTCTGATTTGTTTATTTGCTTTTTACTCTGCTTAAGTCAGCAGACCTCAGTTAAGAGAAAAGACCAGCTAAACTGGTCAGCTGAAAATCTAGTAAGAAAAAAGAAAACCTCTTCCCTTTGAAACCAAAAATGAAGGAAAATGTGATATTTTATTGAAGATAAGATTTTCATTCTGGGGATTTTTAATGGAATTAAGCTAGTTGAAAGTCTAAATTTTTTAGACTGTGAGAGATGGGTGTATTTTTTGTCAGATCCCAGTGGATGGACCGTGATGGACCCCATCTCTTCTCTTGAATTTAATCTACTTCTTATTAAAAATCTTTGAACATTAATTGAGCTTGAGAGAGGAAGGGAGAAAAGATAGAGTTATAAAGGATCTTAAACCTTTTCTTTCAGACGTGTGCTACAGGTGGGACATCCATGCCCCCATCACTGCTCCCATCAAAAAATTTGAGAACCGAAGCAGCCTGAGAGTGTTACCTTGTTTATGTGAGTCCCTCGTGTTGGAGTCTGTTTGAGTCTTCTGGGGCAGAAGGAGTAGCTGAACCAACTTTTCCTGTGCCCGGTGCATGTGGAAGCTGACATGTAGCCATTACTGCTTGGCCTGTCCCAGAGAGATAGCCTTCTGTTTTTACCTTGTATTAATTTGCAAATGTCTTAGGATGACAGAAACCACAGAAAACCAAAAAATAGAAGTGCCTGTATGCCTAAGAACCCTCTTATTTTCCCAAGGTGGGTCTCCACAGCAAATGAGCAGAGTCAGCAACCTGTTGAGCTACCACAGCTGAATTTTTCTGGTGGTTTTTCTGCTTCAGAGAGCTGGGCAAGTCTGCATCACCCCATAAATCAGTAACTTTCCGTTGATACGTAACTGTTTTGAAAGCTTGTCTGTAAACAGCAATGACATCAGAAAAACATCAATGTTGTCTTTCTTTCATTGTTCCCTCCTTTTCTTTCCACTCTAGATAGCAAACCTGAACCCCATCCAGCAGGAAGTGTCCCCGTGATTTCACTTTGGGTCACAGCAAGGAGCAGAGCATATTTCCAGGCAAAAGGAACATGGGAATATGGAGACATTTAGAAAAATAAACCTGATGGATTTCCTTTTGCTGATGCTGTTTTGAAAGGATGCCTTTGAGGTGGCTAATATGCAGTACAGTTGCAAACAGTGAGGCAGAGAAGCTGTTTCCTTATCACTGCTCCCAGTTTTGAGACTTCTAGGCCCCCACCCCAATTCTTCCCACCTCACCCTTGCCATCCCCAAAACAGTTTTCATCTTCGCTTTGAAACTGCAAAGAGAGAGATTTGAGTAGAGCTCTGGCTTGCCTGGGAAAGTTCTTACTTTAATCAGAGACAGTGAATAAAAATGTTTGCAGGGGATGCGTAGCTGTGAAGAGAATGGAGGCTTTTATGGCGACCCATGGGTTGTCCCCACAGCAGCCCAGCCAGGCACCCCGCACAGGGGCTCTCCGTTTTGAAGTGGGTAAGTGACGTAAAAGCACCTCGGGGTAAACATGCTGCTCTTATCTCCTCTGTACAAAACGTATCATTTACTTGAAGACCATGCCCTGAATGGAGATTTAACGCTGGGGCATCCCGTGACTGCAGTTCAGTTTGTCCAGTGCTTTCATGGATCTTCGACTCCTGTGTACCACTGGTTACAGCTGGGCAGGTAGAGAGGCCCATGAAGAGCCCTTTGGCTGTGGGTGAGTGGACAGCTGTGCTCCCCGTGCCTGGGCTTCGTACACCCCAATGCTGGCTGGCATCTCTGCCTGCCCAGCAGTGCCCCACCCAAGCCACTGCGGCCACCACTGCGGCGCACTGCGAGATGTGGCTGCAAGCCATGCGAGTCTGCTGGGAAACTATCCTTTGGCTAACAACATTTAGCTCTGCTTTTAATTAGAATTAAAATGTAAATTATATTAAACCCTTCTCCCTTTAAAGTTCAGAGAAAATTATTGCAGTAATTAGGCAATAGTTTTGATTATATATGAAACAAGATCAAGCTTTACGGGAGGTGCTGGAGCCCTCAGCAAGTCAGTCTATGAATCTATCTGGTGTAGCCATCTGAGTGGGGTTTTTCAGCTGAACAGGTCAGATGAGTGCTGTAAGATGCACGGTTTCCATGGACATTAGCATTAAATGGAAATCCTTGTCTTTAGCTGGAGTTTGGAACCTGCATTGTGGCTCACAGCTGGCTGTGGAGCAGCAGTGAGGTGGGCTCCTGGGCTGTGCACTGCACCAGGGGCTGGCATGGCTGAGAGCGGGGCAGGGCTCCTGGGCTGTGCACACCCTGCCCGGGGCTGGCATGGCTGAGAGCGGGGCAGGGCTCCTGGGCTGTGCACACCCTGCCCAGGGCTGGCGTGGCCCAGAGCGGGACAGGATGCGCTACTGGGAAGGCAGGTGGGGAGCCGGCCCTGATACCATGCACAGCTGGGCAGGGGAGTCTGGCCAGTCCTTGCTAACAAGGAAAACCAGCTGAGGTACAGGGAAATGTGCAGAGCCCAGAAGGAAAATGGCTTTGCATTTTAGCTAGAAGGAAAATCTCCTCATCAGTTAAATAGTCTGTAAGGTGCTGGTTGTTAGTGTACTCATGCTATCTTCCCACATATCATACTTCTAAGTACCCGCATCCCTTCTACTTGTGCTTTCTGTTCAGGACAGAGACTTGTTTCCTTGTTCAGCTTGTTGCTCCTGCATCCCTGCCTGCATCTCATCCCCTACAGCAGCTGTAGCCCATGAGCACCAGGTACCTGAAGAGCAAGAAGTGATTCTGTGGGAGGGTGTTCAAGGAAATTAGGTGTATCTTCAGCCTCGCTGCAGTTAGAATTCAGGACTGCTTATTCCTGCCGGCAGATCCAACTTGCTTTACCTCCTACCCTCCGGAAATGTTTCCCCAGACTAGTGTTTTCAACCCAATTAACATTTCAAAATTCTCAGCTTGCAGGTGCTGGTTTCAGAAAAGCAATCTTGTACAATGTTGAGCAATCCAGTTGGCATCAATTTGTCCTTAATCCCCTGTTCGAGCTGCAGACTGAAACATGCTCTTTTTCTTTTTAGTATTGTGTGCAAAGTAAATAATCCTGAACAGCACAGGCTACATTAAAGATAATGATGCCAAAATTGGTTTGTTTTTTTCTCTTATGCACATTCGGAATTCACAGTTGCTTTATGTGCAATTTATCCTCCCACAATTTGGGTATTTTTAGCTGTTTGATTTAGCTGGTACTGCTATGGCTGGTGCCAAGGGAACTGTGAGTTGAGAGCCCCAAGTCCCACTGCCCACTTTCCCAGGTGTTCCAGATATTCATCTTTGCAAAACGAAGTACATTAAGGTTTGACTTGAAATTAAGAGTGCCTGCAGCTCATGAGCAGAAGAAGTGGCTTTGCCTGGAAGTGTCTGAACAGACTTGTTGGGATCTGTTGCTTGCAATGACCCTGACATCATTTCAGAAGTGGGGATGTGGCTAATGCTGCCATGGGGCAGTGCAGTGACAAGGCACAGGCTGGCATAGCCATGACCCAGGTACATACCCCATGGCCTGGGGCAGACCCCTGGGTGCTCTGAGTTGCTGCAGTGGCAGCAGGAGAGTGCTGGAGGCAGTGTGGTTAATGCTGGTTTAAGGAGAGCTGGTCACTTGCACAGTCACACTCTGGCACTCACTCTGCCAGTGTGGACTATTGCTTGTCTTCCATTGGTCTGCCAGCCTTGCTGTAGTTAATCCCAGATACCTTCTTTTCCCTGAAAGACATGTCTCAGTCAGGACTGGGTATGCCAAGGTACTTCCGTACACCATGTGCCTCAGCTGCCTCACCCTGTAATCTAAAATACCCCCATGACACCAGGTAACACGTCTTTGTCTTCCCTGTTCTGTGGGTGTTCCAAACCCTCTTTCCTCCAAATAATGCTGGGCAACATTGGCTAATGTTTTCAAAACTGAGCATCTGCCAATGCAGCCGTTCTGGAATTTGAGAGATGTTGAGGTATGGATTCAGACACCTGATTTTAGGAAAGCCCTTACCACCTTTACAACTCAGGAGGTGCAGTCCATGCAGCATGTTTCTAGTGTCTACATGTTTACCCTGCTCATCCTTCATGTTTTGCTTTCTGCTCTTGCCATCCTGATTTTTCAACCCCGAGCCATTTCCTGGGCAGACTGTTCTTGTTTGGGGCTGCAGGGTCGGGAGTGAAGCTCTGTGTGAGTGTGCTGGTAATGACTCTAGGCCTAATTTTGGCAGGGAGTGAAGCCCACTGAAGTCAATGGGAACCTTCCTGGCGTGATGGGCTTGGGAGCAGACCTGGCCTTTGACATTCTTCAGAGCAGTGGTTCCAGTGTGAACCTTTGGCAGCGTATGAATAACAGATAGTTATTTTTATGTATTGTTTCCAAAGCCCACAACTTGTGTTGGCAGTAAGTGCTCCTAAATGTGGGGGGCTGACTGGCAGCCTGAAACAAAGGGACAAAATCAATAACATAAGCTTCATGTGGCCAAGGACGGTCATCTCCATGTTGTTACATCCAACTTGACATAACAACAGGATTGCTCAGCAGCAGTGTTTCAGATTCCGAAGAATCAGAAGGCTTTGACAGGATTAATTAGTGCCTAAGAAATAATAGGATATTATACACAGTATGTTTATGTTTTTACAAAGCAAGTGATGGAGTGTGTTTCTCATGGATGTTACTTTTCTGTTACTGCACCATTTAAGATCACTTTCCTCCAGGAAAAGAGACCTTTGCACTTTGATATGTTCCTGCCACAAAACAGAGGCTCTTTAGGGACACAGAGAGGACATTTGCCTCTGGACATTGCTTTTGTCTTTTGGAAAGCTAAGACCAAACCAGCCCCTGCTTCCTTTTCCAAGGTGCCCCAAGGGGACACTGAAACTGGGGTCACATACATACTTTCTATCCTGAAACACTTCCTCAGTGAGGCTGCTTGCTAACTGGGAAAACCCTGAGATGGGTATCTGTAAATTCACAATTATGCCCATTTTCCTTTTCCTTTCTGGTAGTGTTTTCCTGCTGTTTCAGCAAGGACTCTTACTTAAGTTTCCACCTGCCATTTTCTGTGCAGTTTATTTTCTTTTGGGATATTTTCTTTACATTATAAGCTCCTGAACTTTTCCATAACACAGAAGATATTTTAAGGAGTGGTTTGGAAGGGACAATATTAACACACTGAAATTTTATGCATCTGCTTCTGTGGTGGTAGAAGCACAATGCAAGGAAAGGGCTCAGACCTGCAATGCTGGCAGATTCTCTGAGGCAAACTAAAGCTCAGTGCAGGACTGTGTACTCTGCCTCACTTTTATTGACACCTGCTGATTTTTTACTGCTGTTTGCTCAATGGGAATTGTGGTTTGGGTGCCAGCCCTGCTCAGACAGCCAAGCATTGCCTGCAGTATTCATTTCTGTGACCTGGTGCTACTGATATGCTACTGCTGCCCAGGCAGTGGAGAGGACGCTAAATCAGTAATTCCAGGCTTAGTGCTGGACTAGGTATGTATTAACTCCCATGTGTAAAGGGATGGCTGGAAACAATGGGGATGGAGCTTTGATCATTCCAAGGCCTGTTACCAAGCAGTGGCTGCTACCCATGGCCATGGCTGCTTCTTATGAGTTGGGAAGAGCAAGAGGTTATTTGAACCTATGGATTGCTAGCCTGGGATTTTGCATGGCTGTCATAAAGACTGACTTCTGCTGTTTCCAGATGTGTTATAAAGCAAAGTTAAAATGGATTTGGGTTGGTATATCTGTGAAAGAAATCTCCAATGCTGAAGTGTTTGTATAAAATATGTAGCTTTCAAAATTGGTACTAAGACTTCTGTATGTAATAAGCTAAAAAAAGTGTTCATTATTTTATTTCTGCGAACTTAAAAAAAAACCCAAAAGAACCTTTCTGGCCAGGTGCTGCCATTGTCAAATATGCATTTCAGTTAAACTTTGCTGTGTTTACATTTCTACATAATAAAATTCTTTGGTTTATGTACTGCCAGAAGATAGAAAGCTGAGATTAAAGTATCAGATTTGATAAGATTTGCTGTCAAGTAAAAATAATAATGAAACAATGCCTATTTAGTTGATTTTCTAGTTATTAATATATTTTAGAATGCATCAAGCTTTCGTCAGCCTTTCTTATCTTCTCTTTTCTTTGTAATGCATGAGGGTATGTGTTAGCTATTAGATCTTTTCATTAATTTGATGAAGGATGAAGATGAGTAATTCTAGTTTTAAGTATCCTCTTCAGCAATGACAATGACTCAAAAGACAACAGTCTGCTTTGATTTCCACCTTCTGGTGAGCCCTTTTGTGGAAATTGTATATAGAATAATATTGCCAGGATAAAAATTCAGTGTGCAGGTACCACATTTTTAATGAACACATTTTTGGTGAAGCCACTGGGCTGTTCAGAATTCCCTTTGTTCATTCACTGGTCTGTGAGACATTAGGGGCCTTATTTAATCTTTCCACCTTGTTTTTGATAAACTTGGCTGCAACAGCTTTTAAAAAAACCTTTAATGATTTCTTAAGGACATTTGTGTTGCTTTTGTCACCCCAGTGTCTCAGCATTTCATCATCTGTACCCACTATTTCACAGTGTACATGTTAAGTGCTATTATCCCTATTTTATGGAAGAGAAACTCGAGGACAAAGTGGCAAAAGCCATTGGTACAGGGTTTTAGGAGCCAAGCCAACAAAGGGATTGGTTGAATCCTTTTTTTTTCCTTGGTCTGTCCTGTGTTTCCCTTTCCTCAGGCTGTCCAGGTGACTTGGGCTGCTGAGATCCAGACTGTCTGCTCAAATCACTCTTAGCAGGATGCCTGCACATCCCATCTGCCAGCATGATCTGAGTGTTTAGAGCTCCTTCAGGAAGACTCCTGCATCCAGCCGGTTTGCTGAAGCCCCCACATGATGGCTGTGAGAACTGGTGACAGCTAAGCCTGGGGAATGTGTGTGCACTCATCTGTGCCAAGGTCTGCTCCAAAGAGTAAAGTGCAGCCAGAATTTTCCAGTGTAGCAACTTGAAGGTTGTTTCACACCCCTGACTGAAACCATCTTGCACCTGCCATAACATGATAGGGACTTCTTATAGCTGTATTGTAAGACCTTTGGAAACTCAGATTGTTTGAGCCTTTTTAGCAGATTGGAAGCTGGATATGGTGGGCATCTCAAACACTGAAGGCCATCAAGTATTGCCACCCCATAAAATACTACTTCCTAATGACAGTTTTCTGACATTCCTGGCAGTAAACATTTTAAACATTCATGGAGTGCTTCACTTGTAAATCTCAAAGCACATACATTACTGGGTATTTAAGGCTTAATTCATTTCCCAAAAAAGACAAGATTTCCGCTTTCTTTATTGCACTTGTTCCAGCCCTCAAAGCGAAAGTTGTCTATTGAAAGTAGAATAGATACTAATTTGGTCTCATA
The DNA here is from genome assembly GCF_000738735.6 of Corvus cornix cornix. Classification (NCBI taxonomy): domain Eukaryota; kingdom Metazoa; phylum Chordata; class Aves; order Passeriformes; family Corvidae; genus Corvus; species Corvus cornix. The sequence goes on along the minus strand of NC_047057.1, from coordinate 14,783,075 downwards.
AAACCACAGATTGTTTCAACTTTCCTTGAGTTTCTGAATGAATAGATGATCAGATCCTGTGATGCTGCTCTCAGCCTCACTGGTGATATGAAAGAGGCGCTTGTCCAGCCAGCTCTATAGCTGTGCCATTCTTTTGTTGCCTATAGTACACATGCTCTGCTCCTTTTTTACTCTCTTTTTATTTTAATGCTCTGCAACAGGGTTGCACAAAGCTGAGTTGGCTTTTAAAACACAACTTCATTTTGCAGCTATACGTCTGTGCCCAGTTTTCTTTTGTGCTGCCCATGGAACAAGGAGGCTGTGTGGTATCTGACACCAGGCTTTTTCCAGTGATTTATTAACTGTGTCAGAATAGCTGTTGTGAATGCTGGGAAGCTCTTGCGTATTGTGACAGTTGATATTGATTATGACAGTTTGTAGACTCTACTGCATTGTCAGACGGTGGATCGTATTTTGTCTTCTTACTATACATACCATGGGCTATAGATCATAGTGTTTTCTTTAAAAAAGGACCCATTGTCCAGCATTCTGGCTGGTATGAGAGAACTTCTGTAGCATATTGTGCAACAAATAGCAAGATAGTTCAGGCACCCTATGGGACAAACCAGGCAAATGTCAATTGCTTTATGAAAAAGAGTGAATAGTTTGTTCTGGCCTTTTAGGGGAATGAGCTGTGCAGTTCATAGACATGGGTAAACTAGTCTGAGGATGTCATTTATGACAATACTGGTGTCCCATACTGTCTATTGGCCAGAAATCCACAGACCGTGTAGGAGGAGTTTGCAATGAGGATTTTGGCTACCAATCATGTGTAAAGGTTGCTTTGGGTTTTGATGGAAGCTGAGACTACACATTTCTGGAATGAGTCTGAGGGAGAGAAGATAAAGATTTTTGCAAACCTGGGAGAATATGAAAGCTGGTATGTGAACTTCTGTGATGGACACATAGAATCATAGAATTGTTGAGTTTGGAGAAGACCTGTAAGATCATCAAGTCCAGTCATTAACCTGGCATTACCAAGCCCACCATTTAACCATGTCCCTAAGGGCCACATCTACACATGTTTTAAATATCTCCAGGAACGGTGACTCCACCACTTCCCTGGGCTGCCTGTTCCAATGCCTGACCACCCATCTGGTGAAGACATTTTTCCTCATACCCAATCTAAGCCTCCCCAGAGCAACCTGAGTCCATTTCCTCTTGCCTTGTCACTTGTTACCTGGGAGAAGTCAAACAGATCACCCCAGACAATGACCCCTCCTGGCTGACTAGTTTTAGCCTGGCAGTAGTTAAACAGCACACAGAAGAAGAGATTTTTCTAATTGCATAAAAGCTGCTTCAGTGGGGAAAAGAGTCAACAACTGAGCTTTTACAGGCAACCTGATAAGAGGAGGGAGTCAAAAGCCATTTTGCTAATTATGCTGCTGTAATTTACTATATTGCTGCTATAATACTGGAGAAAAAAATCTTTCAACAATACATTTCTTTTTAAAACAAAACCTTACTTGAGATGAAGTGGTGAAGTGAGTAGGAAAGAAATCAGAATTATTTTTACTGTTCTATTTCTGCATGACCATAAAGTTACACTTTGAGATAACAAACCTTAGCAAAATGACATTTAGTACTCTATGCTGTTAGAATTTTGATCTCACACTGAGTTAAGATTGATTCAAATGCAGTTCCTGATGCAATTTTACATTGATGTGATTCAAAATCCATTTCTGCACATACCTTTAATTGAAATCAGGCTAATAGCAGGTTACTTGTGTAATGATTGTTGCTGGGATGCTTCAGACCAAGACTGTGACCACTGAGCTGTGGCCTAGGGGAATTGGGCTCGGTTCTTAACCCCACTCTGGGCCTGATACTGGCCACTCTAACCAATTAATCTCTCTCATGTGGTTAACTCATGCCCATTTATGGTTGTTTATTTACACTATGACATCTTTCAGAAGGAACATTTCCTATCAGAAGCCACTCTTGATCTTGTCTGGGATTTCTAGATGCTGCTCTAATACTAACCATATTTTCTGTAATATGATCTGTATTGTAATGAGTCCCTAATGTTAGTGAGGAGACAGATTTAAAGTAGGTGATTTGATTTCAGTGATGATGCAACTTCCCATTCCACACTTGCATCGAAGTTGGATTAAATTTAGCACTCACTGTGTCATAATTATTTTCCATAATGACAGAATAATGTAGAGTTTGTACATTCACAGCATTACTGTAAGCCTCAGGGTGTACTGAAATTTTACAGTGGCATCTCTCCGTCCAGTGTCAGGTATTAGTGCTATATTTTTATAATTACGGGTTTTATTGCAGAACAACCACAGCAGTATCAGAAATGCCTTAAAGGAAGGATAAAATGGGAGATTTTTTAAATGTCTGCTTTTCACTGCAGGCATATTTTATTTAAGTTTTTTTTCTAATGTTCATAAAATATTTTAAGAAGTTACATGTGAGAAATGAAGAAGTTCCGACATTCAAATGTGAGGACTTGCTTTCTTAGATGACTTGTATCTGAAGGTCTGGTCACAATTCTGTGTCTGTGCAGAGTTCTGGCTCCTAAATCCTGAGACCACACCTGAAGAAGATAATTTTGGTGTTGTGCTGTGAAAAGCAACAGCTTCCCAGCACGTGTTGTAGACTAGCAGTCACTGTCATGAGAGTCCCCTTCCTCTTGGCTCCCCCTTGGCCATCATAGGGCCCTCAGACTGTTTCCACACTAACCCTTGCTAGTTGTTTGCCTAGGATCTTTGCCAGGTGTTCTGGCCTCTTTGAGATGTCTCAGGTACTTTTGAGTTACAATTCTTAAGAAATTTTATTTTGTTTTCCTGAGAAAAGGCATGGGTAGTCACTGCAGAAGGTGGGTACACTTCCCTGTCTCATCCTGGTGCCGTGAACTGACCGCCCTGCAGGTCTGTTTTATTTTCAGGAGACTGTGGGAGCCTCCCTGTCCATAGGTTGAAGCCTGCTCTCTGACATTGCTGTTGTCTTTCTCTCTTCCCTTCAGATGGTGTTCACAGTGTCACTGCAGTCTGCACCCTGCGTGTCACCATCATCACGGACGACATGCTCACCAACAGCATCACAGTGCGGCTGGAGAACATGTCCCAGGAGAGGTTCCTTTCTCCCCTCCTGTCCCTGTTTGTGGAGGGGGTGGCAACTGTGCTCTCCACTGCCAAGGATGGCATCTTTGTTTTCAACATCCAAAATGACACGGATGTCAGCTCCAATATCCTGAACGTGACCTTCTCAGCCTTGCTCCCTGGTGGCATTCGAAACAAGTTCTTCCCCTCTGAGGACCTGCAGGAGCAGATCTACCTCAACAGGACGCTGCTGACCATGATTTCGACGCAGAGGGTGCTGCCCTTCGACGACAACATCTGCTTGCGTGAGCCCTGTGAGAATTACATGAAGTGTGTCTCTGTGCTGAAGTTTGACAGCTCGGCCCCATTCATCAGCTCCAACACCGTCCTGTTCCGCCCCATCCACCCCATCAACGGGCTGCGGTGCCGATGCCCCCCGGGCTTCACGGGGGACTACTGTGAGACGGAAATTGATCTGTGCTACTCCAACCCTTGCGGGGGCAATGGGCTGTGTCGAAGCCGAGAGGGGGGCTACACTTGTGAGTGCTACGAGGACTACACCGGTATGTGTTTATCTTATCTTTGACCCATGATTTATATGTTAGACCATCAGCCAGGCCAGCTCTGTGTCAAGCTGAAATTGCTGGCATTCTTAGTCAAAAGGAGAAAAACTCCTGGCGCTGCCTTCTAGTCAGGAAAAGGTTTGTGAGTGTCACTTAGGGTAAATCCCATATCTCTGTGCCTGCATGGTGGTTGGAACCATGCCTTGCTCCAGGTCATGCAGGGGGACTGTCAGCTGTGAAGAGATTTGCACTGTGTGAATTTCTGCTCAAAATGCTTTATGCAAACACATTTCTTCTGTCTGGAAGGAAAAAGGTGGGACACATCTCCTGGTTCCTGGGTGTGCATGTAAACCCGTTCCAGGCCCCTTTGCATACCAGGGTGGACAGCCTCGATAGGAACTCCTCAGCCCTTGATCATCAGCCAGCACAGAGCATTAGGATTGTTCTTGTTCCCAAAAAGCTGCAATAATACACACTTAAGGGAAATGCTGTAAGTCTGCTGTGGCTTGTAAATGTTCAGATAAAACTCCAGAAGGACGTAGCTGCTTCCAGGCCTGTCTCCACAGCCCACTGAGGAACATACTTTGCCTCATCATGGACTTGACAGCTAATAAAAATCAAAGTGCTGCTTCTCAAATACTCCTGAGAAGTTACGAAATAGTACTAGGTGAATGTTTTCTGGTGCTTCAGTAAAGTCAGTGGGATTATTTATGTATTCGAAATTGCACACGCATTTGAGCATTCTGCACTGACGTGCTGCCGGCTGTAATTTACACTGACAGCTCAGCAATGTCTGCTGTGACCCCTGCAAACAAGGGGTGAAGCAGAGGGGGCTGGTTCCCAACACTGCCTCTCACTGCTGAAGTTACAAAATATTGAAAACATAAATTATTTAAGTTCTGATGTAAAAAAAATCTAGATGATGTGGATCTAGCCCTCCAGGTGGAAGGGTTTTCCTTCACTCTCTCTGACTTTTGCCTCAGGTCTGTCATCAAAAATGTGACTGTGGAAGGAGCCAGGAGTTAGTGAGCAGGGACATGGCAGCAAGGGAAGTGGGCTTTTCGCAGCATGGGGGACAGGAGGTGCTCCCTGAAATTTATGCAGGGCTTAGGGCAGCAGGACCTTTCTAAGAAGATGGGGACAAATATTTTTCCTGATGGGAGAAACTCTGAATAGAGCTGTGAGATGGTTGGGATAACTGGTGTTTGTTGAGGAGTTATTTTCCTGCCAGGCTTCTCATGAATGACTTCCACAGTGAAATACATTATAAAGTTCATTATCCATTAATACACAATACACAGAGAACTGGGCATCACAAAATAGATTTTACAATCAGTAGATTTCATTAAAAATGTTTGCAACTATGATACTGTAAATAGGAATGCTTAGAAGTAGCAAGTTTCATTAACCAAAGATATGCATAAAAATTATGTTAATGCATCCATGTCTTAGTTTTGAAATTCCATCATTCATTCCACCACATTTTTAGAATCTCTTGCTAGAAATCTTCAGAAAAAAAGGCTAAATATCATTTAAAAATGAAAGATAATAAGCTTATATAAATAATTGATTAACATGTTTAATACTTAATGCTGTAGTCAGAACAAATACAGTACATATTTAGAAGAGAAGCACCATATTATTCATACACAAAGAAAGATTTGATCTGTAAGTCTATTTTCAGTGCATAGTTGTTGAGTTAAAAATTAACTGTCCTGCTACCAGGGTATTAAGGTGGTCAAAAGTTAAGGAGTGAACACTGCTTATAGCTTTGCTGTCAGAATTAACTACACTTGAGTGAAACACTTTCTTCTTTGGAAGGACAGTTTGATCACATTCAGATTGGCCAGGGAAAAACACTTCCAGCCATGATAAAGAGGGATCTGGAATACCTTATCCCATAAATTGATACAAATATTATTGAATATTTCTGTTTTATTACTGAGTGAATGCAGTAGAAATTCAGTATCTGCTCTGTGGTTTGTTTACATGACGTTGATGCCTTTGGGTTCCATGTTGCATGACAGTGTTTTGTTCATCAAACCCAAACATCTACCTACGTATAGTGGCCATTAGTTGGTTGATGTTCATCCCCTTTACAGAGCAAGGTTGAAAATGTTACCAACAAGTAACCTATTACCAGAAATATTTTATGAAGATGCATTATTGAATTTTGTCCCAATCTCCTCTTAATATTGTTATTTTACCTATGGTTTTAATACTTGCTTTAAATATGTTCATATCCATTTGCAAGTTCAGTTTATATCTATTAATCATAATACTGTGTTTTCAGCTTGGATGTAAATTTATTATTTACAGCAATCCAGATTTTCTATCTATTTGATATGTAAATAGCATAGATTTCAATAGCAGCAGTGTGTCTTGGCTCATGGAATGCAGTGGCCATAAATCGGAATGAGCAGAGAATTGCTGAGTCTGAAGGTTGGAAGATTCTGGTGTTACTGAAATTTTATCATGGTACTAATGCAGTGTAGTAATATACCAGTATGAGGTTCTTACAAATCTTTGAATTAATTGTAAAAGATGAAATATGGATGGTAATAGTCTATGAAATGCAGCCTGCTTTGGGAGCTCTCATGTTTCCATTTCCTAGTTAAGAGCCTACATAGAAAAAAAATTATAAGAAGATACTAAGATCTGTCATCTCTCTGGGGAGATAGGCTGCAATTTGATGAGAAATCACTACACAATCATAACCCTGTACTGATTGTATCTGACTGGTCGCCTGCTAGAAATATAGTGTTTATTTCCTGTACAAGACAATTATGTCCTATCTTAATAGGATGGAATTTCCCTCCATTTTTCCACCCAGCTTTGAAGCCCTCCATTTGTTTTGATGTAATTGTTAGTCATTTATACATGATGAAAGTTTCTCTGTCTTCAGGAGTCTTCTGTTACGGGCACTAAGGTAAACTGAGCTTCTACAAGGTATTTCTGAAACCTGATTACTGGCTAGGCTGGGGTGATTTGGAATTCCCTTCACTTCCCATGATGTAAGGAGGTGAGTGAGGAAGTACATATATTTTTAATCATATTTTTTCAGACTTACAACCTCTTCAACTTCTTTTCTTTACATACAAATTAATGTAGAGAAGTGAACAATGTACACACTAATAATTGTGCCATTGATGGCAGAGAGCTGTGTTCATGGCTGAAGGGTTAAAGGACATAATTTTAGTTAAGCAGACAAATTTAATGAACACTATATAAAGCCTGTGTCATTTTTCCAGCTTCATTTCATATATGTTTGAGCTCTGCAGAAGCATCTGAGATGAGCTGTAGGTGAAGGCTTAGACATAGGTGGAATTGTCTGTACTCCCCAGGGGGCAACCTGAAGTGCGAATGCATCGTGTCATCCGCACCAGTTTTGGAGGCATGGGTGCCACAGCAGTTCCTGCATGAGCTGTACTTCCAGCCCTATCCTGGTGCCTCCTACAGAGCACACCACTGTGGCCATAAGTCAGCACTTTTTTGGGGTGAATTCCCACTATTCCAGCCCTGCCGTGAGTGGGTGCTTCCTCCAGGTCTATGCTCACAGTCCTTCTGCTCAGTGGCCACCAAGACTGCTCTCCTCTATGGTCATGTTCCCAAAAAGCAAAATTTAATTGACACAGAACAAAAGCACTTTAATAGAAAAAAAAACCCCATCAGCCCCTGAAATAAGGAAGGGAATTAATGTTGCCACAATTCTTCTTAGCATTATCACATTCTCTCTGCCTCTTTTGCTACACAGCCCCTAGAAAGGAGCAGTTTGTAAGGGAAAAAGATCATTGGAGAATTCCCCATATCCTTTGCAACTCTCCTTGGATTTCGCTTCAGAGAGAGGAGAAACCTTCCATGGTCGTAAATCTTCTAGTAATCAAATACAGCAATTAGAGATCTTTTGCTTGTTACACTTTTTTTCCCTCCTAATTTGTATTTGTGATACCATATTGACATGAAGAATCATGACATCTAATGTGCCTGCTATGAATTCTGACTTTGTATAATGAGAAGGAAATTATAGTTGGTTTCTTAGCATCCTGCCAGAAGTCCCTAATCATATTGCTTAGTAAGTTCTCAGTGTTTGGCTCTTGCAAACATAGAACATAAAAGTAAATGTGAGGATATCTTCTGCTTTATCTTTACTTATATCCATTCTTCAGATAGTAATTTCTCAGCTAACTGATACCAGATTCTCATTTTTCAGGCCAGAGAGACTTATTTCGGGGAATTTCACCTTTCGGGTAGAGAAATCTGGCAGGTACAGTAGTCAAAATGAGTGTTTATCTTGTGCAAGAAGGTCTGAAATTCCACTCTCAGTTGCACTTCTGCAGTTCGGTGGGATCGCAGGTGTGTAACAGCCAAATCCTGTACAGCAAATCTAAATTTGATTCCTTCAGGTTCCTCACTGCATCTTTAACTCCTTGTTTAGCTTATGAAAGTCCATGGTTTTGTGACTATCCTTAGTTATCCTTACAGGCTTGTGGGGCTTTGACAGCACTTTCAAGCAGCTGTGACCAAGTTTTTCTTTAATACAAAACACCAAATAAGAAATTGTGTCATTCACAAGCATTGCCATGAATGTAGGGATGTTGTCCTTGCCACGTGACAGCTTCGTGGGTCATCTCTCTGATACTTCATTCAAATATTGAGGGAACACAATGAAGGTACTGAAATGTTTTGCATCATTGCTACCTTAACAGTATCCTTTAGGCTAGGTCTTCAGAGTTGTGCTACTGGATGGTTTTATATACTAAAAAGATGAAAACCTAGGCAAGGTCTAATACTCTAAAAAACATATAGTCAATTTTAAGAGTTTAAATAGAATTACAGTTATTAGAGTGCTGGGTGATTTGCAGTATTTCCAGAATTTGAACTCTTAATGGGTTTTTATTAAGTTTTTCTGCTGATTTTGGATGCAGGAAAAGTTGAAGAAGACTGCTGACAAACTTTCGTTGTTTCTCAGTGCCTCAGTTAGAATGCCTGGTTGCCTTACCTTGCAGTTTCTGTATCGCAATACTGTGAAAAAGCTTGTGGAGGGTGTTTGCATCTCAGTGAAGGTCTGGACAGTGTTGAAGGTTTAGATATTTTTCTAAATTTTTTCTTTTTCAGCAGTGCTATGCCATACCATTATTGTTATGCTTGTACTGAAACTAGGTCTTCATAACAGCAACACCATATTGCTGTGGACCTGTGACTCTCTGCAGCTTTTTCACATGTCATGGAAAGATAAGTAACAGTTTGCTTGTAAGATCCATCCTTACAATTATTACCCCTTGGCTGATGTCCCAGCACAGTCTTTTCCATCCATCTTCAGCTTTCTCTGTCTCATCAGCCCATTTCTGCCTTTACTGAACAAGCAGGCATCTCGGTCAGTGTAGACATGGTAAGCTGTGACCCCAGGGTTGGCAGCAGTTGCATACAGCCAGGGGCCTCTGTTTCCTCCCTACCCCTTCCAAGCCCCCAAGCACAGGTGCCTGGCAAGGACCCTGTAAGCACTGCAATGGATGGTCCAGAAGCAGAGCTTAAATCCTCCAAACACTTTTCAGAGCATGACTGGTGTAAAATGTGGAAAAGGCTATCATTATTGTTATCTATTGTCATCATCAATGACATAGACAAAGGGATTGAGCACACCCTCTGCAAATTTACAGATGACACCAAGCTGAGTGGTGTAGTTGACACACCTGAAAGATGAGATGCCATGCAGAGGGACCTGGACAAGCTTGAGAAATGGGCCCATGGGAATCTCATGAGGTTTAAGAAGACCAAGAGCAAAGTGCTGCACCTGGGTCGGAGCACTCCAGTATCAACACAGGCTGGGGAATGAACAGATTGAGAGGAGCCTTGCCAGGAAGGACTCAGCAGTGCTGGTGGATGAGAGGCTGGACATGAGCTGGCAATGTGCTCTTACAGCCCAGAAAGCCAATTGTGTCCTGGGCTGCATCAAAGGCAGGTCAAGAGCAGCTGAGAAAGGGCCATTCCTGGGCTGCTCACGGCTGGAACCGTGGGAGAGATGCCTGTCTAAGACATTTCTTTCCTGACACAGATTCTCAGCAGAAGTCTGCGTGCCCACTTGTCTGGTGTGTTTAACTCTGATACTTGCTGTGCATGTTAAAACAGGTCCTTGCTTGTTTTTGTGGCAAGGTTTGCTGTTCATGTATGCAGGGATAGGGCCAGCATGCCACAGCCTTCTGGCTGGACCCAAGTGATGCTGGGCTGGACCTGAGGCTGTGGCCCCAATATCACAGCTGCATGACTGCTTGCTCCAGAAGATAACTGAAACAATAAAAACAGAGTAAAAAATTTCAGTCAAATTCTGAAGTCTATTGTTGTCATGTTTCTGTTGATTACATTCCTGTCCATGTCTGTCACCAAGTCACAGGAGATGAATGTTGCAAATCTGGAGTATATATCAGGACTCCCTGAAGAGGTCTACCATTTCTCTGGGTGGGTTTTTATCTGGAGGATACGTCCTTCAGCTAATCTTAAACCTACGCTCACTTGTCAGGATGCAGAAAGCCTTTCCTAATTGGATTACTGTGGTGTATTTGTTGACAGTTTAGTTCTCAAATGCTGTACATGGCCTACAGCCTTCACAGCAATCTGCTATGCTTTTTCTTAAACCCAGGCAAAGAGTTTTATCGCATTACCTTCATCCTCATGTGCATAAACTAGCTGCTGTTTAAAGTTCCACAGTCTTCTCAGTCATGTCCAAACCCTCCTTGCCCCTCACCCCAAGATGCTGCATATGGGATGGCCTTTGATTCAGCTGAACTGCTGCAAGTGCTAAGGGTTTGGATGCCTTTTCTGGAGCCTTGTGTCTTGTCTTCCTTGCCCATGGAAGTATTTGCACTGGTCAAAGTCCTTTGCTGTCCTGTGGAAACCTAGCTACAGACTTAATGTTGTATTTGTTCTTTTTAATTAGTTTTAGAATTATTTGACAGGACTCACGTTCTTCCTGGGTGCTCGTGCAGTGGAGGCACGATGGGTGCTTTGTAGAAGCAAGCAGCAGGTCACACACCAATGTAATCACTTAGCTCTGGCTTCAGGAGCTACCTTAGTAGTTATCTCCAGTATACTTATGAATTCAGCTCTTCCAAACAGTTCAGGGTCTAGGAAATCCTCCTTACTGATTACAGCTTTTCTTCTTTTGCTTCTCTATAAGACAGCTGTGGGGCTGGCTTCTTCTTCCCTTCATTTAGCCACTCCCCTCATTTGTCAGCTGAAGAGTCTATCACTGATCATTTTACATTTTCTCCCAGACTTTGGTAATTAAAAAAAAAAAAAGTAAAAGTAGCACATAGCTAAAATTCAGTAACCAGATAACTTAGGCAGTAACCTGTTTCAGGATGGTACCATTCTCACAGTTACATTTTTACAACTGCTTGCCCTTAATGCCCTCGGTGTCCGTGAGATCATGGTGGAATATGGAGAGAAGGTAGGATTTTGGTTGTGGGCTGCACAGTACGAAGTCAAGGTTTGCAGATATGAGAGGCCTGCAAGCACAGACTGTGGTGGGACAGGGTTGCAGCTGTGCAAAAAGTGCTTCCCCAGCTCTTCTACAATGCCGGTGTTTAGTATCAAGCCCTGATGGCCAGGTATAACCTCAGGATGTTTGGGGTTGGAAGGGACCTCTGAAGATCAGCTAGTCCAACCCCCCTACCATGGCTAACATTGACTTCAGTCTCTTTTTTCCAAGTCAAATCTCATTAAATACCTGTTGTGAAAATAACACATTTGACCCTGACACCATGCCCAGCTAAGCTCCTGTTTGCTGTCAGGCAGCTGGCTTTGCATGAGCAAGGCAAGCTGCTAACCTGGCGTGGGCACCTGCCTGCCTCTGGCACCTGACCTCTCTTCCCACCCCTTGGCAAGGAAATGTGTTACGAGTATGAGCTTATCAGTGGTGTCCAGTGGGGGAGAGATACACAGGGAGCACCTCAGGTTTCCTACTAGCATCCTGGTTAACAACAGACTGGTCTAAATTTAGGATTCCCTTTGTTCTAGCACATGTGAAATCTCTTTTATTGTCTTTAACCTGTTGTCTTTCGTTTTGTATATTGCTATGTCAATTTTGAGCAGTTTCTTGAATTGTTCTCCTGGTTTTGTATTAATGGTATTTCTGTTACCACACCTAAATGGGAGTCACAATTCTCCCAGGCTCTTTGAAAGTGCACTTTCTTATCATCATTGGTAAAACTAAAAAAAAAAAAACAAACCAAAACGTGGGAAGTGAAGCGTAATTAATCAAAGTGGAGGCATTTGATATTATAATTTTATAGGTACATGTAAAACCCTCCTCACTGATGTAGCTAAGTTCCCACACACTGTCATAACTGTGAACATATATATGCATTGCAGATCATTGGTCTGACAGAAATCACACACATGGAGGTTTGTTTTAATTAAAATATTTTAAATAGTTTATTAAACAACTGCAAATTTCTCTGTGACCATAGTTTACAATTGCGTTTTTATTAATTTAGCCAAGTTGAGCCTTGTGTAACGTAAGATTTGGGGTTTTTTTTTTCTCATAGTTTTATTTCAAAAAGGTTAGCTGGATAAAATTTTAAGCTGCATTCTCATTACCCAAATATACACTTGCTAAATGTCAAAACAACCCATATGTTAGACTATCCTTTAAGTGGTGGTGGTTTTTTCTCACTGAAAACAAATCAGATAAGGAAAAAGGAGGAGAGAAAGGAGGAGAAAAACCCAACAACTTGCCTGTAAGTTATTTGTACAGAAGATAAAATCATAATGAGATAGTATTTTTTCCAGTATACCTTATGTTCTGGAAAGCCCCTCACAGTGTTCACAGCAGATCAGAGGTGAAGACAAAAAAAAAGGAATTCCAGGACATCTGAAGTGAAATATTTTAGATCTTCCAAAACAAAAAAGAAATTTAGCTTCCAAGGATCAAGGTAATGGGGCTCCTTTTCTCCTGTCTGCAAATAAAAATACTGGGAAACAGAACTGGGAAGCAGTAAGACTGAATTATGAAAAACATGTTGGACTTCTGTATACATATTTATAATTCCCAAATTAGACATTTTAATTTTTTTCAGTGGATAAACAACGGGAAAGTGGCAGGAAGGATGGTTGGGTGCAGAGATGAGGGTATCAGCGTGATACCCTGTTAGAAGGAAAAAAGCATAGAATAGTTTCTTGTGCCCCTGTTCTTTGTGTTGTGATGATTGAAAGTTTCGACAGTTGAGCACCAGACTGAGGCACTTGGCCTTGAACGTCAAGATAATTACAGTTGTGCAGAGCGTGGTGGGAACCACAGCTTCATTGTTGTTGCAAATGCTCTTTTGTTTAGACCATCATGGTTCAGTGCCTGCATCCCAGCCCTGCTCCTCCTGGGGCGGGTTTTGTTCTGCGACCCGCACTGTACGGTGCCCCCGAAACACAGCTTCCCGAGCAGTCACCAGTCTGAGCGCTCAGTTTCTAAAAATCAAGATGAAGATACTTTACTTCAGGCTGTCTCTCTCTGTAGAGAAGCATATGAGACCTTTGAAACAGCATTTTCATATAGTATAATTAAAAAGCATATTTTAATTAGATAGGCCAGCTTCAAAGGGTCAGCACAACTGATGTGCCTATTGTAAGATGAAGATATGAAGATGAGTGTCTTATATTAATAATTAAACACATCCTAATTGACACAATGAAGTGTATTAACTCTAACAAGATGGTAACCATTTAAAGTTACTTTAAAATTTAATGGTATTTAACAAAAAGGTTGAATTTTAATCTACTGGACTGCTGTAAGCAGAGATAAGTGCAAGCTGTGGAAGCTGGCTGGAATAATTTTTTATGAGTCCATTTCAAAATACTTTTTAAGGAAGTAACTTTTGAATTTCCATCTGTTGTGTAGGTTTAAAAATACATGGATTTTGAGATTTTTTGTGCAAGATGTGTGTGACATGACAATCCCTTCTTCAGGACTCGTTAAGAAAAAGTCAATTTCCCTGATTAAGTTGCTTTTTGTTTTCAGTTTGTGTTCCGGAGCTGTGTACCAAATATTTTTGAGGCTACCAAAACATAAGATTATGGGATTATCTTTTTAACCCTAATCCTTTTAATTTGACAAGCAAAGGGGCATTTTTGATTGTTTTTTTCAGAATTTTCTTTCAATGTATAAGAACGGGAATTTGATGAGCATCTTGTTTTGCCAGCACTATCTACCCCATGATGCTGAACCTCTGAACTACGATTCATAGTAGACAGTTACACAGTGCTTTTAAGTATACCTTTCTTTTAATCTAATTCTTCTCATATAAAATGAAAATGTAGAGCTCTAGCTTCCTAACATGTAATTACAATAGTAGATTGACTTTAAGCGTGGTTTTCTGTTGCGTTATTAATATTTTATGGCTTCTCTTCAGTTATTCTCACTAATTGGCCATTATGCTTCTTTCCACCAGAGCTTCTGGGACCACCTAAGATGTTAAGGGGCATGATTTGATTTGAGGTCTCTGCCTGGTTCTACATTGCCGTGATATTTATGACAGTATTGGATTACACAGAAAATGGGAGAGTGAGATTTTCCTGTGAAAACTTCTAATTTATGGAAAACACAAAATGCAGGCTCTCACCAGCCTTCCTTTAGTGGAGATGCGTGGAGTTAGCTGCTTGTGCAGTCAATCCCAGCAAGCTGCTGGGGACAAGGGGAGATGGCTTCTTCTGTGTTCTGTCTCTTGTGAGCTGAATCATTATGTCTGTAACATTTACATGGAGAAAATTAAGTGGGATCTTAGTGAAATAAGGGCTGAACTCTCCTAAAGAAAACAGCAATGTTTGCCCTTGAAAGGGAGACACTGATCTTTTCTGCGTATTCTTTAGCCTTCATTTTTCTTCTTTCCGAGGGCAGTTATTTGCAGATGTGTTCCCTTTTTGAACTGCTTTGAGATGCTAACTTGATCAAAAATAAGTGCTAGAGCTTTCCTCTTGCCTACCAATTTAGGAACTGGGAGTTGCAACCCTTTGGTTGATCTCTGTGGAAAGCAGCTTAGGGAAACCAGGCTGAAAGTGGGCAGGAAGCCTGATGGTGCCTGAAAGCGTGTCTGGTTTTCCAGCTCCTGAGTTCCTGTTGATAAAAGATGTTATTGAACACACACCCCTGCCACAGCCACCACGCCTTGCTTGCTTTCCTCATTCACATAAATAGTTTAATGTATTTTGAAAAACCCAGTGTGAGGCCAAAACAGCCTGTGGAACAGCAGCCTTGTGGAGTTAATGGTGCCGGTGGTGGCATTTGGTGCCCAGGAAAAATTGCAGCTCTGTGGGATGAAATAATCTTTTTTGTCATCTGAGCAGAAGCACAATGAGTCTGTCCCCTTCTTCTGTCTCACTGCTGCCCATGGAAGGAGGTGAGGACTAGGCCTGGCAGCTGGTTCCCATGCTGAAGTGCCTGCAGGTGTGCAGAGAAGCAAATATGGATCAGCCTGCAAAGTTGTCCCAAAGGGAATCTGTCCTGCCAGCCATGGGGGCTGCTCCAGCCTTCGGTTCCCTCCATGTGCCCCGCCTCGAGTAACACTCCTGGAGAGGAATCAAGGGGCATAGAGAGCCAAGAAAATAAAATATAATATCAGATGCATATGTAGTAAGGGTAGAGGGTGATTGTGCCTCTTAAAAATAAATGGAGGGAGGGATATTCCTCTGTAAATGAATGTGTTATGCAAAGGGATGCTTTATTCTTACACCTCCAGCTTCTTCACTGGTTTTAAGGTGGGATTTTTAGGAAGAGATTTATTCCAAGTAAGACAATGCAAATTGCAGACACAATGGCATAATCTAGTTTATCTTTGACATCTATAATAATGTCATCCCCCTGATAATACATCCAGAGATAAAGCTTAGGCTTTTATTGAAAGGCACTGCTTCATCACCGAATCTTACACCAAATCACTGCAATTTTATTATGATGAATTGTCTTACATGTAAACCTGCCAGAGTTCAACATAACTGGAAATTTTTGTGCATTTCTTTTTTCTCTTGTGTAGATTTTTACTGTGTTTAGTTCTGTGAGAGAGACAGAACCTAAAAGGTTTCTAAAGCTTTACCTTACATGTCAAATGCTGAAGGAGGTGACACCTTGCGAGGGCCCTGTACATTACAATAAATGGTTCAATAATTTAGAGAGCTAAGAGACCGTTGTCAAATCAGCCAAGATTAAAGATTAAGACATTAAGAAATTATCCACTGGACCCCATAGGGCAAAATTTGTTGTTAAGTAGGTGTGGCAGGCTAAAGGCTTGGATGCTTAAGGCTTTTTCCAACCAAAACGACCCTGTGATTCTATGGGTTTTTCTCATCCACCACATCTAAAGCATTCCGAAAGAGTGCTTTTCCTCAGCATTTCCTCAGAAGCCTGGGGGTGATTATGTCTGGTGCTGTGGGAGCAGGCAGCAGGGGGAAACCAGTCGTTGTGTGCACCCCTTCCCACTGGCTCATTGCAGGGGACCAGTGCCCAGGTTTCACACAGAGATGTCTCTTCATGAGTTTGCCATTGGGCATGTGCCCTACCTCTGCAAAACAAGCAGCTGGGACTTTTTTTGGAGGTATTGGCACCAGTCCATGGGCTATAAAATCATGAGTTACCTCTTTTCTTTCCCAGACCATAAGGTGAGCTTCAGAATTTGGTGTTTTCTTAAATGGAGAATATTTTACTGTGGCATCTGGCTCCCTGCTCACCAGGTTGCTCTCAGAAAAAAAAATCACAATACTTCTGATAAATCTTGGTTGGACTACTGCTGCTCACACCATTCTGGCCTCATGACTCAGAAAGGTGAGTTGCCTGGTGTAGATGGAGTGGAAACTTAATGCCTGGGAATTTTTAATCCTCAACAAATACGCAAAGAAGAGACCACAGGTATTCAGTTGTGACTTTTGTCTATGCTCTGTTCTTGCTGGCACTGGTGGAAATTGCTTAGGAAGATGAGGTCCAGTGATTGTGCAACACTGAGCATATATTATCTTGAGAACATGCTCATAATTTCTGCAATCCACAGACTAATTCATTTCTCCAACAGATGTGCCCCAAATATCACTAATCCTCCTCAGTATTGTTTCTTCTCCCTCCCACCTCCCCCAGTTATTCCTTCTCATTTAAATGCAAAAACACAAAACAACCCAAATCATCAATCCATCCATCCCTCTCTGCGGGGTGTCTTTTGTTTTGCTTTGTTTTGTGACCAGGGAAGGGGAGGAGTTGAGGGAAAATGGATCATCTTTGCTCAGGCTGGTGGTGCTCCAGGATCCTGGGCCTGGTTTGGGGCTCTCAAAGGGCCAGGCACTGTTTCAGTGGCTGCTCTGCGTGTGCATTGCATCAGCAGGCACAGCCTGAAGCATCTTGAGAGATGGAGACCTGCTTTTGCTGCCTTTGCTTTTGTAAAATACAGTTTAGCTTGGTTTCCAGTGGGGAAGGATCAGCAGGTAGGACGGAGTTCTGGCCTTTCCCTTGCCTGTTGGGCCCATGGGACACTTTCATGGTGGTCCTCCTCCTCCCAGAAGCTTGCAGGACTTCAGAGCAGCCAGGGTGCAGATGCTTTCCTTGAGGACCCTGGTGGGAAGAGGAACTCTGAAGGTTCAAGTAGCATCATCCTGTTGAAGTGTGAGGGGGAATGGGAGCTCCCTCAGAACAGACAATTTTGGTTCTACATTTTGGGCTGGAATTTTACTGCCAAGAACTCTTAGATGCCTTAGGCCAGCAGATGACACCCACAGCTTCAGAGGCAAATAAAAGAGAATAAAAAGCTCCTCACATTCGTTATTTTAAGGCATCTCATGGTTAAAAATCTTGTGACCCTTATTTAGCTGAGTCATGATTTTTGAAAATCTGAATTGTGAGTTATCAGGGATGCCTAGGGAGAACTTTATGGAAGAAGCACAGGGAAGGGAGAAGGGTGATGGTAAAGGAGAGGTATAAGATATATCTATATATATGTATATGTATCCAAAAGAGCAGTGCTAATTCTGCACACTTCCTTCCCACCAGCTCAGAGCTTAGTGCTTATGCCCACGGAAAAACTAAAGTAGATCCAGAGATAAAAGGGTGATTTCCGGAGTATCTTATTATAGAATCACTTCTACCTATCACTTCAGAGAACTGCTTGGCAAGCTATATACGTAGTGTGAGAGGAATGTTACTTTGCTTAGTGTTATAAAGTCAGGTTACTCTCCTGCAAATACATGTTATTAAATCTGGAATGGTGAGCAACTGAAATTCTGCAGGACAGCTGTCACTGCAAGTCAGCAGTGTGAATGTGTATGTGTGGAGTATGTCTGTAGAGGTATTTATGTATTATTTTACTTCAACCTGCTTCTCATAATATGCCTTTATAAGGCAGAAAGCAGCAAAGGAAGCAGAAAGCAAAAGAAAGGAGGGAAACTGTAAAATAGACCTTAAGCTGGTGTTTCTCCCTATAAGAGGATTTGGGATAATTTAAATTAACCTAAATCAGTCCCAGTGCTAAAAATGTAAACAAATGAGTGAAAGGAAAGACCAAAATGTATTTTCAAGTTTTAAGGTTTAGTAGCAGTGTAATTTAGAAACCTCACAAAGTCATGACCATCAGTGTCAATAGTATTGAGTCTGCATGGCCTCTCTGAAGTGGCTGTAGGGGTTTGGCCCTTGATTTCTAACAAACCCAGATTTTACATCTGTTATTCAAATAACACTTCTGAGTCAAATGTAAAATGGTACATGAATTTAGTTGTCCCCTAATTAATCTCAGTCACTAGTACACCAGTGGCTTCTAACTTCTATTTGATCCAGCTTCCCCATCATTCAGAATGAGTTGGCTAGTGTTTCTGTTTGTCTCACATTTCATTGGTAATTGGCATTTGCTGTCAATTTGCTGGGAGGTAAGGCTGACGTCCCACGAGGTTCTGAGGGTGGACTTATGCACCACAGAGCCATTGAAGTCATTAATTTTCCTTTATGGGCAAAATCCAATGCTAATTTTTATTATTTGACTTGCACCTATGGTTTAGGCAAATTTTCCTGCAGTATATCCATGTACAATCAGTGGAGAGAGGTGGGTATCTACTGGAGATGTTGAGCCAGTTCACTTAAGGCAAGCATTGAGCCACTAGACTCACATGTGAGCCATCTAAAATGGCTTAAAGCTGTATTTCCATAACAGTTAAACCTTTCTCAGACCATTCCTTCATTCTTATTCCTGGGTGCATGGTCCTGCCTCCTTCCCACGTGCTTGCTGTGCTATTCATCCCATCAATCCTAGGAGGGACTTAATTGGAAGATCACTAACCCTTCAATAAAGAAATGAATGGTGTTTTGCCATCTTAGCTCTACAAATCAGTCAACTGCAGGATTACATGAATGCCTGCACAAGGGAGGGGGAGGAAACTGCGGCGTGCTTGGGGAAAGGAGGGGACTATGGTAACTCCCACTCAGTCTGAACTGCGGTGAAACCACCCCTAAAGCGCTGGATCCCAACCTCTTTATCTCTTGTTCCAGTAGAGATTTCCAAGTAGATTCTGCAGCTAATTTGTTTTTAACAACCTTCTTATTACTTAGGGCACTGATTACTTTGGTGCCAATTGTCATGTAAGGTTAGTAGTGCTTTTGTTACTAGAGGAAAAGGAGGATTGATTTCCCATAATGTGCAAGATAGCAAATACGTTTTTAATGATAGCTGGTTCTTTATTAGGGCAAAGGGTCAATGGGAATTGTTTGAAGAATTTAGTTGTTCTATTTCTTGTTGTTTCTCCTTTTGCCTTATTTCTTGTGTATTCTCCTTTCCAGTTTAAAGTATACCATTTTAGGTGGGCTGCTCAAATCAGCTTCTCAAAATGATTTTTATTCTGGTAATGCAACTATAAACATAGAGAAGATTAATATGTATCTAGAACAAGTGGCAGGATGAGGAGAGGGGAAAAGAATCAGTTCAAGTCAAACAGTCACAGACAGTGAGTGAAAAACTAACATGCCCAGGGAAACTGAAGAAAAAAAAAAAAGAGTATCAATGCAGATCTGCTGCTTCCTGTAAATATATATTTAATGTAGTGTTTCAGTTGAAAACAATCAGAGAATAGTAAAAAATTTTGAGGACTAGTCCCTAAACTGGTATATTGGGGAAACACACTGCAGTAAACTGATGTGAAGAGGAATTCTCTATGTAGTTGGATGCCATTATGTTGCTTCCAGAAAGCTTTTAAACATTATACAATGTTGTTGTTATGTCAAACAACTCATCAGCAAAACCACAGATTTCTGCGAAGACCAGCTCATTGATGGGCACCAGTGTGCTACTTGAAACCCACAATGTTAGCTCAGAAGGCATTTGCAACTGGGATATTATTGTCTCAGTTTTAAGACAGCTTATTATTATTTCTTTTCACTTTTTTCATCAGCATTTATTGTTTATTAGTTAAACCTTCATTACTTTATTTGGAATAGGTCAGAGGAAGACCAAATCTAACAAGCCTTTGTCTTTGCCTGTTCTTGTTATTTTGCACCTGATATTGTGGTGTCCTCACTTACATAAACTTAGCAACAGAAATTTTATGATTAACATCTTTGTAGCATTAGTCCTAAAATTAAAGAGGATATGTATTAAAGACAGGATGTTTGTGAATAGGATGCAGTGTCAAAAGCAACTATGATGTTTTGATCTCAAGGGCTTTAAAAATGGGAAGCACAACATAAAGGGCTGCAGAAAATCCACAGGACTCATCTTTAAGAGTCATCAATATTAATTGGGAGCCTATAAGATCAGCTACTGTCATGTCACACTAAAGTGATTTCTGGCAAGGGCCAGAATTTTTTCAAAGCCCAGGAATCTGCCAGCAGATAACAGGCAGCCACAGCCCGTGTTATCTGACAGTGCATGCTTTAGCTTTAGCAGCTGGAGGAGCTGATCTTCACATCCCCTGCTTGGATTTCACAGAGCTGTGATGTGTAACTAGTTTGTTCAGTGATTCCTAAAATGCAATGTGAAAAATAAAATCATATTAGTTAAGGAAGTGCTGTGAGGAGCAAAGAAGGGTTTCACGGGCTGGGTGAGTGGCTGAGCCATGTTGCCATCGCCAACATCACAGACCGACCCCAGGCTTTGTGTGACAGCTATTTGGGCTGTGCTTTTATCACCCCAGCCCCTCCAGACCCTCACTGCACAGCAGCTCTCCCTCTTCTGTACTATTTTTTCCTACCAGACTGTAAGGCCTCCCTTCTGACAGCGCATCCCAGCCCTCCGACCTTCAGCTGCAAGCAGGCACACAGGCGCTTTTCATTCCCGAAGGCTGGCGCGTGCAGCTCCCTTCCTTTTCTGCTGCTCAAGTAGCTCTTCCCTTAGGGCCTTCTGACTCCAGCTCCAGCCAGCAGCCAGCTCTTCCTTCAAGTCCATGCAGGCTTCGGTTCAAATTCTGAGGATGGTTTTTAAGCTGTGCCTCACAGCTCCTGCAGGGGAGAGCTGTGGGACAGCGATGTGTCCAAGGGGAGTTGGCTGCCCTTGGAAGTGACAAACCCAAGAGTGACACAAAGATGCCTTCTGCTGCCAGTCCTGATCAAAGCAGTGCTTTGAATTCTTGCTCAGATGGCTACTCCATAAAGGCAAAAATGTTTTGTTTCTAAATAATTCCAGGCACTTTTGGAAAAAATTATAATTAAGGTTTTTAAGTGCATAAAACAAGGTTTTTTGGTAACCTTTGTACCTCGAATCACAGTAACACCTTGGATTTGCAGTTGAGATTTCAAAACCACTATTTTAATGTATTTTGGTAAATACACAAAATATGAAAATTCAACATCAAAGAATATGCATCAAATGCAGCTCTCATTTAGATTACAGACTTAAGAGAATTCAGAATAATTTTAGTAACTGGGACATCAATGATGCTACAGCTGAATGAATATAGGACAAAGAATCTTGAGGTATATTCTTTTAATTTACTCCTTTAGACATCATAATGAAAAGAAATAATAAACACAATTCAATAGAACTTTTCTGTAAGCTTTCTTTTGTCTTAAATAGTTTTATGGCTTGTATAAGTACAGGTATCTAAATAAATGGTCTGTACATTCTTGTTATATCACAGAATTCATACAGAGCCATCAATGACTTCCAGCTTAAGCTTTTGTATTTCACCTCTGTATCGCCATGGCATTTCCTCAGCATGCTGCAATGCCAGGAATCTCTCCTTTTAGCTCACCCTTTCTCTCTCTGTGTATTCAAGCCTGCGTGTTATTTGCTTTTCCAAAATACATCATTCTGTTCCCAGAAAGCCTTGATGAGAGTCTCTCTCTGAGTCAGAGGCTTATTTCACAAAATATCCTACAACTTTTTTTAAAGCAACAAGCCTGTGTTTTGTCTTTCTATAGGAATTTTGTTTTTCCATTTTTTTGAGTGTTTTGGTACACAAGATATGTGTATAAGGGCTGTGCTTATGTAGTGAATCATCAACAAGTGCTTGCTGTAATGTCCTCCTAAAACATCTGATGCGTGTGTGCACTGCGTATGACATATCCTATATACCAGGGGAATTTCCTGTCTTGGATGATATGTATCATTTTTTCCAAAGGAAACACGCTGTAGAGCATTTAAAAGTATTAAGGAAAGTGTATTCACATAATCTTGCCTGATACGTAGAGCTGATAAATGGAAACAGGAAGATACTTATCAAGTGATTTTCACAGCATTCACTTAATATGTTAAAGTGAGAATGTAGGAACATCAGTGCTGAAGTGGCAAAGCTCTAAGCACAGACTTGGTCTCAAGGCTATATGGGTATAGTTCAGAGTAAGGCACAGAGCAGGTCGATCCTCCAGAGCTGAGCCCACCTGGATGGGGAGTGCATTTGCCTGGCTCCTGATCATAGCAGTCTTGTGTTTGCTCCTGCTTTTTGCCAGCTTAAACCATACCTGTCTGAAAGGCACGTGATGCTGATGTGAGAAGAAAAAGGCAGCAAAGCTGGAGAGCCAAAACCACCAGGCTGCCCACCTCACCTTATCTCAGAGATCACTACCCTTGGGGCATTGGCTAAACCAGCTGCAAACCACGTCAGCTTACAGCCTGGCCCAGAAAGGAGGTGCAGATCCTGGTTTGGGTGCAGCAGTACTGCTGGCTGCAGCCTGCCTCCTGGTGTGGGCAGCTTTGGCGTGGGAACCTGTGGGAGCAGGGCTGTGGGGCAGCAAATAGAGCAAAAGTTTCCATTTAAATTTGCCTTTGTTAATGAGTCACTGCCCACAGCTCCTGCTGCTTTTACTTTCCTACAGGAATGTATTTTCATGGTTTTAACTGTGCTTGAATCAATCACAGAATGGTCGGGGTTGGAAGGGGTCTCTGCTATCCAACCCCCTGCTAAAGCAGGTACACCTAGAGCAAGTTATGCAGGATCACATCCAGATGGGTTTTGAATATCTCCAGAGAAGGAGACTCCACAGCCTCTCTGGGCAGCCCATTTCAGTGCGCTGTCACCCTCAAAGGAGACAAGTTTTTCCTCATTCTCAGATGGAACTTCCTACTTTTCAGTCTGTGCCCGTTGCCCCTTCTTGTCCTGTTGCTGAGCACAACTGTAAAGAGCCTGTCCCAATGTAATTGTATCACCTGGTGGCGAGTAATAATGCAAGCACTGAGCTGTTAGAAATCTGGTCCTTCAGCTGGCTGTGTTGAGTAGTTTTGCTCTACATTTATTTGTCAGACACAGTTACTTGGTTCAATTCAACTATATGCCTCCTCCAGTTTCTCTGAACAGTTTTACATGTGGGATGTGAACATGCTTTATACCACAGGAAGACACATGTCAAAACACAAATGTTAACTAATTAACTCATACAGAGGGTTTAGCTTTCTGTACAATGATTAATTCAGCAGCTGCTTTTGTCCCAACTGCAGCAGATTTTTTAAAATGAATATCCTCTCTACGTTACTTCTTTTAAATTTGGATTCATTCTCAGATTTTGGGCAAGCACAGGAAAAAAACCCACAGCATATGCACAAAGCAAGACACTGCATTCTTTAGTATTGTATTTAACACACCTTCCTTCATGCTTTGGAGATGAATAAAGATGAAGTATTTAGGGGTGAAACACTTTAGCAAGTGGCACACAGAATCTGTAACTTCTGTGGAGAGTTACCACGCCCTGCTCCAAAGGGTTCAGAAAATGGTCATCACCTGCAGGATGCATTTGTGGGAAAAGGTGGAAGCAATCCATATGTCATCTGTATCCTGCTTATTCTTGCCATAGAAATTTTGAGAGCTTTGTCATGAGCTCATCCATGCCCTGTTGCCACAATGGGCAGCAAAGCCAAATTCCATTCAAGACAAAGTGAAAGCATTTATCTGTTTTACACAATTTCCAACTGTAGTGAAGCACCAAAAATAATTTGCACATATTTTGGTTGACAGGGAATGTGCAGGTTTTTTACCTCCTTCCATCTAGATCTGTCTGTCACCAGCTCTATATTTGTCACCCAGTTTGGAAGCAACCAAGGAATCTGAAAACCAGAGGCCAATGTTGTTGGATATTTGCAAGAGGATTACTCAGCAAATCATATCCCACACTTCCCTGAAAATTCAGACTTGAAGAAGATACAACATCCTTACCCCAACAGTCACAGGCTTGTACCTCGGTTGCTTAGGAGGTCGGGTGTAGAAGTTTGGAAGCAGCTTAACCTGTAGCAGAACCACTTGGGTAGCTGAGTGTCACAGCTTGCTGCTGGGGTGAGGTGTCACCTTCCCTGATGTCTGCTTCTCCCCTTGCAGGAGAGTCCTGTGAGGTGAACGCACGCTCTGGCCGCTGTGCTCCAGGGGTGTGTAAGAATGGAGGAACCTGCGTGAACCTGCTCATCGGGGGCTTCAAGTGCGAGTGCCCCCCAGGCGAGTACGAGCGGCCGTACTGCGAGATGACCACCAGGAGCTTCCCCCCTCAGTCCTTCATCACCTTCAAGGGCCTGCGGCAGCGCTTCCACTTCACTGTCTCCCTCATGTAAGTCCCAGCGGGGAAGGGTTCTGTGGCTGATGGCTTCTTGCTTGAGCTTGGGACTGTTTGTCACATAGTGTTACCCACCGAAGACCTACCCCTGAAGGTCACTGTGGGGATTTCTGACGGTGACTCCTGCGAGCAGGGCACTGGCATGTTATTTGAAAGCATTTGGTTTTCTGCCCTTCTGTGGATGTTTCTGAATTGCTGACTCACGACCTTCCCTGTTGTAACTCAGGGTGATGGAGTGGGGAGAAGGGAAACCAGGACCACTCTGGCCACCCATCAGCAGCCTTCAGCCACAGAAGTGCCGGGGTGGATGTTGGGTTTGACACTTTTACTAGCTGGGCCTTTGGCTTCTTGACCTTCAGCCCAGCTTCAGAACCCATCCGTTTGTGCTCCTCATTTGGGAGCACTCTTCCTGTCTCCTGTTTCCCCACCTGTGAGAGGACCTGGGCATGTCAGGCCATGGCTAAGCATAGTCTGGTCCTTCTCAGGTTCTTGCTTTCCAGTGGTCCTCAGCCTTGGGATTGGGACAACCCCATCTGATCCAGCTCCTCGCCTAGCTCCTTCTGGCCTTCATACCCAGGTCCTGCTTCTGGGTCCATCCCAGCTCCCAGGCACAAGTAGTCTTATCCCCATCCCATCTGCCCCATGTTGGGCAGTCTTCTTCTGGGCTGTCACTTTTCCCCTGGGGGTGCTCAAGTAGGCAAGGAAGAGCAATGACAGCAGCCGCAGTCATGGGCAAGAGCTCTCCCTTGCCTGGGAAAAACCCCTTTTCTGGAGAAGACTTCCTGGGTCAGACATAGGATTTGCTTGGTGTGGAGCCAGAGCTTCAGGTGCACACATGCCTCTTCTCCAGGGAGGGGGTAGGTTTGCAGCTTTCCCATGGTTTAGCCAGTCAGGATTGACTTTTGGTTTTCCCTCACAGCTAACTGTGAGTAAACAACACAAAATGTGTTAGTCCTGACCCCAAAGAGCAGGGCTGGGGAATTTTTAACAGGTATAACAGCAGCTGCAAGGACAGACCTGTCTGTGTGTCTGTCCAGAGAAAGTGGTCAGGGAGAACACCTTCAGGCTTATGTCCCCTCCAGCACCCAGCCATTACCTGGTGTTTCACATCTGTGCCAGATCACTTTTATACAGCATGTTTTTTAGTACTGTCCTTCAGCATAGTTTACTTTCCTGAAATAAGATCCCAGAGGGACTCCCCATGCCTTATGTTCTGTTAATATAAGTAAGTAATGCCCCATCCCTGTAAATGTCCAAGGCCAGGCTGGATGGGACTTGGAGCAACCTGGTCTAGCAGAAAATGCCCCTGCCCATGGCAGGGTGGTTGGAACTAGGTGGTCTTTATGGTCTCTTCCAACCCAAACCATTCTATCATTTTATGATTCTATCATTTTATCTTTCATCTGCCTTAATCCCAAAGTCGAAATTTTATGGAATCTTGACATTTTGGTTAAATCAGAAAGCACAGACATGGTTTGCACACAAGCCAAGGCAAGGAAGAATTGTGCCTGTGAAGATTGTTTTAGAGCATTAGGTCTAAGTACACAGAAAAACTGAAGAGCAAAAGACTCTGTTGGATTTCTCAGACCTACAGTGAGAGAGCAAACAAAGGAGCAGTCTGGGCTGGCTGCCAGCATGAATTGCCTGCACTACCCTTGACTTGTCCCCTCAGCCATGAGGTGTCATTTTTCAGGCTTTTGGAAAGAGAGCTTTGACGTTTAGGGTGCTTCAAGTTAAAATGACTCAAATGCTCTGTGTAGGGGTTACTGAGAAATAGCAAAGTACTGTACAAAGGTAGTGCTTACACCAGGGTTTCTTCACCATCTTTAGAACCACAATGGCATATTTAGTCATGAGCTAAACACCACTTAGTCCACTCAGTGTGACTATAAGAATTCTAGGCCATCATGAGGTTCATCCCACCCTGTCTGGAATGACAACACATTTAGCTTTTCACACCTGAAGTTCACTTCTATTTACACTAGCTATTTCTTTGGCTTTTATTATCCCTTAGTGGAGGAGGAAAACATTATGTGAGGATCAGCAAGAATTAGCAGTTTGACTGCTAATGATGATGATTTGCCGTTACATATTTTGTGATTTCGGAGCATTCGTAAAATCCCAGGATGTCCAACTTCCCTCGGCCTCAGGTGACTCGTGACCCACACCTAGCAAAGAGCAGGATGTTTGCATTGTCCAGTCTCATAACTAAAATGAGTTTTAAAGTATTTAGGTTATGACCATGCATGTCTTTCTGCTCCCAATATTATGTATCTTCCTTGCTTAATTCCAACACTTACTACTCCTTCACTCCAAGAGACACTGGTACTGGAGAGGTTTTCTTATTGTTTATGCAAAATTCTCTAAAAAAGAGTCTTCTGTTTCCTATGTCATGAAATTAAACATATCCCTTCTATTAAAGACCAGTATTTTTTCCCCCAGCTAGTGGGTGATAACCAGACAAGTTCAAAAGCAGCAGTGCTTTTAACAATGAGTATGATACAAAAGTTGCTTTTGACTAGTCACAAAGAATGGAACTGAGCAAAGATAAAGAAATATACAAAATGGCTTAATAATGTAATAGTTTAATAAATAATGGTTTCATACTTAAAATTATAGTAAGAAATTGTAAGAATATGAGAAAATATATTCAAACAGAACTAAGCTTCCTGTTGTTGCTAATCATGCTAAATCTTCCTGCCCACTGAAGAAGCATCACTAGTATTATTCCTATTTCCTTTGCTCATATATATTGTGGATAAATGTGATCAAAATATTTGGATAAAGCAGTTATCCATGAAAAAATAGTATTGGGAAATGTTTTACATATTTTTTTGTCCTTTGGATGAAATGTTTCATGGTGAAAAGTGAAAACTAAACCATTTTTTGATAGTATTGATATATTTCAATGGTATTGTAATTAATTTAGTTTGCCTTTTACTTGTATAATATTATGATAAACAAAGCTAGAAATAAATATGTATTTCAAAACTGATTAAAAGTAATCAAAATATTAATTAATATTTTGATGGAGTATAATACATATTCTTTGAAATTTGTATTTTACGGGTAATATCAAATTTGTGATTTCTTTTTTTTGAACCAGAACAATTCATAATCCTTCAAAAACATTAAAAAATATATTAATAAAATTTCCCATTTCCATGTAGCTCAAATTCTGAAATGTCTTTACTCACTGTGATCCACAACATACATATATCTAACAAACAACTTCTGGTAAAAAATATTATTTGTCTTTGAAACTTTTTCTTTCAAATACCAACCCTGGTATTCTAAAATACTGCTTCATTCACATTCTCTGAATGTGGGTTTTGTTGCATCACATGAGAGTTTTGCTATTAGACAAGATAGGACAGGCACAAGAGTCACTTCTTATTGTGTGTGGAAGACAATTTTCATTAGCTGTGTTCAGCATTTCATTCATTTGTAGGAAAAGTGGGTTCATTTAAATCAGCCATATTTCCTGAAGTTCAAAATACAAAATCAGAGTAAACTGCCATTGGGAAACATAAGAAATTCCCATGGTTTCTCTCTTTTTCTCTCTTTATCTAATATTAATCTTTGTAAAAATGTTAATGTAAAGTGTAATAATTTTTTTTTGCATTTCTGAGTAGATGAAAGCTGTGTGCAACTCTCCAGAGATAAGAGAATTAAATTAAAAATTATAAAATACTCACAACAAGCAGAAATTTGAAAAAAATGTTCTGTGCTGACAAAAAAAGAGAACAAGCCTTTTTTAAAAGTGGGGTTGCCCCTTTTTCTGGTAGAAAGATACATCCCATATTAGTAGCACAAGAAAAATAAAACCAAAATGCACCTATTGGTGCTGATTTAGTGAAATCATTTAAGTGTTTATTTTCCTTCCTCCAATTGACTGACCTGTTGATTGACTAACCCTGATTTTCTACATGGCGTTATTAAAGTAACACTTATTCTTCTTTCCCCTGACCTCCCCATC
Organism: Corvus cornix cornix; assembly: GCF_000738735.6. Lineage (NCBI taxonomy): Eukaryota > Metazoa > Chordata > Aves > Passeriformes > Corvidae > Corvus > Corvus cornix. The sequence goes on along the minus strand of NC_047057.1, from coordinate 14,754,473 downwards.
AGGCTTTTTTAATCAGTTGATGACTGTCCTAGGACCCTGTAGCATTTAGACAGCAAGCAGGCAGCAAGGATCCCCCCTTTGATGTGAAAATGCTTTCTAGCTGTCAGACTGTTTGCAGAGCACAGGAAGTGCTACTGTTTGGCAAGTGTCAGATACTGCTGTTGCATCTTGTGTCTGCCTAATTTTAGCCCTCCTGAGGGTCAGCAGACCTCTGCAGGGTAGATTTCTGTAATTCTCATCTGCTTGCCTTGTTGATTGTGAAAGAGTAGATTTATCCTGTGGCTGACTCCTCAGTTTTACAATTTTCTGTCTGAAGATTGATTCAAAGGCTTGTTCTTCTGCTAAACACAATGCCATCTTTCTTCTGGGTGACTTGACCATCAGTCTTCAATCCATAAGCTGTTATAGCAGAAACTAACTCCATGTCTCTGTGTTCTAGGTTTGCAACCAGGGAGAGGAATGCTCTCCTCCTCTACAATGGGCGTTTCAACGAGAAGCACGATTTCATTGCCCTGGAGATCATTGAGGAGCAGATCCAGCTCACCTTCTCTGCAGGTGAGGTCCCATCTGAGTTGAGCGTTTCTGCTAGAGGTCAGAAGATCCTCTCAAGCTGTTTGGAAATGCACTTCAGTGATTTTATATGGCTATTTGCTGCCTCATTAATTTACTGGCTGACATTGCACAGTACACAACTGATGCCGGGTGTACTCTAGATTGTAGCGGTTTGTGGTGATTACACTCACGGTCGTAGGCAGGAGCTTGTCAACATATCAGTTATAAAAGCCAGAGTTTATGACTACTATAAAAGATTGGGGCTAGCCTGAATGTTGGCCCCCATGCCAGTGTTTGCTTAAATGAGACTTCTCTTTATCACACTGTGATAAGTGTTGTGTGTTTATGCATTTTTACACTACACCATCAGAGGAACATAGGTGCATAAATGTTATCTAAATAATCCGTGCAAGCCAAAGGAAAAGCTAGCAGAAGTGAAAACTGCCTGTCATTCATTAGGGATTGAGGAGGAGCAGTGCTGTCTCTAGAATGCATTTCTGCACTGGAGAAGCATCTCCTCTTAGAAGAAGCCATAAACAACAACAAATTTAGGAGAGCTTAGCTGCCCACTCATTGCTACAGTAGGCCAGGAAACAAGTGGCAGCTTTGGCATTTGCTTGCTTTCTGCACTAGGACTAAGCCAGTGTCTTCTGGAGCTTGTAGGAGAAGAGAGAGGAGGGCTGACAGGCAACGTTCAAGCAGTATATATCCCCAGAAGCAGATCTGTGCTTTCAGTGGCAAGGCTTTGGTGACTAAACGAAATCTCAGTAGTGCAGACAACCTCTGGTTGTCTCAGGTTTAAGGTATTTTTCCATTGAGACAAAGACAAATATCTGGGGAAGGCTGTTGTCCTGTAAGTCACGTGGAGTTATGTGTAGGTCAAGCGAGATGTTTATGCCTCTGTATTGGGCACGCAATTCAGGAGCTAATCCCGCTATTTCCCGTTATCCATATTCAGGATAGACATTGGAGTTCAAGTCACCTCCTGTTTTATTTTTGTGGAGAGTGAGACATTGCAAGCAGTAAAGCCATAGAAGCAGAAGCACAGCCCACGTTGGTGTTGCACACTCATCACCAGTGATGGCTGCTGCCCTCAGACCCCATGGTAAATCCTGTGTGACCCCACTGATTTACCAGCGATGCTTAAGTGAATATCTGGGCCCTTTGGGTTGAAGAGATCCGGTTACATTTCCCCTTTATTACCTCAAAGTTGTCCAAATTAGATTTTAAGGCAGGTTTCTGAATGGATTAGTGTAATGAAATAGTGTGCTGCAGAGAGATGTGCTTTCTTCTGTAGCTCTGCTCCGCCTGTCTAAACTTGAACCAAATTGCTTGGAAGGTACCCTGAGGATGAATGGGAAAAAAATAAATTCTGCTTGCACTTGTATGCATTTGAATGTGAAAGAACTCCTTTAAGATACATGAAACTAAATTTAGATTTGCACTGCTGCACCTGAGAGCAGGTCTGGTCCTGCATATTACAAATGGTATTTTCTTTGGAAGGAGAATGGTTTATGTTTTATAGTTTTAAGTGGCTTTTAACGAACAGTACAAGTTTTGGACACCTGATCTCACTTTATTACCTGTCGCAACAACTTTTTCACAGAAAGCAAAGCAAAAAGATTGCAGAACAATGATCTTTCTTTTTCAGACACTTGATAGGTGAGTAAAAAGCCCAGTTATTAGCACAGATTTTATCACTATATGATAAAAACCATCACAGCAGGATGTCATACATGCTAAGCTGAAATATGTACTGTTTAAATAACAGAAATATGAGGGATGAGAGTTAAAGGAGAGTAGGGGACACAAGAATAATGTTTCACTTAGGTATTTGTTGCAGATAGAGAGTTGAAAGTACATTTTAAGCTCAACAATACTATGAGCTTTGTTAGCTTACAGGGGGGAGTTACTTTTCCTGTGGTTTATTATGTAGAATTTTCCAACTGTTAAAAAAAAAAAAAGGCAAAAGCGAGCAATCCCTTCTCTGTGCCAGGCCTGTTATGTACTTTCAACATGAATGTTTATTTTGCTGCTACCTCGAAACAGATATGCCTGGTTACTGAGCTGGTTCTGCTGACTCAGTCCTGGCTTAAAAGCTTCAGCTTTCCAATTGCAATGGCAATGTCTTGCTTTCAAATTTAAATACCTAAAGGCTGCCAATAATTTCATTAATCACTGGTAAAATTTTGCTGGGCCCAAGGTTACCATGGGTACTTTTGGATTTTGCTTTCTCAGCTCTAACAGGGAGTAGGCTTCCCTTCCCTGACAAAATATCCCATCACAATAGTCATCATAGTAAAAAAACCTCAAAGGGTGCTTTTGGCAGAAATGCAGGGAAATTCATGTACATTTCTCCCTCAGCTGATCACTTCAGCAACAGCTGTATCTACCTAATGCATCTGCTACCATGCTTTACAGAAACATGATAAAAAATAACATAATTCACCCAAATGCACAGGAAGCTGGTTTTTGTGCACCAGAGTAACTCCATGAAACTGGGGTTATTTATTGTCTTGCAGGACAAAACCCAAATTCCCCCCTGATGAAGCAAGGTAGTTGCATGTGTGCCCAATGAGAGTCTCTCTGTGTTTCTTGCAGTGATGGTGACTTATTTTTCCCTTCCCCCTGTTTTTGCAGGAGAGACAACCACTACAGTGGCGCCGTTCATTGCGGGAGGGGTCAGCGATGGGCAGTGGCACTCGGTTCAGGTGCAGTACTACAATAAGGTAAGACTGACTGTGTTGGTGATAACCCTACTATTTATACAGCAACAGAGGTGTGGGTCATCTAGCTCTGACCTGACATATGCAGGTGACCTGAATTTTATTTATTTAACCAGGCACATTGGTATAGCTCTGCACAAATGGTACTAGTCTTGCTAACCTTGCCTGGGACAAATATTCTCTCATAGGGCTTTTGAGTTTTGACCCAGGAAGGCAAAATCAGACGTAGTACATCAGGTACTTGGAACTATTTTAATTTTCAGTTTTTTAAACTGTTACAAGTGTCAGTGTATCTAACCCAACTGATTCACTTGTATCTTGTTAAGGAGTTGTGCTATGGAGGAGCCTTCAGTGTAATAACAGCCAGCTATTAGTGTAGAATTTTCTGAAACAAAGAAAATTCTTCCCTATAGCTGTATTTTCTTGTGTCAAATGACAAGTTTAGCTTGCACTAGCTTCTCTGGTTTGGAAAATATGATTATTAAATGGTTCACACCTATCAGTAGTAAAGCACTGTCTTACTCAGTAATTTTTTGTCTGCTTTATAAAAAGATACACAAGAGAAATGCAAAAGATATCACTGAATGCTGTCCATGTCACTCAGAGGTGGACTCTGGGGTCCCTGTCCCTCAGCTGCACCCTTGGTCACTGTCACTTGGTCATGGTGTCAGTCTGACGGAATTAAAAGGATTGCAGGCTCTCTGTGCAAAGCAGCCATTTCATGATGAACCAGAAAGTAGGCTTTTAGAGTGTACAGTGTCACTGTTTACAGGTAGATGTCAGAGATCTTCTATAAACCATAACAAAAATTAGAGAATTCATTTAGTGACTAAGAAGCATTGCTTTTAAGTCTGACATGATAGCATTATGGGGGATCATGTAAGGAAATAGAGAAGCATTGTTGGCTGTTAAAAAGGAAACAGGATACTGGTGTAGGAAGCTGAATGGAAGATGAAGGATTAATATGGTCAGCAAGTTCTTTATTTCCCAGTGCTGCATCCTTTCATCACAGTTTGTGTGGCAGTTTGAATGGGAGGATTAAAATTTTATTCTGACTCCTAGATAGGGTCTCCTAGCCTAAGGATATTTTATCAAGGCAATGAAAAGCTTTCTGTTAGTATTTTATATTTTTTAAATAAAATTTTAAAACTTAATTAAGTTTTGTGCTTAAGATACGTTATATACTCTGCTGTCTGGAGCCCAGAGAAATAAAAGTGAAACTTGGTGTGTTGCCATGCATGCATCTGTGGACATGGTGAGGCTCTTGCTCACAATCTGCAGTATGCCCTGTTTCCATGTGTACATATTTCTTAGAGGATGACTCTAGCAGAGTGAACAGCACTTGCTGAGGCAGTGGAGGGACACTCCAGCTTTCAGGCTCCTGAGCACAGGGAGAGCCGCTGGAGCAGCTCTCTGAAGTGCCATTGAGCAGATAAGGGGCCCGAGCAGCTGAAAGACACTCTTTAAAAGGCAAAGAGATCTGACACAGATGTTAAAAATAAACCCCTGCCTCATTTTCAGGGCTTGCTGCAGTTCAAGCAGACTGGTAGGTGAGCCATGTTAGCAGCTGATGTTTTTTCGTTGTTAACATGTGTGTCCTGTCATCATTTTCTTCTTCTGCCCGAGTTTTTTGAAGTGAAATGAGCCAGTCTCCACTGAACAGGAGGAAATTCAGGGCAGAGAGGGAGAGCAGAGGGAAACACCAGGAAACACTGCTGACTTCACTGCCTTTGCCACTTGCATGACATGAAACTGATGAAAAGCAGGGTCACTGTGTGGAGAGTAGCACCGTGCCCTTTGCTGTCCGTGTGAGAGACCGAGGTCATCACCTTCCCCTTAGCAGTATTTTTTGCAGAATGGTTAAGTTTGGGCTGGAGGGGGCAGCTCACAATATTGAGCCAATGGCACAAGTAGGATATGCTCACCAGTATGTATTCAGCATGCTCTCAGGACTTCCCAGCATGTCTGAGAATTGCATATGATGCACCAGCTCTCCAGTAGTGAAAGAGGGAGTGGGTGCTGCAGGGCAGTGACAGCTGGAGGCAGCTCTGCAGCCCTGCCCGCCGGGCTGCCCCCGCACCCTGCCCCAGGGTTAAGCCCTCGCCTCAGCTGGTATTTGTTTGTAAAGCAGTTTCTTGGCTACTTCATGTTTTAACAAAGCTAGAAGTTCCTGTGAGTAGGTTGAAAAGACGGATAATTTAGGGATTCGAGTTGTGCCAAGAAAAATGGGATGCTGTGTCTAAACTTGACACAGTTGAGATGTTTGAACAACAGAGTACCAAAACTCATGAGTTTCCTTAAATTATGCACACATATTATTTTGCAGGTTCTGCATCCTTCCGCTCTTCCAAAATCCTACTGCAGTGCCAGTTCACCATCTCAAGGCTACACAGCCCCTTTGTTCTGCTCAGACACTGTGCAACCTTTCTGAGCAGGCGGATCTCCCCTGAGCTGTCTCCCTCCCCTCCTCCGTCTCCAGCTCATCGTGAGGTTGATCCTCACGTCCGGGCCCTTCTGGACTCTCCTCGTTCCTGTCTGCCTCTGTCTCTTGCTGGCATTTTGCAGCAGCACCCCATCCCTGGTAACAGGGCCATAGGGGCTACCTGCACCAGCATCCCTTTGGGGCTCCTTGTTCCTTTTTCTGTTCTGCTGTTTGCCTGGGGAGCTTCTGGTTTTTGCTCCTTTTTAGACATCTCTTGCCAATGTTGTCCGTGGGAAATGCATAATCATCATCCCAGATATCCATAGAGATCAAATTTATTGATTTGTCTGCCTTGCATTAAAAAACTTCCGCAGCAGCTATTTTCTTAACACACACATCCTCGTGGTGTGCAAAGTCACCCTGCATAAAGCCAGTTTGTTAATAAGCACAGTGAAACAAGAAACAAGTGTAGAAGTGTCTCCTGTAAATTATTTTCTGTACTTAGCTCAGAAGTGATGTGCTTGGTAATATTTATCTTTAGTGTTGTTGAAAAATGATGGTTTAGGATTAACTCCATATCATGAAGGTCCCCTTCCACTTGGGGTCAAACACTGGAGCCTCATCAATAAAAGGTAAGTCCAGAGCAGGCTTTGCTCCACTGTGTTTGCAGAAAGGCGTCAAACCAGCTCTCTGTCAGCTCAAGCATTTGATGCTTTCTTACCAATCCTGGTATGTGCCAGCACTGTAAAACACTGCAGTAAGGAAACAGATTGTATCAGAGGAAGGGAAGCAATGTAGTTTCATTTATTGTGTAGTGATGGAAATGGATGCTCCCTGCATTGGAGGAAACCAGCTGACACACTTGTTTTCAGTGGAAGTGCCTGAGGGAAGCACATGGAACTTGTACTAACTGTTGGCTATGTATTGAATTTCTGGAAGGGAAGATGCCAAGAGGGAGGAATTAGAAGTTATAAGAGAGCAGAAGTGAACTAGGAGTGTTTTATAACCATTATCTAGTTTCAGTCATGTATTAGGAGTTTGTCAGCTTCCCAGTAGCAAAGTATCAGTTTACCTGTTACTTGCCATTATAGATGTTTGCTGACAGATGGGGGTAGATGGGGAGGAAAGTCACTGCTGACTCTGGTAGCTCAAACACATTACTTAGCAGGGTCCTGGTCTTGCAGCCACTAAACTCAGCAGGAGGTATTGAATTAAGGGTAACCCATGGGTGACCTGCTTTCTCAAGAGGCATATATATTGATAAGAAATTTATAAGAAATGGAATTTAAAAAATTATTTTGGATGGAAAAGTGGGAGGAGGGGGAAGATTTCAGCCTGACAAATAAAACTGATCAAAAATAGTAGAAAGAGCCTGCTGCTCGTTCACAGGATAGCTGGTGTAAGGGGCAGCAGCAGTGTCAGCTGCCCTACTTGCCTCAGTACTATACTTCCTTTCCACATTATGAGAATATAGTCAGCCTCTCAAGGACAGTGATCCACACTGTTTGACTCTCCTGAACCTGCCAGCATGAGTGACAGTCACCAGGTTTAGCCATGCTGATACTTGTTTGGAATAGAAGCAAACTCGTTTTTGATGGTAGCGATGCTCAATACCAGTGACATCACATGAACTGTCTGGCATTCATTGCATGTACAGGATCGTGTATGATTGTAGGTAGTACTTGGAACAGCAGATTTTACTGAGTCCAGTAGTGAGTGGTGTTTTTAATTAAATGAAAACTTCAAACCACTCTCCCAAACTTCTGATAGAAACACAGTTTTGTTCAGAATTTGAGATATACCATCGAACTTATGTTAATGTTTTACCTGACTCATTACCTCAGGGTAGAATTCATCATTTGGCACAACATAAAAATGTTTTGAGTATGGACATGTTCCTTTAATTATAGAGGGCATGTACCTGTATATTTATATTTATATGCTCTGTATATTATGTCTTACTTATATATATACAACATCAGAGTTGCTTAAGGATGTTACTGCTCTTTAGGCAGAAGGTCCTGCTGCATCTCTTTAAGGGAGCACAGGTTAATTTAACCTCAGTGACAGAAAGCCTAACAGCATATAGAAACAAGCTACCACTGAGTGTCTGATGTGCAGTGCAGTAATTCTGGGGAATAGGATGAACAAAAAAACCCTGAATGACTCACAGAATGACTCACAAAAGTAACAACTTTTGTGTGCTGTTAGACAGTGTATGTGGTGGGATCCACTTTTATGGTCAAGAGGTGTAAAATGATGGGTGCCTAGGAGAGTGTCTCCACTGTACTGGTGGAGCTTGCAGTCTCCTAGACTGCTATTCAGTACAAATACTACTCTTTTTCCATAATTGGGATGAGGTTTCTTCTCATATCTGATAAACAATAGTAAGCTGCTGTTCTTTCTCTCCCTCCTTGAATGTCTTCGACTGAGGAGTGCCATGGTTTTTGTTTCAGATACTTGGCTGTGTTGGGAGTAGCCCACCCCTTCAGAATGGTTACAGTTAGTAGGGACCTGCTGATTCTCATCCCTATGAGCTTCCCACCCGGCAGAACCCAGACCTGTACTTAGCCTGACGACAACTGCTGGAGAAAACAGGCAAATTCTTCAGTTAGAGATAAACTTGAAAGAAGTGAGGGCTGCTTAGTGTTGCTCTTTGGCGTGTTGTGAATTCAAAGAACAGGAGGTGCATTGCTTTCAGACTCACATATGAATTCAAAAATCTGCCTATGGTAAGTGGTGGTTTCTCTTGAGTTAACTGGCCTTCATCTGGGGCATGCTGCAGCTTGAATATCACCAAAGACTGAGCTAATACTGTAGAGATTTAGCTCTCAGCCCACTCATGCTCTAGAATTTGCCAGTACCTTCCTGTCTTATGGAGGTTTTATCCCTCATCCACTGGCTGAAAGCTGTTTCCAGGTGCCAGAACACCCTGTGTTTCAGTGCCAAGTCCCGCACTGTATTTTATTTTCCATACCTGGGGTGGGTGCCGCAGCTCTCCCCTTGTGCTTGCTCAGCAGGCGAGCGAGTGGGTGGGAAGGCAGCTTTCTCCCTCACCTGTGGGTTCCTTGGCCAAAGCTGCCCCTGAAGGGTTATTTACCCGTGCCCCTACAGCTGTGCTGTAAATAAGCAGAGCTTATTTTTTGAAGTCTGCATCCACAAATCCTCCATACTGTGGATCACTAGTAGTGCCCACAGACTGGCTGTTGATGCCAGGGGTAGTATATATTTGGACAAAACTAACTACCTCCGTATCTGGGACACCTCAGTGACCCCCATTTGTTCATGCCATCTGAGCAGTGGCTCTCCAGCGCTGTTGGACAGTGCTTGTGTGCTTTGCTGTGATCCAGATGAAGCTATGGGCAGCTGAGGGTCTTAAGGATGATATCGATTTGGGACTGCTGCCACCTGAGGTAGACTTGGGATGAAGCTGTTTGCAACAGAGAAACAGATCCTATCTGCACTTGCTCGGGACTCAGGATAAAGTAGAAGGAAGGGTAGGGTCATGGAGGAAAAGTCAGGAAGAAAAAAGCAATCCCAGGTCAGGTCAGGGCTTCATTTGATGCTGTTCCTGTAGCTAGTCAGGCAATATGGTGGTCAGAAAAAGGAATTTCATATGGAAGTTCTGTGAATATAGATGTCTGAAGAGGCATAAATTGAGAGTGTACCCGAAGATAGTATCTGTCAATGCTCTTAATGTTAAAAGAAAACAGAAAGCATCTGCAGATCTATTCTGAACCACCCACCTTCACTCTACATACACTCATCATCTCCATGTGTGATTTTTGTCATGCCCAATTGTACTGGGTTTGGCTGGGGCAAAGTTAACTTTCTTCACAGTAGCTAATATGGGCTGTGTTTTGTATTTGTGCTGAAAGCAGTGTTGGTAGCACAGGGATGTCTGAGTTGCTGCTGAGCAGGGCTCACACAGAGTCAGGACCTTTTCTACTCCTCAGGCTGCCCCACCAGTGAGGAGGCTGGGGGTGCACAAGGAGTCGGGAGGGGACACAGCCAGGACAGCTGACCAGAGGGGTAGCCCATGCCATATGACTGAAGGGAAGAAGAAGGAATGGGGGGGATGTTCACAGTGATGACATTTGTCTTCCCAAGTCACCGTTACGCGTGACAGAGCCCTGCTTTCCTGAGGATGGCTGAACACCTTCCTACCCTTGGGAAGTGGTGAATGAATTCCTTGTTTTGCTTTGCATGTGTGCACAGCTTTTCCTTTACCCATTAAACTGTTTTTATCTCAACCCACAAGTTTTCTCACTTTTACCCTTCCAATTCTATCCCCCATTCTATTGTGGGGAAAGAGAGCGAGCAGCTGTGTGGGGCTTAGCTGCTTGCTGGGGTTAAATGATGATACTACGCAAGAAATAAGCACTTTACAACAGGCCTGGTGTTCAGCAGATAAAGACTTTCTATAATGGACTTTCTCTAATTCCTATATAAGTAGGAAAGACCTTGAGATAAAAAATGCTATGTTTACCTGGCAAGCGTGGATATGTAAAGGGAAGGTTTGCTGAGTTTGGGGTTTGCTGAGTTTTTGTATTTCTGGGGAGCTGAGAATGCATCTCCCTGTTTTCTAAATTAAGCAGAAAAATCAACCAGTTGGAAAGTACAGTCCTGTAAAACCCCTGTATTTCTTATACTCTTGCACACGTTATGTCTGCCGCTCATTGGCAGAATTATCTTTAGGATTATCTTTATGGCAAATCTCTGACATTCATCACTGCCTTTGTTTTACTAGAGCCTCTGTTTTGATTCTGGGAGCCTGTGTCACACAACTGCCTAACAGTGGCGAGAGGCAGAGCAGTGCTGAACAACTCGAGCATGTGTACACGAAACTTACCTTTTAAAAACTTGGGTCCACCCCTGCTCTCCCACCCAGGAGCCATCTGGGACCAAGTTTCATGCAGCCACCAGTCACCAGGGTGGGTGACACAGTCATACTCCAAAAATCAAGATCTACAGGGCTATGTGCTGGTGCAGTTGTGGGCAACTGAAGCTTGGTGGCCACTTGCAATCCACAGCCGTGGGCAGGCAGGATGTGCCTTTTAATCCAAGGGCATAAACACAAGTGGCACAGGCAGTCACAGGCAGCGGGAATGTGCAGATCTGTGTTGGAGAGGTTAATGTAGCAACTTGTTTTGAATAGGATGGGATGAGTGCAGCAACCTCTGATGTTCTGCTGCAGAGACAAGCACAGACCCTGCTGGCTCCAGCACATGTGCCCCTGCACGAGGTGCCTTTGGAGCTGACAGATAGGTTATCTCGCTTCCTTCTGAAAACACAGACTGTCTCTGATGATGGCAAATTTGCCTGTTATGGAAATGTATTCTGTATCCAGGACTGACAATTGATTTTGCTACTTTGCCTTGGAAAAAAAAAAAAAGGCAGAGTGCCTTTCACTACAGTGTTGTAGTGAAACTCAGATTGTGACAATTGTGCCAAAAGATACAGATGGTGCTGGTTACTGCTTTCTTTCCTGTAAAGGGAACCAACTCTTGTTAGAAGTTCTGGGTTCTCAGCACTCTGTTGCCCCAGAACCAACAGGCAGCATCACACAGTGGCTCAGCACAGGCTTCCCTGCACTACCCCACTCCCACCTTGTGGGAGCATTCCAGCACAAACACCTTGTTTGCTCAGCTCTCTCTCTCTCCCTGCTGAGCCTGCCAAGGAGGCTGCCAGCGCTGCGGGTGATTTATGAGGCAGGCACATGCCTGCAGCTGAATAGGGATTGCCAGCTCCTTGGAGAAAAGCCACATAGCTGCCACCAGCTAGGCATAACTTTAGTCACTGGACCCTGAGTGAAAGACCCTGCCCTCACAGTATCCAGGACACCACCCAGTATCATTTACTTCTTAATCTGAACGGTCAGGAAAAGTGGTTGGCAATTAAATTCTTAGATTTAGGTATTAGGTATTATCCCTTGTGCTGGGGAGCACCTCTCACACCAGAGCAGGGTTGCCCAGATGAGTTTTGTAACTTGGTTGGAAAAGACAGACCCCAACAGAAGTCAAATAACTGGAAAAGCAACTATTAATAGATGTTGGTTATGACTTATGCAAATGTCTATCACGGGTGCAAATTATGCAAATGTCTATCACTGGTGACATCTGAGCAGATGTAATTGTGATCTGAGGGAGGATTTTTGAAGTTAATCCTCATGGTGGCTTCCAGATTAATTTGTTAAGGGATTGAGGGAGACTTTTTAAATAAACAATGCAGTTGTTGAAGATTATGGTAATGCCACTGTTGATCAGATGTGGACACTGCCAGAGTTTGGATTTTGCTGGCTCAGATTGACTTGCTGTGTTTACTGCATTTGTGATTGACACGGACATGCTCCAGCATTGCTTGGCATTGTCTGATAAAGAAAAATGCAGAATAGTAATTTCTATGTCAAGCAAACTGTGGAGGTGGGGACGTACTGGAAATACTGAAAATGTTTTTCAATTAGGAGCAACCTACTTCTCTGGGCATATTTTTCCAGAAAGAAAGAGAATTTTGTGGCATTTCAAAACCTAAATTCATGGTATTTCAAGGAAATGCCAATATAGCTTTTAAAAGCCCTCTTAAGCGTGCAAGGCAGAAAGTGTGTTACAATGTAGTGCTTCCTCTTAAAAGAAACCAGATTTAACCATATTTCTTCCAACTTTATCATTTCCTTATCACCCATCTCATTGTGAATTGTTTAATAGCACAATGCACAGCGAGGTCTAGAGGTCAGTGGTGTTGTAGCAAGAAGGAGGTGGTGGATGGTGCTAACTTGCAGCAGAGCATAGATGGTACACTTCACCAGATCATCAATTTGTGCTGGATGCCTTTCCTTCTACGGCATTTTCATGGGATCAAAAGTTCTGCCTTAGTTTACACACAGGGAAGCTTACAGGACACCAAAACCACAGGGAGCATAACCACAGTCAATTCATTAGCTCAGGTTCTTGAGGACTTAGCTGTACTTACCCGTGTAACTGGGGGGCTTCTTCTTCACAGAGAAAGCTACCGGGGTTTCTTCAGCTTTACAAGAAAAAAAAGCAATTCAAGTGTAAAAGTCACTTTCTTTTCTAGCCACAACCAAAATTTTTAAGCAGCATCCTGAGAAAAATGCACTTTTAATTTACTTCTCAACTCAAGAGGGTAAGGAAATTTGACTGGGTTTCCAAGGTGGTTAGCCAGAAGCAGGTTATGATAGCTTTTTCACAACTTTCTTGCAAGAACAGGAGTTGCTGTATCAGCAGATTATTGTGCTTTTTGGTGGGTAGGCTTGTATATTGGTGAAAGATGTGGTAGGTAGTGCTGGAGGCACATGGACAATATGAGGGTATGAGGAATTTGTAGCTATGCATTTGTATTACTTACCTGTACTATGTATTTTTGGTGCTACTGGGCATGGCCATTTAAAAAAAAAAACTAGCAATTAAAATTACAAGCAGCTAGAGGAAGGAAAGAAAGTATATTTTTTCATTACTGAATGCATTCCACATTTTACATTTAAAGTTCAGAATGTTTTTCTAGTCAAACACATAAAATATGTTCTTCGTGTCTGAATGCAAAAGATGTCATTTCCCACATGCTCAGAGTTCAATTTTTAAAATGCCATGAGAAGAGGTAATCTCAGAAAAAATAGTTCAGTTTTGAGTCATTTCCTGGCTTTCTGGCTCATGATTCAGACACTCACATCCTTGCTGAGGTCGGATTCATCCTCTTCCACCCAAATCCAGAAGATCATCAATGAAAGTCCTCCTCTAGGTAAGACCATAGATTTGCTATATAGCAACTGAACCTTGACAGATTCTGATTAGAATTAATATATCTGCCCACAGGTCTGACGGTCTTGCTGTCCCTTGAAATCTTTAAATCAAGTCAGTATTTCCCTTTCTAAAGGAAAATTTTTGCTTGGGTGCAAGCTATGTTATTGAGCAGGACTCTTTGGGTGATGCTCTTTGGTTGTATAAAGCACAAGACTGATTAGATGAGAACAGGAGTCCCATCCATACGAAAAAATGTGACAGGATCCTGTGAAAACCCGTCTTGAGCTCCAGCCTGCAGTATTGCAGGTGGAAAGCCTAGAGCCAGGAGAAAAATGTTGCTGCACATTTGCCCTGTTTTTACACACTTCCACAGCATCTACCACTCCCTCAGTGGGACTTTGGTCTGGCCTATGGCAACCATTTACATTCCTAACATCTCCTGGAAAGCACTGGAGGGCTGCCTGGCTAATGTTTACTTTTTCTTGCTCTTGTGGAGCCCCTGCAGGTGTTAGTGGGTGTAAGGGGGTGGGGGGTGGGCAGCTGATCTATCCTTGTGCAACAGGCACATGTGAGTCTGGAGTTTAAAAGCCCCTCCCTGCAATTCCCCCAATATTTCAATTAGTAGTAATTGTTTTTGTTGGTGTTTTGTTTGTTTTTTTTTTTCTGGTAGAGGGTAAGTGTGAAGTGATTGATATCTGGGAAAGGAAATCAGGATTTGGCTGTGGAGCGACATTCCATTGTCTTGACACAAAATAACAAATAACTCACCTCTAAATCTGTGTCTCGGGAAATTAAAGTGTAAAGCAGTGAAAGTCATTTGGAGGTCATTGAGATGTAAAGTGTGACCTGCTCCACAGCACTGAGTGGCTCAGCTCTCAGTGACAGCTTTGAGAAATCTCTCCAGCGACTGGGGAAGAGAGGGAAAGCGTGTACCTAGTGCCTGGCTTGTTCTCTCCCCCTCCTGCTTTTGGAACTGTTGCTCTCACAGTTTGCAAACACCACCTGAAAACCCTGGTAGCTGTGGTAGTGACTTTATATGCAAACACAAACAGTAACTTTTTAGAAAACATCCATACAGTCAGGGACCGTGTGTTGGCAAAACCAGCCTGAGTCCCTGCTCTTTTGGAAGCCTCATCTTTGGCAAGGCTGTTCAGTACTTACTCTTCTCACATCACCCAGGTTTTAAAGGCTTAACTTGTGTGCCCATCTAGGTCTGTGCCCAACCCACACCTGAGCTGGGTGTCAGCTGTGTGGCTTTTCCTCCTGGTGTGGGGCTCTCTGGTCACCCTTGGGAATCTGGCACCCAGTGATGCTCTTTGATGTCAGATGCTCAAGCCATCTGACACCTCTGCGCTGCAAAAATGCAAAGACATTTAATGGCATCTCCCAAAATGGTGATTTTCAGCTCCTCCGGAAGGCTAAGGAGATGTAAGGGACCTCCATGAGATCTGCCAGAAGCTGAATGGCCCTTGGCTCACCCTAAGGCCCTGAGGACAGTGCTTGAAGGTTGTGCTGTACAGTCCAGCCTGGCAAGGCCTTGCTCGAAGCCAGCAGAGTCATTGAAATGGCACCTCAGGAATTTGGTGCATGTTCTTTGAAGTGCACTGTTATCTCCATTAAATCATGTAGTAAATTACAGTAGCTCACCGATTTGCAGTAACTTTTCGGGTATTTTGTATCTGTCTGTGCAGTGAGACGAAACAGCACTTTGCAGTTACCTGGCCTTGCAGGAGTCTGTGTGCCAGGAGACCCTCACAAAGATCCAGCCATGGGGTCAGGGAGGGACCCCTTAGAAAAGTGTGGGATTCCTGGATTTTAAAGGCTGAAATGTGACTCCATTACCCACACTAAGCAGCAGCTTGCTTGGCAAGGTGTCACCAGGGATTTTTCCAGGAAGGAGTTAGTTGCTGTGCATAAGTGTCACAGGTATTTCCTGGACTCTGAGAGCAGCAACATTCACATCCTGGATGCAAAAATATGTCATAGAACATAAAAGATTTAAATAAAGCCAAAATATTTTAGAGTGGTACTTTGGCAGGTAGTTACAGACAAATGGCAAAGGGAGGAGAGTTTGCTGAACTAGGAGAGGACAGCAGGTGAAGGAGAGAAGGGGGATCTTCTAGCATCCTTCACATGTTCTCCTTTCCCAGTTCTCCAAGGGTGCTGGAGAACATCCTTGTTGGTGGAGAGAGAGGAAGGCAGCAAAATAGGCAGAAAAAGGGTTCAGAGGGCAGGAGAAGGAGAAGGGACATCAGCCACAGGGGTAGATCAGAGTGAGGAGAGGGCTGTAGAGGGAGGACAAGGGCACCCACATCAGCAGAGCACTGTGGTGAGTGCTGTCTCCCACATGGAAAACTGAATGTTGTCTTGAGAAGAGGGAATGGTCTCTTGACAGCCAGAACAGGTCTGTCGTGTTGTGTCACTGATTCAGCATCAAAGAGGTGAGAAGCATCTGGGAATACATATTTGAGGATAAAATTTCCATTTGCAGACAGGGAAAACTCATTCTTCCCATCAGCACTACAGCAGCCCTTGCCAAAGTTAGTCAAAACTAAGAATATACCCTTTGCAGTAGCTGGATGGTCATGCTGTGGAGGCAAGAAGCGTATCTGGATGCCATGCCTGTTGTAACCATGGCTTTTCACAGCCCTGCTGTGCCATTGCCACATGTTGAGACAGGAGGGGCTGCTCCCCATCTCTGCCCCACTGGAAGAGCAGCAGCAATTCGGGCAGTGCCATTCACTGGTGCCAACTCTCATAGCTGTGCTGAAAGCCTCCTGCTTTGAATATCAAAGTTTAGCCTCTGGATGCAGCCCTAAAGGAGATAACAAATGAGGCCAGTAAAACTTGCTTGACTTTGTGGGCCAGCCCAGATCCTGATGATTGGTGTTGCAGGGCGTTTCTCTAGGAAAAGGAACTGGTCTGGTGGCTTTTCAGGATTTGCATTTTTGACTCACTGATGGGAAGCTCTTTGGTTTTCCTTTTCACTGTCACAGGCTCTCATGTTTCTGTACAGACTTGAGCCAAATTTGTATAAAGAAGTGCCATTAAAATATTCAGTGAATAAAGGGGATACATACATCAAAGGAGTAAGGGGGTTATGTGAAATGACTTGTCCTGCCTTTCCCTGGTGACTAATCAGGATCTGTTCCTCACACCACCTATTTAAAAGGTATTCTGGAAATCTGTAAGGAGAAACTAGAAAACAACGATTAACGTTAGTGGTTTCTGTAATCTGGCCTAATTTGGAGTTTCCTGATTGATCAGAGTGATCTGCAAGTCCATGCTAAGCTCCTCTGGCATTTCCTAGTCTCTCCCCAAGGACTGCAAGCAGTGTGCTTTCCCTGTTTATTTTTTCCTGTTTATTTATTTATTTTCCTTGCGGGGGGCTGGGCTCCGGCAGCTTGTCCAGGGAGGCCGCCGCCGCCGTGGGCCCTTAATGAGCTTTTTGACCACTGAAGCAGCACAGCATCGCCTGGGAATCGCAGGGGCTCCTCCCTTCCCCACATCAGACCGCGGAGCAGAGGCCGGCGGGTTAACAAAGCAGCCGGGGCGGCTGGCGGGCGGCCTAATGAGCGCCAGGGAACCGCGCAGGGGGGACCCTGCGGTGGCCGGAGCCCCAGCAGCAGCCTCCGGCAGGACCCAATGCCAGTTCCCCCATTTTCTCCCATTATTACTGTAGCTGGAAGCGTTAGAAAGCAAAGAGCCCCAAAAAGTATGAATATAAGGCATTTTCCACCCAGCACTTTTGGGGCAGTGGGGTCTGAACCAGAGCATTAACAATGCAGAGGAGAGTATTAAAAAAAATAACTAGGAAACAGATTCTTTTTAACCTTTAACCACTCCAAACAGCCAATAAATCATTAGCTACTAATTAACAAAAACAGAAGGGTAACTTACTGTCTGGTAAGCAAACTCTTGGAATCACTGAAAGGCTGGCACTGACTTCAGGATGCCTTTTCTTCTTACACATTTGCAGTTATTGAAAAGACAAACAAGCCAAGCTCTGAATATTAAGCTATGCCATGCAAAGCATTTTGCTAAAAGACCGATTTTCTAAAATAGATTTTTAATGTGTACAGTGAACTGAGCAAATGCAGAATTTACAATATGCAACATCTGACCCCGAAGAAAATAGGTCTCCTGCTGGTGCCAAGTGTAATGAGGTACGTTGTGTTTCATCGGCAAGCAATCCTGGTTTGGATTCCCTAAGTCTTGGCCATACTTACAGTCTGCTGCTGAATCATCTCCTCAGCTCCTTCAACAGACTCAATGGGGTGGCTAAAGCAGGCGGAAGACCTCCTGGCCAAGGTTCGGGCTGGAGAGCACAGCTTTCAGTCTGAGCTCAGGGAATATCCATTATGTTGGAACACGCTCTGATGGCTGACCAAAACCACTCTTCCGTCTTTCCATCTGTGAGAAAAGTCAAGTGGCAAGTTTTTATCTAAAAATGGAAAAAAGTTTTCTGGTGGAGGAGATGTTTGTGAGACCTCTGGAAAAGACTATTATCTTGCAGATTACCTAATAAAAGAGTGAGATCCAGGAATCTGAGTGTCACCACTGCTGCTGGTTGTCTAAATAAACATTTGAACTTTGTGGTATTACTATTACATGTACAGACACTATCTAGTCTAGTTTACTTTAAAATAAGTCTGACAAAGATTGGACTACTTGCTTAAACCTCTCCAACAATTTTGCATCCTGGCTTTTGGAAACAGTAGGACATAGAATGTAAAATACAATGGTTAAGTGTTTAGGACAAGGGCTCCCATTGTCCCTTGATCTGTATGTCTTTTCCATTCACTGTGCATCGTTACACCAGCTGTGTCTTTAATAAGTAACTGTGTGGGCTCTTGCCGTTTAAATATTTACTTAAACATAATAGAGAATCTAAGTGAAACTGAGATACATGAGAATATCCACATCTGATGTTCTAAGTGGAATCAGAGTGGATTTGTGCAGTGGATTTGCAAATTATAAACAGACGTGTTTTGATGACCTTCTCTCCTCTATCTGGTCTCCATTTATGAAACACAAGTTCACAGATTAAGCTTCTCAGGTTTTTTCACCTGGGAGAATCTACATGTCTTTCTTGATGTTGAATTTATGGGGAGAAGTCCAAACATTGCTCTGTAACTGGGTTTCATGAAAATCAGATTTGGCATCACTAGTAAAATACCTCCACAGTGGTGTTCTCTCACTGCAACCTGAGAAAGTCACTACAGGTAGCCAAAGGGAGTTCCATATGCCCTTGCAGCTTGAGAAGGTCACTCCTCCAGGTCATCACTGAGGACAGTAGATGAGTTTCACTGTTATCTCTGCTATGGTCAGAAAGGCAGCCACAATTTTCAAAACACATCCTAGGAGGCTGTCATTCCTGTAGTCACATTTTGGCTGTGACTCTTTCTGGGCAAGGGTGAATGTCATGGGTTAGACATGAGATGGGAGATTGTCACTTGTAGATCAGAACCTCTAATCTTCATGAAAGCTCAGTGAGGCAAAGTTAAGTTTCATTACATTGTCTACAATTTTAGGTACTAATTGCCATCATTTGAGGAACATAAATATGGTTCGTCTTGGTTTACAGACAGAGAAAAAGGTAGGGGACTTAATGCTGTCACATGTGGATCCTGAGACAGGACTGTTCCTTTCTCTTCTCCAAATGACCCTATATGTGACTATAACATGAAAACATAAGTCAGAATAACAAAATTAATTTCATTATGGGATGCACAGAATGTTTGAAGCATCACTATGTGATGGTGATAAAACACTGCAAAACTGGGGGCTGCTTTTTCTTCCTTTCATTTGAGTCCCAGAATACTCCGCTTCTTTCATAGCTTGTTTAAGGGAGACCAAGTTCTCTCTCTGTCACTGTTTGATACCTCTTCTTGCTACTCAGTGTTACAGCATGTGGTCTTTGAAATTTGAATCCCAACTTCTTTCTGGAGAAGCATTAACTGAAAAGGCAGCCTTTAGGGTTAGGCAGCAAAATGTAAATTTTCAGCTCTATGAGCAGGAACTCGGTTACATGACTTGCATTACTATTAATGGGGGTCATGCTGGTAAATTCCTGTACACCACATTGCACATTTACTCATGAGTGCAGAATTGGCACAGCTAATGAAACTTGCCTTTTGGGTAGCATGTGTTTCAGGAGATGGGTCTGACAGGCAGAAAGGACTGCTAAGTACCCAGATGAAAGTCTGGCTTTTAACTCCTTGAACATATTTCCAGAAAATAATAGTGTGAACTAATGCTGGTTAGTGTTAGCTGTTCCTACTGTTAGGGATCAGTCTTGCTCCAGTAGGATTTCATTGAGGCAAAGATCATGTCTGAAATGTGAATGTGTGTGCTGTCATTTAGTGTTGGCGATACACTTTGTGGTGCATTTTCCACATACTACTTACTGTTACTTACTTTCTTTCAAACATAAGCCAGTCCTCTGCTAACACTGGCTTCTATAATCATAAACAAATTAAGGGCTTTCTTATCATTTTCACCTCTGCTACTTTCCCAAAGACGATGCCTCCTATGGCTGAGCATCACCTGGTGATTAACAGCCTACATTACACATGGGCATCTTATACCGCTTTATTCTTGTTCTGTGTCCATTGCAGTGATAGCATCTTGTTTCCAAAACTCTTTCCCAGCCTTTACTTTGCTAGGTTAAACTTGCCAAGTCCATTTTGCCTGTTTGATATGGTAAACTTGGCCCTGCTCTGGCTGCTGTTCTGTGCACCTGCTGTAATTGGAAGGTATTTTTAGTAAATGAAAACAAAACTGCCCAAACATTCTATCCTGTGCTGTCTCATAAAACTTTCCTCATATGCATCTGTGCAACAGCCCAGTGTTGTATTGCTTTTTTAGCCTTTTAATCTCACCATGGTTCCTAATTGTTTTGTAGTTAATTAGTAGGGGTTTTTTATTATTTTTCATCATTTAGTGCTGAGAGTGTCAGAGTCTGCAATAGGAATTGTTGTCATCAGATCCCAAGTTTCATGTTGTGGGTTTAATTCCCTTTCTTGCATGCAACTACTCAAAGTGATTATTTTTTTAAATTCATGGTACTCTAAATATCCTTTTCATCACCAGTAACCTATATTTAACATTAATCAACATATTTAATGAATAAAATCTGTTCCATGATTCATTGCTGAAGGAGCTCCTAACTCAGGCTTTCTCTGATAAAGTCAGAGAATGTGTTATTTATTTCACATTACTTCAAATATAGAGTATTGCCTATGTTAGCTGTTGAGAAGATGAGTAGTGTGTAGTACTTGCCACATATTTTGAGACCTTGTCCCATTAAATCACTAAGAAAATCTCTCTTTCCTTTTGCAGTAACATATTCTTGTATTTTGGGAAAAGTCTGTCCAAATTCTGTCAAATGAGCCTTTTAACATGGTCAGAAAATCACCTTGTGTTTGAACTAAATATGGTTTGAGCTGACAATATATCTTCATTCACTGGAATATTCCCTTTCTTCATGGTTTTGTGTGGTCATCAGAGCCGAAGAAATGCCAGAGAGCTGTGCTGCAATGAACAGTCAACATCTAGAGAAACACTCTTCAGTTTCTATGTTAAATAAAAGTAGAAAAAAATCAATTTGCTACTGCAGCTAGTGACTGTGAAGGAGCAGCTGCAAACTGCTGAGTCTCATCAGGTTGCAATCGTGATTAACATTGGGCAGATCCCCCCTGCTGCGGGATAAATACCCTGCCTTTGTCAAGGCTCCCATGTAAGAAACAATAGATTATTTCAGTGGAGCACAAGAACATAAATGTTAATCGAATCATTCCTCCGAATGAATAGAAGTAGCACCCAGAATGTAAACATTTTAATTTTGGAAGGGAGGGTCTGCCTGTTGGTTAGTTTTCTGTGTATTTTTTCATGTACTTTGAAAAGCCGCTCACTAACACTGCCATCATTGCATACAATAACATTTTCAGCACTTTGAATACGTGTGTTTCCTGTCTTTCCAAGCTAGGCAATGGCAAAGTCCAGGGACTATCGGAAAAAATAAAATCTGCCTTAGTATCACTCAAGAGAAGTCAAAACCTTATACTGAATAACTGCCAAACTATGTGATCACGTTAGTTCTTGGTAGAGGAAATGGAAAATACTTTCCAACTGGAATTGACACCAGGAAACATATTTTAAAAATGTTTTTTATACATTGGGATAATTACCCTTTAAAATAAATTTGTCTCTACACAGATGATGAAAGTGATTGTATTTTAACAAATTTATGTGTGTGTAAGTGAAACAGAAAGAAGTCATTTATCCTCTTACTGCTTCCTTGTTTGCTTTACAAATTAGGAATTTCAGAATGCAGTCAAGCAGTACATGTTTTAAAACAAGTGTACAGCAAGCTACAGATGCCCACCCATCTTCATTTTTATATGAATACAGCTGTTGTTGATTAACACATTGTATATATATGTTTTGACTTTCAGTGTGTCTAGTTAGATCCTGCTGACTTCATTCCTGTGGGGTGTCCCTTTGCAAAGCCAGTAGAGTTCAGCTCATTGCTTCTCTTGTACCCATAATGTCCTCAGAGATCTTGCACCAGTGGTAGATGAAGACCCCTTGGCTCTATGTGAACACTAAATATGGAAACAGTTTTCTTACGGGGTTTGCTAGTTCTTCACTGAGGCTGCTACGCTGCTGTTTATATATGCACCCTTTCTTAACAGTCATAATGTACTTCTCCACTGGACAAATCTGTCTCTTTTTGAGTTTCTGCACAGCAAATATCATCTCTTGTCAGTCACTCTGGGTTACATCTCATCAGTTACAAAATTAGTGGAGATGACGAAGGATTCTTTTGTGGTGGAAGCACAGAAGTTTGATGGTTCGGATTGAATTCCTGGTGGTCCCACAGGAAAGCCTGTCTGTTGGGATCACTGAATTTCCCCACTCAGTAGGTGCTGAACTGGAGAGAACAACTGACAGCAGGTGATTAGCAGAGTGAGCCAGTAACAGTGGAGGTGTGAAGCTGAGTGTGATAATTCTAGTTTTGTGGCTCATGTTCACCAGGGCACATTGTGATTGGGTGGGCAGGAGTTTCCTACTGCCTGGGAGAAGCTGGAGGTGAGGAAAAGCCAGAGCTTTTATTGCTGCTCTAAAACACACTTTCTTTCCATCTTCCATGCTGCATCTTCAGTGTCAGTCTGTGTGCCGGCACCAGAGCAAGCACAGATCCATCCATTATTTTTGGTTGTCCAGCTCCACAGATCATTGGCCTCTATTCTCCTGTAACTAGAAACTGAGGGCTTCTCAGCCAGCCTAGCAATGGGCAGTGGTTTTTCGTGCATTCCATCTTGTAGCTAGAATAAGCAGGTTTCATCTAAGCTCGCTCCAGTTATCAGACAACCCCTCGCTACAGCTTTTATAGAGGCCTGAACTCAGTTCCTGGTAGCCCTGACAGAGTATGCCCATCAGAGAAAATGTGACTTAAGCCTTTAGCCTCAGTTGAAGTATTACATCATTTTAGGGTTTTCATTCACTTGAGGTGAAGAGGTGCAAAATGAGCATAATTTATTAGAATTTGCTATGCAGAAGTGAAAAAACACCTCTTTGGTGTGATTTGGGCCAAAGTAGTTCAGCAGTGGAAAAGACCAAGCTACTTCTGACCACCCTGTGTATCATACTGGGTATGTGTGGACTCTGAAGTCAGCCATCATGGTTTTTCCTTGCCTAAATGTCGTGGAACAACCTAACTTGCGCTGTTTTGTTTATATATTCTACTTTTGTCCCCTTTGGGGGGTAGTAAGAAGTATGTTGTTGAGCTGACAGAACCAACATTTCAATCCCATGTGTATGTAGCACATGTGCCATTTATTTTTTGAAGCCAAACATTGGCCGATTAGGAATTCCCCATGGGCCTTCTGGAGAAAAGGTGGCTGTGGTGACCGTGGACGACTGTGACACAGCAGTGGCTGTGCGCTTCGGGAGCCTCATTGGAAACTACACCTGTGCTGCCCAGGGGACTCAGACTGGCTCAAAAAAGTAAGGATTCCTTATATTTGTGTTTTCTACTCATTCTCTTTTTCCAGCGGAGGGTCAAGAGCATGCAATTAACCACTGAGCACTAAGTGATGAACCAGTAAGTTGGAAAAAGAAATGACGTAACAAAAAAAAGTAACAAAGTTTCATTTGGGACATGGAATTGCTTCCATCATTTCAGTTAAGAGTCCTATCCTAAAAAGAGGTAGAAATAAAGGATATACACAAACGACCATTGAAAATCATTGGATGTGAAAAAAGGTTTCCTGTGAAGAAAGGAAAAAAAAATTTAGTACTGTTGAGTTTAAAGAGGAGATTAACAGCAAGCAACATAGGGGGGATATAAAGTAATGAGTGATAGCAGAAAGACCATTGAGATACGCATGGTGCTGTAATATCCTAAGAGAGGGGCACACCATAAAAACTGGGGCTAATCCAAATGACCGGATGATAACACTTTTCACACAGTGTGGAGTCATTTAGTAGAACCTGCATCCACTAAATGTCATTAAGACTAAGATCTTCAGAGGATTTAAAAAGGATTGGCACTATATAATAATTAAGTCATTATATAAAAACGTACTGCTTCTCAACCTTTGTGCTGAGCAGCATCAGCCAGTCCCTGCATGATTGGGGTCAGAAAGAAGTGTCCTGTGGCTACACATTTTTATCTAATTTTCATTTTCTTCTTCATACAGGCCACTGTTAGGGACAGGTCACTGGATTCTATATGCACATGACAGCTCCTAAGTTAAAAGTCCGTGTTACTGGACGGTCCTTTGATTACGAGCTCTGGAAGTGCTCATGTAGCAGAGGGAAGTGCAGATCGAATGTGTTTATGGAAGCGATAAGATAAAGAACAAAACAAAACAAACTCTTTGCAAGAAATTATAAGCATTTCTTTGTTTCTTCAGATCTTTGGACCTAACTGGCCCTCTCCTCCTTGGTGGTGTCCCAAACTTGCCTGAGGATTTCCCGGTGCACAACAGGCAGTTCATCGGCTGCATGAGGAACCTCTCCATTGACAGCAAGCCCATCGACATGGCTGGTTTCATCGCCAATAATGGCACTCTGCCAGGTATGGGCCACTAGTGCCCCAAAGGTCAGCACCAGAAAGGCCTCTGCCACAGCTGTGTGTGTAGCAGGGCTTAGGATATCAAAGGGGCTGGCACTGTGAGGCGCCCCAGGAAGGGGAAGGGGACAGAGGGTTCTGAAATTACCCCTGTCCCCCTGTTAGCACTGTTGAGGGCAAAGCAGCCATGGGGCACGGACTTAAGGTGCTGCTTGGCATTGTGCTGCCATTGTGTCTCTGGCCAGACCTCATTTGTTTGAGCAAGGTGCAGTCCACACCTGTGCCATGGGGGCACACAACAGCCCGGCACAGGGCACACTTCCAGGATTCAGCAGCACACAGGAAAGGACTGGGCTTGTTTAGACTTTCTGCATTGCTGCGAGTTTCAGGCAGGAATTTACTCCTAAATTAACTTTTCTTCTTCTATTTTTTAACTACCTATTAAATGTCTGTGCCAGTTTGGACAAATTTGAAGGAAAATATCCTCTGATAGAAGGCAGGTTACAACCAACTCTCCCCCACCAGGTTCGGGAAAAAAAAAATTTTCCTCGGAAGAAAGTGAGAGATAAAAACTATTTATTTAACAAACACACGGGAAAAGGATAATAATTCTAAATAATAAAACCTCTTGCTTTGGAGAGAAACCTGGGAAGATTTCAGAGTCCTTCTGTAGGTGTGGTCTCTCTCCTCCTCACTGGACCTGGGTCAGTGTGGGCCCACCTCCAGGTCCTCGGTGGAAAATTCTCCCGGTGTGTTCTGATGTTGAAACAGCCCAGAAGAGAAGAAGTGAAAAAACAAAGTCCCAGGAAAACAAAGTTCACCTCTCCATCTCCCTCTGGAGAAAAGGAACCAAAAGCTGGCTGAAAAGCAAGCAGGGTGCTTCCTCCGCTCTTGCTACCGCAGCAGCAGGACGCAGAGGAGTGTGTATCTGTGTCCTTGAACAACTGTTTTGAAAAGTTCACTTGGTTTTTTTCCTCTCCTCCCTCTCAGGCTCAGTTTAAAGGCACAGAAAGGCACAAAGTTAATTTCTGGGCACAGAGCAGCAATAGGGGATGCACATCATAAAGTCACCCCAAGACAATGTCATTTTGCTCTGAAAGCCAAGGGGATTAGTTAATGAAAAAGACAACACTTAAAATGACTTTTTAATAAATTGTGTTTGTTCTGTAAATAAAATTCTGCAATCCCCTAAATCTGAAACCTGCTTCATGAAGCAGCCTGTTGGAGGTTCTGATTTGGTTTCCAGTCCTTGGATCCCTGATCAGGATTAGTTCCGGTGATTAGGTGTACAGAATGTTCTCATCATCCTAAAACTGGCTCCTACACACAAAAATGGAAAGTCCCTTCTGTCCATGCTGCTGAAGGTCTGTGTAAGAGCTAAATTGCAGTATGTTGCATTGATCGTGGATTAAGAAGGGAGTCATAGCATATGCCTTTGATAGACAGACTTGTCTTTATGCTTTTGACACATGATCAGCTCACATAAGCTTTTGCCATCCACATTTTGCTTCACTGACTTCAAAAATATTGAAAAAAAAAGCAAAAAACCCAAACCTGTAATGCTCATTTCTTCTTTTTACATAAAAACTCAAATACAGTCACTCAAAGCCTTTTTCTTATTAAAAACATGCAAAGTAATGGTTTTCCTGAATTGCAGGCTGTGCAGCACAGAGGAACTATTGTGAAACCAACTGGTGCCAGAATGGAGGCACGTGCATCAACAAGTGGAACACATACATCTGTGAGTGCCCCGTGCGCTACGGAGGGAAGAACTGTGAGCAAGGTAGGATGCAAAGAGCTCGTCTTGCTTTGTCATGTGTGCACTTTTCATTGCCTGTCATTACCACCTCATAGCACATATGTCCAACTCTGGTGCTTAAAGGTAACAGAAGATTGCAGTTGAGACTGTCACCCATTATGTATGTGAAATAATTTTAGAGATCCCCTATATAGTAGATGACATACTGTCATGAATAAGAGCAGCTTTCATTGATTTACTTACATAAGCAAAGTAGTTCCAAAGAACTTGGCAGTATTTAGTAATTTGTTCATAGTAATAATGCCTGATCCTAAGCCCCTTTAAATCAGTGGAAAGAATCCCACTGACTTTACTGGGCTTTGACTCAAACTGGGGATGAATGTGCAGTTTTAATCACCACTTTTTGGTAAGAAGGCATTCTGTGCTAAGAAAGAGGACTTTCAGTTTTACTGGATTTCTCTTTGATTGAACACAATGTGCATAGATGTGTAAAACCTCATTACTAAAGGATAAAGAAGGAGCAGCAGGTGAGTTTTATAGGGTGTGAAGAACTTGCAGTCAGTTTTTTCCCTAGAAGTGAGGAGTTGTGTGTGTGAGGAGTCCCATGGGGTTGGTGCTGTAAGGTGGCTGCTCCTTTGGAGTCTTCCTGGATGCTTCCAGGAAAGAAAACCTGCTTCTACTAGGCATGTCTTTCCTAAAAACAGAAGGCCAAATTCTGGTCCATGATGCAGATGTGGTAGGTGTTTGTTTTTGTTATCCCCCCTGATACTTAGCCCAGAATAGTGTTGCGGTGTGATCAAGGATTTTGTTCTTTTGATATATCTACCCCAAACTTCTTGGTTTATCTACCCCAAGCTCTCTTGGTTATTCTTGGTTACTCTGACCAGGGTGTGGACCCTGCAAGAGCAGGTCTCCAGATGAGGTGAATACACCACAGGGATTTGCAAACCCCTTTAGCACAGCATCCCTCAGCCTGGGCCAGGCCTAGGTAATGGCAACTACTCTTCCCTTACCTGAGAAGCAGCAGTATTAGTTTAAGTGGAGAGGACACATGGTTAAGTTTCTGTCTTGGAGATAAAGATTTGCAGAATAGGGAAAAGGAATGATGGAGACGTCTTCCTATGCTCCACCTCACACAGAGCCCAGAGCTGTTATTACTGCCCCTAGCCTGGTACCTACTTTCTGGAGCAGCTCCTCAAATATTTTGAGCTTCCCAGGTTTGTATGAAGATCTGATCTTTCCATGTGTCTCATGTCAAATATCTTTGTTGGTGAAGTTCTTGTGTTTTCTTCATGGTTGGCTGTTCTCTATGCTGCAAACCCACTCTGATGTATTCTGAGGGGAGTGCCAGGGCCCAGCTATGGTGTGACCTGTACTGGTGAAAATGGAGTACTGCTATCACGTGCAAAGACTATCCTTCCCTCTGTCTTGCTTTCAAAAGGAAATTTAGAATTTGATCAAATGTTTGTTTTATTTACCATTTTTTTATCCCAAACTCAAGACCAGTCCATAAAGCTTGGGATTTAGAAAATCATCTCAGAACTGCCCTGTAGCCATCCCTGGAAACTCATTTTAAGTTCAGGTGATAGAGATGATGGCAGTCACAGCAGCACTGCTGCCCCTCATCCCAGCTGTCACCTCTGCCTCCAGCACTGTGCATTCCTTCATGTTCCCTTTGTCACTCCATAACCCCATGTTCTTGCTGATGCCTCAGTTTGTTGGGTTTTTCTGATAG
Organism: Corvus cornix cornix; assembly: GCF_000738735.6. NCBI lineage: Eukaryota > Metazoa > Chordata > Aves > Passeriformes > Corvidae > Corvus > Corvus cornix. Next base: position 14,726,439 of record NC_047057.1, on the reverse strand, counting down.
TTTGAAGGTAGCAGGCTGCTTGCTTCTTTGATGATATTTGTGGGCCAGTGTCTCTATGGAAAAATTGCAAGCCAAGAAAGAAATGGATTGTTCTGGAATGTGACCAGAGATTTCAGGAGCCTGAAGTTAAAGTCAGGAGGAATCACAGATATGCTATACTCCTGTCTTTCAAGTTGCTTATTTGAATGCTTAGCTATGATCCTAATTTTAGGATTATTATTAGGCATCTATTTTTAAAAAAGTCTTAGATTGAATATTTGCATTTTTGAGTTGGAGTGCTGCATTTCTTCCATCCCTTTGGCAGTGCTGGTTCTGCTTCAGGCTCACAAAGACTTTGGCAAGTTACCAATCCACCTTTTTTGATTTCCTGCTCTTCAGAAACTCTGGGATCTGGTCTACACTAGTGAGGATGGAGTGTTTTGCCTTCACCACCCTCCTAGAACCTGCTAACTCACCTTCTGGCAGCTCTCATCCCCCTCTGCTGACATATAGAAGGGAGATAAAATTAAGGAAATATTAGTTTCACCTTTATTGTAATTTAATTATTTTTAAAATTGTATGTTGCAATACTGTGAAGATCTAGCAGCTGTGTCTGACTCACTTATAGATGGCCAATGTCATTGTGCTAGCCTTGGGCTGAACACCACAGGTCTGCACCTAAACATAAGCTTTCACATGTCCAGCACCCACACTGCAGGTGACATCCAGTGGGATGCTGGCAGCATGTTTCCCCAGGTCCTGTGTCTCCACGGGGAATAGCCCTCATGTCTTTCTGATGGCCTGTTAAATGTAGGAGTCTCTTCAGAGTGTAAGTACATACACAGGCAGTGCTTCAAAGTGACAAACCCTGGGCACACAACTGGTTTGCATCACTGCACCGCTGATGGCAGGGAGGTGCTGTGCTGGGAAGCACGTGGGCCTCTGTGGTGACAGGGGAGGTCAGGTCCCATCTGGGGACACTGGATGTGGGCAGCACCTCCATGGACAGTCCTGGTCCCGGGCATGAGGAAGGTCTGGGGGAAAGAGGGAGGTCAGAGGGGGCTGACAAATGGGGATTTCTGTTTAACTAGGAGGGGAAGGTGCACCCTGGCCCCAGGGAAGGGAGGGAAGTTGGGAGAAAGTGTGGGAAGGGAATGGTATTTGCAAGTACAGAAAGTCACCACCAGTGATAAAAGGAAGAAGGTGGCTAATTGCCATGCCAGTCCAGTTCTCCCAGGAGCAAATGCAAAATGCTTGCAAACAGCATTCCCAGCCTCCAGCAGGTGGGGAGCCCACAAGTTTGCATGCTGCCTCTGCTCTTCAGAGGTAGATGGGCTCAAAAACCTCAGCAACACTCTGGAAAACCAGTAGCAAAGTTGGAAACTGAGGTCATTGTGGAGGTCACCAGGGTAGAGGAGGAAGGAGAAGGCTGGCTTTTGCACAGGTGGAGCAAGAGAAAATAATCCTGCTCAACACTGATGTCCCGGTTACTTTAACATTGATGCGGTGCAGTGTGGGCTGATGAATTCTGTCCTGGCCCAGAATTGTGCCCTGGCCCAGACAGCCAGAACTCAAGCACTGCGTTCAAGTTTTAAGCAATCTGGGGACATCTGTATTTGGTGACAACCTTTTTTTAAGTTGCTGTCTGATTTTCAAGAGCAGGCTATGCTGCAGATGTTCCACCTTATGCCTCTCTGGCATTTGTGGTATGACTGCAAAGGGGAGACCACAGGCTGGAGCAGGAGGGAGAAGGGCTGCCCCTTGGGGCTGCCTGCCATTAGCCTGATGTGGGGTGGTTGGGTAATCACATTTTAGGGAAGGACGGGTCAAGTTACACCTCTGGCTTGACTAGTAGTAGCCCACTAGTCCCTGAATTTTTGTTTCTCACAAACAGGAAGCTGAAGGGCTTGCACTTTACTCCAACTCCTGCACTCCACTCCCACCACAGCCTTTCCCTTTATAGACACCAGAAATGCAGACATATGAGAATTTGGGGTTTGGGTTTATTCCTCAAAAAGATACAACTTCATATCAACTTTACTCCATTTTCTGCTGTGGTGTCATCCCTCAACCTTTTTCTAAGGACTTGCCATTTCATAGTAACATGTACACATTTGTACAGACGTGATCTCTCCTACTACAAAAAATCCAGAAGGTGTCAGCAGATATGGTAGTGTGGAGCAGAAAGGGAAAGACTGTTAAACCCTGTCATTTCACTGGCCAACTACACGGACTCAGCACATGATGCAATAAAATCTGGGTGCTAATCTGTGGTGGTTGCACCCAGTCTCCACTGCCTGCTTCCACTGGCAAAAAGCTGTCATGAACTTCACCAACATGCCCACAAGTAAGGACATCAGGCAGGGGCTGATGGCAGATCCACTGCAAGGTTCAATGTGTGGTGGAGGTACCGTGTGAGATGTTGCAAATAGCACAGAGCTCCCATGGTTTAATTTGTGCTTCCGATCAATGGGATCAACTAATCCATGGTGCTGTAACTCCTGTTACCCAAGGTAACAACTTTAAAATTCCAAGGGAGTGGGTGTTCCCATATTTTCCATCAGCAAAGTGTTTTCTATTGAAGGCTGTCACTGGTGTCACCCTGGGGGAGCTGTGCCTGTGCAAGGTTAGAGAGGAGGGCCACTCTTCAGCAGTCACCTCAAGATATTTAAGGCAGATGATTTAGGCAATTTCACACAAACTTTCTGCCTGTGAAAAGGCTGTGTAGCTGGTACAGCTGAATAATTTGGCCCTGGAGTATTCATAATTAGTTCATATTTCCTGTTGCCTCCCAGCCTTTTCCTGTGTTTAATCTATTAATTAGAAGCAGGTAATCAAGGCTATGTTGAAAACATCTGCAGCAACTGTTGCCCTCATACTTCCTGCTCTGTCCACCCACTCACCAGCAGAACTGTATCATCAGAGATCCTGAGCTTACCTTTCTAGGAACAGCTCTCACGTGGGTAGTGCCATAGCAGTGTGGAGGTGCTACTTTCAAGTACAGGCAGCAAGACAAGATGCCTACCCCACAACCAGGGTAGTTTGTGAATTTGCACTATTATCAGCTGCTTCACAGTAACTGCCCTAGACCAGCTCTTAATCCATGGTAGATTGAATATAACTCAGTGGAAGAGGGACTAGCTCCCTTGTGTCATCCCTGTGACATAGCATCATTTTTTCCTCTTAACATTTGTCCTGAAGGATATCAACTGTTTCTCTTCTGTATTTTGATTTACAGCAATGCCTTCTCCTCAGCGTTTCAGTGGTGAGAGCATTATCATTTGGAGCGACCTTGACATTACCATCTCTGTGCCATGGTACATTGGGCTGATGTTCAGAACCCGGAAAGTCAATGGCATGCTAATGCAAGCCAATGCCGGGGCTGCATCCAAGATCAACATTCAGGTAAAAGTGTGGCTGCCTTTGGTTAGAAAAGAATTAATTAATTAATTCCCCCATCAGTGGATATGGCCAGATGAACTACATAGCTTCGTCCACCCAAAAAAATGCATGTCAATAAAAACATATCATTACTTTAGCCTTTTACAAAGATCAAAAAATGAATGATCAAAATATCATTATAAAAATCATATTCATTTAAGATTATTTTACTAGTCAGAGGTAGTAGTGTGCATTAATATAGATGTTAAAAATGTGTCTATTGCTTTGGGGTTTTTTTGCCCATAAGGGAAGTTGAAGTCTGAATGTCCAAAGTTATACAAGGAGTTCTTGCAAGCATTCCCATCTTTACACTTTGGACTTTTATTCCTTTTGGGTTGTCTTAAGAAATGCTGTTATTTTGCCCTTCTCCTCGTTCTGTGTCAAATACAAACGTAGCAAAAGAAGACATGATCTTTTTTTCAACAGATACTGAACAACTACGTGCAGTTTGAAGTGTACAGTGGCCTGAGCCAGGTTGCTAGTTTGAAGATGAGCCAGTCACGGGTCAGTGATGGGGAATGGCATCATTTATTAATAGAGCTGAAAAGTGCAAAAGATGGTAAAGATCTCAAGTACCTCGCTGTCATGTCCTTGGACTATGGCATGTACCAGGTAAGGCAGCATCATAACTTCGCCCCTGAGCACTGCACAAATGCTTTTAGGAGGAAGTAGGATAAAGGACTGTGGACAAATACTTAGGCTGTGAGACATGTTCTGCAGTGATTTATGCCTAATCAGTGATACTAATTTTTTAAGCCTTTTTATCATAAAGCATAATAAATTAATATCACTGATTAGGCATAAATCACTGCAGAAGGTATCTTACAAAGAAGTAAGTAAAAAGTCATGTTCTGATGTCTGGCTCCTCACTGCTTTGGTATTTTTTCTGTAATCTACTGTCAGCTACTGCTCAACTCCATCACTATAGAAAGAAGGCTGTCTGTGTCACAGAGGATGATAGTGCTTCTTATCAACTATCCTTTTCCTCACAGAGCACTGTGCAGATTGGAAATCAACTACCTGGATTGAAAATGAAAAGCATCATTGTGGGAGGTGTCTCTGGAGACCAAGTCTCTGTTCAGCAGGGATTTTATGGATGTATGCAGGTATGAAATGAAAAGTGTCGCAATAAATTTTGAACTCATGAGAAAATACACAGTGAAAATGTGGGGGGTTACTTTTTATCCACCCTCAAACATTTCTCCATAAAAATTACCTAAGAATCAAAATATTAGAGTCTACCTACTGTGCTAGGTAAAAACCTGATCGCATAGGGGAAAAACATTTGAAAAAAAATCTGGGTTTGGCTTATCAGGTGATTTCTTTAAATTGTAGTCTCATTGATTGATGAAAATAGTGAAACACATAATACTGTACTCTGAAAGAAGACTCTTAATTTAAAAATAATTGTCTTTTGTCACCAGGGAGTAAGAATGGGAGAGACGTCTACAAACATAGCGACACTCAACATGAAACAGGCTATCAAGATTAACGTGAGGGAGGGCTGTGAAGTGGATAACCCTTGTGATTCCAACCCGTGTCCCCAGCACAGCTACTGCAGTGATGACTGGGACAGCTACTCCTGTGTCTGTGATCCAGGTAACCTGGTGACCACCCCATCCACTCATATAGGAGCTGGATCACACCTTCATGCACTCATCAGAAGCAGCACAGCAGGAGCAGCAGCATGCTGGCAAAGTGTTCATCTTCTGATTCCTCATCTTCCAATCAGTATTACCCTTCTCACTGTTACTGTAGCACCCTGGAAGCTGCAGTCCTGGGCTAAGAATCCAGGCAACGTATCCACTAAACAGAAAGACAGTCTCTGGTCCAAAGGACTCCTTCTGTGCACCTCCCCTTTTCTTTTTCTGGTTTTTTTTTTTCATTTTCTTTCTCAGCCTTTTCTGCTGTTGAATTTCAGTCTCTTACTCTGCATCCTAAGCAAGATACTTTGAATGTTTTCTCTGTTTTGGAGCATGTAGCCAGCACATGCTGTCAGCACCCAGCACAGTCACCTCCCATACATGGAGCAAGAGAATACAAAACTATTTGTAGCACATGCCCTGAATATAAAACTGGGAACCAAAGGCACAAGGGTGCCTCAAGCATGGTAACAGACTGTCTAAAAGAATGGCTTACTATCATTTTGTCTGAGAGGGACAAGAGTGCTTCATTTCTGACAGTATCTCAGGGGGAATCTACTGATTATTGAAGGTGTGTTATTAGTGTAAAAGCTTAAGATAGACAGTCTTTTGGAGACATGCAAATCGTAAATTACAATGGTTGCGGTAATTTTCTTACCTTGTCTCCCCAGGGTACTTTGGGAGAGACTGTGTTGATGTATGTAACTTGAACCCATGTGAGCATGTCTCCACATGCGTGCACAAACCTAGCTCATCCCACGGCTACACCTGTGAATGTGGACAAAGCTACTATGGACAGTACTGCGAAAGCAAGTAAGAGAATTATTTTTTTCTTGGTTTCTTGATCCTTCCAGGTAGCTCTTCCTCTAAGGCAGCCGTCCTCCCACTTCCTTTTCTGCTCTAGTAAACTTTTCTGTTAAAATCTGAGTGGTATTTTAGACTCCCTTGCCTTTTGGCATTCCTGAGCTCTTCCCAGAAGCTATACAAACTTCCATGTTACTCAGGAGCTGCTTTTCTTCATCAGCAGCTCAGGGGCTCAACCAGTTCTGCTGTGTTACACAGCACTGCATCTCACCTGTACCTTGTAGTGGGCTTAGCCTGAGTTTGCTCTCCATCTCTCCCCCAGCTTCCCCAGCACACAGAACGATGCACCATTTTGGTGGCCTGTAGCAAGATAAAGTCACTTTGCAGTTTGGGTCTAGTCCCTGGGCTGGCAAAGAGCCATCTGTTCTGGACAGTCTGGGAGCCTGTGTCTGTTGCTTTGTGGGTGAAACGTGCTGATTCCCTCGTCAGCAGCTTCCTGGTCTCAGATAAGCATTCAGCAACCAGCCTTATCCCAGAGGCGGCACTTTGATTTAATGTAATATGGGCCATTCATGACGTGCAAATGAAGTGCATTTGTCTGCCCATTTAGAAATGGCTCATGTGATGTTTCCTTCCCTTTGAAAACTGCAAGCTTCTTCCTCTGCCTTTTGTTGTGTGGGCTTGCAAATGTTGGCCATGCTGTTGCCAGATTTGTCTTTCATTCCTCTGGATTAGTGACACAGAGACATTGTCCCTTGTCATTATCTGCTGACATCGTGTCAAGTGCAACATTGTGGTTTTCATAATCTAAAGCATTGAAGTACTAACCTAACTGTAAACAAAATTGGTAGTGGTCTTCGAAACAGACGAAAATAGCTTTTCTTTCCTAAAATGAGCAGCAGGGAGGGATGCCTTGTGCATTTCCCTGATCCCAGTCTCAGAGTTGTTGTCGTTCAGGCTGTTGCTTGACTAAAGACTCCCAGCTATCAGAGAATCAGAGGTCCCCTTGCCAGAACTAATGTTGGGGCATCTGTGGGGTAACCTGCTCAGAGGCTCACCCAGAATAAATAATACCAGTGAGAATTAGGGTTTTTCTTCAGCAGGTGTGGCCTTTGGCTTGCTGCTTAGCTTCCAGTGCTGCTGCACTCAGTCTGAATCATAGTCTTTGATCCATAGTCCAGATCAAAGCTGCCACCCTTCCCTCATCCATGTCCCCAGCCATGGGCCCTCTGCCTCCCCGGTGGCAGACCAGGGCTTTTCAGACCCTGTAGTGATCTGCCCGAGAAAGCCAGGTGAGCTGAAAGTAGTGGCTTTTCTCTACAGGATGAGCTTACAGCCAGCTTTGCACCTGAGCTGGTATCCCTGTAGGCTGGACAAGAAGCCCTCCTGCCCACAGAGAGTGGGCACATAAAGTACTGGGGAGCTGTACACCAAGGCAGTTTGTGGTGGTAGGTAAACCAGGGCACAGGCTCAGAGCCACCTGTACTTGAAAATATTTCAAGCATTCCCTCTATGGTTCCATAGCACTGATATTCTAAATTTTCCTGTATTATAGTGTATATATATTTATATATGTACTGATTGCTGGTTGAGATACATTACACTCGATAAGGTTATGGAGTTGAATGCAGATTTGGCCCAAAGCTTTTTTGCACACTTTTTAAGAGGAAACTTAAAATAACTGTCTTTCAATCTGATTTTCTTTAATAGGATCGACCTGCCTTGTCCCAGAGGTTGGTGGGGAAATCCCATCTGTGGCCCATGTAATTGTGAGACTAGTAAAGGGTTTGATTCTGATTGCAATAAGACCAATGGAGAATGCCACTGCAAGGTAAACAAAAGAAACCAGTCTTAGGTCAAAATTTCTGTAGTTTAAAAAGTAACTGTACCACTAATAATTACAAGTGAGTATCTGAGACAAAGTACACAGAGTTGTGCTTTGTATCACATATATATGTATGTGCACAGTGGAGTTAACCATTACCCAAAACATTTTGCTGGCACCACCCTTCTCCAAATCATACCGTACAGCTCTTATCTTATTTGTGTTTGGAAAACCGAACCGAGAGGATGAAAGCCTGGCTCTGATCTCTGAAGTGCAGCCTGGTTTATCGGGGGAGATCAGACTGGGGTGCAGAGGAGTGTCGGTGGGGTTTTGTGTATCACAAGTGAGTAATAGCCATGAAACAGCTCGGGCCAGCTGGGTGAAGCTCTCCCCTGTGCAATGGCCAGCAAAAGGCCTGACAGCTGGAGAGAGCTGAAGGCTAAATGCTTTCCGCAGTGCCATCTCTGATGAGTTTTCCGTGGACAGGCAGGGGCAGATGGGGGACATCGGAGGGGAGGAACCTCATCATGAAGGTTTTACAAAGGACTTCTCACAATAGGTTTTACAACTGGCTTGAATGACATCAGAGGAGCTGGGCCTGTGCAGACTGGCGTCTGTGAATCTGGCCCCCTGCTCCTTTCCAAAATGCCAGCAGGACACACAGCAACTGTTGCATTAAATGGAGTCAGTGGGGTGCCAGCTCCACGCTCTTGTTCAATCGTAATACCTCAGATCAAAAGCATGTACAGAGGTGATTTGAATATGGGATCATTGCTTGCTCTCCACCCTCTACATGAAACACAAATGCACAGTGCGGGAAGTTTCCTCAGTGGCTCGTTCATGCCGTACAAGAGCAGAATTGCAAAGCTGCGAAAACTGTAAATCCTCCAGGAGTATGTTTGGTGGGCACTAGCAACGAGTGCCCCAGGAGTAATGTGGGCCATGTACCTGCACTGCAAATGGCAGTGCAAACCCTGGGTCTCTGATAATAGTAATGTAATTTTTATCTGTGCTCTGCAAAATTAGCCCTTTTTATGATGTATGTGCTGCTAGAGCAGGTCTCAGAAATACAAGCATTTTGAAATGTAAGTCAAATACCTGGTGTCTATCATTTTGGTTTTTCTAGGCCAATTACTACAGGCCCCAAAGCAGTGACACCTGCTACCCCTGCGACTGCTTCCCATCTGGCTCCCACACGCGCGCCTGCGACATGGAGACGGGGCAATGTCCTTGCAAACCTGGCGTCATCGGGCGGCAGTGCAACCGCTGCGACAACCCGTTTGCAGAAGTCACCGTGAGGGGCTGTGAAGGTACCTCCTGGCCCGCCCACGCTGCCCGTCAGCCGTGCTGCGGTGCGGGACCAGAGCTGCTGGCAGTGGGCACAGGGGGGACGCCGCGGTGGCCGCGCGGCTGTGTCCTGGGGCGGTGTGAGCCCAGCAGGATGGCTCCAGCAATGGGGGCTGCAGCAGCCTAAGCATACACCCCTCCTCCTAGATCTGTGCCAGTATGACTCATGGGGGCTGGGGAAAAGGAAAGCAAGCTCTTATCTCTTTAATTTTCCTCAAATGGGGGGAGCAAAAGACTGACACCAACTTTTCTTTAAACCTGAGTTGATCTGGCAGTGCAGTATTTTCTTGCTGAGCTGCAGCTGAAGAGGCGGGTGAGAGCCCTCACACCTTTTGCCCACAGACGCTGTGCCGTGCGCCTCGTGCACTCTGCCTTTCTTCCCCATCTTGTCCATCCTGCCTTTCCTCTCACCCACCCACCCACCATCCTTCTGTGATCAGCACAATGCTGCTGCAACAGCCGTCTCACCACAGTGTGTGGGTGAAATGAAACAGCAATGTTTTCCCACAATAAAGGGGCAAGCAGAGATAGGCAGAGCCAAAATCCGGAGCCCCATAATCATCCTGAGCTCTCCTCTGTCTGTCCAATCTGCTGGATAAGGAGCAGCTGATGGGTTACAGTTTGGAAGGCACTGCAGAGGACTGGTATCCTGACAGGGCTTTGGAATTACAGGAAGGTCCTTCAGGCAGGTTGAAATGTCTCATTGTTGTGATTTTTATCTTGTCAGAAAAATTGCATCATTTCTTTTTCTACTTTCAGTAATTTATAATGGCTGTCCCAAAGCTTTCGAGGCTGATATTTGGTGGCCACAGACCAAGTTTGGCCAGCCAGCTGCTGTGCCTTGTCCTAAGGGCTCAGTGGGTAAGTTCCCTGAGTAAATAATTACCTACTTTATCTGCATGCCTCTAAAGGAGAAGAAAAAAAAAAAAGAAAGAAAAAATGTGTACATAGGGAAAGGCATTAATTCATTGGGTCTAGACACTGCAGCATAGCTCATGCATATCATGAGCAGAGTACATTTGGAATACTAGCAATAAATAAATACAAAAGTACAGCAGATAAACATGTACAAAGAAGAAAAATTTTCTATTTCCAAAAAAGCAGAGTCTTGTTTGGTTGGGCTTTTTTTGCTATTTATCAAGCAGTTCTTACACATGTAACTTTTAGTTTCTAGTGACTTAAAAGTGCTCTTTAGCCATACAGTTCCTCTGGTCAAAGATAAAATTAGGAAAATCGTATTCCTGATGACTGTTTTACTAGGTTTGCAGGCTACTAAAGCTAAGAGTTGCAACAAAACTCACATTTTTCCACACGATATCTTTTCCATAAGTGAAAACAGCTGAAAAACACCTTTTATAAAGTACATGAGCTGTGCTGTTTTGTATAACAGGCAAATTACAATCTGCTTTTTCATATATGTCTCTGAAAACATGTATCAAATTTTTGAAAACAGAGTTCCCAATCTTTTCCAATGTCTGTTCTATGGGAAATGAAAACTCTCTCTTGGTTCAGGACCTGGTAGCTCTCTGCTGTGAGTGCTCCTTAGGCTCAGGGAGTTATAAATAGTTATGTGACTGCCCGAAATATTTATTGGGGGAGGCCACTGCCTATAGGTGTGCACAGGATTTGTGGTCAACCTAGCTCCTGTTCTAAAAATTTTTAGGTGATAGAATTGATTTAGTTTTTTTAGGTGAAGAATATTTTGGTGATTAAACAGTATAAAGTTGAATTAAAATGGGTTTTCTGCACTGTTCTTGTGGTTGATCCAAGTGTCTTTTCTAGCAAATAGACTGGCAGGCAATGTTGCTTATAGTAATTGCCCATTCTAAGCAAATTTTAGATCATTCAAAAAAGTAAGCCTTATAATAATGAATATTCAAACTAAGAATCTGAGGCTTAATTGTATTCACCTAGTCATGAAAGAGAAATAATATAATTAGATACAGTAAAATTAATTATAGTTCTTATTTAGATATTGGTAATTAAATGGGTTAGACACATGCAGTATGTTACGTGCAAATTAAGTAGCACAAATGTCAATTTTGAATTTGATTACTTGCAATTCATGGTGAAGGATCCTCAGCCAAGAATCACATTTTAAAATTATTTGACAAATAGTACAAAATATAGTAGGCTAAATTAAACAGTAAGCTGCTCACAGTCCATTTACAAGTGGCAAAAAGGCAATTATGCATGTTGGCTGAAGTGTTTAGCACATGCAGCATGCAGATGTGCTGGCGTGTGTTGCTGTGAATACAGCATTTGTCCAGGAGGTCTTCCTATGTAGGCTATTGCACAGAAATCTCAGTAAGGGTTGGTTTTCAGGAACACTTAGGAAGTGCAGAGTCTTTCTCTTATTTGGTAAAAATAAATGACTGAATTAACTTGAGAACATTAGGGCAGTGAGGCTGAGAGCAGTTGGGCAGGGCTTGGAGCTTGCCTGACTTTTCTCCAAAGCCTGGGAAAAGCTGTTCCTGAAGATTAGTAGACTAACTTTTCTCTCACAGGAATCCCCAGTTTGGAAATTGAAATACATGTGTAGCTCTAAGCAACTTGAAAATGTAGGAAATCTGAAAGTCTAGGATAGTTGAAATCTATGAATATTTCCCTTGAGCAATTCGGAACATTGTTTGCCATTGATGCTTTGTTTCCTTCAGGAAACGCCGTTCGCCATTGTAACATTGAGAAGGGCTGGCTGCCTCCGGAGCTTTTCAACTGCACCACTAACACTTTTGTGGATCTAAAAATCATGGTAAGCTGTGTTTTCTCAGGTTTCCCTTTATTTTGTAAATAATGATCAGTTTGGACTCCATTTTGATATCCCTGCACTCAGTCTTTTGACTGCATCCTTGAACACCCTTATTTCCCATCAGGACCTTTGTGCTTTTCTGGCTCTCAGTTATATTTGTGGTTGAGTTTTGTTGCCAGCTCTTTCTCAAGACAAACAAAATTTTGACCAAAAAATTCCTTTGTGCCTAAATTATAAAAAAATCCTATGATTATGATTGTAACTAGAATGAAAAATACCCTACATAATTGGGTTTTTCTTCCTTTTTATCTGGTTCAGAATGAGAAGTTACACCACAACGAGACCAAGCTGGATGGAGACAAAACCATATGGATCGTGAGAGCGCTGCAGAATGCCACCAAATACACGCACAGCTTGTATGGCAATGACGTGAGGACAGCTTACCAGATGATGATCCGGGTCCTCCAGTATGAGAGCCAGCAGCAAGGGTTTGACTTGGCAGCCACAAGGGACGTGGAATTCAATGAGGTAAGAGAAATAGTGTATACTGTGCTGAGCCCTTACAGTTTCCCGTAGAAGTTAGGTGGCTGTGGGTAATTAAATTCATCTTTGACCGAGGTGAAGTGAATATTGTGTAATTGCTTAATCTGTTCCACAAATAAACCTTTCTTCTCAGATTAGAATGGAAAGTTGGTTATGCATGTGTCTATGCACGCACATGTGTGTGTAATACAAATATAATATAAAGTGCTTTTCTAATAAATATCATCATAGTAACAGCCAAAAGCAATATTCCCCGTATGAAAAAAAAATCATCAAGTTAATGTGTTTTTCCTGGCTAAAATAGTTTTGTGTACTACAGTTGTTTTTGTTGTAAAACATGCCTAATGTGATCATGTTCATTTAAATGTGCAGCGAACCAAGTCCAAACCAGTTACTGACTCTGAAGGTTTCCACTAATTCGGTTTGAAAACACTTGAATCACGAGTTGGTACATTGAAAGACATTCCATATCATATTGGTATTGTATGGCATATACTAAAATGTGTGCCAGAGAGCTTCTGCTACTCAGAGCATCCATGAAAGACCCGGTTATTACCAAAGACCTGACCAGGGCTCGAGAACAAGCTGTAGCACCCTCCCTGTCTGGGAAAATATGTGGAAAGTTGTGGTGGAAAAATGTGAAATTTGGAGGAAGTTGGGAGTTTTATGTGGTCTGAAAATGTGAAGGCTGGACGACCCATGTCAGGCTTGTAGAGCTTTTCTCAATCCCATGTGTGCTGTGAGGTACTGTTCTCCACTCTTGCCCATACTATTTCCAAAATCCCGGCCATAGCACAACACAAGAGTCCAAGCTAAAATATCTTTTTGGATCTATGCTAGCAGAGCCCATAGCTTGGACAGCAGCATGTGGGATGACCTTCCATGGGCCAAGACTGGCATCTGTGCTGGCCAAAGGCCGTTTGGCTCCCTTAGGTGTGCTACACCCAGGTCACTGCTCACAGTACTCCAGGAGGACCAGATAGGTCAGGCAAACTTTGGGGTGAAATTGGAGAGCCTGTGCAAAGCCAAGCTGCACCAGGAGAGGATGTCAGTGGAGAGTTAGGAGCAGGAAGAAAGGTGGCTGAAAAAGTTCCTTAGTGTCTTGGGCTGTACAGTTAACAGAGAGTAAAGAACTGAAACATTTTACATTTCAGATGCACCAGATTTTCAAATACTCTGTTTTTTCTTTCCTGTGGGCCATTCAGATCTCGAGACGGAACTTAATTTCTAGCATGTTTTGTTAAGCAGAAATAAGAACAATAAGCAAAAAAAAAAAAAAAAAGTTTGGAAACCTCTGCTTTAATTTATTATTCTGTGCACTTGGCACCGAGATTCATACAGATGATGTTTTCAAGAACTCCCTAAATATTTTAGGATAGGTCAGGAATTTGAAAACTAACGAGTACAGCTCATGACTAAAAGGAGGCAACATCCTAGGCTGAGGGAGCACAAAGAGAGAAGGAGGGGTTTTTTTTATAGTCCCACATAGAAGCCTGAAAAATAGATAATAATAAAACATAAATAATGTTCACAAACATGGAGGAGGCCTGGTACCAAGTACAACATGAGTCTCCTGCATTCCTGGGAAACATGTCGTGCTTCTCACCCTAGGTAGAGGTGGTCATACTGGGAGTCTCTTTTAGCTCTGATACATGTTTGCAGCCTCAGACAACACAGACAGGATACAGACAGCTCCTTCTCAATGAAGCTTAAATATTTGTCTTGGCTATTTTAGAGCTTGTGGTGATTAACTCCTACCATCATCTACACAAATTTTACTTTAGTTAGGAATTAGGTTTTGTTACAACAACATAGTTCATATGTACACCAAGGTTAAAAACTTCTTAGCATCTTTCTCATTTAAGCTATTTAGCACTCACTTTTGGGGTCGATGTCCTTCCATTCAGCCTGAGGGTCCCTTTGCATATTTTTCTAAGAAAGGGCAGAAGAGGCAGGTCCTCAGAAAGAACTGCCTTTTTAATACCATTTGTAAGCAACATAAAAATGGGGAGACAATAACATGATTTAAGTTTTCTTATGTATTTTCAGGTTTGTCTATGCAAGCTAATACTCACTCTTACCATTCTTCACCGTATAAGCTGTCTTTTTTATCTAGGAAACAACAAAGTAAAAGAAAAAATTGAAGGGAGGAAATTATATTTATATCCATGGCTTTCTTTTGTTTTTCAACAAAAAACCATTATTTCAATTTCTTGGGAAGTTCCTCAGTGTACCTACTAGGAGCTGTGCTTTTCATGTGTCTGTGTCTGATCTCTCAGAAACAAAGAAAACATGCATAGATTTTCCTCCTGCATTTTCTTGCTAGGTTTCCTGTCATTAGGGGAAAAAAAGTAGGCAGTTCTCTTATAGCCTCCAATTTTGGATTACTTTGCTCATGAAAAGTTTGGAGGGATTTGCTTTACATGACCAAAAAATCTCAGGGTGAGTAACTGGTGTGCATGTTTTTATATGGCTGCAGTAGAACATGCCTGCATTAAAATATTTCATTGTACACTCACCTGAGGCATTCAGGCCAATCATTTTCAATACTTCTCACTTGAAACCCAGCACTTTGTTTGTTTCATAATTTAGGCTTGTACTTTATTTCTCAGAATATTATCCAAGTGGGTAGTGCTTTACTGGACCCCGGCAACAAGGAGCACTGGGAGCAAATTCAGAGAACGGAGGGTGGCACCGCTCACCTGCTCAGGCACTATGAGGAATATTTCAACAACGTGGCCCGGAACATGAAAAAAACCTACATGAGACCTTTTGTTATTGTCACCACTAACATGAGTGAGTATCCATTGAAAACTGCCATTTTTCTTCGAGTCTTAAAAATGTGCTGGATAGAGGTGCAAGTTATTTGTTTTAATAGAACCCACGGAGAAAAATCATCGCATTAGTTTCCAATCCAGTGAGCCTTGATCCATGTCTTTCAGTTGCCATGGGGGCCTCCTGGGAGATGTCTGATCCGGGTTCCCCCTGGACCATGCCACTGCTCCATGTGGCTTTTTGTTGCAGTCACAGTAGCGTAGAGATGGTAGGAAGGACTAAGTTTGTAAATTAAGGTAATGCCTTTTGAGGCCAACTGATATAGTTGAATGTAGTAGATCTCATTTTTGGTGGAATCACATCAACACCACCTGAAGAATTATTGCAGTACAAAAAAAAGTAACCCTACTATTGATTTTATTGCATATTATTAATCTTACTAGCATAGGAATGGACTTCCCAGGGAGATGGTGGAATTCCCAGCTCTGGAGATGTTCAAGAAACAACTGGATGTGGCATTTAGTGCTGTGGTCTAGTTGACAGGGTGATGATTGGTCTAAGGTTGGACTCAATGATCTTATAGGTCTTTTCCAATCTAGATGATTCTGTGATTCTATAATTATATCTCTGATTTTCACATGCTTTCCTAACCTGGAACCTATCCAGAAAATCATAATCTGTAGAGATTCTTGTGCTGAAAGGTATTTTCACAGAATCACCAATCCTTCAAACACCATCCCAGTCTTGCAAAACCCATAATCAGAGCAAAATCCATGGGATCCAAAATATCCAGAATGGGTCTAAACTGAGAAGGAAGCATCAGGCATACCAAGACACCTTCCCCACCTATCACAGGAAATATGTCCTCTGACAAGCAAATAGCAGCTCCTGCGCCTGGGACTGTGATGTATTTCATAGACATCCCTGCAGTGCATACGCAGGTGAAGCACAGCAGCCGCAGCCTGGTCAACTTCTTTCCCCATTTTCTCCCCTGCCCTCCCTATTTAGTTTTCTTCCCAGCTACAAACAGTCTGAGCTGAGAGGGTGTTTGTGATAGTCCTGCTCTGAGTGGGAGGTGAGATGGAGCCGGGTGACCTTCAGAAGTCCCTCACAAGCAGCATTGCTATCTGGTTTTTCTTTCAGAGGTGCTCTAAACTATATCAGCCTGAACTTGTATTTAGCTTTTCAAGCTATTGCTTTTATTTCAGATATGAAGAAGGCTTATGTGCTAGAAGTTTGTCTTATTTTCCCAACTACACCTGTTGGTATAAGAAGTGAATTGGCTACAAACCTTGTCCCAAGAATGCTTTATGTCCACAATCACAGGGGCAGAAAACCAAAGGCATGGGGCAGTCAAGTTACAAAGGCTGTAGCATCCTGCATCAACAGGCATAGATTATTGTTGAACTAAGCCAAACTGAAATACTTCGATTTCTCCTTAATAAACCAAAACTGAAATATTTTCTTTTGATTCAGGACTATGAGAATCAAAATATTTTTACCTTCATACTCAGAAAAAAGTATGCTCAACATTTTAACGCAATTGAGCTGAGATGAAAACAAACCCCAGAATTTCTTGCAGGTTGTAAATCATGATTTTTTTTCAACCAGTTCTTCCTGTGTAAAAACGTGTGAGCTTGAGAGGGATGAGGCAACTCTGGCTTGAAAGAGGTCTGTTTTCTTTTGAACAGTTTTTCCAGGTGAACATGGTGTTAATAGAGTTTCCTAATGGCTCATCTGGGAGTTATTTAGAAACTAGGAAAGGAATGGGAGTTTGCGGGTCTTAACGTGGATATTTCTTCATACAGAAACTTGCAGAGGATCACACCTTTTGGTGTAGGGTTACCCCCAGGACATGTAAATTGGCACTCAGTGATTTCACTTAAATGAGAAACTTAAAGCCAACTCAACAGCTTTTAAATATTTTGGCAGCTAAACAGGCAGAGATTATGAGGTAAGCTAGGGAGGAACTGATGATGGAGGACTAAGGAGTAGTCCCAGGTAAAATGCATGTTATTTTCTTTGGTCAGCTGACTTCGCAATCCAACAGATGTAGAACTATGTTTTTGAAGTAGTAGATTCAGTCTTCCCATTAAAAAGCAAGTCTAAAATTGGAACATGCAGCACACACTGGAGCAAGCCAGCAGCACATGGAGAAGCTCTGTGAAGCAGGAGCATTCACTGAACAGCAGCCAGGGAAAAGCCTCCGTGAAACCCCAGTCAGCTGCTGCTGGAGAAGTACCAGCAAAGTGATCTATGTTGAGATGGGTATTAGGAAAAGTTTCTTCACTGAAACAGTTCTCAGACATTGAAACAGGCAGCCCAGGGAAGTCACCATCCCTGGAGATACTTAAAAGACATGTAGATGTGGCCCTTGGGGACATGGTTTAGTGCAGGATTTGGTGATGCTGAGTTAACAGCCAGACTTGATCTTGGAAGTCTTTTCCAACCTAAACAGTTCTATGGTTCTTTATTTCCAGTGTTTGCAGTAGTGTTTTCATAGTATGAGATACTATCTTGTGAATTCCTTTCCACTGAAAAACAAATGTATAATTTGATAAATGTAACATAATGCTGTCACATAAGCTTTTAGTTGTCATATAAGGTGTTAACTGAAAAAAATTAAATTTTACTTTCTATTTTGGGGTTTAAATTTTTTATCTGCATTGTGCAGATATTTTAATCTTTCAATAATATTTCATTGTGTTGCAATATCATATTTGAATGCATTGAAGTTAATTTTATGGGAAACTTTTATCCCCTCCAGTTATTGCTGTTGACGTCTTTGACAAGTCTAATTTCACGGGAGCTAGAATACCACGATTTCATGAGATTAAAGAAGATTACCCAAAAGATCTGGAGTCATCTGTTGTCTTCCCTGATACTTTGTTCAGACCTTCAGAAAGGAAAGGTAAAACCCTTCTGCTGCTGTTTGGTTAGCAATTATGACCAGCTCCCAGGGAGCATGATTGATCCTCGGGGAGCAGAGTGGTACTAGGGTGAGAGCGGGGTGACCATCTGCACAAGTGAACATTATTTAGGGATGGAGCAGCTGTGCATACTTCTGAGGCATTTGCCTGCCGGCAGCGATGGAGGCATGGGGAGCTGTGGGACTGGCTGTACCTGTCTGTCAGGTCTCGCTTGCAGCCCCTCAAAGCCCTGTCAAAGTGGGAGAAATGCTCTCTGTTCCCACCAGGATAGGATGGGATGGCTGCCCAGCACCGCAGTCCCACAGCCGCCTTCCTCCAGTCCCTGCAGAGTTACGAGGGAGGTGGTGTGAGAGATGGAGATTCCAAATCTGGGAGCAGACAGAGGTGTTATCAGAACTAGGCAGCAATGAAAAGGTCTTGAACTGGGTGACGAGGGAGAATACATGGGGAAGTACCTGCTTCCCAATGTCTCTGAAGCACCACAAGTTTTTTTGGACAAGGGGAGAGAGAGTAACTTAAAGTTCAATACATGTACCATGGCTGAATGTCTCCTGAATGGGGAAATAGTAACTCTTCCGAAAATAACACATAATAAGCTAATAGGGCTTCGTGACTTTTTGCTTAGAAACAGGGTATCTGCTTCTATGATTTGTATCTTTTCTGTAACAAAAAAGGGGAATGTGAATTTTAAGAGAATCTTCCAAAGCTGAAAGCTCATTAAATGACAGAATTAGCAGGAAGAAATCTTATGTGACTACTTGGTGTATTCATTAATTCTAGTTTTGCCATATATAAAGGTACATGCAATTTAACAGCATGCATAATGTTTTAATGTTCTCCTTAAGTTATGCATGGGGTACTTATATATTTCTGGACCTTTTAGCTTAGAAATTGCTTATTTTCTAGCTAGACTAAATGGCTTTTCACTCTTCAGTGGTTGATTTTCAGCTATATAACTATGAATTGTGCTGAAATTTTATTAAAAATATGGAATATAACATTAGGAGCATGCTGAGTGCTCTAAGCCTAGAGTTGTAACAACTGTAATGTCATTGTATCTTTGCAAAGCAAAATTACCAGTTTAAATGGTAGCTCTGAAGCTGTGTTTGTGTTAATTCCATAGCAGTGCCTACAATGAAGCCTTCAAATCAAAAAATACCCTCTAAGTTGAACAGCGATGCGTTCAGCCCTGAGAGTGCTTTTGCAAAGAGAAAGAAGCGACACCCAGATGTTGAGACACATCATACCGTTGCCATGGTCATTATATACCGATCCCTGGGACACCTCCTGCCTGAAAACTATGATCCTGACAGAAGGAGCTTGAGGTAAACTTCAAACCTGTTTGTGAATTGTTCAGATCCCTTCTACTCTCTCTGAGTGTGTGGGGAAGACAGAGCTGCTTTTATACCAGCCAAATGCCATCAGTGCTGCTGTTGTCACCACAGTGCTGTCTCTTGTCCTCCTCTGGCACACTGTGGGAGAATAACTGTGCCAGAAGTGCCAGCAGTTTTTGGAAACACATTTGTATGGAAGGCTGATGGTGCACCTACTTCACTTTCTGAGTGGAAGGAACTGGAAATCTTTTATTTGCAGAACATAGCGAATCAGTGCTTTGCATTTTAATGTGTAGATCACTGTGCAATTTTTCTCCTTGTGCAGATTGCCAAATCGCCCCATTATCAACACACCTGTAGTGAGCACAGCCATTCACAGTGATGGGGAGATTCCTCCCAACCTGGTGGAAAAGCCTGTCATAGTGGAGTACGCCATGCTGGAAACAGAGGAGAGGACGAAGCCTGTCTGTGTCTTCTGGAATCACTCCATCATGTATGTCTTCTGCTTGCTTTAGGGCTGTGAATGGCAACTGTCTGAGTAGCAGGAAAGTCCTGCCTGGGAAGATAATTCTGGAGAAAAACCTGTCTTGGTCTGTTTATTCAACTGACAACTGATTTTTGATGGAATAGAGCCATGTAGTCATTTCCCACCAACCTGAGAAAAATGAAAATAATTATCATAACTTCTCGAACAAAGGATTAGCCATGTGGTTTCTAAGAAACACAGTGCTGTCATGTCTTTCTGCAGGGTTCATTTTCACCCAGAAGTAATAAATCTCACAATTTCCTTGTATTTGCCCATGCTTTTTGCCCACAGATCTATGTCTGGACAGGCATAGTCCAGCTCCAGTGTCTGAATTCATAGCTTGTCTGAGGTCTTTAAGTCAGGATTTCCAGGAGATGATTCAGCTCTTCCATGGGCTGAATCTTCTCCTGTTGCACTCCAGTGACTATGGACAGAGTCCATGGCAAGCTGGCACCTACCCTTGGTGCCTCAGCCAGGGCCAGTGCAAAAAATTATAAAACCAAATCTTCATTTTGGTAGAAATGAGGATTGAGGTTTTGCAGATAAAATTAGGAGTAAAGATTATAAATTTCTGAATCACAAATTTTTTAATCAAAAGTCAATGCAAAGGCAGTTGCAGTGATAAGAAACTTTCATTTCATCAGCTATTGTGGATTTGCTTTCATTTGTTTTAGTGAAAAATTGGAGGGAGAGGAAATACCTTCTTTGGGACTTTAGACCTGTTCCAGTTTATGGAAAGCAACTGTAATATATAAGCAGAATATAAGGAGAGGGTATTTGACTCTCTAGGAGGGAAGTGTTAGGAAAAAGATGAAAAGTTCTGAAAATGATTCATTTAGGTTTTTTGCATTCAGTAAAGTTCAAGATAAAGACATATTTTTCTTGAAAATGAGAAAAATTATATGAGCTGGAACTGTGTATGCTGATGTTCCATTGGTTTTATGGCATTGTGGAAACAGCACAGTCCTGTTGAAGATATTTCAAGAGTGTGGATAAAACAAAGAAAACGTGTTGAGAGGTGACCATATCCATATTACATGTTCACAATATTGTAACTATTACATACATATTGCAATTTCCAGCTACAAACCCAGGTACACAGTGAGAGGATGATATGGTCTGCCCAGGGGAAGGGGAATAGCTGTTACTTGTTTCCTAAGGACCCAAAAGCTCCAGTAAACCTATGGAAAAATCCACTAAAAGGCAATATCCTGGACTGGAAATAAAATAGCAGACTAACCTAGGAAATGTGTGCCTCCTAGTCAAAGGCTTCAGGAGTTTATGTCATTTAAAGGGTTGAAGACACAACAGAAATCTCTTATGTTCGCAGTAATGAACGCCTCCATTTGCCCTCATGTGAAGTAGTGTTTTTGCTTGTATGCACAGATGATTCTGCTGATCATGAGGGAATGGCAAGCCCTCTTTCATAAATTTTTAGATATTGTATGAGCTTGAATAAGTCATTAGCTCTGAAGTGATTCATCTGTTAGCTATTTGCTGGCAACTTCAGTGCCATTGTTGTCTGTGTTACGTCTTCCTACAGCCACAGTCGAAAAGCAGCTCTTATGCTGCATGTAATGAAAGAGCTTTTAGAAAGTGAATACTTTTTGAGAGAAAGTGATATTAAAATTCAACAAATATTTTATTGCTGAATGAAAAAGAGGTCCTGTCATATCTAATTAAAAACTCTTTCAGTAACTGCAAGACTATTTTTATTACTCATTAACTTTAGAATAGAATAATTAATATTGATACAAAATAATTTCTGAAGTCACTGGAGTTAACCATAACTGCACAGAGAAGAATTTTCAAGGCAGCAGTTCCTTCCCATTGTTAATATAAGAGATCTTCTGATATGAAATATTATTTATTAGAGAAGGTTGTAACCTTTTATTGTGTACTTTTCGGAGGAACTCTATAATGATATCATATTGCTGCTGAAACATATTTCATGTGACTCAAAAACATGTATCCCTCTCTGGTTCTGGTATTATTTACCTTGGTTACAGTCATTTTATTCTGCAATCTCTTCTGCATGTTGGTTGTGTGGTCACTGACCCAAAAGCAAATCTTCTAAATTTTTTTTTTAAACTCAAAACAGACTGTTATAAACCCACAAAATCTGGGTACCTAAGCCAGCTGTCTTATCAGAAACTACTTCAACTGAAGGCCTTTTTAAGTTGATGATATTCTTTCAGGCAGGTGACAGCTATAAATAATTCTGTCCTGGTACTTACTGTCCTCTCTGGTTGTGCAGCACAAGCTGCCACAGAGGACAGTAACAGTGGAAGGCAGGGGGAGATCAGAGGATGGCTCTCAGAAATGCCTTTTTCCCCCACAGGATTGGTGGGACAGGTGCCTGGTCCTCCAGAGGGTGTGAGCTGTTTTCCAGAAACCAGAGCCATATTGCTTGCCAGTGCAACCATATAACCAGCTTTGCCGTCCTGATGGACATTTCTAAACGAGAGGTGGGTGATGTCAGGCTCATGATTTTTGGGGTTTTCAAGGGCTTTGACTCAGAGCTTAAGCTTTGAGTGTGACTCAGGACATTGTGAGCAGATTGATCCCAGTGTCAGGAGTGTGTTGTCCATCCCTGACAGCATCTGCTACTGGGTTTGCTGAAAGGAGCTTCTTACCTGGTTGGTGCATCCTCTGGGTGCTGCTTATACACACTCAACATGTTTAGTGACAAAAGAGGTGTCATCACCCAGTCCCATTGGTCCTAAAGTAAATCTGTATGTTGTCTCAGTAGTAATGATAACATTGACATTCTGGGTAGTAGATTTGATTGGAGGAAAAGGAAGGGAAACCCCAAGAGCTCCTGTCAATCTGTCTTTCTACAGAATGGGGAGGTGCTTCCTCTGAAGATTGTCACTTACACAACCGTATCCATCTCGCTGGCGGCTTTGCTGATCACCTTCATTCTGCTGGTCCTGATCCGCACGCTGCGTTCCAACTTGCACAGTATCCACAAAAACCTGGTAGCTGCCCTGTTCTTTTCTGAGCTTGTTTTTCTAATTGGAATCAACCAGACTGAAAACCCGGTAAGGCTTACTCTGTGTTCGTTGCTAGAGTTGTTGTCACGCTTTAATTCAGGGGGTTCATATTGCAGCTTTTACCTTCTCCCATCTGTTTCACTTTCTCCTCTTTTTGGCTTCTCTTTGGCTTCAACAGTAATTTGAAAAAATCAGATTTTTAGTACATTCATGTGTGGTTGATGTCATTAATAGCAATGGCAGGCAATAGGACTGTATCTTATTTTCAGAGTATATATGACAGCAGCCCTGTTGAAGGTTTATCCCAGGAACTGAACCCTGAATACTGATTTCTTCCTTCCTTTCCATCAGTGTGTTTTCTGTCTTGCTGTGTCTGTTCAGTAGGAGGCTGTCCAGTTTCTCCTGCAGCAGGTACCTCCCAAGCCCAAATGGCTCCAGGTGTTGACTGATAGGTTGTCAGCAATGTGGTGCTGGGCAGGTGCTAATATGCACATTGTACACCACTGGCTATTCTGGAGAAGCCACTTGCCAGGCATGGGACAGCTTGCTACATCTGAGATTCAGGAGGAAACCTGTCACTTTGCTTTGTGCCTTCCAGCCACTGTGATTGATGGCTTCAGCCAATCACATCTGTTGGCAAAGCCTAGTGCAAGGATCTCCAGCACTGGGCATGTCAAGAAATGCAAATTATTAATAGATTGAGGACAAGATAGATATAAACCACACATGAAGTGTGTTCTGTACTTGAGACCTCATTGCTCTCTTAACCATACATGTAGTCTTGCTGCTGTTTCTTTGTAGCACCCATCCCAAAAGCCACAGCTGCCATTCAGACAGTTAAGAGACAGACAAGGGCTCCAGCACTGCCAGGCTGCACAGGCACCTGTGCCAAACAGGCTGGACAGTGATGGGGGATGGCATGCAATAAAATGTATGTCCGTAATAGATAGGAAGAATATTCAAAATAATACTTTAGGGGTTATCTGAACACTGAAGAAAATTTATCTCCTAGAAATCCATTATTGTACATGTTTCAATCAAATTTTTTAGAGGGAAGTACAGTGTTGAGATGAAAACAAAACAAAAAAACAACAAAAACATCATCCTGATTTCACATTTTCCAAGCAGAAGAAATAGGAGAATATGCCTACATTCAATGAATATCATCACCATCATGGTAGTGACACCATGGTGCCTAATCACACAGCCTCATTTGCTGTATAACTTAATCCTACACCATCACTCTGGCTTCTAATATCCACTTGAGCTATAACATGCATTTTAAAAAGTACCTGACCTTGACTAATTTCAGCTTCTGGTAACTGAGTGCTGACAAGGACTTTTCCTCGTAAATTTGAGAGACCCCTCTTATAAAAACTGTCTTGCCAGGAAACCTCTGTTTAATAGTATTTCTTTTGGAAAACTGTATAAAACTAAGGTGCTGAACTCATTCAATTTCTAAGATTCAGGTTTGTCTGACAGGTATTTTTCTGGGCTTCTTCTCCCACTTTACCTTTTGAAAAACTGTGAATGCCAAACTGGGTAAAGCTTTCCAGCTGGTTGTGTCACTTCCAGTCCCATATACCAATATTCCCCTTTACCAGGAGCTCAGGTCCTTTATCTGCTGCTATGGTGAGATCTTCTGCAGTGACCTGCCTCCTGGGATATGGTCTTATGTCATGTGTGAATTTGTGTTGTCTTTGTTTCATTATATAAAAGTTTGCATACTAAAATAACTTTGCTCAAAGGAGCTCACCTTGCCAATTGATCCACAGCACTCCGTGTAACTTGACCTTTCTCATGCCTTGCTGACCACACCACTCGTTTTTCACTGCATTTCACTACCAAGGAGTTTATAATCTTTCAGTTCTCCAACATATCTACTGAGGAGTTGAGGGCCAAGTCCACATCCCTGCAGAATTTTACCAAAAACTATGCAGTAAATGATGGCTCCTCATTTCCAGATTTCTTTCATAATATCATGAAGCACCAAGCAAAAGTTTATAAAAGTAGTAAAACAGTTCATTACATCAATACCACAAATCCTAATGGTTGTACTTGGTGAGATTGTTCTCTTTCGCTCCTTCTCATTTTCATGTTTTGGGGCTCATGGTGTGATCATGTCCTGGAGTGTTACCAGGACTCAATGGTTTTTGTAAATGGTTTAAAGGTTTCACCCCAAACCTTGAAACATTTACAAAGATCTTTAATTTACAGCATGTACTTCATGTGGCAGAAAGCTGCTCCTTACTGCCTACCCAGTCAATTTGAGAAGGTAGGAGGGCTGTAAGCCATGTCTGCTTGAGACAATTATTCATCTGTCTGTGTGGAATGAGAGTTGTCTAACGAGTCATGCACTGATGAACATAAAGAGGTAAAGAATGCTGGAGCACAAATAATGCTGTGCTGCTTGGCATCCAGCCTGGCTTTTATGGGTTTCTGTAAATTAACAGTCACATTTCTGGGTGAGGTTTTAATCTTTCCCTGGACTATTGATAGAAAGTGATTTATTTTCTTTCTTTTTTCTTACCTGAAAAAGGTAATGTTCAGGGCAGCACTCTACTCATATGCATGTGAGAGTAGGAACAAAAAAAGCACTGCTTACATAGAGGGAATAAAGATGGTTTATTTGGTGAGCCACATTTTCAATACTACTTGATGTTATTATAAAGCTGATGTAGTAAGTGAATCCAGAAAGTTGGCGGTCTTTGTATGATTCTTTTACTCAGCAAAGTTAAATAGGGAAATGTACATTTCTGAGCATTACACCATGAAAAACCACTAAAAAGTCATGCCAAAGTCTGAAAGCAGGGTCAGTGCTGCACGGGAACAAAAGGTTCCAAAACACAATGTAAAACATTTTCAAACAAGAACTGAATGGTTGCACGAAGTTCTCTTAATTCAAGCTTGTCAACAGATCCTTGGCAAAATCCTTTGTTCGGCTTCTGAAAGGAGAAAGTTAATTGCAAGATTACAATTCAGGTGTCGGATGCTTGTGGTCATTCCTGTTTTCACCCATCAAACTGTCAAGTTGGGAGAGAAAACTGGTTAGCAAATATTGCAGAAATGCAAGTATCTGAAGGTCATAGGTTGAATTCAAGGTGGCCATTTGATCACAAAGATGACTTCAGCTACCAGTTTGCCCATTGTAGCTGTTACTTCTAGTCACACTGTGGACCTGATCTCTTTGGTTTCAGCAGGTCCTTAATTTTTGCTGCTCTCAGCCTGGCAGAGCTCAGTGATCCACTTTGTGTTGCTGATGTAGTGTAAAAACCAAATCCAAACATAGGACTGGAAGCTCCAGGTCCCTTTGTTCCTAGCTGAAGTCATGAACTATCCACCCAGCATTACCCTGCTTCTCTTTGTCCGTATGGCTTCTTTGCCTGACTGCAAGTAGCACAGCCCCAAGAGAGGGGTAGAGCAAGCATTTCTGGACCCAGAATATCCTACAGCCTGGTGATTAGGGTTGTTTTCTGTGTGGACAAGAAGAGGGTTAACCCCCATGCTCAAGCCAGGTAGAGACAAGAAGCCACTCTCCCACTTTGTAGTCAAATACCCTGACTTTGACATTAGGTAAAAGACTGGTCTGCAGGGTAGGTGGTGCTATACTTCTGACTGCATCTTTTAGTCCAGTGATAATGACCAGGCGTCCTCCATGACTTGATGAAGTACAGATGTGCAAGGTCTTCAGGGTTCGTCACTGAAGGGCAGAGTGCAAGGACAAAAGAGATGGCAACAGCCTTACCCCATGGATGCATCCATGCTTTTGCTTCTCAAATGTTTTTTTTTTTTTTGAGAAAGAGTCCCAGAAGAGGAGATGTAGCTGGAATAGATAATTTCAGATCTGGGACAGACACATAGGGGCATAATAGTTGGCTGACTTTATGTTGGATTGTAAGATCCTGCCAAAGTTTGTCTATTTGTGACATTTCACTTAGCTAGTAAGAAATTTCTCAAAGAAAGGGTGGATTTCTTCCACACATCATCTGTAGCTCATGTTCAGCATGTTCACTTTTCCTTGCCTGAGGCTTCATGACTTACTGTCCCCAAAACGGAAGTTTTCCTGAGAAGGAACTTTCTCAGGGACAGGTCCTAAACTGAAGGCCTAAGATCTTCCCACACATCCCCCCCACCTCTGTCAAATATGAGAAGACTTGCTTTGTAGTTTTTTATCTACTAATAAAACAAAAAATATAGTCTACTTTAAAACAAAAGAAAACTGTACCAAACTAGCATACTTCCTTTTCTCTCTGGAAAGAATGTAGTGTCAGGAAAACCCATAGAATGGCTGTTGATGTGGCAATGGAAGACCCTGAGTAAGCGCAGGGCTGAGGGTGGCTGTTCTCAGGGCAGTTTATGGGCTTTGCAGTGAGACCAGTTTAGCTGATGCAGTTAAACATGCTATGGTTGAATTCATTGTAGTGGCATTGTGCAGGTGAGACTCATACACCAGGCAGGGCAAAGGATCTTCAGCCTCCAGAGGAGCATCCTCACCTCCTGCTCTGCCCCAGGAGAAAGAGCCAGGAGCTCTGCCAGACCTGCCCTTTTTGCAGGCAGAAGGACTTTGGTCAGAATAGCTCAAATCCTCACCTTTGCAGCAAGTATGCACAGAGAAATTAGCCACAGAACAGAGAGGACAAGGGCAGTGACTGAAAGTGTGTTGGGTTGATAAGGGTGAAGCTGAACCAGATTCAGAACAGGTGACATAATTTACTTTAAAAAAAGAAAAATCTTTCACAGTATGAGCAGCTCTTCTTAAACTCTAAAAAACTTATTAAAGGCAGTATATTTGTTCTGCCAAAATCTTTTTATTACACTTGCCATTAGCTGCACAGGGGGAACTGGTGACTCACCAGGTTGTGATTCAGAAGAGCAACTCTAATTTCCCTGCCCTTTCCCTCTGCAGTTTGTGTGTACCGTGATTGCCATCCTCCTGCATTATTTCTACATGAGCACCTTCGCATGGATGTTTGTGGAGCAGCTCCACATCTACCGGATGCTGACTGAAGTGAGGAACATCAACTTTGGGCACATGCGGTTCTACTATGTTGTTGGCTGGGGCATTCCGGCCATCATAACAGGTACCCTCAACCACCCCAAAAAAGCTTTGTTTCCCTGCTATCTTCACTGGCCAGGTTCAGGGAAATTACCCCATCCCAGACAGCCAAGGGTGTTTTCCTGAACCAGGGCAGCACCAAGCCATATCTAGCAGAAGTCAGCCCGAATTTGGCGGATCTGTGTACCAAATGTCTGTTGCCCCAGCTGAAGTGATATCGATGGTTATGCAATAACAGGGACACACATTAAATTAGGACTTGATAACATTGCTTGGGAATAACAGTACTTTTATTTCAACAACTTTGCCAGTAGCTTTCAGGAATTTTCCTTCCCTGTGCTGGTACCTCCAGATATGGACACACTGTCTCTGAGAGAAGTAACTGCAGTGGCTTCAGAAGCAATCCTGCCCACAGGATATTACTGTCCTTCACTGGACATTTCCACTGCCTACCCTCAACCAGCAGTAAATACATCCTGAAAGGAATTTCAGCGGCTCTGTTTCATTTGGCATAAAACCAAGCTGGGAATACTCAAGCTGCCTTTTACTTAATTTTGGATACAAAGGTTGTAACTTCCAGTTGAGGAAAAGTAATGAAAAGCTGGAGGCAGTAATCTTTTAAACCAATCCAGAGTGATCCACAGGAGCACATCCATCTCCGCCCTCACCGTGCCTATTTTTGCCATCAGACATTTCCAGTGCTACTGTAAGCACACGGCGCTGTGTTAATTCAGGCAGACAGCTCCTCAGGAATTGTGCTTCACAGAACAGTTGGAGTGGAGTTTTTTGGTTCAACTGTTTCAGCATGTATCTGTTTCCATATGGGAAATCAGATCATAGGCAGGCAGTTACCTTTTATGCAATTAGTGTTATTTTTACAGATAATAACATACTGTCAGCAATGGCAGAGGTTTAGATGTCTCTGAGATCAAACAAATAGCTATCGCTCATGTACACTTGCAAAAATATTATGGAACAAGTTAAAAATACATACTTGTTCTTTTTTTCTGTGTGTTTTAAGAAGGTGCAATACCAAAACACAGCATAGGCTGGTACAGTTTAATTCTCTCTTCAGAGAGCTGGTAAGTTTTTCCATATCACTTTGTGCCTAAATAATTTCTACTTCTATCAATTTATAGTAGAAAGCACAGCCCAGGAGGTTCTGCCACTCTAGACGTATCCCAGACATTTTAAATAGAAATTGTCCTTGAACTTCTGAAATGTTTCAGACCTATGTGACTTTTATCAGTACATACAGGACTACTACAGTATTTTCAGGAACACTGAAGTGCAATCAGATATTTGGCAGCATCATTTCTGGCAGAAAAGAAGTATCATTGAATAACAAAAAGTAATTACATTTCAAAACTCATTATCTTTAGAAGAACTTTATTGGAAGGAGTTTCTGCTTCAGGTTTACTTTCTCTCCTGAAATTTAAATTAATTTGGACCCTCTCAACAGCAGTGTTATGCAGTCTAAATATCACAAGCATACCATTTTTCTACTTAGATATTGCTCTCTGTGATAAGGAACTATTTTGCACTTTTAAAACTTTCCAGGTTGTGTCCTTCAATTTAATCTCTGAATCTACTGAATTTGCAGTTCAGTTTAAATGAAAAGTCAGATCCCTGTTACTGAAAAAGTCAGGGGATTTTGTGAAATGAAGGATAAAGGAAACGAAGCCTTTAGTTTGCCCTTCCAGGCTTATAAATCATCTGAAGAGAAAATTGTTTCATCATAAATTGCACAATGTAGGACTTCTTGCCTCTAGATAACTTGTTACTGTACATATTTTAAATAAGCTTCTTTATAAATTTTAATTTCTAAACAGTAAAAAAGATTCTAGCTTCATAACATGAATCTTAAACATTATTTATATTGCTTTATGAGAGAAGGATTGTTTATTTTTCTTAGTAGTGGTATAGTCTAGGTATGGGAAGAAATTTTAGTCTTGGGACATGCAGGGGACTTTTTTATTTTAAAGATAAATACTATTTCATCTTCATCATAGCTATCCTGAGAGGGAAAAAAACCAAACCTACAATAGCAGTGGCTTTTTGTATATAGTTTTTTCTACTTTCTGTGCTCAAACTGATATTCATTTCAAGTGGGACATAGTGGTCCTAAGGCATCTGTGATGGGAGCAGGCTACTTGCAGAAGGGAACCTTGACCTTTAGAAGGGGATAAAACTTAGTAAAAGGTTTACAGAGGAACACTCAAACGGGGAAGAACCACATTTAATCACAGCATAGAAATGCAAATTGCCATGAACAAGAATAGAATAGAATAGAAGTTGGAAGAAGGCTTACAGTCATCAAAAGAGTATGGATCTGGAAGCGTCCTCCATTGGGAGTGATAGTGGAACATTTTAAATTTGCTTTAAGCTTGCTGATTTTAAAGTGTAGTTTGATCCATCTTGGAGAGGGATTTTATTACTTCCTTGCCTGAGGAGCAAAGGGCTGGATTTGGCATCCAGCAAGACCCCCCCAGTTCTGCCTGTCTCTGTGGCAGCACACTAGCTGCTTGACATATGTGTGCAGTAACAGCTTTGCCATGGAGACTGCAGTACTTGTGTTAAAACAGGTTCTTATGCAGCCCTAAAACCAGTATCACCCAGAAACTGGCACTTCTCAAATCCTAAGCAAAGCAATGAGCCCAGAGAGAGGTAAGGCTGCCCCACAGCTGCCTGAGTCACACATGGCTGCTGAGCCCTCAGGAGCTCAGAAGGGTCAAAATGTGCCCCTCTTGCAACCCTTGGCACAGTCCTGGGATGGGTGCTGGTCCCCACAGGACTCTTGGCCATAGGACCAGCCCCAGTTCCTGCAAATGTCAGCAAGGTAACACTTTACTCAAAGGCAGAATGAAGCCAATGTAATGTAATACTGAGAAACATTTTGGCGCATCAATTAAATGCTGCAACCTGGCTGCCCTTAGCAGACTGAGTGCGCAGGCTGAGTGATATTTCACATGTTGTTGACTGCAGTAATATTTGAACCATGTACCTGAAGACAGAAATTTTCCCCATTTGTTTAATGGAGAACTTCAGGGTAGGATTGTGAGAGTGAAAAAATTTTGCTGCCTGCCAGTTATGCATAGAGCCAGAGTCCTATAAATGAGGAAATCCAGTCCTGGGAAACAGACTGTATCCATAGAATTACATCTGTATAAAATACTTTATGGTCCCTTAATCATTTATGGCTAATTCTTTCTGGATGGCAACTGCTGAAGGAGGTGGTGGAAGAGCCAATGGGAGCAGGGAGGGAGACTAGTCCTATCTCATTCCACGTTTCAGTGAAAACAGATCCAATATCCACTGGTCTGCCAAATAGCCGGTTTAGTTTTCATAGACCATAGGCATGTACCAGATGTGAATATTGGCTGTGGGCCAGTTCTAAGCAGCAAGAGTGAAATGCAGCTACCTTTCCCTTTCTCTGTGTCTTTTCATCCAAGCACTCAGGCTTCAATTCAAAAAAAGATGACTATTAATGCACATGGACCCTCCTTGCAGAGACCAGCTCTGCTGTCAGCCTTGGCCGCCTCTTGAGACAGGACATACGCTCATCATGATAGGTCCTCCCATGCCCAGACAACATGCTGCAGCCACCTGCCATCTGTCACTGGCCACAGACCTCACAGGGATCAGTTTCTGTGTCTTGAAGAAGGAAGATCTCTGCAGACATGGTACACCTGTCTCAAAGCGGGAAAAGGATCTTTGCACAGGAATTAGCAGGGCTCATTAAAAGAGCTTTAGACTAGGTTTGAAAGAGGAAAGGGATAAAACCAGGCTCACTAGAGGCAATCAGAGGGAAGAATGCCAGTGTTCGTGGGGCAGTATGCTAGCGAAGTCCTTCTGTCTGCCATCTCAGTGGAGGCAGGGGTTGGAGATCCATGTGGCAGCAAAGATGCAGGTGTTTCTGTGTTAGAAACCATGGGAACACTTATCTGTGTTAGGGGTTGTTTTGACTGTCTAGAGCTTGATGTTGGTGATAAAAGTCTTTATGGGTAAGAATCATCATGAAGGACCACAAGGCAGATACCACAGTGAGAGTCTGTTATAGACATCCAACCAGGATGAGGAGGCAGAGGAAATAGTGTATAAACAGGTGGGAGAAGTCTCACCATCACTAGTCCTTGTTCTTGTGGGGGACTTCAGTTTAACAGGTGTCTGCTGGGAATACAACTCAGCAGAAGAAAGAGTCCAGGAGGTTCCTGGAGTGTGTGGAAGAGAACTTCCTGATGCAGCTGATGAGTGAGCAAGAAAAGGAAGATGCCCTGCTGGACCTGTTCATTGTGAGCAGAGAAGGACTGGTGGGTGATGTGATGGCTGGAGATTGTCTTGGACACAGTGATACAAAATTATAGTTTTCAATACTCTTAGGAGAAAGGTGGGGATTCAGCAGAACTTCCGCCTTGAACTTCCAGAGGGCTGACTTTGGCCTGTTTAGAGGCTTACCCACAGTGTCTCTTGGGAGGCAGTCATGAAGGGCAAAGAAGTCCGGGATGGCTGAACATTCCTCAAGCAGGAAATCTTAAAGGCACAGGAGCAGGCTATCCCCACATGGCAAAAGACAAAGCAATGGGGAAGACCAGCCTGGCTGAACAGGGAGCTTTTGCTGGAATCCAGGGAAAAATGGAGGAAAAGGCAGATAACTCAGGAGGACTAAAAGGATGTTGTGATCATCCCCCTGTACTCGGCACTAGTGAAGCCACACTGCAAATCAGTTCAGTTTTGGGCCCCTCACTACAAGGAAGACAGTGAGGTGCTGGAGAGTGTCCAGAGAAGGACAATGAAGCTGATGAAGGGTGTAGAGCACAAGTCTGATGAGGAGCAGCTGAGGCAGCTGGGGGTGTTTAGCCTGGAGAAAAGAGGTCTCAGGGGACATCTTATCTGGAAGGTCTTTTCCAACCTAAACGATTCTATGGTTGTATGATTTTGCAGGTCAAAGGCAGCAATCCCAGTCCATCACCATGGGCGAGGTGTAGGTCACCAAGTCAGACAGCACTGTAAATCATCAGGTGAATGTTGGGCTCAGAGAGTCCCTTGGAATTGGCCAGGTTTTGAAAACTAAATAATAAAAGATGTGGTTTTAACTCAATTGCCTTGGGGCATTAAGTCCTTTTCAGACAATGCTGAAAGCAAGGTGAGGTACCTGGGATGGCAGTTCAAAATGAATCCCACCTGAGCTCAAGCAGTTAACTCCCATAAGTTCCCAGGTTCCTTTGTCTCTGATGTTATTTTAGTGACAGCAAGTTAAGAATGCCCTTTTTTTTTGTAGCATAGACATCTCCTCAGTTATGATTCATTTCATTCTGCTGCACAGGCTTATTGAAATTCCTCACGTCACTCACCCTCAAGGCTCACACTGTGTGAGAATGACTATAAAACTGTGCTGAAACAGAATTAATTTGGGACTTGCATTTGTTATAGTTTTTATGTAGCTGAACTTTGTTCTAGCTGGCAAAACTCAAAGTATTGTTTGATATGACCAGCGTAAAGCTTTTGATTTACAAAATTTTATTTCAATATTTGCTTTGATTTTGCCTTCACAGACTTCCCTGTTGAATAAATTTTGCCATGATAATTTTGCTTATTTGAAACTACATTTGGTTATAGGCAGCACTTTTCTGATTTACTTTTTCTCCATTTTATGACACAGGACTCGCTGTTGGTCTGGATCCACAAGGCTATGGGAATCCTGATTTCTGCTGGCTGTCTGTTCATGACACCCTGATCTGGAGTTTCGCTGGGCCCATCGTAATGGTTGTTGTTGTAAGTAGGGGAAGTTGGCATCCAGAGCTGTCTCTTCCTGCAACCTTTTCTCATATGTTTTGTCAAACAGTAGTCATGCAAAGCAACTGTGTTCTTTACATTTGAAGCAAATGTACTCGAGCTTGCATCTTTTGTTTAAATAGATACGACATGAGTTAAGCTTCTTGAAATCAGAGAGCTGATTGCCAGTACAAAGATTGCTTGTGGAGTAATGGCTGTATGGCCAGAAACCTATTTCCCATTTGCTTTGTTCCATTTTCGAAGGGTTGGTCTGTGAGCTTATTAAACAAATCAACAAAATAAGCCATAACAAGTCACTTCATCCAGAAGTCCTAAAGGAATATTAAATATTTCTGCTTTCAGGAATTTAAAAGAATGGACTGGTGTTTAACTTCTGCCTTAGAGCTTCTCCTTCAAAGTAACACCAGAAGATAAATATTTGTGGTTTCACTCTTACCTTGAATGCCAAATGCAGTTCTGGTCTCATCTCAAAAAGTATGAAGTAGACCTAGAAGCAGTGTAGGTTATGGTCAGGAGTCATCAGAGACATGGGACAGCTCCCACTGGAGAACAAACAAGTGGACTAGGAGTCTTAAGCTTAGAGAAGAGAAAGCTGCAGAGAAGGGAGAAGGAGAAGCCTTGGTTGGTCTGGAGAAAATGGCTATGGACCCAACCATTCAAGGTCTTTCCAACACAAGCAGTAGCAGGAGGCAGCAGATCCTGAAGAAACAGGAGAAGCTGCATCATTTCTCCACAGCATTTTAAGTTAGAAACTCTGAGAAACAGGACAATGGCAGTGGTAAAGCTCTGCAGAGTTTTGGAAAGTGAATGACAAGACAAATTCTCAGCATGAATATTCACTATGAGTGATTAAGTATAAATGCACCACCAACCTAGTACATCCCAGTTGACGTGGAAATGAGTGGAGACGAGAGGTTTATTCAGAGTAATTATCACTGTATGCTCTGCTAGAAAATACTCCTAAATTCTGGTTTGACCAAACTGAAACAAGGTGCTGGGCTGAGGTGGACACTGGTTTGGACAACAACAGCCATTCTCGAGTTTTTATCTTTCACTCAAGAATCTTTGCATAGGGTTGTCTTACTGAGTTTCATCCAGATCAAGTGCCAGGATGTCCTTGACTATGTTGCCTTGAAACAAGGTGAATCTTGGAATTTAGAGACCTGTAAGTTGAAGGGAAAATATTCTTGGCACCACAAACTGTTTTAGGATAAAAATTGCATTGTCATTGCAAATAGAGCTGTAACAAATGTACAGAAAGAATCCATGCTGTTATTTCAATTTCCCTTTCAGATAAACACTGTCATCTTTATACTAGCAATGAAAGCATCGTGCAGACGAAGGCAACGTTCATTTGAAAAAACAGGAGTCATGTAAGTTTGAGTTCAAAAACCTGTAGAAGTTGTGGCCAGAAATAATAAAAGACAGAATTGCCTAAAAGCAAGTTTTGGAGCAGGAAATAAAAAAGTTTTTTGGAGGAGAGTGTTGGTAAAGCCAATTGGAGCTGCTTCACCCCACCCACTCCTGGGGTTCCCTTGGAGGTCCTGTAAAGCCTCCACCAAGGTGCTCTGCAGCACCAGGTGTAGGCAGGAGAAAGGAGAAGGGAAAGATCTAGCCTCCAGATGGTATCATTGCAGTCCTTCCAGATCTCTCATTATACTCTCTACTACACTGTCACTTCACCTCTGCCTATAGCTTGCCCAGGTGGACATCAGTCTGCGTCTCCCTGTTCTTGTCCATGGCTCAGATAGGTCTCCCCTCTCAAGTGTCTGGGTTACCAGCTGTGTCATGGCAGAGACACACTGACATTCCTGTGCTGAGGGCCAGCCTGCCTGCATCCCACACTCCATGGGATGAGAGGCATCGCACGCTGCAACCTGCCACCTTCCTGAGCTGTTGTGGCAGCCTGTTCTCATTAACATCTGTTTTGCCCAAAGCTCAGGATTTACCTGTGAACCCAAATGTGATTATCTAGTGGCAAGACAGCCCCTTGGGTTTTTTGTATGAGATTTCAAATGGCTGCTTCTCGTTCTCTTTTTCAGTTCTGGCTGTAGGGTGCTGTGTACACATTAGCATGGCTTTTCCAGCCCTGGTGTCCCTGGAGCTGTAGTCTTTGTGGTTCTCTGAACCCTAACACTAAACTTAATGAAAACTAGAATCTGAGGGTGAGCTCACCAGCAACATGGGTGGCCCAGTTAATAAAAGTGTGGAAGGAGCAATGCTGGTGCAGTGCCGTGCTCCCCTTGGCATGCCCTTTCCAGCCCCAGTTTCCATGCAGCTGTCAGCTTTGTGGGACTCTGAACCCTACCCTGACTCCATTAACGTGCAGGGGTTGAGGATGACATCCAAATCTCCCTAAACCAAGGAGTATAATTGCTACCTAATGGCAGCAATTTTACTCGTAATATAAAACTTCTGCTACTGTATTTGTTTCTGTCTTTTGAAAGTGTCTGTGGAAATTGTATTTTTAAGAAAACAAATATTCCCTGAGTGCCCTTGATTCAAAACCTCTGGTAGTAATGTTGGAAAGGAATGTGAGAGTGAGGTTGACAAACTGAAATGAGATGGACATGGCCATTTACTGCCCAGATGTGTTCCTCAGAGTCATCAAGGCTGAACAGCAAGGGCTTGGAAAACAGTCAGATTTGTTTGAAGAAAGTCTTGGAAATGAACTTGAAAAGAAATCACGTTTTTAACATGAATATGCTAAGCTGTGGAGTATTGCTGTGAGAGAGTTGGAAACTGGGACCTGGTGAACACTGCCCTAATTCTCCCAAAGGGCTTTTCCAGTTGCTGAGTTGTTGGGCACATAACAGCACCCATGGGGAGAAGTGTATCTCTTGTGTGCCATCACACTGCAAATGTCCATCTGTGTTTGCTTTACAGCTCTGTGCTGCGGACAGCATTCCTGCTCCTGCTGCTTATCAGTGCCACGTGGCTCCTGGGGCTCATGGCGGTCAACAGCGACGTCATGACATTTCACTATCTCTTTGCCATTTTCAGCTGCCTGCAGGTAAGTTGGATGGCATCTTGTCTGTGGCAGACCTTGGTGAGCACACTGCTTGCACCCAGACCTCCAAAAACCTGCTCAACATGAGCTAACTTAAGAAAATCAGAGATCTCAAGTGCAATTTTTGCTTTCTTTTCTCAAAGAGTGGGGTTTTTTTAACCAAAACTATAATTCGGTGTAATTACATCTTTTGCTTTTAGTCATTCTAAAGATAAGTGCATTACTATAGTAACCTGTGACAGTAGACAGGTATACCTCTGTCTTTCTAGTGACAAAGTCGTTGTTACTGTGTTCTGTGTGCTCATTGTTAAGTCATTCTGTTGCTACCACAAACAAGAGACTGTTATATTACACCCAGAGTCGATGGCTCCAAGTTCAAGGCTTTCACAAATGAAAAAAAGAGACAAGTAATGATTTTCAAATACAATGCGAGTTGTATTAGGGTTTTCCTGGGTTGCCTGTCCCAGTTTGCACAATTGTTGAATAAAGATGCAGAAAAGAGTTATTTGTAGGAGACCTGGCATGGAAGTAGTCACAGAGCTTCATGTCGGTCACAATTTGAATGTGACCAAGGATGGCAGTAACTGTCCTCTCAAGTGTCTGCAGTACTAAAACAGCTACTGTAGGACACTCTTTCAGCTGCAGCACAACAGCCACAACTTGCATCCACAGAGAAAAAAAAGTCTGATGGGTCTCCTTTGGAGATGGCTGTCAGTGCCCTGGAAGTACAGCAGATAGCTCAGCTTGGAGCAAGGTTATTTTGCCGCTGCAACTGGTGTGCTCTGAAATAAATGCACCTACTCTGGCTGTAAAACCAGGCTTCCACAAATCTAAAATTAAATTAAATTAAACATAAACCTGATGAGAGGGACAAAGATCAGCAGCTGGAATTCTCCAAACTTGCCCAGAGAGGTACAGTGGTATGTGGCATTTCACATCACTGCCTTCTTTGAACTTGTATTTTTAAAGAGACATTTATGTGAATTTTATTAATGAATAATCCCAAAGTGCTAGTGCCAGCTAAAATCACATTTGCTCGAATGTTTAGAAAGTGAGCTTGAAGTTTAAAGTTACTCTGAGTCAATTGCTTTGGCTGAAATAATGAAATTCAGGCTTCTTATGATGTTGGTACAGCTGCAACTTCATGAGTATTGGCTTTTCTATACTGTATGTCCAACCAAAGTTGGTAACTATTTGGCAGCTGCATTAATTCCCTCAGAGCAAATACATCTGAAGGCAGACACGTGTGTGTGCCCTGCCCCCAGCAAAAGCTGTTAATGTGTGTTCCTGGCAGCCAACAATTGCCCAGCCCGGGGGACTTCACTGATTTTCCCATCAGAGGTATTGCTTAACCAAGGAACTTAGACGACAAAAGTTGGGACCTCTCTGCCCCCAGTACATCTTCACATCTCACAAGGCTTTCTAAAATTCTCTTAGACACAGTATTAAGGGCTCCTTTCACAGAAGTTGCCCATTTCCAGAGGCTTTCACTAAAGGCTGTGATATTTTTCACGTGCTGCTATTGATTTTTTCTCATCATCTGTGTAAAAGCTCTAAAATCCCAAATTCTAAAATTCCTGTGATGTTTTCTAGTGGGACATTCAGGTTCCCTTTGGATTTCTTCCCAAATCAAGCTGTGCTCTGTAAATTCTGGAGAAACACATCTTTGTGTATATTTTCCCAGGCCTTTAATGCACATTTGAACTTGGAATCAAATTATGAAGAAGTGCTAGGAGATCAGTCAATGCCATTTCAGTCAAAGAAAGAAAATAGTTATTGCTTTTGAAATACACCATCATGGACTACAAATTAGAATTCAGGGGTTGTTTCAGAATGGGTGTTCTCCAATATCCATATTTGCAATGTGGTAGTAGCGAATCATTTACATTTTCCTCTCTCTAAAATTGTCCAGGGGCTGTTCATTTTCTTCTTCCACTGCGTATTTAACAAAGAAGTCAGAAAGCACTTGAAGAACACTTTAACTGGAAAGAAACCTCTTCCAGATGATTCCACTGCAACAAGAGCTACATTATTAACTGTAAGAAAAAAGCATTGGGAGAAAAACCATCCTTTTTGCTGGTAGAAGTTACCTAAAATAAACTTATAGGTGGCTTGCCTGTAATAAGTGAACTGAATGATTGCTTTCAGTGACTTCTACAAAGATTACTGATGGCCTCTCTCAAAAGTTTTGATTATTATTTTAATTTAAACCTTTGAGAGAAAATAATTATTTTCCCTGGTGTCAAAACCCATTTGGTTCTTTGAAACTTCGTACATTTGTGGGTAACATGAGCTTCTGGAAGGATCATTCACTAATGCTTTATGTCTTTTTTTTTCCCTTTCAGCGATCTCTGAACTGTAACAACACATATATAGAAGAGCCAAACATGTATCGCACAACTATGGGAGAATCCACTGTCTCCCTAGAAAGCACCGTCAGGTCAGCCAAGAGCCACAATAGCTACCTTGCTTATATTCTCAGGTAATCCGGTGGCAGGTGCATGGCTTTCAGGTGCTTGCCTTTCCCTTTTTTATTGCTCTTGTGGAAACCAGAAATCTGGTTCAAATGCTACTTGATTTATGTCTTAACAGTTCTGTTTCATGTGACTGTCATTTTCTTTGGTGCATTTTCTGTTGCATGTGTCTTTGGGGCAGGGTTCTGGCAGTGCAGAGGTTAACCTAAGAGTGAGGTTACCTATATGGGCTATGCTGCTTGCCTGTTGCAATTCAGATGTGTCTCAAGGAGCACAGTTTAGCTCATTAGCTTTAGGGTTTTTCAGAGTGTGATTCATGTGGCACAAGGTAGATAACTAGATCAGGATAACCTTTGTCTCACTGTAAAGTGACCACTGGACAGTCAAGCACAGGCTGGCTGGCATCCCCTGAAGCTGTCTGTATGTCTGCCTTGTTGTTAAGAACAGTAAAGTGACCAAGAAAGTTGTCCTCTGTTTTTCTTCTCAAAGGGACGAGGCTGCTCATAAACTCAGTGGATCCTCAAGTCAAGCAAGGGCTGGTCAGACTGAAGCAGATTCCTCCATTTTTCATAGGAATCCGTCCAAATCCCATGGTAAGAATAATTTCTAAATGCTTTGACCCATTTGTGCACCTTCTCCTTCTCAGCACTTTCTCCGAAGTCTTCTGTAACAGGAAGAATAATTACAATAATTAGATGTTCTCATTCTGATTATGCTGTTGGCATAACAAGCTGTGTAATGGCTGCCTTACAAGGAAATCCTGGAATGGAAATATCATATATCTGCTGCTTGTGATGGTTTAATTTTTATCTGATGCTGTCACAGCTGTTGACAGTTTATGGAGTCCCCTTTCTTTCTCACAAATTATGTACTGTTGCTTTTGATTTTTAGTTGGAGAAATTTTAATGTTTGAGACCTTGGGGCAATATTCTCCTTTACTTGTCTGTGGTTTGTACAAAAAAAATGAGAAGTGCCTCTTGTCTGATTTCCTTTCATTTTGGTCTTGACATTCAATTTTGTTGCCTTGTAGCAGTTTTTAAGTTAAGTGCATTTCAGATTCCTGGTATTTCTAGGTATCTTATTTTGCCTGTGTGTTGTGTTCATTGAGATCCAATAGAGTTACTGTTCTGCATGTTAAATAGGGAAAAATGTGCTCCCACTCTGTCCTGCACATCCTGCCCACTAGCTGAGCCGAGTGGTTGTGCTTCCCAATGGTTGTGCTGCAGTCCCTCTGCATTTATCCTAGGTACACTTACAGATGTAAGAGCTCATTCCTGGCACGGCCTGAACCAGATGCCTGCCTTTCCTTCCTCCTTGTGCATTTGTCAGATAGATCTGTTCAGCTGCTATTTACACTTCCATCACTGTGTTTCCCCTGTCCACCTTTGCAGAGCATGATTCAGACTCTGACAGCGAGCTGTCCCTCGATGAACACAGCAGTTCTTACGCCTCCTCCCATTCATCGGACAGCGAGGAAGATGGACTCGAGATGGAGAAGAAGTGGAACACATCTACTTCCAAAAACAATGAACATGGCCCACTCCACAGCACACCCAAAGGTACTCCCAGTGCGAGGGGAGGGCAGTGGTGCACTAAAGTAGCTTTGGATTAGATGGGATGCATTTGCCACACTACCGTGCAGCTGAGGCAGCATCTCTACCTCTGCACCTTGCTTTGGTAGAGATCCTTGTTTCCAGCTTAGAGACCTTTCTTCTTCCAAAGGCTTGTTCCCAGGGGTGACTGAGTACTGAATGCTGAACACCCTAAAGCAGAGTGAGCTTTGCAGGCAGGTCCCCAAAGCATTTGGACATGGCATTACCAAGCCAGCAATATCTCATGAAGAAGAGGAGAAAGAAGCCACTTGTTTTGCAGGCAGGGGGAGGAAATGTCTGCCTCTCCTCATACAATAAAGGCATGTGTATCCAGTGGTGTTGGGGAGGTCCTGGACCTAAAGAGTTGGAAATCATTGACCATTAATATAATTTCTGTGTGACAGGGTGCAGGCATTTCTAAGCATTGTTGATACTGTCCTAATGAAATACAACTTTGAATGACAAACATCCAGGCTGTGTGCAGAGGCTCTTCACAGATACAGCACAGGGTGCCTTGGGTACCCTCAGCCTTCAGAAACCAACTTCCCCAAGGAAGGATCTCTGACCCTGGAGAGCTGAGAAGGCAGGTTTGCCTCACAGTTCTCCTTAATGGAGCTGGCAACCTTGCTCTGGGAAGGGTTTGGACATCCTGTCATCCTACCAGGTGATTTTTTTGGGGATTTAATGCACCCTGAGGGCAGTGCAGTCCATCAAGGACCAACTGAAGGATTGCTCTGGTTTGACACACAGCTCCTCTCCAGCCACAGATGCCAGGCAGTGGTTGAGAGAACATACCAAAAGTGGTTTTCGAGCTAGTGTTTTTTTGCATTGCAGTTGATACCCTTCCCAATCATGTGAAACCCTATTGGCCCACAGAATGCGTATCAGCCAGCGATGGCGAGGACCCCAGCAGGAAACAAAAACTCAAAGTAGAGACCAAGGTCAACGTAGAGCTTCACAGGGAAAACCAGGTGAACCACAGCAATGAAGCACCACAGGACAAGGAGAACGAAGGGCAGCAGAAGGAGAACAGACCTCTGGCCCACCAGAATAACCAGCAGCCGGAGCAGAGGAAAGGTAACACAGCCTCACAGTTGGATTGGGAGACCGGAGGGTTAATGAGCATTAATTAGTTTAAAAGGTAGCTCTGTCAGGGAAGAACACTTTCCAAATGGCTCCAATCTGTGTAGCCAGATACACCGTGGGAAGCTAGTGGGTAGTTGCTGCAGTCTGATCTTTTGGTTATGAAATAAAGTGCCAAACTAGAAGTCTTAGTAAGAAATAGAGAACGTAACATCTTGCATGCGCTCAGCTTGATAAATGAAATGACTGATACACTTAAAAAATTTTATTATTCCCTCTTTTCCTTAACAGGCATCTTAAAAAATAAAGTTACCTACCCTCCCCCACTGGTGGATAAGAATATGAAGAATCGTTTGCGGGAAAAGCTGTCGGATTACAATCAGAGCACAATCTCATCCAGGACTACTTCCCTAGGGACAAATGAGGGGGTCCGCTCTCCTTCAGACTTGGGGGTAACAGTAAAAAATGTTCGGAGGGAGCAGTCTCGAGACCAGCTCAATGGCATGGCCATGAACCTCCACGTGGGAACAGGACATGCTGACACCTCAGACTCAGAGTAAGTGTCACATTGGGATGCCCTGGCTGACCTCCTATGGTCTCTCCCTTCACCTTCCAATCCCAGACTCACACATGAGCAAAAATTTCCTCTGGTGATTGCCCAGAGTCCTTCACCAGTAACTGTCTTGATGGTTTGCCCATACCATGTCCCCAGGCCATGGTGTTTCAGTCATGAGAAGGCCAAAACAGGTATCACAGGCAAGGTGCCAGGACAGAGACCTGCTACTGGGCCACCCTGGCATGCTCTGAACTGGCAGGCTGATGTGGTACTGGCACACTTGGACAGGAGCAGCCTCACTCTGCCCTGCCACCCTGCCGGGGCTTGGCTGGGGAAAGGGACAAGGCTGTGGGGAGCATGGTGTGAGTGTCCATGTCTCAGAGGGCAGAGGGAAACCATGGCTGAGGCAGGAGATCCCAAGGCTGGAGAGAAAAACCAAGCTACCAATCCTAAATTGGCAATCAGTGTGTGAATTTATCATTGTAAACTAAATCAAATATAAACAAAAGGCTGAGCAAGCTCTCAGCCAAAGGGAATTCTCAGAAACCTCATTACTCATCATTGATAATTCTTGCATTTCAAATTAAGACAACAGCCATATGTAAAGTCTATGCAAACATTTTATTCATATAGTCTCATTCTTTATTAACATGAATAATAGTCTTATTCTTTCACCAAACCGAGAGAAAAATTCTCACCCAGCTTTAACTCTAGCACTATCTCACCAGGTTTTAAATATGCCTGTTGTCTGGGTGCACAGACCATTCCCAGCTCACTATAAAAGCACATCTTTGGATTGCTGGGAGTTGGCTGATGAAATAGATCCTGGTTAGGCAGGAAACACGGATGTTTTGAGTAAGCCATAACTACCTGCTGCTACCAGGTAACACAGTCATTACTGGGGAATAACTGGCCAGCTTGCACTAAGCAACTGT
This sequence comes from Corvus cornix cornix, assembly GCF_000738735.6. NCBI lineage: Eukaryota > Metazoa > Chordata > Aves > Passeriformes > Corvidae > Corvus > Corvus cornix. The sequence continues at coordinate 14,683,048 of NC_047057.1, read as the reverse complement.
GTTATCTATGCACCTTTGGCATAATGGAAAGCTCTGCTGTTGGCAGCAGACTGCACGAATCTGTCCGATACACCAGGCTTCTAACAGCTTGTAAGATCTGTATGTGAACCTTGCATCCTCAGTGAAGCATTAGCCAAATACAGACTCTCTGTAGAATTTCCTCTAAAGCATTTCTCTTGTGTACTACCTGGAACTGTTTCTCTCAGGTGGTCTTCCCCTCCAAGACAGCATCCCCCCTGCAAGCATTGGTTTGGCAAGGCATGGTAACTTCACAGGTTTAGGTGGGTTTGGGTGGAGCAGTTTGCCTGTACCTGTTTAACCCTAAACCTGCATGATCACTTCTTCTCACTAACAGAGGCAGTAATGAAACTTCAATTTGAACCATCAGGAAATTGTGATCCCCTCTGCACGGTTCTGACTCCTCGCCACGGCGTCGCCGCCTGCCCGCCTCGGACTTCATCAGAGAGGCCACACGGTGAGGAGGATGAGGTGGGCATCGATTCCCACGTGGTTTCATGTTCTGGCAGACTCCTGACTGCTCCTGGCACAGCCACAGTGCCCGGCTGCACTTGCAATAAGGGCGCTGTGTGGTACGCTCCTCCCGCAGGAACCCGTGCCGAAAACACGGAAACGGCCGCAGGGATGCCCTGTGTTGGATGGATATCTGTGCACGGTGCAGACAGTGCTGCAGGGGTTGCTTTTTGCAGGGGAGAACCAAGGAAAAACACATTGTTATCCTAGAGGACCTACAATAAGGCAATCCATCAGCCTGAAGACAAGCACTAGGACGTGTCTCTTGTGGAGTTTTGATGGCTGTAGTGTGAACCCTTGAGGCTGCTGGGCTCCAGGAGGAATATCCCAACAAGTGTCCTTTGGTTTCTATGCCACCATCTCTGTCCACCCCCCTACGGACACGTCGTCTTAAGAAAAAAAAATCCTTTATATATATATAAAAAGTGTAGATACTTTTATATATTTTGTATGGTGTTGCTAAAGAAAAAGTTCCTTTGTATATTTTACATTTATACTGATCTTCTTAATTTGATAATAGGAAATCAATTAAAAAGATGTTTTGATATTTTTTATATGAACATTGCACAATTTTACTTGAATTTGGCGTTTGATAAGTAACTGAGGTTTGCCTGGAAGCCACCTTCAGACACGATGCAGTTTTCAAAGTAATACAGTAAATTACATCAAAATCCATGACTATAATTTATAAGTTTTGTTAACAGATTTTGGAACACTTTAAGGGCACAGTATCTTTTTCTCATAACCTTCTAAAACCCACAAAAATTTGTTTTCTGCATTTTTTTGGTAGTTTGATCTCTTCTCACAAGTTCATTGACATGTTCAGGAACTGAACTTCAGGACGCATATCTTTGTGTAAGGTTTCAACTCAGTCCTTGTCTGGAAGAAGTCAAATCAGTATTTCCCTTACCAAGAACAAGAAAATTAAGTGGTGTGGTTGTGTGGTAGGTTTTTACCTTGGTCAGGCTCTGCAACAAACCAGCACTCTGCATGTCCCAGGGAGAGGGCCCTCCTTCCATGGGCAAGTTCTGCCTCAGGTGCAGTATTTTTTTTTTCTCTCTTCTCACTGGATTCAGCACATCTAATCAAAGCAGAAATAGAAGACTTTAAAGATGTCCAGATTTCACTGTCCAGCTCTTTGACAAAACCCTGGCCTTCCTGGTGCTTCAAAAAGCACATGGAAGGCTTAAGGTTTCACGTTTCCCATAAAATGTGCTGGTTTCACAAGTATCAGAAAGTTAAGCGTGACCTGTCTGCTGTCTTCACCTTCCTGCAATGTTTACAAAAAAAAGGAAGAGTAAGATGTGAAAAAGTTTGCATCCAACAGTGTTAGGCAGAGCTCAGCCGGTGGCTCCTCGTGGTGGGAATATGTGACTCCAAGGATGACAGTGGTGTGGCTGTGCCTGCTCTCTGCCAGTAAGGCTTTCAGGAGCTCCGTGCTCACCACAGCAGCCCTTTTGGGGAAATACTGGCTATTGTTTGTGCAAATGTGTGTGTGAAAGGGAAGAAATAGAAAATCAGGCTAAATAAAATGCAGGAGTTGAGGAAAAGATGAAAAACAGTATACTGTAATCTTGGTTTCATTATATTCCTATGCATTTTCAAAAGTATCAAGGAAGCCTTTAGAAGGGGAGAGGGAGGAAGGATGCTGTTCCTTTAAAAATTATGCAACATACTGTATGACATTTTCTGACAGAAAAGAATTTTGAATGTTTTAAGGGTCTGGCACTTGGCTGTGTGCTCAGGCATTGTGTATAACCCATGCTAGTTGTTCTTACATCTGTGTATGTATATTTTGTCCCAGTGAGATGTAGGTAGTTTTTATTTTGATCAGAATTGTTGCAGTAAATGAGGGTCAGTTGTATTAATGACAAAAAAATTAAACCTATTTTTATGACTTTTTAAAAGCTTTATGGCAGATTAGACACTGGAAGTTTGTTTGGTTTTTTTAACAAATGTATATTTATTAATGTGCAGAACACTGGAATTGCAGCACAGATGAAAGGAGAATTTACAATAAATTAAGAAATTTTTTTGGACTTGTATTCTTCCTCTGGTTGTTTATTTTTAAGTGCGGATGCTGAGGGTCCAAATGGCATTTCCTGGGGTTTAGAAAGTAGCAGGAGCGGGAACATACGGATACCCATCTCTCTCACTGAGGCAGCAGAGGCTGTAAAGCACCAGCCAGGCAATGCACACACCCCGCTGCCAGCCCAGGACCCTGTGCTGGCACAGGGTGCCAGAACTGCATCACATTTCAGTCCAAACCTGCGGCATTTTTCAGACATGGGACATGGCCTGTGGAAGAGAAATGCCCTCTGCTAACCCAGAGCAAAGCAGGTCACCAGGAAAGCACCAGATTTAGAAAAGGACGTGTGAGAGCAGCCAGGGGAGTGGCAGCCAGCCCAGCCCACAACAGCCTGCAGTGAGCGACAAGGACCTTCTCCAATGGTCTGTGCTCCGTCCTTGGCTCTCCCAAGCCAGCTGAGGCTGAGCTGTGGTCCTGCTCACTCAGTCCTTTTCAGGCTGTTGTGCAAGTCCTCATTCATAGATCTCATAAGGCCCAGCAGTGACCTGCACATGTCTGTCAGCTTTCTGGAAATAAAAGTATTTCTCAGTATCAACCGGCCAGGGTGAAGCCAGGTGGAGGGAGCCTCGCTACTGATTTAGGGGCAAAATCAAATCTTCAGGATCTTCATTTTGGAAACAGCTCCACCAAAACTTGCCACTAAACAAACTCAAGTAATTAGCCCAAGGGGAAACTGTTTTGAATTCTATTGTACAAGTGCATTATTTGGGGGAACACAGAGTTTTTTCTGAAGTACTAGTTCACTTTTCTGTGGAGAAGCAGAAATAAGCCTCAGGCTTTCACATAAGCAGGTTAGTTGAGGCAGAGACCAGCCTATGATCCTGTCTCCAGCAGTGACCTACAGCAGATGTTTAGAAAAAGAGGATTATCAGCCACACATTACCTGGCAAGGTGGCCCCAGCAGGGTCCACAGCCCCCAGCTCTCTGCAGCTCAAGGCAGAGGCAGGAGTTGTGCTTGTCTCCAGCAAACCATGTTTTTCCCTCATACATCTCTCCTGTTGTGTTTCAGACCCATTTAAACTTCTACTACACAGTGGGCTGCCTGATTCAGTCACAAGCAGTAAGAAAAATACCTTCCTTCAGCTTCATTCCCATCCCCTACCATGGACACCTTTGCTGCTTGCAGCAGGAGAGGCAGTGAGAATCATCTCTCATCTTCTCCAGGTCAAAGAGAGAGACAGGCTCTGTCCTAGAGCACTTGGGTAATCTCTTTCCAGCTGAGCAGCTTGGATCTCTGCAATTGTTCCATGTGCAGAAACACTGCTGTACCTTTTACCTTCCTTCTTGCTCTTCTTCAGCCCATTACCAGGTTAAATATAGACTTTTTGGGGTGGCAGAGAGAGAAGAGACCAGAGCAGACCACAAAATGCAAGCAGTAGGCCTGCCAACACTCACCAAAAAAAAAAGAAAAAAAAATTTAAAAAAATCTCCATTCACTTTTCCCATCCTAATCTTTATAATGACATTTGGCCTAAGCAAATTATAAGAAAAAATTTCCAGAAGAGATGCACCATTGGCAGCAGCATGGCATGGTAAGGCTGCAGTAACATAAGCAGTCATGTACCCCAGCCCCTTCAACAACAGTATACTCAAATATATTCAAATATACTCAGGGATCTGTCTAAAAGTCTTAAAAATCCTAACTGATAATTCCAGTACATCTGCCAATAGCCTGCAGTAGCATTTCCGAGGATAATGAGTTAGTTTGTCTGAATCCTTATGTTGTGCTTAGGCACACAGCCTGCTCAGCCACAGAGGATGCTCCTGCCAAGGTCTGGGGGATCACAGAAAGGAGATTCCCAGCAGCCCTGGGAAGATGTCACTACTGTCCACACCAACACCACACCCACAGCGCCAGGAGCAGTCTAGGATGCATTTGGGCCTCAGCCTCACAGGTTCTACTCTGCCTTTATGCTCCTGTTCTCACATGTGCAACTCACTTCTCGTCCCTTAAAGAAGCAATTTGTACTAGACTCGTTTTCCATTTTAGTCTATTGGTTTTTGAATCCATCCTCCAGTTTCTCATACTCATTTTGGATTTTAGTCCTGTCCATGAGGATGCCTGGAGGCAGCATCTGCAACCTTTACTAGCTACCTTACATCTCATCATTCAAACCATGAATGAAAATATCAAACAAAACTAAGCCCAAGAGGGCTTTTCAAACACTTCTGTTCTTGCCAAGCAAGTTTTGCACCTACCTCATATCAATTAACGTCAGTCTGCACTGACAGTGTTTTGTGTATGAGAACAGAGTGTGGGGCAGTATCAAACTATTTACTGAAGACATGTTCCATCTGCTGCTGCTGCTCCTTTATCCACCATGCCAGGCACTGTATTAAAGAAAATTAGATTAATCTGAAGTGTGTGTGGCAAAGAGACCGTGTTAATTCATCATTGTCTTCTAAATACTTCAAAGCATTTGTAAGTGCCCCCAGGAGCCCCCTGGAGCTCAGTGCTGTGCCGGTGTGTCCCCTTCTGCCTTGGTCAGACATCTGCTGCCATCCTTCTGCTCAAAGACAGCTCTGAATAGAGTATCCACAGCTTCAAACTCACATTTTTCATAGTCTGAGCATATTGTCTTTATTTGAAGGGAGGCCCAGACTGATTTCCCTGTGGACTGATGCTTCATGGAGGTGCTGTGAGAGCCCAGCCTCTGCAGTGGGTCAGGAGACACCACAGAGGTGGAGCAGAGCTAAGGCACCTCTTAGGGGGAGAACTGTGCTTAAGGTGAGAGGTTCCCTGTCTCTCTGACAGCTGCGTGTGTCCCAGGGCCATCCTTGGCCAAAACGTGGGACTGCCCTGCCCAGCATGGCCTGGCTTCAGGAGCCCATCCTGACTTCTGCAAAGCCATCGTTTTCCATCAGATCCACCCAGGAAATAGAAATGAGCTCACAGCTCCAGCTTTCCAGGTGCTGCCACTCTCTTTTATTAAAATAGTCATAGTGCAACCAGTTGGGTGGTTTCCTCTATTAGTTTCTTATAGGTTGGGGGTTTTCCCCTCCACAAATATAACTGTTTGCAAAACCACCAACCCCTTGGGCTAATGGGTAGGAAAACTTCTTCCTTTTGGTTATTTGATGGAAGCTCTTTGGAAGTCCTTCTTGAATGATCTTGTTTGGATGTTAAGCCTGGAAATGTCTGGGGGATCACAGAAAGGAGATCCCCAGGCCCCCTGGTGAGATGTCGCCACTGTCCACACCAGCACCACCACTTGTGCTTTCCAAGTGAAGAGCGTAGACTTGGGTCTGTGTTTTTGTTAGATATTCATATACTGAAGGAAACAGTGAGCATGGGAAATCCTGTGTATGTATAAACAGGGCAGCTGAAGCAGAAGGTCCCTGTGAATGATCTATTCCGCTCAGGTTAGGAACATCCCACTGAATCCCATACAAAACAACAGCAGCTGTGGCTGGGAGCCAGCAAATTGAACAAGTTTCCAGGCAAAACAATAAATCGGGCATTGATTCTGAGAAAAATCAATACCTCTTAGCACATGTTTCAATTTCCTGGATAAAACAAACAGAAATGCCTAGAATGGTTAACTCCTTCACTCACAGATGCACAGGTTTCAGGGATGGAAAGGATCAGGGGAAAGCCCAGTTGGCTTAGGAGCTTTAGGAGTTAGGGTTCATACTGCTGGCACAAATTGGCCAAACAAACAGGAGTGAGCAGGTGGTCAGGAGGAACCAAGCTGCCATCAAAGCACTCCTGACGCGCAGCTTTCTCCGCCAGGTAGTCCAAGGAAAAACACTTTCCTGGCTGATCTCACCTAGGTTATACCAAGCACAAACCAAAAGCAGCTTGTGTATTTTCTTTCTCGCTCACTCAGTGACAGGGCACCTCCTCAAACATCCATCTGCATCACTTCCCTGTGGGCAGATCCGTGGCAGAGCCAGTGCCATCACAACCGAGGTGACCCCAAAGGGGTTTCTGTCAAGGCTGTTCCTCTGCTGGAGCAGACTGGCAACAAAGCACTCCTGTTTCTTGCAGAATGTTTAGCTTGCCTCTGTGGTGATACAGAGACACACCATGCGTCCTTTGGGATTTGCTGCAAGCTCCGTGTTAAACCTGCCTCCTAGGAGGTTTAACACGGGAGGTTCAAGCGTGGCCTCTGCTGGGCTGGCTTTTCATGGCAGGTGCTCAGTACAGCAGCAGTAGCTACAGGAAGTCCATTGTAATTAAAGGGTTGGACAGCTGTGGCAAGGAGCACAGGAGCAGAGCTGCCTGCTCTAATTCCCAGGATCAATCTATTGTGCTTAGACAGTATTTACATGTTTCTTCTGATCCATCAGTGATTCTCTCCCTCTGGTCTCAGAAAGAAAGAATCTTGCAGGGAGCCACCTTAAAAGTCATCAGTCTTAGATCTCCTCTCAGTAGCGAATTCCCCTGCTTGCTCTGGAGTTCAAGCACCACTGTTGTATTGCAGTGCAGAGGAGACACACCACATGAGGACAGTCTCTGCTCCATGAAATGGTCGTGTCTTAAACAAGGTTTAACATCTGGCTACTAATCAGCTCACAGAGATTCTGCTTGTGCTTTCTTATTCACCTAAAAGGTAGGTGTAAAACTAATTCAGTGTAATAATCTTATACCATAAAACACCTTAATAATTAAAACCAGTGTAGATTATGCTGATTTATTTCCAAAGGTGTCACTATAGCAATAAGTACTTAAAATACATAAAGCAATTTTCAGTTTAAATGCCACACCTGGAACCTTTCAAACTTGTAATAGATTGAGCACAGTTTTACTACATATAGCCAATTTGCTAACAGCCATAGAACTGTTGGTGTGACTCTATGGTTGGCCCATAGAGTCCTTTGTGTACTCTCAGAGAGGAGAGACAAAGATGTGTGAAGAGTAGTTAAGTGACTAGATTAAAATAAAAACTACCTTTAATCCAGCACCAATCTGAAATCCACCAGATGCTACATGGCTAGTTATCCTATCTTTGCATACCAGCCCTTTTTATGTTTACAATCCATCCTTGTTTGATGTTGACAGTTTCATACAAAGCCTCATCCAGTGTAACGAGGCCATACCAGACCAGCTGAGTTTGCTTTGCCACCAGGCAGGAGCTGCAGCAGGGCTGGGAGCCTTCGAGATGGACAAAGAAGTCTGTGGAGGTTCCACTGAAGTCCTTCAAATGAGAGAAGAAATGTTCCATCAGTGGTTCTCACTCAGTCTCTCCTGTGTTGCACTGAGCAGTGGGCACAGCCCAGGATTTTCCTGCTGTGCTGGGGTTCATCAGCCCTGGAGAACACAGCAGACTGGGAGACAGAGGGAATCTCTGTAGCACCTGCCACAGGGAAGAGGAGCACATGGGACATCTTCCCTGCTCCCAAGGACATGGCTGAACCTCCTTCTCTGTTCTGGTCAAATTTCACTGAAATCAAAAGAGAACTGGGTGCACAGAGGGATGAAACAGCTGGCTCCCACGAAGTCAGTGCTACATACACCTTGAGTCTCTTTCCTCCCTAGGAAAACGAGAGAAAAGGAGGGAAAGGAAGAATTCACCATTTGTCTAGGAGTCCAATTTGAAGTTTTTTGATACAACCCAGATGTCCCATCTGCCAGCCAGAACTGCCACCAACACTTCTTGCAGACTACATCCAGCTCATGTAAGCCCAGAGACACAAACCCAGGAGCCCTGCAGGAATGCAAAGCACCAGAAGAATTTCTGTCATGAGCTCCCACAGCACTTCTGGAGAAATCCAGGACAGAGCAGTCAGGTCACTTTCCTCTTGATGAATCTTCTTACTGGAAGTAGGTCTTCTGTTGCTTTTCATCACAGGAACTGGTGGGCTGTAATTAACTGACTGTATTTTCCTGGGAGCCTCCTCAAAAGATGGTGCTATAGAATGGGAAAGGTGCCACTGAATTATCAAAGTCCAGAGTGGGACAGCCCCCTGAAAAAACTTAATTTCTCCAGGTTGGGTCTGTTTAAGTGGTATCTCTCCACGTATTTAATTGTTTCTAGAACCTTAAACTTGCAGAGTGAGTTGGAAGCTCTTTTGTATTGAAAAAATTACTCTATATGCTGCAAAACTGCATAGAATGTGGAGTCCATTCACTTTTTGCATTCTCAGGTTTCTCTGGCTGATGCTATGCCTGTAATAAAAAGCAAGACATTTTAGAAAAGAACAACTCCAAAAGCCATTGTTCATCAGAATCCTCACACATTCAAACAAGTGTAAGAATCTGGTGCTAGTTCTCAAGAGAAAAAAAATAAATCTCCCTTTTATCTCCAGCTGTTCAAGAACCAGATGAAGTTTGAGAGTGACCAGGAAACGAATCAGCAGCACAGCCCGGCACAGGGGAGGGAGGACAGGCAGGACCTGAACCCTGACTAAGTGTGTGTTTTCCCGGCTGCCGGGGCTGTCACTGGCCTGACCTGTACCATGGGCGCCGCCCAGCCCCAGTGAGAGTCTGGCCCTTAAAAGATGCTGCTCCTCAGCCAGCTCATGGTTGTGCTGAAACGCCTGGGCTTTATCCCTGCCGCGAGCAAACCCACAGAGGGGCAATTCTTCCAATGTATTGGCTCAGCAAAAATCTAAAAAAAGGGGAAAACTCACAGTTCCGGATGTGTTAATTGCCACCGTCTCCCAACAACGTTGCCCACGGTTGGGAGGGATGAACGCGATGCCCTGGTGCCTCCTGGTGCTGAAGCTGGAAATGGCACATCACTTCCCTGCATCATTGGTGTGTGCCACTCTGGTGTGATTATCGCATTTATCATAGATAATTTCATTTTGTTCAATGCTTTAAAGCATGTAAATACATATAAATGCAGAGAAAGCGTTTCTAAAATTAAACCAGAGGCTGTTTGGTGGCGCTGAGACCCCCCTGCAGCTCATTCTGCCGTCCCTGGCTGCAGAGCCCAATATCGTCCCATGCAAAGCAGGGACAGCAGAAAACCAACCTCCCCAGACCTTCCTGTGCTGAAGTCTCCAAGCTGAAAGGGCTCTTTTGGACAAAGAGAGATCAGGAAATTCTGGTTTGGGAATAAAGGTGGAAAGGGGAATTTTATCCTTAACTCTGGAACAGTGTGATCCTGAAATCCAGGCAGTAGAGGCTGTGCTGTGAACCTTCACTCCAGTCCCATCTCCTTGCCTTCGGGGGAGAGTCTGCACAGGAGGCTGCACACAGTCATCTCCCAGCTTCCAGGGAGAGCTCAGCCTTGTTCACAGGGGCTAGATTCAATATTTACATACATAAAAGTACAAATTTAAATGCTGCATCCAACAATTTGGGGTCCTTTTTGCTTGTAAGTATGCTAAAAATACAGATCTACTCTAAAGAGGAGGAGGGGGAAAAAGCTTTATAAAAACACCAGCTTTGTTCCCTGTGGTCTGCAGCTAAAGAGAGAAAGCAGCTGAAGAGAGTGAACACTCAGTTTTGAAATGGGAATATAACAGCTTCTCTCAGCCCTAGAAGCCAATGCAAACACTACAAGCCAATGCTTTTACTGCTGGACTGTAAATACTGCGCTGCCATAGTGTGAACGAAGCCCTTCACCACACCTGTGCAACATCTCAATGCTCCAGAGATCCTGTCCAGGAGAAGACAGAATCAGGTGACAGCCCTGCTCTCTTTGCATGGGGACAGTTCTGTCCTCCAGCTCTTCAGCACCAGCTGGGGCAGGAACACCGCCAAGAAGGAGCAAAACCAGGGGTGCAATTAAGACAGGTTTCACACAAGCATTTCTGGAATAAAACTGCACTTGGAGTGCAATTTTTCAGCCATTATACACTCAGAAACACAGGTTTCGAATACATTCACAGGGCACAACAGAGATTTCAATTCAGACCCAGCCTTAGCTGACACGAGTCGTGGTTTTTCAGTTACATGATCCTAATCTTGTTACCACATTTTCTACTTTGGAAGGAAAAAGTCCTTTTCTAAATAGTTATGCATGTGAGCGTTTGAAACCAAGTATTTCAAGACCTGAAAAGCTTAATGACAACTTGAAAGAGAATTCACCAGCTTGCAATTTGTTGCCCACAGTGGCAGAAAAAAAAGACCAAAAAAGTGAAAAGCCAATGAAGTTCAACAAGCATGTTGATGCTAATCTTCGGCAATAGACATAAAAGGAAATTCACCAGCCAGACAGCTCTTACCCGATTCAAGCTTAATCCTGGCCAAATTCCAGCCTTAGCAAAGGCTGTGCAAGCAACGGTATCAGTGATGGTCCCTTGGAGGGCGCACGGCTACCTGACCCCAGCACCAACCTCTGCTCTCACCTCACCCCTTCTACCTCGGTTTCCAAGCCGTTACAGCTGTGCCCCTGGGCATTTTCACACCCACTTTGGGCTGGGCCAGGCCAGGCTGCTAGCCCTGGGGCAGGCTGGAGCATGGGATTCAGGCACTGCTGTCAATAGTACTGGCACCTCTGGGCACTGGTGTTACAAATGCAGGCACGAGTGGTGATGGGGCTGCTCATCTTGCAGGTTAACAGCCAGCTCCAGAATAGAAATGTGCCTCTATAGGCTGCTCTGCCAGATGCCCCGAGAGACTGCGTCCCTATGTAGGACATAATAAAATTCTCCTGGCCAAAGACCCTACATATGAGAGGAGCAAGGATCTCACCCAGGTCAGTAGTTCAAACCCTTATCCAGGAGAAGCACATGGGACAAAAAGAGAAATGTAGCAACCCCTCTGAACAGCACAAGCTGTTTGGAAATGCTGGTTTGAACATGCAAGTGTGGCGTTGCTGGGCATGTGCAGCCTCTTGTGCAGCATCCCATGCAAGAAGCTATTAGCAAGTTGAATTTCACAAATGCCCACTAGCTCCTAGCTCACAGCAGTGTGGTGAGGTTCACCGGGAGCAAGAGCAGCAATCACTTCATCTTGTCAAAGATCTCTACTCATCATCACGGCAAGAGGCTGAGCTGCAGCCTCCACCCTTCTCAGACAATGAGTCTGTACTAACCAACCATTGCCCATATTCACCTCTACCTCAGATGAGGATTCTTCAGCAGAACCATGAGGTTCACTTCGGATGATAAAAATCAAAGTTCCCTGAGCCTATAAAGTGAATGGAGACCATTGCTGGGGCGGTTTCCACCAAAGATCAGCACGTTAGCTTCTGAATTTTCTACATTAGCCATCCTGGATTACTGCTGTATCCAACATTTAGGATGCTTAAACAAAAAGAGGGATGCAGAGCACAGATTAAAAAGCCTCTGTCCTGCAGGTGCTGTAGCATTCATTGCATCCCATGCCAGCTATGCTACAAGCAGGACATGGTTAACCTTTGCTATGAGACACTGGCCCAGCAGCTCTCAGCAAACCTGGGATCTCAGTGCCAGTTAAAATCTCAAAATTCTACATCACCAGGTGAGTCCTGCTCCTGCACACCTGTACCTCAGGAATAGTTACCTTCTACTACCATGCTGAAAGACAGGAATTCATTTTTGCTAACTTGCTGCAATGAAGTTTTATTATAAGCTTGGGGTATCCTCAATATGCACCCAGTCCTTATAAACCCATTCAATTTGGATTCAGCTCTTCCTAATAGCATTCCAATTTGAGACATAGCAAGATCCAATCATTATTAGGTCTATATTAAGCTCGAACCACAATAAGGAAATCCCTATGAATTTGCATTTTTTTCAAGTACAATGCATTCTCTTCTCCAGGAGACAAACCAAACAGCCTCAGACCTCAGCAGTTAACAGAAAATGAGTCAGCTCTGTGAAAACATTTAACATTCAAGATGGTTTTTAAGCCCCTAAGATTTGTAATTCTGATTTATGTAAACATCTGAAACGACTACTTAATACAGTTTAAGAATCAAAAGCAATTTTTAGAAAACTATTCAAAATGAAAAATAAGTATCTGTTGCCTGGAGTTCATTCCAAATGCTGAACTTGAACATCATTAATTCCTTTTCCAGAATTCAAAGCACAAGCACACATTCATAGTAAAATAATGTATGTCCTTTACTAGGGACAGGTACACCTTTAAGTAAGGGGAAAAAAAAGTATTTCACTTACATGTAAGAGATAGATTTATTATTTCAGACATGATTTTTATATTAAAATTCTTTTATGTGTAACTACTATTACAGAACACCTTAGGACATCCCTTGATACATATTAGCATAAATAGCACCATACAGTCCAGCAAAATTACACCAGACTGGCATTAAACTCCTTCAGTGCTAACAGTCAAGAGCTGAGACTCTTCAGTTAACTGGCCTTAAGAACATACCGATCAACAAAATCCACATTCATTATAGTTTTTATTATTCTCAGGCAGCAAATTCTCCGAAGTCCTTCAATAAACAACCCCAAGCGTTATGTTGCTGGTTCTATTTTGTCAATCTCTTCCTTCTTTGGACTCTCCTCTCGATTTTTGCCCTGTTGCAAGGTATACACTGATGGGCCCATCCTCAGGATCTTCCCACTGCCCAGGCACTCGTCCCCCTTGTAGAACACGGCAAACTAGGAGATAAACACAGGGAGAGCCTTTTTAGCAGCTGCAGAAACCATCGTGAGCAACTGCAGGTTGTGCAAGACCTGTTGGAGAGTGAGCACGTTCATTTATACCTGTTCTGGCTAAATCTGAAAAAAACCCTGAAAAAAACCAAAAAAACACGCAAATCACAGAGGATTTGTTGGCTCACATGAGTGTATATTTATAAACATGTTGGTGGAAAATTCATCATGAACTTCTACAAGACCATCTCAAAACTCTTCAGTTACTGAGGTGGAATAGATTGTGCTGGAAAATTTCCTTTCCAAACGGGATGACACACATAACATCATCTGCATCTCCACTGGACCTTCCCCAGACAACTGTGCCCAGCCTGCAGTGGCACTTCCCAAAACAGGAAGGGGCCAAGGACTATGGCAGCAGACCACCTGCAAGGAAGCAACTGGAGTTCCCCGATGTGCTCAGCAGGTTCCTGCAGGACAGGGGAGCCCAGACCTCCTGCCTTGTCTCACTCCCTGGCAAAACAGAGCCCGGTTACAGGCTCAGCAGCTGCTGGCACTCAGGGGCTTCTCATGTCTCTCATAAGCTGTCTGGATTCTTCTCAGCTTCTCTCCACTACAAATAGTTCTCAAACAACTTCCCTCCTGATGTGACCCACAGGCCCCCAAGTATCGGGGAGGGTGGGTACAACAGATGCTGGGAGAAGGCATGCAGGGAATATTTGAGAGCCACTGTGCTGGGATGTGATGGAGTATATTTATATTGGCAGTGTTAAAAGGCATCCCTTTTAGGCACAGCACCTCTTCTCAGTACTCTACAGGACAATGGACTTCCCCAGACAGAGCCTCCCTAAACTGGTTTGAACACTAAACCCATGTTAAGCAGCCAATTACCAAATTAACGCCTTTTAAAATCTATTTCTTGCAAACAACAATAGCTTCCATTTCTGCATATACAACTGATCACCAGAGATGTTTCCATGTATTTCTAAAACTTGTAAGCAAGTTTCTCAGACTATACAGATAATAACAGATCACTTAAAACTAGAAACAATCTCCTCGAAAACAGCTGATGAATAGTCAAAATAGAGCTAACCACTCTCACATGTAAATAAATTAATTATTTTGCTCCAGCTACTCTGTGTTATTAGCCAGATAAGGTAAAACACAAAAATGGCAGGAAAACTACTTCTAATAACTTACCTGTCCAGGTGTGATAGCTCTTGCTGGCTTTACTAGTGTTACCCACACACTCCCATCTTGGTTTAGAGTCAGGACACAAGGCACTAGAGCAGAAAATTATCAGAAACACCTGACATGAGCAAAAAACCTGACAGTTAACCATTATGTTCATGTTAAAGAAGGAAAACCTAGGCTAAACAGATCTAAGTCAAGGTACAGAATTGTTGCATAACACACTGCAGAAACAGGAAGGCCAAGCCAAAACCTTTCCACTATCTGCAGAACTACAGCAACACGCTACCAGAGTTTCACAAACTGAGTAAGACAAAAAGTAAAACAAGGTTTGACTACCCAGTGCCATCTGGTGCCGAAATCTGAAATGACAGTCCATCATCTTCTCTCTAACAAGCTCTGCCGGAGGCTCCTCCGCTATCCAGTGCACTCGGTTTGTCCGCAGGAGGTCTCTGTACAGAGCAGGGTGATCTCTTGATGGTGCCTTAAAAAATGTTTATTTATTGCTGATGTTTTTGCCAAAGAGGTGGAGCTTGTAAAGTGAAGCATGAAGTATAGAAGGAGCATCAAGCCATAGCAAGATGAAGGCAATATGAGCAAGAAAGCAAGCATTTGTTAGCACTTAAGTAGGCTACAGCAAGCCTGAATGCTTTGTCAGTCTTCCACTCCCCTCAGAGTCATGTCTCTTCCTGTATGCTTTTCCCTCCAACTGCATTTCTGCCTTCTTCAGGCTGAGTTCAGAAATCTGACCTCCTTTATCCTATCTCAACAAGATGCTACCTTCTTCTTTTTCAGCTTCCCAAATGAACACCTCCCCAACAAAGGCACTGCCTTTGACAAACTCACTGCAGGGCATAAAAAAAAATTTCTTAGTGTTCCTGTGTGTTTCTTCTCAATTCTCATTTGATTATGGTCCCCCCCCCCAGCACACCAACAAGTAGCAGAACACCTTATCACAATCACATCAGTATCCAAGAGGAGTAACAACTGCATGAACAGGAAGAAACATCATATGATTAGCCATTAACACACCAATTATTTGCATTATTATACATATTCTGCCTCAGTTTTCAAAATGATAAAACTCTGTCACTGGCTCCTTATTCTTTTACTAGAAAAACAAAGCAGCAATATATCATAAACCAAGATAATACGTATTTTATAAACCATGTCCTAATAACTAAGATAAAATCCTCATCCTTTAGAGTAGAAAATGAGAGTTCAGGAGATTGGCTGATTCTTTTCAGTATTTGCCTTTTGCTTGGAAAAGCTCTGTGCCAAAATCTAAAACAATTTGGTGCTCATGAAAAGCCTGTTTGGAAAATGTTTCACATCTGCTGATACACTAGTTGGTTCTTGTTTCCCCCAAGAGGAAAGCCAAGAATTCTGCCCACGTTAGGCTCATGCTCCATATAGCAGCAGTCACAAAATGTATGCATTAGTCATTTGCAAACCCAGTGTTAATTAACTCACCACATAGACATCTCCAGTGCTGACATCTTTGTCTACAACAAACCAAGCATCCTTGAGGCCTGCCAGCCGAGCCCTCTGGCCTATTGTGAAGAGGAACCAACCTAAAGAAATATAAAAATGGAATATTGCTAGGAACTTTTCATCTTTTTCTTTCAGAAAAACACATTAAAATAATTTCCCCAAAACGTTACCACTAAACAAAGAATAACAAACCAAGCTGCCTTAGAGAAGAGGACCAGTCACAAACTAAAACTAACATCTACTTGAAATTTCATCTGTACCTGAAATGCAAACTAAAGATTTCAAATAATCCATTTCACCTGTGGTATTCTTAGGTCTTATAAAAGACAAACATTTCTTTATTTCAGTTTCAATTTGTGGGTTTTTTACCATTCAGTCTTGCCAGTCCCTTACTTTTATGTACCAGTGTAACACTCTATTACCATACATTACTTGGGAGAGGAACTCAATTCTGGCAGCTTGAACTGAGGACAGCAAAGGAAGAACACATGGGAGAAAAGGAAAAGTTAAGGTGCCCATGTTTGATGCTGTCCTGCTGTGTATCACTGAGGTGCATTTTCTTCTACAAAGTTTAGATACTAAAGATTATGGAAAGGAAGCACAGTCATTTTGAAGGAATTAAGTGAACAATGGTCTCCTGGTATTAAAATAACAACCACTTAGTATTGACAGAGTAACCCTAATAATTATTTGCTTTCCTGCAATATGGAACAACTAATCAAGAATCAGTTGTAGTTCAAGGCTCTACTATTGGATACAGCAAATTTTCCATGGTTTAACAAACAGGGTAAAAATTTGTAGACTCCTTTGGAATTTCCCAAAATTTGTCCCCCCAAATATAAGCAGTATTGTTCCATTTATCTAAAAGTAAGTTATTACGGTAAGTTAGCCAATTACCTTTGTGTCTTCCCATCACCTTCTTATCTTCAATGGAAATAAAGTTACCTGGTTGAGGTTCCAAATACTAACAAAGAGGAAGAGGTAAGTCACAAGACAGCCCAAGAAGACCTCACAGCATATTTCAGATCCTGTCACTACATTCTCTTGAAGCTGAAGAAGAAGAAAGAAGCAAACTCTGCCCAAGCAGCTTACTGACTCTTCCTCAATACTGCTCTCACAGAAAAGCAGGAAGGGCAGTAACTCTAGGCTTCAAGTCCCCTATCCTCACATATGTCAGGGGACAGCAGGATCCAGCAATTTGTCCCTCTCACATTCCAACCATTTGTCAGAGCCTGGCAGGCACAGGAGTGCATGTTCACTCCTTTTGCCCCAGAAAAGGAGTGACTGCTGGTAGAGGGGCAAGATACCTCCCCCAGGCTGTGGGTGTCAGCTTCTAACTAGGCTTCGGACTGCAAAGGCAGGTGGGACATTGCTACTTACTGTGGGCCACAAGCTGCTGGAGATTTTTCTATAGACAGTGACTGAAGGCCAGAAGAAAACAAAGATTGTCACAGATTTAGTGTTGCTCACCTCAAGAAGGAATTTTTCAAAGTTTCTTTCACCAATGAAGCAGACCCCCATACTCTGAAAAGGAAACATGGAATTGAATCCATAAAAGCAGAGAAAAACATTTGAAATAATGTCTGTCCAAGAAATTGTTTGAAATAATCTGTCCAAGACGGTTTTTTTCCCTCCCATATATGCCAAACTATCTTAGGCATGTCATAAACAAATCCACAACATCTGCTGCAACATAGGTAAACTAATTCTATACAGAATCGGTGAGAGCTGTAAGCACTGAAAGTAAGAGAGATACTAGGAAATAGAAAATCTGTTCAATAAATAAATACATTAACCTTGGTGACTAGATTGTATGTACATTAAAAACAGAAGTCTCTTTCATACTGAGGTACAAAAGTAACAAAATGATACAGTGATGGTCCATCTCTTGAAAAAAAACACTTTCAGAACGAAACAGGCTTTTCTTTTCCTTTCAGTTATTGCTGACATTCTTCAAGCATCCATTTACTGAGGCTGAATATAAACATGAAAAGCAATCAAGGCAGCATCAGCAAAACAACTACTGCCTGCATTACAGTTTTTAAGATCAACTCATGAAGTCTTAGTTCTCGAAGAAACGTAACTTTTTTTTTTTTAAGAGTAACTATGGGAAAAGAGTATGATCCAATTTCTAAAGACATAGTGAAAAATTACAGTGAGGAAGCTCTTAAAAGCTATGGAGAATAAAGACCAGAGGCTTCTCCCTTGCTGTGATAGAGGATGCTTTCCTTCAGGCTCACAGCATCTGACACATTCACCTTCATCTTAGCTCTTCTGACATACAACAGTAGACAAAATACCTGCAAGCTAAAATACACAACTAACCACAAGCTCCTGAAAGTACTTTTATGGCAGTAGCCAGCTATGAAAAATGCTTCCCAGCCTATTATATTATTCTTTTCTATTAGAAACTGATGGGTTGCCAGAGATTAAAGTTCGAAAAGTTCAGGGAAGTTGTTTTAGAGAGAAATACACATCAAAAGAGTTTTAAGTGTTACCATGCCTCTTTTTTCTTTAACACATGATGAAGGTCATGTTCTGCTGCTATCTTCTTTACAAAACTTTTTGTTAAATCCCCTAAAGGGAAGATCGTTTTCCTCAAAGCATCCTGTGAGATCTGACTTAGAAAGAATGTCTGGTCCTTAAAGAGGTCAGCGCCTTGAAGGAGTTTCACAGCTGCAAAGTTAAACACATAAAACACCTCATCATAACTACCATTAATAGTTCAACTTGCTTTAGTATTTTGACAATCAACATTTCTGTTTTAGTATTTCCAAATACATATTAAAGACAGGATTTTGCATGTTTTTCAAAATCTAATGAAAACACCCGGATATTTTCTCGTCACTAATAAGATCTTGAAGATTCTGCATTTGTACAGTGCAGAATCTTACAAAGTCTTACACTGCCTCACATCTATTTCAATAGTGCATGTGTCACTGGCAAGGACATTGACAATACAAAAAACAAAAACAACTTTCACATTTCCTGTGAAAGAGAGAACAAAGATTCAAATACCTTGGAGTACACTGTTCTTCAGAAAGACACTGTTTTGCCCTGAAATCACCTCAAATCAATGATTTGAGCAATCAGTGGAGTTATTGCCAATGCTCAGAGATGGGAGTCGGACTTTTTTCTTTAAAATAGATGAAATCTCCTGATTGCCCAGATGAAATAAAACTGGTACAGTTCTTCAATCACGTTCTGCCCCCTCTCTTTAAAAGTTAATAGCTCTGCTGTTGTACAAACACTACTTACGTGCTTCTTGACTAGAACACGAACTACAGGCCAATAGTTCAGTCACAACTGGCAATATAAAATCTCAGTAACAGGGAAAGGAAGCTCATCACAAAACACTACATCTGTAAATCACAGTCTGTCCCATATATAGACCATAGGTCCAGTTGGGGCCATTTCAACTTCCCAGAAGTAAAATTAAAACGAAGAAAAAAATAAACCCCTTTAAGTCCAGAACAAACAAATGAAAGCAGAGAATCTATAAAGTAAAATCATCACTGTGGCAGCTTTGCATAGCTTCAGTTTACAAGTTTTTTTCCCTTTGGGTACAGCATGCTTCTCACCATGTATCAGACATTCATCTGACTCTTAAAACAGAATCTGTAGTATTTGAGAAGTCAGGGTCCTTTTCAGTAATGTAAATACCTTGTTTAGCACAACCAACCTTCTACAAAGGCTGGGGTCTAATCGGTAATCATTGTGTGTAAGGTAACAAACATCTCTGACTCTGTGACAACAAATGTAGTTTAAATTTCCCTTTCATATGTAGGATAAAACATGAAATGAAGTCACAACTTACTATTTCTAACTTCAAAACGGTTTCTGAAAAGCCTCTGTGGTCTTCTAGTATGTTTCTGTTGAAACACTTCCTCATCCTCCAGTGAGGTCCTGGCATAATGCCCAGTAGCAATTGCATCTGCCCCTATCAAGGAAAAAAACCCAAATATAACATAAAGGCACAAACTTGAAATTCACAGTTCGAAACAGGATTGCAAACATACAGCAAAAAAAGCAGAAAGCAATGAAAGAAGAAAACCTAGAGAAGTCTTATACTGACAATAATTGTACTCCTGCTATTTAAATAACGCAAACTATTCACCAGCATGCCAGCACTTGTGCTTTTGTACTTTAAGGACAACTTAAGAATGTAGAACTTAGTGGTCAGGTCAATGCGTGTCCCTGAAATAAATCTGTTCCTACATATGAGCAACCTAATCTAGTGGAAGATGTCCCTGCTCAGGGCAGGGGAGCTGGACTAGATGATCTTTGGAAGTCTCTCCCAACCTGAAACATTCTATAATTTTGTATGCAAAAGCAATCTTAAAACCAAATACTTTGTGATTACTGACATACTACCACAGATATATGAGTTAGGCATGCACATGGACTCATGTATTTCCCCACCTTTTAAAGAGTTTGTTTCCTTTAAGCATTTCCACGGCACACACTCTGTACTGACACACTTGAAAATACCTTACCAAGGTTATCCATAGCATAATGCAGAAAGTAGTTGAATTTGATGTGCTTGTTACACAAAATATCAGGATTAGGCGTCCTTCCCAATTCATACTCTTTTAAGAGGTCACTGTAAAATAAAGACTCAAATGTCTATCAGAATCATTAATATGCATAATACTATCAGAAACTGGACAGTGTTTAACTATGAGAACCTGAGTGTCCCAGTCTCAGAGAAGATCCAGTTATACTAAACATTTTATGTTAGAAATAATATTAGATTGTAATGTGCAAAAAAACCCAATCCTTGGAAGACTTTCCCCAAAGTGCACTGAGGACAGGGTCAAATTATCACTTACAATCTTGTAACCCCGCTTTATTAAATTAATATTCCCTCTGGGCAGATGTGGCTGTCCACTGTGCACATCCTACCCAACTCTTATGGAATACTTACTTTCAGAATTAACAACCCTATTTAATTTTTCAGTGGGACAATGTGGTGGTACACACCAGGAGTGTCTCAGTGGAACAGACAATAACTTCAGCTGCAATAACGTCACCACAAGCAGTCATCACTCATGGGGCTTAATTTTAGAGACATTTTCCTGTCCTTTTTTTTCCCCTTCTAGAAATTCAAAGCTTCTCAAAGTTATGTTGTCCTTTTACACTGCTGCACAATTACTTAGTATTTATTATTCACTTGAAAACACTGAAATAATAACTAATGAAATTAAACCTGCATACAACATTGCCCTGAGATATCAAAAGGCCTCATCACTGCATCATTTTGCTTGCTGTCAATAGCCACTGCAGTCAAGAGGAACTGAGGGCACAGACTGGATTTAAAAGAACAACAGCAATCCTAGTATTTGATTTTACTTTTCTCCATCTGAAACTGAATCACTTGCTTCTGCCTTATGTGTGATACATTACATTAGTAAATAGAAAATAAAGCAACATATCTTTTACTTTCTCTAACTCCTTTTTAAAAGTTCTGAATTCAACAACTGCTGCTAATAATTAAATCACCTGGGTCTACCCAGAGATGCCTCCCTCTTGCTGGCTCACACTGTACTCTTATGGCACACTGGGAGTTCTGTAAAGGACTCAGCACAAAGCCAGACTCACATCAGTTCAGAACTTCTAGTAAAGCACAGAACCAGAGAAAGGGCAATGAAGGATGTCTACAGGACAGAGTTCCTTTTCTCTAACGCAAAGAACTGAAACAGGCTTTGCAAAAACCATGGAAAAGACAAGACCTGGAACAGTTCTCATGATAAAAGGTGTCTTACGGTGAATAACCCTTTTAAGAGAGATCCAGAGGAGGAGTAAATTTAAGGTCAGTGATGACAGTAAAGAAAAAAGGATTCTGGAACAAACCGAGACACTTGTAACAGAGAGTTAGGAAACACTGTATTAATAAAGCCCAAAAAGTTTTGTAGCACTTATTCATTCTCTCACAGAAAAAATAGAATAATGGAGTGAACTTCCCCAGCAAAGGGCTGTTTTGCTGTTTTCTTCACTGACTATCCAAAAGTTTGGTGCTCAGCTTGATGTCATTTCAACATGCAGTACAAGTAGCATGACCAGGTTATTCCTCGCTTTCAAGTAACGTAGTAACAGCACTACTTAAAGGGGGATGATGAAGATCAGGAACCAACTTTTATGTACTTATGTTCAGCGCATAAAGATAAATTATGCTGTTATACCAACATGTCCCTTCTTCTCCTACCTTCCAAGAAAATCTCTCAGCTTTTCCTATGTAGAACGTCCCTTAAAGTGAAATAAATTCACAGAAAATCTGAGCACCCTCTTCAGAGAACAGCTTCAAATTCGTTTTAAGTTTAAAGAAACAAGGCTAGGTCACAATCATTTTATGCTAAACTGGATTCAGCACACATTATGTAAAATGCTCTGTGTAAGCTGCACATACAGACAATAACTGCACCCCATTAAATAATTTTTTTTCAAGTTGCAGTAAGGTTGGGCCAGTACACGGGTAGCTGAAGAAATAAGCTGCAACAAAGCAATTGCTACACACTAGCACAAGGAGAAATCTCTTATTAATTTTAAAATAACACATTAAAACCAAGATATAAATTCTGACCTTAAATACAAACAAGAGAAAAGGTAATTCCTCAATATTTAACAGGCTTCAGGGCTTTCTCTTAGCACTGATAATACTGCAGTGAATTGCCATTGCCCATTATCTGTCCATTCTTGCTTTTCATTATAACATGGTACCACACTAATATACTGGAAAACCAGCTAGTGTAAATGTGATTCTACCTGAACACTTCGTTCCAGTATTCCTTCACGTAGGAAACCTGGTGAAACGGGATATCAAGCTTCTGGCACACCCGGTAAGCATCTTCACAATCTCTATCAATAGAGCAAGCTCCTTGTTCATCCAGAGGGTCCCAGTTCTTCATAAACACACCTGTCACCTGGTACCCTATGAAATGAAGGCGAGAATGTCTTAGAAAGTTAAACTCCTACAGCCTGGACGCAAACCCTGTGTTTCTCAAGAATGGCTTTGGTAACTGCATCTTTCCGAAGATGCTGAGTAGTCCTGTGCTAAACTCTACAGCAGAGTTATTGTATAGCTATGGGTTTTTTCTCTAGGTAATAGCTAATCCAAGCTCCTGTGGCAACCTAACGCGACGGTAAGCCCCAACTCCCACCCCCTCCTTCGCGGCTATTCTGCCGTCCCGGCGGTGCCCGGCTCTCCGCGCTGCCCTGCCCGGCGTGCGGCCGCTCCGGCAGCCCGAGGGGGCGGCTGAGCGGGCAGCGAGAGGGGACACGCGGCCCGCGCAGCGCGGCACAGGGCACGGCCGGCCCCGCCGCCCTCACCCCCGCCCCGCACCTCGGCGGCGGAGCAGCAGCGCGGCCACGGCGCTGTCCACGCCGCCGGACACGGCGCAGGCCACGCGGCGGCCCTGGGCCGCCAGCATCGCCCCCGCCGCCGCTTCCGCCCGCCCCGCGCTCCCCACAGCGCCGGGCCGGGCACGCGCCTGCGCGCCGGGGCGGGGCGGCGGCGGCACCCGCGCGGCCGGAGGGGAGCGCAGCGGGAGAGGGCCCCGGGAACGGGAGAGGCGGCCTCTGGGCCTGCTCAGGCCACCCAAAACCCGCACACACGCCACAGGGCCCAGCATAGTGAGTTAGACAAAGGAAAACAGAACAAAACATCTCCCTTTGATTGTCTCATGGCCGTTATCCCTGAATAAGCCAAGTTTATCCCAGCTAGGGCCAGCCACGACTAAACCATCGGGCAGGAACAAGCTGCTGTCTTCTCCTTTGCATTACAGAAATTCAGGTGGTGCTGTTGATTTATTCCACTGGCATTCAGTACTGAAATGTTTGTTTCCAAACTTGCTACACCACCCTGAAGTCCACTAGCTTTTACCTACACATTAGCATTTGTAAGTGAAGCACTAGAAAAGTCTACCCCCAGCATGCAATAAATTGCTACTTTGTACACATTCAGCACACAACTCATTTATTGTAAATTAAAACTTTTTTGTACATAGAGGAAAGGAATCAAATGACAATTGGTAGGAAGTAAGGAGGCAGGTTTCCAATTCAGAGAATATACCTTTTTTTACCTTAGAACAATATCATTTAAATACATCCATTGCAGCACATCCATGAACAAAACCATTACCAGACTGACTATATCAAGACTGTTAGAATTCTATGTTGTTAATGCAGTTCAACAGAATCTACAGCCATCTCCCAAAAATTATACAAGTGAAGAATAACACCTAAAACACTTCAAAGATCACAGTTGCCAAGAATTCTTCATATTTCAGTTCAAATTCAGAACTTGAGTAGAGGGGAATCCAGATTTTCTTTGTTTACATCAGGGCTCAGAGTTATAAGAGGAGAACTCAAATCAATTAGCTGCAAGAAAAACAATAAAATTTAGCTAGTGTAGTCAACTGTTGTGCATAGCTACTAGCAGCTACAATCTGTATTATTCTCAATTACTTGTTTTGTTTAGAGTTCCTTTTAGTATCCAGAAGACAAATACAAGCACCACACTCAAGAGTTTGTGTTCTGGTTTTTTAAAATATGCTCATTCTTAGACAAGCATAAGCTTCTCACAAGGTGGTTATTGTCCATACTTACCTTAAAAGCCTAAAAGGCTTTTCTGAGTTTCACTACAATGCATATTCTAATTACAGTGCCATCCAGGCAGGACACAGCACTTCTGAACTCCTCTGAACATGCCCCCCCCCAAGTCAGAGTTCTGCAATCCTCCTCTTTTGACAAAATTTGAAGGGCCTGATACTCAATTGAGCCCAACTACATCTATTGTCAAAGGCTGCATCCTCATAGTTACCCGCATTCATCTGACAATAAATAGAGGTATCTACCTTCAAGCCACTAATGCATGAAAAGCACTTGCCTAGAAATGCTTGTAAAATTTAGAGCAGATTCCAACAGCACACATCTTCCAGCTAAGGAGAGGATTAGAAAAGGAGCTAAACAGGAGAGGCCACCTTTCTTTTTTGATTAAAAAGAGTTGCTGCCAAGAACTGAAAATGTGCAAAAAAGGGGAAACAAGAGTAAGCATGCCAATTCTCCTGAAGACAACATTCACTTCCTGCTTCAGAACAGTTTCATTCTATAACAACTGCTTTAAGTAGTAAGTTCTTTCTCCATCCTCCTCCTTTTCTTATTTGCAGATTGCTCACTGAGCTCTAGTTCAGAACACACTGTTTGATTTTAAACATGACATTCTCTTAAGAGCACCTCATTATGTATATCATATTGAGCTAATATTAAATATTCCTACAGTATTGTGGAACTGCTTTGGAGACAAGGGTATGTAGCCAGCTGACATTTTTCTGCTAACATACTTGCACCAGATTATTTGAATAAAACTTACCTTTATCTGCCCAGATAATACAGGCTTTGGAGAAGTAATCTTACTCACTTCAGGAGTATTGGAAAGGTCAATCAAAGGTCTACTTTCACATTCAGAAGGCTGTGGGAGAGATTTGTCTACTCCAGTATCTAGCAGCAAGGCCTTTAAAAAAAATAATTCAGGTTTTCTCCTCTGTTCACCAAGCTTCCTTCATATATATTGTGGGAGTCAATTTAGCTTATACAGCTATAATAATCACAGAACAGGCTTAATTTATAGCTTGGGTGTTTTTCATGCAGGATTCATTGCACACAGTGTAAAAACCTCAGCTCCTGCTCTGCCAGTGGCTAGCATCACAGGGAAAATGCAGTAAGACAAAGCAAAAGAGATCCTATGGCATAAAACAGTTTTTCACTTAAAAGTAGAGTTAAATGTAAAACAGAAGATTAATAACCCTCTTAATAGTTAAATGATTTAACTACAATTATTGTGCAATGTTATTTAGCCATAGAAACTATTCTCTACAGCTTCACACTCTAGTTATCCTTTGGTCCAGTTTAACTACCCCATACATGTACTAAGCAATTCTGAAACAGAGACTTTATGCCCCCAAGTAAGCTAACAAGGAACATACTGATGCAGTAACATCAAGTAATTTATCTACACATTATTCTACACCTGAGTATTTGTAAAACAATAGCCACTTTGTCAGGTTAATATTTCAGAACTACAACTTCAGTCCTTTCTTTTTAATGCCTGTGGAGTACCAGCTTTCAACATGAAGCCACGACATTCCTGGGAGAGGGAAAGTGTTCACTGAACTAATTACTTGACACTTAAGTTTAGTACTATGTGGACTTTGGGGTTTAATCCTCCCTCACTGCAGATTAGCACTCCTGTTAGGTGACTGAATTTAGCTACAGCAGTGTTTTGGGTTTGGGTTTTTTAATCCCTGAAGGAGCTTTATGGGTGCAAAATGAACTGCCCTGCAACACTACTTTTTTAATTGAATCCAACAGGATTTCACAGTACTCTTCCAAAAGTGGAAATTTAATATAAAATCTGCAAGTATTTGACAAGGCATTTGAAATGGGAACACACTTAGTGGAAGTACTGAACAAATTATGTTCAATGCTAAATACAGGCACTAGAGGGTGCACATGGTTACAGCTAGTTGGGCACCACAATATAAAAAAAGACATTGAGCTATTAGAGAGCACCCAGAGGAAGGCAACAAAGATGGCAATGGGTCTGGAGGGGAAGCATTATGAGGAGCAGCTGAGGGCACTTGGTCTGTTCAGCCTGGAGAAGAGATGAGGAGAGACCTTACTGTGGTCTTGAACATCCTCAAGAGGGGAAACACAGGGGCAGGTATCAATCTCTTCGTTCTCGTGATCCGTGACAGAACTCGAGGAAACATCATGAAGTTGAGTCAGGGGAGAGTTAGGTTGGATAGTAGCAAAGTATTTTTCACCCAGAGGGTGTTTGGGCACTGGAACAGCTCCCCAGGGAAATGGTCACAGCACCAGCCTGACAAAATTCAAGAAGCATTTAGTGTGATTCCTGAGTGTCCTGAGCAGGGCCAGGAGTTGGACTTGATTCTGATGGGTCCCTTCCAACTCAAAATATTCTATTATTTCATGATTCCAACGCATTTTAACTTCATGTATACTGAAGTGGTTTTCCTACTTATCCCTTACCTTGAAATAATATGGTTTCAAGCAGTTTACTTAGTAATTTTGTAGGAAAATGTATTGTCATTTCTTACCTCAGGTTGTTTCTCTTCAGCCAGCTCATTTTGTACTTCTGTCTCTTTTAATACATTTTCTACTCCTTCTGTAGCAGTTTTCTCTGGTGAGAAGTTAAGTGCAAGAGGTAGTACAGGTGGAGGAGATGTATCATCTTCTGAAGATGTCTGTCTCTTACTGTCTTGTTTCTGTTTAGAACTACAGAAAAGAGCATCAGCAATAATTGAGCTCTTTAATCAGCATTAACTACTAAAGACAGACAACCTAATTTCTAACCTCATTTTCTCCTTTTTTACCCCAAGTTTTAATGACCAAAAGGCTTCCAATATTTTTATTCAAATAGTAGTTACCTGCAAAATCCAAAATATTTCATTTTGCAATAGAAGTATAGCCTACCCATGCAAAAAAAAAAAAAAAAAAAAAAAAAAAAGAAAGGGAAATGATTAAGAAGAATTTAATCTTATTTGACATTTCTGTCCAGCCTAAATTTCACACAAGGTATTTTGGTTGGGATTTTTTTAAACTTGGAAGAACTAGCAAAGAGGCATTGATCTTGTATATCACTGAGCAACCCACTTCAGTCCCTACTGAAAGGAAGTACTGACACCGGCTGGAGGACCAGAGGCTGTAATCTGATTAGTATGATAAAGTCACTGTAGACAGAATAATTGTTTCCTTGAAAGAAAAGACCATTTGAGACATTTGACCTCAGTAGCATGACAGTTTTCTAGCCATGAATCATTCCTACTTTATTACTGCTCCTCTCCACCAGCCACAAAACAAGCCTGCATACATATGGCCCTTGTCAGAAGATGCTGGGCTGATAATATGGAGAACACTACTTTCACAGAAAACAAACAGAATTAATAAAAGCATAAGTAAAGCTGCTCAGAAAATAAAGTTTAAGTCAACTAAATCCTTGGCTTTTTGACTGATGCTTTAAAAAGTGTAATTTTACAGACCATTGGCAACAATATAAAACAAAAGTTAGAAGTAATATGCATTTTAATCAGCTATTTCCCTTCATCAGAAGGCAATAGCAAAATGACACCAGAGCATCAGATACAACTCTTAAATTGTTCCCTAGCTCAAGAAATACAAATAATTTCCTATTAAAGCTGTAATTCTTTCATGTTAGATACTGACTCACCTCAGTACAGCTTATAGCATTTTACCAGTCACAAGTTATAAATTTTTATTAGGCTATACAGCTTTTTTATGCTCAAATGCTTTATTCTAACATTTAGCAGAGGTCCCTGAAACCCAAGAGTCATCACTAGAATTCATTCAGAGGCAGTTTGCCTACAATACTCATTTCATATATGCAGATTTCTGTCTTACCCAGCTGTAAAAGTCTTTTTGGTAGAAAAGCTGAAGCTTTGCTGGAGAGATGCAGCATGTGGAGAAATTGCTGTTCTTGGTACAGTTTTAGGAGTCACTGCTGGGAACCCTGAGATCCGACGGATGGGTGTAGGTAGGCCAGACCGTTTCACACTGGCAGGAGTCATGGTGGCAGACCTCTCAGGAAAACAAAAACTCTGGCCTTTCATAGGAGTGCTGACTGCCATGGCACTAGAAGAGGAACATGCCTTAGCCAACACCTTCTAGAAATTGTTTGAATAACACCATTCTACCAAACAATAGAAATCCATTCCCCATTGGTCAGCAAGGGAACAGTATTCAACTTAAAGTTGATAATCACAGCATAGCAGGGGCTTTACTTGGTAAGAATTATTTTATGAATTATTTTAGTCTATTTAGCACTGCAAAGAAACCTCTTCTTAATAGAGTGGGAGGGGTTATTTGTTTTAGTTTTGGGTTTTGATTTAAGTCGGTTCCAGTAGGCATTAACACATCTAACTTGGCATGTCTCAAGGGACTAGATAATTAAGTTAGAACTTTTAAGACTGTTGCAACACCCAACCATGTCACATGCTGAGAAGGATGCCTCAGTGTATTCAATTTTCAGTGACGCCCTACCTTCCAGGTGTGCCACAAAATGTTAATCCAAAAGATGGTGTTGCTTTTGGTGCCAATTTGTTTGGTGTTGCATCTAAAGAGAAAAGTTTTGTTAATTGCTATCACATTAATATTTTTTTCTTTTATAGCAGTTATCTTTCAGTTAAATACTAATTTCTTCCCAAAGGTGGACAGAAGTGTAATGAAACAAATCACAAACCTTCAAGGTAACATTTGCTTTTAATAACCAAAGTAGCAGACAGGTCATACAAAGTATGTGCTTACCTTGAGTTTTCACAGGAGCCTTAGCTTGACCTGTGGAAACAGACAAAACTCCAGCCTTGGGCTTTGCACACAGGCTTCCTTTTAGTGAACTCCCATCTTTATTCTGCTGACATAGCTGCTGCAGACTGGGAACAGAGCTTGGTCTCTGAATTCCACTGCCTGCAGACTCAGATGATGTTGCAGAAGCTGAAGATTTAGTCAGGCTTACGGCACTAGATATTTTGGGAGTACTAGCTGATCTCACTTGCTTCCTGGATTTCTCAGTATTGGCAGCCTGCAGAGATGACACTGTGGTAGGTCTGACAAGGGCCAGCCTGTTTGTACTAGATGAAACCTTAGAGCCACTCACACTAGCTTTTGATGATATGCTTGATTTCCCTGAAATAGAAAATTGTACTTCTGAAGTTTTTGACTAGGCAGAATAATTACACTAACACAGGAAAGAAAAATAGAAATTTACAGCATTTAAATTTAGGTTCAAATAATTCAAGTTTAAGGAGAATATATACAACTACTGAAAACCTATTCCTCAAATTCTTCAGCAATACTATTTTACGGTCTTCTCACCAAATTCCCAAATTACTGCAGTCAGGTGAAAGAATATTCTTCAAGGAATGCCAAAACAGCTTGCAGATTCAAATTACTTCCAGCATTTTCTCCCAGCATAGCTGGCCCTGTTCCCTTAAGCAGCCTTTCAAGGAGGTAACAGTTTGAGTTACACTGATTAACACCACAGACTAAACAACCCCACAAGCATTTTTCCCAGATTTCTGTAAAGTTCTTACTTTTAGTCTGTAGGTTACTTTCAATAAGAAGAGAAATCTTGATTAGACAGTTCTATTGCATAAAATAGTTCTTACTAAGCTTTTAATAGTATGTTATTAATCTCCCAGAAACAAGGTGCAAATAAAAATTTGCTGTAACTTGGTATTTTTATAGATGTACAAGAACTGTAGTCCTTACATCTGTCAGTGCTTTTAGAAGACTATTTTCCTGATCCTTTGAGGCTTACTGAAATGGTCAAATTGATGGCCTCAATACAGTACAAGCCTCTTGGCTGTGTTATCTCCCTAGAGGTGTTTTTCCCATCTGCTTGGGTAAAGCTCATCCTTTATTTAGGCTTACAGAAATGTGGAATAAAGCCTTCCACCTTCCTTCCAAATTTCAGTTGTTTTGGCAGGTTTTTTTTTTTTCTTTTTTTCTTTTAATTCCAGTCAGACAAGCTTAGAGCATTCAGAAGCTCACGTTCTTGGCTATAATAGAGAAGATCATGCATAAAAGGAACAGAATTCCTGGGGCATTGCTTCCTTTCTAGCTGTGTCAGCTGCTCACATGTAGGCATCGGGCTTGGATCAATCTAGTTTCTACAAATGATGTATGTCTAACATTTATCTTTAGTCCACAGGGATTTACTGGGCTAGCCTACAAAATTTTATTCTCCATACAAAACATTTCTTAGTGCTTGAATGTACTGGACACCATTAAAACATTTCCAAATCCAAAGTCCAGAACATGCTTAGCTATTTCAAAACTGA
This sequence comes from Corvus cornix cornix, assembly GCF_000738735.6. Classification (NCBI taxonomy): domain Eukaryota; kingdom Metazoa; phylum Chordata; class Aves; order Passeriformes; family Corvidae; genus Corvus; species Corvus cornix. Next base: position 14,652,427 of record NC_047057.1, on the reverse strand, counting down.
TTTGTGGCACAAACATGTAGTAAGAGCGTTACCTGTTTTGCCTATAGGAGAAATGGGTAAACTTGAATTAAGACTTGATGAGTTCATGCTGGAAGCTGATGATGAAGATGATGATGATGTAGTCTTTCTTGTGAGACCACTGGCAACACCAGGACGTTTCAGATATGTCATCTTCCTTAAGCCAGGCTGAATCAAAAGCAAAAAAAAATGCCCTATTTAACACATGATTTTGCCATTATTTGTCTTGGTATTGTAACTTTTTACTCGTGAATTTTAGAGGAGCTCCTTAACTCAGATGACATTTTTAAAAGTGAATTTTCTTAGAGAGAGATCATTGTATCTGGATTATTATACAGAACTGGAACATCAGACCTAGGAGGCAAACAATTATTTTTATTCCTGCCACAAACCTGAGTATGGACTTAAAGGAATTAAAGAATAAAAAGAGTCAGCCCAGGCACCAGTATATGCTGGGCACCAAGGAGCTGGAAAGCAGCTTGGCAAGCAAGGCCCTTGGGAGTGCTGAACATGAGCCAGCAATGCACCCCTGCAGCAAAGAATGCTGATAGTATCCTGGGCTGCACGAAGAGGAGCGTCACCAGCAAGTGAAGGGAGCTGATCCTGCTCTCTGCTCAGCACTGAGAGCCCACACCTGAAGATCTCCCTACAGTTCCAGGCTCCCCAGTACAAGAGTGATTTGGAGCTACTGCAAAGAGTCCAACAAAGGGCCCCTAGAGTGATTAAGGGACTGGAGCATCTCCCACCGGAGGAAAGGCTGAAAGCTGGGGCTTATCAGCCTGGAAAATACAAGGCTCAAGGTGGATCTCATCAATATATAGAAATATCTGAAAGGACAGTAGCCAGTGGCACCCAGTGACAGGACTAGAGGCAATGGGCAGAGCAGAACACAGGAGGTTCTACTTCTGAACATCAGGTAACACTTCTTTTACTTCAAGGGTCACCAATCACTGGCACAGGCTGCCCTATGAGGTTGCCAAGACTTCATCCTTGGAGATATTCAAAAGCTGTCGGGCCATGAGCCTGGGCAAATGACTCCATGTGGTCCTGTTCGAGCAGGGCATTGAACCAGATGACCTCAAGAGGTCCCTTCCAACCTCAACAACTCTGTGATTCTGTGACATGGCACACAGCATTAAAACAGGCATTTAAAGCTTCAAAGCAACTGACAGCTGTAGGTATACTACCCTCATGCAAGTTATGGCAACCTTTTCATATGGTATAGTTAGCTACACACATCAAAAACTTTCTTACAGGAAACTGCTCATCACTTACCTGCAGCTAGTGCTTTAAAAACAAAGGCATGCTTGTTAATCCAGCACATTTACCGTTGCTCTTAAGTACATTCATTGCATTACAGACTTAGAACACACATTCAAAAATGGCAAATATGAAACATAAATTACTTTTCCTTAAAATCATTTTACACAACAGCTTTAAATTAAATTAGAAAGTAAACTATATTAATTTCTTTTCATCAGAAATACTACAGAACTTATTTTCATATTAAGGAGGCTTGCCATTACCTTACTTGGTGCAGGAAGGACTTTTGTGTCTTGCACTGAGGAACTGCCACTGAATGAAGACTCAAAGGCATCTAAAGCAATACTAGATTTATCGGAAATTACATCTTCAGATGATCCCATGCTGTTCAAGTCTCTTTTTGTAGAAATACTAGTATTTTTTCCTCGTTTGAGCTGCAAATTTCAATGCAACATTTTAATAGGTACTAGTGCTTCTAGAAACCACTATAAAGCTTTTTACACACATTGATTCTGTTCAGAAACAGAGACAAAAGTCAATGAAGCCTCCAAACCCAGTGAAGTCTTTAGACAAATACAGTCTGAAGTAAGTCTAGTGATTGTATTTGCCAAGTACTAGAACATGCCTGAACGCAGAGACTGGACAGCAACTTAAGGGCAGTTCTGCAACAATTCATCAGTACAAATCCTATAATCACATTCACCCACATACTGTTCCATACTGTAACTGTACCTTACAACTATATTGGACTCTCCACTTATTATTCTTCCACTTTACTCTGCCTTCCAAAAAGTGAGACATTACAGTAGTAGAATGGATCATGCAAACTGTCTGTTCAGACAGTGGGGTATAATTTGTCTAGTTAAAGTGTTTAAGATCATGTCTTTCCTGATAGCACACAAAATCAAGAAGAAATTTATACCACAAAGGAAAATCAGAGTCCTGTAATTTCTATATGTGATGGTTCTTAAGAAGCCCCTACCACACCTTCAGTAAAATCCACGATACATACTGGAGCCTAAGCCATAAAGTGTAGAGCAATAAAATCCAGAAGATATTCTATCTAAAGACTGGGATTTGTGCTCACAAGGTCACTAACACCACTGTTTCCTTGCTATCCCAGAACATTTCCATTGACAAAGATTAACAGTAAAAAAGGCCACTTTTACACATTAAGTGTAAAATTATACATGAAGTGTAACAGTGTAGTAATTTTGCCAGCAACACAGAAGTGTTAGAAACCAGTTAGAAGAGAAGCCAAGAATTATAGTATTCACAAAACCAGAATACAACAGAAATGTACTTGCAAATGCTCTACATTGTTATAACAGATAAAGTAATTGGTTACTACACCATAGGACCTGCCCTTTTTTTTTTTTCTATATATGTTTTCTGACTAAGGATCTTATGAGGTAGAGGAGCATCAGAAGATTAAAGTTCACTTTTAAAAATAAAAGATTGTAGACAGGTTAAACATTCCTAAAACACAGAGACCTTACTTGAAGAAAATGTTGCCCAGAACCTGACTTTACCTTGTCAATTGTCAACAAATTGCTTTTCCCAGAAGTAGATGAAGGTTTTGCCATTGGCAGTTTGCCAACTGCCTTTGTGTTTGTTTCCTGAGTTTTCTGTTCCTCTGTCAGGGGCAAACTAGCATTTTTTGTAGGAGACACACAACTTTTAACAGGGCTGTTGTTAGGAGGAGCAGGAGGAGCACGTACTTTGCCATCTGACACAAGTTTATGCGATACCTTCTGAAAACAAGGTGGCAGCTGACATGCCAGGCTATCCTGCACACAGTATGTCTCCCGTTTAACAGCCCTGGGACTTATTGCTATATTTTTGTTTCTCAGTATCTTCAGCTTTGACTTTGAGTCCTCCACAAATGTTTCTACAATTTTGTTTTCCTGTTCTTCTGATTGGCTTATTTTACTCTCCTTGTTCTTGCTTCCAGTCTCTATCTGCAGTGCCAACAAATGAGCTTCTTTGAAAATTTCCACAAATTTCTCTCCTTGAAGTGGGCTCCACATGAGTTTATCATCAGAAGCAGACACACACTTTTTTGCTTCAATACTGGCAGCAATACATCTTTCTTTGTGTCCCACAGGTCCAACAAAAACTTCATCTTCATTTCCACTACAAAGAAAAATAGTTTAGCCCAGCACCTTACGTGTGGCAATTCTGAAGGGTGTACAGTACTTACATTACTTACCTTGTTGAAGAGAGTGAAAGGTCAAAATCAAACTTTTCATCAGTCAGAAGAGGAAAGTCTGAAACTATAACAAAGATTTTATCACAGCATGGATTTGCAATGAAAATGATTGCATTATGCTTTGACAATTTGGTGAGTGATGTCAACTAGCAAAAAAAGCTTTAGCTACCAAGTCTAAAAAATTAAACTTAGAAAAACATGCTTTAGGTCCAAGAAATTTAAGTTACAACTGCGAATATGATCATAATTGTGAGATGCCCAAATATTCTGAAAGAGCTCAATGGTGATTTCTAAGCAGCTGTAACAGGAACATGGAACACAGCTCATCAGCAGCCTCCAATTAAAATGAGCGAGAACATGTAATCTAGAGCTATGTGACAATGCATTTGTCCCATTCGTCAGTTCTTTTCTTGTTCAGGCTACCACAGAACAGTAGCAGGAACCAGTGAGAAAGGCTCCTTTTCTTATTAGTTAACAGATACACTAAATAAATCAGCAGCTGATGGATAAGGAAAAGGGAGGAGCTCAGATTAGATATATAGAAAGGAGGTTGATGACATCAGTCACTATTACACAAGCTTTAGCACCATGCTCCACAAGCTCTCAGGAGGCTTCTGAGACTGGCAACAGCAGCCCATCCAAGGAAATGAGTACACAGAACATGAGATAAAGCAGACAGAGGTTGTCTACTGATATGAGCTGTCCTAACCTATAACAGGGAATATACCACATGGAGAATAACTCACCATATTCTACACCTACCATTGCTCATGCAAATATCCAGTTTTGCTTCAGTCACATGACTCAGGCTATGTGCTGACATTTCTTTTTTTTCCTCCATAGTACCTGGAAAATATAGAAGTAGACATGCAGGAGGTTTAAAAAAAACCCCAAAACCGAACAACAACAGGGTCACGGACTTTGATGATACTGCTGAATTAGTGAGGGGGTAAACATTCCCTCTGAAGACTCTCATACTTAGGGAGTGCCACACAGAATCACAGAATAGTTAGGGTTGGAAGGGACCTCTGGAGGCCATCCAGTCCAATCCCCATCAAGGCAGGGTCACCTGGAGCAGGTTACACAGGAACGCATCCAGGTGGGTTAGGAATATCTCCAGAGTGGGAGACCTCACGACCTCCCTAGGCAGCCTATTCCAGTGCTCTGCCACCCTCCATGTAAATAAGTTCCTACTCACGCTGAAATGAAACTTCCTGTGTTTTAGTTTAATTTAGTATTACTACTCATCCTGTGGCTGGACACCACCGAAAAAGTGGTTTATGGGATGCCACACAGTTCACCATCCCGCCGACCGCCCCACCTCAGGCGAGTTCGCACAGGTGCCTCCCTTACCCGACCGCAAGGGCCCCTCTACGGCCGGGAAACGGGGAAAGGCCTCCGGGCACGCCGCCGCCGTCACCGCCGTCCCCGCGCTCACCGCTCGCCCCTCACCGCCACCGCGCACGAGCCGCGCTGCGCACCCGCCCGCACTTGGAAAGCGCGCCCCGCTCACGTGACGCGCCCGGCGCGTCCTCATTGGCAGGTTCGAAGGATACACGGGCCCTCCCGGTGCATTCTGGGGCTTGTAGTTAGCAGGGGCTCCCAACGGCCTCTCTGCTGGCTGCGCAGGCCCCATCACCCCGCTCGGCCCCGTCCTCGCCCCTACAGCGGGCTCTGGCCTTGGACAGCCCGGCTTGCCCGGGCGGCCTCGGCAGCCGCGGTGCTGGCAGCAGCGCAAGGGAAAGCCTCAGCAGCGTGTGGGCATTGCTGAACGTCTCACCTTGAGGCCGTGCCGGCGTGCGCGGTGATTCCAGGCAGCACCGCCGTGCTGGCTGCGGTGGGGCCAGCGCGCCGATTCCTGTGGTGTCCTTGACACCTTTGCTGGATATGGTTTTCCTAGTAATTTAACTTTAGAAGTGAAGCTAAACGGAGGTTCAGCTTGGGCATAAGGGGAATTTAATCACAGAAAGCGCGATTAGACATTGGAATGGGGTGCCCAGGGAGGTGGTGGAGTCATCATCCTGGAGGTGTTCAAGGAAAGACTGGATGTGGCACTCAGTGTCATGGTCTGGTTGTCGCGGTGGTGTTCAGTCAAAGGCTGGACTCAGAGGTCTTTTCCAGCCTAATGGATTCTGTGATTTTGTGAAGGGGATGTATATCTAATCCTAAAGTGGCATAAGGAATAGCAAGATGCCTGGATGTCAGTCCCAACTGTGGATTGTTATTATCAGTCCCATTAATACAGCCTGACTGATAGGGTAGTTTTAAAAGTAGAACCGTGTTAGTAAAAAACACTGGGAAAACACCACTCTTCACATTTCTTCTAACATTTAATGCTGCACAGTGCTTAGGGTTTTCTCTTAATGCATGCATGGCATCAGAAATTGTGTTCCAGTGATGTACTCTGTTCCAAGTATTTTGGGATGACTAAATCACTCGGCTGGAATTTATCAGCTGAATAAGAATAGTTAATCATAACCTACAGGTTTTCATATAGATAAAATACTCTATAATCTTTTTTCCACTTAACCATTTGTAATTTTCTACCTTTCATGGAGCCGCACAAGCAGTATGTATGTAACTTGAGTATATAGCTAGTATCCTATGTATTGACAAATAGGCTGGGACAAATAGGCTTCTGTGCTGAATATTAACATGCTCACCTCACACTTTTCCTCCCTTCAAATGACATGAGGAGTCCCTCCTGGCTGGCAGTGGTCAGTTGCATGGGGAACTGTCAGGCTTAGTTGCTTGTAAAACAGGCCAATCTTCATTGTTACAGTTTCTCTCTTCCAGCTTTTTACATCAGGATTTTCTACTTTGGTGTTTTCCTCATTGGTTCCAGTGACACAGTTTTGCTCACATGGCTGAACAAACTCAGTCTTAATTTTCTGGAGTGTAAGTGATTTTTCCAGGACGTATTTGGAAAGATGATGCAAGAAAGTGTTTTGGGAAAGAAGGGTTTTGGTCTGCCTTTTTAAATTGCAAATTTAAATGTGTTTGTTTACAAGCCCTACAAATCATTACAGGGGCATTGAATTGATTATGCTAAACTCACCATTAACCCAGCTGATCATACAACACCCAGCTTGGGAGAAATTCTGCATTGGCACAGCCTCTTGTTAATTAATGGCTCCAGGTGGTCAGGGAATAATAGGATGTACGTGACTTTGTTACTAACCCTAGATATCTAAATGTGGGGTTTTGTGCTGATAGATTACTTATTGACTGCTTATTGAATGTGATCATGTCATAGAAGTCAAAGGTTTAATAAAAAAGGCACCTACTTTTTTCATAAAAAATATTTGTTAGAGCACATGTAAGTGATGGTGGCTTGAAATGTCACTCCAGGCAATTTAAACCAAATTGCAGAAAGGAACTAAGTTTTACCCCAAAATAGCCTGTGATCGAATAGAAAGTAATTCTAAGCTACAGCTCATCCTGCATGTTTCATCACCAGCACCCTCCATCTGTGCATTACTTGTGTTGTTATGAATTTGGCAACACTTCAGCAGCAAGCTACTGTTTATGAGATCCCAGCAGCTAAAAGAAGCTAGTCATTGGGATTACTCATTACTTGCCTTGTGAACTGCTCAAGGGAATTTCTTCAAGAACTATGTCAAAATCAGCTTTAGAAACCATTAATTTGAGAGCTTTCATTGACACATAACAAGTGCTCCAAGATTATTGCTGGTCAAGTTGGTGGGCTTGGAAGGAAGATTCTTTTTGTTGGTACTGAGAGAAAATTTTCTCATTTTGTACAAGGAAACGAGGATAAAAAAGGCTCTTTTCCTCTGCAAGAAGAAATCTGACGCAGTGGGAACTCAATCCCCCAGACAACATGAATGCTTGCAGAAGGTAAGCTGCATATACTGCATTCCCCTCAGGTAGGAATAGAAAAGCAAACTATTGGCAGAATATTCCTCTTGTGGTCCTCACATGATGCTCCCAAATGATCATGAACTGTTATTTGATTTGCAGCTACGCATGACAGACTGTCCTCATATAAATGTTTAATTCTGCAACTACCTTCTGTACAAGCTCAATGGCAGAACTTTTGTTTTATTGATGAATACCCTTTTGGAGATTGCATTTCCTAGTCTTTCAGTTTTAACAAATTAGTTTTGACAGCTCTCTTCCAAGTATGTGCATAAGTATGTAATTTGTGGTTTAAAGTTCTTTTTTACTCATAAGCTGTATCTGTGCTAACATTTGTGGTAATCTCTACTCTTCTGTCATAGTAACAGCAGGAACATGTATGAACCAGACCTGCAATACATCTAATACATCTCAGACCCCTTCCTAACAAATGTGAAAATCACAAGCTAATTAATCTCCTTTTGGCATTCCAATTCAGATGTAATCGTGGACATTAAACATTACTTTTCTCTTAAGAAAAAAAAAAAAAAACAAAAACAAAGGCAGCAGGAACAAGGACTCAGCACTGGGGCTTAGCAGGCAATTTTCAGTGGAGATAACAGTAACTGGAGGTCTGTTGCCATAGGTGAATAATTCTAGTTTCAAACCCTTTAGAAAAGATGACAAACCAATGTTAAATGTTACTGCAGAGAATCCTGCAATATGCTTTGCATACTTACTCCTGATGGGTATCTTTGCCTAATGAATACCTTGACACAAGTCCCCTCTGAAAAGCAGAGATAGAAAAACATGCCGGAGCAGGATGGGAAGCTCACATGCTGTACTTATTCCCGTGGATTAAAGCTTTGGAAACTGGTAATTTTTTATTTGAACCCTGCCACTTTCATACTATTGCAAAATGAAAGGGTATGTTTTTTCTCATACAATGATCTGTATCAACAGTGAGGAGTAAGAGCACTGTTTCCTCTAACAAGCCCATACCCAGTCTCTCTGCCTGTCAGTGGGAGAGAAATACCAAATGGCTGGTAAATGTTTTGCATTTCCAATTATAGAAATTATTTTATTAGCTGCAGACAGTTTGAAGAGCTCTTTCCCAAATCTAGTCAATGATACAATGCACACTCTGGATTTCATTACAAACAGTATTGAACTGTTAAAAAAAAGAATAATTTTTAACCTTAATCTTGCTTTTTGTTATGTCAGGATACATTCTCTTCGTGCTCACAGACAGAAAACTAATGGAAACAAAATTGAGAACTGGCACAGCACCTCTGGGTTCAAGTACCAGCATGGAGATGATCTTGTTACGGTCCACACCCTTTACACAGTGATCATCATGATCCTTCTAGTGGCACTCTGGGGAGCCTGGTCAAGAAAGGATTCATCCTTATAGCAGCAATATAGCAACTTTCTTTGTCAAATATTTAAAGAAGTATTTGTGTCAATTATCCATACTCAAGAGGAAGAAAAAAAAATCAGCCTATTTCAGTTTATTTGAAACTGCTTAAATGGTTGCTACTCGTGGAAGTGAATCTATGAAGCAATTCAACGGGCCATGCACAGAACATAATTTTGTGAAGAACATAGACCTGTTTGACCTGTACACATTTCTATTACACTTAGCATGTATATGAAAGTTTAAGCACCATATTCTAGAAAGAAGAATTCAACTTCTGTTTTAGTGTTTTGTATGTCCACCCCAGCCTTCCATTTGTGCACTTGTCGAGTCTCTACCTCTGCTAAGTTTGCCTGTCCCAATCCATGATAAAAACATACAATAGAAGGAGGGAAATAATCTGCCATGTCACAACAACATAGGAAAAAATAATCAATAAACCCAGCTATTCTGCCAGCAAAGGAAGATCACTGAAAAAGTTGAATTCTCATCTCCATTGCTGAAGAGAGTTTGTATGGGACTTGCATCCATTATTTTTAACTTATGGTAATGACTTTATAAGCTCAGGAATAAAACTATGAAATGAGCTGTATTTCTGAATCCTTTGTCACAGCTGGCTCAGTTTTCAGTCTTGTATAATTTATCTGCAACCACCACTTGCTTTTCCATAATTCATTAGCATCTCATGGCAGCAGCAGCTTCTACATACACCAGCCCATCACTGATGGGGGGCATTCCATACTCCCACATTCTCAGGGAACAGGGAAGTAACCCCACTCAGACAACCTGCAAGCTTTCTGAATATAGAGCCGGTTGACAGTTTCTGTTCAACTCTTTGTTAGTTGTCTACTCCTGATGAGCACAAGTTAGTGGACTGGCAGTTTGGAGGGGCAGTGACTGTTGGAGACAATAGTCCAAGCCTTGAGAGCTTAAACTCAGCTTAAACCCCAAATTTTAGCATTGGCTAAACTAATAAATAGTATCCCAATTAAAAAAAAAAGAAACCTGCAAGATATTTAGACATTTTACACACTCACATAGGTAGACACTTGTAATTAGGTAGTACCTGCAGACAACACAATTCTTCTAAGTATTGTGTACCCCATTTTGGTATCCATCCGTAATCAGGAGGGGTACATAAACTGAAATGTCTCTGAGAAGAGCTCCATGGCATAGCTCCAGGAGTGTTAACAAAGCTCAGTGTAGCACCAGAGACACCGATGTCAGCTCTCAGCAGGCAGTGAGGTGGCTGGAATTGGTGTTCCTCCATTGATGCTGCACTCAGCCAGCGTTACCCTACCAGGGCAAACACCCTTGTTAAGGTACCTGCATGCTTTAACAGGGGAGCGGTGCTTTGGTGATGCTCCCTAAAGAACAGCACACAAAGGAATACTTAAAAAACCAGATGATTAGCACATTAAATACATTGTCACAGAACATAGGGACCCAGCTATAAAACACGTAGCATGAACATTACAAGTGAACACAAAAGGATGGCAATGTACCTTTGAAGTACACGAGATGGTAGAGGGACCTATGCATTCTGACAGCAGCAAAAAACCTCTGGTGATCAGGGCTGTGGGACAGACAGTGGCCTCAGTGTGCTGGAAGTCAAACACAAAATCCCAAATGCACCCCACCTAGGGAAAAAAAACCCACCTAGAACAATTGACCACACATCATAATTAAGCATTTAGTTGTTAAATTTATAAATTCTGCAGGTATAATCCTGCCTCTGAAGCACTGGAGGTCCAAATAAGGTCTTGAAAATACTTCAGCTTCCTCTTTCACCTTGTGATAGAGGAGATGAGGTATGAAAGTTCAGAAGAGACTGCAGCAGAACATTAAATGTTTTGAAAAACATATTTTTTTCTTATATTTTTGCGTTTCAGAAAACAGCCTTGGTTGATTTAGTGGTAACATTAGAGATCTAAATTAACTAATTTTTAATGTGTTCAGAAAGACAAGTGTATCTTTGCAGGGTGAACAAAATCTACTTTTATTACCAGTTTTTGTAAAGAACTCATTTAACTTGGATAATGCAACCACACCTAGGGAAAACCTGTGGTCTTGCAGGGCATAGTTTTCAATGCAAACAGTCCCAAATCATCTGCCTGACTGAATGATACTTTGGAGACTTCAGGTCCCAAAATAATTTCCTGTAAATCCATCCATGAAAACACCTCATTTGGGTCTCACAGTAAATCACAATTTAACTTATGTCAACAGTAACAAGCTATTTAATGTCTCTACACCAATGAAATAGATGGACAAGAAGCAGAAACTGGGAACCCAAGTTTGGAAATTGTGTCAAAACTTTTATGCAGCGATCATTTTATTACTATTTCTCCTGTATTAAACAGACTGGACAAACATTTTACACATGTTCAAAAAAGGCAATGGGTTAAGTAAACCTGTCTGCTGTTATTTTAAACTACCAAAACATTGTAGTTCAGCCAGTAAGTCTTATGATATATTCCATGTACCAAATGGACTGTCAGAAAATGAAAACAAGTCTCTTATTTTTTTTCCATGGTCATTCTCACATGCTGATGTTACACACTTTTGAAGACTCAAGTCCTTCCAAGCTCCATTTTTTGCTACTGCCTCACATTTCCCTTTAGAGACGATGATGCATTCTGTAAAGCCATCTTTAAAGCAAGAAGTCAGCACAGGCATTTGTCCCAAATCCTTTGATAAACCTTGCAATTCCCTTGGTACTTTGTAACTAAATTTGCCATTGGTCTGCTTGGTAAGAAAAGGATGGTATTTGTACTACTGTGTTTTAACTAAGGGAAGACTTAACTGAAATCAAAATGCGAAACAGAAGCTGTATATTACTGTATTAAATACAGAAACAGACAAAACCAGGTCTACATGTCAGTTCACTCGTCTGTTTACTGTACTGGACAACATTTGAACTCTAACTCAGACTACCTCTCCCTCAAAATATATTTTGTTTTCCCAAACATTATGCATAAGAATAACTCTCCCAAAGATCTTTTAAGTACACAAATCATAATACCTCAGAGAACTTCAGAAAAAAAAATGCAGACAGCTACACAGTTTTATGTACATCCCAGAAAAATACTACAGCATAAAAATAACAAACAGGATGGATTTCTACCTAATTAGGACATTAGTTTTACTTGAACAGGATGCCTGCCTGTGATTAAATGATATACACGCAGGGCTGTTGCACCTGGTCACTACTGGAAATCAATAGTCCTCTTAGTTCCCTTTGATGGCCTTTCCTAGCACTGGTTCAAAAAACCAAGACAAGATTTATGATCCTTTCAGAATGCTATGTAAGCTCTATTAACAATTTAAGTGGAGACAATCTATGGTGCAGATTTGTCTGTGAATTCTGCACTTGGAACGACTTCAGCATCACATGTATCAGTGTTATGAAGTAAAAGCACCACTTCTTATCCTTTAATGCCAGCAATGGATGACATCAGACTGTCAGGTGCTAACACCACAGCATTATCCACACTGACCTTATTCTTCATTGCACACATCTCTGGTGCACCTGCTCCACATTGCCATTGGCTGCCACACTGCTTCTCTGCCCCTTCCTGTCCTCAAAGGGTGGGCAGCAATTCTATCCCAGTAGCAAAAAGAGGGAGATGCTGCTGATTATTTATGGAAAATTTCCTTTTCCTAGTCCATCAGAAATACTTGGGCTGTAAAGACACCTTTTCTGGCAGTAGTATTGTTAAAGGGATATCATCCATCAGGTTGCCAAACCAAAACAAATCAGAGCACGGTTAATAAAAAGTATTTACAATGTTTGAACCCTGTCTGGGACTACCAAAACATTTGACGAAAGAGTAAGTACACAGTTCCAAGCCTTTTGTTTAAGTTCAGCTTACAGTACTGGCAATTTTCCCTTGTCAAGAAAAGGGACAGAAATGCCAATGGCAAATTCTGCTTGGCCTGGCAGAGTTGCTCTCTGTGCTTAGAACACAGCTCAGGTTACCCTTGTGTCCAAGCTTGGTTAAAGCTCAGATGTTATCAAACTACTCAGTACTACTTCACTTCCTCTGAAATTTATTTCCACATTTTCACAAAACATCTTTTGTTGACATTCTGCAAACAACACTATCCAATAAGGTGCCGATTTTTTCTTCCTGTGGAGTAACTTTGTACACCTGCAGAAAAAAAAAGAACAAGAAAAACAGGAAATATGTATAAGGAAGAAAAAAACTGATGACATACCTTCTAAAAATACATACACAAGAAAAGATTATTCCCCTCTTCCCCACTTTTACATTGGAAATTCCTACCTTCTTGTGACTACAAGACAAAATTTGGACTGAAGCAAATTCTGAAACTGCAAGAACAAGGAAAGCTATGAAACTGAATGAGAGCAGCACTTCTAACTCCACATGTTAAATGCTACGATTTGTTCAATTTTATTCATATGTCTCCTATCAATACTTTGACAGACATCATAACGATTATTTAAGTTACTTGAATTTTATCATGTAGGACACATATGCTTCAAAATACCTATTTAGCATGTGGTAATCTGTTAAGAGCATACATGCCCTAAGACAGCTCCTAACAGCTAATTGACATGTTTTTACTTTAACCACCCCTACAGGGACTATCTATGTACTTAAGATTATGAAACTGCTCAGGACTGAAATTTTTAATTAAATGAATATTTGCCTGAGAAAACAGGAAGAAAAAGTGCTTGGATGGTAGGCAGCAATTTGGAATTTATTTTTATGGTCAAATTCCCTGACAACATTAATAATTTGAAGACTTAAACTTTGTGATGTTAGGGTGTGACAACTAAAACTTGTTTCAACTAAAAAATTCTAAGAAATAATCAAGGTCCACTTAAAATGAGTTGTCCACTTGTGCTAAAGAAATACAGATCCTAAGTTAATTATGTCTGTTGATATTCAATCAGACAACTAAATAAACTATCCCTCTTCTCCATGTCAGTCTTCTCTTTTGGCTACACACCTTTTTAACTTTGGCAGTGTCTGTTAGTTGGGGGAGCTCATCTAGGGAAACCTGCTCGCCTTCCACCTGAGATGCTATATCCGCCAGATTTACAGTCTTGTCTCCATCCACAACCAGCACAATGAGTACTGCTGTGTCGCTGTCTGAAATGCCAAACTTTTTAAATGCATCTGAAATCTGAGAAAAGATAAAAAAAAAATTAAAATATTATGAGTCACTTTCTGACTACATATAAGGAACCTTTTCAGTTACTGTGTCAGATACACCAACAGTATAAATTGACAGACATTTTACATTAATGGAATTCTGACAAGCTACAAACCGTAACAGCATATTAGCGTTATTAAAAATAACAGTAGCTTCTACTAGTAGCCAGGTAGGCTGTTAAATGAATACATGTACTTAGTTTGGATGTGTGGATCTTAGCAAGCTTTTCTGGCAAAAAAGAAATTTGTTCAATAAATCTTACATTGTTGCTTGGTGAAAGGCTGAAAATAATTTCTGCATAGAGTGTTCTGGTCTTCATTTTACCTATCTTCTGTAGATGCACTGCTTTGTTGGCTGCCACAAGAATCTGAAAAGGATCTACAATCTGTAAAACACAACAGAAACAGTTATACAGAATTTTAACATACTGTTTTGAAATATGAAAAAAATCCTGACCACTTCATTTTTATAGCCTAATTCTAACAAAAAAGGACTAGATTCTAAAACTATTTATGGGTTTAAATGAGAACAAAGGCACCAGATAGTCGATTCTTGACAGCATGAATCAATTAGCATTAGAGTTTACACATGAAGCAGATTTAAACCGCTCCACCAAGCAGGATGTGAAACGAATCAAGACAACAATTGCTTTGGCCAATCCTGCCAATGCTGTGTTTTACACAGACCAACCCTTCTGCTGTAGGACATAGTAATGAAATCAAAGGAGGGCATTTGCGCAGAGCCTGGAGGACGCGCAAAGCAACTCGTGGGACAGCGACTGAGAGCACGGGTCGTCCTTCACTGAGCTCCCCCGAGGATTTCCACACCGACAGGGCGGCACACGCGTTCACTCACCATCGCGGGGTTTATCAGTGCTCCGTCAATGGATCCTTCCATGGCTTTTTTCCGCAGAGCAGCGGCATTTTTCACGTGCTGGAAGAGGAGCAGCGTGACACTGCGGCCAGGGAACAGCTCCAGCCGGTGCGTTCGCTCCATCCCGGCCGCCCCAGGGTATCGGTGGCACGGAGGCGCCGCTCGTCCCGTGGACAACGCAGCGCTACCGACACGCGGCCACTCAGACCGGGGGCTCAGCGCTTCCGACAGGAATCCCCAATGTCCGGGCCCCGCCACAGCCTCTGCCCCACGGCCCTTCCCGCCCGGCCGGGTGCCGCCCCTCGCCGCTCGCCCCGCCCCGGAAGGGCGGCGCCATCGCGGCCGGCGCGGAGCCGGCATGGAGCGGGCTGAGGCCTACGGCTTCTCGGGCGCTCTGAGCGGTGCCTTCCTGCTGTCGTGCCTGCTCTTCGCGGCCGTCAGCCGCCGACAGCGCGGGCCCTACATGGACGAGGTGTTCCACGTCCCGCAGGCGCAGGCCTACTGCCACGGCCGCTTCCTGCAGGTCAGGGAGGAACTCATCCTTGCAGCAGCAGTGTAACAGCCGCTCGGGGTCGAGGGTGGCCGAAGGCGGGTTTTGTACCGGGATGGAGGAGCAGCGCGCCTGGCAGCGCACACGGAGTTCAGAACCCTCCGGGCAACAATGCCAGGAGCTGTCTGGGCCTCCGGGCCGAGCGAAGGGGCCGTGGCGGGGTGGGGTAGCCGGGCCGCTGTGTCGGGAGCGCTCCGTAACGCTGTGTGTGTCGCGTCGCAGTGGGACCCCATGATCACCACGCTGCCCGGCCTGTACCTGCTCTCGGTGGGAGTGGTGAAGCCCGCGGCGTGGCTCCTCGGGTGGACGGGAAGCGTGGTGTGCTCCGTGGGAATGCTCAGGTTCATCAACCTCCTCTTCAGTGCTGGGAACTTCTATTTACTGTATTTGCTTCTGTTCAAGATCCATCAGAAGAATAAGGTACGGTCAGAGTAAAATAATTTTATGCACTTGTACAAGCAGCTTTGATGGCTTAGTGTATGTTCCCTTCACTACATATGTGAGCTGTTCTCAGTTTTCTGTAACTGCAAGTACCACCACCAGTTTGGCCAAGAAGACACATTCCTATTCTCTAATTTTTTTTAATATCTTTTTTCTCGTACAAGGTGCAGTCCTCTAAAATTTCATTCTTGCGCATAACTACAGGGAGTCCCATTGAAATAAAAGTTAGTACATATGCAGACTTATTATCCGAAGGTCTGAATGCTCATCTACTTGGGATTACTAGGAGTCCTCACAGAGCTTGAACAGCAGCTCCTCAGCTGCTCTGTGAGCAGCCTGTGTTGTTTATGTGGACTTCTTCTTCTTCAGCTGCAGGCATTTGATTTTGTCCGTGTTGAATTACATCATATTTTTGTTATCCCATTCCTCCAGCCTGTGTGGGTGACTCTGGATGACACCTGTACTCTTTACAGTAAATTGCCTGGTCCCACCCATGTAGTGTCAACTACAGACTTGATGACAGTGTACTCTCACTGCTTTTTTGTCTTTGATAAAGACATTAAACAGGACAGGTCCCAGTACAGATCCCCGTGGTACTTGGGTTGTTACTGTCCTTTGGGTAGAGTGTGACCAGTTCACCATCCAGCCAGTTTTTACCTGTCTAGCTGTCCGTACATCATACCGTAACAGTTCAGCTTGGATACAAGAATGCTGTATATTTAAAATTCTGGAGCATCCACCACTGCAGTAAATAGATGGTTTTAGTGGTTAATGGCTTCTTTAAAATCCTTCATGTTAGTAAAGTTACTTAGTTTAACTTTTAACCTTAAAACATTTTTTCCTGTTCCCTGATAACTGAAGGATTCCTTTACTATAAAGAAAGTTTCTTTTGGTGTATTTTCTTAGAGAAACCTCTTCATTTTTAAGCACATGATAACACTACAGAATTAGATCAGATAAATTGTTTCCACTTTTAATTTTATACTTGGAAGTGGAAACATAAATGTAAGAAAAAGTTTCATGACAGTAGTCTAAGCATTAAGTAATACTTGGACACTTCGTTGACCTCAGCATTTTCTCTATTCCTCTTTCCTGTAAGGTGGTGAGTGGCTATTTCACCCCACACTACATCATTCAGAAACATCATGCAACATTTTATCATGTTGTGGTTTGTGGTGTATCATGTAGTGAGTGGGATGATTGGGAAGAGTTTTTAACTGCCTGTCTCCTACCTTTTTTAAAGTTTCTTTTCTGACTCATGAATTATAATGAGGATAAATAATAAAAGCTGCATTAAAGATCAGAAACTTGGAGATGACCTCTCTGTGGACTGGGTTCAAGAGAGGTGATAGTAGAGGCACAAAATGGTGCTGTCTCACAGATAAACAGAATCTCATTATGAGATTGCAGGGGCATAAACCATTGATTTTACTTTCTTCTGCCTATTAGTGCAGCCTTTTTATCCAAGGTATGGGGGCAATTATGCTCCCACCATGATTTTAATGCCACAAATACGTGCACACCTGACATGTGAAAGAAGTTGGTGTATTTTTGTTGCCATATTTTTAACTCACCTGCAGTAATGTTTTGTACTTTCCACTTGGATTTTAACATTGTGTAACTGTATTAACATCACAGGAGCTTAAGAAATATATAGCATTTGTGCAATAATGGAAACAAAGAGCATAGGAGATGTTATATTGTGTTAATGGAATTCTCAAGAATGATACTAGTTTTCTTTTAATTTATTATTTTATTAGACATTGTCTAACCACATTTTTCTGCTTCTTTTTTAGGCTGTGTCTGGTTTCCAGAGAATCTTGTCTACATTAACTCTTGCAATGTTTCCCACCCTTTATTTTTTTACATTCCTTTATTATACAGATCCAGGATCAGTATTTTTTACTCTCTTTTCCTATTTAATGTGCCTTTATGGTAACCATAAAACTTCTGCTCTCCTTGGATTTTGTGGCTTCATGTTTCGTCAGACGAATATTGTGTGGACAGTTTTTTGTGCTGGAAATGTTGTTGCAGAGAAGCTAAATGAAGCCTGGAAGATTGAGTTGCAGAAAAAGAAAGATGAAAAGATTTCTTCCAGGAAAGGATCATTTTCCGATTTGACCAGAATACTGCAGTTTCTTGTTGAATATCTCACATCACCTAAAAACTTAGTTACACTTAGTGCTTTAACTTGGCCATACATCATATTAGTATCTCTGTTCTTTGTTTTTGTCTTTATCAATGGTGGAATAGTTGTTGGTGATAAAAGTAGTCATGAAGCCTGTTTGCACTTTCCTCAGCTGTTCTATTTTCTGTCCTTTACAGTTTTTTTTTCATTCCCTCATTTATTGACCCCTACTAAAATCAGGAAATTCCTTTTGTCATTGCGAAAGCACCCTGTGCAGTATAGCTTAATCGCTGTCATCTCTTTATTCCTGATCTGGAAATTTACCTACGTCCATAAGTATTTACTAGCAGATAACAGACACTATACATTTTATGTCTGGAGAAAAGTGTTCCAAAGACATGAGCTTGTAAAATACCTGTTAGTTCCATTCTATATATTTGCTGGCTGGAGTTTTGCTGATACACTAAAATCAAAATCGATATTCTGGATCTTAATGTATTTTGTATGTTTATTAGCAGTCACAGTTCCTCAAAAATTGCTAGAATTTCGTTACTTTATTTTGCCATTCTTAATATATAGGCTCAATATTCCATTTCTGTCACTATATAGACAACTTCTGGAGCTGGCTTTTTACGTTTTAGTAAATGCTGTTACCTTTTATCTTTTTCTAAACAGAACATTCAAATGGGAAAATAGTGATGAAGTACAGAGGTTTATGTGGTGACTTTTTTTTTGGTACTTTTATACCTGTAGGAAAACACTATTCTGTTTCAGGACTGGGCTCTGGAATGAAACAATGTCTTTTGCATCATGTAAGGACTGTTTTCCCTAGTTGGAATTGGGAAGTAAGCTCTTTGCTTATATTGTTGCAACCAAATGCAAGATCTGTTATAATGTGAAGATACTCCAGATGTTGAATTCATGAGAATTTTAAAATTCAATATGAGGGGAAATGTGAGAACACCTTTCTGTAATTACTGTAAAATAAGGGAGATGTTTACTGTCATTTTTCATGATAATAAAGTATTATATGACATGCCCTTGAAGGAATAACAGTTCATAAGTATGTTTCAGAGGTTTCTCTTTTAAAAAAGAAGGATTTCAGTATTCAACCTTTTTGTTTATTTATCTGTGCGCATATTTATTCCTCAGATCAGGCCATTTCCTTCTAGGTTTACTAGTTGTCAGGTATAAACCACTGCTAAAGTACAATGTTTTCAAAACCTCCTATGTCTCACTGAGTTTTCATCACTTTTTTGTCAGTAAATGCTTACATTAGTTTTATAAACAGAATGTAGGCTCTTAAATCATTAGAGCATTTTGAACATTTTATTTCAAACTGGTATTTAGAAAACACAGTGGAGGCTATGTGCGTGTGCGTTCTTTGAGGCAATAAATGTTACTGTACAAGAAAAGATAAATTGCAGTTGATTATGTGACCTATAAGAAGGGGAGTAATTTACAGATGTCAGACTGTAACATGCAGTGGATTGCAGCCTCTTAAATAATTGAGCTTTTATGTCCTGTGGTTCTGGGCTTACAGGTTTGTGCTGAAATCAGCTCGAGTGCACTCCTGAGTTGCACAGAGTATTTCAAAGATCTTTGATGTGTAATCTTCAGTAAGTACTAATGGCATTACTGAACTAGTCTTTTAAGTATTTTTCATGTTTATACAAACTTAATGGAACTTGAGTGTATATATTTTGTTTTACAAAGGCAAAATGCAATGTATATATACATATATGTATGTATATGTATTTAAAAGCATCTAGTGTGCATTATCAGAAAAAATGAAGCCTGTAATGGTTCCTGTCAGTAATGACTTTATTAAGTCTGAAAAATATTTGATTGCTAAAGTGTGTGGCAGAGGAGGGTGGTGTCCAAAACTTCAGGTACTGTGTAGCCTCTTTAAAGTCGTTATTGTTCTGTAATGAAAATACTGCAGCCAGATCTGTGCAAACATCATATTATCGGCACTCAAGTCACTCTGAAATGGAATTGTTTTTCAAGGGGTCAGTACTAGTGAGTTACAGACTCAGGTCAATACTGTTACTGTTTTCTTTTGCAACATTAAGACATTAAGATCAGTGTCCTGGCTCCAGTTCCTTCCCTGTACTAACACTGTGGGTGTGGTGAGCTCAGATTCTGATCAGTGCCTTCGCAGCCCTGTTTCTCCTAAGGAAATCCTCAAGCCACTCTTCAATGAGTAGGTGTGTTTGTATTGAATTTAAGATATCTGCCAGGTCACTCTTTGCTTCTTGGCCTTTTGCCAGCCTGGTAATTTGTTGTCAATGTGTACCGTAGGGAACACCATTTTCAATCATTCCCTATTTGCTTCTTCAAATTGAAGGGAAAAGAGAAACCTGAAATGGGTTGCTTTTGAAGAATCCAGCATGGTTCTGGCAGAGTCCAGATATTGTGTTGCGATTTCAGTGTCACAGATTTGGGAGGGGAAGTCTTGCGTGCCTTCTGCTTCCAATTTTGTTTTTGTGTGCCATGCCAATAAAATCATAAGATAAAGAGCATTTGCTGCCTTGAGTACAACTTCATTTGTGCCCTGAAATACTGAGTTGGAATGGTAACATGGGAAGGCATGGGGCTCTGTCTAGTATTCTAAATTGTATCTTAGATCTGAGGGTTTTCTCTGGTTTTACATTGGGGAGCAGGTGTCCATTCCCTTGAGGAAAAGAAAATTCCCTTGCAGAGATCCCTGTGTAGTCCACAGGTGTTTTGTCCAGCATGTCTGTAGTTACTGGTTTCAAATACCTCTGATGATCAACACTGTTGAGAGACTGTTAGGCTTCCTACTTTTAACAGAAGTAGAAGCTGTGTTTCAAGTGAAAAGAGCTGGCTTAAACATGTACAACTTAAAAAGTTCTTTTTTGTAGTGAAAAGTGAATGCAAAAAGTCCACCAAAATTTAGAGCACAATACCTTTCTAATGAGCTCCACCCCAGGAGACACTAGAAAAATTACTGTGACCTGCTGGGGCTGCTTAACCAGTATTATGAAATGGTGTAATATTTTGTAATGGAATTTATCACTATACTTACAGATTTTAATTTAAAAGTACAATTATGCTTAATATGTTTTGCTCATTTGAAAGCAGGCTGAGCTGATAAAAGTTTATTTAAAGAGGGAAGTTGATGAATTACTAAAGTATGAAAGGAGAACATATTTGTAGAATAAAGCTATATTTTTACTTTTGCCTATGAGCCTGGTAATATTGCAGGTAATATTCAATGTTGGCCAAGTCAGTCCAGGAATCAGGGTGGTTATATTTGTATCAGAATTGGTCATAAAGAAAGGTCTCCAAATTCCGTCAGTATTTTCTAGAACTTTGACAAATAGCACTAGCACTATTGAAATTCATTGAAAAATGGATTTTAGTATTTTGCTCCTGAAATATTATCTAGTTTAGCTGTTAGCTGTTTTCCTTAAAGACATGCAGAAAGGGTTGTATTTATCCTGCTTTATGTTGCCAAGGTCTTCTAGATTCAATAGAACCATAATTGCTTACTTTAGGTTAATTCTCAGCAGGTGTCATTTGGCAATGAAATGTCTTAAAACAGCTTTAAAACGTTCATGTCTTGTAAATTTTATTAGTTACTAATTTAGAATGAAGTCACACTAATTTCTTAAAGTATCCAAGGTAAAACCAAAAATGGCATAGCTAGCATTTCTATAATGGCTGCTTAAAAAAAAGGGCTCAGTTTTTTTCTTAGAGAGAAAGATGATTTTTCAGTAACTGTTGGAATAATAAAAATAGCTGAATAGTCATAGCATGGCTGAATTGTTTTGAAGTGGGGGGAAAAAATACAAATAGTTGAACAATTTTTTTTCTTTCAGTTAAAAAAATGTTGTTATTCATCAAGATAGGAAGTTTGATAATCCTTTATGCTGTGAACTGCATTTCCTGCTATTTGTGAGCATTCTATATTTCATTCCTTTTAACTTCTTTGACAACAAATGTTCATGTTCAAAATTAGCAAGAATTTTATATCATAAGCGATGCTGAAATATTTTTTAATCTGTTAATTTTCTAGAGGGTTGATAAAGAAGATGGATTCCTTCTGTTAGAAAGTAAGGAAAAGTATTCTGTAGTGTCTGGGGGCGGTTGGTTTTTGTCCTGTTAATGCAGCTCTGATGTTTTCTGTTGTTCACAAGGTGGCAGTCCTGTGCTGTCTTGTTGAGGTGACCAAGTGCTTAGTGCAATGCTGCTTGAAATCATAATGTTGTTCCAGCAACACTTTGATAATTAGAATATTTCAAGTTCTCTCATGGCTGATTGCTTGTTTTAGTAACTGATTTAGCTATAATATCATTGTTAATTTTAAATGCGTATAGTATGTTAAGTTCTATTAATCTTAAAAGTGTCTTTCTGGCATTTTTTTCTGTTTGGGAAATTTTCATATCTGCTCTAAGAGAACAAAATGAAACTCGAAATCCTACTGTTGTAAAGATGTCATTGTTTTTAGCAGATTAGCAGATTTCCTTTTGGTGTTTTATTATTAAATTTCACAGTATTTTTACTTTCTTTGCATATTCATTCTATTTGTTGCTGTCTAAGAAGAAAAAAAACTGAAGGACAAATTGAGGAAAGCAGAGTAATTATGCTTTTGAGACTGACACATGGTGATTTTCTAAAATATTCACTCTTATTTGGGTGATGCACATTCGAACTATAAATGTTCAAGTGTCTGTTGGCCCTATAGTAGTCAATATACCTTCTTTTAAATGTGTCATCTAGTTCTTGCATAATGAAAAATTGTAAAGCCCAATCCATGAAAATGCTTCTAATTATCTTAAACTTTGTCTATATTCAGCATCCTGATTTTTTCCCCTGAAAAACTTTGCTCTCTTTGCTTATCCCTTGTTAGATTAGACATGCTTTTTATTTTCAATTCAGTGACATTCGTATGTTACCTGAGGCACGTTTTATAAAAAAACATCCTTCTTAAAAGTATGCTTTAGACGAATGCAGATAATTGGTGTTGCTAACAAACATCCTTTTGCCAACAAAAAGGATCTCTCCATGAGACAGAAATGCTAATCTACCTAGCCATGTGTAGCTAAAATGCCCTTAATTTGCCAGTTTTTCTGCTTGATCTCAGAGGATGCTTGGGACCTCACGCTGTTCCTTCAGCTTCAGGGATAGCTGGGATACAAGGAGCAGGAAGCAAGAGGAAAAACATTTCTGCAGATCACTGTCATTGCAGTGCTGCCGTAGCTGGGAGCGTGCAAGGCTGCCAGGAGCAGGAATGAGTGGGTGCTTTTGGGGGTTAGAGGGCACCACTGTACTTAGCAGAGCACTGTGGCTGGCTAAAACATGAGGTGATAGGGGAGAGCTGCTTGCCATACTTGAGTGGGAAAGTCTTCAGCTGCAAGAAGAATCTGCTTGTTGCTAGGGCACAGGGAGAATGATCCTCTGAAATCTGACAGTGAACTGGTTTGTTGGAAGATGTTTTAGTGCTTCACTGTGCATCTGTAAATAAAAACACTGTTCTTGCAGTGTTCAGGAAATATGAGCTTGAAACACAGCTATGTGTCACAAATGGGGAAGGGGTTGCTTTCATTTTCATGGAATCATAGAATCATTAAGGTTGGACAAGACTCCTAAGACCATTGAGTCCTCCTATCAACCCAGTACTACCTTTTTCACCACTAAACCATCTCCCCAGCTGCCACATTTGTGCACCTTTTTAACCCTTGGAGGGATGGTGATTCCACCACTTCCCTGGACAGCCTGTTTCAATGCCTGACTATCCTTTCCATGAAGAATTTTTTTGTAATATCCAATCTGAATTTAAGGCCGTTTCATCTGGTCCTCTCACTTGTTATGTGGGAGAACAGACCAACTCCAGCCTGGCTACAACCTTGTTTCAGAGACAACTTTCAGACACCTCCTTCAGACCTGTAAGTTTATTATATGTAAATCACATTTTCCTGCATTTTTCTGTGATTCCCATTTGATTCCCATCAAATCTCAAACAAAGCATTGTCTGGCTAATTTTCACATTGTCAGTTGCCCAGATACTTTAGTGGGTTTATAATACAAAATTGATGTATCTTAAAAAATAAACATCATTAAAGCAGTCTTTCCCATGTGGTTTATCTCCTGGTTTTAAGTAGATGTAAATTAATATCCCATGCATTTAATTCCAATTGGTTTGAACTCCTATTAGTAACAGCAGTGTATGCCTTTTCAAAGATGTAATTGTGAGAGCTCGTGTCCTTAGCTACATTCCCATCTTCTGTAATGAGATTATTTCTATGACAATACTTTTAGAAGAGTTGATATCAAAATGTCAAAATGTAATCTTGTGAAAGTATAATGAAAAAGGAATGGTGATTATCACTGGCAAGAGTAATTTTAGGGCACTACTTCAGACCTGCAAGTTTAGTACACATAAAGCATGCTTCATTTTTCTGTGTTCCCATCAAATCTCAAAGCATTGCCTGGCTGAACTGAAATTTAAATGACAAGCTTCAAAAGCACAAAGGAGACGCAGCTAGGAACATCACCGATTTCAGGGATAGCACTTCGCCCTCGGAGTCAGCGCTGATCAAATGCCACCACGTTGTTGGTGTGTGGGAGTAAGCACAGCATAACCATAGTCCTGGCGAAGGGCAGCGAGGGTGTTCTGTGTGCTGCTTATGGGATTCCTTCCCTACTAGCTGCTCTGTGCATTCCTGAGCTGCTACAGCACTACGTCCTTCTCATTATCAATAGCCTTGTTTTACGTTGGAGATAGTTGTGACAGTGGGAATTCATCTGCCAGATGTCTTGTTGAAACCACCTTCTAGCTCGAGCTGCTTGCTAGAACCCTGCCTGTTCAGGCAGGGCACTTGTGAGCCGGGGAAGCCTCATATCCAAGACTGAGGCCCAAATGACCGAAGTTTGAGCTGATTTTCCTGGCAACCACTCTGCTAGCTGAATTTGAAAAGTTTCAGCCCAATCCAGTGTGTTGTTAACTTGCTTTAAAATCTCAAGAAGCCTTGTGGAATTCCTTCTCTCTTCAGGTCCAGCCCCTGGGGAAAGAAACAGTAACACGCCAAAGGAAAAGGAATTTATTTGCTGTTTATAGTGAAGAGTTGTATGTATCCTTGGTAAAACTGTATCAGTGCACGTTTGCTTCAATAGCAGCGAGTTTTGTTCCCTTAACTATTACTGGGATGGAATTTTCTGCCTTCTTTTCTGAAACAGAGAAGAAGAACAGTTTGCTTGAAACCAAAAAGAAATTAGGTGTCCAGCAGTTTTCTTAAGAATTAAGAAAACATATTTGGGATTCTGGAAACAGCTGTTGTCTGAGAGAAGCTTTAAGTTCGCCTTCAAGATAAATACTAGTAATTTCACTTCTCCCTCCTATACTGCTTATAAAATATATATTACTTAAATTTTGGAAGGGTGGAAGAGGGGGGTAGCATTACAATGGCCTGATCTGGCTGTTTGCCTGATCAGGCCAGGAGACCACAAGACTTTGAGAACTTCCACCAAGGAGGGAGTTACTTTCCACATTATATAAGTGAATCCTGTAGAGTTTGATATTTTGAAGCTGAAATGGAGCACATCTTTTGAAAACACACTATTTAAAGCAGTCAAGTAGTGATGAATTTGCCATTTCACTAGACAAGCTTTTGCAGAGTTAATTACTTCTACTCTTAGAAACCTTTTCTCTCTAGTTATGATCTTTTTTTACATCTGTGCAAAGACAATTCTCCCCATTTTCCTCTTCCACTTGTGCAGATACATATAATTTATGCTGGTATGTACAGATCACAGCACAACACAACAGCCTCCAGAGACATGAGGATTTGGCGCTCCAGATTTGATTTTCTCTAGCTTTATTTTCAGCATATAAAGAAGTTATGATTAATATAATTGAAGACTTCACAAAACTTCTGAGATCTTCTCAGAGGAAGTATCATCTACCTAGACCTGCTCTGTTTAGCTGAAACAAGGTCTGTGGCACCTTGTATGCGTGGATACCCTTACTGTGAGGAGCATGCTGGCTACCTTGTACATGAAGCATCAATTCTTGATTTTTAAAGTCAAGCTAATGGAAAAATCAGCCCAAAATAAATATACTAACAATTCCCGTAACAACTGCTTTCATCTTTTTTAGTGAAGTGGCTGGAGATACACACAACTATTTTCTTGCTTCTCCTTGATTATTACTATATTAATAGTAGTTAGGGCATGTGAAGTTTCAATTTGGCTGAGCAGTTTATGATTTGGCTCTTTCCTGTGGAGCTCCTTGAAGTTAAATGCTTATGGAGGCAAATTTAATTGATTGATTACTGTCTTGATCTGTAAAGCCAGGGCTAACTCAAGTAGCTTGCTGTTGTATCGAGAAGTTGGCTATGTTTGCCTTGAGACAGTTTCTTTGTGGAGTTTGTGCACAGGAATATTCTTTTTCTGTCCAGTTAAAAATAAAGGTATTCAGATTATGAGAATTGGCTGGTTCTGTAAGAAAGCCTGCTTTTCTTATCCTTATACTGATTAAACCAAATTTCATTTGCCCTAATGGGTCTCTGTGTACTCTCTAATACTTGGAATCACTCTGCTTGAGGGTCAGAGGGTGTTAGGCGTTGCTGTAGACAACTATCAGATCAGCTAACTTTGCAGGAAGCCTTTGATTTTGAATAACAAATCACCACCACCATCAACTGGGCTCATTCTTCTTGCACTTTCAAATCCTAGCTTTATAGTTAAAACTTCTTTGTGAATAAAGAAAACAGTTTTTTTTCTTTCTGGAAAACAATTGTCAATCCTACTAGCAATTAAGGCTTCTATAAACCTTAGCATGCAGTTACAACAAAGATCAGTTAAAGTAAGTCGTTTGTGACTGAATCTGAGTCAAAGATGTTAACACCTGTGAAGATTCTGCCATTTTATTTAAGTCACACACAATAGAATACATGATGCTCTTGAACTTTCTTGCCCATCAGTTTGTCAGAGAATAAGCAAGCAAGAAAAGCCTTTAAAGTCAATCCTAAAGTCTAACTAACTGCTAGTCTGCAGTTACTTGGTGAAAAACTAGCCTGTCAAAATCAGCTTCTAGTCTCTTTTGTAAAGAGCTTTAAAAGATTTCTGAGATTTTGCTGGGATGGATCTCATGATAAATGTTCTTCAACCCTTTTTGTTTTTTCTTTCAAAATGCAAGATCCTCTTCCCTCAATGTGGCTTTATTGCCTCTTGGATAAAAAATTGTTTTGGAGGTCTGTTTTATTACTTTAAAGAAATGTATGCATTAACACGAGTAATACTTAGACCAAATGGATCTATACCCTGCCGCCAAAATGCAAACAACAGTATGTATTGACAGAATATATTTAATACTTTATTTTCTCATTAAATCTAGCATAAAGTAGACAGGATAATTTGGTATCAGACTTAATCTTTCACGTTACTCTGCAAGTAAGTGCATAGATATTGACAATTCGTTTGGTCCTTTGAACATACACTTCCAAGGCAAGAGTTGAAGAAGGTAATTACAATCCAAGTCTCTTTTCCATTACCCACACACTAATTTAATTGAAATTGTAGTAAGTACAACTTCACGGGATGAATCTATTTTCATTTCAATACTGCATTCTCCAAGGACACTAGAGGATATAAATCAACAGGAACTACACACTAAAGAAATAATAATGCCCTGTGGAGATGCTCCAGCTGTGTGCTCTCAATCGTACAACCCGAAAGAACAGGCATAAAGACCTCACAGATTTTTGGATTTGTATATTCACTAGAATGTACAATGTTAAAAAATAAAATAAAACTCAGGGCAGTGACTACTTTTTTTTTTTGGTAAAACCACCATTTGATATTTACAACAATGGAACAATACAAGGAAATACAAAGGTGAAAAGATATCTTGTGACAGATTTTCTGTTGTCAGCTCATCTAAGGTAGAAAGCAGCTGTGCACCAAATCTGAAAAGGTGGATCTACTTGTTCATGTGTTCATCTGCATTTTTATCATTCTAAATACCTTTATAAATCTGATATTTTTCTTTGAACCTTCACTAGGACTTCTGTATTTTGATAACAAATAAAAGAATAAACTGAAGGGTGTTCCTGGTACATTGCATGGAGAAAAAAGATAAAAGTAGTGCTGTGTGCATTTGCAGGAAGCTTAGGCCAGGAATGAATTCCATAAAGGCCCCTCAGCCTCCACTTTCATCCCTTTCTAGGGTGAATGATCCCATTCCTCCCACCAGAGGCTGTATTTCTTTTTGCTTGGCTGTTCTTCCTTTTGTGAAGGAACCTCTCTTCTCCATGTAAGCATGTGTCACAGACTGTCCACAGTTGTAGCTGGCTTTGTCCCAGCCACCCTGGCATGCTCATGACTGTTTCTTTATCTCATTCTTGCTGCCAAAAACCAAAACTCATTGTTCATTTAAGCAAGGATTTCAAGAGATGTAAGTGTAGGCTGTACTTAACCATTGGCTTGATGGGATGGCACCAAAAAGACTGGCCTGGCAAAAGGAGGAGTGTGTGATAATCCTTCCCTGGCTGTCAGAAGCAAATTTGCAGTGTGGGAGTTCTGCTTGTCTTGATTTTCCTAGTAGAGCCTCTTCAAATGATTGATCCTTTTTAGCTGGGGTGAGCTGACAGCCCTTTTGCCTTGTCCTGAGATAATGTAACAAAGCTCTAAGCTCAGCAGACTGTGTTGTTCTACCTTCAAGAAGCAATAAAGATAGCCATAAAATTAGATGTCAGTTGTTGGCCCAGCCTGGCCTCCTCCTCTGAGAGGTTGAAGCATCAGCATCTGCACAACCTGGGAATGGATGGGTTTTCAGCAACCCAAAAGCCAAGGGTTGTTTTTTGATGTTTCCTAAACTTATAAACTATTTGGTTCTTATTTAGGCTAATATAAATTGTGTCCCTAATTCACCCATGGAAGATGTTTTGAAAGGCACAAATGCAGACCTGCACTTAAGATGTATGATTCGGGCTTCAGAAGTCGTGAGATAAACAAACAAAGGAAAAGACAATTTCCGTGGTGTTTCTTAATTTCTTGTACTCAAGGATACACTAAATGAAGTTTTGTTAGAACTGAAATAGATATGGAAAACTGTTCACCTTATAAAACCCTTGCTTTGTCCTGTATTTTTCATCATGTGGTTCCCATTGAATGTAGTGGAGAGTGGATGAGATGATGCATGAAAGAATATTTTTTACTAGACATGTGACTACAGAATAAAATACACTTTTCACTGTTTTCTATGTACATGAGTTTCCCTCTCAAACACTGAAAGAACTTACATTGGTTTCTGCTGTTGAGACGGGTTCTCTGGTGGCTCATTAGAGCTTGATGTCCTTCAAAATGCATGAGTGCAGCTGGTGATAGTGGTCAAGTGGCACTCATGAATAGCTTTTTTCTTTTAATTTCAAGTCACTTTCTTCATTTTGAATTTTGTCTGTGATATGTGACAAACTAGTGTCATTGGCTTTCCTCTTACTGGATAAGGACGTTTTTCTGATTTTGTGTGTACTGCCTTTATTTTCTCCCTGCATCTCATGGCTTTTTACAAAGTTTTTTATAAGCAGATGGTGAGTTATTTACATAGAACCAGTCTTGTCCTCTTGATCTATACTTTATTTTGTAATACTTAAAAATTGCTTTGGATAAATATATTTCCAATACACATAACTGAACAAAAAATTACAACCAGTGTTTTTTGAAGGAAATGTATTGGATAGTCTCCTTTCTTTGTAGCTATTTAAGAAAACGCAAGTCCTCATGGAAGGAAAAATATTAAACTGAAGATTAATATTTTATCATTAATTATAAAGAGATTTTTCTTTAAAAGAAAAAAATTAACCTTTATATTTTGGCTTCAATCATAGAACACAGATTGGATTTATTCCCCTTGGGAATTTATTCTCCTTGGGACAAGGAGAGTCAATATACTCGAATTCCTACTGCTCCTATTAAACCGTCCCTTTATTGTTCAAATTAAATACATAATTTGCAAATAATACATAAATAAAAATATATCTTCTAGAAAAAGAAGAACCTAAAGTGGGTGGATGAAGAAGAAAAGCCTGAGTACTATGTATTTATCAACAGAAATCTTTCAGTTTCCAGATACCTGGTAAGATGGCTGCTTCCTTCCGTCTGAAGAGCTCCTTCACAGGAGTGAGTGGTGGTGCCATGAGGGGCTCAAGAATTCAAGGCAACTATTGCAATACTTTCTGTATTTCTTGAAGAGCTGAGCTCCCATCAGCTTTTGCTTTTCTGACTGTGCCAAATTTGCTCCTTTTCCTTCATGGAAATTTAAAATAATTGCTGACAGTTTTAAACCTGAGAGCAGGTAGGTGACCTACTGATGAAAGCCACAGTGCTGAGAGTTCCTGATTCAAACAATGACATTTTTTGTTCTTCACCTCACATATTACTGTACAACATGGATAATAAGGAAAAAGCTGAGACCTTAGCACTGACTCTGTCATTTTAATTTTTCAGTTCATTGCAAATAGGGCTGTGTTGCTCTTAAATACCCAGGATTTCTTGAGTGTCTTACTGTTAGAAACTTACTGCATTTGATTTATAGCATTTCTATAACACAAAGCATTCCTGCCTCAAAAAGTAACAATTTTCTGTCCAAATGAAAATAAAATGCTGGTATGCTTGGAATTAGGTATCGTCTAGGCAGAACATCTTGAAAGATGTTCCTTTATAAAGCTGTTGCTTGTTTCTTTTTTTCCCTTCTCTTGGCGAGTATGAGATTTTTCATTACAAAATTACAAGTGGCACATGTTGTAGTAAGTCATATCTGCACTGCAAGTATCTGTGCTAACCATGAACATGACCCAAGGCATATTAGTCAGCTGTGAAGAATCACTTGTCAGATAAAGCCTGTCTGCAGGAGGACAGAAAATGTTTATTGGAATTCAGTGACTGTCAGGGGTGGTACCTGCTGCCACTGCCGTTGCTCCTCCAAAGGCATGTTAATTAAACAAGATGCAAAGAAAATAAGTCTGTCACATTCTTGTGGTCAGAATCCGGGGAGAGGTAACAGATGATGACTTAAATGGTTTCCGAAAGCTTTGTTTTGTTTTTTTTTAAATAAATTGTTCAATAGATACCAGGTTCCTTGAAATTACAGTAAAATGGTATTTTACCTTTCTCCTTGTGTTTAGTTCCTCCTTTGATACTGCAGAAGCCCAGAAGATGATGGGCTGGTGTGTATGTCTCAAACACTGATAGCTGGATGTGTGCTTATACTATAAGAAAAAGGACTAATTTATACCAATTTCCATGGCAAGTGTGTAATATACTAATAAAACTCTGTAAGTTTTGCAGATCCTCTGACTTTTGTCTTCTTTTTTTTTTCAAGTGAGCATCTGCTAATGTCAGGAGCTTCCTTCTCCTTAAGGGTGGGATGTCACAGGATATTAGACATATGATTGTATGAGGAGCTGTTCCAAGTACATCCATCTCTCACAAATAAGTGGCTATGCAGCTTGGAGATAAAGAGCTTTCTGATCCCATTGGATTTCAAGCAAAAGAGTATACTCTTACTCAGACTTTGGTTACTAAAATCACTTAGATTTTGATCCACCTGGCTGGAGACAAATTATTGTAATTGAAGCTGATAGTGACACAGTGGTCAACAAAGTCCTACAGTTTCACTGTTAATGATGTGAGCATCCATTAGAATCACTTTGCTGAAGGCTCACCTGTAAGGGCTCAAAGGAAATTGCTGTGTCAGGCTCAAACCATACCTAATTCTAATTTATGTGTTTTATTGCAAGTTCTTGTGTTGACCCTTAAATCTAGTACCAATCATAGTACAATATAGTACATGTGCTGTAATTGAAAACTAATTGTATTTTCATTTTTATTTCTCTTTCGAAACTATAACTTCTCTTTACTATAATGTATCCCAAAACTTTGCCGAAGCATCCTTTTTTTATATAGCACAGCTTCCCCAAAATAATAAAGAATTTGTCAATATCATCAGGATCCCAGAGGATGACTTTGGTAACTCCAAATATTGTATTCCTAATATAAAATAACAAATACTTGCAAGAAGTATGGATTCACATATAAATGCTGCCTAGTAATTGGGAGTCTATATATATGCATTATAACCTAACAGGGTTAGAAGATTGCAAAGTCGTCAATGACTTTGGTGTCTGCAAATTGATTCACTATTTTAGTAACCAAGCCTGTAATTCACTTTTGGGAGAAGAGAGACAGATAGTCTTTGTGTGGAAGATTAGTCTTACAGTAAGTAGTACTTTGGATCTTCTATTTTAATCATCCATAAAACAGTAGAAAAAGTGCCCTGTGTTGTATTGTGTCATCGTCTCTACAACACTTAAAAACCACATTCCCAGGGCTATTTTTAAAAGCATGAAGTGGAGGGAAATATATTTGATGAGAATGTGTGATTAAGGTTGGGAGTTTTTCAGGGTGACCTGATTTTTTATCTCTGTTTTCTCATCTTTGCAATAAGGATTAAGAGAGGAGTTTGTGTTTCATTTTAGTATTCCTGCTCATGAGCATTTACCTGCCGAGCACCCTGATTCCCCCTCAGGCACAGGAGGTGCAGCCCATACCCTGTAGTGGGGCTCCTGCCACGGGGGTACCTCCTGTGAGGCCCTGACTGCCATGGGGGAGGGCACTGTCCTCTCCTCGGGCCACATGAACTGAAAGTCCTTCCTGGCCTTCATCCCAGTGCCCTGAGGACCACGTTGGCTTTGCTGCATGAGGACAAGGGAGTGATGCAGGAGCTTTCCTGGAGCAGGATTTTTGGGTGAAAGAAGCAGAGCAGAGAAGGTGTGTTTTTAAATTATTTCCCCATGCCAGCGTGCCTGTTGTCCATAGGTCTTGCCAAATTGAGCTTTAAATAGAGTCAGACAGTTTATACAGACTAATAATATAAGTCTGTGTTGATGTTGGCACTCAAGCCACTTTGCTTTTAAAGGCTGTTCACTGAGATTGGAGCACAGCCACGACCCCAGGCGCCGGCCTGAAACTATGATGGTACAGTAAAGTGACAGGAGAAATAGGTCAGGAAGAACATCTACCTGGGAAAATGAGTCAAGACCTTGTCTTAGTTTACAGCACAGTTAGAGGGCTTTCATGCTCTCTGTCTTTGACGTCCCAAGTCAGGGAAGGAGATGGAAAGCTCGTGTTGGTGTGGTCTGATGTGGCCACTGGTGACAGGTGAGCCCTCTTCAGGGGCATTCGGGGCACTCAGGTCAGTGAGTGCATTTCTGGATTATTATAAAATTTGAAAGTGCCATTTTACTGTAAGAGTTTGATGAAAAAGAGAAGAGGGATATAGCAGAGATCAGCCTGAATTTGGGAATGACACTGTCCCTCCTGCAAGCATAAGAAGTCAGATCAGCTTTGGCCAGGGATTTAGTTACATGTGTTTAAATGAACCCCAACAAATTCCAAATTCTGAATTTCTGAAGTGTGCTCAAATATACATAGATCTTTTTCTAAGACCATCTGTCTGGGTCATGAGAATATTTGGCTGCCTTTATTGTAGTGGTACTACATGTCGCCTCATTTCGATGCTCAGCCGACTGCTCTGGAGAAGATCCCTACTACACGGCTGGCTAGAAGCCACTCCTCCTGCTCTTGTTTGCTCTAGTTGAGCCTGTGGTTGCAAATCTAAAATAAGCATTCTGAAACCAGCTTTTCTTTGATCTGTAGTGAAGCACATCTCTTCCAGTTAGAGTCAAACGCTGCATGTCAACTTGTAAAACATGAACAAATTGAAGGATGGCTTCAGATTTCTAAGCAATACGGGTAAGAAAGACTGAATATACCAATAGGCCATTTGCTGTTATTCTAGTGAAGGTCTTCCATTAAGAAGACCAGAAGAACTTATTTCTGCTGATGTTGGTACTTGGTGGTGTTTATTTGCAAGCAGCAGCAGCAGGGTTGTAAAGCCATCTGTTTACAAACCACAGTTTTTAACATGGGCTTAATCACTCAGCTCAAGACTGCTGTAACAAGCTATTTACATCTCTGTGTCAGACAGAAACATGTGGTCCTTCCATTCCCTCACATTCCCTCCCTACTTGCTCAGCATGTCCTCATAAGAGTCTGTTCTACTAAAAATGCTCTAAAGCAGATCACTTAGCATTTTACTTGGGGACTCAGAGCAGGGTATTTGCTCCCAAAAGGATGTCATTTGTCACTGGAAGCTGTCGGGTTTACCAGATCCTTCTGAAATGTGGTTTCTGAGCTGACTCCAGTATTCTGGCACTGCAGACCTTGCAGAGCACACGACTACAGTGTCCATGTTTCACCCTGCTCATGTAGCACTTTCAACACCTCTGTGTGCTACATTTTGCACATTTCCCTGCATGGCTGCACTTGGTGCATATTCTTACAAATATCTGGCTGCCCCTGGGTGTACAAGAGAAGAGGAGAGTCATGAAAATTTCCATGTCCTGATCCCTATGGTGAATTTTCTCCCAAAGAGCCACAGGTGCTTGTGCTGCTTGGGGCTCTCAGTGACAATGGGAGTAGCTTCACATCCCAGACTCTACTAGTTCCAAGATTTTCTGGAGTTTTTTTACAAGTACTTTTTAGATTAGCCAGTGGGCATGTAACACTACAAGCGTGTTTCTATAGAAGGAAAGGGTTCCTTTCAGCATGTTTGTAGACAATGCAAAGATTTCATGGACTTTACACTCTGTGCCTTGTTTTGAAACACGTTCAAAAAACTGTCTATGCAATCTGTCCAAGAAATCTTAAAATTATACTTGGATTTACTTTTGGAACATGCGACAAGGTGGACTAATTTAACTCGATTTGCTCCATTGAAAGTGCCATTTGAATGGACTGACAATCAGCATTTTGATAGTAGGTCCTTTCCTTGTATTAGTTTCCCTCTTCTCTTTTTATTGGCCTTAATTTCCTTCTCTTCTACCTAAACTCTGGAGGAGTCTTTTTGTTGGAATAGGTGACCAGGAAGATGAGTCTTAGCACTCAGATGGAGACATCTAGTCCAAGGGCAGTCTAGTCCAGCTGCCTCTAAAACTGGATTTAGATCTCTTGATATTAGTAATAATAGAGTTTAATCACACTGGTATCTAGTAGCACCTCCATTTAATTATTTTATGTTAACAGTGATAGTATTACACAGCTCCTTTACTAGAACCATCACACCTTTAAATATGTGGAAATTCTCTGCAATTTAATGAAAAACAAATTTGAAACCTCAACAATCATCATTCTCTGAGAAAATGAAATATTTTGTCAGAAATTTTGTCCATCAGCCCAGACCATGACAAGAGACTTCAAAGCTCCCATCCGTGTTTCTCTTGACATTAACTATTTCTGAGTAGAGTAATTTGTGCAACATTTGTAGTATGATGGCACTGAATCACCAACCTGGCTGAATGGGTGAGCAGTGACATTGTCTCGGAGGGAAAATGCACTGGTGCTTTCACAGACACAAGCCAAAATGGAGTTCAGCCAACTAACTCACTAAAAAAAAAAAAAAAAAAGGAAAAAAAAAAAAGGAAAAAAAAAAGAAAAAAAAAGAAAAAAATAAGAAAAAAAGAGTGAGAGAAAGCAAAGAAAAACTGCAGGTGGAATGAAGCATAATGCAAAAAGGAAGACCACCGTATTTCTGGGGTCAACCAGTCTAGCAAGTATTATTCATTTGTGACACAATCCATGTAGAAGCTGAGGAGGTGAAAAGACCAGGAAATATATACTGTACATGTCAATGTTTGCACCATTCAGTCTCGTTCCACTACAACAGACACTGTAATGGGCTGTATTATTTATGTCTTCCATAGCCCTGCTGATGCCTAGGTTTTAACTTATATTTTCCTGATTCTGTACTGCTTAGCGTGTAACTCTGAGGTTTCTTGTAGCCTGTTAATTTCTGCTCTCTCATGCTTAGGTAGACATAACAAAGCCTCTCTGGGCCTGCTCTCCAAGATCACCCAGACTGTCCTAGGCTCAAGAAGTATAATCCAAAGAGCTTCTAAGGGGGCCGGGGGGGGGGGGGGGTGGAAATTACATAATTGAACTGAAGTTTTAATTGGAGAATTAACTGATACGCAAATGAACCAAACCTATAAAGGTGTGAAGAACTCATGACCTGTTGTCCATCTTGGGGTCCATTTTTGGCAACAGCCTGTGGCTCCCAGGGTGTACCTTTGAAGGCCTTTCAAATAAATACCTATTTTATTCTTTTACTCCTGTCCAGTCTCTGTTTCTGGGAGGCCTCTTAAGGCATCACTGCTCCCAGAAAAACAAATGCTATCCTTGAGTAATCAGAGTATTTATACTGTAGGTCCTCAGTGAGGATGGATAAAGAAGTTTAGTGCTTTAAAGAATATTTGAACTTTTGAGTTCTCAATTTCTTTAAACAATTTAAAATAAAAATAATTGTTTTCTTATGCCTCAGACCATTAGTTAGGGGTTTTTTTTAAAAAAAATCTTTTAGATTAATTTATTTCCCATTGGACAAAATGTGGGAAATGTCACCGAGAAAAATATCTTAATTATATCAGTGATTTCATTGTATCAAGAATCCCCTGCTTTCTCTGCTGTTTATTAATGTGTTTCATTTCTAAGCTCTGGTTTCTCCCAGAGTCATTGTCAATGACTTGAGAAACTATTTTGTAGCAGAAGGACCAGCCTGCCTAGGCTCCCTGGTCTCCTCTCAAAGGGCACAGAAGCAATGTGTAGCTATCAAGTCTTATTGTTTTTCCATGTAGGAAATAGATGAGGATTAGTAACCATTATGCACGTCTGGAAAAGTAACAGACAAAGAAATCCTTCTTAACTAGACTAACAGGTAAAGAGAAAAACCAAACAGCTTACAGGGATGGATACATCCTGGGAACGACTTTCTGTGAGCAGACACACTTCCAGCTCAGATGTTACAAAGGACTCTGTAGTTTGAACTATCAGAGAAATGGATCAAACAGCACAGTCAGAAGGAAGAAAAGGAACAGCTGGGCACACACAAGATCAGATTTAGGCAAGAACAGAATTGTGATGATGCATCAATGAAATGTAGTAACTTAAAAAGGGATTGCCTGGTGAAGGAAAAGGGAGATAACCAGGTAGCATCACTTCAAAATCCTCCATAATCCTCTATACTTCTTCATGTCCTGCAGGTAAGGATGCACACTGCTTCCTATATGGTTCCTATATAAAAGCAGAAGATTAAGTTTTCTATCCCATTTTTGTATCTTGTGGTGACAGGCAGAGTCTTCGAGAATGTGTCACAGTCCCGAGGACACTCATGTCCCTGCCCACCCTGCCCATGGCCTGGGATCCCATTGCAGCACAGTCCAGAGCCACCAGTCCGTGTCCCAGCAATGCTGTTGGGGCCTGGTCCCCAGCCCTGCCACAGCCTTGCCTGAACAAGAGAATTAGGGTTTTTCTCTGGCTCACTGAATGAGTTGCAGAACTCCCCTGGGCTTTGAGGGGGCCAGGGTGTGGCCCATGGCATAGTTCAGTCATCTACTCTGTGGTGTAGCAGGTGATCATTGGAGCTCAAAACGAATGAGTTTTTTGAACATCTTTTTTCTGTAATGCATCCTTATTTTTTAAAAGATATTCTCTTGAAATAGACACAGCCTGTAGCATGTATCAAATATGTTGTTCCAGCTAATCTCCAGTATCTCATTGCTGATACTGTCAAAGATGATCCAATATAAATTAGTTGTCTTTTTGATATGCCACAATAGGGGAGTTTTGTAATCTTTCCTGTATATACCCAAAAGGGGTATGTTTT
Source organism: Corvus cornix cornix (assembly GCF_000738735.6). Classification (NCBI taxonomy): domain Eukaryota; kingdom Metazoa; phylum Chordata; class Aves; order Passeriformes; family Corvidae; genus Corvus; species Corvus cornix. The sequence goes on along the minus strand of NC_047057.1, from coordinate 14,614,733 downwards.
TCACTGCTGATTGAAATGCTCCCTGAATACCAGAAATGCCCTCATCAACATTTCAAGTGGTATATTTATCTGAAGTAGTTTCCTTCTGATAATTTCATTTGATGAATCAAAAATGCAGCTTTCAAATTGCTGCAAATCAAGATGAGAAGTTTTGGAGAACATTTATAAAAGCAATATTGGGGTCAGATATACTAGCCTTGATTCCCAGTGGATGCTTTCTTTTCTTTTGATGTTGCCACCTTACCACAGCCCATTCAAATCCAACATCGACTTATTACAGTTCTCTATTCAGCAAAAGATACAGCTGTGATGCTCTTGTGAAGAATATGGCCATTTAATTCAGCTGGTTTCAGCACACAGGCACCTCCATCAAGATTACACAAAAGTACAAATCTCTCAAAGCTTTTACCACTGAATTGTCAGCAAGAGAGTTGTACTTTTATTTTTTTTGCCATTGGGAGCCAGTTATTTGAACAAAGCTCAGTCTGTCCTTCCCCATGCTCTCAATCTTTTGCTTCCTCTCCCCTAGTAGTACTAGGGGAGTAGAAGTAGTACTTCTACTCTGCTACATCTCAAAAACCAGCTTCCAGCATCTGCCACAGACTTTATTCTACTAAAAGCAGGGAAAATAAACATTTCATCTAAAATATTTGATAGGTGCAGATAAATCTATGAATTTATTTGAAGTTTCCAGCAAAAATAAAATGCTTCGGATGGATAATGAGCAATTGAAGACATAATATTAAGCTAGAAATCTGAATTTACAGCCTAGCTTTCTGTAAACACAATTACTGATATATGCAGGTTGATTTTATTAACTTACAAAAAACTCCAAGGCAGATGAAAACAAAAAGCAAGTGCCATAAATTACTCTAGGAATTTTTTCATTTAAAATTACTTAAATACCTAAGGAGGCCCCAGAAACTACTGATAAACTAAACTTAGAAAGTGTTACAGTACTCTTTAATAGATTTCGAGTTGCCAGGAAAGACAGCCATTGCCCTTCCCACATACTCTGCCATGCCTTCATGTGCTGAAAACCAAAGGAAAAGGTTTTCTAAGTTTTCCTTGAAAAGAAGAAACTTCAATAGCAATGCTGTAGAGGAATCAGAGGAGCCCTCTGAATTGATGCTTTTTGTTATGAATTCTTCTCTCCCTAGCCTAGTGCTGTGCTAAAATTTGGCATTTGTTTTCACCACCCACCCAAGCACAGGCAAGATGCCATATACACAGTCTGTCTGTCTGGCAGTGGTGAGGAGTGCCTGTGCTGCTGTCATGTGTAGCATTTCGATGCTGCCTTGCTACAGGTTGCTAGATGTGGCTGTGATGCCAGCCCAAGGGTTTGCATTTCTCTCTCTGCCTTTGCCAGGTCTCCTGGGCTCTCCCACAGCAGATTGGAGAATGAGGCAGTTGCCTGCACCCCTTCATGGTCAGGTGTGACCTCAGGGCAGGTTTGACTTGTTGGTGTCTGTTGTCCCATCAGCTTTTCCAGCCCAGCTTCATGTGCACCCAGTGTCACTCATCTGAAGAGGCCTTTTGCACTTCAGGATACGACCCCTTCCAAAAAATGCAACCATTTCCTGCTGGGGAGCAGGGCAAGGGCTGAGCAGCCCTGTTGGTGCCATTAATGCATCTGTTTAGCAAAGGATGCCATGCCGTGGGTCTGCCTCCAGGAGCTGCCCAGGCACATCGCCAGCTCCTATCCCACCTCCCCTCGGGGACCAGAGCAGCACTGCTGACTGAGTCAAATTAGGGATGCCAGAAAGGCACCTTTAGTTAGAAAAACGTCTGGCAATTCACTATAAACATTTGTGTGCAAGAAAAAGCATTGTTCACTGCTGCAAATCCTTCGGGGGGTCTATGTTTCAGCTATGCAGTGGCAGTTCAGTCCAGAGCCTGGAAATAATTCGTGGGATTATTTTTGGAAATGTCCAATTGTCTTATTATGCCAAGATTAAGTGGGGTAACAGATGTAGTAATTAAAAATGGAAAAGTGACAGTTATTTTTGGCTCAAATTGATACTATTAACTGACACGGTAGATGGGCTTTTAAGGCCAAAAATATATGCAATAGCAGTCAGAATAGCTGTTATTTCCCTGCTGTTTGTGAAAGGCTTATGAATCATGTTCTACACCCAGCCAATGCCATACCTTTATTTCAGATGCTATTTAAATTGCACTTAATTTAAATGAAGAGGTGGAACTAAGGAAATATCAGAAGGTTTTTTTCAGGCTTTGTCTGACATCAAAAGCCAGATGACTGCATATCTTGATTTCCAGAACATATGAAACTAATTAATAAAATAAACAGGAAATGTACTCCGTGTTGACCTGTAAAAAGACCATATTGAATTTATAGCTGCAATGTCAGAGTTTTTATTCCCATAAGATCAGTATTGAGAATGTACTTGTTTTGCTTATTAATATTATGTGGGAGAAACCGGTCCCTTCTTACTGACCCATAATTTCCAGAGCATTGTATTAACATGTATCAGTAGTAACTGCACCTAATTTTTTCACACTTAAAATTAGTAAAGTAGGATTTGGCTCTACTTCTTACATACTCCTAAATATAGCCCTAGAAAGAAAAATAATTTTAAACCCCCACAACTGTTAAGGCATATCCTACAACTAGGGACATTCCCTTGCTATAAGGATTTGACTGAGGACTATCTCTGAGCTCATTTGCACTAGGCTTCCTGCAAGCCCTAGATAAATGCATTAACTTTTAAAAAAGGTAATCATTACATTAATTTATCTCCTTCATCTATAATGCCAGCTAATGCATTTTGGCAAGCATCACTTATAACTAGAATTATTCTCCTGTGGGAAGCTGCAAATGACTCCTCTTCATCCAAATATGTTTTGCTTCTATGAACAGAGACGCATCGGCTATCTTCCAATTTAAATCAATATTATGATCAACACTGAATCCAATTAAAGCATATTTGTTTGGCATTTCAGATGGTGAAGTAATGATCTTCCCCAATTCCAGCAAGACACCGGGGAGGTGCAGAGGATGGCTGGGGAGCCTGGACTGCACAGCCCCTCCCGGAGCTGTCGGGGTCACTTCATCAGCACTGGAGCATGGTGGGCAACGCCTGTTTTGGCTGGCAGAGAACCAAGTGCTGCAGGTGAAAGCTTTTCTGGCACCAACATCAGAGAGTTGCAGCACTACAGATTTTCCTTGGGCAGAGACACAAGCAGGCAACGGGAATTTATAGTGGCGTCTTTGCAGCCTCCATTGGGGGAGATCTGCTGCAGATCAAGCCCTTGGCTTTCCTGGCCACCCTGTGCTCTTGCAGCTCCACTGGGGTAGAGATGATCTGCTCCTGCAGTGGCTGCTTCCCCTGCCCACACTTTGGCAGGGCTGCTTGACTTAATTTTAAATATTTATTGGACATTTAGTCTAATTCCCACTACTTGGGAAATGTCTCATATGATGTGCATGAAAGCAAAGACTGACTTTTTTATTGCAAGAGGCTGGCCTAAAAAAAGGAACCTCCAGCTGTTCATTGCTGGGAACATTTATGGCTTTCCCCTCAGAGTGACATTTTTGCAGCACTGTACTTTAAGTGAGGTGTATCATTTGGAACTTGCAAGGCAGCTCAACTAATTTGCTTTGAAAAGTAGACAGTAAAAGAGAATTTATTTTTGATAAACATTTGAAAATTTTCTATCTAGATGGAACACTTGTGATAGAAGAACAAATACTTCTTGTCTTCTTCAGGACACATTGGAGAAGCCCAGTTAGAAAGTTTGCATAGAAATCAATCATTTCCAATTCTACATAAACATTCTCAGGAATTCTGCGTTCTGCAAAATCAGGGGAGTAAGCACATTTGTTACCATTAGTCACACACACAGCACTCTGCAATATTATCTATGATTCTTTGTGCCAGAGCAATAGCTTCCAGCTCAAAATGCAGATCACACACCACAGACTTTATTTATGGCCTTTATCCCTGCTTCCTTGCAAACAGCAGGGCTGGATGGGGAAAATGTTTAAAAGAAGTATCAGAAATCTCTGGAAGGCTTAGGAGACCAGCTAGAGCCTGTTTTCTGGAAATCCTCTTACACCTATGTTTCCACATTTTAATGTTTGGGGTTTTTTTTAAAGTGTCAGAAGTCCAATTTTCAGGGGTAAATGGCTGGAGTAGGTTATTATACAGCTGTACGAGCAGCATGAACTAAGCCAGTCCCAAAGTGTATGCAGCCAAAGGGAGTAGGGAGGCATTTCAGTGTCACATGCTGAAGGAGTGTCTGGCACCTGACATTTTACCTCAACTATCTGACCCATGCTCTGCAGCTCACCTTCAATAACCACCTGACAGAGGAAAAAAGTGTGCCCCTGAGGATTTAAACAAAACAGTCAAAGCTTGATTTTCTACTGTTTTGTATGTCTTGTGATGATCTACGGCTCTCTAGAAGAAGGGCAAAGTTGCTCTGAAATGTGGCCTTCCTTGAGAAGAAGAACTTTGCATCAATTTTGTTTCCCTGGTGTAGAATGTAAATCACTGCATGACCTACGAGGTGAGTTCTCCAAGCAGACTTGTCCTCTTTTTCTGCCATTCTGTTTAAAGCCTCTTTCACAGCTTAAAGCTGTGAATTAAATCAAGGGCAGGACTGCTGGAGAAGGTGGGTGTCTCGGGGAGCTGAACCACAGCTGTGTGCTGTGGGCTGCCCCCTGCTCCTGATGTGCACACAGCACTTTGCCAGGCACTCAAAGGTACATGTTTCAGCTGCTTGTGCCCCGTGAGAGCACAAATTATAATGGTGTCTTTTAAAGATGTCTGTGTCTCTAGACATTGCCTACATAGCCTTTCTTATAATTATAGATCTGTAATTATGTACTTAATGATGACAACCCCTCTGTCTGATGATAAATATATTTTTCTATAATAGCACTTAAGCATTGCATATTTACTAATCAAAAGGAGAATTGCACTGCAAGTGAAGAATTACAAATTAATTATACCATACCTTTAATTATACCATAAATAATCTGGATCATTTCCCAAGAAATTATACTAGAGCTCTTGTAAAGGCACTTACCCTGGGTGCCTGCAATGGTCCACATCTCATGCTTACCCTGACAGTGTAAGAAATCCAAAGTGCTAAGTTTTCATTACTACTGCCTCTCAAGTAACTGCAGTGCACTTAAAATAGATGTACAATTCATGAAAATGAATCATTAAAAGGGATTGAGTTGAATTGTGCCTGGCAGATGTTGTCACAAACATTGTTGAAATACTTAAACACTTCTTAGCAAGTGACGATGGGATGCTTGGCAGCAAAATTATGCCGTAGCCAGAGAAGCTTTTCATGCTAATGCAAGAAAGGCTTCATAACAACCTCATGGAGTTCTACTGCACAGTTATGAGGGTGCTCCTTCCTCATTTGTTGGATAGCCCTTGGTAAGGGCTACATCATCCTACCCGTAGTGAACCCACACGTCAGCCCTGGAAAAATGAGAAGTTGCAAGCAGAAGAAGGCAGAGGCCAGTCTGGCCTGAGCTGCTCTCCATTGCCTCGGCTCTGTGCAACCCTCCCTGCTCACCCATGGAGCTGCTCATGTGCTTCTCTCATCGAGAAGTGGCTTGATAGGGTTAATTTTTAACCACATAAACCTGAGTGGGGCAGAGGAGGAAATCCTGGACAGCAGTAAAGAATGAGTTGGTTTAAGATGGCCAATGCCCTGCAACCAAGGTTTTGAAAAACACAGTAATTTTCTGTGTCCTTCCTGCTGAAGAGCTGGGTCAACCCCCAAAAATGCTTTGGCAAGTATTGTAATTGCATGATCTGCAATGGCTTGTTTGCATCATCTCCTTGGGTGCAGAGATTTTTTTAAGAGGACTTGATCATGGGCAAGACTGCAGGCTCTCCAAGGGCAAGACTGCAGGCTCTCCAAGACACAGCTGTAAGCTTGATTTAACCCCATCTTCGGTGAGTTCATATGGCAGGTCCACACCAGACTCCTCCTCATGTCACACATGGTAAATGCCCCAGCCATCTTCCTGTGATCCAGGGAAAGCAGACTGATGGGCAATTCCACTCACATGATACAAAAAGTAATTTTAAATTTTTTCCCCTCAATAATGTTCCCCCAAATAAGACTAGTGTATGTAGGGGCGAGTTTTTACTGGCAGGAATATGTCTTGGTTGAGGGCTTATTTTAACTTCTGGAGGAAAACGGCCTTATCAGATTCCTCTGCAATTGAATAAAGCATGTGGTCTCCCAGTTTATCTAGGATTTGAATAAGATCCATGCTAATGCTGATGGCTTCAAAGCACCTTCACACAGCACCTAAACATACTTTGACAGGTGATATTTCTTCTGTGTGTAACTGAAAAGAGTACATCCTGGTAGAGGAGTTTATCAGTTCCAGCCCAGCTAATGAGCTCAGTCTTCCTTCTGTACTGCTGAAATGATACAGAAGTGCCTGCCTGAAGGAGGCATATTGATGAAATCTTGCTTCAGCTCTGAGCATTGAGAAGCTAAATCACTTGGATCTCTCTCCAAAAGAGTTTCCTCACCCACTGCAGGGTCTGCCTGAAGGCCAGGCTCTTTGCTGCTCTCAGCTCAGCTGTCAGCACCCGCTGATCTACGGCAGGCTGGTGGGTTAGTCAGGGAAGCAGTGAGTGGTTGGGCTACCTGAAACATTTTTCCTTGCATCATCCAGGCATGATGGGGAGCTGGCCTCTGAACAGAACATCTCTCTTATGACAGATATACTCTGTGGCCAGATCTCACTGTGTTTGTGTTACTTCAAAGATGCAATTGCTCTTGCTATGGTATTAGTCATTCCTTCCACCTCTGGGTTAGTAAGTTTTCTGAGGACTTGGAAACACTCCTCATCTGACATTTTCCATTTTAGCAATTCAGAGCATGGACAACCTACTTTGCAGTATTTTGCACTATTAATTTTGTCCATTTCTGGTGCACAAATGAAAAGACACTTTCTATAGTACATCATCTCAAAGCAGTGTTATTAGTGCTTCACAAATCCTTTGCACTTTGTTTTTCTTTGTGATGAAAGGTCTGCTCTGTTTCCTGGGTTATGAATCTCTGCAGAGCCTGTCTCAATAACTCCCTAAGTTTTCTTCCTTCTCAGAGTTATTGCTGCCGTGCTCTTTTACATACCATTCAAAAAGCAGGGTTTTTCTGCACAAGCACACAGTCATGTTTATAGTTCCTCTCAAGCTGTGTCCCATCACCCTCCTCCATGTTTCCACTACTATCCACCAGCATGACATTGCTTTTTGAAAGCTCTGTGGCACCTGGCAGCTTGAGGCCATGTGAGATGTGTCTCAGGGCTCATCGCATGCACACATGGCTGATTGCCACAGATGGTGGTGGGACACAGTTCTGGGTAAACCCCAGTCCCCATGGTAAATCCACATCTAATGGGGCAGCCAAGCCTTGATATCAGTAAAGCAGCATTTGCTTTCTCTCTTCTTACCTATGGCACATCTTGCCTGAAGCCTCTTCTGAAGGTGAGAAGGTGAAATTGTGCAGTCTGAAAACAATGTTTGAAGAATAGGAAAATAGGATACCACAAAATGGCTCTTTCATTCTATTGCTGAGCACACATTAACCTCATTTAAAAATGCCAGTACTGCATGTGTCATGTATGCTAACATGGTTTTGTGTTTTAACTGAGAGCCTTATTTCTTTGTAAAGCTGGCAGTAAGGATGTCTGTTGAAGGATTGGTGTCTTGAGCCTAAGCAAACCATCTACTTATGTTAAAAGATTGAAAAGTTCCACTCATTATCAAAACTCTGTAACTGAGTTCTCCAGAGAACAAATGAATCAGAGAGCACTTGTGTTTTCCTGAACATAACAAATAGTAAAGATTTCAAGAGACAACTTTTTTTTTTTTTTTTCAGGAAAGAACATATATTCTTAGCAGTTTTAGTCAAGAAAAAACATGAAGATGTTAGAGATTTCAAAATTACTGCTGAAGGAATAAGTAGCTCTTCAGAGGGCTGGAACACAAGACAGCACGTTGGGAAATATCCTGGTTTCAGGAAAACAGTTGCTGGTTGCTGTCACCAGCATAACGAAGGGCCCTAAAACATTGTCCCTGTGCTGTATGTAAAAGCACATCAAGATTTGCTTTGCAATTCAGAGTCCTCACTAATTGGTATAAATTAATAATACAACAATTTCATTTTCACATGTGAGTGAATTTAAGATTCTTTAAGCTTTTATAAGAAAACTGACATCCATGTTCTACAGTTGCCCCATTACTTGTTTTTGGTGGTATTCACCAGTATGTGAAAGCCCCAGCTCCGAATTCCTGCTCCCTCTTAGCAAACGCTTGCAGAAGCAGCATGTTCTCCCTGTCGAGAGCCAGAGCACACGTGTGGCTTGCTCAGCATTTGGCTGTTGGTGCCAGGGGAACAAACCCCTCCACAGAGAGGGGAAAGGATGCATCAGGGCTGGAGACCCAGTGGCCAGCCTGGTAGAGACCACATATTAGACAAATCTGCAAACAGTTCAGAGCAGGAGCTGTTATTTCATGACTTGCATGAAGTCTAGAATGTAATTACCACTGAACAAATAGCACTAACAGTAACAGTTGTACTGCTGTACTGATAGCTTTATGCTTCTCTTTGCATTGTGTTGCACCATAGACCTTACCCTGGCTTTAAACCACGAACTCTGATTATTTCAGCACACAGAGAGGAATTATACCCTCCTACACAATCTATGCTGCAAACAGGGTGACTGCCACAGGTGCCTCAGTAACGGCATTGTGCAACACACAAATGCCTTTAATCATCCCAGCGCTGCTCCCACAGTATCTTGTTTAGACTACTTAAAATAACCTACCCAAATTACGAATCTTTGCATAAGAAATGATGTGTGTTTCAAAACACAATGAGACACATTCTGCACAAAGGTTGGTTGGGAAGTGGGAGTGAGCCTCTATGCAAGAGGCAATTCAGCAGAGAACTTGCATTGTCTTTAACACTGCAATTAACCTAAAACATTGTCATTGTAAATAAAAAGATTTGCAGTGTGGCCACTGCTGTGGAAAGCTTTTGATGAAATATTTAGGACAGTGCTTTCTGAATGCGACTGATTTTCAGAAGACATATCAAAATTTCATAGGGGCACTAATTTAATCACAGATGATGAATGATTTTATTTTTATGTTGGGCTTTAACAAGGCTGGATGAATGTGGGGTGGCTTAGTGAGTCTGTGTGTGCCGAGGGCCACCTGAGTCACAGCTTTTGGAGAGCTGCTTCCCTCCAGCTGAGCACATCACAGCTGAGCCCTCACACTGCCTTCACAGCTGAACCCAAATGCAGGGAAACCTGCCAATTATGAGAAAACTTCACAACCAGCAGCACAGCCTTTGGTTAAATCCTCATTAACCACTTCTACCTTGCTCCTGGCCCAGTCTCTCCAGGCACAGACAAATCACTTTGAGGGGAAAAAAAGGAAGCAGAAGCGTGTTTCTATGAGGCACTGGTTGTATATACTTTTGTATTGCCAGGTTGTTCTCACACCCTGCCAAACTGGCTCAGCTGTGGAGGGAACTGTAGTGATGGGAGTTTGCAGGGACAGTCCAAGGTGCAGAAACAGCACAGATGCTGCTGATGCCCCACACTGCTCCTACACTTTCAGCATTGTGCTGCAAAAGATCTGCTCCTCCAGCCTGAGCTAAAAGTTCAGGAAAGTAGAAAAAAGTTTTCATGTAAAATTGCAAGAGAAACAGAGTCATGTGGGATGATGTACATAACAAGACATTTAGAAGACAGAACTATGGATTCCTTTTCTTGGGATCAGATAAAGACTACATAGAAAATTCAAGCATGTCATATTTCTCCATCCAATAAACAATGACTATTTAATTGCAATCTGTAGTGAGTGGCTGGATCTCAACACAAGCCTGTCCCCCAAACCTGAGCCCCAGGACCTCCTGTGCTGCACAGCTGCGTGGCAGTGTGAGCACAGAGATAGCAGAACCCCATCCTTCTCTTTCCTCTGATCCTCTTCAGCAGGTAGAGCACTTTTGTGGCAGCAGAAGTGTTACCCAGGAGATGCAAGCAGGTATCAACATTGCTCAGGGCAGGATGAAGCTGTCCCCCCTGCCACTCTGCCTTGCTCAGGGTCAGCCACAGTGGCATGGAATGCAAAGGGGGTTGCTCCCCAAGGGCTGTGCAGGAGAGCATGGGACACATCCCGCTCGGACCACTGCGCCTGCTTGCACTGGGAAAGGGCGCTGGGAAGGGAAGGCGCGTATGCACTGTGCCAGCTTTGGAGTCACAGGTTTGCCGAGCAGATGAGTGGTGGCCCTTTTGCATGCTGTGAGTTTCCAGCACTGCCTCAGTTGTGCTGGGAACACAAATATTTTTCTGTTGTGCCTGTGCCAAATCAGTTACAGCATCCAGCAGCTGTGCTGGTGTGTTTTGACTGAAGAGACACCACTTGATGTCAGCATAAAGTAACTCATTATCGATACATTCACCCAAATTCACATTTAGGATTTTCAGAATTTATTACCATTATATTAAGCTATATGTTTAAAGCTTTGCAGATAATTAATATGCACAGATTAATATACAGCCCAGACTCAGCCTCAGGTACTGGGAAAGTTTCTGATATAATAAAGCTAAAAGCAGAATGACAGGGACATATTATCTCACCAGATGGCACAGTTTGTTAAAACAAACCAACACATTTCTAAAAGAGTGTTCTAATCCCCGCTTGAAACACATTTTAATTTAAAATGGAGGGACATTTACATAAAAAGGGTTCAGAGAACAAATATTTCACAAGTTAGATAAGGGCAGTTCTGGTTTAAGGCAAAAGAAGGTGGGAAACTATAAGCTAATTAAAAAACATTCTCTATGATGGAATTTCAAGCATAACTCTTGTTTGTGAGGAGTTTAGATTGTTATGGAAAGCTTTTCTCTGGAAGGTGACAGCCAGTACAGTCTATGCTCAAGAGTCATCAGCACAACTGAGGTACAGAATTGTGCAAATGACAATTAATCTGACAGGAAAACAAACATTTTATTTTGGAGGACTGAATCCTTTAAGGGTTTTATTAAACCTTAGGTCACTCTTGAAACAGAAATGCTGTTCTGTAATGAGATTCTGAATGTGCTGGAGAATAAGTTAAAGGAGACAAAACATATTTTTAAAGATTATCGTATGATTAGGCCAGTTGCTGTCTGAAAAAAAAGAATTAGTATGTCTTGAATTCACTATTTGAAGTAAAAAAAAGTTGCTGGATCTTTGGATGTCATGGAAGTAGATAACAAACTCAAAGGTGGGCGTAGGCGGTTTGTCTGATTCATGCCTGCGTTGTTCAATCCAATCCTTGGTTTTTACCTTTTTTTTTTACTAATCTGAGGCCAGCTTAAAGCGATATGGGTGCCTAAATCTTTGTTGCTCCAAGACCCAGGAAGGATGACCAGACATCAGCATCACACTTCGAGGCTCTCCACACCTCTGCCAGGAGGCTCGGGTGGCCTGCACTGCCTGCATAGGCTCCCCGAGAGGAACATCGCCTGTTCTGCTGGGCTGAAACCCCAGTCCTGCAGGATGTCCTACAGCTTTACCCACAGCTTGGTGTCTCTCCAACAGAGAAATGGGGAAGACAGCAGAGAACAGTGTCTTTTCCTCCAAAAAGGGAGCAGAAGGTGGTGGTGATGGTGTTGGGCGACAATGTTAGGGATGTGGGAGAAGGTCTGTTTTCCAGCCTGCCCAGAGTTTGCTGGGCTGTTGCCTCCATCCAGCTCTGATCTTTTGGCTTGCTATGTGTACGAAGTTTGCCTTTGATGTCCTCCCTCTGTTCTCACACAAAAGGTAAGGAACTCCTTCTTGCCCCATCTTTTTTCATTTCTTTCTGCCGTTTCCCCTCATCTCCCTTGCTCCATCCTTCTGCTGCCCATATATTAGAGCAAGAGCTATCTTGACTGTTTCTGACAGGTCTTTGATTATCATGGGAGACCTTTAGCACCTTCATACTACAGAAAAGAAGAAAGTGTTTTCTACTGTTTTGCTGAGGCAAACCACATGAGACACAGTTAAGAAACATTTTGATGCAGAAACCTTTCTTGTTGCAGATAAATTGCAATATTTTATGTTCTCCACAAGGAAACAATGCACAAAAGGGTAGTTCAGAAAGCTGACATTGCCATCCTGATGCCTTTCTTAGGGAAAGACACAGTTTCAGAAGAAAAATTGTAGCGACCAGGAGGAGTCAGAAGAGCTTGACCAATCTCTACTTCCATCAATAGAACGTGCAATGGGAAAAGATTAATGGTAGAATTTTAACCTCATTGACAGGGGTCTCACTGAATGAGAGCAGATCTGAGCTTCGCTCTTGATTCCTCAGTTGTTTCCTGATGTTTTTAAAAACATGAGATATAAAATATGTTATAAAATCCAGTCTTTGATTGGGGCCAGAAACAGTCAGAAATTCAGAGATAAATGGTATTTTGCAGAAAAGCAGGGTGTTGCCACTTACTGAATAACACAGGTAACTTTTTACTGCAGGTCACCTCTATGACCTCCTCATCCTCCAGCAACTCAGCATCTTGGCTGTACTACACCCACTTTTCATTTTTTTTTTTGTATCTTTTACAAATTTTTATTTTTTTTCTGAAATACTTAGATTCAGAATCAGCACATTCATATGCTGACCACACTTGGCTTCTTTGAGAAGTTATGCTCAGGGAGCATTATTTTCTGACCTGGACAACAAGCAGATATCCCGAACATCTGCAGTTCATGGGCCTCATAAAACTCATCCAATTTGAAAGATAGTGAAAGAAAAAGAAAAGCCTAAACCAAAGCAAGTATTAAATGGTGAGTCCAGAGGTAGCTCACTCATTACCATCTCAGCTCTCCTCTTAGTCTGCTCACATCAGCCATACAAGCTGTACCTGTTTAAATAAAACATGGACAAGTATTCACAGTCTGGTCTATCCAACAAATTCACTGTCCCATATTCTCAGTAGTTCTTAGGAGCATCACAAGTAAAAAAACCCCACCTATTTAGTGTGTTTTAAAAGCAGCTAGAGATTTAGAAACACTTCCTCCCCGTTCTCTTTTTCTGTATTCTTTACATCCAAGAAAACAAGTCAAAAAAACCCTGAGAAAATAAATGAGCAAAAAGTGAGATAAGGTATTAAGTTTATTCAGGAGCTCAGAATTATTTCAGAGGGCTGCTTTTCACTGCTGTCAAACACGTGTATAAGTTTTAAGTCAATATGTTTTGCTAGCACTGTTAAGCTAGAAAGCTGCCTGCTATCCCTTGTAGGTCGATGCCAGGTAAATAAACAACCAACTGGCTTAAGCAAATTAGGTAAACAGTGTTTGTGGGCAGGCAGTTTTGTTCAGCATGTGGCATATAAATGTTCATTAATGCTGTTAACTTGGAGAAATGCTGACGTAAAGGAAGAGATTATAGCAAATGTACAGATTAAAACAGAAACATTTGTCAAAAACAATGTGCAGAGAAGCAAATTGTAAACAACCGCATGAGTTTGCTGAAGCCAAATGCTCCCATTTAATAAATTAAATGCTTCATTAATCCTCCCTGACAGAAGTAATGCTTGGAATGGAGAACAGATCCAAAAGAAAATATTTTTTGGAGTCATGTCCCATGAGTGATGCAGCCCAGGCAGGAATCACAGCCTCTCCCAGGCAAGGAGGAGTATAACAAAGGCAGCCCCTCTCAGCTCTCGCTCTTGCAACTCCTGCCTACTGATAAAAGGTTTGGGGCTGATAAGAGAGCAGCTGGAGGAGCTATTGGTTGTGTGGGTTTCAGTGATCAATAGCTCCCTTATGCTCTTGGTCCCTGCATGCTGTGCACCAGCTGTGATCCAGATGCCAAAAATGTGTCATGACAGAGTTGTCCCCTTACTGTGTCCTACACTAAAGACACCCACTTTTCACTATGGCACTTGCTTTGAGGGTTACCCAGAAGCAAAGCACATGGCAGTGGCAAATCCCTGTACTTCAAGTGAGCCCTCCAGCACTGGGTGCCTTTCTGCAGGAGCTCTGTGATCAGCTGCATGTCTCATCTTTACCCTAAAACAGTATGTTTCCATTTTTCAGGGCTAGGTCTTGATTAATCTTCTCTAACATCCAAGCATGATGAAGGTGTCAGTCATAGGACAATATTTGGATAGAAATCCATCCACACATGTCACCATTGTCTGAAGGTCCATCTCGTGGCCTGAGCCTCAGCTGCAGCACTACTCTAATGTTTGCTGACCATGTCCGGCTCTGCAGCAGTGCCTAGGAGCAACTCCTCCTTTTTCTTTAGCAAACAGCTTTACACAGCATTGACTTGGTCTCAGTGACTTGAACCTCTTGGCTTGCCTAGAGCATTGCAACATCCCTGGTATGAAGCCTAAGGCAATCCCTGCACACCAGCTGGCAGACAAGGCTAAGGCATGGCTTGCCACCATCATCACTGTAATGTCTTCCCATGGAATTGCTCATCAGCTTCCCAGTCACTGTGCCTCAAACTGCTTCATGTACCCACCAGATGAGTTAGAGGACCAGGACAAAGAGCACAGACAGTGACTCTGCTCAACTGAGGCCACCCATGGCACCTATGAAAGAACTCATGGTGTGGCAAACTGTAGACAGGGCTGGCCTAGGAAAAAGGGTTGCCACAGACATCAATAAGGTGTTCTATGAAGTTTTCTTTACCAACAACAGTGGTGTTCTGGAGCCAAGGTCCCACCATCTGAACAGGGATTAATTCCTGCTGCAGATTCTTCCTGAGATCAGAGACACGAGATACTCATCTCTCTCTCTTCTGCTTGGCCCTTGTCAGGGCATCTTGTCTTGAGGGCCGTTGTCCCTTTGTGAAGTTAGATTGAAAGTGAGCAGATGGTCTGGTAGTGTCTGGGGTGGGGAAATGACATACATAAGCCCTGCATTAGGAAAATCAAGCTTAAAATAGATGGGCTCAAGGCCAAGATACTCCTTTGCACACACTTATTCCCCAGGGCAGAGGAGGAAAGTGCAGAGATGTGATAGGTGCCAGTCACTTTGCTTCACATATCTGGAAAGAGATTAGATACTGCAATGAGAACAACAAAGTAAGAACTTGAACTACATACTTAAGTCCTCTACCTTCCTGGGAGATGAGCTGAGGGAGCACCACAAGGAGAGATCTGGGATGAGAAAAGGCCACCCACCTTCCCTTTTGTCAGCATGGAAAGCATGGCGTGTTTCCGTACTGAAGGTGCAAGATCAGCAATGAGCTGTTCTCCAAACATGGGAAGCTTTAGGAGAAAAAATGGCTAAAAATGTGCAGACAAAGGAGTGCCGGCCTATTGGCTGAAAAGCGGATCAGAGTAAGTTGTTTCAAGGAGACAGCTCAACTGAGGATCCCAGGAAAAAAATTTTTAAGAAACTAAAATGGGGAAAGAAATAGTGTTTGAAAGACAGTTGTAATCCAGATAGTATATCCCTGGGAGAAGCTGGGCAGAGGAGCTGTGGACCCCATCCCTACCCAGGAGCCAGTCGAGCTCCCGCCCACACTATGGTATATGTGATGGTGTCCCAAAGCAAACATGGAAATGTCAGGGAAATGCTTTTCTTTTTGGTTGAATGGAGTTTTGGTAGATTCTCTGACTTCTTACACATTTTTGCATAGGGGAGTGAAAAGCAAAACAGATCCCACCAGAAACCTTTGTACCAGAGTCGAATTTGTAGCATATGAAAGTTAATGCTATATGGCAGCTGAGGTTCATTTTTGTGGTGAAGTGAACACTGGGATGGCCAGTGCTGCAGGAGCTGAGTTGCACTGAGTCCCTGAGTCTGGCAGCTACATTTTTTACTTTGTGCTGCAACATGCAAAGAGATTTCGTTTTGCCTTCTGATGTTTACCTTAATTTTACATGTGTTCACAACTCACAGGAGAAAATGACAAATTGAGAAAATATTTGTTTTCACAAAAGCCGAGAGGCTATTGCAGGAGACAGCCAGACAAACACGGTGTAAGTGCCAAAGGCTGAGCTTTTCTATACAGTGTGCCATGTACATGTTCAGTTTTACCTGCCTAAAGGGCAATAGGAAATTGCATGCTGCCCTAATCACTGCAGTCTCTCTGCACAAGGATTACTTGTTGCATCCCACTGCAGGTTTTTGGAACACCACCCAAAATGGAGGGTGAGATCATCAGCCACATTTCATTTAGCCACACCAACTGAATCTAAACAGTTGAAAAATGACCTGCCTGTAACACTTTGAGGCATACAGCAGAAAATAACTCTGAAATAGCTGTTTATGTTCACTGGAGAAACATTTATTTTTGATCTCAGAGCTTGAGTAGCAGAGGTAAATAGAACCACCTGTAAACCATTACCTGTCATGCCCCACGGCCCCCATGTGAAAAAACAAGAACAGGCATTGCTTGGAGTGGAGTTGGTCTAGTAAATGATGAGGAAAATGGAATGTTTTCTCTCAAAAAACAGCAAATGAAGAGGAGCTGCTGCATCTGAAATGAAGTTTACCTGGAAGGTCCCAGATTTGACAGAAGGCCCATGAATCTAGCATTTGTCTTCTGTCCTGTGGTGCAACACGAGACACTTTGCCCTTTACTTCACACTTCAAGAGGGATTTTGCTGGTGAAACAAACTGACCTATTATACAAATGGATTAAAAGGCCTTGCACTGATGTATAGCCAAAATGGAGAAGAGGTCTGTATAGTAGTGTGACTAATTGTCTTTTTACTTAATTATTATCTATTTATTTAAGTTTGTGGGGGTTTTTGTTTGTTTTGTATTTAATAATTGATTTTGGTGCCATGACATTACACATTCCACGTAAATCCCTGAAAAAGCGGATTTTAAAAATGTTTTCTTGTAATACCAAGTTATTTAGGTCCATAGTTTGCTACCAGCAAGTGACAGCATGATTTCCAATCATGGACAATGCCAAGGTTCCCTGGTCCGTGGCATCCTAGCTCTCCTAGACAAACACAGCACAGTGCATCTTGCCTGAAGCATTTCTCTAGTTCCACTGTGACTTTAGCCCAGTTTCCTAAGGAAACAAAACCATCTGAGCATGACCTTTACCTTTCCCTCTCCTCTTTTCTCTCAACTCCTGAGCCCATTGACTGGTTTATCTCCCATGAGACAGAGGGCTGGAAGCCTCAAAGATCAATTTTCCCTATGGATTCTGTGCAAACTGGTGGGAAGGTCTTTACAGAGTCTTTTTAAAAAACAGCTTTTAGTGCTTCCACCAAGGAAAGAGCTCGGAAAACTTTGGTATTTCCCATTGCTTGTCAGCCCCTAGATAACCAAGCAGTAAGTGCAAGGCTCTAGCTTTAATTTGGACTAACCACAGCTCATGTTGTGTCCTGCCAAGTGGGAATGCCATAGAGGACAGGAGAGGAATGGAGGTTACTTAAGGAAGGAGGATGTTCAGGGAATGAAGGATTTGTATTAGTAGGACAATATGTCCTACTGGCTTGGCTGCCCACAAATCTACTTTTCAGGATATTTTTTAGTTTTCTCTCTCTTCCTTTTCTGAGTCCCTGCAGGCAGCTGTTGGTCCTTGGAAGATGTGATGACAAGGAGAAAGCTCTTTGGTGCCTATAGAGTATGTACAAGTGAAAATACACCTCCCACAGTCTCACCCTGAGCTGAAAGGAATTGTAAAAGTACTGTTTCCACATCCACACTGGCTACTGGAAATAGAGTACAAGTACAGGATCCTGCCCTGGAACTCTATAAGTAGAAGGAAAGGAATAAACCCTGAGGGGGAAAGCCGGGAGTGCCCAGTGCCTGGGAGGTCTGTGCTTATCCATGAGGGAACGGTCTGCATGTCAGCACATGGTTACACAGAAAGCTCCTCATGAGGGGTTGCCAGGGTGCAGGCTAGGAAAGACAAGGTGATGTTGTTGGCATATCTCTGTACCTTGGTGCTGTCACCAGTAGCTCTCATCACTCAATAGCCCTTCTGCTCCCCACCAGGCCACTCGAATCCATCAGCAGAGTGTCTGGCATTTGCTGCCACACACCTTTCCTTTTCTTCTGGCTTATATATAAGCCCTCTTGACCTCAACACTGGTGTGACGCATAAATAAGTTGTATAAAAACTCCCCAAGTGCATTTTTGCAGATCACAGGTCCCCTATATTTAATAGTCCAATATTTGGAGAGAGTGGCTGGGTTCAACATGGGGTCGGTTCTCCTTTGAGGGGATTATATTTTATGCCCTTCTGCTGCCTCCCTAAACAAGAATTCACATATTTCTTGTTTGAATGCTTTGTTTTTGTTATGAGATGTAGAAAAAAGCAGGACTCAAGGTGGTCTCAGCACATAGGAACCGGGCAGGTGACATTTCCATTGTGTTGTGCCACCAGATCACAGAGGGAAGATTCAGGCACTGCACTTGTGTGACTCTGTTAACTGCTAATTCTACTGCCAACTTTAAAATCTGGTTCATTAAAGTGGTATACAGTGAAATAGCCTTTGTACTATGTGCATTATTTGAAATATCTTTAGATGTTTTAAGATGTTTTCCACAGTAACTTTTATTTAGGTGGTAAAGCAACACCCAGTCTGAGTATGCTGAAGACTAGGCTGATCTTGTCCCTTTTCAGTGCTGTTCAGATTATGTGACTGCACACAGAAAAAATAAAAATCAAGAAGGATTCCAGAGTGAGCTTGGGAAATGTTGATGCTTTTAGTGTCTCAGATGGACCCTCAGACTCCCTAAAACTGCCTCTGAGCTCCCAAGGCTGCTGGACCACAGCCCAAAAGAACCATTGAAACAAGGTTCCTTATCAAGATGTGTTTATTTACTCAGGTATCTCTATGAAACATTGGAACAAAAAACATGTACATAATTCATTCCCAGGTGCATTTGGGATGTCTGGTCCTGTCAAAGCAATATCAGGAACACATGGACTAAACCACCTCCCTGTCTGCTCCTGCAGGAGCAGATTTGATCCCTGGCACTGGCAAGCTGTTACGTGAATTTTACAGATCCATGAGAATAAATTGATCTTAGTCATTTCTCACCAGTTTTCCGCCAAACCAAAAGTATTTTAATTATTTGAGTGTCAAGCAATCAAATGCTCTACCTCAGACATGGCTGTTCCAGGAGAAAATTAGAAGCACAGAGGAGCAAACAGTATACCAGAGAATCTACGATCGCAGTGTGATCTGAAGGATAACTTCAGTAATGCAAGTGTTTCTTTGCTGGATGACTCATGGAAGGGAGCAGGGGCTGGAGCTGATGAAAAAAAAGCCTGCTGCTTGGGAACATGAGCGAAGGTCAAGGATCAACTGTGTAAAACCAACTTTTTGTTTGACGTTAATAATCTTTAGGAAATGGATGGAGTGAGAGCAAATGTCAGCTCCGGTAATGACTATGTAACTTTGGGACTGTATAGAAAAGTGGTAGCCCAGCTCACATGTTGCTGGTGGAAATAATGGGGAGAGGTGAGCTGAGGATTCAAGCCTTGCTTTAATGTTTTCTTTTCTTTCTCTGTGAGTTCTGATTTATCAAAGGGACAGGCAGCAATCTTCAATATTTAACTCTCTGTATATATAGCATATAGGCATATATATATATATATATATATATATATATACACACTATTTATATAGTGGATATATATACTATATATAGTGTATAGGTATTTTTCACCAGTGTGTTTTGTCTGTGCAACAGCTTCCCAAAGCTGCATAAGGAACATCACCTCACTGACTGTCACTCATTGAATTTTAAAAAGTACAAATATCTAATTGTTTTTATGTTAAGATCCAACTGGCATGTTATAATATTTAATTCAAAACATAAACATGTTATAATAATATACATATTATATAAGAATATCTGTTCTATTGTTAAATTTTACACACACCATTTAGACCCACCTTACACATATTTTTTCAGTGGCTATTTTCAGAGTACCTTCTTTAGATAACAGATTGCCCAAGGCTCATTCCTTCTGTCTCTTGCCAAAATAGCAACAAGTTTAATTTTGTTTCTCTCCCAAACTGTGGCACAGCTGGCAGTGTGTAAACCCAACAGACTGCTCTACATTTGTGACTGTGCTCCTTCCTTCCAGAAGAGGGGTGCCAGCTCTGTAAATTCAGAGGCCAGATCACATTCTGGCAGAAGGTCAGAGTATGAGGGGAGAAGAAGGTAACATGCCATTCTGCTGTCTGCTATTTTGAATTTGTTGGCATTCATTTTTAAATGGAGGCTCGTTGATTTTTCAAGCTATGATCCAGCTCTGCTTTGCATTGATGAAGGGAATATTGGTTCCCCAGCCAGCCTGCTCATGGTTTGCTGTCCTGTGTTGGAAAAATTTCCTGATACCAACCTCAAATGCCACTTCCTCTGGCAGGTCAGTGGCCATTTGTCCCACTCATAGCGAACGTGAACGTCTCGACTGGGAAGTCTCCAAGCTGAAGACAGCTGGGGGCTGGAATGTTTGGGGAAATTATTTTTCATATACTTGCCCTGTCTTCTTACTTCCCCAGACATTCACTTTGGTGCTGTCAGAAATATGATCCTGGCAGGCAAAAGTTTAGTCTGATTCAGTACAGATATTTTTAGGACACAAAATCCAGTTTATTGCGTTCTTCTTCACAACAGCCTTTTCTGTCCCTGAGGAGTGTTACTAATTCTCTCCCCCTCCTGGCTATACAATTCCAATTTTTTCAATTTTCCTTCAAAGGACAGAACTTCTCATCTTCATCCACTTAACTCCCCCTTGCCTGCACCATGTCTTCCTGGGGACACATTACTCCCAGCTGAACACAGGGCTGCAGCAGGGCCACCAGCAGCACTGGGAACCATGGAAGGGTTAGTCCTTATGTCCTGCAGGACGAGTTATCTGTTCACCCCCAGGGTGCGTGCCCCTCTCCACAGTGGGTCAGCACCACTGACTCATGCTGCTCTCCGATTCACCCTGGACCATCCTCGGCAGAGCTGTTACCCAGACACTTGTTCTCATGCCAGAGATGTGCAGCCGGCTGTTCCCACCTCAGTGAAGGGAAATGTGTCTGTATCAGGATGTACATGGGTGCAACTGGTGCGAGTTTGCCCGAACTCTCAATCACCTGTACAGCCCAGGGGTACTTGGCCAGAGGAAAGGAGGGTAGGGAGGTAATGCAGAAAGATAAAGTGAGTGTGTCCCTCAAACTCAAAATTTGTTTGCAGGTCTCCAAGCATGTAATAAAGGCTTCGTTTATAGTTTTGGAATTTGTTCATTCTTTTGTTTTTATACTTCGTTATTCTGCATTTTTAATTTGACCCCACCTTGCAAATCCAGTTTCTTTCACACCAGTTGTGAACACTGCAAATCAAGGTCTGAATTAATATATCTCCTGGATTCAAATAGAAAAGCCATAATACTGACTTCTGAAACAATTAAAAAAAATAGGGAAAATCAACTTTCATTTCAGCTGAAATATTTTTAAATGAAAGGGCAGAAAAATGCACGTCCTTTCTATCAAAAAGTGTAAAACAGAGGTCCTACTTTTTGTCAGTGCTCAAAGATATAGAAGCAAAGTGTGTTTGTGACTCTAGGGAGGAGACATTTTTGTACTAGTAGCAAGGCATGTAACAAAAATGACAAGTTTGGATGTTGGGAGGAAAGGAATCTCAAAATGCTCAAATATTTTTGGTTGAGGCAGTCTTGGAAAGACTGAAGCAGTGATCCTGCATCCAGGTTGCACTGTGTGCATTATTTGAGTTGCCTGGTTCTGTTTAGGCCAACCAATGTGAGTATTTTTTGTGCTCTTTACCACACAACATTGTCTCTCTGTATCTTTACAACATGATCTGCTTGACTCTTGCCAAACAGATTAATGGAGGGACAGAATTGGATACAACAAAATAGATTAAATAGAATGTAAGCTGCTGGGGTGGAAGTGATTTTTCCAAAGGACATTTTACAGCTGTACTGCTTTCTTTGAATTTAATTGATTTTTTTTATTTAATTATGTGGTGTCAGTTTTCCCTTAAAATCCGCCTGTTTGTCTTCTTGAAAGTTTTATAAATTTTGCAACAACTGTTGGACTAATATGAAGTGCAGAACTGCTTCCTTTGGCTCCCTTATTCTAAGGTAAGTGGAACACTATAAATTTCAGGGATAAACACAGTTCTGCCTAAGACATTAATGTCCCAGACTAAAGAAGTTAATCTCCTAGAGGATGAGACTGTGGAGATGACAGTCTTGTGTTTCAAACATGTGGGACAACGCCAGACTTGGTTCCAATCATTTGAATTTTGGATCTGTGAGATGAAAGACTTTGCCTTAGTAGGAGGCAAAAGCCCAAAAACTAGTGCAAGGCAGAGGGGGATACATGCCAATTTAACAAGTGAATGCAGAGAAATTTGATCATCCAATTGTTTATATCCAACTGGCGATGGGGCCAGAGGAATCACAGTTTAATTTGTTGATTTAACAGAAAGGCTGTATATGATGTAATAGATGATATAATTCCCATAATTCTTTTCAATAGTTTTAGAGAGTTTCAAAGATGTTTACAAAGGTGCTGTTTGGTTTCTACTATGTATTATGTAAGCTTTGAAGCAAACTTCTTTACAACTCTTTTCTCTTGCTATATAATCTCTGAATTGTATTACTTCCATCATGATTCTTGAAACAAACATGACATGAAAATAAATTTATATTTTAACCCTCATTCTTGTTCCTATACTTCTGAGAGATTCTAAGAAGATTTGAAGATAATTTTAAATTTTCTTCAAAAAAGCAGAGCTTATATTATCTCTAGTTACTGCTAGATGCCATGGGAAATCCTTAAAAATATAATGAAACATTACACATAAAACTCACTGAGCCATCATCTAATCAAATGAGTAGATTCATAAAGACAGAATACCATTAAAATGCAGACAGAAAACTTTCCAGTACTCTCATTCTGCATTTCTTTTTGTTACTTTAGGTCTTCACTTAGGGAGTAATGGAAGTGAGCTGAATAATGAATACAGTTAATACAGTCTCAAGGAGATTTCTTTCCAAGATTTCTTTCTTCTTGAGCTGAGCTGAAGGTCAAATAACTTCAGTATAGTAGAAAGCACCAAGAAGATCCTTTTTAGACCCTTTTGTTGACTACAATTTAATGGTGACAGGGAATAATAATGGATAAGGAGATGAGATATTTTAAAGCTTTAGTTTGCTTACAGCAAAGTAAGAGAATAATGCATTTCAGTTCCTTGGGCAAATGACAATAAAATAATCACTTTGCTAGTTTTAGGTGGTGCAGTGAATAGATCAAATCAGAAGTATAGACAGCTGCTTTTTCCTTAATGAGTTTATCCCACTGATGAATGAAGACAAGTCAAATGATGCAGTTATTTCTTCATTAACTAGGTAATCATGGCTTATTACTGAATATAATCAATGCAGATTTCCATATATCTAGACCCTGCTGTGGAACCCTGCCCTGGGCTGAGCACTAGTTTCCTGTACTGTACCTAGGGAATGATTTTGTGGAGTATGAGTGCAAATCAGCAAGAACACTGCCCAAGGAGACCTGCAGTGGCAGTGCACACCCAGGAAATAGAGGCACTTACCTATTTTTAATATATGTCCTCACAAATGTTATGTATGCATATAATATGTATGCATATAACAGTTATAACTAATGACTATTTCTAGCAGCTAGATTTACGGGGCAAAGGCTAAAGAAGATCACTTTGTTCACAGGATCACAGAACAGGTAAGATTGGAAGGGACCACAGGGGTCATCTGGTCCAACCTCCCAGCTGAAGCAGGGTCATCCTAGAGCACATGGCACAGGATTGCATCCAGACAGCTCTTGAATATCTCCAGTGAGGGAGACTCCACAGCCTCTCTGGGAAACCTGTTGCAGTGCATGGTCACTGCACAATAAAGTTCTTCCTCATATTCAGCTGCAACTTCCTGTGCATCAGTTTGCGCCTGCTGCCTCTTGTTACTTGACACCACCAAGAAGAGCCTGGCTTCATCCTCTTGGCACCTTCCCTTCAGATTCCCTTACATACATTGATTATTCCTCCTTCATATCTTCCTCTGTGCCTGCAGCTGGACAGAGAGATGCTCTGCTCTGGGTGTGAACAAGTGTGGCCAAGGAAAGATTCATAAACTGGGACACGTGGGCTTGGTCTTGCTAAGTTCATGAAAGAAAGGAGCAGGAGGAGGCTGGTTGCTGGCACTGGAGCAGTTGAATCACCGAGGCAGGACTGTGAGGAATGGACAGGAGGCATGGAAAGCAGCTTAATTTGCAGCCAGGATGAACAGTTTTGCAAATCTGAAGGGAGATAATTCAACATGAATGGATGTGAAGCTGTTTCTGTATCTCCAAATCTTACTGCAATGCCAGGGAGCTTTCTATATGATCAAGAACCAAGGGAATACTGTTGCTGCCTGTTCCGAGCTTCCCCTCCCCCCTCCCAAAGACATGTGCTCTGAGCTCTTTTGTTCCAAGCGCGGGCAAAGCCAAATGTAACTCAGACTCTTCAGCAGTGTCTGATTGGCCGCTCGCCCCGGGTCCGCCCCCAGTCCTCCCCTTTCCCCTTCTCCTAATAAAAGATGGTCGAGGGGAGGCAAACGCCCTCTCTCAGCTCAGCTACCTTCCTGTGAACATCTCTGGTCGTCTGTCTCATTTGAAGGCTTCTAACTGCAGGGAATTGAGCGGGCAGGGAGCTATATTTCTCCCTCTTTGCTTCTGCTGATGGTATTTGCTCTGCAGCTGATTCAGGTACCGATTTTAGAGCTACTAAAGTGCTAGATCGCCTGTGCTACCTCTCAAGGCTGCTCGAGGATTTCTAAGGCATTGAAATACAAGCGCTAGCCGGTATAAAGCTGAAAAGATACCTTCCGCATTTGGCGCCCAACGTGCTATCTCTGAACTCCGGTTCTGAGAGACTTTAGGGTGTCCCAGCAGCTGTGTGTCTGCTGGAGTTAGCTCTGCACGTCCTGCTGTGCCAGCTCTGTGTGGCGAGGTGTTACTTTTTGTGTAACATCAAGCCCAGAGCCTCAGCCTGTACCCTCCCCCACACCACGTGGCGAGGGAACGGCTGGAAAGCAGAAGACCCTTCTCACGTTTTTTTTTTCTCCGGACCTGCTTTCCTGTGATAAATCCAGAATTCTGGTGAGTATTTCCCTGCTGGTTTAGGGGCTCCTGTCTTAAGCTGGTGCCGGTGTAAACTTTCTCTTTTTTTTTCCTCCTTTTGGTGAGTAAGGGGTTGAGGTTTCGTGTGCATTCATAATGGGATCTGAAGTTTCTGCACACCATAGAGAAATATACCACCAAGTTCAAAGTTACCTTTCTTTAACTGGGCATAAATACCCTAAAAATCTAGTTCAATCTTTTGTACAATGGCTTTTTCAGTACTTTCCTAATCTGACCTCCGAAGACATAAGATCTGCTGAATTTTGGGATAAGGTGGGGAGAAAACTCTCCTCTCTGAGGCGTGCAGGAGATGAAACAGTTTCAAAATTCTTTTCTCTCCTGTTACTAAGTTATACTTTGCCGGAGAAAAAGGCAGTACATGAAAAGCCACTGCAAAACCCCCCTGTTAATTCCCTTATACCCTCTTCCAACCCCTGTGTCCCGGACCCCTCTTCCCCTATGCTGGAAAACACAGCTAGAGCAGACTGCTTCTCAGCACAGGAGAGCTATCGTCCTCCTGGCTCACCCGTGTTTCCTCAGCACCCTACCTTGGATGGGAATCCGGAGCCCATCCCAGGACCTTCCCAACCCCTTTTCTCCACTCCCTTTTCCCCAGTTTCTAGCCCTCATGTTTCAAGCGCGCGTAAAAGCCCCTTCTCCCCTGATCTCTTTGTTCCCAGGGTCGGCCATTGCCACGTGCTCGCAGCCCGGGAAAAATCCCCTCCCCCCAACCGCTTTTCTCCCAGTTTGTTTGTCTCCAGTAATGGCGGACGCAATGTTCCTTCCTCTCCAAACTACACCTCCCACAATCCCTTTCTCCCCCATCCCACAAATCCCTTCTTGTCCCCATCCCCTCCCACTCCTGTGTCACAACCTGACCCCGACCCCGCCCCCACAGCGTCGTGTTTCACCCCTCCCTCTGTTCCCGCCCATGGCTCAAGTGCCGCCCCTGCCTCCCACAACCCCGCCCCCAACCCCTCCCCTCCTCCGGCCACCCCTGCGCCTCCACTCCCCGCCCCTGCCCCTCCACTCCCCGCCCCTGCCCCTCCACTCCCCGCCCCTGCTTCCCATTGTCCCACCCCAGGTTCCCACAGTCCTGTGACTGCCCCTCTCAATCCGGGAACCCATGCCTACCAGGAAGTAACTCCAACTGCTTCTACTACACTCTCTTGTACTAGCAATGGAGCTAACCCTGACTGGAAACCCCTTTCTTATTCTGATATTAAGGATTTGTGCAAGGCAATTAAGGAGTTTGGAATGCATAGTAATTATTTTAAGAGCCTTTTAAGTGCTACTTTTGCAACTCACTTACTTGTACCTCATGATTTACTTACATTAATGCAAACTCTTCTCACACCTGGTGATTTTATGATGTGGAAAAAGCAATGGAAAATAATTTTATCTGATTTATTAAAAATTTTGTGGCAAACTCCAGATAATTACCTGGATTTTGAAAAACAATTATATCACATTAGACCTTTTATCTGGTGACAATAATATGGCAAATCCTCAAAAACAAGCAATGCTTATCCCTCGTCCAGTTCTTACTGAAATCACACGTGCTGCTGAAAAGGCCTTAACATTATTACCATCTCAAACTCCTAATTCTCATTATACCACCATCAAGCAATTGTCAAATGAAAATATTATTCACTTTTATAACCGTTTGTACGAAGCTGTCTCTTCCCAGGTCCCTAATCCTGACCTCCAACAAGCGCTCCTACTCGAACTTCTCCAAGTTAATACGAATGATGCTTGCAAACAAGTCATTCTCACTCTCCCGCTGTATCCTCCTCCTACTGTTGAATCCATCCTTGAAGTCTGTACGAAGAAGGTGCAGCTGAACACAGCTGCTCCCTTTTTGAAAAAAGTGGGGATGGTTGGGGAGGTTGTGGAGAATGTTACAGGTACAGGAGAAACTCAATCGCGCGGTAACTTTGTATGCTATCATTGTCAGAAAAAGGGACATGTAGCTCGCAATTGCAGAGCAATTATAACTGCTGATAAAAACTCTCCAAAGACTGTTTCCCCAGGTCAACAGCAGGGAAACTAGCGACTCAACGCGTCCTAACAGCTCCGCGTTCAGACATAAATAGGGCTGCAGACAAAGCAACTTGGACTTCTGGACTCAGGTTTAAGGTAACCTGTGATAAAGCACACCATTTCAACAACAACAAACAGACTGTAATACCCATTTCATTCCAGAATGTGGACCACATGCCAGAATTTACATACCTTTTGTTATTGGGGACACTCGGGAAACACCTGCTGGGATAGAGGTTACACCCACACTCATGAAAATGGATCAGAACGGGTGTTCTAACCTAATGGTACAATGTATATATCCACCGTACTTTATGCCTAAAGGTCAAGTCATTGCACAGGCCTTTCCACTGCCCAAATACCTGCCCACAGATGGTCATATCCCAGCCATCTGTTGGACTGAGGTTTTGGGAAACAACAAACCTGTAATAGAATGTAAGCTCCGTTACAAATCACATAAAATCAGTATAATGGGAATGTTAGACACAGGTGCTGATGTGTCTGTCATTCCATTTGATAAGTGGCCTACGCAATGGGAATTGCAATCTCAGGGCATCATACAAGGGATTGGAGGTACCCAAATTGCAAAGCAGTCCAAACACACCATCCAAATTGAAGGTCCTGAAGGACAAATAGCGACACTTCGTCCGTATGTCCTAGACACCAAATTCACCCTGTGGGGAAGGGATGCCATGTCTCAGTGGGGAACAAAAATTGATATCACGCCTAGACATCAAAATTTTCCCTTGCAGGCCACTGAAGCAGAGTGCCATCCACATAAATTAAATTGGAAAACAGATGAACCCGTGTGGGTTAACCAGTGGTCGTTAAAAAAAGAAAACTTAGAGGCACTCAAAACATTAGTGGCTGAACAATTGGCTAAAGGAAATATAGTTCCAACTAACAGCCCATGGAACACACCCGTGTTTGTAATACAAAAACCGGGAAAGAACAAATATAGGCTACTCCAAGATCTTAGAGAAGTTAATAAGGTTATTGAAGACGTGGGACCCCTTCAACCAGGTATGCCATCACCTTCAATGCTCCCACAACATTGGCATTTAGCTGTTCTTGACATCAAAGATTGCTTCTTTCATATCCACTCCACCCTGCAGATGCCCCCCGATTTGCATTTTCGGTACCATCTCTTAATCGTGAAACTCCCATGGAACGTTATCATTGGCTTGTGCTTCCCCAAGGTATGAAAAATTCCCCAACTCTCTGCCAAGAGTATGTTGCTAAAATTCTATCTCCCATCCGTGCCAAAGCAGAGAAAGCCATCATCCTGCATTACATGGATGATGTGCTGGTGTGTGCTCCCAATAATCAGTATCTCGAGCAGACACTTAACATGGTGGTTGAGGCCCTAGAGGCCAAGGGCTTTGAATTACAACCTGAAAAAATGCAGAGAACAAGCCCTTGGAAATACCTCGGACTCAAAATCACAGAAACCTCTATCACCCCAACACCTGTCACCATTAATAATAACCCAAAAACATTAGAGGAAGTGCAACAGATCTGTGGGACACTGAAGTATTTAAGGTCCTGGTTAGGACTCACCACAGAGGATGTAGCTCCTATTGCAAACCTAGTAAAAGGGGAAGGCGGTCCAGCATCCCCTAGATCCCTGACAGAAGAGGCAAGGCAGTCTCTCAAAAAGGTGCAAGAGCTCATTTCCACCAGACAAGCACACAGGTATCAGCCCTCCCTACCCTTTAAGCTTGTCATTCTAGGGAAGGTACCACGCTTTCATGGCCTCATATTTCAGTGGGACAAAGAGCAGAAGGAACCCCTCATCATAATTGAATGGGTATTCCTTCCACTCCAACCTCCTAAAACCATCACACAGCCACAAAGAACTAATGGCAAAAATTATCATGAAGGGTAGAGCAAGGCTCCGCACCCTGGCAGGATGTGACTTTGCATGCATCTATTTACCTGTAACAACTGACGCATTAGATCACCTACTCCAAAATAATATAAATTTACAATTTGCATTAGATAGTTACTCAGGCCAAATCTCAAATCATTACCCAAAACATGACATGTTTAATCTGCCATTCTTTTTCATCCTCGAGAGATTCAAAGTAGAAAACCCCTCGATGCGATTACCGTTTTTACTGATGCCTCAGGAAAAAGTAAAAAGTCTGTGGTCACATGGAAAAATCCAAAGACGCAAAAGTGGGAATCTGACATCGAGGTAATCCAGGGATCACCACAAGTAGCTGAATTAGCAGCTGTTGTTAGAGCATTTGAGAGGTTCAAAGAACCCTTTAATTTGGTCACAGACTCAGCATATGTAGCTGGAGTAACTGTTAGAGCTGAGCATGCTCTCCTAAAAGAAATCTCAAACAAGAAAATTTATGATTTACTCTCAAAATTAATTTATCTGGTTTCCCACAGAGAGCATCCCTATTTTGTCATGCATGTGAGGTCACATACAAACCTGCCAGGATTTATTGCGGAAGGTAATCGTAGAGCTGATGCTCTGGCTATGCCAGCAGACATAGTTCTATCAGCCGACTTACCAAAACTCCCCCAAGTTTTTGAACAAGCAAAATTGAGCCATGCCATGTACCATCAAAATATTCCTGCTCTTATCCGCATGTTCCATCTGTCGCGGACACAAGCAAAAGCAATAGTGGCAACATGTCCCAACTGCCAGAAGCTACAGCTTCCATCACTGGGCATGGGGGTCAATCCCAGAGGCATTAATAGCGGTGAAGTGTGGCAGATGGACGTCACACATTTCCCTGAATTTGGGAGATTAAAATACGTTCATGTTTCTATTGATACCTTCTCTGGTGCTATGTATGCCTCCGCACATGCAGGTGAAAAGGCTAAGGATGTTGAAAAACATCTTGTCCAAGCTTTTGCTGTGCTCGGTATACCTGAGGAGATAAAAACTGATAATGGACCTGCCTACACCTCCCAGGAGTTTAAAAACTTTCGTCAGCAGTGGGGATTTCGACATGTTACAGGTATTCCTCACTCCCCAACTGGACAAGGCATTGTTGAACGTGCCCATCAAACCCTCAAGCGAATGCTGCTACAACAATCAGGGACCACCAAACTCAACTCACCTGTCCTCAGACTCTGCAAAGCACTGTTTACTATAAACTTCCTGAATGGCACCTTTGAGGATCCAAACCCTCCCATCTATCGTCATTTCCAGAACACCAGGAGACAGAAACTGCAGGAAAATCCAGAAGTCCTGATCCGGGACCCAGAGACTCAAAAAATCCAAGGACCGTACAAACTTGTAACTTGGGGACGTGGGTATGCCAGTGTATCTACCCCTCAAGGACTGAGATGGATCCCAGGGAAGTGGGTAAAACCTTATGTCACTTCCTCAAAAGTTAAGGAGGTTAAAACTGCCTCCTGGAAGAGACGCCGTAAAAAGAATCCTGATTTTGCACCTTCATGTAAACCCCCTACTGCAGATCTTTATGTTAATCCCTTAAGTTAAGTTGCACTGTTTTGCACTCAGGTTTTTGCACTGTATTTTGTAAATCTTCGTCCTGATACTCCATACCATAGATGTCCTGACTAAACCCCTGAGTTTTGACTGGGGAACTAGTTTAAAGGCATCCTAGGTACTGTCGAGTTGTAGGGACGATAGATTACAATTATATTTTGCACTGTTGTTTTGTTACTGTTCTATGCACTTTTAAGTTACTAAGAGTTACAACCCAGCTTTAAAGAAAAAAAAATAGGGAATTGTTGCTGCCTGTTCCGAGCTTCCCCTCCCCCCTCCCAAAGACATGTGCTCTGAGCTCCTTTGTTCCAAGCGCGGGCAAAGCCAAATGTAACTCAGACTCTTCAGCAGTGTCTGATTGGCCGCTCACCCCCGGGTCCGCCCCCAGTCCTCCCCTTTCCCCTTCTCCTAATAAAAGATGGTCGAGGGGAGGCAAACGCCCTCTCTCAGCTCAGCTACCTTCCTGTGAACATCTCTGGTCGTCTGTCTCATTTGAAGGCTTCTAACTGCAGGGAATTGAGCGGGCAGGGAGCTATATTTCTCCCTCTTTGCTTCTGCTGATGGTATTTGCTCTGCAGCTGATTCAGGTACCGATTTTAGAGCTACTAAAGTGCTAGATCGCCTGTGCTACCTCTCAAGGCTGCTCAAGGCTTTCTAAGGCATTGAAATACAAGCGCTAGCCGGTATAAAGCTGAAAAGATACCTTCCGCAGAATACCATGTGGCATCACCCACCTGGACATCTTTATATCAAAGAAAATGTCATCCTCATGGTTAATACAAAATTTATGAAGTTTTTCACTTCCGTTTTACATGTTGACTAAAGCAAGTATGTCTCACATTTCTCTCTCAAATTGTCCAATACTTTGTACCTTATTTGCCCTCATATCAATATGTTCACATTCCACCCTTATCGTATGAGCACTGTGCAAGCCTTGGAAGGCTTTTTTCCATTACTCATTCCTTCAGCAGATGTTCATGTTTACCACCCTGTTGACCTTGTCAGCATATTTACCACTGTGTAAACAGTTTGTACTCTGCTCAGACTGTGAAGTCTATTTTGGCCAATATTTTAACAAAGGCTTAGTGTGAGCATGTGCCTACTAATCAGTATACCAGAGAAATCTGCATGTTTTATAAAAAAGGATGAGGAATATAAAACATTACAAAGAAAATGAGATTAAATAGTGAGCTTTTCAGTGATCTCATACAGATGGCATATTGAAAGTATACAGGGCTAGACACCAGGTCACATGTCTAGGGAGCTGCATACAAGAATAGTGCAAGCATATAAGGAGAAAATTAGAAAGTCCATGCATAAAATGTCACATATCTAGAAAGGGACGTGAAAGGTAACAAGCAAGTACTCTAAGTTTAGATTAATAGTGAGAGGATTATGAAAGGAAGAGTTGGTCTTCTACTCAGAGGGAGAAGAAGCTATTTATAAATGATATCGAGAAGACTGAAGTGTTTTGTTTCTTTTTTGCCTCAGCGTTCCCTGGGACAACAGTGAAAAAGGGTATGAATTCAGGTAGAAATAGAAAATCTGCTGAGAGCACAAATCAGTAAATTGATTTTTTTCCCAAAAAATTTCTCTGGAACAAATGAAATTGCACAGGTAATTTTGAAAACCAGATGAAACACATCTGACAGCAATTAGAGGCTAATCACTGAAAACCAGAGGACGGGTATGGTTGGGAGCCTGCTTATCTTTATGATGGGGAAGAGGGTGAACTGGTGAATTGCAGTTTTGCCAGTTTATCTTCTCCTCCTAAAATGGGAAGAAATAATCCAACCATCAGTAAACACCCAGAAGATAATGAAGGATAAGTAACAGCTATCAGGGATTTGTCAGGAACGTAGGATCTTTAACAGAGGTCATTTCCATTTACACCAGCATGACAGGCCTCGTGGGCCACAAGAAGGAGGTCAGCACCACGTTTCAGAAAGGAGCTCCTGTTTCTGCACTTTGACGAGCTGGCTGCAGGACCATGATCCACGCTCCATGGCCAACATGGACACACCAGCCATGCTTTCCATGGGCACCTCTCCTGGGCCCCAAGTAACACAATATTTTTGCCAATGACTTGGATGATAAACTAAGAACTGCATTTATTCAAATTTTAGATAGCAGAAAGCTAGGAAGGGTCATGAGTGTACTGGGGGGTGGGGTGAGGTGTGAGAATACTCCTGACTGACCAAACCATCTTGCCAAAATTAGAGGTGTTTCCTGTAATGACTGGGGTGACCATTCCAAAAGCTCAAGCTCCAAGCTGCACTGAAGGTGTTACAGTGGGAAAACTGCAACACACATATAAATCAACGAGGCCCATGGAAAAGAAATATATACGGACTGATTCTTGATAGATGTTTCAGAGATGTTTATTTCTCCAGCCACATGGCCGGGGCTCTGCCGAGGAACTGAGGTAATCACGGGACCCGAGGGTCCTTGCCCGCACAGGGGAACACAAAACAACCCATGGGGAACGAGGTATACAAGGGGCAGGGAAACCCCATGCCTCCGCCCAGGGCCCCTCTCCCAGGGCTCCATGGCAGGGGGGGAGGGACCTTGACAGAAGGCAAAGGTCTCCTTTCTGGGTCCTGCCAAACTCCTTGTGGCCTCAGCACAGGGCTCATGGATGAGGTAGTCTCAGCACCTTGTCTTCCCCTCTCCTGTGTGGGGGGTACCTACACTGCCAGCCTGGCTGACCTGGGGGCATGGAGATTTTCACCTCCTGCAACATGGTCAGCATGGAACAAGGAATGAGCACAGCCAAGACCAAACATGATCTACATGATCTACTGCTCAAAGCTCAGGCCCAGGAGGGGCTATTAGCCCCCCATTTTCCCAAGCCCCACTGCCATGGGGAGAGCCTCAACATGGGGACTCAGAGCCTAAAAATCATCTTAACATCCAGATTTAAATATTTTTAATAATGATTTTTACTTGAGCTTGGAGTTGCATGTAATCTCCGTGTTTTCCAGGGACATTTACTGTTGTTTTCTCTGCTGAGAGGCAGCTTTGTGTGTGGACAAGCAAGTACCCAGGCCCATGGAGGGAGGGTGCACTTCCAGACCCTGTAAGCTGCTGCAAAGTTGCTGCTGTAGGGAGCTAGAGGAAGGAAAACTAGGCTCTGCTCCACCTGCCAGGCTGCTTCCTGCTCTCACAAAGTCCTTAGAAAAATGAAACCAATCAAGAATTTGCAACCTGTCCTAAAATAAACTTTCTAAATGTGATTCAAACTTTGAAAGATTTCAATCTTGAGTTGTCTTGAAGTGATTTTTTTTTTAATGTTAATTTTCTACTTTTGACCTTAAAAATCAGTAATTTAGACAACCCCGCTCTGTGCAGAAAGGATAAAGCTTATCACGGAACCAAACACAACTTTTCAGGACCTGTTGGAAAGAGAAAAAGACCATACTGATCATACTACTTGCCATTACAGATTCAGAGCACATTTCTTTGACCTGCCCTCCTCTCAAGATAAGCATAATGCATATGCAAATAACTGTAATAAACGCCATCAACAGGCAAATGGCAAATAAGCAACTCAACCAACTAAACTAACAACTTAAACTGAAACATCCCTCTCTTCCTGAGAAGAGATTAAAAAACAAGTGTCTGACAACACGTTGGGCACCTCACCTTGCTCTTTGAAGGGTAAGTCATGGCTAAAGCCTGGGAACAGTAATGGTACTTTTGTTGTCCCCCATTAACAGTGGTGCTCCCTAAGGTGACATCTCACAGTATGCCCTGGTCACAAAGCACAGCAGTGCCAGCACAGCCACATCCTCTTTGGGGACATGGATGAGGAGAAGACCAGCTCATCTCTGCTTTACTGTGAACCCAGAGAGCCCAGCACCATGGAGTGCCAGGAACAGGCTGCAGCATCACTGCATATGCAGTGCCCAGCTCTGGACATGGGCTAAGGGTGGACATGCCCCACGTCCAGAAGACATTCTCCAATCATTTGTCACTGTTTCTGTCCAAAATAAGATTTATTCTTCTATCAACAAACCACAATTTTGTTAAAGGTAATTTTGAGCACTTGGTTAAAAATCCATGCCTGTGCTTAGTCAGTGCTGGGGAGCGGCCACTAGTGATAGCCATCCTTACTGAAAACACTGCCCAGTGGTGTGCACTGCCAGGGTTGCAGGTGTCAAGGGCCTCTTGCACATCATCCTTTAAAAAGCCCAGATTCTCCTCTGTGCAAAAATGCTAGCAAGAGGCTAGAGTCTCAGAGTTATATAAATATTTGTAATCTCCCCATCTTTTTCATCCCAGACCCCCAAGGTTGGAATTTGATACCCAAGGACTGATGCCTATTCCTGCTGTTCCCAAAAATAAATCTGTGTGCTAAATATATCCCACAAGCTGAAGGAAACTTGTCAAGGTGCACTTAAAATGGAAGTCTGATATCGAACAACTAAAGGAATGGCCTGCAGACCCATGACTGAACACTGTACTAAACACTTAATCAAGATATGTTAAAAAGGAATGTACAGTTTGCTATCAGCTTTTACTGTGTCAAGAGAGACTATTGCTTATGGGTATTTCTGCATGGGGGATTCCAGTTTTGTCAGAAATTTGCCTCTCTCACCATCTGAGCTCTTAAATTTCTTTTTTCTTCCAGTCATTTTAAAATGTAATTACAAAAATGAAAATGCTAACAGATTTCAAATCACTTCAGGACATTTTACCAACTAGAAACATGTTGACTTTTTAAACAAATGGCTTGCTTTCCCTATAGTTAATTTTAAAACATTCATTTTCACACTGACAGACATCAAGCAGCTATTCTGCAGCTGTGTCAGGATTTCTGAGCTTAACCTTGATGAGTAATACAAAGTTTTCTTAATTTGAAGAGTAACATATGCTTTTCTTCTTCTCTGCTGAAGTTGATCCATTTATGTTTCCTGCAGCCAATGTGTTTGCTAGGGCAGCATATGCCTTTTGCACAATGTGATTACCTTTATGTGGGCAAGTAGGCCACACCATTAACAATTAAATATTTTCAGAACTTTACATTTAACAAGAAAAAAATTATTGTCTGTCCCCTTTCCCCTTATGTGATGGGGGATGTAAACTGTGAACTTAAGAGTCCACATTTCCCTTTGGCCATGGAGGTTCTACCATTACCAGCTGATGGCCTTCGCCGAGCATGGGCACATCCTCATGGGCAGTGCTGGGAGATGCAGCTGGGAGACCAACCCAACCGTGTCCTCAGAAGCAGAGGGTCACTGAGATCCACTGCCTCTCAGCCACTTCTGGGCTGCTTTTGGCAGATTGCCTCAGTGAGCCCATTTTCTCAGCAGGTGTATATGCTGTGGGGTACGTCCACATTAAGCATCTGCCAGCCTCCTCGGTGCAGACCAAGGAACACAGACCACTGGTGATACCAGCATGTGCTGGTGACTCTGTGGATGCTGAGTGTCCTGAATTCATTGGGTTTGTGGATTCATCAGGTTTTCCAGTCTCCAGAGCCCAACAGTCCTTGGAAACACTCCACAGACTTACCCTCCTTTGTCCAGTCTTTAGACTCTTGTTTTCTGGTTCCAATTTCTGTAAGAATGTTCACAGGTACTTACAGAGGCCTTTCATCCAAACTCACACAAGGGGGACCTTTATACAATCTAGTGTCTTTTGCATATCCTACTTGGAGGGCAAAGAAGGAGATAGGCCCAAGTCTGTGGCAGACACCCAGGAGTTAAAGTGACAGGATGCAGTGTGTTTTATTTACCTTTCCTGCCATCATTGCTTGGTGCTGCACCTCCTCCTTGGCATAACATCGGTAAGCCCTGTGTTAGTTATGTGCAGACTTACTGGTCTGAAGATGCAGCATGGGATGCATCACAGTCTACAAGTGTCCTGTTATGAAAACGTGTTTAGTAATATGGCAAAACAAAAAGGCTCCCCCTCAGGGTCAAGAAACAGCAGCTCAGAGTGCAAAATTCATGGGGTTTGCCTCAGACACTGGGGCTGAGTTGGAGGTTTCTCAGCAGGACATACTTTCTGCCATAATCGGCAGTTAAACATCGGTTCCTTGGCCTGACAGACGTGGAATACTTTGAAAATCCCTCAGTGTTGGATTTTTTAGGTTTCCACTCCCAAGGAGTTTGCTTTGCTCTCTGGAATATTAGAGGATGTTGTCACAGAGACTTTTGAAGAAGTTTTAAAATGCAGAGTTCCTAGGAGCAACACCGCACACAACAGTCCATCCCTCCTTGTGGTGGTAAAGATACGGGACCTGGGGAGGAGCACAGTAACCTACACCAGCATTTAATTAAATGAAATTGCCTTCAGCTTGCTCCTCACTTTCCCTTGCAGGAAAAAGGTTTTGACACCAAAGACATTACTGAGTGGTGAAATGCAAGATCTGCTTTCATTTCTGTCACCAGTCCCCTGTACTGGGCACATTGTGCCTGTCAGAGCAATGGTCTGGATCATACTGTGCTGCCCGGTGCCATCTCTGGGAATTACCCACTTAAGGTATGTGGAGAAACAGCTGTGATTTTGTTGAGATTAACTTTATATTCTATTTTTCATTCAAGGCAGGATCAGACCCTCCAGAGTTTATTTTTCTTCCAGTGAGATATTTTCTTGGAAAATATTGCCAGGGAAGACTCTGGATTTAGTGTAAGCAAAATACTAATCAACAACAAATGCAGAGTAATTAGCTTGCTGAACAAATCCTATATGTCTTTACAGATAATAAAATTGCTGGTAAAATGACAACCACATAAAAATGTACAAATGACCTAATGGAAAAGAGTGAACACTAATAAAACAGAAGTATACTGCATTAAGGAAGTGTTTCTATTATTAAACATTAGTAAAGATGGACTTCATTGCTTGGTTTAATTCTTCTTCAGTCACCTAGCAGATTACAATCTAGTGCTCTGGCCAGCTAACCTGGGACATAAACCCAGTATTTTGCAGGGTGCAATTATTCTTTGCCCATGTATCTCCTGGAGTTGGCAGCAGCACAATGCCTCTGGCAAGGCAGGGTAGGAACAGGCAGTCACTGCTGCTTGCACTTATCTTGCAGTGGAGCTCTTGACAGCCATTAAGGACTGGTCAATGCAAACCAGTGAGTTAGCACCTTTTTTCCTGCATTTTTACTACTCCTTTTCCCACTGACCTGCAACATAACACCCTGGGATCCTCCCTTGGCTCTCCCTGTGACTCCTCTCCGCTCTCCTCAGGAACTGGGGCCCGCAGTTGTGGGGCAGAGATGCTTGTACATAGGCAGTGCCGAGCCAAAAATGTATCCCATGGGATACTGAAGGCTTGTGGTACCTGTGAAAATCTGAAGCCAAACTGAAGGTTAGCAGGGAGGACATAACATTGGCCTTCCCTCTGCCTTCCTGCAGCATCAGAAATCTTATTCTCCTTCTTCCCACCTCTGCAGCTCCTACAGTGGTTAAATTCCAAATGATGCTGAAGGATCTTGACCACTAATAGTAATGGGGAGGATAACAACAATCAGTATAATAATAGCATGCTAGAGAGTAATTGGAGGTAGATTCAGGACCTGATCCACAAAAAGACCATCATATCTTAGCTGCGGAGATGCATTTCCCTTTAGGTTATGCGCCAATGTTCTCAATAGCAAAAAATCCTATTACAATAAATAAACCTGTAAGCATTCTAGGCCTTCAAAATCTGGATATAAATCTTCAGTGTGTTTTCAATAACACCAGACCCCAAACAGTTGTACCAGGTAAAGCAATTTAAAATGTATGAGAACAGCCACCAGCACATAAGGTGTGATTCCAGCATCAGATAAATATTTTCTCATTCTCATTATGCCCATCAGGCTTGCAGGAAAGTTAGCCATGAGAAAAAATAAGCTGATGTTGTTGTTTTTACAAACTAAGAACAGGAGGAACTGAAGGCAAGAGGAGCAAAAGGTCTTGGGAACCAGATCCAAACTGGTTTTTTTGTGCCAGTTGAGCAGGGTAGGTGTTGCCCCATAAAGCTCTCAGGGTGGCCTTGGCCATGTCTACATTACTGTATTTCTTCTGTTCTCACAGTTCCCTTCCCAACCCAGCTGTGTGACTGTCACCAGGAGCCTGACCTCCCCACATGCTCCTTGTTTGTGTATTTCTCCCAAGGAGGTGTGTATAGCCCTGCTAGCCACCCAAACCTCCCTCATCTCCTGTGGTAGGAGAGATTTTGTGGCCATCACAGACTCTCATTTAAGTGGGTTAAAAATCAGCAGATGACCATGGGATTTTCAGGACAAAGAATCATTTTGGCAGCACTGGAAGTGCTGCCCAGGGAGCAGCTGACTGCTGTGAGGTGGGGAAGGCAGTGTTGTCGCCTGAATGTCAGCTTTCACATCTAAGGGTTGCATGCTCTGGGTTTGAAGAAAGGATCAGAAGGTGTCATTTTTGATTAAAATAGCAAACTGTTTTTGAAAAAGGTCTTCTGTAAAGAGTAAGTGCAGCTAATGGTCTCAGCGGGAGCCAGGAAATATTGACAGACATGGCTCTAGCAATGAGTATGAAAGACTCAAAGAGCAAATCCTTTCTTGGGAAGATCTTGTACCCCATTTTGTGCTTTAGCAACAGTTAGGCATGTCTGATTCATGATCTGACTTTAAACCCAGTGATGGCTTAGAGGCTATATAGATTTCTTTGTTACTGATGGCTGCTGTCACAGGAGATGTAGATGGGACATTGTTCATTGTTCTATACAATGGTGATGGTGTGATGCCACATCTTGGTTGTGGAATCTGAGCACCTGGATCATGGTGTATATGAGCTCTGAGACTTGAAGAGCTGCTGTGGATGCTCTTCTTCCATTTTCTCACTTCCACCAAGTTGGAGCACTCAGCTCTGTGTCTCATTACCTCATTCTTTTTAATGAATTTCATTTGCCACTGATAGGAGTGCTTTGGAGGGAAATTGCAGAATGTTGTGGGTACTTGAGCTTTCCTTTTCTGTCACTCATGCTCCTCAGTTTCCCTGTTCTCACACTGTTCTCTGACAAGGTGAAGATGACAGTGCCAAGAAAAAGGGATCTGTGATAATGGAGGGGATTGGGGATTGCAGCAGTGAAGACAAAACTCCAGTTTTGTCTTTTGCCTTGCTGTCTTAATGCTACCACAATTCACCAGCATGGATTTAACCGCGTTTTATCCCTTGTAGGTGTTCCTATATCTAGATTTAAGAAACAATGGAGGAATGAAATACTGAGGTGCATGTATAAGGAGTTTCTAGTAGAACAAAAATCTTGAAAATGAATTCATGCTTTAAATTAAATTTGGTCATTTGGTCCACCCCTGCTTTTATTTCCCAAGATAAGCATTATGCAGTACAACTGAGCTTTTGCTGGAATCCAGTTTTTAATCACCATTGGCGAGATAATAATTTTCCCAAATTTAGGATCATGCACAGTATGCCTCCCTTTCACGGCAGCCTCCTCTCCAAGCTTCTGCTGCTGTGTCTCAGCTGGGAGGAGGCACTGCTGCTGGTGAGTCAGAGCACAGCATGTACTCCCTCTCTGTCAGGAAGAGTGGCTCTCCCCCACTCAGTTTTCCTGTTCTCAGTGAAATAAAATGTCTTTGGTGGCAGACTGAAATAAGACATTTTCTTGTCCTAATGAAAAAACAGGTGCCTGAGTCCCTGGGTGTGAGTCCCTGAGGTGCCACAACTGCTGTCCCAGCCTTTGGAAAGCAGACAGGAGGGGAGCTCTGGATAAAGCTGGTGAAGGATTGGGAAAGTAGAGGCAGAAGGAAAGACCCTCAGCCACAGATGGAGGATGAGTAGCCAAGAGACAGACCTCGCCGAGGGGTCTGCACGGGCCACCTAAATGCAGACCAGGGCCTAGAAATCACAACAGACATTTTCTCCTGCATGTTGTGGTTTAACCCCAGCCAGCAACCAAGCACCAGGCAGCCACTCATTTATGCCCCCCAAATAACGGTTTTACCAATGTGCACCGTAGAGAGCAAAGATGCAAGTTGCTTGTCATGGAAGGGTGAATGATGGAAATGACCATTTGGGAATCTAAAACCTCCTGAAAATCAAGGTGTCTCCTCATGGATTATTAACCACAAGGAGTCTGCCCACAATTTAAAGGAATCCTCCAGGCCTCCAATGTATGACTACGCTCAGGGAAACAAATGAGAGCATCACACCAGGCCCCAGCCAAATGCCACAGGTGAAGAGGTGTCTAGAGCCTTGTGAGAAAGGGCATTGAGCAGTGAGTTCAGCGAGGTTCCCTTTCTGCTCACACTTTTGGGGAGCTTTTAAGAATTATGGAGGAAAATAACTGAGAGAACTGGCTTCAAAGAGTTTTGCAGCATTATCACTTTAGGTCAAGAATAAACAGGAAGCTAACATTGTCTCTTAAATCTTTAAGATGTCAGTAAATAAATGATGTGATTTTCAGAACTGTAAAGCGTCTCATTTCTTCTGCTGACTTCAGCTGGTGCCATTGGGTGCTCAGCACTTCTGGAAATAAAATCATTTGTTTGCCAAGCCTCAGAAGGAAAAGCTGAGCAGGCTGACTTGAAGTTCTTGTTCTTGCAAATATGAATATGAAGCAGGAAATAAAAATATGAACTGAATATGAATTGAACCAGAGTATGAAACTTATATCAGTAGTGTTCCCTCAGGAAAATCATTCTTTGGAAGAAGAGAAAAAGTGCATGTAAAGACAAATTGGTAAACAGCATAGGAAAGGAGGAAGGATGGAACTTGTTTGGCATTATTGTTTGCTGTTTTGGAGCTGGTCTGCCTCTGCCTTTACTTCGCAGTACTTGTTGTAGGTCTGCACTGAACTAATTGCTTCCAGCCCTGAGGGCTGTCATGAAAATGTAGGCAGTGCTAATGCCTTGACTGTTAATTAACATGATGGCAAAGCGATTGAGGAAGGGACTAAAATGTCAAGCAGTGGAAAAAATGAATATGAGAAATGCCAGATTCCTGTGCAGCGAGAGGGGCAGGGGCAGGCTGGCACTGCTGCCAGTGGGGAGGGGCTCCTCCACAGAACTCTGCCTGTCCTGGCCCACTGCAGCCATGTGGGAGCCCCCACCAGCCTGCTCTGCACAGGAGGGGTTACAAAAGTGTTACACAGAAAATCGACGTTTTCCACATGATTTTTGCTTCTGTAATATTCCACTGGAAAACAAAATCCCTTTGCCAGTAAACCTGAAATATTCTTGATTAATTTCCCTTCCGCTGCAGTGTTCCAGCAATCAGGAAAAGCTTGAAATGGGACATGAGAGAGGTAGTCTCATGGTATGCCTGTGCCAAAAGGAGGCAAAAAGAGTATGAGATCCCAAAATATGATCTATCTAATAGGATGCCCACTGGGAAAGGCAAGGATTGGTGTCTGATGAAGTGAAAACTTTTTGTCCTGGCCAACATAAAATTAAGTTCAGAATGTTCAGTGTGTTGATTCCTCAGTTCTAATTTGAGTAGAATGAAAAAAGAGTCAAAATTACAGGAAAATACAAAAATATTAGGACAATTGTTTTGTCATTTTCTCAAATGATTAGTGTTTAATTTCTTTTTCTGAGCAGTAACTCACACATTTTAATTCAAACATCTTCACAGCAAAATATTTATACAGATATTAATTTTAATAAGGGATTTCAAATTACTAATCTTCTACTATAGAGCACCACTTAGAATCCCTTTATTATATAGTTTGCCTAGCAAAGCATTTCATCACACAGAAGGGAGAAATGCCTTAATACACTGTTCTGATGAAAAGAGAGAAAAATAAGATTCAGAGGCTGAACAAGATGTCAAGATTATAGAAAAAAAAAAGGCACCAAAAAGCTGCTGAAGAAGAATCACAGACAATGCAGTGGAGGTGATCTTTGATGAACTTATATGTAGTTTCCTCATTAATGCATTGAAAAAACTTCACAAAGGGAGGCTGATACCAGTGTTACAGGCAAGGGAGGTAAAGCTGAGGATGATGAGTGGCTGTCTCCGGCTCACCCTGCGAGCCAAGAGCAGAGCCCAGGTTTGTCAGACAGAGCTGAATGTACCTTTTACAAGACTGGTTCCTTTTCTTCTGTGACACGACATGAAGCCCAGAGTGGCTTTTCTCTCTGGATCCTGACACAAGACATGAGTCAGAATAATGAAATACAATGAACCATCATGTGGACTTCTCTAAATCAAGCTATGCATTGTGTTAATATTTCTGCAAACCTGTTTGGCAATGTGCTGTGAAGCCTTGACATGCACCTAAGAGATAAGCCACACAAGTCATGGGCTTCGTGTTCCTTGTCCTGAAGCACTGTCTGCAGTGGTGTATTGTGTGCTGCTGAGTAACCCGTGGGATCACTGGGCTTTAAATTCCAAAACACCAATACATTCCACCTCTTCCAGCCATTGTGAAGGGAAGAGGGATTTAACGAATTTGAGAACTGGATGCAATAAAACTGAATTTAGGGAGAGGAGGGACCACTGGGATGTTAGCTGATGTAATTGCTAATTGACACAATTTCACTCAGTATCAGAAATGCATAAAAATACTCCACTTGCTCTAACTGATCACCATCAGATCACTGACCAGCCAAACCGAAGGGAATCTTTGGGAGTAAGGCTGCTCAAAAATGCCATGCTAATCTGTTTCCAGCATTTAATGAACTTTCAATTTTTTGAAACCTTAATTCTCTGTCTTATTTAAACTCTGATTTCTTCTTACCAACCTCCAGATGAAGGTGAGCCTGTGAAATACACTTCCATATTTATGTGTATCTGCCTATTTTCTGTTTTGGTTATATATGTAAAATTATGCTTCTAGGCTGAAAGTGCTTTCCCTGAAAGGTGCCAGTGTTTTTCCAGTATGTATATCAGCAGATCAGCTCCTGACTCACACTTTCCCTCTAGGACTTCATAGATGGCAGCTGAGGCAGCCGGGCTGAGTGCTGGGGCAGTTCCAGACATCTGCCTTGTAAGCAGGGAACTGAAGATGCTCCACTTTGCATAACCTTTGCCTTAGGGTCAGAATTACTTAACTTTTTTTTTTTTTTTTTTTTTTTTTTGAAGCCAGCCATAGTTGTCCTTCTGGAGCACTGCTCACATTCAAACCTTCCACTTAGGTAGGTATTTATTTTATTTTGGTGAGCATATAATGTAGCAAAAGTTGCTCGTTAACAACTAACTTTCCCATACACCTATGTTTTCTTTTTTTCTATTTCTCAATGCTCTGGGATTTCCCATGATGTGTGTTTTCATGGGATTAATTTCGAGATGATGTTCTATATCCCTAATGTATCT
Source organism: Corvus cornix cornix (assembly GCF_000738735.6). Taxonomy (NCBI): domain Eukaryota; kingdom Metazoa; phylum Chordata; class Aves; order Passeriformes; family Corvidae; genus Corvus; species Corvus cornix. Next base: position 14,570,818 of record NC_047057.1, on the reverse strand, counting down.
CAGCTCATTGAGTACTTTGGACTTCAATTTGTATTCATGTCTTTTGTCTTCTGTTCAGAAGATGTACCCATTTGTGTATCACCATTTGTAGGCTGTTCTTGACTCCAGAGCATGGGAGAATTCCCCTGCTATTTAAAAACCCGGGCAAAAAAACCACCTCATACCTCCATGCTAATATCTTTCTAGTAGACCAGCTTGTGATGTGCCCAATGTAAAGAACAAGCAGAATTCTCTGCCTTAGAATCAGACTGTCACTAATTGTTTTTATATGTGTTTGCTATGATGACATTTCTTTTTTTGTCTTCATTTGCAGTATCTGCTTTGAAACACAGTATTAGATCATTTATTTCCTGTGTCACAAACCAATCTCACAGTGAACATTGCTTTGCAAGTGTATTGACATAATGCTTCTCTTGAGAGCTTTGTCCTGCTGTTTTCTTTGTGTTATTTTTTTTAATGTTAGAAGTGTGAACCTTTCATAAAGTAAAGTGCTTTGATTGCAAACAAAAAAATTTGACCCTTGTGCTGAATACATTTGGATCTTATTGTGACTGTTGTTATCTTGTTTATGGCTTCTGGACCAAGATGTGTGTTCACCCTCGACTCTGTCCTTGTTTCTCCTTAGATGCACATCAGCACTGCTGCTGTCTGCTGTCCTTTGTGTTTGGGAATCACATCATAGCTTTCCTTCTGCAATGACTCAAGACAAGTATCTTTCTGATAGCACCTTGCTGATTTGTAACACCCACAGTTCTCTCCGTTCTAATTAGTCCATATGGTAACATGGCTCAAACTTTGTGCATCCCTTAGTATCAAGCTCAGCCACAGTACCTTGCTTGCTTTGGCTCCCCAGGAGCAGGTGTGCTGGGGAAACTGTGGGAGTGCAGAGACATAAATGGGATTGTTAAAAATTAGCATGGGGAACCTCACTGCCTCTTCAGATGTTTAAATAACTTTTGAAATCTGTCCTCTGACATTAGTTCTTCTCATTGAAATGATTTTGAGAATGTAGTTATTGCACACACAAGGTTTTTAATCATCTAAGTTTCTGTCCTGTCTCCCTCAGAAGCTTTGAAAGCTCACAGTCATCTCATTTGCTCTGCCTGTGGCTTTGGACTGAGCAGTTCAGAGCCCCTCATTGCTCCCTTTTTATCTGAAGGCCAACCTGACTCCAGAGTATGGAGGAGAAGTGACACACAATGAGCTCGTTGGACATTGAGCTTTATTCCTTCCCTCAAGCACTATACATGTTGCTCTGCTCAATTTTTAACACTTGGTCGCAGGAAAATCTCATCCTTCAAGGCCACAAGGGACCATCTTTACCATGTGTAATGCTCTTTACACACAGCCGTGGGGTTTCAATAAAGAGTTCCTGCACCTGCTCTGTGTCCTTCATTGCACTAGAAGTTATCTAGACAGATACTCACCTTTGATTTAATGCTCTCTGCTGACAGGGATGTTCCTGTATTTCTAGGTCCATGCTTCCAATGGCTAATTATTTTCACCGAAAGATTTACACAAGGTGTCTTGCCTGAGGACATGGCAATGCTTTAAGAGGAAATTTTTGGTGCTGAGAACAAGGCACTGAAAGAGGTGACTGATCACATTGCTCTAGGGGAGTCACTGGTCCTTGGCCCTTTTGCTCTGAAAATTATTGCTGAGCTGGGGAAAATTCCTCCAGTGTCCCAACACCCTCTGTTTGAACATCTTCCCTGGGAGCAGGTGACTGTGCCATTCCCTCAGAGGGTACCTTGTCTCCTCCAGAGATTTTGACCAAAGCCAATCTTCCCCCTCTCCGCAGATCACAACTCTAGGCAGAAACTCTGTATTTTTCCTCCCATCAATTTCAGCAGATGCTCCAACAGATTTTGCTCAAGGGAAGTGTAAAGCAGCCAAGGAAAAAAAGACTCCAAGTCTACATAGAAAAAGACCATGTTCTTCCTTATCCTTACAGCACAAGACTTTTACAACTGAACTTCTTTAAGTTCTCATTAATATAGTTTGGGGGTTTGAGGGGTTTTTTAGGGGTATTTTTCAGTTATCCTTGGAAACATATTTGTGGTTTTCCAGTAGCTTTCAGAAGTGCTGAACCTGAGATTCAACTAAACATATGTGATAGTAATCTACCAAGCGAATTTGGGCTGTCAGATGTAATGAGCTCTGTACGATTCTCCTGTGGCTCACCAGACTGGGGCTAACTACACACTTTCCCGGAACACATATTGTACATATTTTTCCATTTTCCAAGTTATTGATATAGATATTGAATCGCCCTAGCCTAGGCAGTATTCACCTGGAAGGCCATGAACTGTGCTTCAAGCTGCAGAGAGGAGCTGGTAGCTTTTGAGGGTTTTGTATGGTCAGGGTTATGTTTCAATTACCAAGTGAGAATTAGTGACAGAGCAGGTGCTGTATCTGCATGTGCACATCTCTCTCTCTGCTGGGGAAGTCGCTGTGCCTGTCTCAGAACACACCTCTGCCAGGGTGGAGAGCAGAAACTGATGCAGGACATGCATGCTCCAAAGCTGCAAAGTCCAGCAAGACCTGGGGTAGCTGCCAGCTCCGACACTGCCTGCGTCTCTGCTTCTGCCTGGGGCTTTCTGACACCAGTGGTCACCGGGCCTGTCCCTCCAGACCTCAGCAAGAGGTGATGAAATCACCACACGACATGTCTCCCCAGGTGGGGATTTGGGACGGAGGCAGACTGAGCATCACACGAATGAGTCAGCCTCCCATGTCAGAGAGTGTTTCTTAATTTAGGTGTACCAGGCTACAGTTCCTCCAGACATTCATCCCTGAGCCTCTGTGCTCACTAGAAAGCCATTTGCTTTATTGTTGGTTCTCCAATGCCCTCCTGTGACTTACTGAGGGTGACTGACAGCACTGCAGGGGCACTGGCAGGGAAGGAGGAGCTGTGCCATGAAGGGAAACATTTCCACAACATGAGCAGGCAAGCAACATCAATTGTTTTAGAAACATCATTGCTGGTACAAAGCTCCAGAGCTTGGCCCATGCGTCATGCTTGTATCATAGAGGTATTGCCCAAATGATTTTGGAATCAAGGTCTTTGAATGTATCCCACCTCAATTAATGCACTAAGAATTCACTCCTACTCATGCTGTTATTAAATTTTGTTAATCTAAATAATGCATCTTTGTCCTGAGGTCCCTCTTTCTAGCCACGGAAGCAAGAGGTGATGATTTTCTTTTCAAAGTGAAATCCTAATAGTGCTCCACCAAGGATGTGGTGGGACTCCTAAAATAAACCTCAATCACTTGCAGTGGGAGCATGACGGTGGTCATGTGTCCACCCTGTTTGGTTCACCTTGTCTCTGGCTGCTGTTATCTGTTATCTGGCTGTTGCTCAGTTTCAGACAGGTTAATAGCAAACCTACAGAGCAAGTAATGGAGAGGAAGAAATGACATTTTATTATTGTTATTAATTATTTTCGCTATGGTAGCTTCTAGCAGTGGAGGCACAGAACAGGTCCCTGCTGGGGAAAGCACTCTGCTGATGCAATGGAAAGGCAATCCCTGCCCCAAGCAGCACAAATATTAAACAAAAAGATTATGAGAGAAGAGACTAGGTCTCAGTGTCATAGAGCTCTTATTTCCTTCTGCAACAGTGAAAACATGAAAATCAAAATACTGCCTGACAGATGTTTCCATAAAGCAATAACAAGCAGGGAGAAGAGCAGTCTTGCATGAAGACAATAATTTCCCTTTGGATGCTTGACTGCTGCTTCACTGGGAAGTTTTCCATGTCCTGCTCCATCCCCCTGACTAGCAGCCATTCTTCTCTGTGAGCAATTTCTTGAAGCCAATGAGGGAAAGCCTTGGGACAAGAAAACCTTTGGAGTGGGAAACCTCCACTACACACCTCTTCAATCCTGTGCATTCTCTGCAGCCTCCTGCAGGGAAACTCCTTCCAGGGGCTGTTCAATACTCAACGAAAATAACTTTTCTGTGTTCTCTGCAAAGTCATGTGTTAGAATTACTCCAAATATTTTATTGAGGGGACAATACCCACATGCAGTGTAATGAAGCCAGCTCTTAGCCTCCCCATACCCTCAGCAACACTTATGTAAGGGTGAGTAAGTAGTACCCTAAGCAGCTAAAGCTCTCAGGTGCTATTTTCTCCTCAATACCGGTACATGTGAGTCAGGTTCTGGTTTTGGAGTTGAAATGGCTTATTGCATCCTCAGTTTCTCTGTGGCCAGTAGGGAAAAGGCAGTAATGCAGATTTCTGGTTTGCATTTTTTTGTTTTGTATAATCTGAAGAAAGCTTCATTTAGTAATACCCACATATTATTTAAACATTTATTACTTCACCCTTTCTCAGAACTAGAGCTCATCAATTTATCATGTGCCTTACATTTCACTACCTACATTTTCCTACTCTTGGTGAATCTTTTAAAGGCAACCTGAAAAGTTTACAGCACCAACCATGAACCACTTTGCATGTTGGTGGCTGTGTGTATGAATTATTCTGCTGCTCAGGGTTGGGAAAATTTTGTCTGAAAACACCAATCCCTCTCTTCTGATGGTAACGTCCCACTGCCGGCCCCCTCACTCTCCACCAAGACACCCAACCACAGACAAGGCACTGAAATAAGACCACAGGAATGTGGAGGAAAACAGCCTTTGGTATCTCTCTCTGCCTCCTCCACCCACCTTGGCAGCCAGGCCCTGGGCAGCCCTGGCCCATAAGGATTGGAGCCAGCCAGCATCTGGCTGCAGGGCTGTGGTGAGCAACTGCAGCAGTGGCACCTCCTGCCTGGACAGGGGGTTGGGATCTTTGGCAAGTGCCATGAGCTGCTCCTCTGGCTCTGGGCTCAGAGTCTGGGTCGTCTGCAAAAACCTGACTGAACCCTGGCCAGAAGAAGCTCCTCAGCCACCCTGCTTCACCCACTATGGTTAACCAGCTTCCAGATACCATGGGAGCAGCAGTGAACACCCAGAAAGTCAGTGAGGAAGGATGGAATCTCTCCCTGTCCCTTGATGGAACAGTGGTATGGGGCAGCTGAGCCCTGTCCCCCCACTGGCATGGGGAGAGCTGGGACATGGCATGCTTCTCGTGCCGTCATCCCAAAGTGTTTCATCAAATTCCAGCTTTGAACATTTAAGAGCAGGCTGGCTGCTCCCCCCCCCATCATGAGGGAGTTGTTTCTTTACAACGCATGTTTTATTTATAGATTAACATTAGCATTTGCAAGAGGAATGACTTGGGCTCTGAGTTATCACTTCCTATTAACCTGAAAATATTGAGTGTCTGAAATTCGTGAGGAAACCCAGTGAGCAGAAAGTATGAGAAAAATGTTCCTCTCCTTTTTCCTTGAAGCACAGAGAATAAACAGCCTCCTCCCTTTGGAGGGCTGTGCATGGAAATGTCAAACCAAAGTGACAGCAATTGCCTTTTAAAGAATCACAAACATTATCCATTTTCCATCTCATATGTGTACAGCTCTTAATATATATTGCATAACATGTACATTATCAGATTCCTATTTGCCATTAATAATTGATTTTAGATTGCACAGAAAGGCAGGTCCTGCAGCCTTCTGTTGTGCTTTACAGCCCTTGCTCCTATGAAAATATTGCCCTCTAGCAAGAGTACAGCAGCCTTGGGGCTTCGTTTGAACAGGATCTGAGGGGTCTGAGGAAAAATAAAGTACCCTTTCAGCTGCACAGGGCTGGGAATGGGGATGGTGAAGGGCTGAATGGCTCCTTTGCCCCACTGCTGTGGGGTCAGCTGCATTCCCATCCTCAGCAGTGGATTTCTGTGTTGGCTTGTGGGTAGCTTGGACTATAGGGCAAGGTTCATCTTGGAAAGTTTAGATACCTACAGTTTAGGCATCTTCTTAATCTGATTACCTAGGTCCCTCTTTCATCCTTCCTGGGGGCCTGCTGCCCCACACAGAGGTGGCCAAAGAGGCAATAAACTGATGGCTGCTCTCCCACCTTTCCCAGTGATAGCAGGGAGATCCCACTGATCAGCTCATGAGAGATGTTTAACTTCTTTTCAGGTTTATAAGTGATCCAGCACAAAGTTTAGGCTGTGAGGAGGAGGGCATTCCTCATACCCCTAGGGCAGACCCTTCAATTTTACAGAAGGTCCCTTAGTGTCCCTGAGCCCAGATATTGGGGCAAGGCTGGGGAATGAAGCTTACTGTCATCTGTTAACCTCCACATCTGAAAGGCAATATTTTTAGTGCCTCATTTTCAAGCATTCTTCCTCTTCATTCAGCCAAATCAGGAATAATCACTTGCATTTATGCAGCAACTTTTAGGCAGAACTCTAAAATGCTTTAGAGATCCAAGATGGCTCTTTACATTGCTTTTTTTTAGTCCTCCTTGTGCTCTGGATAGGGACAAGCTGGTACCAATCAATTCTTTCTGCGCTTATGAACTTCTATGATCTGTGACTGACAACTTTAATAATCATCTTTATGATGCCTAGGCAGCATCCAGAGTAGCACCTAAATGGTCCTCAGGAGCTGTAATTAAAATTAAGCCGCCCATGGGTTGCTTTGATTACAACAGGGCAGGCCAGCTTAACCTTCAATTTATGCTGACTTAAAAGATGGCTCATACAGAGAACCTGTTTGCCAGACATAGATTTGAATTAATTATGCTGATTCTCTGGTTTTATTTTGCTATCTGATTAGGCTTACAAATGAAATCACGGTCCCATCTTTTGCAGAGGCTTTGGTGTGAATGCCAAGTCCCAGCAGCCTGCTGTAGGGTACCTGTGGGCTTTCTATCCATTCTCCAGCACAAGGGATGTGTTTGGGCATCTGTAGGAGGTGGTGGCCTGTCATGCACCCACTGCTGAACTATTCCTGGCTGCAGACACCAAGCTCCTAACTCGATCTCAGAACTGACGGGCTGCAAATGTGTACCAAGCATAAGCAACCTTGGCAAACCCCAGCTCAGCCAGATCCACTTTTTCCTCCTGCTTCTCACAAATGGAAGAGGTTTTCAGGCATTCCTTATCTTCCAGCTGCAAGGAATAGACTCTTAATTAGCACCCACAGAATCTAATCAGAAAATATGATTTCTTAGGTAAGGTTATTTTCTAACTTCTGTGTACCAAAATACAGCTTCACATAGGGCATTTTGTGTAAATTAAGCCAGTTGTCTCTTGTGTTGTGTAGTTTCAAAAGCCAGAATTGAAAGGTGGTGGATGTATTACAACAAGGCTGTAATTTTTTTACAGTCACTTCTAGAAAATGTCAAAATACAGATATGAAACCTTCCCCTCAGCAAATTTACCAAACCCATTGCTAACAGTTGAGCAGCATGTAGCATTGCTTCTTATCAAACTTTTTGTGTTAACTTAATAATTATATTTCTATTTCCTTTTCTTTCCTCACCAACTAAGCTACAGTCTCCCTCAGACCATATTGCTTTCCCGTAACTTGACAAAGTCCATGGAGTTAGGGAATTTCGTTAAATGCCTGTTTTCCTCTCTGTCATGGTTTAACCCCAGCCAACAACTTAGCCCCACAAAGCCATTCACTCACTCCTCCATTGTGGGATGGAGGAGAAAATCAGAAGGGTAAAAGCAAGAAAACCTGTGGGTTGAGATAAAGACAGTTTAATAGGTAAAGGAAAAGCTGTGCACGCAAGCAGAGCAAAACAAGCAATTCATTCATCCCTCCTCATGGGCAGGCAGGTGTTCAGCCATCCCCAGGAAAGCAGGGCTCCATCATGAATTACAATGACTTGGGAAGACGAACACCATCATTCTGACTGCCTTGGCCTCTTCTTTCTTCTTCCACCTCTTCCTTCTTCTTCCCCTAGCTCTATATGCTGAGCATGATGCCACATAGTCTGGAAAATCCAGTTGGGGTCACCTGTCCTGGCTGTGTCCCCTCCCAGCTCCTTGTGCACCCCCATCCTCCTCACTGGTGGGGTGGGGTGAGGGACAGAAAAGGCCTTGACTCTGTGTAAGCTCAGCAGTGACTAAAACATCCCTGGATTGTCAGCACTGTTTCCAGCACAAATGCACAACACCAGCTACTATGAAGAGAATTAGCTCTACCACAGCCAAAGCTAGCACACTGACAAAATATTATCCCTTTCCAGCAGCAAAGATGTTCCATGTACTTTTCCTGCACCTGTGGCAGATACTGACTGCATTTTTCACTGGTGTCTTTTAATGCACTACAGATAAAATAAAGCTAGTAAGTGCCTTTATTGGTAAGTATGGCACAGAACAGCCTTGAACTCTCTCGTTGCCTCTCTTTAGTCCATGAACAGATGGGTAGGTTGAGATCAGAAAATACTAGAAAGGACTAACTGCCAGTGCCTAAGACCATGCGTATGCTGTTCCTGTCACTGGTGATCTGTAGGGTGCCACTGTCCGCAACTGCCTAACCCGAGAGACCAGCTTTTCAGTCAAAGCTGGCACCCACACCTCTTGCAAGGCAGCAGGCAGATGTCCTGAGCTGGCTAAATGGAGGAGAAATCTCCCTCCCTCCTTGTATCTGCTAAGTGGCAGCGGGTGGAGATGGATCCCACTTGAGGATAAGGGCACTCTGTGAGCAGACCACAGCACCAGCCTGGGCTCTGTGGCACACAGCACTCTTGTGCAGGATAGGAAATAGTGGCCAGGCACAGCTTATTTCTTTCATGCAATTTTTAAAGTTTCTCCTTAAACTAAAGGCTTTTCAAGACACTGCTTTTGCAAGTTCAGGTTGTTGATGTGATAATTTCTGCTGCTTTTCTGTTGAGGATGTCCTTATAGAGAATTACTTCCCATCTTCTGTTAAGTTTTTGGCTCAGCACCCAAGCAGCTTCTGCAAACACCATCGTAAAATGTCTGCTGCAAGGGTGGCAGAATACTGAGTGCTTTGGTAGGAAGGCTTTGGAGAATTTAAGCCTAAAATTCCTCTCCTCTATCAGCTTCAGGCACTCAACTCTTGCAGTGAGAGCCACAGTGCTGCAGTTGGAGTAGGTCTTGCTCTGAAAAGAGAATCAGGAATTTGCCAGATATTTGGCTTATCCTGCTCTGTGTTCCGGATGTTTTAGGAAGGCTTTAAATATGAGTGCTGAGCTTTACTTCTTAATTTCCACAAATTATTAAACTGCCAATCTTCATATTGCTGGTGAAACCCTATTAAAGTGCTTCAAATTATCATTACGAATTGAATCTTCCCCTGTGTGTCTCATGTACTATGAATCCTATTTTCTTAGCACGGCAATATTTCAAGTCTAGAATTAAAGCCAGAAGGACTGGTATCATAATTAGCCTTTGAAATAACTTTATCTGCAGTGCTTTGATGCCTTTTAATATTCAGTGAGTTACTGGCAGAGCTCTTCCTAGCAGCATTTCTGTCTCTGCATTTTTGTGATGCCATTTGCAGTGGGAATTGGTTTAATTGGGGAAGGGCTGGGTTCAATCATCTGCAGTAGCTGAGAAATATCTTTGGACGGTGACTATAAAGACAAGGAAAGGAGAAGGGCCAAACTTTGCCTTTCTTTCAGAGACTCTGGGGGGGACAGCCTAGCAGGGATGCATCTCCTGTACCCTGCAGCAGCAAGCGAGGGGCCTAGAGCCTGCCTTTGCCTTACCTGTATGTGACGTCCCAAAGATGTGTCTCAGTGACTGGGTACAATCCTGCACCTTCCAGGACCACCTTACCTGCATATGTCACCTTTCTGCTAAGTCCTGATCTATGGCAGCCTGGACCATGTCCCATTTCCAAGGCAGCTTCTCAAAAACATACTGCTGACTTGACCTGTGTAAACTTCAGCCACAAAATCACACCTCATCAGTGACAATAAATTTTCAAGAAAGGTTTAAACAAGCAGAACTGTGCAGGGAGGAGAAAGAAGAACCACAGCCACACACAGATTTTGCCCAGTGGCAAAACCATGGGCAAACCCATGACTCATCGATAGCTGCCGGTGTTTCTGGAGGTAGGCAGACTCTAGCCCCTCTCTCTGCTGTAATCCCAGTCTGCCTCAGGGAGGGTGGGAAACTGGTTTAGAAGCTTCACAGGCATGATGGCTGGAAAGCCCTTGTGGGGGCATCCAGCCCATCCTTGAGAAAATGTGGGAAAAAACACAGTCAGGCCCAGCAACTCTTATGTCTACCTGAATCTTGAGGATCTCCACAGATGAGGCTTCCACAACTTTTTTGGGCAGCCTCTGTCTCATGTTCTGATGGAGAACCATGTTCTCACCATGGCTGATGTGCCACGCAGTGAGGCCTGGCATGTCCTCTCCCAGCACCCAGGAGTTTGTGACACTGCCAGGATGGAGGCAGGGATTTACTCCATGGAGGGATTTTTCTCCTCTATGTTGAATACAAGCAGCTGAGTTTGACTGCTAAAGCTGCTCTGCATCACTACTGGGAGGCAGCACTCTTGGAGGCACAACTCTTGGAGGTTTTGTAGAGATAATTGCTTTTTTTTCCACTGGATGTTAGTGGAAAGTAAAGCTGCAGTTGTGACCAATAAGGACATTAATATCTCTAGTGCAGGTAGGTTAAGTTTTCATTTATCTCCTGCTGTGTCAGTGAAATGTCAAGAAGTGAATGTGTACCATAAATTACCACAAGGAGCCAATGCAGATATGGGAGGTCAGTTAATAGTTCAGGTCCTTTTGAAATCTTTTAGGTTTCCTTTACACAAATCAAATTAATATGGCCATTTCCATGGCTGCTTTGATTACGCTGTTGCTTCCTTCCTAGAGTGCTTTAAGCATCATCAGTGTGCAGCTGATAGGCCAATGTTAACTGCTAAGGGACAGATTATTAAGTGTAACAGCTCTTAGACAAAGAATGTGGGAGAACCAAACCAAACAGAATTGAGTCAATTGGCTTCAAGAAACCAATTTCAGTAACCAAAGAAAGATAATAAACAATAGTTTGTAGAAAAACAATCTAAAAGTAAATAGTTCAGGAGAATTGCCAGTTCCTTGTACAAAATGATGTTAAGATACAATTCTACCAGCATGTAGTCACACTGGAAATTGCAGCAGGAGACCAGTTTGGACCATTTCAGCTCTTCAGTAAACTCATACAAGAAAGAAGTACAGAACAAATGGGGATGAGGTCAGGGGAACAAGGATGACTATCAAAGGACAGCATGTGCTAGAATGAAGAAAATCAAATTAAAGAGAAAAAGAAATAAAGAATAGCAGACTCCACAATCTGTGGAGGCATTAGAAAGAGAAATATCAGAGGACACATTGGTTCACTACTCACTGCAGAAGGAAAGCTAATGGCAGGCAATACCAAGAAGACAGAATGCCTCTTTTGAGTCAGTTGTTACAAGATGCTTTGGTAGTGATTGAACAGCTACTCAAACAGAGGGGAAATGGTTCAAATTCAGATTAAAAGAACAGAAAAGTGAAAGATGTTAGAAAGTACGGCAATACATAAAATATTTTCAAATTGTTGGAGCCTGATGGAATTTGAAATTTGGATGCTCTCCAAGGGTACTTTGAGAAGTACACGTAAAATTTCAGAGTAGAAGGGAAGAACCAAGAAATTCCATAAAAGAAAATTGTATCTCTTGCTAAGAAGAAGCAGAAGGAGGCGCTGATAAATGCACTTCATTTGGCTTATTTCTGAATCTCAGAAGAGGTGTTGAAACAAAAACCAGCCTACTTTTAAGTGCTTCTAATCTATCAAATATACAAGAAATAGCCACTGTAGAATTGTCATGCACTAATAGTGTGTTCTGATGCCTTTGGGCTGTGATCTTATTGGCATCTTGCAGATGTCGTGGAATGGCTCCTGGGACCAGAGTGTCAGAATGGAAGGAAACAGGGTCTTTAGGAGTAACAGGCGGGAGAAATAAGAAGGGGCTGTTACCCTCTAGGTCAATAGGCTGGGGGGAAGTGGGGCCATCGCCTGGGACAGGAAAATGGGAGTGGGTCAGACCAACATCCCACCCTGATGCGTGGCCCAGCCTGTCCCTAGGGAGTGTGGCAAAGGTGCTCCTCTGGTAATAAGCCTGTGACAAGCTGCTCCAGGCACCTCTCCTGCCCTGCAGAGTGGATGTTACCAAGATACCCACAAGGGGTAGTGGCAGCTCTTTGACTTCTTCAACAGCTGATGTGGGAGTGACTTTGGAGGGGCCATGGCCGTTTCCCTGCTCCAGCATGTGTATCCATGGGTACTCCAGGGGGGAATCCCCCTGCCCCGATCTCAGCCGTGGCAGGTACCCACCAGGTCCCCAGGTACCACCAGGTGGCAGGCACGGGAGGAGCTGCTTCTCCTCTCTGGCGTGGGAACGAGCAGGATCATGGTTGCAGATGGCCTGACCAGTGTTGTTCCTGGCGACACTAAAGAATTAAACAAAATATAACCAGTTCAGTGTGGACGTAGGTGACACTGAGACAAAAGCTGTTGCAGGACATATAGGAATTAATTCAGGTAATTGCCAAGCACCATCGATAACATGATGGAGGAAAAAATTGTTTATATGCATCCTGCTCCAACAGGTCTTAACATTTTGGCCTTTCCTTTCTAGCTGATTTTTAAGAGACACACAAGGAATTTTAATCCTATCTAGAGAGTACTGAACAGTGTCCTTCAACTGATTTTAATTATCATAGACACTGTCAGTGTTTTTCAAGTTTCAGTACTCAGATGCAGGAGCAAAACCTGCTCCACAAAAAAAATCAGACTGCACAATGTGAAGATTAATTCATGGCTGCTGTCAAGGAACTTGGATATAATAAAGGAGGAATAAAGTGTTTCTTGTAAACCTAATATTAAAACATTGTTCCTTTCTGTTCTTCTGCGAAGAACATTTTAATGGGACTCTGTAGGTGAAAACTGCATTAAAAACAATTATCTCTGTAATTGCTATCTTGCTGCTCTTGACCTCAGAACACGCAATCCTGCACTCATTGTAAGGGAGTTATTTCTGGGATAGATGCCTATGTAAATGGGGTCAAATATGTGAGACATTTAAGATCGATGGATAACAGGAAAGTAGAGTGATCAGAGGCTACAGATGTGTTTTTACTTGTAGAGGAATCATGCAGAGGCTGGGCTCCCAGCATCTCTCGCCCCTGCTGCTCCAAGCACTCACACAATCCCTGTGTCTCTGGCACTGAACCGCCAATATTGACGGTGTCTGATTGCAGCTGTACTCCGAACTGCTTCCAAACACTGCACTATTTACAACTGCAAATGAGTGCCCAGGAGCAACTGAGGCTCACATTCGCTCCTACAGTGGTACCTGGAACTTAGTAAAAAAAATCCTGGCAATTGCCTTTGTGTCAGATGACGAACCTCACCCCAGATTTGCTGTGAAAGCTACAGATTTCCAGTGGGAGATGTATTAGTACAACAACAACAAAAGTTTCATCCCACCTTTTTCCATATGACTGGATTAGTATCTATGGCAATCAGCTGCTGAATTAGGATTCTGGATTCAGGATTCTTTAAACTGTCCTGTGCTGTTGGAGAAGGGCTACCCTGTACCCTTGATGGAAATCATCCAGTTGAGTTAAAATGAAAGCAGGTAGCAGGACTTCTTAGCAACCTACCCTCTCTCTGTTTTTGCGCTGGAAAGTGGGGAAGTACCATCACATTTATTTTATTTCAATCCCTCTGGCAGGATGGCTCTCAATGATGCTCAGACACTGCATCCTCTGTGCTCATGGCTGCATCCCTGCTGCCTGCCAGCTGCAGCAAGCTGAGGGAGCCAGTGCTCGTGCAACTGCTCCATGCACCCCGAGTGTGTAAGGGCAGGCATGGCTCTGGTTTGCCCACTCAGCTGGAGCTGTTGCTGACACACCAGACGACAGTGTCAAGGGGCTGGAGGCAGCTCAGGACAGTCCAGCACCACATGGCTGTTGGAAAGATGCAGCAACTCAGATCTCTATCTAGAGGTTGTTATGAGCTATCACCATCACAGATGCTACTTTAAATCAATTTAACCATTGTAACTAGTTGAACAAGAAGGCCTAAAATACCTGTTAGCTGTGCCTGGCCCATGATGCTCAGCTGGGGAATCTGAGGATGAAAAGCCTTTTTCCCCATAATAAATATTGGTGTCAGGCACCCTGCTGCCTTAAGTGGTATAGGGAGTTTCTTCCCACACCTTTTGAATAAGACAAATGGTGTTCCTTTTTTCTGCAAGGCAAGCATGGAGTACTCTGAAAAATGTGCCATTTTCCTGCTGAATCTTCAGAGACCCAAAAGAACCAGCCTGGGATAGTGACTACCACATTTACCTGAACGGAACACTAAGTGTCAGGTCTGGCCATGCTGCAAAGAGCTGAGCTGAGCTGAAAGGACTGGTGAGCGTGTGCTGTTTTTTACTCAGAGATAAGAGTGTTAAACTGTCCCTAATGTACTGGGGCAGACAAGACTGAAGGCCCTGGGGAGAATTACAGCCTATCACACTCAAGGAATCAGGGAGCAGACAAGGAAAGAGGGACTCTTGGCCTCTAGTTTTGACTTAAACTAAGTGCAAATAACTGAAAACAGCTTGTGAGTCAGGGTTTATCTATAGGTATGAAAGCTACCTGCAAGTAGCTCTATACTAGTAAGTGTGCCAGCTTGACACACACAGTTACAGCAATCTCCTCTGCATGTACCAAGAGAAACTGTGAAGGAAATCTACCTCTAAGGATAACCTTGTTATAAACATCTCTTTACAGGAATTGAGTCCAGACTCGTTAGACGAAAATGCCTGCTGGCTCTTCAGAAGGAGAGATGACCTCCCTGCAATGCCTGTGCTGCCTCCAGCTTAATGTCCAGCTCCCAGGCAGAAGGCAATTAGGTGGCCAAAGTTACAATTTCTGGGTCACACTGGCAGTGAAGTTGCTCCTGGATGGTGTCAAGTGAGTTTGTTCAGTGATACAAAAATGCAGATTTGAGATCAGTGGGCATTATCAATTTTATTGGGTTGGTCTCACTCCTAAAAAGCTCAAAAGGAACTTTCATTTTATTTCTGGTTACACTTTCAATGCCTCTTATATTTAGAAATGGCTGTTCCTTCTCCCTGCCTGGCAGTGTATTAGTCAGAATCCTTTTCACAGGCTTCTTTATATATTGAAATTGGTTTTAGAAGCAGGCACCTTGCCAGTTATTTTTCTCCCATTTTCTTGGAAAAGGATCAGACATATTTATTGTCCTTGTATTTGTAACCATGGCAAACTATCTTATCTTCTCTGATGCTTATGTGGTAACGCTGCTGTTTTCTCCTGGAAGTATGTCAAATTGCCTCCTAGTGCTTTTAAGTCTATTAACATTTTCATAGGTACCTTTCTTACAGATGTATTGGAGTTGAGCTATACAATCTTCCCAGCGGATTTTGGGCTTTGTGTTTTGTAATGACATGAGTTCTGTGCTTACATGATCAAGGCTGGAGATCAGTGGTTTTGTTTGGTGGATATAGAAGAGAAAGGAGGAGTAAAATTCTCCTGCCCAAGAAATGTGAATGTCCCTGAGCAATGCTAAATCCCTGGGGCCCGTCTGCTGCAGAGAAAGAAAATGCCTTTTCTCCAGAGATGTACCAATCAAAAAGCAGAGCTTTTGGGTGCTGAAAAATGACACCGAAGCATAGCAAAACAGGGAACTACAGGTGTGGAGAAATTGTGTGAAAGAATAAAGTCGTATGAGGGAAACAAAGATAGTAAGATAAAGTGTAAATATTCTAGATGCATTGAGGCAGGGAGGACTAAAAGGAAATATGTTGCAGGAATATTGCAAATTGCTGCCTCCTGTATTAAACAATTATCTTCTATTAAAATCTTCAACACAGCAAATTTTCTTGCTTAGATTTGTGACCTCTCTCAATTTCAATTGATTAAGCACAACTAAATCAGTTAAGAACATCTTTAAAGATGACCTGAAAGGGAAAGGAGCACTTCTGCTCCATTACTAAGTAAGCATCTTTTTCTTAATGTCACACACCAAGGGTGTAGTACTTCCTGGCATCTTTAATATTTTTAGTTTTTCATTGTGCTTTGGGAATTTCTAATTGATTTTCACGAGGCATTTGTGTACTTCTTGCTGTGTGCCTATATAATCAGGTCATACAAGTAATTTTTCTGCAAGACTGGAGACCGAACATGTTGATAATACAAAGAGAATGACATTTTAACAACTGGGAGACGTGGAAGTTTTTAGTCAAACTATTTTAAAAGGTTTGACTTTGTTGTCAGGGTTTGCAACCTCCAGCTTCCTGCAGTGCTGTTAGTATCAACAAAACTGTGGCCACCAGGACATCATTCCCCTGCACGTGGCACTGGTGAGGCTGTACCTTGACTCTTGAGATCAGTTTTGAGCACATCACTACAAGACAGACATTGAGGTGCTGGAGCAGGTCCAGAGAAGGGCAATGGAGCTGGCGAAGGGTTTGGAGTGCAAGTCCTGTGCAGAGCAGCTGAGGGAGCTGGGGGTGTTTAGCCGGGAGAAAAGGAGCATCAGGGAAGACCTTGTTGTTCTCTACAACTGCCTGAAAGGAGGCTGTAGCCAGGTGTCTTCTCCCAGGGAACAAATGACAGGATCAGAGAAAATGGGTGGTTAAATTCAATACTAGGAGAAATTTCTTCACTGAAAAGATTACCAAGCACTGGAACAGGGAAGTAGGGGGGTCACCATACGTGGAGGCATTTAAGAGATGTGTAGATGTGGCACTTAGGGACATGGTTTAGTGGTGGATTTGGCAGGGCTGGGTTAACAGTTGGATTTGACAATCTTAAAGATCTTTTCCCATCAACAATTCTTTGATTTTGTAATATTGCTGCCTGCAGGCAGAGGTAGAGCCCAGTGAGCTGCACTGTGGAAAGATCCAGCATTGTAAGGAAACACAGCATCTCACTTTGCCCTGGGCTCTTCATCCTGCAGCTTAGCCCACATCTTCATGCACCTGCAGGAAAGGTTCAATCCTCTTACATTATTGGGACGGTCGATTTAAGAGTCACTATTTTTAAAGTAGAATTGGAGATGAAGGAGAATGACAGAGTCTGTCTCAATAGGGATGAAAGACCCAGAGGTGTCAGAGGGCAACCATGGTCTCCGTGTGAAAATGCCCACATCTGAGCTGGCCTTCCTTTACAGTCACCAGAGAGAAACTGGCACAACCCCTGTGAAAACTCACTTCATTCTAATGAAGCTGCCAGAAATAGTCCAGCTGAGTCACACCCCATAAGAGCCCATTTCTCACTCTTCACAAGAATGGGAGCTCAGGGTGATGGGCTCATCCATAGATATTTGCACCACAGACTTCTAACATTAAGGCAGACAAATCCTTTGATTCCTTCATAGCTGGCTTCAGTTCCAACACCTCCTGGCTCTATGTGTATTTTTTCCTGTCTTTAGAAGTATTATATGACTTATAAGACAAGCTTCTTTGAGAAAGAACAAACAAAATCGATCAAAAATGAACTATGCCCTCTTGATACAGCAAATAGAATTGGATGAAATGAGACAAGATAAAAACCTGTCAATATTTGAAGGCCTTGTAAATGATAATTTTGGCACAGTTGTGCTAATTTGCAGCCTGTCTGCTGCTGTAGAATCCAGAAGTGGCCCCTTGATGCTGTTATTAGCAGTCATTGATTTCTACCATGCTACAAACATGCAAATTTCTTTGCCAAAGAAATTGATCTTTAGAGGGGTGCAGGGTCCAGAAAACCTGTTGACTGCCCTGAAAACTGAGGCCACTCATGTAAGAGACAAGGCAGGCCCCAGTCTGTCCCCAGTCTGTCCCAGTCACAGTGTTTGGAGCTCTCCCAGGAGCTCCCTTTCGCTGGTGGTTTGAGCTGAATGAATACTCAGGCTGATATTAATGATCTTGTAAAAGTGGTCATGCTCCAAATATCCCAGCCAACAATTTCTCTTCAAAGAGGTAGGCAGTAACCCAATACAGCAGAATATCCTATCATACAAGCACTCTCCTGTATTTAATTTTCTTCCACTGTTTGTTGGCTTTCTTCTTTGCCCAGAAGGACATTTGTTTTGGTGGTTCTCCATCAGCCCTGAGCTCTTTTATCCCTTCATGTTGGACTGCTGGTGAGACCGGTTTGACACTATGGGACTGAATACTGACACAGAGCACAAAATCTGTGGTGTGTGATCCAAGGTCTTTAGCTAGCACCTTCACAGTTATTTTACTTAGAAGTGGTCTGTGCTCCTTGGTCCATTACATTGGTAAGGACAGCTTACAGGGCTTTGGGATCCCAGAAGAAAGATGAAAACAGATTCAATCAGGAATTTAAAGGCAGGCTTGAGAGAGGAAGGAAAAGCCAGGCAGTCCATGGCTAACCACAAACATGAAAATTGTGTTCACAGTTGACTGGTGGCACAAAGGTAGGACAGGAATAGATCATTTAGCACAACATTTGGCAAGATCCAGAACCAAAAATTACGGCCTGAAAGAAAAGGTTTAAGGTTAATGGAGTCCTCACAAAAAAAACCCCATGCTTGTCAGTCAGTGGGACCCTGTTACAACAGTCTTAGGTTGCTCAAAGAATCACCAGCAAAGGTATTGGCAAAAACAGGTGCTGTTCATCAAGGCCAAGGCCTAACGAGCATTTCTGAGATCACAGTGCAGCTCAAGGGAGTGGGGGTGGTTGTACCACCACACACCTGAGTCTGAGGACCACTCCCTCTTCCTGCATGGATGATCATGTGCTTTGGTGAGGGGGCCAAGCAGGCATCACCCTGCTGGGGACAGTGGGGCTCAGGCTGCAGGCAAAGTCTTGATAGCACTTTGGGAGCCGTGAGCTACAAAGATTTATTATCTAGCCTGTAAGGCTTATTTTATGTTATCAGTTTTAGTTTGGACAGGGCTTGCACTATGCTCTTTCACTCTATCACCCCGTTCTTGGGGGAGAAGGCTCACAGAAGTACCTGATTTATCTTCCCTCTACTTTTTGCTTTGTGCTTACTGCTGCATCCTCTCCTGTGTCTTAGCTAAAGCCTAATACATCCAATCTTTTTGGTCCCTTCACACAGCAGTCCCAAGATGTTGCTAATGAGAACAAATGATATTTTGGCATTAAAGTTTTTGAGACCCAGGGGCAGGCCTAAGGTACAAGAATCTAGAAGATAGGTACTATCAATTTGTGCAATGACATTAAAATGGGACGCTAATGACTGGAAGCTGATCCTGGATAAATTTAAGCTAGAAGGAAAACAAAGACTTTCAGCAGAGTAATTAATCAGTGAAATAGCTGGGCTGGGATGATGGAATACTCTATGTAATTGAAGATGAGGTGTCCTCTTCTGGAGGGGTGAATTGCTTGAATTTCTTTTCTGGTCTTTAAATCTATGTGGGAATTCTCCTTTACTGGCATGCTTTTTTCTTTTTTTCCCAGGCTTGCATACTTTGGAAATTATTTCAACTAGTTGAAAAATCAATTATCACAGGGAAGTACTATGGTTTTGGCCATGCTGAAGGGAAGACCAGATAATTGGTATCTCCCTCACAGACTTGTAGGGCTGGTTTTGAGTTTATGCTCTTGTCTGCAACCACCCTACTGCTCTGTTTGCATTTTAAGCTCTGAGTGTTGCAAATAAGTTCACTACTTCACGGCCTGGGTAAGCTAGAGCTGGTCTGTTGGGTTTCAGCAGCAGCAAGGGCTGTTGTAGACAAAAACGGAACAGACAGCTGCTGTTGAAGGTCCATATTCATGCCCAGATGCTAAAAGACATGAGAGCCTGCTTCCCCGTGTGCTGCCAAGCTTCAGCTGGTGCTCACGCTGGAGCGACCCAACTGCTTTGGCAGAGAGGCAGATAAAAGCCCTGAACTGCAGAGGGTGTGTGTTGTGCCTCATCTGCTCAGAGGATATGTGTTTGTCAGCATCACCTGGAGAGCTTGACATGCTCGTGTTGGAGAAGCAGGGAGGTGGAGCAGTGGGATCTGGTAACACATTCTGCCATATCCCCCACATGTGCTAGGGCAGCAGCATTGCCCTTTTCCAGACTGGGGAAAGGATCTGCTCCCAAACATTCTTCTGTTCTCTGTTTCTTGGCAGTGTCTCTGGTAGGGGAGGTGATTTGGAAAAGAAGTCACATGAACTTATCGCAGGTCCAGCTGATGGACGTTCCTCATGTGCTCCAGTAAAGGACTCTTCCTCAAAAATAATTCTGCCCTGCGAGAGGCATCAGAAAGCAGAACAGCAAATGCCTGCACTCACTGTCAGAAGGAGATTGAGCAGCATTTGGAAAGCTCCAGCCCTGAGCTGAAACCAATATCGGGTGTCAGGATTTCAGGAGGCCATGGCTGTACTTGGGAAGAGTGATAGAGCACTTTTTCTTTGTGTAAAGATTTTTAATCTGTCTTCTGAAAAATACAGGACACTTCAGCCTTCACCTTCTGAGGTTGTCTTAGGCATTGTTATGAGAATTTCCCTGACCTATGTTAAATGCAGATCAGTAAGTCTTTTTGCTGCAACAGTAATGTCTCTTACAGGAACTCCTGACAGACAGTTCTGTGAGTGGAAAGAAGATGAGAAAAGGCCCCCTGCTCCAGCTGGAGCTTTGGTAAACATCCTCCAGGAGCCACTGTTGGTAGAGTCATCATCATCTCTGCAGCCAGGAGCTGGGAAGATTTCCTGCTGCCACAGACACTGCTCTTCAAGGCAGCCAAGCACAGCAATGTATCCTTTCAGTGTCTAATATCACTGGTGAAGAAAAGATAATTCCTAAGTCCTTCTTAGTTGACAGTGAGATTAAACCTGGCCCAGTCCACGAGGCTCAGCAAATGAGCCGAGAACCAGCTGTCAACCTGAAATATATGGTGATGGCCAAACCCAGCACAACAAAGTACAGTGGCTCACCTGAATCCTTTCCACTCCTGGCTGACTCCTGACTTTGCAGAGAGAGCTGTGGGTCTTGCACCACCAGCAAGACATGGGAAAATCAACATAGTTTATTACCATGTGCCTGTTGTCTATTATGGCATTTATAACAAAAGGAAGGCAAATTTTCCTCTGACAGTAAATCTACACCACGGAACAGAAGAAAAAGCTATGTTTTGACTTGTAATCTGAGCAAACTTGACAAGGAGGGAACAAAAAACCAAAGAACAAAAGGCCATTTTTAATAGCGTTTTTTTTTAAAAAAAGGAATAACAAAACTGAAGTAAGGCAGCTGAAATGTTTAAAATATTGCTGCTAGAGCAGTTTCGTCTCAGTATTTTTCCAAAGTCACCTTCTAAATAACTAATGCAAGCATTACCTTTGTAACCGTGTCAAAAACATTTAGCTGCTTGTTTGCAAGTATTAGGGATTTAGAAGGAAAGAGGAGTTGTGCACCTGAAAATCATTCTCAAAACAGTTAAAAATAATCTAGCCCATTCTAGGGATTGAGGATTCCCTGAGAAACCAAATGAGCAAGGCAGTAAAGTACAACTGGCTCTGACAGATCTTCTGTATCTCATCTCCTTCTCAGTATACAAGGACTTATACTTTTCAACATGTGTGCACCCCAGGCTTGCTGTCTTGACATGCTTCTGATCCCCATTAAAACTCCAAATCACACAGGATAATATATGTGAGTTTTCCCATATATGATGCAAAAGGTAATACTGAATTTCCTCCTGTGGCATTCAGTGGATGAAATGCACAATTTTAGTATAGTAGAGAAGATGGGCTTGATATTTGAATGTGGTCTTTGAAGATGGCAAGCTGGTCCCACTCCAGTGCTCAAGTTACCCACTTGTGCTTGTGCTTAGTGTATGGCCTATGACAAGGACTGCAAGATCCCAGGAGTCACCAGAGGTCCATGATCTCCAGGTGTGACAGGTACACCCTGGAACCACGTGGCTTTCCCAGCTGCAGCCATCACTAAAGATCACATTCATCTCTAAAGATTGCTCCAGAGAGCCGTGACATTGTTATCTCAAAGCATCCCTGGCCCAGGCCTTGTGCATATCCATGGTGGTGTCAGAGCCACATTTGGCAGGCTCAGCTACCCTTCGAAGAGCTTCCAGGAGAGGGAATTCGGAGAATGTACCCCATTAGGTACATTCTTAGATTTGGCTGATATGCGTAGAGCAATCTCTGTGTATTACCCTGTTCAGTGCTTCTCCCTGCCTCTTAGATGCTGTCAAGCAGATTTTCTCAAGTACACAGAAGAGAGTTTGGGAGCAGATCCCTTCCCCAGCCTGGAAAAAGGGAATACTGCTGCTATCGTACGTGCAGGGTATGTGGTCCTGTTGTACCAGACACCACTGCTCCGCCCTAAATCTGCCTCCTGCAGCAGGAGAACAAGGCATCAGAAGTGTTGTGGCACAGATGGAACCTCAGCAGCTCTGGCTGCCACGCAGCCCACACAGGTGAGAAGCTGTGTGAGCAGCTGTGGTGCCCACAGAGATATCCATCTCCACATGCATTGGTGACTGCCAGGGTGACGCTGAAACTATGAAATATCCCCGTTTTTTCTTGGAAGTAAATCCAGAGGCCACTCTTGGTGGGACTCCATCATTGTGCTGAAGCAAATACTCTCCTATCATACTTTCTCTGCTTTTTCTAAAGCAGCATATTCCTGTGTAGTCAGCAGGGAACACAGAGTTGAAAGCAACAGGAGATTACTCCTGAGAATATATATCAAGCCACTCCCTTCCTGGCACTCACCTCCACAGGCTCCATTTCCTCAAGATCATGTTTTCACAAAGGGCTTTGTGGTAGGAGGGGCCCCTGGATGACAGCCACTCAAAAGTCCAGTTCAAGTTACATCAGATTTCTCCAGATAATACCCAACTGAGAATGTTGCCAAGAGAGGCTGACTGTTCAGAGGAGATCTACTGTCCTCTATGCAAAACCTGTAGGGTTTGAGTTGGCCTGGAGGTTCCTGGCTTGGATGGCTGTGGTCAGGGCAGTGCTGATCTAGAACTGAGCTCTGAGTCATGCCAGCAACACTTGAACCGCCCTGCATTGCCAGCTCACTTCCCCATGCAGCCTGTGAGCCTCTGAAACCATTCAGATTTTCTCGTCTGGTTGAAATATTTTTAACCCACCTGAACAGACCTAAAAGGTGAGATCCTGCCTCAGAAAAAGATTTTTATTTTTACTGTGGGTGAACTGAGAGAGGAATAAAGAGATGGAAGAGCTGTGAGCTAAAAATAGGACATGACTATAAGATGATGCACAAGAGGGACACGTAGTGAAGGCAACATGAAGAGTGAAGGAAGAGAACATTCAAAGGACAGCTTCTTTTAAGAACTATCTTACTAGGAATGGAAGTCATATGGAAAAGACAAACTTCTCTCATTCAGAAAGCTCTTGCAGCATCACCTGAGCTTTGTCCTTGTACCTCCAAATGGAAAGGGCTCTGCCTCCCACACCAGGGAGGACATGCCATGAAGGCACAGACCCAAATGGAAATGGCAGCAGTGCTTCCTCCAGTTCTTCACTGAGGGCAAAGTGGAAACTTCAAGGCACAGAGTAGCCAAGACATGTAAGGAATGTGGTCATTTTAAGTTACATATTTAGAGCCATGTCCCATGTCTGAGCCCTGTTCTGCCTTAGCATCCACCTGCTCTCAGTGGGGATTGCCCCATCATCCTTTTCTCCTGACAAGGAGATAAGCAGGAGGCAGGCAGTGAGTTACAGTGCTCCCCTTGCTGTTCCCAGTTCCTACAAAGAGGAGTCTGTGTGGCACAGGGGCCTCATGCTACCCAGAGGAGGTAACTGCAAGTCCAGGTTTAAGAGCAGAAGCTTCGCAGCCTCTGTGGGTGAAAAATCAAATAAAGCAGACTAAATAGATTACATTAATTAGGAGATGCAATATCCAGAGAAGAACAAGACAGTATTTTCTTTGGGGGACATTAGCTGTTGCCTGGGTGAAAAATAAAGTTTTCCCAGCTGCTATGTCCTGGATAATGTCCTTGCAGATAGGCTGTGGAATAAATTATGCAAAGTCATTGGTTAGGGTTTGTAGCTGATCAGTTATCCCACATCCTCTAAGACTTTTGCTATTGAAGTTCATTCATTAAAAGAATAAGTAAAAAAATACATTTAGTAATTGAAACAAAATCTAATGTTGTTTTCCCAGTGCTTGGAAACATGGGACGCTGTCTTGCATTCAGCTAGGTGAGAGCTAAGTCTTGTCTTGTAACTGTAGTTGTAGGAGGTTTTGTTCTGCACCCCTCTGGCCAGGAGGCCAAGACTGCCTTCAAATTCATCTCTGTCCAATGTGATTTGTGGCATTACTGGTGCAGACCAGGATTCAGCCCCTCACTCACAAGTCTCTTGGTGCTGCAATTGCTGACAGCTGTATCAGGACAGCAACTGCTGGTGCCAGTGACATCTGCCACCACTCGTGCTTAAAAATGGAGCAGCAGGACCTGAAAGCAGGGCAGGGTTGAGTACTGGAGCTTGGGAATGAAACAGCACTATCAGGAATAGGGCAAAGAGCTTGCTGGTGCATCCAAGCCTATTTAACACTTCTGGGCAAGCGGCAATGCAGTGTGCTGCAAGCAGATAAGCACTGCTGAGATCTTTGGCTTGTGAGGTTTAGTCACGTCGCACTTGCCACAGAGAAATGCTTCCACTAAGGGACAAATTAGTGAAGGAGGTCTCTTTTCTGACTGAAATCCAAATGACTTTTATGTTGCCATCTGAGCTCCTCCAAATATTACAAAACCAGTCTTGACCCTAGCAAGTCATCCCTGTGGGCAAAGAGTAAAAGGATGCTGCTGGCAGTCCCACTGCTGGGCGGTGAAAATGCTAAGCTCTCCTTTCCCCTCTCCTGCTGCCCAAACCACTGGCCTGCAAACCTGGTAGTCCCCAGCCCCCTGCCCACACCAGCTGCCCTGGCTGTGCCAGGCTCCTCCGGGCTTTCCGCTGGTGCTTGGGGGTGCCTCCCCACCACGGCACTGAAGACACATTCTCAGCCCGAGCCATCTGCCCCCAGCCGCATGGCCCTGATGCAAATTGCAATTTACAGAAATTATGTACCTTCCCCTTCGGTCTCTGTTTTTCCTTGTGCAGAATTTTCCCAATTAGGGTTAGTTTTTTGGCTCTTTAGTAGATCAGACCCACGTTTATGTATTAAAATTTTCTTCAGCCTGTTTATTCCACATCCAAGGTGTCCTGGTGTGACTGTCTCAAACTGAGACACAAGGGTTTAATCAGCAATTGTGCTTAAGGGTAGCCTGTGTTTTTATTATCTACTTAATCAGATGAAAGAAGGTTCTTTTGTCTTCTTTTTTATTTATTCTTAATTAAGAAAATACTGAGACTTGTTCCATAAGAGCAGTGGTGCCTTGTACTTCCTAGGCAGGAGCAAGCAATGATGCCAGGGAAATATTTTGTACACAATCTTCCTTTCAGATCTGGTTATAAAAAAGTAGTGGCACTGACGTGATCAGTTTGATAAAAACCAACTGCTGGCTTACTGAACCCTCCGCCAACCTTGGACAACTGAAAATGCACTTACTAGAATAGCTTATCCTTATTTATTTTTATAGATAAATACATAAAGTTTAAATATATAGATTAACATAAGTAATCAGTACATGAACACTTCTTTTCTTTAAGGTTAATATTGACTCCAGCAAAGCACGATTATGATGAAAGATAGAAGAATAAAATATATTAAATTTTAAATCCCCTAGAACAGTTCTCTGCTCTTCCCAAGTCATCTGCTTCCCAGCCAGGTGTCTCCTGCCCTTGCAGGAGTGTCTTAGGGTACAATGTAAGATGTAACTAAAAGTTTGTATTCTATCACCATCTGTTAAAACCAGGTGGGGCAGTGCTCTTTATCTCTTCCATGACACATCCCTGATAACTCCCTCCAGAGAGAGATTTTTCTGTTAATGAGCCATCCAGCCTCACTCATGACTCATAAAATTACATTGTCCCATTGTGAGATGCTCCACCCAGGGGGAGGAACCAAGCATTCCTACCTGGATATAATCTGAGGTTTGGAACACCGCAGGCAGCCCTTACCTACTGGGTTCCCAGAGGACAGGAGCTACATAACCACCACTGGACCTTCAGAGGAAGAGCAGACCCTTCTACAGGATCACAGCTTCAACAGAACCACATCCACCACTTCAGGAGGACTGCAGGCACCATTTAATCAGACTGCTACCACCACCCTGACTAACAGGGTGTCAGGTTGTATCCTGACTCTGTCAGTTTAAGCCAGTGTTTCTGTATTATTGCCTTTATCTTAATGTCCCTATTAAATTGTAATTCTGACTTGGAGTCTCTCACTTGTTTGCTTTCAAACTAGTAAAAGGAGGAACACATAGCTGGCTGGAAACCGGGCTGCAGGAGAAGAACCCAGTGTTACAGCAGCTTCCCTACTACTGGTTTTAGGTCAGTGACAACTCACCAGTTTTGTCTCATTAATATTCTCTTCACAGCTTTGCTGTTCCTTTTGGGAACTAGTGCCGTGCTCAGTTCCTTCCCTTGCCACTGCAAAGAATTTGACACTAATATTTCCATGGGATCTCCTTCAGGGAGTTCCTTGTGGCCACTTGCTCTTCCACAGGCTGGGGTTCCTGGGCAATGGCATCTCCAGTGTTGTCCAGTGGTGTCGCTAGTGTTGTTGTGCCCAATGGTGACAGTGGTGGCAGGGCTGCACACTCCTCCTGTGCTGTGCTTGTTCCTCTACCCATTTCCCGCATCCCTGCCATGGTGCCCACTGCCACCACTCTCTGACCACACACCCCCAGCCACCGGCCCAGCACTGCTCCGGCAGCCGATCCACTGGCTGTGGGGCTGCCTTCTGTTCTGGAAAAGACATGACAGGAGTAATTGGGTCCCTTTGGCAGCATGACTGTGTTTGCAAATTCCCTTGTCCTCTCTAAGCTCAAAATGAATGCTCATGCACACACAGGTGCCAGCACCTCTGCTCTGTCCTTCTTCCACTAGAGCCCATGACAATAGATGAAACCCTCCAAGACAACCTTTTCTTGCATCACAGCCAACACTTAACTTGAAAGAGATTTTCATCAGCTTCACAGAACGCTATCATGGCATTACTTCAAGTGCCAAGCGCTTGAATTTAAACCTGGAGACTTCCCTGGAGAGGCTCCTTGCAGACCAGGGCACACTGTGCAATCACTCCTGGATCCTCCAGAGATAATTGGTCATCAGTCGAGGCTGCCAGCTCTACAGAGAGCTGCATCCTAGGACAGCCTGTACAAGGACAGACTTCCAGCAGAGAAGCCAAGGAAGGAGGCTCACCACAAGACAGTTTCTCATGGTTATCATTACTATATGATCTCTTAATTGAAAGCACCTATTTGGCAAATGCCTTCATTTTGTGTTGGTTTTCTTGGTTTTTTGCTCAGTTCCCTGTGAGGGCAAATGCCAGCCTGGTGATTTCTGACAGCAGGTAAGATCTACCTTGTTGAATTTTACCCATTTCACATCTTTGATCTTTGTGAAATTTGTCTCTCACTCTTTGATGCAACAGGACAGGGGGTTATTCTTGCTTTTCCTGTCAACTCCTATCAGTATCTGGGAAAATGGTGATTTCCTTGCAAGTAAAGTGCTTCCAAAGACCATCAAAGCTGTGATTCTGCCTACATTTTGCTCAGGTGTTGCTTAGGTTTAACTGAAGGTTTGCCAGCAGCTACACTGGTATAAATGAGTGTCCTGGGTTGCAGTGTATTCTATTACCATCCTCATGAGCTGTTGAAATCAGGTGGGGCAGTGTTTCCTTGCCTCCTCCCCCCAGACTATCTTTCTGTTAATGGCCCATCATTGTCCTGCCCCATGACTCAGTGAGAACTCCCTCCGGACTATCTTCTGTTAATGAGCCTCATCAACACTTGGCCTCATGACTCATTACCCCATTGTGAGATGCTCCACCCAGAGGGAGGAACCAAGCATCCCATCGTGGATATAATCTGAGACTCTGAACACCACAGACACCCTTTCCACTGGATTCCCAGAGGACGGGAGCTACACAGCCACCACTGGACCCTCTGAGGAAGAGCAGACCCTTTCTACAGGATCACCACTTCAACAGAACCACATCCACTACTTCAGGAGGACTGCAGCCACCATCTTATTGGACTGTTACCACCACCCTGACTAACAGGGTATCAGGTTGTATCTCGACTCTGTCAGTTTGAACCAGTATTTTCTTTTTTTATTCCTTTTCTTTAATTTCCCCATTAAATTGTTATTCTGACTTGGTGCCTCCCACTGGTTTGTTTTCAAACTAGTACAATGAGAAATAGCTTCATGACTGACTCATCCACTACTCCACCATATATCCCACCTGGCAAGAGCTCCTGTTCAGCTGCTGCAGCATGGACTTATCACTCTCAGGAGGGGACTGGGAGATCAGCGACTCCTCTCAGGAGTGGGCTCAAAACAAAAATCTGTGAGGTCACAGCTTATGCCCTCTTATCTCCCAGGCTACCTGTGCCCACTGCCGGAGCAAGACCTGCCCTGTCTCCCTGGCTGAGGGGGCTCTCCTGCCACCTGGACCATGGGTCTTCAGACATCAACTCTTCTGCCTCTGCCAGATGGAAATATTGGAGGGAACAAATGTGTTCCCAAAAATAGTGCCTCCCTTTGTGGCTTTGAGCAGCCATGTGTCACTCACACTCCTGCTGAGTCTGACTTTAGGTACAGCTGGCTGCGCTGGGTAAAGAGGGCTATTACTTCTTCCCAGAACAGATTGTCCAGATGATGGACATACACAATGATTTAATCTTTTTAAAAGGCCTAAACCCCAGGAGAAGGGCTATTGAACCAACCCTCGGGGCCAGGGCAGAGGCAGCAAAAGGCACCAGATGGCAGTCCTGGAGGAGGTCACTGCCAGCCCTGCTCCCCTCATCCAGGGCTCACCAAAACCCCACTGGGGCTTGCTCCCTCAGGCACCTGCCTGTGGGGTTCAGGTGTGTGGCCATGATGAAACAGGGGTAGCTGTCACTGCAATGTTCTCACACTCCAGCCCTGCATGCAGCAGAAGGTGCTGGACAAGCCATGAGGGCAGAGGGATGGAAAGCACGGCAGTAGGAAGAAAGAGAGCAGAGGGAGGTGCTCCTGTTCTGAGTCTCTGTTAAAGCTCGGATTTGAGGTTAAACACAGCACACAAACTTAAAACAATCAGGTGGGAGAGTTTTCAAATTATGCAGGGACTTTTCACTCCTTCTCAACTCTTGTGACATCTGCCTGGGCACAGGTACAAGCCAGCAGGGAAGGCAAAGCAGTGCATGGCCAAACCCCTGCACTCCAACTCCTAATGAAATTCATGCAAATTTTAGAAAGCAACTGAGATGTCTGGAGCTTCCTCCACGTGTCACTGGCTTATTTCTAACAGATGCCATAATGAGGCACCTGGAGGACAAGATCATTTAGTTTTCTTTACAGTAATCACAATTTAGATGGTCTGTAATGTAATAAGAGTGAGAAGGGAACAGCAACCAGAAGAGCTTGCTGGCTTCTCAGGCTTGATGAGCTGCAGCACAGTGGGCCCCATCCTGCCCTGTAAGCAATACAGCTTTGCTCCCCTATCTGGCAATAAAATCTGCCTGCTGCCGTCCTTGGGGGTTGAGCATGGTGGTCCAAGGCCCAATTGTCCTGCAGCCAGGTGTCCTGGCTGCCCTGCTGCACCTCTTACAGCAAGCAGTAGTCCAGCACACAGCAAAACCCAGTAGCTTCTGGAGACAAAAGCACGTGTTTCAGCTCCTACCATCTCAGCTGGGCCTTTGGAGGTTTTGGAAGTCTGGTACTGCCTTGCAATGACAGATCTAGAGATAATGACACAGTACACACATGAATGAGCATTTAGAATCCTTCTGTACCATGAAATACCTAACAGTACCAGAAAAAAAACCCTCACTAATACGTGGGGGTGTGCTCAAACACATTTATTTTCTTGTTAACTTTTCTAGGGCAGTGGGAAATGTTGCAGTGCAGCTGACAGTATCTCTAAGAATGAAATGTTGCGACTCAGTGGTTTTTCACACTCACAGTGGCATCACTTTCTTCCTTTCTGTGTTCTTCCAAGAGGCTTAGCAAGATGAGAAAAGCTACTTCAGAAGCAACTGTGGTGTGTGTGCAGGTGAGGTGTGGGTTTGGGGTTTTATATACTGTAAAACCTCTTCCTATGCTGGAGGGCACAGGTAAATAGCCAATTTCATTAGCAGATGTGATTTCTCCGTAGTGTCAGTTCTACTGACTGAATCACTGAGTAAAATGCTAAAAAGCAGTTTTATTTTAGGCTTTTTGTAGGGCTACCACAGTGGCATTTGCTGAGATTTGTACAGGTCTGAGTTATAGAAAGGAGACAAGTTCTGAGGAGGTCTAGATAGGAGAAAATGAGGATGACTCGTTTAAAACCAGCAGGGCTTTTGTTATCAAATACTTGTCATGGTTACAACAAAAGAGTGAGTGTCTGCAGCTCCAACTGGAGTGAAACATAGAGTTAGAAGAAACATAAAGATTTTAGTTATAGGCTGGCTGTGTTGAGATTAGTGGGAATAGAAAAGAATCTGGGCCCAGTGAGAGTTAATTAAAATAGTTAGGAGAGCTGGACCTGAAATGGGTTTTAAGATGTTAGTAACTGATTGCCAAATAACTGATGATCTGTCATTTGTATGTTTGCTTAGCTGTGCTTAGAACGAGGAACAGGAACATTGATAAGTTGGTGTAGGGAACAAGGCCAATTACCAATTTCCTCCCTTGGTGGGAACTCGTCTAAAAGTCACGCAAGAGGAAACTTAGAGGTCACTAAAGTAATTAGGATTGTTAAAAGTTCAGAGATGCAAAAACGTCAAAATGAGGAAGATGAGTTATTTCATCTTTTTAAGACCACTGACCCAATTCAAGACCACTGACTCAATTCAGGACACACACTACGCGTGCTTAATGACAATTAATCTCATTTCCATATGAAGCAGAGAATGGGAGGTGTTAATGTTATGAATATGCATTTGTATTTTGGATATTCATAATTTCAGAAATAAAAAGCTTTGTGTTTGCTTGGATCGGGGCCTGCGTCTTAGGGAGCTATCCACACAGTGCCTGGCGCCAAATAAAACATACACCTTCTAACTCTAAACTGTTAGAGAGTTTTTGTCCATCTCAGTTGGATAACGATATTAGATCGATATTCATATTTTGGTAAATCAGGAGGAGCAAACCATGAGCTCAACAGAAGGTCAGTGGTGGAGAGCATTTACAGCTTACATCGTAAAGTCATTTCCTCTACACACCAAGGAGGCATTTATTTCTGAATTTTAACATGATGAACATGCAAAGCACAGATTTAAGAGCATCTGACAATGTTAATCTATTGACAGCTTTATTCCAACATCCCTTAAAGACTCTTCAATTCTTTTATCCAGAGATGTAATTGTCTGAGTGAATCGGAGATATGAGGCAAATACCAGTTCTTGTTACTGAAGAAACTGCATGTTTCAGTATAGCCTAGTGCTATGAATCTCAAGGACCCAACAGAATATTCTGTGTTCTTCTTTTTAAAGGAATTATAGGGAGTATTTCTGGGTTTTGCTGGGTTTTGGTTAGTAACAACAGCTGAGTGAGTACATCAAACCGAGGTGTCATGACTGTAGAACTGACTAGTTAATTATCAGTGGGACAGTTTTACTGCTGCTTCAACATCTTGTTGCAAAACCTCAGGTGTACAGATGGGGACTGCCATCTTGCTGTCCACTTACACCAATTTGCTTGGCATATCCTGCTCCTCACCTGACCTTCACCATCTTGATGTGACCGCCATGAGACTCTTCCCTCCTCATAGCCTTTGGTCACACACAGGGGCTGGTCATCCCACCTGCCCACTGGATGCAAGTGTCCTAAGAGTCTCTCTCTTCACCAGCCCCTTGAGTCCATTACTTTGGAAACAGGTGACTGGAAGCACACATGTATTTCAGACAAGATCTCACCAGGGCCTTCTTCAGCCCTCCTGGTGCCTTCCTAATCACCCACCCACTCCAGTCCTCCTCTCCCTCTGTATTATCCTTGCTTCTATCTTAATTAGGCCACCTACCTTTGCAGGACTGACAAAGGGGGTTTCAGAGGATATTTAACTCTTTAATGTATTATTTCCGTGCTCAGAGGGAGGCTGCACAATTAGGGCATCCCTAGCAACTGTCCAGAGTGTTCTAAACAAATTTCTAAGACAAAGATGATGTAATTTCCCTGAGATGCACTAGAAGGGAACTCCAGACACTTTGGGAGGTTTGCCTGTCTGTCCATGTAAGCCACTCTTGCTGCCAAAGACAGCAACCTCACCCATCACTGCCAGCCTTTGAGAACAGCTCATTGCAGCAGCCCTTGCACAGACTCCTTCCTTACCACACTCCTTCTGGTAATCCGCATGCAAAACATACCCAAATGCTTGAATTTTTTCCTCACAGGTTAAAAACCATCTGGTTTTTTCTCTCCTGGACTCTTTCAAAATTGTCTGTGTTGCCCCTAAAGTGTGGCCCCATCGACCAGACACAGTGCCAAGCTCAGGCTTCAGTACAGTTTAGCCTGGAGCAATGATTATCTACCTTGCCATATGAACACAACTGCTGTCAGCATCTTCCAGGGTGATCTTTGCATTTTATGCAGCAGTATCACAATTTGATTCATATTCTGTTTGCAGCCCAGCTATAATCTGCAGATTATTAAGTTCCGAACTTATAAAGGTATTTTTTATCTTCATTCCACCTGTGTTTATTTAATTCCCTCCTGAATGTAGTATTTTCCACTTTTTTCCCCCACAAATTCATCAAAACCATTTTAAAATTTATTCAGGCCTTCCAGCCTACAATCCTGGTGAGCAGATACTTACATTCACTTTATAAATGTAGCCTCTAACTCCCTTGTTTACTGCATTAATAACAATATTTGCCAGAAACAGCCATGAGAGACTTGTGCTGGACTCTCCTCCTTTCCTCCAGGTTTGATTACCTGTTAATATTTTCCATCCCCTCTTGCTCACAGAAAGACATCCACCAAGGCTGTCTGGTCACTCCTGTACTTTCAGGGCCTTTCTGCCTGCACCAGTGGAAGTATTTAATCTTCACCACAGTCTGCAGTAGCCCTTTGCTCATGGAACAGAGACAATTTGCTTCTCCTTGAATTCCCTCTGGCTGGTGATTGTGTCCTGATGGCCCACTCAATTTAAAACACAGCATTCAGTGCTAATCACTTTGCACATCCAGTCAATTGCTTTGATTTCATGATCAGCCTGAAGCAAAGCAAACCACAGAGCAGCCTGTGGCACAGAGACACACAGGCCACTCAGTCATTACGGCAATCTTGTTCCTCTCAAAGGATGGGCAGAATTTTTGCTCCCTGGGAAACAGAGCAATGCAGAAGAGTGGAATTGCTCAGTGCACAGCCATGGCCCACTGTGGCTTGGGAAGGTTCTCTCACCACCTGTGGCACACACTGCCCTAGGATCTACACTGCATTATTGCTGAACTTGTACAGCATTTGTCTCATGCACTTGTCTCACAACACTTGTACACCTTCTGCAGGATGGGGTATCTGTAAGAACACTCAGTCACTTCAAGGCCTTCAATGGTTTGCAAAGTAAAATCATCGAATAAAAATTTCAATGATGAAATTTATTACTGTCAAGTGTTTGGCTGTAGGCATATGCTCCAAACTGAAGTACTCTATACCCTTCCTTTAGATGGCCAACTCAAAAATATCAGTCATCTACAGTCACTGGCACTCTCATGGCAATGCAGAATGCTGGCTGGAAAGAAAACCGGAAACCATTCCCTACCAACTCAGTGGCAAAGAAGAAAAATCTCACCATGGAGAGCTGCAGAAAATGTGTACAAGTGCTCTAAGCCAGTTTAAAAGTGGAGGACATTTCGCATGAAAGAGATGAGCAGAACGAAACAGCAACCCAACAAAGGGAATGGACACAGTCTCTCCTGAAAATATTTCTGCTGCAATGACATCCACCTTCTTCCACACACACATTCATTCAGTAGGGCATGTCCTGGTCTCATGCATGACCCTTGGCAGTCCACTCAGAGACAACCTCTGCTAGGGAGGCCAACCCCGCAGAAATCTTCCCTATCATTTGGCCAAATTGTTCTGACAGGCCTCATTGCCCCCACAGTCAGTCCTCTGAGTCTTTCCAGTTGAGCCACATGATATCTGAAGTCTCAAAACTGGACTTGGTACATGAGCCAAGGCCTTAATTATTTTGTGGACAAGTGGATGGATTACCTCAGGTGGCCATTATTCAACACTTTAACTTATGACTTCTTCCTCTCAGTATCGGTTTTGTGATCCACTTTAATCTCAGACAGTTTTAAAGAATTGCTGCACAGCCAAAAAGTGCTCTAACTGTGCAGTAGGTTTTTGCTACTCCAGTACTCTTACCTACTTGCCCTGATTGAATTTGCTCCTCTTTCAGGTAATTTTTCTAATTCATAAAAATAATTTCATGTTTTAATTCCATTTTTTGAAGTGATTAAACTATCTCCAGTTGATATAATCCAGTAATTTAATAACAAAATTTTATATATTGCTTCGTCAATGGAAATGACTGAATACTACCAAAAGCAAGACAGGTCCCTATGGAACAGCAATTGTTCTGTTTCTCAAGTTTGACGATGGAAGACTGATAGCATTTTTCTGAACAATCTAATCAGCCCTATAGTACTTCACAGCACTTCAAACGAGGCTGATATCTTCTGCTTTGTTTTTAAAATGTTGTGTTAAAGCAGCTGTTTCTCTTTTTTATTCTGAAGCTCATTATATTTCTTTTTAAGAAAATTGTTTCAAAACTATGTATTAGTAGCAAATTTTTATTGGTAGAGGTAAACCTTAGTCTAGATTTATTTATTTTTAATTTACTATTTAATTCAATGTTTATCCCTCTTCTGTGAAGCTTGAAGGAAAAAAGCATTGGGCATTTATGTTGTCCCTAAAGGGCTAAAAGCTCATACTTTTGTTAAATAATTGATTTAAATTTCCTTCCCTTTCTAGTAGAGGTTTCATTAGGCTTTAGAAGTCATAAATTTTTTTGTGTTTTTCTGTACTTTTTCACACATATCTTGCTTTTACATTTACACATAGCTACAAATTCTCTCTTGTTGATTTTTCTTAAAAAAAAAATTCTCACACAGTTATAATGGCCTCTTACTACACTCCCAGGTTTCCCATTGTGTTGGTGTAATTTGTCATCATGTGGCCTTTTATTAGTTCTCAAAGATGATAAGTAATTTATCATTCTGTTTGTTTCAGCCATTTTATAAAGTATCCTGGAGTGACTTTCATCTGTTCCTACTTAGGTGAGAATCTCCAGCTTTTCAAATGCAACTTTTCTGAGAATACCACCTTCCTGAATCCTCTTCCTCTCCTTCAGACACCTCTCTGCAGCACAACACAACAAACTTTTTTTTTGTACACAACTGAGCTGCTTTGAAGTCGATGTAAATTCTACTGTGTAACTTTTCATCTTTGCCTAAAGTTACAAAATTCTATTTTGTAACCAAAATCAAACCGGTTTCTTCTTCCAGATTAGCAAACAATTCCTCACCAGTCTGAATCACCCAAGAGTCACGCTTGAATCAGACTCCATGAGCCAGTGTCCCCTCTCATTTGCAGGAACACTTGTGCAGTTTGCCCCATCAGAAAAATTTCTGCATGTATTACAAAGAAAATATCTATTCCAAGATGGATACCAGTAGGAGAGCTTTTGTCAAGGCCAACAGTTTCTCTCAGGACAACTCATTTGTCACATAGCATGTCACATTTTACCTTTCATAAACATAAATACTCTGCTACTCTTCAGGCATGGCAAATTAGTAAGGTTTGACAGCAGCTAGCATTGCTTGGGAAGGAATAAGAATTTCGTGTTCCATTATTCTCAAGAATAAAGCCAGGAGTAGAAATGGCTGTAGGTGACCTTTTGGAGAAATTCAAGCTCTGAGCATTAACTCTCATCCCAAAACTGGAATGAGAGCTAATATGTGAGTCTACATAATGATTCTCACACATTACAGAATCAAGATGTCAAGCATATAGACAGGGAATCTCACAGGTCTGGAAAAAGCTTTTTTCCACTAGAATTCTCAGTCCACTTATCACAACTATTTCTTTCCATTAAATATGTTATATTTAGAACCCAATACCAAAGAGATGAAAAAACCCCAACAGTGTGGAATAGAATATGCTGGTACTTAGGCTGGACAGACAAAATAACTTTGATGAAGTAATACCTATCTTCAAAAGTTCTTTCACTTGTTAAATGAACTGCTAAATTAGTTTTGAGACTAATTTTTGAATAGAAGGTGCTGGCTAAATGAGAGCTAATAAATTACTCTCAACTGAGTAAGTTTGTTTTCTGGCCTTCTAGTGATATGTTAAATACATGGCCCACTGGGAACCAATACAAGTATCAGCATAAAGATTTGTCTAATCAAATGAAACAACAAAAAAAATAGTTTTACTTCAGTATTTTTCAAAAGTGCCAACAGTGTCGGTGCAAAAAAATAAAAGCAGAAGATGAAAGGAGAACACCACCAGCATTCAGCAGATTTAAACTTACTCTTTATGATGCACTTTCATCAAAATTTGTAGTTGCCAAGTATCAAATTTCACTCATGCAACATCAATCCACTGAGAAATACATAGTTTGGTGAGAAAATTAAACTCCATATTTATGTAAAAACTGTTTTGAAATAAAAATAAAACAAGATTTTTCTTTTACAAAAAAATTATTTTTCTTTTTTGCTAACAGAATCATTATTTGGAAAACATAATTTCCCACATGAAAGAGTTAAAGGAAGTTATATATATTTAAAAATGGAAGATTCTGCATTTCATAGTTATATGCCATTAATATTGAAGATATGCTTTCTGGCAAAAAACTTCTCATGCTTAAAAAATGCACCTTAGTTTTATAATGTACATTACAACATACAGTAGTAAGAAACAGAATTAGTAAACAGGTTATATGCAAAGAAAAAAGTTACGTATACAAGACAGTTACAACTGTGACACAAAAAATTAAAATGTTCAGTTTAAACAGTATTTGAAGGCAATTCACAATCATTTCAGGAGTTTTGTGAAATTTAAGGCCATTTGTTCTAAATAAAATGTATCTGACACAAACTCACAAAACTGTGTGTTTTGTACAAAATATACATGCAAAACCATTTTATAATTATATACGAACAGGCATATAATAAAATTTTTTGGGTAGTTCCGTACACAAAATTGTGCACAAAGCAACGTAGTTGTGCAATTTTTAAACCAGTTAATTAACTTTATTATTCATGCACCCTGAATGGAAATGCGATTAAATGACAATATTAAACCCAAATATTAAGAGTCAGCATCCCTTTGAATGGGCAATCTAGAAAAAAAAAAAAGTAAAGATTTTAAATTTTAAAAGTTTAAAATGGTCCATTATAAAACATCTGCTGTAATCACTTCAAAAGACATTTCTGATGCAAAATTTCCAGTGCTTTAAGGAATGCATGATATGATTTAATGAGCTCAGTGAGTCAACTATAATACTCTGATAGTTCTGGATTGAGGTAATTTTCTTTAATTAAATATAGCAAATAACTATTCTAATTTGTTTCAGTAGTTAGTTTTAAAAACTGTAAACTTAGATAAACTCAGAAATTGGAGAATCTCTGAAAAAATACACATACCTCCCCCTCTGAGTCTGGAGTTAGTTATAAGTCATATGCAATTATGTTATTCACATTTAGGAGTCGAAATTCTCAATACATGAGATGAATGGATTACTGAGCACTGATTGAAGCACTTCAGTTGCTTGAAAACACATAGATATATTTGTCCTTTTCTTAGCTTTCATTTGTATTTGTCCGGAAAAACATTCAAAGAGATATTGCTTCTCTTGTTATCTTGTGACAAACTATTGCAAACTAGAAGACATGTGAGTCAATATTCCAAACTTTTATTCTTAAGAATAGTTATAAAAGTACTGAAATTTAAAAATAGTAACATGTAAACATTGATACAGAGTAATAGCATTCCTATACACTTATATACACACAGTATTCAGAGAGGACCCAATCTTCTGAGTTGAAAACCTGACTTGTGCTTTCCCCCTTCAATAAATACATCAAAAAGTAGGGTGTTTGGATTAAAAAAAAGAAGTCCCAGAACATCAACATTTTGCTCCTAGCATTTAAAAGCCTTCCAGTTGCTTATGCAACTATAGGAGAATTTTGGTATGTGAAGAGAACTTTCCTAGCTTCAAAAAGTTACCAGAAGCTACTGCTGCATCCAGAGATTAGTGATAAATGCTAAGCACTTCGGAGCAGTCATATCTGAGTCTGCAGCACGTGAATCGGGGGTGTGTAGGGTGGTGGTGCAGGTGATGGCTTTATTCCTCTGACTCTCATGTAGGACAGAAACTGCTCTGGGATTTCAGCTAAAACATCTTTAGCAAGTCTTGCCATGCTTAGCACGTGGTTTCCGCTTCTGTCAATGTAATCTCGGAATGGCACAAACTACAAAACAAAAGAGATGTTCACTCAGGTCATTAAGCAGACACAGAATACATCTTACCACATAAAAATAAGAAAGCTTAACCTAGGGAGTTAGAGGAGATTAATATGTTACCTTACACATTTTTAACATACATATACATACATTGTGTTTTATATTATGTATTTTATAAATACACATTGTATCTCAATTTTTATAGATCGGTCTTCTAATAGAAAGAATGTCATGCTTTCACTTGGGTGAACCCCTTCACATAAGCCATGGCTAACTCAGATTGCTGATGATATTCTTCATTGATATATTCAGGTTATCCCTCAACCCTTTCCATACAAGAAGGTAATTTTGTCTCAGAAAGCTGTTCTTAGCTTACATTCCCTGCTCCTGGGTCCACCCAACAGACTGCCTCCACTCCAGCACTTGGTGAATAGATTTTTTCGATCCCTGAACTGAACAAAACAGAAAGGATGACTTCAGATTTTTGACCATTTTGTATTATATGTAGTAGAACTATGAACCACCTGAACACTTTTAATATGATACTAACAGATGCATAAAGAAGCTAAGCAAAAAGGATTGGATCAAAGAAGAACTTGTTATGTGATACCCAGATGTTCAACACCTAAACCAGCTACCTGCTCAGCCCTGGCTTCAATTTTGTAATACTTAATGAGATGCTTGTGCTACTGGCATAGAAAAAAGACACAATCCAGTCTCCTTGATTTTCTTCCTTATGAAAAAATACATGCAGTCTGAGCTAAAGAACAAAATGTGTCCCATCCTAAGAGATCACCTTACCCATTAGTCTGCAGACATGAAATCTCAGACCACTGCTCTGTAGCAAAGTGGGGCTATTTCAACTGTGTAATTGTTGAAATGCAATTATACAACAGTGATGGCCTGATTTAGCTCTTCCTTGCCTCTCCTCACACTGCAGATGTCAGAGGAGCTGGAGGAACTATGGACAGGTAAGCAAACCTAGAGATGTACAAGGACAGCTAACATGGAGAAGTAGAGATGGCAGAGGAGTCAAATGAAAGAGAATTAAGAGAAACCAAAGGGAGACTGGTGGAATGTCAAGTGCTTTTTCTATAATTTAAGAGTTTAATTAAAAAGGCTAATAGGCAAAATTCTCAAGAGAAACAACAGGTGCAAACACTACAAGTAAGTATTCTCCTCAAACATCTTCAACAGCAAAAGGATAAAAAAGGAGTAGAAATTAAACAAAACTGAGGAAGAAATGGTACATATGTAACACAGAGTCCCTACAATATGTATAGGTACTAGTGAGGAGGAAACAGTGAAGAACACGCCTTTACATTAACTGCAGTCAGTAGTAAATACAACACATACAGTGACTCACTTAACAGACAAACTTTTCCTGGACTAGTTTAAGCAAAATATTTGACAATACTGTTAGAATTAATAGGTAATTTTGCTAGTTAATTTCAATTAAGCTAATACACCCCAAAAATACATTTTTTGTATTTGAGTAGTTAGTTTTATAAAGGCAAATCAGTTTTAGCCTGCCAGATACAAAATAAAGGTAAAACCCAACTTAGAGGGTTTGACAGAATCCCTTTTTATTTACTTAGTTAGTCAGGCTATAAAGTAAATATTTGTTAGCATTTAGACTGAAAAAGAGCACAAAATAATACTGCCTTCAGTTAATTCAATATGTCATGGGGCAATATTCTGATTAAAATATATTAATAATAAATAAATGTTTTATTACAATTCTGATATGCAATGAATTCCAAAGAAATACAAAAGGGTATTCATTGCATATTGCTTTTTTATTTTTCAGCATAGGTTAGTATTTCTCTGATGCAAAGCATTTTCACAAGTAGTTTATAACATGTTAGAACTCCATCCATTTATGCTCTTTGAAGCTTTTAGGGCTGCTGTTTTTTAGAGAAATTATGTTGTTTATATTTAGATGCATTTAAACATAAGTGTAATACATGCCAGAGATACTTGAATTAGCTTTAAAAAATCTGACATGGCACACAGGGCTTTGCAGAAATCCTAGCTTGGAGTCCACCCCACATACTGCTCTGTTGAAAGCACTGACATCTACAGCATAACAGATTACAGATAGCTCCTCTCCAGCCCAGTATGGACACCAAGGAACACTGCAAAGGCTTTGACAAAATGAGAAACAATTTATCATTGAAACAATTTATCCCTGTTCAGCTGTCCTACATCATCCCTACTTTTACAGTTACCTTTCTGACAACAGTGACTAAAGAAGCCAGTATGTTTTACTCTTCTAAGAGTTTTGGTATCTCACTTTCCCATCAGTTGTTGTCTTTGTATGTTGCAAAAATGAAAAAAGTATCTTTTTCAATTATTAGAATTCAAGACTCCATGCCTGTCTTTAATGTATATCCATAAAGAGTACAAGGGTAATTTAACTTCTGTCATCTTATGCTCATTTCTGATCCCCATTTAGAAAAAAAATGGAGATGAAATTTTAATGTAGTATGCAAGAAGACTGAAAAAAAAATCTGATCATTTTCATTTCCATATATTTATGTAGCTTTCTTTATTTTTGTATTCTAATAAAACCAAACTATAAAAGCAGGTGTCAAATACATGTTTTGAATACTTCCTTGGATTGAAATACTACATCCACTAGCAGTTATCAATCAATCCTTAAACATTCATGTATAAGTACTTGTAATGTTAAACATTTTGCAAAGTTTCAGTTCCTCCAGATATAAATGGAAACAAATATATATATATCCCAAAGTTCGTTATCTGCAATCTGACCTTAATTATCATGCAGTATGAGCTATTCATACAGCTCAGTTATTCTCTCTCTATATACATATTCTACTAAACAACAATATAAAAATCCAACCTATCTTGAAGGAAATAAGTGAAAATAAGTAAGAGGAAAAATAAGTGAACACTATGAAGTTTGACAAATAGGAGGAACAAAGGGAGAAGAAGAAATGGCAGATCTAAGGTGAGGTTTAAATCTGAGGATGCCTGTTAGTGTTTAAGAGGCATTTGGACAATGCCCTTATTAACATGCTTTAACTTTTTGTCAGCCCTGAAGTGCCCAGGCAGTTGCACTAGAACTCTGTTGCAGGTCCCTTCCAACTTAAATACTCTATTTTATAAATGTATTCAGCCACTACCAGGAAAACATGTCTTCCATAAAAGATTTGCTTTTAGACTGATACCATTTTTTCGAGAAACTGTATGTTTCTCCAAATTTTCAGCAGCTAACTCTTCTCCCATGGCTGTATAACACTAAGACTTTATAATAGTGTCCTGCCAGTTTGGGGTCATTTCCTAACAAATGCAGATCCACTACTGCGTGTTACAAAACGGCTCAGAGGTATCACAGAGAGTTTCTGAGCTTGTTATAAACACTTCAACATTAAGTATCTCAGTTCTAAGGTAAAATGAAGGGTAGGAATATAGATAGAAACAAGAATTCAAAAAAAAGAGGAACAGTAAAATCTATGAGAATATATTTTCTCTCCCACCTGCACAATGTCTCTTTCTGCAAACCTTCCTCTTGAAGAAATCCTCACTACATCCCCATCCAGTTCTTCCATAGCTTAAAAGAAAACAAACAAACAAAAAAACCCCTGTAAGTTCAGGTACACAACAAAATCATCTTACTGAGAAAAAGTTCAGACAACTTACACTTTAGAGCAACAAAACCAACAATTCTTTTTTACGTAACTCTTTTAAGATCATTTGCATCAGAAAATACATCATGTTTTGTAGTTGTTTTGCACTTTTTCATGGTGACAATACATACTTTTATCTTTACTGTCACCTTCAGAAAAGAACAGGCTATGACAAAGTTTTTATCCTTTCATCTCTCAAAACAGCAAGTATATCTGGTTTTGTAAGGCAATATATATACTTTCAGAGGTGGAGAAGAATTCATCTTCAGCAGCTATTGTTACGGAAGATACAGGATACAGCATAAAGGGGTAATAACTCACATTCATAGTGAAAAAGCAGTATCTTTTAATGTATAGGAATGAGGAGTGCTTAAAAAAAATTACTAAATTTATTGTGTAATTCTTCTTGTATCTTTTGAGCAGGAAGCTCATACAGGAAAGCTCTGTTGTCCAGATACCTGGAAGCTATTCCAGGTAGAAAGATGTACCTGCTGTCTTGCCAGCGCTGGAATTGATAGATTCGGGATCTCAGATTATTGCTCAGATGTTGGATCTGCAATTCTACAAACTTTCTTTCAGTGTATGCTACAAAAATCAAAGCCCTGCACCACTGAGCTTTTCAGGGGTTTACAAACTGGACTGAATTCACTGAAACCAGCACTTCAAAACCTAGTTCTTCTGAAGCAGGAACTACAAAGTATAAATGACACTATCAGAAACCAAGCTGAACAGAGCATATTTGTTCAAAGAAAAAAATCAGGTTTGCAGAGCATGTTGCCCGATGATGCTGTTGCAAAAATGTGCATGAGTTCAAACCAGGAGACTGAACAAGTATTTGAAGGAGTTTCACTAAAAAATTTCCAAAATAGCCATAAAGCACATCCTGCTCAGGAAACTCCAACCTAAAAACAGTATTCAGGGAAGTATCATATTTGCTTAGTCTGTTCTTAACATTCTCTAGGAAACTACCCATGGCCATGTCAGACATAGAATACTGGGCAAAACTGCCCCTTTTGTGATCTGTTACAGTCATCCTCACATCCTTTAAGTAAAGCTCTGCCAAATATATGTGTCTTCTACCCAAGCTTCAGACTTTTAAGAACCCCTCTGGTAGTCCCCAGGGGCTGGGACATCTAGGGAACAGTGGTATCTGAAGAGGAGCAGCTTGGTCTCTCTGTGGCAGAACTGAAGCTTCAGAGACACTTGAAATGTCAGGAGAGTGCCTAAGCCACACGCCCCTGCACCCACACTTCCTCAGCATCCACAGCAGACAGGGAGTCTGTTCAGAAGCAATTTCTGTAGATGGAGGTAATTTCTCTCTGCCCTCTTGGGCACTGAGGGACTACAGACTTGGCATACACCTAATAGGTGAATCTCACTGAGGCAAAGCACTCCAAGATTGTGGCTCTAAAGATGGAAACTGTATTCTGCAGTACAAACAGAACCCTAACTTCAGAAAAGGGAAGGGATGACACCCCAAGAACATGTCCTGACACAGAGAGGGAGCCTGGGCAAATCCAAGGACTAGACAAACAGGGAGAAAGGGAAAATGCAACGGAGGGGTGAGAGATGGTGAGTAACACAGGACCATGCTGGAATTCTCAGGAGTAAAAATCAAGTTTACAAATTTCCATCATATGCATTTATGAATATAAACTTTTCTCGTTGATTGGGGCATACAATCATCTGAAGTGTAAGTGTTCACCTGGACAATTTCTTCACAGAATAAGATACTTAAAATTATCACTAATATACCACTTGCCAAACAGCACAAGAATAATGCTTGTAATAAAATAAAATAAATCTAAAATAAAATAAATTTTTTTGTCTTATTTTTTTCCTCTTTTTTCATACACTTAGAGTATTTGTACAAAAATTAAGACATGCAGTCATTAGTCAACATTAAACATCTGTGGTAGTAGTACTAAGTATATTTCAGTGCAACAGAGGGCATACTGTCTAACCAGATGTACTGGAATGAAAAAGAAAGGATTTAGGGCTTTGAGGAACAGACACACACAGAATGTCTGCACTTCACAGTGCAGTGATATACACTTAATAAATTAATAAAAATAATGGAAGCAACTTAGTTATTGCAATAGAGAATGGTGTTCCAGAATATCATCGAAAGAATATGTAAATAACCTGGTAATTTCTCTCCTGCTGTAATATTCTCT
Organism: Corvus cornix cornix; assembly: GCF_000738735.6. Lineage (NCBI taxonomy): Eukaryota > Metazoa > Chordata > Aves > Passeriformes > Corvidae > Corvus > Corvus cornix. The sequence goes on along the minus strand of NC_047057.1, from coordinate 14,526,610 downwards.
GAATGCTGCTGCACAGTTACCAAGTGAAACCCTGTTTAACCCAGACCACCTCAAATATATTTTTTTCTCAAGATTTTATTACTGCAGTAAGATCAGTATTTCCAATCAACTGACACTTCACGAGGCGTCTAAATATTTGTGTTGGAGAAATTTAACATTTCTTAAGTATATTTACTTTACTATAAATGCTGAGCCCCCATATGGTTCTGACTTGAACAGAGAGCCTAAGGGGCTACACAGCTCCACATGGTAGCTTGTAATCACACTGAGTTATCAATCAATCAATCCAGCTGGAAATGTCAACAGCACTCACTCCTCACTTCATATAATGTTCATTTGAAGAACAGTATTTGTTTGAAAAGCCACATATTACTAAAATGTAAGCAAATAGAAAAAAAAATTTAGAAAAAACACTAGAACACTTACCATCGAACTCTGCTGGTCCTACCCCCACTATAATTATGGACATGGGAAGCTTCGAAGCCTTCAAAAGAAGAGGAGAAAGAGATTTAATGCATTACATAACCTCTGCCAATACTATGAGATCTGAGAACAAGGTGAACAAAAAACACACAGAAATTATATTTTAAAGAACAATTTTTTTCCCTTAAATAGTTGAGTGGTGTAAACTATCTGCTTAAATGGTACAAAACATCTTGGATGAAGATAGAAAGGCACATGATCATTTTATTTTTTCGTTACCAAGTCTTTGAATCATACAGGATGCTAATTAAACACAACAAACTATGTTAGGATTTAATACTAACAGGACAACTAAGAGGACAAATTTCTCTTAGAAACTTTTGTAAACTGACAGTAATTGCAAATATGAACCTAATAACAGGCTGACATTTATTTAAATGTGCTTTGCTGTTTTTTTGATATTACACAGCTGCTTGGAACTATGGGACACTATTTTGTACATTGATTTTATGCCAATTTTTAAAAGAAAATAAATAATCTATTTGAGCAATACATATATTACATTTATTCAATTAATGAAATTTTACTCTGGTCAATCATCCCTGTCACAGACAACCAAGATATAGAATTGGCCTGTGGTAAGATTTTTAATTTTACTTTATCTTTTTCATTCAAAGATGATATCTGGCCTTCCCTGAATAAACTCTGTAAAATCTTTAAAATTACAAAGACACTATCCTAAATATTGGACTCTCCTGCCCTGATAGTAGCACCAGTTCGTAGAAATAATGTGAATCTGCCTCTGATGAAGAAGGTAACAACTAAAACCAAAGAACATTCAGCAAATGTCAGGGTTGACAACTTATTGAGATAATTCTGATAATTCTGTTGCTTATTGAGATATTCTGATAAACCGTAAAATGTCTACAGACATTTTAAACATTAAACTGGACAAAAAAATCATAGATGTACACCTTCTGATCTCTTAGAACAGAACGAGATCCCTACTCACACAGACACAGAATTATGTGATGCAATGAAATATGAAACAGCAAGTGGCAAGGACGGCATAAAGACAAAGAGTTATTAAGCTTTTGCTCATAAACTTAAGTGTTGGCATTTCCTGAATGACAGCATGACCTTTAAACAGTTTGGTAGAACAGAATGCATCTGACATATATGCTGTAACGAGAAAGATGCCTAAAAGCACAATTAATGTTAAAAATTGAAATATACTCTTGAGTTTTATACACATCAAGTTGCATTGGACATCATTACCCTTTCTAGTATTATGGGTATTATTAAGACTGAAAAAACTGCTATCAAACAGCATTTAATTAGTTCTGTCAGAATATACTGTGCTCACACTTCAAGAAATATGCAGAAAAATGAAGGCATCTTCATAGAAAAACAAGACAGCAAATATTCCCAAGCTTCCACTTATTCCAGGCTAACAACACATCTGCTGTGCTTCCAGACAGTTGTAGACTAACAGCCATTACTCCTTGAAATGAACTATTACTGAAAACAAGGTTCTTCTGTACGTTTTAGTGGCAAATGAATTAACCTTGCAAGGTATTAGACAACTGCACTTGCTGCTCTCTTATGCACAGACTTCACATGGAAGGGTGAATTAGAATCAAAAGCTGCTCTTTTTTTCTCCACTGAGTCTTTTTGTCACCCAGAAGAAGCTCATCTGAAAGAAATTATGTTTCAAACTTTGTATGGGCTAGAGAATGAACTTCCAAGCTTATCATTACACAGACTCTGTGTGCTGCAGGCTGGAACTCAAGGGCATCTTTCTAACCCCTCAGTGAAAGGCAGAGCACTTGGGCAGTATTTTCATGCGCACCCCACAAACTGCAACAGTATCAAATCTCTACAGCAGGTAGTGAAAGTGGGTCTTCCAAACTCTGCCACCTAATTCTACACTATTCATTTGGACGTGATGCTAAATGTAGGCTTTTAATGTAGGCTTTTCAACTCACCACTTGGCTGTTAACTAGATCCACTGTGCTATGCTAAAAACTATTGATAGAGATCTTTTCCAACCATGCCTAGGAGTGTTTCTGTGTGTACTTTAATCTGAAATTTCCCAGGGGGAAAACGGCAGTTTTGAAGAGAAAAATACTCAAAATAATGCAGAAACTAACAAATAATAAGGAATTTTCAGAATTCTAGGGGACTGTTTTGAGGGAAATCAGATGACTGGTATGCTTGCCACTCAGGATCAGAAAGTTGGGGGCAGTTTTTAAAAAGTGTGTGGATCAAAGCTGTCTACAATTATGAGAAAGACAGAGAACAGTTTACTAAGCAAAACTGCATGGTGGGATGTGCATGAGGAAGGAGGAAGCAACAAGCAGATGAGGAAAATCATGAAAACAAGTGTTAGAGAGAAGAGTATCATTTACCACAGAACACTATCTAAGGTTGAGTTCAGCTTCTGTTTTCTTTTCATCTTCATGCATAATAAACTTTTCCTGCTTGGTAAAAATGGGTACTTATGGAACAAATCTAGTGCCTGAACTATTAACCCATTCACTTTATTGCCTAAAAGATTAATTCCTAGAAACAATTCTTTTAAATTTCAACACTTTCAGCAAAACTTACATTCACTATGGATTCTTTTGTCTGAGCCATATCAGATATAACTCCATCTGTAATAATGAGAAGAACAAAATACTGGGAGCCGTCTTTTACTGAAGCAGCATATCTAAGGGAAGAAAATGAACATTATAAAATTTAAAAAAAAAAAAACCAACTTTATAAAAGGAATTAATATGAAAACAAGCTGTATTTGTAAAATCTGACTACCAAGGACTCACAAACATAACACAGGGAATTTCAAAATTAAAGACATTCATATCTAAGCTGGACATTCTACTTTTAAATGAGAACATTGAAAAAACAGAACTAATACAATATTGATATTGATGATCTGCATGTGCTGTATCAGTGAAAAATGGGAACTGCACCACTACCAAAAGGAGCATGGATAGAATGCCCTTTACAGAATCATGAGTTCTTAGAAAGTCCAAGTTGTTTAACAGGTATTACCTACTGGGTACATCGCTTCCTATGAAGGGTACACATTAATACTGAATGGTTGGGTTTATATCACAAATAAAATTTATCAGGAATTAACATGTTGCGTATTTTTTTCTTCTGGTTTTTTTTTTGTCTTACAAAACCAGGTTACTTACTGTTGACCATGATTCAGATTTATAGTTCACATTTATGTGTACATTTGTAAAATGGCTGAACACGCACCCTGCAGCCCTGGTTTAGATATTCATTTCTTTGCACGACCCACAGATGTCCTTTCCTTCAAGACTCAAGGTTCTCCCTGTGCTGTACAGGAATGCAAGATAAAATACACCCAGTGCCATTCCCACCTCAGTCAAAGGACCCAAGAAGCAACTACTCTTTGAAAACGAGCAGCTTTTGAAGGTTTGCAAAGTCCTGAAAGAGAGTGAGTCCATAGAAGCCCCACTAAATCCTGCGGCCTGAACAGAAGAACTTTTTTTGTGGGAAGCTGTTTGCTGCTTCACAGCCACTACAGTTCCTACTTCCATGAAGGCTCTTGGTGCTGTTTAGGAGTCAAAAAGTAGAACTTTCTGCAGTGAGTTGTATAGAGAGCAGTAAAAGAGAAAAATGAGTTGCCACAGGAATACTTTTGAATACATGCCCAAATACATAATATGACTGTCAAAGAACTCACTATTTTTTTGGTCACTGAATATGAAAGACCTGGTTCACTGAACAGAGTATGTTCAATGATGGTTGCATATGCTTAGAAAATTCTAACTCTGATGATAACACAATGCACTGTCAAGCAAGTACTGCTGATAAATACAATGCTGCAGCCACAACATTTATAAGAGTTTGGAGAAAGCCATCATTAACTTACAGAAAGCCACCATCTTCCACCCTCTCCCCAGGATACAGATGGGTAAAGAAGCCATATGAGCAGTGAACCTGTTGGATATCACCTACTTGCCTGCTGGCAGTAGAGACTGATAGTTAAATATCGAGATTAACAAAAGCTACCATGGAACACATTTTCACTACCATGCAGAGGCTTCTTTTATCTCATTTTTCCACAATGCTTATAATCTTTTCAATGATGATTGCATTGACAAGGTATGATGAGTAAAATAAACATTATTAACCTTTCTGAGCACTTAATACTGTCTACATACCTACACTGAAGAAATGGAACAGAAATTTGATTATTTCAAATTTTTTACAGATGAAAATGTTCCAAAACCTTTTGCAAGAAAGATCTTTTATGAGGAGGGGAGATGAGAGGAGACACTAAGTTGAATTTGGTGTAGTTTAGATAACTCCCTAACTCGGGAAAGGATAATAAAATCCTTATTTGCTTAAAGTGTTTCCAAAGAGCTCCAAGATCACAACAGCATAGTAATATCTGACACTGTTTACAGAGATTTCATCAGAGGCATACCTTTAAGTAGGAGGGATGTGGAAAGAATAAATTTCTTTAAGAATGAAGGTAGGTTCAAAGAGTAAATGCAGGTCAGTACCATGTCCCTGAGACTCAAGAGAATAATCAAGAAATTGAACATTGAAGGAAAATGGTGTTACTGAGAACTGGACTGATACACAGATTGCTTTAGGGATGATCATGCAGTAGAAATCCTTGTGAAGACACTTAGCTCTCCCACTATCATGTAGCAAGATTTGCCACCAGGAGGAGCTCCCAAGGTTTGCAACAACTTGATAAAAAAGACAAAAGTTCAGCAGAAGGACTAATACTGGTGGACAGTCTTCTGTTATTCTGCAAAAGTTGACAGATATTCCTGAGAAACAACTGGTGAGAAAAAGAACTGATTTTATGCCAATGGTTTGATAACATTGGATCAAAATTTTCAATTTTTGCAATGAGGTTAACTGCCAAGTTCTGAGCCAGGCATCTCAGCCGCTATGACCAGTTCTGAAGAAAAAGAAAGAGCCAGGAAAGTTGATGAGTTAGATTTCCAAATAATGTGGATAATGCAGACACTGGGTGCCACACAAATGGAAAACTGCTACTGAAGAGATCATGTCAAAGGAAAGCTTAAAGGCAACAGCTACTCTCAGATAACAAGCAATGTAATACACATGTATATAATTTTAATTGTATGATCTGAAGAAGAAACAACTAACCCTAAGGATAAATAGATGAAATCAGCTATCTAGCCATGCTCAGGGGCACAGAAAATTCTTTGCACCACAGAAATTCGCAAATTATTTTTGCTGGTCTGTAGAACTAACAACAGCCAAACCAGATAATAAGTAAGTATTTCTTGCTATTAAAATTAGGTTTTTTGCAAGTTCATAAATAAAACATTACCAGTACAATTATTTACACATCCCTACTTCTTTATTTTGTAACCAGTAGTTCTTTCTCTGTGTCTATAAATAAAATAAAATCTGTTCAACAAATCACCTAAGCCATATCACTTTCCTATATAAATTCATGGAGATATTATACTGCCAAAATCTTGAGCTCAAGATTATAAGTCAAGATCTTGTCTGTCAAAATAAGGCAACATTATCCCGCTTAAGGAACTTCTATAGACACAGGAAGGTTTTTATTTTGAGAAGTCAGATGAGGTGTTGCATAACTGCACCACAGTTCCCCAACGATGACAGCTGTACGACTGTCTGAAAAGTACCACTACCAGCTGGGAATTGTTGGCACAGAGAGAGCTGGCAAGTTTTGTAGACATTTTGGACATTTAGAGGTTAGAGAAACTACATATACCTAAAAAAATGCAGATTTTATACAAATTTTTGATAGATGTATGTATTTTCTGTGAAGCAATAATTCTGTGTTCTAAAGGATGAAAAAGGAACATGACATGACAAAAATTTTCTTTCATTATGATTTCTGTTAAGATTTTAACACAGGCTGGTCAACTGGATCACTTGTATTACCTTTTAATCAGCAATGAAATTCTGCATAATACCAGCAAATGGTCTCCCAAACCTACTCAAAATCACAAGGTAATCATTAGACTGAATAAACAAAACCACTGTAAATAAATACCTTTCTCTGTAACTGGCATCCTTTTCTATGCAACACTTGTTCTGACACTAAGAAGTTTCTGCCCAGTACCTGTTGTGATGCTTACCTGGCTACATGATTAATTACAGGAGCAAAGTTTGTTGGTCCATAAAGCTGTACAGATTTTAGGCTCCTGTAATATGCCTCCATTACACCATCAATTCCATGGCAGTATGGATTTTGAGGGTTTCCATTCTAATGAAAACAAGAAATGATTAACCACTGAAAGTAATTATGAAGTAAAAATTATGTAGGTTAATGAACACTACCCAGTGTACATTTTTAGAAGGCAAAGACCTAAGGATTCTAGCATCTATTAAGAGAGTTTACTACAAATGCCCAGTGTAAGTGTCATGTCTGCTTGTGAGTGTTAACTGCTGAGGTAAGGAGGTTCTACCAGCCTCATGTTCCACACAGTCTGAATCACTGGGACTGGCTCCTAGACATGAATAGCATTTTTAGTGTAATTATACTCTCCTTCATACAGACAACAGTAACAGGCATCTCCCTGCATGGATTTAAGGTAGGAATCACAGGTCAGATATAAAACTGGAACCGTGTTTACAAGCACAGTTCAGGCTCAATGATTTATTCTTTTAAAAATGTGAAACAAAGAAATGGTAACCAGATCCCAATGTTTTTACACTTATGAGAGTGTAAGGTAAATTACAAACTTCTCATTGTTTTGGTCCAACATTTCCGCATTCAAAAAATTAATTTTGACCTGGTAAAAACAGATGAAGAAAGGAATTTACTCTTTGGGAGGCAACAAAATGGCTGGTACTGTAAATTCTTAGGGCAGGCATTTTACTACCTATCTCCGTAACGACTCTCTAATGAGGATACGTCTTTACAGATGGCAATACAAAATATAAGCTGAATTCCAGAACCATGTCAGGCCAGGCAAATGATCTATGTAAGGCTATGAAACCTTTCAAATCATCCTACTCTCCTTCATATGCCAAAACCTCATTGACTTACTGTGCCAGTATTTCATTCTGAGGTGAAGTATACCTGCCTGAGAATCTAGAAAACCAAAAGGGATTTTTCACAGAATTTTTCTAGAACATTAAAAAAAAAGAGCTGAAAACGTTGCTTAGCATTACATGGGAGACACCAATCCATGTTTATATATGGATTATATACACACATATATACACAATGTATGTGGTGCTTCTCTTCCATAAAAGCATCGCAATGGTTCATAAATTAAGTGAATTAATTTTAGAAACATCCTTCAAACTGAAAGATGTATCAATACATTTAAACTTGCTACACAAAGTCCAAAGAAAGTCTGCAATTTAAATGAGTACTTGTAATTGCACCTGTTTTAAATTACTACCTATGTGGAAAACCTTTCCCTGAAGTAAGACATGTGGCATTGTTTTCTAGCACAGGCTGACAGAAGAAATACACATCTACAGTCACCTGTCTTCTGCCATATCTTTGATGCTATCTGATTAGAACTCTCCTGATATACCTACATTGCTGTAATTCTGACAACTTTATCCTACTCTGAGAACAAAAATATAAACATCAACACTAATCACAAGCATCAGTTATACCAGATCAACCTTTCTGGCAAATCTTGGTAGATTTTAGGCTTGCAATTTAACTGACCCATGGACCAATCTCAAATTTGTTCTTATCAACTCATCTTTTAGTCCACTTAGATATCCCTATGTCTCTGAACTAGCAGCCTGTAAAAGATAAAGTGATCCCAGAAAATGAGACAGAACAATAAGAATAATAATGAAATACTATCTTGGATCATGATTCATTTGCTTTTTTAGAGAGATTAGCTTCAGTCTGAAGTCTTTGAAGCATCTGTTTCTCAAAATGCTACAGCTGCAGTTAAAGATTATTACTTTTCTTTATTACAATTTTTGGCCTACAGGGACTTCTTGACTCTGGATTTCTCTCTGTAACTTCAAGTGAAATAACTTCACTATGATGAAAAGTTTTGAAACAACTGTTTGCAGTTAGCACAGAAGACTCAGCACATTCTCCGCTCTTTACTTGTCCAGTAACTGCTTAAGACTACAACCTTAACTCCCAAAATTTTGTTGTAGTAAAGGAATTCAAATAATATATAAACATTTATTTACTTACCAGTGCAAATTCATGTGATACTCTTCCATCTGGAGGCAGTCTAGCTCCAAAACCTAGAGCTGGGAACATTTTATCACTATCATAGTCCTGAATTATTTCACCAACAGCTCTCAGTGCCATGCCATAAGCATTTAGCTGATAGGGATTCATGTAGTGCAATGAAGTTGGCTGTGAAGGGTTACCTGTTGAAGCAAGGATGAGATTTACTTTAAAACTGAACATCTCAGAATTTTCTCTCTTAAAAATGATAAGTTGTATCAGGTAAAAATGCAGTGTTCTGAACATATTTTATTACTAGTAGTTTTTTAGTAGTTCCTAATACATTATAACAACAGTAGCTGTATTTCAGCATTGAAAGGGCAGCAAGAAACTTCTAGATTTGTGCAATTTATACACTTTTAATACAAAATTTACAAAAGTATTATGACATTTTGAAAGCAGCTTTAGAGGAGGATCACAGCTTATCTCTGCTTCACCCCACTTCAGCCTCACTCTACCTGGAACTATTTGGCCCCTCTCAATGGGTTCTTCTAAGTTTTCTCCCAACAGTTATAAAAAACCAAAAAATAATAATAATAATCAAAAACTACACAGATATCTGCAAACTGTTTCTGATTATTCAATTTTACATGTAGCTTTTTCAACTTTTATTTGTTCTGTTTGTCCTGCTTTCCTAGACAGGAATTGGCCTCTCATCTGTTGCTAAGCAAAATGGAATCCTGAGTCCAGGTGGTGCCAGCTGAATACTGATACAAACACACACATATATGTGCTTAAAACTGAACACAGCACAAACCCACACAAGATGTTTATTTTTATTCTTACCATTGGAAGCTGTGAAATCAATAGCAACTGTGAAATTGATTTGAGTTCTGCAGAAAAAGCAAACACAAATCTTATTAGTAGTTGTACTGCTATGTAGAAAAATAAACAGAGATGTATTATCATTTGTGGACAAACTGTAGGACACTTACTTTCTAATAGAGTAAATAAACACTGAAAATACTCTCATATAAGGTTCAAGCCAAGGGCTACACAACACCAACTTACTAACACGCTGAAAACAGTTACTTGACTCCATCATTCCTTTTTTTCATTGTTTATTAAAAATCCTAAATAAATCATTAATAAGAATGTAACTTCCATAAATATTATTAATTCACTTTCAACAGTAATACTGATTTTTTTGTTGGACATATTACCTTATCATACTGATCAAGGCTAACAGCAATTAAGCTGGACAGACTATGCACAGACTCTCTCTCCAAAATCAAGTAAAATCCTACAAAATCCACAGTATCAAGAAGACTCTTTGGAACACCAACAGCATCACAAATTATGTCTCAAAACTATAATTATTAATATAACTATCAATATTATCACCATAACTATAATGATAACAACTGTTCCTAAACTTATGCTTGGAGTCACTACTGGCACTTCTAAACAAAACTGTAATTAAATTTTAAGGGTTTCTGTATGGTGCAATGTTTGAAGAGTAACAAGACTCCTCCACGCACTACATGTCAGATACACCAAATACAGAAATCCTTCTGCATGCTGAAGAATGTGTCACTGTGAAAAAAGACCCCTAAACAGGTTTTCTTCTGCATAAGAACAGCAAAACTTATTTGTAAACTCATTTCCTGAATGAGCTACTCTGATCCAATTGGTAAGAAGATATAACAGCTTAATGGAATCTGAATTCAAGACAGAATCAAGAGAAAGCACTATAAAAGATTTATAAGGAAAATGGCTAACAGAAGTAAGACAAAGAATATTAAAACTACAGCTAACAGCAAAATGAACAAAGTCAATTTCCATGTGACTTCAGATAATGACTGACAGCATCAGTTTCTGGAATATTCCTCAAAGTGGTGGTGCTGGTGGTTCCTCAAACTGAGGTGACTGATGAAACAATGCAAATTTTAAAACACAGAAAGACAACAAAACCTACTGTATTCTGAAACGAAATTCATTGGCTACAGTTCTGTACCTGCTTTTCCAACTATATAGTTTTCCAGGGAGCTACAAAGGTTCACAACATCCCCTAGATCAGTGATGCAGCGAGGTCGCAAGGCTTTCCATGAAAGCCATTAAAATAATGACACCTGGCTAGGCAGGCTGAGCAGCTGAATGTCCTCTCACAACTCAGGTGGAATGTCCAAGCACAGCAATGTGCCTTATGGATTCAGTGCTGCTTAGATCACTGCTACTATGGCCAGAGTTCAGTTGTTATAGAAATACATTATTTATTTGACAGTGGACAGGTGATTTTATCCTATATACCATGAGAAATGAAGAAAGCGTCTTGAAAGGAACAATAATCCTCACCTCACAGCCACAGAGAGAGCTAAGTGAAACCTGTCATCTTTTAATAAGAGCTCCATCAGTATTGATATACACATGGGAACAAATTAAGCCTGAATGTAGTTTTTTACTAGATTTGATAACATTTGTAATGATTACGGTTTTTTAAACAGTACACTGGAAGGAACCATGGATTTCCCCCCCATGGCTTCAGAATAACAACCAGCTGGTCTGTCAGCAGGGGGGAGCAGTTGAAGGTTGGAGAACCACTTACTGCAAAGAACTCTGCAACAGAGCTGACAGAGTAACTAATTCTACCAAGAGGCTGCATTCTCTCCATGGCATCTACACACCCAGTGTCACTTAGAATTTCCCCTTTGCAGATGCTTGTTGAGCCAAATGCTGTAACAACATACAGAAGATTTTTCAGATAAAGTCTCTACAAGCTCTTCCTCTTACATACTTTTATTACTCCTTGCTACTCTCCAAGGATACAAGAAACACATGGCAAAGCTTCCAAAATACGTAGCAACAGCAGCCCTTATTTTGTAACTTCCTCATGCCAAGTCTCCTCTGAACAGCAAATATGCCTCCCATTACAGTGGACGGTGTGCTGCCTGGATTAAAATAGCTGTCATGAAAGGAGTTCTGAACTTCCCTTCTGACCACCAATGATTCAATACAGTTCCATTAAAAATGTGTGTCCAACTCCTTTTGAATGTACAGGTGTTCACTTCTAAACACTTGGATAAAGGTAAGGCTTTGAACATGATGGGAGGAAAACATTTCCTCTTACCCTGCACTAATCTGGGACAGGAGATCACAAGGATACTTCAGTTGCAAAAGGATTCAGCTACTGAATTTTACTGATTTACAAATAACTAGCTCACTACCTTTTCTAGTATGTGAAACAAGATAGAAACTTCTGCACAGAAATATCTTTTCTGTCCACTAAGTCTTGGAGCTTTGTGGCCTCTGGTCTTCCAGACAAAAAAAGAGTAGATGCTAAAGTAGGTTTAGTAGTCATTCCTGTAAATTCAATCGCATTCCTCTTCAAGAGTGTATCCCTTACACTCCTGAACCTGTTCATATATTTGGAGGTGTTTTGATAGGAACATGCTATTAACTGAGGCTGTATTAAGTGGCAGGAGAAATGTGATTTTGAAATATACATGAATTTTAGCACAACTTTAAATGTGGGAAGGTCAGTGTGGCAAAATATGTGATTAAGTATCAAGATGTAAGGAAAAGCCAGCTATTAAGATGGCACCATTTGATTTAATATTCAGATGCAAAAGAGACATCCTCCTCTTTTCTGCCATACTGCTATAAAATCCTGTTTTATATAGTAAAATGAAATTTGAATTTATGGACAAACCTCTATTTCATTCTCCAGAGTTCTTTAAGAAAACAACAGCCATATTGATGATACTGGTAATGAAATATCCCAATTAAACAGATGCAGACTCAAAACATAAATGAAATCAATATTGTAATCCTAATTTGTTAAAGCTGTCAAGATTTCCATGACATTTGCATTAATTCCAGACACCTCAAATGAATTACAGTGGAAGTTCTGAATATGAAGTATTTTATAAACATCCATTTATGGAAGAGCAAATATTGTGCCTATTGCTGAATCAGTGTTTTCTACCTTTTGCCTATGTAAATGGAAGAAAAACAGGGAACTAAAGAAAAACAATTTTGGAGGACATGATGGGAAAACAGGCTGATTAATGACAAAATCTTCTCTTTCCCCTTCCTTCAAAAATTTGCCAACTGAAATGTAACTGATGCATAGTAGTATCAAATGAGACAAACAAAGGAAGGGAGAAGCCAGGAAAATAACTCTGAGTCTGAGCCTTCTTGTCAAGTTTACATAACTGCCTATGTTGCAGAAAGAAAGGTAAGATTTTATACAAGTACTTCTAGTTTTCACTAGCATGTATCTAGAAATAATTCTATGAATCACGAAAAAAGATTCTGTATAAAATAATTAAATTATTACTGGTCATACTTTTAAATATGGAGCATTCTACTGAATGATATTACTTTTTTATAAAACTAGCAGAAAAAAGCTTAAGTGGAATTTATTAATATCACAAGTCTTCTTTGACTTGCAATTAATGAGATATGTACAAAATATCAATAAGAACAACACAATATTATTGTATTCAAAATTTACATGATTTTTCTGAAGAATGTAGATAATTAAGTTTAACAACTTGTACTGTAACATCTCCGTGAGGACTGGGAAAAGATTACACCCTGAAAAGATTACATTAGCAGCCCCTATATTCTTTTCTTTCCAAATTTAGACATAAACCTCAATTCCTCAGTTCCTTACACATGCTCTTCCAGTAGAGATGAATTTTGAATGAATGGGGAATAGGGTGGTCATGGCATAGATGTACAACACGTTTCGAAGGAAACAGATGCACTAAAGGCAGGACCGTTTCTTCATGCATTTGTGCATACACAGACTTCCATCAATAAGAAGTTCTGGTAAACATGGATGGATGGCCATTTTCAACTTCTGTCAAAGTCCACAACAGCAATGTAGGATTGACACTGCTGGGAACAAAGGCAACGGCCTGTATTGCTACTGTCAAAACACAGCACAGACTTCTTTTTTATTTCAGCTGAACTCTTGTTGAAGACTGGAACAAAAAATGGAAATTGTTTCTTTACAGGTAATCAATGTTCTAAAAAAACATGTGGAATCTATACGCTGACTTTATGCCCCAAAAATCCATATTAAGTGCCTAGGAATGTAAAACAAATTTCCATTGTTTTAGAGACGTACAGTGTTCTGGCAGGGATGTTAAGAGCCAGGAATTTTTCAGATTTGGTCCCATTTCCAGTCATGCTCTAGCGTAAGACATTTGACACTTCTGTCTCTACTTCTCTTTAGAGAAAATGACAATAAATGAGAAATTGAACATGTTAAAAATTTTAATTAGTATTGAAAAAATGCTTTTGAAGGGGAAAAGCTCTAAATAAATGCCAATATTAAATACCCCAAAGCTCAGTATAGACGGAAGAAATAGACAGCATTTTAATAATTTAATAATATATACATAATTCCTTTTTGTTTAATTAAATTTCCTTTGGCTGATCAGGTCATTACTCTTTCTCAGTGTTTTAGTATCAACACCAATTCCCACAGTATAAACAAAGTTCCATAACTTAACTTAGTAACTATCTGCATGCTTTATGTAGGAAAGAACAGCTCCTAAAATGAGGAAATAATACAGCTCCTTACAGATGCTGCTTAGAATCATAAACAAATAGTACATAAACAAAAACTATAATGAGATTGTGAAAACAAGAAAGGTTTGTTGCTAATCACATACCCGCCTTTAATATAGTCAAGGAATGAAACTTCTGTTTCAATTAGGAAGGAAAGCAATGTTACCTGAAAGCAAATAAAAGAGAGTCAGACATGAATTGTGTGTTTCCCAGCTGAACAAGTAGAGACATAAGCACAATGTTTTTCAACCTCTGTCCTTAGGACGTAATTTCCTACAGTATTAAGGGAAAAAAGAAGATTAAAAAAGATATTAAATAATTTCAGTAGGCAGTTCTTGAAAGGAACAGACAAATTGAGAAGTCTATAATTGCCTTTTTTTTTTAATTTAAGGAAAAGGTAAGGGGCAGAAGATTGTATTCCAGAGCAGGTTACCACATGCATGTTTCCTAAACTCTGTGTACCACACCCACAATTGAATATTACAGGGTACATGATAATGCATCCACCCTATGAGCACTCCAACACTGTTTAAAGAACTCAATTACAATTATTTATGTAATTACTCATCTCACATTAAAGGCAGTATTGAGTATTGATGCCAGTCCAGAATGCAAAAATCTAGTAAAGTATACAGATATACCAAACATATGTATATAAATAAAAAGATAAGAAATTTCTGCAGTCCCAGATTTTATCATTCAGAAATGATATAGCTCCAAAAGACAGAGTAATCTAAAGGTGTTACTGGCATTTTCAGTGATCAAGTCACAGAAGAATGAACTCAAGTGGAAAAGATCCAGCATTTAAGATCTTCACATACTGTGCAGTATTTATGAAGCAAAGAATTAAAATTATTTTAATTTTATTTACATAAACTGTCTCACAATATAAGTGCAGCAAGCAGTCACTGAAAACTGCTTAAGCAACTACTCAAAGCAAATCCACTGATAATGATACAAAGAATAAAAATGGAATGGAAGTCTATCACAAAATTTTGCCTCCACCTGCAGCAAAATATAAAAATTGAAAATACTCCTATGTTGTAAACTTAGAATGAGATTACAGGTAGTAAACTTCTAGGTAGTCTTCCATCCTACTTCCTTTGTCACAGCTCTCTGTGATTGAGTGATTAGCTAAGCTTTAAACCACGAAATTACCCTTTTAGTTGAGAACAGAAGACCATAACAATGTTCTACCAGGTTATCAGTAGCACAGTCTCGCAAAAAAGCCCAAAATTTCTATGCATTTTCCCAGTGGACACAGTCATATTAATGGTTCATCTATTCTTACAGCTTGTCATCTTGTTCCTAATTAATTTAAGCACATATTTTCACTGCATCTGAAGTTTAAAAGTCAGAAAATGGAAACAAACAACTCCCAAAGTGGCCCAAGTGTTTACTTACAAATAGACAATGACTACCAATGCTTCAAGTTTTATGCAGTGAATTTGTCATTTCACTACTAGGCTTTGTTTAGAAGTAACCATGTATTCTGAAACACTTCTGCCTAGTATATACCTTGACTGTGTGAATTTAAAATGACCCCTTAAGTAATAATAAATTGAGATGTGCACTGTATGTACATAGTCCTTAAATGAAGCAGTGAGATAGCAGTCAGTGATTTATATCCACTTTAAGTTCTCCAGAATTCTACCTCCTATTAATGAAAATTATGGTCTCGGTGCCTGGCTTGAAAATTTGAAAATTTGTGGGATAAAGAATATCTCAGGTAAATGACGAGGAGAAGAAAAACAAAACTCCAGGCAAACGCATCAGAAAGTGATCATGTGGAGAAGCATAAGGGAAGCCTAAAGGACTGTAGAAGTAAGGGCAAATGGGGACAGAGAATGACTTGATATCGAAAAGAATTTACAAAACCAACAGAAGAGACACTAGTAAAGCAGGAAAAAAGAAAGAAAATTTCTAACAACTGTTTATTGGAAATTTTGAGGTAACTGGACTAAAGAACAACAAGACACAGTTGATTCTGCCTGTTCAAACACGAGTAAAATATGTTTTTTTCAAATGCAGATAGATACCTGTGAAGATGTTAAAATATTTTAAACCAAAATCAACAAGAAAATTGAATGTGAAAATACCTTTTTTTGCCCTTCTGTACCCTAAGTCAGATTTCATACCTATAATTTTGAGTACACTTTTAGCACTGGTTGAAAATAACCACTCTGTAAGTTTCTGACTCACTAATTCAATGTAACTTTATTTTAATATGACAGATTTCAATGAAAGGAATATGTTAGCAAAGAATAAATTATCTACTTAATTAGATATTGTACGGTAAATTTTAATAGGCAAGCTGCTTCTGCCAATTTTTTATAATTTAAACCAGAGGTAGAAGAATAAGTGTTTACTTTCTGACTGATAAACAGACTTAGACAAGAATGTGAGAATGCTGAAACATTCCTTCAAGGCTACTTTTCAGCATGAAAGAAGCACTACTGACTTCAGTGGAACTGCTCATGTGGAAAAAACCCACATGGTGGATGTGTTTTCCAAAAACACCTCTTAACTAATTAGGTTTTCCAATACACAAATCCTCAACATTTATCTTCACTTTTTTGTAAATGATGTTCTGAACATCATGGATGCCAGGACATGGAAACTGAGTAAGTGCTGAAGGGAAATACTTGCATTGCCAGCAAATGGTTCATAAACATGAGAGCAGAACATGAATGCAAACCAAAAAAGACAAACTCTCATCCCAAACAATACTAACAGATCTTTCAACATAAATTTACAAAAACCTGTGGGTAATAAAAATTGCTGACTCTTTTTGGTTCAACCATGATAAGCACACTAGCTTTTAATAATTCTAGCTCAGCAGATAAATTTAAAATAAAATTTACTTTTAGAAGTGCAGGTATGTTTCAGATAAAAATTAACACAGTCCAACAGTTTCAATTACTGGACTGAAATTTTGGTAGAGCTCATTTTGAAAACCACTGGCAAATTAACAGTACACTTGGATACCTTTTATATCAAACTCTCCAAATAAAAAAAACCCTGAAAAAATGGTGTAGTTGGTAGTTTATTGTGGCTTTGACAGAAGGCTCTGTTCTAATCCTGTTAAACTACAAGTCAACTACACTGTTTCAAGCAAAAATAAAAACATTCAGTAACATAAAATGTATTTACTTACTGTTCCAGAATTAACATACTTTTTCTTTTTTCCTTTTTTCTTTGGATTTATTACCTAGAAACACAGATACAAACATTAAAGCAGTATGAACTAATATAAAGGTAAGTGTAAGATATTTTCAATGCTGAAAGTATTCTATTTTCAGTGGATTCAGTATCCTGTTTACTGATACATCTCAATGCTGGGATATGCACATGTTGAAAACCAGCAAATTTATCTTCATGGCACCTGTCAGGTGAGCCAGTGCTGATACTCACATTGGACAAATAACAGATGGGGGCAACAGAGATGAGAACATTCATTATATCTGAGTGCTTGGGGAAACACTCTTTGAATTTTCACAAGATTCTGCATTTTTCTGCATTCCTGATTCCAGTGTTTCAGTGTATGGTGTCACTACTTCATCATCTCACAATGCATCTCTTCACAGTCCAGTTAATCTGTTTCCATCTGCTCCTCACATCACCTGAGAAACATGAGAGCTGCTCTACTCCCAGTTTCTGTACTCAGTTCAATGACAGGATCTGGCTGACAGGAAGATCAAATTTCATGAAATAAGTAATTTCATGAAAATGTTGAAGACCACCACCTGACTGTCATACAGGAGTTGGGGGGGGAGGAGGGGGGAGGTCTCAGTGCACTCCCCATACCCAAGAATCTTCATGGAACTGGACTATAAAGCATTGAACAGTTTTCTTGAACATCTGGAACCCACACCTATAAAATTTCTCACTGTAGCCACCAATAAAAATTATTTCCCTTCTGAATACCTACCAAAGGCAAGTCTCAGTTAATTTTGTTACATACACATGAAAATGTACTCCCGTTTTTCCAGAAATGCACATGGAATTGGAAGCAAAACATTATTTTGTTAATTAGGTCATTTAACTATCTCCTATATAACTAGGAAATTCAAAGCCTTGTGGCTTACTGCCAAGTTTTACTGTAAACTACTCACAGATGTTCTGCAAATGATAAGGAATGAAAACATTCCCAACTGAAATCTTAGCCGCTTATCTGGTATAAAATATTTAAGGAATTTTGCCTGAAAATGGGCATATTAATAATACTTGTCTTCCAAAACTTTTCTCTCCCTAACCAAAAAGAAATTACATTTAAAGATCCTATTCCTTGCACAACACAGAACAGCTATGAAATGTAAGGCAGGAAGAGATAACTGATTTGAGATCTTCCCAAACAGGCTAAATAAGTGACTCACTCTTTCCCCCCCCCACCCTGTATGCCACCCTGTTGTAATACAGTAAATATTCTGAAAAGCTTTTACTCCTTTACACGTGTAAGGCCATTAACACTGAATAAATCCCAAGTAACTCCTCCTCCTCCATTTAACAGCCACTGATGAGCAATAGATTAAGTCTGTGTAATGGCAGCAATTAAACAATGCAGTAATTCTTGCTGAACCAAAATCTTAGCCAGAAAGTGACTCCTGCTGACATTTGCCCAGAAGATGAAGATGAAGGTAACAGGCTGCCTGTCTGCCCTGCAGCAGTTCATTCACTGCTCTCCAGAATTCAATGGTCAGGCCTGAATTAGCAGCATATTGCTTGCCAGCAGTCATTAAATGCCAAAGAGGAGATTCATTTGAACTTTCTGCTTCAGGTAACTTGACAATTGGCTTCTTAGGAATTGCAAGGAACTGCACTAAAGCTTGGAGTGAAATATCATGGGAAACAAGGCATCTACTTGGGAGCAAAGATGAATTAAACGACAGCTTGTTTCTTGCCTATAATTCAAGATACTATAATTATTATAATATTTGTGTGTGCCTTTTCAAATCTCAGGTAACTTTAGAAATTAAACAACAGTTTTTAGCCTCTGAAATATTTACATCCCTGCAGGAACCTAGAAAGCTACATGAACTCTAACCTGTTAAAAAAAGCTCAATTGCAAAGAGGTGGTTCTAGCAATGTTTCTTATCTTTAAATATGGGACACTCACTCACCTGCCTTGGGTTGGTTTGTAAAAGCAAAACACTTCAAAAAGGATTTGTCCAGTACCTTTTGTTCTGATACTGTACAGACTTATCAAGTAGAAGTAGTACCCAAGTATGGAGGACTGCAGTGTGGGGAGGCAAACATGAGAGGCTCAGGAAATATAGGAAGTCGCTGGGAGTATGATACTGATACTATATTTAGGAAATTGAAAAATTACTTAAGATGTTATGACAGACTATTCCTGGTAGGGTAGGATTCACGTCAGTGATACAACAGGAGAGGACATTTACACTGCACACAGTAATCTGGTTATGACACTATTCACAGGAAACTATTGTAAATTACTGTAACTCTGGGGTTGATCTTGGATCTAAGTAAGAAAAAACCCCATGGCTTTCACTTATCTTTGTCGTGCTCTCCACAGCAGCACCTTTGCTCATCATCAAAATAAAACTGCAGCACATAATTGGAGCAACCTCCTTCCCTGCCTTCTTTGCTGCTTATCTAAACCATTATATTTGTTGCCACCTATGAAAATACTGAAGTTTAATGGCAGCAGTCTGAGACCAATTAAAAGATACCTTAAGGAATAACAGAGATCTGCACACCATACAGAAGCAAAAAAAAAAAAAAAAAAAAAAAAAGAAAAAGGTTATAGCCACACAGGCTCATCTTCTCATTAGTGGCAAGAATAGGTTTCCATTGTTTTCAGTGTTTTCCACTGTTGTTTTCTCATTTATTTCCTGAGAGTGAGTAAATACTCATAACACTTACCTCATAAACATTGAACTGAGATTGTCCTCTCGACAACTCTCTGTAACTTGTTGTGAATTCTCCAATGAAATCATGGCTGTTTGAAAAATAAGATTTTCAAATCAAATGCAAAACCTTTAGGAATTTAAACATGTATTTTATCTATTTATGCAAAAGAGACACACAGCCAATATGAACCGACACCCAAGAAACAAGTAATGGCAACAGATAAAATTTGCTTAAAAATCTTTATTACTCCCTCAGTTTCCGTTCACCCTATTAGAAATACAAATTTAGAGTTCAAAAGTATTAGCTTAAATCTTTTTGATGGCTTTTGCTTAACTCAGCTGCACAATGAGGACTGTATTATAAATCAGTAATTGACTCCAATGTAAGTTATAGAGTCTGAAAAAACAGAGCAGGCTACCAAAGACTATCACCACTTCCTCAGTGAATGACCACTGGAACTACAGGCTATGAATTGTGTATGAAGTTGTGTGAGAGAAAGGGAGTCGCTGAAAGTATGAAAGGAGAACTTAAACCAGAGAAGACCAGCCCTACCAATTTGTGTAACACAACATTGAACTTTTAAGGGGAAGACCCAAAGCTTATTTCAGCTTCTGTCTTCCCACCTGGGAAGAGAAAAGCAACCCACTGAGGCTACTCAGCTTATGGTATTACTGGAAAGCAGATCTTAACCTAACAGTAAGCAGTGGTTATCAAGCTTCTCCTTTCTAAATTCTATTCCTGCTCCAAGAATACATTTGGCACTCCTCTGCTGTCATCCACATTTTAGAAACTGCATGAACAGGGGCTGGCACATTGCCCAGGAGCCACTGTGAGCACAGTGGCCAGAGGGAGCTGTAGCAGGTGAAGCATCACTGAGAAAGGTGCCCAGGGTCTGGGAACTGGGGCACAGAAACCACAGGGCTGCCAGAAGTGACTGAGCTGCAGGTTTGTATCTCAGACAGGGACCTGGAATGGAGGGACTACAGGGGTGGGTGCCCCAACTGTCAGCTACACAACTCCCAGCAGTCACAAGGTCTGTTCCCATTCTCTGTTCTGGCCAGCTGAACTCTCCCTACTGATAGTCCAGGTTTTCCCACCTGTGCCCTAACAAGGAGCTGCATTTCTTCTACACTGTCTCCACATCTGGCAAGCTATGAAGCTAACTGTTTTACCTTCCCTCCAATGGTAAACTACAAGAGACAGTCAAAGTTTCCTGACTTTGTGACTTGCAAAACTTGTTTTGAAATACAGCACAGTTCTAATTAAGTTATAAATATTAAATTTAAATAAATCTGAATGTTGCAAGAAGATGAAAAATGGAAACAATCCATAGCAACATCAAAATTCTTTCTTGTTTTATTCATAAGGAAATTTTTAAAAATCACCTCAAATATAAATCTCATTTTCTGAAACCAGCATGAATTCAAAAAAATCATGTAATCAAATGTAATGTAAAATGTAAATCAAACAACTAAAAGGTTCAGGGGTCAGTCATCATGCTAATACAAAATAAGCAAAGCATTCTGTAAGAAAGCTTGAGAAAACTATAGGGTAAAGATATTCCTCATTACCCAGATTCAGAAGGGACCACCTCCCATGAAGCACTCCCCTTTCAGCTGGGAGATCAGGAAATTGCTTCCAAGATAAAGACTTTTCTTAAGAAACGTATTTTGGAGGTGTATTCCTGCTTGAATGCTCTCTAGACTGCAAGGACTATTTAAGCAGGGAACAGAGGAAGCCATCCATACAGGCTATGGAACTTGGGTTCTATTGGGGCTGTAGCACACGAGGTGTATTAACCTTGGGTAACCATGGCACTGGAGAAAAATGTATATTGCTTAAACTGGAACCTCCCCCTCTCATAACAGTTCTAACCTTATATTTTCAAATCAGATAGTATATTTCAAAGGCAGAAATTCAAGCAATAGTTCAATGGCTGCCTACAAACATGTTGCAGCAAACAGGAAACATCATTCCACACAGGACTGTCTCTGGGGAGCAAAATAATCTGCAATGCTTAAAAGTAATTGCTCCTTTAATTCTACAAGACACTGAAAAGCCTCCTTTCCCTATGGCTATACACAAACACTGACAAGACCTGAGCTAGAAAGGTAAGATTCCTCTGATGAATCACGTAAAAAAGGTATGGGCATACACAACCAGTTTCAGAGCCCTCTGCACTTAAAAGATCACCTCGGATCTTTATACTCAGTATTCAGGTAGCTGTACGGCCCTCCACTAGGCTGGCTGTGAAGGCTGAGTGCCTGTTGGTCAAAATATGCCTTTGCCAGACGTATACCTCATTAAGAAAATATCTTAATATTAATGATCACACTTCAGCAAATGGATCTCCTTATTAGTCTGCAGATTGAGAATCCAAAGTACTTATTCTATTTGCCTTCCTAACACCAAATATTCCTAGACTTACAGACTTTTGTCCATGAGTGGCATATCAGAACACTGAACCAGAGAGTCTTAGCACACAAAATTATCACTTGAAGCCCATCTCCCTAAGTTTTCCACTTTTAGCCTTCAAATCGCTTTCAAAATTGTATTAACTTTGATTTTTTTTTTTTTTTTTTACTATCTAAAGGAAAAGGAAACAATAGAGGAAAGAACAATCATAATCAGGAGTATGTCAGTGAGTAAGGAGAAAATGCAAGAACTTAAAAATCAACCATCTAGCTGGAGAAGGAAGCTAGATGAAAAAAAATTAAGCTAGAAAAGAATAAGGTGAAAGAGCTTAGAATCTGAAAGAGCTTAGAATCTGAAATTTAAAATCTCTCCTGCAGTGTTGATATGCTCAGATGAATGCTTCTGTGGCCCCAGGTTAGCATGACAATATTTACAACTTTATAACTCAACAACCCCCCCAAACACACTTTTTCTATGTAAGAGATCAGAAGCATCAAGACTGCAAAATTACTTTTGCAACATGTATGCTGAGAGACATTTTTTCTGAAATTAAATGAAAAAGCTTTCAGAGAGAACATCATAGTATTACTGATGTGAAGTTGTGCACTACCTCATTTTTTTCTTTCTGTTAAACCTGTCTGCAAGTGCTTCATACATAAGGATACTCAATAAAAAAACCCTAAAAATGTGACGGTGTCAAACAAGTGGGCTTGCCCCAAGTAACAAAACCAACTTTTGTGACTTCTTATAGCATCAGATATTTTGGGGTTTGTCACAGCTCCTAGAAGCAATAAAAGGCATCAGAACAAGTTGTCCACATTTTGACAAGTTTTGTGCAAAAACTGGTTTGAGATGAAGAGATGTTTCATAATTGATAGTGTTAATTTTACAAAGGGTATGCATTACTTCCTGTCAAGAATGCGATGTGATGTTTGAAAATAAGTAAGAACTATTTGATGATAATATGATCATGATACTACATTACAATTACTCCCAACAATGTAATTTGGGAACATGAAGTAAGAAGCTCAACCCAAGGCACCATGGTGCTATTTTTTCAAAGCACAGGTACCACAGAATGGGGAAAAGGGAAAAAAAACTTCTTAGTCAACACTCAGGAAGTCAAAATCCAAGTCAAGTCATGATTCAGAAATCAAGTATATGCACAGTAATTTTGTCTTCCTGATTGCAGAACAGCCTGTAATATTCAGTCTAACTTGCTTTGCTATCTGAGAGCAGGCAATCTTTCAAAGATTGGTCCTGCCCAGGCTGCATATCTCTGGAGCAAACAGATTCAGCACGGTGAGGCATCCAGATGTAACAACAGCTTATAAAAAACTGTCCATCACAAATGGGAATTAATATAAACTGAGGCACAGCAGAGTTGGACAAAAAATTGTTAAGCGTAACTCTTGAAAGGGATTCATTTCAGATATACTTGGCAATGTCAAAGTTAAATCAGGCACTTAGGTTCTTGCTATGGTCACTAAGCAAGTTTATAGGCACCACCAACTGGCAATTTATTCCAGGTAGGATGGATTCAATCAGGCTATTTTCCCCTGTAAGCCACTGAAGTAGCTTAAATGATTAGTTCAATCTACGTGTCTGATTTTTGCATTGTCTGAAGTCACATGAGATGAGTGCTGTCTCATCTTTCAGAGAAATTTAACATGTAAGATGTCAGTGCTCGGTCTGCTTCTAAATTCAAAAAAAGACAGAAAGCAAAAAGCAAAAAAAATTCATACCATTAGAATAAAAAGAAAAACATGTAAATGGTATCCTTCACTTTTTGGTTTTTAGATACTAATTTTATAGGTATTCAGACTGTGATGTGAGCAAACACAGATAATAATTGAAACTACTTGAGAGTGAAGAGGCTAATGATTGCCTAAAATCCACAGTATGTTCAAGATTTCACTCAGACTTGCAGTTACTTAGTGTTATTTGTCAGATTTCTTCCTTTTCTTTTTCATCTTAGAGATTTTGGACAAAGTGAGACCGCACATGGAGTTTGATAGCTTGATAAAATATAACCCTTATTTTTTATTAACTTGGCAATATGATTTAACTTTTCATTGCTAGCTTACTTTCA
Source organism: Corvus cornix cornix (assembly GCF_000738735.6). Lineage (NCBI taxonomy): Eukaryota > Metazoa > Chordata > Aves > Passeriformes > Corvidae > Corvus > Corvus cornix. The sequence goes on along the minus strand of NC_047057.1, from coordinate 14,502,059 downwards.
AAAAATGTGGTTTATACACAAAAGCACCAATGTATAAAATTTTTAAGGATTTGCCAAATCTCATTGAGAAAAGAATGTTAATAGAAATTCTAACAGGGATGCAATGATTTTTTGCTACTGTGGCTTTTTAAATTTAAATACACTTATTTTAATTGCTAGAATATGTTATTTTGTCTCTCCAGGGAATATCTGATCTAGAACGATGAATTTACACTAGCAGGTATTCATAGAGGGTAAACATGATATAAGAATGCTTATAAATCAACAGGCTTCATGATGGAACCAAAAAGACAAAATTACAACCTGAGAAAAGTGAATAGGCGTTTAGATCTTGTCAGCAAGGAAATGAACAGTAGCACAGGATAAATTTGCCTATTATGATTACAAGATATGTTGCCACAGAAGCCAACTATCATTATCTATAATACTAGACGCAAATTGTATTGGTAGTATTAAAGACATTACTGTAGAATAAATAACATAATTTTAAAAATCAAAATGCAAGTGCATATCCATATATTTTAAAAAATATAAATATGAAATAATTAAGACAGACCAACTTAAAGATAAATAGAAATAAACATATTACTGTATTACATTTCAGTTCTAGTACCAAGATTTATGAGTACAGTTTTTAATCAAAGTATTAAGATAGAAGCTCAAGCTTTTTTAAAAGAACAAGAGGTATTGATCCAGTGTGTTAAAAAATAATTCTACCTTGTTTGTCAAAATAAAGGCAATTTGAAAGGCTCATTCCTTCAGACAAAAATGTACAGCCAGTACACTGAAGTTCACAGCTCTTAAGAATAACAGACATCCCTCCTGAATTTAGCAACAGAAAGTCCACATATATTTCACTGTCCTCTTTCAAGGGGAGTTATACAAAACTCAGATCTTCCAACTCCAGAGTTTACAATAATGTTTTGATGAAGACAGACATGGAAATGAACATTCAGACCCAATCTGAAATTAAGACAATTAATAGGTGGCTTCTACATCGCAATATTTAGGCCACCATGAGTAGCCACTGCAGGCACGTGCATTTTATCATGATCCATGGATGAATATACACACAGCATGTTTTAAATAGGCCAAGGCATCAGTATTTACCACAAGTGCAAAACACAGAGCTGTATCACAGCAGAACTTTTTCCAGTACCTGTACATCTAAATATTGATAACTAACTTTCTCTAATATTATACTGGACACTAAATACTTATATGTATTAAAATGTGTATAAACATGCATGGATAACCCTTAAGTTTAACAGAAAAAATGTCTTACCTTCCATCTCTATCCCAGTCATACACTTCTACTTTAATTGTCCTAAAATAAAAAAAAAAACAAAACAAAACAACAACACAGCTCTATTAAAATGTTAAATATGTACCCGGATTACCTTTAAGATTAATAGCATATGGGCGCATCAATTGTGCCAAATCCAAAAAGCAGGATTTTTCAGTGATTTCTCATGGGGCAGCAAATAGCCTGTCAGGTTACACAACACATCTCCATAAATCAATAGTTAAATACTGTGGAAACTAGGAAAACAATAAAACACATTGGAAGTTTAACCAATATATTTTTACGTGCTGATGCTCTGAATTTTCTGTGGTTTTTTTTTCATAAATGATTCTTTAAACCTTAAAGTATTGTCAAAGTTTTCAAGAACACATTTTGTCTGTTTCCTTATGAGTACGTAAAGTGAACCCTTGAGGACAGCTCTAACCTTGCTTGACTGGGAAACAGATCAAGTGTAGAAAGCAAACATTTCCCAAGTAAAGATCACTCATATTTTACATACTCACTTTAAGAGTGTATTTCTTAAAATGCAAATACTACAGAGCATATTATTGTCAACATCCTTGATGAAACAGGAAAGATACATGGAGATAATATATAGCGTTATTCATCTCCTTTTACTACAGAAAGAGTATATATGCAGCAAATTCAGCTACCACTAACAGTGAATCCCATTTGGCCTAAAATGAACTGAACATGGGGTAGAAAAATAACACCTCCAGACCTCCTGTATTTTAAGCAACAACTTAACTTACTTTTATTCTTCAGAACACATTCACATGAAGTGAAGTAATCAGGTCTGTCTTATTAATAGAGAGGACAAGAATCTAAGCAATTACTTTATAATTTACTTCCATGGAAGCTGCTCCTCATTTTTCCAATTACATACAGTCAAATACATATTGACTAATTTTCTTTACTAGGAAGGGACTCTGGGGATAAAGCTGAGCAACAGCTGATATTATATACAATACAATATCAAGAAATCCACACCTGGATGTTTTTCACATTTCTTACGATATTCCAAGATAGGTAAAGGAGTTGCTTTGTCTGGATGTATCTCTTTTCAAATCAAGTTTAAAGGCTCCTAACCACACCGTTTGTTATAGTTTATACCTCTGGCATAATTCAGGTTGGGTTTAAGTTACCTTAGAATAAAAACTGAATAAAGTGAAAGTTGTTCTGTAGAATGAAGTGAAAAACAACTCCAAACTTCTTTTATCCCACCCAGTATTTCACCCTTCAAAGGAAACTATTTTCATCTTCAAAGGAATTCAGCAAAAAAAGGCAATAGCGCAAAGTTTTTTTCCCTAGACAACCATTATTTTACTTACGTTTCAAAACCTGTTACGACAGACAGAACACACTAAGTTAAGATTTACATAAGGTTTAGGGGGATTTAAGTTTTGAATTGTCTTACAAATCTGTGTTCAAATAGCAAAATCATCTCACTGAGAAAATTCTGATTATTAAAATAAATTATTAAGAATATCAAGATAAATTCCTGAGAAGAATCTTCAGACAGGTTACTGCAGTAAGAGCAATTCATCCTTGAATAAAGCTTCTTTCTACTGAAATTTATTTCATATTAAAGGATTAATTACAGATCTTGACTTTTATCTATTTTCCATGACATGCAAGATATTAAAGGCCTTTCCAATCTTCATATACTGATACTTAACCTTTACCTTAAAGGACACAGTTTAGAGGATGGGTTTCCTACTTTAATATTTAAAAAAACCCTTTCATTTAAAAATAATCAAGGTTAGAGATGGGTATCTCTGTTTTAAAACTTTTATGCAGAAAATAACTGTAAGTGCTTTTTGAGAGCTCAGACTAAGAGAAAGAAAGAGCAAAGATATTAGACATTAAGTACTACTGCAGTACTGAAATGCCATTCCTGTGATGTCTGAAAACACTGTATAACCGCATAGTTTGAGAAAAATTAAGCAAATCCTGGTCATTCCATAATGAAAAAGTAGATAGAGCTCTCTCAGAAGCATGCACTAGCTGGTGTTAGGGGTTAACTAGGGGTTAGTCTCCCTAACACCAGAATAAACATTTACTGTGATATATTTTTACTAATGACATTATTCCCACCTTTCACATCTATCACAGAACCCAGAGCACCAAAATTTTATCAGTGAAACTATCATTATCTGACAGAGACCTTTGGGGTTTGTGTTTTTATGTATTATCACATGGAGGCCAGGAAGTTAATCCTTACCTTTAGAAAGAAAGAGTTTTCTAATTAAAAATAACCCAAACCTCCAAAGTTTTTTCTGGACTATCAGAAGATACTAATTTGAATTAATCTGACAGCTAATGACTATTTCTTAATTTGAAGCATGATTGCTGTATGCAGGGTGCATGAAACCATGAAATTTCATGGAGCCTTTATTCACTGAGCGCGTCATCTTGAAAGCAGGTCAACAGTAGACACACAATAATTTCAGGAGTCTTATTACACTTTTTAGCTCCCTTAATTTGGAATGCTGGAGTTATTTCAGTATGCCTGTACCAAAACATCTTTTCTAATTATTATGAAAACTGTTTTTCTTTAATATGATAAACAGTGCAGTGTCCAGAGACTAGCTTAATGAATATTATCTTGCTTGTGCATTCTGCACGTTAACCCAAATACAAGTAAAAAATTCTATTTGAACATGCTTATTACAAAATTGCTTCGTTTTTATAGCATCTAATTGAAAGAGTAACCAACATGGCCATTTTTAAGGAGTCTAAAAATACCCATTTCTATTCAACTAATTTGCTTAATATTAGTGGTAAAATGTTGATTAAAAACATGGTATTATTACTACCTAAAGAGAGATCCTTTTGCATGGCATCACTGAAAACTTCAAATCTGAAGATGACTACCTTTTGTGTTTCTCATCTACTGACCTATGTATTTAAAAGGCTTTCATTTATCAGCATCCTCTGACATTGCATTGTCACCCAAAGAAAACAGATCATCATTGTTTTTCATTCAAACATTAAAAAATGCTTGTGTACACTTGTCACAGAGGCCATGCTTTAAATTAATCTTTTCGTTCTGTTTTTAATTCACACCATAGGGAGCAAAGTATTTTTTCCAAAAAACACCACTAGCACTTCCTACAGATTTAGCCTACTTACTTTATTTTTCTAAATTCTTTAATGTGATGAATGGTTTTGAACACATATTATCCTTTCAAAATGTTGATTAAATAACACCAGGGGCTGGACTGCATAGAAAAAGTTACACACAAAAGAACACACAAGTTAGGGAGAAAAAAATTGTATATGCTAAGAAAAGTTTAAGCCACAGCTTACCGGTCATAGTCTCCATTACACAGTGCTCTGACAGAAATCTTGAATGCCTGCCACACCGGATTTAATGTATTTTTTACAACTTCTGTTTTGTGGCAGATTGTAAAACTGTAATTAAACAAACAAACAAACAAAAGAGAAATATATATTTTGTATTAATTTACTTATTCTTCTGAGTCATCGAAGATGGAATCAACAGAACTGTAATCATTCATACATGCAATATCCATATAAAATTCAAGGTAGGAAAAAAAGAAATATGGTGAAATCAGAAGGAAGGGAAGACTGAAGAGACCCACTTGAGAGAGATTACAGACTAGAGTGCTAAACAACTCTAAATCCAAAATGTTTTTGCCCAAAACTTCAACAGGAACTATAACTATTCAGTGAGTATCCCACGGAAGAGCAATCCCACTTGTTTAAACAGACCTTTTATATCCAGGAATCAGTCACAGATCCAGAAAGAAACAGATCTTGTGAGGATCTGATTCTTGCTTAGAGATTAAGAAACTGAGCCAAAGGAGTGATGGCTTTCAGATTCTTATTCCCCATTTTATGTCCATGATTTTTTAACCAGGACTGTCTTAGGTAAAACATATAAGCCTCTCTGAGATTCCATGATCACCTTCTCTCATGAATTGTATTAATGCATTCTCCTTTCTCTAAATGACACAAAATTAAAACACCTCTTTTTAACTATCATCTTGGGGACTGAATTGTTCAAAAGAAAACAAGAGACAAAGTTACTGGTGAGATCATTACTGAAATTCCTCATACAGTTATACTAGTTATTCTTTGAGGGAATGCCCTCCTTGCATCCTAAAGGCCTACACTTTTATCCTGGCTATGACTCAGAAGACATGCCTGAAGCTAAGAAACAAAAAAAGAAGTATCCTTCTGCCACAGGTGCAAAAGTACTGCCCCAGCATCCTGTTGGATTCAGGAGACCAGTAAAGAATCACTGGCTCAACACTCACCCCTCGGAAGGAAGTGGGGAAGAATGGCACTCAAGGCCAAGAGAGGCTGCACATACCAGCACTCCCAGTAATGCCCAGAAAAATTCCACCAGTGACCTTAATGCCACTCACAAAGGAGCCATAACTCCTCCAGGCTTGCAGTTTTAGATAGGCAGTGTCTACTCAGGAAACTGTTTCTAGAATCTGCCTCCAAGAGGAAAAGAGAAGGGAACACACCCCCCCCCCCCCCATACATAGATTTATGTTAACAACTGTTCCAGTTAAGCTACAGAAAAAAGTAGCAGGATACATGTCTAGCCGTTGGTTTGATAATGTTAGACGTGAGGACTTGCAGTTTCCAGGAAATCTTAACTGCCAGTAGAGCCCCACAAAGGCAGTGTTGTGTTGACCAGTGCATGTCAAGTCTTAGCAGTGCAACAGAAGAGATTAGTCTACTTCAGCAAATTATGTAGCAAATAGCCATTTGTAAAAAATATAAATTCTATTCAGGGTATTTTTGAATTCAATTTCCTAGAACTCTGTCAAAAAGATATAAGATACTTCCAAATTTAAATTTTCAGTATAAAATGTTTTTATCTAACACAATTTCTAAGCAGTAGCATATTTTGCAGCTACACTTTGAGACTTCTCTTTAAATGCATACTATACCTTAGCAAAAGTAACACTATTTAGCTATTTTATTACAATTAATTTTCATAGTGCTCTGTATTTATAAGACATTTACCTCTTAAAACCCTGAACTGCAGTATTTGATCAATTTGTTGCCATAGTTTTATTCCCATACTGCATAACATGACAAACTGAAATCCAACAAACATTAACTAATACAGCTTAATCTGAAAAATGTAAAGAAAAAATGAAAACTATATTACCATCTGTAAATAATTAAGTTGCCTAGTGATTAGCAGCAAAAATACTTAACAAGCTCCTACCTGCCATCTTCATTGCTTCGATGAAATACAAGGAAAGGATCAGATTTCCCAAAGAAGTCCTTCTTGTCTAGCTTGTTTGCACAAAATTGCATTAAAACTGAATCCTGAAATGGGTAATAAAGAAAAATTACAGACAGCATGCAGTTTACTACACAAAAAAAAAACCTGACGAAACTATGCAAATAGAAAACAAAATAAATGGGGGTATCTGTCTTCTAAATGCCCTCTACATATTCACATTTGTGCAATGTCTTAATAGTGCAGTCTGAATGGCTGGAACGAAGAATTCCTTTGTAGGGGACACCAGAGGAAGAGAATTTTTCTACGGTAAAATGCCTCAGGATTTTTCAAGGATTTCCTGACATCCAAAACTGCATTCTGAAAGAAGGAGATACACAGGCAAGAAAGTATATTAGAATTAATTTTAAAAACTCCAGTGAGACACAACTCAGCCTCATTCCTTCAGTGACTTAGACCTGTTGTTGTCTGCTCCTACTGCCCATCAAGCAAACAGCTGAGCAGCCAACTCTTAAAGAGTCTGGAACCCTCAAGTAAATGAGCCTGAAAGGTACCAAGGACATTCAATCTGACAACAAATAAGGTGACAAGTTTCTTCGCTGTGATCAGGCAAACTGAAAGTCACACAAGTCACCTCTTTGGGCAAAGTCAAGAATGAAAAAAGGATTATAAATGCAAAGATAAACCTGCAGCTAACTGGCACAGGGCCTGCTGCCAGACTGTGCCCCATAAACAGGTCTACAGGCGCAACAGCAGTGAGAGGATGATGACAGAAAATGTGGGCTCACCGCTGAGTGGGGCAGGGTGACAAAGGACCAGTGACAAAGGACATTGCAAGGTCCATGTTTCTCATAGCTTTCTATGCTTTCTATGTCTTTACTGATAAGATTTGCCTTCAATACTCTTGGGAACCTGAGAAAGCCTGGAATAAGGATAACTTCCCTTGGTAGAGGAGGACCAGGAAAGGGAACATTTGAACACATCAGACATACAGAAGTCCATGGGACTTGGCAGGATGCACCTGAGAGTGCTGATGGAGTGGGCTACTGTTACTGTGGGGCCACTTTCAGCTATCTTTGTAAAGTTAGGACGTTCAGGAGAAATTCTCCTGTCTCTGAGAAAGGGCAAGAGGATCCAAGCCAGTTTTACCTCAATCACTGAGATGATGATAGAGCAAATAATCCTGGAAAACGTTTGCAAATACATGAAAAAGAAGAAGGTGGCTAAGAGACATCAGCATGGATTTACAAAGGGGAAATTCACACCTCATCAACTGGAAGCCTTTCCTCACAAAATGAGTGGCTGACTGGGTGGATGTTGTTTATACTCCACCTTAGAATGGCCTTATACACTGTCTCCTATAAATCCTTGTTCACAAACTAATGAATTATAGACTAGATAACTGGACAGTCAAGGAGACTGAAAACTGGCTGAACTGCTGGGCTTCAAAGGGTCATTGAGTGACACAAAGCCCACCTGGAGACCAGTCACTAGCAGTGAACCCAAGGTATCAAAAATGGGCCAAGAAAGTTGAACATCTTCATTAACAATCTGGATGATGGGACAGAGCAGACCCTCTGCAAGTTTGCAAACAATACAAAACTAGAACTAGCCATTTATACAACAGATGGTTGTGCTGCTGTTCAGAGGAATCTGTACAGGCTGGAAAAACTACCCATCATGAACCTCATGGGGTTCAAGAGGGAAACGCCAGGTACTGCACTTGGAGGGGAATAGCCCTGTGTACCAGTACAGGCTGCAGGCCAAACACCTGGAAAGCAGTTCTGCAGAAAATGACTGAGGGGGCTTGGTGGACACCAAGTTGATCAATGTGCCCTTGGCAGCAAAGGCCAACAGCCTCCTGGGCTCCATTAGGAAGAGTGCTGACAGAAAGTTGAAGGAAATGACTCAGCTCTGGTGAGGCCACTCCTGGAGTACTGTTCATTCCCAGAGCACTGTTCTAGGCTCCCCAGTACAAAGAAGACACAAACATGCTGAAGCAATTCCACCAAAAGCATCACTAAAATGATTAAGGGATTGGACCATCTCTCATCTGAGGAGAGGCTGAGAGAGCTGAAATTATTTAGCCTGGAAAACAGAAGGCTTATCAATTTGTATAAGTACCTGATGCTGGGGAATAAACAGCCTCTGAATAGTGGTATCCAGTGGAAGAAAAATTGGCAATAGGTACATACTTGAAATGCGAGAAATTCCACCTAAATATAAGGAAAACCTTTTTACGCGGAGTGTGCTGAAATGCTGAAACAGAGAGACTGTGGAGATTGCTTGGACTCAAAACCCAACTGCACAGAGCCCTGAGTAACTTGCTCTAAGAAGGACAGGAGGATTGGACTAGACAATCTTCCAACGTCTTTTCCAACCTCAGCAATTCAGTGATTCCAAAATTCTTTGCCATTCTGAATATGAGCCGCAAAAGTCTGGATAAAGAACAAAAATCCAGAAGATCAAGTATGTGACAGCTGGTGAGATATTGCAAGAGACTGTGAGAGAGTGAGCACATGAAGGAACATCAGAGAGAATGCAAGAGAGACTGAGCATTGGCCTCTGCTTCTTTCTGCTTCTTCTCTCTAAAACTAAGAGCAATTTATAGGAAAGAAGTATTCTAGCTTCTTACACAAATCACAAAATGTAAATTTATAAATGATACCGTTAACAATCTAGTGCAGTGTAAATCACAAAAAAATTTTCATTTTATCTTTGAAAAGCAATGAGCACACTTACTCGGCAACACCCTAGTTCCTCTGCTGTTACTATGACAGTTCCACATTTCTTCCCAGGAATTCCTCTGTGAGAAAACACAACCACATCACCTTAGTTCCTTAATATCATGTATGAAAGTTACAACTGACACAGAGAGCCCAAGGTAAGTTTTCAAGTCACAAAGCTGATAGTAGGCAATACAGTTTCCCTTTTCTGCCACTTGTGCTGTGTAAAAAAGTTGGTTTATCCTAAGTGAATTGGTAAATGAGTTGCATATTTATTCAAACTAGCAAGAAACAGCCCAGTTTTGATTTTAAAGGAAACAGCATTATAAGTTTAAATAGGTTGAAATAACACCAGAATTCTACTGTCCACTCTCCCATTGATGTTTCCTTTAGAGATGACTCTACAACTGATTTGTGAAAAACATCCTTTTGCAAATTTTACTTAAACATATAACTAAAATATAGTTAAAAGTATACACCAGTGTTATTTTACATTTATTCTGAAATATCTATGAAGACATATAATAATCTCACCACCATATCTGATACAGGAGTTGCAAAATAAATTATAATTCACCCAGACAGCAATTAAAAACATATGCTGCAACACCAGAAAGCCCAAAACAGTTCCTCAGCATAAAAAGCAGCAGAGGAACAGAAAACCCACACATAATCTGATAGTATTCAGTGCCAGCAGCCTTTTGAAGGGGGACACACTTAACACAGAAGGCAGAGGGAAGTACAATACTGATGCAACTTTTTGCATAATGCTATACTATAAATGAGAAGTTCTGTAATATCCTAGTGCCTACTTGTGTGTCCATTAGCACACACCTTGGCAGTTACTTACAGCTTTTCTTCAAAACTAATGCTCTTCCTTATGATCATTTTATTTCTAGTTTTTTATTTCTTTAAATCTTTCTTGAAAATAATTTATTATTTGAATAAAATTACTTTCCAAGATCACATTATGGTAAGAGTATTTTCAAATTTATTGTATTTTTTAGGTTTTTCTAAGAGAACTAGAGGGCACTCCCAAACTTCTGTTATGACAAAACATTCATGTAAATATTTACTGTTGTTCTTTGTTTATTAGTTTCTTTCATCCTTTTGAATTCTACAATGCTCTACAACTTGAAATAAATTTAGCAAGATTGTGGTATAAAAAAGAACTGGAGGGAAAATAACAGAAAAAGTTTAGAAATTATGAATATAGGAGCAAATATTGATACAAATTTATGCAGGCTCACTGAAACTCTTGTTCAAATGTTGATGCTCAGTCTATGAGGAATAGACCTGGGAATGCTCCCCCTATACCCCTGCAGTCATTTGCCAGTAATCAGAGAGGTACATGACTGCTCTCCAGGATCTCCTCAGGACTACATGGCAAGTCTGAGTTTCACAAAAAAATGAGCAGAAAAGGAAACTATTCAAGTTTTTGTCGGGAAATTTTAAATGAAAATTTAAATACATACTAAGCTTATGGTCTTCTTCCACTTAACACATGATTCATAACATACAATACTTTTAGACAAAACAGGGTAATTTTCTTCAAATAACAGGAAACAATAATCTGATCGTTCCAAATGTTACACAGGACAATTCACAGTTCTATCAAATCATATGGTTTTAAATATGTGACCCTTCAACAGCTCAACACTGAAAATTACCCATTTTAGCTTCTGTATCAACAGGATATTGAAATTGAGATCTCAGATTTTCTAAAGAAGAAAAAGCTCCACTTTTTCTTTTGAACAGTACTTCTTGAGACTTTAAAAAATTCTGAAATTTTGAAGAAACAGAAAAAGAAATAAACTACTTATTTATCAGGGTGATATTGACCTTATATGGCAAAATGTTTTCAGGAACAGATGACCACAATCCTGGCTTTGACAAGAAAAGAAGAAATTGAAATCTCAGAAGTGTAACTAAAAAATCAGAAGTTCTCTCCACCACAGTTCCATAGATTATGCCAACTCAAATAGAAAGCACCAGTATCACATTACCACCACATGAACTAAAATTCTTCCAACTGAAGTATTTCAGCCCAGTCGACTGTGCCATTAGGGCCAAATAAGAGACCTTGGATGAGCAGTGACAGCACTTTGAAGAAAAAATACCAAACATCATCTTTGGTGTGAAAAGTCAAATAGATTTATCCCACTTCCAGAAGATTACTGTGTCAGATGCTTGATGGTGAAAAATGTAACTCTGATCACCTCCTGAAGAGCTAGGGAACAGAAATAAACTGTTGATAGGCAAACCCCACTTCTGACAGTGATCACCAAACAGTTGCCACCTGATGGAGAACCCTGTGCCCCTTTGCCTGCAGTTGTAACACATGGCAGTCAAGTGTCCATCTCCAACTGAGAATTGCATATGAAGATGTTTATGCAAAGACATGCTTCATTTCATCCAATGAACATAAAGGATGACGGATGCCCAACCCTATAACACAGAGGTGTCTGGAATTATCACTCTGAAAACTGGAAAGGCAATCCCCTGAAGATATTTGGGTGGATATGCCAGAAAAAAAAATTCTAAATTTTTGAGTAGGTGTGAAAAGTACACACAAGTATAGTCATATCTGAAAACACCTGGAGTAGGCTTTGGCTTAACCTACCACCAAAGTTCTCGATACCATGGGCCTTGTAAAAGAAGGACAATCTTAACATGATGGTTGGTGAAGAGGTGAAATACTTCATCAAGATTAGCACAGAATATCTCTACAGAACAAAAAGTTCTCATTATTCAGGAATTAAAAACTCTACCAAATGACTTATACAGTTTTTGATGCTATTAATTACAAACTTGGTATATTTAAGTCTACATGCCTGAAAATAGTATTGGACCATTTGTAGACACTAAAGAGTTTGTTCTCTTACGAATTCCCTTACAAACCATTCATTAAGAAAAAAAATCCTTAAATGTAAAGTCAGCACCCTGACAAAAACCTCAGTGGTCACAGATCAGGGCAATGGAATGAACTTTAACTAACAATAATGCCCTGTAAGAAAACACTAAAATAATTTCAAGCTGTTCTTATCCTTGTATGAAAAAAAACAATTACTTAGAGATTCATCATTACAGACCAGTCTTTCCAATTGCCAGAGAAATATGACTAATACTGTGTTGAAGACAGGCACATAAGAGTTCCACCTGTTTAAATCCAGAATGCAGTACCCATTGCCCATCTTCCTTAGCTCTAAGGGATAGCTGGTATTGAGCTACCCTGGAATTGGTTCTATCACACTGAAATGACAATAGAAAATTTATGTTCAGGCTACCAGTTTCACAGGGTTTCTCTGGAAAGAGTTACATATCAGGGTTTGTGAGGTAATAATGAGTATTAGATATAAATATATATATATATTTTACCTGTAATCTGTATTGCATAATTGCAGTCAACTCCACTATTCAGTGCTAGTTATCTGAAACTCAGATATAGAAAATGTGCCCGTCTAAGTGTGAATAGAGTAGAGTGCAAACTGAATAAAGGCAAGTAAAATGTGAAAGTCTACATTTCAGGGGGTCCTACTGGTTTGAGAGTCCAGAACCTGTAGGTTCTCTGCAGTGATCACCTCTTTTTGGACAGTATTTGAAGGAGCAAGTAATTTCATTGTTAGAGGAACAGAACGGACAACCATTATCACATGAAAGGTTTTCAACAATACCTGCATGTCTAGACAAGAGTCTTGAGAAGTAATTACTGTCTCAGAACAAATAATTCCACAATTGAGACACCACATCTGCAGCACCAAGAGAAGTTTGAAAGGACACTCTGAAGAGTACTTGGGCTTTAACCAGGACGGACCTTTACAGAGTCTGTGAAAAAGATGACAATTTATGTGGAAATTCAAACCTGAGAGGTTAAAAAGAGCCTCCAATTCTGCAAGCTAGAACTGCAATGAGGCAGCAAATGGAACATTTTTCAGGTCAATCAAAAATTTAGTCTTATCCCTGAATTTGCAGAGCCTAGCCCTCTGATGATCACACCCACAGATAAAAGGATAGGAGAAATATACATAGAAAGTCAGTTCAGGTGTTTTTCTATCAATTATGTTCACAGCAAGAGGACAGGAGAAAGAACTTCACCTAATAGGCCAGCTGGCTCCAGTACAGCCTCATTAGCAGGCAACGGCTCTCAGATGTGAATAACAAGCAGCGAATGCTCATTAAGCTTTGCAATGGCGCTACCTCCTCACTCAAGGGAATCCCTACAGGAATGCACTTAGCAGATCCTGGAAAAAAACATTGCTCAGAGTTATAAATGTGGCTAGCATCTTCTCTCTAGGAAGACGGAACGTGCAAAGATCTAATTCTGGATAATGTCTGAGCAGGTGACACTCTCTTGAGAGAAAAACAAAACCATGTAATTTCTGGAAGTAGATGTATCTGCACATTATCCTTTCATGCCAATACAGCTGGAGCATGCGAGGCCAGTCAGAGTAAATCTTACACATGGAGCTTGTCGTGAGAAGGTATTTAATGAATCTAGTAACCAAATAGGCAAAAAGAACAAACATTACTGTTAAAATGTTAGATTATCAATTTCACCTTCTTTGAATTACTAGAAGTATTTTCCAGTAGAAATTATTCAAAAAGAAATATTCACCTCTGTAGCTGGCCAGTCTGTAAAATAAAGTGCAACACTAAAGTATGTTCTTGATCAAAAAATGTTCAGAGTCACAGGGACAATAACACCGGGAGCAAGACTCTCCTGTGACACACTGCATAAAACTCCAAGTCCTTAATAGTATCAGAAACAGAGAGAGAGGTTCAGGGGACAATACCACTGCTGCCAAGAAGAAATACTGTCAGGTTCATGCCTCAGAGGTGTAATCCGCTGGTGCTTATAATGCTAATGAAACTGCAAGGCATGCATGCCATGTAGGCAAAGAAAAATGCGCATTGTGTACCTTCACTTCTGTACTTGCCATGAAGATGAGTGCAAGGTGTGTTTCAGCCTGCCTGCCTAACCACTGCAATGGTAACTCTCTAGGCTTGAGATGTTTTACTTTAATTCTGATGAAGGACAAGACTACCCTTTCACTGTAGACTTCCTAAGGAAAGTTTCCCTGATGACACACAGTCTGACTTGGAATTGGACAGCTCATGGCAGCCATGGAGTACTGAATTATTTAAGACTTTTGTAAATGCCTAGAGTAGATAGATCCGAAGAATAAGCTTCAAGTCTTTCTAATTTTCATTTTGAAAGAATGTCACAACTTACTTGAATGCCGGAGAATGGAATTCAAGCTTCTCAAACTACTTAAGCACAAAAAGTGCTACTTCTGTATGGTAGCTGCTTGGGCTAAAACAGCACCAAGCATTCTCTTCTTTGTACATCCATTGGCAGAGAACCAAAAAGGGAAAATGTTAATGAACTTCAGAAATATGGTGAAAAGATAAAGCTCTCTTGACTCATAAATCATAAAGAGCATTCATGATATAAGAACACAGACTTGACATCATAAAGAGAACATCAGCAGTAAATTCAAAGTGGTAAATATCCCTAAGAAGGGAAGACATGTAATGTTGTCAACTGAATTTTCGTTGTTTGAATATTAAGAGACATTAAACACACACCTACAAGCAAACAATCCTGAAATGCAATGCAATTGTTTCATGAACAACAGAAATGTCTCCTAGACACCCAGATATCCAGACTTCAGAGAGTCCAGAATGAACAATCAATCAGGCATAGTTGTCAAGCCACAGCACTGTCAAAAGCACCACTGAGAAAATAAAACAGGGACAGTAAGAAGAACTGATAAAAAGTCAAACACTCTCTCATTAACATGCATCTACCCATATGTTGGGTCCACCTAGTAACTACCATACAAGAGAGTATCAGAAGCCAGACCTGAGAAATGCTTGTTTACCAAAGAGAAAATGTATTACACAGGCCACCACAACTGTGAAATAAGACCTTTCTTGCATAGAATTTTCACTGATATTTTTTCTTTTCTAATAGATAATTTCAAACTTTAAACTTCATCTGTTACTCACTTCAGACTTCATTTAACAACTGCTGAATGGACAATTTTTTATCTGTACGTTCAAAATAAATGTCAGGAATTTTCTCAGGAAAAAAATGGGTACTGCACTGAATAGTTTACTAAATGAGGACAAAAGCAAATCTGAAGACCTTCAAAAAGTCAGGTAAGATTCATCTTACTAAATAAAGGTGTCTTCAAAGTCAGCACTTTCTCTGACCAAGCGACCACAGGCTTCCAGTAGAATTAACTGAGAACCAGTCAAACCAGTCCATGTGTGACAGCACAATTCACTGAAGCACCTAGTATGAGCTAGGCCTAGATAGTGAAAAGTCAGTGAACTTTTGTTTTAGTAGAAGTGAACAAAATAGGGCCAACCTCCTGTCCCAACTGACAAGACAGTATTTCTGTGCTCGAGTAGAAGTCAAACTGTGCAGCCAACCTGCTCAGCCTCAAGAACTAAAACCATGCCTGGAACAAGCAGTGACTGCATGTTGCCATCCCACGGTGCTGGGGCTCTGGTTCTCCTGAGCCAGCCCTGGAGCTAGGCAGGGACTGTTTCCCTAATTATGTTACTGGAGTTCCCATGCCTGCCTTGTACCTCTGTGATCCTTTGAGGGTGTGGAGATGGGACTCCGTGAGCTGATGACTCTCCCGGGATGGGTCTGAAAGCAGGCAGGACAAGGTATTTGGGCTCCCCCACCTACCACTGGGACATTCTTCTCGCTCGTTTGCAGACAACCTTTTTAATCACATAACCTAACACAACTTTTCTATTATGCCACTTACTGTACTGGTCCTCAAGGCTATTTCCTGGACATGTTATAAAAGTTTAATATCCAGAATAGGATTAAGGGGAGAATCATAAAATACTATTGTCTAATAACCACAATATTTGCTGATGTTAATAATTTTGTATGATTGTATTAGAAATTTGATAATTTGGTCAGCTGATTCCTCACTGTTTCTTCATGCAGGTTTTTTTGCAGGAACTCGAATGCTTGAACAAAAGGCAATAAAAGTTTTATGATATGCTAATTTGCAAACTAAAACAAAACCTTTTTTTGGATGAGTACACTCAAGCTACTTCTAATGTAACGGGGTTGAAAAAAATTTTGGATTAGTCAATTCCTTTGATAATTGTCCAAAATGGAACCTAAATTATCATAGCCTATATAAAAAAAGACTTCTATTGCATGTAATTATTTATGCTCTCTTAAAAGCTGTATCTGTGAATTCTGTATATCAACATATCTCAAAGCAAAAAAGCACCACAACTCTTGCCTCATGCAGTAGTATGCATTCATCCAACATTCCAGAATACTTACACAATTGGTTTTTCCAGTCTGCTCCCCTGTGATCCCACTATTTCTCCCAGTGTACAAAACATCTGTCCCAAAAAATCCTGAAAAGCAACAACATAAAAACTCAGAATTCATATTTCATGCAATGAAATTTGGTTTCCTATTTATCTGAGCTGTTCCCTACAGAAGAACAAATTCTGCTGAACACCACATCTTAGTAATAACTATGCAACAATGAATCATAAACAGACTCACTACTACCTAGTTGACATAACAGTGGGTTACATTTACAGATGTAATTCTAAGGCACTACACAATCTCTACAGGGAGGAAGTAACTGGAGATCAATGGCTAAAATGTCTTATCTTTTCACTGCAAAGCACACACAGTACTCCTTCTACTATCCTTGTTTCCTTTGCTCCAGGTTCTCAAAGGTTCTCTTACCAAAGCCTGCCTGCATTTATTTATAAAAAATAGTCACTGAGGAGCCTCTGAATTCTACTCTTGCATCTCTAAATATTAAAGTTACTATTTCATCCCTCCCACTTCAAGACAACATGAGCATAAAAGGTTTCTTTTAACACTGTGACACAATCAAAACATGCTTCAATTTTTAGGACCCAAAAAAGTATCAACAAAATGCAGCATATCACATATCTGAAAAGGTATACATGTGTGTTTAAATATACTCTTTGCAAGAGAAATATCGCATTAAAATTATACTCATTAGCATTGTATGTGTTTTTACTCATAGCACAATCACCATATTTGTCTCTATGTATCTGATATTACTGTCCAAAGAAAATAAACATACTTAAGAAACGTAAGCATTTTAGCACAAGGAAGTTTAATAGTGAGGAAGAACTTACATGTTTTGACAGGTTAGGACTCTTTGAGTCAACATCATAGCTTCGGGGAAAAAAAAAATTATATCAGAGTTACCAGATGACATATCTGAGGACAATTATGTAAAGAAACAAAAATTAAGAATTCTTTCACTTATTTCCATGTGCGAAATTTACACAAATAGATTTGTGAATGCAAGTTCCCCAGTAAGGAAGACAAACTGAGTCATCACATATTAGAGGACTATGGTTCACTAGCTATTTGAAATTAAATCATTTCCAACAAAGTGGATGCTTTAAAGAGAAATTCTTCTGATATTCCTGTTTGAACAATGAAAGATGCCAAATAGCAGACTGAAAATTAAAAATTAACCCTAGAAAACAAACTAACTTGTAAATTATTTTCTTATGCAATTTTTCAGTCATTTGAATAAGCAAATAGAAATAACTGACAATAAACTAAACTGCTTTTAGCAAGAGATTGACTTGTTCTTTTGAGTTTATCATAATCTTAGTCTTGCTCCAGTTAGAAAATGTCATAGTTTCCCTTCCACAATCAAGAGTTAAAAATATTACTCTCTGAATTTAAGAGAGATTGAAAAAAATAATGTAAGAAATTCATACGGGATTATTAATCTCTATACTTTAATAGTCTTCCATCTTTACCAGATAATCCAAGTAATATTTTTATCAATAATCCATTCCAATTCAATACCAATAAACTGAAAATGTTTTTATCTGTTATTGCCCATCCCTTGTTCCCCTGCATGTTCCTGTTCCCACTGCATGGAGTGCTATCCCTTTGGTTGTGCTGCCACAACTGGTTGCTGGGATGCATCATGGACCAGACCACAAGTCAGGATGACAGGAATATTATAACATTGCTGGATATGGTACAGCACATTCAAAACTTTAGAAACATATTTATAAAGAAAAAAAATTCCTGTAAATATCATTAATACTAGTTAAAACCTCCAATTAAAAGCAAACTGTTTGGTGAAATTGAACAGAAAAACACAACTGATAATTTGACCTGAAGGATAGTTACAGAAGTAAAACAAAGAACTACTTCACTGGCAAAATCACTAACAAAGTACCAGCTGTGAACAGAAAGGGGCCTGTGACATTGGTAGCTGTACATTTTAGGAAGGAGGTCATGCTCATTTATGGAGCACCAAATATCAGACATATACTTGCCACTTTATTTTTCTTTTCCTGCAAAAGATATGAATCATATAAGGAATTCCTTTGAAAAATAACACTTTGGCCAACAGTAGTACACAATTTTGTCACAGAATTTAATATAGGAAACTTTCTAAAGCTTCAGAATTGGGTTTAATCCATGAGCAGCCATATGAGATTTACATTCCTAACTCAGAGTTCTAAGATATTTAATTTCTCATCGATCATTGTTATAGGGCTCTATGGTAAATTCACACAATATGACTATATGGTCACTTGCAGGCAAAGACAGCAACAGCTGTTCAGCTTTGAACTCAGAATAGACTTGTGTCCAGGTGACCCAGAAGAGCAGCAGAAAGCAGTCGGGGTCTTTCTGATAAGCACAGAGAATGTATGGTATTTACACAGAGAATTTATGGTATTTATTTTGTCATAAACAGACAAACAGGAGTCCATTTCCCTGACCACATAAGAATTAAACAGGAGGCTGTGTTTTCCCTTCCAGACCCAAGTCCTTTCCAGATAGCACTTATCCAGAAGGTCTTTACAGACTCCCCTTTCTTTCCCTAGACTGAGCTTGGCTTTCCTCTTTTCCAGTTCATTTCCTTCACTTTTCTCTTTTATTGCACTGCCCCCTCCCCAAAAGATACATGCATTCTCTGAGAAGCAAGAGGCAAACAAATCCAGATTTCCACACAGCCCCCACTGTGTGGTTATTTCAGCAATGTTTGGAGAAGGATCCTTTATTTCACGAACTGATTAGCTCTGACTTAAAACTTATTTAAAATAACCCACAATAGTTATAACTCCACAGATTGAATGGCATTAAACCCAACTTTTAAAATTACAAACAAAGTCTGCATCAGGCTTCCATTGTGAAAGTGGAAGAATTTGTACCTAGCCACCTCAAAGCACCCTGTAATCTTCCTGGCATTAAGTATTTCCTTTCATTCCTTGAAACAGGTGGTCTAGTACATCTTGCAAAGCAAATAAAGAAATGGGAAAAGAGTTCTTCAGCTAAAAAAGGATATGTAAAGAAAGTTTGTGGCCACTATGCATAGTATGATGCAAAACTGCAGCAAAAATTAATTGTCTATGAGGGTTATTCATATTCTCTCTTAGGGCAAGGTTAAGAAAGAACTGCTAATAAAAAAGAGGATGAAAATTAAAAAAACAAGACAAGCTTGATTATCACAAAGACTGAAACAACCAGAATGGACTGAAATGCAAGAGATGACATGCAACAGTGACATGACCTGGTGACTGGACTCTCAACTCTATTTTCCAAAGAATAAAGTGAAAGTCAAAACAATTCCACCAGTGGTATGAAATGAGCACATCAGGAATAACGTCAAAAGCCATCTACTTCTAGAACAACTGCTGCTGTTTTAAAATCTTAAAATTTAGTATATTTAGATGCAAAGTAAAGAAATTTTTGGTTCTGTACTACTTGTACAGTATTTTATTTCTGGACAGTATATTCATACCTGTTTTGCTGGCTATGGTGGAAGAATATTTTAATGTTTTGACATCTTTTGCTCTTTAACTATTTTCTGAAAGTAATAATTTTAAGTATAACTGTACTTTGACTAGTTAACCTGCCAATTTCTTAAAACTCCGTCATTACAATGTTACACATTTATTACTGAGGAAGCAATCCTAAGTCAGTCATGTTTATTACATTAATTTATCCCATGTCAATAGATACCACCTCTCTTCAAGTTAATTTTATGTTGGACAAAACTTTACATGCTTACAGAGGCTGCAATGTTAGAGTCAGATTGTTAACTTACAAATCAAATCGCAGATTCTCTCTTTCTTCAAAGAAGTAGTCCATTATAAATTTTCTTACAAAATCTGGATTTAAAGTATTATCAATTACTTCTGTTCTTCCAAACTGTAAAAGAAAAGTGCAAGTTTAAGCTACATGCTGTAAGGAAGTAGAATTAAATAAACTGCCAATACCAGGAATGTGTGAGGTATATGAGAGCCTGTAAAAACTTCTCTTAAACAGATGCCATGAAAGAAAATTACGACATTCACATGAACAGATCAGTTATCTGTGGATGAAGACAGAGTGGCAGAAGACCTCATATTTCAATATAGAGCGGTACACACCTTGTATTGTATGACCTAAACTGTATCAACATCAGCTCCCAAAGCCAATAAAAATCCACAAAAACTTGAATCAATAACAAAAATCCACTGTTTCCAGAAAAAAAGCCCACCAAAAAATCTCCAACCAGACACAACAGCAAGCAAAACCATGCATATATTATTTCAGATAGCTTTAAATATTAGGGAACGCAGTCCTACCACTGCAAATGTATAATTTTTGCACTATCCATCTCCTGTTTCACCTCAGTTCAGCTCTCTCTTCATTGCTCCTCTCTCTGAGCTTTTGGCAAAATGCCTTTTGTTTCCTGGTGTTTATAGGAAGTGCCTCAGGTCTTGTCAAGCTGAAAATATTTTGATTTAAAAAAAATTCAAACCTTAGCTGGGGGAGGCCCAGAGCAACCTGGTCCAACTTTGGAGATGGCTTTTCATGGATCAGAAGGGTGACCCAGACACAGCAGATGAACAGGAGGCTGGAGAACACATAGGTTCCTTTCTCTTAAATTATGCCATGATTGTCATATTTCATATATCATGGGTTTAAATTTTATAGCTCAGTTAGAAATAGAACTATGTATGAATCCAAAGGAGAAGTTACTTCAAAAGAAAAAGAAGTTATAAAATGGCAGCTAAGCATCAGTTTTAATTTTTTAAAATAATAAAACATCATAAATTTGTAAGTACTTCTCATATCTTCAATTCTGCATTTTTTTCAATAAACAGTATTTCATTTTACACTACAACCACGTTACCCTTGGGAAATCTGCCAGACTTGATTTACAACGTATTACAGAGTGTATCAGTAACCAAAGATAAATATGCAATGTGCTGATGATCAAGTCACACTGAGACCAGAAAAGGTCTAACTGAATACCCATTACACTGTCACCTTTATCTCTCATCAATTATACTTAGATTGTTATAAAACTCAAGAGACTGAATTCAGTGGCACTACTAACTTTTCTTTCAATATTTTAAATTACTGGTTTGGGTTTTAGTTGAGGCTTCAGGTTTTTTGTCTGTTTACTTTTTTTACATGGGCTACGCAAGTGATTCCTTCACATACTGATTTACAAAAATATGGGTAGGGATCTAATATCGATACCCAAATGAGACGGACAAAGACTCTCTAACAGTTTAGAGTTATAAAGTGTATGTTTACTCCAGCGCCGCGCAGCTGCGCCGGATAATTCCCTGATATGCAGCACAAAGGTACAAGCTGACACAGAGTTTATTTATCTACAAAAGTTATGAATAACCAAAAAACAAATGCATATGTATAACATTAACACCTCCCATTCTCCGCTTCATATGGAAATTAGCTTAAATGTCATTAAGCATGCCTAGTATGTTCTCTGAATTGAGTCGGTGGTCTTTTTATTAGGGGAGTGGTCTCATAAGATGAAGTAGTAGTCTTCCTCAATTTGACCTTTCTGCCTTCCTGGGTTTTAACAATACAAATTACTTTTGGTGACCTTCCAGTTCCTCTTTGAGTGACTTTAAATAGGTTCTCAGATAGGGAGGAAATTGACAATTGTTTACATTCCCTAAATCTATTTATCAATGTTTCTGTTTCTCATTCCAAGCACAGCTAAACAAACATAAAAGTGATAGGTAATCAGTTATTTAGTAATCAGTTACTCACATCTTGAAAACTCATTTGAGGTCCAGCTCTTCTTAACTATTAACTTTTAATTGATTAAGCTCACTTCTATTTTAACTAAATTCAGCACAGCTAACCTTCTAACTAAATCTTTATGTTTCTTTTAAAATTCTGTGTTTCAATATGTTTGGACTCAATGATCTTAAAGGCCTTTTCCAACTTAAATGGTGTTATGACCCAGTTTTATTAAGGTTCTTTGGAAATTCCTCTGCCCGAATTAAGGCGCAAACGAGACCATATGCCAGTAACAATAGTAAGGGTTTTATTTGATGGTAAATATGAGGAAGGGAGGAAGGGGGGAAGGGGGGAAGGGGGACAGAATAAGGAAAATATCACCACTCCGCAGATCCCAACGATGCTCGTTGATCCTCTCCAGCTGGTCTTCCCGGTGGTGAAGGTCCCCCCAGAAGGCACAGAGTCCCATGGGTGCACATGCTCAGGCTAGGTGGGCATGTCCAGCCATGGCCCCCTGGGGTGGGGGGCAGTCTCTCACAGCAGACTCTGTGCAGCCCTGTGGGGCCAAGCCTCTCACGTGGAAGTCCCGTGGATGTGCCCTGTGGGGTTGGGGGTTCCACAGCTGGGCCAGTTTGTGTAACAGAGGATGGGTGTTTATTGCCTCTCACCAGAGGTTGCACCATGCACCCAAAACCTCCTCCTCCCCCCTCAGTTGGGGGGAGTCTGTGTAAACCTGGCTTCTGTGAGCTGTGCTCTCCCCCGACCCCAAACTCAACTGGGAATAGCTGCAGCTGGTGGCTTTGGCCTTTTGTAGATGCAAACCTTTCCCTCAGCCTGAGATGACTGAACAATGCGTTTCCCTTTATCTACTCAACAGTTTGACTTTCAGTCCAAAGTCCCACTCTTCAGGCCTGAAGCTTCTTCGGTTGTAGCTTCTTTATAATGAGCAAAACTTTATACCAATGTTTGAGGCATGTACTACTTTCAGTCTCTGAAAATGGTTCTATGATTCTATGATTTAACTACTATAACTAATTACTTAACTGACAAATTACGAATAGAATTTACCTTACTTATGACATCAAAATGCTGCTCTCTAAAAATCACTAGTCTATACTTTTCAGCTAAATTAATCACCTTTTAAAATCTGTTTTCCCAATGACCTATAGCCTTTTTAAGCAGAAGAGGTTATTTCCATAATCCAGTCACTTATGACTAATAACATAGCTACTGATTAATTATTTCTCCACATGGCCTACTTTCCCCACTAACAACTGTGTAAAGCTAAAATCTTAACATGGCCAAGAAGCAAAAACCTTCAGAAACACTATTCGGGAAAGTAACAGAATCAAAGTAACTATTTAAAAGGACTAATCTTCTACCTACCACCTTAATTTTTTTACTGCTGGTATAAATACAATATGCCACACATATAAAGCACAGTTCTGACTAAGCCCCTCCACAATGCCAACCTCTTAATTTTGACTGTTGTAACAGATACTAGGAACGGATTCTACTCACGGAACTTTACATCTGACATAGTCAGAAGTTTAGACTTTTGATCGTCTCTTGGAGGCATTTCTATAGAATGACTCATCTGATCTAACGCAGACATCTAAATTAGGTATGGTGAACTGCCCTCCAGATGTTACTTTTTTCCACTAACTGTAAACATAAAACTGAGTTGCAAATATTTATATCTGGACCTCCTGATAGACAAGATGGAGATAATTATGATTTAAAGTAAAAAACTCAGATTTTCTAGCAACTGCAATGTCGAAAGTCTGTTTTAATGCCTGTAGTTCCTAAACTTCCTCTTTATTTATACGTACTTCTAGGAAAGATTATATTAGCATCCTACCATCAGGATAATTATAATATTAAAACAAGTACTTACCATTTTTAACAGCTACACAAGAGAAGTATGAAAATTCCATCAAGTTACATATGAACCTTAGACAATAATAAAAGCCAAAATTTTGAAAAAAATTCTCCTGGACCAGAAGAGGACCCAAATGCTCGAGTGATGACCTAAGCTTGACAACCAAACTGTACCAAGCCACCTAGAAACCTGAATGACTTAAGAATCTGCTGTTTTCACAGTTTGCTGTCCAGACATTTAGAACCCTGTGTATGCCCACTATATCTGATAATTTAATTATGAATTAGTGAATTCCCATTTTGAGTCCCTAAACTGACATTTCTTCATACAAATCATCAGAGGAATGTGATCCAGTAGGTGTACTGAGAGAATGTCTAGTACCTACTTAAGAACAACAGAGAGCAGCAATTTAGCTAAAAACTACAAATTAAATAGGTACAGTGTTTCATGCATTGCACAGTTATATGAGCTTTTCCCCAAGCATGAGACAAATTAAATTCTCTCTTCTTGACATGACTGAAACCCACATCCACCATGTTTCAGCAAAGCAGAAAATACAATTCTCTGGCCAACTGGCAAGGACACCAAATACAAGAGAAGAGGTCTGTTTTCTGTGTCCCTGGTCACCTCCCACTGGAAATTTTATACAGTATAATCACAGAAAATATCAGTTCTGAAAACAACAGTATCAGACCTCCTCTCTTTTACAGGGAAAATCAGTAAGATAGTACATTCCACTCTTGGCTCTATAATTAAAGCCCACGGACACACAGTGATCCACTTGTAGTGAAGAACAGTTCCAGCAATTCTCTCTGAAGGCAGGTAAATAGTGTATTTTATCAGTAGAAAGATGACCACCCTTTTCCCCAATGCTATCAGTTCTTTCAAAGAGTAACAACAGAGGAGAAAAATTAGATGACTAAGAACCGGGACAGAGTTCCAGGCTATAAATGTTGATCTGCTGCAGGTATCCAATTTTGAGGTACTTGATTTAGTTTCTTAAGACGTATCTCTCTGTTTACACACATAGATAAGAAGTCCAACCTATGCATAATATCCTCCCTCCCTTGTCACCTAGTGTACACTCCATTCAGCAGCATCTAACTTCTCTGAAACACTACACAAGCAAAGGTAGATCTTCACCACAATTACAGACTAATTTTGCTGACACTGACCATCACCACAGCTCAGTTCTTCCACAGATCATGTACTGTTTGAGTGTCCTCCTTTCTTGAGAGCCACAAACCTTATCCAAATTAACAGCTAAGTCTGGTTTAATTTATCTGAGGAAGACTGTAAAATGGGAAACTCATGTATTTTCTCTATTATTTTCCCCTTTTGATGGAAATGTGTGATATAGATATGGAAATTGAGATCAGTGTGGCAATGTTCTAAGTGTTTGCTAGTTCATAGAACTCCCATAAGCCTAGCATGGCATTCAAGAGGCTATGACATGACCGCCTCTGCTAGAGCAAATGACCAGCCTTAAATATACTGAAAGGGTTTATACATCTATGAATATGCATCTTACCTCTCTCCATTCTTTGTTTCCAATGGCTTGTGTGTACAAAACACAGACTGTGAAAAGAAAAAAAAGTTTGGTTATTTTCAAACTTTAACATATCCTTAAATTAACTAATTTTGTAGTCTCTTCTGCTGTGGAAATTAGTAACTAGGACAATCAAACAGTAATGTTTTCCCCCAACTGTCAGCAAGCCTAACCAGACTGGTGACAATATGGTCTAGTTGTTGTAGAAATCAGCTAATAAATGGAGCGCCTTAAAATGGGAGGCAGCGCTTACACTTGACCTCCAGCAAGCACCTGCCAATCTTTAAAAACAAAACTGGATAAAAGCAGGTCTTCTTTAAATGTGGATGGTCAAGCTATTCTAGATAATCTAATGCACAACTACCCTAAAATATACTTCATTCAAGAGAGAAGAAAATTAAAATAAAAAAACAAGTGAGGACCCCACTGAAAAGAAACAGGGGAAATAGAACCAGAAAAAGGAAAAAAATAAGACTTCTCAGGTTTTCTTCCTTTAATTTTACTTCAAATTATTTATATATATTTAAGCATCTCACATATGCATACTTTATTTTTTTTAAACTGAAGCCTGATAAAAAATGGAATCAATTGAATTTGTTGACCTAACCTGATTCTGAAAGACTGAGCAGAACAATCCCCCAGGTCTCACTCCGGTCTGTATTTCCAGTACAGCACTCACTACACATTAAGCTGCAGCTTTCATCACAGGGACTGGTGACAGGGGTACAGTGATCATTATCAGGTCTTTTAAACACTATTTTAAGTACAGATCATTTGCACTGAAAGAGCACTATAAACCTTATTTTCTACAGTTTGGAACTAGTTGCAGGTAACTACCATAAAGCAACTTTTACCTGAAACTCCTCTTCAATCCCTTTCTAAACAACAGAAATACAGATACTTGAACACTTTTTTCCTCAACAAATTCTTTTCCTGTGCCAATCATTATTTTTCAAAAGAAAGTTAAAAATATTACTGTTTTAGGTTGCAGCCTCAAACAACAAAAGTAGAGGTCTGATTTTGTTCTCAGTGAAGTCAGAATGATCAACAGACCAAATCAGAAATGAAGTCAACTTTCTAACTGCATTTTCTTACTTGAAATGCATTTTCTCCACACCAAAAAAAAAATCCCCTTAGGCAGTAGCAAATAAGAGGAGAAACAGAAAAAAGCTATTTCACTATTTTAGCTCACATAGAAGCTCAAAGTTAACACTTTTATTTTTTAAATAAGATGTCTTGTATATGAAAAAAAGCTTTTACAAAAAAAAATTCAAAATAATTCTCAGGAGATGTCTTTCTCCATTTAATCTAAATAAACTCTTGGCAATTATGTGCCTACCTTTGGTTACTGTTTATAGTAGACTGAACCCAAACCAAAAAGCCTATTTTTACAACACTCTCTGGAGTAGGCTGCTGAAGCGTATTACATGAAGAATGAAGTGAAATGGGAAAATGTGAGAAAACAGAATGAAATAGAAGCTGTGAAATCAGCTAAAGAAAGTTATGTAGGTTACTGAACTTCTGACTACCCTTTACATCTAGAATTGCAGAATCACAGAGTATCCTGAGCTGGAAGGGACCCTGCTGGAAGGGATCCATCAGGATCATCAAAGTCCAGCTCCTGGCCCTGCACAGGACACCCCAAGAGTCCCCCCATGTGCCTGAGAGCATTGTCCAAACGCTTCTTGAACTCTGTCAGGCTGGTGCTGTGACCGCTGCCCTGGGGAGCTGTTCCAGTGCCCAACCACCCTCTGGGGGAAGAACCTTTTTCTAATATCCAACCTAAACCTCCCCTGACACAGCTTCAGGCCATTCCCTTGGGTCCTGTCACTGAGATCACTCACCACAGAGAAGGGATCAGAGGAAGTTGTTGATTGCAATAAGGTCTTCCCCTCTAGGCTGCAGATGTAGCCACTATTTTAAATATAACAAAAATATAGCCTAATAAGCAATCATCTCATGCCATATTTTATTGTAAGTATGCAAGTCTGACAGGGACACATACACATACCCATCTCAAACTGACATTTCAAAAAAAAGTCAGACCTAATGAAAGCTATAAGAAAGACATATATTCCAGTCTGTCTGATAAATACTTTGTAAATTCAGAATAATTTTTCAAATTCTTCTACCTTTCCTCTGAAACTCACCCCATAAATTTTAGGAAACTAACCCTGATACTGGTCTCCATCAATGTTAAGATTCACTATCTCTAAAGGCTCTTGGAAAGAGTTTTGTAAAAATCCTCATACGCTAATTGCAATGATCAAAAACTTCGTCAAAGTCATATCCACTGGAGAAATGCAGATAAATATGGTAAAGTTGATCTAAAGCACTTGAAGTGCTCAAACCAGAGATTAAGGGCTTTATGAAGCAACCAGTTTTTTAAGCAAAAACAGTTAACAGCATTGTCATGTGGGAGAAGGAGGAATAAAGTGGGGTAAATAATATTTCAAAAGCCATTATATCATCCTAAGGTAGAGCTGAAAAAATAGTTTTTCTCTCATCATCTCAAAAACTGAGGGAGCAATGAGAAAGTTCAGAGCAGCACTGAGAAACCCTTTTGGAAGGCTTTGCAATATGAGCTCTTCCAAGAGAAGATACATCTACATCTGTAGTCAGGAATATTAATATTTAGTAATTTTTAACTCTGGACACTGATACCACAATGTCACATTCAAGGTAAATTTAATTAAATCTTGCAATGAAGAAGAGGGTGGGAAAGTCAACAGTTATTACTCTGTTGTAGATACAGTTCCCAAAATATTATAGATTGTTATAGCCTGCATCTTCCTATTTTCCAAGATAGATTGGGCCTCCTTTATCTGCTCTGGTCCCTTCCCCTTCAATGCATATATGCTTATCCTTTAGCCTGGCAACTACTCTTACACCAACATTGCCCATTCCAGTTTTCCCAAACATAACAACACACCTCTTCCATTTCAAGGAAGACTTACCCACAATAAAGCTGACCTTTTCCCCATGCTACCTAAACCTTTTCATGGTACCAGTTTTAGCAAGGCTCCCTAATACTCTTCACTGACCAGCTTTTATACCTTCTAGGCAGAGCTGCCCTAAGGTCCCTTTGTCCCAACTGCCAAGAGATTCTTCTTGCTACTATTCTCCATGGGGAGATTCCCCAGGGAAGAGTTTTTATGTCTTCAGTCTTTCATACTGGACTCTTTTGATGATCCATATTCAGGAGCCACAGGGCTCCACAGGAGGACATTCCATCCCAACTGTGCTGCTGCCAGCACAGCTCCGCAGGGCTCAGCTTGAGTTGTCAGAGCACAGGAAGAAAACAATTCTGCCCATCATTAGACAGAAGAAACATGCCAAAATCATTAATCTGTATCTCCTCTGTAGGGCTTATTCCTGCCTCATCAGGGAAGCATGACTTTAGCTCAGCTGTCTAGAAGAAAATAAAAAATACAAAACCTGTAGATTTAAAAAAAAAAATATTCCTAGAAAAAGTGGTCTCCAAACTGGGAGAACAGAATGGTCCAAATGCTACAGTAAATCAGTATATGTGACTTGCTTTGATTCCACTGAGCAGAAAGCACTGACAGTAAGAGGCTTCAGTATTATTTAAAATACTTCATGAACAAGGGCTATCCAAGCCTGTCCCATCTATATCTACTATCTCTACAGTTATTCCTCTTGGCATGAATACTCTAGGTTGCAGGGAAGTGGTCGGAACTGGAATACTGAGTAGCAATTACAGTATCAAAAACAGGCCAAGCATATCTCCTAAGAGAACCAGAGAAATCACAAGTGCCTTTTTAATTTCAGGAGAAGGCTGTTTATATTCACATGGAAGTCAACTACATTCATGTGTGTCCCTTTGAAAGACCAAGAAGATAAAATTGGATTTTCACTATTAGTATGATGCTTAGCTAAAAGCATTGGAGTATAAAAAGCATATTAGAACTGCCATAGCCAAATGCAATGAGACCTCAACATACAGAATGACTCTACATGGTTCTACCCTGTATGAGGGTAGAACCATGTACTGCAAATTCAGTAGCTGTAAAAGTGGATCTTGTGAGAGTGGAAGAACGCTGGTTTTGACACCTTTTTAGCTACAGAATAAAGTTACTGTATACAGACCAGCATAAGAATGGCCTTTGTCCAAGTGCACAGACATTGAGGAAAGTTGTTCTGCTGTACTTCCAGATACAAAAGAACAAGAACCTTTTATACTACTCCCCCATTTTACAGCAGGACCGTATCTCTGTGCCAACTAAAGAACAGTACAAGCAAACAAACTAAACTGGCTAGTAAAAAAACCTGCAGAGTACTAAAACTGGATGTACACTGTTTGGAGAGTACCCAAAAGCAAAGCTGCTCTGACAAGTAATTTCTTGAGTGAAAATACAGTATGAGCACTTCCAGAACCAACAGTTTCCCTCTTCTCTCTTCACCAAGGACAGTATTACTGTACTCCATGGTTTTATACTGCTACCCTGTGACAGACAGGCCTGACTGGCAGCATACCTGGGTACTCATAGCTGGAGAACAGATCTTTAAAGCACACCACCAATTTGAGTGCTTTAAATAAGCTATTTACCATAACTGAAAAAGCAGTATGTTGCAAATTGATAAGCAAGTTCATGATACTTTAAAAATATTTCCATATACTCTGAATCCATTAAAAAATACCACCAGTTTACTTCTCAGAAATATTTTAAAATAGATACTAAGATTTCTTTTGGTTTTCCTGCCACTTTGTTTCCATGTTTTCCCCAGAAGGGGTCACCCACCAGCCACGATCACTTTGGTTCGCCCACCTGTGCGTTCTCGGGCTGTGCACAGGCTACAGAGCCTTTTGCATGGAGCATCTCCTCCCAAGAAAGCATCTCCAGCACTGTAGCTCGGGCAGCAACTTCAGCAGCTCTGCCTCTAGCTCGCAACTGCTGACACGTTTTTTACTGGGCTACGTTTGAGCAGGGCACTGTGCGCTCCCCTGGCTGGCAGAAGTTCTGGCAGGCAAGCGCCGCTCATGTGGTTTTCAGAGCTGACTGGAACCAGCTGTGACTGTCACAGGGTTGTGCATGGCCTTCTCCCACACAGGTCACACCGCAAGCCCCTGCCACTCAAACCCTGCGATTTATGCCAAATAGAGTTCCCTAGCTGATAAAAAACTTCAAGCACTTGTCCTTAATAATATCTGAGCTTAAAAACTGTAGACACCTTATCACTTTTGCCAGTATGAGAGCTCTCTGAATTCAAGAGAGGGCAATAGGTCACTGAGCACTCTTCAAAACAGTTTAACTGAGGGTCTTCTTTCTCAGAATTGTTAGGGACCTCTGAAGATCATCTAATCCAACCCTAATTTTTACTGCTTTTTTAGCCAACTAAAAATTTTTATTAATATGCAAAACACTCAGTTTTGTTTCTGTGTGATCTCCCTACACCAGAGGCAAGGTATTGCCTATGTCTCCTAGTTTGTTGGGGTTTTTTTTTAAAAAAAAAAGCTTTATAGGTTAGAAATCTCAAAGGTACTCCTAACTTCTTGCAGTTTTTCCCCAGGAAGTAGAAGCTTTTCCCTTCAAAAGTGTATTGTGGAATCTCTCTCAAGAAATTTTTGATGCAGAATAGAAACATATACTCTACCAAAAGTACTCAAATGTTTCGTACTGCTACATGACTCAGTATTCAAATATCGGGACATGGTTGCATGTTCAGACACATGATACAAGTATATGTGTCTTGGGTTATTTCCAATGTCAGTAAGCACAATATATGGTATCCTAAGGAAGAAAAGCCCAGGCTTACAAACACAAATTGAACTTATAGATAAAAGCAAATGGAGAGTTGTAGGGGAGACAAGATGACACCACAACCTAAGGACTGGTCTATTAACACTACAGAACTCCTCTGATAAACATTATCAGAAAAGAAAGGAAATTTTTTGTTATCTTGGTTCCTTGACTAAAGTTTCTACAAAGCATCTAATACAAGAAGATAGCAATGAATTTTAAATCAAAAGTTCCATCATAAATTCACAGACATGAGAGTTTTGGGGGATCCAGTCATAATACAGCTTATGAGAAAAGTGAGTGTCACTGGCTTACAATTCTGAAGAGATTAATTCCAAAACCATCATACCATTTTTGATCAGGAAAGATAGTGCTTCCCAGAGATTAATTAACTCAATTTTATTTTTCAGCATTTGACTCAAAGATTAGTGGACAGTATGTACTAACAGCAACAAATGTTTCTAGTTTATTTAGTATTTTGCCTAATAGCTTTGAAAAAGTTCTAAAACAACATATACTAAAAAAGAAACAGCAACCCAATTTTCCAGAATTTATTAATTTTAGGAAACTTTGAATGGGTTGCATGCTAAGTAAGGGACTATTTAGCTCAGGAAAGCAGTATTAAAAACAGTCTTTAAAATTCCACATAGCATTAATTATAACTGTAACTTATTCAAGTGTAACTTAATTATTCTAATTAACTGTCACAAAGACAATGTAAACATAACTGACACTGAAGAAAATCACCCACCTAATTTTATTCCGGTGTTTGCACATTTAGAATAGGTAAGAAGAATAAACAATAAAATACTATATACTCACTCGGATCAGATTTAGAAAATGTATCTCTGTCCAAAAGATTTCTATAAGGAAAAAAAAGATAAAAATAATCTTAGGTATAAAAAAATTGTGAAAGATTCAAATCAGATACCAATGCATATACGTTTTTAACATTTTTAATCAAGAGCCAGCTTAGTCTTCTGCCCTCCTAATATACAAGACTTAATCAGCATTAACACTGGAGTCAGCTTACATTTCATTTTATTATCCATTCTGGATTTGAACAAACTGTGGCTCATATACTCCAATACCACGAATCAAAAAGCAACCACATGTATATTACATGTACACGTAACGGGCTGTCCTGGGTTGCAGTGTATTCTATTACCATCCTCATGAGCTGTTGAAATCAGGTGGGGCAGTGTTTCCTTGCCTCCTCCCCCAGACTATCTTTCTGTTAATGGCCCATCATTGTCCTGCCCCATGACTCAGAGAGAACTCCCTCCGGACTATCTTCTGTTAATGAGCCTCATCAACACTTGGCCTCATGACTCATTACCCCATTGTGAGATGCTCCACCCAGAGGGAGGAACCAATCGTGGATATAATCTGAGACTCTGAACACCAGAGACACCCTTCCCACTGGATTTCCAGAGGACAGGAGCTACATAGCCACCACTGGACTTTCTGAGGAAGAGCAGACCCCTTTACTACAGGATCACCACTTTTAGAGGACTGCAGCCACCATTCTACCAGACTGCTACCACCACGCTGACTAACAGAGTGCCAGGTTGTGTCCTGACTCTGTCGGTTTGAAACAGTGTTATCCGCCTTTATTTTTTCTTCCCCCCTCCTTTTTATTTCCCTATTAAATTGTTATTCTGACTTGGTGTCTCCCACTAGTTTGTTTTCAAACTAGTACACAGGCATTGGGAAGAGAAATGCCTTTAAATTGCAAATGTCTACCAGAGAGTAACTCGCCAGTTCAACCCAAAAACATTAGACTTTATTTAAAAGAATGGCTGTAAGATTTCAGAGCCATCAGGAAGTATCTCTAAGAATCTGTCATGGACAAGTAAGGTAAAGAGAAATGATCCACACATAGGACATGCATCAAAACTAAGATTCTTCTAATTGTCCACGGAATACCTAGGAAAAAATACTAATTTTGTTATGGAATGCAGTCCCAATATCGTAACCACACTTCAGCCAGCTGCAAATCATACACAGATGAATGGACTTAAATTAACAATTCTGAAGAATCAGGACTGACCAGAAACCATTCTCAGAATCGTTACCAACATTTCATCATTCAAAAAAAAAAATTAAATAAATTTTTAAAATTATCTTGACAGACTAGAAAAATGTTCTGAAAACAGGATGGCATCGAACAGGGACAACAAAGAGCTATTAAACTTTGGAAGGTATTAACAGCAAAAATGCAGCATAGCTACACGTAGCTGGATATACAGCAGTTATGTCAAAAATAGCCCTAGACATCACAGTTGACCACAAACTGAATGCAAGTCAGGAGCCTTGTACCTTTGGGAAAAAGGCATACTGGAATACACAAACAAAAAATGCCACTTTAGACTAATTGTCTGGTCTTCATAACACTGGCAAACACTCAATTCAAGCAATAATGTTTTGGACACTCCAATTTCTTGCAATCTAATACAGACATGGAGCCACTGGAGTTCAGTGAAAACAGAAATAATCGGAAGTATAAAGACTGTATCTATGAGGGAAAGAAACCCTGCTACAAATTGAAGCTGACCTCAATATAGACAGAGCAAGTAGGAACAGGTTTAACCATAAATTGAATCTTCTGCACTGCAGGCACAGAAGCTGAACTTTATTCCATTGTTTTACCATCTTTCACTGTTAAAGGTGGGCAGACATGATGTGAAATCCCCATTGCCTTCAAGAATATGTCACAGAGCTACAAATTCTAGTAAGTTCTTTGATCCTACCCCAGAGCAAAAGAAAGGATTAAATAACCAGTTTACATCCCTTATAGCTTATTATTTTTAGTAATTAATAGAGCCTCTTCAAGGGTCACCAATTACTACTCTCCTTCAGATCTAAATCACATAATCTTCGTGCTACTGAACAGTGCTGAAAAGTGTATGAATATTTTGTTCAATACAGGTGTTCTAAGTGGTCCACTTAAGACTTCAACAATGAAAAGATACCGTATTCCAAATTCAGGTATTGCTAAGTTCACCTTTCAAAACAAGCAATATGAACAAAAAAATAGCTTTAAATGAACATTGGACAGATCTGTTTTATTTAATCTAGCCAAAGCAGGCACTAGCTTTAATATTAGTGTTTGTGAATGAACCTGAATTCTGCATACACTAATTCTTCACAATTTCTCTAGTCCATTCAGAAGTGTAATTCTTACACATACAACTATACTCAGCGAAACTGTATCCTACCCAAACAAAAATCATGTAAATATCAATTGGAAGTATTAAGAAACCTAGGAAAATCAGTGAACCCAAGTCAGTATTTGACAACACTTACTACAAACTGCTTTAAAAGACAGTGTAGCAAGTTCTGCAATATCAGAATTGCCAACCCAAAACGAAAATTGCTTCCTATTCCTCTTTAATTATACATACCTAGATACACCATTAATTCCTGGTAATTAGAATTGGATTATCCCAAAATTAATTGCAATAAAACCTCATAATTAGAGTTATATGAAAGAAATAGCACATTAGATTTTGGATCATACTCACCATTAGAATTCCAAGCAATTCTAATTCCTCTGCATGATGACTATACAGTGACCTTATAATTGGTATGTTAGAGCTTGTCCCTGCAGATTAGGATTAAGCAATTTTAGTCATGTTAATACTAAGTTAATGTGCTTCAAGTTCTTTAGATATTTTCTACTCTTCTTGTGTTCCTTTTTAAATCTTGTTCCCCTCTATTTTCCTATATACATACTAGCATAAAGACTGGCCTGGTACTGTAAACTCAGTCTATCCTGACACTTTTATTCCAGCAGCTGCAAAAGCAGCCACCATGGGAACAGCATTAAAAGAAGGTAAGAATCTATAATACTTCTTTTAAGAATGTTCCTCCTCACCAGGTATTAGCTGCTCTGGGGTAATCGGAGAGTTAAGAACATTTCTACATAAACAGTATTCCTGAAAGCATTGCAAGGGTAGAGATACCCAAGTTTAACATTGTAATTTAGGTCATTGATGCAATCAACTAATTGTCTTGAACTAGTACAACTTGCAACACTGTCAATTCAACCCTTCACACATTTTCCTACAAATAAACAATGTCTTCAGCAAAGTTTGCAGCATGCCTGATTGTCCAAATCATAAATAGCCAACCAAAACAGTAACATAAGAACTTAGCAAGCTGTTCAAGCAATGCAGCCAATTTCAATAGGAACTTTAAAGAAAAAGTACCAACAGGAAAACAAAAAAAAGAAAAAAAAAGTCTGATTTGGCCACTAAATCACCTAACAACTCAATAGGCTGTTCAATTTCATTTGTGCATTTTCATTTCAGGGGGATAACAAAGTGCTCCTTCAAACATAAGAAAACTGCATGGTACATAAGCATAGGACAATCTACAGCCACAAGAAACAGTAACACAAAATATAAAGCAGACTAGATGTCCTTCTAGAAATTTAGGTAGTCTTCGTGCTCTTAATTTTCAATAGCACTTTCTGCACAGACTGAGCAATACAGTGTCATTTTTTTCACTTTTTCCTGAGAAAAGCATTCTCTTTGGTAGTAAACTGCTTTGTCTCAGGAAAGCTCACAAATTCAGAAACCAGAAATACCTGAAATTTTTCTTTCTCCTAATCAAAGTATCAAGAGAAACAGACTTCTATTTTAACTGAACACAGTATCTTTTTTTTTTTTTTATGCCCATTAAGCATTTCAGATAAAGAATGCAAAAGGAAAAGGAATTTCTGTCAATTATGAGGGAGGGGAAAAAAAACCAAAACGTTTTTCCTTGAGAAACATGCATATCAAACATCTACAGCAAGGAAGTCTAGGAATATCTGTGCAGAAAGTGTTATTCTACCAGCACAGATCTTGAAGGACTTCATTCTGCACCTGCCCATTCTGGAGTGGACCTTCCAAAACAGTTGCAACAGTGTAGATGTCTAGGGAAAAAGAAATTAATAGGATCCATAACACTGGAAATGCTGGGATTTTTTTTTCTGTATAATGAGAGCAATTTCCCCAGGGCCAGGAAGAAAGCGATCACTAAATAAGATAAAGTTAAAATATATTTATCTATGCCTTACAGAATCACTTTGTTCACACAGT
This sequence comes from Corvus cornix cornix, assembly GCF_000738735.6. NCBI lineage: Eukaryota > Metazoa > Chordata > Aves > Passeriformes > Corvidae > Corvus > Corvus cornix. The sequence goes on along the minus strand of NC_047057.1, from coordinate 14,465,445 downwards.
TTCATAAACTCCATAAAACCTTACCAAAGCAACAGTTTTATAAAGTAACAGTGCAGCGCTCAAGAAGTTTTTTAGAATAGAATGTTTCAATTGGAAGGAGCCTACAATGATCATCCCACCCAAGAGCCCAACCACTACAGGGCTGACCAAAAGTTAAAACATGTTATTAAGGGCATTGTCCAAATAAATGCCTCTTGAATACTGACAGGCTCAGGGCATTGGCCACCTCTTCAGGAAGCCTGTTCCAGCATTTGACCACCCTCTCAGTAAAGAAATGCTTCCTAATGCTGAGTGTCTGGTACTGTTTAATCGAAAACGACTCAGAGGTATAAATCAGATGCTCCAAGATTCACTGATCTGGTTAGCAGTGGCAGCTAACCAGAAACCATCACAGCCTATGCTGCTTCCTACATCTCTCGTCCATTATACATTATATGTGTGTTGTCAGATGTACACTAAATAGTAGCATTTACTCACCTTATCCACATATACTTTCCTTCAAATTTCACTTTATTTTAGCGATCAATCGCTGAACTTCCTTCTCTGTAAGTTTTTTTTTAACCCTTTGTTACTCCAAACTGCTCAGCAGAAGTAAAACCAATCCCTCCATCAGAAATTACAGAATTCCGGCCCTGAACAACAGACCACAGTAACTACAGAACTGAACAGTTTAAAATCTGCTTCTCTAGTTTCAAAATTAAAAAAAGGAATAAATCTGCATTGACTGGGAAAAGACTTACTTATATATTGCTTTCAACAGCTCTGAAATCCTTAATGATAAAAATGGGGTTTACTTCAGATTAATTTGTAAGAATTTCTCTGGGTGCTATGGCTTTATGTTTCTCTTCCTCTTTAGATTACATTTAAATGCATGCAAAACTTCTTTGGTTGTGAAATAAAGCATTCAGCAGTTTGCAAACACAGAAGTTAGTTACTCATGCCAAATAACTTTTAATTTTTAGAAAACGTACATTTTCAGTGTATCATATTCGTATTATACATTATAAGCATACACTACTTCTGTCACACTTGTATCAATCCATGGAAAAAGGAATTGTGCTTAGTTCATTAAACAAATGCATTTCTGTTTCCCTCACTTAACAATGGGCCTACATCACTTTTTCAAGGACGATCCTGATAAAGAAGGGAGCATCCCAGTCATTTTTTAATGTGCAGAATAGTATCTACAGTACTACTAAATGTAACATAACTGTATTAACCGAGTAGTCACTGCCCTTCAGCCTTGATGGTACCACTGAACTTGCAAGGATCAGTCCTAAGATGACGTATGATCCAGAGAGTCCACTCGAGTGAAGAGCCCACTTGACCTACCTGCAAAGTAATTTCACAAACTGTAGTAGCAGCTTAAGTAGTCACCCTTCCACAACTATTTACTCTCTCCTGTATTCTGTCAGAGCACAACAAAGCCAGCTGTTAGCCTCCAGCTCTCGAGATTCAAAATGCCCTGGACCTAAGTGCAGATCAGACAATTTCTCAGAATTTTACATTCTTGTCAAAATTACTGGTTCTCTAAGAATAAGCTCACAGGTGAGACAACAGTGGCTCCACTGACTAACAGGCAATTAGGATGACCTGTTCCTTTCTGTTCCAATCATCTCCATTCTTTGGGGCACTAGAAGAACCAGACAGAAAGTAAACATATCTCTGATGTGCAAGCTTAAGAAAACATTCCCAATACCTCTTCATAACCTTTGGAGAAGTAATTCACTCTTCTTGTTCACCAGAAAACAAAGAAATAATTTTCAGCCTCACTGTAACTTTTATTGTGAAGCTAAGAATATATTGATTCAGAAGCCATTAGGGAAAAAAGAAAGGGAGAAGCAATGAGAAGCATAAGACCAGCAGTGCTTCCATGAGTTTTATGACAATCCACAGAAAGCCATCTCTGGCTAAATGTATGCAAACAATTTTAGGATGAAACCTCTATTAAAACTGCTGACTACTTCTGAGGGTTAAAAAAACCCCAAAGGAATTGCCAAGTTTATTTACTCTAACACTGCAATAGTTTTACAGGAGTTCTGTTGAAACAGACAGGAAATGCTGGGTTATAAAAATACACTTCCACAGATGAAACAGACCTGAACACAATCTTGGACTATTCCAGATTAAATTTTAAAAAAGCCCATTTAGTACTATCACAACATGGTGGAACTCTGCTTCAGTACCACCCCAATTACTGTTTGAAACCAACAGAATAAGCCATCCACATTTATGTTGTTAAGGGTGGACAGGTAAACAGTCTCTGGCTCTGAGCTCCTGGTGATGTATCCTGGGAGATGGCACTAAGGACTGCTGGTGGCCTCAAAAGAGATCTTCAATCTAGTGTCAACTCACCACTCCTTTCCAGTTACTTTCACCCAGACCATCCAAATCCATGGATATGCTGCCCTACTTGAGATCTGATTTCTTTAGGAATGTATAATACAGTTAATAGAGTGTTTCATTAATGTATAACAACATATAAAACATACGGATCAGTTTCGCACAGTTCTTCTGAAACAACTCTTTGAAAGGTATGCCTCAAAGAAGTAATTTAAAAAGCAAATATATACCAACAGTGTAATATCCATCCTTTCTCTGCCATTGCAGGACTGTCAGTGGGTGAGCCACTGCTCAGAGGGGCAGAGAAAAAAATGAGGAAAATAATACTGCCATAGAAAGTCTTCATAAAAATACATGAAGTCATTGCACATTTCCTAGCACCTAGATCTTTTCCTGCTGCCAGGCTTCCCCGTATGCCACCTTTCTGAGGCCTAGGACAGTGGGCTTCAGCTGGGGGAGGGTGTTACAGTGAGCCACCTGTCAGTGTCCCATGTCCTGTCTGGGGAGAACCGTGAAGTTTACAGAGGTGGTAGGGGTGGAAGAGGTGGTCTGAGAAGGAGTATGATGTTGATGACTTCTTCCTCCCCACTCTGAGGACCCCCAGCTGAGTTAACAGCTCTGACTTCATTCATCTGCAACTCCATTTTATATCCACATTTATGTACACCGTGTACAGCCTGTATTGCATCTGCTTGAGACCTGCTCTTTCACCACTTTTGGTTTTGCCCAGCTCCCAAACTCCACTTCCTTACCAACCACTGGTGACCTCTTTAAAGCACTGGGATCCCCAGTAAGGGGACATCCTGAGCACCCTCTTTTCACCCTCTGCTGCCACACTCCCATCCTGTGCTCCCAACTTGCAAAGCCTCTGCTATCACACGGTGACAATGCTCCTCTGCACTACACCATTCTGTGAGGGTCACAAATACTTCACTATACACATAATAACTACTTGCTACTACTATCTGCTAAAAGAAATATGGTTATACTACATAATTATACAAGGACAAGCCAAAGTGAAACTAACTAAGCAGCAGCCACCCAGTACCGGGTTTGGGTTTGCAGCTAAGTAAACCCAAACAAAGCTTCATGTAAGCAAAGACAAGTTCAGACAAAACTTGACAAGTCCTGAGACTTGCAAGGTTGCATGAAATCTGAAGCCTTTGTGAAATGTTAAAGGTTAATGACTCAAACAATCAGATTTGCAAAAGCAGCAGGTGCTTTCTTGAGGCCAGATTTGCATCCCCTAAACAAAGGGGAGGAGAAGAATTTTTGGATGTGTGGTGAAACCACTGATCTTCATAAGAACAGCCACAGTGCAGAGGAGGTGCACACCCACCACCAGAGGATGACCACAAGAAACCAAGCTTTGCTTATCAACAACCTTCTTTGTTGAGCTAGATAAGGGAAAAGGCCAGTAAGAAGCAGATCCTGCAAGGTGGGGTAATGCTTTTTATCATGCCAATGTCCTCTCCTGATAAGGCTCAGGTGTAAAACCACCCCCTGGGGGAGGTACCGGGACATTCATACATAAGCCTGAAGGTATGGATTCCTTCTGATAAGTCACAACTGGCTCAACCGTGCAGTCATGAGAAACAGTGGTCCTGTCTTAGAAAGGGCCACAAATCATCAGAGATCCCCCAAGCACCCCCAGACTGTGGAGGATCCACAGTATTTCATCAGTGTAAAACTCCACTCCCAGGGGAGGTACCTGGGCCTTCCCACCTGAACATATATTAACACACTGAATCTTTTATTCGGGGACTTCTCCACCCTCCACGGATAAAGACCGTGACCACCACTTCGATCAAGGGACATCGAAATTGCTACAATCAAGTCTCGGTGCTGGATCCACAGGTAGTGATATCCTTCCTCTCCTTTATGTACTTTTACCCTTTCTTTCTTTTCCCTGTGTATTTTCTTAAGTGATATTTGTATACCTTTATAGATAATAACCAAAGTAGATACACACCTCCTTTCCATTGTAATCAAACTGTTCTGAAATAAACCTGCCATGTGTATTCACACTGATCATTCAGTGTCATTTCACTTTGATCCACCCCAAGGGATCTAGTAAGAACTTTTAGTTACCCCATCTCAGGGATGGGTTGTAACAGCCTGTCCCTAGTGTGCAGAAAATCATGCTATGAAAAGCCAGTGTCCACAGAAGAGGCAGAGCAGTCCCACAGCTTTATTCGAATAAAGAGAGGGAGTCCACTGGGCCATATGCACGTGGGGTTTCTCTCTGGAGGTTTCACAGGGCACAGCCTCCTTTAATCTAAACTCCCGGCCGCATGATGCCCTCTTCCTTCCCCCAGTGGCTGAGGTACTCAGAACGTACAGCCTTCCCGAACAGCCTACCACCTATTCCCCCCTTGAACATGTCATTCTCCTCTGGAGTTTAGAAATTCAGGGTATGTTGGTTCTGCAATAGACTTTGTGCTGACCCATTTGTCTATTACCCCAAAGTTCAGGAGTCAAACCGTCTGGGTTCTGTAACAAGCCTGTGCAGCTTGACGTTGGTAGAGCTCATTTCAAAGACATTAACGCTCATTTCTCCTGAAGACACTCACCCATGCAATCTGCCTTAAATTCTAGAAGTCACAGGGCTGCATGTTTAAATTTCAAACAATTGACACACACACAGGTGAAAACTAAACCATGCACTCTATCAGGAATGCATCTCCATGACTATTTTGTCGGACACTGTCACCCATTTATGTTTTTTCTCATCCGAAGCCAGCTGGTTGTCTAGGTAGTTTCATCTCAAAGAAAAAAAACATGTAAGATCAACCTTCTGTTGCCAGTCACATATAACCATTCCATGGACCCTTAATCCAACCTGGAAACACATACACAAAGAAAGCAGGAAAATAAAAACCAGATTTACAATCAAAATTAATTTCATTTTCTGTATTTTGTACTATACAGAGTTACAAGCTCAAATAATTTGTTAGGAATATATCTTTTATCATTGTCTCTTTCTGTGACAGGGATTTCTAAAAAATTATTAATATTTTAAAAAACCCCAGAAGGTAGGTATGATGGCTGGAGAGATGTGATCTTGCCAGAAATCAATGCCTAGGACAATCAAAGATATAATTAAGGATACTTTTAGGTATTGCAAACACTAGGAAGTGGCTGGTTAAGACTTTCAGAATGCCAAACAAAAGAAAAAATTCTGAAGTAGTATGTTTTGTTCCTCTGTGCAAGAAACTTGAAATTAAATTATCTTAATTACTGAGAATAGGGGTTGCTTAATTCCATTCAGCTCATTTATTGTTAGAGCTCTGTACAAACTGTGAAGTGGCATAGAACTGATGCAAAGCACGCATGGGCAACCAGTTGTATTTCTGTTGAATTAACTGTGACAAGGCGTTTATGGTGCTTTTACGCACATTATGCCTGTTGTGGGAACACAGGCAGTGTAGAGCCTATCCTACATAAACCTCGACCTATAAAGACACACTGCCTGATTGAACATAGAGCCTTTCAGAGCAGTATTAGCATAACAAACGTTCTGAATTAGCAAAGTGACCCTGTACTGTGTCAATATTTTACAACAATTCTACTGTCTTTCCAATAACCGTGTCATCTTTGATACACTACTAGAAGTCATAAAATGATGAAACTACAGCTTCACTTTCCCACAGATATTAAAAAAACATTCTCAAGAAGATAATTCTGATTGGTAAGTCCATAAATAAACACTAACATAAGGTGTAACAAAACTCGACTTTTTTTTTAACGTAAGATTGCAGAATGGCTGCAGAATTATCAGGTACTCCAGGAAAAAACCTAGGTCAGTTCACACAGTAACCATGATGAACAGAAATCATCATTATACAGATCATACCAAATAATTAAAAACTTGAACCCATTAAACTACACTGAACTTTTTATGTTCACACAGAGCACAAACTTGCAATTCTCAGCATTAGATAAATTAGTTCAGTCAACACACAGCAACTGCACTAACAGTAGGGAAGATGGGAACAGAGTATGAAATTTTTCCAAAACTTAACTAGATTAGAATCAGCGGAGAGTATCAATGGAGGGAAAACAGGATGACACATACATGGCCTGAAGCTTACCTGTGTGTGTAGGACCACAAGCCTACCCACACAGCTGGTAAGAGAAGAGTCATGTCTAGACACAGGCTTATAACCAGCATGCAGTGCCAACACCCCTTTAGATGAAGAGGAACCTTTGGGCTGGAAAACAGTAGTGAAGAAAAAGATAGAATGCAGCCTATTTCCACTCTTTCACACAGACTGCAGGGACAAGGTCTTGGTCCTTCACCACATGACAACTGTGCAAAATTATGCCAGGCAGCAACAACTAAAGATTGCATGGCAGGTGACGGTAACATTTTCATCAGACCATGAATGCCCTTCAGGACATGTGATGAAGGGAGAGACAGGGTGCAGAGGGAGATAGCTACTAGAACAATTGATCCAGACAACAGTGGACAATTACCAACACCAAAGGATCCTCTGGGATAATACATGTAAATTCTTCTGCCATATTAGATCTGGCTTTTGATCAAAGACTAGTGCTTTCTGATAAACTACATCTTATAGAGTCAGAAGAGAATTGTGAAGTTTTTATTTGATAGGCACTGAGTAGTAATAACTAGAATTAATTTCTTGCTTGTCTAACATTTGTAGAACTACTAATGTTGGCATTCAAAAGCCATGGGAATGATATAAAAAGCTTTTAGCCATAAAGAAATCCCAGAAAGAGCATGATAACCAAAACATTCCTGGATTTTACAATTTTCACAGAATTTCTCATCTCATGAGATGCACTTCTACTAAAGACTACCTGATGTGACCCTGGAGCTAAACCAGGGTGGCTTGGAGAATATCAAGTAGTGCAATGCCATCTGCATAGTGCTGAACCTGAATAAGTCATTAATACTTGCCATATGAGCATGCAGGCAAATTGGGAAATGCTGACAGAAAAACCACACAGAATTGAAAGCTAAATGAATAGAAACTGTATCCTTATTGAATAAGACAGACAGAAAGACAGAACAGATGACAGAATATTGCCCAGAGTCACAAATTTACTTTGTGGTGCAAACAGCTTGCACTGCTTCACTGACCACCAAGTTACACCTCCTGTACCAATTGGAAGAACTGCCCTCATCTCCTGTAAGAAAAACAAGCAAAAAAACCACAAAAAAAACCCCCAAACAAACCCCCCAAAACACCACCACAATAACAAAAAACCCCAAAGCCAAGCAAAAAGAAAAACCTAAGAAAAAAGTCCAGGAATAAATAATAGTTATCAACTAACAATTGTTGACACAAATTAGTGATCAAATTGGTCCTACAACTCTTCAGGTATCAAGGAAAACAAATGTTGTGACCCAAACTGCTGTTAAAAGCATTTCTGTCCAGGTGTTAAAGAATACACAACTGCTAATTATTAAAGAATTTTTAGCATTCTCTGAATTTTGCAGTTTGCTCTTGGAGTCTTTCACAATTTCATTTAACACCACATTTCACAAGCTTTAGCCAATAAGTGAGTTTACAGATGAATCACAAACGTGTTACTCATTAATCTCTGCCCTAGTGTCACTCATTTTATACTCCGCTTTGAAGCATAATTTTGTAATCAAGAATTGTCATCCAGCACATACAGAAGAAAGGAATCTCCATTGAAATTCCCATCCTTCTGCACTTGACATCAAGACAAACGAAAGAGTTTCAACAAAACTGACATAGCTTTTAACGACACCTACAGAGAAACTGCTGCTGTAAACTATATACTGAAATATACTGAAATTAGTTACAAGTAAGGTCAGAATCGACTGACTACGTTCTATACCTGCATTTCTTTGTAACTGTTGAAAGATTCTTAAACCACTGTAAAACACTGCAGGTATATACAAATGATACCTGGAATTAAAGGAACTCCCATACTCCGTGAATTAGGTCAAATTCAGCATAAATGTTCTGACATCTGTAACTGTGACAGGCTATTTGAAGAACTTAAAAGTAATACTAAGGGTCCTGGACTGCTTTTACACATTACAGCACACCCTTCCTCGGACAACATTGTCGGTGCTTGTGAACTTTGCAAAGACAGCCAGCAAGTACAACGGGGTGTTTGTATGTCAGCCTGGTGACTATTTCAGTATTACAAATTTAATCTTACTCTATTCCTCACTGCTTCAGCCTTCTTTTGAAACCAACACTTGATAAAACATCAAATCATATTTTATTTACTAAGGAAAGAGAGGGAGTGGTCTGACAATTTAAGTTTAGAGCACTGCCGTTCTGTCCTGGTAGTAGGACTGGTAATGGCAACAGCTCTGGGGAGCTACATTATAAAAGGAAGCAACGGATTGTAGAAGAAACGGGCTCATTTCCCATCAGGAAACACACTGATAGCTCAAATTTTCCTCTAGAAGCTGCCAACTCTGCTGGTGAAAGGCGTGACCTCTTTGCAACTACTAGGAAATACTCAAGGAAGTTGCGGAATGTGAACGAAGACATGAATAGAAAAGCGCACAAACAGAAGTATTTTTTAGACCTCTAATGAGAAAATCTCTGCGTCACAGGAGAAAGCAGGATTTTTGAAATGCCTATAAACAAGCGTCAAAAGAACAAAACCACAGACACCACATTTGGTGTTATGGGTTGGCATTCTCTCAATTTCGCGGCAGCAGCGTTACGATAAAACATGACGAGGCGACACAACACGCCCGTTCCCCTAAGTTTTGCAAGAGAGCCTTGAATAACCCACGACAGGATTACTCCGGACGGGAGGTCTCCGTCCCCACCACGGCTCTTGGGACAGCTCCAGAAGTTAAAAACCTGCCGGATAACCCGCCCTGCGCGCTCACCGATGCGACTCCCGCTCCCGGCAGCGGCGCGGGCAGGATGCGGGGCGGCGGCAGCCGCTGCCCGTCTCGGCGGGACCCGCAGCCGCCGCGGAAGCCGGCGCTTCGGCCCCGGGGTCCGCCGGCAGCACCCTGCGGCGGACACGCCCGGTGCGCGGCCAGCGGGCTGCGGCAAGCTGGCAGCCGGCCCCGGGCTGCGCCCAGCTCTGCCCGCGGCTGCACTGGCAGCTACCCGCGCTCGGCACCCTCCGAGGGCAGGAGTGAGAGCGCCTCGCACAGCACCGGGCATGCGGAGAGCGTCCCGCGCTGCCCTTCTCCTCCCCGCTCCGCTGACAAGCCCGGGGCGAGGGGCACCTGCCCGCTCGCCCGTCCGCCCCATCCGACGCCGCGGGGCGAGCGGGTGATGCGGCCGTGAGTCGCCACCGTACCTGCAGGACACGGAGAGCTCCACCCTGGTGGCCGGGATGCTGGAGCTGAGCACGTTAAAATCCCCCACGGACGCCATCTTCGGAAGCCCACCGCTTCTGCCCGGCTTCTGCTGCCCCGCCGGCTTCTCCAGCCCGAACATGGGACAGAGCGGCGCGGGCGGGAAGGCGGGAGGAAGAGAGGGAAGAGGCGGCGCCAATTGGCCTCCCCTGCGCGATGCCGCTGCCGCCCGTGGCGCGGAGCGCGGTGAACGCGGAGCCCCGGCCCGCGCCGCTCCGCACCCACGGGATGCGCCCTCCGACTGGGGCGGCGAGGCGGGAGCGGGGCGTGACGTCACCGCGAGCGGGAGCCGCGCGTGCCCGCCCCGGGCGCGGGGAGCCCGACGGCCCAAGCGAGGGGACGCGCCAGGGCTCTCCGGGGAAAGCGGCACCGGAGCCGTCGCGACCCCAAAGCGTGCGGGGCGGGGAAGTGCCCCGGTGGGGGCGTGCCCACCGTGCGGTCCCGAGCGATTTCGCTCCTGCGCCTCCCCAGTCTCTTGCCCCTGGCCCCTGCGCGGAAATTCCTTCTCCGTCCCGTCCCGCCGGCTCTTCGGGGAATCTCTTCCCTGCGCGTTAGTGAGTGAGGAGCCTCCCCGGTGCCTTCCCCCTTGGCGCTTGCACGGAAACTCCCGCTCCGCTCCGTTCTGTTCCGTCCCGCAGGCTGTCCGGGGAATCCCCTCCTTCCCCGTCAGTGCGTGTGCGGGTCCCCGCGCCCCGAGCAGCCGCAGCGGCGCCTGGGGACAGCGCGGGCGGGACAAACTCCAAGGCCCGGCGCGGGGCGAGTCTCTGGAGCCCCACGACAAAAGCCGCGGGCGGCGAAGGCGCGAGGGATTGCGAGACACGGCCGGGGCGCGGGGCTGGGCTGGGCTGGCGCCTCCAGGGGGCGCGGCGGAGCGGCCCGGCGGGGTAGGCCGGGCTGGGCCGGCAGGGCAGGGCAGGGCCGGGCCGGTGGATGCTCCTCCGGGCCGTCGCCGGGATAGGAAAACATCTGGGTGGTAATTGCCTTCGGAAAACCAACAGCCATTACAATAGCAAAAGAGTCGAGGGAAAAGAGGTGAATTTACCTTGGTTGCTGTGTGCATTGACGCACTGAAAAGGGGGGATTTCACTCTCTCAGAGGTGCACAGACCGTTTCCTTCTTTTTTCAAGACCACCAATCCAGTTGTCTTGAATCTGTTCATAATAATTCACGGTAATCACAACAGCTCCATCATTTTATGTGTCATGTATTTAATTTGTTTCCATTCCTATGGCATCTAAGTAGTCCGCAATATTTATTTCTCATCATAGCAGTTTGAAGAGAGATGGAAGTGCTACCATTCCTGTGTCACAGGTGGGAAGTTAAGGCACAGGTAAATTAAATGCCCTGTCTGTAGCCACACAATATGTAGGACAGGTCGAAGATATCAACCTGAAATCATATACTGAAGTCCTTTACTCCTCTGTCTGGTAATAGCTTTATGTGTAACAATAAAAAAGTTTAATGTGTTTATTTATAAAAAAATTTAACTCTAAAGCCACAAACATTATCAAAATACCTTTATTTTGAATTTAATTTCTAGTTCTTGTTGCTGTAATTCAAGTTCAATGCATGATGTCAGGTAGTACTGAATCAGCGGGAGGGGGGAAGCAGAGGTTAAATGATTTGCTAAGAAGCTGTTTGTTAAAAACAATGCATACAGCTTGCTCATCATACCTACTTTACTATTTATTTCAGTAGTGGAGTCTTTTCCGTGTATCATTACATCAAAATAATGGTAAGAGAACCTGAATGTCAACACCTGCTTAGCTCATAGCAAACAGAAGGAACAGTGGTGGGAATGCAGAAGACAGTAATATGTTCTTGTGTACAGGAGATATACTCTCTGTGCGCAGCACACATCTGAAACATAGCTCCAGTGGCAGAAACTCAAGGAAGATATCACTGATATTTTATTCAGAAACTTCTGACCACATCCTAGTTCTAATCTTCTGGCTCTTTGTTTTCAGGAGGTTATCACCTGAAGTCTCATTTCTTTATTTTCATTCTCTTGTCCAGAGCAATTTGTCAAGCACAGAGCAATTTCTCATCAGATATCTCTGAAGTACTTCCTCTTAAACCAATCTGTCTGAAGTTCTCAGTACAGCCAAGAAACCACGTACTTTTACAAGTATTCTAGGTGTGTCTGCAGGCAGCCAAACCAGTAAGCCTACAGCTGAAATTGCTTTAAAAAGCCAAACCACAAAACCCAAACAACAGATCAAAAAGAAATTTCCTTCACTACTATTTTTGTCCATACTGTAGTGTGAAGGGATGGGTGAAGGACCACTGGTGTCTTGAGAGGCTAATGCCGAGTACTAATAAGCTGCTAGATAACTAAAAGCTAAAGAACAGTTTTTAAGAAAAAAACAGTTTTCCAGCTTTATAATACATTTCCTCCGTCTTGTATAATCCGCTATAGGGATCTAAACATGATCAGTGTATCCCACAGGGCATGGCATGAATAACCTGAAATGTATGAAGAGTTATTATAGTAAGGATAGTACATCACTATAAACGATATAATTGTTACAATGCTACAGGTGTGAGTAACTTAGAAGTATATCATGTAGGTGTGATATGATCTTATATTATTCCCTACTAGTCCCGTTTACTTTTGGTTACGTGGGGGTTTGTTTTGATCCTTTTTTATATTACCTGATCTTAATATTTTATTCTACTTAGAAAAATGGGAATAGTTAGCAATTGCTGATTCCAGAAATAGAGCATCCTATGAAAATAATGGAGGAGTTAAGGAAATTCAAGTCTTCAGTGTTGCTGGGGAGATATCCATCTTCCCTCATCACATTTATAAAGGCACAGATATTTTGTCTTTTAATGTTTCAGCTTAGAGTAAATACATAGTTCTGATGCACTGAGAGTGATTTGTATGGGAAAAAGAAACTAAAAATGAAACCAAGGAGTAGTTGAAAGATGTGCACCAATGGGGTTAAATATACATTATTATCATTCCAGAGAGACACCTTGTATTTTCTCATTCTTAAATGGCACTGAGGTGTGGGAACTGGAACAATGCCCAAGTATTAGGACAGAGGCGGTTTTAGTATCTGAAATTTATGTACAAAATACCTATCAGATTATACTGCAAAAAGAAACATAAGAGCTCTGTGTGGTATATGGTAAGCTGACATTTGAATGACATCAGTGACTCTCTGAAAATTTTGCAATGAAAAGCAGGACATATTTTCTGTGCTTTCTTTTGTGATTATTACTTTATTATTATTAGCTGTTGCTAATTATCAGATACCTACATCACTTGTTTCAATATCTGCAATCTAATTTAAGGAATGAGGGATATAGTTGCAGTAATTATAGCATAAACTATGAACAAACTAGAGATTCCAGAATAGCTGTAATGCGTAACACTGGATGATTGCTTTAAAACATCACAGCTTCCAGCAGTATAATTGAAGCCGAATGCCACAGGATGCAAACATTGATTACTCCCCTCCACCCCCTCAGCTTTCTGCCTTGTAGTTCATTATTAGACATCTCAAGAAAAGAAGTTTTAGGATTAAATCTTTGCACTCCTAAAAAGAATAAAACACACACAGAACCAACACAGACTAATCTGTAGGAAGTTAAGGAACTTAAGGGATCTATTCTACTGTAGATGTGATAGAATATGTGAATGATTATAGAAGTGAACTTCAGCGTTATTGGAACAAAACAATGTGACTACAGTACAATAGCATTTTCATGACAATGATGTTCCTACTCAGTCTGAATTTGTGATGAACATACCAGATTCCCTTGTTCTTCTTCAAGTATCCGTTCAATAGTTCCTTTGAGTAACATCCATCAAACGTCATATTTTTATCCTGGAGGCCACCAAACTGTTTCTTTCAAGAACCTGAAGAATGGAGTGAACTTAGCCATAACGTGGTCCTTTCTGATAGCTGAACATAGCACTGAAACAATTCCAGTATCCTAATGCACACTACTTTGTTTGAGAATTGTTATATCTTTTTTTCCTGCCTTTGATTAATATACTTAATTTCCTCCTTCTTTGCTAGTGCTGATTGTTTCAACGCATTGAACAAAGACAAGGAATTTAGCATAAATTCTTGATAAATAAACCATAATTCCTGATAAACCATCAGTGCCACCATCATTACTGGAACCATCAGCAAGAACTGTGGCTGAATACTGACCACAGGCTTTGAAAACTATCTGTAATAGAACATGCTGATGGATACATTTAGTCCCTTTATTCTTCTAGGATTAATTATCTCCTATAACTCCATGATTTTGCAATCTGCTTTCAAAACACACAAATACTGATGAAGTTCTGGTTTTGTGAAAGTGAAGTCTAAAGGAGGTGTCAGACACAGAGGTTAGATGTAAAGAGAAAGTCTCCACTCCTTCAAGGTTTTCACTTTAAACACTAGTTTTTCAAGGGCTAATGTCTACAGTCACGCAGGTGTCAAGAAGAATACATTCTTCAGTAAAAAGTGTCTAGGCCTTCTGCGTTTAAAAGCCTTTGAAACCTATCCTCGCTCCTTGTCACCATGGCATAAGCATGGGGAAGGTTAGTGAGTTGTCAGTGCACAGACAGATAAAATTTCACCCTTTCTGTACCATGACAAAATTAGTAATGCATTTGTTTGTATACCTCTCTACTGTTTCCATGCAGAATAAAATCACAAAGTGTAAAAATTACTTCCCCTCTTCAAACACACAAAGGACAGCTATCCAACAAATACTCTCTCTATATTTATCTACACTAGAACTCTTATTTATCAAAGTACCTTTAGCACTAGATAGGTTTCCTGTATTGTTTCAAATTTTCTTCCAGTTTGATCCAGGCCAGAAGAAAGAGATCAGCAGCACAACCATAAGGTTCCTTCCTTCCACATCCTAAGGCAAACATTCTTCCATGGAATCAGGTTAAGTAGTATCAGTTCCTGAGACAGTTTTCAGTTAGTTCAAGAGCTCTTCAAACTGTCAAAGACCTCTGAAACATTCTCGAGTCATCCAGGGGGTGTCATGGGATCCATTTCACATCTTACACCTAGTACTGCATAGTAAGGTCTCTACATCTATGAACAGAGGAATTTTAGATCTACTGAGCACTTTTTCTGGCTCTCAGAGTGAAGCAAGTAGTGTGGAATTCAAATTCTAAAAATGTGACTTGGGAGTATTTTTAGTACAGGTTTTTAACTGTTAACAAAGTCAAATTAAAGCTCAGGTTTTATTTTAAAGGACAAGGAAACAAACTGATTAGATCTTTTTGGGTGAAAAAGTTTTATCCATGTGCCTTAAACTGAGCATTGGCCATCCAGCTTGCATTTCTGGACAGGCTGCCAGAAAAATGTGAGGATGCATTTAAGGTAATTTTTCTAGAAAGACCATTCATGAGTGGCTCATGGCAGCAGATAATTCCAGGTTCTGCTGAACTAAGTGTTTAGTATGGCAGAAAGGATGATAACAAGAAGATTGTCTGCATACAGTTTATCTCAAAAATTCTAAATAACAATGTTCAGTGAACATAAGATTAGGCAGCCCCAAAATGAAGCCTCGACATGTTTGTCACAAGATCAGCTGAACACTTCAGGAAAGTATTTTAGTCTCAGAAGAGGGAGAGGAGAATCTACTTCTTGCTCTTCAGTTACTTCCCATGTTCTTGGATTACTCCTGATGATTTGAATTATTTTTTTTCTTCCCTTCCATGCCCACTCACTTCTAGGCCTTCCATATTTCTAAGAAATATCAGCTGATTCGTGGAAAATATTTGTCTGTTACCAATTTTTCAGGAATAATACATTTCACAGTTTCTTTCTCTGCCTAATCACGACGCGTATCTTTTCCCTCCCTGTGCTTCCAGAATATTCATAAAATCAATGCCACCATCAGCAGTACATCTTGGGAGGCCAAGTCTTCATATGTAAAAGTTGCTTTGTGAATTTGGCTAATGCGGAAGAAATTAGCACACAGCTTCTACAATTTGAAGGTATGTTATCCAGTTATTTTCTTCATGGCAACTGAAGTCAAACTCAGTTCTTTTAGGAAAAAAATCATTACAGCAATTCTGAATCCACAGGAGCAACACCCAAACTGCTACATCCTCCTCCATCACCCGGGTTGTGGCTTCGGTACTCATGCACATGACTTCATGTATTTCCTGCTAACGTCAAGGAGGTATTGGGTCACACTGCTTCAGGCATGAAAGAAATCAGTAACTCTGCCAGAATAGAGACAGATTTAATCTTTGAGAGTAGACTCCATCACAGATTTCATGAGGGAGCACCAATTGCTGATCTATTACCTACCTGTAAATATTCAGACAAATGTGTAAATGGTGAGGGTGATGACCTGGACTAATCTGGGTAAGTATTGGATCCACTGGTTGCCAATAGTCACACACTTGAACTCATATAAATAAATAGTCTGGATGATATATCAGGTTCACTTAGCATTTCATCTTCCCAGAAGGACCCCTGTGGAGTCAGGGTAACACTTTATATTCTAATTAGCCAGCAAGAAGCAAACCCAAACTTATTCTGTCAATTGCTTTTTAACAGTTTCTTTCACAAATTTCTCAGTGTAAGCCAAGATAGTGGAATTTCAAAAACCTTGTCACCATATGTGCCCATACCATTTCTATGGCTTCCGCATTTTGAAAAAAAGTGGTGGGTGTTTCTGTATTCCTTCAAAGATCAGTGAAATCCCAGCATGTTGCCAGGTCCCTCCATGTACTATTTTTCATGCAGTCAGGATTACAGTGAAACTCTGTCCCAAATTAATTTTGAAGGCTGCATGTGATTTACTTTATTCACTTCTTGATTTTTTTTTTTCCCCAAGATTATACTTGTTTTGTGGAAGAAATCAACAAATGCCCTTTGGGCAAAAAGAGAACACGGTTCTATTTTCAGAGATGAAAATCTTCATGTCTCCTTAGGACTCTCTGTCATATTTGATAACTCACTCTTAGAACCAGAAAACACAAGCCTCTCCCACACAATAGGTTCTTATGGTCTGGGTTCTGGAAAGAGGAGGAATTGTGTCTGGGAATATTTGTGAAATTGTGCGAGGATATAAACGTTCTGTTTCCCAGCTGAAAGACGTTCTGAGTGGGTAACCAGTACTACCTGTGATGTTGATTTGGCTTCCACAATTGATTTTATGCCTCCACCTACAAGGACTCGAGCAGCAATAACTGAAATAATAGGAATATCATTAAACACCTCTACTCCCGTAATTATCAATAATTAGTCCTTGATAGGAGCTTCAAGGTCAAGACAAAGCAGACATTAATCTATTAAATCACTTTAGCTTTCACCTCCAGGGTAAGCCTCTAGCAGTAGGGGCTTTTGTTCAGATACGCAGAGTTTATCATTTTAGATAAAATGCAATTTTTTGAGCTCCTCAGTATGGTTGGGTTCTGCAGAGCCCATAGTTTTCTCCCAGTGTGCAGACACGAGGTTTCTCTCAGGGAAGGAACTGTGCAGTGGCCTGGGTTGCTCTGCCCCTCAGTGGGCCTGGCTATTGCCTACACAGCTGGGATATCTCTGCAGCAAAAGGGAGGTCCTTGTGCACAACATATTTTGAAGAAATACAGTTACTGCAGGACATTAATGTCTTTTTCTTCCCATTTACCAAGCTCCAAAGTGACTACACAAACTCTCAGAGAAGCTGATTTTAATCACGCATGACTCACTTATAACTATGAATTGAATTTTCCAACTTTACAGCATTTATTTTGATTGCATTTTATAATGACAGTTTCCATCCTAGTTACCAAACAGTAATTTATGATATAGGTTAATTTTGCGTTATTAATGAACTATCAAAAAGGCAGTGTGACTTATAGTAATGACATTTAGCAAGTCACTAAAATATCTAGAGAAAAAATAAGAACTTCAGAGAGTTGCTTCTTTTCCTTTCATGAAAACAGAAAAGAACCGCAGATAGAAAAGTGAATTTTGTAAGAATATTTCTTCTTTTTTCATACTCATGTATTCCCTCATTCATGAATTTTAATTTTATATCATTTTCCATTCCATTAAAATACCTTAAACAAACAGTTAACAGCATGTGGATTGTTTTTTGGGAACACTGTCCATCAGATTTTTCTCATTTCATGGCAACATTCAAGCAATTAAGACTTTAATGAGGCTGAAAATTTCCAGCCCAAATAATGTAATGAGTTTGACTATCTTCCAGAACAACTGTGGCACTAATGCAGGAATGAGTTTAACCATATGCTTGAATTCATAACTCTGTTGTTGGGCAGCAGCTGTCTGCCTCTTAAGTGAGGTGTGAAGCTCATACTTAACATTTGCTGATTTTGGAGGCTTTATTGAACTATTGCTTTGCCTGTGTGTGAAGTACAAGTACAATATTGCCATTTTCTCACCTGTCACATTCTGCTCTCTCAATGTACTTACTCATATCCACAAATTATTCAAATGAGACCTGATCCATTACTTCAGTTTTTAAATACCTCTAAGGATTGCACAATATTTCTCAAATGGGAGGTAAATTAGATTCTGTTACTTAACAGATTATGAAAAATTAAACTGTATCAGCACCATGGACTGAGCTGTGCTGATGGCTTCCAGGACTTTCTCATTCTGTATCTGTGCTAAGTGAGAACTTTTCATTTCCTCTTCTTTCAGAAAGGTTTTGCATCCTGATAAAAACAGTACTTGGTTTCCTAAAATGACTTCATACACATTATTTATCCAACTGTGAAATAAACATTAATCTTCAAAAATAAAGACCTAATTAGCTTGGAGCAATTGCCAGATACCAGCAGCATACTTTCCAGAGCCACAGTGCAAGAACTCTGTGAAAATTTTTCTACTATTTAGGTAACCATAGCACAGTTGTCTTCAAGTTATTCTGCAAAAAAGATGCTGGCTTGCTGCCTGCGCAACCAGCATTTGTCCCAGCTGAGAAAGTAGCTTCATAAACACTTCATTTTTTTTTTCTGGTGGGAAAAAAAAAGTAAAAAAGAAAAGAATTCTAAAACAAATTTAAAGGAAAAGTAAAGAGCAGATTTTAAAACTGTCACATGGACTGCAATTCTGAATGTGCTTCAGAGATAAACACAAAACTCCATTAAATAAGAAAAATATATTTTATTTGAATAGTGATTCCCCATTTCATATTTATATATTTGATTTAACATTTAACTATAAACACACAAAAAAAATTAAATTCAGTAGCTTTTCAGCAGCTTTTAAAATGGTAAATTAATCTTGCTTTGGATGACTACGAGAAAGATTAGAATGATTCTTAAACATATTGGATTTTGAACAACCTATGCCAAATTCATCCTTATAGGAACTCAACAGAACTGAAATGATCAATGAACTAATTAACCCTCTTGAATTTAACAGATAATTCAGTACAAATTAATATTACACTTTAAATATTAACTTCAGGTCCTTAATTATTTACAGTTTTGGTGTATCTTTTCATAGTGATATAATTAGCATAGCTATGTGGGGATATGTAGTAATTTTAGAATAAGTTTGATTGCAAGATATATTTTTAGTCCAGCTTTTGTGTTTCCCAAGAAGCATAAACAAACTTTTGAAAGGGAAAGGCACTAAAAAATCTTCTACTTTTAAAAGTTTCTACTTCTTAAAAGCCTTTTGGGAAAATATTATGTATGTTTCAGTATTAATCTATATAAAGAACAAACTTGGGCTCCTAACACAAGGATAAATTCCCTGTAGATAATTGCTGATTCTACATAATACTATACTATATTATTGCTACACATAATACCAATCATAACACTCAGTCCAGTTTTAGTCTTGCAGCATACCTAAATCCAAGAACCAGCCCTAATTCAATATACAATAAAATCCTCTGCTACCTGGCACCTGGTAGAAGTAGCCTCCCAACACGAGCATTCTCCTCAGTCCCGCTTAGATCCCAAGAACTGTATCATGCACTGTATGTCCGAAAGGGCCGCTTTCAGCTATAGCGAGAACCCAGCTTTCTTTTTGCAGCTTCATCAGTAATCCTGAGTTTACCTTCTGCAAGACTAACCTTTGCCTTGGCTTAGAAGCCACTAAGACCACAGAAGCTCGGTATGGCAAGGAAAGTTTAGGAGTTATGCTTCAAAACCTACTTTATCATCCCTTTTCAAATTAAAAACATGTTTTACTTAGTATTCTGTGATTCTAACATCTCTATTTAGACTTAACAGTCCTTCCAGGTAGAAAATCTTAATGATTAAAACTAGTTATCTAAAGAATAGTTTTTATCCAGCTTTTTAAACTCACTAGCTTTAATTTTACTTATTGCTGTAGATGTTTGTCAAACTATGAATCTAACATAGTTAGATAATACATCATGAGGCCATCTCAGCATGGCAGCTAACTTAGTAGGGAAAGCACCATTTCACATTATCCAAAGCATGGAAACCTGCTGGTTTTTATCAAAGAGTGGTGGGATAAATGAAGCTGAAAGTGATCCCCATGTTTCACCTAGTCCTCCTGCTCTGAGCATGGCCATTGTCAAAGCTAGGACAAGTTGCTAGGGCTTTTGTTCAGTTGAGGCTTAAAACTCCCTAAGGCTGGGATTTTGCAGCTTTGCCAGGTGGCCCTTTCCAACATCTAAACACTTATAAAAATTTGCCCTATATCCAATTGAGCTTTCCTTTGATGCAGCTTGTGACTGTTGCCCTTTTTTCTTTCTTTTGTTCTTTCTTTTTTGTGCACCTTCGAGGCAACACTCACAGGTATCATCAGAGAGCTCCACTTGGGTAATAGGTAGCAGCAGTTACACTCTTCGTCCTTCTCATCTCCAGGCTACACAAGGAGAGTTCCCTCTGCTCTTCTTGCTCATTATGATCTAATCATCAGCTCCCTAATCATCCTAATGATCTTGCACTGACAGGTCTCTGCAGTTGAATGTCTTACTAGCAGGGGTCCCAATGCAGTTCAAAGATGTGACCTGGGGGAAAAGATCCCTGCTGGCTCTGCTACCACAACCCCAGGTGTTGTTAACCTTCACGGTGCCCGGGGTGATCTCTCTGCTCGTTCATGTTCAGTTTGTTGTCTGCCAAGGGCTTTGCTGCAGAGCTGCTGTCCAGCCCCTCAGAGCCCCTCTTTTACCCATGTCTGGGCACACCCACCCCACATGCAGGGCTGTGCGTTGGTCTGCGTTGAAACCCACAAGGCTCCTGTCGGCCTGACACAGGGGCCTCTCTCAACACAGCAAGTCAAGGTGATAACAGTCTTTATTGCTTATTCTCTCAAACTTGATCAGGGTTTTTTTGTGTCTGATGATAGCTTTTCACAGCACAATGAAGTGTGGTAAAACAATAAACATCAGTTTACAAAAAAATAGCTCTATTTGGGTTTTTTAAATTAACAATTAATTTTTGTTTCTTTCAGAAGTACAACTCATAGGTAGAATGTAGTGTTGGTCTTAATATCAGCCTTGGCACAACTTCTCAAACGGTCTGTGAACTTGACATACCAAGAGTCTCTCAGGTTGCAGAAGCCAAACCCTAACCACCTTCTGCACCATCAACTTATGTCCTCCCCACAGCCCTTGGTTTTCGTAAAAAGCAAATACAGCACAAGAGTCTGTTTTGCATTACTCTCCAAAACTTAGATATATATTTCACTACACAGTGAATCTTTGCACTTTACATTTACCTCATTTATTATATTGTCTGAAACTGAATTTCTAATATTGCCCTTTCAGTTTATCTTTGTAAAGCTCTCTTAAAATATGCTGTTCCTTTTATAGTTGCTTTTCAAAATAAACTTCTTACAGACATTTGCTAGCTAAATCTAATTAATGAAATTGAATCTTCTTTTGTAGTAAAGGGAGACAAATAGGGTGAGAAATGCAAATACTAACATATATCGCTTCTTCATCAAAGGCTTTTTTCCCAGTATGCTTTCTGAGAAATTGCATCTGCAATGCAAATGAAAAATAGTTGATATACAAACAAATAGATGATATACAGCTTTATTTAACTCTCATTTTTTGATGTTTAAAACATTTCTAAATGCCCCTTCCTCTTTGCAGAAAAAGGCTTTTGAAACATAAATATCTCATGTGAGAGCTGCAGAATTGTTCAGATTTTAACTACTCATGTCCTCTTTCATTTTTGATGTCAGTGGAATGCATATACTTTATTTACAGTTACAGAGAAAGAAATACTTTCATAATCTGTTTGTCATATTGAGGAATAGACCAGATATGTAAAAAAGGTCTTAAAATGAAAAGGGACAGCTTCAATTGTGTAAGCAACATTATTACTGCATACTTTAGAATTGCAAAAGTTATTTATCTAAACATATGGGACTACAACTACAGAAAAAAATTCTATCTTTTAAAAACAATTTGCTTGGAATAAAATAAAGTTAAATATTAATAGGTTTAGATGATGATGTAATGATTGTTTATGTTGCCACTGCTCCATACCACAGTTATTACATAAAAGTGAATTCTGAGACCAGTGTTGCATTCAAAATCATGTTATGGGCAGGAAGGAAAACTCCCTATATGGAAGCCAAGAATTTATTGTTAGTCTAATGAAAATCTCAATACTAATTACAATACAACAGACAGTTATTAAGATTAGTCTAGTCACAATAATACTTCCTGCCATAGTACAAATTATCTGATCAATGCAGAATGACATTAATAATGGAGTCAAAACTGTTGTACAAAACCCTCCAAGTATCTAGCTCTGCTCTTGGCCTCTGCTGTTTGGTCCTGTGGGCTTTTGTGTTTGGTCCTGTGTTTGATGGCATCAGTACTGCTTGAGAAGAAGAAGGCTGCAGCAAGCCATCAGCTCCTCATGCCCTTTGCCAGGACAAGTGTGGTGTTCATGATGGAGTTCCTTCTTTGCTGGAAGGAGGTGTATGATGTTGATGGTTTTCCTCCCTACCATGAGAACCCTCACCTGGGGCAGTCTTTCAAGCCTGGTCCTGCGAGCTCCTGCCTCATTGCGTTGCTCTTTCAGCCCTTTTGGTTTTGCCCAGCTCCCAAACTCCACTTCCTTACCAACCACGGATGACCTCTTTAAAGCACTGGGCTCCCCAGTAGGAGGACATCCTGAGCACCCTCTTTTCACCCTCTGCTCTCACACTTGGCACCCTGTGCTCCCATTTGAAGGTCTCTGCTATTACACCATGACAGTGCTCCTCTGCACTACACCATTCTGTGAAGGTTACAAATACATCATGATACACAGAATAACTACTGGCTACTACTACCTGTAGAAGAATTCTAATTATCTCTCTTTTCCAGGTGTCTGTGAGTATATATGTTCTATTTAAGAAGTGTAAACTTCTAACACAGGCTTTAAAATTCTGCTTAAAGGGAAAATCTGATAACTTGGACACTTCAAGATGTAACTTGTAGGGACTTTGGTATTTCTGGACTCGGTACTTCAAATTCTGTTCTGACTAAAGTAATGCGATAAATGTGAAGCAACTAGATCACAGCAGAGAGCTGAAGAGTAGTTGGCACACAGTTATTATTAATAGTTCTCTGAATTCTCTTTGTGCTCTGCACTGTCTTAACACTGGAATTGTTCCTGCCTCAAAGAGATTAAATTAGGCTAAGGTTCAACATGTGGATTTTAAAGATAACAGCAGAGGATGGGTAACAGAGAGCACACAGAAAACAAATAATGCCGGATAATTACTTCTATTGATAAAATCTGTGAATGGAGACAATGCAATGTAATACATCCAGATTTTACTAAAGGATTTGATATAATTTCTCACCAAATGATGTGTTGATTAAAAATTAGCACTATACAAAATGAATGCAGCACATGCTAAAAAGAATGTGACTCAGAAAGTAATTCTAGAGAGCATCTATAATGGTGTGATGCAGTATCAGTTCTATTCAATGTATTTATCCTTTACTGGGAAACTTCACAGATAAAACATAATGGAGACCATTATAAGGAAAAGAAGTAGGTCGATCAAGTGATTGGAATTTCATGGTAAACCGAGTTCCCTGGAATAATGGTTCAGTGTAGTTCAATGCAAACACATGCCTATAAAATGCAAAGATATGGATCATTCACTTAATATAAAAAGCCCTGTTTTAGAGAGCAGCATGTTTCAATTCAACACAGAATTGAAGACAAGATGGATAGCAGCTTTAAACAGTTCATAGTGCTGTAGAATAGGAGATGAGTTGTAGCCCGGTCCCCAAGCACAGACTGGCCACAAGCAGCAGATACTGTTTTCAAGGGGCCTTAGGAAATACAGAACAGGAGTCTGAATGTCTCAGGAGAATCAAATCAATGCATGTAAGCCAGGAAATTTTTTTCCCATTGACAAACAATATTTTGTACACACGAGTTTAAATAATAAAAACTTTAAGGGATTGGCTGCAAGACAATTTACAGCAAGGAAAACTACCCTGCCTCGGAATACACTGGCAGCAGTCCGCTCCTCCTTTAATCATCCTCCTTTTCATCATATAACCCACCTAGCCAGGAATCGAGTTGCCGTCCCAAAAGACAGAGCTTGGCTGGTGCTGCATCGCTTTACCGTGTCACCGCTCTGTGCTGGTACGGAGAAGCCAGAGAGGCCCCTGCGCTCTAAGCTGGAGTTCGCTACTGCACTCGGCTGCTCAGCACCCCCTGGCCGCGGGGCTGCTCCTGCCAGCTGTGCTCTCTGCCACTTGTCCCCGCCAGCTGTGTTTGCTGCCGGCAGGATGCTCCGCCGTGCCTCCACAGGCAGAGCGGCTGCTCGGCACTCTCAGCTGCAGGCTGCTCCCATGTTTTGCCGGATTATTTCACGTAGCAGTGTTTCAGCTCTTAAGGCAGGTTCAGTGATGTGCAGGAATGTGGTAAAGTCATTGCCACAGATAGAAGAGTCCCCAAATACTATCACTTAAAGATAAATTCAGTCACTCCTCGGGATTTTTTTTTCGTAAACTCTTCCTACTCCAGCAATTTACTGTAGATTTGTCGGATTCTCCAGGCTTTCCCCATCCCTATACCTTAGCTGATTTTAACAGAAATGCTGTCAATATTACAAAATACCTATGAAATGTAAATATGTTAAAGCCTGACATGTTGTCTGTTGAAGTCAGTAGTTCCCACTGTTCCACAGGTGCCCAGAGTGGGTGCACCCCACACCACAGCCTGCTACTTGCAAGGAAGGCCTCCTGGTCCCTGAGCAGCTTACCTGAGCAAAAGTAAAGCCTAGAATGTGTCCCTGTACTTGTATGTAACAGAACAAACAGCAAAAACATCCTTGTAAAGTAATGCTTCAGATTGTGGTGGGGTTTTGAGTTTTTTTTTTTTGGTGGACTCTCTCTCTTCAAGAAAATGTTTTCTTTCCTTGGTTTTCCTACAGCTTCAGCTACACAGTTCGAACATCCAACTTTTTCTGTCTGCAGCATTTGCTGCAGTACTGAAGCATCAGGAAAAGAGCAAACTTGTTAGGCAACATCAGTAAGACTGATCACTTGTCTGTTTCTGGCTGGTTGTCAGAGCAAGATTAAGGAACCAGTTATCCCGCATGCTAACATTTAATGGTACTCTGCAGTGCTACTATAGATCACTTAGCTGAGCCAAACCAGTTAGATGGTCATTGCTGTCATACATACAGGATGCAGATATTTCCCAAATTTAATGCTTAAACTATTAGCCTTGTTCTTCACTTCTTCTTCAGATCAATTTTATTTAAAAAAACTCCATTTCAAAGGGATTTGAAAAACCAGAGATGGCTCTAAAACTAGTCTAAGGGATTATGTGGCAAGTTCCCCAAACCAGTCAAGGCTGAAAGAACCAGTTAGAATGGGGAAGGGGAAAAGCTCTAAAACTACTGCTTTGTGACCAGCTGTGCTATTTTGAACAGTGCTAATAGGAAAACCATAGCCCATTTTCATGTCTTGTAAGTCCATCCTCATGCACAATTATTGTGTCCCTTCCTATCTGTTGACAAAACCTTTATAGGTTATAGTGTGAGTAGCATAAACTACTTCATCCTTGTGATTCATTTTGCAGTGTTTTAGCTAACCTTATTTTACTGCAGCACAATGGTTTTCATGATAAAGGACAATATATGGAAAATGTGGGCCTCTCACCTGCTGTACTAACTGGCTTGCCTGGGGACTTCTGGGTGTCAGTTCCTGGGAACCAAAGGATCATCTCAAGAAGGAGCCCTCCCTCATATACTTTCTTGGCAATTCATCTAGGGGAAAAAATTTCACAGTGAGATTTTCTATCCAGTTCCAATCTGCTGCCTGATGACCTAAATAGCTGCAATTTAGAATCAGTTGAAACTCCTTGGATAGAAATAATCTCATCTGATATTAAAGTCTACAGAGTAGGTGTGCATGTGGGGAAAGGTGTGTAGGCTCCTGCTGTGATCAGGGAGACCTAGCAAATGCTAGCAGTGGAATCCAGGCTGGGATAGACCCAGCCAGAAGTAGGAGCCTGCTTCCATGTGGGTGACACACTCTGGAGGTGCCGTTGTCTGCACTGGTGGAAAGGGGCACCCCTGCTCATGTCCAAGTCTGGGCTGCAGACACCACGTTTAAACAGGAAGAATCTCACTCCATCTCTTGTATTTCCTGTGTTCAGTAAGACCAAAGAAAGCAGAGCACATAGCAACAATCCCATAGCAATTTATAGTCATAAATGGTATAAAACAAATAACATTAAGAAAAGGAGCTGTAATAGGTTTGGTTTGTTAAATGTATGCAAGCATTGGTTGCATAGGAACTAACACATGAAACTCATTGTAATTGTGTCAGTTATAATAGCAACTACAGGGAATATATATTTCATACTCTCTCTAAATTAGCCTCCTGTTTTCTAGAGGGGAAAAAGAAGAAACCACAGAGAAAACATTTGCTGTTTAGGGATGGATTTTGAGATCTACTTATAATAGGATAATTATTGCTTTTTAAGGTTCAGCAGAAGATATGCTTATTAAGCTTAATAATGGCTCTATTAGAAACACAAAGCCAAATAACCAACAGTTGTCCTGCCTCACAAGAGTAACAATTAAAGGGTGTGATCTGGAGCAGTAAAAGGAATAACAGCAAGTAGACAGAAGTGAGAGAGAAACCGCTGTGCTTGGAAACTGAGCATTGCAGAACAAAAGGCTATCAAAGCTTATCTGAAGTAACCATAATGCCTACAGTAGAGAATATTTGCCAAGCCAGTATCATTAAACAAAAACTGAAGTCACATTTAAAAGCATACTGCTTTTTTTCATAAAGCAACTTTTCAGTAATTGCTGATCTGACCTCTACACCTCAAAACAAAATGCAAAACAAATACAACAGTATTATAGATATAACATTAGGAATTTGAGAGTTGATTCATTGTCCCATAAAAATCAGCAGTAACAGGCTAAACTGATAATGCAGAAAGAGTATTTTATTGCAATAAAATGAAGAGCACCAGGAATATTTTAACATTCTGCTGGGAGTTCTGGATTCACATTGTCTCTCCAGATGTTAGACTGAAAGTTTTTCAGATTTCTGTCAGGAATGAGGTTTTTAGGGGAAAAAGATACAGCACCTATCCTCCCTGATGTGTAAGGATTAGCTTGAACAAAAAGTAAAAACCTCAAACTTCTCTAATATTTTTTTCTGTTTTCTTTCTGTCCTTTCGCAAGTTCTATTAATCTTTAGGGGATGTTTCAAACAATTTTCAGGCTATTTAGCCCCACTGCTGGGCTAAATTTGACCTGTAACTTAGAAAGTAATACAGTGCAATAGGACCAAACTACTGGGAAAGGCCAGGTGCTGAAGCACCAGCAGCAACCCCATGCCCTTTATGGGTGATTTACTTCCATACAGCATGAATGCTCCTTGATGGCTGGGGTGCATTCCATGCTGTCTTAGAGAACCTGCTCTAGTTTAGCTCATGTGAAAAAAATGCACTTCACGTGCCCCTAGACTCAAGTGCAGTAAGCGGAGACAGTCAGGAGATTCACTCCAAAAGCTTGTTCTTTGTCTGAACTAAAGTGCTATCACAGGAGCACCTTTGTCATATACACTACTTGCAGAAAAGTCAGTAGGAATTCTATGCATCACCCAAAATATGAAACTGAGTCCTCAGACAAGTTAAGAATGCATGAACATATTTTATATAACACTGGTTTAATAATCTCCTATAAAATCTTTAATTAAACATCCTGTTATTCTGTATTTATTGGCAGGTTGACATGAACATTTAATGTGTAAGTATATTTTATTAATATAGAAATAGTTACTTTTTCAAAACAGAATTAAAATGGGTAGCTCCAAGTGATCCACTAAGAAAGGAAGAAAGAAAGAAATACTTAAAACACACACAAAAATACTGTTGTCTGATAAATGTGTACAGAAGAAGGTTCATCCACATACAAAAGAACTCTTGAAGACGTAACAGTCATCTTTAAATTGTTGCTTCATGGTTTGAAACTCCCCTTAGATTCTGAAAGTCAGGAAGTGTCTGTTTCAGATAGGCAAACAGACTCTTTGCATCTCACTGGAAATACTGTTTTAACTTCCATTGCTTTCCAGCTGCCTATAAATTCCAGACATTTTAAGTTAGAGTTTCTCAAATTCCCTCTCCTTTTCTAGCCTCCAAACCTCTATGATCACATGAAACAAATTAAGAAATAATTAAATGCTGCATAGTTTGTGCACTATATTATTTTCTTTTGTGTGTTACTAAAAGAATTGGTTTTTTTCTGCCATAAAGTACAGTACTTCCAGCTGTGTGATCTAAAAACACATCAGTATTATGGAACTGTTCTTTTGTCATTACCAACTTGGCAATGGCTCAGAACAGCTTTCCCATCAGACTTTGCCCATGGAAGGAAAAAGAGAGGAACATTGCTTGTATCTTCAAAATTATTGTGTGAAGTTTTATACATGTATATGTACATATGCATATATATACATTCCAAAATTGCCATGCTTTTTATCTCAGCTTTCTCAGATTTATTCTCCATAAAGCATAATCAGGTGGTGAAAAAAACTGATCAACACCCTTTCAAAAAGCAGAGAAAAGTGTTGCTTTCCTTTTTGCTTCCTCTGAATTCATATTGAAATTTCTATATTGTATCTGGGATTAATTTTTTTTTTTTTTTAAATACTAGGAGTTTGGAAACCTTTTATGGATGACTGAAAAGCAATCATGGCATCATGGTCTACAAAAGAAGTATTACAAATCCATGATCTGGACTCCTGATACAGAGGGAAAATGCCCCAAAAATGGCATTATTACTGCTTGGAGAAAACACTGGGACAAACATTAAAAGGAAAAGGTTCAGACAGACCTAAAATGGGAAACCATGGCAGAACTGAGAAGGACTTCATCATCCACCCACATCTATTGATAAAGAGAGGATCTGGAGAAGATAACTAGCAACAGAGACAGTTATTTCTCACAACAGTTTTAGTAATGGTTATTCAAAGACCATGGATGTCCTATTAAGTAAACACCTCACTTGGCAGACACAATGTAGTCTAATCACACCTGACCATGAAAGATCAACTAGGAGTGATATCTGTGGGGACAGCATGAAGTAAAAACAGGGCCAAAGAACAGAAAGGGTAAAATCTTGAGCAGCTTCCCTGGTGTGAGCAACCTTTCAGGTGTGAGTTTCAGCAGTATCCCAAAACATCGAGCTCTGCATTGCTTTGCAATCTTGTTTGATAAGTGAGAAATAGATTGTATTTCACAGCACTTTCCCAGCTAAGAGGGCAGTCCTCTGTTCCTCAAATAATCCCTGTGTCTGCAGGAGTTTGAGATCAGCCGCACATTTAATTTCTGCACACTCCCATTATCTCCCCTCCATACGTGTGTTTATGTGGGGGAGAGGGAGGGAAAAGGTGGGAGGAAGCAGTGTAGTCCTGAGCTATCAGCAAGAGAATGGAAAGATTTTATTGTATCCCACAAGTGCTGGACTTTGGTCTCACCAAAACAGGAGTTGGGGCTGGTGTCAAGTGCTTGTGAAATTGCATGAACCAAGAAGGAGCAGATAGAGCAGAAAACTTAGCAGGAAACTTTGCTTTAAAAATAGCACCCCAAAACGTTTTTGGTACATCCCTGAAGCTCCATTATATTTGAGCACAATCTACAACTGCAACAACCTCCTGAGCAAAGTTCAGTGAACAGAAAGGACACGGAACTCTCATTAATTTAGGATTTTTTTTCCATTTGGGTCTTTCTCTGTGATGAAATTCTGCAACAACCTTTAGAGAGTGTCTGGTTGCTACAAGGTCTACACAGTCCCTTCTGGGTCACTAGGAAAAGCCTCACCATCTGTCTCAGGCCTGGAACTGCTCAGAATAGCTCCAAGGCTCTGTCCCTGCTATCCATGCATCTCTCACTGCCTCTGCACTCTCAGGGCTTCTCCAGCTGACTGCACTGCTTCCAAGAAAGGGCACTTTCCTGCCCTCCTTCCTTCATTGCTTTCACTGTGCCCCGAGTGTAGCAGTCAGGACAGTGCACAGGAGTGTTTGGGGACCTCCACCCTTGCTATTTGGATGTGTGCTGTCTCCCTGAAATTCACAGGGCTTGCTCATTTCATTGAGTGACCAACAGGAGAGGACACCAGAATGCTCTACTGCACGTTTTTTTCTTTGAGATACTTGTAAGATGACTTCTTGGTAGCCATGGGGCGGTGGCTGCCAAATCTGGGGCATGACCTGGGAGCATTGCTGGAGCTTATATCAGCAGCGCTCTGCGTCTGGGCCAGTTTTAATCCCTATAGTTTGTTAGTCCCTAGAGAGAGATCCCACCTTTGTCAGCACATCCTCTAGCAGCTCTACTTCTGTCTTGGGATGGAAATGCGCCTCACAAGAGAAAGCCCTGGCAGTCTCCTTCCCTCTGAGCCCAGTAGGTTCATTTCATCTACATTTCATAATCCTCTGCAGCAGTATTTGCATTTTATGCATTTGCAGTGAGCACAGTGACAAATCTCTAGCCAAGGTCTCTATGGGTCACTGCTGAGGCTCCAGGCACCTGCCCCATGGATCCAGGAGCAGGGAAGCCAAGGTGCCACTTCCCAGCCCAGGTCATGGATCTTGGTGGGTGCCTGCACTGGGAGGCATCCCAGGAGAGGTTGCATTCTGGCTTGCGTCATGGTGCTGAGCCCTGAAGTCTGACTGCTCCTGTATCCACCCCAGTCACATTACCCCAGACCGCAGGGAAAACTGGCATTCATGGATGTCTGACTCACCTTGCCATGTCACGCCAACAGCTGCTGGTCTTTGCCCCTGGGCAAGGGGTGAGGGCCAGGAACAGGGTCACTGCTCCCCTGAGCCAGGCACCAGCTCTGCTGTAGGAGACTTGTTGTCTACCTCATGCTCATTGTAGACCCAGTGATATTTTTCATCTTTGCTGCAGACCTGTTGGCAACATGAGTGGCAGATAGTCCCTGCATGAGAATGGCAATGAATTGCTTTGATTTTCAAGTCGATTCAGGTACCACCTGGTGACAGGAAAAAGTAATTACCAAAACCTTCACAAGAAGTTATTCCAATATATTACATAGTAATATTTACCAAAAATCTGATCATATCAATGGTATTTTATAATCTTTGTAACTATGTGGAGACCTCCAAAAGCACTGACTTGTCACAGAAATCTCCATATGCTTTGCAAAAAACCTACAAAATGTCCTTTCATTATTCATAATCGCAAACCCAAGAGAGACTGCTGTGATCAGTTGGCATGACACAGGCTAGGGATACAGTTCCAAAAAACTCCTGAATTACTAAGCAAGAGCATTTATTTTAGAAAAGCATCCACTTCTCTTTTAAAAATTTCTACTGCAGCAGAATTCACCACAGTTCTTGAAAAGCTGTTCCAACAATTAAAATAGCAGTGTTTGAATTAGTCTAATTTCTTTAACAGACACCAAATCTTACCTTTGCTAATTTAAAGAGCTTCTGCCACTGCATTTCTGCCCCCGTAGGTACACTGAGACTCTCATGGGACTGAGCCTTCTCCTGGCCATTAGAGACAGGTTGAGCTCCACAGTGCATTCACAAGAAAATGCTTTTTATTTGTAGCCTTTCAGACATTGTTGTGGCTTTACTTTGTGGCAAGCTTATTTATTTCAGTATATTCCACATATCTCTGACACCAGAATGGGACAGAGTGTTCCAACAAGATGGTACCAGTATGACAAACAGATGAGTTATGAGGCATGTCTGCCTTTACTTGTCTGTATATCTGAGGTTGCTCTACCTCCTTTTTGATTCATTGGGAACTCATGCTCAGATCCAACAAGCTCCCACATCTCCTCCAGTGTCTCCTTTCCTCTAGCAGAGTCACATCTTCCTTTGTCTCTTCTTTATTCGAGGACATGCAATACTTCATCAGGCCATATCAGAATAGATTTTTGGCATCCAGCTTACTGAGCACAGCAGAGCCCTTTTGTGCATGTCCCCTTCATTTAATTTGTTCTTCTTCAGTCAGTGTAGCTGATTCAGGCTACCACCATCTTTTCATAAAAAATCAACATAAAGCTTTTACAAAAATGGACAGTGGGGATCCTTTGAGATTAAACCTAAAATCATCCATTTTATATAAAAAAAATTGAAGTGTACACTGAGTAGCATGGAGAATGTTTATTTTTCCCTTCTCTGCAGAAGTGAAGCCTAATGGCATATTCTTAGGGGTCACTGTACCTTGGCTGGTGAATTTCTGTGTTCTCTTTATGGCTTTGTAAGGCAGAAGCCTAGAATCAGCAGGGTTTTGAAATGCAAAGTAAGATTTTTTCCTTTACATTTCAACTCCTTCAGATTCTGAGGGGCTCAGCTGGTGGGTTTTATGGCCAACAAAGGCAGGATGGAGAAAGCAGCTGACTACCAATGCTTTTAAATCCCAGCCTGAGAAGTACTCACTCCACTGAAAATCTCTATCTGTAATAAATATAATCCACACCAACACTTGAGGAAGTTAATTCTTTAATCCAATCTAATCTTAGAAGACAGTAAAATATTTGTCTGTAGATTCTTGGGTTTGCCTCATATCCCTTTTAACATGTGATCATTATTTTTTGTTGAAGTTGTTATCCTTCTCACAAGAAGAAAAAAGAAATTGTCGGAATGGGAAGGAACAAACAGTGTAACCAGAACTTCAAAAAAGTGTAAATGATCCAAAATTACACCTGTACCTCAATGCTCAGAGAGGATAAATAGCCAGATACACACACATCCACATAAACTCCTTTTTTCTTTGATGTCCCTAATACAAACGCTGACCAAGGACTGTCTTGTTTACTTTTATGGAATAAATACATGAAATCAGAGTCCAAGGCAGATGTACTACTGACTGGTGATTTCCTGTTGTGTTCACTGAAGCTACAAGGCACAAAAAAATAACAAGAAAGGAATAAAATCCAGGTTGTAATACAAGATTGAACAGCATATTGATGCTGGTAGGAGTGTCTTTTTCTGCACTTATTTTTTTAATATATATGTGCAAGTGCCAGCTTAGTCACTGATTTCAGAGAAAACCTGTGAGCACTGGCTGACTCTCCATGTTTATCCTGCAAAGAGCTCTTTACAGAGGTGACATCTCCAACATCTCCATTGCTCTCCAGCCACATCTGTGCTCCAGTTTCCACACCAGTCTCCTTTTACACCATTTGTCAGCAAATTCACCACCTCCCTTCTCCCAGTCCTGCTTTTACCCACACTGTAAGGCAGATTAGAGAGAAACCCACTGTACCAAAAATAGCCCCACTCACAAAACAACCAAATTCTGTTCCCCAGTCCAGGCCAGGGTGCTCACAAACCACAAATTTGTGTTCTCTAATACACTGGTCTCTTGCTCTCTCTCTTTGCTCTTTGCCATGGTGAGGAACTAACATCCTCATATTTGGACGAAAACTGAGAGCAGGTACCTCTTTGATGCCATTGCTGGAAAGGCACGTGGAAGAGATTGGATTCTGCACAGAACTGGTCTGCTTTAGGGGTCCCCATCCATCCCACATTGTCAAACCATGCAGCAGCTTTTTCTCTTTATGTCTGCAACGGGGTGAGCAGGCATGGGGCTTTCACAGGCAGCATGAGGGGATGCTGCAGTGTGGCCAAGCCCAAGACAACATCTGTAGCCAGCAGCCTCTGGACCAGCACCTCCTGTGCAGCCCCTGCTGGTTGGCCCTGCTCTGGGATCTCTAGTGCAGAAAGAACCATGACACACAGTGCAGACACATCCTCTGGGTCTCTGCTGTTCCTCAGGTCTGTGCAGCAAGCACTGCTCTGTATGGCTGCCTGCTGCTGGTGTCTGCTCCAACAGAGGTTCTCCTGCTTTCCTCTATCCCAAATACACAGCTCTCACAAACCCTGCTGACATCATTCCTCTGCACAAGGCCCTTCATTTGCACAGTCCATAGACTCAGAGGGGTGCACTTTTCAAGCGTTTATTTCATCAAGGACTGTAGTTATGTGCTGTATTCTACAGCAATGAAGGTGGTTAGTTTATCTATCACCTCCAACCATCTTTCACTCCACTGCCCATATTCTGCTCTTCCTCAGTCCTTTCTCACCATCTTCAGCTACACCTTTTTGTAGTATCTTCTCCAGCTTCTTCCCACAAAGAAGCTGATGAGCAAGCTGCTTTCTCTGCATGGTGCAGAGCAAACATATTTCACATCAGACCTTACTGCAACCAGTAGACTCTGGAGAGTCCCAAGTCTTAAGGTTCCTCCACAAGACCTGGCTCACTTTGAGAAAGCAGCCCTCAGCAGCCAGCCAGAACTGCATTTGTCTTCCTGCAGCTGACATAAACTGGAGAACTTTATACTGCTCTGTTTGGCGTCATGTCTAATTCAGAAGAACTGTGACCATGTAAAACCGCCTGGATGAAATCCTTATTGAGTGGTCTCAAACTGATTCTTGTGAAAATTGGACATTCTTGTTAAAGCATGCTGGATTTGCACATGCAACAGTTTGTCAGGAGCAGTTTCCTGTGGAGAACTAGTGTTGGGGATCTTTTTGCAAGAGTAGCCTGTGGCTGAGGCCTTTTCCTGTGGAGTTTTGGAAGCAGAATTAATCTGCTAGGAACTGGCATGGCATTTCTGTCACAATAAGTGTCTTTTGTACATTTTAGTTATGGTGGAAGACAGGAGCAGGAAGAGTCACAAGCACCTTAAGGAGCTCGAGATCAAGCTTAAGACTGCCTGCAATGCCCTGGGAGGAACTTCACTAGCTGGTGCTGGCAACCCAAACTGGAACAGTCCCTTCCTAATTGCCTTACTGGACTATCTGTTTACTACTGAAGCTCTTGTAGCTGCAAATTGCAATTCAGATTTCCCTGAAATATCAACAAAGGTGAAAAGAGGTTTTTCACACAGAGTTGAAAGCATGGGAACAGCTGAGTTTGTGAAGCTCTGCCCCACCATGGTGTGGATCCCTCCTATCAGAAGTCATGGTGTAAATTCGAGGGCACAAACTATGTGCTGTGGTAACAGCTGATCTTAACACTGGGGACAGTCTCCACAGGGAATCAGATTCTTGAAAAAAATCCCCCAGTTTCAATAAATTTTCTCTATGGTTCCTGCATCCCAAGACATGCCCAGGCTGCAGCCACAGTTCAGGATGGAGACAAAAGTGAGTGATCACTACAGCTGTAGATTTTGTGGTCTGGGACAATTGGCTGATTTGTTAGATATGATTACATAATATTTAATATAATATGATATTAATATTTATTAGATTATATATGTATTGCATATTATATTAATGGCAGGTTATGTATTGGGCTATGGGAATTAAGCTGACTACTTGATTGTTACTCTTTTTTTTTCCTACCACAGCTTTGAAAAAAACCCAAAGCAGTGTATGCTGTGCAGAATATGGTCCCACTGAGAACATTTCCAAATATTATCTCCATCTGTGGTGAGACAGAATTGTCAGAATGATTTCTTCTATGCTATTTTAAACACACATCAGTTTATGTTAATACTCATTAACTACTGTTGAAACTTTTATTTGAGGAATACTGAGTTACAAATACTACATAAGAAAAGATCAGTCATCAGCCATGAGGTTCATAAGCAATGTTGTAATGATTAATTTTTTTTTTCATTAAAATCATATTGAGATCAATATCTTGAGGGTCAAGAATGGTAAATTAAGCCAGTGTGTTCTGACCATTCTAGTAAAACTTAATGTTGAGTTCCTCAGTAAGCGGAGCAGAAATCCGCAAAATCAGTTTCTGTGGAAGAAAAGAGACACAAAATAATGAGTTAAGGTAAAAAAAACAAAACAGTTCAAAACAGAGATTAGGAAGTGAAACTTGCGTTTACACCTTCATGTTTTGTTTAACATATCTGGTAGGTGAGGCTGACTTGATGGCAGCATGCATGTTCCTACTGCTGTATTCAATTCAATACCCCTTTTAGAAATTCAGGAATGGTTTAAAACTAATTAATAACATGAATGAAATATTAAATTATAAATACAATATCTGTCATGCTCTCTCTTTGTTCAATGTTAAATTTAATGTATTTTGTGCTACTCACATAATTTCCATTTTCAGTACTTCACCGGTTTTATCTTTAGGTTTCAGAACTAATAATCTCTTAAAATGCATGATATCCATTCACACCTCTTAGCTATTTCTTTGCCAGCCCAAAAATTCATGTTAACATTACTCTAACAGTCTGTGTTTACTTAAATCACTTCTTCAAATTATCTAATATTTTCATCTTTCATCAGAAGCAGTTCTCCACCACTGCTTAGTGAGTTGGAATTCCACTTAGTGAATAATTAGCCTTTTCCTCAAATACAGGGAAAAATCCAGACATAAGTCCTGCAAACCCACTCAAACACTAACCTGAAAATTGCCAGACAGCCAGAACGGCTACTCCAGACTGCAACACTGCATGGACATTGGGAGCTATGGATGCTGGGAACCTCTGCACTTCCCAGCAGAGGATGCAAGTGTGATAAAAAGAACCTTCCCTATGCCCAGGTCATTTTGTTGTCAGCACAATCCTGGCCAACAGATGTACCCTTCCAATATCCCTGCTGCAGTCACTGTGCAGTTCCTTAAGGCATGAGACTCCAGAGGAAAAAAAAAGATAACAGACTCCTAATAATAGGAAGATTCTGTGATATTGAAAATGTCAGATCAGGGTAGTGCTGCATGAATCAGAGAGAAAGAAGTGGCTTATTACTAAGCAACCTGTTTCTATTTATATACAAATAAATATGGCTCAATAAGCACTTTAGCACCCTATTAGGTAAATATGCTTTCTGTAAAGCAAAACCAATGTGGTAGAAGTTGGTTTCTACTGTAGCCCTTCAAACAGTGGGGTCTCTGCTTGATAAACTATTACACAAAATGTCATCTCACTAAGCCTGTAAGAAAGTGGCAAATTTTCCCTTTGTGTTTTATTTTTTTAATTACATGGATAAGTTTTCAAGATCTAAACCCAAGCTGCTGCTAGTGCTCTTTTTTAATTTTTTTTTTTTTAGAGGGTCAAACCTGAGATAATTATAGGTAGCAACATTGTAACATCTGTACAGGGATGGTGGGAGAGGTTTGACAGAATCTTTTAGAATTGGGAGAAGAATATATTTACTTGGTATAAAAAAACTTTTGTGCAGTTTTGGATCCCTACAACATCAGCTTGGTGGGTTTTTTCCTCCAGCATTTGAAATAGATCTAAAGTCACAAAGATAATCTTTTGCTCTTAAATCAAATTTTAAATTATACTTTTGTGACAAGCTTATTAGTCTTTTTAAATCATCTTTGTATGTGAGGCTGTTAGTCTGCAGTTATCTTCTGGATTTCTGTGATTGGTACCTTCAAACACATCTCAATGGGATGTTTTCTTTACCCTCCCACATTTATGTTGCTTTCAGCTTGCTTAGAGGCTGTTAAACAATTTCTTCTCTTGAGGCAATACTGATTACATTTATTTATGACATTGTCTCTGAAAGTGAGATTTTTACAATTCTCCAAGGCAGAAATTTATTCTCAGCAATTTTCTTCCTTTACAGATTCCTTCAATAAAACAAATGGTAGTACCAGGTATGTATAATGGGGATCACTCTCTGGTTACAAATGAAACTTAAAACCACTAAGCCACGTGTGTAAGGTAACATAAGATGTGACATCCACTACTTGTTGCCTCAGTTATCTTCCACTGCAGGATGATTTAGTGGCATTTTGCAGTGTTAACACCAGGAGTTCCCTAGATGCAGACCAGTGCTGAGATGTGAGTACACATCTCATACAAAGTGTGCACTTCAGCTTGGTGGCTGGTCACAGATACGGGACAACTGGCCTGAGGAAAGGAAGCAAAAGGTTTTGCTCCTTTTGTCTATACTCCTGTGCAAAAGAAAATTGGGACCGCAGAGGCTGTTGCAGCTTAGGGTGTATTAGGGGTGTGCAGTCTATCCCCTCTGGACTACCTCCATGTTGGTGCCAGAGGAGCATTGCACAAGCAAGTCATGCATCTTGTCTGGAACACTGAGGCTTGGCACTTTAAGATGCTGAAACTATACCTCTTGGAAGACAGGAAGATGCTCCTTAGAGCCAATTACACTGGAACAATTTTTGAACACCAAGTAATTGCAAGAAAAAATCCACAACACTTATTTTCAGCAGCAGATAAAAAACTTTGACACGTTTTCTCATTTTATCAGAATGATAAGAATGCCCATAAAACTGCTAACAGTGCTCTCAGCTCGTGGACCTGTATCTTCTTTCCAGTATTTCATTAGTTCAAAAATTTGTAAAAGTGGCAGACATTAAGTAAAAGAGAGTGCATATGCAATAGCAAAGATTAAAGTTTCCTAAAAGATCTCGTGCTTTTTCTTTTCTTTTTTTTCCTCTCCTAAATGTCAGACTAGTTGTATCAAGAACTGGTGTCTGGTTATACTTGGAAATGTAAAGGGGTGTGGATGAGAAACAGTTCCTGTCCTTCACTGACTTCATCTCTCTTCACTGTTCTTCACCTTCCATTCCCTAAGTTTTTTCTTAACCACTCAGTTCAGCTCTTACCCCACTCATCTCGTAAGACAAAGCATCTCCACGGATGGATCTTCCATTCAGAGACACAGCTTGAGGTCTCAGTTTCAGGCCAAGAATGGTAATTTTGTCGTACTTCAGAGTGTCAGCTCCACGGTAGCCATTTTTAATTATTTCTGTCTTCAGGCTTCCCTGGAAAAAGCCACAGAGAAAACTTTAGGACCACGACAGCTCTTTAGAGGTGACTTGCTGCACACTGTTACAAGGTTTCATCCTTGTCAGTGAACATACAGAATGTCCAATGTAGACACTGACGTCATAAAGGAAAAAACAACAGTCACATTAATTTGCACATAAGAAAGGTTTCATGTATGATTATAAACTAAGAAAGTAAATAACATTTACAACATTCATTGGATTACGAATAGAAAAAACATGTCCAAGAAGACATGTTTTTCTATTTTTAATCAATGTAAATTTTGTTCTTGTACCCATTACAGAGTACAGTGGCATATGCAAAGCCAAAATCCAGATACAGAGATTCAATTAGTGACCTTAAGACAGATTTAATTAACATCCAAAACTAACTGCTTTAAAACACTAGCATCTTCCAAAAACACCAGCTGCTAGATATTTTGCTCCTATTTTATATACCACATCTCCTGCTAGAAACCTCAGTTATATATGTTCCAGCTTTAAGGAGACTAAAGGAACATTGTATGTCCACAGAGCTGTGTTTGTTGTACTTTTTATTTACTATATATCCTATATTTAGGGGAGTACCAAGAGGACATACAAAGTCATTAAACTAATTCATTTGGAACACCAGTGACAGTAATTTCCCATACATGCAATGAAGAGGAATCATCATATCTCTTACGTGATCAAAGTTGTTAAGGAAATAAAGGTGAATTACACTGCTCAGGAAATGATGGATTGCTATACAATCATGACTTTTTAAAAATATGCCAAGGAGAAACCCATGATGGAACCTTTTGCATAAATTAGCTTATGGTATTTCAGTGGTGCATTGTAGGAGGGGAGCAGGAGCTAGATCAAAGTATTTGTAACTTAGGGCTGTGCTTAGACTGCTTATTTCAGGCATCCGCACTAAAAATAAGTGCAAAGCCCCAGCACACTGATTTAAACTGCCTAAATAAGGAATGTTGGCTATTATTCAGCAAACAGGGAGAGGCCTCCAAAAGCCTCCAGCAAATGTTGTAGGGTACCTATATGTGGTGTCTTATCCCCCCTGGCAGAGCTCCAGCATAGAGGGAGGCTCAGTTTAGAGAGAGCATCTCCTTATGGTGGTTTATTGCTGTCTCACGTGTGGCTAAGCAGGAGAGCCAGCTCAGGTGGCCACACAGACCCAGGAAGCACAGTGTGATGTTGAACTTGGCTCTCAAGCTCAGAGACCCAAGACAGGACTCTTCAGTAGGCACCATTTTCCCTGACCAAGGTCTAGAACTGGAGGTCTTGTGGAAACAGAATCACAGAATATGCTGAGTTGGAAGGGACTCATAAGGATCATGGAGTCCAACTCCCTGCCCTGCACAGGACAACAGGATGGTCTGGGTGGATGTGACCCTCCCCTCCCCAGGCATCTAGCGGTGAAAGCAATTGCCCAGGAAGGTCCTGACTTCTTGTTTGAGGGAGTTATGGATGTCACTCAAAACCCCATAAATGCAAAGTGACATGAAGCCCTTGATCTGATGCCAGGAGCCAGGATTTCTGTACTCTGAGCAGAAAGGTCATGAGTTTTCCTTCTTATCATCTAGCTCTGATCCTATCAACTTCACCTCTTTTGCCCCCTACATTTTCACCCTGAAAACTGGACCAGTTTTAGGAGAAACTTGCTTTCAGGCTATTCAGTCACTTAGTGCCTAATGCATCCTTTCAGAAGATCCCATTTCATTGGACAACCCTTCCATCACCATTCTTTTAGTACAGTCTGGACCCGCTTGGTACAGGGCAGAGCACACCTGCCTTGTCTGCCACCCCTGGGGATGAGGACCTCCCTGCTCATCCCTGAAGCACAGCAATCTTATACATCTGGATCAAGTATTTTCCTAGCCTGGTGGGCTTCATATAAGGGGGCACTTTGACTTAGGTCACGTAGTCACTGTGAGTGTCAAAAGGGGCATGTCAAGGGAATTAAAATGCCAACTGCAGTGAGACAGCAGCACAGAGCAGGAGCTTGAATCATTCTCTGAGACTTAGGTGCCTGCCCTTGTCTTGAATTCTTCTTTATACTTCTGAGTTTTTTAAATGAAAATATAAAATTAAAGGGTCTAATCCTGTGGCTGTTACTTTTGCAACACCCCATGCTGGGTTCAGAGTAAATGCAGTGATGTCAGACCTTACCAGAAAATCTCTCAGGGAAAAAAAACTTGTGTGTTCTCCTAAAACTAGGTGTGATTAAATTATTCATCCACATTTTTTTAAGAATATAGAAATGTGCAACAAATACTAAGGCCTTCATAGATTTCTCATACCTCTACAATTTGCTATTTGAGATGGACCATTTTCTTTACAAACACAGAATAAAAACCTCAACATTAAAGATTACTGGAATGCAGATAGGGAATTCAGTCATGGATGTACAGGCAGAAGTCAAATATGAGCAATGAGAAATGGAAGTGCCAGAGAATCAACAATCTAATTTGCACAGTTCAGAATTTAATATAAAACTGGATATTGTTTTTCTGTAGCCTTCCTGCAATAAATTACTATACACAGACTACAGAAAACCAAAGTGATTTGTCTTCCTTTTTGCTGTTGCAACATCCTTTTTTTCTGAAGAAGAATGAACTTTTTTTCTTGGTAAATCAAGAACAAAGTAAGTTAAAATTAAATTTAAAGTCTACCCATGTGGTATTAGTTCCAGGAAAATATTTCACGAATATACCAGGCTACATAATAAGCCCATTGGCTTATCCTGGACTGCTGTTGCTCTTTCTCCTGGAAGACAGACCCTCTACGAGCAATATCACAATAGAGGTTAACATGATTTTATTGTTTTGAATATTTTTTGTAGATTACTTTGGGGCTTTTAGGAATACATGGCATGAAAATCATGTGTCATTTAGGTTGGAAAATACCTTTAGGGTTATCAAGTTCAACCATTAACCCAGCACTGCCAAGTCCACCACTAAACCATGTCCCTGAGGGCCACATCTACACATCTTTTAAATACCTCCAGGGATGGTGACTCCACCACTTCCTAACTACTCTAAGTAGTTTATTCCAGAGCTCGACAGCCCTTTCAGTCAAGAAATTTTTCCTAATACCTAATCTAATCCTCCCTGGTATAACCTGAGGCCTCTGGTCCTATCACTTGTTAATTGGAAGAAGAGACTGACCCCCACCTGGCTACAGCCTCCTTTCCTCCAGGTCAAACAACCCCAGCTCCCTCAGCTGCTCCTCATCAGACTTGTGCTCCAGACCCTTCACCAGCTCCTCTGCCCTTCTCTGAACACAGGATCTGAGGTCTGGCTTCACCAGTGGCAAGTACAGAGGTACAGTCATTGCCCTGGTCCTGTATATTTCTGATACAAGCCAGGATGCCCTTGGCCTTCTTGGCCACTTGGGCACATGCTGGCTCATGTTCAGAAGGCTGGGGACCAAACCATGCCATAGTCTACATACAATATCCTATTTCTTACCAAATGCTAGAGTTGCTGATGAAATATGATCTGTATAGATGGGTTATTGAAGTAGGTTAAGGTTTTTCTACAATAACTCCCACAACTTACTATCATATACTTAATGAGCTTATGGCAGATATATTTTATAGTATTTTACTGGACTGAAGCCTTGACTGTTGGGCTTTTCTATAGGTCTTTCCCAGGACATGTCTGTGCAGAACTGAGCACTGTGTGAAAGGCATCAGAGCACTGACCCTGAGCTAATCTGCTCCTGTGCTGCACAGAGCATCTGATCAGCACCGCGGGTTACCAGTAGCGTGCTGGATCTCTCCACAGGATGCCCACCATGGGAGCAGTGTCTGTGCTGTCAGACAAGGAAACGCAAGCTAAAGAATTGAGACTACGTAATTCTCTACACCACAAAACAAAAACATCAAGTGATCAAAGTTAAAAGGTTGCTGGGATATCCTGAAGAGAGGAATCTAGCCTTCTCCCACCCGTCAGACTAAAAGTGTTTGCTAGGAAGAAGACAAGAAAAAGGTCCCTTGTCCCCAGGAGCTGCAGATAAGGAAAAAAAAAGGTTGAAAAAGTGGGTTTTTTCAGATTCGTATCACAGCAGGGACATTAATGACATGTGTCATTATGGTACTCAATGAAGCAAACACAAAACTGCAGGATCATAGCTGGACTATTTTGTAGCTAGCTGTAAATGAAAGCATTAGGTAGCTTACCCGGTTTATAGACTGAGCTAGAAGATAAAAAGCTTTCCAGAGAAAAGTTAGACATCAGCACCTTAAAATGGCTACACTAAAATACAGCTACCTCTATGTAAGTAGGTACCTTGTATGTTGCCACTTACTTTGCTGAATGTATATTTAGCCAAGAAGTAGTTCTCTTTTTCAATAGTATCTGTCAAAACACAAAGCAAGGACAATTGATATCAAAACAGGCAGCAAAATCC
The DNA here is from genome assembly GCF_000738735.6 of Corvus cornix cornix. Lineage (NCBI taxonomy): Eukaryota > Metazoa > Chordata > Aves > Passeriformes > Corvidae > Corvus > Corvus cornix. The sequence continues at coordinate 14,422,228 of NC_047057.1, read as the reverse complement.
ATAAGCAGTTCACATTATTGTAGCAAGTGGCTAAGGTCAGACTAAGATGATTTGTGGGCTATTTAATCTCTTCCTCTAGTCTTAGGTTGATCTCAGGAGAACACAAGGTGAGAGATTGCCCTCCCTAGCAGACCAGCTGCTCCCAGTGTCACACATTTCTCATATCAAAAGGCTAACTTCAAGAGCAATCTGCTTTTTGCCTTCACAGAATCACAGAATAAGATGACTTAGAAGGGACCCTCAAGGATAATCAAGTCCAACTCCCAGCCCTGCACAGCACCATTCCCAAGCATCGCCCCATGTGCCCATGGGCATTGTCCAAACACTTCTTGAACTCTGTCAGGCTGGTGCTGTGACCGCTGCCCTGGGGAGCTGTTCCAGTGCCCAACCATCCTCTGGGGGAAGAACCTTTTTCTAATATCCAACCTAAACCTCCCCTGACACAGCTTCAGGCCATTCCCTTGGGTCCTGTCAGTGGTCACCACAGAGAAGAGATTGGTTCCTGCCCCTCCTCTTCCCTCAAGAGGAAGTTGTAACTGCAATGAGGTCTCCCCTCAGTCTCCTCCAAGCTGAACAGACCAAGTGACCTCAGTCGTTCCTCATATGGCTTCTCCTCAAGGCCCTTCACTGTCTTTGTTGCCCTCCTTTGGACACTCTCTAACAGTTTAATGTCTTTTTATATTGTGGTGCCCAGAACTGCTCCCAGCAAACTCAAGGTGAGGCTGCCCCAGAGCAGAGCAGAGCAGAGCCAGACAAGCCCCTCCCTTGCCTGGGTTCACATGCTGTGCCTGATGCCCCCAGGACACAGGTGGCCCGCCTGGCTGCCAGGGCACTGCTGACTCATATTCAACTTTCCATTGACCTTTTTACTGTTCAACCTGGGGTCAGTTCTCCAGTTATTTCTAGCAGGAGCCAGTGCCATTATGCTGCTGAAAAGGGGGCCTGAGGAGAGCCCTCTATGCAGACACTGCTTCACAGCAGGGGACCAGGCTTACCAATGGAATCACCATCATCCCAGAAGAGAGATCCAGAAGCTTGTCCTTGTTCATCCAGGGCAATAATCAGTCCAAATGGGTTCAGGCGGCTGTTGACAAACACATTGAGAAGTATCAGTACAAACCTGTGTGCACTGTCCCTTCCAAGTAACTTAACAAAAACTTCTGAGCACAACTCCCATTTTAACATTACTAAAAAGGTCATGACAGAAGAATGACAACAGTGTTTACCAAAAGGACTCCCTAAGTGATGACAAAATCTTTGCCTTGCTTTGTCCCACTGAAGTGTAAAATTCCCACCTTTTGAGTGCTCATGTGGACAAGTTCCCCCTTCTTTTGTGGCCTTAATGTATGATAACTGGACAGTCTGGGAGTTAACGGGTATGGTTGCTGCACAGCGCTGTCCCGTCTCTTTCCTACTCAGATTAGCTTCTGAGCATAGGTCAGACTTGAGACCAGCACATCCATTGGCATGGGGAAATAATTTTCCTGAAGAGAGATTTGAGCTTTTCCACCTTGTTTATGGCATTTGATAAATTCGCCCAAGAAGAGTTTTGCATTTCCCCTTGCATACATTTCATCTGAATGACTGACAGCAGGTCAGTGTGGCAGTAAGAGGTGCAAAAGCTTTTCTGAGCATAACCACAGAGCCAGGAGTAGGCGTCAACCGTGCTAACAGTGACATGGGTCATCTTTGAGGTGATTTCTCCTAATGAAAGGGAGCAAATAGTGGTATAAAAATACTGTACTTATCACTTGGGATGGCAGCTGGGAGCTGCAGATAGTCTCTCTTCTGTACTTTCTTTTGATTGCTTTTTTGACTGACTGCGAGTCTGACCCACATCGTGGCTGCTTGGTGACAAACACAGGTGACGTTACCTCTCAGTAGTGGTTGTGGCTGGTGCCTGTTGTGGCAGAATGTACCCTCCACGGATGTACAGAGGGATCTTGCTCAGTGGGGCAGACACAGTAGCATAGTTCTTCTTCCAGGCATTTGGCACTCTAAGACCCTACCGCAAAAATTAATGCAGTTAAAAAAAATGCCAATCCAGGCACTATACATATACACCACTGAAAAAGAGAGCAAGGGGTACATTTTCATTTCAGTTACATCAGTGAAAAAAACAAACTAAAACATGGACTTCAGGAGTATTCCTGTAGTTTCTTTTTTAACATGAAAGAGGATCTAGCCCCTGCAGTTATGCATATGCATGAGACAGAAGCATCATGACTGAAAAACAGCAAATGGTCTTTAAAAATGGTATCATTATTTCATATGCTGTGAAAAAAAAGCCACTCATCAAGAGACTGAGCAAAAATAAAAAGAAACTTTTGCTTCCTCTTTTTATACATATGGAGCCCGTCACAATTCAGTTTAAGGTAAGTGATTCATAGTCATTTGGGAATGTAAACTGTAGATTTTCTTCTCTTCTAAGAACAATTCTTCCCCTTTCAAAAAGTAATTACAGCATTCAGTGAGTGAAATTTGTGTGTGTGTAGACAACCAGCATTAAGTTCTCTGCATCATCCTTTTCTGGTTTAATGCCTCAAAACCAGCTGTAGGCAAGACTTATATACAGAGTAAATAACAGGAAGGCTTTGCTCTTGCCCTCTGTAAATGGTAATAATGATTTATGGCAAGCACCCAACCTTGGTTTGGATAAGCACCACGTGCTTAGCATGACAAGTACGTGCCAAATACTGGGAGCTGAGCAATGCCAGGGGCAGGCACATAGGCAAGGCAAGGGACACAGGCCACTGTCCCTGTGCCCAGTGCAGCAAGGAGGCTCAGGGGGAACCACAAGGAGAGTTGAACTGAATGTTCAACTTTGCAGCATCACAGTTTTATGAAAAGAGAAAAAGGGTTGGATGAACATCCATCTGAGGACACCAGCCAAATGCTGAAAATGACCAAACTTATTTAAGAATAAGCCTGAATTTCCTCTGAGAACATTTCTGTTCTGCCTGCTCCTCTGCCAGGGGCACTCAGGAGAGTTAACAGCAAACAGCCTGATGATCCTGGGCTCACATTTCTGAAAGCTCTTAGCATCAGCTTAACTGCTTCTGTTGAAGCCAACACTGGGCTTAGGCTGCAGATTGCAGCAGAGCACTTTTGGAAATGCGGTCCTGGTGACGGTGTTGGGAAGGTCAAGACTCACAGTCCCTGAAAAGAGAAGGTACTGGCATGTCCCACAGAGCAGATTGTTCTGCATCTCTTGGAAGCATCTTCCAGAGCGGGGCCTCACCCTGCTCTCACAATATGCCTTCTGTCAAAAGTGATGCATGTGCAAAAGTACATGCACAGGAGGGCTTGTGGCATGTTCTCAGGAGTGTGGCTTAGGTTTCTGCCTCTGTCTCTGTGCAGGGAAGTGTATCAGAACAAGAATTAAAAGTGGGGGGCAAAGAAAGAAATCCTGGCACTTTCATGCATGTCTAGGCTGCTCTTGAAAATTCTGTTCACTGTGACTTAGAGCTTTACATAGCAAAAACAGAAAATAAAATGTTACTGAAAGACGTGTAATTTACTCTCCCAGCTAGCCTGATGTAAACTTTTTGTTCTTCTAGTTTCTAGTTAAATACAGATGCTGTGGCAAAAATACTGCTGAACATTGCTGAAAGTTATTTTGCTGGAATTGTACCATTTTAAATTATGTAAAAAAAAAAGTAAGAAAATGAATCTTAAAAATACATACGGTATAGTAGTCGAACCATTGTGCTTCAGGGAAGTATACAGTCACAGATCTTGCTCCCTGTAATTGTTATAAAGAGATTAAAGTCTTTTTTCTTTTTGCATTTCTGATATTACATTAGCTTTATTATATTTGTGCATGGAGAGATGTATGCTGAATATTCTAATAATATCAAATTTTGGATATTATGGCTGGGTTACTGTCCTAGCAGTGAACTAGTGCTGGCTAATCTATAATACTAAACAGACAAGCCTATCCTATTTGGTGGTTTTACTGCCACATCCCGGGATGAGTCAATGTTACATGATTATTTCATTCTAGTACATAACTCTATGTCTTGCAAATGTAACTGGCCTAGGTGCACTCCTCCAACATCCGAGCAGCCCCAGTGAGGGCTATGGCAGCCTTTGCAAGACAGGGCTTCACATCTGAAGCGGAAGGACACCACTGTTCAGTGCCTCTTGCACTGTTCCGGTCGCAGAAATAGGCAGAGAATAAGCTCTAGCACACAGAGGATACACAGATCCTTCTCTTCTTGTAAAAAATTTAAAGTTGCAGATAAGTAATAATAAATAATAAATGTTTTGCTAATTGCACAATTACTGTACTTTGTTTTGCAGCATGTGTTGTGTCATATCGCTGCAGGGATGGAATCATGCTAAAGGCACTTTGTATTAATAACTCCAGGAACAGCTGGAATCAAAACATACTTCCATTTTTGTCACAAGTTGCTTAATCTCACAAACAGATTAATTTTTACTCTCAGTGTAGATGTCTGCCCCTTTGCAGAATTATGGTTTAGCCCCAAGGACTACCCTAGGAATCTTGTGGAGCAACTAAAGGTGGAAGAGTTAAGGCAAAGTTACCATTTGACATTTTAGGAGTTTTAGATATACGAAAAACCTTATAAAGTCAAGATGCTCCCCTCTCCATCTTTTCTCTGCAGTATTATGACAACCCTGGATACTCTGGTCTACAGAAAAGTGTGTAACCATCATCTGAGTCATGATGATTTTAGGGCCAGGTTGGATGGGGCTTTGAGCAACTTGGCCCAGTGGGAGGTGGCCCTGCCCATGGCAGGGGGGTTGGAACAAGATGATCTTTAAGGTCCCTTCCAACGCAAACTATTCTATGTCTTTATGATTCCATGAGCTTCACCTTTATGACTCCCTAAATAACAAACCAGTGTGTAAAGCAGTTCCCCATTCTAATTCTTTTTGGATGTCTCACTTGCTCTCATCCTAGGACTCAAGGAGTGAAGGGCAAGTCACCCCTGACCCATCTTCTCTACACAAGCAGATGCCATGCTGCAGTTTGACACAGTCACTGCTGGCCTGCACTGCCAGAGTGTGGGGCTTACAGCTCACCTCTGCCCCTGCCCTGCCAGCTGGCGCAGCCCTGGCTGCCAGCTATCACACTGCAAGACCCAGCAATGTGCTGCCTTCAAAGTTCTGCTTCCCTCATCAGGCCACAGGCATGCAGCCCTCCTTTTGTGCTGCAGTTCTTCAAAAAAACATAAAGAACTCCTTATCTAGACCCCCTATCATTTTATATATCTTTGTAATGTTCCCTTTTATTCAATTCTTTGCAGGAAGCCTCCCCTGGCTTGTCACTCCCTCTTCATGGGAAGGGTTTTTTCACATCCTTCCTCATCTTGCTGGTCTGAGACCCCGTGAAATCTCCTTGTTACTCATCAGCTATTAGAAACCTGTGTGAGTCTGAAGATAAAGGACTGATGAAAGAAATGCCTCAGTGGGGTCAGAATAGTTTTAGATGCAGGAATAAGATTTTTATATTAAATTCACAGAGACAAAAGGGTTAGTTAAAAAAAACGTGACTAACAGTGGCCTGTTTATATGTTTGATCATCAGCAACATCTAGAACTATATCAGATATTCTGGCAGCATGCTGATTGCAAACTGCACTAGGATACATCACATGAAAATACTTAGATCTGACGTACCTTTCCTGTGCTGCCAGCAGTCAGTGGTGGGCAAGGAGAGAAACACACCCTTGCTCCAGCCAAGCAGCGAGAGCCATGACCCCAGTACTGTGCCCAGCACAGCAGATGAAAATGCTGCTTTTTAAAACCTGTCCTGTTAGCAGCTAACATTATCATTATCGTTTCCATAATGACTGCCTTTGCCTGTGATGCTGGGAAACTCCTCCCATAGCCCTTGAGATGCCGCAGTTCCAAAACACTGTGGGTGAGCGGTAATATGGAAACCAGTTTGCTTTCATATCTGTGTGTTTCTTCCTAGCTTGACAATTACTGCTCTGTGTGTGTCCTTGGAAACTGCTGCCAGCACAGTAACAGGAGCACGTCAGGGGCAGCATCCAGCCTCTTTACATCCATTCCTCACTTGGAGTAGAAGGGAAAGGCTGTGCCCCCACTTTCATCCTCCCACTTCAAGTACTGAAAAGCTCTGTACTGTCTGTGCTGCTCAGGAATGTATTCTGCAAGCTTTGACAGCGGAGAGTAGAAGGGGATGGATATGAGCAAACATGCTCTGAATGTCATCCAATGCCCTAAGCATCATTCGTTTCTTTTATTCCAGTATGATGGCATTTTTAATTACAGTACTTGCCTCTTCAAGAACAGGAGCAATCATAAAGGCAGGTCCCCAAAGGAAGGCAGTATCTATTCCATGAGTCTCCTGATCAGAGGTAAATCTATTTTGAAAGTGAAATACACAATGTTAATTCACAGTCATTAGAATTTGCCAAATATTTTGATATTACTCACTGTGACAAGTAATTTGCTTCCTGAAAGTATCCTTCAACACAGTCAAATATTTTTCCTGATTGAGGGAATGCCAAAAGCTGGACAGAGATTCAGATATTTCAGTAATACCTACCATCCCAGAGCAGACCAGAACTCTCACAAAATGATGAAGCTGATATCTTTTCAGAACAGCAACAGTGGGAAAACAATTCACTTAATTTCTGTTCATTGGGCTGAGAGTTCATTGTGGGAACCAATGAGCAGGAGAGGGGCCAGGCCCAGGAGAGGGAACACAGAATAAAAACACTGTGCTCTAGGATCTAAAGCATTTGTGAAAATCCTTGGATTTGGCTTTCCACACCTTTCACAGATTTACATTTGAAATTGTTTGCAAGACAAACACAAAGCAACATTCATACATATTGTGCTTTTTAGCTGCCTCTCCTGAATGGACGAAAAACCTACGGAATTCAATCCATTTTACTCGATGCGCTAAAATTGATTTGGATTCTGATCATGTTCTCCAGAATGCTCAGTCCCATTTGCCTGGCATCACCTGCCTTCTCTTGGGAAGAGATCTCTACTCCACCGTGCTTCATCTAATGAAAATATCGAACAGCACCTGGCAAAGAAGAGACATCCTTCCCAACTTAGGAACCTCCACTCATCCAGCATAAAATCCTTGAGAATTTAAATAGGTTTTCAATCATTTGTAAGTCTATTCCTGAGGAAATAATTAATGGATCCTAGTTCTTATAAGAATGTCACACGAAGTGTGTCTCAAATCCTCCTAAAATCAAGGTACTTTGTACCTCCTGACTTCTGCTGCTCCCCTGCCCCCCTGCCACTCCAACAACACTGCTGCCTTGTCAGAAATGGCAACTGGTCTGGTTTTCACGCATTTTTGACAAATTCACACTGGCTATTGCATATTTACATATTATTCTCTAAGGACATATCAACTCCTTGTTTAAAAATTCATTTACTGTGTCTGTTTCACGGACTTTGCAGCTGTCTCTGTCTAAAGCCAGGTCTCTGTTGAACACTGGCTGGAGCAGAGTGGCCCCGTGTCAGTGCCCTGCTCTGACACCCTGCCTGCTTGGGGCAAAGGCCCACACTGCACCCTGCCCAGGCTTACAGAAATTTCCCCAAACAAGTAAAGATAACTTGGCAATAAAAAGACACCTATTGAGTGCTCAGATTTCTAAAATATTGCAAACTTAGAGGAGTACAGGAATACACGGAACTTAGGAAAAAATGTTCTTGAAGGCATGCCTTGGGCTCTACTTAAAAGAAACCTCAATTTATTCAGAGTTTCTTTTTCTGTCCAGAACAGTAGCTCTTTTGGACACATTAATCTTGGTCATTATTGCATTTTGACATAATGTTTTGTAAATATTTAAAGCAGATTACCGTTTTTGATTAATTACCTTGTCCTAAAGTTTTGAAATACAAAACATGAGTTTTTCTGTCATCTCAATAGGTGCTCTGTATTTTCAATTTCACTGTAATAAAATTGTAATATTAATACAATATATTTTGTTGTGGGAGATTTCAGGACAAAAAGCTGATCAAGAAATTATGAAAAAAAGAAGAATCAATCATATTTGTACATGGAAACAAGCATCTCACCCTCTAACTCAGCCTAATTTTCTCTTGCAATTATAGCAACCACTAGCACAAATTCAGTAAACAAATGAACTTCCCTATTTTGAAAATATAAGCCATTAAACCATTAAGCTGTGATCTATGAAAGGTCTTTAATTCTATCTACTACTTTGTCTGGTTAGATGCTGGCCTCTTTTCTGTCATATTTTCCCCCTGTTTAGCCTTTAAACACAACTTTCCCTTCCACTAATGGATTACCACCTCACGGTCTTTTTAGACAGCTGAGATATTGACGCCTCTGCTTCATGGAGTGAAAGCCTCAGAGGCACCAAATATGCTTATATGAATCTACAGGGATGTTGTTCTTGTTTGTTACTTGAAATGAGCCTCTAAATGTTCAAAATGGAATTAAATGTCCACACGAAATGGCTATTGATTGGAGACTCCCTGCCTGGGTACAGCTGTTTTCATGGTGAGGACTGTGAACTCTTAAGAGCTTCACCTGAAAAACGAATGCAGGAGTTTTTAGTTTTCCTTTGTATTTTTTACAAGTAAGAGGCAAGGTTGATGTAAACTTCCATCATCCATACACTGAAAATTCTGTTTCAGCTCTCTTTCTCAAAAACTCACGTTTCTCCTGTTAGCATCTGGGTCACTTTCTCTACTTGGGTAGACCCACTACTAAACTGCTTAATATTAATTAGAAATAACAAGAAATACTCATTAAGTAATAACAGTGAATAATAGTAACCAGAATTAACTAATAGTAGTAAAAAAACACTTTAAAGCTATTTTAGGATCTAGCTATGGCAACATTAGCAAATGATGGGACTAGGATGCCAGTGGGGGCACTGGGGAGGGAAACAGTTTATGTTGATCTCCTGAAGCCTACCCTACTTACATGCATTTTAGAGGTTTTATTTCCTAGTTATCCCACTCTGGTCCTGCTGACTAAGCTCCCATCAGTGTCTGTAGTGAACCTCTCAGCTTGGTTTCATCCAACAGAAGCCTCTGCTGGCACATCTGAGACTGCTCTATGACTCAAATCAAAGCAAATTTGGAAATTTGCTAATGTGGATGTGGCCCACATAGAGTACAGGTATGCTGGTAATGGTCAGAAAGGCAGCTTTAATGACACTAAAGTAATTCTGTATTAGCAGAGATTAGCTAATATTAATGCCAAAATTAATTTGGGCATTTACAATATTAACACAAATCACACTAAGCAAAAATAGACCTAAAAGAAATACTTGAAATAGCATATAGCCAATTGTAAGTTATGAGTATCTACAAAATTCTCCTTAACTTTATCTAGTAAAATAACATTACAGAGTAGAAAGAGGAAGGATACTGCTTTAAAATTTATCAGTTAACCAGTATGCTGAGTAAGCAGAACAGATTTTGTGCATATCGTTTCCATACATGAATTGTCCGCACTTTAGAGTAACCTCAGTTTAATTTGCAAGAAATGCCTTACCCTTTAATCAAAATGTTTTTAATCTAAACGGAACAAAAAGAACATTAAACAGGCCATGACATAGCCTGCCCCAATGAAATGAAGTTGTGGCAGAGCTTCAGGCTTTCCTAAGTATTATTTGCACTCCTTTTGCTCAACCTTCGCATAAAGCATTCTGAAGTAGAAAATTAACCAAAAGCAGGTAAAAAACTAATTAAAAGATGAGGACAGGGAAACTAGACCTCAGTTGGATTCCTGTTTCTTCCAAAAAGAAAAAATGAGTTCTTCCAAAAATCTGAGTTTAATTTTCAGAGGGGCTTTTCAGTCTGCATTTATTAATCTCAGTTTTGCACCTGCTTCTACACTCAAACATCTCTAGCTCTGTTTTCTCTGTGCAATTTGTGGACACAGATGCGTGTTTCATAGACAGCATGCAGATGCAAGTGCTAAATTGGAAAAAAAACAAATGCTATGTATCATTGGACTCTCTGTATGAGGCCTTTTAGCATTCTGGATCAGAATACAGATTTCATTGATTTCATTCAAATATAGAAAATACAGCTATGTGACTCCCATTTTTGAAATAAAGAAGAACTACGTATTTGCCTAAGACTAGAAATTTTCAGAATTCTTCTTTCTTAAGTTTGCCTTTTTCCTCCACTGGAAACAAATACAGGTTATATATTAATGGAAATACTTTGCACATATATTGAGAGTTATCTTTGTGCATATAACTTGACTGATTTAATTGTTCACCTGTTCTTTTAAGAGAGAGCATGCAATAATAGTACTGTGACTATTCTCCTAAGGATATCAACTAGTATATACACAAGAGCTCAACTACTTTTGTGAGCAAATTACGATAAGAAAGAGACTCCAAACTCACTCATGCATCAGTGACCGCACCACCGTGCCTCCGTGAACGTGAGACTCGTAGAACAGGGTGTACAAGTATGGCAGGAGTGAGTATCTAATCCGAAGAGCAGCACGAGATATCTTGGCAAATGCATCTCCAAACACTGCTGGGTCTTGTTCCTGTTCAGGAAAAGCTTAGATTTGTACTGAGCATTGAAAGAAACTCAGCAGAGAAGCTGAGTGCAATGTAAGGAGAGCTGTGGCTGGCATGATGCTACAGAAATGAGTGTTTAAATAAGAAAAAGCACTCATTTGCAAACTGCAAGATATATTAAGAACAACATCCATTATTCCCAAACTAACATTTGTATAAAATTCTTAACTTGAAAAATTCCAGTGAGTTCAAAAAGATCAGGCCCCACTACAATGTATGTGAGCCCTCTGCAGCCACCCCTAACCTTGTGAGGAGAAGGAAGCTGGGGCTCCATGTCTGTGCTCAGGAACAGAAACCCTGCCTCTAGAAATTAATTTATCCTCGAGATGCAAGCCCTCTCAGACAAAGGAGATAAAACACAGGAAAAAGGGAAGACTGATAATCTGAAGATCAAAGTCAAAAGCATAATTACGTTGGCCGCAAACATAAAGGCAAGTCTACTTAAAACAGTAAACTCACAGCCCCGCTGAAGCCAACACGTGTGACCAAAGTCACTGTGTGTGGTACAGAAAACATTCCATCCATTCAAAGAAACTGGATTTCTCCTCCTGTGTGCCCCATTTCAGAATGTCCTGACTAACAGTGCACCCACACACCAGCAGTGCCCCTCAGTTCCTTGCTGCCAGCGATGCTCTCCTGCGAGACAGGACACACACACTGGGTCCCACCATCAAGAGGACATGTTGGAGCAGTCTGTCTGTCTTCATTGGTTGGTTTTGATCTTACTCCAAGGCAACCTTGACTCTGCCATGGGATGAGATGCAGAGCACGCAGCCAAGGGCAGTGCTGATATGGGAAAGTGTTACATCTGCTTTAATTCCTCCTGTCCAACCTCTCTAGTGCTAACCAGCCAGCTTAAAAATCACATGGCTCTCTTTCTCCTTCATGAAATCTTTCCAGAGTACTCAATTTTCTCATTAAAACTGAAGACTATATGACGAATTCCAAGGATAATGAAACATAAAAGGAATAGAAGTAACAAAGCCTTTTATATTATCTAGTGCTTTTCAGACAAGAAAAATATTAATTAAACTGTTTGAAATACCAAATGAATTAAGCAAAGTGAATATTTAAGATTTTATTTTAACACTAACCTAATGCTAACTAAATTCAATATTTAAGTAAAATTTCACCATTATTTTGTTTACGTCAGAATCAGTCACTAAGAATGCTCCCTGCTGGCTCTGAGCTCCAGAGCATCCATCTATTATTTCAAAAATTGCACTATATTTTTTACCAGTGTTCTGACACTGTAAAAACACTGCCTAATTTCACAAAAAAACCAGTCATACTTCTTAGATTATGCTGAGTCATCCAAAATGTCTGTTCATTTCTTTCTGTGAAGACAATGTTTTAAATGGATATAAGTAATCCACTAAAACCAAATATATCTCTGAGTTGCAGGACCCATCACATAGACCCATTGCTCTCTTCTTGTTTATTTTTATATATTTGTATATATCTATTTTTTTAATATATATTTATTTATATCTCTATATATATATATGGACCTCTAACTTTAGTGGAGAGGCAAATTGAAAATATTTAGCAACAGCTAACACCTCACAGACATTTGTTCTCCTACAAAGAAATACCTCAGGGATCTACAGGCTCATTGTTGACCCTCTTAATGATACTACTACAGTTTATTATTCCTGCATTTGCCCAATTGCTGAACATCCATCATACTCTCACGCGGAGACAAAGGTCTTTCTGGGAGTGTAAATGTTGCAGCATTTTGATGATGCAACTTCAAATCACTGAAGGTTAGCAAATAACCTGAGCTCCAGCATTGCACAGATCAGTGTGCGGAAGGAAAAAAACCCAAACATTTACTGAACAAGCAGAACCATTCATCACGGTTGCAGATAAACACAGAATAAATACAAAGGCTGCAAGACCTTCAAACTTCATAGCTAGAAACGTCCTGATACTTCTTTCTGTTTGCAACAAGTTTTTAGAGGACTTTTATGGTGTTGAAACCAGGGCATGGATCTGGACTAAGGCTGCACTTTTTCATGCATCTCATGGGCTCTTTAGCCTCTTCTGGCCTTGGTTGCCTCTTGGCTGATAATGCTGTCGCTATTGGTGCCTCTCCTTGGAATTCTCACGTGTTTGTAACTTGCTTATAAACAGCAAGGATGGTGTTTAATGATTTCTCTCCCCTCCCTGCAATACTTATTATAATTAGAGATGTACTGAAACAAAAACTGTAACAATCAAGGGAGTAGGAAGATACACTGACACTCACTGCCCTTAAATAAAACATGGCCTTCAGTAGGTAAAAGATGAAACAGATGAATTTTACCAACAAAGTGAGAAGACCAGTGTTTCTATGTTATCTTTACATTATGGATGGGAAAATTTTACATTTCACTGTGTAATTCCTGCTCTCGGTGCAGCACTCCTTTTCGCCCACTGCTCCAGTTTACGCAAGAATGGCAGGTTAATTTCTGAGAAAGTAATACAAATCACTGTCCACATAACTGTAATCACAGGCTACAGCTTTATGTAATTTTGTTTACTTACGCTGTTTCCCTCTGCATTGTGATTTCTGGAAAATGGATAGAAAGAGCCAAGCTGCATCCAGCGCAGGCAGAGTTCGTAGGTAGTGTTGTAGTTAAACCCACAGATATCAGCACCAATCTAAGGAAAAATAAAATTTTGGGGTTTTGTAAGTGTTTGTGATTGTGACTGAGGCCCAAAAATGAGAGGCTACAGAAATTTGCTAACAAAAATAATTTTTGTAAAGAAATAAGTGTTTTTAATTACTTTATAAGAATGCTCCATAATGATACAAATTTTTCTGCAACTGAGGTTGTGTTGTCTCCTAGAGCACTAAGTTCAGTGTGGAAGACCTGACTGTATTTCCAAATTCTTCTGACTGTATTTCCAAATATCTCTACAAATTCTCCCTCCCAACTTGCAGACCTAGGGGTTTTGCAAGGGGCCTTAATCACAGAATACATAATACAAAGAGATCAGTTTAGGATGGCACGCATTAAGTCAGCCTGAAGCTTGCAGTGCTATTTTTGTTTCCCTTCAGCAGCCAAGACTGACATTAAGCCTTTTAATCTGCAGTTCCTTACGCTGTCGAGGCTGTTACTGCTGGCCACCTCAAGTGGCTTGTTCCAGAAAACATTTGAGTTAATTTGAAGTGATATTGTGTATGTGCCAGCACCTGCCTAGAGGACACCAGACTTACATAGGGAATACCAAAGAGGTTGAATTCCAGGATTCCAACGACTGACCGGTGCAGGTCCTTCCACTGAGAGAAGTTGTCACCCAGCCAGTGTCCACTGTGCTTCCCACTGCCAACGAATGTGGACCGACTCAAGACAAACGCCCGCTTTCCAGTTGCTTGCTGGACAACACTGCAAAGAAATGCAACAAGATCATTAAAAACAACAATGGTAACCAAGAGCTCTTATCATCAGCCTCAGCGTCCAGGCACAATTTTATCTGAAAGGGTATTATTCATGAAACAATTATTATTGCGATCCCTACTCACATGAAAATGTGGCTGCAGAACTGCAAATAAAAGAAAGTTTCACACAGTGACCAAAATAAAAAAAATAAAATCTATCCGATTCGCAAAACAATTTGTCTCAGGTATTTTTCGTCTTGCTAAATAATAATTTGCATTTAATTTATTCTCAGCAGTGTCTCAAAATGAAAAATTGAATCATAATTTCCTTTGTATATTAGTACATTAAATTAAGTGTCCAGTGAGTTCCTAAAAAACAATATAACAGGTATTTTTTTCAACACAGGATTTAGTTAGAGATTTGTATTGGTAAATAAAGTTCTAACATCCTGGAACTAAAAGCAAAAAAAGCCCAACAAAACACAAAAACCAAAAAACCAAAACCACACAAAAATATCAAAATTATATCTAAACATCTTATAAAAAAATAAATAATCAATATAGAAAACAAATGTGTAATCATTCAAAATGCCACCCCATCCTTGTAGTATTTCCTCTGGTTTCCTGTCTTTTTTAATATATGAGGTTTCATTCAAGAATTAGTAGTACAATGAATTTATCTTTGCTTTTTGAAAATCATTTTGCTGCATCACCAGAAAATCAAGGAATATATCTTACTAACAAATCTATTACAAAATTCCTCAGCATAGACTCCTCTCTGTACATAATTATAAATTCCATTATTTTATACTGCAGGAACTCAAATTCAACTCTGCTTTAATATGATTTGGGCAACACAATTTAGATTCTCTGGGAAATTCTAGCATGAAATACTAATCATGTTGTTCACCATCTACTTCCTTCTCCCTTTTCTTAAGGAGATTTCATCAAGAGTTCTTTCACCTGTACTCATAATGGCCCAGTGTTTGCTCTTGGGTCTGTAATGGCACACAGACTTTAAAGTGCTTCAACACTTGCTTCTGAAGCAAAAAAAACCCCAACCCAACAGCTTTCATGGAAGACTGAATGTATTAATCTTAGGGGCCATATGCAGTAAGAGGTGCAATTCTTGAACTGTGAGGGACCTGCTGGTTCTGGTTTGCAGGTGCACTGTAGGGCCAACAACTGAACAAGACTCCGTGTGCTTTGTATAAAAGTTATTTTGGAGCCTTTCATGGATGTCTGTAGCAGGAGTGCTCTCCTCTGGCTCTCTTTGGCTCTATTTGCAAACACAGGTGTTAATGAAGGCAATATCAGATCAACTCAGCTATGATCCAGAGCTGCATAAACAATTTGCAACAAGTAATTTATTGCATAAGTTCAGTTTTTTGCGAACCATTTCAGAACAGGTCCTAATGTTGTCAAATGTATTTGTTGATTTAAATTATTTACAGAATATCATGTGCAAATAACTCTTGGCATTAAGCTATGCACAGACCGATTGCTGCTAGTTTATGTATTCAAATTCAAACCATTTGACATAGGCCAGATGACACATTTCCTGTTCTCTGTCTGCCTCAGAATAATTCTTAGAATTGATTTTTTATATGATTATGAAGTTGTCATGTATTTTCATCCAATATTCTGCACTTGATGCTGGGTGCTAAATATTCCTGTCAGTAATTTAATTTAATATATTCTTTGTGAAGAGTGAATGCAAAAAGGATATGCAACCAGCCTTGAAAAGAAATGTATTTGAGAAACCCAAATGAGTATGTAGGAAAAATACTACACTGAAGTTTCCCAGCTTTGCAGCAAAATCAACCTCTGCATACACTTTTGGTGGTCTGCTCCACATTTGGCCGAGCAAAGTAAGTTTGTTTTGTAAGGAGCCCTGGAAGCAAGTGGTTCAGGAAGGGGGAAGGTTCCCAGCCTTGGGGAAGGCTGTGAGGAGCTGTGCAGCAGTAACTGATCCAGTGGCATTAGTCTGGAGCAGCACAGCCAGGACAATGTGGGCACTGAAGGGGCTGGGGCAGGTGTGCCTGCAAACAAAGCTTTTCCTCCTGAATTCACAGGGTTTGTCTCAGGCAATTGGCTTTGCTGGCACAAAGCTTGAGTAAAGCTAAAAAAAACAGCTCAAGAAGACAGGAAATCTGAAGGCTCTATTCACAGTGCTACCAAGACAGTACACGGTTATGTGGACTCCAGTGTGCAGAGAACAAACTCCAGTGGAGAGAGCAGTGCTGGCAGGATCTCTTCAGAGGCCCAAAAACCATGGTAAGAAGTCCAGAGTTCAGAGGCTTTCTGCTCTTTCTGCCAAAAGTAGAGCTGTGCTTCAGCCAGGCCCGTAAGAGCTGACAAACTACTTCTGCTCTTTCTCAGTGCTTCCCTTGCCCCGGATTTGGCAATAAAATACAAACACATCAACACCAGAATTAGGCTCACTTAACCATGTCCTCCGGATGCTATCACAATCCAGCTTCTGAAAATGAGTGCTAAGTGCTGAAACAGACCACACGTCAACCCCTGCTTTGGCTCTTCCATTGTGGTATTAAATTTCCCTGCATTTTAACTCAAGCCCTGCTGGAAAAGGCATGATTTGCCCATTTCATTTAATCCAACAGCTAGCTTTGCACAGCAACAGTCTGCCTGCGTAAGCTGGTCTTGAGTGCTTCCCAGCTGCAAAATGAGTTTTACAGTAGCTGACAGCAACTGTGCTGCAATGCAGCTCTGCCCTCCTGAACCAACTGAGCCCCAAGCCAATCTGCAAAACACTGCCTGCCAGGAACCAGAGGCAACTCCAGAAGCAGCTGGCAGACCTGTACAGTTTGGATTCTCCACTGACAGTGACAGAAACTCCTCTGCCACAACAGCAAAGGGACAGACAAATTCCCCTGACACTACACAAGGCTGCTTCTGCTGCAGCTGCTCATGAGAAGGTCTAACCAAGCACACAAGCATCTTGCTCTAGATATACAAAAGCAGGAGGTGAAAAGTTAGGCCCTACACACACATCCTGATTTAGCTGAGAAAAGTAAAATTAGAAAGGATTCTGTTCTTCGTTCCAAGGTTCTCTTTTCTTGAAACTTCTTACTAAATGGCAAACAGTAAAATGAAACATGGGTCTGTTTCTTATTAAATACTATTACAGATTTCCCAGGTAACATCAGTGGCTTTTAAAATGCATTTTAATCACCTGAAATCTGATTAGAAATATTTTAAAAACTTACTTGAAAGTTGGTTCTGTCTGTGACCAGCCAAAAAGAGAGTGTGTGTTGTAATGGTCTCCAAGGTAAGTCTTGGAGTCAGGACACAGTGTCTTTTCTGCCAGGGAACGATCAGAGATGCCTGAGAATGACACAAAACACTGCAAAATCATGTACATCACAATTCAAATGTCTTCACATTTCTACACATTTAGGGGTGAAAACACCAAAAGATTTGGGAAGAGGAAAAGCTGGAGCGCTGGACCTGCAATGATTTAAGGTTAGCAAATAGCCACGAATACATGCTTGCAGACAGGCACCTGTCCTTGGAGAGGGGGAGAGGACTGAGTAAACAATGATAATTAATTTCAAGTTCTATGTCCAATAATTCAAAACATCTGTACAGATGTCATGTATTCAGTAAGTAATAGTCAGAAAGAAAATTTCTGCTTTGCTGAATTAAGAATGCACCTACATATTATGTCACACAATGACAAATCTTAGTTAAAAGCAAAAATTTTGCACAGATGCTACCTGGTCTTTGATCCCATATCAAAGAGATGCTGGCAAAGCCCATTTGGTGCAAAAAAATTTCTATCCTCTTCAGGTAACCACCATGAAAAGGCCACACGAAATTCAGCAGGAATTGGACAGGTCAGATGTTTATACATCTTATAAAATTCTCTTAAAATATAAAAAGAAAGTAAATTCTCAAAAATTCTTTTTTTTCATGCTTAATTAGGTGCATTCACCATTGCAACTTTTTCTCCATGAACAAGCAATCTCCCTGCCTAATTGCACTTCCTGTATGGTTGCAGTTCATTATCAAAATTTCTCTGTACCTGAAACCCCATTAGCCTCTCTGCTCTGCTGTGCCACTACAGCTACAATCCTTGTGTTTGGATCTCTAGACACAAAGTGTGGGTGCTCTACATCAGAAATAACTTAATTTATAGGCAATTTCCAAGTAACTTTGACTGCTATGTCTTTGAAGAAGACACTAAGCTTCTGAGGAAAGTCATACTTAATGTCCCAGTGGCTCTTGATTATTAGCCCCATAAATTTAAGGTGGGATAGGAGAGAAAATGCTACCACATGAATCATAGTTTCATGCTTCCTTCTTTTTCTGAGTATTTTGTATTCTGCCTCAGCAATACTGATTATTTTACAACTGCGTATTAATCTTCAGTATAAAGTGTTTTATAGAAAATTGATTTGAAGGACATCTGGTTTTAGAAGTTCAAGCCATGGTTACATGTGGTTATAAAATTTAGATAAGGAGGTTGAAGGCTACATTGACAAAATGCCTGAGGCTCTAAGACTGGGACTTGCACAGATGAAATCACCTCAGACAACAGTGAGCTCCCAAAACTCTGCTAGCCCCAGGAAAGTCCTAATGCCTTGTTGGACTCAACAGCTTAGGTCACATCTCATGCCTACACCAGTCAAGGGCTTGGACAGCTAAGAACATGCATCTATTCTATAAAGTGAAATAGAAAAGAAAGCCCTTAAACACCGGTTCAAAACAGATTCCCTGCAACTTGGAATGTAATGCCTAGGACTCCTGGCTGCAGAAGGGAGACCAGTACCAGGGAGGTCTCTGGGAAGACCTTAGAGCAGCCTTCTGGTACCTAAAGGGGACCTACAATAAACCTGAAGAGGGACTTTTTAAAAGGGCATGGAGTGATAGGACAGGGAGTAATTGTTTCAAGAGAGTTGGCTTATATTAGACATAAGGAAGAAATTCTTTACTGTGAGGGTGGTGAAACACTGAAACGGGCTGCCCAGAGAAGTTGTAGATGCCCATCCCCAGAAAGTGTTCAAGGCCAGGATGGATAGGGTTTCAAGAAACCTGGTGTCCCTTCCCATGGTAGGGGGGCTGGAACAACATGGTCTCAAAGGTCCCTTCCAACACAAACCATTCTATGATTTCATGGTATCATCCTAATACTGTGAGTCACAAGCAGAAATAGGGGCATACGTGCCTAAGTCAAGTCAGAGAAACTGGGCTCAAAACACACCTGTCTTCAGTATCTCTCAGTGTCCTTACACGTCATGTAGGCCTCTAGGTCTGAGTCCTTTCTAGTGCCTCAGACTTCAATGCTAATCTTCACAAAGCTCAGCTGCATGGCTCAGAAGCCACTGCATGGATTCACTCTCAGTCCTTTGTGATGTAAAGGGACCTCTGCCATTTTGGCCATTTTACCCAGTGTCTCACTTTTTTTTTTTTTTTTTTTTTTTTGAAGACTGACAAAAAATGAAGGTAATTTAAGGCAAAGGTGGAAATTCTCATCATTTCCTGGGCTTTGGTCAAGACCCACAGGGCCAGTATGCAGTGGTTACCTTACAAAGAGAGCAAACACCAAAATCATCATTAAAAGCTCTGCTTCTGCTTTCAAAAATTTACAATCCCTTTATAATATTTTGTCATGCTTTTGTTATGTTTATGTTTCTCTTACATTCAAAGTAAAAAAAAACCAAATTGCAATTTAATAAAGAACACTTTGAATTCTCATGACAGTACGAAAGCCTGAAGGCAAAAAGGGGACATTTCCAATACTCCACTGTCAGCTTTCTGGTGCATATTAACACTGCTCAGGCAGCTGGGCTTTCCTGGGGAAATGTTGGCTGGATTAACTGCCAGGACCACTGGCAATAATCATAGGTATTCATGGCTTCCTGGGGAAGAATGAACATATCATTAACTCAGCTACTGGAAAAGGTTTTCCCATTCCTGTAAGTCTCCCATAGGCTTAGACATTTTAAAACTTATTTTCAGCGCATTTCTAGTAACACAGTGAAATTTTTTTCCTAAGAAAAAGGAAATATACTGAACTAAGGCACCAGGGAGATACCATCTCCCTTGTCATAGCTTGTGAGAAGCCGAGACTGCCCATCTCTGAGACTAGCAGTGGAAAGGCAGAAGGGTTACTCCCTCCATAAGTCTGTAGCTGAGTTACAGTGTAGGTATCTTGCCCTTTTTTTGATGTGGACCAGTTGCTCAGTGAATGGCAGGAAAGCTCATTTTTCTAGTCCTGTTACGAGGCAGACCCTTGGACAGAGGAAAGTGATTATTTTTGATCCAATCGTCAAAGCTGAGCCACTGGAGTCTTGAACAAATATGTAACTGAACTGAACATACAGAACAGGCAGGGAAAGATGGAAAATGACAGAATGGATTTTCCCCCCCCCAAAAATATAGCCTATCAAGGTTTAAAGCAAAACAAACAAGAAAACCAAAGAAACAAACAAACAAAAAATTGACAATGAAATTATATTATTATACTTACTAGGAGTGTAAGGAGGATTATTGATTTCATTATCAGCACATCCAGGATACTGGCCTCTCATGAAATTGGATGGTTCATTCATATCCTTTAATAAAGAGAGTAAGACATGTGGAAATCTTCATTTTCTTTTTTTTAAAGAAGGGAGGGCAGATATAATGAGACATACAATCCAGATCCCATCGTAGTCAAGGACATCCTTAAACTCCAGACACAACTGGGTCCACCACTCCACAGTCCTAGGGTTGGTGTAGTCAGGAAACACAGAATCTCCAGGAGGCCAGGCCTAGGGGTTACATATGTAAATCCTGGTTATTGTCTCATTTCTGTTACACTGCTGCTTTATTGTTTTGAAGCAGCACTAGACCAAATGCATTGCAAAATTAAAAAACCCACCTGCCCGACAGCAGGAGTTACACCATCAGAGTTGTTCACCCACACTCCCATTTCCTGGCCGAGTTCGTAAGGTCTGTAAGTGCCTGGCTCCTCATCCTTGGTTATGAAAGGGTCCTGAAAACAGCAATCATATTTCCTTTATTGAAATCCCAGAGGTGACAAATACTCTTCTATTTGTATATTTTAGAAAAATTTGGATTATGTTCTTAATGCCGATTGCAAAAATATTGGAAGAAAACAGCATTAAAATTTAATAAGAGTTGAGAGCACATAATAATTTAGAAAAAGTCATTAAGGATATGTCATGAGTATTTCTTGTGTAAGGCAATGTGAAATTATTAAATACCCTCTTGTTTATTTTTTATGAGACTTTCTATGTTCAAATTATTTTAGAGAGGCACTAGATTTTACTCTCCCCCCACCAAGGTCTCCGCTGCAGCTCAGTGCCATGCATTCCCACACTTGAGCCCCTCTGGGTTTCCTCCAAGACAATCATTATTCCAGCTGCCTCAGTATCAACAGCTCAATGCTGGAATAACTAAAATTTTCAAGGGGCTTGAAGTTGGGCATATCCAACCTCCAAAGGGCCCTGTTAGCCCCCCATTCCAAATCAAGGTGGACAAGGGTATTTTATGCCAGTCAGATGCAGAGTAACCCAATTCACACCTGCCTGTGGGGCCTTACACCTCCGTTCTCCGCAGGTACCAAGACCACAGAATTTTACACCCCACAACTTGTCCTTCCTGCCCCATTTCACTGCTTGGGGTGGTCACCACATCCCACTGCTGCCAGTGATAATGACACCAACAACTTGTGTGCCTCAGGATGGCCATCAGTAGCCATCAAGCTCATCCAAAGTGAGCCTGATCAGCTCCTGGGGATGATAGAGGCCCACCCAGCATGCTGGAAAGTTAATAAAGTTAGGAATAATTTGAGATGCCAGTGAATGAAGAGATACTCTGCAACTCTGCTCAGCAGTCAGCTGCAACCTAAAGGAGATAAGTGCACTTCGCAATACAACCCTAACTGGAAGCAGTTACCTGCTTTGTGGCTTTTAGAACAGATAAAGATTGCAGCCATTTTAGAAGGGAACTCTACTTTTTCCTTAGAAAACCTTACTTCCTCGCGTTCTGCTTTAGACAATACCTTTCAGTTATGAAACAAAATAGAGAAAAACACTATTGAAACAATTCTTCCATTCAGTTATAGCTTGTGTAATAATTTAAGTGAACTTTAATCAAAATGTGATAGAAGTCTAACTAATAAATATCTTAGGAAGAAAAAAATATCAGATCCCAAACGGTAAGTTGCTTTAAAGGCTTGTTTCAAAGCTCATTTAAATGCCTGAATTAATTGCTTGATTTACTTGTAAGCCCTCTGATAACTATAGCTCTGGTGAGGGAAGTATGTTCTTCCACGCCTCAACAACAAAAGCTACAGCTAAATCCCTACTTTAAGTGCGAAATTCCGTTTAACTTTAACTATCCAGCTCTAGTGTCACCTCCATAAGGACTGTAAGTGTCCATTACATTTTTTAGCTTGTTCAACAGTCCAACTTTGCAAAAAGACAAAACTGTCCATCTGCAATAATTATCCTATAATTGAGGTAAAGATGTCTCTCAAGGGACTTGAAGGCTAGAAAGAGTCATCTTAATTAGCTACTCCTAATCCAAACGTACGGCTTCCTTCAGCTGAAAGGTTATTCCAGTGCATAAATCTAATACATTATGCAGGTTTAGTATGGCCCTAAAGAGAACAAAACCTCTCCATGTATGCAAGGGTTGTTTTTGGGGAAGGAGTTTCAAGCCTGTTAAATTGTGCCTAACTCATCTTTTTAGCATCTTGGGGAGGAGGTGCTGAGCATCCTGAACTCCAACTGACTGCCTAAAGACTGGGGAGCACCCAGCACATACCCAGACAGATGCACTTCCACCTGTGGCCCCAAACATAGATTTTGATGCACATCCATAAAAACTTATCTCCGGAAATTTCAGCCTCTACAGCTCACAGAACTGGACTTTAAAAATATTAAAGATATCAAGCATTATTTTGAATCATGAGCATGTTGCTCTTGACTTCTAAGTATTCTGCCACTCATGTCATTCCTAGCTGTTTCTATTTTTAGTATGATTTAATAGATGGTATACAAGGTCTTTCATTAAAGATCCTCTTTAGTAAAGGTGCTTATAATTTTTCAGTGTAGTCATTGTTACTTTAGAACTTCTTTGTTTCTAAAGAATATATTTGTTCTGACACAGCTGAAACATGCACATTATTTAGTGCAATAATGATGGCAAAGTCACAATTTCCCACAAATAGAGGTGGCCTCTGAAAGAGATCAGGAGAGAGAAGTGCTAAAAGGCTGCACTTCACTCCCTTACTGGAGCCATGCTACTCTCAAGGTGACCATAGTCACGGAGGGCTCTCAGCATTGGATGCAAGCATAGGGAGCAGACTTCCTGCTGGTGTGGCACCAGCCACCCCAGTGATGGTGGCACAGCTGAGTTCAGAGTCCCATCCTCAGGCAGGTTACCAGTGTTAATACTGATAGCTGTCAGGATCTGCACTTCACTTGTGACCAAAGTGGTCTGAGGTGAGGTAGACGGAACCCATTCCCCAAATCCATTTACTAGAGGTTTTCCATGACAATAAGTGGCTGCAGTCAGAGCCCATTTCCTGAAATCATCATGAGGGAGGCAACAATGTGCTGTATTTGGGGAACTCACCCATTACTGTCACTACCCAAAGGGAATCTAAACAGAAAATTGTTCTTTCAGTATCCAACTGGATCACACTTGCCTTGATTGCACCTAGTTTGGCTTTGCTATCACTTGGGAATAAAACCCTTCACACTGCTCTAGCTCCCAACTCAACTTAGGAGAATGCTTTACATCACTAAGGAATGCTAACAGACAGATTTTGACAGAGATGTCAGCAATTGTGAAAATAGAAAACTTTGGTACTGGTGCAACCTATACTTCGCATTAACTTTTAAATAATGAAGGACAGACTGGCTCAGCTTTTGTTCTTTTTTCACAAGGTTGGCTAAATAACTAGAGCAGAAGACAGTCCTTAGATACAGGTTAGGGGAAGGCTGAAAGAAAGGCTTCCTATCTGGATTCCCATTAGCTCATTATACGAATTAAGAGTTGCTATGTTCCTTGCATCTGTCTAACAGCGGAATTTATGCAGCAACACCTCCCTGCACTGCTGCAGAATGTGCCATCTGAGAAAATGAAAGGGCTTTAAAAAAGCTGTTGAAGTTAAACTCATAAGTAAGAAGATAATGTTGCTCACCCACTAAACCATGACTGCTTGCCTGTAGCTTCATACCCAGTAGCAAGTGCAAAATAACTGGAGACATCCCAACATTGATGAAAAAGAGACAACTACCATGTATTTAATGAAAGGCAAGAGTGCATAGGAAGAGCTACCCCAAACTCCTGGTATTTTATCTTTGAGATAAACCAATAAATAGGCATGTGGTATTTAATGTTACAGCTCTCAGAGATTAGATAAATTTTAGGGTAGTATTGAGGATACAGAGACTCTAAACTGCCTAACAGTTAGAAAGAGCAATCAGTCCTGACAGCACATGTGCTCACTACTGCTTAGTTATTTACAATGATGTATCCAGTAAATTTGGGTCTATTTTTGTTTTAAAGTTTATCTCCATCAAAGTGACTTAGTAATTTGTTACTATTTAAACTCTCTGCCTTGAACCTTTACTTATGGAAACTGATTTCACTGCTGCACCCCAGAGCCTCTCAGCTGCAGAAGAAATGGAACCTTCAGGGGAAGGTATCTTTAGGGGCAAACTGCTAGCAAGCAGTGGTCACTATATAGACTGCTATTTCCATTATCAATATAAAATTGATCACTTGGGCTGCGTGGTTTTGTTTGAGATTCCTAGTAGTAAATGGAATTATAGTACACCAAAGCAAAGGTTAGGCAAATAATAAAAGGTACTTTTAAAGAAACTATCAGAAAGCTCCCAATTAAAAAGAAAACACTGATATAGCTATCAGTGGTGTTGACTAGGCCATCATCCTCAGTCATATTCTAAACTTCACAACAAACTGTGAGGAAAAAATAAGGACAGGGAGGCACTTCTGCCTTAATCTATCTATTTAACAAGATAATGTGATTTTTGGATGAGAAAGCTGCCGTAGCTCTTGCTTATCTTGACTCCAGATACACCAGCACAAGTGAAAGAGCACAATTCAGGACTCTGCTGTTCAATCTCTCTCTCCACAAGCCCTTGACAGGACCCCCAGGACAAGAAGAGGAACGTGGCCCTTATTTTAAAAGGACTGGATTGACTAAGGGTCCCAACATTAGTGACCCATCCATCATGATTCAGTTGGATTAACTGAATCCTGGTCTCCTTAGAAGCATGAGCCATCAATACAAGGTAGGTAAATGTGTTTGTCTTAGCCTAGCAAAAAAGGCTGAGGGAGAATACACTTCTTTGAATCAGTGTATCAAGAAAAAAAATAGAAGGGTGAGAGATTGGCAGTTGGAGGTAAGAACAGTAGTGCCCAAATGAAAGATACAAACTGACCATTTAGGTAGAAAACAGATTACAAAACTAGTTATAGCAAAAAGTCCTGATAGGAACTCTGTGGGATTGTCTCCTTCTCCTTACCCTGAGGCTGCAGATCAGCTCAGCCTGAGCCATCCCTGATGCATCTGTTGGGCCTGTCCACAGCACCCACCTGGGGAAGGACCCTGGCCCCAACAGCTGCCTGTTGCTCAGCTCACCTTGCAGACGGGCAGCTTTACCCTAATGTTTGCCCTAAATCTGTCCTGCTGCAATTTAAAATGCTTTTCTTCTTATCCTGTCCCCAGTGGTTATGGAGAACAAATTGCAGCCTGCTCTGGGGAGTTCAGCCCTCCTAGTTCTAAGCTGCCAGGGGACCCTGGAGGGCAAGATCTTGTGAATTTATCAATGTGTTTTATTTAATGTCTTAATTTATTTATATCTTTATTTAAATTTCACTTAAATTGGTCTCCAGTTTCCTTGCCACCGCTGGCGCTCACTTAGCTATTGTGACGGAGTCATTTTGGCACAAGGACATGTATGGAGAAGTGCTGGAGAGAAACAGCAAATTTTGTTGGAAAAATTTACTGGGGAAGATGGAAAATTCCAATTTTCACTTCTATCCAAATTGATTCATTTGCCCATACGTAAATTTTACTTAGAGGTTCAACATACATTTTCCACAAATTTGCACGCAAGTAATCATCTCTTATATTAATTTATATTAAAAGTAAGTACAAGGCAACATGAATTGTAGTTAGTAGTTTCCAGAGTGATTAGGAATAGATTTTTTCCACTATTCAGCTGTTTTTGTATGTGTATTAAACTAATTTGTTTATTTTCAGGGAAAGAATTGCATGAAAGCAATCCTATGTCAGTTCAGAGGCAAAATTTCTCATAACTGAGTGGGGGAAAAGTGACAGAGAATGTTTTGGTATAGAGATGGTACTGGTACACAGAAATCAAATAAAGGCAACACTTTTAAAAACTAAATCTGTGAGAAATTGTTCTTCAGCTCTTTTCAACAAATGAGAAAATGGAAAATCTGCTACAATAGTATACATCTGTTAGCACCTAGGTACTGCTATGAAGAATAGTTCTTATAAATGGAGAAATAATTAGCAACATCATTAATTTACCAGAATCACAACATTGTGCTTTCCTTTCGTCTTCAGATCTTTCATGAACTCTGGCAGACCAGCAAAATTCACTTTATCATAGGTGAAGTCCAGGCGACGTTCCATGTAGTCAATGTCAAAATGCTGGACATCCTAAACATTTTTAAAGTAAAAGATTACATTAATACTTCATCTAGCTCTGGAGTTGTCATCACAGAGAGGACATGGATCTGTTGGAGGAACTCTAGAGGAGGGCCACAAAAAGTGATCAGAGGACTGGAGCACCTCTACTATGAGAACAGGCTGAGACAGATGGGGCTGTTCCACCTGGAGAAGAGAAGGCTCCAGGGAGAACTTATTGAAGCCTTTAAATACCTAAAGGGGGCTTATAAGAAAGTTGGTGTCAGACTTTTTATGTAGGGTCTGTAGCAATAGGACAAGGAGTGATGGTTTTAAACTAAGGGAGGGTAGATTCAGACTAGATATAAGGAAGGAATTTTTTACCATGAGGTGGTTGCCCAGAGAGGTGGTGAATGCCCTATCCCTAGAAACATTTGAGATTAAGCTGGATGGGACTCTGAGCAACCTGATTTAGTTGAAGATGTTCCTGCTCATTGCAGGGGGGTTGGCCTAGATGGTCTTCAAAGGTCTCTTCCAACTCCAACTATTCTATGATTCTATGACTGAAGTATTTGATACAGAAA
This sequence comes from Corvus cornix cornix, assembly GCF_000738735.6. Classification (NCBI taxonomy): domain Eukaryota; kingdom Metazoa; phylum Chordata; class Aves; order Passeriformes; family Corvidae; genus Corvus; species Corvus cornix. The sequence goes on along the minus strand of NC_047057.1, from coordinate 14,395,064 downwards.
TCAGAATGTATGCAACTGTGTTTCTAAAAAGTCACTAATGTATGTAATGAAACCTAAGAGATTGTAATTGTAATCCTAGCAGTGGACTACATGGAAATGTAGAAATCCTAGTTTAGCAACTAATTTGCAGTGATCTGCATCAGTAGTACCATTATTTATTTTTAAAATGCTAGCACCTCATACTGCATAACAGCAAATCCACACCAGAATTGGCTGCTATGCAGCCAAGAGCAGCTCTTAAACTTCACATTCAAAGCCCACTTTCACTGTTCTTTTAAGCATTATGAAGATATTACATGCAAACCCACTACATAAGATTATGGATGTCCTTTTATTCTACAATTCTCTTTGTAAGATAATTATTTTTCCTCTATTATAATTTTAATCACCTCACTTCAGAGTGTAAGATTAGCATATACAGTGAAAAATCCATACTTACATATGGGATGTCATGATGCTCCATGCGATTGACAGTTTCCTTCAGAACATCAAGGCTGCCATAGCCCCAGCGGGAGAGCTGAAATCCCAGAGACCAGTAGGCTGGCATGTGTGGGCGTCCAATGGCCTGCAGCAGGAATGAGGAATACGGAAACACATGAGGTGAGATGAAAAGAAGTTATTCTGAACACCAGGAGAGGCTTCCAGATCATTTAAGGCACAAAGACCAGGGCACAGGCATCACACCCCTGTTAAATACCCATTTCTCTCTCCAAGTGGTTCTCAGCACATGCTTGGCACTTCTCCTAGTGGATCCTTGCTCTTCAGAGAGGCTCCAACAACACCCACACTGAGCATCACTTCTAAGAACACCCCAGTAGAAGGCACAGTGCATAAAAGCCAGGCTGATGTTAAATGCAGTCTCAGCCTCTGCAGCAGCATGGGCCCTCACTTACAGGGTGCATGCCATCAGAAATCCAGCATGGATCCTCATGCCACCTGATCCACAACAACCCCACAAACCCCTTGGACAAGAGAGGGCAAGTCTCCAACAACACACAGCAACATAAGCTTTGCAAACTTCTCTTGCCATGTCCAGCTGGACTAACTCATCAAGCATCTGATGTTTATTTGAGCTCTCTGAAGTTTTAATCATATTTACACACCAACTTGATGAAATTCAGCTATTTATGGCTGACTACTGTTATTGCTGGCCCACAGCCTTGTGTTGCCAGGCACTGACAACCCTCTTAAATGCCAGTTACTGTTTGGTCCCAAAATTCTCAACTGAAACACAAGGTAATGAGTTAAATATGATTTTATAAATATTTGATTTCCACTGTCTGAACATAATCCATCTGTAAATGGCATGGGGAAACTCAATTGAGTGCACAGGGAAGCAAGGCATCCTGCTCTGCTTCCCCTGGTGAGAGCTGCTGTGGTAACCTGGGATGAGCAGTGGGCAATCACGATGTGTCTGTTCTGCAAGTAAGCTGAAATCTGGCTTTGCCTCATTAGTACACACTAGTGTTTTCTGGGGGACGTCTCTCAAAATCCTTACTTCAGTTACATCCAACAAAACTAACCTTTGATTTGTATTTTTAACACCTTTGCAGGCAATACATGAAAATCTAGTAGCTAGTAAGCACCATGACTTATTAATCAGCTGCAGCTACTGTCCCCCTTTGGCTAAAAAATGGCTCCTCCCTTATTTCCTTGTGGATCTCCATATTTAGGTAATTATGCTTAGAAGTGAAAAATAACAAAACTTGCATATTGGCAGCTAAACCCCATCTACTTTAAATAAATAAATCAAGGCATTTCTGGCAGTCTGTACTTATTGCATTGCTAAGCTTTCCGGAGATGCATTGCATGAAGGCACACCCTCCTATGGGATTTTCTCCAGGAAGAGTCTGACCTGGGAAAGCAATGCTGAACTTGAAATTGCTCTAAAATACGTCACATTTGCTAGAGCATCAGTACACGGATGTACAAAGCGCATCAGACAGAAAACCACATGTGGGAGAGAGGCAGAAAAAAGCCGAGGATGTTTTAATGCCCCTGATCTGGGGAACACACAGGGTAAATTGCTTCCAAAGAAGAAAGGCTTGGGAATACACAGTCAAACCTAAGCCCTAAGAATTACAAATTTGGCTACAGTGTGCTTTTGCATATTGGGATGCTGCTGTTTCACCTAAGTGAAAACATGAGGAGGCCAGAACAACTGGTGAGGTTAATGCTTTGGGTCTCTCCAGGAGGGACGCTCTGGCTGATCAGCACAGCTGCCCCGTACACCTGCTACTTGTCCCATCCCACCAGACTTAACTTTCCTGATCCTCCTCAACACCACCTTCTCCTCCAATTCAGCTGGAGGGGTCTTCAGAAGAAGTGGGAGCAGCTCTCAGCAGCATGTTCCTGCCACAGAAGCACTCAGCTTCCACTGCACGCTGCTGTGCCCTCGCCAGGACAGGCCCTGAACAGACAAGGTGGTCCCTACCACGTAGGAGGAGGTCAATGGACAGACACATGTCATAACTACCCTGGTGCTATTCCATCTCCTTGTATATGTCATTAATTTTTTTCCAGCGTGTGTGGACACGCCTGATCATCCAGACTATCTTTCAAGCTCTGTTGGGGTTTTCCGTGGAGGGCATGGGGCGTCATGGCGCAGGACAATCTCCCAGACACCCTGTGAGCCAGCACCAAGATGTCCAGCACAGCATGGCAAGCCTCAGTGCAAGAAGTCTTCTTCTCTGTCACATCCACACCCACCATGTTAAGGATAAATTCATCTGAGGAGGCAGCAGAGCTTGTTTTAGACCAGCAAAGGCTGCAAGATGAGCTTTGTGAACCCCCATTTTGTGCTCCTAAAGCAGATGCATATTTTGCCCTTGCTTTCTCTACCGTAAACAGAGAATGACCTCTACAAACAAGGTTAAAAAAACAGACCAAAACAAAAGAAGTCCCTAATGAAATAAAATGCACAGGCTTCTTATCTTGGACAAGAGAAATAGGGAAAACCGCCTGATAAATATCAATCTTGCAGATAAATGCAGAGCCTTGTGCCCTGGCAGGATGTCTGCATGGCATCTGCTGCCTCTTCCCAAGCAGGCTGGGAAATGGGAAAGGGGTGACCAGCCTGGGCAGAGGCAGTGGGAGCTGCTGAGCAGCTGTGCTCCAGGTTCTGTGATACCCTGGGTCACTCCTGGCTGGGGAGGACAGTCAGTCCAGGACAGCACCAATACAGTGCATTTCAAGAGCTGGATGGGGGTTTGCTTCTTCCCCAATGTCCTATCAAGCATCCAAGTGGACAGCAGTGGGGCTGGAGGTGGAGCTGTGGCCACTGGTGGGTCAGTCAGAGCCCTTCCAAAAGGGCACATCCCCAGTGCTGGGGTTTGCTGAGGTTCAGCTGCCCACTCTTACGGGATGGTGCTGTGTCACTGTGGACCACAGAACAAGATGGTATTTTATGACAGCATCCCTTGAGGAGTTTGGGATTACAGCTGAACCAACAGAAAAATATCCACCTTGCAAGGAAGATATTAAGTTTTTAAAGCAATTAAAAAGGTTCACCAGACTGGTGCATCTATGGTGAGCTTAATTGAAACCAGCAGAACATTTGAAGAGGAAGGATGAAAACAGGGCAGCTGGGAAAACAAATGTTCTTTTTTCTAATTATGCTGCGGACTCTCTCTAATGGATCCCCCGAAGCTTCCTGATAAAGTAACTGACATATGGTACCCACTCACAGATGGATCAGCAGAGGCAGGAATGTAATTTTGCAAACCTGAAAACTCAAGCTGGATTTGATATATATTTAGGATCTAGTTAATTCATATAGATTGTATTCTGCATACAAATGATCACAAAGTACAGCAGCGAGAGAAAGCCTGCTTGGCAAATTTGACTCCCATAGAATCAGAAAAGGTAGATGGGGTATGGCAGGGGAACTGAGGGAGGAAAATGCAGAAACAGCAAACATATGGGGAATCCAAAATGAGAAAAAACAAACAAACAAACAAGAAAACCCCCCAAAGATATGGTAGTACAGAACCAGTAAAAAAAAAAAAAAAAGATCCTATTTTCTCTTCCTGCACTTGCTTCTTAAATAACTCCTGTTGTTTAATAAATTCACTGTTAGTTTTTCCATGCTTACATAACTTGGCATTATGTGTATTTTTTTTTCACTTTCTTTGGAGGCACTTGAGAGCTGATGTATCCAGGGGGTACCCTGGAAGCATTTTGTGGTAAGAACAAAGTGCAGTGGAAACAAGTATATCTAACAGATAAAATCTGTGTCTAGGGAGCAGGTGATCTGTATTCATTTTCCCTGTGTTGGATTATTGGACAAATAACACTAATATGAGCATCAATGCTATGAACTAGGTTATAAATTCTATAGAGTAAATCAGGATCCTATTCTGTTAACACTATGACCAAAGACTTTGATGAGAGAGAGACAGCTGCAGAGTTATGCCTATATATCACAGAGGCTGGAGAGAGATACTCTTTCCTTTGCTCAAAAAGGAGCTGAGATCTCCAGCAATGCAGATTGCTAATCTTGCACCCTAATTAGCCACACAAAATGATTTCTGAAGCTCGATATTTGCTTCAACTCCCTTTCTTCAAAGAGGAGTTACAGGAGGAAACCACAAAAACCCAAGTGGGTTAATGCTCTGGATTTAGACACAGAAATAGTGTTTCTGTATAGTCACACAATGGCTAAATTCCGCAGGTGCTCCTATGGCCCAGGTATCTGTATCCAGCTCATCCCCTATGACTTAAGGCAGGCAGGTGGGTGACATGGTCACCTAGTCATTTAGAAGGGTAACCTTCACTCAAACTAACAGAAGCTGAGCTTTGATTTAGGAGAGCAAGAAGAAAGGCCCTGCAGCTGCTAAACCATAAAGAAGATGCTCACAACCTCAAGAATATAAAAAATGTGAGGATTTTCAATGCCAAGGTCTTCAAACCTTGTTCTTTGCTGCACAAAATAATTATCAGCTGTTTATTTCTTCTTGGGGAATTCAGCTGCGAGACTCTCACTGAATCATCTGTGATAAAATTGAGGTACAAGCAGGTTCCCCATGTTACCTCTCCAACAGGAGAATGGACTAGAGACCTCCTGAGGTCCGTTACACCTGTAACTAGCCCACACTTCTGTAAGGAGGAAGCAAACCAGCAATTTTCTCTCCAAACAGAATTAGGAGACTTGCAGTTGTCAGAGACTGAAATATTATATTTTATGACTTAAACATTTTCTTTAAGGACTTTTAAAACTGTATTACAAAAGCTGAAGAGAAGACTACCACGCCCTGAATGGGGCCCTGAGGCCTGACACTGCTCGCTGATGAAGATAAGATTAAGTAACAACTCAGGGCTGGGGACATTCACTGAGCACAGGCTTAACACTTCCAAGATGAGGACCACAGCCCCAGAGCTATCAGCTGCCAGGCTCGAACAGACCCTTGAACCAAGGGGTGGAGGGAGGAGAGGCTCTGGGTATCTTGGAAAAGCCTGTGATCAGAAGCCCAGTGACTGCCCATCCTCCACTGTGCAGAGGAGCCCAGCTGAGGGGTCCTCATCGGGCTGGGGGAAGCTTATCCACAGCAGAAGGGGGTGACATGGCTCATCACAGGGGCCCCCCTCAAAGGGGTCCCCAGACCCTGCACCAGAGCACCAGAGATGATGCAACAGACCCTCAGTGTTGCAAGGGACAGTGTGTCAAGCCAGGCTCTGCAAGGGGAGACACGTGGGCATTCCCACCTGGCCCAAAGCGTATATTAATCCATGGGATTCTGTACTCTTCGGCGTGTGGTGGCGTGTGGTGGCGTGTGGCAGCGTGGCATGTGGCAGCGTGTAGCGGCGTGGCCACGGTGGCGACGGGGGACCCTCACCACCAGATGGAGGGGAGCAATGAGACATCATTGGGACCCTCGGATGGGTGATGTGCTTCCATCTAACCCCTGTCACCTCTCCCTGTTCCCCCACCCCCCACGCATACTTCTTTTTCTTCCCTTCTCTTTGCCTCTTATACTATTAAATAAAATACATCCATTTTTTGGCAACATCTAACCTAGTTTGGTTTTAATCACATTTCTGGGGATATTTTGAACCTTCTAAGTTCTTTCTGGTTTATGCTCAGAGACTTAGCTTGCTTTGCTTTCCTAGGTCTAAACCAAATTGTAACAGCAGTGTACTCACTTACAGCTTATTATTGGATAATTTGTGATAAAATAACAAATTAATGGCTTCCTCTCTACCCAAGAGCTATTAAATATCTATTTGTTAAACCCTAACATTCCTGAGTGTGTTGTTATGGAGCTCATACACCACTGCTATGCACTGTTGGTTCTGTTCTGAAAGGCCACCAGTGGTCTTGGCAATGTTGGCCTGGAATACCAGGCTCAGCTCAGTGCCTGAACTCTTTAGCTTGTTACTGCTTTTTCTCACCCTCCTGCAAACTGAGGTGTTTGCCATTAGAAGTGAGATTTGCATTACGTAATTGTTCTGCACACCAGACCTCTTCTGCAGTAGGAGAAAAATGTGATCACTGTCATATATGGAGAGCTGTACAGGACAATCTCAGATGGGGCAGGAGCAATGCCCCACACAGCTGGGCTCAGGGACAGGAGGGAGCAGAAGAATCGGGCTGGAGGCTTCTCCTTCCCATGGGACTATGCCCAGCACATACCCTCTACCTGCTGTCACTGCTGTAGCACTCTGGTGCCACTGGCAGGATGCATCACCTTTAGCTCACCTCTGCTCCATGCACAGCAGAGGGACAGTGGTACGAGCATTTAGCCCTCTGCTCCCTTCTCACACCCTGCTGTCGGGGTCCCTTCCCCCTGCCATGTACCCCTGGGAGAGGGGCCCTGGGGGGACAGACAGGGGGTCTCCCTGCCCCTGGTCAGCCTCGTTCCCATGGGTTGGTTTGTGTTCCCCTGTGTGGGCAAAGGACCCTCGGTCCGGTGATTGTAGAAGTTCCTCGGCAGAGCTCCGGCCATGCGGCTGGAGAAATAAACATCTCTCTGAAACAGCTATCAAGAATCTGTCCATATATGTTTCTTTCCCACGGGACTCCTGATTTGATACATTGTGTTACAGAATCCCCACAGTAACACCCTGCCTCACTCTTGGAGCAGATTATCCTGGGCCAGGCTGGCATCCAGGGCCACCACAGCTTTTGCTGTTGCTGTCCTCACTCCATGGATGCAGAGAGCCTGGTGGCTCTGGCCGGGCAGCTGCAATACTCATGTGATCACCACACAGGGAGCCCTGTTCCTGGCATAGCCTGGACCCAGCAGCTCTGGCCAAGAGTCCATGGTCCACCCTGGGTGCTGGTGGCAACCTGGAGAGGTGTGTGGGGAAATCTTGCATACTCCAGAGACCAAATAAAGAGCTTTGTTACAAAGCTGTCCTAACTCACTGGTTTGGAGGGAGCGACATGAAAGCACAGAGCAGAGCTAGGTTCCTAAACCTCCCACAGAAACAAGTGTAGCAGGGGCAGAGAGGTGGCTCAGATATTGACGTGGCACTGAAAGCCACAGCACAAAACATTTGAGAAAGGTATAAAGCACTTTGCTCTGGAAACAGATCCCTTGTTCTCACCAGCTGTGCTCCAGCTAGCACCTGGCCACCCTGCCACACCAGTGGGGCCATCCTGGAGAGATACAATGCATGTTCCCTGCAAAAAGCAGTGATTGTGGCAGATGCTTGCACAGGAGGGAGGTGCCTCGCTAAGCTCTGCAGCAGTGCAGCCTGGTCCCACCAGGGGCCCCTGCAGCCAGGAGCTCCCAAAACACCAATTCCTGGAGGAGACCCATGCAAACAGCTGAGAGAGCCAAGCTATGCTGCTGAGCAGTGCCTTTCAGACATCAGTCACACTTCTCCTTTCTACCCCTTCTCCTTCCCTACAGCATGACAATGACTGCACGGGGAAAGTCCTCTCAGTGTGACAGAAAATACAATTGAAAAAGAAAGTCTTTTCTGTCTCCTTCACCACCTTCCCACATATCTTGTACATAAAAGCCAAATTATTACCCTAGAGACTAATAATATGGTAATTGTAACACTTCTGACCTTGGAATTTCAGGATGTTTACTGAAGAAGTTATTATTTCACACTGAAATTACTAACATGCATTCTTTAAGATTCCCTAGAGAGCTGAGCACAAGCTCAAAGAATACAGAACAGGATTTTTTTTGTCCTGGCATGCGACATGTCTCATTAGGAGACGCCCACTGCTCTCCTTTACCTTGTTTTCTTTGCTCCAGCTCCATTTCCAGAGACGGGTGGAAAGTGAACTGCTGCTACCCATCAGCTGGGGAGTGAGAACTCTCTCATTTTATTTTCAGATGCTGACCACCTGCTAAGCTACAGAAATGCTGCCTTCAAACACCAGTGAAAGACTTTGAAAAGAAACAGGGGTGGCTCTAATTTCCATCGTACTGCTGCACTAACTCCCTTGAAAGGGGGATCAAAGCTCCAGCCTGGGGGAGAGTTGCTTTACTTCTCCCTCCCCTCTCCCCCCTTTTTTTCCCCCCTTATTTTATTACCCATGTGTAAGTTAAAACCCCAGCCTGCTTGCTGGTCTGTGGCACTGGGACCAGAGATAGTTTGAGCTGGGAGAGAGTTAATTTTCTTCATAGTACCTGGTATGGGGCTGTATTTTGGATTTGTGCTGAAAATAGTGATGATAATTCTGGGATATTTTTGATTTTGCTGAGCAGTGCTTACACAGAGTCAAGGCCTTCTTTACCCCTTACTCCACACCACCAGTGAGGTGGCTGGGGATACATAAGGAGCTGGGAGGGGACACAGCCAGGACAGCTGAGCCCAACTGACCCAAGGGATATTCCACATCATATGGCTTCATACTCGGCATATAAATCTGGGGGAAGGGAGAGCAGGAACATTTGGAGTGATGGCATTTGTCTTCCCCAGTAACTGTCACATGTCCCACCATTCCCCAGATTCCTGGAGGTGGCTAAACACCCTCCTGCCCCTGGGAAGTGGTGAATGAATTCCTTGTTTTGCCTTGCTTGCGTGCACAGTTTTGCTTCACCCAATAAACTGTCTTATCTCAACCCACGAATTTTCTCACTTTTACCCTTTGGATTCTCTCCCCCACCCTACTGAGGGGGTGTGAGCGAGTGGCTGTGTGAGGCTGAGTTGCCAGCTGGGGTTAAACCATGACAGGCAACTGGTGGGGACAATGTGCAGAGAGAGCTGGAAACCTCCAAGCAACAGAGCAGTCACTCCTGCTCCAGGACATGGAGGGGCACCGTCAGCCTCCCACCTCTCTGGGGGGTAGCACCTGAACCTCTCCTTGGAAAAGGAAGGTCTAGCAGAGCCCACCACCCTGCAGAAGCTCCAGCCTTCCCAAAAGAGCAGCATGAGCAAGTCTTACCCTTTCCTTCACCAAACCAGAACCCAGCAATACCTTCCTTCTGGGCTAAATCCTCTTTTTCCCTCACTCTAAACCACAATATTTCTGTTCCCATACAGGCACTTTAAAAGAAGGCAAGCATAGGATATGGAGGCTTTAGAAAGCCAAGAAAGACAAAATGTTTGCTGCAGATCAGAGCTCAGGCCCCTTTGGTAGGTGGCACATGGGAAGGCAGAGCACACGCACATCTCACTGTGAGCTCTGAGTGCCTGGCTCTGGGATGCCCTACCCTGCCCAGCCTTCCAGTTGCAGCCTGATCCTCAGGGTCTGCACAGTGACCCCCTTCTCACAGTAACATGCCCCTTCTCAGCTTTGCTCCATACCCTTTAGGTTTGACACTGATTTCTTTATCTACACAGCTTGGGTCTGAGGTAGCAATTTTCTGTGGAAAGGCACAGTTGAAGCATCATTTGGTGACCAGGAAAAGCATGTTATCTGCTACTTTTTTCTGCGCAGACCTCACTAGATAAGAATTGCATGTACACTTCCAAAACAGCCATTTGCATGTGTACTCTCAGCTCTCTGGAAAACATTGGGCAATTCATAGCAAGTATTTATACTCTCTGAGACAGCAGTAAATGCATTGTTATACATCTATGCTCTCCAATGCAATTATATGGGTTTTCATTAGTAAACAACTAATTTGGCTCCAAAATCAGCAAGCAATTCCATTGGCAAATAAAGGCTTGAAGACTTTAAAGTCCATTCAACATCTCTGAAATCTAGCATATGTAAAGTTCCCAAACATTCCATCTGTGCTCTGCCTAGTTTGTTTACTTGGCCCACAGTGTCAAAATGCAGTCATGTCACACAGCAAAGACTGTAAAGCTGTGACGGCCCAGAGAGGAGTAAGCTCAGACAGATTTCTTTCTAATCATTGCATCCCTTTAGTGCACTCCTGCATCCCATCCTGGCATACTGCAGGAAAGGCTGGAGATGTGCACTGAACACCCAGCCAGCCTGTGACAGACTGTTCACAGATGCTCGAGCATACGCCAGTTGTCCCATGGATCCGAAGCTGCAGCTTTGCACGAATGGATCAGGACAAAGCTCTGGCTGCGCTACCTGTTGATACTACCAGATACTGACAGGACTGTGTTACAAGGCACTGCTCCATGTGCCATGTGCACTTTTCTACTGACCTCAGTGTATTGCTGAACTACGTTTTCAGGAGTTGGTCCCATGAAGAGATAGAAGTCAAGGATCCCTCCAATAGTGCGGAAAGTTAAAGCTGGGTTTGGAGACAGAGTAACATCTAAAAGGGAAAAAAAGGGTTCTCAGTACAAACCAGCTCTGCACTGTACATGGGAATGGGTCAAGAATGCATCAGGGGAGGATGAGACTCAACATTAGGAGGCATTTCTTTACTGAGGGGGGCCAAATGCTGGAACAGGCTTCCTAGAGATGTTGTCGATGCCCTGCATGTGTCAGTGTTTAAGAGGCATTTGGACAATGCCTTAACAACATGTTTAGCTTTGGGTCAGCCTTGAAGTGTTCAGGCAGTTGTACTATAAGTACGTTTTATGTCCCTTCCAACTGAAATATCCTATCCTATCCTATCCTATCCTATCCTATCCTATCCTATCCTATCCTATCCTATCCTATCCTATCCTATCCTATGTCTCCCCACACTGGGCTCTTCTGTGCACCTGTGGGTACAACTGGATGAGAAAACAGGGCCTGAAGGTAGGCAGGCTATTGCTCAGTGTTTCTGTAATCTCTGCTTTCAGATTGGCATGGTGCAGCAATAAATCACAGAAACCCACCCAGAGTGGATTGCATACATCCATTTGTCTCAGTTTCATATATGTAAGAAGAATCAACAAGCTTGTGTTTAGGGTTCCCCTATGCTATTTTAATCTTATTGAAAGCCATTGTCTGCCAGGGGAAACTGATTTTATAGACTGAGTGAAGGTTCCCCTTTTCTGAAATTATACCACTAGATTAATGCAGTAAGGTGACCATGACAACATACAAAACTATTCTCCAAAGACAGAATATAGGACTAAACTAAATTGATTTTATTTCATTATGCCAATCTCAGAGGAAATTTCTTCCACCTTCTTCTTTCCCTCTATTTCCATCTATTTTCATTAAAAATTTAAGAATGTATTTCCCCTGAAAATGCCTAAAAATGCCTAAAAAGTCATTCTGCTGAAATCCCTTTGAAAACTCTATAGTTACTCCTGGAAGCTTAGTCAGGGAGCAGTCACTAATATTTGTATCACATTGAAAAAGCAATCAGTAAAACAGTTTTTTATACTTATTAATTTATCATATTTCTATATGCAGTCTATACAGGGAATCCATATATCTTTTTACCTTGTGCATTGGAGTTCAGAAGGAGAACACCGTGGGCATTGGAGTCAGGTTCCACGCACATATAGAAAGGGTGAACTCCATAGAGGTTGGCAAATGACTGAAACATAGAAACAACACATGAGGTATGACTTGACTGCTATTTTTCATAGTTTTTGTCAGGTAGATACATATGCACAGACAAGGAAATAAATTCAGTCATAGTTAGAGATTTATTTTGACAGGCTGGGGATTTTTTCATCTAAATTGTTGTGAAGTCAAATTGATAGAAAAGAGGGCTTTTTTCTGCCTTATCAAAATGGGATTTTTTAGGCTTTCCCAGTTAAACCTTTGATATTCTGCCAAACCCTTCAAAATGGCATGAGTAAGAGTAACTTTTCTAGTTAAAACAGACTCACTAACCACTGACTCCAGTTCAGCCAAAGATCTAATGAGTCCTGCTGAAGTCCAGCTTGTTTGGATGAGCAGGGATTGATCTGAGCATGAAATGCAAAGCTTTCCTGAACCAGGATCTTGGCACACAATATACTTTTTTTCTGAAAACTGCACTGTGAGACAGCTTCTGATAAAAGGTTTCAAAGTTCCCTCAAAGCAATTCATGGCTTTGTCCTTTAATTAAAACTGATGATACCTGCAAAGCCTGTGATATTCCATGTTTGCCACCTGGTTTTGGTGACACAAGCTGGGACAAAGTGTTGCACAGAGTGAATTACCGTTGGTGCCTGATCCCTGGCGAACATGCCATAGGTAACGAAGTCCATGTTGTGCTTGAAGGTCGGGTGCTCATGTTCACCAAACCCATACACAGAAGTGGATGGAACAGTGGTGGTGATCTGAAGGAACTGGTTGGAGAAAAACAGATCAACCAGGGGACTGTCCCACCTGTGACAAACAGAGGGAGACAGGATTAGTTTGCTTGTCCTTGGAAGGTATCATTTTAAGTTCATGTCTGGCTATTTACACTTTTTATGTGTTTTGGAGAATATCAAAAATCCATTAAATTCTATACATGCTTCTAATGTGATGAACCTAACACATTAAATTTATCTTGCAATGGTTGAAGATATCTCATCTACTTATGCAAAAAAACCGCATCAATATAATTTTTGAAAAGAACAATTAAAATAACGGAAGACAGACTATAAATCTGTTATCAAAATAAGTGGTTGCTTATGCTATTTCTATGACAACCAACATGAAAGGCTAAAAATTGTTATTACACAGTGGAGTTCAGAATCCTTAATGAGAACAACAGACATTTTATCAGCCTTTTTTTTAATGTTTTGGTGTATCAGAACCTGAATACCCCGAACTTCATGCAGGTGCCTAAAATAGGGGTATAGTTTTCTCCAGACTCTTCTTGAACAGTATGTTTTTATTGTGATGACTCTCTCCTACTTCTCTCACCAGCTTAATGCATTTATTTCTATTGAATCATCTGTGAACACAGGCTCACATTTTAATTAGGTGCTACATTTTGTTTCCTATCTCTAGAGCTATAATGAGCTGCAAGTTAGATGGGGAGAACATGGTCAAGCTGTGGAGAAGTGTTTTGTTAATGGTCCCGTGTATGCCATGAGTAGCTCATTTAGATAGCACCCTCTCGAGCCTTGTTTAACCACAAACTTGTTACAGCTAATTAAAATAAACGAGCGCAAGCCATAGAGCACAGAAGTGGCATAACTCTTCTTTTAATGTTCTTCTGTCAATGATTTTGACAAAATTAAATGGTTGATCAAACTGACTGGTAAATCAGAGAAACGGAAGATAAGCTGTGTCAGTGGGGAGCAGCTCTACCCCCATGAGTGGAGTGCTCTGGTGAGTGGCTTGCTACTTGTGCCATCAGCACCCCTGCCTGGGGACAAGTCCCTGCTCCTGGGAGGACTGGGAGGGCACCACTGCTCCCACAACGCTGGCCTGCTCTCCCCCCGAGGATGCAGGGACAGCCACTCACAGGGATGCCTAAGGCACCCCCTTGCCTCTCTGTGCAAAAAGCAGGCACAAACTATCTCTAAATTGTCCTAGACAAATCCAAAGTCAAGCACAGGTACTAAAAGGTCTGTGTATTTTTTTTAAAAGTCTCTTTGTCCTTTCTTACAAGCAGGAAACGGAAGAATTTGTATATAATTCTTGATTTGGTTTTTTTTTGCCAGCAGGAACCCCTCCCTCCCTCCTTTCCATCATCTCCACCTACATGCAGTACTGAATAAGATTATTTTCTTTTAGGAGGGTTATGCATGCAAAACATCCCTGAGAATCAGATCCAGCCCTTGACAAATAGAGGCCTTTCTGCAGGAAGTGGTTGCTGTGTAGGAATAGGGATGGGCTCTGGAGCTATATTCCTGTCCAAAGGAGACTGTCACACAGCTCTGCTCTGTGCCAAGACAGGAAGGGTCCCTGCTCTGAGCAGACCACAGGGTTATGAAAAACTCAAATTATGTGTCTTGGGGTGACTTTATGATGTTGTATCCCAAATCGCTGTTCTATGCCCAGAAATTAATTCTGTGCCTTTCTATGCCTTTAAACTGAGCCTCAGGTGGGGGGAGAGAAAAGTGCACTTTTTCAAAGCAGTTTGCAGTTTGTTTTCATGTTTTCAAGACACAGATAAGCCTCTCTTGCTGCTAACAGCAGCGGCGGGAGCAGGAGGAAGCACCCGGCTTGCTTCCTTTCCAGCCAGCTTTCGGCCAGTTTTTCAGCTCCTTTTCCTCTGGAGAGCTGAGCTTTTGTTTTCCTGGGACTTCGTTTTTTTCCCTTTTTCTCTGCTGGATGGTTTCAACATCAGAATACACTGGGAGGACTTTCCACCAAGGCCTTGGCCCTGGAGGTGGGCCCACCACCCCGTCCCAGCTCCAAGGAGGGGGAGAGAGAGATCTACAGAAGGACGCTGACATTTTCCCAGGTTTCTCTCAGCAGAGGGAGAGGTTTTATTATTTAGCATTATTATCCTTTTCCTGTGTGTTTGTTAAATAAATAGTTTTTATCTCTTTCACTTTCCTTCGAGGAAAATTTATTTTTTCCTGAATGTGGTGGGGGAGGGATGGTTGTAACCTGCCTTCTCTCAGAGGATATATTTCCAAATTTGTCCAAACTGGCACACTATGCCAGAGGGAAAATGCTTTGGAAAGAGCTTAAATATCTGTCCTAACTCATTGAGCTCTCCCCACGATGTCTGTTCAGAGGACATGAGGCTTTGTACATTTGTGGTACCCACATTACAGCACTGACAGTTCCTATCATGAGAACACTTTGTGTTACCATGGCATTAAAGTATTCCTTCAGCTCAGCAAGTCCCCTCCCTGACCAGGAGGGTCACTGGGGTGGTGCAAACAACAGCCCTAGGAACAAGCCCTCTGCCCCACCATAACTTTACATGTTGTGGAGAAACTGGTTTATGACTCACGCATTCCTTCAGGCATTCCTTCATGCACTCTACTTCTGCATGACATTGCCGTAACAGTGCCCTGCTCTGCACCCCTCCATGGCTCAGCTCCCTGGGGGCTGCCACCCCACCAGCACAGCTCCCATGCTGTGCCACCACCACTGCACCCCATCAGCCTTGTCTTTCCCTAGACCTCCGCACGCCAGCACAGCTACACACTAAATATAGCATTAACCATGACATAAAAAGGCTGGTGATGACTCTCTCTTTTTTTCTGGGCGTCATTGCGTCATCTCCATCTGAAGGAAAGCATGGACAGGTTTTCCCCCAGCACTACTCTCTGCCTCCACTCCCAAGCAGCTTCCAGAGTCCTTGTGCTCTCCAGCACACTGTGGCAAGCTGTTGTGCTACTTTATGTGTTTGCTCGTGTGGCATTGGCAAAGAGCAATCACTTAAATGAAAAAAATTATGTCTGTCATTCCTTAAACCCTTGGATACAACAAAAGAAAATGTCATATTTCTTCCACCTCCCCCCCTGCTGGTTTAAAGCAGATAGAAGGAAGAAAACGGGAGGGAGCATAAAATGACATAATGTCTGCAGGAATTTGCATGGTTTTCCTCCAAGAGTCCTATGAACCATAAAAGCACTGTGATCGACAACAGAAGGGATCTAAAAAATCTAAAAGCACAGCTGAACAGTTGCTCACTGTCAAAAATTCAACCCCTACTAGCAGTTAGATAAGGCAAAGTCTGTGAGGACAAGAACCCTTCTCTTTGCACAAGAGGTAATAGCTGCAGTCACATTCACTGCTGAATGTCTTAACCCATTAGTGTGTCTGTGGAAATAAAAACCAGCCTCCCCTCATATCTGCCTGGCCCATTGCCTGTGAAGAGTCAGCTGTTGCCTGTCCAAGGAGTCTAATTGTTGAAAGCTACTCTTTTCTTCCAAACACCGTGCACTACACTAAAGAGTAAAGCTCTCTAATTTTTAGCCTCTTATCAGGAAAAAAAAGAATGACTCAGATTGAAAAGGTTTCTGTAAAAATTAACATTTTTGGCCAGAAAGGGAACTAGTCTCACACCCAGCAGTCAAGCCACTGGCCATCAGGATGAAACACAACTGGAGTAGACCAAGGAAGTAGTATTAAAGGAAGGTGAGTAGGCCGATAGATAAAACATCCTGTTCATCTTGAAGGTGTAGATCATGACTAATATTGTCACAACATTCGAGGGGGATGACTAAAAGATGGTTTTCAGGAGTGCAATCATCAGTCCTTTGTAACATGAACTGGACATGACCTGTCTGAACAACTTTGCTCTGTCGAGGTTTACTGGAGACCGACGACTGCAATGGCTCGAAGCACTGACTTGCCTGCTGTGAGCAACCAGCTGCTGGCACTTCTAAACGTGTTCTTACAAAACCTCCAGAATTACGAGACTTGGGACACATATATGATACATCATTAGGACATGCATCATGAATGATCTGAACATTTGAAAATAATTTTAAGTTGGGAGAGGCTTGGTCTTTTTCTTCTTATTATTACAATGAATCCTGGAGAACTGAGCTCGTTATTTTAAGCTGTAAACAATTAGTCCACTCAGTCACTTGGAGAAAATGTCCCCTGTAACATCTGCTTTCCTTGGCCTCCAGACCACCCTGTATATTATCTGTGTGCAAATTCAGTTGTAACTTTACCCAGCTATCCAAAAAGGGAGTCTAAGCCCCCTGGCAAAGGTTGGGCACACCTTTCCAGAGGGCCTGGGCTATTACAGTATGCCCAGGCTGCCCATAAAGTGCTAAAGCACCTTACGGAGTGAGGAGTACACACTCTATTTTCAAATGAACCTCAAATATACTGACTCAACACACTTGAGATGCTGAAGAGCATCACCTTAGGAGCCCAGCTCTCTATGGTTTTCCACTGATCTCAGATTGCTAAAAATATTTCCACTGACTGCTGGTTTTGGCTGGAGTTAACCCTCATAGTAGCTGGTATGCAGTGATGTTTTGGATTTGTGCTGGAAGCTGTTGCTAATTCAGGGATGTTTTAGTTATTGCTGAGCAGTTCTTAACAGAGCACAACAGGGCTTTGCTGCCCCTTACACTGCCCCACCAGCAAGGAGGCTGGGAGTGCACAAGCAGCAGGGAGGGGATGCAGCTGGGATAGCCGGCCTCAACTGACCCAAGGGGTATTCCATACCATATGGCTTCATGCTGAGCATTAAAACTAGCAGGAAGGTTGGCTGCAAGACTGCTGCTCAGGGACTGGTAGGCATCAGTCAGATGGTGGTGAGTAATTGTTTTCATTTGCATCACTTTTCTTTCTTGAGTTTTATTTTTCTCTCTGTTATTTTCCTTTTAATTACAGTATTATTATTATTATTATTATTATTATTATTATTATTATTGTTACTACTACTACTTTTTTTCTGTTATTAAACTGTTCTTGTCTCAACCCATGAGTTTTCTCACTTTTACCCTTCCAATTCTCTCCATCTTTCAGGCAGGAGTGAGCAAGCAGCTGGGGTTAAACCACAACACACTGTTTCACAACAGCTGTATTCCTTATTAGCTGTAAGTCTTGGGACACCACTGGACTGCAGAAGGCCCCCCAAGACTGAATTTTTATACGTTTACCTTCCTTTAAAGGTGATTTGTCAAGTAGGTGGAGGAACAATTGAGGGAGCTGGGATTGTTGAGCCTGGAGAAAAGGAGACACAGAGGTGACCTTATCCCTCTCTACAACTTCCTGAAAGGAAGTCATATACAGGAGGGGGTTGGTCTCTTCCACCAGGCAGCAACTGACAGAACAAGAGGACACAGTCTCAAGCTACGTCAAGGAAGGTATAGGTTGGATATTAGGAAAAAGTTTTTCATGGAAAGAATAATAAAGTACTGGAATGGCCTACCCAGGGAGGTGGGAGAGTCACCATGTCTGGATGTGTTTAAAAAAAGACTGGACATGGCACTTGGTGCCATAGTCTAGTTGAGGTGTTAGGGCATGGGTTGGACTCAATGATCTTGGAGGTCTCTTCCAACCTTGTTATTCTGTGATTCCGTGGAAATCAGCAGGAGCAATCAACAGATTTTCCACAAACATGACATTTATAAAAAAAAGAACTGCAGAGTATATTTACAGTTATTGACACAGTTCTGCTCTACTTCTACTGTATTCATCATTGTGATATCAGGAAATGTCCTATAACTTGCTGGAGTTATGCTTTATTTTTGCTTTGAAAAACACCTGGATAAGTGATACACCTACAATACTTCTTGTCTACATAACATAAATCTTAATGATTAGAAGACTAAAACAATGGCTCTTACAAACTAGCAACAAACCCAATCTATTCATAATGCATACAATTTACTCCCCTTGCTTTCAGCAAAACTGCAGTTAAGACAATAGCCTTGCCTATGTAAAAACGTCTTCATGGTAAGTGGTGTCTGTACTAACTACCACAAACAATAAAAAAGGCACCTGAACCCTGCAGCAGCCTTTTTGGAAATTAGGGAAAGTCTTGATTAGATTTTGGTTATTTGTGCAGTATATTCCCAAGTGCAAGAACAAACAAGGTATTCTAAACTCTTAATAGAAAGTAGCCCCTATCTGGCTTGGAAAAAAAATGTTCTGCCTTCCATTATTTGTGTGACATCATGAAGGAAAAGTCAGGATATTAAAGTGGAGAATCAAATCAGTAGTCCATCCCTCTGCAGCCTGTCTCCAGCAATGGCCCAGGCCAGATATCACAAAGGAAGGCATAAGATGTCACTCAGAGTCAGTCTTGCAATAATCTGCTTATGGAGGAAGTTTCTGGCTGTTTTCATAGAATTAACTGATGTTGTGAAGTATAGAGACAAAAGTATTTGGGGGTTTTATTTTCCTACAGATCATTTTTTTATTATGCCTGAATGTGTATCCTGCCAGGCCTCCTGTGCTAGTGCTACCCTGGGGCAATAAGTCCCACAGGGTAATCACACACTGCAAAATGAGCATGTGTTTGCTATTTATCACTGTCTTAAAGCAAATAGTTCCCAGCCTTTTACTCTCTGTTCTTGAGAAAATCTATGCTTTCTTGGAGCCTTCATGCTCTCAGTTGATACTGCCTCTGCCAGTGGTTGCTGTTGTTAGTGTGGCAAGAGCAGGAAGGAGAATAGCACTGAATCTGAGTGTATGTGCCACAAAACAACTCACAGGCTGTTTAGCTCCCTCACCTGCCTAATTACAACACAGTATTTTATCTGCTGTTTTTACTAACATAGGGCCCTGGCCAACAGTGGGACAGTTTCCCATTAGAGCTGCAAGATCAACCAGGGTATCCTGAGCAAGGATTTACTAAACTAAAGCCAATCTCTTGACAAAACATTTTTCTACTGACCACACCAATTTTGCCAAAACAGTTATTTTCTAAGTATGATGGGAGTGGAAAGAGGCTCCCTGCAGTCTCTGCTGCCCGACAAAGATGGAGCTTCACCTCTGGGGCAGCAAGCAGATACAGGCCCCAGTCCCTGTCCCTCATGGTTCAGATCTGTGACTTGCAGCCTTAAATCAGAAGCAGGTTTCTATTTTCTCGTGGAAAACAGAAAACATCTGACATCTGGATGGGAGCAGAAGCTTTGCTGTGTCTCATCTGATCCCCTTGGCACCCCACCAGTGAATGTGTGGACATGGCCCCTCCTTACCCCCATGGCTTTGGATAGCTACTGGCACAGAAAAGGACCTTCCCTGGCTAGTGGGAAAACAGCAGGAGCTTTGGAGAGGGTGAATAAGAGGAGCAGAAGGAGGCAGGATGGGATGGGACAGAGAACAGGACAGCAGCGGATGAGAAGGAGAAAGGTAAGAGGGAGTAAGCCAAGAGGCATTACTGGGAGGAGAAAGGGAGGCAGCCCAAGAGCTTCTGGTCCCAGTAGCCCCCAGCAGTGCCTGGATCATCTCCCTACATGACTGTCTAATTTTCTCCCCATGCAGGCAAAGCAGCAGCTGTCAACTGATTACCTTGGAGCAAGCTGAAAATGTAGCAGGACTAGGCCTTTTATTCTTGCTCCTGGCTCTGCATGAGGTTTGCAATCAGCTGTTAATGTCTCTCCCCTCATATAGTTTATTCCTCTCCCCTGTTACTGTGATTACATGGAGCCCTGAGTTTGTCCTGCCCTCCTTGGGTAGCTCAGCAATGGCAAAGTCTCCCTGCATGCAGCAAGCATGAGAAACGCCTGTAAAGCACACTCAGGGATACCTCAAAGCCTCCCCTGCCTGTCCCCTGCAGCATTTCCAATGTGGAATTAAATCATTCCTCACAAGGAGGAGGCTCTGCACACACGAGTGGCAGAGCAGAGATGGGGTTTTCTATCAAGCAGACAGACAGGAGCCTGACACCAGCTACCCCACTGCTTCACAGCCTACAGCACAGACACGGATGGCAGGACAGACCGCACCTCGGGAAGGAGGGCAGGGAAATACAGGTGTGGGCTTTGAAAGAGCAACCCCAACTTACACCGTGTTTCTGCTTCAGACAGGCTGCTCTCTCCCCAGGTGGACTGTCAGCTGTGCCAGAGCATGCTGGGGATCATGAAGGAATTTAGGCTTTTTTGGAGGGTGGGTCATCCAGCAGCATGGCTCTGCCAGCAAGGGATAAGAAGCATAATGCAAAGCAGATTTCTGAGGACCTGGGTTTGCTTTACTATGGGAAAGCTTTCCTCAGAGATATTTAAAAGGTCCATCAGAGAACCCTGACCTGGTTTGGTGCAGACACAAGTTATTATCCACCCATACCTGGGGAGTGCAACTGTAGCAACCTGTTGAAGAGGCTTTATTTGCCCACATCGACTGGTCTGAGCAGTGTTTGTGTGCATATGGAAATTAGTGACTGATTCAGCTGTTTATTGAGACAGTAAGGCAATGACCATTCACATCTTAAAACAGGAGGCTGAAGTCCCTTCAGGTGTCAGACACTTGCCTGTTTCTCAGGGACACTCTCCCACACAGCCTGCCCTAACCTGTCTGGAGCACAGAGGCCACCAACTGTGCAGCTTGGGGCCTGGATGCCCTGGAGCAGCTGCTCCCACTTCTGGAGGGAGCCCAAAGGAAAAGATTCAGGTTTTAGCATTCAAATCTGCCTTTGGGCAGGTTGAACTAACATGAAAATCTACTTTAACATGCCAGATGCCACCAATGCACCCCTGGACCCAGCCAGTCAAGTGCAGCCACTGATGAGAGTGCTCCTATAATGCTGATTGCTGAGGGCTCATCCTCCCCAGTAAAGTAAATGCAGCCACCCATAGCTTTTAGGCCAGGATAGATAACCTGCTTTCCTATTTTGAAAGATTCCATCTGCACAGCTCTTTTGGTGGCTCAGGAGATTGCAAATCCCTCTATGGCTGTGGAGCTATCTCTGAGCACCTGCATTTCCTCACTCTGACAGGATGGACAGGCAAACAAACGAAGGGGAAGCATTTTTGCTCCTCACACAGGGAATATAACTAAACTAAATATGACTCAGCTGTGAGAGGACTGGCTCCCTGACAGGATCCTTCAGACTGTAGTACTGGCTGTGCCATTTCACATGAAACCAGAATTCCCAGGAACAATTTCCCTTTCTATACACAAAATCCTCTGTCCCTGCTGGTGAGAGTATTTTGGAAGCAGCCTTGCCATTGCTTGCAGGATAAAAGTCCATTATCTGTGCATTATATTCACCCACAATTTCCTCTTTTTGGGGTTGGCTGGGTTTCAGGAGCACTCCTTTACCTGCCTGGAGGCAAGTGTACGATTTCCCATGGGGATGCTGGAGAGCAGAGCATCACTGCTGATGCTGTGCTGGTGCTGCAAACCAAGGCTGCCCTCTGCCTCCCTGGGCTCTGCAGCACAGCTCTGCTGCACCCCACACCTCTGCTGGGCACGGGCCTTGGGGGACAAGGAGATGGAGGGGAATGGAGGAGACTTTCCCAGGCCATGGCAGGGCAGTGAATGTGCCCTCCTGGAAACCTGCTCAGTGGGGACCAACTTGTGCTCCTCTGCCTGTCACTGGACTTGCACCTTTGGCAGGCCCTGCCATCTGCTCCACGGCAGGCCCCTTCCCTTAGCTGGGACATCTCAAGTTTGATCAACCTGGGCTAACCCTTGGGGTCTGGGTGAAGGTGAGGAGGGCTGAATGGGAATGGGTCATGAGCTAGACACTTGTTATGCATTCACCCCTTACATCAGCATTCCAATTAATAAGCCTTTACAGAAAGAAGGAGAAGAAAACTGGGCCTTTAACAAAAGCCAGATGTTTACATGGAGCTGTTAAGTCTAATGAGAAATTAAATTATTTTTGTTATCAGAGTAATGCATAATACATTAATTTAAAATAGCCTGCATAAATAAAACTTTACAGAATTGACTGTGACACATATAAAGAGATGCCATGAGACTGTAATTCAAAAGGATGGTCAGCTCATTAAAAACCCAGCATGATGGTTCCATCTGCAGACAATTCTAGAGGCTGTATTGTCTTATTTGCACCACTCATGTTAAGGAATCCTTCCATTGCTCACTGCTGCATTCCCAAAAGCAGCTAGCAGGAATGCACCTTGATTGGGACTCTCTTTCTAAGTAGCATTATGCACTAGAGATGTGTAGATGGAAGCCAAGGAAAGGGGAAACTATGACACCTGGTGACTTTTGTTAGTGAGGGGAGCTTTTGCTGAAGTTAAACTTACAGTACTAGCTCGAGAAAACAAATGGTATTTTTGCAGAGGGACAAACTAGAGCCAATGCCACTCACTGACATCAGTGGAAGTTAGAGGCTTATGGCCTCCATGGCTTTGAGCTTCCTAGACCTGCCTGCTGGAGAGTATTGGGAGATTTGGTGCTCAATTCCTGACACCTCAAATTTCAGAAATCTTAGCTCAGTGCTTTGATGAGTTGAGTTCACCAGTGTCCCAAGCCATGAAGTTGTAGCCTCAAAAGTTATTTGACTTACTGAATAAATCTTTATACATGCACATAGATAATTGTCTGTTATATAGGCACATACTCCTATTAATAATGAATGGCCTTCAGGGACAAGGCATAAATCTGCATTTACACCACATCCAGTTTGCTTTTGACCCCTTGTCACACAGACCCAAGCAACAGGGTGTGAGGAAACACACACCTATCACACCTAATTTCTACAAAAAGCAACATGAATCACATGTAGTACTCACAGCACGGTGCCAGTGCTCTTCCTCTTGATTGTGAAGTGTGTGGAATCCTCTGAGAACTCCACCTCATAGTTGGCTTCTTCAGCGGTAACCCCAGGGCCATTGATCTTGAGTGGGACTTCAAACCGCTGCTTGTTGGGGTCATAGAGCTAAAGCAAGGCGAGCAGGGGGCAGGTTAGCTCACTCCTTAGCATGTGCTGCTTTGATTAAATCATTCCAACCCCCCAAGTACTCACCCTGAACCGGAGTCTGTCCTTTGTCTGGAACTCCACTTCCAATACAATGGGGGAAATGTCATTTCCGAAGAGGGTCAAGGACTGGCGCTTGTTCAGTGTGACCCTGCAGTGGAGACAGGTGCTGGTGCCCACCACAACCCATCACGGGCTGAGACCACCCTGGGGCAGGCCGGGGGAACCACCCAGCTACTCTGTGTCAGCTCTTTAAAAATAAGTCATTGACTTACTGAGAGAAATAATCCCCGAGGTCAGTTTAGGCCCTCCTTGCTGTTAATGGATGAAACAGGGGCCACCAAAGAGAGGAGGCCTCACAGTCTCCTGGGACACAGCTCCCAGGGTGCGAGGTACCACTCTGTGCCTGCACGTGGTTTCCTCACCAGCGGTGTGGTGAGAGCACAAGCCCCAATTCTGCGGCATATGCACAGGGAAAGGTGTCCATTACCCTCCTTGTCGCATGTGCATCGGAGCAGCCTGGGGAGAGTCTTCGGCGAGAGCGCCCGGCGGGGGTCGTGGGGCAGCGCCAGCCTGCAGCACCCAAGGGGAGCCACCCGCACTCACCTCCAGCCTTTGTCCGTCTGCTCGATGCTCCCGCTCCGGGCGTAGCCGTAGGGGCTGTCCTCAGGGAAGAAGCACCAGGGAGCGTTGGGCACATCGGTGGAGCACCAGGTGCAGCCCCGCGCCTCGCAGGCCTCCTGGGAAGCCCCCGGCTGCGGGTGGCAGTCAATGCGCTTCTGCACCGCCACGGCTCCGGGACACTGCTCATCCTGCTCCGAGCCGAGGCACCCGCCTAGGGCTGCGCACGGGAAAAGCGGTCAGAGCAGCCGAGAACCGCGTTAAAAACACCCCACAGCACTGCAAACTTTAGTCATTCCTTTGTTTTGGGATGTGCTTTTTCCCCATCTTAGGGCTAGTACCTATGATCCCTTGGACTAAGATGACGGCAGAGCAGCTGTTTGCTCGTAACCGAGCAAGAGCAGCAACCGCTTTCTTTTACAAGCCGAGGCAGTGGGTCTGTATTATTCAGCACTCAGAGTTGCTTGTGCTCAGCTGAAGCATGACTTGCTTGAAATACTCATAGAAAGTTAAATAGCTGGGTAATGAAGCTGTTGGTGAGGAGTGAGAGCAACACTGCAGGCTGGCGAACAGGAGGGATGCTTCAACAAGGACTGCTATAGATATTAAAATGTTACATTTTCTGTATACTTACATTATACACAGATGTTTTCTATCTATAGAGATACAAATATGTGATAAGCAGCTTGCACTTGTATGATATAAATAGAAAAATACTGATTATATGTATATGTTCATATTGGGTTTCTTTTCTGTATTGTATGACTACTGTATCTACGTAGTTTGTGTTAATACAGATACGGTTATGAGCAAAGGGAAGATGCCAGAGGTAAAAGAAAAAGCATATATTAGTCACTCACAGAATCATCATGAAAAAACCTGTTAGTAAGGTGCTAAATTATCCCCTTTTCCAGCTGCAGATCAAGCCCTGTGGTTCCCCTCCGTGTTGAGAACCTCCCAAGAGCAGGAAGACCACAAGACCTGCTCCCTACTGTGCTGACAAACTGCTGTTAGCAAATATTCTCAGAGAGAGCAGACATATCAAAGGCAGCATACTTATTTTGAAGTTAATTTATGTCATTTTAGTCATTTCAGCAATATTCAAAGATTAAATCTACTTGAACAGTAATTGCCCTTTTCTATAAAATGACTAATACCTCTGGTTTATTTTTTTTTTTCAGGTGGACTGTTGTGTGCTTGAAAGCCTAAAACATGAGTGTTAATGCAGTCTGGGCTTCTTCACAGAAAGAATTTTACAAGCAGATGTGCACAAGCAGTAATTATGTATACTGGAGAAATGTACAGAACAAAACAGTAGATTCACTAGAGAATGCCATCATGCTGCAATGCCAGAGCTGATTTCCAAGTAGCGGATAGGAACACAGAAAAGCAGGAGTGCCATCTACATCTTTTTTGAGAAAACTCTCATCCCCCTTTTATACAGGACCATCTGACACTCAGGTCTGATGCTCCCAGGCTGCTCAGCAGAGCTCACTGCTCGCTGCCACAGTGCCTCATTATCATCTTCTAGAGGCTGGAATTAACAGGAATTATCTGGCTGTTAAACCTTTGCCAGGTGCTGGGCAGGCAGGATTTGCTTTCACCTCTTTTCTGGGGCAGAGTCATGTCCCACAGGCTTCATGCTCTCTGTCCAGCATTCACTCCTCATGATGCCACATAGAAAAGCTCTAAATTCTTATCCTCTTTTTCATCTAAAGCATAATAAGAATATGAGCATCCTTCTGCAAGCCCTCAATTATTTCTTCTTGGAGGACAAAATAAACTAAATCCATCACATTTCATTTTGGTTTAGGGTGTGTTTTCTAATGGAAGTCAAATGCAGCATAAGCTTTTTCATTGCTGAAATCAGAGTATGACTGAACATACTACAGCAGATTATTAATGTGGTGTCATTTTACACAGTATAGGTTTGTGGGAGACTTTTATGAACTAATTGGCATTGTAAAATACTTTCAAAATACTTCTTATGAATGATATTGTGAATGAAAAAGCTAGTTCAAAGGAAAAAACATTGCCCCAGCAGGAGCCAAGAAATTTCTTTAAAACTTTCTCTCATTAATGCAAAGCTTACATTTCCCAGAAAATTTTAAAAACAAAGACTTGCAAGTGTGAGCAGCTGAATAAGGCTGGAACCTTCCTCATCCCTTCTTCCTGGATTTACTTCTATTGTAGTACAAACATGATAGCAGCAAGCGGGAAGATATAATTTTCCTTCCCTACTTTAAAAAATAATTTTAAAATCATCATTTCCACTGTATTTATGGCCCATGTCTGTAAACATACAAAGAAGATGAAATCCAAACAAGCAGTTGAATATATAGCAACATCTATGGCTACTTGCTGCTTTTCCACGATAATTTCCATGGGAACAGAAGCTAAAGCAAGGTGGTTGGGAAAATATACGTGAAAAATAATCCTCATTGATTTTTAAAAACCTTGACTTTAATTTTGAAAAATTAGATTAAAATTAAGGCATAAGGAAGGAATTAAAGTAATACCACACAGTTTTTAATTTAATAGTATTAGTCTTTACATTTTGGGTTCATCCATACATTTCAAAAGCATTTGCTGCAGAGGTTCCCTCCTCCAGCAACACAATAATATGTATTCTCCCTTTATTATGCTCTAGACCAAATTAACCTCTGGTATGCTGGGGTAAAAATCACAGAAAAAGAAACTAACAAAGCAATAGGTAACTCTCAGGAGCTGAATGATCCCACTGATTCCCTTTTGCCCGTGCTGATGCCCAAGTGCTGAATACATTGTAGAACTGGGGCATATTTCTAAACAAGCCAGGTCAGCTGTCCTCCCACAGTCACCTCAGGGTGGAGTCAGTACCATGCCTGCTCTCTCCTTTTTCATGGAAAACCATCTATCACCTCTTCTAACAGCTCTCCTATCGGTATCACATTTATATTTTGCTTTTGAAGCCTAAGACAAAATATGAATGTGGCGCATTTACCTGCAAGCACAACAGCCAAGAACCACAGGCTCCTCATCTTTGCCACGGTTGAAGGAGGACTTCTACAGTCACCCTGAAGCCTTTTATACAAGGCAGGGGCACAATAAGCACTTGTTCTGATACACAATCAGAAGCATTGCAAATATTTTCTCAGCATTCATATCTTTGATGAGATTAATTGTAACACATGACCTTGCCTGTGTCTAAGCAGATGAGATACAGTTATTTATTTTTCCACACACTGGGTTCAACTTCTGAATTTCAACTGTGAGAAGAAAACATGATCTTCCCATGACTTCTTAGAAAATTAATTTTTCAGAGACCACCTTTTCTTTTTTGACACAAACACGTTCAGACAATGGGATTTCACTGCTTACCCTTTTTCTGATTTCATGTTATCTTTTGTCACACATGTGAGTTTACAGCACAGACGAAGTTTGGAGAAAATCAAACAGTCAAAGAATTCTCCATTAAAACAAGATGCTAATACCATGACCTTTACAAAATGACATTTTTCTTCCAATTACTTGATGGCAAGAACTTTCAGAGCAAAGCTGTGAAAGCTCTGTTCTGTGGTAAGGCCTGGTTTAGGTGGAATATCTTTCTGGAAGAAAATAAAATTTAAAAATACATATTTTAATGAATATATGAAGTTATACTGGTGCCTATCAGGAGATAGTTATGCCAACAAAATATCTGCACTGCCAAGCATCACTGGAGAGGAATATCTGCGGCTCAGACCATGGCCACACAGCCCCTACCATGGGGTCTGTCAGAGCCGAGCAGCTGGACCAGAGGGAGGCTTTTCCCAGCTCTGCAAGGACTTTTGTCCTGCAGTTGCAGAACAATTAATGTTCATATGAATCTTACACACACAGCCATGAGT
This sequence comes from Corvus cornix cornix, assembly GCF_000738735.6. Taxonomy (NCBI): domain Eukaryota; kingdom Metazoa; phylum Chordata; class Aves; order Passeriformes; family Corvidae; genus Corvus; species Corvus cornix. The sequence goes on along the minus strand of NC_047057.1, from coordinate 14,367,112 downwards.
GTTCAGCCCCAAAACCAGGGGTCACCAAGCTCTTGGCATCATTTGTGTAGCTTGGCACAATGGGTGCCTACTGGGCCAAGGGAACAGGGACCCTCCACCAGGCACAAAAAGCCTCTCATGAGTCTTGCATGTAAATCCACTCTCCGCTGGGAATTTGCTCAAAGTTGATATAGACCCAAATTACTTTGTGTGTACAGCCTTTGAGTAGCCAAAAAGTATGACAGACAAACACCAAGTGGTAGTGCTGCTGCTTATTTTAACTAATTTATACATTGTTTCTTAACAATATGTATCATTCATCACCCATTTCTAAAAAAACTCGGAATACAGGGGTAGCCTCAAATTGCAAGCAGTATTTTCATCTCCTTTCAAGCTGAGCAGAGAAGGAAGTATTTCCTCCAAGATCAGTAAGAGGCATCAGAACTTTTCTTTGACAGCCCACTTGTAATAAGGTAAGAAGTGTCATCTCATAGGAACAGGAGCCACCTGCTTCATTTTATGTCTCTACTGTACTTAGTGCGAAGGAATCTCCCTAGGGTTCTTAAGTACTACAAAAACACAAATAATGGCCAAGGAGAACACAGACATGGGATACCAGAACAACATACGGGCTACAGTACTCAGCAAGCTACTCTATTGCACTGTGTAGGTGGGGTTTATATTCAAGACATTTGTAAGGGAAGTGAATTTTTTTATTAGGAAGTATGATGAACAAGGCAAAAAAGCAGTTCACATTCACATCTTTATTTGTTACCTACACGAGCTATAATTTACAGACTGATATTTTCTGAAAAATAAAAACAAAACAACCAAAAAAACCTCAATATCCAAACACTGTATCTGAATCTACATAAAACTTTAAAATTTGCAGAATTTACAAATTAATATTCAGAGCAGCTGGGTAAATTATACATCTTCCCTCCATATCCAGGTTCCAAGAGCTTTAAAAGTCATACAGGCACAAGATAAGATATTTCCTTTGTACAACCATCTATTTACACAGCTTTTCCCAATGTATGTGGTTCAGTTCTCAAAGTAACTGCCAAGGTTTTCAAAACAGTGTATTTAAAATACATTTAGCAGCATATAAAATTAGATAAGAAGGAAAGACAATTTGCTTTAAAAAAAGAAAATGTGAGATGATAGAAACAAATCCATAAGAAAAATAGATTAAGATATATTTATCATGACATTAAGAACACCTAGTCATTGCAGAACATAGGCAAAACACAAATAAAACATAGCCATTTGTGGGCATTTGAGTTCCAGTCCTGAGCACAGAGTATACACAGCTGCACAACTTTGGTCAACACAGATTATATGCTATCACCACACAAATCATATGGCATTTGCTGTTATCAGGATACAGCCACGTCAGGTAGATGTATCGTTAACAGCTTCTTCCCACCTATTATTCACTCCACTTTCCCAATAACAGTGTAACTGACCTTTAAAATCTTCAAAATGCCTCTCATAATCAAAGGTTTATTCTTGGGACACATTCCTTCCCTGCTACCCTAAAATGCAAAACAGCTGATCATACTTGTGAGTGAAATACAGCAGAGCAATTTTGTTATATATTTCAGGTTATAATTTTGAGATGGATATTAGAGAAGACTGAATTCCAGTTAATTTAAACTGCAAGTATTACATATGCACACAAATTCAGCCATAATATATAGATACACATGTGACTGTTGAGACATAAGCATGTTACCAAGAGGTCATTAAATACAGTACATATTTTAAGGACAGCAGGTCTAGTGGAAGAGTTCACACATTGTCAGCCCATTCCAGTCATCAGTGTTTACCTAATAAACATGCAGCAAACTGCCTAGAGTGCACCTCAAATTGATCAATATATTCCTTTATCCCCCGTAATTTCAGTTACTGGCAAGATCTTCACTTGCATCTCCTGGATCTGAGATCTGTCCATCTATTATATTTCGAGCTTTCCAGATCCTCACAGTGCGATCACTGAAAACCAAAACAAAGCAGTATTAGAGCGCTGTAATTACACTGGGGAAGGAGAGAGGGCAAAGGGGGGGCAGCGGAAGCTTCCTTAAAAGCTTGAGTGTCTTATTCAGAAAGGTATTGTTGGCAAAATAACAATTCTTTAATGGACATACAAGGGTTATTCCACCTCCAGGAGATTTTGCAATCTAACGTGTACAACATTGAAGATCCCTAGCCTTACCACAGCACTGGCTATAGCCTTTAACCATCTAAGAATGTATAAAGACTTTATGCCTAAGGAAAGTAAAATCCTACTGTAGGAACCCAGAGTGCCGAGAATATTTCTCTGCCTGTTTTGAAGGGCTTTTACCCCCCTGAACAACACTGTTTTAACCTCCAACCTTGGAAAAAACTGCCTATGATCAGACAAGAACTAGAAAATACAGTGGGGTGTGAATTAGGTGATAGACTACTATGTAAGATTGTCACAGGGTGAAAAATTTAGAGGTTTTAGGCTTCTCTTTGTAGTAAATAGGTAAGAGCAAAAAACATCAAAATGGAGGATTGTTGTTGTTCTCCAAACCTTCTTCTTCTTCTTCTACTCCATATTCTGCAGTAAAAGTAATTTGGGATGATTGGACAAAAAGTTCCGCAGTTCCTGGCCGTGTTACTGAATAATTGGTAGGAAAGTGAAAATAATATACATTTTTAGTAACCATTGGTTAAATTATCTTTAAAAGGCCGTGTAAATCTTGATAATTGGACACTTTTCTCCTTCATTCTCTGCTCTGTGTTATGTCTGGGTCATGCTAGTGACTCTGTTTCTCTGCTAAGACTTAATAAACAACTATCTAGCAGCAGTGAAACTCCAGGAAAGTCTCTGTTTTCTCGAACTCCTTGCAAGGACTTTTAAAACTCCCTCTCCCATCAGGAGAGATTTGATTTACAGCACAGTTCAGTGTCATCCTACTCCCCTATTACCTAATTTTCTAAAATGGTAATAGGTTTAAGTAGATTGACATCAGAGGAGAGCTTCCACCATGTAACTATTTGCAACCGAGCAGACCATGGGCAGAATTAGGGACAGACTCAATAGGACAGGACTACTTCCTGTCATTTGAAAAGTGTGAAATATTATAACAGCTTAAATCAAACCCCAAACACGGTCAGTTTGCACAAGAGGTGTCAGTCTATTATAAGTAAAAAAAGCACAGAACCACAGGACAATATGAAGACCTAACTCTCCAAAAAAAATACCCAACAAACCCAAACCCCTTCGCAAGGTGCTAGACAGCATATACCAGTGTGCTGGTGCTTAGAAGCCCAGACTGTAATTCTGTACTTTCAGAAAAAAAATCACTGTTTACACTATTTTAAAGTATGTGTAAATAAAATATCACATAGAATGTGTTACAAAACTCTATTATAATTTAGAAGTAAAATAAAGAGTTAGTCTTGTTAAATAGTAATTTATCCCATGGAAGGGAAGTTATGAATTTCTCATAAACATTAACTTGAGTGATAAGCTACATTGATTCATATATTTCTCACAACCCGCTGAAAAGAAACCAGCAGGCAGAGCAGACTTTGTGACAGTTAAAAGTGTTTTGTGACTTGTGCCTTCATTTCACTGTAAATTGTTAGGAACACTCTAAATTTTTTAGATCTTAACCCCACTGCTAGAAATGCCAAAAGGCTGTAATTTTTTTTTAATGACAAAGAAAAGAATGAATTTCAGACACATGTATGTTCTAAATGGATTAATAATCTTTAGGCAAACAGAGACATAAGCTTTGACATGTCTACCCCTATCTATTTCTGCTTAAACATAAAACCTGACCACCAAATATGAAAACTTGGCAACTTTGAAATCCTGCTATGATTCAGAAAGACCTGCTTTTAATTCAGAAGGCCAGAAGCTTCCACAATTGGCACTGGAATGCAACACATCAGCTTTCACAGCTTCTGTGCTCAGACTACACCACAAAGAGGCTCTGTTGCCATCTCCTGCATGTTCTCTGTAACAAGGTATTTTTCCTGGTCAATTCCCCTGAGGTTTCAGGTCCTCAATTTGCTCACTTTTACTGAGGAAACAAATATTCAAATCAAGGTGTTTACAGGACAGTAGGATAGCTTGCAAAGCTTCTACTGTATGCCAGCACTTAAAAACAAACCGACCAACAGCCACATGCCATGGCTTTTAGGAGAATTTCCACAGGTCAGGAATGAGTCCTACCAGGAAATAGTCCAACTGTAGAGACAACCTTATAAAGTTCTCAAGTATTGCCAAAATCTCCCTGCCATCCTGTAGATCAGTGGTCTCCAAACTTTTTTTTTAATCGTGCACCCCTACTAATAAAATTTTTTTAAGCCCACACTGCTACGTACATTTATTAATTATATACACATAGCACTGAATTCTAATAATTTATTCCAGCACACCACTGGGTAATGTTGTGCATCCCCTGGGGTGCAAGCAGCCCACTTTGGACATAGCTGTGATAGGTCATTAGCACTGAGGAGTACGGATTGGACCAAGTCTCTGGATCCTTTCTATGAAGTGACTTACACATGTCCTAAATGCATGTGCATGGACAGAATTCTAGCAGAGGACACAAAAAAGAAAGATTCATAGAGAAGAACTCACTCTGCTGCTGTGAAAATCTGGCTGGAGTTGGTGCAGATGGCATTTATAGGGCTGTCATGTCCCTTCATCTCCCCAATGGGTGCGAAGGTATCCACATTCCAGAGCTTGAGGGTGCCTCCCCTGCAGCCGCTGAGCAGAACCGGCGCACTGGGCACTAGGCCAAGAGCACAAACCCAGTCCTTATGAGCATTAGGAACTTGCTGAAAGAGAGAAGGCAGGCAAGTCTCACAGGGCTGCAAAAAATTCCAGAAGAACAAGCACAAAAGGGGAAAAATCCCAAGTTGTAAGCCTGGTTCCTGTCCTGCCCCAGTTTTGCTACATGGCTCCGGGTGGCTTCTCCACCTTTAGAGCAAGGAGAGTGCTAACTTCCAAGAGGCTTTTTCTATACCATGAGGTTGTTTCTTTTTGTGAAATAGTACTGCAAAACAAGAAGGAAATCTAATATGCACAACTGACCTAATGTGGAACAGAAATCAGTTCAGGATAATGCTAAGTCTGCATGTTTTCAAATGCATATTTAAATGCATTTTTGAACATATGGTCTCTGTATATGTTTCAAGTCTGTCTTTAAAATTGCTATAAAACACATAAAAAGAAAACCCAAAATACTGTTCAAAAATACACCAGGAAGACAGAAACTGTTTCTATATTTGCCTTCTTTCTTTCTTCTTTTCCCACTACACATTATAAATTGATTTTGTGATTTGGCACTTCACAAAAATACATTAATTCTTTATTGAGGAAAGGCAATAGCATTTTACTTCTAATTCAGAAAGCAAAATGCTGCACAGACCAGCTGCGAACAACATCCTTTTGGTAGCAACAAATAAATATATGGGGAAAATAAAAATATGGGGAAATAATAGCCCAAGTTTGCTGTCTTTTGGGGGGGACCAAAGTGGCTTTTCTCCAGTTTGGTTTGGTAGGAACTGCTTTGCTTTGCTGCATTGCTCATAATGGAGCATATTCAGCTTTCTAGGATCATCCTGGTGTTTCATCTATAGTATACACAGCTACCACAGCACTGGCAGTCTGGTTTTGCCACACTTCATGAAACTGGGGCGGGGGTGGTTGTGGTTCTTATAAATCCCAATTTTGTCACAGCAGGGTTTTGTGACTTGTGATGTATAACACCAAGTAAAGCAAATGATCTCCAAATCCTCTGAATACCATGCTTGTTAAGTGATTTTCATTAATTATAGAGGATCAGACCTGTTCAATATGAGTATGCCAAACCAGGACCACTGATGCAACATTAGCATTTATACTGTAAAGCAACTCAGCTGTGTTTCAGGTTTTGGCTGCTGGGTAGACTAAGAAGAGCAGCTATTCAATCTGCGACCTTGGAGATTTTGAAAACTCAGCTCGGCAAGGCCTTGAGAAAACAGACCTAACTACAAATCTGGCCTTGCTTGGACCAGCAGGTCAACTTCACATGGTGTGACCTCCAGTGGGCCCCTCCACACATGATTATCACATGATTAGCAAAGTAACAGCACTTCTCATTCCCTAAAAAAGACAATGAATAAAAAATAATTTATATTCTGTCAAACGCTTCAGTCTCACCTCCTTGAAAAACATACAGCATTTTATAGAAATAGAAATAAAAACAAAGAAGAAAGTGTGAGATTATTTTTATCAATTTCTACTTTTAAAACCAAGAAACAAACAGGGGAATGCAAACTAGAGAAATTATGAAATGCACATATACCAAAAGGAAAACAAGAAAAGTGATATAACTAGTCCAATTTACATACTTCTTCACCCTGGTCCTGTATTCTTTCTGATGTTAAATTAATTGCAATAGCAAAAATGCATATTGCATAATATTTTAATGAGCCTAAAATATAAGAGTGGAGACACTTCTTGCAACTTTCATGAAGTCATTCTGAGAATACAAAATCTTTCCAGTTCCTGTGGTTTCGGTACAAGCTGCTTAGTACATTTTTCTGAGCAGACAGATGTGAGGGCAGATGTCCCAATATGGCCAAGTGAAGATTTTCTGTAAGAAGCTAAATTCATGAATCCTTATTTTAACTGTGAAGTCTTCCTAGTATTCTGAAAAGGAACTGGCACCCTGAATGATTGATTTTGAATGAAGGTCAAGCAAGTTTATATATTTATGGAATACTAAGTATGCCCATATAGAAATTTTCTTTTTAAAGTAGCCAGTCCATTATTTTCTCATGTTCCAATACTTTTAAATTCTGTTTGTTTCCTTGCTATCAGTCTGCATATTAAATGCATGGTCCTCCTTTCCCCCAAAATTATTGCAAAAACAGCACTCTCTTCTAGTATTTGTTTTTCTGCTTTCCAGTTCTCGCTCAGTCTCAAGTTAATTAATCACACCTATACCTCAAGAACCTCTCATAAGACTTAAAAGAACAGATCACCTTATTGCAGGTAGACAAAAATCAAAGTTCTTCATGCCAAACAAATTGCAAATTCCCTGGATTCTAAGCCCTTTTATACCTGCTCCCTTTTTTTCCTTTTTACATAAGAAAAACATACAGCAAATGTGTTCTGACAGCAAGCATTATTATGAGTGTGTTGTATGCATTATGTAACACATGCATTGTATAAGGAGATGAATCTAAGGACTAAGACTGGGTGGGGTGCCACAGGCTGTAAAAGCTCTTCACAAGAAAATATTCTGTAGCCCGATCTAAAGTATTGTTTCTCACTAATGAGTTCCCAATCCAAAATTTACTAACTTGTCAAAGACAGGTATCCAATGACTCCAGTCACAGATGAGGCAAGTGCTGCTTTTGTTCTGAAGCAGAAAAACAAACCCCACGTACTCAGAGCTAAAATAGGATAACTACTTCATCAGAATTTCCTGATGCTACACACACAGAAGAGAAAAGCAACTGCATGTAAAGATCAAGCGCATTATTGATTTCTTTCTTAGTCAGTGCTCTATGCCTTCCCTATTAAAAGCACCAGTGTCTATGTGAATAGTCACTGTATGAGCCTGAGCATTTACACAGCCTGAAAACAGTTCTACAGCATGCCTGTCACAGCAGCTGCATGATTTTTTTCATTACCTGAAGAAGGTCTTTTTGAGACAAATCCCATTTCTTAATTCCATTATCTCTGGATCCACTAAAAAGGTTATCGCCCATAATAGCAAGTGCTTCAATGCCATCATAATGAGGAGGTTCAAAATTGTGTGTAGGACTTACACTTCCAAGAGCCCCTTCAGTCACATCAAACATCTAAAATAAATAATAAAATATGTTATGTGAAATTTTCTGTCATCTAACCTGCTTGAAAGTCATGCAGCAAATAACTTAGGGAAACAACTTGGGAAGTCTTATTACAGGCCACTGTATCATGATGTATATCTGACAGAATTTATCTACCAGAACCACACCTTTCTCGTCTTCTACCTCTTGCCTGAAATGCGAATACTCCACTGACTTCGGAGAAGACTGCTCTGGGAAGAAGTACTACTACTACTTGAATATCATATACAGTAGCTTCAGAGGAAGGGCCCATATGTACCCTGTGTGGTGGGCTAGAAAAACGAAGCTCATGAGTGAGTTTGGGAAACATAACTCACAATGGGAGAATTGCACAGGTAAGTAGCTTCAGAAAGAGGCATTAATATATTTTTCTGAACAAGTTGTTTTGGTAAGGGTTACATACTATTACACACCGATGCTTTTCATAGACACACCTCTCTCCTTGCCTGTGCTCCAAGAATGGGGTGTTAAAACAGACTCTTTAAGTGAGGTTGTTTTAACAATTTAAGGCATAATCAATCCCATCAGGTCTTTGTTCCCAGAGCTGCAGTGTAAGCAATCCTGTTTCATTTCACATTGTAGGGAGCCAGAACTCAACCAGTGAGACTGAGATGAAAAGGAACAGATGAGCCGTAACTTTTTAAACCACCAGCTCTGTGTCACAAGCAAATGTCAAACTTCATCCTCTATTATTTGCTCTTTATTGGCCTTTTAGAATGAGTAAGAATGACAGTAGAAAAGGGAGAGCTTGAGAGTGTAAAATAATACCTTGTGAGCTAAAGGTATTTTAAAAGTTACCGCATTCAATTACACGTATCAGTTCCAATTGTAACCAAAAGAATTTCAATGATAAACCAGAAAAATCAGGTACCTAGAGATGCCTAACATTACTGACTCAGTAGACAAGACAATAGCTTCCTGTGACAGTATCTGTCACCAGACCTAGTAGTCCAGCAGACCTACCCATGCAGAGAACCAGAGATTGTTAAAGGGCTAAAATGGACCTTAAAGATCATCTAGTCCCAACCCCTCTTTGGTAGTAGGGACACCTCCCACTATACCAGACTGCTCAAGGCCTCATTCAGCCTGGCTTTGAACACTTCCAGCATTGGGGCATCCACAACCTCATTGGGCAACCTGTTTCAGTGTCTCATCACCTTCACAGTGAAAAATTTCATCCTAATATAACCTAAATTTCCCCTTTTTCAATCTGTACTCATTACACCTTGCTCTATCACTACAGTTCCTGATAACGTGTCCCTCTCCGCCTTCCCTGTAAGCCCCATTCTGATAGTGGAAGGTTATGAGGTCTCCACACAACCTTCTCTTCTCCAGGCTGAACAGAAGCATCAAGAATTCATAGACAGCTGCGCTGACTATGCACATACAGATCATTTATACTGTCCAAAGTGGCTTGACAATTCTGGAGGCATTCACTTTGCAGAACACACACTACTCTGCAGCACACAGACATGGCTGAAATATCCCTGGACATTCTAGTGGTGTAAGTCAAGAGGCGGGCAGACTTAGGAGGATTTATGCAGCCTGGCCACAGAAAAGGAACACACAAGAACGACAGATAAACTTCTATGACTGTTGACAGCTTTGTTTTCCAAAAGCCCTCCCACCTCCTTGCTTGTCACATGACAAACTTGCATTATTATGATGACATCCTGTTGTTCTCATTGAGGTCCTTCACTCATTACCATGCCAGGATGGCAGCTCACAACTAACCCAATATTCTGAACTGTGCAGAAAAGTAATTCTCAAAGTGTCTTCCTTTTGTCTCCCCATTGCCTAAGAATCCCCTGGCCTCTAACCATGGGGACACTGGTGATGGGATTCAAATCCACAGCCCAAACTGTCAAACTGTGCACCAACCTCTCAGGCAGTTTTTTGCATCTGGCACAGTGCACAACCAAGCATCCAAGAATTGCAGAATAATATGAAAAAAAAGAAAGCCCAGCTCAGTGAAAAAGCTCACACAGGTTCTGGCTCCTGCTCCACTCCCAACTGTGTTCATACACTTTTTCCAGTGTGTGAGAAGTATAAAAACAGAACAAAGGGTACCCCCTCATAACAAGGGGTTTCTTGCTCATTGTCTCTTTGGCCTCATGTATCACACATTCTTTGCAGTGTGAGGGCCAGCTTTATGGATGATCTACAATTCCCAGAGTCTGGTGATTTGGGTGTAGCCCTGAGAAACAGGAGCTTGTGGGTTCAAACAGCCACTGGCTGAGGTGAGCCAAAACAAAAGAAAAAGAGAAAACCAAATAACCCCCTCCTCCCAAAAACCAGATTCCATATCCTTGACTGCCAAGAAGCAGAAAAGTGTACTAGCCACCTTGGCTGAGAAGTGCTGACCTCGCTCTCCCCTTTCCCACTTCAGAACTTGGATAACACTTCAAGAAGAGCCTGGGCTAAACCCTAGACTCCCTTATGTGAGGACCACACAGTGTGTCTCTGCTGAAACAATTAGGTCTGCACTCCAAAACAGAGGCCCTGGCTTAAGATAGTTTAAGGAGCTAAATGTTACTTAAAAGTAGATTTCTCCAAGACTTCGTACACCTGACATCCAATTTAATGCGGATTAAGAAAAAGCTTAGCTAGAGACAACCATACATCCATCTTCCTTCATGAAACAAAAAAAGCACTGAAGTGGTGTTTATTATGACTGAACACTGTTCATGATCCATGACTGGTGAGATAATTTCCATCCTGGCTATCACATTTTGCACGTGGAGATGTAAGTCACTTCTGCTGAAGCCTGCATCCCATGCTGATGTGCCAAGTTAAAATAAGAAAATACTAGTGGTTTACCTTTATATAATGATCCTTTGAACCAGTGACAATAAGATCTTGTCCATTAGAAATTTGATCAACAGTAAGGCACATAACAGGACCCTGGTGACCAGTTAGCTTTCCTGTAGACTGAAATCTTCAAGGATATGAGAAGAAATGAGGATTTGTTAATTTTTCATATATCCAGTACAGTCCATAGCACAGTTTCTGACAGAATGGATGTTTTTATTTTCCCTATGTCTTCAGTACTCATCCTCTGGTTTACCTATACTCTATTGTTCATATCCATGGAAAAATATTAAATCTATGTTAAATACAACAAAACCCTGCTATTTATGCAAAATAAGAATTAAAACATTTAAAAGTAAAGATGAATCAGTCTCCTTATAAGTATTTTCTGTATTTTGAATGCACTCTTTGGGAGCAGGTTCTATTTGGAAAAGTGTAATTATAGTGCAGCTATCATAATCCCATATTATATTACATTACTTCCATTGGCTTCCATCATCTCATCAACAATTACTAGTCAGGATTCCCATACTCACCTTACAAGAGTGTGTTTTGTAGTGCCTGTCAAACAAAACCTTGTGTTTTTCCAGTCATTTTTACTGAAATGATTCACCACAACCTTAACACATGAGAAAATCATTATGTCAGTAACCACCACAGATGGATTAGCTGATCCGTAACTTGACGATATTTTGCCCAGGTTATAGACACTACCATAAAGAAGAAACACTTCACTGACTGTTTCATATGCACAACTTTGCTGCCTATGCACATGTAACCACCTAAAGAACATTCTCTTCTGCTGGTGTTCAGTACCTTTTCAGGTCCCACATCCTCACTGAGTTTCCAGCAGCTGCATAGAGGAATGTGCCAGTTGGATTTAGTGCAATTTGATTGATCTGGTTCTCTCCAGCTGGGATAGCAACTGTTCTGTTAGTACTTCCTGAACATGCATCAGCAGGCATAGCCTGGCCTGAAGACCTGAGTACAGAGAAGAAGAAAGAAAAAAAAGGAAAAGATCCAAATTCTACAGTTTGCCATACTTTGTATACTGTCTAAAAACAAACCTATTTCACTGAGCAAAAAAGGCTATAAGCCAATTACAAATACTGAACATCTGATAAAACTCTATATGCAAATTGTTTTGTGCTCCCATATATTACTGGTGCCCCATACTGACTTAGCCTGAACATGCAAAGAAAGCTTCCATTCCCAACAGTGTACTTATGTTACACTGCAGTATTAAATTAACTATAATAAAATATATCTGAAACTAAGACTCATTTGAACTCTTGGCATCTGAGGTTCAGCATACTCACGTCAGTGTTCGAATGCACTTTGCAGAATCTCTGATGTCCCACACTTTGATATAGGATGTTGAGACTGTGAAGACCAGGCTAGTGTAGTTGCAGTATTTAATAGAAACAACATTATTTGGATGACCCCCTAAAGACATAATCTCTTGTCCAGTTACCAGATTCCAGACTTTACAGGTACGATCTAAATAAAGACAAACAAAAAGGGGAAAAATATTAACAATAACAATAAAAAAAATCCCAGAAAAATCTCACGTTTTTCCTAAACTCAGTTATTTAAAAAAAAAAAGTACATGCATTCAATTGCACTCATACATTTTCCTCCATTTCTGTAGACACCACAGAAAAACAGCTAAATTAAGTAGGTCTTAAAAAATACACACAGGCATCCATCTATCATCATCAAAACTAAGCAAGAGTTATCATTAAATGTGCATTCGAGATCTGCATACTAGCTCCCAAAGTATTTTAAAAGGATAAAAATCTCAAGGGAAGTGAAAATACAGACAATTTAGAGGCTGTAAAGTGTGGGTGATGATAGATGATGAGAAGAATCCAATTTTTAGTTCAAAACTTCATTATCAAAAACATAGTTCAGAATGAGTTTTGAGGCTTAGTATGGCCAAGTTCCGACTACCACAACAAAACTACAAAGGTGAGAAGTGATCCAAACTCTTCAGTGTATTGGGGGCCTCTGAAAACCCCAGCATAGCATGCTTTAGTCACTGTTTTGATTCTGTAGCAAAGGAATTTAAATACTGCAACCTTTTATGTGTTAAAACCCCAAATGCATAGAAGTTTTCAAGAAATCTGCAACACTATTGGCAAGAACAGGAAACTCTCCTTGCTGCACCATGTCTGTATCACTCCATATACTTTAGACATACATTTATACTGAAATAAGTACTGGAAGGATGAAGAGAAAGCTTCACATATAGACCCTAGTTATGATAGCATAAAGGTAAGTATACCAAGACCTGTCTGCCACTTTAAAACACCAACTTCCAAGGTAAAAGATCTGCAATAAACATGAGAACTTATTGACGTTTTTGAATTTAGCTGCAAGTATTATCTGATGTCAGCGAGCTGAGACTTTCTGCTTCAGCAACCATTTCCAAAAGATTTAACCTTATTTAATTAAACAACTTCTCTTGAATAGAACTGTACTCGGTAAACTCCCCTCCAAAAATATATACAAGAAAGATTCTCCCATAAGTTTGGGAAGCTAGGATATGACTTGAAAAAAGTAAATATTTGGAGTAACTGCAAACATCCATCTGTTAAAAAAAATTTAAAATTACCAAAGCAAAACTTTAGAACACAAATCTAGATGTAAAATAAAATTTTTAAGTCTCCTTTTTTCCCTCACATAGCCACTAAATTCAAAATTTCAATAGAAATCAACTAAGTAACATTTACAAAATCTAATTCAATGTCCTTTTTTGCCATTGTATACACTTGCACAAATGTTGAAATGTTGGCTTAAAACTTGCAAGATAAAAAGTTTGCCAACTCGCTCAAAGTGTGTGCTTTGGTATTTTTAACAGCCAGGTAGTAGAATAGCCACAGAAATCACACCTGAATACTAGCAGTGCAAGACTGCCATCTAATGGGGTTATCTACTCTGCTAATATGGGGATAAAAGGGATGTCCTGAAATTTCAAGGTTTATACATTATGTGAATTAGTGAAAAGGAGAATCTCCCTGTCACCAGGTGTTAACTTCTTCCCAGCCACACTAGTTCATTTTAGCTCTGATACTTTATAGAAAAAAAAAAGAGTCTGCCATAGTTTCAGCTGCATAACTAAGAATATAACAAGCCCTTTACCATAAGTGCTTTATGTGAAACGGCCCAGAGAAAAAGCACAACATACAAAATTCACTTTTTGAGGAATATTAAAATGGGTGTTTGTGAAAAGTAACCATTGAGGTCTGGTGGTGTTATCTTCAAGCCAAACTGAGCAATTAAAATGGAAATTCCCTACAGACAGGAGGAAAATGTTTTCTTCAAAACACTGCTTCTACCGCTTTGAAAAGTTCATAGAGTGACCACACCATCCAGTAAGGAATTTAGTGACTACTAAAATTCCAGGCCCTCCCACAACAGCCATACAGTTCTTATAACAACAAAGGATAGGCAGCAAGATGAAGAAGATAGCTCAAAGAACCAACTATGGCATGAAGGGCATTCAAACTGTGCAGAAGAGCCAGAAATGTGCCAATTCCCCCCTCCATCCTCACACTGAAACTATTACTATACATTGCATATCATGTGTGTACATGCTACCACGACTGAATATCACTCAACAAATGTTAATGTTACTGCTTTTTGTGGTTTTCCACTACAAATAAACAGCCTATATAAATACTACAAATACAACACATTGGAGTTAGAAACTTGTAGATAATTACTGTAAATCCTTCTTCAGCTTATGTTGAGAAATGGACCCTTACAATTTTCCTCTGTATTTACAGCACTAAGCACAAATTGAGAATTTCACAACACCCTGAGTTGTCAAAGCAGCCTCTGTAGGCAGCAGAGGTGCACAGAGCTTGCCCAACCTTTAGATCCAGTGAAGAGAAGATCATCAGTTGCATCAACACAAAGCACAGCCTTAGTATGTCCCTCAGCTGTATAGATACACTGAAGGGGGGACGATCGGATGCATTTTGATGCAGGAAATGGGTTAATTATCCCCCTAAAGAAAAAAAAAGAATGTGAGTTGGGCATAGTAATAGACACGAATAAAATTAACTTACTTGCACACAGGGAAAAAAAAATTAACCTAGTGTTCTTACATGTGAGGGCAGAATAGCTGAATGCCTTTCATAAACTATGCCAGAATTTCTACTATTTAGCCTCAACACCTGTCAACTCTGGACTATCAGTTAAAGGAAATCACATACAAAAACAAATAAATGAAAAGACAACAAGATGCTAAATGCTGGGTACATGGCAAAGTCTGCATAATGCTGAAAAAACAGGACACTTAAAGCTTCTGGATGCCCAAGATCTAAACAGCACAATCTGAAAAATGGAGCAAATGTAATGTACACTGCCAATTCCAAACTCAGCATGCATTTCACATCATCTGCATTCTATGGGAAGACACAGAGAACTGCTGTTAACATCTGTGCCTGAAGAAGGTTCCCACTGCACCCTGTACCCAACAACACATTCATGTACAAATAGCCAAAAGGGAGGATGACTGGAATGCTGACACTCCAGAGGAACCTTCCTGGGCACTTTCAGCTAGTTCTGTGGTGATGCCAAAAGACTTAACTCAGCCTGAAAAAAACCCTTCACAATTCATTACCAACCAAAAATTACTAGCAGTCTAAAATCCCACGCATACAACCGCACACACACGGACCCCTTTAATTTCTGGGAAGTGTAGAAAAGCCTCAAGGTAATGCCCAAACCATGCAACACTGCTGTGACCCAGCCAGCTTGCAGTTAAGACTCACTGTCATGCTCTCTTGGGGATCACACACATAACTGTGAGGAAAAGGAACTAAACCATAGCCCTATCTCACGAAAACAACACAACAAAACAAAACAAAGTGTCAGACACCTTAGGAAAATGTAAAGATTTTGCAATATTGTCCAGAAATTTGCTATGTAAAAAATGTCCTTCATGATACAAGCTAACTTTGTGATAACTGGTTGGTTTATCTAGTAGATTAAAATTATGATTTTAAACATTTTTACAGCTCAAGACATCTTCATTCATATAATTCATTACTCCTCAGCAATCCTTCTACAGATTTTACTAGTATTAATAGTGCCCTAAATTGTGTAACGTTATCTTCCTCATTTTGGAAAGGCATTCACATTTCATCTGCACCATTTTATGTTTTCAAGAAAACAGAACAATTTGCTTTTTAATTAATTTAGATCTCTCTGCTTTTGTTTTCTAGCATCACACTAAACTAACACTGTTTTCTCTGTAGTATTCCCTAGTGGATCATGCTGCCTCTGAACTGAGTTATTCCTCGTGCTGTTCTCATCCACTCACTTCCATGACAAGCCACATAAAATACATGTCCTGGAGCTATTTATCTACCTAGGTACAGTGTTCTAAAGTCTACAGACAAAGAATGCTACAACTGCTACAGTGACCAGACAAAGCCACCATCACATTATTAGCAGTTCTTTGACTGCCCTTCTCTTGATAAACTAATTTTTCACTGAGTACTAAAGTCCTAATCCACTGGGACACGAGTGGGGGCATTTCTTTCATCTCTTAAGCCACTGTGCATTCTGTCAGAAGGACATAATAAAAAACTAGTCATTTTTATTTACACTAGGATTTCATTTTTAGTGATCGAAGCACGTAACGGAAAAAGAAAAATAAAAATAAGGAGAGAAGCAGATAAAACATAAGAAAATGTCTGCTCTTCTTTTTTTTGAAGAAAACAAAGAGAGAAACAATGTGTCTAAGAAAATGTTTACACCATACTTCAGCTATAATCAAAACACCTGACATGCTCAACAATGATAAAAAACCACCCTAAAAAAGGAGAGGGGGTGACATGCTTGACCAACATCTCAGATATTTAATGTTCTGGCAAAAGCAAGAGAAACAATGCACAGGTATCAAGAAAAATCATGCAGCAAAATGAAATTTCTTAAGAACTGGAATAACTTTGGTGAGAGATGCCAAGAAAACAGAAAAGAGAAAGAGAGAGTACCTTTGTACCTCCGACAGAGAGGAATCACTTTCATCAGACCTACAATCAACAGTGGTGGAATTGTGAGGAGAAAGAATATAGGTATCAGCAAAGGAACGCCTCCATATGAGAAGAACAAACAACAGCACGGCCAACTCAGAAAAGCAATGCAAATCCACATACAGTATGCAGCATTGCTTAAACCCATGATGACATGGGGGGGTAGAGGCAAAGAATAATTATCTCGGCAGTAAGTTACAGTAGACTGTTTCCGGTCCAGAAGATGAGTAACAGCAGCTGAGCCATTTCTTATTTCCCCAACATTTTCTTAGAGAAGTAAAGGCAAAAAATTAAAAGGGGAAGATGGATGCATAAGTAAACCTCCATAAGATAGTGCTTGTTGAGAATATCAAAAGAAAAAGAGCAGTCTGAATATCAGTGCCTGCTAAGTGTAGAAGAGACATGCAAAATGTTAGTCAGAGATACAAATGTTAAATATGATAGCCCACTCAAATAAAACCAGCAATTTGCAAGCCATCCTAAGTTCAAAATCTTTCACCTCTCATTCCGAAAAATGTTTAAAATTAAAAATCAAGAAAACATACAAGACAGCATTTCCCCAAGACATGATGACTTGCAGTACATCTTAAGATGTCCTTCATTTTCAACTCAAACAGATTCAGCAGTTTTTATTTTATTTCAAAGTCAGGTCAGAAAATGAAAAGGGTTAGGTGGGAGTTAGAAATAAGGAAGGTAAGCTAAGATAAAGAAGTCACAAGCACAGTTACTGAAAGCCTTGCAAGCCACTGCTTGGTATGTGTAGACCTCTGTAGACCTCTGAAAAAAAACATTTTATTCCAAAAAATAGTGTAAACAGACAACAGCAAATTCTTATCTTGCTAGAGTTAGAAATAAAGGTTTATTTTAAATCTGAGTTGCAGTTCATAAGCACTGCATTTGTATCAATGTTGAAACCTGCAACAGAGGTTCCAGTCAAGTGAAGTCCACTGCTATTTGGAGTAAGGCTCCTAAACAGATGCCTAGTGTGAGGAAAATCAGTTCTACTTCTTCTAAACAAGATATGAGTATCATCTACTCCTACAGATCACCTCCTAAGATCAGTCTGTTCAGTAATTTGGATAATCTCTAAACAACTGTGTTCTAGCCATTTCAATGTCCCATCCTCTGAGCTGCTGTTGTGAGAGCTCTCCAAACAACGCTGGAGCAACTGAATAACTGTCAAAAGCACTATTTCCTAAATTATCACCTAAAATCTATTTTTGAGTGTAAACACATACACAAATACACAAACATCTAAGAATTCTACCATTCTTTTCTATTTTGGGTTTAAAACTACAAATACCAGACATAGCCTAGAAAACAGGAAACAAGGTTCAGCAGGAAATTTCTTTTCTTGAATTTTTACAGTGGTTCCATGGTAGTTTAAAATATTTCCTTTGAAAACTACACAAAAACATGAGAAATATCTCCTCCTGTCTTGCAGAAGGCCAAATTTCTACCAGATACTACACTGAATTCTTGAGCACACTTTGCATTTCCCTGGTTGGGGGCTGAGGCTTCCCTTTGTGACTTACTTATCCTGCTGAACTGATGTGTTTCCCTGAGAAACAGTAAGACGACTAAAAACATTCATTTCATTACGGGGCCGGCTTGGTGGGGAAGTAGGAGGTGACAGACTAGCCTCTGGGGCTCCAGAATCTGAGCTACAAAAAAAAAAGAACATCTTCTTTAACGGGTTACAAATGGTTAGAAAAGTTAAATGCAACATGTCTCAAATGTTAGATGCTCTTTTCTTAAGCCAATAATTAAGATTGTCATACTAGCTACAGATATCTCCCAGAGAAGGCAAAAAGCTCAAGGCTGCAGAGCGCAAGGTGGCACGATGTTCAAAGTTTAAGTGCTAAAAGTGAAAGCTCCAGGCAGAAAACACACACATGTAAAACAAAGAAATTCTTATAAAATTTAAGGCTCTTAGATATATTGATGACTTCAATTAAAAAAAAAAAAAAAAATTTCCAAATGCTCCAAAGGACATTTTCTCAGGGCTCTGCTCCTGAGTTAGTTTGTACAGAAAAACAATCTGGAAAAAAAACCCAAACAACCACACATAAGATGAGCAATGAATTTCAGCACTGACAACAATAAAAACTGTCCTGGAAGAAAAGAAATAGAAAAAAATACAGATTTATTTTTCAAGAAAATTCAAAGTTTAAGTTATGTCAGAGGAAATAAATTTAAAAGAATCTTACAGTTTTTGTTCTTTTGTCTTTGTCTTTTCCATTGTTTTCTCATAGGCTTTTCTCTTTGCTAAAGGTGAAGGCTCAGGTATCTTCTTCTCTGGAAGAGATGGTTGTCTCGAACTAAAACAAGAGCAATCATTATCTCACTCTAAGGCCCTTCACAGAACTTGCTTTTCTTACATTACCTGCCATTCTCCCAGTATGATTTCCAATTTTAGAACGTACTTTAATACATTATTGTGTCTCTTGAATGTAAGGATTATAAACTTGTTCTCACACTTGAATATAAAAATATACCAATTTATTAACATTCACAGTTCATCAACATATAGAGTCAGATACTCAATATGTAAAGGAGATTTACTAATTCAATAATAAAAGAGACTCACTAAAAGAAATAGAGTGGAGTATGCATCCCAAATTAAGATCATGGAAATTCTGAAATTTCAGATTCCACATCTGCATCTACAATATACCATTTACAGACAAGAAGAACAGAGAAATCACAATGATTCTTATACACAAATGAAACTTTGCAGTAACATATTCATGTTACAATATAAAATTCAAAATAAGGAAGTGAGAAAAAGTACTTCCCATTGACAACCTGACTATTATAACATGGCTTCTCTTTACCCCCACTTCCCTTCTCCCTTGCTTTCCATCCCTCATTTGTCTCTCCTGTTCTTGCTCTGAAATAATTCCAATTCACAGTCACTGTGGTCTTTCTCCCAACCTTTAACTCCCCACTAAAATCAGCAAAACTATCAAGAGGACAATATTAAAGCTGATACCCAAATATTACCATTTCACCAGTCAGACAAAAGAAAAAAAGAAAAGAATCTGAATGGTCTCCATGCTTTTGAACTCTCATTTCTCACTAGTTGAGCAATCACAATAGCAATATTTGCTTTGTTTTTTCCTATTTCTGTGTATTTAAAAGGGTTTTTTTTTTTTCCTATGAATATGAAATACTCACTAAAAGCAAGAAAGGAGAATCTAAAAGTGCAGTTGCTCCACACAACTCCATTAAGCAGATTAAGTTCAGTTGGCAGGCCACCTGCCTGACATGGTTACTAGCATCAGTCTCAGAGCTCTACAGGTTCTGAATTTGCATAGCTCCAACTTCTCTACATGTTTCCCTTGAGAGGAAGTCTGTGTTATACAAAATCCACCTCGAGACTGGAATGCAGAATAGCATTATTTAACATGGACAGCACAACCAAGAACAGCTACTTGACTCAAGTACATGAGACTGTCTCAAGTGATCACAAACCCTAACTGGAATGTGTGGGACCCTGTAGGACCTAGTGCCAAGAACTGCCTGTCAGCCCTAGAGCTCCCCAGGGGTCTTCAAGACACAGGAAAAGTAGGACAACCTGCCTGGTTTTGCACAGAAGCCTAGCAGTTAAGTTATAAAAAAAGGGGGAGAAAGTGGGTCCAATTCCCTCCTCAAGGCCAGAGCACACATTTCTACGTAGGGCTGCTTTACCTCTAAGCACACTGTGCATAGGACACAGAAAAGGTGGAACAGGACACACTCCCTTCCCTCTCTTTATGCTGGACCAGTATGCATTTAGGAATGCAAAAATCCTGAGGTCACAAGGCAAGTTCTATGAATCAGGCTGACAGGTCTTCCAGCAAGATGACGAACAGTTTACAGTGTCTACTGCCAGGGTTGCTTATGTGTCTACTGAGCAGCTACTCAATTAAATAAACCAAACCAGAAACTAGAACCCAAGCTCCTCTGCCTCACACTGGCATCCTGCATACTCAGACACAGAGCCAACTTTCGCTTGTTCACTCTCTATCTGCCCCTTGAGTCCTCTATCTTTGACTCCACAGTGGAACATCCTCAGAAGAGGGTGTAAAGAGCATCATCATTTTCTGAATTCTTTTTGAAAGCCTGGGAATGCTGGTATTATAAAAACGCAGTTGTCTTGCTGGAATGAACTTCCTAAGCACAGGTGTAAAAACCAGGTGCATGATGTCAATGACCTGACAGAAAAGGAGCAGGACACATACCTACTTCCAGGTTTCCAGAGCCCTTTTACATTTGCCAGGACATCAGATATCTGAACAGAGCTGACACAAGTCCTACAGAAGACAACTATACTCTGCAAAAGCTGCTGTAGATGAGTTGAGCATATCAAAGGACAACAGTACTAACCATCTTTGTAAACAGAATTCCAATCAAATTAACTGTTGGCCACATGCATTTAGGTACCTCCCTAAGTAGCAGAATCACACAATGGTCTGGATTGGAAGGGACCTTAAAGACCATCTAGTTCCAACCCCCATCCCTTGGGCAGGAACACATTCCACTACACCAGGTTGCTCTAAGCCCCATCCAACCTGGCCTTGAACACTTCCAGGAATGGAACATCCACAGCTCCTCTGGGTAACCTGTTCCAGTGTTTCACTCTCTCAGTGAAGAATTTCTTCCCAATATCTAATGTACACCTACAGTGTTTCAGTTTGAAGCCATTACCTCTAATCCTATCAACATACACCCTTGTAAAAAGTCCCTCTCCAAGGACCACGGAATCACCACAGACCTGAGGGGGTTCCAGAGTGGAGCAGTTTTTGCATATGCAGACACCTAAACATATAATTAATTTCTGTCACTTCAAGAATCTGTATTTTGGATCACTGTTACAGCTTCTATAGCCCCAAATGTCACTTAAGTGGCACAAGGAGAAAACATTTATGGCAGGTAAGATCACAATCTGCTCCTGAATAATGTATTTTATTACAAGAGAGATGCTGGCACCACAGGTCCATAAGGGAAGGCCAGATGGCTCATAAAGACAAGCTTTCTTCAATTATGACCAGATAAACCAGCAAGTTTTGGAAAAACAACTACACTGCAGATTGATTGTGGGAATTTTTGATCACTTATCTATTAAAACATGGTCAATAACAATTCAATATGTGAGGCCTACTGCTGACTGAATTGATTTATTGACAGTGTGTAACTCTCAAATGCTTGCAGAACACAGTTTTGGGAAAATCCTGTTTTGCCTTGTTGCTGACTCACTTTCATAAATTGATACATTCTAGAAGATGGAGTGAGGCAAAAGTTGGTATTACCTGAGTATTGGATGTCAGGTCATAACACTTGATGTTTTAGATCTTGAAGCTTCAAAAGTCTCTATTCATCTCACGCTAACTGCTGAAACAAGTGCATTTTCTCCACCTATGCTCACCCTCAAGACCATTCTTTCCAAGCAGATTGTATTTGCACTGAAGCCATCAGCATGGGTTAATAATTGCTATCAGCAGTGTTTTACTGTTCAAGATTGCCACCTCAAGCACATGCCAGAAATACATAGTAAAAAATACGAATTGCAAATGCACATTAGGTAGAGACTGCTGTAAAAATATTATGTAAATAGGACAGATGAATATTAAAAGATGCTTAACTCCAGAACCTGTAATGTGAAGATAGCTGTGGGACACCGATTTCCACATCACTGAATGTGGGAAGTGCATTCAATTTACACATGAGCTTGTGCAACATAGCAGCTAGTAGCTAAAAAGCCAAGAAAATGGTCTCTACCAGCGAATGGCTAATAACCAGTAGTGGTACTGGTAGATATAAAAAGAACAGCAAGAGCAAGTGAAAAGAAAAAAAGGGTGCATGTGAGAGACATCTGCTGGTCTCAAAGTAAAACCACAAAAATATTTTTAGTTCTGCTTAGAATCAAGAGATACTTTCAATTAGTAAAACCGTTCTGCAGGTAAGTGTAACCTGCAAACAGAAAGGATTTTTGAGGATTCATAATATCCAACATTTTCCTTTCAACTTTTCGTTTGCATACTCTGTTGCTGCAGAGACTCCTTCATTTTAAGCATGGTCCATACAAGACAACTCACAGAAAGACTTTTCCTAATAATTAGGACCATATACAAATACCATGTTATATAAAGTTTTTGGGTTGTGTTTTGCTGGGGTTTTTTTTAATCTCTCTGCTGTTCTAAGCAGATTCTCACTACCTCCCTAGAATGTGCATTTCCCATAGCACTAATACAGCAAACTATTCAAGGTATTAGAAGGGTTTTTCCCTCTACATAGAACATGGCTACAATAACTTTAACAAAGCAACTTAACAGAACTTACATCTTCAGTAAGAACCACAGTACTTACAACTCTGCATTTATGCTTTCTAGAGTGATGATGGTAGAAAGGAAGGGGCTTTGTCAGTATTATTTAGTAAGCTTCAAGTATATCAACCTTGTTTGTAAAGTTAAAGTAATAGATTACAAGAAACTGGCAACATGCATATTTTAAAAGCAAAGGATAATTAGTACAGCATGGCCAAACTTACATGCTGCCTATCTTAGAAGGTAAGCCAGATGGTGGGGGTATAAACTCTCTGTCCCTAGCAGAAGTATCATGTGTGTCAGCAGCTACCCCACTTTCTTGGGTTTCTGCAAGTGATGCGATAGAGCCAGCCAAGGCAGAGCCTGCAGCACTACTGTCAGAGACTAGGTCACTGTTGGCTGCATACAGCAATTCCATCTGGGTGGTGGTCCTCCGGCGGGCCTGGAGACAGACAGAAACCAAACTGCCACTTAAACATGCAATGGTACGTGTCAGGAGTCCTACACTCAAGATTATCGTTAGCTGGCAATTAGCATCCCCCTCAATCACTTGGCAACTGCCTCTGGAAACTAAATCAAAAAGCTCACCTCTGCTTTTGGGCAACGATTTTGGAGGAGGCAAGTCAAATTCAATGGCATGAAACACTGATTTGACAACTGGTTTCCAAGGATATCCTTTCAACCAGATGCCTGTCAATGCTACAGGAGTACAGTATTACTCACCTATGGTTTAACCAAATGAAATAGTATAAAGCAGAGAGGAATAAAGCAAAATGTAAATTTAAATAGCTACAATTATACTGGTGTGACTTGTACCATCAGTGCTTCTTCTCATGTACAAACTCTGCTTCTTACTTAAAGTCACTTCAAAAGCAGTCTAAGTCCACATGAATTAAGATTCATTTAGCATTTCAACAATTTGAAAACAACAGAAAAACTCACAAAGGAGATAAGCTTTGTGCAAAACAGTAATTTGTAAAAAATTGATCATATATGTTAGGTGGGATTATACTGTGAAATTAAGATGTGTTCCTTGGGGAAAGAAAGACCAATGGGGAAGACAAAGATCCAGTCTGAAAGGAGTCATTACAAAAATGACATGTTTATTTTATGGCATTTTCAGACCAAACTCACTTAGTTAAACAGCCCAAATAGCTGCACACCAAGGAATGTTACCAAATAATGTAACAGCCAACATAGATATTTTTGTCCAAAGCCAACTGCAGTTAGAAAACTGGAGGCCAAGCTTCTAAGTACTTTGCAAACTTGGCTTATGCTCCTGTGAGCACAGAAGTAAAATTGCAATCAGTGCACATTTCCAGTTCCCACTGCCATTAATATTAAACTACAGTCTGCCTAGATATATTCCTCCAATGTCAACTGTAATTAAGAGCCTGGAGGTCAAACTTTTATTTGTTTCATAAACTTCCTCAAATTTCTGTGACCACAGAATCAAATTGCAAACAATAAGCATATTCACAGTTCCCACTGGCAATAACATTGAACTGCAGCCTAATTAATATTAATCTGTGAAACTACACCAGTTTGGAGTGCAAGTAACTGGAAGAACACATCTCTCTCTGAAAATCTAATAACCACAAAATATTGAAAAAGTTATTTTTATCATTGCTTCTTAGAGAGGAGTGTCACACAAAATCATATCGTACCAAAATCACATGAAGGGTACATCAGTGCACCTTCTGCATGTATTCATTCATTTATGTCTCTTGGGCAAAGCAAGAGCATTCTCCAGAAGGTATTATTAAATTATGAATTATTACAGAATCATAGAATCACTTAAAAGACATGTAGAAGAATTATCATCATCATTGTATGCCCTACCTTGCTTTTGGGTTTGACTTCACCACAAAGCTTCAAAAGATCTGAAGATAATGAACTAAAAGAAAAATTGCATCACAGTTAGAAAGAAAGTCATATTTTTTCCAGATGTGTATTTTTATTTTATTCTTCTTTCTACTGAAATCGTGGGCAAAGTATAATGAAACAATGTTAGAGGTATTTTCTAAAGGATACATGATTCATTACAAAAGGAGGAAATGACAGTAATTTTTCTAGAATCAGTAGTACCAAAGATTTGCTTACCTTCCTTCTGTCCCAGGACTATGCAAAGGCACATCCTCATCAGTACTATCTTCCAAATTTTCTAGAAAATTTCCAAAAGAATAACATTAGTCTGTCCCTCTACAACAGGATGTGAAGGCTTTAAATGCTATACAAAACAGCTCAGGCAATGTTGAATGTAGATGAACAGAGTACAAAAGACAGGGATTTTCAGAATATCTTGACTATTTTCTATCCAGCCCCTGCTGAATTTTCCCAGCACCTAAACTAATTTTTTTCATACAATCTAAATAAATCATACACTAGGCATACTGTGCCAAATGTGGTCCTCTATCTACTGTAGCAGAGCAACAGAGATGAAAGAAAAACAGAAATTCTAGAAGGAAATCTGTAACAAAGCAGATAAAGCAAAGAAAATTAACTGCAAGACACAGAAGAGATAGGATGTAAATCAGTGGACAGTAAGAATGTATCTTTCTCCTCCTTTTTTTTCATCTTCTTGCTCCAAGACAGAATCAGCCTGTCTACAATGAAAAAGAAAATTTTATTTTTAACTAGCTAGTGAGCTGAGGCTCAGCCTCCTCTTATACAGAATGCCACCATTTGAGCTGACAAGAAGCAAGCACTTTATTAGTATATAAGGATTTGTTTCAAAAGAGGATGATGCTATCACTTAATACTATAGAACAGCTTCCTAAATAGAGATTAATTTTAAAAGGAAGCTGTTCAGTAGAAATGTTCCTGAAGCAAAAATGGGTACACAAACCTGTCCACAGAAGACAAAACGAGCATGCAGGCCACACACTAACACTGTTGAACATCCAATTAACATGTCTGCATGCAAACAGTGCAAAACATTAAGCTGAGACAATGAGCCAAGGGCACACGTACAATCAGTTCCAAACTGCTGGGAAAACAAATCCCCTAACTTCCGTATTGTTCTAATAACACATTTTAGGCTTAATGTAAGGACATAGGTAACACATTTTTGCAAGCAAAGTCATGAAATATTAAGGATTAAATAACCTTCTAATGACATTCCATTACATCTCCTCTTTACTAGCAGAGACACTGAGTTTCTTTATTTAATTTCTGTCAAAAAGCAGATACCATTTGCAATGCATAGAACCAATTTATTTGTAACCCATATTAAAACAGGTTTGTCCCTGTATATATTTTAAGTGCAAGTTCATGCTTTGAAGAAAGGGAGGAAAAATATGCAGTTTTCAGTTGAAAAAAGAGAAGGAAAATACTGCCTTTTGCATATGCTGCATCTAAACACGTTTCCTGAAAATGTTAAAACTGTCAACCTAGAACCAACACCAACAATGCATTTCAGAGTTACTCAACTGCTGTATTAATCTTTACAATGTAATCTTAATTATCAGAAATACAACAATACTATAAAAAAAGCAGGGTCACAGGAATAGCACTCTGAATTTTCTTTTTTTGTTCCATCATGGATTTGAGGCCAGATTAAAACTTTTCAATACTTATTATTATTGTTATTATATGCTTTCTGCAGAAGAGGGGATCTAGAGTACTGCTCCTTTTAGCAAGACAAGAGCAGAATCCCTAAAATAAATGCATTTTCAGAAAATATAGGATTCCTATTAGAATTATGTTACTTCATCTCCTTCTCATAAAGAACTTGTGATCTCTTTTTACAGGTAACTAAATAGAAAGTGTGGAATGACCAGAAAAGATGGGATTTTATTTGTAGGCTCACACTCATGTGACCTGACAAGTTTCTTCAGTTTGTCTGCAATTTAACACAGGAAGACTGCCCAAAGCCCTGAGATAGAAACCACTGCACAGATTCAACAAAAAGGTAGAAAGAGCAAGATTCTGCAAGAAGTCCTGAGTGAGAAGAGATGAAAGGAGAAATAAAGTTAGTAAAGACAATGCTGTTTGCAGGGATAGCTGCTAGTAAACCAGTAATTGCACAACAGTGGAGAATTTTCTGATTGTCTTCCTTCTCATGCAGTGGCAACTGGATGGTAGCAGGACAACGCTGTACAGCAGCACAGCTCACCCAGAGGAAATGACATTTGACCAGCCCTCTCAAAATCTGCACATAGATGGTTGTGAGTCACATCCATGAATGTCTATAGGTGGGAAGGAAAAGCAGCTCCCACAACTCTTCATAAAGAAATCACTTCAGCAACACTCAAAACTCAGTTTCATGGTCATTTTAACTCTTCACAAGAGGAGGTGAGATAATGAATGGCAGCTAGTTCATCCACCAAGGTGGATGTGCATTCAAAACCCATTCAAGTCAAAACCTGAGCCTATGATGTACTTTTCTGCAGACTGAAACTCCTTAAGTCTACACTTGAATGCAAGTGCACAACTACACTGGGGAATGTTGAAGCTTTTCTGAGCCAAGTGTATTGAAATGGCTAAGAACTTTTGAAGATACTGGATCTGAAAGCAGGCATCAACAGAGCAAATCACAAACACCCTGGAAGTGTAATTCCTTTGCTTGGGATAGGGCTGTCTGTGCTCTACCACTGCGATGTCAGGCATCCTGGTGAAACTGGTCTCAGGATCTGCTGCCACCCATACCTCTACCTATGGGAACTGTGTCAGGTTACCAAGGAGGCCCTGCACCAACAGAGTCCCTGTGAACCAGCTGGCAATCCCAGCATCAAAGCCTCACTACAGCAGTGCCTCAACTCCCTGCAGTTAAAAAGGTTTGGTCACTAGTGATCCACAAAACACAGACTACCAACAGTTGGGATTTCAACTTGGACCTAGGTTAGTACAGCATATTCAGCTGCATTTCCTTCCTATAAAGTGTTAGCAGAGTCCTGAGTGGCTTAGATACTTTAAAAGCCTCAGGTCATGCTTACAAAGTGTTAAAAAGCTTCTTTAATGAGATAACACTCTATGAAAAATTTTATGACAACAGCTACTCTTTCAATACATTTAGCAAGTGGCTTTTCACTGCTTCAAATGTTGTTAATGAGCAAAAGCCCATCCGGAGCTAAAGAAAATGCAATGCTGTCGGGAGAAACATTGCTCCAACATGGGTGAACATGCACACACATTGGTATTCTATGGTATTACAAACCACCGAGGTTCCTGAATAAATAACTGGCTGCATGCAGCAAGATCCCCTGACAGGAAGCTGGCCATCCCTAGATTATGAGCTATACACTTCCATGTAGTTTTGTGCTTTTTAAATGTTTCACATGCCTATGCAAACTAGCACAGGACAGCATAATGTGATTAAAAATAGCACAACACAAAACAGGAATATTTTTCTCAAGTTCCAAATATAGCCAACTTTTTGGAGGGAGAAAATAAGCGTAATTGATTTGGAAATAACTTTAAAGCAACAGCAACGAGAGACTTATCTCAAAATCAGTGAAGTCAGTAACTTAAACCCAATTGAAAACGTGAGATGTAATCCTGCATTCTGTACAATGTTTACATTACAAAAGGAACTATTTGCAAAAGGTAAAAAAAAACCTGCAAGTTAAAAATTGCCTTTGTTTCAGACCTAAAAAGATTAGCAGAATTTGTCACAACAGTAATATATCACAAAACAGTTTTATGCAGTCTGAACATACTTTGGGTTCGCAAGCACCAAGTTAAAAATTTGAAATCCAGCTCTGCTTACTGTCTTCACTTCTTATGTGACAAATATAACTACCACAAGGTTTACTACCACGAGAGCTAGGGGTGGTTTCAGAAAGGAAGAAATGCTCTTTAAGCTCATGATAATGAGCACATTTACACAATAGTTCATGCAAACTTCACACTCACAAATTCTAAGATGCACCAGTTAGTGAACATGAATGAATTAGTAACTCATGCAGCTGTACAGTACACAGAAAGCTAAACATACTTACCCAGTGGTATGCTATCTAGGTCTGTGTAAATACAGCAACAAGGGAAAAAAAGCAACATTCCAATCAAAACATATCCATTTATAAAAAGAAATAAAACAAAAATACCCAAATGTATTCTAAGTTTTTCTTAGTATCATCTCATGAGAAGTAGAATAGATGCCGTAACAGACATAAAATGCCAATCCAAAATCACTAGCATATGATGACTGAACAGGATTGAATTTTAGAATTTCACATTCAGAAGTTAAAACAATTCCAAATTGTAAATCCATTGTCTTTTGTAAAAATAACAAGCAGATTATTTGAATTTTAAAAAATCTCAATAATAAAAAAAACTTTGTTTCCTACATTTCACTGCTGAGAGGCTATACTTAAAAATGTCATACATGCATTTCAATTGTCAAGTATAAGATGTTAAATACAGCATCTATTCAGAAAAGAAATAGTCTAGAATGCCCAGTACAGCATGCACAGAAGGCAAACATGACATGCAGCTGACTATTCAGAAAACAAGATGAAAAAACTACCTTGCAAAGCATGACCCAGAAAAGCATCGAGTTCAGGATTTAACTCAGCTTTTTCTTTTAGCATATGAAACAGCAGTTGGTTTTGAGTAGCACTAGTGATTTCTGTCTGCTTAAGGCGTCCCTCAAGAACTTTGATCTGAGCTTCTTTCTGAGCTGCTTGGAGACCCTAGGAGAGGGAAAGATGACAAATGTTTTATCACAACCCTTGTTTTACGAACTGAAAACTGTCAAAATTTTTAAAAAACTACAAACACAAACAATGTGCACATTGCAGCCACCTTCTCACATCCTAAAGATCAGGTCAACTAAGGGCCTTTTTCTTTACTTCATCTTTTAAAGAGACTCATTAGGCATTCATTTAACTTGTATTCCTCAGACTGCCTTGCAAATATGCATCTAGTGGCTAATTTGGACATGACTCCCAAGTGCATTTCAGAGTCTTCACATTTTTTACAAGTAGCAAGCATCTGAAAGATCAACACCTCCACTTTTCACAGGTAACTACTTTTTAGAAAATTATTACCTATGATACTCTATGACAAAGAACAGGGGGCAGGTGGAAGTGGGACAGGGTGGGACCCAGAACTGTAATCTTTCCTACACAATCACTCAGTGAACTTCAGCTTCTAATGAAAGATCTCATGGCCTAGCTTATGACAGAATTCATTCTGAGGGAGCTTCCCTAGATCCGTGGATTGGTGGGAATTCTTTAGTTGGAGAAAATACAGCCAAAGAAATTTACAGGGAACGTATTCCAAGTAGATTTCCAAATTCCAAAAGAAACGGTATGAAAAAATGAAGGTACAAGACATCTTCTCAAAGACTTACAGGGCAACACCAGACTCTGAGTGTTGGTGCTTGAGTAAAAAGTGTTGCCCTACAAATTTACACACTACATTCTGATTGAACTAAAGCTACATAGCAATAGACACATTTTACAGGTGAAAACAAACAAAAGAATAGACAGCAAGCATGACCAATTTTGCAAAAAAATAAACCTTCAGCTTTTCTATGTGATAATTTCTCATCAAAAACATGATAGAATCCTTCACATAATGGAGCTTTTTATCATCATAAAGAGAAATCATTAACAGAGTAAGTCAGAGGCACTTTTCTCATATTAACTCTGTTGCAAGATCCATTCAAACACATCCAAGGGCTGAAAAAATATTAAAGACTGAAATTTGCAGAAGCCAATGTGATTGTGGGAATTTTCTTTACCCTTTTTTTTCTTCTCCACAAGCCTTTTGGATTACCTGCATAGTGACGAATCAAGAATGCAAAAGAAACCCCAGAGAACTGGTCAGGGGGGCTGACCCAAAGACAGTTTCAGTATCATTGAAATCTTTCATTTGACTCAATGAGATTTGAGTACCATCCCCCAGACAGAAAGAAATGTAGCAGCAAGAGCACATGATACGTGTGCACAGGGTTATGAGCTGCCAAATACTTATTTTGAAAATATGAAAGAAAAAATATATCATCAAGACTTTCAGAAGAATCCCTGTGGCTCTACTCAAAACTAGAACTCAGAGTCAAGTATGTCGTGCATCAACACATAATTTAAAATTTTTTTTGAGGTTCATATTTGTACAAAAGTGGCTGAGCCAGTCTTTAAAAAAAAAAATCTTGAGCTCTCTTTAGGAGTTTGTTGAAAAACAGAGAATTATTTGATTACAAAAAGCTAGTGCTCTTATAGGAACAACATGAGCTAATTAACACAGTGAAGTAGGCTCTACTGGGGGTTGAAAAACAGGCAGTATGTTGAAGAGGACAATAGATCTCAAGGGCCTTCACACTGAGAATCAGCATGACCCAGTAGTGTTGACCAGCTTTGCTTTGTTTAATGCACATTAGTCATGTCTTTATGTCAGCCCAACTCTGCTCCTGGCACATGCCACAGTCCTGGCACAGACATCCTTCACTTAACACATTACCTTATTGATACCCATCATAAGGAAGTGATCAAGCAAATATCGAGCTTCTGTCAAGGTGCAAGCATTAATCACTGCTGTTACATCCAAGGTCTCTCCTTCTTCCTATGTGTGCAAGAATAAAAACAGTCGGATTGTGAAAACGTCCCAAGAATTAATATTAATTTAATGCCAGCATCCTAGAAAGCATCAGCTTTGACATTTAGATGCTTTGCAATCTTAACTTGCATTACACTATTGACACTAAAACTCAGGTATCAATTGTATAACAGCCTTCATTTCAAACTTCACATAGAAGTTTTCACCAATTTTCACTTCCTGGCTCAATAATTATACAGTCAAAAACTAATTTCTAAATGAGAACATTTTTAAGGCTAAGACAGTTGTGTTTTCTTGTCCCTATTTTACCATTTTTGTGTTAATATTTGACCTACCTTTGCTTCTTCCATTTGCATAATATTTGCTTGGCAGTCAGAAATGCTGTCGTTAATGTAGTCTATATTCGCAGTTACTGATTCCATCTCCTCATTTATGTTTTGGACATTTCTATCTGCTTCACTGCCACCCCCATCCTTGATGAGCTTCTCCCTTTTCTTTGAAAGCTTATCTCTTCTTTTTGTGAGTTCTTCACGTTGCTATTTTCCACAAAGACATAATATTACATAAAAAAGAATTGAGTAATTAGTAAGCCCTTAAAACATTCAAGTGCCTTTTTGTTTTCCTTTGTTTGTTACACTTTAACTAACATACCATGACTTCCATGGGAAGAAGTTACACAGGTGAATACAGTAACGTATTTTCACATGATGCCATTAATGTCAAAATGCCATTTTCATTTCTTACTAAGCACAGCAATCCCACAGTCCAAATGCTTACTGGAGTCAAGAGTGTATTCACTGACTGCAATAGATTCCACCCACTTTGCCAATGCTGCCATAACATCAATTATTTGATGTTTACAGCAAACACACTTGCAGTGCTCCCTATTTAACATGACGATACAGCCAACAGTGTACAGCAGATCACCCACCGTAAGTAACCTGTTCATATCTGCCTCCATATTGGAAATAGTCATCCTCTGCATAATAATATCAGTCACTCTGCGTTCAAGTAACTGCCACTTCATCCTGGCTGCCTTTGAGGAGTAAACTCTGCTTGTCACTGCTTTCCGCTGGTACTTCTTTCTGTGATAAATTCAAGAGAAACACACAGCTAAGTCTAAAGTAGTCCAGTTACAAATTTGAATGTGGAAATGATCAGGCCGGAATATTTTTCACAAACAACTTAAAAATTTCATGCAGAAGTTCTTGCAGTTTCTCTTGCACCAGACAGCTACCTGCACCCAGCCCCAAGCTCTGCTGCACTCTTGCACTTGAAAAATAGGTATCAAACACTGGCATCTTTCATGACGCACTATTGAGCTCAAACGCCACCTAGGACTTGTTCCCTATTTAACAGGAGATCTGCTTCAAACCACAGTCAAAGAGCACAAATAAACCCAATACATTGAACTGCATTTTCCAACAAGTTTTACTGTGAACTTAACACTGCTGGCATTGGACCACCAAGGCCATTTCACTTGAAGAGCAGATTTAAAAACCCTCAAAATTTCAAAATCCAGTTTATGTGACTTGCCCTTTAATGCCATTTTATATTATTATATTGTTGTCTTAAACCTAGAAAAGTGAAATTGCATTTGATAATGGTAAAATGCCCATTTTATGAGCATTACATGACAACGGTTTGACAAATAACAGCTCCTGCAACATGTATCATCACAACATTGTCTGCAAGAAAGTGCACACAAACTTCAGTTCTCATTAGTGTCCTTAAAAGTTTTAATCCTTACCCTGTTCCATTTGTTGCAGTTACAGATAATGCTTGAACCCTTGCAACAGGAATTCTCATCTTCTGCTGTGCTGCTGTTCTGGAGCCGTCGTGCTCACCTGACAAACTAGAACTTGCTTCCTGCATGGAATGCTCAGGCAGACTCAGCTTTCGACTTACTTTTCCTGCCACTTTATCAGACAGAGGCCTTACTTGCCGACGAAGGGCTGTGACCTGAAACACAGAGCAAAGACATGATTAACTCTCCCCAAAACTGAGTTCTACATTACACCAATACATCATCATTCTGTTTTCAAAGATGCATTGCTGTTTTACCACAGTACCTCTTCAGTTTTGCGACGTAAGATAACTTCTTGGTTTCTTTTCTGAGCTTCCAGAAGCTTGAGCTGATGCTGTGAAAAAACAGAACCAGCACATGATATTTTTTCCATTATCTGTTGCGAGGACTGTATTGCATAAAAAAAAAAAAAAAGACCTCTACACACTAATGCAAATCTGCAAAATTGCTGTGACATGAAGTGGTCCAGTTATGATTGTTTCTTGCTTTTCCTAGTGCAGAACAAAAATAAGTGTTTCACTCTATCAATTCTATCAAAAAGAGTAAGTCCATGCAAGCAAGGTGGTAGCAAAAACTTTGTGAAGATTCACTAATCACTAATTCACTGATACACATACTCAAGCACAACAGAAATTAGAAGACTTATCACCTGAAGCCAGGAACTGTGTTTTCATGGAAGTCAAACCAAATTTTGTGCATTTTCACCGGTGAAAATACACAGGTACATGCCTGCCTAAGTGAATGCATATACACTACATATACACAGTGTGTGCCTGCAAGCAGATGCACATCATAATGACAGGTGCTTATTCCAAATGAAAGTTCTTTATCTGTCAAATCACCTCCCGTTTGCGCTGCTCCTTTTTAAGCTGTGCAATCTCTCTATTTCTTCTAGATTCAGTCATTCTGGCTTTCTCTTGTTCTTCTTTCATTTGTTTCATCAAGCGAACCTGTAGAGAGGTCATCACTTAGAAAAGCTGTTCACAGTGAAGTGCTGCTCCCTGCCCCCACTCATACAGAGTTTTTTCTTCAAGTTGCCATTTTCCAATATATTAAATGCATTTAGCCACTTACCTCTTCCATCTAATGTCTTCTTCACTCAGTGCTGAATAACAGCTAATAAGCTGTGCAAGCTTATGCATGTTTGATACCTTAATTTCTGTTCATTAAACCTAAAAGCTACCCCTCTCCCCCAGGAACAGCCTAGTGCTTGCATCTCTTCTATTTTCAGACTTTCAAGCAGCTAATAGCAAGATCAGAGTTATCAGGTAGATGGATGCACAGGAGATTTCAACCCAAATTTCAGTAAGCACTCATTGTGCAACACTTCAATTTACTGAAATATACCTTGGTTTTCTTCATCTCTGTCACCTCCTGCTGCAGTTTCTTCAGCTGCTTTTCATACTGAGACTGATTTTTAAGCAATCGTGCATGTTCCTTTTGCGCTGTTTGAAGCCTCTGCAGTTCTTTATTCATGGCTTGGAGTTTCTTTTCATATTCTAATTTGATTTTTTTTGCCTTTTCTTCTGAATAGGTCTCCACAGAACCTAGAGCAAAACGGAGTTCTTAATCTGCTTTTGTTCAGGATATTTGTACTTTGCCAGCCACAGCAGATAACTACTTCCTCTGCTTTAGCATTATCTGCAATACCTTTAAAACAACCTAATTTGTCTCTAGTTCCTGCCACCTGCACTGCTTTGAACTTTCCACCTCGTATGCATTCTGGGGTAAGAGATCAAGTACTAACATTTTCCTCTGACTTCTTTGCAACAGATCTGAGCACCTGAAAGCACAAATACACACATTTGTATACAGGAGTATAACAACACTCCTAAAAGCCATCAATTTCTTTTCTGACACTGATCAATGAGGCAGGTTTAAGGAATAATAGGGGAACAGCAAAAGCTTAGAAAGTGTGTAACTATAAAGCATATATAGTATATGTTTAAAAAATAAAAACAAACAAAATACTTTTCAAAGCACTCTCCCAAAGTGCAGTTATTTATGGCTTGGGACTCCTGAGTCATAGGTGGTTTGTAATCTCAATACTATCACATATTCAAAAAGGTTTGGTCAATAAAACATCTCTGAAAGATCACTGATCCTTGTTCTTATTTTTATGCAAATAAAAAGAAAGTGGGGAGGGAAGAACACAAAAATAACTTTTAATTCAGGAACTATCACCAGGATTATGAAAGCTCTTAAAGAACTGAAAACGTTTATTCACCCAAATCAAATACCTGTTAGTAGCAATATATTTCCAAAAAATTTTACTCTCAGTTCTGGTAGAAACTAGAGTGAGTAAAGAATGATTCACTGGCATTATGGGTGCAAACCTATTTCTGTTCTCTGTAATTTTTCATCAAATTTGAAAAAGAAAACAAGAGAAGTAGAAAACAGTTCAACTTGAAGAGCTTATACAAGATCAATGATTCTGTACTTCTTACCCAAGTTTTGAAGAACCTGATCTCTTTCAAGCTGAGTGTCTCGAATTTTATGTTGTAGCATCATTAGTTTCTCTTCATACTGTTTTTTCAGTGTTTGTAACCTTCGCTGGCTGTTTTCTAGCTCATCTATCAGTTTCTGCTTAATGGCTATTTCACAGGTGATGTTTGCCAAGTCAGCTTGATAATTTTCTAAAACAGAAAGATTTCTGTTAAAGTAACAGCAAGGATCACATGAATACAGATACTCCTTACAATCTTAGGGTCACTGGAAATGTAAATTGTGCACAGGAGAATTCCACACAAATCACATTGCACCACACAACCCTCTTATCTGCAATTCATGTTAAAGTCTCCTCCTTCAACAGTCTAAATCCTAGAACCGGGAAAGAGGTAGGGAAAGATCTCACATTGGATCAAAGTTGCCCCTATGTTGTAATTACACACATTTAAATTGCAGTATCAGCAATCTGTCCTTCCCCATTAAAAAGGCTTCAAGATTTCAGCCACACCTCTTCAGGCTGAAGAATAATTGTCATTCATAAACCCAGCAAGTTATAATAGGAAAAATTGACTGCTGGCAGACTCCAAATGGAGCCTTTCCCTTCTCTAGCTCTTAGAAAGACACAGAATTCTCAGAAGAGAGGACCCATCACAGTTATGGAAGTGAAATGGTGAAGGGAAAAAGTAGGAGGGAAAAGGACTAACCCACATGATAAATTCATAAAAGTTTAATTAACTTCTTTAGCCAATTAGGTCCTTTTTTGTCTTAGGAATTTGTGCTTCAGAATAAGGATATCAGTTGAGGATTATTTTTTTTCAGGTTCCTGCTAATGGTTTGTGCGACTCCTAAACAAGAAGAAACCAAGAGACTTGGTTTGCCCATTTGGACCAACTCACATGAGAGAATTACTGTTTGTGACTCACACCATATAAAAATGAGGAAGGCTGATACACTCCCAGCCTTTTCAAAATTAAATTCTACCATTTCCAAATTAGCTGATAGGAGCTGTCACCATGGTGATCAGTCCCAAAGAAATAAAAAGAAACCAGTACTTAAACCTTACACTTTGGATGTCTTAATCAAGGAAGAAACATGTTATCAAACACCAGATGGCCTCTGGTCAATTTCAAAACCAATAGAAGGACACTTGATCAGCTGTCTATTACATGTTTTTGCACCATAACCAAAAAAATAATTCACTGGATATACACTTCACAGAGAATTAGACAGTTGGTTGACAGCACACTTTCTTGCCTACCAGGACCTGAGGTTTGACAGATACTATTTGTGAAACTCTACAGAATATTGCACTAACATCACCTTTTTCATCAGAGTCAGAGTCTGATTCATCTGAGCTTTCAACAACTTCCATATCATCTTCATCCTCATCATCGTCCTCTTCTTCATCGTCATGATCACTGACTTCCTGAATCTCCTCCTACAAAATGTCCAGACGTTAAAGCATCCCCACACTTTTCCATGCATCAATTATTTGTGACTATCACTGTGAAGCTGCAGTATTCACCCAATCCATTCCTAATTTCCTTTCTATAACCTTGTAAATCTTTAAACAAACAATGAACAAATAAACCAAACACTTCTAAATACTTACTCCCTCCAATTCGTTATTCTCTCTCTCCGAAGTGCCTTTTTCATCTCTCTTCTCCTGCTCATTGTCTGTGTTATCCTCTTTAACACTAGTAGAAGAGGCAGACATGAATTATTCATGAACTGAAATGGCAGGTGTTTTCCATCCCCCAAACCATTAAGTTGTAATTTCAAATAAAGATGAAAAACAAATGTAGTTAGAAAAAGGTACAGGTGTTGGGCATGGGTAAAACACAACTTCCAAACTTCCACAGATAATAAAATAATGCCTAATTACTCTTAATCTTGGCTTGCAAAGTAACAGTAACGATTAGCACATTGTTCCAGCATGCTGCACAACTGGGACAATCAGAATACACATCTCCATATACTACAGCAGTACTCGTTTTGCATGGAAGTTGCAGTGTACCCAGAGTAGCTTTTACGAAACAATAAACAACATTGTGTGCAAGGACACCATAAATTAGAGGTATTCCTACACTTTCGAGCTACAATGGAGCCTACTACACTTAGAGTAGTCTGAAAATTTATGTATAAACCTTAAACAATATCCTAATTTATCACACTATAACCACTATTTTGATCAGTTATCTACTTTGACATCAAGAGAATGCTCAGAATAGGCACTGATACAACAATAAAAAGGGCTTTTTGGTTTTGTCCTGAAAATTTGGTGTATTACCCATTAGGGCAAGTTTTAACATTTTAAAGTGCACATTTAAGACATCAATTGCAAATATAAAACAAAAAATCAATGGCACTCTGCAAACTGTCACAGACCAGGTATCAGTCCCTCTAGTGTTACATGTACAAAACCCAAAGCTCCAATGGATGGGAAATTGTGACAGAATAGAACTAGACACCATAGGGGGTAATAATGAAAAAATGTGGTTAGGATTGCATAATGTGGAATCCACCTCAACTAACTTCCGCTAGGTAAAAGTTTGGCAAATTGTGCTGTCACTGATCAGGCACAGTACCTAAAAATGCACATCTTCCTCCACTGATGCCAAAAGGAGCTCAGATTCAAGATCAAACTCTTGGACAATACCAATACTTAGTGCAGTGACAAGAAATATACAGTAGATTCGACACACTACAATTTGGCAAGTGACACCTTTAAAACGACTTTAAAACAGAGCTCGAATCTTAAAAGTGCCTGTTGAGTAACACAGTGCTTCTGTGTACACATGATTTTTCGTTTTATTTCTTTTTAACCTGTTCAGTACTAACTGATTCCCTTCTGCCCCACTCATTACCAGTTGTAAGCTGACCATGCACAAGGCAGAAAGCTTTTGCTTGGACCAACTAATCCATGCAGCAGCTGGGGATGCTGGAATTAAAAAGTCTAATCACATTTGTACACAAAAAAAGTGCCAAACAGGGAACACTGAGCCATACAATCTCCTTTCCATAGATTCTCATCTCCCTCAACCCAGAACATGTTCTATGTTGGTTATTAAGCCTAAAAGATAATGGATCTTAACTGCAATCCTCATGCAGATTGAGGCAAACCCACAGTTTCCCTTCCCACTCCAGTCAGCACAGAACTAAGCACTAGAGAGAATTTGTGTTCTGCCTAAGAAAGGGGAGAGACAGCAGGAAGGAGAGCCAGCAGCTCTCCCAGGCAGAACCGTATTGCTGAACTTGTGTGCTACTGCTCTGTGGATTCACATCGTCTGCATCAATGCACTGGGTGGGTTCTTTGGATCAAAGCAGACAGCAGGAAAACAAAAACTCCTTTAGTTTCACTTTTAATCATAGTACAGTTCTCTTTCTAGAGCCCTCAACTTAACTGCACTCTATGAATGACTATTCATCTCCTGGTTTGGCTGAAATGGAATGGGAAGAATGGCCAATGCTCCAGTCACACGCTTTCAGAAACCAAAGCAGCGAACTTGACTGAGGTGTGGCGGTCCAAGACACTCTTGATCTCACATGCCAAAATTGTTATTGTCATATAGTGCCTGCTAGACACTTCATACTATCTGTGCTACTGCACCTTCCTCCTGCCTTTCATTCCACCTAGGCCATGCAAGAAAGAAAACAATTAATTCAACAGGAATTCCCAAAGGTGCCACCTCCCCACAAAAGCTTCCTCCACACTGTGTAACTCCAGTCAACCTCAATTCCACAACAGAGGTTTCTTCCAGTTAAAGCACTGGTTGAAAGTGGAAACACAGGAAAGAATTTTGAAAATGAGCTACTCCTGAAGTACCTATGAATCTGCCCAACTTCTTTTCATGTATGACAACCAGTTAATTGAAATGACAGGTAATTAAAAACCTGGGAAATATTCCAACCTTCTTTCTTCTTGACTGCTTTCCTCAAGTTTCTGTAGCCTTCAAAAGCACGAGGTACAGTATTGGAAGGCCAAGCCAATGAAGGACAAACCAGACAGTGAAAAGCAAAAGTGATAAGAAGGTAAAAAAATGATATATATGAGCTTGCAGAGTTTAAAATGAAATTTTAAAAGATACCATCAAGAGACAACAAGTAGTAAAAAGGCAATACATCCTGGACAGTTGGAAAGTAAATAGAAAACAAAGAGCAGCATATGTAGGTTAACTAATCTGCCACTGACAACAAGTGCAAATTCAAGTTACACTAAGGAAGAAATTTTAGACAACATATTTAACTTTGCAAATTATTTCTAATTATGGATTAAGAAAGTATCTCAATTCTAGAAAAAGCTTTCTCCTCTTTCTCCACTTAGAACTGGCAAATAAAATACTGAAAATTGCAAATACTGCCACTGACTCAAACTTATATATTCTCAGGAACATATCAGGAAAAAAGCCAATGCACTAGTTTTATATATGCTGATAACATATCGTAATATAAAGTAGGAATAAGGAAATTTTAGTATTAATACTCTAATATATTCTGAATATAATTCATACAAAAATCTTCAAACTGCGTTCATTTTTTTGTTTCGGGTTTTGTTGTTTGTTTGTTTTTAAATAAAAAGTAGAAAACTGCAGCTTATTTTTCTGGGATTCGGAAAGTACATGCCAATCATTGCTTGTTATTTTTTAATAAATTAACAAAAAGCATGCACCAGAAGCAATGAGATGGACAAAATGTTAGTATTTCTACCTGTACATTTTCCTCTTGAATAAATGTGGATTTATCGGTAAAAAAAGTCTGCACAACATATGTAAGCATAGAGATGGCTTAAAATTCATCAACTACTGAAATTCCTCATTTCCCGTTAAGACAAAGTTTTGAGCAAGAGCTTTTTCTGCCTTTTCACCTTATACTGCCTACCATTCTCCTTCAGTATCAGCTAGAAGCTAGCACTCTGAACTCCATGTAACTTTCATCACTAATTTAGTTTAATTAAGTTTAGGGAAGTCAAAAGAAAACAGTCAAAAATGGTTACCTGACATATAAGGCTGACTTAAAACTGAAAGGAATGTGGAAGATTTGCTCTGGGTCTTCTAGTGGGTAAGTCACACTAAGTCACACTGTGGGACACTCCAATCAGGTAAATTTTTCAGTAGCCAAAACATTACTGCCCTGTTTCCAATAAACTTCATGGCAGATGGTTGTTAAAGGCTACAGATACATAGC
This sequence comes from Corvus cornix cornix, assembly GCF_000738735.6. NCBI lineage: Eukaryota > Metazoa > Chordata > Aves > Passeriformes > Corvidae > Corvus > Corvus cornix. The sequence continues at coordinate 14,326,151 of NC_047057.1, read as the reverse complement.
AGTACATACCTGCTGCTCATTCAGTACCTTGCTCCTAGGCCTTCAGGCTACCTCACAACAATTTAAGTAGATTGCATGTATTTAACATTATGCACCTTTTGTCATACTGACCCATAACCAGGAAACAAAAGACCAAAAAAGGCAACAGATGGGGCAGAACTAGTAGCTAGGCTTACCAATCCCATTTCAATCGAAAAATGCTAGTTAGACGACTTTAAAAGAATGGCAACACTAAAAAGAAATAGTAGATTAAATTTAACTAAATGCCTGCAGAAGACAGAATTAAAACAAAGAATCCCTATCAAACTGCATGGCAAAGTTTCTGTGCAATACATTAATGTACATACTGCCAATTCCTGAAATTTTAATAGAATAAAAATTCACAGTGGCATAACCTTAACATAATCTTTTCATGAATTAGATAGAAGCACGCTGCAGGTAACAAGCATGACAACGTATAATCCCTCAAATTCTAAGATTTCTTAGCATATGCACCTCAGAAATTTCTAAATATTTATTACAAAACAGTCTGCAGACTGGCCAGTAGATAGATTCAAACCTTAGCAGCACTTTAGAAGAGTATGACCCCATTTTATAGTACACAAGACCCACTTTAAGATAGAACCATCAAGAGGTCTCTTCCAACTTTAATTTTTCTATAGCCCTCTAATTCTATAATGCTAGGATTCAAAACTGATCTCAAAAATAATTTATGGTAAGTAGTCCCTATTTTTGGATCAGACTACTTGGCTATCCCATCACAAGATTATTTTCCTGGTGTGAGAAAGCATGACTGGCTTTCAAATTAAAAAAACAGCCCCCCCCGCCCAACCAACCAACCCCCCAAAAAACCCCAAAACCAAACCAAAAAACAACAACACACACACAAAAAAAAAACCCAAACAAAAAAATCAAACCAACAACCAAAAAAACACCAACCCCCAAAATTAAAAACCCCCCAAAACATGACCTAACAACTGAGGCTCTATCCAAGCATGTAGTCAAATGCATGCTTGATTGTAAAATGTGTTAAAAATACAGAATCAAATCTCTTTGTTCCTGCATCTACAGTTAAAGGACATACTGAAGTGCTTGGCTGAAGAGAGGACAGAACATTCTGCTGATTTCATTTAATACTTTCATCTTGCCCTCAAGTTACTACAAAAATGAGACAAAATCTATCAAAATCGCCATAGAAGTCTAAGAGCTTCCTGAAAAATGATACACAAAGGAAGAATCTAGTTGTTATTAAAATGAGTGTTCTCTACAAGTATGAGACAGTTGTGTGGTAAACAGATTTGTAGATAAAGGACAAATTGCAGATATCAGTGACCCTCATCTACTTTCTACTTCGACTATTTCAAGTTTAAACTATTTAAGCTTTAGTCTGAACTTGTAGAAGTCTGAAGGACCATTACTAAAAAGAGTAACAGATTACAAGCATGGAAAATTTCAACTAAAACGGAGAGATTTCTAATGGAGGCAAAGTCTCTGAGTACACAAACAAAGCCTTGCTGCACTAACTGCTGTCTAAACAGGCATTTATGTCAATGTCTATGAGGATTTTAGTAGATGAGAAGTTGGACAGCAAAAAAACCAGCATAGGAAACCTCAAATTAAAAAACATTCATAGAAGCAAAAGATAAAGCAAAAGAAGCCATTCCAAGAGCTACCAAAGAATCCCCAACTATTCAGAATATCTTTTCTTCAGAAAGCTGTTTCAGTGTTGACATAGAGTTGAAAAAAAGTTAATAATGTTTTCAAACTTCTGTTAAATTTCAGATGCATCTTAGAAGAAATTTTTTTAAATATCAAAATTTAGGGAGAGCACCTGTGTTTTTATCATGGTGCATAATTACATAGAAAAGTTCATTACAAAGGAGACATTCATTCTACAAATACTGCACACTTCACTGGAAGAAAAGATGCAATAGAAAAACTATAACTTCAACATGTAAAAAGGTTTGAAGGAACAGCAGTTTAGGGTCCAAACCCACACAACAACAAGACTTTTTAAGTCTCTGTGGTTAAAAAAGTACACCTCTACTAAGAAAGAGAAAACAAATAGCATTATAATTCATACACCACCTCTTTTTCTTCTTCCTTTCTTTTTTTTTCAGCTTTTCTAGATCTTTCTTGGCTATATCTAGAATTTCCATTGTCTCTTTCTCAGAAGAAAGCATAGAAGCAGAAAATGCTGATGGTCCACCAAAGTATGTGGCTCTTGATGACGCTCTTGACAAGTTGCGTCGAAGATTTTCATTCACTGCTTCACTTTCTAATAACTTTGCTCTTAATAAAAAAAAAAAAAAGGAAGAGTTGTAGACCATGAATTACAAGTATTGCCAATACATGAGATGTACGCTCTTTTGCCTCTGCAACTTCAATGCGTTACCTTCAGTTTAAAAAGAAACTACAAACCAAGGTGAAGTCTGAAAAAATACAAAGTAGTAAATTCCTTGATGATACCATTTTACACAATGGCTACGTATATTGTATATATATCATATAACCTAGACAGAATACGTGAAAATATGTCTGTATGAACATACACACAGATATATATACACACACAGATGCATACCTGAATATGCTCTATGCGTATACATGGTATATTAAAGTTACACAAAAGCTCTAACATTAACTGAAGATAGGCCAGATAATTTTTTGCATGGTATATGTCCAAGAAATAGATAAATAAAAATATCTAAAATATTTAAGACTTTTTGAATTTGAAAAGAAAGGGTTTTTTAAAACTTTTTTTTAAACAAGTAATTTATAAGTACTATCATTTATATATGGGGTTATAAAGTTATAAGATAATCGTTCTAAGTTTTGCTGTCCTTTATGCAACAATATCAAATTATCACCATTATTTAGGAAACATCTTACTCTCATTTCTATTGTCAGTTTGATCTGTAACATTTCATATTTTTGTGGCCAAGAGCAATACCAGATGGTCTTAGAAGCTGAAGGACTACTCTCTTAAAGTAATCCCCCCACAGGAAAACAGCTGAAGTACTTACTTGCTAACACTTCTATTATTTTTTTTTTACTAAAAATTGTCTAAATACGTATTATGCAAATACCTGAGATCTTCAATTTCCTTGATATAATTATGAATCATGTTGCTAATTTCTTCATTTCCTTCCCCTTTGAAGGACAGAGAGAAAAGGGGCATGAGGGAAAGAGAAAGATTAAGGAAGGACGGTAACAGTATAATTATCTGAATATAGCTACTAGGCACAAGGTACCAGCAAAGGGAAACAGTCACATGGGCTACACATTTAAATCTTAACTTATTTGCAAAATATCTTTCCTTCTTAAACTGAATTACATTTTTGGTTCCTCTGTCATATGATCACCATATGACTATCAGTAACTTGTTTTCCATATTAGCACATTTTAACAATGCTTAAATCAAAATCACTTATTTGCATTTTAATTTAGAGTCAAATTTATTTGGTCTGGTTGTTAAACCACCACAAGGGCTAAGCATACAGATAATTCCTATACAAAGATATTATTTCATATTTCCTGTTGTTGACATTCCTAAATGGATGATCAAATTAGGGTACAAAAGTATTTCTATTATTAAAAAAAGACTCCAGAAACAGAAGAAATAATCATATGGGGGCCTATCTCTACCAAAGAAGGTCCTACATTGCTAATAAAAAGGCATCACTTCATTCCAAGGGGTCGGTGAAGCAAGAACATAAAATTAATTTAAGTTCATGAATTTATGAAGCAGTTCATGCACATCACACTCACAGCATACCTGTCCTGGCCAGCACTTGGTTGGCCTGATCACTCATAAGCTGCGTTATTCTGGCTCTCAGAGCATCAATAGTCTCTTGCATTGCTTTAATTCTAACACGCAGGTTGTTGTTTTCTGTTTGCAGCATGGCATTTTCATGGAACATGTCATTGATGCTTTCAACGCCTTCTTCATCTATAATCCTTTTACCCTTTAAGAAAGTAAAAATATTTTATTAGTAGTAAAGGCTGACCGACACATGCAAAAAACTGAACTTAGTAAATGCAATCCACAGATTACTTAAAGTTCCAAGCAGATATTCTTAGCAAAAGATAATCTTCTCTCAAGAAGTTTAAAACAATGATAAATGGATAGTTTTCAAAAGATTGATGTCTGGCCAACACCTTAGCATCTGGGTTTTGTGTAATTCCACTTTAGTCTAAAATACAAGTTCTTGAAGAGGTTAAGAAATAAGAAGGTAACTATTAAATCAGAATACTATCTCAAGAAGAACAAAAGGTGACGCTGTCTAGTAACGACAATTATTGCCAAAAACCCTGTATAAACTTCAGGAAGAAACGGGCATGACTATTTGCCTTATATAACTGAAATTGTATTTTTAAAACACAAATAGTTTTAGCTGTCTAGTAAGTTTTCAAAAGCAATACTCATTCACTTGCGCATAAATCTAAGTTGTGGTTTGGTCATTTTTGCTTTGGAAGTGACCTTCTCACTGCCTTTCAAAAAGCAAATAGCATGCAGCATCAGTAAATATCACTGACATTTGCTGACTTCTCTTTTTTTTGCGGATACAATCTACTTTTTATAAAAATATCTGGTCATCACTGGAATTAGAAGTGTTGTTTACATCAGGGTTGCTATTACAATGTTTTTAGTGTATGAAGTGAAAATAGCCAACAGAAAAAAAAAAAAGCTGTGGAATTACAAGCCTTTGAAAGCAGAAGAAATCCTAAGAGGATAAACTCACTGTTTTGTATTCCATGAGCTCCATCTGTAGCCGTGCAATCTCACTGCGCAAAGCATTTATTTGTTGACTGGCCCTATCCTGATTAACCATCACCTTGTTCTTGATGTTCCGTGCCCGATTGGCGTACTTTAATGTGTTCAAAGTTTCCATGAAGTCTCGATCTGAAGGGCTCACGCACGCTATCATGAGCGTTTGACTGCAAGTCAGAAACACAGGTCAACATTACACATCAAGAACAAAAAGAGCAGAGAAAATCTAACAGGTCCTCAGGCAGAAGGTGAAACAAGAATAGCAACTTCGTAGCATTAGTGAAAATATTCCTCCATCTAGCTCTCAGCAAACTGTGAACCAAAAAGATCAGCAGTGTTACATCTTGCATCATCTTAGTATAGCATAGGAGATACTAGATTAGATCTTGTTCTACACATGAAATTACAAAAGCAGTTAATTGGTGTTTCCAGAAATGTTATTCAAATTACATTCAGTTTGCCTAATCATATATAAACTGAGATTAAAGAATTTATGATCAACCTAAATTCCTAGACAGTGATTTGGATCATGCAGCCATCAGGACTGCCTACTGTAATTCCTGAGGTGCCTACCTACTTCATCTGAAAGGTGCTCAAATGCTCATCTGACCTGTCCAAACATGATTAATGTGCCTATTCTCTACGTGAGGCTCCAAACTGACTGAATCCTCCACTGCAAGTTATCTCCTGCTTTCCCAACAGAAGTCCAAAATTAGTCCTTACCCTTAGCACATCTGTCTATAACTGTATTTGTACCACATTTCATAACACCACTGCTTAGAGCAACTTTCTGCAACAAAAAGAGCAGCAGGATCTGAGCTTTTGGCCCAAGAGGGCTATGAACAGCCATCCTCCTTTCAGTTTCCTACAACACCCCCTAGCCATCCCATCATGGGATATTATTGCAGGATGAGAACGTACTCCTTGCTCCAAATAAAAGATCAAGCAGATAGACCAGTAGGAACCAGCAGGACAAAAGAAAAAAAAAAAACAAACCAAAAACAAAAAACAAAAAAAACCACCCCGATTTTCACTCCAACCAAGTGCTTTCATCATTCAACAGGTTCCTTCCCTCACTCCCTGGAGCATACTTATTTCACATCAGATAAGAACAGTTTAGAGGGTCAGAACCAGCATTCCAGCTGCAGATCATGCTGAAGGTGCATACATTGCCTAAATTCTCAATAGATAGGGCAAAACATCTGCATTTGATGGACTGAGAACACTCCTCCAAGTTTTAAAGGAATTTGCTTCTCTCTATACATTAGGAAAAACAAACTGTCTTTGGGGCAAAGGAGCAATATCTGCATCAGGCAAGCTAGATTATGATCTTCACTTTCTGTAATTTCAGACTGAAACAAACACATGCAATGCTCTGTGAGGCAAGCAATTATATTCACCATACACACTGGGAAACTAAGCTAGAAAGAGGAAGTAGCCTGGGGCTACAAAGAACACTTAGTTTCAGCAACTCTTCCTCACCCCTCACCCCTACCTTTGTGCCAGTTCGCCAAACTCTTTTAGTCCTCAAGATATGGGTATGCAAGATTAAGAACAAATTGTTAATTCTGACATTGAGAATGCACTTACTTTTCTAAATCTTAGAGGACTGATTCTGCTATGTGTCCATCTTGAAAACTGAACCACTTGAACTCCAGTTTCCTATCTGAATTGTAAAATGGACTAGGGTTTTTTAAAACTGTTCTACTTCACTGTTTTCATTTCTTTAAACTGCTCCTCCTGCTCCAGAAGTTATGAAGGTTTTCATTTTTCATATTATACATTATAAAATTCCTTTTAAAACACCAATGCTCCATATTTCTTTGAATAATTCAAGAAACATTTAAGTGTTGCTTCAGAACTGTTACAGCATTGTATTTAAAGTAAGGATTATTGTGAGAATAGTACAGTGATATGATGCTTTCATCACTGTTAACTCAGGACTAACTACAACCAAACCCAAATCATTACTAGTAGATTTTTGTATTTGTTAAGGGAGAAACAATAATGTGGACTTCAATACCTAGGGTGGAGGTTAGAAGGCTACAGAAGAGGCTTAAAAGAAATCTAAATCTGATTCTCCAGAAGAAAGATTGCATATTTGTTAAAATTTAGCTTTTCCATGCATTTTGATTGCCAAAGCCCAGGGGGGGAGGGAGTGGGAAGAAAGGCATCCACACAATTATCATCAGTCAGAAAAAGACAGAATATGTACAAATACCATTAAAAACACTCCGGGGCAGCATTTGCTATCTGTACATTTGTGCTGGTTTTGGCTGGGATAGAGTTACGTTTCTTCACAGCAGCTAGTATGGGCTATGTTTTGGGTTTGTGCTGCAAACACCTACTGTGTGTCCATAATGCAGATATGTTTGAGTTGCTGCTGAGCAGGGCTCACACAGTCAGGACCTTTTCTGCTCCTCAGGCTGCCCCACCAGTGGGGGGGCTGGGAGTGCACGAGGAGTTGGGAGGGGACACAGCCGGGACAGCTGAGCCCATCAGGCGCAAGGGACATTCCATCCCATATAAAGCTGGGGGAATGAGAAGGAAGAGGGGGGATATTCAGAGTGACAGCGTTTGTCTTCCCAAGTCCCCATAACGCATGATGGAGCCCCGCTTTCCTGGGAATGGCTGAACACCTGCCTGCCCATGGGAAATGAATGACTTCCTTTGGTTTGCTTGCATATGCGACTTTTGCTTTATCTTTATCACTTTTTTAAAGTGTCCTTATGTCAAGCCCAGAGTTCTCTCCCTTCGACCCTTGTGATTCTCCCCGCGGTGCCCCCGGGGGCAGGGAGTGGCTGTGCGCCCGGCCGGGGCAACCCCGACCCCACCGCACACCGAACTCTGTGATTGCTCCCGAAGAACACGAGGGGGAGCCGTGGAGCTGTGAGACGCGAAAATATTTTAAAGTCAAAATAGTATTTCTACAACAGGGCGACTTTAGAAGTGGTTTGAAAAAAATGCTCACTAGCTGGTGTATTTGATTAAAAAATTAGTGAAGTGCTTTCAGCATTTATTTACAGAAAGAGCTTAAAAGAGCGATGCTGTTGATTTCTGCTGATTTTTTCATAATTCTGGAGTTTCTTCCTCCCTTATGCACTTTTGAAAGTTTCTAGTCCTTACTTTTTTTTTCTGGCTCTGCTTTTCCTCACACTGCACTGCTTCAAGTTGTTACTAACATTAACTCTCTGAAGAGCAGAGCAACAATTTAAGATTATTCTTCTCAGTGGAGAACTTTCTTCCACTTCTCCCTTTTCCTTTGTGAAAAAACTTCCTACTCTCCTAAACATAGGAGCCAGGCATATTGGATCACATAAAAGAACAATACTACCTTACTAAAATGTACTCAGCTGTGGTCCCTCATATTTGTATGTTAACATTCCAAATGCAAAATTTGTATTATTTTAATAAATTTGCTAATGTTTTCTTACATAAAGCCTCCAGAGGTCAAAGCTTTCCTTCATCGAATGTGCAGAATGTATACAAATGGATTCATACAAACAACCCTGGTGATAGACTACTTTGTTTTTATTAGGCTGCAATCCAACATCAGCTAACTGAAAAAAATGCATCAGAGGCTGAGATATATAATCTCTAAAAAGATCGAACGGCCTGTGGTAAGATGACTCCAAGCTCCTGTGCATTTAAAAAACAGGGTAACAAAAAAAAAAAAAACCTCTTAAGGCAAAACCCATCACAGCTTTCAAATACAAAACAAAACTTAACATTTATATTACCTATACAGATATTTTCTGTCTACAGATATTTTCATGGGAAGAACTTCAAGCTTCATGTCTACTAAAATAACAATGGAAAAGAACAAAGCAAAAATCCTCTCTAAAATCTTTTCCCTCCATTGACAGCATTTTTGTTATGACAATTTATCTTCAGAACCTTCCTCCAGCAAAAAGCGTGGCTGTTTTTATTGTCATTTAATGTTCATTTCACTTTCTGAAGATTATGTTCTCATTCATGCCCACTCACAATGAAATACATAAAATGTTCCAATTTTCATACCTGTTTCCCCCAAGAGAGTCTTGAAGTAGCCTTGTAAGCTTTGAATCTCTGTATGGTACATGAGTTGCCTTCTTACTTTTATCTCCCAATGCACTTATTACATTGCCAAGTGCCAGCTATAAAACACCAAGTCACGTAACAACACACAAGTCAGAATCAGTTCCTGTACAGTTTTATTTTAAAAACAGCTATAAACTGGAGTCAGCATATTGTAAGAAAATTAATATACTCAAGAAAGTTAGCATAAACATATTTCTGAAGATTTTTGCATTTTACATTTAGAAACTTTTGTGTTATCAACAGTGCATCAGATGACTTACAGTCTGGTACCTGCAAGTGCTAAAGTGCTTAGCACAATTCATATGCACTGGCTCTTAGTATCTCAGTCACAAACTAAAGCTGGTACTACTTCATCTAACAAACGTTTGCTTTCGATGATTATTAAAGTTGATCTCTACTTCTAGCAGTAGCTATAAATTATTTTAAATTAATTTTATCAATCTGCTTTATGCTGCATTTAGAATAAAATATGGGGCATTTATATAAAGAAAAAAACCTTAGAATTTGCTGCCTCTACAGATATGTAAAAGATAAGTAAAGATAAGTAAAAAATGTCTGATTATGATTTGAGCACTTAACACTTGAAATTAAAGTCTTGTAGTCAATGGATATCCTGTTTCATTGCTTAAAGGGTCTAATTCATGTTTATAAACAATCTAACATGTGGCTGTGAAATTATTTTTAATGTGGAACTGCATGCACTTCAATCAAATAGAAGATTTTGCTTTAAGTGGCGCCCTGTACTGCAAGTTCTCGCTCTGGAAATGGTGCAGCTGCCACCAGCAGATGGAGAATGGCACACACCCCATGCTGTGCCTGCTTGCTTTGAAGGATTTAAACAATTTCAGTCTGTTTCACAAAACTAAGGGCTGGGCTTCACTATAAATGAAAGTTTTGTGATCTTGTATTAGTTATATCACACTGATTCTCACCTTCATGCACTTTATATGCTCTTTGTTAAGGACACAGCTGTGTCATCTAGACCCCCCCAAATCCTGCTGGCTTTGTGCTTATGTCAATGATGAAATTGAACTGAATACTCTTTCTCTTCCATATAATATAAACAGAAGAACTACAGAAAATAACCAATGTCATGATGGCAAGAAAATTCTAATTGCAGAATACCTCATTGGTACTGCACAATAGCCCAGAAAAAAGAGATGTGTTTTCACAGATAGAACGTGCATCTTTGTGTCTTCAAAAGAATTGCACAGAGCCTTGACATAGTCATGTAGCACAAAACAAAAACATGAAACTACAATCTCCACTGGTAATCACCAGCTCTACTTTTCAGTGCAGTTTAGTGTTAAGTAAAACACTTAATACAGTTAATTAAAAAACTATATAGCAAACCAGTATACAGACAAAAAAAAAACCCCATTAAAGCTATAAATTTTATTTTTAAGTGTTTTGCCTGGGGTTGTTTTACACTATATTGTATAGTTGTATAGTCTTACTAGTCCACAGTTGATGGAAATGCCTTCTTTTGCCCTTTCTCCTGTAGCTCCTGTTCGCTTTAACCTTTCAGATCCCGCCAGATCAACAAAATGAAACTTGGCAGTAAGAGTTTCATATTCATTCATCTCAGAAGATTCAGATATTATCCTGTTATCAGTGGCATTATCCTGAAGCAAAGAAGAACCCACAAGGCTTGGTGAGATCTTTCACATTTACATCTGTAAAGTTCAATCAACAATTATTTACAAGACTACCCCTTTGCCATGACCATCTCCTTATTCATTCCCTTTTAACAACAACAGTATTTTGAAACATACTACCTCCATTTTAATCATATGTACTAACATATTCTTGAAGACGCAGCTCTAGATGCATGTGCGTACAAATTACTTTAAGTACAAGCTACCATTGCTTCTTGATGAAGAAATGGGGGGATACATATATAAAACATACAAGTCACCAGCAAGGCAAGCAACAAATTTGTATCTCTCCTAGAATGCAAGCCAATTGTCAAAGAAAACTGATTTAAAAAAATAAAACCTTAATTACATAATTACACCACAAAATTACCAGAACCACTTAGTTCATAAGCCTGCCAAATAACTGAAAGATATTTTGATTTTATACCTCTCTAAACCCCATTACCAGCCTCCCTCTGGGATGATTCTTCAACTTACTGTAGGAATTATTGTTGGAAGCCATTTCTCCTAGCAGTCAGTATTCCACTAGCACTTCTGACTTAACCAGAAAATAAGGGCAGCAGAGGGAACATAGTAAAAAGAAGAGGTTCCTTTCTCCCTTCCACCTTCCTCCCCCAGGTAATGACTGGCACTCCATGCAAGCCTCCATCAGTATGGAGAGTCTGCCCAGGAACACACTGCCCTGGGGGAGGTACCACAGCCTCAGCCTCTTTCCACTTCACATCCCAAAGCACAGCAGCAAAATTATCCTTTTTCATTAGACAATCCCAAACTTTTTTCTGCTGATTAATTTAGTTCTACCATTTACTGTAGAGTTTTATTTTACTCTGAGTGTAGTTAGATTTATTTTCAGGAAAGCAATGCAATGAGAAAAATCTTTAGAACACTCACTTCTTGACCTTACTGGTAAGATACCCATTGCAGGGCAATTTCTACTAAATTGGCATGGTGTCATACAATAAGCATATATCAAGTGTATACTGTATTTGTAACAGATTTTCACCACTCAAACTACAAGCTTTATTAGGAATTTCTATCACATTAAGCACAGAAAACCCAGAAAAACCTTTTTTAAAAAAAACCCTAAAACTAATCAAAAAGCCAAACAGACCCTCAGGTATTCTGTGGCGACCTTTATGCCCTTGGCCAGCTAACCTACAGCTCCCTTCACTACTGCAAGGCGTAGTGCAGGTCTCAGCAGACCAAACCATTCTCATGGTAGTTAAATACTTCATGCTTCTGAAGTGACATCCTTTTGTAGCAGTAACAGAAGAGAACGGGAACTGTGCCACTTCCACAGGAATCATTATTTCTGTTATTTTGATGTTCACACTCTAGGGACCACACTCTCATTCTGTCCCTCAAAGTCATGATTAATGCATCCTTTCACTCTCCTTCATTTACGAAGTGAAATGTACATCCAGAAACTCCCGAGAAGCATGGATGGTGCGAACAGAGCCTGAGGAGCATGTCTGTGCACTGCAGCCCTGGCTGCCTGCCAGCCCTGGGCACGGGTGACCGCGCACAGAGGGGACACGGCCAAGGCTGTCATCCGAGAAGGAGAAACTGCGTTGCCCTAGTAACAAAGGTCTCCCAAAACTGTTGTCTACAGAAACTCGAGCTACATCTCCCCTGGCCAACCAATAATAGCCTGTATTAATTTAGATTCCAGGAGTGTTCAGAGGACAACGTCAGGTCTATCCCTTTACTCTCCTAAACACTACAGGGAAAGAAGAGGGTGCTGTCTTTACAAATTAAGGATTTAGAAATGCCCAGCTCCAAACAGTCAAACTGTCTTGTGCATATCTCCCAAGAAAAGCAGAAACAAAGTTTGACATAAAGCAGAAGATGGCCATCTCTTCCTTTAACACAAGCCAGGCAACAGTCCCCCAGGCAGCTGAACCGGTGGGGAAAGCTGCAAGTGCACCAGCACAGGGGGACTGCTGTGCCAGCAGCCTGCGGGAAACAGGCTCCCAGATGACTTCTCACTCTCCAGTAGATAGTTTTCAACAAAAACCTCCCAGCAGTGTCACCACGCAGTGACCCAGGTACCCTCCATGGGCTTGGAGTGTGATGCCAGTCCCTCCCAAGCAAAGACAGCTGACTACACCACCAAATCCACAGTTTCAGCATGGAAAGCAGGAAGAAGTGTTTTTAGCAGGTGTATAAAGCAGGTCTACATATCACAAGGGACCAGGAAAGAACACTCATTCTGCCTGCAAATGATTGTCTGCAGTATTTTAAAAAAAAAGCAACCCCCAAAAAGCACTGCAAATCCAATTCACTGTTCCACATACTTAAAAATGTGGTATCTGTAGGTAGAATGCTAGCCAGATACTATTTAATATTTAAAAATTATATGCAAAAGACCTTTAGAATATTCAAGTTCCCTTGGAAGGTACTGTAGTTTTCAGTAATGCGGCTTTATTCAGAACTCTCCCTGGTACAAGATACACCAACAGCAACTAACAAATGAACAGTCACATGCAAAATATTCTACATAACAGTTCTATGTTCATTCATAGTTTGAATTTCAGGTTTAGTGTATAGACTTAAAATATCTGCACACTGAATATATAGCTATTTAAAATAAACACATGAAGCTTCAGAATTTAATGCTTTTCTACTTGCACCTTACTGGATATCAACAATTAATCTGAAATATCCAAGCTGACTGCAAGTTTAAACCCACTAACTACTAAGACACTTAAATGTGCTTTCCCAATTAAAGACAAATTATATTTTAACTTTCTCACTTGTGTATGTCGCAACAAAATACTGAAGAAGACGCTAGAGGAGAATAGGCAGGTTCCTGTAAGAGTCTGCAGTTTATGGTTGCCTCTGGCTAGAGGATGGTTACGTATGCACAGATTAGATCAAATTATTATAATGCTTAGCAAATTCACCAAGCATTATGATGACTACAGCATCCTTACTAAGTGTAGTTTAAATAGCAGTGGCTGCCAAAACGATGCCCATTTTGAAAAATGGCTACTAAAGAAAAGTACATACAGCGTTAAATGCGGGACAGACTCTGGTTTGACACAGGTGTATAGTGAAGATCGCGTGTGACCGTGAGCTCTGAACGTTCATCTGCGTGCTGGCAGTGGTCCGAGACAAAGCTCCCAGCTTCAAGCACTGCATCATCTAGAAAAGAGACAAGAAGCACATTGCATCGCTTGCTGGTTAAAGCAAAAATGTTCCTGTGACACTCAACTGTTTTGGATTTATGACTAAAATTTCTCTCTTTGTTATGAATTCAGTTCCTACATGCCAAAAAAAAAGCACAAAGATTCTTAAATAAGCAAACTAAAAGTATTTTTTGTGATTTCTGCAAGAAAAATCTTAAATCTTTGTACGCCTCTCTTTACTTACTCTAGTAGTAACATAGCTATCTTCACTCACCTGTGGCAAAAAAATGTATGATTTTGTACTTTTTGTACAAAAAAAAACCCAGTACAGTAACATTCGTATTCAGATTTGCAACACACATGAACAGCAATTTATTCCACATCAGCCATAATGCCAAGCTTTTTTCTCAAAGGAAAATAATATATATAATAGCTGGGAGATCAGATTTACATACATGCCAAAATTCTCTCTCCCAGCAGAACTACATTATGAACAAAAGCCTGCTCCTAGCTTTAAATGAAAGCAGCATGCACTTAGTATCAAATATTTATCAGATTTAAGGCTACAGAAATCGAGAAAATAAAATTTTAGCTAGGTTTTACACTTAAATTGCCCAGGAGACAGATACTAGCAAGCATGACCTCTATTTTTAACTGCTCATCAAAGCATACAGACATTTTTAGAATGTACTTGGCATGTTACAGAGTAATTTATTTTTAATTATCACCTCAGATTCTCCATTCACAGTTCGGGTTGTAACGCCCACTGTATAAATTCCTCCTGCTGAATCTTCATGTATTTTAATATTTGATTTTTTATTCTTTGCATCAATATCACGTGTGGTATCAAACAGATCAAGAATTTCTTCATTGTAAAGCTGAGGAGAAGAAAAAGACAAAATACCTATCACTTTCAGAAGGAATTCCTCCGATGACTAACAAATCTCTGCATGGCACATACCAAAAGTTGTAAAAATCCATATGTCTCAGATCCCAAAAAAGGATGGTGTGAAACATGCAAACTTCCAAGGACAATAGATGACAGAGCAGCTGCAAATCAAGGGACCTGAACAACTTCCTATTATGCCACCCAAAGATGCGGTAACTTCCTCCACATCTCCAGATCTGAGAGAAAATTCTTTGGTGGGACCAGGGAAGAGGAGGAATTTGGTGCCAGCAGAACAAGAGCAGCAGTGGTTTCTGTGGCAGGTACCTGCTGTCTTCAGATTTGACCTTGGGCTTTTCTTTTGTGGATTTAGTTAGCTGCACCCTTCTCCAAACACTTCCAACTCACTCCACTTGCTCTCCCTGCCACTACACCTTTCCTCATCTCCTCTCTCACACCTTCATAATTCTATGTCTCTCATTTAGATAAACTCTTCCTGTCCTGGAAGGAATTTGACATATAATAATAGCTTTTGTGCAAGCTGCCTCTTAAAGATACCAAGCAGCAGCCCAAAAATACTATGGCATGACTTCTTGAGCAGGGCTTTTGTATTCCATAAGAATGTTCTGAGTTTTATGAAAAGTGTTTAGATCCAACTGAAGAAACCAGGGGGAAAAAAAACCAGGCAACCCACCCAGAAAAAACACTATCCCACTGGAAATCTCATGGCTCTAGTCTCTGCCTGTGTACATTGGAACATGTCAAGTGTCTTTAATTTAGTAAAGCTCAGTCCAGACTAATTCAATTCCTGATCAAAATCCCTAGGTAACAGTCAATGAACCACCACAACAGATATGTATTCACACAAGGTACTTTCTCATAACACTGAAAGTAAGTGACTTTCTCCTCTCAAAAGCAAAAAATCATCCCTGAGAACAAAAAACTCAGCATTTGTGAATGTGATGCTTTTAATCCTTTACATATTAAAAAGGAGTTATATTTAATGATTAGGCATAAATATTCTAAGTAGGAATCTTCTTACTAATGTTTTACCTTGATAAGGTCAAACAACTGATGCCACAATTTAGAGCAGATCCTGATAAAGCACCTGCAATTGGATGGGACTGCGTATGCCTATCTTTTGAAAAAGCAGGAAAGCCAGGAGTTAAGGGAGGCAGACTGCAGCAAACTAAAGAAAGGCAAGAAAGTAGCAAACAGAAGTCACTGTTCCCAACGGTTATCCGGCTGTAAGACTCCAAAGTTACTCCAAAAACACAATCTTGCTTCAACTTGTCCAATGACTAAATTATTGCAATGCAATCCAGCTCTAATGGTAGATAGGATGGGAGGATGAGGATACTTTTTGATACAAGAATAGTGTGTAATATATAACTAATCAGAAAAAGCTCCTTCTGGGAAAGGCTCAGTAAAAGAAAAAAAAAAAATCTACCAACTAAAATGACATTTTATTAAGGGAGTAATTATTATATACATCATTTAACCTTTCTTTAAATTAGATAAACACGACAGGTTTCAGTATGTATAGTTCAGCTGAAATACACCGTAATGGCTGCAATTCCTCATACCATTCTCACTGTAACATTTAATCACTGCCCCACATGTTGGGACTCAGTCACATTTGTAATGTTATGTCAAAAACCACAATAAATTGAAAAAACCACACTGGTTACTGCTCCTTATGCTACTCATGTTGCAGCTGCCTAAGCAAAGCTGCAGCTCCCTGGTGTACAAACAGGAGCAGAGCATTCCCACAGCACGTGCTCAAGCCAACTCTCTCTAGGCAAATATTAGCCAGAGCAACAAAAAGTTCTGCATAAGGTTAACAGTGACAAACCTAGACCAATACAAAACTAATGCCAGCTTGTTAATCTTTAAAACAGTTATAGGAACCGATAACTTCAGCAGTAATAAAACCAACAGCTCTTCTCATGGGTAATATAAGAGTGGGGGGTTTCCACCCCCAAAGTAGATAAGATTGTACATACTGAAGTAAGCAAAACAAATTTACACCTGCTTTCCTAAAATTGATTCTTCGTCTCCGTGTGCCTAAAGTATCAGATTTTGCAGGTTGGTAGTAAATGTAAATATGTTACTGCCAAATCAATCAATTTAAAAAGCAGTTCCACAGTCAGGAGACAGTATAAAACCTGCAAGGCTTAAAGCAACAGCTGCTGCAGGTCGGGAAGATCACAGATATTATGGCCCCTTTACCAGTAACTGCGTCTACAAGAAAACACAAGGGAAGCAGTTTTGCCACAGTATTGACCAGGGTTTTTTCCTCTGGGTCTAAGAAAGAAGGGAACAGTGACACTGAAGACCAATCATAAACCAATGGGGATTGCAGAAAGAAGTATTTTCATGCTAGGTTTCTTCCTTGGTGAAAGAAAGCCTCCTGAACAGATTTTGAAAGCTAAAGACTATGGCAAAGTCACAAAAGCAGGCAAAGCATGGTCACTATTCAAAACCACAAAGTACAGTCACATTTTTTATTTTACAGTTTCTTCTTTTAAGGTTTTGTCAAGAATTGCAAACAGGCAAGAGAAACAGGCCCTACAGACAATGCATGCTGCAGAAAGGGATAAATTATGTACGTAACTACTTCTATACTTCAAAATAGCACTATGAAGGGAAGTACTAAAATAATTGGAGTAAGATAAAAAGACTTTTTCATAAATTGAACAGCTGAAGCAAACTCCATAAATTTTCCTTTCAAAAACTTGAAGATTAATTCAAAACATCTTGTGAGGAAAATAAATTTAAAAGAAGCAACCAGAAAAAATATTTAACTGGTTTTCTAAAAAAAAAAAAAAACCAAAAAAAACACAACTAAAAAAACCACATAAAGTTACAGCCACAAATGTGGATCATATTTACCTCTAAGAACTGTGCATTCACTTTAAAATCTGGAGGTGGAAGTCCTTGTTTAATAGCACCTTGTTTTTTTTCTTCAATACATCTGAAAAGGTGCTTAACAGCCCGTGATATAATGCCTTGTTCCTCTTCTGTTATGTTGACATCAAATCCAGTGCCCATGGTGTATGTTTTGCCAGCACCTGTCTAATTTGAAAAAGGAGTAGTCACTAGAACATGTTAATAGTACCAAATCATCATAGAAATACAGTTTGTGAACACTGCTGTTCACATCAATCTGCCATCTTTACAATATTAACACACACAACAACAGGTCACTTTGAAAATGGATAAACAGCAGAATTTGGACAAACTACTGTTTATCCAGGGATCCCATACCAGAAGGCAGAGACCAGTTCAATCTTTCATAACCATTTCTCTAGAAACTTTCCCTAACCAGCTTACATCAACCTTGAGCTATCACCTCTAGGTCAAAAGATGAGTTAATGTTTCCAACCAAGGCTGTTAATTAAAGCATATATTTTGGAGGTAAAAGCATCATTTGCAATTCTTTACTGAAGTAGATCAAATGACTCCCCTAATTAAGATGTCTGAATATCTCAGGTATTATATTCCCATTGTTCTCACTTTATACTGAAGAATACAAGCTGTATCTTCACTAGGAAGATAATTTAATTAAATGTGAAGTCCTATAGAAGACAAGGTAGTATAGTGTTTTCACTTAATTAATGGGTCAAGTTTAAGACAAAGATAGGATCACAAAGCTGAACATAATCTGCTAAACTGGATCTGCAAACTGCTTTGTTTCACTGGGAATAGACTTCACCTGGCTAATTTGAGATGCAACACTTAACAGTGGTGAAATTCAGCATCCTAGGCCAAATTTGATGCAATCAATTCCTAGAGGAATATTCAGAAGACAGTAACACCTACTCTACACTGTGCTCAGCTTCGAGTGTGCCCAGTGTACCAAGAGGGTGTGTTGTCTATGAAAAGTTCTGACTTTGGAATCTGATGTCTACATTTTGCCCACAAGCAAACAATGTGGCCTGAAGTTCCCCAGGATCTATTTTTAAAAACCTCGTAGTCCCAAAAGCATCTAAAAATGCAGTGGGTTGAAAAGTTGCTCAGAAAAGAATCTCAGTACAACCCATCTCTGTATTTCAAGTGATTAAGTCAGTAATTTGTATTGCTGCTTTGAGGTGAATTCAGGAATTACAGACTGATGCTATTTTCAGCATTACTATTAAATTCAGATCTACTACCTATATATATTCTGTATTTCAACTGCCAGTCTACACAGAATCTATACAAACTCAACACTGTCCTACAGGTAACTCACTGAAAATAAACCCAAGATGCTAAAAACCAGATTCATGCATTCAGAAATTTAAGAGAAAAATCAGTTGCAAAAAACTGTTTATTCCAAAATAAATACTTTAAAATAAAATTGTAAGGCTTACCTGGCCATAAGCAAAGACAGTGGCATTATAGCCTTCAAAGCAACCTTCAATCAGCTTTTCTATACACTGTATATAGATCTCTTCTTGCTGCGAGTCAATGTTAAAGACATAATCAAAAGTGAAGGCCTTATCTTTTCCCAAGAACACTTGAGGTTCACCAGGTGTGACAGATGTACAAATATGGCATCCTTCAATCTTCTCTTTGGCTAACTGTGGTCTAATTCTGTTTTGGAAGAGATAAAAATAGCTATTAGAAATTCTCATCATCAAAAGAAGAGGAGCACGCGAACAATACGAATAAGGGATGTGAGAATTCCTTAGTGACTGAAAAGTCAGGATTTTTCACCAAGCCAGAAGGTTTTTGGTTGTTTGAGCCACAGTACTGACTGTATCAGAACCCCAGCCATAAAACTGCTCATGCAAATGACATTATCTTTTCTGAAGGTTCACTGACTTCAAGCTGATGACCTGCCTAGAACTCTGAATGTTTCTGTATATGTATTATGGATCACTAAAGAGTCACTTTTATACATTGTTTCAGATTTGCCAATCAAGCATTCTAGTCTTATCAAACTTCTGCATGTTTCATTGTAAAAACAGTCATTTTACATTTTTTTACTAGCAGGTTAAGTGTGAAAAAAAATACAGGATAGTTTAAATAGCAATTTGGGAGCAAGGACCCACCAAAGCCAGTTGGTTAGAGCCTGGTGCTAATGATGCCGAGACTGTGGGTTCAGTTCTTGTATGGGCCATTCACTCAAGAGTTGGACTTGAAGATCCTTATGGTTCCCTACTAACTCAGAATATTCTGTGATATCATCTTAAATGAAAGCCTCCTTGCTGTGACAGCAATGACAGCAAGGAAAAAGCTCACATTTCTTCTTTCCTTTTGTCAGAAAACCAACTTTGCATAGCCAGAACACTTCTGTGAAATGTTTGGTTTCAGTGAAGAAGTATACATTCAGACAACAGGAAAAGAACAATATTTAACAAGTTCTAAAAGTAAGAGTGTCTCATTCCTCATTATTTCTCCTCTAAGACAAATTTCAGCTTTTATTTCAGTTTGTTGTTTCTTACAAAATACTTTGTAGAATATAGCTTGGACTTCTTATATTCTATCATTTTATTAATTCCTCTGCATTCTTAACACTCTTGCAGCCTCATCAAAATTGAATTCATGTACTGGCTTCACAACTAATAATGACTACGGAAGTTTGTGATTCAACTGGTTTAATGATAACTATCAAGAAGAAAAGCTCTGGCCCACTTAACACATTGTTCCAGCTGTAACTAACTAATAATTTGTTTACAAAGCTACCTTTAAAAAATATATATTTCCAAGTTCACTAAGCAGCACCAAAAAAACCCCAAACCAAAATCCCAAAACAAACCCAAGCAAACAAAACCCACACCAAAACATGTGCAGTGTGCAGCTTAAAAGACATGACAAAGAAGGCTAATAAGTGATAAAACAGCAGCCGTACAGCTACATACAAACAAAATCATGGAATATTTTATCTAGATTCTCCATTTATATTAAAGTTCAGTATGGCTACTTTCAGTTACACGGTGTCAAAGATCTGTATGCACAGCGTATACTTAAAGGCACACATTCATCTCATATTCCATGCTTTAAGGGCTACATGTATACTAGGGCTCTATTCAGAGTAGCTGTGATGCCTTGAAGCAAATTCCCCAACATCTTCACTTATCACATGTTGGTTTGGATCACAGAGCAGTTTCAGTGTGCACAATTTACACCCCCTTCAGAGGAAACAAAGCCAAAATGCTCAACTCCAAACACCCAAAACTTGTTCCAAAATCTAATGGGAACATAAGGGCCCAAAGCTACCTGCTGATCTACTGTGACTGTGCCAACACCTGCTGATAGAGAGAGAGCTTGTCTCCAACAACTGAGGGGACTGCTGCAGACTAATTATGTACACTTCAGATGAAGTTAGAAATATCCTGCTTAAAAAAAATACAAAAAAAAAAATCTCACAGAGCATGATGTATTTACTTCTCATTGCAGATTCTCAATTTTTCATCCAGGGATGTGCACTGTTGTCAGGAGTATTTTTCAGATTTTTCAGTCTGAGGGTTTCATTATATCCCACTGTATGACACTAGAGATTAACCTTAATTTATCTGTAAGGTTTTCTGCACATTAATTCCAGTATGGAAAATTCATTAACGATCAGGAGGTACCACCCTTGTCAGTGTTCCCTCTAGTGTAAAGTGACAATTAAGTAAACGTTTGAAAAATATCATTAAAGATTATATGATATACAAAACAGGCAACATAAATATTCTACAACTAATATTTGCATTTAAGGACACAAAGTCTGTAATATAGGTCACATTTACTCTCTAATAACATCATAAGGGGTGTTTTTTCTTTAAATGAAATAAGAATGCTAAAAGTAATACAGGATTTACACAACTCCTTCAATAACAAGAGACTTGATCCACTTGTACCTGTGTTGACTAAACACAGAATCTGATAAATATGTACAGAAGCTTGTAATACATTTACTTCCTTCTAAATTAAGGAAATTTTGGTAATAAAATGGCTTTTATTTCTAGGTAGAGAAAGTCTTCAAAGAAAAATTAATCACATGCCTTTTCTAAAAGCATTCTACACAACAGGAAAGTTGAGCAAATAAAACACTGTAGCATGCTGTCTAAAACAATATTTAGAAAATGCCTACTCAGTAGGTTATTCTCCTGCCTTCTTTTACTGCTGTGAAGTCAGTCAGAGGGCAAGCTTCTTTTTCAGACTAAGCACTCCTATTCTTTCAGTAATCCAGTGCACACATTACAAAGGCCGTCAATTGTCCTTACAAGAATGAACTCTAAGGGCTAGTAAAGCTCCAGAGGTATGTCTCATTGTCTTCCAGCACAAAAAAGCCTAGGAAAGATCTTTTCTAGAAATCTAGATGGAAAACCCATTTTTGACATCAAGTAAGCTTTTGTGCATCCCAAAAACCCAACTTCCCCCCAGTTCTGAAAGGATTTTAGCATCAACCTGCAGGATGCAGTTGACAACTTTAAAAAGTTTTTCCTCATATGTTTTCATTCTATGCTTAAAAAAAAAAAAAAAAATCAATTTTCTACACTGATGAACTGATGCAATTATGACAGGTGCCAAATAAATTTCTCCTTTCTACTACTAAGTAAAGGTTGAGTGACCATGAGAAGGAACAGTATGCATAAACTATGAATGATTTGCATGATAATTATTACAGTGATGACAGGATTGTAAAGTGAGTAGTTTCGATGTCGCCCAGCAGAGACTTCCCATGAGAATCTGCCCAGCCAGGTCCTGCCTTGCAGCCAGGCAGCACCTCCCAGAGCTGTGCTGCACAACAGCAAGCCCGTACAGATCAGCCCAGCATAGCCAGCCCACAGCAAGACACCATGCCAGAGACCAGCTGAGCTGAAGGGTATCTGTGTCACTGCTAGCAGCTTGTTACCAGCTCAGTCACTTCCCCTGGGTTGTAACACAACGTTCAGAGATCCAGTAGTGGCGTCCTTCCTCCCTAACCTACCACTAAATCTGAAGGCAGTGCTAGGAGAAAAAGCAGCATTTCACCAGCACTTATGCAGCACAAAGGAAAAACAAAACAAGGCTCATCACAACATGGACGCTTCACGCCAAAGACAGACTCCCTTCTCATTCTGTCATTGGTCTCACACAATGTCCCACTCTGCTATGGAGTTGAGATGTTACAGAGACAGATCATGACTGCATCAGGTTTGAATGACATCTTCCCCCAAAAGAGATGTGCAGGCAAGAAACATTCATCACCCAACCCAAAGTCTCCTCAAGGGATACTTCATGCTCTGAACTCTATACAGCTTTCTTGGTAAGTTTATCACAAAGCTAACGTGATGTCCTCAATGAGTAAGCAAGAGATGCCTCCCCTTCAACCTGATTTCTGACCACTTAAACTGTGTGAGAGGATTACCAGAACCTCAAAATTCTCAGTCTTATTATTTACACTGTGTGATTTGGCGAATAAAAGTTCTCATGCAAGCCAGATTCTGCTCCAGCACTGCCTCTAGGAACATTTCATCCTCCTCCATCCCACACATGAATTGGAAAAGTGATTTTTTCCTTTCTGCTTACAGCCAAACATTTTCCACTCTCACATCTTAATGTGGTCACTTCTGTCAGCAAAGCAGGCAACGCCCACACTTTAGAAATGTCAAAGAGTTCATTCTGGTCATCTCTCCTTGCCCAGCCTGCAGTCTGGCAGTCTGCCATTGAGATTTTTCTGCAGGACCTATTTGACTTCACCCATTTTGTCTTCTCCATGGCCCCACCTCACCTGTTTTTCAGGCTACTGTCTTAATTGCAGACAATCAGGTGTTTTCTACCTATTTCCAATCACATCTCCTCAGATGTGGCAACTTCCCAAAAAGCATTTTGCTTTACATCCTTCTCTCTCCTCCTCTCCAAAGCATTAACACATCTGATTGTTGTTTACAGCACCTCCAGGCCACACACATGAAACTTAATCCCCCAAATCTCTAGTGCCTCAGCACACTGGGACAAATTGTCAAATTAGGGAGTGCTAAACCAGCCAGCGGTTGCACAGTAATGCACTGTATTGTATTAGAACTAATCCCTCAGTAGAACAGGGGCACAATGTGTCTACTAAAAGTACTGTCAGCTAGAACAGGCTCAGATAATACAGTTCAGGGAGTACAGTCATCATCAGGTCAATACTTTGGGTTATGCAAGACATCAGACATTACAGAATTGATTCCTGTTTAAACTAGATAATATCATAATATCTCTTTGAAAAGCACCCTGAGTTTACTTCTAGGGATGAAAAATTGTCCACTGATCTAAATATATATTATTTATATAAATAACCACATGGATGTATAAGGATATATATATACACACACATCCCTTTTCAGCTACTGAACAGTTTTACCTCTGTGCCTGTTTATTCAAGAACCTCTCCATTATTTAATTTTACCCCCGTAATCTCCAACCATCTATGATCACGCTACCCCTTAATCTCATTTTATATACTAAACAAGACCAATGATTTTTTAAATTTGCATCTCTATGAGAAGAACTATAAACTCTAACAAAGGGCAATAATCAAAGTGTTTACCAGATGCCTTCTCAGCACCTCTACAGAATATCAATAAGCACACAAGACTTCTAAGAGTGATCTAAAAAGGGCAAAGAATCAAATTATTCATGTTTTACAGAAAGAAAAGCAGAAAAAACTAACCAAAGGTTAATCTTTCAGACTGCAATGACTATCCAGAAGCTCTGTGTTGGAAAGAAAAGATTACTCTGAAGTCCTATGTAAGTTTATTTTTCATTAAAAAAGCTCCATGAAAAAAAGAGTTGTTTTCACCTTGCTCAGAAAAGCGTAAATTCAAACCACGTGCTGCACTGAGCAGGAAACAAGTTAACCTGTAAACTCGAGGCTCTCCAATACTTCTCTTACTACACTAAGCCTATTAAATTTCACACAATTAAGTTTCAGATGTGGGTATATGAAATATTAAATCCAGTAGCACCTAATAAAGTACTTAGTGAAGCATAACAGGCAATATGAACTGGGAAACAGATAAAAACTGCCCAAAACTAGAAGAAAAGAAAACAGCTTCCTAATCTTACTTCAGCATCAGAATTCCCTCACCTTACTATTCCATTAAATTTACACTCACCAAACCACTCCCATTAAACTCCCTTCAGAGCAGGCAGGGAGCAAAGAAAGCTAAGCAGGTTTCATCTCAAAGACACCCGATACCTAGGCTTGCATAAACTTTTCAGTATTTTTGCTTGCACACATTGAAATCTTGCTCTGTGATTAGCAACACTTTCAAATGAGACTGCAAGTATAATGTCTGAATGCATTCATCTGAACTTCACCTCTCAATGAGCTTTAAGGATAGAAAAAGATCTGGCATATGACAAATTCCAGACTTATCTCCTGTTAACACAGCAAAAAGGGTGCAGGAACAAATCTTTAGGCTCGCACTAGCAACCATCACCTATAGACAGTTTCTGCACAGTAGTAGCACCACTAATGGTATAGTTCTGTATTACTGGTACCAATCACTGGCATTACATGTATGGTATCAAGATGGAAAAACGGACATGCAATTACAGACACAGAAATTACAGTCACCACATGAGACACAGCTCAGCAGCTGAGCTGTGGCAATTGGCCACCCAGTACATCTCCAAGTCTTTCCCCCACCATGGGTCAGCTCCCACCCTGGGAACCTGCTTGCCCTGCCAGGGGCCCAGGCACACACCAGCCGGGGCAAGGAGCACTAATTGCTGCAACTGGAACTCAATCGCTCTTACGTAAGATTTGGGCACCGCTCCCACCAGTGTTTCTCTAAAGCTGCCACGGTCTAGACTGAACCCAGTGCTGCCAGCAGGTGTGTGTGCACCCAGAAACCACAGAAGATAGGCAGAGTACAGGTGTTACTCAGTAAGGACTGTAGCAAAAGCTTAAGCAGGATCTATATGGTCCAGATTTTACTCCAAAGCCCTATTAAGATACTGATAAAAAGGTATCAGCATCCCTTCAAACCACATGTAGCCATTAAATATGACCATTAAGCCTTAAACCACCCAGCAAAATCAGCCATTAACTTACAAAATGGGCATTCTATTCAAAAATATATGCAGAGAATATTTTGTTCCAGTGCTGCAGACTGTCACTTCCAGTTTGCATTTAATGAGAAAGCAACAAATGGAAAACTGGAATAAAATTAAATTGAGGAAATATTCCAATGCCATAATTCGATTTGTCCAGTTCTCCCATACGCTCAAACTCTACCTCTCCATCAATTTTTTTTATTTTTACATACAAATTTAATTTCATGAAACAATTACCCTTTTCAGTAGCTTAGGTCTGGTCAGCTCACATACCCATTAGTTGTTCATGCTGGAGATGACATTGGCAGTACCAGGCTGAGGCAGTTCCACAGGCTGCTGCTCTCCCTTGCTGCCTGAAGAACCGTACAATAGCTGTATCTCCAGGCAGCCACCACGGCCAGGACATAGTTTAGCAGTGTGATTTCAGATTAATTCTTGTGCAATTCTGTAACAGCCTAGCAGGCTGTGCAACACAGATGGCATCCTCACACTGGCAGGCACAGCCCCGCGCTTTTGCTAAGAAAAGAAAACACAGAGGGGAAACACCCGGGCCTACTCTCACGTAATTCCTACTGCTCCACATGCTTCCTTCATCACACCACCCCCACAGGAGGGCTAGCAGATCCTCCAGCAGATCTAGAAGACCTCCAACATCTTTCCTGATAACATGAATGAATGCATTCACACAAACCTTCGTGTGGTTTCTTGTGGACTAATTTACTCTCTAGTGAGCAAAAAAACCCACAACTTTTGAGAAAAATATGACTTTTGAAAAAGAGAGAACTGTATTGCAGGATTTGTACTGGCCTTGATTATTTCTAGTTCAAGACAAGGTCATCTCTGATGGAAAAGCAGCACTACCATAAGCTTCCACATGCCTGCCAAGCACAGGACTGGCACATCTCCAAATCCAAGTGCAGTTTGAGGAGAACTAAACAAAAGTGCCTTTTCCAAAGGCAAACATATTTTTTTAAATTGTCCTACTGTGATACTTGCCTTGGTTTTCTTAACATCTATCGTTATATGTATCACCCCTCTCAGAAAGGTAGAGAAGAGATAATAACACAGTATCTTAGATAAAATGAGATGTAAGCAAATGCAGCAAAGTGTAACTTATGAACTAAGACATGAAGTATTTATGGTTTATGAGTAAGAAATGAAACAAGGAGTTAGACCTTCCTAAAGGTAAAACTCCAAATTAATTTCATACCATATAGGAATGCAGGCACACCTGTGTCATCCAATGAAGTGGCAGAATAGAGACCTCAGTTACAGCAATCACAGGTCAAACATGCTTTGGTGCTGAAAGGGTCAAATGCACTCTGGTGATGAAAGGGACTACAGTCACCAGATCTCCATGTAGCTGATCAGCCTGAAGCAACTGCCTCTCCCCATCAGGGAGCATGAACAAGTCGTTTTTGAGTAAGAAGCAAAAATAGGTATTTCTGCTGCACAGTGAAACACAGTGCTCAGCTGTACTATTAGTGTGATCAGCATTAGCTCAAGGTCTTTACACCACACTGTATGGAACATGTGGACATACACTGAAATAATCAGGTCACTCATTAGCTACCTCTCCTTTAAGGATTAACTCTGAAAATACAATCCCTGAGAATCTGTATCACCTTTAAAATAAAAAAAAAAAGCAACTTCAGAAGGTGCTAATTCATTTCAGTTTTTATTTGAGAGGGAGCTTCCAGTCTTAGAAAGCTCTATGCACACTTTCAGCTTTTCATCTGCTTATACTGCACTTGTGGACACCACCTCACAGTTGGCAGAACAGCAGAGACATCCCAAATACTTGGTTCAGACATGAACAACAGGTTTCTTCC
This sequence comes from Corvus cornix cornix, assembly GCF_000738735.6. Classification (NCBI taxonomy): domain Eukaryota; kingdom Metazoa; phylum Chordata; class Aves; order Passeriformes; family Corvidae; genus Corvus; species Corvus cornix. The sequence goes on along the minus strand of NC_047057.1, from coordinate 14,298,786 downwards.
CCAGGTGGTCTGGGAACCTAACATTTCCAAAAGGCTAGTCAGAAATCAAAGAAATGTCTTCTGAACCAACACAAGAAATGCACAACCAAGGCAAACTGTAACCAATTTACCACAAGGAAGCAGAACCACTGTGGCTATGGGTTTGGATAGCTGCTCCATGTCACTAAAATTGTAGTTTACCAGAGGGTTCAACCAGTCTGCAATCTGATGGCTGTGCTCCACATATATACCAACTCCAATATCCACAAAGCAAATTAAGGACAGGACTGCCTTAAACTGCCTATTAAATCTGTCCCTCTTACAATGACTGTACTTGATTATTGTAAGTTAAAGGTTTCTATTGAAAACTATGTTTTAGCTTTTATGACTCAAGCTCGTGCACAGAAGTATGAAACACCGTCTTCGTTTCACTGGTGGTGTTTCACATTGATCACTAGTACTAACAATAATGAAGACCAGTATAGATTACTATTATGAAAAATTAATGGCAATAGTACCCCATTATTACAACATTTATAGAACAGAGGTCAATTCAAGAGAAAAGGGAAAAGAAAGGTCTTTTGGTGCGCCCCCAGATCAGTGTCTACAACTATGGCTCTCATGGATACAAAGAGGCCAATGAAGGCAGCAAGTATATCCTTCTGAGCATAAGGATTCATGAAGAAAGCAACTCTACATACAAAAGAAAGAGAATGACAACCTATATTTCTTTTGCAAATTATGGAGGTTTTTTTTCCTCCAAAATATAGCTTTAGCATGAAACTCAGCAGCCTTCATCATTCCTGCTCTGGGGCACACAGCTGTAAAGGAGTGGCTGAGTCACACTGCTGGTAAAGCTTACCAGAGCCCGGTACTAATTATGTAACAAGGGCAGCGTCAGGAAAAGGAATACACTTCCTGTAGCAACTTTCTGCTGTATGACTGAATGCTTAACAGAGCTTACATGTGCAAAACAAATACCATTATAAGTAACTTCAGATGAGAAAAAAAAAAAATTTAAGGAAGCCTTTTTGAAGTGCGCAGCCCAGCAGCCTAGTATCCCTGAGCCAGGATAACAAGGGCTGCCAGTATCTTAGAGACACTGTTGCCAGAAATTTTAGTGTCAGAATTCAGCTCACAAAGTAATGTACTGTGAAAAGTAATATGGTGAATATAGGCTATCCAACTACCCAAACCACCGTAGTCACTGCTGCTTTACCAAGCTACAGAATAACATTTATTTAGGTCCAACGGGGAAAAGGTGAAAGAACTAAAAACAAAACAAACAAAAACCTAAACAAAGCCAAAAAATCCAACAAACATCCACAACACCACCAAACAACACCAAACCACAAAAGCACTGAGTACCTCCAAACTTAAATTCAGTCACATTTAGAGTTCAGGGATTTTGAGATAATTCCAGTACCTCTCATATGCCAGTGACCAATCAGCCCAACACACCCAAATACACTAAGCCTGCAAAAAGCACATCAGTCAACAAAAATGTGGTTGGTGTCAACCCTTTTTAGAAAGCACACACGTAACTAATGTTTAACTACCAGAGTCAATCTTCACTAAAAGCACCATTTTGTGAGACAGCTGGTTTCAAAAACATTTGCCCAGCAGCATCATTGTATCAACAAATGACCCAATAATGCCCACATAAAGGCGCAGAAATGACAGGGGATTTCTGGTTCAAAAGTTAAAAACTCCTTCTTGCAGAGCAATAACATTATTTTTTCACACATTCGCAAAAAGATTTATCTGCAAAGTCAAATGAATAACTTTAAAACACAATTATTTAATGCAATTAAGTGAAATATTTTAAGAATAAGTACATGCATTCGGGAACTTCCTCACATTACAACTTATCCTGGATTTCTTAAAGGCGATGGTAAGTACCACAAATATATTCAGAAATAAGCAAACAAAACAATGTTTCTTCACTACAGAAAAATGATTTCTTGAATAGCGCAAAAAAACTGATGTAATGCAAGATTATCCAGATGACCAAAAAACTGTCAGTCATGCCAACACTATGCTTCATTCAATTTCTTCCTCTTCAGTTATATGTCTGTTCTAGAAGTTCACTACTTCTTTCAAACAGCCTAGTTTTTAAAAATAGGTACTCTGATATTTTTAAACAAAGTTTAAAGGCTTTGCTACATCTGCAGCAAAGATCTCTTAATTATTGCCTCTCTTACCCAGATTTCCCTTTCCTTTTTAAACACCCACACATATTCACTTATGCTCCCAGCTTACAATACAGAAATCACTACATGTTCATGCCAAGATTACTGTAGTTCTGAAAATTGTTTTAATTTCTTTCCCCTCAATACAGAAACCTTATCTTCCCAGTTGTATATTCTCAAGTTTAGGGCAGCTGGTTGCTTTACATCTCTGAGCCACAAGTCCAACAATTACATTTCACTAACTCAAAACAAACTTACCAACATACCTACAGGTAAAGCTACAAGCCACTTCATAAGTAATTACAGTTAAATAATAAAAAGAACAGGAGGGTCAGGTCAGTTTAAAAAAAATCACAAGTTGTCATAAATCATTACTGAAATGACTGCTTAGCTAACACTACTAAAATAACCATAGACTTCACCATGGGACAAGACAGCTAAAAACAGTGTTTCAATAATCTGCTCTGAATAGTGCCTTCACCCTGTTAATTTTCAAATCAATATTCCTGGAACAAAAACCACTGTATGACTTTTCTGCCACGCCTTAAAAAAAAAAAAAGTCTACACAAAAAACCACGTTGTATCCATAACACCCGATACACCAAGTTCCAAAGCAAACTGCAAAAAATTTCTTCATATTTATTGTTGACTGTTTCTAATGAACAGAAGTTGCTCTGTTTCAAAACAGAAGGTAGACTGTTCAAGCAGCAACTGAAAGCTCTGAGCTGGTAAATCCTAACTCTGGAGTAAGGAAAAATAACCCACTTACTTTATTTACTACTGTTTGTTTTCAAACTTGCAAAGCAGAGAGGAACAGTGTTATCCAACTTCTTCAGTCCCTCTGGGACTACACGTTGTTTCATGTCTGAATGTCAATCCACAAATTTAATTCTTTCCTTCATGTCTATTCATTCCATTTGCAAGGCTGCAAAATCATCCACATCAGCAGCAACAACATCAGAGAGAATTCTTCCATCCTTCCATTCCTATGTGCCAACACCGTATTCAGCTGCATTCTAAATGTGACCACCTTGCTGCTCTTTCTTGGCTTAAAAAGAAAGCTTTAAAATTTTATTTAAAATCAGGACAGTTCAGGAAACTATGCTAAAAAATTTATTAGGTAGCATTTTCCCCACACTGAGCCATGCTCCAAATGGATTGCTCAGTACAGTGCTGGATGCTCTTTCTCTGAAAGTGTGTCAGGCAAATATAAATTGACAGTCCCCAAGCCCTCCCCCACCTTTCCTCCATTTTTCAGTCCCCACTTAAGCCGAGAAGTTTGCAAGTCTCTTGGTACTGATTCTAAACAACACTCTCCATGGAGTTTCAACCAGGTGCGAAACTTGGGTTATCTACAGGCCATGATCTTTTGCTTGGCTAAATGCAGGCTGACTTTCAGATGTGGTAGAGAGGGGACAGGAAAAGAAATTGTTAGCAAGAGAGTATTTAGCATTTCTGTGGAATACCAGTGGAAACCTGAAATAACTGGAGCTTAAGTAACACAAGAAGGAAAAAAAATTGGATTTATCACAGTTGACTGGCAAAGTAAGTTTGGAGTTGGTACTGCTATATCAGGGCCTCATTCAACATCATCTGTGCAAGAAATCCACTGGAATCTGGAACCTCACAGGAAAGCCAGTTCCCACACAAAAATTCACATCCCAAAGCTAGAAGAAAGAGAGCTCTCCACTGCAGCAACACTTGCACGAAGGGTTGAGCTGCTGCCCTTTCACATGCTCAGACTTTCATTGAGTCCAGAAGGGCTTGTATGACACTACACAAACACTGACTACAATATCCAATATGTCACTGGAGATTTCAACCTAACAGGAAGAGAATACTTTACTACCTCATCAGGAAAGCATGGGCTGATTTCATATTTTTCACTTTTGATAATATATAAAATAGAAAAGGCTGAATGATTTTGTAACAGTTTAGCTTCCACTCCAAGGCACGTAGGAGCTTCTTGTTGGCTAGGCTAAACAAATTCAGTGTGGAAATCATTGTGGAAATACAGTCATTCTCCTGGTTTAATTGCTACTGGCATGACCTTGCTGCATTAGCAAGCTTACAGTTTGGAATTACCACTAGTATTAATACTGGTACATTTCACCAAAATTTTAGCTCCAGGACAGAGCACATCCATAAAACAAGTGCAATCTGGTCACACACCACAATGTAAACTGACAGCTGCACAGGACTCATGGCACACACTCTGAAAAAAGTCTATAAACTACTAACTACTTCCTAGCTACTTTAAACAACCATTATCTATGCTGGCCTAACAGCAAGGCTAAGCACTTTCTGCTTCATGTCCTAGCTGTAGGCTTAATTTTTCATTAGGGCTCAGGTTCCCTGACAAGATTACAAATCCAACCAGAAATCCAAAACTATTAATGCAAAGTCACTTCACAAAAACAAAAAACCACAAAAAAAAAATCACACAGCAGGGTAGCTCACACAAATTGAAAGCAACTATCTCCATTTTACATCACAGGCCTGGGAGGCTCTGACTCCATTTCTGGAACAGTTCTCTGCCGTGTGCAGCTGCTGGCCTGGGCACTGCCCTGCCAGTCTCCCTCAGCTCCAGTGCACACAAAGCAGCAACACCTGATCCTGGATCATTTCTGTCTGCTGAATGCTTGGCCACAGCTCCTTGGGGACATAAGGTAAAGTTTGTCCTGACAAGCTTCTTCAAGGTCAAAATCTTTTTTCTTTTGCCTTGACTCAATTAAATCAGCTCTTCTTGGCAACTAATACTTCTAAATCAGGCATTTCCCAGCTGCTCTCAGAAATCATCAATGCAAATCACTTGTGGTTTGTCTGCATCAGAGATCCTAGTCCCTCATACACTGGAGGGAGCACAGGTGCTTTCACATTAAATATTCAAATATTACCTGTTTCAAATTGCCTTACAAATTTAAGCTTATTGTAACTGTTTTGCTGTAGTCCTGATCTGTAAACCAACTGAGACGGTTACAGACCCTGCCACAAAATTTGTGACCAAGCATCTCATTCCTCCAAGCACTTAACATCAGACAAGAGAAGAGCTCCTTTGGCTTAAATGAGACCTAAGAGGACAGCGCATGGAGGGAGTACACACAAGGTTTTCCAAGAGCTAAGAAGGAACTTGACCAGGAAATGGAAAACCATGAGTTCACACAAAATAATGTGTTAATGGCATACTGGTAGTGCCTCAAGGCCAGGGAGAGTATTACACTAAGGCTTACATAAAGGTTTCATAATGGGTCACACATTTATTAAAAGCTACAGACAGATATATCTCTATAATAATCCACAACTTTACAGCTGTTTCAGACAGTTTTCCTCACCAGCACCATGAACCCAGAAGACTGGGTATTAGCACAAGCTACAAACTCTGCATTCCCAATTGCTATGAACCAGGCAGCTGCCTCCCACATCTCTGACTTCCACTCCATGGCTGCACTCAGCTTCAACCACTTAACTACCCCTGCTCTTACAGCAAACTCAAAAATAAAAAAAAAGAAAAAAGAAAAAACATCATTCCACAGTACAAAGCTCTAGCATTTTGGCCAATCTTGTTTCCACTTAAAAGAATTTTTCTTAGCACTACAGACATTAGAGGGATGGGGAAAAGAGGTACAAGGCTGTTTCCTCCAGCATATGCTAAGGTACCAGATATTTAGAGAGAAAAATGGGATATTTAGATAAAACTTGTTAACCAACTGGTGTTCTACAGAAATTGTCAGCAAGTATTAAAAAAGTCTTTAAAGGGTGTCAGTAGACCAATATTTTTTTTCCCTGGAATTTCCAGATTTCTCCAGAACAGGTACTTAAAATTTTTTCTAAGACAGTCTGCTTTTACAATTTCTGTGTCAAAGAGAAAAAACTCTGTGCTGTTTAAAATTTTAATATTTTGCTACATCATGCTATCCAAACTGTTAATTGCATGTTTTAAGTGATTTTACCACTGAATCTGAAGAAAGGCTAAGGCAAGAAAGATAGCAAAGAAGGCTCTTCCAGGTTTTTAAAAATATTGTAAAATAAAATACTCTCAGGGTTGGGTTTTTTTGTTATTGTTTGTTTAGAGGTTTTCTTTTTTTTTAAGAAACATGACAGCTAGGCACATAGTATGACCTTAAGATCCTCCCAAGGAAGGTTTGTTTCCTCCCTGGTTTCAACTATAGACTTTGACTGTCCATGCCTTATCACTTGACTTTTGTTTACGCAGAAATACAGAACTCTGTCATCAAATGAAGTGCAACTGTAATGCAGCCCTTACGTAAGCCCCATCACATGAATAATTAGCAAGGCATAGAAAACTACAAATAGCTTATTTCCCAACTCTACTTACCATTACAGTTAACTGTTTCTAGACCACTGAACTAATAATCAGTGGCTGAAGAATGGGAACAAGATGAATTGAAACTCCAAGTGAGCAACATTCAGGACAGGGAGCAGGATTACCTAGCACACACAAAAGGAGAGGATTTCTTTGACTTGACATTTGAGGCCAGGACTGGTTTCACTTCAAATACAATCATGTTTTTAACTGAGCACAGAATTAGATTCTCAGTCAAATCCAGTTGACCAGTGTTACCCAGTATGTCAGTGTGTAAATTTTTTATCCATTCTGATACTTAATCTCGTGTCTTTCCGATACTACCCATCACCATCCTAATCTAGAGGTATCACAGAGTTTTCAGTTCAGAAAAACAAGATTTCAGCCCTCTGTTCCCTGGCAGCCATTAAGTTGTTTATCTCCAATCTGCAGTAGCGGTGTTGGCAGAGGGGTCTTGCAACAGCAGCAAAAATGGAGCAACACAAAGACTCAGCAGCTGAAAAATAGTCCAGCAGTGACACTCCACCTAAAACTTGCTGACAGAGTAGAAACTGCTTCAGTACCTCTACCAATTCTTGCTGGGACTTTAAAATAAAACAAAAAACAAGCAAACAAAAAAAACCCACACCACAATGAAATCTGATATGTGTAGTCCTCTGTTACCTACCTCAGCTAACAATTTAAACAAACCAGACCAAGACTCAACTGCAAAAAAATAGGACCAAAAAATAGCTTTTCCTTTTTAAAAGAAAAAGCCCTATACCCCACAAGAGAGGTCCTTGTGTAATCTGTAGTTCTCCTCTAATTTTTGCATCAGTCACAAGCACACTGAGCTGAGCAAGTCAAGTACGCAATGGTACATAGTAAGGACATCCAGAAAGACTCACGCATTAGAAGAAAAAAATTTCTGCCTGTCCTTGAACCTTTCAGACTTCACAATGTAACTGGAAAGTCCATGGCTCTACACCCTCTTGGCATCCCCACCTAGCTGTGGAGAACTAAAGGGAGAGCTTGGAATGTCCATTTCTTTTGAAAACTAAACTCTTCAGCTATTCCAAAGTAACTGAATATATACCATACCATTGTGCTCCCATTGTACCTAGATCAATAAGCAATCTCCCCAGCACTGAATGAATACTCAGAAGATGGGGTCATTGTTAGTCCAACACCAGAGCTGACCCTATAAACAGCAGTGGACATCCAACTCTTTGTGTATCAACCCTGTAACTGAAGAAAAATACCTAAAACAAGTCACATAGATTATTTAATTATTTCCAATCTTGGAAGTGAAGTGCCCAGTGTCCCCTAACCAGGCATTAGCTCACCCTGGCACACAGGAGCAAGGACCCATGTAACGTCTATGGCATCACCCACCCTGACAAGTGGTAGTATATCCAGAGGATTCCCAGTAGTGGTCACAGCTGCAGCAGAGAGAGACCTCTGGAACACAAAAGTATCTCCTACATTTTATTTTTTATTATCAGAATGGAAAAATAACATGATGCCAACTCAAGTTACTTGTGAGCAAAGGAGAGGACCTCTCACACACATCTGCTGTGCTGGAGTGACCATCCCCCTCCACACCAAGGAGGGGGCAAAACAGGATAGCAATTATCATTACAGCAGTGCAGTACACAACAAGCATTCTGCCCCACTGGATATTCCCTGACAGACATATAGCCTTGAACAAAAGAAATTTTCTTAAGGTGAAAACTGCATCTATAAATTATAGAATATGCCTATAAAAGGAGCAGTTAGTTGCCCTGCTAGACTACAATTAGCCATATTTCCTTGACATATGTGATAAAATTTGGAATTCAGTAGCATTTCCTAGCTACACTCTGAGAAATCAAAAGCATATAAATTCAAGAGATGCAGATATGAGCTTTGAAGCCTTTTATTCAGTCTACCAATACATTCCTCTGTTTTAAACAGATTGAACTTCAACCAGACAACTCTTACGCATACTAGGCAGATATCCAGCAATACAAACCAAACTGAATGCGAACTTTACCCAGTGCTCCACATACATTTTATGAATACACAAATCTAAAGAAACAAATCAAGTTAAAAAAACCATTTTTCATACACAAGACAAAAACTGATAATGGACAAATTATAATTAATTTCCAAATAGCCATAAGAAACCATTCCAAGGTAACCAATGCTTTGGGTTGTATTCACAAGAATATCACACGCTTCATGCGATAAACCACTGACTATTGTACACCTTTCCTTCTGCCATACAGAAGATATTGTCTGAACAAGCAAGAACTACTGAAAGAATGAAACATGAACTGTCACAGCAGGGGACAGGGAAAAAGATTATTCTATGAGATGGCTGAGGACAGCACATCTGAAAAGCAAAGAAACATTAAACAATGATGGAGGTTAATTATTCTTATTAGTCAGCTCAGTCAAAATAATAAGTAAGCTTAAACTGCGGCAGAAACATATATTCCTGCTGGGAAAAAAAGATAGACTGTTATTCCAAACTGAATCACACTCCAAATGCTTTCACAGCAGCAGTATCACATTTACCATGAAATAGTCTTCAAAAGAGGTAGGGGAGGGTCATATGAGGAGAACATATAGACTTTACACAGAAAGAGTATAGAAACCATGCAAACAAACAAAAGCCTCTAGTACTTTTCCCTGTGTATGCTTACAACACATTATCTCCTAATAGCAGCCCTATCACCAGCACCATTGGATGGCTGTCAGTCCCCCAAGAATCTGCTCTATCATATTCAGAATTCAACTGGATAAGAGGCTGCACCCCCTTTGCTGAAGGTGTCCCCCAAATCTCACCTTTCCAACAGATCATAGGCACAGAGCTCTTCAGCATCTTCTTGGCTGCCAGGCCTTGTCTGCTGTCTTTCAATGCAGAAGAGAAGATTACAAAGACAAAAGGCCCAAGCTCCTTTCTGAGGTTCACATTGGGGACACAAGAGGCACTGATCATAAAACAAAGCAAGAGATTTCTCAAATTGGCATAAGGAAGAAATCTGACCATCAAAAATTAGACCAGTCAAGTACTGGTTGCCCAGAGACACTGAGGAATCTCTATGTCAGAGGTTTTTCCTAGACCTAACTTTAGACAGAGCCTTGCGAAACCTCACCTGAATTTAGTTTTGACACTGCTTTGAGGGGAAGGTTGGATCAGATGACCTCCTGAGGTCCCCTCAAACTTGGATTAACCTAAGCCCACCCTTCCAAATCAGTAAAGCTTTATCATTCATGTGGACATTGTCACACCTCTGTGAACACATTCTGACATTTGAATGGGATCATTCAGTTGTGCTGAATTCAGGTCCTGGCCACCCTACATGCAGCTTCACAGAATTACAGACAATTGGGGTGGAAAAAAAAACCTGGGAATGTCACAGTTTATTCATCCACTCTACCTTTCTGGACCAAAGTACTGTCAATTAATCCAAAATCTTCCTGGCAGTTACCAGTCTGAACTGTTTTGAAAAGTCTCCTGTATGGATAATTTCACATCCCCACAGACAAAGCACAGGTTTATTTCACTCCTTAGTCTCTTCATTCCACAACATCCATCCTTACAATGGAAAAATATTTTCTCCTTTTACTATTCTTACTAAAATTTAAATCTACTACCTTTTATTAACTTCATCTTGAGCATGAAGAACATTTATTCCCTTCCACTCTGTACTTGATTCTTGGTATTTTAGGATGTGTCTCTTACAAATCTTCACTCCTCACTGTGGAACTGGTCATGTTTTCTAGACAAAGAGCCATTTCCCTCCTCTTTTTAATTCCTCTCAGTTGGTCCACACTTTTCCTGAGCAGCAGGACCCAAAACCTACCACTAGACATCAGCAGTACTGAATAAAAAACTGATTTCTCAGAGCCTACTGGAGTAAAGGCTCCAGTTTTTATATACACTGAGTTTCTTCTTTTGCTACAATACAACACTGCTGTTCCATGCTTATGAATAATGTAATAAATACATTACTTGAACATTTGCCTACAGCAGCAGCAGAGAGTGCATCAGCCCTTTGTCTTTAGTCAAGTATCTTCCAAGATGTAGGTCAACAACATTTTATGCATGTTCCCTTTTCCCAAAGGGGCATCTCCACACTGAGCAGTCATGAGAGTTTGAAATTAACAGAAGCATGGGCCAGCTGGCATAGGCCAGACCTGTTCTTGGGGCTGCAAGCACAGAACAAAGCACTTTCATTTGAAGCTCTCAGCTGTACAGTGTTTCTTGGAGGTCCTTTCCAACCTTGACAAGCCTATGATTCCTCTTCAGGGCCTACCAGGGCTTTACTTGTTGACATTTAGAGAACAATGAAAAGTCCATCTGTTCCTACAAGCTTTGCTAACGACAATAATGAAATAGATCTACAGCTACATTTCAAATGCAGAGCCAAGACAGTGGGTTGACCAGCCAATGCAGATCACTTTGAAAACTGTGTGAGGAAGACAAAGAAAGAAAGAAAGCAAACCAAAAAAAGACATGCACAAAACAAAAAGCTGGAACAATGAACCAAATAAACAAAGATTTAAAAAAACCACAGACACACCCCCCAATAACAAATTCAATTCAACCCCAATTCAAACAAAACCCTTTTGGGAGTACAAAAGAGAAAAAAAGAGTATTTAATTACACTAATGTTTAACTGTCAAATAGTTTACTTCCAAATACCAATTCAGAGCTATCTCTCATCTCATTTGCAGAGCTTACTGAACACCAATCCACTTTTGCTGAACTCAGAGTTCTGCTCATAAAGTTCAGAATGGCAATTTTACTGAGTGATGGGCTGACTGATCAGATTAGACAGAAGCATAAGCTGCACTCTAAGTGATATAGATTGAACAGGTGGCCTTCCCTCGGATCTACGGCCTCTTCGAACACTTACAAGTAGAATCCTTCTCTTTTCGATCACGTCTAGAAAATATGCATTCAGACACTTAGTCATCCTTAACCCAACATGAAAATATTTTTCTGGCCTTTAATGCATGTCAAACAGCTTGCTAATAAACACACCAGCCTTTCCCAAATATACCAGTAACTCACATGCATTATATAATTTTAACTAAAAAAATAAAATACAGATGTTTAGATGGTATCAACCTCTATAGTCTGCAAAGTAATATGTGTAGATAATAATTCTTAATGAAAAATTCAAAGGCTTCACATTACCGAGACAGAGTCTAAAAATAATGATTTCACATGTACTTAAAATTAAGGATTAGACTTCAAAAAGAATGCATTTGAGACTAGGGAGTGAAATAAACCTTACCTGGACAACTTATGCAGAGTGACAACTAAAGCAATGCATGGTTTGCTTAGCAGGTAAAAAAAATGAGCAGTCAGCTACTTCCTACAGATCAAAGTGTCTGGTACAGGCATAATTTTTTTTACTCTTCACAGAAATAAGGAAAGAGGAGAGGGAGAAACAAAGCCATATATAGAATTTTTAATTGTAAGACTTTTCATAGAAGATAATGACTAACTCAGGTGTTTTAGTAGAGTTGCTTTTCTCATGATATTACATCATGTATTATTTATATTGTAAGTGTTTACTTTGAAGCTACATCTTTGGCCTGAGGACCTTATGACATAATTCTCAGATGACAATAAAAAAAGTGCCAGTGGAGCATGGGGAACGAAAAGCAGGAAAAGAATATTAAAAAAAGATAAAAGCTTCCTACCTACATTCATACCCCTCTCATATTCTCATACAGGTGGAGATGGGTACATAGGGATAGTATCCTATGACAGACTCAAGCACAAACTAAGACAGAGGCACTGATGCAGTTGGTAAATCAATACTACTGAGAGAGAGATTAACAACTCTAAGACCTTGGGATTATGAGCTACTCAGAATGACAAAAGGTCTCTGGACTCATCTCCCAATTAGTCCCATGCTTAAGCAAAGAAAAATTAAAAAAAATGAATGCTAAGGATTACTGACTTTGAAAAAACAAGTTAATTAGGTAAGTATTTTGAATAAAATATATACACCTCTCCTAAGTCAGTCTACCTTTCTATCACTTTATTCCAAGAAGCCTCACATACAACGTGGTAACAAATACTTAAAGGAACCCAGATAAGCCACTTTCTATATTTTGTGCAATACCAGAGGTTTTACTATACATGAGAAATTTCTTAGCAAACCTGCTAGCGACCCCAAAATTATACAAGACTATATTTCATCATTTGCAATATATTTCTAGATACACTATTATTTTGTGTTTTAGCCTATTATTGATGATTTGCATAACTTCTTAAACAACATTGCTAACGAGTCTCATATTTAATATAGTTTCTTGACTGACATTAGTACTTCACAGCTATGTAGCTTTCCAGCCTAATGTGTCACCTTAAATTTGTTTTAGCAGTATTAAGCAAAGGACAACTAACATAATTAGAAATGTAAGGAAAAAACAGCTCATTGAAAAAATACAAAGCTTAAAGACAATAATTAAGAGGTTGGAGAATTGACTAAAGATGTGGAATACCTCTTTTCAAGGCCCCAGATGAGATTAGACCCAGTAAACAGAGAAGCCTGTTTGATCAAACTCTTCCATTATCAAAAGAGAACACAGTGGAAAAGATAAAGTGTCAGACTTTGAGATGTTTCACAAAAGGGAAACATTTTCTGTCTAGTCCTATTATCCATAACATTCCATGTGTTCAGCTCTGGTAGTTGAACTGTAATGCTGTAGCATGCTACAGTCCTTTAACTCTTAGTCACCTTGAAAATACTGCTTTTCTCAGACTTTTAAAAGACCAGTTATGCTGAACATAAAGGAAAAGGAAAGTAAGTATCCTTCAAAGCTACAATATTCAAGAGGAAACACTTCAAGAAACCTGGAGTATTTGAGAGCTATTATGGAAAGATTACATTAAACCTAAAATGTCCTGCAAAGAGATAGTTATTCGTTAACCAACTGAACTATACAGAGTTCCTATAGCAGCATGAATGCAAGAGCCAACAGTGAGACACTAAATTACCTAGACAACAAATCCTTTAGTCCATTTTTAAATTCAACAGTGGAAGTGCACTATTCAACTTCAATGCATATAAATTGCTGTGTATAGTAGAACAATCACAATCTTATACTAAGGTCTTGTTCCTCTCAGTCTTCTGTGTTGAAGCTCCAGAGTAAACAGGTTCAAGGGATAAGTCATTCATTTTTGTTAGGCAGACTTAAAGATATAAAGATGCTTGAAGGTGCATTGTCCCAATCGGCATTTGTCAGCTGATTTTAACAAAAAATAAAGTTTTTTACACAGAAAAATAATTATTCCAGCAGTGGCCAACTCGACCAAATCTGCTGAGGATACTACTAGAATAAAGGACCAGATGGTACTTGCTCCCCACTCTTATTTCCATTCAGAGTCTATTCAGAAAGTATTTTATGCTAATCAATCATAAGCTCTGAATCAGCAGGTTTTCACATTCTAAAATGCATTTTGAATGTTTTGGTTTTTTATGCATCAAACTCACTGTGACACTAACCTTATCTTTTCACTATTCTCCATTTGTATCTTGTTGCTATAATAAACACAACAAACAAGACCATTTTTGAACAATAAGGCAGCACTTCTCCCCTTACACTGGAGCAGATCTATCTCACTAGGGAAAAGTGGAAATTAACACTGAGAACTACAAAAAAAAAAAAAAAAAGAAAAAAAAAACCCAAGGAAGGATAAGAAGAAAATGAAGATCTAAAACTATTTAAGTGAATAGAAAGCACGAGAAAAAGGCACAGCTCATGTATTAACTCTTGCTAGACTTGTTCAGATATGGTTTGATTTCTAATTAAACTTTCTTGTTCACCAGTTCAAATGACACTTCTTGAAAGTACTTTACATTGAAATAATATTAGCATAACAAAAAATTCTCTGCTCTGGCCACCACAGATAATTAGTATTCTGCTGTATTTTCCTTAAAACAAAAAAAGCACCTAAAGCGGCTTTATTTCACCAGCAGTAGTCAGGCAACAGAACATAAAAGCAAGAATTCCAACAGCCATCTCTGAGTGGGCAGCAAAGGCAATCTATAAAACACTTCAAGCAAATCAAGAGAAAGTAGAGGGAGGGAACAGAGCTCTCTTGATCCCAAGCACAAGGGTCATTCAGCTACTATAGAAGAATTTACAGAAGTCACACAGGAAACCTGAAAATGTGAAGCCCTGAGTTCAGTAATAAGGGAATGTCTAGGCCAACAATACAAATCCTAACTTTTCATAGATCACAACCATTAAATGGAAATTAGTGACTAACTCAATGGTTTTTCAAAGCAAACTCCCAAGTCTTTACAAACTTTGGGAAATGACAAGTTAAAAATGTAATTCATCCAAAAGCATGAACAGACTGCCTAGGTACACCACTCATTGCTTTTTCTTCTTCCTAAATTCAAGATACCCATCTTTTCGCAAGGAATACATGGCATTAGGGGAAAGGTCCAAGTAGGACTTCTTTCCCCTCCATCCAAGAAGGAGTTTGTGTTTACAACACGAGTGGTGAAAAGGGAAGTTTATTTCCTAGAAAGCGAGATCACAGATTTCAGCCTGCCCCAAGCAATATCAGTAACGGATGATCAAGTCAGATATTATGAAACCAGAATTAATTCAGCAGCAGATGGTGCCACGTCATTTCTTCAGCTAAAATGCAAAACATACCAATGGGGTAAAGTTTCAGAGAAGGACAAGGGGATGTTTGTTTAAGTCAGAGAGCAAAGAAAAACATCAAAACCAACAAAAAGATATGTAATAGGAGTTTTCCAAAACAAGATCTCTCTTGTAGCTTTCCATTAACAGACTCCATGCAGAAGAGTTACTTCCCAGCACCTTGCTATTTAATGCTGTTGATAATTTCTCTCTTATTAGGTGGGGCATTCTTGTGTATTTATAAATGGCTGAACTTCATTAACAGTTACTTAGATATTTTCCTGAAAAAACTTTTACAGCTGATTACAGATGGGCAGTAATTACTGTCTATTGAAACAAAAAGTTTGGATCATTTTAAGGAACCAATGGATAGTACTGTAGTCTATTGCTGTTGTTGATCTAGTTACAGAATGATTTATGACAATGCTTAGCACTGTATGGGAAGCATGAAATTAGCATCTCCAGAGCTTATAATATATACCACAGCATAGATGTCCATTCATCTGGCATCTGAGGATCTATTCATGGTGGGAAGCTTAAACACAGCTGTAACTACAGAACAGGAGCACAAGAAAGAAAATCAATCTCAGCTGCCACCAAAGTGCTTCAAAACACACCTGTGCAAAAAAGGTTCCTTCCACTCAGCTCCATCTTTCCTAGTGTATCTAACAGTAGCTGGATCTAGCACAGAGGAAAACAACTTCATTATAAAAGCCTAAGAAAATGCTTAAAAAGAATGCAAAAAGGTGAAAAGGTAGAGGGAGGCATGACAACAACAGAGAGCAGATTCCATGTGGGGAGAAAAAACCCCACACAGGAACTAGCAAAGTAGAAAAAAACTCCTACATAAGACATCCAACTGATTACACAGTTCAAGAACTGGAGGTATGAAAAGAAATGCAGCATTCCATAACAAAGCTTTGCAGTGGGAAGCTAAAGTTGCAATGGATGAACACATCCCACCTACCTAAACAACAGTCAACACTGTATCCTAACGCCATGCCACACCAAGCTTTAGTTGCAAAAATCTCCAGTCTCCACTAAAGTAGTAATTAATGTGTTTTTCCAACATTCTTCATCTCCCTTTCAGAAAACCAGAAACAGAAGCTGTGTGGTTTTAATTCATCCGCTGCACTTATTACTTCTACTGTTACTAAAAATGTTTACCAGTAGATCCATTATGTTTTGCACACAGTTTCCATACTCAGCAAACATCAATATTTCACTTTTGTGAAGCAGTGTCACAACATATTGCAGACACCCAGGGTGGGTATGAAAAGGAAATTTTTTAGACATCTCAATGCAGAATTGGGCGCCCAGATCCCAGAGCCTCTCTACACATGTGAGGAGAAGAGCAGCAACCCTCCCATTCTTCACTTGAAGAATGAAACACAAAGCAGATGTCAATCACAGCAGATGCAGCAGTACCAGTGAAGTGCTCTTGCCAAAATAGGGAAGAAGGCAGATAGACACAGACATACCTAGGATGATGAAAAGTGGAAACTTTCACTACTCTATTCTTTATGGATATTAAACATGCCTGATTATAAAACACCATCCTCTGAAGCTTCTTTGTGTTCTGCCCATTAACACAGTTTCAACTGGGCTCCATCCTTCAAGAGAACATGCCCAATGCCAATGCTCTTTGGCTTCACCAACTAGTACTTCACGCTCTTTTATTGTCCACTCCACCTGAAGTGTCACCCACACATATCAGAGTGACCATCTTCTCTTGACTACTGGTCAGCTTGTACAGCTATTCATCTTTTCACATTGTACTTATTTCTTCTGTTTTAATACAGCATCTCTAACAAATCAATACTGAAGCTTATCATCTATACATCCAGGGCCTCCACTGACTCAGAGTGGATCAAGGACATCTTCCACCTTTGGAGGGCTAGAAGACAAACGTTTTCCTCAATGTTCTACCTTGTTATTTGGATTCTGTTATGGAGAAGACATAACAGACACCCTTCCATGCTTTATCAGATACAGTCCTCCATGCAAAACTTCTGATTAGATCTATCCAAACATTACTGTTCTCCAAAAGTTCCTTTGTTTAACATGTATCCAAAAATGCAAAGGACTGAAATCCAACTTTGTCTTCTTATATCACCACTGCTAGAACATCCTAACAGCGTGGCTCCAAGCCATGGAGCAAGGACAGGCTCTAACTGTTGGAGCCACTTCAATTCCTGTGACCCAGCTCAGGTCTGGTTGGTAAAGGGGTAAAAGTCAGTGCACTTCTGTGTGCATTGACCCCACCCAGCCCCTTCCACAGGTCATACAACAACTCTAAAGTGCACTAACAGACTTACACCACTGGCTGTTGAGGAACTAAATCTTAGGTGGGAACTTCATCTACCCAACATGCCTGAAGCCTACAGATTGTATTTTACCTGTGGACACTACTAAAGTGGCACAAGACACAAGAATTAGAAATTATAATCTACATCCTCTTGTGAACTTGAAACAGTTGCCTACGATGTTGATAACATTTCATAGCCTTCTTGTCAAAAGTTAGTTTCCATATGCTGAAAACACTTACAAAACCAAGACAGAAATTTTAGATTTACAAAAAGGATAGCTTTTCACACTTAAAAGAAAGTTCTCTAATCAGATTACTATTTTCTATCATGGGGGCTCTCTGACTTTATCTGAAAACAGACACTACACACAGTCACACAGCAAGCAAAGCTCTTTGCTGAAGTTGCACACCATCATCCACAAAGTTCACAAGTCTTTCAGTGGTGGGTGACAAGACAAAAATGTTTTCTTAATTGGGGAATTTAACATTAGTTACTGGATTATCTGCCAAACTATTTTCAGCTTTCATGCTTCACTAAACCAGAGCATTTAGCTCATCAGTCACAAACCCATTATTACACTGAAGAAAATGGGGAGCAATTAGCATACAAGATGATAGCTTAAAGCTGGTGCTAATTGGAAAGAATGAAGTATTTTTCATTCCTGTTGGATACAATTAGGTGAGACAACCAGGTCCTGGGAAAACAATTTGCTGAACAATTTCAGTGATGTCTATTCTATAACCTGTGTTTAAAGTCTAAGCAAATTCATGCCTTTGCAGTATCTTGCAACCACAGGGGTTGCAAACTAAAAGCTGGTCCAGCTGTACAGCGAGCCTTGTTCAGAAACATACATACAAAACACAACGACTGATTCATCTCAACTGGGGAGATCATCACTGAACTAAGCTCAAGTTGCCAAAAAGAGCTGAAGAACAAAACCAACAAGAAACAGAACGTAAAACTCATAATGCACGGTACAGCATGGCACCAATACACAGTGAGTTGCAAAATCAGTTGCATTACAGGACTGCACAAAACACACAATCAGAAATAAAAGAAAACCATCTACTGGTTTTCTGCTGGTGCATGCTTTTGGTCATGACCGCTGAACAGAGAGGGGGAAATCTTGTACATGAATAGTTAATTTGTCAAAAGGAAGAAAGCTGACAGGAGGAAAAATGCAATCCTTCATTATTAGTGAACTATTAGTGAATTAGACAATTATACTGCAAAAATGCACCTTACAACATTAGGGATTTGTTGCCAAGAACTACAGCTGGGTGACTTTAATTTACTTCTACAAATTCTTTACCATATGTTACTCCTAATCTATTCATCACACACCCACAATTATAAATGTATTTCTACCAGTAGTTTTTTTTATTTAATTCCAAGCTGTAACAAACCTCTGTATTTGTAAATGAACTTCTACATCACTATTTCTTTTGGCTCAGAACATATTTAATATTTTCTTCAAATGAGAGAGCAGTTTGTAAACCTGTAACACGCCCTATTTTTAGGATCACACCTATCTCATATTTTCCTTTTTAAAAATACAGCCTAATTATGGTTTGGAATAACACCTCCCTGTACATTATGTGAAAAATACTTCAACAGATAGCATTCAAAAAACCATCTCTCCCCATAGAAAATGCTACTGCAACCAGACTTTAATGAACAACTGCAGCATACACCCCATGTTATCACGCAAGGGTGGTGCTTCTCTGTTTACTGAAAATGTTATTGCACCGTTCCCCCTACACCATGCACCAACAACAGCACCCAGTAACATCGCTTATTTCTACATCCTTCAGAGAAAACAAAACAAACCCAAGAAATCACCCTCTTCGTCTTCCTGAACAACCCTTGAATTCTCTAATGTAAGATTGTCCAAGGATCCACTGAGACAAACAGACCTTCCCCTAAAGTCTGATTTCCTGTGGTGTAATACTCCAAGTGTGCCAGCATAGAGAAACTTCTTTAAGTAAAGAAATAAATCAACAGACAGTATCACAATTAAACCCCAAATATTGACATAGGTATACATAAACAGACATAGATATACACACACATACATGTATTTCTCCTCATGCTTCAATCGTGTAAAGACATCTTGGAAATTTAAACATCCATGGGCTAAACTGGAAGTTCTTCAAACAATAAAATAGTATATTCACAGAGAAAACCGAGAAGAGCCAAGAGCTCACTGATGAACAGCAGATTTTTATCTCTGATTAAAGAGCAATTTGAATTAACTAATGTTTTAAAATTATTTAAGCTCCCCTCCCATTATGACTTCTACATACACCTAATTCCTATGTACTGTGAGCAGCCTTATGGAAGCCCATCCCTCTGGTATGTGAGGTTAGACACAGCCTCCGCGGGATAAAAGCCTTTATCCTTCTAAAAATATCAGTGTGCCAGGATCCACTCTCGCAAAGCTCCGTGATGTAAACGGCATCGCCAGAGTCCAGGGGCTGCTCTGCTTCCATGAGTAAGCACAAGCAGCACCGGGCTATAATTAGTTGGAGTATTTTTAGGGTCACTGCTCAAAATTAGAGAGAAATGACTGAGAAAGACCTCAGAATGGTGGGGGCTTCCCCCTCTCCTTTAGCTATCTCCTACTGCTGTGAGGAAAAAGAGGCTCCGCAAGAGCCAAGGCGAGGCGACCCCCCCCCTCTGCAGCGAAGATGCGCCCGGCTGCTGTCCCTGCGCGGGTGGGCGCTGGGAACACGCTGGGAACACGCTGGGAACACGCCGCGGCCCCGCCGCCGCACCCGGCCCGCAGGAGCCGCCGCTTACCTGACCGCCACCCGCACCGAGCTCTCGTCCGCGCCGGCCGACATGGTGCCGCGGGCGAGGGGCGGCCGCGAGCCTCGCCGGGAGCTCCGCCGGGCCGCGGAGGAGGTGGGGGCACTGCTGAAGCTCCCCCCTCACCTCCTCCTCCTGCCCCGCCACCTCCTCTCTCCAGCCATTTTAGGTGACTGAATGAATAGGTAGAAGCCGCGGCAGTGCAGGGCGGTTCGCACCGCTCCTCCTTCTCCTCCTCCTGCCCGCCCCGCTCCGGCCCGGCCCTTCCAACGCCTGGGCGGGGAGCGCTGTCAGTCAGCCACCGGCGGGCCGAGCCACGGCCCTGGTCACCGGGACCCGCCCTGCCGAGTCCTGCTGCAGCCGCAGTGCGTCAGCGGCCCCGCCCCGGGCAGCCGCCAGCACGGGGAGGCGGCGGGTGTGCGGGCACTCGGCTCTCGGTACCCGCACACAGAGACACCGCCTCCTTTGGATATAGCTCCCTTCGCTACAGACCCCCCTCACAAACACATACTCAGCCCTGTCTTTCCACATAGCCCCTTCACACCCACGCACCCGCCCCCGGCTCTCCACATACCCCCTTCACACGCACACACACACACGCCCTAATGCGCCTGTCTCTCCACGCATACCTATAAGTACTGTGGACACACGCTCCTCGCATTTGCCTTTCCACACACACACACACGCACACACTCAGTGCTTGCCCTCATGCACACACAGCTCTTCTCATGCCTGCTCTCACGCACGCCTTGCCCGTGCGCCGGCAGCTGTGGGCGCACACGACGCCTTCCAGGTGCCTGGCTCACACGGACACGTGTGGCACTGACACACCTGCACGCAGGGCTCCACATGCGCAGCTCGTCCCCACACAACTCTCCACTCGCGCTGTCAACACGCACAGCTCCTGCACACACAACGCACGAGGGCTCTGCACGCAGCTTCCAAGGCCTCCTTCCTGGGAAAGAGAGGCTTATCCCGCTGTCAGGGCTGGGTCGTTTGTCCTTGCACTTATTTCCCTTTCCCAGGCAGGAATGAGATATCCTCATTCCTCTTCCGGCCCTGTGTGGTCCTTGCGACCCTCATGCCCGTGGGAGCACACAGCTCTCCCACCTTTCTGGCTGTACTGGCAGGTTTGTTTGCAGAAGCTGCTCAAGCCAGGCATCTCTGTTCTCACTTCACTAATGAAATGCCTAGCTTTTAGTTGGAAACTGAGTGGGTGGATGACACTAATTTTTGATGCAAATAGTATCCCTGCCAGGAAAGAAGCCTGATTATTTTGCCCAAAACAATTCACATTCCTAAGGAAGATTTTCCATCAGAATAGGCCCGGTTTTGAATTTGTAATGATATGCTAAAAACCTTGCAGTTCAAGTTGTTTTGCTTCTAATAGTGAAGGTTGATCACGCCCAGGCCCCAGCCTCTGTCAAAGATGGGCAGGTGAGGTCTCCCAGCCAGATGGGGCCTCTAGCCATACTCCTGGATCTTTCAAAAGTCCCTCCTCCTCAGCAGGAATCCACTGCATTATTGTTACTCTGCATGTTTCTCATAGTTGTTTATCTTTCTGTTTTTCTCTACTTACATAGGAATTGGATTGATTCTAGAAAATGGCTCACCTGGAAGCTGGTATACAAAATGATGGTGTCCTTCTTCTGACTTACACAGCATCGGCATACAAATCCCCAAAAGCATTTGAAAATATGGGGAACTTAAGCTACATACCACATTACTGAGGTAAACTGAGATAATATTTATCCAAAAGGCAGAGAAATGGAGATCAGATAGTTCAGTATGAAATCACTGAGGGAATCTGGTACAGACAGAACAAAGACTTCATTTCCCTGGGCTTCTCAGCTCATTATTCGGTATTTGATGCCATAAGCCAGATGCTTTGTTTGTCCTTTTGCCACAATATATTATGGAATGAGCAAGATAACAGATAATGAAAAAGCTCCTGCAGGTGAATTGGGTTGGCATTCATACCAAACAGCCTCAGAATGAAAGTGGTAGGAGTTTCATAGTTACGAGCATTTCCAGCTGGAGGGGACTGCACACTTGTGACTGTCATGCATCTGTGGGTATTGTACTGAGCTCTTTAAAAATACCTGCAGCCCACCCACAGTGACTGGAATCCTATGGCGTAATTAGGTTCTGACAATTTATGTACATGAGATTTACAAATCAAGCTAACAATAAAACTTAAACAAATATGGAAAAGGTCACTATTTCTTATCCAAAAGTATCTAATGCATTTTTTCAGCTGGCACAGTTACAAGGTTAATGTAATAAGCATACTTGAGCCAAATTTGTACCTTGGCAGTATCTTCCTGCGTTTGTTTCACACAGCATCTTTTGCTGGATGGGCCCCAGTCCGGCAAATCTCATCCGCATCACACTGCCCGTGCCCATAAAATCCTGCTAAGTCAGTGTCTCTGATTTGCCATGTGAGCTGTGCTGAAAACCCAGCAGGGAGTTGCAGCTGCAGGATGCTCAGACTCAGAATCATACTCTAGGTCTTTCCAGGGCCATTTCTTTTCTGGCTATTGTGTGCCCTTAGACATTTGCTTCAGCTTGACTTCATCCAGCTGTCTCTCTTCCATATTGAAAAAGAAGTTAGCAGATTAAAATACCTGGCAGAAGTCCTCCTAAGCTTAATGTCATGTATATAAATGGGTTGGTGTCCACAGATTTCAGATGTAAATGACAAAGATTTGTTATCCACATATTTGTTATCGGTATTAAACAATTTCGTTGCTATAGTAAAACTACTCTATTCAAAGTTATGGTTATTTCAGTCCTACAGTATTACTCCCATATTTTCTATCTTGCATATTTCACTCCAGTTCCATATTTCACACTCAGTTTATCTCCGGAAATTGATATAGCAAGTGACATTTAGCTTCTTGCCATGTTTCATGCAAATTGCCTGTTTTGTTCATTCAGATGCAAAGCAGGAAAAAGACATAGGTCCTTTTTTCTGTAACAGCACATTTTTCTGTGTACCCCGTTTCCAGAAAACATACAACTCTTCTGTCAAAATCAGCTTTTATTTTGTTTTTTCTCAACTTCTCCAATGTAAACAGGCAGAGTGCTATACTGTTAACTTGGCTGCACTAGGAAACTTAAATCAAATCTGCTTTCCATTTCTTATAATGTGAATGACCTCTGCCCTGCAGCATCCTATTCATCTCCTTGAAGGATTAACTTGAATAAATAAGGGCACAATATCTCCCTTCTTTCAGTTGTCTAAATGAGTAGCTAAACTGCCAATGTCTTGCTTATCTTTATTTAAAGCTGTATAAGCTAGATGGTAACATTTACAGATTTGTCCAGTCTCACAGCTATTGAATGAGGTTTTCCTGAAGGTCACCTCTCCTCATGGCTACAACACCACAGGTACCACCCCTGGTCACCCCCTGATCAGCTGCAGACATTCCCAGAAAGGAGAAAGCTGCAAGGCTGGGGAGCAGGGAGGAAGTTTACAGCTCTGGTCCCTGCTGGGAGCTCAGAGGAGGACTGCTGGGAACACCCCTCATCCCTCCCTGGCAGCCGTCCCGGGTGACGGCTGTCACACTTTCACCGCCTCCATTCTCCTGCCATATGACTCAGCACCATGAGCTCCATTCACTGGGCAACCAAACAAAAACCTGTGTTTGGAAGGGTGAGTGCTCTGCCTGACACACACGCAGCACACCCTGCACAGATGGTCAAGTTGCCCATAGAGTTCCTGTAAGCCTCAGAAGCTGCCTAAAATCACTGAGCTGCGCACAACCTGAATGAGCCAAGCAGACTCCACTTAGGAGTCAGAGCCCTGTGCTTTGACCTATGTATGTTTGCAGACAAGTCGTATCAGCTGTGCCTCTGCTGTACCAGTTGGTTTTGAAGTGAACTAATTAAAATAGATCACTTAAAATGGAAGAGACATCACTTCAAATTTTTTAACTATGATAATTTACCAGTGCTAAATAAGCCAATTTAATCAAAAAATTGTCTTGTTAATGTCTTATTTCTTTGACCTATTGAACATATCATTTAATTTGAAGAAGAGATTCTGTTGGGTAATGGAGGTGACTCGGTTTCATTAAGACAGGCAAGAATATGTAAATCACTAATTTCTGATTAATCTGTGTCAAATAGACTAATTGCACTGTGACTGGTAGCTAGCTTCAAGAAAAATCATTAGGTTTTGTCAAGTTAAGCACCTGACCTGGGCATCTGCCCATCTTTATGGAAGACAGATATTCTTTCACGTACAGACAGTGGAACATGAAATATTCAAGTGCTATAAAAGAACAACGCTGATGTTCTGAAGGACATTTACTTCTCATCGTCTGCATAGTTCATGCTGTTTTATTAAATCCACACACACAAAATAATCAGCTAGTGTATCATCTCATTAGTGACTATTGTTTTCTTGAATGTATATACTAAATAAACTCTGTTTTGCCACATACAAGCCACAATTTATTCAGTGATTTTTGACACACCATGAAGCCTATATATGCAAATAGAAGATATTGTATACATTACAATGAGCAAAATTTATATAATATTCATTCATGCAATAGTTTGAAAAATGGGGATATTTTGGCTCATATAGGTGTCCACAGATTTTCTCTATAGCTTTTTGCTTGTCCACATCTGCCTATGAACTGCGTGACCCGATAGCTCCTTGTATTCCAGTATCTTCTGGTACAGGAAAGGTAACTGGACTCCTATGCAACTGGGTTTCATGAGCTGTTGCTGATGGAAATTATGTCAGCAACATTCACACATCAGCAATAATCACTCCGTTTTATCTCATAAACACTGAACTCTTCAACATTAATATATACAGTGCTTCCAGCTTTCTAGTTGGCAAAGTGAAACTTCTGCTTGCATTTTCTGCTTGATGCCTTTGGCTGACATGAACCTTAGGCTTTTCCACAGTCATCTGTTGTAAGATCTTCACTACAAACAAAACTAGACTTCTAAGAGCTGTTACATCTTGATTTTTAAGAACATTCTGAAATTAGTTTTTTCTTCTCTGATTGGCTTCTCATTTTAAACTGCAGGTCTTGGAAAGCAGTCAAGCCTATAAAAGACATTTAAAATACCTTCCATTTTCTTCCCATCTCTCACAAAAGACTTTTGGTTAAATAACAATGAGTAAAGAAAAGTGTTAAGCCACTCTTAACTGGTAGGCTAAAATATGCAACGCGGGAGACTTTGCTTCCAATAACTGTGGAGAAGAAAGCAAGTTGCTGAAGGAAATTATCACTTGGCTTATGACAGTATGGGGGGGAAGTAATCTTAAAGTTGAGAAGGAAAAAAGGAGTGCAAGATGATGTTTATGTAATCAGAATAACACCAGATAAGGAAAGGAAACAGACTGGTTTAGTACAGATGTCTGTGGGGAGAAGAAGGTAGAGAAACCAGAAAGGACAGGGTGGAGAAGGAAGTGGGATTTCTGGAATCAAAGCCAAGCAATGGCTCTTCAGGGTTATTTCTGGAGTTGATCAGCATAAGAGGAAAAGCAGCATCAGGTACCTCTGAAGTGAGAAGAAAGGAGGTGGGTGTTTTCCATCTATCTTCCAGAAGATGAATGAACTGTACAGGAGAAAATACAATGAAAAGAAACATATGCTATAGGGATCATATCTGGAGCTGAGCAGAGGATTCAGTGCTACAGTTGATGAAGAAAGAAAGAATTTCATTATGCACTAATGCTTTTTACTCACAAAAATTCTACTGTGTTAACTATATTGTTGTTAACAAAGCAGTATAATTTCCTTTGCTCCTGGCAGCCCAGAGTGGTTGTGTTATATGACAAAAATGTGCTTTTACCCATACACTTATTTATCTTTCCTCTGGGCCTAAGGAATGCTGTAGCTTGTACTATTATAATTGCTGTGTATACTAAGATGGTCATATCAGGATACCTATTTTGATATAAACATACACATTGTATTGTATCCCATGTAGCACAAATACACATTAGATCCCCACTGAACTAGCATTGCTAGACTAGGAGAAAATACAGGAGAAAGAACAGGGCTAAAGCACATCTCTGGGAAAAGCCTCCGCTATGTGATCTTAAACAGACTCATGACTCAAATCAGTGGATATCACTAACAATGAATATGCCTTTTATGTCAGTGTGTTTTGAAGATTTGTTGGTTAACTGAAAGTTGAGATCGCCTGTTTTGCAGTAAAATCTTGCAAGTTCACCCTGGCAACTGGAAGTCCTATCAGGTATTAAAGGAAAAATCTAAATAATTGAGATGAGGGGGGGAAAGACCAAAAAGTAGTCTTTACAGTAATGTAGTTTAGTTTAATCATTTATGATAATACTATTAAAATCTAGCACAGTATGAAGAATAAAATAAATCTTAGCAGGACAAGACCTTACTCGGTCTTTGGGTTGTTAAATATCTCCTGAGATTAGCCAGGTCCTGTAGATTTTGCAAGGGACTTAATCCTGTGGGTCAGAATCTTGTGCTTCTGTACCTGGTCCTTGGGCCTGATTTGCTAACGCCTTGAAACAAACCCATTGTGATCAGGATGGCTGAATGTTATGGTGTCTTCATGTTATTGCAAAAGACTACAAAGTAGTAACAGAGTAGTAGCCAGCTATTTTACAGATCATAAGCAAAGCTTGTACAGCTCTTTCCCTTTCTTGTACGGAGAAATTGAGGCAAGGAGGACATGTGAATCGCAGATGCCTGTAGAAGAGATGCTTTGTAGTTGTCAAAAACAGTGTTAGGGCTGACTCCTATGCCTGTGCAAACACTATTAGACCACACCTTAATGAGATGAATTATTAATACAAAAGCTGCACGGGAAGTTAACTTCTGCTGCCTCTCACCAAAACCAGCTGTTCAGACTTGAATGTGTCACAGTTGCACAATGTAAATATTGCCTTAAGGATACAGTTACCCAACATGATGGATTTTTCATGATGCCCTTCCTAATAGTATCCGCATCCTTCCTCTGCCCTTCCCACTTCTCCCTTCACCACCATGATTTCAATTTTTGGTTCAGCCTTCTGGAAGGTACTGAATGATGGAAGTCCTGCATGTGTATGGTGAGCACAGCATTAGTAGTCGCAGGGCAGTCTCCTCTGGGCAGCATCCTCTGGGCAGCCTTGCCAATCTGCCCTGGATAAGATAGAAAAAAATTACATATTTAAATGACAAGCATCAAACCCTAGCATATTCCAGATGAAATCAATGTTAAGTTCCCCATCTCTGGTAAAATACCCAGATGAAAGTAGTTCCAATCAGGCCGGAAAATTTTCTGTTTCCCTACAGAACCTGCTAGTGACAACTAGCAGAGGTTAATTGCTGGCCAGTTCTATTATTACACTGTGTAAACATCTTATCCTGCTGTGCTGTTCTCCCAGAGTCCCTCTCACTTCTCTACATATTCACTAGCCATGGAGTGCCTAAGACTCAAATGGTGAGTTCTTTGGCTTAGAGCTTGTTGTACAATTTTTTTACGGTGAAGTCCTGTTTCCTAATTGGCATCCTTAGGCATTACCACAATAAAACAAATAAATAGTAATAACAAAAAAAGAAGGATGG
The DNA here is from genome assembly GCF_000738735.6 of Corvus cornix cornix. Lineage (NCBI taxonomy): Eukaryota > Metazoa > Chordata > Aves > Passeriformes > Corvidae > Corvus > Corvus cornix. The sequence goes on along the minus strand of NC_047057.1, from coordinate 14,270,957 downwards.
AAGGTGGGTGAAGACATGACTAATTACCTAAACAATACTTGGACCACAAGCCATAGGCAACATGGAAGCTTGGGGAAGAGCAAGTGGGTGTAGAGTTACCTGAACAACAGAGGGTTGGGCAGGTAAAGAATAGATCTTGCAAGACAAAACTGAGAGTCTTTATTTTGATAGCATCATGGAATTTATAAATTAAGGGATGACAGCTGTAGATTAGGCATGGCACAGGTTGCTTTACTCTCTATGTGTGTGCAGCCTGGCTTGGCACTGTCACACAGACTCATGAGAAAAAAGGTTAGTTGAAATGGTGATATAACAGGCTGGGAGATGTCAGAAACAGAAGTTCCCAAACAAGGTTTGCAGAAGGACCATGTGCTGTACCATGGCAGCTACAGCCCCAAGCCTCGCCTTCCCTTCCCCTGAGTAAGCACATGCTTCCATCTCTGGGCTGGGCTTACACTTAGGTGGAGAAGAGGCATTCACTTATCCAGGTAGCAGCAATGGTTAAACAACTCCTCACCTTCCCCTGGAAAAATGCAAGAAACTGAGCCTTGTTTGCCTTAATATTTATTTTAATTCATTTTCATACCACTCATGGTGTGTATACAACTTGGAAACACTTAGGCCAAAAGATGATACAACAGTGACAGACTGAATTTTATTTCAGTTTATATTTGTGGACTGGGAGCACAGATACAGTTGCTCCTGAAATGAAAGAGCACTTCTTTGCACAGCAGATAATGAACTTCCGGAATTCATTGCCACAGGAGGTTGGGAAAGCAGGCTATTAGCAGGCATAAAAAGGGATTAGACAAGATTTGTGAACAATGCCTCTATTAACAGATAATAAAAGGAACAGGCAGTTCCAATGTCTGTGAGTTTAGGAGACTGGACCAGAGGAAGAGGCCAGGTACACATGCTCTCCCTGAAGAGCATCTCCTATTGTCCCTAGTCACTTTGCTCTCTGGATCTGCCTGCCCCATCACTGTTAAAGTTGTGGGGCACTTTCCAGGCTCTACTGCGGCCTTCAAAACCTGTGGCTCAGCCAAGGCAGATGGCCAGCACCCATGCAGCTACCCCGGTGCCATCACAGGCGTTGGGCAGCAATAGCATCTGCAGAACATTTCTTAATTCTGTGATGGGCTAAGCCCTAAGTGGTGCTGCTCTCAAAGAGGGCCAGAAACCAGCATGGGGAAGTTGAAAAGGAGTTCTAAAGGACAAAAAGGAACTGGCTTTAACAAACCATTCACTGAGGATCAGGACAATATTGATGGAGGAAGACAAAAAATTCTGTTGACACAGTATGAGTTTGATAATTGTTTGGGATGACACCAAAGGGGCTCATTCCCTAAAAAGTGAATAAAACCAGATATTCCTTTATTTCAGGAGTGCAACTAAAAGGAAGAGTGAATGTCAAACTAGATATGACTTTTCAGCTGTCTCTTTTTCCAGCTGAAGTCTCTAAATCCATTTGATTCTGCTCACACCATTTCTGAGTACTTCTACTGCCCTTTTCTGGATTCTTCCAACTCTGTTACCTCCTGCCTGAAATCAGGAGACTGGACTGGAACTATACTTAGTGTTAGGCTGCACCATGATGGCATGTTAGGCTAGCATGAGGATGTTCTCTGTTTTTCCCATTTCTTTTGCAAGTCGTCCTGAGGCTGTGTTTGTCTGTTTGTCTTATCCACCATGTAATATCTTTTTCCTGTATGGTAATGGTGAAATCTTTTTGTATTTTGTTTTCCCTGTAAAATGGAAGACCTTTCTCTCCTCTGTCTTTGTGTTTTGAATTTCATTAACCACTTACTATCACTGAGTCATTCTGTATTGAGATTCTTCTAGATATTTTCATAACTATTAAAGTTATTTTCTCATTTCTGGCTTTTCATGGAAAGTGTAGATTTTAGCAAATATTCTTCTGAGGCTCAGCTAATCAGAGCATTGATGAAATTAAGTCTGTTTATAGAAAAATAAGAGGAATGAGGAAGACCTGTGGTATGTGATAGACTGGTACAAGGGAAAAGACTTCAATTAGCTGTGTGTGTGTGTGTGTGTGTGTGTGTGTGTGTATCCCTGGTTACATAGTAGCCACAGAGCACATACCTAAAGAACAGAAATACCTGGAGGGAATGAACAAAGAATGACTTACAGAGGAACACAGACTGTGATTGAGAATACAGAAGTAAAGGGAACGTAGAGGACCTCAGGAATAAAGTTCATTACCGTGATCTATGTACATATCCAAGAAAATCTCTTTCAGAAAGTAAGAAATTCCTCACTGCTAGGACACTGTGAATACCATTGGCAATAAAGGACCAGGAGCAACAGCAGTGTCCACTCAGAAATGTACACCTTATTTGTAACTCTGGGCCCATGGACAATGACTAATCAACACAAGAAAGAATTCTGGTTTGCTTTACACTTTTTCTTCTGCATTTTCTGGTTTTTTTGAGTGAAGTCCTACTGTAACAAATGTTAGTGTCATGTCAGTGTAATGAAAAAAATTTCCCTCACAACCATTGAATAGTAATCTAGTAGAGAAAAGAGCACCACCTAGTGCTAAGTGCTATTTGCTGATGCTGAGGTGTCTCCATACACTCTTATCTTCTGATGTTTTGATTTTAGTGCTTTCCCACAGTTTGCCCGTCTGGAGTGGATTTAAGCCTTAGCACCAAGGTGTATCCCGGCTCCTGATAAGAGTAGCTGGTTCATCAAGAGCTCAACATCTCTCAGAGTTTTGTGCACACTAAGGTAATGCCCTAGGCACCCAGTTAACATAATTGTGGTTATTTGTCTAATTCATTCAGGCTGGATTCTACTACCCTTACTCGCCCAGTGGAGTTGTGAGCTCCACAGATAAGTCTCTCTGCTTTCACTCGAGTGAAAATTAATCAACACTTATGGGAAAAGCTTAAGATACCAGAAGACCAGTCTTCTAATGCTTGCACTTATAAAGACAAGGATTCATTGCATTTATAGTCTGATCCTACACTCGCATCAGATTTTCAGGCTTTTCTTGGAAATGTGAAAGCTGTACATTTTTTGTTGTTGTTTTCCTGTTGTGGTTTTTTCCTGTTTGATTGGGGTTTGTTGGTTTGTTTGTTTTTATTTAAAATAACCAGGAGATCTTCAGAAAAACCATTTCTTTACATGAGAGTTGCCTTCATTATCATGATAGATCATACGTAAACTTAATTATTTTTTCACCATTTATAGTTAAAATCTGTTATTGTTGGCTTTGTTTTCTTCTGATTATCAATCCCCATTATGTTAGTGCTCTTATTTTTGTTCTTCAAAGTCTTCCACTTCGTATCACAACACTGAGTTTTCTGTCATAATACAATTAAAATTTCAAAAGAAGACAAGAAGCAGGAAAATCAGCTTTGAATGATTCTGCATCAGCTGTTGTTATATATTATTTAAGATACATGTAGCATTGGTTATGTGGGTTAGTTTACATATAGGTGTCTATAGTAAAATACCATTTAAAATGTCTTACTCCATTAAATTTTGTGATCTTCAGTGACACCATGCTACCATGGCCAGATTAAATTTCTCTTATAATGGAATTATTTCTTCTTTCCTTTAAGTTATTCATCATTCATTACCATTTTAACAGGAAGATGATGAAACTCAGCTATTCAAATTCTTTCTGCATCCTCTGATTTGCAAAACATAGTTTAGCCCATAGAGCTTTTTATTTCTGTCCTTTATAGTTCTACATTTTTACCCTATCAGGCAAGTGTACCAAGTGTAGTCGTCACCTGAAAAGAAATGCTCTGGGTTACCTGCAGCTCCTTCTGCCATATTGTATCTATGCTTCACTGTTGCAAATACTGCCACCCACGAATGACCATTTCTTATTTTAATTTCTAAAATATCGGGTGATTGGTTTGGATGTTTTTCTTTATGGGAATGTTTTGTTGTTTGTGGGTTTTTTTAGGTATAGGATCTTGATTTATTCTTACATATACGTGTCCTTTACCAAGAGAAGACAGCAGAATTTGTCTGTATGTGTCTGTGTATATATATGTGCATATATATATATATATATATATAATACTTTGGAAAGGGCTAGCATTTTGCATCTTTTCTGTAGTAACAACTGTGGGGAGCATGGGAGAGTCTGTGGGGAGTGTTATCTCATTGCACGTGGGTTTAGTTCTGTCACCACACTCAGCAATAGAACTTAACATTTATTCATAGCTGCACTACTGGCACAGTAATTAACTAATTAGCAGAGATTAATTGTTAAAAATATGGTATTGCAACTACAGTGAATTAAATAGCCTGTGTACTTCTAACTGGGAGAATTTTGAGTTCACGCTTTTCCTCCTCAGGAAGCAAACAAACGCCTGAGAAATGAGAGCAAAACTCAGCAATTCAAAGCAAAATTATACTTTGCTATGAGTAAACCAGGAGAAATAAGAGACTCTGGCAACTGCATAAAATTCAGGTTTATGGCCCCATGCAAGGAGAGTATGCAGCCATACATTAGTGATGCCCAGTAGCAGGTAAGATCCCTGCTGTCACCAAGAGCCTGCTGCTCTGCCCTCCCTAGTCTGGCACCTTAGCTTTTTGTTTTAGCAGGGAACAGAGGTCAGAAATCCTACCCTTCAAACTGGGTGGTGCTGGACTCCCTTTACACCAGTGCAAGGACAGGGCAAGCCCTGCTCCACTGTGCCTGGCAGCTGTTCAAGCCTCTTTCCCTTGTTTGCTCCACAGGTTCTAGGGAAGGCAAAAAAAGATATACCTGTGTTAATGCCAGCTTGGGAGACTTACTTATTCCCTAGGGACCTCTTCCTTTTCCCACACAGCATGCCCACTGTCAGGAAAGTTTGGCAAGGATGAGGCTAGTGGCAAGCAAGAAGCCGGAGTCCAGCTGTGCTGTGATGATAGCTTTTGCAGGAGCAAACAAATGGCATCTATTTAAAAATTGTTACAGACCAAAGATTTTTTTTTCTCAGACTGCCTATTTGTTCCTAGTTCTGGTTTTGTTCTGTGTTTTCAGCAAGCATGTAATTACCATGAATTATATAGCAGAACAGGGTGTGTATAAGGCACACCTTGAACAAGCAGGTTCTCATTGGCTTGAGCAATGGCTTGAGAGGTGCTGTTTCCCAAGCACAGCTTCCAAACCCGCGGTCTGGGAGGCCTCTGCCGAAAAACTGTTTTGTTTTCACACTTTAAAAAGTGACATATCATACCTCCTGCAATGACAGGGCTCTCTGTAGCTCCTGGATTATCTAACCATAGCCACTCCTTATAGCAAACATGGAAACATTAAAGATCACATACTAAAATTATATTAATGCAGATACAGATACTTACTGTCAATCATTTTTAGCAGATGTCTGATGAATCCTTCTTTTCATGTTTGGGCAGGGTAAAGTAACCAACCATCTTGCAGAGTTTGAGCCATCCCCATATTTCAGTTTAGTCCTAAGATTATTTATAGAATCATAGAATCATTTGGTTTTGAGGGGACGTTATAGATCATCTAGTTCCAACCCTCCTGCCATGGACAGGGACACCTTCCACTAGATTAGGTTTCTCAGGGCCCCATCCAACCTGGCCTTGAACACTCCCAGGACACCAAGATGGGACTGACTGATCTATAGTTCCTGAGGTCTTCCTTTTTCCCGTTTTTAAAAAGGAGGGGTTTGTTTCCCCTATTTTAGTCACTGGTAACTTCACTGGACTGCCAAAACTTCTCAAATGGCTTACCCACTTCTTCCACCTCAGGACAAACAGATGGATCTCATCAGGTCCCAGGGACTTGGGCACCTTCAGGGTCCTTAGAGGGTCTGAAGCCTGATCTTCATTCTCCTAGTCCTGCTGACTTCCTCTTTGTTAGGATGCATCACTCCTCAGCTTGGAAGAAGTGATCCTTGAATATTAACCACCTTTCCTGGACACCTCTTCCCTCCAGGGCTACATCCCATGGCCCTCTATCAAGCAGATCCCTGAACAGGCCAAAATGTGCTCTGCTGATGCCCAGGGTACTGAGCTTGCTGTGCACCCTAATCACCACTCTGAGGTTAACAAATTCCACCACTTCATGGTTACTGCAGCCCAGGCTGCCGTGGAGCTTAACATTCCCCACCAGATCCTACTTGTTGGTGAGAATAAGGTCCAGCAGAGAACCTCTCCTTGTTGGCTCCTCTATGACTTGGAGGAGTTACCATCAATGCATTCCAGGAATCTCCTGGATTGCTTATGCTCTCTTCTGCTGTCCTTCCAACAGATATCGGGGGGGATGAAGTCCCCCATGAACACCAGCACTTCTGAATGTGAGAATGCCCCTAGAGGAGCTCATGTGCTCCCTGGCCTGGCAGCTGTAGCAGACCCCACTACAATGTCACCTCTCCCTGTCCTCCCTTTAATCCTGACCCACAGGCTCTCGGTTGGCTCCTCTTTCCCTCCAGACTTTGCTCCATGCACTCCAGCTGGTCACTGACATAGAGGGTAACACCCTCCCCTCATCTCTCCTGCCTGTCCTTCCTAAAGAGCTGCGTCCTTCCATTCCAACACTCCAGTCACAGGAGCCATCCCAGGACATAAATCACTGCCCTGCAGGCGTGCACACGTCCCTGATTCCTCTTGTTTACCCCCCGTGTGCCGTGTGTGCTTGCACAGGGGCAGTGAAGTCAGGTCCCCAATGCAACTCACTGGCTGGAGTGTCTGGGATTCCTTTGTGCTGCCCTTCAGGTCCTCTCCTGCTGACCTGTGATTTCACTCTAGTGTCTGGGCATCTCTTGCTGTCCCTAGCATCAAACTGGTAGGACTGGAAAGGACTGAGGTTTCCTTCCCCCAGCACCTTTACTTTAAAGCTCTCTTCACCAGCTGGACAAGCCCTTGACCAAAGATACTCTTCCCTTTCTCTGACAGATGGACCCCATCAGTAGTCCAGGTTTCTCAAAGTGGGACCCATGGTCCAAGCAGCCGACCCCTGGCTGCGGCCCCAGTCCTGCAACCATTTGTTGTGTCACCAGGTTCGAATGGCCCTTTCAAACCCCTTCTCTTTGACCAGGAGAACCGATGAAAAAATAACTCCTCCCCAGAGTCCCTCACTCTCCCACTGCTCTGTAGTCCTTCTTGATACTCTTGTTACAGCATTAACTTGATACCCCTGTTACTCGTTCTGTTACAGAAGCCTTTCATGAAGTCATCCTGAAGGCTTCAACATGCAAGGTGATTCTAAAAACTATCAAAAACTAAAGTGAAGAGCAAATAATTGTCAGACAAGCTCATGAATAGATGGAGATCACCTGCCTGAAAATCAGTGCTGCTCCAGTCAGAAGAAGAGGTAACTGATTATCATTATAGGCACAGAACAAATACACAGGGAATATTTGTTGATATTTGTTCTTCCTATTTACTTTTTTCAGCTTAGATCTGCTCAGTCAAATTCCTCAGTTAGGTTGATACAGCAGTAATTCAGATTTTTTTCTGGGAACTTGTTACAGGTACTGTTGGTGCTCCTCGCTGACAAAGCAAAGTGCAATAAACCCAACCTGCTGCCTAAGTGGTGGTTAGCTCTGGTGCTACATGGGGCAGGATACAAAGAAGCCCCCAGAGTATTACAGAGTATTTCAACACTAGTCCCTTTCACAGGGTTAAGGTTTTTAGACTGAAGACCCAAAACCAGTCTTTGTGCTCTGAATTACTCTATTTAGCTGGTAAAACAGTGACCACATTTTGCTGCTTGACAAACTGTGGGACAAAATTCCAGCTCATTTCTCTTTTTGCTCAAGCATGAAGTGCATGGTGTACGTGCAGGCCTAGAAGAGTGTTCCACTGATCTCTGACATCCCTGTCACAAGATACATTCAGACCAAAATGCCCAGTGATACTCAGAAGAGACCAAAGTTTTCCTGTGTCCTTGGTGAGGTGCTCCTTGGATGTACAGCTGATGAGTGGTGCTGGTGGCCTGTACTTTGCCATGTTAATTACCAATGATAATTACCAATAAATAAAACCTTCGCATACCAAAGTCCAAGCCACACTGTGAATAACTGGGGTTACAGCAAACTACCACTATGGGCAAATTTTTATCTAATTGTCCACTACGGGTACATGTTCATACAGCTTCCAAACTGTCTTTCAAATTAAGCTAAGCCACTCAGACATGTGGCAGCACATTCACCTGCAAACCCTCTCCAGACCCACAGAAAGTTTGGTCTGAATTTCAGTTACAACCAAAGGAACTGATGCAATGCTACTTTTAAGAGGCAATTCCTGCCTCCCTTTGGCTAAGCAGCGATGTGTGCAGCCACGTCATTAGAAAGACAGGACTTGTCATTAAAGACTTCATGCTCCCTTTTTCTCTAAGCCGTAAGTTAGGAGGCAGAAAGAATAATCAACAAGCTGTGCTTAAGGCCAGTAAGCCCAGAATCCTTCTACATAGTAATACAACTCAGTATTCATCACTATCTATATTGCCATTCAGTCTTTAGCATAACTGCATGCATTTCTCCAGAATGCTCAATAAAGCATTCTTAATTATACAGGCTTTCCTGTATATTTTCTAACTGAACTACTACTTACAGTATTTCTTTTTAACCTGTGGGTCGTGTTCTTTGAAATGAATCTGAACTTCAACCTGTTACTGTCATCAGCCACCTGCTGAGCTATCTTCTATTACCCAACAAGTTTTTGTGTTGAAAACACTCTGATTTATGTACTATAATACAACCCCCTTTTTAGTTACACATAAAATCTTGTGAAATCTTTTCTGGGAAGACTGAAATTTTCCTGGCTTGACCCAGTTTAAAAGTATATACATAAAATAAAAATAAAATAATCTTTGCTTGTTTTGTTATATGGCATAAAGACAAAGGGTTTTTAAAAACGTTGTAGTTGGGCTATATCTTGTCATGTTATCTCGTTGTTAAGTGTTTCAAAGATGTGATGTTTTCCGTAAAGGCCAAACTCCTGCACACTTATAGTTATGTAAGAATAAAATATTTCCAGATTAATAGGAAAGTATCCAGCACTCATATTCAGAAAGAAAATACAAAAATTCAGATTAGCCATATACTGAAGGCTCAAAAGTCAGAAATGTTAAGATAACAACAATCCAGTATTTGTTGTTTTCTAAAAATATCCCTATTTTTAAGAAAAACTGCTCAAGGTGTGGCATTAACAAACATGAAACCTTGCTCCATTTTTCTTCATGGTATCAGAAATGTTTGAACTCTGCATTGGAAACAGATTGTGCAAGCCATCCCCAGCATGTAGAACCTAGTTTTGAAGCATGAAGAAACAGGTTTTGAATCACCAGGGAAACGGTACTGAAATATCTCTAGGTAAGTACAGATGGGGAAACATTTCATCATGTTCCACAACTCACAGGTCCAGCTGTTTGTGGCACGTGCAGCAGCACTCATATGGAAACCTATTTTCCACGTTTATTTACACAATGCATGTGGCCTGCCATGACAGTCATATCAAGGCAGCATCTACTGGATGCAGAGGAAAAACTATGCAGAAAAGGCACAAGCACCATAAAATTTTGCCCACATATTTCCCAGGCTGCAGCAAGCAGCAGGTTAGAAACATTCCAATCTTGTCATCATGTTCAGGACACAAATGATAATCACCAGGAAACACACCTAAAGATATGCATGGGTGTAGGTCTGTCCTGGCAACATTGAGCGGTGCTGCATCTGCACGAAGCACATCAATAGCTCTCATAAATCTTGATTACAGTGGAAACAAAGAGTAACTTCACATCCACGTGGGCTGGTTGGCAATCCACCAACAGCTTTCATGCACTGCTTTGTGTCCCACCCACACAACAGTCACCAGTTCAGCTGTTCTCCTACTCTGGGGACAGAGTCCCCTCCTCTGGGCGATGAGGAGCTGGCTGCTGTGGGTACTCGTGTCAGCATATGCCACACACAAGCACTAGGCGGACCTTGCAGTCTGTCCCTGTGCCCCACACGCTCTTCATGTTTATCACTGGACCCAGCGGGTGGCCTGGGATGAGTATCTTCCAGCATGACAGGAGGATGCTGGAAGTGCTGCTGTTCAGACAGAGAAACCATAGCATGGCAGAAAGGCCATGGTCATGGCTGGATGTGACCAGACATTCCCAAAGGCATCCAGTGTCCCATAAGGACCAGGGGTTCAAAGAAGTTCTACAAATGGGTTAAAAAAGAAGCATTAAAATTTTCTTTGGCCCATACAATACTGGCTGAAGGGGTTGAAGGGAGCCTGGCTCTAATGATTTGCTGTGGGCAGGCTCTTCTGGAGTGGGAATGAGGGCCCTCTGCAGTGGAAAGAGTGGTTTTCCAGCTGCTCCACCTAACCCTGTCAGATGGTGAGGGATGGGTCCCTGGCTGGCAGTCCCACCTCCCTGCTCTGGCTGGGAAGTGGCTCCTTCATGTCATTCTTGGTTGACTTCATGGCAGCCCTTGCACAATCCCTGGAACTACTGCCAGGCATCTCTGTTATGTGAACACCCTCAGCTCTCATGTTCTCAGTTTGAAACAGACTTCAAAGATGTGCTGTTTCTAGTCTTCAAAAGAAAGTTCTACTGCCCCCAGAGGGGAAGCATTCCCTGGCTTCCCTCTTGCCCAGCTTTCCCTTTCCTCCACCGCACTGCTGGCTTTTTGCTCCACTGAAGTGCAGCTGCCCTTGCAGCCTTCGAGCCTTTAACCTCACCCAATCGGCATGAGATAGGAGTAATGTTTCCTCCTTCCCCTCTCACTTCTCCCAGGGCAGGGCCTTAGGCAGAGCAGCAGGGTGCATTGGAAGGTGTCTTTGCTCAGGAGCCCTGCAGAAGGACACCCTGAGATTGCTGCTGGCCTCGGCTCCGCTCCTTTACTGGGGCCAGAAGGACGTGGTGTTTGGGGAAGCCAGGCTGGCAGCTCTGCTTGCAATACAGAACAAATGCTTAAGCTGGAATAGATCAGAGGAACTAACCTGTTTTCTCAACAAAGCCAATTCTTACCCTTTTTATCACAAATCTCCTGAGAGCTGGGTTTCACCCTGCCCTGGGAATTCCAGTTCTGTGGGAGTAAGTAAAGGAGAAATATACACAGATTTTTTAAAATAAAATAAATGAAAAGGAACCTATTTCTAGTTTCACAGCCAGAGAATAAAGCCTGAAAATATGAACCACAGGCAAGGCCAAATGCAAAGCAGTGCCATGGGTGTGTGTACTGGGTAGATACTGCCTGTGCTGTGTGGCAGCTCCCTGTTCTGGGACCTTCACTAGCACCTCCTCTTGAGAAAGACATACCAGGGTGTAAACAGTTGTGCTCCAAACTCAGTGAATAAACAGAAGCACAAGAGGAAGAAACACAAAATTCCAAAATTTCCAATTTCCGCAATATATGACCTCCCCTTATTTCACCTATGAAACACAGTGTTGGGAGCATGTCCCTCTGTCTCTTATCTTTAAACTCTGGGTCTGTCAACAGACAGACAGCGTCAGTGATCCCTGCAGTGGAAACCTATCTGAAAGGGAGCTCTGACAGTCTCAGATCTGCTCTCCCTGGAAGCTCTTCTGGGCTCTCCTCTTCAAAGTGCAGGAGGAACACACCATCTGCCTGCTGGATCAGAGGAAGAGTGTATGAGATTTAATTAAGATGATTTTGCCCTCCAGACAGGCTGTTTAAAAATTAATTTTAGTTCTCCTACCCCTTCTCTTAAACTCGTAAGCTAGAGGGAGCAACGCACCCTGAAATATTGATTCTGCCTCTCAGATGGCAGTGACCTACATCCATGTGTGCTTAGCCCATGTCCTGATGCCCAGGACTGCTGCTGTCCCACCACTCCGGAGACTGGAGGAATCATCAAGGTGCTGGTTTGGATTAGAGGCAGTGTTTGACATTAATCCTTTAATTTCTTTCAAATGCACCATGATTCATTATCTCAGGCAGGATCCCATATCAGGTGCATTAGGAAAGCTTTGTGAGAGGCAAGCTGAGGTTTTTTGATCAAAGCCATGCCCTAGGCAACATGAGAGTTCTTCCCGGCCTACTACAGCTGGTTTCTGTAAAGGCAGACAGCACTGGTTTGAGTGCTGGAATTGACTGGAAGGAAAGTTAGATGTGTTTAATTTTTTTTCCCAATAATTTTTTTTCCCCTCAGCTTATCAGTCATGTCAGTCCTACTCAAAAAGGAATAACTAAAGGCCAAATTCAATTAATCTTTGATTTGCACCTGCAAAGCTTACATCATCCTCACTTCAGGCTTCCTAAGCCTGGCAGATGAGTATTCAGCTAGGGAAATGTCAGCCTGGAAGAGATAAAGTCATGAAACTCTTGGGAAATGCCATGGTTACGGAGCCCTGCCCACAGCAGTGGTGCTCCACTTAAGTAACTCAGGGTGCAAACAGTGGGGAAAAGAATTTGGGAAGGAATTTAGCGTTTGTGAATAATTTTGACTTCAAATCTCAGCCAATTAAATATGACACAGTGTATTGCATAGTCAGTACTCCCAAGAGCAACTAAGCACCTTAAAATTATATTCATATAAAACAGAACTCTTAAGTGCCTTCACAATGTTAGGGGCCATGAATACAGTCACTATTTTATGTGTTGTGCCTGAAAGTAATGGCAGTTTCTTAGCCCACTAATGGCAAAGGTATTTGCACATGTCATCATTGGAACTCACTATCAATAATCTTACACTAAATTACTGTGAAGGAAGCAAGCCTGGATTGGGAGCAAACCTTGGCAATGCTATGCTGATAGGAGTCTGCAAACTCAGCAGTAATGTGGGTTCTTTCAAGTTCCTCTCTAATAATCTAATCAGTGTCATTAAAGAAACCTTTTCAGAACAGCTGAGTGACTGCTGACTGGTGACTCTAAGCTTTATGGTTCAAACATTTGCTTTGTTTTGGCTCCAATGCTCAACAGGGTGTTCAACTCAGGATCACTTTTCTTTCCTGCCAGAAGTCCACTAGACTGGAGTTCTAGCAGCACTTTCCAAACAGCATTCCTGAGGCTTAGCATTACACGTGGAACAGGAAACCCGAGCCTCTAAGACTGCACAAAAGCTTGTGTATTTGTGCCTGAATCTGGTGCTCAGCCAGCTGCAGGACCATTTGATTGAGTTAAAAGAAGTAAGACATAGAAGATGAAGAGCCCTCCCATGTCTGGAGTATTCCTGAATGATCATTTCTGGTGAAACTCTCAGCCTGTAAGCTGTCCATGGCACACAGCAGAGCTCTTACCTGAGCCACTGTGGGTGAGGACTCATCTTCAAGGGCAACAAAGTGAATGGTTTCTGCTCATACACGCCTCATTCTTCAAGAGAGCGTGTAGCCATGCCTCTTCTGCCTCTACCCACAAGAAATCAAAAAAACCATTGAAAAGACTGTGGCAGTCAGATAGGATTAAAGCACAAACCCAGATAGATTATAGCCAGTCTAAGACCTGTTTGGGCAGGTGGGTGCAGACAGAAGAGGTCTTCTGGCCATGCTCTGGGCTGGCATGGCAGGAGCCTGCTCTGGTCTGGAGGCAGCCCAGCGCTGCATTTCTTGCAGCCCAGCATTGTGTTCTGCCTGTGGCACTGCAGGGCAGCTCCTGAGGGAAGAAGTGAGTGCCTTTCAGGGTGGGCAACGCTGACTAAAAGTGCTTTCATGGGTGCTGGGGCAGGGCAGCTCAGGTCTGTCTGTACTTGCTCCCAACAAACTCAGGAAAAGAGCTGGAGAGACTCGTCCTTCATGGCTCCAGGTTTTCAGTCCTCCAAGCTCACAGTAGCTCACAGTAGCTCTTCTGTGCAGCAGAGTTCAGCAGGGTGGCTGTGCTGTCCATGAAAGCACGGGGTGCTGCAGTCCTGTTGACTCCAGCAGAATGGGAGTTCCCACTTTCCTGCTGGCCAGGAGAGACTGGCTTGGCACCACTCAACCCAAGCCATAGATGCCATCAAACAACACCCTGTGCCAAGCAGCATTTTCTGCTGGAGTATCCCAGCACCCATTGGAAGTAAAACCTGTCCTGGCTTCATCAGAGTCTGAATTTGTCTACTTCCAGCTTCTGCATCCCATTTATGTCTCTTACGGCAGCATAGGGCTCTGAATTAGCAAAGTAAACACCCATCTCCAAGCACAGCTTTAAACAAACTGAACCAAACCGCTTTGAACATGGCCCTACACTCACAGCAGGCTAGGCAGGTATTTGGTGATACAGCCCTAAACTATGTCCTAGGTAAGAACATGTTTGGGCCCACCTGGTTTGTCTTTAAGGTGCCCCTGAGAACTCCGGACTCCCCTGGAAATTTGGACAGGAAAAATAGGAGTGAAAGTCAAGAGAGTGAGAACATTTTTTTAGGAAATAATCCTTTTTTGGAGGGGAAGGGATTGGGAAGGTTGGGGTTCATGCTGGTGCAATAAGCTCTGGTTTCCCACAGGGGCTCAGAGGGGCAGAGGAGCACCTTGATGGTGGCCCAGCCCTCACAAGATCAGACCGATAAAGGGAACATCTATCGGGCTCATTCTTTAGAAACAGACATTTTTTAATACCTTTAAAACTGATGTTGTCACTGGGGTTTTTTTCCTGGTTGTTAATTAAATCCTCTGCCAGACAGAAGCAGTTTTCAGACCACGACTTGAAAGAGAAATGGAACCTCCCTTCAGAAGTCCCTGGAAAGAAGTCCTTGCAAAGGAAGTGCATTCATTCTCCCAGGCCGGATTACCTTGCCTCCACTTTCATCTTGGCATGAAATACATTAATCACTCTTTTTTTCACCCATAATAATTTAAGCAGGAGTCTAATAAACAGAGTTCTCATCCTCTGATGCTCAGCAATGAGCCACATGGCACATACATAAGGGAACATCAGCGATTAGACAGGAGTTGAATTCTCTGTAACATGATTACTGTATAAAAATAGGCCAGCAAGAGACTGCAACAGCACCTCATTGTATGCTCATTTTGCACTAGCAAGGATATGGGGATTTTCAGAGTTTTGCTTCTGTGGCTGCCATTTCATACTGCTTATAAAGGGATTTTGGTTGAATAGCAGAGCTCAGACAAGGCATGTTGTTATTTAAGAACAGATTATATGTATGGGTCACCTAGAAACACTCCAAAGGACACTATAAAATGCAATTGTGTGCTTCTGATGAAAATTGTGGGCTAGGATTAAAAGAGTATTGTTTGTTTTTCACAAGTATGAGCTGTCTAAGTTTCAAATCAACCTGGTTTTGCAGGTTTAAAGTGATGCTGGGAAGTGTTTGCTCAGTGCTGGAATGTCCTGTTCCTGTGAGTGTACATCCAACAGACCCCAGCTTTACCAACACCAGTTGTTGCACCTTAGTACCTTGCATTAGTACCTTGCCAGCCGCTGCATTTTAGTCGTGCAGACATTACTCCTTAAGACTTTTCCTCAAAGTGTTTGTATCTATAAAAAAAGCAAATGTATTAGACAGCACCCACCACCCCATTCCCTCTTTTCCAGCACTTGCTATCAAAGGCACCACCCCGGATGTCTCAGCGCTGCACCCATCCCAGTGGGGACAGAAAGTGAGACAAAAGGGTGGGAAGGAAGACTTAGTGCAACCCATACAATAAAGATAGAGATCTCCGAACACACCAGCACAGCAAACACCCACTGACAGAGAAGTATCTCATAAACCTGATGTATTTTTAGCACACTGTGGCTATGATTGAGGAGAAGAACATTTTACCTGAGAACAAGAATATTGGAATTACTGAATGCAATATTTTTGGTTGCTTTAAATATTAAATAAATTTGGTTTGCTTCAGTATCGCATCATTTAAGGTAAGAATCATTTCTAATTCCCAAAGACCCAAGTCTTTATGAAAAGTATTATGAATTTGATCTCTTTGAAATGAAACTCTAAAACCCAACAAATATGAACTCTCTTTCAAAGGCATTTCAATCTAAATAACTTTAATTTTCAAATTTTTTTTCATGCTAGAGTTGATAAATAAATAAGTGGGTTTGGGTTTTTGTTTGTGTTATCCTAGAAATGCTGTATCTTTGTACATCTGATGAAAAGAGAAGAAAACTAATTACTATTGCACAGTTACTTTATTTCCAAGATTGGTTTCATTATTGTCTTTTTCTGACATCTGGCTCCTCGCATGGGCTCTCCTGTGCTGTTTTTTTCCAGACCTCATCCCAGCCTGGTGTCTCACTGGGAGCCCAGTCCCAGGACCCAGCTGGCTCCTTACTCCTGCATCAGCCACCATCACAATCTCTTTCTCCCTTTTTTAATTACCTGTTCAAAACCAGATTGTTCAGACACATCAGACTTGCATTGAGTCAGTGCAGTATTTTTGAAAAGTCAATGTTACCCTCTCAGAGATGGTATCACTTACATTAGGTTAAAGACACTAATTTAAAAAATACAAAGCAGGTGCAACAGAACGAACTATAATCAGAAATAAGCCATACAGAGACAACAGTAACATGTTCTTCCAGTTATTCCCCATCTAATAGAAAATTTCACCCATGGGAAGTCCTTGAACACCTTTGCTCAGAATACTTCCTGAGTCCTTTTAGCTCCTATGATGCAAGTCTTGCTGTTCCCTCTCTTCTGGGAATACCACACCCTTGGGCAGAGGGCTATGGCACTTCACATCAAACACACGGCACCAATCCTCCTCATCAGAAAGCAGGAATGCTCTACAAGGAGTGGACACCAAAGCATTTCTTGTCAAAAAAGGTGAAACTGAAGTGCAACCTCAGCTTTCAGCTCACCTTCCCCAGTACCATAAAGCCTGGTCTGATGCATGAACCCCAGCCTGGTCCTACAGCCCGCCCAGAGACCCCCAAAAATTAATTTCTCATTGCTCATGTCCTAGACTTCACGCTCTGCCAGTGCTCTCCCTCTGAGTGGGTGCAATGACTGGAAGGGAGGCACAGGGGACCGGGCTGCAGTCATCCATAAGAATCTAGTTCTCAAGTGACCACCATCTCCACTGGCTCCCCAACTGTATAATCCAAGTCCTGTGCCACACAGTACCTCACCATCCCCTGCCACACAGCTGGAAAGGGGCTGGACACAAGCCAGCTCTGTGTCAAGGCAGCTAAGGAGCCAACTATTGCCCTCATACTCCCTAAGAAAAAACTCACTCCTCTGCTAGGCCATCGTGAGCACTCGCTTGTTGGTATATGTGACATTGATGCTCTATGCACAACTGTATCTTACAAAAACCCTAACAACAACCTTTGGGAGTGATGCTGCTGAGGCACCTGATGTTGCACTGCTGGCACAGTCCTCTGGCTCACTGCTTGGTGTAGTTCCCTCGCAGACAGCCCCAGCAAGGGGTGGCAGCTCTTGTCACCTTTGTGTTGTCAATCAGGTACACACCAAGTGGGTGGCACGAGAGATGAGAAACCTCACAGCAGCCTTTGATGCCAGCCTGATCTAGGAATGAAATACTTGTTTTAACTTGAAAACACACAGCATCCACCCCAAGCTTTCCTGCTCCATCACAAAAATGAAGGTTGGGAAAGGACTCTCAGAGCACATGCAGGCAGGTCCTGACTGCTTTGTGAATGACTCATAAGGAACACTGTAAACTGAAAGTAAATGCAACATGTTTTATTTGAGGTTGGAATAAATTACAACTGTAAAGCATATTTTATTGCTTTATAAATTGTCTGCTCTTAAAAGGCATTAATGTCAAACATAAACAAAACAAAGACACATTTGATTAACAGTTCAGTTCTCCTAAGCTTCATGAACAGCTCAGTAGGGGGATTTCTTTATGATTGGCTCAGAAATTTGACTTTGACATGCATTATCACCATTCATAAGTTTGAGTGGACTGCAGATGTGTTCATTTGCTTTAAGATATAATTTTCCCTGAAATAACCCATTTAATACCCAGTCCTTCATTCCCTACTCAAATACAAATCCCACTGCTTTTGAAAAATTCCTTAAAAATATGTGGGGCTTTCTGTCCCAGCAGAAGGAGGACTTCCAAGTCCAAACCAGGAATGAGTCTGGCCCCCCAAACTAAATGAAAAACAAACTCTTCCCACATTAAAATACTGAAATCCCATGCACAAAAAATGTGTCCTTCCATTCTGAAGATTCTTGCAAAAACTCTTTGCATTATCTGAACAAACTGATGTGAAGAATTCATATTTTTGTCATACAGATACTACCTGCCTGAGGCAAGTATGAATTTTGCTCATCACCTGTACTCCTCTAGGTGCAAACAGACCCAGGCAATCCAGTCTGCCCTGAGCCCTGAGGGATGAGAGGGTGCTCACAGGGCTGGGTGTGCTCAGCACAGGGCAGTACCCAGCCCTGAATGCACAGACACCATGACAGGGTCTGGTTAGGTCCAGATAGGTATGACAGGCAGAAAGGAGGCCAAAAAGTCACTTCCTCAGCCTCCTGGGGAGGCACAGCTCCTGAACACCAAAAAGGGAATGAATATTCATAAGCAGCTCTCACTGCCCTACAAAAAGCTTCCACCAAGGTATCCTGTTCCACTTTGACCCTCTTGCACTGCCAGGGCCATGTGCTCCCCATGCCCTGGCTCCAGAACAGTGTCTCCTTGAGCTATTCCTGAGCAGGCAGCACACACCTCTGCTAGGCTGGGCCCAAAGCAGCACAAAATGACCTGGACTATGCCCTGTAAAACTCTCCAGAAACAGAAACAGAGACTGCAGGTTCAATTAGCCCTTGGAACAACAGAGAAAATCTGCAGAAAATATCTCCAGGGCTGTTTCTCTTCCTGCCACAAAACTAACTTGAAAAATAATGAGCCACTAGTACAGAAATTCCTTCTAAAACCAGCTCAGTATCATGCAGAAAGTTCCTGTTTTGAGAAGTGTTTCTTCTCATTGCAGCCTCTAACGTTCTTGCCATGCCTACAGGAACATGAATAGCTGAGTGAGATGCTAGGGTATTTTACAGTATACAGCTGAATAGGAATGGTTGTCTATTACTGGATCCAAGAAATGTATGTTAAACTTCAAAGAAAATACTATTAGATTGATCCTGATGTGATTTCAGTTTTCATCAAAATTTCATCAGTAACATATATTTTTGTATGTTTTATGCATAATTTCATTTAAAAAAACAGTGAACAAACTTTCTTCTACTAAACATGATTTATTCAGAAGAGATTTGTTTTGTGCCATGAGGGATAAGGACAGGGGCAGAGCTCTGGTGGGATATCTGGAGCTGTGCCAAACTGGGCCAATTCTTCACAACTTTTCAGTATCCCACTCATTCAGGGAGTGGACAACCTGGTTTAGTTCCCAGCCACATGTTAAAGTGCTTAATGGAGGGGTGGGGAACAGCAATGCCCCTTCCTCCACCTCAGGTCCTGGCTTGGGAAAGGCTTGTGGGAAGGTGGCTTTGTGGCTGCCTTGAGCTAGCAGGATGCACTGCAGCTGGGACAAGGGCATGTGCATGGTGTGCCTTGATTCACCACATCTTAGAGAAACATCACTCAGAAACCTGCAAGCTTTTACACCCATCAGTCATCTTGGTTATGCTCACTGAGAACAGATTCTTGGCTGGTTTCTTTTTTTCCTTAGCAGTTCTGAATTGTGCTTTGAAGATGAGAAGGGGGAAAGCTCGCCTTCAGGGAGAGGGACGAGCAGAGACATTTGCAAATTAAAATGCATGCACATGTCAGCCACCCCAGCAGTGGCCTCCAGTCTGCGCTTTACAACACAACATCTTATTATCTCGAACCTTCAGTTTTCAGCCCTTTCAAAGGTTCCTAGGAGCATTCCTTTCTATATCAGTGAGATGTCTCAGGGGGCTCTACAGACAAAACTAAAGAAAGGAACAAACTGTTGTCACCAGGGTAAGTTACAGGGTTACATTCAAGCCACAGACTGTGGAGGGAGCAGACTTACTCCATTTACTGGTGCAAATGCCATACCAAGCAGCAAGCTGGGCACACTGAGAAGTAATATGGGCTAATTGTTAGTGCACTTGACTGGGATTTGGCAGATAGAGTTAATTCGCCTTCCTCTTGTTCTTGAAGTAATCAGAAAAAGGTAAGAGTTTATATTAACTTCAGGGTGCTCAAACATTTCCAGCTCAGCAAATACCCCTAAAATATTTCTCCTCTCCAAACAGCTCTTAGTAGCTTATGCACTACCTCTCTCAGACTAAGAACAGACAAATCTTCTAAGGAATCACTCTTCTGGGGAAAAAAAAAAAAACCAACAAACTTCAGGATTGCTACATCCAGGCTAAGGCTCATTTACCCATCTGCAAAGCCTCTCACCCCTCCTGATCTTCACTCCTGAGCTGCTTATTTGCTGTGCACTTACAGCCATAGAGAACAGGAGCTCTTAAATACATTCACATTTTTATTTCTAATTCTCCAGCTTTTTCATCCAGCAAAGCACTCAGGCCAACACTGTCTCAGGCAGCTCTGTTAAAGCACCTTCTGACTGATTGGGGACCACATTCCTACTGAACTGAACAGCTGATGGGACAATCAGTGAGTGCATCTGAAAGCAAGGCTGTTAACCAGTGCATTTGCTCATGGGGAGGGCAGTGTTCAGCCACTGCACCAAAATATGGCAGGCATATTAATTAGTGGTTACCAAATGCTCTAACTTTTCACAGACTTTTGTAAGTGCTGAGCATTTCAACTGGCAGGACAGCCATGCCTGAGTATTCAGTGTATTGTTAGAAACTGACATTTCCTTCTCCTACAGTCCTTCCCATCACAAAGTGTCTCATGGAACAAACAAATGTCTATATTGTGATTATGCCAATGGAGAAACTGGGTCAGACATGGATGCCAGCTGGATCAGACCCATAGAGCAGATGAATGATTTAGTCAAGTGAAAACTAAGTCACTTGATGCCAGGCCCAGTGCTCCATCCACACCACCAGAGGTTACCGAATAAGGGACATAAATAATCCCCCGAAGGAACTGATGTATCATGAAGGGCAAAGAGCCTCTGAAGCCACATGTAATGGCATAAAGCACAAGTATATTACATGTTTAGCTCTGTTCCTGCTTCTCTGTCATGAGGGCAGTGGGTTGCTCAGACAGTTGTCTTGTGGTCAGCCTATTTCGTTATTTCCTGTGGAAATGCAGGTAAAGGCGTGTATACTGTTCAGTAGTAGAACAGAAGTCTTGCTTTACATGGGCTGAGAGAATGTTTCTTATACCCAAATGAGGTTTTTGCACACATCTGCATACTCACCCAGATACTGTCCCTGCCGTGCTCCATGCCTGAGTGTCATGCCCGGTTGCTCTGCGTAGCAGGCATGTCATACGCACACAGTGACCTGGTACAAGAGCACATTCTGCAGGCCAAGTCTCAGGCAAAAATTCACCTACAAAACCTAAGTGTGTTGGTCATTTCTTGCAGTGAATTGGGCTTTCACTAGGAATTAACATAAGATGTAATGACTAATCTTATACTCTGTGCACTTGCTTATTTTCTTTTCACAGTTCAACCACCTTCCTCCTTAATACTAAAACACTAAACTCTTACATAGCATTCAGAGCATTATTTTCTGCTGGCTGTGTTTTGCTATGCTCTAAGCCTCTGTCACAATGCATGCAAAGGATAATGGCTGAATTTGTAATGCTTTTAACTAAAAAAATACTTTTAAAAACATAAACCATAAATTATTTATTCCTCTTTGTCCATTGTTTTAAGCACTGAATCTTCTCCCAGGATTTTACACAGTTCATTCAGTCTCTGCTGCATTTTAGGAATTCCTGCAAGCTGGGATTCCAGTCTCTGTTTTTCCTCACTCAGTGATAAACGGATAGCGGTGTCCAACTGCTCAAAACGCCAGCCGCCTTGTCCATCAAACTGCAGCAAGTGAGTGTGGTACTTCCTGCAGTAGAAATTAAAGCATTAGTAATGGCTCAGGGGATAAATGGTTCATTTTTGCATGCAAATTTGGATGGATGTGTCTCTTTTCAAAGGTGCCTTTCAGGAATTTGAGAGTTGTCCAGTTCTGGATCACTGGGTAAGAATTTTTTTTCAATGACTCATCATCCCAGGACACTCTTTCCTAAGGGATTTGGGTATTTCAAAGCCTGTCACCAGGACTGCCCCAGGCTAGTAGTGAAATTCAGCAGGTGCCAGCTGGAAGCAACAGCAGTGGTGTGGGCTCCCAGCCGGGCAGTCATCGCCTCAGCAGCCCACATGGCCGGGCTCAGAGCCCCTCACCTGCAGGGATACTGGCAGGAGTGGACAGCAGGGCCATGGAAAGTCCACTCATCACCTGCTGTCCCTGGCCAAGGTGGTGGCCTCCCTCTTACTGCCTCCCTCTTAGAAACATTGTGGCTACAGTTGCCTTCTCTACAACTCCATCAGATGCCTTTTTCCCCGGGGAGCTAGAACAGCAGCATCAGACAAGGTTAATTTCTCCCTCGGGAGTTCTAGTACCAGTTTATTTTATTTACATCCCTTTCTGATAGATGTTTTACCTCCTTAACAGCAAATACCGTGAGGCAGGCATGATGCACCTGATTCTATTGATAAAACTCAAGTTTGTTCAAATTACACCTCAGTTTGTTCCCCTGCATCTTACAAGGTTGACTTCATTCAAGGTAACTTTATTCCTAAAACATGGTTCAGTTTGCAAGGGGCCAAAAGAAAAAAGTCTGTGTAGGAGTCACAGATCTTTCAGTGAGTATCAGGGTGTGTGCACTGAAAATATTCAAAGGTGTACATGTGGAGTTTGTCAAGACCTGACAGAACATTTTTCAGGAGGTGCCAGAGGAGAGCAGAGAGTTCCCTCAGAGCTGCTGGTATGACTGTGTCATTTATCACTATAAATTATAGAAGGTAAAATGCATCACAAAACACTCATTATAAATCCCATCCAGGGAATGTGGCAGTTTTAATAAACTCAATGACTTATGACATGGGACTGGAAAGAGACTCATCTCCAGACTTACATTCACCACTTCTTGCATATTATCCTTTGTGATACCAAATGCTTAACCCATCCTTCTGTTTTTTGCCCACCACACCCCCAAAATATCAAGAAGCTAAATGCTGCAGGTAGAGGACACAACTGAAGTTAAACAAACATACATAGTATTCCCATGGAAGAACAAAGTACAGTTTAACCACTTGCCATGTTTCCCATCTTCTGCCTGCACTGGTAAACTTCCCCAAGACACACCACGTATCTTGTCACCTTTAGAGAATAACCTGGTGATACCTGTTGTGGCTGTGGCATAATTAATTACCTCTTAGACATCTGCATATTAATAACTGAAACATGTTAAAAAAATAAGAGGGATGAATAAATACCTTTCAAAGAACGAAAAAAATCCATGCTAAATTAATTTACATCACTATTGTTGTAGACAATTTATCTTAGAAACTGCAGTAGATACTGACTAAGCAACAGCCCCAGTACAAAGGATAAAGGCCAATCCACTGCTTTTCAGAGAGCTAAAAGCAAGGACCATATAAAGCCCTGAATATACTTACCAAAGAGAAGGTCTGTGTGTTATGGAAAGCAGGGATATCCCAGCAGCTTTTGCAGCTTGGAATATCTTTCCTTCGACATCAATGCTTACAGCACTTGTACATTCATCCAGCAATGCATATTTTGGCCTTTCAAAAGCAGATAAATACATCACTCGTCTAGGTTTTGGACATTATTCCCATGTACAAGGTTTAATTGAAAGAACAACAGGAAGTAGAGAGCTATTTTTGCCAGACAGCTGTCTCTTATTTACAGCTGGAAGCTGGCTAGCAACAACATAAAGTTTCCATGCATTATTCAGGTGCAAAGACAACTTCCAGGAAACATGGGGTTTATTTCCTGGCCCATTTGAGTACACAGTGATCTAACTTCTATGTCCTTCTATGTCCTGACCTAATATTATTTTGTGCTCTCATCAAGTTATGCAGTCACTAAAGCTGACTTGAAGCTTCCTATCCACTCCTATATAAGGACCGGGCTGCCTTTGTGTGCTTGCAGTCTCCAAAATGAAAAGGCTAAGGAGCTTGGCTTTCAAACTCCAAGAGCTTCTTGCAACAGTCCATCAGACTTTGGCAACATTTGTAGGAGGAAAGATGTTTGTGCCTGAGATGTTAAAGAAAGAAATATCTAAAAAAGATAATGCTATGTTGCCAAAAGCAAAGAAGCATTACCCAAACTAAAGGGAGCGAGCCTGTGTGAATAAGGAAGATTTATGCAGGTCCTATGCTAGACAGTGTTGCATATTGCATGCAGATTATAGTCTACTACTGCTCAAACTGTATCAGAAAACCTGCAAAATTCTTTCTCATTTTCAAATGCTACTTAAGGAACGAATCATAACACACTTACTTGTGGTAAAACATCCGGGCCATGCCCATCCTTTGTTTTTCTCCTCCCGATAAGACATCTTTCCAATCCATGATGGCATCCCAGCCTTTTTAAAAAAATGCAAACAAAATGAGTCAGGACAATATAAGTTTATGAAGGAAATGCAGCTTCACTTGCAACATCTCTGCAATCTGTAACCAAAATCATAAAGATCATTTCCACTGCAGAAGAGACAGCTCAGGCTTCTGAACTACATCTTCTGAAATATCTCAACACTTATCCACTGGCAATCAATTGGAAAAATGTCCGTTATATCATGACAATTTTGAAAGTGGAATTTAGACTTCATGGTCATATAGGTATTGTAAAAAAAATTGACTTACCATCTCTTTGAAAAAACCTCTTTGACCTGTATATAACTAGCAATTTTATTTTGTCATATTTGTTTCATGGAACAATTATCTATTTTTTCTTGAAAGGCAAGAGTGGAAATTTAAAAGCAAATTAAAATAAATAAAGTATAAAAAATAAAGAGCATGTCAGACTGCACTCACTACTGTAGGCAAAGAAAACTGTCATCAAACCCAACAGAAACACAACTACAGACACAGGGATGTATCTGTGTGCACAGACAGGCAGCAAAACTGAAATCAGACAGAAGAATATTCTCTAAAAATTTCCTACTACCTTGTATTTAAAAATAATCCACAACTGTTATAACATGGGGTATCCTCATTTAATATTCTGCATGGCAGAAAACTGATTTATTTCTTTATCACTTTCAGGTACATGCAACAGGAGCATGAGGCCTTTTATCTGTGAGCTTACAGCAGACTGGTGCTCTGTGAGTACTCAGGCATGATTCATTCCTACTACTGAAAAACTTAAAGTAACAAATTACCTTACCGAAAGTAAGTTTTCAGTCAAACAACCCATATGGATAGAGTAGCAAAATAGACAAGTTTTCAAAAAAAAGAGTGTGGAAGTAGCAAAATGTCTGATAGGACATTTTTCTCAACAGATCTTCTATTCATGAGACAAGCAGCTGAAGCAGGACAGAGGAAGAGAACATTTTTTCAGATCAGCCCCAGAAATACTCTAAAAAGTTAATAACAAAACCAAAACCCCCTTTTCTGCCACTGCCAAAATTAAAATAAATATTGGCCAGAAAAGACCATAAATAAGATAAAGCAAGGAGGGTGGGCTGTGTTATTTCTGATACCTACACAAATGTGAGACAATGGGGTGCAGGAGGCTGGGTACTGCTCTAACCTGTGCTTGGTGCTATACCAGGGCTTGGCAGGACTGAACAAAACATCAGTGAAACATCTGATGAGGGGCTGTGTGACCAAAAACAGGAATTGATAATGACAGAGACTAAATTTCAAGAATTTGCTCTACATAAAGTTAGAAAATACAATTTAATGATTTTTTAAAAATAAATATTAATAAAGTTAGATTTAAAAACCAGGCATATGCGAGAAAGACATCACTTTTAGTGATCCGATAGTTCTCCCCTATTTTCCTTCCATTCTTGTTTAAGGATGCCAGTGGGTGCCCTCCCAGGAGCACATACAGTGCTTTCTATCAGCAGGCTCTCAGCAAAGATGGAGCTGTGTAGTGATTAACTGAATCACCATTTGGATAAACTCTGGTAAAGGGAACAGATACACACAGAGATACACACAGGCTGCTTTTGCTGAGCAGTCCCAGTGCTGGGACCTCACAGAGAGCTGGAGTGCTGTTCCACCAACAACCCGAGCTTCTAAAAAGCACTGTAAAACACCTGGAAAGCTCCCTTTTGGCAAAGGGTTCTAGCAAGGGATGGGAACAGCTCTTCACAAAAGCCATAGAAACAACTATGCTTCTGAAGACAACATACAAGCTGCTGCTTATGTTCTGTTATTTTCAAGCTGAGAATACAGATGAGCTCCAGGACCTGGATCTGAGCTAGGGTGTGGGTGGGTGTGCATGTGTGCACATGTACCCGGAGAAGCAGTGCCTGCATTCATACAGTTTCTTCCTGATCAGCTGGTTTACAAAGGCTTATTAAAAGACAAAAAGGGAATGTAGTTCAAGAAGAAGCATCCTCTTGTCAGCAAAATAATTCTATTATTTTCTCTAAAGGGCTAAGATTTAACCTCTGTTTACCAGGATACAATGGTCATCTCTGTGGTTGCTTCAACTTACATTCTAACTGAACATGACGTGCATCTTGTCTCTTCCTGCCTAGCACTCTCCCTGAACTCTCCTATTTTCCACTTGGAATGCCTCAAACAACAGATAAGGAAGGATGCAATTTTATATTGCCCCTTTAAAAAATTCTTTTCTAATGTCTAAATAATTTTGTCCAAACACTTAGGCATTGTAACTCACACTAAACTGACTCCCCCTGTCTGTGAACAATAGTGCACCTACTTGTCTCCTGTTTCTTCCTGCTGACATGGCACAGGTCAGTGAAGGTACTTAGTATTCTGGAAATATCAGCCAAGTCAGTGGCTTAGGTCACCCATAACTACATTCACTTCACAAATGAAGAAATGAAATGGCTCACCCATGAATGCAGCACAAATCTCTCAGTAGGTGCAAACATAATCCTGGCTTTCAGAGTCCAAATTCCTTGCCCACCTTCTTGTTACGGCTTTTGCAGCCAGTAAGACAAAGAGCATGTTTAATGTGCTGGGGCACAGTAACAGCAGCAGAAATACATACGGCTGCCGGCAAAAACTAGTGATGGCCTCAGGATAGCAGCATTGCATTTTCTTGCTTGGCTTCTTTCATAATTCCTTTAATCTCAGTTTTCTGAAGGAAAATGCAAGCTGTATTTGGCAACAAAAAATGGGTTACTCCTGGGATCTGTAGCCCTCCGTATCCTTCATTCTTGTGAATTGTTGCATTTTCATGCAAGACTGAGCATTCAGCTGCCATGAAAAGATTAAAAAGTTCCTTTTTCAGATCTGCATTCCAATGCACATTATCAGACATGGACTGAAGGACAGAAGAAAGGCTAACACAGCAGACCACAGCCAGAGAGTCCACCCCTGCCAAGCTTTCAGGCATGGAAGCCTCTTTCACAGCATATGCAAAGAGAGCCCGGTGCTTTGCAGGATGAATATGCAAAGACAACCCGGAGCTGAGCAAGGAACAAAGAGACCATCAATTGCATGAGCCCCAGCTCAGCATGACACTGCAGGGATTTGTGTCTCTGGATTTCAGAGGCACTGGAAAAGCTGGCAGAGCTCTCCAGAGTTCCTGATGGTACCAGTAACAAAAGCAAATCCAGGGCTAAAGCGATCAGATGAAAATCTCAGAGAGAGGAAATGGGCTTGTCCATCTGTTTATATGTGGCCTAGCACAGATTCACAGAGCAAGACCCAAAGATATGACAAATGCACAAAATAATGAGGAATAATTACAATGTGGGGTGCTGAGACACCGTAAACAGGTTGAACTTGCTCAGTAATGTCATCAGCCCCAACCAGACAGGCCCGGTCACGCGTGCACTGCGCAGCTACACATCCTTGTGGCTCCTCTCGTGTGACAGGCTGTCGGCAGCCCAGGGCTGCACCTCGACTGACACTTGCTAAATATACACAGATTTTCAAAGCAGGTCAGAAGGAACTACTTTATGTATATGTACTGCATATCTCCATGCTTTTAGCTCCCATTTCTGGACATGCTTTTTCATCACACATGTTGAATGCAACCTTCATTTTGTATGAAATTATGGTTCTGGTAGAGCTAACAACTTTGCAGATGCTGATGGGGGCACCTTTCAGATAATAAAAAGGTGAGTAACAAAACAGCATTCCTCTAATGCCCAGCTGGTGAGAAAAACATTTGTGTGGGCCTCAGTGGGAAGGGAGCTCTGCCTCCAGCAGCAAGGGGGGCTAATGCCAACAGCCCCTGGCACAGGGTTCTTTGAGGGTTTGGGCTAAGGAGCATCCAGAACAGTGGTTCTTGGGAGGGGGATTGTTGTTTTGGTGGATTTGATATATTCTGTTGATACCTACTGAAAAATGTTTCATGAGGGTAACACAGAAGCTAAATGCCAAACTGGGCTATTTATTTTATTTACTTGTAACTGGGTCAAACCTTAATGCTAGAAAAAGAGAGGAATTTCTGTCATTGGCAGCAACAGAAACAACATCAGACATAATACTTGGAATGTGGTGACCCTTGTACTGATGCAATGTGGAAGTAACTCAGCCAAAAACAATAACATCACGCCGGAACAAATAATTTGAGTCAAAGTTGTGCACTTCTGGCTTCATCTGGCTTTTTCATAACTGCCCACAAGGAGCAGAACACAAAACTACAAAGCATCAGATTATACACACATTACATTCGTGATCAATTAAAGCACAAGAGGTTTACATGGGATTTTTCATTATTTCAGAAAGAAAAAAGTTCAATTTTTAATAAAAATAATTTTAGTTTAAAAATATGATTTTTAAGATTTTGAAAAAGAATAAAATAAAAATTGGAATTAAAAAATACTAGTCTATGTCTAAACAAAAAAATTCAACAGTTCACTTTCAGCAAGTATTTCTCTGTCTTGCTGGTTCAAAAAACCTCAGAGCATGAGTTTTTGTCCTAGACCAGGGGCAGCTTTAAAAAATATCTAAGCATATGAAATCCATGTAACGTGTCAGATCATATGTCAGAGATTTCCTGCCTTGGCACTTGTCTCTGCAAATGCCCAAGAAGAACAGGGAACAAGTAAGTATATTATGGTCCTAAAAACTTCCTGGTATGTGCTAATCTCTCTCCCTGTTTTCCGGCTTTGCCCAGCTCTGTCACTTTAGATTACAAAGCATATAAGTCACATTTTTCCCAAACATTTGTTTGTGCAAACTTTTGCACAGTCTGCCCTTATCCTGAGCTTCAATATAGCACCAGTGAACATTAACAGTGTCCTCTAGACTTTGTAATAGATTGTGTGTGTTGTGCACATACAGTCAGACAGGCAGAAGAGCGAGAACAGGGTCAGCAATAAATACTTTCTTTGGCACGGAAAGCAGCACAAGACTGATCCAAACCTGGGGTTTCGGCTTGGCAACACAGAACAGTGACTGTAGCCAAGGCATCTCGTACATGGGGCACAGGGACTGCCCCATCACCAGTTACACGATCCAGCTGCAGGGTCAGAAACCACAACCGTGAGCACTCAGAGACTGCTGGGGAGGTGCCTTTGGCCGCCAAGGGTCGTGTGTTGTGCAGTCCAACCACAAGTACCAGCACACAATGAATGCACACACTCCACAGTGACTTCTTGCCACTGACAATTTAACTGCTCCTCCTCTTCCAGCTGCCCATTCCAACATTCCTGCTTGTTCTTCTGCAATCTGGGCACCTCACTTAGTGAAGTAAGTGACTCAGGAATACTAACAGGAATAGTTGTAGTGTCAGTGTAGGAAGGAGAGGCCTTCTCTGCAATTGTTCTGGTCACTGAGTTTAGCTCTGCCCACTTTTTCTTCTGTTATACGATCAGATCTGAATAATAACATGAATCAGAATGATGGCAGATTCTTATTTTCTATTGCAACAGTAATTATTACATTCTTAACAAAGAAGCATTAACCCATGGTGGAGAAGTATCTTTAGGTATACAATCGCCCTTGTAAATGATTACTACTTCCCACTCTAAAATGCGTAGAAAAGACTCAGGAGTGTCCATGCATACTTTAAAAATAAAAGACACCTTCTGCCTCTCTAACAGAACAACAGGCAGCCATCCAGGAATGGGAATTTAAACATTGTACTGGGATTCCCAATGGCTGAAGCACTACTCTCTGTTGTCAGAATGATCCTGAGAGTCACCAAGCACACACATTACAAGGCAATGCACCCAAAGTACCTGATCAAAAAGAAGCACTTACAGCTGGCACAGAAAGGCAGGGTATATTCAGCACACCCCGTAATGGGGTCTGAAGATCCTTTTTCTTCTCTCTACATGTTACCAACTTTGTCCTATGTCTGTTTTAAAAGCATAATTATGGGGAGGAAATTGAAACTAGAGATTAGTGTCTGATAGGAACAAAAGGATAAAAATTATTGCAGTGCTTAGGGAAAAAAGCCATGAAATGCTCCAGTTCCTTAGACACAAAAGAAGCCTTTAGCATCTTGACATTTATAGTGCCAGTATATATATATATATACACAGTCTCCTACTCTGAGAACAAACAATGCTGAGAACACACGGCAACATAAACAGCAAGAAGTAGATGGCAACACTCTACTGCCAGCCAGTGTCACATGGTTATTTTTAACTTGCTCACTCTGGTAGGGTGGTCTCAGACACTCTTTCTCATGGCACATACTCCCGCTGATCCCACAAACTATGGAGGTGAAAGCAGATCTGACTCTCTCCTCATTCACATGCTTTCAAGTTGATGTAGTCAGTGACATTACAATGTTTTAAGATGGGTCACAGTTCTTATGAAAATCAAGGAAGGTCATTGATCCCACAATACCAGGAAAAGACTGGCCATCACAAGATAATGAGGATGTTCAGCTTGGGCATGGATTTACTGGGGAAGAGAGGAGCACTGAGCTCTTCTCCCTCTGTTAACATCAGAAGCAAAAATCGTGGCTGTGCAGCTCCCACAGCCACAAAGGTCTGGATCCAGTCTTGTCAGTTCAGTTAGTAAAGGTCAGTCACACTAAGACACACATGCAAGGAATGGATTTTACAAAATGTTTTTTACAAAAATATGCGATTTACCTCCTTCTCTTTGAACTATGTGGTACAGATGAACCATATGCAGAATAGACTCCAGATCTTGATCCTGGTAGCCTTTCTCATGCATGTCTTCCACTGAGTCTGGATAGATGACTTGATCTCGTAGTGTTCCAATGGACATGTAGGGCCTGAGGAACAACACACAGAAACTGGTAATCTGAGGCTGGCTTCAACTGAGCACATCTTGCTGACGCTCTATGAACAGAGTATACTGCTTTATACTGTGTTGCTAAAACTGGATTTATCCAGTGGGTGCATTGTGGTGAACATTTTTCTAAACTTACCTTAAGGACAATGTATTGTTTCCATAGCAGCTGATTACAGGGTAACAACAAGGGTAGATTTAGCATGGAAACACAACGACAGATTAGGCAGAGTAAATATCCACTTCACAGCCCATTTGGAGTGCTTTCACTTGGAATTAGCAGAATTATCCTGTATTCAAGGTTTGGTACTCTAAGAGATTTTAAAATTGATTTAAACACTCACATGTTGAAATCAAGTTGTAACAAAAACATTGCAGCTCAAACTGGTAAAGAATTCCATGGTGCAGCAGGAGACACACAAGTCAGACAGGAGAGCACTGAAAACCCTCTTTGCACTGAAAACCTTCTTTCTCTACTATTCTAGAGTGCAGAATTAGGACCGAGCATAACTTAGGTGGCTCTGGAAGCCAGTGTACCACTTCTGAATTGCAAAGTAGCACACATTAAAGGGGCTGGTCACCTTAAACCTCCCAGCACCAGCCTCCCTTTACCAAGTACAAGGCTGCTCTGTATGTGAAGCAGCTTCTTGATCACCATATTTCCAGACCAGGTAATACCATCTGTCTTACTAAAACAAGCTGTCTCTAATTTGAAGCCAGAGTCCCCAGTCATGGTTGTGTCCCTGGAAAGGCTATGGACAATTGCCACAATATCATGAGCTGTGCCCAGCCTCTGGTACAGCCCAGGCCTCAAAAATCCTCCTAGTCTCAAAACAAAGTAAACTGAAAGAACAGTTTCACAGCTCTCTAAAAGATATCAGGCCGTTCAGGTTAAGATAGCAAAGGCAACCTAAGACACATCTATTTCACCATTTATTTTGCTGGTCTAAGGATTTCTTGTGAAGAACAAATATCCATCCTATCTCACAGACACTGCTGATAGCTCTTGGACACTGGAAACACCACAGGAATAGTCTGTGGGATTTTGAGCTTGGAAGGGAAAGCCAGAGCCAAAGAACAGTCAGGCTCCAGACTTTTTTCTGTTTTCTGTGCCAGGAGTTCCACTAAGTCCCTCTGGGTTCATCTGCTAAAACAATGCTAGTCTTATTAAAGCTGTAGTGCCAGGGGATGATGATAGAGAGGAGCAGTCAAAACTGGGCCAGCAATGAGGAGGCTTCCAGGCAGCTTTCTCTTGCCACTAGGAACTGCTTCCAACAACTTCACATTGTATTAAAAAGCGGTCAGTTTTCTTCCCTAAAAAGCTCTGGGCATGCATGGTGGGAAGGTCTCAGCCATGCAGAGGCTTTGCCAGGCAGAGAAGTGTAATACCTCAGATTTCTCCCCTTCTCTTGGAGGTGTCTGCAGAAGGGTGGATCTATCCATTGTTATTCTGAGAGTCCCTAAAATACACCACAGAGTAATGTGAAGGAACTCACAGAGAAACAAATGAAGAATTACAGAACTAAAGTTGCCATATAAACTAAAATTCATATGCAAGCTGGCATCAGCTGCATTGGTTTTAGTGCTGCAAACATCCATGGTGAACTGTCTGTACCCGCCCATAGTTAAACTACTTTTACCACCAGCTGGGTGAGGATGGGAATGGCAGGGGATCTGA
Source organism: Corvus cornix cornix (assembly GCF_000738735.6). Lineage (NCBI taxonomy): Eukaryota > Metazoa > Chordata > Aves > Passeriformes > Corvidae > Corvus > Corvus cornix. Next base: position 14,238,167 of record NC_047057.1, on the reverse strand, counting down.
ACTCTTTGCAAATATTTGGTCATCTCTGTGTTGTGGTGAGCACCCGGATGGAGGAAAACCAGAACCACAAGTCAAATACAAGCACTGCTTGCTCCTCTTTGCTCACTGTTCTGCTGTCTGCTTATTGTGGCAATAGTATTGCTCTGGGCTGCTGCATGAACACTTGCACCAAGTGCAGTGAACCACTTACATTAATTGGGGCATTGCAAAATCTTAACTCTAAACATTAAGTAACTTCATGAAGTAATGAGATATTACATATCCACGACGCTCTCCATCTTAAATCCCAAAGGGCTTGACTTCTTGCATGTGTAGAATCACTTCACTTGCTCCAGACTGCTGCCACCTCTGGGACAGAAGAGCAACTTCAGCCGGGCTTAGAAAGTTTAAAATCAGTGGGTGAGACTGTGTAATTTAGGTGAAGCTGCAGGTAAGGGCAAGGAGGACAGAGTTACCTATCATATAATTTGTCTGGGGTTTAATACCTTACTCTTGTGAAGTATGATCCTGTGATGACTAGCAGCTCTGAGATTTAACCTACGGCAAAACAGGGAAAGCAATGCTCAAACACACTGTGCCAGGACATTTGGTGCCATGCTGTTTACTGAGTCACCAGCCCTGCTTCCTGGCACAGCCGGATTTTCCTTGTGGCCTCCCATCTAAACACACCGGTACTACCAAGCATGCCTCGCTCCACCTAGTTTGTAAAAATTACAGAAAAGCCCAGCCTGCAGTGGAATAATAAACCCCACCAATTCCTAACTAGCAGAAAGAAAGAATAGCTTATTGGTTACAGGTCTGTTCCAGGAGGTGAGCGAGCATGCTCTGCTCCCCTCATCTCATAAAAAGTCACTCATGTCCCTGAGGGGACACTTCATCTTTCTTGGCATGGGATATCTCACTTGGGGCTCCAAATCTTGACAACAAAGAGAGGCACCTCTATGGTTGATTTATTCCATTCATTTAAGGGTGGGGATGGATTGCTACCTGGGGGTGTCTTTTCCCTTGATGGGGGCACAGCCCAGGCAACTGACTAAGATAATTAATTTCTAAAGTGCTGAAGTTAGATGAGATCTCATCTAACTCATACTCTCATAATCTTATACTAAACCAGAATTTTCTAGTCATGCCTTGAAGACAATAACCTCCTTATGCATCATGGGTGCCACAAAGTTAAACACATTAAAACCTCAGGTGTTCTTGTAACTGGGGTTACATAGGCTTAGCAGGTCACTAAGCAATAAGAAGTATGGGTAACTGGATACAGCAACACTGAAATTTTGGCTTTGCCAGTAAGCTCCTTGTTAAAATACTGTTGTCATTAATTTTTTAGCAGTTTGAACAACAAAAAGTCTTTTTGTCCTAAAGTAATACTTGAGTTTAACTGGACTTAATTGATTTCTGATGGAGTTTTTCCTTTCAGCCACAGTGTCTGGGTTCCAGCCTCAAAGAAAGCACTCTTATAGACTCTGAAAGCAACTCCTCTGCCATGCTGAGGTAATGTCTTTGGTGGTAATAGCTCTACAATTGTTTTCTTTCTTTCTCTGCTTTCTGAAAAAAGATTTCTATGCCATTTTTGTGTTACTGGATTTAAGACCATTAATCCTTTTGTAAAGCTTTGGTATCAAGCCTCCAAAAGCTAAGAAAACTTATTCATTCTTGCCTGTTTTTCTGGGATATGAAGGCATTTATTGGATGAGATACTTTCAGTTCTCATAAACTGATAGTTTTGCAGTCAGTTTGACAGCTTTACCGCATGACCAATTTTAGCTTGGTGCACTTAGCACTTCACCTTGCAGCATTGTGACTTCATTCTGCTAGAAACAAGCTTATGGCTTCCTCCTTCCAGTGCAGGCTTTAAAGAAAGATAGTATCAAGAATCTGCCATCTGAAGCCTGTGGTATGGACAATTCCCCAGGGTCCTTGTGACACATGACATTGTGTACAATCCTGGCATAATAATTGAGAAAACACAGGGGGAGGACAAGCTAGTGCTGCTGATGCTACAGTTTCTTCACTGCAGTCAGCTCTGGGAAGGGAAAAGGGGGCAGATGCTACAGAACATTCTGCAGGACATACCAGCCCTTGCGTTTCCAAACAGAGGACTTATGTGCTGGAGATGTTTGCATGGAGAAAAGGCTATCACACAATTCAAAGGGACTGTAGATCACTGCACATGGTAGCCAGGCTGTACTGACATCTAGTAATTCTCTGATGTCTTGAAGAGCAGAGGACTTCACACTTTGGGGTAGCAAGTTAAGTGAGACAACTTGCTCAGATGTCAAGAAATTTCTGTTCCAAAACCAGAACAAGCCATATCCACTTGAAATATTTCCAGTGCTTCCTGAATGCATTCAAAGGTGTTTTCATCTTCTGTGCAAAATAAATTGTGCTGACAGAACTGATACTCTGTCCTGACATCCATAATTTTATTTTAAAGAATTACAGCAAGCAATCAATGTGGAATCTGAGAGTCTGTAAAGCAATCTGAATGGTCACAGTCTTAACTACAAGCACCCTGGAATAACAAAGTGACCAAAAATAAACCATAATTAGGTGTCTGGCATCAGAAGTTAAAGGGTATTAGTTCAATGTAAGTACCCAAGGAACTGCCGTCAGGTACGGTCTAAAGCTCACCTTTAGAGGTTTATTATTAACATTTAAATTAACATTTCCTCCATGGCAAGTAAAGTCTAAAAATGTGTGGCTTGTGGTTCTGAGACCCATCTGCATGGCCCCGACTGAGCGATTAATACCTGATTTGCCATTTGCTGTCCAAGTGTGTTTGCAGTTATTATTGCAATATTATTCTCACAGATATGCAAAGTTATGTGGAGGAATTATGTACAAGCAACTATAAACACTTGCCTGACCCACATAAAAGCATCTGTCTCTGGCTGACAAGATGCATCTCTAATACATCCAAGTGGGAGAGAAAAAGGGGAACACTACACCTGGGATTCTCCTTTTCAGATAAATTGCAGCTTGGATTTTCAAAGGAGATTGGATGGCTTCAGAATGTAATTCAGCATGCTTTATTTGACAACTAAAATAAAATGTATTTCAAATTTAGGCATCTCTATTTAAAAAGGTGATACTGGAGCCCAAGCCCCAGCCATGGGGATACCTTCCTAGGAAACTTGAAAGACCTTAAGAAGTCAGTGCTTGCGCTGAAGAATCTCCAGTTCAGAAAGTCAAATGTTGTCTAATTCCTTGGAAGGTTCAGCACAGCATGGAATATTAGAGCAACAGTTTTAAGTCCAACACAAAACCCTGCAGCTACTAGAGATGCAAGAGGAGGACCTGTATGACAAGTTTATGGTTAGCATAGCTCTTCCAAGAACTGGGTTCAGGTTTAGTTCTTCTCAGCTTGCAGCACATCAGATTGCTATTTTTCTAGGCTAGTGTCCTGGCTAAAAAGGAGTCAAACAGAGGGCACCTTCTAATCTTCCCACTGAAGCAAGGAAACTACTGTTAAGAGGCAAGAACCACGTGTCCAAAGAGAGTGTTATTGGAAAGAGCCTAATTATATACTATACTAGTCAGAGTCCTCAACCGGAAGAAGGGAGACTTTAGTACCAGTCTTTTTTTCCCCAACGCTCTTTAAGGTAAAATCCAGTAACTATCCTAATCCTTCAGTAGCACTGTAAAAATACTTAAAGGGGATTCCAATCTTATTTAGGTGCCTGCTCTCAGGAGAGACAAATGGGTTTAACATTTAGCTCTCAGTTTGGCACCTAAGCTGCAGTAAGTGGCAGAAGATCAGACATACTTTTATACTTAGAGATTCCTACAGGTTAACTCTAGGTGGCTCCCTTTACCTACAACATAAATATTTTGGATCATTTTTCAAAAGCTCGACATCTCTGCCCGACCATCTAGGGGATCCCCCCATATTTGAATTCTCCATCACCTTGCTTGCCAAGACTGTAATTTTAGGAGGCGCTCTACTTTGTCTGGAATCACCTCAGCAAAACTCCAGTTATTGCAATGCTCCTGATTTAGATTAATAGTAAAAACTCCAGTTTTCACTAACAGTAATGCTTGATCAACGGTGATCAACAAGAAACAACAGCTTCCACCAATTAAAGTAACTGAATTCTTAGTAATTCTTCGATGACATTAATAAAATAAACAGAAAAAAAAAGATGGCACCACCACTACAAATTTGAGAAAATAAAATGTCTTGAATGAAAGTGAATTAAGTTCTTTTTCAGTAGTGTTGTATCCACTACTCTCACACAGAAGGTGCTATCATCAAAGAGTTAAAAAATAATAAATAATAGCTATCAAAATTTTAAAAAACACAGCAGGCTGTTTATTACATTGTGTCTAGTTCAAGGGATTTTAGGGCCAGCTAAAGTTTCAGTAACCCTTCTAAATATATAAATAATTGATCTGTCTTTAAACTACCCTACACTGAACTTTGCTCTCCACTCATACAGAACTAGCCAGAAACATCCTCTAAATATTTCAGATAGATCAGTTACCTGAGTGGAAAATCCTACCAGAGCACTAAAGACCATAATGCCAAGGAACATAGTTAACAGGAAATGAAATGCACAGTATGAAAGGCTGAATTCTCAATGCATATAATTAGAATCTGGTATCAAAGGCTGAAAAAAATCACATTAATCACTCTGTGGCTTTTTTTTTTTTGTGAAAAAGCTGTGCACATTTCTGCAAGAAAACAATCTGGGAGCACACAATAACCAGAAAGGTAAAAGAAGCCTTTAAATTAAAGTGCTATTCATACTCAGGTATCATCTCATCTCTTGATTTTTCACTATTACCAAGATCATGTATAGACAGAATATTACTGGAACTGGCCAGATGGCAAAAAATGTTCAAGGTGAACAATTCGCATAATTATTCAGTTCAGTCTGTTTGTATCTTGTGATCGGCAGAGAAAACACAAAAACACATGTATAATTAAAATCAGACTCCAAACGATTGCTACAAAATTTTAGCAGCTAATGCATTCTGAAATAATTATACCACATGCAATGAATCAATCAAATGAAGGGAAAATACTCTCCTTTTCTTAAACTTCCAGTGTTTGCACACCCAGTCTTTTCATACCTCTGGCAGTACTGATGATAAAAGGATTATCTGGATGGATGATCATGAAGATCAATGAATTGAGGAAAGAACAATGAGCTGTTCTGGATAAGGTTCTAGCCTGCCAGTCCCACCAGGCATACTCTAGCCTAAGAGGTGTTTCTGAGTTTTACCACAGCAATGTAACACAACGAGCAAGTTTCCCCCTTTTAGAATGATCCCAAGTTGTTCATAGTTTTGTAGATGAGAAGTGACAACTTATTTCACAGAGAAGAGGAAGTGTAGACAGCAAAGCCTCTAGAGCAAAGGCTGGTTTTGCTTTGGGTTTCTACAGTGCTTAGTTGTCCATGGCCTAACTTTTTCCATAGACAAGTATTCACAGAGCAATAGTGTGTCTGCAGTGAAACACCTGCCAACAAGTGAGAAGCCACACACTGCACTGACTTCCTTCTCTAATCTGCTGTGAAACACTGCATTACACAGGACAGAACGTGACGGAATAGAGACACACCATGTATATGGATACATGGAACATTATTACAGACATTTTATAAGCATTATTGGTATATGACGCCACTCTGCAAGGGAGCTGTAGTAATAAGCAGAAACAAAGATTGATATGGAATAATTAATGCAAAATGTTAGGCAAATAACCAAGCCTGGGAAAGTCTTCCCTCTTGGGGAGGCCACATTCCCATCTAAGCTAGGTAGGTGCACACATGATGAACTGAACAAAAAATCCCACCTGCTACATTCTCCCACAAGACCATGACATAATTATTGGCATAAGAACAATGAAGTGAAAAATCCAGTATTGTGGGGACTACTCAGCATTGTCAGCAGGAGAGATTCATCTCACCTAGAAGTTACTTATGTAAGTCTGAGTTAGTTACCCCTGGCCGTCTTTGTAGTCAATGGTGTCCTCTACTGAACTGGGCCTAGTACACAGGACAAGCAGCTGCAGTGATTCCAGCTGGAAGACTGTTGTGCATTATGGAGTTGGTGATCTGTGGAACAGTTGCCTTGAGTGGGCCTGTGCTATACTTTGCTGGACTGTGTTAAGTTCTGCTGCACCCAGAGCTTGGCCTTCAGGCCTGTGCTGCACTGCACTTATCTCCTGGGTGCAGGATAAACTTTGTCAGCTAATCTTGATGGAGGAGCCTGCAAGCAGCTCCCACCTGGCACCAGCAATTACACTGCCAGCGTGTCCTTGTCTTTATCTTGGAGTGAAGCAGCATGTTCTCATGGCAACATCCTTTGGTCTGACAGTAGAAGTGACAAATGGCATTGTTTACTTCTAAGAGAATCCTACCAGAGCACTCAACACTACAGTGCCAAGGAACCTTAGCACAGATGGGACCAAGTGTAGCATATGCTGCACTGACTAGGTCTGTCTGATGCTGCACAATGCTGGGCTCCTAGCATCTGATGGGATTCAAGTACCACAGAACTGATGAAGGGACTGGATCATCTCTCCTATGAGGAAAGAGACCTGAGGGTGTTCAGCCTGAAGAAGAGAAGGCTCAAGGGGATCTTATCAACTTATATAAATACCTGAAGGGAGGGTGAAAAGCGGACAGAGCTGGGCTCTTTTCACTGGTGTCAAGTGACAGGATCAGAGCAAATGGGCACAAACTGAAACAGGAGATGCCATATGAGCATCTGGAATCAATTTTTCACTGTTACGGTGATCAAGCACTGAAACAAGTTTCCCATAGAGAGGCTGGAGAGTCTATCCTTGGACATATTCAAAATCTGGATATGGTCTTGGGCAAACAGGTTTAGCCTACAGGCAAACACAGAACTAGAAACTAAGAAATGTGTCAGAGTGAGCAGACCATGGAGAAGCTTGGAGAAGGATGAATGACCTTGGAGCTGGACACAGTTCTGAAGTTCTGGAGCCCAGGACACAGGGGCAGGCAAATGGCAAAGCCTAAAGGGCATGGGAAGAACTACTACCTTCTTTTGAAGGAGGAGGTGTTGGCTATGTCTACTACCTGGATTTTTTAAAACATAGAGCACTGTAATGGAGCTTCTGATTGAAAACTATAGTAGGAAGGAGAAAGGACTTATTCCCAGGGAAGTTGATACCAGTTGTTATTAGAGCTTTCAGCTGTCCTTGCCTTACAAAAGCCAGCATCCTTTCAGTCTTTTCATATTAAGCTTTTTATGTCAGGGGGATTTTGTAGTTTATGCTTCCCAGTGCTTCCCACTGTTAGGTAACCAAATCGTTTCTCATTACTTGATATGCATAAGGCATTTGAAAGTGTGCTTTATGATGCTCCTGGGTAAAATATTATTGAAATAGTAAACAGCTGCCATTCTGTTCATCTGTCAAAGATCCTTTGTTGCACAGTTGCAAGGCAGGTGCATTAAGCTGGAGGTAACTGCTCAAGCTGAACAGAGTTCTAATGGGAGCTTAGCAAAGAAACTAGGTCATGTAAATGCAACCACCAGATTACTCCTGAAAATGCAACTTTGTCTGTACCACTGCTAAACTACACAGAGTTCTCAGTTAATCCCTGGGTGAATTTGTTCCCCTGGCACTGCTACTAAAACTAAATTTTAAAGGCAAAAGAAGTTGTGGATACCCCATCCCTCTAAATGTTCAAGGCCAGGCTGGACAGGCCTTTGTGCAACCTCGTCTAGTGGAAGGTGTCCCTGCCCATGGCAGGGGTTTGGAAGTAGATGGTCTTAAAGGTCCCCTTTAACCCAAGGCATGCTATGATTCTATGAGCTGCTTGTATCAGCAAAATGAACCTGACACAGATCAAATAGATTGTCATTGTTTTGCAGGATAGATCCTATAAGTACCAGCCATGTATTCACTTCTTATAATCTATTAATGACTTGGTAATTATGTTTGTCAAGCCTGACAGTGTACTTTAAAAAAGTTCAAAGCTTATTTTTCCTAGTTTTTAAATGAAGTTCCATAAACAGTTTGGCACATACATGGATGCCTGGAGGAAAAGTTGAGTATGTATCAACATATCTCAGTTCCTCACCCACATTTAGTCTTCTTGGTATCTCCTATAGCCACAGCTTGCTCCAGACATGCCCCAGTCTGAAGGCACTGAGGGATCAAAACCCCAAAGAATGCTGAAGTCCTTCACAAATACCAGTTTAGCAGTAGCCCTTAAATGTGGGATTTATGTAAATACGTTTTAAACCCAAACTAAATCCCAATGCAGCAAGTTGACTACATACTTCAATCTGGAATTTATGCAACACTTTCCTTAATAACAGAAAATACCTGTAAACTATGCTTTAATCAGCTGACTCTTGTGTCTGGGCAGTAGAGAAGACACCTGGCATGGCTCGGGGGGAGAAGCAACTAACACACAAAACCATTTCCCACCTCTGACTATCAGCATTGGTCAATTTTGTACATGATGTCCTACCAAGAGGTACTGCCATTACTTGTGAGCAGTCAGCACACAGACCTAATAATAAACATTCAAACTTTACAGCTGTGAGTGAGCCTTCAGAGGAAATGGAGAGGTTTCACAGAGATCCTGGCAGGCAAAGCTTCAGCCAACCTACAGGGCAGCAAGGCAAGAACTTTTCTGTTCTAGCTGAGGAAAGATGGAACTTTCATCAATCAGGAAGGATAAGTGCAAGCATTTCTATAGGAATGCCAAAAAGATGAAATGGAAGAAGCTGTGCCCTGGCCAAGGGGAGAGCCTGACAGCCCTATCAGATGCAAGGCCACAGTTTCTAACAAACAGCAGAACTGAGGTAAGCTGTCTGGAACGGATTAATCTCAAAAGAGGAAAAATAAGATACAAAGTAGCAGGCAATTTTTAAAGCATAACTATATCAAAATAGTATGCAAACTATTGCACACAGTATGAAGTGCGTTGTGTTACGTTTTTTGTTAATGCTTATCTACCAAAGACCTTTTTCTCATCTGTCAGATAAGCAGTGAACTTTGGAAATAAACACATTGAAAAGGAGCATCATGAACTTGGTAACAGCAAGTCTGACAGACAGATCCAGTGTGCCAGGGAGCAGGTGTCTGTAGGGCATGATATGAACCAATGGCAAAGTATCGAAGGAACAAGTCCATGTGGTGCTGCACTATGAGCAAAATGCTGAAGGGCAATGACAATTGCTGGTGCACTGTTGGCATGTGCAATCAGAGTCCAGCTTAACTCCAGCTGACTCAACTAGAAGGATCATAGTTAAAGACAAAGCAGTATTAGCTGACAACAAATTAGGATGTGCAGAATACAACATAGGACAGAGACATCTGAGCCAATCTAAGTGAGATGAGGCAACAGAACTCGTATAGGCATATTTGCACAGCAGTTCATTCAGGCTACTTCTGCAGCAAACCACACACTAATGAGAAAATAGTCTGATACAGAAGAACCATGTAGACACATACTCCATTTGCACAAACTTCCATATGTAATATAGGTTATCTGAAAGTGAAAAACAGCAATTTTGCAAGATTAAATTGTTTACATAATCAAGAACTGTTTCAGGATGAGAGTGGCCACTACTAACTACTCCATGCTTAAGACAACATTTGAGTTGCACTATAATCTTCAAATTTTCATGCGCTTGTAATGTAAAAATTACTTTTATTTCATCACTTTATTATTTATATCACTTAGAACTGGAACATTCTTGCTTGGTTTCATCCACATGATGAATATCCTTGGACTACCTGAGGCAAATCACATCAGACATTTGGATTACTCGATAGATCTAAGGAGAAGAAAAATATCTCTGTAGCTGATGCAATTTTTTTTTAGTATCCAAGGATATTTTTAGAATACAAAAGGAAAAATGCCAGACAGGAAAAGACTTGTAAATGAACTCCAGATAAAATACCAGAAATAAAGCAGATGTATGTGAAACCAAAAAGCCTAGGAGGGCCAGATAAACCTTTAAACTGTTCCATTTCATACTATCCTAGCATTAACAAGAAGGCAGCAAGATATAGGTATATAAATTTTAAATTACAAAGAACAAACAACACTTAATACCAGTTTATCTTTGGTTGCCTCCCTTTTAGGATTTGATAACCCTGGTGTTGAAAGAAAGAAATGTTAGAGATCTACTTGAATGAGCAATAGCAGGAGAGAGAGAGAATACAGAACTGGACCATTGCTGTGACTGCTGAGAAATTGGCTAGGTCTTCTACTAGAATGGCACACACAGTAACAGAGAAACTATGCATGCTACTGGAGAAACACACCTCGCCCAAAAATACAATAAAAACAATCTGGAGAGAAAAACCAGTGACAATGGATGAGGAGAAAGTAGTACAATGTATTACTCCAGGCTCTATAGGAATCAGTCCTCAAGAAAGACAGAGAAAATGCTGATGGACATTTTAGATATGTGCTGTGCTAGGAAGACTCATGATCAAAGGTTATGGAACCAACAGAGACTGCATGAGACATGCCTCCATGCAAATAAGACAATATGACACAGCAGGCAGAAAATTATTAACAATTTAGCTCAATAACCCAGTGGTAATTAGAGCTTTACTGCAGCTTTATGGTGTAGAGATATTGAGGAATATTCCTGTGCTGTTGTCAAGGTAACCTGCAAGTATGTAGGTGTGAAATTTTGCTGGCATTTATATCAAACTAAGGAAATGAGCGCCAACATGTGCAGAATCGGTTTCCTTACAACTGAAAAAGCTGAGAATTTTCATTGGAGAGCAAGAAAAGCTGGAGTAAATGCTAGGAGGAATTGTGTGCTAGAGCTCTTTAATTCCATGGAGATGGAGTCTCCTCCCAAGTTTAAGACCAACAGAGTAGAAACAGGGCACAGTCTGGAGAAATAGGCTACTTTCAGATAGGCTATGAGAGGCTAATTCCCAAGTGCTTCAGATAAATCTCGTGGTATATCTTTAGCATGTTAGCATATCTTTACTCATGTTACCCACTACATACTTTTGTTAATTATTTATTATTTAAAATGATGTTTCTGGATTCTGATTGGAATCGTGATTCCTTACCAACTAGAGTGCCACAAGTATTTATTTTTTCATTCATGCTACATTCTTGGCCAGTTGATTAAAAGAGCAATGCAAAGAGGTGGTTAACACAAATGAATTTTACTTTGCAAAAGAAGGACAGAAAGAAGTAGAAGAATGGGTAAGAACATATACTCTGCCAGTTACTCAGTCTCCAATGAGATCTGACAACTTGTTGAGGTGTGACCAGTTCCTAGCACTGATACAACAAGCTGCTTCCGGCACCAAATGATGCTGGATTGCTTAAAGGCTCTTAAAGCTTCCCTCTCTTCTGCCTGCCCTCTCTTCTGCCCACTCTCCTCTTGGACAGGCCTATCAGGGACAGTGGCAGAGCCCCTGAAATTCCTGAACTTTTCTCCAAAAGGGCAATTTTTCTCCCCAAAAGGACAGTTTGTCCTATCAGCGTCCACCAGAACCATGACTGATTACAGACAAATTCTGCGAGGCCTAGCGCTATATAAGGGGAGACAAAATGCCCTCACAGTGATTCACAGCAAAAGATAAAAAAAGCAGTATAATTATGCTAAGTAATCTAGAAACCCAAAAAGACAGGGATTCTTAAGGCTCTGTTTTAAAGCCTACAAACCACTAAGTAATGCTAACTACAAAGCACTTGCAGTGTGGATGAAATTTGGAGTATACAATGAGCTAATTCACATTTTAATTAATCAGTTATGTGTGTAGCTTTTGAACTCGACAAAGACACATGATTTCCCACACATTTCTGGAATACAATGCTGGAACATTAAAAAACAGAAATGAAAAAATAATCTTTTCAGTGAGCTCCTATTTACTGTGGAGTATTTTGTTACTCAGTAGTCAATGTATTCTCCACCATTCATGTGTGCAGATGAGGCTTCCCACGTTTGACTCAAAATGGGCTGATGCAGAATTAAATTCAGCCACAGGAATGCAGATGCTTCAATGGTAACTGTGTCCACTAATGGAAAGCCGTCTTCTATGTCTTAGACCAGAGATGTAATGTATACACATAAACACAGGGATGTCATCCTAACTTGCTGCTCTGATAGACATCCACCAATTCAAGAGCCTTCTGCTGTCCCACAGTTTTCACCTATCCACCAAACAAAAGAGTGAGGAAGGCTGATGCCAGGTTGATCCCATCCCACCACCTCCCAGACCCTGTCAGATGGAACATGTTCCAGAACATTTTCCAGATTGACAGGAATAATTTTCACTAAAGTTATGATGAAATATAAACATGATGAAATGTAGGCAGGGCACTCTACTTTTCAGTCTAGAATTCACAGAATTTTATCTAAGAAAAATAAACAAACAGAAGGTAATCCTGATAAAGCAGCAATTTTCACAGGGTTAATAAGCAAAATTAGCACCAACAGGACCTTACAAAACAAACCTCTTTAATTTGGGGACTTCCGGACAGTTAACAAACCACTACAAAAATCCTAAATATATACTAGAGCCAGGGACAGACAAAAACCTCCAAGTGAATGTGTGATTTATTTAGGCCACAAATAAATGAACTGTTAAAACACTCACAGGTAGATTACAGGTAAAAAAAAAAAAGCCTGGACCACATAAGACAATCCACACAAAAGCCCTAAAACTTTTGCAGAAGAGTCCTCTCAGTCACTAGTCACTCACTGTTGTCCCATTTACCCAGACACAGCTCTGTCCCTTGGGAAGGGAATCACAGAGCTCAAGAAGAGCCACAGAGCTGAGCTAAGAAAATGTCCCTTGGATTCTGCAAGGACATTGCAGCAGGAGCCTTCCTCTTGGGGACTCTACTAGGATGGCCTGCATGTGCCAGTCCCTACATGGCTTTGGTCAAGAGGGCTGCAAGATGTCAGGTGAATTCTGACCAAAACTTTTTGAAATGTTTCAAAGAAGAGGTCTGCTGGACAAACTTTTCCAGCACTGCAAAGTTAGAGGAAGCAGCTAACAAAGAACCATGTTTATGGAAAGGAAAACTCAGCAGATGTGATTCAATCCCCTCCACCAGCACCTTGGCAAATACACGTGAATGCAAGGTGAGTCTGTATGCTTTCACAGAATAAAGGGAACAAAAGTAAAGGGAAAGGGGTGTAAGCAAGCCAGCCACAGATGTTGATCTGAGTAGGGGGCTGGGATCACACAGAGGAAGGACGAGGCTGAAACTCAAGATTTTCTTCAAGAAAAAAATCCAGATTAGCTTTTGTTCTGAGTAAACCCATTTTAAGGATGTTCCACAGAATGCGTATTCTGAAATAATGTTTTGAAAAACATTTAATAAAGTGTTTTGCTCAAAACTCCTGAATAAAACTCTTGAGTGAATCAGAAAAATGACAATGGCTAGCAATAAATTACACAGATATTTGAAAAAATTATAGAGCAGTATTCTTTGCTACCTTCACCTGCAGCAAGCAAAATCTACTGATCAGTTACATTTCCATTCATCTTAATAGCTTGTATCTTTTAAACAAGGCTACAAACTGTTATCATGAATACTTCTTTTGCACATGGGAAGAAATGAACTACAGGAAGCAAAGATTCAGCGTTTGACTTTGCTTTTGCAAAACAACATAGTTAGATGTCTCTAAGGAAATATTCTACAACCAACTGCACAAGAGTATGTACTGAGAGTCCAACAGCATGTCAGAGTATAAAGAAAGCACAACAAAGCCAAGCTTCCATTAGTGAAACGTGCACATATTACTAAAAAGGCAATCTGCAGTTACTGTTGGATTGCATTGTGCTCTTGCAGTGTGAAAGTTAAGTTTTGGTTACTTCAACACTTAAGAATCAAACCACTCTCACTTGTCTTGACCCTTGGTTTTAAAGGAAATCAGATTTGAGATATACTAGGTCTATTTAAAATTTCTTTCAGAGTCCAGTCTGTTCCCATGATCCCAACTATTCAAGTCTTTAGCCATCTGAGGAACACACACATGTGAGCCCTTTCCAATGACTAATGATGTTGCATCACCAATGAGAAAAGATCTCTTTTTTTTAACACACTTCACACAGCTGAGGTTGTGCTTACCACCTTTTAACTTGGGTGTACACATCACAGATTAAAAACGTGAGAAGGGTCAAAATTCATGTAACCAGGTAGGAGGCATCACCTTCAGCAAGACACATACCTTTGTGGTATATAAAACATGTGTTGTGGAGGAGGCTTGTAGAGAACTCCTTCATAGACAGGCCACAAACCACTTAAAATTCTGAAGAGCGAACTCTTTCCACAGCCATTAGGTCCAGTGATTAAAAGATTCATCCCCTCCTCGACCTGCAAAGGAGGTGAAAATGCAATGATGTTACTATGCAGCCTATGTGGCACAAGAGAGTCTAAGACCCCTAAGAGGGAGTTACATAAGCATTTATATAAAATTATCTACCAATTTCATTGATTAGCTACATGTATTCATGCAACTATTCTGGAAACAGCGGCATTAGATAAAATATGTGGGCTGAGATAATGAAAATAATTTCTATTATGTCTGAGTATCTCTATAAACTAATGCTTACATTAATACATAATAGTAATGCTTATAATAATATATTATGTTATTATATACATGTAATGTAATATGTAATATGATTATATTACAGCATCAATAAATCACAGTCAGAATCAATTGTTCTAATGCAGATTCGGTCCAAAGGTGCTAACAGTGTATCAAGCAGTACTGTGCCTATCTGTGATATTAATTGCAGGTATGGGAGGCCAATCAAGTGATTTGGAAAATTTATTTCACATTGCCCCTTCCCACTTAATTACCTATGTTAACTTGGCTGTGATGCCAAGTGATTTTTTTTTATTCATTTGACCATTACCCTGTGTATATATGAGCATAGATTTATGCATAATCACAATGTCATTATCTATGTTTTACAAAAATATACTGACTTCTATATTTTCTTTGTTTCTGTCTCTCAAGACAAATGAATAAATATAAACGTCTGCTTGATCATAGAGTTGTAATTTTACAAATCTGAAATTCCTACACTGAAGTCGTTGCAAGTTTGCCATAGCTAGGACCCTTTCCTCCTAGTTCCTAATTCAGAGGAAAAGAAACACCTTGCTTTAGCTAAATTAAAAGATCTGCTGGAATTGTTCAATTTATTTCTGATAACTTCAACTCTTTTTAAAAAGAATGACATCTGCACTGGAACATCAGATCAGGATACATATGGGAGTAATTCAGTAAAGGTCAGTCATTAAAATTGTGAACAAGTACCAAGAGGTGTCTGGAACAGGTTTTTAAAAACAATACAGGTTTCTACTGAGTAAACGCTCCCCTATTGGGCTTGTGAACTATGCTGTAAGCTGTTAGTCAGCACGGCTCTTTGTGGTGATCAAGCAAAACTATGGATTTGATTTTTTCACTGCTGCTGTGCCTCAGACTTTTAAAGAAGACTTTGTGACTAAAGCACCCCAATTTGATTGAAATTAACTAAAGATGGATGCATACTCCCATACACACCTTTAAAAATCTCAGGTTGGCTTTTCACCTGGCAACAGCAACAGAAATCCTCCCTTCTCTTTCTCTGAGCAAACTACGTATGTCTGCCTCTATTGAGCTACTATGCCTACCTTTCTGGACTTCCCCTTTTATCCATATGCTCCTCCAAGTACTTAACATAAGGTATATGAATTCTGTGCTGTTTATGTTAATGTGATGGCAACAATCAGAAGATTCTTGCATATCATCTTACTTTGAAGTTTAGTCTGGAAACCACCACATCGCCATTCGGAGTAATTATAGGAACATTTTCACAAATAATTCCTTGATCAACATCAATTACTTTCCCTAGAAAGAAAAAAAATAAAAATTCGAGTTTGTGAAACCTTTTATTAACCAATCATTTGTGACAGCCTCTGTGCACAACTGAGTATATTTTCAAGTAAGGACTAGTGTTTGAAACTACTCTTTTATGTGCTCCAGGTTCCCCTAGTGGAAAATCTGTATAATAAATCTTAGCTAGTCCAAAAGACACTGTTAACAGTAGGCAAGAATGTGCAATGAATCCTAAATTAGATCCTAAACACAATGCACAGCATGCATCATAAATATGTGATGCACGATAAAGATGTGTTCATTCAAATTCTACCTGTATTTTCTGTATTCTGTTTTAAATAGCTGTTTAATACCAAGCAGTAAAAAAGTTCAAGGACACCCTTAGCCACAGGCAGACCAGTTAAACTTATTTTGAGGATTTAATTAGGAATCACTACCAGCTCTGAAAGTCAGAGTACCTTTCAGTCTCCTCCAGCAACGAAAGCAAAGGAGCAAACATTTAATGGCTTGCTTCCATCTCTTTTTAATGCCACAGACACTGTAAACGTGCCTTGTAAGTATTTGGAGAAACTCATGTACATTTCAGTCAGGTAGGTACACTTGGCATTTGGATTTCTGGAAAATTAAATATACAATCTCTATTGGACATTTGGGTACTCTGCAACACAAGGACTTTGAATTTAACTGTCCTGGAAACAGTAAAAGAATAAAACTAACTAACTTCTCAGTCACCTGTTAATGGCCTTGTCTAACAGAACCTGACTAGCTGGATTCCTAGAAGAATATTAGAAATTACCTTTATAGACAAGATGCAAAGGAAAGACATTTTTCTTTGTATTAGAAAGCTGTTTATTTATAATTTAAACCAATCTGAACAAAGAAAAATGTAACAAAGGCCAAGTTAGTTAGTTAATTATAAAAGGCTTGCATTTCCTTAAGTTAGGGTTAGTCTTACATTTTTCATTTAGAGGTACTTTGTTCAATTGCTTTCAACTTTGCCAAACTATAACAACCCGGGCAGAAATTTTTATGCCAAGTATCAGTCCAAGCACTCTTTTATCCTAAAAGCAATTTTACTTAAAACAATTCTGTGGTGTACAGCATGAGATTATGGGGGGAAAAGTGTTTTTCTGTTAAAAACAAATTACTTTGATACAGTGGAGAGGTTGTAGTTAAAATAAATCTACGATAAAATATACTCAGCTAGTAAGAATTAAGTGAACTTAATTCTCATTTCCTAATCCTAACTTCACAGCATTTGATTGCAACTTTACCATGCTTTTAAAGTATATTTATGTGTAATCACAAACACAATTGGACAGTATTTGTACAAGATGTACAAAATTCTATTTAATTTTTAGAATTCTGAATTATTAGATACACTATAAGGCAGTATTATTATCTGTAAAATACTATTATCATTTTCATATTTTTACACTATTACTGACAACAGTAAATGCAAGGCACAAAACAGACATTGCTTAGTTACAAAGACATACTGGATGATTCAAAAGGAAATTATTATTATGTGTTCAAAGAGCCATTGGGGAAGCTGAATATTAAGATTTTTCTTCTCTAACAATACAGACACATACACGTATGTGAGCACGTGTACTTTTATCCACACACAATCCACTCTTCAGGGATTACTGAAGTATCATGACCCAAAGAAAGGAGGAAAACCAGTATTACAATAGGACTTGTCATAAAATAATGTGGAGCCTGTGGCCTAGATTCATCCGGCCTAAATTCTTCTTAAATCCTTGTGCTCAATGCTTGGTCTTGGCTAGCTGCCTCTGAAAGCTACAACTACTCAAGAGCAAATGCTAGTCACCATGGCTTAGGAGGAATTCAGACTGGATGAAAAGTGTGACTGTAGTAGAATGAAATCTTGGGAAAAGGTTGCAGAGAAAAGAGGAGTGGGGTTTAGATATAGTAGACCTAAAGGGAACATGAAGAGCACACTTGCATATCTGAACTGTATTTGGTTTTGATTTTAAACACAGTTATCTAAAAAGACCCCCCAAATTACTTTGTTGCTCCAGGAACTACAAACCTTTTTTCATGTACATAACAAAATGCAACAGTTATAAAATGCCATTTCTTTTAACATCACCCAAGTATTACCAAGATCTACAAGATTAAGACATCAGCTATTTCCACACCTATCCACCATGCTGCATCAGACTTTGTTATGATGAACCTTGTCAGAAGACCTTTGAGAAATATGAGCTGAAGGGCAGCACTGTTGAAATCACTGCAAGAAGTTATGTCACAAAGAGCCCTTTGGGGCCTGTAACTCTACTGACGCTTAACTTTTCAAAAGCTAAAGGGAGAGAATGAGGCTTTTCAACACCACAGACGGCAGCAGCAGAAATGGTATGTTGGGAAAATGAAGAAAAACCCATTGCAAAAGCTGCCTTTAAGTACCTCAGAGAGAAGATGGATGCGAGAGGCAGAGAGGTGGCACGTAATGGAGCACAATAAGAAACAGATGTACAGAGAAAATGCTCCAGGGAGGGTGGAGACAGAAAGACAGTGGCACCAGAAAGACACAGGGTGGGGTCAGGAGGGAAAAAGTATATATTGATCAAATCATTTGGGAGGTGAGGAGAAGGGTAAAGTTGTCATTTTCAGTTGAGATTCCCACTAAATTATGAAAAAATAAGCACAAGCTGATCTTTAATAATGGAAAACACAGTATTTTTGGGACAAACTACTGAACCAATCTGTCTTTTTCCTCCTATCTCAAACAAAATAATGTGATGGTTAAAGATGAAAATGCTACAGTCTCAGCTTTCTGAAAAAAATGAACTATCTGAGGAAAACAGGCACTGTCAGTGTAAAAATACTAAGATCACCATCACAAATAATAGTTTAGTTGAAATGCCTTTTCATTGAAAGTTTTTACAGAAAACATTTGAGCCATTTTGTGTATTCGAAAAGCACACCATAAGGGCAGAGTCATAAGACAGCAGGGGGTTAAAATAGAAGGCAACATGGTCTCTGGGGCATTAAGGCTGAGAGGATGATTAGTTAAAGAAAAAACCCTCTTTCACCTCCCGTCTCACGGCACCGTGCCTCCCCCACCACCCCTGGGAAATTCATACAAATATGAATTAATTACCTTTGATTTCTAAGGGCCCATCAATGTGCAACTCTGCTTTATCTTCACTCCTGCTGTTGTTTACAGACCCTTGAATAACAGCAGTTCTTTTGTAGATACCTCTTTTCACCTCCTCAAAGACTGAGAACATGTTGTAGACACGGGCAGTGTAGCCTGCTAGCTCAGTGACCTGAGAAACAACAAGCGCCTCATTTCAGTTATACTTCACAAATTCTACAAATGAAATGTCTGGCCAAAGATCAACATGAGCAACAATGTATCCTTCAACACCTATCGATTTGCATTTCTCGAAATTCTGTGCTAACCCATATGCCACCTGTAGCTCCTACCAACCAGCAGGAAGGACAGCTTGAATCAAGCCCATGTAAGCTATGATAGCTCCAATAAATGAAGAGGCTGTAGAGACTGCTCATATCTGTAAAGTCTTCAATGAGCAGAGAACAGCTACTAACACATCTGAAAACAAAAAGCCTGGTACACAAGAAACAAAATCTCTGCATTTTCCAGCAAAAACAGAAGTCCAGAGAAGTGAGAAAAAAAAAGGCATCTACAATTATTTATGTTTACTTGCTTGTATTCCTGAAACCTCCTGTGGGAGAAGTGTGCTTTTCTGTGTAAAAGAGGCAGCACCAGGCCACCCTAATCTAAAATACAGTACAAACCAGAAATGAGTCTTCTATCAACTGCATGCTAAATCTGACACCTTAGAATAGAACTGAGCATTTTTAAGACAGTGAGAGCTCTTGGAAGGCTTTCTCAATTTTTTTTTTTGGTCCATTTGTCACAATTTTCACCTGGTGAATACAGAAACAACAGATCCCTGGACCTTGTAACTTCCTATTCACGGGCTATTCAAGAGCTCCTATTCAAGAGCTCCCAAAGAACCGCCTCCATCGGCTGGTAGCAAAGAATTAAGCCAAGGCCTTTTATTTTAAATATGTTACTAGATGGTTTTAAAAGGATACATTTTTTATACAAAATGCAGAGAGGACAAGAATAGCAACAAAATTAGATCAAGATTATAAAACCCTTGGCTTGCTGTGGTTAAATACATACACCCCATGACAGAGTTCACTCACTACGGTGTACATAATTCCAAGATTATTGGAAAGAATTGGAAATAATTCTGCAATTCTTCTGTAAGTTTCACTTTTTGTGCCAGACTCAGAAGTGAGTGCCAGTTCTGGCCACATGGGCATCATTTCACTGGAAGATGATGGAGAGAATCCAGCATGTGATAAATGAAAACTTGAACCAACTGTGCCCCTGGAGAACCATAACTTGAAGTAAGCTTCTCTACCATGACACTAGAAACTCCCTTTGTTCGAACACTAAATACTACCACCTAAACTATTGACTGCAAAGAAAAGTTGAGCCCACCTCATCTGCACAGTGAATTACATTGACTTGAAGGAGGCTGCCTTGGTGGATGAGGTGGGCAGGAACTGGAAATGCACCACCACTTGACGTGGGTTGAAGTACACTGTCCTTTGGAAACTGCCTGAATCATGAAATGAGAATGACAATGTGGTTGGAGTACTGTAGTGTCTCTTGAAGAGAAGCATAAATATAAAATTATGATGGAAATTCATAGAACTGGTCCTTGGTCTCATGCTGTCTGGATTAGTATCTTACCATGTTATAAACAAAGTGAGTTTGTTCAGTTCCTCTTCTACTGCTTTGTGGGTACTTTTTTTGCCAAAAAATAAACCCATGGTTTTTCTAAGTCCTCATGTACATTATATGAATTACTTAAATGCTGAAAACAAAATAGAAATTACATCAGTGTATAACAGGTTATCTGGCAGTATCTTGAGAGCAGAGACCAAGCAGGGGAATGCTAAAGGAGCATAGGTCAAAAATCACAGCCCATTAGAAGGACTCCTTCTGAAAACAGCTGACTCTGGCTTTGTCAAAGTCTGTATCTCAAGGCGACAAAGTACCCCTCCTCTTCCAATTTACCAAGCTGTAGCTATTATGGCTGGATTCCAAACAACAGAATCCATAGTCTTTGATTAGCTGCCTAGCTAATGTGTCCCTCCTCCCACTGCACTGGGAAAAGGGGTTCCCACCAAAGGGACGAGCAAACACCAATTTAAAAATGAAGAACAAACATTCAGAAGGAAATGTTGAGGAGATTAACAGCAGTGCCTCACTTTTCTTTGGCTTAACAGCTGGCATTTAAAGAAATCCACAAGAGAGAAAACAGATCAAAGCCCAACTCTACTGGAATTTGGGTAAGAACCTGAAACAACATCTCTTGATCTTCCAGATGAACATTCTGTACTTCTAGACTATTTGTAGTCCAAGGTGAACTTTCTCCTGCTAAAAATTCTCTATTTTGCAAAATTACTTATAATTTAACAGGTTCACAAATACTGAAAACAGCCTTATAGTTTAAGTGGCCTGGAAATAAGTATTCAACTCTCCTTGTTTTTCATATGGGAACAGGTTGCCCAGAGAGGTGGAGATACCCCATCCCTGGAAACATTCAAGGCCAGGTTAGATGGGACTCTGAGCAGTCCAGCATAGTTGAAGATGTCCCTGCTTATGGCGGGGGGGGTTAGACTAGAAGAACTTTAAAGACCCTTACAATTAAACTATTCTATTATTTTATGGCACTTACAACAGAAGAGTCCCAGTACATTGAAGGCAGACAACCTGAATTCAGGTCTGTGCTCCAAACAGAAGAGGAATTTGAACTTTTATCACTCACATTCCAGGAACTTCTATCACTCTCTGATGACACCTGAACACAAGTACTAAAAATGACATCTGCATGTTGCATCATACAGGCAACCATGCACTTTAGACTCTTTGTCGACTTAACCCTAAACATTAAACTACCAGTTCAAAAATCTTCATGGATTTAGTTGCAATAGAATTTGCCTTTAAAAACTGCACTACTTTTTAAAGTATTTTATATTAAATGTAAGTTGTTTTTCTTTTTTGTCCTTCTGTTTCATGCATGCAGAATGTACAGTACCTCTTTGTATGAAGACATAATCCTTTCAATAGCATCTGCTCCAGAGATCAGCAAGTTTCGTGATGTAGTAAAAGCTTCTGTCCTTTCACTAACCATTGCCTGTTTCTGGCCATCTTCCAACTCTGAAAGTAAAAAAAAAGTTTTGTTAAAATATTCTGCTGAAAATTATCTCTACAAATTAAATTATTATTAGAATGTGAGCTATTACAGAGCAGCTTTGTTCTTTTTTTAAGAAAAAGTTAACTCTATGAAGACAACTTTTCAAAAAGAACAGGTGAATGTAACTACCATAGCTTGGTAAAAAAGAATAAGTGGGAGCATATGGAATCCATTTTGTTAGGCAAAACATGTTATTATTTTATCTATTTTTACATGGATCACTTTTCCTTTTAATATATCATCATACAACATAAATTTTTCAAAACATGAAAGAAGTGAAACCTAAACAATGATCTGAAACAGATTTTTAGCATAATTTTAAACATTTTTGTAGCTATTAATTTTCAGCCTTACTTATTTACTGACTTCATGTAAAAGGAACCATTCACATTTGTGTAAATATGGCAACACAATTATATTTCTATAAGAAAGCAGTAAGCTTTTTAAGTATCAAAGGCATGGTTTCAGTAGGATGCCTCTCCCTCACAATGAAGTTTCTCTCTTCATCTGACCTCAAAACAAAGTTGTGATGCTTTATTTATGACACTGCACCCTGTTAACAAGAATACTCCTGCTCCAAAGAAAGAAGTTGTCTCATAAGAATGTCAGCAGCATAAGGCAAGGAGAAAACAGCAGCAGAAATTATAGAAGATAACGTGAGATATAAGTATATTTAACATATCTACATATACCATCTTTCTACCATGGGACCTATAGATTCAACTTGCAAGGTTTGGTTCTTGAAGGAAACAAGATTTTAAAAGAAGCAGCTGACTATTTTGAGGCTAAATGTTGTTTCAGTGTTAATAATTGCAACTACAAACTACTGGTGTAGTAAACCACTCTTAAAGATTTTCCACATAAAAGATTTACAATGAAAGATCTCAAGGGTTTTCTTCATCACATAATTTTATATGTATTTCTATATATTGCTTAAATCTTTTGCGGAATGGGATCTGGATATTATTTTTTTCCTGAAGTTTTTTTAAAGTTTCTTTTTAAAACTAAGCTGATGCGAGGAATCACGCTAGGCAGAGTAACAGGTGGATACTGTGTCAACTCCCGTACTAGCAATTGTTACTAACATCCATGTTTCCACAGTACTCATGATCAAGAAAATCCAGGAGGAATTCCCTGCAGGTGTAATGCCACTAAATTTCATGGGCTAAGTCAAGCCATGCAAGAGTAGAGCAAACAGTATTTTTTTACTCTCACCTCCCTGACAAGATCAGATTCTAGAAATCTGGTGTGTGAGAATCTACAGGCAGCACCAAAGCCAGATGTATCTTTCTGTCTTTATTAGGTAAATCTAAATGCTATTTTGTTTTCATTTACACATCCATAAAGGTATTCCTACATAACTAGATCACTGAAATACACTGTATTACAGTGAAATACACTGGGTAATTAATGAAAAACTTTTAAAAATTACTACATCATAACTTTTCATATATATGCGTGTGTGTGTGTGTATACACACATACAACATCTATGTTATTTTTTCTGGTTTTAATAATGACTTTTTTTCATTTCAGTTCTATATCAGCACACTGTCAACTAGCTGTATGCAATCTTGCTGAGACACAATGAGAGACATGCTCTAAAAAAAAATACAGAAAAGCTCTCACAAAGGAAAGATTAAAAAATTCTTGCTCATGTTGCTCTCATTTTAAAAAGTTATTTCCACTTCAAGAAGAATAAATTTAGTGAATAGGGATAATTCAGTTAATTCATTAGTAAAAGCTGATTTGAAATCTGTTTACTTCTGAAACAACCGATTTTTGCTGATCTTGTGGGGATTATAACTCATGCAGCCCCTGCTATGTAGAACCACCGCAATTAAATCATCTAGCAATCAGGTATGGTTTAACTATGTTAATGCAGCATTCCTCCTTAATGTAAATGCAGAATTTACTGATGGCTGCTTCCAGCACCCAGGCCAGCTCATTTAGCAAGAGTTTAAGGATCTCTACAAGCCACTGCATCAGTCAGTTTAGGGGTATTTAAAAAACTGAAATGATATAGAATTTATGAGCATTTCACAGTCCAAAAAGACAAACTCTTACATTATATAACTCACTGATAATACTTTTCTTGAACTTTTTGTCCAAATCATTTTTCATATGGCTGGCTCCTGTGTTTGAAAGCATCCCGTTTTAACAGACACACAGACTGTTTCATACAGAAACTAACATTTCCATTTTCCTCTTCACTTATGTAATTGATAGTCATACTTGTTTTATAAACAAAAATAAGTGTTCACTGTGTCTAGAGAAATCAAAGTCTTGCTTCGAAAAATAGTTACTCTCCATAAACTGAGACACATTTGGAACATGAATGGTTTAATACAAAAAGAATGAGAAATGTTATCAAACAGAAATCTTGTCTTTGCCAGCTAATTTCTTCTTTGAAATATACAACAAAATTTTAGAATTTCAGTCAGAAATATCACTGTCAAAGAAGGTTCTTTTTTCTTATTATTGAAGAATTTTTTTTTTTACTTTTTCCTTCTCCTCCTTGAAGAAGTGTACAAAACCTATGGCTTTACACCTGTAGTCTCAAGCCTGGCCATGGTACCAGTTTTGTACATACCCCTGATTATTTTGATTCATCCTAAAGAAATAAATCCACCATCTCTTCCTTCAGATGTGAACAAACTTGTGTCTGATCTGCTGAGGCATGAAGCACTGTTTTCCCAAGCAGGTCAATGGTAATTTCAGGTGTTCTTGATTCTTTGAATACCTGTAATACCTCAAACTGGTCTTGACAGTGCTGCCAGTATTATGTTTGTGAACCATCACTATGGTAAGCCCCAGGACCCAATAATAAACCCCATGTTTTAATAGTTTAGGTTGCTGGTAGCAAATATAATTCTGCTTTACAATGTGAACCACTGCTGCATCTCTGTTTTCTCCCACATTTGAAATGTATTTAACAAAAGAACAAACATGAGTAACAGGAATGTTATTTAGTTTAGCATGAATACAAGCCCTTTTTTATTCATGCTCTAATACCAAGGAGACATTTACAACATGTGGTTAAACGCTCCTTTTCTTGACTGTACCCATTCCCATCTTAGCAGAAAGACTCTTATCACTTTTTCTGTTGTGATAATAACCTTCACTGTGAGGTGAAATGCCTTTGTACAGCCTCTTCTGTTTGGAACAAGACATCCTGATATTTTTGAAGCTGTTCCCAGGATGCCAGCCAGGGTGCTGATATAGTGCCCTCCTGAGCCACCTGATGGGCAGCAGCTCAGGGAGCTGAGCACTCAGCCATGCACTGGCACAACTGCGAGACAGCTAAACCACATGGGCACTGCACAAAGCCATCCTACAGGTCTACCAAGCTTGTCCACTTGGATAGTCCTGACCTGGAATATAACTACCAAGAAAGAAACAGAACTACAGCACAGAAAAGAATTCACTCATTCCTAATTCCAAGTATACAAATTAGAACTTTGTAGGATTTGTGTTTAAGGGATCTTCCTTAATACCTTTCTTTCTGCTCTTTTCTTCTTTTTCTTTTTTTTCTTTTTTTTTAATAGCATCTGCAGTAACAACATTATTTGAGTCTCATTTCACTTCCAGGAAATTTGTGATAGGATGTCAAAAATGATACCATCCTAGCCTGGAATCTGAATTTTACCTTCTCCCAGGGAGTCAGGGAGAATCTGCTGTTTCCAACAGGTCAACAATAAGAGAAATTACCTATAACTACCTGTAATTACAATATGGTTTACGGAAGAAAAAGAAGATAAGCATTCTAGGAAAGTTTGTAGTATCATTAGGTAAAAGGAGATACTGCAAAAATCAGCCTGCCATTCCAACAGTGACTAGTGAAAAAGGAGATTGCAATAATCATGACAATCTCGTGTGATACAAGGGTCCTTTAAGTCCTGACTTCATACTGTTTATCAGGCTTACACTCCAAGTTGGATCATTTGTGTTGCTCTCTGCTCAGCTGACTTGCTATGCTTGCAAGTTATACGTAAGACACAGATGTTGTAAGAAAGTCTGTGAAATACAGATCAATGTGAATGGCACTCAAGGGAACTACAGTCTTTTGAGGACATAACTTTAAGGAAAAGTTTAGAAATTAGGTAAAAGATGGTATTACCGCCATCTGCAAATCCCGTTGCGGTGATGATGGGCACAGCGACCATGACCATACCACAGCTACTCCAGACATACTTCATCAGGAACTGCTCTATCATGACATACCATAAACGTTTGGACAAAATGAGATTCATTTGATCTGTCAAATCCTTGTAGCTTTTTTGCAGTTGTTTCAATTCTACCTATGGTTAACAGAATAAAGTAATTTATACAATGAAACAAAGAAGCACATGTAGCACAAGATATGTTCACATGTGTACATAAAATAATCGGGTACCCAGAGCTGTCACTTCTGAGTCACACCTGCCATGTGGTACTTTATTCTCAATGTGCTGCAGTCTCACAGCAAAAGTGCACAGCTTTATGGAAGTCAGTGGACCTGGTTCTTATTACACCATTGTCCCTCGACAGAACATTGACAGGTTTTCAACTCTTTTAAGATCTCTAATATATACAAGAACAATATAGTAGTCACAACAGCTGATTCTAACAATCAAAATAAGATTGATTTCACATCCTTTTAATAAAGCTGCAGCTGTAGAGTTTCACAGCAACAGAAACTTATATTGGAAAGCATTTGGGGATCAATTATCTCCAGTGACTTAAAGTTGCAGAGTTAATTCCTGAAATGCAATGCTGCTTGTTTTGGCAAGCAGTCTGGGGAAAGAGAGAAGTATCCCAGGAGGTTTAACAAGTCAAAGACAGTTGCAAGTCAATATAATATATATTCAGTTCAAGCCCCTATATG
The DNA here is from genome assembly GCF_000738735.6 of Corvus cornix cornix. Classification (NCBI taxonomy): domain Eukaryota; kingdom Metazoa; phylum Chordata; class Aves; order Passeriformes; family Corvidae; genus Corvus; species Corvus cornix. The sequence goes on along the minus strand of NC_047057.1, from coordinate 14,211,207 downwards.
TGGGAATCGAGAAAATGTTTAATTTAGCTGCGCTTAAAACATTATTACAGAGAGCTTTTGAGAACGTTTGTGTCTACAAAAATAAACCATTAATGTTATATAATCATTGCTTGAACTGAAAGAGTAATACTTCAGGCTGGTTTCCAGCTTTCATTTCCACCTTGCATGAAACAACTTTCTCCCAATTGTATTTGAAAGGTATTATGGCCAAAATTCACTTCTAATAAAAATATTAAAGGTCCCTTAATAAGGTGGCTTTAAAACAAGCTACTGGTTTATGTAACTGTGATTGCAGAAGTACTGTACTTAAGCTATTTTAAGACTGATGACTACATCTTTGCTTAGCTATGTGAAAGAGTGTCAAAGGTTGTAGTGTGCTCTGAGCTATCACAGAGTTTCCCCCTAGACTTTCTGGTGTGCCATGGTTGCTATTTCTGCTGAATTAAATACGGTAGTTCATACACGTGGTTGGAAAAAAAGAAGTCTGGAAAAGTTAATCAGAATGGACTGGGTGGGGGAAAAACAGTAATGCAGATGAGTTTTCTAGATAAGCATAAGATCCATCTGCAAAACCACAACATTGCCAGAGTTCAAGGGAACTGTGATCTGCTCCCCCCAGACACTGCTTGTGAGACAGCATTTCCTAAGAAATGGGAAGTGCCAAGCTGTAAACAAGTTTAAATGTCCGAGGGACCCAAAGTGCTCAAGAAGAGCATCAGGGGAGGCATGGATCCACCCTGGCACTGCAGGAGCGACCCCAATGCTTCCAATTTCTCTCCTCCTTACCTTGTGCCCTCGGTAAAAGGCAATCTCTTCCACGTTGGCAATGATGCGTGAATGTATGAAGCGCAGATAGCCCTTCTTGTGAGCCTCCTCAGCCACTAGTTTGCCAAACTTGGGCGAGCAGGCTTTGAGCACGCGGGCCGTGGCATAGACGACGAGACCAGCCAGGACTGTGGGCCCGATGGGGTTGGCTCCCCGGGACCGCGCTGTGCGGATGAGGGTGTAGGAAGTGAGCACAACATCCAGGATGGGCTTGGTGAGGTTGGAGTAGAGATGCGCCACGGACTGCGAGAACATCATGATGTCCTCGGTGAGGGACTGGTCAGGGTTGGCTAGCCGCCCGTCCATGCTGATCACTTTGTAGTAAGTCTGGTTGGCAAAGTAGGTCTCGTAGGCGTGATCCACCAGGCGCGTGCGGAAGGCGAGGGCCAGCTTGCATTCCAGGTACCGTATGGTGCTGTTCACGAAAGTGGCTGGGATTGCGATCATCAACCACTTGATTAATTTGAAGACAAAGCTCCTGGGCTTTTTCTCCACAATGCTCTTCACAATTTTTCCATCGAGGGCGGCCACATAGATGGAGAGGAAAGTCCTGGACACCAGAGCAAGCGAGTGGAGGCAGAGTAAGCCCAGCTCGGCACTCACCAGCTTCGGGAAGAACAGTTTGCGGAGTTCAAGCAGCTGCTTGAAAAATTCCGCGTCCACGGCCGGGGAGGCTCTGCCCCGGCTACCGGTGCAGTGCGGGGCCCCCTGGCCCCCTTCATCCTGCGTGCCGCCTCTGCCACTCGCCCGCTTCACGCGCCCGCGGATGATGGGGTAGAGGATTTTGAGCCCGTATGCCGCGGCCAGCAAGCACGCAGCCCTCTTCGCAGCGCCCGCCCTGCTCCACTGCACCCGCCGGGCCGCCGCATGCAGCATGTGGGCCATCCTGCCCGCCGGGGCACCGCTACGCGCCGCTCCTAGCGCGGGTGGCTCATGCCCGCTGGGAAGGCCGGTCCCGCCGGGTCTTCATCTGGGCGCTGGGCCCGGTCTGCCGCCAGCCGCCCTGCCGTGATAGATGCCGAGTGAGCGCTGCCTCCCAGGGGTGATGGTGCCTTCAAAGCGCGGCGCGTTGCACAACGCAGCCCGGCGCGGCGCAGCCCGCCCCGCCGACCACCATTGGCTGTGCCGCGTGGGGCAGCACCGGCACCGGTAGCGGCCCGGCCGCTCAGCACCGCCGCCCCGGCCGCAACCGCTATAGCTCGGGGCGCGGCCGCAGCGGCAGCAGCAGTATCAGCAGCAGCACTCCTGCGCTGCGCTCCGCTCCGCTCCGTTCGGCCGGGGTTCACGGCGGGTCCCCTGGCGCTCGGCCTCGGGTTCACGGCGGGTCCCCCAGCGCTCGGCTCCGGCCGCACCGTTGATCCCCCGGCGCTCGGCGGGTCCGCGGAGCTCGGCCCTGCAGAGCGCCGGCTCGCCCCAGGCTGCGGCCGGCCCTTTCCTTCCGCCTGCCCTGCGGAGCAGGCGCCGCCTCCGGCCCTGGCCTCGCCAGCGGCGCGGGGGGAGCGGGACGGGGGCTGGCGGCACCGGAGAGAGCTCGGGTCCCGCGGCAGCCCCGGCGGGGTGGGCAGCGCGTCACCCCCGGCGTCCCCAGAGCCTCCCCGGGGCGGGGGGGCTGTAACGCCGGCGGGGGGGGAGCCCGGTGCGGGAGCGACGCGGGCAGAGGGCGGCGCAGCCCGGCCGGTGGCCTCGGGCAGCCCCGCGTCGGAAATCGGCCGGGCGGCCGCGGGAGAGAGCCGGGCAGCTCGGCGTCTCTGGGGTAGCGCCTGCACTCTGCGCGTTATTTATTTCCTGTCCTCTCGCCGAAAGGAAGCCGGTATTGTGCACTGGCAGCGTTATTAGCCCAAAATAACCCCGACCAAGGCGCACGGCCCCTGCAGTAAAACCCGGCTCATTTCACACAAAGGAAGCAACAGTAAAGGCAGTTGTCTTGCTGCTTTATTTTTCTCTTTTCTTAATTACTTATTTCTGCTGCTTCAGTTATTTGGAAAACGTACTGTATTTGAAATTGCAGGGGGAGGATCAGAGTACTTACATACTCTGGTCCTTTTACACTTTGAAAATGTAGTACTAAGGTAACTGTAAGATAGTATATAATAAAGCATTAGTTTAGGATGGGTATATAAAATAATGTTTTTAAAATGTGGTACTAGGCGTTTATGGCAGTGGTGAGGAGCCCGGCTTTTCCCTAGAAATGGAGAGTGAGGCCACCTGCCTCACAATAACTCAGCAAATACTGCATTAAATAAGTCACATTACTGTTATAAAACAACCCCCCATTGAACAGACTGCAGTGATCATCTTTAGATAGCAATACAAGCTTCAGGATGAAGGAATGATATAATTGATTTGAGAGCAAGTGAGGTTTGATTTCAAAAATCAGACACCACTTATCAAAACATCCAGGTGCCTTCTAAAAAGTCCGGTAAGCCAAGACCAGCAGGACAAGAAGGAAGCAAGGAAGATCTATTTCTCATTTCTTCCTAGGAGGTTGCACAAATTCAGCCCACAGCGGTCTGGACAGTTAGGTAGAGAAAATATGGGGTACTCTTTAAGTGTATTGTATTTTTGCCAGTGACCACAGGCCAGAGATCTGGACGAAAGTCCTTCTAGCTTTTTTTTTTCTCCCTAAATGCACAACTCAGGATAAAGCTAGGAAAACATCAAAATCTGACCTAGTGCAGTGCAGAAGACATTCAGTTAGTAGGTAAGCCTGATTTCACTGCAGATTATTTTGTCAGTAAAATAGGTTTTTCAGTGCACAAAGATACAAGATACACTGGCTGAGAAATTGCTTTGCTTAGGGCTTGTTATTTTTTAATCATGCTCTCTATTGGGTACTTCCCTTACTGGCTTGTGTGTAGCGCAGCATACTCTTAGATTTTGCCAAACCACAGCTATTTGCAATATTCCATTACTCTAGCATTTTCTTACCAAAGGGAAAGCTCACAGATCTCTTTCAGTTCTGCGTATCTGCTGACCTTTCACTTCACAGGATCCTGGATGACTGAAATTTCTGGTGATTTGGTGGTTAGTGCAGACGTACACCCCACAGTCAGATCTGTGGGAACATTTAAGTGAAGCAAATCTAACCATACAGTGTTTCAGTCAATAAAAAGAATGCATTTACTTCTTTTGAAAGGATGAAGAAAAGCCTGAACTGTTGTTTTAAATACTCCCTTTCTTCTGTTCTTGCTGTCTCAAAAGTTTTGCTGTGCCACAGTCCTGCTCAGTAATCCATGCACAAACTTCTCTTTGTGGAGCATGGCCTTAGGTGTTAGATTTTTTTTTTTTTTAACTGCTGAAGGCAGCAATTTTACTACATTTAGTCATAATAAAATTTCTCAGTATTACTGGAAAAATAACTGCCAAAGCTGCAGTAATATTGGTGCAGCGTTCAGTGCCCTGTTGTCTCCATATTTTCTACTGACTTTATTATAAACTTCTGGAGGTAAGTGCAATCAAGTAAGTTTGAGTAACTGAAGCTGTGGAATTGGAGGGATGTTGATATTAGGTCCAGACTATTTGGGGGTTTATCCTTTCTTATGGAGAAACTAATTTTTTAGTGCCAAGTGATTGCTTTTAGTCATATGGTTAGTTTTCATCAAATGCATTAAAATAATGTGTGGGCATTTTTAAAATACAGGAACCAATAACTGAGGAGGAAGAATAAATGGCAGCAATGAGTATCAGGGTGACTAAAGTCCATGAATGTTTGAATATGTAGGAACTAGAGTGTAATCATGACAACTGATGCTTCTTTTTTACGTTCTATCTTGTGCCCACGGTCTCCCACACCAGCACTTCATCCTTGCACAACTTTGTGGTTGTGATGAAGGTAGTGGAATTGGAACATGCAGGCTATTACACAAGAGATATCAATCAGCCTTACTCAATGACCTTTTTTTCTATCATTTTATTTAGTGTTTGAAAAAATAATGTGCAATTTTTTAAGCAAAATACCATTAATCTGATGTTTTATATGATCCTAACAGAGGGTTCAATAGCTGTAACATCAGTCTGCAGTAAACTGAAATTTCCTTGCTGCTTATTGAGTTATCCACTGTGCCATAAGGACATACAAAATAAAACATAAAGGTACTGAAAAATAGATATAAGTTCCATGTTTTGAATCATTGCTATTTAGGACCTTTAAGATTTAGATCTGTGTAGGTCATGCATATAGTACATAGCGGTTTCCATGTGAATGAATGTATGTGAAACGCATAACATGAATCCACACAGTGCTTGTTTTCAATTACTGATACTCAACTGTAAATAATGTCCAAAATATGATGTACTGTAATATGGTGAGCTAGGAACATCTGGTTTTTTCTTTAATTTTGAGCTGTATGTTTACATAGCAGTGTGGGAATAATAGGATTCCATTTTAGTCAGATTCAATGGAGTGTGAACATAGAAGTCATTATTCAAGTAAATACTTTTCTCTGAAGTACTTCCAAACTTACTATTTACTTTAATGTCATCATACATAAGTACAGAAATACACAACAGAATTAGTTTGCAACATTAAGGCACACCAATGGCAAATTTGATGTTTTTATCAGAAAAGGGTGATAAGATACCCTGACCTTTGATTTCAAATTTGTACCAGCAGAAATTATCTCTTTATTTAGTCTCGTTTAGAGAAGATGTTGACTATATTCATATACCTCAGTAGAATATTCAGATGCTGTAATTCCTTTAGGATCTGGAGATCTAAGACAAGCAGGAGCTTCAGTTTTAATGTCACAGATGTGGAAGCTTGTTGAAGGAGTGTCAGTGTGGTGAGACTGGCCTGATCCTACCAAGCAGTTGATTCCAACTCTTTTGGTTCTAATGAGACTGTAGGGGTACCCAGACTAGGCAGAGATATGCTATCATAGGAGAAGAGACGGGAAACAGGAAGATCCTATTCTGTTGCTTGGCTCCTGAGCGTAAGCATCAGAGAGATGGTGTAAATGGGGTGCATTCCTGCACCAGAAGTCCTTTTTCCCTTACTCTGTCTTTAGGGACATACACCCGCTGCTGTACATTTGAAGCTTCCATGACTTGTAGGTTCTGATAATTTATCCATAAGGGATTCGAGTAATCTGTCTGACAGGACAGTCAGTGGCAGACCAATCACTAACAGTTCTGACTTCTGAGAACAGTGGTATTCTAGAGAGAAGACAGCTCTAGAAAGAAATGTAAACAAGTCGTTTTCCCTTTACAAAGTGAGGAGAGGGAAAAAGGCAAGGGTAGAGGCCAGTGTCAGCTGCTCCAAGCCCTGTAAATTGTCGAGTTATGTTCTCAGACAAGGAATTTCACTTTTAATATTTAGGCTTTAATCCTTAAACCTTTAATATCTAGATTTCCCTTTCTTGTTAAACTTAATCCATACAGATAACTCAGCTGAACCAGGATATGTCTCTTTTATGCCTTCAAAAGTCTCAAATACACAATATACGTTTTTCAGGTTTTGCTTTAAATCTGTAAATGTTTCTTTCTCAGATCATCTGAAGAAAATTCTAATGCTACCTTATTAAACGTTTTCTCAAGTGCATCGTAAACCCTTTAAACAAGCTACATGCCAAGTGCAATAGTACAGGTATAAGTGGTAAAATCATGTAGCTGGTGTCAGTTAACAGTGGTGATACTGGCACTGCCCACAGCAGAGCCAGTGTTCTACTCTGCAAAAGTGAAGGCAGGAATAAATCCAGAAAAACCATTTCTTTTACTCCTGCACCCAAAGCACAGGATCTGCTGCCATCCTTTTGTCATGCCTCAAAATTTGTTTGAGGGTTTGCAGCTGGTGAGTATGACAACAAAACGATCATCTGCTGCAGTTTATTTATTAACTCTTATTTGGGAAGGCTCTAAATATGAAAAATAAGCAAACAGGCCAGTGCTTCACCAAGCACAGTAGTCTGTCTCTAACAATAGCTCTAAGCAGACACCCAAGGGAAAAAAAAAAGGCAATTTAAAGTGATGGTGCATCCCCTGCTGCAGCTTCATACTCTCCCAATCTCTGGCCATTTTAAGCTGTGAGAATTTTGTGAGGCTGGGAGGTTTTTCTGTATTCCACTCTTAAAATTACTCGTTCACTCTCTCTTGAAATCATGTAAACGCATACATAAATAGAAAAATCTCTGACAAACAATTCCTCAGATTTACCATCTCATAGGTGAAGAACCACTCCTTTCTGCTTAATTTGACCCTGGCTCCCACAAGCTCCACTTTATGTCCATCTATACCTGTTCTGGAAGAGACATTCAGCAACAGAGCTCACTCTTGCTCACTCTCTTCTCCCTCCCCTAACCCCGCAACTTTCCCATACCACTCAGGAGTTTGTCAGCCTCTATTCTGTATCAGCCCCCAGCTCTTGAGTGCATAAATACAAGAACTAAATCATCTCTTCCCTCCCTTTTGCATTTTAGTCCATGGCAGGGCCTTCCCTTTTATTTCGCAACTTTATTTTCTTAAAACCTTCAGTAACAGATGTTGTCAACAGCCTGAATTAAATCCATCAAGACTCCAGAAATTACTGTTTCCTACATGTTTTCTACAGCAACTTCCATCTATAGAAGCTATGCTGGCTTTTCACATGCTGGCCTGTATTATAATGCCTGCTATTTCTTTGTGTGGAAATAAGCTTTCTGGATTGCCACAAAATTGTTATTTTTAAAATTTTGTCACATTTGCTACCCTCTTGTAGCAAGATGACTCCAAATTCAAGTGGTCCTTTCCACAGTGCTGCATTATAGAACTCTTCATTAAATACGTCCTAGTGCTTTGCTAGTCTTCATTCTGTCTTGGTAAGATCATTTTTACCTTGTCTGCTGTTATTTTCATTTTGCACAGATCCTCACTGAGTTCCCCAGGAAGGATTCCTGCATAAGGTTCTCCCCAGTTTCCTCATCAATGAATACTTACGGAATAAGCCTAACTTACCTTTTCCATAACAACCGTGTCTCTTCTGATGTACCTCTTCATGTTGTACTTTGGCCAACTGTTGTCCCTTTAGACTTTATAGCAAGCTTTTGCTCCTAGCTGATGTGGAGAAGAATGATTTATTAGTTTGGTTACTCTGGCTAGTTGTTTCCCAGTTTTTTCTGGCCTATTGTAATTGTATTTGTATTTTTTTCTGAGTTCATGTTCCCTGCTGTTATCTTCTTTTTGCTATGGTTCAGACTGTCTCTTTACTTCAAGTCTGGTATCCTTCAGCTTTTTCCTAGCCCCTTGTAAGAATTTAATTCTTTTAGCTCCCTCTCCTGATTTGATTTTGATGTTGTTCCCTAACTGGAGTTTGGCACATCTATAGAGGATTCTTGGTCTTTGTTAATCTTTATAGAAATACTGTTTTTACGAAGTGGGGTTTTCAGCACGAGATTCTGTAACAGATCTCATGCATTGTTCTCCATCAAGCCAAGGACTGCACTTTGTCATGAGAGTTCATTCTGTAAAAAATTATTCCATCTAAATAATACCACCTAAGAATGGCATCTACTTCATATAGCAATGTGTCAACCTACTGTTGTCAGTGGTACTGTCCTGGCTGGTGGTTTTCCACGTAGGTCCAATCCCATGTTCTTCCCAGCTGGGCATTGAATTTTGACCTGGGTAGATTAGGTGCTTCTCTCTGAGCAGGCCAGTTTGCTGTGTTTGGAAACTATTTAGCCTCTCTACTATCTACCATCTCTCCACTCTTTAAAGGTCAATAGGGAAAGAACTTTTCATCAAATTAATTGAAAGAGAGATCTGTCTTTCAAGAGAAACTACTTTTAAAAGGGGTAACTTTGTTTTTAAATAGAGCTTTGTCTTCTGTTTTAAACTTCCTCAAACTCTATCATGATTTTGCAATATCACAGCCATCTTTCAAAAAGAACTCTTTTAGGGCAACACCATCAACCAGGTTAGTATAAAACACCACAAGGACAGTGTTGCTTTATTTCTCTATAAGCTGACCTCTCAAGGAAGGGAATGGGCATAGAGTACTGACTGGAAGAAGGCCATACAACTCTGTTAACAAAGTTTAAGCACTGCATTTGCCAAAGAAAAGCTTCCACTTGGAACAGAGTCAGGCATTTTTTAGTCATGCATTCCTAGCACTAGATAATTAGGTCAATATTTAGGGATCTAAGTAAGTGTATCCTGGTATTTAAAAGTGCCAGAAATTCTCACCCTAGATAGAGATGGAAAAGCACTTTAGTTTCCCTGCATCTTTTATGCAGTTTTCTACAGATGGATTTAGTTACCTAATGCTAAGTATCAAGATAAAACAAAAAACCAAAGTTAAAATACGTTAAATTGACATTTTAAAAATCAGTAATGTTGTAAAATATTTAAACCCAACTGTGAGATTCACGAGTTTGTGTTTTTCACTTCACATTCATCTCTTTAGTAATGCCTTCCTTTATTATAATGAGTGCTAGAGTAGGACACTTGCTGGAAAGGGGAAGATTCATTTAAGAAACATGAGAACTATTTGCAGTTAGTTCTAAGAAACTGCTTGGAAACTCGTCTCTCTGTTTCTCTCTCTCTGTCTCTGGTGAGTATAAGATTTTACATAAGCAGTGTCTGTTCACTCAAGGGAATGTGCTTAGGGGAAGAAGCGTGCAAACCTTCAGGGTAGAATAATGCTGCAGACAGAGTTGGCACACGCTTTGAATTCACACAGTTTCATTGTCCAAATTAGCTGCTTCCTATCTGGGTGTGTCGGGACATAGAGTAGGGGCCTAACTTAAAGTGCTTGAGCCACCCATCAGAAGACCTCCCTCTCTCTTGTTTGATTATACAGGAGTTCTGTAAGGACCTACTCAGAGCTGGGTGCCAAAAGTTGCACAGTCAACATTTCAACACCAGTGTCCCTGGAGAAATGCTTTCTTAGGCTACTTTGGGCTGCTTTAATATGTCTCATATCTAGAGCTGATCTGATAATGAAGGAACATGTCAGAGAGGAAAACTCAGGTGCTGAAGGTTGGAAAGCTGTTCTGAAGAAGATCCTGTATAATACTTCCTTAACAAAGGAACAAGAGATAGAGTTATTCTGAAGAGTGGCTGTAAAAGTTAGAAAAAAGGGAAATCTTTAAACTGCAGTTTCTGACAGATAGAGGAAGCCTCTTTGTTCTGTACTTACTTCACTTCCCAGAGAATCAACTAACCTCCATGAAACTCATTTTCATGACCTTTTAAAAATTAATAATAATGTCCTGAAGCTCTTTGAAATTTTGGCATCACTCAGAAATTCAGATCAATTATTTCAAATTTTTAAAATGTTGACAATCAAGGCAAAATATACAAACACTGGAAATACAGTCATATGCATCTCAGGTCTTATTTCATTTTTTACTTCGCCCTCCTCAAAAAATAACTGATTTTTTATTTTATGACTGTTTGAAAAGTCATTAGCTTTCTCTGCAAGAAGTAATTCGAGGAGAAGAAGATTTCTTATGTTGAAAAATAATTAATTGAAACTGCTATGTCACTTTTCCTGGATTCTACAAATAACGTCTAACTACCAGATAAAATAAGGCAAACATAAAGAAAAGTCCACTCTTTTCCTTTAAATCTAGACAATACTGTGAAAAAGGAAGAGTAAGGGTGATACAGAAAATATCATATATTAGAAAAACAAGAGTAAAAGGGATTTGATTGTGTTATACAAGAAACTACATCTTAGACATAGTATTAACAAGTTAAACATTTAAACTAGATGGAATTGAAAATAAAACTTAATAGTCGAAGTGATGAAATTAAATAAATTTTCAGTCTGTCATCTGTCATATTAACTGTAGAAACACATAGACTTAAAATATAGATATAATTTATTATGAAGATTTTAATCTAGTGTTGTTACAAGAAACAATTATGCATACTTATCAGATACTATAAACGCCTTAGCCAAATTAGAAGTATTAGAAAGAAAAACATCTTGGCTGATTTTTAATTTTAGACTCCTAATATCTGCTCTGAACACTCTTCACACTGTTGCACTAAAGCTGATCAAACTTTAGTACCCTGAAAAATGTTAGACTAAAGATAACTCAGTAAAGAAACACCACAGGAAAAGATTCATACAGAATTTTGATGATTGTTTTGTAAATGGGTGCCTTCACTTGCTGAGACGATGGCAGTGAGTTACAGGGAAGGGAGTGAGTGGAGCTGTGTTGCTGCCAAGATTCCCTGGGTGGTTCTGTATCCCTCCTCGAGGGTTTGTCACATTTACACGCAACAGCTCTTCATGCAGCACCAAAGGCAACAACATCTACTGGTAGAAAATGCTTATCAGTTCTTCTGTTACCTCTAAAATACCTGAAAAAGAGCAGGATGGAGAGGAAAGTGCTCTCTTGCCCCAAACTTACAGTGGTTGTAGCAGAGACAAGCTGCACCTGAAAGACAAATTGATTCACTTGGGACAACAAGACACTCATGACTCCCTTGGGAAAGGGCGATGGCTTTGGCAGCAGCCTGTATGGAAACACCGGGGTAGAGGAAGGGCGGCAGCAAGCAGAGCATCGCCTTTTCCCCATCAGCTGCCTCGCTTGGCTTTCTGCATCCTTCTCCTTTGTCAGTCCCTCTACCACCCTTTCCTTCTCAGCCAGCCTGGGGGCGTGGAGAGCAGCTGCCCCGGTGCTCCCAGGGAGGAGGAGGCCCCTCAGACCGGCCCAGTGGCCCTGCTGGGAGGCTGCAAACCGTCCCTGGGGTAGCCATCGCCTCCACCTACACTGCAAGCAGCGCACAGGGCAGCCCTCCCTGCCTGCCTCCTCAGCAGCAGAAAATGAACTGGGTCGGTGGCAGTCGGTGAGTGAAACTCTTCAAAGCCAGCAGAAACAGCTCCATGCTGTGTCAGTGTCCCTCACAGACTGGGCACCGCCATGGTGGGTTTAACAACCCTGATGTCCTCTCACAAACCGGGCACTGCCGCGCTGTGTGTGACAGCCGTGGTGTCACCTCACAAACAGCACAGCCACGGTGTGTGTTTCAGGCCTCATTTCCCCTCACAGATTGGGCATAGCCGTGGTGTTTGTGGCTGAACTCGTGTCTCTCCACAGAACAGTAGTGCCACAGTGTGCATGTTTCAGGCCTGGTGTCCCCTCACAGAGCAGCAGGCCATGGTGTGTGACAGCCCCTCCTGAGCCAGACTTTGAGGAGGTGCAGGTGCCCTCCCACCCCAGGCAGGGGCTCACATTTGGGCTCAGTGTCTCTCCACAGACAGGGGCTGGATGAGGCTTTTCCTCACACCCTTGTGAACAGCAGTGGTTACCATTTGGGGAAAAGAAGGTATAGGTATTGAGATTCAATGAAATAGTAAAACATAGCAAACTGAGTTGTAATGATTAAAAAAAAAAAGGATAATGTTCAGTTTCTTTAGGTGCTGTGCCCTCTGCCAATCTACTAAAAATGTAAACCCCACAGATTTTATCAGCCGTTGGGAAGCAGCATTGCTGAACACAGCTTTGTAATCATCCAGACTCTATGCAGAATCAAACTAAAAGAACACCCTACCCATCTGGAAGTCTTCCCAGCAAACTGGGTTTTCTGAATGTTGCCTCTGTGAAGCCAGAGGAAGGGAGAGTTTTAGTTGGAAAAAACCCCAAAACATGAACACCAACTTTGTCCTAAATGCCTGCCTGCCATACTCTCTGTAAGAAAATACAGTGTGTAGGAGTATTGAACACATTTAGCAAATACAAATTAACCTGCTGCTTGCTGCTGCTGGTAGTATCTGTCAGGGTTCCTTGGGTGAATCTGGGATTTGCATTTTAGGTGTCAGAAAAACTGCTCATCAGTAGGGTTTCTCCCCACTGAAAAGGTGAATGTTATATGCATATGTTTGGAAAGTTTGCTCTAACTTTTAGCCAAAGTTAATTCCAAGGGAATACTCCATATTCCTAACCCTCACAAAAAGTCCTAATCTAACTGACCTAAGGACTGCAGCCATACTCACTCTGCTCATGTAACAGTGACCCTGAGTTCCAATTTTATGCACCATGTCCTGTAGGCATTTCACTTAAGACTATGTTTTAGAGGTGAGAAAGTAGTTGGAGGTATAACTGTCTCCTATATTGCACAAACAGGAACTTGTAGGGTCAATTTGTTTTTCTTTCCTGTTTTACAAAAGGACCCTAGTATTCTGTAAAATCCCAAAAGGTAAAAGCTCATTTAGTGCTCCTTTGGTTTGTTTGCTAATATAGTTTTGTAGCTATGTTGCAGCATGACAAAGAAAATTAGGAGAAAATAATATATTGACAAAGATTTCTTAAGGTTAAAGAAATTATAAATTGATGAAATGTTGCATTACAAGTCAAATGACTAAAAGCTTTTTCTGTTTTCTTTTTTCATGTTAAATGCATTTGGTAGCCTAATATAGAATATGGCCCTATCCTTACTGGAGTAAACTAGGATCAGTCAAAATTACTTCAACAGAGATATGTTGACTTTGCTACCTGAAGGTTTGATCCATTGTAACATAACATATAACATAACATAACATTAACATATTTGTGTCCTAAAATCTCAGAACCATCGATGAAAAATTCAAGCCATGACTCAAGATTATACTTCTGCAATTAAAATAATAATTATTTGCATTTTTCAGAAGCAGAATCATATTAAAGCAAGAAAGGAGAAAACAAAAGGTAAACAGTTTCAGCCATATTGGATTATATATTGTTATATAAAAGCTTTAGTGGGTTCACTTAGGTAAAACTTTCAAAGCATTTGGAGTGAGATTCAGAACAGTAGCTTAACAGTTACAATGTGTTTGCCTGACTTTAAGGGTGAAAGTCTTGTTCTAGATTTACTACACTGAATTCCAACAGGAAGAGGAGGGAGCCGGAGAAGGTGTGACTGACTGACTGACTGACTGACTGAATGAATGAATGAATGCCTGTGCCCTGTTTTGGTTTTCCTGGATTACTTCTGTTACCATATTGTGTTGGTATGTGCAGGCACATGGGATTGCTTGCCTCAGAGTGATAACCCCGTGGTCAGCAGGCCTAACACACACATACACAGCCACTTTTCTGGGCCCTGTAAAAGGATGTTAGGCTCATTGAAGTCCTTTATTTGGCATTAACAAAAGGAGGATGGCTTATTTGTATTTTGAATCTGAAAGTGAAATAAAAGAATCAAACTTATCCCTGGCATAGCAGAAGACATTTCAAAAAGGAAAGAGAAAGAAAACAGTAAGAGAAAATGGCTATAACTATAATAAGTAGAGTCAGTTTCCTCCTCAGCAGCAGGAAAGAAAGAGGCAGTATAGGGAAGCTCCACCACTGAAGCTGATACCCCCAATGCCCAGAGCAGGTGCACAGACATATAGAGGTAGAGGAAAAACAGGCTGACTGTATAGAGACAATTACTCAAATTAAAACATTTACTTATGGGAATGTGGGACCAGTCAGCAGCTTGTCCTCATCGCTTTCCCAGTTTCCTGGAGGCCTGTGAGTTCTCAACAGGTCTGTTTTCTCAGGGATTACTGGTCTAAGCCACATAATTTATATTACAACTATGTAATTTTCTTCAGTGGAGAGGGAAAACAGGAGATGATCCAAGACAGGATTGTTTTTAGTAAGGCAGTACTAAATTACTAAACACTGTGGTAGTTTTCTAATTGCCACTATACAATTATTAGTAATTTAGAGGTGATGGGAAAAAAATATCTGGGACACTGAAGGGAGTGGGGTATATTTTGGGGGTATGGACCCCAAAGTGACATGAATTTTGAAGTGTTGATTTGTACACAGGCTGATTTTACCTGACTGAAGATACTCACCTTAACTGAAGAAAAGATATTTTCCATAACTAATATCATTCTGGAAAGCTAAAGAAAATAATAAATTATACTAAAAATTAGTTACCAATGAATGTGTTAGGTTATTAGTTACATATAACCTGAAATCATGAGAGGAATTACATTTCAGAAGAAAAGCAATTTTTTGCTTTGGCATAGCCTTTAGTTTTCAATATCCTTCTTTTGGTTAGAAAAAAATAAATCTTAATGGGTTTATTGATTCATGATTGATAATGTTGATGATTTTAGGTTGTTAATAGTCTGCAAAATGGAGGAGTTTGTTTCCTATATTATTGTCCTGATATATTCAAACTTTCAGTCATATGTCTTCCTATTCCTTGTAACAAAAATACTTTCTGAATTCCCAATCTTAGAGACTTTTCTTTTTTACTTTTTTCTCTCTTTTTTTTTTTTTTTTTTTTTTTTTTGGTCAGAAGACTATTTTCTTTGTCCAGAAAGACAAATTTGGAGAACAATAAACCCTTGGTGTCATTACAGATGACACATCTGGTGTATGTAATCTTGCTGATTTATTTGCTTATTTTATATGCCCCATAAAAAGCCCAAGTTTAAATTTTTTTAAGACTTTATCCTTGCCACATTTGGTATCTTTTATTTTAAAGAAACATTTTTAGTGATTGTAAACAAAATTTGAGAAATTAGCATTTAAGGACTAAATATTTGGCATCAAGATAACAATGATTTATTTTGAATACGACCAAATTATACTTGCTTTCTTCTTCAAGGTAATAAAAATAAATTAACAGCAAACAGGGCGTGAGAATTCAGAGATGCTTAACCATGTGCTTTTATTAGGAATAGTTCACTAAGTCTTGCTTGCTAGTTTCAAAAGGATTAGCTATACTGGTAATGTGTTGTTGAAGCTTCTGTCAAAAATTTATTCTCTCCTTTAAAAAAATTAAGGAATACTTTGAAAGAAAGAAACTTAAGTCAAAGATGAAGCTTCTGGAAGTATCATCTCCTAAAAGTTCAGCAGTCAGTTTGGATCTTCTTAATCTTTATGTGGTTAATCAGATATCAACCAAAAAAGACAACACTGGTGAGTTTTGGGTATTCTGACTTCTCATAATCAGTTATTCTTAACTATTATTGCTGTTATTTTAGTTCTTTTTCTTCCATTTACAATTTAACCCTCAAGTAAGTGTTGTTTTATTTTAAAATAAAAAAAATTGTACATAAATACAAGAATTATGACTGAATAAAAAGTCAGGGTGTAAGAGGAATCAAATAACCTTGGCTCCTGCCTACTTCACCTTTAAAGCCTTGTGCAGTGTCCTGGTGCCAGGCCACATTAATGTTTGCAGTAGCCAGGAGAGGCATGGCCAGGACCCTGAGGTTGTTCTGCACCTCCTCACATCATGCACAGGGGCAGGAGTCCCATCCGGTGGGGTAGCGGGAAGAGGGTGCCTGGGGAAGGCTGTGCTCCCTGTGGTGAGCACCTGCCTGTGAATCATCACTCTGTTATTAATGTCGTTTCTTATTTCATTGCTGTTTCCAGTCAATTGTGCTTATCTCGACCCATGATCTTTACCTTTTTTGCCTCTAATTCTCCTCTCCATCCTGCTGCAGAGTTAGGGGGAGAGAGAGAAGGAAAGGGAGAGGGAGACGGAAAAGAGGGAGAGGGAGACGGAAAAGAGGGAGAGGGAGATGGAAAAGAGGGAGAGGGAGTGAGTGGCACATGGTTTGGAGTGTTTCAGTGGGAACACTAAACTGGAGAATACCATTTCTAAACCACTACACACACTTATTACCTTCCTCATTCTATTCATTATTTTAACCCTATATCCATTTCTTTTTCTCTTTGCTGTAGAGTCGGTCTATTTCTCATCCACTAACTTTTTCAGAACTTTGGGGGTTTTTGGAATAGTCTTGAAAGTTCTACTCATTTTCTCTCTTAAAATCTATTATTAAACTTCTTGAGAAACATCACTAAAACTCGAGTCCTAGCTCTTTAAATGTAGATGTGGTGCTTAGGGATATGGTTTAGTGGTAGACTTGGCAATGCTGGGTTAATGGTTGGATTCAATGATCTAAACAGTCTTCTTCAACCTAAATGATTCTATGATTCTATGACTGTTATCATCTGTGACATATTAATAAACCAGATTATGGAAAATTTTTTGTCCTATGCTCAGAAGAGTAGAAGGTGACTGAGGAACGTAACAGAGCCTGTACACACACAGTGGCTGACTAAATAATTTTATACTATCATGCCATTTAGAATAGAGTTTTTGTATTGTTAGTAGCAAAGAAAGCAATAAATACAGCTTTAAATGGATTAAGAAATCTAGAACAACAGCTTTTGTACTCTAATGAAAGTTCAGGAACCTCAAAACTTTCTCTAAGCCCAGCACTAACATACCAAATACTTTCTTTGCAGAGAACATGAGGAAGCCAGTCCACATTGATATCACTGAAGATGAAAAAAAACCTATTAGGAGACATAACTTAGAGCTTCCCATGTCACCCCAACGTACACAACATAAATCAAACTTAGATGATCTCCAGAGCAGGTACTTGTATAAAATAGGCAATAGTTACACAATGGTGAGGTTCTGGAAGAGGCATTTCACGATAGTCATAACGTTTGGGGTATTAAGAAAACTTAAACATACCATTGTTTAAACACATTGTGTAAACAGGGAAGTTTCACAACCACTCCTGTCCTTCCAGTGATACTTTTATTGTGAGAGAGTACTTAATAAATTCTGAATACAAAACTGCACATGAAGCTGAGAGATTTTTAAAGGTAATGTGTCTGTTCTCATGTCAGGTACGTGCACTAAGTTTATCTCAAGGAGCAAGTTATTCAAACAGCATTACCCAGTTATACTGTTTTTCCATTCAGCTTCAGACACCCTAAAGTGACCAGCTCACAGACAGGCTGCTCAAAACTGCTTAAGAATCAGGCTGCTTTAAGATGTGTGGAAAAATATTCCTAAATTATTTTGAAATTAATACTCAGAATACTTTAATCTTTTGGATCTTGTATCTTGTATTTCATAGGCTTTTAAAATTCATTTTATTCATTTACAAGGTTACAAAAGCAAGTATTGGCCAGCAGAAGACAGCATCTCTCAGAAAAAGTAAAATATCAGCATAATGTAAGTTTATTGTTCTTACGATATAAGACTAAAAATGTGCAGTAACTACTGTATTTTTAAGTGATTTTTCGAAGAGTGACCAAATTTCATGGATACTGAAACACATAAAGTCTTCTTCTTTAAGACTGTATCAATACATTATTTTCCTTATTGCCTTAAGTTTTTCATGAAAAAGTCACATCAGAATATATGAAAATTTTCTCTTCTTTGTGTTTTATGTGCAGAGATGTAAAAGATATAGAAAGGCTTGATTACTTTGAACTTTATGCTTAAACCAAAACAGTTTTAGATAAATAAAATGTCTCTTTGTTATGTTTTGTCTAGCTGTCACAAGTAACAGAACTAGGCTATGTTGATTCTAGTATGGGAAATGAAGACAACATGGCAAGAGTTTTTAGTGCTTGTCCGTTGTCCTCTGGTTTTCAGTTCTCTAACCATACACAGCTTTCAGAAGAAAATTTCAACACAAAACTAATGGGCAACATTTGGGAACAGACCAATGAAAAGAAGCTGCAAAACCAGGTTTGGTTAATATTTTACTTCCACAGAATTATTTTAAACTAACTTGCATTTATTTGGTGTGTAAAATTAGTGTAATGGTGAAGACAATTATGAATGATCAACATTTCTTGTAGGCTGGTGGCAATGAATATTCTGTATATACAAATATATTCTTTTATTGTTCTGAAATAAGCTCAGCTTGAGTGTTTGTTCACTGAGCTCTCATTATTGCTGATATCTGCAGAAAGAGAATTAGTCATACACTGCTGGCTTTCTTTTGTTTCTGGCTTGTAAAGTTGGTTAAAGAAAGCTGAAATATATTAGTTATAAATACAGCTTTCTTAAACACACAGTTAGAATAACTGGGTGTTATATGATCCCAGGTGATTCCATGACCTAATTTTTTATCTTTTAATGTCTCAGTGAGTAACACAGTTCTTACAGTGTTCTCAGCGCTCTTCTGTTTAACTCTTTACATTTAAGAAACAACTGAAAGTGATTTGTTCTGATGCATGTTACTATTTTTTCTTTTTGTTGACTTTGTGACTCTTAAAAGAACCATCCTTAGAAAAGTGATAGCAAATATAATATGCTTCATTTTAAGCAAATATATTATTCATTGGAAGTAATAAAACAAATTCTATGTGTTTCACTTGAGGTAAGTGAGCAATAAATGCTCCAGGAGTTTCAGAAGGGGAGATGATGGGTTGTTCAGGGAATGAGTAGGCCAGAACCCCACAGAAAGCTGACCTGAAGAACAAAGAAGTCCAAGAATGATGTTTTCTAAACACAAGGACAGTCCACCTCTATGTGCAAGAGAATTATTAGATTCTGGAGACCAGTTTGGCTGAATCAGGGAACTCCTGACTGACTTCAAATGCAAAGAGGAAGTGTGTAAGGACGGATGGGCAAACCAGGAAGAAGATCAGAGCATCCCCCTAGCTTGGAGGGCTGGCATTTGGGTGGACAGAGCTGAAAATCACAATGGGTGAGAAGAACAGCAAGGAGGACTTCTTGTCATCAAAGTTGCGTCATCAAGGAAAGGAAACCAAGGAAAATGCTGTCCACTACTAAAAAGAGTTGAGACCTAGTGACAAAGGGCGTGGAAAAGCCCAAGGTACTCAAAAACTACTTTTCTTCAAGTTTTTCAGACAAGTTCTGCTCTCTGGCTCATCTTAAAATGCAGTCAGGAGTTGGGGGAGAGTTGTACAAAACAGTAGGGAAGGAACAAGGTAGAAAATCCACTGTAACCTGGACATACAGAAATATATGAGACTGGACAGAGTCCATCCAGGTATATTCAGGTTGTTGGATGATGTCACTGCAAGGCAGGTATTTATCATCTTTGTAAGGCTGTGGTGATCAGAAAAGCTTCCCAGCGAGAAGAAATATGCAAACGTTATGTCCATCTGCAAAAATGTGAGCATGATCTGGGGGAGCATCATCTTACCTCTGTCCCTGGAAGGAATAAGGAGCTAAGCTCCCAGAGGCAATTCCAAGGTACAGGAGGAATAAGAAGGTGTCTGCAAACAGCCATCAGATTTTCCAGTGTCATACTCTGCCTGGTGGACCCAATTGCTTTCTGTGATGAAATTAGTAGCTCTGGGAATTAGAGAGAAGATCAGGCATTATTTACCCTGACTTTAGGAAGGCTTTTGACAAGGTTTCCCATGGGATCCTAGTAGCCAAAATGGGCAGCTGTGATCCAGATGAATGGACAATAGGATGAGAAAAAAGTGTCTGTTACTGTCATGCTCAGAGTAGTTGTCTGTTGGCTAAAGTTTACTTGGCAACAGTTGGGCTTTAAGGAGGTTTGGTCTTCTACTGTAAAGATAAAGAGAAATAAAAATAGTGGGAAAATATGTATATTGTTTGCAAGCCCAACTTGAAAGTTTTAAAGACTATAACAATTATGTATATTCACAGTTTGACAGCTTCTACTGTTTTCTCAGCCAGGAAACAGCTTTGATCAAGACCCTTGGAATACAAAACCTCCAAGCCAGTGTATTTACAGGAAGTCTGATACAGTGCCTCAGGAACTGTTTGAGCCATTTCATAGGTAGGCACTGATTTTACATTAATGAGGGAAATAGCAGTCAAGTTTAATAAAGAAAAATACTAAAATAAGCCAAAGCTTATTGCTACTGTTTTTTTCACTGACTTTTGGTGTTTTTCAAATAGAAATTGGAATCAAATGGAAATACTAAACATACAAAGCTATTTAAATTTGCCAAAAGGCAGCAAAATCTGAATTTTGGGTAGGCACTTGGAAAAATGATCTATTTTTTGCAATGTCACAAACATGACAGGGTTTCTGAATTCACCTTGAATGATAGCACAGATTTACTAAGAGGCTATGAGGAGGGGAAACTGCCCCAGGTGTTATTAGTTCTGGGCACTGTTGCAAGTGCTTTTCTAATGATCTTGATGCAGTAGCAAATCTGCACCTACCTTATTTATACTTGGGATTCCATGAAAAAAGCATTTTCTTTCCTTCTCTTTCATATGTGATCCTACTATAGCTTTCTTTATTCCCCATAAATGATTCAGTAATACATCTATGAGAATATACACTTCGTTTTTAAAAGAATGGATAGAAATCAAGAATACATTTCTTTTTGTATGTGCTGATTAAAAATATTTCAAATCACAGGTGGTTTAGGGCCAGACTCATCTGTACTAAACATTTTCATTTTCTTTCCAAAGGGTGTCCCTTGAATCTAGAGGTCTTTCATAGCTAATCTTACTTTACTCCTTCTATTCCATAAGCCTGCCATCTGGTTTAAAGTTCCTGTCCATCTCTAGCTTAGGCTGGATAGAGATATAAAAAGGCCACATAGTATTTAGCTGTTTCTGAAGTGCCTACAGCCTGTTCACTTGGGGAGTCAAGTGACCGATAAACTCACTGACCAAATACTGAAACACATCAGCCACCTTAACTTCCACTCTTCTTGTAGCTTTTCCTGGCTTTCTCCAGCAAAAGCTAAAATAAGCATAGCATTCACCTTGCTGTATATCTGTGTGAATTCCCAATTAATATCTTTACATTGAAGCCCTACATAATCTTATCTCACCTACATCTCTCCTTTCATTTCTCCCTCATCTATTCTTAACTTTTACTTTGCATGACAAAATATTCAGCTGGAGTTGAGAGAGAGACTGAATTGCTTCACAAAATGGTTTTACCTTCCTCATGTAGATCTATCCAAGTATCTTTAGGAACATACTCTAGTGTTTTTAGCCTTCTAAAACTGTTCTGGAGAGGTTTCTGTAAGCAGAGAAAACAAGTTTCTCATTTAAGTTCCATAGAACCTTTATCCAGTTCCAAGTATTTCCTGATCACAACACCACAGATGTTTTCTCCAGTAAGAGTTTTCTGTACTACATTTCAGTTTTCAAGTTCTATTGATAGCCTTACTCAGAGCATTTTAAAGAAAGAGCTTTTTTTGAATGGCCTTCTTTGCCCGATCTCTGCTCTTCAGAAGAATCTCAACTTTTTGCTCAGTTTCTGAAAGGTCAGTCAGCAGATCTAGCCCAGAAAAAAAACAGTGAGAATGTTAGATTAGGAGCCAAGTAAGTGAAAGCATGATAGCTTTCATACCCATGATGCTCATACAATAAAATCTTCAAACCTACTACTCTCAGAAGTGGGGAAGTAGTGGCATAATGAAATATCTGACTGGCCTCCTGACACTGGAACAGAAAAATTCTGTGCTGAATCAGGGTTACTGATTTCGAGTACAAATGAAAGTCACTTTTTATGGGCTTTCAGAATGGAAAAGAAATATAGTCTTGAACAAACTACTTTTATGAATGGAACAAACTGTCTTCCTCTTTACTTATTTCCCCCCCTTTTCTTTTTCTCCCCGAAGTGGCTGCCTTTGGTCAGTTGGTGGAGCAGCAGTGACATACTGTGGCTGATTTTATAAATCACGGTTTCCTATCCAGGAGGATATGCTCCATGGCTTTGTATATTTGGAGACATTAAGAAACAAAACTCCTTTTAAATCAATCTTACTATATAGTAGATATAAAACATAATAAAATACACACTTTTTCAGTTGAAATACTGTACATTTAGGACAAAATCAAGTGTAATGAGCAGTGAAGTTTTTGAGATTTTTATCATCAAGTTATCATAAAATGTTGTGTTAACAGTCAGTATTTTACTTATTTGTGTACTAAGCAAAATGCTTTTTTCTTTTCTACCCCTGTTACACCTCACTGCCAACCCCCAGGCTAGACCATATGAATTTTGCCAGGAAAAATCCAGTGATAATGGCCAGTAATGAATCAGAAAACTGTGAAGGAATAAAAGAACCAGTATTTGATGTTGTGAAAGAAACTGCAGAACTGAAAGATCCCCAAGATGGAAGTGGTTGTTCCTTTCTGGCACTATTTGAAGATGAGAGTCAACCAATCCATAATAATCTGTCCGCAAAGCATTTTAATCCTTTTTCTAACCAAAGCAATACTGACATTTTTTTCACTGTTCCTGATGTTAGAAATCAAATGACCAACAGAAATTATTCTCATGACACTAGAAAGGTTTATCCTGCAATCAATGCAAAAGAAAAGTCTGTAGACAGACACCTTGAAGGCATTTTCACAGCTCCAGAACAGGTTTTCCTTAAAAGCAACAATGCCTCAAGTGCAAGCTACAAGGAAACCAGTGGACTTCCTAAAACCCACCTGCAGAACTGTCATGAGGGACAGCGCTACTTCATACCCCGTGAAAAGAAAGGAAAAAAAGCAAACCTTGAAAAAATCGGTGCGTGTCAATATTTTAAGGACATATATTCTGGGTTTTATTCTCCTTTTAAACACATACATTCTTAGAACCAGAGATGTATCTGCCCCAACTGAAAACATCATGACTTTTCAAAATGCTGTCACTTAATTTTAAATCCAATTATTTAAATTATTTTAAAAACTTGACAGAAACCTTTCTATTCAAATTGCATTTATTCTATTGCATTTTAAAGTCAACATTTACTTTTTTTATTTTAGAGACATTTGCTTATCACCATGATCAGCACAATAGCTTAAAGGAGAATGTGCAGAATTATTCAAGAAAAAAAAGGTGAGTGTCATGGAAATTACCAATCTCTTAACCAGTGATAACTGCAGAGACCTTGCTGAATTGGAGAAATCCTGCTAAGAAGACAGGAAGGCAAAATTCTAAACAGTATTACTGAGGACTCTAGTTTTCTCAGTGAAAACAGTAGTGTGTAATGTGAATAACCTTATGCACATGTAAGCCCATTATGCCTCTGTGTCTGCCCATAATAAGTACATATTGAAATACTGCTTCATGGGACAGTTTGGTGTTCCTGAAGTTAAGGTGTTGATCTGGCTTGTCCTCTAAAAGACTTTGTCTCATTCCACTAGCTACAGAGCAAGTAAGTGTCTTCCCTGGGCTATGTGAGTGCCCAGTGTTTTACTAAAGACTTGTTTTTCAAGGACTGATACATAGCACCTTCCATTTTACAAAACAGCACTATTTTCTGTCATTGCTTCAATTCCATTTTGCATTTCAACTGCAATGAAGTTTATGAAAAACATATTCTTGGTGTTAAATCTCAGGTTCAGAGATAAGTCCAAGGATCTCAGTAGTAGAAAGCATTTAATGGTTACTGAAGACAAAATAAAAATTGAAAAGTCACCAGTAAGGACTTTAACTCAGAAAGAAAATAAAAATACAGGGGGAAAATCACTTACCATAGGATTTTGTGTTTGCATTCCTCAGTGATGACAAGTCTGTGAAAGAAACAGCCTGGAGTGAGAACCATCTCTTTGTATTTGAAGAGGTAACTTTTTAAAAATACGTATTTTTTGTCAAACCCACTCTCTGCACAATTCATTTGAGGTGGAGAAGGATTGTCCACAGTTAGAAACTGAATATATCTTCACTGAATCCACTACCACGGAAGATTCTTTCCCATCATGGTTTATATAAGGAATTCAGACAGAACTGCTTGTAGTGACGTGGTTCAGATAGACAGCCCTTTTAGGTCCACAGTTCACATGGTTTGATTCACCTTAGCTGATGCCTGAAAGACATTGTGTAAGTTACCCATCAACACTTAGGATCGGGTTCTGCAGGCAATGCCTAGACATTGTACACAGGATGCTTCAGTATTATAAGGGAGCTTCATATACATATAAAAGGGAGCCAGTATACATATAAAAAGTGTTTCAGATGCCTTGCCTGTAGAAGCCACATATGGTACTGCTCAGGTGTAAAAATACCTCTTAAAATAATTTGTGGTACAGTGCAGTGACTCCTTTATGTAACACAGAAACTGAGTGTTCCTCTCTTAACCTGAGATGCTGATCTAGCTGAACCCTCACTATGAATATCTTATTATTTTTAACAGTTCACAACAGCACAAGAGGAAGGGTGTAAGTTTGGAGTGAGTTCATATCTTCATGAGATGGAGATGGGTTAGTACAATTTATACATTATCACTTAAAATTTTTTTTCTCTACATGTGAAGCTGAAACATTTACTTTTAAAGCCAGGGAAATGATCTTTTTAGGATATTACCTTTGATGAGGGCTTGTATTTCTCATTCACACAGCACTGTAAAAAGACAACTAGTATTACCAGGTAACTAAGAATTACCTGTGTTTGCTTTTCCTTGAAGAGATATTCTCTTCCACTAGACTATATGTTGTCACTCCAGATGTGGGCAGAGGGAGGGCAGTAAGCTAGGCAGTCCCTTCCTGCTCCCTCAATAGCTGTAGAGTCAGCTGTGCTGGCTGCATTTCAGAGCAGAAGATCTCTCAGGAGCCTCCAAGAGAAAAACACGTAACTTGTATGGCAGCCAATGTGCACATGGAGTCTGCTGTGTTCTCGCACAGCCTGCGCTCTGCAGAGTCCCTCTTCCTTTTGGGTAGCACAGTTCTGCTGCTGATTAACAGCACAGCTGAGGCTTTGGGGACCCATCTCACAACCTCTTTAAGATGTGTTGATCTGAGAAGAGAAGAACTGGCTAAGAACTAGATTGACCTTGCTAACATTTTGTTCTTTAAACAGTATCTTAAAACTGCATCAGAAACAGTAATGTTTAATTCTACGTGCTGTACTTGAGAGTTGGATCTCTGGGGAGCTTTTGGTGAGTAACCTTTCTTTCTTTTTCATCTAACTTTTCAAGATGTGGAGTCACCACTCAGCAGCCAATCTCACTCTCCAAGGCAGACTGAGAGCTATTTGAGCTCTAGTCCTGACACAGTGAGTAAACCCTCGTGGGTTGGCAGGGCTCGATTTGAATCATATCTCTAAGCCTGAGTGCACCTAAGGGTGGATGTAGCTGGAATCTTGTTTCGTTTTGTATGATGTAAATTCATGTGTGATGAGGACAAGAAATTATTAGCTGTGAATTTTCCTAAGTAGTATGATAGACATGTTCTCTTGATCCTGGCCTTGTGGAATTACAGTAGCATGACTGTGGGAAGATGCTAAACAAACTTCTGTGCTCTTCCTGTATGTATAGCTGCCTTACATTACATGCCTGTAGAGCAGTATGGTTTGACACACTGTGTTTTCAGTCGTTCTCGAACACAAAAATACCATGGTGGAAGAGTATAAATTGCTTGTGAGAATGCAAGTCTGCCTCAGCCACCTTCTCTTCACCAAAAGCCAGAAGTACATCCTTGGAGAAGGAATGAAAAAAAACCCACATCCAACCAAAAGCAGACAGCTTTGGCCTTTCTGTTTATTTCACTAACTTACTTAGTAGTAAGTCATTACTTTAGTCCTTAGTTATTGAACTATTTGAACAGTTACAATGGCACAATTCTGTTCAAACAGTCTGAAGAAGAAGACACAGCCAAAAAGAAGGAATATCTGAATGAGCAGTCCTTGAAGACACACGATGCCAACCTATTCTCAGCCTCAGCACGCAGAGAGGCCCCCAAGAGCTCTCACACCCAAACTGCGGCTATGCAGCCCAGCAGTACTTTGGCTAGAGAAGAAGCAAACAATCGTCAGGAGAAAGACTCTAATTTTTGTGCCACAGAGGAGGAAAATAAAACCGACACAGCCCTGTCTCAGGGCTCGTTACACCGCGCCCTTAAGAGGGAGCATGTCACTCGCAGCACCAGGTGCGATGTTTGGTCGCAGACCGAGCGCTCTGTGACAGAAGTAGAGAAGGTGGATGTGGCCACGCAGTGCAGCACCTTGAGGGTATGCACCTGCGGAGGGTCCCTCCCCGCTGCCCGCAGCCCAGGCGGGGTCCCTCCTCCCAGCACCGCCGGCACCGCAGGAGAGCACGCACGGCCAGTGCAGGAGGTGCCGCAGCCCGCGGGCACCGGCAGCGCGGCTGGGACAGACGCCTTCTCTTCTGAGGTCGAGTACCTGAGTTTGGCTGGCAGGAGGACTCTAGAGGTGCTGAACTACATTGATAAAATGAAGGAGAGAGATAAACCGTGATCAACTATAATGGCATATAACGAACAAAAAAGTTTTGTCCTGTTCTCAGTGTGTTCCATTCAGTTGGCATATTTTGACTTTTCTAGCCTGGTTAGACAGAAGATATTTTTACTGTTTGTTTGCTTTAACTATGGATTTCTGTCTGCCTACTGCTGTCTCAAAGTATGGGTTTCCATAGATATCCAACTGTTAACAAAGGATTTTACAATAGCCTAGTAAATACAAACATTAGGAATTAGATTGGCTTCCTCACCATATATCCATATATCCATATATCTGTAGTTTGGAATTGATTGACTATGTTTCTTTTAAGATAGTGGAAAGATGTTGTTCTACTTCAAAACATATTTAGTGTAGCTCTGAGTTTAGAGCCATTGTCTGATTCTTACCCATTTTAACAGACAAACTTGCCTTTGCCGTGTGTTCATACTAAACACAAAAATAGGAAGCAACAGGAAATGTACATCTGCACACATAGAATGGAAGGTAATTTAAAAAGAACTAATTTATTAATTTTTTTAAATGCTCTCTTTTCCTTCCACAGCAGATCCATTCATTCATTTTCTGGCTGTTAATACTAACAAATCTTTCATGTGTTTCTGTATTCTGTCTGTAAATTGAAAATCTGAATTACTTTCTTCTTCATTTCAGTATTTGTATGGAGCTACAAATCACAACAAATAAAAGTTTCTGATAATATTGTTTCTAGGTTATATTCTTGCCTTGTAAAAAGTTCCTGGTAAAGGTGGCAGGGAGATTCACTGTTTCTAACATCTACTTATAGATCTGTACACCTTCACTTCTAGATAGATATCTCTCTATTTTAACTATGTGTGTGTGTATATATATACATATAAAAGCCTGTGTGTCTGTCTGTGCTGGCATTAGCCAGCTGGCTGCATGGGTTCCTCTTCTTCACAAACTCGGCCTGGGCAAAAGCTTTGCTGGAGACTTCCTTTAACAGAGCAGGAGATTTGCCTTTATAAGGTTAGTATGTTGTACTTTCCCCTTGGAGTCTGATGTTAAAAGATTCACTGGCCTTATTCCCACCAGGTCGGGGGTTTTTCTATGTTTTGTAGAAGGTATGGGTGACCCAGCCTGGATGAGACTTGTCACCATTCTTTGTCTCTGTTCTCATCATCAAACTAGTGGCTGTGTTTGCTGCTGGGTTTTATTTTTTAAGTGAAGAGCCATTTTTAAAAGAAGGTCTATATTGCTCAATAGTTTGGAGGTTTATGGCTGTGCTATTTTTAAAAATAGCACCTCAGAAATTTCAGTGGACTTTTCTGTACTTGGAAGAAAATAGCATTGTCTTTTATATGTATAAATTGCATACATGGGAAGTGGTTTGCACAGCCAGATTTCTGAACTGTATAACTATCACTTAGCCAATTCACTGCCCACTTCCTAAGGCTTGACATAAGCAGATTTTCTTTTTTAGGTTGCCTCCATTTATTGTCAAAGCAAACTCCCTAGTAATTTTTTTTAGTGCAATATTCATCTTCTTCACAGGAGATATAATTTATTTGAATAACAGCTATGATTTTCTGAAAGCTCAGCTGTTACCAGTGGTTTCTAAAGCCCAGCTGTTCACTCAGTGTGACGAAGTCAGTTCAGATTGTGCCACACCAGCAGCGGCCCATGCTGGCTTCAATGAGGACACCTCTGCTTTCCCAACAGTCCCTCACACCTGGTACGTACCTGCCAGTCCTTCCAGTGGTGCATGTCCAGCTTCCCAGCCTCCCTCACGGCTGAGGTGTCTCAAAGGCCCTTGGCCTGCCAGCCTCCTGCAATACACTGTGCCAGGGGCCAGAGAGTGGCACATCATGGCTAGAAGCTCCAGCACTGTATGCTTTACACTTGGAGGGGTTTTATTACCCCAGCAGATGTAAAACTGCCTTGTGGCCAGAAAGTTCTTCGGTGTCTGGGTTAGAGAGGTGCTGATGACCCAAATAGAGATGAACTGCCATTAACTTGCAGTGGAAGTTCTGCTCCTGATTTCTCTGATGGTGGCATTGTTGCTGGGACTTTTAAACTGTGGTTAGTTTTACACTGAAGTGAGCTACCCAAGTTCAGGCAGATACTCCAGATCTGCAGAGCTGGCCCCTGAGCAGACACATTCCCAGTCTGTGCCTATGAACCTATGGGACAAAGAATGCAGGTTGTAACTGGGAAAAGAGAGACAGTTGCAGCCTATGGATGTATGTGGCGTTTCAAACACTCTTTATTAAGTTATCACTCAGATTTATCATCATTTAAAGCCTCTCAGTGGGTATTGCTTATTTTCACTTCAGCCACTGATATAGAATCTCTCACAATCTGTCCAGTTCCAGCCAGGTTCCAACCTGGATTGCACCATTTCCCAATAAGGACTGAAATTCCATTGCTCAGTGCCAGAAACTCACCCTTTGACTGGCTGTAGGTAAGAGCTGCATACATGTCTCTAATGCAATAATTCACCACTTGGGATATGTCAATCACCGTAGATAATCATGTTTCAAAGCCTTTGGACGAGAGTATATAAAATCAAATTACCTTCCCATTTTTACCTGTAACTGCAAAGCAATCAGAAGAAAGAAAACTATCTTTGTAGTGGTTTGTGTGCTGGCAATGATGACAAATAAGGCAGTGTGCTCTTTTTAGCCACTAAAGAAGTATTTGAAGTATTTACATTACTATTATTGCATTAAAAGAGACTTATGCTTTCTCCTTAGCTCAGCACCAGTCTGCCCCTCTGCTGAGGTGCTTTCTTTCCCCTGATTTTTTTGTGACTTCTGGGAAGAGCTGAGTTTGATTTAACAGGAAGTAGTAGACTCAAACTGTGCTTTCTTCAGCTGATAATTCAGCAGCTGATGCTATTAATCCATCAATATTTGCAGCCTACAGCTATGATTGTCATCTCACTATATGCATTCAGGCACCACCAGCTTTCTCTGAGGCAACAGCTTAGGCAGAGGCACTTCTTTTTCATCCATGTCATTCTTCCTGGCAGCATGCTGAGCCTCCAGGGAGGCCATGGAAATATACTTGTTTTTGACTGGGTTTGGAAAGCATCAATTGTAAGTAGAGTTTTAGAAGGGAAAAGGACAGAAGGGTACCAAAAAACAGGAGCATTTGTTTATTGGTGGCAGTCAAATGCTTCTAAATACAGATGGAAAGACTCTCACTGAAAATACTACTGTAAGCTTCAGTCAGAATCAGTTTTAATATGCAGCTTGTAAATTTTTTTCCTTCTAAAATCAGCTCTAATTAGAGTAACCTGCAAGGTAAGGTTTTCTGAATGTCACAAAGAAATTTGTTCATTAATGGACAGTTTGTTGCTGGATGTTCCGCCAAGAGTCTCCACAAACTTCGTAGAAATTCTTATTTCATTTTCATGAAGGATTATCATTATAGGAAATGAGAGGCTTTAGTCTTCATACAAGTAATTATTTCTCTGCTAGAAACTGTGAATTGGCTTTTTAAGGGTTTTAGCACATAGCAGATTGAGGAAGGATGAGTTTTCCTGGAAAAAATATTTAACTCTCTGCATTCAGTGCCTAATCTGTCCCCATGAAAGTCAATGACCTTTCTGCAATACTTCTTCAGCCTCTTCTCCCTGAGAGCCTCTGTCGGGTTAGAGGTGACAATCCCAGTCACCCAAATCAGAGCTTGCTTCTCCAGGGCTGGTGATGAGGAACTCCAGCCAGGTCTCCTGACTCTGAGCTGAACACTGAACATTTGCCCCCTCTCCAGCCCCACTGCAGTGACTCCACACCCAGATTGTGCTTACTCCAGGTGCCATGGCCCTCTGGATGTGCAAGCCAATGGGACCAGCTCGCGGTGAGCTCTCACACAGCACGCAGCTGCAGAGGGTGCTGATACACCAGCTCTTGAGTGACGTGTGGGGAATCTTGGGCCCAAAGACAGAGGGGTGGAGAGTGAGTGAGTCAAGATAAGGCAGGAGGCTGAAAGAGGCCTGTTGAACTATTTAATAGAGCTGAGAGAAAACATGTCCAAATCAACCATTTGTGCACATTTGCAGAGAGAGGGCTGTGATTTACTGCCAGTGTGTCACACTCAGCACATGGGTGCTGGCCTGGCTCAGGGACCCAGAGCTGTGGTTGATCATAGGACAAACCAATATGTCTTATTGCAGAAGATTTATTTCATTTCCTGGGCTGAAGTCATTGTTGGGAAACAGGAGGTCTGTAAGGAGCTTTGCTCTCCAGAGAAGCTGCACTCCCTGCAGAAAAATTAATTTTTTGAGAACCCCAGACCAGCTGAAGCTGGCAGGGATCCCCAAGCTTGCCCAGTGCAAGCCCCACTCATAGCAGGGCCAGCTGGAGCAGGGTACTTTGGGCCACGGCCAGCTGCTATCACCAGACACCCGGACTGGGGCTGAGGAATAAGCCCTGCCAGGTAGGGGACTCCAGGGAAGCTGTGCCTGCTCACAGCAGCTGCTGCAGATGGAGGCAGCCACTGCCTGAGCCATTTCCTCCCTGTGCTGGGAGCAAGGCAGGAGCCTGGGGCTGGAGGAAGAGGAGCTGTAGGTGTAGTGGAGGGAGGCTGGGGGCTGCTGCTGCCCTGCCCTGCTCCCCCTCCTTGGAGACAACTCCTGCCTCTCTTGCCTCTCCTCACACACATTTCTGTGCAGTAATGAAGAGCAGCAGCGTTTCACCCCAACAGCAGCTCGTCCCTGAGTGCACAGCCACAGAGCCTCCTCCAGCAGCCCTGCAGCCTCAGGCTGCACTAACTACGGGCACTCATCACTCTCCCACCAGGGACCGCGGGGGTCCCAATGCCCTCAGCATCTCCCTATGAATCCCACCGACCACAAGGAAACTTGACAAATGGAGAGAATACAAAAGCTGTCTCCTCTGGTACCAGGCTGGGGGTGGCAGTCAACCTTCACCCAGTTTACAAAAACTTTCCTTGCTCTTGACTTTTTTCCCATCATTTTTAGCTGCCCATGAGAGGAGAGCAGTGGGCACACCAGCCCCAGCTTAGTTCCAAAGCTGCATGGGGCAGCTGCCTCTCACTGAGCCCCCTCAGCCAACCTGCAGGTTATGGGTACCTCAAACACCAGGGAGAGCATGGGAGAAGCCACATCAATCTGATCCTGGCTGCAGTCACATCTTGTGACAATCCAGTAACAGGGCACACTGTCAGACATCCTGGACAATGAAGGAGCTCATTGGGAGCAGTCAGACAGTTTTGATGCCATCTCACCATGAATATATTAAAACAACTACCAATTTCATGGCAATGCTTATTCCAAGGCACCACTTCTCAGTGGGGACCTGGCCACCTGCTGCAGGCCACAACTGCCACTTTAGGGATGGAGAAGTCATCTGGCACTTGCAGGACAGCTCCTTACGTGACTGCCAACAGCCTCCCCTTTGAAACTACAGCTATGCTGAGTGACCCTGAGCGAAGGCTTCAGGCGGAAAATCTGTACATGGGATTTTGTGACAGCTGGATGGGGACGTGGGGTCTCAGCAGCCTCATCTGTGGAAATGGTTTTGAGAAGAAGGAAAAGCTGCGGGGCTGGGAAGGCTGAAAATGCCACGTTAAGGAGAAGGGCAGGAAGTGCCAACAGAGCAGGGCTTGGCTCACCCTGTTCTTTTTTTACAGATGTGCAAAATTTTAAAAAAATTAAAAATTGAAGACTAAGACAATGAATCTGAGTCCTGGAAAAAAACCCCTATTTTTTAGAGAGAGATTTAGACCTTCAGTCGCTGCAGCCTCAACCCAGTGCCATCTTCTGACTTTGCCTCCCTCTACCCAGGAGAGCTTGACACTGTCCCCTGTCATCACGCATTGGTGTGGCCAAGACACCACATCCCCACACTCACACTTCACTAACCAACCTCCATACCTTATGCCCTACTTCCTTCCTCCAGCCTCTGCTCAGGATTTGCTTTGTGTTCTTTCTGCTCATGTTGCCTTGGCAACCTGATCCAGTCTCAGTTCCACATAGCACCTTGATTATGAAATTTAGCTAATCCAGCCCCCTCTGCCCTCAAATTGCTCATGTATTGCAAACCACCTCACCTCCCTGATGGGCCCCCAAGCTCTCACTGTTCCTTCAGGCATGGGCCTTCCCCACCTCTTCAGCCCCCTTTCTCCACCTTTAATGATATTTAAGTAACGCTCTTTCCAAGGGGAATGGACATGTGATTCACTGCTTTTGTGAAAGTGGGGGGCCTTTGGTTTCCCTTCTCATACCTGAGTCCCCTCAAGGGATGTGCTCCCTTGGCACCAGTGCGCTGCAGCTTCTGCACTCCTTACACTGTGCATAACTCCTGCATCTTTGTAAGGATCTGCTTATTCTGATCTTCTGAAGAATGATCCACACAACAGGGCTCATTCGGAAGCCTTTCATTTCCCTGCCCCCTTTTCTACCTGCAATAAAAGGCACCTAAGCCCCCCACATGTGGTGCTGGTGTTAATGTGTTACAAGACAGTAGGTAGGTCATTTTGGATGTGTGCTCCTCTTTCTTCCTTCATACAATATATATCTTACTGCTCCATGTATGACCCCCTGCTTTTCTGTTTGGCATTAAGGATTCTATCTGAGCTTTCATGGGATATCACAGCACCCAAAATCAGACTGTGCTAGCGAAGGCAAAGGTTTCACACATCAGAAAAACAGATGGATCCTTGTATCCTGAAACCCAGACCCCAAAATCTCCTATAAAAGTATCCAAACAAATTAACCTCACACAGCCCTCCAGATTTTTCTGTCAAAATCAAGATGCAGAAAATATTCCTGGTAGTTCTCTGGTTAACTCTTAAAAGGCAAAAGCTTTCCAAACTTCAGGTCTATACAGAGCTTCTCAAACACACACACATGCAGGTACTGGGTAGGTCACACATGTTCAACAAGCGGGTGAAAACCTGCCCTGGAGACCAGCTAACAAACAGCCCCAGGACGAGGCTGTAGAACTGCTTATAGCGTGTGACTGGTTCCCACAGCGTTCAGCTGTTTGCTTGATGGGCTGAATGTGTTAGTCTGTCCATCAGGAGCAGAGTTGAGATGCCATTTATTTTGGGTCAAGTGGAAGTGAAACTGCAGCAGCTGAGGCACCCGAGCATGTTTGTGCAGAGAGCTCTGCATGGCTGAGAGGTGACTGGAAGGAAACCAGCTCAGGGGACGATCAGCAGCAGGGCTCTTCAACCAGCCCGGAGCAACTCAGCAGGTGACTGCTGAGATTAGAGAAAAAGAACCTTTTTTTTTAGGCTTGTCTTTAAGTTCCCCACTTACTTCCCACAAACTGTAGGAGCCTTGAAAGAAGCACCTTATGCCTTGCACAAAGCAAAGGCCACACAGCACTGTATGGGTGACTTTAGTTCGGATGGAGCATCACCCAGCCCTCATACCAGGAGGGTCTGATCCTGAAAATGTTCACAAAGATTTGGAGCAACTGCTCTTACTGCCTGCGGTTCAGTTCTACAGAAGTGAGGATGCATTTGGCAAAAATCAATCCATCAGTAGTTGCTTTGTGATAGTAGATGGAGCAGAGAGAAATGGCAGAAGGCAAAAAAATAAGAGTGTTTAACAGCAGAGCCCCCAGATTTTCATTATCCCACAAAGATGCCATGTAGTTTTGGTGACAAGTAATATGAAGTGCAGCCACTCATCACCTTTATAAGCACTATCAGCCAGAAACCCAGAAACAGAAGCTGTCAGTGCACAACAATAAGCTGCCTCGCTCCCCTCCTGGAGATAAGCACTGTCACAGATACAGGATTGCCGAGCAGTCTCCCACTGCCAGCATCTCCCCACTGGCTGTAATCTCTCTGCATCCTGGACCAAAAGGCTACAGCTCTGCCAGAGCCAACTCTGGATCTTGCCAGGATTCGATTAAAGTACCTGTGGTAGGTGGAGGTAACAGAACCATTTTCCACTTGTTCTCGTGCGTGTGATCCCTCTGTCGCCCTGGGGAGCGCAGCCAGGGCAGCCCCAGCACAGCACAGTCACAGTCATGCTGCTCTTTGTTAGCCATCAAACTGATTCCAGCAATTTTCTTAATAAAACACACAGAGTTAGGACATTTCCCCATTAGAAAACAGCACCTCCTGCTCTTTCCCAGTCCATAATCAAGTCTGATGGTGTAAATTGCTGTAAGGAAACGGGTCTGTTTGCACAGAGGACATTGCAAACCCATGGCAGGACATCGGGACAGTTGGCAGCTCTGCATGCTGCATTCAGCTCTTCAAACAAATCCTCCAGAAAGGAAGGAATACTTACCTGGTGTCACAGAACCATTCTCTGATTCAAAACATGTTCTATTAAGATCATATTCAAAGTTATTCTCACCCTTCCCTTTTTTCAGGCAAGCCCATGGCCTATCTGAGCTCATTTTGCTGAGCAATGCAAAACTGCCACCCTAAAAGTGGACCCGAATACCCAAACAAATGAAACCTTGAGAAAAATTGTGTAATTAAGTATCTCACTTTTTATTTTGTTCATTTACACTTCTGGCACTGACAATTCTTTGAAGATATTTATTTTTATGTAAAGACCAAACTTCATTAAAGCAATCAGAAGTCAATTAAATAATTTTACATCACTTAAGTTTCAGAAAATGTACAACACTTTCATACATTATAGGCTTGACCGGTTGGAAATTAAAATGGCACATGTTTGATATGGTTAAGAAATGACTTGGACAACCCAGCAAATTGTTTTGCCAAAACCTGTTTTGTACTGAATACCACAGCCCGTGCCCAGGGATTACAGTGTGCCTGATGGCACCATGTGCACATTACTATTCAGCATGGAACTATTACTATCAATTTGGTCCCCAATAATGTCTCAAATATTCTACATGGCATTTGTCACACAAAGATCCAGTTAACCATTTTGTAGAGGAGTGAGATTCACAATGGAAAGCAGAGACATGACTCGTGCCACTTCCCAGCGATGTCCCGGACCAGCAGGACACTGAGCACATGGAGAATATCAAGCACATGAATAATCCTATCAGTTTCATGGGGACTCTTGGAACACTTGAAATCAAACAGAAGGCAGGCGTGCACTAGGCAGGGCCCGCAGTGAACACAGCACCCCAGCACCATGAAACCATCTCGTTTCACACCTGCTGAGGATCCATGAAGTTTCTCCTGCAGAAGTCACGATGATGATCATACATTCAGTCCTCTACAAAGTCTGTGTCATGTTTAAGGCAGCAAGAGAAATTTGCCTTCATTTTAACGCTTCAGAAACAGATGGTTCCTTTAGAAATAGGTGGACAATATTCATAATTCATCAGTATGCTCCTTATTTATATAAATGTGATGAAAAGCCAAAGCAAATTTTGACAAAATGTTTCTCAACAAAATCAAGGAGTGTAACTGAACTGGAGGTGAAGCTTTAAAATTACATGTGCCAGATCATTCACATGTAACATACTGTCTAGGGACAATGTGAAAAAGCAGGGATTTAGATGAAGTCTTATTCTTGAGGCTTGACTCTTGTCAAACTTCCCCTGGCATGAGTGAGCTCTACTGAAGCCAACGAGTGAGCACCTCTGATGAGAGGTGTGAGTAAGATTAAAAACATGCCGCCGTTCACACTAACAGGTCATTGTGGCTAAAGTATATTCTCATATACAGAATTCTGCAACACTATTAACACCCATTTACAAAACACTACAGTGATGGTTATTGGCACATAAAAAACTCCTTCTCTATATGAAAACATACACAAAATAGATAAGAACTGCCATTTTTTTTTCAGACTTTTAAAATCTATATATAGTTGCCTTTGAGGAATTTTAACCCCCAGTATCACAAACAACAATATTTCTTTAACAATGTTCACCTAGAATTTTACTGTGCTGACATTTTTAACACTGCCACAATCTAGACCACTTGTGGATTATGCTTAACTGTACTGTACACAAGGTGATGAAGATTGATAGAAAACCACTAAGATTTTTGCACAAAAATATGACTTGTTAAAATCCAGAGAACAATTGAGTCACTTTATAGGCAGCAGCTACATGTAAGCTGTAAATGTTACCCGCAATAAAAACACATTTTGCCATAAAGCACATATTGTGGCATTATCTGCTTCTGGCCTGGTACGCAAAGCTTGATTTTCTTCCCAATGCAGAGGAATGGGTTTGGTTAGCTTGACTCTCTCAGAAAAAAAGTGCACACAAATCTTACTCTTTGAAGTGCTTTGCAGCACTGTCTCTTCTGCCATGATTTCTACCCCGAGATCAATCTCTGCTGCAAAGATTCTGCCTCTTCTGCAGTAGTGATGTTCAGCCAACGAAGCCTCTTATGCAAGTAAAATTTCAAGAGCACTGATGTTGAGAAGTTGAAAGCTGGGCAAAAAGCTGAGAAGTACAGGGTCTGTCTTTTCCTTGCCCACTGAATGCCTGTGGGACTGCACCCAGTACTCCCATGGCCTAAGGCAAGACCCTTGCTCAGGGCCTGTAGCAGCGCCTGAAGGTCAGAACTTCTCCCCAGTGCTCAGCCCAAGTGACTACAAATGGCAAAAGAGATTTCACCAGGGGAAAACTTACTAGCTTTGCCAATTCCACTGCCACATCCTCACCTCCACACAGGCATGGGAGAGGAGCACTAGAGTGCTTCTTCTCCTGACAGTCCCACCATTCCTATCCACAGGACCAAGCACAGTCCCTTGCCCCATCATCCTCACCCCACAAGGGAGACAAGCCAGAGACTACTGTTGGCTACAACACCCATCTTTACTGAAACATGAATTTGTGGTGCTTTTGACACATCATTTCCTTCTTCTTCCCTCCCAACCCCAACTCCTACATGAGTGAAATGCTGCATTATCAACCCATGCAAAAATAAGTTAGTGTTGGCACAATGGTCCTTTGTGATTTACCCTTTCTTGCCCCACAATTTGTGCCAGCATTGTCACTGCACCTCCCAAGGAAATGACATCTACGAGAGTGACCAATCCAAGGTGCCCGCACAGCAATGCAACTCCAGCCCTCCAAACGACTCGTGGGCCTTGCTTTGACTCTATCTATTTTCAAAACAGGTTTGGTTCTCTTGTTAAAGGATTATTTTGATCAACAAAGTGACAAGGGGAAGAAAAAAGTGGCAAATTATCTCCTCCCCCCAACACATTTTGAATTTCGGCGTGGTGAACTAACTACTATATGCAAATTAAAGTGAATTAAATTTAAAAATATTAAAAATGCATCAGGACTTGTTTCTTTTATACTTGGTGTTAGCTCACAACATGTAGAGTCAATAGATAATTCAGAATTAAAATATCTCAAATTGTTGTATATAATCAATATGCCTAACTCTACCAGCAGTATTATTCTAGCACTCCTGATGCACAGAATACCTGAATTATGTGTGCAGTCCTTGTGAAGAAACAATTTCACATCTTCTGCAGAAAGCTTTCAATAAAAGAAAATTGTGCTTAGACATATTATTTATGCTACTTCATAATTTAAAGTCTTGTAGTAAGAAATTATTCAGCTACACTGTATTCTTATTCTTCTATCTGGAATGTTACTAAGTCTACCTTTAGCAAAAATCTCTTCAAACTTAAAATACACATAAATATAAAAAATATTTGCAAAATAGAAACATTTTTCTAATTTTCTTCATAAACTCTAAATGTTCACAGATTCTAAAAATAAAGCCCTAACAGCATAAGATTAACTTGAAGTATCTTATTTCATTTTTAATACACATGATGCTTGGTATTATGTTCTGTGTTTCTAAGGTACGGAATGCTGTCTTGGTGTGAAGTAACCCCAAAAGGAAGACTTAAACCCAGCTCTCTGTGGGCACAGAACAGGGAGGGACAATAAAGAAGCCAATATATAGCCAGGAGGCTGTATTTTGTAGCCTCTTGGCCAGTAGCAGTGAAGAATAAAATGCATGTTTCAATCGCTATGTCTTGTGAGAAAGGACAGGGGATACAAACCTTCAGAAAGCTGTTTTCAGTAAGACTGAACCTGTGTGAGAAAATGAGCCCAGCGCTGTACGCGCCGAGCACCCCTTTGAGAATGTCCGTGAAGCAAGGCTGGCAGACAGAGACGGTCTTCTGCTGCTAAAAAGCCCCAGCACTGCCTGCAAAACAGAAGAGGCTGCTGACCCCGTGGCAGTGACCTTTCCAGCGACTTCCCTTCCGTTATGCCCAACACCTGCAGCGGTTCCTCTCCCTGTGGGCACAAGCGCGAGGTCAGCGCTGACACGGGACCGGCACCGGGACGCCGGGTCCCGCCTTGCTCCCGCTCCAACAAAACACATCAAGCAAGGGAACGTTCACAGGTGTGAAGGTGAGTGTGGGCTTGTGCTTTTGGGGTGATCAGAACCCTAACTCCCCATTCCCAGAAGCCAGTAAATACCCACTTAAACCTATCAACTATGTAAGCACAGGCTAGCTGTTACACACCTGTTCACACACTGCACTAAGTAACAAAAGTGCTCCCCACACAGGTCTTCAAACACATACTTCCTGGTTTCAGAAAAAAATTAATTTCTCCTTAAAATGATTTTGTTCTTGTCTGTGTCAAGCATCTCTTTTTCTCATTTTGGGTACTGCACCTTCAGTGAAGGCTTCAGCAAGGTGACAGCCTAACAGAGACATCCCCAGCGGGGGCATTTGTAGAGAGAGGTCTGAGGACCTGAGCATTTTCAATAGATAGATCTGGAGATCTCAGCATTTTCTGTAGCTGGTGCTTTCAAGCATAAAAATACTGTGCACTTTAAAGGGAGGCAAGATGGAAGGCATGAGAATCCAGCCCTGTCACCACACAGGAGATGTTCAAGGTCGAGCTGCTCTTTGCAAAGATTCATTTGAAATTCCCTCTGTCCCCTATGTTTTTCCCTTTTAGCCCCAGTCACATCACAGAAGGATTCTTTAAAATGTTTTCTTTCCAAAAATATTTCTCTGATTAACAAAAAAGAAAAAACGAAAACAAAACAAAACAAAACACACCCAATCCCTGAAGGTCAGTACTTGGACAGTAAGAACTCCCCCCATAGAAGATTAGATAACATAATGTTAGACTTCTTTACAACAAAATTCCATGTTATCCAATAAAAATAACCTAGTAACAAATGTCCAGGCTTGGTTTTGATAACAATCCTACATTAAAAATATTTTTTAACCCAAGAAAAACCCACAAACCAAATCTCTAAAAGCTAATGAACCTAATGACTTCTTTAATCTTTACACAATGAAAAATAAACGTATTTTTACCAAATAAATGGGCATCAGCCCACAGGCAGAGGAATTTCTCCACAAAGGCAAATGTTTCAAAGATAAGAATTTGAATTGTTGATGCTTTCAAACTCATATCTTTGAAGACTTAAAGCAATGAGGACAAGACAAGGAAAAAAAAATAACAGTATTTTTATGTAGCTGCATAAAATTCAATTTGCCAAGGCAAGTAATCATGACAGGCAAATAAAATACCATTTATATTTTCATTACCATGCTAAAGGTAGCCAATTTAGTTTTGTGCCTGACATTTTCTTGACAAGTCTGCAATGCTTCGGTAAGGCAATTAACATGAGATGCAGGCTTCTGCCCATTGCTAGTATTTCTCTTTAGAACCAGCAAGACACCAGTTGACTATGGAAATTTTGAAGAAAAATGTGCTGGGAGTCATTTACTCTGCACATATGAAGATAAACTGAAGGCAATAATTACTCACAAGCAAAAGGCACAGGAGGGATGACCACTGTGCATTTAGCAGCACTAAACCCTCTCCCCTCCTTCTCTTTCTTTTAGCGAACAGTATTTTTGTGTTCAAAACTAGGCACAAACCAATATTTTCAAATGCTAAAAAGGAAAACAAATAGAATTTTTTTCTAACTGAAGCCTCTATGTTGTACCTAGCAATATGTACCAGTACATTTGTATGTGTGGCCACATACTGAGCTCTGTTTTCCTGCTGTCAGTAATTAATTTTTCCAGTTTCTCTCACAAACATAAACTCCCAACTGCAGTGTGTACTCAGGAGCAGCAGTGGGTGGATAACCCGGTGTAGCACAGACACACATCACCCTAGTGAATCCCCATCCAGGAGAGTATGGCTCTCTACTTGTTAACTCAAATAAATAATGGAAATTCTCTTTGGGTAAATTTGGGAAATGTCCCTCTGATGGATACAGCTAGTATTTGTATTTTCCCAATCAGCTAAACCTTTTAATTGGTTACTGTTACAGCAGCTTACGCATTCGTCCTTCGTTGTACTGCACAGCAGAGCTTCTTCCTTGGCTCCTATGGGATGGGGATCTGACAGCTGTCAGCTGCTTTCTCATCAGCCAGTCAATTATTTTAGCTTTTGTCAGTATTGGAGATAAGGACAGCCCCTGACCATCTAGAATAGCCTTCTGTATTCATCTGGTACAGTGCACCCTACTAAACACCTGGGGATGCAAGAGTGTCACACACACTTGGTAAAGTCACATAACTGTGGAATTCAATCTCTTTTGGAAGCCATTGCTTTTAGTTATCAAGAAAACGCTAGCATATTGAATTTCCTCCCAAATGGAGCATTTTTGAACATGAAGGCATTTCTAAATATACAGTAGAAAGGAGAACCAGACCAGAAGCAGGGCAGTGAGGTCATCAGAGAGCTGCTTTTCCCCCAGAAGGCTTTTAAATGATTAAATACATCAGCAGCTGAAAATTATTCCACATCAGAAGCATCATTGTCAGAAAGATGGTAATTACTTCCCTTCACCCGAATATACTCAATATACCTCCCTTCATCAGAATCCGACATACCACATGTACATAGCCTGCTTTCAAACAAAGACTCAATTTCCTCCAGTTTTTTCCCTTTAGTCTCAGGAAGGCAGCCGTAGATGAAAACCAGTCCCAAGGCAGCAAACCCTGTGTAGAGGAGGAAGGCTCCTGCAATGTAAAACAATTGTTGAAGTCAGTTACAGAGGCTCCTATCCCTTCTTTGTGACAGAGCAGAGGGAGTGACAGAAGCAGCAGGCTGTGGCTTCAAAGGAGAGTGTAAAAGCAAAGGCTGGAGCAGCAGGGTTACAACAATGAGCTGTTGCTGTAGGAGAAAGACTCTTTATTGCCCCATTCCTCAGCAAAGTAAATTGACAAAGGCAATTCCAATGCAAGTGAAAGGTAATAATACACATCCTTTCTGGGCAAGTCACTCTGCTCTTAAAATAAACAGCAATTAGATAATCACATGCCCAAATAAAAGAAAGCAGATGTGAAAGGCAAGAGCTTCCTTAGTTTGTCTTGACAGTGAAGGACACATTAAGACAACTCCTCAAAATGTAAAGCTCTAGCAAAAGAATGAGTCAGGATTAAAATAGTACTTGTAACTCTTACACCTAATTATTATTTTAAAGTGCTTTGTGGTGGCAATTAATACTGAGAGAGAGCTTGTTCCTGTCCACAATCCACCATACCCAGAGGGGCAGAGCAGGTACCAAAGAGCCAACAAACATTTACCTCGTGTTGCTAGACTGATGGCTCAAAGGAATAACAAGTAGAGCTGAAAGGCTCTGCACTAGTAAGGATGTGAAGGTCACATCAACTCCCTGGCAGCTTAATGTGATTTAAATGACTTATACTGGTGTGGCTGAGCTGTAACCTGACAAACACTCCACAGGCTCCCACAGACAGCACTTTATCAACAGCTGTATTTCTGCAAGGACCATACGATACTGGCCTTGGATGCTGTCACCTTAAGTGGGAATCAGCATTATTTCACTAAGTCAAAAGTGGTTTTTTTCCCAGCTCTTCTGTTTTAATCAACTGTCTAGATTCTCAGTTAAGGACAGAAAGAAATGTCTGTTACGAAATCTGGACCAAACTCTGTGATCCAAGTGGGTTGCATCAGATCTCTAGTCTTTAAACCACAGTGGTTTGAGAACATGGCTTTGACACTTCATAGCACAACCAGTGGAGAGACCCAGAATCCAGAGAAAATCTCTGTGCCAATGGCAGTACTGCACATATGGACACGTACTGTTACTCACCATAGTATGTCAGATACTCAGCTGTATGCAGAAATGTCAGTGACACGAGCACATTGAAAACCCAGTTGACTCCAGAAGAACATGCGTTTCCTGTACTTCTAGCCCAAAGTGGATAAATTTCAGAATTGACAGTCCAGGGCATAGGACCCATCCCTATGAATTAGGGAAAAAAAGATCGATCTGACTTTAATGGCTGGACTCAAAAAAAAAGTAACATGTAGCCTCACTATTTGACATTTTAAACAAGTATTTTCTTACCAGGTGCAAAGAAAACCAAATACAAGATAAGGCCTAGAAGTGCTGTCCAAGAGTACGGAGTGGGGCAGAAGTTGTATGCCCAAAACAAATCTTCCTTTTTGAATACGGTTTCATTTGAACACCTGAAAATCAACAAAAACCCTTTTTATTAAGGAATATTCAAGGCAATAGTTGACATTGCAATATAAACATGGCAAGTAATGTCTTAATAAAAGCTGGCCAATGTACAAGTAAGATAAAAAAACTTAATCCCTGTTAATTTATCAAGATCTTTGAGCAAAGTTCTACACTCAGAAACGTGTTTTTTTTCTCAAGCCTGGTCTTAGGAAGAGTAATCAGCACAACATTCATGAATTTAAACACTTGCCTTGTATTTACAGATCTTCAAACAACCAGTCTTTACTACACAAGTGGCAATGCCAAAGCCAACAAGACCAATTCACAGGAATATCACACAGTGCAAAACTAGCTGCAGGAGCAGGACTTCTGCTAAAGATGCTGCACACAAAGATTTAAGGTCAGGTGAAAATTAGTCCTTGCATTACTGATGAACCAACTACATGCTGCACACTTCAGGTGTAATCAGC
This sequence comes from Corvus cornix cornix, assembly GCF_000738735.6. NCBI lineage: Eukaryota > Metazoa > Chordata > Aves > Passeriformes > Corvidae > Corvus > Corvus cornix. The sequence goes on along the minus strand of NC_047057.1, from coordinate 14,167,740 downwards.
AGTGTCTATGGAGTGTGCCAGGGTTAAGTGAAGTTATGAAGAAAAGAGGTGTGTATTTTCCTTCCTACACAGTGAAATAGTTTAGAAGAATGTAGCACTTGTAATCAGCTACTGAAAGAAAATATGTCTCTATTTCAAGGACCATGTGGAAATTCCATATTTCAAGGAATAGGTATAAGATCAGATATTTCCCTCTGACTGCCACAGTATAACATTTTTAAAAGGGATACTGGCAACTTCAGTTTTTGTTATGATTTTTTTTAAAAAATTAACATTTGTTTAAAGGAACAACAAGTCATAAATGTAGCTAGTGAAACTTTTCAGCTGCCACCACATCAATTGCTAGAGAGGAAAAACCCTATACTCTTGGGAGAGAAGACTTAAGCAGACACTACTCTTTCATATGAAAACAATATTATTTACTTGCAAAGAAGAAATCACAGAAAGCTGAACATCTGCCTGTGTTATGATTTCCAGATCAGTTGAGCACTTATGTGAAGGATATGACCCTCTTGACAGTAGGGAAACCAGAATGAAGATGCCTAGAAGGGGCAATAGGTGGGCAACGAGTTGTGGAGCAACAGCCACCCTGCAATGCTTCAGAGTAGAACAGCAATGTGCTAAGCACTGATGACCAACCCAGCACCGCTCCTGGGCCAAAAATCTTCCTTATGTCATCATTGATGAAAGGACAACATTTAAACCAGGATATCATGGTGAAGTCCCAATGCAATTTCAGGACAGCTGGAAATCCAAAGTTCCAAAACTTTTAAAAGAGAGGGTTTAACCCTACAAATACTGGGAAAATGCACATCTGAAACCTTGGAAAAACCCTAATGCTGCCTTAATGGCAGTAACCTGTAAGATGTGCAGCTCTACTTTGCACTTGAGCAGCAGCTGATCAAGTGGAGAAATGCTGAGCCCTTAATGTGGGGCTGCAATGCAGCCAGTGCTGGTGTGCACCTTTCCACCCTTCCACAGCTCTGCCTGGCTGAGTTCCCCTGGAAAGGCCATCTCATCCAGGACATTGATTCATTTTCACTCTTGAGGTGCAAAACACGTGGAAAACAGGTCAGATGAACACCTCTCTCAAAGACACATCCTTTGTGCCTGGATACAGACTGCCCCACTGCAAGAACATAGGAGTGCTCAGTTTCACACTGCTTTAACATCATCACTTTTGCTTCTTTTGCTGTTACTCGAATTTCATTTGCAGGTGTTTGTAATGAATACAAGCTGATGAGCACTTTTAAGCATCTTGATGCTGAGATGAATTTCTCCATTCTGCCTAGCCAGATTGGCAGCTCTGTAGAGAAGGCCTCATGCTTTCTCTCAAACAAAACTGTAAACAAAGACATACTTGGTTTATTATCCTGCATCCTTCTCCATGAGCACAAGCTACCATGCTGATTCATACAGACACAACTGCAGGCAGGTCAGCATGTTTCCTTCCCCTGCCATCTTTCCCCAGTTGTGTCCTACTTTTGACAGAGTGGAACACAAATGATACAAGGGAAAACCAGATGTCTCCAAAACCTCCTGTGACTGAGGCCACTCATCTATTCTCTGCTGTCTGTCCCTAACTGAGAGGAAATTTTGTTGCAAAAAAGCAGATTCAGTGCAATGAAATGGGAAAAACAGCACTTGAGACAAGATTTGATAGAAACCTGGCAGTAATAAACTGTGCTTTGCTTATCCTTTAGTTGTAAACCAGCATGGTACACAGAATAAAGGCAAAAACATCTGCATTTGCTGGCATCTTGCAGTGCTGGGAATGTTAAAAAAATAACACTCCTTCATGGCTGGAGATTTGTTCAAGCTCTATTACTGTGTTAATTCTGCTATACCCCTATTTCTATAAGACCTATTATTTTGCTGAAGAACATATATATATATAATTAGCATACAGTGTATTATCAAACAAAATTCTGAATTTTGTCCTGCATGAAGGGACCATACGTGATGGAAGCAGAGGAGCAGCTACCCATTGCTTCATAAGCTGAAACACAGAAGAAAACCAAAGAATCATAGAATGGTGGGAGCTGAAAGGGACCTTAAAGATCATCAAGTTCCAACCCCTGCCTTCCATGCACAGGGACACTTTTCACTATCCCAGGTTACTCAGAGCCCTATCTAAACTGGCCCTGAACACTTCCAGGGATGGGGCACCCACAGCTTCTCTGGACAACCTGTTCCAGTGCCTCACCACCCTCACAGTAAAGCATTTCCTTCCAACACCTAATCTAAACCCACCCTCCCTCAGCTTACAGCCACTCTTCCTTGCCCTATCACTACCTGCCCTTATAAAAAGTCCCTCTCCGTACTGGAAACCTGTGTAGGGTCTCCCTGGGGCCTTCTTTTGTCCAGGCTGAACAACTCCAACTCTCTCAACCTGTCTTCATAGAAGAGATGCTCCAGCCCTCTGATGATCTTTGTGTTCTCCTCTGGAATCACTCCAGCAAATCCATGTATTTCTTGTGTTGGGGGACCCAGACCCCAGACAGGGTCTCATGAAAATGGGGCAGAGGGGAAGAATCACCTCCCTCAGCCTGCTGGTCACACACAACCTGGACAGAGTCTAGGACATGACCAGGTTTCTGGGCTGCAAATGCACACTGCCAAGTCATGTTGAGCTTCTTGTGAATCAACATCCACAAATCCTTCTCTGCAGGGCTGCCCTTGACCCATTCTATGCCAGGCCTGTGTTCGTGCTTGGGATTGTCTGGGTCAGGTGCAGGACTTGCACTTGGCCTCGCTGAATTTTAAGATGATGAACTTTATCTATCAGCAGTCCTGGCAAACTGGCGAAGTTCCAGCTGACTAGAAATTAGCAAATGTAATGCTCATCTTTAAGAAGAGTCGGAAGGATGATCCAGGGAACTACAGATCTGTCAGCCTAACCTCAGTTCTAGGTAAGGTTATGGAAAAGATCATCCTGAGTGCCATTACATGTCACATGCAAGACAAAGAGGGGATCAAGCCAGCTAGCATGAATTTATGAAAGGTAGGTCCTGCTTCATCAACCTGATCTCCCTTTATGACAAAGTGACCCACTTAGTAGGTGAGGGAAAAGCTACGCATGTGTCTATCTAGACTTCAGTAAAGTGTTTGACGCATCTCCGACAGCATCCTCAAAAAACTTGATGCTTGTGGCTTGGATGGGTGGACCCTTCAATGGGTAAAAAACTGCTTGGATGGCCAGGCCCAGAGAGTTTTGGTCAGTGGAGCTAAATCCAGTTGGCAGTCGATCCCTAGTAGTGTTCCTCAGGGCTTAGCTGTGGGCCAGTCCTGTTTAACATCCCTATTGATGATCTGAATGTGGGAATTGAGTGCACCCTCAGTAAATTTGCAAAGTTGGGTGGGAGTGTTGATCTGCTTGAGTTTAGGAAAGCTCTGGAGAGAGACCTGGACAAAATTGCAGGAGGTTCAATAAGGCCAAGTGCTGGGTCCTTCACTTGTGTCCCAGCAACCCTATGCAGTGCCACAGGCTGGGGCAGGAGTGGCTCGAGAGCAGTTTGGCAGAAATGCATTGGGGCGTGCCGGTCAACAGTGGGCTCAGTATAAACCAGGGTGTGCCCAGGAGGCCAAGAAGGCCAATGGCATCTTGGCTTGTATCAAGAAAATTGTGGCCAGCAGCACCAGGGCAGTGATCATCCCACTGTAATCAGCACTGGTGAGGCTGCACCTTGAATCCTGTGTTCAGTTCTGGGCTCGTCACTTTAAAAAGGACATTGAGGTGCTGGAGCATGTCCAGCAAAAGGCAGCAAGGCTCGTGAAAGGTTTAGGAAACAAATCTTGTGAGTAACGGCTGAGGGAGCTGGGTTTGCTTAGTCTCGAGAAGAGGAGAGTCAGCGGGCATCTCATCGCTGTCTGCAACTACCCAAAAGGAGGTTGGAGTTAGGCAAAGGCCGGTCTCTTCGCAGTGCCTGAAGTAAGAGGACCAGACGAAATGTCCTTAAGCTGAGACAGGGGAGATTCAGGTAATTTTTTTTAGGGTGGTCAGGCACTGGAATAGGTTGCCCAGAGAGTGCTGGAGTCACCATCCCTGGACGTGTTTAAGAGGTGTCTGGGTCTGGCGCTGGGTGACGTGCTTTAGTAGTTACAGTGGTAGTGCTGGGCTGACGGTCGGACTTGATGATCTTAAAGGTCTCTTCCAACCTTGATGATTCTATGAGATTCACATGGGTCAACCTCTCAAGCCTGTCCAGAACCCTCTGGCATCCCTTCCCTCCAGCATGTTGACAGCAGCACAGAGATTGGTGTTGTCTGCAAACTCCCTGAGGATGTACTCAATCCCTTTGTCCACGTTGTCAACAAAGACCTGAAACAGGACCAGTTCCAGTACTGACCCCTGAGGAATGTCACTGGTGTGCACTTGGTTGTTAAGTTGTTGACTGCAACACTTTGAGTGACCATCCAGGCAATTCCCTGTAAGTGGTACAAATCATGCAGTCAGGTACCAGTGCAAAGGGTTTGTGTGTACCAGTATGCTGGGTAACAGTCACATCGGTACAACCAGTGAAGACACACCACATCACAGCCTCTGAAATTACTGCCAAACCAAAAACACAAAAGTGCTACACTGAAAAAGCCCTTACTGTGAATTTCTTTGGCTATGTGTTTTCTACAGGCTACTTAAGATGCACATCAGTTCTAATCAGTGAAAGCCTGACCTACCAACACTTGATGCAAAAAATTCAACTGACTGGAAATAAGAGAGAAGAGCAGAAGATTTTCAAATTACAAGCATTATATGCTCGGTTTCAAAATCATAGAATCCATCCTCTATCAGATATGGTCTGAAGCTCAAAAGAACTAAAGCTCTGCTCCCCATCTCCTTAAATTACCTTCATATGGCACATAAAAGAAGGTAAGAAAAGAACTGGTGTGAGGGGTCTAAAATACTGCAAATAACAGGAGGATGAAACAGGATAAAACTATTTCCTTGATAATCAATGTAAATTTTCTTAATACTCGAGCCATTTTGGCTTTACAATAATTCTGAAGTGCAACATTTCCCCAGTGTGGGAAATGGTTGGGAAGGACATAGCACAGGTACAAGACAGAGACCAATTTGATTTTCTCCTCAAATTTCCATTAGTTTTTGCTTTGCTGTAGAGTGAGGGCTGTCTAGACCTAAAGATACGGTTTTTGCAGGAATTAATTGTTTCATTCTGAACAGTTCATATATTTTTAATAAGAAAGCTGCTGACTTCTCATTGTCTTTTAAGCCCTTCAGAAGCATCTTAAATGGATTTAGATCAAAAGTCTTAAAAGGTCAAAATTCAAATCAAGTCAGGCAAAGGAAATTACTTCTGAAGAAAATTGCTAATGTGATTGTCCATCTCTGTAAAATGCTTGTTAGAACAAGCATATTTCAAATTTATACAACCTGCTCTGAGATAAACTTTGATATCAGGTGTTGATGGCACAGAAAGATTTTATAGCTAATTCACAGTTTCACTAATCCCCCACTTCTTTGCTCTAACGCAAGTAAAACTACTTAAGGACTGCTCTTATGCCAGACTTTTGTGCCTGGGTTATCAGGATGATGGTAATCTACAATTTGCCAATTTAAGTCTCGAGTGTAACACAAATATATTTGATTTACTAAAAATCTCCTTTAAAAAGATTTTTAAAGTCTCCTGTGTAGAGTGCTGTCTTTTTTATCATGGCAATCCACTGAACAATATAAATTTATGCCAAGTTTATTGACTCATGTTTTCATCTGAAATCTGTCATGGAAAGGACAGAGGACAAAAGAGACATAATTTAGAGTAGCTGCCATTTGGACGGAGGAAGGTTTTTATGGATGATGCTTGGGAACAACTAAGATTATTTATCCACAAGCAATTACTTGTCCTGTAGAAGAATCTAGACCTCAACATTTGGGTTAGTTCTCATAAGTTCAAGCCCATCTTCTACTGCTAAAGGTATTTAGTTGTCTGAACAAACCCCCAACTATGTTAGAGGGCAGAATTTAGCATGGTACCAGATGAACTGTATAATAACTTGGTGGCAGTCAGACACGTAACTAAGAAGAACTATGGAAACCACCTCTACCCTGTCCATCAAGTGGTCTCTCAAATCCACCCATGTACATCCAAAATAGTTACATTAGCACAACCCATAGAAACCTATTAAATCATGAGGTATAGTTTCACTGTAAATCAGCATATTCTGATTTAAAGAAAAATCCTTGCTCCTTTTTTGTACACATGGTAAGATGATGTCTGAAGTATCAAGTGAACTGCAACTCTTGACCTGAAGGCGAACAGATTACTTTAAACCTGACTAATGTCTGAATCAATAATTCCTAAGCTTTCTCACAGTTCCCTAGCTACTGTCATCCATGCCTCAGGAGCTCCACGCCTCTCTGGAGAAGTCTGCATTTATCACTTTGACTTTATAGTTTACATAGAGAAATAATTCGTCCATTAAACCAGATGTTGCCTAAAAATATGCAGATGAAGTTTCTTACACCAGATGACAACAACTGAAAAAACAAAACCAAAAAAAAAACCCCCAAAAACCAAAACCCCAGACAACCAGAAAAGAACAAACAGATGCAGCATTGAAAAACTATTGCCATAAAACTTCATGGGATTCAGCTACACATTGCTTAACCTGCATTGCATAAAATACAAGCAGAGTTTAGGGGCACTTACTGAAGCCTTTTGCTATGACTGGAGAAGAGTTTTTAAAATACTAGCATATGCTTCAAAAACTTGGAAAAATAGTTTAGTTCACAGCAAAGAAAGCAAACTGCACCTCAGGAGATGACTGGTGCAGCTGCACATGACAGAGAAAGCCTTTATCACACCGACCCCCCCTGCTACAGGATCCATCCATTATACCTACAGACTTGATGATCTTAAGGATCTTTTCCAATCTAAATGATTCCATGATTCCCAGTCATGTCAGAACACATACCTGCAAGAGACTTAGCACACTGTTCTGACTCACCTCTGTCCTGGCCACTTGATCACAGATTACCATAATTTTTCTATATTATTATTTATTTAACAAAAAATCTTTAGATTTGAATTCAAACACTTTCACTTTCCCAAGCTGAGAAATTTCAGCTTTGCAACTGCATCTGAATTTGCCCAAAAAATACATTGCTGGAGCTGTTATTCAGTCTGAATAGACTAAGCAACAGACTGGAAACAGGAGCAATTTTTTCTCATGACAAATAGTTCTCCAAAATCAATCACATCAAAGGGGTTCTTAACTGTTTGCTGATCTGGACATTTCAGTACTTTTGTAACCACCTATCAGTGGATTCTGAAGTGTGGGCAACACAGTTGTTGCGTCTGCTGCCACAGGCAGAAGCTCAACTGTCTGACAGTGCCAGCTGGACACTCCTGAGCTGTGGGGCTGAGCAAGCATGTTCAGTGGGATTGGATAACTCTGATCTCTCAATGAAAGATGTTCAGTTTGGGATTTGCCTTAGACTTCTTTTATCCTGTACAGGCACCTTCCAAGTCCTCGTGGCTACCTCCAAGCTGTCAGCTACAACTCCCCACTCTGCTGTCACACCCCAAGTGTTTCAAGCTTCATTCTTCATTTTATCTACCAGGAGAGGAGAGAGAGAAATCTCAGCTACTGCCAGAACTCTGTCCATCAGGCTTCTCCATCATCTTCTGTGCACTCCTTTCCTTGAGAAATGGACTCAAACCAGGAAAATGAAGAATAATGTTTATACCCAGTGTTAAAGCCCAACCATTTCAGACCTCACAGCACCTGACAGCACACTCCAAAACTGGGAGCAGAAATAAGTATATACCAGGTTTTTGTTACAGGAGACACAATCAGCTTGATCCCACTACACAGAGATTGACTTACGTTTCTTTCCAAGCTTTCTCCTACTCTTCCAAAGTATCAGATGCTAATAAAGTATCAGGGAACATCTGACGTCTCTGTGCTCTACAGTGTCCTATCCTAGTCCTAATTCTGATTCTGACTGGACATGCTTGGTTTACCCCAGTACAAATTAAAATTAACTAGTAATAATTAAACGGCATGATTTCATAATCATAAATAATTCAAATATTATATTAATAGCACATGAACTTGTGAGAGGTCATACAACTATGGAACATAATCAACTTAACAAATACCTAGTAGTCTAAGGTACAGAATTTTAATGGGGAAAATTCAAATTAAAACCTGATCAAAATGCAAAATCTTAATTAGTTTTGAGCATAAGCATCTTAGCTGAATGTCACTGTCCTTCATGCATTTCTGCCTATCATCATTTTAACTACTTCAATCACTAGAAAACAGGTCACAGTTTCAAAATATGGTATTTTGTGTTTCAATGTTGGACACTTTCAGGTACAAAATCAGCTGTTCAGCTGAGGGAAAACAAAAGAAGGAATGTGGCTTCTTTCTTTCTTTTTTTTTTGGTAAAATGCTTCCAAACTGCCCCAATTTTCAACAAAGACATGAAACAGATAACAGAAAAAAAAAAAGAAAGGATCAGAAAGTCCATATATATTGTGTCTTGATTTTGTTAAAAAAAAGATTAAAAGCTGGTTTTGCACTGTTTTCTGGAAAAGGATTTTAAAATATTTATATATATATATATATATATAAACAAAATTAGCACCTAATAAAATAATTTAAATAAAATCCTCAAATATCTAAATATATTACTGCACAAACTGAGTGCACAGAGATCCCATCTATATCCATTTATATCCAAGTCTAAGAGTACACTCAACAAACAGCTGGCAGAAAACAACTTGGTCAACACCAGCTAAGGGGCTGACAGGTTGAAATATTAGCTGTAAAAATTAGTATTCTCCAGTTAAGAAGGCATGACAAAAATGGGTTTATTATGTACTCCCAGAAGACAACTTTAAGGTTTATAACTGAAAAATTCAGTGATACCAACAGCAGTGGGTGATAATTACAAGATGGAGAATAAAATAACAGTGTATATAATAAATAAACAACAGTACAATCTGGTAGTTATTTCTGGAGAGATTCTTCCTAAAGCTGAGTAAATAGTTTAAAGATGCCTTTTTTTTTTTGTAAAGACAGTGGGGTTTTTAAAATATATATTCTGAAGAATTTTTTCTCAAATTGAAGTATGACTCAGCAGCTTAATATGCTGGTATTTGGTGGCAGAAAATATTTCTCAAAAACATCAGAGAAAGTTTCACTGGAATTTGACATCATATAAGGTTAAAGTTACAGCAAGGTAACATTAAAGGAGCAGCAGAGCCCATAGCTGTGAAATGTTTTCATGAGAAGACACAAGAATATATTTTTGCAACTTCAAACATAATTCTGTGTGTTTACAAGCTTAAAAAGTGTATGAGAAAGCAACAATGAAAGAGTGAACCATTTCAGGTAAGGGTCAGAAGGCAACAGCAGGCAATATAAGATTTCTGCCCTTTTTTCCCCGTCAAGGGCACACTCCAGTGGTTTACTGACAACTTACATCTGTGTACTTTAAAGACTAAGACCTTCAGTAACTTTTCCTGCTTTTTCATCTGTAGAATACACTGATTTCAAAAATTTAAAATAACCATGGAGTGTTTCACAACCACTAAACTGTCTGACAGTTCTTATTGAAATATTCTTAGTATGCATATAAATCTCAGGTTTGTCCCTTCAGCATATCCTGTTGCTAAGGTTTGTGGCTCTACAAGCAATTGTGCCCAGTGGTTCACTGAGATTTCACCTCTCTCCAAAAAATTTTTACTTAGTCATGTCCTCGAACAACTTTACTAACTGTAAATCTTTTATTCTCTTTCAAGACAAGTTTTACTATTTCTTGCAGCTTCCAAACTACTGACGTGCATGAGAACCCCAACCACTTTATAAATGCTTTATAAAGAGGTGGGCTCCAGCAGAGTGCCCTCAGCAAGTCATGAAGCCTCCCAGATTCCAGTGCTGGTTTTAAAATGTCTCAGCCAATCCTTACAAAAAGCAAGATCCAGTAAGAGACAAAGAAACACTCTAGTTCAGTCCTAATTCTCAAACTGAAAAATTTCAGTTAAATGCTGCAGTTCTCACGGTTTCTTTCTTTCGGGTATTATCAACTCTTGAAGAACTTCACCAAGGTGCAGATCAGCAAAGAATGTTTAGAAATTTGAGTAAATATGATGGAGATGATACTACTCAACACTTTGAAGCCTTTGTCATGATCAGTAGGTATTTGAGTATGACAGTAATATCAAAAAATATAAGAAACCCACTGCAATCTACCAGATGGAGTGGAAAAAATGTCATGATGTGGTAAAGACCCACAATTTGGGTGCTACAACATTTTTATACTCATGTATTCATGTACTGGTCCTGATGGAGACGTGATGTGTGTGATGGGGCTGTGGCTCAGTGATGTGACTTGCACACAGAGTGGCCAGTGGGACATGAGAATTCCTGCTCCCACCACCTTGGTGGCTGCCACAAAAGCTCCATCTAATTGTGTTCACTGCAATCAAGCACAAACTGAAAAGAAACAACTCATGCCACAGCAAGGGCACAGGCACACAGAGAACCCTCGCAAGAAATGACATCTGGGAATATTTTACTGCTTGTGAAGTAGATGCCATCTCACAATTTTAAACATAAGCACAAAGCTGTCTCTGCATGACAACCAGCAAAAAGGTATCACAGAGGCATTCTGGAAACAGAATGAGCTATTATTTCCCTCCTGGCAGCCATCATGGTTGAGAAAGGCTTGTGGACTCCCTGTGACCCCAGAATGTGCTTTAAGAATGTTTAGTGGCTTTTCTGTGGTTATACAGAAATAGTTCACTTTTGGAACAATCAGTTCCAAGCGAGCATGCACATTCAGTCTGGCTTCATCCAGTCACTGCCAGCTTCCCCTACTTCTCTGAAAGGAGGAAGCGCTCATTAATGATTTGGCCATTTCTTCTGAAAGACAAACCTTTGGGAAATTTCAGTGATGAGCACTAACTGGAAAGTGTCTATCAGTCACCTTGGGGGCTGCTGGAGCTAACTTGTGCTGCCTGAGGCCTTCCAGCAAAAACCAGACAGATTTGGTCACTCTGTACTCCTGCCTGCAGGTGGGCAGGCTTCATTCTGTTGGAGCTTTCAGGACAAAAATGCTTATAAATGTCAGAGATTCAAGTATTTTTTGTTAGAGACAGACTGGCATTGAACATCTGTGACAGACTAGCTCATTAACAATTTCACTTGTGTGCAGACCCCTCGCTGCATCTCAGTGCTCCTGGTCTTTCCCTGAACTGCAGCTGTTCTGCTGCTCCCAGTGTTTCTGGTGGAAGTTCTGGGTCATCCCTGCTCTGACATGTTTGAGAGCTTATGGATGGAGCATCAGACTGCAGTCAAACTACTGACAGAACTGGGGCAATAGAATGGGAGAACTTCTAGCTTTTCTTTCCAGATTTAAAAGCATTTAGTCTCCCTGATTGTATTTCCTTGCAGCATTGACACTCAATGACAGAATTACTGAAACAAACTGGTCTGAAGATTATGATGTCAAACACAGCATTTTAGAATTTCATGCAGACTTACCATAAAATAAATCTCTACCTGATGTTTAATCTCTTTTCACCTGAATTTACATTTCATTCTCTTAATAATTATAATTTCTAAAGTTCTTTTGGTTGTAACAGAAATATCAACCAGCTGTCTAATCACTGCAGAAATATCAGTCTCCCAGGAGATGCCTCTTTCGTATGGTATATAAAGACACATTGCTCCAATGAATACTGGTGGGAAGGGCTGAGTGTAGGGCTCAATAATAATAAGTATCAATATTTCAATATTAATTGAAGAAATATTAACAGAACAGCATGCAAGAACTGCTAGCATGGCATAAGAAAGTCTATTCTCTAAAACACAGGCAAAGACCAGCTGGAAAGGAATAAAAAGGAGCAGTTTTTACTCCATTAGTCAATACAAGACAGCTCAAGGTCACAATTTTAGACATCTGAACTTGATTTAAACAAATTCCATCCAGACTTCCTATCTTTACTTAAACTTACAAGTAACCTTTATTGATGCTTGTGCTGTTCACCATGTGTCAGTGGTAGTGTCTGAGGAATGTCATCATCTCAAAAGCATCACTTGAGTTACAGTTGACAAAAGGATTTCTAAGACCATGGTAATTAAAGACCAAAGAAACGAAGGTCGTTGTTGCAACTTATCAAGGAATCTCAGCGCAAGATACACCTGAGTATCAAGGTAACTCAGCACGAATATTCATTGGAAGTTCACCCTCCAAATGAAATAGGTCCTATGTTACAATCTTTTTTTTCTTCTGAATGCTTCCAAACACTTCAGAAAACGATAAAGAGAAAAAGATGTATTGCTTTTGACTACCCCAAAGTCTTAGACATACAGAGACACTGTAAAAACTGTACTTTCATGTTGAAACCTGGTATGTGAAGTTAGTGAAGAATGGCAAGATTTTATAGTTCAACTGAGGAAAAACAAAGCAAATCCCACCCAAACCCCAAACTCAGACCCCAGACGGGACGTGGTGACACAATTCCGGCACAGCCTGGCTCAGCTCTGTGGCTGCAGGCACACTGTTGAAGCTTTACAGACAGTTTATTGCTTACTCCAGGCAGCAGACCCTGTGCCTCCCAGCCAAACCACCACTGCGCAGAAACAATTTTCCAGAGAGCTGTTAATATCTTAAAGTCTCAGTCAACCACATATTTCAATGGGAAATGAAGAGAGAATAAGGTATCAATCCTTTGGAAATTTCTACTGAAACAAAAGGAAGGGGGGGGGGAAAATAATTTTCTGGATTTGCTTTTTTTTGGTGAATCTGAGGCAAAAAACCACATAAAGACAAGGAGTTGAAAATAGAGATCAATATTACAAGTATTAGCATGCCTTTTTAGCACTTCCTTGCTCTGTTTAATTTCTAGTTATTGACAAACATACAAAGTTTATATTTCAAAAGTTCTAACAATAACATTTTGACCACCTTAACTTTCCATCTAAGTACTGAACTGTGACATTCATTTTCTGTAACTGCAATTCAGACACAAATATTACATTTTAACTACTGCCAGCAGCTGTTCACCACCACACAACTGAAATCTAACCAGACAATACTTGAGATCTTGCATTCGTTGTTTTAAATAGATGATGGAACAGTATTTTTTAAACAGAGCTTTTCCCTGATTCCAGCAGGTGGCAATAGCTCTGCCCTGATAAGCTCAGAAAAACCTTTTTCAGAAGGGGAATGATGCACCGCATCCCCACCCATTCCTGCTGTACTGGGGAGGCTCTGAATTAAATCACCCAACAGAGCTCTCCAAAGAAGATTCCTCTGCTGCCAGCCCTAAAATTCACTGCAAATCATTAATGTCGTAACTGAAAATGGAGCCCTAAGGCTCTAAGAACACTTAAAACAAGGTGTTTATTTCATGCCTGAGTTGTGAGACCGAGCACTTAACACGAGAGTGTTGCTCTGCTTTCATTTGTGCATGCAGGTGCAATACCTATGCCTAATCTAACGAATTTTATAAAATACATAAATGGTAACTGGTTAAATTATCTCCAGTTTATGAAATTTATGAACTTTGGGTACCAAAGTCTTCATCATTATATGCAACTCAAAAGTCTGGGATCTGACAGCAGAAGAATTCAGCAGAAATCAAATTAACCATCCATCTTCCATGGCCTCTGACATCTAAAAAGAGTTTTACATAAATAAGTGCTTTTTAACAGTAGTTATTTTGCCAAGAAAATAGGCTACATGGGAACACAGCCCATCTGAATCACAGGTCTGAAGAACTCAGTAATCATGCAGAGCCTCAAACTCATCCTTTATTATTATTATCTATGCAAAGCTAATGTTGCAGCTGTGGAAAGCTACAGGACAAAACGAAGTCTGTACATCCTGCAAGGAGGAAGAAATGCACAAAGTGCTGCTGTTGAGAAGTGTGACCTGCCACCTCACAGGCTGCCCACTTCCTAGCCTGTACTAACCAACAAGCTGAGTTAAAGTAGGGTCACAACTTTAAATCAAATGAATCGATAATTTCAGTTCATCTTGCGCCAGTGAGGGATTGATGTTACTGCCTCCATTCTCAAGGAAATGAACCACACATGCAGACAGCACATACAGTAATTTCTATGAATTAAACTTATCAAACTTATAGAATTATTCAACAGTCCTACTGCAAAAATGTGTTGATTTATTTTCCCTTAAAAGTAAAAAAAAATACTCTAAAAATTCCATTATTTTAAGAAGGGAAGATATGAAAATTCTACTGTATCAGATGTTGTGATTATTGAAGAACTACTTATTATGGAATAAAGGTATATAAGATGTGGATTAGGGATGCTGTTAAACGTACAAGCTGCTGTACGGAGGTCTGGGTTCGGCCCCGTTGAATGTTCTTTATCAATAAAAATCCTCAACCACATGGGTCTTTCCAAAATATTTTCCACCCTCCAAACAGAGGAAATTTCATTTTAGTAAATCAATTTCATAGTGTAAAAGCCTAAAGGAATCTGCTGAGACAGTTTTCACAAATTATTTTTATTTAAATTCTTCAGAGTCCATATTAAAATAAACTTCAGTCAATAACCAAGTAAATGTGAAAAACAACGACTGGAAATTCTCCCCTCAGAAAAAAACCCCACATGCTCCAAATATGAGTCAGTTCCCTTTCCTTGGCTCCTAGGCAGAAGGGGAAATCCCCATGTCTGTCCCAGCAGTAGCCCCCTGCATGCTCACACTCTGCTCTGTGCCCCTCTCAGATCCCCTCGGATGAGCAGAGCAGGGCCTTGCTCTGCCCCTGCTGCAACACTGCCCCAGGAGTGAGGCACAGATGTCTCTCAATCTGTCCCTAAGAAGATGAGCAGCTGGAGAAGCTAATTAGCAGCAGGCTCCTATGGGCAATAAAAGACTCTCTAATGTACATTTCATATGGAGAGAGAAAAGCTGCAGGAATTATCCGAATACTCTCAGCACACTGATATGAGATTGACAATTTTCTCATACACATTGGCATTTTTTCTCCTTTGCTTTCCTATCTCCTTTGTCAACTAGGAGCAACCATGCTTTTTAAACAGGGAACAAGAGTATTTTCCTTCTAGTTCCCCTTCAGCAGAAATAAGCAGAAAGCTGGCTTCTTCAGCAGATGTATATTTAAATTTTGAACACCATACCATCTTCTTCTTTAGACCACTTTTAAAATGAAGAGCACTGACTCAAACATTCTTCCATTTAAATAACAATTTTTTCAGATACAAACCAGCAATTGATAGATAATGTTTTAGCTCAAGGGCCGCTTTTGTTTTTCTACTCCAGTTACCTCAATGCTGTAAGGATCTGAAGTAGTTGTAACAAGTAACCCAATGTCCTGGGTTGCAGTGTATTCTATTACCATCCTCATGAGGTGTTGAAATCAGGTGGGGCAGTGTTTCCTTGCCTCCTCCCCCAGACTATCTTTCTGTTAATGGCCCATCATTGTCCTGCCACATGACTCAGAGATAACTCCCTCCGGACTATCTTCTGTTAATGAGCCTCATCAACACTTGGCCTCATGACTCATTACCCCATTGTGAGATGCTCCACCCAGAGGGAGGAACCAAGCATCCCATCGTGGATATAATCTGAGACTGAACACCAGAGACAACCCTTTCCACTGGATTTCCAGAGGACAGAAGCTACACAGCCACCACTGGACTTTCTGAGGAAGAGCAGACTCTTTTACTACAGGATCACTGCTTCAGAGGACTGCAGCCACCATTCTACCAGGCTGCTACCACCACCCTGCCTAACAGGGACTCAGGTTGTATCTTGACTCTGTCAGTTTGAACCAGTGTTTTCTTTTAGGTTTTTTTTCTTTCCTTTTCTTTAACTTCCCCATTAAATTGTTTTTCTGACTTGGTGCCTCCCACTGGTTTGTTTTCCAACTAGTACACCCAAATAGCAATTGGCATTCCCTACCAGAATGCCTTTTACATAGTAACTCGGAGTAAGATCCAGAAGCATGTTTAGCAGCAAAGTGAAATAAAAGGGAACGGATAGAGAACAAATGTACAAACAATGTTTCAAACTAACCAGTCCAGCTTTAAAATCCTATTTTGTGCTGGGTGTCTCCAACAAATAAATACTATCTTCAGCATATAAACTAAAAATTTCCCAGTCAGAACACATTCACTTCATAACAGGGCTTCTTTTCAAACATCCAGAATTTTCTACTGGTTGAGTAGAAATACTGTGTTAGAGCTATTAATAGTAATTCCTAAGTAATTATCTGAAAGGAGTATAAATAGTTTCAGTTTAGATTATCATGTTGCATTAGACCTAAAATGCAGCTATAATATATAAAGTATCTTATTTGTACAGGCATTAAATTAAAAGTTAATTATGTTATAATAATAATTTTAAAATGTCTTCCCCCTTTAGCAAGTTAAACAGTTAAAAAAAAGGACAAGACTAGCGTCTATTAAAGCTACAATGAAATTCCACCCTCAATTATTTAATTACACCCTTACAATATTTCAGTATATATATAGATTTCACCATCTTTATATATGCTTAAAAAGAGCTTGTTATGGTTTTCAGGTCCACCATGAAATAATTTCCTTTTGAAAGAATTTAAAAGTGTGTTGTCTTAAAGATTTGAGCAGGAAGAGTGGCTGAAAGAATCAGAACATTAAAATTCCATTTATTTTACTACCTACTCTGGCATCACCAGTAAGACAGGCTCATCAAGGATTAAGGACACTCTATTCTAAATTACTTTATCCTTCTATTCTTCCTCTTTGCTCTTAGTTAGCAGAAATGGCTTTAAAATATGCACACGAGATTTCTTAAGTTTCTCTGCTACATCCTTTTTACAAATCACAGTGGTATATGCACCCCTTAGACCATGACTACACTGTCTGATAACCTCCTCCCAGGAAAGACCTCGTGCCTTAGAGTTTAGGCTGACAAAGACTGCAATCAGTTTCAGATCTTTTTTTCATTTCTGTTTTCGCACACCTCACTAATATATATTAGATATTATTGTGCTGAAGTATATCCTCCTAATCAAACAGGACAAATAGGATTGCATCTTGCCACCCAGCTGCTCCAGGTTTCCACACTTACCAGCACTGGGGAAGATAATCAGAATTTAATTCTATTTGAAACTGCATATATTTTGATTTTCTTTTCTAAACAATATTGGGGCTGAGAGGGGGCGCTTTATATTCTGGTTCCTACTGAAGCTATGAATGTTTCTTTAGCCAACATTTAGCATATTGCCTGTTGGGGAAGATGAAACAGGAAAGCCTTATAAATATGATTGCCCAACAAAAGATTTTGGGAATATGAAAACTATAAGCGACATCGAAATGAAGGCCACCTTTGAGATACCAAGTCTTAGCTACTGAACAACTGGAAAACAATGGTATGGCCGACTGAAGGTAATCCCCTCTTGATTGAACAATACCCTCTGCTTGCAGGCAGGTCCAAGGGTCAGAGCAGACCCTACTAGCTCAGCAGAAGGGGTCCAAAGAGTAGTTTTTAGAAGTTAAGATGTAACACTCTATGGTAATATAAGAACTCTTATAGGCTGTATGTAAATGCTATAGGATTTGTATCTTGTATTAGATTGGTTAGTGACAATTAGAATATTCAGTACAGAAGATGATTTATTGTATTGTAGCCAGGACTTCACACACTCTCTTATTCCACTCTTACCACACTCTTACTCCATTCTCATTCCTCTCTCTCTTTACTTACTCGCTTACACTCTTGCTCTCTTGGGCCTGCTCCGAGCTGCAGCTGGCAGCTCTAAGCAGTGCCCCTGTACCCACGCCCTTTGCAATAAACCGCATGTTCCAAGATCTGACTTCAGAGATCTCTCGTCTCCGTCCGTCCCGACCGACCCACCCCAAGCTCCCACAGTCTGGTGCCCAACGTGATTGCCGACCCCACAGAGCGCTCACAATTGCCCATCAAGAGATTTCTCTAAGACTACTGGTTATAATCACAACTCACATTCCGGGTGCTGCCAATATACATGCAGATGTGAATATTCTCTTTATCCTGCTACTTTCCTGAATCATTTACTCCCTGTACTACCTTTTTACAGGGTAAATATGAGAACCATAATCCTACATATAACCTTCATCTATTGATCTGATGACTTTGTAGGAGAAATACTAGTGTCTCTCTAATTACTGCTGAGTTCAGCATGAATTTTCAATGCAGACCCTTGTAGAAAGATTTCAAATAAACATTTCAGCAGTAAAATCTTCTACCAATGCTTCCTGCATGACAAAACAAGCTATGTCTACCCATGGACAGAAGAGTACTTAATTCCTGAAAAATTGCTCTGGGGCTAGTCTTTCTGTGGTAACAGCAAAGGTCTGTAATGCTGTTTGACATGATGTACTGAAAACAGATTCTCAGTCTTTAAATGTGTAAATACACACATACATTCTTTCTGCATTAGTAAAGCAGTCACAGGAACTTTTACAAATGTACCTGTCATGATGCAAAACAAGTGTAATGAACTTACATGTCTGTCTTTGTCTCCAAGGGGGAAAAGTAAGGTAGTATTTTTAGAAAAATCTAATGTTCTTACGAAGAAAAAGTATTCTAACAATTTTAAGAGTCTCATCTGCTATGCATTAGACAACAGGCAGTGCTGCATGAACATAAAGCTCCCCAGAACACTCTCAAGGCTGTGACAGACACTGGCATGTCCCCTGTTGGACATAAACCAGTCTGTTGTCTGAGAATCCAGCTAATGAACTCCCATGAATTTATTTTTTCTAACCAGTAGAATCTAGTTAGCATCCAGGCTCAGATGCCAAGGTCATTAGGCAGATTCCTGAGGCGGAAACTCTCCTGAAGCTGGGAAAGAGGGTTTGCCTGCCTGCCTGATCCGCTTCCTCTCACTGCACAGGTAATTTAAACCCACTTTTTCCCCAAACAGGTTTCCAAGATTAAACAGTTAAACCCCTCAGCAAACTGACAAGTATGAGAACAGGCGCACAGTGAAACATAACAGCATTACTGAGCATCTGTAAACATGCCATTAATTTTACATGGAAGGACGATGCTCAGGAGAGCACTGGCTAGAGGAAAACAGAACTTCCCAAAGACAGAGCTCTTCTGCACTCTCGCCTTCGCACTGACTGCCCTTAGAGAGGGGAGTGCTTCTTTATATGGCCAAAAGCAGAATTCTCCATAAAGCATTAAACTCCCGTGGCAGGGAGATGTTCCTCTAACGAAGTTAATAAAAATGGCTGAAAAAAGCAAATCACTCAGCTCCTCTCTCTTTATAGATTTCTGTTCCCAATCACTCTCCTTCAGGGACTGTGGAGACCTGCCAGCTAATTTTGTGGACAGGATAGCTTCTAGGCTTGTCTCTGATCTGCTGCTGATGTTATTATTTCTTCATAATTGTTTACTGTATAAAATTAACATCATTCCCTCCAGAGAAAGATTGCTCAGAGCTGCTCATGAGAGCGTTTTAGCTCAGTTGTGGGCCTGCTGTCGTCTTGACAACATACTCATGTCAAGGTTAATGTCACATCAAGGCACTGTAAGTACCTCCTTCCCTTGCAGTTATTCTTTCAACTGTAAGGGTATTAATGCAATTTAAAGTTTCTTCATTCTTGGCTGACCTTTAGGAATATTGCAATCACACACACAGAAATTTCAATAGAGGAATTTCTCTGAGTACTGTAATTGTGGGAAAAACCCCTAGATTTTGGGTTGTGTTCAGAAAGCACAACACTGAAAGCAATGCCCTCCACATTTTGTCCTGGCTGAGAGATGGACTCTGCCCATGACCTCTGTTGTGCCACCTGAGCTTCATAGTGGAACCTTCCCATTGCATCCCCATCTGTAAAAGTGAGATAATGCTTTTGATTAAGTTCATGGGAATTTCATAATTCAATGTTCATGAAGAACAGAACTGCAAGCCTTTCTGTGCTACTGCTAAGTGCAAAACTTCCCTAAATCTTGGAGAGCAGAGTCCCAACACAGAACCCCCAGACCACACTGAAAGAAAAGATACAGCTCTTCTTCTTTTACTATAAAGTGAATAATTTAAGAATATTCTTGCTCGCTGTCTTGAAACCATCCTTTACGTGTCCCTGGGCAGAGCTGGAGGCAGCAAGATTTGCATGTCAACAGCTACTCTGTTAACTGGTTCAGGAATACCAAGGGCAGCAAAGCACCTGCCTGTGCTGGTGCCCTGGGCAAGACACTCCTCTCTGTGTTATTCTCATACCAGTCGCACTTATGTTAAAAAATACATCTCTGCTGCTTGTGGTACATGTATGATCTTACAGACACACTCGTTGCACATTACTCAAGCTGCTTAAGCTCTGACTTGGACTCAGTCAGATTTATTCTTGCGCAGTCTCTCTCCCCCAGGGCCACTGCCAGCCACTGAGTTCCCTACATTCAAAAGAACTCAAATGCTATACTCTTCTTGAAAAATATGTGGATGCTTTAATTGTCTCCCTGGGTTTCTATGACAACCACAGCAACATAAACAGCCTTGCTGGCAGCCACAGGAGACTGAAGTCTATGCTCTCGCCCCTCGCCTCCCCAGAACTTCTCAATGTAGAAAACACCATAACCAAAAAAATACAATTAACAATAGAGGTGGTGTCTAGTACACCTGGCTGGCACTGGGGAAATGTATTGTGAATAAAATGCACTGACCACTACATCAGTGTTACCAAAGTACCTTGGGAACAACAGTGAAAAACAGTGCAAAGCTATAAATATATAAACAGAAGTTTTCTATGTCAGCCAGCATGGCTGCAGAGAGCTTTAAAAAGTATATGATAAGGCCTTCTCTGTTAATGTTTCTGAGCACTTCTCACCTCGGTGGTAGGTTACACATCAAGAATAGGTAAGCCCCTGAGCAAATGTCAGGACAGTTGGGGTTCAGTTGGCTGCAGACCTATGTGGGTGCACACACATCATATGGTGTGGCCTTAGGCACATCTCCATGGCTGCAGGAAAATCATAAACAAAATGTGATCACAGCAGCAGTGAAATGCTCTGCATGGCACTGTCAGCCCGAGTCCAGGAGAAGCTTTCTCTAACTCCTGCATCAGCATCGTGAGAGCTGCTGCTTCTGCTAATGCTCAGATATCTGAGCTCCAGTAGGTCCCAAACAAAGAGCTCAGGTCTTTCTTCTCTCCTGAGCAAAATTAATGGCAAAATAGATTTTCCATGAGCCAAGCATAACCCTGGAGGCTTTAAGCCATTTAAACTCATCTATCTAATACCAGATGGCATGAAGCCATCAGGATACACAGGAGTTACAAAAGACGCTGCTGATAATTATGGCTGTCCATAGCTCACAAAATCATCTTTCAAATTATTAAACTACTTTCTGATCACCATCATGCCATGTATTTTTGAAGTAATTGCCCCTGTATGACTACTTTGTGACAAAGTAACTTTGTGAAAGAAAGGGCTGCAATTTCCTTCACCAGTGCTGTTAGTTTGTCTCAGGCACTCGTTCTCCCTGTGCTGCCAGGGAGCAGCTCTGAGACACAACACAACTGGGGTGGCTCTGAGACATAACACAACTGGAGATGTAACTACGCTGTTTTCCCTGCAGCCATCTTCCCTTGGCAGGGAAATCCTACAGCTTTGTGGGACTGATTTTGCTGTAAAACAGACTCAGGATTTGCACAAACAGTGTTGGGGGGTGGTATGTGAATGTGAGCCCTTGGAAACAAAAAGCTATGGGGATTCCCTCTGGGCCAGTAAGCAGAAATACATGTATCTGTGAGGAGGAGGAGGAGAAGGAAAAGGAGAAGGCAAAATGCCTCCCTCTTCCACAGGGCTTGGAAGGCACAGAAAGTGACACCTGACATTTCACAGCTTGAAGGATTAGCTTTTTGAAAACTCCCTGATTACACAGACCAGGTAGAAGCAAGAGAGAAATTAACAAAATAAACACTAGAAATGATGATGAATATTTTCAAAAAGAAATGCGGGTATTTTATTGGTTGTCCATCTTAAGGTGGGATTTTCACTATGGTGACTACCAATATAACAAATTTAAAGTTCTTTCATTTCCTCTTGAAAGATTTTAAGCAAGGTCCTCATGTTGTGGAATTCTTGCACAACATAGAAATACTGCATTTTGCAATATGGAAACAAAGTATTTCTTCTTCCCTATCTAATTTGCTCCAATAGGCTGTGTAGCAAAGAGTCTATGTGAGACTCAATCATGAATATGAAAAAATTGCTTATGCCCACATTTACTACACTAAACAATTACTCTAGCTAATGAAATAAAGTTTAATTTTATCTATCAACTATTCATAACTAGTTTTTGTTTCCCTCTATGTCTTCCAGCATTCTAGTGTGATTCTGCTAATTACAGACAAATTACTTAAAACTACAGCATACAGGAAATGAATGTTGACTTGGAATATAAAACTACATCTGTTACCTTGAGATATATGAAAGTCCACGTGCTGCAGATCACATTGGGTATCAGGCAATATGCAAGGTATGTTCCATAATGTGACATTGAAGTTAGTCACAGAACAAGCAGGCCAGATGAGATTTTATAAGTTTTCACAGTTATTTAATAGCCCCAAAATGATCACAGTGCTTTTAAACTAGGATCACAAAAAATACAAGCTTCTCTTTTCTGCACCTGGAATGAATTACTAGGCCTAACGGTACTGAAATCAAAATGAGGGCAATTTTACAGTAATTTTAAATTAATGATTCTACAATTAGTAGATATTTTCATACATTTCAACCTCTGTCCAATATGACTCACTGCCATGAAGACACTTGGGTTTAAATTCTGAGAAATATGTATGAAAGTTAAAAAAAAAGAAAAAATAAAAGGCCCAAACCACCACACAAACCTTTGCCTATTTCCTAAGTATATTCATGGTATTTGGGTGGCTGAGATGAATTATGGTGAGGTGGTTTTATCAGAAGTAATTGCTTAGTTCCCTTGTGACTCTGAACCATTCTAAATCCTAATCCAAGCCCTAATCACTACTGAAGTATTCATAAAGCCTTTACAAGACAATGTTCCAACTCACAAAGCCATTCCTTAGGAATGGTCAGTACTTTAGAAAACATGAAAGTTACTGTGACTTCACAGGAAATCTTTGTGCCGCCTAAGAAAGAGGTGTGATATATTTTGCAGTTGCACCTATGAATGCACATGTTTTTACACTCCAAGTGCAACATACAGCATGACAGCCCTTTCAGGCACAGAACCACAGAAATCTGTGGCCAAAACCCATGCTTTTGACAATTTGAACTTTTCAGATTTTGACTATTTTAGTTTATTCAGCTGAGCTAATTGTTTCTTTAGTAGGCTGTTGTAACCACTGCACTCTGGCTAGCAGGCTGCTGCTCCCTGAGAGCTCAGTGAGGGTTTCCCAGGGCCATGCCATCAGTCGCATCCCGGAGTCCATTTGGGACAGCCCCGCGATCTGGCTCCGGCAGCAGCAGCGTCACAACGCAGTGGGGGTAAAGGAGGCAGAGAAGGGTCTCTCATGAGGGTGTGAGATGGCTTTAACCACATCTTGTGTCCGCAATGCTCAGAGGCAGAGAGACAGCGTGGTCTGGGTGCGGGGTGGTTTTGTCAGGGGCCAAAGTGTGGTCCCTGGGTGGGGTTGGGGTACAGAACAAATAGGGAGAAACCAAGGGAGTGGCCAAAGCCAGGGAGGGAACAGGGGAACACACAGAATCATGGGGTTAACAGGACACCACATCAGGCCAATATTAAAAGTGTGGTTTAATTAACGCATTCAAAAAGAAAATTAATTCAGGTGGCTTTAAGTATATAACTAGGAAATATGCCACCTCAAATGAATGAAAACATTAAGTAAAGGTAATTTTCCTCATTTCTAGTGTACTTTTGCCATACTTCCTTAGTGGCAGACTACACCAAATGGGCTGCACACATCAGGGTCACGGTTTTTCTTTATGTTAGAAAGTAATCACCCATTTTTGACAATGCCAAGTTATTTTCTTCTTCCCGAACACCTTAAGAATAACATTTTTTGTAAAAGCAAAACTGTTCTCAACAGCATAAAATACACTCTCTATAGAGCACAAGGCTAAAAAATCTTGACTGGTTACATACCTGCCCCAAGCTGCTTTCATTGTAGAATCTTTATCAACAGGAATGCACGAGGACTCAACAACACTTGATTTATTCAGTTTGTAGCAGAGACCGCAGTCTGGATCTAACATACATGCACTACAATAACTGAAAGAGAAAAAAAGAAATACTTAAGAACCACTTCATTCATATGTAGATGTCAAAACCAACAGCACCTACTCATCAGTCGTGGAATGCACATAGTTAAGTTGTCAGTGTGGGAGACAAGACAATTAAGTTCTCCAAAAACTATCACATACTGCTTTCACCTTCTTCTGTAACACATTTTGGTAGTCCATCTGCATCCACCCTGTGATACCTGATCAGGCTATAGGAGAATTCATTCATAGAATAAATTTTAATTGAAATTTTATTAAATTACTGCAGAATTTCTATGTTGTCTCCATTTAGAATATAAATCTATTTTCAACATACCTTCCTCTTGCTTAACTGATTGGTCAAATTCCAAACCAAACAGTTTGGTTTTTTTTAATTAGGAAAGCTGCATTAAATCTGCTCTTAGCTGAGATATAAACTAGAGAAAATATTTTTACAATAGAGATGAAACAAAACTTTCAGGTAAGAGCCAATAATTTTATCTAACTGTAGTAAAATTTCTTCTCTTGCAAAAATAAATTGTAAAATTGTAATTCTGCAATTAGCAATTTTCAAAGGAACAGACAATAACTATTATAGTAGTAAGACTTGGTTACATTTTCTTACATCAATATTAGTACAGCAATGGGCAGTAACCAAAAGAGTTGACAGGAATAGAAGACTGCAATTGAATAAAAAACATTTTTATAAATCACAAATCTGTTGAAGTATGCAATAATAATACTAAAAAATGTATAAGATTATAATATTTTCTTACATTGAAAAGAATCCCATGATATCAAACAGGATTGTGACATATGATTTTCAAACTGTAGAACATTTTCCACTCAAATGATGCTATCAAAGTGCCTGTTAACAACATGAATTTATAGAAAGACACAGCGATGAGTGTCATCTTTATGGTGTTGCCAGCAAAGGACAGGACAGGGACTGGACACCTCCTGGTTTTCCTCAGTGTCCTCACAAGCATCAATGCAGAGATGAACAGCAGAGCTGAACTCGCACTGTCTGTTCTGTCCTGCTGGGTAACTCCACGTAACCTCATGGGGTGCTGGGTATCAGTAACCAATTGAGTGGGAAGCACAAGATATCTTATTTATTTCTCCCTCCCATTTGGAAAAAAAATTGAGATATTTGAGTATTGATTCCAGTGTCTGTCTACATGGCTGCTAGTTCAGCTGCTCCTCTGGCTCTATTGGATATCATAGAATAATTTAGGTTGGAAAGGACCTTTAGTATCATGAAATCCAACTGGTCTTCCTGTTGGCATTCAAGATAATAAAGGCTGCTGGATTTCATGTCTTACCAAATGTCAGAGGTTTTAGAGAGTTACTCATAACCATTTAAATAAATTATTATTTTCCACATCTTTTCTGAAGTGTGTCTTTCAGATTGAACAGTTAAATAACAACTCTTTATAAACCCTTTACCATTGGGCTAGGATTTCCCATCATTACCGACACAGTGAGTTCATACAATCAGACTTTGACTTCAGATTTTAGAGACAAGACCAATTTATGCCAGAGGAAACACAGAAATGCAACATACGAGACATAAAGCCATTTCAAATCTAACTCCCATCGGCCTAAGAGTAGGCAGTTTCTATTCAGAACATTTAGCATTCTTCTGTGCCCTGTTTTATCACTGATATAAAATTTTATGTTGTCTTTGATGAGGTACATGGTCATTACTTTTTCCAAGACGAAGACCAATGGTTTTTTCTCCAAAATCCCAGCATATATATATTACAATTGTTTCATAACACAGTAAAGAAACCTCCATCAGTTACTAAGTCTAATGATAACAGAAGATGCAGCATGAAATAAGCAAGGAAGATTTTTTTTTTAAAGAAGCAATTAAAAAACAATCAGAGACACCATGTGCTGAGGCTGCCTATTCTAGAAATAAAATATATAGTAGTTTCAGGTTTATGCTCTTCTTCCCTCTAGCCCCATTATTATTTGCAAAGCTATTTAAACAGTTTGAAATTGAGCACATAATCTGACATACATGCTCATAGTGATATAAATAATATAGGATATAGAATATACCAGGAAAAGAAATGCACAGTATAATACTGACATGAAACTACTTCTTACAGAACTCATTCCTGTCCTCAAAAATACCTGCTTATCAGTCATATCAATATATGTATTGAAAAATATGTCAGAGGATGAATCTTTAACAATACTGGTAATTCTTCCACACAGAGATCAGTTATGGCCTTGAAAGCTCTATACAGGAGAACTCTCAGATGTCGAGGTAGGAAAGGAAATTTGCATCCAATTATAAACAGGAGATATGCTTCCTCTACTTATCATGAGATATTTATATTTGCACTAAGTTTATGAGCTAGTGTCTTGAAAACAAGTTCATCCATGAAAAGCCAGGTGAAAATTCCCAGGCAGGATGGTTGTCTGTGAGACTGACAATTCAAGACTGAAATACCTGAGAGAGATCATTTGATTTTGATGAAACCAAAGCAGCATTACAGCAGAAAGGTTTTACAACGTGCCTGTTTGCCTCCCTGCTTGCCAGCTGGGCTCCTAGGCAACCCAACAAGAAGGCAAGTGTCTAGACTTCAGATGCTTCAGCCTATGAGGCAGAATAACAACAACCAGGACTCTGAGGCTCCAGAAGTCCAAAGATGCCCAGCTTCTTTGCAGATCAGTGGCATGAACTCAACGGAACAAAGTAGCCTGGCCTCTCAGTTTATGGAGAACTGCCATGGAACGGGATCTCCGGGTTTCTGCTTCAACATTGCAGCATGTTTACTGAGGAGCTGATGGACTGTTAGCAGACTAGATATCCCCAACCCTGCAATTCCTCACTGATTCTGCCAACACACTCAACACATGTCCCTTCATCCAACCACACAGGAATAACTGATATCTAGAAAGACTGACAGCACTAATTTTGAGGTCCTTTGACAGCAATTTCTTGCCAGCCTGAGCAGCAACAACTTTCAGAATGCTCTGCTCTGGATCGGCCTGCCCGATTACTGCTCTTGAGATTAGAGGTTGATCACAAAGGCCGCAATGCCATCTTCTCTCACAGAGATCTTACACTATATGGATGAATTACTAATTGACTATCTGTGTACATTTTTCTTTATACCAAAATTACTGTCTTCTTTCTTCCTAGCAGTGCAGTTTACTAGGCTCTAATGCAGTCTCTAAAAATATTGAATAAAATCTCTGACCTGCCAAAGTGACTCTCCAGATGCCAATGAAAGGTCCATAACTGCTTTTTCTCCACTGCTTAGAATACTCCATACTTATGTTTGTTTCATCGTTACATTTTGCACTTTAAATTTGCAATATGACCTCGTAAGTAATACCTTTCCTACAATTCTCAGCAGTCTTGTAATTTGAGCTGCAAGTTTGACCTTGACACTTTTGTTGAGTGATTTAGCATTAAAAGACCTTTGCCCAGGGCCCTTCCTCTCCAAGTACCATTTCTTTTTCTCACACTATTTTGACTTTTTCAAGCTGAACCTCAATTTCTGAATTGTTTGTTTCACAACATTTCATTGATTTTAATTTTTGCCAGATTTTAAAGACCTTTCAACTTTGCCTTCCATATTCTGTTATCCAATTACAAAATGTTCCTAATGTCCAGCTACAGAAATGCAAACTGAACCTGATAATGTATTATGGACTGTGTAGCTGTACAGAATGTAGCACCTGATTTCGTAACATTCTACTGCACGAGTAGCAGAACAGCCACTCAGAGAATCTAAACATCCCCAAATACACACTTTTTTGTGGACAGACTCTTTCCACCTCTTTTAGAGTCATCATTCACACTGAGTATATGCTGCAGAATCAGCCTGGGTATGTGAAGAAGGCTCTATATGTGAAAATCTGATAGATCGGCAACATGCAAGTTGGACCTGATGATCCTTACGGGTCCCTTCCAACCTGAGATATTATATGCAAGACATTTTGCTCATATCCTGTCTTGCCCCCAGAGTAAATTCCACTGTTGCGAGTTTGTTTAACCCTCTGCTCCTGCTCTGTAGGATACAAATATTCATATTCCTGAAGACAGTTTTCCTCCTAGAACTGCAGGAACAATAAAATCTGTCTCAGGCAGGGAAGGCTCAATGTAGGGACAGGAGGGTCTTGCAGTACCTACTAAGGATTAGCACATCCCACCCAGAGAGAACATAAGCTGCAAATCATTGCAGGCTGGAAGGAATGTCACTTTGACTGTGCTGCTTTCTACTATTTCCAGCTTGCTGTTTGCCACACTGGAAGCATGATCCTAGGCCAGGTGGACCTTTCATCCTACCTTCAGGTTACTCTTTGCTCTCAAGGTTGGCTACGTACACAGTCTCTGCCTCCCTTAGCTTGCAGTGTGCAGTTCCTTTCCAGCTCCTTACAGAAGAACAACAAGCTGGGATCAAGCTTTCCTTGCTTCTGTTCTTGTATTCTATCTACAACCAGATGATGTCTCTTCCTCCAGCCTCAACAAAGAAAATGGCCAAGACAGCTGAGCTGAGTATCACTGGTCAGGGCACGCCTACTCAGCTGGACTCACCAAGGGACACAGGCAACCGATGAATCCAAACAGCCAAGGTGTTTAGTTCAACAAAAAAAGTACAAGGACTCTTGGACAAATACTGCAGTACTTATTAGCTCTGTTGACATGTCAGGATATTGATACCTTCAGCCAGATACACAACTAAGGATCTTACGGGTTTTTTGATAAATGGCTTACTTCATTTTTATACACAAACTCACTTCAGTTAGGTACTAGGACCATGTTTAAAGCTGCCTGATGCTTGTGCCTGAGGGCTTATGCTATCTGTACATGCTCCACTACACCTCAGGCATGAAATCAAGCCTTTCTTTATACTTCTGAAGGTTACTGTGTTGCTTCCAGAAGTGAAGTGCTAAACTGAGATTAAATACAACTGGACAAGAATATAGAGGATGCTTTAAGCAGTTAAAATGTGTGCTAACTGCAGATGCCACTTCCAGTGGTTGTATCTAGGATGCAGGAAATACAACGTTTAATAAAGAATGAGAAAAATCCACTTGGACTTCCTGCCATTATAACAGACCAAGTGACAGAAGCTTATTTGCTAAACTCTACCAGCACTCTGTTAGGTAACACATATATCTATTTAGTGGTAACCATAAGGAAAAGCTATCATTTATAATCCCAGTACTTGGATGCTAATTGCAGTTCTGTAATTTACCACACAGATATTCCAACAGATCTAAACCATGTTCAAGTATGATCAACCCTTTCTCATCTTCAAATCAGGCTCCTGCTCCATCTATTCCACTGAGATGATTATTTGGTGTCCTCCGTAAAATTCCAGACCAGTCCTGAATCCTTACCCTTCATGACATGCCAGCCACATATAAATACACTAGCTCTCTTCAAACATTCCTTAAACTTTCTTCACAAAGGCTCCCACTCCTCAACTGTGCAACATAATTTATACAACCTCACAGAAATTGTTTTCAGCCTCTTGGTGTTTGCTACTTCTGCTTTAGATGTGGTGAGGATGTGAAGGCTCACCTACTCCTCTCATCTATCACAGTCCGATGAAGACAGTGACTCTACAAACCTTGCCTAGTCCTTAGATCATCAGGGCTATCCCACTACTGCTATAAGCACCTTGGCAGCAGACTGTGCTGGAATGCTGACATCACAAGAGAAGTGTTCTGATCTATTTGCTCATAGGTATCAATTGTTTCTTGTCTTTGATGAATGTTTTTTCTGAATTTATATAGCCTCCAACTATAGAGCTTCTTGATTTATTCCTGGAACTGAGCAACACAGACCATAAAGAACAGGAACAACTGACTTACACATGCCTTTATTTTGGACAAAATCGCTGTCTCTGTAGCATAATTTGTTTTTAAAACTACTTTTCTAAAGAGACCCTACACATAGATACTATATTTCCAGCTTCCAGGCAGATCAGATAGAAGCCCTGTTCAAACTTGATTAAAATCACCCTTGTGTGACGAAAACCTGCAGACCATATAAAGTATAACACCATCACTTTGGAAGATTTTAAAAAATCATTCCCTAAGCAATGTTCTGGTTTTGTCAAACAGCAAAGTCTTAGAAGTACTAGCAGAGATGTGAAGTGTTAATAGGTTCTTATATGAATAACACCTTGTTTCCTCACCAATGCAGAGTTTGAGTCAAAGTATCTGGAAAACTTAACAATGGTTACAGGAACTGCATTGCAGTCACAGACATTATAGTTCAGGTAAGTTACTTTTCAGATCTTTGTGTTTAAATTGATGAGGGGAGTTTTTTCTCATTCCCATTAAAGATGCTTACTAGATAGATTGACATCTTCCTTCCTATCCTTTATAACTTAAAATTAAATTACAAGTTTTGATTGATAGGACCAACATGCCAGCAAAGGGAAAATTGTTACCAAGCAATATATCATTATATTATTTACTTAATAAATTTCAAGTCTATGTTGAGGTCATTTCACAGTTCTGCAACATAAACCATTAGAATTTTAACTACACTTCGTAAGAGCTGGCAAAAGCATCCTCAAACATGTTTATCTCTTTACATATTCATAATTTTCTGACCTCAACGGCCAAAACACATTTATTACTGCAATTCTCAGTTATCAGAAAGACCAATAGCTCAGGCACTTTGACATTAGAAAGAGAAAATGAGAATCATATTTTTAAAAATACTGGTTCCATGATACAGTGACATTATGAAAAATAGCATTGCCTAGTTTGCTGATAAATCAGATTGTCAATGAGTTCTCAATAAAATGAAGTGCAATAGCTAATACACCTACTATATGCATCCTGAGGCTATTAAATACAATAAAACCTGCTCCAGTTATGAGGTTAGCCAAGTTTTTCAGGACTGATCACAATTATATAATTCTGCTACATTCATAGAGAAAAGATATATTTCTGTCCATTAGTTATCTTACTAAATGGCTATGTGGGAGTATTAAATATTGGTGCCTTCATCTCAGTGGTGTGTATTTGTACAATGAGCTAAGGATCATGAACCACATGAGGGTGACTAATTCAAAAATGAACAACAGAGTCCTTGTGTGCCCAGCACAGCTGGCACCGCCTCTATTATTTTAATCAGTCTGAAGACAATCTGTTCAGGAAGGATTCTGAGATACTTTGTGTGCACAGGTATCACTTCCCTATGATATGAGGGTTGACCTAAGCTTAACACAATATTTACCATTTTCATATAGTACCTGGCATGAAAAATATTGCTTAAGCAGAATAGGTTCACATTATGTCTTCTAGAGCTAACCAAGTCTCAAGAAGTGCAGAGAGAGACACATGAATGGAGACAAAACAAGCAAAAATACAAGGCAGCAGGACCACGGTCATTTTACAGAAATGGCTCAATGTCCCAAACAGTCACACCACTGATCCTTTAAAGATTGGGAAAAGGTGGGAGGGTAGCTAATACACATGCCCTAACCTAAACCTCCTTCCAGAACCAGTAAAAATGGGAACATTTATAGAGCTTTGGTAGTCGGAATAATAATAGGAATGGATAGTTCATCTTTTCACTTCTAAGGTGACAAACTTTGGGATGCTGTTGCTTTGTATTCTTAAATTTACCTTTGAGATTTCTGTGGCCTTGATGATAAGTAACATCACAGCTGCTGAGGAGATTAAAATCAAATAAAACAGGTGGTCACACTGCAAATATCTACACAACTTTATACAGCTGAGTGTGAAAACGAAATTTGATTAATGGATGGCACAGAAAGGAGCATTCACCCTGCTTCTCCTCAGTGAGACACACACCCACTTCCAACTATATGGAGGCAAAACAAATTTCAGTGTTTGGAGTGCCCTGCTGAATTTGAAGTATTTCCATGATTCAATTTTTTTTTCACAGATTTATGGATTTTTTTTTTGGCTGTTCAGCTATAATCTTCTACATCTCTACACCAAATGAAAATACTTTATTTGATTTATTTTATTCACAGCATATCTTACTGGTTTGTTTTCTGCAACCACGTACAAGTAGCTCTATTTGCATGGCATAGCTCTTTGAGAACACAGTATTCAAGCCCTACATGCTTTTTTGAATTAGGACAATGACTGTGCTCTTTATTTGCTAGTCTTTCTATCTTCATTGTTATTCTAGCAGCAGGAATTAGTCTGTGCAGAGGAATATGGATCTGAAGGAACAACAAGCAGACTGTTCGTAGTAGCGCTAAGGGTTCCTTAATGGACACCCACACTTACTATAACCCGATGGATTCAGAATCATAAAGTGTATTTTTACTCTGCATAGTATCAGTGAAACTTCTGTCAGCAAAAAAAGTTCTACTGGTGTTTTTGTAACCTATAAATACATTTTGGCACAGACAAATGCAAATTATATTTAGGAAACACCCCCACACTGAAATGCCCAAGCTGCAAACAGGTTTAGACTTTAAGTTTACCTCACCTCAGAGAAGCACTGTGTCCCCATAAGAGGAAGAGGACTATGAGCTGCTTTTGTGCAGGCACATACTTGAAAGCAGTTACAGGAGGATGACATTATGTGTTCATCTTCTGAAGTCCCGCTGACTTTTGCTTTTCCCAAACTGAGACCTCTTGAAGACTTGCAAGATACAATGCTAAGCAATCTGAGACACCAGCAGTTAGACTGGAACAAGCTAAGATATGGGTTAAAGAGCAAGAGACCACTGCTATGAATTGACTTCCTTTTACTTTGATTGAACATTCTGTTTGTAACTGTCTCTACAGCAACACTTGCTGCCCTACACAGTGCCTATCTGTACAGTAATGCCATTATTCTTAGAGTAGCAAAGAAAATATGCAAGACTGGTGTGATACAGAGTAGACTTTTACTTGCAAATCCTCAGGTTTAGGAATCTTTTTGATTCAACTTCATAACTGCCACGGGGAATAACTCCAGGGCCAAAAAGGAGAGAGAGGTGAGTCACAATGTAAAGCCCAGCCTTTAGCTTTTCTTTGGTTTGCAGTTCCCATCTCCTCTTCCTTCCAAGACCATCCACGTTACGCTCAAGTTCTCCTAACCCAAATGGAATGCTGATAACACCACCTACTTTCTCATGACAAAACCAATATTTTATATTTCATTCAGCTTATTGACAATGTGTATAGAAAGCAGGCATACTCAGATCTTAAACAGCCACTTTTCCAAGTCAAATGTAATGTATTGCATGTCATACTCGCCAGAAATAATAAATACTAATATTCATGATACTGAAGGAATATTCTTCCTTTGGCTCTATCTGGATCACAGCTTAGTGATATTTTGAGGCATGAAAATTTATACAGTTGTAGGTATACAAGTGTAAAGGTGTTATTAAGCATATCAATCCCTGTTTCTTTGTATAAACCTTTTAAATACTGGGTGCTACAGCCTAATTATGTGATTTGTGGGCAAATGCATCCATTTATTAGTTTCAGCTCTCCTGGCTTTTGTGTATCTCTATTCCAGTACAGCATAAGATTGAAACAGAAGCACCTAAAGCTTTCTCATATGTTGCTCATTATTTCCCCCCCCTTCACTTCTATCTCTAAACAAAAAGAGCTCCTACTATTTCAAACTACTCTCAAATGAAAATATTTAAATTATTTTATTGCTCTTTTTCCAGAACCTTTGAATTTTTATCATATCTGCTTTTGCCCACTTCACATCAGAAACAGAAATCACAAGAGATTACAAGTACTCCAATAATTCATGAAACAACATGCCTTTACTAGAACTACCTGCTTTAATTTTTCATGCTTTTGCCCAAAAGTGCACACTATGAAAGACATGAAAATTTCCTTCCTGACTGGCTATGGTTAACTGGAACATGAAAATTCTGTTGAATATTTTTCATTGTTTTTTTCAGTTGGACTAGCCATATTTCTTGTACGTAAATTTTATACCATTTCAGGTTACATTAACTAGCTTCATTAAATAACAAATTATGTGTTCTGCAAAGGGTGCATCTCCCCTCTCCAAACATCCTTTCCAGTTAACTGAAGTACTAAGCA
Source organism: Corvus cornix cornix (assembly GCF_000738735.6). Lineage (NCBI taxonomy): Eukaryota > Metazoa > Chordata > Aves > Passeriformes > Corvidae > Corvus > Corvus cornix. The sequence goes on along the minus strand of NC_047057.1, from coordinate 14,133,512 downwards.
AATCCTTCTCATGTTTTTCTTTTAATGTAGTCTTATTCCAAAAGAAGAGCATCTTCCCCCTTTACCTCTTTTAACCAGCCTACTCGCCATTTTGTAGACAGGCCCATCTCAAAAATTGCAAATTATAGCTGACTCTGCAGTAGAAAACAAGTAAAATACACATTTTCAATATAGGAACCATTATATCTGGTAGTATCCTGTGTTGCAGTTATTCATATCTATTTAGACTCAATGAAGACCTTCAATCCCCTCCCCAGTTTTCTATAAACCTTCAGATCCTCACTATCTTTCACCGAAGACATTGCTCTGGCATAAGAAAAGCCACGAACCGTATTTCTAACCAATATCGCTACAAAACTAGAAGTGTACCTCTCATTTCTTGATATTTATTTCTACTACAAACACATGTAAGATGGATTTTGAACATAATAAAGAACTTCTTTAGCCATGGAACTAGTCTTCTCTGAATACAGAATTTTCTAGTCTGTCAGCTAAATGAACATAAGAGCATATTCATATGAATAAACCCCACAAAATATAGAAAATTACACATTCTTAAAACCCCAGAAGTAATGTTATTTGAAACTATGACTGCATGTGGAAGAAAAATAGGTCAAAACCTGCACATTTATTGTAATTGTTAATGAGTATGCAATTATCTGAACATTACTTTTTCTTGCTCAGGAAAACAATAGGCAAGGAACACATCTTTTGAAGAGTTTACAGCTGCTATACATGACAAATCTACAAGCAGATGAATAACAGCAAGCATTTTTATAAATTCCTTATAAAATATTCCTGACTTTGTGTACACTATAACTTGCAGTAGGTGTGATATATTAGAACAGGTATGTGTGGAATTTGCCACTTAACCACCTTATTTAGCCCAAGAAACTCCAAAGGATTACTCAGAGAATTTAATCAGAGTCTAATTTTCTCTACAGAGGGAAGTTAGGATTTTAAATTTAGCTATCTAGTTTAGTTCCTTGTACTAGGCTTCATGAATAATTGTCTATTACTCAGACTAGGTTGTAAAACTCAATTAATTGGAAGCAACCTTCAAGAAGATCAGATGAATCACCATGAAATCTCACCTGTATTTTGTGCAGGTAGAGTTTTGATGTGAAGGATCTGGTGGATTAATTGTGATTCTTGGCGAGACCTGAGCTGATAGCAAAAATCCCGAAGCTAGGATAATGAGTGCCACAGCAGTACCTAAAAATACAGATAAAGAACAATGTGACACTTTTCTCCAGAGCACATGAAATAATTCTCTATTGAACTGAACTCTGCTTGGGAAAGCAAGGTACCCCATCACTATGCATACAGCATTCCCTAAGGAGTTGTGATGAGAACCTAAGAAAAATACCCTTTGCTACATCCACATCCTAAATTAGGTTAGATATTAAAGTCAAGTGCACCAGCTTTCATGTCCAGATATTAAATTAGTAGGTTGGGAATTTTTTAATCTGTGGAATTGACGCTGCTTGAATGAACAGGTATTATTATTTCTGGTGTTGAAAACAATGTTGTAAAGATTGAATTTCTTAGTGACTTTGAAATCACCATACTTCTCTCCACTCTCACACCCAGACCTGCAGGCTTTTCTGTAAAACAGAAAGTAGCATCAGCTTTTTCATTGACTCTACTCCCATTTGTGAAAGTAGAGAAATTTGACTTTTCATAAGAACACCATCAAAAAGTGCAACACATCTTGTTTTCAAAGAGCACACATAACATCAGCTGGGAAAAAAACCCCTTCCATCTGTTTGCTCCTGTTTCCCCCAACAAATTCCTTGTGCACAAGCTGGGCAAAACGATGACAAGAAAGGCTCATACTCTGTGAAACAGGCCATTACTGGAACATAACTCATAGTTTTCCTACCTTATTTGCCACACACACACAACATAATGTATCATTTTAATGAAAATTGAAAAACCTCACTACTCATGATACTACTCCAACTGCTTCAAACTCACACTTACAAAACCTTGACCTCTTGCTACACAATAACACATTGAGATCTACGTTGTATAAAAGTTTCCTAGCTGGAAAACACACCAAGTATGTGAAAACCTTTCTCTGAGATAAAAATAGTATCTAAAATACCAAGATATGTGTAATAATGTAATCCCTGACTAAGCCTGTGCAGCAGCCACGGCCAATAGGCAGGAATGGTTGGACCACACATTTACCTGAACTGAGGCACGTAAGACCTTAAACTCAGTCACAAACTACATGTGCAGAAAGCACATTCCCACCATAAGATATTCCATACTTGGATCTCTACTGCTGTGGCTGGTAGGTACACTAATAATCCCAGTTTTCTGGGCAGGCTGGATATTGCACTAGATGTCCTGTACATTCAAAATGCCATAAACCAGACAGCAAATATATTTAGACAGGGTCTATAAGCTTACTTACACTCATTTTAAATACGCTTTGTCTGTCTTTTAAGTTAACCAAATACACTAATACTCACTTCCAGTATCTCTGTAAGTACCTTGTTTCTTTGGAAAAGTACTGAATATGTAAACTTGGCAAATGAAGTTTAATATGTTTTCATTCTGTGGGAGGTTTTGCTATGATGAACAAAACCAAACAATCACAGCATATCATTATCTCAGGTGGGAAAAAACAAAAGAAAATATCCTGAAGATATTTTAGATCCTCTCTGTTACAAAAAGAGATACAAATTGTACAATGCCCAAGTACCTTTCAAACTGACAATTTCTGAAGGGAAAGAAGAAAACACAAATAAAATGGATAATGCACTTGTCACAATTCCTGCATGTTTCCCAACTAACAGCTTCAAAGAAAGAAATTAACTGAAGAAAAAGAGCAGAAGAAATAAATGATACCAAGATATCAAATGGACAGGAAACAAAGACAAATCAGTAATTGTAGTAAAGAGAACTAAAAAGGTAGGATTTTTTTTTCAGAAGTTTACTATAATTTTTCATAATTTTTTTTTTTAATTAAAAAAATTTTTTTAATTCAATTTTAAAAAGTTTCTAATATTCTGAGAATGATAAAGACAAATTAAATGAAATCTAAAGCATCTCTTTGCCAACTGTTTTCAGAAAGCAGGAAAAGTTGCACAAGATTCCAAAATTAAATTATAGTACAATGGCTTTTAATCAAAATATTAATGTTACTCTACTGATTATTCTTGTAGGTTTTTATCTAATAAACATCTAATCAATTAGCCTTTATTAAAAAACCAAAGCCCCACATCCTTGCAGCAGCAGGCAAAAGTAGTTGTTTTGTCTTCATTTTATGCAGTGGGAGACTGGGGCATACCTGGCTTCCCCAAAGACCAGAGAAGCTGCCAGTAGTAACTCGGTGTGAATTGTAATGTCCTTAGAAATGCAAACCAAAGTAGAGCAGTAAGATATGTTTACCCCATGAGAAAACTCAATATGGAAAACAAATTCTTTGGTAGATTTTGTAATTATCACTCTATTACACAGCCCTCTTGCTAAGGAAAACACACCATATTCATACCTAAATCAAATGTTGCATGAAAAAATTCTAAATAGTACAGAGGGATAATATATGATTTCATGACTGTCATTATTTGTATTTTCCTTAAGGAGGGACCGTAGGATAAAACGGTCTGCAATGCAGCTTGACTCAAGTGCTGCTGCAGACAGACAGACAGCAACTGGCCACAAAAGAAAGACCATTTTTACTACACAATTACTTTGTGTCCAAACATCATTAACAAATAACCCTTTAATGCATTATGCTTCATTGTTAATTCTCTGTCTTATTTCTATATCCTCCTCTGTTCCATGACTAACATGCTTTGTGCAAGACATTTATATCTACATTTCAGATGGACAACCCTTAAATATGTTTAGCAGAGCCAAAAAGCAAAGAGCTCTGATAATATGAAAAGTCTGTGTTGGTTATCACAGCTAGACAGCTGGGTCCAGCAATAAACTCTTGAGGGGGCTGGCCAGACATATGAGATTATTGGGGCCAAATAATAAATAAATAAACAAACAAGCAAATAAATAAATAAATAAATAAATACTCTGTTTCAGTAGACACTAAAGGAGAGGCAGCACCCAAGAACAGAAGTGTCAGTGCAGGGCCTAGAGAGATCCACACCACAGAAAGACAAGGCAACAGACTGCCTGGAGGCATAGAAGGACATTTAGGGGAGATGTATTTTAACTGATCTGAACAGACTGTGCTAAAAGTAGCAATTAGAGATTTTTGTTCATATCTTTAAATGTGAGAAACATGGTTTGAGTAACTGTGCACCAAACCAGAAGTGTCACTGGGTTATCACTGCTCTATATAAACACTGCCTATATAAACACATTCAAGTGTAGATTCACTCAGCTGAGAGCTGGGAACTGCACATCCAGTGACATGGCAGCTGGTGCCTCTCTCTGCTGTGTTGCACTAACTAGAAATTTGTATCCTTGACAGCAACAACAGAACAAAATACAAAGACATTAAACCTTCACAGCTAAATACTTGTGAACATTATTTCAGGAGGAGCAGAAACAATTTCTCTTTACAAAACCCTGTTCTTGGAAACTCCAGACATTCAGCCAGAGGCAGCTTTTGGTCACAGATCACTTCAGCCAAAACGAGCACATAAGGCAGGAACAAGCAGGGAATTATTGGCCTAATAACAGGACACACTGAACATAGGAAGGCTGTTTGCTCTGCCTTTCCCTGCTTCCAAGAAAAGACTATGTGATAATTTATGGTGTCTAAATATTTGGACAAAATGTACAAAACCAGAATTCTGTCTTTGAGTATCTCATACAGGAGGTGAATTAAAATCCCATTAATGTATGTAAGGTATTTACTGTACTGTATCTGAGGTAACTATGCAGAGAACCACACTACTTTTTACCAAGTGCTGCAATGGCTATGCAATATGCTTTCTCTGGTACACCTTCATCAGATGGTTCTGAATTCCAATTAATGAGCCCAAAATTATGTATGAGATTTAAAAACTAACCACCTGTGAAGTCCTAGGCATTTGATTCCTCAAACTGGAAAAAAAGGCTAAATGAAAACATTGTAAAACATGGCTTTGAGGAGAGTGTTACCTGAAAAAATAACAGGTTGTGACTTTTAAATTAGCCTCTAGCTGTGGTATTTTACTAATAGTCTTGAAAACCTTCAGGGAGAAGATTAACACTGTAATTTTGAAGAGGACTACTTTGAAAAAAATTGCACTTGAAATTTTATTTTCCTTTCATTAATAATTACGAGGAAAATACAATACACTCATGGAACACTCACCTGTTAAGCTACCAAGTGTAAGCTTCCGGCGACCCATTCTTTCCACAAGCCAGACTCCCACAAGAGTAAAAATAAAGTTTATAAATGCTGTCAGTGCAGCCAGCCAGATTGCAAGTCTGTCGTCTTCCACTCCGGACATCTGCAAAATGGTAGCACTGTAGTACCTGTGAAGGGAGGGAGAGACACTGTTTATTTCAATTTGGCTCATGTTATAGTTTCTGTTTTAATTTGAAAAAGATCATAACAAATATCAAGTTGGACCTCCCGCATAATGCGGTTGAAGACTGAGACACAATCACCCCGGGAAATCAGGCATAACCAAGGCATAACTTGCACCTGACTAAAGTTTTGACTAGAGGATATCAAGAGATGAATTGCCACTCTCTTCTTGGCTGTTTATATTTTCAATGGTCAATCATATTCTGCTAGAAATGGGGTTTGCATTTTTAATTTAAATGAATCTTGCTTTTCATATCCATCCATTGCTTTATGCTCTTTTTGGGGTTTTAGCACTCTGTGTGTTGTCTAGGGAAAGATAGCTCAAAATCAAATAGATTTTCAGTCCTGTTAAAGGTCATACAGAACTAATCTATGGCATCCAGCTTGCTGCAAGTGACACTTGCATCCTCCTGGTTTTAGGTTTTGCAGTTTTACTTCAGTGCCACTGAAGTGCACAAACTCCTCTCTATGGCATTACTTTTGTCTTAACCAGAAAATGATTGCTTTGAAATGCCCTACCACTAGATTCACTGCAGGGATGTGAATCTGCACCCAACAGGAGCATTTGACAGAATGTTCTACCTCTTTCTAAATGGAATCAATCATTCCACACAAACAATAACTCATAAAAAATTGAACTGAGCAAAATGAAAAGGGGGGGAGAAAGGAAGCCTTCTACCATTTTTCACAGCGATCAAATGAACACAGACTTTGTGCCCATGTTCTCTGCGGGAGCTAAATAAATGCTCAAGGAAACACGAGTACTTTTGTTGATGCTGTAAATTCTTCTATTAATTTATGCTGAAATACTGAATATTCAAGCCCTCGAACACTTTGCAGCCAACAGGCTATCACACAGGAATAACCATCAAGAATGTCAAAGCTTATTTTTTTTCATCCCTGGTTAATATGCAGCTTGCTTTAATGTCCCCTTGTTGTCCTAATGCCTGGATGTGCTGGCCTCGGAAATGTTAGTGGTTCCCAAGCATATTCCACCTCTTACTTCAAATCAATAACCCGTGATGGGCAATCTGCTGAGATGCCATTTAAGACACTACCACCCGTAACTGACCGTGACTATGGCTGGATGTTACCCCCTCACCCACAAGGCATTTAGACTCTCCCAGCTCCCTTCCTCAGCTCCTCTTCCCCAGTGCAGCCATTTGTCGTGGTGCAGCAGGACAGGACCTCCAAAGTGAACCTGTTGGGACTGAGGACCCAGTTTGGGTTTGAGCCAGGCTCTGTCTCTGCCCGCCTGTTAGCAACTGCAGTGACTCGTCCAGGCTCATCTCCTGTGAAAGAGCAGCACACTCTGAGATCCCAACAAGGGCGTGATTCTTAGGGAGGGAAGATTCACAAAGGAGAGACATCAAAACGTCAACGTTAATGTGTCCTTGCTTCTTAAGGCACTCTATATTAAATTGCTAACTGCCTGTCAAAACTTACATAGTACTGCACTCTTTCAGCCACCAAAGTGATACAGTCTCTGATCTCCCAATACACCTTTCTTTTTCTTCTAAGCATAGGAAAAATAACAATAAATGTCAAGTGTTGGCCTTCTGACACCTACTATGAAACTCCTATTTACTTCCACCAGACAAGGCTTCAGGAAGCCACATTTAACTCCACACATCTAAATCGTCTCAAAATCCAATTCTACTGGGAAGCCAGAAATTGCCAGTTGTCAGCAGCAATGGATAATGGAGTGTCTATAAAGTCAAAAAGAGCAAATAATAAAGAATCACATAAAAGTATGTAAATGTCTACTGCCTAATCCATACAAACAGGCACCTTTTGCCCCCCTCATTCCTTTTGGTTGCTTATTGCACTCACAGGTTATATATTTTCAAATAGAAGCTTACTGTTTATCCATAAATAAATAACATATTTCATTTCTATGGAAAACAAACCAGGGAAATTTAGATTCTGCAAATCCAAATGCTAAGCTACCAAAGCTCGGGTGTTGGGCAACGATGTTCATAGTTATTATGGCATAGCAACCTAATTTCAAAAATTTAAAAGGGCACTAACATAGATTGTGACAACTACTAAATATATTTGCTTATGTTCACCTATTTTAGTATGCCCATTTTTTATACCAGTCTGTGCAGCCCTGCCTGTATATCCATATAACATGAATCTTTTCAAGTTCTTCCTGACAATGGAATAAACCTACATGGCAGAAAAAAGTTAAGTTGTGATATTATACAATCACAGCGAATACTGCAAGTCCTGCAGGGAATACCATTTCAGTGACAAAGTTGTGCAATTCTAGCTTATTTTCTAAAATGTCAAGAAAATTTAAAACACATGTGCATCTTTGGAATTTTTAAGCAAGTACTGTATCTTAGAAAGCAAATAAATACATGCAATTACAAAGCCACACAAAGTAACTGAATTGCATATATATAGAAAGATTTTTAATATTGTTCATTTCAAGTTTCCTAGGTTAGCATCTTCAGCAGCAGAGAAGCAGCCCACCACACCAGGCTTTGTAGCTCTCAGGGAAAATAAATGCTTGTTGATAAGGTGCCATCACTGCTCTGAGTCTCCCCATCTTTCACAAGATGCTGCTCCAGCCCACCTGTCATACTAAGTCCACTCCAACAAAGTTTCTGTCTAAGGATTTCAGCCTTTTTGGACACAATTTATAATTCCTGTAAAATTAATGAATAAATCTAAGGCTCTCTTTACAGAGATCTGAAATGGAATTAATATAATAGTACTATTGTCATTAACTGTTTTTAATCTGCAGATGTACACACCTTCCTCTTTAGTCTTTTGTTTGCAGCTTGAACTCATCAATTGTACCACATCTGGCATTTCTGAGAATTCAGAGGCACTGAAGAAACAAGAAGCACAGGAAACTCCTATTGTTATTACCACTGCTGAAAAGTGGCCAGGCACATTAGGTTAACTTCAGTTTACCAAAAGATAGACTACACAAGCTTGAGAACACATTCTAGAGCAAAGTGGGCTTGTAGACAGAGCAAGTTTGCTTCTGCCTGTCCCACACATCTACAGCTACGTTAAGAAAGGGATTTAATCATGAAAGTCTACGTTGACACTTTCATCACTAAGGTCCTGTAGAATTACCGTGGCTTCACCGATACGCTAAAATGTGGCAACCCATCCATGCAGATGAACCTACAGAAACAGCAGGAGGGAGCAAGAGCATCGTGGGAAATTAGATGCCAAAGTAGTGGAATAGAAAACAAATGGGAAGAAGTTGATATATCTGGAATGAGCCACAGATGCAGGTGCTCCAAGTGTGGAGGGTCTCTGGTGGGAGGGATACTATGGCCCTGCTAAGCACCACATGAAGCCCAGGGAAGGGGAACAGGGACAGTGGCAAGGTACTGTAGGAGCAGCAAAGAGAAAATATCCCTTGGTTAGACTTGTTTGAAATAAGCATTGCAGAGCAATGTAGCAGCACTGGCTCATATAATCAGGGTGTTGGATAACGTGGTTCAACTTCTCAGCTTCATGTTCTGCACACAACACTCTGAAAGAAGAGCTGCACTCTGCCTTTCCACTCTCAAATGCTGCATTCAGAGCAACCATGGACGCCAGTCTGGAGAACCAGGCATTTTTGAAACTCTGCTGCTTCCTTGTCTACATCTCTAATCATGTCTGCCTAATCTCTTACCTTGCTTTTTAACATCCCCTGCTCGAGTAGCTAGATTGGCCCAGATGACCTTTAAAGGTCCCTTCCAACCTTAACCAGGCTGTGATTTTTTGAAACACAAATTTGATTGTCACCTTTCTGAACTCCTGTAATATAAAATAATAACTGTGGCATTGATATTATGAAACACCTGACCATAGATCTCCTTTTCAAAGGGAATTGCTTTTGCTGGAAAAAACTTTGTAGATGCTAAATCTCCATTAGCTATGGATAATGAAAATGAAAGGTCAGAGCAAGGATAACAACAAACCTTACCTTTGACATTAGACAAGTTAATCACAAAAGCTGTAAAAATCCATTTCATCACTATGATTCAGCACCAGTCCCAGGACTACCACATTAGTCAGCTTATGGCCTTTAGATTCCTTAGAAAATTAAAATCCTAGAAAAACACCTGTTAAGGTGACAAAGGGAGAACCGAAGTACCTCAGCCACCCTCTGTAAGCTCATATAGTGACAGGGCAAACTTGTCCTGCCAAACTAGTTCTGTCAGGTCTTGTGCCGCTCCTTCACAATCTCTTCTCTCCTCCAATTCAACTTGATTGTAAACTTTTTATTCACTAAAAATCTATTCACTGACTTAACTTCTTAAAATTTTGCACACTCTTGTTTAAAATTGCATGACCCTTTAGCACATATACCACTGTCCTTCAATTTTTGTTTTGAAAATGTACCTCATGACCTAACTTGTGCCATTTTGCAGACTGGCAGTGCCCAAACCAACACTATTAGCTTGTCTCAAGGCTCTGCTCTGTTTCTGTGCAGTCCCTCCAGCAGGACATCCTGCTGGTCACTAAAATAGTAACAGCTATTATGTCTCACAAATATTACTAAGCCTAGCTCCATCTTCTGCATTTAAAAATCACAGAGAATGTGAGCATGATATTTACACCAAAAAAAGAAGTATATTTAAATACCTTACTCCATGCATTATTATCTACTCATACAAGGGAGTATCAAAGAAACTCTTCCACCCTCTAAAAGCCCATATAGTGACAGACATATACACACACAAACTTTGTGGCTGATATCATTCCATTAAACACAGTTCATCATTTATTTCATGATGAATCACTTCAGCAGGGCAGCAGGCAACACTTTGTCATATCTATTGTTGTCTTCCAAGAAATTTAAAAAATATTTTTAATCAGTTATAAAATGCTGCTGTTTGTGCACATCATCTGCACCTCTCCCAACAGGGATGAGATGTGCCTGTATGACAATGTACACACACATCTTTTATTCTCTATGCACTGGATATCAATAAGACTCTTCCTGCTCATTAGTTCTTACCAAGCAACCAGCTTCTGATATGAAACAGGTCTATTTGGACACAAATACCTTTACTTTCAGGTTAAGAAGATAAAATATCTAAGGAGTAGATCTTGGAATCTTACTGAAGCCTGCCAATTCAGTTTGATGTTTTATAGGATTCCAATTTAAGATCAACAGTTGAATATTCTTTCCTGTACTTCTACTTTTGAAGTCCTGTGGAGCTCTTCAAGGAAAAGGCTGCTGAATCACCTCTTAGTCTGTAACGGATTTTTCAAAATCAGTACCTGAGAGGCAACCTGGGGAGCTGCCACTATACCCTTATCTACTGTAATTAAACCTTCAAATTCCCTGTTTAGCAGTAATGATGTATTGTGTTATAAATGCTTTCAGCACAGACTGAAATGACATAGTGAATGGCACTTATTACAATCAATATATTATGTTAACAAAACCACTCAGAATTTAGTACTGTCTGACAGATAACTATATACATCCAGTAGGTTCTCTCATCCAGCATGTGTTATCCATGTGCAAGGTATGTGAAAAGGATTTAAGAATTACCAAATAATTATGGTAATTAAGAAAACATGGGATTTTTTTAGTGTTCAAGCAGACTAAACTCTATAGCTATTAAGCAAAGTACATGTACCAGTGTTTGTCAGGGATTAAAAATACCTTTAGAGGATTAAGATCACCAAGATACACAAAGAAATACACTTCCCTAAGTTACCAAAGTACTGTCACACACCTGTTGGGTCATGTGGAAATACTGTTGCAAGTATCTGCTGTGAGATTGAAAAAATTTCTTTTTTTTTTTTTTCAACTTATTTGCTCTGCACCAGATACCTCTTTGCCAACAACCAGTGTGCTTTTCACATTCAGTTATTTGACCTACTTATGTGGGTCCTTCACAGGTCTCACATGAAATTATGGGGGAGGGAAATTGTTTTCTTTTTCATAATAGAAAAATGGTAAAAGAGCTGGATCTATTCATGAAAAGAAAAAAAGTGTCAGGCAAAAAAATAATACCAAACTTCTATATCAGTCTGCAAAAAATATTCTGTAAATTTTTCAGACAGAACCCTGTAGTTAATTCCATTGAAGAGGTAGGTTGAATTTACTGGAGAGGTAAACTGAAAAGTAATAGGCAGAGCTGAAAACTAAATGAAAGCACTGGAAGGAAAAAAGTCTTTATCATCCTTCTCCTCTTCCCCAAACAGAGATCAGTTTCCAGCACAGACAAAATAGGTTCAAGTCTGTAACACCTGTATGTTTTGCACTGCAACAAAAAGCAGAGTAATGTCAACGTTTTCACCTTGTCTTTAGTGCCTTTACTCAATATATAAGTGCCTACCTCTTCATCAGAACTTTTATGAAAGAAAATCACCACTGCCATCCCTGTTTTATAAGTGGAGACCACTGGGGCTTTTGGGAAGAGGAGGAAGAAGAATGACTATTTGCAGTTATTCACCAGTACTACCTGCAGCAGAATAATGACACTCCAGAGTCTCCATGCAGGTAAGTGCTGTCTGCAAATTAGTAAGTATAAAAGCAGGGAAAGAAAATCCCCCAGGTGTTTCACAAAGCATACCTTGTTCAATTATTCATTTATTCTGACAATTTCAGTTAAATTTAAATTAGGTTTAATATTCCAGGGTATTCTAATGCCTGACATAAGTTCTCTGGGATCCCAGAAAATGAAATCAGTCCGCATTAAAATCAAGAGACCTGCAAAATGTATGTAGCATTAAAAAAAAAATTAAAAGATCAAGCTAGCCCCTGTGTTTAAGCCAAGGTCAGCAGCAAACAATGGGACTATAGACACAATAGTCTCACAAGAGCCAGCAGCCAGCATGCTTAGAATAATGGGATCTTGAAAGGTAGTTTTAGATTAGATATTAGGATCAAATTCCTTCCTGTGAGGGCAGTGAGGCACTGGGACAATTTCTCAGAGAAGCTGTGGACACCCTATCCCTGAAAGTGTTCAAGGCCAGATTCGGTGGGGCTTTGAGCAACCTGGTCTAGTGGAAGGTGTACCTGCCCATGGCAGGGGTTGGAATTAGATGGCCTTTATCGTCCCTTCCAACCCAAACCATTCTGTGCTTTTCAATTTTAATTAGAAGATGTTGCATTAAAAATGTTTTTCTTGCACAGCTTAACAGCCTAGAGAATGGGTCGCACTTCTGGAAAGGCAAGATGATGCACAAAAGACAAAACTAATTTAACCACAAGTTAAGCTACTGAGATGACCAGCTGTCAAGGGATCCAGCAACGAAAAGAAAAGAAATGGAAAAAGATATAACCAATATCAGACTTTATTGCTGGGGACACAGGGTTGGACAAAGGGCAGCAGAGATGAGAAAGCCCCCAGTTAAAGACTCAGTGAGAAAAAACTCTTCTGCAAGTTAAGTGAGGCTGGGAAAGGCCCTGGCACATGGGGCAGCGTGGAAGTGCCCAAACACAGAGCAAGACAGCCACAGCAGCCTCCGGCACTGCTTCACTGTTAGGGAGGAGCTCTCAAAGCCCCTGTGATGACCCCAACAGATACACCCAATGTTGGAATAAATGGTGGAAGCCTTCTTTAACAATGTTGCATTAAATATACACTTTCTTCTCGTTCTTAATTAGCCTGTTACAGCACCAGAAACACACACACACACACACACACACACAAATCTTAAAAACCTATTGGCACCAATCCCACATTCATTCAGGGAAAACTCCATGATGAGCAATGAGGAATAGCAGCGTGCATATGTGCGTATAAGTACACTCTAGCTGCAGTCACTGCTGGGCACAATGCCCTTACTAGTAACAATTTTAAGCACATGCCCTATGTAAAAAAAAAAAAAAAAAAAAAAGTGTTTCTGGGAAATAAGTGGCATAAAAGTCTTCCCTAGACTTACATGCACAGATGTACCCACATTACCAAAAGTCATCTCAGGACTGCTTACAAAACAAACCCAAAAGGGTAATTCTGATGTGACTCCATCTGAGCTTGTATTTGTGGTAGCAGATGAGATCCTATTTAAGGAGTACTGGTTTTAGCAAAAAGTATTTTAATTTCACAACCTCAACTGACCATTCTAAATCTGCATTCAAGAGTTCATATTTTTAGATTTTTCTGGAGCCAAATTAGAAGAAATGGCAGGTGTTCAGAGTCTTTCAAATCCATGCCACTCACTTGTGGTGCTTTAATTGAAATTTCTAAATCCAATCTCAGGTTTTAATATTCATATAATCAAATATTACCCTTGTGATATATTTCGGACATCACTGCACGTAGTATAGATCTCAACAGACTTGTATATTCTCCTTGCTTAGAAAACAAAAGTAATTGCACAGCAAACTTAAACGTGTGCAGTGTGAATATTAATTCAGCAGTGTCTGCTTTTATTACATGGTCTTTTTTTGTTGTCTTTTGTCCTGTCTGTAGAGAAAAGAAAAAATCATGGCAGACCCAAAAAATTTCTTATGGTGGAATCACCAGTGAAGACATTTTTTTCATTTCATTACAGGATGGGTAAAACCATAGGATTTATATCAACATAGTATATAAATTACAATCAAAAAACCCAAAACATTTAATTTCTGATGTTTGAATGATTAATCTACCTGAATGCAGCACCTAAATGCTGCTTTTGAAATTTCCTCTTCAGTTTCAACAGTAGAAGTTGTCAGAATAGCCTCATTCTTTCCCTCTCACTTACTAAAAATGAATCTGCAAGCATCTCAACTATGCATTTCTGCTTTTCTGCCAACAAACGAAGCATCAGTCTCAAGTTTTGATGGTCCAACCTGAGAATTCCATTCCCACCCATGCTGCTTCACTCCGTGCCCTGACTATGCTTTGCAGAGATGCTCTGCTCACAGCAGAGGTGAGAACTGGACTATAATTCCCAGTCCAAAAAGCTTAATAGAAAAACGTAACACCATCAGCTGTAAAGACCCAGAACAAGCTTTTAGTACTAAATCTAGAGAACCATTGGAGAAGCTGAGCTTCTTTCAGCAATTTTACCAGAGGAAAGTGAATTCACTCACTCCTCCAAGGATTTAGCTTTTAGCTTGCACTTTGTTATGAGTGCAAAAATGTTTCGCCAGTGCTGAGAAGTTGGTGACTTCTGCACCAGTTGCCATCCATAAATGGTAAGGACAATTATCATTAAAGCAGCTATGAAACAGACCTTTGGCAGAGGGCTGCAATACATTTCTAATGTACTCTGAGAAATGTATGGTACAACATAGCCTGCATGATGGAAGCAAAGCATGTGCTGTGAATGTGGTACCTATTGAAAGGGACAATCCCATTGCTCTTCTCTTCAATACAAAATGTAGCAATTAAGCACCACATCAAAATTGCTACAGCCATATAAAGCACTGCAAGGACTAACATAATACAGAGCTAAAGGCTAATGTAATAAGAGTTAGATTCCCTACAGTGCAGAATAGTAACCTTTTAATCTGTGAACCATATGCTGGACAACAGATTTGTTCAATAATCCCTGGAGTATGTTACATGCTACATACTTCTATTCAACAGGGAAATTCCATTCTAAATTTATATAGACAGTATACAGTGTTCTTTAAAAGTTATATATGACTTAACCACATAGGAGAGAACTTGCTGCCACCACTTACTGCTATATGTTATGTATAGTATTTACATATACTTTGCATTTAAAATTCAGTGAAGCTACTAGAAAACACATATAAAACTAAATTTAAGATAAAGTTGAATGAAAATTTCAACACAAAGTCAATTAACAGGTGAAAAGATTCTATGCTAGGTATTTTTAAGAGTCCCTTTTGAAAATATATTTTACCTTGTCTCTGAAATAAATCACTGTTACTTGGAAACACCTAATAAAGGATAGACACAGAACAGTCTTTGTGTTTAACTGCTTTGAGCAAATACTTTCCACATCCACAGTCTTCCTTTGTTATCTCCAGGTGAAGATTGCTTTCATGTTTATCACTTCCTTGTTGCAACTAATTAAGCTGCCAAGTTTTTAATCCCTGGTATCTTATACATTTCAGACCAATTATTCTATGTGCAAGGACATCTTGACTACATTAAATTTATGTTCTCTGTCCTTCAGAATTCATCATGGGAGCTCAAAGCCAAGATCAAAAATCTAAATATTACTCTCTGTTCTATGAATTTGTAACCTTAGAGATGTAATTTAATTTCTTCATCTTTCTTTCTTCTCTGCAAAGTTTTAAATACCTTTTCCCTGCTTCTCAGGAGAAGATTCATATGTGGATAATACTTGAAAACAACCAGAAAAAAAAAAGGGAGACAAAGGTAGGTGTTGATCAGTTCTCCTTATGCTCACCACAAGTACAGCTGGACAGAGGGAAATGTCCAAAGGCAGGAGATGAAGACTCAGGTTACTCTTCAGGGCAATGAAAATGAAATTTAGATCTTTTTCCTAAAGTGGTAAGAAGCTGAAATTGTCTTTTGCTACCTTTCAGACTCTGATTGAGAAAGTGCTGTCAAGGTCATCCTCCTCTCCATATGAGGAGCCTCTTCTGGAAAGAATGACTGGACAGACTGTCTCTGCTTTGAAGATAACATGCAACAATTCTCAACACAACTTCAGCATTTAAGTGCTCAGGTGACAAGTACTTGAAAAATGCTTCAAAGGGCTACAGTAATAGCATCAGCACTAAGCCCTGCACTTGGCAAACAGTCATCACAAAAGCAAAGTGAAGAAAAACTACAGTATTCTTTTTTAATTAAAGAAATTGAGACAAAGTATAAGGAAGAATAATTACATTTCTTTGGTTGTGTACTAATGCTACAACTTCGTGAAAATTTAATCTAATCATAACCACGCTACACAATCCGTTTTATACCACCTTCTCTTGGACTAAAGCTAAACCAAAAAATCAAAATGTTCCAGATAAAAGAAATTTTCAACATTTTCTTGTTCTATCAAAACCAGTTACTTGTTCAATGAATAAATATCTGGTTGTTCTACAGCTTGATTTTGCTTTATTAAATCATTGCACTGTATCCTATTTATCCCACCTTACTTTATTTATTCTTCACACTTCAATTAATTTTTCTTTTTTTGCTTGCACTCCTGTAGTCAACTATTTTTAACTGTAATCTCTTGAATCAAGAGCTGTTCTGCTCTACATTTCTACATCACTTAGTGCAGCACTATCCTGCTTCACAAATAAGCCTTTAAAATGCAATAGTTACACAAATACCTTTTATTGGCCTTGAGGCCAGCTACCACAAAATTACTCATTTAATGAAACAGCTTTATGTTTTCCTGTATTCATATGCCAATAGTAATGCTTGCTGTTAATGGATATAATGGTCTTTCTTTCTGAAACTTCCTGTTATTCAGAATATTCAGGAATATTCCTGTATTCCTGGATTGGGGAAGGAAAAATAAGTATACTTTCAAGACTTTGATAACACACTCTTGTATTTTTTCTTTTTTTTTTTTTTTTTAACAATAGCAAGTATATACAATACAACATAATGTATACAGAAGTCAAACATTCAAATTCATGGAATCAGAAAAAGAGAGAGACTGTGCCATTACCTCATTTGTGAGATGAATTGTGTTTTACACAGTAATTGTTTTTCTACACATTTTTCAACACTCAGCCACTCTCAGTAGGTAAAAACAAATGGCAACCAATGCAAGGTTTGTTTAGAACAATCTTCTGGGTTTTATGTTAATAATGTAGTAAATAGAAAACACCATAATGTTGCCTGTGGCAAACATAATTCAGCCCTGGTGCATTTAAAAGAGTAATTACTCCACCTGGTTTTGAGTATAATCTAAAAAAAAAAAAAACCAGCAAAAAGGTATTGGCAAAAATGCATAGAATAACTTTGATTTTTTTCTTCTGCACTTTGTTTCTTTCTTTGATGATAATGGTGATTATGTGTTCACTGCTTGTAGACTGCAATGTTTGTTAACTCCTTTCGGTTTATATTCACAGTTCATCCAGTAGGTTCTTCTGAAATGCTTATCTGGTAAATTCCTTACACTTCTGATTAGACAGGTTACTTGGAAATCATGAATGAAATTTTTATTGAGATAAAGAAATAGAGATAAAGAAATATGGATGCCTTGTTAAGGTCTCTAGTGAAAGCCAGTCTTCTTGACAGCTTTAACTCAAATCCCGCAACGGGGATTTTGCTCTAAAATGTCACATTGAACAAAAGTTTACTTTACAGTTGAGAATTTCCATGTCAGGTATCTAGAGAACTTAGGGGCATACAAGAATTGAAACTGAAATATTTTAATGAAGTAGCAATTACAGGACAACAGGCATCAGTTTTCAGACAGTCAATCCTTCCCAGAGGTCGTTTTAGAAATAGCAACCTTAGCTAAAAACAGCATCTCAACCTGACAGCCCAGTGACAGAAGACAACTGCCTTCATGGCATGCAAGACAGATGATTTACTGTTTCACAAAGTATTCTGCATCAGGCCGTTGAGCACTGTGACTGTGTATCCTCACTGCACTGGCTTTGTTGGTCTCCTAAGGAGGACTCCAGAAATAACATTGGAATAAAAGTCCGTTTCTTCTCAAAGTGGCCAAGATAAATTAAACCCAGAGGGGCAAGAACAGTGAAGCCAAGAGGAGCAAGCCCATCACATAAATGAAATTTCTATGAGTTTCACTGGCACAAAGGAAAGGCCTTCTTGCCTGAGGAAATTACAATTAGCAGTCCTGAGCAAGATTTCATCTACAAGAGGAGAACTAAAAGGCAAACTGAAGATGGAGATCTACAAAAATATGAAGCAGTAGCAGTTCACTGAGCAGACACACTTGACTTCTGAGGCAAGGGAAGAGTAAAAAATCTCCTCAAGCAAAGCTTTTCCCCTTTTTAGAGCAAAAAATCCTGACTGAAGGTAATTCACCTAAATGCTGGGAGAATGTTTCCACATTTTGCACCAATTGTTCTGGCCCTGTTAACTTCCTCAGATATGGCCTAAAATGTTTGGAGCAAATTCCTTATGAAACTATTTATTTTATATATATACGTATATATATAAGCATATATTTATTATTTTCTTTATTTACTTAAGAGCTAACAGACCTATTTTATGAACTAGGATCAAATAATTTAGCTTCTCATCTACTTTTTTCCTCTCTCTTTTTTTAAGGTCAGACAGAGCTAAATTTGTCAGCAAGTGACTGTGAATGACTAGCAGGATGACACTGCCTTTGTTCTGCTCATTCCCACTCAGAGTAAAGCATCTCTGCATGTAGGAAATCTGGGTCTTTTTGTTGTCTCTGTATCCCCAGCCATTAAATATGAATGCTGTTGTTTTGACAGAATCCACCTTTTGTGATTTGGAAGGGCTCACAAGATTTTAAAATGTACAATCAGATGGATGGCAATAGATTAGTCATGCACAAGGTTAGCCAAACAGCGACTGGCTCACAATAAAAAAGCAAGAGTTTAAAAATGTAGGATACAAAATAATCCCACAAAAATTCAGTGGTGTATTACTATCTGATACAAAGAAAAATTTAATAAAATACAGTATTATTTGTTAAATATTTCCCAGGCCAAGATAAGAGGAGTTAACAGACACACCAGTGCACTAAAACCCCACTATTCATCTGACTTCCTGCTTGTGTTTCTGCCTTGTTTTCCCTCCTGACTGCTACCTTTGTCTTCACTCTTCTTTGCTTTTTATTTGGGCATAATTCCTTCTCAGGATCTACTTTCTGCATCAAGAACAACACCCAGAATCAACCCAAGTAAGCTGAGTCTAAGAGGCAGACACTGACTTTCTCAAATTGAAGCATGTTTGGGGATGCTTGTCAAGGGAACAACAACATGTGCATATGCAGGACTCTCCACACATGCAGATTCACTGTTCCTCCAAACTTGTTTCCAATAACATCACATACCTGCAACAATATATTTTATTTCCATATTTTAATGTGCAGAGAAGCGAACACATCTTCTTGAAACAAAACTTCTGCTACAGTAATCTCTTAAAGCTAAGTTGCTGTTTTCTAGTTCTACAAAACACATACTAAATGGGCATTCTTTTCCTTAAGATTTTACCTTCTCCTCTCAGTCTGACCTCAAGCCTCAGCCTTGGACTCTCCACACCTCTCTAGAGCATGCAAAACTCCATGACCACTGGGGCTTCAGCAGGCCCACGGCTCCTGACCAGGGGAGAGCCTGGCACTCTTTGCAGAAGATAAATATTTCACTCTAAAATACAGCATGCTGCAATATAAAATACAAATATTCTGGGTTTAGAAAGTAAAGTTCTGATAAGTATTGTACCCTCAAACACCAACCCTGACATTGCAAATGACAGACTTTATTTGCACTGGCAAGAAAGGGGTGACATCTAGCCATTTCTCACAAAGAAGTTAAAATCTCAGCTTAATTTATTAAAAATGCTGTCATATATAATCAGTAAAGCTCGTTTCTCTCATTGCAATAAATAGAAAGGATTATCTATGTGGGCTTTTTTTTTTTTTTCCTTTAAATGGAAAGGCTACCTTTGTTAGAGAAATGAGACTCTTAGGGCCAGTGCAGAAGCTGTTGTCTGCGACATTTGGCAGTGCAAGACTACAACCTTCCTTCTGGAAGGAAAGCCTGGATAGGGGCAGAGCAAGCTTTCCATTGGTGGCCATCAGGGGGAAAGAGGAGGGGAGAAATCAGATCATTAGATTGTTGGAAGCAAAACATCACATAGCTTCATTCCTAAAGGTTGACTACATTACTGAAATATCTGTCTCCGGCACTGGGAAGGACTCAGCATGCTAAGTGCAGTTCAAATACAGAACCATTAAATCACCTCTCCCAAAAAGCTTGCCATATAAACACAAGGCAAAAAAACAAATGGATGCTGACAGATGGGAAGAGATGAGATAATGAGGAAGTACCACTAATCCCTGACTTGAGACCATGTCAGCACATTGACACCATGAACTCTACTGCTCACAGAGATTTTGCTTTGAGAAGGTCGCCTTTTTTTAAGAATCAGGTTCAGGAACAAAACTTGCATTACAAAAAGGAAATTAAAGATTGAGAGCTTACAGTAGATAACACAGGTGGGAGGCCTGGACTGGGGACATACAAGATTGGTACCACAGAGAAAGGAAACATCAGTTTTCCTGAGTGGTCAATTATACAACTGCACAGTATATCTACCTGTCAGCTCTGTCCTTTACAGAGAACAAAGTACAAAAAACCCTAAAGCTGTTAAGCTCTTTACACCTAGCCCAGTGGCTACAGAAAGCTGTGCTGTCCACAGGGACACTTCTAGCTGGCAGAGACCTGCATGTTGAATAAGCCAAAACTCAACATATTGTTCTTAATCAAAATACACTGGAGCAGCCTAGTTCAGGATGCTGAAAGCTTGGATCGTTGTGGCATCATCGTGTTGGAAAGAAGTAAGCACCATCTCTCACCTTCTCACAACAATTTTTATTAGGAATACTGAGAGAAACCAAAAGGGTATGTGCTTTGTCCTTGAATGCTGGAGATTAGGGCACCCCTTGAAGGTTAAGGCTGACTTGCTGCTCTTGCTTTAGATGCTGCTGCTGCCTTACCAGACACAGTAACATTTTCTCCAGACACAAACCTTATGCCAGCTGCCTTTTCATTCAAGTCCTTATCTCAGACTGGCACTCAGAAATCTGAGTGACGTAACAGTCTGCATTTGATGGAAATAACTGTTAAGCTGGGAGTTGTCAGCATTTATTATAGGCATAAAGAGCACCACATAACAGGAGACCAGAGAAAAACAGAACTTACACAGTTTTGAGAAGAGGCAAAAGTGTATGATACAAAAGTAGTCTCTGAAGAAGGAATACTGACAGAATGTTAGCTTTTGCTAGTCATGTTCTCACATGGGGAAGCATGGGAAAAAAAAGAGACAACATATATGAAAAATACCTTGAAAAGAATTTAATAATACTTATCTGGCAGACCAGTCTATGTGGGTTGCTAAGTTCAAAAATTTCACATTTAAAATGTATCAAATAGTAGTATGCACACAGCAAATAACTGTGCCTTGTAGCCTCTCTTCATTGCTCTTCACAGATATCAGCAGGTACATCATGGAAGAAATCTTCTTCAATAGCTGTGTCACAAGAACATCAAATGAATGACTGCACAATTCACCAAAAAATTAGCTGACTTTGCTGGGCAAGTAGCCTTTATGGCTACTATTTGACACATTGCTCTTTGGTGTCTGATACGTTGCCAGAGGATTAGAAACCAGAAGAAGCCTTTCTTAACACTGCTGGGGAAATCTGATCCCCCAGGTAAGGTAGCATCTCCTGAAGCAATGATCACACTCTTCCAGCCAAGTCAGACTTCAAGCATGATGGACAGAAGATGGGGGTTTAGAAAACTGCACAGTCAAAACCTGATGGATAGGTAAATATTTGCTCTATGCCTTCTCACCACCGGGTCACACACTGCTCAATCTTCTCCAAAAGCTAGTAAATCTATGCCTTTGATATTGGTCATCACTGTGATCACCCTGATTTCTTCAATGAAGACAGTGCCATACTACCGTCAATGGGTTCCATTTGACTCAGAATATACAGTGGTCACTAAGACTACTGTGTGTAATCCTCCTGATGTCCAGCCTGAACCTCTTCAGAGCCTTCCTACCCTCTAGCAGATAATATCCCTCAACTTGATATCTGTGAATTTATAGAGGGTGCACTCAATCCCCTCATCCACATCAGTTATTAGATTAATACATATAAACAGTAATTATTTATGCACACAACATAATTAGGTATTTTTTTCCTCAAAAGAATTACAAAGTGCCTTTTCTTAAAAACCTGGAAAAACAGTATAGGTACCTAGACAGAGGCCGGTAATCTGTTTTGAGGGAAAACCACAGGGCCACAATGAAACAGCAGCAGAATCAGTGCTACGTGTTGTTCTCCTTTAATGAGGAAAGCAACTAAATTTTAGCATTACATTTTGCTCCCATTCTCCCCCTTTTGCTCCTCTCTCATCATAATACCTATAATTTCACATAAGTGAAGATCTCCCTTACAGAGAGGCTTCTGCCTGTCCATTTCCTTCTACAAACCCAGGTTTTGCTGGGTTTAAATTCCTCTGTGCAGCTGAAGCAAGATTATGTCAGGCAGCAGCATACTTTTTCTGACTTTAGTGCCAACATGAGAAAGCTGCTTGTTTAAAATCTTGCACAAAACCAAACATTCAGAAAATAGCTGATACCTTGAATTTTTGAGAAAGCTGACTGACACAACAAAACAGCCAAGCCATGTCATATTGCTGTACTTAATCATTAATTAGTCTAATGAACACTGAAACCCTACCAGATAGGATGAAGTTATGACTCAAAGCAGCAGATGTGATTCTGGTCTGAAACCTCTGGGGAGTATCTGTGACAGCAACTGCAGCAGTCAGTCTGAAGAGCAGTGCCACAGAGGAAGAAATTTCTGCCATGGAGGAAGAGATTAGTCCTTGAACAGCAGTTAATTTGTTTCAGACAGAGAATTTTGCTGTTAGGAAAAGAACCAGAATAAATCCCCAAATGGGTTCTCTACAGAGAACATCTAGTTTAGAAAGGTGTCATAAACAGTGGTTGCTTATAAGCTCTTCATAATGTTATTTAGAGAGCACAAGAAGCAAGAAGCTAATACACAGAACCTAAGACACGCTTACAAAAATAAAACTTTTAAAAGGTGTATGGCAAATACACTTCAATGTTCCAGTACACGATGCTTTACTGTGCAGCAAGCATGGAATCACTGCAAGATTATGTTGTTAGCAAAAAACAAAAGTTGATTTATTGAAAAGATTAGCTTTGATACTGCAAGAGAAGACGGAAGACAGACTGCCCAGGCCATTGACACTCATAAAGCTCTAGCCACTCTGTATGACCCTGCACATACCACCTGGAACACTACGAGACTCAGGGAGATCAAGAACTGTACAGGAGCTGAACTACAATTTTTTCCCAAGGTAATAGTCCAGATGAGTCTCTTGTCTGAGTTAGAAAAACGCAAAAGTATGAAATGTATCTCTGTGTGAATACTATCGTAATATGCACACTGCAGGAAGCTAAAACGTGTCAAGGGCAGTAAATTGGAAGCCTGAGTTAGAAAACATGTTAAAGATTCTTGCAAGCATATAGTGCAGGGTTTCAAAGTCATTATAAGAAGGATTAGAGGCAAGTAACATGTTCTTTGCAGGCATCTACTGGTTTCATATGTCCCTTGACTAAACAAGTTTCAGGAATAACATTTCTCCGGAAAAACAAAAAAAAAATTCTTTTACTACATGGTCAATAGAATAAGCACAGCATTTAGAGCAACCTGCAAAAAAAAAAAAAAAATCATCTTTTTCTTTACACAACAATTTGCTTCAGCATATCCTAAGAAGACATAGCAAAAACGAGGGCTCAAGTGCAGTCACGGCTGTCCAAGAGCTACTTGCTCAGTTTTCAAAAGGCAAAAAACCTAGGCAGGACTCTTAGATTCTGCTGAGAGGATGGGCAATTGAGCCAAGCTCCTAACCATAGAATTAATTTCTTTTATTGCCAGTACCTTTACAGGACATTTTAAAGCACTGTTCATCCCAGCTGTTTTTCTTCTTTCTGGACTTCCTTTTTAAAATTTCCCTCCCTAGCATTGCCTAGTCTTCCTCTAACACCAGTTGTCTGCAGTAGCATATTGCACTATTAAGGGAATTAAGATTTCCAAAACTGGGCAGAAGTCCACAATCTCAAACTGCTTACCCATATTTATTGCCTGGTTATGTGCATTTCTGCACTGAACAGTTTGCAGAGATGGTGGCATCATTTACATCTATGCAAGGAAAAGTCACTGGAGCTGCTCAAGCATAACTGAAGACACAGTAGGGCAGCAGAATCTTCTTCAGAAATGCTTAAAGAGGAGGTGACCAGACCAGAGTTTGCAAAGGAGAAGGAATTTGGCAATATGGGCATGTGTTTAAATTATTTTCTAGCTGTTTTAAATTAAAAAATATGATAAATCAATAAATAGTGAGATACAAACACCTGTGGAGATCTGACCAGTATCTTGCAGATCTTGCAGACGCTGTGTTCCAGGTCTCAGTGCAGTTAATTATGATACATATATATTGGGGGGGGGGGGGGGGGGGGGGGGCGGGCGCGGGAGGGTGGTTTGGTTTTTTTCTTTAACTATGATACATCCTGATTCTGTCTCTGCTCAGAATATGGCAGTGCTTGAGTTAGTTTACCACAATGTGACAAAAATCAAAAATTTGGGCTTTCCAGTAAGATATAAATATTTAAAATAGGACTATATGCCCTGAAAAATACAATGAGCTAAGCGTGACTAATTTTACTTACTCAAAACTCTAATAAAGCATGTAAGATAGAGAGGACTACTGTAATATATTTGACAATATTCAAACCACAAATGTGATAACACAATTATTATTTCTCTACTATTATATGAAATAGAAAAGGAAGAAAGATTACTTGGAATGAGTAGGTTTTTCCCTTGAGAGCTGTTCTATTTCACTAATAAGTCACTCTCCATTCCTACATGCACCAGAAAAAAATATGAGCTCTATCTTGTCTTTTATTTCCACTGTAAATTAGTGACATTATAGGCATGTGTGACAATCTGAAACAAAATTTAAACTTGGTTCTCAAATATTAAGATGGTTGAAAAACCTAAAATTCCTGGAATATGCCATCACTAACAAGCATAATTTACACTTCTCATTCTGATAAACTCCCCTTTCTTCCCTCATTCACGTGCAAATGGGACAGACCCGCTGGCTCAGTGCAGTGCTAAGATTTCTTTTAGTTTGTATCTCATCTGGACCAAATTCATCTATCATGTATTGCATTGTGGTTACACAGTTTCAGTTCTTACTTTCATTAAGGGCTCAAAGAAGGAGGTTTTAAAAGGTTACATTCAAAACTTTGTTTAAAAACAGCCAAATTGATCCAAGTTTCAGCGAGATCTTCTCTGATTCCTTTCATGCCAACATGTTCCTTACAGCACCAAAGTCCTTCAGGACTTTCCCCAGTACTTTCACCTGCTTCCCTCTCTCACCAATATGCAGGGGCAATAAGTATTCCTTTAGTAACAGAAGGCTTTAGCTTTTGTCCACTTTTGTTTTCAAGAACCAATTTCAGTACTTTCATTTAAATCTATTCTTTAAAGAACCTGAAGTTGAAAACATTAAAGTTTAACTGCTCATTTTCTCTTCTCCTTCCCCAGTCTATAAACATACAAGAGAAATTATATAACTGAGGAAGTAAGACGAAGGAGTAGATGAAGAAAGCCCAAATTGTCTTAACTGCTTGTTTTTGCTGTGCTTTTTTTTCCTCCCCTGGCTTCTAATAGGGCTCTCCCTGTTTCTTCTAAAAGAAAAGCCTCTTCCATTCATAACTGACCAAAAGATTCAAGTCTAAGTGAGAAAGGGGCCTCCAGCAAGCAGAAGTTTTAATCAGCAGTCCAGTATATCCCTGTTCCACTTCTCCCTTGTGAAACATATGAAATTTTGCTGATAATAATCCGGTCTCACATCCTTTTTCTTTTTCAAGATGTCTGTAAAACATGCTTTGGGCGAGTGCAGTACACAAGTTACTATTAAAAAGTAATAAAATATCACAAGAGGATTTTACTCTTTCATGAAAATGTTTCAAAATCATTCTCTGAAGTATTATTACCTCTCATAGACTTGTTACAACTCTGGAGAAAAAAATCCCCTAACATTTTAAGCAGTCATAAGGGAGACCCCTCTCACCTGCAGAGGCTTAGAATCAACTCGTACCCCTCCAGCTCTGACACCACCTGATTTCTTGAAGACACTCCAGGAAAGAACCAGCTCCTCCAAAAGATGAGAATCCAAGTGTTGTTTAGTTCCCCCATCCTGATATCCCCCTCCCTCCCTGGACTCTCCTCCTCACTGGCCTTACAGATATTACTCCTTCTCACCACACTGAGGAATTAAGAGTTTCATCAGTGATTTCTTATTTTCTTTTAATTTGGTGACTGTGCTTCATATCACACCTTCTGCATGGCCTATTTTCACCACAGCAATATCTTTGTTTTGCAGACTGCTCACAATAACAAGGTCTGGATTAGCTTTTAGATGCCGCCATGTTTTATTTATGGTTCATTTCTGGACTATTTTCATTTATACCAAATCTTTGCAATGCACATAACCTTTCAACTTTTTTTTTTTTGTTGTCTCCAACTCTGTGGCACAAGGCATATTGACTAGCCTGCGGCAGCTTAACTCTTACTGACAGACTCCAAAGAATCCAATTTACAGAACCAGTTCCTACGCCCTTAAAGTAAAGGTGAATAAACAGATCTAAAGGGCATCATATCTCTTACTCTGCGTTTGAATGGCATCAGTAATGTATTTCACTAAGGTTGTTCATGTTGTTGTATCAGGCAGCACCTAACCAGGTGACCTTTTACACTTTAATTTTGTGTCTTCTCAAGATTGATTACATTGTGAGCTTTGAATTGTTTCACATTTCTGTATTCCTTGTCTTTCACCTAGGAAGAAGACACTTCCTTATTGCTACAAATACAGTCCAATATCTGAATAGTATGTGCCCTCTAGGTTTTCCAAAGGGAGCAAACCCACTACACAAAGCCCTCCCCTTACTATTCTATTGTGCTTTATAGAAAAAAAAAATGGTCATTGATTGGTATCTGATTTCCTGCTAGGTCTCAAAATAAATGCTAGAGACAACAAAAATGTACAGTTCAACAGAATGATGCATATTAAACATTAAAAGTTGCATAAAAAAGGAATTTTTACAAGATTATTAGAAATGTTTAACAGAAGTGAAACTGTTGAGACCAAACTGTGCTCCAGGAGCTGTTTAGGCAAATAACACATAAAACAAACAAGCCAGTAGTGCTATTTAGGGAACTTCCTCCAGCGATCATTCATGAATGATTTAAAAACAGCATCACTGCTCTGACTTAATTTCATTACTTGGCTTTACATATGAACAAACTGAATGAGATGCATTTATCCAACTTAACAGCTACACTGTGTATGTACTACATGTAAGGCAAAGCCATTTTCACACAATTCTTCCTGCATGGCCCTGCAGTGAAATTAACACTGGATTGGTGACCTGAAAGTTATTACCAAGGCAACAGATAGAAATCAAACAGTGGTATGACTTCACTACAGGCAAAAGAGAGAATAAAAATCAAAAGCAGAAAAATGTGGAAAAAATTCTATTAAATACACAAACACTTCAATAACATCAAGAGAAACATTAGAAAATACTGGTTCGAATATATTTCTTCTTTAAATAAATACTTTTATTTAACTTTTAACAATAAAAACTTTGGTTTTGAGTTACCTCCAAGTGGCAGTCCTTCTTTAAATATGCTTTCACAGCCTGAAGAACTATAGGAAC
Source organism: Corvus cornix cornix (assembly GCF_000738735.6). Lineage (NCBI taxonomy): Eukaryota > Metazoa > Chordata > Aves > Passeriformes > Corvidae > Corvus > Corvus cornix. Next base: position 14,105,648 of record NC_047057.1, on the reverse strand, counting down.
AGATTTTATCACTTACCATTAAGAAAACCACAGTAAGGTAAAACAAAACAAAACAAAGAGTACAATCAGCAAGTCTGTGAGTTGATTTTCAATGTTTTAATACAAATGTCCAACCTTCTGACTGGTTTTCCACTGAAGATTTCATTCATGAAAAACTGGGGGTAAAGTTGTGCACTGGTGCACATCGTCCCTGCTGATCAGGCTACATTAAAAATAAAACATGTTCCAAATGAGAAGATAGATAGCAGGATTTCTAATAACGTAATTTGGTGTGTTAACTCCTATACAGCTCTTTCACTATGTGTTTTTGAACATGTTATAAAAATAAACATTGATTTCCAAATCAAGATATTACAAACCTTTGTATTATTAACAGCCAACACAAAACTTACAGGGAGTTTATTTCTGTGAAAGCATTACACTGAAAAATGCCAATTTATTAAAGGCCTTTAACTTAGGTTTTTGGTTTTTGGTTTTTTTTTTAATTTTACTATCAGTTAATACACAGAAGAATCCTTTTTAATACATCTGCAACATTTTAAAAGTAATTAACCAAACCATCAGCAGATGGGTCCAGACTGTGGCAAATCATTTGCAGCTGTCACACCATGAGGTTTACTTTTATTCATGCTAGTCCATTCTTTAGTATATATTCTTCTAACCAATAACCCAAGATAGACCTCAAAAAAGACAGTAAATAAGAAAAATATTTCATGTGGTCATTCTTCAACTTATTAATTTAAAGGTCCAGATTTGGGGGAAAAAACCCAACAAATAAAAAAAAAAACCCAAACAACACAAAACTCGCACAACTAAGCAGATGTTCAGCACCTGACAAATAAGGAAAACACTAATACTTAAAATATTTATGAAATGAAAAAAAAATCCAGTGCTTCAAAATAGAATGACAGCCTATAGTTAGGAGCCCATTACAATACCTCACATCAGCATCCCGAACCTGCCTCCTCTGCAATTTCAGGTTTTGTCATTGTTTATTTTTTAACCTGATGAAAAATATAATGAAAATAAACATCCACCTCAATATAATTTAATGGGTTTGGCAGTCTAGGATTTTTTAAGTTTTCCTAGGTTTGAGGTGGGAGCTGTGTTTAGTTTTCTACTTTTTTAACAATAAATGGACAGATTATGAGAATTATCAGAAGACGTGGGATATAAAAGTTTAATTTAAAGGAAATTAGTCTTCACTTTTAAACTTACTGCTATTGTATATCTACTAATTTCAACACCAAAACCCTCAACCATGTTATTTCTAATGTTTTCTCTATTGTTGTAACAGTTCAAGCAATTAGAAACTATGATTGTTTCCTACTTCCCTCGTGACACTCAATCTAGTACCTCTAAGCACTGAACTATGTTCCAATAATCATTTTAGATTTTACTTTATTTCATCCCATTAGTCCCATTATAGAGCATCTTGAAATACTTCCTTGATCTTCCAATACTCAAGCCTTTAAAACTCTTATATCTGAATTACCTATCCTTTGATCTCCAACAGGTAGGACAAGGATGTACCTGTAAAAACCATCTTCCAAAAACTCTGGTTAGTTTGATCAACAAGGCAAGCAGCCTAAATAGGATGTATATTTTATAGCTTTAATCTAGTTAACTACTCCATCGTGATTCACTGCTTTGTTTTGCATCGTTTTTTTGCTTTTAAGTGGCATAAAGCTGTGATTTTCCTTTTCTATTTCAAAAGGAATAAGAACACAAAATGCACAGAGAAATGGCATTAGCAGTGAGAAGCTTCAGCCTGAGAGGTAATCTTGAAGATTGATGTATGGCATTGGCTAAATAACCCAAATTTCAAGTTTTAATTTCTTTGGTTTATGATGAACTACAAATCTATACTTTTAAACTGTCTCTGATAAATTAACTTTTACACTATCAGGTCAGCACAACAGGAGAAAACAGCTTTGTTTTCTTATTTTATTTTTAAATGGAAATTTGTCATAGTGTGGATTTAGTACTAGTGACGCTGACACATAGGTGATTTTTTTAAATACAGATATAGTTTCTTACCTGTATCCTAACTACCCTCTCACAATTATTTCAACTGATAAATTACAGCCTTTGGAGCTAAATCATTAAACCCCTAAGCTGTTCAGGGTTTTGTAGGCCACCCAATAAGCACACACAAGAATATTTAAGAGAAACACTTGAATTTTTTAACAAAAATTCTAAAACATGTGAGTTATCCTTAAAACACCGTAAACAATACATAAACTTTAGCCTTAAAAATGTTCAAGTTCACTGAACTGCTTTCTGGGGCCTACATCCATCTCAGTCACTCAGTCTTGCATTTCGTTGGCTAAGTATAAAACCAAAATGAAGGCTAAGGCCTAACTACTCCTCCTAGTTCTTGCACAGGTGTAGAGCCATATCAGATGCCCAGCAATATGACCCAGCTATTTTCTCTCCCCACTCCTCTCCATGACTCTGAATACCAAGTCACTACTACCTGCACCTGCATCCTGCCTATGGAACAAAGAGCTATTTCTTTTTTCTCAGACCTGCTGCAGTGTTCCTTAACCAACTGATCTTGTGTTGGCTTGTTTGGTTTTAATTCATGGATAAAGCTAGCATCCTGTCATCAACAGATTTATGTTTCAGCCACCTCCTAGCAGATTTACTAAGACACACTCCCCTTACTAGGTGGTACTCCCTTCCCACATCAGTATTTACTAATGACTAAGAATGAACATCATCAGGGCAGGGACCAGAGAAACTGTGGCCAGGCTCCGCCCTGACCTGCACTGACTGGGAGGTGAAGGCAAACGCAGAGTGAAGGGAAAGGATTGGCTCTGCCAATTAACAGCTGCTGTAAATACTGCCCAGGGTTCTTTCTGAGAGCATGTGATGAAAGAGTTTCACATGTTTTGTTAACTACCCAACCACCATCTCAACAAGAACTGCTTTCACCCAGCCTAAGGCTCTGTACTTCAAGCCACACTTTCACCTCCAAATCTGAGTTTGGCCTTGGCCACAGTTCCAAAGCCACTGCTTCTCTCTACAGATTGTGTGATAATTTTTCAAATTAATGGACAGATTTTCACAAACAAACCTAATTGTTCAGTTCAGATTTACCATTTTACTGGGGGAAAAATAATTAAAATTTAATCATCATCATCATCATCTATGTTCCAGGCCTTGGAAAAAATACTGTATAAGCTGGTTTCTACACAATAAACCTGTATCCAATATATACAACTTGGTGACCACCAGATGTTTGAAGTTGGGGTTTTTTTAATATATTTTATTTTCAATGCACTCTTTAAAAGAAACAAGTTCAGCTGTGATAACAGAACACTGCCTATGGAAAAGTGGTTGCTGAACACACAAAATTTTCAAAAAACTGAGTTAGGGGGTTTAATTTTCCTTTTCAAGTACTATGAAACTGATACAGGCAGTTTCCATAAATTCTCATTCAGAATGTTTTACAGTGATGAATATGAAAGGATTTTGCTTATTAACTACAATTTATTCCTCTCAAGAGCTGTTACAAGTTAATCACATTATTTCTGTATAGCACATACAACAGAGACGGTGTAACAGGAGACTTGGCTCACCTACTGTGTTTGACTAGACTAGTCAAACTGTTTTGTTTGGTTCTGTTTAGTTGTTCTTCCAAAAATATCTGCAGTCTATATAAAAAGCACCTATATGCCACTGAAGTGTTTTACATGATGAGTTTGCACACAGTACTACCTAAAATATCTTGCAATACGAAGGAAGGCTAAAATGGTAAAATAAGGGGTCACTTCTCAAAAAAAAAAGTTATTGAAAGATTTTATGAAAACCTAATAAAAAAATATCTAATGGATTATTATCTGAAAAGCAAATGGACATGGCAACACAGAGGTTAGTTTTGTTTTATTAAACATCTCCTAAAGCCTAAGAGGAAAATGTAAAAATTAAAAGTAAGCTATAAACTGGACAGTTTACCCACAAGAAAATACTGAATGATGAAAACCTAACCAGGCAGCAACCTTAATGTTATGGAGTCATCAGAGAAATCAGACTTGTCAATTACCAAATCTTCTCAATTATCCTGACAATACTACAAAGTTTGTATCTGGAAAGAATATTATTGTAACAGTCCCACCTTCAGTCAGACTTAAAGCCCAGCTGGGTCTGAGAATACTCAAGAAAAACTGAGGCAACAAGTTACTGGCCATCCAAAAATAAATGCCACATGGCAGTCTGCTTGGGAGTTACTGTGCCCAATTTGAATTTAAATCAAGAGTACAATAAAAAATATTCTCCTTCAGCAACTGCTGGGCAACTTGGATGACATTTAGCATTGTGTCAGCTTGGGGTTTTGTTTTGTTTGTTGGGGGGTTTTTGTTTGGTTGGTTTTTTTAAATACAGTATGCTACTTTCCAGATTTTGTTTTAAAATGCACAGCCAGAAAATACAATAGAAACCTATACAACATTAAAATGCTTGAATACAAATCACAAGAAAAATGTGAATCACCATTACTTTTTGCCAGTGGAACTTCTGTTTACAGATCTCAACAACTATTTTCCAATATCCAAATCAACAACCAATGCTCTAGGAAAATCTCATTTCAATGACCAGCTTATTCATTATAAATCTGTCATAACCTGTAAACACATTCAGCCATTAATTATAGATCTCTATATGGCTGCTGATGCTGAAAGAGTAGAGAACGTTGCTACTACTTGGGCTGTAATTCACAAAAGTAGGTACTTATTCAATGATCTTCAAAAAATGAAAAGTTTATCGGCAGTCAGATATGTCAGATATTGCCCTATGTTCCCTATTCAATATTTCATTTCAAAGAAGTTAAAGAACTGGAATTTAAAGACAAGTTTCTGAGTCTTGCCTTTCACCAGCCCTCTGGGGATTCAGCTGCACACCCATGTTAAGCAGAAGTACCAAGAGCTTGGTTCTGAGGCTACAGCTGAGGTGCTCATGGGTTTCAGCTCTGCAATTGCTGCACAACAGACCTGGAGATTAAACTTGCCAAGAAATGTGCTTTGCTTCCATTAAACTCCTCTCTAGCCTCTATTAAACTCCAGAAGTATCCTGGCTTCTTCTTAGTCCCACTCCTATTTTCTTTCATTCTCTCATTTACATTCAATACAATATTTTTTCACTAATTGTTCTAATATTCTTAACCTATCTTCAAACCTTCAAGTTCTACTTGTTACATAACCTCCTCTTGTCCTCTTTTGTATTTTTCTTCTTTTATCCAGCTTCTTTTTTCTCTCTCATTATTCTGAGCTTTTTTCCTTCTCCATATAGTATTTTATTGCCCTCCCTATTTCTTGCCAGCTGAAAAAACATGCTTCTTTTTATCACCCTTTTTTTGGTTCTTTTATTTGCTTGCATAAATTAAAAAAGCAAGACTGTTAGAGCTCAAAAGCATCTGAGGAAAAATCCAAACCCCAATACACTTTATATGTGGATTCACTTACTTTTTAGGAGATGCAAAGATATCTCAGAAATAAAAAACTATTTTATTAAATAGTAATAACAGATCATATACACCTGCAAATAACTTATCAAAAATGCTGAAGGCCATATGCTCTCCCTGTTGACACATTATACCACTTTCCTGTTGCAGAAAGATTTTTTAACACAATGTGAAAAGATAATGGCAAATTACAATATCAGCACCACATCAAACTTAGTGTTTCAACTGCAGAACGAAGTATTTTGTTTGGCTTTCATCAAGTCCACTTAAAGTTTTGTGAGAGTAAGAATAATCAAGATGATACAGCTGTCTCTTCAGTCTTATCTCAGATTTATAGTCTTGAGGGCACAGGCAGTCCTTGAGAACAGACAACAAACCTCTCAAAGAGCAGCAGAATCTCCAGTGCAGGTCATACCACCTATGTGCAATTCTGACAAGACAATACTGAACTCCCTCCAATTAAGGCTAAATTACTGCCTAGTATTCAAGATAACTTGGGATTTTTTCCAAATCCTTCCTTCCCCATGTTTTGGAGGTCTTTTTACTGCCACGAGTCTGCACATTACTGGAAATGTTTTCAGAAGTCCTGTTCTGCAGGAACATGAGCATAGACATAAAACATCCATTGATGGTTTTCACTATACAATGTGAAATAGTTCAAATCCTTCAAGTCCCCTCCTCTTCCGCCCAACCCCCCAAAAATGGAACATCTTCCTTTTTTAAACTTTTTTTTTTCCCCTAAGAAACTGATAGGAAAAATTAATTTCAAGTTTTATCTCAAAATGGTCCTCTTCCCCCAAGTTTTAACTATGGGCCACTTTGGGCTTGAAAATATCTTAACACCACTGTTTAAACCAAATTCTGGCATATATTACTATTAAAAAGCTAATTTGTAGTAACTGCTCCCCTGGAATATAACTTCCTTCACAAGGCCTTTCTCAGTCTCCTGTCAGCCAGATTTGGGCTCCAAGCTTGAAACAGTGAGCTTCTGTTTTCGAGATGAGAAAACACTAGAATGATAAGAAACTGAGAAGTTAAACCATTTCAGACCTGCTCACACCAGTGTGAGAGATGTTTGTCTAAAATTGTATGACTTTATCTTTAACAGGTCAGTTAATCTGGCAAAAGCCAGGACAAAAAGGAAACATTTGATCTGCGTCAGGCACTCCATCAAACAGCAGCGATGCTCTCCATCAAACCCTTGTTCTTAGGGGAAAAGAAGGAATCAAAGCAATAGGTCACTGAGCTTTACTCCTTTGCTGACTAAATTTATCATGCTAGAATTTGTTCCTGTGACAGTCACAATGTCCTTAGCCTATTTTTACATTTTGCTTCTCTTTTAGATCCACCTCCTCAATGCAGAGGTTGCTCCACATACTGTTCTCACCAATTCAGTAACATCCTGTTCGTGATGAGTTTCTGGTTCCTCACAGCTGGATGTTATACACATACATGGCTGATTCAAATATGATGTGAAACTTTCTCTGTGCAAAAACCAGACCAGTTTATTGCATAATGAGAAGGGCTGAGCACAGCCCTCAACAATTCTCACAATTCTTCTGGTTTTCCTTTCCCCATCTCCAACTACACATGAACTTCATTGCTCTCATTGGCTTCTTCACCACTGATATCCAGTTTTTAACCAGAAAATTTATACCAGATTACTGAATTATTAAGCTTGGAAGCTCTAGATTTTTACTGCCATCTCCATGTGCTTCTTGCAGGTATTTTTTTGCTTTTTAGCATCTCTTCTTCTACTGGGTACACTCAGTGACTGTTTTTAGACCCCTGCAAAATTCTTCTAATACCCATAATTTTGATTCAAGCTTTTCTTTTCTAAAATTGGCAAGTTACTCAGTAAAGCATACACAAATTGCAGAAGTATTAAATCATTCCACTATTGTGTTGTTCTTTATATTTTCATGTCCCTTTGCGATTTGGTTATGGGGGTTTAAATGAGCTTTTCAGACACACAAAAATGTACTCCGATGGCCTCACTTTCTTACAGTAAACCACAAGATTTTAAGAATTATTTTATAGCAGAAAGAGTGGAAAACCTCAAGACATAAGATTATGGCAAGTCAGGGCCCATCATAGATGCTGCCACGTTGAGTTAACTGGTCAGAGGGCAACCAGAGGCTAAATTCTCTGCCACGGAAAGCCAGGCAACTGCAAGTTGGAGTCATCGGCCTCTTCTTCTATGGCCTAGAAAGGGCCAATAAACAAGGATTTACAGTAGCACCAAAGGTACAGTGAACAACCAGTGTCAAAATACTCTTCATGACTGTTTTTGAGAAACCACTGAAGGGAAGTCCACGCAATACTAGACCCTCCAACCATAACCAATGCCTGCTTGCCTGCCGCAAGAGAACAGCAATCCCAGAATGACACAACTGAACATTATGAAGAGAAAACTAGTGCTTAGAGAGTAAATACAATCTGACAGCTCCTTAAGGTACCATCTGATTACAACATTAATAAGCAATCACCAACTTCTATATAAGCAAACCATCAACAGACAGCTGCTTACTTGCATTTGAAAAATGTCCTTTCACAGGAGAATGTTTGTCTTGCATACCTGATCACTAAAAATTTAGTTATACTGGAATATTAAAAGAGACTGGATCTTGCAAATGGTTTACAATCCAGTCCTTTAACAGCAGTGCCTTCATGTGTTTATTATAGGCATTTTATTATTTTAAAGCTAAGATTCAACTGTGTTTTATAGTTGTAATTCTGTCCTCCTACACATCCACAAGCAAATTAGGTCAATTCCAAACTATTTGTAAAACCTCCTACATACAAAGGAGTTTGAGATTTTAAAACATAGTAAGTTTAAAATAAACAAAGTCAACCTACCAGTGTCATAAGCCATGTGAACTGTTAATTTTTCATCCTAACCTAATAAGCATCCTAAAGTAGTAAGAACCAAATTGTGAGAATGACTGTCCTTGGCCAGAGATTGCATGCACACCACATTTCATAACATTTTAATAATGTTTATTATGTAAGTTTCCCTAATTAACTTCTAAACATATTTCTACATTTGGCATCTGTAACATCCTGTGGCAATGAGCTCCAATACGTAATTATGTGTTGCATGAAAAAATGCTTATTTTAAACCTACTGCTGGGTAAGAGCTAGGAGTCATCAAAAACGTGTTAGAAGAAATGATGAATAATCATGCCCTCCCCATCCTCTCCATAACATTAGTAGCTTTATATACCTCTTGGATTTCTTCTGACCTCATTTCTTTTCCAAGCTGCAGAGTTCTAATCATCCTGCTCAAACAGAGGTATCTCTTTCCCCACACATAACCTGGTTTGTTCTTATTAAATGAATGGACATCTGCAACTGTTTGTACTATTCCAGATTGGCCATGGATGTCGTCATGATGTTTGTACAGAACGACAGTGCAACTGGAAGCACTCTTTTTTGAGTAGTAACAATTTAGACTGTCATGCATGTTAGTTACCCAGTTCCCTCCTGCAGGCATTATTGAATAACACTGTATAGTTAATGCACTTGCCATTCCACTGATTTGTTATCCTGCATTATCTTCCCACAACTCTTCATGTTCACAGATTTGGGGGATCTTTATATTGTGAATGCTGTATGAATACAAGCTGTTATTTTGTTACTTAGCCGCTTTCACAGATTTATTAAAGCGGCAAAGATCTTCATATAGATCCTTGTAGGAGTCTATTCTTGGTTTGTGATAACTGATCTTCTATTCTCATCCTTTTATTTTCCTATCTTAAATAGTTATATACCTGACAGGACTTCTCACTTACTTTTGTGACTGTATGATTCTTCCAGAAACTTTGGCTGCAGCTGTCATGGTTGCTTAGGATAGTTAGTTCATGTGGGATTTACAGCTCTAACATGACCATGAACTCACATCCAAGCTAGCTACCATCTGTATACAACAATCATGTTGGCTCTTCTTCGTCATTTTATATTCTACATGTACATGTTCATTTTTCATATTTATAAACACACATCTTATTTGATTCTATGAAGTTTTAATTAATTTTTATAAAGACAGAAATAGAACTTTCTGGGCTGTTGCTTCATGTAAATTATGCTACATTTCCAAATTCAGTAATTATGTATGCAATTTACTCCAGACCTGTTGAGTGTACGCTGATTAATTTGGTATTTTTTCATTTTAATCAGCAAAGTTCTTCCCATAATACTTGAGCATCAAGCAGACCACCTGAGACATGTTAAGTAAGCTCTAGTGCAAAAAGCTTCATATACCCTCTATAATTAACACAAATGCAAAAAGAGTCTTTGTGAGATTTGGTGCTAAACACTTATCTCCTGCTAGTGTACTCCCAACATCTTGATCCCTACTGGGCCTGGAGGCTACTGGGTCTGTTGTTTCTGTTGTGTCTGAAGAATTTATCAAAGCTCTTTCTGGGCCTGTCTTCTGGCTTTCATACATAACTTACCGGTTTTGTGTCCAAGTGTTTCCCACATTGGGTTACAATTTCTACTTTATGAAGTCTTTGTTTACCTGTTGCAGATTTCCCTCCTCTGCAGTTTAGTAATACTGAGTCTGGGGGACTTTTTCTTCCAGTATGACAGATGGTAGTGTTTACTCTAACATTTAATATGGCAGCTCTTGATACCACTAAAAGCCTTATCTTTTTAGCTGCTCCTTTTAACAATTTCCTAAAAAGCATGCTCCCTTAGGCATAGTTTTCTCTGTAAAATGTTATGACAACATATTTTATATTTGCTCTTAAAACAATACGGCAACCATATTCATTATGATTAGTCCTGTAGGGCAGCCCAACAATAATTTCATCTTAAACAAGGTTCTGCACATTGCACATTTGTCAAGAGCTATTCCTGTTGTGAGCTGACAGCTTGTCAGAAAACCCAATACATCATTCTTCACTTCCACATTTACTGAGTCTTCATACACATAACAAAACCATGTAAAAGCAGGAAATGTTTCTTCCTCAGTATCCTTTAGCACTTCACAGTAATGTTCCACCTCATTAACATGGTTAGTCTAACCCTCATCTTATTGTGATCTATTTGCACACAAATTCAAACCATAAATGTGCTTTCTTGTCCAGACATACACAGCTTTGACCATAAACCCTAACACAATAATGCATCTCGCAGAATACAGTTTGCATTCTCATGTCTATATAAATGTTTACCCCTATACTAACATCTTCTTGTATCAATTTTCTGTGATGCCAAATGTGTCAACATCTGGATTTCAAACCAGCATTCCAGCTCTCAAACTCAATTTTTCACCCTTCAGACTTTGTCCAGAAGACCATCTATAACTGCTAATGGTCTAATTGATTTTTTTCTAACACTTTATAAAAAGAAGCAATTGGGAAATACATACATGACGGTGTTAATCCCTGACAGTTGTTGAAACATTTGCAGACCACAACCCACAATTAAGGCTCTTCGAGTTGGAGGGTATGTTAGCATTCTGCAGATCACAGGTCCAGCTTAAAAAAAAAACAAGACAACAACAAAAGAATACATAATAGTTCTTAAGTGATCGCTATCAAGACAATGTTGCCAGGCATAGCAGACTTTGCACCTTAGTTTCAAACAAACTTGGATAATTTCAATCATTTTGGAACAATTTGGTCATTTCAGTTCTGCTTTTCTGCACCGTACTACAAAGAGGATTTTCAGGAAGCCCAAGCAAAAAAATGAAACCATTTTTCTACAGTATCTACTACTGGTGTCAAACATACAGCTCTCCTTATATCATACTAACAGATTGCACATCAGCTGCAACTGAATGTACTCAAAAGTTACCACAAAATATCACTGTTGTTTCCTTTCTAAAAGCTTCCATTGTTATTGGGAGGTTATTTCAGAAATGCTACTACTCACTGCTCAGATCTGGATATTGGAGATAAAGTTTTCTCCTTAGTCTCCAAAAGACCTGATTTCCACAAATCAGTTGCAAGTGCGGGTACTTTGAAGATACAGGATAGATCTACTCTGCACAGCTCTAAGACCAGCAGAGGGAGCAGAAATTAATTACATTTATTCCATACCTTTGGTAGCAACGGCATGAGGCTGCATTTAAGATGCAGAACACGGTTTATCAATGAAGAAAAAAACACACGAAAATTTCTGGCTAACAGAGAAAGTTTTATTCTCTAAGACTTTCAAAGTATCCTCTTAAAAAAAAAAAAGGAGTACAGAAAGCTATGGGATAATAGGCAAAAATTCAAAATCCATAACTCCAGTATTTACTTGAACTTGTCTCTGCCCAGAGTAGTGCTTTTAGCTCTTCTTCACCAGTATACTCTGGTGAAAAATTCTGTGCTTTATACATATTGTCACATCTAGTATATTCACTCAGAACATCTAATCACAATACGAATAAGCCAAAACAGTTGCCATCAAAGGAAAAAGAAAAAGAGACAGGTAAAGAGGGTCTACACTTTTGTATTTTCAAAGTCTTTCCTGAACATACAGAAAATATTTTAAGTACTGATTCAGTAAAAAAGCCTATATGAGTCTGTTAGTAAAGCAATTCACATGCAGAATTTCAGCTTCAGAAAGCTGGCAAGCTATGAAGAGTTTCAAGAGTTGGACTCAAAAAGGGGGTTTACATAACATTCTCTTCATTGAAAGATAATCAGACCTGCCTAAGAAAAACCTATTTTCATTTAAAATTACGGTATTTCTAATTCATATCTCAATTGTATCATCATTTAACTTCCTTTCTTTAATACTAATAGCAGAACACAGCCTGACAAATTTTCTAGCTGGTTTCCAAGTAACTCTAACATTCCAACAGTACACAGTCCCACATGTCCTGCCACTTAGCTACATCATTACCTCGAAAAGTCTCCAACGAAAATCAAGTGACAGAAAAAGTCAATCTATAGATCTCGTAAGATAGTCTCAGGCAAGACACATGCCATCATTGGGCTGACAAAGGTTCCATACTCAAAGTCAGTGGAAAAACAACAAAGCCAGCACTTGCTGCTAGCTAGGAGGAGTCCAGAGTTCAAATTTCACAAATAAAAAAGTTTTACTAATAAATGTACCCACAAAGTTTAACTCTCAAACAACAGCCCTAAGGTTCTCAGACTCTGCGCCACACCTGAGCATGGAGGCTTTGGACTTAAAAACCTTATCTGGCAACTGATTCTGCAGCATCTGCTGTAAAGCCAGGCTGCTGAACAGCTATGAGAGATCTTCTATTCTTCATAAATTTTGTATAAGGTCCTTAACTGAGTTCAAAATCTCTGTATCTTCAAGGGACATTTTAGACAACCTACATCTTGAAGTCCACTATCAATGATCCTGCTCATTGAATAAGCTGGAACTCTACAGCAGGGACTGTTAGGAAAGGAGGCAGAAATGTCCTAAGGAACTGATGCAAGGTTTTTAATAATTCCTGATCCACTCAGCTATTTGATAGAAGTTTATAAAACTTTATTCACAATATGGCATTGTACAAAACAATTGGGAATAAGGCACTAAATGAACAGTGAGAAATTAAAGCAGCTGTTCTCAGACAATGGTTTGCAACTCAGAAGGAGTCGCGACGTCTCAACAAAACTCCATCACACGAATCAGTTTGTGCATCTGAAGCGCAGCCATGCAGAAATTTTAAAACTACATAGTGAAATTTAGACCTTTATGTCAGAAATTTACACTTTAGACCTTTAGAACATTCAGTGAGCTAAATTCAGTAAGTACTTGGAGTTTTTCAGATTTCTGATTAATTGTATCAGAAAAATTATGCTAAAAATTATCATACTCATTCAAGTCAGTGTTTAAAAAGTTTCACTCCAAATATGCACCATGGCAACCACCACATATCAATAGGCATACACAAAATTAAAGGATTTTCTTTCATAAAATTCACAGCCTTCAGGTTTACAAACCAATAAACAGAATGAAAGAAATAAAGAAACTGCTAATCTCTATATTAAAGGAGCTTACAAACTCAACTAAAAAGCCCAAAGGACTTTGACTGTGAGCTGACTGGTTTTAAAACAGGAAATGAGTGTGAAACTTTTTATTAAAACTATCTAGCTCTGAAACTAGCTATACTGTATTTGCATTTTCTTATCAGCAATCCTTCAATCCATATTGTTGAGTTAATACGTTAACATGTTCTTAAAAATAAACAACTCTAGCCAAAATATGGATTTTAAGAACAGAAAATGAGTTTAAAGTAAAAAATGAAAACCAAAACAAGTTTTCAGAATTAAATACATTTTTCTTCTGAAAATAAATCTGAAAAATAAAATGGTACTTCAGTAGATTCTGATAACCCTTAAATATGCTGTTAGTTATGACAATAGATGAACAATAAAACCATTACACCTTTAAAAAATGGAACAACTTAATTGCTCATAGAACTAGAGGGAAACACAATTTAAACATACATCACAGAAAAAAAAGTATTTTGCAATTTTTACAAAGGACAAAAAAGGTATTTATCGCCAAAATGACAATTTTTTTTAGTGATACTTCTGCCTTAATTTTTGTTGTTTTCTTCTTATCTAAGAGATTTAGACATATTCCTGCATCAGAATCACTTCATTTGAACTTGAAAAAACACCAATATGTTTGTTTTCCTTCTTCTAATCTATGAAAAAAAATTAAGTCAGAACTATGAGACCTCCTAATGTCTTGATGAATTTAATGAGAATAGATCTGGTTGGACTTTTTGTGCTGTTGTTTCTGATAATTACTTTAACTGAAGTAAATTTCTTTAACACAATGTTTACAAGGGTTCAAAACATGCTACGGTAAAGGGCAGCTGGAGCTTGCTCTATGCAAAATGACAACACAAGATAAAGAGCAATGGAAAAACAAGGATACTGCTGAAGGTGACATTACTTGAAGTGGTGATACACAAAGTGGATTGCTGTGATCCAAGTAGATATTTTGTAGCTTAATCTAAACTGTCTACCAAAATAGACATTCACCCTTATAAGCAAAAAGCAAAAGTAGAATTTGGAAGTTTGGCTTCACATCCAAAAAAAACTTATTAGGTTACACTGTGCTAAACAGGGGAGGAGAAGCTGTTCTTGTAAAAACATTACTTCTGAAAGTGAAACAGTTCTCCAAACATTACATTTTATGACTGGTTATCTGAAACTTTTAATGCCAGCTTCCTATATTTTAGCAGTTATCCTTGTTACTAGGCATAACCCACAAGTTAGGCTCAGAAATTATTAATCACCTGATAAGGCATTTTGATTTTCATCTGTATGAGCAAAAGGGATTGTATGGCAATCATAGGAGCTTGGGTATGATCCACAACCAACTAAAAGATGAGCTAATTTTCAAAGGCAACATAACAAAACCCCTAGCTCTAAAAGGAGTATATAATGGAAGCTAAAAAGCAGAAAAATGGGTATTAATGAAGTCTTAATACCTCCTTCCAAAAATAAACTGCATTTCCTTCCAGGGAAATGAAAATTTTGTAGGATAGACATAAAGCCAACCTAAAAATCCCACAGCAAATGAAGGCAGACATCTGGTGCTTGGAAAATTTGTGATTCCCCATCTCTCAAATTATTAGTAGAATAACTGGACAAATTTCACAGCCAGGAAACTATGGTTAGAGACTGGGCTCTGCCAAAGTCATTTGCAGGTTCAAACATTCTCTTGCCAGCTAATCTAGGTAACAGCTTGTAGCAACAGCTTAAAACCATATAGGGCTCCTGCCAGCAATTTGTGCTCTTGCGTAGAGGATTGTTTCCAAAAAGGCAGGTTTAGCCAAGCAACAGGACAGTCACTTATCAGTTTAGCATCAATTGAGCTCAAGATTCAGATTAGTTTTCTGGATCTTTCTTGTTCTAATGCCCTCTCTTCCACTCAGATAAATCTTCAAGGAACTGGTCTTCAGCAGGGGCCAAAAAAGAAAGTTTGGGCTGGTGATCTCAGTAACAGAGGACACCCATGGGAAGCATTTCTGTTTTTCCTTTCCTTACAAAATGACAGCTTCTAGTACAGCTTTCTCTGCATCACCTGCAGAACTTTTCCTGAAGAATCTTCCTTCACCTAGGACTCCTCCCCTAAAGCACTACTATTTCCTGTGTATGAATAATGTACTAAAACAAGCATCCTTTTCCTCCCCTTGCCTATTATATGATTATTTTCTTAAAGTATCAACTTCATTCATTTTTCCTTTCTGTAAAATTTAACAAATCAAATGAAAATAGAATCAGCTTTAAGATCAAAACTGCATTAATTATCCTGTGAAGATACGAAACAATTTTACTTAAGTACCATGCTCTTCCTCACCATCTTATAATCTTTCCAGTAACACTGGAAGAACTACTCCCAGCACTAGAAGAAACTTCCTACCTCATATAGTTTCTTAACCCTTTGAGAAAGCTTGAGATTTTTTTCCTTTTTTTTTTTTACAGCACAGATCCCCATCACCCAAGAAGGAAAAAAGACTGTCAGCTTGCCTAACAGCTGAGTCTTAGCATTTTTCAGCTTTCTACAGCAAAAACATCAAATGGTATGCATACAGACTGGAGGAAGTATTCATTGGGAACAGCCCTGCCAAGAAGGACTCTGGGATTCTCCTGGATGAAAAGCTGGATGTGACCTGGCAATATGTGCACACAGCCCAGAAAGCCAAAGGTGTCCCGGGCTGCATCCAAAGTAGCGTGGGCAGCAGGGAGAAGGAGGGGATTCTGCCTTTCCACTCTACCCTCATGAGACCCCACCTGAAGTGTTGTATCCAGCTCTGGGGTCCCCAGCACAAGACAAATACTGAAGCACAGCAGGTCCAAAGGAGCAGGATGGCACTAAGATGATCAGAGCTGGAGCACCTCTCCTGCAGACAGGCAAAGAGAGATGGGGTTGTTCAGCCTAGAGAAGAGACAACTCTGGGGAGATGTTATTGCAATCTTTCAGTATCTAAAAGCTTATAAAAAAAGAGGGAGAGGGATTTTTTGCATGAGCACATAGCGATAGGACTAGGAGGAATGGTTTTAAACTACAAGGGGAGACATTTAGATTAGATACTAGGAAGAAATATTTTACTGTGAGGGTGGTCAGACACTGGAATGGGGTGACCAGAGAAGGTGTGGATGCCCCATCCCTGGAAATGTGCAAGGCCAGGTTGGATGGGGCTTTGAGCAACCTGGTCTAGTGAAGATTCCCTGCCAGTGGCAGAGGGGTTGGAACTAAATGATCTTTAAAGCTCCTTCCAACTCAAACCATTCTATGATTCTATTCTAACCAGACAGCCTGCTCTAAAAGCAAATAAAAGCTAATTAGACATAACCACTTAGATTCTAGAGAATTAAGTAGTGCAAGGAGGTTTTCCATGCCTAGATGAACTGGAAGGGGGTTTTTATTTGCTCGGGAAACCTGGGTTTCAAATAAATGGTCTCTCCAAAAAATCTTTTTAATCCACACATTGTGAAAAGAAATCCTAGTAAGATTTTTTTTGTTTTGACACCAAGTTGAGTTGGTATTTGGGAGTTCTGAAAACAAAGACATTTTCTTTTATCTGTAAAAGGAAAAAAATTTTCTTTGATACCACATTCTTTGATATAAAGCTTTGGTGATGGAAAATCTGTATGACTGAGAACTTGCACAAAGGCAGCAGCAGTTAATAACACCTCTGAATAGGACAAGAAGCAGCGGCAAGTAAGGAAGCAAAAAAAAAGGAGTGCATTTTGGCTCTGTATGACTTGTTCTCTATAGAAAACAGAATCTGCTGTAATGAAGTCCTTTAAAACCAGAGAAACCACAACAAAACAGACAACAAAGAGTGGCCATTTACATGATGCCAGAGAGAGTTAAGTAGCCACAATGACCAACTAGAATCTGCACTGGGGAAAAGGGACCCCACAGTAATACCTTCAGACCTGTGGAGTCAGGGAATGAGCGAGGGGGAGGTTTCCCTGTTTCATTGACATGAAAACTGGGCTGGGGACAGAGAAAATCACAAAGAAATTGTGATTTCTTTCTAGCTGTAGAAAGTACCTTAGAAATAATGCAACAGGTACTAGGGCAGACTTGTGCATACCTGAAGCCTACAAATCAGTATTTTTTTTCAGGGCCTGCTCCAGAACTGCCTTACATAGGAAACAGTTACGTGACCCTCACTTAAAGCTGCAGAAAGCAGAGGAGGAAAGATAAGATGATGTAGGAGCATTACGCAGGCACAACCAAAATAAGCCAAGTGTTGCAACAGGCTGAAGAGCTTTCCACCCCTCTCTCTCATCAAGTAGTGAAGTGCAGGGCAGAACATTTAGCAATCTGGAATTAGAAGGCTTTTTTCTTTCATTTTAAGTAGAGGAAAGGGACTTAATGGAAAACAGCAGTCAAGGCAGTTTCAGGAGTGCTATTTTTTGGGGGTGTGTGTTGCTGCTGCTGTTCTTTTTCAATTAAAAGAGCACTAAAAAACCTGATGACTCAAGAGTTCCCTCCCAGTCGGTAGTCTACTCTCAAGCTGATCTTCCCAGCTGTTACTGTATTAACACCTATATAGATATTGTATTTTATTTTCTGGACAACACACTTCAAGCCTTACATTTTTTGCAATTTGTTTCTGCCAAAAATCTTGGTTTAGTGATATAATTTTACTCCCTCTCTCCCTTGTTTCAAAATGAAACATCTTTATTTCTGCCCTAAGCCAGTAGTTTAACAGTGAAAACATATTCCTCTTCTTGCCCTTCAAAAGAATGAGACACAGGAACCTATTCCCACGAGAGAAGGGGAAAAAAGGAAAATTTAATAGAACTGAAAAAGGAACTTGGAGGTCAATGAAAGTCTCCATGGAAATTTATGAATACAATCAGTTGTCCACTCATTTTTTGCTTTATTAATAGCACATTTAGCTTAGAACATCTCCTTAAAAATGTTTAAAAAACCCAATTTATCTAGGGGCCTAAAAAATTCCTCTCACATTTTAAAAATCAGATGCCATTAGCATAAGAGCTTCATTAAAAATAAAAGGAAAAAGTTAAAATAGAGATGAGGTCCACATTTAAACAGACTATAAAAACCTGCTTTGACATCAATATAATTTTAGCACAGCTCGGCTGGATTCCAAAATCCAGAGAGAAGAAAAATCAAAAGGTCACTATAGGTTAAAGTGCTTTAACTTTGGCTGCCTAAGAACAGGACAGCACCATCAATGGATATATAGTTGACAGCCCAGCAAAACAGCGTGTAGCTAAAAATAGTACGTCTTAAGAAACTGCTTCAACTTTCTTATTTTAAGGGAAGCATTTGAACATGAGCACAAAGTTGAGTTTCACTGAAGACAGAATGACAGATACACACCTAAATATTTCACCAAACTGCAGCCTAAGTCACACCTTATCTCAAGGTACTAGCTAATTCACTACATTTCAGTATTAACCATCTTTTATCAGAAACACAAAGAGCTCTAAGGCAACCATTATCACTCAGTATGTTTTTCAAAAGAGAAGGCCAACCACATCCTGGTAGGAGGAGCAGGAGCACTGTCAGCAGGTCAGGGAACTATTTCTTCCTCCCTACCCAGCAGCTGCAAGCCCCACAGCAGGAGCAGCACATCACAGCGCCGCCTGAGCCTGGAACGGAACCACCAAGGTGGATGGGCTGGAGCACGCGACATACAAGCAGGTGCTGAATCAACTGGGATTGTTCCACTTCAAAAGAGAAGGTAAAGGGGAAAGACTCTGCTGCCTACAGATACCAAGCGGAGGGGCAAGGAGAAAACAGACCCAGGCTCCTCAGAGGTGTGCAAGGGTAGAACAAAAGGCAACAGGTAAGTTGGGATGCAGAAAATTTGGACTAGGTGTGAAGTCTGTTTATTTTGTACCATGGAAATGAACAAATACAGAAAGAGAGACAGGTCACAGTCAAAAACTTCACTGATAAAGTTCTGCACAACCTGCTCTAATTTATTCTGTTTTGACTAGAGATTGGATTAGAGAACCTTCAGCGGTCATCCACAAGATTCTTACATGAAACATACAGCATTCTTAAGATCTGTGATGGTACTAGTTATTACAACCAGTACTAACGAAAAAGCCAGTTTGGCACTTTCCATGGTTATCTTAAACAACAGTGACTGAAAAGCATCCTTACATACAAATCCTGTAAAACTCAGCCATCTCCATACTGCCAAGAGCTGATGTACTCCTTTTTGCAATTTCAGTACTAGGCTTCATTAATCAAGAACCTGTCAGTCATACTTGACTGACAGCTTTTACTCTGAATTTATAAGCTCTGCAGAAGATACAGATCAATATTGAAAACAGAAAGTGTAGAATACTAAACTGACGACTTCCATGACTGGTATGAAATACGACAAAGAAATAAAGGAGAGCTTATTTCATCTTTTCAATATATAAAAGGGGCTTATGAGATAGATGGGGAGAGACACTGTACCAGTGCCTGCAGTGAAAGGACAAGAGGTAATGGTTTTAAACTAAAAGAGGGTAAATTCTATTGGATATAAGAAATAAATTGTTTACTATTAGGGTGGTGAGGCACCGGAACAGGCTGCCCAGAAAAGCTGTGGATAATCCATCCCTGGAAGTTTTCAAGGACAGGTTGGATGTGGGGTTGAACAATCTGGTCTAGTGGAAGGTGTCCTTGCCTATGGCAGGGGTTTGGAACTTGACCATCTCTAAAGGTCCCTTTCAACCCAAACCATTCTATGATTGTTAAGTGCTGTACAGAGGAAGTTCTGGTCCCCTTTCTCACCCTCATCTCAAAAGGAGGAATACGGTAGAAATAGAGAAAGATCATTAATAAACACTCCATAACAGACAGTTCGAGGTCTCTCATGTACTATGGAATAAATCTGCAAGCAATCTTCATGTAAGGCAAACTCTCACATGAAGTGGAAAGCTTTTTCACCATTTTCAGCATAATGAAGACAGAATGGCATTGCATAAATGCCATGTTTATTAGAAGTTTCCTTACAAGTCTAAAATATTTTAAAAGGCACTTCTTTCAAGAGCTGCTGGAAGTCCAGCAGAGTGTAAGATAATGCTCAATCTATTTCCCCAATTAAGTATGCACTACAAGGTACACGCATGCAGGGCAAAGGCCTTTTCATTGCTTCTCTGCAGCGTCACAGACCTAGCAGATAGAAAGGAAGATCATAAAGACTGTATTATATTATTTAGAGATTTGAAACCCATTTTTCAAGAAGATACAGGAATTCTGAGACATTTCCTCATAATTTCAGTGAAGCAGATTTTTATGCTGCTTTTAAACCCTTTTCGAGTTAAGCATTATCTAAAAGAAATTAAGACTACCTGAAGTCAAACATGGTGCAGACAAACTTCAAACAACGCTTTTCAACATCCCAGTTTAGGAAGCAGTATGACCGTGTGCATCTCAGCAAGTAAGGCAGTGCAGTAGCAGGGATCACCAGGTCAAAGTTGTTTGAAGCTGAGGCCCCTAGAGGTCCATGACATATCATTTGTAGGTCTTATGCCTAACTAGATTTAGCCCAGTCCCCTAAGCAGAACATTGCCACACATGGACTATTAGAAGCTGCCCTGAGGCTCCATCATTGATTTAAACCTTCACATCTCCAAAAGAGTCCAAGCACATTGAATGAATCCCTGGAGCACACAGACCTGTGGTTTAACATCCACCAAAGGAAGTTACTCCATGGGCACTGACAGCACTTTTTGATCTGATCAAAAAGTATGTGGGGATGACAATAGGAGATGAGAACAGACCCACTGCAGAGCTATGCTGCTGCTCACAGCCAAAATGCTAACGCAGATGCAGTCAATGCATCTTCTACTGACAGCAGCTGGAATGATTCTGTACAAACCACACTAGGAAAAAAGCAATTATAACCTGCTCATATGAACTATTACATTTTAATTAAAACTAATTTAGAAGAAATATAGGACAAAATTAATTCAGTATTTTGTAACATTAGCACGATGTATTCAATTGTGCAGCAGCTCCCTGGAGGTCTGAGTTTTATTTTTTTTTCCTGTCATTTTTTAGTTTCCTCCTCATTACTAGTTTTACATGTTTAGGGTAAAACCTGAGAGCCACTTCATGTCCTCCACCGTTACTGCTGATAGCTTTTGACAAGAAACAGAAGAATATGTTTTTTCTGCAGAATAATCTTTTTTCACAAAAGAATTGCAAGGCCCTATACATCTTTTCAAACAAGCCTAGTTAATACTGATAGAAAACATGGGGGTTGGGGGAGCACCAGCAGAAAAATAAAGGCAAGTTCTGAGAGCTGGTTATGTTCTATGTCCTCTTCTTTCATCCCTGACTTTCAGGGACAACCAACATCCAACTAGGGAAAAATAGTTTATAATTTTAGTATAGGTCCCTCAGAAGAGGTGTGGCAAGGTTGAATAGATTGGCTTTTACTTTTTAAAATCAGTTTAAGTAAGTGTTTACCATGTTGCTACTGAAAGCTTTTGGAAACCAAAAGTGTGTTTTCAATTGAAAGAAAAAATCCTTTCCAATGGGACACATTTAGGTACACATTACTGTTACAAAGCCAACAGCAATGTGAACACTGAAGAGATTAGCATATCAGTGTTACTGCAATGTGTCTTGATAGTCCCAGCTCCAGGGAAGACCGCTATTTTAGTTCATTTAAATGTAATAGTTTAAGATACAAGCCTTCACATCAAATACAAATTATTCTACTTTCTCCTTCTCAGTGACAACACCAGATTTTCTTCTGTCAGACCTGCATACACCTTCTGACTAAATGTAAGTCTCAAGGCAGGCATCCCATCCTCGCTGTCCCCTGCAGCATCCCAGCTTCATTCCAGTTCACCTCCCCCTTCCCAGCTGCACCCTGCAGACCACTGGCCATTTCACAGCAGCTTATGAGGCCTCAGTTCCCGTGTGTCTCATGCTTCCCTCACCAGGCAGTGTTTAGAAACACCACAGGAAAAGAGATTCTCTATTGGCTTTAGATAATGATAACCTCAACTGACAACTGACTGAAGATGGCATTCTTGTAAGTTTTTCCATTTTGCAAACCATCCTTTGCAGCATCAAGAAAATCCCACAAAACTTCTAAAGTAGATGAGCAAGAGCCAGGACTGAATTGGGACAAAACTAAGCAGAAACTTGTGCTTTCAACAGGTATTTTTGAAGAAAATTATTTGCTGCTGTCACATGAGAGGGATTATGAGAAAGTTGTTTATTTGTGCCACAAAAATAAAACTGATTCTCCCACATTGACTCAAAGTGTATTGGAGCATTTACAGCTGCTGCTTCCAGGTGGACTGCAGACCTTTGAAGATGACATGCTGGTTCTTTCACTTCTAGACCAGATGTGGTAGCATCCAGCAGCAGACTGGGTCACTCTGTGTATTGAGCGCAGCAGCTGGCAGACAAGGTTATGCAGGTGACAGTGAAACCTGTGTGACTGAATGGAGCATTTTACAAAAACACAACACACAAAATTCTACATGTTTAAAGTAACATGTGAAAATGGAAGCGGTCCAATATCACTTATGATTAAAGAGAAGCACACAAGTTTCCCATGAAAAATACTGAGGTTAGGCTATGACCACTAACAATGGACAATGGGAGACACAGGAAAGATGTGGGATCCAGCAACATTTCTATCAGCAAGAAACACCTAAAATTCATAGAAACAACAACAGCCTCTACAAAAGAATCTGGGGAGGCAGCAGCTTGTGGGAGGAGAGTGATCCAGAGGCATAATCCCACACACACACCAGCAAAGGGTATCAGCACATGTTGCCCTTACTGGAAAAGGACACAGAAGGGTAGATCTGGCTCCAGCACCTGGAAGCTTTGCAGCTGAGTCAGGCAACTGCTCTTTCCTCTGTGCTTTCTACAGATGGCCTGCAGTGACAGTGCCATCCTATGCCGCTGCCAAGCCACGTGTTTACCTCAAAACCACCCAACAACCCTCTGCCATACGCCTCACTCACATGTGCTCAAATCTTCCACGTGTATCCATCACAGATACCACAGTATTTTATGGATGAAGTGCAGGCCTCTAAAGATGGGATACATTATGCTATTTATTATAAGAGAGTCTTTTTTTTACACTGATTCTTCCAGATAATTCACTCTGTAAACTAACCTGTGAGCATACAGCTAGAAGAAATTGAAGTAATGTCATCTCCCTGTACAACAATAAAAGAATTCAGATTTTGAACAAGTGACCTTCCTCAGTGAAGGACAGGAACTCGATTCTGTGATTGAAAGAGCAGTATTTCACTTCACCATTCATGTCTGATAGATGTTATTGCAATGACATTGATTTAAAATGGGAGGCTTTTCTATTCTCAGTGGACAAAGACAATCATCACAAATGTCACCTACATGACATGCTTCTTCCCAGGCCTCAGGTAGAGAGAAGCTCTCAAAAGTGGCCGATAAGACATTAACAATAGCAAAAACATATAATTCTGTCTAGAAAAGAGTCATCAACACTTGAGTAGTCATTTCAGACTGCCAGTATACCCTTGCATTTGTACAAGGTGACACTGAACCATCCTAACTCTTCAGCCAAGGAAGATCTTCTAACACATACTGCTATAGGAGAACAATCCCCTGACTCAGTATTTGTTACCCAATTTCAACATGTAAACCAGCTCTCTTAGCACCCTTCCTAACACTACACTCTACTCACACTAAACTCCTCCAAAAGTCCAGGTATTTGCTTTATAATCTCAAAGTTCATCAATGACACTAAGTCCCTGTGACATTACACAACAAGGACCAACTGCAAAGATTGTGTAGATTACAAATTTTCTACAAATGCACTGTACAGCTTTAAACAAGAAAAGTCTTTACACTAAAAACAAAATAAGTTACTCCAGTCTCAATCACTGTGATACAGATCTAACATCTGCATCTCCAACATCTTCCTTTATTTTACAAGGATGGAAAGAAATACTTAAGAAAGTAATAAACACATTAATCTGTCACTGAAACAGTGAATTTTGACTGTTCACATTTGGTATATGCTGGAAGGTAAGTCTCAAAGACATGCAGACACTAAAGAGCAGAAAATCGAAACGAATCACAGCATGACAATACATTTTCAGTTAATAAGACGAGCACAAATGCTTATTTCTTTTTTGCTTGCTCTTGCTTTCTCAAAGAGCACCACTGTGATAACAGTGGTTTGGCACTAAAGAAAAAAGTAAATTACATAAATGCAAGACTTTTCAGAATGAACTATACAAATAATTCAGTTACTTCTTGAAGTGCACTTCATATTTTATATATATAAGAGGGGAAAAAATCCATATACTGTATTTTAAAAGCATTTTCCTTGTGGACATATTAAGTTTCAAGAATTGAAGAAAAGTAAATTTTACCTTTAAATGTATACAAATATGTACTCAGAATTAACATTTCAGCCATCCCTCCTAGGTATACCAAAGAAGAGCATCTGATGGTCTTGCTTGCCCCAGAAGTAATAAATCTTTCTGGACATGGATAGACCAAAAAAGGTTTGAACAGAATTAAATAACTTAACTCATTAAATAACTTAACCTTGTGAGAGGGAAAGAAAAACAGTGCCATTAAAACTATACTTTTAACATGTGAGAAAGCACTTCCCTTCTCCCTGCTCTTTTTCAGAGCCTGGTTATTCATACTTAGTGATTACTGAGAGTCTCAGAGTTACTTGGGAAACTTCAGATGTGGCTTCTAGCTTCTACAAGCCCAAATTTTTTCTTCCATTATGACAACACACTGTCATAGCATGTGCAAAGTGCCCAGACTGATCCTTTGGGAAGTACATTAACTCAGGGTAGGACATTGTTGAGATGCACCCCCACATCACTCATGCACAAACTGTGCACTCCACTAAATGGAAACTGTTTTACTGAAAATGTTACCCAATGGCACAATGCCATCACAGAAAGCATCAAATAACCAGCACAGAGGTGATCACTACTTCCTGCTAACATGGGGCAAAGTTTAGGACGTTGTTCCCAATGACTAATGCACAAGACTCTGTACCCTTCTGGATGAGACATCCCTAGTAAACAAGCTATAGAAGAAAAGAAAATTCACCTAAGGTAGGCTGACATGACAGATACAGACCAAAAGTAAGCGTGGGCAAATTTGGAGTTCTGATTTCCCTAAGGTACAGCCGAACCTGCAGTTGTGAGTAGCAAGTCTCAGTTCAATTTTTCCTAAGCATGCCTTGCAGATACCAATTCATTAGTCATTGTTACTGAAACAGTAGAAGAAACAAGCAATACCTATCCTGACAAGGTATCACAAGAATTAAAGAAATCAAAAGCCAATGGCAGATCTCAAGAAGTAATAAAAACAGGTTAAAGCAATGAAGAAAATATGAACCAACTAAAAGTGATAGGGCAAAGAGCATTCCCTAGAGCTCATCATTCAGGAGGCCTGTACTTCAAACACACATCAGGGATTAATTTGTGACTCCACGTTTTGACTAGAAAGCCTTTAATACAAATTACGTTTCACCTCAGAACCGGTCAAGATGTAATGCAAGTGATTGTCTGCATCTGTCTTTGGGGATGCATTGACCTCGTTACCTCTCTAATGCAATTTTTGGCAACTGCTTCTTAAGTTTTTTTCTTTGTGTTGTTTAGTACTAATTTTTAAAAAGACTGTAAGAGTGTTACTGCGTCTGTGCATGGCAGCTCAGCTGACACAAAGAGAGCACAGGACCAGGCCCCACTGATGGTGCTGGGTTTCTAAAACACTTGAGAAAAGCATTACAGCACCCTAAGCTTGTGAAAGAGCACACAGCTACATATGCAACAGTAAAGCCAACTGAGGCAGATGTCTGAGACAGCCTCTGTCCCATGCCATCTGTTTGTTTCAGACTTGCGTGAGACCTACAGACCACAGAGTAATCCTCCCCATAGGCATCTAAGATCCAACCACAACACTGAGACAATCTGTTACAGTTTCACCTGCACAGAGATTACCCAAACTAGCCTCCCAACAAGGAGGTACAAGAGAATGCCACCCAAATGAATTGGGACTCTATTCAAGAACCATGGAATAACAGCCTGAACACAGCTTAGTTTAGCAGCACCCACTTGGGTACATTTGACAGAAGTGTCAGTATGAAGCCAGCTCTGTCAACAACCACGCTTGGAGCTTCTGAAGAGCTTCCACCCACGGCTGGCACACACCCACTGCCCTCCCCTCACAGTGCACACAGTATGCTCATGTACTTCAGCTTAAAAGTTTGAGGATGGTCTAGTATTGCCAGGGGTATTTGTGGGAATCCCATCACAAGCTTCAGGCAACAGTTAGAAACTTCCTTTGGTGCCAGGCACTTGTTTGTTCCCTCTCTGTAAAGTGGGATTAGTAGAACATCACTGCATTAAGGATTTTGAAAATGCAGTCATTCAGAAATCAAGAGATGCATAATTTTTATATAGTGGCATTTCCTAAACATATTGCAAAACAACAAATGCTTTTTCTGAAACAGACTGAAGAACCTTGTTAAGAGGAGACAAATCTTACAAAAAAAAAATCTGTTCAAAAAACCTAGATGAGTTGCTGTAAACTTTTGGAAAACTTAGTTTCTACCCTACAAAAATCCAACCAGAATAAATGTGTAAGAACACCTGAAAAGATAAAAAACCCTCAGATTAAAAAAAAAAGGTATAGAATGAAATGCTTTCATTCCATACTGGAGTTAATCTACAGTTAGTACTTAAACACTCATAATGTACTAAAAGTCTACATGTGACCAAAGAGTTTCATGGCTAATAAATCCAAAATCACCAGAAACTAGGATATATACACATCTCTTCTATGATATTTACTTAGGTAAAATATCATACATGCTCCAGTTGTACTCTTTCCTAGACACTTGCTGTTGACTCCTGCTGAATCAAGATACAGCTAATGGGACTACAGAAGCAAACACGTGGGCAAAATTACAGCCAATTTAATGATTTTATTTCCCTAAAAATGTGAATGTTTCTCTTCACTTCTGCATGTCCTTCTCACATTTCTGCTGAATGCTCTTTTGATGCTACCAACACATGCATTTTGTTAATTAAAAAAAGCCAAATGTGTAACTATCTGCCTGCAGTCACTTGAGTCCCTACATCATCTGTAGCAAATGAGAAAAGAACAGTCATCTAGCAGCACGTTCATTGCCAGTAGAAGATGCCATGTAACAGTGAATAGTAAATGGTGTAGGCACATTTCATAGGTGACACCTACAGTATGTGAACTATATCATGTCTCAGAAATGTGCTGAAGTCAGAGGACTTGATACCTTGAGTCTGTTCTCAATTCTACCAGAAATTAAATCACACCGCCTCAACTATTTATCCTGTAAAACAGCAAGCTGATCTTGACCTCTCACCAATAAAGCTGGGTAAGAACTACTACCTATAAGAACTATCCAGTACCTAGTGCAAGAGTTGCAAGAGGAACTGAAGCCTTTACTTCCAGCCCATTTTATATACCCCCTGTCCAAAACACTTCCAATGAAAGAAAATAGGAGAAAGTGGTTTGCTTGAGATACTAAGGAGTTTGGTTCCATGCTGTGCTTCCCAACAGTTCACCATCACAGTGCAATTTTTAAAGTTCAACAAGAAATGCTTTTTTTAAAAAGAGAAGAAAGGGCACAATCTTCCTGTTTTAAGACCCACTAGTAGCTCTCAGTTACAGGTTACTTTACCAAACAAAAAAACTTTGCTGATGTATTATCACAGTAGTGGTTCAGTTACTGTAGTAACAGATGATTTTACACATTGTTACTAAGAAATACAACATAGAAAAATATACACAGCCCTTACAGGCCACACCAAACATTCTCTGCCCTGATTACACAGAAAAATGAATCACTGAAAAAAACCCACACAGACACTTCCTAAAGAAAAACAAAGAGTCTGTACTTCATGTAATTCAATCTTTTAAGTAAACCACTTGCAATTTTTTTCTCCCAATTGAAAAGTAAATTTAAAACCCTCCTGAACGAATTTAAATGTCAAATCCAAGTTTATTCTACAGGTAAAGTTTAGCTATAATGCACTACTACTACTACTAAATTCAGGCCCTAAAGGCACATTCTACTATAAAAAGAGTTTATATGTCATTCAAGGCTTATATTCTCAATGGAACTCAAGTTGTAGATAACACTTTTCCCTTTGCAGCTACTTCAACTATTATAAGCTGCTACAAAAAACCTGAAAAGAACTACTGTGCTTATCACCATGGCAACAAAATATTACAATTTTTTGTATATCATACAGGATTTACACAAAATTGGGGAATACGTACCTATTGTTATGTCTTACAATTAAAACTCATAAAATTTGTCTAACATAACAATAATGTCTCAATATCATTATTATAAAATATAACTAAAAATTGGTTCTAATACTGATTTCAACACAAAACGATATTCAAGTCTGCAAAAACATTAAGAACATAGAGGGAAAGTTTTATCACCAAATAAAATTAATACATTTAAGAAGAACTGGAGGAGGAAAAGAAGACTTTTGAAATTATCCAAGTCATGATAAAAGAAATATGCTTTGAAACTGCTCAGCTAAAATTGAACACTTCTCTTCTGATTCATTTGGTTCCAAAATGTATCCAGGGAAAAAGTATATACAGGTTTTGCAGGTTAATTTTTCTGTACTGAAATTAGGGAAGAAAATAACATAAGTTTATCATCCGGGCAGAAGACTTCAAGCTTATTAAATCTACATTTAAAAAAACCCTCTCAGCTGGATTTGAAAACCAGTTTCAGCTGGTAAAAAAAAAAATTATAAAATCAAAACATATTAGAAGAACTTACTTTAAAATATTTTTGCGATGCAGCATCTCTTAACACACCTATTACAAATTGCAGTCTAGTAAAATGCATCTACATCCATCAAAGACCCATGAAGGTTTTTCAGCATTCTTGTCTTTAATGGATCTGCCCGCACCTGAACAGAGAATATCTTGGCCTCCATCAGCCACATTTGGGAGGAATTGTCAAAAACAGAGCTATACAGACCAGACAATATTTTGTATTTTGAGCCAGGCTCTCACAGCACAAAAGACCTGGCTGCAGACAGTAGGGAATGTTTCCTGGATCAGAACAGAATGCTAAACTGTACAATAATATCTCAAATTTGTAAAATACAAACAATTTGCCTCAAAACAACTAAATAACAAAAAAATAAACTCTATCTCCTCTGTAATACTGCTGGATTACACTACAGTTGCATTCAAATGTAGAATAAATGAAGCTACATTTTAAAATATGTCTTTCTGTTTATTTCCAGGATTTACAACAAATACTGCGTGTCAACGTATCATGATGCAGCCTTGGAGTACATACATTATTTCTAGGCTTACAAAATTTTCCATCAACCATAACTTGGTGCATTTATTCACAGAGTTATATAATATAAAACTGCCTGGTTTTCCCTGATAAAGTATTCAACACCAACAGCTTCTTTGGCTCCTGGCAGCTCAGATACCCAAAGCCCTTTCCTTAGGTCTTGATTCTTCCTGCTGAATGGGTAACTCAAACCCGTCACCCCAGTACCACAGGCAGCAATCAGGTGACACCAACCCTATGTCTTTTCAAGATTTATTCTATTTGAGTAGTTAACACCAATTATTTGAATTATCAAGGACAGCCACATGAGCACCCACTGTGATGAAGGCAATCAGTGTGCACCTCATAGATAATACCAGAATCTCTGCAAATTTAAGTTGATATTTTCACACAAAATATTCTCAGGCTGTAACTTCAAGAAAATCTTGACTGTTGTTGCAAAAGACGACTTTATGAAATCTGACATTAATACCAACTGAAAGACCCAGTTTCAACCTCGGACTAGTACCATATGTTCCCATCCTGCTAAATGAATTTGAGCTCCTGCACAGTTCTGTCAGGGTATGGCAAAAAAAATCAAATTGTATGAGTGACCAAAAAGATACCATTTCTATTTTATGCATGCATGCGATGCTTAAATAACAAGAAATTTTGGCTGCAAAATATAATCTTTAATGTACGAATTAGGATATCCACACTCCCTTCTTAGAAAGACAAAATCCCACAGATATTGAATCTTGAGTCCTCTGCAGTCTAGCCTATGGATTTGGGGAAGATTTGGGGAAGAAGAAAAAAAGCAAAGAGCTTGAATGATACGACAGATAGGGCAGGATGATTAATTGGAGGCGACCCACTCATGAATAGGTGGTAATTGGGTATTCTATAATGGATCATTCTTCTAAGAATGTGCTTCAATGGATGTGAAGCTCTGAACGATCTAATCTAGAATGAAATGGTGTCTCCATTGTTATCCTGAACTCTAATTAGAGTAGGATAAACACTTCTTATTCTGTTCTACCCTATTTATTTGCAACCTGTTAACCCCTACCCACCCCACCAACCTCCTGTTCTTTGGTAAATACTGCTCTAATTTTATCTTCTGATGAAAGACTCTCATGCATCTTATCTCTTGAGTACTACTAAAAATAATCATCACTTCACAAGCATTAAAAATTTGAAGTCTCAACAAATTATGAAAGATGCAAAGGAAGTAAGTATCACCATTTAAATCTACTTAATAAAAGATTTGCATATATGCAGATTATATATATATATATCTTGGCTATGCACAGTGGAAAAAAGGAGAAATTAAAGGAGGGGGAAAATATATGTCAAAAAGAGCTTACAATTCAAAAACTTTAAAAATTAAGTATAGGGCAATATAGATGTATTTTTCTTAAATAAAAATCTTGGATTTTTTTGGATATGAAATGTACTATTCTGCAACTGCCACCTTTATTTTAGACTAGCAACAGTCAGAACCACCTACATTTTACATTTGCCTTTATTGCCATAGAAACGTATGTTTGCTTTATCTCAAAAGGAAGTCTTCTGGCTCAATCGCCTACTTTCTATATCATACACTAGAGAAGACATAATTTATTCATTTACGCATCTATACTTGCATACTTTTAACATGAGCTGCATCCATCTCAGCTACTATGAAAAATCCCATGTGGTTTGTGTCAGATAATTATAGAACATTTATATTAAAGTAAAAATAAATTACCTCAATCTACTCTACATAAACTCAAAAGGCCAGAATTACTTTAAAATTGTTTATGTTTTTAAATCAATCCAATTTCAAGTATACTTTTGCTGACTTTTACTTCAACAGTAATGCAATGTTTAGCGCAGTCATGCACCATTTTATGAAATAATTGTAATTAAACTTTTCCATTTCATTAAGAGATAGGGAACAGGTCAAAACGCATAGAAGAAAATGCTGGTTTTGTTCTCTTTAAAGCCACTGACAACAAGAATGCACACAAAAAATTTAAGACGTTCAGTGCTAATAAAAAACCAAATATAGTCATGCAGTTTTAGTACAAAAAGAAAGATCTAAACTATTTCTGCAAAGTACTAAAGTACTGTTCTACAAGGGAAAGAAGTTCCTTGAAGTCCTCACAGCCCCTAGCTCACATGGGTTTGGGCACACAGACACCCCACGACCAGCAGTGGGTTCCCACCAGCTCCTGCCCACCTCTGCAAACCCACCAACAGAACAAGGCTAGTATGTGTTACAGCAGAGATGATTGCTTTGTAACCCACTACAATAAAAGTAATGGGAAAACTCGTCATTTCACTAGGAAAGGCAGAAGAAACATGCAGCATGTTCAACTGAACATATTTAAGCTGTTACATGCAGGACAGCAACTTGAGCTCTCAGCAATTTCTTAGCAGTTCTACAAGCTCCTTGCAACAGAAGTGGGGGAAAATAACAGTATGTAAGGTTCACCAATGCTAAATTTTGGCCTGAAGTCCACTCTCCAAGGCAGGAATTCAATACTCACTCAAAATGGCAGGGAAAAGAAAAAAAATTTTCAAGTTCCCCCAACATTAAGTTACAGAACAGTTTTAAATATAATTCACAATACTGGAGAAAAAAATTTCTTTTTTCATTCATAAATCACCATGGCCGCACTGCAGATAACTTATTTTGACTAGACAACAACATTTTCCTTTTGACTTTCGGTAAGTATTTGAATATCCACAGACATTAAATTATACTGGCTTAGAAAACATTATTTCTTAAACAGAAATACTCAAGTATATGCAGAATCACAACAAAAATGTTCAAAACACCATTATCCATAAATGCAATATTTATCTCTGATTATTCTAACCATTCAAAGGGAAAAAAAACATACACAAACTGACCACTACAAGGAACAGTGGAGTGATCCTCTCCTCATAGGAAAAAGACACTCAACAGAATAGTAGTTTCCTAAGGGGGAAAAGAAAAGTGCT
Organism: Corvus cornix cornix; assembly: GCF_000738735.6. Taxonomy (NCBI): domain Eukaryota; kingdom Metazoa; phylum Chordata; class Aves; order Passeriformes; family Corvidae; genus Corvus; species Corvus cornix. The sequence continues at coordinate 14,072,928 of NC_047057.1, read as the reverse complement.
AAAAAATGACCAACGGTTTTTGGTGAAGGAATTGCTGATGGTAGGGGTGGGTTTTTTGTTGTGGGGAAGTTGGTTTGGGTTTTTTTCAGGAGAAGGAAAACCTGAAAACAGGGGTAGAGACGGACCGATCTTACTGATTCTTTTTAAATTTTCTTTAATCGTTTTCTCAATTGTTAACTGACCTGATCATAGCTCTATTTGTGCAGGTATTTCTGGAACATGATTGAAATACTGTTATATATTTGTAAAAGCCACAATTTCCGAAGAGTTCATAGCAAAAATGGCAAGAAGAAAGCCTAAATTAACTAGGAAAATTATTCATTGTGAATCATTCATGCAGCAGTAGTTATCTTGTGCACACACACACATGCTTCAACCATAAAAACCCCCTCTAATCTAGATGGACACTTTCCAGGAGACTTGTAGTATTTTAGTATACAAAATAGTGTAAAAAATTCCTAGAAAATACTTCACTTACAGAAACACCCCAAAAAAGAGTAAGCCCCCAGACACATTCATTCAGATGGTAAAAGGAAGAGGTTGTGCTCACCCTTCCTGTTCTGGAGTGAAATAACACAAAGTGAAAGCTCTTTCCTAGGGATTTGGCTCAATAGCAAGGCCAGCACACTACTACACAGTTGTTGAGCATCTCAATGGCTTAGGGGATACTGCTAAAAAAAACCCAAACAAGCAACACACGACCAAAAAGGAAAGCAGAATTCTAACTTTTTCTTGTCCAAAACATCATGAATAAAACACAATTCTGAACTAGTTCAGCCTTTGTAAAAACTACAGTCAAACAGAATCAATGTAAAAAAAGAACCTGTTTCTTATCTCCTAGATGAAAGCACTAGGCCCAAATATATATTCTAGTCAAATAGCCAACATGGAAGTACCATACCATTTTTCATTTTTTTTCCAAAGGAAGAAATCTCAACAACTTGCTTTCTTAACATAGGGAAAGCTCAAGAATATTTGTGGAAAAGAAGATGGGTAGTTGGGAGATCACAGCAGCAACATATGCAGCAACAAACTACATTAAAGCTTTTGTTTGTTTTTTTCCAAATTCATCTTCAGTCAAACAAAACGCAATCCACATATAGCAGCAGGCCAGTTATGGTAGATGTCACATTGCTTGACAAGATTTGCTGCAATGTTCAGTGCATGAATACTTTAGATTAACTATCAGCCAGTGTGCAAAGATGGCTGCTTATTCTAAACCAAACCCTTCAGGTTCACTAGAAGAACAAAGTGTCTGGAAAGCAGGAGAGAGAGAGCAAAAAAACACCCAATGCTGTTATTTTAAAAGACAAGAGAAAAGATAAGGATGGACAAAAATCAGGCAGACAATACCTTGACGAAGGTCTCCAGAAAGAACAAAGCCTTATTATACTGCAGAAGCAGAACATGGCCTTATGTAAAAGGAGTAAGTGCAAACACTGTTTATAACCCTTTTCTCTCTCTAATGGTTTCTTCCTATTAACAAAATACTTCAATTTAAACAGGCTGTATAAACACTGTGCTCACCTGACTACTGAATCAAAGCAAAACTACTGCTATTGAAGAATCATTAACATCTGCTAGATGGACCAAGCCCTACCCTTGTGCAAAGCCTGTCACATAAAAGGCTACAGAGGAAGAGTCAGCTCTGCACTGATGCAGGTCATACAACACTGCAAAACAGCGTTATCTAAAAATCTTTTTTTAATTTTAATGATTATACTGAAAAGGCTAAAGTGGGACCAATACATAAAGACTGCCCAGCTACCTGTCTTCAGCATCTACATATAAATATTGTTATTAAAAATCCTAAATCCATTTTAGAGTTTCTACTCATCTTCACAAGGTCTGAGAGCAAAGAAGCTGCAACATTATCTCCAACTTTTCCACAGAACCTACTCTAAGAGCTAACTCAAAGAACCATATTACTAAGCTTAGCAAAGTGTTAAAAATATTCCTCAGCAGTCTATAAAAAAAATTCCCCCATATCCATTAACATTTTCACACATCACTGTATAATTTGTCTGAATCCCTGCTGCATGCAAACAGGAGACTCAAGTGGGAGAATTCGACTTAGAATTGTGTATTCAGTGCAGATGCTGGATTCAGCAGAGAAATGATGAAGAACTAGGCCTTTTTTTTTTCCTTCCTCCCTTTTCTAATTAACTGAGCTCTTGAATACCATTTGCAGCTCTAGAGGCACCATAATTTTATTACTCCTTAAGAAAGATATACATAAATAGAAAAAGTAGATCTACAATTTCAGATGAGAAACAAGTACATCAGTGTAACCATGTCAAAAAAACCCCAAGTCCCAAAGCACAAATGTGCTGTGAAGGAAGTGTGTGCCCACCTCTCTCACAAGAGTACACAGGAAATTCAAAACCATGTTTCCCGTTTCTAAACACAACCGAGCTACCACACTGCTGGCACCCCAACTCACACCCAAGCTGCCCTTCAGCACACTGCTTTTAATTTTTTCTGTTTCTTTTACTATTAATCATGTTATACACATCCATTTTTCTTTTTGTTGACCAAGAATATTCCTCCCAAGCCCTTCAATTTCACTTTTGCAGGAATCTTTTGTCCAGCTTTCCCAAAACCTCATCACACGCCGCACTATTTTTGGGGTTTTCCCCTGACTGAGAAGGAACTATTGTAAATGTAACGAATGTTGTTTAAAGTTTATACTATTATATAGAAGACTTTTAATAACAGGCCAAGTCATACAACTAAGCACTACTTCTCAAAAATCCAAGAAATATGTCTAGCTTATCACTTTCCAGCACTGAACTGAGCTCTGAGAAGACATGGAAATTGGGGCCAAAAGCCATTAGCTTCTAGCAACTCATCTAGGTCAACGCAGTTAGAATAATTTAAGTCCAAAAACAAGTAGGTTTTGTGTTAAAAGAAATAGATATTTTTCTATAAATTTGAATTTCTGTAGCTATCCCTAAGAGACAATAAACAAGAAACAGAGTGTAGTGGTTTGGTTTAAAACATCCATTACTTACTTATTTTCCTTCTGTGAGATAAGAATTAGGAGAAAGCAAAGCAGCCACAATACTTAAAAGAATATAAAGAAGTTTATTAACAGACCTAAAAGAAGGAAAAAAAGTCAGACTAAACCTTCAGAATACTTCTCTTCCCCCCACCTTCCTCCCTTCTCCCACTGACAACCTAAAAAGACAACCCTTGAGATTCCCAGTCAGTTTACCACCTCTGTAATAATCTTTTTCAGTTCACTTAGGGAGAGGAGTCTCTCTTGCTCATGCTATGGAGACATCTCCACAAGAAACAGTTCTCTCATGGATTCAATGTCACAGCGAGACAGCTGCCCAGGATGGTTCTCTGCTCGCATGTCAAAGTCCCTTCCCTTGACTTACAGCTTTCCCCACAACTGTTTTCAAGGGTCCAATCTTGAGCTACTGGGGTACCATTTTAAGGATGAGCTGTTCAGAAGCAAAGGTTCTTCTTCACCTATCTCTGGATCTTCAGCTCCAGGAACAGAGGCCCTCCTCCTGCCCTGGGAGCAAGGGTCCTCATCACTTTCATCTCTCTCTGTTCAAGCTTCTCATCAAATCACAGCTACTTCAACATTTGCTTATTTCAGCACATGTGCTTTTGCTCACAATTGGGAGTTTGAATGCTCCACCCCCCCATGCTTTCATGAAATTACAACGGGTACTCTGATGTATCATAGTCCATCACCACCATAGCTTTACAACAGAATTTCAGCTTCTAGGCTTGAAGCATCTCCTCTTTCTCCTCCCTCAGGGTCTCAGCTCTTCCTTCTTCATTAACTTCAGTGTCTTTATGGTGTTTTCTTCACTTGCCTCCACCTTTCCTCTTACTCAGGAGAGGATTGACGTCTGCAGGCTTCATTTGTTCTGGAGGGAACTTAAAACACTAGAAGGCTTGATCTCACCTGGGCCCCGCAGCTGGAATTCGCCTCTCACTGTTGATCACCTCATCTTCGCCGGGCGGCAGCCGCAGATGAATTTTGGCTGCACTGGAGGGGGCCGCCTGCATGGAGCAGGGCTGGGGGGCTGGGGGGGCCGGCCTGCGCGGAGCAGGGCCGCGGCTGGAGCAGGGCTGCACGGCTCCGGGGTGGCTGTCTCCTGGCCGGCCCGGCCCGCACGGAGCAGGGCCGCGGCTGGAGCAGGGCTGCACGGCTCCGGGGTGGCTGTCTCCTGGCCGGCCCGGCCCGCACGGAGCAGGGCCGCGGCTGGAGCAGGGCTGCGGGGCTCCGGGGTGGCTGTCTCCTGGCCGGCCCGGCCCGCACGGAGCAGGGCCGCGGGTGGAACAGGGCTCCGAGGCTCCGGGGTGGCTGTCTCCTGGCCGGCCCGGCCCGCACAGAGCAGGGCCGCGGGTGGAACAGGGCTGCGGGGCTCCGGGGTGGCTGTCTCCTGGCCGGCCCGGCCCGCACAGAGGGGGCTGTGCCGGGTGTCCAGTGAAGCAGAAGCGGCTGAGATCTCAGCCAAGCCGCGCCGCGGCCGACCCGAGCAGGGCTCGGCCTGGCCCCGCTGAGCCACGCCGTGAGCCCCCAGTTACCTGTCCGAAAGCCGGCAGCAAGAGAGCTTTCCTGGGCTTTGTTCATTCTTAAATGTGGATCACAGAGGCGTATCGAGCTTCTTAAGTGGCTTTAAAAAGTTGCCGATGTTCAAACTAGCCGGTTGATTGGTTCTGTTGGGTCTAGAGGAAGCTGTAAGCACCTCTTTGCAAAAGAATCACTTCCGTGGCTGATGGAGCCCTCTTTAATCAAAAACCCAAACTATGCTAAACCATGACACAGAGATAATTATAACACCTGAGAGCCAGCCAAAACCGTATAATTCTGGCTGCTCATATTATGAAAGAAAAATAAACTATTCCATTTTAAATTGTCCAGAGGGGAGGGGGAGGAAGCATAGGGATTTGTTTTTCTACCACAAGTTGCAAATTCCTATTTCCTTGGACATGACTGAAACAAAACACACTATCCTTTATTCCCAGCCTCTTCTTTAGACAGTTTTTGATTTAGAAGAAATTCTCTCTCACAGAAGGATGTTAATTAGTAGTCTTACTCTTCTAACACTTTTTCACCCTGAAACCTAATTTTGTTCACAAAACAGATACCTGTTCCTAAACAAAGCATGGGGAACAGCTGAATGTTCAGTGATGCATTCCAATAGTGTTTCCAGACATGTAGTCCCACAAGCAACCTCAGAAGAGTAGGAGTTCTGAACTATACAAACATCAGCAAATTTGGGTTCAATCTGTGAATGTCATTTGGCTTAAAGCAAATTCATTATGCTCAAATCTGTTGTTGAACTGATAAGAGATGAAGTATTTTAAATTTTATTTTACAGACTTGTAATTTGAATTTTTTTGTAGGCTTCAGAAGCTGTGAACTAATAAAATGCTTATGAATACTGTCAATAAAAAGCTAAGTGTACTTCCAGAAATTTCATGGTGGATATGAAGTGGGGCAAAGAAACAAAACTATACCAAAGTGTCCTGCCTTTCAGTGCTTCCCTATACCTAGAGGAAGTTTTACCAAGTTTTGCTTTTCCTGTCCTTCAGGACTACCATACAAGAAATCTGTCTGGAATTCAGGCAAAGCACACAACTGATCTGTGATCTTCAGACTGGCCATTAACCACCATTTCCAGATAAACATTCACTTTCTGTCAGTATATTGAAAACCAAGGTGAAAGATTAAGGGATTGGTTTTGGTTAGAAGCCACTGAAGCAAGACCGACTTGAAACACCCTGCCAGGTAAACACACTAACAGCAGGATCCTTAAAGTATAAGCAGAGCTCTGAGATACCAGAAACAACCTATTATTTTTAAAATATAGCAGTCATATTTCTGGACAAGGCAAAAAACAATAATGTTTTTTATAAATTGTATGTCTCAAAGGTCATATCTGCAAGAATAAGTTACCCTTTTAAAAGACTTTAAGGATGAAAGAGAACCAAAAATTTTCTCTCTCTCTATTAATAGTTTCATTTAGTAATCCATACTTTCAATACTCCTTGCCAAGTTCTGTAGAAAGCTTTTTCTTGCTATCTGATTGCACACTAAATATAGTTAGTATACTTTGTCTCCATGTTTCATTTGCTTACACTGTATGAATTTTAATTATCCAGGAGTGCCTTTTTTATGGGTTCAACTCGAAACAAATTCCCATGGAGACATATACAGAAATAATTTATGTTCTTAAGGAAACAAAGTAACACTTCTATATAAAAAATGGTTAAAGTAGAAGAATGAAACAAAGACATTCCTCTCAGGTACCTCTTGCATCAGCCAAGTGTCCCACAAAACCTAAAGGCAAAACCCACTTGGAACTGAGCCTGGCATTCGGTTTGCCAGAAGCAAGAATTTCAGGCTGACATGTCTACCACCCATATTGTATTTGGGGACTTCTTCAACAAATCCTTAACGTAAATCCTTTGTTTCCTTTTGCCCCAAAGTCTTCCACCTAATTTCATGGTTACAGATAACAAAAGCCACTAATTATCATAAAAGAAAAATTAACTTCAAATAAGGTTTTTAGTGTCTGGAAGTGGAACTATTCAGAGATCTGCACAGTCCTACCAGAGCATCACAGTATTACCACGTTTCATTAAAGATTCCAGCTGATATCCAATAATAATAAGCATGCCCATCTCTTTTTCAACATCAAGCATGTCGGGCAAAGGCCTTGGGATAAAAAGGACTCCCAGAAGCAAGGAGAGAATCATGATTAAGAATGAAAACAGTGCAAGCTTCTAAATATCCCCCTAGAAAGATGCATATCAAATGGTTCCAGCCAAAGCCATAGCCAGGAATACTAACAAGTTAAAATACTACTTAAGAAGAAAAGGTACAAGAACTAGAAATACTGGAACCAGGAAAGACTAAGGGTCCAGATCTCCTGCCTGATCATGTTGTATTTTAACTCTCTCTTTAAGTTAAATGGATAAAATTGCAAGCTGAAACCTAATAGCAATGAGGTGGTTTTACCTTTCTGTCATAACACATTTATCTCCAACAGGGAAATACAAAACATTAAAATGGAGACTGACTCACTGATGCAATAAGAAATACGGCAAACAAAGTTACGTGAGTCAAGCCTACAACACTGAAAGAGTGGCATCTTTCCTGGTGTCACAAAAAAAGCTTGGCTATTACAAAAAAGCACACTGAAATAATGAAAACACAGGAAAATGTGTAATCTAGAAGCAGTGCCCACCACATACCATTCTGGTACAGATGCAGAATGCAAGGTGAAACAGTATTACATTGTAATGATCAATTTTAGAAATGTCTCACTGAATTTCACAGAAGCAGTGCGGTTCCATGCACCACCGAGACCCAGTAGTTACATGGCAAAATTAGTACGTACAACACGTGCAAAGAAGACATCTTCACGATCAGACTGACACACATACATGGATAACAACAGATAACAAAAGGCAAAGGTCCACATGCATAACAGATAAGGTCAAGAATCTCAACCCTAATTCATAAATTAGAGAAATGTGGGATAAATAGAGCTGGGGGAGATTACACTGCTCTCCTAATTACCATTCATAGTTACACGTCCTTCATCTACACAAAAATAAATGTCTAGTCTTAATGCAAATGACGTTCATTTCATCAAGATGCTAAGTTAGTCCCAAACACATCACTTCTGATTTTGTGTGAAATACCATCCATGCATCCTGGCACATCCTGAGTACAGCTACACAGAAGAGTGTGAGGAAAAGGCATGCAGTTTGCAGACACTTTTCACCCAGAAAGACAGTATAAAATGATGCTTTTCTCCAATCTGCATTGAACATTGTAGTACTGTAGGGCATATGGAAAATTAACAATCTGTTTTAAATGTCTCCATTGGATGCTATAATGATTTCTTTCCAGTCAGAAATGAGTACTATATTGGCAGCCAGTAAAACTTTTACAAAAGGTGTGCTAGACAGCTTTATTTTTACGCACAAACTACCACATTAAATTCACTCCCAAGTGCTCGCTCCACAACTAACATCACAAATCCCACACTTTAATTTGCTTAGGAGCACAGGATTCTTCATCTATACCCATGGCCTGACAAATTTTGTGGCCTTCTACGATGGGGTTACAGCAGTGGTGGATAAGGGAAGGGCAACAGATATCAACCACCTAGACTTGTATAAAGCATTTGACATTGTCCTGCATGACATCCTTGTTCCAAAACCGGAGAGATGTGGATTTGATGGATGGACCACTCAGTGGATAAAAAATTGGCTGGATGGTCACACTCAAAGACTTGCAGTCTCAGCATCCAAGTGGAGAGAAGTAACGAGTGACAATCATCAGGGGTCAGTATGGTGACACCTTTGTGAGCAACATGGACAGTGGGATCAAGTGCACCCTCAGCAAGTTTGCTGATCAAGCTGTGTGGTGCAGTTGACACACTGGAGGGAAGGAATATCATCCAGAGGGATCCTGACAAGCTTGAGAGGTGAGTGTGTGAGAGCCTCATGAAGTTCAACAAGGCCAAGTGCAAAGTGCTACAGGAGGGTCATGGCAATCTCAAGCACAAATACAGGATGAAGAATGGACCAAAAGCAGCCCTGAAGAGGACTTCAGGGTGCTGGTGGACAAAAAGCTGGACATAAACCACCAGTGCGTGCTGGCAGCCCAGAAAGCCAACCACATCTTGGGCTGCGTCAAAGAGATGTGACCAGCAGGTCATGGGAGGTGATTCTCCCGATCTACTCTGCTCTCACGAGACCCCCACCTGGAGTACCACATCCAGCTCTGGGGCCCCCAGCAAAAGACAGATGTGGACCTGGAATAAATCCAGAGAAGGGCCAATAAGTTGATCACACAGCTGGTGCATCTCTCCTACAAACACAGAATGAGAGAGTTGGGGCTGTTCAGCCTGGAGAAGGCTCCAGAGAGCTCTAAGAACAGCCTTCCAGTATGCAGAGGGGGCTTACAAGAAGGCTGGAGAGGGACTTTTTACAACGGCATGGAGGGACAGGACAGGGGGAATGGCCCTAAAATGAAGGAGTGTAAGTTTAGATTAGATATTAAGAGGAAATTCTTTACTGTGAGGATGGTGAGGCACTGGATCAGGTTGCCCAGAGAGGTTTTGGATTCCCCATCCCTGAAGGTGTTCAAGACTGGGCTAGATAAGGCTCTGAGTAACCTGGTGTAGAAGGTGGTTTCCTGCCCTTGGCAGGGGGATTGTAATTAGATGATCTTTAAGGTCCTTTACAGCCCTAACCATTCCATGATTCTGTGATTAAGCCCCTGTGCCAGCACTTACCTGCATTGCTATGACTTGATTGCCTATTTTTAACTAAGGTGCAGTACAGAACCTCTGCCTTAACTGTACTAAAAACTACAATTCAGCAGCAGTGTGAGTCAGACTTGTTTTGCCAGGAAGAGTTGTGCCAGAATGCTCTCCCAGCAATGTCTTTGATCCTCCTCTCAACTGCAAACCCCTTCAGACCGCTCTCTCCCTTTTCTCTCCATAAGGCTTCAGAACTTAAGCTAAGCTCTAGGGAATCTGTGAGATCCACAGCATATTTGAAGGGGAAGGCCACTCTGTGCCTATAAATTATTCTTTGCACAACTCTTGGGGAACACTTTCTAAAATCTTCCTCATTCCAATTTTCCTATCAACAGCTTGATATTGTGCTACAGCATCTGAGAGTGGGATGATGTCAACAGATGATGATTACCTGGACTTGACCAAGATTTGACTTGTCTTGCAATGCTACTGCAGAGTACAGTGCCCTCCCCTCCACTTCTCAAACTGCATGGTTACAGCACCAGAAGTCACACTGCAAGTACAGAACACAGCATGCAAAAGCAGTATCCATGACTGCCAGAAAAATGTCATTTGCATAACCAGTCATGAGGAAAGCATTTGTCAAAAAGGTATATTATTTTCCTGATGCCAATCTCAAAATGCTAAAATATAAGGTGCTAAGCAATATCAGCAGCACTAATTTGATTGAATATATTGGAAAGGATACAGAAATGTGAATCATTCACTTAATAGGTATCCCATAACTGTACAGAAGACTTCTGAAGCAGAAGTTTCTTGCTGAAGGCATTTTTTGCCATTTTGAAGACAGAAGCTGCTTGATGACCATGTGAAAAACGCAATTAAGTTCTCCAGTTTTATGACACACATAAAAAATAAACTTTAAAGTAGCTTAAACAATACAGATGAAGTTTCCCTATGATTCATTCTTCTGTTATGAGAACAGCTGATGAAACAGTTACAAAAGGCATTACAGTTTTTTAGTGTGGGACTGGAGAATATGTTATGGCTACATTGTGTTACTCCCTTGCAGAGAAGGAGTCAAACACAGCCTTAGTTTCACTTAGAAAGTGATGCCCTAAGGAACTGGCAAAGATGCTCGTGTACCAGTCAATGAAAAACAGCATCTGCCCTTTTTCAAGAAATAAAAAGACAGGAAAGGAAAAGGCAGTTCTACCTAAAAGTAAGCTAGATGATTTTCAATCTGCAAAGTCATCTTTCCTTGAATGTCATGTACACATACTGTCAGTTTAGGTTTACTAAAGTTTTTTGTGAAACTGGAATGAGGTTCAAAATGTCTGATAGGAATTACAGTCATTTGTCATTGCTATTTACTAGCATTTTAAAACACTGTCTACCACAAATAGGAGAAATTAATAAAAGAAGTTTTACAGTAGTATATATAAAAAACCCCAAACAAACAAAAAAACCCCACAACTAATATACCCATTGCAAAAAAATAAAAATGCAAAGCCTTTGCAGAAGCACACACTTAAGTTGTCAATACCTGAAAACCTGCCAATGAAACCATGAACAGAAAGTTGCTTTTGCACTACACAAGCAAAATCCAATATTGGGGATCCAGACAACTCCTCAAAAAATGAAAGCAATTACAATTTAACACCACCTGTAAATACTGCCTGTAAGTCATCGAAAGGTAACAAAAGCAACCTATGTCTTGATGCTGACACAACATACCTCTTTATAACAATGAAGATCTTGAGTTAAATGAGATGAAGTACAATTATAATCAAAATAAAAAGTGACCATAGCTGTCTAATGCCTGTCTGCTAAGCATTTATAACAAATGGGACAGCATATACTTGTAACTACCCTCATTTTTTTAATGCCCTTGGGTGACAACTCTGAATCTGTAGATTACCTGAGAGGAAAACACTGATTCTCTGTAACCAAGATTTCTCCTAGGAATGTGCTTGATTTAACTAAACTCCAAGAATACAGTAAGTTTTTGGGGAAGTGTGTGGGGGAAACGAAAAGACCTGCATATCCCTGACAGCAATTGTAATTAGTGCCCCAGTCCAAGTTACAAATGTATAGAGGACTGATTTAACAGTGGAGCAGTCCTACTGCACCTACACCACCACATGTGATTCACAACTGTGAAAAAGCATCATGACAAAAGATTTAAGAGTGACAAGCAAGGTCATACCTTATGGTCCAGTGATGGAAAACAAGGGACTGAGTAGGCCTGTTCCTTTTATTTCTACAAAGCGTTAAACTTTAATACTAGACATTAAGTGGTTTTCCACAGAACTGAATAGCCCAATCCCTAATTACAATGAAGAACCTCAGTACATGACTATTAAGCCCAAGCTGTTCTATGAATATCCACTTCATCTTTTTAACAAATTAGCTTCAATGAACTTCATTTCCCAACCCCAAAGAACTGGGAAAAAAAAGTATCCAAAGCCTCAAAAACATAATGTGAGGAAAAATCCCCAGCCCTGGTTTACACTAGTGATGAATATTTAGAAAATCCTTCAACTATATGTCAAATAACTTTTTCTAGACACATAATTATTTATTGTAAGGTTCAAAGGCAAACTCAGTGAGGCAGTGAGAATAGATATTATAAGATGCTGAATCTCAATTTACACAAATGTAAAGTAACATCCATTTTTCTTTCCACCAGCTCTGAGAAGTTACAGTATTTTCCTATCAATGATAACTCTTACTTAAGAGCCTTACTTGACATTCCCAGGTTTACATTTCCAGCAGAAAGCAAAGAAAAAATATTCAGAGTACAGAAAGTCAGTCGAAAGGTAATCTTATTTTATAAGTACATACATGAACACAAAGTTTTGAGCAAATATGGCATAAAGATTCAAGAGAGTGAAAAAAGGATTTGATTTAGGTGCCTTATTCTCTTGAGGGCAGATCAAAAGGACTTTCAGAAGCTACTTTTACAGAAAAAGAATCTCTGTATGACAGGCCTAGTTTTGTACATCTTTCCAAAGGCTTCTTGTCTAGAATGCAGTTTGCTGGGAAGGGGCCTCTGGATAATTGAGGCCTTCGGACCTCTCTGGTGTCAGTTTGGCCTTTTCCACTGATGAAAGAAACCAAACTTTATTATTTCCACTCTTGGAGATGTCCATTCTTAAACAGATCAATTTTCTGAAATCAATTCTCACACAAGCATAGGTGGTATAAACTTAGAATCCTACACAACTTTACTTTTCCCTCACTTAAGAAATCAGAACCTAATTTAAAAGTGCAGAATCATAGAAATATCTTCATTTTTAAAGCTACCAGTACGTGAAATACTTCAAAGAGCAAAACAGACAAGAAAAAGCAAAACATCAAGTTCCCAGAGGCTACAGCTTCAACATTTCTTCTGATTTTTATCTCCTCATTGACAGAGTGGCCAACTAGTACTCAGCATACCTGCTCCAACTTCTTTTTCTTCTTCTTCGATGTTGTTTTTGATACTGTCGTACTCCTCATCAATCGCCTGGTTGCCACGCATTTGAGACAGAATTCTCCTTGCTCTCTGAGTCTGGCCTTTCTGAATGAGCCAGCGGGGACTTTCAGGAAGAAACAGGAACCCAAGAAACTGTATGACTGCTGGTACAGCCGACAGGCCCAGCATGTACCTGGAAATAAATAAGCAAATAGATAAATACCTAATATTTGCCTACAAAACCACACTATGAGAAGATTCACTTGCACCTATTCAAACTCTATTTACAGATGAAATCTTCCACTCCTCGAATTCTTTCTCACTGTAAGTTAAGGGGGCAAGAATCATATTCTGCAGGTATTTTAGAAAACATGACCCTTTCCTTCATTTTCAGGAAATCTCAAGGACATGTTGACTATTCTGCCACCACTGACTCTACTGCCCCTGGTCCTGATGACACTAAGTTAGACTAAATAAAAATCCTGAAATATTCTACTAGTTTGGAAACTGATAAGCCCTTCAGTGACAATAATCAACAGAAAGAAAAAGCAAATGCATGGAGAAAACTGGGTACTGTTGATGTCAAAAATGAGATTGAAATCCTGCTAATTGTTTCACTGACATATTAAAAACAAACAAAAAAATAGCCAGAGAAAAATGCATAATTTATTCAGTAGTACATGTACACAGACACATGTGCCAGTTTTACTTTTGAAGATTTCTGACTATAACCAGAAACACTGCAAAAAGTTCATTTCACCAGCACAGCAATTTACACCAGATCATTTAGAGAGTCTGCTTTTAAATCTTCAGCCAGATGCAGTGTTAGGTTTTAAATCAAAAGTATTTTGATGCCCAAGAGTAACTATTTACAGCATTACGGCTAGTTCTCTACTCAACAGAGAATTACCACTGGTAAACGCACATTTATGCTTCCAAAGATCAGCACTGACACCTGTGGCAACACCCAGAAAGGGCTATTTGCTCCATCCAAAGTGGGGGGAAAAGGCTGTGGAAGACAAGCACACCACCAATTTTCATGGGTGGCTCTGGTCTATACATATAACATTTTTATATTTCTTCAATAAAACAATAAAAGGATAAAAAAGAATTGCAGAACAATGTATAATTTTCTTCTGCTTTTTAAATCTGACCTTTTCCCATTTACACTTCACCAGGATTCTTCTCCCTTTCATTAAAGACTTTAAACAGTGCTGGTGCCACCTGTACATTATTGCTGTTACCATGGGTTTCACATCAGTGGGTATAATCATTAAAACACCTCCAGAAACCAGTACCTCTGAATACTGAGGTAGCCTGTACTCATAAACAGATTCACACCGTGACATCAGTCAGGAGATGAAGGAGATTTGCTAATCTCTCCTCTAGCTCCTCTCTCCATACCCCAGGATGCATGCTTTCACAGGTGATTCTGCAGTCTCTCACCTGGATCTTTTTATAAAGCATGCATGAGATTGCTAATTGAGTAGGAAGGAGAGAACAACCATTACTGAAAACCTTATGTTAGGGCAATGAATCAAATGTATTTGTCAAGTCCAAATGCATTTTGAGTAAAAATGGAAAAATACTTTCTTAGAGGCAGTGGTGGATTTAACAAAGGAAAACATGGGCACTATAACAGGCAGAAAACTAGAGAATGGCAAAAAGAATACCCAAAAGGCAATGCAAAGAGGATGGCCATCCCAGACAATGTGCATGCACACCAGTTTTCCCACCCCCAAGCTAAGCCCTCAGGTTCTTAACACCAGCCAAAATTTCCAAAGGTGATACAAGCAAATCTTGCTCTAGAAAGAGCTCGATGAGCAGCTCTCTTTTTTTTTTTTTTTTTTTTGGTAACACCTTAAAAATTATATAGCTCATCATTAGTTAAAAAAGAAAAGAATATGAAAGAAAATAAATTCAAACCACAAAGTTTGTGGAAGGCTTATTAGTTGAATCATTTTTGGTCAACATATCTAACAGTGTTCACTAATTCACTAATGTTCTCATTCATTAACAGCCTCATTTCTTCCTACGCTTTTCCTTCTCCATAAACATTTTGGTAGCTGTATACAAAATACATAGACCATTGAAGCTCACCAAATTGTAGATTTGATATCTTCACTGGAGTGGTATTTAGAAAGCCTTTCAAATGAAGAGTAAAACAAATTCATAGACATTAAAAATTACTGCTGTATCCTGTCAAAGTGCACACAAAAGTATGTTTTAATGCATCTAAGTAAGCAGATTTAGTCCTTCAGACTCCTATTACTTAACTTTCTGCTCCTCCAAAGCCCTTCAGTCACTTAAATGCAGCAGAGCCTCCAGAACTAAGCAGTTGGGTGCCTGCAATCATCTTAGGAGGCAAAATCAATCAAGGCTCCAGAAAGCTTGATCCAGCCTGTTAAAGCTACCAGCTGGACTCTATGGACTCTATTGGATTGTTTATCACAGGCAAGGTAAGAAAGAAATGTATAGACAGTGCTCCCTCACTAAAGTTAGCCTCCAATCTACAAAATTCTGGTCAAAGATGAGTAAAAGGAGCAGGCCAGAAAGAAAATGTTTAATTGAGAGAGACCATCCACTGCAAGTTCTAGAGTTGTACTTTTCAGAACAAGCCATTTTGATATAATCAATTTAGAGTAAAAGCAGGCAATTTTAGACATTTCATGCAGTGAGCCAGCTTTCAGAAATCTAATACTGTTCTTTCCTATACAGATTACGAGACTTTGTGTTTGAAGCCAGATGTCTAGCAGACCTGAAAAAATCCAGCATGAAATTTAATAAGTCTGCTGTAACATTTCTCCTTCTCTGACATACTGCTGCAATACTATTAAGATGGCATTAGCAGGGTTTATAAAGCTAACCTGACATAAGGGTCACATTAAATATTTGTTTTCTTTGGTTTATTTTTAATTTAATATCCAGCATTTCCAAGAACAAGCAGAACCAAGAAAAATTTAAGTTCCTTATTGTTTGTTGCAGCACTCCAGTGCTTAGCCACTTAGTAAGAGATACAATAACTGCTGTACTGTTCCTTCTTATATGTAATGACTCAGGAGTAAACATTTGTGATTTCTCTCCACGCATTTGCTGGTGACTCCTTCCAGGTGACAGACCATCTGTACTCTTTCCTGCTCAGCCTTAGGTTGCAATAAACTAGCTGAGGACAGTACACCATCCCCAATTAACAGCTCCAGGATTGCAGCTGAGAATACTTGGATACCTCATTACTGAGGTGACAGTCTGTTTCTTCACAGAAAATTTTGACTTCACTTCGCTCCAACTCAATCCAGCAGAGCAGTAGTTGGTACATACATGAAACTCAGCATTACTGCCTTAGCAAAAGCCACGCAGCACATGCCAGCAGGCTGCAGAAACAATTGCTCTTCATTACTCAACACACCATGCTGCACTTGGAAGACTGAGACTACGAATGTAAGAGAAAGCTACAAACCAGGAACAACAACGGATCACTAAGATGGTCATACAACTGGAGCATGTGACATAAAAGAAGAGGCTGAGAGAACTGGGTTTGTGCTGGCCAAACAATAGATTTTTATTATTCTATAACAAACTTTTAACTATAAATTTATGCTACAGTATCCTTCAGTTCTGATAGATTACCACTGCTCAGACTAAGAATATTCAAAATTCACCTCTATTTTGCACATACAGTGTATTACTTACTGGAAATTTGCCTTTTGAAAAATCAGCATGTGATTATTCTAAATGCAAAAGGCAAGCTACCTTTATAAACATCATGACAATCATTCGAGCTTGTGATGCATATTTATTGCTCTTCCATGTTAAAGTTTAGTTAAGTCAAAAAGCTGTGCATACTGTGAATATTAAGCTTAAGTGAAAGCAGTATGGATCTATTTTGGCAAGATTTAATTACTGAAGATCCATTTTAGTATACAGTTTTACCACTTTCTCTGTAAATTCTGTTTTACCAACACGAATTATAATAGCTGTCAACCAAATCACGACTACACCAGCTTGCTTTTAGCAAGGAAGGCTCACAAACCTCCATCCATCCTTCGCGAGGTAGCTGAAGATTCCATCGACAACACTCGCGAAAAACTGCCCTCCAGTGATGAAGAGACTGTTAATGGTGACTAATCTGCCTCGTAAGTGCGGTGGAGCCACTTCTGCGATGTACACTGGCACAGTCATAGATGCTACACCTACAAGAATAAATTCAGTTACAGTTATAAAATCAAAAGAAATACTACACCACTTTTTCATCATACAATACTATTTTGTGCTGGGTTTGGCTGAGACAGTTAATTTTCTTCATAGTAGCTAGTATAGGGCCATGTTACATTTGTGCTGGAAACAGTGTTAATGATTCAGGGATGTTTTCTATGTTCCTTACACAAAGTCATGGCCTGTTCTCCCTCTCACCCCACCCCACCAGCAAGGAGGCTGGGGCTACACAAGTTGTGAAAGGACACAGCCAGACAGCTGATCCCAACTGATCCAAGGGATATTCCAGACTACATGGTATCATGGTCAGCATATAGAGCTGGGAGAAAAAAAGAGGAAAGGGGGGGCACTCAGAGTTGTGGAGTTTATCTTCCCCAGTAGCCGTAACACATGATGGAACCCTGCTCTCCTGCAAATGGCTGAACCTGCCTGCCCATGGGAAGTGGTGAATGAATTCCTTGTTTTGCTTTGCTTGTGTGTGTGGCTTTTGCTTTACCTACTAAAATGTCTTTATCCCAACCCACGAGTTTTTTCACTTTTATTCTTCCAATTCCCTCCCCCATCCTACCAGCAGGGAGTGAGCAAGCGGCTGCACGGGGCTGAGTTGCTGACCATGGGTGGGCATGACAAGCAGTGACCCGAACTGAGCTGGCTTTGGTGCCCTGTAACTCCACAGAAAACACCAACCACTCCTGCCCTGAGTGACCACCCTAACAGATAGAGCCCAAAGTCATGGACTAAAGGAACTCAATGGACACTTATGGACACTTTACAGACATTTCACGGGGTGATCCATAGACTATGGGAATGATATCTGTGTATTATATCAAAGG
The DNA here is from genome assembly GCF_000738735.6 of Corvus cornix cornix. Taxonomy (NCBI): domain Eukaryota; kingdom Metazoa; phylum Chordata; class Aves; order Passeriformes; family Corvidae; genus Corvus; species Corvus cornix. The sequence goes on along the minus strand of NC_047057.1, from coordinate 14,055,169 downwards.
ATGGGAAGGAGATTCATGGGTAAGAAGAATGCACTGCATCTAGATGGAATAAGGGGTGGAGAATGTGCTGGTTTCAGCTGGGTTAGAGTTAATATTCTTCATAGCAGCCAGTATGGGCTGTATTTTGGATTTAAACTTAAGACTTAGCTTTAAAATTTAACTCTACTCCAGTCAAAATCTGCACACATTTAAATGGAATAAGCTGGACAAATTTGATTTCTGAGTTCCAAAGGATGAAAACAAAGAAAATGCAACTAACAAACTCTAGAAGCACACCCAGAGCAAATGGTTGCTAGGGGCTGTATTGGAATTTCGAGGTTTGATGTAATGATACAAAGAATAACTTTCCTTAATTCACATTGCAGGTATACTGAGATTAAATAAAAGGATAGATATAACTATAGTTTTGAAAGAGAGAAGCTATGATCCAAGTAAGCACGCAAAAGTCAAAATAACTAACTGAAGACATCAGGTGTTCACAAAACTCTGTTTATAAAGACCTTTAGCATGGTTTCCACAGCCAAAAACAAAAACAAGGCCATGCATTATTATTATTGTGTAATTTCATTACTGTTATTGAACAAATTGTTTCTTGACTTAGTTTAAAAATATTCCATGTGCTATTTCAAGGACAGGTTGGCTGGGCCCTGAGCAACCTAATCTAGAGAGTGGCATCCCTGACCAAGCAGGGGAATTGGAACTAGATGATCTTTAAGGTTCCTTCTAATCCAAGACATTCTATAATTCAATGCTAAAAACTCTATCACCATAAGGAAACAAGGACTGATGCTAAACCACAGCTGCTTTTTATTCTGTCTTAACACTGGTAGTATTTCCTACTAACTGTGAGATCAGTCATTTGTGCAAAACAGAAATGTCCACAAGGAACACATACAAACTGTAAAAACAAAGTTCCACAGTGTATAAAGAACACATCTGGGTGCAACACATGCTTTGGTGACCCAAATCCCTATTTCCTTACAATAACCAATACTGACAAGTAAAAGTGATTTCTTTTGTAGTTATAACGGGAAGTACATTGGCAGCAGCCACCCAAAACGACATTTTGACTGAAGTCAGCTGAGATACAACTTGAGCACAGTGAGCACAGCCAAGCACCATCAGAGACACCACATCTTCCAGCCTGGGGCAGCTCCACCAGGTCCATACGGACAGCCCCACACCAGCACAGGCCAGTGCCAAGGCCCAGGAAGAAATGGGGTCACCTAAAAGCATGCATGTGACTCCTGAAGCACAGCTACGGTCCCTGGCTTGTGTCACAGTAGAAGGGCTTCATCATGGGATGGCAGAGGCTTCGGCCAACGCCCCACTGCCTGGCTGACTTACCAAACTAAGAGCACAAAATCATCTTCAGCAATAAGGTTAGCCTGACAGGACCGTTGGGAGCCTCCAAAAGCTCAAGCAAGGAATACATGTTGTTTAATAATAAAATGGCATGAGAAGATCCTTTGTTGCGATAGGTAAACACTCACAGCAGCCTCTCAGCATGATAACCCAGTTCCCGGCAGAGCCTCCCAGGATATGCCAGTGCCTCCTCCTCCTATTGACTGAGCAACCAGCACAGAATAAAAAACCCAAATAAAAATGTCAGGGAAAAAAAAAAAGAGCATTAAAAATTTATTCAACCAATTTTCAATGCCAACCAGAATGCACCATGGAAAGAAGCATTCAAATAGCCCTTTGTATACTTGACAGAGAACTTTCAAACCCAGCCCACTATTAGGGATATTTCTCTCCCATCTTTCATGTCAGTATTTGAAGTGATTGAGATTAAAGTGATAACAATTAAAGTAATGGAGACAGCACACACAAAAGAGGAAGTCCTTTATGGGAAAGCACAGGAATGTGTCCACTTGCTGCACACAAAATCCACTGAGGACCCACATGAGGCAGTGGCTGCCACCAGAGGAGAGGGGAAGGGCGCTACACCCCTGGCCTAGTGAGGCTGAGCCTTACTGCACCCCCAGCCACCCCCGTGCCTTGGGCACGTCACTTCTAATGCCCATGCTCATTCCCCCACTGCAGTGTGGCCATCTTCCCATAGGCTTCTTGGGGACTGTATGTTAAGATGTATCTTTGATATAATCATGTAGTGAAGCTAATTTGAGAAGTAAAGATGGCAACATCCATATGTGGTTTTTACTGGAAAACAGTTAGAAAGATGTGCACAACCAAAACCAATATACGCTGTGTAAAAAAAGCTACCTTTTACCTCCTTTCAGCTCTTAATGAAGACTGGTTTTACACAGGACCTGCAGAGGAATCTTGTTCAAAACATGCCAGCCAAAAACACTCCTCATGCATCCAAAAGAGCCACACCATTGGCCAGACCAGCAGCTCTCACTAATGTTAAGTGCACACCATCAGCCCTGAGATGCTGCTAGAACCACTGCTAGCCCCAGCAACACCACTTGCCTCTTACAGGTGAAACTAAAACCTGTTGCATAACATAGAGGTGGTATGAAAGTTAACACCTGTTTGTAGGAAGTCTTGAACAAGAGGCATCATGACAACAGATTTATTGTTTCTGCTGCATTCTTCTCACAAGTTAATGACTACAGGAATAAACAGAGAAAAGGAAGCTTGCACACCTCAACAGTCCTATCACAAGCTAGCCGGTGATACCAGCTATTCAACTGGCATTAATACAATACTTGAAATTATTTATTATCAAACCCGCAATAAATAACACAAGATTTCGTAGGGAAACCTAAAGATTTAGAGTATTAGTTCAAAATCACACAGAATTGCTTAGATTGCCAGAAACATTTGAAGATCTAGTCTACCCTCTGTTCAAGCAGGGGCAGCTACAGCAGGCCACCCACCCAGAACCATGCTCACTTAGGCCTTGACCATCTCAACATGTGGATCTCCAGCCAAAATGACTCGGTAATTCTGCAACTTCCATGCCAGCTTTCTCACCCTGAGAAATGTGTTCACAATGTTGCTGTCTAAAACAGCCTTTCTGGATTTCTACTCAGACCTTACTTCCTCTACTGTGTGTCCCAAAACCTACAGGTTCAAAAGATTCAAGCAAAAATCTCAATTCAGAAGACACATTTGTTACATACTTTCAATTATCAAAATATATGCTTTGCTACTCTGAGTCTGAAAGAGTGCAGCAAGAGGTTTTGGGGAACAGGAGGAGGCAATTAGGAAAGCCTTCTTAGTTTATCTGTCATGCAGCAAGCATTCACACACAAAAGCAAAGTTCTTCCTGAAAAAAAACCACCAGGAGTAAAAATGGCTATTCTGAAACAGATCAAAATAAGGGGAAAAAATCATATCACTTTAAAGAAATAATGTTTTAGAGTCTCTAGTGTTATTTACATTACTCATTTACTTTTAGTTGCCTTAGAATGCACTAACGTTCTCCAGACTTTCCTCCTCTGATCTCCATTTAAGACACACTAGAACATAGGAGAGTAAGTTCTTCTGAAAAGGCATAGTCAGAAGCAAGACATTAAGTATTAATCAAGTATAAAAACCTCTAAAATACATAACCAGTATTTGTTATGTAATTATTTTAATAGCTAAATATTAAAGAAATTTGAAAACAAAGAACAGCTTTCCTAGCAAAACAAATACAGCTGCAATAGAATCTTTCCTTAATCTTTTCTATGAGAATGCTTTCATTTACACTTAGATGACATTTTCTAATATGCTCTCACTGTTAAACTGCTCACACCAAATAACAGATTCTTGCTGCAGGCAAGTATATTACTACCTAACTAATAGAGCTGGTAACTGACAAGACATGAGAAAAAGAAAATGAAAACAATTAACTGGAAATCCGTCAGAGAAGGCAGAAGCTCTACACTGTGCACCACAGCTATGAAATATGAGAAAAGAGAGCAGGCAAGTCTAGTCTTTATCCACTTGAGTAACCAAGGCATGAACTTTCTGTCCTCATTAAAGGATATAGCTTAGAAAAAACGTAACAGAAGGTTCCTTAAATTTTGACCAGAAGATGCATCTAATTATTATACAGGAAGTGTCAGATTACACAATGGGCTGAAATCATCATATTAAATGTTTTTTCATTCCTAAAATCACTTAGGAGACTAATTACTAGGGCTCCTAATATGATCTGCAGACTTACCATTAGAAAGCAGAGACAAGTCTGCACACAGCTCAATTTTAAAACAATCAATAGAACAGAGGTGTGAAAAGACACCTTAGAATCACTTTATCATCCAGAAAGGTATTTCCAGTATTTACCTGTAAGCATCATAAAGAATTCATTAAAAAGTTCAGAAATGAAGTTACAAACCTACTGACAATAGAAATAAAAAGGTCAGTCAAGGAGAGCTCCTATGAAAATTAGAATTGTAAGTATATTTTAAGAAATGAGATTATGGTAGAAAATGCAAGGACTACCAAAGGAATCCAGTTATTGTTTCTAAAATGCATTTGAGCATAAATGCTAAGGAGATGGAATAATTTTAAAGACTTTTTTTTGCAAGATTAGACAGATATAAATGTCCCCTGTCCAGATCAGGACTTCCACTACAGCTCCTGTCATGTCTCCTGCAGATAGGAGGGAAGGTGCGTCATAGAAACAACAGATGAGCAACAAAAGCTGGAGGCAGGATATTGGATGAGAGGCACTTTTACTCCCAGCACAATAAAAAAGCTCTACGGTAGTAGGAATGTGTCAGTCTTTTCACTGGCGTCAGCCAGTAACCAGTGTCAGGAGCAGCAAAAACATAGGGAAGGATTCCTGACGAACTTTTGTTGTTGCTGCATCTCAATTAGTCTTTCATGCTTAGTAATAAAGAGGACTGATGGTTAACTAGCAGTACTGAGGAGGCACATCCAGGAACTGGTGTCTCTTTGTATCACGGTTCTGTCCCTCCTGTCCAGCTTGTGCTGACCCTTTGCAGGAAAACCAAGCAAACCAGGGAACATAACCAGCTAGAAGGATATCCACCTGCCTCTCAAGGGGTTTGTACCACTTATCTCCTTTAAACAGTTCACAATGACATCAAAAGACTGTACCGGCCCACAGGCAGGGCTAGTAATGACAATGGGGTGACCTGAACCAGCATGGGACTCCAGACTGTTCAGCTGGAAACTAAAATTAGGATGCAAAATAATCATGAAAAAGGCACAAAGAAATCTCTGATCCTATTTCAGAGTCCAGCAACTCAGCCATTAATCTCTATTAAGAACAAAGAACATACACACCTTATTACAAAAATTTGTGTTGTTAGGACCTCCAAATGAACAGGCAGAAACTAAAACATTTCCTTTCAGAACATCCTTCACTAACATATAAAGCTGCATTGAGGTACTTATCCAAGGTAAAATACTTCACGTATCTTACAATGAACTTGAAAGAGCAAGTTTTCATTAAAATGTTAAACTTTAACACTACCAACTTTAAAATTCACTTAATTAAGAAGCATCTCATAATGGTTTGTGTTAATTGTAAGGATTCCAAGCAGCAAGTGGTTCCACAGACAGAAGATTTATGGAGGCAACCTGATGAAGAAGCAAGTTTATGGCAAAGAGAATCTGGAATTAAATATTAGCAGAGGTTGCTATGCTACAAGAAAGTTTGAATACAAGTCAAGGTGAGCTTTTTGCGGGGGTGCAAGGGGAGTATAAGTAAACAGCAAATTCCTAAGGTGACAAGAAACTTGCCAACCTACAGCTGAGCTAATGTTTTCTTCCAGCAACTTTGCAGGAAATCTGGTAAACTTCCTACATCTTGGATGCTGGACATGCAATCTAAATTTACTGCCTTGGAAATATGATTGATCCCAGAAGTATGTCAGATTATACAGACAAAGAGACTTTCATCAAGTATTTTCTTTCAGTTTGTGTTCCCACCAAATTATACTTTAAGGTTCTTGCTTTACTCTGACAAAATCAGTTTTCTTGCCAACTGATAAATTTAGAATATCGCTCACATCTGAGTAGTAAAATTCAGGAGGACAGGGGCAACATGCTGGTTAACTTGCTGAAAGAACTGAAAAGTTCTACAATAACTGCATAATCTTTACCATCAGAAGAATCGATTTAAAACAGTTTGTGGAGAAAAGAAATTCATCACTGACAAAAGGGATCCATTTTAACTGCAAAGGATACTTATTTTAAAAGACCATTACCTTTCACAAACACTCATAACAGGAGCTGTCAACAATCAGCCACCTCGTAGTCTACAGACAGCTCCAAAACATATTACAATTATATTGCTCAACCTAAACAGAAATTAAGCCCTTTTATAGTCTCTGAAACCTTTTGTGCTGTTACAGTTAACACTTCAGCTTTCAGTAATGACAGTCAACAAGGGGATAACAGAGTAATTATTAAACATGCTAATAGGAAATACTTGAGAAAGCAGTGCATTTGAATGCTGTTCTAGTACACTAACCATTTCCCTAGAAGATAAAGCTAAAATATTCATTGCACAGCTTGTATTTGAGTGTGAACATCTGGGAAAGCTCTAGTCCCCTCTAATATCTAGGCTTCCCACCCACTGCACATATCTAGTAAAGGCATTATCAGCACTTTATAACTGATTACTGAAATTTATTTCAAGGATGATTGGCAGCACACTTTCCCATTTAGTATCTCCCCTACGTCAGATTACTAGAAGTCAATTTCTTAGCTGTGGCACAATTGTACTTGGCTACAGCAGAGCACTGAAATGCACAAGGGCAGTGGGACAAACCAGTAGCACTAAAACCACACGAGAACACAAATCACAGTAATGGACAGACTTAGGTGCATCTCTTCTAGAATGCGAGTCCAACATCAGCAGCCTTCATTTAAGTCTAGTATTTTAATACTAATTTATTTAATTGTAGAGAGCTGGTTCATCACAGCTAAAGAACCTGTACTGTTGAACATCTAATAGACTAAGCAGGGACATAAAGGTCTGGAATTATCTAGCCACTAGCCCAAATCAGTGTGACCAATATTGTAATTATAACCAAAAACCTATGTTACTATGTGGCATCCAACTGTGAAGGAGTCAAGGACCACAGCAATCCGAAGAAATGCAAATGAAGCTCCTCAATAGTTGGTATTGTCTCAGATTTATAGAACAATCATATCTTAATGAGCCTGGATAAATAATTCTTTCTGTTGACCACAAGATGGCTTTTTCACTGTTGTGTGTTATCTATATGGATCAAAACCACAAAATCGTTCTTCACTTAAGAAAACCTCAAATTGTATCCAGTAGAAACAACCCCAACTATCATACAGTAAATGCAATCCCCCAAGAAGATAGCATTAGCCTTTCACAAGACTAATTTCAAGTTTCAAGCTCTCCCTTGTTCAAAAGATACAGAAGTAAACCCAGCTCATAAAAAAATTAACATGCCAATACAGAATACAATTTCTCCATAATTAAAGTGTTAAGGACTTTCTGTTGCATCTCCAGGACAGTATCTCAGAAGAACAGCCTAGGATAATCACATACAGTAAAGAGACATGAATATTCAACAAAGCATAATCAAGGAGGGACTATTTATCACAGTACTGATTTTGCTACACTGAAATTCTTTATAGTCAAGGAATATTTTTAACCTGGAAACTGCGGGTTATGAAATGGAAAAAAGTGAGTCATGATACCTGAGGAAAGACAGACAAGAACCACCAACAGGCTAGAGTGTGAAAGTTTATTAAAATAAAGCTTCATTTGCTCACTTCATTAAAAGAAAACAGTTTAGCAGTTACAAAAAGAATGCAGTAATCTTTAATAACAATCAGGTAGTAATTTAAAATATACTGAGTATATTCTATGATTCTAAGCATTAGAACCACTTCATCTGTGGGGCCCTGTTCAACTCAGCCTCAACATCAGTACTATCTATGGAACAGACATTTTGAGAAGAAACTATTCTTAAACAACTTTTTCTATCCAAAATTATTTTGAGATTATTCACGGTTATAATAATCAAAAAATAACCATGTTAAGAGGAAATTTATCTTGAGTGACAAAGTCAGAAAGAGTGAGATTTAATTAACCAGAGGCAAAGTAATCAAGAAAAGTATCCAGAAAATGCAAAGCAAAGGTCTTTGCAACTGTCCAAGCCTCTGACCACACCTAGCACTACAGATGTCAGTTTACACTTCCCAGCAACCCGGAATTAGTTACTCATATTCAGTCATTCTTTATGGCTACCATCTGTTCCTATTAATCCAGGCTGTGAAACTCCCAGCCAGACCCCACTCAGCTGCCCGAGTTCCCGACTATTCCACTGAGAATGCCATACTGGGAACGTGTGCCTGTAGCTCATAGCTGTAAGATCTCATTTCAGAAAGATAGAAGAAATAATGAAGAAATACATTTTTGAATCATTATAGCAATACTAGAATAACAATCAACTCCAGGAGTAAAAGCTACCAAAAGCAACTAGTAAAAAGTCCTAATTTGTTCTGTTTCTGAATTAATTTTGATCAAGAACTGTTTGCAAAAATCTGTAACCTGTAAGATGCAAACCTTTCATTGTGAAAGAGTAAAGCAGCCTAGATGTTTATACTACTCAACACTTTTATTTTCACCACATTGCAAAAACTTCTCGCTTCAGAAAATAAGAGCTTTTTTTTTATTTTCACTTCAAAATTATGAATACAACATAGTTTTCTTTATGACAGCTTGTATCAACACGTAAGTCAAGCACTACTTGATCTACTTCAAGAATAGTTTCAGTTTAAATAAATAGTAATTGAGATAAGCAGTGCTTTGCTGTAGACATTCTTTAGCACCGGCAGACTGCAGTGCATGTGCTGCTCACACCTAGGAAGAACTGGCATTTGAAGGTGGTCAGGTTCTGACAGAGCCCCAGCCACAGATAAGGAGTGGCTACTCCTCGTCCAGTGAGGCAGGGGATCAGATGTGCATCCACATCTCAGCAACCCCGTTTGCCATTTGAGGCTTTTGATCTGGTGGCTGGCACAGACTTGTGCTGAGGCACAGATCACCACAAGCAGTAACTGAGAGGCTGGGGGTGGCAATCTGGCTCTTTCTGCTGACTTAACCATGCAAACTGCAATTCCCAGCAGGGAAGTATGGTTTTATAATGACCCAGAAAGAGTCGTCAGGGCTCATCTGCATAGCCATTCACATATGCCAGAAAGTCAGCATTATGAACACAATCTTTACATTGTTAAAAAAAACTAATCCTACATCAAAAACCCAAGAACAGTGGTTGAATGCTTCAAGGATTAGCACATATTTTCTGTGCAGAGAAATTTTATTTTCAGAGGACAAGGGTAACTATTTGAAAGCTGTATAGAAAATGACTGTTCCTTTATAACTTTGCACTTTTGCTTATATACCATTTTCCCCTAATTCTACTACAGTGATGCTTTACCCAGCTTACAAGAATTCTAAGAGAAGTGACATCTATACAAACATGAACAAGCTTTAGAAGCTGAGCTACACCTCAGCCGAAAGCATGCCTTCAAACTATACCTGAAAGCTATAGTTATACTCTTCAACTAAGACCTAAATTGTTTTTAAAATGCCTCTTTCTACAAGTGCAGCTCTTAAAACAGTGAAACTGGTTCATTTCTCTGTAAACTGCTTTAGGTTTCACTGGGTTAAAAGTCTAGAAACTGTCTCCAAACATGAAGCTTTAGATGAAGATGAGCAGAAGAATGCATTTTCTTACCTACCACTTGTAATTAATTAAAAGAAAAATAAAAATTAGAAAGAGTAATCTCATTGCAAACTTAGTATTTTAGAGAAACAAGTTAACATTTTAGAAAAAGGTAGCATTGAATGAATTCATTCCGTATTCAGGAAAGCCATTCAAAACATACTGTCGGTCTAACGTATATTCCCAGTAATTTTGTGCTTGCCATGGGTAAATACATTGCAAACGTCAACACAGAGAATTATATTTTTATATGAATTGCTACATTTATTTATCCACTTGTGAAGAAAACAGCATGATTCGTAGGAAAACAGGTACCAGTTACATGGTTTTATAACTATTGTTCTAAAAAATAAACAAAAGCCTTGTAAGCCTTTTACAGCCAAAGGCTTGATTTTAAAAACTAAGTTTCAATTATAGCTTTACAATGCAAGTAGCACTCATGAAAGTAACGTAAGTATAACTACACTTATAATGAAAATATAGGAATCACAGCAATTGCTCAGTTTCTTTCTACACTAGCAGATTCATATATACAACCAAGCTTGTGTCTACAAACACAAGTGATCCATGTAGAGATAATGAAACATCTTTTTGACCATATGGGAAAATATTTGCAGTATTGGAGGGTGAGGACTGGTAGAAATCAGTACAGTACTTCTTCCTCAAGATACCTTCTGTAGCACGCACGTTTTGCGTGCTAGGGAGAGTAAAGCCTTTCCCAGTGCACATAGGTTAAGCCAACCAGTGCTGCACACTTCTTTGCTTTATGGGAAGCAGCTCAGCTTAAATATCTAGCTACCATGAGTCCTTCTCCTGAGGATCTGGAGTTTTCCTGCTACCAATTCAATAACAGCTGCTCAGTGCCAGTGCAATGCAACTCTAACAACATCCTATGGAGGAATCCCAAGTAAAGATCTCTCAAGAAAAGTGGTTAAGTCTCAGAGAGGGTTTTAACTATTAAGACAAGGATCTTGCATTAGAGTGCCCTTAGCAGTTTCTGAATTTCTTCATGTCACACAGGTTTACACAACGAAATTACTTGTGACTGCTCTCCTAGACTATCACAAATGCAGCACTCATGGTGTAATACTCAAGCTGTAAAGGGACACAGGTTACTTTAAACTATTTTGATGTGCATTTAAGAAAAAAAGCTACAGGTGAAGAATGAAGCTGCTGCACTTGAGGGGGGAAAAAAAGCAAAACAGTAGTGTCAAGTGCTAAGAGGAAAAAAAGGAACAGATCAACTACTCCATTATCAACATCTAAGGGACAAAAAGCTGAGGAAGCCTCAGCTAACCAGGAGTGCATGGATGCTGCAGGTGGGAAGAAATTACTGCTAAATTTTTTCAGGGAAATGGACTGCCAAGCAGCTTTCTGGGAAATGTTGCTCTCATGACTTTCAATTTTTGACAACTTGCAGTTCTCTAGGTGCATTGTGATGGACAGTCATCTTCCAAACAACAGATGTAATTCTGGTAACAGTTGCTTTACTTCACCGTTTACTTTGCACTTTGTTAGGTCCCTGCTCAGAGCATTGAGCACAACTCCTGAGGTCCCCCTGCAGAGCAGTTCTTTCCTACCCTATTTTCATTCTCCAGGCATATTAGCAGGGGAGGATTCAGGCAGAGCTCCAAGTCAGCCTACAGAGAAAGCTGGGCAAACACTGCATTGTTCTTGGTAAATCTCATTAAGTTATACAAGACTGTGGTAACTCTAGATAACCTAAAGATTAGGAGGAAATAAAGATGGGTATCTGAAGTGCCTTTCTGCAACTCAGGGCACTGCACTGATTCTCCTATCTGTCAGTCTGCTGTGTTGCCCCTATCCAGTGAACGAAAACATTGTAAGAAAAACTAGGAGTTGCAATTTTAAAAAGCATATCTGACAGTCCCATTCCAATTAACACAGATACAGCAAGTACCTCTAAAATAAAAATCTGCTTTTCCTGTCACTTGCACTACACAAGTTGCAATAAATCAGTGTAAGCTGTCAGATAAGCTGGGCAATGAAATACTCCACTGCTTCAGCTTGCTGTCTGCCAGCTTCTAAGTGACCCAGCTTTTTGTACTTGAGGCACAGCTACTACAGAGTAGTAGATTTTAACTCCTTCATACCTGCTCCCACTTAGAAGTGGAATCCATCCTTAAAACTTAAAGATTTACAGTTAGAAGCCACATTCTCCTTCAAAGTGACAAGACATTCTCATTGAAGGTTCAGCTTGAAGTGAAAAGATTCATGCACAAGCTACCACTGAGAAAAATACCTAAATCCAGGATCTCTGGAAAACAAACTTTGCAAGTTCTGTGATTACAGCATTACTCCACTTTCACAGAGAAAAATTTATGAAGAAATTTCCATATTTGAGAAAATTGAAAACTGGTAAGACCAGAGCAGGGAAGGGTCTCTGAATCCTCACAGGACTCTTTCCAAAGAAACTCTCTCAAGTAATTACTGTCTCCCATCTTGATTTTCCCTATGTCACATTTCACCTGATCTTTTAATTAAGTTTTCATAAAGCAAGATTTAACTGAAACACCAATTACAGTAAAACCTAGCTACATATAATTGAATTTTCACTCAAAAGTAAAAATTACTTTATTTACATTTTAAAACATTTTTGGTCTACTTTCTCTTTCTTATTTCCCAAAACAAAAGGTAGGGACTGCTGACAATACTGCAGGAGAGCAACATCAGAAAGCAGAATTAATTACCCACTGGGAAAGAATCATTAAACTGAGCACTAATAAAGTAACTGTGAGTAGGAAAGGAACTAGTTGTGATGTCTTCTAATAAAGCACCAAGAACTGGCAATGAAGCACAAAACAGCTCATAGGAGACTGGATCTCTGAATTAGTCACTCACTACCCACTCCTACCTGCCCAGTTAGAATTATTAATACTTGCATGCAGTAAGAAAATAATAAAACCACAGTGTTTTCCCCATAAAATTTTACAATCCATTGCAAAGCACATGTTGATAACAGGCTTTTGTCAATGAGGCTGGGAAGAGGACTCTACTCTAGCAGAATGCTACTCTTCCTGCCTCCTTAAGAACAGAATCCTCTTCCTTAACACTTGTAACCTACTACAACAATATAACAGCTAGAAAAACTCCCCATGGACTATGCTTCCAATGCAGTGTGTTCTTTCAGCACTTTATATCTCTACTGCTCATCATCTGGAGATCTACCTTTCAAATACTGTCCAGTTCACATGCACATGCTCATTCTGAGTTTACACTGTTGTCTTTTCTTAGTTTAAAGGACTTCTTAATTGCTAATATGTACAGACCTTTTGAGTACTGTTTCAATATACCGTATCAGAAAACTCAAGCTTAGGTATGACTTACCAAAAGCATTTAGTGGCAGTCCTCTAATGACTCTTGTGCCAATTGCTTGTAAGGCACAGAATAGGAAGAAACTGAAGAATAAGCATGGTCAGTGATACAGCATGTCAGATTACATTCTGGAACTTAAGTCTATATTACTACACTGAGATACATCTTAGAATGCTTTTTAGAGGCGGATAGATTTTTGGCAATCTTCTTCTCCTCAATGACAAGTATGTGACAATTTGTATATATCTGTATCTATCAGTTTGCACTTCCAGTTAAGTAAAATTACCTACAGTTACAAAGTCATTTGGGAATTATATAATAAACTTAAAAATTAATTAAACAGTCATTAACTGCAATTTGTAACAAATAATTTACCTGCATTTCAGTTAAGACTGAATGTCAGGCTGTCCTGAGACCAGACCTCTCCAAGTAGTACCACCAACAGTACTGCCTGTCTAAAGGCCAAACACACACCAAGGAGGGACAGAGAAGAGATCTGACTATAGAGGAAATTACCTGAGAAATTGAAAATCAGACTATAAAGTCCATTAACAGAAATTGCAGTGTTGAACAGGTTAGACTGATAGAAAAAATGATTACTATTTTTTTTTAAATAAGTCCAAGAATATTTTTGAAGATGCAAACATCAGTTCCACCTTACAGAAAGAAATATGGAGGCATAAAGCACCACAGTCACTTGATGATCCAAATGCCAGAAAGTGAAAAATCCAAGAATTACAGATTGGTCTTATGTTCATTAAGCAAAAGACTGCATCAGACGCTTGGGGTTCCATTGTGCAGGCCAGGGCTTTCAACAGTACAGCAGATATTTTCTTATTCATAGAATGGTTTGGGTTGGAGAAGACCTTAAATATTATCTAGTTCCAACTGCCCTGCCACGGGATGGGCAGGGACACCTTCCACTAGATCAACTTACTCTGACCCCCTTCCAGGGTGGATTCACAATTTCTCTGGGCAATCTGTTCCAGTGCCTCAGCCCTCCCACTGCAGTATTTCAAGTGAGTGGCAAAGTAAAACAACCACATGCATGTATTAACTTATTAACTTATTTTAACATAAGACTGTAATTCAGGGTTGTGCTTGTGCCTTAGACAAAAAACTTCATGTTATGGAAAGATGAGCTTGAGGCTTTGTGTCTGTAGCTCTTTGTATCAGCATGAAATCATTTTTTTTTCTTGCAATAGTGTTCTTGCTACAACTGCTTCTACAGCACACAAGCAAACAAAATGGGTTCCAGGTTGTAGAACAGGCAACCCCCTCTGGTACATGCACTGGCAAAGTTTGACTGTGACTTAGAAAACCGATGGCTACAGACCCTGTAACAAGACAAATTTCCAGAGTACAGAACACACACAGCAAGAGTGAAAGTGAAATGCAGCAGACCAGACACTTCTTGGCATATTATTGCTTCAGGGATGTTATGTATTTTAGTGGCTGATAATGCATGACAAATAGAAATCCAAACCAAAGAACGCTCAGAACAACTGTGAAAAGGAGACAGAGTAAAGCAAACACTTCTCAACCTATTACTGCTTTAGGGATACAAGTATTTTAGTCCTGATAATGCAGGACAAACAGAAATCCAAAGAAAGAGCCATACATTGCTTCTGGATGATTCAGCTGCATTGGGAACATATTTGTGTGAGACTGAGAAGCATGCACACAGGCATTTTTATGTTTGACTACAACTAGCTGAATCATTTGCTTCATGCAAGAAACAGAGCATTGCTGTAAGCAAAATACCATAGAAGATTAATATAAGCACTTACAAGTAAATACTCTATGTGTTATCTTCAAATATCAGTTTAAAAGTCTCACAAACTTCTCTAGAAAATCTGCCTAAAGCTATACTTTTCAGTTGTAGCTCAGTATGACATCCATATCTATCTTACAGACTTAATTTTATATGAACCTACAACTACCTGATGAACGGATTTGTATATCCTGTAAAGTACTGTAATAATTAGTAGTTTATCAAGATCATGAGGTAAAGAAATCAATTTTGCTGGGAGTGTGCCAAGTCGGGCCTCTTGAACTTCTTCCTCTTGCTCACTGCTACAGCACAGATGAAAACTAGTTACCCTGTGCAGGTGTTAAAACATACAAATCCATATTATCTAAGTCAAGAAACACATCCCTACTTGATAAAAATTTAACAAAAAAGAAAGGACTGAGAGAAGAACTATATGTCCACACTTGATAAAAACATTTAAAGAAGCAGAAAGAATGGCCCCATACCCCAAAGCCATTCTTTGTTTTTTCTCTTGCGCTCCACAGCACAGCTGTGGAATCTGTTTCAACCACACTAATCCTGAAAATCTGTACACTTGGTTTACAGTATCGTCTTGCATAACCATCTTTAATCCCCTTTTTTCTCACCCCAAAAATACAATCAACCCCTAATTAAAACCTCCAGCAATATAATTTTATTTCATAACTCTATTCTTTCTGTGCATAGAGGCACATGTGGAATTCTCCAGATGTCTGCACTCCTTCCTACTTCCCAATGTGGCTGTCTAGAAGGCCAGGATCAGACATTGTTTCTCACCAAATGGGCCAGGAAAGACAAGTATGGCAGATGAATTACTGAAGTTCAAATAGTGCTACTTCAGCACTCACACTTCCAGTTCCTCCTTCTATGCACCAGTGCAAGGACTGTGATTTCCCAATTTCCCTACATCCCAGTCTAAATTAAATTCCCTAGGGAAACTTGGGGGTAAGAAGCCATTGCAGCTAGAAAAACTGAAACACTGACTAGTTTGACTGCAGCAAAGTAGCTCATAAGAAGTCCCCATCACACAAGCACAGTTTCATTCCATGTATGCCAGCCAGATGAGTCTCCAGGAAGAAAAGCAGAATGAATACCAAAGCTTTAGACAGCAGGCTAACAGGCAGCCCAGGCTTGTCCTCGTCCAACCAGCACACTGCCATAGAGATTTATGCCTCAGCAACCCATCCAAAACAGTCACACACACAAATCCATACTCAGGGATCAACCATAAGCAGAGGCTCAATTAAGTCAGCCAGAAACATGCTAAGATGCTAGATAAGGAACACCAGAAAACATGCACACAGTGCCTTAGAAGTTTCACCACTACAGGGTGAATTACTGAGAATTAGCTTCTGAATAGATTAAACACAACTGTTCTAAACAGGTGGCTCAGATCTTGCTAAAGATCCAACTGGTATTACAGGACTGCTGGTCTTGAGCTATGAGGAAAAGCCTTCTCCACACTCCTGCATAACAAGCTCAGAGTACTGTTTCTTCCTGTGCAAGGAGACACTCCACATCTAAGAGGATAATGATTAATAGCCCAGATAGTACTTGGGTGTCAGGCAAAGCAATTAACTTTGAATCAGCGAGAGGCCTGCAGACTGATACAAGACAGCTTTTGAAGGAAGGGAAGGAGTAGGTGGGGACAGAGTAGGCAGAATCAAAGCCAAAACACAAACAGTACCTCTTCTTGTTCTAAAGTCTCCATCAGAGACACAACAGAAGGTAAAACAACAAAGCACGACCTAAAAAAATATGCCATGAAACTCCAGCTTTTTCAGAAGCACTCAGGCTGTTGAACATGATAATATTTTGTGTAGCTCAGCTAGTAAACCTGCAGACTGGGGTCAGGAGAAGCCCTAAGCCTGCAGGGCGCTAAGATGCACAGACAAAATCACATAGAGCACACAGGTGCAAACAACAATTGTGCCCTACCCAATGTTAGATTTTATGATAAATCATATCTTCTCATCCAAATTGTAAAAGATTTAGTAAAGTACATTCCCACTCACTAAAAAGGAAGTTAACATTATTTGTGTAATGTTCTACTCAATGTGTGCCCACATTTCTGCTATATCACCAATGATTTTTTCCAAGAACATGACAGTCAATCATTACAAGAGGAAGGATCTGTGCTTTATTTCTCCTCCTACCCAAGCACAACATACAGCACAAAACCAGACCCAAGTACTAGCTCAAAATATTCTCACGGTGATTGAATTTTTGGGCTAAAACATCATGAATGCCTATGTATAACATTTAGCCTTTTCCACCTCTATCTTCAGGATCCTAAAATTGCCCAGGTGGCTTTGGATTTCATTCATACCAAGTTGTTCCAAGGTGAATTGGACTGGTGAGGTCAGCAGCACCTATGATTAATGCAGAAGCAGGAGTTCTACCAGGCAAAAGAGTTAGCTGAACTCCATAGCAAATAAAACCAGACTTACCTTTTCCCTCAGGCAGATTCCCCATTCCTGTGCTGACATAGCTACTACTGACCTCAACAGTCCAATAATCAAGGACCTGTGAACAAACAAAAAAGGTCACTTGTATGCAAACATCTGCTGAAGTGCATGCTTAAAGTACACACAGCTTTGGACTTAACCACTACTTCCTCCATACTCAGCACAGCCTGTTTCATACATTACCACACTGCCTTCATCAGATGTTAGACTGTCCACACTCTCCATCAGAGCTCCAACCAACAATTCTAAAAAAATCAACTAACCAAATCAGAGAGCAAGTACTTAGTGGTGGGTCCCTATGATTTTTATCTCCTTAACATCATAAATAAAGCGTCCTAGGTAGGCAGCTACAAGCAGAACAGTAAGTTCAAAAGTTTTGAATAGGCAGAGCAGGTCCTCATACAACTAGGACAGCAAACAAAGCACACTGACCTGAACCTTAGGCACATAAAAAATGCCATAAGGAGGAGTATTTCTTTCCTACTATCATCTGTTGAACAAGTAGATTCCAAAGGAGTACTAGCTCTGACTTGAGTCCTCTGACTTTGGGATTCTGATATACCATCCTCCATCAGCTATACAAGAATTTAGGTTCCCAGCTCTCCCTGTTCCCAACTGCACTCCAGTTAGATGTTCAAACAGGAAGCAAAAATATTCCATCTCTATAACACCTCATGTAGGCTCTGTGCTTCTGCTATCTTTCTAGATTGCTGAAGTTGCTCCGGACTTCTTGTCATGGCTTTCATCATAATTTATTTAGTTATCTACCACTTTTCCTATAAAAATCTTGTAAGTGCTTTATTAAGTACATTTATTAGCTTCAATAAAGAGGTTTTGCTTCCAAATTTCTACAGGCACCCTTGAGATAGTAGCTTCTTTTTTTCCTTTCATAACTCCTGATAATTTTTACAATTGGAATGTTTACAATTTTTACAGCTGGAATGTGAAACCTATGCTACAACAGCATGAGAAAAAATTGCAACATGCTCAGAAGTTAGCTGTCTTCAGCATCAAGATCATCTGACTCTTTTTTAAAGAAATTATTGAATCCTGACTGCCTGTTCATTTCTGTGAGCTAAATCAACAACTCTATTTTCTCCAGGTTAAGTACTGCAAGTTCCTCCAAGACTAGAGCTGTAAAACCTAATGGGTCATACTGTTTGAATTTTCATAATATTAGTTAAAAACCCACAGAATCACTGATAACTACCAAGTATTGTAGTACCATTACAGGTACTACCGGGCTTTGAACAAGAATCAATGGTAATTTAAGGAAGGAAATCAGAGGGATGCAAACAGGAACTGCCAATTTCCACCAGCTGGTCTGGTCTTGTTTTGGAGGCTAAACTGCACCACAAGGCATGAGAACAGGATAGCACTAGTGCTCCTTCTCCCTTCCTGCTCCTCTGGGTACAGCAGTTCTGCTCTGATACTGCACCAGGAAAAAGGAGGAGTACTTCTAGATCTGGTCATCTCTCACCCTTGGAAATGAGAGACATGCAAAAGCAAGATCTGATGAACTGCAGGAGACAGCTCAGAGAAGATAGTTTTCAAATGCTACCAATACCTAACTTTTCTTTTCTATTAGAAAAAATGCAATTGATGGCTTATGAATGATGGCACTACTCTGACAGCAACATATCAGTCCTAACAACATGAAGTTACTTAATGACACTAAGGTCACCATGTTTTTATAACTGTCAACTTAAAGGAAAGAAGACGGTCAGGCAAGAACAACCAACCCAATGCAAAACTTCAACATCCACCCATTTATTAGGGATGTGGTGAGTTCAAGATGGATTAAAGTTCCAATTATTGGTGCCTTCAAGTAGGCCTAATTTCAAAGTTCTTATCTGGTGAACCAAGAGTAGAAGTACTAAAACTACAAAAACATACCTAGAGAACTATCCAGTGTTACCATGAAAGGGAGATTGGTCAAGTCTTTGTAGGGTTTCCATGTTGTTCTAGCACGGAATATTTAGGAGAAGGAACAGGAGAGAATTTCTTACGAGCAAACAGAAATTAAAAACCTTCCATTGGCACATGCCAGCAATCAATTCAGTAGATGTTTCTCAGAGCAGAGCTCACCATAACACATTCCCTATTTACAAGACCACACACCCCACAGCATGGGCAAGACAACCTGTGTAACCCCAGGCAGGTTCTTTTGCTCTTTCCAACTAGAATACATTCCCCTGTATTTCCAGAGAAAGGCAGCAAAACACAAACACATGCCTAATACTTTCAGCTGCTGGAAAACAATCTTTTTCCAAAGTGATTATGTGCACAGACACATTAAAACCACAATTACTGGTTTTGCTTCCCTTCCATGGGAAGCAATAGTGGAGAAAACCATGTACATGAGGCTCCTAAACAAATGAAAAGGGAAACAAAAGCGCTGCTACTTCTTGTTTCTGCAGGTTAGCCTGCAGAAACTCCCATTTCTGAGAACAGGCTTGAAAACTCTTGCCATAGGACTCCCACTTATGGTACAAGTTTCTAGAGCTATTTAATTTTGTCTAGACTGTGAAAATAAGGGTGATGGCAAGGTGACTCTAATTTTAGATACACATTTTTGTTTACATAGCAGGTTCTCCACCAATTCTGGCATCTCCTGGTTTTGTGTCTATCATCTGGAGATTGACAACCACTTCACTCCTGCCTCAGAGACAACTGAGCATGCAGCTGTATGTGCTTGGCTGGCTGTCCATTAGATTAGAGAGCTCCTCAATGCTACCAATTGAGATGAGACCTGTGGAACTCAGACCTTCCCAAATAGTGTTGAAAAGTTCTAGAATTGAGGCCTGAAGCAATTGCCTCCCTGAAGACTGTTCAGCCTTGCAGTGTCTGTCAGCCCATCTGCTAAAAGCATCAGGTATCACTGGGGTTCTCCACACTGCCTGGAAAATTGTTTTGCCTTGAAATTGTCTTGTCACTCAGGAGTAGGAAAAAATATGCTTGTTGCTGTAAAACACTCACAAAGGATGAGCCTCAAGGTCAGCACCAGGTGGTCCTGGAAAACATCAGCTCTAATGAGAGCCAAGAAGTCTTTCAGATTAGCCACAGAGTACAAACCTCCTCCAGAGGTATCTCCTCCTTTGCTGAATTACACTGGAAAAATCAAGGAGGGGGGTGGAAAAAAAGTTCAGGCAGAGAAGTTGGGTTGACAGCTCCTGAATACACACACCTAAAAATCCATCTCCAGAGGAAGGGGGGAAAGATCCCGGAGTGACAACTACAGTACAAGCCCAAGGTAAACGCAAACAGTTGCATTTATCAATAAACATACACCTCTTTTTTTTTTTTTTTTTTAATTTACACAACTACTTCAGTGTCTGAGCTCACTAGCAGATAGCCACACAAAATGATGGCAGAACTCCAAGGAAAGTCAAGCCAGGTGCAATCCCTAGGGCACATATGGGGACTTCAAACAAGAATCTGCTGTTTGAAGGGGAGGAACACAAAAGGAAGTCTGTACCCAGTTGCAGAAGAGGCAGACACCCTTGCTATTTAGCCAAATAAGAGACCAAACCTAGGAGGGACTGGGAACACATTGGCCAACCCCATGGCTGAAAGCGTGCTGTGGCCCATCCACAGCCAGCTAGGTGTGTGGGGGGCTCTGGGGTCACAGTGTGGCATTTTATCCATGTCAGCAGCACATCTGGAAGAGACTTGTGAAGAAAGAAGGGACAGACTGTCTGAGCTAAGAAACCTAAATTCAGTGAATGGGTATATAAAGAGCCAAAATAAGAAACCACCTATGAAAAAATCCCCTTCAGAACATGCATTTGCTTTGAATAAATCCTTTATGAAACCAGTCTAAATCTGACAACGAATCAGAGGAAGATCAGAAACTGAAAGAACAGAAATGTGTGATTTTAAACCTTCATTTCTACAATTATCGTGCACAAAATGTATTTTAGAAGAGTTTGCACTCAAGTTGCATCAAAAGACTTACAGAGAGTTTAGCTGAAGTAATTAGATGACAACACACTCATCCAGAGCCGTGTTACACAAGATCTCTGCAACAGAATTAACAACTGCTTCTCTTGATACTTGTTCACAGGCATAATCATTGCAAATAAAAAGCCCAAAGGTAAAACTCTGCTCTCCTGATTTTCATCAGTCACTGGTTTCAGGCTTCCAGCAGCTCAATGCAGACTCAGGCTCCTCACAAACTTCACACCAGAAACACTGATTGTACCAGTCAGTTGTGAAAACCCACCAGTGAAGACCCATAAAACAATTTTGCAAACAAAGCTATCCATCAGGCCCGTTATACCTCTGTGGTGCCAGCATGTAGCACAGCCACAGTTGTTCACTTTGAGCCCAACCACCTTGAGTAGAAAACATCAATTTTCAGGACTTCTGCACTTAGGAACACACTGCAAGCTTCCTTCAAGTTGCCTTTTTATCAGGAGTAAGAAGACCATAATTTCAGTTTTATGTCACCTATGAAATTGATGCTTTTTATTTTTTTCCAAAATAAACAAAGATACTTAAAATCTGACAGGAATTGTGTTTTGATAAAACAGTTTGACCAAGTACAGGGAAAATTATTTTAGAAAAATTCCCATGCTTTGAAGATAGAAAAAAAATTTCAAGTTTTATGAACTATGAGAATTAATTTATTTTTAAAGTTAAATAAAAACAATAACAAGAAGGCCAAAACACCTCCCTTGTGACTTTAAAGAGTTTCCAGAAGAATCAAAAATCCAAAAATTCTCTTAGATAGAATTCTGTGTACCTAATACTTTATTCTGAAATGGTCACTAAATATAAGGTAACAACATTCATGAGCAAATTGCCAATTTTTGTATTGTACCATCAGACAAAACAAAAAGGGAGGCAGTGCTTGTTGATGTGACAGTGAACTGAGCATAGCACTGTGTATGCTGTCCAAGGCACACTAAATTAGTGGACTCCAAAATATACAGCTTTTCATCTTAAAGTAATCCTCGTACCCTGAAAGATTTCGTCTCCAGTCAGAAGCTAATGTATCCTTGCAGAAGCTTTTGCACAAGAACAGATTAAGCTCTTAAAATACAGAGACCCAATCCTGAGCACACACAGTAATGTCAGTAGCTTCAGATCCTGGAAGCTTGGGTGACCATCTCTGGGCAGTGACAGCGTAAGTGTCAATTGCAACAACCCAGAAATTTGTCTCTCCATCCCCCTCCGTCCCTACTGCCAGCTTATATGAACAAACCACTGTCTCCAGAGGAAAAAATAACCTATGAACCTCTGGACTGAAAATTACAAGCATCTGTCAGAAGCAGCACAGCATATTTGGGGGTTGAAGGTGACTCCAGAACGTACGGAGGTGTAAACTCCTTTAAAAAAACCTGCTGGACATTCAGTTATAAAACCAGACTTTAGCTTTAGAGCTTCCCATATCAGGTTGTCGAGGGAGGATGAGAAGATTAATCTGGTTTTCCAAGATAAAAATACACATCACCTGAAAAAGCTCAATCATATTCAGAAAAAAAATATGAATATATATATATATAAAACCCAGCACACACATCCTCATATTTCATAGGCAACATGTCATACCAGTTATTTTCTAGTATTTACACAGCATATCTGGTATTCCAGATGATAAGGTGGACCTTTATTTAACTAGTTCAGAGTAGTAACACAGAGTTTGTACTACATGATGCAAGTCCTTTGGATAAATTTAGTTATTTTTGTCATTTGGTATTGAACCTCACTGTCAGTAAAAGCCAACCCCACCAGGGGAGCCATGACCATATGCCAGCGCTTTTCACTCCTGCCTAATTCTGTGTACAATCTTGTTTCCTCTGCTCAGAAAATGACCTACATATGTAGTCAAAAGATGCTACCAGGAGCACTACATATGTCAGATTCAAATATAGCCTTAAAAAAAAAAATACTACAGACATTTTGAGCACAAAGCAAGCACTGAGCAGTAGGCTTACTGTGAAGATACATCATGCACGAAAGACTGGGATCAAGGAGAAAATAAGGCACCTAACCAGGCAGGTTTGCACTGCAGACTCAGTAACGTGCATATACTGTAGTCCTAAGTAACTCTGCTCTCATGAGAGCTTGGCTAGTGTGTACATTAAGTAATGCCTAAGCCCCACATTCAGCAAGAAAACAAAACCCTGAAAAGCTGATCATGAATTGAGCACCATTTATTCTGCATGCCAAACAAGACAGGAGTATCTAATAATCCAGCTAATGACTGTACATCAAGACAGAGATCAACTTTGGAGGAGCAAGCTTAATGCTGTCACTTCCTGAACTCTGCTCAAACTGCTTTCCTTCCACAGCTGGTATGTAAGTGTTCTTGAAAAAGTAATCTGAACAGCTTACTACCTTAAGCACCATGCAAACACCCACCTACATCAGCTGTAAACATTAAAACATTCAGTACCCTCAGATGACAGAAGGATAAACTACTCCCATTGTAGACAGGTGAGCTGTTGGCAAATCATGGCCAATGGGTTCAGGCAAATTGGGACATTGGACTGATTACAGCCTAAGAAAGAAGTGATTTTGCAAACATGGCTGTTTATTACCATCCTTTCTAGTCTCTACTATGTTTGTCCCAGTGATTACTCTTCTCACTCTCCACCTTCCTTCTCAAGGCAGCAGGTTTTCAGTAGAAATAACTCTCATCTCCAGTCACGCCTTGTTCTTGCTTTTAGTGTTTCAGTTCTGGCCTGACCTCAGGCTTTGGGACAGACCAAAGATGAGCCAAGTGAAGGGACCCAGATTTCCTGTCAAGCACACAAACTACAGCAGCCAACACAATACAATAGGCTGAGGCCTTCACCATTATCAGATGCCATAGATCCAAACATGCTTTGTACCAATGACTTTTTGTCCTGGCTAAGCTCATGCAAAGTGTTACCAAGCACATGCAATCCAATTTCCCAAACGTTTGGATTTTGCCTGCATTTGCTGTAATGGGTATCTGTCCAAGTGTTGCCTTCCTGAGATCTGGCTCAGACAAATTCCTAAAGAGTCTGGGATACCAGAACTGCTTGGAAATGGGCAGGTGGGAGGGAATAATGGCCATAACCTTGTTCTTAAGCCGTTTAGCCTGGAACTGTCATGAACTATGTATTTAGAAATTCAGATCTGAAAAGATCTAAGGATGATCTAAGCTCATGCTGAACATGTTTTCCCTTTTTATGCATTCCCTGTATTTCGTATGTACACCGAGGGGAGGACAGAGGGAAAGGGAATGTAACTGTTTCCACCATAAAAATCTATTCAACATTTACAATAAAAAAGGGTTTAGGCTTGTCCTTGAGAGAAAGACTTTATTTCCAGAAACATCTCTTTCTGTAATGGCTGTATAAAAAAGGAGAGTTTTTCCATTGCAAAGCAGCTCTAAGGCAAATGGTAAAAAATGGACAAGACAGACAAATGAGAGATGTTCCTCATTTTAGCATCTATCCTGTGGTTTTCATCCTTGAAAGTTCAACTGTATTCCTTTATAAATCACAGTCACAAGAAAAATAGCCATTTTCTCACACAGACAAAATTAACATTGATCCACCCTGCACCAGCAAGGGCAGAAGGAACATCACCACATCTGCTTTTACAGCACCACAGTACTGCTCATAACACAGTAATTCATTTAGTAAATGCAAGCAAACACATATATCCGGAGTAGATCTCTTGATGGGCAATTTGCAGAGAGCTACAGGAAAGAAACCTAAGAAATGTACAAAACTACACACAGTTAAGAAGGTTTTTACTGGTTTTCAGGTAGGAGAGCATTCGTAACACTACACCCCCGCACCCTCACATTTTAGCAGTTCGTAATATCATTGAAATGTCACATTAGTGAACAGACTTCTTATACCAACATTAGGAAGTTCTGGCTCACTTTGGGCAGTAAAGTGATAATCAGAAGTCTCCAAGAGATGAAAGGGAAGAAAAAAGTTCTACCAATTTCTAATGCCTTGATGAAATTATCCAGGCTCCCTCTGGTGGGAGATTTAATGTAGAGACTGTTCCAGTTTGCTATATGAGAACAGCTTTGAACCACAACAGTTTTTTTCTTTTGTAAAATAAACTGCGTTAGGATTGGACTCTGCAATTCCTGGAGTCTCATCACGCTTCAGTCACAGTAATCTGAGGTAAAGTTTTGTTTCTGGCCCTAAGCTACATCACATAAAGAAGAGCAATTCGTGATTAAAAAAACAAAAAACAAAAAAAAATCACATTTTTAAAATATAAATTAGTGTCTTTGTGCTCCAAAATCCTCAGAACATGTCTCACTTCAGCTCTCCAGAGTCCCAGCAGAACCACCACCTCTACCCCTGATGTGGACAGAGGCCAAAGAGAGATCACTCTCCCCAGGGCACACAAGAGATCTAGGGCTCCTAGTTTTCTTTTCTGTGGTTTATGTATTGATTATATTAAGTCCCAAGTGTCGTATCTCTCCGACAACTCCAATTTCATTTATTTGCACCACTGTAAGACAATTCCAGCATGCCTATGTATCTCTCTACAAAACACACACACAGAGGAGTCAAGCAAGCCATCCATCCATTTCATTTCTCTACACCCCCTGAAGTTGTCATTGTAACCAGCTACGGTCAAGGAACATGACAAGCTTTACAAACACAAAAAGACATCACATTTGGTATTTTTAGTATCTCCCACTAAATATATGTACCACATATTGCTATTAAAATTCCTGTTATGCATGCGATCTCATAGTCAAATTCAGTTTTGCCTCCTGAACTTCATGACCAATGTTATCAACATTTTGCAGTCTGAAGTCTTGATTAAACAAAAAACATGCAGAGAGGTAGTATTAAAAAAAAAAAAAAAATTAGAAGAACCATCCAGCTTGGGGTAGGAAAACCGCAACCTGAAGATGTTGCTGTACGGGAAGACCAGCATGAGCGCCTACATGGATTTCTGACAGCCTTTATGACTCACTAATTTTTCTTCCTTAATAAGGCCACGATTTGCATCAGAGAAAGTGTGTCTACAACAAGCCTGAGGACTCAGAAAATTATCCAATGGCTAAGAAACATAACTTTGCTACACAGAGGAAAACAAGTTTAGTTCTCAATTTGTCCTTGTGCTTTCAAATAGAAAAGGTTGCAAGATTATACCTACTATAGCCCAAGGATTCTGATTAACCTCATACAGCCCATCTTAGATGATAAGTATAATTCAATTACTGCCAGACAGGATGGCAGCTGAAGTTGAAGAGTAACCGAAATTTTGGGGACATTTAGGATATAGTCGGCATAGAAACCAGTCTCATAGGTTAGAGGAAACAGTCCTCATCACCACAAGTTCTTTGGGACAACTATAAAGTTTTACGAGAATCCACTGCTTGTAACCCATATAGGAAGGCAAACAAAGAGCAACAATTCACATTCAGGACGTCATTAATGAAATTCAAAGCCTTCAAGGCAAGCCTTAACTTATTCAGACCAGGGAAATTACTACCTACCTCATTTTGTCCCAGAGGCATTTCTCTTGTGCCCAAGTAAAGCTATGCGGGGAACCAGTAGAGAGGTATTTACAGCTCAGAAAGACGTGCGTGATCTCCTCGCCCCTGACTTCCCAGAACCCCCTCAAATGCAAAGCCTGCGGTGTGCGCTGTTGACACTGTCAGACCACCCTAAAGATAAAACTGCAGAAAGGATGCGAGACCGTTCTCCTCGTACGGAAACCAGACAACTCTCCCAGCAACGGGGCAGGACTACACCAGCTCTAAGTAAAATCGAAGAGGGCAAGCACACACACAGTTCCCTTGGACACCGCGCTGCGATGGCCGTGGGACCCCGCCCCGGACCTCGCTCAGCCAAGCGTTCCCCTCGCCAGCTCCCCAGCCTTGCACACCCCGGGGCCAGTTCGCCTTCTGCCTCACCGCAAGGGGCTGCGGGCGCGCAGGGACGGCCGACTCCCGGCTCGGTTAAAACTGCCCCGGGGGAGCGCTGACCGCGCCGGGCAAGAGCCGGGTCCCCGCAGAGGAGGGAGCCCGGCGGGGCGGCGCGGCACTCACCAATGCCCAGCCCCACCACCACGCGTCCCGCCAGCAGCGTCTCCTTGTCGCGGGCAGCGGCCAGCACGCCGGACCCCGCCGTGAAGAGGCCGCTGGCCAGCAGGATGCAGGGCCGCCGGCCACACAGACCGTTCAGGACGCCGCCGGCCAGGGCGGACAGGGCGGCGGCGCCCACCGTGCTGGAGACGAGAAGCTCCTGCCAGAGCGCGTCCAGGTTGAGTTCCCTCTTGAGGAGGAGCAGCGCCCCCGACACCACACCGGTGTCGTAGCCGAAGAGGAAGCCCCCCAGAGCGGAGAAGACCGACACCACGTAGACGAAGCCGGGGGTCTCGTCCTGCTGGAACTGACGCCGCGCCGCCCGCTCCAGCTCTCCGCCCGACGCCGCGCTGTTGAGGCTGGAACAGGACTCGGCGGCGATGAGGCTCCGCTCGCCCGCCGCCGCGCCCGAGCCGGCGGACCCGTCCGCCTGTCGCCGCCGCTTCTCGCCCATCAGGTTGCTCAGGCTCCGCAGCGTGTACTCCACATTATCGCTGGCCTTGCGGGACATGGGACGGCCGCGGCAGCTCCCGCCCCGAACGGGGGAGGGCAGGGGGCTGAGGCGGGCGGCTGCCGGGCTACTCAGACTAGGGCGGCGGGGCTGCCGCTGCTGCCGACGCTACCCGTCCTCGGCGCGCCCGCCCGCCCCTCTCGGGCCGCACTCAGCTGGATGGCATCATCCCCCCGCCGCCGGGTGGACTTGAGGGGAAGTTGCCGCCGCTCCCAGCGCCCGGGCGGAGCTGGAGGCGGAGGCGGGCGGGGACAGCGGCGAGCGCGGCCCGGCGGGCGCAGGGGGCGGGCCCCGCGCCGTGCGCGGTACGGGGCAGGCGCGGTCCGGAGCGCCTGCGCACCGAGTGTCGCCGCTGCGCTCTCTCGCAGGCGGTACGGGCGGGCGGTGAGACTGGTGGCGTGTGTTCGGACCAGGAAGGAAGTCAGGATGGAAGCCAGGAAGGAAGCCCTGGGCGGGTGGGCGCCACGCAAGCCCGGGGACCGGTCCTCGAGCGCGGGGAACTGCTCCTGCTGGCAGCCCCTGCCTGCACGAGATGGAAGGGGCCGCTGGCCGGGGCTGCCCGCCCGTCCCACTGCCCAGGTGCCTGGCGCACGTAAGGATTGTGATTGACTTAATAACTGGATTGTTTCAACGGAGGCAGCGTTCAGCGTCTGCGTTTGTCATTTTCTGAAGTGCTGGGTGACACTGGGTTTGCTGCTGAGCACGGAAGTAGCTGGTTTTCGCTGCTGGAGTCTCCCAGCTCTCTTGGTTCAAACTCAGTTGAGGGGACCATTTCAGATCATTAGTGTCGATTGATTGTCCTGACCTCCCCTGCTTTCCCTCTTTCCAGAGTGTTGAACAGGAAAAGCCCTGAGGCTGCACAGCTCCACAAAGCCCTTTGGCGCTGTGCCTTTGCAGTCGCTGGCTGTCACTGCAGCGGTTCTGAGCGAGCCTGCCCGCCCCCGTCCCTGCCAGCTGCGCGGGGAGCTGTAGCAAGCGCTGCGCTGCTACCGCGGAGCGTGGCAAGAGCACTGGAACAGGCTGCCCAGGGACGACTCGCTCTCTGCGGACGCTGAAAACCCACCTGGACGTGTTCCCGTGTAACCTGCTCTAGGTAACCCTGTCTTGGCAGGGGGGTTTGAATGATCTCCAGAGGTCCCTTCCAACCCTAACGGTTCTGTGATTCTGTTACCAAAAAAAGGGGACATTTCCAGCAGTTGTTCAGAGAGGGACAGGTTTCTTACCACGTAGGAGCAGAGTTTGGAGCTTGTTCTCGTGTTTATGCTTGAAGTAGAACATCGCGTTTTGCTAATTCCACCTTTAAACAGTCTTTTTGGGGATTTTTCACCGAGATGCAGAGCCTGGCGAATCCTGTCAGCAGGAAGAGGTGCCCGGCTCCATGGGGACCCAGGCAACCTTTGCCTCTGGTGCACATGGAAGGGCCTTCCAGGTGCAATGCAGACTTTGGGGAAAAAGAATATATCATAATATCACAATATTATCATTTGTACTTCTTGTATATGTATATTGACAGATACATGGATAAAACAAAATTTTCCTTCTGACTTGACTGTCTTCTGTAGAGATTCTCATAATGAGGCCAGCCACTAGCCGGAGAATTTTGGTAATTAATTGGATCAGTTGCCAGCCCACACCTTGTGAGCAGAACTAGTCATAACCATGTGATTTTAAAAAATAGAAGAGGGAGCAAAGTCCAACATGGCCAGCTGCACACAGCCTCCTTGGTGGCCTCTGCCTCAAAGCAAGCTGTGGCATACTAATACTGGTCCAGATAATACCAACTAGATAAAATAGTGAGCTGTAGTTACTAAAATGAGTTATAGTAACAGTATAATAATGTCTATATAGTTAATTCAGTTAGAGACAGAAGTGGCAGTGGATTTCTAAATACAATAGGTCAACTTGCATGTTTGAGCATGGGAGAAGCCTGAACTAGATAGTAATTAAATGCATGTTAACATTCAGTTATTTTTAGTCAATATACGGATAACAGAGTATGATTGGCACAGGCCATTCCTTATTCTGATAAAGACCAGTAGGGGCCAACCCAGTACTAAAGCAAGAAACAGTTCTAGGTTCTAGCATCAGGAATAAAGTTATCACAGAGTATGCTGAGTTGGAAGGGACCCACCAGGATAATCAAGTCCAACTCCCAGCCCTGCACAGCACCATTTCCAAGAGTCATGCCATGTGCTCAAGAGCATTGTCCAAACGCTTCTTGAACTCTGTCAGGCTGGTGCTGTGACCACTGCCCTGGGGAGCTGTTCCAGTGCCCAACCACTCTCTGGGGGAAGAACCTTTTTCTAATATCCAACCTAAACCTCCCCTGACACAACTTCAGGATGCTCCCTCAGGTACTGTCACACTGGTCACCACAGAGAAGAGATCAGTTCCTGCCCCTCCTCTTCCCTCAAGAGGAAGTTTAACTGCAATGAGGTCTCCCCTCAGTCTCCTCCAAGCTGAACAGACCAAGTGACCTCAGTCATTCCTCATATGGCTTCTCCTAAAGGCCCTTCACTGTCTTTGTTGCCCTCCTTTGGACACTCTCTAACAGTTTAATGTCTTTTTTATATTGTGGTGCTCAAAACTGCCCCCAGCACTCGAGGTGAGGCTGCCCCAGAGCAGAGCCAGACAATCCCCTCTCTTGCCCAGCTGGTAATGCTGTGCCTGATGCCCACAGGACACAGGTGGTCCTCTGTTACGATCCAGTTTAAACCCAGAAAAGCAAAGAAAGCTAAGTCTCTGTGCATAAACCAGAAGGAACTTAGAAGGTTCAAAATATTCCCAGAAACGAGATTAAAACCAAACGAGATTAAATGTTGATGCCAAAAAATTCATGTATTTTATTTAATAGTAAAAGAGGCAAAGAGAAAGGAAGAGAAAAGAAAGAAAGAAATGGAAAAGTGTGCATGGGGGGGTGGGGTGACAGGGAGAGGGGACGGGGGTTAGGTAAGCATATCACCTATCTGAAGGTCCCAGTGATGTGTCGTTGCTCCCCTCCATCTGGTCTTCTGGCGGTGAGGGTCCACCATCACTGCTGTGGTCACGCTGCCACACGCTACGCCACGCCGCCACAAGCCACCACACCACACACTACGCCACGCCAGAGTGCAGAATCCCATGGATTAATATACACTTTGGGTCAGGTGGGAATGCCCACGTGTCTCCCCTTGCAGGGGCTGGCTTGACACACTGTCCCTTGCAACACTGAGGGTCTGTTGCATCATCTCTGGTGTTCTGGTGCAGGGTCTGGGGACCCCTTTGAGGGGGGCCCCTGTGATGGGCCATGTCACCCCCTTCTGCTGTGGATAAGCTTCCCCCACCCCGATGAGGACCCCTCAGCTGGGCTCCTCTGCACAGTGGAGGATGGGCAGTCACTGGGCTTCTGATCACAGGCTTTTTTCCCTGATACCCAGAGCCTCTCCTCCCTCCACCCCTTGGTTTGAGGGTCTGTTCGAGCCTGGCAGCTGATAGCTCTGGGGCTGTGGTCTCCACCTTGGAGGTGTTAAGCCTGTGCTTTGTGAATGTCCCCAGCCCTGAGTTGTTACTTTATCTTATCTTCATCAGCGAGCAGTGTAAGGCCTCAGTCAGGGCCCCATTCAGGGTGCAGTGGTCTCCTCTGCAGCTTTTGTAATACAGTTTTAATAGTCCTTTAAGAAAATGTTTAAGTCATAAATTATAATATTTCAGTCTCTGACACCCTCTTGGCTGCCAGGGCACTGCTGAGTCAGGTTCAACTTTCCACTGACCAGGACCGCCAGGTCCATTTCCGTGGCACTGCTTTCCAGCCTCTCGTTCCCCAGTCTGTCCGTACATGCAGGGATGGCCTGGATGTTCCAGGTGCAGAATCTGGCACTTTCCCTGGCTGAACTACTGAATGCTGGACATTTTGTCCAGAAGGATACTACGAGAGACAGTATCAAAAGCTTTACCGAAATCCAAAAATATTACATCAACTGGCTTCCCTTGATCAAATAGGTGGTTTACCAGGAACTGTCCCCTCGGGTCCAGCAGCTCTCCATGAGCAGATTTCTACAGCACCAGCAGGAGAGAAGCTGTAATCTTCCAGAAGTCTCCAGACTTGCCTGACAAACACAACACTCACTAGTTTTTATATGTAAGCCCCAAATAAAAATGTGGGACACAGTGCATGAAACAAAAAGCATTCGCACCAAATCCCTAGCCAGCTAGAAGGAATGCTTTTACAGAACAGTGTCACAACAGCTGGCTGTCACAAAAACAACCTGTCTTTTTAACAGCCATCTCAGATGCTGGAGGCATTCTGTATGTTGCAGTTAATAGAGACTCAAGAGAGCTAACAAAAAGCTTTTATTTTTTCCACTGATGGCCCAACACAATCACAGACATAATTTCTCATCAGATCATGCTGTCAAGCTTATCTCTTAAAAGGATTCCCTGAAGAAACACAACAAAAAGTTCAGCTCTGAGATGCACTACACTGAAAACTGACTTCCTGAGAAAGATGGAGATTTGGTTTGGTTTGTAGATTTTCATTATTGTGATCATCTCTCCATAGTACTGGATTTCATGATAAAAGCTGGTTTATAAACGATTTCACATTAATGCAAAATGCAGTAGGTATGATTAGTAATCTAAGACAGGGCGTCAGATCCAAAGAAGGATTTGCGTGGATTTTAGGTATGACATTACGCTTTCAAGAGATTGAATGTTTAATTGAAACACTGTTTAGATTCACAGCACTTTCTCATTCTCTCCTTCAAGGTGTGTTTGCACAATTGTTTGCCAGGATGTTGTGAACTAGATCAAAGAACTGGTCTAGCTTTAAAAAACTGAAGTTTTTGTGTTTCACAGAGAGCAGGAATAATCATAGGATTTTACTGCTTTTATGTTGTTGATACATGGCATACATCAGAAAATGTCCTCCAGAAAATTACTGAGCACTTTGTACATGTGCCCAGAATTCTGCCAGACCAGAACAGGAGAGTAAGCTCCTGTCTTTGCTGACACTCAGAAGTGGGTGGATGAGTGCCGAAATCTCCTGGGGACTTCAGACCAGCCAAAATTCACAGAGAGATGCTGTAGATGTGTTGGTGTAACAGTCTGATGGTCAACAGCCTCACCCAGTTAGTGTGAGGCTAGATTTGCTTCAGCCCAGGCAGACTGAAATCTCTTTCTCACCTCTCAAGAGAATGGTACGTTCAATAGGGAAAAGATGGATTCTTAAAGGAAATTGGGTTGATGTGCAGGCAAGAATGTAAGAGCCATGGAGCTAGACAGACAGTGAGGCAGAAAAGGATGTTATTCTGTGGAAAAAGAAGGTCAGCCTTATCAATGAGGGTTACATTCTTTACATAAAACTGGTTGCACTAAAAAAAAAGGGAGTAATACAACAAGCAAATCCTCAGATCACGAATTCTTCCCATCTCGGCTGGGGCTGTGGGGTTGGGCATGAGGGCTTTAGCCTCATGTGGGTTTCAGCAATACAGTGTCCAACCCCTTGTGTTTTTAAGCTCATAAACTAATCTCATTTGTTACTGTTTTGATGCTTTAAACTCTGATACTCTGATATCCTTTGATAATCAATGGATTTTGCAACAGTATTTTGGCAAACGGTTACTATGTGAGTTGAGAAATACACTGTCCTGGGCTGAGGTAAATCACCTAGCTGAACATGCAAAAAAAGATCAGCAAATGCAGTTTATAACAGCAGCTTATATAATGTCTGAAACCTTGGAAAAGCAATTATAGTCATGACAGAACCTTTTTTTACAAATTAAGTTTACTTGCAGGTCTCAAGGTTCAGAAATCTTTTCTGTACACAGATTTTTACATTATCAGTGTGCCATGGTGGGGTACAACTTTTTACGAAAAGTATTTCTTCCTGCTGAGAAGACACAAACCCCGAGCCATGACCACACCAGTTTGCTGAGTTTGCAGATATGTATAGGTAGTATAAAGTTGTGACTGTAAGGAATTCTCTAAAAGAGAAAAACAGAATCTGAAAATAGGAATTTAGAAACTATTTGAAATAAGCAGTGTATTGCCATCAAACTTCCTTTTATTCCAAAGGTCATCCTATTACAATGTTGTTTGGTCTCTTTGGAAAGAAGACACTTTCAGATATATTCTTTAGTTTTCTGGTCCCCATATAACATTCCTTCTCCAGCCATTTTTTCTTAACATTCATTTATCTGAATGTGCCTATCTCTGAGCTCTCAATACAGTTTTAGTTATTTCTAATCCTTCCAGTGTTTGATTTGGGTTCTCCTTTATATGTACAGATCCTGATTAGATCCTACTCCAATATCTCAACAAAAGTCACCTCTCGTATACACAACCTCTCCTTGATTGGATGCTGCTATATAGTACTCTTATTCCAGAGTGTCCTGGTCTGCAGTGAGACTTTTAGCCTATTACTTACCTTCTGCTGCAGTTATCTGAAGCTGTAAACTGGGACATCACTACTGACCTCCATGTAAAATCCTTTTGAAATGAAAGTAGCATCAGAATTTATTGATAGGGAATGTACTGGCACCGTGCATTTAATCCTACTGGTCAAGTGTTAAGAGATAAATTGCTTAAAAAGTAGGAAGAGTTACAGTCTTAGCACTGGAGAAGGGTGTGGATGATGGTGATGGCAGAAAGAAGCTGACAAACTGTGAGATGAAGCATTCCTTTCCTTACAGGAAGACTGGAAGCAGTACAGCTAAGGTTTCTAAGACATCACATCACAGGCAGTTTCAATCCCATTACTAAT
Organism: Corvus cornix cornix; assembly: GCF_000738735.6. Classification (NCBI taxonomy): domain Eukaryota; kingdom Metazoa; phylum Chordata; class Aves; order Passeriformes; family Corvidae; genus Corvus; species Corvus cornix. Next base: position 14,020,628 of record NC_047057.1, on the reverse strand, counting down.
GGTTACTAATGTAACCATTTGAGCTCACATTTTGCATAATTTGACTCTCATTCTATATATATGAATTCCAGCAAACCCACTGCAGTCCTATTGAAAATGCAATTTTAAGAAACACTTTTTTTGAAGTTAAATTTTTCTCTCTATTTTTAAAATCTACAACTTTTTTATGCTTTAGAGCAGGGACTCAGTTTTTGGCAGGAGAACAGCTCCTTTCTGGTTTTCCTTTGGCTGTCAAAATGAAGATCTAACAAGATTTGACTGAAACAGACTCTGGTAGAGTCAGCAGCAACATATGTGAAAGAAAACATGCTGCTAAATCCAGTGTGCCCCAATGGCTGTGTCTGCAGCCATGAAATAGAGGGTTGTGCCCTGACCTCTGTGCAGGTGCAGGAGTGAGGGTCAGGCAACACATTTAAATGCATTGTTCTAAAATTCAGGGCCCAGCACATGCTAAAAGCCAGTGGCAGTGCAAAATGGGGAGCAGAGGGGGAAAGAAGACTTTTATTATTGCACCATTTGGATTTTTTACATTTGTGTACTTGCAAAGATGCTTTTCCAGGTTACAGTCCTTATGAAGTCCTTGTTACCCTTAAAAGTTATAATCAGTTGGTTACAACATCTGGCAGCATGAAAATCAAGGACTTGGCACAACACTACCCATGACATTCCAGGGATACCAGGGATGCTCTTCATACACTGTATCTTCAAACAAATGTATGCCAATGCAGAGCTGTTTGTCTGTCTGCCAAACAGAAACCTCCTCAAGTGCTGCAGGTAAGCCCAGAGTAACAACAGGCTATCCCTCAGTCAGTTCAGATTTCTGGAATCAGAGTAATGCTCTCTTCCAGCACGCACCTAGCATGTGGTGTACATGGAAGACATATAGAGGAAGAGGAGACCCATCAATTTCAGTCCAAACCTCCTTCATTCTATTGCTCACTTAACAAATTTGATTTATGAGAGTCCATTTCCCTAAAAGGTGGGCAGTACTTCTAAACCAAATCCTTCTACAGATTATATAAGACCAGAACAGCAGTTGTCTATCATTTAATGAAAAATAAATCAGAAAGGCTTTCAGGCTTACTTATGACTACATGCTATTCTCCATCCCTGGAAAAGTAGCAGCTGACCTGGCATGAAATCACTACTTTATAAACTCTCACCTCATCAATGCAAAATATTTCCATCAAATTAAAGTTCCAAGAAGTGGAAGCCATATGCTGTAAGCAGCAGGTTAAAAGCTGGCTTTGCTGTCAGCCCTGACACTGCATTGCCTCAGAGCAGAGCACTGTACAGAAGTGCTTTTTCCGAGTTTGCAAATGAAACTGCAAACAGACCAGGAAGAATCCAGTTGCTGACTCATTAAGTTGGTCAACCCTTTGGATCTGACAGACTATGAATCTGTTAAAATTTGTTTGGTGGGATTTTTTCTGACAGGACTGTACCATGAGGAATGGGCAACTTTGAGAAGGAAATTGGGCCACATTAATTCCCTGTGCAATGGCAAAATACGCTCAGAGAGTGCCTGAAGTTGACTGACACAACATGCCAAGCATGTGGAAGTTGAAAATCAGCACTTTTCATTGCTGGGAAAGAGGATGTAGCCGCAGCACGCTGCCATTTGTATTTGCTTCCTTGCTTATTTCTTTCTGTATCTGTTCTTCAAAAGTCCTATATCCACCCATGTAGATGGATGGGGTTTTCTAAATCTATTTTGTTCTGCTGTATATTAAAATCTGCTGCATTTTAAAATTGATCCTCTGTGAAATGTTTTCTAGAGCTTCCTCTAGAAATTTTTGCAATTCCCTGACAAGCAGCATACTGGCCAGGGTGATAATATTAAATAAAACATTAAACGCTCTTGAAAATTGCATTAATAGTGATTTTTGACCCCTTCAAAACATTTGATATGTGGATGTGCTAATCCCTTGGGAAGGTTAAGACTATCAGTAGGAAGTGTTGAATGGTCACTAATACCCATCACAAAGTAATGCCACTGACTTTTAAAAGGCATCTGTAAGTTCAGTGAGGACTTTGCTTTCAATATGACATTAACAACACATGGCCCTGGACATAACTAGGAGGCACTTCTGATAGTGCTCTGGGTGGAAGAATGGGAGTTAAACACACAGGATCTCTTTCTAGCAGCTTTCCAAGGTACCAGGCTATACTAGTGATAGAAAATGTCTGCACCTGCTTCTCTCTACAGCTGCAAATTACATGCCTAAATAAGGCAGATTTGAGCCCATCCCATTTTTTCCTTGCATCAAAAGGCAGGCATTCAGAGGCTTCCTTCAGGTGCCCTCAGTGGTGCACAGTGCTTGGCAATCAGGAGGAGCAGCTGTGCTGCCAGGCACAGTTGCAGAGGCTCTGCCATCAGGGACACAGAGACTTTGTGGTGTGCTGCACACAGCTGGAGTGTGGCCATGGATGGATACACAATATTTAGAAAAGACAGGTGGAGAAGAGCTGGAGGTATCCTGCTTTACATTAAAGAGCTCCTTGACAAATGCAGTGCTCCAGTAGCAAACTGGAGACGAGACCTGCTGAGAGCTGCTGGGTCAAACGCACGGCAAGGAGCAACTGGGGGATGTTGTGGTCGATGAGTACTACAGACTGCATGTTATGAGGAGGCCAGGGGCTGAAGCCTCTGATGTGGAGCCCTAGTCCTCACTGGGGATTTCAGCCTCCTGGTTGTCTGCTGGAAGGGCAGCACAGCACTGGGCAGGCAATCCAGGACGTTATTAGAGTGCAATGGTAACATTTTCCTAACACAAACACAAGAGCAGGGCAGTCATGATTGACTCCTTCATGCTGGCTTGGTTTTGTGCTGAGAAGCAAGGAAGAAGTGGGGGTGAGAGGGGTCACAGAGCACTGCTCAGGCTGTGGGTGGGTTGTCACAGGCTGCAGCAGCCATGAGGTGACAGATGTAGCAGAGCTAGGAAGGTGAGCCACGGAGCTGAGACTCTGGATGAGCAGATTGACTTATTCAGGAAATAGCCTGTGGGAAGCAGCTGTGAAGGGGGAAAGTCCCCAGACAAGCTAATTGGTTTTTAAAGAGAGCTTACTGAGAGTTCATGCATGAACTATACCACTGCACAGGAGCACAGGAAGCTTCAGCTGACAGCCCATGGGCTGGGCAAGGACCATCCAGGTGAACTACAATACAGGCAGGGAATATGCAGGAAGCAGAAACAAAAAGCACTGCTTAGGAACTGAGGAGTAAAATCAGAGAATGTACAGCCCAGCTGGAACTAAAATTAGTGAGGAACATAAAGGGTAGTAAGGTAAAAAGACATAGCCACAGGTATAACATGGGTCCACAGGTGGATGCGAGAGACAACACAGTGAAGGTTGAAGTAATCAGTAGCTTTTTTCACACTAGTTGGCACATGTGAATTGTGCTGTCTGATCTTTGCACATATCAGCACAGGCTGGGAACAGAAGGGCAGTGGGGAAGAAGCAGTTAGGGAGCACTGAGACGTCTCGTGTGCATTCAAAACCATGGGGCAGGTGGTGGTCACTCAAGTGCATCAATATTGCTGGCCAATGTCATGGCAAGGTCCCTGTCTATCATCCACAGAAAATCATGGCAAGCAGGAGAGGATCCTGCTGACTGCAAGAAGGTTAATTTTACATTTATTTTTAAAGGCAAGACAGGATACAGGGAACTGTAGGTCAGCCTGAGTGATTCCTGAACAGGTCATTCCTTGTTACTCCTGGGACATTTACCTGAGGGAGTGCAGGGGTGCCCTGGATAACATGACAGCTTTGCCCTCTGTGCAAATGGTGTTTGTTCATCACCAAGTGCACACGTGGCACGAGTAGTGCTGGGACCACACTGGAGGACTGTGCGAGACAGAAAGCCACAACTGGTGTGGCCACGTTCATGCTGCCTGCTGGGAGTGGTCCCGGGAGCAACCCATCCCCAGCCACTCCCAGGCTTTGTCTCAGGTCCTGTTGGTTGCTCCAAAACAGAGGCTGAAATAATCTAAAATTTTGCACTTATACCTTTTATGGATCAGTACTCAACTTCGCTCACTAGTGCTACTTTATTTAGCAGAGCAGAAGAGTCTCTCTGCTGACCATGTAGGCAGCTGTAGCTCCTGCCTCAAACACTTCTGCTTACATGCTTAAAGCAGATGCTGTGAATACCCACCTCGATGTAGGCAACTGGGCATGCTGCCTGTGCTAAGCATTTACTACAGAAAACAATGTCCCTGAGTGGTGCAGTTCCACATGTAATACAGACATAAATGTGAGGTCTTGGCTTACAGAAAGCAACATATGGTATTGTCAATAGAGACTAAAGCAATATGCACTTTATGTATAATGTGTTAATATAAAATATATGAGGTAAAAAAGGATGGTGCAGTATTCAGTCTCCTCTACAACATTAACAATGCAGTTTAGGATACGTGGAGCTTCTAGCTCTGACAGTAACACATGTAGGTGACTCTAGGTGAACACCTAACACAGAAATGGCAGGTACCTACTGTTAATCAATAGTAGAGGTATCCTCAATATGTCTGAGGGGAGCACAGCCAAACACCTCACAGGGATGTTTGTGTACATGTTTGGGGAAGGTAACAGGATACATTAAGGACTGCATCTTGAGTTGTGCGGTGACACTGGTATTTTTTACAAGACCGTGAGAATGTAAAATACATTAAGAAAGTGTGAAAAGTTTGGCTACACTGAAATGTGTGTGCTCACTCTCAACACTGAAGACTATTAAACTGACATTTTTGTTGCAAATCTGTAGCTGTATGCTAATCTTTGTGATAACTGTGATTTCAGATGGAAACACCTAATAAGCGGGAAGTTAAGTGGTCTGTATTTTTCTAATGGTAAATGGGTGGACTTTCTCTAAGTGAACAAGAACTATTCAAGGAACACAGTTTGGTGAATATATTTACAACTGTTATCAAAGATACAGTTCTGTGAATAATGGGGTAGTTATTTCTTAGGACCAATAGCAAGTGAAGAAGAGTCATAATTGTATTGCCATTTGTCTTATATTCGTCTCTCCAAAACTGGCAATTAGAGAAGTTTGCATTGATAGCACTATTGTAGATAACATAATGTAAGAGTGAGAGAGGAAAAAAAAACCAAAAAGAAACAGAAGAGGTTAAAAATGGCAGAGGAAAAAAAAAAAAATCTTTGAAGTACAGTAGGAAGAAGTTGGAATCAAAAATAACCAAATAGGCCTATGGGCTTTTGGAAACTTTAAAGTGGTGAAGATGGAAAAAAAGAGAGAGATGGGGAAAAGACATGGTGAGTAAACAGGAGGAAATCTAAGTTTTAGACACTTTCCAGCTGAGTTGGGTTAGATCAAGAGAATCAATCAACAAGCAGCAGCTCCTGAGGCAAAAAAGTCTGAACATCAATGGTATTTGAAGAAAAAGAAGAGAAGTAAATAAGCAATTGTTTGTGGCACAATCCCTCCCTCTACTCCCTCTTGCTGTTGGGATTGACATTGCTTTAAAAGCCCAACAGCATGTGTTTGTAATCTGATGGTGAAGCTGTGTATCAAAGAGCTTCCAGACTGGTATTTGTTAAGAAAAACTTCTGTGGAAGCACAGGACAGACCTTTTCTAGGTTTCTTTGCAGAGACACACAGTCCAGATGGGTGTTTTTCAGATCTGTCTCCAAGTGTCAACCCTACATCCAGGCCTACAGGGGATTTTCCAGTAGGATCTGTCCCAAGCCTTTATGTGAGGTGGGCCCTTTGCAAGGCACGATACAGTTGGTTTTTCCTCTCTAGAGTTGTACCCCAGCCCTGTCTTTCTATGAGGCAGGGACAAGGGAATGGAACCTTCTACTTGGAATCTTCTTTCTCCAAGCATCACCAGCCTTCACCAACTCAGATAATAGCTTGCCTCAGAAACAGCAAGTGCCCTGCCAGCTTGAGAGTTCAACCCATGCCTGAAGGCTACAACTGCTGGAGGATACAGGCTGGCCCAGCACCCACATGCCTTTTTCTTGGAGCCAATGCAGAGCACATGGGAGCAGATCAACATGGGACCTGTGGCCATTTGTAGGTAAAGACTTACATGCTCTTGCACCAGCCCTTAATGTGGGTGCAAGGTTCAGAGCCCATTGCAGACGGGCAGCCCACCTGGCCTGTTCACATGATGCAAGTCCCTCCTTGGCCTCCTACCTGCTCTTTCCAGCCCTCCCCTGCTGCTGGAAGAGGGTAGGGGACCACCAAACCAGGCTTGGGTTTCTGCAACCATTGTCAGTGGACACAGAGATGAAACCAGGATGGGCTTGTTTCTCATGAAGACAGCTGCGAACTGGGCTCTGACTCCTCTACAGGGATCAGCCTCCTCATGAGAAATGGCTTCCCTCGGCTGCAGCTTCCTTCCAGCCAGATGCACTTTGGTCCCCACAGACTGGGCTGTCTGCTGCTCTCCACACAGAAATGACCTCTCCAACAATGCCATTCCTCCTATTCCTCCAAGAGGCACATTTTGCACAAACCGGTGTGCTGACAAATTCTGTTTGAACAGGAAATATTACTTCAGCATCACAATGATCTTTCCATTTTCCCTAATAAGCTTGCTGCGTTTATTACATTGTGTTTTGGGGCCAGCAGAGCCTCAAAACACTGTTAGGTTTTTGAGCAAATAGCAATATTAAAAAACAGATCCTGGTCTGAAAATTTATCATTTAAACAAAAACAGAGATAGGGAAAGTGGAATTTGCAGTTATGTTAGCTAAACTGTCCTTCTTATTCCCCACCAGGGAAATAGAAGGGAAAGTAGATAGGCTGTGGGATGGATTATTTTTTACAGGCATGCTGATTCCTCAAATTCATTCATGAAAAATGGTCAGGGAAAAGAGGCACAGCACTGAAGTACTGCAAAGTACACTGGAACTTTCTGTAGTACTAATGCATCAGTGCCTGTCATTTGAAATTTCTGCATCAGTTATTTGGGAGTTACATGAATGGACAAAAAGGTCATGTTTAGTCATCAAATTCTCGTAATTGATTTGGGTAATAGGGTTCATCAACAGACATCAAAGAAAGTATCTGAGACCTAGGATAAGAGAGGAGATGAGAGGATCCCCATGGATGTGGGAAATCTTCAAAAAAACCCAATTACTAATGAAAGGAAATGAACCTTTTAAAGTAGACCACTGATTTGTTGTATGGGGGAGGACTTCAAATGAGCGATGTTCTTTCCTCACAGGTATTACGTTGTCTGTGGCCATCAAGGCTGCCACTGTCAGCCTCTTCCTGACTGTGATCCTCAGAACACCACTCATTAGACTCAGAGATGTTTGGGACTGGTGCCCTGGGATGGGACCTGACACTATCCCCTATTACACTGGATGTCCAGCTGAAACTCTTCTGGGGATGATTCTAGGTGCTGAGATGCCTGTGTGGGTACACTGCCCTCTAGAAATCTCTGTTCCCCCTCCCTTTCTGATGCAACATTAAGAACCAATATCCTGTTCTAGCTTTATTTTCTAATTGGTCACCATGGTGTGTTGAACCATTGATTTACAGTCTCTTCATTGATGAAAGGGATGAACTCTCCATTCTAGAGAGACTTTGACCCACCCCTTGAGAAAACAAAGGAATTTATGAAAAGCACCAAAGCAGATCTGTTGCTCAGGAGCAGTATAAATGCCTACTTGAGGGCACACTTCCTGAACTAGGGTGTACTCACACCAGGTTCATCTTCTGAGCAGCTGAGAATCTCTTACCAGTCTCTGTTAAAATCTTTTTTCTCAACCATTTTTCCCTCCTGAAAGATTTTGTCTCTTTTTAAAAATCTCAAAACAGACAGCTGATTGGCCTGAAGTTGTGTCAGGGGAGGTTTAGGTTGGATATTAGAAAAAGGTTCTTCCCCCAGAGAGTGGTTGGGCACTGGAACAGCTCCCCAGGGCAGCGGTCACAGCACCAGCCTGACAGAGCTTTACCTGAACAAAATGATACAGGCCAAATATAAACTTAACTATCCTCCAGCATCCTATGCTAGTAAAACAAACACAAAAGTGTGCCAGCAGTTTTATTAGCTGAGTTTGAGGAACTGTGTTATAAGAGGTTTTGAATGTGTAAACTGCTATAGATCCTGTGTGTTGACTCCATTACATTCAAGGCTTGAAAAACAGCAACACCAATTTGAAGAAAAGTGGTTAGGAAGTTTTGACTGTGAGAGGTAACATCTTTCTGACTAATAATGTTGACACTGAAGTATTACTAATCCTCAACAACATTTTCCTTCTTGATTCATGTAAGAATGTGGTGTTACAGCTGCTATTTTGATATCAACATCTGCCATATGGAGATAACCTAGTGTATGCCAGATACTGGCATGAATGGAAAAGCATTAAAAGCTGATTTAAATTTACAATATATGAAGAAAAAGTGTCAGGTGATATAATTAGCTAAAAAAAAAAAAGCCATGAAATTCTGACATTTTATTTAAGCATAATGAATTCGTAATGCAAAGCCTCATGACCTTCAATTCAAGTTCAAGTTATGCAAGCCATGTGCAGGTGTGGTGGGTAAACTGAGCATTTTTAGTTACAGAACACACAGACAAATGCCAGAGGAGGCAATTCTGCTCTTTTAGGCTTCCTTGCACTGAGCAGTCAAAGGAATTTTAAAATGGATAAAATACAGTAATTTTTTAGAAAGCTGCCTAATCTCATTTTATGTCCCTAGACAGTGCATGCATGTCAGAAAATTTACCTCACATATGGAAATCTTCATCTATTAGATTGCAGTTTCCAGCTGGAAACTTCACCTGCCAGCTTATGCTTTTGTCTAAAACACAGAGAAGTTGTCATTCCTCATTCTCACATGTAAGCATTTATACAACATTATCCATCCCCTTCAAAGGTGAAGAAATTACACTACTTACATTTCATATTGAAAGATTTATTTTAAAGTTTCGTATTTTTTCTGGCTTTAATTATTTCTGGCAATGACACAATTTTCAGTCCATACACATGGATGTATTTCTTATGTATAAATGTTTTTCCACTGTTTACATTTCTGTCTGAAGATGACACTGAAAACATGTTGGGAGTCAGTATAGCCAAGAAATTGTGAATAGGTATGTAGCTTTAGCAGCATTTTAAGATAATATTTAGCTGTGAAGTAAAGTAGTGAAAACATGAGGACCAAGCAGCTCTAAACAGGTATTCTTGAGCATCTATCCAGCAGTTTAAATGTCCTATGGAAAAACAGGGCATGCTTATGACATTGGATATCTCACTGTCATGCCCCGTAAGAGGTACCTTACTGTAAACCTTTCTCCTGTGTGCTTCACTTCACCATTTAAAAGTGTTGTTTTGAATGAAAGGCTAAAAAAAGGAATCAGCACTAAGATTTGAAGCCTGGAACCTCTACCTTCACAACTGACAGCCTTCAAAACCCACTGTGCTGGCTGGTTGTTATCACAGGGACTCAGTATGGAGCCCTAGCTACTCCCAGGGGCTGGCCAAGGGCAGTCAGACAACAGACTTAGAGCCTACTCCTAAGTCTGGCTTGGCTTTGGGGGTTAGAAGGAAGTGCTACACCTATAATCTATACCCTTTTCCTTAAAGAAGATCCCTACCACAGCATATCATTTTCCTTTACCTCGTGCAGTACAGCTGTTGTGGCTGGCAGGCTGGGAACCAGGGATGCTGAGCTCTTGTGTGAATTGCAGCATTCCTATGCAGTTGCTAAAATTATCATAAGGGTCTGAAAGGAAGAGAATGGAAATAGCAATTGACAGCTTACAGTTCCCCAAATGCCAATCAGAATTCTGTGCAACACAGAAGAACACTCCTGAAGCCCAGTGCATTTCCCTTGCTGGACATCAAAACCCTGTTACAAACTGAAGAATTATGAGGGTTTCTGAAAGAAAAGGCAGCAACAGCCCTTAGAACTTAAATCTATTGCTGGTACTGATCTTCCCATCTTCACTCCTCTTCCTCCACCTTCCTTAATAAATGCTTTAAAGCATTCAGTGTTTGAACACACAAAGCATTACATTTATACTGAAGTCACTAGGATTATCTTCTTTACAGCCAGAGCTGCGGCAAGGGCTCTGTGGAAGCAAGCTTTCAGACACCGGAGAACATTACCCACAGGATGCCAACAAAAGCAACTTCATGGTACATAAACCCTCCTCCTAACCTCCTAAAGGAGACTTCACAGTGTGTTCATAAAGGAGAGATCTGGCTCTTGCAGACAAGCTGAGGGATCTATTTCAAATCATAGGACTTCTGTATGATGACCTGCTGTTTCAATCTCTTTTATAGAAGGTAATTTCTAACTCACTACTTTGAAGCATGTTTATCAAACAACTCAAACAAGGTGATTTCACAGAGGAACACCCTCTGTCTGGTTTGCATTCTCTCCAGCTATTCAGAGCTAGCACTTTGCTGAACTTACAGTTTACATGCTTTGTAATCTTGTTCAGCTTCTTTCAGGCAGCTATTAGTGACAATTAGTCCTTGTCAGCCTCAGGCATAAACCCAACACCTGCTATGCATCCAGATGCTTCCTTGTGCCTTTATAGGCATTTCTGCCTTCCACATTGGGCTGACACCAATACTGTTCACATCACGTAGCTACAAAAATACCTCAGGAAATAAAATAGGCTTTCAAGTAATATGTTTGCAAGGAACAAAGAGAAAAGCCAAGTATAAAAAAAAAGCCATGTTTCTTCTCCCATTTTTGAATTAATATTTTTCTTCAAGGGAGAAAAGTATTGATAGGAAAACTTTGTGAACATTGCTTGCTCTTAAGTATGCCCACCAAGATATGGATTGTGTATTCCATCCCAAAATCATACACTGCCTTCTAAGTGCCTCACCTTCTGAACATTGGGAGCACAGAGAAATAGAGGCAATAAGGTGCAAGTGCCTTATGTCCCAGCCTCCTGGAAACCCAGGAAGACTTCTGGTGAGAGGAAGGGATGGCCTGAAGGTCTTATAGGAGCCAGTGGCTGATCCCCTATGGGCAAATGTCCTGTGGAGGCATTGCTGATGACACATGAAGTACATCAGCCAGGCATCTTCAGCCCAGGGCTTCAGGGCCTGGGCCTCCCACTGGACTCTCCTATATGCTTCTCCTTTGCAGTACACCTTCCAAGACCCAATACTGCCTGGTCTTTTGCCATTTGCTGTATTAATAGGATCATTTCTGTGGAAGGGACCCTGTGAAAGCAAAGGCTGGTTTGATGTGGGGTTGGAAATGTCTGTGCAAAGAAGTGTATATTCTAGCTTTGCAGTAATATAGCTCTAGGAATTAGATGTTTTTCAGAATAAAATATCCATAGTTATTTGTGGATAAATGGTAATGAAAATCTTGCAGCAGTGACTGAGTATCTTTAGGTTTCAGTTTCTGGTCACGTAAACTATTTCAGCCTTACTAGTTGCTTCTCAAAATCTGACAATTTCAAAAGCAATTGATATTGAAGTGAATTTCTAATGTAGAAAACAGCCCATGATGCAAAGGAATTAAACATTTCATGAAAGAAAAATGTGGAAATCAAAATAAATGGTGGGATTTGATGTACAGTCAAATATTCATTGCCAGAAATAAAAAATTCCCTCCCTACCCAGCAGTGTGAACAAACACCAGGCAAGAGCCACCACAAGCAGGATTCTGGGGAGTCTTTCCTTGCACCCCTGTGACTTTGCCAACATAATCCATGGGGAACCATTATGGTCATCTACCCCCTCTTGGGAAACAGTGGTCAGCCTCTGATTGGCAGGAGTAAATCCTATTTGTGACTTTCCGAAAGGAGCATGAATTCATATGCTGGAGTCAGGGCATTCCAGGGGTCTTTGCTTGTTTCACTTCTGGGGAGTGCCATAAAGACATGGTCTCAAGATCAGGAAGATGCCAAAGGAAAATGGCTGGGACAGGGGTTTGCACCCTGCAGCACTGAACAGCTGATGATGCAGTTTATCTTCTGAACGCAGAAGGGCAGTAAAGCAAGACACGGGGCACCATTCTGCCTCCATGCAAAACCTTGCTGAGCTCTCATCTCAACCACAATTTGCAGCCCCACTCTCCACACATCAGGAAAGAAATAGCAGAGAGAGGGAAGAAGTACAGAAGGGCAACCAGAATGATGAAAGGGAGAGATCAGATGCTTTGCAAGGAGAACTAAAAATGCTGAGAGGGCATACAAGCAAAGCTTACAAAATCATGAAGCAGAGGAAAAGTAACATGCATAATTTTTCCACCAAATTCTTCAAGTATCAGAACTATAGATCACTCACTGAAAATGGAAGAGGATCAATTTAAAATGTAGAAACCATTTTTTTTCCCCTATGGGTTATAGTGAACTTATGGAATCTGTTGCCATAGGAAGCTCTAGAGGCAAAAGGTTCAAGCAGGTGTAAACAGATGCTGAAGGAACAGACCAGGACTTTCCCCTCCAGCATCCCTCACACAATGAACGTGGATAGTAGAGGTGTATAAGTAGAATGGATGGTAGAAAGCAGCTAGATTTGTGTGTTCTTAAACAGCATTTTCAATTTTCACCATCAGAGATTGGTCTGACACCACAGGGCATATCTTGAACTCTGGGAAACCCAATGAAATTTGCAACAGGCTTCAACTGATTCCTACACAGCATCCAATAACAGCACTTGTTTTACAAAACTTTACTTTTTGGTTTTTTTAGTACCTGAGAAAATACTGTATTAGGGCAGAGAGCAAGTCCTCAAAAAGTTGTTTGTGGCTTTCTTAAGCTCAACAGTTTTTGAAGTTATTACACCAAGAAAAGTTCATCTGTATAAGAAGAAAAACAGACTCAGATGACATTCAGGGTTGCCTACTCTGCTCAAGACAAATCAATGGTGGAAAGTATGTTAATCCCATTGTGAACTATATAATAGCAACATCACCCCAAATCCACTATCTGGCATTGCCCTCTCCTCATCTCAGTTTGCTGCACCAGTTTCTCTTTCACCTCTTTTTTTTAAGAAAGTGGCTACATGATCTTTCAACCAAGTCTGCTCCTTTGTAAGTAAAGACTTAGAGACAAAGTGAACCTTATGTTCTCAGTCCTATGCCATGCAATTGTTTTTCTGTTAGTTCTTTCATCATCCAGCAGGGTTTCATTTGGTTTTATTTTTTGTTATTTTAAAATTATTTCTCTTACTCTGGTTTTTAGTAGTTGTTTCTCCTTTTCCAGCCGTGGTAGACACAGGTCCCAGGCTTGTCAATCTCAAATAACTAGACTGTACCACTACAGAAACTCCTTCACTTTGTCCTTTCCTTCTGATCCTGCGGTGATGCTTTTTCATAGCCCTCTCCCAGCTACATGTCTCCCTGGATGAACCACAGGATGGCCAGAAGTTTCTGTTAGTATTCCAGGTCTGGTACTCATTTGCCTCAGCAGTGATTAGCTTAGCCTAATGCAACCATATTTGAAAGTTTATAAGGACAGCTCACACTCTGATGCATTTCCTTTGTGCCCAGAGACTTGCCTGGCTTTTCGACTGAATGTAGACTAAGTGAAATATGTTTGTAAACAATGTAGTATATTATAAGTGTATTTTATATTGAACTGAATTTATATTTTACTCACATACTGTGATGTTTATCAAACACTAACTTTTATAAATATCATAAAATACACATGACATAAAAGATAATAAAAAGAGAGACAAAGGAAAATAAATCTCTCAAACAAAATTTAAAGACACAGAATGCAGATCCCTAATTCAATCTCATTATTTGTTTCAAACTGCCCAAGAGGTCCACCCAAATTGCCTAGATTATTAATCATCGCTGAAAAAGTTGTTTTCTGTTGGTACTTTGGTGGCCACATCTGCAAACCCAGCTTTGGAGTGAACATTAATAATCATTGTGAAAGCAAGGGATCTTAGTCATTCTCAGAGCTACCTGGAACTGTGGAGATTAAATACAGAATTTACTAAAGAAGTATGTTTTTATTTTCTTTAAGCTGTGTGTCAGAAGAAAAGTTTAATTCTACTGTTGACTTGCCTCATTAGAACATTATTAAAATTTCATAGTAGGTGAACCAAGAAATGGACCCAAGTCCTGACAGAGCAATGCTTGGTGTTATGAGCAGTCTGGTTCTCAGTAATTGGAGCCCCATGTGCTTTCCATACTATGAAACCAACCCAGTAAATGATACAACTTTGGCAAGATTTTTTTGGTAATAACAGTCTCTTAATCAAATCATTTTACATTTACACACTGCAATACTATTTGTCAGATGTTAGGAACTGGCTATCAGAAAGGCTTTATTTTATGCTTTATTTTAATCACATGACATTTAAGAATAGCAGACATAAACTAGCAACTTAAAGCAAGAGAAATTGCCATGCAGGAGAGCAAACCCTTTTTAAAAAGCTAGCTGCCTAGTGAGAGAGTGATCAGCTTTTCAGAAGTTTACGTTAAAATGACAAACTTAAGAAACCCAAAAACCAGAACATTACCTACTTTAATGCACAGTCATAGCCTGAGCTAGTTTAAGTGCTCAGGAATTATACTTCCATCTCATTCCAGGCCAATAAATGGAAAAAAAAAAAATCATTTTCTAATCAAGACGGCAAGATTATTCAATATCAGGTTTCACACTTCTGGTATACCAACTGATGTGGGTAACATTTAGCCTAAGATAGCTCTTAGATTTTCTCTTGCTGTTGTTTAATAGGTTTTCTTCTCCCACTGACAGATATTTTAGATTACTTTAATTTTAAGCCTTTGCAGTATGCTATTAAGAAATAAGTCTGAGAGCAGCACTAGCAAAGAAAAAATATGACAAAGTTATGGTACACGTTAATGGAAATTGATCTAAGGTCACTCCTTATTTTTGTGCTCTTGTGCCTCTCAATGGAGTGGTTTAGGAACACTGAAAGTAGCAAAACTGAAGGAAAAGAAAAGAATAGGGAATATGAAATGCAGGTCATGGTAGGATAGTTCATCTGGGCTTTTTTCTCACCTTCATAACTACTCCAGCCATTTTTCTGCCAGGTCTCCATCTATTACAGAACAGATATAATTCACCAAGAGAAAAAGGGCTGTATGCTGCCTGTTAAGATGGAAGAAAAGACACAAGAGCCATGTTTGCATGGCTGTAAATCACAGGGCTTTGATAGGAACTGTACAAGTCCTATCAAAACCTATGCTAGAAACCATCTGCATAGGAAAGGAAACAGGAGGAAGAAAGGAATGAAAAAACTAGAACCTAAATTTCAGTGCTCTCAATTACATTTTTGTTTAAATATTTCCTCTTGTATGTCCAGTCAAGCATATTTTGTAATACAAGAACAGAATTCTAAAATTGGATAGTTTTCTTTCTACAGTAAGAGGGTGACAATAAGAATATTGAATATCTAACTGGATTGTTCAAGGTAACTTGTACATCAGCAAAAGAAATTTTGTGTAATTAATATGAGGAATAACAACAGCTGCACTCCATGTTCTAGCAATACAATTCATTTAGCAAATTTACAATCTGTTGATCACACCTGAACCTAACAGCAATAACCAAAAATCCAAGTGACTATTAATGATTTGAATCTGACCTGGCAAGAATAGTACTTACATAGCATGCAAGTGACTATTAGTTAAATCATACAATCCAAATATTACCTGACAGAAATAGTGTATTTCAGAATACATTGTGTTAATGCATGGTAAACATCTTGCTGTTCTGTGTCCAACAAGTCCTGTGCAAAAGTACAGGCTTCAATATCTGAGGTCTTGTATTGTATGCAACTGAAGCTCCATTAGTTTATGAACTTTGAATACCCCTGAACTAGACCTTAAATTAAGCAAAACACCTCAAATGGAAAAGTCTAGCTTTCCTTTTAGTACTTAATCCATCAATCTCTCCATGAAAAACTTAAAATTTTCACAAGTACTGGAGTCTTTCACAATAAAAGGTTGATCCTTCACTTTATTTCCATTCACTTAATCAAAAGTCATGCCTGGGAACGGATTCACCAGAAACATTTCAAGTGGCTATAGGAGCCAGAAAAAGTCCTGAACAAATGCAAATAGGGGTGAGTGTAATGAAGCAGATACCCAAATTTAGGAATTTTATCATTATATCTGCTTGGGTTGCTTTTATAATGTCAGCAGTCAATCACAATTCAAACAGAAAGACTGTAAAGACATTTAGAGTGGTGACAGCTTCAGATTCAACAGATACAGGAATTCAATGTCTGTTTGAGATATATGGTTCCAATTTCAGCTGTGATTGTTGATGCAGATAAGACTATTGCAAGCCAAATGACATCTTAAAAAAATTATGTCCAAGTAGGCTTCAAAATATCTCAGTTCACTCACCCAAACTGAACAATATCCTCTATGCAAATAGTGCAATTAGTAATGATGATGCTTTCATCAGCTCATTGCTAAGGCAGCATACTTCTGTGCTCTACATCACATTACAATCTGCCTTTTAACCCTACATTAAGAAGACTCTTAAGTTTTCTTCACTGTCCTGGTGAAGCCAGATTAACAAACAAAGCCTTGCTTTTCAGACAGTCAGCTCTTCTATCCATGATAAATATGTTGTTTCATTACAGATTATTTTGGCAAGTAAAGGAATCCTCCTTTGACATACACGGCCCTAAACACTAACATCAGACAGAAATGGCTCAGAGACAAAGGCTCTTAATGTGCCATCTCTGGAGTAACCTGAAAAGTAGATGCTTTGTCTTCTCGCTGTGTTTCCAGGATTGGGTAATTCTGCTCAATTTTGAGCTCCTTTCAAAGACTAGGAGGGACTCAGTGCCTCACGAAGGTAGAAGAAGAGGTATCATTCAAAGGTGAAGGCTTAAATTCCCATTTTTTATCTCCCTACATAAGCAGTTTTATCACAGAAACATAGCAACCCTACCTTCTAGGTGGGCACAATGCTTCTTCAGCAGCAAGGAAAATCATAGGCTCTGAAAACAGGTTGCCTGCTTTAGTGCCACAAGCACAGTCCTTGCACTGCACAAACTGTCCAAGTGGTCTGTGAGACCACTTTAATACTGAGCTGAAATATTGGGAAAGTCAATCTTCATTCCGTGCATACTTCCAGCACCATGTGCTGCATCACTTGACAGCTGGTACGGCACTCATTAGTGTGATCTACTATTGTCCTAATGAGTCCACTGGCTTGTCAAGAGCCCTGGATTCTCTGTCATCTCAAGCATAAAATAATTGTGTGCTTTCTAAAAACTGCTCTCTCAAGAGCACAGGAAAGTAGAAAAGCACGGTTCAAGATGATTAATTCACAGTGAAAATGTTTGAGAAGTACATCTAATTACCTAGACATTCTGAATTTATACCTACAAGGAGATAAAACCATAGTCAACACTTCCAGGAAGCAAAAACTTTTACAGGTTTTTGAGGGTTTTTATCTCCTTCTAGTGGATTTCAACTGCCAAAATATCCCAGTTTCCCAAAGCTGGCTAGTTCCATCACGCTGTCAGCCAAAGTACCCAATGCAATGCCAGTTTTTTTGATCAAGCTCAAGAATAGTTCAGCTGACACATATCAAGACTTTCACCAGCTTTAAGCCCACAATGTTACTTCACTAAAACAGAATTTTGCATCAGTCTAAAAGCAGTTACTGCTGGCTTTTGGCAACAGCGTGATTTTAACATGAGCAAAGTCAGTAACTACCTGTCCCCTAGCTTGACACAGAACAAGTGGAACTTCTCAACCTAAATTTGCCATTATGCTTCAACTATGTCATAGAAATTTTTAGTATACTTCATAGAATCAAAGCTTGGGTTGGAAGTTGTTGCTGTTGTACAAGCGACGGCGAAAAAAGCGGCATACTGCAGTCCAGGAAGGGAATGGAATTATTGATTAATTTCCAAACTCGTTTATATAACCTGGTTCACTTGAATAGCATAAGGTTATTAGTCCTTTGAGCATCCACCTCTTAGAATGATTGGTTAAACCCTACAACACCCCTTTCAAAATATTTCTCCAGTCAGTAACATAACAAGATGCATAACAAGCTTGCAGGTGCAAGATAAAAGTATTACTTTACAAAAACCTCTCACTGTTTACAACTAGCATACATGTGAAAGCGAGGCTTTCACATGGATGCTGGCAGAAAGCTGGAAAATTTCTCTGCATCAAGCTTTCAGCATCCACAGGAAATTACCTTAAAGGTATCTAGTTCCATCCCCTCTGCTGTGGACAGGGACACTTTTCACTAGACCAGGTTGCTCAGAGCTCCATTGAGCCTGGCCTTGAACAGTTCCAGGGATGGGGCAGCCACAACTTTTCTGGGCAACTTGCTCCAGTGCCTCACCATGCTCACAGTAAAGAATTTCTTCCTAATATCTAATCTAAACCTACTCTCAGTTTGAACCATTCCCCCTTGTCCTGTCATTACATGCCCTTGTAAAAAGTCCCTCTCCATCTTTCTTGTAGGCTCCCTTCAGGTACTGGAAGGCTGCAATTAGGTCATCCCTAAACTTTCTCTTGTCTTTTCAAGGCTATATAAATATTATAGTTATATATATTATGGTAAATATTAATATTGTTCTATTTCAAAAGTACTACTTAGCATTTATATGTCTTTGCTATAGTAAAATTTTCCTTTACAAAGGAATTCAGAGTTCAGGAAGAATAATGTAAAATAAAATAGGCTAGAAGAATTCCCTCTGATTTATTGGCATACAAAGCTTAGGCTCTAACCACAATTAGCTAGCTAATATCCTTTAGAGTATACATTTGTTTTGAAAATATAAGATAAACAGAAAATAATTACACATGCTGATGGGTAATTTCAAACAGTCTCATCATGAAAATTCACAGGTTTATCCAGCTCTCCTAGTTGTCTTGTCTGGCTCTAATAAACCAAAGATGTAACTGTTCTCCCCAGCAGCAGTACCACAAACAAGTACTCTAAAATCTGTTTATATAAGAGAGAGAGATTAAAAGGAAAAGGGAATAGCTCTTAAGGGAAAGCTTTCCAATCATTTTCCAGTTAAAATCCTAGCCTTGAAACAGTTCAGAACTTAGATAATGAGAACACTAATGCAAGCTGTTAATTACTTTTTATTTCTGTGAAAATTGCAAGATATTTTGAGTGTAATTGGTACAGCTCCTCTACAATATTATGCCAAAGGCACTAGGAGGAGCTCTAAATGTTCCCCAAAAGAGACTAATTTCCACCTAATAGCTATTAAAGTAGGCCCAGTTTATTGGGTTTGTTAATGCAGATTTTGCATAAAAAGTTAAAAATACATCCATAGCACAGAAACGCAACTTAACTACTAGAGCTAAAAAGGACCTCTTACAGAACAAATGTTTCTTGTTACTGTGGTCTTCCTCTGTACATATTTATTTTTCTCTATGTCTCTTAACACTGTTCATCCTGTACACATACATTATGTGTTCCCTTCACAAGCTGAATGATGATGGCTTCAGGTGACTTGGCCTCCCAGGCTGGTAACACATGCCTGAGTGGATATATAATAACGTACATATATACAAACTTTTTTTGGTTTGGAAGAACACTGTGCTGTCCAGAGGTAAAAGGCAACACTTTGTAGAAACCTGGTTTTAAATAGACATTTAATGCCTTTAGCTCATTAGACACACATATTTAAGTTGGATGTGGTTAGGTACCAAGAACTGCACTACAGTTACCTTAGGTTACATCTACATGACCACAAATGTCTCCCCAGGTCGCAGTTTCCTCCTTGCAGACCAAAGAGCACCATACAGACCACATGTGCCCTGTCACATCCACTCTGCAATTGCCGTGCTCACTATCTATGTTATGATCTTAGGTGTCTTCTTACCTGTGCACTTCCTGAATACAGTACATGCACTGCGTGTGCCATTTGCCTGCTCATGGCACAGAAACAGACACCTTAAGGATGGCTCCTACCTTTGTGCAGCACTCTCTGCAATGATACCTGCTCTCACTGATGTTACTCACTGATCATTTACTCCTTGTACTCCTGCCAGAGAGCTTCTGACGTCTTCTCTTCCCAGTTTGTGGGTCTGGCTTTTTCCTGCAGGTGGGATCACAAGAATTGCTCCACAGATCCTGGGTTTTACTCCTGGTTAAGGACCTGAGCTGCCCATTCAGGTGTATGGGACTGCTGTGGTAGGCCAGCTCACCTGAGCCATCACCATTCTGTTTCTGATAGGAATGACTAATACATACACACAGGATGAACAACGGTGGGACCACAACTTTCTGGATATCAAGGAGCCTAACATTTGCTATTTAGCACTAACACACCTCTCAGGACACTATACTGCCCTCCAGAGCTGTGCCATCACTAACTCATAAAAGAGAGTTAGAGAGAAGAACCCGTGCATGTCCACAATGAACAAGTTTGGTGGGGAAGACTGAATAATGTGAATGTTGGTTTCCCAATATATATATAACATAAGGTTGGTCAGGCCCTACCAGCCAGGGGCCCCTCAGCTGCATTGGGGCCATCAACAAGAACTAAATCCCATTTGTTATCTCCCATGAGGTTGCTATCAAGAAATCAATTGCAAAGGTTCCATCACCCTTGGAAGGCTGCTGAGAAAGATGAACACAGCAGCTGCACTTGTGACACCAAGGTCATTGAGAATTCCTCTCTTTGCCAGAAAGGTAGAGCCAAGATCCTTTTCCCAGGCACAGACACACCAGCCTACCCAAGGTTCAAATACCACCCTAGGGCTTGGCAGACACTGTGTGTTTCCTTCTAACATAATCATACAAGCACTCACTGATGCACTTCCACTAGCCTTGACCACCTCAACACCTTGACCAGTGTGTGCATTTGTCAACTGACTACATGATGGCAAACCTTAAGGGGCTGGATGAATACCAACAGGTCCAATCCCAGGAGAGTCTGCTTCCCCAAATATGCAAAAGTTCTGCAGTAGTCCCTGGGATAGTTTTCTAAAGGAAATTATTACAATTTCAAATAGAAAGGTCAGTGCCATGAAGACAAGACCCATTTGCACACAACTCTAATGCTGAAAGAAGCAGTTGTCACAAGGAGAAATAACCAGTTTCAGATGCCCAGCTCCAGATATAATTTGTTGAAGATTAAAAACTCTGCAGCTGGCATTAGTAACAGTCTGGCAGCCATGGAAGCTGTAGAGAATCCTGGCAGTCCTGAGGAGATGATATTTCTGCCTACATACAGAGGCAGAAGACATTGCTATACAGATCTGTGGTTAAGGAAACTGAATTTTAAAGACAGCCCAGGCAGGCTGAGAGATCAGTGAGGCCAACATCTACCCATGCAGTTTGAACAGGGCATCCCAGACAACAACTCTAATTCTGAAAAAGAATCTCCTCTCCAGTTGTTGTAGCATCCATTATTGGAATTTACAGGACAGATCAAATCACCTCTACCTCAAAAGATGGGCTCTAAGCACAGATACAGTCACCTCTACCTCAAAAGACGGGCTCTAAGACGTTCCGTCCTGCATTGAAGAGAAGCCTATAAGGGCAATGAAATGCCAACATCAGTGCCTGAAATGGCTGTATCATTCTTGGTGTATCCATTCAAAAGCCCGAGATATAAATATTTTCTTTCTTGGGTCCAGTTGATGAACACTAAATGCTACTCGCATAACAGTGCAGCTTTTCTGCATTCTACCTTCATCTTGGTGTCAGGTAATTCACCTCTGTATCTACCTTCAGTATCCAGAAGGAATCTTCTAATGCATAAGTGACTTGGATATTTTGTCCAATTCTATGTTATCTTTATGTTTTTCTAATTCTAGCCTCTGCTTTGGCTGGATAAGGCTGTAGAGAGACCATGGCTTCTTCTTCCACTAGCTTGAGCATCTTTGTCAAGCTCAACATTCCCAAAAATAAAGCTGCTTACATGCCACCTTGTCATACCTCAAGGCAGCATTCTCCTCCTCCTTCACTACAAATCCTTAAAGTAGTTAATCTGGTGAATGTCTACAAATTCAAGCTTAACTATATTCAGTAGACACTGCCCAAGCTACACTCCTCCAATAATCCTGAAAATATATGCGCAGGAGAAGTTAGTCCTTTAAGGCAAGTAAGCCTTTCCCTACATCCCTCAGAATCAGTGGATATACTCCAAATCTTACAGCCTACTGATTTCACTCTTGTAGATCTGTGTTTGCAGCATCTGGAAGAACAAGGCCATTATCAGAAGTCAGGAGTTAGCACAGTCAGTGGGTGATGCAAATTTTTATTTTGCCAGCTGAACTGTCATCTGTGGTAGCACAAGATAAAGCTGAGAAAGCAGAGAAGCAATACTTCTCTAAAGAAATATTGCAGATGTATTGGATGGTTGTGACACTGAGCAAGAGCTGGAGGAAGGCAGTTAGAATAACTTAGTGGCGTCAGAGCTGTCACACAAAACTGAATTTCAGGTAGGGGAACTTAGGAATGGGAAAGATAAAGTGAGCTGTTTGTGGGCAGGTCAAACAGAATAACACTCAGAATAGCAACAGTATGAAATTGTATAAAATGACAGCCTTTGCCTCCATCTGTCCAAACAGATTACTCTGTTGAGTTTGGTTTTGGCAGGGAATAAGGATTAAAGAGCTTGGACAGGGACTCTAGTATTAAAACCTTTTCTCTTAAGTCCAGAGCTGCACTTGAAGTCTGTTGATGAGCAGAAGAGGGTAGCTGTTCCCTCCAGAGTGTCATTGTACTGTCCTTCGAAGCCAAAACTTGCTGCAGCTGGCAGTAACACAATTCATGCATAAAAGTCAAGCTAAAAAGGCCAATTGAATGAGTTTTCTGTATTGACTACCCATGACTCTAGCTGCTGAACTACTGATGGTTTTGATGCTATTTATTAACTTCAGTAGTGGTTTTAGCATAAGCATCACACTTACTAACTCCAGGTTGAAGTAATTCCAACTTGTTACGTGTCAGTAATTTTCAACCACTAGCAATAATCTTCCACTTCTTAGACTTGCTTCAGTGTTGCTTGTTTCCTGCTTCAACTTACA
Source organism: Corvus cornix cornix (assembly GCF_000738735.6). Classification (NCBI taxonomy): domain Eukaryota; kingdom Metazoa; phylum Chordata; class Aves; order Passeriformes; family Corvidae; genus Corvus; species Corvus cornix. Next base: position 13,997,701 of record NC_047057.1, on the reverse strand, counting down.
AGACAGAGCTGCTTCTAGACTTCCCTTTCAGGTATTGGATGGCCCAAATATCATGGAGTTCTTCCTGGGGATGGATGATGAACCTGAGGGAACTGGCTGATGCCATTGTAAGGCTACTCTATAATCCTTGATTCACCACCAAAATTGGCAGGAGTGCCTGAAGACTAGAAGAAAGCAAATGTAATGCGATCTTCAAGAAGGAGGACCCAGGGGACTACAGGCTAGTCAGACTCAGCTTGATCCCTTGGAAGTTGATGGAGTAGCTAATCCTGGAAACCATTTCTAAGCACATGAAAGACAGGAATCATACAGAGGAGTCAGCATGGATTCACCAAATGCAAGTTATGATTAACAAACTTAACAACCTTCTATGATGAAATGACTGTCCCGGTAGAAAAGGGGACAGCAGTGGACATTTAGTAAGGCTTTCCAACACTGTCTGCCACAAGATTCTCACAGGGAAGGTGCTGAAGTATAGGCTGGATGAGCAGACAGGGAGATGAACCAAAAACTGGCTGAATGGCCAGGCCCAGAGGGTGGTGATCAGTGGCATGAAGTCCAGCTGGAAGCCAGTAACTGGCAATGTACCCCAGGGGTCAATACTAGGTTTAATCCTGTTTACCACCTTCATTAGGTGGTGGTGCAGAGTGTACACTCAGCCAGTTTGCAGATGAAACAAAACTGAGAGTAGGGGCCAGAGAGCCATGCTGCTATCCCAAGGGAACTCAACAGGCTGGAGAAACAGGCCTACAGGAGCCCCACAAAGTTGAATAAGAAGTGCAAAGTCCTGCAGCTGGAGAACAACCCCATGCATCAGGATATCAGAGGCCACCCAAATAAGAAAGCAGCTTTCAGAAAATGACCAGAAAGGAGTGTATAAAGAGGACAGAGTCAGAGTCTTTTCAGATGTGCCCATTGACAGGACCAGAGGCAAGGGTCACAAACTAAAACATAGATGATGTTGTTTGAACATCAGGAAACACTTCTGCACTATAAAGATGACGGAGCACTTGCACAGGTTGCCTGGAGAGGTGCAGGAATTTCCCTCCTTGGATACAGGGTCATAGTGCTAGGCAACCATTTCTAAGTGGCCCTGCTTGAAAAGGGTGGATGGATCAGAAGACTTCCAGAAGTTCCTCCCAATCTCAACCATTTTGTGATATTTTTTGCTTCCCCGTCAGCTTCACTGAGCCATTGGGACTTTTTCTCACTGTGGTGATACCTTTCATTTCTTCAGCTGCACTGACATTTTGGGACAAGTTTCTCCCTGGCATTTGCACAGTAGAGCCCGAGGTGTCAGATTACATAACCACACAAAGGATTAAGAACAGACCTGCCAGACGGTAAGGTTTGATCTGAGCAGTCCAAGCTTCAGCACTGCTTCCAGGACTCATCATCTCAGAGACTTCCTGAGTCACAAGTGAAGCTTTCTACTTAATAGTCATTGACATATTTTTCTTCAATGAATTATCCAAGTGGTTTTGGAACACATACAAATCTTTAGCTTCCACATTGTCCTGTGATGACCAGTTCCATAGCTGAATAGCATGTTATGATGAATTATATTTTGCTCCCTACCATGGGCTAGGTGGCTTTGACACCCAGTAACTCTTGCACAGAATGAGGGTGGAAGAAGTTCCCTATACAGTTTGTGCCATTCACAGCTTTACATACACATAAACCAGTTCTCTCTTTAAGACCAAAGAGCCTGGATGAGGATTCAGCAAACTGTCCCCCATGCAGGAATCATTTGATTCCTTGATTACAAAATCAGCCACATATTAGATAGAATGTTTCCAGTTTTACTATATTCTTCTTGACATAACAGGACAAATTATAAAATGTTCAAGATGTCAGTACACCACAGATTTATACAGCAATATATCCATTTAGTGCTGAACAGTTCAAGAAAGAAGAGCATGAGCAGAGGATGTTGCTGAGAGAGGATGATGTTAATTGCATCTAAGCTTCACAATGGAGCATGATGGCTTTAGAGCTGTGAATAAGCCTGCGAAATGCAGCATTTCTACACAAGGCAGTGAAAAGGATCCTTAGGACAGAAACAGCAGCTGCAAAGACAGGAACAAGCAGCATCGACAGGATTTAACTATTCATGAGGTAAGTCATAGCCACAGCGTTGATGTTCAAGACCATAGAAACAAAAGTTACAGCTGAAACATGCAATGACTTTTCAACTGTGTGTACAATAAAATACAAACATAAAAAGACCAAGTGAATTTTTGGTGGACTGTGTAGAAAAAAAAATTATTGCAGTCCTTTTTCATCAGCAAATATATCAAACAAGATACCAAGAAACTTTGTTTCTCAGTTACATGCTTTCCTAAACAAGAAGGCAGAAAGGCTTCAGATTTTTGTGAAGACATTCATAAAACATCCCTGACTCTACCAGAGCACACAGGCATATCCCACTTACAAAAATGCTGGCTTACTTTGGTCTGTAGCAGTATTATGTTTGCTTAAAATTTGGCAACCACTCAAATTTGGTTATTCTAACTCCAGAAGAACAGCTCTTGTCACAAAATTCACACATTTCTTTTATTTTCAGACTGCAACCTTCATCCGCTTTATGCTTCCACTGTTTGCCAGAGCAATTGAAGCCTGTAAAATATCATGTCAGCATGGAATGGCAACAGTCACTAGATTTTCATGGTAACTATCTCCAAAACAAGTTCATATTATTCAAAGATGTATTCATCAGCAGACCTGTCATCAAATATATGGTGCATGAAGCTCTTGAAAATAAACAATTATTTTAATTTGCTAAAGATAGTTCAACATATTCATGTGGCAATATCACAAAGCAATACTCTGATTATTTTCAGCAGCTTCTGCAAGCAATGAGCACACTGAGCATTTTTGCCCTAATAAACACTTTCAGGTCTAACACAAGAAGTAGAATAGAAAATGAAGATCTCAGAACCATGCTTAAAATAAAACCTCAGGTCCACCGCTGATGTTTACATAGGAAGTGAAAAAACTATGCAAGATTGAACAATAAATACAAAGCTAAATACAGGGATTATTGCAGCAACTGTAGTGAGGCTGATGAATGAGGATGAATTGCATGAACTTTTTGTTAACCCTCTCAGCACTAAGAGGATAATATGGATATGCTAACATGGCACATTTAAGTCTCATCTGTGAATTTTTCAATTAGCAAAATAAAAGGAAGGAACAGTAATAATTTTGGCATCAAAACAGATTACATAATTTTTTTTAATTCCTAAAGAAAAGCAATCTGACAGAAACAATGATAACATCAAATGACTGTCATCATAGATATTCTATTAAACTCTTCTTGCAGCCCTAACCTTGAAAAACCTTATATTTGAATATTGATTAGATTACCTTTTTTTTTTTTGTGATATTGACCAAATTTAGTATTTATATGATTGTTACAGAGATTTGGACAATCTAGACTGTTAGTCCATAGCCCACCGGTCATGCATACAAGTGGTGCTCTGCTAAGTTTCATTTGCAGCAAAGGAATCTTTTGTACATTGGTTTCATCTTAGCAAGTTAGAGCATATTTGTTTTCTGTGATTTCTGACTTCATAAAGGGCAAATAGTGCCTGACTAACCTAGTGGCCTTCTACAATGGAATGACTGGATCAGTGGACAAGGGAAAAGCAACTTATGTATCTACCTTGACTTCTGAAAGGCTTTTGACACAGGAAAATGATCGATATTTACATGTGCCACAATTCAGATTTGGATATTTCTGTAGTATATGTTACAGTACAAATAATTTGTCCTATATACTTAATTTTCAAAAAATTCTATTTGTGATAGAACACTGAAAAAGATAGCTAATTACAGTTTCTTAAATTAAATTAGCTCTGTAACAGATATTTTGGATGATTTGACTGTGATACAAAGTGCTTCACCATCTCTCTTTATGACTCTGTCCAAAGTCAAAATCTGATTAATTGTACAGTGTTGGGGTCCCTCCCCTGCCGTGTAGAGGGCACAGACACGGGGCTTCCCTGCCCCTGCTCAGCCTCGTTCCCATTGGTTGGTTTGTGTTCCCTGCGCGGGCAGAAGGACCCTTAGCCCCGTGACTGGGACAGTTCCTCAGCAGAGCCCCGGCCATGCGGCTGGAGAAATAAACATCTCTGAAACAGCTAGCAAGAATCTGTCTGTCCATATATATTTCCTTTCCACGGGACTCCTGGTTTGATATATGCGTGTTGCAGGATCCCCACTGCAACAGTACAGTAAAAACCTTAAACAATCTCCGGACAACCAGAAAATAGGATATGCCAAAAATGGTTAAATCCAAAATCTTCCAGTGCACATACTTCAAAATAGCTCAAAGCACAATTTTTTACCAATAAAAAGACTAAATCAAAGCATAATTGATCAAATTGATCAAATAAGAACATCTACAGCAATTTGTAACTAATGTGATCAAAGGCAGAAGAGTAAAGCTATAGTACCAGTAAAAGGAATTTTAACATTATTTTACTGCAGCAAGCAATACAGTCACATCAAGAAATGTATTTGTAGTAAGAGTGAAATAATTTCAGCTCATGAGTATTAAAATGAACTCTCAGCTTCAAAGACTTCTTAGTGATTTCCAGTTCATTGACATAGTATATTCTATCCACTGTTTTGTGGGAAAAGGTTAGCAAAATAAAACTGCAAGAAGCTGCACAAAACAAGGATTTAATTTAATATATGACAAAAAATGAGCAAAACAGTCTTCCAGCCAAAAATTAATAACTTAAAGAAAGTACAATATATTTGGAAACCTCTGACAGATTGAAAAGCAATGCCAATCAGCAAGACCAGACCAGGATATTGGATATTGTTGCCTGGCTGCTGATCCTGCAATTTGGGTGACTGGCACAAAATCACACAGAATTAAGAAGTAATACTAAATCTTTGAGTATAACATAAGTGGAGATTAAGACTTACTGAAATTTGTCAGCCACTAATACACACAAAGTCAGTGTAAAGGAAGAATTTTTTTCTGTTCAGTGATTTTCATAAATATTTTAATAGCTTATAAAACTTGAACTGGTTTTGCTTCACTGATACTTTAAAAAGAGTCCTAACAATAATAATTTATACTAATCATCTAGGTTCAAAATTTTGCTCATGTCCATTTTGTCCCAGTTTTTCATGAAACAAAACTGTTTTGCGCATGGACTGGACACAAGCCCTACTGTACATGAATGCTGAGAGATCAGAAATGAAATGCAAATAATTAATGAAAGACCAAGAATTTTTAATCTACAATTTAGGGATGAGATTATCCAGCTGGAGTTTGGGACTGACCTCCTTTAATAGAATGGATGTATTTGGGATTTGGGCTTTGCAAATGAGCCATAACTGAAGAAAGGACATTTTTGCTGTGAGAGAACTATGGTGAGGTGGCTGATGTCAATGAGACTCTCTCCAGCACCGGACAAATTTTATTGGGACTAAATTATTCTGTGCAGAAGAAATAAGTTATTGTCTGAGAGTATTTATGAAGGTTTTTCTTATGGAAAGTACAACTATTGACAACGCAGGCATTTCTGGAATACTCTAGCAGTCTCCAAATACTCACTTCTGTCGCTATACTCTAAACTCATGCATCTAAATATGGCCTAATTTTAGCCTTGTAATAGACATGTGGGGACAGTATTCATCAAAAGGTTGAGGCTATACATCAACAGTAAGTCCTACTTCACTGATTACAAAAAGTTATAAAAGAAATTGAAAGTCTTATTGCAGATTATATTTGCAGGAACCAAATCTCACTTTTTGCCATAGAAGGAGGAGGATGTCAGACCTCTTGAAAGTGTTAAACACCAAGATCAAATACCCATCTAGCAACTCTTCAGGGAAATGACCATGCTTTGAATAGTAACAGAAGTCTGTGAGTCTTTAGTATTAGACTCTTGCACACAGCAGACAAAGTCAACTCAAATAATACTGTTAAACAGTACTTGTGACTGAGAAATTAACTGCTGTTTTGTATTGTGTGGTCCTTTTGGCTGACTATCCAAGAGAAGGCAATGTTGCATTCTTCTATACCAGTACACACCTTCTAAAACCAGTGGTATTTAAAGACACTGGCTGCATCAAAACTGTGGCTGATTCTTCAAGCAAGTTCAAAGAAATTTGCCAAGTAGTCTACAGATGGATTTCATGACTTAATTTTGTGCATTAGGGAAAGAAAAAAAAAATAAAAGAAAATAGATCAAATACAGGCTTGCTATTTTGGGGGATAGCAGGAGCAGGAAGGAATAGCTCTGCTTTCCTCCTAGTCTTTAGAGGAAGAAAAGAAAAATAACCGCAAGGTACTTTGTCACTCACAGCCTCATTCACATTGAATAAGACACATGAGATTCTCACATGAATAGCTGCAAACTTTCCAAACCAGCAGCAGCTGAGTGCCACTTTGCATACAATTGCAAGACTCATATGTACCGCCCACTGATTAAACCATTCTCCCATAGGAAACAGCAAAAAGTCCTTACAAGCTGTGTTCATGTTACAAAATAATCCTAAGAAGCAAGCCTGGGAGTAGCCAGACACCTCATCTACATATTAAATCCCCCAGCAATTCAAGTGGCTCAGTCTAGAATGAAACCCCAGAGTGATTGGGGTAAGATAATAGCAGGGATTGCTTTTCAGAGGTTGCATGGGCAAGATCTTGCTGATATCACATCACCTTGTCTGTGCCAATAGATTTGTGGCTTCCCAAGCTCTGACACACCTCAACACCATACTCTACGGTATCCTATATTCATCCTTTCCTTCTTGCCACAGTCACCAACTTAGCAAACTGCAAAGGGCCTTACCCATTACTTTGGGGCAGAGCCTGTCTCTGCAACCACAGCAGGGGAATACTAGAGCCCAGTGCTGCAGCCCAAACCAGCATCACACAGAAGAAAATGAATAGTGAGCTACTAACACAACAGGAGGGATGGTCAGATGCCTTTCCCTGCTATGATGAGCTGTTTCAGCTGCAAGCAGCTGCAGCAGCATTTGACTGTGCATGGCCACCGGTCTAAGTCAGGCCCACCTCCCTCTCCTCAATGCAAAGCCTCTGAGTTTCCACAGTGCCGAACTTCTTTGGTCCTCACACCTCTTTGTCGGCCATCCACACATATCCATGCAGGCCAGGACTTGAGCAGTGGATTGGGAACATTCCTGAGGCATCACAATGCTTAGGTGGACAGGGCAATGATCAACACATGTGAAGGCCTCATTTCCCTTTCTGTTTAAGAACTCCTCTGGGACAAAGCTTATTTAAATTAATATTTTCCCATAGTGAACATCTGGCTAATTTTTTTCTCCGTTAACAACATGGCTAAAAAAGGGCCACTCATTTATTCCATGTTTTGTTCCCTGTGATCTTGCAGAGCCTATTGCACAGTTCCCCTTCTAGCAGGTCCTACTGAGAGCTGGTGGACAGGCCCACAACTACTGTAGGTAACCAGGCCCTGGTGTGACTTAGAGTGCTGTTCAGTGGCTGAAGGGAATGCCAAATCAATTTTGAGAGAGACCTAATTACAGTGGCGATACTGAGTAGAACAATACGGACTTTGTACTCAGTACTCTTGGTAACAGACCGCAAGGGAAAGAAATAAAATTGTATCCTTTCATTTCCAGAGTTGGAACATCACCCACTGATGTGGTAGGAAGCCTGCCAGAAAGCCAACCACAGCCAGTATTGATAACACCAAGATAAATGCACATTACAGCAAGCAGCTGTGTTACTGGGAGCACTTGGTGTTGCACCCTTGGTGCCAAAGGCTCTGTTGTCTTTCTCATGAGCACTTTGATACACAAACCTTCTTTGGAAAGAGGCAAAAGCACGGAGGACTTGGCACACTTGTGATGAACATTAACTGAGATATTTGACTGACTTTGTTGTGGCTCACGGTTTTTATCTTACTGCTAAGATAAGAACAGCCAGTGTAAATAGACTTTGTAGTGTATCACCACAAGTACAGGAACTACATAAGTGTGCTATGTTTACATGCTCAGTGTCAGTGACAGCAGGCTGAATATCACAATATACTGCTCACACAGCAATGCATTTACTGAAGCAATTTAAGTAGTTTTCTAGCAACTGCAGTGTAATTTCAACACTACAGTCATTTACAAGCAGTAGATAGATTGTACCATTAGGAAGTTTGTACACCTTAGTGCTTTTCAAGTTAGTATAATAACGCTATATCACAGTATTTGACAGTGCTGCTATAATTTTTTTGTATCAGCATTGTGGAAGATCCAAGACAATCACTAGTAGGAGCAGCAACAGGGATGACAAGCACCTGGCCAAGCGGGAAGAGGGAGGGCACTGATGCTGCAGCCAGACATGGCAGCAGGACTTGACCCTCTTGCCACATGGATGCCTGGCACGAGTCCTGGCATTGGGGCAGGCACCACTTGCGCCTGCAGCAGTCTGATGAAGGACCATAGGGAACAAACATGCCAAAGCCAAGAAATGTCTTAGGGAGTAAGAGGAGTCCTCTGAGAGACAAGAATAGAAGTAGAGAACAAAGAGGAGAATCTGCCAGAAGTTGGACTGAGAATATGCAGAGTCTATCTTTGAAGAAAAGAAGGATGCTAACTTAACCTTGGAAAATTATGGACTGGGGTTAAACCAGAGGAATATTCCCTTCCAGTCCTGTTATTTGCTTCACCCTTGATTTGCTATTGGTGATAGAAATTAAGAATTACTGTGAAATTAGAAAAATGATATTGCTTGATCTGAGCAGCATACTGGTACACAAAACCTTGCAAAAATAATTAGTGTGTCTGGTACAGTAGGTAATTTGTCAAAAGATTCCTGCAGTAAAACTTATTGGTACTAAAGCTGTTCCAATTATCATGACAGAAAATATTGATTAGAAGCCCCTTGCAGTGACAAGAAACAAGTTTGAAGCACTTAAATTCTCAATTTCCCAAGAAAATAAATGAAGTTAACACTAGTCCTGCTACTTTAACTGAGGAAATAATGAGGACAGGCATTACCACTGTCATTGACGACAAAGGCTAAACCAGTTTCAATACTTTAAGGAAAGTACTTGGCTAATTAAGATCGTTACCAACTAGTACTCATTTATTTTACTTTAAGAATGTTAGTAGATTGAAATTTTTTTCTAGTTTGAAAAAGGCAATAAATAGATAAGCAACTAATTCAGAAAGATGTCCTCTTAGTAAAGGGAATGGGAAGTTTCATGCTATTTCAGTGGTAGGACCTGCTATGAGATAGCTTAGCTATCATGTATCAGTTACTTGATACAGCACCAGAATGCTTGGACAGACATACAAACACAGATTGTCTGATTGTCTAGTTGTCAATCATTTTAGCTACTTGCAAATCCTGAGTGAGTGTTGCTTAGAACAATTTTTACATTCAGACTAATGAAATAGGCTGTTGTAAAGAATCATATATTCAAAGAATGACTTGGGTTGGAAAGAGACCTTAAAAACCATCTAATTCCAACCTCCCTGCTGTAGGCAGGGACACCTTCCACTAGACCAGGTTGCTCAGAGCCCCGTCCAGCGTGGCCTTGAACACTTCCAGGGATGGGGCATCCACAGCTTCTCTGGGCAACCTGTTTCTGTGCCTCACCACACTCACAGTAAAAAATGTCCTCCTAATATCTAATTTAAACATATGCTCTCTTTCAATTTGAAGCCATTCTCCCTGCTCTGTCACTACATACTCTTTTAAATAATATCTCTGCAGCTTTCTTGTAGGCTCCCCTCAGGTACTGGAAGGCTGCAATTAGGTCACCCTGAAACCTCTTTGTTCATATAAAGAAAATTACTTTGCTTTATAACAGTGCAAAAACATGTACTGGACAACAATGCGTTCTCCAGCAGAGCTAAAAAACATCTAGTAAACCTAAAAAGGTTTGTAGAAATTAGAAAGTTTATATTTTATCACTGGTAAACCCAATAAGAATTTTTTTCTATAAATTGCCGAAGTAAATACTTAAACCATATGAATAACTGTCCATATAAGAGCCAAGAACCTTCTTCCTTACTAAAACCAGTGTGATCTATCCACTAATAACTGAAAAGACAGAGAGGGTGAAAATTACAATGCTGGATTATAATTTACCCTGGTGCCACATTCTTGAATTCTGCTTCAGGGATTTACACTCATTTGCATCCCCATCTTTATTTGTACTCTTTATAAAAGCTGATAACAGATAGACATTATGGTACAATGAAAGAGACCCATAAAAATTAAATTAGAAAAGATATACAAAACCCTAGACACTGGCAAAATGCATCATACATGGCCCTATAAACCCACTAGTGCTGTATAGTGTTAGCTACAGTTATTAAAAAAATACTTTAAAGTGAAATAAGTAAGATGTAAAATAATCCCAAGATGAGCAGTACTACCTAGGTCAGACACAGTGTTGGCCTCTATCTGGTGAGGAATATCACTTCTGTAGGTATTGTAGTGTCTATGCTATGAGAAAGTAGCATAAGTAGAGGCAGTACCTTCTGGTAGACCAAACATTATGAAGTTCACCACGCTGCATAAACCAACGTCCCTATTATATCCAAGGTCCATACGTTTCAGCCCCTCTGAAAGTGCTGATTGTTTCTTACTCTTGTTTTAAAGCAGTCAGTGCTGTTTTATCCTTAGCTGTGGGAACTTCATTTTTAAACCTACATCACTTTGCTAGTTATCGCAGCCAAGTGCTACATACTCTGGCTCAGGTGGCCCTCAACTCTCCTCCTCCCAGCTCTCTTTAAGACAACCTTGAAGCCAGTGATCCAGAAATTTAGGCTTTTTACCTCCTTAGAAACCAGCTATAAGTCCACTTAATTTTTCAGTTGAGGTTTTTTCTCTCTTTAAAGGCCTTATCAACTTCAGGAAAGTAAACTCAATTTCTTCAAGAAACTCATCAATACAATCCCCTGGGAAGCTTTCTTCAGGGACAAGGGAGCAGAACAGAGCTGGCAAATTTTTAAGGACATCTTCCTGGAGCACAAGAATTAGTGATCCCCAGGCACAAGAAATTCGGCAAGGAAAGCAAGAGACAGGAATCACTGAATCCGGACCTGCTGGTCAAGTTAAAGGGCAAGAAGTATGTGCACAGGCAAAGGAACCAAGGACAGGTAACCTGGGAAGAGTATAGGACACAGTCCAGTTGTATGGGGATAGGGTGGGGAAAGCCAAGGTGAAGTTGGAGCTGGACTTGGCAACGGGTGCAAAGAATAACTAGAAGGGGTTCTACACGTGTGTAGGGACTTTTTACAAGAGCATGTAGTGACAGAACAAGGGGGAATGCTTCAAACTGAAAGAGGGCAGGTTTAGATTAGACATTAGGAAGAAATTCTTTACTGTGAGGGTGGTGAGGCACTGGAATGTTGCCCAGAGAAGCGGTGGATGCCCCATCCCTGGAAGTGTGCAAGCTGGATAGGGCTCTGAGCAACCTGGTCTAGTGGAAGTTCTCCCTTGCCCATGGCCAAGGGGGTTGGAACTTGATGGTGTTTAAGGTTCCTTCCAACACAAACTATTCCATGATTTTGTGAAATGAAAGCTTTGTCCCTTTAACAGAAGCTGTTTAATCAGCTGGATACTGGCAGAAAACATCCTGAACATCTTCAGTTTCTAATTTAGAACCACGAAGTGCATCATCAGCTCTTCAGCAGGAAACAGCAGGAAAACTTACTCGGGCTTTGAAGTACTCATCTGCTCTGTAAATATATAGACCAAATAGAGTATACAGCAATGCAGTATAACCCAAAGGATGATGAGAAGTGAAAAGCAGGCAGAGGGAAGATGAGTTTTAGGAAAGATAAAGGGCAGGGACAGCCCTCCTTTTGAGGAAATTCAGGTCTTCTCTGGCCTCCCCTAAGAAAAACATAGTTTCAAGCTGCCTTTAACTTAAAGGACCCACAGAACCAAAGGATCCATAAACCGTGTACTACTGTATTAGAAGTATTCCCACCACTAGGTGTCAGCCCAATTTAACATATGCACAAATTTCTTTAACGAAAATTTCACTTTTGTTATACTTTAATCTTTTAACTACACAATGGAAATATTCATACCTATTATATAATCCATACATACACTTATAACACTCAAGCTGACTTTAAGGAACATACCTGATGACAATTCAGAAAAGCATGTCAAATACCTAAAATCTACTTGAAACTCTAGTAGAGCACCTGCTTTCAGAAAGGTATATTTCATAGAATCATTTAGAGTGGAAAAGTCCTTTAAAACCATCTATTTCAATCATTAAGCCAGCCCTGCTAAGTCCACCACTAAACCATGTCCCTAAGGGTCACTTCAACATGTCTTTTAAATATCTCCAGAGATGGTGAATCAACCACTTCCCTGGACTGCCTGTTCCAGGGCTTGACAACCCTTTCAGGGAAGAAATTGTTCTCAATTTCCCATCTAAACCTCCCCTCACACAACTCGAGGCCATTTCCTCTTGTTCTATTCACTTGCTGCTTGGGAGAAGACATTGACCCCCATTCGGCTACAGCCTCCTTTCAGGCAGTTGTAGAGACTGGTAAGGTCTCCCCTGAGCCTCCTTTTCTCCAGGCTAAACATCCCCAGGTCCCTCATCTGCTCCTCATCAGACTTGTGCTCCAGACCCTTCCCCAGCTCCACCGCCCTTCTCTGGACATGCTCCAGCACCTCAATGTCTTTCTTGCAGTAAGAGGCCCAGAACTGAACACAGGATTTGAGGTGTGGCCTCACCAGTGTCGAGTACAGGGGGACAATCACTGCCCTGGTCCTGCTGGCCACAACATTTCTGATCCAAGCCAGGATGGCCTTCTTGGCCATCTGGGCACACATTGGCTCACATTCAGCTGCTGTCAACCCAGCACCCCAGGTCCTTTTCCACTGGGTAGATTTCCAACCACTCTGCCCCAGTCTTCAGTATTCCATTGTTGAAGGGTTGTCGAGACCAAGGTGCAGGACTCAGCACTTGACCTTGTAGAACCTCACGCAATTGGCCTTGGCCCATCAATCCTGCCCAGCCTGGCCAGTTTCCTCCACAGAGCCTTCCTACCCTCCAGCAGATCAACACTTCCACTTTGGTGCCAACTGGTTGTAAACAGACAGGGAGCACTTGATCCCCTCATCGACATAATTGATAAAGATATTAGACAGGGTTGGTCCAAGTACTGAGCCCTGGGGAACATCAGTTGTGACCAGCCACCACCTGGATGTATCACCATTCCATTCTGTACCACTCTCTGGAACCAGCCATCAGCCAGTTTCCTACCCAGCTGTAGTGGTTTGGAGTGCCTGTCCAAGTCCATCCATTTGGAGGCTGTGAAGATGATGCACCTTCACATACAGAGAGCAGTGAACAAGCATGGGCCTGTGGACAGTACTTAATCTTTTTAAATTTTAAAGCCCTGATAGCTAAAATGAGAGCTGAAAAGGTCAAAGTAGAATACCTGCTCTGCCAGTGTTTTCTGAAGCAATGAATTCATTAACACCACAGAGCCCCTGCTGGTTACAAGATAAAAGCAGATGGACCATTTATCAGCATTTTGTCCAGGAGTGAATCAAATAACTGTCATATCACTTCTGAACAGGCTCTGTCTGAGCACTTTCTGTCATTCAAATTAACACCACCCTCTCTCCAGCTGCAGGGTTAAAACACACAGAATGGGGATGTAACACTGAAAAGAATATTTATTCAGAGTATTATGCCTTCATTGATAAACATACATGGGCTCTTCAAAGCAACTTCGAAACCAAAAAAAGGTGGTTATAAAGTCTCCTGTAATTAAATTTTCATTCTCCTCTCTAGGGGAAGCATGATGAGATAAAACTGAATGTGAAAAAATGGACCTGACTGACATTGCTCTCTGACAGAAATAGCTTGCAAAGGAGAGTCCCCAGGCAATACCTAACACAGATTCTGCAGGCTCACCAGGTGATGTAAAGCACTGCAAATAAAATAATGGGAGAGCAGGAAGAGGAGAAAAAACAACAACAAAAGACAAACAAAAAAACCCCTCAGAAAACAAAACCAAATAAAAATACTTTCAGAACCTCCCACCCTGTGAAAGCCCAAACTCATTCTCATACACACACTCCCCCTCACAAAACCGAACAGAAAGAAAATCCAGAGTTCCCCCCCAAAAAGCCCAACTGAACTAGCAATGATCCAGGGAAAAGAATTGTTCCAGAAAAACACCTTCCTTCCCAGCAACGAAGAAACAACAGCCTACAGTCTTTCCTTGCACACAGCCTCCCTCTCCTGTCAAAAAGATGAAGTTTCGGTTCTGAAATATGCTTGTATCACACTGCAACACACAGCTTTCACAGCTGACCCCTCTCTGCTTCCTGGTATCTCACCCTATAAGCACCAAAGAACATTTAAATCAATGTCAACACCAAGCTAGGAAGGGTGAAGAAATGAGGGACCTGCCACACAGCGATAGCAAAAGCCAGTCAGAGACTGCTAGTATCAAGGACAGACTGAATTGAAACATGAAGCAGAAAATCTTATTCCAAACATGATAATGTATGTAGCCAAGAGAGGGAAATGGGCCCAAGACAGGAAAACTATTTTCAGAAGAGACATTAGGGATGACTGAGAACAGAATGCAAAAATGGCCCTTTAAAACCCAAATCAACCTGGAGTTCCAACCTGGATTTCATTTCTAAACCAAATCCTAGGAATGGGATGAGCCTTAGACCCAGACATGGGCTGTAACTCAGGCAAAAAAAGTTCTTGTGGGTCTTCTGGTATGTTTTCTAGCAGCTTGACCCTTCCTTTGGAGTCCCCTTTTCAGCATGACTCCAACAGAAGTTCCTACCCCAATGACCTTCTACATGGAGCTAAAACAAAATACAGTTACAGTAGACTCAAATCTAAAAATGCATTCACTTAGGAAGTGTCTGTATGGGTCAATGCATTCTCCATTCATACATAACATTACAATAATTTAAAGAAAATATAGCAATATGCATTATACACTGGATGATGATGCCACGGAATTGCTATATCAAATCAGAAGACTGTGTGATCTGGAATTATAGCCTGTGGCCAAAAAGAAATGGAGTCACTGCCCCTGGAAGTGTTAAAAAAAACCAAGTCTTGATGTGGCACTTAGTTCCATGGTCTAGTTGACAAGGTAGTGTTAGTCATAGGTTGGACGCAATGATCTCAAAGGTCTTCTCCAACCCAGTTAATTCTGTGATTCTGTACAGTCTTTTCAAACTATGTGCACAAAACAACACAACATGCTAGAGCTGCTAGAGAACAGAAAACATGGAATAAACACACTGAGCCCCAACAGAAAAAAAACATTGTTTAAATTAGTTAAAGATGTTGTGGCCCTTTGTTGTGGTCTTCATGGTAAGCCATCCATATTCACTGATGGAACATTAGAAAGAGCTCAGAAATAAATGAAGCTTCCAGAGCAGAAAAACATTAAAGAGGTGGTCCAGAGGTAGTCCTTTGCCCTTTTCTCATGCTCTTATAGGAATGACATTCAGAAAACTACACTTTACTATCAGAGCTTTTTTCCTGCCAGACATCAAGACAAGACAGCTCAGTCACAACCTCTAATCACTTCTACACATCATAGAATGGTTTGTGTTGGAAGAGGACCATCTAGTTCCAACCTTCCTTCTGTGGGCAGGGATACTTTCCACGAGACCAGTTTGCTCAGAGCCCCATCCAACCTGGCCTTGAGGACCCCCAGGAATGGGACATCCACAACTTCTCCTAGCAACCTGTTAGAGTGCCTCATCACCCTCACAGTAAAGCATTTTTTTCTTAGTATCTAATCTAAACTTTCTGTCTTTAAATTTGATCCCATCCCCCTTCTGGTGAAGATATATTAATATCTTCACTGGGTTTCCCTAGAAAAATCCAGGAAAACTACAATATAGATGCTTCCCAAGACTACCCCATTCTTTCCCTTCTCTTCTAGTCTAACTAATTAACACACTTCAGAAGACTTTAGTCAATCTCTACCAGACTCCCAGAGACTTAGCAGAAGTTGGCATCCTCTCCAAACAGCACTCCAGGAACTGTTGCCGGCAGAGGAATGAAGCTTGGGAGACACGCTACAAGATTAGTGTTTGAGACACCTGATCTCTAGAAGCTAGTTCTTTACTTATTCAGGGACCTCAGAAACACTAGCACAGTATTTTATTCTTTGCCAACCCAAGTGGAAAGAAGACGAAACATTAACTCGGGCTCAAGCTGTCTAGCTCAGGAATCTACAATTGCAACAATTACTTACTGAAGGAGCTACAAGTGATCCAGGACTGCGAGGCAGCTGCGAGCTGGAACAAGCAGAGACACTTCAACTCTACAACATTTACTATCAAGGTAGGTAGAAGATACACACCGAAGATTCCAGACATCTGTGGTTTCAAGCAAGGGTAATGTGAGAGCCAAAAAGGACTGTGGTGGGTTGACCCTGGTTGGATACCGGCTTCTCAGCAAAGCCCCTCTGTAACTTGCCTCCTCATCTAGAGGAGGGAGAGAAAACATAGCAAAAGGCTCATGGGTCAAGATAAGGACGGGGAGAGATCACTCACCAATCGCCATCACAGGCAAAACAGACTCAACTGGGAGAAATTAGTTTATTGCCAAACAAATTAGAGTAGGGCAGTTAGAGATGGAAATGAAGTCTCAAAACACCTTCATCTCACCCCTCCCTTCTTCCAAGGCTCAACTCCACACCCTTCTACAGGGAGCAGCCCTTCAGGAACAGACTGCCTCAGTGCGGGTAACCCACAGGGTCACAGATCCTCGCCCCCAAAGCTCGTTAAACCCATAAACCAAAGCCACCCACTCCTTATCGCCGCCTGCCCAGACCTTTTTGCAGAGACACTGCTGGGCGGACCGCGGGTCCAGCTCGGCAGCTCCATTGGGCAGTTGTTTCGTCAATCACTGTGAGGGGGAGCTGCCCGCGGGTCTGTTCTGTTTGCCGGGCGCTTGCGCGTGTCCCGCAGGCGTTTACCAGGGGTTACCGGGGGCCGGTCGCCCGCGGGGGCCGGTTCTTGGCCGTGTCCATGGAGCAGCGCCGTGGGAGGGGCCGGAGGCCGCGGCAGGGGCGGCTCGGGAGGGCCGCGTGACGCCGGCCGGGCGGCGGCACTGCGGGGCCGCAGCAGCGGGACAGGCCCGCACCGCCCAGCCCAGCCCAGCCCAGCCCAGCCCAGCCCAGCCCAGCCCAGCCTTCGTCCCGCCGACCGGCGGATGGGCACGGAGAGGGCAGCGGGTCGGCCATGGCCAGCGGCGGCCCTGAGGAGGGGGAGGCGGTGGCGGGGGAGGAACAAGCCCTGAGGAAGCTGGTCGTCCGGCTACAAAACGTCCAGGAGAGGAAGCGGCTGGAGACGCTGGTGCAGACCCTGAGTGACCTGCTGGAGCTGGCGGCCCGGCAGAGCGGTGAGCGCCCTGCCCTGCCCTGCCCTGTCCCGCCCGCCGCCGGTCGCTAACGCTGTCTCTCTGTCTTCTCTGTCCCCCCACAGCTCCCCGGCTCTTCAGCGGCAAAAATGTCCACGTGCCCCTGCTGCTGGTGGTGGATCTGTACCCGGGAGCGGCGGGCGTGCAGCAGGTCAGGGGTCGGGCAGGGCGGGGGCCGGGGCCGCTTCCCCCGCTCCGGCTGCGCTCCGCGGGATGAGCGAGCGCGCGGCCCTTTCCGGGATAAAGTTCTTGTTCGGCTTGTTGATTCCTCCTTAACTTGCTGTCTGTCTCCTGGGCCGCTTCATGAAGTGCTCTGATCTGTAGAAGGGCGCTGTCACCGCTGGCGTTTAAAGGGACCAAGCGTTCCAACTTACTGCAGACGCCACTGGCTGTGTCTGTTTTTACCGGGAGAAGGAGGCGAAATAGAAAATAGAAATAAGGCAATGTGAATACTGTGTAATGTAGGGTTCTAAATTACCGGTAATGTTATCTTATATAATTTTGATGTGTCCATATTGAATTTTGCTATGGTCAGACAAACTTCCGAAAAGCATGATTTTCTTGAGAGTTGTGCTAGCACAGTTTTTTAAAGGCAGGGGGGAATATTTTAGCTAAGAGTAGGTTCTGCAATTTAAGGTTCTGCCTGCCTGCTCCTGTAATTTAGCATTGGCCCATTTGGACTAGGTGTGGCGCTTGCACAATTTGATTTTGTAGTTATGGTACAGCTGCCAGACTTGTCATACGAAACAGCTCCTTCCTGGCAGGCATATATTAAATTTCTGACTATGCTGTGTATAGAGGATGTTCATAAGCTCCAGATTTCTGTGAAAATCACTTGATTTTTTTTTTTAATTATTAAGCCCATTTATATAGTTACAATATTTTTTGCATGTTTTGGGGTTTTTTTCAATTCAACTAGAAGGCAAAACATGTATTATATTGCAAATGCCTCTTAAATAATAATGTATTTTAAAGGTTTTCGTTTTGGGGGTTTTTCTGTGTACTAGACCTTAGCTAGAGGTCAAAAGCCCAAAATTCAGATTAAGTAAGAAACTGTACTTCTGTAGTGATTAATCTGAAATAACAATGATCTCAGGTTTTCTTTGAAGACTAAATATTTGTGCAGTATCTTAAGGTTTTACTTATTTTACTATTCAATTGTCAGGTTGTTAAGAAATACAGGAAGATTAATCAACAGTTATTTTCAAGAGAAAGCATATTACATAAATAAGAGTTTATAAAACCTTTGCTCAGAAGTTTAAACTTGCAAGTAAAACATCAATCACAACAAGAAATAGGTATGAAATGATAGCACAAGACTCTCTGAATTGCATACAGAAGATAGTGATTAATTTTCATTGTAACTCGATTAAAATACCTTACTCTAATTCCAAATTTTAAAATTAGTTTTAATTTTCTACCTGCCTGCATTTGCAGTCATACAGTGTTTCACTTTAGAAGTCCTGGACCTCCTTTGCATTACTATATTGTGTTGCAGTGGGAAATTCACAGCCAGTGCAAAGCTCAAATCCCATTCCCTATAAAACGTCTTGGGCAGCTCTTCTTTCACATTCAGTTCAGATGTTAACAAACATTCACACTATGTAAGTACAGCTCTGTCTTTTTGCTTCATTCACTGTTATTTGTTTGTAGTCTTTGTGAATAAACAATTCTCACTTTACAGAAGTAGTGAAGTAATGAGATCCTGATTTCAGTGCAGTCTCTTTGCAGTATTAATGATTTTTTATTGAATAAGTAATTAGTCAATTTCCTTTTACTTTTGGTATTGTAAAAAAATTGACATAAGAGAATAAACACAGAGACATACCTGAAGTGAGAACTTTCTTTACCTCCCCTCCTTAACTGGTTACAAAACATCACATTATGTTGTTGTTCCACTGACTTGTACAGGGTAAATTTGCCTACTAGATCAATATTGCAAGTCAGACTGCAGGCATAAACCCTGCAAGCTCCTTCAGAAGTAGGAAGGTACTGGTGTGGAAAGCCAGTAGTTCCTGAAAGTAAAATATGTGTCTTTAAGTAAATAGGGTAGTTTTCTGCATTTACTCTGGCAATGACTGGAGGAGCTTAGAAACTCTAGAGCAAAATATGAGTGCACTTGAGTAAAGAGCAGTCAGCAGAGCTTTATTGTCTCACGTAGATGGTGTGACCTAATGTAATATAAATTAATTACATGCTAGAAACGAAAAGGGTCTGATTTAAAAATGAGTTTCAGTGCTGCTACCAACTGTTTCTGTATGTAGCGGCCTGTTTGAGTGTTTATAAGGACATCTTTGTTTGCTTTATTTCCCTTCCCTGTAGCCTTTAGGATTTCTGTTATTTAAAAGACCCTTGGTTTCTTACATAATTATTAAACAGCTGATAAGCTCTCTGTTACCCCAGGTTGTGATTTTAATATTGTAAAATAGGCCACATATCAGCAGATCAGATGTTTCCATTGGTCTTCTCTGGATCCACAGTTCTGATAAATGTTTGTCAATACTTGGGAGTCCTAACAATCCAAATAAGAATGTTTATTGGGAATATAAAATTCATCAGAAACAGTTAATACAGAAAGGAATTTTCTAAAGTCATTAAGCAAGTTTTCATCAGATTCTAAATTTTATAAAAGCAGTTAAGGTGTTCTTATAAAGTGTGACTTCTAAAATAAAATCTTTTCTAAGGAATAAACAGCTTATCAATTAATAGTCACCTCTACAATGTTTTTGAAATTACCCTGATAAACCCTATTTTGCTTGGAATATGGAAAATTAGGGAATGACATATCCTCATCTTGGAGAGGACTGATGGCTGCTAAGACTATTCATTGTACCTACACTTAGTTAGGACTCAGTTACACAGACCAGCCGGAATGTCCATAGTAAATGATTTGTAGTCTCATGCAGGGCAAGGCAGCTTGCTATCCAAGGAAGACAAGTGCATGGAAACTGGCTCATGGCCAAGCTCAATCTGCAGACATTAAGGTTGTAATTGGCTTAAAACATTTGGCTCAGCAAATCTAAACTGAAACAGAAACAAAAGTACTGCAGATATGGGCTATGCTCACACTGCAACCAAGTATGTGAAAAACAAAAGTAGAATTCCAGTCCCCAGGGAGCTACATCGCTTTTTGCACGTTTTACAGTGCTGTCAGGAGAGCTGTCTAGATTCAAGCTTATGCTGTTCTGTGGGTGACTCTACACTACCAGACTTGTAATTCCATGTCTCTAGTCATACTGATTGCAGGTTTAGGGATCATGCACTTTATATGAACTTTGCTGTTAAACTCTTTGGAGGTAGCCATTTACATTCCTGGTTTTGGCTGTCCCATCTTGACCTCTTTGCTTTACATAACTCTTCTGTAAGAAAGTGATCCAGTTATGCATAGAGTCTTTGTGACATATTGTCTTCTGTCTTGACTCTATTCTTAAAGCACACAGGCCTGCTTCCACCTTTTTATTTACTTATATGCTCAAGGAAACTCTTATGCCTTTTCATAATTCCTTTTTGTAGAATCTGCATCATCTTGACTTGACATTTCACAGTTCACTATTTTCTTTCAATACAGAGGGATTTTCTTTCATTGGTTATTTCTTTGTATAGATTTTGCTTACTGCTTCCTCATTGCAGCCTATTCAATCATATCAGCCTGTAAACATTTGTAAGAGACCAGATTTCTTCAACACAGAAGATCAAAGAGGAATATTTTTAGGTTTTTGGCATTATTTACAGATGTTTGAAAGTCAAAGAATTTGCATAGGATAGAACAGGTAGTTATTAAGAACAAATACATTTGGTTTAGTTGTCTTTCACTCCTTATGATCTCAAAACTTGCACTGCCTTTGTTACATATTGAAAGCACACGGTACTGAGGGTTGATGGCAAAAATATGAAATGTGTGGTAATTGTTTACGTATCTCATCCCCATTTAAAACATTGAACACCTTTAAAAACCTATACTTTATCCTTAAAATTTTCAATTAAATGGCAAGTTCTTATGAAAACACACATTTTTCAATAAGGCTGAACTACCTGTAATAGTGCAGGGGGTTTCCCTGGCCAGTGATGACATATTATGGATCACAGCATATGTTTCTGTCTGTCCGCATCTCGTTTAACTGTGTGCCCTTTATCCTCAAGCAATGCTGAAGCAGATTTAGAGTGATGTGTTCCTGCAAGCACTGCATTCAGAATCAATAGCATGTGTTTTGCTTCCATCTTTTAACTTTTCATTCCATTTGTCGTGTGTTAATTAATTTTCCCATACTGATTTAGCTAGGTAACAGAACAGCTGTCTTGCAAAAGCCAAGGATCAGAGGACAATGTTGAAGTTCCAAGCAGAATATCTATTCTAAAATAGCTGCATTTTTGTTTTACAGATGGGCTGGTCACTTCTTTGTAAATTAATAGAAATTTGCCCAAGTACTCTACAAAACATAGCTCCTAAGGATGTTGGGAAGGACTGGGAAGTACTGGGTGTTCACCAGTAAGTATTTTGTATGCAAAGAGTCTGCCAGAAAGCTTGGTAATTTTGGTAGCCTATATATGCAATAGAATATATAAAGTTATTACATCCGTTTTTTTGTGGATTTTTTCAGCCTTCAGAATCTGACACTCACATGAACAAGGATCTTATCTGTGTATATAAATACCTGGTGCAGAAAGTAAAGGAGATTGAGCCAGGCCTTTCTTAGGGGCACTCAGTGACAGGATGAGAAGCAAGGGGCCCAAACTGAAATATAGGAAATTCCACTACACATTAAAAAAAAGAAGACAAGTAACCTTTTTGACAGATGCAGTATTACCTGGATGTTTATGTGTTTTCTTTCAAATGTGAGGAATTATATCCACAAGCCTAAAGTAGTGTAAATCAAGAAGAATAGATTTTGTCACACCTCTTATTATTATCTTAAAAGTAAGTATTTACGATTGCCTTCAGAAGGGATGGTTTGTTCTATCTTTTTAGTAAGTGGAGCAAATTGTGGCTTGGGCTTGCTCAGCTCTTCTCCATCAGCTGTCAAAGGAAGCCTAAAGAAGTGTTTTCTGGATGTCTGTGGTTAGATGGGATGAACACCCATATAGGTTGGCTGAATAGTTGCCCAGTAACAAATGCTAGTTGTAGATGTAGGGTCGATGCTTATAGGGGTTGGTTTGGTGTTCTCTCTCTTGGACAGATTGCTGCCTTCAGGGCTGATAATGACAGCAACAAGCACAGCCTTGTAACCTAGTGAATCTGCCTCCATAGTCCTCACCACACCCTTCCTTGGAAAGGTTGCTGTTGAAAGATAGCATGAAGATGCATTTTGATTTTGTGGGGGTTTGTTTATTTGTTTTATAGTGGCTAGAATACATGGTCAGTAGGGGAATGAACTCCTTTGAAAGATATGTTGGTGGTTTTTGTTGGAAAGCAAAAGTGATTTGGGTTGCTTTTCATGAGCAAGAAAAAACTGAGCTGCACATGATAGTTACCATTTCTCTGGCAGCTTAAAAGCTTGTTAATTGACTGAAAGTTGTTCTGAGAGCTGGAGATACTGCTGTTCATTCTCAGGTCCCAGAAGAATTACTTTCTGGGGCTGATCTTTCCCACAGCCTCCTCAGCGCCCACGCAGTGTGTGCAATTAACAAAGCATCCCTTTCAAACTCAAACTTCACTAAGGATCTGATGATAGCGTTGCTGTACATGATTCCTTCTCAGTACCAATATTTTAGCCAACTGTGTATCCCTGTCTGACATGTTGATAGTTTTCCTTGCTGTGGAGAGATTTATTCTTAGTGGGGGAGTGGGCTCAGGCGTTTCTGTCAGTGCCAAAGGCAGAGCAAGCCAGCTAAATTATATCTCATGTTCCTTGTGCATGAAGTGGACGAGAATAGCAGTGAATCAACACCATAATGAATACTTGCTGTTTACAGGAAGGCAGGAAACAGTTACAATAGAGAAGAAAAGTTCATTTTTTTTTGCAAGAGATTTTCCCTTTTGTGTGTGTAACTATTTTAGGAGAATAGGAATCTGAATATAGAAAAAGCATTTATTTCATTTGTCTCTCAGCTATGACCCAACTTGACTATGCTGCAGTCATGTTTACAAGTGGTAGGTTGCCTTTGATTCAGGTGTTCTTGACAGTGTGGTAAATAATTAAATAGTCGCTATCAGTGTGAAGAGAGAGAGAATTTCCTTCAGTGTATTTGCATTCTTTCTACAAGCTTAAAGAGACTTCACGAGATGTTTTGTAATCTCTTATGTTAAGCTCTCCTACAGCAGAAGAGGTTTAGAAAGTTTTACATCCTTCTTCATGTTATATTTGAAATGGGAGGGTATATGGGAGGGAATTTTCTAAAGGTAAAGGATGTTATTACTCCTATCAGATTTTGCCTCTCATGTCTACTTTGGTCATCATAGCTACAACACCAGTGCTATAACAGAGGAGAGAGAAACTAGAAGCATCATAGTATGAATGGAAAACAGTGATACATTCATTCCAGCTTACAAATTTAGACTTTAGCAAGGCAAAAAACATCATTGCCAGAGCTGGGGTATGAAATTTGGATGACTTCAAGTGCTGCTTATGTTTTTCAAGACAGGTCAAGAATATCAACTAATTTATCACAAACTACTGCACAATCCAGTTTTATTGGATATTATATATGCAAGGATTCACATTTGAGGATTATTAAAATGGCAGAGTCCAGCTCTCTAAAATAATAAAAAGTTTAAAAAAAAAGTTTCTTTATTTGGTTTTTTTTGTGTGTAAGTCTATGCATTTTAATTTAGTTTTTAATTACAGTTCCACCCCCCCTTGAGATATGCTTCATTCAGTGTGAAATCAATGCTTTAATTTTTTTTTTTAAAGAGGTGTTACAGATTTTTAGTCACTGCTTTACAGATAGTTGTTTGAGTAAAATATGTTAAAAGTATCTACCGATTTTTAGGTGCCTAATTTGATACATGACCTGGATTTTGCAGTACTTGGCATTGTTTGGCTCTCTCTGTTTAACAAGTCAGAACAGACATACAGAAAGCAAGGAGTGTGCAAGGAACTGTTTCTTTTTAGTGATTTGTCCAGCATCATGTAAATGCTGTATGACTGAAACTTAGGGTAGAGTTCATCAAGATGCTGTTCAAGTTTTTCAGCTGGGAAACTGCTACTTCTCTTCCACCAAACACTTGATTGTTCAGTGTAACTGAGCTCTTGCAGCAGGCAGAGCAGTGCTGTGCTGTCCACATTCCACAGCCCGGTGCTCTGGAGAGGAACCACCTCCTGAATGACTCTGCAGAATTAATTCACATAACTAACTAAAAACGAAAGTAAATTGGATAAATTATACATCAGTATTTTAATGAAGTATGATTGTAGTTAAAATTCCAATATTACTTCATTGGTGACTTGAAAAAACATAAACTGAAGTAAAAGGTTTTTAAAAAATTAATTGAGAGCTTTTTAAGGTTTTGCTAATTTCTGTAACTACTTCTGTTTTCAAAGTAAATGTTTGATAAGACGTTGTGTCAATATTTCTTTAGCTATAACTCTTTTTTCCCTTTTTTTTTTTGTTTTTAATTTTTAGGCAGATTCTTAAAATGCTTACAGTCCACAAAGGAAATATAAATCTTTCAGTAATAGGACTAAAAGCATTAAATCTACTCCTCACGTCAGGTATTGTGTGCTTTACTTTCCTATTTCGTCTAAACCTTTAAAACACAGAACTGCTATAAAATGTGTGGCTGTACGTGGCAGACTGGATTTTTCTCTCTGTTTTACTCCGTGAAGTCACTTGTCATTTGTATTTGTATACAAAATAATAAGAGTACTATTTTGCACCTTTTTTCCCAGGTAGGTATGAGCTGTCTTTTAGCAGTAAAGTTTTAGAACATCAGTTCTATTGTGAAATGCTACCTTAAGAGAGAATTTTGCCATGGGTTATACAAAGCTGGATTTGAACTGTCAGAGTAAATTTTAAGGGCAGTATTAAAGAATTTTGGATTTTACAGTGTTTCAATGAAAATGTTGAGAAATAATCAGTGCAACATGTAATCTCTTCTGCTGTTCAGACATAATTGCTTTCCTGCTCTTGGAAGAAGAGGTGGATGTGTTTTCCTTGGTATTTAATGCCATGCACACCTTCCCTAAAAATGAAGAGATCCAGCAGCATGGATGTAAAGCATTACACAAACTTTTTGAGAAAGGTATTTAATCTTGTAGTTTATTGCATTAGAAAAAGGTATAGGTTGGGAGGGATGGCAGATATTTATTTAAATGCAATAAATGAATTTTTGCATTCCAGATTGATTTGTGTATTGTCTGTTCTTTAAATGAGCTGGCACAAAACAGACTTTCCAAGCAATATCACAAATTTTCTAAATTAGAACAATGAATATGACATCTTTTAAAAAATCAAAATGTCCCTTAATTTCTAACTCCAGAGTTAACTGGAAAGATGGGATTTAACATTGGTCAGTAACTGGAAGAAAGAATAGTGGCATTTGATTTTAATTCTCAAAAACAGGATTGTGTATTTAAAGACCGGTACATTTTAGGAATGTGAACAGTTCTAAAATCAAGCAAAATGTTTGTACTTCAGAAAAATATTTGATTCTGCTCTTTACTCTGACAATACTAAAAAGTGATCATATATCCATACAATATTCCCATTTATTCTGAAAAATGAAGTCACCATATATTGAATTTTTGCAGACATCTCAGGAACTGTGCATGTCATGGCCAGAAGTCTCCATGTTGTAGCCCTCTGGCTTTGAATTGAGTTTCTTGATTCAAAATAAATACTGAGAAATGCTATCACTCTGCTGTACTCCTTTGCTTCTAAGATAGTCTCCAGTTCTTCAGATTGGTTCTTTTCAGCACCATTTTATACTGGCTTTTTTAAGTCTTTCTCCCACATGTGTACTTGGAATTATCTTCTCTGTTCCTTCCCCTCTTCCTGTCCCTAAATACTTTCGCCCTGCTGTATTTTCTCTTCAGTCTCCACAAAAGTCTGAACTTCTTACATTTTCTGTGCATGTTTTTTATAAGTGCCAGATTTTCACAGATCTGGCTGCCGGTACAGACCTGCATACCTTCTTCTTGATGGCAGCACCGATGTGACAAGTTCCTAGATTGCTCCTGCCTCCTTTTTTCTGCTTCTGAGTCACCTTGTCAGTTATTGTTATGTGGACATTTGCCTAGTCTTATCTTGAGCCAGATTCAGAAAATGATTCTGCTTGTGAAATTTAAAAGGTGCTCTTTCTCATCCTGGGTCAGTTCCCATATCTGGTTCATTGCACAGCCACACAGTTATGTCAGTATGAATAACAGGGGCCAGGAATGGAAAAACCTTAAGCCATTAAGGTAAGATATTACGAAAGCATGGCTTTATGGAAAAAAGTCCATTATTAAAAAAAAAAAAAAAAAGGAAGAAAAATTAAATAACATCACTGAGTATGCAAAATGGCATTCCATTTTTTTTTTTTTCTTCACTGTATGCTTAACTTTTCCCTAGCTTATATACTGTCTTGGTTTGGGTTATCTAAATTTTATTCTGTGAAAAAGGCTAAAAGACTTTTAAAATACTGATTCACAAGGTAGCATTTGAAAGTCAAAACTCAATTACATAAAGTGCAAGCTAGAAAAATGTGTTTATAAAGTAGCTCAGTTTTTAGTTAAAAAAGCCATACTCATGAAAGATGATGTGTACGGAGAATACTTTACTTTCTGTGAAACGTAGAAAATAAATATAATGAAACTTGATAAAAACAGTTGTCTTTTCTCATGATATACCAGGATAAGAATTATTTCCTCAAAACATACTGTATCTCTTGCCTTTCAATTTAGTTCCAGAAGAGCAGCTGACTGAATTTGTTGAAAGCAAAGATCATATGATCATACTGAAAGTATTTAAAGAGTTTCCAGAGAAAGAAGAGGTGATTCTTCCTGCACTTTATTCATTACATTCCTTAGCTGGTCCAAGTAAGTGTATTATTAGAAGTTATTTTCAATTCCTTTTCTCCCACAGTGTGCATCAGCTCACACTTTCTGTGATTGTGAAAAGTAATCTTTATGTGATTGCAAAAAATCATTGAGAACTGTTTGGGAGTTGCCAGACAAATCACCTTCCTGTTTTCTTTGGGAAATGTGGAGATACTCACAGCACTTTTACCGGCTAGGCTAGTAGTTCAATGCCTTAGAAAGCCTCGGGCAGCCTAGAGAGGTAGCACGGGCAATCCAGCATTTCTGTAGCTCCAAAAGCGGCAAATGGTAACTGCAAAGCTGATACCACCAGCAGAAGCAAAGAGGGAGAAACGTAGCTTTCAGCTTGCCTAATTCCCACAATTAGAAGCTTTGAAATGGAAACAGAAGCACACAGATGTTCGCAGAAGGAGTGCAAAGCCAAAGAGCGTGGGCCCCCTCTTGGGCCCTTCTTTTATTCGGAGAAGGGGAAAGGGGAGGACTGGGGGCGGACCTGGGGTGACCGGCCAATCAGACACTGCTGAAGAGTCTGAGTTACGTTTGGTTTTGCCCGCGCTTGGAACAGAGGAGTTCAGAGCACATGGCAGGGGCAAGTCCTGGCTTGTCTTGGGGAGTGGGAAGGGAAGCTCGGAATGGGCAGCAACAGGGAAATACTTTTAATTTTTAATGGGATTTTTTTTTTAATTTAACCCTTAATGCAGAAATCTCTCCTGAATAACAGAAAAATACTTTCTTCCTCTTGGAGTAAGCAGTAACAAAGATGCTTTATCATAGTTTTGTAGACTGAAGTTCAAGACCCTGCCCTGTCATCTTTTAATACTTGAAAAGTAAGATACATTTATTGACTAAATAAATCTTCAATGAGTTTGGGTAGCAGGTTAAGAATATTCTTGGCAAAGTCTATTCCACAAAGGGAAAATTGCCCATATAAACTCAGTGGCCAGGCCTGGGTAAAAGATATCAGACACCCACAGTAGTCATTTAGTGGTGTCTGCAATGGCAAGCATTGGTAGAACTGTGCATGTGGTAGTCTTACAGTGTCCTCAGGTGTTGTGCAGTAAGACTGGAAGAAAATGTTTTTGTTATCTCTTGTCTTCTGATAACAGCAGTCCCTGTTCTACACAAAACCAGATCCTGAGAAATGTGTTTGATGTTTTGTATCAATTTGTTGACAGCAATTTGATCTTGTTGACACAGAGGCAGCTTTTTATCAGCTTCCTGCTGATAAAATTTTGGGAAGCATAGAGCAGGGTTCTGCTATTCATGTCTTTCATGAGGTGCATAATGTTGTACCTCCTGCAAAAGTGTTTACTTACAAAGTCTTGCTCATACATCCTGTCTGGCTCTGTAGGAACCATGCTGGCCCCATGTATGCCCAATAAACAAGAACTAGACTTGTGTGTCCCACATTTCATCAGACTCCAAGCTATCTAGTTCCTGTTTCTCAAACTTCTTGCTGTTCTAGTTTATGTTTAAGAAGTTTAGTATTCCTTGAGTCAGAAATAATTTTACCCTAGCCCAGAAGTTACTGCTGTTTTCTAGGGAAGAGGATACTGGATTTTAAGTGCTTTTCAAAACAGTAAATACTTACATGAAGTGGGAAATCCTTTATAACCAAGGAATTGCAACAAGAGAAAGGCATGAAAAAGACCTGCTCTAAAGTAGGTATTTAATACTCTAATTTCTAATATGAAAAATTGAAAACAGACAGAAAAACATGAATGTGCAAAGCCAGTATTCATACTCTTGGATTGTGACATCCCTCAAGAACTCAACAAAATATATTCCTTTAAGGCCAGCATAAAGAAGATAATTCAGTGTGAGTACACACTGTAACTTATCCAGTAGTAAAATGTCTCCCTATACCCTGAAGTTCAAGTCTTTATTCCAAATGAGTACCTCACTATGCCTTCTTTCATTAATACATATTTAGACTTTGTTGTGGCTCACATAAGAAACTGTAGGATAAGTGTTTATTCCAGTGCTGTACAAGCACTCTTAAATCTCAGTAGTATTTGTGGCACGAGAAAAATGCTTTGCTGCTGACTGTCCTCCAAAGTGGAGTGATGGATCACAGAGTGTTAACCCATCTAAATGGCAGGCATAGGGAGCCAGCCGGTCTTGTCCTCTGTTTAGTAGGGAGAAACAGTCACCTCAAGAAGAAACTTACCTAACCCTAAACCAGGTTCCTGTTACAGTTGGGATGAATCACCATACAGAGTGCTCAGATCTCTTCATCAATTGTTGAGAGAACTTAGGTGACAAAGTTTTGGTGGTTAAGATTAAATTTGATCTGTTCCACCTCTTTTTCTCTAACTTGTTCTGGGAAACGGTGATCCCTGCAGATGTGCCATTGCTTGGATTTTGCAGGATTTCAACATGCAGTTCATTGTGCTTTCTTTGTAATGATCACTTTTGGAATCTTCTGGCTGTTTCACTATACTCATAAGTATCACCTTTGAAATCGTAACTTACTGTGAAGTGATACAATACTGTCTTGTGGAATGTGTGTTTTCAGTTGAGAATGACATGATAAATGGCTGTCATGTTAAAGCGTTGTGAAAGGTACCTTCCTTCACTATCAAACAGAGTGCTTTAGAAATGCTTCCCACTCAGAGCTTGCTTTTTCATCTGGTAGGTTATCATTATTTAATATTTAGAGATGTATTATTTTGAAGATTTGCTGCTCTTTAAAAAAGGCTAATTATCTTTAATAATACAGTTGTGAATATTTATCTTACGTTGTATCCAGGGAAGCCAAGCTGTTGAAAGAACAATTAAGAAAATTTATAGACCTCAGCAGAGTAATGCTAACTCCCTTGGAGTCAGTGACAGGACTCCCTTTCATTCATTTGGGCCAGGATTTTGGCCAAGATTTCTTGGGTTCATATTCTGTCTCATACCCTGGATAGAAATACTACAAGGATGCTTTCACACACTGTGTTTTAGCTGCCATGATGCTGTTTTGCCTGAAATTACTGTGGGTGGGATCACTCTGTCCTCAGTAGGAAAGGATGCATTCTGTCTTCAGATGGGCTCATGTGATTGTCCTGTTGGTTTCTGTATCTGGCCTGAGTAATAAACAGTAAACAGGGTGAGAGTGACCAGGCACTGGCACAGTTTCCTTGGAGGGGCTGTGAAGTTTCTATCCTTGGAAATACTCAGAAGCCATCTGGACAACCTGCTCTAGGCAGCCCTGCTTGAACACGTGGGTTGGACACAGTGACCTTTTAGCCCTGCCTTCCAACATAAACCTTCTGTGATTCTGTGAAATACAGGGTTTGCAATGGCTTTCAAAAGATTGCAGGAACGTTAGATGAAAATTTCAGTACCCTCAGTACACAACAGGTGTACTGTAGATCTAATTCATATGAAAATAATAACTTCCTAACTTGCCCCCTAAGAAAAGAAGGAAAACTCAGAAATACATGATTGAATCAAATAAATTACTACAGAATAGATTTCATAAGAAAAAATTTCTAAATTGTTTCTTAATTGTATGCCCCAGGAATATTACTGAAATACTGTGAAATGTGTTCTTGATCACAGTCATGTTAGAAGCACCATTTATAAGATTGATTTAGTATTTATAAAACAATTTGTTCACATTTAAGAAAAAAGTTACCTAAGATTGGTTTGGGAGGAGGTTTCTGTTACATGGCCTGAAACAGAATGAAAGAGAACCATAAATGTTAATCTGAACTTTGAACTTAATGAATTATTTCCAAATGTTCATAGTCATTAATGTCCTTTATGGCCATACCAAGAAATAAAGCCACCTTTGAAGTGCAACGCAAAAACTCAAATATAGTCACAGTTTTCTAAAATCTGTTTAACTAAAGTCTGAACTAGAATCCAGTCAACTTCTTTTTTCCCCTTTCTCTTAAGAAGCCATTTTTGTTTCTGTTTCTTTCTTTAGCCAGCAATGTTGAAGTGCTTATGTCTGGAAATGTTCGCTGCTACAATGTTATAGTGGAAATGATGAAAAGTTTCCCCAATAGTGAAACAGTTCAGGAAGTGAGTTGCTGTTTGTTGCACAAGCTTACATTGGGTAAGTTCACAAAGTTGTTTATACTCAGTTTATTCTGACTGCGTAAGAGTTGGAGTTAACCGGGAGCGTTACAAACAGCAACTGCTATTCCAGTTAATCCTCAGGGTGGTGTATCCTTGTGTCAGATCCTTGTGTCTAATGATGCAAACATATTGAGGTAACTGGCCACAGTCAATATGCTGTCCTTATGTGGTAAATATAAGTAACAATGAGAAGCTGCCATAAAAGACTCAAGTTAGTGGGAAGTAATGAGACAAAAAAGAGTGAGAAGCACCATATGAGAATGGGAAATCAGTAGGTCCAATTCTGTATAAAGTTACTATAAAAAGAAGAAAATTACTTAGAAATTTCATTTTGTGAAGTACCAATGGTGAATGTGTGGGGAAACAACTGGTGCTACAGAATTAGTTGAAAAGCATTCTCTAAAACTCTAGTTTTCCTCCTTACAATGCATTTATCTTCAGATACCTGTGCTGCATTCCTGACAGTGATGGTGCCTGTCTTGGGGCCCCCTGTGCTGCAGCAGTGAATGAATCACTGAGTTCTGGACTTGCCTTGACTCGAGAAAAAGTGCTTTGGTTGTGTGGGCTAAGATGGGCTGATTTCACATCAAAAGAAATAATGTCAGTGGCAAAAAGTTGTGCCTCTAGCAGCTCTGTTCTCACACTTGTAACTATAATAAACCCATTTGAGCAGTTGCCAAAAACCACATAATAGGAAGTTCAAATAAAAATAAATATGTTTTTCCCCCTGCTGCATACAAACCCACTGTGAGCAGCTGCCTGAGCAGCCCTCATTCCATGGCTGGTTCTTTTTAATCAAGAGTTAGACTTCCCAGTTTTTGCAGGTGGTGGCCTGAAGCTACTGCAGATGCTGGTACCAGTGCATGACTCCCCATAATCAAGTTGTTCCCATCCTTTCGCCATCTGTTTCCACTTCTTTGTGCAGATATTGTAGAAAATACAGATCAGACCTGACTGCAACCCAGAGCAACTTCCCATTCCCCTTCAGAAAGACAGATACAATTTTCAAGAAAGTATGGTGACTGCTAAGGTCGTAATTGCAGGGTTTTTTGGCAAGAGGTGATGCTAACCTTGAATGGTTTGCTGTGCAAGGCTAACTGAAGATAGGCAGGGAAACCAAGCACTTGTGGGGACACAGCAACTTCAGTGACAGGCCTGATCTTGCCCTGAGTGCAACCAGCCTGGTTTCAATCAGATGTTTGCCATGTGTTTATGCTGATCAACAACGAAGAGTGGCAGGAAAGCAGCCACAAGATCCATTTTTTCTTTGAGCCCCTCATCTTAATAAATAGCTGCTGTAGTAGAGTTATGGAAGAAATGTTCACAGCATCACACAGTTATGGGGACAGATGTGAAATTGCTATCTGCTCCTGGAAATAGTCTGGAAGATTTCCATATATATAGCCAGTGTTTCTTCCCAGGTTATTCAGATGGACACTGTCTTCCTAAACCTATGTTAACTGGCAGTGAAATGGTAAAGTCAGCATCTACTAGCTTCCAAAAACACCATCCTGCATTCTTCCTAATCTGGTAATGACTATCCTAGATTTGACTGTCTTTGGAATTTTAACTGGCTGATACCTGTTAGGCCAGCCACAAGTCCAACAGAATTACTCATCACATAGCCTAAGATTATTAATTTATTTAGGTAAGTAATATATTTACACAAACATACCTTTTCCATTAAAATACATTAAGAAACAGCAGTGCTGATATAACATGACCACACTACTGATCTTTTACATTGCTACTCTGATTCTCATTTTTGCTAATCAAGATTTAAATGAAATTGAATATCAAAATAGAAACCATAGCTATCAAACCATATTTGACAAAGTGAGTGTTGCTCTATTATTTTCTAACCTATGATACAGGTTTTTACAACAAACAAGAAAGTTATTTGAATTTGCTTGCTTTTTGAAAAGTGCCTTGTATTCAACCTGTAACATAAAATACTGTACAGCTTATAATAATTGTTATGCTTTAAATATATTTATCATCAAAAGGCTTCCTTCTATTCCAGAAGGAATCTATTCTATATTTATGATGTTGGCCTTGATTTATTTAACGAGGAGGGCAAAACCAGAGAGTAAACCAGGGTTAAATTAGTTGTGTCATAGGATAAATCAAATCATTGCAGAATTCAGGACCAGAATGGCATTTGCTTCCTGGCAGGGAGTTCTGCAAGTGATACACCAACTGTATTTTTCTTATTTTGATGACAGTGCGTGTTTCATTTTGCATAGAACCTCTGCCTTTTGTAAAAAAAAAAATTAAAAAGGCCCACAAAGAATGTAGATCCCAACTGTTTTTTATCCTTAACCTCTTCTTTCAACAAACAAAATTTTCTTGTCAAGCCCTGTAATAGGAAAACCAATGTTTGCTACAAAGTTTGTGCATTGTGTGCCAAGAAATTTATGTTAAATGTAAAGCTCTAGATATGTGTTTATATTAAGTTGATATCTTATCTGTTTTCAGGAAATTTTTTCAATATCCTTGTATTACATAAGGTTCCAGAAGTCATTGTGAAGGCTGTTACAACATATCCTGAAAATGCAAAGTTACAAGCTGCAGCTCTCAGTTGTTTAGCTCTTCTAAGTGAGTAAATCTCTGTCTACTTGTTAATTTTTTTGTTCTAGTAATTTCCTGTAATGATTTCAAACTCCATTTCTTTAACACCAAAGGCTCAGGTAGGACAGCTTCAACAAAGCTGGATTTCCCACATGATTACAGTTTACTGTTTCACTGTGGTAAGTCTGTATTCATATCATACACCAAACATTTGCACAGTGTTCAGAGCTGGTAAGTTATGTTGACAGATCTGAACAGAGCATACTGGTTATTCATAGACAAATCTTGGATAATCCCTTCTTAATATAAAGTCTCCAGTGATAACAACACTGATTTGATGTTGTGTTTGCCAGGTATGACAGTACTCGTATTGTGGCAGTTGATAGCAACACAAAATCAATGCTTGTGCTTGAGTTCTGAAATCAATTAAAAGATTTAAACTTTTCCTTGAGTACAGTTCAGACAGAAATTAGTTAGCTAGTGGCAAAAAGCTAAGAATCTGATCCTCTTTGTCTCTGAGTTATTATTCCATATAAAAGTCAGTAGAAATGCTGTTTAAGAGTCTCCAAAATAGCAAAGATTAGAAATCAGTACATATTCCATTATGCCTCAAATATTATGCTCAGTGTTGGTATCTTTTTCTTCCCATTAATTGCTGAAAAATCACAGGTAAAAAATGATATATTTCAAATTCTGTTGCACTTTCTGGGACCAGATATTTCTCTCTTAGCAACTGCAATTTGCATTTTATTTTTTAACGGCATTGCTTCAGAGTGTAGATGGCTCTGTAATAAATGGTTCCATGCAAATGATTCACAGTTATATTTTATGTCTGTGGTACTCTGTATGTAAATACACAACAAAAAGAGGTACATGCAGGTCTTTTCAGAGCCAAAGCTTAGACTGATCTGTAATTATGTGACTCATCTACTACATTACACTTAAGTTTTTAACTCCTTTTATAACCTTGAAGACATTTTTCAAGTCTGTCTTAGAGTTTATGTCAAAATATTTCTCCCTTCCCAGAAAAGGCTTATGTTCCCACTGATTTTCAACACTGCCAGTGTGAGTGCCTCCATGACTACAGAAAAGTTGAGACATAGGTGTTTTGTTTTCACAGTAAGAATTTATTGTAAATATTTTATATTTCAAGCTGAAACGATATTCTTAAACCGGGATTTAGAGGAAAGAAAGGAGGAGGAGGAGGAAGAAAAGTTATGCTGGTTGGAAGCATGTTACAAAGCATTAGAACTACACCGAAAAAATACAGATGTGCTGGTGAGAATTTCTGGGTGATGGGAATATGGAACGACTGTATTATGTATTTAATAAAATGTTTAGCCACATGCTTTTCTCATATATATCCTTAGGCAAAAAAAGGCCTTAAGGTCTTGATTAGATTTAGAATAAATCTTACCTTTCTTGCCTTTCTTATCTTTGTTCATCTCAAGAGATTTTAGCTACTTCTTTGGATCAAATGTAGGTAGTTAAGATGAGGCTTATTGCCTGTAACTTTGGCCATGCAAAGATTGTTGTTTACATACCTCCTCTGTATCTAACAGCCAAACACAGGCCCATCAGTAGAAGAATTAATCTTGGCCTAAAATAGATACCAAAATGCAAATCAAGTAATGAGATTGTCACATGTGTTTGTAACTCAGGCCTATTCCAGCTATAAAGAATGTGACAGTGTACATTTTGTTCTATTTCTACATAAAGCACCTTGTACTTCTTTTGTGAACTGAAAAGCAGTCAAACTATTTAAGTTTTTTCATATATTTTTAATCTTCTAAAGGTATATTTTCTTAATCTTTTTGTCTTGGTTTATATTTAGGAGGCTGCGTGCTGGGCTTTGAAAAATCTGTTTCTGTATCAACGCAACCTTCATGAGAAGATTGGAGATGGAGATAATCAGTCAGTGTTGTCTTAAACTGGATTTTTAGAAATGAAAAAAATGAGTGCCTATTATTAGGCCATCTGACGTTTCACTTTTCAATTATTTTTAGTTTTGTAGTAGATGAAATGCATGATGATCAACCAAACCTGGGAAAGTGTCTTCCAAAGTGTGTTAACCTTGATTCAGGAAAATCTGCTAGTGTTTTAATGAAGGGTCAGAACACAGCCTATTAGAGCTAATTTTTACAGTTCATAAGGGATTGTGTCTTCAGTTGCAACAGGGATAAAGAATATAAGAATTAGGAAAACAGACAAGATTAAGATACCTAGCATGTAAGGAGTGTAGAAAAGCAGTACTCATTTTCTTACAAATCAGATGAAAAGGCATTGTAGAGAGAATGCTGCCTCATTAGGGAGAATCTACTAGGCATGGATAAGACACAGATTTCCATTTTACTTAAACTATTTCTCAGAGTTCCTTAAAATTTTAGTCACTCAATTTTTGCCAGCCTGTTTGTACCCCTTTCTGGACCTCAGGTCACTTGGAAAGCATGGTTCCAAAGCAATTCAGTGAGATTCAGACTAGACAAAGTTGCATAGGTTACAAAGGGTTTTCTGTCAGCTGTTGCTCTGGAAAAATACTAGAAATCAAGAGCAATCATCTGAAATTTTCATTATGTTACATAATACCTTTTTAGGAAACTGAACTGCAATTATGAAGTAACTGCTGTAATACAGTCAATGTACAGTGATTTGTTTCTCTCTGAAAGGTTCCCAATAGACAGAGCAGTGATGCTCTCCATGCTGATGCACTCCTCTTCAAAAGAAGTGTTTCAGGCTGCTGCTAGTACCTTGGCAATTTTGTCACAACAGAATGGTAAGGCACTTCAGTTATCTTTTCTTTTTCATTCAGCAGAAAGTTATTGCAAAAATATTACAGAGGATTTAGTGTACTGTTGAATGAATACAATACTCCCTGTGATAAAGAGTATTATGTTGTGATAAGTAGGAAGTTTATTCCTTGCTTTGAAAAAGTTATTGTTAGCTAGTATAAAAAATACAAGGAAATAAAGAGTTCTCTGCCAGTTTATGTGTTGCAATTGCTACTTTTTGGAGCAGGAGACGTGAAAAGAGTGTGCTCTCTTTGTATGCTTGTTTAAATATTTATCACGTTTGAATTTCGTCAAGAGCAGCATTTGTTGAAAAATCACATGAATAAGGAATACAGCCCAACAAATACCACTTTCTTGCTTAACACAGGAGATTTGAGCAGTCCTGTTGACTTCAGTGAAGCAAATTGTGTAGAAACTTAAGCATGTGCATGACAGTTTTCAAGATTTCTTTACTCCTGATCATGTCCCTAACATGGTTTCCTAACTTTTTTCAATTTGCAGACCCCCTCAAAATTTTTCAGTGGAGATGTGGACCCCTGAGTAGAGTATTTAAGCCTACTGACAGTTGGGCTGCTTTTATTAGATAACTTTCACAGAATCCTTTGAAATGGTTATGGATCTCAAGTGGTTTGCAGACTGCACATTGAAAACCACTGGCTAGATAGAAAGGAAAATCCTAGCAGTTAATTACCATTCCCTAGGTGAGAAAGCATTGTTTTATCATCAGTTTATTGAGCCATCCAAGTACATAAAACCTAACGCAGGGAAGGTTTTATAATTATTTGTGAGACCAAGATGTATCTATACTGAGAAATAGATTTCATAAATGTATGCATATTATTGTCATATACCAGTTACTTTCATAACATGTTACTGACAAGTGGGCCTCTGATTCCTTTTGGAAATCTAAAGCAAGTTTTTCTTCTTTTTTTAAATTATTATTCTCTTTTTTTTTCCCCATAAATGAATGTGCTTACAGCAGAAATGATAGACATAAAGAAGCTTAGTAAAATCTTCTGGCACAATGCAGTACGGCTTGAACTAACCTTCTGAAATGGATGTACTGAACTGGGAATAACAAGATTTGGTGGTAGTTACTATGATAATTTTTATAGTGTTCTAATTTGTATTAGTTACAGTTAGAGCTACAGGATGTGCCTGGATATTTGAATTTGCAAAAAATGAATTCATAAAGTAAATAGCATTAATAAATATAATTTCATTTTTGAAGTTTCATTTTTGGAAGCTAGAAGGTTTTTTTAAAGTTTTAAGTTCTAGCTTTCCTATATGATCTCAGAGTGCGATTAGGAAAAAGTTGAAGAATAAACATTTCTGAAAATATAAGCAGGGCTATACATTCTCTTTCCCATATACTAACTTTACGTGAGTAAAAATAGCAGATGTATAGAGACTTATTAGACAGTCTGAAATTATAATGTGTTTGATTAAGCTATGCAAACAGAAGTCAGCTTCAGCTCAAATTGTTTCCTATTCTAATTTGTACTATTATTTCTGTTTGGTGAGGCAAAAACATTGAAAAAAAAGGAGTAGAGGAAAAAGTTGGTTTTGAGAACAATACAGAAAGAAAGAAAGATTTTCTTACAGGATGCTTACTATTTTGTGTTGTAGTAAATATTAGGAAGACACTTCTGGCGAAAGGCATACATATGAATGTTTTGGATATAATGAGGAAACATTCACATTCTCCTGAAGTGGTTGAAAGTGCCTGCAGGATCCTGAATCACGTGTTCGAAGGAAGGTAATAAAACTAGAAATGCATGTCCACTTCCAAGATGAAGGGTTTTGAGATTCTGTACCATAAGTGATTACATTTAAATTGTTGATTGATAGTAAAATTGACCACAGACTGTCAGCCCTGTTTAAGACATGGAATTTTGTAACCCCTGTAGTCAAATGCCCAGGTGGGTGTGGGTAGGGAGCTGCGTGTTCTTCCCATCATGGTTCTTGTGCAGTGAGATTTGAATAGACAATGTCTGGGTGGTCTCCCCTCCTGTTAACAACACTGAATTCCATTAGGAGATAAGAAATTTCCCGAAAAATTACCTCTGATTATTAAAATAGCATTTTGTTAATATTACTTTCTTGTCGGCTAGGATGGAAGTATTTACATAGACTGAATTAATAGAATGGCATGAAAATAACTTGCAACGATGAAGAAAAGTAACACAGTTTAATTTATATTTCAGATTTACAGTGTTCCAAAGGGTAAGGACAAATACATGTGAAATTTAGAAATGCATTCTTTTTATTTATTTAATAAACTATTTTCAGTTTCCCTCATCTGGATGTAATGACAGTAGCAGTATCAGAAGTTGTAAAAGCCATGAAGAAACATGAAAAATCACTCTCTGTACAACTGGAAGCACTCCGAGTCCTTTTACACTTCATGATGCCTGGTAAGTCATCCAAAGGCATACAGCAAATCAGATAGCTGGGTTTTCATCTTTCTTATCTAATGACACAGCCTTTAATGGGATTTCCAAAAATTATTGCAGCTCTGTACATAGCAGAGAATAGCTGTATGTCTTTAGGAAAATACAAAATGGGAGAAAATATTTGAGGTATTGAAGGTAACAGACCAAAATTATTACTGCTGATTTCCTCTTGATTTCATCAGTGAATAGGCAGCTCCATTTTTTCTAAGGAGCTGAGGGAGTGAATGCAGAGCTGTCACTGTGGTTGTGGTTTGCATCATTGATCCCCTTTAAGTGAGAGCAAACCATGTTAATGACATAAACATTTTTTTACCACAAAATGCAATTGTTTTGATAGTATCTCTTGGAAGGAACGTAAGAACCGGACAGTGATCTTGACAGATATAAAATATGCAATTATATACTACTGTCTATCAAAAAGGAGAAACCAAACTGACTAGTTTAGAAATTCCTTTCCAGAAAAACCCCTCTTTATTGGCAATCCAGATGGGGAAGAAATGTTCTTTATTAGTTTTATGCCTTTAGTAGAATTTGGGAAAAGTTTTAACTCTTTTTATCAGTGTACTGCTATATATCCTGCTTTTTTCCTCTGATATTAAGTGTAAGAGTACAGACGTGGGGTACTGATTTTTTTTTTTTCAGAATAACTTTTTGTAGGTATCTCTCAGCAGTTCTAGTTGAACATTTACGAAACCAATAAAAATAGTAAAATTACTAATATGCAGACTGATTGCAGGTTTTTCAGTTTGCTTCTATTATTTGAGTTATAATCCTAGTACTTCCCTCTTTTTTCATTGAACAGCAGGATTAAGACTTGATATATGTGTTCTAACATGGAGGCAAGGTGCTTTGCTTGCCAGTATCCTGGAAGTGAGGCCCTTCTAAACTGTAATCAGACAGCACCAACTGGATGTTGGAACTTGCAGGTTAATTAGGGAATAAAAAAGTAATTCATGGGAAAAATAGTAATCACAATGAATATGAATGCTGTAGTGACTTTGAAAGGATCTTTGAGTACTTGCTGTAGTGTCACTTGACTGCAAGTGCCAAAAGAAAGTAAATCTGAAAGACCTTTCTCTGTTTTTTTTATGTGTGCTCACATTCCACTTAATGTCATCTGTGTGTAAAATATGTCCCATGATGTGCTGCCAAGTGAGCAAGAATAAGCAGTTTATAGCTTCTGTATAGTGTCTCCTTACCAGAAGGAAGAAGCATTCTCAAGTAGGTATCAGGAACACCAGGAAACTCTGTAGCTCAAAAAAGTAATATATTGCAATGTACCTTAGAACAAATTCTTTGGCACAATTTTGTATTTTCATAGTAAGCAGTGAGCAAATACGTGGTGAAATTTTCCTTTCAAACACAATGTACTCACATTACAATATAAATCTGGAGGGACTCCAGTCTCTGCAATACAGTGTTTCGAAAATACCATAAGATCTGAATTATGCTCTCTGAGTCACCTCAGTGTTCGTTTGATTGTTGGATTGTATTTTTGGGTTAATGATGGGGAGAATGTGAAATCTGCTCTTCTGAGGAAGGTTTTTTTCCATTGTTGCAGATACAAAGAATGAACACCAGAATGGTTCTTCCAGAGATGTGGGAGATGCTGCTTTTGCACTTACAGTAAAAGTCATTAGAAGCCAGTGTCTGTTGGAGGGAACTCACTCATTGGTGCTTAATGCTCTAAACAGGGTATAGTTAAAGCTTTATTCTAATGGATTTGTCATTATTTTACACTTGCAATGGTGAATAATTTGTAAGTTTTAGTTCTGCATTAATTTTCTTATTGATTTGATAGAATTAATCTTAACTCCCAAATTTCATTAATCTATTAGGGTTTCTTCTTCCTTTCTTTTCTGTAGTGTATTAGATGATTCTTTATACAGTGACTCCAAAGGATATTTATTTTTAAAAAGCTAATTTTTTTCAAGGATACAGTTTATTTGTGATTTCTTTTTTTTAAACAGGCTATATATGAAGTGTCCTCATGCCTACACCTCAGCTACCCATAGAACTGAGTGCACAACTCAATTGTCTCCATTCTTTTCACTGTTCAACTTTTTCAGCCCCTGTAAAACAGAATGATCACAGTGCCTTGAAGGGGAAGCTGAAAAATGAAAGGCTGAAGCAGACTCAGTCTGTGCAAAGGGAACTTTGCACAGCAAATTAACCTTAAATCTTAGTGATGGGAAATGTTTCACTTCATGGCTTTCAGAGGAATCCAATCTACAAGGTTTTCAAGGGTCACATGATCACAATCAAAATGTAGCAATTCTTAATTTTTTAGAAGTCTCTCTCAGGAATTTTGAGCTTGCCAAACAGATTCAGTGAAGGAAAATTATATCTCTTACATTTATTATAGAAGTCAGAGCAAGTAATGTATCAGTGAAATAGTTCTAGAGTATCTAAAGGACAACTTAATCTGAAGATATCAGACATAGGAGTTAACAAAGGAGGTAAAATAATTTTTACTTCAGAAGGTCTTCAGTATTTTGTGATCATCCTGATTGCATTTTCCAATGCAGCTGATTTGTGGTTTGGGGTACTACAATATCAGCAAGAAGGGCTAGAAATTGACACATTTAATTGAAAACTAGAGACAGAATAAGGAGGAAGTTGGGCATGACTCCATTGAAATTATTTTGCAGATTTGCAAGTCACTGTGATGGCTGTGACACTCTCAGATCTAGGCCTCATCAAGATTTTCTCCATCTAAAAGTGGGGGGAAATTGGGAAGTAATGATCACAACCTGTTGAATTTCTAAATAACCAAACATTCTTTTGTTGTTACAGAGCAACCTTAAGAACAAGCAAGTCTTCTTTTGCCATTGTAAGCAGAACAATCTTGATCTGATTTTATTTTCTTTTCTCCATTAGTTTATTGGAAATCCTAGCATTCAGAAGTGTGGACTAAAACTGCTTGGTTCTGTAGCTGAGTGCACGGGTGCACTAGAAATTTTAACCCAGCAAGGAGCTACTGACACTGTGCTTCACACCCTACAGATGTATCCAGATGAACAAGGTAGGGAAGGTGTTTTGTCAGTAGAATGAGAATGACATGGTAGGAGGGCTTGTAACAGATCTGTTGCTCTCTTTAGTGCTGGATGTGATGTAGTTGCCTGGCAAGAGAAGGCTGCAGTGCTGCATAGTCCTCAGATTCACCCATGTTGCAGTTCTGCCTCACCCTGTAATAGCCTGTACAAGTAACTTTCTGGAATGTTACTAAAAGACTACTTAAATCATGGGTTTATTCCATTCAGAATGTCTGAATTATTGGTATGTGAATAATATTTATTTTTCTTCTAGACATACAGTGTTTGGGTTTGAGTCTTCTACGCTCTTTGATTACAAGAAAGAGTTTG
Source organism: Corvus cornix cornix (assembly GCF_000738735.6). Classification (NCBI taxonomy): domain Eukaryota; kingdom Metazoa; phylum Chordata; class Aves; order Passeriformes; family Corvidae; genus Corvus; species Corvus cornix. The sequence continues at coordinate 13,955,079 of NC_047057.1, read as the reverse complement.
TGTATTGCAACTATGCATGTCCTGTCAGCAGTTCTGGTTTCTACTCTGCGAAGATTTAAAGAAGTCACTGAAATCCAGATGCATGTATGTGTCATTTCTGTATATGAGGATGAAAACAAAACTCAAAACCTTAGAAAATTATTTTAATGTAGTTACATTTGAAGTATAATTCCCTGTTTTACTTACTTCGTTTTGATTTTATTGAAATTGCTAGATTAGTATAAACCTTTGTAATTAAACTGAGACATTTGTCGTAGAGATGGTTTTCTTGGAGGCATATATTCAATCCAGGATGTGTAAGCGTAAGTTAAGTGCTTATTTAAGACTTCTGAGATCTGAGAACTAGAACAAATTTCTCAGTCATGATCCTTCATTCTGTCAATCTGTAACCATTTCATGAAGTAACCATCATAGTATTGATTGCCCTTCTTTGAGAAGTCATAGAAGGTAACTAACAGCCTTGTTGCCAGGAGTAAACTTAGTGTAGGAATGCTGTATTTAAGAAAGGCTATTGCTGGAATACTATCAGACTTTGACCCACATCTGTATATGGAAGGAGAGTTCTTTGTAAACACACGTGTAATCCTTGTGTGAAGTTCTGTTTCCTCTGCTTCAGAAACTTTCCCTGTTGGTTACCAGTTTCATTTTTTTAGTGGAATAGAGCTTGCCTGTGATATCAGCTTTCTGTGAGAGTTTCTATATTTCTCTTCCAGATGAATATGAAAATATCACAAGTACAGCCTCCCTTCTTTGCTGCTGTTTTTCCCCCAACCTTTCCACATTTAGCTTAGCAACCAGTGTAGAGAGAAATAAAAATAATGTGCTGGAATAAGGAAGTTACTTTAAGTGATTTAGTTTCAACTGGGTTTGGACAAGGAGTCCATAATTTAGCCAGTTCACCCTTCTAGGTAAACTTTACTTGCAGAATCATGGGGTAATTTTGTATTTCTTCTTCGTTTTTAGATACACCTGTTAATTTTTTCATTTAGTTTAATAGTTCTTTTCAAATTCGGGGATTACAGAGCAACACACTGGAACAGGGTATCTTCATTCCATATCCTTAGAAAGAGATTGTTTCCTCTTTACATTTTCAGGAAATCACAAGTACATTTGTCACTGCCAGGCAGGACGTTGTCAGATATTATGGTGCATATTTGACTTTTCAGTGTCAGTTAATATCTGTGGGTCAGCTAAACAAGCATGAAACTACAGAGACACCTGCTATTTCTGCCTTCTCTTCTGAACTTCTCCTATTTTGAACTAATGCACGTTTAAAAGTAAGACAAAAAATTTAAAGCATGAATCTTTTGGTTGAAATTTGGTTTTGCTGCATGACCTGTTTTAAAGTGACCCTTTTTAACACTGTACTTCTTTCAATGTTCTCATTGTATTCTTAGGGATTTCATGCGATCTTGGCAATTCTTGGTTTGTCACCTTGTTTTGCAAAGCTGCTGGTAAATGAATCATTTGACACAGTCATTTTCTACCAGATGTCCATGTGTTTCACTGACCAGCGAGATCAACAGGTATGTTCTTTGTTTGACAGTTCCACAGGTGAAAAATGTTGGTGCTTTTTTTGTCCTAACTTTTACTGTTTGTCTTTACATTCAGTTTCAAAGCCTGTGTTGTAAATGTTTTGCTAAAATAGCTGAAAATGATGATTTAAAAAATATGATGCTGGAAAAAGCATGTATGGAGTACAACAGTATTATGGCTGAATGTTTACTTCTACTGGGAGCTGATATTAATAAGAAGACAAAGATAAACTCTTTGATCTATCAGGTAATACATGGAAATATATATGTAATTTTGTTGCTTAAAAATTTGTGCTTTTGGGTTCCTTTCTGTTGTCACGTAAATATTTATACTGGAGAACACAGAGAACAGAGAGGCTGCTCCCACATGCCCACAGGTGCTTCTTGCTATATGTGGCCACCTTTAAATTTAATTTTTTTTTTTTTGTGAAATGATATGCATAAGCACTTCTTTATTTTGGCTCAGTGTCAAAGTTTTAAACAGTCTGAGAGAACCCCACTGCATGAAGGGAATTAGGAAGTGTTCAATTCTGCTGGTAGAACTCTCTGGGTGGTGAAGCACAACTGGGTTTAGAAATGACCATCCCTTCATAGAGTGTGAGGTAGGCAAATCAGTGTTAGCAAACCACAGAGAGCATACTGAAGTAACTGAAAGTATTTCTAGAAAATATTTTTAGTGTTGAAAATCAACACTGGTCTGTGTAGCAATGCAGGCTTGGAGATTGGGAGGAGCTGACTGAATCACAGAAACATAAAGGTTGGAAAAAACCTCGATGATAGTGAAGTCCAAACTTTGGCTGAACCACCACCTTGTCAACTAAGCCAGAGCACTAAGTGCCACATCCAGTTGTTTCTTGGACACTTCCAGGAATGGGGACTCCACCACTTCCCTGAGCAGCCCGTTCCAATGCTTAACCACCCTGTCAGTGAAGAAATTCTTCCTGATGTCCAACCTGAACCTCTCCTGGAGCAGATTGAGGCCGTGTCCTCTTGTCCTGTCACTGGCTGCCCAGGAGAAGTGGCCAATCTCTACCTGGCTACACCCTCCTTTCAGGTAGTTAAAGCCAGTAGACCTGAGCTCACTATCATTAGGCAAGGCTTGATGAGACTCACTGTTGTTGTCTGTTCATTGAATATCCAGATGAGAACCCCTAAGTGTCTATTTTCCACTAAACGGATAAATAAATGGAGTTGCCGTTGACCACAGGCAATAATCAAACTAGATAAATTGCCATTCATTTCTGCCTGAAAACTGTGTGCACTCATGACAAAAATTACAACTGCAGAACTCCAGCATATGATACATTTTGGGCAAAGCCTTCATGAAAATGGGAATTGGTACTCTGACGCCTTAGGCAGGCGTATGCTCCAAGGAGTAAGGCATTGCATAATTGAGAAAGAGACACAATCCTTAAAATAAAGTCCTTTATCCTTAAAATAAAGTCAATCTGAATTTGAGACAAGCCTCTTTATGCAGTCTGAACTGTTACTTGAATGCTTCACATTCTTGGTTTGTTTTAATTGCTTTTCTCTATTAGGTTTGTGAGAAAGGAAATAATCCTAAATTGGTGGAATTGTTATTAGCCAATGGTGCTCGAGAGCAGGATATTCGGAGTGCTTTGACCATCAGTATAAAGAGAGGAGATAGCCAAATCATCAGCTTGCTCTTAAAGAAGCTTAGCCTTGATGTCACCAACAGCAGTATATGTCTTGGAGGATTTGGTTTTGGCAGATTAGAACCTTCCTGGCTCATTCCTTTGTTCCCAGATAAACTTACTCAAACAAGAAAACAAAGTGAGTATATGTAGAAATTGCTATACAAAATGTGTCAATATCTTTTGATGGCACTATGAAAGTGTTTTAGGTGAAGACTTTCAGTTGAGAATCTTTTTGTAGCACTCAGCTGGCTATAGAAAGTTCCGGGAAACTTGAAAATAAATCAAGTTATTTCTGTTATTTTTTTAAAGCTACTTGGATTTCTTTGAGATTATTTTATCTTTTCCATTTCTTGTACATACAGATGCAGGTTCTGCGCTGGCAAGGATGGTGCTCAAATTCCAGATGAAGAACATTTCAGAGGATAGATCAAGAGCCTCCTCTGATTCAAACTTGTCTGAAGATGGAGTGGATAGAAACTATGATTGGAATTTCATACCTGACCCATTAGTGGACAGTATTTTTCCTTTGAGTGATGATATTGATAGTGAAGGTAATTGTTTTTCTTTTCTTTTTTGCTTTTTATAATCCCAATCTAATGTACCAGAGCTAGCCTATAGCCATAAATCAGTTGTTTATTTGTATTTGAGATATAACAACTCCCATGAATAAAAAACCTTCTATCTAAAACTCTGTTTGGGGTAACATTGGAAAACAGTTTGTGGTATGTGCTTCATCTACAAAACTAAGACCTTGAAGTGTTTTATTCAGTTATACACTTAAAATTAGTTTGTCATGCATCCAGTGTTTTGTAGAGAGAAAGAGTGAGATTCATGCAATTGAATTTAGATTTTGACTTTTTCTGTTCTGTTTCTGAGCTGCCTTTATAATCTATGGCAAAAAGCAAGACCTTCGAGAGCCCAATTTGTCTCATCACGTAGTCAAGTGTATTGTGATCTAGAAACCCCTCTGTCCCCTGGGTAGTCTGTAAATAAAGTTCATACAACCAGATCTGGTATAGAGGACTATGTTATTAACAAATAAAGTAGGTGAAACAAGCCCTATCCCAAAGATAAACTAATTGATCAGAAAATGTAAATGACAGATTTATGTTCAGCCCAACATCATCCTTTGTAACCAGGACATTTGAATGCCTTTAACTTATAGAAAGACATTATTTCTGTCTATAATACCAGCAACTTAATAATGAAAGTAGCCTTAATTTGTAACATATCTTTTTTGTTGTTCAAATGTTGCTCTTGTTTTAGAACAGTTGGTTACTTAAAATCATCACAGATGAAGAATTTGAATTTTGGAATCAGAGAATCCAAAGGAACTTTTTGATTACGTTTTGTTCTTTTCCTTTTATCACTCAGCACCACTTTTAATTTTTGTTGGTCTATTTGTTGCCCCATGTAGAAAAGTTGTTATAATAAAAAAATGCAGGAGTGATTTTAGGAGTTTTAAAAGTAGCCTTGAGAAGAGGAACATCAAATGTCTCCAGATAATGACACCAAATATCTCCTAAATCACCAAATCCAGAGTGACATTTGAAGTTTCATTCTCAATAAGTGTGGGAGTGCAAATTTATCTATTGAAATCCAACCCTTTTCTATTTTAAGAAGTATTTACACTGAAGTAGCAGAAAGATGTGTTATGAAACATGTATAATAATCCCAACCCGATGGAAACTTTAAATCATAAATCATCAGTGCAGGTCCTGCAATCACCTGCAGGTCCTACTTGAAGAATGTCAGGTTAGTATGGCCCCTCCGCTCTAAAACACACTGACAACATTGTTGGCCTATTGCACACAGAATTGACCAGTGAGATCCTGCCAGTATTGATGCTTTTGGAATGCATCTCTCCTTTGTCAGCATCTATATTACAGTTGAACTCTGAGCCTCATCTTTAAATACATTTTCTTGCCTATTTCTCCTCCTGTGTTCAAGGAAGCGAAGGTTCACTTTTTACAAAAAAGAAGTCCAATTCCATTGCAGTTGCTGATTTATATTGTAGGGAAATGGCATGTCAAAGAGGTTCTCCTACTTTGCTGCGACATTCCTACTCTGTGGTAAGTCAGATCCTTGCACATTCCAGGTTTTTAAGTGCATCTCCATTGCCTACTCCAAAACTCTTAATAATCAAATCTTAGGAAAGGTTGTGTAGCCATATGGGCTTTGTCTCACTGTTGCCATTCAGTGTTTCTTTCTGTTGTGGTGCACTGTATGTATGAATTTATATCAGCAAAAATTTATGATCACTAAAAAAGTAGACAGTCTTTTGAATTGTTCAACTTTTCAGTCTGATGTTCAAATGGAAATACAGGGATCATGGGCTCATTCACAAAGATTTAACCTCCCCTTAGTGAAGCTGATCTTCAGCAACGATCGGTGGAGAGAGACTGATTCCTTAATAAGACATAAGAGGACAAATTGGTGGAATCAAAGTCACATTCCTTTGGAAGGAGCTTGTCTCTTTCCATTTACTGTAAAGGGAAACTGGAGAGAGTGGCTTCTCTAGAGGAAGCTACGTTTTGCAATATCCTGGTCCATCCTATTACTGCACCCTAGTGAAAATCATTCTGAGTTACCAGAAATGCACTGCTTCCATTGCACTTTAAATCTACCATTCTTTCATATTGCATGGGTTAATACATTTCAGAAAGATGTGACCTACTGTTATTTCCAGTTCAAGTATACAGTGTCTTTGTGTTCTCCCATAGGCTCTGATGAAAAGAAACCACAATAAAGAGATTTACTGAATTTGGATGATTTCAGAACATGTGTATGTTCCTCAATGCTTTTTCTTTTGGATTTTGCAGGGACCTGGCTCAGATTATGAACCATTAATGAAACAAAGACGAAAATTCTTGCTCTCAGATGAATTCCCCAGTAAGTAAACTATACAATTTAAGGTATATAACAGATTTGGCATCCTTAATGCTTTCACAAACATAGCATGCAAAGATTTGAGACAGATTATGTATTTGTTTAAGAGGAGGATACATTTGGGAAATACTACAGTGAAGTAAAAATAATGCATATATAGGGATTTTTATTTCCTGGACTCGACAAATAATTTATGTAGGCAATGGAGTTTTTAATGAGTGCCCTTATTAGCTTTCAAAAGCTCCTTCTGTTGTGCAGTTTGTAAGGATCCATCTCTTTCCCTTCCCTACTGTCTTACAAATTTCTGTGTCTTAATAGAATTCTTCATGGATTTGGATCTTAACCAATATGCAAACATTCACTCTCTTCTGCATCTTTAAATCCCAAGATGATTGATTGAAATTTTACGTAAATGATAAATGAAATCATGGTATTTTCACATTTTTGTTTTCATAGAAGGCGTCTCAAAATTGTCATCACATATAAGACCATCAGACAGTCTTTCATCATTGATCTCAGAGAAAGAATATATTAAATCACTAGATCTTTCATCAAATGAGCTGGAGAACATTGATGCCATCAGCCAGAATAGCTGCCTAACTAGTCATCTGGAACACCTTGAGAAACTGGAGCTCCACCAAAATGCTCTTACAAACATTCCAGAACAACTGTGTGAAGTAATTCTGCATAATTTTCTGTAATACAAGTTGAAATTAGTTAAAATAAATTGTTGGTCTCTAATAATGTAGTCCATATGTATTGTAATAATGTCTCCATAGCAATATTATTCAAGAATATGGCTGTACATTTTTGCATGCTTCATATATTTACTCAACTTTCATTCAGCATTCATGTTCATTAGAAATAAAAAGTATTTTCATGGAATTGTTTTAAGTTATTTAGTGCAGAGAACTGCTTTAAGATGTGTGATATTAAGTGGCATAATAATGGAAATGGAACTGAGAACTGCAGGCAATTAATATCTTAAATTTTATGAAATGTAGCTAATTATTTTTGAATAATGCCCTATACTTTATTTTGTCATAGAAATATTGTAGGTTACATTGGTATGATTGCTATTTTCTGCTATTTTTCCATGTGAGTTAAATATAAATAAATTAATAATTTGTATAAAAATATAACTCAATTATAAACATATAAATTCGTATTTTCTTTTAAGTTCTTAAAAATGAATTATCCTTTTCTTTCAGAACTTGAAATGCTTGACTTACTTGGATTTGCACAGTAACCGATTTACTTCTTTCCCATCTTACTTACTGAAAATGAATTGTATTGCAAATCTTGATATCTCTCGAAATGACATTGGACCTTCCTTTGCTTTGGATCCACACCTGAGATGTCCAACTCTAAAGCAGCTTAACCTTTCATACAATCAGCTGGTGTGCACTCCTGAATTTCTTACAAGTGTTGCTGAAAATCTGGAACAGCTCTTGCTGGAAGGGTGAGTAGCATGAGAAAATGGGCTGTAGCATAACAAACATAACAGGAAATAATAGATTTGTGATGCAGAATGATGACTCGTATAGCATGGAAAGGATTGTTTAGTCACCAGTGAAACACTGACACTGTCTTCCAACTGTGTAAATTGCTACAATTTTCATTGTTGTATTGCAAAGTACAAGACATGAGAATGTCTTTGGACCTTGATAGAATCTAATAGCTTTGCTCTTCCAGTAATGTGCTAAATATGTTGTAGTTCAGTATCTTTCTGCTACCATACTATTAGTCCACAGGGCTGTGTAGTCTGACATATTCAACTAGGTTTTCTGTATACACAATACAGTTTCCACTGTATTTCATATGCACAAAAGCTTTTCTGGAAGTAGTATTAATGTAATTTTAGGTATTGGTATGGATATGTTTTAAATTACAAAACCAGAGAAAACATGTAGCTTTTTGTTTGCCAGCACTTACTATCATATTTCTTAGTGAGGTAATTCATACCTATGTGGAATTCTTAAAAATGCAATTGGTGATAGCTCTGTAAACTGCAGAGACTGTCTTATTCATTTCCTACAGCTCATGCTAAATAAGATGGTGAACTTTGTTAGTAATACTACCCTGGCAAAACAGTGGATGGATCTTTTATCTCTGCGTTTTTGGGATCTTTCTCTTCCTATTTCTGGTGTTGTTATTATTATATTTTATATAACATTATATAAAATAATTAATAGATAGAAATTATATATTTATATATATATTTATATCTATTAATTATATAAATATGTATTTTTATATAATAAATATATTTTATATTTATATAATATTATATTACATAATATTATAAAAATATATTGCATGTATAATATATAATATTATTATATAATAATAATATTATTATTCCCCCAAATACATTGTGTAAAATTATATACTCATCCTGAATTCCATTCCATATAGGGAATCCTTTTTTAAAGGTTTTTTTAGGTTGTTAGTAATTCTGTAATTACAATATTGCAAACACATATTTTTAGTACACAGAACATCTCATCAATGGAACAATCCTCTTTGTGTGGGATTGATCTCCAGTATGTAATCAGAAAACTAAACCTTACAATACATTTTGACACTTGGTCTCCAAATTAATTAAGCTGATTCTAATATCAGTCCTGTTATTCCATGTTGCCACATGTACTAGTGTTTTTGCTGACTGGTCAGTCTTTATGTAGATAAAGTCTTCTTTTTGTTTTACTGGTGTAACGATGACATTGTGAGATCAACACTACTTTCACCTTTTACCTAATAGTTTCTAAGTAAAACATGGATTGTCTTTTTTCTTGTTGTTATCATAGAAACAAAATTTCATGCTTATGTTCACCCCTGTGCTTGAAAGACCTGAAAATTTTAAACATTAGTAAGAACAGTATTTCATCCCTTGCTGAGAATGTGTTCGTGGGCTGTACAAAACTGGAGCAATTCAATGCCAGGATGAATGTCCTTGGTAAGTACCTGTGAAAATAGGATTCACCTTCTAGAAACTATTCCAAGTCACAAAGTTCCTCTGCCACCAGCATTTGGAGTCTTGGGAGAACAGAAAAGAGTAATACCACATGTACTTGTCCTTGTTTATACAGTTTCCTAAGCATTACCTTTTGATCACTGAAGCATCGAGTATGCTTCCAGTCGTCTGATCTGACTCAGCTAACCCATCTTGTTTTTACATTTGGAGTGGATGCTGTAAAAATGGATGAGTGTACTTGAGATTGTATGCACTATTGAGGAAAGTTCAAGGCAGAGGAAATCGTTCAGATTGCAAATCTAGTACTAATATAGGTTTAATACTGTACTGTAATACAGAGATGAATCCTGGCCTGTACCAACAATAGTGTGGCCAGCAGGACCAGGGCAGTGATTGTCCGTCCCCCTGTACTCGACACTGGTGAGGCCACACCCTCAAATCCTGTGTTCAGTTCTGGGCCTCTCACTTCAAGAAAGACGTTGAGGTGCTGGAGCATGTCCAGAGAAGGGCAGTGGAGCTGGGGAAGGGTCTGGAGCACAAGTCTGATGAGGAGCAGCTGCAGGAGCTGGGGGTGTTCAGCCTGGAGAAAAGGAGGCTCAGGGGAGACCTTACCGGTCTCTACAACTGCCTGAAAGGAGGCTGTAGCCATGTGGGGGTCAATGTCTTCTCCCAAGGAACAGGCAATAGGACAAGATGGGAAATTGAGAACAATTTCTTCCCTGAAAGGGTTGTCAAGCCCTGGAACAGGGTGCACAGAGAAGTGGTTGTCACCATCTCTGGAAGGTATTTAAAAGACATGTGAATGTGGCCTTTAGGCCTTTAGTGGTGGACTTGGCAGTGCAGGATTAACGGTTGGGCACATTGGTACTAGAGATCTTTTCCAACCTAAATGATTCTGTGATTAAGTATTTACCACATAATATCTGGCATTATCTCCAGAATAAGAGAGAATGTGTGTTCCAGTTGCCTGCATGCAGGTGTCATTTGAGATGCCCTGAATCATCCCCCTTGGCTTACAGGTTCTGGTCCAGAAAAAGCAGGACTTCCATAGCTCCTGTGTTTTATCTTTCAACCTTGTGCAGACAGCTCAGGTAGCACCGGGCAGATCCCCTTCACTAGAACCCAGTGCTAAGGAACTGAATTGAGTCCATCCAGAGTGTGTGTCAGTGTTTAGCATATTTTATGCAAAGGTGTAAAACCACTTTAGCTATGCAAATTACAAATTATACAAATTAGATTTTCAGTGATACTGTGAGAGTTTATAAGTTACTGTTAGAATTTATTCTTTCTTCAAGACATAAAACCTTCCATTTTGAAATTATTGTCACCTTATTTCAGAAGGTAACTCTTAGAATTGCATTAAACACAGCTGAACCATTAGATGCATTTTTTTAAGAATGAATAAGAATGAATGGGTGAATAAGACCCAACAAATCCTGGATCACATGAGACTGTCTTGTATGCTTGCAGTACAGTAAAGTGTAAGTAAGATTATTTTGGTGTTTAATGCCACTAGGAGATGAAGGATAACAATGTAGAGTTTGTTAAAAGCCAATATATTAATTAATTTGGGGAGTTTAGTTTTAAATAAGCTTTAAAAAAAAAGATTTGAACTCTGGTAGGTGATAGCTTTGTATGAAAATGATAGACTGACCTTTTAGTCTGTCTAAACTCCAGTCTTAAAAATAATTTAACCATTCTTAAAAGTAATAGGATTAACCTCTTTTTCTGCTCTAGAAAAAATACCTGACTTGTCATCCAGCATAACAAGTTTAAAATTATCCCAAAATTGCTTTACTAATGTTCCAGAAGCAATTCTTCTTCTACCACAGTAAGTTATTCTTCTATTTATTGACGTTAAGTTCTTGATAAAGAAGATCTGATGACAAAAATGTTGTTAAGCAGAAAATTCTGCATGTTTAACTGGTTTTCAGGGAATCCTCACTAACTGGTTAAATCGAGAACTTGGTAGCTTTTAAACTGAAGACAAATTAGTCATTTTCTTCATGATTCTGAGAAATTCTGTTCCTCAGATTCAAATCACTGTTGTTGCAAATATATTCCTTGACAGCTGAAGCTGACAATTCTTGCTGAGAATATTAGAATTAATCTCATATTTCCTTGGAACCAACAATGAAAAGATATTGGTAATTTTTCCTTTTTGAGTTCTGCAGACATTTGCACAAGGCTACTGAGATTAGTTTTTCACTTCCCAAATAACATGAGATTTTTATTCTCAAAGGAAAACACTTCCTCTAGAAGGAATTGTGATAAAGATGCATGTGACATTTATTTTGCTATACCTTCAAAGCATTACTCATCTGAAAATTGGACTTCTGCTTTTTTTATAGAAGTTGCTGACCTTAACAGATCAGTAGAATGAGATTGTGGAAGGAGTGCTTGGAAGGGATGATCCAATAGGTGTGGGGAGATGTGAGTGCTGATGGCACCATAGAGAGGGCAGATCTAAGATTTGGGAACTTACATTAATGAAATTTGCTTAGAGCATGTTATTATTAATGTGGTACTGCACAATTTCAGCATGCTAACATTCACAGCAGCAGATTTAATGGATGTGCTGAAAAAAGTGCAGTTTTCAGGTTCTACATCTCCAACTCAGACAAATCAATAAGGTGTTGCATGCATTTTTGTGTGCTTCGTGTTTCATGGTAACATGAACAGTGTATTTGTCCAATAGGTGTAGGTGAACTATGTAATTTCTGCACATACATGTATTTGCAAACATATCTACTTCTATTTGGATTTCAGTCAGAAAACCATCTCTTCTGACAGCTAATCCACTTGTTTATTAAAAATTAAAACAATTTTGGTTCCAGCTAATCTGGGTTTTATTTTTTCATTTGCTAACTTCTCTCTGTTTTATTTTCATGTTTTTAGTTTGCGATCAGTAGATTTAAGCCAAAACAAGATCCTAAGCCTGCCTGGACCAATGCACTGGAAATCACTAAATTTAAGGGAGCTGTTATTTAATCATAATCAAATAGACGTCTTGGACTTGAGTGAAAAGGCATGTGCATGGTCTAGGCTAGAAAAGCTACACCTCTCCCACAACAAGTTAAAGGAGGTAAAGTGGAAGATTCTACCTAGAGAAAATTTAATTGCTTTTCAGTTGAATGCAATTTTTCAATGTTCATTTGGTTTTCATGTCACCTCTCATACCACTGTACATTGTTATTAGTGAAATGGTATGTAAGTTCAAATAGTACTTTCTGTGAATGAAAATCACTATATTGTATTCAGCTTTTCTGCCTGGAATGTGTCAAATAATCAGCTTGTATGATGAATTACTTATAAGGTCTATTCTCTCTTAGTGTGGGATATTAGGCCTGTTTATTAAAAAAAAAGAACTACAGCAGTAAAATTAATACCTAGTTTTGTTAATTATTTAATGTATTCATGTTCATTATTTTTTTTACATTTAGTTGCCCATTAAATGTTGTTTTATTTAGATTCCTCCTCAGATTGGCTTCCTAGAGAACTTGACTTCTCTGGATGTAAGTTACAATCCTGATTTGAGATTCTTTCCTGATGAAATGGGAAGACTGTCCAAAGTCTGGGATCTTCCTTTGGAAGGACTCCATCTTAATTTAGACTTCAAGCATGTGGGATGCAAAGCCAGAGACATTATCAGGTTTGTTGCCCTATTGTTCTTGAATATTCCTGGTTTGCTTTCTTGGGATTTGCAGTAAGCATTAAGAAAATAACATACTGTTTTGAAAAGACATGCTGGTTTGTCATATGAAATCCAGCATGCTGCTCTATGGAAGGTTATCATATCAACACACACACATATACTGGAGTGGTTTAGACCATACTAGTATTACCTCTTGAATTCGATGCTTCTATAAACTGTGCAATAAATGGTGCTTACCAATTGTTTGTAATATGTTTATTGTTCCCCAGAGAATTGTGCACAGAGCACAATTTTAGGATAATTATAAAACAGAACAAAAAAAAAAAAAGACATATTCTTAATTAAACTTCACCTATCAAATCAGAAATTAGAGTAAAGAGTTAAAAGAACAGTAGTATCAAACAGATACTGAAAATTTGAAGAAAATGGTATGGTTCTAGATGTTTCCTTGTTCTTGAGTTCTATTGGTATTTCTCTCTATTTTACTCTTCTGTGAGTTTTGCAAACTTTTTTCTACCAGATTTCTTCAACAACGACTGAAGAAGGCTGTACCTTATAACAGAATGAAGCTCATGATTGTTGGGAACACTGGCAGTGGGAAAACTACCCTGCTACAACAACTAATGAAAAGCAAACGGACAGAATTGGGCTCTCCAAAAGCTACAATAGGCATTGATGTAAAAGACTGGATCATTCAAGGGAAAGGCAAAATGAAGAAAGAGCTTATATTAAATGTGTGGGACTTTGGAGGTATTTCCTGAGTTTATTTTCCTTTACTATTGTCTTTTCTAACTTTTTAATTCATTACTTATTCTTAGAGTCAGCCTGTGGTAATTCGAACTGGGGACTAGAATCACACAAAGGTACACCCAAAGTCCAGTGACCACTTAAAAATTAGTGAATTCTGTAAACTAGCAGCTAATCCCTCAGATTTAATATAAAGCCTCAGGAATTTCTCATCATTAAATGTGGTTTGATGACTCATTTCAACTATAATACTTCAAAACAATCATTTCAGAGTAGTAAGAAACAGCTTGTAATCACCAGAAGAATCTTTAATTGAACTCTGTTTCTCTCTTTTATAATCTGGGTCTCTCTAGGCTCTGCAGTGTCACAGGTTTGTAAGGTCACAGACAACAAAGCACTTAGGACAAGTCTTTGAACCTTGTGTTTCTGGAAAACTTCCTAAGTTTGGGGGACTACAGAAGCACTTCTAAAATCCAGGGCTATTTTAGGCTATAGAAGAGTTATTTTTAAACAGTGGTCTATCATCATTTAAATATAATCTGTCACAATGCTTAAGCACAGACCAGTGATATTTAAGCTGGGTTTCCATCTTTAGTTGTGATTTTAAGTGCTTAATTAGGTGAACTTATTTTGAAGTTGCTGAAGGTGTCGGAGAAAGGGAAGGAAGAAGGTAGAAGGAGGGGGAGGAGTGAGGGAGAAATTCAGTATTGGAGTTTTGAAAGAATCCTGACCTTTTAATTGTCTTCGCAGCACCCATGTTTATCCAGTTAAACCTTACACTTCTTGATTTAAAACCAGCGGATGTGTTTTAACGTTACACTTCAGCCAGTGACCTACCACAGAGTGCCTTCCTAAAATTCATAGTTATTATGATTTCCTGTCAATTTAGATAAATTTCTGCAGACATTAGGTTCAGTAGTGAATTTCTGGTCTGAAGACAAGTGTTCCTCTGCCTTTTTGTGATCTGAAGATGTTCAGTCAAGGAAGTACTAAACAATGGAAATTTTTGATCATTAGGACAAGAAGAGTTCTACAGTACCCATCCTCATTTTATGACCCAGAGGGCTTTATATCTTGCTGTTTATGATCTCAGCAAGGGACAAGCAGAGGTGGATGCTATGAAGCCATGGCTTTTTAACATCAAGGTAAGACATACAGAATGGAATTCTCCTTTCCAGGGAGCTGTAGGTCAACAGCAAATTAACCACAAATATTTATATAGGGGAAGAAGAAAAAAAAAGTTCTTCAGAAAATAAGATTAGTAATAATATTAATCAAGAGCTGAAATACATCATGTATTGGATATGAAAGTATTTTTAGACATAAAAAGAAATTATTAGCACCATTTTGGACTTAAAATTGTACAAAGTGATGTACAAAAGAATGGCGTGTATGTTCTGGCAATATTTTGAATTGACTGATAAAAATAAAAAAGTAGTATTAAAGAAATGATGAGTTAAATTTGCATTTTTCTTTTACACCAGTGTAAATTTTGGGGAAATCAGAACTAGATTAATTTAAAACTGACTAGATACAGGTTTGAAATCGTGCTATTAAGTGTATGCTTAATATCCTATTGTTAATAGAAATTATTCCAGAAGTATGGTTGGGAGTTGACCTGAGAATCTGCCTGTATACTTTTCATTTTTTCTAAGTGTTTGTGTCCATTTATGGAGTCTTTCCATGGTGAACAAGCATCTTTTCTTTTTGTAGGATGGTTAGCCTTGACTGGGTGACAGACTCACATGAAGAGTTTGTTTACTGATCGTGTTAATGAAACTTGTCTTTTTCACTCTTTCCACCTTGGGCAGTGATACAGGACACAGGGTTGCAATCAGTTTAGTGTTGATGAAAATAATTTCTGATGTGTTCTCCTTTCCTCCTTTCCTATCTCCTTTCCTATGCAGTACTTGCTGATGTTTCACTGCACTGTTCCAATGACAGCTAGCAAAGTATCATTTCTTTTGGTTTTTCAGTTTTGTTGGATGTTCTTAA
Organism: Corvus cornix cornix; assembly: GCF_000738735.6. Classification (NCBI taxonomy): domain Eukaryota; kingdom Metazoa; phylum Chordata; class Aves; order Passeriformes; family Corvidae; genus Corvus; species Corvus cornix. Next base: position 13,939,623 of record NC_047057.1, on the reverse strand, counting down.
TGAAAAATGTCCCTCTACTTTACTGCCAATACTGTTAATCTGCAAAGAATGAAATCCAGATGTACACTCCTTCCTTTTAGAAGAAGCTGATTTTTTAATATTTCTGTTTTGAAATAGACTGCTCTCTGAATGTTTGACTGAATTGCTCACATTTTATGTGAATATAAAACACTAAAGTCAACATTCACTATTGAGTTAATCAACAGTATGGATCTCACTTACAGGCTCGAGCTTCAACATCCCCTGTCATTCTTGTTGGCACTCATTTGGATGTTTGTGATGAAATGCAGCGTAAGTCCTGCATGAGCAAAATTACTAGGGAGCTGTTGAACAAGCGAGGCTTCCCAGCAATCCAGGATTACCACTTTGTGAATGCCACAGAAGAATCTGATTCCATTATCAGACTTCGGAAAATCATCATAAAGGAGAGTCTTCACTTCAAGGTAAGCTACATACTGTTTGTAATTTTGCAAACATCCTTGTTTTACTTAAGTGAATACATTTTTAAACATTAATACGTAATTAATTACATTTTTGTGTGATAGCAAAGTCATCCTGCCTTCTATAAAATGTTACACATAGCAAAATAATGAAGGAAAATTGCCAGGTTTGTTTTAATTTGATTTTCTACCAAAAAAATCAACTTAGTAAAAATCCCAGCTAAGTTCTGTTTTCAAGCACTAGGGCCATAAATCAAATATTTCATTAAAAATGAGCCATCTTTTTCTTACAAAGAAAGTTAATTAAAATCTTGGTTTGTTGGGTGACATTACATAATTACAGTAAGTACTGCAAGATTTCAGGGGATAGGAAATACAATTTTGTGGTTTCTGAAAACCAACTGGTTTCCCATTTACTGATTTCATTTTACATAGCATGAAACTATTTCTGTAAAGAGGAAAGTGAATTAAAGCAGGAAAAGAAGGTCCTGTGGACTGAGTAATCCTCCTAGATTCAAGTATCTGCACATGTAATTCTGTTGTCTCCAAAGTCATCCCAGCTCATTCCCTGCTCTCTCCTTAGCCACAGCATGAAGCGTGGATGAAGAGACCAGCCCAGGCGTGGAGCTTATAGAAAGACAGGATTCAATCTGTAACAAAAAGAATACTTTTTTTTTCACTTATACAGTATCAATCATACATAGTGTCATAACACATTAAAGAGAAGAGGTGATGTCCTGTGCTACTTAAGTCAATGGCAGAAGTTCATAAATCATATCAGAGCCCAGATTTCTTTTGAATGACTGCTTGGGAGATTTTATAAAGCAGATGATGTATTTATGACTAGCCTTACACCAGTGGTGTTACAAATGAGTTAAAGTGTACACACTCCTCTTGTTTCTCCTAGAAACTAGCAGCTTATTCACATCCAAAATCTCCCTAACTCCATTCCACAGTGCAGGGAACAGCTAACCTGTTAAAGGGCAAAGAGGTGGCCTCTTCAAGTGAAAGGGGTTAATTCCACTTCTGATACATCCAATGGGCATGAATAGAGCTGGTGTTTGTACAGGTGTATGTGGCTTTATGTCTCACCATACTTCTTCAGCACTCCAGAGAAGTTCTGCTTCTTGAAAAATTTTGTTCCTTTAACATCTATATCTCTTGAGACTATGACTTAAACTGATGTTTAAACTTCTGCACAGATGTAAGGTGGCCTGAAGGAAATTGGATAATTACCATAAATGATGTAGGTAGTTTGTGAAAGGAATGTTACAAGGTATCTGCTTGGAGGTTAGACAAAGTGGGTCAAGTATTCAGCGTGGTCATCAAGTTCTCTGAAGTCTTTGAAATTACACAAGGCATTCATTTCATCTGCACAAGGTACCAATTACATTTTTGACACATAAAAATATCACAGTGCATTGGTGAGAGAAAGATTACAGCTAAGAAGACAGTTTGTAAATATTGGAAAAGTTGTTTCCCATTTCCTCAAAAAAGTTAGTAGCTCAGCACCTGTGGAGAAAGGAAAACCTGATCCGATACTAGCAATTACCATATACCAAAGGGTGTCTCCAGGAGGGAGCTCGGGCTCAGGAACCAGGCACAAAGCACCCAACTGTTTCCCCTAAGTGTCACTAATGTGGCTAAATTTATTTCATTCTCTTCTCTCGTCCACTGACTGCCAGCAGTGGAGACTTAATCGAGGTACTACCTTTTTTCCCCAGTTTACCTAAAGAAATGGCTGGAGATATTACATATTTCAAGAAGCATAGGTTTTTTTATTAATTTGTCTACTGTTTGTGTTAACTGGAGATGTATGACACCATCTGCTCATACAGTGAATATTTTCCTTTTAGTTTGAACCAAAGCTTCTCTTTGAAATAACGTCTTCTGAAAAGACCTCATTTGTTATTTTTTATGTACAAGTAATATGGAAATATTTTCTTCTCTGAGTATTTATTTATAGAAAGACATTATAATTCTGAAAGAATATTTAGTTACATCTACCTTTCAGAAGCCAGGATAGTCAATAAATGAGTGTTCTTGTTCCTTCTTTATGCTACTATTGAGTGGACATACACTTTATATCTTAGTTTTATTTTCTGCATTTAACGTGAATAAATTAATACATTTAAGATTATTATTCCTAATTTTACAGATCAGAGATCAGCCAGTGGTTGGTCAGCTAATTCCTGACAGCTACCTGGAGCTGGAAAAGAGAATTTTGCTGGAACGTAAAAACGTCCCAGGAGAATTTCCTGTTATTGATCAGAAACGCTTACTGGAACTGGTACAAGAAAGCCAGTTACAACTGGATGAAAATGAACTCCCTCATGCAATTCACTTTCTGAATGAATCAGGTAAAATAGTCTCTTCAATGTGTGCTTGTTAGCACTTTGTTGCAAATCTGCTGCTGACAGATCTGTACCCGTTTTTAAGTCTTTCACAAGGTTGCCACAAAATGGTAAGCTGAAGTGTCTAAGCTTGGGTAGCATCAGTTTGTTAAACCACATTGTTAGGAAGGGAATTCCATGACATGAAGGACCACAACTGTAACAGTTTATATCTCTTGCTATCTCTTACCACTCCTTGAAAACATCAAACTGCTGGTTAGACAACACAGTTGCTGAAGAAAGATGCAATTGCTTCAATAGCTCAAATAGAATAGTGGTTAGAGGAATACATGTAACAGCTTATCTCAGTGCAGTACTGATGTCCTAAGATGAAATAATAAACCAGACAGAGCTTAGCAAAAAAACCAAGTCAGATTAAAAATCTAACAAAAAGTCTGAAAATAAAGGCAAAGCTGAACAAATCATGCTTGGACTCTACTCTTCTGAGATATTGCCATAAATATAGCTGTATTTATTATTCAAATTGTTTATGTCAGTTCACATAATAAAAACAGCCCAGAGTGGAGTGCTTACTTTGCTTAATATTGAGCTTGAGCAATGCACTGCTAATTACAGTTTTCTTTGTGCAGGTGTTCTCCTTCATTTTCAAGACCCAGCACTACAGCTAAGAGATCTGTATTTTGTAGATCCTAAGTGGCTGTGTAAAATCATGGCACAGGTCAGACTGATTACTTTTTGTATATACGTTCATGGTACGTTTTCCCCTGTCTAAAGCCACTGTAACTTACCAGTGTTTCTTCTTCACCATTTCCTTATTGTTTCTTCATCTAGAATTTTCTCAAGGCCCATATTTTTTTACCTGGTTCTTTCTGTTTCTATTGCTTTTGGACAACTGACTGTCTCATTGCTTGTCTGTTCTTAAATTGTAATGTCCAATATAATTTAAATTGCAACAGACACAGGAATACATGTAGAGTAGAAGAACCCTATGGATGCAAGGTAATCCTGCAATACATTGACACAGGTTGAGATGAAAGCTGGAACTTTGGATTAAAGGCTGTAAGAAGGGGGAAGAAGTGTAATTGTGTGTTTGGTACAGCTGGCAGAGGAAAGTGAGTGGTTATGGAGTTGGAATGGGAGAGCAGCAGACTAACTGCTTAAGTGAGACCATCATTGAAATGTTGATCTAGAAACACTCTCAAAATTTATTATATGTATTCAGATTTTATAACATCTGAAACTTTCATCTAATGAAGAATGTACACCTGAAATTGTTTCACTTTTTTGAAAAAGATTCTGATGGTGAAAGTGGAAGGCTGTTCTAAATACCCTAAGGGAATTGTAAAGCGTTCAGATGTGGAAAAATTCCTTTTGAAGAAGAGCAAGTTTCCTAAAATCTATATGTCACAATACTTCAAGCTTCTGGAAAAGTTTCAGATTGCTTTGCCATTAGGAGAAGACCAACTACTAATCCCAAGCAGGTAAGCAAGGAACTAAACCCACAAATGACAGACATAAAGATAGATCAAAATAGAAACCTCCCATCAGCCTAACTGGTTTCACTGATCATCAGAGCAATTTGGTGCATGAAAGCATGATAAGCTCTTTGTATATTACATTTTAGTAAATGCTTTCAGAAGAGACATGTTAAGCTGATCTTGTAGCAGGTAGGGCTTTATGTTGTATCAACATGCTGGGTAAATGGAAAATATAAATGATAGAACACTTTATGTGGATAATATTTCTTTTACAGTTACCATGCTTCAAGACTACAGCAAGGAGATTGTAATTTAGCTTCACACAGCAGTGTGCCAGCATTATAGATAGTTATTGTAATATAAAAGATAACAAAAAATTTCCATACCCTATTTGCTTGAAGTGAGAACCACATACAAGTTACTCAGAGTCAGTACCTCCTTCAAAAAGTCTAGATTTTAAGTGTGGTGACAAAAAAGTGTTATGACTTTGAACGTGGTATTTTTTTTTTACCTGAAGCAGATAACGCAATTTCTCTGCCTCAGTTACAGATTTCCCTATGTGTTTAGTAATGTTCACGTTGCCAAATGGAGAGTGTTGCATGGCTGCACTGATTAGGATTTCTATGTCCTCAAAGCCCTGGGATAGGAAGATTTTATCTGAATGTCTTACCTGCCTTATATATGTCTCAGATTTTTCTCATATTTGCATTAAATATCTAGGGATTGTTAGCAAGGTTCTGTTGGGTTTAAATTACAGTCAGAACTTCACTGTGACACAAGCAAGCAGAATAAAACAGTACACTATCTGTTAGCTCCCTGACCATCTGAATCATGCATTCATTAATAAGTAATGCGTTTTACATAATAAATAATATATGTCATCAGCTCAGCTATAGTACATCATCAAATACTGTCTTAATATTTTTATTCTTTCAGCTTGTCTGATCACAGACCTGTTATAGAGCTTCCCCACTGTGAAAATTCAGAAATTATCATCAGGCTTTATGAGATGCCATACTTTCCTATGGGATTTTGGTCCAGGCTGATCAACAGGTTGCTTGAGATATCACCTTACATGCTATCAGGAAGAGGTACAAATCTTTATCTTCAAAAGGAATAGTGTGCAAGTTTGCTCTGAATGCCAACATCTGCATGTTAAAGCTTTAGTCCCCAACATTGTTTTGCTTTAGCTAAATTCCTAACACTTCACAAATGCAAGAAAAAGACAGTGGTCATTTTTGTAACTTAGAAGTATCCAGGAACAGATAGTGCCTGATCTCCACAGTGGTGTGCAAAAGAAAGTTAAGGTTGTAAGCAATCCATTTCTCTCCTTCACATGATAGAGATAGAGGAAATCCTTATGTTTATACAATATTGCTATTTACTTCCACAAAGAATACAGGAAGGGATATGTCTTCCACACAGAAAAACAAACTGCTTTTCTTCAGGTTCATGAATACTCCCTTTGTTTAAGTCTCAAAGCTTTGTTTTTATTAGAAAGAGGGTATATGTCTTTACTTTTTCTCCAAGAATTCCATGCTTTCACATGCTAATGCTCTACAAATATCATTTTTAAGTGCCTGCTGTCCTGGCATTCGAGTTTCTTCTGAGCATCAAATTCCAGTTGCTTCCTGCTAGTTCATGAGTGTGTGACAGGAAAAATTTAAATCACAGCTTTTTTCATATTTTGCCTGAGATATTCTGTGCTTGAATCTGAATGTACCTAAGCGTTTCTGTAATGCCAACCTGCTGCATGACTTACCATCTGGTTAAATACTTACAGTTTGTTGGTATGCCTTATAGAATTGAACAGCAGTTGACATATATTCAGCTTTTGTGGGGCTATGCTGCCTGCAAGGTTGTAGCCTTTATTTTGTTTATTATTTGTGTAGGTATAATCCTGCAATCACAATTATATATTCAAAGTACCATGAATTATTCTGAGTATTTTAAAATTGACATTCATATTGAAGATCAGATTTTTAATCTAATTTTGTGTTTTCTAGAGCGAGCTCTTCGTCCTAATAGAATGTACTGGAGACAAGGCATCTACTTGAACTGGTCTCCTGAAGCTTATTGTCTAGTGGAATCAGCAGTATTTGACAACAACCCAGACAGTTTTTTGAAAATTACAGCACCTTCTTGCAGAAAAGGTTAATTATTCCTGAGCCTGAATTTTGCTCCAGTTTGATTGCAGCTTGGCATTTTGGTTTGTTGTGCTTTTGCCTTTGGAATGTAGAGTTTATCTTTGTAATTAAAAGTATGGCAGATGGGGTCTGTAATCTCCCTTTTTTGTTTTCTTAAAGGGTGCATCCTTTTGGGGCAAGTTGTGGATCACATAGATTCTCTTATGGAAGAATGGTTTCCAGGTTTGTTGGAAATAGATGTGTGTGGTGAAGGGGAAACACTGTTGAAGAAATGGGCTCTGTACAGCTTTCAAGATGGTGAAGAACATCAAAAAATACTACTTGATGACTTACTTAGGAAGGCTGAAGAAGGTATGCATTTATGCCATTTGAGGTGTACAGAGGTACACTTGTATCTAGACAAATACTATGCAATGTCCCCTTTATAACATTTGGGTACTTCACGTTATTTAAAAACATTTCATTTCCATAAGAAATAATTACAGTGTAAGGCAAAAGCAACTTGGTTTTTTATGTAAGAGCTGTCTAGTATATACAAGTATAGACTATGAGACAGATTGCATATTCTCTCTGTAGTTATATAAAAACTGCAATAATGAAAAGAATCATTTTGTCATAATATTGATAATGCAGCTTCAATCTTGGAACTGAATTCAGCACAAAGTAAAACTAATACTTGATCTCTTGGTTGGATCACATAGCACAGTAATTTAAAAGACAATATTCACTATGGCATTCTACATACTAACAGCATTCTTTCTTTTTACAGACAGAAAAATAATCTCTTGGTTAGTTTGGTGGTGTCATATAGCAGCAATTTTTTTCACAGTTGATTGGTACATATATAGAACCTTGAAAATACTTAAACATATAAGATCCAAGAATTTGTATAGCAAACTTGATTAGTGTGTATGTCTGTGCACATGCATGTATATATGTATGTATGTATGTATGTATGTGTAAGCACATATATGAATCTAATTTTAGGTACATTGATCTTACACATTCTCAGAGATCCTCGTGCCTTTCAGTGCTTTCTGAATGATGCCTACCCTTTTTTTTTTTTCCGTTTTCTCTTTTGTTTTTCTTAGGTGACCTTTTGGTAAATCCAGATCAACCAAGACAGACCATTCCAATTGCTCAGATTGCTCCTGATCTGATATTGGCTGATTTGCCTAGAAATATTATGTTGAACAACGATGACCTGGAATTTGATGAAGCTCCTGAATTTCTCTTGGGTAAGCATTATTTTGTAGGGTGGTTTTTTTACAGAGGTAGTGTAAACAAATCTATTGAAGTCAGTTCTGCCACATATGAAAAGCATTTTAGACATTTCATTTCTGAAGAAATGTATTATTTTAAGGCATTCTGAATTTCAGGTTATTGAGTTTTCAATTTTCCAGTAACTTGTGCACTAGGACACTGTTTTTTGTATGTTTTACTAATTATGAAGCTTAAAATAGTGGATAGCCCACACATTTTAAAACTGAATGCTTTCAGCTTTTCTTTTTGAGAAATGGTTGTTATCCCTTTGTTTATAATGCTCTCTTCAATTTTATTGTTCAAAAGGTGATGGTGGGTTTGGATCTGTGTACCGTGCATCCTATGGCGGTGAAGAGGTTGCTGTAAAGATTTTCAATAAACATACTTCCCTCAGGCTCCTAAGACAAGTAAGAAATACTGCCTTTTTTTTGGTAGTGCTGCTCTTGGAATACCAACCCTAGAGAAGAGTTCTAAAAGTTTAAGTAAATTGCAAATCTTCACTCCAAAACATTCCTCAGTTTGCTTTAGATGTGCAGAGATTATGCTATTTGCACTATTTCATCTGATTTTACAATTTACAGGAACTTGCAGTGCTTTGTCACCTTCACCACCCCAGTTTAGTGTCTTTGCTGGCTGCTGCAATCCGTCCCCGGATGCTGGTGATGGAATTAGCCCTCAAAGGATCTCTTGACCGTTTGCTGCAACAAGACAATGCAAGTTTAACTAGAACACTTCAGCACAGGATAGCTCTACATGTAGCAGATGGTTTGAGGTAAGTGTGACTTCTGCATTGCTGTAAAAACAGGATATAGCTTCAAGTAGGATATAATGCAAATGAAAAGCTTCCGTTCTCTCACATCCCAAGCAGAATATTTCCTGGGTCAGACAAGTGCTTGTATTTTTATGGTTGATTGGCTGATACATAACACATACTTTCGTTACCTGTTTTTTCCTGCTAATGAGTAATGCTTATGTAAGTAGAGAAATTGCAAGACTCTGGGTGCAATTTCTATGTGGCTGCTGATTTCTTACTAAAATGTCAAAGAAATTAATTTAGTGCATTTCTCAAGTTCTGAAGGTCCAAGAATTACCTCAGGAGCTCTTGCAGTGTGACTTTAAAATGACAAAACCTGCAAGGGGGCTCAGGGATCAAAGAAGCTTAAGGTTCTAAGATGCATTTTTCAAACTGTCAGTGACTCTTCAGATAAAACTTGGTACTGAAATACTGCAATGTAAATAGTAAGGTAGTAAATAGTATTTCAGAACAATTCTAAAGTCACTGTCTGGAAAGGCTGTGTCATATTGGTGATGTTTGACATTTTTAACACAGTATTTCATGTTTGAAAGCACAGTTTGCTGTTGTGGGAATAATGCACTCAGTGTGTATATACAGATGCATCCCTGACTTACAAATGCTTTCAATAAATATTTTTTTGATTACTAGGTACCTGCATTCAGCAATGATCATCTACCGTGACTTAAAGCCTCACAATGTGTTGCTTTTTACCTTATATCCCAATTCAGCTGTTATTGCAAAAATAGCTGATTATGGCATTGCCCAGTATTGTTGCCGAATGGGAATAAAAACCTCTGAAGGCACACCAGGTATGGAAATATGCTTTGATTTAAAGTCCATTATGTCCAAAATATCTAATATATTTTTTATGTAGTCTGTAAGAAGTAACTCAAATCTATATTCTAGTCAAAATCACAAAAAGGAGTCCTAATCATATTACAAGTTGTGATGCTGGATTTATACCTCTTGGCCTTTCCTCCTGTTCATGTTTTAACACCTTTTAGAAGAATCAAGGAGTATATTAAAGCTTTAAAAAGAGAAGAAATTAAATTACATGCATTCATAATAATTCTCCATTGTCTTGTTTTAATATGGTTATTGTGATATTGAAATTATACTGCTAACATTTTTTGCTTTAATTTCCAGTAGTGCGTACATAAGTCTTAATTTTTTTTAAAGGCAATAAATACCTGCACTGTTCTCCAACTTTAGAGAGAACCTATTAGCATCCATTCTAAAGCACTGAACAATTCAACCACTTTGAAAAGTGCCTTTAGGTCTTTTAAGTTGTGCTTGAGAGTGTGACTTCAAGTGTTAAATGTTAAACCTTCAATAAAGACTGCAGACTTGCCCTTGATTTTTAGCATTCATTGATAAAATGATTATTTTATATTAAATGGGGCAGGAGTTCTGTAACTGATGTACTATTGCCTTTCTTTGTACTTACTGCTGATATTTTTGGAGGTCTGCCAAATACAAGCTATTGCCAGCCCAGAAATAGTTTGATGATTTTCCGTGCACTTCCTGTGCTGTTTTTATCAATAGTTGTTTACTTTTTAAAGTATAAAGATGGCTTCATCTTGATATGAAGCATACTTATTAATGAATGATTTATTTGCAGGATTTCGAGCACCAGAGGTTGCCAGAGGAAATGTTATTTACAATCAGCAAGCTGATGTTTATTCATTTGGCTTGCTGCTTTATGACATTTTAACAGGAGGAGGTAGAATAATGGAAGGCTTGAAGTTTCCAAATGAGTTTGATGAATTAGCAATACAAGGAAAGTTACCAGGTATGCCTTGTTTCTTAAAGCTTTGACATTTGTCCTGCCTCTTCCAGAAATAGCATATCTTATGGATTATGTTGTATCTAACAGTGATCATAGAAGGAGACTTAGAAAAATATTCATCATATTCTTCATATTCCATCTGCATTAAAATATGTAATTATTGGCTGCTGGAAGGAAGATTAAACAGTGTCAGGCTGGACATGATGTAATCATTTGGAAAATGTAACTCAGGACAATGTAACTTGGGCAACTTCTGCCAAAGTGTCAAGAGCTGTTGAATTTTTTAGCACTACAAGCTTTATGTGTGGTGTTCTTATTTATTGCCCAGCAATAGTGGGTATACTCATGAAACATTCTTTAAGGAATGTTTTGCTCCATTTAGGAAAGAGCAGCATCTAATCTGACATGGCTTCTCTATTGTGAGAGACAGAGAATTCATACATTTTCTGCTCCTTAAGGAGAATAGTCCAGTTCTAAATTCAGACAGGTTCCACTCCCTTCCTGAAGGGGATATCCCGGGAACTGATGACTAAGTATCTCTTGAGTGCAGCTGTATTGACTGTATTATGAGCCCTCTGAAATAATTCAAGTATTAGTTTCTGGAGACAGTACAGTTCCTTCCACCTATGCTCATCATTTTTTTAGTCCCACCAAAAGAGGGGCTGGCTGATCTCACAAGTAAACAGTGCCTATCATTTGTTGCACTGAATATGTTCATTTGCAGGTATTCATCACTAATGTTACCTCTCTCTAAGGTAGGACTGGAATATTTGCTGTGGATTTTGATGAACTAAAAGGAAAAGCAATACAGGCACCATTATTCATGAATGATTTGTTCTCAGAGAGTTCAGCAGCTATAGTCATAAGACACATATTCCAAGCACTAAGTGGGAATTTAAACTTCCATATCTTGTAAATGCTATATGGAGTTGTTCATCTATTTGCTGTATCTTTTATTGGAAATTCATCTATATTGCATATACTCAAAAGAATAAATAAATGTGGAAAATAGTGTTTACAGGAATTTGAAAGACTATTGACTGAAGTGACATACCCTTGAATGGTCAGCATTAATGGAAACACAACCCACATAGATCTGCAATTCAGTCTCAGACACAGGGACATAAAAGAAAAAGATAAAGCAAAATACATTTGCATTAACTGCTGTTAATTAAAAGGACTCTAGTTCTAGCATTTCATGCTCTAGCATTTAATGGCAGATGAGCAATTCCAAGCTGTTCATGCTGACATTTTACCTAAGAATGTGATATTTCTTAGAACAGCTCAGTAAGAAAAATGAATTCTAAAAATAAGAAGAAGGTTAGTTAAAACTATGGTAAATGCCGGTTAAAAAGTTATGTAATTTTACATTCTAGATCCTGTCAAAGAATATGGATGTTCTCCCTGGCCTGAAGTTGAAAAATTAATTAAAAAGTGTTTGAAGGAAAACCCTCAGGAGCGACCAACATCTTGCCAGGTACTAATTAGTGTATTTTTTTGTGGTTTTATGATAGATGGCAGTACGAAGTTGTGGTTTCTGAAAAGGAATCAGTCATTAAGTTAATGAGAAGCACAGGTTTCTTTCTGTTGTTCTTTTCTGGAATGGAAACAGCCATGAAATACCGTCTGCTTTCACCATCCAGAATAAATTGTTCCATTGAAATCTACCAACCACATGTTCTAGCTTGGTGTGTTCCCCTGTGTTGCTGTGTAGCAATTGTAGTGAAACACAGATCGGATTACTTCTTGGTCTTTACTAGAGCTATGCAAAAAAGACTTTGTTAAATAGTATCAGTGCAGCTACACACTTTTAGGTGGCAGTAAAATGACCAGACCTGCTGAGATGCTGTGTACATATTCTAAAAAACATAGTTATCCACTGCTTATTATTTATCACTGTAGAAACCATTGTTGTCACCGTGTGTATGCTGTGGCTTTCTTTGTAGGTTTATGAGATCCTGAATTCTGCTGAGCTCATCTGTTTGATGAGGTATGTCTCAATACCTAGCACATCTACAGCAGAGTGCATGGTGGCTGCCAATCAAAGCTGCAAGAAGGCAGGAGTCTGGATAGGCAATGGAAACACAGAAAAGGCACAGCTTTCATTTGTTAACCTAAATACAGATGGACATACTTGTGAGGTATGTGGGAAGGTTGACATTAATTCTATTTTTTCTGGCACACAGATGTATTTCAGAAAAATTAATTGCATTTTAACAGCAGGATATTACTTCTGGAAAGCTAAGCTTTGGGAGAACAAAGATTGCTTGTAAGTGAGTCATCATTGTACCCATGAAATGAAGTAGAAAAGCAGTTGCTTTTTACTCTCTTCCTGTTATCCAGCCTGAACTTTCTCATAATACTGTCTTTCCACTACTGGATTACTTTCTTCCACTGAGATGGAAACTATTTCTAGCATGGAGGCCACAGAAAGGAGTAGTAGTTAGGCAGCCCTTCGTATCTCTACCTCCTCTAACAATCCAGGTAGTCTCTTAACAATTTCTCACTTCCCGCAAATACGATCTCCTTGTGCCACTTTGGTGATGGCCTCCAGCTCTTTTCATATGATTTTTGTACGCCTCAGTCCTGCTCCATCAGCAAAGGGGAAAGGTTTTACCCAGGACTGATATGCTGTGATGAACATGTGTGCCAGAATTGAGCATAATTCATCATCAAGGTTGTTTCAGTTCTATTTCAATCTGCTGTCTGTTGACCATGATACATCTGAATTGGTAGCTTTGGTATAAATTATTTATTATTTGGTATAAATTATTTATTTTCTAAAAATAAAATGAGAAAAAGAAATATTAGGCCAGTACTTTTCACTGTTAGCAATTAGTATTGCAGTAGTTCCATTTTTCCAACTTTCTGACAACTTTGAGACCTTGATTAGAATAGAGAGAATATCTTTTTTTGTCAGCATTCAGCCAAGAGATTTTCCTGTGTACTGTTTGAGGAGTCCTTCCCAGCACTTTGAAGATAAGTGGCATGGCTAATGATGTATTCTGCTAATAGGGAATTAGATTTCTTAAAGGGGAAGTTAGACCAAGGGTCTGTCCAGAGTCCAAGAAGATTGTGCTATATTTTTATCATCAGTAATTTGCTAGCATTTACCCTTACTGAAATCATGAACAAGTTGTTTTTCTTCTTCTTTTCTGACTCAGGATATTGCAGACAGTAAAATTTTAAGTTTGGCCTTAGTGACTCTTCCTACTGAGAAAGAAAACTGGATTGTGGCAGGAACTCAATCTGGTTCTCTGTGGGCAGTTAACACAGAAGATGAAACAAGAAGGCATCGTCTGCAGAAAATGTCAGATTCTATCACTTGTTTATACTGTAATTCTCTTTCAAAGCAAAGGTATAAATGAATTTTAAATATTTTTGGTTACATTTTGAAAATACTGCTAAATGGAGGTGTTTGGAAAATGACATCTGTACACTCTGCACTTTTGTTCTCACAACTGCTTATTTTGCCCTTCCACTTAATTTTGCTCCCAGTGTAACTGGGGACTGCATTCCTGATCACAGGGGTTGTGTTTGCTTTTAGTGGTTAATTGAATACTTGAAGTACTAGAGACCTTGCATTTTAATTTGTCTTACCTGATTAAGGCATTTCTAGAATAAATTATTTTATTTTATTTCAGCAAACAGAAGAATTTCTTCTTGGTAGGCACAGCTGATGGCAGACTGGCAGTTTTTGAAGACAGAGCAGTAAAGGTAGACTTGTTCTTTGTGGTCTGTTCTACAGAGTGCTATCAGTAATATCTAAAGCAGCTACCAAGAGTAGCTTTATTTCATGCCACTTATTTTTTAATTGCTTCTCTAAAACTAAAATTATTTTTCTACTGCAGTCTGAGAGGAACTGCACATGTTTTATAATAACTGCTTTAAACAATAGAGTTAAGAGGTGAAAAATTCCTTTGAAAGGCCTGGCAAACTGGCTAGAGGCTGACATTAATGGTTGTTGTTATGAATATTCTAACAGTTTTAATCTCCTTTATTTATTGCTGTAATAGCTCCTTTTTCCTCTCATTTAGTAAATTTTTGTGAAACAGCTATGTTAAAGAATAAAATATTGTTTTCTGTAATCAGAGTTCTGCTCACAGAACAGATGAAGAAATGCGGGGAGCTGTTTATACCGGCTGGTACCTGAAGGTGTTTAGTTCCTGACCATATGCAGCTGAGAGCAGTTATGGAGTTGCAGTGCATTTCAGAACTAGATTATAGTCCAGTGTAGGACATCCTCAAAGACATGGATGTGACTTTCCAACCAGTTCTTGAATTGTGCCAGGGGTTGCAGAAAGTATCAGTCCCTGCTCTGGCCTGTTTCTGCTCACAGGCTGTCTCCTATGAGACATCTGTGAAGTGAATATGGTGCTTTTCAGTCAGTAACATTCTGGAAATATTCTGAACCATCAGAAAATCTGGATGTGCAAATTTAATTCAGCAGGCTGTGGGGCCTTGTTTTAACAAGATTCTGAATGTCTGCATCCTCCTTGTTTCTAATGCAGAGTATATTTTTTCTTGCAGTGTAAGGGTGCTACACCTTTGAAGATACTGACTATAGGAAATGTTAGCACACCCCTGATGTGCTTAAACGAATCCTCATGCTTATCTGAAAAAAATGTAATCTGGGGAGGCTGTGGAACAAAAATCATTGCCTTAACCAGTGACTTCTCTGTTCAAAAGCTCATTGAAACAAAGACGAGTCAACTGTAAGTTTTTTATTTTTATAAGTGATGTTATTTGGCTCATTTGTTTTCATTAAAGATTTCTGACAGTACTTTGATGTAATGTCTTGTTCTAGAGCTCGTTCTTTGAGTTTGCTTGTTTCTGTTCTTTTCATAATGCAGGTGGAGTATCAGTGAGTATTGTCGAAAGTATGCCTGCTTTTAAACGAGGCAATACATTTTTACCCCATAAAGGATTTATGAAGTTAATATCTATGCAACTGATCAGTTTTCTTCTCCAGTTGCATTAGTCCAGGCCCTGTTTACTTTACTTAGAATTACACATACATATTTATCACAGTATTTGTCCTTCCACGTTTGTCAGTATGATATGTGTGTATATCTTTGCCCTACATATATTTAATCATGTCTGATTGCTGACTTCTCACTATTTAGAAATTATTGACTGAGGGTTTGGGAGTCTTTGATGTAATTCTCACATGGACAAATGCTACTCTGAAGTTAAGAGACATTTTTCCTGAGCAGGGAAAACAGTGTTTGATGAGAAAGATTTATTAATAGACTTTGAGCATTAATGTGCCTCCAAGGATGTCATCAGCCTAACTCTGTTACTGTGAGAATTTATGTTGAACTGTAGGAAGATTAAAGCAAAGCCTTTCAGTTGTATCTTAGCCTAGTTTGGTTTTAAGGCTGAATGAATCTGCAAGAATCTGAGGGAAACTAGTCCTAGCCATAGTAGTCAAGTTTTTCTACTAGGTATTTTCTGTGTATCTAACTGGAGTTCTTCTCTCTTCTAGGTTCTGTCATAATGCTTACAGTGATGCAAACATTATTTCAATAGCAATAGACAAATCCATCTACTTGGCAAAGAAAAACAGCCATTTTGTGGAAATCTGGGACAAGAAGACAGAAAAACTTTCTGAATTAATTGACTGTGCACATTTTCTTAAGTAAGTGTTTTCTTTCAGAGTTGTTGGCCTGGTAGATAGGAAGCTGAATATCAGATTGCCTTCTCTAGCATGGTACCCTAACCAGCCAGAGGTAAGGGATTTACCCAGTTTGTTGGGCAAGTGTGGACTTCCTATCTTGTCTTTTTGCCCAGAACTTCAGAATATTCCAAGCAGAATCCCATTTTTTAAAGACCCTTACTGTATTTCCCAATTTCTCTATGATGTCAAGAAGACTCATTTAGCTCAAGAAAGAAGAAAGTATTTTGCTGTCCTTCAGGTGCTAATATTAATCCAGTTACTTCCTCATCCCCTGAACAAGATGTCTTTTCAGTGCACAAATTCAGGAGGAAATCAGATTTTTATTAACTGTGACAACTTTTTCATTTGCATTTAAATTGATCCTCTGCCTTAGCATGCCACATCCATTTCTTTTTATGGTGAGGTTAGGAGCAGGTGTAGGTGTGTTCTTCCCACTTTGCTGTGACATTAACCTCCTGCAAACTGGGGGAGAACAAAGAAGTGTACCTGCTTCCTATTTAAAGGTCTTCTGAAGCAGACCAGATGGCTCTTAGAAGTCAAATAGTTTTCATACCAGTTTGTTTGCATGAGAATTTGTGAATGATTGCTTAAAAGTCTGGTATTCAGAGAGTTGCTTTAGTAGCTGCAGAATAGGGTGCCACAAAATTCCAGTACCAATTCTTTCCGTACTTGTAGGAACAAAGTGGAAAAATTAAATAAGGAATCAAAACATACACTGGCTTATTCTGGAAGAGTGAAGACAATTTGTCTGCAGAAAAATACTGCACTGTGGATAGGGACAGGAGGAGGACATATCTTGCTGCTTGATTTGTCAACACGTCGTCCTGTACGAGTTATAGACAAGTTCTGTGATTCTGTTCGAGTCATGATAACAGCTCAGCTGGGTAAGTAAAACTATCAAGTGATGAGTACTTTGAAATCAGTGCTAAGGTTAGGTTTGCTGTGTCCTGTTTGTTATGGTGTTCCAGGAGCAGATTAGCATGATCCATGATATGCTCATTCATTCTTCTCCATGGCTGTCATTTTCCCTCAGTGTCAGACTGTTGGGTGTAAGCTGAATACCAGCAGGCTGAATACCCGTGCCCACACAAAGCCGCACTTCTTCCCTGGCTTGTCACTGGTCTGCACATGAACCCCCCACCTTCAGTGCATCCTTGTGCCGTGCTTCAGCACAGCTCTCACCATCCTGTCACATGGTCTCTTACGTGTGTCTGCCTGTGTTCTTTCTCCATCTCAAGTGTTACACTTCTGGCTTCTCTCTCTGTGGGCCATGTTGGATTTTAATTATTTTTCCTTCATTGCTTATTGCCTAGTTTTCTTCTCCCATTCTCATTCAAGAGTGGTTCTTTTAGATTTGGGTTACAGGCAGATCACAGCAGAGCTGGGAAAGTGCTGCACATCTGGATTTGGGGTGTGGACTTGTGCTGCTCCTGTCATCAGGAACAGTTGTTTTGAGCTGCTGTAGGCAGACAGGAGTTGTGGGGTTTCAGTGGTGACCATGAACAGCCATAGGAATGTAGCTGAGGAAGGGGCACTCCTTGGCTGTTGAAAGTTCCTTCACCTCTACACTGTCCTGCACCTCTCCCAAAAGTAATAAAGGCCATATCAACTCAAGTTTGTGGTACTGCTGTAGTGATTACATTCAAAATACACATTACTTCAAAAGTACTTTGTGGCACAACATACGGATTCCCATCACTTTCCACTGTGTTTTGGGAAAAACTCTGGAGTTTCCCTGTCAGTGTTATTTAAAGTGTGTTTGCTGTCCAAAAAAAACAACAAAAAAAAAGACACAGCAGCTGTTGTGAATTCAGCAGCACACTGTAGTCCTGATAGCAAATATCACAGTTTCACAGTTGCAGGCTGTGGATATTTTCTCCTTACCATCATGAACTTACTCTGGGGACTGTTTCTTCCTTTCTTGCACCAGAAGAATCCATCAACTACAGTTAAGTCATAGTGCTGGCAGTGTTGTATGAGTCAAAAATACCTCATCTTCCTCTGACTTGCCTTTGCCTGAAACAGCAAGTGTTAGTCTGTTCAGTGCTCAGCTGTTAATGGTGCCTGCTATAGCACAGCATTTTTAGTCCATCTAGTCCTGATAGCTACAGTGTTAGTATTATAAAGGGACATTTTATTTTTAGCATTTTGTAAAGAATAGTTACTATGAAAACATAATAATTTTTGCCTTACTGCTGTTATTGATAGGGAAAATATATTGTATAGAATAGTATGATTTAAAAAGCCTTGAGGGTCAGTCATCACAACATCTTTAATCAAAATTTTATTTATAGAAAAATTAATATTCAGGAGAAAGACTTTAGCTGCGCTTGTACAAATCTCAAGAACAGCAAATAAGATTGATATATGCAGTTTGATGTGTACTTTTTTCTTTTGATCATCTTTTTGCAGCAATTGTTTATAGGGCTGGGATTTTTTTTCCTAAATTCAAGGACTTGGTTTCTACTGGAATCCATGAAAATGTCACTGAGGCTGCTGAGCGGTTCTTCAACAGTACCCCACTGCTTATGTGAAATAAGAGAAGATAGAGGGAAATATTTTTGTATGAAATAGTTTCATTTAAGGTTAAAACATATAATGTCAAGCAGAGGCAAATAATTCAGGAAAAAGAGATTTCCAGACTTTGAGACATTAATCTTATCTGTACTTCATATATGAATATGGAAATACAATGTCATTTTTCAATTCTGTCACCTAATACATTGATGTTCAATAGGCATGAAACTTACTATAGAGAATAATTTAGATGTAAATCTGTAGTTTATTTTGCAAGTGCAGATTTAGATTTCTATATAGTAAGACAGGACCTAGGTCTAAATAAGAAACATTATACTTAAGTTCCAATCACTTTTGTAAGGAGTATGGAT
This sequence comes from Corvus cornix cornix, assembly GCF_000738735.6. Lineage (NCBI taxonomy): Eukaryota > Metazoa > Chordata > Aves > Passeriformes > Corvidae > Corvus > Corvus cornix. The sequence continues at coordinate 13,920,788 of NC_047057.1, read as the reverse complement.
AGGACTGGCTACAGAAAAAAAATTAAAGTGGTGAAAAATCTGAGCATGGAGGATGTGTATGATTCCCACCATCCTTCATCTACTATAACCAGATTTACATCACATTCAGAGGAGAATATAGCGCTGACCTCCTCGGAGCAGGAAAAACCTCCCTCTACCTTGCAGAGGGCCCGGGGCCCACTAGAAAACTTCCAAACTGCACTTTCACAGTTCAGCCATACTCCAGTCTATTTACCCCAGAAACTGTTCCCCTCCTCATCTGTGCCCTGGGCGTGTAAGGCTCCATGTATGAGGAGGTGTGAGGTGCAGTACTGCAGCTGGGGTGTCTGCACAGTGGGGGCTGTTCCTTCCCTGGCCTGATCCTGACCCAGGGGCATAGGCTGGGTCCTGTATTCCTCTACCAGCTTAAAGCCAAGGGCTTTCCACCCTCATTGTGTTGCCAATAGGAACAGGGAGCTGCCGTGGCAGGAGAACATGTGACAGCTTCTATCTATCTTTGCATAGACATGTCTTGTTGGAAATAAGCAGGAAGTTGACATTGAAACACTGCCACATTCTGTTTATCCCTTTGTGATCCAACCACTCTTCCTGGTCTTTTTTTTGCATTATTCAGTAGGCACCTTCTTACAATCTATCCCCTATTTCCACTTCCCACCCATATGCCATCATAAGTTTAAAACTTCTAGTTCATAATTTTTCTCAGTTTTTGTCATATTTGGTTGGTTTGGTTTTCTCGTAACTGAACTGGTTACTGGTACATTCTGCTGTGCACTGGGACTTCATTGGCAGCCTGTCCTTCTGCTGTGACATCTGTTTCCTGTGACTCTACCATCTCTGCCTATGCTGTATAATAGGGTGCTTTGTTCTTGGGCTTGTTCAGCAGGCTGGTCAGCTGATCCTGTGCTTATGCCTTGGAACCCTGATAAACCCTGACATTAAATGGAGATGGGAACTATATTGTCTTCGTGTCTGGGTTTTTCATGGTTAGTGATTTCGAATAAAGGGTCCAGTTGATTGAACTCTGCTTTCTGTCCTCTTAGTGCCTTGATGTCATCTATTCTTTCTGTCCTTAAATTACAAAATTGACATTAAAATTAAGATCTGATATTTTATTTCTTTGAAAAAGGGAGTCTCAAGAATGTGGTCCTTGTTTTGGGATATTGCTATAAAAGTGACGCCGAAGACAACAAATACCACAAAGGTACCTGAATTGTGTTTTATTAACTTGTATTATTAGTGGAGCAGATACTATTGTGCTTGACTACTCACTGAGAGTGAAGAGTTGATCATCATTTGACATAATTTTATTGAAACACTATTATTAAATAGTTTTTGGTTTCTTTTGCATATCTGGGATCATACAAACTAAAAGTAACTTCCAAAAATGGATCTGAGGAAGCCACTGTTAGAAGGGTACAATACAACTTGTTGGGAAACTGTATTTGGAGAGTAAATGTCGTTGTCTAATTGGAGAATGTATCAAATGGATTTCCAGAGGTGTCTGTGCTAGGTCAGGAATCCCCAATGTTTTCATGAGTGATGTGGATGAAAGAATAGTGAATGTGCTTTTCAGATCTGCAGACAATTTACAGCTAAGACAAGCTCACTGGAGGGCAGGATTAGAACTCAAAGTGACCCTGACAAACAGAACAAATAGTCCGGAAGGAAATAGGATACAATTCTGTAATGACAAATGCAAGACTTTTTATTTAATTAGGAATGATCCATTGTACCAGCCTGAGGAAATGATCAGCTTAAACAGCAGTGCTGCAGAAAAAGGGTCAGAATTGATGGGAGGCTGGTTATGAGTCAGCCATGTCATGTGGGTGCAGAGGAGGCAAACACCACTCTTGCACCATGAAAGGGGTGCCTGTAAGACATGAGCTAATTCTTACACTCTTCTGAGTGCTGATATGGTCTCTGCTGGAGGAGCCTAACCATTTGGAATATTGCTGAATGATCTGGACTATTAGGAATAGTCCAGAGGAGACAAATGCAACCTGTGAGGAAATGTTACAGGGAGTTAAATTGGGTAATATAAATAAAGCTTAGAAAGGACATGATAATAGGCTTCAAATATGTAAATGAAGAGCAAGAAAATAGAGACTTCTACATATTCCCTATGGGTAGGATAAGCACTAACCAGTTTCTGTTACAGCAAGGGAGATTTCGGTCAGACATTGGTAAAAGCTTCCTGACAATTAGGATAGTAAAGTGCTGAAAGATAGAAAATCTTCATCTTCGGATTTTTCTAAGAACAGTTAAAGTTGATGCTCTGATCAATGCCCTTCTTCACCTTTCTCTCATCCCAGTTTCAGTGACTCCTAAAAATGTGGCAAAGATAGTATACAGTTAAGAAGGGCAAGTGTAGATGAGCTGACTGAAATGAGTCAAACTTTAGAGCACTGGGGTTTATACTATGGTATTCCCCAATTTCTGTAACAAAAAGAACATTTATTGGCTTACTAGCATTTTTATTTTATTTAAGAGTGACATTAATTACAGAGAAGAATCAGAAACTCCAGAATCCTTGGGGCCTTAGTTTGTAAGCCTCGACTCATGTTAGTGTTCTCAATTATCTCTCTTCCACTAACTCCAGTGTGAATTCTTCATGAATAAAGAGTTGTTTGCATGAGTGTAGATTGAAGAAGTGACCTTTTCTCAGTATATTCACTAGCTTATGAAATCAGTTTTTATTTTACAGTGAATGGGGTTTGAGTCTCATAAGCATTTTGGGGTATATCTGCTTGGAAAGATAGAGATGAAATTCTAGCAGGTACCTCAGTATTAGCATTAGCTGTAGCTCAGGTCAGTACCTTAAGGCCCACAGAAACCAGAAATGGTTTTTCAAGTACTTTTAAATGGGATACTCTTAAATTTAGGAACTGGAATCCAAATCATTGTGCAAGTACAAACAGCTTGTAACCCGTAACTGCATCACCTCACACATGAAGTGTCATGTAACTTGTCTTCTGGGTCCTAAAAATCATGCTTCATGGGGTGAATTTATGAGTAATTGAGAACAAGCAGATAAGCAAAATAGTTTCAAATTATGCAATAACTCATCTCTGTTGCAGTTTTCAAATTTTCTTTTTTTTTCTCCAGAGTTACAATCCTGCGTGTCAGTGTGGGACATTAACCTGCCCCATGAAGTGCAAAACCTGAAAAAACACATAGAAATGAGACAGGAATTAGCAGAAAAAATGAAGAGCTTTTCTTTGGACTGAAAAGTCACCCTGCAAGTGCCATTCTCTTTTCTAGTCTTCCATCCTAACATACTGTGCAATATTTACAACTTCTTCTTCCTGTCGTTTTTAACCTAAACCAGGAAGAAAATTACCATGGGAGTATTCATAGGATACTAAGAAGGAATAAGTTATTTGTAATATTTGAAAGGACAGAAAACTGTTGAGAATTTCTGATTCTAAAATGTTATCATGTATCTGTTGTTTACCTGTGAAGTTCTGCTCTCTGTAACTATGGCTCAACTTCAGTATAACATTGTTCATCCAGTTTTTAATCCCAGTTAAACTGGGAATAAGCCAGGAGACTATAAATGGCTCTAATTTACTTCATTATCTCTACTGAGTTGACACTCTAATAAGAAGCAAAATTTAAGCCTCTGTGTGTTTACTGCAGTTTGCATGTATGAGTTTGCTCTTATGATTCATGGTTTAGTAATGTCAGAGCTCATGACCTTATGAAAAACATCATATTTTATCTAACAGCAGTGTTTAATGGAATATATCATGACTACATTACTCTTTGAAACCAACAGGCAGAATTGTCTGTGTTTCTTCCATGACATTGACTTTTTTTTCCATTATGACCAGCAACAACCCCATTGTGCTACAGTAATAAAACAGCTCCGAATTAAACACCCTGACAGGCTCCTGCACGTCGGTGTCCTCCTGCAGCGCTGCAGTCTGCCTGCTCCTAGGAGATGCAGTCACACCACTGGGAACGCTGCCAGTCACGTAGACCTCTTGTGCAGCTCTCTTGGAAGAGAGAAGAGAAAGCACAGGGTCAATGCCCTGGTCTAAAGGCTGCTATGACTTGCTCTTAGTCCAACTTGCTTGTTTGCTTACCTCAGTGTAAAAAAAAAAAAAAAGAGAAGCTTTGCTTTGATTTTTCTCACATGCAAAGTTTCCACTTACTCATTCTTGTTTGAATTTATGTTGTTATTTTGGGGAATAATCAGGGGAACCTTGAGGAGTGTAAGACCTGGCTGCCTCTTCCAAATTTGTTTCTACACATCATCATTCAAGAGACACTTTTTGCTGCTTTCTGGCTGTAAGTCCAAGCAGCTGCTTGCAGCCCCCACTGATCTGCTCTAAGGAAGTGCCTTATTTCTGTCTACCTGAAGACAGATGCCGTTTTCTTTTTTTGATACCAGAAGAATCTACAGAGTGCTCCCAAAATCTCAAAGAGTGGAATATCCAGAGCCATTCCTGAGTCTATGGAGCTGAACAAGGTTGAGCAACCAAAAAGTTCTCAGTTTTTTGTTGGTTTTTTTTTTTTAGAAAATTACGTACTGGGACAACTGCATTTCTTGTGGCCAACTCTAGCATTGTTCTAGTTTCTGCCAGTTGTGGAGTGCATACTCAGGATTTCTTTCAGATATGCATCCCAGTTTTTATGTATTCTTATAATCTGTGTACTGAGAAGAATTTTCTATTTATATGGGATTTTATAACTCAGAAAATATATATTATCTTAGAATGAATATGGCTTTTTTTTAAAAGAAAAGAATATATGCATTGTGATTAAGTTTATCTCTAAGTAATTTTAAAATGTAAGCCTAAACATTTTTATTAAAACTGTGCTTTGTTAATAATGTAAGTCTACTTTCTCATCATTGAATTTTTAAGAAGGGGCTTTTCTGTGCAGATTTTGTGGCATTTAATTCCTTCAGGGTGATGCAAAATCCTGGCTCTGTAGGTGTTATTGACACAGCTGCATTCCCACTTGTGCTCTGGCTCAGTGCATGTCTTGAGCCCTTTTCCCTTCCCATTTGTCTTCTACTTCCTGTTTCTGCAGCCCTTCCGAGAGATAGGAGGTGACCTGTAAGGAGTTCTGTCCCTGTGGTCATCCCTCACCTCTCCAAAACTCTGGATAACACTGATTCATAGACTGAATCAGGTCATGTATTCAGTATTACAGGAAGGGCAAGAACAAAAGAAACAGCAGCCAAAAGAGAGTCAGGAGCTCATTGCAAACCTGACTCAACTGGCCACTGTTGATTTATCCATGGTGGGAGAGCAAAATTCTGTCATGGTGGTAACCAACAGGGACTGTTTAGCAATACAGCACTCATCCACACAGAGAACAGTGATCCCACTGCATCCTCACCAAATACCTTCTAGTACTGCAAGAAGATATTTAGAGAACATCTTGTGTTGGTGCTTCTTGTAGAAGCGCTCAGGGACTGCCATCCCTTCCCCAGCTGGCACCTGCCACCAAGGGCAGGAACAGCACCATTGAACCATGCACTACCAGGAAACCTATTCCCAGAAATATCTCTACTGACAAAGTAAAAGGAGAGAGGAAAAAAAAAATATCCATAACTTTGTGTTCACTCTGGTTTCAGTGGACCTGTTTGAAAATCAGTGGAAGCTGATCACATAAGAGGACAAGCCCTAGCAGATGTAGTTTCTTGCATACTTAGGATAACATCCAGCACCTGAAAACAGGTAACCCTTACTCAGAAAAGAGCCTGTTTGCTCATGGGAAACAAGCATGTGGTGTGGTGTGACTGAACACCTGAACTGGGATGGGTAATGAACCCCATATCCCTCGATGCAGCTAAAGGGTGCTGGGCTTTAAACCTAAAGACAAGGAGACTAAACGTACACAGTGAGCTGAATGCTTGATTGGATACTGTTGGGGGTTTTTTTTAAGTACCCTTCCCCTTCTGTGCTACTGAATTTAATTAGAGTCATTCTTTTTTATTGGTTGCTTTGCTCTGGCAAATTACATATGCAGATTTGCTTGCTCATTAATTTTAACCTGATTTCTTTTACAAGCAGTTCCTGGTCAATCCCACTGTAAACAAGCTGCACAGCCTGATTTAATGCACTTTCGGTATTATGTCCCGGCATTCCTCTTACTCTGAACTCTCATACTGCCTCTAGTGTCCCATATTATTACCCTATTACTTCTGCATGCACCACTTTGGGGCAAAACTGGGACACGAAAGGGAGGAGAGAGAATGAGGCCTCTTAGATGTAGCTTAACCCCCAAACGTGGGCATTTGTCATTACTGCCACTTACTAACCATGCCCATCCACCTGCAGCAAGCAAGACAAATAATCCATTCTACAATAAACGCTTCAGATACCAGAGACATGAGAAACTAGTAAGGAAAAACAATGAGTCTCAGTGAATGTGGAAAAGAGTGACAGTCATATTTTTCTATTAGTCTTTCAAGTAGAAGAGCATATGAACAATTTTTCCCACTTATTTTCTGGCTTTTGTCATTAATTTAAAAAAAATAAATCTGAAAACAGCTCCCCTTACCTCCCTTAAGAGAACCAAATTTTCTGAACAGAACTAGCAAGCGTTCTGTTATTTCTGTCTCAATTAGTTCTTCATCCATATTATGAACTCATCCCAGGGCTGTACTGATCTGTACATTCTCATATAAAAGCCTTCCTCATGGCCTTTGAACAGGTATAACTCACTGGCTGCCAGCATACCATTTTGGTAACTTTGCCAGGTTCTTTTTTTGTTAGGTAGGCATGTGTCTTTGGAACAATTAGTTTATAAATACAGAGGGGCATAATCACATGACAATGGAGAATCATACTTATTGCATATTTGTATTTTAAAATTCATTATTTCAAGAGGAAGAAACCACAAGATGTATTAATTATTGTTGCATTAGCAAAGGGAAACCTAATTTAGCAAAAACTTAGAAGTGAACCCTGGTGAAATTTTTAACACCTTCAAGAATGTTCTTTGCTGTACCTGTGAGATGTGTAGGCACTGTGAGGACAGCTGTGCCTCGAGCTTTAGGCACCTCAGCAAGGCTCCTCAATCCTTACACTGGTACTTGTTTAATTAAGTAGCAGAATTACGAGAATTATCAAATCGTGATACAACTTTTTCCCCTGCAGTGACCTCATGCTGACTGGTACCTCCCTTTTTACATGGGTTGTTTGGACTGAGCAGTAAACTGGAATTATTTTTCTTTAAGTTATTAAAACTTACGATACACTAATTGATCTATTTTTAAAACGGTAGTTTTTTTAAACTATACCAATATGATTCTAATCATATTGGTATAAAACATGATGAAAGTCAAAAAGCAAGTAAAGGCCTTTTCTTTTTTCCCCTTTCTTCTGTGTTGGTTTGCCTTTCCTGCTGCCACAGGTTTAAGTGCTGCCGTCAGTCCCTACAAAGGCTGTCACTAATTAGTGAGGGGAGACTTAAAAACCAGTGTGCTGTCTCTGGCGTACGTGATTGTTTACTTCACTTCTGCCACAGCCCATGGGTGTCACTGACCTGAAAAGTTAAAGCGGACAGAAAAAGGGGAAAGAAATTAAAATCTCCTGGGACCATTCCACTGTTCTGCCTTTTTGGAACCATTTTTCCCTTGCCTTTTTCCGTGCTTTTCCCGTGCCACGTGTTGGCACCGGCTCCCGGCGGCACAGCTGTGCCTGGGAGAGGGGCCGGCTCTGCTGGGGGGGCTGCGACACCGCTGCCATCCAGCCGTGAAGCACGGAAACCATTTCGCAGGAAAGCGAGAGGAGAGAGAAAGCAAGGGGGTAAAGAGAGAAATAAATAGCAAGCAGAAGCTGGCAGCGTCACTGCTCAGCAGCCGAGCCAGCAGCCCTGTGGGGGTCACGGATCCCCTCAAGGCTGTCCCAGCAGCGAGGTCAGGGCAAAAAACGGTGCCAAACGTGGGGTGGCCAAACGGTGCCCGGTGCTCAAGGATGCCTGGGCAGAAGCGAGCAGGCTGGAATCTCCTCCAGCGACGTGGGGCTGCATCCCACCGGGAGCTTCCAGCTTCTCCTGGGCCAGCACCTGCCGTGCCAGAGCACCCCGGCTTGCCCCGGCCGCAGCCCCCTCTCTGGGGCACCCCAGGCCGGGCTGGCCCTGCACCACCTCGCCACTGCAGACCTGTTTAACGGGGCTGCAAAGGGGACAAAACCCTTCACGGCAAGCTCCCTTCTTAAGGGAAGGATTACCCACCACCAGTCAGAGCCGGAAAGGAGAGACCCCGCGTCAGCCCCACACAGTGACGGCGTGAGCACTGCCTCAGCCCACAGGGTCACACAGCTCCAGCACCGCCTCCTCCTCCCCTGCCCCCGCAGAGCCCGGCCTGCACAGGACCTGCCCTGGGCACACAGCGTGGTGGGACAGGCCATGTAGAAAGCGACCCACGGAGCGGCGACGGAAACACCTGGCGCTTTTCGCTATAAATACACCAACGTAAGGTCGGTCATTCTCTGTTCTGCTTTTTCTTGCCAGGACACCTCAGCAATTGCCTTGAAAACATCTGTTTTCTGTGGAGTTACAAGAAACATCCACCCCCCACCACCACCTGCCAGGCTCCTGGGCTCTGCAGTTTGGACTTTAAATCAAATGATCTAAGGCTGACGCCCAGGAATTAAAATTTCACACCAGTATCCTCAGAGATCACAATAAATAAACATTTTTTAAAAGCTGCAGATCTGCTCTCAAAGCTATGAGCCCTTGGATGAGCAGCAGCAGAGGCTGCAGCTTGCCACGCAGAGGGTGGATTCAGGTGCTGCTGATGGAGAACTGGAAGCCAGTCCATTCCCCCTGAGGTGGTGCTGGCCATGTAAAAAGTATTTCCGCTCTCCACAAGCCTCCACAGCCTGCTACGGTGACCACTCTTTTGCACTAGTCAAGCACCATCAGGTTCAAATGAAACTCAAAGGATGTGGTTAAACCCCATATGCATAAGTAAAGGTTTAATGAGCTTCCTATTATTCCCATGAAGTTCAAAATTTGCAAAGTGAATTTCTGAACTTCAAGGAGAGGTGCCCACTAGAGCCCACACTCCCGGCTGAAGCAGAGCAACAGCAGCACCTGATGCATGGAGAGGCAAAGGCTGGGGCCACCCTGCCCTGTGCAGTGGCCCTGCTCAGTTTAAATGACACCATTGTTCACAGTCACTGTTAATAAGCAATCACCAGCCAGGGAGCTAAGTAATTTTCAGATATTATCCATAAGTTGAAACTCAGCTTCCCCCCACTTTTTTTTCTTTTCCAAAATAGTCCTAGGTGCTGAGCACTCTCCAACTAGAAAATCTCAAGGCAAAACACGCTCTCAACCTTGTAATTAGAGAAGAAATTGAAAGGGAAAAAAACAACAACCCCAAACCATTTCAGTTCCATTTTTATGGCTATTACGGCTAAACCCAGGAACGGACACGAACGCCTGGGTTTTGCAGGGACTCAGAAGCAGCTGGTGCAGAGCAATTGGTCCTGCTGAAAGAGTCTGAAATCCGCTTTGCTGGAGCTGGGGATGGAAGCAGGGCAGGGGAGTGCAGGGTCCAGCTCAGAGGAGCATTCATGGCAGCAGCTGTCTGTGACTGTGCAGGCAGAGACACGGGCACGGCCGCATGGCTGCAGGAGCTCTGCTCATCCTGAACCTGCCCAGGATCTGCTTGCCATGGCCTCTTGCCCCCAGACCACACCAGTGATCTCCTGACCCCAACCCAGTCTGGCTTTCTGTTTTGTTTTTCACAATCAAATTACTCATCCTGCAACTCTGAACATTTCTACATATATACACAAAACAAAAAACCCCAAAACCAAGCCACAGTCAGAGTTTGCTTGAATTTTGCTATGTGAAAACGCCACAGAGATGCATGTTCTCGGAACAAGCCTTCAGCTCTCACCCAGGGAACGCTGCACTACCCAGCCTTGAAAGTTGGTGTTTTGATGAATTCATGGACCAGCTCTCACAAAACTCCTCTGGAAGGCAGGGAAAGGTGACACTGTCTTTCTCCTGGGCAAGCACTACCAGAAATGCTTTGGAAAGAATGCTAAGCTATGGCAGAAGGAAAAGATGAAGTATTTCACATGCTTTTAACTAAGCCAGCCGAAGTACATGCCAGTGCTCTAGCAAGGTGTGCAAGGGCAGATGGTGGACAGACCTACACCATCAAACTCTTGCCAGAGCACAAAAGGCAGCAGGCAAAGTCCCTTAAGGCCTCTTGAAGCATTAACTACTAAACATTAACTTGATATGCAAGCATGGACATTTTCTCTAATCAGCAGGACCACTGCCAAGGCCAAATACTAGACACAATTTGCATTCACTGAGCATTGGCAGAAAAAAAGAAGTGTCTTTACAAGACATAACTGTGCACCAATCTGAGAAAGGAAGGCGTAAATAAACCTCCCATAACCCCATCTTCTGGGGTGCCTTTTAAAAACAGAGAGATCTTTACCAGTATCCCCGAACAAGCTGTTTTAATTTCCCATCTTCCCAGAAGAAAGCAGCAGCCCTTGGCTACCTCTGAAGAAACAGAGCAGAGAGCTTTAGTATCATCGCCACCGGAGATGTGACAAGGTGATCACATCCTCCTGCCTCAGTGTTACTGCATCATTACACAAGACATCCTTAGCAACAGATTTTCTCACGGAGAACTCGACAGCAAAAGGAGAAGACAACAGCTGCCTCCCTAACCTTGGTTTTGCCTCTTCAGTTAATCACAGCTGCATTTATACACCAAATATAATCTGCCTCTGACTGTTCCTAAGCAACTACGCCCTCTACTTAGAGTTTGGTTTGTCAAATCAGTGCCTGTAAAGCTTAAAAAGATCTTGCACAGGGCAGGAGGTTTCACCGTTGTGTAAGAGCAAAGGATAAAAATACATCATTTTGACCATCTTTCCTAACCCAAAAAATGGTATTTTCATCTGCTATCTCCCTTTCAGAAAGTACATATCACATTAACATCTGGGTTTCTGTTTCCCTTGGGACACCCATTCATTTTTCCATCCTACACTCACTTTTGCACAATGCAAATAAATGTGACCAAAAAAACTTCCTGCAATAAATTATTGTTTTCTCCAGGACACCCCTGCACATGCTGGTTAAGGTGTTGACAACACGTGGTACGAGGGTCAGCAGTACTGCTCCAACTGCCAAACCTGCTGTGGAGAGAAAGCAAACAGCACACGGGCAACAGATCCTGCATTCACTCTGCAATGCAGTACCTCACATCTGCAAGTTGATCCCAAATTTTCTTCCATTAGCAACCAGCCCTCACACAAGGTTTTTTTTAGATAAAACAACATGAATATGCCACACAAGGAGTTAACACATTAAGCTGCCTGGCTCTTTTATGTGAGAATAGAAAATAACATTTAAAGTTCTGCTACAGAAAGTCAACCGAGATCAGTCTCTCTCTCACTGGTAGTCTGTTCTACGCAGATAAGAAACAACAGTTAGGAAAAGCCCAAAGCAGAACCAGTCTGAGCAGAAGTAGGAAACAAACCTCAGAAGGAAATGCCAAAGAGAAATGGGAACCAAAGTGTTTCTCAAGTTGCTGGAGTTTTAATCAATGTTAAAAAAACAAAGCACAAAAGAGAAAATCCCAAACCTGGCTCTCAACCCCAAGGACCTGGCTTCCTTGAACGTTTTTCTCCATAGCCAAATTCAACAGAAGTCTTTCCTTATTTCCCACATTTTATTTACTATTTCATTTCTTTTTAGGAAGCCCTTTGCTTTGCATAGCAAATCAGCTGTGTTATTAACACTATGCTCATCAACAAAGTCCAAGTGTCCTATAAAGTACATTAATGGAAGTCAGCAAAATCTGACACCACCACAGAAATTTTTATTTTTCTGTAATCAGTCTTCTTAATTAAAATATTAATTCCATGCTGAGTAAGGCCAGGATCAGCATTATCTTCTAACATTGTTAAACCAGTTTTGCTGAGAAGGAATCATATTAATAATTTTTTACACTGGTGGAGTTAACTGTTCAACCATAGGTGTCTACCAGTTGTTCAGCAGTACCATGATGTTCAGTTTCTCAAAGCACCATTTGCATTAATAACATTCTTTCTCAGTAGCATATTTACAATACAATATTGCTCTCTTCATTTAATTTACAAAACCCTTCATGAACAGCAAGGATTAGTTCTGCAGATCCTGTCTCATCACCTGTCTGCAGCCATATGATTCAGATTCCCTGAAGTCCCCTACTACCAACTCCCTACCTGGCCTAGCAGGCCTCCCAACTGCCCTGAACTGGCAGCTTCTTGCCCCCTTCTTCCTTTTCCCCCATCCATTTCCAGGATGTGAATGCTCCCATGGCTCCCACATGAGCAGCACAGGTACAACAAAGATTCCATCAAAGCAATTTCTTTGCCAAGAATGAGGCATACAAAGATTTCCTCATTTTTTTACTAGGGAGACTTGTCTTTTATCAAAACTACAGTCAAAAGCCCTTACTTAGAGGGCTTCCTATTCCAAGTCTAAAAGCTGTGCAGGCTGGAGCACATTCTTGGGAGTCCTTGGGCACTTCCACACCAATGCCAGAAGTGACACTTTCACTGCTGGCACAGTGGCTGTGTGATCATACAGAGGAACTCCTCTGCTCCACATGCTTCTTCCACTAAGGAATGGTTGCGGCTGCAGAAAGGCAGTGGCTGTGACCAACATCATGGCTTGGGCTGCATCTTACTCACCAAGTTCTCTCTCATTCCCCTCTTCTTCAGGATTTTCTAGGATCACTCCCCAGCTGTATGAAAGATGTCTTAGCCCTCAGCCCCAGCATTATAAAAGAACAAGAAAAGCCAATCCCCCATTTGCACACTTGAGAGAAACCCCAGCTCTGTTACTGTTCCTCTGTGGCTGCTGCCAGCCCTTCCACACATCCCACTTCGTACTCTTTTCTCCTTGGGGCCTGCAGCCTTCCCAGGGATCACTAAGATGCTTCAGTGGTCACGGGCAGCCACCACAAAGACGTTCAACTTGACCACAAATACCGTGCTGGCAGCAAAACTCCTTCACTCTCCAGATCATCCACGTCACGGGGCTCACAGTTTCCTATGTCTCCATGTGCACTCAAAGACAAAAAATTACACAAATTATTTTGTTGGAGGGTTTTTTTGTAAAGGCTTCATTGTTTTTGCTGCCCATCAGCACTGTCTCAGCATATTGCACAATGTTTTCTTTATTACAAAAAGTCTGTATCAGGCAGGAAGAAAGAAAATTTTCTCAGGAGGCTAATGTGTACTATTTTCTGTAATTAGAGGTAAGTGGTTGCTTGTGTGGCCATCAGGAAGTGGGACCTAGTGAAACAAGAACAAGGTGTTATTAATGGCTTGACCAGACACAGAATCTCCACCCTCCCTCCTCAAAAACACACACTTATTTATTCTTGAGCATTTCCTGGATGCATTTTACCTGGCCTCTCATATAAATATTATACAAATTTGGTTGCCTTCCTTCCTCTCTCCTCACTCACATAACCTTGCCAACTGGCAAACTTCAACCAAATTTGAGAGAAAGGCAGAGGTCTCAAAAGGATATCTACTGGCTTAAATGGGAAAAATAAAATATAAAATCAAGTAGTTACTAGAGAAGCAATCCTGTTATTGCCTAATGAAGGGAAAGGTGAAGGAGCATCACTGAACCCCTGCAGCACACAATGCCTCTTTTTCAGTGTGCAGGCCAAGCAAAAGGACATGTGAAACCAAAACTGGGACAAGGAGAGAGACCAGGCCTGGGAAACACATAATTTTTGGAGCAATATGAAAAAATTTAAGAATATAATAAGGACAATGAAGGGAATATAGGACATTTAAGAGACTCAGCTGCATTAATTCAGCTTGTTAGAGAACTCTGCTTCTTTACATTTTAGGTTTTCCAACTATTTTTAAAAGCTGTTGAATCTCTGCTAATGTGCGTATCAAGGGGAGGGTTTATTGCAAATATCTTAAATTCTCCTGGGACCAAGTCCCAAAGCTGTCCTTATCATCCATCCTCAGCTGTACCACTTAAAGAAATACTTAGAGGAAGTTTTTTCCTTACCGATGTGGATCTGTAAGAGCCCAGTCTAAAACGGCAAAAAATAATTTCTGCTACAAATCTTCCAATACCATGTAAAATTCCTGCAATGTCAAACAACATTTAAATTGTCACCAGTAGTAAAAATGTATTATTTATGGAAGCATTACAACAAAGCTATACACCATACTTACACAGGACACAGTGCAGTAAACCCATACATAAAACACTGAGAAATTAACATGAAGAAAGGAAATATCAAGGGCAGGGCAGAATTCTAACATTCTGAAATGCATCGAGAAAGCAGAGCTCCCAAGTAAACGCAATTCCCTCTGCCAGCTTTCATGGGTGAAAATACATTGTGAGGGACAGAAATATCTACTTTGAAAAGCAGCTCTTAGTTCAAAGTCTCTTTACTGAGCTCTCTTCCAATGAGAGCCAAGGAAAGAAAGAACTTGTAATCCAGATACCCTCATGTCTTGACCAGTAAGTGAATTCTGCCTTTTCAATTTAGTTTATTCTCTTTGATGAGGCAAATCCAGCAGTAAATTGATAAGGAAAACCTTCCCAATTACTTCAGATGGAAATTTTATCTCAACTTTTGTCAGTGATTTAATTACTGGATCCCAACTATAGGAAATACACAGAATACCAGTATGTGTGTCTGTGTATATATACATAGATATCTATGTATCTATAAACAGATGTAGCCTTGCTCTTCCAGAAGTAAATAAACTCTGCTATAGTGTGGTGATGCGATACCTTTATTGTATTTTTATATAAGTTTTCTGTACCCCAGTGGTTCATCCCTACCTTCCCCACTCCTATTCCCAGTTGGTTTGCCCCAGACCCAAGCCGCTCCCCTGGTGCTCCCACATGGTTGTTCTCCTCCCCTTGTTCTGGCTCTTTCCCTATCAATCACCCAAACCCCTCCTGTTGTTCCCGAAGGTCCAGTGTCCATCATCTGAAACCTCCCAATTTACCCTTATGTGGTCCCCATCAATCCCCCGAGACCGTACCCCTCTAGATACCTCCCCCTTTGGAAATCCCCTAAACCTCGATGTCCCATTGGGGCATGTGATCCCTTTCCCTCCTCCCTTTGGGGCTATTGGCCCAAGGAAATGTCTATCCTCGTCCATATCCCTCCCTTAGAGATTTCTATTGGTCCCCACTTAAGCCATCCCCATTGTACCACCTCCCTTTAAAAGAGGTTCCCTGGAGCTACTCGAGGCTTGTCTCCTGTGGGTTGCCTCCAATAAACTTGGATTATCCTGTGTGGCAAGCCTCCTTGCTACTTTTTATCCTCTCCCTAGTCGGGACTGCTGACAGCCACTGTGCCTGGAGCTTCAGCTCCCCCGGGCAGAGCTGAACTCCGGAGGAGCAGCTTTAAAGCAGAGAGCCTCCAGCTGCTCCCCACTCCTGTTGCACACCGCAGGAGCTAGCCTGGGCAGTGGTCAGTGGCGGTCATTGCGACACTATAGTTACCAAAAAGGAAACAAAAGACCCTCAGAACACCAGAAATGCCGTATTGGGACACCAGAACTGAGTAGCTTTCATGACACATTTCAATGCACACAAATGAGCACTTTGTCTTAAACCTGTTAAGAGGACTCCCCTCTAGTTTATCCATAGCAATCACCATGATTTAAAAAAAAATTGTGATAGAACTTTAGAAGAAAGGCACTGATAATCACCTGTAGTTGAAAAAATTCCCCCAATAATGCCACAGAGCCTCACTAAGAACTGCCAAAAAGGCATGTGTTCTTCTGTCACTGTCACCATAAGTGAACTGATGTCGTATTTCATGAATATTCCTGACACCCCATGGCTGCCAGCTGCATGGTTAATTACTCTTTCCTGAAAGAAAAGACAGAAACACTTGTTAGTCACACTTGTTAATTAGTCACAAGAAAACCAGTCTTACAAGAGGGGATGACAAAGAGTTATTTAATCAGAGTTAGCAATGAACAGAAGACCAGAGAATATCAAGGTCACTTTGACCAGTACCTTCTAAAAAGTCAGACACCATGAAGTAGAAATTTACTTTCCTGGTCACTGGTCTGCTGTGCTGCATATCAATATTCACTATTGTGCTTTGGTACTATTCTCTCAAGACTTGCTCACATGGTCCTTTAAACAAGGATTTTTATAACTGGATTGGTGTTGGTACCTATGAGGATAATGCCACAGTCTTGGCCTAGGCTGCTGAACTCCAGCGAGTGCACTGGTGTAATACTTGTCACAACTCTTCCTACTTTATCAGCTACTATGAATCACTTAACTCAGGGTGAAACCTTCATGAGATTTAAGTTGTTGAACAACCTTAGCAATGGCTAAGGTATATATAAAACCAGAGGGTTTATATAAATCACAGAATACCAGGTTGGAAGGCACCTCAAGGAACATCTGGTCCAACATTTCTTGGCAAAAGCCTCTTTTCAAACCTTTTGTCAGTTATGTCATATCAGACAACAGTCACACAGCAAGAAATACACCTCAATAAATAAATAAACACCCCAAACTTGCTGTAACTACCAGGCACCTCAGTCCTAATCTGAGAAATTTCTAGTTTCTTTTCATTTGCCCAAAATCTCAAACCAAAAGACACCAAAGAGGAGAGTGTGGCTGCTATAAATACCTACTTTTATAAAAAGGTTTCAGGAGACAACACCTCAACACAAGCTTCTTTCAAAAGTCTGCTGTCATTTTGTTGTTAGTGAAAAGTGTTGATAAATGTACTGCCATGTAAGTCTGGCTGAAAATATACAAGGGCAGCAGAAAAGAACATAACTGACTGAAGACAAACTCAGCCATGCCTAAGCTAGTAAGAACTGAGAAGACAAGATAAGCAGGACTGAACAGAAAAGCAATATATCACAGCTCCATTTCTCTGTAGATGTAACAGTTTGTGCTCGAAAAAACATGCAGACTACAATACAAAATAAAAAGCAGAATACCACTTTGGTAAACACAGATTAGGCAACTTCTTCGGTTAGCTAATACTGTCATAAACCATACTGCTTTTTATGCTACCACACCAAAGTTAAAAGGATGTCAAAATCATGTATCAGTAATGATAACGGGTCCCAAAAACTTTGCAATGGCTAAATAACAAAACAAACCAGTGGAGAATGCTTTCCACATTTCAAAGCATGACAACTGACAGCATTTAGAGATGGATGATCAGTCATACTAAAAAGGAAGAGAAGACTGAAGGTAGTTAAACAGAACCTTGCCACTGGCAAAGGAAAAAACTATTTTTTGTTTGCTTTTCCTCTGTTATTTCCCTAAGCCTTACTGGTCTTTTGAAGTCAAATGGTGAAAAAAGAATATGAAGTTAAAGAGAACACACAAAATCCACCCTTAAAAGAAACAGAATTCTTTTTCTGCAAACCATTTTGATCTGCTTTCAGCTTCTACTGCTGCAGAAGATTTAACTTTTGATAGCTAAAATCTGCTGAAAACAACTAACCTTGCATCAGATAGTTCAGTGAAGCCTTGCTAGAATTAAATCTTTTTAACATAGATAACTACAGTATCTCAAACATCAAGAATAGTGGAGAAGATTCAGCCCACACTTCTCAAACTCTGCCTCCCCGTGTGCCCACCACTGGCAATTAAACCTCACTGCATTCAAGTTCTAGCTGTGGCCATCTGACCACCATTTTCCATGTCTGCATACGTGCCTACTTTGACAAAATAAATGCACCAAGGTGTTCAGTGAACAGTTGTTCTTAGCAACCCTTCCCAGCTCATCTAATAGGAGTATTTGGTTCCCTACGATTAAACACAAATAAGCTTTGGAAGGCAACAGGGTTGCCTACTGAGGCAGCAAGAGCAAACAAGTACAAAATGCCACTTTACCTCCATTATTCACAGGCTTTTCTCCCAAGTAAGCTGTGGTTGTAGCAACTTCCATAAAAATACATCCCCACAAAAAACTGAAGAGCCAACTTAGACTGGACAGTTAATTGACAGAACCATTGTTACACAGGAAGAGAGAAAAATTGAATGAATACAAGATTTAAAAAAAAGGAATAATAAATAAGATAAGCTGTTGACTGACATCCAGAGGTCTAAGGAATGCTTTAGTTGTTGCAGATTGCGCAGAGAAAACACAAAGCAGATTGCTAAACCAGCAGGAGGTGGGTGTATACTGCATTGTGAAATTCCTCCTCATTCTCTCTTTAGTCCAGCTTTCAAGAGTTTTGGAGCAAACCTTTCCCTTCGGTGGCCTGCATGTCCGAAGTTGAACATCAAGACATCACCTCTACTCTACTTCCCCCTCTGTATTTTCAGAAGCACAACATGGAATTGTGCGAAATAAAAACTCCTTCTCCCTTGGAGAACATCACAAGCTGCAATACAGTGAACTGCCATCCTACTAATCCCCGTATTTTCTTTCAACCCAAGGCTTTCTTCCCACTTCATCTGTCATTTTTAATTAAACTTTTCACAAAGATTTTTTTCTTCGGCTTTTGAATAGAAGATGAAAACAGAGTTCAATCTCTGAAAATAAGACATGTAGCCAGTACACCCAAGGCTTTTTTCCTATTCACAGCAGTCTTTAAAATTAGTACTTTATGATATATGCTATGCTCCATTAACTACCTTTGCTATGGATTCATAATTAAAAGCCTTCCAAAACCCAGAAATGGAAGTTCTCTTGTTTTGAGAGTAATTAAATTTGGTGGTTCAACAAAGGTTAAAAGACAGCTGAGACACTTACTGTGTAATCAGTTTTTCACACAAACTACCTCTGTTTCCATTTCTTACATTCCACAACCAAGTTCATGATATTAAAGTGAGCTGCATCTTTTTGTTTGCTTCCCACACGGATAAAAAGCTAAAGGTGAATTAAATATTTGTAAAGCTACACACTAGGTTACAGACCTAAAACTTGGAGGATTTCACCACCACCACTATTAGCATCCAGTGAAATGGAAATTACTGTCTATTTATCATTAATTCTAATATCAGACTCCAGATCTACAGATGCAAAACATTAATAGAAGTTTGCATGTGTCACCAAGCATATATATATATATTTTACCATCACTGCTGTATGATAAATCTAGTGTACTAGAATGTTCTACAAACTGTCTCTTCATGCTAGAGTACTATTCAAAACCTTCACATTTGAACTTTTGTCATGAACAATCACTTTTAGATTTTTCATCTCCATGTTTTTTTACTTTCTTCTACTTACCCTTTCTGTTACTGAAAATTGATGAGTTTCTGCTGAAATTTTATATGTATGGAGTTTGGTTGGCACAACTGTGATAAAATACTGGAACATCTGGTTGTCTAGAAGAAAAAAAAAAATCTTAACTGTTGAATCAAGAACAGAGGCCATCTGAGATATTCACAAATAAATCAAAGAAATAATAAATCATCTAAGCCATTTGCACTTGGGACATTCTTCAAGGAATGCCAGCACTGCCAAAACTACTTCAGCACCATCTGTA
The DNA here is from genome assembly GCF_000738735.6 of Corvus cornix cornix. Classification (NCBI taxonomy): domain Eukaryota; kingdom Metazoa; phylum Chordata; class Aves; order Passeriformes; family Corvidae; genus Corvus; species Corvus cornix. The sequence continues at coordinate 13,901,316 of NC_047057.1, read as the reverse complement.
CAAACAAAGTTAGTTTCCATGGAAAAGACACATGTCCCATTTATACTCAGAAATTTATATTTTTCCCATGTAATGAAAAGACTCATTAAGGTCAGGCCACTCAAAGCTTCAAATGAAATGGACAGGTAGTGTTTTCCGGGGCACTAGAACGAGTTTCACATTGTCACACGTTTCATGATAAATACATATCTCACAGTGGTCTGAATAAATTTTAGCCACTGAATTTTATCTACAGTGCTGGAAGTCCTTCTAAACTGGTTACAGCTTTTCTCTCAATTACACTTCTAGAGAATTCTTCCAGGGCCATCAGCATGCTCATGCACTTGATTGCTGTGTCTTTGTGCAATTCCCTACGGGAACAAACACCAATTGACTGAAGCAATTTATTTCAACTACACAAAAACCATTCTGGCAGTAATAGCCAAGGAACTGGCTGCCTTTGAGATAACAGCAACTGTAGAAGGTTCTGGGGTTCACTCTCACAGGGAATGCCAGTAATGGGATGAGGCAGATTACTACTCTCGTTTATTTATACATGAGGAAACAAAGTGCTACACAAACCCATCCTGTAGTAGTCTCACAAAATACACTGTGGAAGGGACAAACCAAATACAGGAATAGAATCCAAGACTCCTGGTGCTATTTTTCAAACCAAATCAGGCTTATTTTTCCCCATTATGACAACAGTCAGATCTATGATTCTCAACTGTAACATACTGCTGCAATATGGTCAGACATAGTGTAACTTCAACGTAACACCTGGAAAAAACCACAAATTGTCTTCAGGGAAACAGCATAGAACAGCAGTGCACATATTAGAAAAAAAATGCCCATTTAAGATGTCACATGTATAACTGAACAGGGCATTGCTCACTACCAAATTTAGCCTTACATGCTGCTTGTCAATCACAACATGCATGAAAAATGATAAACTTAAAATGTAACTATTGGAAAACCCTAGAAAACAAGATGCTTTTTAAACACACAACACTTACGATCTGATGCAATTTTTTCTGTTCCATCCAAAGGATTAATAATTCCTGGAATTAGCTCTCCAAATGACAAATGATCTATTCTATGGGAGAAGTTATAGGCTGAAAGACAATACAGAGAAATGAAGCGTATTTAAACTATGAGATTCTGTACTTAGAGAATAAGATGCACCCATTTCTGACACGGAAATATTCTAATTAATGCATTTACCAAACACCACTGTACACATCATTGGATCTACCCACATTTCAAAGAAAACTCAAATCCAAATTATTTAACAAAAAAGTTAAATTTCTCTAGAAAAGAGCTTCAAAACCAAATTGTAACTATATTTGAATCAATGGTGGAGCTGAACAGTTATAATTTTATAACAGGGAATTTCTAGTTGGCCAAATACTTACATTATTCTACAGTTCAGGTTCTTGTAAGCAATTGCATTAAAAAAATTAAAATTTCATAAATCAAATGTACAGAAGAAATATGAGGCAGTTTCCAAGTTACTACACTGCTATTTTGCAAGTACTTAAGATCTATAAAATTATTAAAGTTGTGTTAACATTAACTCATGGGCAGACATTTGGAGGTTTAACCAACTGTAACTGGTTTAACCAAGTTAATTTTTCACAGTAAGTCACCTTTGCCTCACATTAAGTAAGACAGCAACAGACATTTAATAATCCAAAAATTAGGTTTCTAAGGACAAAGGTCAGAAATTTTTAACCTTTTAAAAAGGTCTTCAAGGAAAGAGGTAGTTTGGACTGAATACAGAAATTTTAAATGGTGTCTATGTTACAACAAAATATATCTGAAATTCCAGTGTTACCATTACTACAGAAGCAACCTAAAGATAATCCTAATAGTGTTAAATGTATGAAACTAAGTTGCTACTGAATCAGACCATTGCAAAGAATATTCTTCACTTTTATTTTGCAGAGCAATTGCACAGCTAGAGTATCTTTAAAACAACCTAACATGAACTAGGAGACAGCAGTCTGACTGAAATCATGTATGTTGGTATGGAGATGACAGAAGGAACTTACACTCATGGCTTACAAGGGCTGCCAAGTGCGCATGGCCTCGAGGGTGTGGTATTGCCCTGAAGAAAGCAACAAATGTTTTATGAATCCACACAGGACTATGCAGAAAAATTACCTTTCCTCCTCTATTTCAATAAATACTTTATAAAACATGTACATATGCACATATGTATAACATAACATATATGTAACATATACACGTTTTAGAAACTGGTATCTATTGTGTATATCTACATAAAACCCAAATATGACATTTTTATTACTGTCAAGTACAGACAGACTGAACAGTTAAGGTCAGAAATCTTGGACTGACAAAAACCCTCTTACAGAAAATTAGTGTCTTGCATTATCAGAAATATCAAAAATACATCAAGTAACTGTGCTTTTGGAAGAGTCACCAAGTCCTACTATATGAAAAGCTGCAGAACTGCTCAAATCACTAACAAAAGTTTGACAATATTTGTTCTATGAGTAAGCAAGTTAACTGCACTCTGTATCTGCTCTCTGACAAAGCAATTTTCAAGAGTTTCCATCCTGTAAAACACTGGAATTCATAATGACTACATTACATGCAGCAATTCACTGCACGGTATCAGTAATTCATGAAGGAAATTAACTGTGCAAGAAAAGCTATTATGGAAAAAAATACCAAGCATGAGTACAGAAGGGTCAATAAAACCCAGTCATTAACTGAAGTGTAAAAGCACACACACTTATATACATACATGCACTATACAAAATGTAGAAGTCAAGGGATTATTTTCAGGAATTGAACAGAACATACTTGCCCACAGTTATGTGAAAGTTCCCTGCCACTTTATTGACATAGAGATGACCATGAATTCTGCATGCATCTGGAGACTGTAATGAATTATCTTCCCTGTTCAAATAAAAACAACATTGGAAGTACTTGAGAATATTCACTATCTAGCAGAAATAACAGCAGTACAGTTAGATCTCTTTTTCCTAGCACAAAGATCCAGCATTATCATCTACCTGTCCTTACCGTATTCCGGAATTATAGCAAAGATGGCAGAAGGGAGGGAAACTAGTAAAGATCAGTTTGATGAAACCAAGGAGCTTTCATTCATACTTGTATTCAGAGATCTGGCCTACAACACTGGCTTACAATATCTGAACACATGAACAGAAAGTATTAGACCATAAGTATATCTGCCCCAAGGATTTTTATTTTCCCACTTCCTTCTACCAAAAATGGCTCCTTGGGAAAATTTTAATGCTACAATGAACAGAACCAAATAAATTTTGGTCACATTAACAACACAGCAAGAAGAGCTTTCAACATTTATTTTTTATGAAAGCTTCCACTCCCCACTCATGTTGTGATGTCCACAACACAAGAATGTATTTCCAAATCTGCTCCTTAGAGGAAAATGAAAACAAAATTTTTTTAAACACATCTCAAGCATAAATACCATTTCAAATATTGCACTAACAAGGAACACAGAGGCACAGAAGGACTTAATTAATCTGAAAACATCAAGCAATTGAGAAAAAAAGATTTTTTGAGCCATCTTCAGGGTTGCCTTAGGAGAAACAATGTATTTGGTCCTCAGACAGGGAGATTACAACACAGAGAGTGTGCATGGCAGCTTTGGTGTCTGTTTTGTTTTATTCAGTATTTTTTGTTTGCTGCTGTTTCTGTTTTTAAGTAGAGAGAATTTCAGCTTTCATGTAGAAAGTGTTTCCCCCTGGGGGAAAAAAAATACAATCACATAGCATCTAGATTCAGCAGAACAAATATTCTATGCACTAATATCTCAACATTTGTGGGTAGCTGGAATTAAGTGAAAACAGCAAGGTTTCTCCACACAATCTTATCTTAGACACAGGAATTTACTAATGAAACACATTCGTATTCAAAGATTGATTCATTTAAAACTATGAAGCATTAAGACGAAGGCAATAGTAGCACTGCTTTTAAGAGCTGCTGGACAGAAAGGTAGTTCAAAAAAAGGGTTCTTGTTTAGTATTGCTCTGGCATTTCCAATTCCCATTAAGAAGGAAGCATCAGACCAAATGAAATAAAAAGGTGTGTGCATATATTTAGTTTTGTGTCTGTATATGTACGTGCAAGCACACACACGAAACCTGGAAACCTTCTCCAGGTTGGAAACCCCAGAGGTTTTCATAAAACAACAGCTCTCTAAAGCAAGTATCAAGCACACTACTTCAAAATTCATTAAAAAGCAGCAGGATCTTTTCTTACAACCTTGTCTTCTGGGGGTGGGGTGGAATCATAACCACAATAAAATGTTAAGTCTAATTATATAGGGTTGGAGGAAAGGGGAATAATGACTCAAAATCCCAGTTTTTCTTACCGTGGTGGCAGTGCTGTAGAAGCACTTTTAAAAGCACTTTTGAATATCACATCTTGAAGAGAGTGTTCTTCCTGCAGCCTACTCTGAATTAGTTGAAGCATCCTAAAGATCAGAGACAAGTGTGAAAGCATGCAACAGTAAAACAAAATCTAGCTTCACAATTAATTATTGGCTTCAATTGCAGGTTGCAAATCAAGAAGTTAACAAAGTTGATGACAGTATTAAAGCATTGCATTAAACTCTGGGAATAATATTTTATACAGAATTTAAAGCTCAGGTGTTCACAGCAGTGTGTTACCAAAACACCAGAACTATCCAGACCCCCAAAAAAGCTTCAGTTCTATTACAAGACTATCAGTACAGTGGGCACACACAATGCCAGGCTATTACAGTTTAAGGGATAAACACTGTGTCGATTAAATTATAGGAAATAATTAATTTGTTTCTGCAAGAATATGCCAATTTGTTACTACAGCTCAGCTTTGACATTTAGATATCTATTTTACATACTTGATCCCATAATTTTAACTTGTGCTACCAAGCATTCATTTGGAAACAGAAGCTGAGGGAGTCCATACACCTTGGCTTGCAACTGCCTGACCCAAATCAACAGGTAAGTCCAAAGTAAATTTTCTTTCTCCATAACAGAGGTCTTAAATAATGAGGAAAGCAAAGTAACTTAGTATCTTTTGCAGGTTTGCATTCTTAAATTACAAGCAGGTACTGGTAGACCCAAGACATAGCTGAGTCATGTAGCTCTGGTGTACTTCAAAATCCCTTCCAGTACAAATAATACAAACATAAACATGCATCTCAGTGCTTTACCTTTGCAATTCTTTTTGTTGTGGGGTGAGCTCAAATACTACCTGAAACAAAAATAACACATCTAATAAAACACACAGAAAGCACCCTTTCCATGAAACCCAGAAGAGAATTGGGGTGTGGGAATAGTTATAATCAACTTCACACTTGATAACACAGACTAGTTTATGAAAGCACTTTGCAGTTTAAAGAATACATTTTGTGTTCAAGTATAAAAATTTCCATCCCTTCCCACCCTGAATTGCAAAGGAGCAATCTTTGGAAGACAGGGGTCCAAGTGCAGGTTGTTTATTTCTAGGATCATCCCACATGAAGAACTAAAGACAAGCCAACACACCTGCTATACTTCATCAGCATTAGAGGATCACTAGTAACATCTGTTCACCAAGTTGGTTAAGACAAATGTACTCAGTAAATTCAATTGCAATTAATGCTCAAATGTACTCAGAAGCTATGGCCAAAAGAGATCAACAACAGAATGTTTCTCTAAGAGGCTGGTGGAGAAAAAAACAAACACAAGCAAGCGAACTGGCCCCATAGTGCTTTGCACCAAAAGGAATTCAGTTTCTAAATAAAAAGGTAAGAATCAACTTACTGGTTCATAGATTAACCCATCTGCAGAGGCAACCATTGTTTCTGCTAAATCCAGAACATCAGCCCCCACATCTATTTTAAACAGGGAGAAATATTAAGTTGCACAGATGATCAGAGACAAGCAAAAAAAAAAAAAAATCAAGTAGAAAGTTTCACAGTACAGTGGTAAACTTCAGTATATGTTATTGTTCCTTCAACCTATTTAACCTTCAATATGAGCTGATGGACATTGACCAAAAAGTCCTCAGATCTGCAGTATTTTCTCACTGATTTTTAACACCTACAGAGAAGTTGTATAAACCATACATACAAGCTTTCTAAGATCTGCTATGCATAAATATTTTCTCCTGTTTTACAAGCACTGAATAGAGACCAAAAAAACCCCCAACCCCACTGACGTATCATACAATTAATGCAAGGTTTAAACTAGCCAAAAAAAGTGAGTCCTGAAAATTTGCTTGCATTCCTGGTAGAAGTAGTATTCTCTCTTCTCTCAGTCCAGGACAAGCAACACTGAACACAATAATGGTTCATTACCTAAATGATGTCAGAATAATAATAAGTATTGCCTTTAATATGGAAGGCATCCCTCTTATGTTCATGAGGGTGAAATTACGTGATGGTTTCAGTGCTGTTAAACAGCAGACCAGCTTAATATAGCCCAGGTTCATAAATAAATAAAAATTGTTATAAATTCCTGCTGCTGAGTTGTGTCTCACAAACTAAGGAGAGAGTGGAACAACAGATCCTGTTCCTGCTGACAGACAAAGCAAGGTTCTGTGAGATGCGAGTGAGATGACACAGATATTCTTCTTCACATTTCTTACCAATTCTTTCAATGAGTCATGCCATTAAGATCACTACATGCCATTAAGATCAGAAGAAATGACACTGGTAAAATATTTTGAATGGTATCCAACTACATTGTGAGCAAGTGTGTTCTCTAAAGAGGCTCTGAAGTGTTTAAAAACCTTCATTGATGGAATACTTACACTGACACCTCATGGCAACTGTAATATCAATATTGATCCTTAATTTACTGGAAAGAAAAAAAAAAGGCAAAAATCTATTAAGTAACACTGAATAAAAGTATCAAGAAAAAAATCTCAGACTACTTGCAGAAACACAGTCAAGTACCACAATCTATACCAATAAATATAAAGCTGTTTAAAATGTGGGTGAAGCAACATGGATTTTTGGAGCACATTAAAGCATTTGTAACTTAAGAGATAACCTCCATCACACCAAAAGTCTGATTGTGTGGCATTCCCCAATGTTCTGGGCATTTCCTATTGGTTTTCATGTTAAGTTTCACAAAAATCACCTGAACTATAAGGAATAAATCTCCCCACTATAGTCACAGGATTCTGCTCTCAGGGAGCTTCCTCTGGGACTTAGCTGGCCACAAGCAAATCGCATAAGCAAGGGATTCAACAATGGCTCAACCTGGGGTCAGACAGGGTCAGTAGAGAGGAGACGTCTCCATTGGTTCAAATTGTCAAGAACCACAGGCTGAGTGATTAGCCCACAGTCAAACTGGGAGATGTGTAGCAGGACATATCCCAAATCCCGTAACAGTCTCTTAACTGACAGACTACCCTTCCCGTGTGATAGCTTCACTTGGGATATAACCCACTTTAGCAAAGACCTAAATGTGAAATCCCAGCTGTCTGAACAGATTTACTATTATCCGAGTTTTTGATGCATCTCCTTTTTCTTTTTTTTTTCCTCCATCACAGAAACCTTTGTTATTTCTGATGTACAAGACATCCAATTAATACACGTATCTTTAGCTTGTTACCACAGCAACTACTTAAACAGCTTTTAAAGTTATTTCAGTTCCAGACACATGACATTTAAAGGTGTTCCGGGCACAAAATCTGCATTAACTTCACAGGGACTCAGCTCTGGAAGAAAGGCAAACACAGTCCAGAGAGGCACATGAAACCATCAGCAAACACATCTTCGGGGGGCTGTAACTGGAGACAAAATCAGGAGCAACCTCTAGATAATGCAGACAAATTCTGAGGTTCACCTCCAGCAGCACAAAGTATAATGGCAACATACTAACTGTATGCACTAGAGAAAGCCTGGTGCCAGCGTGTGGGGGGTTTATCTACCAGATGTAGAGTTACATCTTACAGTGTTCTCTGAATTGTTAGCAAATAATTCCTAAGGGAACTCCTTCAATAACAAACCTATACTATTTTAACTTCTTCATTGCAGAATTGCTCAATTTATCTTCTTCATAGATTACATAAAAGAAAAAACCCCAAATCAATCAACAGAAGAAAAATCAAATCTCTGTAGTATTTAATCTGTAATTTCAATTATAAATTGCTTTCAAGTCACATGAACATTTTAAATCTCTTCTTTCCTGAAATGCAGGCAACTAACATTTTGAAAAGAATTATAACAAATAATGTTACCTAGTAAAATCCTTGTCTACTTCATATTCGTATTTCATCCATGTGTCCCGGTACACCATGAACTCCATTATAGTCAGGAAAGCGATTGTTGTAAATGCTATCAGAGAAACTGGTCAGAGGAAAAAAAAGTAGAAATTCTGACTGTGAGAAATACTATTCAGAAACATAAGCAGAACAAAATTCTAACAATTCCAGAAGTTGAGCATTACCAGTACAACACTAGTATCTTTGATTTATAAATCCAAAAACTACTCTTAGAGAGCTGTTTTCATACCAGTAGTATTTGTTTTTAAACAGGAGTGGAAAAGAGGAAGTCCTACCTTTGCATCAAAAAACTACTTTTTAAGTATAGTCAAATACTGGAATGATTACGAGGTTGTGAAATCCCTGTACAGAAAGTTTAAGAACAGGCTATATCCTCCTCCACATATAAAACGCACACAAATCATTGTCAGGGATGGTCTAGGAAAACTCAAACCTAACCTCCAACACGAAAGAAGAAGGTAGTGCACCTTGAAATCCCTTCAAGCCTCCACTTGTCTACAAGTTAAGTTTTTATAACAATTTTTTTATATCAAGTTTTAGACTCGAGAAGCTAGCCGACAAGAGAAATAATATGCATTATATTACTTATGTATAGCTGCACAGTCATGACTCCCACCCCAATATTTCAAACAATTTTCCCTCTGGCAACAAGCAAAAAGCAGCTATTCATTCTACCAATAAGTGAAGAACTTGAAATTATTTTTAGGATGAAAACTAATTGGTGTATTTTAGTGGTACATGTGCTTCACTTATCTCCAAGGCAGCCTACTCATCACATTTGCAAAGTTGTACCATGCAATGGGAAGATCACCCTGCTGCACAGTCAGAAACACAGTAACAGATGCGCAGAAGCACCTGCTGTGTCCCTTCTATTAAATCATGGCTTTTGTAAGCTTGAAAACACTTCAGATAGGGAGCATAGTAGCAATTTGTACAGCTTATTGGCACTGTAGATTTTTTCATCTGCATTCTGTGGAGTATCTCTATGGAATCTGTGAAGGGCAACTTGAGAAAAGCTCATTGTTGATAGGCTTCAACTCACTATACAGTGGTCCACAGGCCAGAGGTGGGAGCAGGGAATAACAGCACTGTTCTTGGGGATCAGGAAAGAAGCTGTTGACAGCTGAATTGATCAGCAACGTTTCCAGTTCTAGCTTTCAGCTGACACTATGTAACAATCCCATATATGAAACCCTTCATGTCAACTGCACTAGACAGTTAATTATTCTAGCTCTCAACTGTTTTTTGGAGCCAGTAGGCTGGACTCACCCTGGCTATGCAAGAGGAAAGCTGGAGCCATACAGGCTGTCCAGAGCAACACAAACACAATTAGAGCCATAGCTGCTTTCTGAATAATTCTCAGCAAAGGTATGTGTGAATCTGAACAGGAAAATGAACTCCTGTAGAATTTTCTTTTCCGAAGGGTCTCCCAGCCCCAGAGCCTCCCAGACCCTTCTCAGCCTGTTTGAGAGACCAGTACTTCTTTTGCAATGAGTTTGAAGGCAGTGGAAGTTTGAGAATAGAGTCCTGGTATGTGTTAGATCCCTATCACACCAGAAAGTAAGCCTGACACTTTAATCCTGAACGAAACAGGAATACTATTATTCAGATTTCATAATGGCACAGAAAAAGACAATCCTATATTGTCATTTATAAAGTTACTGGGATAAAACCAAAGAATGTTAAAGTAACTTCTGGTGTTGAGAAATCCTTAAGACACCACTCACCGAAGCAAAGTTCTCATGAAGGATGGTGCTATACTACAGAAAAGGATTTTTTAAGTATTTGGTGGTTTTATGCAAATTACACCATAGAAACAACACACTTGTTTCCTCAGGAACTGGGACTAACATTAACAAAGAGTTATTTAAACACTTCTTAGAGATTATTCTATATACAATAATCCTTTAATTATTAACAGTGCACTTGAGGAAACAGCAAAGTAATATAGATCCTTCTGATACTTCTACATTATAAGTGGCATAACAACTTCAAAGGCTTATCTGTAGGTTGCAACTGCTTCTTGAACTTTTTATTCAACTGAGTTTCAGGCATAATCACAGATGAGAGATATTTTTGTCCTCCATTTCTAAGTGCTAGCAGTTTCCTATCTGCAAATAATTCCAATAGTCCAAGAGATAAAGTCACTGCTTCCAGATCAGGCTACCTGTAACTCAGCTCAACTTAAAGACACAATTTTATGATTAGATACATAAGGATAGGCCTTTTTCTCAGCTACAGCTTTTTCAGAGAAGCTCAAGTAACTAATAGGGACAGTACAAGCACATGTCCTGGATTAAAGTGTTTAGTTCTTCAAAGGGCTTTCCTTACTCTTAATATCAAGTACACCTTCAAGACAAAAGCTTTAGAAAACTGCTCTTCATCCTGATGCTCAATTTATCTGCCTCTAGAGAAAATTTTTCTTCTTTTGCAAAAGCATAGTGTTGAATCCCACCATCATTTTAGCTCATGCTCACTCAGTCTCACCCAGAAACCTGACACCAAGAAAAGAACTTGGTGAGACAACAAATGAGAAAGTTTTATTACAGCCTTGGCACAGGGCACTTCCAGTTGCAACTGGTTAGAGTTTGTACTTCCAACCTTTACATTGGGTTGAGTCTCATCAGCTTTAGACAAAAATCTCCCTTCAGATGAATGATGGATGCATCTGTCTGGATAAGATATTATGTCTTTACTTCAAGGGGGTGAGCTCTGTCAGTCCACCAAAGAATTCAAGAAACCAATTTTGGCTAGTTTCAAGTGAACACAGATGCCTGTCTTCTTTGTGCTGAAGTTTCTGTCAATATCAGCATCTCAACAAGGCCTACCTGTGCCTCCACTTGCTGAAGTCTCCACATAGCTTTCAGGAACCTTTGGAAAGGCATCCAATTCTTTCATCAAATTCAAGGTCTTCTTCCGATTCAGTCGCCTCATCTTCAGAACACTCCTCCACCTCCTCCTTCATATATTCCCTCTAATTTGAGAATAAATTGTTGTGATTAAAAGACACAAGCACTATGGCTCAAACTGACTGGCTTTAACATAAAGCAATAATAATGCCATTAAAACCCCAGAAATATGTTTTCAAGAAACACACTCTAGACAACTGGATGGTCATTCTTGCTTCAACAAAATGGTTAAAGTTGGCCTGGACACCGCTGCTTACAGTCCAGCCACATCCAGCACATCCACCATTTAGTTATGATGATTAATGTCTTTCTCAATTAAGTTCTTTTTGGTAGTGAATATATTGCATTTTAAATTTAAAAGAAAATTTGAACTCCATCTTGAAGTAAACTTGCTAAACAGACCTGACAGCGCATAGAAGTCACTGACTTAGGAGGAAATATGTAATAGGCTGCATAAACTTCAGAGGATATCAGACTGCTCTGGGCTCCTACATTGGGCCAGTGTGGCCACAAACTATATCCTAAAAAAAAAAAAAAAAAAAGTGCATTTTGCATTTTCACAGGTGTAGAATATTATGATCATAAAATGAACATTTTTTTCCTCTAAAAAAATACCTCCCAAAGCAAGCCACGGATCAAATCCTAACTCCATCCTTCAGAATCATTTCTGTCCATGATCTCTGCTTGGAGTCATATCAAGCAGCAGGATGCTGAGAAAAGCAGCCTTCCCAGAAAATACTGTCTTGAACCATTTCCAAATCATGGCAATATGCTCACAACCTGGTCCTGCCAATATGCCACAAGTTTTAACAAGTTGACACTGTTGTTTTTCTTCTGGGGAACTGCTGAACTTCACCCTGAATTTCAGAAGCTAAGAAAACCAACATGCATTTACTGCATTCTGAGAATATCATCTTATTGTTCCCTATTTAAACACTATAAGGTGGGCAAACTAACTCACACTGCTAACACAAGACAGTTATCATCATCGTCTTGTAGAGAAATTTGTGAACTCATCTCCCCTGTTTCAAGAGAACATCAAGTCTCTGGCATCCCAGTGAAATTACTCAAGATATATTCCCTGCTCTGCCCCTTCCTGGTGTTGAGCAGGCTTTGTACCATGTAGTAACAAAGCAATAGGCTCTACTGGAAATTAAAGTTCACACAAGAAAAATCATCTATACCTGCAACTTTCTCATTACACAAACTGACTTCAGACACAGACTCTGCACTTGGCTAGGCTGCAGAGATCAACAAAATGGTACCGTGTGTGTTGCAGAAGATTCAAAGGAACCACAGTTGGAGTGGGCAGAGAGGATAGGCACCGGAACAGGCTTTTGGTTATACAGCATAAAAAAGAATCATCAGGAAGCAAGGTTCTGTCCTCACTACACCACATAACCGTTTTAAAGAATTAACTCAAGAGTAGCTCAAGAAAAAGTTGGAAAACTTCAGAGCACAGATAAGGCAAAGCAGCTGCTTGGACACGACGATTGAAGTCATAACATTCGTTAACACAGAGGAAACACCAGCGGGGCTTGCCTGTTACCCTACACATGTAGCAATGAAGCCAACACAGCACCATTTCATTTTCCGCATATCGTCCCTGTTATCGTATGTGTAACAGCACACCGTAAAGAGGCACAAGATAAACACAGGAAACTTGAGAGCACTTTACTAAAAAACTTTCTAAATCATCCTGCATCAGTAAGCACGTGGATTTTTGTAATCCAGCTAGAAGTATGCAGTCTGTTCATTGGTTTCTTTAATCCCACACAGACTCACTTTCAGCTACAAACCCAGATGGAGACCTGATCCCTTCCCCCTGCCCATCTCCACACACGTACTACAGAAACGCCAAAAAAACTCGGAGTCCATTGCTATGAAAGTAAGGGATTATGAATGCAAGAGCCAATTGCGTTAAGAAACGTTATAATTATTATTACAAGCTAAATAAGGGACAAAGCACAGCACAAATGCCACTCGAGACTAGAGGCCCGCTCGAAGCCACGGCAACTCCGACACACCCGAGGGGCTCGGGCGGTTTTCGCTTCCTTGGATAACTTGGCAGCACAGCCGCTACCGGCGGGTCCCAACACCCGCTCCCACGGGCGCGGAGCAGCCCCACGCCTGAACCCCCTCCCGGGGCCTCGGTCCCGGCTGCCCAGGCCGAGGGAGGCTCCGGCCGCCAGCTCGGAGCCCACACACCTGTGCGGGCCGCAGGTGCTCCCGGCCTCCGCCAGGCACCGGGCAGCCGCGGGACGGGACAGGCCGCGCCCCCGCCGTCCCCTACCTCTCGCTTCAGCCGCCGCTGCCCAGCGCCGCGGGCGAGGCCAGTCGGGGAAGACGAGCCGCAACGCGCTGCCCGGCGCCCGCCCCGCTGAGCATGGCACCGCCGGCCGGGGCGGGCTCGCTCCGCCGCCGACGCCCGGCGGGAGCCGCGGGCCGACGGGAGCGGCGGAGCGCCCCGCCCGCCCCTGCGCGCATGCTCGCAGCCCCTCGGGCATGCGCCGGGATGAGCAGGAACGGGCGCACATGGACACAGCGGGGGCCGTGCCCCGCCCCGCGGCACCCGGGGAGCGGCGGCTGCCGGCCCCTGCCGGGGAGCGGAGCCGCGAGCAACCGCGGGCCGAGCCTCCGGAGCCGCAGGGAGTGCGGTCCCACGCCGCTCGCAGGGCTTCCTGCACAGCTCCGCAGCCGGTCCCGCAGGCGCGTGGGGTCCCGGGCATGGCAATGCCACCCCCGCCGTGACAGAAGGGACGTGCTGCTCCGGCGAATCTGTGACCCTGCGAGGTACTGAGCGATCGTTTAAAGCGATGTGTATCAAGCACCTTCCAAAGCAAACTGATTAACGACTATCACGTGGCTTACAGTGTTAATACTGGTTTGGACACTAAGAATATAGAAGCAGGCAGCATTTGAAAAGAGGCAGTATCTTGGATTAACGTTGAAGGAAAAGACTTTAAGGCAGTGGGCTACAATAGTGGGGAAGGAAAGATTTTAAACACACAAGCCATCGTCAGACCTGAAATGAAGAAAGTAAGAGGGCTCATGTATACCCAAAATCTCAGTCCTTTTCCCTGCGCTGGTGGAGTTAACTATTAGGCACTGCCTCGCCACAAGCTTTATGCCTTAGTATCTGCAGCGTTAGTTTATCTCCCGATTTTTCCTTACAGTCTTAGCAGCTCTCTCATTCTCTGTGCCAGGGTCTCCAGTAGGCTTTATGTCTGTGATGGTACCAAAACAGACATACCAAGTCGATTATCGTGGGGTTACTTTATGCTACTGCCACCCTGCCCAGAGCTGACCCATCCTAGACACTTTACAGCCAAAAAGGGAGCTCTCCCAATATTTTCCAGGAAGTACTAACATCTTAGATGATATCAAAATGATTTAAGAAAAATTGCTCCATATAAAGTTTAAAAAATATATATACTAACATTTATAGTCATAGATTGGAAAAAAAAGAGACTGAAGTATTTTTGGTAACGAGGCAAGCAAATAAAACCCATACTCTAGAAACACAGATAGTGGTGAATTCCACAACATTAATTCAGATTTGCTCTTTTTAATGGTTTAGAGGAAAGGGTAGATACATGACAAACAGTTTCAGTAGCATGCCAAAGTATACACAATTTGCATTAAACAACTTTTTGGGTATATACAGCATTTGACAATGAAAGGAGCCTGAAATGAGAAAGGAGTACAGATTCAGAGTATTTTTTGCTTTTTAGGGATAGGCAGGAAGGAAACAAAGCATGCAGCAACATGCCAGTGTTCTCACCGAATTCTGATCAGTCTGTTTCTATCATTTTAGCAACTATAATAACAACTGGATCAGACAGAAAGAAAAAAGGCAGGGGGGGGGGGTATGATATTACAAGAGATAAATACCCAGGCTAAAAATATGTTTATCTGTACATTTGTTCCCTCATCTCAGAAAGAGCAGGCAGCTTTAGCTACAGCACGTTAAGCTCTTACATTGACATGTTTAGGTCCTAGGGTATTATTCAGCAGCCAGGAATTTTTCTGGCTAAACTGTTTTCTCTTGAAATGCTCTCAGCACTGAGGCTCGGGAAGGAGAAACGGATCGATCTGGTTATTAGCTGTGCAGAGATGCTCAACAGATGTTCTCATGGGCAAAGCAATCTTGTCTGCTCACAGACAAACGTGGGCTCAGCCTTAGTGCTCAACACCACACTGAGATGCCTCTTACAGAGAAGTGGCACAGGACAAAACTGCTTGCAGTTTTGCACCACTAAAGTCCTATTTGTAACTACAGATGTCTCCATGAGATTTTATGAAGGAAAATACAGAAAAAAAATCAGAATTTAGGAAAAACAGAGAAAAATTATATAGTGATAACCCTGTCCATTACAATAACACAATATATTCGACTCCGCTGTGCTAAAGAGACATAACAGTGATTGTACTGCACCCATCAAGTACCAGACTACTCCAAACCGTGCTCCTTTCCTTATGCCCCTGTGCGTTTTCTGCTCTCCTTATGACACCTAAGACGTGGCAGCCCCTAAGCATCTACCAAACAACCTCAGGGAGCCTGATGAGGAGGAAGAAATCCAGCTGCCAACAGCAAGTCATGCAGGTGAGCCTACGGGCTGCCCCGCAGCTGCTGCTTTACACATTTGTTTCAGTTCGGTCTTTAACAAGCTCCCAAAGCACCCCGAGACTTAAATGCAGCCACCTATGCAAAAACACAACTGTCTTCCCCCAAAACCCAGCACGTCTTAACACTGGTGATTTATGAAGTCCCTTGATGTGTGCAAAGAGAGGAAACCACACATCTCATATCCGTACAGTTTAGCAAACCACAAATTAAGTAGGACAGAAAAAAAATTCCCAGCAGTACTGGGCTATGAAGAACATTGATATCAAAGACAATAACAAAGAGGACGGTAGTAGACCAAACAAGAGAAACAAATGTAAACATGCACAGATGTCGCCCACCTGCGCTTCAACACACTTCAAGTTGTAGTTAAAATGCTGGAAACCGTGTGCAGGATACACAAACTCAAGTTAAAAACCTGGATAAAGCATGTCGAGACTAAACACAAGCCCCTATCTATCGCTTACTGCTGCTACAGTCGCCGGCACAGGTGGTTCATGATAGCTGAAAAAGCATTTTGCTAGCGCGAAAGGGCGAGGGAAAGGCTAGATAGCAGAAGCGGGATCGGCCGGGAGCGCCTGCAAGGGGTGAGGCGAGGCAGGGATTCAGAGCAGAGAGAAGCCGCTTTACCGGAACGTGGAGGCATCGAGGTGGCATTTAGAAAGGAGAAGGAGGAGCAGAGGAAACACAGGTGCAGAACAGCAAATACGGAGATGAGCGATGGGAGTGGCTGGAAAGGGGGTGGAGGAGAAGAAAGTCCTGGAGGTTGAGAGGTGAGGACTGGAAAGATTGGATAGCGTGAGGGGCGCCAGTGAAGGGACGACGAGGGCGGAGAGCGGCGGCCGTACGGTCTGTGAGGGCAGGCGGGGCGGCCGTGAGGGGCGCGGGCCCAGGCGCCATGAGAGGGATGGGCGGGAGCGCCCTCGGCCAATGAGCAGGATCCACGCTCCAGGAAGCGGGCAGGAGGCGGCGGGAAGCTCCGGCCGCCCGCGGCCCCGCCCGGGAGGGCCCGGGGAATCCCCGCTCGCCGCCGCCGGAGGCGCCGGGTGCTGGCGCTGAGCCGGGAGGGAGCGGCCGGGCCGCGGCGGGCCGGAGCCGCGGGCGCGGTGCGGTACCGCAGGTGGTCACTGCCGCCGTGTTCACTCCCGGGCTGGCATTTTATTGGAGTGTCTGTACCTGGTGTCAGTAAAAATAAGCTGTTGATGAAAGACAGCCTTGGTCTCTTTAATCTTTAACATCAGTTTTCCAACTCAGCCCCACTTCTGGTCTTCTGAGAGATCCTTTTTTAAATTATCCTAGGAAAGATTTCTTGTCATTGGGTCCCAAAAGCAGAACAGTTCTGCTTACTGGAAAGAGGACGACGTTAAACTACTGAGGCTATCTGAAGCAGTTCCATTTACCATTAATTCATCGTTTAAACAGAGTGGCTTTGTTCTACGTAGTCACCACTGTTTTCATACATATTTATTTACCATTACAATTTTTTTTACGATAAATTAATCCTAGTTCTTATATTGAATATTTTTGTGACTTAGCTGAGGTTTAAGATGCAATTTACACAGCTGTTTCATGAAGCTCATGGGGAGCTCACAGGGCAGCTGAGGTACGAACTGTGTTGTACTCCAGCGAAGTACTGTGAAATCTGTGATTAAAAAATATTGCAGTGTAATCTTCCTGATTTTTTTTTCTCCTTTTCCTAAGAGTTTTAATTATTTGGTGCAGACAGATAACTGACTCGAAGTTGTGTCTTTCATTCAGCAGAGATTTGCTCTATGTTGTTGATAGATTGTATAGTATCTGTGGGAAGGAAAGGAACATCGCTCCCTGAACCGAATTCCTGTCCAGATTACAAATGTCAGGTTGGTAATAAAGCCTGCTCTTTCACCACTTGGCTATTTTTAGTAATTAGATCATGATTACAAAACAGAAATATTTTGATAATTGATCAAGTTACATGAAAACCTTAATCCTTTAATGTTCTTGAATTGTCTAAACATAGCACAAGACCATATCAGGAGACAAAGACACACTACCATATGCTGTGACCTTCAGTATTTCTTTGATTTTAATGTTCTATTTTCTGTTCTTTGGAACACAGTTTTTCTGAAAAAAACACATGACCATTAATAAATAGGTCTCTCAAAGTTTCTTTGAAGCTGTATTCACAAATATACTGTCTTTTACTCCTTTGCTATAAGTTTGTTTGGTCCCAGCATAAAACTTAGTCTTGAAAAATATCACTGGCCTTAAAAACATGGATGGTAGGAGGTATTTGGCCTTCTGCAGGATTACCTGGTTGAGAATGGTGTTAGCTGGCATAGCGGAGGGACAAGAACAATTTGCCTTGATAGAGGAAAAAACACTGCTATTTGTTAACTGCATTAAAGACACTAAAGTCTTTCTCAGGGTTTGGGAGAGGTCTAGATAAGCCGTATGTGAGCTGATGGTGAATATTAGGATATTCATAAATAGTAAGTATGACATAGTCTTACTGTTATTTCATCAAAAATTTTCAAGTTGTTGTGACACTTGTGGTGTTAGGAATATACAAGTAGTATGCAGATAAGGTGATATTTAATCATCTGAAATCAGCATATTTCCCCAAACTTGTTGTAAACTGTGTAATAGGTGCATTTGATTGTTTGGGCTCTCTAAGAAATAAGACTTTTGAGGTTTTTTGAAAGTTATTCCCTTGATGTTCCAGCAGGCCAAACAGATTATAAGCAATTCTTGGCAAATTGGTACAAATATTTTGCTTTATAAGAAAATTATTTTAATTTTAATAATAAAGAACATGAAC
Source organism: Corvus cornix cornix (assembly GCF_000738735.6). Taxonomy (NCBI): domain Eukaryota; kingdom Metazoa; phylum Chordata; class Aves; order Passeriformes; family Corvidae; genus Corvus; species Corvus cornix. The sequence goes on along the minus strand of NC_047057.1, from coordinate 13,882,718 downwards.
TCCATATATTGCTGAGGAATTCTTAAATTTATTTTACCATGCCTGTTGCTTTCTGTAACAATTTGAATATGATTGGTGAGAGCTGAGCCTTGCAAAAATAAGAGCTGTAGCCACATGGGTGGGCTGCCCTGGTGCATTTTTAGCTTCTGTTCCTGTATGGCAATACTTTATTTATGAACTGCTAGCACACAGCATTTCTTTTCATGCCCATCTGACTAAACCACAACTTCCAGCTACAACTTTGAACATATTCTCTGTAATCCCCTGCCCAGCTCTCTTCACATCTTCCTTGCCCAGTCTAAATCCCTATGATTACCTGTGGACCTCCTCAAAACATTAAATCTTTTTGCTGCCAGGGTACCTGAATCAGCTGCTTATCTTCCCTCTCCCCAATTTCAAATTGATCCTTGCTTCCCCAAAGCTCTGGTCCTTTTCTACCCTGTTTTCTGTTGCAGGCCACTTACCCTGTGAGATATAGCAGACACCCCGAAGTGCCATCTGGCTCAGGGTTCACAGACACCTACTCCCTTGACTCTGCTGCCAGGAACTCGGGGTAATGGTCACAAACTACCTGGTGAGAAAGGACAGGAAGCATGAGCAAACCAACTGTTGTTGAAATGTGCTCCACATAGGTGGTCAGCAAGGGAAACATTGTTTCCTGCCTTCTTCTGACAAAAAGGAACTGCCTCAATAATAGCTTTTGAAAGCATGAGGCATTTCCTTCTCCAGCTTTGCTGCTGGCATTTTCTGTGCTTGGCTGGGTTTCCATCATACCCAGCTGCTCCTTCCTGGTGGTGACAATACTTTCCTTCCATGTGACAAGAGGAGATCAGCAAAGTGAAGTAGGACAAATTTTTTCCACTTTCTTCCATCTGGTATAATTAAATACTTGAGAGAAAGCAGAGATTATGTATTCTTGATCTTGGGGAAGATATATAAATCTATCTACCAGTTCCCAACTTACTAGCGTGCAGTGTTCTGGCTGTGCTAGTGTAATGTTGGTTATATCATTAGGGTCCACGACAAAATCTAATTATTCTTCTCACTTATGTGTGACTTTTGTGTGATGCTTCCTGTGTTTGTACAGATTCTGGATGCTACAGGATAGACACAGTTAAAACTAAACATCTGATAGTCAGCCAGCCATCATTCTGGCACAGTTTTAGGTAAATTAGCATGCATATGTTGGTAGAGTTCACAGAATCTGAGAATAGTCTGAGTTGGAAGGGACCCAGAAGGATCATCAAGTCCAACTTTTAAGTGGATGGACCCTATGGGGATTGAACCCACAGCCTTGGCATTATTAGCACCATACTCCCACCAAGTGATCCATCCAGAAGCCTTTGTAATAAAGTTCATTTGGGACTGAAAATGAAGAATCTCCAAAATGTCAGTTTAGCTGTTTATATTGCTAAGAGCTCAGGGTCATCTGACTCCTGTCTGCTCTGTTCTCACTGTCTTCTGCAACCAGGGATCTCATGGGTGACTACAGGAGAAGGGCTGTGTAAGGATGCTGTAGTGGTGCACAGCCAGACACCATGCCTGTCACAGGTATTGGTAACTTCAGGTCTATCAGTTATTTCTCCATGCAGACAGATCTTTCTGAAACTTCTGCATCTTTCTGAAGATTTATTCATTTTGGTCTAAATATGCTTTTTCTGACTTCTAGTGATTTGTGCTACTTTTATTTTTCCAATTAAATGAGAAAGAAACCATTTCTTCCAGCCAATAAAGTAAAAAGAAAGAAAAGTGATTTCAGTCCATCTCACTTTTACTAACCCAAATGAACTTAAATGAACCAAAATCATTTTATTCCATGTCGATCTAAAATATAATATTTAAATTTGAAGTCCTTGTAAAAAAAATAAGGAGAAACTATGAGGGCAGATTTCTTTCATTTCAGAGACCAGTAGTTCAGGTGCTTCCTAGGAAGGTGCAAAAACTGATTTCACTCTGTGCTTCTGACTGGAGGACCTGAGTCAGTGGCTCCCATGGTAACTCTCTAACCACTGAGCTCTGGTAGCTCTGCAGTGGATGCTCTTGCTGCTGCTGTCGCTGCTGTTGTCTTCCAGTGGACATGATCTCTCTGTTTGCACTTCTCAAACTGAAGCTGTCATCCTTCTGTCTGTCAGGTTCTCTACCTGATGATCTCAGTTTCCTAGTTTTTTGGGGAAGCTTGTAGAATTGACTGTTTTCCCTTACATTAGTTTTTAAATTGTGGTCTCTTGGCTTCTGATTTTTTGATTCATCCCCCCCAATAAAACCACCGAAACATATATCTGAGTTCCCAAACAGACCATAGTATGAAATGTTTCTGCATTGGTAAGAAAGTGTTTCTAAGCCAGTGGGCCAGGGGCCAGAGAGTTTTTCTGAGCTTAAGATAATTTCTAAACAACACCAATTTAACATTTGCAGAAGAATTTACTTTAACCTAGAGAAAAATACTTAGGATAATTTAGGCTGACATGTATGGAAAATCTAATAATAGGGACATAAAACAGGACAGGTCCACAAATTTGGACGAGTAAAAATAGGACAATATTTTCTTAGCATTTTCAGCAGTACAGAGACCATTAGCAGAGTAAGAACACTGTTATGCCCTATTAACAGATACTGTGGTGCAAAAAGCTTTCCTGTGAGAAGCTTCATATTTTATGTTGGAATAGCATATTCCTTTTCTTTTTTCTTTCTAGTCCTCTCTGCTATGCTTTCATATGCAATAATCCACTTTTTTCTCTTAAATTTAGGGAGAATAACTATTTCTGATTAATAGGCCAGCAAAGCAATGAAAAATTCAAAATTTCAAGCCCTTGTTTATTGATGTGAGAAGGTTCCTAGAAAAAGTTTTCCTGTTGTACTGCATGAACTTACTGAGTAAACTTAGCATGAGACTGCAACAAGGTATGTGACAGGTTTCTCATCCTCCCAGTCCTACTACCAGCAAGGAAGTGTCAGGACCGTAGGAAATACAATGAAACATTGTATCTTGAATAGATATCGTTTGACTAGCACTTTTAAAATCAGACAGGTATTTTAAAAGAAATACACCATCTTTTTCTTTGTTGTGCTTCAGGAATGTTATTCTGCAGTTTAGTACTCCTGCTAAAACCACAGTGCTGCTTCCCCTTCCCCACCCCTCCAGTTGGAGATACAAAAGGCAAGGCTCACGGGCTGAGATAAGAACAATTTACTTGAAACAGCAATGAGATAAGAAAATGAACAGTAACAGCAACAATATTAATAACAGAGGTGTACCAAAGAGGTAGTGATTCACCTGCAAAAATACTCACCACAGACCCCTTGAGAAATAAACAATGCTGGATGGCTTCCCCCTGCCACATTTACTCCACTGGAAGGAAAGAGAGTCCCCCCCTCCTGTGCCTGGCAATGACCTGAGTTGTTATCAAATAATATCAGGGTCCTGGCCATGTCCCTTCCCAGCTACTGCAAAAAATTAACCTGTCCTGGCTGAAACCAGGACAGTCTTTAGTGTTGATTACTGCTATCAGCAACACTGTGCCTGCCAGGGAGATAATATTCAAGTTGAAGCTGCATTTCTTTTTGTGGTGGAAAAATCAAAGACTTCAAACTTGCACACAAAATGTGAAGGGCTCTGTGGGGTGCTGTGACTGTAAGAAAATGAAGAAACTTCTCATAAATTACAAACAGACTTAACATCCTTTTGAATTGTGGAAAAGCTCTTTAAAAATAACCATTAAATAGATGTTTAAAAGTAGCTGTTTCCTCCAGGGCACACAATATGGAGGAGCATCCAGCCAGTGAGATGTGGAGACGAGGAGGCTGAGGGGTAGGGTAGCTTTCTTCTCCCATCACACCTGAGCTCTTTAGTGTGTGCCTCTGCTGTCCTTAGCTCTCTCCTGATCAGATTTATTAAAAAAAAAATACTTCTCTTATCTGATTGTAAACTTACAATTCATTCTGGTTTTATTATTCAGTGCTACATTCTCCCAATATGTAAAAACACAAAAAACACAGTCTTTGCCTTTGAGAAATTGCACTTTAAGCATAAGATACACTTGGAGAAATGACAGCAGAAATAAAAGAGGGAAGAGAAAGAAATGTAGCAAGATCATTTTGATTTCCAGACCATTGGATTTTAAGATTTTGGCCATGGAAGGGATTCATCTCAGTATATTGTAGTTGCTTAAAATACAGGCATCTGTCCTAAACTAAGGACCTGGGCTGCCCATAACCAAAGGAAAGCAGCAGATACCTCCAAAAGGGGATTTATCCACTTAAGGCAAGTGTCTAAAGAAGGTGGTGGGATAGACTCTGTAGGGTTCCTCTACTGACGCAAGGAAGCCCAAGTGATTCGTTGGATTAAATACTTACTTTTCACATGGCAAGACTAATCCTAGGCTCAAATAGTTTTATTTCTTATTGAAAATTTAAAGTGGTGGCTCTGCTCCTGCCCCTTCCCTCACTGCTAGTTGGTGTCTGTGAAGGGAATTTATGCTGCAGTGCTAGCAATTCCCATCCTTTGTATTGAGAATATGCCTTGGGCCTAAGAAATGACAACCCTTGGACCTGTGATGACTTGAAAAATCACACACCAGTGCTATCTACCCTCCAGCCAGCATGGGACGAGTGATGCATTATAAATCCAGATCCTTTACCAGTGCAGAGATTAAAGAAGCAAGAAAGAAGTTTCTTAATCCCTGCCTCAAGCAGTTTAAAACCTCCTTCTTGCTTGGGGTCCTACATAAATTAGAACACAGGACTGCCTATATTCTGCAAATAAATCTTCCTTGATATTTACTTCTCACATAACTTCTCTGTAACAAAATCTGAATTCCCCACGATATATGCTAATAAAACGTCAACCATTTTATAATTTAGTAGCATCATAGTAATAATACTTTCTTCAGTTATATGTCTTTCAGGCAACATCTGACATACTGCTTGCATATAAAAAGTAAAATTAATATCTTAATATATCATTTCATCTTTTTCCTAATACCGAAACTCACTAAGTATAAACCACCTGTACAATAACTAATCATGCATGAGTGCAAACGAAATGCAGATTAAATCAGCCTGAAAAAAAGTCTCTAGCAAGTAATTTCCACATGCATTTGAGGACAACAATTTAGAAAAATCTAAGAATAAGAATTATTGCTGCTAGAGTTAACAGTCATAATAATGGCAGAGGACACTTAGTACTGAGCATTGCAATAGGATTAAAGAACACACTCCTTGCTTTTTTTCCAAAGAATAGGAAGTACCAAAAGAAAAGGCAGTGTTTAATTTATAAAACATGTTTTGCTCATATAGATAACCTTCTCTTTAAGGATGTGTGATGATATTTGACAGACTATCATGAATTAAGCTTTACAAACAGAGGAGAAAAGATAACAAATATATCACCTCTAAAATTGTATATCAAGACAACCTGCCATTCTGAAAACTGGAATCATAGTGCCGCAGGTTTCAATAAAGACACCAGAAAACAGTGGCCAGTTCTGCACATGAGCTGGTGAACACCATTTCAGTGCTGCTCCATCACCATGTTGCCTGTGACTGCCCTGTATCCCACAGATCAATCCCTGCTCCGTGCTTGCTGCCGGGGACAGTCACAGGTAAAACTTGTGCTGAAATGCAAAGCTCTGACTCAAGTTGCCATGTTGTCTTTAGCTTTGAGAAAAACCTAGTGCTCACAGTGATGATCCAGAGTTTGAACTATTTCAAAGTTGGCTCAATATGTCCACACAAGTGCAATCAGAGCTGTTTGGCAAGCATGTTTACAGTAACCTCAGAACCCCAAATCAGCCCTCCCAGACCATTCACGCTCCTGCTGTGAGGAGTCATCCATTTTAACCCATGCTCAGATAATCCAGTGCCACTAGACTTCTGATGTTAAGTAGCTATAAAGACTTTGATGATTGGTTTCAAACAAGACCAACTGAACAGATGTTTAATTAAACAACAGTCAAGGTGTTGTTTGCCAGCACTTTAAGAATATCAGCCTTCTGTTTTCAGTTGCATGAACTTTTTCTGCCGTGAACTTAACCTGTCACAATTGTCTTTCAATGAATATATTTGCCGATGCCAGAAGCAGAAAGAGTTCACAAATCAAGCTTTTGACAGGTTGCAGGCTGGGTCTCATTCTCACCTACACCTTGGTGCCTCGGGGGATGTGCTATCTTCTCCAGCTGAAGTGCACAGGTATGCCTTTGCTTGCTTCCCTCACTCAGCTCATTCCCATCTGCAACACTTGGCTGCCTGGAACCCAGGTAAGACCTCTTCAATATTTAATTTTGCTGTTAAGCATGGAACTAAAGTATGTTGGGGTTTTTCTGGTCTTTGTTTCTCTGTTAAAGGGAGTCAGGTTTAGAGAATATCACTGGTATTGAATGTCACAGTGTTAGGGTAGGAATTGGAATGTGTACCTGCCAAGATCGCTCACCGTGGATACCTGTATTTCACTACAGTGCTGTTGCAGTGGTTGCAGCTTAAATCATCTCTGAATCTGTCCATTATTCTGACAGAGTATAAAATTTAAAGTCCAACACAGGAGGTAAATATTTGCTCAATTTTGCCTCAGACAGTGGATCTGTGGCCAGGTTTCTCTGTAGCCAGGGAGCCAGGCACAGCTGCATGGCTGCTCACCAGCATCATCTTCCTGTCACATGCCAGGCTCTCTGTGGTTGTAGGAGGTGAGAGTAGCTGCAGCAGCATGAAAGCCTGGTGACCCTTGCTAGCTTTCCCTGCCTGTGGTTGCTAAAGTACTCATCTAGGTACAGCTGTTGTGTCATGTGCTGTAGAGAGCTGTGTGCACCAAGCCCATGTGGACCCTGTAGCATCTGAAGTGCTTTTGTTTATGTTCCCACTATTCTGGGGGCATATTTCATTTTAGCTCACTCAGTACAGTGATGGCTGTATGAAGGTGAGAAACAATAACAGCTGGGAAGCGGCACTTGGGGCATGCTCATACAGGGATGCCCCAGCAGCTGGAACTGCTTCAGGGCACACCAGCCTCACTGGTTCCTACAGGTGGAGAAAGAGGTGGAAGATGAAAAGATGGGGCCGAGTTTGGTTTGGGAGTTCTACTTGGTGGCAGGATGCTGGGTCATCTTTTATACCCATGGCTGCCTTTTGTTTTTCCAACAGAAGTTTTGTGTTGGCAAGTCTCACTTTCTTCCAGGTAAGTAGGAAGACGAAGGATGCCACAATGAACCTCTCTTGGACTCATACTGAGGTTCTCCTGTATGAGTCTTTTGCTTTGATACTGACATTACCTGGTTTTCTTCACTACACTTTAAGATGCACTTATATCTTGTCTCTGACAAAATTCATAGCGCCTGACATCAGGCATTTCTCAGTGGTGTCTTCATTAGGACTTCTGGCTATGTTTTAAGTTAATGAAAAGAAACAAGAACCTCCAAAGAAAGAGCTAGATCTCTGCAAGCAGCCCTGCTGAATCCACTTAGAATTAAGTTGGTTGTATTTGAATACTACAATATTTTAGCTGATAGCATTCTGGTTATATTTTATACTAAGTGTGAATATGTTTTCAGTCGTCTCTGAAAGCCTTTGTGAAGTGTTCCTCTGCTTTCATCCCAGTTTCAGTGCTGAAATTTTCATCATGAGAGATTTTTTTTTCTAGAACTAAATCAAAGCCAGGGTTTCCTTTCAGTCTTTATATTTTTATTACATCTCTGTCACTTTACTAAAGGCTGGCTCACGGTACAGCTGTGTGCAAGGGGTGCCCTGATGAGGGAGAGCACCAAGTGACAGAGCAGTTCTTCTCTTGCAGCAGTACCAGTCAGAGTTTGATGGGGAGGCATGAGGCTGAGGCTCGCCATCCTGTTACACCTCAGTAAGTACAGATGCTACAGTTACTCAGCCAATTTTGAAATATTATCATGTGATTTACATATCTCTCCAAGATTTTGTTAAAGTGCTTATTTTAAGTAAATGCTATTGAGAAACACATGACAGTGAATCTTCCCCGCTCTCCTGCCAGGGACCCACAAGTGATATGAAACCTTTAAGTACAAAGAAGACATACATGTAGTAATTGAGTCTGATTCAGGTCCTGAGAGGGACAATCAACATCTGCTGATGAATAATGAGCATGGATTTGTATAACTAAAAAGAGCAGGCTAACTAAACAGAGGCATTGCTTTACACCTAAAGAATCAAGTGTCCCTCATCATCTAAATTACAGCCTGAGCCATAGACTGAAATCTGGCTATAAAATGCTGTATTTTTGCTGTTGTAGTTGCATTTCTAGTATTCTGTGGGATCTTCATGTATCAATTGTTGAGGTTTTTTAACTGCACCTTTTCTAACAAGTTGAGCCAAGTAAAGCTGAACAGATAAAGCCTCCGAGGTACCCATTCCTTTTCAGAATTTCAGGACAGAACTTGTTTAAAAGGACAAGCCCTGTAAGGGAAGTCTTAATATAATGGGGAAGATACTGAAAGTTGTTTCAGGCAAAACAAACAAAAAAATCCTGCAATTATTTAGAAAATTCATAATTATTCTGTTTATTTATTAATGACCATTCCATGGGGTCTGAGAGGGTTCTGACAGTGAACTAGGGATTCATTGCAAATTAACAGAAAATCTGAGAGACCCCTGATGTCAATCCTGGTCTCATTTCCACCGTTATGACTTGGATATCAACAGAAATAAGCAGAATTCATTCAAATCTGACTCTGCTCACAGAGTCAATTGAAATGCTCACTATTCTTTTGTAGGAATGCTGGCAATGGGTATGTCAGGGTGGGAAGCATAATAAATTATTGCTTGTGGCAGATTGGCATTTTTACTGAAAAATATTATGCTGAAAATTTAAGTTTTAGCATGGATTTTCAATATGCTATCTGTATTTTTTATGATTATTTTGCAGCGGGTGGGTTCATTACTGAAGTTCTTAAAAAAATGTATACCTAAGAGCAAAAGGAGTACAGGCAAAGGATAATTGAGTTTTCTGCGTGTGTTGGGATTTAACTGATTTTGTCTGGAGAATACTGCTGGCTATACAAAACAATTAAATCTTTCTTTGATCTTCTTTTATGCTCAGTGCTGATAAGATGCCAGCATGCACAGCATGACTGTGATGCTGGGTCCTGCCACCCAGCCCTTGGGGACCTTCTCCGGGGTCGCAGCAAGCAACTGACAGCCTCATCAACCTGTGGGATGAATAGCCCTCAGAAGTACTGCATTATAGGCTACCTAGAGGTTGGTTTGCTCTTTCTTTTTAAATAAACTGAATTCTTACTAACCATATTCTCATCTGTACAGGGAGTTTGCCCAGACTAGGAAGTTCCTGTGGGAGTTCTCTGAATAATCATCAGACAGTGTGACATTAAGTCTGGTGGAAGGCTGTGCCTCACTGCAGCACATATGGAGGGTTTGGCAGCGAACAGCCTCCACGGTGATGTGTATCTTCTCAAGGGGGAGAAACATCCCTGAGATGCACAGGGATTGAGCACAGGGATTTCTGAAGGAGCTTTGTTATGCAAGTGCTCTTCTCACACATGCCCCAGAGCTGAAGCCCATGGTCTGTGTGTGTGAGTGCAAGGGTAGTGAGGTCCCACAGGCTGCAGGACCTTCTCCAGAGGACGTGTGCGTATGGTGTTGAGACCTGAGGCAGCCTGTTAAGAGATTCACACCATACCCTCTCCTCTCTTTTGATCTGAAATGAGGCCAACATTGCTGAAAGCAGAAAGCTGCCTCTGAAAAGGGAAGAACTAATGCTGTGGTCCAGTCTTTGGCCATGTGAGTGGGTCAGCAGATCCACAATGTGGCTGATCAGAGGGATGCCTCTCACTCCCTGGCTGCAGTAATGAGGGGGAACCACTGGATATGTGGAAGGTGTGCAGAAATGAGGATTCCTCTGTTGCACATCCTGGAGGACTTGGCCCCACTGAGCTAATAAATTGTCACAAATAGAAATATTTTCACTAAATAACAGCTTAGGCTGAAGAGGAAGTTAAAATACAGCTTAATTTATAACAATTGAAAATAATTACAGTTTATGACCTTCTAGCTTAATGTTGTGACACATTTGCAAAGTAAAGTATGGACATGGAACCAAACACTGCTCCAAGTTGCACATTGTATCCACAGTTTTCTGCAAAATGTATATCTCTCTTTCCTTTGCTGAAATAGCTTGAATCATCTTTCTGGCCCTAAAGCTGGATGGTTGCCTTTTATTCTTGCTTTTTAGGAGGAGATCAAAGAGCAATAGAAAATTAATATTTTCACTTGCCTGTACTTATCTTTTGAATTATATAAATACAGACTCATGAAAAGGAGCAGCTGTTCCTCAATAATCCCTGTGATTTAATGCTGCTTCAACATATCTTGACCCGTGGTGGCTGTCTCCTGAAGAGGGTGAAAACTACAAACTCTGCTGCTTTGCAGAGTTCAAGAGCGAGACACACTCTGGCAATGTGTTCTGTTCTGTCAGTTTGCCTTAAATGTGTTGTCACCTACAGTGCATCAGAGTCCCACTTCACTTTCAATTCACTATCTCACCAGCACATTTTGAATGCTTTGCTGGAGGCAGGCCAGGAAGCTTTGCATCTTGCATCTTGTAAAGCAAAGTTCTTCCTCCCCCAGTTCCCCTCCTGATGACCTGTGTCAGGCTTCATGATAAGAGGAAACCTTACTCATGAAAGTGGGTATTAGTCAATGTGGCAAGCTACCAAGAGCTGGGATTTAGCTGGGATTCAGATGGGAAAAATGTAGAATTCAACTGCTTTGTGTTTGGAAAGAAGCACTGCAAATAATTTTCAGTCTTTGATATGCCTTACTGTTTTTAAAATGTAGGTAAGTGGGTTTTAGCTCAATAATTGGATTTACTACTTACACATGTTTTGAAAGGAAAAGACAGGGCACTCAGGGTTGAGGAGAGTATAAAACTGCACAATTCAGAGTCAAATGGGATCTGCCAGACATGGACATGCACGTGCTTGTCCTTTGAAGCAGATTTTTATGGAGCAGCCTTAGACATAAGTTGCCTCAGTGTCATATTGTATGTCTGTATAAACCAGAGTGAGTGTGCGCAGTCCTGCCAACTGCTTCAACAATCTGAGCTCTCCTTACCAGAGCTTTGTGAAATGACATTACAGAGTATTTTTTGTACTCTCTCTCATCTTCTAAAATGTGCATTCATACACTTGTCAAGTGTAGTATAGAATGACTGAATATAGTACATAATTATACCATACCTGTAAATCTGTATCTCATCATTTATTTAAATGTGAATAATTCCCAGGTGGTTTCATAATGCAAAGATGTTAAAATCATTCCTGATTATTCTCTGTGGATCCTGAGTGTGCCAAGTGGGGTACCTCTCCACCCATCTCCTTCTGGGTCATTTCCAGCCTCCAGCCATGGGCCCTGAATGCATGCCTCCTCCTTCAGCTCCCTCTGGGGTGCTGCATCCCCTCTTCCTCCTACCACTGTCCCTGCCAGCCAGGCACACAGATGGGGCATCACCTTCTGCTGTGGCTTATTCCTGCATCCTCACTCTCAGGCTCTGCCCAAATCTCCTGGAGTCAGTCTGTGCAGTGCATCCACCCCTGCCCACCCTGCTGAAAACTTCCCTGGCTGTGATGAAAACTCTGCTGGCTGTGATGGCTGCTTGGGCTGTCCACTTGGCTCAGCACGAGTCATCTCCCAGCCCAGCATGTAAACTTGTCACCTCTTCTTAGTCTCCCACTCAATCCCTGTCTTGTTACCTTAAATAGGAGTTCCTTGCCCTCACTTATCAAAGCCTCTCATTCATGAGATATTGGTTAATCATTGCTACCTTCATCTTCTGCTTGTAACATTTTCAAACAAGACCCTTTTTTCCTATTGGTATCCTAATTTTCCTCCTTTGCATTGGTTTTAAACTTTCCCAGATTCCCTAAGCTTCAAAAGACACTGACAGTGGTCAGGGTGGTGGTGTCAGCCTAAACCAACTACTTACCTTGTACCTGGTCTTACTGAGGTCCCTTCTCCACAACTGAAAAAGTGTAATTTTTATAAAGTACCTGGGGCAGATCATCACCAACACTTACTATGTTCATGCTTTGTGCATATGATGTTTTTCTTGGGCTTGTATATGGAAAGCCTGAGTGATTAAAAGCACAGGCACCCAAAGCAACAAGACAGGTTCAAGTCTTGCAATGGCATAAATATATTTATGTCTACCTGATTTTTAGTGAAGAAACCAAATTAAGCTTTTATTCTGCTCATTTTGTTTTCTAGGCTGAGGAGAAGTGCTTTCTCTGTGATTCCAGATACCCATATAATCCCTATAGCCAGCACAACAGTCACATGGTTGAAAATGTTATCACAACGTTTGAGCCCGAAAGGAAAAGGAAGTGGTGGCAGTCAGAAAATGGTATGTTTCTTAGAGAAAATATTACTGCAAAATGTTAGTGTGAGATTTCTTTATGTAATTGGCTTCCACGTAGTTGCCTTCATGAAGAGATGAAACAAAACCACATCTGTTTCTTTGATTTAGTAATACGGAGTGATTTAAACCCATTTGTGTATAGCAATATAGGATTTCAGAAAGTCGGTTTTTCTGTGGACAAGTTTTAAGCTCAGTACCTCCAAGAGCTGGCCAGAGGACCTGTGGCAATGCTGGGTTATACAAAGAGGCCATGTATTTTCCACAGTGTGTCTGCCTGTCAGGGAATCGTCATTTGGCACAAAGATACAGTTGCCTACAGATGTAATGTAAAGACAGTGTGTACCCATTTAAAGAAAGTATTTTAAAGCACTAATAGTTTAAGAAAAAATTAAATAAAGCCTGGCTATCAGCTCCCTTATTCTGATACCCCAAGTTCCTTTTCTGCAAGGCTGTTCTTGATCCATTCATCTGCCAGCTTGTATTGATACTGAGGGTTGTCCTAACCCAGGTGCAGCACCTTGCACTTGGCCTCAACAAATCTCATCAGACTCCCATGGGCCTACATCTTGAGCTTTTCCAGGTCCCTCTAGATGGTCACTGGTCCTTCACATGTGTCAACTGCACCACTAAGCTTGGCGTCCTCTGCAAATTGCTGAGGATGTATGCGATCCCAGAACTGACGAAGATACTATCCTTACAGCTCCTCTGGGAAGATATGCTAGGAGGAGTAACATTTACTCTGTTTTATCTGACACACAATAATTATGTAAGAAACATTTGCCTGGTTGGAAGTTAAGGTATAGAAAAATAAGATGATATGTTAACCCTATTTTAGTATCCAACTGAAAATCCATAAGCCTTGTTTTTCATGGAGTTTAGCAAGGATCTGTTCACCAGCTTTGGACACCACTGCCAATAAAGCTGTGGGCCAGCTGTGAGAGGAGTTTTCCTTATTCTCCCTGTCTTCTGGGATGAGGTCTCATGCACAGCCTAGTCAGCAGGAATCCTGGGATGGTGCATGCAGATGTGAAAAATGGGGATATTGGCTAAGCTCCTGCAACTCTCTACAGAGAATGTGTTCTTGTGGAGTTTTCTTCCATATTTGTTGCAGTTTTGGAAGATGCCTGGTGCAGTAGCTCTGCTCATGACAAATTTCACATCTGGTAGTATAGAAGGGTTTAACAGTTCTGTTCAGCATGAAGAAAACACCTCATTTTTATTTTTCTTTCTTTTTCTTTCTTAGAGATAAGTAAATTATTTGAATGGATTAAAAAAAATAAACCTAACTGGATATAGAAACACACAAACCCACAACCCTACCATGACCATCATTTACAGTCCAAAGTGCATGAGTGGGACCTTCAGCCACCTCCTGCAGTCTCAGTGACATGCAGCATTGCTGGTGACAGTGCCAGGAAGGCAGCATATCATACTGCCCCAGAGAGAGCAGTCCAGCTGCATGGGTTTGTGCACAGGGGATGCCCTAGGGAGTCTAGCAGCTCTGCTGGAAAAGGCATCTTTAAATCCCCCATGGGAAAACTGTCTCAGCAACCCCTTCAATGTATGCATTGTACACTTCATTTTCATTCTCTTTTCAGGCATTGACCATGTCAGCATTAGATTGGACCTAGAAACTTTATTCCAGTTCAGCCATCTTATCCTGACCTTTAAGGTACATCTTTTACCAGAGCTTTTATGTAATATTATACACTAATTACTTAACCACAGGAATAAATTGCTTAGAGAGGCAATGAGAGCTCCATCTTTAGAGGTGTGTAAGAACAGGTTAGATAAACACCTGTCAAGTACGGTTAAATTATAGTTGATCCTGCCTTAGGGGAGGAGGATAGACCGAATAGTTTCCTATTCATGTGCCTTCTGGTCCTATTTTCTATAAATCCAAGAATTAAAGCTGAAAAAATACATAACAAAACTAAACCCTAAAAATTAAGACATACCTGAACTGCAGTTGCTCTTTCAATTTAGTTCAGCTCATGCATATCTATTATGATCCAGATGATTACAATTTTTTTGGTACAAAATTCCTATATTGTTATGGTAAACTTCCTTACTTAGAAAGTAATCTTGTATCTATATTAAATGTTACCCTTCCCTTTTGCTAGAGAGAGGTTCTAATGAGCTTTTTCAGAGAACCATGCAACTATCACAGTACCTGTAACAAGCCTCTAAGTTCTCAAACACAAAATTTTAGCATCCTCCAAAGAGGAATATCAATATAGCAACCCCTGAGGTGTCTTATTAATGCCTTCTTAGGGAATTCTTGAAATTTTTCTTGCAGACATTTCGGCCTGCAGCAATGCTGGTTGAGCGCTCTACCGACTTTGGTCAGACCTGGAAAGTGTTTAGATATTTTGCACATGATTGTGCAGCTTCTTTTCCCAACATCTCTTCTGGTCCAGCAAAAAGTGTTGGAGATGTTGTCTGTGATTCAAGATATTCAGACATCGAGCCGTCCACTGAAGGCGAGGTACTGTCAAGTGTCTGTTTGTATGAGTTCAGATCATATGTGGAGCTGAAGGTGGTATCTTGTCTGTGTCTGCTAAAGGCAGAGGCCTGTCCTTTGATCCCTTTGGTGGCTGTTCATCCCATCTCTAGAGCTTTATTCATTTTTTTTTGCAGGTTGTTTTAAAAGCTTTGGATCCCAGTTTTGAAATAGAAAATCCATATGTGCCATATATCCAAGGTATGGACTCTACAGGTTTTCTCCAGAGGTACTTTGTGGGTATTGTTTGTTTTGTACACTGAAAGGTACACCAGCTGGTGTAAGTCAGTGATGTTGAAAATTAGGTACCTAAAAATCTTAGGGAGACATTGTATTAATAAATGAAATGGGCCAGTCTTGTTCTCTAGACTTGGGGGCAAATGGCAAAGCTCTGTGGAGCCTCATCCAACTAGCTAAACTGTCTTTCCTTCTGGCCCAATCCACACTGCTTTTTGAGAGCAGTCCCAGAGGTACACATGAACCCATGAAGTGGCTGGGAAAATGCAGAGCCATATCAAGCAGCATGCTAACACTTATGCAGCAGTATGCCAGGAGTCGGTCCTTGCCCTGGCACTGTAGGCATTACTGGTCTTGGCCAATATCGGATTTTTTTCATTATTTCTTCACTATGGGAAAATTTTGGATGACTGATTCAAGCTGAAAATTTCATTCTGTTCATTTTAGACTGAAGTCAGGCTCTTAATCTCTCTTCTTTCCTTCCAGAGCTCATTACACTGACAAACCTAAGGATCAATTTTACTAAACTCCACACCCTTGGTGATGCTCTGCTTGGGAGGAGGCACAGTGATCCACTTGAGAAGTACTATTATGCCATCTATGAGATGGTTGTGCGGGGCAGCTGCTTTTGCAATGGCCATGCCAGCCAGTGTGATTCTGTGCAGAACGTGCGGGGAGATGTTTTCCATCAGTCTGGGATGGTGCGTCGTTAATGCTGTCTCCAAAAAGGGCAGTCCCTTCTGGTGTTTTGTGAGAAGGAAGAGATGGAGGGAGGGATCAGAAGGAAGATCTCTGATAATCTTTGGATTAACCATTTGCAACTGCTAGTTGTTAAATGTTTCAATGCAGACTCTTCTTTTAAACCCTGGGTTGGAATGCACAGAAGCTGTCTTTGTTGGCACTACTGTGGTGTTTCAAAAGCAACTGGGGCAAGACATGTTGATAATAGCAGCAAAATACCAGAGCTGTAATGGTTCAAATGTAATGCAGTAAGTAGCCTATGGCATGTGCAGACTTGAATGGCCACTTGTTGGGTGCATTCCACACTCCAGCTGGGCCTGGGGGCTCTGCAGCAGGAGAGGAGGCATTGGCACAAAGAATAGTTGATAATGTAAAGCTAACCCATGAAAAATGGATTATTAAAAATTTCAGGAATGTGATTGCAAATTCTTTCCCTCTGGGAACAAGAGTTTTTTCTACTGGAAAACATGTATCTCAATATGAAGACATGTAGGCAGACAGAGAGAGACTCTAAAATGTTGAAGTCTCCTTTGATATCTCTATAAATACTTTTTTTCTAAATGTTGTTCAGTGGCTTTAAAACTATTTGCTTAAAGTTTGCAGGTATTCTCCAGATCTTTTACTCAAATTATTGGAAATTATGTCAGCTGAGGGAGCCAAAGAGCTTCAAATTTTCCTGATCTTGCTGACATACCTTGAGCAGATCTCTCCTCTCCTCTCCTCTCCTCTCCTCTCCTCTCCTCTCCTCTCCTCTCCTCTCCTCTCCTCTCCTCTCCTCTCCTCTCCTCTCCTCTCCTCTCCTCTCCTCTCCTCTCCTCTCCTCTCCTCTCCTCTCCTCTCCTCTCCTCTCCTCTCCTCACCTCACCTCACCTCACCTCACCTCACCTCACCTCACCTCATCTCTCTGTTCTCACCACATTACAGGTCCATGGGAGATGTATCTGCCACCATAACACTGAAGGTTTGTCTTGTGAAAGATGTAAAGATTTCTACAATGATGTTCCCTGGAGGCCAGCTGAAGGGACACAAGATAATGCTTGCAAACGTAACTCAAACATGCTATTTTCCTTTTTAATAGCAGGGGGTGGGTGTAGCACAATCCTAGTTCAATTCATAATGGGATGGCCAGGTTTCTGAGAGGGAGACTTTTTCATGCCTCATCCAGAAAAACAGATTGCTGCATCCATAGGTGCTGTGTTATCCTACAAGAGGAAGAGCTGTTTCATGTTCTTATTCTTCAGGCAGAGAAAAAAAACAGTAAGGAGAGGAAAAAGCAGCTAATGCAAAAAAGATCATTCATTGGTTTGCACAGTTTTTCATGTGAGTAAAAGAATTTAGACAAGGCTAAATTACTTATTTCCACAATAATGAGTAATGTAGTATACACGAAAATAATGTATTAGGGTCTGTAATAAATATTCAGCTAGAGCTTTCTTCAGCAGAGCAGTGTTCCCCACTGCATATCAGGCACACTCACCTGCATTTCCAAGTTTAGGACACAGTTCTGTCCTAAGACTCCAATGTTTTCTCCCAGTTGTAACACACAAGGCCTGGGAATAATCTTGCTGGGCACTGAAATGATACAAGTAACCAGTAACTCTGTGTTAAGTGTAGACAGCAGTGGTAGCCAGACCACAATATTGGCATGGTGTGAAATACCCCATTCGTTTTGGTTTCAGGTTGTAACTGCAACAGCCACTCCAGCAGATGCCACTTTGACATGGCCGTGTACCAGGCCAGCGGTGGGGTCAGCGGTGGCGTTTGTGAGGACTGTCAGGACAACACCACTGGGCAACACTGTGACAAGTGCAAACGTTTCTTCTACCAGGATCCACTCAAAGTCATCTCAGATCCTCAGGCGTGCCTCCGTAAGCTTCCCTTTTTAACTTCTGTAAAAATGACTCAAAACAGAGTTGTTATGGTTCTCTTTGCTCTGAGCCCTACAGCCAGCCCCATGCTTAAATGTCCACATGGTTGTAAAAATGTTACCGTACCTGTAACATCCAAACTGCTTTACAAAGTCACTGCATGAAAATATCCTCGAACCAGCATTCTAAAAAGAGCTGCATATTCCAACTCCTTGCTAAACTGAGCTTAGAAATCCAGCAGAGCTATCGTCTTTCTTGAACAATGTCAATATAAATATGAATATCAGTAGTGATGTTGCTTCTGTGACCTTCAGGGATTACAGAAGAGGGTGCAAAATGATGGGAGGAGTAAATAACTTTTGCCTGATACCTGCTATATGCAAGAAAAATAGTCTTTCAGACAGGAAAGCTCTTCTTCTGAAAGATGACCTAAATTCATTATTAACACAGGATGGAGAAAATACTCTGAGTGTAATTTAATTGTAGCAATTGATTGACATGAAAAGTCCTTAAGGAGCAAAGGGCAGATTACCAGCAGCTCTGTAATTGCATTTTCATGCTTACATCTAGACGAGCTTTTTTAATGTGTCTCCTTGACCCTGCCTGTAGCATGCAACTGTGACCCCGAGGGCACCTTGCACGAGGGCGTGTGCGAGAGCCACACGGATCCCACGCTGGGGACGGTCGCGGGCCGGTGCCCCTGCAAGGAAAATGTGGAGGGCGCTCGCTGTGACAAGTGCAGGGCAAACTACTACGGGCTGAGCAGCAGCGACCCCCTGGGCTGCCAGCGTACGTAAACCACTTCTTCTAGTCCTCTTTCCAAAGCATTTTTAAGGCATGGAGGTAGTTGAATGCACAGATCCACACACTAATGCTCTATTGAGTCACAAAATACCCAGTTGCCTACTGTAATTTAATGTCAATGTAATTCAAGGTTTCTGGCGCAGCATCCAAGACTGAAACAATGCAAAATCACTTTCAGAATGCATAATATAATATAACAGATCAGGCTGTTGTTAATAGAGGGGTTATTAAATATGCAATTTAATTGAAAAGGGAGATTGAGATGACAGGACCTCTGCCTTGCCAAGAGAACTTCCAGCCAACCATTCCTCTGAGAGAAGCTTGCTGAAAAACACATCCCACTCCTGCCCAGGTGCACTGTGGGTTTGTAAGCACGTTATGCCCATACCAGGTGCTCAGCCACACACAAGGACTGCACTGCATATCAGCACACAGCACTTGGCAAACCACTGCAGAGGACTTTCTGCCAATGCCTCTGGTCCCCCCAGAGAGGAACCCACTGAGGAAATTGTTCATTTTCCAAGGGCAGTCTGAGGGCTGGAGGGTGCCAGGGCACGTTCATCTGCAGAATGTCTGTGTGGAGGGTGGAGACTGCCTGTCATGCTGATGCCTCATCTAACATAAATGCCAGTCCTGCTGCTGTCACTGGGGCCTGCATAGGTAACTGCACATTTCTGTCCCTGCAGCCTGCAACTGTGATCCCTTGGGCAGTTTGCCCTTCTCCATCTGTGATCCTGCCACAGGAGAGTGCCTCTGCCAGAAGTTCACCACAGGGCAACACTGTGAAAAATGCCTTGTATGTACTCAGTTTTTGGTTTTGCTTCTGCATGTGATTTTGGAAGTCTCCTCACCCATCCCACACCTTTTCCTTGCCATAAAAGTAAACAATTAGTCAAAATTCGAAATAATTTTACAGCTGTATGCTCCCATTTTGCATTGACATATCTGCTTCTCTTTCACTGCTCCCAAACATTTATGCAATCAAATTGCAGTGGAAGGAGCACTCCCAGGAAGAAAAGGAAATGCAAAATTACGTCCCTGGTCCATCTTTGCTGTTTACAGAGCTATTTGCTTGCACAAGTGGGTAAATACCTGGCTCTTGCAGTGGCTGAGCACCCCTGCTATCTGGTAAGAGAAGCAGACTCCCATGGCCAAGCACAGTGGTGGAGAGCATTGTTCATTCAGCAGAACGAGTTTTGTTTTGCTTTGGTTTGCATACTTAAATATTTGCCATAAAAGAATCTTTCTTTTTGTACCAGGTAGGATACTGGGGTCTTGGCAACAGCTTGTATGGCTGTTCTCCATGTGGCTGTGATATTGGTGGATCCCAGAATAACTTGTAAGTTAAAGTTCTTCAAGTTCTTTCTTGGTTTTAATTTTTATAAACTCTTAGGCTAGATTTTCTGGTTAGGTTAATACAGTCACAGTGCAGATGGGAAAATAGAATGTAGATGGAATTTCATCATATACAAACAGTGTAAAGTTGGGTGGAGATTTTGGAAATTTATTTGTGATATGGGGATTTAACTATTTCCTTTGAAGCCAACTTTGGATCAGGTTGAACCAAGATGTGTTTAATATAAAATACAAAATGTATGCCTTGACAGAATCAGAGACCCTAATATTATTAGAAATTAGAAGTTAGAGGTGTCATTTTTAACTTAGCTTCCTACATCTACCTTAAATGTGAGAATTTTTTTTTCTAGCTCCTATTTAAAATGTGTAATTTTAGAAGCAAGATCGGTTTCAGTTGGGCTCCTTTGGAAATCTGTTGGGCAGGGATCTTCACTACTGCTGTTAGACTTCAGACATAGGAGCACACACTCCCATGCTGTAGAGCAGCTCTTTGTGAGCAGGTAAATCATCTGGTGTGTTAAATATGAGTGTAAGTATATGAAAACATTCCATATCACATCAAAGGTCCTTCTGATCTCATGTCCTGCCTTGATATTTGTGGGTGACAGATTATTAAGAACCGTGATACAATGATTCTTATAGAAAAAGATAAATGATACAGGAATACAGTAACAGATGCTCAGGAAACAAAAGGATCAGTGCTTCAGGTACGCAACAGACAAAGATAAAGCAAGTCATGGACTCTGAAGTCATGGAAAAGTAGCATTGAATAAATCCAGCATCAGAAACAGAGGAGGTGGGTGATAGGAAGAAGTTTAGTAATGGAGGCAATCCAGCAATGAGATTAAGCAAAGGTGGAACAAGGGTGGGTTGGAGCTGCCTTCATGCTGTGAGGACCCCGCTGTGCCACACTGATGTCCTCCCTTTACCAACTCCTCCCACAGGTGCTCACCAAAGGATGGTCAGTGCGAGTGTCTGCCCAACATCGTGAGCCGCCAGTGCAACGAGCCAGCTCCAGGATACTTCTTTCTACCCCTGGATTATTATATTTATGAAGCTGAGCATGCAAAGCCCCTTTCTGGCTCTGCACCCTTGGTAGGTATTTGGCTTTTTAGGTGTTGTACTGAGAGGGGATCATTGTGGTGGTGACACAGGAGCTGAGGCTGAGAAGAGCCCTTGCTCAGGGAGCATCTGGAGCAGCTCTTTAGCAGGAGAATGCAAAGCAAGTCCCTTGACCATCGTGGACATGACTATCCCATAACTGTGTCTGTTAAAAAGGGACAGTCAGTCTAGCATGGTATGACCTGCAAAGCTGCCCTTGCTGCTTCTTAAGTGCAGGCTGGACTAGCATGAATTAGAGAAATTAATTTAATTATTTAAATTAGAGGAAAGTGTTTGAGTTGCCAATAGCTCTCATGAAATGTTCTATTTCTGGGAATCTCCATCAAGGGAAGAATCAAATTACTCTCTGCTCCACTGGACTAATTCCTGCTGCCTTATATAAAGGCACTGATTGTAGCCCAATTTCCTCAAGAATTTGGCATCCATCTGTAATGTTTTTAGAAAAATTAATTACTTTTTTTTCCCCCCTTCAACATGGGGGTAGTTGTTCCCCATGCTGAGTACAAGCCTGGAATGCATACCTTCCTCTGTCTATGCTTTTACTAATATTTTTTCTCTGGCATGTTGTAGAGAAACTATAGATAAGAAATAATAAAAACTGTTTATTTGCAGGTCGCATCCACAAATATTTAGCTATAATCACAACCAGTATTCATCCTACAGTCCAATAATTAAATGGAAAACGGATGTCTGGGACATAGCTTACGAGGGAAAAGTGCAAATTAATTTTAAGGCAGTGAGGGGAAGAGATTTCCAACAGCTGCTGGGTCATAGTTTAGAGTTTCACCCAGCAGAGAATAGAGCTTGTTCTAAGAATGTGGATTTTCATTTAGTTGCTTACCCCCCTTCAGTGTTGTTGAGACAGTGCTGCTCCTTTTTTATTACTTCATAGGTTCAGCCAAGCACTCTTCCAAGGTGTGACATCTATTTCCAGAAGAAAGGCTATGAGTTCATGATTGAAAATGGAAAGATCGTGTTAAACAGGAACAAGAAACGAACTGTAAGAAAATCTGGACTGGAACAGGTAAATTAGTACTTGAGTAGTTACTTAAGTTTACACCAAATAATAAAATTTTATTTTGTAACAAAGGGCAAGGAAATGCCTGAGCACATGGGATTCACAGTCCTAGACATTACAATCCTGACACAAATTAAATCATAAAAGAATAAAAAAGAATAAAAAATATTGAAAAGAAAAAAATTGTTGGGTTGGACATTTTATTATTCACACTGACAGGTTTGCTCTGCTATGTCCAGTGCCATTGTAGACTCAAGTTCCATGAATTTTTGGAAGAGAAAAATCATTATGGAAGGTAAAGTTTTTGGGGTTTTTTTTTGGTCTTTTTTTTTTTTTTTTTTTGGTTGCAAGGCATTTCCAACAAGTTTACCAAGACATTAGCACTTAAATGCAGCCATTTTAAGTATTGATATTTATGTATCCAGTTTATAATGAAATGGCCAGCCAGGTATGAAAACAGGCTTATTCTGTTTATGGTTTGCAACGTGAATGTTTGGAGATGCCAAATATTCAGAGGTGAGTGGATTATTCTAGTCCCTCTTATTGCTGTTACTGCAAACTTGTGGGAAGCTTTTCTTTACATGTGACCCTAAACATCCTATCTTTGGGAGAGTTCTTAGATTGTCAATTTTGAGCTTGTTCAGAAAATGAGACTGATGGCTAAAATAAGTAAACAGTGTGGCAAAAGTATTTCCTTTCTTTTTTCTGAGTTTGTTTTTTTGGTAATTTTACTCTGTGTCTTGATGGAAATGTCAATGTGTCTTTGCAGGGTGCGATGCAGTTTGGACAGGACTCGGTTTCAGAAGTGGTGTTCCGGCAGCCCAGTGCTGCTCGAGCTGTCACATGGACAGGACATGGCTTCGCCCGTGTTCCCAGTGGAGCTGGGCTGAGATTTGCCATCAACAATGTTCCCTTTGCTATGGACTTTGATATCACAATTCGTTATGAGCCTGAGGTACTTGTGATGTCTTGCATGTCTTGTGATGTTGTGATAGATGCAGGGTCTATTTTGTCAATAATAGGATGAGAAACTTGTTCTATTCTTTATATTTAGAATTAAAATTCCTTGCCTTTTCACCCAGTAGCAAGTTGCCTTGCCAACCAAGTAATATGCCCTCCACTGACCCCCTTAACCCTTTCCACTCAAATATGAAAAATCAGCACTACAACTGTTTTCTAAGCATCAGCCAAGATTTCATCTTCTGAATGTTTCTCTTTTGGCACCTATACTTGGACTATACTTTTACTCACAAATCAAACACATGAAAAATGCAGTTCCTTTTAGATAAGCATTCTGTATTCCTAGCTGGGATTTTTTGGGCAGTAAAATGGGCACAGGCAGGAGTGATCTGCATAGATATTTATCCAGGCCTTTTGCAGGCATCTAGCTTCCCAGTTGTTCCAGCTGGACTCTGAGATGTGTGAAAATTGTAGGAAAATAGCAAATTACTATTTTTTGCCTGGAGAAGATTTCTCAATGATGAAGACATGTCTAGGGAAATCTGTTAATCCAAATCTGGTTAAACTCAGGTCCTCACCCATGTCTTCAAAAACACAAGCGTTTTATTGGTACCAGCTTTTGTATATGCCTTATTCTTTTGCAATTCTCTGGGACAGTCCCACAACTCAAGATTTTCCTGCTGTCTATTATATTCTGTTCTCTGACTGTCACTCTAAGGTAAAAAAATCTCCCGGTTTCTTAAAACATGAGAACAATTTTTCAGTGGGCTGGTTTGAGGTAGCTTTTTCTGACTAAGGATTGAAGAGTTGAGTTTTAAATACATTCGTTACAAAGTCTTTTATGTTTATTGTTTCTTATTAGATGTGTGAGAAGGCAGCTAATGAAGGATATCTCCAGAATAACACTGTGCTAAGAAAAGAAACAACTCCAATGACTCTAACAGAGCTGTTTCCATTTGAACCAGCTGAGGTCCCATTTCCGTCTCTGCTTTTCATTAGCTATTGCAAATACAATAAATTTTTCACAAGTGACATTGTTTTTCAGTGCTGTAAAGAATAAAATCTGTTTTGTCGCTGCAGTGTGCAATCATTCAGATGGCTTTCATTAACCATTGCAAAGAGAAAGCAGGTTTTTCAGATACAAAATATTACCATAATTTTTGTCTTTCGTTTATAGTTCTTGGAAGACTGGCTTGCAAGTGTTGCCATCCAGCCCGCTGGTATCTTGTCAGATCAACGCTGCAAAAACAAGGTCCTTTCACCGGAGCCACACAAGTTACCTCTCCCAGCTACAAAGAGGTCTGACTGTTCCTGTCTTTTTGCCTGTAGATCTTCTGTGTACAAATCGTTTACTGAAGCATTGCAGAGAAACACATGTGTGGGAGAGTGGGATCAGAAACACATGTGTGGCCTTTTCTGTAGCTGGCATACCACAATACTACGTAGGCTCTAAGGAAGTCTGATGCCCCACTCCTCAGTCTGGCAAAGGTTTGCCAAACCCAGGAGAGCAGCCTGAGATCCAGCTGGTGCTGGTTGTTGCTCTGGTGAAGATCCAACTACAGCTACTTCAGTATAGAAAGAAAATATTGACTTAAAGTCACTGTCCTAGCCTATTTTCAAAACCAGCTTTTCAGCCTGGACCTGTGTAAGGAATAGAGAGAAGTTAAGAGGATGTGACCAATGTCTTGATTAAAGAGGGACAGGAGAGGATGAATATGAACAGTGAATTGCAAACCCCTTTGCCATTTTCAGTTTAATCTCCCCAGGTTTAAATTACGCTTGGTGAATTATCCAGCAGAAGTCCAGCAGCTTTCCCGAAGCCTGCAAGCGTGGGGCTGGGTGTGCTCCTCACAGCAGCAGGGCTTGCTCCAGGCTGCAGGCATTAGTTTGCAGGCACAGAGGGAAGGGAGAGCTCAAAACACCCAGTACACTTGCCTTGTCCAGACTCCCGGCTATAACTGTACTTAATTTCTGCAAAACAGGATTGCACTTCTGCAAACTCCAGTCTGCTTGGAGCCGGGAACGGAATATTTTGTGGATGTGTATTTTTCTCAGCTCTCTGCCTCTGACAAAAAGGCAAAATCATTCATCTTGATTGACTCAGTGAGTAGTTCTGTCACAAGTCCCTTGAGGTTGTATTCATACACAGTGATTTTTTTTACAGACTATTTAGAAGTATTTTAAAATAATTTATAGTGTGTTTTAATAGAAGTTCAGGTTCTGCTTATCTCTGTTGGCACTGTTTGCATATTTTTGTATGGAAAGGCAGAATTGTAGCTGGTTTAATTTTCATGGAGCACTACATCAAGCCATACTTGTTGCACATGTTGATAGTCAGAGTATGTACCTCTATCTGTTGCTCATTGATTATGAACACAGCCCACATATGCTGACAAGATGCTGTAGCTATGGATATAAATTTGTGCAGCTCCTCATCACTTGGTTTTTCAAAATATCTCTAATTTGTAGGGATCATGGGTATTATTATTAAAGATGAAATGGAAAAGTAAAATTAGTCGTGTACTTCCTGGGAATCAGGTCCAGATATTTCCCAAGTTTCCATCAAGTCAGGAACTGGGTGTTAATTTTAGGTCCTTCTCTTGAGAAAAATATTTTTAAGTCTATTTCTCTAATTATTGCTGTAGAACTGGACCTGACAAGGGCTGGCTATACTTGGACATAGAACCTTCAGCTGATTTTTCTCTATCGTAGTAATACAAGTAAAAATTTTGGCCAGATGCTGCTTTTGGAGTCACTAACCCAGCAAGACCAGTTCTGAGCACATATCTGAGGTCTTATTATAATTTTATTTTTTTAAACACAGTCTCTCTTATTTGAAGAACTCAGGGAATGTCTAGACCTTCAGAATAAATGTGAATTTAGATGACAGAATGGCACAGCTGCAGATTTGGAAACCCAGTGCTCCAGGCCTCTGTTGTTGCAATGGAAAGCACATTAAGAGAATGTGGGAAATTCTGGTTTTCAATATATCTAAGCAAAAATATTTTCTTTTCTCTCTTAATGACAAAGCTTGGACTTATTCCCAGAATCAGCTCTGTGGAGAATTTATGCAGTGAAAAGGATTTAGATGAGTACCAGAAGTATCACTGTATTGAAATTGCATCTGAAGTTGGGCCTCACGTCCTGCCCGAAGTGTGCGCGCGGCTCATAGTGAGCTTGTCAGCCCGAATTCACAACGGCGCCGTCGGTAAGGACCAGCCTGCACAGGCAGCTCGGCTGGGCAGTTGCTGGTTTTCCCTTGAGTTTGTAGGATATGTTGATTGTAGAGCTCTCAGCCCGCAGTAGAAGTGAACCTGGTCAGCACATGGTATCCATGGATGCACAGGGTACATCCCACTGAATCCTATGTGTGCTACAAACACCTCTTGGTGGCATGAATCTCCGAGTTCATCACTCCTGAGGGGCTTCATGGAGCAGCATGTCAGGGACCATGGCAGTGATTTTGTGTCTTCTGAAGAGCGTTTGTATCAGATGCCTTTACCATATGGCCAAGGGAGTAACTTTCCTACTTTTCTGGCTGCTGCAAAATGACAGAGAAGTTTCTAAGCCCTCTCTCTAGATGATGTAGGCCAGCTGGATGCCTTAGTAAGATTCCAGGCATGATGGCACATAAGTCAATATACTGGAAGAGATTCATCAAGAAAACCTTGATGATGTTCCAACAAGAAGGCAATGGCAGGTGGGGTTTGAAGTTCCTAGGCAGCCTCCTCGACCCACCATGGAAAGATTAGCTGAGCTCAGTGGCTCACAGACCTTCCCAGGTATTTGGCCCAGAGAAATGGAGCTTCTCTGCACTTCCAGTAACAGGAGGGGCCTTTCCGAACAACTTTGGTGGCCTGCTCCTTTCAGGGAGCCATGCAGCAATGCCTCCAAAGAGATAGAATCTACTTGGATTGGGTGATTTTTAGAAGGACTGATGCCTCACTCTAGTATCAGGTGATGAGGTCATGGCTGTGCAACCAGTATACCCCTCATTTAGGCTTGGGCTGTGCTAACTCCCCATTAGCCTAATTCCTGAAGTGATGAGATTCCCCCAGTGAAATGCAGCACTTTGGTTTTTTAGTGCTTTCCAGAGCATTCTGGGAAAACATCCTCTGTGAGTTAGCAGAGCATCTTCACTCAACAAGTTAGTCCAAAGTGTCCAGAAAGAGACAAATAGTATACAGATGCAGACTAAGTACAAGATTGCAGATTATGTCCCATGCTCCAGCTAGATGCAGATTTGTAGCAAACCTTTCTAGACTTCAGGATATCTCCATTTGGATCTACACTTGCTACTCCCTTTTTGTCCTACCCCAAATGCCTGCTGAAGGCAGTGCCTTCAATGTGGCAACTGCAACACCAAGACTTGTGCTGGTGTCTGATATACCATCACCATTGATGCTACACCATGAAATGATCTAAACCATGGCCATCATCAGGTTAGTGAACCCCTGATAAGAATAATCAAGCTCTTTCCTACCTATTTCAAAGTGTGAAACCTGCAAGCTGATGAAAGCAGTAACACTCCTTGACAACCAAACCTGTTTTGATTTTCTTTCCCCTTGCCAGCATGTAAGTGCAATGCCCAAGGGTCGCTGAATGCCAACTGTAGTAAACTGGGGGGCCAGTGTCAGTGCAAAGCCAACGTCGTGGGACGCTGCTGTGACACCTGCTCTGCAGGCAGCTACGGCTTTGGCTTCCATGGCTGCTACGGTGAGTGCTCAGCAGCCAGCACCACTACCAGTACCACTAGCTGGCTCTTCACCCATACCTCAATTTTTAGGGCTTTGAATCCCAGATTATGTGTGAAGCAATATAAAAAATGTTTCCACAAATAACAGGTTTTCCATCCCTGCTGCCTGGCTGCCTTTGAGCAGCGTCAGCAATGGGATGGCTTGGCAGGAATACTTTAAGGACACACCTTTGCTTTTGGTGTTTTCCAGCGTGCGAGTGCCACCCGCAAGGCTCGCTGAGCACACTGTGCGACCAGGTGACGGGGCAGTGCTCCTGCCGCCGGGAGGTGGATGGCCAGCGCTGCAGCCGCTGCTTGGCTGGGTACTTTGGATTCCCCCACTGCCGTCCTTGCCCTTGTAATGGCCATGCGGAGCTGTGCGACCCTCTGACTGGAGTGTGCCTCAACTGCCATGGGTTTACAGCTGGAAGCCACTGTGAAAGGTCAGTTGATGGGCGGTGCTGCAAAGCTCCCCCAGACACTGGTGCTCTCCAAAATGCCTGTGTAGCTGGGGTCTACAAATGCACTGATGACCTTAACAGGAAACATGTACCCAAACCAGGATGAAACCGAGCCCGGCTACTGAATGTCAGGCACCTATTTCTTTGGCAAATGCATGTGGGAGTGTGCATGCAATGCCTGTGGGTGGACTGCAGGTAGGGCATGCACTCAGCATTGCAGTGGGCTCCCTGCAAGAAGGCATTTGAGACACGGAGGCCATGACACCATATGCTTGGAGACACACACAAAGCGCTGCATGTGGGATAAACTGACTCCCGCCAGCTTTCAAATTGCCAGCTTTCAAATTTAAAATTCAGCACGAGGTTAATCAAGAGGCTAACCTCGTGCTGAATACTCATTTTAATACCTGCAATTACCTCTAAGGAACATAAGTAAACATGCCCTGTTTGCTGGTCATATTAGTTCCATATCAGCAGCAAATGACTTTACCCACATGTTCCAGCTCCGTTCAGAACACTGCTCCTATTTTTTATTCTGTACACTGGAAGCAGTATCACAGTTCAACATGGACATCAAAATTAAGTTTGTTTAGTTTAGTTTGGCTGTACTGTACCTGTCATTCACTTTTAAGAGGATTTCCCCATGAAACCTGTTGAGCTTTTCCTGCAGTGCTTTTAGACAGTACAGTCTTTGGCTGTTGTACTTGTAGACGGCAAACAGATTAAAAATGGGAGACGGAAATACTTGTTGCCCTGTGGCTCTACAGGATCTCCAGACCCCAGGGGGAGGATAATTAGATAGCCAAGTCTTTTAGCCTTGCCTGTATACATATGGAGAACTGTGTTCCCATTTGCCATAGTAAAGCAGATCAAAGACAGGATGCTTCAGAAGCCACTGTGTTGCTGTTGCCACAGCTGCAGAACCACAGGGGGTTGGGATGCGGAAACAGCAGTGGTAGGAAGGGTGGCTGAGCCCCCAGGGAGCCTTGAAAGTCTCCCACCAGTCCAGGTAACAGCACAGCCACCAGCACCTTGAAAGAGCCATTTCCCCAGGTTTGCAGAACATGTCAGACAGAGCATGGCTCAATTATGTTCCATCTAAAATATGCAGTATTCTCTGAGTGCTCGTTATGAATCATTGCTTTTTTTGCCTGTGCCAGCATTTTCTAATGTCATGCCAACCACTCTGTGTATGTCTGTATAGAAATAGATGAATATATGTGCTGATAGGCAAATATACAGAATATTTACATGGCAGGTTTTAGCTGCCTACGCAGAACATGTGTGATATACCATATCATAATCATTTAGATTAAAATTGTTCCAGAGTAGGTGAAAGTCTTCCCAAACACTCCTTGAAAGGAAAACGTGTCTTTTTCTTTTTGCTCCAGATTTTGAGAATGAAGCTCTGATTTTCCATTTTAGAACACCTTTGAAGCTTGATATATGTATACCAACTGATGGAGATAGCATTACAATGATCTGGAATATTAATTTAAATATATACATATAAATTGATTCACCTGCATGGAGCACTTGACAATTTGTCCTGCTTTGTGTTGACTGCTTTGGCAGGTGCATGGATGGCTATTATGGAAATCCTCTGGATGGAGAACCCTGCCGCCCATGCATGTGCCCAGGGGCACCTACAAGCAATAGGTATTTTGCACGTTCCTGTTACCAGGACTCCCAGTCTGCACAGCTAGTCTGTAATTGTCTCGAGGGATATTCAGGTACGAAGCAAAGTAAGGACTGGTTTTGACACTACTAAAATTAACATAAGAGAAAAAAATGATCATCCTCCATCTGTCATATGTTCAGAAATAACAAGTGAGGTAATGGTAAAAAAACAGCTAAGAAGAGTTAGCACTCAGGTTTAGTGAAATTATGTGGGTAAGTTCTGACTAAGAAGAATGGGAATTGTGCAGTTAGTGTTTTAAAAAGGGATTCACCTATGTGGATACAGTGAAGACATTAATTATTCTGATGTCACTCTCTGGAAATCTCCTCTCCAGGGGCACTCCATTAATCTGGTGGGGAGTGCGGGGAGAACTGCAGTTGCTCATCACCTCTGAAAAAGAAGCACTGGAAGCCCAAATGGGAAAGAATAGGGCATCAAAAAGAGCTGATAAGATTTCCTAATCAGAGAAAGTCTTTCTCCATGTAGAGGAAACTCTTTGACATTTATGCGTAAAAGTGACTGCTTCATGGTTCAAATGGTCACTTTAGAAATGAGATTTCTATTCTCAGCTGTCTCAAATGCAGATATTTTTGCAGCAAACTGATTCCTCATTTCCTAAGATCTTGTTGACTTAGCTTGAATTGCTGAAGTGAAAGCTGAAGATATTTCCCTTCCCCTGGGCATTAGAAAGATCTCCTGTGATGGGACCAAAGCTTAATGGGAAGCACTGCTGAAAATTAAACCAATGCTGTCATCTTTACTTAGGCAAGGTTCCATTATAAGTCAAGAGTGGTTTTGCTTGAGTAATTGTCATAGGCCCAAAATTATTCTTGTTGGTACTCACCCAGGGGACTTCTGTCCTCACAAATCGCTGCACTCCTCAGTTTTGGACTTTATTCCTCCTGCTCCTTTCCAGCAAGACTTGGTCACCTTTGTGGCAGTGCTCTCACTTTCTCAGAGATTGAGAAAGGCTCTGGGTCCTGAGGAGCACAGTGAAGGAACAGAGTCCTTGGCTGAGGATGAACCAGTGGATGTGGTTCCAGGAACACCAGCCTGCACAAAAAAGGTTTTTGAGATGCAGAGGTAGCACCCAAATCAGAGCAGGCATTGGGATGAAATGCAGAAATAGTTGTAATGCCAGCAAACAAGGACAGAGCATTTCAGAGTTCATCTGAACTCCTGGGCACCCCCCACCCTCCAATGCTGCTGTTGGAGTGAAGGGCCAACGAAAATCCTGCAAATATGGTCAACCCTGACTACTGCCATTGAATGGACTTCAATGAAAAAAGATATTTGGAGGTGTTGTGTGAGGGGGCATCTATTTGCTCTTGCTGAAAGGACTTCCTTGGTATAAACAACTTGGGATGAGGAGGGTGCATTTCCATCAGGTTTCAGTGAGGAAGATATAATTTAAACTGATCAGAGGATTAAAGGGCAATGGTCTCAAACAGGTGGATATTTTCCGTTGGAAATGTGCATTTGAACAGGCAATCTGAACCTTTTAACAATATTACTGGAAATTACATGTTTCACTTGAATTGCCATCAGCCAGCAATTATTTTTACCTTCCTCTGACAGGCAATCAGTGTGATGAGTGTCCTAGTGGATTCTACAAAAACCCAAGCAGCCCTGGGCTTGACTGTGCACCATGTCCCTGCAACAACAACATTGATTTGACAGACCCAGAGTCCTGTAACAGGGTCACCGGGGAATGCACCAAGTGTTTACACAACACCCATGGTGCAAACTGCCAGTTCTGCAAACCAGGTTACTTTGGCTCAGCCCTCAATCAAAACTGTCAAAGTAAGTAAGTAACAGCACTGCAACTGTGTTTTACTACCAAGAAATTTTTTAACAAAAATAGGCTATAAGGAGAGGCTAGACCTTGGAGGGAGAGCAAAACTAAAGCAGGTGAATAGAGCAAAATATAAGGATCACAAATATATTTTTCTAATTACCAAATATAAATATATCAGTGATACAAATAATATGACATCTATTAAATTCTTTGTAATCCAAGTCTCACTAAATCTCATACTAAATATCACTCCTAGAGAATACTCATTTGTGAAATGAAGGCCGTACTCACTGTTAGAAAAATAAATATTCATTCAGCTTATTCACGAAGGAATCAAAAGTAAAGGAATCAAAGATAATTGTTTATCCACACCATTGGCTGATGCCAACTAAGCAATGCTCAGTTAACCAGATGATCCCTTGCTGAACTTCCTGCCTTACCAGTTATTTTCATTAAGTGGCTAGAGTGAGAGTGTTAAGGCAATTTAATAAATTCCATGAGGACTCATCAATAACTCAGCACTTTGAACAGAACGGCAGGAGGGTAAGGAAAAGCACGGCACAAGCTTCTTCACAATTTTTCTCAATAATCATTTTCAGAAATGTGCCTGATCGAGGATTTAATTTCTATGGCCAAGATAATCATAAGTGTAGTCAAGAAACTGTTTTTCTGGGAATCTCTAAAATATAGTCCAAGCCCATCCCTTGTTCATTCTTGGAAGATGTCTGTTAGAAATGGTTAAGCAAGAACTTCTGGCTCCTCACAAGGAACGCTTTTTAACTTACTTGGCTTACTGGGGATTCCCACACTGGATAATGCCTACTGTAAATCAACTTATCCTTACCCAACATATTTAACATTGCATTCTAATAAGATTCAAAATTCACTGAGCCTTCATTTTTTGTGCCTGTATTAAAAGTGTTGAACATTCACAGTAAGTTTTCTCAAAGCCATATATAAGTCATTATAGAAAGATAGGTAATGTGTATTGGAGTAAACGTGCTCGAAGTCACTAGAAAGAAACCTACAGCATGGGCTTTATATCCAGCTCTGACTGTCCATCAGCTGTCTGTATTACTGTCTGCTGTAGTAATTGTCCTTCTTTTTCCAGGCTGCATGTGCAATCTGGCAGGTGTTCACCCTGCCATGTGCCCAGGGGGGGATGCAGCCTGCCTGTGTGACCCAGCCACAGGAGCTTGTCCTTGCCTGCCCAATGTGCTGGGTGCCACATGTGACCAGTGTGCCTCTGGCTACTGGGACCTGGCTAGCGGAAAAGGATGTCAGACCTGTGACTGTGATCCAAAAAATTCCCAAAGCAACCAGTGCAACCAGGCAAGAAAATTACTCTGCTTTCCAGGAATCAGGGTGCTGGTGTTTTGACATGACAAAGTGGGGACCCTCTTATTAATGAGGATTGTTTTTTTGTCATACTCCCTGAAAACAAAAAATTCTTTGAAAGTTTGTAGTTGGTGCAATCACACTGTGAGTCATTAAATCAAAAGTGCTGTTCTGATAATGTGGCTTTGCTGGTAAGCAATTTCTCTTTGCCTGTTGTTTCTTTGTCAAGTGGATCTTAGAAATACTTTGTAAAAAGATGTCACATAGGAAAAAACTGCCTCATAAATATGCATATAGGGAAGAAAGAAATCCAAGCTTGGACCCCAGAGTCTTATGAGTATTTTTAAAGTGTTTATTTTCATAAAGTAGCAGCTGTGGCCATTACATTAATCATGCCTCATCTAGCAGACTACTAGAGTACCTTTTCTCATCTTTAATTCCTGTGCACATTTTAGGATTGGAATGTAGAAAAAATTAAACAGAGTTTCAGAATGGAGAGGTGAAATTGTGATCCCATGGAGTCAACAGCAATTTTGCTATTGACTTCAGAGCACCAGGAGCTTATCCTAAGGTTTTGCTGATGTGTTTGCACATTTTTCTTTCAATATGCTCTCAGCTTGTTCCAGTTTGTTTAGTAGATTTATTATTTTTTATAGCAAACTTAGTTCTTGACCTCAAAGAACTACTAGCAGTTATCAAAGTTGTCATTCCCTGCAGTTTAATTTAACAGCTGAATTACAAAATAATTTTTCTAGGGCAATGTGCATGATATACCTTCGAGGTTTTCAGTTACAATTGATATATCGTGTAGTTTAAAGTTGAAATGTTCAGATGAGTACTTTGATCCAGCAAAAATAAAAATGTAGTCTGTTTTGCAAAGAAAAAGAATCCTCTCAGATGACAGTCAAAGGATGAGTTCTCAAAGGGCATCAGTAGACTGGATCATACAAAATCTCTGACATTAGTAAAGTAAAGCCATTTCTCAGACTGCATTTTGTTTTCAGAACCTTCAGGAGGAAGACAGGAAAGTTGGGCCAATACTGTATAAACCATGGTGTTCAAAGACTGTGGGCAAGCAGTGTTGCTGCAGTCCTTGTACAGCTGAAATAATGTATATCCAGCCCTATGGCTCTGCTGGAAGTTATTCAGTCCTAACTGTCTTTACAGGTTACAGGCCAGTGTCCATGTAAGCCAGGTTACAGTGGAAGATGCTGTAATGAATGTGAGGAAAGCTACTTTGGCAATCCCCAGATGCATTGTGCTTGTAAGTATTATTAAGTGGGACAATTGGATTAGAAACTGCCTCAACATAAATGCTTACCTTTTATATTCACAGGGCATACATGTAGAGAAACAGCCTTTCATATACTTGTGTGTATGAGATGGACATCTGTATTATCTATATTGTTATTTCAATGGTTAAGATGGAAGTCAGAGATGAAGAAGAGCCATTACTGTGCAGCCCAACTTGCTCTAACTCAAACACTGGTTTGCTTTTATTACCTTGAAATGCACCTTTTGCAAGCATTAATCCCACAGAAAGGGAAAAACTGGATGTAACCTGTGTTCCTTTCTTGCAGCATGTGAATGTAACCTGGATGGGACCCGCCATCCCACGTGCGACAAAGCCACCGGCGCGTGTAACTGCCGTGCTGGCGTCACTGGCCGGCTCTGCGACCAGTGCAGCCGCGGCTTTGAGAAGGACTTTCCCTCCTGCCGTCAGTGTCATCTTTGTTTTGATCAGTGGGACACTGAAATTGCTGCCCTTGCTCAGACTGTGCAGGGGTTAATGAGGTTTGCAGCAAAGCTGGAAGATAAAGGAGGACGAATGCCCAGCTGTGACATGCGCTTCAAAGCCTTTGAAGATGCCATTTCTGAAACTGAACAGATTTTGAAACATCCTGTCCTTTCACTGGAGGCCTTTTCAGGCATCAGGGATTTTCAGGGCTACCTTCAGTAAGGGCTAGGCTGCTCCTGAAAAAATCCCTTGGCTGAGAAACTGTCATCCCCCAGACTCCACCAGCTTTCCCTACACATCAAGTCCCACTTCTGATCAGCACACAGATGCTGGACTACTAAGTCACTGTTTTCAATAGATCTGTGAACAAAATAATCCTTAATACATGCCTAACCCATACAGACATAATTAAATGCTGGAATTTTCCAGTTCATACTAAAGGTCTTCTAAATAAGGCATTACAATTAAATGTTTCTGTTTATTTATAAATGTATCTCTTGCCCTCTAAAATACTGTGCAACTCAGTTCTAGTTTAAGAACAATCTAGTCTGACTTCTGCATACTTGTATTTTCCCCTTCAGACAAAAAGTTACACAGATGGATCCCCTTCACAGTTTGCCCCATGAGTTTCCTGACCTTAACAAGAACATAGAAGATATTGGAAAAGAAGCTGACCTAGTGTTTGAACTTCTACAACAGAAAATACATCTGCATCAAAGTTTTCATTACTTGAACTTCAAAGGTAAGCCAGCATTGAATTGAAATGGGTGGACATTTTCCCTGAAATTCTGGGATTCTTTCTCATCATTAAACCATACAACATTTCAAAGATCCCTAGATTTTAGCTTCCTGTGGTAGCACAAAAATGTTGACACTAACAACATTTTATACTGACTTTCCAAATTCTCTTTTATCTTAAAATGCTGTGATTTCTAGCATCCCAAACTTCAGATGCATATGCCAGGGTCACATCAGTCAGAAGTCTCATGAATCCAAATGCTTACATAATAATATAAAAGTCACCCAGTTTCTCAGTACAGACTCACAGACCATGCAATAGAACAGCAAAGGATTTTCCCCCCACATTTGACTCCTCTTGCTCATAGGAATACTTAAACGATCTTGTACAGGAATGGTTTGTTTAATTAAAGCATAGTGTCACAGTGCAGCTTCTTAGTGTTCCCATGGGAAAATACTTCACTTTATGTGATACAGAAGTAGCTCTCCATCATCAAAGAATGTGAAAGCAGAACAGAGCTCCTTGGCATTTTTGAAAGAATTACACCGTCTGTGCTTGAGCTAAATATAGTCTCCATCAGCTCCTAATAGCTGTAATGATGATGTCCCAGACTGGTTTCTGGATAAAGATGGGGATGTACCAGGCAGGGCTCTGAACAGATGCTAGACCACCCACAATGGCAGGAGATGGTCAGCAGAATCCTCTCCCAAGAGATGACTGCCAAGATATGAACCCCCAGAAGATAGGGTGCCCACCACAGAACACACAAGCTACAAGCAATGCACTCCCACTTACAGTTCCTCTGTGTTTCATTCAGGAAAGAAAAACTCGGCCTAGATAAGATTTAAAAAGAAAAAAAAAAAAAAAAAAAAAAAAAGCCAACAAAATGTGATGTGGAGGGAATGGAAGAGGGGAAAAGAGGGATTAACTAAGATTTAGGGCTCCCGTGCCCTGTTGTACTTGGCAGCCCCCTGGGGCAGCTCCTCAGCTCAGGTCCCTGTGTGAGCAGCCAGCACAGCTCTCCCAGGCTCTGCTTCCCAATTCAACTGAGCCTTGTGTAGACTGAGAAAGGCAGAAAGACAAAGAATAAATCCCAGGGAGGTCAGTGGACGCACAGCTGAAGCATCCATGGTGCTCTCTGGTCACATTCCAAACCCACTTCATCTTTTGGCCTCTGGAGACAGATAAACAGCCCTATAAAAAGCACATGGGAGTGTGGGGACGGGAAGACCTTGAATTTAAGCTGAATTTCGTATCAGGGCCACAAATATTCATTGGTTCTGCTACCAAGCATCTAATAGCATAAAAATAACATTTCCCTCAAGATAACCAGCTTTTCTGATACCAGGAGAGAGACTAGCTCCTCTCTTCATCTTCATTTTGGACCAGAAGCACATCCTCTAACTGGTTCTGTCTGCTTTTTCCTTTTTTTTGCTGGGGTGGAGCAGGATATGGTCACATACACCATCTGGGGTGCATCTGGCACTTGTGCCCCAGACACATGTGAAGAATGAGCTCCTGCCTACATCTCTTTGCAGAGGATTGGGAGTCAGCGTTTTCCTCACATGCATACATTCAGCTAGCTGACCTGGAAACATCAATATCTAATGATGAATTAAAACCATTGGAAAAACCAAGGCACAAGTGTCCTTAGAAGAATGTTTGCAGTCTATGAGATCTCATTAAATTATGGCTCCCCAGCCTTGGCCCCCTGGCTTTGCAGCCGCTGCAGTACAGTAATGCAGTGAGAGCAGCTTCCTAGGCTGTGAATCAAGCCTGGGCTAAGACACTGTGTTTAATGTAAAGGAACTTGGAGTCTCTGCAGCTCCATCACAAACCAAACGTGGAAAATGCATTTAGGCCACTTAATGCAGAGCTGAACCACTGTGAAATATTCCTGCAATGGGATTGTTGCACAGAAAAAAAGTCTCTGGCTTAGATGTAGAGTTACAGCAGTCTCTTGCCAGGTATTTTGTATTAGGAGCTAACTTTAAACTGTATATTGTTTCCAAGAATTACAAGATAAATAAATAGCCCTGGTTCCACATGATAACTAAACATTGTTCAGCTTCAATGTTTAGCACAGCCAAGGGCTTTAGAGCCTGAATCAAAGCACACAGGACTTGAGTGTCTTGTCTTTGACTTCAACTAGTAACTGAGTCAGTTACCAGCACAAAGAGAGATGTTAATCAGAGACCTCTAATGCTTTTTCATTGCTGACACATCACTTCTGGCTCTGCACATACTTCTGTCTAGGAACCTGGGGACAAATCTGGGTTCCCTGGAGATCTAGGAAACCTCAACAGCAGCAGTAGCAGCTTTAAATTATGTGTGTTGCAAAAGGCCTGAATCCTTTTCTGGGGCTATTAATCTGCAAAAAATGTAATATTCTCCAACCCTTTTGAGCCTACTTAAGGAAAAGCTTTTACTGACCAAACAAGACTCTTGCTGGAAAGCATTTTTTGCCTGGCCTACGAGCTTATCGTGGAACTGCATTTTTTAATGCATCAGTCCTGAAACTGGATTTTCCAGAGACAAAAGAGCCCTCACATAGACCCATTTGTAATCTAAATTTTGGTCTCAGTCTAGCAGATCACTTAACTCTTGGGTGCTATGCTTTCCTGACTCACAATCAGGGAACTGATCATTTCATGACAACTGGCAGAAACTGTTTTCCTGCCTAAACTCCAAAACATTGTAAATGTCAGAAGCTTTTATCAAATCGACAATGGCAGCAATGCATGAGCTACTGATAAATACAGCTCAGTAGCACTTAGTGCAAATAATGGGATCTTCTTCACACTTTTGTCTATTCTGTTGGCTTCTCAAACACCTTGGCACCCTATGGATGACATAGGATTCACCATATTTTCATCTAGTTTAGCAGGTTTTATGAGCATTGATAACTATTTCTATTTGGCAACGGGATAAGAAAAGGATTAAAAAGCTTGGCTGAGGAAATGACAGTT
The DNA here is from genome assembly GCF_000738735.6 of Corvus cornix cornix. Taxonomy (NCBI): domain Eukaryota; kingdom Metazoa; phylum Chordata; class Aves; order Passeriformes; family Corvidae; genus Corvus; species Corvus cornix. Next base: position 13,844,265 of record NC_047057.1, on the reverse strand, counting down.
CCTGTCTTTCCCTGCTGTCCCAAATCAAACATCAGTGAATCACCTGTCACTCACCAATTGTCCAGAATTCAAGTAAATGCACAAACTGAATGCAACCAAATACAGTTGGTACTAAACCCTGTTTCTGTTGGTACAGAGGCCGTCAGCAACATTAGGAAACACTTGGAAGTATCATTGCTGGCAGAACAGAAGAGCAGGGGGACAACCCCTGTCGTAAGATACTCAGAGTACACCAGGAACCATGCACTCGCTACGTTGGACCATCAGGTCTTAAAAGCAAGCAATGTGCTGCAACAGCTCAGAATGATCAAAAGCCCTGACATCCAAAACTTGAATGAAAAGGTAGGCGCTGTGAAAACTAAAGAAAAGTCTCTTTTTTTGATGTTGTAGTAGGTTTTATTTTTAAATGGTGCTTACATGCATTTTTAATTCTAGAAAATGGCACTTCCTTGCCACAGCCATGTAGTCACATCAAAAACAGCTGCACTTCCCAGCTGCAGTTATTTCCAACCTTCTGGAAGCCATTGTTCCCAGGGCAGACCCAGCACAAGGAACTGTTTAAGCACTCTCTAGTCTCAAGAGGACATCAGAGTAATTTCAGAAAGATTAACCCAAACCTCCTCCATGAGTAACTTAAACCAAGCAGAGTGACTTTGTCCTAGGGTTGATGGGGAGTGCTCACATATCCTTTGTGTCACCTATGGGAAAGAAGGGGATTTCTGTTCTTTTGCAGGGCAGCAATGAATACTTGATAGCACCAATTCATGACAAATCTGGAAGAAATCATCCACCTAAGCCTTTACGTTCCACATCTGTGTCAAAATACATGGAGGGCTAGACATGGCACTTTTTTCTGTTAGAGATTACCTGGATCCATTACAAGAAGCCATTGACCCATGGGCTGGATATGGTTAGGGAATGGTTTCAGCCCTTTTGTTAAAGAAGAGTGAAGCAAGGGTCTTAGTGTAACACATGGAGCCTAACAGACGGCTTCTGCAAGGATGCTCAGAGCCATGGGCTGCCATTGCATCCTTCAAATCAGGGGAGAGGGACCTGTAACTGGCAGTGATACCCCTCTTTGTAGAGACCAGATGCTGTGTCTTAGGGAAAATCCCATCCTATATTCAATGTTCATATGATGTCAAACATTTTCATTCCCTCAGGAATGTATCTCAGGCCCCCAGAGGAGTCCTGACATAAGCATCTTCCTTATTGCAGATCTGTGGTGTGCCAGGAGACCAGCCATGTGCCACAGCAGCCTGTGGGGGAGCTTTGTGCCAGGACAGTCACGGACTAAGGCAGTGTGGTGGCCCAGACTGCAGTGGAGCTCTTCCTCTCTCCTCTGAGGCCTTCAGGAAAGCTGAGGAGACTGCTGTGTTGCTAAATAACTTGACTACTCAGCTACAGGAACCTGAGAATCAGGTGCTGTATATCAAACCTGCCTTTGTTCAGTGAAATGGATGGAGGATGAGATTTGGGAGGTCACAAATCTACAAAAACTCACCTGCTCTTAGGACGAAGAGCAGTGACATAGTGATGGACTTTGTGCCAACATCATAGACCTATCATGATTCAGTACCAGGTGCCAGCCCCACCAAGAGACTGGCTTTATCTAGGTCTTCCTCCTCACAGCTGCCAAGATTTCAAAAGTCATGGTGCCCTGTGTCTATGGGAGTTGGTGGTTTCAGGCTAGTATTGTCTGTATTTTTACTGGGAAAGATTCAAATGGCACCATTTGTCAGTAGCCTGACATGCTTATTGCAATGGGATTACTGCTGTGCATGGTGTTAAGCTCTATTTATACAACTTCATACTACTCTTATGTTTGCCAATAAATAGCTTTTGAAAATAATTTCAAGATGAAGCTTTTCTGCCCCAAGTGATATTTAAGAGGGCATCAATTAGTCGACTGTACTGCACAGTAGCAGTGAAAAATAATTCAAGCAAAGTGTGGCCAGTGCAACATATGCCAAGGAAACAAAACAGACAAATCCCAAAACGCCAGTAAAGAGTCTGTTCTTATTAACAGTCAGAGGTGATGCCTGTTACAGTTACAGGCAAAACACATTTTCCAGCAGAAATTCCATTCTGCTGTGGCTTTGTCCTGTCCCTGCAGGATGCCTGGGCATCCATTTCCTCTTTTGAAAATGCACGAGACACTGCATCCCAGCCAGCAGGCGTGGAAATTAGCAACTGGGGCACCGCCCTGGGGCCCAAGGACACGCAGCAACGGCAGCCACAGGCATCTGCCGAGCTGGGGAGCGCCAGCCAGGCTGCCGGGACATCGCCTTTGGTGTGCACCAGCCTCAGGCAGCTCCGTGATAATATGGGTGAACTATTTTGAGACATTTCAGAAATAAAAGCATCGGCATGTTTCTTGTTGCCTGGGAAAAGACCAAATCTCTTCCCTCTGCAGACCACAGATGTACCTGGGCTATTCTTTAAGGCAAAGACCCTATCAAAGTAAAATACTGTTGGAATTTTATAATTAATCTAAAGTTCTCATTTAAATTATCAAGAATACTAATTTAGTGGTGAAATGTAACTTTTAAAGACAAGCCTTAACTCCACCTTCCTTGTGTCCTCTTTAAGTGTTTTTTAACAGCAAGCCCAGTATGAAATGACAAATGAAATTATGTTTTCTGTAATCAGGTCTGAAGCTGGTAAGATCTGCTTAGGTCTGAATCTGATCACTGACAAGCTATAGTACTGCAGTAACTGTCAGTACTGTTTTTTAGAAACAAATGGGCTGTGGTGTAGCAGTGGTTGCAGGGAGAAAAAATGCCTGATTTAGGCTTTTTCTGAGGCCAGATGAAGGCCAAGATGTAGCAGCTTCTGGAGTTCCCCAAAGGGGTCTCCTACTACTTTTCAAAGCCACATCAAGTGATTCCAGCTGAGGCTTGGATCAAAATGACATTTTTGTCAGAGCTCAACTTGTGAAGCAATGATAGATAACCTCCAGAAAATGGCACTGCTGCTTCTAATAATATTTCCAGGTTGACAGCATGAAAAAAATAGCAGAAGACAGCAAACTGAAAGGCTCACAATTTAATGGGCAACTGGAGATGGCTAAGAATCAAATTGAAGTTGATGGAGAGATCACTAAGGAGTTCATCCAAAAAGTGAAAGACTTCTTGTTAGGTAAATATGCAATGTTCTTTTTGACTCAATTTTTATACATACATTCCAACATAATACAGCATAATAGACAGCCAGAAGATGATCTTGCTGTGTATGCATGAAATTTCTCATCTACCTCCTGAGCTGTGCAAACTTTTTCAATCCCTTTTTTCTAGTGCTTCTTTCTCCCAGGTGACAGTACTTTGTACCAATTTTATGATGTATCTGTTACATTCTGATTATCATCTTTTTTACTGTGTTTCATTTGAAGCATGCAAGTAACTCCCTCTGTTCCTGGTTTATCCGAGTAAAGGACTACTAAGATAATTTCATACAATATATAATGGCCAGGCATGTCCAATGCATCCCCTTCTTCCAGGCCCATAAATAGAGGCTCTCCATAGGGAGCGTGGGAATTAGGACACATCCCGCTCCATCGTCTCCATAAAGCTGTAACTCGAGGAATCAAAGGATTCTGGTAGAACTTCACAGCTCTCATAAAAAAAAATAGCAAAACAACCGTATATACGCTAAAAATTTTCCACTCTCGCGATTGCAGAAAAATGCTGTACAAAACAGATCCTAAATTTTTTTACCAGATGTACATCAAAGAGTTCAAATGTGGCAGGATTTTCTTTAATCTCCTCAATGTAGCTGACCTCATAAATTTCTATGGATTGCACATTGGCAGTCTTTTGACATTCCTGCCTCTACATCCAAATGGGAGCGAGGGCAGAGGACAGAGGACTTCTTTTGTTCAGAAACATTTACATTATTTTATTGAATTGGAAGGTTTAGGTCCATTTAATTCCTTAAGAGTCTCAGATTTTTATTTGATAGCCACAGAAAATTCCATCTTTTACTCTTCTTTTATGTTTCTTAGTAGACATACAGCATTTACTAACAATTATAAAAGCATTTCTTCAAATCTTTGTTTTGTTAATTGAAGTTTAAGAACAGAACAGCTGAGAAGCATACACATATATTAAATCTGCTGTACTCAACATTGATGTGAATGGTGATTCTGCATGAACATATTTCCACAGAAAATAGCTGTCAGGAATGCACTACTGTTTGCACACTAAATGTCTTCTATTTAATTCTTGCTGACTTACTCTGGAGATTAACACAAACATTTAATATGTCTCAACTGTTTTATCACACAAGGTCTTGTCTATAAAAGGAAATGAGCAGAAAACAGAACTGATGATGTGACTTCACAAGGCATTGACTTCTCTGTGTATGCCTCTGCCTCTTAGCAAAGAGCTAGGACAAGCTCATTTGTAATGGGAATTGTCAAAATATGGGTTTTTTCTATTGTAAATTCCCATTCTATCTGAGTCTGACCCAGGTTCCCTCTGCAGCTTAGCCTTTCTCATTAACCAGTGAAGGAACCACTTTCTCAATATTGTGGCAACTCCAGGGAAGGGATTACACCCAGTGGCCAGCTTGAAAAGCTCCGTTCACACCCCAGCCTAGCCAGCACCTCTTTGATCTGTGGGCCAAGGGAGAAATGGGTTCTGACACATCTAGCTGTGCTGGACACTGATTTAAAACCCTCCACAGGCTCTGTCCTACATCAGAATTTTAATAACTCAGTTCAAAGTGGGTTCAAATCCTCATTTTAGCCAGTTCTGACAACACTAACAGCAGTACCTGGAAGCATAATATTAAATTACAAAATGTTGGAGATAATTCTCTTACCCCCTTGCTGTGCCTGTCAGCTTTATTCTCCCACATATCTCAAAGGGTAGGCAGCCATAATGACCATTTACTGGAAGGAAGGAAGGAGCTACTTCAGGATACTCTCAGCTCCGTTTCTGTTGCAGATGAGAGCGCACCTCCAGAAGACATTGAGAAGGTGGCAAATTATGTTCTGCAAATAAACCTTCCCCTGACTCCACAAGAGCTCACAGGCATGCTTAGCAAACTCAAAAGCATTATGAATCACTGTGAGAAGTCCAAATTGAATAATAAGAGAAACATAAAAAGGGAGGATGCTCAGACACTGCTGGTGGAGGCACAAGAAGCTGAGTAAGTATTCTCATACTGATGTGCCAACTGGAGTGGAACTGTGCGCAGTAGAACAGCTCCATACCCCTGGCAGTATCCAGTAACACTGGAGAAAAAGTTCAGATGGAGATTTCACCTAGCCCTTTCCACAGGGCCTCTCCAGCAGGAAGGAGCCATCGCTGCTCAGGCTGCAGGAGCCAACATGCTGAAAGGAAGCAGCTCCTGACAGCTCTTGGCTCCTCTGCCTGCTGAGTCCAAGAGGCCAAAGCAGCTACTTAATTCCACCTTGGACCTAGTGGAGCATTACATCTGGCTCACTGGGTGGTTTGAAGGGTGAGAAAGAACCAATAACTGAAAAAACATGATCACCCCTGAGTCTTCCCTACTAGCACTGTACCACCAAGCAGCCAGCAGCATCCAACCTCACCTTGAGAACAGCAGCTCAGGTGCTCCCACACAAAGTTCTTTTCTGAGGTTTTGCTTTACCAACTTACCACAATTTTAATGGTGGTTGTTGGACTTGAGGAAACGTTCCTGCATGTCAGCATAGGTGCATTCGAAACATGTTCTTGTTTTGCTCACCACACCATGATACTACACATGCTTCTTTTTCTCCATTTTAGCAAAGCAGCTAAAGCTCTTCCACCTGTAGATGAAATTAATAATAAACTAAAAAATGTTGTGAAGTCCCAAGGACACTCCAAAAACACCATCATGAAGTTAAATGAAGAGATACAAGGCATCAGAACACAAATCTCTCAGGTATCTTGCTGTAAATATTTTAATTTATTAGCTATATTTATTAGAAAAAGATACTTCATTCTTAAGTTTTTAACTTAAAGAAACTTTAAGTTTCTTAACATAAACTTAAATAAATAAAACCAGAATGTGGCACAGATATGACACCAAATCCATACTACTTAAGGGTGTCTTAATCCATTGATTGTCCCTCATTACCACCCTCTGCAAGCTGGATGGACGTTGCACAAGAAATCACAGCCTTCAATTGCTCTGTTTTAGGCTGAGAACCAAGTGAACAAGACAAACAATAAACTAAATGACTTGTCAGCCAAACAGACTGAGATGGAAGATGAAAGCACCACATGGCAGGCAAAAACACTGATGAACAAGAATCAAGCTACAAAGGCAAGAGCAGAGGCAGAAGCAGCTCACAAGCGAGCCCAGAATATTGACAATGTAAGCTCTCCTGTCACGTGTTAAGGGAAAAAAAATTCCTCCATATTTAAGAGTATTTTTGCTTCAGAAGCATTGCCCTGCTGTCATCAAAACTGTTAACATTTTCCTTATGCCATGCAGTGTAAAATGCCACACGTTAAGAAGAATTTGTGTTTTATATTAAGGTTTCTGGCATATACTTCTGCTTGCTAGAATGAAAGAAAACATACGCATTTCTCTGGCTACTCCATGACATTTTTTCTTGCACTGTGTATAAGACTTGTAGTCACCATGGGCACCAGTAAACACAACAGAACAAATCACAAAACCAGATATTAAAATACATGAGTGATGGAAGCAGCCTGACCATTCATCCTGTGCTGTTCTCCTTCAGAGAAAATTGCTGTGGGAGTTACTTGGAGTTTTTGATTGGCTTGGTGCTTTCCAGTAGCTCAGTTTTTTGAAAATGCAGGTAGAAATTTGCTAACATTTCGGCAACAACCGAGTAACCACAGCACAAGAGTGGAACATGAGTATACTTCCAAGTTACAAGAACCATAGGCAAAATCTAAACTGCAGCCGCAACAGCAACCTAGATCAGCAGAGGATGGATTAGCCAGTGAATATTAACACAACTGAAAAATGAAAACCCCAAAGTTGCTACAGATAATTCATTAAATTTTAATTAAGCCTTATGGCAAAATGAAATTCACAGGGAAGCCCTATCAACAGAAGTAAAAACAGCATACACTTAAAATATCTTAAGTAATATTTTCTTTATATCCTTTGCCCTTCTCTCTCCTTTAGATTACTCCACTGGCAGTTTGTTTTAATTGATTTCTATCACGTTTTAAAAAGCATTTTTTGATATCTACAAATTAGGGATATATTTTTTAATATTTAGGAGAATGAGAAATCTAAACTTTGGTTCAAAGAGGATGACTAAAAAAAGTATTAAAACCTCCTTCTGTACACCAGATTACTTATGAGATGCTCTTAAACTAAGTAATGGCATTTTGTTACAGGAATTTGCTGACATTAAAAGAAAGTACACCATTCTTCAAGAAAAGCTAAAAACCCAAGGACCTCTAAAAGTAACACTAGAAAAAGTGAAGCAGTTGAAAGAAGAAGCAGAAAAACTGGCTGAAGAGACTGAAAAGAAGATAAAAAGAATAACAGGTGGTGTTCTTACTTCCGCAATGAGTGGTAAACACTGTGATAGTCATGAATTCAAGGCTGAAGCCCTTGCCCACAGACACCAACACACTAGGTTCACTTGAAATTAGGTTTAAAACAATTTACCTGGTGAAAAACCCTGCCTGAAGCTACTCATTTTAAAAGCAGATGAATTGATGTGGCTTAGGTACTTTTTCTGACATAAACAGATTGCTATAAGCAAAGTGTAGGAACTGTCCATACAGGAACTTGCAGTGATTTTCTTCAGTTTAAAAACAGGGCAAGTGCAAAATCTGCATAAAACCCGGCTGCAGATTTAGCTGGAGGCCCTGATTTATGCACTTGCTTTGGGCATTTGGACCTTTGATCCTTCTATGCTCTTTCTCTACATCACCTGAGCGAGGGCTTGTGTGATAGAGCTGTAGGGCAGCTGTTTTCCATACTTGTTCCCCTTCAGACATTATCTCTGAGCAATGGCAAAACAAACCAGGTACAATTACCAGCTTGTGGAGACTGAAGCTGATGTGCCCTGAATCTGTGGGGCCATGACTGTCAGGCAGAGGGGTCATGGGCAGTGGAAACTGTATCTGCTGTGGCCTTACTGGCACCACTGCCCACGCAGGCCCTCATGTAGGCTTAGAGGGTCACCAAAAAGGAAGAGCACATCTCATGTCCCTGCACACAGGGAACTTAATTCTCCTTGTAGTGAAGGTCTGGGCATTCCCACTAGGAATCCTTAGGCCTAGGATCCTGCCAGGTTCAACACTGGAAAATACCATGTAACATCAGCAAAACAGCTGAAACTCTGTCCCAGGAGAAAACTCTTCAGGACAGGATCCAAATAAATATTTTGAGACATATCTCGAGGAAAGGCTTTAAGAGCATGCCAGTCACTCCAAATGCCCAGATGATAAGGGCATTAGAAACAGGCAGTGAATACTGTGGATTTAACTCATTACCAATATGTTTACATTGGTGTAGCTTTATGGGAACCAGCAGAAAACAGTTACACAAGTGAGGAAGACCTAAGCCCGAATTGTCTAGGCTTTACACACATCAGTGCACACACTGTTCCTCTGAGTGTCTGCATTTAAACCAAGTCCTTTAAGAGCTCCATCCTAGCTGATGGACAAAAGCACATGCTGAGAAATTAATTTCTTCAAGGCTGTCATGCTCCTCTTGCTATCCAGAAGCCAGACTTTTCCCTCCAGTTGCATATATAATATTCCCTATTTGAAATGGGAGTACTGCCTCTAAAACTTCTGGGAAAAGAAATGCTGCTAATCCCTGGATTTTACTTACAACAAATGTGAGCATCATTGCATGTCTCTGCTCTTCCAGATCTGGAGAAGAAGCTTCAGGAACTGAATCAAACCAAACAAGATAAGGCAGAGCAACTGAGACAACTAGAGGAACAAGTGATAGCCATTAAAAATGAAATCATGGAGCAGGGAAGCAAGTATGCAACATGCAAGAGTTAGGATCTGAACAGACCATCAGGTAAAATGCAGCTGAAGTCATCATGATTACCACATCCTGAGCATCCTGGCACAGGACGCTGTCCTCTGGAAGTACATCTGAAGTGGCCTACTGAATATTGCAATTTTTTCTTTTTTTTCTCTTTTTCTTCTTTTGTCCAGTTGAGTTTAAATAGAAATAGGAAACACCTTCTAATAAACCATCTGATTTAGTAATCAGGTGTAGTCTTTGAGGAAGCTCTGCAATACACTCCTGTGCACAGTCTAGGGCATCTTGTGGTAGCGGGGTTGGAAATGCAGAAGATTCCTCAGAGAGCTGCTGGTAATGGCCTCAAAGACAGACTCCCAACACCCTGTGTCTTCTGCCAAACCCTAAATAACGTGGTTGTGCTGCGACCCCACACGGGGCTGCCCCGACCCGGATTGGGGTCCTAGAGGGCTCCTAGAGCCAACCCTACTGGCAACCAGCAGCATCCCCAGGCACTGTCACTGCTCCAACCCCATATCTTCACTGAGACGGAGCAGGGGGTGCACCAGGAACCCTGACGATGTGAGGGTTCCGCTGGGTTCACTGAAAATGCGACGGGCAGCACCTCCATGCAGCGCGGGGCCACTGGCGGTGGGCGACAAGGCCGATTCCCCGGTGCCCACTGGATGGCAGTGCTCAGATGCTTAATGCCGAAAGCACCTTAAAAATCTTTTCTCTGGCAATGGCGCTCCTGCGATGCCTGTTTTTCTTATGCTTGTAAGGGGTTTCACACATTTTTCATTAATGCAAACAACAACTGGAGAATAACTCCAGCTCTTAGGTTTAAGCAGTGAGTCTAAGGGCCAGAAATGTTGAAAACCAGTTTCTCCAGCTCTTCTCCCACATGCAGCACTTCACAGAAGTCAGGGTTTACTCAGCAGTTTCTTGTAGCCGCAAAGAATGCATGAATTGACCTAAATTTTATTCTGCAATTCCTTTTTTTAATAAAAATAAAGAAGGAAACTGCAGCTAAGCAAATGTTATAGAAGTGCCAGAGTTTTAAAAAGACTGCAGTGAGCTATGCTTCAGTTTAAAAATCCCGCCCTTGGTATACATACTCCTGCAGGACACAGAGCAGACTAATGATGGGTTTCCCTCAGTTAAAATGAGTCGTGTCATTCCCGGATTGTCTGGACTGTCCCAGCGCGAGGGACTTCATTCAGCACGGCGCTGCTTCAGAGCTCGGATGCAGCCCAGACCACATCTGTAAAAAGAGGAATGCTCTTCGGGAACACAGGGCTCTTAACATTTACCCATGCCAGCAGCACCCGTAAAACAATCCTTATCGATCCAACGGAGATAAACACTGCATAGTTATCACCCTGTGTTTACAAGAGCTAAAGTAGCATTGGTATGCGCTGGGGGCTTGGGTGGGAATTGCTGGCTGAGATTTCAGAGATACTCCTCTAACTCAAACCAGCCGTGCTCCAGGGCAATGTGCAACATACATTGCACCATGACACATTCTATTGCGAAAATAATGGAATCAAATTATAATTTTGATATAATCTAACAAAGCCACCTGAAAGCAGGAATGCACACAATTTGTGGGTCAGCATTTTCTTTACTTTAGCACTTAAAAAAAATAATCTGTGAGGTGTGAGGCTTCGTTCTAAGTTATTAGGCCGTAATCAGGTAATTGTATTTAGACTGACTTTGCCCTAATGAAATCGAGTGTTTCTGTTTTACTCGGAGCACACACCAAGCTGTTCATACACAGGTCTCCAAGTAAGGAAGGATTTTCTGCAGGTTTCAGTGCATCTCTGCTGCACTGCTCCTGGAAGAGGCAAACTGAAGCCCTTAAACAGAAATTCCCAATTGCGTATAAACCAAAATTATTTCATACATGGCTTTAAAAATCTGAATTCACAAGCAAAAAGTTGAAAGAGAACTTCCTCCTAAAATCCACTGTTGACTATGAGAATTGTGGTATGGCTTTCCGTAAGTTGCATGGATGAGAAATCTGTAAACACAAGGCAGTTAAACAGGCCTGGAGGGGAGATTTATCCACCGGGGGAAACAGAAATCGCTGGAAGGAAGAGAGAAGCAGGAAGAAGAAAGTCAGCACAGAGTCTAACCTCCCCTGCCTGCCTCCAAGCATGCTCAGACACACAAAGAAAGCAGATCTGATGGGATCAGCGACTACAGAACTCCAAATCCAGTCTGTGACAGCTTCTGAGGTTTACAGCTGTGCAGCATTTCCTATTGGAAGTGATGCAAAAACTTCCAAAGTGTTTTTCAAAGTCAATTTGTGGGGAAAATGCTGTCTCTAGATAAAAGGTACCTATTTGTAGCTCCCCCTGGACCTCTTCCTTGTGGGGAGAAATGGCTTCAGAAAACTGTTTCTTGAAAAAAACTTGAAATAAGTATCTTGCTGTAGAGCATTTTGACTTCAATGGCATTAATCAAAACGCAAACAACACTTAACCAAACGGACATATAATCAAAGATACATTTAATCAAAATCATATCAGCTCTGTCTACTAGGCATTCAACCACTGCAGTGTTTAAGAAAACGGGTGATCAAGTGGGTCCCACTGGGATCAATTTCTGAAATGTTGTTCTTTGAGAAGACTTCCAACCCTGCACAAACACAGACACTCCAGGGCTGTAAGGGTGGTTCACCAACTGCAAGGATAGAGCAAGACACAAAACTGAATTTTTATCATTTGAAGAATCAAATTAAAATACTCCCACTCACTATTTGTCACAAGCACTGCAGAGAGGGAGGGACACAGGCTTGCTGTTCCTAATCACTCACACACTAAATGTGGTGGTTTCAGTTACCTCTGAAAGAAGACCACAGTTATGGGTGATGGTGGCCACCCTGGTCCGTGGCTGAAGCTCCAGCTCAATCCCTGATGTCGCATGGCAGGGTCACCCCCAGGCTGGAACAAAGCGCGTTTTCATGCTGTCTGTGGCAAGGCACAAAGGAGCCTATAGGGGAGGATAGGACTTCTACAAGGCTATGAAACAGGAAAAAAAAAAAGGAGAAAACTTCAATAAAAGTTGAAAAAATATGGGACAGAAAAAAGTCCAGTGGCAATGAAACAGTCACACATGGGGTAATGCTGCTGCCCATCTGCCATGGATCAGAAATGGTTCTAACAACAGCAAAGCAAAACATTTTCTGTTAGCAGGGGACAAAAATGTTTGTTGTACTGAAGCTTAAAAAATATGACAGTGTTATGAAACGGAATTTGTTTTGTGAATTCAGAAGACCACACTGCAGAAGAAGTTTGGAACATTACAATTCCTGCCCTGACAGTTAAGAATGACTTCATTTCATGGATATCTTTAATGAAACAGCTCCACAAGTTCTTTAATCCGGAGTCTTGGGTTATGTTTCAAACCTGGTGTTTAACCTTTAGGGCAAGTCACTTGGTATCTCTCTGTTTCTGCTTATCCATCTGTAAAATGAGAATGAACATATTTACCTACCTCAGCAGGGTTTGCTGGGCCAGACAGACCATGGTGTGTTTTCGCTCTGGCACTGCAAATAGTGAGGGCAAAGTGTTCTTGAGGGACACTGGTACCTGGTAAAGATTTACACAAGTTCACGTTACACGTGCGCAAGCAAAACCTGGGTATATAAACCCAGGCATTTGTCCCAGCCACATCCATCCTTCATACATGCTCCTTGGTGTTTATTTACCAGTAATCCTTTTCCCTGGCTGCTGAGGGGACTCTGCCACCGGCCAACGAAACCCCCACGTTCTCCAGCAGAGGCCAGGGAACTGATGTGGAAGGCTGGGGTGCAGACGCAGCTCCAGCACAGCCATTCATTCCTTGCAGCTGCCCCAGTGCCCCTGGGAAGGCAACAGCGCCGTGTGCTTCCAGCGACTGCGACACCGCCTGGCAGTGGCTGGTCTGGGCTTGTCGGGCCTCTCTGCCCATGCCAGGGCCAGACCTGGCCATGTATGGCAGCACGGCCACCACCCCCAGGAATGGCACTCCTGAGCCACGTGTGCTGGCACCACAGCACCGGGCAAAGTGGGGCCACTGAGCATCGCATGTGACAGTTGCCAACCCCCTGGTTCTTTGCTGGGTTTTGGGCCTTACTGCTCCATTGTCTGTCCGTCCGTCCGTCCATCCATCCATCCATCCATCCCAATCCATCCCAGGGGCCCGGTTCCATCCACACTACCAGCAGAAGACAGGATTAGGTCAATAACCCCATTCCTTCACTGTTTCTCCACCGACAGGGGCAGGGAGGGGGGCACCCGATTGGTGATTCCTCCCACCTCTCCACCACCCCCTTCCGATTGTCGCATCCTGCCCCGACCCCGCTCCCGACGCTGCAGCGGAACAGCACAATCTGCGGGCCGGGGGTCTGTAGTTCCCCGTCCCCCGCTCCGGGCTCCCCGGCTGCAGAAGGGCCGAAGTTCCCCTCCCCAGCCCGCCTCCCACCCCTACTGACCTGCCCATCCTCGACGGCTGCGCTCCCCGCCCCGCCTGAGGGCCAGGCTGCCCGAGGCGGAGGGCCGTCCGGGAGGGGCTCGGCCCAGCCCCGCGGGTGCGGAGGGGGGAAGGAGAAGGAGGAGGAGGGGGAGGGCCGGGGGGCGCCCGGCGGCGCGGGGCCGCGGTCGGGAGCGGCGGCGCCTGCGTGGAGCAGCCGGAGCAGCGGCTTTCGGTGGCGCGTGGAGGGGCTGCCGCGTCCCGTCCCGTCGCGTCCTGTCCCATCCTGTCCCGATTCGTCCCGCCGCTGCCCGCCATGGGCCGCCTCCCGCTGTACCTCTGCTGCTGCCTCGGTAACTCCCGCTCTGCTCCGGCCGCCGTCGGGGCACGGCGGGCTGGGCGCGCCTCTGCAGCGCCCGCCGGGGAGGCTCGGGGCGCGCAGTCTGGCCGCGCTCCCGCTCCCCTCTCTCACCTTCTGTTCCCCTCTCTCCCTCCGCGGCCGCGCAGCGCTGTGGCCCGCGGCGGCACAGGAACCCGAGTACAGCTACGGCTGCGCCGAGGGCAGCTGCTACCCCGCCACCGGCGACCTGCTCATCGGCCGCGCTGCCCGCCTCTCCGCCTCCTCCACCTGCGGCCTCAGCCAGCCCGAGCCCTACTGCATCGTCAGCCACCTCCAGGTGAGCGCCGGGCGCGGGCGGGCAGCGCTCCCGGGCACCGCGCCGGCTGCCGCGCTCGGTGCCGGCGGTGGGGCGGGCATCGCCTCCTGCGCGGGGCGCGGGGACTGCGCGGGGCGCACGCCCGCAGGCAGCGCCCGGGCCGGGGCGGCGGGACAAGCCGCCGCCTGCGGGAGGGAGGCGCGGGCAGCGGTCTCCGGTGGGGCAGCATCGGGACCCCACAACCTGATGCGGTACCCCAAGCCCCGAGTCCAGGGAATCCCTCGCGGCTTTTGGCTCCCGATCCCCCTTTCCTGATCGAGGTCAATAAGGAAGAATGTGCCGCAGTAAATTCAATTAATCCTTTATTTCCAGGCTCGCTCGGAGCCGTCTAGACAGCTTCCTGATGGAGAGTGGGCTGTAGGGCCCGGCAATGTTTTGTCCAAAGTCCCCGTAATGTAATTACATGTGTATAGTCTCGGAGTGAAAGGGTGCAAATAAAGTTGTCTCAGCACATCTGGTGAGCTGTTGCTTTTTAAAGCCAGAAGCAGCTCATCAAACTTAAAATCTCTGAGACAGAAAGGATGGAGAAGAATAAACTATCAGTTATACGTGGAACTCGGTTGAACTGAAAGTAAAGGGATAATCTCCGGACGAATTACTGTGGAGACAATAGGGCCGGATTCTGGCACTTGGAAGGAAAACCATGGGAAGCAGAAGGGGCTGTAGCACTTGACTCATTTGTGCCCTGAAGTTACCAAAGCTCCCCCCCATCCCTTCCGCACATTTAGTTTTACCATATAAGCTCTGTTTATTAGAGTTAATACTTTATTTGACGTGGGATTTCAGAGTATGTTGCGATTGACTTTAACAATATAAGCATCTCTGGTAGAACAAAGTAACCAAGGTGCTTTGTTATGTTTTCTTGTCTCAAAAAATGTTGAAGTGCCGTTGTAAAAAACATCACTTCAGAAGTTCTCACGTGCCCGTATTCCTGATCTCCCAGCCCCGGTTCAGCATTTGGGATGTTCCTGGTTAGTTCTGAACCATAATGTGTGGTATTGAACAACTCGTGGGAAAGTGCCAGTATCCTCTTAGTAACATGGGGCTTGGCCGCGCTGAGTGCTTTGCAGAGTTAGGTCTTCTAGGATTCAGTTTTGGTCAGAGAAGGAGCAAGTTGTGGCATGAGGTGCAGGGGGAGAGAAACCTGGAGCAGACAGGTCGTCTTCCCTGGGACCTCTGCTCTTGCCATTCTTTGTGCTGGAGGAGTGTTTGAGGGCTCGTGGGAGGTGAATCCCTGAGCTTGGGAGGAGCCACTGAAGCCAGAACTGGTGAAATGGAAAGCCTGTGTGGCGCAGACCTGCCAGTTCTCACATTCTTGGCTGATAAAGAATTGTGCTTGTCTCCATGAACGTGCTGGAGGAACGATGCCTGTGTAGCTTTTGACAAGGATGAGTTGCTGGTGTATTGGGGCTCCCTCACTGCCATCCTATTATCTCCTCTCCCTCATCTGCCTTGTCCCGCTGATCTGGGCAGGAACCCTCCCTTTTGGTTTGGTTTGCACCCTACCTTGCAATCACAAAGTGGTGGTTTTAGGCACTAGGACAATGCAAAAATAGCACTGGTTGTAGTAATAGCCATGATGGGGTTTTGTCCCCCTGGTGAAGAAGCTTCCAGTTTTCCCAAACAGCACATGCCAAACTTGCTCTGAGCTGGTTTTGCTTGGGCACACCTTGTAATGTGTGCAAATGGACTTTATGTGCACAGTTCGGTGTTGCAATGGCAGGTGAAGAGACAAGGTTTGGGTAGGAGTTTGACAAGCTGAATTCAGAGAAAAAGGGCTAAATCACTGAGGGCCCCTTGATGTGCACTGAGCCTCACGGGAGGTATCCCTAATGCAGGCAACTTGCATCTCCAAAAGCCAGAGTTATTTCACACAAGTTGTTATGATGCAGTTTTGCACGTGTGCATTTTTACAGTAGCAATTCAGCAATTTTCTGTATATGCTGCCATTGGTTTTGAATTCCACTTCCATACATGCAGTGGAAGAGATTTCCTGAAACTGCAATTTTGATTGAAAACATGCTTCCCCTAAAAATGAAGTTTATGGAATTCCTGGCATATTTTCCATTTGGCAATTTGCATTAATTCGTAAAGGTAAATACACTTAGCATTTCAGTGAAAAAATATCTTTGATGACTCCTGCAGGCAAAATGAGTGGAATGTGATATGGATGGAAAATACTCTTATCTGCAGGAAGCAACTATTGCCCCATGGATAAAATCAGTAACGCTGATTATCGTGTTGTTTCAGGAGGACAAAAAATGTTTCATATGTGACTCGAAGGATCCCTTCCACGATACTCTCAATCCCGACAGTCACCTCATTGAAAATGTCGTCACCACGTTCGCTCCAAATCGCCTGAAGCTCTGGTGGCAGTCGGAAAATGGTATGCGGCTTGTCCAGAGCAATTTCCGGGGCTGGGAGCTGTTTTCCCTCCTTTTGTTTAAGGGTACCTGTGGGTTTGCTGTTATCGCTGGCCCGCTCATTACTGCCCTGTGAAGGATCATGCTGCGTGAGGAGATGAGTAAAACTGGCTGCTTTTGTGTGCCCTGGAGCGGTCCTTAATCTGTAACAAAACCCCCCGAGTCCTCCAGAAGTGTTGGAAACAGCCGTCCAAGCACTCTGCAAGAATCCTTTCCTAAAGAGAAGAGTTTTCCACACTGGCCTCAGATCTCCCTCATATTTGGGCAGCAGGAGCGGAGCAGCCTTCCAGGAGTAAATATCCCAGGGCTGTGCTGCCAAGGCAGCACAACAGGGCTTCCCCGCGCCACTGGGCTGGAGGCTGTAGAAGGAGGAGGTTTGGGCACAGAGCTGGGGGCTGCTGCCGTGCCTGCAGACCTCCCATTTCCTTTTCCTACCCCAGGAGAGTAAAGCCAGGGATATTTCTTACCGTACAAGCTGTCTTCTCCCTCCTGAGCTCCCTGAATTTCTGTACTATATGCCAAACAATAAAGTGAACTGCAGAAACAAGCCAGCTAGTTAAAAATTGCATATTAGTTTGGTGGGGTTTTTGTTTTTTGTTTTAATCCTTCCTCTGCCTGTTTTACTTTTCTGGTTATGCTTTTGGCATGCCTTCATACATAAAACAAGGCAGCAAGGGTTTTTCAAACAGCAGTCCTACCCTGAAGCCTTAGAGCCAGCTGGACAGGATGGGATTTTTGCAAATGCATTGGCAGTAACAGCCTTACTGTATATGAAAAAAAAAAAAAGGTAATATTTTTAACAGTTTTGCTGCCTCTTAAAGAAAGGTTTTCACTAAATCCTTTTTAACCATTTAGATCAGCCTAGCAAGCTGCTTGCCTCCAGCAGCTTTCTTCCAGCATTCCAGATAATTCATGTTTTTTGCAACAGGCTTGGCAGCATTCACACAGAAAAGTTCTTAGCTCATAAGGTCATGAAAATGTCCTTCAACAATAAAAAACAAATGATTCTTTCTGTGCAATTAATGTTTTCATCTATTCAGGCATACAGTGTAAGGGACCATTGCTGCATGCTTCACAGAAGGTTACAGCTGGTCAAAAATTTAAGTGCCTTTTTGTTTTATTATTTTCATTTCTTACCCTTTCTCCTCTCTGTAAATCTTGATTTTATTTTTTTTTTCTAACTACAGTATAATTAGTATCCAGGTGTTTCGAGAGCTCTTTTCACAAGGCAAAATAATATTGGTAGCTGTTTTTCTTCCTTTCTGTGTAGAGTCCTTGACCGCAGGTAGATGTACAGCAGAGTTTGGAAAACCTTTTGCCTCTCACCATTTTCTTAACCCTCAGGATCACAAAGCAGGGTTGTGATAGTTGCTTTAGGAGTGTCTCAAAACTAGGTTGTAAAGGAGCTGTTCTTGTGGCCAGGAGAGTCCAGAGTGAGAGAAAAATGGTAGGAAATGGCCCCCAGCAGACATCAGTGAGACTGGGAGGGCTGCAGAAGCTGCTGGTGCTGCCAGAGAGGCTGTGGTGTGGGAGGACAGCCTGGGGCCACCACACAGGTCTGGGCACAGCATCCCTAGCTGTACTGGGGGCTTTGGTGCCAGGACTCAGCCCATGGTGGTTCTGTCCTTGCCCAAAATCCAGTGATGCCAGCCACGGTTCTCAGTCTGAAATCACCGCACTGCAGGCTCATGCTCTGGGTGCGGTGTGTTTGGTGCTGATCATGCACAGGAATTCCATGTGTGATACTCTTCAGCAGGTCCTTGGTGTTTCCCCCTGTACCCCAGGAATGCACTAAGCCATCATATTCCTTTTTCACAACAGAGCCAAGTGGTAAAGAAAATAGTCTGTGAGCCAGCAGAGTGAAGAGCTTTGGCAGAATTTAGATGCAGAGACTGGCAGGTGTCCTTGCTTGCTGAACACCTTTTCTCTGCCCCTGCAGGTTTGGAAAACGTGACTATCCAGCTGAACCTGGAGGCTGAGTTTCATTTCACTCATCTCATTATGACCTTCAAGGTAAGGAAGCCACAGCCTTACCCCAAACCCTAAAACATGAGGAAACGAGAGGTCTCGTAGTCCTTCAGGTCTGTCTGAAATTTGGGATTTGGGCTTTGTCTGAGCTGTTTGGCCTGAATTTTTTGGAGCTGCCAACCATTAACCAGTGCTGAAGTCATGCAGAAAGGCTGAGTTGTGACGTGTGTTTGAACTCCAGTGAGGCTGAAGAAGGAGTCATACTGAAGCTGGGTTTTGTGTTGGTGTGTCTCTCTGGTGGTTGTGTTCTAGAAGATTGTTAGCTAAATCGTATAGTAGCAAGGGTTTTTTTCCTGAAAAAAGTTGGCCATGGTATCAGTTTTCATTTGGCAAATGGAAAGGTCTTCAGGAAGAAGGAACATCTGTACACAAAGTGTCTTTGTTTTTTTACAAACAGATGTCTTGGAATGGTAGGTTATGTCCTGTACATCCTAAATGCTCTTCCCATGTGGACAAATTAATCTCTTCGTTTTTACGCATCAGCTTTCTAGGACAGCTGGTTCCTCTTCCTGTGGTGTTGACTAGGGTTTCTCCCCCTGCCTTAAGGTGGTGGCTGAGGTGGAAGCTGGTCCTTTCTGCTGGAGTCAGCAGTGAGGGACCCCCAAAAGACCCCTGACCTGATGTGGGTGCTGCAGCCATTGTACCGCGGTGCTGCAGCTTGGTCTGCTGTCAGGAGGAAGACTGCAGGGGAAAGACAGTTTTAATGATACTTTGTGGACTTTGTGTGGTAGACACTTGAGCTGCCTTACTTCTGGGTTGCTAAATATTTTTGTTGGGTGAGGTACTGGTTTCTAAGTTGGGTGATATTTTCAGCCAGGAAGCAGAGAGAAAATTTCTTTCCAGCTGTGACTGAAATGTTTTTGTGCTTGGCTCTGGGACGTCCTCCTCTGAATACATAAAACTAAGGAAGAGACTGTGGGCATTTCTTGGTAGGTACAAGCCAGAGTTAAATTAATATCTGAATATTTGGAAGGCAGCACATAAATTAAAACATGATACTTTTTAGGTCAGAGGGATAAAAATATTTTCAAAATCTCATTAGTTAGTTGTTCTAGAGTTGAATACATGTAGGTAAGAAGGACACTGGTTTGTGTGAAGCAAATGCAGCCTGACAGAGTGTGGGCAAGGCCAGCTGGAGGAGGGTCACTGGGGACTGGGGGAGTCAAGTGCAGCATGAGTGGATGAAGCTGAACCTCTCAATCTCCTTAAAGAAGGTTTTATTAAGGCAGCACAGAGGACAGCTGGCACTGAGTGTCAGAGATGCTGCAGAAGGTCATGTGATCAGACAAAGAGGTAGGAGATGCTGGGGCTTCTCTGAGCATCAGAGGTACCTGCTCAGCAGTTAACTTCTGGGCATCAGAGCTGGGTGGGAAGCACTGACAGTGGCCTCCTGGTCCCTACAGCAGGAGAGGAGGCCCATTAGGTCCTTTGTAAAAGACCAGGTGAAGAGATACAGCAAGGAAGGTGGTGCTGCTTTCCACAAGCAGTGAGAAAAAATCCTTCTGTCTCTGTAAAGCCCTGCTTTAACCTCCACTTTTCAGAAAGGGTTTGGAATCCAAAAAACTTACAAGTTTTCTTACTTACTGTAAGTGTGTTTAGGCACTTGGCCAATGAGTGCCATCTTTTGGAGACAGGTAGTCTATGGTTTGATGTGTGTTACTTCATGTATCTGCCTCTGAGAAGAAAGCTGAATATCATCAGAAAAATATTTCCGATATTTCCACATATTGGAAATAGTCGGTGCGGGGAGAGAGATTATTATCCAGATAAGTGGACTGCTTACACTAACAAGGCTCAATGTAAATGCAAGTAATAATTAACCAAATAAAATCTCTTGTTTTTCTGTTAGACATTCCGTCCTGCTGCAATGTTGATTGAAAGATCGTCTGACTTTGGACAGACTTGGCAAGTTTACAGGTATTTTGCCTATGACTGTGAGAGCTCATTTCCTGGGATTTCAACTGGACCCATGAAGAAAGTGGATGATATAATTTGTGATTCCCGATACTCTGACATTGAACCTTCAACAGAGGGAGAGGTCAGAGGCATTTTCTTCCAGTATGTTTATTGTGTAGACTTTTTGCTTACAAATTCAGATTGAAGTTGAATCTTTTCATTGTTTGATTTTTACCCCAGGTAATATATCGTGTTCTAGATCCTGCTTTTCGAATTGAAGATCCATACAGTCCAAGGATTCAGAGTATGTATGCAGTTCCTTTCAGGCTGATTTGAAAGCATTTCAGTACTTACTTGCTTACAAAAACTGGTAAGCAACAAACAAAGTCATGCATTAGCCCCAATACCAGTTTTGAAGTCATATGAATACCTTTGTGCATGGCTCCTTTTCCTGGCTCAGACAGTGATGTGCTGGGCAGTAAGAATCAGTGTTGTGAACTCAAGGGATTGCTCTTCCCTGCTTCATTGGAGTTGGTCCTTTTCTTAACTGATCAGGAATTTATTTTCATTGAAGAACCCCTCTCCCCAAAATACATGCAGTTGCCAAGAGAAACCTTGGAATGTGATCCTGTGACTGTAAGTATTCAGAAAGCAAATAAACAGCGCTACAAAGGTACTTACTTCATTGTGTGTTTCTAGCTAAAATCAATGGGGTCGTGGTTTGTTTTTCAGAGCGAAGTCGTGGCTTTGGAACAGTTGGCCATGGTAGCACTGCATGGCTGGGCCACACAGATGTGGTTATAAACCACAGCTTGCTGTAATGTTCCTGTATGGTCATGGCAATCCGTGAATGCAGAGGTGGAGAGATCTGTTGCTCAGTGTGGCTTAAAGAGAAACCTTGTGGGGCATTTGGCCTGAGGGAACTGCAGTGCTTGGCCTTAAGCTGACCTCTGGTTTAATATGCATTCTCAGGTTTGGTTCATGGCCCTCAGTGTAAAGCTACCTGGAGCAAAAGGAAATATGTGAAGTAGAGGAGTGTCTGCTGGTTGCTATGAGTTTAATGTTGGTTTTTTTACTCAACATTTTAAAGGAGAAACTGCTTTCATGAGCTTGAAGTGCTTTTTCAAGCCTAGTTCAAGGCTATAAGAAATTACACAGGATTCAAAGTAAACATGTAGATGGTATTAATTACTGCAATATTGTATTCCCAGGGGTTATCCTTCAAGAACTTCTTTGTATTTGGTCCGTGATGGGGTGTTGCTTCTTTCCACAAAATGTAACTAATTATATTTGCTAGGAAAGTTGGGCGTATACAAAAGAAGAATTATTTGTCTTTGTTTCCAACTAAGACTTTTTCCAAAAGTCTCGTAACTCTTAAAGCTCATGGTCCACTTGGCAGCAGTTTCTTAATGTCAAGTCCTTGCCCATCTCATATTTTAAAACCCCAAAGAACCAGTGTCTTTTAGGTGGTGCTTTATGCTTGCCTTTAACATTTGTGTGTGTGCCTGTGCATGTCTCTAATAAAATAGACCAGTATTTTTAATTATGCTTAAACTTACTTACACAGTTATCAACCTGTAGTAAAATAATGTAGTTTCTTTTTTTTTTAATTTGGGGAGTATGAAGTGATATGTAGGTGCTGAAATTAAATCTGATCTAATTTGCCCATAGGAAGCATGCTTAGGAAGTCACTCCTGGCTTTCTCCCATTCAGTATAGTATCTGGTAAATGATTCCAAAATGGGCTCGCTGGTTAGGGTTTTTTTGTGCATGTCCCCTGCAGACCTGTTAAAGATCACAAATCTGAGAGTGAAATTCGTCAAGCTGCACACGCTGGGAGATAACCTCTTGGACTCCAGGATGGAGATCCGAGAGAAGTACTACTATGCCATCTATGACATGGTGGTTCGCGGGAACTGTTTCTGCTACGGACACGCCAGTGAGTGTGCGCCAGTGGAGGGCTTCGATGAGGAAGTGGAAGGAATGGTAAATAGTCACACTTCTCTGCATAAAACTCTTCTTGTCTGTGCCTCTTTTAAGTGATTTGTACACAAATGTAAATATGACACTCTGTCCCTCACCTCTGCATGCTTGATTTTCAGACAACAAAACTGTTTCAATTATTACTCCTCAGCCAACACATCTGTCATTGTTGGTGTTAATCAAACACAGATCTCAGATTAGGTGATAATTGTTTTAACATTCCTTTTCTAATTATGTTAAAGAGCTGATGAAATGAAAAGGTAGGAATGAAGAAAGGGAGTGTAACCTTATTAGGTCAGAGATCAGTGTATGCATTGACTTGGTTACCTTAAAGCTGAAGTGAATAGAGGCATCAAAGGCTGAAACACCTATGAATCAAACGTAATCTATGTTTGTATCGGTTGTTACCAGCTGAGAAGTGGAGGTTGTAGCCCTAATAAGCACAGGCCTTGAAGGAAAACCCTGATTGCCTCGATGGGGTGCTGCTGCACAAGTGCCACATCCCTTCTGGGGTCTGCTTTTCTCCATGATTTTTGCCTGACAAGCAGTAATAGTACCCTGTTAATGGGTGAGTTATTAACTAGTTGGAGATGTGGAAGCATGTGGGAAGGTTGTGTGGGTTGTCCAGGGCTGCTCCACTGCTCTGTGTTTGGATCAGCGTCTCCACCCAAGCTTTGCCTTTAACATCATGGCTGCAGTGCTGGTAGTGCCAGTCTGTTGCAGCAGCTGTCACACAACCACTGTTGGTCGTCTTCGTGCTTTGTTCTGTACACACTGAAGGCAAAGCCTGGGCTGATGTTGATAAACCCCATCTTTGCTTTGAGAACCAAGGCAGGGCTGGAAAGAGGGCACTGGGCTAGTGACCTATAAATAGATGCATGTTAATAGCTAATTAACAGCTAGTAAACAGCTAACTTTTAGTTCCAGTAGGCTTTTGTGATTATTGAGGTGTTTATTTCTGAAAGCATTTATTCAGGCACTAGTTTCAGTAAGGAAAGAAGGACAAATCTGTATGAGGACACCTGGGCAGGTGATGAACATTCCTATGGCCCTTTATGCCTTTCTAAATGCAGTTACATGGATTAAAGTCTCCAAAAGTATATGTCCATTATGTGCTCGCTTTATTTTGCATTAACTGTAGAATGGTTTGGGATTTTTCTTTTTCTTTTATAACAAACTCTTTATTCTTTCTTTTTTTCCTTTTTTTTTTTTCGATTACAGGTTCATGGTCACTGCATGTGCAGACATAATACCAAAGGATTGAATTGTGAGCAGTGTTTGGATTTCTACCATGACTTACCCTGGCGTCCTGCTGAAGGCCGCAACAGTAACGCATGCAAAAGTGAGTTGGAGTAAAATGCAGAACTGGGTGCCATGAGCATTATGTTCTGTTACTTGGAAACTTGTGACCATGTGTAAAATCCTTCATGTTCTTTGGTTGACACTGGTCTGTCTTTTCTGCAGAGTTGCACTTCCCCCAGGACTCTTACTTTGCTTTGTCTTTGTCACAGAGTGCAACTGCAATGGCCACTCCAGCCAGTGCCACTTCGACATGGCTGTGTACATGACAACGGGGAACACCAGCGGGGGCGTGTGTGACGACTGCCAGCACAACACCATGGGACGCAACTGTGAGCAGTGCAAGCCCTTCTACTTCCAGCACCCAGAGAGAGATCTGCGGGACCCTGACGTCTGTGAGCGTAAGTGCAACCCCATCCACAGTGTGGGAATGGCCTTGGGATCCTTGGGGACAGGGGATTGTCTTGGAGGTCTTGAGTGAGCCTGGCTGGGTTTTGTTTTTTCTTTGAGAATCTGGAAATTTACCTGGTCCTTGCATGTCCAACCCATGTCATGCCTAATACTTGCAGGAGTGACAGTCTTTCTACACAGCAGCTGAGTTTCAATAATTCAGTGTGAGACTTGGCCTTTAATTTTGCAGCAGTTAATAAAACATGTGCAATGCTTCCTTCCTAGCTTGCAACTGTGACCCAGCTGGCTCCCAGAATGGTGGGATCTGCGATCGCTACACTGATTTCTCCACTGGCCTCATTGCCGGACAGTGCCGTTGTAAATTATTTGTCGAGGGGGAGCGTTGTGACCTCTGCAAAGAAGGTTTCTATGGCCTGAGTGCTGATGACCCAGCGGGTTGTCAGTGTGAGTAAAACCATATGTTCCTTTATGTGTGATCAAAAACTCTTTGAGGTGCTGTTTGTGTGGGAGAAGATGGTTTGTGGGATGGATTTTTTAAAAATTTTTTTCACGTTTTTGCTAAAGGGAGAACATTGCTCTAGATTTGCTGTAGCTTGGAGTCCACTAGCCCTTAAAACATAGTTTGCCAGCTGATCCTTCTAGTGTATTCAGTGGAAATAGCGTAATCCTCCTTATTTCTTTTCAATTACAAGTCTCTAAGCCAGGGAGGTTTTACTGGAATGGGTGGTGGGGAAAGAGTGAAATTAATTTCTGTCCTGGGGAATTCAGGGGAAACTTTAAGGTATATATTTAAGTTGAACACTGTCTAAAATATAACTCCAATCCTGCTTTTGACCTGCCTCTTTGTATTTCCCAATCTAGCTTGTGCGTGTAATCCTCTGGGTACCCACCCTGGGGGGAATCCTTGTGATTCGGAGACAGGAAACTGCTATTGTAAGCGTCTGGTGACAGGAAAGCAGTGCAATCAATGTCTGGCAAGTAGTTCACCGTCAAATAAATTAGGAGACACTGGTGTGGGGGAGGCTGGAGTGTGGGAAGCGTGGAGCAAGGTGCTGGCCACTGTCGCTGACTGCCTACTAGCCCGTGCCTGGCATTAGGCTGGGGAGGACACCTCGGGATGTCAGGAGCCATGAAGTGTGCTGTGTTTTGGGGAGCTGGGATGCATGTCAAGGCAGACAGGAGCATCCAGTTTAATTCCTGGGACCATAAGGAATGAGACATTAGGAGACCTGTGGTTGCTCTGTGATAATGAAGGATCTGGGGCAATTCTGGTGAAGTCCTTGCTGGGGTGAAAGACAAAGTGGTGAGGGAAACAGTGTTACCAAAAAAATTGCTTTCTAAACAGGCCATTATTTTAGGCAGGGATTATTTAATACACCTACATTTCCATGTAGCGTTTATGCGTGCTGGACTGTTATAGAAACACACTGTCAGATAACTGGATGTGTTTGTACAAACACTGAGAAATTCTTACCTAGCAGTGAATTGCATGGAAAAACCAAACAAACAAGTCTGTCTGTCTGTCTATCCAGCAAGCAAGTTGCAGAGTAGCAGCCCTGCAAGGGCAGTGTCCCACACAAATAGCCACCACCCCACATGTGGCTCTCTTGCCCTTGAAATCTTCAACAGAGTGGGAGGAGAGCAGGTGGGGAAGTGGTGTTGGTGCTTGTGGGGGTAGACCCACAACCAGGGGAGCAGGATTCATGGGTTGTGGGGCAGTCTGGGATAGTTTATGCTAAGTTTTTAAAAATACGCCTTTGTGTTAGATGGAACTAAGTCTGCACCAGGTTACAGTGCTGGTGATGTTTTGTTCTGCAGCCTGAGCACTGGGGCCTGAGCAATGACATGGACGGATGTCGGCCGTGCGACTGCGACCAGGGTGGAGCGCTGAACAACAAGTGAGTCCCAGCCCGGTGATTCTCCTGTCATCGTTCTCCCAGTTTCACCTTGTTGCACCCACAACATCCAGGGCTCAATGTGCTCTGGGGGAGGATGCTTGATACCCATCTTTCTGCTTCAGAAAGTGCCAGGTCTTGATTGCAGCAAGGGTGACAGGAGTACCCATGTCTTTTCTGTGCTGAGCAACCTCTGTTTGTGCCACTGATGCAAGTGACCATGTAAAACTGTTTTTAGTGTAGCGCTGCCTTTGTCAGCCAGGGTAGGAACCAGACATGGATTAAGCTCTGCCTTGGCTGTAACCTGGGGTATGGTCCATGTCAAAGCTTTGCTCTTACACGATGAAAGCAGGAATCAGGCAGTGACATGGACAGGCTGGTTCTTGCTGTGCTCCCAAATCTCCCTTTGGCCAGTCTGTCTGCCCACTGGTGCTGGGGGAAGCACGCTAGCTGCACCGTACTGCTCTGTTGCTGCAGTGGTGCTGCATGGTATTGGATGTGGACCTGCAAGTGCCCACTGGGGAGATGGATGCTTTTTAGAGAAAACTGTAGGTTTTCAATATGCATCCATCAGTATCAGCATGGAAAGCTTCTGGTTTAGATGCCCTGTCAGTGGGGTGCTGGGTAGCCAGATTGCTCCTCTGACCAGAGCAGTTCTCTACATGCTAGGTGTGTGTCCAACCCCTGGCTCATCAACAGCAGCATGTTCTTTTGCTTTTATTTTTCCCATCTCCCCTTCATTCCACAAACCCTTTGAAATGTCATGCTTTTGTCTAAAGCCACAGAAGTTTCCCAGTGGGGTCAATGAACTGTTTCCCACTGGAGCCCATGGGGCCACACTGGGGGAGTGTGGGACTGCTGTTGGTGTGACTCCCGTAGGTTGTCACAGCCTACGGACACCCCATCTGCATCAGGGATTGCCGTGGGAATGTCCCACGGGCCGTCTCTCCTGTCTGCTCCCGAGTGAATTATTAGCCCTTGGCAGACAGCAGTGTGGATGTTAGGGATTATTTACTCCCCCGTGCTTGCTCCCTGCGCACAGATGGGTTACACCACACAGCTCAGAACAGCTCCCCCAGCACAGCTGCTTCCAGGGCTTTGGGGTAACAGCCCAGCCATGGCCCAGCCTGTTTCCCATGCACTGAGCCTGTTGATTGCAAAACCATGTGGGGAGGGGATGTGCAGCATCCTGGCATGGGCAGACAGCAGCTGTGCTTTCCTCCAACCACAAAAGAGTCACAAAGCCCAGCTCTGGCTCCTGACTTCTCTCTCTCACGTCATCGGGAAGGGGGAGCTTTGCCCTCTTCAGGGCTCCTCTCCTCAGCTGCTGAATTGCTGCCTTCTGGCTCCCACTCAGGGTGTGAGATGCTGTGCCTCGCCCAAAATTCATCCCTGTGGTGTAACCCAGGTGGTGGAGTTACTGCCTCCCCGGAGGGGAAACTTCCCATCTCCTCTTCTGGGACAGCTAAGGCACTTCTGGCTTCTCAGAGTGAACATTTAAGTGCATCTCTGCAACTTCAAAAACAGTTTAAGTTAAAAATGCTCTTGGTCTGAAGGCTTGAGGAGCCTGGAGATTGTTCATGGAAACCAGAGGCATTTACCTTTAAAAAATGTTTCTAAATCCCACTCAAGTTTAAAGAAAGAGGTGTATTTTGGTGGACCAAAAAACATTCCTTTGAAAAGGTGTGATTGGGTGTGTGCAAAATTACAATGTGCTCAAGGGTTCTTCATGATGCAGGGCAGACACTCTGGGGACAATAAAACAGCCAAAGCAGTTTGGAGTTAGAGCTGTATTGAGTAAAGAAAATGGCTCATTATGAAAGAAGGGGAGATCTGTGTGTCACTCTGGACAGACGTTCTGGTGATGGCCCTGACTGCCCCATGTCACTGGTTGTGTCTGTCCTACTCTAAAGCAGCCAGGGATAATTTTCCCCATGTGTAGCTGCTGATGGTGACCTGTCTGGATGCTTTGCAACAAGTGAGAGCAGCTCAGCATCCTGGGGCACGTAGGGTCATGCATGTTCTTGTTCTGCCTGAGACCATACAAACAGATATGCTGCCTGTGTGGCTTGCAAGCTTGGAGCCAAAGGCTGCCCTCGGCTTGCAGGGCAGATGTGCCTCTTGGCTATGTCTGGTAGCAAGTGAAGCTTCCCCAAACTCCTGTCCCCCAGGGAACCACTGCATCCATAGCATGAAATCCTCTCACCATCCAAACAAAGGAAACTGCTTGCAAACTGCCTGCTGGAAGTGGTCTCTGGTCCATGCTTGCTTCCAGCCTGAGCCTAGATGTTGTTTTGGGAGAGTGATAGTTGGGTTGAGCCAAGTCTGTACCCAGGACTGTGCTCCTGCTTTAGTGGTGCAGATGGCCCAGCTGCAGAGCCCCAGAGCACGTCATGTCTGCTGTGTTCAGAGGTGCTTCTCCTCCTGTGTCGTTTAAAATGTCAAAGTGGAAGATCGCTCTAACACTGTGTCAGCATAGCCAAGATCTGTTGTAAATTCATTTCTCTTCCGTTTTAGTTGCTCAAGTGAATCTGGCCAATGTGAATGCCGGCCCCACATGTTTGGACGTCAGTGCAACCAGGTGGAGCCTGGCTATTACTTCATTTCGCTTGATCATTACATCTACGAGGCGGAGGAAGCCAGCTTGGGTCCTGTGAGTAGCAGTTTTTGTGATCGGGAGTATCTGGAGAGGTGTGGGCAGGTTGTTTCACCAGTTGGTGCTTGGAGGTGTCTTTTATACCCTGTGTGTTTTGCAATTAACGTGGAAAACACAAAACTGAAATGTATCAGTAAACCGTTAACCTGTAGCTCTTCAATCTTAGTATCAATAAATAATGTAGTAATTGAGGGGACAGGAATGGCCATTTTTCTTTTTAAACCTGTTTTTTTGATCATTACTGTACAGTTAGTTTTCTGTCACCATCCCCCTCTGTACCCCACTGCATGTGTACCCACCACATCCACTTCTCCTCTTATCTCAAGAGGGGTGGGACGCAGACACTGGCTCTTCTCTTTGGTGCCACTGAAACTGGGAGTGAACAAAGCGCGCATTTAAGCACATTGCCACAGCTTTTATAGTTTCTGTACATCAGTAACATTTCTTTTATTAGTGACTAAAACCATAGTTGATTGTGCAAAAAACTGTTTTTGTAAGTGAGGTTGCCTCTAGCTTGTTTTGCCTGCTTGTACTGTGCGACAGGGTCTCTGGCTCTTTCTGTTGCCCATCACACAGCCTTGCTTTCAGTTCATTAACAGCAGCTAGGTGATTACATCAATCAGTTTTGCCTCCAGCAAGGAGTCGGGGAGATGGAAATAATGGTTTCTCTAAAGCAGCAGATCCTTGTCTGCCTACAATCAGGGCACTCGGTGCCCTAATTTATTTGAGCAAAATGCAACCACTTTTCAGTTTCAGCCAAGGAAGAGGATTTTTGCTCTCAGATAACTGCAGAAAGGGAAGACAGCGCAGAGCAGAAGTTGTACCACAGCAGAGGTCACATGAGCCGGCACAGGGTTTTTGGTGTATTTGTGTCTGCCCAACTGGAGAGGTGGTACCCAAGGGCCTTCCAGGGCTCAGGGATGGAGGAGCCCAGCACGAAAATCCACCTTGCCAAGCAGAGGAAGGGGATGTGCTGCTGGTTTGCCTTTTGAAACCTTCAGAACAAACAATTTAAAAAAACACCAATATTGAAAAGCTTTCTCACAAATCTGATGATAGACTAAAACTCTGAATTCCCAGGTGAGGGGTCCAGCACAAGACCAAATGAAGTGGTTGCAGGGATTCACAGGCAGTGCCAAGCCCCTCTGCTCCTCACAGCTGCATGCCCTTGTTCGTGTCATGCCTGCCATCCTTTCTGGGGAGCTCTGATCTTTATGCAAAGCCAAAGGCTAATAACTTACAGCCAGGCTCTATTCAAAGAGTGTGAGAATACGTTAGAGGACATCCTGAAGTGATACGTATATATATAGACATTTCCTTACATTTATCCCTTTCTACTAAAGCAGCTTCCTTAGGAACGCACAGGATGTTGTTCTGTGGAGAGAACTATTCGTGGATACAGATATGTTTGAAACAGGAAATTTGAGCACCATGTTTCTATTTTCTGTTACCTTTTTCCTCTTCTTTGCTTTATATAAAAAATAGATAAAAACCTGACACCTCAGACTGAAAAGGGTGACCATGTGTTGATTTGGCTATGAAATATCTATTGATGATTAGGATGTCTGTTCTTTAGTGACACCCTGCTCATTAAAGCCATGATCTGCTTTTCAGATGTTATTTTGAGCAGTGGTTTGGTTTGAAACAGCCTGGAATAGTCAGGAAGCAATTAGCACTCAGGCTTGGGTGGTTGATGGAACAGTAATGTACCACTGCAGTAAATCCTACTGCTACGAGTACGATGTAGAAATCTGTATGGTAAAAGAGATGTCATAGCTGGTGAATTAGTTACTCACAGCAAGTTTTTAAATTTAATTCTGCACCATAGCAGAGAAATAAATGAAGAGTTGTGCAGTCTTGTTTTGCTTTATCTCTCTTGCATTTGTTATGTTGTTAAGTGAAGGGGCAATGGTGTGCACACATATGGATTTAAAAGAGAATTTGTGTTGTCTGGGATGCAAACAGTGGATACTGTGATTCAGAAGTCATTCATCAGCAGACCCCCCCCACTTCGTGTGCCCCCGTGGGGTATTGAAATATCTGTTCCATTTTGTAGGGAGTGAACATAATAGAGCGCCAGTACACGCCAGACCGTACACCATCATGGACAGGCATAGGATTTGTGAGGGTCCCTGAGGGGGCATACCTGGAATTCTACATTGACAACATCCCCTACTCCATGGAATATGATGTTCTGATCCGCTATGAGCCGCAGGTGGGTCTGTGAGTCTGGGCATTGCTGCCCCTCAGCAGGGGCTGGCTGTCCTGCTTCAGAACTGACATGAGCCTGGCACTTTCAGGAGTCATCAGGGCTCAAAGACAAGAACAGGTGCTCAGTTAAATGTCTGAGATGCATGAAAATCCAAGATGATGTTGACTATTTCTAGTACTATTTGCTTTACAGTTTATTTCCCTATTGCATTGTTTCAGCACCTGTTTAATGCGCAAATTAAAAAATGACAAGTCTCATCAGGACAGATTAGCTTATAAATTTGTTATTGGCCAGATGGCCATCATGCACCTTGGGAAACAAATTGCCCACCTTGGATGTTGAATGCCTGCAGCCAAGAGTTTGCAAGCAGTTGGCTCTGGTAATTCACAGAATGAAGGGAAAGAGAAAAATCCCTCCATCTCCTTGCCTAGAGTTTGTCAGCAACTAACTGCAGTGAATACTCAGATGCAGGACCCAAAGATGAGGGAAGAGGAGGTCACCAAACCCCATGCAGATGGGGCTGCTGGCCACCTGCTTCTTGCTCTCATCCCACGCCTGCAGCTGGTAGATGCCCCATTGATGTAGCAGCTGTAGCCCCATCCACCCTGAAGCACAGTGACCACCCCGTCTATGCCCACGCTTTTCCTGGCCTGAGCTCTGGATGCTTCCAGAAGTTTATGATTATTACTTGATACTGATGAGCCTCTTTTTTCCCCCAGTTGCCTGATCAGTGGGAAAAAGCTGTGATCAGTGTCTCGCGCCCAGGCAAGATCCCCACAGGTAGCCGGTGTGGCAACACAGTTCCTGATGACGATAATCAAGTGGTCTCACTGTCACCTGGATCCAGGTTGGTATAACTGGATGGGCAAAAGGAGAGGAAAGAAAAAAAAAACCATTTAAAAATTGAAATAGAAAAATGTCATATTTTCAGTTTGCTGTAGCCTCTATGAAAATAGGTGAAAATTAATTTCCAGTGGGTTATAAAAACATTCAGTAGTGTGTCTGTAGAATCAAAGCTTTTTTAAGTTTATTCTCATTTTCTGAGATGGTTTGTTCACTGAGTAAAGGGAGGGGGAGGTGTTTGCACAGCCTGTCAGTGAACACTGGTTTGGCTCTTTACCTTGTGGATAGCCTTTTCCAGTTCCGACTTGCACAACCCTCCAAACTGCCTCTCTCACATCACAGCTTTTGTTCGGTTGGGTCTTGGCTGCTTTCCGTTATCTTGATTGCTTTATGGGGCACCTGAAATGCTTTATGGTGCCGTATGTTTGAAGTAAGGATTGTTTCCTGTTCCTCACTCAGATATGTTGTTCTCCCACGGCCTGTGTGCTTCGAGAAGGGGCTGAATTACACCATCCGCTTGGAGCTGCCCCAGTACTCCTCAGTGGACACGGAGACAGAGAACCCATACACACTCATTGACTCTGTGAGCAGAATTTATTCCAGGGAGGCTCTTAAAATCCTGAAAGTTTGCATCTCCTCTGGCATGTGTCTGTGTAAATTCAAAGTAGTATTTTGCAGTGTTGTTCCTTGCAGCTGAAGCCAGATTTCAACTGAACAATGTAAAGCAATATAGGTTTCTTCAAAAGTTCCTCAAAGTATGTGAGTTCTTTTTTTGCTAAGAGGCTTTTGAGGTGTTTTACAGAACTGCAGCTAATCCACAGACCTGTAGTTTCTTTGGGGAAGCTAATGTGTGTCATGTAGGTCATGAATATCAATGTCAGTGTCAATCTTTTTCTTCAGAATGTATAGAATTTGGTAGATTTGGTTAGAATTTGTCAGATACCCAGAAGTATTCCACCAAAACTAGCAAAATACTGTCATTTCCCTTCCAAATTCTGTCTGGGTGTTTGTTTTTTAGCCAAAAAAAGGTTAGAAACTGGGATAATACTGAATTTTCATGATTTTGGTGGAAGATATTTATAAGTAGTGACACTTTGTCATTGTAAAATTGTTTTGTAGCTTGTTCTCATGCCATACTGCAAATCGTTGGACATATTCACAGTGGGAGGCTCAGGCGAAGACGTGGTCATGAACAGTGTTTGGGAAACTTTCCAAAGATACCGGTGTTTGGAAAACAGCAGGAGTGTTGTGAAAACTCCCATGACAGATGTCTGCAAGAACATAATATTCAGCATTTCTGCACTACTGCATGAGACTGCTTTATGTACGTAACCATCTACTTGTAGGGCAAACCATGCCTGGGAGCTGGATGGCACTTGCAGGCAGAGCAGTTTGCATGGGGAAGGTGTGTCTGTGGGATGAGGCAGGGGATTCATGTCCTGTGCCACAGTGCTCACTCTTTCCAATGTTTTTCTCTGCTCAGCATGCCAGTGTGACCCCCAGGGCTCTCTGAGTTCAGTGTGCGACCCCAATGGAGGACAGTGCCAGTGTCGTCCCAATGTTGTTGGAAGACAGTGTGACAGATGTGCCCCTGGCACCTTTGGGTTTGGGCCAAGTGGATGCCGACGTATGTTAAACCCTTGGCTCTGGGCTGTGCTGTGGTTGGGACCCTGAGTTTATGGCTTGTCGTGGAAACTCAGCCCCTCTCCTGCTCTCCTTACAGCGTGCGAGTGCCACATCCGAGGCTCTTACAGCGCCTTCTGCGACATGGAGACGGGCCAGTGCCACTGCTTCCCCGGGGTGTACGGGCGGCAATGCGACCGCTGCCTGCCCAGCTTCTGGGGCTTCCCCAGCTGCCAGCCCTGCCACTGCAATGGCCACGCTGACGACTGCAACCCCTACACCGGGGAGTGCCTGAGCTGCCGCGACCACACAGCTGGACACAACTGTGAGAGGTATGGCATGTGTGCCTTTTCCCTGGCCTCTCTCCTTCCCCACAGCAGGGTGGGTGCAGCAGCTGCAGGTGCTAGTGCTCAGGTGGGTGTGAAGCCACAGGGAAAGTTCCTGGGCCCTGGGAATCAGAGCAGGGCTTGTGGTCCTGGAAAATGATGGGAGTGGGGATCCCCTCTTCCCTGCCTGCAGCCTTGCACCTCACAGCAGTACCTGTGCAAGTGACCCAGAGCACGTTGCAGGACCCCAGGCCTTTAGCGAGCCGTTGCAAGCCTTCTGAGAGGCCTTGCAGTGGCAGGGCTGACATCCAACCGTGGGTCTCCTGCTCTTACACCGGTGTAAACCAGACAAATCTGTGTCTGTGGACACAGCTGCTAGGAGTGTGAGTGGTAAGGGACAGCCATGAGGATGTTTCTGCCCTTTGGTTCTTCACAGTGGTAGAAAATCTGAGCATGGTTACAGCAAGGCTGCAGTGTGTTTCCCTGTATGCTGTGTACCCTCTTGTGCAGGTGCCAGGCTGGCTACTATGGAGACCCCATCCTGGGATCAGGTGACCATTGCCGCCCCTGCCCTTGCCCTGATGGCCCCGAGAGTGGACGCCAGTTTGCCAGTGGCTGTTACCAGGATCCAGTTACACTGCAAGTCGTGTGTGTCTGTAGCGTGGGATACATAGGTACTTGGTGGGAGTATGGAGGGGTGGCTGGTTGGGTTGAACCTCTCAGGGAGAAGGGTATGTGTGTATATAGGTTAGATGTGACCACAGCACCAGCATCAGTGGGTTGTTGCTGGGGGCTTGCCTCACCTGGAAGGTGGCAGGGCGGAGTGACTTGTGCAGGTGATGCCAGCGCCAACACGAACCTCATCTCCAGCAGCGTGGTGAAGGATGACCAGTGGTCAGCAAAGGGTGGACAGGACAGCACTGGATGAGCAGCATGCCTTGGGGCCCTGGGTGGTACCATCCGTGCTCTGCAGCAAGTTGCCGTGGTCTCACCAAGTGCAGTCTCTGTTTCTTTAAACGTGATCCAGTTAATGCCCCCCACTAATGGTCTTCATTGCCTTGCTGGTTACGGGGCTGCGCACTAGCACTAGTGCTGGCAATTCCCACTGTGCCTGTTTGTTCAAACAGGCAGTCGATGTGATGAATGTGCGTCTGGCTTCTTTGGGAGCCCCGATGAGGTTGGCGGCGCCTGCCAGCCGTGCCAGTGCAACAACAACATCGACACCACTGACCCAGAGGCCTGTGACAAGAGGAGCGGAGCGTGCGTGAAGTGCCTGTATCACACCGAGGGTGAAAACTGCCACCTCTGCAGGCAGGGCTACTACGGGAGCGCCCTGCAGCAGGACTGCAGAAGTGAGTGGGGGGCACGGCTGCAGCCCTTGCACCAGCCTTGTCGGGGGCAGCAGCAGACACCTGAACACTTTTTACCTGGGAGCATTTGGGGTGGAGGGAAAACCTTATTACTTCCAGCTGGAGTTGCCTGCAGCTGCCCTGCAGCTGGGTGGGGCTCCTGGCTGGGAGGGGGTCCTCTATGTTTTAGAGGGAGGACAGAGACATTTGCTGAAAAGAGGAGGATTTTGCAGGAGGGCAGCTTTTAACCCTCTTGATAGAGGTCTCTGTTTATCCCTTCTCCAGAGATAAGGTGGTGGGGGGAGGGTTTAGCTTTTGTTTACAGCAGCTCCCTACAGGTGTGCGCAGGCAGTGGGAATGAGGGCCGTGACAGGAGGCTGAAGTGGATGGTGGGGAGGCAGAGCTACCTCTCCTGCAGCATCAGGCACAGCCCAGCAGGACAGGCAGGTCACTGAGTAGGAGAGCTCGCCATCAGCCAGTTGGCAACTTCAAGCGGATCTGCCACCGTAGCTGACTGACAGGGGTTGGGCAGACCTGGGCTTTGGTTGTACAGAGGGAGGAAAAGAGAAGAGCAGGGAGGGCTGGGCTGCTTGAATGAGGAACTCCTGTGGCCTTGTGTGAGGTGGCCAGCCTCAGACATTATGAGGACTCTTGGGCAGTGCTGGATGTCATTCAGTGTTGGGTCAGTCAGGCCTGGCCGCTGGCATATGCCCACACCTCTGCAGACTCGGAGAATAAACTAGATATGAAGTCATGGCAGTCTGGTAGCAGGAGGGCAGGTTGACATGGAGGTGCCGTGCTCTTTTCCTCAGAGTGCGTCTGCAACTACCTGGGCACTGTTCGGGAGGACTGCGAGGGCTCGGAGAGCTGCCGGTGTGAGGCGGCCACGGGGCAGTGCCGGTGCCTCCCAAACGTGGTGGGGCAGACCTGTGACCACTGTGCCCCGCACACGTGGCGGCTGGCCAGCGGCACCGGCTGCGAGCAGTGCGACTGCGACCCTGCGCGCTCCCTCGGCCCAGCCTGCAACGAGGTGAGGGAGCACGGGCATGTGCCCAAGGTTTGGCCTCTGCTCTGGTGCAGTGCTGAGCTGCTGAGGAGTGCACATCTCCTGATGGGTCTGTTTTTTGGTTTTGGCAGTTCACAGGGCAGTGCCACTGCATGCCAGGCTTTGGAGGCCGGACCTGCCGGGAGTGCCAGGAACTCTTCTGGGGCGACCCAGCTGTGGAGTGCTTAGGTGAGTCCAGCCCTGGTGCCTGCTCCACCTGCTCCTTTTGGAAATGTCTGTGTGGCTGGGCACACCATCACACCCTGGTTCACTAGGACACCCCTGGCAGGAGCAGCCCACTTGAGCCTTGGAAAAGAGGGAGGAAGGCATGGTGGGGTCTGCCCTGGGGTTTTGGTGCCTTTTGGGATGGGACGTGAGGCAGGAGGTCAGCCCTGTGCTTGTCTGTGTTTTTCTTGTCTGACCTGTATTTAGAAACAAACCTCTCTGTTTAGAAGCAACTCTTCCTTAAGGGTAAGGTTGCTATGCTGTCAGGTAAGCCAGCATGATAAGAAAACCTATCACAAGCATTTGAGTTTGAGAATTGGTCTGGAAACCAGTTCCCTTTGCCTTTCAGTTGTATGTAGCTGAAGACCACTGTCTCCTGTGTCTTCTTACAGAGACTTGCCCTGAATAAATAAGGTTTTTTATTTAGTAGGAGACTTTCCTTATATTTCACATGAAAATAAAGGAGAAAGCAGAGACCATGCAGTGGGTTATCCATAGCTACATGCTGCGAAACAGAGCACTGTGGAGTAGGTTGTTTAGAAAACTGGATGGCCTCTGTCCTTTCATTATAAACAAGTCTGTTCATTAGCTGGAAAAGAATCTTCAAACATTGTCCAGACCAGAACAAACTTATATCTCTGATCTGTTCAAATAGGAGCCTTTGCCAAGAGGGGTTGCAATAGATGAAGGTATTTTTTCCTGCAGGGAGGAATGTGCTTGCTGTGGTCTTTAATCAATCCCTTACAATAGAGATACCTTAGAGCCCATTATCTTGGTAGATAGTCAAGTCACAGCTACTTAGTTACTGCAGCAGATGAAAGGACTAGGGAATTGTCCTAGTTCCTGAGTACATATTGGGTTTCTTGGGGAAAAGGCTGCCTTTCGAGAGGCTGTGTGTGTTCTGATGTGGTAAGGGGTGTGCTGACCCTGCTGGCTCCAGGGCAGGGATTGTCTCTTGGTATCGGTTGTCTCCATCAGGGTTTATTGATGGAGTCCATCTGCATACCGTATCAGCAGGATTTTGCAGCATACCAGCATTTCTGGTCTCTCTTGGAGTTTTCTGCTGTCTTTTGAACATGTGAAAACCTGTTCTAATGTTTCTGAAGTAAAAAGAGAATATATTCTTCAGAGCCCATCTTTACCATGCAAGATCTACACTCCCCTTCCAGCCTGCCATCCCTTCTGTGCCCTAGTGATAGAGGAGCCTCACTCAGCTGGAAACACAGATTTTCCTTCATGATTACATCCAGCAGGAGGTCTCTGGCAGGTGGGGAGAGCTGCTGCCCAGGGCTGAGCAGTGGCAGTCTGCGGCGTGATGCTCTGGACAGGCTCCAGGCGTGGAACACATCCAGCCGGGTGGTGCTGCAGACTCTCCCTGGTGTGGTGGGGTCAGTGCCTCCTGCCTGTCTCCTGTCTTTCCTTGTCAAGGAGACAATTGACTTCTCGGCCCTCATTTAGCCCCGGGGAGTGAGTGGTGATGTTCAGGCTGGCAGACTTGCAGCTGCTGCGTGGGCAGGTAGCAGTTCTCAGGGGTAAGCGGGTTGCAGGCGAGCTGGAAAACCGTGCCGTTTAAGGAGCTGCTGAGCAGTGTCCCTGGAAAATAGCTGAGATCTGGCTTGCAGCCAAAGTGAAGCTGGAACTGAGACAAGGCTTTGTCACAAAGATGTCTGCTCCAGTTGCAGGGGAACACTTGGGCTCCTGGCCATGCCGTTTGCCACCTGGTGTGTTCTGGCTGGCCCAAGCAGCCAGTATGGCCACGTTTTGTGCTGCATTCAGGAGCAAAATAGAAACCAGTCTGGTTGGGGAAGAGCGAAAACTCTGAACCATGTGAGTGTGGATACAGTCTTCACTGAGTTGATGTAGAGGTGTGGACATCAGTCCCAGTGACTCCAGGGTGGGATCCTTCACTCTCTAGGGCGAGTGGCTTCTGCTCAAGGTTGGAAACCGCAGGGTGAATCAATTACGCCAAGGACAGTGATGTGTGACCTCTTCACAAGAGGTGTTCAGGTTGTTGGCATGAAGAAACACAAGTTCCTGATGAGAAATGGGGACCACACCGCTCATGTTGCTTTGACAACCTTTAAAATTCTAAAAAAACCCAAGCGCCTGCAAATAACCTCTGGACACAGCTGTGTGGAGATGTACAAAATGGCCCATGTAGGACAGGCTGCAGCTCCCCATGGGTTCTCAGGCACTTGCAGCAGCACTAAACTGTGGATGTGGCCCAGGGTCCCAGTACACTCCACTGGAAACCAGGCTCTAGGGCACTCTTCCCTGCCATCCCCATTGCCAGCTGCTGCCTGTGACTTCTTTTCTAGAAACCTTGGTAATACCAGAGATGGTGAAGCAGGAGCTGGGGAAGGCAGGGTTTTGTACGTGCTCTGGGTGCTTTGATTTACAGTCTGTGCCCCCTGCAGTGGCAAGTGTTACCTGATGTCTCCTCTGTGCGTGTCCACAGATCTCACACTGGCACCACACTGCTGGGGCAGGCTGAGGTGGGTGCCTGTATTTGGACAGCATCTTGAACCCGCAGCACTGGGTGCACTTCAGCACCCACAAATGTCCATGGGGCATCACACACCACAGAGAGCCTGTAGGCTGGTTCTTCGGAGACAGCTTATTCCCCATGCTTTGAAAAAGCACAACATTCTCTCACTGAACTTGTCATAATGCCTGAAACAAGCACAGCAGAAGCATAGAGGATGGGGAAGAGCCCAGCATTTCTCTCTTGGCCTCATGCAGGTCCCTAGGAGGATTAGAGTGAGCAGGAGCTGTGCTGTGAGCACTGCTCCGGGGGCAGTGCTAGCCCCTTGGCAGGGCTCTTCTGCCATTGCTCCAGCCACGAGCTGTCTGCAGCTCCCCATGAGCCTGTGTGTGAACGCGTGTTTGTG
This sequence comes from Corvus cornix cornix, assembly GCF_000738735.6. NCBI lineage: Eukaryota > Metazoa > Chordata > Aves > Passeriformes > Corvidae > Corvus > Corvus cornix. Next base: position 13,805,056 of record NC_047057.1, on the reverse strand, counting down.
TGCATAAAAATCCTTCCTGAGGTAGTAAATAATAGCACTACAGAGTTCATCAAATGCAGGTCTCTGAGGCATTCTGCTGGAGCTTTTCCAAAGCCTGGCAACTACAGTGCAGGACTCGGCATGCCGAGTTCTGCGCCAGCCTCAACCCGCAAAGCACGTCTGCAGCAGAAAGCTCCAGGCTCCTGGGAAGCCTGAGATGTGGAGTGGCTGCATATGCAGCTCAAACAATGCCCTTGCACAGTAGATACTTGAAGTTTATGTTTCATCTAATATGAAGGAGATGGCAATTTTACTGTCATTACTGTTTCAATAAATTGAACAAACAGACCAGAGTGCAGTTAGTAGGAGGTACTGTGTGAGATTGGAAGTTAGGTGGTGTTGCTATAGCCCCTTCAGAAGCATACCAATGTCAATATCTTTCTGTGTTGGACACAATTATCAAATCCTATAGCAAAACCACAGATTTTAATTGAACTACGAGCAAAAGGAAGTAATGTTTTTCATCAAATACACACTGCATACATTGACAAAATGTTGTTTTTCTCAGTTTTTAGTCTTTATGTGGCTGGTGCAGAAACAACTGTTTGCTGCAAATTACCCTATTGCCATTTAAGAAAAAGTTTTATAGTCTTAAATTTTAACACCTGGGTCTTAAACTAGTCACAGGCTGCTTTTATAGGCGGCGTTTCTGGTGTTGAGAGAAGACTACCTGGTGTCTCGTTTCCTTCTGTGAGAAGTGTCTAAAGGAAGTCAGACAAATTCTATACTAAAGAAAATACAATTTTCACTTTGAGTTTCATAATTTTAATTGACCTAAGGTCATAAAATATTGTAATGTGTATTGATTGTTTCTGGAAGGCTATCCTTCTGGCACAGTCTGCTAGCATGTTAAGATGTAGCACAACTCCACTATTTTAGGCTGGGATCTTATCTTAACATTCCTACTGAAAATCACAATACTGACGAGTTAGCACTATGCTTGCAGGGCAACTTGAATCAATAGCTGATTATTCAGAAGAAATTTTCTAGCTCTGCAAAACTTTCAACCTTACAAATTGCTGAATGGTTTTCTTATCACAGTGCCTCACTACCACTGGGAAATGATGCCAGGAAATCATGTCTGAACAAAACCTGTGTGTTTTTTCTGCAGAGGAGTTAAACATTTGATGCTCGCTGCCCTCAGTCTCAAGCAGTAAAGGAAATATTTCTGGAAAAATTATTCCTCTTTGGTATAGGGTGATGTACAACACTTGTTTGTTCCTGGCATCCTCCAGTAAGGAATTGAACACTGATACTGGCCCATTCAATATCCATTCTATCACCTCTGCTGTAGTATCAAGTGCTCTGACACACGAGTTTAAATTAAGGGAGGTGTAAATGTGCTGCATATTGAATTACAGTAGTTTAAATGGAAGTGAGTTCTAAATATTTAAAATCAGAGGGAAAGGTAGCAGATCTGTCAGAGCAGGTGAAAGATAAAGCAATTCATAGATCCTTGTGAGTTTAAAGCAAACCTCTCAAGCTAGTAATTTGCTTCTTTTGGATTTCTCCTCTTAGGATTGTACAAGACTGCAGTTGATTTGTTACTTCTATCTTTAGGATTAGGAAAAAGGAGGAGGACAAATACACTGATGAAGGTGATACAGAAATTACACATGGATACTCAGTGCTTGCATGCACATACGTGCACATGCATTTATGAACAGATACTGCTACAATCCTTTATACTCACAATCTGCTAATCAGCAGATCCTGACTGAAGAATTTGGCTAAAACTTTTGCTGTCAAAAATATGATTTCACTGAAGTTGAAGTATGCCACAAAAGAATTGCTGATTGAGTTACACGCTCAATTAAAGAAAACAATACGCCCAGTTCCAAAATGACATTTCAAAACAGAAACCTATTGTTTAATTTACTAAATGCTTCTTTGAAAACCCTTACATCTTGGGCCAGTGATTTCAAAAGACTTCTTTTCCTTCACTGTGTTTTCCATGGGAGGTACTGCAATGTCCTGCTCTGCTTACAGATTTGAAGCCTGTCTGACACTGATCTTCAATGCAAGCAGCCGTGTCTGCACTGACTTGCAGCCCTTCACCTTGGCCTTGGGCCATCTGTCTGCATGAAGGGAGAGTGATCAACCATTTGTCTTGAGGGCATTTCCAACTCAAAGTGGTCAAGGCATCCATAAACTCAACATCTACGATTTTGCAGTACAAAATGAACTACTTTGCCAATTTCTTGTCATGTAAGCATGGGGAAGCCACATAAAAGGAGTTTACAGGACTTAGTCTTTCCCTACACCACATATACTATGATAAATAGAGTATAAAGCTGTTGGTAGCTACTGAGCCATATCTGAAACACTTCTGCATCCCTAGCCATGCCTATATGTTTCTTGTTCTTGAAAAAGTTTGGATTAACCAGGCATATGCGAACACTGGATGTATTGTAGCTACTCAGGTTTTACATCAGACTTAGGAGTGTGCTGGTTGGGGCCAAAATCTCTCTGAGTGAAGCAATACTTTGCAGATGGTGTCTGAGTTAGCCTGTTTAGGTACAGCAGAAGCAAAACTCCTGTAACAGCAGTCTTAGTCCTGGACAGCATCTGAGTTACACCATGGCCACAGGAATAGTTGGACATAACAAAGGAGGTGTTGGAGGAGCAAGAACTCTACTCTGGCTAGAAGTGATGCTTTGGTCAAACACAATACTGGGCATGATGTGCTGGATCATTCTGACATGGTGTTTGCTCTGTTTCTAGCAGGTGATAGGAATCAAGGTATCTCTGGTATTCACATCCCAGTTCATTGGCAGTCACAATTGAATGTCACAGGAATCCTTTTGGTGCATGTGCACCCACCATCATGAATGATGGATGCATAACTCCGGTGTTCTTCCATGAGCTATTTGCCAGTCCTGTGCCAGTCTTTTCTGGTCTGTGCCAGCTTGGAGGTCCTCCTTTCCTTTCACATATATCCTGCCACTGTCACTATGCCTTTGTCCCTTTAGGATGAAGTTGTGCCCTTCAGTCAAAGAGACTGAAGCCAGCAGGTTCTTGGCAGGCAGGCACTGCCTGAGGCAGAGGTGAAAGCTGGCACTGAGCTATTTGCCTGGTGGCCTGCAATGTTCAAGGTGCTCCTCACTGCGTAGAAGGCTTTATATGATCTTGGCTTGGGCTTGCTTTCTTTCTCTTGAGAACTGGCCACAATCAAAGTGAATGGAGGGTTTGATCCTCATCGTGCTATAAAGGGAGGGTGCTGTCTTCAGTGGCCTTGGACATGCTTCTTGCTGGGATGTAAAAGGCCTGGTGGTGGTGTCCAGGGCACAAAATACAGGACTCATCCACTAGAAGTGTTAGAGATGGTTAGGGTTTGAAAGCTGTTGTGGTCCAGTGTATGGTTAATCTCTTGGGAGGATCATGAAGAAAAGGAAGAGCAAGTATGAAACCAGCACTTTTGAAAGCCATTTTATATACATTTCATTCAGGGGACTGAGGTAATTCAAAGCCAGGATTGCCTGCTTCTGGGCTTGATAGAAAATCCTAAAATGGAGAAATAACCCACAGTAATGTTTCCAGTTGCCTTGTACAGTTTTCTCACAGTCCTGCAAAGCTCGGTTTGGGAGTTCGGTAGGACTGGAAACGTGATGATTCTTCCAACTGTTGTGCTGCATTTAGAATAAATTACTTCTTTGCTCTTATCATCCCCTCACAGGCAGCTGCAGAGTTTGGGTTTTCACTTAGCAAACAAGTTAGTACCTAAATTCTTTTCTCTTCTTCCCTAGCATTTTCTGGTTCCAGAGATTTTGGAATCCACTTTGCCATGTAAAGGTTACTAAAGCCATGTCATCTGCTTTTCCCGAATATGCAGGTATTCAGGAGTAGAATTACCAATGTGGGGTTAGGTTGGTTTTTTTTTTTCACATTAAGCCTTTTAAATCCACAAGTAAATATAGTGATCTGATTTGCCAGCAGCAAGTATTCATGTAACTTGATCAGACCTCAGGATCTTTGAGAAAAACCACATGCCATTTAGCTTCTTTCTATACAGAGGAATTTGGACAATTCATCATTATACCAAGGGCCTTATTAGTTGACAGAAGGGTTAACTGACCTTCAAACAGGAACTCAACGGTTTGCCTGCAGGGAACATATTCCATGGTGAGTTGACTACTTAAGCACTTTCGATGTAAAGTAAAAACAATCTCTTGTGTCAGGGTATAATTCAAAGAACAAAGGACCGTTTTGCTCAATTGTGCAGGCAGCAGAAGTTATTTTTGTCTCTTGCCTATCATATTCACATTGCACAAGAAAGTCGTTTTGTGGAGGAGTGATTTGTTCTGATGAGGCTCTTCGTGTAACTTTTGAACTGAAGACCACCACTGTGTTCTGGCATTGAAGCAAACAATGTCCAGTCTTGAAAACGGCTTTGTGTTTTGCCCTGTTTTCAAGGGGGCATTTGCTTTGGGTGTTTGAATTGATTTATGGGCCTTTTTGAGCCATTTACCTCCTTTGAGAACGCCTGGTAAATGGATGTGTAAGTGAGGGGTTTTATCAGGTATGCCAGTTCTTTTCCTGTTTAGGGAACATGTGCTTGACCTGCTTCGGGTGCACTCTGCTATAATGGTAGGTAGATGATGTGCATATTTTCAAAGCCTCTCTTTTTGTTGTTTGCTGCTGTCTCTTTATTAAAAGCTTTGCATGTTGGTGGTGTCCTCTGCTGCTGCTGGCTCCTGTGTAATTAAGGAGGTCAAGTGGCAGCATGGAAATGCTTCTCCTGATAGCATTATTGCATACAAAGCATGTCTGTGCTTTCAGCAGTGACAGTGCATCACTAAGTTAATTGAGTAACTTCTCTCTGTGGTGGGTTAGTGCCAAAGAAGTGCATTTCAGGAAGGAGTGAATACTAACTCCCAAGTTGGTGCTTGAAGTGTGAAATAATTTATATATATATATATACACACATCTGTTAAATGTCCTCATTCCCACTTGAGGGTGACAAACAGCATGTAGGCTCTTGGTCGTTAAGACCTCAGGCAGGGCTGCCCATGACCACATTCTTTGTTCTATTCCACTTGTCACTGCTAGATTTTTTCTGATTTTCTGTACACCCAAAATGTCAGCCCAGTGCCAGACTCCTCAATGTGTGTTGTGAATGTTTTCCCACTGTCTGTGGCAGGAGCATGTTCTGAGCCTGTACCTCTGCCTAGAAGATCTCACAAGGGCTTTTGCTCCATAGATTTGTCCTGTTCTTGGAACTCAGTTGACTGTTACTCCTGTGCTGGAGGAGACAGTAAATGGTTGTTCCTAAATCAATTTTCCTTTTTCACTCATGGTTTGCTCTTAAACCCTCTGCTATCTATGTGCCTGCCTGCCATTTCTTTTCCTGTCCCGAGAGCCTTGCTCTACTCACTCTTCATTGCAGGAGTGAAACTGGGATCTTTGTTTTCTCTTGCTATCCAGTTGACATCTGAACATTGCCACAAGTGGTGTCCATCCTTGCTTCATTATTGTTCCTATTTCCGAGATATGCAAATCCTGGTCTCCCCTAGAGTTATTTCCCTATCTCTCTCCTCTTTCTCACTCACACTTGCTTCCCCCATACACAAGCAATACATCCATAATTAGCTTTTTATAATTCAGACACTGACTATGTCTGTATTCATTTCGCCACTTTATTATAACTGATTTTTTTTCCACCCTGCCAATATCACAGTCATTTCCCTCTCCATGGCCTTCACATGTGCCTTTTTCTCCTCCCAGCGTGCGATTGCAACCCTCGTGGCATCCAGACCCCACAGTGCGACCGTGCCACTGGGCAGTGCATCTGCAGTGAAGGGGTGGAAGGGCTGCACTGTGACAAGTGCTCCCGGGGCTACTCGGGCTTCTTCCCCGACTGTGTGCCGTGCCACCAGTGCTTTGCCCTCTGGGACGTGATCATCAGCGAGCTGGCTAATAGGACCCAGCAGTTCTTGGACAGGGCTAATACCCTCAAAATCACTGGAGTCACTGGCCCATACCAGCAGACGCTCAACACGCTGGAGGAGAAGCTCACGGAAATTAAAACCATCGTCGCTCAAAATCCAGCAGCCGAGCCCCTGAAGAACATTGGGAATCTCTTCGAGGAAGCAGAGTGAGTACACTTGTAGTTATATGGATGAGTCTGTCTTGGGAAGGAGTGGGAGTTCCAGTGAGCTGAGATTTACTTGAGTGACTGATGTCCCCATGCTGGGCTGAGGGCGCTCTGGCTCCGCTCCTCTGGCTGGGCAAGGATGCTGTGCTCCTGGGCTGCTGGAGCACCTCGCCATGCTCAGCACTGGCAGTGAGTGTCCATCCCGGGAGCGAGCAGAAACCTGGCCGGGGCAGGCAGGAGCAGCGCAGCTGCCACGTGCTGGGCTGGGGTTGTCCTGCCCCCCCTGCTCTTCAGGCAGCTAATTACCACAGAGCCACTCATGCTTGCCTTGCGCTGCCCCGGGGCAAAGGACAAACACAGCTATTATGTGAGAGAATAAAGAGTGGGAGAGATTAAATTCCTGGATTTCCGCATGTAGCTGATGAGTTGGAAACTTGGGCTCCTTTCTGAACTCTGAGCACGTGTGGGGGGAAAGCATCAGATTTATAACAGGGATTGTTTCCATTTTTCTCAGGGTGGAAGCCTTGTATTTTTTTTTTTTAGGGCTAAGCATACAAAAGATGGTAGTCTGGTGATGGGGCAGTCTAACATTAAGTAGGATTACAGAGGCTTTCTAGCCCTGTCTGCAACTGCTCCAGCTTGCTTGTAGCATTGTAAAGGGAACTGCACAAAGCAAAGGGCCGAGGATTAAACCACGAATGTCTCAATTAGGAATAGTTTGTGTCCTACAGCTCCCCTCCCTCCTGCTGGAGAGCTGGGGATTGCTGCTGCTTTTGGGCTCTGTGTGTATTAAGGGAGGCCAGAGCAGCTGAGGAGCTGCTTTTCCCTAACATACCTTATGTGTATCTGTTCTTGCTCCTCTCTGGCTGTATTGAAAAGTACTGGGCTTTGGAGGAGTCCTGGCAAACAGCAGGCTATTGGGCAGAGATTGAGAGAGATGTAAATTGATCTTAGATCTTAAATACTGCCTTGATTCTTTTAGAATGAGGAAATGCTGGGCTTGATGGGATCACCATGGCTGGGAGTAGCTTCCTATGCCCACTTTTGTTCCACAGCAGCCTTGACATGTAATATTCAGTTGCTTTTCCTTTTAGGGTTATCCCACTAGCTAAAGCCTGCTCCATGGCTCACTGAGTGAATGCTTAGAGCAGGAGGTTTTCCTTCATAGCCCTGGTGAGGAGGGATCTTTACAGAGAGTTTAAAGAATCCATTGTGTTAAAACTAAGCCTCCCCCCTTCCTGCTTCCTGAAGTTCAGATCTGTCCGATGAGCTCGTAGTAATCAAAACTACATTTGGGCTGTGTGGGATGGGAAGCAAATTATGTATGGATCATAGTAGTCAACTCTGACCTATGCAGTTGCCATGATACAAGAGCATTACACCAGTCCTCTGGAATCTGCCTCCAGTTAATCTTACACAAAGCAGCTGTTCTCTGAGCGATTTGGTGCTTTGGGTTTTCAAATGTGCTGTAGATTAAAAAGTAGTTTTGTGTAATAAAGGAAACAAAACAGTATTCAAGGTAGGCATGTTGTTACAAATCACTTGGAGCTCCACTGAGGGAGGACAGGTCCTGCCATGGGAGAAGATGGGTACATCTCTAGCCACCACTCTTCAGTGACATATGAGACATATGACCCTTCCTTCTCCCCCTGTTGAGTCCTGTGCCTGTTTTTCAGAAAGCTGACAGCAGATGTTACAGTTAAGATAGCTGACATAGAAGAAAATTTATCAGCCTTAGCAGCAAAGAGCAATAGCACAGACACTGACCTGAGCGCGCTGGAGACAGATGCCAAAAGTCTTGACCACGTCGTGAAAGAACTTGCAGAGCAGCTAGAGTTCATCAAGATCTCTGATGTTCGGGGTAAGTGTCACAGGGAGAGGGAGAAGGCAGCAGGATGTCCAAAGATTTAATTAGTGCATGGGTTTAAGTACCAGATTAATCTTCTAACTTGCAGTAAAACAGTTCCTCAGGGACAGGTTCTTCTGTGCATTAGCAGAGTTGCTGATGCAGCAGGAATTTTTGCCCCCTCACCCTGTCTCTTCCTCTGCACATAGCAATGCTGGCTCAAATTCTTGGGGCACAGAATCATCTTAAGGTGTCGTGCTACCATCATTGTAGATGAGACACAACAGCAGAAAGTGCACCACAGACTTCAAAGTACACTTGGACATCCCCCTTGCTCCCCCCAGTCTGTAAAATTGCTGTTTCTGGTTGAAAAAAGAGAGCTCATGGTAAAGGGCCCAGTTCTTCTGAGCCACCCAAGCCTTGCATGTCCATTGGCACACTGAAATGGGCCAAGAATCAAAATTTGCTGGAGAAGGAGGAATGTCACCAAGTTATTTGGAAAGCTGACTTCAAAGAAAGTATTTTTCTAATTTTTCTTACAAATTTCCTGGTTTGCAGGAAGTCTGAGATTGTTTCCAGTGAACATGGGATATTGCAGAGTGAGGCGAGTAGTATGTACAACAGGGGAGTCCCTGACTTTTGGCATTCTGCAAAGGAAAGCTACCCCAAGGTGCAGAGTATAGCCACCCCCATAGAGTCCCTCACACCCACACAAGGCCTTTCCAGGAGTTGTCCAAAATCAACAGTTCCATAAATCAGCATCTTTCATCAAGTAGTTGTTTCTTAGGAAGGCTCTAACTAGTTTCCAAGCAGTGACTCCATAAGCCAGACATCCCAGGACAAGTAACAAGAATTAATGGGATGAGGGAATCCTTAGAAAACAGACTGTTCCCCTAAAAACCCTAAAAGACCATATCTCCTTTTGCCCTTAGGGCAAGCAGAATTCAGTCACTAGGGTCAGAGAAAGGCTTAACTTCAAAGTCCGGCTTGACACACCAAGCAAAAAAGCAACCTTTCTTTCTACAACAGGCTGAATTCTGTCGTCCTTGCAATGGCACTGAACGCAGCTTCCAAGGCCAGCGTTTCATTTAATGTGATGTATCGCTAACCCCGATGTGTCATCTACTAACATCTATAATACACATTGCTAACATCTATAATATACATTATTTCGGGTTACTTAACAGAGTTCTCATCAGCTCCCTCTGATTTCTGCAGGAGCCTTGGATAGTATCACCAAGTATTTCCAGATGTCCCTGGAGGCAGAGGAGAGGGTCAATGCCTCCACTGTTCATCCCGATAGCGCCGTGGAGCTGTCAGCACAAACGCGGCAGGAAGTGGAAGACTTAATCAATGAGAAGGAGGCTCAGTTCAGGGCTAAACAAGAGGAGCAGTCGCGCCTTCTGGATGAACTCGCCGGCAAGCTGCAGAGCCTGGATCTCTCCGAGGTGGCTGAGAAGGTACACGGCTGAGAATCGCTGGGCTAGAACCCACAGCAGAACCAGAGCTGGGTTTGTGACGAAGCAGCAGGCGGGGAGGAAGCGGAGGGCGAGACAGTGTGAGATAGGCAGTTGGCTCATGAAAAATGCGCCTTGCTTGGTTGAGCAACCCCCTGGTTTTATGGGCTAGAACTGGGCTGTTTAAGTGGTGGGCTCTGAGACTACTGGCTTTCAAAGACCAGCCTTTCATGTTGGTCTTCCTCCTACTCTTCACAGCCCCAGCAGAGCACCTGTTTTTGCATCACCCCTGTCCTAACCTAATGTCCTTTTCTAGAGATGGAGTTCCCACGTGCAGAAAAGTGTGATAAATCTGCTGGGCTGAGAGCCATCCTCTTAAGCCTATCTCGAGTTCAGTGCTTGCTTTCCCTAGCTCCCCTCTTCCCTTCTGCAGCTCTGTAGGGTATGCTCTGTACCTGTACAGCGCCCGGCCATGCAGCGCTTCTGCTCACCCCAGCAGGTCTCAGCATCACCCCAAGCTCATCCTCCTGCTCCAGACAAAGCAGAATTTACAGGGAGCTGGAGTCAAAAGGGCATTTTCTCTGTTGAGAGTGCCTGCTCATCTGTAAATATGATTAAGGGTGGCTTTTTCTTGGGAGAGGCTGGGTGTTCCCTCAGTTTCTCTTTGAAGTTGGCCAGCTGCATTCAGTGAACAATCCCTGAACAACCCCGGGTGAAGGCAGGCTGCAGGACATTGCTCATTAACTCCCCTGGGCAGGCCAGGCCTGTGGTAGGAGTGAATTTTCACACACTGATTGTCCCTTGTCCTTTACAACTAGTCATCCCTCCCACTCCCTCAGCCCTCCTTTTTTCTCTGGAGGGAAGAAAGAGGCATCTTTTTGTTTAGTTTCTCTTCCCCTACATTCCTGCCCTGACTGTTCTTGGGGCCTGAAAATCTGGGGTAGATGTTTATCAAGGCAATAAATACTGAGTTGCTTGGAGGTGTAATCATGAGACACACACACATCTTTCTGCTTTCTAGCTACTGCTGGGTTACATGCCAAACAGGTAAGAGGGACTCATTTACACTTCACAGGAGACAGCTGCAGCTAACTTGGCTCAGGCCCTAGGTTTTTCCAGGGAGGTTTTTTGGCTGCAAAACCTCAGATAGTAACTATGATTTGGCAAAAAGAGGGGGGGGCATGAAAAGGTAAAAGAACCTCACAAGAATGAGGAAAATAATTTTCCCTCTGGTTAAATCATCTCCTTCGTTATCGAACAATTGACCAAGTCGTGGATAATTTTCAGGGCAATGTTGCTGATGGAAATAGTTTCACTTCTTAAGAAAAAAAGTTTGCTCTGAAATTTTGTGGTAGAATAGTGTCCTACTGCAGCCCCCATGCAGCCTAGCAATGGAAATCAGGCTGTGACTGCTTCCCTTGTCTCCTGTGTCCCTGCAGACGTGTGGCACTGCTCCGGGAGCCTCCTGCGCCGAGTCCGAGTGCGGGGGTTTGAGCTGTCGAACGGATGAAGGAAAGAAGAAGTGTGGAGGCCCCAGCTGTGCCGGGCTGGTGACCGTAGCTCACAATGCCTGGCAGAAGGCTATGGATTTTGACAGAGACATCCTCAGTGCGTTAGCAGAAGTTGAGCAACTCTCCAGAATGGTAATATGCCAAATCAATTGTTAAGATAGTAAAAAAGAAAAAAAAATCATTCTGTTGTAACACAGACACTAATTGGCAAAGTATGTGCTGGTTTTCTGCAGAAAATACTTCTTTTGAGTTGTGTAACTTCATCATGCTTGTAAATATCCTCAGAAAGGGGGCTTGCTAAAGTGAAGCTTCATGTATAACTAAACATCAGCCTGAGTTGTTTAAACTAGCACTGGTGGTATGGATCAGGGCCAGCTTCCAAGTGTTCTGTGAGTTTTATGAGAAAAAGCATTCCATGTTACTATTGCTTCTGACTCCAGATGAATTGTTTTAAAACAAGCCCTAAAGCATAAGAAGATAAGAAAGCAAGCCTTCCATTTTCCTCTCTTCAGGTTTCTGAGGCAAAACAGAGAGCAGATGAAGCAAAACAAAATGCACAAGCAGTTTTGCTCAAAACCAATGCTACAAAAGAACAAGTGGACAGAAGCAATGAAGATCTGAGAAATCTTATTAAACAGATTAGAGACTTCCTAATGCGTAAGAACCTTACATTTTAATTGTATTTTAATTCTGGGTTTGTAAAAACTAGCTTTACATCTGCATTATCTTGCAAGGGTTAGTGCAATCGTTGTCATCCTTCTCCCCACCTCCGCCATACAGACAGTGTGTATGATGAAATCTGGAAACAGGAAAACTAAGAGAAAACCAAGATAATAAGAAAGTGAGAGCAAACTGTGACATGTTCTTGTGTGCATTTCAGCTGAGGCTGTTGTACTGCTGTACTTGGCCAAGTATGTCTGTAAGTTCTGGCTAGAAAGACAAAGTAGTATTTAAGGCAAAGGAAGTCAGAAACGGAGTGTTTCTCTCTCTGTAAGAAAGCAGGTAAAGGTTAAATAAGAGCCTTGTTCACCAGCAGCCCATTCCATGCCTGTTTGCTCAGGGCTGACTATGCTGGGAGCACAGATGCATCTACATGCAGCTGTTGGTTTTGTTTCCTGTGGGCTCGGGTCCCCCCAAGCATGGTGCAGCTGAGCATCAACATCTTCAAATGGCTTCCAAGAGAGCTATGCCAGCAGGGCCTATACACCTGCTGGGCCTCTCCTGAGAGGGAAGTCTCCCCTTGGGAAGTAATTTTAACACCTTGATTTTCCATAAATCTGGGGAGGAAGTCTTCCATGATTTTCCTTCTTAAGGAAGCAGCTGAACAAGAATTTGAGGGCTGAGATGTGACAGAAGGAAGCTTTTACTCACTTCTTTGTCATTTGTGTCCATCTGCTAGAAGACAGTGCTGACCTGGATAGCATCGAGGCAGTGGCTAATGAAGTGCTGAACATGGAGATGCCAAGCACTCCCCAGCAGCTGCAAGCCCTGACAGAAGATATTCGTGAGCGTGTAGAAAGCCTTTCTGATGTTGAGGTCATTCTGCAGCAGAGCGCTGGAGACATTGCCAGAGCAGAAATGCTACTGGAGGAAGCTAAAAAAGCGAGGTAGGCATCCCTGTTTCCATCTTATTGTGTCAGAAAACGCAGTTTAACTTTTCCCTGATGTAACTTCTCATTCCTTCAGTAAGGGGCAAAACCAGCCCAGTGCAGCATATGTTCTTTTTCCAGTTCCAAAGTAAGAGCATTTTTAGCATTAACAGAGTCTTGCTCCACAGCAAAGGTGCAACAGATGTTAAAGTCACCGCAGACATGGTGAAAGCAGCACTGGAAGAAGCTGAAAAAGCTCAAAATGCAGCTGAAAAAGCCATCAAACAAGCTGATGAAGATATTAAAGGAACTCAAGACCTGCTGACTTCAGTGAGTTCTTCATGAGTATTTCTTAAGATAATAGAAACAGCACCAAGTCTGGTGCTTTTAAACAGATGTAAACCTGTCTAAGGAAAGCTCTTGGGTACTGCAAAACAAAGACTGCAGTTAAAATGTATCTAAACCATTCCTGCCTTCACATCAACTTTTGAGTGAGTGTGACAGATGCTAGGGGACTATTTGCTCATGAACAAACCCAACTAGACAACAACAAAAAAAACCACCAAAAGGCTTTTCTCACCCTGTATCCTGCACCAACCAAGTTCAGTGAGCAGGACTGTTGCCCTCTAACACAGCAGGTCTGACAAGACCCCTGGCAAGCCCCAAAGGTTGTGTATTTGTATGCTCAGTGTCATCCACCACTGCAGCACCAGACTAAACTAAACAAATGCTGGATTGAAGTGCCAAGTCTTGTCAGATAAAGTATTTTCAGATTTCATCTCAAAGCCCTCATGAGACCACAGTGCTATCTATACTTATGAAGCTTGGTCAGTTTAGAAGTTTCACAAGTCTGTTATCACATGATGGAGTCAAATGTCTGAAGTTTTGTCAGTGGATTAATCAAGTCTTGCATGTATAATGCAATCAAATACTTTTAAACCATATTCCTTAATGCTTTTGCAGCCCCATATGTACTGTTCTCAAGCAGTGAGCTTTTTCACCCTGACCGCAATGGGCCATTTTTAGCAAAACTAAAACACCATCTTTAACTCAGATCTATGGACACAAACTCCGTAGTTGAGCAGGGTTTATGGAGAAAGTTTAGTATTATATCCAGTGTCTTTTGAAAGTCTCTCATCCTTCTTTCTCTTAGATTGAATCTGAAAATGCAGCATCTGCAGAAACACTGAACAATGCTACCTTACGTCTGTTTGAGCTAGAGAAGAGTGTTGAAGACCTTAGGCAAAAGGCTGCTACAAATTCAGAGAATGTGGGAAATATAGAAGACAAAATTACTAGTGCAAAACAAAATGCTGAAGAAGTTAAAAAGGTGAGAAGCGCAGGAACAATCCTAAGGAGAAGCCAGCAAATCTCCCCCAGGTTTGGCTAAAGGGACATCAGTGAATACATGTGATCCATCATTTATTGTTCATATTCTGGGGGTAAAAATTACTCCAACATTTATGCTCTTACCAAAGATACCTACTTTTTAGTGTGGTATCAGACCCTGAGAGAGAGGGATGTATTGAGAAGTTTTCAGGTTCTGAAATAGCTGTGGGAAACCTGTCACACTGTCAGCCTTTCATAGATAGGTTTCTGTTCCTCAGCTTTACTATCTGTCATAGGAGGACTGGTAATTTTTTTTCCCACTTGTGTATTTACGATTCTAAGACAGCGATAGGTTCAGGACAAACTAACCAGAATTCGGCATATACAGAATTAAGCAACAGGAAAAATAATTATTTTAACATAAAACTGAAGTAATTGCTAAATATCAGAGAGGCAAGATTTTCTCTGTGAACATATGGCATTGCTCCCAATGTTTGCTACACAATTTTGTAATAGCAAAAGAATGTTCATTAACGAAACAGTTGACCAGTCTGCCAAAGAAGTTTCATTGCTCCCATCTCTTGTCTGTAGTTAGTCCCCCAGTCTCCAGAGAGCCATTTTCTAACAGGAGAGCTGCATTATCCATCAACTCAACAATATCCAAACACTAAGTAGTATTTCAGGTGCTGTCAAGTAACCACAAGAGAATTCCAGTGCTGCTATGGTTTGTTGTCTTGCTTAATGGTTGAATTTAGTTGGGCCATAGGACTTCTTAATCTTAACCCCATAACAAAAAGCACAGCTGAGAAACCAAGCTCACAACTTCTCCAGCACCTTCACCAACACCAACGGCAGCTAGTTCTGTTCTTCTTACTGAAAGGGTAGCAAGGGTATTCCTCCCCACTCAGCCAGGAGCTGAGTGCCATGTGTAGCTTTCCACCTGTACTAGGGGCCCTGGCTTCCATTAGTTACAGAACCCTGTAACTGAATCCCATAAATCTCTGCCAAGTGCCAGTATTGAAGCTGTAAAACAGCCACAGATCTGCAAAAGAGTAACCGATGATTCTTCACCCCAGCTCTTAGTCTTGGACAAGAAGTAGAATATACCCTCACGCTGGTTCTGCTTTCGTTAACTGAGCTCCCAGCGAAGTGTTTCCTTGCACCCGGATCAGTGAAGGACAGAGGGAGGAAATGCCAACTCCCCCTGTATTGGCTTCGCACGGGCTCCATCTTGTGCTTGAATTTGGAACAGGTACTCAACAGCGAGCTGAGCGGCAAGTACAGAACGGTGGAAGAGCTCATTGCCAAGAAGACAGAGGAGTCGGCTGAGGCCAGGAGGAAAGCAGGCGTGCTGCAGGATGAAGCTAAAGCCTTGTTGGCTCAAGCAAACAGCAAACTTCAGCTGCTCAAAGGTAAGGCTGTTCTGAGGAGGTAATTTGGCACCTTAGAACATGAAGCAATTTCACACTGTTAAACCAGCTATTCATCAGCAGAAGGGGAAAAGAAAAGGTACTTACTTGTTACTGAGGCATGATCTGCTTTCCTTATTCTTATGGACACAATACAGTCTTTTGAATCAAAGATATCTATAAAATAAGCTGAAACTTACAGGTGAGACACAAACTTCTGGCATGGCACCTCTCACTGTTCCCAGAACCACCACAGGCAAGGAGCAAAAACTACTCTGCCTAGGATGAGGACTCATCTGTTCCAGCAAGACCCCCATCTTCAAGCAGTACTCCCCCCACCCCACCCTGGAAAGCTGTTAAAGCAAAAGCTAATCAGGACACAGGAGTTCCAGTTTACAGATTTATTTAACATTTACTGTTGACAATGAAAGTTGATTGAACCAGGAAGAGGCAATCTGCCCCTTGGTACCAGGGGCAGAGCTAAGTTTTCCTTCTGGTTTTGCCAGGCCAGGAACTCATTCTTCCCCTCTTTGCTACTCCTGCACAGTTACAGTGACTTGCTGAATGGTCTTAATCATCATAAGCTAAAACATTTCTCCATTCTGTAAAAGCCACCATAGAGCAAAGAATGACAATTATTTTAATGCTCAAAGTATACTTTTAGATCTCCACCTTTGGAAAATAACTTCCTTGTTCCTTTACATCCCTATATTAAGGAAACAAAAAGTTGCCATTCCAGCCTTTGGGGTTTTTATGGGATTTTTTGTTTGGTTTTTTGCTATTTGTTTGTTTTGTTTGGGGTTTTTTGGGGTCTTCTTGGTCCCAATCAGATTGGCTTCCACAGAAAAATAAATTTGAATAGTAGTTTATCCATAACTATAATGATTGACATTTCACTGCATTAAAACACCATGAATTAAGCTGGTTTTCCCCTTCCTTTGCTTACAGATTTGGAAAATACATATGAAAACAATCAAAAAGTTCTGGAAGACAAAGCCAAGCAGTTGGTGGAGCTGGAAGAGACAGTTCGCTCCCTCTTACAGACAATCAGCCAGAAGGTTGCTGTTTATAGCACCTGCTTATGAACAGGAACAGGAAGTGCTTGTGTTCAGGATGGAGTTTACAAGTATTATACTAGTTCTTTTTGACATTACACTAAGACCTGATAAGGTGAACAGGTTTTATATTGACTTTAAAGTCACAGAACCAAAGACAAGTAACTTTTTGATGTTGAAAATAAACAGTACTTTTGTATCACTGTATGTACCTAGTATGACTCATTAAGTTCCTTCTTATTTTCAGTAGCTGCAATGGTACATCAATTAATCCTTTAGCAAGTCTTGTTCTTAAACTGGTTAGAGATCTAATAAAAATCTTGGCTGGAACTATGTAATTCTAAAGAAGGGTTCCTATTACTATGAAATATAGGATGGTGACTCAGACCAAATTACCATGGAATGAAGAAATATTATCCATGTGTAGTTAGTTATGCCACAGTACTCAAAAAGGATTGTTTACCCCCTGCATGATACCCATTTAGGCATAAGACCAGTTTCATGTCACTGATTATAAAACACTTGATATGTAAAGTGAAAACAGAGGTCAGCACTGAAAGTGTGAATGCACCAAATTTATATGATAAACCAAGCTTGGAATCATAAAATAAGCAGAGTGGGAAGGGGCCCACAAGGGTCATCAAGTCCAACTCCTGGCCCTCCACAGGATGCCCCAAGAGTCACCCCATGTGCTCAAGAGCATTGTCCAAACGCTTCTTGAACTCTGTCAGGCTGGTGCTGTGACCGCTGCCCTGGGGAGCTGTTCCAGTGCCCAACCATCCTCTGGGGGAAGAACCTTTTTCTAATATCCAACCTAAACCTCCCCTGACACAGCTTCAGGCCATTCCCTTGGGTCCTGTCACTGGTCACCACAAAGAAGAGATTGGTTCCTGCCCCTCCTCTTCCCTCAAGAGGAAGTTGTAACTGCAATGAGGTCTCCCCTCAGTCTCCTCCAAGCTGAACAGACCAAGTGACCTCAGTCGTTCCTCATATGGCTTCTCCTCAAGGCCCTTCACTGTCTTTGTTGCCTTCCTTTGGACACTCTCTAACAGTTTAATGTCTTTTTATATTGTGGTGCCCAGAACTGCTCCCAGCAACCTCAAGGTGAGGCTGCCCCAGAGCAGAGCAGAGCCAGACAAGCCCCTCCCTTGCCTGGGTTCAGATGCTGCGCCTGATGGCCCCCAGACATGGTTGGCCTGCCTGGCTGCCAGGGCACTGCTGACTCAGGTTCAGCTTTCCATTGACCAGGAACCCCCTGTCCCTGTCCACAGTGCTGCTTTCCATCATCTCATTCCCCAGTCTGTCCACATATTCAGGTGCAGAATCTGGCACTTTCCCTTGTTGAACTTAATCTGGTTGGTGCCCAGTTCTATAATTTGTCAAGGTCTCTCTGCAGGGCCTTTCTGCCTTTGAGGGAATTGACAGCTTCTTGCAGTTTTGTATCATCTCTGAACTTGTTCATTATCCCTTCCAGTCTTGCATCCAAGTCATTCATGATGATGTTGAAGAGCACAGAGCTGAGAGGGGAGCCCTGTGGAACCCCACTAGTGACAGGTCCCCAGTCTGCTGTCACCCCATTCACTTAACTCTTTGCGCCCAACTCATGAGCCAGTTGCTCACCCATCACGTGGTGTGTTTATCCAGCTCTGTGCTGGACATTTTGTCCAGAAGGATCTTGTGGAGACAGTATTGAAAGCTTTACTAAATACAAAAAGATCACAGCCACTGGCTGCTCTTGATTTCCTTCATAAAAGGAAATCAGGTTTGATAAGCAGGACTTCCCTCACATGAAGCCATGCTGGCTCTGACTGATGACTACATTGAATTTCAGGTGTTTTTCGATACCTCTCAGAATAATCTAACTCTACCAGGCACTGAAGTGAGACTGACAGGCCTGTAGTTTTTAGAGTCCTTGCCCTTTTTGAAAATCAGGGACAATGTTCACCAGCTTCCAGTCAGCTGGACCTCTCCAAATTCCCAAGACTGCTCAAAAAATTCAAGAGAGTTTTTGTGATGACAGCAGCAGCTCTTTGAGGATTCTTGGGTGTACCCCTTCAGGTCCCATAGATTTGGAGGCAGGCAGCTGGAGCAGCAGATCCTGCATAATTCAGGGTCAACTGGGAGTTAGTCATTCTTGCAGTCATGGTCCTCCAGCTCAGGCCACTGAGACCCCCTTGGTCCATCATTTGTATTGATGACAGAGGCAAAGATCGTGTAAACACCTCTGCCTTGTCCCTGCCCCTGTTGTGACGTTATTTTTCCACTGCCTGTTGCCATTAATATATTTGAAAATACTCTTTTGTTGACCCCCTCAGTTCTGGCACCTTTAACTCCAATTGAGCTTTGGCCACATTAATTTTCTCCCTACAGTGGCCAGCAGCATCTCAGTATTCTTCCCATCACCTGACCATGCTTCCAGTAGGCATACACCTTCCTTTTTCATCTTGTTTCCAAGAGAAGATTCCTGTTCAGCCATGCCTTTTGCCTCACCTGCTTGACTTCCAACACTTGGGAATTGCCAGTTCCTGTGCCCTTTGATGTTTAAAAAGTGACCAGCACTGATAGACCCCAGCACCTGAGAAAGCCTTTTCCCTGAGCAGCCTGAAGTTCTGTTCTCCTCCTGTCCAGAGCTGAGTTTTTACTGGCACTTTTCCTCCTGTCACCAGGGATTTTAAACTTGATCCCTTCATGGTTGCTGTGGCCAAGATGGCTGCCACTCTCGACTTTACTTATGAGATCTACTCTGCTAACAAGCAGTAGATAAAGGAGGGCATTTTTCCAAGTCAGCGCCCTTAGAACCTGTTCCATAAAGTTGTCATCCAGGTTTTTAGGAATCTTCTGGCCCAGGTGTGATAACTCCCAGTTAATTTCTGGCAAGTTGAAGTTCGCCCATAAGGTCAAGGGCAGTTGATTTGGAAGCATCCCTTAGCTCCTCAAAGAATAATTTGTCCACATCATCATCCTGGCTGGGAAGTCTATATCAGACTCCCACAATGACATCTGCATTATTTGTCTGCCCCTTGATTCTTACCCAGTCTCTTAATGGTGTCATTGCCAGCATTCTAACCCTTCTATCACGTACAGTGCGACTCCTCTCCCTCTTCTGCCCTGCTGAAGAGACAGGCTGAAGAGCCCGTCACCATCCAACAGGCATGCCAGTCCCAGGACTTACCCCACCAGGTTTCACTTACACCAGTGATGACAAATCTATGGGACTGGGACAAAGCCTCAAGCTCCTCTGGTTTGTTCCTCATGCTGCATGCGTTAGTGTAGAAACATTTCAGGAAGATGAGGCCTTTCTGGGAAAGAACTACAAAAATTCACAGGGCATGTAATGTGAATCAGTTAAGGAGCTGTACACGGACAACTTTAACAACAGCCTGTACTTACACAGATAATGTGTGAGAGTAGCATCCAGTTCACCATAACTTCAGCTCAAAGTTATCTGCATTACAGTGCACCTTCAGAGAGCTGTACAGTATGGCACAAACTGATGTGCAGCTACAAACATTCATCAGCTACACAAGTCAGCACCCAAAACTGCAACATGTGCTTGCACATCCTGACTGCTAACTCTGACCCCAGGATTCTGTGTATGTTCTTTGATTGACACCTTACCTAACCTTGACTAACATCATCAAATTCAGGACAACTATGGCAGGATACAGCACCACCTAAGCAAAATGAAGGGCATTATGATTAAATTAATAATTACTCCAAAATTCCAGAGGTTACAAACACCACAACAAAAGAGTCCACACTGAAGCAACTGATCATCACAGCAGCATCACACACCACTCACTGCCAGTACACTCAGCAGCTGTTAGAAAGTGCGCCAACTTGGCAGCACTCAAGCAAAACTGCTGTGAAACCACTGACAGGTGGCTCAGCAGCTCATCTTACTTTTACAAACACTCTTTTGTACACTTCACTTAGAATGGGTATGACAGTGAGAGAAGTAACAAAAACAATTTTAAGGCCTTGATTTTTATTTTTAAGTGTCTGGAAAACTATAGTCTCCAGCACAGCCTTGGTAGTATTATTGTTTGTAAGGTTCCCTGGCTTTTCAAACTTCATTTAACATAAACGAGATACAAGAATTTTTAACTGATAAACCTCAAGAGTAAATTGTGGTAAGACTGCTACAAGTATTCCCAAGGTGGAGGGAGTGGACATAAAGCAGTTTCTGAAAAAGCAAGGCTTCTGGGAAGAACTTGCAAATCACATGATTAACACTTAACATTTACCTGTGTTAAACTAGAATTGATTCTGAAACGCCAAGATCTATTGGAAGAATTGAGCTTTTCTACCCTGTTGTCTCACCTTTGCTTTCCCTTCAGCAGTTTCCTACTAACACCTGAAAGCAGACCCACATTAATTCACTAACCCAGCATATCCATGAATCAGATGGTGACAAGCTTAATGAAGTGTCGTTGTTTAACCCCATCTACATTTGAAGTAGGAGTTAAGAAAAACCACAATGAAGCAGAGTATCACTGGTGTTTTGCTGATTAACTGTTATGGTAATACTGGCATACATCTCCATCACTCACTACAGATAATGGATCAATACTTAAATAAGAAGCTATAAAGAAAAGTAGAAAGATAAAACCATCTTGTCTATACCCAAAACCAAGTCACTGTTACACCATTTTCTGAATGTGCTCTTCTCATTCCTTTGGCATAATGAAAAAGGACATGCACAGTATCAGCAGATATTAAGGTTTTCTTCAAGGCAGAAGAGCCTGGCAAAAAAAGAACATATGTCACCTTGGAAAAGAAGTTAAAATGAACTACTGGAATTGGGCATGCTCCATATACATGTTAAGGATCTTCTAAAGATGCCATCTGTTAGTGAGTTTCCTCACATCTTCAACAACCTAGACACTAAAAGGATCCAATCAGCAAACAAAATCCAGAAAGACCCTCCAGCCATGTCAAATATTTATTAAGTTCTCTTGCTACAGAATAAGAGACAGAAAAAGAGAACAAAATAGAAAACAGAAGAGAAGAAAGTATGTCTTAATTGTGTGGAGAGCTGACATTGCAGCCCTTATGTGTGGAAGGTGCAGAATAACCCTCATGTCATAGCACTTAACAGCAAACACTGCTTCACTACCCAGTTTCAGCATTTCAAGTTTAAGAGAGTTGGACAATGGAAGCTTTAAAACCAAAAGAGATTAGGTAGCAGTACTATGAAGTTGTCTTCAATCTTTCTTTTCTCAATCAATATTCAATTTTTTCCCCTTACAAGTTTTCAATATGAAAACATGACGTGGAGAATCATACACAGAGTAATTTTCTTTTTAGAAAGTCAGTATCATTTTAATTGATCTATACGAGCCCCTCTTCTCCCAACATCCCAGCATGACTAGGTCAAAACAAGTTTTGGTACTCATATGTAAGAAGTAGGCTAAATACTAAAGTTAATCCCTTTAGAAGGAAACACATTTTTGTGCGGAAGTGACAGTGGCATTTTAAGTGCCGGTGGCATTTTACATGCCAGCATTCAATGGTTTATTGTATCACTACTTCAAATAAGAAAACACAAGGTGTGCTGGACAGTTATCCAGAGTTCTGACCAGCACACCTGATAATCCCATGCAGCAGAAAAATGTTTGGTTTTGAAAAAGAAAAGAGTTCTGTCAGGCTGCTTTTCTGCAACATTCATTGTGTAAATAAACATGTAATTTTAAGTATTTAATTTACAGATAATTCCACTTGTTCCAAACTCTACTTGTTTAAATATCTGATGTTTAAAATTAAGATATTCACTTAAATCAGTCCTAAAATCCTCAGACTCAGCCTTCCATAAGGGCCCACAGTCCATTTTCAGAGATGTACTATATATGTACAAAGATCTGCTCTTTCATTTTAGAAGTTGATAGCTTTGCCAAAGGATGCTGCTAGGTTTGCTTCCCTGAAGGCTTCTGACACTGTCTGTAGAGAGCAAACACAAAAAGTTACAAGTCATTAACAGCTACATGGAGTAACAGCGTGTCTGGTAACGGTGTTCAACAGTCCCTTTAGAAAACACTTACTGGATGAGCATGGCAAACTCTGGCTACATCTTCACATGATGCTCCATATTCCATAGCAAGGGCAGCTTCATTCACCATTTCACCAGCACCCTGTAATTTAATGGTACTTGCAATTAGCACAAATCCTTATGCAGTTGTCCAGGTTCTCCTGAATCAGTAACAGCTTCTAAATAAGCAATTTGCTAAAAAAGATAAGTTATGTTTTAACTAGCACTTCAGCTGTGTTCTAAGTCATAAATACTTAATCTATTTGGTGACTGTGCTCAAACTTAGCATAAATCTAAATATAATTCTTAATGAGAGTATTTGTTCTCTTATTTCTGAGAGTTGTGCAAAAGCTGGGCATTTTTCCATGAAAGGAAACCTACCCAAAACACCAATGCTCCACTGAAAAGTTAAATAGATAACTAGATAAACAAAAGCATGTTACTAAACCTACACCAACATTTTTATTTGCTGTATTTATGCAGATTTACTAAGAGAATATATCTTTGAGGAGTCAAAAATAGTTAAATCTCCCCTTACATTTTTAGCACTCAGATCAACAACCATAAGATTTTCCCCCAGTCCTTTCCCAATGAAGAAAATTAGATTTATTGGTATGAGACAGGCAAAGTTGTGCTTCCTTTAAGACATGTTGGTTTCTAAATTACTGCAATTGCAAGAGAAAGTGACCAGCACAGTATCTTATTGAGAGCAGTTTTGGTGTTTCTCTTAAAGAAAGCTGTACACAAAAATGTATGGAAGTGTTTCTGCAAACATCTTTTGAAAAAAAAAAAATATTTAAAGCTAAGAAAACAGAAAAAGATTAGGGTCTAACTTTGACCTAAAAAACCTCCAAACCCCCCTAAACAGGGGAAATCCCAAAGGTTTTTTACTCAAAGTTCCACAAATTACTGACCCCACATTTGGTGACTGCGGCATAAGATTACCACCTTTGCTAAGTCTTAAGTCAGAGAGAGGGGAAAAAGAACACACCAATGAAAAAGCCACAGTCTTTTCAGCTCCTCAACTTCCAAAACTTGAATCAACACTTTCTGCTGCTCTCTCAAGTATTTGGCAGTATTCATAAAACCAAAACAAAAAACCAAACACAACAAACACCACCACCACAAAACCTCACCACATAAAACTGGTCAAAGACACCAAATAACCACAGCAATTCAAGAGGAAAAAAAAAAAAAAGCTGGGTTTAACACCAAAGTAACTAAAACATGGAAGGAGGGCAGGGGTGCAGAACAGAACTGTAAGAAAAATAAGTATGGGGAACTCAAACCTCCCCATTTACAAACACCATGTCTAACTCAACAACTATGCAACACTAAATAAAAAGACCATTACAAGGCCAAGAGAGCACAAGTGATGATACTTACTGAGCCTAAAATGTGAGCACCCAACATCCTGTCGGTT
This sequence comes from Corvus cornix cornix, assembly GCF_000738735.6. Classification (NCBI taxonomy): domain Eukaryota; kingdom Metazoa; phylum Chordata; class Aves; order Passeriformes; family Corvidae; genus Corvus; species Corvus cornix. Next base: position 13,781,276 of record NC_047057.1, on the reverse strand, counting down.
GACTTTTGACTAAGTATCTTTACCATGCCATCTGTGTCAGCATTTGTCTTTGCTCTACTGTTTGCAGCAAATGGAAATTTCCCAATTTTGTATTCTACACCCTGCAAAACAGATGTGTTAATTAATGACCAACAAGAACAATGTAACCAACGGCTAAGTACATGAGGAGAAGCAATACAGAACTAAAACACAGAGAAATGTACATGAACAACTACCAAAAGTGGTGTAAGACTGTACTAAAAAAGATTAATTTGCAAATGAATAATATTAACGTCACAGAATGCAAGTCATTAAAAAGAACTGTGGTTCTTGGGAGAGTGGCATGCACAAGGGCATTATTCACTCACACCCCCTAAGCAATAAATTCAAATGCAGAAATTTGGATAAAGTAGCTAGATAAACAACTAGAGAGTGAAACCAGGCCCAAGGTGGAAAACCAGTTTTTGCCTGAAAAGAAAACAAACAGTACCTCTTCTTTCAGCTGTTCTTCTGACTTGCCAACCCAGGCCACTTCAGGGTGAGTGTAGATCACAGAGGGAACGCAGTTATAGTCAATGTGAACTGCTCCCCCAGCCATGCCTTCTACACAAAGAATGCCTTCATCCTCAGCTTTGTGGGCCAGCATAGGTCCAGCAACTACATCACCAATAGCATAGATGCTATCAGACCAATGAAACAGAATTAGACACTGTTTAAAAACATCCTAGCACACCTGGGCTACCTTACATAACAGTCTGTTTGAAACACGTTACTGAAACTCTAATCAAAACAGACTAAAATACATTTTAGCAGTTTCCACAGAATGACCACACTTCAAGAGGTATTTAGTGACATGAAATAGACAGGGACTTTTAAATTACAAAACTTCAAAGGCTGACTCAAAATTTTTAGTTCCTGAAATAATACTGGTATCTTGAGTTTTCTTTTCAGAAAAGAAAAGTATGATTTGTATTAAAAAACACAAGTGCTTTAGTAGGTTAAACTTTAAAAATAAGTGTTCTGCATTTAAAAAAAAAAAAGGAAAACGAAAAATTAGTCTGTCTTACTTTGGAATCTTGGTTTGGAATCTGTTGTTGACTGGAATTCTTCCCCTCTTATCAAGTTCAATTCCAATTTCCTCAAGACCTAGATTTTTTGTGAACGGACGCCTACCGATGCAAACTAGGAGCACATCACAAGTTATTACTTCTGCCTTGCCACCAGCAGCAGCTTCAACACTAGAGAAAAATAAGAAGCAAAAATGCTAAGCTGTAAGCTTGCAGCCTTCTCTCTCTTTGACTAGTAACTAATATGACCCAGATGGTGACCTCCTGGCTGGGCCTGGCACCCAAAACACTTCTTTCAGCCTGCCCCACGCTTCCTCCTTGCAAGAGTTCAGGAGCAGAAGAGGGAGGAAGGAACAGCACCTCTTAATACATTTCTTAACAACTGTTAGAGAGAAATTCAGGGTATATTTTCAATAGCAAATAGCATGACCTGATAGGATCAAACCCATACAGCAAAGTAATTGGTGATGAGTACTTGCCACCCAAAGAATATATACTTTGGGGTGGGGTAGGGCCATGTACTCTGAGCAAGCTTTCTTCTGAGCCCAGGAACCAAACACCTGTTAGCAGCTGTCCAGCATCCCATGCATTCCTCAAGTGCATCTTGTGTTTAACTGCACCCAGAACAAGTTCAATTCATGTGCTCTGAGAGCACAAGAAGCAAAGCATGGGAAGTGAGGATAATTGGAAGTGTATTTCAAAACCATACTCTGAACCAAAACAAAACTCTAAATGTAGTAACAGAATACATGAGAGATCCAACCATCATCAGCAGGGCATGTAAAGAAGCCCAAATCCTGGACGTTTACAGTGACGGAGAACAGACTATCCCCAGCTATGGTGATACAGCAACTACAAGTCACCATATTAAGATTATTATTATTTTTGTGAAGTAACATCAAGCATTTTCTTAAAGTACAGTTTCTGCATAGAGAATCCATTAACGCAAACAGAAGTAGTGTGTATTTACAGACTTTTACAAAGCAAATTTGCTGTATGTGTGTCTATAGTAATTGTTTATATATAAAACTTCAAAGGTATGTATGACCATTAGGAGTATGACCACTACTGTACACTCTTCGGGTATTTTCATTTATTTCTGTTCGAGAACAATAGTATGTCTGCCATATTTACTCTAAGACAAGACGACCTTCCAGTAAGTAGCCAAGAATTAATGGCTTGAAAATGACTGTATGAACAATCATGGTATTTATGCTAATTATACCAGAAGCAAGTATCTTCCATGAAAAGAATGATTTAGAATTCTGTTTTTATTACTGATCTCATACAGTGGTTTTATACCAGCAAGCCCTCAAGTCAACAGAACCTCTCCTGTATAAGCAACCTAGGACTCAATAAACCCAAAATTATGAGCTCTGTAAGTTACAATGGAGGATAAACATTTAATTGCACTAAAGAATTAATCCTCCCTCTAGATCCATTTTTTTCCTGTTTAAATAAATAGTATCAGGCTGTATTTTTAAATAGGTTTGATGGATTGGGAGGAAGAATGTATTTGGCATTACTTTAGTTCTATGTTAAACACTTACGCTACATCTATTTTTCCATCTGATCTCTTGGTAGCACCGGTAACTTTGGTGTTCAGTTTAAACTTGAATCCCTGCTTCTGAAGAATACGTTGGAAGTTTTTAGAGATCTCCATGTCAATTCCCATTCCACCAACATGGCCCATGAACTCAACTGCTGTCACATCTGCACCAAGGCGCTGCCAAACTGAACCCTGCAGTCACAACAATATAGGTAAAAGGAATTTTTGAAAAGCAAACTTCAGATACTTTAATACTTACAACAGACAGTAAACTCTTCCAAAGCAGGATAACATGTAACAGCAAACTCATCAATTTCTACAAACACGACAGCATAAAATAAAGCAAGTTCACCTTTCCCCAGTCTTTCCACAAAAAAAATTTATCATTGCTTATTTGCAGACTCAAAACTTCCATAACCAAATTCAGGGAATTAAGCCTAATTTTAAAGAAAGCTATTTAAAGAAATAGCTAACAAAATAACTAAATACAACTCACGTATGTTTTATGTTATAGGTATAGAAGAAATTCAAAATCAAAGAACCTGAAAGGAAAATCCAAAGAGAATTTGATGGCATTGCTGTGGAGTTCTAATACCACTACTAATTAACCAAAACAAGACCACATTAAGGAAATTTTACACAGCAAAATGGAACCACTGCTGCTTCAGTCTGTATTTATAACCTTAACCACAATCATCAGCCTCACCAACAAAATTCATGTACACCCTATTAACCTGCAGTTACCCACATCCACCCAATACCGAATTTCACTTTGCTTACTCTTTTCCTGCTTAATGGTCAGCAGGCTAAGCAACCACATGGCAGACGTGCACAGCTTCAAGCAGTTGCAAGACCAGCAAATGTAAATTGTTTTTGAAACATATAGGTGTGAGGCAAAAGGACTCAGACCAAGATGAACTACAAAGTCTCCACTCCTTTGCTTGACAGAATATGTACAATCACATTAAACATCTCTCAAGAATAACTGCTAAACAAAAGAATTTATCCTGACTTAGTGCACTTCCCTTAAAATAGGAAGTTCTCTCATCTATACGTAGGCCAGGTACAAACTTCAGTGAAAGTTAAGCACCATCCCCCCAGCTCCCTAATCCTCCAAAAAAGAAAAATAAATATGCAAGACCCTGTATGTTCCTCTCTCATTTCTCTGCTTAACTAACCAGCTGCAGAAGTACTGAGCAAACAAACACTTATCCCAGCTTTTCTGGTAAAAAAGGGAGCTAGCACACTATGAAGTCTGAACAGATTCATTACAACTCACTGAAATGTTGAATCACAGCAATACCATCAAAATACAACAAAAGTAATGCCCCACTCCTTTACAAATTGAAGGCCAAGTGGTTTAAGTATCCTCTCACCAGTTCCACACCAATGACTCCTGCACCAATGACAACCATCTTTTCAGGAACTTTTTTCAGTGACAGCGCACCAGTGGATGACACAATGTTATCTTCATCAATCTAATGACAAAGAAATGTACAAAGGGAGGTTTACAACCTCTTTTACATATTATATACAAAACACACAGAAGGTGAAGTGCAGTCAGGTGCAAACAATTATTACACATTAAATTGTGTGACTATGAGACACTGAAAAGTAAGTACAATTCAGCTCAAATACTTACAGTAATTCCAGGGAAGGGAGCAACTTCTGAGCCTGTGGCTATGAGTATGTTCTTTGTATTGATAACTTGTGTGCTGCCATCTTCTTTAGTTGCAGTGACTTGGTTTTTGCCAGTTATTTTTCCAAACCCAGATACATGTACAACCTTTAGTAATCAGAACACAGTGAAGTCAGATTCAAATATGTAAGTTAGGCTACATTTCACCTGAATCTCACTAATGCTTAGAGATGCTGCTAAAACATATGTCTGCATCACTACCTGGCACAAATCACAAAGTAATTGTATATTACTCTTTTAAGGAGATTAACAACGAAGGCACTGGGCATTTAAAAGTTTTCTGGAAGAAAAGCGTTCAAATTCTGCCCTTGTCAAATCAGTCAATCAAATTAATTTATGTGGCCATATGAAAATGTAAAAAATGGATATACCTCAGTATATAACCCAAACTAACCTTGTTTTGTTTAAATAAATGAGCAATTCCACCTGTTAAGGCCTTCACTGCACTACTCTTCTGTTCCATCATCTTCTCTAGATTCAAACGGATTCCTGTAACTAAGATTAAAACAAAACAACTTACATCAAGCATTGCAGTGTGTTAATGTTAAAGGAGCTAACCTCAACACAGTTAATAGCTCTGACACAGAAAGATGTGTTGAATGGTCCTACTAAATACTAAAGGTTACATTCAACAACTGCTATGCTGAAAATCAGTATTACACTTTTCAAGCATAACTTATCTATCCGTTATTCAGAGTTCAAAGAGCAGACACATCCCTAAGCCCCCAAGTGACAGATAGAGGATGTTACTTACAACTCTCAAAATTTTCTGACCAGAAAACCATACTAGTCAGATTTGAAAGATTAAATTTACATTTTATTGGAAACCACTGATGTTAACAGGCACTGACAGTTGTTCTTCACTCACTTTCAATTCCTCTACTAGCGAAATCTTTTCCATGGGCCAAGTGATACAGATGTGAGTTGTTCAGCAAGGCCTATAACAAACAAAAATGTGAATTTGGACATACATTCACAAGAATGAGTTATTTATTATAAGGAAAAAAAATACATTATTTGCAAAGTGTTCTCACTATTAAGAAAAAGTTTGACATATTTGTATTTAAAAAGGTGTATTTCAAACACAGAAATTGTTCACAGTAGCTCCTACTGAAACGTTAAGTAAAGTTACATACTTGATAATGAAATAGAAAACAGTTAAATCCACACCTTTTTGCTCATTTCACCATAGAAATTGATAATTAGCTCATAGGGATTAAAAAAAAAAAAAAAAAAAAAAAAAAGGAACAGACTAAGTAGAGGAAAATAAACGTGATTCTGACTGAAGGCCAAAGAGAAGATACAGAAAAACTGGATGAGGAAAATCTACACTAAAATGCCTGTTAAGATTTTAGCCTGTGTAGACATATGTGAGTTTAATTTTGAATTGTTGTGCTGAAGTTATTACAACAGCATAGCTAATTGAGCTGGATGGCTTGAAGCTAGCTCAGGTATATGGGTTTTCCAAGCTCATAGATAAACTTAGAATAGTTTTTATAAGGATGGCTATAAATGAGTAGCTTGAAATTCAGAACCTCAGTAACTGTATTTTAATTAGAAATAGCAATATAGTTAAGGCAGGATCTTACTAAGAAGATTGATTCTTTTGTTATATTATAACCGTCCCAAATATGACATTATTTGTATCTCTGCAGGGACAACAGTGTGAGTTTGCAGACTTAAATCTAAAGCAGGCACAGCAAAAGATTCAAAGATCATTTTGAATACTTGCCTTATCTACATATGCTTGAGGAAAACTAATACTATCAAAATTAGATAATTCCATTTTTATAATTTTTATCAACTGTCTTTAAAATTAACTTCTCCACTTCACGTAACTGTCACAGCCCCGAATCTGTAACATCCACATTACTTAAAACACACAGCCACCACTTAAGACTTCAGCAACTACAAAGGAAAAAAAAAAAAATCCATTTCCATTGTATTATTTTGGGTGGTTTTCTGGAAAGGAATATTTGAGTCATTTGTTATTACCTTGGTGTACACAACCTACATATCCCACTTCTTAAGTTTACTGCCATTCAAACAAGTTCTAGATAGCATTCAACTTAAACCACAGTTCAGTAGTATTTTCATAAAAATTTTAAAGGATAAAAAAATAAAAAGGGATTTGAGAAGTTAGTTAAATAGAGTCTAGTAGAGTTTCAAACTTTCAAGGTAATACTGTGTGGATTAACATTTTTGAGTGGTGCTTCAGTATATTAACATACTCAGAACTTCATTAAAATTATTATTAAAATGTCTAGAAAAACGAATACAAATTTTCTTCAAAATCTTAGTATTTTCTCCTCCCACGCTAATGGAACCTCTTGAGCAAAAGGACCAGAAAGAGCAACACAGTTAGGAGGGATCTTGTTAAGAATACTGTGTTTGTTACTACAGCCATTACAAATCTGGCATTAGCAGTGTCCTCCTTCACCTGCTGGGTGCTATTGAGGCAGATTCCCCAGCAACAGCACAGTTCTTACAAAGGCCTAGGTCTGAAATTACCTTAAACTAGACTGACAATGTCAAATATAAAGTCCTTATTAATATCTTCTTGCTTCTCCTTTCTTTCAGAGTGTATGTGTTGGACTCACCTCTTTGTCTCCACACCTGCACTACTCCACACAAGCACCACCAGCCTCACCCTCCAGGCCATTCTGTACATGTACATCTATCTTGAGAAACTCCTTCCTACTCTCCTTCCAAGTGAAGCACAGAATGTCAGCTGTTTTTAATGAAGCTATGACACACTATGTACACTTACCTTGGATGGAATACATCCAACATTCAAGCAGGTTCCCCCTAACGTTGCATTTTTTTCTACACAGACAGTCTGAGGAAAAAGAACAGAGGAAACATAAGAATTTTTTAGAAATACTATGCCGCCATTTTCTTATAGGCTATCTCACAATTTAGCATTGACGACAAAGACATTTGTCTACTTGTCTAGTAACTCTACCTCTACCAAGTGTCTCATTAATTTCACTCCTAGATTTATTATGCAGCTCGTATTTCCCTTACCTCATTTTTTTTTGTTACCTTAAAACCCACAAAATAGCTCTTTGCAACAAAATCCTCTACCAAACGACAGCCACCGCACCATTCATACTTTCATGTAAGTGCTGTCCTACTACAAAAATCTGTTACAAACTAAATAATAAATACAACACTCAGTCCAGTGAAAGATGTTCCCCTAAAAATTACAGAAAAACACCGCAAAAAGCCAAAAATATAAATCATGTGAAGATTCATAAAAGCAAGAAAACAACTGGTAAGTGAACTGCCATAGATTAAAATCCCATGAAGCAATCTTTTCTTCAAAGAAAACAAAACAGAAAAGAAGCCCCAAGCCACAAACAACATTTCCTCCCACCGCTATGAAGTTGTACCAACACCTATAAAGAAAGAAAAAACAAAAATCAAGTAAAGTAAAACCAAACAAAAATAAGGTCAGTACCAACAGGGATGGAAAATATGTCATCTCCTTCTCATTAAACTGAGAGTATCAAAGTGTGCAAAAGACAAAAACAACTGCCAAAACTTCATATAAAAACAGATCACTTGGAGAGAGTGGGGGAGAGAGTATCATAAACCATTTTTGTAGAAGCAAAGGAATTGGTGTCTCCTCCTTTGGAAGGCACACACATATTCAAAATAATTGTTCCTTGGTTTACACTCTTGAGAGTTCCAGTCCACTGAGAGGCAACTACCCAGGTGAAAGCCTTTCACAGTTTCTTTAAATTGCTACTTTTGTACTAAGGTAGGGATGATGGTGACATGAAAAGTAGAATTCACCAAATCAGATCACATGAACATTTTGAGACATGCTGATCCCCTATGTCCCCTTCCTCTTGTTTTAAGCACATGAATACATGAAACACAACACAAGGGCTTTAAAAGCTGCACTATGGATCAAACAGCACCAGACTACTCCTACCTTTACCCAATAAGGATGTTCTGCCTCATCCACTTTACATAAACTTCACTGACAAGGCCAAGCAAAGCTTTTGGAAAGCCAATACCCAGAGAACACTGTTGGCAATAACATGGAATGCTGTGGTGGTGATACAAGGACTCAATGCTTGTGCTAGCAGAAACAGTACTAAAACTGAAAGTTAAGTGATTCAGTAGAGCAGAATCAGGTTCTTCCATGGACAGGGTAACTATACAATCTATCTTTCTGCCAGTCTGCTAAAAATGTCTCCTTACATTCTTCAAGGACCAAAAACATTCTACATGATTATTCAATGCTAACTGTGACGTACACAGGTATGTCCAAGCATTTTCCTCTCTCTGATGAGCTGTGAAACAGTGTAACAGAATTATTTTTTGCTATGATGAAAAAACAAAATCCAGGGCACTTTTAAAGCCCTTTGTGTATGGTATCCACTGTTAATCACAGATATGAAGGACTCAAGGACAGTATTGTTCCAAGAAAAGCTGGTATTAAGCCAGCCACAAAAATAGCTTTACAATAATCAAACATGAACTTACATGGCAGAAGGCCACAATCTTAATTAAAACCTGTAGCACTGAGCACCTTTGTTTCTTACTTTATTTCTTACCTCTTGTACTACTAGCTCAGTAACAACATACATCAAGAAGCAAGAGTATTTATTACAACAAAACCAGTAATTCAGAGATATGTGTAAAGACAACTCAATTATTTGCACTAGGTCGAAGGAACAACTTAATGGAATCTCAAACATTTATATTTTGGTACAGTTACACATTTGAAGGCTAAAAGATACCCAAAAAGATGTCACTGACACCCAGTTGTGGGACCAATGATGGACAACGCTCAGAATTACAGACACATTCAGTTTGAAGGGCCCTCCTCTGGAGGCCATCTAATCAAACTTCCTTCTGCAAACACAGTCAACATCAAAGATACTGCGGGAGGTGATTCTCCCCCTCCACTCTGCTCTCAGGAGATCCCACCTGGAGTACTGTGTCCAGCTCTGGGGCCCCAACACAAGACAGATTTGGACCTGCTGGAGCAAGTCCAGAAGTTCATCACAGGGCTGGAGCACCTCTCCTATCAAGACAGGCTGAGAGTTGGGGTTGTTCAGCCTGGACAAGGCTTTGGGGAGACCTTACAGCACCCTTCTCATACCTAAAGGGGGCTTGAAAGAAGGCTGGAGAGGGATGTTTCACAAGGACATTTAGTGAGAGAAACAGCCTTCAGCTGAAGTAGGGTAGATTTAGATCAGCTCTTAGGAAGGGATTCTTTACCATGAGGGTGGTGAGGCACAGGAATAGGTTGCCCAGAGGAACTGTGGATGCCCCACCCCTGAAGCGTTCAAATCCAGGCTGGATGAGTCTCTGAGTAACATGGTCTAGAGGAAGGTGTCCCTGCCCATGGCAGGGACAATCTTCAACATCCCTTCCAACCCACATCATTCTGTGATTCTATGATGTATCAGGTGGCTCAGGGCCTTGTACAGCCAAGTGCTGAAAATACTGAAAGATGAAGACTACATGCTGCACAGGCCACTATTCCAGTGCTTCACTGGAACTCACCACCAGAAGTTCTTGTCCTTACCAGGTGGTCAAACCAGCTCATTTTGGTCACAAAACAAATTTTTTGTAATCCAGACACATTGTGACATACCAAACAGCAGAAACATCCTCAAGACTGCTAGCACCACCACCTTCTCAGAGTTCCAGATAATTATGAGAATGATAATGCAGTGCCAAGAGAGTCAGTTGATCTCATATTAAGGAGTAAAGGCAAAAAAATATCCTGCTGAAGTCACATTCTGTGTTTTTCTAAGTTTAAAAGTACCTGAAATATATTATACACATACAACTCTGACAATACTTAATTAAATGACACACCACTAGTACACATCAGACACAAACTGCCTCTTCCAGAAGGCATTCGAAGACAACAGGCTGAACAACAGAGAAGAACATAAAAAAATGTAACTAAGATACTACAGTATTTCTACACACATGTTCCGCCTCTAAAATTCTCACATGGCAATGGAATTCCTCTACTCACATTCAAAAAGTGTATCAGTTGGATATGGCTTTTTCCCCTTTTGAGTTCCCTCAGTCCATTCTTCACAATTCTTCTTTTTGTCAGTCATTGTCTCTTTATTTTTCCCTTTGTTGAGAGAAAAATTCCTTCCTAGCACTGTTTTCCCACCTTCTCTTTCACAAGAGTATAAGCCCACCTGAATTATCAGTTCCAACCAAAAGTGAGCTGTCCTGAGCAGCTCTGTCAGTAGCAGGGCTATAACAGTAATACAGTCACATCTCCATTTCCAATTCTGCATAATCTGGGTAAGCAAGGTAAGGAAAGATTAACAAAATATGTCAACAGTATCTGGTGGCCCAAGATGTGACAGAAGAATTACAGTATCACTGTAGTGATACCTATGACAATCACACAGACACCTTTCAAGTTCACCTAGATGAGTATTCTGCTATCTGAGTGAGGTCTCACCTTAAATCCAAGCTGAGCTGCTTTGATAGCAGCAACATACCCTCCAGGACCAGAGCCGATAACCGTGACATCAGCATCAACTGAAACAGAGAACGTTTGAGTTTGGTTTTTTTTCAGCAAAATAATTGCATATTAAGAATTATGCAAGTTAATAAAATAGGTTTAGATAAGGAAGTTCCACCTCATATCTGAAAGTAACTTTCTGGACACAGAGAAAGATTGTGTAGAGGTATTGATTCCACAAGAAAAATAACCAGTCTTAAATTCCACAATGAAAGTAATGTAAAATGACATAAAGAAACTGAATTCCCTATCCCTCTTGCTATAAACCCTTTAAGAACTTAACCCAAGATGTCTCGATAGTTTACTGTTGTATTTTTTTTCCAACATAGCTTCTATTGATGTTTAGCACGAAACAAAAATGCTTACTGAATGCCACAAATTTATAAAGGGGAAAACATGGCTGCAATAGGTATCTATGCAACCTCTATTGATTATGAAGCAGTAGAAGCTATGAACTTTGTACCAAGTTCCTGTCTTGTAACCACAAGCTCCTTTAGAATATTAATTAACATAAGAACAGTGATGGTAAAGTTCAACTTTTATTTACAGCTTTAGCCTGAAATCAAATAATGCAAACAAACCACAATATTTCATCTAAATCTGCACCCTGACATGGACTTCAACTGGAAGACTAGTATCTGAGTTTGAAGTATTGCTTTGGTTTTTGTGGGGGTTCAGGTTGGTGGGGTTTTTTGTTCCAAAAAGGTTTTCCACAATTAATTACCTTGATCAGCATAGGACCTTTGTGGCACTGCACAAACTCCCTGAAGACCATGATGAATCCGATCAAAATGGCTTCTCTAGAAAGGAAAAAAAAAATAAAAAGAATACCCTAGGTTTAAAAGTTTATGTCTATCCTTGAGGGAAAATAAGCAACCAGCAGCACACAGATGAACACAGTTACTGTCACCAGCTAACCAAAACAGGAACAGCACGACTGAAGCACAGTGGGCACTGACTGGAACAAGAGGCAGAAGTTGCTCTGACACTTACCTGCTCTGTCACCTCAGTCTGTCATCACACCTGTTCTCAGGTCTCACCTCAGGCTGCCTCTAAACTTTCAACTCCTTATACGGGGCTTTCAAACCACGTAATGACATAAATTAGACATCCACAGGAGTCTATGAGGAGTCTTGTTCTGTAACCATTCCCTTCAGCCACTTCCTATGAACAGGCAGCTGGATATCTCACAGGAGGCTCGGGAGGGCAAGGTTTTTTAACCTTTACGAAAAGGTAATGGGACAGCACAGGACAGCTGCTACAAGCATATCGAGGGCCGATCACCCTATAACTGGAGTAGAGGATGTCTCTGGAAGCACTTGCAAAGTCCCCGGCACCGCAGCCCAAAAGCCGGGGCCGGCCCCACTGACAGCGGCGCTTTTTGCAGCCGCCACGGCCGCGGCCTCCCGCGGGCCGGGACACCGGGGACCAGCACCGACAACGCGCACGGCAGCACGGAGGCTGGTCCCTGCCGCTCAGGGACCCCGAGGGCCGCCCGCGGCCGCCGCGCCCCCTGCGCCCGGCCGAGCAGCGACGGGAGGGGACAGCGGAGCAGGCAAGGGAGCGCCGCCAAGGCCCGCGCCCGCCTCAAGGCGCCGCTCCGGCCCCGCCCGCCCTCACGCACGCCCCCGGCGGGGTGACGGGGCTGAGGAAAGCCCAGGCCCGAGCTGCCCGGCACGGCTCCCGTTCCTTGTCCCCTCCCTTCCCCTCGCCTCGCCGGCCCGCCGGTGCCGTACCCGAGCGAGCGCACAGGAGACGCGACCCCAGCGCTGCATGTCCACGGTGCCACGGCGCCCCGGCCGCTCAAGGACTCCGCGGACGCGCGCAGGCGCAGGCGCAGTTCCGGGCGGGCGGGGCCGGCGGCGCGGGGCGGGGCCAGGCGGGCATGGGAGCCTCGGGGCTGAGGGAGTTCTGGGCATGGTCCCGGCCAACCCCCGCCTCCGCAGGGACACCTGGAGGAGGTGACACGGGAGCGCATCCAGGCGGGTTTCGAACGTCTTCAGAGAGGGAGGCTCCGCGACCGCCCTGGGCAGCCTGTTCCAGTGCTCTGCCACCCTCAACATAAAGAAGTTCCTCCTCATATTGAGGTGGAACTTATTGTGTTTGAGTTTATGGCCATTGTTCCTGTCGCTGGGCGCCACTGAAAAGAGTCTAGCACATCCTCTTGGCACCAGTCTTTGAGATATTTATAGAATCAGGGAATCATAGAATATGCTGAGTTGGAAGGGGGCCATCAGGATCCAACTCCTGGCCCAGCAGAGGACACCCGAGTGCCCAAGAGCATTGTCCAAATGTGTCTTGAACTCTGTCAGGCTTGGTGTTGTGACCACTTCTGTGGGGAGCTGTTCCAGTGCCCAACCACCCTCTGGGGAAAGGACCTTTTTCTAATATCCAACCTAAACCGTCCCTGACTCAGCTTCATGTTTCCTCCAGTCCTGTTGCTGATCACAAGAATGAAGAGATTGGCACCTGCCTGTCCACTTCCCCTCGTGAGGATGTTCACAGTAAGATCTCCCCTCAGTCTCCCCCAGACTGAACAAACCAAGTTCATAAGACTTCATAAGGCTTCTCCTCATAAGGCTTCTCCTTCAGAGCCTTCAGCATCCTCATGGCCTTCTTTGGATGCTCTCTAATAACTTAATGTCTTTTTTATATTGTGGTGCCCAAAACTGGTTCCAGGGTTTGAGGTGAGGCCACCCCAGTGCGGAGCAGAGCGGGACAATCCCCTCCCTTGCCCAGCTGGCGATGCACCCCAGGACATAGTTGGCCCTACTGGCTGCCAGGGCACTGCTGACTCATATTCAACTTCCCATTTGTATGTATTGATGAGATCCCTTCTCAGTCTTCTCTTGACTAAACAGGCCCAGCTCCCTCAGTTTCTCCTCTTAAGACAGATGCTTCAGTCCCTTAATCATCTTTGTGGCCTCCTCTGGACCCTCTCCAGCAGCTCCTTGTTTCTCTTGTACTGAGGAGTCCAGAAATGGACACAGCACCCCAGATGCAGTCTCACTAGGGCCCAACAGAGGGGGAGGGCCACCTCCCTGGACCTGCTGGCTACATTCTTCCTGATGCACCCCAGGATACCACTGGTCCTCCCGGCCACAAGGGCACACTGCCAGTTCATAATCAACTTCTAACCCACCAAAACTTGCAAGTCCTTCTCAGCAGAGCCGGTCTCAAGTAGGTCAGACCCCAATCTGTGTTGGTACTTGGGAACTCATGGCCCCACCTGGCAGCAAAGTGAACCCTGGGGCAAGCAAAGTAGCCCCCAGACCCAGACGGACTGCATCAGAACAACACCTGGGCACAGGCAGAGAAAGGGAAATTACATGTTTCAGATGGAAACCTCTTCCAGCTAATTGACAGTGAAATGCACATAAATTAAAATTTTAAATTATTAAAAAATGTAAAATCTAAGGTACTTAATTATGGAAAGACTTTCAAGTGACTTGGAGTAATTGTTTTCAAATTATTTAATCAGGAAAAAATTGAAATAGAATATTCTTGAGCATATTCTTGAGCTAGAACATTCTCTAGAAGAAATTCTTCTCAAGAAGAGGTGACTGAGAGAGGACCTCATCAATGTATACAAGTATCTAAAAGGGAGGTGCCAAGAAAATTGAGCCAGGCTCTCCTCAGTGGTGCCAAGCAATAGGACAAGAAGCAATGGGCAGAAACTGATGCATAGGAAATTCCACTTGAATATGAGGAAGAGCATCTTTACTGTGCAGGCAACTGTCACTGGAACAGATTGCCCAGAGAGGTTTTGGAGGCTCCCTCATTGGAGATATTCAAGAACCTTCTGGATGTAATCCTGTGCAATGTGCTTTGGGATGACCCAGGGAGGTTGGACCAGATGACCACTGTGGTCCCTTCCAATCTGACCGATTCTGTGACTCTCTGACAGTGAAATGCATATAAATTGAATTTTTAAAACATTCAAAAGTATAAAAATCTAAAATATTTAATTTTGGAAGGACTTTCAAGTGTCTTGGAATAATTGTTCCCAATTTATTTAATGAAGAAAAGAACTGAACTAGAATATTGACTTTTTTTTATAATTATTATTGTTTAATTAATGATCTGTGTATTTTTCTGGAACACATATTTTCTTCTAGAAAATAGATTTTTTTTTTTCTAGAATAATAGATTGCACACCCTTAATTCCTCTGTTTTTTCACTTCAGCACATCAGTATTTTAAAACTTAAATTGTTCATTGCCTGTGGGAGAACAGCAATGGGCCAAGACCATTTTCCTTCTATAGTGAATTCTACCTAATTTAGAATATACACAATATTCTGTTCAATTTATGCTAAAAACACCTAAATGTGTCTTCAGGTAAGTAATATGCAACATAGATCATACTATTGATTTCTCACCTTGCCTGAAATTGAAAATATTTTCTGTGGAAAAGAGTTCTCAAGTTTTCTAGATGTACTAATTTCTTGCATATGTCAGTATTTCCATCAGGGGGCAGCGTTCTGCTGTTTCCCACATAGCCAGGGAAAAAGGAAAGGCCCTATTCAGCCGGCAGAATTCCTCTTCTATCTTTCTCCGTAAGGATCTCTCTTACCGGCCCTTCAGCAACGCTGGAGACTGTATGTGCCCAATATTTTTATATTTAAACCCCTATTGGTTAGAATATGGTGCTAATAATGCCAAGGTTGTGGGTTTGATCCCTGTATGGGCCATTCACTTGAGTTGGACTTGATGATCCTTGTGGGTCCCTTCCAACTTAGAATATTCTGTGATTCTAATGAGAAAGCATCCCAGAGTCCCTGGTGCTTTCAGGGATAGTATCATGTCCCTATCATTTCATCCCACCCTCACTAATGAGCCAACCAAAGAGAATAAAACCCAAAACTGCCCCAGTAGCTAACTGAAAATATTCAGCCACTACGTTTTAATTCTCCATGGCCTCCCAGCCTTGGTGCACGTTGGGGTACTGGAGCTCTCCCCTCTGCACAGGCAGTACGTGAGTACTTCTAGTGAAATTACAGGTTTTTTCAGACACAAATCTGAACGCCATGAGAATCTTCTTACTGCAAGCAATGAACAAGACCATCTCGGGCAACAAGAAATGGCTGGAGGCTCTGAATGATGGTTTCTGTGGCCACTGAAGGGAAGGCAGCCTGTGTGGTGATTGCTTCAGCACGAGTGTGTAGAGGGCCTGGGGGAATATAGGAAGCATCAAAATGTGTCTTAGTGGATGGGGACAGTGGGAAGGCAAAAGGGCACACAGGGAATGCAGGGTTAGACCCCTCCATCCCATTCACCTCAGCCCTAGTAGTCACCTCTGAACAGCCTTTTCCATTAACTGCATGTCCCTTGGGGTCATGGTGGCTGGGACCAATGCTCTGAACCTTCCCGGGAACTCTGCTGAAGTTTGGAGATTGTTAAAATTCTTTTTTGAGGTTTTACATCTCTGAGTAATAAAGATCATAAAGACAGTGTATTGCCTGTAGAACTGTGGTACTTGTAAACCATGGACACCTGAGTACTTTTTGTTCCCTTGCTCCAGGCATGACTCTACCTCACCTTGCTTTGGTTGTGGCACTCCTTTCACGAACACTGAGGTTACAGTACGTGTTTACACTCCCACTTTTTATTGCATCCATTAGTACTCATGAAATGTCCCCTCTCAGCAAAGCAGGCTCCCAGGACTCCAGCTGCATGAGGAGGAATCTTGCCAGCAAGAGGAGGGAGATGATCCTTCCCTTCTGCTCACTGGGGAAACATAGCTGGGGTTCTACCTCCAGCTCTGGGCTCTCCAGTACAGGAGAGACACCGACATACTGGAGATAGTCTGGCAAAGAGCCATGGAGATGACAGAGGGGCTGGAGCACCTCTTGTGTGAGGAAAGGCTGAGTGAGCTGGGACTCTTCAGCCTGGAGAAGAGAAGGCTCTGGGGGATCTCAGATCTCATCAAGGTATACAGATACCTGAAGGGAGGGTGCACAGAGGATGGAGATGGGCTCTTGTCAACGGTGCCCAGGACCAGAGATAGTGAGCACAAAATGAAACACAGCGGCTTCCTTCCGAACACTTATTTTACTGTGAGGGTGAGGGTACAGGCTGCCCAGAAAGGTTCTGGAATCTCTCTCCTTGGAGATTCTCACAAGTCATCCAGACATGGTGCTGGGACACCAGCTCTAGGCAGCCCTGCTTGAGAAGAGGGTTGGATCAGATATCTCCAGAGGTCCCTTCTAACCTCAACCATTCTGCAGTTCTGTGTCAGGAAAAAAACTGCATCATGGTTAATTGCTCTGAGAATAAGAGTCAGCTCTGACTTGGAGCCAGAGGAAAGTTGCCAACAGGCTGAAGTCAGCAGAGGGCAATAAGGCTGCATAGATTAACAGAGCTGCAAGGATGTGTTAGAAGGAGAACATTTTATTTCTTTGAAATACTGAATATTTTCTTGCATTAAGCATTGAAATTTTACATACTTACCTATGCACACATGTTTATTTGTACAAATCAAGATTATCAATCTAGACAGACTATTACACTGGATCTTACTTGAGAAAACAGAACTAAAATATCTACCACATTCCATTCAAGGATTGGATGGTGGCTATCAGTGTCTTGTACCCTTGCAAAGCTGTAATTAAGAAAACACATTTTCAGATTATTCCTCCTCTCTTTGGTAAATCCTCTCTTTGTGACAGGCAGGGCAAAGTATATCCAGAAAGAGTCTGCATCCTTGTTCAAAGCAGGGCCCTGTACTGCTTTCCAGACTGCTCAGTTTACTGCTCTGCATAGAAAAGCTTCCTGTCACTCAGGCAGTAAAGCAAGGTGAGAAGTGCTGAGAAAGCTACAGTAAGTCAATTATCTCTGCTTGAGGTTTTGCATAAATATGTGGGATAAATAGAAAAGAAGGTGAGTGAAACTGCGCCAGATGCAAAATAGCAGCATACCTCAGGTTCATGGTAAAGGCAAGACAAAGCGTATCAGGAGACCTGGTATGTGCTCTGCTGTGCAGGTATTTTACAAAGATCTGTGGCTCCCAGATGCTAGCAGGAGAGTTAAGCAGTCAGGACATTCCTCTGCCAGTTGGAGCTCTAAAGGAGCACATGTAAGCAAGAAGGGGTTGGGGAGCTTGATGTATTTTCAAGCCAAAGAGAAGATCAGTCACAGACCCTACAAAGGACACCAGAGCTAGTGCTGGTGACAGGACACGTTTGGGTTCTCTTGCACCACCTGGTGACTGCAGAAAAGGGCACAAGCTGAACCATTACATACTGAAGACCTTGCCACATAGTATGGTTAAACACCCAGCACCCTGCTCCTGGCAGTAGCTCATGTGTGAGGTGGAATCCAGCTCCCTCACCTGAGGGAGTGACACTTCTTTGCATTTAAATGTTAGGCACCTAGAGAAGCCATCGTCCTAAAGCAAGTATCCAAATTCCCTGCATGGTCAGCAGATGTCCTTCAAAATAAGCACCCAGGAGATTCTATCTGCCTGTCTTATATGCATGCACCAAGGCCAAGACGATCTTCCTTGGGGCCTTCAAGGGTTCCTGCTTCTGCTTTAACTACACAGGGAAAGCGAGCAATCATTGCGGCACTTACTGCAGCTGTCAGGGTTGGACATCTGGTTTAGCAGGTCTACTAGAGAGCTTGTCTTCTGGGCTTCTATGGGACACGCAGAAATACTGGCAAATTGAGAGGGTCATTCATCCTGTCCCAAGGTGGGTGTCAAGGATTGCCCTCCAATCTGCTGCCATATGCTGAGCAGAGAGGGGACACAGGTGACCTACTCTAAACATCTAACTTTCATACAGTCAAAGCTGATGAGAAAAAAGCTCACCCCATTAATGAAGGAGGGCCTCCAGAGGCCTGGAGAACTTGGGCATCTCAGGCTGTTCCATTGGCTCCTGCCCTTGGCATCCCTGGGACACAACTGTGTTGTTGCCCCTCAAAGGAGGCAGAGATGAACCTCCCTTTAGTCATCAGTTTGCTTAATTTGATGTATCAAGTTTGTGCTGCAGAAAGACAGTGGGAGGTCTGTGTATGGTATCCTTCCCTCCAATTTTCTTCCATCTGACTTTCTTCTGGTTAGCAATTATTTTGCAATAGCAGTGAGTGGCTTTGCATATCAGTAACTTCTTGTACCTTGTAAAATTCTGTTCCCTGCACATTACACTTGTGAAAATCTGTGACTTAATTAGAAAGGAGATTATGGATGAGGCCAATGCGGTATATGAAAGCCTTGTTTGTTCATGGGAAAAAGTCAGTGTTCTTTCTAGCAGGTTATGCAAAAAATGATTCACTGCAGAATAAAATTGCTCAGTGCCTATAATTCAAGGTCTTTGCAATAAGAGTTAGAATGATATATGACTGTTGTTTCCATTTTTCTGTGCTCAATATATCATGCCAATTTAAAGTTCTTTATAAGCATTCATACCAGAGCTGATCATAAAGCGCTGCTTTATTTTTACATGTAAAGCAAAAAAAAACCCCACTTTCATTTGTTTTAAGCTTCTAGTTACATTTTCAGCTTTGCAATAAAAATCAAACCAAAACCTACAAATATTTTCTATTTCTTAGACACATGTAAAATCAATTTGTTCTATTGTTGGAAAACATGTAAATGTAAACTGAGGTGGAAAGTTTCCACACAAGTTTTCATGTTAACTAAAATCTCAACTTGTCCTCAAACAAGGCCATTAAAAATGAAGCAACTGTGCAGTATTTCATTTTCTTCAATTCCGAAAGCTCTGTCAGATGCACAATTCACTCACAGACTCCCCTCAAGAGATATGTATTACATCAAAGAAGTGGTACACTTCACCTCTGGGGATAGGTTTTCTTGTGCTCTGCTCTCCTAATTCAGGACCTGACCTTTAAACCCCCTGAGCAAGCAGGAGGAAGTTGTGGCTAACAGGAAATTTTGCACCAGAAACCAGTGACAATTTCTTTGCTCCTTTAGAAAATCTTTGAAGTAATAAATTCCCATTGTTAGGTCATCTTGGCTTTATGAAAGTCAAAGTGCTCCCTGAAGCATAATGATATTGTACAGCTTGGAAGTTTCTCAGTGATAACAGGGTGATAAACACAGTGTAATTCCTGCATCCTAGTTCACTGCAGTGTTAAGGCTGTAAGCACTGTACAGCATCTGGATGGGAGAATGTCCTGATCTAGCACAGCAAATCAACTGACACCATGAAAATCAAAGTGCATGCCCCATGCTAATCTGCAGTTTGCCCTTTAAGAACTGTAATTCATAAAGGTTAGTTACATTAACATTACTGTTTGCTTGTGATACTGTGTGCTAATATGTTAATATAAGATGTTAGAACAAAGCTGTGCTCCTGGAAGGCACCAACCCCATGCCATAGTGGGGGCTGAGTTCCAGCCGGCAAGAAAGTGATCTTGCTCTGGAGAAATGGGACTGGTGGACACCAAGCTGACCATGAGCCAGCAGTGTGCCCTGGCAGCAATGAAGGCCAACAGCTGCATGAGCCAGCAGGTCTGCATCCAATATTGGCTCCCCAAAGCAAGAAAATACAGGGATAAAGGGAACAGGCACAAGTTGGAGCACAGATGCTGTGCCCTTTTTCTGGGCACCTGTCCAGCCATCCACAAGACTATCTAACCTGCTCTTCAGGACTCCCAAGGAGATTTTAGAATGCTGCTGTCTACCTATTCCTCCACTCTAGTGTCATCATCCTTAGAAAATTTCACATCTACTTTGGCTCTACCCTGGGCTAGTTACTCTGTCAGAGAGAACATTTTATCAGCTGGGTACAATTTGTTCTTATAAAATGTCTCTTCAGCCATGCTTATCTTTTTACTGTCTTAAAGGTGCTAAAATTTCACTATTCCCCCACCCTAGTATCATCAGCATCAGAAAATTTCACATCTATTTTGGATCTACCCTGGGCTGGTTACTCTGTCAAAGAGAACATTTTATCAGTTGGGTACAATTTGTTCTTATAAAATGTCTGTTCAACCTTGCTTATCTCTTTATTGTCTTAAAGGTGCTAAAATTTACATAGAAGTGTTAAATTAGTCTCGTATTCCCTTGGTTCTCTTTCTCTTTCAGTTAAAAATAAAGTAAATCCTTTCACACTCAGCAAGACTGAGTCCAGGTCTCTGAAAAGAGTCAGAGGTTGCTTCTCTGAGTCCAGGATGTATTTCATCAAGTCCTGCCAACCTAGGAGCCTTTACCTGCAGTTTATAAGCATAAACTTTATATACACATTTTTGTAAGGATGTATAGGATAGAGAAAGAAGAGGTTAAATAATATTCAGACAATCTAGCATGATTTATCACCATTCTCTACCCTAAGGGTTCGTGTTTCAGCAATGAAGAAATGTAAGTTTCAGGTAGTAAAACAACATCAAGCCAAATGTTGCCTGAAACTACTTGTGCAAAAGTATACAAAAAGGAAGGACAGAAAAAGAAAGATACAGGAGAAAAATGAGGGTTGAACCAAATCAAACCAACCTGACTTGCTTGACAAAGTGAACAAGCACAGAGGCAAGAGGTACCTC
This sequence comes from Corvus cornix cornix, assembly GCF_000738735.6. Taxonomy (NCBI): domain Eukaryota; kingdom Metazoa; phylum Chordata; class Aves; order Passeriformes; family Corvidae; genus Corvus; species Corvus cornix. The sequence continues at coordinate 13,759,958 of NC_047057.1, read as the reverse complement.
TAGTTTAACATGTAGTACATTGTAGTGGTTTTGGCTGGAAAAGAGTTTCTTCATAGTACATAGTACATACAAGCATATGGGGCTATGTTTTGGATTTGTGCTTGAAACAGTGCTGATAACACAAGGATGTTTTCTTTATTGCTGAGCTGTACTTTCACAGCATCAAGGCCCTTTCTGTTTCTCAGAACACCCCACCAGCAAGGAGGCTGGGAATACACAAGGAGCTGGGAAGGACACGGCTAGGACATCTGACCCCAACTGACCAAAGGAATCCTTCATACCATATGGGGTTGTGTTCAGCAATAAAAGCTGGGGGAAGAAGGAGAAAAATGGGACAATTGGAGTGATGCCATTTGTCACCCCCAGTAAGTGTTACATGTGATGGAGTCCTGCTTTTCTGGGAATAGCTGAACACCTGCCTGGCCGCAGGAAATGGTGAATTAATTCCTTGTTTTCCTTTGCTTGTGTGTGCAGCTTTTGCGTCACCTATTAATCTGTCTATCTCAACCCAGAAACTTTCACACTTCTATGCTTCCAGGATCCCACTAGATGGAGGAGTGATCAAGTGGCTGAGTGGGGCTTAGCTGCTGGCTGGGTTTAAACTACAACATACTGCAAATGGGAGTGGATTCGTATAGCAAAGCAGTTGGTGCTGAGAACCTGAAATCCACATTTCTGTGTCCTTTATTTTGGATGAACTGTACCTAACTGTTGAACTCCCCTTTGCAGCTGCTTCTGTATGGACACCTGGAGCACATCTTCCCATTCATTCCCATCCCTGGGAATCTGGTTCATGCAGTTTGAGGCTGTTCATGCAACCCAAAGCAGAAAAATGGGAAATGATCAAGCGATTTGCTGCAGAAGTGGACTTGCTTTCTGAATCAACACACTGATGTAGATGCTCCCAATGAGAATGCAGGAGGAGGCTCCAGGTGCTCAAATAAAATAAATCCATGTCCAAAAGTTAGAAATGGCACTGAAAGAGCACTGTAGAGAGAGACTCCAAATCATGTACTGGCTCACAACCTACACTTAAGAAGTGCAAACATGGCAGAGATGATGGTTCTGATAGATTTCTCATACTGATGCCACAAAAGGACAGTACAACAGTAATAATATAATTATTCTCAACTAGACACAGGACTATCTTTAGAGGTTTACTAGATACCTAATGTTAATTAATATTCCTCCACAGCCAACCTGAATAATGATTGAACCCAAAGATGTGAACTTCACCTTTTCTTCTGTTCTATATCTTAACACTGGTTCTCATTAATTGCCATTAACACATTATCATGGAGATGAGCTAGGAGCTGTCTGGGAAGTTGGGGTATTTTTCCCTCTGTTTAGGGTCTCCAACTTTCAGTGCAAGACAGCAGCCAGTGCTGGGATGGCAGGAGTGAGAAGAAGGTAGGTCCCAGCCCTACAGCAAGGGAAAGCCCTGGGAATGCAGTCTGGGGTACTGCATGCGCCTGCCTACAGCCAGGCTGCGCTCCTGACCTCTTGATTCACCCTACTTCAGCCCAACAGGTTGTGCATTGGGTCTTTCACTCTAGACTGTGTTCTAGAAAGCACTTCATATGCTTGAATTTAGTCACTTTTCCCAATCCTGACCTGGACACCTGTTCAAATATGCTTCTACTACCAATAGTCCTGGATCCAGTTCCTCGGGAGCCTGAACAGACCTTCTGTGCTATCCCTGTGACTTCTCCAGTAGGGAAGTCTCCTTGTATCCAGGTTCATGGGCTTGCAGACAACTTTTCAGCACTGGAGGAAGGCTGAAGCACAGTCAGAAGTGAGCCAGGGAGACAGTAAAATGAAAAAATTACAAAAATAAAAATAACAATAATAATGAAAAAATAGATACAAGAACCCAGCAACTACAGAAAAGAGAATGTGGAACGGTTTATATGCAACCAGGTGCAAGTCAAACTGGAGTGTTTTCTGTTATCAGCATCTAAATTAACCAGTTTCATCCAGTTCAGGTATGCCTACGTGAGTAAGAGTGAAGTGCTGCCATACTCCTAAACATAGTTTCAGGGTGATAGGAATGCCTGGATAAGCTCAGCAAGGCTTGGCTTCTTTGGAAGAGGATGTCTGTGGATCTTCCAGAATCTTTGAGGCTGATTTCAAGTAAAATCAAAGAAGCAGTACCCAAAAAGGTAATGCTCCTGTGCCAACTGCTGGGCAGATTTGTCCTCACTGCCCTGCTGGGACACCAGATGCTTCAATATCCCAATGTCACCAAGCGGTAGCCTAAAGTACACTGTCAGACCCTGTGAGGGCTCAAGATCTACTGCTTCAGCAGGATTAAGAAATCTATTTCTGAGATTTTTTTCTCCCTCAAATGCCTTTATATTTGGGCAATATTCAGACATTGCCCTTATGGCAATATTCAGACATTAATTCAGCACGGGTTAAAACATGGTTTAAAGTCAATGTTCCTTCTCTACCTGTTTGTTCTAGAGGGATGTTTTCGTGGCTCACTGGAGGTATTACTACGACAATTTCTCTTGCTGCAGCAGCCTCTGAGGTGACCAGCCTCTTTTTGCATTTAGAACTAAATTTAGAGTAACTATGCTGCAGCCCAATGCCAGATTGCCCAAGCCTGTGGTTGAAACATAGTTACTCTACTTGACTCTAAAATTACTTCTCTCCTCCAGTGGAAGCTGAGAGAACTTGAAAACTCTGAAAGGCACCAAGGCAGGGGATTGTTTGGGGTTATGGGCTGTGTGCTGTGTTGCCACCACAAGCCCCATGTACAGTGCTTTTGGGGGCAGCCTTGTAGCAGAGATCCATTTCAAACTTCTGCTTTGCTATTGCTCCTCCAACTTGATTTATGCTGTAAAACTGTGATGTGACTACACTACAGGGAAAGGTAGAAGGTTTACTTGGAAAATTGCAGAGCAGACTCAGAGTGTCTGTCTTCACTGGTAGTTGCCAAATTTCCACTCTTTCCTGTCTTCTTACTGTTCCTTTTCCAGCTGTTCCTCATCAAGTTACACATTAGCACCTCTGCTGCAAGGCACAGAACAGACATGCAATGCACAGCAGAGATGTCAGGGTGCTGGAGGGGGGAGCAGGGCCTCCCTGTGGGCGCCCACGGCCCCTTAGACCACTCCAGCTTCCCTGACTGAGCTGATCTAGGAGTCTAATTTCAGCTCAGCAAAAAGTGTGTCAGAATTCACAGTGCTCTTTCACAACCCAAAGCAGACACAAGTTGGAAATTCTTCTTCTGGTCCTGAAGCTCTCTTTTTCAAACTTCTCTGTAGCGGCACCTACCATTAGACATCAAGGATAGGAGTCCAATCACTGGACTTTGAATGTCTGCAAAGGCAACACCTGCATCTGTGAGACTTCTGTGGAGTGGCTTTGCAGACAGTTGGAGTGACAGATACTCACAAGGCACCTCCAGTAGAGCGCACCATGGGAAGATGGGCTCTTCACAGCCTGGAACTTTTTCATAAAGACAGCAGACTGTGACCAGTTCACCTATGAGCATCTACATCAGCTTTATTCCATGTGCAACCCAATCCATCTCTCTTCTTTTGATCTGGAAGAGGCAAGGCTCCCATGGGGCACAGCCATGAGATCCTGCAGTTACTGTCTATAGCCAATACATATTCACGTAGAACACCCAAATTCGGTCATGTCCTAATTTGGGATGCTTTATTTTGCAATCTTAACAGTTTACTTTAACTAGCGTTTGTTTCTGGGTGCTTTTACAAAGTGATGATAAGAAATCAGGAGATCAAATACCTGACTTCTTTTTGGTTTCTCCTCAGCAGGTCTGCAGCCTTGAGGCTCACAGCATGGAGCAAGTGGGGTAAGTTGGATATAGTGGATATTTCACACAAAAAAGCTGGCAGAAAAGGAAGGCACTTTTCCTTTGTCATATTCTTAGAAATACCTGAACCATTTCGTTTGAAACCATCCCAAAATTTATCCTGAAGCAGATTTTATGCATGGGGTTTTATTGCAAAGACCTGCAGCACAGCATGGAGCAGTGCAGCTGTGAAGTGGGGCAGTCAATACTTGCTTGCTAAATTCCTGTTGGACTACCAGCCTCAATGACATTGTAGGGCAGGAACATCACCCTGAGTTGGGCACTCAGAGAAAAAAGGATTCCCTTTTTGGTTTTGAATTTTGTTCTCTCTAGTTTAATTTGCCTTTTTTTTTTTTTTTCTAATATTGAGAGCCCAGGAGACCAGGAACTGCTCCTCAGGGTGTCCTTTGCACAGAGATACATGAGGCTTTTGTTTGGCTGCATTCTTAACATATTTGTGGAGCACAGTCATTTTAATGTCTAACAAGCTAATAACCAATACCTGCAATGCCCCTCACAGGCCTCCCGAACAACGTCAACCACAGTTCTTGAAGTTCTGGTATTCTTGCTGGTGGCCTAGTCAATAACTAAAATGGATTAAGGAGACATTGTTGGGAAACAATTAAGGAAGACACGTGACAAGACATCCTTGTGAATGGCAGCACACAAACAATAGGACCTGAACACCCAGGTCACCCAGGTGAGGCACAACCCACGCAAGGACACGGCTGCCTGCCCTGTGCCAGCTAATCAGTCACAGAGCAAATCAGCGCAGACTCCTGAGTGACACGGTGGTGATTTTGAGCTTGTTGGTAGTGAGGAAGATGGAAAATCATATCAGTAATCCAGCCCTACTATGACTGTGACACCAGAACAATAGTTCTTAAGCCAGCAAGAGCCAGCAACATGCCCATTCTTCTTTTCACAGCTTGCTTCCATGCCTGAAGGCAGGAGCAGGTTTCTGGGGCAAGGCTTTTCAATCAAGGGATTTTAAGACCTGGAATAGTCTGAAGGATCTGCCACAGACTCAAAGCAGAAGTGAGAGAGAATATAAGGACACTATTTTCCCCCTTGAAATAATTCAAAGTTTGGTTGGGCTTTCAGAAGGCTTCTCCCAGTCAAGGTCATTTTAATTCCAGAACAATGTCAACTGCCATGAGCTGGTATCTGCCTCTAACAAGAGCTGCATTGGGCTAGCACAGGACAAGATATCCTTGCAAAGGAAGTTTCAAAAATAGCTATCAATACAACATCCTTTGATATGGCACTGAGTAAATTTTACATGTGTCATTTTATGTAAAGCAAATATCAGATGTTTTTCTACTAAGGAAAGTTCTTTATAGGGTCACACTAACAGTCATAAAGCAATTCAAGACTCTTGAGTGGAAGGTCCTAAGAAGTGACAAGTGTCCTTATATCATTAACACATTAATAGTGAGATACCTCAGGTAATGTTTAACTGTAGAATGAGGCAGTAGTAATAAAAATGGCACTTAAGCAATCATTAATTATTCTTCTAATCAAGGTACAGTTCCTCTAATTGAAGTATTATCTTCAAAAATTGGAGTGATTAAATAACAGGTATATTTACAAACACTTTGTCTTCAGACAGAGTGTAAGGGTTACCAGCATAGGTGTACATTAATAAATAATGCTTGAGTAAAAATTGTATTTCAGATCAGTTTTCAAATGCTAACTAGGAATAAAAGACTTTAATGGCATTTCATGTCCTATATTCTTAGACTGTCAGGGAAAAATACTATATCTCAATATCATAAAATGTCAATTTATGTAAAAAGAATGGTTTTTAGTGGTCCCAAGAGCCCCAGCTCATTTTCCTGTATGACCAGGCCAGTCTAATCATTGTGTTTGCATTGTTGTTAACTTTGTTTAATGGTTGAATTGGAATTATTTTTAGTGTTCATTTGCATACACATATATATAAATACTCTGGCATAGGCAGACATAGGTACATGTGTGTCCAGGAACTGAGGAGAGAGCTTTACATATTGATTCTTAAGAAAAACAGGGCTTTGTAGCTGCATCAATCAGAGCAGGGTGCCTGGGGTAGTCATCTCTGAATCTCTCCTGCTGAAAATTTAGACATGAATTTGTTGGTGTCTTAAGGAGACAGCCCCTACTCTGCACAAGTAATTTATGCTTTCTACACATTTTGCTGGCACCTCATTCCTCTGCCACAGACATCATGCTCTCATCCTCTCCGAGGAGTTTGGGGTTTTTTTGAGTACAAGGTACATGAGGTCATAGGATGTCACAGATGGTCTTCCACAACCATGTGAAATCTTAGCACTCCATCCTTAGTCCTCCATCAAAGTTTCTCCCCTCTGCACCCCCAGCTGAGTCTCTGGCCCCCATGCTACTTCCACTGCTCCCTAATGGTGGGGACAAAGACAAGGAGGTTGCAGCCATGGTACAGCATGTGCTGGGCTCCTGTTTGCACCCCAGTGTTCCTTCCTGGCAAGGCTCTCCACACTCTCCTGGGGAGGCTGTGGAGGTCAGTTCTCATGTGCCAGCTTTACCAGAATGCTGTGCTGACTGCAGCTCCCTGGGACAAGCCTGGTTCCCCTGCTGTGACTTCACCCTGTGGACCTTCCAAGCTGCTGGCAGGCAGGAGTGCGTGAGAGTGCTGCCATTCTGCAGCTCGGACCCACCAGGGTCTTGCTTACACAACCTGCCTAAATTCCAAACCCTTACCATGGCTTCTGGGATGACTCAAAAGACTGAGTTTAAATATTAACAAAATGCTCTGTGGTGCACAAGGCAGTCAAGGCTGAGTACAATGTTCTGCAATTGGGTTACACCAGTTCGGAAAAATCTTGCCCTTCAATGGCCTCGTGTATACACAACAAAGTTTCATTTTCCAATGTGTAAGCAGTTAGCAAGAGAAGACATGTCTGCTGTCTTGAAGAAATTTTTAAGCTCATATGACTAAATCAAGCCCAAAATCATCTCTTTCCAGCCCAGAACTAGTGCTCAGCTGTTTCTGCTGTCCTGTGGGTTGACAGGAGGAGAAAGGCTAGGAGCAGGGTGGTGGGTACATCTCCCTGCTCCTCTTCTTCAGTGAGGCTGATGGCTGAGCCCTCCAAAGGAGGCTTGCAGAAGGGTCACCCTTCCCCAAGAGCACACAGGCATCTGTGCCATGGTGAGACCTCAGCTGGGGGCACAAGGAAAGTGGTCAGGCCATCCTCCCTGGCCCTGGCCCTCATGCCCTGCTTGCATATGAAGGTGTTGCAGGACCCTGTGGGGGCTGATGCCAGGCTGGGGCTCTGGACTCACCTCCCACACGTGTGCCTGGCTGCAGGTACAGAAAACCCCTCAGGAGCACACAGCCAAGTCCCTCCTTAGGTTAATTCATATTTTCTTGCATCCTATCAGTCTCCCCAGCAAACTGGCTCTCCTGGTTACTTCAGCCATCTCATTCATCTGCATTTCCACCCGCACTCTCCTAAATGTGCCCTGTCTCCTCTGCTTCACCCTGATAATTTATATCAATTGCTGGTATGTCTCATTATAGAGAGTTGGAGTTTAATCATTAGAACAAAACCCAGTCGCTTAGAATTAACTAATACTTACCTTCAGGTGGAAGAAAATTGTTCTAGAAACTTAAAGGAACATCTTAAAGTACATGAGGAAGGCAGAGTGGTTCTTGTGGAGATGGGAATCCTTTTGGTGAAGCCTGTCTTCACACCCAAGAGATGCGGCAGGATGGTTTTCAGGCTTGCCAGCACTAACAGCAGGAGATCTCTTCCCACCCTGGGCTGCTCAGAGCCCATCAGGACCCAGGGTGGTCTGGGTGGTGCAGACTTTCCAACTCAAGCTGCAGCAACACAGCACTTCGGAATATCACGAGGGTCTGCAAAATGTTGTGTGTATCACTTATTTATTGTGATTGCTATTTAGAAGCTGGTACCAATGGGATCAGCAGTGCTGCACCATACCTTGCATCCATAACTCAGGCAACAGGCCCTGCCCCACCTTGCCCTGACGGTGAATCCTGCCGAGCCACAACAAGTTGTAATCTGACTCCCCAGTGCTGTTTAAATCAGGCTCTGAGAACGCAGTTGGGTAAATAAAGGGCTGGATTGGCTAAGGAAACAGAATGATTCAACAAAACAAAGGAATACCCGTGTTTGTGTGGCTTTTTTTCTACAACAGAGGACATTTAATTTGGGTTGTCCTGATTAGGACTTAGACTGGAACCAACTCATCTTTATCAGATGTACTTAGATACATGGGTTTTATTTTAGGCCCATCCCAAGTAATAAATTAAAAAGCCTTTCCAGAAGACCTTGGAAAATATTACATCATGCAAGTGCAGCCAATAGGTAAAAGATAATTAACTTTTGATCATAAAGGGATAATAAAAAGAATACTAACTTTTGAAAGCATTTTTCATTAAAGCCACTATGTTATGAAAGTATACTGAAGTATTTATAATAATAAAGCTTTAAAAGTTAGTTGTAATTATTATTGTAAACTTAAAATGCCTTTGTAAGGGATATGACAGGAATTTCCTCGAACTTGGTGGTACTTTGTAATATTGTTTCAGGACTGAGCTCTAAGCCCCAGAAACACAGAAGTTTTTGGCATTATGGCAAGCAAGCGTTAAATTTCCATTGGCAACTAAACTGCACCATCCAAATACACTCACTCCAAACACATGAACTGCATCACCATTTTTTTCATGAAAACATCTTGAGAAATGAGACAGGTAAGATATTTTCAAGATGGGAAGGAGAGTTTGATGAGGACTGCTTACTTGTCTGCCCATTCTTTGCAAAATCACCTCCCCAGAGCTCCAGCTACACGTTTCCACCCAGCAGACTGTTTGCCCCAGCCAGGAAAACTACGTGGTTGTGCTTGTGGAGACTCCCAGCTGCTGCTGGTTCTCATCTCAAGGGAATTTTTTTCCTCCTCGCCCTTCAAGGAAGAGCCCTGCTACAACTCCTGCTCTTATTCTAGCCTCCTTTTGTTTGCTGTAGATTACCTTCTTCATAGACTTTGATAATTGGCTGGTAAGAATGGGCAGTTCCCCTTTCCCCTCCTCCAATCCGCCAAATGCTTGTTTTCAAGGGACCTGTGTCCAGGATTGTGGTTGTTTTCCCCAATCCCAGTACTGCCCTTCAGACTGACCAGTTTCTTATTGCCTTATTTTTAAGTGTTTTTGCATGAAGCTCAGCATGGCCGAGAATCCCTCTTTATTTTCACCCAAAGGACTTTTTTTTTTATTGCACTTCTGTAGCCCGGCTCTCAGAGCCCAGTGGGTGGTTCACTGGGAATGATGCCAGCTATTGAGAAAGAAGATCATTTCCTGGAGCAACTATCTTTTCCAAGATGGCCTTTATCCTAAACTGTTTAGTCACACTATTTTTAGCTTGTTTGATCTGGCATGATTACAGCCTGAAGCAGCCTGTTGAGGAGCTAAGGGGAGCACCAGCCCTGGCAGCAGGTGCTGTGGCCAGGATCTGTTCCCCAGAGCTTGCTGCAAAAGAAAGTGCCACCACCCAAGTACTGGAGGGTTTTCCCACTGCTGTTACTGCCCACTGTTTGCAAAATGACTTTGCACACCTGGCTTTGGGATTTGTGGCTTCGCAAATTTTTATCCCAGCTGGAGGAAGTGCAGCTCTTTTTACTAATAATGTTGTAGGTAGAAACTACAGTAATGGCCTCTCTGGGGACCAGAGACAACTGTGGGCCTGATTACAGCTCTAGGTGGCCAGATTTCCTCCAGATTTGGCACAGTGAGCTAATAAGCCTCTTTATTTACTGAAAAAACTAGATAAAAAAATAAGAAGTAGGCTGAAACCATAGACTGTATGCAAGTCACAGCTAAGCCCCATAAGCATTGAGGCCTCATACAAGCAGAGGCCAAAGTATGAACTACATTCATTGTGTGGGGCAGGACAAAAATGGGGGTCAGGGCTGGGCTGCCTGAGAGGTGTTGTGGATGAGCCCAGGAGCCCCAGAGCTGGTGGGTTTGGGACTGTGAGCACAGAAATGCAGACATTACTTCAACAAGTGATAAATGAAAATTCATTCAAATGCTGCATTTGTGGTTGTTTGTTTTGTTGTGTTGGTTTTTTTCCCTGCATCTCTCGGTTCTCATACTTGTAAACCTCCTCAAATTAGCACTGTTAATAAGGAGTGCTACGACTGGGATTATATGATATATAACCACTTTCCTACTTCTGCCTTCTCCTGAGCAGACAGCATGCCAGGTCAGGCAGCCTGCTGATCTGCATAAAGATTTCATCATCTTCCTGTGTCGATCTGCAAACAAGCAGATAGGAAGAATATTCAGAGGTGTGAATGCAACAGAGGATACTGTGGGGCTTTTCAACAGCATGAGAGAGATCTCATTTGTAGACTAAGAGGGATGAACAGAATTATGTTTAACTTCTTCTTGCAACTGAACTCACCTCTTGAATTTTACCCTTAATTTGCCCTACTTGTATTTATTATAATAGTATTTAAATATATATATATAAGATTTTATTTGCCACTTAATGCATTATAATATGGTTTTAAAGAATGTGGTACCTGTATGACACAGAGAAGCAAACTTTAAAGAAGTGAAAGTTCGCTAGCACTCATCTGAAAATTAGTCTAAACTACTGATCTTCAGCATGTGGTCTTTGAACCTAGTGTTTTACTTCCAAGGATCTTTGTGACATGAGTAAGAAAGACAGAATTCTCTATGACAGACTTCAATGTATGCCTGGAAGTCTGTATGGAAATGTTTATGAGCCCACAAATGGAAGAAGTTCAGTATGTTAACAGTAAATTGAAAAATAACAAAAATTTCAAAGAATATCAGTGAAATCATTGCAATGTATGAACTGGGGTTCCCTCTCTTAGCAGTTACCAAAATATTCAGGAAAGTGAGGCTCCTTAAATAATCTGAAACTATCCTGATGTAAGCTCAAAAAGACAAAATACTCCATACCCTGTGGCGACTTTTTTGTGCTATTCCAGGGGAAGAGCAGGCTGTTAATAAAAGTGAGTTCAGCTTAAAATTCCCAAATCCAGATGTGATATCAAAGGGGCTATGGACACCTGGATAGCTCTGGAACCAACTCCTGTAAGGGTCTGCAGACCCTAGACCTGTGGAGCCTTGGAGCCTGCAGGTAGGTGAATCCCTTTGCTAGATGAACACAGCAATGTTGCTCCATGAGCAAACCCCAGATCATTTCGTTTTGCACATTCTTGCAAAACAAGCTGATGCTGATAGGAACGCAGGAACTGATAAGGGACCTGGTGAAATATTGGGAAAGACATTTTTCCATGTCACTGTTACCCGAGGGAAACTCCAGGCATAACTCACAGTTTAAGGAATTGCACAGTCTAAAGTATCTGGAGATAGTGGAGTATTTTATTGCAGTGGTATCTGCAAAAGTACATCACACAGGGAGACCTAGAGCACAAACATAAATGATTACAAGGAGATGTCTCTGACAGTGTTTGAGTATATTCTAATGTTCCACCAGCTACCTAGAAATACATTATTTGTTTAGGCTAATTTTAACAGTTTATTTTAAGGTTATTTCAAAATGGATAAGCAAGTAAAAGTGTGCTCAGCTGGACTTTAGAAAAAGAAATTGGGAACAGTGGCCAGGGCTCACCTGTGAAATACGGTGCTGACACCCATTCATGGAAGTTCCTTGGAAGTAATCCATGGAAGTAAAATTCTGCCAGGCAGCATTTTGGCCATTTATAATTAGTTTGGTTTTGCTTTTGCTTTCATGACAATTCAACTTTGTTCCTCTTTAAGAGAAATATTTTGGGATTAATTGAAATTCAGGTAACTGCTGTTGTGGTCTTCAAGGATCATTATCTTGACCCTAGCTTCCCAGAGATGGGATATGCCTAGAGGAGAAATATAAATAGACACTGTATGCAAGCCTGAGGTGGACAGGACACCCTGCAATGCTTCTCCTTTGGCCTGGTGGAACATAGGATGTATTTGCACTCTCACATGGCTGAAAACCCTTGCAAATGGGGGTCCCACAAGCACCTCTGGGGCAGATGTCCCTGTAGCCAGCAGGACATCGGGGTGGAATAGCAGGGCTGAGCCTCCCATTCCAGCACAGCACAAACGAGGCAATCTTTGTCTCTGCTTTATTTCAGATATCTGAACACTCATTACAGTCTGTGTTAAACATAACTCCATGCTCATGTAGTTATGAGTATACACCAGTATCTGTAGCAGTATCTGGCCGTGACACTGAAGATTCCCTGACTCATCTGTGCATCCTCCCAGCCCTGATTCCCAGCCTGGTCGAGTCTCAATGTATTGCTTGATTTCAGCAACTGTAAAAGTAGAGTCAAATGCTGAATCAACAAGTCTAATCTGGTTGGTTGTCTCTGATGTGAGACATTGCTTAATTAATTTTCTTAATGAAATTAAAAGAGACAGCTTTAAATGAAAACAAATTACTTACATCTTAAGCAAAATACGGTAAGTTCATAAGAGGAGAAATAAAATTAACTTTGGATTGAAATATGATACTTTTGTTTTGAGGAATCAAGCACTATTTTTAATGTTGGCAGAGAAGGACGTCAAAACTTTCCTTGTTCTGAAAAGCAATGTGCAGGATTTTGTGTTTGTGCTCTTCATTATGGTGTAATGGAATCATAAAAACACCCAATATTGAGGCCATGATTGCTGGCTTTCAGAGCACAATAACTGTAAAAGGATAATAAAATTACAGAAGTGTAATAAGAGAAGTGTGAATAAAAAGTGAGAGGTATGTGAATATGGCACGAATCTTCTATTGGAAATTTCCGGTTCCACTTTCCCATACACTGGAATAACAGCACTGGGTGCTCCTGCTTATAGTTTGTTCTATACAAAGGAGTGATAACTTTCCATGACCCATATCCTAGCAGGGTGTCAGCTCCTCCTGAAGCACTTAAGCAAAATTCAGACTCTCTTTTTCTACAGGTCTCAATAAATCTGAGCAATCCAGAAATATCATTGTTAATGGAACTGATCTCTTCCCACCTAACCTCACTGCCCTTTCCATTCTTATGTTGTTTGCCTGAAATGTGCATCTTGCCTAAACTTGCTTACTCATCCTCATCCTAATTTTGGTCATCACCACTGAATTTGACCCAGTAATGTGACTGATTTGAATTGGGCTTCAGTGTGCTAGTAGAAGAAACTTTCTGTAAAAAAACAAGGTAGTAGAGACTGTAAGAAGTGAAAAGTGAAATTACATTATGCTTCTTTCTGGCATCAGTGTCCTGAGTGTGTGAGTACAAGGGACAACTCTGCTTTCCATGAAGGTCTCTCAGGGCCAACCAATTTTCCATTTCTTTCCTGGATGTCCCCAGTGGGGGCTTCAAATCTTCCTGAGGATACCATTCAGAGGCTGGGTCCCTGTCCTTTCTCCAAAAGAGGAGAGAGGAATTGGCACCAACCAGAGGTGCATTCCCAAACTGCCTGCTGCACTTACTACTGAGCAAAATATTTTTCTTTTATGTGCTAATCTGCCCAAGCAGAACAGAGCAAAAATTTTTAAATGGTTGGAAGAACTTGAGTTTGGGAGGTTTTGCACCTCTAGCATCACAGCAGATGGTATTGTGAGCAACTTTTGCTTCAGGGTTTTGGGCAGAACCTGGTCAGAAGCTACAGAGGAGAACAGATGGTTTATACAGCACATGGTGAAGGAAAACATTGGGAAACACTAGAAATCTGTATCGGCTGATGCTGTTATCCACCTTCTCAGCCACCTAATCTCCCACTATCGTTACTGGTGTTTATTTAACACTTAAGACAGACGTGGAGCTCTTCACAAGACAAATTCTGCATCTCCAGCAGAACTGTTTTCTTCTTTCTCTGTGAAAAATAGCTTCTTTCTACAGTAAGTCACTGAATTTGTCACTGCTTTATCTCCCTCCAGTCACTTGTTCTTCCCTCTTCATCCTGACCAGGGTGGGAGGCAGCACACGTAAAGCCCTTCAGAGCTCAGCTCACCAAAGGGCTTTCAAGAGCTGTGAGTGTTTTTCAGCTCCCATTAAAACAAAGGGAAGCTGAGAGTGCTTGAGACTTGGTGAAGGATCAGGGTGTGACTGATTTACATCTCTGAACTCTCTGTGTTTACGGGGCTGCCTGGGAGACAGAGCAATCGGGAATTTTCATGTCCTCCTCTGCTCTGCCTAGGCAGAAAAAGCCACACTTCCCCAATTAGTTAGAATTTAGCTGGTTTTTGAGTGTCTGGTATAAAGACATCAAGGATTTGCACAGCTGAACTTCTGCAGTGTGGGACAGAGGTGACCTGCCTCCTGTGTGACCCTTGTGCATTAAACCCCTTCTGCACCATCAGGGGAAAATTATGTTCTTAACAGTAGAAAATTGTGTTCTTAACAGTACTACTGCAAACAGAAAAGCCAAAGTGTTTATTCCCTCTGTCACTCCACATAGCACCTTATTGCTTCAGTGAATTAGTGGAAATAATCCAAGAGTAAAGCACTTACAGGTGGACGTGATGGAGCCAAGGACAAGACCCTACTGACTTCTTCAGAGCCAAGGGTTCCTCCTGCATTTAAACCTAGTCCTTATAAAGCTGTTCTGCTGGTTTATGGTGCAGCTACTTGTGATGCATCCTGAACACAAAGAATTTAAAATTTTAAAGCACTTCCATGATCACACCATGTGAGGAGGGAAACCAAAAGCTGCTAAACTGTTTTGTGGAGGCTTTTTATAATTTATGGTTCCACAGCTTTTTAAATGTTTGTTACTTTAATGGTAAAAATAAAAACCAAAACTGTGTCAGTTTCACAAACTGCAGTTAATCCCTTAAGCCAACAGCAAGTACCAAAACAGGGTCTTACTGACACAGAGAAGGTACAACAGTTTGGGAAGTGACCTGGGATCTCTACTGACTAGATGAGCTTATGGTCTTGGTTAGAAGTGTAGCTCTAACTTTTAAAAGAATTTGAGGTCTCTAATGACTCTCAGGGGGCTAAAGCACAAGAAAGAAATCCTCATTGAATGGTCTAATACAGGTCTCACCTTGTGAGATTGGATATTGGGGTCCTGCTCACTTCATCATTTCTTGGGCTAATAATTGACTGAAATATGGGCAAACCATCTGAGGATAGAATCCCAGGCTCCTCCTACCTCTTCTCCTTCTAGACCCATATGTGTAACAGACCCTGCAGAACACGAAGGGTGCCCATCCTCATGCTGTGACCTTTCACCAGATGAAGAAAACTTTCTTCAAGGACAGGGTCTGTGACTTCAGACCCCTAGAGGTTAAGTCAGAGTAGAGAAGTTCCCTGAGGAGTCTGGCAAACCGTGGTCTTCCTGGTAATATGGATATCAACAGCTAAGCATTTCTCAGTGTTTGTGTCAGTGTGACCTAAGGAAAGGGTTGTAAGGATGGTTTTCATCAGGGTACTTTGGTGCTATGGTGTCCTCAGCACCTCAGCTCTGAAGGTTCACTGCCATCATGAACACAGGCACCTGGAACTGAACTTGCAACCTGAGGACTCAAAATGCTATTTCATGTATCTCCTTAGGTGTTTTTAGGTATCTCAGGGAAATGTTTACAAAGGTTCACTTTGGCCTAGGGAGGATGATCCCCACTGGTTGCTCTATGGGCAGTGGAGGGGAGTAGGAACACCCTGCAGTTCAGTCCAACCCACCCGTGCCATGTCCATGCCCCAGCACACTCGTGTGGCCGCACACATGCTCTGTGCCTTTCCAGTATCTGTCATGGGGTGCCACAGCTGTCAGCTCCACCAAGTCACAGCTGCCCTTTGGAAATCCCTGCAAAGATTATTTTTGGCAATGGTCTGAGAATCCAGAAATTGCTTCTGGAAGGACAGTTTAGGGACTATTAAAGATGCTTTGGAAGAAAGTCAAGGGAGGCACGCTTTGCTCAAACCTGGCATGCCCAGCAGCCCATCTCCCTCATCAATGACTTAGGCTTCTTCAGAAATGAAGGATACCATAGCTGATCTCTGTCCACCACTTCCCACTTCAGCTCAGCAACAACACAGGATTGCAACAGACAGTCCTTCTTATTCATCTCTATTTTCCCATATGAGCTCTGCAGACCAATCAGAAACAGTTCACCAAACAAAGTTAAGCAATATCACAAAGAACTTTAAGAAATTACTCCTTATCACTCCTCCTGAGGATAGGCTCAGTGGTCAAGGCCACAGTGAAATCTTCCTTTTCTTGTAAAAGTTAACTGAAGTTAGTTATTAAAGTGCTGCCAGTATTTAGGGAGGTTCTGAAGAGGAGCACGAGATACCTGCACTAGCTGTGAAAATTTCAGGGATATCTTTATCCAAAAAATCTTGGTCTAGTTTCTTCTGAAGAGCTTCCTGGAAGATTTACCAGGTACAACTTTAAATTGTCATTTTAGGTATGGGATATGTGAAGTAATGCTTGTAAATGAAAGTGCTTCTAGTCATGTGTTTCATTTTGTGTAAAATGTAGAAGTTTCCTTTGTGGAATTTCTTTGAATTTTTCAGATGTTTATATTGTGAAGAAGTTCAATTTGTGAGGGGGTATACACAGATTGAAAAGTGGGATGGACCATGTTAATATTTAATTATTCAATTAAAATTACATATTTTTGTGTACTTCTTAGTCAATATTTAGGATGAATCAATAAAGGGAAAAAAAGTATCCCTTTGTTAATCCTCTCAACAAAATGGCACACGTGAAAATGTGCATTTCCAAAATTTCATAGGGCTGAGGGATTAGCAGTGGAGCTGGAGTTTTTTACATATGAGAGATTGCAATGGTGTTAATTGCTGGCCATGAGAACAGGATCAGAGGCTGTATGGAATAAAACTGAACCAGGATGTTGTCTCTGGGGTTTCAGTTCAGATCTAGTCTTGGTCAATAGTGACTGAAAGTTGCAACCACTCAATAGCTGTGCAGTGTAAGCTTGGTCTGTGCTGGTGTTCCTCGTGAGTGGGTGGACACATTATAGAAGTCATCAGAAGAATTGGTCTTGTCCCCTAAGGAGCCCAAGGCGCTCTAGAGAGGCAGTGTGGGGGTCCTGGAGTACAGACCCATACACTTCTATTTTTATGGCTTATGAACTCTTCGAAGGGTACAAATAGTGCTTCTCGTGCCTTACAGTGTAATGAGCAATACTATTCCACAGGACTTTCAGCAATATTCCTCTTTGTGACATGAAGTATAAAAGGCAGACACACCGACTAGGAAACAGAGCAATTTTAAAACCTTTAATAGATAAAACAACTTCTTGCAAGTCTAAGTAACCATGATTTATCAGGGAATGAAATGAATTAACTAATTTTTTCATTGTAATTTTATCAGCCTCAGTTTTGGAGCTCTGATTCCAACAGAGGGAGGGAGAGTAGTGTAAAATTACAGATCAGAGTATGATTTTAACTGGCTTTGGATCAGTGTTTTGAATAAGCTTAGATTTTGAGCATTTGCCTGCTAGAATAATTACCTGCCGTTTTTTTGGAAAATATTACAGATCTAATTTTTATGTTAAAACAGAGAGTAAAAATGTTTAACCCATTACCAAAATAGTGATTCCTTTGTGAAAGAATAGTATGTCAACAAAACATCTAAGAGGTTCGTTGACATTGTTTGGACTTCTACACACATCTATGAATTTCCACAGAATGAACAACAAGGAAACAAAAATGAAATCACTTCAAATAGGTCAATAATAAGCTCTGAGCTGTAGCAAAGTCTCAAGATGGGATTCACATTTTAATACCAAAATTGTCATGGATTTAAAGCTTTCATCTGTTTGTAACTATGCAAACAGCTTTGTGCCACATTAAAATCTGTACTGTGATATCTCCAAATGTTGAGTACTCACAATTTCTGAATTAGAAATGCATGTCGGGTATTTCAGCAAGAGTCAGGTGATAGACCTGGGCAAGGAACTAGTGCTGGTCAGGCATCTGTCAAGAGACCACCAGCCAGAACCAAGGCAACAAGGAGCATTTTCATTAGGGGAGAGACAACAAGGAGAAAACCCCTATTATCAGTGTCCCAAAAGACTACTTGCTTCCTGCAGTACATCCTCATCTCTGAGTCAAAAGAAAATAGAATAGGATAGAACAGATTAGTTCCAGTTGGAAGGATCCTACAATGATTGTCTAGTCCAACTGTGGCTATGAAGAGCAAGTTCCACAACTTCTGTCTGGGACTAGTACTATATTAAATATTTAATGGTGGCTTCAACTGAGAGAAATGTTAATAGATACTACAGTTTTTAGGTGAATTTAATGTGAGAAGAATGTGTGGCATAATGAGAAATGTAACAGCACCATAAGCAGCACAATAATGGCATCAATTAATTGCTGAAAAGTACCTAGTGGTGTTGACGGAAGTGAATGATGAGCAGATTCATTCTCATGTGTAATGAGGGCTCCAGGGGTCATTTCTGGAGTGACCCAGGACAGTTTCTCTCCAGCACAAACATGCAAATGTCGGTTGGGACAAGGCAATAAGTAGTATTCAGGTAAGACATTGCAACAACTGTTTGTGAACGTGAAGCAGAGGAAAAGCAGTCCAGATGTAGAAATAAATCTTAAAAATAACAAGCAGCAATATCATGCTTTTTTGGTACTGAGCCTGATCCCCTTGTCACACAGATCCAAGACAATGTATTCAGCCTTGTCTCTGAATCCAAGAGAGGATGGCTGAGCCCTGCCTGGGCTCTGCCTTTCCACCCATGTGGGGGTTACAGTGAGCTCCCAGCCCTCCCAGCAGTGCCACAAAGAGAAACTGCTTGGGATCTGCTTGTTTGTTCTTTAGGAAATTAATCTTCTTTGAGGGAGGAAGTTTTTGGTTGTACACGACTGACTCAGAGATAAAGTAACTCAAAAACCATCTTGTCTACTTTTTGGCTGCATCTTTAGAAAGAAATACTTCATGCTCCAGTGAAACGGTGCTCTGCAGTGGGAGGAGGAGCAGGGCAGGAGATCACCTTGGCAAAGTGAAGCGGGTGTCTCAACCATCCCTCTTTTGATCTTCAAAGGTGGTAACGCTCAGTTTGGAGCTCACTCAGCTATGCTATGGCTACTCGCCCCACAGTACATAAAGAGCTAACCCTGTTTTTCATTTCAGGTTTTTAAGTGCCTGGGGCAGAGAGGAGCACACACAAGTCACCATCCTTAGCCTGACATTTCAGCAGAAATGGTTGAACCTGTGGGTAACCATTATGTTATAGCCAGACCCGTGTACTCAGAGAATGCATTCAATGAAGAGCATGAGAAATTGCACAGATACCATAAAACCTTTTGGGATCACCTGAAACTCTATTTTAGGTAAGGAGATACTTTTTTTTTTTTAATAGATCTAAGAAACAGTCCTGACTGCTCTTGGACGGCATGAACTCCATCTTGACAATGCACACCTCCCATTCCAACATAGCAAGTGAAAATTCGTTAACTAAATTCAATGTCAGATTTTTCTAATGGATTTTGACTGCTGTTACCCTTAGAAGTCTTCCTACAGTTGTATCTAAGGTAGCTTCTCTATTTCTGGGTCCCTGGCAGCACAGACTCTAGGAAGACCTTACTGCACCCTTTCAGTACTTAAAGGGGTCTTATAAGAAAGACATACTCAGGCTTTTTACCATGGCCTGTTGCAGCAGGACAAGGGACGATGGTTTTAAACTAAAAGAGGGTAGATTTGGACTGGATAGAAGGAAGAAATTTTTTATGATGAGGGTGGTGAGGCATTGGCACATGTTGCCCAGAGAGGTGGTGGATGCCCTGTCCCTGGAAATGTTCAAGGTCAGAGAAATGTTTAAGGCTCTGAGAAACCTGACCCAATGGATGGCATCCCTGCTTCCTGGGGTGGGGGGTTGGATTAGATGGCCATAGAGGTTCCTTTCCAACCCAAGCTGTTCTATGAGAATTTGGGTAGGACAGAACCTCCAAAGGCCACTGGATATACCTTGAAGCACAGATGGTAGTGCAGGTTGATCAGGGCTGTGTCTGGGTGAGATTTTGATTTCTGGCAGCCAGAACCTGAATCCTTCCCCTTTCCTCACCTCTCTGAAACAGGCTGTGATTCACTGACAAAATTTTGTCCCCTTGTGCCTTTGCAGCTGCTCCCCACAAAGGGTCAAAAAAATTGCTTTGAATTTGTTTCCAGTCATTTCCTGGCTGCCAGCGTATCGCTTCAGGGCGTGGGTCCTGAGTGACATCGTCTCTGGCATCAACACAGGGCTCGTGGCTGTGCTGCAAGGTACCTTTGGGAACTATGTGTCCTGACACAGCCTGCTAAGCCAGGTGCCAAGGCACTGCTGGCTTCAGCCTCCAGCACACACATCACCTTCCCTGGTCTTTACAGGTCTGGCCTTTGCTTTGCTGGTGAATGTCCCCCCCAGTTATGGACTCTATGCAGCATTTTTCCCTGTCCTGGTCTATTTTATCTTCGGCACATCGAGACATATCTCAGTGGGTAAGTTCAGGCACACCACTTACCCTCATCACTGATGAAGAAGTACATGTTGCCCCTTCAGATCTTCTAACAAGTGCCTTGTGCTGCTCAGGTCCCTTCCCCGTCCTGAGCCTCATGGTGGGAGGAGTCGTCACCAGGCTGGTCCCTGATGACAGCATTGGAAATGGAAATTCCACAAATATCTCAGCAATAAATGATGAGAGGGTGATGGTGGCTGCATCTGTAACCTTCCTTTCTGGGATTGTTCAGGTTGGTGAATGTACGTGTGAGTGTACCTGTGTGAACAGATGGATGGTGGCCTGACCTTCCTCTCTGGTTTCTGCTGTTGTAGTCACCAAAGTAATCCTCTTCCACTTTCCATGTAACCGACCCTGGCTCACTGATTAGGAGACATCTGTTCCCTCCAGTGACCAGGCACTCACATGTGCTGTGAAATCCTTGGTTTTGCACAGGCCTGAGCCCACAGCCCACACAGCTGCAACCTCCACCTACAGAATAAAGCAATCTGCTGGATAGGAAAAAAGTAGCTGTGAAAATAATGTGAATGATGCAGATGCACCAAGGGGAGTAAACGCTCTGCCTTGCAGTGGTAAAATATTTGGATTTGTTTTTTAAAAAAAACCAATTTATTCTTACTCCCTAATAACAAATTCCTACAGTTCCTCCCTTCCTAACATACTAATATATTTGTGCTTCGTGAAACACTTGTATCATATGAAAATATATGAACTGAAAACAAGGATGTATATTTTTGCTACGAAATAAAAAGAATGGGTTTTAGTTAAAGCAATTACTCTTTAGTTAAAGCAATTACTCTGACTAGCATTATGCCCTCTGTTGCTAAATCTCAATTTTTATTGCAAGTCTCGTGACAGTACATTCCTTAATCTCTGGATGCATGGGATTAGGTGAAAATCTTTGCTTCCATTTAATATGATTGTCTTTCTTTCAAAGATTGCTTAAAACTGCAAATGAATCCCACTGACCTATGGTCATTTTGTGTTTCAGTTGCTTCTGGGAATTTTCCGGTTTGGATTCATCGTGATTTATCTATCACAATCATTAATCAGTGGTTTCACAACTGCTGCAGCTATCCATGTTTTGGTATCTCAACTGAAATTCATGTTTCAGCTACCTGTCCCCGGATTTAATAAACCATTTGGCATCATCTATGTAAGTGCCACATGTTCATTATTTGCTAATGCTATTGATGTGCCTGCGATGCATTTCTGACTGTGTATCACAAGGCAATAATAACAGAACTCAGCACAAAAACTGCAAGGCAGGAGGAAAAACGAGAGAAAAACAAGACAGATATGTTATTAGTATTTGACCAAATTTTAAATTTATTACCAAGCACCAAGTTACACCCCATTGGGCTAATCAGAAAATAGTAGCTATTTTGTGCTGACGTATTTCAATTAAGCATTCGACTCTGCCTTAAGGATTTAATTATTCATTTTTGCTAGACTGATATTATACATACTTAATTTGCATATGACTCTGGGAGTGCTGTTGGATGAGAAGGGAGAAGAAGGACAGGAAGGAAGGAGTGGAGAGAGGCACCTGCCCAGCAATGCCATTGCTCACATATCCTATCACAGACATGCCTGTTGTTCCAACCGTCCCTCAGGGGAAAATCAGGAGAAGAGGGTCACAAGTTAGCAGAAAGGGTCTGTTGCGGACGCTTCCATCATTTGGCAGATGCAGAAACATTCATGGGGGCTTGCAGTCCACATCATGCCACAGGGAATAAATCCCAGCTAGCACAATCCTTAGAGCCATTCAGATACAGGTTCTTCTGGAAGGGATAGTGCTACTGTGCCAGGGCCCAACTGTTTCTAAAGCACCACATGTTTCTTCCTGGTTCTGCAGACTCTGGAGAGCATTTTCAGCCAGATCACAGAAACAAACGTTGCTGACCTTGTCACATCCCTCGTTGTCTTGCTTATCGTGTTTGTAGTAAAAGAAATGAACGATCGATACAAGGAAAAGTTACCAACTCCCATCCCGATCGAACTCCTCGTGGTGAGTCACTTCCTTTGATTTTGCAATTGCTCCATATTATGACATGGGAAGCAGAGTTTTAACTATTTCTTCTCTGGTTATCCATTAAATGATGTGTTATCATTTTACATATAAGAAAAAATTACAGCATTCAGGAGCTATTGTGAAATGGTTTACCTCCACTTAACTGTTCTTAACTGAACATATCTGTGGTGTGAATTTTTTTCCTTGGACAAATACGGCTCTGACACCAGCCAACTGCATTCTCACTGCTGAGGCCCCTCTGCACCACACCTGCAAGCAACCACTGAAGTCCTGGACATCCATGGCCATGCACAAAATTATTTTGCCCTCCAGCAGCAGAAGGTTTTGCCCACTCTGAGCAGCAGAGGGGTGACGGAAGCCTCACAGGGGCAGTAAGCTCCTAAAATCCTGGACGATGTTATACAGACTCAAGTAGCACTTGTTTTCCCCCAGAGTCATTACAGCATGTTGTTAGAACATACCTGGTTTACTGAGTGGGATGATCTCTGTTGTTAGTAAGATATTCTGTTATAATGTGTAATTTATGAATGTAAACCCATACCTGTAAGGTCATTCAGGAATGACATCTGAACAGCAAAGGGGTGTGAAAACTTGGGGCATAATTCTGCCACTAGTGATAAGGCTGGAGAGTGTGTGGATAAGGCTGGAGAAGGAAGGTAATGGTATTTAATAGATTCTTCACACTCTTGCTTGAATGTGCCTAATGGAGGTGTGGTTTATTATCTTTCAGACAGTCTTAGCAGCACTGGTTTCCCATTTTGTCAACTTTGAAGAAAAATTTAATGTAGCTGTTGTTGGAAAACTAGAGGAAGGGTAAGTGGCTTACCTACAGTTCACCACTGGAGCAAAATGTTCTCTCCAGTTCGGCAGTGTTAAATGAGTTCAGCTATGTTTCTGATTAAAATTATCTGCTTCATCTTCTTTCAGTGGGTAAATAAACATTTTTCGCTCAATGATATGGTACATTTTCAATACACAAAAGTTACTCACTAGAGCACATCTCCTATTCATCAAGGAATACACTGAGACATGAAATAATTGTGTCCTTCACTTTCTGAGACAGCTGTTGAGCAGGAGGTTGATGTTTGTCCTTTTTACTGAACTACTCACCCCTGAACTCCTCCATTTCCCTCACAATACATGCACAGTTCAGCAGCCACCACCAGCCCTGGAAAGCCACCAGGACCCTGCACAATTCTCCTGCCTGATCCCATGACTGGCCACTGGCATATCCTCCAGAGGTCTCAACGTCTGCCCCTCCAGGACTATATCCACATAAAGATTATTTATCCACATATAGAGTATATATCTATATATAGACTTCAGCCGGCTATGCCAGAATTTTGGCATAAAGAATCAGGAGGCACATGTTAAGGTAAAAATAGGGAGGAAGACATTTACTAGGACAGCAGAGTGAGTCTGGGGTGGTCCCTGTAGCCCCAGGGGTGCTAGTAGGTAGAGTTTGCAGAGGAACATCTATTTCTGCTCAAGTCTTCTTTCTTCAGATTTCGGTTCACTGAAAGAAAAGGGGAAAAAAAAGTCCAGAGAGGAATTCTCCCTAGGATCTGCAGAAGACCCTTAGGCGTCTCCTTAATGAATAGAGTTTTTTGTCTCTCAGGTTTCAAACGCCTGTTGCACCTGATGTAGGCATCCTCCAGAACTGCATTGGTGACAGCATTTCCATTGCAATTGTTGGGTTTGCAGTAGCCTTCTCCGTGGCTAAAGTGTATTCCATCAAGCATGACTACCCCTTAGATGGCAACCAGGTAGGTAAATAACGCAGAGATCAACATTTTGCATTTATTAATGGGAGAGAAGTCATTTTAGGAAAGCTTTGCTTTGTGAATAACTGTCATGAACCAGCTTTTAAGAAAAATCTCTTTTTATTTTTATTTCAGGAACTAATTGCTTTTGGGCTGGGTAATATAGTTGGTGGATCATTCAAGGGATTTGCCTCCAGCACTGCTCTGTCAAGATCAGGTGTGCAGGAGAGCACAGGAGGCAAAACACAGGTATAGAAGACAACAGGTCATGATGGCATTTAATGAAAGACAGCTCTTTTTTTCCTCGCTAACCATAATGCCTGTGGGCACCTATTCATTGTGAAATTGTTCTCTCATGCAGATTGCTGGTATTATCTCATCTGTCATTGTTTTGGTTGTGATCTTGGCCATTGGGTTTCTCCTGGCACCATTACAGAAGGTATTCACTGGTTTCATCTAATGCTTCCTCCTGCTTCCCAGAGACAGGGCTGCTCTAGGAGTCATTGGGAGTTTTCATAGACTTCAGTGGGAGCCAAATAGGGTTTGAAAAGCTTGGTTCTTCTTCCCATATTATGCCAGAAAGGACCACTACATCTGGTCACTCAAAGGAAGTATAAGTACCCAAACACCAAAAAACCACAGCTGCATAAGTGGGATTTACAACCTCAAGTCAGACACCTGCACTGCACCACGGCTGGGGATTTTCCAGTAGCAGTGATAAACTGGGAGCAGCTCCCTGGCCTTTCAGCTGCACTTTGGCCCTATTTGTATGATCTTTTAACTCCTAATGTTCAACATTTTCTTTGATTGCTTAAACATGGAGCATGTGTTTTGGTCTTTTTAACAGTCAGTCCTTGCATCCTTGGCTCTTGGCAACTTGAAAGGAATGCTCATGCAGTTCAAGGAAGTAGGCATCCTATGGAGAAAGGACAAGTATGACTGTGTAAGTTGAATTTCACAAGCATCAGAGGTTAAGTGCTCTGAAAAAGTAATCTATTATACAAATTTTCTTTTTTTTTTAATCCCTGTTTTACTTCACTGAACAGAAGTACAATAGTGGCATGCCTTTTTTACTGGTATACCACTTGCTTATGTTTTCCATCTTGTCCCACTTATTTTTGGGTCAATTCTCACTCTTAACTTCATTTTCATCCAATTCCTCAAAATTTATTAAAATAGTGAATTATATAAAGTCAAATAGAGAAGACAGTTACAGAAAATGCTTAAATAACAGAAAATATCCACATAGCTACTGCATTGACTAAGCATTCAGGGACACTTTCTCACAATCACACAATGTGTTATATGGAAGATACACAGCAAAAAACAAATGACAACTGGGACTTGAAGAGTTTACTCCAAATGGTAAAGCTCATGGCTAGAGGGCATGACTGGTTACCTCTAACACTCAGAAAATTTAGGCTCACAAATGGTGCCAGGCCTCAGTTTTCCCAGATATCCAACAGTTATTTGTCCCATGAGAATGCTTTGAGCCCTGTGGCTAAAAGTTATTCAGTATTATCTAGTCATTTATCGATCATGTACATTCACAGCACCTATATTTGAGTATTTACAACTCTCAGCTTTACCAGAATTCTGATTTACTTCTAATCTTGCATTTCTGATGGATTTTTATTGAGCACTTAGTGAACCACCTATCCCATTTCGAGCCTTTATTGTCTAGAAATTGCTATCCCTAGAAACACTCCCTGGTGCTGGAGTGGTGACTCTGGCCCTGTTTCACAAGAAAAAAAACCTCGCCAAAAGCAGATGGAGATCCTGGACCAGACCTGAGATCTGTTTCTGCTTCCACCCTGAGCTCGTGACCCAGGTTCTTGACATGCTCATAATGTCACCATCCACTGGCTCATTACAGGTTATATGGGTGGTGACTTTCTTATCTGCTGTCTTTCTTGGCCTGGACATTGGACTAGCAACAGCTGTGGCATTCCAGCTGCTGACGGTGGTGATCCGCTCCCAGATGTGAGTACTTGTTGAATGCAATGATATCCCAGGGCCTCCTGTTATAGGTTGTCTCCCTCTGTACAGAGAAGGGCAACAGCCCCATCCGTGCCTTGGTCTGTCCAGCAACTGTGTACGGAAAAATTTAGAGGTGTAAATCTTTGGATGTGGGTCTTGCTTCACTCTGCCACCCCAGTTGAGATGGTTTTATTTGATCCTTCCCATCCTCCAAGTTTCGATGTGGGACACCAACAACTGTGTGTATGTTTGTTCACAGTCCAAGCTGCACTGTTTTGGCCAATGTTGGGAGAAGTAACATCTACAGAAACAGGAAGGATTACACTGATGTAAGAAATGTCTCGTTTCTTTTATCATCGGCTTCACATGTGCTTCTACAGCAAACATTGCTACTGACGCTTCTCCTTCGTTTTACAGATCTATGAGCCAGAGGGAGTGAAGATTTTCAGATGCTCCTCTCCAATCTTCTTCGCTAATATTGAATTCTTCAGAGAGAAACTCATCACTGCTGTAAGTGTCTGGGGCTGTCCTGAACATATGAGTTGCTTGACACATTAAGGTGAATATGGTTTCCCAATAATTACTATATATGCAGTCAGTCCACAGTTCAAGGGTGAATTTTCATTAATTATTCAGATATTGTTGCCACTACTGTAATATAATATGTATGCACACACCTCTGAGAACAGCCTGACTCATGCTGAACTTACAACATAGCAATGTTTATACCAGATTTATACTTATAACAATACATATTATGAGAAGAAAGTAGTGCAAACATAGATAATATAAAGGCAAATTATTTGATTTGATTTGATTTGATTTTGTTTTGTTTTTATTTTATTAGCACTTACATTATTTACACACATTGTAAAGAATGTATTGTCTTGGGACACATATTGTCCCAAGAATGTAACCACAACAGTCAGAAGAATGCCAGATGGAATCATTCTATCAAAGAGTTCTTAATGTCTTTCATAACAAACTGGTGAATGCAGCCAGTCTTTCCATAAACAGCACAGAGATCCAGGATTCCCGAGCCCTCACCGTGTGAATGAATGCCCGAACACAACTTGGCACCACACCCTCCCCTTCCCGCTGCTCTTAGTGGGGAGTTGATAAGCAGTGACTATCCCAAGAACTGACAATGAGCAGTTCATTCTTCACATGAGGGACTGAAACTGGCAGAGGAATGAGGGAATCTGATGCATTTGGTTCTCCATGTGCTTGGCTTTCACCTCAGAAGAGCCTGAAGGTTTTTTTTCTGTGAGTGCAGATGTTCACACCACTGTTTCTCTACAAATACAGGTACTTATAATACCTTTCTCCTCTACGCACTAGATGGATGAGGCAGAAGATGTGCAGGAATTTAGTATTTTAGCCTAATTTTATTATTAGCCTAATTTACCTGCCATCTAATTTTGTTAAAACCAGCTCAGAGGTTCAAGAAACATATGCAGCCGACATGACAAAATCTGGCTTTCTTCTTCAGGAAAAACAGTGAGTGAATGACCCTCTCTGCAGTCAGGCGGCACAAAGCAGATACAACCCATGAGCTCTCTGATCTTGATCACCTGGGTGGCCATCACATGATGCAGATGAATAGGACATGCCAGCACTGTGCCAGCCTGCTGGAATTACTGGCCTGTGCTAAGCACTGTCACTGCTATAACGCTGTCCATGTTGGTCTCCTAAAGCAGTACAGATAGCCCTGCCTCATTTGTAGCCATTCCTGTAGCCATCCTTCCAACCAAGAAAGAGCCCTTGTTTGAAATCGTGAAAAGTGGTAGACAACATCAAATTCAAACTATGGTCGTCGTGACTGTAAAGAAAAACCACATGAGATGCTTTGTCTTTCCCCCGGTGTCACAGAGGTATTTCTTGTTTTAATTATTCAAAGTTCTGGTTTTGCAGGTTGGCTTCAACCCACTGAGAGTCCTGAGGAAACGCAATAAAGCTCTGAGGAAGATTAGGAAGATGCTGAAGAAAGGAGAGCTGCGAGTGACACCAGTATGTAAGGCAACCCCTCAGGGTGGGGAGGGAGTTAAGCAACCAAGGTCCCTGGCTTTACATGGCAGAGAAGGCCCTCATAGCCTCCCTTCTTAATTAGATACACTGTTCCCCAAGTTGCCACTTCATGACACAAACACATTTAAAAAACAAGATTTTAAATGGCTCTCACTGTTAGAGACCTACAGATTTACCATGGGCAGAGCTTGTACGTGTCCACTGGAGCTTTGTCTGGCAACAAATAGCAGGCTCAGATCCCACAGAGGTGAATATCATTCTGCATTAATGGTGGGATAAAGAGGGTTTTCTCCCAGCTCAAATCCTGCATGCCTTTTATTGACTTGTTCCAAAATTACTGTATTAAAGTGTATCAGACAACAGACTTCAGGAATAAAAAGCCATCATTAAGTGATTATGATGGTGATTAAATAATTTCCATACTTCTCCAGACAAGGGAGAGACAGAACTTTCCAGGTGGGTCCTGCTCCATCTCATAGGAAGAGCAGTTTTGCATTGCCACTACTCTTGCCCTAGCGTAGGAAGTACCACTACCCTGGCTGGGTCTTACAGAAGAGAACTAACTATGACACTTCTATGTCAACACAGAAAGGCTTGATTTGCATGGCTAACCCTATGTATGAGTCAGATGAAGAATTAGACAACAACAAGATAGAGGAGCTGGACCAGCCCACCATCATGACAGACTTGCCCATTCGGATCAACTGGAGCACTGACCTCCCCCCTGGCATCACTGTACCCCAGGTCAACATCCACAGCATCATTCTGGATTTCTCATCAGTGTCCTTCCTCGATTTTTCTGCCATGACAGTCCTCCGAAAGGTAATCACAATTTGCAAGACAAACAGTGATCATATGAAAGAAAAACTTACAGATGCAGTTACACTTGAGGGATACACATGAGGGAAGGAATGGTGCCCAGAGGGACCTGGACAGGAGTGGGCCCATCTGAACTTCATGTAGTGCAAGGTGCTGCACGCGGATCAGGGCAATCCCCAGTATCAATACAGGCTGGGGAATAAATGGATTGAGAGCAGTTCTGCAGAGGAGGAGACGGGGATACTGGTGGATGAAAAATTGACCCATGCAATGTGCACTCACAGACAAGAAAGCCAATCATATCCTGGGCTGCATAAAAAGAAGTATGACCAGCAGGTCAAGAGAGGTGATTCTTCCCCACTCTCACAAGAGATTCTACTCCACTCTCATGAGACCTCACCCAGGGTACTGTGTCCAGCTCTGGGGTCCCTAGCACAGGAAAGACATGGGCATCTTAGAACAGGTCCAGATGAGAGCCAAGGAAAGGATCAGAGGGCTGGAGCATCTCTCCTATGAGGAAAGGCTGAGAGAGTTGTTCAGCCTAGAAAAGAGAAGGCTATGAGGAGATCTCCATATGGCCTTTCCATACATAAAAGGAGCTTATAAAAAGGCATGGAGAGGGACTTCTTACAGGGATATACAGTGACAGGACAAGATGCAGTGGCATTAAACTGAAGGAGGGCAGGTCTAGATTAGAAGAAATCTTTTACTGTGAGGATGGTGAAATACTGGTTGCCCAGAGAAGCTGTGGATGCTCCATCCCTGAAAGTGTTCAATGGTGAGTTGGATGACACTCTGAGTAACCTGCTCCAGTGTAAAGTGTCCCTGTCCACGGCAGGGTTTGGAAGCAGATGATCTCTCAGGTCCCTTCCAACCAAAATATGATTCTATTCTGTGTTTCTAGTCTGCTTCTTAAAGGCATTGCTATATGGACTGGAAGGCGAGTGGCAAAATTTGAGTTTATGTGAATTTGAATGGACATTTTCTATAGAAAATGTTTAGGAAATTGTTTAAATAATCAATATAAATTGTCTTGGAAATAAAGTGTTGGCTGTGGTACCCTTTCTTCACCTGCTAAGATTTTGGGAAGCTTTACAGAAACATAGATATGAAATATGGCTTTAAACACCCAGCTGGAGTTGGAACATTGGAGTTCCATTTCTGCTCCTGCTGTTGCTTCCCCAGATGACATTGAACAAAGCAAAAGGCACAACATTTTCAAACAGTAGCAGCTACAGTTAACTGTCAGAGACACACAGGGTGTGTAAATCTATTTCCATAGGAACTAAAGACCCACTGTAACAGTGGGAACTGTGGTTCTGCTCAAGTTTCCAGTTATAAAAATCTCCCCAGAAGATTGTGAAGTAATTTTTTTTAGTTTCATCTTGTGCCATGTAAATACAATAAAGCCATACAACCTACGAAATATCACCTACTTCTCTGTGAGCTTAACATTTTCAATTCTGCCCCTTTTCAAAAGGCTTGGCTGTCCCTGTCTGCAGCCATGTGAAGAGACTGTCCTGCCTCTATGTGCAATAGAGTGTGAGTCTAGAGCCACTTACCATCATAGGTCTTAAATATCTTAGAGTGGTCGGTGTACTGGCTGTGGCTAATCACTATAATGGTAATCAGCAAACCCAGCAGTATCTAAATGGTGCCTCCTTCTGGTTTAACAGACTTTGAAAGAATTTGTCCGGCTCAACATTGACGTTTACATTGCTGGGGCACATGGTGAGTACTTGCCTTTGTGTTGGCATCTCCACAGATGCCTTATCCCCTTGCCTCCCCTGTTGATCATTGAGTATGGCTGTGGAGGATCACCCAGTTTTACCTTTGAGTCTTGGATAGCAAAGAGGTCCTGCTGAGTGGAGATGTTGTCCCTTCCATGCTGTCCCCAAAAGGCTGGGACCGTGTGTGATGGCTCCTTTTACCTATGGCCACTGCTGTGCTGTACAGCTCTGGGCTGCAGGACCCACTATCATCCACCCTGGGCATTAAATAAGAAAAGGGGCTCGAATTCCCTCCTGCCTGGCACAGAGCAGGGAACTACTGATAGGCATTTATGTTCCATCCTCTTGACATCTGTAAAGAGGAAGCCATCTGCTCTAATAAATAAAACAGTGCATTATACCAGCAACTCCCATGTTCACTCAGTGGGCATGCTCAGGATACACAATTTCTTCCTTAAGGCCTCCAGGTCTCTTTGTGCTTTGATTTTGTTCCCTCACAGAGGGCCTTCTGGACAAACTGGAGAGAAGCGCATTTTTTGATGAAGAGATTAAACCATCCATGTTTTTCCTGACCATTCATGATGCAGTTTTACACATTTTGCTGAAGAACGACATAGCCAGCTCCCCCAAATTAAAGCTTTCTGAGGTAACACTACAGTCTTCATCTTTCATTACTTTATTGCCTTTCCAGTATTGTCACGCTCCCAAAGTCCCCTGCACAGCTATAGCTGTGTGTGCTACACTGTCTCTATTTTCAAAAAAGATAGTCATTAAAACTCAGCTGGTCTCCAATCAAATTGAAGAGCAAGAGTGGCCCCTGGTTCAGGTGCATGGAAAACTAGTGAAAGGAGTGAATAATTCCCACTGGCAGCTGGCCTGGCTGTGGACTCCAGTTGAGTCCACTCATCTCCTTGGGAAGAACACAGTGTGGGTGAAATTCCAGCCCCTCCACCAGCAGTTCTCTGTGGTCACCCATCTGGCAGAGGCTGCCCCATTTGCTGCAGTGGCTCTTGAAAGGCAGACTTTATGCTGCTTGCATGGAGGCTTTCCAGCCCTGTCCAGCCTCAAAAGGAGTGCTAAAGCAGTGTGGATAAATAAGTACTGCCAGATATGGTGATGGCCTTTCTGGAGTGTTCTTAAATCAAGAGCAAGAGCGGATCCTGCATACAATAAGTGTGTTTAAATGTGAAAGACCCAGAATGCTGCTCACGTGGAAACTGTCTAATCCCGCTTAGCTAAACTGGTCCAGATCTTGGCACTGACCCAGAGATGTGGTGGGGATCATAAAAGGCTGACAAGTGAGAGCTTCCTTCCTTCTATGTCAACTTCCCAGGCATGTTCCAGAGATTTGAAAAGCAAAACCTTCTTTAATGTGAAAGAGGAGAAACAGAAAAAGAGAAGTAATCAATTTCCTAACCCCCAACTTGTTGTGCTCTTTGCAGGAGAAGGGTAGAAGCAATGACAATGTCATCATCCCCAGGAACAGACAGCGCAGCTCGGAGTGCACAGTAAGGCTCTGGCTATGGCCCTCCAGCCCTAGAAAATGCAGCCCAGAGAGCTGCTCCTGGGAATGCCTAGGGCAGATAACAAAAGCATTTTCATCCCTGAGCTCTTGTGTCAGCCCAGGGCAGAAAGCATCCAGAGAGCTTATTGATGGGATTTGACTTAGGCAAAGCCTTATGAGAGTAAGAGGGGTGGGGCTCGGCTCATGAGCCTTGTGGTGTGCACCGAGCAGACGGAAGGCAGGCAAAGGCTGCCTCACCAGGCTGCCTCACCTGCTGTCCTCGCCTGTCCACCACAGCTCCTCCATGATAAAGTCACTGGTACAATGCCCCTGTGGCAGAGAAGTCAACATTAGTCCAGTTTATCTAAATGTCTCAGGCAGAAGGGGAGTCTGGAGACAGAGATAAGAAAGGGACACATGCAGTCTTTTCACCACAGACTTAGAGAGTAGGGTGGTATCCAGCACAGGGCAACCCTTTAAGGAGAAAATGTCAGACCCCAGTCTGTTTTAGAGGATCAAATACTTACACATCATTTACCAGATGACACCTACCCTTACTGTTCCTTACAGAATGTTGATTTTTTTTTTTTAATTCCTTACAGATTCCAACAGAAACAAAATTATAGACAACTTTCTGAGTATAATATCCTCCAGCAACACATCACAGATGAATGTGGATGCTGTGATAAGCATGAAGACAGAAGGATACTTTTAAGTACCTTAAGAAGGATTTACTACGTATAGTTATGTTCCAGGTTTTGGAATGGGCTTGTTAGTTTTAATGTGTCTCTGTATATATAAATGTATTTATGTATATATATGGAGGCTAAAATCACACAGATTTTCTTATTTCATACCACAGTTTGTAGACAACCTGTACAGTTACTTGAGAATCTATAAATATTTGAAATCTTGTATTGTATAACACAGAATAATAGTTAGGACTGATATTTTATCTTCAGAATGTATATAACTTGTATAAAGTTTTCTTGGTGCTTTGTAAGATATTTAGTAGATTGAGTTATTAAACTTGCTCTCAGCTTACTACCACAAGCATGAACAGAGTGTACCTAGTGACTAATGTGTTTAATTATGAAGACACAGGATTTTCAGATCAAAACATGATTCATTGATTTGGATTGGGCTTGTGTAAAGTGCACAAGGTAGGACACATTTATAGTGAACCATTGTATATACATATATAGTGAACCACCACCATTTCAGTGACTCTGTATGGCTGCATTTGTCCAAGCACCACCAGGGTAGCTCATCGTCAGTGAGACCCAGCCTGTGGACAGATGCTGGCCCCACAACTTGGCCAGAGGAGCCATGGGTGTGGAGCTGCCAGGTGGGCAGGCTGAATTGCCTGGATCTATGGACAGATGGGCAGAGGGCTTCAGCTTAAAGAGTCTACTCTGATACCCTGCACAACTGCCATCAATTAACCCCTGCTGGAAGTCTAAGGCTGGAAGATGAGCTGTATCACAGCTTTCAGAGAAAAACACCCAATGCCCAAAGTGACAGAGCTTTTAATTTCACATAACAAGTGCTAGAGGTATAAAAATCTTCAGTCTACAGGAAAATGGAACCATTCCTGGAGTCTGAAAGAAACAGCACTCTGAAATCACACGAGGTGTTAGTTTTCAAAGCCTGGTTTTGACTTTCAGTCAAACTGGGGTGACCAGAAATGTGCATTTGGACTTGAAGTGAAGAAGCGCTGAAGGTAAGGAGAAAGTGTTCTGTGCAAACCAGAATTACAATTTTTATCTTCAGAGTATGCAGGTGTTAAAAACAAAGTCTGTTAAATATTTTCTTTTTTTTTTTTTTCTTTTTTAATCTGGAGTTATCTGATGAACTCTGCTAATGAAACCAAGCTGGAAGTCATTATTAAAAGTGAGGAGATTTTGAATATAGAAAGAATTAGGGGAGCTTGAAGACAGAAGTAGACAAGTTCAGCTTTCAGGAAACACTCATGCATTTGCATATGAGTAACAGGCTGTGATTCTGTGGTGGGTGATGATGTGCCTGACCTGGCATGGGAGATGTGGCCCTTGGTGGCATCACAGAGATGCTGCTTCCTGCAGACACCAGACAAATGGTGAGCAGCTGTGCCAAGTCACTGCTCTTTTGAGTGTGCCACAGCAGATTCACTGTCAAGTACATGTCATGTGCCAGATAATCAGCACAGCAGTACCTGAAGACAGGTACAGTTAGGACACTGCCAAATAGCCCTTCTAATGCAGTCTTCCAAAAAACATAGAGTATAACACAACAGATCTTTCCAGAACAAGAAAGTTATTTGGTCACAACAATATAAGAAAAATACTAAACTATTAGAGAGCATCCAAAGGAGCACAATGAAGATGGTGAAGGGACTTGAGGAGAAGCCATTTGAGGAGTGGCTGAGGTCACTTGGTCTGTTCAGCTTGGAGGAGACTGAGGGGAGACCTCATTGCAGTTACAACTTCCTTATGAGGGGAAGAGCAGGGGCAGGAACCAATCTCTTCTCTGTGGTGACCAGTGACAGGACCCAAGGGAATGGCCTGAAGCTGTGTCAGGGGAGGTTTATGTTGGATATTAGAAAAAGGTTCTTCCCCCAGAGGGTGGTTGGGCACTGGAACAGCTCCCCAGGGCAGCGGTCACAGCACCAGCCTGACAGAGTTCAAGAAGCGTTTGGACAATGCTCTTGAGCACATGGGGTGACTTTCAGGGATGGTGCTGTGCAGGGCAAGGAGTTGGACTTCACAATCCTTGTGGGTCTCTTCCAACTCAGCATATTCTGTGATTCTGTGATACTAATGCTACTGTGCAATGCAGAGGGGAAATTACACTCAAAACACTCTGAACTTCAGGACTGAGCTCTCCAGTTCAAGAAAGATGAAATCAAATGTTAATGAAGAAAATTGCTATGAGGATCTTTGTAAAATGGAGAGCCTGTGTCTAAGGACTGGCAAAAAGAGAAATACATACACGGATTTAACTGAGGAGAGAGGAAAAGTTATGCAAGATAAAAAAAAAATAATATTGTCCTATAAGGGGCAAAAAAATGAACTGGCCAAACTTAAACATGAACAAGATATTAGAAGATGGTTCCTCATTTTTACAATGGTGAGATCCTTTCCAGCTAGAACAAAAGGAGCAAAAAACTAAACTACTTTTAAGATGAGACTTGAACATGTTTATGGAAATCATTATACCACATCATACCAGTGTAATCTGAACTAACTCAAGCTGTTCTTTTCAGTCCTGTGCTCATATGCACCTACACAGACCCAGCCAAACGTTCCTATCAAAAGCAATATATGAAGTACAGTATGTAGTGGTATACCACATACTGCACTTCAAAACCATATGGGATTTGTTGACAGGCTTCAGAACAATTAATTTCGATACTAATGACTCTTCGACACAGCACAGTGTCACAGAGGATAAATCCCCCTTCCAAAACTATTCACCATTTCTTAAATTGACATGGTACATAGACAGCCTTGGCCAGAGAGCTTGACACTCCCATGTCACATGTCCCTACCAGTTACTTGCCATGCTCTTAAATCACCCTACTCCTCATTTGTCAGTGTTGACACCAGCTTTATGAGATATTCCCTTCAGGTACTGGTTATTTCTGCAACTCTCCATTATTCCAGTATTAACATTTTTCTGGGCAGTTTACCCTCGTGCAGATTATAACACAAACATCTTGTGTTATAATCTGCATGAGGTGGTGATGCAGATTTACTGCTTTATTTTGAGACAGGGACCTTCAGAAACCTGGCTATTTAGGTTTCTAAACATCCTGCATTGGGTGCTGTTGCTACTTGGTTAGAGCACTACCATAAAGGGCTTTTTAGTATTTTACTCAGGAATTAAGCAAAAAGGCAAATTCCCTACCTGCTTTATGGAGAGCTGACAGGCATCATGTTAATTCCTTGTCACATATCCTGAGCCTCTCTTCAGCACAGTGCAGATGCTTTGTAACTAAATAACAGACATTTTCCAGCCAGCAAGAGGGATGGAAAATGGAGAAGCCACAGAGCCAGTGATGCTCAAGCCTGGTTACCACTTTGTGGTGCAGTGTGAAATATAGAAACAAAAAATTAAAAAGTGTTTATTCAAGGTCTTAGGCCCAATGGAGAGAGGATTATAACATGCAAATCTGTATTTTTTTCCATTTCAAACAGAGCTCTTATTAAGACAGAAGTATCCTTAAGCACTTTACTGAAATGCTACTCACAGTTCTCTATTCCTCACCCCCATGCTGAATGTGGAGAATTTATTTTCTCAGTCTTTATGCATCTGCTCCCTTCTGCCTCCTAAGATGCCTGAAAGTTTACCTGAGCCAGAAATGGCAAAGAACAAGTTGAGGAACAATCATCAGCACTTACGTGATTTTATTTAGTGGAGGAAATAATTCACCATAAATTGTCTTGGAGGTGCATTCAAGCATTGGTTTTCACAAATAAAACTGAAAAACCTCTTGACGACTGACACATATTCACATCTATTTAGAGTTACTCATTTGTTTGGTTTTTTCAAGAAGTTATGCTGAAGTACTTTTGTGAAACATTACTACACAAAACTGGAAACCTTCCTGTGCACTTGCAGACATTACTCTTCCCATTACCAGAAGTGTATTACAATGAGTCCTAGTGGCACTCGAGCATCACTTGAATTGTATTATCAAAATTACTCACTAAAGTTTCGTAATGACTGAGGTGATTTTCCAGCTTTCTGCTGCTATTCCACCTCACGTTTCTGGATGCTGCATTTTTTTAATATTTTAATCTCTTACACTCATGAACTGAATCTACAATGAAAATGAGTTTTAAAAAGAGAAGAAAATACAACAACAGATTAAGGCCTCATACGTAAGAGAATAAGAAGATCCCATTCAGAGTAGGAAAAGCTAAAACTGGTGTCTTATGGCTAAGTCAAGATTAAAGGGAATTTAAACTCCATTATTTTCATTCACACTGCCCAAACAAATGCAGCCAGTTCAGTTTACAAACTGGTCAGTATGGATCACTAGTGTAATATACCTGAATACAGTGCAAAAGCTCACAATTGCAAAGGCACAATTACTGTATTAAGATGATTTATGAATTGCTAAGAATTGCTTTTAACACCATAAAAACATAAATACAAAGGGAAATACAACTTGTATAGTACTGCTATTTACTTTAGATGTGTAATCAGGATGAAAATTAATCCAAACCTTGCACATTTTTCTGCTGCATTGGACTGTGTCAGATATATATGAAGAGGAAAAGTTCAAATTTATTTCCCATACATTCAATATTCCACTGCAGCTCCAATCCACTGTGCTCCTCCAGTTCCCCAGGCTTGACAGGGCCTTCTGCTGTGAACTTGTGCCGTCTTCTGTCAGCAGCCCAGCAATGGAGAAACACCTCAAAATCAGACAAGTTTTACAGAGCAGAAAACAGTTTAAGAGGAGAGAGGTGTGTTCAGACTTGATCCACAGGGAAAGCGTGTAAATTGCACAATGAGTTTTTGAGAACATCTGACTTTCACCTAAGGGGAAGAGAGTTTTTCTGCCTTGCTATGTGTGCAAATTCTGGAGTTAGGTAATAGTGGAGTTACTTCCACTTCAGTTTTTAACAGCTTTTGACAGTCTTTGAGAGCAGGAACTGAAAAGAAGTGGAAAATCCATCCAGTAAGGTTTTATAATTTTCTTGGACCAGATTTTGAAAAAATAATTCACATTTTTAATTTTTCTTTTATAAAAGGCATGAAAAATATCACTTATCACATGTAAGTAACCAGTCTTTACGTTAATAGCATTAAAAAAACCCCACTGAAAACAGAAAGTATAGTTCACACAATTGGTCCCCTGGTTATAAAGTATGCATGGCTGCAGGCAACCCTTTAAGCAAAGTCAGAGACAGTATCAAGGATAAAGTGTAAGGAGACAAACATCTAAAACACAGATGTTTTCAGGCCATCTGCTGGTGTCCTTTCATTCATTCCATGGTGAACACAAACCATCATCAAACTCTTTTTTGTTGCTTATGTGACATTGTTAGAGGAACCTACAATGGCTGTCAAATTTAAATGTCAGTTCTCTTCCATGTCTGAGATCTCCTTGGCAATGCCTCAGGAAGGAGATCACTGCCACAGACAAGGGTATTTATTCAAAATAAAAGTAATTAATTCAATTCAAATGTTTGTCTTTACAGTAAGAGTTCAGAAGGAATCTAAAGAAATCACAAGTACATCTCACCATTTCTAACACTGTCAATTACACAATTAAATACAACATATGAATTTTGTAACCTCTCAGTAAAATGACCAGGTATTTAAAAAAAAAACAACAACCCAACCAACAAACCAAGGAAAAAAACCACTCTAAAACACACATCAAATGCATAAACAAATTAAAAAGACAGTCAACACAGGGTCTCAACCAATGGAAGCATTTTTAAACTTTGTATATATGAAAACATCAACAGTGCCCTCAGTTACACAAGTATACTCCAGATTTAATAATTAAAAAAATATATTTAGGTCTTCCTCTTACAAGAGGACACAGAAATTTGACTCAAGTCCGAGTTCTGCCTGCATAGGATGACTTTTTGGTTAAGTTCTCCATCACAGACTTTTGGACCATGGTCACTAAACAACTCAGGGGATCCTACTGATTTTTTGGGTAATACATCATTGTCCATGTGACATATGTCACCTCTGTTTCAAATACAGAGAAAAAAATTCTCACATTATCTTCAGTGACAATGTTACAGATACATTCATCTTTTGTGCTTCTTGATAGAGCAAAAACTTCTGTTTTCCCTTAATCAATTCAACTGCCTCAGCATTTTCAGAAAAGCACTTTATCAGTAACTTCAAGAATGGCTTTGAACCCAAAAATATTTTGAACTCTTCATCTGGGTCAAGAGACAGGAGAATACGTAACAGAAGTTTGCAATCCGACTTACTTCAAAAACCCAGCATGATGGAAAGAGTTGCCTCATTTCCTCATCACCTGTGACTGACAGGTAGCGGCTCATTGCAGAATGTCCCATTTTCCCGAACACAGAGCCCTGCTGAAGTGGGTGCTCGGCCCTTCCTCGGGAAGCCGCGCGTGTCCGAGCACAGCGAGCCGGCACCTGGAGCCCTCAGAGAGTCCCTGTAACACAGGAGTGTCGGGCTGAGCCTGGCTGGCAAAGGACAAGAATCAGACATGCAGATTTCCTCCCAGATGAAGTCATGTGCTGTAACGTAAATGTGCCTCCTCCCAGTCAGCTTCACAGTGACAGAAGAGGTCCTCGAAAGTTCCTCCTGTGTTTGTTAGTTACTGAAAGAAAAGAATGCTGGCAGAGCCATTTTTGTCTTCAAATGTATAGAAACAGTAAATTTTCAACCAACCCATTTCATAGCACACTATCACCATCAGCCTCTTTTTCTTCACCACTGTATTTTATTTAAAATTACTTAGTTTTCAGAGCAACCAAACCAATTAACTCTCTCTTAGAAAGAAGTATGTTACAGCTAAGCAGATTTTCAAGCAGTTGACACTTACTGGTCATTTGTATACCCCAGAATTTATTTGTATCCCATCTCTACAGAAGGATTTACTCGAAAGGCAATCTAAAAGATTTGGCTGTGGTCACAAGGAAATCAGTGGCAGTCAAGAACAGAGTAATCTAAAGAGCCCTTGATCAATTAAAAATACGAAGTTTAGACATAAAAATACAAAATTTGGAATGTTGTACTGCCACAGCTCTTTCATAAATTTAACACTTTTGATTCCAGAAAAGAAAGTTTACAAAATAAAAAGTAACACTGAGGCTTTAAGATGGCTCAGATTATTTGAGAACAGTAGGAAACTACAAACTTTAGAATAAACCCAAAGGACTTAATCTAAAAGCACCACTGTCAGAAATGTGGCATTTGGAAAAGCCATGGTTCAGTGCAAATACTGATCAGAAATGCAAAGATAAGGACTCCAACCAACAGATAGTACTGTCTTGTTAGTGCCTGCTTCTGCTACCAGCTACACTAAAAAGGAACCTTCTCATTTTATATTATGTTTCCTCTTTAAAAGTATTCATCTAAAACATAAATTTTGGACAAAAACAGACCTAAAAGCCTGCTTACATTGCTACTTTTTGAGAAAAGCAAAACACCTAATAACTGTTTTTTCAATTAAACCTGTATCACAAAATCAAAACAGATAAATAGTGTAGCCTTTTATTTTTTTTAACTACACATGGGATTTCAGACCACTTCTTTCATATTATGCAAATGGGAAGTTTTCCTACTGTACACATTATATAAAGTGAGAGAGGCAAACATGACTTCCCTACCTAAAAGAAGCTGCTCTTCACAGACATGGCAAGCCAGTTCACAGCCAGTTCCACACAAACACAGCCATAGGTAAACACAGTAGTTTGAATTCAACTCCAGTGAGTAGCTAACATGTAAACAGAACCTTCTGAATCAAAACTAGCTTTAAAACAAACTCCAAAATCCCAAACAAAAAAACCCACAATACATGGTTTCATGTCATGCCTAAAGCTGTATCTTTGATAGATTCATCTTGCTACATAAAGAAAAAACCAGAAAAGCTGGAATGTGGTAAATGCAGAATTCTGCATGTCTGATTTCTAGTGCCAAGAATTCATTACAGCCTGAAATCATTATGAGTAATGGTAAATGGCAGTAGGAGAAATATTAAAGTTCCTTTAATATTTCACTACATTGCCATTTGGAAGGAATTAGTGTTGAAATGGTGTCCCAGAACTATGTGTACGTTAACTTCATATAAAAACTCACCACATTTACAACCATATTTCAATTTAATTATCGTACACAGGTTAACAAAAACACTGGATTTAACAAAAACAATATTCAGAATGGTACAACACGTGTTCATCTTCTCCAGGAAATAATATTACAAGTGATCATCTTAGGACAATTTAGCCACACTAGCGACAGTTCTGTTAAAATGCAACTGTGGTCTACTAAGCCACTTATTTTAGCACTACAGAGTATTTGAAGTTAAGAGTCCTACGGTCAAGGCTTAAAAGTCATTTAAGATTCAAACCTCAAAATGTCTTACAGTCAAAATGACAGTATTTTTAAAAAACCACAACAAAATAACCCCAAAACAATTAATTAAAAGGCTTCTGTATTTAGTTTTATTCTCTTCATGGCATTCTCTATTCATATAGTTGCTTGTATCATTGGTAATAGGGTCTGTATCTGGCTTGATCAGGGTGATGTGGTCCAGGAAGGGGGGCCTGAGCAGGAGGCCCTTGCATCCTTGGAGGTGGAGGCGGCCCCCTTGGAGCTGGCCATATCCCTGGACTCATTCCCCCAGGCTGTGTGAAAGGGGGACTAAGAGTTCCTTGATCTTCACTGAACTGTGGCAAAGAGT
The DNA here is from genome assembly GCF_000738735.6 of Corvus cornix cornix. Classification (NCBI taxonomy): domain Eukaryota; kingdom Metazoa; phylum Chordata; class Aves; order Passeriformes; family Corvidae; genus Corvus; species Corvus cornix. The sequence continues at coordinate 13,718,412 of NC_047057.1, read as the reverse complement.
TGGGATTATAGTGATGGGGAGGGGGTGCATTTACATTTACAGGTGGGCCTCCATGCTGAGGAGGGGGAGGTCCCGGAGGAGGATGGTTCATGTAGGGTGGCATCTGGGCAATGATGTGTCCGGGCGGCGGGGTTATGGGCGGAGGGGCAGAGGTCATTGGTGGCGGAGGAGCCTGGCTGTACACCATGTGAGGGGTGCCTGCCGCCTGTGGAGGGTGCTGCAGAGGGTGGCTGATGGGCGGGGGCGGCGGCGGGGGCGGCGCATAGTGCTGCTGGGGAGGCATAATGTGATGAGGGTGTGACACCACTGGCTGACCCTGGTATTCAGGATGATGGTGAGCAGGTGCGGGTGCTGGTGGAGGCGGCTCTCGAGCACCTGAATTGGAGTCATCCTGAATGGGGACAGTTATTAAGTTGCTGTGTTTTCTCGTTGAGATGCGGAAGGTGTCCTGGCTGACTGGGCGGGGTGGCGGCGGAGCCATGGACATCTCTGCGGGAGGAGCACGGATATCCTCGTGGGGCTGGTTGTAGTGCTCGTGTGGCACATGCTGCAAAGGAGGCGGTGGCATCATGATGTGCTGCTTCGGCGGAATGTGGCTCAGGTGATGTTTCTCAGGGGGCATTATGAAACGCTCGGGAATTTCAGCCGGCGGTGGGGCAATAGGAGGATGTACGGGTTCAATGGGAGGACGAGTAACAGGCTTCCCAGCTCTCATGTGACGGTGGTTGATGTGAGCTTGTAAGTCCCTCTGTGACAGGTAAGTTCTCTTGCATCCTTGAACAATGCTACACATGAAGAGAGACCCTCGTACACACTGCTCAATTCGCTGCACAGGTTCGTTACAGCTACATCAAAAGAGAATATTGATTTATTGTCATCACAGAGAGCTCAACATACATTTTTCCTTGTAACATAATTAGCCAAATTAGAACTGACAATTTTGCCCCACTGCAGGAATGAAAGAAACTTTTCACTGATTTTGAAGTTTACCTAGTTTTTAAATCTCCAAATATAACTATGAAAGAACATCAAAATTTCATGAGGTAGAATTTTCTAAGTAGCATCTCTCTCTCACACAAATGCATTAAGACTTAATGGGTCTCACACGGGTCATTCTCACTAAGTAAATTAAACTGCTGTTTACTCCTTTTCAAATTAGAGCAATAACAGGTTACCTACCCAAAACCAACAAAGTAAACACTGATCTCTTACAATCCCAAAATAAGGAAGAGGAACTAGAAAGGACAGAGTACTGCCTCTGCTAAATGTACAAAGTAAGAGCTATGTTGATTTCAGTATCTGAAAGAAGACACTTAAGTTACTTTCTTACATTTCCTTGAAAAACAAATCTTGAAATAACTTACCCTGGACACATCTTGTCTCCCTTTTTCTCGTGTAGTATAGCACAGTCATAGCAGAAAACATGTTTGCAAGGTATCTAGAGATAAAAAATTGCTGTTAAGACATCGTGTATAAATATCTATGTCATCCTGCAGGATACAGCTCCTCCCTCCAGTGCACAGCTTATAATAATTACAGTAACTAAGTTACCTATGAGGTGAACAAGCATAGCAATGGTTAACAATTTACAGCATCTTTGCACAGAAACCTTCTAGAACAGTTTATGCTGAGTTTGAGTTTTTTGGAGTAGTACTGTTTGGGGTTAAGTGTTGCTAAAAAACACTTGCAGAAGTTTGAGTCTTGCACTAATACCAATACTGAACATTCACAGAAGCTGCATATGCGATCTGATTACACTTGTCTTGCTGGCCAGGAAGGAAAGTTTTAAAAGCATTAACTGTCAGTAAGTCACATGCTGAAGCCTGTTACATCACACTTAGAAGTCTAAATTAATCTCAGGGATTTTTAAAGGTACATTAAAGTGAACAGTGTCTTCTAACTTCACTGCAAATCTTCAATTGAGAAAAAAAGCTTATTTTGAAATCTAAGTGGTATAAGGTCAAAACCCCAGAAGTTGAAGGTTTTTTCCTTTGTGACAGTGTTCTGTTGGGTTTTCTTTAACATTTTCAGACTTACTTGATTAAATCAGGGGGTAAAGCAAAATCAGCCAGACAGAAGGAACAAAAAAACTTGAGCAGTGAAGGCCTCCAGTTCCATCCTGGTACTATTCTGCTGTTTATTCAGATGCCTGTTGAAATCAGTAACCTCTAAAAGCCTCATACAGACACAGTAAAACCTAATTTTACCTAAAGGGGAACCATGGCTGCATCTTCCACTGGTAATTTCACTCACCATGCGTCCATACATTTTGATGGGCAATCCACACTTATCACAGAAATGGACTGGTGTATCATCCTTTTCCCCCAGCAAGTTTATCTGGTAGGACAGAGAAGGGGGTGAGAAAACAAACCCCAACATCACTAAAGCTTCTCACTTCAGTTATCATCAACATACCCATTATTTCTGAATTAGTTGAAAAGGAAACAAGACCACAAACAGAAGAAAGCAGAGGACGTATTTTCAGTCAGGCAAAAATAACTGAGAAACTTTTAATTGACAAAGTATCTATCATGACTACCTACAGCTTGCTATGAAACACAGGTAAAGACCCATTACTTACCTTATAGTCCCAAAAGATGGGTCCAGGAAATCTCCTTTGATTGGCAAACATTTCACCTCCTTTACATTCGTATCGCTCCTCTTTGTTATAATCAAATTCTTCTGTGGAAAGGAGAAAGAGAAGAAAGACACAAGCCAACCACAACACTTTCATAATTGACACCAGCTGCTATTAAGAGCTTGGGTCATTTACACTGAAATCATCAAATAATGCCACAGCACTTCCAATCTGCTGAGCCCATTCTACAGAAGGTAGAGCCAAAATAGCAAGACAGCCTGTTTTGGAAATGGGCACTACTGAAGCCCTACAGTGCAGCAGTACTTGGAGATTTGGAACTTGTTTTGCATTTGGACAGAACCCTGGACCCTTAAGTCTCTAAGACTGAATAAAGTCTCGAACAATGCTGCAGAATAATACAATTCCCTACTACAGGGAATTTATATTAATTTACCTTCATCACCAGCTTGTGTCTTCGAAGGCATCCTGTTCATATTTCTTGGAGTTCGAGGTGCAGGTTTGGTTTTATTGGTCTGTTTTGAAATAAGCTTTATAGGGATTCTTCTACGGACATCAAGACCACCCAATGATCCTGAACTATTTGTTCCTTGCAAATCATTGTCTGTGAAAGAAAATTTTTTAAAATTATCTAATTTTTCATTTATCTAATAGTCTCTAAAGAGGCTAAATATTAACAGAAATGTTTTATGAAAAATAATTTTTAAAGCCTGCTTAAGACTCATACAACATATCAAAATTTAATCACTAGAAAATAGGTGTCTTCACATACAATTTATTCCAGAAGTCAAGTCACAAAACTGTATTGGGAACAGCCATGATTTTAGGAAATATACTTTAAAAATAAAGCTATTTAAATAACTTAGTTAGTCACTTATTTCTTCACAACAGAAACATTAATCATATAGCTCTTCTCACAGTGTGAAGAGCACTGAAGAGTCAATTCTTTGTACAACCTTGACTACACAGAATTTCTTATGTGAAAATATAATTTTTACAATTTATGTATATTGTTTATTAAAGTAGGAAGGAAACTAGCTTATATATAAACTCAACATCTTGGCGTATTACTTAGAAGTTTATAATAAAGTATCACAAAAATATTGGTACTTAGGAATATGTAGCTGTATCCTTCCTAAACTGAAAATTATTGTTTCCAGCTACATACAGAACTCTCCTTAACCAGATTTAAATCTAAGTACCAGGGTGAACAAAGCAAGAAATAGCCTGACACATGCATCAGCAGATATAGGCTTCAAGAGATAACCCAGACCAGGTAATGCAACAAGCAACACCAATGAAGGTTCATCCTTCACCAATGAAGGGAGGTGTAACTCCCTCAGCCTCCAGCAAGTTTATCTGAAACCACCACACAGCATCTCATTCGTACAAAAATGAAGTTATGTCCTTCACAGATCTTCCCAGCTCACTTGGATTTTAACTGAAAATGCCATTCTGACAGGTGTTTCAAAGCAGGGCATGCTCAGCCTGGAAGGGGTGAGCCCCGAGCAGTTACGACACTCCAGCCCTGGAACGACTGCCAAGGCCCCAAAGGATTGCAGCACAGGAGCACCTAGACACTGAAATTAAGGCCCATTAGTGTAGTTATGCACAATGCCTCACCAACTACTGTCCCTTAAAGTCTATAACCACCACACACAATGCAACAAGTAAAAAGAAAAACAAGAAAAAATGGGATTGCTCTCAGTTTTACAGCACCTACCACCAAAGCTAGGAAATGTGTCGGTTTCAAACTGGGACTGTGCTCTGACAGTCCTGTACCTCCAAATCTAAAGCCCTCTATTTCCTCAGATAGATCAAACTCTTCTTAGCACTGTGGTTGACAGTTTCACTCTAAAAGGCAATGTGCAAAAAGGCAAAAGCAATAAAGCTTGCTTTTACTTCTGGTCATTTGTTATTTCCTTTGGCTGTCCAGATGAACCTGCAAACACTCAACTATGTCACCAGGCTTCCCCAGGAAGTGCTGGACCAACACATCAAAGGTAAAGCTGTCTGTTTTCCACATGTTGGGAAATTCTGTTTTCTACCAGAATACACAAAACCACAGCACCATAAACCACAAACAGTCTCTGCAGCAACTCAGTCCATTTGCAAACAGGGATAACTAAAATTTAAAAAATCAAAAACTTGTGTATTATTTAGTCTGCTGAACTGCCAATAGGTGCTGTAGCTTTTCCTCCTTATAGCCTTGCAAGCCAGGAATATTTACATGAGTTAGCTGCTCAACTAACCCTAACTAGCAAGTTTATTAGTCATTCATGTTTCAAAGAAGGATAATAAATTCCAGTCTGCCTGAGCATAACTTGCAGGATTATGTCCAGAAAAAACTACAACAAACATACCAAACTTGTTAAGACTACTTAGAGAAGCTCTAATTAGAGGTGATGCAACCTACTGAAATGTCACCTTCATCAACCTAAGTTGTATTTTTGCATTTCAAGCTTTATTAAAATTCACAAATAGCGCTCAAATACTTTAAACAGATAGAGTCATAACGCAATCTTTTCTAAGGGAAAGGGAAAAAACCTCCAAAACCACCCAAACAAAAAGCCCACGTTCATTCACTGCACTACGCCAGCGCATTAACTAGCAAAGGATCACAGCTACTCCAGCGCGCTCACCGGTGAACGACCACATTTAAACAACGAAACCAAATTTAAGCACACGAGGAAGTTTCCTCCCGGGCTACAGCTACGGAATCAGGAAACACATTACGGGCACCGATGCCGGGAAACGCCGCGGTCAAACGAGCGTCTCTCCCCCACCTCCGGGACGCCACAGGCTGCATCCGGTGCTGCCGGGCCCGGGCACCCCGGCCCGGCCGGCGCAGTCAGCGGCCGCCGCTCCGCCCGGGACGTGGCGTCCCGCCGGCAGCGGCCCCTGAGCCCGGCCGAGCGCCCTCGGGGCAGCGCCAGGCGCCGCCGAGCCGGAGGTAACACCAGGGCCGCGGCGCCTGCCCGGGGAGGGAGAAGGCCCCGCGACGCACCCGAGCCCCGCCGACGCTCCCGGGGGACGAGCCGGGCCCGCCGCCGCCGCCCCTGCGCCGCCCCGCGCCCGCTGGCCCCGCTTGGCCGCTCCCCGTCCGGCAGCGGGCGCGGGCCCGGCAGACCGGGCACAGACAGGCCCCCGGCCTCCCCCTGCTCACCATTGTGGTCCATGATGCGGCGCGGGGCGCTGTGGGAGCGGAAGGGCGCGGCCGGAAGCGGCGGGGGCGCGGGCGGGGCGCGGGCAGCGGAGCCGCGCTCGCTGAGCCCCGGCCGAGCGGCCCGGTCTGGCTCGGGCTCGGGCGCGGCGGAGTGAGGCCGCCTCGCACCGCGGAGGAAGGGGAACGGCGGCAGCGGGGCCGCTTCACCCCGCGGCGGGAGGGGAGGGGCGGGAAGTGGGGCCTCCTCACACCGCGGCGGGAGGGGAGTGCGGCGGCCCCGGGGTACAGAGCCGCGGCTCGTTGGGGTTGGGAGGCGTGATCCTGGTTTTGGGGGGGAAGGATGAAGTGAAAACATGAGAGAGGTCTCAGTTCAGGAGCCACGGAGGCCCCGTCCGGCCGCCTGTGCAGTGCCGCCTTCAGACACACTGGGAAGACGTGACGCCGCATCGCGGTCTCGGCTGCTGATCGTCAGCCTGAAGTTTTAGCATGGAAATGGCAGATGCCTGACACGCTGTAGAAGTGATGGAACAGCGAATCTCCAGAGCACTCAGAAGCTTCACAGCAATAGAGCTCAATAGCTCAGGAGAGGATTCAATGTTACATTTAGAATTTTGTAATTGCTGTGTAATTCAGTGGGATGCTGAGTGTTTCTATAGCACTGAAGAAAGGAAAGAAAGAAAAATACAACGAAGTCGTAGGTTTTAAGTAGAAAATGGCCTTGAGCAGTCCTTCCACAACCCTGAAGTAGGGGTAACTACTCCATGCAGATTGGTGATTGTCTCACTAAAAGCCTCCTGGAGTGGGATTTTGTGCCCCTACGGACAATGTCTATCTTTGTAGCCTTAACATTTAAAAGCTGCCGTTTAAGTCTAACATTCCTTGTCTTATCCGCACAAGGCAGAGAGAACAGGTTTTCCCTTTTGTCTTTGCTGATCCTCAAAACACACCCAAGGGAAGCATGACACTGATCCTTTATAATATGCTTTATCTCCCCATAATAAGAATTCACAAAGAAAAGACTTAAACCCAAAACCAAACATGAAACTCCCAAATACACAGATGTAAGGAGCATGTTTTCAGCAGGCACAACTTTATTTTCTAGGTAATGGGTACAATTACTTTTCAAATGCAGCTTTTTAAAAGTGTAAAAAACCTTAAAATACATCTCCAAGTTTAATATCTGACATGCAAAGACAGAACAGTAATACTCAAAATGCATACAAAAATATCACTTCTTCATCCTACTGGAAAAAGATGAGCACACCTAGTTACACTACTTATAGGATATTTGAATTAGTAAAAAACTAGAGAATTTTAGCTTCAATCTAAAATCCATTATTTTGGTATCCTTAATTTTGATGGATACATAGAAAATGAAGCACATATCCACTGAGAAAGGTATTTTAATACATTTTGCATATTATCTCTTACCCTTCTATGCCACAGTAGGTTTTGAGAGAAATGCTGTTTTTCAGAAAAAGTTTAATATTTTGTGCCTGTTAAATTAAGAACAACCATGCCTGGAAGAAATACGCAGGCTGTGAGAATAAGTGCATTTTATCATGTTTTATCACAATTAATCCCAGATCAGGTGTCGTATTTGGAAAGGAACTGGAAGACTGTTGAGTATTTAAATGCTTTTTAAATACCTGTACAGAAAAGAACTAGAGAAAGTTCAGAAAATAATGTAAGGGCACTTCTCTGTCAAGTAAGAATCTGTACTCAAACTTCACAGTGCAAATGTTGTCTTGAGGAAAAAAATAATTCACTGCTACCACTTTTTTACCATCTTTTCCATAGAATGTGTCCCACATAACAATTAGCTGAAAGCTCACTTACCAGGTAGAGTATTTTACCTTTTACATAAAATGTACACCTGTTTTAGAAAAGCAATACAGCCTCTAAAAAATGTGTCACTGGCCTCGTGCACTGGCAACTGTTCCAGTAGTCAGATTAACAGGAGTTGGGGCCATGGCCTGATAGGGACTTCAGGCCAGTAAGGTGGGCTGAAGTGCCAACCTCCCATGAGAGACTGGCAAGGGGACAGAAGGAGGACAGGTAGAGTTAAAAGCATGAATTGTCAAATCACAGCCTGGGCTGAAGCATTCGTGTCAATAAATTAATGGTTCCATCTGAAGAGGCACAGAGTGGTCTGATTTGCCTCTTGAACACTTGCCTCATTCTCAGCTGGTGGAGATGCCCGTCCCACAGACAAATGGCCCATACCCATTGTGAATACAATCCTGCTGTTTGCTGGCTTGGACTGGAGCATCGAACATAACCTAAGTTCAAGTGTCTGAAGTGAGAAGCTTCAATGACTTGTGAAGGCTGAAGTCTGTGACTTAACTAGAGAATACAGATGACAGTTTGGTGCTGTTACCTATTATGTAAGATACTGTCCCACTGACTGAAGTTTATAGGATTTTTTTTTTCACTGATTTTGACACAGTTGTCTCAGGTGCTTAGGCCAGAATAATTCACTTAATGCTTAGCTTTTCCACTAGTGTTACCTGCAGCAGAAATCTCTGTGCAGTGTGATGTTGGCAAATTTCTCTGATGTAATCAAATAAGGAGAATTAAATATACTAAAGCTAATTATTCCACACTGTTAAACCTAAAGTCATTTTATACCTGGACATTTCTTAGACTTTAATTTTTATCTGTTTCCTCACCATAGAGGTTGTTTTCCCATTTATAAAATAATGTAGTGCTAAAAAATTTAAGGTAGCAGTCTGTTTTCTGTCAAAATACATTTCTTCTTCATGAAAATTAAGAACATTAGTTCAAGATTAAAGTTTTGCTGGTCAAATCTTTATCTTTTGTAAATTATTGCACTTGTGCATTATGAACTTTCAAATGTAAAAGAACAGCAGCAGTTTGATGTAGAATATTAAAAGAAAAAATCTCTATAAAAATATAACTATTCATTAAACAAAAAATACACCTATATTCCATTTAAAAAACCCACAAACCTCAATACTAGGTCATATTCTGACTTTCTTGCTTGCGCTTGATATCATCCTGTTTTACAGATTCCATTAAGTACCCAGGGACTAAGGTTCTCCTTAATTTATGTCACGATCTGCCTCTTGATGGAGATTATGTAACCTAGCCAAAATAATCTTCTGTCTGTCCTTCATTTAAGAGACGATCATTAATAGTAGTGCAAGACTTGCTACAATGGGATTAATACAGAACTAATGAACCCATATCCAAGGGTCTTTAGAAACTTTTCCTATTTGAAGTATTACAGCAGTTCAGTGCTGTTTCCTGTTCACATGACAGTTTCACCTGTCACCTGTTTCAGCAATCAAACTACCTGCAGCAATTTAAGGAACTGCTTGAAAAAAATGATCATGATACATTTTTCAAGGCTTGTCAGCATCTATTCTCACACTAATGTTCAAAGCCTTGGCCACCTAGAACTCCTGCCCTTTCACTAGGCATTGTACAAATACTGAACAAAAGGCTTGCCATCCAGAGATTTTGGTCTCTTCCACTCTCCAGGGAAGACCACAGAGCAGCTTTTCATCCTGTACACACTGATGAAAGTGTAGTGCAACTTCTGCCTGACTAGTCCCAAAACTGAGTACATCTTGCACAATAGTCTTCCGATTTTCTTTTTTATTAATATGTACCATAGCAGAAAATGCTTGCAGAATCAAGGTCCAGAGTACTTCTGGGATAATGTTAGCTAAAATTTGGAGAGTTATAGAGATCTGTATCATTCAGACAAACAATCAAGGTTTTCTTCAAGTGCAAAGATTGGTTTCATAGCAGAAAATGCGGATATAGATAGTACTGGTGCGTGAATACTGCTGTGCGCTCACAGGCAGGACAGTACCAGCAGTCCTTCAGGAAGCAAGTCGGCGCATAGCCTAGACAAATGGGTTTTGAAAGGTGGAGAGAAACAGGCCATGGTTAGTTCTGAGTATACACCATCTGGGAAAATTACATGTTTGTGTAAACTAAAAACTCAGTGAAAGTATAAAGAAAGTAACTTCTGTAACGTGCAGATTGTGCAAGAAGGTGTCTGCTGTGTAAAAACAAGGATGAAAAGGGGAGGTTGACCATCATTTTGGACTCTGGTGCCTCAAGCCTTACCAATCTTCTTTTAGGCACCCATCTTGTGTTTAGATCTATTTATAAGCCTGTGTAAGGCAAAAGTAGTCCTAAAGCAAGAGAGATGAGGAGATACTTAAGCAGATACAATCTACTACCATCTCAAGAAAAATGTGACTTCCTCGACTTAGTACTGACATTTGGTATCCAGAAACAGTATTTATTTATGGAGAAGGTACCTGTTGAGGGTACTCTCACAGCATGACTCAAGGCTACAGGCAGAGGGATAGACACATTCAGTTCTAAAGTGCATACCTCTTCCTGCACATCAAGTTCATCATCAGGCCGGCTTGCTTCTGTGAACTCTATGGGTTCTTTAGACTCCTGCATGAGTGAAATCTTGGTAGAAAGGAATTAAGAAACATTATGAGTTACATGTTGTCCATATCACTGAAACTGATTTTTTTTTACTCTGAAGTACCTTAAAATAATTTCTACAACTTACAAGAGTCTGGTTTTTACTGTTCCTTGACAAAGATGATGATTTAGTTCAGTTGAGAGGAACTTAAAAATTGCAGAACTTTTGGGCCTGTCTCTGCTTACATGACTAGTTATGGCTTTGTAAATATAATAAAAACTCTATCTCTAAACTTCTGTATAGCATTATAAAAATGTTAAGCTCCACTATAAAATATTAGTATGAAAGAGTTACAAAACATAAGGGTCCTATCCTAGTTATTTATCAGTAATATTAATTGCTATTTATTCATAATACTGTAACAGTGACTGCTAGGAAAGGAATTGTGGTGAAAAGAAAGGAGGACATTATATGACCATTTTCCTAGTGAAGGCCCGTATCTTTAAATGCTACAGAGCATTCTGGTTATCTGAAAAATACAGAGAATACAACAAGGAAATGCACAGAGAAGGGCAGTAGGAATGAACACTAGTGTGGAACAGCTTCTGTATGTATCTGCAACAAGTAGAATGAGATTATAGCTTTGATCAGAAGTCTATGGAGTGTTGGGAAAGGGAGCAAGGAATCATTATTCATTGCAGCTAACAATCCAGAAGTCCAGCAGGCTTAAACCAAGCAGGAAGTATTTGTCACATAATCTAAAATTAGAGAACCCATCTCCACAGGATAGTGTCACGGATTCCAAAAGGAGTATGACAGACACATCGAAGAAAACTCCATCGGTAACAATTAAATATAATGTTCCAAATGCAACCTCCTGCTGAAGAGGTTCTTAAGATGCCAGTCATCAGAAATTACAAATTGTGTCTTAGCATGAAGTGTTTTCCATATGTGCTGTTTCTCATGCTCTTTTCACTAACAAAGTCCTGGAGTTGACAGACGCTTCCTTTAATCTAGAAAAATACTCATGTGCTACAGAAGCTGCCTAATTTACTACACTCCCACTTTTTTTGTACTACAGTTCTAGGTCTAGTTTTCAAATGTGCCACTTCAAGAATGAGTGCTAGATGATAGAAGGAAGGGAAATGTACTGCTGGATATCTTTACCTTCTCAAATATGGGATCCTGGTTGTCACTGTATGTCATTTGATTCCTTATATAGAGCACAGCATCATGGACAGTCAAGAAAAATATGTCTTTTCTAACAGTGTCATCAAAGAAGGCACTCCGTTCCAGCTGAGATATAAGGTTATCTGAATAAAAGAAAGTCATAACAGGTTTATACAATATGAAGTAATTTAAGAAACAAATGTCAAAATACATAGTTGCAATTATCAGAAATCAAATATACAGCCAAATGAATCCATAAATTATAGTTTAGTCTTGAATTTTACTTTCCATATTTCCTTTACATCCCACCATTCTTTGTGTCCCAATGGAGTCAACAATGTTTACCAGTGTGACAATTCACGTATTTATTAGGGCACGTTACCACAGACACATCTAGAGATCCCTTCTCACCTTCATTTTATTCTTTGCATGACTGAAAGTAGAAATACTTGGATATTTACCTTGATATGAAGCAAAGTATACTCTCACATCAATTCTCTCAAACTCTTTAATTATCTAAAAAAAAAAAAAAAAGTTTGCAACAAGGACATCAATAAACAAAGTCTATAAGGAGAAAATACATATATGTGTGTATGTCTATGTAATGTATAGGCACATGCACTTCATTTTTTTCTGATTTTCTTTAATCCACATAGTACATTTTGTTTATTCATCAGAAATAAGGTACTGCTATACTTTGCTATACTTAAGGATCCAGTAGTTAAGTACCTTGTTGCTGAAGTGGCCAATCTTCAGCTATGTAAGTGGAACTACCCATTTTACACACACAAGCACTGCTGCCAATTAAGGTTGTTGCTCTGTTCTCAAAATATGAATAATCATCTCTCCAAGCGAGACCACATGGGCCCGAGCAAGCTTCATTTCCCCCATGTATGTGTGATATGATACAATCATTCATTGGCCCATGCAGATTTTTTACACAGATTTTCCCCTCGTGTAGTGCATCAGATGGACCTGTTCTTGGATGAAAAAGCTACACATGGAGAGTCATGTCAACGGACCCCATATTCCCACATAACTAGTCAGGAGGCTGAAGTAAGGCAAACACTGCTCCTGTATTTCACTTAGTTAAAAGGCAGAAGACTGGAATCCACCCCTGGCTCCCTGGTGGCAGGCAAGCCTCCTAGTGTTTTCAGAGGTGATTACTAATTCCATTCCCTTCTGTTAATTGATAAACTAGAGTCACGGTAAAGATCTGGTTTTATAGATAGGCTGAGTAGTCCCAACTGCAAAATTACATCAGTGAAAGCATCAATCTGAACATACAAAATATCAGAAAATACTAAAGACTGAACAATCTGGTCCTACACACTTGCAACTGGGCACCAAAAAATAAGGGAAATACTTGGCCTTAATCTTTACACCTCATTTCCCTCTTCCTAAACCAGGAATATTATCTCCTTATTATGTACTGTGAGTTTGAAGATTAATTAATGTATGTTGATGAAGCGCTTATATTAACCACTATAAAGAAATGAATCATTCTTCTTTCATAATTAAAATAGTATGGAATGAACAAATAAATCTTGTGGCTAAAGACTGAACAAGGATGGTAAAATGAAATTTTTACTACCTCTGTATTGAGTGAGCATCATCCTGTGCCCAGATTAAAGCAGGAGGCATGTGGAAAGAAAATATATAACTAAATTTTTCATAACATATGCTTACAAGAGGACCACATTCTTCAGTTAAATTTTTTGAGTACTTGACTATGCAAGTTTCATATTGTTCTTTTAATGCATTTTTTCCCACTTAAAAGACACACACCACCAATATTCTACTTTTTGCTGTATACATTTTGATGATATTTTTCAACAACAGACTTTCTAAAACTCAGAAATTAACTTCAGCTAACAGCTCTTGATTTGCATACTGCTGACTAGTTTCATTTTCATAGAACATCAGAAAAAAATGCCCTTACCGTTTTTATTGATCTCACAGCTACAATATCCAAGAAGGTTACTGCTCCAAAATCAAGAATGAGACTGTGAATGGGCACCTTGGGGATGTTCACTTTGACTGGGAGTTCTGAATTCCAGTCCACCTGGATCTCTACTTCTTTGGTGGGAACTTCAAGATCCTGGTTGTCTTCAGGTTCCTCATCAGTCTCAAAAGCTTCATTATTAATACCAGGCTCACTGATGATGCCATTCTAATGTGTAGATAATACATGGAATACAGAATTTAATCATGGGGCAAGTTTTGGAGTTACAGAAAATACTTCCCTGTGGTACCTTCTGAAGGTTGAAGGAATTGACAGGACAGACACTTGTGACCGGTATCCCCAGCTCCCAATCCTGGTACTGTAGTTAGCATAACTAATGCCATTTTATAAGGCAAGAAGCCATTCTCTATGGCCAAGCAAGTCGTGTATTTGTTCCCTTTTCCCTCATTCTCAGGCCCTGAAGGTCCTGTGAACCAATTAAACAAATCAAACATATTTCTTCTTCCTCTCCCTACCAGCGTCAAGATTCCTGGGCACCAGGCTAATCTCTTCCTTCCTTGCTGAAGGTCCCAGGCACGTGGGCAACCAGGTGTAGTTGGTAACCCCATCAGAGAAAAGTGAAGCCTAACAGTGCACAGAGCACTGCCCATGACAAGTCCTGTGTGGGAAATTTGGACCAAAACTGCTGCTGACAGTGAGACCTGTGACACTCCCAGGGGTCAGGGATGCCTCCACTGTCCTCTGTTTTCTCTAAGGTGACTCATCTTCTTTCATGTCATTTTTGAATCTAGATTATGATTGTTATATTGATACATTAAACCATGTATTAAGATCTGACCTGATCTGCAGATGTTCCAGGTAATAAGAAACTCTAAGTCAGGATCTAGGTGATTAAAACTGTAAGTTAAGTTGTGTTATAAATTTTGTATTATGCTACTTATAAACTGTACTACCATGTAGTAAGTCACACTTTTCATCTCTATTTTAAAGATGAATACAGAGTAATTCATATTTAAGCCTTAACTAAAAAGCTCCAACAGTAATCCTTTGTGAAAAAATAGAAATTAATAATTTTTAGAAGGCCTACCTTAGTAGCTTTTAATTTTCCCTTCTTGATTAGCTTTTGTATTTTCCTCAGTGCTTTGAGTCTCTTATTATATACCTTGACTGCATCAAATCCCACCTACAGAAAAAGGACCAAAATTATTTAACTTAACCTAGACATAATTATGAGGAAATCTCAAGGATAGTTAAGAAGCTTCCAAACCCATCACATATCACTTACCGTGGATTTGAGGCTGCTTTTCAGTCCATCAATGTTAGCATAAAAAATTGGACTTGAAAACTTGAGAATCTTCACACCTTCTGGTTCTATAACCTGTTGCCAAAGAGTATAAGGTTATACAGCAACAGTCATATTTCGACTAGTAAGAAGCAGTTTCACTGTTTCAACTACATAGCTAATTAAAAAAAAAAAGAATGTATTTGTTGATGATTGAGGGGATTCCATTTTTAGAAGCTTACAGCCCCAGCATGCAAGATGGTGCAACCAACTGGATGAAGATGCTGAAATTTGTTATCTTTGCAGACCCCACTTCCAAATTCAAGTTGTGTACAATATGCAAGGCACAACCTTTTCTTACACTGACTTCTAGACTGAAGGGAAAAAACTCAGCAATCACTTACATTTTTGTAGTCCTTGACCTTCTTGTAGATGTCTGTGCCAGGAATGTTTCCAAAGCCTCCCCATGAAGGACTAACAGAAACAAAAAGACAGTGAAGGTAAATGTCATACATGGCACTCATGGAATTGAAGGCTTTGCTGCACATACAAAGTGTTTTTGACTCCTGTAGTTTGTTTTCTAATGCCAAGCTAACAGACTTGCAAAAGTATTGAAGCTATTTTGCGTCACTCTAGTGAACGGGCCTTTATAAAAACAAGGTATTTTGGTCTCAGCCTACTTAATCCACCATTTTGATTTAAGAGCTGAGTGAACAACTTGTTCAATTGGTTTCCCAAACCAGAAGAATATTTTAAAAGCAGATTAGTTTGCTTTGAATTAAAAAAACCATTTTTTTCTCTGAAAAAAAATCGATGGTTTTTAAATTTCAAATCAACTGAAATACATTTACATTATTTTCAGATTATGTCAATCTTTTTGTCCAACTTTTAAAATTTTTATTTCAGTCAATAACAAAACCAAAATGTTTTGCAGTTTCCAGATACATATTTAACAGTTGAAGCAAATTGTTTTCAAGTTTTTAAGGGCTCATCTCCCCTTTATATTTTGGTAACATTATCTGAGTTGAACTTGGGAATGTTTTTTTGAGGGTCTTCTAACTCC
This sequence comes from Corvus cornix cornix, assembly GCF_000738735.6. Classification (NCBI taxonomy): domain Eukaryota; kingdom Metazoa; phylum Chordata; class Aves; order Passeriformes; family Corvidae; genus Corvus; species Corvus cornix. The sequence continues at coordinate 13,702,749 of NC_047057.1, read as the reverse complement.
ATTTTTTGTAATCTACTATTCTGTAACAACTTCTGCAAGGCTTTATTTTTATGCATTTGCTGATGGTGAAACTATCCTTTGGTAATGCTAGTTACATTACTCTCTGGACTCCAAGCTGAAAGAGAGGAGTTACGTTGTATTTTCAGATGAAAGATCAGTGAAAAATAACAAGATGACCAAATAACATTCTTCAAATCCACCTTTTCTCACCATTCCACTACCATATATTCTATAAGCAGCAACAAATCAGCCAGAAGCACAAATTTTTTCTTATTCTCGTGCTTTCACTTGCTCTTCTTTTGCAGCCATACAATCAGTCTTGTATAAGCAGTAAGTGAAAAGGTTATTGGCACGTGCAGCATACTGTAGTAGTATTACCCGCTAAGAGTTACTATAATGATCAGCTAATTACACAAGCCATACATCTGTTTCGATTTGATCTAGAATGCTCCTATCCCTTTCCAGAACTCAGCTATGTGTATGCATAGAAAACATATGGCTAAGTACCACCAGAGTGGCCAGCATGATATAAAATACTGATAAAATAATGCAGCTTCTCTTTTATCAGTGTAATTAAATGATAGCACACAAGGAGTGACTTGTTCTAAAAAAACTGGCTTTTTCATTTCAAAATTTTTGTAACACAAGCAAATATTCTGCCACAAATCATCTTACTTTTCAGCTTATTATCTTCCTTTTTCATAATATAAAACTAAGAATTATTTCTGATACTGTATTACTTACAACTGAACTCTCAGCACAACTGTCAGCAATCCAAACAAAAGGCCAGCAAGTAATCCCAAATCAAGTCCCAGAATGATGGATGCTATACATGTAAAAACCCAGATCATCTGGAGAAGAAATAACAAATGTAAAGTGTTTTAGTTTTAACATATGACTCCTGGTCATGCTAAAGAAACACTAGACCAGATAACCTGAGTAGCAGATTTTAACTTTGGAACTGATTGTAGCACACTAGTAATTAGCTGACTTCCACACAAAAGTCTTCTTTTTCCTCCAAGATGCTTTCATCCATCATTATCTTATTAGGCATAGTTAGCTTTTTAGGAAAGAACAGGTTTTCAACATAACAATATTTTTTAAGGATCTGACTCCTTTGGTAAAATTAAAGGAGATATAGTTAAATGTTGCATTTACTTGTTTCTGATGATGGCAATCTTTGTTAATCTTTCTTAAAAATTGGTAAGAAATTTATTTTACCAAGATGTAAAATACTGTAAGGTGCCCTCCCATGCAGACATACAGGGAAGGAAGGGGATTCCTTAGTGATATTTAAGAGAACTGTTGCAAAGAGGTACTTCGTATTAACAGGTTGATGGGACTTCTCTAAGATCTCCACTGAATATTCAGGCAGAACAGTTGAAGTGCACTCCTCAGTTCTTTCCTACATCACTGCCCAGGCAGAACATGCAGCAGACTCAATTTTTTAAAAAGCTGAGTGCTTGCACTTCTCACTGAAGTCAGTGGGATCTTATGCCTGTAAACCAGTAAATGATTGACTAAAATGTCTGAGATCTGTCTAGGACAGGTACTGCCCAATAACACTAACTGTAAAATCTAAGCACAGTAAGGACTGCATGGAAAAAATGTCTTCCATGCAATCTTTTCCTTCTCTAAGAGCTGCAATCAAAGTCTGTTCCACAGAATACACACTGGGAGATGTGAGCAAGTACCCTGAGATATGGTTATAGTGATTCATAAGAGAAGTCTGTTCATACATCCCTTAGCATGCCAAATGAATCCACATTCTAGCTTGGATTAGTCTTGCTACATGAAAATGTGAAAACATATTTTCTGAGGACTATCTGAGATTATTCAGACAAATGGTATGTTCATGCGGTAACAACATAAATGTATGTACATGAATTAAGGAAAGGTCAGCTTTTCTGACTCATTTAAACAGTGCAAAAGATAAAATCAGAATGGTAAAGGTGGCAACAGGCCATCCTTATTCTGCTTTTCAAACCATATCAACACAAGATTTCTGTAAGCTATGGAAATGGATATGAAGGAGTTATCACTGCACACAAATACCCTGATTGGTACCCTTACTGCAGAGTATAGGGAATAAAGAAAATTAGCAGAATACTGACCCTAAAAGGGGAATTTTTAACTGACCTCATGGCAAATGCATTTTGAGAATGCACATAAACATTTTCTGATGTTAACTCCTCAAAATCCTGTTTATGTAGGTAAGAGAAACTTGGTTGGCATTAAAAAGTAAAAAAACCCAAAACCAGACAAAAACATTCAGGAGGAAAAAAAATGAGGTTACTTACAGCATCCACTTTATTCTGCCTCCACAGACGGGGAACATCAAACACTTGCATGAACATCCCTTTCAAGTTAGCTATGACTACAGCTGCCAACACAGACTGTGAAGAAAAATGATGAAAAAGTGGTATTCAGAAGCAAAACTGCACATTAAGATAGTGCTCAACATTAAACATCACACTATAAACCACAGCCCTGTCTGGAATCAGTCACCACAGTTTAAAGAGAGATATTAATCTTGCCCATCATAGCTGAGCATTTGTATCTGATGTGGCTGTGCTGTAGAGGAAGAGTACAGTACCTTTTGTAAGGGCTCTAGCAATTTCCCCAGGGCAACAATAGAAATCAAAACGATCCCAGCTGAGATTATACCAGCAACCTGCAAAGAACAGCGTTTATAGGAAATGAACTTACTATCGTCTGTTTCCAGGATTACAAAGAAAAAGGTTTAAATAGTTGCACATTACATTTCTTTAGGAACAAGGAGACCTGCCAAAGTGTCATTGTGTTTGGGCGTATGTGGGCAACCATTATGCACTTCAGCTAACACACAGGGAACTCAATTAAGCAGGTAGTCTAAACAAACACAAGGTAGTAGCTCTTGGAGGGGTTATGTTACATATACAGATGAAGGGAGCAGTCTGTGAGTCAGCTGGAAAAGGAGCTGCTGGATAAGCTGTAGCTTTTCACTGTTAGAAACCGCACAACTATAGTATGGGAAAACAAAGTCGTTTACTCAACATGACAAAGATGGTCCATGGCTGATGGTGAATGGCAAATGGCAGAGCTGTTCAGGCAAACACATGAGAGCTTAAAGATATCATGGCAAGCTGGGAGAGATTTCCTCCCACATCCTACTGTGACAAGCTTAGTCCTTTAATTGGAAATGAAATTCTGGGGAACTTGAGTTAAAAGATTCTGACCCCTAAGGTAACTCATGCTATATAAAACTTGATTGCCCTCTTCTGGCAGAGCTACAAAAATGATTCACTACTAGAGCTGAGCTGCTAAGACACCTGTGGCTTTCCATGTGCCAGCAACACAATCATTTTAGGACTACTTTCATCCCACAGTGAAATCTGTGCACTACACAAAATTAAATTTACCTGTGCACAGTACTAGTAAGAAGAAGTCGTTACCTGAGTCTTTCCACCAGTACTTTCTTGGACTGCAGTCCGTGAAAGAGCAGTAGTTGCAACAAAACAAGAAAAGGCACCTGAAAAAATGTTGCTGAGCCCAAAGGCAATAAATTCCTGAAAGATACATGAATGATGCTGTAAATACAAGATGCCTGAAGACACTTTTTCAATGGAGAATGACAATAGCTTCTGCAGTAGCTGATAAAGTAGGCAGCACAATAATATTAGGAAGAGTACAAATGAGTAATAGCTGTTAAATGTTTACACAAATGCCTCTTGTGCCAGTGCAGCTACCTCTGTTTGGAAACCAACACAGAGGTTGGTATACTCCCCGTGACATGGACATGCTCATCTGAGTACAAAGGTGTTTAAAGCTTACTTCCATCAATGTTAGCACACCTAACATTTCTAAGAATTACACTGGAATAATTGCATCAAGAAATGGATACTAGAATAAATTTAACTCCCAGGTATCATCAGCTAAACAAATTATTCTGATCAGTACAATAGTCTGAGTTTAGGCAAGCCTTTAACTACGCAAAACATTGTATTATTGGCAGAACTATTAAGGAACTTTGCAATAAAACACTGTTTCACTGAAAAGTTCTAAGAGTTTTTTTTATCTAAGCATCCCAATGAACTCATGCTGAGTCTCAGGCAGCAGTCTCATAGATTTGCCCCAGGGTCACAGATGCTGGCACCTACTGATGCTGGTTGTTCTGCTCAAGTGACAAGGACCCTGGGAGCTTTATGTCCTGGGATCTGGGCCATTTCTCCACTGGGAAATAAAGAATTTGGGAGCTGTCTGCAACCAAACCCATATAATTGACAGAAGCATTGTTTTCACCAAGCTGATACAGGCACAGGAGCTTTTTACTCACTGCAAACTTTTAAAAATATAATTTAATATTTGATTTTGACTGTCTCCCTTCTTTTCTGCAAAATTAAATTTCCTGTAAGTTTTTAATGTAGCTCCAACTACAAGAGCAGGAAGTCATGTTCTTTAACAGAACAGACCTAAATAATTCATGCCTATTCCCATGTAACCACTGTGATCTGTGAGAAAATATTGGACATATGGTTCCTAGTGTTCTTAGGTGTTAATAATCTGGATCTACTAAGACAATATAGACACTGGTAGATAACAGTATCATCCCATCCTTCAAAATTATTTTACTAACTGCTTTTATGATGTTATTTTAACTTCTCCAGATCAAGTAAACTATTTGCCCATCATTTTGGGCTCCATTTAACCTTTCACTACATGTAAAATTCATAACATTGTACTGAAAGGAAGGCACTTTGCTTTTATAAACTAATTCTTCTACTACAATATTTAATCAGTATCTTTGAAGCACACCACTGCTGGCAGAACAACATATTCAACAACAGAACAGCATAAACAGCACTTCTAGGATTATGTTTTCTTCTTTCAGATTTATTAAACTGAAAGTTGGTGCATTTTGGTCAACTTTAAGACCAAGTGTTACCAGATTTGGCCTTTCAGGATTGTAAACTGATAAACAGAAGCATAATTTTCTTATATACGGCAAAACAGTGTTTCCAAAGTCAAACCTTATGTAATCCATTAGTACTGAAATAAAGGACTCATTAAACAAAGTACTCGTCTTATCTACTTGCTGTAGTGAGGCCGTTTTTTAATATGCTCAAAAGATCAAATGAAAAATTAGCATAGATGCAGGACAAGGAAGCTTTCTGACATTTTAATTCCACACCACGGGCAAGCAACATAACACCCGGTGAAGACATTGAACAAATGCAGGAATCCTGTAAGAGCTTGTGATGCACAGCTCATGTCACATTCTAGCTATGTGCCCCTAGAAACCAGTGCTTACAGCAGTTCAGCCATTTAGTGCACACAGCTACTCCAGCACGTTCCTATGCTGGTAGGCATTAACTTCTGTGAAGCTGCAGGACTGATCTATTAGCTTACAAGTGCAGTTGTATTGATGTAACTAGTGTCATGCTGAGAAGTACAATAGTTTATTAACTGTACAGTTCAACCGATTCAAATCCTGCATGAAGACTAAGCCTAAATAAAGCTGTCCAGAGCAACTTCTTAGCTTGACATTGCCTTCACCTGCCCAAGCAACACACCTCAAAATATGCCTTAGAAGTGGAAATGGAAAGTAGGTTGCTAAAGCTGGCCATGTCAACTTGAAATCACCAGATAATTCCCCTATACAGTGCCTAGCCCTTTCAGAGGTACTGCAGTCACTAAACCAATACAGAAGGAATGAGTTAATATGAAAAGCCCATACTGAAGATGGATCTGGCTCATCTCTATGTGGTCATTTCAGCTTTTTTTTTTTTTTTAAATAAGAGTTAAGAGTTGAAAAAACTTCTCCTGTCAGATTTCAGTGCGTGTCTGAAAAATGTGTGTGAATGGTGTTTCTTTCATTTGGCTCCATAAGTCAGCATGTTTTACATTCACTATGTTTATAAACTATTTTGGTGATACATACCTGGTTTCCATCAATAGCATAGTCATACTTGGTTGCATATACCTTCCCCACAGATACAGCAATAGCATAAGCAACAATAGCAATGGAAAAGGAGGCTGCTATCATCTGGGAAAACAGGCTGATGTTTGGAGGCTCAGGAGGCAAAAATCTAGCATTTAGAAAACATGTTAGTGTTACCAGCTTTGAATTCTGTTCTTACCAGAACTGTCAAGGAGTTTGAGGCAGAGGCATACAGGTTGCTTATAATATGAAGTGTAATGTTTCAAGTTAATAAAAAGGTGGAAACAGCCCATTGACATACAGAACACGCTTATCTAGCTCACCACAGCCCAAATCCTGATGCTATTAGTCAGCAACAAAGCTCCCATTGTTCTCAGCATGGCTGAGATTTGGTCTTATGATAGCAAAGTGAAAAACTACATTTTTTGAAGCATCGAATAAAGGATGTATTGAACAGTATGATGAATTACATAAATATGTTAATGACACTTCATACTATTGTTAACATACTTCTTCAGTAAGACCACAAAAGCATTTTGTCTCCTACTGTGTTTCCACAAATTTTAATTAATTAAGCCCTGAATACCAAATGGAATGTGAAGGTTACTACTGTGAAGTGCTCTGAATCTTTCAAGTGAAAGTCTCTACCAGTGTAATCCACAACATCCTTGCTCCTATGAGTATGGAAGTGACAAGGTTGATTGGGATAACAGTAGCGGCATGGATATGAACCACAGTGGGATAACTCAGGATTACAGAAATTAAATCTATGCAGAATTTTGTTATTAAAAATATATATTTTTTTTAACCATTTTCCATAGTCCTATAGTCACTTCATGAGCAGGAAGCAATTAATTTTCAGATGGACTTCATTAATTAGATAGACATTCCTAAGCCCATTTTACAGAAGAAGGAAAACTAGGCAACATATTTAGATGGTATAATTGATAGAGCCAGAAGTAAAACTCAGAAAATCTCCAGATCTGAGTTCTAAACTCAGGTTACAGCTCTCAATGTTTCTTTTATGCATTTTTTCTTACTACTGTCATTTTTAGCCAATTAAAATAATACCTTTTTCCCACAAAACAAAGACACTCACCCTCTTGGAATGCTCTTAACAATGCCTGCATTGTAATTTTTTTCCAAGTCGGCAGCATATGAAATGCCAGTGGCTACTATTGTCTGTAATAAAATAAAACAACAGTTTTAAGACTTAAAAAGAGTTCCTGTCTTCCTGTAGCTAGACCCATCTATTTTATCTGTTTTCAGCTTTTGTTATGCCCCTTTGCTTACCACAATAACTTCTATTGGTATAGGTATAGGTATCTTGTGTTTGAACCGATCATTTATTTCTTTAACTACCATGCAGACAAAAATGGTGAGGAGTCCAGCAATAAGATCTGCAATGTTGGTGGTACCAATTCTTTCAAATGTTTCAACAAGAGTCTGAAAAATAAAAGCGACGACATAAAACATGCCCATGTCCACTTGAAGGATGTGCAAATACTCATGAGATGATCCAGATGCATGGGGTTTTGGAGAACGCCAAGTAACTTCTTCATTCAGGCCTGGAGAAGCCTGAGGATAATGTATTGTCAAGGTGCTACAGAATCAGTAAAGGGATTTAATAGGGAATTTAATGGAAAAAGCATAACTGCAAGAATTGTCCACATAGGGGGCTTCTGCTTCCCGATTTTTAGGCAATTAATACTAAGTAAAAAGAGCTAACTCTCTACCTGTGTTTAACCTCTACCTGTATCAGAGCAAGGAAGGGAAGATCAGTAGCTTCTTCACTTTGACAAATAGCAAGGGAGGTCCTCATTTTTCTAAAGAGAGCTAGCAGACCCCAGTTCACTACATGCCTGGTACATGTGGTCTGTGCATTACATGCTTCCTATTTCCACTGCTGACATACAGAGAATGAGTGTGAAGACACAGGTCCTACCAGGCTGTGGAGAATCCTGCACTTCAGAAAAGCCTCAATCTACACTACATTAACCCTCCCAGTAGAGTTCAGACCCAGACTGGAGCACTCACAACTGGGCTGCAATAGGCAGCTCCCTTCTCTACCCTTCCCGTGCCCTTCCTTGATCCTATTGTTTATTACAAGTAATTGTACAAGAAAACATGAAGGGATGATTACAGGAAAGTCACAAATAGTCCTCTGTCCTCCTTCCTAAGCATCAGGGTAGTTCTCACTTGCTTCCTATCTCCAAGAAAATGTAATTATCCCATGCATAGTGAAGCAGCTGTAACAGAACAGTTATCTGGTAGAAAAGGGGTTAGAAACAGACTTCTTGCATCCTGGTTAGTTCCCCCAGTAATGAGCTTTTGGTTTAAACATAAGAGAAGGTTTGCAGCAAGAGCACCACTCCCACCCTTCTGAACAGGCTTTGGTTTGGAAATACAACATCTAAGTGCTTAATCAGCTATGTTTGCTAAGTTAAAGAAGAAGCCTTCCTGAAACACTGAACCAGACGCCCTCCCTTGGTTGACTGAAGCCATTTCTTGCCCATTCTACTGCTCACCACGGATCCCATAAGAATGGCTGACCACCTCTTGCACTGCTTCACTTCACAGAGGAACAGTAACTTCCTGACTCTGATTGGGGATTCTGCTAATGTTGGATGCTTGGGGTTGCAGTTTGTTAAACAACACTACTGAAGCAAGTCCAAAACTTGATGAAGCAGACAAAGCAAATCACTGGTTGAACAGACCAGAAATAACAATTTCTTTGCTCCACATGCACCTGCAAACACATTGACCTGGCTCACCTGTAAGAACACAGAAGCTTTGAACTTTAACCTAAAAAGTCAGCATCCCATTCAGGCTTGCTGGTGCTGGAAGAACCATGTAGGTCCTTTTAAAAAGTGTATTATACTAAATGTACCATCCATTCAATAAACATAAAAAAGAGATTGAAAAAAATGCTGGAATAACAAGTCCATCACTCTGCCAGGTCTGCTGTAAGGTGTATTATTTAGTATTTTGTCTCATCTAACTTTGCTTGTTCTGAGGGAAAGAGTTTCCATTCATTCTGGAAAGGCTTATAAGATAATACTTTTTTTACCCCCCCAAATAGTCCTCCTGATGTCTTTTTTAATTTTTACCTTGCTGTTTATAGTTATATTCATCCTATTATTGGCAATTTAGATGTCTGTTGTATTTTTTGCTAGTCTGGTTGCCAGAACTGGCATGTAAAATCTCCAAATACATTTTTTTTTCCTAGAACAGCCTCTTTTAGAAAACCGCTGTTCTAATATGAAGTGCTATGGAAGATCTAAAATACTATGAGCCTGGATAGTTGGATAGTTTCATGCTGAAGTCAGTGACAAAACTCTGAATAATTTTCCTAGGAAAGGACACTATTCTGTAATACCAGACCTCTAAGAATTCAGTATTACTGTAATGTAGCCAAAACATTTCTCCATTTGACCATTTTCTGTAAAATCAACAAATGGAGTTGTGATAGTAAAACTCAGCCTCATGTTTGCTGACCAATAGGTACCTGGCCAAAGAGTGGGAATCTGTATCCTTTAGGTATTCACATGCATGGCTACAATGTGAAATGGAGAACACTGCCCTTTACCAGAATGACCTGCTGGTTTAAGTGTAAAGAGCCTTGGGACTAGTCAGCTTTAGGAGATAACCTGACAGTGTTAATAAATGATCAAATGTCCTTCACAATAAGTGAGAAAGCAAGGGATGGGACAAATTGTAGTCTCCAGAAGTGAAGAACTGTTTTGCTGGATAATCACATTTAAACTTTATGTGAAAAAGTGCTCTCTCTGAAAAAGACTTCAAGATGGCAATTAGACTTTCTGTCTGGAGAACCCCAAAAGCAGCTACTTAGAGCCCCACAGCTATAAATAAACAGCTGCAGCTCTTCATTAAATTGAGAACTAAATGAATCCCCTATACTTACCACCATATATATGAACCACCCCAGTGTGAAATGGAAGCAGAAGATAAGCAATTATATGAAAATATCTGTCATAGAACCAAAGCAGATTAGAAGGGCATACTTACATATATTATGGAAAGGACACCATTATAATTTTTAGTCGAAACATTCAGAACTATTTTCAGTTGTGACACAAGCACTTGAAAAGCAGCTGCAGTTGTGAATCCTCCAACTAGTGGATCTGCAAGGTACCTCACAATGAAACCGATCTGGAGGACTCCAAATATAACCTGGAAAAATCATAAAGAATAACAGCTCATTAAATAACAAAAAGGTACACATTTATTTGGAGATTTCTTATGCTTTGTTTTTTCTCTTTGTTGATGCAGAGTCTTAGGACCTTATTTCCCCCATTTCAGCCTAGTGGAGCTTAGTACCATCCACCCAAGGAAATAAAGGAGACCTGAAGAAATGCGTGAAAGGAAGCTCCAGGATATGCACTATTAGTACTCAGTTTCATGAAGGTCTTCTAGTCTGCAATCACAGGGCTATTCTGCTCTCTATGCTCCCAGCCATGCTGTCACAGACTCTGCACAGGGTAAGTTGTTCTGAAAAGTTTGGGTTAACTTTCCTTCATTTTTGTGTTTTACTACAGGAAGATATCTGACTGCCCTAGTAGGTATTTTCCCGCCATTAACACTACAGCAGTGTCAACCTTGTGCCTTCAGGTCAACTATTTTACCTGTAAAATTCCAACCAGGAATGTGAGAGTACTAGCAATCAGTACTCTCTGTGCATCTCTGGATTCAGTGTCTATCAGTGTCCCAGTGCCATTTGTCCCTGTAGCATTACTGCCTTCTATGAGAAAATTCTCATCAGGGGCCATGCTCAATACAACAGATCCCACCATCAAACTGACTACTGGGAATGGACCTGTAATGACAAACAGACCACATTAAAGTTTAATATGCATTGAAAAAAAGCATATATCAGAATAGGCAAGAAACTCTAAGTCAGAAAAACCATGTAATATTGTAATTGGGGTACATTAATAGTGTGAGGGGCCAAGCACCACAGGCACTGCATACATGACACAAAAATATTGCTCCTTCTTTAAATACCGCTCCCTCTTTAAATAAGTCACATTGTACATACAGGTACAGGTGCAGTTTCATGCTTTGCTTGAGGCAATTTAGGGCTGTACCAAGGCCAAAAGGGGCAACATGTTCCAACACGCTCCAACCATCTCCCTTGTATCAGCATCACAACCAGACAACATGGATCACCAATCCAGGGGAAAGCAAAACTTGTTTCTTTAAGTTTTGGAGTTTGTTTATTTGCTTGAGTTTTTTTGGTTGGTTAGGTTTTTGGGGGTTTTTGTCATGGTTAGTTTTCAGCTGATCCAGCGTGCCACATGATCAGGGATCCCAACACCATGGTTGAGGCAGGAACATGATCCAATGGGTAGGACCACATCTTTTGGCAGTATTGTGCTATTACATTGGCTAAAGATGACTGAAACTATACTTTGGGCAAGATACAGAGAAAGTGATCATTGTGTCAGCAAAACACAATCAAAAAGTAATATATTTGTTGCAGTTATTTACTAAAATTATGCAGAAAAGGAAAATGTCACGAGAGGTCTTAAGAAGAGTAAGTTAAAGTTTACAGATTTAACTTCAGATTTTTAAGTTAAATTTTACAGATACCTTAGGGGACACTTCATGAATAAGAGCATTGGGAAAAGCATAAAAAAGGAGTGTTTGATAATCTAGAAAGTAGGAATGCCACCATAAGTAGGCATAACAAGTCAGATCTGGATAGTCAATGTGGGGTGCTTGGTAGGGTAGGAAGAGGCTAACAAAGTTAAGAAAACATATGGAGACACTTGATGCAGCAGAGAAGAAAGCCGATGAAAAAGCGTAGTATCATGCCAAAGCTCTGGGAGGAGAAAACAATGTGTTCTTGGTACAAGAAAACAAGGAAACAAGGAACAAGGAAAGCCTAGATTTGTTAGAATGAAGAAAAAGGAACTTCAGTGACCGAGCTGTAACAAGACTTCTAAATGTAAGAACTGACAGGAAACAAACCTCATATTCTAAAGAAAGTATTCAGAAAGAATCAACAAGGTTTACCCATAGCCTTGATGTGAGGACCTAGAGTGAGGCTGGAGTGGATACACAGGTTCTGGGTCTCCACAACAGGCAAGAAGAAGATACTGTCCACAGTAATCAAAAAAGGATGCAGCAAGTAAGGCTTGTAGAGAAGACTAAAAGAGCTCTGTTTTAGCCATCTTGAGCTTTAGCTGATAGACAAAATGTCTGTCATTCTTACTGCCTACTGAGGCCTTGATCTTGTCGTTTCTCGCATAGAGTGTAGCCCAAGACAAGATTTAAACTTCAGCACAAATTCAAGCAAAAAGCAGGGGCACAACTGAAGTTAGCTATTATGCACAATTGCCTGTATAAAGAAGAAATAAACCTTAATTTCCCCAGATCCACCAATATTAATATTCACCATAGCCAATTTGTTTCAGAAAGTAGTTATATTGTATGAAATATGAATGTCTGCAGTAAGGATTAACACTCTGTAATAGATAATTCACTGTAACTTGAACACATGCAGTTACCAACTGAGATGTGCCTTGATGTTCCCAGGAAAAAGTATGTCAGGATGGGGAAAAAAGCAGAATAGAGACCATATCCAACAGGGACTGCAACCAGCAAAGCATATGCCAAACCTGAAATGATAGATCATCAAAACATCATATTTAAAATCTCTCAGCAATCTACTGTCTTGTCTAGAATAGATTTTCAGAAAGATTTACTGCTTTTGTCCAGATGCAATTTAGAATATGTTTTGTCTGTAAATCAGTTGCAGGCACACATGTGAGTATCAATGACTGTAAATGACTGTATATCCCATGCTGGTAGTTGGATGAGTAAGTACTGAAAGATGTTTCTATATTTGCATAGCCCAATACACAGACTGAGATAGGAAACTTAAGTGGAGAACATTGTTGCAAGAGTGTGCCTCTTGAGAGAAAAGGGGGATATGTGAAGGTTCTAGTTACAGACAGAAATTTCAAGCACAAAACTGAATTACTGTGCTACACATACGCTTCAGTATCTTCAGCTCTTGTGAAAATAAGGCCACTTCTTTTCCCAGCAGCAGCTTAAAAACTAATTACCAACGTAAATCATACATTTGAGAGCCTTGGTTCTTCTTCCTTTGCATACCCATGCAAGCTGTCAAATCCAGCAAACAATAAAAAAGTTGCCTTCAGAATCATATCCCAGTTAGCCCACGCTGCAGAGTATAATATTCTCCTTCAAGGATTCTCCAACACACATAGTTGCTGGGAATTAGGGATTCCAGGGACCTCAAGATCTCAGAAGCCTCTCTTTTTTTTTGCAAATATTTTGGCCAATTTTTCCTGTAATGCATGTTTTAAAATTTCAGATTTTTTAAAATTATACCTAGGTTTAGATTTGCACTAATTTGGGCTTTCCCCCTTTTTTCTACCTTTTTTTTTTTTTTTTAAATGCACAGGTGGGAGACCAGACAGTATATTTCAGAAACTGGTTTTACAAATGGATTCTGATTAATAGACAATCAGGCCACTGAAAACAAATAAATGAGGGGGTTATAGTAAGAGCATAATAGCTGTTTTAAGTAATATGAAAAGTCCATCTAGCCCAGTTCATTTTCAAAAGGCACAGGGATCCTCTAACTGTACTACTACCTTCAGCAAAGATCTTCCAGCTCTGACACTCTCTTCAGAACTTTCTTTGGGAAAGAATCACTTTCTGTATTTCTCAGGTCACCCCCTGCCTGGGGCAGAAGTTTGTAATGCCTTTTTTCTGCCAGTCTCTGCCTTCCTAGCATGCTCCAAGGGAACAGACAGGAGGGAATACTTGGGGCTAATTGGGAATGCGTAAACTGCTTTCTTTGTTCCCAATGTAAATCTTTGTCCCCTTCTGCAACCACTTAATTTCCACTGAGGGAAAGTGTGGGCTTGAAACGCCTAGTTTTGCCTGCTGCAGTCCCGAAAAATTTGTGAAAATAGCCTAAGAGCTCTACTGAGATGAAAGAAATGAGTGTGGTTGGTGTGTCAGGGTTATAGTTAGTCTTGTTTTAGACAGATGCTGCCTCAGGCAGGATGGCTCTGTCCTCTGAGTCTTCCTTAAGTAGCTTATTTTAACTAATTTCTGCTTATTTCTGCCACTTTCCTATTTATTCATCTACTGAAAGCTTTACTAATAAATGGAATAAGGAAGTAAGGAAAACTTAATATTGCAAGCCATGTACTGTAAATATCCATCAAGTTTAATTTTTTTTTAAATGTGAATACATCACCATCTCCTTGAGGGTTGTCTTCTGCACCTGAACAACCTTATGAGATGAATTTTAAAGAGGAGTAGATATCAAGGTTGCATTATTTTAGGGGAATAACTAGAATTTGCATGCAGTTACAGGAGAACTATAGGCTTAGACAATCAAGAAAGAGAAATAAGACCACACAACCTATCTGATTTATCACAATGTAATTAAAATTTTAAATACCAAAATGAATACTCTGAATAAAACGCCTGGAAGAAAAGTTAAGTACATCTTGATAGCACATCACAAGAAATTTAAATCTTCTAGCCAAGGAAAGAAAAAGGAATAAATTAAAACCATAAATTATTTATTGCAAAATAATACCTAATATCTAGTATTAAATAACAAGCCTCAGATTTGTAATTCCATCTGCATAACGTCCCTGTGCTCAGCCGGCTCCCTTATAGGAACGTCCTGGGGAGGGGAGCGGAGCGCCGGCATGCCTGGCTTTACCTTGCAGAGTGGCAACGAGGCCGGTGCTGAGCCCCGAGATGATGTCGCTGACCAGCCACTCTTTCACCCGGTAGTTGGGCAGCCATTCCAGGATGGGCAGAAAGGACTTGGCAATCTGAAAGGCCCTTTTCCTTGAACATCTGCGAGAAAACAAGTGATGAACGCACCCAACTGCGCTGCAACTGGAGCGCTCCAAAACCCCCAAAGTGATCGAGAGCTGAACTGATGCACATTTAAATTTAAGGGGCAGTGACTGTCACAGTCCTGTCTTCCAGACAGGGACGGAGCACGTACTGGTCTCAAAAGCGCACTCCCTGAAGGAAGCACCCTGTGGGCAGCTGCGACACGCAGGGACGCAGGGATGTGTTCGCCCGCGGTCTGGCGTGTGGGCCACTTCATCCCTCGGCGGGTGGAGTTTGCGAGCGCCGGGACCGCGCGTCCGCCGGCGCCCCCCGGCTCCCTCCCGCCGCACGGACCCACCTGCAGGCCGCCTGCGCCCGCTCGCGGAGCGTGGGCGGCAGCGGCGGCCGCCGCTCGTTCTCCTCCTGGAAGCCGGGCTCGCTGTAGATGGGCCGCGCCACCACGTAGTGGCTGAGCTCGGCCAGCGGCTCGCCCGCCCGCCCGCCCGCGGCCATGGCCCCGCCTGAGCCGGCGGGCGGCGAGCGCGGCCCCCCCTGCCGGCCCCGCCGCCGCGCCCGCGGCCCCGCAGCGCTGTCCGCGTCCTGAACCGCGGCTCCGACGGCTCTGCCCGCGCCCGCTCCCCGGCCTGGGGCAGGGCGAGCCGGCCCCGCCGCAGCTGCACTTATACGGCCGCCCACGGCCCGGCGCTTTATTTACGGGGAAACAGAAAGACCCGGCTCCGGACCGGCCCGGGCGACGCCTCCGTCCGCCCTCCCCCCGCCGCCCCGGTGCCCCCTCGTCAGCCCAGCTCGGGCCGGCGCTCCCCGGAGCGACCGCCCCGACAGCGCCCGTCCCCTCGGGCGGGGGTTGCACTTCAAAGGCGGCGGCCCGCGGGCAGGCGTCGGGGGAATGACTCTGGGGCGTGCGGAGCGGGGCTGGCTGCACGCACACGAACCCCGCCGACAGGTGATGGCCTCTGCCCCTCACCAGCTGCCCCGCAGAGCCACCTGCCCGCCGGCGGCCGGCCGAAGTGCTCGCTGTTAAGGCGAGCCTGAGGGAGTGAGATAGGACCAGCCACTCCGCACACTGCTTGGCCCACACGGAAGCTTCCTTGGAGTTCCCAAAGCCCTGCTGCGTCCCATGACCCAAGTTTTAGAAGTCATATCTATGCATAGATACAAGTGCCTAATAACAGCATCTGCTCTCCAAACCACCCCGAGCTCATCCAGGAGCTTCGGTGGGAAGAAGTGGCTCAGAGCCCGCAGGCTCTTTGCGTCACACCTGAAAGGACAGAAGGTGCCCCAGGGCTGCAGCTTCTGGTTTGCTCAAGGAGGCTCGTAGGGAATGAGCTCGTCGTCAGCCCTGCTGCAATTTAGGATTACAGATAGGACTGGAGCTGAAGAAGTCACTCCTGCATGCTGAAAACTGTTGGCTACATTTCAGCTCTTCTACCTTACATACAGAAGACAACCTAGCAAAGATCTCGCAGGAGTGAAGCGAAGCACATGTCCTCCTCACCTAGGAGACTTCTTGAAATAAGAATGAGTGCCACTGTTTCAGCCAACACCAAAGATGTGCTGAGGGCACACACTGACGGTATGGCATCAAGCAAAATATTTTTTTAATGAACTACTCAGGCATGGAGTTAGTTTCAAAGCAATTAAGTATAGTCCTAACTTCAGACATGTCGAGCATTACTAAACTGCAAAAAAGCTATTTACTGGAATTACTTTTTGTAGGGTTAACACAGTTCAGGTTTCATAATTCTGCAACTGGCTTCCCATCTGCTGCACTGTAAGGAAATCTGGGTAAACTGCGGAACTGTTTTGATCTGAGCAATGTTGTATCCAGCACTGAAGCAGCCAGCCTGCCAAAATAAGTCCCAGTGTTTTGTAGGAACCTGTGAGCATGGCACTCTAGCCAGTAAAAGCTGCCTCAGGAAAGTGGTCGGATATAAATGTTACTTAATTCAGGGTGGGAAAGCTTTCAGATTTTCTCATTAGAAGATAATACCGTGGGGAAATGGAAGTAATATTGGAAAAGACGTATTAGACATATACTAAAGCACATACTGAAAATTAAGCTGGCATCAAAACTGAGTAATGTATTAGGTTAGAATCCACTCCAGATAAAAATGGAGTATCACAAAAAGCAGTTTTAAAAACTAACTTTGAAAAGCTGTTGTGGAAACATCATCTTAGTTCTAAGATTAATACAATTACTTCAGCAAGTATAATGGCGTCTAGGCTAATCATTAAAGCAAAGAACAGCAAAAACATTTGCAGGAACCCAATGTAGATGCCCTACACTTATCACATAAACTGAATTTTCAGGACTGGCTGTGTATTACATGTTATTTTCTCCTGGAATGCCCACAAAACTACAATTATCTTATTATTTACAAATCTCATTTTAGAGGAGAACTGCTTGATATCAAGAAGAAAAGACATAATACTGAACAAGTAATTAACACAGGAAGGCTACAGTCAGAAGAATCTGAATTGACTGTAACACTCCTTGCAAATTTGTTTCCTGCAGCACCTCAGGTGATGAGATGCTGTAGGAGCACCTGTAGGTCACGTACAGATGAGAACTCGGTAGGACCATGCATATTGGCAGAAGTATGCAAGTTCAAGGACAAGAGGTTTCAAGAAAAAAAAGATCTCCATCTTTGTAACACAATGCGTTTACCAGAATTTGAAAAGACAATTGTTTGAGGAAGAGGCTAAAGACTGTAAACCCTAGGTCAGAATGGATTCCGTACACAGAGATGTATCTGTGTCAAATCAGATGCAACGTTGTTTTTCAACTGTGATGTTGCTGACCCCACTCAGGATGCATTTCCCTCCCTTTTCAAGCTGGAAGGCAGGCTCTTCATTGTTCAACTTTAGCTTTTTTGTTGTTGTTTTTTGTTTGGTTGGGGTTTTTTTGCAGGGGTGTGTTAAGGGTTTTTTTTAGCTTGAAATCTGCATCAGTTTTCTGAATCCTTTTGTCTACCTTATTACTTGCTATTATTCATGTTCACTTTGTATTTGTATGAAACAACCAACCTAGGACAGATACACAGCCTGTTTCCAAGACCCCTACTTCATTGTATGCTCTGTTTCCTTAGACCTTTAATGCCTAAGTCATGTCTGGAGAAGAATCAAAGCCTGAGATTTTGTCTTTACTGGCCAAGAATAACAGTTCCTCTCTTCCTTCCTCTCACATTGTCGATTCCATACCCTGTTAAACACAGAAAGAAAGGAGTAGTTTAGCACCTTCTTCTTCCATAGTCACAGGAACAGGGGTTTAAACCTCACACTTAGTAAGATGTAGCATACGGTCTCACCACCTAGGTAAGAAGTTATTACACTATCTTGCAAAAGACAATTATCACCAAAGCTACTGCCTCTTCTGGCTGTGTTTTCAAAGACAAGAACAAATCAGGCTACAGAGTCAGTCTGATCTCAAGCAGCAGGATAAAGGGTTAAAGCTATAGCTATTTATGTCGAGTCTTGTAGACATGCTTTTATGACAGCAGTAATTGGTGTCCGATTTCCAGACAAGTTTGAGAGATCCTTCCCATATTCATATTCCCTAGTAGCTGTTTTTGGCATCTCCTCTCTTCCAACAGACACGCTAGAGCTAATACCTAACTCCTACTAGTCACTAAACACAGTGGAGAGGTTCCCACTCGCTAAACCCTGGTGCACCCAAGTGTGTTTGAGAATCCAAACATCCCAGATGCGCTTCATGCAGACCAAGACTGCCTTCGCACAGTCCTGCAGGGAATCCTTTAACATATAAAGAATTATAGATGTATAGTCTGCTTCCCTCTCTGCTCAGCTCTCCTAAAGCTGGAGAGGGAATAGCAAAATCTTTTCAGGGCACTTGCCCTTGCAGGTGGTAATATAACTCCCTTTTGACCACAGCTGCATTTCAGAGTGGACACAAAACTAGAGGGACTCTTTGTTTTCCTCACAAATACACCTTGCAATGCTTGTCCCTATTTGTACATTACCTCATAAACAAAACAAAAGTATTACATTTTATAATAGAAAATAAAATATTCCACATTATTCTTGAACTGAGGATGCTCAGTTCTAGAACTGTGTTTTCAGACATTCCACAATTAATGCACACAGCAACAGGCAGCACAGAGTACTGAATGACCGAGAGCTGATTTTCCAACTTACCTGTAAAATGACTTGTATTAGGTTGTAACAGGACCCAGATTACAGCTGACAGTGGGATAAGCACTGTCCAAAGGCAAGGCAAAATGAGGGCTTCTGTCCCAAAGAGTAAATTCAGAATTTCAAGGAACACTCGAGAATTGAGGCAGACATGTAGTAATTTTACATTAACTTCACATGTGAAAAAACAAATGTTATTTCAATACTGAGAGAAAAGCTGAGCTTTTGCCCTTTACAAGAAGCTAGTAAAGCACAGTGTCTTTTCAGTGAGGCTATGTAGC
Organism: Corvus cornix cornix; assembly: GCF_000738735.6. Taxonomy (NCBI): domain Eukaryota; kingdom Metazoa; phylum Chordata; class Aves; order Passeriformes; family Corvidae; genus Corvus; species Corvus cornix. The sequence goes on along the minus strand of NC_047057.1, from coordinate 13,683,513 downwards.
CAGGGACTACTGTGGCAGCAAACACAGCGAGTGCTGATGCAAGGGTACATTTTCAGAAAAGACACTGCACAATTTATGTTTTTAAGCAAAATGTATTGTCAGATGTTTGTTGCAAAAATAGAAACAGGGAAAAACATCCTGCCTAGCTACAGGTGCTTTCATTTAAGGTAACACCAAAGCATGCAGCCAAGTCTATTAATATTCAGGTCAGCTCTCATGCACCCACCATGACCTCACTGCTTTCTTGACTCAGCAGAAAAATGGGTTTATGAAAAAAATATGGAAACACCCCTCAAAATTTTTTTGAAAGCTACTATCAGTTAAACCTGTGCAAATAATTGTAGAATAATCTCTCCCATGCTTCCCCACTGAAGTATGGAAAATGCACATTTCTACTTTTGTAAAGAGGCAAAAAAGGCTCCAAAACAACCAGGCAATTACTTTGACATTATTTAGAGTATAAAGAGCTCTGAATTCTTACTTCTGGAGACATACTCAGAATAAATTAACTGTCCAACATGAGTACAAAAGTAATTTTGATTCCACCAGTATTAGTGGAGATTTAACTTTTTTCAACTCTTTCCCACACCACAGGCACATGTGACCGAAAGCTGACCCAACAGCCTAAAAGATCAGGAGATAAAAGCATGAAATTTTTCATTCTTTCCCTGTATCTCAACCATAACTTAAAACATAACCAGTGAGAGAACTGTACTTAAAGTTGATCAACACAGACTTCCAGAGGCCCTGAAAGCATATAATGTGAAACAATGCAAAAACAAAGTATTCACAAGAATTTGCCATCTACTAGAATTTCCAGATATACTATTTAGACTTATAGTTTTACAAAAACCCTTTGTTCTTTCCAAGAATAGAGTTCTACATAGCAGATACTACACAATAATTTTAATCTGAGTAGCAAAAGATTATTTTTCTGTGAACAAGTCTGGGACTCCAAAGAGCTGGGAGTGTGATAATGCAACTCAGTCAAATGTATGTGACCATCCACAACAGACAAGTACAAAAATGATGATGGTTATACTCTGTAACAGGGAAACCTGATAAAGGATCCAAGTAATGGACACGACAGAAGAAGTGAATGGAGGCAAAATACAAAGTCTGTGTGTTTAAGGAATCTCTAATGAAGGGAATGTTCCCCTGTGGCCCAATATCAAGGTTTTCTGTGTAATGTATTACAGCATGTGTGTATCATGTGTTGAATGCATGTTGCATGTCTGAAAATACTCAGCCTCATTTCAGCGCCGAGGGAAAAGTGCATACCACCCTGCACTCCTTCACACTTCAGTCATGCTCTACAGCAAAAAACTGTGTAAAGCATTCAGAGTTCCTTCTCAAGGAGAAATATCAGTACTATCAGTGCATCCACAGCTACCCATTTCTTATTCCATGCTATTTTTTAAGGTAAATTTTTAAGGATGCAGATCAGTGCACAGTATCATTCACTGTAAGCTTCTAATTTTCTACCCAATTACCTACTTATACTAGCAGAAGAAATGTTTGAAATTTGAGTAGATAACAGTAAATAATAAGCAAGAGTTATTCGCTTCTGTTCAGTGTCTTGAAGTAAGAAACATATGTGAGTTCTTTTGTTCTGTCATTAAAACTAGCACTTGTTACAGGCTCCAAGGCTTCCAACCACAGTCTTTGGATCTGTGATAACATTCCACCACAATTTTAAATATTTCAGAAAGGGGTGGGGAACAAAAACCAAAGATGCGTTCAACTACATCTTCAGAACGCGTATGCAGGTATGAAAAATCTGTGACTTTCCCTGGAAGTTTTTATATGAATAAAAAAAAATCTCAAGTGTCACAGAATCTCTGAAAATACATTCTGTACTACTTCAGCAACGATAAAGTATTTTTTAAAAACATCTGCACTCTTATTTAATATGGTATGTTATTATGCCTTATACTACTAGATAAGCTGTGTTTAAATTCTAAGCTAAACAAATTCTATTTCCAGAGCAATCACAACTACCACTATGAAGACCGTATTTTCAAGAAGAGTTAAACATCACCAAGTTAGAAATATATTTTGTCCCTAGTGCATATAATTATTAACTATGGTGAGATAGTATACTGGGAGAGATTTACAAGAATAAACCCAGAAACCGTGAACTTCAACAATCCCTTTAATATAACAAACATATCAAACTTTCAAACATAAACTGGAACCAACTAACAAACTCAAAACAACTTTCTGAATACCAAAAAGGTTTTATGCAAAACAGTGCACATTTATTTGAGGTATCGTATCCATGAAAACAAAACAAAACAAACCAAACTATCTACATTTTAAAAGATTTTTTACTTAGCAAGGCAAAAGAAGTTAGGTGGTACACAAGGAGTAAACCAATGTAAACAGTGTAAAAATAAAAGACTGCTAATACCAGCCAACCCAAGACTGAAATATCCCAATAGATTGAAGAAAAATAAACCAAAGGCATGCAAAATATTGTTTGCTAAAATACACTCAAATCCATGTGGCTAAAGTGAAAGTCACAAGCTAGTGACGTGGATTTCTTTATTTTCCTTAGATTGATTGTCATTCAGTTTTCCACTGATAAAAAGCTTTCAGCCTTCTTCAACCCACTGGGAACTGAATTTTTAAGACTCCAAACAGGTGCTGCAAAGGAGGTTTAAGTAATTGTGTTTTTATAATCTAGTGTGATATACAACCTCACTCAAATGCCACAAGCAAATGGTGATCTGTTACCATTGTGGGAGGCAAAAGCTTGGAAAACAGTCAGGTTGCTCCGGGTGGAATTGAAAGATTTTTGAGTTTCTCCTGACGAGAACAGTGACAAACTCCATAGTAAATCCGGTAAGCCACTTAACATTTTATTTGCAATACAGAACATTTTGGCAACCAAGATGCATTAGAGGAATCTGAATCGTGACCTGCAATGCATGTGCTTTTCAGAAAAATTAAGTTTTGTTTCAGGTATGCATCAGGAACATCAATAGCACAAGACTTTTTCTCATTCAAACAACTGCAGCGATGCCATCTGTCTCAGATGCACTTACAGGTCTTTCTTACCTTCTGCTTGATTTAAACTTTGCTGAAAAGAGACAGATCAAAAATAATTTAAGTTTGGCAAGATCAGAAACCGTTGACTCCAGACGCTGCATTTTGCCCCTCTGCAGTCACACCTGATTTGTTCACCATACACCTTTCTAAGTTGCAGTCCCATCAATACTACCCCACACCACACCTGAGCTTCTGCTGTCAGCAGTCAAGGCTGTGCAGCCTAGTTCTGCTCCCTTTGGTGTTGCAGCTGAGCTGTGCAGCAAACCCAGCAGAAAACATCTTCTGCTATCAACTGATTTATTCTTGGGAGCCAAATCTCCTGTGTGCTCAGTACCTCTGTTCTTTCCACTCAGAGGTAAACAGAAGATGGTGAGGATGTGTGTTTTAGACCACAAGTCTGTTAGAAATGCAGCAGGACTACTATGGCTCATTACACAGGGAAGCACAACAAGGACAGGCCATGCATGGTGGTCTTGAACACAGTGATCAGTTGAGCAATCTCTGTAGGAGTACAGGGTGAGGCTGGGAATGAGTAAGTGGTTTCACAGAGTAGAGGAAAGAAAGATTATAACCAGGTCAAAACTGCCTTTTTAAAATTTAATACAGGACTGAAAAACTCTTTTTGAAAAGCAAGTCACCATAATTTTAACAATAATTTATTTTCTCCCAGGACCACTACTTATAAAAAGGCTAACTTTCATTTTTACTGAATTTTGCTCGAGACAGATGCTAGGCATGGACCATACGAACACCTGTCCAACAACTTAAATTGGGAGTACAGACTCCCAGTTCTACCAGAAATAATTACTGTGTATTTTACGGGTATTACAGCCATGCACATAAGAAACTCGATCAAACAGCTAATTGAACTTTTGCTTAATATGTTTTTTAAATTATTTTGTACTTCAGTTTGAATTTTATAGTAGCCCGTTTTTAGCCTAGGCTGTTTGTTGCATTTTTTACCTTCATGTATCAACAGTATTGCAACATGTACAATCTGGGATTGCAAAAGCATGTTTTAAGAGCAAACAAAATAAAATTACTTTTATAAATTATGTATATACTCCCCCCACCACACACACAGACCCCCCCCCATAATTTTCTTACCATATTTCAGTTTCATCATCACATGCAAAACTATCTGAATCTTATTTCCCAAGTAACAATAAAACTGAAGCTAATAACAGCCTGAGCATTGTCAACCAAAGTGCAAAACAAAATTCTACTATTTTGAAGAAGTTTAAGGAATGCTGCCAATTGTAACTTTATGCTATACTAAAGATTTTGGTAAATTCTCTTGCACCAACAAAATACCAACAAACAGAATTTTGCTGGTACAATTTCAAAACACAGTTCTTGTATGGCGATCCAGAGCCACCTACCTGAAGCTGCTGAAATTCTTTCATCAGATGATCATATTCTTTTCTAAGGCCTTCAGACTGCTTTTTAACTGCAGCCACTTCAGTTTTTGCCTTATGGAAAGCTGTAAAATATTGGAATTGGTGTTTTAATAATGACTTGTATTCCTGCAGTTCCTCAGAGCCCTAGATGTGCATTAGGGCTCCACTGCAGTAGACAGTCCTTCCTCTAAAAAAGCTTAGAATTTAAGACACAGCATCACAGATGGACACAGATGGATGGAAGAGAAGTTGAGGACAGGGAGCGGAAAGAGAATGGCCAATGTTCAGAAAGATCAGCACGAGGAACAGGAAGGGCCTGTAAGAAAGGTAGGGGTGAGACCAATAAACTACTGAAAGAGGTGACTAGTTAGTGATGACTACAGTGTTCTGTCACACTGCAGGAGACAGTTTTAGAAAAACAAAACTCTGTAACTCCAAAACCAAAACTCTCAGACCTCTTAAAGAGGGAACTCAAACATTGGGCAAGATTTTCACACAGCAACCGAGACCATCGACAAAACATGGTAAGGAGGAAGATAATACATGATTATAGGAGCACAGACCTCACCTTTTTACCCTGTTCTGTATTTCACCATGCATGAGTTAATTGATTAGCGGCATCAGTTTATGGATGAAAAGGCAGAAATGGTGGTGGGATGACGGACAACTCTGAACAGTTTTTTAACATGTGAAAAAAAGTAATTATTACTCTACTCCATCTCAACACAAACTGACATCACATCTATGCTGCAGTACCAAACAGCCTAGGACTCCATAGGGGCTATTTTACAATGCAGGGTAAAACAGCGCCAAGTGTCATAAAGCCATTAGTCCTAAGCTGTTACATGAGGTCATTTAGACATTTTCATATTCCTCTGCTACAGGTATCTCAGGGATCATTATAGTTCTCTGATGTAGCATCACAGGCATAGTCTAAATTTTGATCTACTCATGTGAAAACAAAGAAATGTTGTTAATGATCTAATAAGGCTGCCTCACATGCCCACTTAAAAAACCCAAACAACCAAATCTAATGGTACAAATAAAAAAAGAACATTTGCCAATTTCCTTGTTCTAAAAGTGTGAGTCTATCCTTTGACTGTGAACTCCCTGAGAGAGACTCTTCTTTCTCAGAGACCTCCATGGCACTCAAGAATTACAGCACCTCTAAAAGCCTGTTCTCAAAAGATGAGGAGCTAGATGTGGTTTTTAAGCACTGAACTAACAAGCAGTCTGGTATGAAACAGATTTCTCTTTCGATGCTAGTTCTTGAAACATCAGGAAATGAGATTTGACCACTCTCCTACATGCAAAAAGGAGAACTCCCTCCCCCAGAATTTCTGCTATTTTTAAGTAATTAATTGGAATGCACAGATGAAAAGTAGCTCTAATTTCAGAACTCTGCAAGTGGTTTTCCTGTAACAGGACTTTTACCTACCTTGAAATTCTGATTTACTGGAGTTAATAACACATCCATCTATTGATTCCAACATGAGTAAAGATTCATCCCTTCTCTTTAAATACTTTCTTTCATTTCCATACTCTTCCACAGTTATCCTGCATCCTTTAAGTCACTCTTGATAGCATCAATACAAATTTTCTGAAGGTTCTGGTATTTGGAATAACTTGTATATTTCCATACATCTGACAAATCAGATGTATTGCATTTACTCTCTCTCTGATCTTGGTACTGTTTAAAATATTCAATAGCAAAATTTGGAAACAAGTAAAATAAAACTTGTGACAATTTGATAAACTCCCGAATTTTAAGTCGTAGACAAAAAACCATATATGTATGCTATTTCACTTCTCCAAGAATCTGCTACTTCGAAAGATAAATCCTGCTTTTGCTTGAACATTTTTATACATAGTGTAGTACAAATTAATAATACCTAATTTCTGAAGAAGTTGTAGCTCAGTGTTATTGATCTAATACTATTTAGTGATTTATAAGCAGTGGCACAGTACTTTAGTTGCAACTAAAAACTACTTTATCTTTAAAACATGAACAAAATATCTAGAAGTATCTACAAATCAAGAAAGCAAACAAGCTACTGCATTGTTTCAATGTTTTGACCAAAACAGATGTATGACAGAAATACCTCACCTAACCCTAGAAGAAGAAAAAGCAAAGAACAGATTGTCCTTTCCACCTGTGTTGGCTATGGACAAAAACCCCCAAAACATCAACAAACCACCAAATCCAGATTCATTTCTGTTGGGGCCACACAATTAAAAGAAGCATCACATCTTTGACAGTGTGAATTCCTCAGTGCACCAATTTCCCTGGATGCCTGCTGACACCAGTGTCCACACAGCAGTGCCCAACTCCTCTGCGGTTGCACGAGCACTGCAGTGCAGCTGAGTGCATCAGGTACAGTTTGTCATATGGATCCTATCACTTGAACACAGATCCAGCAGGGAACAGGAGATCCTTTGTGTGCACAATACACTCAGTTATTATTTCTGGCTTCCATCTGGCCTGTTACTTTGCCTCACAGGAGCGCAACAGCTGGACTGGCAGCAAGCAAGCCCCCACAGCTGACACCTCCCACCAAGTCAGTGCATGAGCGGGCAGGAGGTGAGGATGCTGCTTCTACTTTAAAGCACCCAATGAGAGGAATAATCACTAAGTTCCAAACCCAGAATCCAGCCTCAGTACTATGAGAGGTAGGCTATCCTTTTTCATCCCTTCTCCTTCCCTTCAAAGAAAAATCAACAAACTATTCCTAGGGCAGTGTTTCAATAGAAGACATTTATGGAAAACTTTATCCCTTTACACTTATGCGTGACTGAAGGTCTATAAATAATTGTAACATATATGGTCTGAGAAAAGTAGAGAACTTGTCCTTCTTTCACCACATTCTCTGAATCCTATTCCAGGAGAGACAGTTTACTTCAGATTGATCTGAATTCTAAGGATGGAGAATAAAACTGGTCTGAGGAGCTACATTACCACAGCCCAGTAGCTGAAGCATTTCTATCATCTTCTCATTCTAACAAGGATGGAGAACCTAACACTAAAACCAAAACCAAACAGCAACAAAAACAACCAATAATTCTTTGGGCATTTCCTTGCACAACTTCTAGTCCTGGTCTGACTAAATCACTTGACTTACAGTGCTTGCTACTAAGGAAACGATCTGGAACTTACATTAGCATTGCTCACAATACAAGCCTACAACCCAAATCATTTGGACTAGTTGAAGAGTAAAAAAGAGCCCTCTCTTAAAAGAGTTTTCAAGTTAAAAAAGAGCTATTCACATTTAAGAATTTAGGCACTAACGGCACAAGAGATTTGCCAACAAATACGCTGTAAGGCTGGGAACACAACTCCAGTCAAGCAATTCCATACTAATTCTGAATTCTCTTCTTAAGATATAATGGTCAGAATTTAGAATGAGAAGGCAGGGCCAAAAAATTTACAGATTTGCTTCAAGTACCTTTTGCAACCTCAAAAGAAATTTTGTTACAAAAGGGATGTTATAGCATCTTCAGATGGCATAAACAGCCTTGTATAATAAACGCTGTATAATAAGCATTGTATAATGCTTTCTGTATGCAGCCTTCCCTTCCAATCTGTAAATGTACCAACTCTTGCTGCACGTGACATCTGCAATGGCTCCCACCCTTGGTTATCATCTCACAGTTCTGTAAAAAGTAAGGTTAAGTAAGACAGACTTTGTTTCTCTACTTCCCTCTGCTATTGGCTAAATAATAAGACTGTGGCTAATCTTTCAACTTGCTTGTTTTTAAAAACTGGAGTGCATCAGTGAAGCTCAACACAGTTTTCACATATAGCCTACCCAGCAACACCAAGGCCAAACTGAACTCTCGCTTGCAGCAATAGTTTTATGAAATGTATTCCCAGTGTCTGTATTTTTAATAACTTTTTAAAATGTAATAATCTTCACATTTAAGTGAGAGCAGTACATCTGTACATGCACACTTTCTAAAAGAGCCAATAGTTAGAAGCTATTTCAAAACCAGCCCTCCACATGAATTGTTCCTTTCTTCCAGTCTCCTACAACACTATGCAACCATGAAAACCAAGAACACTCGTGACAGTCTGTACACAAAACAAACCTCTTTAAAGGATGCATGGAAATTCCATTAGAATTTCCTCCTGCCCCACTATATGACAACAATGTATAAGCAGAGTATTTTCAGGAAAAGTTGAACTGAAGTTCAAAAGCACATAAATGACTTTAATGAGCCAGTACATATTTCATGAAGCCCTGTTCCTGCCCCAAAAAAAAGGACTGATGTAAGGACATAAGGCTTGATGAAACTTCTCTCACCTCTAACCTCATGCCCAGTTGCAGATAACTTGTTTTGTTGTGTTTTTTTGAATAGTTTTCAAAACCATCAAAATGAAACAATATCATGGCATGTCTTCTTTCCCCACAAAATTCCTATTGGTCCTAGGCCAGTAGCCATACTGAGAACCTCTAATTATCTGAATCAATATTTTGTTAGAAATATGTCTAATGCGTAGGAGGAGAAACATTCTTAGATCAGTACTGAGTACTGTTACAAGTATGTACATTTATTTCTAGATATCAATGAGACATTTTCATAATATATAAGTGTATCAATAAAATACCATCTCAAAAGGTTTCTGAGCAGTCATGTTATTACATGTCTAGGTATGCTAAAAATGGATTTAGGCTCTAAAACTGCTAGCCCCACTGCTGGGTGCCTAAAAAGCCCTGACAACAATATGTGAGTCTGCAAGAAAGTAGTGAGGAACTAGCCCCTCTTTGCTTCATTTCCAAAATAAAGCAAAAAAAGGAATCAAGGGGAATAGAAAAATCTAGTCTGAAAAGAAAATGAATTTGCTCAAAAACCTTGTAAATAATTTCCAACCTTTCCCCAGATTTTACTAATTTCACTGCTCAGTCTTGTATTTTGATTCTTCCTCCCCACCTGTTCAAAGCACAGGAGGTAGAAAAATGTCTTCTTAACTTAGGATTTCACTGTTAAGCAAGGGAAAAAAAAAGTAGTTTTGTGTTTTCTGTGAAAGGCAGAAAGCTGAAGAACTAGAGAGGAGTCTCCTGAAAGTCTGCAATCATCTGTCTACACTATAATTTTAATCAGAATTTCAGAAAAAGAAGACATACAGTATTTCCTCTGCCAGTTGTAAAAACAGTTATAAAAACTTTACAGGAAATTTGCATGACCTTTGAAGTCACAGCACATCTGATACTAAACTGTTTTCTTAAATGTGAAGACGGTGTACATTTAGGACTCCTGGTTGCCACTATACTGAGTTAACCTGCCTTTCAACTCACGGCCTACTCTAAAATAATATATCTCCATGCATCAGCAGCTTAATGAGTGTCCCAGACCAGAGCAATAGATAATTGAAACTGCTTTTGAAGAAAAAAAAATTTTTTTTCCTTGCAAGCAGCAAAAAAAAACCCCCTAAACACAAACCCCCAGCCAACCAAGAACAAAATCCGAATACTTTAGCTGAAAACAAACAAGAAGAAAACCTCCAAAATCAAAACCAGTCAAGTTTTTATTTTTATACTAGTTTTGCTTTGTTTCATTATTAGGTGACACCCTTCACACTCTTCACTCCCCCCCCCTGCAAATTTCATGGATTGGACTTCGTGGACACAAAGAAAAAGTTACTTTAGTCATATGAGCTCAGTAGCATGAAACAAATTGTTTAGAAGAGGCAAAACAAGCTTTCCAATCTCAACTTTCATTTTGTGTAATCCACTGCTCACAGTTACTGAACATGAAAGTCAACATTCACCTGCCCAGCTGCAGGAATTTCAAAAGAAAACAGTAAATTTGATCCACACTCTCTAACACTCCATAGAAAACTATGTCTACAGATGTAGTTGTTCTTATTAAGTACTTCAAGCTTTCTGGCTATCAATTTGCTCAAAGTAACATATAAGAAAACTTACAAAGAGGTAAGACAGATATACCTCACCACCACCTAGCTGCCCATGGTAATTCCCATACCACCCATGGGGTTTTTGGCAACGAGGGGGGTGGCAACAGGAGAAGGGCTGTAAATATTTTCCTATTCACTCCTTAGAAAGACCCTTTTTCCCACTTGTGCCCTAACAAAAGATTCAAGCATGCCTTAATTTATACATCTCTTGGATGGACAACATCCCATGGGGAGAATGAAGCTGAAGCAGCATGAGGTAAATCTATTTATTCCTTAGCCTTCTCTAGCATTCCTGACTGAAAAGCTTACATTATATTAGTGTTACATACCACAAGTTAGTTTAAATAAAACATATGCATTTAAATTTTCCACTGATCCTGTCACTTCAAAGACTGTTTTCCCCCCTTTCTTCAAGAAAACAGCAGGAGAGGGAAAACCCACCATCAAACATGCCTGAGAACATGAACTAATGAGATTCTCTATTTAAACATTCTTGTTGCTTCAAGGCCAGCTGAAAACAGCTGGTTTACATTTTTTATTTGAATTCCCAGTGGACAGTAAAAAAGGATTAATGAAATATTTGCTGTTATTCTTATAGTGTTGTAGCAGTGCCAGGCAATATGAAAGCGGGGCTATGTTTTGATGATAACATGCTATCTTGTAGCGAGAAAATTTGTATTTTTGTTAGTCTGAACATCTGATTAATGTTTACAAGATCACAAGCAGTGTTATCTTAAAAACACTGACTTCAGATGAGCAGGTGTTCACAGGCTCACACACCTTGAGAGATCCCAGTAAGACAGAACCAAACAGGTAAAATCTGCTTCTATCTCAATTTGGGCTGCCTATAAAGCAGTTTTGACAACCTAAACCTTAAACACGGAAGCTGCTAACAAAAGTATTATGTTACAAATTGCAAGATATGTTTCCTTGTAAACAAAAAAAATATTAAAAAAGCTAACATCTTAATACCTCAACTGCAGAACATATATAAATTTAGAATACTAGTCAAGGACTTTTCTGCTGACGGAAACCCTGTGTTAGTAAAAAACCTCAACCACAGTACTTCCCCATTTTATACAGGGAGAGTGGCTGCTATGTATGACATGAAAGATCAAACCAATGCTACAAGCAACCTGCAAATGATTCCATATCCTGGCCGTGTCACTGACAAAGACAAGTCAACACCACTTAAATATATCAGTCCAATTTGTTAATAATTACAACTTACCTAGGGTGTTCCGATTACACCTTACATATTTTCATAATGAACACATTTACTAAAATATTGGGATGGCAATGGCATGTTTTGTCAGTTCCTAGTCAAATGTAAAGAAACCACATACCAAGTGTTCTGGAAACAGATGAAGTTAGTTCATGCTATAGCTAGAATATTTTTTTGACTTTCAGTGTTGAAATATATTTTTCCTATTTGCAAAGAAGTCCTAACTAATACTTACCATCTGATGTCTTCTGTAGCTCTGCTTTCAAATGTTCAACTTCCTCCTTCAACTTTTCCTTGGTTGCATCTGTTGACTCTTTCTTTTTACCATGTCCTTTTCCACTCAAGGCCTATTAAAAACCACAGTTGCTACAATTAGTTTTATTTTCATTAGTCTGATATTAATGCAAAATATCCAGGGAATGTCAGCCCTGAGCTTGCAAAGCATTAGGTTTTATCAAATGTCAACTTGATACAGGCAGATAGTTATTCTAGAAAAAAATCCTCCCAAATTAAAAAAAAAAAAGGAAATAAACAAGCTCAGTGTTTTAGGTAATGGCATACTTGTAACAGAAGGGCATTATCTCCTTTGTAAGAGTACTTTGCATGTCTCATCAAGTGTACAACTTTCACTTCGGTTATAAATGGATTTTTCAGAAGACACACACTGGGACTGTCAGTGACAGAATGCTGCCATGCTTATGTGCAACTGGTTCTAACAATTTCTTCCAATTCTCTCCTTGTAGGTTTGCAGCTACTTCAATCTTCAGAACAGTTCCAATATTCAGATTCTACTTCCAGTGAAATTCAAGACAAAAACTAGGAAAGAATTCAGGAAGAGCCCTGTAAACACTTGACACAAGAGCAATATATTCCCTGTACTCCAAAAATGTTGGCACTACTATACTTACGCATGCTCTTAACGTGTAAGATTAGATCCCATAACAAGACCCTTTTTTCATAAAGCTTCTACTATCTAACCACACATCATCTCTGTAATAGCAAAAGAAGTGGTAAATGTTTAACGGGATGAAGTAAAACAACTGAGACAAACAGCCGTTAGGTGAACTAGCAGTATCAGAGCTTACCAGGCACAGGCAGGAGCAAAGGGGAAAGATTACTTTAGGAAGAAGAAAAAGAACTGTTATAAAGAGTGGTAAACAATCCAAGGAAAAGAGCTGAAAAAATTTTTCCATAAGCTATTTAATCAAAGAGCGAGATGATATTTAACTGCTCATAACGAAACCATAGCCAATTGTCTTCTTTGCTTTGTGCTCACCTCTATTAATATGCAAATAGCTATTTCTGTAAACTTTTATCTTAAGTCCTGTGCTCCATGGAACCTCTGAACAGGTGACAGTGCAGACCTTGTACACCAGAGTAAACTCACAGTATTTATACTTGCAGCCAGTGCCTTACGTGCAATTGCTCTCACTTCTCTCTGACGGTGAAATGAAGCACACTTGTAAATAAACACAAATGCAGGGGCCAAGCCACAGAGAAGCCTAAGCCATAGGATGCCTACGAAGTTAAAATATTCCAGTCCTGAACACTTCCCATGTCCATCACAAAGGAGATCCAGCCACAGCATGTTGCCTGTACCTGTGGCTACCCGTGTTTTTAAAAACCATGCAATCAAATGCACAAATAAAAACAGACAAGAGTACAGTTTCCAATTTCTGGCTATCACTTGCAAGTGGCTAAGAGAATGTGTTGCTAAGAGAATGTGAAAGCAGAACAAAAAAGAGGACTTTTGGCAAAATCCCAACAGGACAGAAAAGAAAAAAAAAACCGTACCCATAGGCAGTAAAGAGACAAATTCCATGGCTGAGGGAAGGAATTTGAATCATTTTGACAAAATACCAAATCCCAAAATTTTGGAATCATTTTATACTTGGGAAACACCTAACACAGACTAGTGATCCTTGTTTTACAACACCTCTCAAACAACTGGATTTTTTGTATCCTGTCTTTTGTCTAGAGTCTTCTACGAAGATTTATTACAAAAAAATTACAGTGTCAGTAACCATAGACACTGCTTTAGACAAACTGGAAGGAAACCTGTACACACCTGCAGGGAATTTTGTTTTGACAATGTGCCGGACTCTAAAAGTCTTCATATGTCTAGATGTCTGAACTCTAGCTTATGGTTCAGTCTCTTCAAACAGAAGTCAAACTAATCAGTTACAAGAAAAGATTTCATACATTTATCTTAATCATCTTTGATGACTTTCCTTCCTGAATACAATTATGTATTGAACCACAGCTTAACCATTCTTTGCATAAAAATAACATCGCTTTTGTCCATTGATCTTTTATTAATAAATTTTTGGTAGTAGTCTCATTAATACTACAACAGTGTCCTACTAAGCAGGGGAAGTATTCTGAAGTTGGCTGACCCACCATAAAAAGATACAAGAATATGAAATACATTAAATACAAAAGAATATTTTTCAAATTAGAAAATACATTTCAAGACTGGAGAAAATCCTATTAAGAAGAAACAGTCAGCATGAAAACAGTTATTTAGTAGGCTTTTTCATCCTGGACTGCTACAGCCTTGACCTAAACAGGCAATCGTTTGGGATAAAAGGAATAAAATTAGTGGCTCTCTCTACTTTGTTATGACTAAATTCAAAGAGATACATTAAGGATCTATTACTACTTTGATGAAGTTCGTACTGGAAAGACAGGACTTCATTTACTTGGTTTACTTCAGTTTCCTTTGTTAAAAAAATGCTACTATAGTTTGTTTTCAGTATTCTAAATTACATACTGTAAAAATAGTTTTCTTCCTTTTTCAACCAGAAGGAAAAAAATGGACAAGCATTCCGTAGCAAACCATCCCCAGAGTACATCGTACTAACTACCTGCTGCATAAGAAAGTTACTAATGAAGCTCAAAGGTACCTCCTGCAGCCTTTCGTTCTCCGCCATGTATTTTTTGGCTGCTTCAGTAGCATCATTTACTTGTGTCTCCAGAGCTGCATGAGATGCCATCTCTTTTGCCAACTGAGTAAGAAGGGTAACAGTACGTCTCAATACACTGGTGAAGAAAAACAGTGAACAGAACTGTAATTTACAGCGTAAATAATAAAAAAACCCAAACCACAAGCAAAAACCAAAACAACAAAAATCAAACCAAACAAAAATATCCAAAAAACCAAAACAAGCCCTTTTCTCTCTCTGCATTAGATGTAAAAATAAAACCAGAAGAGGGCTGTTTAAGCACCTTAAGGGAAACATTCAGGCTCATCGATGACAAGTAACAGTAACAGGAGAGACTGAAAATATTTTCATCCATTGACATTCTGATTTTCACTTGACGCAGAACCTCCCACAGCCATTAAGGGGTCAGAGACGTGATTGCTTAAAGGCTGTTTAAATACTGTTAAATGACCCAGTATTTTTAACAGGATTGATCTCCAAATGCAAGAGCCAAACAACAAGTTATGGTAATGAGTACAGTGAAAAAAAAACCCCTCACAATTTCATAAACAGCCTTGCAAGAATAAAAGTAGCAATGTGAGCATATTAATCTTCAAAGTACTGTCAATACAGCTAAATCAGAACATGTGCAGATGTCAACACTCACACGGAACCTCAATTCTAAGTTTTGCAAATACCTCCCATGATTTGATCTAGTGATTGCTTCTTTGCATCACTACTTTCATTATTCATCTTGAAGTCTTTCAAATGTTGCTGAATCAAGGTAACATAACACTGAGTTAAATTAATGCCTATAATGTAACTATGCAGCTGCTCTTCAAAGAAATTTGAAAATCTAAGTAATTGGCTTTTTCATAACTGGAAGAGTATTAATAGACCTTTTCAAGTTAAGCCTCCCTCCACCCCCTCGCTTTTTCACTGAAAGCTCCTTACTATTTCAGAGGTTAATAAAGAAGTTAAGGTCTCCATGTCACTACTTTTCCAAAGGTTAGCAAGTTTTGCTATTAACTTACAGATGCAGGAATCAATAAAACATCACAACTAAAAGTTAATCACAGAATCATGTAGGTCGAAGGAGGCTTCCATCCCATGCAAAGTAGGCCAGGTTGAGCAGATTGCTCAGAGGCTTGTCCAGTTGAGCACCTACCATCTTCAGAGATGGGAGTTTCCACCATCCTTCAGGGTCCTTGTTCTAGTGTTTAACCACTCTTGACAGTAGCAGTACTTTTCTACCACAAGTCAGAACATCTCAGATTCCTGTTAACTCTTGTCATTCCTTTTTGGATCCACTGAGATGAACTGGATCCATCTTTTCTGCTACTAGACAGACATACAAACCAATGGGATTTTCCCTTCAAAGTCTCTTCTCTTCTGTCTGAAAGCCATGTTCCATCATCATCTCCTCAGAGGTCACATATTTCAGCCTCCAACTTTCTCTGTACCCCACTGCAGTACTCCAGTATTTTGGGGAATTAAAACTGGACACAGTCCTGCAGCTGCAGCACCACATGTGTCAGACAGAGGAGAATAACCATTTTCCTTGACCTGCTGACGACATCCTTGCTATCACAGCTCAATACACGACTGGCTGTCCACCAGGATCCTCAGGTTTTTTCCTACAAAACTGTTTCCTGCTCACCCACGCAGCCAGTCCCCAGCCTGGATGTTGTATATGATTATCCTGTAAAATGTAAGACTTCGCATTTGTCTTTGTTGAACTTCATGAGATTTCTGTCAGTACATTTCTTCAACCTTTCTGGCTCCCTCTGAAAAACAGCACTGCTCTCCAAGATGTCAACCACTCTGATTTGGCACTGTGAGGAGCTTGCTGAGAGCACACTCAATCCTATCATCCATGTTGTTAATAAGGACATTAAACAATACCGAGACCAGTACCAATCCCTGAGGGGCACCAGCTAAAATTTACATCATTATTATCCTTTGAGCCCAAAGGTCCAGGGAATTTTCCACCTGCTTTTTTCTCCATTTCTCCAGCCTATGACCCTCCATGGTCAGACTCTCAGGATACTAAAAGGCACTATGTCAAAGGCCTTGCAAAACGGATATACTGGTCAGGCATCACCTTCCCTAAGTAAGTCCGTGATGGCTGTTCCAAGTCATCGTGTCCTTCATGTCCCTGAAGATGTCTTTGAGCAAGATTTGCTTCATAACCTTTCCAGGGAGGCCAGTCTCCAGTTTCCTACATCCTGTTTTTTATCCTTCTTCTTGCCTTTTTGCAGTCACCGGGATTCTCCCCAGAATTGTGATCTTTCAAACTAAGCCTTGCAATGACATTGGCCAACTCCCTCTGCCATCCCAGGATGCCACAGACTTTTGTATGCCCAACTGGCCTAAGTACTCCCTAGCTGCATCTTCCACTACTGGGAGTGATGCTACACTCCTGCCGACTCTCCTAGAAGGCCCCAGTGAGCAGTAGGCTCATGTTTCCTTGAGATTCTCTTTTGTTTTCAGCCCTTCTTATCCCCCTCTGGTACAGCATGGGCTGACAGAGGACCAGGGCAAACTAGCAGATGGGTGTCTCTGTCCTACCCAGGGGACAGTCTTTCGGGTCTATGACACTCCTCTTTTCTGTGCAGTTTGCAGATAAGGGCTCAGCTGGCCCAAATACCTCCACTGATACATGATTTTCCTCATCTGTACCCCACAACTGCTGTTGTCTTGCCAGAAGTGACAAGCTCCCAGCCTCCTCCATTTCATGAATCTCCATTTACCAGTCTTGTGGAATTCTCCTATTGGCTGATGTGCTAAAATGAACCAAAACTGACACAAAGAATGAACTAGGGGCATCCAATTACCCATTCACACTAGATGGGGTCTCACGTTGGTTGGGTGATGGTACAGCAGTGCAGGATAAGGAAACCCAAGGAACACCTTTCCTCCACTTCTCCGACAGACATTATGCCTGTTTCATGGATAAACAAAACAGCTCTAGTAAGAAAAGTCCTTTGATCTAGCCCCTACTGGAAGAATGCTTATTTCTCCTAAATCTTGGTGAAAGGCCAGCACCTCAAAAAAACCTCAAGCAAACCTCTTCAAGAGCAGAGCTTTTATACAAAATAAAATCTACTGGGGCCACTTTACAAGTGTTCTTCCTTGGAAGCTGAATGTAAGTAGGACCCTGAGAGACCACCTTCCAATTCTTGTGTATGACACAATTCAGCTATTCCTCTTGGAGCAGAGTTTAAAAACGTATTTGTGCATATTTACTTAACCTTTCTGTAGGAGGACAAAGAACTTGATGCATTCCTATCACTACTGAGCAAGGCTACAGCCACATTGTTTTTTCCAAGGTTTTTCTGCTCAAGCCTCGTATTCATTTTTCCTTGACACTTCTTTATGCTCCATGCTCTGCTAAAATGGCCACGCATCACTCTAAGGGGAAGAAGTTTGTCATAAGTCTGTCATATTCTTGTTTTGTGCTCCTCTTGAGTATTGAGGCAATGTCAAGCAGCTCACTGAAGGAACTCCTAAGAGGACCAACACTTCTTGTCCAGTCACCACAGAAACGCACAAATAGGAAATCATCAGACCAACATGTCTGTTTCCATTTGTTCACATTATCAGTGTCCAGTGACTTCATGTGCTCTCTGCCCAACTGATACGATCTGCAGGTTGTTGTGGCTACTGATTCACAGGTAGTCTTGGCTGCTACAGGTGGGCAGTACAGAACTGCCCTTTCCTTTACCCTGTTTTGTGAGCTGTACTTAAGCATCCTGAAAAGAATACCAGACCTAAGATCATAACACCATAGTAGGCAAGTTGCCACAAAGCGTTTGATCTGCAATGCATTTGAAACTTTCCTTAAAACCCAGAATATTATCCTACAGTTCTTAACTTCATGCTTGAGCTGAAGTGGCTCAGGTCAGGCTCAAGTTTTGCTTCTTAACACAGCAGGGTGCAATGACACCAGTTTGCCAGATATTAATATTATTTTAACAGTACTTTAGTTTTGAGGGTTTTTTTATTCCAGTTTTCCATGTGCAAAACAAAGGGTGTAAGTTTAAGGAAGGAAATGAGTATTCCCCAAAGAAACTTCTGCAAAATACATGTTTTCTCCAGCATTCAAAATGTTTCTCTCCATGTGTTGCTCACATATCCTTCTAATTTTCAAACATTTGTAAGGTATTATTTTCCCTGATCTTACTTACCTTGTAGCCAACCTGGTCATAATTAATTCTTTAATCTCCTGAAATTGTCCTTCTGATCTTTACAATTACTTTCTACAACAGTTCCTGTAACAAACATACTATGTAAACATTAGAAAAATGTTATACTTACAGCCAAAGAAATAAGGAAAAACCTGAGAGATACAGGTTTCTTTGCGATCGAAAGAGTTTCATCTGAATATGATCAAAGGCACTGCTGTTGACATTTGCAGCCTTTTCATTCACATGAACAGATGAGTATTTCCTGATTTCTCTAACAGCATCTGCAAACGAAGACAGTCTGTTCTTATTCACATCTGCAGGTGTGCATGTATGCTAAACTAGACACAGTACTAGAAATAGGTATTTGGACTTTCTACTCAGCAAACAGTAATAGGACCAATAGCGACTTCAATTATGTTATCCATACATTTTAAAGATTGGTCTTGATAAATCATGAAGTGCTCTAGCACATTCCCAGAAATATGACAAACCATTGCCCAAAATATGCTTGAACAGGTATTTCAAATGCTTGTGCCCAGCCACAGATGTTACCAAAGACCCTACAGTGTCAAAATGTCACTGCTGACAACCGAGCTAAAATTTCCCAGCAGACAGTAAGAAAAGAGAAAGAGAAGCAAAAAGAAGTAGTATTTCCTCAAGTATCTGCTTCACACAGGGTTTAAGATATGCATGTGTTTTAGTAATGACAGAAGTGTCTACTTTGTGCTTCAATCATAGAGGGAGAAAATTATTTCTTTAGCATCCATCAAAATAGGAAGACTGTAGTAACACAGCAGTAGTAACATCAGTAGGAACTACTAACTGTAACAACATCATAAAAAGAATGGAGGAGGAAAGCTACAACTCAGCTTTCTTTCATTTGCCTTTCATACATCTTTCAGCTTCCTTTCATCCATGACATACTCCTGATAGTTCTGGAAAAGGGCCAGTACACTGCAAACACCTTTCAAAGGACAAAATAAATAATTGGGACTTACATCCACATAAACCCCAAACCTAACCCAGTTAAGAGTTCATATTACAATCTTTAAACATAAGGTCATCAGACATTCCTACAACCAACACAGCACCTTAAATCTCTTCCTGCACATCAACAAATATACACATTTCATGACATGGCCTCAGTTCTTGCAGAGTATTTTGGCCAGATGTTATTAAATTGCTGCTGCATTTGTCTAAGCAGGCTAAATCAACTACAAAGAAAAGCATATAAAAAGTGAATATAATCACTTATGACGGTCTCCTTCATATGTCTGAGTTATTTAGGTGGTATAAAACCCCTGAAGTGAAGCTTCAAACAATGCATTGAAGACTATGAGCAAACAAATGCATGTCCCTGCACTATAGGAAGACTCTAGGCCTGCAGTAACCTATCACTTCACCCTATGGGGCAGGTATCTCATCACTGCTTCCCTTCAGCCCAATTCTATCTTTCCACAAAACCAATGACCATCACCAACTTAAAAGCAAACTCTGGTCAAAGTTTTCAACAGCAGTTCAAGAGAGTAAATTAAATAAATTAGTTCCCAATCTCAAGCCATTTACTGAAGATCTACTTTTAAGGATAATACTAAACATAATCTTAAAAAATAATTTTAGAAGTTTATTGCATTTCTGGTACTTTAAATATTAAGAATATAGTACTGTAGCCTGGTCTGACATTGCTATATATATAAGTGCATCTGCATGTTTCCCTCAGTAGAAAATAAAACCATGGATTTTTTCTTTCTATTTCAAGTAGCTTGGAGTTAAGTAGCATGTATATTCTAAGGCACTGGAAACACTTATCCATGGAGAACTATCTAATATCCCTGAAACACACGAGAACTACTTTCATCACTGAAATACAGGAGATGCTTACCACACAAAGCAGTCAGGGCAGACATTAAATGACATCAGTCAGGCATATGGTAACCATTAAAGCTTTACTCTTAGTTCACAGACCTGAGGATCTGCTCATAACAAATGTAGCCAGCAGATGTTTTGTATCTGTACTGAGCAAAAGTATTCAGTCAGCCCAGTGCTTTGATATATTCTGGTCTTCTGTTTCAACAGCAACCAAAAGAAAAGAGTGCCATCTACTGCATGAGGTGCACCTCAGCCAAATTCTGCTGTCAAACAAGTTCATTTACCTGTATGAGAAAGGGAAACCAAGCAGCAGCCTAGACTAAGCTCCATTTTTCCTTCTCATTCACTCAGTATATTACAATTGCATTTGGATTCCCAATGTGGATGCAGTATTAGCCCTCTCCTCTTTCATTCTATGGTATAACTTTTCAATAAATCAGCTGACTTACACTAAGCTTAAATCCCTTCCATTAATTTACTGATATAAACTCAATGTACCAGGTTTCTTTTACCCATTTGTTAAGAAATTATCTAACACTTACCAAGAAACAAGATGATCAACAGAACTATTATTGTAAGGAACATCTTGTTCCAAAATACTGCCATTTTGCTCCATAGAGGAAACATAAAAATCTTCTGCCATCTGTAAAATAGAACTGTGTTATTCAAAAATAATTAAGCACTAAAAGAAGAGCATTACAACCTCACAGAAGAGAGCCTTGTTATTGATAAGAGACTTGTATAAGGTCTCTAAACAGTTCCTCTAACTGCAATATAATTTAGGTATATATTAACTTTTCCAGAAATCCAACTTGTCTTTTTTTGTTGTTGATACAGGCAAAACCAGTTGGTTCATCTTACAAATGTCTTGCACAATAGCAGGGACTCTGCAGATGTGTCTGATTTTAGCTTATACTTTGGCTAGCAATACGTTGTATTCAGTCCTGACTATAACAAGGGATGGGGTAAAGACTGTAAAACCCATTCCATTATTTTTATTTTTATCCACTAATACCTCTTGTTGCCAAATAAAATTAAAAGCTTCCAGAAATTCTCTACCATCCTTCTTCAGAAGGCTTATCTTTTATGCTGATGGGTCTGCATAATTCTGAAGTACAAGGACTGTTACTACATTCTAACTTGTAACGACAACAAAAAAGACCAATCTTGTGTTCATATTTTGTTAAGGGTTAAAACTTCTTTCCCAAGCATAAATTTGCTGGCTACAGAAGCGAGTTCTGGTGAGGCCAATGCTGATGCAGGCTTTTTATTTTTAAATGATTAGTTGTCTATTTGATATTGCTGCATGGAGGGCGTGGCAGAATCACACCTGCAGCACAAAGAACATCTAATGCGCTCAAATGAATTGAAACAAGTTACAACAGAGCACCTATTTGTTCTTTGCTGCAGGTTAGAATCAGTGCTACTGCACAAATGAAATAATACCTAGTCATGCCATAGGGACGTAACACAGACATGCTACTCACCATCTTATTATATGAGGTAAAATTTCCTACTTTTGTTATGACTATTTACACTTCCTAGAGACTGTTAAGATTTGCCCTCTCACAGCAGTTTCCAACCTACTACAAATTTAATTTAAATCAGACTGCAGCATGATCTCCTGTGGTCCTTTACGGTTCTCCACCAGAAAGAATTAAAATGTTTTAGCGTTGTGCATTTAAGTCTTTTAGTATAATCTCAATTCTTTACAGCAGACAGCCACAGTATGTATCAAACAAAAAGCTTACTTCAAGCTACGACTCAAACAAAGCCAACTCGCTAACTCTTTAAACGTGCAATTTTCCAAGCTCCATACTGACCTCCACTTAAGAGGTGATTCTTTGAAGTATGACCTTAGATAAACTACACTGCCAAGTTATAATCAGGCTAAAAATATGGATCTCTTTACTGGAAAATCTTCCTGTGTTTTATTTTCACATTTATTTTTCCTCAGCAAGTATAGACATTCACATTTACTAAAACTCTACATCCTTTTGGTGCCAGAAGTCATATAAATATAATCCTTCCAAACTATAATACTAGCCACCATTTTAGATGTACTACACCTAGTAGAACAGATCTCTTCGTGTACTTGCAGTTTTATACTGTCAATTTACTTGTTCCCCAGGAACTTACAAACTTGTTAGCAAATCTGAAAAACATTATTTAAAAAAATGTGCAGACACAAGAGAGACAACGAATCAGTTTACTGAGTAAATCAAAACTTCCAAGAACAGCAGTTTCACACCTGTCAGTAACCACGCATGCCTTACTGCTGACAAAACTAGCTCCCAGGCCACCAAGATGTGTCAGGCAGAGTTGCTGCCCTCTGGTACTGTCACAGCAGCTAAATCTAATTTTTAACCCCACAAGATTCCTGCAAGTTTTGTTAAGAAGATAATTGCATATATCACATAAGGGACAAAGCGATTTCACTCTTTTAGAAACCAGTGTTCAGAGGAATAGCTGAATGCTCCAAACAAAGCACACAAATCTATCCTTTCTATATAATTAAAAACACTGTGTTTAATGTTTGAAAAAATTTTGGCACAGCTGCACATTACGAATTTGCTTTTCAGCCACTAACACTGGACTCTGTTTGCATTGTAAGTGAAACATATTTCAATACTCCCAAAGTATTCTGCTTGTGACATTAGCCTGAAGAAATTCTTGCAACTAGTTTCCTCACATAAGCCATTAATAACCTGATGCTTATGACTCCCATAATACTCCTCTCCTCTTACATAGTTGCACTTTTGCTTAGAAAACAGTAAGAAATACAACAACTCAACAGTCTATGTAAAAATGCTGAACTTGCAAGCCAACTTGTAAAAAACCAGAAGCTGAATTAGATTTTAGAACAGTTTCAACTTCTCAAGCTGAGGAAACATGCCTAATCATTGGTACCAGGTGTGGAGGAGCCAGTCATTTTCAAGACTCCTCCACAGGTTTAAGTAATTAAATCCAAACTTTCCACAACAACTCTTGTTCCTTAAGAGGACAGTAAAAGCTACATCATTCTAAATATATCTAAAGATGCAGGAAACAAACAGAAGACACAAAGAAACAAACAGTTTTCACAGAAGACTGCTGAAACAGCAGCATTTAAAAACAAAAAAAAAAGCTTTAAAGTTTCTTCTTGCTTGTTGTTTTGGGGGGTTGTGGGATTTTTGTGGGTTTGGTTCTTAAGACTTCCTGATATTCTGAAAAGAAATCATAAGTCTACTTCTCTTGCCTCCTGCAGAGAAACTAGCTTTATTTCCTGTAGAGAAATAATATCACCAAATTTGAAGAGCTACTTACAGGAAACAAGATAATGCTGTAAGTCAAGCCTTTGCATACAGTAAAGATAATAAATGCATTTTTTTCCTTTCCCTTATTATGTGCATTTATTTTACAAGAATTTACTATTTTCTTAATGTCTGTGTTGTGTTCCAGAAGTAGTACTATTTTCTTAATCTATATGTAAGTTTACAAAGGCCCTTATTCCAGTAGTCCCAAACCTTCTGCTTCAAACTCAGGTTCAGTTTTTTTAAACAAGTGATCAAAAATTTCTTGCGGGCCTTACACACAGTTTGCAGCCTGCATTGTATATCTGACGTCTCATCTGTTCAGCACCCACAATGCCTAGTGTACACCAAAACACAGAGTTGCATCTCACAAATGTGACAAACAACTGCCGAAAAAACCTGCATTCTCCTCTCATTTATTACTGCCAGATGCCTTCCTGTACGCTGCCTACTCCAAAACTCTGGGAAAAGCCGTCCCACCTGCTGAAGCGAAGCAGGGGGCTGCTCTGGGCACGCCGAGACCGCTGCTCTCGGATGAATCAGCACTGCGTAGAAAACACAAAGCTCCTTAAAGAGACTTGCGATTCTTGCAGCTCCTGATACTCAAGTCCCAAACAGCAGTCCTTCGGCTATGTTCACAACTAGTTTAGGATGCAGCAAAGCTCCGTGTTTACGAAAACAGAGACGTAAAATAAGCCCACACTGGTGAGAAGAGCGAGCTGTGTTGCTCAGCACGCCGAAGTCCTCCTACCTCAACGGGGAAATGAATGGCAGGCAAAGCACGAGAATTACTCCGATTTCACCATACAGGATGGTAGCCACTGCCGTCCACTGGAAAGTCATCGTCCCGGCGGCCTGCGGAAGAAGGGACGGCTCAGGCGGGCGGCTCTGACTTCCCCTCCCGAACGACAGCCCGGGGCGGCGCTGGCCCGCTGGGCAGGGTCCCCGGCAGAGCCCCCGCGAGGCGGCCGCGGGCCCGCGGGTTCCTCCCGCCGCCTCCCGCCCCCCAGCGCTGCCAGCGCCCCCTGCGCGGCCGCGCAGCCCAGCGGCCGCCCCATGCTCCCGCCCGGCCGGCCTTCCAACCTCGTCAGCGCCGGCGCCCGGTGGGGCTGATGGCGGCCAAGGGGCGGGAGCGGTCGGAGCTGCGGAAGCGCGGACCAGTCTCTCCCGGCGGCGCAGGGCGGGGGAAAGGGGTGTCTGTGCGGACACGGTGCCGCCTCCGCCTTGCCCGGGGAATGTGGGCCGGGATGGGGCTGAATGACACAGCGGGGGCGGCGCGGGGCTGCCGCCGGCCCGGCCGGGGAAAGGTGCGGGCGAGGGAGGCAGGCAGAGTGCAGCCCGGCGGAGCGGCGCTCCCGGCGCAGAGGCCGCGCTCGTTGCGGCCCGGCCGCCCGGGCACACGGGCAGTGCCGCCTGCGGAGCGGGGGGGCCGAAAATGACGGCGAGCGCGGAGTTGCTAAGGGGCCGCACCTCTGTTGGGGAACGCGTGGATCTACGGGCTGAGCAAGGTTCAAATGAGCATTACGTTTTCTCCTATCGAGGGAATGATTTGTAAGCATTTTGCTGCGGAATCGTGCTGTGCTCATGCCACCGGTCCGTGACTCCAGCTTAATCTATTGGAGACTTCAACTCTGCTCTCCAGCACTATCATGAGTTTCTCAAGTTCAGTTAAAATACTGCGTGTGTCTATCCATTCCCTCTTCCATGTGTTACACTACATTAATGTATTAAGACCCAGTAAATTGTTTTCTCAAGAAAAACAGGTCCAGTATTTGTAAGGACAGCACAAATAACAACCGAACAACAGTCTCAAGCACTCAAACAGGCCTGTTTGGACCTCATGAATCAAACAGTATTCCTTCAGAAAGCCCTGTTCTTTCCTACTGTCCTGTGCCTGTGCAATGTTTTTATCAGTGTACCAAGGCTCCAAGCACATTCTTTCCATACCTTGGTACCCATTTACCCATTTCTTGAGCACCTCTTTTGCTAGCCGTGCAACTCTCTTTGCCCATGCATAAGAAAGACATCCTCTGATCATTTTTTCCTGTTGATCCTAGCAGATGCTGAGGTGCTGCCAGTGGAAGAGGTTACCTTGTCTACCTGGGCATCTCCAGCACTCTTTGATACAGCTACTTGCTTTAGGGAATTTTTTCCCAATTAAGTTCCATCAACATGAGATATATAAAATGCTGTGAATAGTAGTTCTTTGTTACTCTAATCCATTAGAATTGATGTGGGGTGGAAGTTCTTGCATAAGCAGTTTTGAGCAGAGCTGTTTGAAGCTGCTCACAATCTGAAATTGTTTACTTAAAATTTCCCAGGTCTGCAGCCTGGGGATGGAGCCAGTGTGTCAACATTTTCCTAGTTGTTGCCAAGCAATGTCTGAATGAAAGGTTACATCCCAAATAATTGTTTATGCATAACAAATACTGGAGAGAGATATAAGCAGTCATTTCAGTCCAATCTACACAGTAGGAACACTCCCAGTTTTAAGTAGTATTTCTAACACATTTTCGCAAACATATTTAATCAGCAGTATAGACAAAACACCACCTCTTCAAATGTTCTGGTTATTACATTTTAGCTACTGGCCTACAGCCACTATACTTCACTGAAGCTGTTAAAACGTTAATACTTTCCTTTTATTACAGAGCAGTTTCCATTTCTGAGCTGCTTACTCGCCTCTTTCTAGTACTGTAAACTGCTCTCCCACTAGCATACCCTCATACTGATAGGACTGTATTCACTCATTCCCACTGCCAGAGACTTGGAGTCTGCTTTATCACTTTAGAGGCTTCATAAGATCTCAGAAAGACTCACAGTGAATGTGACTGCTGTGCACTTCCACTGCGGCTGATGCGTGTTCCCCAGCAACATAGAATGAGACCTGAAGAAAAGAGAGGTCCCCTGCAAACATTTGTGAGACCTCTCTTCTCCTGCTGAGTGCACTCTGCTGCTCCTGGAAGGAATTCTACCTGAAGCTGTAGAAGTCTGGGTTGTTGATCTAAGGCTGTCTCTCTTATACTGAACCCCCATATGATGAATATCATGCCATACAATATATACATAATGGCTGGCTGTTTTAGGGAAAAAAATCATAAATCTTCAAACATTACAGTTAAAAGGAATACCTTCCTTTTCAATCAATGAGGTGACAAACTATTCTGAAGCAGAAAATAGGAAATGCCTGTACATTAGCAACTGGTTAGAGGACTGAAATAAAACTAGTTCTCTTCTGAAACAAAAGGAAAGTTTAAATTTGTTCTGTTTTGGCTTCTGTGACAGCCTTCTCATCACCATACACTGCTTTTGGCCAACCATCAACCCATGAGACCTAAGAAATTTAACAACAGGCAATAGAGAAAATGGGATTGTATAGGCTGTGTGAGGGTGCTGGGGTTATTGAAGCAGGGTAAAAGCTGCAAAAACATACAGGTATTATGAGAATATGGTATTGTTGTGCAGGGGGGGTTTAACATAAAGAACAGGATCAGTTACAGGAGGCAAAGAACCTAAAATAGGAAACAATGCTTTGTATCTTCTGTTATTTGCTTTGTACTTATATTAACAACATTTAAAAACTAGAAAATCAAAAGGCTGACCACGTGGTGATGTTAAAAGTAACATGTACAGGAGAAGGACTACATCCAGTGGTTTTAAACGAAAATAGACTTTTTCTGTAATTAAATGTCTTCTAATGAGAAATATGACCTGTTCCAGTTTGGCCAAATTTAGAAATATATACTCTGAGAGAAGGCACAACCACCCCTCCCCCACCAGGTTCAGGAAAAATAAATTTTCTTCGAAGGAAAGTGAAGGAGATAAAACTATTTATTTAACAAACACACGGGAAAGGAAAATAATGCTAAATAATAAAATCTCTCGCTGTGGAGATAAAACCTGGGAAAAGTGTTAGAGTCCTCCCTTTGGTCTCCTCGGAGCTGGGGCTTGGCCCAGGGCCAGACCCTCTGTGCCCAGTGGAAAGTCCTCCTGATGTGCTCTGAGGTTGAAAGCAGTCCAGTAGAAAAGGGAGAAAATCTGGAATTCCAGGGAAGGAAAAGCAAAGTTCAACTCTCAGTCTTTCTCTGGAGAACAAGAAACTGAAACAACTGGCAAAAAGCTGACCGGAAAGCAGCAAGCCAGGTGCCTCCTCGCTCCCCTGCCGCAGCTGGGGAAAAACCTGCTATCTCTGTGTGGCCTTGAACAAGCTGCAAACTGCTTTGAAAAAGTTTTGCTCAGTTTTTCCTTCCCCCTCTCAGGCTCAGTTTAGAGGCACAGAAAGGCACAAAGTTAATTTCTGGGCATAGGGCAGCGATATGGGATACACATCATAGAGTCACCCCAAGACAGTGTTATTCTAAAAATAACACTGGTAGTTGAATAACTCCCAACCGTAGCAATTTATGTATATTGGAACAGTATGGTGTTCAAAGTATGGCTCAAAGACTCCAACTTTGCAGTTTATTCTATGGAAACAGTGAAGTATATTCAGATGCATACAACATTTAGAATGGAAGGCATAAGATTCATTTCACCCTTGGAAAGGGATGATGAACTTCCATTGACTTTTATGATACACAAAAGGCCAGATCAAGCACTCCATAATTAATACCAATATTAACAGCAACCTAGGTCTTGTACTTCAGGTAGGAATCTCTGTGATTAATCTCACACAGGCACAACAACTGCTGCCTTCAAAATCATCAAGTACTCAGTTCCTAAATAGGTCAAGGTATTTCCAGTCCTCTAAAATTCAATTTTCCCACTACGACAGAAAAAATAAAGAAAGCCTTTGTGTTGATTATATATATTATTCTTCTCTGCTCCTTGAGGCTAATGGGATAGTTTGCTACATATAATAGTTGCTAGCCAAATCATAAAACTCTCAAGAAAGTGGCAACAAAGGGCTTAGTTTCACAATCCTTTTCCTCTACAATTCAGTTGTATAGTTTTACTTCAGAGGAGCCTGGAGGCATTTTCAGAACTGAGGAGAACTGAGTTGCACCATATTTGGATGAACTCGATATTGGAAATTTGGCAGTACAAAATACATAGTCATGCAGTTGGGAAATAAGAACTTCTGCTCTAAAACTGGGAGCTCCTAATTTACATGATGAATATTAGCTGAAGACAAGTGAAACATTGTATGAAGTATTAACTGCAGAAGACACTGTGGGGAATTTACCTGGAATGCTATACAGAAATGTGCCCAACTAATGTCAAAAAAACATTACAATCCAGAAGAATGAAAAAATAGTTGTCTGAGGGAATGGAGACACACCAAAAATGGTTGAAGAGGTTGTCTCAGCCTAGGAAAGCAAAGCATGTCTGTAGTTTTCCATTTGTTAGCACATCGGGAAGGTGATCATATCAGAAGAGTTACGTAACTTTGCTGCCTTAAATAGTGAACTGGACTTGATGACTTGGGTCATGCCTTTCAAACTTTTGTTCATATGCCTAAATCAGACATATTCATTATAAAAAATGATCAAGTATTTTATGCTATTGCATTAAAAAAATTGTGACAATTTAAGATACCTGAACTATGAAAACATTTGGGGAGTAGCTTCAAAAGCAACCTTCCCTCCTCCAGACTGCTGTATAACAAAAAAAATTACAACTGCATACAAAACCAGCAATTTATTTAGAAAATTTGGAACTATTCACATATATATTCACAAAACAATCACAGTCAGAAAACTAGGCAATTTTTGGTATGAATTTCTGTGTAAACATGTAAAGAAAACAAATTATTTGATTACAAATAATTGTCCTGTACAGTTTTGTGAAATTTCCCTTGCAGAACAAATGCAGCTGGTGTGTAATGTTATTATCTTGTTCTAATTTTCACTATTTCACTCATATATAACGACTCAAAACCAAGTGGCTGTCATGCTTTGATAAGCAACATGCCAGCAGGCAGAAAGGACTGCAAGAGCCCCACTGAGAGAATCTGTCAGCTTTTCTTTGACCTAAAAAGTTCTGGTTTGGTAGATGATAGGGATTTAATCTTGTATACAACTATTCTACAGTAGATAAAAAACTCTGAATTTAGTTACATTGAACTTTAAGTCTTGTTCTTTAGATTCAGCTAAATTTTTACTTAAACTATCTCTTAGTTTTCCTTTTTTCTTCTTTCCCTTTTCATTTTCCTTCTTTCCATAATTGTTCATCTGTGTTTCTTTTGCTATAAGAAGTGTAGAATTTTTCTAAGTTGTAAGTAAGTTTAGAAAGTTTTAGGCTGCAAAAGGAACATCAAATTTAAAAGAGGATAGTATGATGGGCTTTAAGCTTATGTTATCTAAAGCAAAAACTTCTGTAGTTGCTCCCTTTGTATTCTTTTGGTCTGAAATTACTGGCATTATTTGTAAGTAGTCCTGATTTTAGGAGCTTTCATGTAAGAAAGGCCCTAGTTTTGCAATCATATTGCTGTAAGCAATTATTCTGTGAAAAATTAAATTACTGGGGCCTTAAAATAATCAATCCTCTGTGTAGTAGTGCATTGTAAATAGAATTCCACATTTGTAGAATCTTGAATATTCTCTAGAGTGAAAAATAGACATAAAAATAGAAAGTATCATCCTAATGATAATGTTTTGCTGTGTTGAAGATACTTACACAATATATAAATGTGACTAAAAAGTAAGAACCCAATTAAAACTTCTGCAGTTTACTGACAATTGCAAATACAAGTTTACATAGAACTAACATACTTTCACACGCCATAATGGTCATTCAGATAATCTAATACTGCTGAGGTACTTGATAAAACATTAAAAACTTTTTTTTCTTGTTTAGAAGTTATCCGCTCCATCATGTACATTAAGTGGTGGTGAAAACACGTAAAAGGAGTTCCGTGCTCAAGAGCTATGTCAACCCAGTCCTGGATGCACTGAAAAGGTGTCTCTTCATATCCTGCAAACATAGCTGGATTTGCCAAGAGTCCTCTAGCCACCATTATACCTTCAAATTGGAAATTAAAGCAGTAAGTTACATTCTAGTTTAAATTTTATGCTAAATCTTCTTGTAGATTTTGTGCAGCACCCCTTAGAACAACCACCTGAAGCTTACAGACAGTAATGGGAGAACAACAGGGATGAGTATTACAGCTTTATCAGAGAAATCCATTGAACAAGGCAGACATCAGAGTATCTACAACACCTATCAACACATTCCAGAAATTTTGAAACAAAACACAGGTCACAGAAGCATTTCTTCCCTTCGTTTGAAACTGCAAATAAATAGTATTTTATTTGCTACACACATTTATTGCCTTTATAACATAAAATTATGATGGAAAGACACAAGAGGACTAATAATTTTCTGTGCAACTCAGTCTATTCACTGACCTTCTTCCAGTAAGAGCTCAATGGCTGAATTACGTAAATTTCAGGACTCTTATCTGCAGCAAATCTTTCTGAACAAGCATGTAGTGTATTTGCAATTCTAATCCCATATTGTCAGATAAACCTACACAAGTTCCATTGTAATTTTTGTGATTTTTCTGTGATTAAGGGATTCTGTTTTCCTGCACTACCAACATACAATCCATTACACTTAGTTTTTCCTTAAGAAACAGGATGATCAAAAATGAAAAATTTCTTTTGTCATTGTCCACGACAGAAAAAACCGAATGCTTTATATTTTTACTACTGAAGAAGGTCAGATGGACTATGAGAACATTGCTTTGTATTATGCTTTTCCTTCCTGCTCTGCATTTGGGGGGAAATACACTGTAAGCATAGTAGTTTGGTTCAATTTCTTTTGATGCTATTAAACGGCAACAGGGTGAGCAGAAACCTGTCACATGTACTGTTCTCTTTCCTGTTTTTCTCTAGCTGTAAGACAGAAAGTCTGTAGATACAGATTATCTTTTCAGAACATATACCAAATATCCATATTGTCTTGAAACCACAGACAGTTGCAGGAATCTACTGTGACTAATAACTGCAAAAAATCCCCAAATTTTACCACTGAAATGAAAGTGCAATGCTTCACTGTGTGCTTGAAGTTCACCATCTGGCTTAACAGTATTTCCCTTTTCCACTGTGTTCTTACTGTAAGAAATCTGCTCCCATGTGCAGGAAGCAGAGATTTCCAAGTGGAAGTTTACAGTTCTTTAAGAGATGATCAGCTCCATTAAGAGACAGAATGTCTGAAGGTCCCCCCGAACTCCACTACTGAGTGATGAGATAGCATAAATAATCACAGAGCTTTTGTAATTTGTCTCGGAAATAATTATTTGTGGCTTTGAATAACAGTGCTCTAGTGTTCTGACGATTACCAGTGATGCTGCTTATGAGTTTGTAAGGCATCTAAAATATCCTCTTTCATTTGTCTCTTCAAGGAGAGAAAGCACTCAAATCATGTCCTACTTACATCCAAAATAAATACCTTGAAATCTGATAAGTTTACTTAGAAAATAGAGTATGTTTAATCTTACCATCTGCTTCTGTCAAGTGATGAACATTTTCAGCATCTTTTAAAGTTTTAATGTCTCCATTAGCCACAATAGGTATAGACATGCTTTGTTTAATTATTTTAATTGCATCATAATGTACAGGTTGATGCCTTTCTTCTATACTTCTCCCATGTACTGTAATCCATGAAACTCCAGCTGCTTCAGCTTTTTGACACAGGTCAACTGTTCTTTTTAAGTCCTCATGGATCCTAAAATTGCAAGGAATGAAAGCAGTAGGTAGTAAGTTTCCCTGGCCTATATAAAAAGCACTCCTCTATAGGGAGGAATTACCACATATTTCTATAAGTAACGGTATAAAGACAGTATTACTGTAGGAAAACAGTGTTTGATTTTTGTTTTTTTTTTTTTTAAGACATATGAGTTCAGTGTATGGAAACTGTTATTTATTTTAGCATTTCTCAATTATATCACATCTCTGTAATATACATGGTAAATTTTATACAGATTGAGCAAGGGTACCCAAAAAATCTAAAATAAACACCGTGATTTTGCATATTTTGTGAAAAAAAAAATCCAATTTATAATAGTTCCCCTTTCCAGAAGGACTGGAAACTAAGTTGAAACTTAACTGACAAATACGCAGAAGCCATATAGGATGTATGGTTAAATAATGGATCAAGAATGGCCATAGAATGGTTTGGGGTGGATGCAACCTTAAAGACCATCCAGTTTCAATACCCCTGCTATGGAGAGAGTGGATCTTCCATTAGACCAGGTTGCTCAGAGATCACCCCATCTGGCTTTACAAATTTCCAGGGATGGGCATCTACAACTTCTCTAGGCAACATGCTCCAGGGCCTCACCACGTCCACAGCAAAGAATTTCTTCCAAATATCTAACCTAAACTTGCCCTCTTTCATTTTGGAGCCATTCCCCCATTCCTGTAACACCACGCTCTTGTACGAAGTCTGTCTCCATCTTTCCTGTGGACCCCCTTTAGGTACTTGGAAGGCTGCTCTAAGGTCTCCCTGGAACCTTCTCTTCTCTGTGCTGTACACAAAGCAATGCAAAACAAGTCTACAGAAGTTTAGAAGCTGATGTAGGGAAGCAGAATGTATTCCTTACAGCAGCTGTGGGAGCAGCTCCCAGTTTTGTTACCCATCCCTTTATACCCAACCACAACTATGGCTCTGCTCCCTAATAGCTTGCAAAGCAAATCCTTGTGATGATACAGACTATGCATTGCTTTTCTTTTACAGAAGCCCTTTAATCTTTTACCTTGTACTTTCATGTTGTTTGGATTGCAAGAGAACTCTAGTTTACAGTATGTTATCTGGATAAGCAGTCAAAGGCTGTGCTGGTTCTAAGTTTTATATTAATTGCCCCAGATATCTGAGTCAAAAAAATCTCATCAGTCTTCACGCATAAGGAAATTACTATAATATGTAGTATTACAGTAACAGAATTACAAATATTATTATCATGACACTAAATTCTTTCTTTAAAAAAAAAAGGATTCTTCCATGTACCACAAACAGCACTTAAGTTAGACCTACCTTATTTTAATAGATACTGAAAATTTAGGATTGTCGATCTGACTCCGTACATGTCTCACCATATCTTTAACAAGCTCAGGTTTATTTATTAAGCAAGCACCATAACCTTCTGAAACCGCCCATCTTTAAAAGAAAAAGAACATTCATATTCTACATTTGAAGAAATGCAGATCAGTATCAGTCGCATACATCAGTTTCTTTCCTTATGACCTTCAGAATATGTGGTTAAGTAATCAGAGATAGTACTGGCTTTAGATCAATTACTTGTTTGCAGTTTGATACAGCTTTTAGATCCTGGTTCAGTCTCCGTTTTGCTACTAGAAATTTGGACAAGTTACCAATCTCTTTAAGTTAAATTTTCTGTCCACAAAATAGATTCATAACGAAGATAAATTAAAATTTAATCTACAGTGCATGCATGAAATAAATATATTGATGTTTCCCCTTCCCCTTGGTCATGGATTTCTTTCAAACAGATTTCAAACTTTGGATTGAAAAGGAGGTTTTTTTGAAGTGCAAGTGATGATATTATTTTAGTAATATTCTGATCTCACTGTTTTGACTGGCAAAAATAACCTTTGCTTCCACATAACAGCAGCAGTTTTTAAAATAATTTTTCTTATAAAAAACATGACACAAACTTTTGTTATTTTGAAACTAATATGCACAAGAAACAAAGGATTCAAATGTAAGCATGTATTTTTGGCCTAAAAGGAACAGACAGTTTGACATACTTAACTATAGTTAGCTTAAAAAAAACCCCAATACTTCCATTCAGAAGCCTCAGATCTCTCCAGAAAAGAGTTTTCTCAAATACTATAGTTTTAAGTCAAGACAACCTAATTAGAATAGAGAAATTAAGTATTTGCACCGTAGTATTATCTTTTACTTTCCTATATTTTTCAGGTCTTCATTTAGAAAAAGACTGCCTGGCAAACATGTAATAGATGGTTCTCAATTGAACCAGTTAGAAACAAGCTTACTACTCTATTTCAGTGTCAAGACAAAATCTTTATCAATAAGTGAGAAGTAGATCACTAATTCACTATACTTACGAATTTAATAAAAGATGGAAGAAATTATTTTCAGCAGTTTATCTGTATAATTTTATTTTGAAGACTATCCTTCACTTGCAGAAGTTTGAGACATCAGGACTTGCCTCATTATTCTGGAAATTGCTATATCATTATTCAAAACACTCCGCAAATTATTTGCAGCAAGCTCTTTTTGGGAGTGCACATTTAGCAGTTGTCAAGAAGGGATGGGCACTTCACTTCTGAGCCAACACTCAGTATCAAAGAAATTAATAAAGGCAAGTTGGCAAATACAACTAGTTTTCCCAGTCTCACCATGGTGACAGGCATCTCAGAGCACTCAGAACAGTGCCTTACCACACAGACGTTTCTGACAGGTTAAAAAGCTCTTACTCTCTTGAAATCTCTTTTTAGGTTAAAATAGAAATGATGATGAAAAGGAACTATTTAGTCTCTAATTATTTCACTGTATTTACCCAGCTTTTTCAAAACTTTACCTCTGAGGACAGCCACAGTTTAGGTCTATTCCATCTGCAAAAGGACAGACGATACGGGCAGCATCACACAAAACCTGTGCTTCTTTAGCAGCGAACTGAACAATCAGTGGGTGATCACCTACTCCAATGAAAAGATATTTAGAGACTTAAAAATTCCCAGAAAATAAAAAGAACAAGTTCTAAATTTTGAATGTTTTTTTTGTATATTGTACAGCTGTCTGACCATGGTCCTGGCAACCAGGTATAGGTGACCCTGCATGAACAGGGTGGCTGGATAACATGACCTACAGAGGTCCTTCCAAGCTCATCTCTTCTGTCATTCTGTGAGCCCCAGATCACAAATAAACGAAGGTGGCTGGCATGGGGTTACTAAGTATGTCTATTAACAGAGGTGGGAATTCAGACAAATATAGGTGTCCCACACAGTTGCTGGCTTAACATACACTATTTCTGACTGAAGCTGGTCAGTTGCTAATCTTTCACAAAGACCATCTACGAAACTAGGCATTCACTAATTTTCAGCAGCCTTCATGCTTCCCCTCCTAGGCTGCCCCTCCTTGTCTGCATGCTGCCCCTCTGCTGTGCTGACATGGCACATGCCATGTCTGTCTTGCTAGGTGGGAAACTTGCTTACAGAACCAACCCTTCAGAAGGGAGCTAAACCACCCACAAACTTTGTCCTTCCTCATCCAAGCCGCTCTTTTTCCTTTTCTGTGCCAACATGGCTGTTTTTATCCACAACGTGACACTCGAGAGTTGGAATGAGCACTCATGTGCAGACGCAGCTCTAGCAGCTTTGTCTCAAGTGAGAAACCAAAGTGTCAGTGCTCCTCTGCTTGGGTCTGCTGAACTACTTGTGATTTACTAAGCCCCTGCAGAGAGCCAGATGGTCATTTGGAACATGCTCTCCTCTTTTACAGCTACTGCATTACATTAAAGGCATCTCAAGTATCTCAAGCAGTCTTAGCACTCACTTTCCATATAAACAATTGCTGTAGTTAAGAAGCAGCAGCATGATATCTGAGCACTGATGGAAAGAGATGATCAAACAAATGCACGAAACAAGTGCACTTCTGGTACTGAAGAGACCACAAGTGCTTTCTGAAGATTTTCCTGTTTTAGAGGGAAATGAATAGTTACTGAAATGGTGGAGATTAAGTAAGAAAGGCCACCAGTACCCTCTCAATCAAGCTGAGACACTTCTAGAGGTTACTTAAAAATCCAGCAAGCAAAAAAAAATTGCATGTATATTTTCAAAAGTGTCCCTTTAATACAGTGCTCTAGATGAAGAGATTTACATTGTTATAGCTAATATTTTAGAATAAGCCCATGTGCCTAGTTTCTCTTTGATGAGCATTAAGTAATAAAAGCACTGAGTCTAGCCACATAAAATATTTTAGCAGCAGCCACAAAGAACATCTACCTCTATTTGAGAAATACACAACAAAGAAACATTAATGCAGAAGAAAATGTAAAACAGAGATTGCAAACCTACTCCACTAATTAGAAGACAAAATCCCCAAACAGCCAGCAAGTTAAACATAAAACCACACAAAAAGTATAAATGCTAATAGTGTAAATAGTATAGGCTGGTCAAAGCATGAGACAATGTTTTAGAGGCCTATAAAATTAAGAACGGCATAAAAGAAGTTGAGCAGGGAAAAGATGTTGTTTACAACACTAAAAGATTTCATCTCCTCTTTCCCTGTCCCAGCACCCCCCAGAATACACTCCATATCTGACCTGTAGAACTTCAGTGCCACCAGACTTCGTGTAGATCAAAAGTGTAAGTAAATTCTAAGAGGCAAACTAGTAACTGTGGAGCTTTGAGCCATATACAGTGTCAGTTATGTTCTTACTCATTTTTTTTTACGTAGAATGAGTTATTCATGGTTTTTTTTGAAGTTGAATTCCACTCATAAGAGTCTGCCTGTGCCTTCCAATGTGAGTTTTCTCTGTAATTGCTCTGTTCTATTTGAATAATGCACCATAGTACATAGCCAATGCGGAAACAGTGAAATACACTTTCCCTGTTACATATACACTTATGAAACCACAAATTCTGTGGCCTGAATAGAATAAATCATCACACTTCACAGACCCTACATGCTGATCTTACTTGCACGTTAGCGGTGCTTTTCATTCCTCCAGTTGCAGCCTGTGCTCGTACATTCCTTGTCACACAGTTCTGCTGCAGCCGCTTCATGCCAACAGATCTGTATCGTTCTTGTCACCTCTTCCCACATATTTCAGATCTCTTTACAGCCATGACACTGTACAAGTCCTCATACTTCTACTTTTTATAGGTGTTCTGGTTATGTTTCTGTGCCATGCCTGAAGCCTTGCTTCTCCCCCTCAACCCCAGCCATGCTTTAACTTCCCAATCTCTTCTGTGCTTTCTTGCTCTTGCATTTCAACTTGTCCACCAGCCCCTTCCACTTCCCAGTGTGGCTAATATGAAACCCTTTTTCTTTTATCAGTCCTTGACTCCACTGTATCAATGGCTGGTCTATTACTTTTTTCACCTTTAGCAACACTCTTATTTTTGCTAGAGACTAGAAAACTTTTCCTGGCAATGAGTTAAATGTTTGTCTCTGAAACACACATTAAACAATTGCTGGAAAAAGAATCTTACTGTCATCTTGTACCTGGTCTAGCTGAGATGGAGCTACTCGTCAAATTTATTTGAAGTTTATTTGTAGTAGCCTGTATGTCTGGATTTTGTGATAAAACCAGTGTTGAAAATTCACAATTGTTTTGGCTCTTGCACAGTACCTGCACAGTGTCAAAACTTCCTGGTTTTTTCACTCTGCCTACCCCTGCCCCCAGCAAACAGACTGGGGTGGGCAAGAAGTTTGTAGTGGACAAAACTATGAGAGCTGACCCAAACAGGAACAAGGAGTATTCCATACTCTATAAAGTCAAGTTCAGCAAGGAAACTGGAGTGGTAGGAAAAGAAGAAAGTGGGTTGGGACATGGAATTTTTGTTCCAGAGTGGCTATTGCTTGGAGAGTGGCTGGGCATTTGTCTGCTAGTAGGAAGTGATTGCCTTTGCATAACTTGTTTCTTTCCCTTTTTCTTTCCTTAACTTATTAAGCTGCCTTTATCTTGACACATAAATTTTTCTTGCATTTGCTCTTCCTATTCTCCCCTTATGCTGCTGGGAGAATGGAGGAGGAATGAATGAGCAGCTATGTGTGGTCAACCCCCACAGATGTAAATCACTTTGGAGGCCTCGATTTCAGGTGGAGACAAGGTTTTCCACTATTTCATTTGACCCACTATCACTGCACTGTGCTTACTCTCACTTAGAATATTCCTGCGGTTTATTAATCAATCTGACGGTATGCCAAAATTGTTAACAGATGTCTAGTTGTGTGACAGACTTCATTCACTTAGCCAATTTGGCTTATGACCATATAAAACATTCTGACAAGGCAATGGTTTGTTAGAAGTAATACCTTTGTTTGTTGTGAATTCGCTGTCTCTGGCTTTCGCAGATCTCACAAAATCAGCTGCCACTATCATTGGTGTGTAACACAAATCGCAACTGTACTTCCTAACCAAGGTTCTGAAAGCCAACCTGCAGACACATGAAAATTAAGAGGTAAATAGTTAAGGCATTTTTCTGTTAGCTATCCTAAAATGCTGTTCTAACATGCAGTATTGTGGAGATGTTCGAGTATTGTATGCGTAGATCTCTGATGAAAACACATCCACCTCTGTCTTAAATAAAAGAGACGGTAATCACCCATTTTTACAGTCAAGATAAACTTGAGAAACAAGTTTCTAAACAAAGAAAATACACTGAAAACTGTTGACATGACAGCTACTTACTTTGAATAACGGACCATAGGGGCACATATTTTTACAACTTGCCCAGAATGAAACAAATCCATGGGATCTTTTAGTTGGCATTCTTTAGATTCCCTGATGTCACCAGTCATGTATAGTTAACAGTCCTATCAGCATCTGGGAAAACAAACAGCGCCTGAAACGTTCGTTATTCAGCTATTTCTCACAGGCCATCATGCAGAGCACCACAGTTTACGCAGCACTCGAGTTCTGGGGAAGCGTCGGACCAGAAGCCGCTCCTCCGCAGAATGCCGGGCACAGCCCCCCCGGCACGGCCCCTGAGACACAGCCCCTCCCGACCCCCCCCGGCCCCCCGGCACGGCCCCTGAGACACAGCCCCTCCCGAACCCCCCCGGCCCCCCCCGGCACGGCCCCCCCCCCGGCACGGCCCCCCCCTCGGCACGGCCCCTCCCGGCACGGCCCCCCCCCGGCACGGCCCCTCCCGGCACGGCCCCCCCCGGCACGGCCCCTCCCGGCACGGCCGCTCCCGGCACGGCCGCTCCCGGCACGGCCCCCCCCCCGGCACGGCCCGGGCCGCGCTCGCTCCCGGCGGCCCCGCTCACCACGTGCTGCCGCCACCGCCCGCTCCGTCGCGCGCCTTCGCCATCATCGCCGCGCGCCGTGTCCGGGAGTGACGCGCGCGCTCCGGCACCGCCAGCATGGAGGAGGCGGGGGCTGCCCCCGCCCCGGCGCTCGCCGAGCTGCGGGCGGACGGTGAGGCGCGGCCGCGGGCACGGGGGACAGCGCCGGGCACAGCTCTCGCCGGCACGACCGTGCCGGGGGCCCGTCCGCGGCCGTCCGGAGGGTCCCCTGCGAGGGTGGCGTTGGGCCCGGCGGGCGGAGCCCGGGAAGAGGCAGGCGGGGAAGCCCCGCGCTGGCGAGTCAGGGGAAGTTTGGGCGGAGGAGCGAGTGCCCCGGCGCGGGGAGGGATCGCCGGCCGAGGGGCTGCGGCGCCGCGGGATGGAGTGTGCCCGGGTTCGCTTGCTCCCAAAGGAGAAAAAATTGCAGTGGAAGGAGAAGCGAAGGTGCTCGGTTGAATTAGGAGTAGCTGTCTGGGAACTCTGATCTTGCTTGATCCAGAGTCAGCATTGCAGTATCATTTCTTAATTGTTTTATAAACTCATACTGTTGCCGAAATCCGGTATGATTTCATGAAGTTCAGTCTTACGCCACTTGTCAGTGATCTGCAGCTGACTGGTGTGTTTGGTTATGGGTACAGGCTCAACAGCTTCACCCTGGTTACACTGTAAAGTTTGAAAAAATAAGGTATACACTTTTTAGGGTATTCTGCTCAAGAGAAGGTTGTGGGGAATAAAGAGACATGAGTCTTTGTCTCCATTTGCCAAAAAATCCCCCAAACAAACATCAACCCCAGTTACCAGTTCTAAACTTGTTTCTCATGATAGTGGTCTCTTCTAAAGTTTGTACTATGTGATGTAGAGAACATTCACTGTTACGTTGAAGTAACTGAAGGTCAGAAAACTGTACACTGTAGGGCTATAAGTATTATTTCATTCTTCTGAAGCATGAATAT
Organism: Corvus cornix cornix; assembly: GCF_000738735.6. Lineage (NCBI taxonomy): Eukaryota > Metazoa > Chordata > Aves > Passeriformes > Corvidae > Corvus > Corvus cornix. The sequence goes on along the minus strand of NC_047057.1, from coordinate 13,642,746 downwards.
AAAATCTAAATCCTTTTTCAGAATGTTATGCTGACTTCTTCAGAGAAGACTTTGATGTGAAGGCTTACACTTCCCAGTCCATCCATCAGGCTGTGATAGCTGAGCAACTGGCAAAACTTGCTCAAGGTATTAGTCAGTTGGATAAAGAACTGCATTTACAAGTAAGTTTAAAGCATACCTGTTATTCTGGGGTGATTGATATAAACTAGTAAAAAACATAGTAATCTTATGACCTTGTAACTTGTGAAACTGCCCAGTGTCCTCTGCAAGCAGTTACTAAAGGTACAACTTGCACCTACACTAGTACTGAGTTTGACAACTCAGTTAAGCCCACACTTAATACTCATACCAGGAAGCCATGTACTGTTTCAGTTTCTGTAGTCTATCACTGTATGCTGTTTTACTCCTGTAAGAAGGAAGACTCTTTCCAAATGGTTGTGTCAACCATCATAAACACTTGAGGCTGTGTTTCAGGATGGCATTGTGAGAAGATAGGGAGAACTTGCACCCTTACATCCTGTGCTGAAGAGTAGCATAAGCCCTAAGACTTACCTTTAGCTAGGCAAATATAACCTGTGTTAACATACCTCTACACCTTCAGAAAGGCTTTTGAGTTTTGATGGTAAAAGACTTCTTCTACGCAGAAACCATAAATCCACAGTAGACCTTGGAATGAGAACACTTGCTAAGTTTGTGTGTAGTGTCAAAACCTGCTTCCTCCCTCCCCCTGCTTCAGTTGGTAAGTTCTTTGGGAACTAGTTTAGAAATGTCATAGTAAGAAAAAAAGTTACTGTACATTATTATGGTATGATTAGTAAGTTCACATTTACAATTATTATTAAATATGAAGGTGTGTTGAAATGTGATTGCTCTGCTGGCTTTAATTAAGATGTCAGCTCTGCTGCAGTTACGGACCCTCTTCTCATTCTAAGCTTGCTGCTTTTGTGAATTAAAACACCTTGTATTCTGAAAACCCTTTCTCCTGTAAGATATACCTGCTTTTTCCTGTATCTGACTAATGTAGAGATGCTGATGTTTAAATGCCTAATGTAGGAATGATGTAGATATATGTAATACTGCTTTTAGGCTCATGTCCCCATTTTTCTCTTATTGATTTCTATATTGTTTTTTTAAGGTTGTTGCAAGACATGAAGATCTGTTGGCCCAAGCAACTGGAATTGAATCCCTGGAAGGTAAATATTGTTATATTATGCTGGCTATTCTTACAGTGGAAAAAGCACTTTTAGAATCTGTGTGGGGAACTGGATTCACTGCTAACTTTGGCCCCAAATGTTAAAGCTCCAAATCTGATTTCTGAGGAGTAACATGTGGCAGCTTTTTTTTTTTACATCAGTAGATGGAGCTCCAGGGAGAAGATTTGGCTTATACTTCTCTGGAGTAGCTGCTTCATAGGAAAATGTATTTTGTTAAGGTTCTGAGCAACTTTAGCAATAAAGCCTTTTTTTACCTTTTAATATATTTTTCTAAATAAGCCTAATTTTGCTGCAACATTGGCAGGTATCTGTTGCCATAAGCACCAATTTTATGTTGCATATGCATATGTTACATAGTTTGCACATCTTAACCAAAGAGGCTGTAACACATACTCTAAAACGTGTTCAGATATTTTTTCCTAGTAAAGGGCTACTAAGTTAAATACATACCTTTGTTTTATTCCACTGTTTGAGACATGCATTTTAACATAAACTGCTGATTTTCAAAGGCCTTACTTAGGAACCATTGAATCTGTATAGAAAATGGTTGCATTATATTGTTCTTGTGCCAAGAGCTCATGAAACCTGCCATTCTGCTCTGTCACTTTGCTGAGAACGTCATATGGTTTGGTTTGGTTGGTTTTCGGGTTGTTTTTGTGCAGACAGATACTCACCTCTGTAACATGCCAGAATGTCTGTAGCATGTCCCCTTTTCCCCTTTGTAACTTGCTAAGTAATTTATTCCTTTTTCTGCTTTCAGCTTTTGGCATAACCAGAGTTTCTGGTTACTGATGGTTATAGTATATCCTTAGTCTTAGTAACTGCTTGGATACACTGTTTTGTGTCAGTAATTGCATACAACTGTAAAATTAAAGAAATGGCTATTTAATCTAGCAGTGGTAGCTCCTGAATAACTTTATAAACTGTTGGAGAATCAAGCATAGAAGACTGAAATATGTGTTCATTCTCCAGTTAAGAAGCAGACAGGAATCTGTAGTCAATCTTATGACTGATAAATACATCCCAGTAACAATCTTCAGCAATTTGTGCTCAGTGGAATTCTGTTTTCTGAAATTATGGTTGTTTCTGAAGGTATTCCTTCCAAAAATTGCTCTGAGGAAAGAATGATGTACTTCAAAACAACTGCTCAGTTAGGAAACATTTCTATAAGGCAGGTGTGGTAAATAATGCATGTTTTACAACTAATACTGCAAAGTAAAGATAAAATTTAATTCACCTCAAAGTTGTTGAAATTTTTCCATTTACTTAGGGTTATGCTCTTAAAAGAAACCCTGAGTCAAGATTCATAAGAAAAAGAAAAGATAAATGCCAACAGATTTTTAAATTATGAAGTTAGAAATGCATAGCTCTTGGTATATTTATCAAGAAAGTTAGCAAATGAAGATTATGGAGCTAATTCACAGCATGCATAGTCATTTGGATGTGTGAAAATGAATCTCATTAAACATTACAAGTTGGTACACCCAGCTTGTACAGTCCTTTCTTTTTTGGGCCTGTGCACTTTTTTTAATGGTACACAGCTCTGGTCTACATATTCTTTTTTGTCTATAGGTAGTTCAGTAGGTATCTTGAGCTTACCTGTTATTTTAAGGTAGCATCATCCTGTATCAGTTGTATCATCCTGTATCTTTGACAGCAGGTGGAGAGGGGAGAGTGCCTTTTCACCCATTCTTATTCTGTCCTCTGGGAAGAGGGCTGTTGTATGCTTAATAGCAATATTACAGCCGTAGATGCAGCAATGTTGTGCCACTGGCCCTCCCCCATTGTTGCAATGTAGAGTAGACAATGCAGTCTATTTTGTCAGCTTTTCACTGTATCTCTTATCTTCATCCTCATGATCTGTTGCCTGCTATACCATGTCTAAATAACAGAGAACCTGCGATCCTGTCACTAAGTTAATACTTCTGAAGTATGGAGAAGATGGGAATTTACATATTTATACAAAATGAGTGAGATACAATCACAGTACAGGACAACCTGAATATAACTGTTAGCAGTAGTTTTGTTTGTCTTTCATCTTACAGTATCATGCTGCAGTTTTATTTAATTTAACGATGGCATGCTTGTAAACAGGACTTTACAAAAATGTAGTATGTTTTAGAATGCTAACAGTAACTGGAACAAAAATAATTTCATAGGCCTGGGTTTGTCTAACCTAATTAAATTCTCAGCAGGCTGATTCTGTATTGCAAAAATGACTCCTGTCCCCTACTACTTTGTTTGCAATTTACCAAGAAAAGAACAGGCATGCTTATCAGCTTTCCTTGTGCTGCTTTGCCAAACTAATGTGGAACAAACATGATTAGGGTAGTTTTCTCTGTTTGTAATCCAAATTACATGACCTTACAATGACATTGATACCTTACTTTTTGCTAAAGATGCTTATGCCCAGGAAGAAGACCTTGAAATAGAATTGTTTTGTCTTCTCAGTCCTCTTTGTCATTTGGTTCTCTGAACTGTCTCGTCACTATGTTAAATAAATAGTGTTAAATACGTTCTGCCATTTTTGTGTATCATGTTCAGGTGTTTATACCAGATTATGTAATTTGAACTGCATTCCTGATCATCATTCTCTTAGAAAGTAGCATCCTCTAAATATTATTTGAAACTTCACAAATGATGGATTTTGGAGTGATGTTTCTTCTGTGGGTTTATGTTCTCTACCAATATATTTTCCATAACATTCAGTAAATGACCTATTACCTGCTCAGTTTATTTCCCAATATGCTTATTAATTTTGGTCTCTCTGATGCTTTGTTATAAAGGGGGAAACTTTTTTGGTGTATGCTAAAGTAGTCTGCAGTAGTTACTATGATTTGAAGAGAAACTCTGTAACTGATCAGTGTTCCATGTAAAAAATCTGCTTTATTTTGCAGGTGTCCTCCAAATGATGCAAACTAGAATTGGTGCTCTACAAAGCACTGTTGATAGGTATGACATTCATTATGTAATTGGAAACTATAAATTCTTATGTTCTATAATGCTATTTATTAACACTGCTATAAATAAATTTCTCTTCTTATTTTCAGAATTAGAGTCAAAATTGTTGACCCCTACAACAAAATAGTGTCTCGCACAGCTCAGCTAGCAAAACTTCAAGTAAGTTGCATGCAAAGCATATTTTAAAAAATCCTTTTTGAACATGTGTTATTCCACAATTGTCATACATGGTACAGTTTTTCTACTCCAGTAGCCTGTAATTCATTGTCAGTATTTTTCTGAAAATCAGTATTTTTGTGTCTCTTCAAGAGCTACTGAGAAGTGCTTTATATTGCAAAGTAGGAAATTGACCTTTGCACTGGCTAATTGAGTTTTTGTAGAGATGAAGGGAAGAGGGAAGGGTTATCTGAGTACAGATTAATTAAATTCTCATAATTGTGTTATTTTGGCATTTAATGTTATGGTGCTGTTGTGCAGAAGATGCTTTTCACCCCTAAGTTAATGCAGACTTTGCTGCAGTTTAATAAAGAGTTTGGGAATTATTTCAAAATTCTTTCAAATTTCTTCAAAAGTCAAGATACAACTTAAGGAGCCATTTGTGGTTGTGGAGTTTTGTAAACCCAGGTGCATGGCTGTCCGTGCCTTTTAAATATAAGTGGAGTCTAGAGAAGAATGTAGATCTGCGTTAGAGGATAGCAGTGGCAGAGAGCTTATCACAATGGTGGTGAGATAAGTGTCAAACACTTCCACTGATAATTTTATAGTAGTTGAAAACTATTCCATAGATCTTCAGGAATCATGTATCTGCATTCTATTAAGTTAATGGTTTGAAACGCAACACAACTCCAACCCCACAAGTGTTTAATGAGTTATTGTTTAACTATTTGTCTTTGCAAGTTTACCTGAATTTTGAGCTGTGGATATTCACTCAAGTAGATTGCAGTCTGCAAGTGACTGCTGTTGTAGAGTAGATGAAGCTGCAGACTCAAGCAGTTTCTAGTCTGGGGACTGGTGAAGCAGCTGCACTGTCTCTTGGCTGAACTTCTATTTTCTGTGTTACTTTCAGTAGCAGTGAAGTTCAGCTGGGAGCTCTTAACACTGTACAGCCATTTTGGCCAGATGCTTCTCCTGTTGTTTTCAGCTCCAGCTGTTACTCTTGCCACTGGCCAAAAGTCCCATTACTTCCATGTGGCAGTTTAGGTGCAGATTTTTTTGATGTTCTCTGAGATGTGTTGCGCATGTAGAAAAGGTTGTAGGAATGTGGGGCTAAAGAAGATCATTTCTGCACTGTCCTTACACAAAGTCAAACTGCAGAAGGATGTCTGAGAAGAATGAGTCCCTGGACTTAGGAAATGTTTCTTGGGTGCTCTTTGTTTCCTCTTGGCTGTTACATGGGTTTTCCTGTGGTGTGAAAGCAGCATCCATTCAGGGTCAGCATTGCTCAGGCTGTGCCAGGGGATTTGTAATAACTGACTCTTCTTGCTGTAAGTCAGAAAAAAGAGGTGCAGAGTAATTGGAAGCCTGGTAGGCTGCTCTTCCTAACATCAGTGTAGAAAGAGGAATGATGACTCCAGATTCTCTGCCACTGAGGGGTCTATCCTCAGCACAAGAGCTGCTGTCCCTTCTTGTGTTGGCAGATACATTGTGAGTGCTGGAGGAGTTGAGGGTCAGGATACCTGGATTGAGAAATGAAGGTGAATTTACGGAGAGTTGAGTCAAATCTCAACTCTCCAGCCTCCTAAAGATGCACTGCTGGGCTGTCCTTTACCCGGGGGACTTGTTTGTTGAGGAAGGAGGGGCACACCACACAGTTCACTCCTTGGTGATGACAGGGCTTACAACATGAAATTGCCCCCAAATGTGAGACTTGTGGCTTGGGACATTGTCAAACTTACTAATTTTATCAGTTGATCTACAATTGGTAGAAAAAGATAGCTGGTAAAAGAGGTTGCCTTCTGTCCAAATCTGTAGGGTTAGCAGGTATGTTTTGCTGGAATGCATGATGTTTCAGTGTGTCTTGCACTTGTGATGGTGTTATTTTAGTACTTCTCCATTGATTGCTGTGGGACTGCTCACTAACTGAAGGAATATTTGACTTGCATAAAGCTAGATTTTGCCATCCTTAATTGTTTTTAATATAGTGTGGCTTTTCATAAACGTTCTCACTGCAGGTTTGTTGTTAAACTTAAAATCTAGTCCTGAATTCTAAATCTCTGTTATGTGCTTGTACATGTTATGTCTTGCTCTGCTCTTAGAGCTTCATGGCATCCTAAGGCAGCAGCAGACTCACTTCCTGCTTTGAATTATACTGTCCTCTTCTGACTCTTTCCATAGTTGATCACAAGCTAAGTGGGAGTAGTTAACAGCTGAAATGTGTAGACAGGGAGTTTGTCCTTCAGAAGGTTCATTTCTGTGCAGCTCTGTTTAACTAAATGTTTCAGTATCTTGGTGTATGAAAAACTTTATAATAGCCAAACATGTCAAACATTGAAAAAAAAAATCTGTATTTTAAAGTTATTCTTATTTTAAAATATTTACCAGTAGCAGATGTCATCGTGATGCTACTGTAAATAAATAGTAATTGTAGTCTAAGATAGTGGACTATCTCCTCTTCAGGCTTCATAAACAACAGAATATATACATTCAATTAACTTGCATGTTTGAGCTACACACTGGAACATTTTCAAGTGACTCTTTCTTTATAATTAAGTGTTCTTTCAGTAATTTCTTAAAACTAATTTGAGATTAAAGGTAAGAGGCTTTTTGTTTACTCAAATTGTACTAGTAATTTCTGTTATTGTTGATATGTTGTTTTAAATTTCAGGAGATAGCTACCATGTAATCTCAAAAAAAATTGGGGTTTAGTTTTACTTAAAATGACCTGGACTAACTGGAGCCATTGGCCTTTTCCAAATTAATTCTTGCTTGAACAGTAGAATTCGTTCCTTCTTGGATGAAAGCATCTCCTTTAGAAAAGCATTCTTGTCCAACTCAGGGAGGGAATGTTCCCTGAATTAATTCAGACTTCTGTTATGTGGATAGTCAGGTTAGAGGATCTGGCATCTGTGAACAACTCCAAAGATACAGTTCTTTGTTTCTGTCACATGTCCTTATATATAGCATTCTTTTACAGTGACTGGGAGTTTCATTAAGTTGAACAGCTCACATAAATGAAAATACTTGGGTGAAACAGAATCTTTGTCAAGGGTACAATGCAGTAGAAGTCACTATGAAATTTAGAGTGCATCTTCAGTGTCTTTGGATTTTTTTCCTCCTACTAATTCCCAGGGCCAGTAATCAAAACTTTTTTTTTGCTCTTGTATCTAAATATAACTTTCCCTATCTCTTACTCTCTTTTAAAAGATTGTTTCTTGGGACAGGAAATAATAAGCAACAAGTCAACGAAAAAGAAATACTCTTCTGGCATGTAAAGTAAACAATGGTTCGAAAATAACAGAAGTTGAATTTGTGGGGAAAAACATTAGCCAGAGGTACACAGTTGGATTAGAGAGTAATTAATTTTGAAAGCAAAGTAATAATACTATGCCCTCTTATTTGGTGAAGCATAGTGCACTATATAAAGAGCTATTTTTGATTAATCTGGCAGAAATTTAGTTCACAGATATGAAAGTGATATGTGGATCAAGAGTTTTCTAATTAAAGAAATGAGTTAATAAAAATTAATACATTAATCTCTCAAAGCAGGATAAGCCCCACTTAGTTCTCAGTAAGGGTAATAGAAATCATGTGGTTAAGTTGTCACAGAATGCTTAGAAAACTTGCACTTCAGACTGTGGTAGAGAGCCTGAAGCAGCAAGAGTAATTGGGCTTTCCCTGATTTGCCTCAGTGGGGCTTTTTCTAATTTTTCCTTTTTGTTCTGTCTAGATGTTTAATAAAATGAAACTATAAATATTTGTGGATTTGTTAGTTTGTCCTGGCATAGGGGAGAGACTGACAGGTTGTACAGTCTGCTGTGGATATTGGTTGAAATTATTCACTTGTGCATGTTTTCATATGGGCACTTTAACATTAGTTTTCAATAAATGAACTTGAGTCTGAAAAAGAGGTTCTAAGTCTTTTGGATACTAAATATTTTTTTTAAGTAATTTTAAATTAATTTTGATATCCATAAGGTTAATACTTCAGGAGACTTTGCCTTCAGTACCAGGGAAAGTAACTCCAAACAACTATGTCATACCTGTTCCAAATTTCTCACTTGCCACTCTTGTTAATCTGATTGCAGATATTGGACCCTACCTATGACTGTACTGAAATCTGAGTTGCATTTTTGAATTCTACTTTAGTTGTTACCCACTCCAAAATGTTGCTGTTCCCACAGCATGTATTTCAAGATATTAATTGAGTGAAAAATTATGAAACTGTTATGTTTGATTCAGATGTCAGCAATGCCTGTTACTCTAATTTGGTGCTAACAAAAACATACATGAATATGTTTCCTAAAAATTTATATATATGTCCATATTCTTAATTTTTAACCAAGAATGCCTTGTATTTTAATAAGCATATGAAAGAATGTGAACTAACAGTTGGCTGAATGAAGGTAACTGGCCTTCTGAAAGTTTTTCTGAGAATTAGTTTTTACATATATGCCTACCATAAGAGTCAATACCTATAATAACAATTTAGTCTTCAAGTTTTATTGTCTTCTGAAGTAACTGCTGCCATTTTGTTTATTTTGGATGAGTATTTGATTGGCAAAGCCAACTTCTTAACTTTGCTAAAGCTTAAAGAGGGGAGGAGTATTGAGAGACATGCACAAGGTAAAATAAAGCTCACTTCTAAGTAGGAATAGAACATGCCTCTGTCATGGGGTTCTGAGTTTCTTTTGTTTTTGCGTGGGTAGTGACAGAATAATCTCAGTAGCCCCATGAATGTAATTACCAGCTTTTCAAAGTCTTGGTCTATATAACATAGAATCATATTAAAAATTTTTGAAAAAAGGGATTTTAATGTTCTAATGTTCTTTGTTTTTATTTGCATTCACATTTCCTTTTTTGCTCAAGATGTTTTCACATTTGAGTACTGGTATTATGTGATAATAATGTACTGATAATATCCCCTAATGCCACAATTTCCTTGCAGGCTGCCTGTGACTTGCTGCGGAGGATAATACGCATCTTGTATCTCAGTAAGAGACTTCAAGGACAACTGCAAGGAGGAAGCAGAGAGATAACAAAAGCTGCCCAGAGTCTCAATGAACTTGGTGAGTCCTTAAGTCTTAATTACTTGTAGATATATTTTTAGCTTGCACTCACATGATTCACACTAGTGTTTGACTTAAAAAACAAAGAAACACCCAAAACTTTTTACTATGGTTCTTGCTTTCTACTTCCTGATTTAAATTGAGAAATGGTGTGGACAGAACTTATTAGTCCTTTACCTTTTTTCATATAACTTCTCTAAATACAGGTAGTTAATAATGTGAATATTCTATGATAACTTGTGTTCTTTTGGGCAACATTGTTTTTGTGAAGGAATTTCTTACTGGTTTATGTTTCTATAAAACATCCTCAGAGGCAGCAGATAAATATTTAGCTTTTAGGAGACATTGCACTATGATAAGGCATAGTTTAAATTAGTTAATGTCCTAAAAGAAAGATATTGGCCCTGTGACTTTTATGAAAGCCATAGGTGATATGATATACAGATACCTAACCTAATTCAGATACTGGAAGTGTTCTGCTGCAGTAGTGACTAACTTACCCTTTATTTTATTGGCTTCTAGGAAGAATAATGGGGTAGTTCTCATGAAGGCTCATGTTACATTGCTAGAATGTTTTCTGTACTTGAGCTTGGGAGGTTGCAGGCTGCAGGATGCAATGAGGAGCATCCCATTAGTCTGGGAGAGATAGTTGGTGGTGTTGTATATGGTATCTTGCCAGCTGTTTCTCCTCTGATTTAATGGTATCAGATTCCAACTTCCAAAAATAGGTTGTGGGAGGGCTGAACTATCAAACATTCAGAATCATCCTGAAGTTTATTTTGCGTATTTGTCACTACTGCTCTTTTTATATTGTGTGATCAAAAAATTATTAGACAATGACTTAATCTTACAACTGGCAGATGCTGTGTTGCAAACAAAAAGTTTATATATTTATTTAGTATATCAGTCTGATTGAAGCACTTAAGTACCAATTATATCATTCTAAGGTAGAATATTTTTTCTGATTCTTTTTACTTTTCTTTCCGTTTTGCTCTTGCATTATAGCTTCAGAATATAAAAAGTAATACTGTCTGTTAACTACCTGGATTGCAAGTGTTGTGGGATTAATTTGAGTACTAGATCCTATTAAACAAATTAGTACAATTTAGTGCTAATCTAGATGTTTAGTGTAGATTTTAGGATTTCTTTCTTTGAAAGAAAATGCCTTTTACTACTGGCCTTCCTGTCTTTTTCTTTCACTGTTTAACAAAAAAAGTGCAAGCTCTTTTTTTAAAATGCCACATTTTTTTGAGTTTCTTGTTTTCAAATACTTGGTCTTTTCCTAAAGCTCAGCAAAGTCTGAGTAATTATTGTTAAAGATGAAGGGAAGTGTGTCCCCTTGGGGGGCCCTTTTGAGTTTGATTCTACAGTCCATGGCAGTAGCCAAGGCTTGGGGTCCTTAATTTAATCCTTAATTCTGGATGGTTTATGGCCAGGTAAAGTACCTGTCTATTGTCATTTATCTCTCCATCTTATTTCCTGGTATCTCTTCCTTTTTTCTCTCATACCCCTCCATCTGCATCCCTCCTTCATTTTTGGCTACCTGTCCTTTGTTACCATCTACTGCCCACCTTGGCTGGTTTGAATTCTTCCTGCTTCCCAGCTGGCCATGCCTCCCAGCACCTGGGTGGATGGGAACACCCCCCTGGGGAAATGCTGGTGCAGGGAATTGGAGGTCCGTGTCCTGTGTGGAGAGGCAGTGATTGCTGGGTGTGGGGTGGCTCTGTTCCAAGGGGAGGAAAGTGCATGGGGGCTGGAGTCAGCATGGGTACTGCTGTGGGAGTCAGCGGGAAGGGAGTGTGCTGCAGGGAACCTGGGTTGTGGGATATGACTGGGGAAGCACTGTGCTGTGCTTCTGGACTTGGAAAGCATTGGAATGGGTGGGAAATCTCTAGCAGAGAGGTGGTGGTGGTGTGTGGCAGGAGAGCACTCGGGATGGGGTGGCTTGGGGTGAGGTTGTGGAAGTGCTGTGCTTCAAAAAGATGGGAAATGTGATGTGGTGCTCTGTGGTGTCAGGAGGGTGGGAAGCATGGGGAACAGGCACTGGATGCTAGCAATTTGGTGGTGAGATATGAAAGCTTTGGGAGGCCTGGGGAAATACTACAACATCTGATGGTAGTAAATAGGTGGTAGACATGAGTGGTGTGAAAGGCTGGTATTGGATAGGGACCTCTGTGTCCCAGAGGCTTGCTTTTGTGTTGGGGTTTATGTCCAAGATGAATACTGATCTGTGGTTTTAGCCAGATATTCCTGAATATCCCTTTCATCTCTCATTCAACGAAAAAATCATTCCATTGTTTATTATCTTTTCATTGTACATGTGGTGCAGAATAATTTCTGCTTGGTCAAAATCAGCACTGTGATATTGCTGTGAAAGCTTTGTACTTGCTGCGGTAAAAGATACCTTCCATTGCTTGTAAGGTGTTCTGATGTTGAGATAACTGTCAAGTGTTTTCTATGTACTGCTACACTCTGTATGTTTGAGAGACACAAATGTGCGTGTTTAGGTATGTATTTAACACACATTCCTACAGCTGATCTTTGTTAGTTCACTTACAGCTTTTACTTAGTTGTGTCTTGAAGTTTATTTTGCAGTGATGGGAAAGGCTATGGTAAATATATAAAATATTTGAATTAGGTAAAAATGTGGGTCAGTCAGAGGAACTACAAGAAACAGTAGCTTTTACTGAGAAGCAGTTTTTTCTGGACACCTAAAGTTGCTAGTAGTCTGCAGATCTCCAGCTTCAGTGTATGATGTTAGGAAGATGCTTTCTCTGAAAGCATTTGGTAATATTTTGACTGCAATCTCTACTTAGAGCTGAAGTAGATCTGGAATTCCTCTGTGCTGGAGTTCCACATTCTTTGAAATTAACTTCACACTTTGGCAAAGTAAAAAGAAAAACTGAATTTCCTATGCAATTTTAGAGATTAAAAGTGATTTGTGAGTGTGTATGTGTATATATATATATTTATATAAAATTAAACCCCAGACTTCTTCAACTCTTCTACCTTCCAACATACTTTGGGTTCTCTAGCAAAGCAGAGTAATCTATTAGCTGCTTCTCTACTGCTATTTCTTTGTATCATACAATCCAATTCAGCGTTTGCATAGGTAAAACAAGTGCCAATATTCAGATGTCACACAGTGCCTAATGCAGTGAATTATATGTTCTGACTGTGCTTCTTGGTGGTATTTAAATACAAATATTTTATAAAGTGAAAAAGAAACATTCCTAAGCAAGATTAAACAATAGAATGTGACAAGAAAATGGTACATTATATACAGTTCCCTTTCACAGAAAAAATTCTGCAGGCATTAAAATATCAGCTGTCTTCCATGAGGGATGTGGAAATTACTGTCTTTAACAGTGGCCAGTTAACTTATCCAATGGAGATGAAAAAATTCTGAGTTGTGCAGCAAAAGGCCAGTTTAAGCGTGGACAGGTTAATTCCATCTGTCAGTTACAGAGCTACCTCTGGACAACAAAGGATTTCTCTCTTTCCCTGATGTCATCATTATTCATATAAATACCTAGACTTCTTTTAATGACAATAAATTCCTCATCTCTATATATGCTTGTATTATAATTTATGTCTCAGCAACTTAATCTGTTTGCTTAAATGATCTTGTGAATATATAGTATTTCAAGGCAGGCTCTTGAACCAGCCATAATGTTGCTCTTTTGTAAACTCAGACTTACTCTGTGACTAAGCTGTGCAGTCATAAAATGAAGGAGAAGGGATCTATTAAAATACAGTGTCAGGTATCTTCCATATATAGAAGTTGTTCCAGGAAAACATTGTCTTCCATGTTACTTAAGAGAGAATGGGCAAAGATAGAACTATGACCTTACTTTAAAGCTAAATATTTCTAAAGAAGTAACAAAATATTGTCAGTTATTGAGGTCTAGCTAAAATGGAGAAAACTCTACGTATGCATTGTGCTCCTGTTGTGGTTTAACCCCAGCCAGCAGCCAAGCCCATGCAGCCTCTTGCTTGTTCATCCTTGAGTGGAGGTGGGGTGGGGGAAGGGTAAAGTGAGAAAACCCATGGGTTGCTATAAAGGCAGGTTAATGAGTAAAGCAAAAGCCAGGCATGCAAGAAGAGCAAAACAAGGAATTAATTCACCACTTCTCATGGGCAGGCAGGTGTTCAGCCATACCCAGGAAAGCAGGGCTCCGTCACACGGGGACACAGACACCATCACTCTGAATGTCCCCCTCTTCCTCCCTCTTCCCCCAGCTTCATATGCTGAGCATGACACTGTATGGGATGGAATATCCCTTGGATCACTTGGGCTCAGCTGACCTGGCTGCGTCCCCTCCCAGCTCCTTGTGCACTCGCAGCCTCCTCACTGGTGCAGTAGGGTGAGAGGCAGAAAAGGACTTGACTCTGTCTAAGTCATGCTCAGCAATAACGAAAACATTTCTGTGCTATCACCACTATTTCCCACACAAATCCAAAACACAGCCCATATCAGCTACTATGAAGAAAATTAACTCTATCCTTGCTAAAACCAGCAAAATCCTTTATAAAGAGGGAGCAAAGCTTACCTGGGCCAGTTTTTTAGGTTTAACATCACAATACAAGATTTAAGGAAATTCAAAGAAAATAGCTTGTGAAGAAGTGTTGCTGGGCTGGAGAAAATTGAAATTAGTTAGGGAATGCATGATACTAGGTGAAATACAATTTGAAAAAAGTTATTTGGCTGTGCCTGGAAGGCCTCTTTGTAGATGGTATAATGTAGGGGGTGGTAGTCTGGTCTTCTAAAGTGTACCCCAGAACTAGTGACATCCGCACAATGGTGACAGTAGTCTTGGACATGAAAAATTCTTCTGGAGACTAGAAATAAATTTGACTTAGCACTTTTCTAGGGTAAACAGTATGGATCATACATGATTAAAAAAGCAAAAAAGCCTGGATAAAGCTGATACGTCAGTTAGAGTAGAAATTAGGGGCAATGGAATGAGGAAAATTACTTCTTATCTACCTCTCTTAATGTGGTTTGCATTGTGGGACCTTGTCTTTCCACTGTTCAGGTTTCTCTGTTTCAGTGCACTTTTCTAGTATTGCTGCTACATGTAGTACCCTGAAGTTTCCACTGAAAGGGAACACTGTTGTAAAGACTGTGAGTTATCTATGGTACTGCAGCTCATCACCCACTTTGTGTCATGCACTAATACAAAATAGTGCTTGATGTAGGGAGACAACATGGTCTGTGTTTCCCCCAGCTTTGAAAATATCATTAATTAGAGCAATATTATAATCCCAAATATTATAAGCCTAGAAAGTACTGTTTTCCTTCTTGTTCTCTATTGCTAATGGGCCTATTTAGTAGAAAAGAGAGCATGTTCCTTTGTGTACATATATATAGCATGTGTATGTATATACACATGTATATAATAGCATGTGTATGTATATAAAGATTTATAATATTCATAAATACAAATATGAACAATATGTATATTCATCTTAATGTATCTTAGATACTTTTCAGAGTAATCTCATTGTTCTTAGTGGTTATCTTCGTGAATTCTGGGGGGAGAGATTAGATTCCCGAATCTAATGGAGAGCTTGTTTTATTGAAAATAGATCTTACTGCAGTCTATTTTAGACAATTCAAACTAACTTGACTTCCTTAAGCAAAGGAACTCCAGAACAAATAAACTATTTGTTGGAGTCTATATAAAAGTGCTATTAAATAGCAGGACACACAGATTTATCAAGAATGAATCCTGTTTAACCAACCGTATTTTCTTTGTTGGCAGCATAACAGGCCTTGGGACTAGAGAGATCAATGACTGTCTTGTAGTTTGATTTAAATAGGGCTCTTGACACCATTGATTTAAATAGGGCTCTTGACACCGTGTCACGCTAGCAGGATCAGCAATAGAATCCAGATGAAAATGTCATTCATGCAGTGAATTCAAAAGTTTAGAGTAAGCTGTACCCCAAAAGCCTTCATCTGTTGTTCACTTACCCAGCAGTATATCAAGCGAGGTGGTGTTAAAACGTGTTCTGTAGCTGGCTTGTGTTTTCGTTAATGATTTGAGTGATGTAATATGGCATATATCCTTATTAAATTTATAACCAATAATCAAGCAGAGAAGAATGGAAAGTATGTTAGGAAACAGGGTTAGAATGAAGGATATTCTTAGCAAATTGGAGCTACGTCTCAGCTGAACTGATTTTATTTCTCTTTCAGACAAGTGCTAAATCCTCGCAATAAATAGTTGTAGTTAAGAGGGGGAACAGGAGAAATTACTGTATGGATTACAGTTCTGCAGAGAGAGTTGATAGTTCCTCACAAATTGAGTGCAAGCCACTTGTTCATTTATTTTGTAGCAGTGTGACATTGTTGGCAATGAAGTTTGTACTCATCTTTATAAGGAAGGGTGTTGTGTACAAGGCACTTGAAACAAATCTTTTGTTCATGCTTCAAACAGTATCAAGTCCCTTTTGAGGCCCCTCATTGAAGGAAGACTTAGGTTAATTGGAGAAAGTCCTAAGTACAGCAACAATGATGGCTGAAGGTCTAGAGGATGGTCAGTGGGTGGAGGAACTGGAAGTGTGTGGCTGTGGTTTGGAGAAGAGGGGTCTGAGAGGGAGAATAATGTTCTTCAGATAAACAAAGGTTTTTCAGATGAGAAGGGAGTAAGTGGCTCTTCATATGCACTGTGACCAAAACAAGAAGTAATAGGCCTGAAATGAGGCAAAGGAATTTTTTTTCTAAAATGTTAGGAAAGAGTTCTGTCAGCAATGGTAGTTTCAGGGGAGCTATGAAGTCAGTATTTGAAGCCTTTTTAAAAGGGTTTTACACAGAGCATGTAACAGGAATAAAATCATATAGTCATGGAATAGCTTGGGTTGGAAGGAATCTTTAAAGCTGATCTAGTTCAACTCCTCTACAATGAGCAGGGACAGTTAGATAGGGATGGTTTTGCCTTGAAGTAGGAGACTCAGTAAGGTGATCTGCTACCAATCCTTTGTTACTCTTGGAGATGTTCCCCTTCTCCCTCAATTTTTGGTTGGTTTTTTTTTTGGTTTTGGGATTTTTTGTTTGGTTGTTTGTGTGTTTATTTGGTTTTGGTTTTTTGCTTTGGTTTGTTTGTTTGTTTTTGGTTTTTTGTGGGGTTTTTTTTTTTAGTTGGAATTTTTTTAATTTGAATTCTTGATGTAAAATATTCTTTACAAGTTGGTTTGTTGGGCATTGTTCCCAGATACCTCCTGGAATATTATTAGGACAGTGTGACTGGAAATTTCATGCCATCACTTCAATTCAGCCTCTTCTTATCATTCCTTCAGATGAAACAGATAAATCTCCTCAAAGACCTTCAGCTCAACCCTCTGACAGAATTACTTCTCTTCTGGTTGTGACTGACATTCACGAAACTTCACACAGTTCATTGTGTTACTTGAGTGCTGCAAAAACTGACCCTCAAAAGCTATGATGTCAGTCTGGTCCAGGAGAATGCAGTGAGCAGGAAAAAGGAAGTAATACTGACTATGTGAATGGAAGTGTCCTGTATCTAATTTTTTTTCCCCTTTTCTGGGAAAGAAGGCAAGCTGTCCAACTGTTTTTAAGAAAGATGTTACTCTATTTCTCTTAAGTTTTTTAGTATTTGGGATCAGTGATGAATATTGTTTTGTATGCATCAAAATACTAAGCACTACTAGTTAGTATTCAGGAAACAACAGTTCTAATTTGCTATTTTAGTAGTAAGTATTCACAGTAGTTTATTTTATACCAGTTAGCCATATCTGTTGCAAGGTAGAATTAACTTTACCTATGATTTCCACGGTGTACCTTATTAATTGAGTATTAAAATAGCATAAGTAATCTAACTTATACACAGTGACTTATTCTGAAGTGATTGCAGATTGGCTGACTGCAATATTTGTTCCTCAGGTTAAATATTATTGTCTAAAAGCTGTTTCATTTTAGCTGCTACAGTTTTTGCAGTAACATTCAATATGTGTTATGTATCTGTACACAAGTATTGCTAAACTTGCAATGGTAAACTGTCTGAACACCTGCCATGGATACTGTGGCAGCTCTCTTTCACTGCTGCCTTCTTCCTGTATCCTGTTCAGTGATGAACTTGATTTTTTTTCTATTCCAAGCAATAATTTACAGCGTAGAATTGCCAAGCCAGATCTTGCATTGACTGCTGTTAAAGTGAGGATGGACTTGGTTACTGTCATGTCAGTGAAGTCTTTCACTGGTAGTACACAGAGCAGACAGATTTGGTGATACTAATACTGCCGTGCACAGTTTCTCATAAGAATCAACACTCAACAAACTGGAGGGAAAATTTGCTTTCATTGTGCTTTTGCTTAGGGACTTAGATGCCTTACAATTTGCTGCCTTGTGCAGTACCTAGTGTCCTCCAAAATAATATAACACAGATCTATGTAGCACAGTTATTGTTCTGTAGGGGTAAGTGAACTTATTTGATTAATAGAAATTACATGGCTTTTATTGCATGACTCTTTGCTCTTGGGTAATTAGTCCTGCTGAGAATGACTGAATTATATTACTGGCTCAGAGCCATCTGCATTAGTGCCACTGCTTCAGGTGGTGCATCTGCATCCATAAGAAGTGCAAATATTCTGCTAAAACATTTTTCTTCTGTCTCCAGTGGTGTTAGCAGTAACACTGCCAGACCTTCACTGAAATTGTCTGGACTAAAAAATACTGTGCCTTTCTGTAGCTGAATGTAATCTCCATGTTCTTCAATTTCATCTTGTTCCTTTCAGTTGAGTTGTTTTTTATTTTGCTTTTTTATGTTTTTCCTGAAGTTCTGTTATAAGATGAAAGATTTTGCAAAAATTTGATATGCAAATTTTCTTTGTAGTATTCCAGGCCAAAAAAAAACCCTTTCTGGTGGGAAGGTCAATTTTTTTCTTATTGACTTTTGAAATAAAGGAAAATCTTGATAGTATCTAAAAAGTTCATTAATTTGAACTGTTGACTGTGAAATACCAAATTAATGTGCATGTAATAAATTGACTTTCAAAACTTAATACAGTTTTTCATTAGTAAGAGGCCAATAGTATATGACCTCTTTATCCTCTTTGAGCAAGGCAGACAGAACATACAGATTTTACCATCCAATTGTGTTTTGCTGTGACTAGGATTCCTAGCTTGGAAACCTGATGTTAGACAAAGCATTTTATGTAAATATTTTGTATGTTTTACCTAATCTCTGGCATGCATTCTTTTTCTAGTCATTTCAGTAGAAGACATTAAATAATTACAGGGACATGAGAGAAAAGACTGAAGTTTGAGTTGATGCCAGAAAAAAGTCCTGTTACAATTTTGTTTTTCAACATACCCTTTTAAATTACCAGGGTTTGGAATTTAATTTTCTTTATGCATACAGTTCAACAAAAATAATCCAAATACAGTTGTGATTCTGGGATTTTTTGATGCCTAGTTTCCTTTAAACAACCATAAACAAGTTTCAAGTTTGCCATATGGAGTGAATTGTGAAAATATTTTTTTTAAGCATTGTAAGCATTAAGTTGATTTCTGGTATTGATGAGATTAATGTTTTAGCTGTAACCACTCAAAAAAATTGATTTTGTTGTATTATTAAGTATTTGGTAATTTTAGTCTCAAGTACATAGAAATTTTCAGAGGGCTGTATGTCAGATGTTTTAAAATGGATTTAGTATTCCGCTTTCTGTCGTGGTGTTAACCTGTTCCTAAGAGATATGTTACTGATGGCCTGGTAGCAAGCCTGTGTCAGAAGTTAATTATGGTGTGTTCAAGTTGCTTTTGCTGTAGCCGGTGGAGTATTTATAAAAGCTTGTGTCCCAGGCCCATCAAAGACTATTTTCTGTCTTTTGCTTTTTTCTTTCTCAGTTACAGATGTCCACACCTGTTGTTCCTTGTATTTCTGGAAAGCTTTACTCTTTCAAAGTCCTTATCATCTGTTCCCTAAATCTGATTGTTGCTATTTCATTGTTAGTATCAGTTATGACTGTCATTGTGTGATCTAATGTATAGAAGTTTTGGTTGTAGGCCAATATTACATTTAGCTAGGCTTCAGCAGGTACGGAGTAAAATCTAGGGCCTGACAGCTCTTGATATATTTGCTTCTGAAAGTTCAGAGGACTCCAGTGGGAAAGAGATGATAGTGAACAATAACTAAGGGAGGGGAGGGGGGATGTCATGTACTGCCGCAAAGTGTTTTCTTCTTGGAGAGGAATTATTGTCAGGACAGCAGAATAACTGCACCCATAATGCAGTTGATAAGTTATTACAGATTTAAACCTTTGTGTGTATGGATAGTCACATGAGTACAAATAGCGTTTGCCTTGGTAGCACATTCAGTTCAGTGTTTGAGATTAAGCCAATACTTAGTATTTCTTAAAATTACCAATTACACTGTAACTACAGTGTCTTCCGTTTGCTTTGTTAATATGTTGTAGTGCTAGATTTATCTTAGCAGGCTGTAGCTTCCTGAGAGCTCAGTGGGGATGCTTAGGGCAATGCGACCCAGTTGCATCCCGTAGTCCATTTTGGACGGCCCCGCGATCTTGCTCCGGCAGCCAGCAGCGCTACAACCAGTGATGGTGAAGGAAGCGAGAAGGGTCTCCCAGAGGGGTTTGAGAGAACTTTAATCACACCTTGCCCCAGTGATCCCCAGAGGCAGAGAGACCTCGAAGTTCGGGTGCAGGGGGGTTTTGTGAGGGGCTCAGGGGTGGTCCCTGGGCGGGGTTGGGGTACAGGAGCCAATAGGGAGAGCCTGAGGGAGTGGCCAGGGCTAGGGCAGGGAAAAGTAGGAGAACAATGTGAAATAGGAAAAGCAATGGGTTAACAGATCACCACAGTAATACATGAGATGGTCTGGGGTTTTGAGAGCTAGAGGATATACCTGGGGTTTGTAGTGGCACCTAATGCTGAAACAGAGGAACTCCGGAATTTTGAAAGAAGAACTGGTTGGAAATGAAGAATAGAAGGAGTGATGGAAGGAGAAGTTGTGGAAGAAGCTCTTAGCAATTACACCATCCTGTCTTTTCTCATTAATAGGCTTAAATGTAAAAGCTAGGTCTCATAGTTCTTTTTTCCCAGTTTTTGTTTGCTTATTTTGCAGTTAGTGAATTTAACTCTGTAATTTTAAAATCTGAAAACTGTACTTATATTGTGTTTCTCTAATTACAAAATTTTCCTTCTACTCTCTTCTCAAAGTATCCCTGTAGAGCAGAAAGGAATTATACCAAGCTTGTTTCTGTTTTGCTGTAAAGGAATATTTGTTCCCCACCAAAAGGATGGCATTCCAACAAGGTTTGGACCCTGTTTTTGCTTTACCCTTTGATCTTTTCAAGTGTTTGAACAGTAAGTATTTTTGTATCTGTTAGCTAAGATGTGTCATAAGAGTGGAGATATGAAAGGATATGAGAGGAACCAGCAACACAGGCTTGTAGTTACGAACACTTGCGTCTTGCCAAACACAGGGTAAATACAAATTCACAGGAATTTTTTTGGTTTTTATTGTTTTGAGGCAGTTATGATTGTGTAATTAGTACAGATCCTAGGACATCTTTGAGTTTTGAGAAAAAGTATTGTTACTGGATAGTCATACTTTTTCAGTAGAACTGCATAATTAAAAGTAGAAAGAAAAGCTCTGGATTTCTGTTTCCAGGTGGCATACAAAAATTATCGAGGCCAAAAGATATCTGCAAGCTCTGTCTGCCTTTGAATCTAGTAATTTTTGTGCACTGACTTTAAAAACTCTTTATTAGTTAAAAAAAAAAAAAAATTGACCCGACCAAAGATGAAAAAAAAAGTTTAAAAGAAGTACTTTTGGCTGAGAGATCCAATGAGACACAGAGGTTAGTAGTGAGTCTTTGAGAGATTATCTTTTTGCAACTTGTAAATTATCAGTACATTGTAGAGCATATGAGTAGATGGCACGACTTTGAAAATAATTTGCAGTATCTCTTATGTATTACATGAACAAAGCAAAAGTTGTATGTGTATGTTCATGAAGAGAAAGGCGAGTTGAATTACATCATTTCAAACAAGAAATGAATGCAGGGATATCAACAAAACAGATGTCATCTCTAAATTTGGGCTATATTCTTACTGTATTTCAACAGACATCAGAATTTAAATAAACAGTGAAGAACTAGGGTTCTTAAGTTGGTGACACAAACAACTAACATGGAAAAATTTAGTTCTGTAGTTCTATTTACAGCTGGAATGATACATCTGAAGCAGTATGGATCCAGTGGTGTGTTCTACTCTGGGTGGAAGTTCTGCAAGGAGATGGCAGTTTTATGTTTCTGGCTAAGTATGCATAGGCACTGTCTGAGGCTCTGGTGGGAATTGGCAGCTATAATTTTCTCTGTTCCCTGAGCATTTATATACTTGGAAGTTCAATAGTAAACTGCAGGTTAGTCCTCCCAGAACTAGAGTAATGATCTCTAAGGTGATCAGACTTGGTGGTTTGAGTTCAGTAGATGATAACTTGTCCATGGGAATGTGTGGAGAAACATCACATGTATTTTTCCTAATGTGGCTGAGGGTAGCTGGGTTTTGTTTATCTATGGCCAATGGTGAAATCAGCTGTTTAGTGGTCAAAGAAATAACACTGAGCAGCAGTTCGTAATAACGATCTTTGTCTTTCTGCTGGGACTGAAGCATTTAGTAGTGTGTAACCCAGTGGTTCAACAGAAGAACATGGTTCATTCAGAAATAACATTTCAGTATTGTATCTCTGAGAAAACAGAGTGGTTTTTATTTCTTTTTGAACAATCAGATTCAGCAATAGAATGAGAAAGAATAGAAATTGATGAAATGGACTGGTAACTTGTTAGGTGACCATGGAAAGAAGTGAGCATTGGATTAGAATGATTATTAGAAGATCAAATAATGGTGGTAGCAAATAATTTTTGGAAAATTTCATTGAGGATAATAGAATGAGAAGTTTCAGTAGAAGTTCCTGTAGGTGCATATAGATCTGAGACTCAGCTAACAAAACCCAAAAGATGTTACTTTCACAACCCGCTGAATTAAACCAGAAAAACCAAATCATTACATGTTTCCGAAATGTGTGGAAGAACAGTGCTGGGAGCCTAGACTACTTGTCCTCTGCAGCCAGTGCTTAAAAATCACCCATTTCTAACACAAGAAATGCTATTTTGTGTTCTGTTATAATAAACAAACTTACTGGATTTGGAAGCCACTTGCTGCCAGAGTGGCAAGTTATGATGCATAGGGCGAACTGAGAATAAACCCAGTGTTCAGTGTTTCATTTTTGAAAGAGTTAATTTTCCATTGCAGAGGATCTTCTGTTCAGTAGGTGGGGCAAATGTATTTAGCCAAACTTGAAAGCTGAAAGCTTGTTGAGAAGGTTATATTAGATTGTGAAATACTGGCTTTTTGGCAATCAAGAAAGAGGGTAGTCCTGGCTTGAAAGCCTATTCTAATGTAGTGACAAAGCAAAGACAACAACTACAATTGGAAAGCAATGTATAAACACCACTGAATGCATTGCAAATTTAGAGTATAGATATGAAAAGTTTAAAATACTGCAAAATAATCCGTGACTGACTGGAACCAGAAAGACACCTATCATGGAATAAACGTATTCATATACTTGTTTGCAGATTGTTCATAAAGACGGAAAATAGGAGGATTTTTCAGTAAGTGCTATTGTTTTCTCTTTGAAGGCAGGGTAATTTGTTCTTCCATAGAGTAAGGATGCCAAATACTAACAAGGATGTTACACAAAAGTGCTAAGTTCCCAGAGACATTAGTTTGTAATTTCTTACTGAATGGGGAAGGAGAAAGTCCAGCTTGTGTTGTTCCAGCATTCAGAAGGAGATGGTATTTCTGGAAATCAATGTCAAGTAGATACAAAGCTACTCTAGAAAAATTGTAGACAAGTTGAATTCATTTGAAAGAAGAATTTAGGGCTGTAAAGCTGAATTAATGATAGTCAATTACCTTTTTAAGGAAAATATGTGTTGTCAAACAAATTTGTGTGTTTTGCTTACTGAATTGATTAAAGAAATTGTGTAGATGCATTATAGGTTTATGTGCATAAATTTAGATGACTTAAACTTTCCCTTAGGTTATTTTTCCCCATAGCAGGCATTTAAATAAGCCATATTCTTCTCACCTCACAGTTGCTCTACATTCTTAGTAGATAATTCCAGGTGAGCTGGAAGAGAGGAACGGGGGTAGGTAAAGCTAAACTCCTGTAAAGCTTTGGAATTGTACTGTGTGTTTTCTGGGATTGCTTTACCAATGTTGTTTCTGTTCTTGCATTCAGGCAGCTATGTCAAACAAATCTGTACTTGTGGAAATGGTGTAGGGAATTGTGCTCTACAGATAAAAACAGTTTTGTGGTTACCTGTGAATAAATGCAATTATACATGTCACAGTGGGCGATTAAGTGGGCTCTTTTTCTTGAAGATTAAGACTGTAGAGGTGCATTCATGGGGAGAAAATAAAGGACCACAGAAGGGCTCTTGGATAAGGAGGGAAAGAAATGGCAAGAGCTAAGGACTGGAAAATGAGGCCTGGCAAATTCAGAAGTATAAAATAATTGAAAAATTTTACTATATGCACAATTTTGCTGTAATTCCTCAAGTAAATACTGCTTGTTCAAATCTTGAACATAATAACCAACTTTATTCTGTTAATTTCTAATTAAAGTATAGCCAGTTCTAGTTAAAAAAGTCTAACCAAATGGCTATGAAAAGAAGACTGAAGACTAATCTTTGTTCAGGCCCTGGATGGGAGCCAGTATCCCTGTAACTATTGTTTCTGTCTTCTCTAAAAGATCAGTGAAGGTGTTACCATATGTAATACAAAGTAATGAGAAGTATAGAGTAAGATTTCATTCTTCATAGGAAACAGCTTTAAGAATAGGCTATTTTCACAGGAATAGTTTTTTCTCTTTGTCACCCAACTCATGCACATAATTTTCAAATATTGTTTAACCATTTTATCAACTCTTTTCAGTTATTGTTTGAAGCATAAAATAGTCCAGTTGTCTTATGTGTTTACCTTTCAGGTCCAACCTTCAGTTATTCACAGGCATCAAATATGATTACTGGCTTTGTTATCTTGAAGGTAGACCTTCTTCAGCTGAAAACCAGCAGGATCTCATACCTTTTTTCATGTAATCTCAGGGAAAAATGTGGAAACCTAACCTTGTTAAAAGAAGGAACTTACTATTATTTTGAGAACATACTGTTTCTCTGGCAGGTTGTCTACAATTTCAAAGATGCCCCTCTTGCCCAGTTTTAGCAGACCTGATTTGTAAACTAAAGTTGTGGAAACTTTTGACTGAAAAAAAATTGGGACATTAAAAAAATCAGTGGCTGAATCAAAAATTTCCCACTTCTATTCTACTTTATTTAAACTGCTCTGGAATCTTCACTGTATGCTGTAAAACTGAGGCAAGATTTGTTAGAAGCTTCTGAATATATGAATATTTTAAAAGATATATTTAACTTGTCTTCATGTGCACTTTTTTGTACTTCACCCATGTTTAATGCAAGTGCAGATGAGCTGTATACCTCCGTTTTAAGAATTTTGACTGTATGAGGTTATATGTCCATAATATAATCTTCACCCACAGATTCTCTTCATAGAATCACAGAAGGTTTAGTTTGGAAGGGGATCTTAAAGACCATCTAGTTCCAGCCCCCTGCCATGGGCTTAGATAACCTTCCACTACACCAGCTTGCTCAAAGCCCCATCCAACCTGGCCTTGAGCACTTCCAGGGTTGGGGGTTCCAACAGCTTCTCTGGGCAACCCCCTCCAGTGCCTCACTACCCTCACAGTAAAGAATTTGTTCCCAATATCTAGTCTAGACTTGCCCTCTTTCAGTTTGAAGCCATTTCCCCTTGTCTTGTCATGACATACTCTTGTAAAAAAGCCTTCTTGTAGGTCCCATTGGTACTGGAGAGGTGCTCTAAGATCTCCTGAGAGCCTTCTCTTCTCCAGGCTGAACAACCCCAACTCTCAGCCTGTCTTCACTGGAGCATTGCTCCAGGCCTCAGATGTCTCCACGGTCCTCTGGACTCACTCCAACAGGTCAATGTGTTTTGTGTGTTGGGGCCCCAGAGCTGGACACAGCAGCCCAGGTGGGATCTCATGAGAGAGAGTAAAGGGAGCATCACCTGCCTCTTTCTGCTGGCCAGATTCTTTTGATGCTGATGAGGCTAAGGATACAGTTGGCTTTCTGGGCTTCAAGTTCACATTTCTGGGTTGTATTCAGCTTCTCATCAACCAATGATGTTCACATCTTTTGTTTTGTTTGTTCTCATTCATTGATAGGTCTCACTTACTAGGTATTAGAGCTGTTAGCAGGCAGAATAATCTTCCTCATTATTATTAAGGTGTTTTACAACAGCAGTGGTCACATTCACCTTTTGTTTTGTGATGATACATACATTGCAAATAGTGTTCCTTTCCCATTTCTTTTGCCTTATGCATTTTTTCAGCCCATTGTAAATGCAGCGTAGTGCACAACTTACCACTGATATTTGTAATAACTTACTGATGTGGGAAGCTGTCCTTTTTTTCCTGCTTATCCCTTCTTCTCTCTATTTGTGACAGGAATTTATGAAAAATATCTTGAAATAAAATTTGGAAGAAAACTGTGGTGCAGAGTAGCAATAGGTTACTGTGCTTTTTCCCCCCTACTAAATGAGTTGAAATTGAATTTAATTTGAAGTAAAATCTCACAACAGATTGTGAGAGTTCCTGGTGCAATTAAAAGTAAAACTGTGCTAATACGGCTGCGTTAATAGCAGTCTGACATACCCAGAGTGACAGATTTTACAGCGATGTTGTTTCAGCAGTGACACTGATTTGTTTATTAGATGTAGTATCAGGTTAAACTGATACAATATATGGTAGGAAGTCAGAGATCATATCAGGGTAACAGAAACCAAAAGTATATTTTCAAAAACCCATCTTGGAAGGGAAACGAGGGTGCTCTGTTTGCCAACAGCTTTGTGCTCTCAGCCTGCCTGCCTGCTTGCCTGACTGCAGTGTCAGGAATCAGAATGGGGATATAGAAATGCTTATATGCAATTTATATGCATTATTTGAATGAAAAAAAAATCATTCAAACTATAAAAAAAAATTCGTTTTAATAATTTCAGGTTCTGTACCTACCACACAACTTTCACTGTAAATCTTCTGCTTTTTCATTTCAAGTGAGTTTCTTTTCATTGTGTGAGAATTTCTTTGTAAAATAGGAAAAAAAGATGATACAGACATCTATAAAGTAAATACACAAGAAGATATTTCTCTGATTTTGCTTCAATTTATAATAATCACTGACGTGTAATTTTAGAAAATAATATAAAGATGTCTAATGATATTTCTCTTTCAGTTTATTACTTTACAAAAATAATTAAATTGAGATAAAGAAGCAGTAGCTGAAAACATACTGTGGTCGTGAAACACACTCGAAGCATCCAGATGAACTGAAGTTATCTGACTAAAGGGAAAATTCAATAGCATATTTTAAAAGTATCACTGGGAGCAGATGCTTAACTTTCAGGTCTTTTCTTGTAATGCTTGTACTCTGTGTGTACTTTGTACTTTGTCTGTAGGAAAAGAGGTGGTAGCATAATGCACACTTTTGGTTTGTCAGTTATTCTGTGTATTATTTGCTAAATCAAAAGCCTTTTCTGGAGTTGCTGTTCATCTTGTTCTCCCCTCTCCCCCGGCAATTTTGGCACAACCACATCTCACACTCGATGATTCAAAGATAAGTTCTTGTTATTTTTTTGGCTGTTACAACCTAAAAAATGAGGTTAGCCTTCTTTCCAGAGCAAGTGCATGTTGCCCTCTGCCTGTCTGTGGTCCTGATGGCCATAGCTGCCTTAGAGCACTTCCTTCTGCCTTTTTCCACTGGACCTGTACTCCTCACCTTCTTCATGTCTTTCTTATTTAATGCTTATTGGCTCTGAGTGATTTTGATTTTTCTTTTAGTCAGTTAGTATGTGGTTTTTTTCTTTTTTTTTTTTTTTTTAACCTTCCCCAACCAAAACAAAACCCAAACCGTGGGTTTAATTTTGCTTCCTGAATTGCACAAGTGTTCTATGAAGTAGAAAAAGAAGAAGGTAATTACAGAGTCAGATTCTTCTTTCCTCGTGGTGTAAGACAAATACAGTCAGTGATATTATGGAAGAATGTGTGAAGTAGGAGTCCAGCTCTTACAAGGCTGGAAGATTTTAAGACAGAAGCTGATTGTCCTTAGCTATATGTTGGAGGTATTTTTTCTGAACAACAGATGACAGAAGAGTAATTTAGCGTGTTCTAGATTTTTTAATACTGCATTGAAACTTTGCTAAAGAGTGCTGTATTCTCTCCTTTCAAAAGAGTTTAATGGCAATTGGCAACTAAAACTTTCTTCATAGGAAACAAACATAATTCTAGAATATTCAACTATCAAAGAATTTTGATGATTAACACATACATTGTTGTTTAAAAGGAGGTACTATGTGCACTGCCATATAGTATGTGTAATGGCTAACACAATCAAAAATTTTTTCTGTCTGTCTGGGTAAATTCTGTAGCCTTTCAATGTATTATTTAATTTAAAACAAAAAAAGCCCAACAAGGGTGGGGAAGATAGGA
This sequence comes from Corvus cornix cornix, assembly GCF_000738735.6. NCBI lineage: Eukaryota > Metazoa > Chordata > Aves > Passeriformes > Corvidae > Corvus > Corvus cornix. The sequence continues at coordinate 13,614,717 of NC_047057.1, read as the reverse complement.
TGTTTAAGTCTATGTGTGGTGGGACACGGTGCATATCAGTCCAGTTCAGTGGACTCTTACCAAAACTCCTTCATATAAATATAAAATAGATGCTGATGTTAAACCCAGCTTCTGGTGTGTATGGATAAATAATAATTATGTATGACATACATGTGTGTATTTATGTAACAATGAAAGAAGAGACGTGAATTGATCTGATGTGTATCCAACTGCATACATTTTAAATTTAATATATTTAGAAAGTACTAAAGTGACTGCTATTCCCCTGGCACTAATAAAGTAAACAGAACTTCCAACCATGTAGCAGTGCCTTGTAATTCATAAAAATTGTTGCCTACTGGAAACTAGATATTTGTTATGTATTTACATTTCTGTTTCACAGGTTTGTGATGTACTAGTGTGTGAAGGTATGCTTCTTGAATATTCTAATAGATAACTGGCACTGCACTCTGCTTATTTTGGTATTTTTAGTGTGGGATAACCTAATGAGGTAAAATTGAATGGAAGTGCATTTGCAGTTAAAAAACAACATAGTCAGATACCAGCTAATACTTTAGAGACAGAGAACGTGTAGAAATTGGCAGTGCTTGCTTGTGTTTCTGAGATGTGTTTGCTGGAATTAATATTTTTAGAGTCCTGTGCAATTCTGCTTGCCTTAGGCTGAGTGGTGTGAAATGTAACTGAACTAATGACTCACTGTGGTGAGATCATTTTTAAGAATGTAGTGGGCTTCTTATTGTACAATACTATGGCATAAATTTGCCCTTTTTTCTTCAGCAATGCTGCCTCTTTGCATTTTGTTTTAGTCTATCTGTCAAGCACGCACACCTTCATATCGTGCCTGAAATCCTCTTGCGTCTGTAGGATATGTAGTGTGTCTTCACAATTTACTCTTTGTTTTGTCTTGTGTTTAATCTGTCATGTGGTACAGATCATGTATGGTTCTGTTTTATAGTGGCTTCTGTGTGTACGTAGGATGGCTCATATTCTTACTTGTATTCCTTCCTGCTGTATGCAGAATTTTCTTCTGCAGCCCTCGAAGTGTACTGCAACATAGTATAAGTCCCTTTTTAAAAAAATTGATGAAGATAAAGAATGGTAAATGTAAAAATGAACCTGCTTATGTTTGTAAAGGCAGTCAATGACTATGATCGACATAACCTTTACAACTGGGCTTAATCTCTTTGAGTGATTCCTAGGCTGCTCTTTCTCTGCTATGAAGTGCTGCTTCATTGCATCTGACTTTCTAATGAATGAGCTTTTAACACTAAATGTGTAATTCTTGAGGCTTTATTTAATTTTAAAAAGTAAAGTTATGTTGTCAAAAAACCTTTCAAGTCTGAAAGCTTTTCTTAAATGCTTTTTTCAGATAAGGACATGATGTAGACTTATTAATCTGTTCATTATGATTTCTCCTTTCCTTCTTTGTAAATGAATGAGTAGTATCTTTCATTTAAGAATGCTTTATTGGAAGATTAGTAATCACTGACATCATCTTATGATATTAACACTATACATGCCACCTTCTCTTCCTTCTAGTGTTCAAAATATAGAGGATAGCTTGAAAGGAAATTGAAGAAGGGGCACAAAAAAGAAAAAATAATAGTTTCTGTTTAAGTATTTTGGGTACATTTCTTTTCAGAAGTTATTCCCAAAAGATTTTTTAAAGTGGTAAATGTGGAGGTTGTGGGATTTTAAAAAAAAGCTTATTGCATTTACTTCCTCTCTGCAGCCTCTCAAATACGAGGTAGGATTTCAACCCTTGTAGGAAATAAAGATAACTTGGATGAAAAAAATGCTCTGAATGGGTACAGTTGAATGCAGGTAGTGTTGGGCTAGTTTTCACAAACAAAGCCAGTGAAAATATGTTTGAATATATGTTACACAGTAATTTCACATAATCAGTTATTAACAATCAGATAATAAAGTTTCTAGGTAGAATTTGGATGATTGTAAGTGGCTATTGTTTGTGGAATATGGAGCTGTAGTATTATATTTTGAGTCTTCTGTTCTGGTAAGCTAAGGCATGAGCCCAAGTTAACTCAGGTACTTTACAAGTATTTTTTTTTAAGCACAAAACCAGTTTTGGCAAAACACATATGATTAATAATTTAGCGATGTAGTAGAAAAGAGCTTTTTGTTCCCTTAAAACTGCACCTGTTTTTTTATATGCAACTTCCGAAAAGTGCTTTAGAAATCCTAATTTTTCATGTAATACTTTAGTCAAACTAGCTCTCATATTCAAGGATATGCTTTGCTTTTTTATATGAGATAATAGTTATTGAGAATTAGCATTTTAAATATACTGGTAGCTGGTGACACACTGATCAGTTTATGTAACAAGAAGAGTGAAATCATGCTCATTGATTTTGCACCTTTTTGTTTGGTTCCCCCCTCCCCGCCACTGTTTCATTGAAATTACGAAATTTTTAATCATGGCATGGTGCAAACAACTTGACAAACTTATGTTTGGATGAATATCTTAATTCTTGCTTACAGTGCTATGGATTATGATAACTTCATAAGGCTTCTTCATTCTTCAGTGCAGGTTTAAGATGAAATTGAAGAAGATGATGTAGAACAAAGGTATGCCATGGCTGCCCAGGAAATACAGGAATAGGGTAGCTAGCAGTATTGGTGATTGGTTTGTGACAAGGCCAGAACTGAACACACTGGAAAATAATAAAGTTATCAAGGGCAAGAAAAATTACCTACTGCTTTAGCTGTGGCAGTTAACAATCATATCAATGTAGATAGATGGTATGAATGAAAAATTTCTGTATAAAAGGTCCCTGTGTCCCACTAGAGGTCTAGCTAAGCCCCTTCATTGTGAAAAATCTAAGCCTTTGCACAGGATTGACTCTGTTGGTTGTCTTTTAGTAGCAGCCAAATAATTTTCTTGTCTGTGATTTTTTCCTTCATTTAGCATTTTACGCCTACCCTGTCCATTGTAATTATTCAAAGTTGTGTATTTTCTATGTAGAAGTTGTGGATCTGAGATCATATATGCAAAACCTTTTACTTTTCGTAAGAGTACTGTCAATTTTTGGACCAGTCTGAATTTTTTTTCCCCATCTCAAAAGTAACTGATTCTGAACCATTCACTGAAGGACATCATGTAAATGGCTTTTTCTGTGCATGGTAGTCACATGCTGGAGAAGATTGAAATAAGTGGGATATCTAAATACGAGGTCAAAATGCTTCCAGGTTGTAGCTGCATAACATTCAGAATTCCTCTGATCAATACTGTTTATGAATTAAATTTAAAAATACCAGATCATGCAAAATGATGAATTTGTGCTATAGAAAAGCATTCCCAAGTGCAATTTTTGCTTAAAAATTCTTTTATATTTACAGAGAAACTGAGCCATACAAATATTTTTAAAAGTTTTCACTTCTTTAAGGCTATTTATTTTCTAAAAAAAGAGGACTTGAATATTTTTGACAAATATACACATGGTGTTACGCTAACAAACAGCCATGCAACATGTATCTTACATAATGAAGAAATCGAATATATAAGACCTACTCTATTTAACATATATATTGAAAATATACAGTCTCGCCAATAGTTAAAAAAGTTTTTCTTATTTGGCAGTATTTTTTTACAATTTGTTCAAATATTCCGTTTGATGTGTTTTGGTGAATACTGAAATCTAGTCAGTGACAACCTGAGGTACTAAACATTTCTGCCTTACTTCGTTGTCTTCAAAGGTAATCTTTTTGTTCCTTTTAGGCTCTATCCATGAGTTGTGTATTACAGCATTATTTGGCATGGGATCTGCTTCCACTATTGAAACAACTCGCTTTTTCATCTTACTTTTCAGAACTTTCTGAAACTTTTGCCTTGTGAATGCGTAAAGTAGAGGGTGAAATATAGTTGTTCCATATGCCATTACTAGAAAACATAATCTCAACTTTACCAAAAGGTCACTTGGGCCCAAACATAAGATAGTGGTGTTTAAAACAGAGATGGGTGTCCAGCAGAGAAGGAATGTTGAGATAATCAGAAGGGACATTCTGAAGACTCTCTTTTGCCTTTCTCGTCGCTCCCGGTGCCGTTTTACAGCTCGGCGTAGAGCAATTATGACAGACACAGAAGTCCTTACACCAAAGACGACATTTTTGCCTGCACTGCTGTGGGACACATCCGTAGTCTCATGCTGAGTGGTCAAAGAAATAGTTTTTTTCTTTCTGTTTTTCTTCTTTTGTCCCGTTGTAAATCTTGTACCAATCCGAATATTTAGGGCCTGGAGTATTTTGGTGTATGTAATTAACATTACTATAACAGTGAAGAAGAATATTGGAATCTGAACGAGAATGTGGTAGTACATTCCTAGTTCAGTGTGGTACTCGTTTGTACTCACACACAGAAGTGTCTTATTTTCCCAAGTACTTGCACTTTGAAGACTGAAAAAGTTGACTTCAATGAAAGGAATCAGGAAGGAAAAAAGTGAGATGATCCATATTGATGTCATTAATATCACAGCCCTTCCCATGGTCAGGATTCGATTAGCAGGTTTTACGGAGATGTCGTATCGGTCCAGGGTGATAGCGAAGACGTTGATTGCAGTTGAAACACTTGCAAAAGAGACACAAGCCTCATGGAAGCAGCAGATGAGAGCAGTGTTACTCTCCAGTGAAAGCAGAAGGATAACTATAGTTAGAGGAATACATCCCACACAAATTATTACATCAAGTACATGAAGGTTCATTGTAATTATGTTACTGACAGAATTGATTAAGTTGGATTTCATACAGTAAAGTACCAGCACGGTGAGGTTGCTGCCAAGTCCCAAAACAATTTCTAACATCAAAAATCCAGTGAGAGAAACTTGAAAGCTTAATGGATATGACAGTGGTTGGTACATGTTGGTATCAATGTCATCAATGGCATCTCGGACTGTGATGTTAGATTCAGACTGCATGTTGACTTCCAGAACGGGGGAGAAACACATTCTTTTGTTGCAGCTGGTTTTTCTCCTGAAAGGTGAAATAAAATATGGAACTATTTGATTTCTTTTTTTAGCACTTATTGTAGATAAATGCTGGGGAAGGAGGAGGGAGGAAAAGCAACATTGTTACCAAACTCTTCATTTACAGTATGTTTTGAGCTTTAATTGGCATGGGCTCAAAAGCCTGAAGATCTAGAATAAGGTCTTTCCTTTTTAAAAGAAAGCAGGATTTGCTTGAAAAAAGAAAAAATAGTGAAAAGCTTCCACTTAGGGAGGCAAGCCTTTGTTTATAGTGATGTGGTTTTTCACAAAGGGCTCATTTGTTGAATAAACCATACTTTGTGCATGGCCTTTGTATTTCTCTGAGGGTCATTTTAGAAGAATGTTGTTAAGTATTAACAAATTAGTGATCAAGATCATTTTAAAAAGCTCTTGTGGAAAAAGAAAGGAACATGGAGCACTGTTGCTTATGTATCATAAAAAGAGTGTTTAAATTATTTATGCCAATTTATCCACCTCTTTCTTATGAGGTTTACAGTAATGTTGTGGACTGAAATGTGATGTTCTGTAATTCAGCAGATTTTTACAGAGTTTAAACCTTCTGCTCATTTTTATCATTTATGCATCTATGTGTATGATGCTTGCTACTACAACAATTTTATATAAGTGTGTATAATTTCAAATGCAAAACTTACGTGGGTTTGGGAAATTAAGTTTCTTATAAAATACTACATTTCCTTTTTCTGATTTGAGTGTTCAATTTCTTCAAGAAATCAGTGCCTACATAGAATGGAAGAGTATTTAATTTTATTCCAGAATAGATTTAAGGGAATAATTTTAGAAAATAATATTTAGAAAGAAAATTGTGTCTTTTGGGTTTTGGGGTTTTTTTTTGGGGTTTTGGTTTTTTTTCCAAACTGCAGTTAAACCCAACAGATTTACATACATAGCATGTTTCTCTTAGGAATAAGTAAGGATCAAAAAGGTATTTATTTTGTCTAGCAGATTTTTTATTTTGTGTCTCATCTACTTAGTTTTACACATGCCAGTAAGTTTTAAATATATCATCTGCATGTAATACGTGGTGTTCGTGTTATTTATATTGTCAGCCAGCTCTTGAGTTTGTAATTGACTGAATAAATAAAAGAGAGGTTATTCAATTTCTTGTTATGATACTGGAGAGTTTTTTTTTTTTTTAGGTAGCTTTAAATTTAAGAGGGGACATATTTGGCTTGAAAATAAGTTTGAATGTCGACTTTTGTTCTATTCTGAATACATTAAAGTAGATAGCACTAAGGTGAACAGAATTGAGCTCTTTTAAAATGAAAGTATGAATTAAGCACACTTGGGATACAGTATGCAAATGGATTTCATCTGCAGTTCTGAAAAGCCTCAATTGAACAATACTATTAATTGCAAATTGTATGATGAAAATTCTTGGTATTCTTCAACAGTTATTTCACATGTGCCTCTTAAATAAAAAATATGTAAATTAGAACGTATTACTCTCAGGTGTGAAATGAAACAAGAAATATTTCAAAAGCTTTGTTTCATTTCTAATTTAGGCAACCTCTATCCATCTTACATTAACCCTCAGGAGTATGATCTCCTCTTGTATGCTGTCCTGGCTGTGAATGGATTTCAAGAAACCATTCCAAATGCATTTCTGGATAAATGAAGTTCTTTTCTATTAGCAAAAGCCAGGAAGAAATCAAAAGCAGATCTGCTAAAACAAATTACAGTCTCACCCTAACATTATAGCAACTGAGATTTTGTGAAAACAGAAAACCTCAGATGTGTTAGGTCATCATGAATAGATAGAACATCACCTCCTTGTTGCATTGCCTCGGTTTTGGGTGCGGGGAGCAGAGCCATGAGGGCAGCAGCTCGTTCACCCAGCGCCGCGCGGGCAGAGCTGGGGCACCTACCTGTTCTCTGTGCCTCAGGGGCCTGGCACAGCGTGGCAGCAGCTTGGCAGAAACTGATACATGGTGTCACTGAGAGATTTTTGACACGCACTGTAACCTGGAAATCAAGTGGTAGCTGAGCTCTTATTTCATTTCTTGCAGGTTTTTTTGTTTTCCTTTTTTTTGTTCCTGCAGTTCAGCAGCAAAAAAATCTGATTAAACACGGGGACTTCTTAATTGCCTCAGATACTTCTACAGACCAGGGCATATTCTGTGTGTCTGTTCTGAGTTTCAAGCCAGCAATAACAAATAAACCTTCTTTTAAGTGATGTTAATTTCCTTCCCCTGTTGCATTTTGTAGAAGCCTGTTTTTATTTTCCAGGTTTAAAGAAAAATAATTTCTGATCTCTGTTTTCAGAGTGTGTGGACATCCTTTAGTTTATGGTTGCGTATTTCTTTCTGTAATATTCCTGCTCCTTACATTTGAGTGATGGCTTAGTGAAAGAAGTTGCTATACATCATAAAATCCAGTTCATGTGCTTTGAGAGTAACCATGGGTTACCTAATTTGGTTTATTTTGATTTAAGGAGAATACATAACATCATAAAATTGAGAGAAAAATATCCATTAGTCATTATGACAAGTAAGTTATTTAATGAGTAGTATAGAAAAAGCTTGGTTAAACCTTTATTCAGCTTGCTGGTGAAGTATGCATATTCTCCTTTTGGGATTTCATGTTTCATTGTCTCTTCATGCATCAGTAGTTTCCACAATTCTGGTTTTAAATTATAAATCCCTCTTTAAGAAATGCTCACCATTTTAAGAATCAATCATTGCACTCTTCTTTTAATGAAAATCTGAGCAGATATGTTAGTCTTCCATGTATATTGTTGAAGTGTCATGCACGTAAATGGTAATGCAAGTGTGTTCCATGTTTTGTTTTTAATTCCTTTATGTCTTAAGAATACATTTTAGAGATGCATCCTGCTGCTCGTAGGTCATACAGCTACAAAGATACTCGGTCAACTGCATTCTTCATATTGTCAGTTGTAAAACTGAATTAGTTGCTGCATGCCCTTGTGAAGGGGAGGAAAAAAAAGGTTAAAAGTAGGGCTTATAATTTCAAAAATAAAATAATGCAAGAATATATTTTCTAATATCACTTATTTCATGGAATAAAGGATCTCTAAAACTGGACCTTATAGATTACGTAGAAAATCAGTTAGCCTGCTCTCTATTTGCCAGTAAAATCATATTCTTCTGTCAGCTTACATGAATTTAGGTTTTTTGGACAAGTTTCCTGTTCCCCAGATAGTGCAGGTTACAAAAATTCCTGGCTAGAAGCAATAACTGTTGGGTGTAGAGTGTGGCTAAAGCTAGAAAATGTAGTTTATAGCTCTGGTGAGCAGGTAGTTTATACCTACAACTCTCGTGTCTTTTAATGAGAAACTGAACAGAGTTAATGAGCCTTTTATAAAATATGCTTTTGTTTAATTTGCACACTGTTGTAATTTCCGTTCTTGAAATAAATGTTTAGCAAATCCATGCTTTTAACAAATGTACAGGATAACGAAAGAAGTAAGTTTTAAAAAAACAACAAAAAAGGGGGATTTCTTGAGCAATCAGAGATTAGTCATATTAGCCAACCTTCATAAAGCAAGAAGTATACACTAATTACAGACTGTCTGATCCTTCGAAGAGTAACTGAATAAATCTGAAACGTATTTAACTGCCAATATTTGGAAATACTGCTAAGGGAGGAAAAGCATATTCCCAGCTGCTTTATGTGGTTGTTTTCCTCAGTACTGTATGAGCTCAAACTGTACTGTCTTCATGTTGTATGAACAAAACAGGTTCTTAATATTCTATAAGACTTCCATACAGAATAACATTTTTCTATCATTATATTTTTAATGGGGAAGGGGAAATAGCATTTAAATATTTCCTGGTCTTAAATATAACAATATATTACTGCTTAATATAAGTTGAATCTGATCTCTTGCCTTTTTTTCTCCAATTTTTACTTTGGTTTAATGTTGCTTATTCTGCATATCATAATAAGGAACAGGTCTTACCTCCACTAAAGATTTGGTAAATTCTCGATGCAGGTGAAGCAGTTCCAGGTTGGAGGGATTCATTTTGTTCACTTGTTAGCAGAGTAGAAGGGAAAGAGGGTAATAAGCATATCTTCAAAAAATGACCTTACTGAAAATTTGTGCCTGTACTGTGCCATTGTTTCAGCATACTGCTAATGTATACAATTGCTTTAGTTCTGGTTTACAGGCTGCTGCAGTCTCCCACTCTTCCTACGGTAGAATCAATAAGCATCTGAAAATACATAATGAACGTAATTTAACATACTGAAGGCTTCTTGTCTCCTGAGACACCACTGAGATTCAGGCTTTCTAAAAAAGAAAAGCAGTGCTTCTGAGAGGAAAGCTTGCGATGGGCAGCTTTTGCAGAATGACAGCCTACCTTGTCGCTTCTCCTCACTGCAGAGAGATGCAGTGCATTCACTAATTTTGATTGGTCAGTGATGTTGGGCTTAAATTGTGCTTCATATATGGGATTGATGCCCTCCCTCCCCCCGATTTATATAAGGATTCTTTTATAAAAGGACTAAATTTACAAATGATTTATGAATTCTGGAATATATTAAGGGTATGCCTGTTTTATTTTTACCTTTTCACTCTTTACTTTGTGTACACTGGAAACCACATGGCACTGAGAAAAAAAAAGGGATTAAAGGTTTATTACTTAAAAAGCTTCCAACAATCTATATTTGAATTTGCCTACTTTCCATTTCTGAACCTTTTAGGTGTTTGGGAGTTTTGTTTGATTTTTTGTTGGTTTGTTTGTTTCGGTTGGCTGGTTTTTCTTGTCCTAAGAACATTCTGAAATAATACTGCTCTTTAAGCCATGCTGAATTTCACCGTACATGTTTACATACAAGTGGTCATCTAGGTCTTGCAGCAATAAGTTGTATTCAGGACAACTTGGTATTGACATGAATATTAGGGAAATTTATGCTAGGATGCACAGAGATTATTCAGACCTTGATAATTATTCAGATGTGATAATTCGGTTGATTCATGATCAGAAAAAAATTATTTTTAGGATCCATCACTATGTACAATGTATGTATAGTTGTGGAGGTTATTAATTTTGTTGAAATATAAACGTCTATGTTCCACATGAATTTTGCTAGAGACTTCACAGGTTTTTGTAAGGATGTCTTTCTTGCATGATGTTCTTGACCTTCACTTTGCAAGCGATGTCTTAATTTTCACTTTTTATTTTGTAACTTATTTCTGAATCTGTTCTGTCAGTATGAGCAATGCTCACAACCACATAATGAGAAGTGTAGGACAATATCTGTTTTAATTGGTACTGGTGCTGGAGATAAATTCAGTATAAACCCCAAAATACTATTTTAAAAATTGGCTTGCTGAAACAAATAGTTTAAGAATATATGAGTATAAAATTTCCTGTAGGTAGTTTTTAATCTCAAATGAACGTGGGGATTTTTTTCACTGTGATTTAAAAGATTTTTAAGGTTTTTTTGTAAAGTGTGATAAAGTACTAAATGTTAGAGTTCTTATATAAGTAACTGTGTTAAGATGGTAGTTTGGGTCAAATTTTGATGGGGTCCTCTGTTTTTAGGTTGTTAATGCAAATAAAAAATGCAGTTGTGTAACTCAGATGTCTTTATTTCTTCTCTTTACTTCTTCTTTCAGCTAGACATCCAATATATTATTTATCTTTAGGTAACAGCCTGCTTTATTTATTGTTTAAAATGGCTTTGTATCCATCTAGCATGCTTCCTGTTCTATACTCTTTTCCATTCAGAAACTATGTAAATAAAGATTGCCAAAACTTTGAACAGGGATCAGCAGGTACCAGCTGGGTATGCTGAGTAGCAGCTGATTGAGCCCTTTGAGCTGTCTCTGTGTCGTCTGCCTCCCAAGAGCTTGAAACCAGTGATACCAGCATAGCTCCTAAGGGTGATGTGATAAAGAGGATTCCTGAAATGAAAGCATAAATACTAATATATTAAAGAGATTTACTTGCTTCACTTTCAGTATGACTAAGGATAAGTAAGGAAGCCTGTCTAAATTTAAACAGATGAATCTCCATCTCCCTTTCTAATTCTTCAGTGTGTCCCTGAACAAAGATGGAGGTATTGGATGATCTGTACTGTTAGAAAAAGATGTACACACGGAGGAAAATTGTAGCAGGATTTTGGATATACCATGAATATATGGTTCAAATGCAGGCGAAAGGGTCACAAAAGATTACCTATATGACAGGAGGTGATATTGGCAGAAGTTTTATCTGCAAAAAGTGTTTGAGAGGATGATAAGGAGCTGAGTTGTGAACATATATTAAGCTTAAGTTTCTGGAGAGAAAATCAGGAAAAGAAGCAGTACCATATGGAGGCAATCAGGAGTAGGTGGATGGATAGACATGCTTATAAGCCACTGCTGTGCAGATGCTAGTTAAGATGGTGTGAACAGATGACATCATCCTCAAAGGGTAGATAGGGAAGAGTGGGCAAAAAGAGCCATGTGCAGGCACCCAGCATAAACAGAAAATGTGCTGTTCTTATACCTGTTTCTATATCAGTACAGAATGAGAGAAAGAATTTGACTGGTATTTTGGCTTTTAGGGTAGTGAAAAATGGGATGAAAAGGTAATGAGAGGGTAGAAGAAGTATCAGGAAACAGGAGTCCTAAACCAGGAGACTGATGGTGAAGGGTCTTAGATTTGAGAATGGCAACACAAGGGGAGAGGGAGATCCAGATGGTAACAGAGAATAGACTGTGAAGGGTTGAGGCTGCTGGGTCTGATGTGAGGGAAAAAGAAATGCGAAGAGGCAGGAGCTTGAAGCAGAGTGGAGCATAAGGGAGTAGAGGCATGTGCATGTAAAGAGACACTGGGTGCACAGGAATAGAGATAATTGCAACTGCCATAACATACACCCCTGTAGTACTTCTAAATTCAATTCAGGAGGCATAACTGTATGTAAGAATATGTTTTTCTGTTTTGCTGGGAGCAGGAAGTTGAGAAATTTGCAAGTTGTAGTGTATTTCTTGGTCCTCTTCAGTCTTTTTGTCTGCTGTCTTGCTTTCTACACAGAGGAAGTAATGTCCCAACATTGACTGTTGGTGCATTCCCAAATGGTGGTAGGTCATCTTTAGATCTGAAGGTCAAAGCTCTGCTGTTGTGTTGATAAGATCACCCTGAATGCAGTTTCCTGAACTGCAGTGTTTTAAATAAGCTTAGTTTGTTTAGAAAGACTTATTAGACTTGCAAAGTCTAGCAGGGCCAAATGAAGAACCCAATTCTATTGTTTCTCTATCAGAGTCCTTGATTTTGGAAGTTTAGCATTCTTTTAATGTGTTTTAGGGTTTAACTTTATGTAAACCTACTGCAGACTGTTTTAACATCCACGTGTCATGGATCTTCATGAAGATCTTTATTGGCACATTTGGGAGACTGTGTCTGCCCTTGTTCTCTGCATTATTCTTTTTTTCATCCTGAATACTTCAGCAACACTTTCTTCCTTTGTACTGCACATCTTGTTTCCTAGTCTGAATCTTGCTGCTCATTTAGTGACTGTTTAGAATTTTACTGCTTTTGGGTCTAAAAATGTCATCTGTTTTCGTATTTGCTAGAGACTTGAGATGCTAACTCATACAAATTTTTTAGTGCCAGATAGTGTCTTTAGACCTCAAGTTGCTTTAGAAAATTAATATTGGGTGATTTTGGACATCCTGCTCTGGTGTTATTGTTCAGCATTATTTACATGGCGCATCTGCACAATTCCAGCTAGATAGGTCCTCTGTACCTCTCATTTGCTCACTCTGAGGAGTGTGATGCCCAATTCTAACATAGCTCTTCTGAATATTTTATGATTTGTATCTGTTCTAGGAGCTTGTGATCCATATCTAAAATTGTTTCTTACCTTGTTATATCTCAGTTTCTTCAGTAGTCAGTTGCAAAAAACTTGTTAGAATGTTGTAGAAAATACAGTAACTTCTACAGTGTCAAGGAAGAATAAGCGGTGGATAATAGCTATTTGGGTTTGGGAGTTGTACTGATGTGCCCTGGTTATGCTGAATTTGTAAATGTGTTCTGCTTTACCTGATACTGAAATTATGGCTTGCTGGTCTGGATCATGCTGCAGGATGCTTTTATGTAAATCTTGACGCCTGACCCATACACAAGGTCTAGTCATAAAGGTTTTTATTATTATTTAGGAGTGATATGCTGAAGAGATGACAAAAATTCTTTAGAATTTGTAGATAAGTACCACTCTGACTCAGATGGTAACATGGTCTTTTTTCCTTTTGGCTCAAGTACTTTATTCTCATTTCTTTAAGCTATAGAGAACTGTTCCAAAGCTATTAGTCCTTTTCTGCAGCAAGGACTGACATCCAAAAAATTAATTTTCCATTCAGTGTCTTAGCCTTTATGTTTATTTTCTCCCTTATTTTTGATTGCCATACAACTTGCTTTGTTTAGTTATTTTTATAATGACTTATTTCAGTTGGGTTTTGTTGGGTTTTTTTTTCCACTTCTCTAACATTCATGTTTCCCTTGACAGAAAACAGTCCTACACATGGGACATTGTTGATCTTGGTTCCGCCACTGTAGAATTACATCCCTGGAAAAATCTGGATTTTCCAGAATAATTATATGTTGTTTCACTGTGCTTCCTCTTGTATTTGCAAAGACGAAGACCTTTGGAAGCAACACAAAGACATGTATTTTAAAATAGATATAAAATAGTTCATATGTAAATGTTATGTATAATAGTCTCTATATTTTACATGTTTATATATTTTATATATAATGTGTATATATTAATTTTCAAGATGCAGAGTTAATGATAGCATAGCAGCTTAAGTACAGAAAAAGTAACTATTTTTGCCATGGAATAAGAATGTCTTATAAGGTTCATTTGGGTTTATATAATTGTTAGGCATAGGTTATTTGTTCAGTAATATTCCATGTTAGAACAACTGTTGACCTTTTTAGCACTGGAAGGTTCTATACTCATGAGAAAATATGTAAGTTAGAGAATGTCCTTTATCTATTAATACCAAAAATGTATCTTGTTTTAGTTTTGCACAATGAGGTGGCACCAAAGAAAAACTGCAAAACCAGTGCTGGCTATCACTCATATGTAGGGAAGGCATCCTTTTTGTATCATGACAATAAATTGGGCTAAGTGGTACAGCTAAATCACGGTCCTAGTACATTATTGCACAATTATTTAAGCGTTTTAGTGGAAAGGGAAAAAAACCCCAACAACCCAGTATCAGTTATGCTCAGGAGGGAATTATGGCTGGTAAATTTAATAGTAATTTAAATAACATCAGTCTGACTTCAGCTTTTCTCCATTGAGGTGGTTTGTCCTCTAGTATAAACATTCATAATGAGTGGTGCTGTATGTTGTAGTAGTTTTTGGCAAGAGTTTAATTAGTGACTATAAATTTCAAGATGTTTTTTCATTTTTCTTTAAAAATTGTAATATTGCTGTGAGTTTAGTTTCTCCTTCATTAAAATTGTGCTTTGACTGTTCTGAGAACTTGAGAGGTTTCTGCTTTTGTAAAATATTCTTAGTTATAAGTTGGTAATTGTTACTGAATTTTAGTGAGGATTTTCATTATTATGGAAAGGCTTTTGGAGTTCTGACATCGTATCTTTTGTACTGCTCTGAACATACCAATAAAAAAGCCACCTGCTCACCTTGTGTGAGCCTTGTGAAAGTGTGCCTGAAAGAACATTCATTCCCAAAGTTGCAAAGTGGTTTAGCACAGTAGCTGAAATGTGCTGGAGCTGGAGTCCCGATGTCGTGTGGCTGTAGAATGAGGAAGTACTGCCTTGAGATTGCTTATCTTTCTTTCATTAAGATATTTTGTATGTTGGAAGAAGTTTCCAGTGCTGTTCCTTGCTGCTGGGTGGCTGTGTTGCCCAGCACCTCCAAGTCCAGCTCCTGGCAACTCTGTGCTCATGCATCGCACAGCAGTCTCAGTGGAGACGTGTCAGGAAGTGTTCTGCCTGGCTGATTATGTTGCATTGGATTGGGAGGCAGCTGAACTTAACATGCAGGGTTTAAACTTTAGGATCTGGTTCAGGATTCTCCATCAGATATCCTTGTTGTGAAAGTCATGCCTAGCCAGGTACGCGGGATGGGCAGCAGCAGGAGCAGCGCTAACTGCCCTGTTACAATCCCCTGATGCAGGAATTTGGTTACACACCTTCCTGCTGTAATATTCTTTAAGTGGAATTGCTAATTTAAAACAAAATGAGAAAACAAGACGATTTTTCTCTAAGAGTTATTTATTCATCAGAGATCTTGGATAGACTTTGTTTCTAGTAATTTTGCAAACTAGGAAGGCGGTACCATTGTCTCTTAATTAAGACAAAGTGTTCACATGGTGTGCCTAGTAGCGAGCATTCTTCTAGCTGAGATTAAGAGACAAATCTTAGGATCTTAATTGTCCTGTACTAAAGAGTGAACACATAGCTATCACCTGTCATGTCCCTTTAATTTTGTTAAGATCACCCTCAGCGCAGGGTGACTTCTTATGTGTCAGTCTTGCTCAAGTAGCTGCTTGGCTGATTTGGTTTGGAGGCACTACAAAAAGTGTGTGAAAAGGATCCAGTAGGCTTACTACCCTTAAGATCAAAGTTCAGTGACCACACACAGTAACTCTGCATGTGACAGGAGCATGCTTTGCCTTCTTCAGACAACAAAATAAAACCTAAGGACAGTATTTAGATCCCCCCCCTTGTTGTGAATGAGTGATATAAGCAGTTAAAACCATGTCAGCCTCTGTGTTCAGTTCAAATGTAGGAAGTTGTCCACATCAGTCTGACAGTGGTGGTATTCCACAAATTAAGTTCTCAGAATCTGAAAAATTATATGCAGTATGTTTCCTTGTCCGATTTTTAAAATGATAAATTACTCTGTTCTTCCCTGTTTGCCACCTGGCTTCTCTAGTTGTTTTTACAAGGTTGTTCAGGGAAACTGATAGAAAATCTGTTTATGTAGTGCCATAAAAAGACATGTGAGAGTAGTTTAAAAGTAATAAGCTATAATGATAAATGCATAATAATATGGAAATTAAACTAAGTGCAGTGTGTTGGCTTCACATTTCCTCTGCTAAAAAAATATTCATTTGATTGATGTGCATGTTGATCTAAATTTAGATTTGTGTTGGTATCATATTCAGTTTATTTTCTTTCTTCCTCTGTTGTTTGGGTTCATTCATTTTCATAATTTGTATCCATAATATAGTTTAATTTTTTTTATTGATTATTGAAAAACATCTCTTACTTTCCTAAGTGGTTAAATGAAAGAGAAATATAAACCCCTTCATACTTTCTGGGTTTTTTTTAAAAACATATATATTGTAGCTGTAGAATCTACAATAAATACCTAAACTGTTTTAAAATGCATGCATGTGCATGCATATGAAGAACTAATTTTGTCTGTGAAGCTTTCAAATATCAAGGATTTTTGTGCCTAAACCATAGTTTCAGTTTTTTTCCAACTTCCAAAGTATTTTTAACCTCACTGCATAATTGTTGTCTTTGAAATCACTTACTGTAATACTGAAGCAAACCACAGCTTGTATGAAAAATGCTTTCATTTGCTGTTTTTTGGGAGAAGGCTGAGAGCAGTGGTGTCACTGGTATGTCTGAGGAAGGGAATACTGTTTTGCTTTATTGATGCCTGGAGGTGGCTTTGCAGTCATTAGGCTTGAAGCCTAAGTTTTATTTTACTAATAAAATATTGAGAAATTTAAAACGGTTGTTCAAACCATTTTTGTTACACGGATGGATGATGAGCAAATACAGGTTTATGCAGAAAAAGCTTGTCAAATTCTTCAGCAGCCTTCACTGATGATCTACATAATCAATTAAAACATATAGGTAGCATGAGTTGCAGTGATAGAAGCTATTAAGTGTAGTTGGAGTAGGAAAAAGGAAAAATGTTATGTGCATTATTTCTGGTACCTTTCAAAGTGAGAAGCTTCACTATTACTAGGTAGGCTAGCAGCTTTGCAAATTGATACCTTGGGTTAGGAGCTCCTGGAGGAAATGTGGAAGACGGAGAATAGCAACAGCAACAACCCATCAACAGGAAAACCATGTGAGTTATTACATACTGACTGCCTGTTACCATGCTGTCTTTCTAAAAGAGAAATTGCTGTTCTGGCACAAGTAGAGGGCTTTTCTAGTTCTCATTCTTTCCACAGTACATGTGGTGCCCAGAGAGAAATGATTCCCCCTGAGAGACAGCTGGATATGGAGAACATTATTTTATCTTATTAATCAAGCAAATTAGTTTTAATGCGAGGAAAGAATGAAAGGAAAGGAGAGCCTGCCCTTTGAAAGTGGTTACTATTTTAAGCTTGCTGGTGGTTAGGCTTGAAATGTTTTTTGTTGAAGTTGCTTTATGTTGGAATACCTTTTCTGCTGCCTTGCTGTTGAAGGAATAGAAAAAACTCAGACAGCACTTTCTGTTCCCCCTGGGGCAGTTGTTTTTTTCCCTGAAAATTTTTTATATATTCTTCAGAAACCTATTTTGTTTGCCACCATCAAAAAATTCTAGGCATCTACCTGTTTATTGGACTCTTGCTAATACCTTGTTTAATACTCCCACCCTGAAATCTTTAAGCTGGCATTATCACAATAAGCAATACAGGTCTAGTGTAGAATATTTCCAACAGGGATTTTCCAATGGTGTTTGAGTGCATCTGTATGTATGAGACTCAGTGGCTCTTTGGACTGTCAGTTAAGTGCATACCTTGATAAATGTTACAGGCTGTGATGATAGAGTTTGTGAGAGTCTAAGAGCCACTCTCAGTAGTTTTGAAGCTTGTAGGCAAAGCAGCTATTACAGTATACTTTGGGGCAATAAAGATTGATACTGGACACAGAGTTTTAGTTTGTATTCTGTACCCTTAATCTAGAGCAAATTTATGTGGACAGTTAGAGATAGTGTGGATTAACACTTAAACTAAGGATTTTAGCTTCTTGTGCGATGTCCACGACCACAGTGCCTGAGCATCCTGCTTCATCATTTCTGTTCACATTAGTCTGTTTTGTAGAAGAACAGTTTGGTTATGTCCTAGATGCCTAGTGCAGATCTGGAAGGTCTGTCTGTATTCCATTAATCCGTCCAGTCTCTATAATACAAGATCGGTTTCTTTTTGAAGAATGCATGGACTGTAGAAGTTTTCCCTATTTATTCTCTTTGCAGATCTTTAAGCACAGATTTTTAATGTCTATCTAGACTTGACAAAGTTAAACCAAGGCAATGCTTTGGAGTAATAAGGAGAGAATTGAGGTTTGAGTGGAAAAAACAGTTCATGTATCTATCTCTCAAGACATAAATTTATTTTTTTCTGAAGTAAGGTAATGTATTGGTGAAGTTAGAATATAAATGATTTCTTGCACTAACTTCTATCTAAATTGCTTTAAACCCTCAACTACATTGGAAAAGGGGTGGGGAAGCAAAACAAACCTTCAGAAGATACAAATAATTAATGAGATTTAAAAAAAACGTATTGATGAAACACTTTAGCACTCTCTACTTCATCATCCAGCTTTTCAAAATTAAACACCCCTCCATCTCTAAGGAAAGAGGCCTTGCCACATGCATAGAAGATTATTAAACACAGGGCAAAAATGCAAACCATGTTTGGAGAATATTTCACTTGGAATTTGACATTGAGAAGCTGTTGCTTCCAACATCAACTAGGAAGTTAAATTAAGTGTAAAGATGCTTCATAAATAAAACCTATAAACAAGCAGTACCATGCAGTTTAACAACAGTTAAACAAATCAATATTATGAGTAGAACAAACTGGATATAATGTTTTTAGATGTGGTACTTTGGGTTGTGCCATACTGAAAAGAAATTGTCATTAATATATTAGGTGCCTTGTATTGGTGCATTTCCCCTTCTCTTATCCTTCCCAATGCCACCTTACGTGTGTGTGTGTGATGTGGCAGAAGGAAGAAGAAAAGACGTCTATTGAGGATGAGCCAGGCATGGAGTTATTCGCATGAATATTTGATGAGAACTAAAGGAGTCACACACAAGGACAGGCAAGTTGTGAGAATTGCTCCAAGGGTGACTGAGCTGCTCTTCAGATTTATTTATATAGGCTTTCTTCATTTTCTTAATGATCTTTTGCTATAAATAGAGAATGTTGAGTGTTGAATTTCATGGTTGCTTTTGTACAAAACTGCTAAGAGCTTGACTTGCAAACCTTGCTTTAAGTTTTGGGGGATTTGAAAAAATTCTTCAGCAATATCAGTATTTCTTCACTTTGGTACCACAGTATAATTCCATTGGGTACAACTCCCATGTATGGCAGTTTGCTGAATGGCATCCTGCGATCAGCTGGGCACAAAACTTCCTTGAGTAGATTTGATCCATAACACAAAGAAATGAGAATGGAAATGGGATTGATCCCAAAAATTCCATGGACCAGCAGCTGCAGAGGGAACTGAGGACTGTAGAGAGTCCACGTAAAATTGCTAATCTGTAATTTTAAATCTTTGTTTAAATCTGTGATTACGATGCAAAGTTTATTTTTTCTTTCTGTGCTTGACTGAAAGCATCTATTTTTTCAAAGTATGTTTGCAGATCGCTGAGAGCTGCTAGATGTAGATACTGAAGAAATGAATTCACCAAATCACTAATCTTTTTAATTTTTTAGTTTCTTTTTAGAAATTCATCCAGCTGATATAATTTAATATTCTGGTTTTGTGCAGTCTTGGCTAATGCATCTGTTGAATGAATGAATAAATAAATGGAAAGAAATGCAGTTTTAATTCTGGCAAAACCTATTTTTATTTTTTTACTTGTAAAATTGGCAGCAATATTCTACTCTAGGATAGCATTATTGGTTACTGACATAGTGGAATAATAGTAGCAGATAGAAATAAATGTGAATGTCGCATAGTTTGATAGCTTGAGCTTTTATTATTTGTAAGTAATTTTAGCACCTGCAAAATAATGCAAGATGCTGGTTTCTCTTTTGACAAATATTACACATTCACCGATTAATGTATAGCTTCCAATTTCCACTGATTACTATTATCTAGTAAGTGCTTGTTAGATACCAAAGCAGTGAACAGTGTGAGCAGGTCACAGATTAGGTCAGCCAGTTCTTTGACAGAGGCTCAGGAAAGCAGCCAGGCAGCTATTGTTTTACCCTCTGAACAACAAAATTTATTTCTTAGACTGCCTTTTGGCTTTTGAATTCCTACTGAGTTAGTAATTTATTTATTTGATATTTGAATGCTATTTGAACTTTAAATGAGGAAATTCTGTTATGCTTCTTCTGGGAGAAGAAAATCATAACCAAATGGTTTTAATTACAGTACCCAACTCTTTGCTGTTCAGTTTAGCTGGTAAGTACAGGGATGCTCAAAATGCCTGCAGTGTCCACTACCCAAGGCATTCTCAGCACTGTTCCAGGTCCTCTACCAAACCTGGGATTTTGGGGTTCTGACTCAGCTGGCACAAGACAGCTCTTGTTGCTGTTGAGGAAATCTGTGATTGCTTGATTTGATTAAAACTGCTGTCACCACTGCCACTGACAAGCAGTGCTCCCTGTGAGCCTGACATGTTCAGCTGAACTCTGTGTACAGAGTAGTTATTCTCTAACTCCTGTGATAGATGTAGCATAGTTATATTTTGTATGAATGCGTGTATGTATATAAAAAGTACATAGTAGTTATAAAAATGACTTGATTCTTAGAAGTGCTACAACTTACACTCTTTCTGGCAACAGAAATAGTGTAATTGTTGAATTCTTCAAATGGAGATTCTCCAATGCATAGTGCATTCTCCAGAGTGGAATCCTACTTCCAAAAAGGTACCAAGAAAGAATGCTGAATTTGAGGAAATGTACCCTTAGCCCAGAGGCTTTCCGAAATAACCTTTTTTCCAAGGATGAGCCTGCTGCAATAGCAATGGAAAAATCAGTTCAAGCCATAGTTTGAATGGACATTTTGGCCCTGGTTTTATTAATTTTGACAATGGAGATAATTTTTTCCCCTCTCTTCCATTTAACAAAAGCTTTTCTTTCAATATTCATTCTGCTTAAAAATATCAGAAGTAGTATTATTATCTGTGTGGGCATTGGGAAGGAGAAAAGACGGACACAGATCTACTTAAAATATCAATCTCTGATAAAATTTAGATTTTTGTACAAATGAAGTAATAGCATTCCTGTCTTCTTTTATATTTTTAATCTGAAATAATATCAAAGAATCGTTAAGGTTGGCAAAGACCTCCAAGATCATCAAGTTCAACCTCTGACCAAACACCACCATGTCAACCAAACCATAGCACTAAGTGCTGTGTGCTGTTGTTGGTTGTCTTGAGCACTTCCAGGGTTTGTGATTTTACCAGCTCCTTGGGCAGCCTGTTCCAATGCCTGATCACCCTTTCAGTGAAGAAATTCTTCATTATTTGGGATTTCCTTTGTGTAATCAAACTAGTTCCTAAAGTTTAAAAAAATTATAGATACATAGTTGAAGGTGTAAAGAAGTTCTTTTCTTCATTTCTCCCACTTTGGTAGATTTCCTAACTCTCCATTTCTACTCATCAGTAGAAATAAGTCAAAGGGAAAAAAACTGAGGCAAAAATAATTAATCAGCTGGGAATGGATGAAACATTGGACAAAATCCTAAGGTGGTATTAGGTAGGAGACAAAGAATGATATTTCTGTTATGACAGTTCACAGGACTTGCGTGGAAGCTGGGTTTAGGTGTAAATTTGTTTCTCAGACAAGTTACTTGGTATTCAACTTCTTCCCTTTATAACAATGATTAAAATGGTAGCCAAAAGTGCTGTGAGGTCTTAAGATGGATACTGTAGACAAGTGCTATCTTCTAAAAGTTATTTAAAAAATACAGTCTCTATGGTTTGTGAGCAATTTTGCAAACTGTAACCTTGCATGATGAATGAAAAGCAGTAGGGAAACTGATTTCGCTTCCAACCTTCATGCGGCAAATGCTTCTTTATATGTAATGAGAAAGCGCTGTAGCAATTGCATCTGAGTATGGTGCTTTCCTTGCCTTAACTGTTTAAAGCTGAGGATCATTGCCTGTGTAAATATTGATAGCTTTAAAGACTGGAGGAAAAATTACTGTGAAAAACATAATCTGGGTAGACTCAAATACTGCAATTTCAAGACAAGATTTTAAACAGAATGTACTAAAACTAGTTTTAAGTAATTCTCCCATAATAATAATAAAATATACAACTCTCCATGGTGCCCCATTACCTTTGTGCAGAAAAGAGAAGCAAGGAAAAATCTGCTACTGCTCAAAGGACGTTTTACAATTACAATTGATTGAAAAAATTAATAGTGCATGAAACTGACATAAAATTTCTCTTTCGTTATTAGTTAAATAGTAACTTGTTTGAAACCTAGACTGTAGTCCTTCATCAGTGTCTACAGAATGATACTTTACTCATATTTAAAGAAGAAAACCTCTGAGTATAAACCATTGTGTATAGTTGTGCATGGTTTTTAAATGATCGGAAAAATTATATCTTCTCAGGCTCTTTTTAGGATTTCCTTGCTTGAACTTACATTAAAGCAAGCATGACTGAAGAAATGGTGTTGAAGTAATGCTCTCCTTTGTTTGTAATCTAAATATGATCTTTGATACATTAAAAAATATTAATTATTGCACTAGTTTTCATAATTACTAGAATGAATTCACTGCTGTCTGCCTTAAGCTGATGCTTATTACAGAAAACCTGCTTTGTAGTTGATAATGGTAATATAAGAAACAAAATTATCATTCTGCCATTGTGAATATAATAAATATTGCTCCTATCTGTATTACCAAGGCATACACATCTATCTCTGGTGAAATGCAAAGCACCATATTGGCTTTCTAGTAAAATACTAAATATTAGAAGTAAGTAAGTGTTCTGTTATTGGTGAGTGCAAAACGTGAATAAATCAGATTTATGGATGGTAGGTTTTCTATATGTTTATTTAAAGTTTCTATCATACTGTTATGCCACACTTGCAGTTAGAATAGTTATGCATTGAGTTCTGAGTGATCTGTATCTCAAGTTGAACAAACCAGGCTGGATTTTGAGTCAATTAGAGCATTTTTAAGACTGGAGAAGTTTATTTTTAGTCTTGAAGAGAGTTCAATAGACAGTGATGTCTTACAGTTTCTACTTTGTAACTATGTGTCGTCTTGGACAAATCCTTTTTACCTTCATTCATGGATGGATTAAATAAATTGGCAGCTTGCTTAGACAGAACCTAAGAAAAGCACAAAGAAAAGGCAATTCTGTCTTGGAACATTACACTGCAGCCCTTTCACCTGCCTCTGAATTGCAGTGAATGACACTTTCTTCTTCCTTTTGAACTGAAGCTTGATCTATAAAATAATACTTTACTGTTCTATAGTAGCAGAGAAATCAGGGTTATAAGGTTGGTTCAGAAAGAGGGTAGATGAAAAAAAAGAACTGGTATACATACCTGTAGAAGGAAAATAGTTACGCTGCTCAGTTTCCCTGCGTAGGTGATCCCCCTTGAGAATGCATGAGTGTAGTGATCCCATTCTTAGAGAACTTCTCTGAATTCTTGCTCAGAAGATAACAAATCATTGAAATCCTGAAGTTTCTGGGCTTGAGCTTCTGTTTCTAGCCCGAGTTTCAGGTTTGAAAGTCTGAGCTGTGGAAGTTTTGGTTCATCAGTTTCACAAATTCTGAAGTGTTACTTATTTAAAGCAGGTTAAGGTAGTTGCATGAATGTATTATGTAATGTTATACTCAAAAACATTCCCCCCAGCAAGGTAGTCAGAAGAAGTTGGTTTATATTGCCCTGTTGTAATATATAATAGGTGACCTACTTTTGTACTTTTGACATGGGAACACAAAGAACAACACTATATTTATGTACTTTGAGATCTTCCTACACATTTCTCCATCCATTCTTTCTTTAGGTTTTTCCTCTTTTTTTGTATTCTATGCCCAGAAATGAGTGATTCGATGAAATAAAATGACTTAAGTTTTTTCATTTGACCAGGGTACAAAATACGCATAAATTTCTCTTAAATGTAATCCTAAATGTATGTTTTTACATTTTTTTTAAATAAGAAGGATTTTTTTTTACGTATGTGTCTTCCATATACCTCTGTATTTGTTTGAAGTTTAGGGTTTTGTGTATGTCTCACATAACTTTTTGTTTTTAATTTTGTTCCGAAGAAACTCTTGGGTCTTTTAATGTAGTTTTTAGTGGTTTTTTTTTCTTGGTACAGGAGGAACCTGACTCTTGCAAAATTGACTGTGAAAAATGTATTATTAAAATTGATACCGGGAAAATGCTGTTAAATGTATAGCTTAAACTCTTCTCCTTGCACTGACCTTTTCTACTGTATAATAAAACGTACTATTGTAACCAAGTCAGATAGCAGAAAATTTTCCGGCAGTAATGTTTTTCAGATTTGTGGCATCTGTTCAATTGGCATTTATGAAGCACTTGGAGGTACTCAGATGAATGAGGCTGTGTTAGTGTATCTGTTAGAGGGCACCATTTGAAGGAGCATCGTGTCTAAATAATTGCATCTTGGACTTCTACAAATCCGGTTGTGTAGAAGCCATCCTAACTAAAACAGCCTATGAAAGGCAAAACATAAGCATTAAATTCCTTGGATGCCTTTTTTTGGGAAAGCAGGATTCATAAAGGCACAGTATGTTGTAGGCTTTATTTCACAGTTCTGCCAACATGAATCCAATCTGAGCTCGAGCACAGCTGCTATTCCTGCCAGTCCTCCTCACTCTCCTGATGGAGCTTGATCAGCTCTCTTTGTTTTCTCTGTTCTCTTAAAACGAATGCTGTTTAATGATCTTCACTAATGAATTTGTGATGTCCTGTTCAGGGACTTCTATTTATGGAGTGATTCCCTTCCAGCATTAAAATATTCTTTACTGACATGGTATAGGGTAAGGTAATGAGAAAAAATAGATGTGAAGTTCAGGATGGATTGTGATGGATAGAAATACATAGAGAAAACTAGATGTTCTTACAACAATTGTGCTATTCTTTTTATCCCTGTAACACAGTTACTCCTCCTCCGCCCCCCACACAACAGATTTGTAATGAAAGAATAGAATCTTGTGCAGGCTGCAGCTCCCAAAGGTAAAACCCACAGTACTAGACTTCCATCTGTATAGCCTAGTTTATTTCAGGGAGATTTCATTTAGTTTTCCTTGGTTAAATTAGTCTGAAGTACTGTCTTTGCAAGTTCATTAAAATTATTCTATAATGGGCATCTACCGTAATTTTTGAAGTTTTATATTCAGTTTCTTGGTGGCGGTGCTTGCTATTTACCTGATGTTCTTGTCATCCTTTCTGCCATGTCCTGATGTTTGTCGTGCTCTCTTGCCTTTGCACTAACCTTCATGGCCAGTAGTGTTACTCCTGACCTGTTCTCCATAGAAGTCTTTTGCCCTGTCCCCTTCCACCCTCATAATAAAATTCTAGAGTAAAAAAAAAGTCACCTGTGTTAGGTATGTGTAATTGGAGTGGAGAAGGGAATCCTCCTTGGTTGAATAATATATTTTTATAGAATTTAAGAAGATTATTTCACCAGAATACTTATCTGTAATGTTTACATTTACTGAATGTAGCCCTGACTGATTAGTAAAGACTTTTATCTGCTTGGAGAAACGAAAGCTATACATGAAAAAAACCAACTCCCTAGGGAAGGGGATAGTTCTGGGTTTTGTTTCTACTCTGCAACCAGCATGCTAAAATTTACTGGATCAATACTTGGAATTGATACACGAGTATTGGATAGTTTCCTAGGAGCAGTTAAGAGCATAGGAGGCCTAATCCTGATGAGATCTGTGCACTTGGATCATTTAATAACCTGCACAGCTACGGGGGCAAGTAAAGCCTCAGTGCCGAGTGTAGGACTGGGCCCAGGCTGTGAGAGCTTGGCTCATCTGACGCGGAGTGAGCGCTGATCATTGCCCCACAGACTGGGACTGCTCCAGGGGTTAGTGACCACTGCTCTTCACTGGCTTGTAAGGCACTATCATTATCCCTCTCCTATGCCAAGTAATCAATCCCTCTTCCTCTAAAACATGAGCAAATAGCTGAATTAAGTAAGTGAATTACTATGAATATACATAGGATCCACCTAAGCTCTTTCGTGAAGGGCAGTGATTGAACATTTGAAAAAAGCTGATAACAAGTATTATCTGAATAATCTGAACTTGTCTAATTGCCATTTGAAAACTTTTCCCACACACAGTTTATCCTTACTGAAGGTACTTGTTTCAATACCACGTAATCTGACACTTTTTCTTCCCAAATTTGTTATTCTGCTCAACTCTGTTCTCTAAAGAATTCGTATTTCTGCTTTGAAATTTTTGAGTGCTTTTTCCACAACTAATTTTTGCATTAACTTCTTTATATGTTGTAGGCGTGTGCTAATTAGCTCTAATGAGTTATTGAGTAAATAGAAATCAGAAGAGATACTAATTGAGTAAGATAGTGAAAACTTGATGTCCATACAACCCAAAACTTTACAGAGTTCTGTTTTTTATTGCTTTAACATGAAGCTTCCTAGACACAGTGGATTAAAGACCGACTTCCATCTCTGGTTAATTGATATAAATTGTTCTCCTATGATTCTTTTCTCCTTGCACCTCTGCCGTGCACAGGTGCTTGTTCCTTGCATAAGTGTCACTCCTGGGACATAACAAGTAAAAGACACTATCAGAAATCCAAGCAGTACTCCTGGAAATAAGTTTTGCCAATTAATTTTTGCTTTATGTCTATTGTAATAGCATTTCTTTGACATTGCACATAGCTATTGGTGTAATCTGCATGCTTTGGATTGAGATTGCCATGGTATCTGTTAGGTTTTTAAATACATTTTTCTAAGTGTGGATGAGAATATTAAAGTAATTAATTTCGCATGGATTCTGAGACAAGAATTGACCACAGCCATTTTGCTAGCAAAGTTTGCACATTCTTTATGTCATTCTTTGTAACTACTAAGGGAAAGAGTTTAATAAAAGGTAATAAACTCATTTGATTTTTTTACATAAGGTTACATGTCTGATAAAGCATAAATGTGTTAACACTATTGAACTCTGTAGGCCTTTTAATACATTTTAATAAAAAAAATCAAGTAAAAGGTAAAAAGCAAAAGACAAACCCTGAACAACTGGAATGATAAGAGTCAATGGCAGAGCAGCCTTCCCACGTAAAAGAATGGTTTCATCTTTGGTTTCTCTCTTTGTAGAGTTTATTCCATCCCATGATCTGCAGAGTCCTTAAGCCTTCCAACCATTTTCATATTTGAGCTGGAAGCCTTCTGTGACCATAGTATGTTGAAGAAATTTTAGTAAAGTTTTTTTCCTGGACATTTTTATTGTGATTTCATTATTCTGTATTTTTAAAACTCTTTTATACTTCATTAGCTGTTTTTGCAGCACAATCTATCCCCTTTCTGTCAAAAGCTGACTTAAAATTCCATCCTTCATCCATCCACCAAGCACCTATTGTTACTTTTTGAATTTAAAATTAGGGCTTAGTGTCATAAACCAGTAGAAATATAGTACATCTAATGTAAGTATTAACACTATTTTTAAAACTTACAGGATGGGAGAAGAACAAGAGTGGCAGTTCGTCTAGTTGCTGGGACGGGGTGTAAGGGATTCATGGAGAGGAGCCCTGCTGTATGAGGAGAAGCAGTGAATTGGGGTGAAGCATCAGACAATTACCTGCGGTTTTGTTCCTTGATCAATATGCAGTTACTTCTTGGTCTTATTGATCTTTCCTGCTTATTTAATGCACTTTCATTTTGAGACCTATACAATCATTTTTGGAGCAATTTGAATTGGGTTTGAATTATTTTCGTTTGCTGCGACATTGTTTTTAACATACTGAGTTCATTTACTGTTACTGCCATTAAGAGAAAAATAGCTCATCTACAGAACCAGGCAACTATCTATATCCAAGTGTCCCACATTGAATGATTTGGCTTACTTGAGAAAGTTGCACACACTCAGTATCTCTGTTTCAAAACGTCATGTATTGTTCAGTAGTTTGTTTGGGGGTTTTGTTGTTTATTTTGTTTGTTTGCTTGTTTACTCTGAAAACTGGGGAAATACTAATTCATGGCAGAGCAGTTTGATTGCAGTGTGAGCTGTGCTGAAGATCAGCTTGCTTATAATAGACTTTTGCTGAGCAGCAGCCCATGCAGTGCTGTGTGACAGCATCATTCTTAATTCTCAGCTCGCTGTGTGCCTGGTGGTGCGTGCTCAGGGCACTGGCTGGAAAGCCAAGCAGGTGCCTCTTGCAGAGCCTCGTGCCACATGCCCCGGCCTTGTGCTCTGCCGGTGCTGAGGTGCCTGCGTGGCTTCGGTCCGGGCTGCATGACAGAAGTTTTGCTGTCAGGGCTCTTCCAGATCCTCCTTTCAGCATACACATAATGGTGTAAATGCATTTTTGCCGAGTCAGCCTGCATTGGCTCTGGAGTGAAGTGGGATACAGTGCACCAGCAGAAGCCCTTTTGTACACTTAAGCTTTTTTTGGCATAAAAGTGCTGTAGACCTTTCGCTTCATTGCCAGGATGGTACACTAAGAAAAGTTTGTGATCTAGAGCTGGACTTAATATGTATTAAGAATAGAATATAGAATCAACTTTGTTACACTTTAGTAAGCAAAGCTAGTGAAAAATACTGGGTGAATCATGATGAATACTGTGAGTCTTTTTTTTCTATCCCCTTTTTTTGTCCTCAAAACAATTTGATTGGGCTGGTTTAACAGATGGGCAGAAAACCTATCACTGTGTGTTGGAAAACTGTTTCCAGATGAAGAACAGTCTTCTTAAATCATTTGTACTCTTTTTTCTTTGTTCAACATTGACTGAACTAGTCAAAACATTTTAAGCACATTAAGCAATAACATATTAAGTAAGTCTATAAAATAATTAAATTGAAACTAGAAGCTAAGAGTTCTTAGAAATATTTACATTAATATTTAACTTAGTATAAATCTTACAGTAACTACTTTTGAATCTTCTAGGAACCTTGTGCTGTAGATAAAGAAAAAGTTTGTTAGGGTTGATATGCTCTTTCATACTGAAATATTTAGGATTATCTTGTAAATTTATTTCTGAATCGAGAAAGAGCTGTACTTTCCCTTTGTTGTAAATGCTCAGCTTCAGATGATGAAGCAGAGAGACTTATGGTTTATGTCTCCCCTTCCAAGAGACCTAGACACCTTTTGTAGAGTTATTAAGGTGTTGCAGCACCCTTTGTTTTTCATGGACTTTGTTTCAGTACATTTTCTTGTACAGGAATTGTACAGCACTTCTGTACCTGAATTCAGGCAGAGGTTTTAATGATTCTTCCTTGTCTGTTTTGGTCCTGGTCACTGCTGTTAAGAATTTCTATGAGTCTGCCCTCTGCATGTTCTTTGGGAAGACCCAGACTTTTAAAATTTATGTAAGGTTAATAGTCTGCATAATTTTGCAGAGTATGAGCAAGTACTTGGCAGGAAGGGCCAAAAAGCTGTGGCAGATTTATATTGTGCTCTGTAGTCTCAAACCGGGTTCAAAGGATACTGTTGATAACAGGTGACAAGCAATACACCATGAAATAACTTCTGTGGTGGAGATGAGTCAGGTAGTTACCAATTTCCAAACACATTTGCAAAGCAAAATCCTTCTGACAAGAAAGGTTTGGAAGTTTTTTGGATCTGTGATTTACTGGAGTGCTGATAAAAGGTGTATGCAGATTTGGGGTTCTTCTTTTCTCTGTCCTCCCTGTGTGAAAGGGGATTGGAGAGTCCTGTAATTTAATCCTCCAATGTCCAGTAATTCTCAGATCCTTTCAGTGTCTCCAGCATGTTTTCCCTTATGTGAGAGAAATCTCTGGTCTGCAGTTTTTTCCCCATTAGGATGCTGTCTGTCTTGCCTCTGCCTGCAAGCTCTCTGTGCAGTCCTCACCAGCGAATCGTTTGATTCCTCTCAAGCCCTCGCTGGAGGGGAGCCAGCAGTGATCGCTTTCAGGAGGAGGCAGTGAGAGAAGTGTAGCTGAAAAACAGCTCCTTAACCTTTCTCCATAAAACATATCACTCGAAAGTGGGGATACTGTAGCATCCTTTGTATCAGGCCCAGACTCCTCCACCATGCCCCTGTTTTTTAAAAAAATGCCTTTGAAGATCTGTCTCAGCTGCTGCATGTTCTCTGGAAAGGGCAAGTCAGTACTATGCCTCCATGACTGTATTGCTAGCTTGTGGCAATGTAGGATTGAAAAATCTCATCCTACTTTTTTGAATTTCCACATTTTTAGATGTTATTATCATGTTAAAGTTTGAGAACCTGAACTTTATAGATCCCATTTAGTTTTCAGACTCTGAAAACCTGGTGAATGCAGAGCAAGGGTTCTGTAAAAGTTCAGTAATAGAGAACACAGTAAAACATGCATACCAATGTTATTTTAAAACAGTAGAACTATGCCATGGTTTCTTCAGGACTGACTCAGTTTTTAGCTCTTAACTCTATTGTTGATGATGCTTCCCTTTGATGTTTTCTAGGGAAGGAAAGAGGGGTTAGATCCCTCTCTCCCCCTCTCCATGTTCTGCTTCCTCTTTCCTGACTATGCACCATATTTTCCAGTTTTACTTGGGGCAAAGGGTGAGAGAGACTGAGACTCACAGCAGCATGAGCGATTACTTGGAGAGTGAAGGTAGAATGAAGAACATACATGCAAACAGTACTTAGTCTCCTCAGAGACATGAAGCATGGAGAAGTATTCTGAAATGTTCTGCTTTATCAAGAACCAAGGAGGTGTTTTTTTCTTTTCCTGTTTTTACTTTTCTCAGAAATGTACTTTTGGTGGTTTGTGTATTTTATTAACTTTAAATGATTCCCTTTGTCAGTCTGCACAGACATCCCCCACTTAGTTGCTGCAGGGCCTATGATGCTCAATTTCAGTTTTTTCGCCTCATTCTATTTCTAAAATGAGAATTGTGTTCTGCTTATTTTTACCCTTGCAACAGACTTCATACAAAATTTTTCTGTCATTTCTTGTAGCATATGAACTTTGAGTGATTATTTGTAAATATCCACCCATCAACCCCTCTTCTATTTTCCTTTCTTCTTACAAGCCACTACTTGTATATGAGATGATGGAAAACTGGCATTCTCTAAATGAGCCAATGAAATTATTTTCCTATTTCCTGTTATCAAATACAAAATTTTATTATTGAAACCTTATGCTCCTAAGGAGTGCTCTGTCTTACCTAGAATGACTTTGAAGACCTGTCTGATTTCCCCTTACTCCAGCAATTTGCCTTGATCCCTAGCGCCGCTCACTGAATTCAGATCAAACATAATTAACTTTGTGGTTGAAAATGAATCTTCAGGAGAGTTAGATAAAACTTGGAATTGTTGCTTTCTGGGAAGGTTTGACATTTTGAAGTCCAGTTTTCATCCAGTTTGTGACAAATAGGCCTTTCTTGCTTTTCCCTCTGAAACTATTTCATAACATAATATGACATAATCAAAATATATTTTTCCTTTAAATAGGAAGCAATAGCTGCTTCCAACCAGTTATTGAAATGTCTTATAAAATGCATTTAATTTTGAATTCTCATTTATGATAGCATAAATATGTGGATTTTAAAAAAAGTCAGTGCCTTGCAGAGACTACACTTTCCATTGTTAGATCATTTGTATAAATCAAATGGAAGTTCTTTTAAATCTGGAGTACTTGTACTCGTGTAGTCCTGGAGTTTTATTCGCTCTGCAGTGCTTGCTTTCGGAGAGTGAAGGAGCTGAGATCCATGGGAGCTGTCCCAGCAGCCTGCTGGTGGCTGTGCTGGCCATCACAGGAGGACCCAGGGCTGCCAATCTGATGGGCAACTCTGCCTCTCAAAGGTCACTGCTAACACGAGCCTCTGCCAGGATCCTCTACTTCAGACAGTCCTAAAAAGCCATTTTATTTACAAATATGATCTGTGTAACGTCTCCTGAAATGCAGTCAGCTAATCCTGCCTTTTTAATTACTTGCAGTGACTTTAATTGGATCAGAAAACAGAAAGAGATATAAAGTAGTGATGTAATAGGGTTCACATGGTGGGAAGAGTCCTGCTGCAAGCGGCAATTTGCAGTGGCTGTCACTGAGCTCTGTCCATTCTGCCATGCTGCAGGTCTTCTGTCATGCAAGTACTGAGACAGCCATGTTCATTTAAGATGCTCAGTAGCTGGGAATTTTCAGTATTTCAGTCTCTCAAGCCTGGGAAAAAGTTTTTTGTACTGAGAATGACTGACCAGTGTTGACCCCAGCATGCTGCTGTCTTGCTGATGCTTTTGGAGTAGTTAGACCTTATGGGCCCTTCTCATGCTGTTTGCCACTTCCTCACCATTTCAGCAATCCAATAAGTACACAAGCATCCAAAACCAAACTGCTTCCTCTT
Source organism: Corvus cornix cornix (assembly GCF_000738735.6). Taxonomy (NCBI): domain Eukaryota; kingdom Metazoa; phylum Chordata; class Aves; order Passeriformes; family Corvidae; genus Corvus; species Corvus cornix. Next base: position 13,582,332 of record NC_047057.1, on the reverse strand, counting down.
CTAAAGGGCATTGCAGTCAAGCCAAACTTAACTGAGACTGTCTGGTTACTGGTGCCTGTGGCTGCTTTAGTGAAAGTTGGTTTTGGGGAGCCAATATCCTAGAGCAACTGTTACTGCCATACTTTCTGGCCATTTCCAGCCGTAAAAGCAAGGTTCCTCACATGGGTCTCTGTGTGATGTACTTCTGAATTTAGGACTTTTAACTTTTCCCTGACTGGCTGTTTCTGATTTTTCTCTTATTTTAACCTTTGTTGGTTTTTTTTGGAGGGTCAAACACACAGAAAGTAATTTGCAGCTGTACCCAAAGACTTCATAAGTTTCTACAAATGTTCATCTTGCAATGCTTTCCTTGTGTATTTTTTTCTAACAAGAAAGTCCTTTTTCACATGCTTAGTTTGCAAATAAAATGGCAAAGAAGGTCATAAAATAAATTAAGTGAATCTAAAGTTTTACTTGATAGAATGGTCGCGGACTTGTTGTTTTTCCCAGTAGGTAGAACTTATGACTTCTTTCACTGTATGGTTTTTAGGGTCATAAAGTACCCAGAGGGGTCAGGCTTAGGCTCAGCACTGTGCTGGCTCTGCTGTGGTTAGGGAGTGTGCCTGCTGTCTGTCAGTAACTCTCTGTTGGCATTCTTGTGCCAGAGACTTAGTTGTGTAGTGTTTGGTAAATCCATTACTTGCTAAGATTACCAAGATTATCCAATGAAGAAATACATGGCTCCTGCGATAGGGCGAGGGTGGAAAGGCCAGTCAGCTGTCAGTGGTCGCCCCCTATAAATGAGTTTAAAATGGCTGAGGGGCAATTATGATTATGGAATGCTGTAGGAGGAGAAAAGGGACACTATGAACAGTCACCCTCTTCCATTACAAGCCTGAAAAAGCTTTGACTGAAACTGTCAGATTGCAGGTTCACAACCCAGAGCTGCTGCCCCATGCAGTGTGTGTTTCAGTTGCCATGGGAAGCAGTGATTGCTAAATGTTTCCATGGGTTCCAGGAGTTATTTTATAGTTAACGAAAAGAAGCAGAAAGTGGGGATTACTGAACATAACAGTACTCACAATACTTTAGCTCATAATATTGCTAAACCATAAACTGTTTCTCCATGTAGAAAGTTGTCCATGCGTTGGGCTCAGCATCCTGTGTTGGAAGGAGCTTGGAGCTTGGCAGGAGCTTGGCTAACCTGAGGGCGAAATCAAGTCCTTGAAGCAAATAGCCAAGACCACAGCTCGTCTAGTAGTTTATCTCTTAGGATCTGTTGATAGAGATTATATACTGCTTGCTGCGATATCCCAGAGATGTGTATTTGACAGTAATAAGTTTTACATTTTAGAATTGCATGTGTTGTTGTGTTTCGAGTCAAGACTCTTTGCTGCTGCTGCTTCTTGATTTTCAGCGTTTCAGTGATAAATAGTTTTGAGTGTATCAATATCATTAATTTTGAAGAACCTTGATAATCTCCATTTAACTTTCTGCTGGAGTTATTTTCAGTTTTTGATTTCTTTGTTGTTGTTTTGTTTTTGCTTGGCATAATGCACTTTCTGGATGTTGGAAAAATGTGAGTCTTAATTGTGGTGCAGTGTAATAATTTCTTCAGGATTGGGTTCCTGTTAGAAAGCTTAGTATATACTGTTGAGAAATTGGGTTTTCCCTAATTTTTTTTCTCCTGAAGGAAAAGGTGTTTAATTTAAACAATAATAATGTTTCTTTTAGAGAAGATTCTGTTTCTTTCCTATCTTAAAATTATTCAAAACTATCAGCAGTAAATTTCACAAATTATGCTTTGTAAGGCTTGAGAAAAATCTGTTATCAGACTAAATATTATTTAGAATTAGAACTGTAATAAAAATTACTATAGAATCATGAGTACACAATGAGTATGTATGTTTTCTCAATTTTATTTTAAGTATTAAATTGCTAAATGTATTTTATTCTTCAAGCAGCACATTTTTTTGTCCATTCAACTCTTTTGTGTTAATTATTAGATACAATTGGCTGACAGATGTAGGTAACAATAATTGGCTCATAGATAATTATGAAATTCTACAAAGAAAATATCGGCATTATTTATTTAATAACAGTTACTCACTAAATTAGATGTTTTCACCCATCTGTTAGCAATTTGTGCCTTTAATGACTGAAAGACTTGCTTGAACTACTGTTTTCTTCCTTGGATATGCAAACTTTAAAAAAAAGGGATTTATATTTGTAGCATTCAGCTCATTACTTTGAACTAGGCTACAACAGATACTGATTTTTAATTTTGTGTCTCTGTGACATTAATGATAATAGAACTCAAATGTGTCATCGGTACTGTATTTGAGAAGACTTAGCTTTTCATTTTTTATCCATTTTGAAATAATAGAATAGAAACAATGGCTTCACTTTCTGTTTACACTGATATTTAGTCATCTTGAGAAGATGAGTACATTTTTGTGAAATCTTAATATGTGGTAATTTTCTATCTTCATACGTGCATGAGCTTCCTAATTTTAACACTATGTGTTTTTTGTAGAGAACCGTGGTCAGTGTACATGAAAGTAGCAATAGATCATACTTGTTCATTTATGTTGCCAAAGAACTTTTACAGGTAGCAGGAAAGGTATGTGCCACAGCTGTGTAAAGGCAGTCCTGGAGTGTGCTTTAGGCAATTGCTCCCTTTTGTTCTGTGTTTGAGGAGCAACTGTGCAGGTAGGCTGCTCTAATTCCCTTCCACTGGTGTTCGTAGCTGGGCAATGATTTGAGTGTGTGATGTGTTAGGTTTGCAGGCTGTGGTGAACACTATGGAGCAGCTCATGTGGGCTAGGCTGGGAGGGATGTGACATTTCCTTCAGCTTCCTTGTGTTCTTGTTAGTGCAGGTACAGCTAAACATCACATTAAGTGCTAAGGGTGAGAGTAATAGTTTATCAATTTCTATCTAGATAGCTTTTTTATCAAATTGCAGTGAATGTTGTAGAGGGGATGAGAAAGGTTTTAAAACTTCTTTTTTCAGTTTCACTATCCAAATTGTACAAAATAGAAGGTATTAAAGAATCATCACAGGCAAATGCCGTCAGTCTGTATTATGGTTAAATACTATTTCAGTTGAAAGGTCAAAAGGCATCTGTGGCTGGCTAACTTCAAATGCAAGTGTTTGGAATATGAACACTCTTAGGTTCAGTTTGGCTTTCAAACAACATTCTTTTCTTGCCCATCTTTTTAGTACTGTTGATAAGTTTTATTATTGCTAGAAGAATTGGCAAGAATTCTGGCAGACTGGGCAGATTTCTGCCATAGGCTGATCTCTAAATTTCAAAAGGGCTTTGCTGTAGGAGATAAGATATATTTCTAGAGGTTTTAAAATTTTGCAGTTGTTCAACCTGTCCACAGAAACACTCTGTATGACACAAGGTTCATTTTGCTCTGCTACAAAGTATCTGAGATTCATAAAACCTGTGTGATTTATAGCCTATGCAACATCTGTTGACTCTAAAGATAATAAAAACAGGTAAATCTGCAGCCAGTTGCAGGAAGTTATTGATGATATGGCAAGTGAGAGGTGGGAGGAATTAAACATGCATTTATTGAAGACAAAAATCATGTATATTCTAAAGTACCGAGGGAGTTAACCCAGCTGTTACTAAAGAAAATGCAGTTCTGCTTTTGCAGAAGTGTTTTCCTGAAGGTGTAAGTATGAAAGGGTGAATGGTGGGTGTTGAAAAGAGGCAGGAGAGACCCATAAGGAGAGAGGAATATGAAAGAAATATTTGCAGCTTATACATATGTAGTAAAGAAAAAAAGTAGTATTCCCCCTTATGCAGGGGCCAAGATAGCATGATTTTTTTTTTATTACTTTGTATAGCACTGTAGCACTACTGATCCTAAAGCGTCTCCTGGCATTTACAAGTGTATGTTAGAAACTACCTGTGTTCTCTCATGGGCAAGCTACATTTTTGGATTCACATATTAGTGCAAAAATAATGGTATAAACTCAAAAAATGTAGGCTATATCTCACCAAAAAGAAAAAAATTAAGTGCAAACTAGCTAGTTCAGTATGGTAATTGTAGACTTGTAGACCTGTAAGTCTGTGGCTGTCCATGTATACCTGTATCCAGGTGTAAAGTATTAAAAAATTAGGTCATTAACCATTAACATCATGAATTAAAACTCACATATTAACCAAAATCTCCCCTGCCCTCCTTCGAAGGCAGTGATTCAGCGAAGAGTCAGCCATCTTTGCCTTCTCAGCAACTGGTGGGATGTTTGAAAGAAGTTATTTTTGACTAAGATTCTTGAGACACATGATCATTTTCTTTCATTTTCTTTTATCATTGCATGGTTTATTGCAACATGGGATGGTACTGATGGAAACTGAATCATCGCACGTTTACATAATGCTCTATATTGAGAAATTCTACTTAGCTATTGAATGATAACATATTAATAATATGTAAAAGCTGCCAAAAAGACTTGTATTTTCAGGCCAACATGTAAATTTAGGTTATATTTTGCATCTCTCTGCTCATAACTATTCTGCTGGCTTTCATGGCTTTAGTGATGACACTAACTTAGGCAAACAAAAGACAGCCAAGCTCATATACCTTCATTTAGATGAGTCCTTATCTCAGTTTCCTAGTTCAGGAAGGAGATGGTTTACTTAATCCACTCCATTTGGAAGGGCATACTTCTTTTACATGGGTTTTTGGTGCAGTTTTAAGATATATTCAATGCATTATCTCTGGTAAATATGAGAGTACATTCCTTTCATCCTGCTTCATTTTATATACTGATATGATGCTCCATTTCAAGGACTGCTTATTGTTCACCTGTTGAGATGTTAAGAAATATTTTCGAGACAGTAAAAATCCTGTTTACTGTCTGTATGAAACTTATTAAACACAAGCTTTGTTCGCCTCTTTGTTTTCCAGGTTTGAATGCTCTCCTGAAATTTGAGCAGAAATGAGCATTACCACTGGCCTTGGTAATGAGCAAGCAGTGCAAAGCTATGGGCTTAGGTGGGGGTGGGAAGGAACTTGTCAAGGTGGAAAGTGTATGATGGCACTAAATTATTCTTACAGATTAATAAGACCAAACTGTATGAACTGATCTGTATTTGTATCCTTTCACTACATTCCTTCATAATTTCCTGTCTGTTATTTTTGAGCATTCTGTTATTCTCTTTCAAAGCTAAAGTTCATTTCTTCTGTAATGCCTCGCTTGGGCTACATCTCTCTCCTGTTCCATATTATACCTTTCTGTCCCCTTTTCTGTTTTCATCTCTTTCACACATGCTGTACATTTGCTTTGCATCCATGATGCTATGAAATCTGTTCAAAACTGAAATAGGACAACTAGATTTTTACTGGCAACATGTTTTATTTTTACTTTGCTCCAAAAAAAGCCCAAGAGGAATATTGACTTTTAGAGGTATTATTGTTTTGTTGCCAGAATAAATTTGATTTTGAAAGTCCATGTGCATCTGAAGAGCAGTTCCTTATCTGTGCAGTGTCTAAATTAAACTTCAATGATTTTATTGTGGAGAAGTGGGGGTCTTTCTGTTTATTTTTAATGAACACTCTTAATTGTCAGAATAAAATGTGGACTTTCTAAGTTATATAGATAACTGGGTTTGTTTCCATGATTATAACTTTTGTTTCATGTTACAGACCTGTTATGCTTGTAATTTATGGCCACTGGTATAAGAAATTTTCTTTTGAATATTTTCTGATTTCTAGGCCATAGCTCAGATAGAATACTTGGGCTGAAATTGGTTTCAGCTCCACCCAAGTACTATTGAATGGCATGAATGTTACAATTCTGTATGAGTATTTTATCACAGAGAATTTAGAAAAAGATGCAGTTTTAGTTACTAAAGATGTTTTGGGAGCTCTTAAGGAAGTTTCTAAAATCAGCCTGTTTTGAGGGAAGGCTTAAGAAGCTTAGGGTGATTTTTCAAGTTCTAGATCCTAATGTTTCACAGTTTATCAATTGTAATTATATTAAAATACAATGTGTGCATTTCTGCAGGTTAATATCCTCCATGGGTAAGGTGTACAGAACCATAAGTAAAGTGTTCTCCCCCCATGTCTAACTAGAATTTCCTATGTTGTAGCTTGTGTCTCTTGCCTCTTGTCCCATCTGTGTGCACCTCTGGGAAATGTCTTGTCTGTCAGGTAGCAGAAGATGCAGTTAGATCTCTTCTTAACCATCTCTTTTCAAGGTTAACAGACTCAGTTCTCTCAGCCCCTCCTCACACTCACATGCTTCAGTCCCCTGTCGTGGTGGTTCCCTATTGGACTAATTTGTCAATGTCTCTCTTCTACTGGGAGGCATGGAGTACAGCGGCTTTACAAATGCCAAATAATAAGAATAATGACTTCCCTCAACCTGCTGCGTACACCCAGTCCAGTACACAGCTGGCTGCCTCTGCCTCAAGGATGTGCTGCTGGTTTAAGTTAAATTCTCTGTCTGCTGGGTCTGTTTCTGAAAGCTTCTTTCCAGCCAGTGAGCACCCAACCTGCTTGTGTGGACAGGGCTGTGCCATCCCAGGTGAACAGGGCTTAATTCGCTTTTGTTGAACTTCATAATGTTTTTGTCTGTCCTCATCTCAAGGTTGCTAAGGTTCTTCAGAATGGCAGCCCTGCTCTCCAGGGTGCTGAGCACTTCCTCAGATTGCCGTCACCCATAAGCTCACAGAGCGTTAATTCTGTCCTGTCACCCAGGTTACTAACAATGGCATTAAACAGCCACCAGCTGGATGTGGGGCTGCTGCCTGCACCCCGTGGAGTCGGCAGTCCAGGCAGCGGAGGGCAAAATAGAAAGCAGGTTTAGTAGGTCGTGGTGAAGTAAGGTTGTGAGTTTGTATTCAAGGGTGAGGGGGAGGAATGGGGGAGATCTAATGGTGCGTGGGAGGGGGAACCTTAAAGGAGTTCAACAACTCTTGCTTTAGGCCTAAGTGAGTGTGGGAGTCGTGTGGTATAACTTGTGATTAGACCTAAGTAGTGTTTGTCTTGGTGTGTTAAGCTATTTTCTGAATCATGGCATTTTCACAGGAATGTCTCCAAAATTTGGTGCTCATTGTTAAGTCAGTGATGATGATAAAAATAGATATCAAACTCATTTCCATCAGTTCCAGATCCTGCGTGGCATCTGATTTCCAGCCCAGAGAGCAGTAGGAATTAACTCTTCCATCAAGACAACTTAAATGCAGTTTTAACATAATTTAAAAATAGCTAGTCAGTCTTCCTCACTGCTCCCCCATAATTGTTCTCAATTCAGGGTGTGTTTTTTTATATTTTTGCATGCAGTCTGGAGAGAAACAGCAGGTCTCCTCTGTAGATAGGATTGGACATAGATGATTATTAAAGCACTACTAAATATTTTAACATAAACCATATTTTACAAAAAAAAATCAGGAACAATCTTTTGGAAGAAACAAAGCTGATCCCAAGTGCAGGATGACACTCCATTTTTTCTTATTCCAATCTGACTTTACACTTAAAACTTTTCCCTTTGTTTTAACATTCTAGAAAATGTTCAGTTTTTTCATACCTACATGGCTTCTGAATTAGTGTTGCATTTTCTGTTTTCTTCTGAAGTAAAGCTTTGATCAGCTAAGGTGATGCTCCATCACTGGAGGTGTTCAAGGTCAGGCTGAACAGGGCTTTTAGCAACATGATACGGAAGGTGCCCCTGCCCATGCAGAGGGGTTGAATTAGATGTTCTTTAAAGGCCCCTTCTCACCAAACCATTCTATAACAATATAAAGTACATGACACATCTGTTTTACAATACAAGATAATTGTCTGTGTTTAAATGAGCAGTTCAAGTTCTGCTTTCTTTGACTTGTATGCTTTCCACCAGTTTGGTTTTGGTACTGTTGGCCTGATTTCTTTAAAATGAAAACAGTCTTGGATTGAAATGAAAAGCTGAGAAGTGCTTTGCTCTGTCTTTATGTTCCCCTTCATTAGGGACATCTATCAGAAACTATACCTGGTTGTCTAATATGTTCTATTTCCTTTTCTGGACTTAAACAGAGTGTGTTAATGTGCTGTCTGAGAAAACAAACAGAAATACAGAGCCAAGGGGCCCCCTCAGTTTCTGTCTCCAGCAGGACAGTTTTGGCTTACTTAATGTTGCTCAAACAGCTAAAAACTGAAATCTTATGTATTATGCATACAAGTAGTTAATTTTTAAGATGGTAGAAATTGCTTAAATAAGGACCGGATTTCATAGGAACTTAATGGCACTGTAGTGACACAGATTTTTTTCTCTGTTATTTCACTGAAGAAATGTTTCAGTTATTTCACTGAAAAAATGAAGAATTTTGCCCTGTAGGAATAGGAAAGAAGGATACCAAGAGTTTTGTAACTAACTAGATTTTAGTAAAATAAATTTTTCTTTCTCTTTAATAATGAATTAATAATACCTGCAGAAAAAATTTCAAAATTAACAATTTTGTAAAGTATATCTAAAATATATGACATTGTATATGGCACCTAGTATACAGCAGTTACATTCTTATTTTGAATACTTTACAAGGCATTGTAATCTATGCAGTTTTGATAGGAATGAACATCTTTTTCTGAAGAGCTCAAGTTGTATGAGATGGCTGTAAGATATTGTTTAATAGTACCTGTAGTGGAATCCCTTTCACTTGATTTAAAGGCTTAATATAAGGCTTACTTCAGCAATTACTCTGGTGCCTGGTGCAGAGTGTGTGGCAGTCATTTCAGCCTAAGTGGAGAATTAGTCTGGTTTAAACAGAACATGAGCAAAGGTTCTTTTTGGAGGCATCAGCTTCCACTCTGAAGACTTAGAAATGTGCCTGCTCTTGCTATTCCCCACCTGCTCCATGCATCAATTGCATGGCAAATTTAAGTGTCTCCAAGCAGCAGACTATTGTTCTTTGAGTTAGGGTGTTTGCCTATACTACCTAGAGTCTAGAGATATAATGTAGAACTCTAGGTTGCTTTCACCAAAGGGTGAGCATTGGTCTTCTGCTGAGGTATTGGGATCTCAAGCTCTGTTTTAAGGGCTTTGGTTTTAAATTAGCTGCATTGACAAAACCAAACAAATTGACATATTCGGGCCCAGCAGCATCCTGGGTCATTGGTTCAGATACAAGTGAGGCAAACAGGATATCCTTCCTTTTCCATAGCTAGTGCTGTAACTAACATTTCCTTTAAGACCATGGAAGATAACAGAAATAAATATTGCCAGTAGCAGTTTAGATTCAGTTTCATGAACATCTTCTACTAATGCACACATGAGTCTTCTATAGTAGTTCTTGATAAATCATGTAGCCTCTCGTCTTCTACATACTTAAATCCAAGCAGAATTCTTGGATATCATTTAGACCTGACTTTTGGAATTGGCTTTTTGGAATTTAAATTAGTAGTTTCTTCAAAAATTGTAATTTTTCTTCATTATGGAAAAATAGCAGTGTCTTCTTAGGGTACAGATATCACCAATATTATCTGCAACTAAGACTGCAGAACCAAGTAAACCAAATGATCAATGAAAGAGAAATAATTCAAACCTTCCTCAAACAGGCAAACAAAGATCTGTAATTTTATCATTCTATGATTTTATTTAAAATTTCAGAAATAGGTTATTTTCCATTAATATACTCTCCCCCCCTTCCCAATCTCCCATGGAACACCTCTTAATTTGTCATTGCATTCTTGCATTTGAGGGGAGTTATGTGTCTGCAGATCTCAGGTGTTTGCTTCTGGGGAATCCACTTCAGATGTTCTAATTTGCTTCTTTCCCCCTCTATTATTAAGCAGTACAGAATTTGAAAAATATAAAAGTTAAAACCTAAGGTATCATTTCTATCACTGAGGTTACTTCTCAGACCACAGAAGAGTTTCTCTTTTGACTCAAGTAGCCTCTTGAGTGATGCAGCTTAATCACATTGGTTTATTACTGTCTTCTTTACTAACTCTTTGTTAGTGCAGCTGATTGTTCTCAGTAGACTTCTGTTGATTCTCTAATTTCTAGCAAAAGCTCAAAATCAATTCAGTCTATATAAAGAATGTAATATAGTTTTTGTGGAGCTCATAGGGATGAGCTTCATAGTCGTTTCTGTTCCAAAACATTTTAATACCTACAGGAAGTTTTAATTTTTTATCTTGATTCTGTATTATCACAAAGAATATTTGAGGTTAAAAAATGAGATCACATAATAGAAAGAATCTGTGTTGATGAGTCATTTAGATTAAGGAAAGCTAACCGTGTTGCTCAAAGTACTGTTTTTCTGCCTGATGATCTGCATATTGGGTTGGTCTCTGTCTATGACTCTCCTCTTACATAACTATCTTAGAAATATTGGTTTAAAAAATGCATTTTCAAGAAGCATCTCGCCAGTAGATTAGAAAAGCTGTTCAGGTTTAGTAAATCAAGAAAATTTAGAATTGTAGTGACAAATTTTTTTTTTTTTAATTAAAAAAATACGAAGTTCTAACCCTTTGGTAGGCTGAAGTAGATTATAAAATGTCACTTATTCCTAGGTCTTAGTGTATTCTGCCTTGACATACAATATTTTTGTTCAAGAAAAGGATTCAGCAGGCAGTCGGTATTTTCAGTTCTTAAAAAGTAATTTCCAGCTGTGCATTCTAAGCATAATAGGATGTGATAGAAGGGAAGCAATACCAATACCCTATGAGAGTGTTAAGGATTTGCCTTTATGTTCATGAACCTATATAAAGAGGTAGAATTGTCAGAGGGATGAGAGGTAGAGGAATGGTTACGGGACTATAGCTCCCTCCTCTAATTTGCTCCTTGGCTGTGCTGAGAAGTGGCTGGAGCAGCATGTGGTGCTTCTGAGAGGGCGATGCCTTGGTGGCTGCTCCAGCCCTGGCACATGGTGATACAAGATACTTAGGTTCTAATTTGTTTAAAGCACAAGTCTTCCCAAAGGTAACAAAATGTTATATATGTGCTTTTAAAATCTCTTAAGGGAGAGTTGTCAGTTATAAATATATACTCACTAAATCTATTAGAGTTAATATAGTAATAGTTTTACTCCAGAGCTTTAAGGTTAAAGCAGACGGAAAGCTGACACACTTTAAACTGGACCCCAGTCCCCAGAGTCCATGTCAGTTGAGGGGTGAGCCATTGTTTTTGCTTAATTCCTGACAAGAAGACACAAGTACCTTACAGCCCATGTCCCGCTCACCTCTGATCACGACCACAGTGTTATTGACTGACTGTGCATGGCAAGAAATAATTATCACACAAGTGCCTGAAGCAAAATCCTACATTTGCTACTCCCTGTAATTAATAACCTATTGTATTTTTGTTGTATTTCACTTGACAGGGTTTCTTAACTAACTAAAATTGACCAGTTGGAATGTGTGAGTTCCTCTACAATATTTTAAATAAAACAGATAGGAAATGCACAGGCATTCTGGGTATGATCTGGCTGCTGTTGTGTCAGCTGCCTTTCTGCTGGGTTTCATTGTGTTGTTCAAGATAGCAACATCACTCTTGAAAGCACACAAGTGTAGAGATTTCTAATATTGTGTTGTCTGCTTAGATGACAAAAACTATCAAAAGGCACATACCCCTACCTGTGTTGCAGCTTCTGCTCTCACATAAGAATGGCAGGAAAACACTTGCAGGTGTTTCTGACATAGACCTGCTGTCCTTATGAAAAGTGCTTTTCTTTTGAAAACTGTAATTGCTAGGGCTTCCTTACTGTTGGAATAGCAACTAGGAGCATCTGTAGAAGTACAGCTAGCCACTGAACCTACAGAAAGGCCCACTGTTTTGAAATGCATCGTCCCAAGACATTTTGTTAGGATTGCAGAAAATTTGGAACAAAGCTGCCAGTTTTAACAGTTTAGCAGGAGGTGGCTGCCAGTCTGAGACACAGATGGAGGTATTTGGAGGAGCCAAAGCAGCATGGTCTTTCTGTTCTTTTCTTAAAACCATCAGAAGGATTAGATTTTTAGCACTTGAAGTGACTTAATTTAGATTTTGAGATAAAACACGGCAGGAAGAAATGGTACCTTTTTTAGTCGTCTTCCTCAGATTTTCTGTGGATTTAGGAGATCATAACCATATTTTAATTTTGTTTTGTTTAAGCAGCCTGGGCTTCCAGAATATGACTTTATGTCACAAGTGAACTACAAGCAGTTCTTGTATCTGTGGTACATGTAAATATTTGGTAGTATTTCACCTTTTTTAATCTCACGTTGGCAAGAAACTTCTTCAGAGTTTACTATGGCAGTTGATTGAATTTGTGATAGTGCATTGCTCCTTTAGTTTTTCTGTGCAGCTAAAAGAAAAGGGTCAGAAAACTAGTCTTCACATCCAAGACACTTGCTCATTGAAACTTGTGGGAGTTTAATGTTAGTTTTAATGGGTTCACATGCCTGACCACCTGTAGAGATGCAGCTTAGTCACAGCAAAAAGTTGCAGGGAAATAAGGGGTAAGTGTGGCTGCTGTAGCCCATGGCAAAAGCAGCTCTATAAACACACCAGCACGCAGGGCTTCATGAATAGCCTGTGCTGTCCTGCTGCTTGGCTGACCTTTGACCCCTCTGATCCATTTTTAAACAAACCCATGCAGAGGAAAGCATTTGCATACTGTACTGTTAAGAGAGATGATTTCCTTTATGCCTTACTAAGCTTCATGCAGTATTTCAGCAAGCTTTTTGTTTTCATTTCTTATATGGTATTTTTCTTATGCAGATGCAGGGATGTTCTCTACATAGCTGTGAAATGATTCATTTGGAATTTTGTGTTCAGTTGTGAACATGTGATTGCTAAAACTAATCTGAGAATTAGATTAGTTTATTGTGAATAAACAAAAATAATTGGCTACTAAAGTGAAAGGTTATTTGGCAAAGATTTAAAAGTTCAGTTAGCCTAGTTAAAATGTTTAAGTCTGTGCTTTAATAAACTTACTGTGAGGACTAAAAGGAAGATAACTTTATTAGGAAGTCATAGAGGGCTGTTTATAAATGGAAATAGTGGAACATCATCTTATGAAGGAAGTATCTGATACTGTGTGAAATGCCTTGGCTATTATTTTGTTAGTTTTATTTGATCTTTCAAAAAAAGCAGGGGAAAACCTGCTTGATTAAGCAAAATGTTGAAAACTCTGTAAATGAGAGTAGTCCTGCATTGCCTTAGAGATAAGCAGTAGTGTAAAGGCCTAGGCTACCTAGTCATTGGGAATTGTGTTGACTTAAATCCAGAAAAATAAAAAAGGAGGGAAAAAAAGCCATTGAAAAAAGTTGAATTTGAATAGATTTTATTGCTGCAGTTGCCAGTCCAGCCCAGTAATCTGTAGCTACCCTATTGATGGTGGTTTCCATGTTAGTAATAAATTTTGTGATGATTCTGTGATTAAAAAGGAAAAGACTGTATTCTTTTCTTCTCTTGCCATTCTTTTGTGTTTGATCCCAGATGTTTAGAAGTGCCATTTAAATATTTGAAGTATAATTTGAACCTTTTAATGCATCTTTAATTTCAGATCTTAGAGCAAATTTTGCTTATTTGAACATCTGGTTGGAGAAGTTTAATGATCTAGTTAATTCTTTGGGACAAGGATATGACTTCTTGCCCCTTTTTGGCCTGTGATTTTGATTCTGCAGCTCCTAGAACTCATGTTTTGCACTTCTCTGGCAGCCTCTGGGTCTAGAGAAGTTGAAGTAAATCCAGTGTATTCAGTATCTAGGTTTTCTTGAGTAATAATCCTTTGATTTTCAGTTTTTGTGGTATAAGACATTATTTTGATGTATTGTATTGTCAAGTGTTGTACACAAAAATGTCCCTTGGAACTGACTGTAACTCTGAAATGTTTTAACATGCTTAAAATGTTCCATTATCCTGTGTCGTGCTTATCAATGTTTTGTTGCTTTTATAGATTATCTTTCTCAAGGGATAGATCTGTCTGGAATTGAAGTAATTGAAAATGACCTGCTTTTTATTGCAAGAGCTCGTCTTGAGGTGGAAAACCAGGCTAAAAGGTTGCTTGAGCAAGGTGTGGAGACTCAGGTAAAATACACTTTGTTCTTTACTTCCTTTCAAAAATGACGTGTACAAGAACTTGAGCTTGATTTCTTTTGCTTTGTGTAGCACTGTCCAGTGTAAATTAAACAAGAGAAAGTCTTATGTGAGAAATTCTTACGTGTGACAATATTCAAAGAAATTGACAAAACTGGTCTTGTGCAATATTTACAGGAATAAAATTTTGCCGGATTTGATCCTGAAATTTGGAAGAAAGTAGGTGCTGATATGAAGACTTTAAACACTGTCATAAAAGCTTGGTGCATTAAATACCATATACAGCTTTGCCCATGTTGCTGAGCTTTATAGAGAAATATGAAAAACGCAGTTTCTTAAGACTGTAGGAAGATTTCTACATTTTAGCTGTGCAAAAATATATTGAAAAGATTTGTGTTAAAACTTTAAAGAGCTGCTTAAAGTTCGAGGTAAATATTCACTGTAGGGAAATAAGAATGAATATGCATAATTACATTCTTTCATATTAAATGTAATTATCTACATTTTTGTAACTTGGCTACATCTATTAACTGTTTGCAGTATCTTTAGTGCTATTTTCTTGCCTTTGTAAAATTGTCCTGGGTTGCAGTGTATTCTATTACCATCCTCATGAGCTGTTGAAATCAGGTGGGGCAATGTTTCCTTGCCTCCTCCCCCCAGACTATCTTTCTGTTAATGGCCCATCATTGTCCTGCCGCATGACTCAGAGAGAACTCCCTCCGGACTATCTTCTGTTAATGAGCCTCATCAACACTTGGCCTCATGACTCATTACCCCATTGTGAGATGCTCCACCCAGAGGGAGGAACCAAGCATCCCATCGTGGATATAATCTGAGACTGAACACCAGAGACAATCCATCCCACTGGATTTCCAGAGGACAGGAGCCACATAACCACCACTGGACCTTCTGAGGAGGAGCAGACCCTTTTTTTACAGGATCACCACTTCGGGAGGACTGCAGCCATCATTCTACCAGACTGCTACCACCACCCTGACTAACAGGGTGCCAGGTTGTATCCTAACTCTGTCAGTTTAACCCAGTGTTATCCCCTTTTATTGTTTTTTTCTTTCCCCTTCCTTTTATTTCCCTATTAAATTGTTATTCTGACTTGGTGTCTCCCACTAGTTTGTTTTCAAACTAGTACATAATTTGGCGCCCAATGTGCAGCACACTGCTGAGAAAAGTCAGAATTACAATTTTGTATTGTGGAAGCCACCTACTCACTATGATGTTCAACATGCTTACATGGGTCTTGTACCTAGCTCTCTATATTTTTCCGCACATGGGGAACTATCTGCTGATTGTAATGCTCCTCTGTAGACCAGGGTATGGTATAAAATTTGCTCTATTAGTCTATTATGCCTACTGCATGATAACCTCCGAGACAATGAACATAATTCGGAATATACACTCAACTTTGTCTGCTTGTCCTACTTTAGGCTGCTACATGTGGGACCTCAACAATCATACCCAGCCCCTGGGGGGAGGATTAAAGAATGCTTTTTTCCAGCCTTTCAGATTGGACACAGCAGTTTTTGAAAATATTGAGTTCCCTGTGGATGTTAAGGATGGCATAATCTTGTCAGTTCTTTTCTCTTTTTTCTCTATGACCTGCACTGTGTACACCATGCTTAGGATCAGAGCTATGGCACAGCATCCTCAGGATGAGAGGAAAAAAAGGAGCCGAGCAACAAGCACAATGTCTACATAGATTGTCGCAAAGAAGAAAGGAACCAAAAGCATAGTGACAGCATCCATGTCCACACAGACTGACACAGAGGAGAAAGAACCCAGACACAAGACCACAGCGTCCACGTCCACGCAGACTGACACAGAGGAGGAAAAAACCAAAGGAGCTGTAAGCATCTCCACACAAACTGTCACTGAACCAGAACAGCCTAAACCGATTGCAGTTGCCCCCGTTCAGAAGAAGAAATCAAAAAGCAAATCAGTCCGCATAGTGACTGACGAGGATGCAGCAGGACCTTTGCACCCAGCAGAAGAGGCAGAGCCAGAGATCATCACTCGGTCGCTATCCCTGGGTGAGCTGCGAGACCTGCGGAGGGAATTCACCCCCCAGACGAACGAGTCTATCCTGACCTGGCTGCTCCGCATCTGGGACGCTGCAGCCAATGACACCATTCTGGATGGAAGTGAGGCCAGGCAACTGGGATCTCTGTCCCAGGATGTGGTCATTGACCAGGGGATCGGGAGAACCCAAGGAACCCTCAGCCTCTGGCGGCGACTGCTTACAAGTGTAAGGGAGAGGTACCTTTGTAAAGAAGACCTCCAGGTGCACCAAGGAAAATGGAGCACAATGGAACAAGGTATCTGGTGCCTGAGGGAATTTGCTGTGCTGGAGATCATTTTCTCAGAAGACGAGAGATTTCCTAAGAGCCCAGATGGTGTCCAGTGCACATCACAGATGTGGTTGAGGTTCGCACGCCTTGGACCAGAGATATACTCCCGTTACCTGGCAACGCTGCAATGGAGGGAAGGTGAGGACAGGGTGGGCGTCTTGGTGAACAAGCTGAGGATTTACGAGGACACCATCACAGCCCCGTTTTACACTCATGTCTCATCTGTGGAAACAAGGCTGGCTGAGCAAGTCCGGAGCTTGATCGAAGAAGGCCATCAGAAACTGAAAAAGGAACTTAAGGAAGAGATTTACCACATCCCTCCAGAACCAACAAGAGTCTCTGCCATTAGGAGCTGGCGTCCCCCAACCAGGGAGACAGGATACACCCCACGAGGTAACCTCTGGTTTTTCCTTCAGGAACATGGAGAAGACATGAGTAAGTGGGATGGAAAACCCACCTCCTCCTTAGCAGCCGGGGTACGTGAACTAAAAAGAGGGGCAACTACCACAAGAAGTGCATCTAGAGTCAACGCCGCTCCGGTCTCTCGCGCACAGAACTCCAGACGGCATAGGAATGATAACATGACCGATCCTCTTGAAGGGACCTCAGGAGCATATTCACCGGAAGGGAGCAACATGTACCATGATCAGGAATAGAGGGTCCCTGCCTCTAGCCAGGTAGAGGAAAGGGATAATCGGGTGTTTTGGACTGTGTGGATCCGATGGCCTGGCACATCTGACCCACAAAAATACACGGCTTTGGTTGACACCGGCACTCAATGTACTCTGATGCCATCAAGGTATGTGGGAGCAGAACCCATTTCTATTTCTGGGGTGACAGGAGGATCCCAGCAGCTGACTGTACTGGAAGCTGAAGTGAGTTTAACTGGGAACGAGTGGCAGAAACACCCCATCGTCACTGGCCCAGAGGCCCCATGCATCCTCGGCATAGACTATCTCAGAAATGGATATTTCAAGGACCCAAAAGGACATCATTGGGCTTTTGGGATAGCTGCTGTGGAAACAGAAGATATCAGTCAACTGAGTACAATGCCTGGCCTCTCAGATGACCCCTCTGCCGTGGGACTGCTAAGAGTTGAAGAACAACAGGTGCCAATTGCCACAGCAACAGTGCACCGTCGGCAGTACCGCACCGACAGAGACTCTGTGGTTCCCGTCCATGAGATGATTCGTAAACTGGAGAGCCAAGGGGTGGTCAGCAAGGCCCATTCACCTTTCAACAGCCCTATATGGCCAGTGCGTAAGTCCAGCGGAGAATGGAGACTGACGGTGGATTACCATGGCCTGAATGAGGTCACGCCACCATTGAGTGCCGCTGTGCCGGACATGTTGGAACTTCAGTACGAGCTAGAGTCCAAAGCAGCGAAGTGGTAGTCCACTATTGACATTGCCAATGCCTTCTTCTCCATTCCTTTGGCAGCAGAATGCAGGCCCCAGTTTGCTTTCACCTGGAGGGGTGTGCAATACACCTGGAACCGACTGCCCCAGGGGTGGAAGCACAGTCCCACCATCTGCCATGGACTGATCCAGACTGCACTGGAAAAAGGTGAGGCCCCAGAACATCTGCAATACATTGACGACATCATCGTGTGGGGAAACACAGCAAAGGAAGTATTTGAGAAAGGAGAGAAAATCATCCAGATTCTCCTGGAAGCCGGCTTTGCCATCAAAAGGAGCAAAATCAAGGGACCTGCCCGAGAGATCCAGTTCCTGGGAGTAAAGTGGCAAGATGGACGATGTCAGATTCCCACCGAGGTCATCAATAAGATCACTGCGATGTCTCCACCGACCAGCAAGAAGGAAACACAAGCTTTCCTAGGCGCCATAGGTTTCTGGAGAATGCACATTCCTGAGTACAGCCAGATCGTGAGCCCTCTCTACCTGGTTACCCGCAAGAAGAATGATTTCCACTGGGGCCCTGAACAGCAACAAGCCTTTGCCCAGATCAAGCAGGAAATCGCTCATGCGGTAGCCCTTGGCCCAGTCAGGACAGGACCAGAGGTGAAGAACGTGCTCTACTCTGCAGCCGGGAACAATGGTCTGTCCTGGAGCCTCTGGCAGAAGGTGCCTGGTGAGACTCGTGGCCGACCACTGGGATTCTGGAGCCAAAGCTACAGAGGGTCTGAAGCCAACTACACTCCCACAGAGAAGGAAATCTTGGCAGCCTATGAAGGAGTCCAAGCTGCCTCAGAGGTAATCGGCACTGAAGCACAGTTGCTTCTGGCACCTCAACTACCGGTGCTGGGTTGGATGTTCAAGGGAAAGGTTCCTTCCACGCATCACGCCACCGACACCACATGGAGCAAATGGATTGCTCTCATCACACAGCGTGCCCATATTGGAAACCCAAATCGCCCTGGGATTCTAGAAATTATAACAAACTGGCCTGAAGGTGAGACTTTTGGATTATCTTCTGAAGAAGAGGAAGAGCAAGTGACTCGTGCTGAGGAAGCCCCACCATATAATGAGCTACCGGAGACTGAAAGACGTTATGCCCTCTTCACTGACGGTTCCTGCCGAATTGTAGGCGCTAACCGGAAGTGGAAAGCTGCAGTATGGAGCCCCACACGACGAGTTGCACAAGCTACCGAGGGACAAGGTGGATCGAGTCAGGTTGCAGAGCTTAAAGCCGTCCAGCTAGCTTTGGATATTGCTGAACGAGAGAAGTGGCTGAGACTCTCTACACTGACTCGTGGATGGTAGCTAATGCTCTGTGGGGATGGCTGGTTTGCTGGAGAAAAGCCAACTGGCAGCGCAGAGGGAAACCCATCTGGGCCGCTGAGATTTGGCAGGACATCGCTGCCCGAGTAGAGAAGCTGACCGTGAAGGTTCGACACGTGGATGCGCACGCACCCAAGAGTCGGGCTAATGAAGAACATCGCAACAATGAGCAGGTGGATCAAGCTGCCAAGGTGAAACTATCACAGGTGGATCTGGACTGGCAGCACAAGGGAGAATTATTCCTAGCTCGTTGGGCCCATGATGCCTCTGGCCATCAGGGGAGAGATGCAACATACCGATGGGCCCGTGACCGAGGGGTGGACCTTACCATGGACAGCATCTCCCAGGTCATCCACAGTTGTGAGACCTGTGCTGCAATCAAACAGGCCAAGCGGGTGAAGCCTCTGTGGTATGGTGGATGATGGTCAAAGTACAGGTATGGGGAAGCCTGGCAAGTTGATTACATCAACCTTCCCCAAACCCGCCAAGGCAAGCGCTACGTGTTGACCATGGTTGAAGCAACCACTGGATGGCTGGAGACCTACCCTGTGCCTCATGCTACAGCCGGGAACACCATTCTGGGCCTGGAAAAGCAAGTCCTGTGGAGACATGGCACCCCTGACAGGATTGAGTCAGACAACGGGACTCATTTTAAGAACAGCCTCATCAACACCTGGGCCAGAGAACACGGTATTGAATGGATATATCATATTCCTTATCATGCACCAACTGCCGGAAAAGTTGAACGCTGCAATGGACTACTTAAAACCACCCTAAAGGCACTTGGTGGGGGGACCTTCAAAAATTGGGAAGCGAACTTAGCAAAGGCCACCTGGATGGTCAATACCCAAGGGTCCATCAATCGAGCTGGTCCCGCTGAGTCTGAACCCTTGCACACAGTGGATGGAGATAGAGTCCCTGTGGTACACCTGAGAGGTATTTTAGGAAAGACTGTTTGGATTAATCCCACCTCAGGCAAAGGCAAACCCATCCGTGGGATTGTCTTTGCTCAAGGACCTGGTTGCACTTGGTGGGTAATGCAAAAAGATGGGGAAACCCGTTGTGTACCACAAGGAGACCTAATCTTAGGTGAGAACTGTGTGTAGGGTTTCATTGTATATATATATATGTATGTGTGTGTAGAGTTTAAAGAAGGTATTAATTTGGGATGATGTAGATGGTAATAGAATAAGGGGTGGATAATGTCCTGGGTTGCAGTGTATTCTATTACCATCCTCATGAGCTGTTGAAATCAGGTGGGGCAGTGTTTCCTTGCCTCCTCCCCCCAGTCTATCTTTCTGTTAATGGCCCATCATTGTCCTGCCGCATGACTCAGAGAGAACTCCCTCCGGACTATCTTCTGTTAATGAGCCTCATCAACACTTGGCCTCATGACTCATTACCCCATTGTGAGATGCTCCACCCAGAGGGAGGAACCAAGCATCCCATCGTGGATATAATCTGAGACTGAACACCAGAGACAATCCATCCCACTGGATTTCCAGAGGACAGGAGCCACATAACCACCACTGGACCTTCTGAGGAGGAGCAGACCCTTTTTTTACAGGATCGCCACTTCGGGAGGACTGCAGCCATCATTCTACCAGACTGCTACCACCACCCTGACTAACAGGGTGCCAGGTTGTATCCTAACTCTGTCAGTTTAACCCAGTGTTATCCCCTTTTATTGTTTTTTTCTTTCCCCTTCCTTTTATTTCCCTATTAAATTGTTATTCTGACTTGGTGTCTCCCACTAGTTTGTTTTCAAACTAGTACAAAAATTTAATGTTCTTTTGTCTATACTTTTTAATGTTCTTTAATAACCAAAGTATTTTAAATCTCTATTGCTAGACTAAGAGGAGAAATCTGGTACAAGTTTCTATCAAATTTGGATCTTAAATTAGAGAACAAAGAGGCTTAGAACAAGATATTTTTATAATTAAACTTCTCTGTAAGTTTAACTTTATAGTTAAACTTCTCTGTAAGTCAGTATAGCATTTGTTTATACTATTGAAGATTGACATGAAAATAGAACGTATACAGAATAGGAAACCTATTGAGTAAATTGGCTTGATTAAACAATTGAGGATTAAAATTATCAGTGTGTCTCAAACTTTTACTTAGACCTATCATTTCCACTATTTTTCTGCAGTAAGAAGTCATGGTTGTGGTAAATACCTTTGACTATTTGCTGGTAACAAAGTGGTAGGAAAAAAACCACCCCATTTTTCACTTGATTACTATTCCAGTGTTGAAACTTCTGGCTATTTGAGCATGTTGCCAAGCTGTGATTGCACTTTCTGCAAGCTGTGAAGCTTATAGATTATTTAATAAAGATTGACTGAAGATAGGGCCTAAGAAAAAAGCAAGTGGACATTTATTTTAAATGTAGCAAAAGTCTTCATCAGTGTGAACTCCTTCTAGTTTTTCATGTCAGATTTGACCTTCTCTGATAATTTTCTCTTCATATTAAGTCCTAAAATGGAACTGACAAAGAAACCCGGGGGAAATCAATCCCACTCCACCTGAAAAATAGACAGATTTATTAGGTGTTCCAGGCTGTCGCCAGGTAATCAAGAGATTATTAAAGTATATGCCTGTTGTGCTTTAGCTAGGGGCCTGTTTCCAACAAATGGAAGAGTGTTTAGAAGAATATTATTAGTGCTTAGTCATACCAGAAATGGGGATGTTTTCATGAGGAGGTGTTGGGTTATGCAGCACAGGTTTGTTGTTGGATATGATTTGTGAATTTAATATTGAGAACAATAGTTTGCTTTAGAAAATACGCCTGCAGGCATTGCCCAAGAAATCTAGAATTTGAGATGTGACTAGTGAATAGTAGGTCTTTGATTCCTATTACTGTAGCTATGTGTTTTATTGACAAGCTGATTTACATCTATACCTTCCAACCCCTGAGATTTCCCTTAAGAAGACATGGGACCTTCATCCTTTCTCCTGCATTAGGTACTACAGAATTCCTCAGATGAACTGTCTTCCTGCTAGTGTATATTCTGGTAGCTGTCTGTCCCTTTGAGAATAGTGCATCTGTATTTATCCAGGTGGTTCTTCAGTTATCTGATATTCATATTTGCAAATGCAGTTTTAGTTTCCACCCTTGTTTTCATCTGCTGTGTAAATAATACATGAGATCAGTTGCCTACGTAAGAGTGAGCTGTATTTCTATATTTCATCTAGCACTTTTCAACAATGCCTTAAGAGGAAAATTAGCCTTATGTCTCCATTTTAGAGTATTTCAGTGTCCATCTGGAAGAGAAGCAGGAAGCAGAAATACATTTAAAAAGTAAAACTGGAAGTATCTATTTTTAAACAAAAGTCTTTAGAATTTGGTGAATGTCTTCTCTAGAATTCAGCCTTTTTTTTTCAGAGACGCTGCTAGACTCTGACAAAAAGAATGGAGCTAAAGAGTCTAAATTGCTCCTTTTAACATTTTTATATATCCCCTTTGTTTCTGAAAGAGAATATTTTTGTTAGTTTGATTGTTTATTTAATGACGTATAAGTCACATGCTAATGAGCTGTGCACAGATTCCCCCAAATAACGTCCAGCAGTAGCACACGAAAACAGATACTTACACCTAAGTAATATATTGTCTTTTTCTCTTCAGTGTAATTCATGTTTTTATGGCATGTCCACACTGTGATGTTTGTGTATTTCTCAGAAAAAATGAAATCTCTTCCCCCTTTGGAAGTGTGGCATTAGCCACTGACTGCTTTAGAAGTGAAGCCTTTCACTCCTGTTCCTGGTAGAATCTTAAAGCTGCCATCTGGGTATAAACTGGAAGTGTCTGTCAGTGTGTCTAGACTTAACAGGCTCTCATAGAGCTGCCAACCACACTTGTCTTCCTAATCCTTTTAGAAAGAGTAAGCTCTCTTTGCTGTTGTTGACAAAAGTAATACCAATAATAGCAAACCTGACCACACAGGGGTACCAGTGGCTACAGGCAGGATTTTTATTGTCTTGTGTGCTTTGTTAGGCACTCCTAGTGTACATAGCACAGATTGATGGTCTTTCGTGACCCACAGAACAATTTAAAGAAAATGGATTCTACCCCATCTTTACTTTCTAGTCCTAAACTGTTGCTGCCTGCTTCGAGGTCGCCCTTCCCCCTCCCTGAGACTGGTCAGACCAGTCAAGACTTGCCCCTGCCATGTGCTCTGAACCTCTTTGTTCTAATGCGGGGCAAAACCAAAAGTAACTCAGACGCTGGAGCAGTGTCTGATTGGCCGTTCACCCCAGCTCCGCCCCCTGTCTGCCTCTTTCCATTCTCGTGAATAAAAGAGAGAGCTCAGAGTGGGCCCACCCTCTTTGGCTCAGCTCCCTTCTGCGAGTAACTGCTGCGTATCTCTGTCTCGATTGAAAGCACCTGATTGCAGGACTAAGGCCTAAGCCAAGAGCTGCATTTCTACCTCTTTGCTTCTGCTGGTGGTATCAGCTTTGCAGTTACCATTTTGCCACTTTTAGAGCTACTGAAATGCTGGATTGCCCCTGCTACCTCTCTAGGCTGCTCAAGGCTTTCTAAGACATTGAACCACGAGCCTAGCCGGTAAAAAAGCTGTGAGTATAACCACACTAAACTCTTTGCTAGCTTTCCTTCATACTGTAAGCAGGCTAATGGCAAATAGCTTAGGATGCAGGAAGGACTGCTTTAGCAGAGATGCATCAAGAACTTGATTAAAAGCCACCCTTCTAGCAGAAGGGACAGCAATGTTTTCTGCTTTAAAAATTTAAAAGTAGATATATATGCATCTTGCAACCACCTGAAACATCCCCAGCATTTCTTTTGCTCCCACGATGAACCCTAGGCTGAAGAATCTAGATTTGCTCTTGGTACCATGTCACCCCTGTTTTCAACAGCAATATTGTGTAAGAATAATAAGAAATAACTGGGGAAGAGAGGAATTCAGTAAGATTACCATAGCTCAATTCCAGGTAGAACAGTTTTTCCAGACACAGTGTTGTGGCTGCTATACTTAAAAATGAGAAAACTTCTCTGCAACTTAGCTCATGCTTCAAACCCTTTCTCCTGTAATATTGCCTTGCTTGGTGTGGGTCTTAGAGCCAGGGATGACCAAGCTTAGTTACACCTGGTAATGACAACGTTGGTAGCTTTAGGAGCCAGGCCATGTGTGCGCCGAAAAGAGCTTCATTTCCATCTCCTTCATCCTCTGAAATGGTAACCTTAGTTCTGAGCTAGATTCAGTGCTTTAAACACCAGCATTGGGTCTCTGTGTAAGAAGGATGGATTTTTGCATGGGTGAAATATGTTAGGAATCTATGTTCTTGCTTGTGGCTTTATTGATACAAACTGTAATAATTAGGATATAGGTTGTGAGGTATCAATGGTATCATTAAAGATTGATTAAAATATAAATATCCATTTAGGTCTAGCAGGATGTGGTGTGGAAATGAGAGCCGAATTCAGATTTCCCTGGGTTTGGACTTTAAACAGTTTGTCCTTCTGTGTGTTACAGAAACATTCTGTATCTTTGACCACATACTAAAAATTTTCATTCTTTGTCTCCTGGAGGAATCTGTACATGTCTGACTAGTTGGGCATTTTTTAGGTTTTAGAGAAATTATGTGATGGTTTTTATCCAGTTTCCCTTATAGGAGGTGTGGACAAACCTACCTGCCTAGCATGGACCTGGAGAGAGTCAAAATCACTGATAATTCTTTGAAATTGTTCTGGTGATCATATAGTGAAGTGTCCTGATCATGTTAGAGAAAGAAAAAAATAGGTGTAAGCCCAATAAGTATCCTTTGTTAAATTGTGTGTGCAGGTTTTTTTAAAATACATAGATTTATGTTTTTGCAAAATGAAGAGCTTTGCTAATTATAACCTCACAGAATAAAGAAGAGGAGGGGAAAAACTGCACCGAAATAAATCCTAAAACTCTACTTCTGACACGTATTCAAATGCTGGATTTGTATACACAGGATAAATAGGTAAACAGTATGCTCTGAACAAAATTTTCTCAGTTATTCACAGTGTAACATCTTTATACTGTTGTTATTTTGAACAAATTTGGGGGCATTTTGAGTTTTCATATTGTAACTCATTAAGAAGAATTTGTTTTGTGAATTGTTCTGTTTTGCATTCTTTTTCATGCTGAACCTTTCAGTTGTTGTCTCTGGAACAAGTACAGCTTTTCTTTACATTAAAAAATTATTAACTAGATGTATATGCATAAGTGTTCTTGACTAATGCTATTTAGTGCCTGAGAAAAGTGATGGGAGGATGAAGTGTCTGCATAATTAACCAGTTGTCTGGAGGTGATTATTCAGGAGTTGCTCAATTTATCTCAGTTCAGGGTTCCCTAAGCTAGGTGCTTGTGTAGTACGTCTTGCAGTGGTATTGCGAAATTGGTGAAATTAATCTGAGATCTCTCATAGACCAGCATTTAATCTCTTGTCAAGGATCTCTAATAGGTCTTGTTTCTTATCCCCAAGGGATTGGAGGGGAAAGTACGTACATAATTGACCAGTTTTCCAGACACAGTCATCAAGAAGTTGCATAATTTATTTCATTTCAGGGCCCTCTGAGCTGAGTGTTTATCTACCACAGTTTGCAGGGTTATGGCAAGATTGGTGAAATTATTCTTAAATCATTCATAGGTCAGTGTTCAATCTAATGTCAAGGATCTTAAGCAATACATGCACTTATTATCCCATGGCAGCATTTTCCTGTCATGCAAATGCACTTCAAGGTGTTTGAGATATTCAGATATTAAGAATGGTTGGCATTGGGCTCCATTTTCCACTTTTTGATGAAACATGGAAAAATATAATAGTGTTTCATTTTCTAATTGCTTCTAATTATTACTGCCAAAAGTGTGGATGGCTTTTGGAGCATGCCTGTATGGGCGGGATCCTGTGATCCTGAGTTTCCCAGTTACTTTCAATCTTGCCTACTTTAGCAAGAGGATGTGTTGCACTTTTTTCTAGATTACTTCATGATATTTTAACACTTCGATTTAAATCAAAAATGCCTGCTGTTTTTTGCTGGTTTAGTGTCATCTTCAGATGAACGCTTCATTGTGAAGTGGACTGTGCAAGTGCATGAATATGCTTTCTAAAGTTGTCAGCTTTGTGGAGATGGGCTTGACTGTAGAACAAAGTTTAAGGTTGTAGCAGGATGTCACATTGTGTGCCCCATGGTTGTGTAGGGGCTTCTAATGTACAGCTTTAGTTCATTTAGCTTAGAATCTGTTACATTACCCACACTGATGTACTGTGCTAGTCAGAAGCACAGTTTTAGTTTCCAAATGTTTTTGCCTGCCATTTGCTGCTTTTACATATTAGCTATCATATTTTGTCATACGTTTTAAGTAATATAAGCCCTTATGCACTTCAGCATGTCAGTGGGATTGATCGCTGTTACGTAGATGTACATAACTGCATAGGGGTGCATAATTACGAAATGATCGTTAGAATAGCAAATAAAGTAGAAAAAAAGAGAGAAAAGAACTCTTCTGATTTGGCTCGTAGCCATTCATCTTTTTATCCATATACTGTTGGTTACCCTCATGAAAAGCCTGGAATAACTAGAACTGGAATGCTACCAGAGAGTATGCTTTTTTGAAGTAAAAAAGTAATAATTGCTTTTTTCTTTTTTTTCTTTTTCTTTTTATTCTGACATTTAGTTCTATCTTGAAAGCTAGTAGTTGGAATTTAACCTTGTTACTGTCAAAAATTTAACCAATGTAGTATACTTTAGGCAGTAGTTGTTATATTTCCTTGTTATACCACCATCCTGATTCCCTGCAGGAGATCCTGATGGAAACTAGACTGAGGCACTTACTTTGTAATTTTTTTTTGTAAAGTGATTGACTACAGTATGATATAGAAATAGAAGGCATTTCTGATTATTCAGTTTGAAGTCAATTATTTGAATCTAGAGTAAGAAGACTGAAGTATTATCTGCAAAGAGGAAAATTTGAACCTGCTTGCTACTTTTGGCATAAGATGAGGGTGGTAGCTATAGTTGACTTTAAATCATCTAGTTTTGTTTAGTGAAAATGGAGTATGAAATCCAAAGCTTTTTATTTAAATTCATGTTAACCACCCATTTTGCTGCTTCTTCTAATTCTAATGTAGACAGAGAAGACTTATTCCAACACGTTATAGTTGTCATATTGGCTTTTGTTGTGAAAGATCACAATGGCATTTCAGTCTGTTTAATTAAAATCCTACTAACTTTCACTGTTTCATTTCTTTCTTTTACAGTCGCTCTGTATACATATGGAGAGTTTTCGTTTAATGTGTTCAAATGTCTTCACAAGTTTTATTCTAGCCTAACCTTTAAGTTTCTTTGTCATAGAAATATAGTCATGTTGCATTATTCAATTTTATTTTTCATCTTCAGTCTTATGGTTATGGTTTTCATGATCTTGTTAGCTTGCTAAATCAGATTCCTTCATCTGGCCATCTGGTGCATGGCACTACTGAAGGAGTTTTCTATAAATCTAAATTATTTTTTCCTTGATCTATTCTATTAAGATGTGATACAGCCACGTATGGCTCATCTAACAATCAAAAAATATCTCCCAAGTATATATTAGTTATATCCTACATCTGAACGGTAAACTTCATGGGGATTAACCAAACCTTATAAAATTTTCCCTTTACTATTCTGGTCTAAAAGGAGTTTGTTTTATCTTAAAGTATGATCTAATGGAACTGAAGTGTTAACCATGCTTCAGTAATTCAAAATCACCAAGCTAAACACTAAGCATGAATTTATACCTCTGAACTATGGATTAAAATAAACCACAGATTTCTCGGCAACATAATCGGCTGATACTGATATAACCTAGAATATCCTTTCAGTTTCCATAGGAACAGATGATAGAATGTTTTGAATCTTGGAATAGCTAAAATGAATGTCTGACTTCAATATAGTTCACTTCTACTTTGCAGTTTGCAACCTCTGCATGTAAGGGCTAGAAGTGTGCATTAAAAAAGGATGGTGGAATATTCGCCTAACACATACTGAAGTGGTTTTAGGAGCAGTAGTAACAACAATAACAAAAAATAGTATTAAAAATAAAAATAAGGTGTTTCTATGCATAATTCTTCAGGTGTTAGATCTGTATTTTATTTTACAGCTGCAAAAGGTTTTTTCAATTCCATAGGAAAAAAAGATCCATTAATTATTCCTTTATGTTAATGGCTCATTAAATGTGTTACGACAACAAAAAAATCAGTCTTGTTGGCCATCTCTAAATTTCATCTCCAGCCATTGTTTCGTCTCACTGTGTTACACTGTATAGGTGTATTTTCTGATTGGAATCATTCGTAGAACACAAAAAACCTTCGTGTAGCCAGAAAGAAAGATCAGCAAAATTTAAACAGAATATGTAGTGTGTTATTTAGGTGACTATAGCAAAAGATAATTATTGAAGAACAGGCAAGGAAACATGCCAGCTATAGTTGTACCTGTTTTATCAGATATTTGACATCGCTTTAACAGGTCATGTTGCTAAATCAGAGGAGATATGCTTTGAGTGTAAAAACATTAGCAATATTTAAAAGAGATATCTCTTTGAGATAAATGGATATGTAACTCCAGTATTGATGTAGAGGGGAAAATATGGAGATCTTGTTAACAAACCATTGGGAATCTGAGTGCCCATAACCTGAAGCATCGTGCATGCAGGTAGAAATTATAGTGTGTGGCTGATTGTTCAGTCACTTGGGCTCTTTTCATTTTTTGTATGTCATTTAAGGTACAACATGTTCTGCATTTAAGATACTTGATGTTTAAGCATTTTGTATGTGGAAATTAGGATAGTTCTGAAAGCAAAAAACAAAAAAGAAAAAAAGAAAGAAGCCAAATGGGGAAGAAGTAACAAGTTAACTTGTGATAGTTTCTCTATTCAGTGAAACAGGATTTTGAGAGAATGGAGCTGCACTGTGCTAGTATAGTTCAAATAGTACATTTTTTCAAGTATCTGTATTCCAAGACTATTTTCAACTACCATTAATATAGAAGACTCATGAGAGCTGTAGTTGTTGGAACATATGGGCAAGTTTAATAGCAACATTTTGAAAATAGCAGGATTTTTAAATAAAAGTAATATCTAGGGCTTTCCTGCTCAGTATTAGAATATTGTTTGCTGTTGTAAATGTGTGGAGGACCCTGTGTCACATGTTACTTTCTGAGTATTGATCCTTTTTAATTAATGCCTCTGGTTCGCAATTTTGCAGCATCCTTTAGAAAATTCCTCACAAAGTGTGTAGTAGGTGTTTTAGGCAGGTATTAGCAAACCTCATTCCACAGTGGGCAAAGACTGAGAAGTTCTGAATGACAAAAGGTGAACAGGAAGGTTCCTAACACGTTTGAGTTTGCAAGTTTCTATGCTTTAATGATTAGGCAACACTGGCCCTTTTTAACAATACTGACCTTGTTTCATGAAAATGCTTTTTCCCCCATATGAAAATAACGTTTTTTTTCTTAAATCCTGTAAGCTTCTATTTTTTCACCCAGTAATATTGTCAACTGTAATTGTTCATTTTTTGAAATATTTTCGGGTCAAGTAGAAAAAGCATTGTTAAATGAAGGTAGATTTTTGTTCTTTAATTTATGTTCAGCAGAAAGTTTTCAGGTGTGGAGGTGGGCACAGGGGACTCACTAATTTTGCATGGAAGGGCCCCTTGCCTTCCTTCGCCACCTTTCCCAGTTAGCAGCTCTTGCTGGTCTGCCTTCCCAGCTCTGGGCTGTCTCATGGCTGTGCAGCTGTGCCGCAGTCTCACTGGCGTTTCACTCCACAGCCCATTCTGGTCAATTCCTGCAGTATTCAGGATCAGATTCAGGCCTTATAAAATTAAAGATTTTTATGTACCAGATACTGAAGTTATAAAGTCTGTTAGGAGACTAAACAAAATGGGTAAGTTTCCCTTTAGTGATGAGGCAGTATGGGGAGATACTGTGTTACAATGTATTAGGAGCTTTGGTCTTGTAAAACCTTCAAATTCAATTAGTTTGCAGTTAAAGAATGCTTTTTTCTGTCCTTTGGATTTTTTTTTTCTTTAAATCATATTAAAGCAGAGAACTGAGATATGAAGCTGTCATTGTTTGCCAGATTTGGATTGCCTATCTCCACTGGGGTGGTGGCAATGGCAGCAGCTTCCTCCGCAGTACCCAGGTGCATACGTGTCTGTGGTTAGGGCACACACTCCTCCCCTCCTCCATCCTTCAGCTGGATACCATTACACTGCCATTTCCCTAGGCTTCAAAATGCCTTCTAAAGCATCCAAATTAATAAGAAGTCCTCTCACACTGGACATCTTGCTGTATTACCTCTGTTAATTTCCAATCTGTGACCCCGGGTGAGCCCACCAGCTGCCTTCTGAGAGCCCTATATTTGTATCTGAGAGCCCTGTACTTATATCTGAAGTGCTCCTGCGGATCAGCCCGTGGCCCAGGCAAGCGCGGCTGAACTGGGAACTGCCACCTCCTTTGCTGTTAGTGTTCCCTGCAGCTGCTGGAGGAGGTGTTGGCTCAGGGCTTGGGTGGCTTGGCCGAAGGCATGATATTTCTTGTTGATCATCTGTTAGCACTCCTTACTATTAATTGTACGTCTGCTGGACACATGTTCCACAGAGTAGTTTGCAAAGCAGACAGCCCCGGTGAGATGTTATCAACAGCAAATGGAGCATGAAACATTCCCTTTTCCCTTCCGTCTGTGGCAGGTAGTACACCGTGGTGTAAGGAATTCATAATTAGTTGATATGAGGCACAGACTCAAATGTACTGCCTTTAAGCAAATATTGAAAACAGAGGAAAGCAAGAGACTGCATTTTGAGGAGAAACCTGCTTGGACAGACACATACATAGTTAATTAGTCTTCAATAATTCATGTAATATTAATGTGAAGCATATAGTAATACAAGTGTTTAGTAAAATGGTTTTGGCTGAAATTTTAATACCTAATTGGGAGTTGTTGCCTTTTATTTTATCTCTATTAAAATTCTTGGGGAAAAGGTAGAATTAGCTTAAGTAAATTATTTAATATTACTACAACTATGTGTGTTATACATATTTAACTGAAAATAGTTTAGTCACTTAAAGTCACTAAGCTTCTTTAACTAAAAACCGTGTCTGATTTTGCACAATAATTTTGTGCCATGACCTCTTTCAGAGCTTTTCCCAGAGAATCCATCACTATCTAAACTGTCATTTTTTCCTTTACTGTTTTTCTTATGACAGGGTACTGCTGTATGTTTGTTAGTCTGATTTTTTAAAAAAAAAAGCTGCAACAAATACAAAGACAGCTGCATAAAATACAGATTAATGTTAAAAAAACAGCAAAAAAAGGGAGACAGTATTTATTGCTGCTCAGTTTTCTAGGTTTCATAACAGTTTATATGTTAGTGATACTTTATTAAAATGATGAAGTTAAATCTGTATCTTTCTAACTTGACCCTGTTTCATAATGCCATAAAATTCCTCAAGTTTTCATTTGATGGACTTTGAAAAATTTTGGTAGCAACAAGCTCTTTAACCAATGTGGTATTTCTTTGGGTACAATAAAGTAAAGATTGTTTGAAAAATTACTTGACTAATAAGTAATTTACATCTTGAAGCAGGCCCAGCACTGCTGCTGGGTAAACATGCTGGAACTGCAAAAGAAAGGAAAGCATAGTCATCTTTGGAGACATGTCATGCCAGAAATCCAGATGTGCAGGTCCACCTCATTTGTTTTTCAGAGCTGTAGTTTTGCCCCATACGCAATGTACTTTCCAGAATGAAAGGCTTGTAAAAGAGGAGGGAGCGATGAAGTCCTCTGTGAATACTCTTGGGGAAACGGGACAACTTGGCAAGTACCTGGACTTACATTTTTAGAAGCCCACATTTTAGGGTAACAGAGATAACATAGTAGCAAAAATAGTCATGAGAGCGTTTTGTCTAATCTAGGCAGAATTAGTTCATGCCTAAATCTATCCCTTGTACTGTCTTTGCTGAACCATCCTGAGGCTGCTGTTGTGCCTCTGTCGGTCTGAGGGAGCACGAGCATGCAGCGAGTGCCCAGGCCAGGGGCAAGAGGGGCAGCATGTCCCTGTTCCATCCCTCTCTTCTTGGTCACAAAGCACACATGTAACCAGGTATTGGGTGCTGATACACAGTCTCTCTCCATTTGTGCCACTCTTCCCCTCCGGGAGTGGGGAAGAAGGGAAGCTGGAAGATGATCTCCTTTCGGTCTTTTCCCCTCCCTCCTCCAGCACTGTATATGAGCAAAGCTAAAATCCATATGCATTTGGGAAGGAATGTGTGCTGTAGTAGGAGTCACCAGCAAGGAGGATGGGAGGGTGCCATATGTTCTCCTGCACTGCAGGTTTTACTCTTTCCTGGAGATTTGTTCTAAAATCCTATTGATTTCTTGTCCAAAAAATTTGGTTGTCTTTTTTACTTGATCAATATTATAGAATTATTATTAGAAGATCTGGCTATTATTGTTTAGTGTTGCTATCCTTGTGTTTATTGGGATGTAAGTACTGACTTATTTGAGAAAAACCTAAGACACCTTGTTCTTTATTTTAATGTTAGATGAAGGATTTTCCTGAATTCGGATCTAGGTCAGTATTATTACTGTTGGGGTTTTTGTGTACTGCATATTGAAAACTACGTTTCTCAAGCACATATGTATCACCCAGTAGAAACTTGCGGTATGACAATGTTACTTGGTAGCTTTTTGCTTCAGGTTTGGTTTTATTTCCTGCCTAAGGAGATCTTAATGCATGAGGCTTTTTCATTGTCTTTCTACTTGACTCTTGTTTTATCCCCCTTTAAAATGAGCCACTAGGAATCTGAATTTCAAAATTGTCTGCAAATAAATGCAAGCAACCTTTCCACAGACTGAAGACTTTTTCATTTGCTGTGCTGCTACAGTCTATTCTTCTATCCATTTGGGGAATTCACTCCCCTTAATTTAGGATCAGCATTCTACCACACCTTAGAATTAAATTTAATCTATCTCATGATCAAGGTTATTTTTCTCTTTAGTAGAAAATATCATTCTTCACAGAGACCCTCTGACAGTATTTTCATATACGGCGTAGTGGGAAAGCATCACTGTGTCAAGTTTGTTGCTTCAGTGCAGGTTATAAAAATAAAAGAGTAAAATTAATAAATTCACAGAGTTCTACAGTGAGCTAAGAAACCTTGTGCTGGTATAGTCTGACTTGTATAGTGCTGGACACAGACTTAAATTAATCAGATAGTGAGCTGTAAGATGTAAAGAATAACAGCTATTATGAGCTAGAAATTATATTCTAAAGCAGGGGATTTGATAATTACTTAACATTTATTGGACTGAACAGTATTGAATTTTAAAACAAATTGTATAGCCATGTAAATAAAATAGTCTTTGCTCTGAGATTTGACACAGCAAAACTGCTGACAAAAATAAGGTAGATCATTGAAATAATGTCCTGGCTTGTAAACATCTGAAGATTGATGTCGTGCATATTGTTTTAAAATGCAGATTTGTTAATAATGAGGTCTGTATTTGTATTTTATATTCTCTATTCAGTTTAGAAATATTACAGTTTTATAGAGTATCTTTGGGATTTTCTTTTCAGAAAAGATATGTTTTAGCATAGGTTTTAGTTCTGTTCAGAGCCTTTCATTTTAATTCTAGAACAAGTGATAAGAACTTTTAAAAAATGCTAGGCTATTGGCTTCAACTAAAATGTGGGTCTCAGATTAGTTTTATTTAATGCACAAGTGAAATCTTTTCCCCTACACTGTGAATAACTCATACTTTGTGCCTTGATAGTGGTATGTGGAAGAGTGAACTTAATCCTGCATCTTGGTAAGTAACTGTACCTACATATAATTTCTCTTGCACATTAAACTTCTCCTGTAAAGACTTTTTCCATTGCATCTGTATACAATTTTTATGAACAAGTGATTCATTCCCTTTTATTTTTTTCTTGAAACTTACACTAGTGAATAAAGTGTACCTCAGGTAAAAGTGCTGAATGTTCTGAAACACTGTTGTTTTTCACACATAATACGATTATGTATTCCAGTTTCTATAAGAGATGTTTGCATGCTGAAAAATTTATTTTCCGTACCACACTTATTTATATTTCATGGTAGCTAAGTTCACAGTTTATGTGTCATTCATACAAGGGAAAATACTAGGGGGATAACAGCTGAATTTTAATAATGGATGAAGAATTACTTAGTTGCAGTAGTTTTCCTAAGGCCCTTTTAGTTAAGGATCTCTGTCAACAATCCCTCTGAATCTTTTATATATACTGAAGGTTTTTACCTTGGCTGTGAGTATTCAGAGGAAGTCTGGCAAAGTTGATACTACTACTCGTAATTTAAGTGTTCATTTCTACCTCTATGTTTGTGGCTTTCTTGGGATGGGGGAGAAGCTGGGCTAAATTAAAGTTAAGGTTCTAGTTATTGTCCCTGTCTTGTGCTTTAGACCCAAGATGTTCTTTGATATCAGGGAGCTCATCTCTTCTGCAGACAAAAACTGCTGTTCATACAAGTAGAGACTTTGACATAGAATTCATGAAATCATGTCATGGTGTGTAATTGTACGTATGTGCTTAGAGTATTATTTTGACTGAGAATCTCTTGAATTTTGTCTCTGAGGATCATTATTATTGTTTTGAAATCACAGGGAGTTTTCACACTAACTAGCGTAATTGAAGGGCCCTTCCAACCCAAGCTGTTCTGTGCTACGCTTTCCAGAGTTACGCAGCAGCATCACACGTGAAGCTTAGACTGGAGCATGAGGCACATTGTCAGAGCCAGCCAGCAGTGTTGAGAGGCAGCCTTTTTGTATTTCCCTGAGCTGGGCTAAAATTCCACACCTGTGATACAGGAACTTGATTAATGTTTTCAATTGAAGACAGAGTTTTGGAGGTTTTTTTTAAATATGTAGGAGCCAGAGACACCTCATGGTCATTATGAGTGGAATTCATATTCCATATGCCTTAATATATGGCATTTCAGTTTGTCCGGACTACAGTGTCTTTGCTTTATGAATTCCAAACCTGTCCATGTGTATAAATTGTGTACCATGGTGGTTTGCTACTCTCTCTTCTGCCTTTTTCTCATTCCATGAGAATGTTGAATAGAACCAGGACTAGGACAGACAATGAGAGACACAGGTGTTGGAGTGTCATACCCCTGGGTTATCCCACCCTAATCTTTATGTTCATTGTTTGACCATGTTTGCTTGGCTTACTTAAGAAAGTCACTTAAAATAGTGTCAGCTTTGCTTCAAATCAAAACATGTTATATCTCCTACTCAAAGGTATGTTTTCTCTGTCACAGAAATAAATTACTTTGGTTTGGCATGAGTTGTTTCTGACAAAGCCATCTTGACTATTATTTAGCACCATATTAAAATTTCCTTGTGCATATCAAAAGGTAATTTAACTGTGCAGTCAAATGTAAATAAATTATTACTTTATGGCAGTAAGACTTAAAATATTACTCTGCTGTTGATGTTTGATGGTCCAGTTTTGAAGAACAGAAATGTATGAGATGGTCATTTCAGAATACCTCCAGTGTTAATGACTTTGTTATATGAGAGCTTTAAACTCCTTCATGTATTGTTTGCATTTTAACTCGGGTTTCTGGGAATTTTCTCACTTAGGTTAGTAATTACGGCACTTTCTGGACGTAATTAGGGGAGCATACTGTAATTAATGAACTTGCAATCACAAAATGCAGATGTATTCTTAATGTACTACAACTTGGATAATGAAAACATTTACAGCCTGTATCATTCATGGAAAACAATAGTATTTCTTAATAAAGAGTGAAGTCTTTTTCTCCTTCTTCAGCCCCCACTGCTGACAGTTATTTTAAGATCAGAATTAACACTTACGTATATACAGCTCTTGTAAATCAGATGGATTAAGAAAAGTACATTTTTGACAACGCTGAAGCTGAAGTACCTTTCCTAAGGTGGTCACACATCAGCTGTAAATATCTAGCAGAATTCTTCTGTAATAAAGTGTTTATGAAAAGCCTTATGTTTATGAAAGCTTATTATTCTAATCGTTCCAGATTTTTACTTCTGTATGTAGCTGTACACATCCGTTTAAGAAGTAGGAACAGACATTTTTGTGGGTTACTATCGCTGATTCCCTTGACAGCCAAATGAGATGATAAAATGGGACTAACATCATCTACTCTGAAACCTTTTCAAAAAATTCATGTAGTTGAAGACAGTTTCTGACCAGCTGTTAAACTGGATGTCAAAGTGTGTTCATTCTAAAAGTTTCATGTTACCTCTTATCCCCTCTGCTCCCCTCCCAAGATGTTGGAGAAAATACATCTGCTTTTCAAAAAACCAGAGTAAAGGGATGTAGAAGATATTAATGTAATGATGTAAATTTGGAATATGGCCAAATTCACAATACTCTAAACTGTACTCATTCTGTCTTAGTAGTAGGATTTAGAAGAATTTAAGAAAAGAACACAAGACATTTTAGGAACATAAACCCACTGTCACAAGAATAAATATTTGAAATATTGAGGTTATTTAGTATATAAGGTAAATAAGTTGAGCAAATAATACATATGTAAGCATATAAAGTAGTGACTGTTAAGAGAAGAGAAAATGGAGTCCTTTAGACTTCGCAGTTTTCTATCCAGGTCACATACTTGTTGTCCAACAGCAGGTTTCAGAGTAGTAAACAATTTCTACAACATGTTTCTTACAAAAGTCACAACAGTAAGAAAAACTATTTGTTAAGTATTAACTTTAGACCAATGGAAGTGCTAATATAGAATGTCTCTGAAACAGTGACATTTAAAATGTGAATTTTAAGAATTTAATGTGTGTCATTTATGGACAGTATTTCCGTTTAAGATCTGAAAAATCTCTGAA
This sequence comes from Corvus cornix cornix, assembly GCF_000738735.6. Classification (NCBI taxonomy): domain Eukaryota; kingdom Metazoa; phylum Chordata; class Aves; order Passeriformes; family Corvidae; genus Corvus; species Corvus cornix. The sequence goes on along the minus strand of NC_047057.1, from coordinate 13,545,334 downwards.
GACATCTCTGTATCTCAGAAAAGGTGCAGGCATCTGTCTCTCTTTAAGAAAGATGGAACTTTGTTCCTTTTAGTTTTCAACATTAATTTGCACTCAAGTTAACATAAAATCATTGGTGTGTTGTAGAATCTTGACAATACAGTCAAGACTCCTTGTCTTGAGGAGCTTTGGTTAATCATTTTGCAGTTAACTTTAAAAATAAATTACACTCAGTCATAATACTCATGTGCTCTGCTTTCTCTTTAATTTTCTGCATTTTCTTTTAATGCCAGAGAATGCAAAAAGAGAGTAACAAACATTGCATTACCATCGTTTTTGTAGTAAATGTTAGAGGAAAAATTGTTAAGCACTAGCAGCTTCTTTGCTTGTGAGAATATTAGACTGCATGTGCCTGCATTTAGGAAAGAGGATGCTTTAGGATGTGTTTAGTCTCTTGAAAATAGCAAAATCCTGAAAGTCCAAGTGGTGTTATTATGGTAAGGTGTTAGCATGGAAGTATTCTTGTATATTCTGCAATTTACTTTTTTTTTCAAGGAGATCTTCAACAACATTTCAGTGCTTATTACTTGTTTCACAGGCATTGATGACCTTTACAACAGTGTGAAGGCATATTTGTATATGACAGCTAGTTAGGCTGGAGCAAAATAATGGATTTTTATCAGGAGTTTATAAAGGTCTGCTTTACTAACTTCTGACACCATTTGTTATGTAAGATAACAATATTTTAACAATGGTATTATGTTAAAATTAAGACTCTTTGTCATGCTTTAATATATCCGTAATGTCAAGACTTGGTTGGCATACATGTTGTCAAGAGCTCAGTGAAAAATTATTTTTGGGTATAGCTTAAGTGTGCAGAGATTACAGTTTTACTAAGTAATGTGGTAATTCTGTTATATTCTTCAAGTAGGCTCCCATTCCTAAATACCTGTCATTGTGGACTCAGATAAATAGAGAAGCTCTTAAGTTTTCAAATTTGAAGTCTGAAATTCATTATCTTCTTGGCAAATTTGTTCACGTGAAAAATAAGCATTAAAAGACACTTAAATGTCTTTTAACACTTAAATGTGTGCATATATATATAAAATTCATCCTTGGTTGCTGACTGCTGCAAGTTAACCTCAGCAGTGTGCTTATATATGACATAAGTTTATCCAAATGACATTGTCACAGGAAATAGCTATTATTAGCCCAAATGTTTCCCTTTTAGGAGTCCTTTCAAACTTGATCTTCCTCTTTGAGTTTATTTTGATACAAGTCCCTGAAAAGGTCATGCCCTTTTATAACAAAATCATTGCATCTCTTTTCTTTGGCTTGAAAAAGCAAGCTAACAACACTTGAACATAATTAGATCTTCTGTCTCACAGATGACCCACACAAGTATTTATCACCCAAGAAAGTTCCTGATCTAGAGTTTTTGTAAAGTGATATCATATTAGGTGTCAGAACAATTCCACAAAGTTCAGAAGAGTTCTGAGGAATTACATGAAAATTTGTGTAGAGTTAACCTATGATTCATTTAGCTTGACCCCAGCTATTTGGAGCTCTGGAGTCAGAAATTTCTGCAAGAGTCAAAAATCTGTGTGGTAAACATACAGTGTGATGATTGGTTTTGTTGGGATAGGTTATCTCACAAAGAATGAAGTGTAGGCAGATAGGTATTCCTTTAATACCTGTTAAGCCATATAAGAGAATTGATCTGACTCTGAACAAATGCAGATTTTTTTTTTACATGAGGCATAGATGATTTTTGTACCTTCTTGAGCCCTTTTAAATGCAATGTTAAGACTTAAAACATATATTAGAAACAAGGCTTAGCATTGAAAATGCTGGGTTTAGTTTTCTTTAATGAAAAGTAATGTTTTAGGGTGTAAATCCATGTTTAAATTACATCTCCTTGGAAAGTCATCTTAATGCCCACTGACGAAATTCAGTACTTTACTGATGCTGGAGCCAATGAAGATCCTTTATTACAAGAATTGTTCAATCATCATCATCCCTGCTGGGTGAAAGATGCTACCTTATATCATACAGTTTACCATACTAGATCAGGATTACAGTTACGCGTTCAATTCTCATTGCCAGTTTGGAATGGATGCATAAGACTGTGCAACACTTAGGCCTGGGGAAGAAACTGATGTATTTTTTGATTTATTCTTACATTATCAAATCATCCTTTGATCCCTTAGAAGGTTAAAGAATATTTTATTGCCCTTGAGATTTTGTATGTAGACAGACACAAGCATTTTCACTGATGTAATGATTCAACAAGCAAAGTTCAAATGATCAATAGGAAACCATAATTTCTGCAATGCTGCCTTATATTCTTTGTCAGCAAACAAGGAGGGAGGACAAGGATTCATCAGCTCTCTAGAGAAACAGCACAAGTCAGTAAGGCAAGTGGAGGATTCAGAGATCATACGAACCCTTGCCATAGCTTGTCTTAAGTTTGCAAAAAAAAAAAAAAGAAACTGTAGTCTATCATTCTAGAATGGTATATTTTGGAATATGTTGCAGATTGTGCACTTTGTCTCTTCAAAATAAACCATTTTAAAAAATTTTCTTTTTCTGTGACACTCCATTTTAAATCACAGGAGTGAACAGAAATGCCAGCAATTTTGTATATTTTCCTAAAAGATCCCTCTCCAGGGAAGAGGCTCATGAACCAGGATTTAATTCAGGAAAGAAAACAAGTCTGAATTACTATAATCAGTGAATTTTTGTTCAGATTGATGATAAAGAGCTGATCCTCTAGAGCTTTAATATTTGTATCAGTGTCTGTAAGTGTACTAAGGATCTAAAGGGTAAAGAATGAGCAAAATATCTAAAGCCTTCTTGGTGACAACTGCCCATTAGGAACAAATATACATAATTTTATTCCAACCAGCAGAACCACTGCTTCTGAGGCTGTCCTCAGTGTATGAATGATGCGGTAATTTTTTTTCTCTGGGTTTCATCAGTAGATAGAAGGCCTGTAGGAGAGATACCCATTTTTAAATCAAAATCTGGTTCTAGAATCTATCAAAAGGGTCAGAAAGTGTACCTGGGATAGTTGGGCAGCTGTGGGAGATGGCAGATGATGGCATGGTTACAGTGTTATTACTGCCCTCTGTAAGGTAGAGGTTAGAGGGGTATAGTGCTTATGTAACAAAGAAACCTTTATCTGCTTATTAATCTTACAACTTGAAAAGCTAAAATGTATGTAGTTGTTTATTTGGCTTAAAGCTACCTCTGTTTCTGCATAGAGTGAGATGTTACAAGACAGCTTGCTGAGGAGTGGCAAAAAGCAGATGTGTTCTGAGAATTCATTTATTCTGTACGTTCTATATAGCTTGCAGAGCAGTCTTCACTATCTTGACCCTTTCACAGCTTGTTATGTGAATGTTTTGACTTTGTTTTGGTGTTAAATAGTTGTTGATAGCTGCTTTTCAGTAAACCTCTTGTGTTCTAAATATTCAGAATTTGTCTCAGTTGATCTGATAGTAGACCAACTGGTGCTGGAGTCAGAACTCCTAATGAAATGTTTATTATTTCTTGTAATTGTTAGAAGTTTATGAATATACCACGTATTTCCACCCCCAAAGAACTAACTGTGCAAATGCAGTACTCAGTAGCAAATGTTTTAGTGGGCTGTGCTTAACCATGCTGTGTAAACGGGCTGTTTTAAGTTGATTCAACCAATGATAATTTTTGTGTAGACCTTTCCCTCTAGAACTCTACCAAAACACAATAGCTTGACACAACTTGAAAATACTCTGGTTGCTCTTTCCTTATTATTTGGCTAGATCTAACTTTGGAGAAATATTCTCAGGCCACCTTTGAGATTGTTTCTTCCTGGCCAAAAAAAAACCCCAGTTGTGCATTGGAGAAGAATATTATTTATGATCTGCTGCAGGCAAACTATCCTGAGTTTGAGAACTGATTTAACTACTGCTCTACCACAGACCTGCATGTGGTGTGAGGATGTAGAAAGCAAACCAGAGATGTCTGTTTTCTCAAAATCTGCAAGAGAAGATTTGTGAAATGCATAGCTTCACATATATAGACAGATGAAGGCTAAAAAGATCTACTAAAACCGTAGTACTCTTTCTCACATTTTGTACCTTCCCACCTGTTATTCACTACTGCTGTAGACTTTCGTAGGAAGCATGTTTTTTACATGGCCTTCAGAAATATTTCATAGTGCAGTCTCTTTGGAATCCCTTACCTTTTGAAGAAATGTTGGTCAGTAATGAAGACTCTATAATTAAAAAGTAATCTTTAATTTTCACTTAACTTTAATTTTCACTGGAATAATTAGGAGTTGTTTTGTACCTGTGAGTTGAGTATTAGTAAAAATAAACTAGAGGAGAGAGAAGGCAAGGAAGGTAAAAATAGGTAAAGGTATAGTTGAATATAATCTATTTTTACAGTGAATAGCTATAGTAGTCTTTTCAGTGGAAAAAGGCCGATTTTTATTTCCAAGGATTAAAGCGCATAGCTTGTATTTAATTTCATGGTAAGTCTTTATGTTATTTGTGTTAATCCAACCCTGTAACAAGCATCAACATGTCATCAGAATTAGTATAAAAATTGCAATTATTTTTTCTTTGTTTTGCCCTTTTTCTGTCAAGCCAAAGAGAGTAAGGCATTCTTTTTACCTTTTCTCCATCCATGGCTCATCTCTTTCAGTTTGGCTTTTAGGATGCTGCTGTTTGCCTCCTCCTTCCCAGCTGTTCACTAGAAGATTCAGGACTGAAGCCAATTCATTTGCTTTCCTACTTTATTACCAAAAATGGCAAAATTTTGCCAATGTTGTCATTTTCCCATCTCAATAATAGATAATAAAGTTGCACATGGGAGTTTTTGCATATCTTCAATTTTTTGAGTGTGGGCGGAATACTATTTCAGGCTCTTACTCTGAAATGCTAAAACATGAAAGACTGTATTATGGTTTTTTTCCATGATAACCAATATTTTTAGCTTATTTCTGATTCATCTGAATCTGAAATAAGATGTCAAAAGCACAGATACAATGCTTTAAACACCTTGGGAAGACAAAGTGTTTCAGACACTTGCTGTGTAGAGAAGAGGAACAACCCTCCCTAAACTTTTGGAAATGTGGAGTTTTTATTTTTACATTTTACGAGAGGAGAAAGTTTCTTGACGTCAGCTGTAATTGAGTTTGACAGGAGCTAGTGTGGAAGACAAATTCTGTTGAATTTTGAGGACATCTAAAGGCTGTATTGTACAGGTGTTTTGCTTTTGTTGCATTTTTAAATGCAAAAATGCATGGATAAATTTTTTTTTTTAAATACAAGCAAAGAGCAAAAACCTCTTCAGAACCCTATATAATATCCAGGGCCAGATACAGACATTGTGAGTAATTACTAACATTACTTAACTGGAAGTAGTAAACTCTGGCACACCTTGTTGCTGATGTGAAGTCTTCACCTGCTCCAATTTTGCAATGAAATCATATGACTGGCACCATTCCTCCTTTAGTTTGTCTCCATTCTTACTAATTAAAACATAGATGGCCATCAAACAGTTTTGTTTAAGGAAGACTCTGAATTGTGAGTTACTATAGATTTTAAGGTGAAAGGGGAGTATGATATATATGACTCAAGAATCAGTATAAGTATGTACATATAATCTCTTATGTAAGTAAGATTGTATAATCTTTAAGAGCTAAAGAACATTTTTGTAGAGGAGATGCAATATGATTAAAAGAATTAAAGAAAAGAGATTAGCTAATTTATCCATGAATGTATCTGTTAGGTGATCGTTTTTTTAAGGGAGAAAATGTACTCCTGAAAAATGCAATGCTAATGTTTCAACAGATAGCAAAGCAAATTTTCCATATTATGGTCAGCGTAACAGAGTGTAGATGCATGTGGGAAAATACCTGTGTACAGGTACTGTACAGACATGCAATGGCAGGATTTTCAGGATTGTCAGCTAGAGGTGCTGGTTTCATAGTAGCAGCAGCTGATTTTCTGACCAGGCTATCACTGAAAAAAAGAGCTCAGCTGCTTCCTACGTGAGATTAATTGCCCAATTTTCATTGATTACTGTGGGCATTCTTCTATTCTTCTACATTTTCTCTGTGCAAATCATCTCCCTTAGAATAATCAAGATCAGCTAAAGCAGTCAGTGATGGAAAACTGAAAACTGGGGGTTATTACAATGATTAGCAGCAATATGGGCTATTAGATGATGGGTGACAGAAGTCCAAAACTAAGCATATTGATGAAACAACTATTGAAGTGTTCCTTTACCACTAAGCAGTCATGTTACTGGGGAGTGTCAGCAATTAGAAGTTAGGCTAATCGGGAGTAAGTGCAGCATCTGTAATTTCGGAACACATCTTTAAGGGTAAAATCATCTTTTGAATACTTCTCTTGGCATTCCCAGTCATGTTGCTATGTTAATATTTTATAGTTCTGAAAGTAAATGTCTTTCTGAGGTAACAAATCTTTTGGCCTTCCAAATGTATTGATTGAATTTTAGTTAAAATACATTAGATACTATTTAAAAATGGTAATGTGTCACAGGAATATGTAATACAAGAAGAAGACTTCTACTGGCTGACAGTTAAAAGATTTAACCGTTGTTTCTAGACCTTCTCAGCTATCACCTTTAATCCTTAAAAGGCAAATTTTAGAGGCTATCTAGTTTGGATTTCAAAAAAGGAATTGGGTGCTAGAAGAGAGTATGTTACTTATTCTCTCCTGGAAAGGGGAAGTACTTTTCTGGTAATTCCATGTAGTGTTCAGAAGAAAATATTCTCTTTCCACAGAATATTCCACCTCAACATAGTTCTTTGGGTTACAGATTTTAAGCAGCTGATATCTGTGCTTAGGATGATGTGCTGTAGTGGCAATCAGCCTTTAGTCCACAAGCCACACGTAGCCCCTTGGGACAGAGGCCCAGTCTGGTACGTGCCTTTGAGAGCTCACTGCGTGCCAGGCCTGTGCTTCCCGTGTTGAGGGCCTTCCATGATGCTCCCCCGATACGTTCCTATGCACAGGCCTTAAAATTGTTGTGTGTATGAACATGGCCCGCATTCACACACTTTCTTGGTGTCCCAGAAATGCCTGATAACCGCACATGTGCTGAGTCTGCCTCATGACCAGCACAGGTTTCTCAAGAGTGAGTTATGTCAGACCAGCTTAGTTTCCTTCTTTTAAAGGGTGTTCGGTTTAGTGGATGGAGGTGTGAAAGGTGGGATCTGATATTTTGTCTGTAATACTTCTTTACCTGTGGCATTTTCAAATTCAAACTGAGGAAGGATTATCTAGACTTAATAATAGTAAGGATAATCTTAAACTGTTAAGAGATCAATACAGAACAGTTTAGGAAAACCACACACAGTGTTGATTCTCTTCCAAAATGGAAAAATTGTATCCAGTGAAATTCTGCAGGGATTTAACCCAGGGCTAGCACTATTCAGTGCTTGCATTAATGGTCTGGATGATGGAATACAGAATATACTTATTAAATTTGCAGGCTATGCTTGTCTAAGAAGGATTAAGAGGTCTTGTAAGGACAGAATTAGAATGATCTTGTGAAATGGATTTGAAAAAACAGGATGCTACTGAAAAGGAACAGTGTAAGGTACTGCATGAAGAAAAGGAACAAGAGAAGAAAAGCATGGCTATATAGCAGAAACAGCAGTGTGGATAGGAGACCTGCAGAAGGGGATTTTGAGGTTATAGTGAATTACGAGCTGAATGTCAGCCATGTCAAGTAGATACAAAGGAGGAAAATATTGTACTGGGAGGTGTAAACAAAAGTATACCTGGAGTAATCCCTTAGTTCTACTCAGCAGAGTGACCTTTATACTCTACTCAGCCCTGGGGATTCTAGTAGTGAATTCAACATGTCAAGAAGGATGTAGACTAACCTGAGAGATAGTCAAGTGGGGAGCAATGAAAACTAGACTTACTCATAACAGTTTGGGTAAATGTCTGCTAGATGGTTTGTATTTTCATTTGTAGATAACTGTTGTTTTATAGAAGGAGAGTGAACTTGAACTCCTTCTGAAAATCTTTTCAATCTGTGTGGTAAATTTAGATATGGCGTCCTGGAACTGACACCAGAACTGATCATTCAGCACCCTGATTGCAGTGGATGCTCACATAAGAGCTCACCTGAGGGCCAGCCTCCATGTACATGAGGGCCAATTCCCCAGCAAGTGTCACATCTCTGACACACACAACACCACTTCTGTGTGTGTGCTGCAGTCTTTTCATGGAGTAGGGAATGTGGCCTATGGCCCTTCTCTGCACCTGCACAAAGGCAAGTGGCCTCCCCAGCCTGAAGGGTTGGGCATCCCTGCGTTTGCTTTATGATTTACAGTTGACGAGAGACTCACATCTTTAATGGGTTTCAAATTTCACTAATGGAAAATATTTGCTGCTGTAAACAAAGTGAATCACCTTGTTGACAATTCAATACTGTATTTCACACATTAGTAAGTTTGTAAAACCGTTGGCACACTATTGGATGGGGTTGAAAGGCATTTGATACCAGCCATTTCCTCTCTCATGTATATAGACCAGCAGCATGTTTTGCACGTGAAAAAAAGGAATCATTGTGGTTTGTCAGAATGCTGAAAATCTGAATGATGACTTTTTTAGGTAACTGTTACCTGGAGCACTCTTACCTGCAAGGACCTCAGTGGCTGGTTGTGATAAGCAAACTGCAAGGCAAACCAATAACATTTGTATTAAATAGAAGATGAAGAAACTTTTAAAAATAACTAGTAAATAATAAAATAATAAAATTTTCTGAAGAAAAAATGTATCAAATGGTTTGAAATTAGGAAAACAAAAATTTTAAAATAATTGCTTGTTGGACAGATGAAATGGGTATTGTGTTTGTTAAGTAGAGCAGGGAGGAATTTATGCTCTTGGAAACAAGGAATGGTGTCTTGAGAAAAGGAAGCTCCAATGATGAGTGCTGTAGAGATCCAAGTCTGAGTAATACATTCTCCCAAGTAAAACTATGTTTCTATAATACTAGACCTTCAGAAATACGTGTAAATCTCTGTGTTTAAACTATCTGTTGGTATTTACTAAAGCTTTTAAATTAGAGCATGAGGTTGAAATGGAGTGCATATGTTTGTGGTTTGCTGGGACTCTGTATGTCTAAGAAATGCACATTATGTCAGAAATAATCAAAGGAACTCTGTTGGTCTTTTGAGGGGTAATGCTCTTCTAAGATACTGCAAATAATTTGAAAGGATCCAGTCAGGAATTTCTCTCAAAATATTTGTGCTGTACTCACCACACCCACTTAACTGCTTAATATAAGATTGCATTGAAAAGCTTGTGTGCAGATGTAGAGATAATAGTCATGTAAAGAAATGGTAGAGTATAGCTCACATCTTTGGAATTTAAATGCACATTATGGATAGATAATTTTTGTGTACAGTTGTTAACACATATATCCTAATAGATTTTGAGTTTCTTTCTATATTGGAGATTGTTTCTTGAAAATGAGTTATACTGGAGGCGAGTGAAGATGGACACAGTACTTATGTAGGTTAAGTGGAGCTGCAGAACTTCAGCACTAAGGCACAATGTAAATTTATACATAAACTCAGTGCACTGCAGAACTTAGCACTTGCAGTAACACAGCATCATATTACATTAATAAATTGAAGGGGACAGTAGACAATTTCCTTGTCCGTTCCCCACATCTCTCCCTTCTATCAGCTGTACCTTTTCTCCACTGAAGATAGTGTCATTATATTCAAACTGGAATTGTGTGGTTTTCATCTTAACTGGTTTAGCGTGTGACAGCATTATTAAAAATGTGTACAACGTACTAGTGATCCTGGTATGAATCTGTCTGAATACAGATAAAGCACAGTGTTGCATACTGAAAATCTTTTTCTGGGAATTCCTCAGAACGTCCATTAAAAAAAAAAAAAAAGTGAATTTCAGTTATTAGACATTTTGGCAACAGTGCACGATTTAAATGGCATTTTAATCTTTATTCAGGATGTCTGTCTGACCAGAAGATGAAGACAACTTTCTTATATTTAGCTTGGTAACTAGAGGTACTAAATTATGTATGTATAACATAAAAGCTAAAATAATAATTTAATTTTCTCAAAAAGTGAGTATCTAACATCACATGAAACTTATCTAATGTCTGCAGAGACCTTGTGCATAGTTCTATGTGTTGTCTAGTGTCTTTACTTTTTGTCAGTCCATGGGGCTTTATTTACTGGTACATAGCTAGGAAAATTTAGCTGACATGCTCAGCTGTCATCTTTTGTTTAGGCCTTGTGCGAGCTGTTACAAATATCTGCATGTTTTTTAATGGACCAGTTAATTCAGAGGAAGTACCGAATAGCAACATTTAATCAGATTAATTCTTGGTATTAATGATAAATCAATAAGCATCTCTTCTGATAATGTATGTTACCCAGGTTTCCAGGTTTCCAGTAGAAGGAAACCAGCTTCCAAGATTGAGAAACTTCTATGCATCTTCCAAAAATTCCCTGTGGCAAGTTTCATATTTACTGCACATTGTTTCCAGGTGTGCATAGCGAAAATGGAGCTGCTGTTTTCTGGTATTCTTTATTTTTGAGCTGAGGGACTGGCATTTTCAGTAAAAGTTTACCTGAATTTGGGATGTCTCTGTGCATTAAATAACTCCATAATTTGTGTTACCAGAATTCCTTACTGTTGCTGTTGCTGTTACCCCTACCAGCACCTTTGTGACACAGGTGAAGTACCAGCATCATTGCAGGTGAAGAAGAGAAGCTGAGAGAACAAAAGGTCATGTACAGATTTACAATGCTCCCAGGTCTTGCCATGCACAGTATGGGTTGTGGTGGTGGAGAGTGTGGTGTGAGGTATGGGAGTGGGTTCACAAAACCACTTCAGTCTTCTGGGTGAACTAAGTGAGCTGAATTAAGCACTTGGTGAATTAAGCACTGAAGATTTGAGACTTGCAGCAGAGAATGTCAGTATATCAAAACTGAACCTCAGCACGTTTATAGGTCTTCTAGGGGTTTTTTTGCTGGAATTCACCAGCTGCTACCTTTCCTGAGCCTAAGTACCTGGGGCTTCCTTCTAGGCATGGATCACTGCTTCTTTACCTGCACAAGTGATGAAAACAATGAAGGTGCTGGAGAAGAAGCATTAAAACACTTCAGGAAGCTGAAACGAAGGCCAGGGTGCTCCGGATCCTAAGCCTGAAGGCTTTGCCTTGTCTCATTTGGGAGGGAGTGACCTGCCCTTGAGCACCAGGCAGGGCTGGGGTGGTCACACACTGCTGTGGCTGCCAAAGGGCTCCAGGACTAAGGCATGGCACTGGGTGATCTTTTACATGCTTATTGTTTACTCGTGCAGACAATTCATGTGTTCTTAGAGGTTGGATCTACTTAATAAAGATGGTGTAGACCCAAGGGATGTGCTATTCGAGGGCAAAGGGAAGAATAATTGTAGTTCAGTATAGATAGTGTATTTGGGAAGTTCTGCTCTTGGCTTATTTTGTGAATTTCAGCCTCAGTGACTTGCTGAAAATCACATCTTACATGGCTGAATCTGAACTCTAGTAAATAGGTATTTTTTTGCTCCCTGTAACTTAAAACCAGACTCAAGTAATTGAAAGAACTATTTCACAGACTGTTCATTAACTGTGCTGCTATACTTCTTACCCAGGAATTCACATGGTTGAAACTGATATTAAAAATAAGCTTTCCCCTACTCTGGTGATTTAAACCTGCAAAGGGAGAAGGGACAGCAAACAGCCTCTTTTAGTATCACTTCCTTTCTGCTGCTGCTCTAGCTGTGGTGCAGAGGCAGTTAGGCATTCCCCCGTCCGTGATTTCTTTTCTTATTAATTTTCAATCTCCCCTTCTTTTGCTACTCAAAGTTATTTTTTAAAATAGAAATATAGAAGGCAGAAGCAGTGATTGTTGCAAGAAAGTACTATGGAAACCTTTCACGACAACAGTTTCAAATGAAAGTGAATCTTCAGCTGTTTAAGAAGTCCATGTATTTGTAGAAAACTCTGGTGTCTTCTCTGTGGTCAGAATTGAAAAGGAAGGAAGTGAATAGAGGAGTGTTGAGGGGATAATACATATTCTTGCTTTTCATGGGGGAAAATGCATTTCTGGGCTCAGCCTTGCAGTTACATATCCTGCAATGAACTTCTTATCTAAAATTTGTCAGTTATGTAATGTATTATAATGCTGTGGTAGCAATATTGTCCTTTATGGTTGGTGAGACATGTTTGCTGGAAAATCTAGCTTATAAGTGTTTCCACATGTTTTGTTGTTTGTTTTTGTGGGTTTTTTAAAGAAAACATAGGCAGAAAAATTATTCACAAAGGTCAAAAGAAGGTGGTGCAGAGAGCAATAACTAAATAAATATATCTAGCACACATTTCAATTGTGGATGATGGTCAGTATTTTTCAGATGGAAGATCAAAGCATGATGTGAACATATTAGATCCCAAGTCACTTGATATTTGTTCTCCGTGCCCTTGCTAAAGAAAACTCCATCAAATAAGTTTTGTTGTTATTAGTATAGCATGCAGAAGATAAAAAAGAACACAAATACGGTGCTGCTAGTAATGATATGACTTACAGATTCACTTCGGTCTGTTTCAGCACTCTGATGATGCATAATAGTGTACATACCTCTATATATATGTGTGAACATTAATGTTTCTGAGTTAAAGTAAATATCTGGAATGCCAGTGATTAATCATTTAAATATAGCACTTCCTGGGGATATTCCAAAAATGTGAGCTCAAATGCTGAAGTATTTCATCTTTCTCTGGTCACTGAAGTTCCTGGGCATAGTCTATAAGGTTTGGTGGTCATGTTTGTTGCTGCTAGAAGTATTGGAAAGCAGTATGTAATACCCAGAGAATACATAAGGAAGACTTACCTTTTTTTTTAAATTTAAAAAGTACTGCTGTCCTTAAAGGGTTATTAAGGGAAAGAAAGACTTTTGGTGGAGAAGTCACTCTGAACTAGTAGATTAATCTTTTATAGTGTGTAAATTTAGAAAAATAGGGTGTTTTTTTTTTAATTGACAAAGGTTTTATTTTCACATTTTGACTTAAACTTTTTACTGCAGAGTTATAAAGCCTTAACAATAATAGACATGGTGGTAGTCTCTTTTGTCCTGTGAGATCCTGATCGTTCAGATTTTGATGAGTCTGTGCACATTTATTAAAAGATGTATACTGAATTAGAAACAGATTATGGGATTGTGCAGACTTTGTCTGCTTTCAGCTGTGATATAGAAAGCTTTATATCACTTTGCCATTGTGCACTTGCCCTATATAGAGGTAATTTAGGAAGCCTAATGCAATTGATGTCCAACTGTGACATTTTTGTAAAAATAAAACTCTTTACTGCTTGTAGCCTTTCTAAATGGTTAATCAAAGTGGATTGACAGATTATGTGTCTGGAGTTTTTTTTCTTTCTTTTTTTTTTTTCCCCATGTAGGTGTTTGTGACTCATAAATGCAGAATTAGACCGAAAATCTGTGACTGGATAATGGAGTATTTGCAAGTACTTTATTGCACTTTTCCGTGCAGCACAACAAATAGCCTTCACTTTCCAGTGTTTATTTGTAAGGATTTATTATTGTGTGGCCCTGCTAATCTTGTAATTTCTGCTCCTGTTTTTATGATAGTGCAAGAAAGTGGTTTATAAATAGTTTCTATAAATGGGTATTCCTGAAAATGCTTCTGATCTGAACAATATTTTTATATAACTGTCTTTTATGGTGAAATAATAGGTGAAAATTGAGAAGCCATTAATGTTTTATATCCCTTCACTCTGCTATGAATCACCACTTAGCTGTTTGCCAAAATCTTTGTATTCTGTTTAGTGACAATTTTATATGAGGATCAGCTGGATAATTTTTAAATTAATTTCTAGTTTTTTTCTTTGAAGATTCATATAAATTAATTTGACCAGTTGTCAAGTAAACATGAAAACTTAATCTTCCATTGTAGATGATGTTTTAAATACATATTAATTTAGAGTTAGATAATGCTTTTTGAAGAATTTGGATAGCATTACTGTTCCAAAAATTTTAGATATCAATAAATTCTAAAGAATTAGCAGCTATGCAGTGTGTGTGTGTGTGTGTGTGAGGGGGGGAAAAAAGTCAGAATACCTTAGAAAGCTATTAAAAATGACCTTGTGTTTTAGATCTCCCCACTGAGACTAGTTATTTTGAAATATAAAACACTTAGTTTGGTTTCAAACCAATTAGTAAGTGTCATTTGTGATCACTAAAAAATTATTCCTCATAGAATATTCATCATGAAAACACAGGAATGTTTAATAATACTGAGTTTAGCTTTCTTTGCAGACAGAAATTATTTTAAATTAGGGGCTGTTGCATAGTCTGCTTCTGGTTGTCCATCTGTTTAGGTGGTTTCTCTGGACTGGAACACTGCCAACCATTATGTGTTGGACATTTCTAACCACACTGAGATAGGACTAGATAATACCTACAAGGGCAAGAATGTATCTGATTCTAGTACTTTTAAGGTAATTAATGCAAATATGATGATTGATTCATCTCTATATGCGGAGAGGCCTGGGTCACTGCTATGAACTGCTCAGGTGTGAAAGGCTTTGTAAATAAAATACACTGTAGGGCTAGAATGAAGGAGACTGGGAACACTATGTGTCAGTACAGAAACTGGAAACTAAGTTTGGGACTTGAAGGTAACTCCAAAGAGAAAGATAGGAATGGAAGGAGCTGTTACGAGAACCAGACTGCAGAAGGGCTGGAGGATGGACTGGGGGATGGGTAAGGTAGAGCTGGGAAATACGGAAGTGGTGTTTGCATTGCTACAGGTGAAGAAAGGTAGGCTAAGATTAGATCTTGTTGAAAATAGTTTAGGTAAGACTGGAGTGGAGACCATGAAGGTTTTTCTTTATCAAATGTTGCAGTGTTTTAATTACATGGGTCTAGTCTTTATAGAATGAGCTTAAATAAAGTAGTCTTCCAAAGTCCTAGTCCATTTAAGGGGTTTATACCAAATTGATTTAAATATTTCTGATTTGCTTTAGATACTCAAAGGTGAACAGGATATATGAAATTCTGCTAAATTCCAGGGATACGACTGAGCAGAGACTGATGTGGGCTTTGGCTGAATCTCTGTATAATCCATCCCAGCCTTTTAAATTGGTACTTTCGTGTATCTGTGTCTCTTCAAAACTAAAGCTACTCTGAGGTTCTTTCTGTCCAGATAAGATAGTATGTTATTGTTAAACGCCTCTCCCAGACTGTAATTCTATTTGTGGTTTCTACTGTTGACTGTTGATTGTTAACAGGTTCTGCAATAATGCAATTAGGTGATCCAAGAAGAACATACAAAGCATTAATAAGCCACATCTGCATAGAGCAGAGTGAAAAATATGATTGATTAGCCATGATACTCATCTAAATAAGATAATATAATTCATTTTGCCTCTTTCTCAGGTTAAAAACCTGCTCTGTCTTAATCCTCTCAGAAAAAATCAATGCTTCACTGTGTTCTTGATCTGCTACTCAGTGCCACATGAAATTCTGAGCTATTGTACATTGTTACATTTATGGTAACAAAAGATTTTAAGCTTTGGGTAAGCTTAAATGGCGTAGGGAACTGAATAGTATGTTGCATTAGAAAGGAGAAATCTTGCATCAAAATACTGCAGTTCTTGGGTGATGAATAATGTCATCTGTGTGGAAGAAGAGGTGCACTCAGCTGCTTATTCTTCTCCTTTTTCACCTCCCTTCTGTCCTTCTGCAGGTAGCACCCCCAGTAAGTTCCCATTTGTGTGAAGGTTTCAGAATGCATTGCTGGCTGACAGCTGAAGTGAGGGGAGGGGACTGCCTTTTTTCAGTGGCGGAACTGGATCCCAGTGCCTGTGCTAGCTGCAGGCAAAGCTATTTCTTTTGCTGCACAGTATTTCTTTTTCTTTAGAGGACTTCAGGTTTTTTTCCTTCATAGTAAAGTTTTTGTATGATACAGCTTTGCCCATTTGATTTTATTGGGACTAACCTTTGGTTTTTTTAAAGCCTAAAGATGTAAAATCTGCTTTTATAAATGCAGATTCTGTAACAAAAAGAGGTCAGTTTTGTCATGCTTCTCCCAGTGGACAAATTTACAAGAGGACTTGGAAGACTGAGATTGTTGTCAGGGTGTGGGTAACACTGCCAACACTGAAGAAGTGTTTGGGGTGTATATATGTGCTTGCTCTCTTTCAAGCTGTCCTCAGTGAAACCTGATGAAAATGACTGCACAAGTCCATTGCTGCATTCTCCTGAAACTGTAAGAAGAACTAGGAAGGGAAAGTGGAGCAGAAAGCATGTCTTCTGGCTCATTCCTGAGCAGACTGCTGTGGTAAAGCCTCCTTTGAGCAAGCAGGTGGATTAAGGCATCTCCAGCAGTCCTGCCAACCTACAGTTCTTCACCAAATTATCTGCAAACTTTCCTGTAGGTGTGTGATACAATAAATTTGAACTTTTTATTAAGAAGAAAAAAAACATTTTTAAATTCTATCCAACAGCAAGTCTGACCTTGATGGAGATCTGTCTGTAGTTGAGTATGAAAATATTAGATGAAAAGACTAAACAGCTTCTTAAAGTTCATTCCTTTTAAATACTCGAGGGCACTTTAGGGCTGTTGACAATATATGCACAGGTTCCAGAAATGAGATGTTGTCACTTGCATGGGTAATTATTATCTTGTTGCAATGACTAGCAGGAGAACAAGAAAACCCAGATGGCTTTTGGTAGATATTTAAATCATTCAGAGCATACCATTTAAAGGATATTTTGTCTGAAATAGGATTTTAGATTTTTTTGTAAAGAGAGAAAAACGTGTTATAACCCTTCAGTAGCTAATTCCTAATGTTAATTGTTAATACTGAATTAAAAGTAAAACTTGACATTTCTGGTTTGTAATGGCTTTGTTCAACCATCTAACAGGGTGAGCATGTACATAATGACATTGTGAGGAGGAAGAAGAAAACATCTGGTCACAAGCTTTTGTCCAGATATCAAAATTAGTAATGAGATTTTGTGTCCTTATATTTCTCTTCTTCAGTAGTGGGACTTGAATCGGCAGGTGCAAGTTGGGGTAGCACAAGGACAGGAGAGGTGCTGCAATCTCACCTTCTGCTCTCTAAACTTCATCAGAAAGGGCCAGCTGTGTTTTTAATAGAGAAGCCACATCTTCAGGTGTGAACTGGTTTGTTATCAGTAAGGGGTTTAGAGATTGGTCAAATTGTGTAAGAGATGAGAGAAGCATTTTAAAAAGCTTGATTTGGCTCAGAAGCCCCCATTTCCATGTTGCCCAACTAGTTTTCTAAATTTGGTATTGTTTCTACTCTGACTTTATACTCTCCCTACACTCAAATAGTGCATTGTAGGATAAAATTTGTAATTGTTATGGGCTAGTCAGTCTAGCTGATCTGTCCTCAGAGGTGCCAGATACTTTCTTTGAAATTGCTGTCACGTTGGTAGCCTAAGGCTTGGTAAACTTTGGAACATTGCTTGATGTTTCATGAGATAATTCTTCACAACAGTTCCTGATGCCTTTCTGTCCCATTAGCTCTTAGCCATCTGTTGCTTTGATTACACTATTATGGTGAATAAGTGTTTTGGCAAGCTATTTAGCTGTGTTGAAAAATCTTGTTTCTTTGCTTTCTAGTACTTTATTGCTACTGTTTCTTTTTTTTTTCCCTCCTCAACCTTTGTAGTGCAAAGCTTCTTGCTATTTCCTTCTTGTTATTCCAAGAAACAAAAGGCTGACCTAGTTTGAGGACATGATGAGGTTTATAACTGTGCTTTGTGGCTGTTCTCCTTTCATGTGAAAGCCCATCTACCAAAAGGGGTAGTGTATTCCAAACATGGGCTCACAGAAGGTAGATGTTATAACCTAACCATATTTAAATGTTTGGCTTTGGGACTCTTGCCTCTTAAGGCTTAAAATGTTCTTTTCTAATCTAGCCAATGTGTTATATCAGTATTACCTATTATATTTCTATAACGAATCATAATATTTTAACCTCTCATTCCTCCCAACACTGCAAAGGCCAAAACAGGAATATCTGGGATATCATTAGGAAGAAGCCTGTACTCTCTGGCTTTACACATTTGACCTTTTCATTTGTTGCTCAGGTTTTAGAGATGAACAGAGTAAAAGACAGATGGAGTGATAATGAACACAGAGATGAGCTTCCCTAAGTAGGTTCATTTTTAGGAGTAGTGATACACCAATTAATTTTTTTAGGCATGGACTTTTGGAAACAGAATAAAATACTGTTTTTAGACTGAAACTGAATTTCATTGGCATTTAATTTCTACTTTTAGTTTTTTGTTACTTTTTCTTCAATTAAAGTAGCTGAGTTATACCTCAAAGCAAGAATTCCAATGATTCTTAGTCAGTTATTAATTCTGCTCAGTAGGTCATCTTGCCTTGACCGTGAGTTAGGTGGCCAACTTTTCTTCACTGTTTACTTGTTTGAACTCTTTAAATTGAACTGCAGCTTTTCCTGGAATAACTTCTAATTTTTTCACTTCTGGTGTCTGTGAGAGATGACTAAGAACTGGGTAGCTGCAAGTGCTTGCAAAACTTTCTCAGTCACTTGGTCTTCAAGTAGTACTTGTCATTAGGGATAGTAACATTATTTATGGGAAAATTATTTGAAGGAGGCAGCATGTTGTAATGGTAGTGAGAGGAGAGAAGGGGCAAACACTGTAAAGGAGCATCTGACTGGGGATTTCCAGCCTCACAAAGGGGTCTTTTTTTGACCTTGTAAAGCAGTACTGTGTTGGAAATTGCAACTGCTGTGTTCTACAAACAAAAGGAGCTGTGTGAAGTAAACTTAAAAAAGTAACTGAAACAGTTCCCAATATAGAAAATCTTCTGTCAAATGAAATTAGTTAATACTAAATGCCAGTCAAAGGTACTCAGAAGTATAAGATGGAAACTGCTTTTGCATTTACTCTGTAAGGACTGCAGTAGCCTTTTATATTCCTCGTCAGAGAATATACGTTAATTTACGAGTTTGGTTATTTCAGTGCGCATCCTGTTCTAGGATTGTTGTATTTTAGTGCTGATTATTTCTTGATGGTTAGGGAATGTTGTGGTATTCCTTGCTTGCCACATTGTCAGACCACTCTGTTTAAGTGATTCCTGGAATAATTAGTAATTATGGATCTTCCTCCATCTAAGCACCCTATGTAATTATTTTTGAGCTGGGTTACACGTCTACTGCTTGCATATGGGACATGGTAAATGTTTTACATAAGAGGTGAGGATGTGACAGCACGCTGAAATCACAGCTAATGAGTAATATCTATCTATCTATCTGTATATGTATAGATATCTGTCTAATGGCGGTGAAAATTTTCTATGGGGTTTCTGCCACAGCCTCTCCTGAACAGGGTTATCTGCTCTCTGCAGAATGGTAAAGATTTTCAGAGCCACTGTTCTGATTTTAATCAGCACAATAGAAATGTTCTTGTATACCTTAGTAGCTATGGAAGTAATTTCTAAGTGAGGGACTAGTCCGAGTTTGACATCTCTGTATATGGTCCTTCCAAACTGTACTGTAAAAGAGCATTTCCTTAGAGAGGTGTTCTGATTATTGGTGGTGCAGGTCCTTGTGAAATTTAACTGCATGAAAGTTAACAGTTAATTACATTTGTAACACTACTTCTTCACGAAAGTAGTAGTAATTGCCACAGATAGTATTGACCATAAATATTTTTGCTAATTAACACATTTTCATTTGAGAAGGGAGTTGATAGTCCACACAGGTGAAAACCCTGTGGCATGGGATCTTAGGGACAGACTTGTACTGGATAAAGAAATAATGATGTGAAGTTCCCTAAGACAGAACTGGATAGAGAAGAACGATCCACATGGTGAATCCTGTACTGTGAGAAGGTGGAGTGTGAGTTTGGAAGCTGTGTTTGTAGCACTTGAGCCATTAGTTTTGCTTGTTAACCAAGTTTCTTATTTTTGGTTCAGCCTTATGCCAGGAATCTTCCTGTCACCAAATTAGCTCAGCGTCATCACCACACTCCCTTGTGAGGAGCAGATTTGCTCATCCAAGCTGCATTTCTAATGATGAAAAAGATTATTGCTCTTTCCTTAGCGATGCTTTCAGAAAATTATTCTGATAATACTAGTGGCAATCATAAAATAAAAAACTACAATTTTGGACCTTATAAAATAGTTGCAATATTGGAGTTAACACAATAGAATTGTTTGGTTTCATCCTAGGAGATATTTTCAAAATAGAAATGTAATATATATTTATTTAAGTCTTTAATGACATTTGTATTTAGTCTTCATAGGGTTATTATTTTTGTGGGAAAGAAAGTGACCAAATGGGGTTGTGCTCTGAGAATGACTGTAACTGCCATGCTGGCCTGGACAGCATCTGCTGGGTTATTGAGTCCAGTTGCCTGGTCTTTGAAACAATGGCATGATGTAATTGTGGAAAAAACCCCACATTCATACTAATGACTGCATGACACTTACTTCTCGTCTTGTGTATGATTGTCTACAGAACCAAATGGAATGGGATGGGATAAAATTAATCAGAAATTATGTTAATAAAATGAACAGTTTTCATTGATAGAGAAAATGAACAAATGCATCTGGTGTGAACATCTCTTCATAGTTTTCTGCTGAATGAGTATGTTTTGCAAAAACATAAAGTGAAATACCCATTCTGTTTTTTTCAGGTGATGACTGGTATCAGCCTTCTGACAAAGCTGTCTAATCTATTGTCTGATGGATGCTGAGAAACTTTGATGTTGAAAAATATTTGTGAGACTTGTTTCATGGTAGAACTAGCTTTTGAGCATGTTGATTTTTCTTCTATTTCCTTCATATGTTGAATTGATGACTCACTGAATCTTCTTAAGCACTTACATTTGTGGAATTTAGTTTCCATCTATCTGTAACATACTATGTTGTGAGTTGCCAGATGGAGGAGTGCTTTGAATGGAGAAGGGTATTATTGGTGGACTTAATGCCACCTCTCCTTAACTCCCTGATTCATTATAATTTTTGCAGTCTGAAGATCACTGTAGTTAATTTTTGAGTAGGTAGTGTTGTTTCCCTACACTTTGTGGGGTCATGTTTTTATTTCACTTGTGTATGCTTGTGTTTATACGAGCTTAGATTACACTGTATTGCTAACATATTACTAAATGCTCCTCTGTTTTTCTTTGACCTCTATGCTCTTGATTGCCATAGCTTCAAGTTTATGGCAAATGTACAAATTTTTTACAGACAGAGATTCTTAGGAGAACACTGAAATTGCTAAGTTTGGTTGCCTGCAGTGGCAGACAACTTGGTTATATAATACTGCTGATGAACTCATCAAATTCCATCTCAAAAGTAGTTATATTATTTTCCATATTGTTCCTGTTGGATAGCTATTCTGAATATTCTCTGGTGTGATTCCATTTTCCTTTGTAGATCACTGTTGGGGTTAGTTCTCTTTAACTTTGAATGCATACTTTCTTCTTGATAAAAATTATGGCAGCCTGTCGAATCTCAGAACTGTTTAGCTTTAAGCTTTGTCAGGTAGAAGGAAAATGTTAGGTACAAATCTTATCAATAAAATCTGTTAGTAGTAGCAAATTCTGAAATACTGGTTCTCAACTTTTTGTGCAGTGTGTATTAATGATGAACAGTTTAATTTTGAGATGTCTATACAAGCCTTAAAGTACAATAATTAATTTCTGCACTGCTTTTCAACATTTTCTTTTCACATAATTTTTGTCCCAAGTGGTGCTTCATTTTTTTTTAACATATTGTCTAAACCTAGAAACTAGCTGTGCATAAAAATTTCCATTCTCTTAGGATTAGTCATAAACCAACAATGGACTGTTACATAGCTTGTCTGGGGCATATGAAACAAAAACTGTTTTCTGAGGTGAGAAAATTACTGTATATGAATCAAATAAAAGAATACACTTTGTTCTACATTGTCAGGGATTTGATATGTCTCCAATTCCAGTTATACAAGATGAACACATGAGCTAGAAACCCTCTATCTTGTGGCCATGTCCACAATTTAAAGCAAATAAGAAATAGGCCACCTGCATAATCTTTGTTCCATTCTGATTTTAATTTTGGTACTAGATTTGGAAGATACTTTGAGTATCAGCAGTTTCCATAATGATGTATTTTGGTTTGAAACTTCTGGCTAAAACCAGTTCTTTAGAAATAAAGCTCAGGCTCTCTTGGAGCATGTTTTAGTGTCTTTCATGCCCAGTAGATGCAGAGTTAGTTTGCTAAACTGTCATGTGGGAGCTTTAAGATTGATTATTTGCCTGCAATTATTTGTGCCTGTATTGCCTGTTTGTCAGAAAAGTAAGTATCTGGCCATTGATTATTTAAGGCTGGATAGTGCCCAGCTCACCTTTTGATGCTGTTCTACTTTTTATGATTTAATATATGAACTTTAGAGCCTGGCTGAAATCTAGTTCAGCGCTCCTATAGTAGTAGTAAGGTATTGATTTTGTATTACTGACTCACTACCTGGTTTCATAATCATGTAAGTATTCTGTAAAAATTAGAACAATTTAGGAAAGGTTGGTAAATGAGGTGTGTCTTTTCTGTCTTTTCTTCCTTTCAGTTTCATTCTCTTTTTCTTCCAGAGTCTTTTCATTCTATTCCCTGTCCTCTTCCCATTTATATTTTCTTTCTCTTGTTCATTCTGTCCCCAAATTCCCTGCTTGCATTATAGTACTCTTCATTTTCTGACATCCCATTAATCTTCCAGTCTTTATGGCTTACTTTCCCACCTCCACAAGCACACCCACAGGATGCTTAGAAATTTTACAGCATACCAAGTTGTCAAAAAACTAAACCTACAAGTCCCAGACCCGTAATACTATGCTGGGAATGCTCATTAACTCCCACACTGTTTGGAAAAAGAAACTGGTATAGTTAGTATAAGGTCTGCAAACCATAATGCATGCCTAATATTCCTTTGCTTTCCACTAAACCTGGGAACGCCTCATTGGAGCTGGGAAAGAAGATGAGACCTGGTTTTTTTTGCTTTAACTGTGGTTTTGATCTTTATAGAAACCCTAGAAAAAGTGGCATGAATGTGCAGTTATAGGGGTGTGACCTCTGAAATGTTGGGTTTGAGGAGAGCATTGTTTGCCAACAGATCAGAAAACCTGTTGCCATAGGTGGATGTACCAGCAAGTGCATCCTCAGCACAGCAGCTGCACCATGGCCAAAGCCAAAGTGGGCTTTGTCCTGGGAAGTGCCTGTGGTCTCGGATGATTCTGTCCAGCCTGACTGCCAGCATTTCTGTCAGACGATGTTCTTTACTGCTGGCACAAGTCACTAAGAAAAATGACAAAGGACTGCATCTCTAATGTGTGTGTGATCAACTGATTGCCCCCTCCACTAATTGCCTGTGAATGCTAATTAAAAAAGCAGTATTCAGTGTATGGATGACAGTGCTTAGTTTCCAAAGGCAATAATTTGAGGCTTTTCTCTTGCTAAATAGCACTCATGCCAGTGTTTAGTGTTGCTAAGTGGAATTATCATCAGATTCAATCTTAATCAGAGGTCTCTTAAATAGTGGACCTGGACAGTTTTTGGATAGTTTTCACTGCTCTGTATTGATTTTTTTTTTTTTTTTTTTTTTTTCCCCAAGCTTTGGAAATAATCACTGCATTACTTTGTTTCTTAATTCTGCTGTGAGGAAAATAAAGTTACTGTCAACAGTAGAAATAGAAATGTAGAAATACAAGTTTAAATTCTGCAGTAGTCAGTAGCAGGGGTTTGACCTGCTTGCTTCTTATTATCCTTCGTTAGTACTTTTTTTAAAGCCTGTATCACATTTAATGAACTATTTGGGACTTAACTGACAGTACTGTAACAAGCAGTGCATGTTAAAACAATATTACTAACTACACCATAGCTGAATAGAGTTGTACTGTAACTAACCCCAGAATTACTGGATCAGTTGCTGATAACCCACCCCAGGTTAGATACTGCCAGCAGGGCTTCCAGTTCCTTTCTTTCCATTCGTCATATTCTGAGGATAGCACCAAAGGGATCTAAGCAAAGCATTGCTCAGAGATCAAAGGAAATCAGTCGTCTCCTTTTACCCTCTGTTCTCTGTTTTGTGGTAAGGATGCCAGTAACTGAAACAAAATGAATTAGCAGACTGAACTTAAAAGATGAACTTGCCCACTAAAATGCTGTCTCATCATGGTTAAAACATCCCAGTAGAACAGCTAAAGATAATCATTATTTTTAAAATATCTTCTTTCTCCAGAATCCTACGCAAGTGGGAACTGCTCTTCAGGTTTTCCATAATCTTGGAACTTTGAAAGATACCATTGCTAATGTGGTGGATGGATACTGCACAGTCCTGGAAGAGAACATAAAAAATGCTTTGGATATCAAAGTATTGACCCAACCATCTCAAACAGTCACAAGAGGTATGATTCTTGTTTTACAGAGAATGGTAACTGGTTATGTTTTTTACAGGAGTACTGTATGTATAAAATGGAAGAAACTCTCACATCCAAGCCTGTTCTAGAAACATTTCCCTGCTTGCTTTAACCAGTAGAGGGTGGGAGTAGGCATATCTCAGAAATCATTTAATTTGGCTTTGCAAGCCAAAATCGGGACTGTCTGATATTTGGCTCGGACGTTTTCCTTTATTCCTCCCTGCCTCTCCTTCCTAACTTGCACAGAAAGTTGTCCTCATTAGGTTACAACTTTGTGGCATTTTCTTAGCAGTTTCTCATGGAAAGATGACTCCAAATTCTGCTTTCTTTGTATTGGTGGGAGGACTACAGGTTGAAATTATTTGCAACCAGTGGAAGAAACCTGCAAGTACGTTGTTATGCTTTTGTCAGGTGGAAGTTGTTTCAAAGCAGACTATTCAATATGAAGAAATGTTGCACTATTAAACATTTAGTTTTGAGTTAGGTCAGATACCAGAAGATATTGAGGAGTTGGGTGAGCAGGCAAATTTGAACTTTGGTGATACAAACATTTGATTTTTTTTAAACAAGTCTTGCAACAAGGTGGGGGTCCAGACCCATAATCAGTGGCATAATAAAGAAGTGCATCCTCTCTCAAGGGAAGTGGTTGTTTAGAAGCTTCATGCCCTTCTGGAAGGAATCACTTTTTTTTAGCAATTTGTCTATGCATTTAAGTCCTGAGCTGGTAATACCTTTATTTTTCCCGGATGCTCTTTCTGCCATTTCACTTTGCTATTAAATCCTGCAAAACTGCTCATTGGCATTACTGTGGTGTTTCTGTGGAGGTCTGAATTGGTAGAGCATGTAACAGTTATGAGCATGAAGTATCCCCACTGAGCTTCAGAGTTCAGTCAACTTCTCAGTTCAGACATCTGAGGCCATTCACAAAGCTCTGTTCTGAAGGTATTTTAGGCTGCTTTAAAAAAAAAAAAGTATCTGTCAAAGTGCACAGAGATCTATATTTCTAGTATTTTAATTTTCGTGTGTGGAAGCTGAATTGTGCTGCTGTGTATGTTTAAAAACAATTTAGGTGGCCCTGGTAGAGCTGCTATGCCAACACCTGGGAACACAGCAGCTTTTCGAGCAGCCCTCTGGACAAACATGGAGAAACTCATGGATCAGATCTGTGCTGCTTGCGGACAGGTACTCTGCAGCTAATTCCTGTTTGTCTTGTCATGCAATTTTGGATATAAGAATTTAGATGTCACTTTCTCTCTTAATAAATCCTTTCCTACAGGTGCAGCATTTGCAGAAAGTATTGGCAAAGAAAAGAGATCCTGTGTCACATGTCTGCTTCATAGAGGAGATAGTTAAGGTAAAGTTTTAATTTAGATGAACATAGTTTAGTAAATCTGTGAAGAAAAATGTGATGAGAGGAGGAGTTTGTTTACAATTTTACAGTTCCATAATTTTTTTAAAATTAAGTTGATGGGAAAGTGTTGAAAGTCAAACTAACATTGAAGGATATATTTGGGGTCTGTGGGTTATATCTTTAGGATGTAAACATGTTCATTTTGTTGTAATTTCTTTTGTTTTCTTTTAAAGGGAGCTGATAAGGCACCACTGTATGGATCATTAATGTCATTCTATAATATGATGTGATTTGAGTAATTAATTAAATCTGTTCGTTTGCATAGGAGAATGTGTCTTCATCTATCATTTTCAGCCATCTGTTTCTCACTTCTTGACAATTTCTCCCTTGAAAAATAATCATGGCTGTTCTTTTGAATACCTATTATTTTCCATTCATTTGCATTTTTTTTTATTCATATTTGGAATAATTTGATTAATGGTCTCCTTCAGTGTTAGGAACAGGATTACTGAAACTGTCTCATCTACCTTAGTAAAAAAGAGCAAAAACAAAAGATGTGTTCCTGCTGACATCTCTTGCCAAGTGTATAACTGGATTTTTAATTTACATGGCCTTAATATTTGAAATAACGTGGGGAAGCTCTTCATATGCAAACGTGGTCTTCTCAACAGTGAAAGCAAATAATGAAGGTTAAATACAGCCTTTATCTGTCTCTTAAGCCCATTTCCAGAAGACGTTGCACAGAGCATCACTTTTCTATGAGGCACTTCAAGCTTCTCTTTTTGTGTTCAAACAAACAAACAGACAAAGCCAACCACAACAACAACAACAAAAAAAACCAAAACAAAAAATCCCACAACCCCCCTCAAAAAGTTTTGAAACTTTTAGCATATTTTCTTAATTTAAAAAAGTTCAATCTGGCAAAAAATATCTATTGCTGCCTGGGTGGATCAGCCCTTCAGTGGATCAGCAGAAACCTGGAGACAGACTAGAAATGCTGAAAGGCTCAGGAAGTTTGGATGGAAAGGGAGCTTCGAAAAATGATCTGTTGGTGTTCATGAGTGGCTCCCACCCTGTGCCCGTGCTTCTCACTTTCACTCTTCCCTCTTGCAAAACATCACTTGAAAAGGAGTTTTTCGCCAACTGAAGAAGGAGCTTTTCCAGTTTTTGAGGTTGATGATTGAGGGAAGCCAAAAAAAATATTTTATCATCCTGGAGACTAAATGACCAGGGAAAATGAATTTCAGTGTAAGCAGGGTAAGGAAAAACTCATTAGAAAATAAAAGACTTACTGGGTTGTCTTATGCTAAGCCTGTTCCATGATCTCTCTGATTACTCTTCCTTCACTTTAAGTTCATATTGCAGGATTGCATCTAAGTGAAAAATTGTATTTCCCAAATAAAATCCATCTATTTACTTTTCCACAGTTATCACTCTTCCAGTTACATTGCTCTTTGGTGAGTGTTTTGGTGTAGTATAGTGCCAGGCTGGACATGGTCATTCTCAGTGGGGCAGCTAAGGAGGAGTCGTACATCCTTATCACATGTTCTGCTAGCAGAACTCTCTCAGCATGACACAGTACTGCTGATGGTACCGATGCTTTACTTACTTCTTGCCTGAAATGGTTCAGTATGCACAGTGTTTTTCTTGGACATTCTCACAGACCATTTGTTCTGGTGTTTCTTGAAAAAGGTGCGGCACCAGGCTGCAGGTGGGTGAGGTCACACCAAAGAGTAGAACTGTTGTTCAGACAAAACCAGGCAAGTACTGCATGCTGCTGAAATTCAGGAGCATATGTACAGATGGCTGTATGGGAGAGTATGAATTGTTTTAGATATAAATAAGAAATTGGTGTTTTGCCATTTACTAATGAAGATTCCATCTCATATTAAACCAAACTGAAATGTGTTTTCTTCAGCAAGTGTTCTGGAGGGGAAGAGAAGTTGCATTTTCTTTATTGTATTCAATTTCATTAATAAACTGAGCAAATGAACAAAACAAGCCGAAGGTACTAACATTGTACCCATTTGCTAGAGCAGCATGCCCACTCCAGAAGATAGGAAAACGAATCATCCACTCTACAGTCTGTGCACTAATTACTGTTACTGATGTCAACATTATTATTATAGTCATCTTCTGCAGCAGCTGCAGTACCACTTTGCCTGTCCATCTGCTTCCTTGTTTTGATTACTGCAGTGCAAGTATCATCCTAGGAAGCATAGGAGAGGAGGAGACCCAGCCTTTTTAAAGCACAAGTCCTTTAATAGCAAGGAAGCTACTTGCCTTTTTTTTTTAAGTCATCATTCCCTTTTTCCGTTGGGGATTTTTTGTGTCTTTCTCTTCACAGATAGCACAGCCTGCAGTTTTTCTAATTTTGTATTATTATCTCAAACATGTGCTTTCCGGCTTCCTTATTACCTGTTACCTTAATATTTAGTAGTGTTGTATCATGCTGTATCCAAAAATGTAGTTTTAAAAGCTCTAGCTAATTAATTAAAGGATTCACAAAAACTCTCTTTTTTAAAAAAACAAAGGAAACAAAACCTGACAGATGAAGAAACTGAGGTACAGAACTTGGAAGATTTTAAATACTGCAGTTCAGCAAGAGGGCAACAACACCACCTGCATCTTTTCTATCCTATGGTTTCTCCTACAGAATTCCCTTCCAATTTTTACCAGCTTTAGATGTGGCCAAGAGTTAAGTAACAGACTCAGGCTTACATGAGGATCATGGAAGAATCTGGAGATTAAATTTATACTGCACATTTTTTCCCTGTGCAGATCTAGATTTTGGTATTTTTCCTTTGTCATAATATGAAATTAATGAAATCTTGAAAAGAAATTATGCACTCATAGTACCTTCTAAAAGCTTCATTTCATACTAGTCATGAACTATAGATTCATTATTAATTTTTACACATTTAAATTACAGATTTGATTTTTTAACAAATCTATGAACTATTTAAAGGAGAAATACGATTGAATGGACATTTTTTGGGTTTTATGTAAGAAAAAAAGGCCTTTAATGACTAGATTTTAGTTGAAGAGTGCTAAAAGAATTCAGAATTCATGGAGTTTCTAGTTTTGGGGAAAATGAATAGAGCTTTCATTGCACACATTTTTTAAAAGGTAGGGTTAATGCTGTCATAATGTTAAGAGTAAAAATTAAAATTACAAATAAGATTTAAATAATGTAAATTTGATATTTTTGTTCACCTAATGACTGGTTATTTATATCAGTTCTTTCAATTGCTTCATTCACTTTCAGAGAGCTAATAAGTTATTTCAGTTTATTCTGCTTTATTGCTTCTCTCTTTTAATGTGTAGTGACTAATCCTTCCTCAGCTGTTGTAATGCCTAAACTACAATTGACTTCAGTGTAAATCGCAGCAGAACATATTCTGTGACAGCCACCTTCCTAATTAGAGATAAGAGTCCTTCTTAGCCCCTTGTAAAAGAGTTGAAAATGATCTTTGCTCCTCATCTATTTTGGGTCCTTCACTCCTACATAGGCGTCAGGGAACAGTTCTGCAAAGAGGAAAAGCAGCCTGAAAAGCAGCAAGTCATTTTTAGTGGGGGTTTGGGGTGGTCAGTAGAAAGGATGAGCTGGGGTCTCTCCGCTGGGCAGAAAAGTACAGGCAGATCTGTCCTTGCTTGCCTTTGGCTGTCCTGTTTGCAACCAAGGCACATCACAAACCCTGTCGTTTATGTAAGCCTCTGGGTAAAAAAGTGAGCTGAGAGTTGTAGGGAGTGTTATTATGTACTTTGTGGAGGGCTCTTATCATTGCTGCTGCTGATGAATGTTTGGTGAGTAAGCAGGCTTTTTTCCTGAGTTGTCAACACTGGCAATATGAGGTGTTAACGACACAGAAAGAAATGTCCTCAGCATTATATAAGATAAAGAAAATAAATGGAAAATATAGATATTTATTGACAGAGTGTACTTATATTTCACCTTCTTATTTCTCCTCCCTGTCCAAACTTATTAAAAAATGTTGCTGCTTTGAAATTATTCACATCTATCATCACATATTCACATTCAGTTGACCCAATTAAAAAATAATCCCAAGTGGAAAAAATTGAAAAATAATCTAATTATTGTCTTCTGTGAATTCAGAAAATAGTATGGTTTTCACCAATTATTGCAAGTATATGATTTATTTTTCAGTATTTTTTGTAGAAGCAGAATTGGATTACTTGCACATCATTTCTGCTGTGATTTCTGTTTGTTATTTAAGCAATAATGAGGTACTTTGTGAAGATCTAAACACAGGTGGATGAGCAGGTTTTTGGTTCCCAAAATATTGAAGACGCTCTTTGTTTCAGATCTACAAATTGCCCTGCTGAATTCACTTGCAGGATTTTTGAGAACTCTTAAAGAGCGAAAAAGATCATAGCAGTTAAAAGTCCCAATTCTCATTTTGGATGGATCTGTGTGCCCAGACAGCCGTTCTAAAAGTAATTTGATTCTAATTCACATGGGAGGGTCAGAGCCTGTGCAATGGTTTTCTAATGACACTACGATTTCTCTAGAACTTTAATTCTGTTTCTCTGACAGAAATGTGCAGCTGTGAAGAAAAGGGATGGTGTGGAGGTGGCGTGGGTTAGTAGGTAATAATGACCTTCGTTCTTTTTCACTTCTGGTTTGATGGTGTTTGTGCAAATTGCAGATCAGTGATGACTGCAAGTTATTAAGTCAGTTGGTTTTTAGTCAGCTTGCCATTGGAAAAGAAATACATTTACCAGAAGTGCTGCCTTTTATCATCATTCTTGTCAATCTTACCTTAACAGCTCCAGGCTGAGTGGACATGGTAACAAACCACCCTTTCATCCTTGGAGGGGATATGGAGTAGTCAAGGTGAAAGCATAGTTTGAATTGAAGCTGTACATACTAAATCATTTCTCTGGGTAGAAGAAAGCTGTCAAATCCCTGGGGTAGTTACTGGCTTTTGAATACTAAGTTCATTTATTTTCAGTTGATGCATATCTTGCAGGAATATGGAAAGATTAATTAATGTTTTAAGTAGTTTTGAAGATCTAGGACACTGTTTAATACCTAAGTATTTTTCTTCCTTACAAGTTGGTTTTTCTGAGGGATCGCTTAAGAATTCCAGTATTCTATGGAATGCAGAGTCTTAACTTTATATTCTAGTCAAGAAGGTTTTAAAAAAAAAAGCAAACCAGCTTTTGTTTTGTCACCTGCATAAAGAGACCTTTTTAAAATGTTGCACTACTGCTGAAAGTCTAGAAACTATTGCACCTTGGATATAAACTGATCAACCCAGTGTAATGAAATTCTGTGCCCTGCAGTAAAACAAAAAAATCAAGGTCATTTTTAAAATCACAGTGTCATTTATTGACATCTCTGCACCTGTAATGTATAACGTAAACAACATTAGAAATTTAAATTCACTCTTATTTTAAGAAATTTAATCCTGACTACTTTAAGGATATAGAAAAAGGTTATTGAAAATACACTCAGAATTTGTCTTTTCTTTACTGATTAATTACACTACTGAGGATGATGGCTTTTTGTTCACAGTCTAACATTTGGCAATTGTGTTGCTATAGAAATAGTGCAAATAGATTTCCTTATTTCTGTCCCATAAGATCTTGCCGTATGAAATTGTTAAATTATTTGCATTGTTGCTTTATTGGTGGAAAAAATATTTAGACTGTCCTTTAAATGTCTTCTGTTTTTAGAGCAACATTCGCAAGTCCCGCATTTCTCCATGGCAGAGCGTTTGATTACAGATAGAAAACACTGTATGTATTAGTATGCAAAGCCTGATTTCAGGAGCCTGCAGCAACTGGCTGCATGGTAATATTCACTATATTGTTTTACATTTCAAAGAGGCTTCACAATAAAGATGCTTTTCACATTCTACTCAAAAGTATCAAAATTTCTACAGGGAAAAATAAGTTGGAAGTGGTTGTCATGAAGTAGGAGCCAGTTTAGAATCAGTGGGTCAGATTTATTATTTGAATGTTAAAATAGCTATTTTAGACACACAAATATGATAATTCACAGATGGGAAATGATACTCATTAAGTTCTAAATTTACAGTGTAGAGGAAATAGAGACATTTGTAAAAATAAATATATGTCCTTTCAGCATCTTCTTACATTCTTGTCTAATACTGAAGACGGGGGGTACTTTTATTGTCATTCCTTGAGAGATACCTTGATGATGCTTAATGTCAGATACTAAATAGTTGTATTAAGAACAGAGCTAAAGAGATTAATTTCATTTCAGTAATAGCAAAGTTAATTAGTAGTTCGATATGGGTTTTTAAAATGAGGTAAGGTGTTTTTATGTTTGAAGAGACTTGAAATCAGTTTTCCAGGCTTTAGCATTAATATTATTGTATAGTAACAGTGACTATAGATCTTCTAATATCTTCACTCTGATGTTACTGGTACTCAGCCCACTATTGTTCAGTGATTTATTAACTTATTAGTAACTGTTAGTGAAAATGGGTTATATTTTTTCAACTGGGAAAACAAATCGTTTTCATGTGAGTTAGAAGGGGTTTAGCACATTAATTGTGTCAGTCTGTAGTTTTTTCTATAATCTTGCAAGCAGGCAACACTGAATCTAAATTTCAAATCTATGCAGTCAATGCATCAATCTGAGTAATAGTGTTGCTTCACACTATTAACAAGTCTGCTTATGTGCTGTAATACCATGCACTAAAGATAAAAGGACTACTGAAAAAAAAATTAATAGATAAGTATAAATTCCCCTCCCCACCCATTCATTCCATACCAGTAAAAGAATACTGATCTAAATCCTTTCCTTACCACCCGCCATTGCATAGAAGATGATTGAGTCTACAGGCTCTCCCAGTTGCACTGTGTTCTGAAACTCAGCTTTTTATCAGTGTGGGATTAATCATGAATGGCCCAGTCGAATGGCCAGGCCCAGGAAGTGGTGATCAGTGGTGCAGAGTGTAGCAGTGGGTCAGTGGTGTACCCGCCTCAAGGGGTCAGTACGAGGTCCGGTCCTGTTTTCGTTAGTGATCTGGATGATGGGCCAGAGTGTACCCTCAGCAGGTTTGCTGATGACACAAAACTGGGAATAGTGCCTGATGCTCCAGAGGGTCATGCTGGCGTCAAGAGGGACCTCAAGAGACTGGAGGAATGATCTGACTGGAGCCTCATGGAGTTCCTGGGACAGAGAGCAGGATGAACTATCATTGTCCAAATGTCTCCTGGCACTGGCATTAGGCAGTGTTATTAAGCTGCACCAGGGGAAGAAGTTTAGGCTGGACACTGAGAAAAAGTTCCTCACAGGAAGAGTGATTGGGCATTGGACAGGGGTGCCCAGGGAGGTGGGGGAGTAACAGTCCCTGGAGGTGTTTAAAAAGACTGGATATGGCACTCAGTTCCATGGTTTAGTTGACAGGGTGGTAGGTCATAGGGTGGACTTGATGATCTCAAAGGTCTTTTCCAACCTAGTTAATTCTGTGGTTCTATTATAGAATCTCAAATGTTTTATCTAAAACCTGCTCTATTATGGGAAAGTTGCGCAGAGTTACTGTTTGTGCCGAGTATTGACAATAGTGACTTTATAGTAATAGTTGAAATGAAATAGTTACATAAAGTGAAAATACTTTTAGTGCATTACTGGTTATGGCTCTGATTGAGCAAAGCATTTAAGCATATTTTAAATTTCACATAAGTAAGATATATAATGGAAGTCGAACAAACTACCTGCATCTATTATTTTAATAAAGATAAACATTGTCCAGTTCACATACACAATAAAGTGAGCCTACTGTTGAAAAAATGCATCGTCATTTGTGGTCTAGCCTGCTGGACATATTTTGTCTGATTTCTGGGTATCATTTTCATGAACAAATAATTCCTGTGTGAATAGTATGTGTGACCGAGTACCAAATTTTTGGACAGTATGAAAAAGGGGAAAATTACAGTGGCTGGGCCAGAGTGCAGTCTGATTGTTGTGTTTTTCTATTTTACTCTGCACAGATGCAAGTGGGTTACCTAGAAATAACATTTTTAAAAGTAGCTAAGTGTCTATAGTCCATATGTCTGTCAAAAGTATCTTTCCATTCCCCTGGTTGTGGCCAGCTGTCCAGCAGGTGAGAATGACAGAGGGTTGCCTTAATTTATGTTACTGGGCAGTTGTTCAGTTCATTTCTGAAAATAAAGAATTAACAAGAGGAAGACAGATCTAAACTGTCTTGCACTGCATAAGGGATTGCATAGGGGCTACTAAATCATGTAAGTGCCTGCTCAGCTGTTTGGTTTTGGGGAATAAAGTGGTCACTGGTCACAGGAACAAGAGCGACAGTATTTTTAATTCACAGTTTTTGTTGTTAGATATTAGTTTATATAAGTGTGCTTTAGGCATAGGAGCATTTTCACAACAGATTTTTATTAGAAAATAGCCATTTCTGTGGCTGATCTTACTTCCCCACCATTTTGTAGTAGTAGAAAGTATGATTTATGTTCAGATTTTCTGTGCTGTGAGATCAAAATAAAGTTGCGAACAGACAGTATCATTAATTCAAAAATTGCTGAGTGAAATGGATCTGGTTTGGGGGGAAAGTTCTGTTTTGCCATTATAATCTTACAATTGCTTGCAATTAATGTTCGTAGATTTAATTTGGTTGTATTTCATGATGGAGAAAATATGTATATGTCAACCTGAATCTTGCCTACCATGAGTTTTAAATGCCATCAATTACAGTTAAGATTCTTTTGTTGAAGAAAGAATGTATCGCATGACAAGAGGAAATAACATTGTATTTTATGCTAATGTGCAATAATTTCCTTCTGGGAGACTTTCAATTATGTACGGGTGTTTTATGTAGGCTTTCTATGTACGCAGTATGCACCTGAGACAGCTTTGTGCCAGATAACAACGCCTCAGCTTCCAAAGGTTTATGTGTTCCCTGTGTTGTTAAACACATACTCGGGAGGGGGGCAGTATGACAGAACGGTGACCTTTTTCCAGTGTTGTTGGTTATGGCATAGGAAGCTGTTGGAAAATGATTGCTACAGAGCTGAAAAGATAATCGGATGCAGTTCATTACTCATCTTGTCAGCTGCTCCTGCTACAAGGGATTGTATCACAAGATGTTAATCTGCTTGTGACTAGATTTCAAAGCAAGCATTTTTATTTTGGAGGGGGTGTAAGTAATTTAACATCTTCCAATTTTATTTCATTTTCAGAAGCAAGAGAAATTGAAAATTCCTGATTTAAAGTCTCAGAATATTAATTGATAGAAATATTAGTACATCCTTCTGGGTTATTTTACAAATACATGATGATATACGGCAAAAAGCTATTTAATTGCACAAGTTGTTCTTTTTAAGATAATTATGAAGTAGTGTATTCCTTGAATAGTGGAAGTTAGTCTGCTAGCACACTTCAGTGTGTTCTGCAAGACAACAGGTATTAGACACAAGACAGCTTTGGACCAAAAAGAGTCCTATCTACACATTGAATCACAAATGTGGATGTACCCAATGCTCCCATACATTGTCTACCACTGAGGATATTTGGTATAAGTGTAGAGGAGGACTATATTCATTATTTACAGATGGGAAGATGACAAGAAGGTAATTTTAACTAGCTGATTTTAGTTTTTTGAAAGCGAAAGGCCCAAAAGAGCAGTTACTTTCTGATACTGTCAGTTGCTGCTCACAATGCTGCATGTGAAGCACAGGGGAAGGCTTACAAACTTTCCATTGCGTTAAGATAATCCAGTAATTTGCTGTGTACATTTCAGGCAAGCAGAACTGCCTTCTCCTCTTCCATATTCATCCTGCCTGTCTTTTTCAGTCCTTGAAGAAGTTGTCCAGTACAAGGGACATTCCTTTAATTTCCTGCTAAGCTGGAGAAAAACACTCCTTTTGCTACCCTTTCTGCATCATTTTCTAGTATTGATTATTGTCAAATGGAATTGCACATCACATTTTAAGCAGTTAAATTACAATTCTCATACAGGCATATATCTAATCCTTATTAGAACACATTATTTAAAAAACAAGCAGTGAGAGTCTTAAATGTACTTTAAAAAGTAGTATACTGAATTAATGTGTACGCAAAAGAAATTACAGATTTAAACAAAATAAATTGTTTCTGGATGGTCATGGTTGCATATGACGCTTCTTACTCCCTCAGGAGTACCTAATGCTAATGCCTTGCTGTATTCTAGTTTTGGTAGCTACAATCCACCCACTTAAATACCCCCTGGTGTATGCGTAGGCAACAGTATTCTCTAGTTCCTGCCACAAATGGTCTTACATGGTCTTCTCTGTGCTATTAATCAGCAGCTATATTTCACCTCCAGAGAGACTGCATCTCAGCACTGCACAAACTGAAATCTCGTATCATGTGTTATAGAAGCAACCAGCACTCTGTAGATAGTGATTTTAGTTGGTTTGAAACCAGGGCATTTATTTTTTTCCCCTAAACATTTTTGACTGAGTAGTCAGTCAGTATGAAATGTTACGTGACTTTTCCACGTAGCTTTTCCCTTCTGTCTCTCCTCATACATAATACAGTTGGCTAGCTGAACCATGAGGGCCTTCTTCACTACAAAATTCTGATCCAGTTAATGAACACCATTTTCCCAGGTCAGAAGACACAAGATAATGAGCGGAGGCTAATTGGTATGGGTGTGGCTATCTATGCATGAGAACATATGTATGTATATATGTCTGAATTTATATTATATATGTATATAGAGATACATAGAAAAGTTATGTATTTCCACAGCAACATGAAATGTCTTCACATGTATGTTACTGTTACTTGTCACCATGTTGAATCTGACAGGATAGGAATGTTGATGTGCAGGGTACATGGCTATTTGTTTTCTGGACCCTTTAATCACTGCATTTTCTGCTGAGACTGTGACAGAGATGTAGATGGTGATTACAGTAATGAAAAAAAGTTGTTTGAAAGTGCTTTGTAAGTATTTTTCCACCTCCATTAGATTATTTAGAATTTGAATTGAGTTACCATGCTCAATAGGAAACTGTTGTTCCAGGTTGGAATAGAGAACATGAAAAGCGATTAATTTATACTTGATGTGAAAGGCCATTTGTTTTATTGTAGTCTTCATGTTCTAAATTTGAAACTGTGAAATAAAGAATTAAGTAATTTCACGTTTATGCTATAGCAATAAATTTACCAAAGAAAAGAGATTTTATGCAGTGAACCTTCTGAATCATTTTCTGATATTCTGATTTTATTTTGCCCATTTATGAAAGTCAAGTATAATTTTACAGAAAATACAAACATAGCTGTAAAATAAATTACTTCAGTTTCTAAATCCATCATTGTCCTCAAGCAGTCAAAAATGAGATTCTGTAATCCCAGTTTATTTTAGCATTCAGTGTTAATTACCGTACATTTTGAGTTCAACAGCATAAAAGATGTTCTCTCTCGATTCTTAACACATGACCCATAAACTTTATCCTTGTTTATCTTTAGTGATAAGGAGTAGAGTTGGATGAATTCCTCATCTAATTGTAGAGTTTATGATGATAATCCTATTTTTTATCATTACTTTTAGCCGTATCAGTATGCCTTTAACTGATTTTCAGGTTTATATTAATTCTTTAAGATGATTTTTTTTTTAACTGAAACTTGAGCTTGAACTTGCACTCTTTTAATGAACAGATCTTCAAGAGGGATGCAGTGGTACATCTTAATGAATGACATTCTAAAGACCTTCATTTCTTTGCCTGTTATTGCCACTGCAAGTGAAAAGAGCATTTTTTTTCCTTTATCATCTTCAGTAGTAGTAATTCAT
Organism: Corvus cornix cornix; assembly: GCF_000738735.6. Taxonomy (NCBI): domain Eukaryota; kingdom Metazoa; phylum Chordata; class Aves; order Passeriformes; family Corvidae; genus Corvus; species Corvus cornix. The sequence goes on along the minus strand of NC_047057.1, from coordinate 13,507,706 downwards.
TTTGGAGTAGCCATACTTTTAAATACAATAGATTATCTCCACCTTTTTGTGGTACTGCTGGGCAGTGCAGAAGATGAACTGACTTTTTTTTTCTTTTCTGATTATCATTCCTATATTGATTTTGTCCAACTGGTTAATGTAGCAATAGGGTCAATGGATGACGTTCACCATACACAGAAGAAAACCATTGTGTTCAGAGCGGGTTTTCTCTTCCCATGACAACACTGAACAGTCTTCCAAGTATCTAACAAGCAGGCAGGACAGGATACTCATCCTCATCTCCTGGAATTTTTTTTCTACCTCAAGCACACAGACAGGGATCAAAAATCAAGCTTTAATGCTTGATTCTAAGTGCCAGATGTTGGGGGCAGTAGGGAAGTAGCCTGCCTCTGCCTACCTGTCCTTTGGTGTGCTCCCTTGTTTCCACCTCCACTTCTGCCCTGCTGGCACCAGGCAGCTGTGAAGTTCACTGTATTTTCATGTGTTTTATGTTTTTGGGAACCACAGCTGCTCTGTGTGCAGCACGCAGTGGGTTTAGTCCCTGGTCGGAGTTTTCAGGGTAATGGCAGTAAATAATTGCTATGGTGTAGCTGGCACGAGAACTCCCACGGAATGGGAAGGTCACTGCAGTGCAAAGAGATTTTCTAACACATCTCCTGAGGTGTGCTGCTTCGGGCTGCTCTCACACCCCTAGAGAGCTGGGAGCATTTCTCTCAGACTTGGAGGAAAATATTTCATTCGAGACAAGACTGAAACTTTTATTTTTTTTTTCTCCAATGCTTTTTCTAGCTCTAAAACCTGAGGGAAATTTCTCAGATTTCACTTTGATTTTATTCCCAGTGATGAGGAGCAGCTTTGACTGGAAGCATTTGCATTGTTTGAGATTCTTTGAAAAGGATATGTTTTGAAACTTGTATTCCTTTTGTCCCTTGTTCTCAGGATGGCCAGTCTGATATTTTGTACAAATTTTGGACTGCAGTAACCCAGACACTTTCCTCTCAGTTTCAGTCAGCAACAGACTGTAAGTATTCAGTATAAATGATTTTTAATGTGTTCTGTAATTATTTTGAATCTTGCTTTTCAGTAAGCCCTTTGTTGGTATCTCCTCTACCAGAACTATAGCAGTGGTTCACTCAGTACAAGGTCTGTGTGTTTGAAACTTCTGGGTTTGTAACCCGACAGGATCCTCCTAAATTAGGTTTGAATTTTCAGAAAGAAATATTTTCTGTTTCATTAAATAGTTATCTAATAACAAAAAGTATTTTTCGAACTGTATGTGGAGGTAAAAATGTTAGTACATTTATACTTTCTAAAGCAAGTAGGTTTGCCAAATTCAAAATCAGTAATTTGATTTTAAAGATAAATTCTTAGTCTTTTCTTGTTAAACACTGATTGGTTGTAAAAATCCGATTTCAGCCATTTTTTGGATACCGTTATAAACAGGATTTTAGTTACTTCAAAATTGTCTTGTATAAATACAGATAATCAGCTGGTGTTCTGATTATACACAATTTTCTCTGCATGTGTAATACGCAAATAGCAGATACAATCAAGGAATATTAAATATAAATAATGTGTTAACATAAGGCAGTTCTATTACCAGAACATGCTAATGCAGCATGCAGTTGGATCATAGGTGAGTTTGGTACTTTCATAAAAGTATCTTTCACGTTTGCATAGAGTGTTTAAAGTTAATCTTTTGCACATAGAGGCGAAGTGCATTAGATGTGCATTTATCTTTGTGATCTCAGCTATTGCACTGGCCCTTCAAAATTTGGACCTTCCAGGCTTTATAGCAGCAGTATAATTTTGAGGAACTAGCTGGTGGATTCATGTTCAGTGGTTGCTAAGTAACGAGATGATCCCAAAAGAAAATGTATGCATCTTGTGTTAAAACATATTAATTTTACTGTTTGCCTTATGCATTGCTTTAAGAGCAGTATGTACATACCCTGCGCCTCCTGTGTTCAAACTGAACACGTGCTACCTGTTCTCAGCCCTCAGTTTTAAGATTGTAAAATTATGACATCAGTTAATGGCACCAACCAACACTACGGAACTGAGGGAACTCTTACATTTTGTCAGCTGTACTTTTTCTAACAGCTATTCAAAACTATTTTATTACTTGCAGTTTTTAATAATGTGTTTTATATAAACATTTATAGGGGGTTTTCAATGTGAACGATGTTTTTGTTTTGATACAGCTAAGTTTTGGGGAGATAATGTTTACAGTAAGCAAATTTTTTCATTTAAGCAAGGCATCTACATGAGAATGTTCATTTTTAACATAAATTTCTGGTGACTGAATCTATTGACATCAGTCAGATTCTGGATCATATATATCAGAGGAAGATGAGATATCAGAAAAATAGTGTAAAAATAGGAATTTATGGCAGTTTACAAGGTTTGCTATTAGATCATGATCTGCTTTTGTGAGGTTGGGATAATCTTTGTAAACATAGCTTCGTTACCTACGATAACTCTTGTGTTTGATAATAAATGTGAATCCTCCAATATTCAAAATTAGTATATATTTGAGTTGAAAGCACAGGCTGGGTGAAATAGGGCAGATGTCTGGAACCTGAAAAACCTAGGAATGAATGGAACAGTGTTAATCTCCTAATGTAATGGGAAATCTATAGAGTATGAGTGACGTTAGATCAAGATTAACAGTTGCTAAAGCAGTTGTACATTTGTTTCATTTCCTGTTACTTGTGGCAAGCCTTTCTAGGCTGAAAATAATGCTTCTTTTTCTGCTTGCTTTGTCATTCTTTGACAAGTTTAGGAATTGCATATTAAATACCTTGTTTTAAGAAGTGTACATAAAGGCATATGCTTCCCTCATTACATTTCTGAAGACTTTGGTTCATAGGAGTTATCTTTGTCTGTTTTAAATTGTTATCTTCAAGGTTGCACAGCCCCACATTTTTCCTCCATCAAGATATTGTTAGCAAATCTCTAGATTTAGAGATTTCCAATTACACTTTGGCTTTAAATGAATGATGATAATAATTAAGTTTGATACCAAACATTTACTGTACAAAATAAAAAAAGCTTTTCATATCCAGTCTTCCAGTTGGGGGTTTTGTACTGGTGCTTTAGATCCTCTGTCAAGTGCTTTTAATATTATAGTTATGTCACTTTGAAATTAATTATAAATATTACATTACTAATATTAAACTTAGGATAACATTGTTTATATGAATAAAAAGATTAGTTTGAACTTAGCATTGTGTATTGCTTACTGCTTTATTTTGCAGCCTCTATGTTTTTGAAACAAGCATTTGAAGGAGAATACCCTAAATTACTGAGGCTTTATAATGACTTGTGGAAGCGCCTCCAACAATACAGTCAAAATATTCAGAGGAATTTTAACACAAGTGGAACTACTGATCTTTTTGCTGAACTACAACAAATGGAAGAAGATGCACAGGACATATTCATGCAAAAAAATGAAGATTATGAGTATGTATTATGAACTGTAAGACTATAAAATATAAATCTTTGCAAACTGTAAGAAAACAGAATATTTTTATAAACTTACTGTTATTCAAATTGTCACTGTGGGAGAATTTTTAAGACTTTTTTTCCCCTCTTGCAGTTACTGCTCTAATGCTGTTTTAGAGCTGCAGGCTTTTCATTAGGCTATATATCTAATGGTGCTGGGTTGTCTTGTCTTTCATAAAGTCTCTGACTTTTGAACAAGTTCTATCTTTTTGTCTCTTTGGGTGAAAAGAATAGGAGAATGCTGAAAATTCAGTTTTGTACGCATTGTGATTACAGCAGTAGCTTTTTCCTAATGACACTGCAATCATTTGAGTGTGACAAATGCTCAGTTGTTATGATTCACAGTTTTTAGTTTTGACATCATAGAATAAACATGATCTAAGTGATATCAGAAAGATCAAATTGAAACAAGTTCATCAATTCTATTAGGACTTCTAGACTTATGTAAGATAAAATGAATATTTTATATTGAGAATTGTATTGACTTAAATGTGTTCTTGAGCAGTCAGTGGGAGACTTACCAGAAGAATGTTTTTCATATGCATATGTTTAAAGAGTAGAAAGGAAAAACAGGTTCAGTATGGCAAAGTTTGTATGTCTGGAAAGATTTAATGCTATTGTGTATTTTAATTTAAAATGTAGTAACCTTTTCCTATATCCAAAGTCCAGAAAAGGCCTTGAAAGATTCACTGCAACAATATGAAGCTGCCTATCTGTCAAAATCCTTATCTCGACTGTTTGACCCCATCAATCTTGTCTTCCCTCCTGGAGGTCGGAATCCTCCCTCTTCTGACGAGCTTGACAGCATCATAAAAACTATAGCTAGGTATGTACATATAAGGCATTGCAAAATGTAATACTCAGCATGTATTTTTTCATAAGTTACAGTTTTAGAAATTAGACTTCCTTAGTGGTAAAAAGTTGGTTATTCTCTATTTATAAAGCAGGTTAGTGCAAAAATCAAATCAGAAGATAGGATAGGATAGGATAAAATACAGTAGCACACAATAGAACAAAATATTTCAATTGGAAGGGACCTAAAACAATAAATCCAGTCCAACTGCATGAACACTTCAGGGCTACCCAAAAGCTAAAAACATTGTCCAAATGCCTCTTAAACACTGACAGGCTTGGGGCATCGACCACTTCTCTAAATAGCCTGTTCCATTATTTGAACACCTTGTTAAGGAAATGATTAATACTGAGTTGGAACCTCCCCTCATGCAGCTTTGAACCATTCCCACACCTCCTGTCACTGGATCCCAGGGAGGAATGCTCAGCACCTCCCTCTTCGCTTCCTGTGTGCTTAGGAAGGTGTAGAGGGCAATGATGTTGCCCCTCAGACTCCTTTTCTCTGAACTAGACAAGCCCAAATCCTTACCATCCCTCATAGGGCAATCCCTCCAGTCCTTTCACCAGATCTGTTGCCCTCCTCTGGACACATTTAGGTAGCTTCACATCCTTCCTAAATTGTGGGACGTCAAACTGGACACAATGTTCAAGATGAGGCTGCACCAATGCTGAATACAGCAAGATAAGCACCTCTTTATTATTATTGATAATAAACAATGCATTTTATTATTTATTTTCTGTATTTTGTTTTTCTGGGATAAATGGAATTTTAATATAAGTTTTAATGTTTGAGCTTATAAAAGATCAGGAAGAGAAACTTTACACATACTGTAAATGTCTGGTCTCGTAATTATTCTGACTGCGTCGAAGGGAACTGGTAGTTGCTTGGCTGCAAGTGGTAATACCTGGTGTAAATACTTAGTTGAAGTAAAACAGCAAGATAAAAGATAGAGATGACTACTCCAGGTAGAATTTGTAGAATGGGATACTTAAATTATCAGTGGTGCATTTTCCCTCATAAGGTTTTGGTAAGGTCTACTCTGGTTAATAAAATCTGAAAAGAGATGGGCAGTATTCATAGTATGTTTGTGTGTGTAAAGTATTAAATACTGACATAGTACTTGTGACTGGGAGTTGCAAATGCTCAGAACATGTCTGTTAGTGTCTGATATTATTTTGCTCCTTGAAAAAGAGAATTATGAAATTATGAAATTTCAGCTGAGTTTTCCAGAGTTACCTTTAGCTAATGGTGTTTGGGCCCTAGAGAGTTCTCAGAGAAGATTATTCTAGGTTGGGGTGCTTAGTGATTCTCCTGCTCTTGAGAGAGGTTAAACTCACCACAAGCAACATGATGCTTCTTGTGCTTGCCTGTCTTCAGCAGAGCAGTTCTGAATGCAGCCCCAGCCGATGGAGATCTGGGGACATTCATGAACAAAAAATACTGGAAATGATTTAGAAGTCTTTTCCTTCTTCATTTGTTCCCTGTCATTCCTTTGGGGCCTCTTTTACTATAAAGGATTGCCTAAAACACAGCTTATTAGTTGTGTCAAGCTAAGGCATCCCCTGGGTATTTCTGCACAGCTCATGTAATTCCAGAGTTGAATGACTGTGTATTCACCTGTAATGTTTGAAGGCTGCTGCCAAAGCTTGAATGTAGTTAATTGCTGTCAATATTTTTGAATGGCTTACTAATAGTGATTTCATGCTGAAGTGTCATTCCTAAACTTTGCTCATTTTTACTAGAATAGGAACACTGCACATAAAATTCCCAAATGACTTGTTAAATTGTAAACTGAATTACGGTGCGTGGAAAGACTTGGTTGTATGTGTTACTCTCTCTAAATTGACGTGCCACGTAACTGTGTATTCATAGTTAATTCTTTATCGATTCAATACAGCACTGTTTAGTCGTTAATTGAGATTTGTAATCTTTGCTTCCAGTGAGCTGAATGTGGCTGCTGTTGATCCAGACCTGAGTCTAGCTGTGGCCAAAAATGTGGCGAAGACCATTCAGCTTTACGGTGTAAAGTCTGAGCAGCTTGTAAGTAATTTTAAATTTCTAAAACCTAATGTTTTTACATGTACAGTGTTCTGGCTTTTGTAGATTTAGAACATAACAGTAAAGCAATCTAGATAGACAAAACCTTCCAGTTAGCTTTCCATTGTATTTATGAACATTTTCAGTTAAATTCTACCTTCAGACAAACTCAGTCTATTGATAGCGGTAAAATTTATCTGTATAACTCCAAATTGAATTTGCCATATTAATTTTTAAAACATCAAAATTGTAGCTGTCATTAAGTAAAATCAAGACTGTTAAATTCAGGTTTTTATTAACCAACATTTGATATTGCATCATTTACATGATACAGCATCTTTATGGTATTAAAATCTGGACGATTCAAATACAATTTTTCATTACTTGAGAGAAATTTTGGGTTTTTCCATATATTTATTATTTGACATACATTTAACTGACCTTTGATTTGTTCGCATTTGTCACATATTTCCAATCATTTACCATGCAGTGGCATCTAGTGTTAAACTGAATAGAAGAAGGATCCCTAAAGCCTTATCTTTTGGGTAAGAGCCTTCAAGGAGCCTATGGATAGTACAGTGAATGTTGTCATAATACAAAAAAAAATTTCAGATGAACAATTTTCTCTTAAGGACTGTTGCTGAAATTGTAATGGTTTTTTTATGAAGAGATGAAAATTAACTTTTGCAATATGCAGACCCACCAGAAATGACTAACTACTTGTATTTGTAAACAAGATTTTCACTTAATAAGCAACATTAATTCTGACAGCAGACTCAGACTCCAGTAACATTCATTTGCTATATGTTTCATTTAAAGAAAGATGCTTGCTAATATTTTTTGTACCAATTGGCTACAAAACATTACAGCAATTTAGTTAGCATGGTTTCTGTTTACCTTTTACACATCTGTTGTCCCTAAATAGCTTTGAAAAAATTGAAATTCAGTAACACATACTTTGTTTACCTTGTCTGTTGGATTGTCTTAGAAGTTCGCAAACATGGCGTATGGAAAAGGTACATAGGTGAAGCAGTCATGAAGGCCATAAAGAATATTTTAAATTTTAAATAAAAACAAATGTTGGCATTATTTTGTTAGCTGTTTAAAGCATAGTGCTTAAGTTGGGTCTGCTTTTAAGGCTATCAAATCATGGCTTCGTATTTTCAGGATGAAATTTGCTTATGGCAGAAATGAGGATTTTTAGTAGGTTGTGAGAATCATCATAGGTAAAAAAAATACATTGTTGTCTATATATCATAGAGTGTAGTGTCAAATAGTGGCATTCAACTGGAAAAAAAAAGACCCGTCAGCTGTAACTGTGAAAGTACCAGGGTTGTGCTCATCTTCTCTAACAACTTCTTAGAGTTTGAATCTGGCCAGGGGATTCTTTGGAAGTGAACATCATTTTGTGTTTAGACAGCTGGCAAATTTTTAAGAAACCTTGAAAAAACCAAGATACTTAGAAATAAGCTGATAAGTATATTATTTGTGGCTTTGTGTTAGCTAACCTTAAAGTAAAAGAATGTAGAAGGAAAGAGGGAGTGTGAGCCCTTGAACTTCCTGGATTTGACAACTGAAAATGCAAACCTGAAACATTGAAAAGCTAAGTGATGGGATTACTCAACCTGGCAGGATGAACATCAATGTCCTTCAAGCACATACCTACAAACTGTAAAATAAAATCAAGAGTATTGCACAGCTACCTTTTTAAAAACTTCTTTCTTTCCTTGCTGATACACGTTATAAATTTAAAAACCAGAAGTGCTCAACACAGTTGCCAAGACATAAGTGCAAGAGCCATCTTTGAGGTGCTGAAATATCATTCCTAGCCTCCAGCTGCCTCTCCAGCAGGGCACGGCTCTCCCACTTGTCCTGTGCCATGCTTGCCAGCCCTCTGGATATAATCTGGAACAACTTAGCCTTTTTTTGGTGCCTATTTTTGGACAGACAGATTGAGCCTGAATTGTGCACCATGTGTAGAACAGGAGCTATGTCAGACAGCACTGTTTCATTATGTTTTAGTGGTTTAGCCAAGAATGCAATCTTAATTCAGTCTTGCAATCCAGCCTCCAACAATAGCTTTCTAAAGCTGAGAAGGGGACCATGTAACATATCCGCTCAGATGCTTCATGTCTGATAGCTATAGTAGAGCAGTGCTAGAGATGGAAATTTAATTTCCTGGAGGAATATGAAATTGAGTTCTCTTCCAAATTAAAAGTAAACAAAAGCATCTCAGAATTCTCAGTGAAGGAAGATGGGGGCAGGAGACTTTAAAAAGTAATTAAATTTTCTTTTTTAATGTTGTAATATTGCAGGTAGATTTGAAAGGTGAAGAACTGGAATATGCAGTTCTAAAAATATTGAGACATTCTGATGTCAGGGTTTTTATTTACTCAGTTTCCCAAAACAAGGAATTGCAATTCACTGAGATTTCATCACTGTTTCTCCAGGTATCTTTAAGTAGACAAATAACAAGAAAAATGTTACTCAAGATTCAAAGATTTTACCTTTGAGCAAAACCAGCATCTATCAGTCTGTGCATACAGTCCTAAAGCTAAGATGACTAAGAAAAAATGGCCTCTTCCTGTAAATTCAAAACATTTGTCTGTGTTACTTGTGGCTTTGTAGCCTTTTCAGCTTTCCCCACATCAAGAACTTGCTGCACCTGAGACCTGTTCTTGCATTAACTGGTTCAGAGAAGATAAGAAATAATCTCTGGAAGCAATATGTAGATACACTCTGCTGTTGGGTGAATCTTTAGTCACCCCCTTGCTGATGCTTGATGTGGTTGGTGTATGCCATGCAGCATTCAGAATTATTGTCCTAATTTCACTCAGTGTAATTGCAGATGTTCTCAGTATACAGAGTTTGAAGGGATAATTATACATTGCACTAGATTTAAAAAATATTTCTGTTAATTTAAGAGTATTAGCTTTCATCACCCATCATGTGTTTTGTGGTGCTGAGAAAGGGTGCTTGGTATATTTTCTCTGTGCCATTATAATCTTGTTTCTTCTTATTCACGTTTTCCTTAAAATAGATAGGCCAGACATCTTCATAATGATTACAGACACCACCAGATTTCTGTTTAGTCACCATTTCCACAACCTTCTCATTCCAGATTAGAAAAGATATTAACAAATCTGATGATCATGTTTTGGATAAGAATAAAATTTTCTTCTTCTGCATTTGTACCTTGCAATCCAGTGCATAGGTTTTAACAAAAGGTCTGCTTACTGAGCCAGGTTTTGTTCAGTGGCCACTTTTTCTTGCAAGTGAGGTAGCCCGGATGAAAAAGACCACTAACTTTTCTCCTCTATTCAATTCCAGGGGAGTCATCCATTCCCATTTGCAAATACCTTAAATCACCTGTCTTGATTGATCCATGCAACATGTTGTGCTCTTGTTTAACTGGCCACATCAGGAAAATTAGCTCTTTCCTCAAATGCTTACAATAAGTACAGTGAAGGGAAGAGATTTGTGAGAAGGCAGTAAGTTGCATTTCCAGAAAACAAAATTAAGTTGAGTAATTTGGGGTGTTTATGAGGATCCATGCTCCTTAATAAAAGATAGGAGCTCATAAATCTGCTTCCTAGAGATATTTTTACCTGTTTAACTGATAGTTGAGAAGTACAAAAAAGAGCTTATAACTCAGCAACATCTTTATTAAATGCCTTTGACATGGCAGCAGTAATTGTGTGGCAGAATCCTCTAGTGCAGTGATCTCTTAAGATTTTTGGTTGTGCATCCCTGTCAGTATAAACTTTTTGAGCTTGCACCTTCATTATATGTATACTTGTTTATTTATAACTTCTATACGTGTACTGTTGAAGTTCTGATATTTTTGTCGTGCACCCCACTGTATTGTCTTGCCTAATCCTTGTGGTGCATGTGCCCCACTTCAAAGACCACTGCTCTAAAATAATACTCTGCAGTAATCTTCCATAATAACAGAACAGACTTTGTCTGTTAATTTTTGGAAAAGATGCCTCATTGATTGCAGTCTTTTGAATTAATGTTTGATTTTGTTAATATGCTACTTTAAATCAGATTTCTTATCTATCTATAGAAAAATGAAAAAGATGGTAGCCTGATGATTGAAAGAGAAACAAAACTGTGTTTCCCCAGTTGGTTACCTGTAATTTTGTCATTTACTGAGCTGAGTTTTGAATGTACTTGAAATGTTGTGGTTTCTCTTATAATTAGAAATCTCTTTGTTGCAACTTTGCAATCACTGTACTTTTGTTTGCTATTGATAGAGCAGTCATGAAGCATTGAGGGTTAAAAGCTCTGAAATTTACAAGATATGTAATTTTGCCAACAAGCAGAAAAATAAATTGCAAGACCCATTGTCCCTTATAGATACTGAAGATGGAAGAGCCCTCTTTGATCCTCTAGTCTATTACCTTCCCAGCACAGGACCGTTTGAAACAATATTTGTTGCTGGGGCTTTTGTTGCATTCTTTCTGGTTTTAGAGTGATGATTTCAGTTACCTGAATGTAAGTACTGCCTGTTCTCTTACTTTTGTGCTGTTTCTCTTCAGCTTGTCATGTGGGTGGATTGAAATACACTAACACACCCACCAATTGCACATAGATGAAATGTGTTGTGCTGTGAACATGAAAATGCAGTTGTTTAGAGAAGGTGTGATTCTCCTACTTTGTGAACCTGGAGACCTCTACCAGTTTCCTCCCTAGGGTTATAGTCATCCTGTCAGACTATCTTTATTATTTTGATCAGAGTCCCAGAGCAGTCCTTCCTGCCTTGTCTGATGGAGGCTGTGTCTTGCTGACTCCTCCCACCATAGGGCATCACTGGAGACATCATCAGAGACGATGTCATCTGTTGGCCAATAAACACGCAAAGAGTCATTTGCAGAGGCAGGATTGTAAAAATGAGGTTGTCCACTTGCTTTTCAGAGCAGGTGGGGGCGATTATGCTGGCAAATTCTGGTGGATTGAACTATCTTAAAAAACATTTCTATATGAGGATATGTAATGGTGTGCTTACATGATTTAGGCAGACACAAACTCACTCTACTGTGTTGCCAGATGGCAGAGCACATTTTAGCTCCACTCCAGTCTGTGCTGACCAGTTCAGCTGTGGCATCTTGCTGAACACAACACTCACTCAGCCTGGAGCACAAGCTGAGAAAGTTCATGTCTGCTTGAAGTACAGACAATGCATGGCCATACTAAACTAGGCAGATTTTTCCTAAGGTTAGGGTAGAAAAGGCTAAAATCAGTGGGAGCTGTGATTGCCTATAATTGGAGTGTTTCCTAAATTTGGAATATTGTATTTTATGGAGTAATAAGTTTATCTAAAAAAAGGGTTCTTTCCAGCAGACAAGAGGCTGCAGGCAGATGATATAATGGAGATCTTTCCCACTGTCAGACTTGTAAGTAATCATAGAGAGGAAGCCCTCAAAAGGTGGAGATGGAGAGTGGGTGTAATGAGGGAGGAAGGAAGTAGAGAATTTGAGTATTTTTTTTATTCTCCTAACTCAATGTGGTTGAACTGATGCCATATCTCACAAAAGCTGATGAATGAGGCAGAGGTCTGAAATACAGGCTGAGGGCAGTGCTCTGGGAGAGCTGCTAACCTGTGCCCTCAGCTACTAACCTGTCCTTTACAGCTCATGCTAGAGACTTGGCTTCTCATCAGGATTTTAGCCTGGGCAATGGCTGCGGTATTTGTGATTATCACATTTGCCACCTGGAAATTTTTAAGCACTGTGCAGAGAGCACAGTCCTTCCTGGCATTCTGAAGAATTCTTCCCTGACCTTCTTAAGAAAACATAAGACAATGCTTGGTGTATTTAACGTATTTCAAAGTTAAAATGCTAAAGACCCAGTAATAGAAGCAAATTTTGAGATTAAAGAGAATACATAAGTGTCTCAAAAATTGGAGTCGCTGCACCAAGGTTCAAATATTTGTCACATATCCTCAAAGGGCAAGACATTGAATCACCTGTTGGTGACCTCTACTACTGGACATGCCAAGAGACAAAATGAGAGAGAATTTGTTATTCTGATCCCAAAAGTGATGGATGACTGTACACTTCAGACATAAGAACATTTGTGTGGATTTTCCTGGGTGACTGACATTTTAAGATTCTGGATTGTTTTGAGGGAAAAGTCAGCATCAGCTGATATCTGTGATATAGAGTAGGCAGCTTCTTTCTCACTGTCCTGGATCTCAGTAGTATATTGAGATTTATTTACATTTACTTAGGTAAATATTTCAGTTATGTAATGTTATGCATGGTTCTAGAATGTGCATCAGTTGCAGAGCACTGGAGCAGTAATATGAGCAGTAATACGTTGGCACAAAAAGTTTCTTGGGAAGTAACTGGGAAGCTTTGATTTAGCCTGATCCTGTTTTTGAACGCAATGGTGAAACTGGATTTCAGATGTTGTGAAACAATTCTGGGTATTTAACTGGCTTAATGTTTAAATGTAAAGTGGCTCTAACATAAAAATTCTATTATTAAAATTAATATACATTATTTTTAAACTTCTGAGGGTTTAGTGAGATCTACTTTTCAATTAACTGGTACTAGATTGTGTAACTAGGAAAATGTTATTGAAAAGTATTATTATCTGTCATAATGATGAGAAGCATGTGCTTGATGACAGGGGTTTTTTTAGTGCATTATAATTTAAGAAAGTAAATACCAAAAAAGAGCATAAGCAGAAAAATGTAACAATTCATTGTTGTGTCAACCCCTTCTTCAGAGGCAAACACTACATACATGCATATACCAATCACTGACTGCTTGTCCCCAGGTGGTCTGGGTTTGCTTTTTAAAGAGAGTGTGGGTGTGGAAAACAAGTAACTGTCCTGAGAACAATAAATGTAAGTAAGTAAATGAGCTTGAGCTCATCTGTGTGAAGGCAGATTTTTATCATCGAGGCTTGTTCTGATTAGTGTTGGCCTCAGGTCAAGGTGGATCAGCAAGACGTGTTTTGTTTTTGCTGCAGAAGGGTTGTGTCTTGAATTGCTCCACACTGTCACCCTGGTGTTTGTGTTAATGTTTGCCTCTCTTGCTTGAGAGCACAAGGTCAGCAAAGGTTTGTGACTTACACTCAGGGCTTAAATTGCCATCCCAAGCTGTGAACATCCCTCTGAAATGGGAGGGTAACAGTGATGTCTGTACTAGGGAGCAGAAGGTGCCTGGAAACACCCCGGGGCACTGTGGCCAGTGGGGCCAGGCAATGCCTCCCAGCTGGGGGTGATGCCTTTTCCTGGTCTTAAAATTAAGGGTCAAAAATGGTTAGAAGGGAAAAAGAGGTTCTACCTTGGTATTTATTTTAAGGATCTTTAGGTGCACACATCCAGGTGGAATGCAGCCCAATGCACACCACCAAAATGCCGACCCCCAAAAGATCTGGTATAACATTACAGGTTTTACTAATTAGCATATCCATCAAAAATTCCCCAGTGAGAGGCTTGAATGAGCCCCCCCCCCCCCCAAGGGATCTTCCCCTGGATGGTTCTATCTTGGTTTACAGAATGTGTTCTGGAGAGGACCTTGGGGTCTGGGGCACACTGATCCCTAGCTACAAAGCTTCTAAAATGTTTAGTCTCTTAGCTTGACAAACAAGTCCAAGAATGTAGACAAAAAGCACTAAGAATACAGAAGTTGTAAAAAGGTATAACAGGGGTATAAAAGAAAAGGAAAAAAAATTTCATGGCATCAGGGAGGGCTACCCTTCCCCAAAGCAGTGTCTGGCTGCCAGAGCCTTTCTGGCAGTAGTCTCTGCAGGACTGACTCTCCTGAGCTGTGGCTGGAGACTGGGGAAAGTAGCTGTTGGCCCAGGCCAAAAATTTGCTAATGGGTACCCTGCCACCTTAGTGGTACAGACAGTCACGTGCCAGATCCAGGGACCTTTCCTGGCACCCTTTAATTTACAGCTGTGGGTGTAGCCAATATGTGACTGAGACTGAACAGCAGCGAGTTGCAAAATCTGTTCAAGAGGAAGCTTAAAATGCTGACAGATTGGAGTAATTTTTTTCTTGCATCTGGAATCCATACTTCCTTCTGCTGTAAATAAATCTCTAAGGCAAAAGTTAGGAGAGGTGATTTCTTTTGTAGTAATATTGCTTTTGTTCTTAAGATTTTCTTAGATTGCCAGAGTTTCAAAATATATGCTTTCCAAGACTTTCAGTCTGCAGTGCTTGTCAGCTGAGCTTGACTTATTTTCGTATAGCATTTGGTGTTTCTACCAGTTTTAGACCTTGAAAAGAGTACAGTTGTCTGTGGCATTGTGGCTAATTGGCAACTCCAGTACTACTGATGGGTGCAAGAAAACTCTTGGATGTTAACTCTTCAGTGTTCAGCTCTTTCTTCCAGTAGCCAAGTGTTTCTTTGAGCCAACTCAGATGACACCTTTTTGCACGCCGGTGCAACCAAGCCCTTCTGTAATTTAATATTCTATTTTTAGTGAATGTAATGGATGGAGATACAGGCTGAAGAATATCTATCTATCTGTCATGTTCAGATATTTTTGGAGCACTGATCTTTGTAATGCTGATCAGCACCAAATGTATTACATAAGATTAGCATCAAAATATATACAATGGAAAGTCAGCTCTGCTGCAGTTGTTCTTAAATTATTTTTAGTATTGCCCACAAAACTGGTATAACTCAGTGCATTGCCCTGCCACTGTGCTCTGTCTCTATAGGAAATATTTTAAAAGATTAATTTTATCTTTTCTCAGACCTTTTCAGTCACAGGTCTCCTTCCTGAGGCTTCAAGTAAGATAGTCAGTGATGCACATTATGAAGATTTTAATAAATGCCCACTTTTCACCAGGACTGAAATGGAGACAAATTTGTCTCTCATTGTCCTTCAATCCAATTTATATTAGAACTTGTGATTTGCAGGTGCAAGATTCCAAATTTTGTTTTACTTACATTGCTAGCTCTTGTGTTCTTTATTGGTGCTCAGGTGGCTTCATCTTTGCTGTTACTCCAAATGATATTTTCAATTTTCAAATTTTAGTGGGTACTCAGAATTAATATCTTCTTTTTAAATATATCTGGTTTACTGGCTAACCATTTGGAATGGATTGGAGCAGATTATTTGGAAGATTTTTTGAGTTTAGAGGCAGACTGTAAGAAAACAAACTGTATTCTTCTCACACCGCTCTAGAAAAAGTATTTTTATGTTTCAAGTTTTCTGAAAAAGCTGATCCTTTCTTTTGAGTATTTTTAAAAACTAGTTTGTAATTACTGAGATTTAAAATAGATCTCAACTTTCTGCATATCCATCCCATCATCATAACTATTTGTAGCAGATGAGTCTTGGTTTTTTTTCATGATTTCTTTCTTAGTGGGTTTATGGTGCATCTGATATATTATAGTCAATAGAAAAAAATTACTGTTTGCTTTTGATGATGTAGTTTTGAAAGCATAATGCTGTCATGCCATGTCTTTACAGATCTTTCAGGACCTCTCTTCCTGAGAATGCAATCAAATGTGCTCTGATCTTGGTTTTTATTACTACTGTTAAAAACAATCTCTACTTTATTAATGCTTGTCCTTGGTGGCTTGTAAACATGGTTGCAATAAAGACAATGAGGAAGGAGAAGGCTAGAATGCCAGGTGGAATAAAAACCCAACAATTAATTCAGCTTAAAACACTGAGCTGAGAAAGAGACATAGTCTTTACAAGTAATTTTTGTAATGTCATTTGTAGAAGAGAAGGTGTCTGTCATGCTTGATCAGGGCAATGAAGATTTAAATAAGCTGTTTTCAGAGGGTTATTTAGATGATAAGCAATATGAATGGTATATTTTTGTCCAGAATCTAAAAGGCTAAGTGTATTATAACTAATCCAGAGACTATATTGGAACATCTCAGCTTAATCAGTAAAATTATGAAAAGTAGAAGTGCAAAGGATGGGATTTAAAAGTTAAAACATTGCAATGAGAAAACACTTGGATGAGAAGGATTGATTCTTAGTTTTTTCTGAGTATTCATGGGGGTAGGGGTTTTTTTCTGAACCTTTCAGTCTGTCCTTAGTGGTTGACTAGGAAAAGGCAGAGAGGGGCTGGACTCAACAAGTTCTCCACTGATTTTGCCCCAGTCTGTCTAGTGGTGAGACAAATGTCCATAACATGTTGCAAGAAAGAAAAATGTTGATACAGGATGTCTGTAATTCTGGTTTCTTCTAGGGGAATGAAAAGAATAAAGACCTCATTTATGGAGGAAAGCATTCATTGAGTTGACATTAGTCATATATATTTCAAGGAGAAATGTACCTTACACTATGCAAAAACATTTTTTGGCCCAGTTAATTTATACAAGTTCCTCAAATGAAATATGCTGGAGTAGCAAGAAAATGGATGTGAGCTGCATCTCTGTTAGGATGTTTACTGATGTTTATTGACGTAGCTATGTGGTTTGGGGTATGTGTGTTGGCTTTTTTCCCACCCATCCTCTTATGTGGCATAGTTAAATTCATCTAGCTGAATAATTCAATCAAGTAGGGGAGAGCAGGGTGGAGAGGGAGAGAGAAAAGACCTCCTGAAACCAAATTCTTCCAGTGAAGGGATAAAAATGCCCTGGAATTCTGGCATCAGATATAACCCCCAGCAAATTTATGGGGCCTGTGGTGGTTTTGAATTGAAAAGCATGATGAATCCTTATTGTAATGACATAAAGTGTATTTCTGATTGCCTTTTTTATTACGTGATCTTATAAGAATTAATCCATGTCTCTTATCAGATGGTGTTATATTGAATTGTAAGCTTTCATTTGCGGGTGAATCACTATTCAGGACATATTCCAACAATGAGATTTGTCTGACAGTTCCAGGGAAACGTATCTCGTCCTCCTGTCTAAATGTCGAATATTGTGAACTTCGGAGGGAAGTATGAAATCTAATAAGCTCACAAATCATCAGGAACAGTAGCGAAGTGACACCTCAGGAAAGGTTTATGTAAATAACGGGTCAGTAACAATGGTGTAACTAATGTGAAGGATTATATTTTCCCCAGTTCTTTTTTGAGCTACATGAATTAATTGTATTGTACCAGTAGCTTGAAGAGATGGTATTACTGTCAATGAAAACCTTGTATCCATGCTATTTAAATGAGAGAGCCCAAAAATATGAATTCAATGTTTGGCACATTAAAAGAATTCATTAATAGGTATTTAAATAGAATATGTGGGAGACTATTATATAATAAAATAATTTCAGAATAATTACTATTTCACTGTACAGTAATAAAAGCTAAAGATGGCAGTAGGTCTAATTTAAAAATAATCAAAAGTCAGGTAAGGTTTTGTAATTTATTTTTTTGATGGAAAGATGAGAAGAGCTTTGTTCAAACACTCATTAGGAAGCTACTTATATTGGTCAAAGAATACTTAGAAATATCTATCTGATAAATCACTTTAGAAAGCATTTAAACTTTTAAAACTGGAATTAAAAATCCGGAGGAGAGACCTAAATTAAATAACTTCATAAAGGATATTCTTTTTTTTCATGTTGCCTTTTGCTGGTTAGATCGTGACTCACATAAGAAATGTGTGATTTTTTTTTTAATTGTTTTTTTTTGAGATATCCTGACTAATCTCCAGAAAAAATCATCCAAACATAAAAGTCTGGGTTTGGGAGTACTGTGTACTTTATTTTATCCTGCTAGGAAGTTGATTAAGACTTCTTTAGGTCTAGTATGTTGTTTTGCTAGCCTGTAGAAAAAGAACGTGATGGCACAATCCTTACAGTATTTTGTTATAGTAAGCTCTAAGTTATTTCTTAGCAAATTAAATTCTGTGATTCATAAAAGGACTTGGTTAGGTGTATGTTGATATCTATATGGTAAAGGATTTGGAATTTTTCAATTTTGGAACAGCTCCAATGAGAGTTGGACCATGTAGAGTTCAATCATAGACTTGTGCAGGGTGGTAATATTCTAATTTCAGTTAACGCGGGACTTGATACCACAAAAGGCAGATGACAATTCAATAAGTTGATTGTATTTTTTATGTGTAGGTGAATATCACCCTAGCGTGTTGAACTTCTCATGTGTCTTGGGGATGGATGTCTGCTCTTCACCTCTGGAGGGGCATTCTCAGTAGTTGGCTGAAACCAGGAGCTAATGGGATTACATATAAGATATGATTAATCATTCAGTCATTAATTTGGCAAGCATGAAAAATGCAAATGTTACAGTCAGAGGTATCAGGATCAACACACATTGTCCTTGAAATCCTCCTCAGACTTGGCTGGGTAATAGAAGGGGCTTAATTTTCTGTAGTTGAAAAATTATTCCAAGTGTTTCAGGTTTAGGATTCTCTGAGATTCCTTAAAGGAACTGGTTTTATAAGTGTTTTCTGATAGCAGAGCTGTTTTAAAGCAGCTCATTATTTAAGCACCATGAACTATTACTCACTTTTGATTACTTGTACAGTGCTTTTCTTTTCGGATGATTCAAAGACTTGGAGATAAATCTTGTCTTTTCTGTTACAAAAAGACCATTTGCTGTTTTTCTTCCATTTCTTTGGCTTTTGAAAATATTAAGAAAGAAAAACCAAAACAAAGCAGAAATACCCCTGAGGAAATGGTTCAATGATTGCTGCTTCTTCTAACATGAATAGTATGAGCATGCTGTTCAGTCTTTTTTCCTGGTCAAGGACTTAACTGTCCCTTCAAATTTTTCCTCCAAAAATAATGATTGCATTTTCTATAAGATTTTGAATTTCTTCACCTACAAACTCCTTTTCTGTATTTCTAGAATACAAAATTTTCATTTTTCCGTGGAAGCTAAAAAAAAAAAAAAAGATATTCTGGAAGCTACAAGAATGTCCTGAAGGTGCAATATGCATGTTATTATGTACATTTTAAATAATTGCCTGAACTCACAGTTTATTCCTTTCCTCATGTCTTGAAATATTTCTTCTTTGCAAAATTAGAAGCTGCTCCAAGAACATAAATTCTTACTTATGATTTATTCTTAAATTTTAGTTTTGTTTTTTTTTTAAGCAGAATATTCATATTAATTTATCCTCATCTGTCAAGGACCTTATTTCCACTGACAAATTCATTCAAATCCTACACTTCGAACCTCTAAATTATGTCTCTTCTTCTTGTAAATTATCCTCTAAGTAGCTAATATATTAAGTGGAATAGCTAATGGAGTTCATATTCTTCTGTATTTTTCTGCTAAACGGTGCTTTTTTTACAAAAAGGAGCAAACTGATTCTACTAAACCTGTGTGGTTTTTAGGTGGAAAGAGATTGTAAAAGGTACCTTCTGCAGTATGGAAAACATTAAACCTAATAGTAAATCATCCCAATTATTTGTCGTTTATGGGAGAAATCCCAGGGCCAAGGCCTATTGACTCAGAAACTTTCTAAATGGATTCTGTGCTTTATAATAAGTTGTTATGATCAGGCAGGAGGCCAAGTACCAGATGGATTGATTGCCTTCTGCCAGAGGTATGGCAACATCAGCTGCATCTATTAGGAATGCATTTATTGTTGAAAATGTTAGCTTGACAACTGGAGTTCAGTTTGTGCTATCAAAACACTCTTTAGTCTCGTGATCCTGGAGTTAGATTGAATGATTTGTTGAGAAGCCCTACTTTAGTCTTATTTTAGGATCTTCTCCATACTCCTAAATTATGATGATGTTTCCTGCTCTAAAAAAATGGGTTTGCTGAGGCTGTTTCAGAGAAATCAAATAAATGGAGCTTTCCAAAACTGTCAATAAGGATGCACAGGAGATCTTAGTTACTGAGCATGAAACTGAAGTTTTTGACAAGATACGTAGTCTGTGAAGGGACTACTAGCAAACCAGCTCACAAATCAGTGTCTCTTCTGAGCTGCCACCTGTTGAAAGAGAGGAGGGTTAGTCACTTTGAAGCACTAAAAAAATTACAGGAAAAGATGTATCAATAGACTGAGCTTTCCTAGAAGAAAAAGACAAACTCAGTTAGCATTTTATTTATAACCCAAAGGAGAACTGATGATTCGATTCATGGCCTAATCTAAATTCTACATTCATTGCTTAATGGTGAAGACAAGAATTTAATCCCAAAGCAATCTTACCATTGCACATGTCTCCACATGTGAGATCAAATCCATGCTGTCACATTTCATGTCTGTTCTTAGGCATCAAACACAGAAAAGTGTCAAATCCAGAACACTTGATCTGGTTATTTCCAAGACATATTTCCAAAGTAGGTCTATGCAAAGAGGTGCAAATACATTTATAGGGTGAGAATACATCTTACATGACTACTAGGGATCTGTGGTACTGCTTTAAATTCCCTTTATAGCTAGTGAAGAGAAATGGGCGCATACAGGATGCAGGTACTCGCTTCCCAAAGCAGGGGCTTTGAAATAGCCTAGGTGAATTACTCAATGCAAGTTCTTACGTCTCTGCTTCGTGGTTTCCTGCGTGTGGTCAGGTGAATCATTCCTGAAATTTTCTGCTGTGGGCAGCTTACTGACCCAGGATGAGGCACCTGCACTCTCTGGAGGTGAAGCAGTGTAACCATGTAGGTGTGCTGAAGGATACAAACGAAAAGAAACTATTTTTCATAAGGACTTCTGGATTCAGTGAGAGCATTCATGGCTTACACTTTCTCAACCATGTCAGACTCAAGTAAGTTAGATGACCTTAAGTCAGCTTGTTCCCCCTTCATGACACATTTTTTGTGTATTGCCTTCTACAAGTGTCCTTTTTGGTTCAGTAAGCTACCTGATATCAATCTACTGCTTTGGTCTCAGATTCAGTTGGATTAGATTTAAACCCCCCCAAAATTCTTCTATGCAGCTTCTTCTAGCTAGTCAGCTGCTGGATTGAACATGCACATTTCAGCCTCCTACTTTAGAGAACACACTCATGTATATGTCAGAAAGGCACTATCTCCCAGTGTTCCTTGCTCATTTCATTTTAACAGCTGCCCTTTCTGTTTTTAAACGTTGCGTGGGACAGAAGCTCACATTCACATTTTTTAGGGCACCACGAGACACAGCCTTTGTCCCAGTGCCTGGATACAACAGTCCTGGCTAATATTTCCTGGTAGCACACTTCTCTGCCTCACTCTTCTTCGCGAGCATCCCATGTTGGCAGCGTGCTTGTCGCTCCTGTTGGCAAAGGAAGCTCACACTGATGTGTCACCCATTGTAGAACTGATGCTTGCTGGGGAATGGGTGCTCGTGCTACTGCCCGTGAAATTACTGGAAATAGTATACAGGCTTGAGGTAAAAGCAGAAACAATTTAACCAACTGAAGAGTGTAAGAAATCGATTGCTATACTTAAGGCAGATACAGAAATATGGAACAATTACAGGCCTTGTTGTTGCTGCTCATTCAGTTCTGGCTTCAACATTGTTTCTTTTCCTCTGTTTTCAGCTAGCAGGCTTAAGCCAGACTAACTCCCAGGGTGACTGACAGCTCCCTGGAGATGGGATCTGGCCTTCAGCTGCACTTGGTCTTTTACTTGTTTCCCAGAATAGATTCTGATTTGGGATGAAATCACCCCTTCTGTTCCCCCTGTTTCTGCTTAGCATAACTCACCCTTCCTGGCTTTCTGCATTTCAGGATATATCAGACTGATTAAAAAGGCATCTGATTTTTTCTCCAGTGTCCTCGTCAAAAAGAAGGCCTGTGGACTGTGTCTTTCAGACAGCCTGAGCAGATGTGCACAGGCTTCACACTTACTTGACTTAACCTATTTACACAATGTAATCCCCAGTGGACAGATAACAGAGGAAGAGTTACATTACCACTGAGTTTAAGTGCATAACCTGTGTCTAGCACAGAAATTTAAAAGTACTTTCTGTATAAAAGAGAGTGATAAATGCGAATCACTGATAAAACCTGGTATGCTGGAAAAGAAACTGGGGGATGGTTTGTGTCTATAGTAAATGGTCCATAAGCCTGGTTTCTGGGAACCAGAGAGACACAATAATGACATTTTTCCTAACTGGATGCATGATTGTATAATGGATATAAGTGATGTCAAGAATTCAGTCTGAGGCATTAGAGTACTGGAATAATGATAAACTGCCTAAAATCCGGACTTTTGCCAGTGACACAGTGTATGTACATGAACCAAATTGGACAGAGTGGAGAACTTTCTTGCCTTGAGGCAAAGTCAGAGAAATCATTGTGACAGCAAGAGAGACTTCTGTAAATGGTAGGACACACCTGCCCACGTAGGTGCCAGGTGTTCCCATGGCACACCTACAGGAGAAACGGTCCTAGGGAGCCCTGGGCTGCCCAGCTCCAACTGCTACTTACAAGAGTCAAATTTTTCAGGCCTCTTTGCTTTAGACCAGTGATTTTAGGATGTACAAGGGATCAGCACATCTAACTGTCAAAGTTCAAGTGGATTAGTTAAAGGAAATATAATATGGTAAACAGTTTTGAGAAGATTAGTTGCTTTTAAGGTATTTTCAGATTTTTCCTGTGAAGCTGTTGTGTGCTATTGCTGACTGCAAGAGTTTCTTGTTATTGCAGAAGGGTTATGTTTGTACTTGTTAATGGTTTTACTTACCAGTTAAGCTTTTTCATCATCAGGAGAGATACAGTCTAATGTCTAAGAAATTGTGAAACCTTTACAATAAACTCTGAGGAACTGAAATTTAAGTAACTGGGATGAAAAATTTTACTGGTTTAATAGTATCTTCTATGTTTAATAGTTGTAAATGTGCAAAAATATAAATTAGTCTGTACAGTACTTAAGTGTGGAGAAGAAGGTTATTTGTGTCTGGGAGGGTGGTCAGCTGGGTGAACGGGGTCTTTCTTTGCACAGCTCTTTTGTTATTAATCAATGCATTTGTGAAGCTGTAAGCGTGAGAAGCAGAATTATAAAAACCAGTCAGGTCTCTCAAACAGAAGTATCTAGAAAGAAACAGGGATGTTCGTGGCTCACGTGGCTGTTCTCATCAGGGAGGCAGGAAAATGTTGACACAATGATTTATTTGTCAACCAGTTTAAGGATACATTTTTATGTCAAATAATTGAAGGTAGATTGGAAAAGATCTTTCCTTCTACAATGGCCTCGGAAACCTATTTATCCTGAAATAATCCCTAAATTTGAAGAAAAGGAAGTGAACTGATATTGTCACCATAGTGCTGTGAATAAATCAGAGTTCCTGGGTGCTTGCAAGAACCTAAAACTTCATCATTAGCAATGCTGGAAAATACTAGATAACTGTGCTTGTATGCTGTCTGTGTTTATGCTGTATGGAAGCTATGGGAAGCACAGGAATAGTCTTTCAGTAGTAAAGATTCATTGTTTCTCATAAGTTAAAAAATTTCTTATTATGTTTGTTTCTTTTGTTCTTAAACAATTATAACTGTATATTCAGTTTTAGTTTAGGAGCTTTCTGTATGACCTACAACTGTGTTTAGACACACTCCATAAAAGTCTCTTGACCATTTGCTCAGTGAGTTGAATATATTTTTACTGAGAGACTTTTGGAGCTAGGCATCTTCAGGGGTTTCCTGGAGGATAATTCTGTATCCTGAAATATGGATAACTAGTTGGGTAATTATATCTCAGTAAAGCCTTCTATTAATAGGTATTCTTGCTTTAATGTTTAGATGTACTTCTAGAATTCACATAGCCCTTTGTATTTCTGCAGTTTTCAGTGCACGAGAAAATTTTCATTTGTTTCCCAATTGCAGTTTATGATATTTTAAATTACAAATATATGCTGTGGTATCCTTACAAGACTGTTCCATAGTTAATGGTTATTTATGGATCACCCTGGAACTTTGATTTCTGTTGTCATAATAAAAAATGCATGCTTTGTGCAGTTTAAATACAAAGAAATATTTCTTTGATTTTTGCTGAAAGATTCATGGATAGAACTCTTTAATGACAGGTCTAGCAGTTTTGGTCCCTGTAGTTCTATTTTTCTGTTGACTTATAAGCCTCTATTATTTACAAAGCTCTAAGCCATCTATTTGAAAAAGCAGTTTTTAAGGAGAGGCTTGAATGGTTATCAGAAGGACAGACTGAGGGCATACAGAAGAATGTACACTGCTCATAGAGAAAAGCTGCTGGTGGTTTATTGGGCATCCTCAGGTAGGTGATTTCACCTGACTCTTTGATTACAAAGTTGAAGTTTTGCTGGGACTAGGTATTTCCAGGAGATGTGGGTCTCAGTGCTGTGGTTTGGGAGCTGAGACAGTCTCTCAAGGATCCTGTTGCTGTTGTTCAGTCTGTTTTATCTGAAGATGGAAATTCTATGAATCAAGACAAGAGTTAAATGGAGTTACCCTCACTGGGTAGTGAGGGCCTTTGGCTTTCTGCTGTGGTTGAAGTTTAGTTTGGGGAGATGCACGGTTTCAAGAGTTGGTACTCACAATTTCTGTGATCACTGCAGCTGTCCACTCAAGGAGACGCCAGCCAGGTGATTGGGCCACTGACAGAGGGCCAGAGGAGGAACGTGGCTGTAGTTAATTCTCTGTACAAACTGCACCAGGCAGTTCTGAAGGTAGGCTTCCTTTGGCATTTCTCCTCTTGCCATAATGTTACCTTCTTGCTCTATCCTGTGCATATGCTCCATTTAGCGGATGAGAACTCTTGACAAATACAGCCCAATTTTGTGTTAAGAGCTGCACCTTGCTGTGCATTTGTACAACTCTTTTGAGACTTGGCTGGCCTTTGTAAGTACCACTATATGACAAATTGTCAATATTAGAAGAATAAAAACGTGTTTATAGAGAATAATCACGTCTCAGAGCCATTACTTTGTGAGCATAAATGATGGAACTGTTTTTTTTCTTATCTGTCTTTGTAATTATCAGCCTGATAGCCCCCTTCCAGCATCTGCCTCAGCCCTAGCTTCTGTTTTTCAGAAGACCTTCAATGCTTTCCCACATTTATGGCTAAAATGAAAAGGGGAAGGAAATGATGAAATCAATAAAAGCAACACCTCACAAATATCTCCATACGTTATTACTGTGACTAAAGTCTGGCTTGAAAATTTTTCAGGACTAAGCACAGTTACAAATAATTCCAGTTTACTGGTTTAGTGACACCAGTTGTTACCCAGTCTTTGTAAACTAAAATAAACAGATATATTGGTAGTTGCAATTAATCGTGTTTAAATCCTAGCCTTATTAGAAAAAAAAAAGAACATGAGTATTCCTGACTCTGGATACATTCAAAGAATTTTAAAAAATGCTAAAAAGCCTATAAAATTTCCTTGGATTTTGCAAACAGATGGTAGATCAACTTTTAAGTCTGCTTTCTCTGAAGTATCTAGTAATGAACCTCATGTGTCTTAGTGTTGGAGGGAGATCTGATATGATTCAGTCTTTGAGTTAAGTACTTATCTGGCTTAAAAATACTATTGTGTGGCATATTCATAACTGTAAGGAAAGTGGTAGAATAGTCCTTCAGATCATTCCTTGACTTTCAATTTTAATATTGTTTTAGCTCTACATAAGCAACTATTTAACATGTAGTGCTATGATAGTCATAATACTGAGAAAGAACAACCATTCTTTCAGATATTTGCCACAGAGCTGCTTGTACAGTTCTCCATGAATTCTATACTTAGCAGTGGGAGAATACACCAGTTATTTTTATTCTGGTTCTTTTAGCCCTTCAGCTAAATTTCAGCTTAACTCCATTGAGTCATTTCTTTGCCAATGCAGAAGCTGAGTCCATAGGAAATCTGAGAGCAAAGGACTGATACTGATGCATTGGGAATTCTTTCTGTATAAAGCACACTTGATAGTTATCTGTAACTATGTAAACACTCATTACTAAGGATAACTCAGTATGTTTTTAGATTACGTTGAATATTATGGATTCTAATAATTTGTTGAATGCTGACTACTAACAATTACTTTATAATTTTTAGGTTATTACCAGTCAGAGCTCATTTCCAGCAGCTGCTGAGCAAACAGTCACAGCTGCCTTAAAGGTAATTGAATGTCCATATGCTGCAGGGATAGGGCTGAGCTTGGCTTCGTTACCCTTAAGACAGGCACTTCCTTCCCACATATTATTTTACATCAGTATATTTCGTAACAGGTATACAAATATTCTGACATTTTAAATTTATTGTATCTGCAGCTACATATGTGTTGCCTGTGCCAAATCACTGCTTGAGTCGTGTTTGTGTTCAGAATATTCTCATAACGGTCAGAACATAGATGTCATCTGACTGTGAAAATAAATGTCTTTTGCTGCAGCATTCACACAGCAATAGCTGGATCCTTCATCACCCCCTTCCTCCCCCAACAGATACATCAAATCATAATTTTTATGCGACCCGGTACTTTCCTGGAGGGGGATGTGGATGGCAGTGCAGCCTCTGTGCAGCTCTCCACGTCTGTCCTGCTGGGCGCTGACCTGGGAGGGGTTGTGTGCAGGGGAATGAAGGGCAGCTTGTGTCTGGGGAATGAACAACTGAGCCAAGTGTGCACCGAAACTTTCCTGGTACAAACCAGGAAAGCCAAATTGTTGTGCACCTTTTTGAAGGAAGGCTTTACACAGAAGCAGCTTAATTTCTGTACTTTACTGGTAAAATCAATTAAAAAGAAATTTTGTCTTTAGCTTTGGTTCTCCTATTTAGCATTTTCTCATGCTGAATAATAAAAAGCACTGATGAAATGAACTGTTTCCTGAGGTATTTTTGAGGTGTCAGAATGAAAATGCTTCTAGTTTTTGTTTCCTTACTTCTGCCTTTTTCTTATTCTATTTTAGGCAGTCCATGATCTAATGGGTAGTGCTGTTCAGCCGCTACTGAACTCTGTGGGAGATTCAGTGGAAGCTATTATCATCACCATGCACCAGGAAGATTTTTCTGGGTAACTAGAAATATCTTTTAAATTTACCATTGCTCTAGTAAGATGTCCTGCATGTGCATAATAGATTGTTATTACCACAATGTCCTTGAAGCAAGAGTGCTTGTTTGTTGAGGGGAAGGCAATGCTTTATGGTTAATGAACACAGGAAGCAGAATTACACCTATTCAAACAAATTAATCAGGTAGCATCTGTCTTCTTTCCCTCCCCCTTTTTGTATTCATATCTGTTGAGTAAAATTAATTTCAAATAGAAAAAGAAAGCTGACAAGCGGCCATTTTTGTGCTTTAAAAAACCCTTTTGCTTTCAAAATGTGGGTTTTTTGGACAGTCTTCAGAACTGTCAATATTCCTGTTTCTCAAAGCATATAGCCTCTGATGTAATAGTTAATTTTAACTTTTTTTATATTTAAATCTCAGGTTCAGTATGTTACGCTATTTTCCTGTAGCATTTTCATTAAAATTTCCAGTATTCTTTATGTGCCAAGATCTTGAGTCTTATCTATAATTGAGACTTCCTTCCCAAATTTTATTTTGGTTGTCATGTCTGTTCTGACATTGCTTATATCTTAATCAATTGTCCTGTTTTCTGTCTTGAAAATTCACTGAAAATAATATATTTTCAGAGATGTTTTGACTTTTCCTTTTGACTTTCTTTTTTTTAACAATATTTTACCCTTACCCTCTTTTGGCACCAGTAGCACAATACCTCTCTAGGTGGGTAAACGGTTTCCAGCCAAAGGCTAAGTGTTGTTAGATAGCCTGAATGTTCTTCTAAGTTTGGAAGAGCTCTTTTACCTGACTGTCAGTCAAAGAAAGAGAAAGGGGATTGGTTTGTGTCCGGCAACTTCTGTGCTGCTTCTGTGATACTGACTTTATAATCCTGGGTTTGGAGGAATCTAGGAAACTAATTCCATACAGAGAACAGGTTTGGGATTGATAGGCTAAACTAGTAACCCTGTGAGATATGTTTATATTTGATGATCCACTATTAGAGTTTTGAATCAACAAGTGGGACATTCACATTTAGGGTCTGGATTTGAGGTGTAGGCTTCAAACTGAAGGAGGCTCAGCGAGTTGGGTAGGAGTGGGGTGATGCTGTTGTTATTTCTTGTTTTTTCTTTTAGTTCTTTATGGGAATGGCTGATAAAGAGATTTTTTTTGACTGTAGTTTCAGAGAGAGCTATATGCTCCTTATTCTGAGTAGAAATGAGACTCTACAAGTCATGCCATGACTTGGTGGCCTAGGAAAAAATTTAAAAGAATCCAATAGGTTTTGGTTGTGTTTTAAAGATTAATTTAGCTGCTCCTATTTCTTTTTCTTTTCTTTTTTTTCCAGATCATTATCCAGCTCAGGAAAACCAGATGTCCCTTGTTCTCTCTACATGAAAGAGCTTCAGGGTTTTATAGCAAGAGTCATGAGCGACTACTTCAGACATTTTGAGTGTTTTGACTTTGTCTTTGATAACACTGAAGCCATGGCTCAAAGAGCAATTGAACTTTTCATTCGCAATGCCAGTCTAATAAGGCCCCTCGGTGAAGGTGGGAAGATGCGCCTGGCAGCGGATTTTGCACAGGTACCCTCCATACTGATTCCTGCTTTTTAGTGTCATTTCACTGAAAAGTATCAATACTTTTGTCCCCATCAAAGTATAAACAGGCAGTTGTAGAGATTGGTGTGTTCCAGGCCTGAACATCCTCTCTGATAAGATACTGGATCCTGAGAAATGTGTCCACTAAGTAGCTGAAGATCCCTCATCACTGTAAGGCACATTCAGGGAGGTCTGACAGCTTGCTGTCAGGTGACTGTTGCATTTCAATTCAGCTGCATCTTGGCATGTTATCCCACTTGGCCTACCTCTTTGGCACGTCCATCATTTGCCGCCATTCATTCACTTCATTCTTTCTCTCTTCTAATAGAATATGGTGTGTCACTTCCTTAATCACTCTATATGTCAAGGTGCCCACAGTGGTTAATGGCTAACTCAGCTGCTTTGCAGTGAAGGAGACAAGCTAAAGAAATATCAATATCATTGGGAGGAACTGCCTTATTGGAAAAAGAAGGGCAGTTGTCTTGTGGGATTCTCTTCACGACCTGATTGACCGAGCTGCCTCTCAGCTTTACCTAACTCCTATGCAGGACTAAACCACAAAAGAAATTGCCAGATTCACATCCACTACCTGTCTGTGTTATCTACTATATAAAATTTGTCAGCAGTACCACTCTGTGGTTACCGTGCCAAAGGATCAGGCATCCACGAGATCAATCTGCGGCTGCCGTTTATTATTACCCAAGTGGAAAAGGGAGTTAGCACCAGCTGTCTGCATACTGAGTGCTGCTTTTGGCTGGTAGGTAACTGAGGTAGGAGAGGAAGGCAGGGAGGGAGGAATTCCTGCCACCTCCACTTCTTGTGGCTGCTTTGTATCATTTGCCTGTGAGTTACATACTCCTGAGTAAAATTTTTTTATTCATTACCCAAAAATAGCAAATCAGCCCTTAACCACAGAAATTAAGGGGATGTTTTCAGTTGCTTTCAGCTAGGAGGTTCCATTCCCTTCTCTATTTTGAAGACAATGGCATAAAATTGGAAGCAAAAAAAGGACACTTGACTCTTCCTGTGAAAGGAATAGAGATAATTTTTGTAATTTATGCTATTTATGCTAATTTTAACTAGTGTATGTCATATGAATTTGGAAAATATTTTCACCTGATTCTACAGTAAGAGCATCTGATCTAAGCACCTGTTACAGTCTAAAAATATAACTTGTTTATAATTTTTTTAACAGTGATTTTTCTCATTCTGACATGGGCTGACTTTTAAGTTAAAAAGGAAGGTATGTTTTCATAGAGTGTAGAGGAATTTGGTCTTCCCCACTGTGCTGATTATAATTCTTGAATGGACAACTGTGTGTAAAGATAAATACTCTGATTTCTTTTGTACCACAGAATCAAAAAAATGGGTTTGAATTCATTCCTGTCTCCTGCCTTCAACTGTTGCTGCGTCTGGGGGCTGCCTTGTGTTTTTCTTTTCTTCACATTGTACCGTATTCTTGGCTTGTTTAAAAATGAGCTTAAGACAAGACATCTGTGTCCAACCAGCTGCATACAGCAGCTCAGTGCTCACTCTGTGCCTTTGAACATCTCTGCACAGAGCTCCTCTGGGTGTCCCAGGCTGCACAGGGGCTGTAGTGCCCAGCATGGCCTGGACACTATATCCTCTTGCTCAGGATAGATGTAAAAGGACTGAAATATTTTGCGTGTGGACACTGCCTTATATCCATGTTTTCTGGGATGTATGTGCTCCTCCCAAAAACCTGGTGGATTTTGGGCACACGCCCATGATGCCAGCTCCTGGGAGCCTGACAGGAAGGTTGTTGTTGCTCTGACCCAGCCAGGAGTCCCGGTGTAAGTGCAGCTTTAATCCTAATCAGTACTAAGAGGTTGCTGCTGCTTTGGGCTGAGGAGGGCAGGGAGCAGGTATTCAGCTGGGCTGCTGGCTTGATGGGAAGGATAAATTTTTCCAAATGGCCATAAATGCTCTGTGCAGGGTTTTTTTCAGTCCCTTTCAGAAAGGCACTGCATTGTTGGACTAAAGCCAAACCCAAAGGAAACAACCTGCCTGGAAAGATACTGTGTGGAGGAGTAGGTTTGTTTATGAACTGTTTTTTCTTGTGCTCTGTCTTGTAATTTTGAATTTTCTCAGAACAGACTTTTGAGATGTAAAACCCCTGCTGGTATTTTGGAGTTGCTTGCAAGTAAAAGACCTGGGCAGAAATCTGTCCAAAAGCTTTGGTTAATTCGAGTTCTTATAAACACACTGGTCAGATAACCTTGGATTGCATCAGATTTTCGGTATCTCGTACTTGTGCACATTCTTTCAGGGCACTCACAGAGTTAACAGCTGCCTTATACTCAGCAGAATAGCTTTGGCTGAGAGTCTGATTTGAAAATTTTTGCACTGAAAACGTGTTTGACTGATAAGTTGCCTCAAAACAGCAGGTGTCCACACAGAAGGGGGAAAATGGATTTCAAGTTCCCTTCATTCAGAACTGGGCTTGCTGAGGTGCATAACAGCCAATTTTCTGTAGTGAGGCTCAGCTACTTATACATTAGGAATTACTGCTGTAGCTCTGTTGAATTCTCTGTCTTACCCTGTTTCCAGTGTCAGCATTTGGCTGTCCTGTGCATTACAGATTTCTCAGCAGTGAGACTAGCTGTGTGCTACTGTGGCAGCTGTAAACAGAGCTATGGTAGGCTTGAAATATGCCTGAATATCATTAATATGATTTCATGTAAATCAGTGCTTGCAGGAACATGGGAACGCTGCAAGCCCTAGGAAATGTGCACAGCGCTGCAAGGTTGTTACCGAGTGCTGTGCCACGATTCCTTGGGAGTCTCATTTGAAATATTTCCAATCTACAGCTTGAGTTCACCTCTTTTCATACGCTCAGTTTTTATGCAGGCATTTGCACAAGATCACTTTTCAGCTCACTCCAGTATATTCCTGAATCAGTTTATTTGGTTTTGTATTTTCAAGGTCTCCATAATTCAGTATTCACATATTTAATACCGAATTTCACTTTTTAATTCAGTACTTGTCAGACTGAAAAAAAATGTTCTCCTGGAGGCAAGCAAGCCAGCAAGCCGTGATGGTTTTCAACATTTCTGTTTCTGGGAAGTGCAAGTTCTTCTTCGGAGGACCTTTTAACTTGCTTGGTATTCAGAGTTGTTACAGCACTTAGGCACACTTTGGGATTGTGGCTTGTAGTTCAGGTCTTCCTGAAACCCGATGGAAGTGCTGGACAATGCAGCAAAGAATGAAGTAAGCAGGATCAGTTGAGGAGTTTATTTAGAAGAAATGAGGAATCTACAGCAATATTTGGCGTGGAAATTGGTAGTCTGCTACACAGAGTTTATAAACTGGTACAGGAAAATAGCTGTTTATTAATAGCAAATACAAATCACAACTGCATTGAAATAAACTAGTCTAGAAATTGCAAAGACAAAGTAATCATTATGCCTCGTGGCATGAAGGCATGACATGTTTTCCTATCTATTTTGGAGCAACATATAAGGCAGGAGCCACTGTCAGTGCCAAGAACCCTGCCTCATGTCGTGACTGAGATTTTCAGCCTTGTTGAGTGAACTATTTTTATTGGTCCTGTCTGAGTTAATATTATTCTCTGTATGCTTTCCTGAATTTCTTATCTAGGCATGATTTATAGTTGAGATTTTTGGCATTGTTCAGTACTATGTTCAGACAGTTTTGATAGGGTACAGTTAACACTGCCACCAATTCTTCAAGTCTTTCTCAAAAAAAATACTGCAAAATATTTGGGTTTTATTGATTTTCCTAGAAAAATGTTTTTATGGTAGGAGTTTACAGTGCTAAATTCTAGTGTAGAAGAGCTCTTCCTATCTGCTGGCTAGCCTGTGGTCAGAATCTTGTTTCCTGATTCAATATGTGGCATAAAAAAAAAGCAAGAATATTAGGCATTTGGATTTTTTAAAATGTAAACAGATTTTCTCATTTGATCAAACATGATGATACAAGTGTAAAAGTGCTTTTTACAATTTTTCCTAAAAGATTTGCTTTCTAGTTTCTTACAGAGAAATGAGAGCAGCAGAATGCTGTAATCACAGTTGTAGTCGTAAGGACAGAAACTACTAAAGCTAAAATACATTTACTGTTTAGTGCTAATTATCTTCCTGGAAAGAGGGAATTATTTGCTGATGTGTGTTATTTTAGAGGTGTTACAGCTGAAGGATTTACTTAAGCATCAACTGTTTTGGAATTGTTGCACTGGGGAGAAATCAAATTCCACATCCCTTCAAGGCCAGCTTCTTTCATATAATAGTTCAGAGCTCTTCTGCTCCCTTGCTTGTTAAAGCATTCTGTCTTGGTGAATGGCTAGAAAAAAGCATTTTGAGTTAACATTTAAAAACTTGGAATTCATCTTGGCCAGCAGGAAATGTAATTGCTAAAAATTTAATGTTAAGATTTTCCAGCTGAAAAAACAGCTGTTTAAGTAATGAGAGATCTTGAAAATACCACAATAGGCACTAAACAATAACTTCACTATGGGGTTTTTTAAAGCACTCTTCAATACATATGCATTATCTGTATCTAGACTACGTATTAACTTCACCCTTGGGTGGCTGAACATAATCCAATTAGAGAAGCCAGGCGTGTGATGTATTTTTTTCAATATGGCCAGCCAGTGAATAGTTGAACAGATAATTGACCACCTAGCCATGGGCTATGGTAGAGTCACATGAGAAGAAAAGATAATACTGCCTTTTTGGGCTTAGAGAGCATGAACCATTGAGAAGAACCATATGTTGGGCAGGAGCCTGCCACTGTGTCCTGTGAAGCATAGCAAACTAGCATGAATAAATCATGGAAAAGCAATGGGTTTTGAGCAAAGCTAGAAGAAACAAGTCATTAGGCCTTCTTCTGTTCTATCTGCTGCTTGCTTTTTGGCAAGCACATCCATCTCATAGTACTCCCCTCAGATCCTGTGTTAATGATTATATCACATCAAGCCTCTGTGGTTGCAAATTACTGCTTGGAAACCTGATTTATCACGGAATTTAACCTGGATGTCTGAATTTTCAAATTTGCAGTTCTGGAAGGGAAATTTGGAAAACAAACAGAAAATATTGCTTACTCTTTTATATGTAAAGTCCACAGGACGTGGCTGTGTGAAAGGCCTTGCATGACACACATGACATACATGACACACATGATACAAATACTGGCTGCCAACAGCCAAAAACATCCCCCGACCTGTAAGGGCTCACCGACAGGCTTTGGAAATTACAGCTGTGTATCACAGCCAAAGCTGCTACAGTATAAACTCAGTGTGTGAATCAACAGTTGATGTTGTTTCAGGTGATGACAGGTAACACAACCAAGAAGTGATGCACGGTCTCAATTCTCTGCCCAATTCCAGCACCTTAAAAACAGCAGCTGTTCCAGCCGAATGGTTCCTCCACAGCACTCGCTCCCGGGCTGGCACAGTGCTCAGCAGAGACACTAAACCCCTCTCAGTGGCCTCAGAAATGATTGTGACAGCAGAAGGATGCCGTAGCATCCCACTGTGTCACTGGGCTCAAACAAACATGTAAAATTCAAGCAAAGAAAACAATCTTAGTAATTATGTGAATTATACTTTTTATTGGAGAGAGATTGGGTTATAACACAAAGCAGACTAGTATTGTAAACTTTTTAAAAAAGAGTTTCTGTAGTGTATGTACATTTTTACCACATTAGTTTTCGCTCATTCCCACTCTTCATGAGTCAATGTGAGATAGTATAGTATCCTGCAAAGCTTAAAAACAATATTTTTCTCTGGCAGCTATTACTTCACGAATCAGCCATCTGCTGCCATTAAATCGATCTAGTTCTAGAAATACTAATAATTTCCTACAGTGAATAAAGGTTGAAGATGAAGTAATAGAATTTTCCGAAGTAATTTTTCTTCTTTAGTACTTAAGACTAAGAATTTTAATTTATGGAAACTACAAAGTATATTCAAGAGAATTCATTTAAATTTGTTTTAATAAGGAATTGGTTAAGCTGTAGAAAGTTTCACTTAATGTCTCATTACTTCATATTATGTTCCAGGAGTGAAACAATCTTTTAAAACTTATTAAGCAAAATTACATTTTGCTATGCTGTTATTTCTTTCCCCTCATGAGTACCGTTTGATCCACACATCTCTGTTTCCACAAGTCAGACTGGCAGTTTGTTGCCTGTTATCAAAGTCTCTAAAGAACCTAAAGGAATTATCTTCTCCCTGGTCCCTCACAGCTACAAGCCCACGGCTCCCACCAGAGCTGGGACACCAGCTCCTGCAGGATATCAGTTGCTTCCAGCTGCCCCCAGCCAATACTGATGTCTGAAAAGAAGCTCTGGAGAAATCAGTCTTGCTCCCATTTGTTTTTCAGGATCTGCAGGGTTCTTGTACCATGATGCAGCAAAGCATACTTAGCTTCTCTTTTTGGCTGCTTGCTCCTGATCCTGTGTGGCAGACCAGCCTCTTGGCTCCCATCTGTGCCCCTGGGGGACCTGGGGGAACAACATGATGAACTTGCTGTAAGCTTCACTGCAGCTTGGAGTTGGAGCGCCTCCCTGCAGCAGTTCCCTGCAGAGCCTGCCTTTCCTGGGAGCATGCCCTCACTCCCTTGTGCCAGCACATTCAGCACAGCACGGCAGCTGGTGGCTCCTGAGGCACAGGGACATTGACTTAACCACCTGCGTGCAGGAGAGGTGCAGGGTGTAGAGAGGGGCCATTTCATAGCCTAGAGATTTGGGGACCAAAAGGGCAGCAGGCAAGAGGAAGCCAGGCTGTTACTCAGGGCCTTATTTCCTTATTTCCAGTTCCTGGATTTTTATTCACTTTCTTCTCCTGTGAGTGAAATCTGCGTAAAGTTCAGATTTCAACTGGTCTTGGAAGTGCCTGATGTGGTCATGTACTCCAAGGTCCCTGGGCTTGGGCAGTGGCTGTGCACTGCCCATAGGAAAGCTCTGTGGGACATTCCCCATTGCTTTCCAGGGGCACCCACCTCTCCTGGTCTGCAGGGGAAGCCAAGATGCTTGGGTTGGGCCCTGTGGCTTTCCCAGCTTTGCGTGAGTGTTTTGTAGGGGGTTACTCCTGCAAACATGATCTGCCTGACCTATTTTAGTAGTCTACCTTGGGGAAAGGTGCGTTGCACCCCAAGAGTGGCTGTTTCTCTCCACTGCCTATGAAGAGAACCTGTAGATGTTGAGAAGTAGGTGAGATGACTCCCATCCTGGCACCTTCTTTTAAGAGGGATGCCTAAAGTATATGGCCTTGATTTGCATTATTCACTAATTTAAGTTCTTCTGGGTTTAGATAAACTATGGCATCATAGTTCACTGCACCACGTTTCTTGTTTATGCTGGAACCCCAGCAGCTCTTGGTAAAGCTGGTGGTGGCCCAGCAGCCAGCTCTGTCTGAGGAAATGCTGCAGCTGGAAAGAATAATATAACAGTATTAAAGACTTCACTGTAAATAGCATCATATCCCAAACACTTTGAAACTTGTTCAGCAATATTACTTAAATGGGAAACTCGTATGGTGGTTTCGATCTTTCTACTTACTTTAGCTGTCGTCCTTTGAAAACTAATTGTGCATTATGTGTAAATCTGAACAGTCTCTCAAGTTGGATATTTTAAAAAACGTACTTGGAGAATAAAGCTTGATCCCTCATTTGACTGACACGTTAGGAATGCAAAAAATAAAGATTTAATCCATGTCTGAGTAAAATTACCTGTGGGGTTTTTCAAGTTGGTGGTGTTTGTATTGGTGTGCACATTAACTGAACTTTGCTGTGTAAGGTTCATGTTCAGTCTGGGATCCAGAAGGGAAATTGTTCTTTCTCACTTCTGTGTCCTCACTGATAATGAAGAGCCTGAGCCTGGATTTAGATGTAAAAACCCAAGTGGAGCCTGGCTCTTCTTCAAAAAAGCAGAACTCCCATGCTTAAACAACAGAAAGTGTTTTAAGCTCATTTGTTTTTAAAGATGGCTGCTGTAACTCAGAAACCCAACAGTATGAAAATAAGTATGAAAATAATGCTCTTACTCTTTTCCCCATGATTCCATATGACCCTTTGGCAATAGATCACAGCTGCCTCCTATCTAATCTGCATAGGTTTTGTGCCCCAAAATTTGGGGCCCACTGTTCAGGAAGGACTAATTTTAACCTTGTCCTTCACCAAAGGAAAGGGTGCCCAGCTCAAATGTGTCTGCAGTTTTACTGCTTTAGCAGTGGTTTGTGGAGACCTGCCTAGATTTGCTTTCTTCCCAGGCTGTGGTCAGATTTTTTGAATATTGACATAAGTGCTTCATCAGGAAACTCATCACCAACAAAATAAACCTGCTGCAGGAAACAAAGCTTTAGTCTGGGAAAGCTCATGAGGCTCCTTCTGTTGTGATCCACAGGCTGTCTCTATCATTTGTCATGAAACGCTTATTGCGTTGCCAAGAATAAGGCAGAAGTCTTGGCTTGGGCAACATAGTATGAAAGGAAAAGACAGCTTCTTGTCTTAATTCAGCCACCAGAGAGAAGTCACTGACTTACTCTGCAAGTTTGGATTATTGCTTAAAGACAAGCTACTTCAATACCAGGTGTTACGTTTTGGGAGAATCTAATTCAGATGGAACTGTTTGTTTTTGTAGATGGAGTTAGCAGTAGCACCACTGTGTCGGCGAGTCTCTGACTTAGGAAAATCTTACAGACAGCTGAGGTCATTCAGGTGAGTTGCAGTCACAGTATGATTAAACTGTATTTCAAAACTGATGTGTTACCTTGTCTTAGTTCTGATTGAACTGAGGGCTTTTTTGGCAACACCCACCTGCAAATTAGAAATAGATTAAAGTTCTTTTAAATTTTATGCAGAGTATAACTATGATTTAACAATCTTTGTCATGCAAATGTTGGCCAAATTGTACTTTTTTGTGTTCCTTTCAGTACATCTTTTGTATGACAGCAAGTTCTATAGTTACCTTAAATGTTTTCACTGAAATATAAAATTTACAGTCCTGTGTTGTTTAATTATAATAGGCAACTACTGTAAATTTTTGCAAACTGGACCTGTGTTGGAAACCCAAGATGCAGAGAAGTAGCAACAAATTAGATGATTCTATCCTAATGCAATATTGCCACCACACAGAAGCACTTTTCTAATGCATAAGATAAGCTTTTTTTCATTTCATGAGTATATTGTTACATTTTTCTAGACCACTGCTGTTCCAGACCAGTGAGCATATTGCCAGTAGCCCAGCTCTGGGAGAGGTTATTCCATTCAGCATTATTCTTCAGTTCTTATTTACAAGAGCACCACCAGAGCTAAAATCACCCTTCCAGGTAAGAAGATCAACCTGTCTTTTCTTTTCAGATGTCCTAAGGTGGAATGAGCATTGTAGTTTGCCCTATCTGTTGTAGTTAAAAATTATTCAAGTGCATATTTTATACGATTTGTTGGTTGTGTTTTTATTGTGGCAAAGGTATTATGGTAGTTGGCTTACTAATTTAATTAATTAATTGATTAATTAATAGTAGGGACATGATGACCTGATACTAAATAGACTCTCAATTCTTTACTATTCTGTCAGCTCATAGTAGAAGTCGCAGATCTTTCCCCAGACTATAAATTGCGTGGATCCTACTCTTGTAAGATGCAGGAAACCTAGTAAAAACTGATGTCAGAAATGGGCCAACAGCTGATGTAGGAGATCACCTCTGAGCTCCCAAATAACATACTGGGCTATTCCTGTTAATTGTCCTTGATTCCTTTACTCATTCTGCATCACTGCAGTATTAAGAGAGCCTCATGTGGCTTTCATTTGTGTCATCTTTGATTCTGAAATTGGTGTGTCTGTTTCCTTTTTCGCATTTTGTGTAACTGGTGTTTGTGTTTCTCTGTATCAGAGGGCTGAGTGGTCCATTGCCCGCTACTCCCAGTGGCTCGATGATCATCCATCTGAAAAAGACAGGCTTGCTCTCATACGGTAAAAATCATGCTTCTTTCTTTGCATTTATGATAATGGAGCAGCAACTTATCTGCACACTAGGACTCTTGAAAAGTAAAAAAAAATGTGCCTCAGGAGATGTATCATAAATACCAGTACCTTCACTCATGGGATGAGTTACAAAGTGGCAGAAAAAATAAACTGAACTCTCCACTCCGCCCCCCTGTATTCAAACTCTCCAGTGCCTTTGGAAGGAGCACACAATCTTCTTGTAAAGGAAGTAAACCATGCACAATGGTGGTTTAAATTAATAATGAGTTTTTGCGAAACTGCCTCTCTCTCTTAACTGTTGGAAATTCAAAGCTGCAACTGTCCTGTCTTCCGTATCAGGAAAGAGAATCTCTGAAAGTTTAACCAGTGTAAATGTAGGTGGAAATCTAAAACTGGAAGACCCTTGTTACACATCTGGAATGTTATTCTTCAGGAAATCAGCCGATGATCTTTAGGAAGTAATAATTACATGAGATTTTTAAAATCTTGCCTAGGGTAGATGATTTTATAGCTAAATATTATTTTGCATCTTAAGATGTTAGGAAAAGTTATGAAGAGTCTTGTTTTTCAAAACCAGCAAAGTTTTGAAGTATGTTAGAGAGAGCAGATGAGCTGTATGAACATGACAAACCCAACATGAGGATCCTCAGGATTCAAGACTCAGACTCATTTAGCTCCTAACGCCCTAAATTTTCCAGCCATCTTCTCAGTGACCTTGGTGTCACCTGCATCAGTGACCTGGGAAAGGCTGTCACACATAGCTGCACTGGGCTCCATCGCCTGGGAGCCAGCTCTGTCCTTGAACTTCCGTGCATGGATGTTGCCAGCTTTTGCTGGAGTGATAAAAGCCAACAGTGATTGTGCTTCAGAAAGTCAACTGTTTTCTGTCCACACTTCTGAAGCAGCCAAGAGGAGTCTGCTATAAATATTTACACTTCCTGAAGCTGATAGCACCACACAGTCCCATGCAGTGATTGGGCCAGTTAAGGAAATACTAGTTGATCACCAGTAGATGTTACTAGGATTTATTTCTGAAAAATGAAAATACAAACTGTGTCTCTTCATATGTGTATTTTTTGAAAATCATACATGTGATTAGTCTAGTTTGTCTACAAAACTAGCTTTTCTTGAATCTCAAGCCATGACACTGAATTACAGGGGCATAGGTAATAGGTACAGGGCTAACAGAGCTGTATATGTACTTAGCTATGAGTATTTTGATGGTAA
The DNA here is from genome assembly GCF_000738735.6 of Corvus cornix cornix. NCBI lineage: Eukaryota > Metazoa > Chordata > Aves > Passeriformes > Corvidae > Corvus > Corvus cornix. The sequence continues at coordinate 13,467,726 of NC_047057.1, read as the reverse complement.
TTTCTGTCCTGATAGTATTGGCAACACTGGCAGTGTTGAATCTCAGTTATGGTAGGGAAAGCCAAGAATGCAAATAATTTGAGAACTGGTGGGATTTTGTTCTCTTCAATTCCTTTTCACAAATTCAAAAATGCCATCCTTAAACTACAACACATTTTTGTCTTTGCTTGCAATTAAATTTCATCCAGACTGTTTCAGTTAATAGGTTTGCTGGTGGTCATGTTCAGACACTGATAAGTTGTTGTAACCATGGAGGTATTAAGGGACAAACCTTGGGATGAGGTTTTTAGGCTGAGACAGTGTCATCCATGAGACCAAGTAGTGAAGCTGGAATACTTAAGTTTTCCTTTCAATCCTTTCATTGAATCCTTTATTCATTTTGCATGGCTGGTTATCCATATGTAAGGCGGGCACGCAGACATCAGTCACTAGTATGACCATGAATCACTCATATTTTCTTTAATACTCTATTGGAAGATTTCTGAGCCTGCTCTTTGTGTATCTCTTATGAACCTAAGTTAACTACAGGCATCTTGCTCTTTTATCAGTCACCCTCTTCAAGCTTTTTCCACCTGTAGTTGTTCAGCTGTGCGAGTTGAACTTTGGATGTTTGGAGCCTTCAGATCCCTGCACTGGCCTGCATCAAGATAATATCTTCATGTTTGCTGCAGCCTTGCAAATGGTAATTTCCTGCAACTTCCCTTTGTAACAACTGTGGAATTACTCTAGGGACCTGCTGCCTAGATATTACTTTCCTTGTGTTACCAGGATCCTTCTAGCTTCATATTAAAGTTAATTGGAGTCCTTCTTCCGCTCTGTAGGTCTTAAATGCTTCACTTGCAAAATGGTGTGAATGGTATGAATTAGTCCCATTCTGAGCATTTTTGTGCATTTCTTTCTGCTTGTATTCAGCACAAGGGATGGTATTTACCTGGCCAGAGGTATATTTGCCAGACTCCCTTTATAGTCAACAAAGAGAAACAGGCACTGCTGGGGCTGATTCATCTCATCCTGAAGCAGGTACCCAAAATAGGTCAGTTCCACTGTGTCCTGAAAGCTCCCATTTTCTTTGTTCAGTCAGTGGAGTGTGGGCTGGGACACAGGCAGCCAGCTCAGGCAGCCAACTGCCCTGCAGACATTTAAAGTTAGGTGACATGACCCTACTGCAGGTGTCCTCCCTGAGCAGGGATTGGGTTGAAAGAAGCACTTAAGTGGCCAGGGCAATTTTTTTTCTTTTTCTTTTTAAATTAAGCTTGAAAACTCAACTTTTCTTCCATAAAAGAAACCCTATTAAACTTGACAGGATTTGAGCCAGCCTGAAGGACAGTTCATCCTTTTAAGAGCCAAATTCTTACCTTTACCATTAGAATGTGCATGAACTCCCTTTATTCAAGCTCCCCTTGCTGAAGCAGAGTTGAAAGCCAGGCTCAGTGAAGGGTTCATTTCCGTAACGAGCTGCTGTCCTGAGCTGAGGAGTGGCTCTGACCACTCACCTGCCCGGGGCAGGAACAAATGGCAGCTCGGGGACCAGCCTGAAAGCCCCATCTGTGCACTGGGTTCACTCTGGCTGGGCACAGACCGCAGAGCTTTGCTGGGAGCAGCGGAGCCGCGCCGGGTGAGCGCTGCCTCTGCTCCGGGGGAGCGAGCGCGGCTGGCCGGGGCGGCTGCAGCGCTGCCGGCCATTCATAAACCCTCGGTGCCGCTCGGGCGGCTCTGTCCGCGCTCGGGCCCTTTGATCTCTTCATTTACAGTCTGGAATAACCGGAGATGTCTGCTGCTCCTGTGTTGTCCTACAGGTGATGCTGTTGGAGATTTTACTGTTCGGTTTTACAGTAATTTTTATAGCACTGGGTTTAATAGACCTGGTGTCAGACAGATGTGCTCTAACACAGCAGATTTTCCAGTTTCTGCTTTGCCCTAAAGTTTGCAGAGCAAACAGACTTTTAACAAAGTACTAAAGAAAAGTCTGGCCCCAGCATCCTCCAGCTGCCCTGCTGATTGATTGGGACAGGAGTGCACAGGGTGCAATCCCCCTACTGCTGAGCAGAAAGATGATCCCTGCCTCTTCTGAAGCTTACGATGTAAATCTATTTGACCAAGGCAGAGCCCAGGAGGGCAGCGCTAGGATTCACAATTCCATATAAAATTAATTCATTAGAGTGATTCTAAATGATGCGCATTAAGATCCCTTAAGAACCACAACTCAAATCATACTTCTTCTTTCCTTTTAACTCTAGATATAAATCTTCATGGGTTGAAATAACATTTTAAAGAGGAACTATCAGGATCTTATATAATCAGCTTGTCCTGATTTCCAAGAAAGCTCATGGTTTTGCTCATGCAAGTGAAGTAATTTAATAAGTGCTTTAAAATCCTTTTCCTTATGTGGGAGGGCATCTTAAACTTAGGGCTTTTTTTTCCTTACTTTTTATGGCATTTTTAATGAAGCATTAATATATGCAGAACATCCCACCAACCCTTCTTCCATAGCTCTCTTTTACAAACAACGTTTGTAATGTATACCATAGCTTGTCTTTTGAAATAGAAACAGATTGCTGAACAGGTTTTATGTCCTTTATTAGACTAGAAGATGCTGAATTTAGGGCATTATTTAGTCTAATCCCTTCAAGAGTATGTTTTGTATATTACATAAACAGGGTTTCTACCATCTTAAACAACAATAATATAACTATATATTACATCTTTTTATATGACAACAGCTGTGATCTCCTCTGTGCTGGAGACTTGATGATACTGCTTTCACCCATAGCGTTGTTTATTTTTCCACAGCTACTTTGGCACTGGTGTTTTTACAGTGTCCTCAACAGGAGTGAGCCTGCCTTTTTAAAGACAAGATTTTAATGGTGCATCTGAATTGAGTCCTGTACTGCCAGCATAGTTACAAAAGCTCATTTGAGCTAGGACTGCTAAAGTTTACCAAAATGTCATGGTAAATCCTGCATTTCAAATGTTAACAAAGCCTCTGAACTAATTTATCTCCCCAAACTACAGTCAGGTAGGCTTCCCAGCAGCTCCAGTGATGTTCCAGTTTGCCCGGCTCAGGCAGCCTCCACTGAAGTCTGGCTATGTGCAGCAGTAGCCATCTTGCTTTGCCACAAGCAACTTCCTGCACTGTCCATATTTCTGTATGTTGCAGTCCCAAAATCCCACCTTGAAGACTTGTTGACTGTCTTCAGCAAAACAAATTCCCATCCCAAATGAACTTCTGGAACCATGTCTACTTCATGACCATTGGTGCTTTCAGTTACCTCTTCCAGCCCATTCCTCCCTCTCACTCTGGAGCAACCTCACCATTATTCTCTGGACTGCAAACAACCTTTCTCCCTGGATTCATGATTTGTGCCATTTTACTACCTGGACCTTTCCTAACCAGGAATGTTGCTCCTAACAGTGTGGACAGACTTCCTGGCCTGCCACCATGGTGCCATTCTCACAGGCAGCAATGCAAAAGTGTTTCCTGAGCTTGACCATGATTCCCTTGGTAGAGTGTGGAGCTCCAGGTGACTGTGGCTGCCTCTTCACTCCCAGCCTTTAGCAGCTGCAGCAGCTTTTCATCCTCCCCTTAGCTGCTTTCCTACTCCTGCCCATGTGGGAGCAGGCTCCCAGCCTTCCCTGGGTGGGCATAGGGAGCAGGGAGTTCTCTAGGCCAGTTTGCTTTACCAGAAACAGTGTTCTTCCCGTGTTTCAGGTGAAGTTACTGATTATGAATGGCTTTTCAACATTCAGCTTCAGGGTGTTTAAATACTTCTACTGGGGATGCAAGTGTGGGATGCAGGAAAATAGTGAATGCAGTTGGAGTAGTCAGAAAGCTTTTGTTTTCATTGTTCAGTGTAAAGCTGTACAAGGTCTGTTTTAGAAAAATGCCTGAGAATTCACCTTACAGTATTGATATTACTGGTTGTCTTTGGAGTGGGTAAGAGAGCTAAGATGCTCTCAGGTTGGTCATATTGGTGAAGTTTGACTCCATCTTTTTGAAACAATGCAAGCAAAGCCACAGTAAAAGAGCAAGTGCAGCAGGAGGGACCTGCAAAACTCCTTTCAGCTGCCACTGATGGAGTTGGTTTTGCCAGTTAAATCAGATTCTTTTGGGGCAGAAGGAAAAACGATAAAAGCTGCTAGAAGGTGTGACTGTGGGACTGTAATACTGGTGTATGGCACATAGCATAGCCTAAATCTCATTCCACCTTGTTTGATCTGATGGGAATAACAGTCTGGCAAGGGATTATCAAGGGCTCACATTGAGTGGTTTTGGGTGTTGTTTTTAGGGTAAAGCTTCTCCCTTTTATCTATCCGGTTATCTCTGTAATCTTTTTCAAGGGCTTTTTCAAAGCAAGGAGATAAGTCAGTTAAGGGATAGCAGTGTTACCATCTGGATAATGATGCCAACCCACAACTTCACCAAGAGGTGTTAGAGCTTTCTAAGTTAAGCAGGTCAATATGGTTTTTTTCTATTTTCAGCTTTTGAGGACTTCAGAAAACTATTTGAGCCCAACAAACTTTGAGGAGTGTATAGAAGGGAAAAGACAGGGCCACTGCTGAGTGGAAGGGGAGAGATTTAGCGAGATGAATGACAGCTACAGTAAGAAAACTCACAGGAGTTTCTCAACTGTCGTTTTAATACAAGGGACTATTCTTTGTATCAGGTAACTAACATCTAACATGTCTAACAATTACTGCTGACCAGAGCACTTGAGTGCTGATGTGACTGGAAATGTGAGACACTTCTGACTCTTCTGAAGCATCTCCCCTCATCAGGATGGCATCCTTGATGTCATCCTTGAGCTTTCCCTGCCTGTATCTCCCACCTGCTGCTCAGTCTGCTCATCACATGCTGCCCCCTCATTGCCACAAGAGGCCAGTTTATCTAAAAAGCACAATATCCTGTTGTCCCATTCCCTCAGTCTCACTTTTTCTCTCTAAATCTTGGATTTAAAATAAACCTGTGGCTGTGCCTAATCTCTCTGCAGTTCATGATGCTGATGGCCTTTGCTGGGAGTGAAGTGAGGTGCACCCAAAGCACTTTGTGGCCACAGCAAGCAGTTTTTTAGTTGCCTCTTTCCCTGTAGACCCTGTGCTGCTCCCCAGGGACCTTTGGGAAGGAGGAGGCTGAAGGTTTTCAGGGAACTGACCAGGTGCAAAAGGTCAGCTTTACTTTAGCTAGATAAAATAAATACTATTCCCCTGCCTTTCTGCCTGTAACAAGGGATTGCTTCTCTGTTGCTGTTTTTTGCTGTATGAAGAACTCAAAGTGACTCCTCACTGTGTATTGGTACCTGGTGTGGACCCCTCAGCAGTAGCTCCATGAGTAAGTTGTTACCGAAATTGAAGAGCTCTCAAGTGCACCAAGGCCAACATGAGGAACTGTTTCTGTGCTCACTAACTTTATTTTTCTGAAGCCGCTCAACTCTCCAACAATCCAGTCCATCCTTCTTCTGTGTCCCTCCAGTCTCAGACAATATGCCCTGGGCTTCAGCAAAGAGGGCCTGTGAAGTCTGGATGCTGCATAGGGACATCAGGAACTGTGGTGGGAATCACCTCGTGCCTATGCTGTTTCATTCCCATGCTCAGAAGTGAAGCTGCTTCGGGTTCTTTGATTGCACAATTGCATGCTTCACTCTCTCCATCAAACTCCATTAGCAGGGACTGCACGTGGGGCCAGCCAGCTCCTCATGGTGCGCGCTGGCAGCGAGGCTGACGGATCCATGCACGCGTTGCTGGGCGTGGGAAGTGCTGGCAGGAGCGGGAGTAGCCCCAGGACCAGCTCGTGGGGCCGGGCTGTCATTGCTGTCAGTGGCTTCTTGGAACCCAGAGCTCAGACTCGTCTCTCCAGCGAACTGAGCACAGGCTCTTGGCCTCAAGAGCATCTTCCTCTTGCTGATAAATGAATTTAGCTGAAAATTCCCAGCGATGCTCTGACATGGATGGGTTCGAGTCATTGAGGAAGGGCCAAGCCCTTGCTGATGTAGCAGCATCTTTACTCACAGGCACCCAAGTGTACTGTGACCCTGCATCTTCCTACCCTGCATCTTCTCGTTTGTCAGGTTTGGTGGGCTCATCTGAGGCTTCTTGGAGCTGCAGCATCACACAGGGATCTTGGCTGCTCCTCTCTTACCATCTTACTCCAGGAGGAGCCTGTGTGAAACATGGGCTGAATCTCACTCCTCAGTACTTCTGCTTTCCTTAAGCCTTGCTTGATTCACTGCCTATCGCTGCCAGCAGGCACGTACCAGGGAGCAGCGCTGCCTTAGGTCCATGAACTCTTCGTGCAGGAATGCAGGGTTCCGCCAAAGGTTTGTTTGTTGGAAGGAGCAGCAAACATGAATGCAGCTCTGCCTCCACAGCCCACCATCCCACAGCAGTGGGTGTGTATTTATAGGCACAAGGCTGCAGTTGCTTTGTGTTACCATCTCCCTTGACCCCCGTGCCCCCCGCCCCGTTCACCAGATGTGCACAACATCTGCCTTCTCCCAGTGGGACTGGGAATGTTCCTGCCATGTTACTAAAAGCCAGCAGGCTCCCTCACTGACAGAACAGCTGTGTTGGTGCATCCTGCACTTCCAGAAAGGAATGCAGGAGACAAAACCCAGTACCACTCCCTCCTCAGTGACTGCATTCACAGCAGGACCCACTGTCCTCGGGCTGGTGCTGGGAAGGGCTGGGAAGGGCTGTGGTGATACTTTGTATTAGAAGAGGAATAGCCAGGTACCAGGAGTTGAGTCTCCACTTGAAACGGGGTCTGTTCGTGCATTTTCTTAAATTTGTCAGTTTTGCTGTAAATAGCGCAAATGTAAACGAGTTTTAGAAGGAAACTCCAAGATGATTGTATCAGTTACATGAAGAAATAGAAGCAGAAAAGGGGAAGAAAATTAAATTCAAAGCTGTATTTGAGTGTGACAACACTAGCTTGGCCTACTTAATGAATTAGTAAGTTGGAATCTCAACAGATGAGCACTTACAGTGTTTGTTTTACAAATATGCTGTCACTCAACAACACTGTGTACTAGAATGTCGGCTAAAAGGTGACCCTGTGTTGTAAAGCAAGTTAAATTACGTACAGACAAGTATGTCACCACAGTTGCCCCTTTTAGCTTTGCCATGTTTTATTTGTGCAGTTCACACACAATGACTCTATGTGTGACATCCTGTGACAACGTGTAAGAGAGCCAGGCCGTGCCTTGCCCAAGCCCTGTCTGGAGTTAGCGTGCATTTCCGAGGACGGCGGGAGTTCAAAAGGCTGGGCCAGGAATCACCTCAGGGCATGGCGGGTGTTCACCAGTGCCCCAGTTTTCGTGCTGAAGTTGCACTCTCAGCATCTGCAGCAGCTGGAGATTATTCTCTTCCTTTCTAAAGGTTACCAGTGCAGCACTGAGCCCGAGTCTGTGCGTCAGAGCTGTCATTTCAAGCCATCTGCAACATGCTGCTGCTTATTTAAATGTTAACTTGTTTGCTCCTCAAAACATGCAAGAAAGGAGAGAAAGATCATGAAACAATTATGCAGAGCTTTGCAAGGCCTTCCTTGCTCCCTTCCACAGACAAGTAGGACCATCTGAGGAAAATTTTGCAGGAGGGAAGAAGGCAATTAATTTCAGTTGCAGATCCTGAATTTACAGTACTTAATTGCTTTAGCTACTTTACTTCTTTTTTTTTAGTGGTGCACTGGAAGCTTATGTTCAATCAGTGAGAACAAGAGAGGGAAAGGAGTTTGCACCAGTCTATCCCATAATGGTTCAGCTGCTGCAGAAAGCCATGTCAACCCTTCAGTGAACACAGCTGGACAACGCTCTCATACCAGGGAGTGGATGGTAACAGGGCCGGGGGCTTTGGTGCCACATCTGTATTTACTGTTCATGTAAATTATCCCCAAGTATATCAGCTTTACAATGAAATGTTTTCCTACTTCATGTCTGAAACTTCTGTCTTCTTGCTTTATGTTCACATTACAGGAACTTACTTACACAGAAATATCGTAAGGAAATTGTACAACTTTTATGTGCTGTAAGTCTACATCTAATTGAAACATTCTTAAGCATTCCTTTTGAATTTAGAAAAGTATAAAATTAGAACTCAAGTATTACAGTGTAATTGCTGAATATCTCAAATAAGGAAGCAGCTCTTTTCCTACAAGTATGATTTTAAACAGTTGAATACATTTTAGCCATATTCAGAAAACTACTTTTGAAACATTTGAATCATCAGTTTCCATCTAAAAATCACTAATTTTAACACAAGGAAAAATATTTATAACTAACCTAAATGATTCTCTCTTGCACTGCTAGTTGCTTAGAAATAATTTATATTGATTTCAACTCTTTTTGCTTAAACTGTAATAAAGAACATTGACTATCCAATCCTGAAAACAGTATTTGAAATTCTTCACTAGCTTCCTAATGACAAAGCTTCATTAAAGTATACTTTGGATGGGTTCATGTGAAGACTTCCATGCAGAACATGTTCATTGCTGCAGGGCTGACTTCGTGATTAGTCTTCTTCATTTTATAAAATACGCAACAGCAAATTTTAATGAATTTATTTGAAATAATATACAAGAATATAGTGTGCAAAAATCTTAGGGGCAACATCATGTAGATGTGTCATAAACTGAAATTTACAGTTGTGATTCTTAAAAAAAAAAAACAACACACAGCTGTTTAGTACAGGAAAAGCCATGATTGTAAATGTTCACAGCAGAAGCAATTGTAATCCTAACGCAGCTGCTCTAATTTTAGACAGTTGGAGAAGAAAAAAAGTAAAGTGCAAGTGTTGCACGTATAGTTAAGTGCAAAGTTTGCCCCCACCATAAAGATGTCTTATGGCAAAATAAAATATTGTAGAATATGTGGCAAAGACAAAACACAGAGTTATAACTATGATGGTGATGATACCAACAGCACCACTTTTCTTGAGATAACGCTATTTATTCATTTCATCCTGTCCTGGGCCATTGTTCCCACCACGAAATGATAGCTCTCACTAGTGCCAGCTGATGCACAAATATCTCCCTTGTGGATACAAGTTTTCTAAGTGGCATCCCAAGCAGCAGCTCCCTTGCTGCATCACACCAGGCTTTCCATTCTCACATGTTCTGGTAACTTGCTGGCAGCAGGGCAGGCTGGGAAGCTGGAAGCTGATAATAACACTTTGCCATTTCAGAAAATCCCAGGCCCCAGAATCGCAATTAATAATACAGTTGTGCAATACATATTAATCAGCAATAAGAATCAATGTATATAAACAGCTGTTACATATTTTAAAATTCCCCTTTTTGTACATTTTCTTTTAAAAATAAACATTTATACATATCTCCTTCTCCTCTTTCTGAAGTACTTTAGCACCACAGGATATCCATTTTCAAGCCTATTACCTGATACATAATGAAGTTTGGAAGAAAAGTAAGGCAATTTGGTTTAAAATGCTGATAGTTTTTAGCTTACTTAATGTTCTATTGTAAAAAGCAAATCTGCACTCAGATCATTTCCATGATGGTGCCAGTATTTTATGGTCACACATAGTCACAACAAATAGTAAGACCTTGATCTTGCATCTTCTTGCGAACAAGCAACAGCCATTTCGTAAATACAGAGTTAACAGGAAAATTCTGGCTTAATGCTGCTGTGAGCCCTGAGAAAAGAGAAGAGAAAGCCAGGTTAGCAATTAGCAGGCAAAGGGGCGGCAAACACTTGTTTTGAAAGCCACAAGTATTTCTAACAATTGGTCAGTTATTTGGAAGAAAACAAAAAGGCCAAACCAGACAGTTTTATTCCCTGATCATCGAAAGACCATCACGACTTCTCTGTCACAGCCTGGAGCCCACTGTCATTACTGGGTAAGGTTACTAGACTGCTAACAGTTCAGTTCACTGAACTAAAACAATTATAAAGGGTATTTCCTGCTGTAACACTGAGGTAACAGGTTCTACAGATCCTGTTCTCTTGGCCTGAAGACTGTAGGGACAAAGAAAATCCCACTACAAGGCAGGGTAAGAAAGCCTTACTGAGGCCAACCCATCACTACACAGCTACACACAAACATGCCTCTGAGTTGCTTGAAACTCACAGCTGAGCCTGTGATCTCACCATCCAAAGCCCAAAACTGCAGTAGTGTAAGAGCAGAGTAAATAAATAATATTATTTTAAATAAACCCACAAGGAAATCTAACAGAAACTGTCACTGTTGATTAAAATAGAATGCAGTGAACAGAAAAACAGCTTGTTTCTAGCAGCTGGGACTTGGTGGAACCTTCTGCAACAAAGGACTGGAAACTGCACAAAGTATGTGCTGCAGAAAGAAGCAACTCAGTGTTGGAGCATTTCTTATTCAGTCTTAAGGCAACACTTGCATATGCTCTTGAGAAAAAAGCCTCATTTACACATCAAAGGAAAGGGGGTAACTTGAGGACGAAATCTTACACCACATGGATGGACTGTTTCACCAGCCATATAGATGAAGTCCACACCACACTTGAAGCTCCTACCCAGGCATAAAATGGAAGAACTTGGCAAGCACTCTGTGCACCTCAGTGGATGTTTCCTTCCAATCTACTCTTCTACTTGAACAAACAGAATCTCATTTTGATGTCTGCTTTACCTGATCTTTCAGCTTGAAAGCCCTTCTCTTTCTTAATACATCCACCACCTACTAATACATTGGTGCAGACTCTCAGATTGATGGCTTTCTACAAAGTGGAAAACAACTTATTTCCCTACAGAAGTAGTGTTATCTACTGTATTTATTTTACAAGTGAACAGAGTAATAAATATCCTCCCTCAGTATCTTCATATATGCTGATATAAATTATCAGTAAGAAAAACAGAAAAACGTGTAAAGAAAAAGCTTTTATGGAAGGAAAAAAGTTCAGGTACAACCTATGAACTCACTTCAAAGCAAAAGACTATGTGCCCTTCCTCTGCATTTCACAAGCACACTAACTTTCAGTACAACAGAACTCACATAAAATTCACATAAAAACAGAACTCTCATAAAATATTCAGACAGACCCTCTCCTGATCCATCTCCTGCCAAACTGCCAAAAGCAGGTTACACAACACAGGGGAGTAAATGAAGGTTTTGGCTACTAAGAAAGCAGCTTATTCTGAACAAAACACACTGTAGCCACCCATCTGAACACAGGTAACTGCATAATGAAAAAGACTGCTTCACAAACATACAGAATTTGTTCGTTTTCTTTTCCAACAGTCAGGATTTAAACGCTTCTGCTCCTCTGCCAAGGCCTTGGCTTCTAGTGTGTACATCCTTCTTTCCTCATTTTTCATTTTCTTCCACCTGTCACCAAGTATCACACTTATGGCTCTGCAAGATAAATGTTTACAGTACAGTCAGGACAGTGCTAAGAAATACCATGATTTTTTTTGTTGTTTTTTATCTGAGCACTTTAAAGAAGATTTGAGTTATATGTGGAAATAACATGCAAAGAAGAAATCAACTGTATCTTAAAATTTTTAATAATCATATTTGTGATTATCTTCTCATAGTTCTTTGAATTGTTAAACAGCTGAGACTTCTGTGTTAGCTGAGCATGGGTCAATGCACATTTTAACATTTCAAAGAGTGTACATTTGAATATGCGGCAACTGGCATAAACCAGCAAAATAGAGATGTTAAAAAAACCACCACCAAATGGTAACTCACATTTGTTTTGCTCTACTTTCATACTAGCAGATCATATGACAGATGTGCTGAAAATATGTTCTCTAATAATTAGAGCAATGAACTGACCTCAGCCAAATATTTGATTAACTGCAAGTCCACATGTCTATTTAATCAATATCTGTAGCTTCCTCCACCTTTAATCCATCCTGGGTGGAACATACTGTTAAGTTCCCATTCCTGTGCAAAGGGAACCATTTTTTCTGACACATCTATAACCATTTCCAGAAGCTGAATTAATTCATTTCCTTATAAACTCTACGTCTTTTTACAACATTTCCCTGTAGTATCCTGCCATATTGCTTAACTGCACTCCCAAATGTTGGATCAATATCCCATTAAAGCTTTAACTCTTCTAGCTGAATGAAAATCTCTAAACAACAGCTCTTATCAACGACTATTAAAGCTACCAAGTAGTTTGTACACTTTGGCTTCAGATTACAGCAGTGAGAGTTCTGTGACTGGCTCTAAGAAAAAAGTGGACACAACTAAGTCCTTTTCTTTCTCCTAAGTTCCTTCCTGGCAGAAAAGATATTCAAACTGAATCAAGACAAGTGGAGTGTCATTTACCATTTCCATAATATGGCACATAGAGCAATCCTGAAGGCTGTTCTGCACCACAGCAAAAAAATGGATTTGAATCCTGCAAGGCCATGTGGTGCTGTTCAGGTTTCCACGAGCTGCAGAGCACTCTGGGACCACATCCCAAAGTGTGTGGGAACAGCCCTTGAGCGTGTGCTGTCACGTGCTCTGGTGACTCCTTAGAGTAAACTCCTCCAGGGGACACCACATCCCATCACCAACAAACCCACTGGCACAGCCTCTTTGGCAACGGAATTTCTGGTTTTCTATCCAGACTGAGAACCAGTATCTTTGGTCTGTCATCAGAAGCAAACACACCCAGTTTAATTAGCAGATTTTTCATCTTTTGACAGTATCCAGAGGCATATCAACAGAAACCTGTCTGCTCTGGGTCACCAGCTTTTGCTGATCACTCACACCCCTCAGAAAGGAACATGGTGACCCAGAGAGAGCAGGTCTGCAGTAAAAGCCATTGCCTTTCCAAATAAAAATGCACCATGAAATCTTTTTATTTCAAAACAAAAGTATTATTTCCCTCATCTCTACTCAAAGAATTTCTGAACACACAACCAAGTCCAACTATGGTTACAGTGTTACAGTGAACAGTATCTAGAAAATAAAACAAGTGCAGCCCTAACACCTAAGTTTTTCTAACACAATCTTGCAGTCCACAGTAGTTTTAAGTATAATGTGACTCTTGACTTGTGCTTTGAAAGTTTACAAGCTCACTGTCTTGGTGACACGCCTTGAGCTGCTTTGTCTCAGAACAGACCATTTAACTCAGAATACCTCAAGTTCTGTCCTTTCTTAACTCCCGTAAGGAAATAACTTTAGCAAACCTAAGAACTCCACTGTACAGAAATGGCTACTATGTTGTAAGACCTACACAGTAATCTGAAAATGACACAAACTTACATTTAAAAAACGTAAGAGTTGCCTCCCAACAGCTAAATTAATGAATGCCACAGCAACACTGGAGTGACAGTAGCTGAACGTCTGTATCAATTACCACCAGTGCTATTTCTGCTGTCCTGTGTTTTATGGATGCCATGAAACTGCACCCAAAATGCACTGCCTTCCAAGCACGACAGTGAGCAGTGCATTTTGAACCATACTTGTAACTTTGTCATCACTTCCCTTCAAGGTAAACCTGCTCGCTGGAATGTTCATTTTCACATCCATGCAGCTGCAGCTCCAGTTCACTGCATCCATTTGAAATCAGCATTTTCAATTAAATATATAACCATCATAAACTTTCCTGGCTGACACTCTGTTCCATTTCTCATTGATAGTTGCAATGAATGTGAAGGCAGCAGATCTGCTTCACTGAACTTACTACAAACATTACAGAACATCATTGTCAGGGCACACAAGACTGGGTGAGATTTGTCTGGCAGGATTTTATATCCCAGCACCAGTCACAGCCTCCTTATTAGAACATTATAAAATAGTAAAAACCCTTTCAAAGCCCTGTCAACTTTAATTTTTACCAGATTTAGTTCTAGAATTTTTATGTCACAACGCAATTTTTACAGTAGCAGTTTTTATAAAATTACATACATTAAAAAAAACCTAAGATCAGTTCATGTTCATGCGTTTTAGTTTTAGTTTAGTTTTACATAGGCACAAATACTGGTGCACATAGCACCAAATATTACTTAAACAGAGGTAATGGAAATCTTTATAAATATTGAGAAGCAAACATGCTAGAGATTAAGAACAAAAAAACAAACTAACAAGACCTCTTCCCCAAACACAGTCATATGACTCTTCCTGCAAGTTTCAGCAGATTGCTGAATGCCTTTAGGGCAAGCAAAATTTGGCAATGTGCTGTCTGGGTTATGATCTTTGAGATATCCTAACTATCAGTACTCCATTCTTCAACAGGATATACAGACTGGAAATAAATGCTTGTAACTTCATGACCAATTTGCAATAATATGTCAAGACTTAATTAGAAAAACCAGAAACTCCATTTTTTCCATTATAGCACACAAACAGAGCACCTCATCACCATAAGCAAAGGCTGTTCTGTATTTGTGCCTCTGCCGGTGTACACATACACATGGATCAGTTGCTTTACCCAAATGTTTTCTCAGAAGGTAAGTTTGCCAAAACTGTCTTGTATCAAGTTCACTGAGTACTGTAAATATTCACAGTCCACTCATAAATTACTCTTTATGTTAACATCTTTCAAAACTTGTTCTTAAAACACACGTTTTATTTCAAGAGCTAGATTTAGGCTACTTAAATCTAAAGGTGGGACACAGATATTCTTCTAACTCACCAGTAATAGCAAAACTACAGTTTGTATCATTACCTGTTGTCTTTCCCTGGATACATCTGAGTGTATTCAACTCTGTATTTTTTGGCAAAAAGCATGAAGGCATTCATTGGTCTTTTGCACTTGTTTGGAGAAGTGGCACTCACAGTACTTGCAGTCCCTGAGCTGTGGCTTTTGCCAGCTTTGCTGTACAAAGGATTGGAGGAAAGATGTGACGATGCAGCAGAGGCACAGTTTTTACTACTGCATTCTGATCTCTCAGCATCTTGATTGTTTGATCCCCCACAGGACAGCGAAGCGCGACGCTGGCGAGCCATGCTGCTGAGCACATACACTGCAGAGGAGTCCATCGGGGTAAAATCGTAACTACAAGCAAAAGACAAATCATAAAGCCATTGAGTAGTTGTCATGTAAAATCTCTAAATATATGTCCACTCTTCAATTGTACTACATTTCTAGTATTTTTCTCTCTTTTGTGTGACATAATGATTTGTGCTTGATGTGGATGTCAGTGTGAAAAGCAAAAAACTACAACAAGACTTTGGCAGGCAAGTTAGTATTTTCTTCAGTGTGATGGAGGCTGCAACTTTACATGATCTGCTGTGTACTTTCCTCAGCTATATATCAGTTAACCATAAAATGTCTTCAAACTTCATCCTCTTTTTAAACACACTTCTTTCTTTTTGCTTCTGTCCTTACCCTAAATCAAACCTGATCAGTGAATGACAAGTACAGAAAGGGAAGAATAAGCAGTTGAGTTCACTTGCAAATATATTAAGGGCAAATATGAAACCACTATATTAAAATAAATTATATTATATTCACTACCGTACAAATAACTTCTCTAGGTAGTTGAATAAATGCTATTTTACACAGAAACCTTTCAGTGAGGTTAAAACCCTGCTCGGAGCCCCATGATGTCGCACTATTTGATTTAGTGCTGACAAACGCCTGCCCTCTACTGACAAAACTGCGACATTTCTCCTCAAGGAGTTTAACTCCACAGACTGTTACCATCTCCAGATGGGAACAACAGGCTATGCTGTTTTTAGCATGCTATATGGGGAAAGCAATCTTGGAAAGGGGCTACTCAATCATAAATCCAAACCATTAAGTCACCACCACAAGATAAACATAAAATGTATATATGCTAAGGCTCCTCTTACCCACTGCTCAATGTGGCTATAGTTGCATGATTTATGGCCAAAATAAGGGGTTTGAAGAGCTTTTTTGCGGACACCAAGTAGAACTACTAGCAAGGAAATGCTGCATGTTGCAGTCCAGCCCCCATCTGCAAAGGTAGCTCCTTTTGTGGGACAGAACCACGCAGAAGAGCGGAGCCTAAAAGTGGCCTCCAACATCCCTCAGCAAAGTACAAGGCAGCGAAGAAGGGATAATGCCAACCATCTTGCAGGCTCTCCCGAGATAAGGAGAAAGGACCTCTCTGTTCTACAACAGGCCAGCACCCTTCCTATTACTTATCTCCTTCCCATAACACAGCAACAGGATTTTGTTTTTAATTCTTCTGTCCTGTTATCACAGCTGCAGCTGCTGCATGCTCCTTTCTCAATCACTCCCTTCGGCCCAGAGAAAGACAAGGAATTAGAAGTACAAGGCAATATTCAGCTGGGCTGCAAATTAGTAAGGAGCCAGAAATCCAGATTTTTCAGTGAGATGTAGATACAATGATTCTAAAAGCTCTCTACATAGGCAGTTCACAATAGGAGTTAATAATAAGAAAAAAAGCCCAGACAGCAAATGAGTGAAGCCAAGCAATCTGAACTCACTCTATGCCAGACTGAAATCATACAAGAGCTCTCAGGGCTTGAACTGCAAACAGCATCTTAAATTCCTTTTTTTCTATCGTAAAAAACCAAAGCTCAACTGATTGAAAACAGATGCTATAAAGGCACTAACATCATAGGAAAATATGGATTTTACGGAACCTTAAAGTCCCAAAATAGTGTGGAAAATCTTTATAATTTCCTTAGAATCTTAGAGCAATTTATGGTAAACAGGACCTCTGAAGGTTATCTGGTTGAAGTTCCAGCTCAGGCAAACCCCAACGTTAATCAAGCTCTGAAGTTAGGTAAATCTGATCTAATATAAAAGAATCCCAAAAACCAGATTATTCAAAAATAGTAATAACTAATTATGAACATACTGTATTCTAAAGCCATTGCACATGCATTTACCACTAAGAAACTACTCAGATAATTCAGACATAGTGTTGCATAAGAAGCATGAGGTAACAGCTAGCAGACATACTATTGTCAAAAATTAGTACTAGGTTTTTCAAACACAATCCATTTTACCTGGAGAATTTATAAAGACAATATATATATTTTTACTGTTTTATCTAATGTCTTAAACTGCCCTAAAAAGGGGCTAAAAAGTTATTTCACTCCAAGGCACTACTTTGCAATTTAGCAGAGCACATAATTACACAGCTTTCCTAGTATTATTTTTCCATATCATTTGTCTTGTATTACCAAAACTATTCTCTATAATGCTTAAAATTCTTCTAGACTTAAGGTGCCTACTCATTAAATACAAGAACCACTGAGGCCACTTTATCCAAAAATTACCTTTTAAATGTATCAAAAACACCTGAATCATCAAAGTTAATGGCATCAGGGTGTCCAGGAGGTAGACACAGATCTCCAAGATGCATTTCACAGCATGGAATGCCATGCTGTACCACAGTCAAGCTTGGATAAAAAGATGACCAACCTGAAGTGGTAAAGAGTTAAATTAGACAAACGGCCAGACAATCTCTCCAGTTCTTCATTGGAGCAATCCTGTATGTCGAAATTACATAATTTTATAAAATGTTCTGATGTAGTTTCTTTCACCCAAAAGGAAAACCAGAAACACTTACTTAGGGAATTTTTACTGCAAACGGTTTATTTTTATCTCAAATAAAATCTCATTCTAGCAAAAAAGGAATCAAAACCTAGAAACTTTTACCATCAAAAGTCCATGTTTAGCAAGTGAGAAAAGCCTCCCTTATTTGCAGTTTTCCTTTCTTCCCCCCACCCCCGTTCTTTCTGCTTTCCTGAGCTCCACTGATATACTCAATCAAATCTTTCCTTAAGAGATAGGCAGTCTTCCTGGAGCTTTATGGCTTTACAGTTTTGTTTGTTCATATTCTGGATTTCTTTACAAAGACAGTAATTTCTACACCACGACTATCACTTCCTTGAACAGTATGGGATGCCAACAAAATCTGCAATCACCTTCTGAGAGTATTTTAATATACAACCAAGTGTACTTCAGGTATTTCATACCTTTATTTTTAACATAAAATGGATGATCGAGTCTGCATTCTACAGTAAGCAAGCCATCCTCCACTGTGCCAGGATCAAAAGTCAGCTTCAGCACTGACTCACCACAGGAAATGCTTTCTTCATGAGAAATCAACTTCAAACCATTGGAACCATAGTCCTGTTAACACACATACAGTTCAAAAAATTTCCCCCAAGAAAAGCATGTATCTGTGTATACTACAGGTGTATACTCATCATCATACATTATATTAAAAAATAACAATATTCTAATGGGCATTTCTATCTTGCTAGAAATTAATAAAGATGATACAACATTCAAAACATACATCAATTAATTCAGTTCAAGTGCTTTACAATGAGATACTCAAACAGCACAATGATCTGCTCTAAACAACATTAATGCCAATCTGTTTTCCTGAGGCAGTAATTACAGGCACAGGGGTAATGTAAGAAACTAAGTATTTGTTACAGGTATTGCAGTGAATTTAGTAGAACTAACGGCTACCTTGTAAGGACTGACTGGGAGATTTTCCTCTTTTCCACAGCTTTCAGATCTTGCAAACTCTTCAACATCCTGCCATTCTTTATTGCATCCCTTATGAAAGCACAAACGAGAGCCTAAGAGATTTTTTCAAGGGAAAAAGAACATTAGTGTTAGGTAAAAAAAGCCTGTGCTACAAGAAAAAAAAAAAGGACAAGATAAAACAAATACTTATTTCATGATACATGTTATTTTACCTTTTAGAAAACAATGCCAGACAGTTGAGGGCCAGGAATGGCACCATCCTAAATCATCATCATCTGAAAGTGATGACATGCAGAAAATGCCAGATTCTGATTCACTATTCGCCTGTTAAAAAAAAAGCAAAATGGTGTTGGTATTTTACTGCACAGTATTTTAGGGCTGGTCTTAAATGTCTTAAGACAGTCTCTAATTTGCACTTGTGACATCATTTTGCCTTAAATACTAATAGGAATGTAACACGAAGACAAAGATTAAAGGAATGTAGTAAATGTGAATGGAGCATTTTCATCTCCTTTTCTGAGATGCAGCTTGACATTTTTGAGTTTCATTCTCTGAGACTCATTTCACCCCTATGGATTATCTTATGCTCATGTGTAAGCATTTTACACCTCATCATTCCTTGGTCATCTACAGAATCACTCAAAGCACATTACTCTATAGTCCAATTACTGGAAAGCTGTAGACTCAAGGCAGTTGTAGATAAATCACTGGAGAAAATTCAGTGTTGTTAACAGACAGATTTCAGATACAAATTAATATAAGGGAAAAGGAGACATAGGACTGACAGGTTTTGTGGATCTAAAAGAAGAGGGATGCATATTTCCTTCTGAGGCATCAAACAAGTTAACATAGTTTTTTAAAGCTTGTCACAGAAGGAATTACAGCAGAAGGAGAGCTTTCTTATAAAGTGATCTTGTCACAAAAAATATGAAGTAGCACTACAAGCCTACCCTGTGTGGTAAAATGAAAACTAACAGAAAATCTAGCTTAAATAGCAATAGTAGTAACACTATGTTTTTCTTTTTTAAACCAGTTTCCCTTTTCAAAAAACTTAACCCATTACTCTTACATGTTTATCTTAAAATGTTTCAGAACAACTCACCCTTTCATGTCTGACTGGTGTTTCATCCACATCATTCTTGGAGAAGTTAGGATCGTTGTTTGAAGATCCTGGTGGAGGACGTGCATAGGAATGTAAACTTTTGCTTGTTGCTATTATGCGAACAGGAGATGATCTGCAACAGAAACATGTATTTTAAAATATCTCAGATTAAGACAACATGAGACTTTGCTGCCATTACTCTAAAATGCTTTTATTGCAAGTATTTCCATTTGCATGAGCTGAACACCAAATAAACCTCCCACACACCAATATTTCAAAGGGATGATTAAAGGGTGCAAGCCCAGGCAAAGAGAACATTTAGCGTAACTCCTGCATAGGTTCTGTATAGCACCCAAATTACAACAGCAGTTCCACAGTGGCATCTCCTTACCACAGTGCTGAAGTTTTTACACAGATCTTGAAGTAAATACCAGCTCTTAAAGATAATGTAAAGATATCTGCTCTGTCCAAATGATTAAATCTCAACTCCATGACTATTAACAGTATTGCATTGAGTTTTCTGATTATAAACCTAAGAAAAGCTGTACAATAAAATGTGAAGCCCAGAAATTTCCAAGATCCCACACTTGTTGCTCACAACCTTACAGAATTTACAGATCACAAACCTGAGACAGTTATTACTAAGATACACATTGCACTAGATTTCCAACTAGTTGTTTAAAAGAAAAATCTGAAGTCTGTGCACTAGAAAGCATTAAGAATTTAATGTAACAAACTCCTCTTAGTTTTTATCCGCTGCTTCACATGAGGTAAATGTGCATAACTTCTGAGCCTGCTGTGGATAGGCAATGTCTTTATACCATCCTATGTCATTCTTTATACCATCCTATGTCATTCATGGCTGGAAACTAAGCAGCTTTTGCACCAGGCTATGGGACGAGTTCTGTGCATGCATTCACAGAAAAAATAAAAAGACCAAAAAATAAGGCTCCAGTTCAAAGTCAGAGGGTTTAAAGAGTGAAGGAAATGTTTCTGGAGACAGCATTATAATCTCTATAGTTCAAAACTGAAATGAGTGTCAGTACCTGTTATAAAAGGCGCACTGCATCAAAGGACTCTGAGGACTTGTGGCTATATTTGCTAATTCTGTCAACCAGTTCACCCCATTCTCACAAGAATAAGCATTTTCTGGATTGCTGTTTGAGGTATGTTGGCTCCATGAAGGCCTTGAACATTCCTGATGTGAAACATCAGCACCAAGCTGAAAAAGTGCAGGTGGGGTAGAATCTGTCTGCACAGCCTGTAATTCAGGAAGATCATCTACAAAGAAATGCACAAATTACCATCATTATTCTCAATTCTAGCTGACCCCAAATCTTGCAAATTAAAATAAAAAAGGAACCACAATAAAATAATTTTATTTTCTCATATCACAACTACCAACATTTCACAAACCCTATTAATAAAAATGGCCACAGAAATAGTAACATCTCTAGTCGATTATACAAGATTCACACAAGAAATTTAAGAAAAAATTAGGTAACTAGGTAAAAATGTAGTTCTGATTTTAAAGTTTTTACTCGATTGACCAGTTTACACAGAACTATACTGCAGAATTATTCAAAAACAATATGCTTCACTAAAATACTAAAACATTCCACAAAAGACAACTAAACTAATCTGTCCTTGAAGGTGTGACACTAAAAAAATTCAACATCAGACCATGTTCAAGGTAAAGGGTTTCCACCAGGGAACTGGAGTTAAATAACTCAGATTAAAAAACCCATGAAAGCTGTGTATACAGCCTGGTAGGGTGAATTCCTATCAGTAATATATATCTTTCATATTCCATGCAGAATCGCAGAAAAGAGCCCAGCTTGTTAGAAGTCTGTGCTATATGCTGTCATGTAACTAAGTATCAATACTCTTAATCACTCCATACCTTCAATTAAATGTGTTAATATCTCACTGATTATATCAACACTTTCTAAAGTATATGCTGTTTTTCTCCAATATGTAAGGACCAACGTTCCCCTATCCCAGAATCTTTATTTGCAGCAGATCTAAAGCAACATAATTTCCCTTTAGAGGAGCTCTTGAGCTTTCTGTTTGTTTTTCTTGTGCCAAAGAAACCCCACTCCTCTGGGGATTAGAAGCAGAAATTTGTGGCTCTGAGTTCAAGAACACATTTGAGTCAACAGGCCAGTGTGTCAGAACTGGAAATGGGTTAAAGGGAAAAGTGACTGCAAAGTGAGCCCTTCAGATGTCACAATTCCCTGCCCTTCTCAAGTTGAAAATCAGGAATCTCATTCAGTCAACTTCCAGTAATTTCAGTATAGGACATCTATAAGAAACTTCAGAATCCAGTTTCTTCTGAAAAAATCATGTTATTTACCAAGTTCCATGTGCTCATCACAGGATGCATATCCAGGAGAAGAGGGCAGGTTTTCATTGCACTTCAACAACTCCAGTGATTCGTTCATCCCTGAAGTTCTCTTGTCCACTACCAGAAGGAGTTTCTGAACTGCATTAGGCATTTGATTTGTCTTCACTTCCCACACCATGTTAGGATGCTCCAAAGTATCTGACTTTAGAAAGAGAGAGGTTAGAAATTTGTATACATGTGAACTGTTTTAAGTTGCATCTGATATACTTCATTACCAGGGCCCTAAATCCTCATTAGTCTGTTGACTATCACAGCATATTTTAGGGCTGTCTAGACATGATCTTGTACAATCCTTACAGAAAACAGAGCTAACTCGGAAGTCAAGAGGCTGCCTGGGGCCCTG
Organism: Corvus cornix cornix; assembly: GCF_000738735.6. Taxonomy (NCBI): domain Eukaryota; kingdom Metazoa; phylum Chordata; class Aves; order Passeriformes; family Corvidae; genus Corvus; species Corvus cornix. The sequence continues at coordinate 13,445,507 of NC_047057.1, read as the reverse complement.
GCCACTTGAGTTTCTAGTATCTTGAAGGATGGACACTCCCTGGCACTTCCCAGGAACCTGTTCCAGTAACCACTCTTGCTGTAAAGAAGCTGATCCTCACGCAGGTTTGATTGAACTTCCCACAGCCTGTGCCCACTGCCTCCAAGAGTCTGGAGTTATCTCCTCAACCACCACTCAAGCCAAGATAACATTCACTTGGTACCCTAAGCCACTCAGCTCATTATAAAAGGCAATCAGAAGGGTCAGACAAGATTTGGTTTTGGCTAATCTGTCCTAGCTATTCCCAGACAATTTCTTGCCTTACAAAGAGGGTAGACATGGCTGTCAGGAGAATTTGCCCCATATTCCTGAAGGCTAAGGTAAGGCTGACCAGCCTGTAGTTTCCCCACATCCTCCTCCTTGAAGCTGGGCGTGACATTTTCTTTCGTCCAGTTACTGGGAGCCATCCTGCCACCAAATCCACTTCTTTTTGGAGACCATTCTCAAAAAACATCCCTGCCCATGGCAGGGGGCTTGGAACTAGATGACGTTTAGGGTCCCTTCAAACCCAAAACATTCTGTGACCCATGACTGACACCTGGAGGGATCCCATCTGGTCCCACCGCCTCATGCACGGCTGCCTCACAGAACTGGCCTGCCCCTCACTTGCTCCGCTTCTACCACAGACAAAGAAGTGTCTTGCTCTGTCAGAGGCAAGTTGCTACACCCAGGGACTTGAGGAGCCCAGGAGCAGGCCTGGAAAAGAAGATCAAAGCAAAAATGCTGTCCTCAACCTTGTGAGATCAGGTCTCCTTTGCTATTCAGCATCAGGCCCACATTTTCTCCAGTTGCCCTTTCAGCACCATTGTCTCTGCAGAAGCCTTTTCCACTGCCCTTCCCTTGTCTGGCTTCCAGAAGAGTCTCAAACACACTGGACTCCTAACATCCTTAGCTGTGTTGCAAATGGAAAGATAAAGAAGCCTCTACTTCTACTAGAAGATTTCACCGCAGTTTCATTTCCCCAAATCCCAATACTGTAAAGTTTATACCAAACCCACTGTTTTAAATCATCTTCAGCAGAGAACTGTGTTGCTTATTCTACACAACCACTGCCTCTAAAAGCTGGCAAACAATGTTATCCAATCTTTACTAATTTGGTTATCTACTGGGGTTTTTTTCAGATGAGGATGAATTAAAGCTACCATAACATGATTACTGTGTACTTTAATGAAGTGTCCTTGAAAAAGTAATCATGAGTCTGTCACGAAGTAACAGAAAACACAGCTTAATAAGAAAGAAAACTTGAGAAGTCTACCATATGCATGTCAACTACGTAAGCTACATTAGAGAAATACCAACCATAGCTTTAAAAAGTGTAATATTTTCATATCATAGAACGACTGGGTTGGAAGGGACCTCTGGAGGTCATCTAGTCCAACCCCCTCCACCGCTAAAGTAGGTTCACCTACAGCAGGTTGCACAGGATCATGTCCGGGAGGGTTTTGACTGAAAAATTTCTAACCGTCTGATCCCCTAATCTTTCAAATATGTGCAAAACTTATATAAACTTGCATGCTGAACATAAAAAGATGTTTGATTCTACTCAAATGGCACTACTACAAAGCTACATCAGCTTTTTCTGATTTTAAGGTGGAGAAGAAAGGTCAGAGAAATAAGAATATATAACTAAAACTATCAGTGACACTACTTTCACCTCCAAGAAATATTTTTAACACAATTTATACCCCTGTCACCCATGAGGGACAGTAAAATTACAGAACACCACAAGAGCAGATAGCTCAGTTATTTCTGAACAGAAAAAACAGACCTCAGTAGTACGTATCAGGACCTTGAAGATTATCTCCAACTAATCAACTCCAAAAAGCCACTCCTTGTTTTTCTGGCTTATCTACGTCTTCCCTTTCCCCTCTTCTGCCCTGTTTTTTTTCCCCTCTATTTTTTCCTCTCTTCCTTTCCCATTTTCCTGCCAAAATGAAGAAGCAAACTTATTTCTGGAATGTTACCTTCTCCTTCCTTCCTGACAGGTGCCAAGACTTGAAAGTACGTGTCCTGGTATCCCAACACTCTAAAGGGTCAGAGGTAAGGTACAGATAAAAAATGCTAGTCTAACAAGAAATATACTTGTTTGAGAAATAAATTATTTCTCCAAGTCACAAGAATTTCTCTAAACCAAAGCCATCCATGTACAAAAGCCAAAAAATCCTCTAACAAATTAATTACAAAGAAATTGAAAGAATTACAAAGAAAAACAAGGAGAGTGCCCAACTTTACTTCTCAATTCTTTTTTATTCTACTCGATTAAAGCCTGCTTTGGATATGTCAATGGTTTGAACATGAAGGGGATTGGTTATTAATGAGTTTGTAAATTTTTTTTTTAATTCAACTTTATGTTGAAAATTTGTTGCATCAGGTGTTGTCTAGAACCACGCTTCACAGGACTTTAATTACTGTGGCTGTCTTTGGAGGCTAAATGAAATTATTATTTTGTACTTTTAAGTTAATTTGTCATGCTAAAACAAATGGCACCATTAACAAAGACCTTATTAATTGAACCGTGTCTATTTTTGAGGGTGAAAAATAAAGTTGGGAGAAAAGTAAATAAAGACTGTGGCTGAGAAGGGGTTCAGCAGGAACTAGGCAGCATCCACCCAAACCGCACTGCGCAAGAATGCCTGGGTGGAAATGCTTCCCGTGGTGTTTTTCCTTCTGCTATTTGCCTTTCTTCCCCCAACCTACTGACGAAGTTTCAGGCCAGGTCTACGCCTGAGCAATAAGCTGGACGGAGTTTAATTTGGAGAACAGCTTCTCCAAGCAAAACACAACATACTGGCAAGACTGGATCTACACCAGGGACTTTTCCTGGCGCAGCTGCTTTGATCAGGAATCCTCGCAGCACATCCCCGGCCGTGCCAGAGCGCGCAGCCGAGGCAGAGCGTGATTCACCATGTTTTCGAAGCCCGGGCGGCCTGTTCGCTGACGCAGGGCGGGCCGCGCTCCCCCCGCAGCCCCAGCGCCGCTGCGGGCCCCCGAGGCCGGTGTTCCCAGGGCGGCCCGGGGGCGGCGGAGCGGCGGGACCCCCGGCGGGACCCCCGGCAGGACGCCCACAGGGACCCCCCGCACAAACCCCTCAGGGCCTTCCCTCGTCACGTGACCTTGTTTACACCCGCGGCCGCACGGCGCAGGCGCGCTCGGCCCCATTCATTCGAACTGCGTAACACCGGCCCGGGGGGGCCCCCCGCGCCCCGGCCGCCGCTCCCCCGCACCCACGGACACCCCCAACACTCCCCATCCCGCACGGCCGCTGCTCCGCAGCGGGCACACCGCCCTCACTCTGACAGACTGGGGCGGACAGCCGCTCCCCAGGGAAAACAAGGGAGGGGACACCCCCCCTATTCTGCTTGTTTTCGTGATTTGGAGGGGCCCAAAGGTGGCCGGCACACCCCGGGAGTTTCAACCCAGCGGCGCGGGAGGGTGGCGGCTCCGCCGGGTCGGTCGGGGAAGGTGTACAGTAAACAATGTCCGGGGTTCCCTTCGCCGTCAAAAGCCTGGACCCAGCGGCCTCCTCAGCTCGGCCTACGGCCGCTACGACTCCCCTCGAACCTCCCCGACCCCTCCCATCCCCCGCCGGAGCCTCGCAGCCCCGAAAAGCGGCAGCTCTAAACTTTGTAGCACTTACCGAACCCGTCGCCATTACCGAGCTCCCCTCGGCTGCCCCCCCGCGCCGTCCTCTCAGCGGGTCCCGCCCCCGCCGGCCACTACTCGGGCGCTGAGTGGCCAGAGACGACGTTGCTCAATTCGCAGGCGATTCCTATTGGCTACCCGGCCTGCTTGTCAGGACTCCGCCCGGAGGGCGGGCATGTTTTGACTCTCCTGCACAGCGGATTGCACCGCGCCGCACATCAATCACCCCCACGCGGCGCCCCGATTGGCCGGTGCCTCCGCCAGCACGCGCAGGAGCATTCTGGGAGCTGTAGTCGCCGCCGCCGCCCGCGCCTGCCCACGGGTCCGCGATAAGACGACAGCCCCCAGGATGCCCCGCGGGGCCCGGCGATGGTAAACAAGCGGCGCGGGACACGTGTACCGGCCCGGCCGCTGCCCTCCGCCCGCCCCCGCCCCGCGGCCCCGGTTCGCCCCCAGCAGCGCCGTGCGGAACCGGCGCGCGCTGCGCCCGAGGCACGGCGGCAGCGCAGAGGGCGAAGGAGGTTGCTAAAGGTCAGGGAGTGAGTCAGCAGCTGCGCTCGGCCTCCGCTGCGGCCTCGTCCCTCCCCTCTCTTTCATTGAAAAGACACTGGTGGGAGGTTAGGCCCAAAATACAAGCTGGGGTGGGAGGGAGAAAATAAATTAAATCCATGCAGGTTTATCAGTCCAGTAGTGTCTCCCAGACAGTCCCATACATTTATTGCCAAAATAACAGCGTGGTTTGGTTAAACATTATTATTCAGACATTTCCCCACTTACCCAGTAACTCTGGGAGATCAGAGAGACACAACTCCTCCAGAGACCACATCTTCATTACAGAATAGATTCATTACTACACATGATATGATACAAAGCAAGTACACGCACAATTCAGAAATAGACAATATTTTAGAAACTGCTGGACAGTTATAATATTTTACAACTGTTGGGATTTTTCCAAGAAAAGCATTTCTTTCTTATCCTGTTGTCAGCATAATTCCAGAAGTGAGAACGTGTCTTAAATCCTGTCTCAGAATCTCTGCCGTAATTTGGTATCTGCAACAGTTCTGCCTTTCAGACATGCTAACATAGCTGTGCAGGAAAATAATAATAAAGAAAAAAAGTAGTTAACGCAAGTTAAACAGAAATGGTTCCCTGTTTGTTTAGTGGCCACTAGAGGGAATCCCGGGTTGTTGTTTCCACAGGCCTGCAAGGCCTTACAAGGGTAACACAATTAAAAAGAAAAAAAGGAAATTACACCAAAATTGTGCTTGGCATCACAACACACTTAGTCTGCAGATGTCGTTGGCACATCAGTTTGAGATTTGCCTTTTCCATGAAGTATTTGTTTGCCTGTTAGTAAAGTCATTGACAGCTGTAGGCACTGTTTGAAGACAGACATTACTCTGAAAAACACCCAGTATCTTCTGCAGTGTGAACTGGAAATTATTACTCTCTGTAAGCAAGCTTAGCTTTAAAAGTAGAAAAGCCAATGCCATGGAATTTAACTCAAAATCTTCTGTGCTTCATGATCAAACAAACCAACCCTTTACAGATCATTTTCCTAATTTGAAACCATGAGTTATTTTAAAAAGTAACTTGAGGAAAAGAATCTTTAAAGTAATACTGAGATTCAAATATTAAGTGACTAGACAGCTTATTATAATATCAGCTGTCTACCCCTCATCCCACAAACTCACATTTTCCCTATATTTACAATTCAGGCTTTTTCTAAATAACAGATACATCTTTATATAAGAAAGCTTTCATGGCACCCCCTCTCTAAAATACATTCTTTTAATAAATAGAAAACTGGTAAACTAGGAACCATCTTTTTTACACCACTCCATGATAAAATTAATTTTAAGGCTGTGTTTCTTCCCCTTCTCTTTTGATCTCTCTCACACATCTAAACAGCCTTTAGGCTCTTTGGAGAGACATCTAAGCTTCCTGGGCTTTTAATGAGTTTCAGCACAGACCCTGCACCGCCAGATTGAGGTGGGGTAGAAGACCAGGGCATGCAGATGTCTCCATTCTGCAAACAGGCTTCTGTGCCTGTGGTACAGCCACTTGTGAGGTAAAACTCAAAATGTACTCTTCTGAAAGCTCCCTCTGCCCCAGTGTAGAAGATGGAAATGGCAGAGGTCGGATCAAGCAGCTACAGAAGATAAAAAGTCCTGTCTCAAGTCCCATCTTTCTTCAGAAGTCTGTTGGCCTAAAGGACATGAATCTTGTTATGGAGCACATTTCTACCCTGCTATGTACTGTTTGGACCCAAAACAAAACAGCTTCACAGCTATTTGCTGTGGAGGTTCACAGTTCTCTACAAAAGCTTCTTGCATGTGTGTTAGATATGAAGCCCAGTCTCTGAGATCCACTGGCCCAGATTCCAGACAGAGGTCTAGACAAGTAAATACCATTGCTGAATTAGAGCCTTGATATCACGCTGGAATCTGTGACATACTCAGCACAAAAATATGAATCCTACCTAGGACTGAGATTAAAATCTTGTAAAGGTAAGTGTCTGAACTGTTTTGAAATTCTAAAAAGAGACACGTAACAGCTTTCTTATTTTCAAATCTACCTCTCCTTTTCATACAGTAAGTTAACATTTACTCAGTGAGGATGTAAGTGAAAATAAGTAAAGGGACAGGTAGTCCATGCAGTAGATGACAGCAAGACACACAAAACTAGCAAAGGTTACTTACTAACCCCATTGGCTCAAGGCAAGTATGTATTATCTAAATTTCAGAATTAAGATTATGTCAATGCCATACTCTGCTCTGATGTCTGGTCTTTAATTAAATCATTACTCCCCCTGCACACACCCTACCTCACCTTACTCCATGCCCAAATGAATGAGTGCTCAGAGAATGAATCAATACTGTGTAACACAGGCACTCTTGGTAGCTTTGCTGATTCAGTTGCTTCTGCTGTTGTAAGAGGTAGAAAATAGGGTGGGAGATTGGGAAGTGTTAGTCTTGAGTTACCGTCACATTACAGGTGCCTACCAAGACGCACAAAACAAACAGGAGAGACTACAATTAGAAAATACTGATTTATTTGCATCTTAGATACTTACCTCTTAAAATTGCCAGCCACAAAGTTAAGAAGCCACAAAGTAGATTTTAAAAATCAGTAATGTTTCAGTCAAAGTTGTATTAGTAAAATACATGTTACGTATTGGGTTTGTGCTTATCTCCACCTTTAATCCCTCCTGTCCTAAGTCAATCCTACCCTTATGTCACGGCTGTTACTGCTGACTCTCTGAAATACAGCATACCATTATTTTAATTCTGCTACAAGAGCTTTCACATCAGCATGTAGACATTCACCCTCAGTAATTAACTAAATACTCCCCCAAACATCAGAAGAACCCGCTCACCAGAGCTTCTACTCCTACCCAGGGTGGCAGCCTCTGTTCTGCAGCCATTCTGCCAGACCCTCTCACATAAGTTGTCTCCTCTCACAATGACCTGTGTATCTCCTAAAGCTATTTAATCATTCCCGCTTCCAATGGCCATTTGTGGCTAGCTGCAATGGTGGCTGACTGTCCACGTTCCTAATAACATCCTACCTCTGCACTTCATGTCCTTAATCTCCTCACAGAAGATGCTCTTGGGAATGAAGAGCAAAGGAACAGAAAACTTTTTGCCCCCAGGAAAGAAGTTTTCTCTTGAGTGCTAAAAGAGAAATTTCATTTGCCTCCTGCAGTGACTCAAACTGAGGAGAAATAGAATAAACACAGGCCAGAGATTATTTTTTTCCCTTCCAAGACAGGTCAGGAATTAATGAGAATTTTATTTCCTGTCATTATGGCACAGATTCCAGTTTTAGATAAACTTTTTTCACCTACAAGGATAGAGCAAGACTAAAATTCACAATAGTATTAGGAAAAAAATAAAGGCTTCATATATCACAAAAAACCCCAGAAGAATGATAAATAAAAAACTCCTCCATCCCAGCTCAAAGCTTGCAGAAAAACAAGTCAAGAAGAGATTACAGAAGAACTGTAGGTTTCCTCTATGCTGATTGGTAAATTAAAATGCCAGTGAGTGTTTCTGGGCACTGGAATACAATCATCTGTACTGCATATGATTCATTTTAGAATAGCCCTTGTACAATTTTTCCACAAGCCAATAGCTAATAATTTTCAGATATGGTTTAGGAACTACCATAGCCCAAGAACTATTCTCAGCTGGCCATCTGTATATGGCCACCCCATATGGAAAGCTGGAAAAAAGCTTCCAAGACAGCTTATAAATTAACCCAGAGAAATACTGGAAAACGATATGAGTGTTGGTCATTCAGTGCCTCAGTACTAGCGAATAGTCTCAGGCACGTAAACTTTCCTCTGATAGATATAGTCATACAGATGCAGCCAAAAACTAATGGTACAGTGAAGCTAAGGTTGCTTGAGATAGTCCTACCACCTGACCCCAAAAGGACAAAGCAAAAAAAATAATATAGAGTGTGGGAACCTAGAATGCAGAGAAATATTTCTGCTATAATAATAGAGCTGCTTGGTAAGTTGGATGGATTTTTCTAGATAAGACATTTATCAGAACTGAGTTTCCAGCATCTTCAGAGATGTGAGGGAGCAGGTCCCAAAGGCTCACTTTGCTGCCAGGAAATTAGTGATCCACAGAAACCTGCACAGAGCAGTATCCTCTCCCAAGACTTCATAGTTGCTCAGTTGAAATAATTCAATACCTTCAAAGAAGAAAGGACAAAGTATTCATATAATGAATGATGTTATTTTTAGGCTGTTCTTATTTACTTCAGTAAGAAAAGGTCGAGTCAGCAGATACTGTCACAATGATCTGGTAAAACCTAATGTTAGTTTTTCATATAGTCTTGATTGAGCAGCTTCTTTTATGCAGTAGTTTGGTCCTTGTCTTTTCCCTGTTCCCCCCTACACACATAGGCATCTACCAGTTCTCTGAAGAAACACAGCCCTGGCCATTGTATTCACACAGCCATGGCAATGCCAGAACTGCACTCCAACTCCTTTTGATTTGCCATCAGAGAAGGGACAGGGGTGGGACAAAGGGGATGAGGAAGGGCAAGTGGCTGCCCAGTCAACGAGGCCACTGTGTCCCAGCACAGACCCAGCCGGTCACTCCACTTGCCTTATATCCCCCTACTGCTATTGGCTCTTCACCTGGCTGCCAGGATAAAGATCATTTAGAGGGAAAGAGAGAAATGGTGTGAAGGAAGAGACAATGTTAAAATCTAATTTTCTTTGGGTTTTTTATACCCTACCAAGATTATTCAGCTTCCTTTTAGTCCATGAAGTGAGAGTATCCAGCCTGCTAAGCATCTTTCTGAGCCAAAAAGTAGATTAAGGACTTGGAAACAGCCTTGGTATATATCTGAAGGAAATACAACTCTCAGAACGATTTGAAAATGATTCTAAATTTTGTAAGACAGTCAACAGCACAGATCTGTACATACTCAGCATACAAAGAGGCAATTCCTCCCTGCAGTAATAGCTGAGAACTATAGACACAGGAAAGTATTTTAGAAACTTAAAAAATACACACCTGTAATCATCACATGTATGTTTGGATAAAAAGAGCTTTGAACTAACATAAAAACTTTGGCAAGAAGATGTAAGAATGTCCATCCTGTGGCAAATTGACTTCCAGCAAAGCACTTTGTTCAGCAAACGCTATCAGATGCAGAAAACATCTGAAAAAAAAGACGACTAAGAATTGCCAGGTCTGTGGAGGATGGCCAGAAGACACTGATTTTGCACATCTGGTAACTCTGATATTGAGTAAACAATAATTTTTGTCGTGGCAAGTGTGCTATGGACTACAAAATGGCACAATCATGACAACTTATCACAGAGTCACCTTACAGAAAGCTTGAAGCACCAAACATTTCAAGCAAAACAAAACCGAATCACCAAAACCAAAACAAAACTAAACCCACCATTCCATCCAGCAAGGAGCAGAATAGTCTTTATTGAATAGAAAAGACAACACAAGGGAAGAAGATGGAGCGATAGTGGTTTAGGCTGTAAATGGTTTCACAATACTCTTCAGAGGTTTGCCTCAAGACTTCCACAGTTGGTCACTTCTGGTCCTTAAACAGGAGATCCAGAAGGGAATGACTTCATATGTGTTTATTTCAGATTAATTTGCATTAAATCTCATGGAGCACAATGTCATTTGACATTTAAAAAGTCATCAGCAGTAGGATCAAGGAATCTTGCTCACCTCAGGGTGTCTTGTGATCAAATTCAGGGCTGCAATCAGATTTTTTTTCCCCATGGTTAAGGCATTTATAAACAACCATTTACTGCCATGTCGATTCTCTTCTGGTTAGTAAAACGTGTGAACCCGTGAATGCCTCTCATACAGGATTTCTCTCAGGATTTTCTGTCCTCACTCAGTGGAGCATATTTTCAACAAACTCAACAAAAATCTTTAATAACAGAAGCCTCAGGTAACTTAAGCATGGACACAGAGTCTAATAAGGTAAATCTGATACTGTGTTGTTTAAAATTATTAGAATTGTTTACTTTTTATTGAAAGGTCTGAAAAAAAAAAAATCAGTAACTTGGTATGATTTCATTCTTGGGATGAACACTCACCACATTCATGACATGAAGCCTGGCACATTTGAAATGTACATATGAAGAGATCCAGGAGAAATCCTGGATATAATGATTGATATAATGAAGGATATAATGATTTGGATGAAACGTAAAAAGTGATAACTTGTTACTGTTGGTTAAGCTCCCCTGAATTTACCAACAAAGAAAGCTCCAGAAATCATCCAGTGCCCAAGAGCAACACAATAAAGCTGTATTTTGGGAATCAGAAAATCCAAAGTCTCTGATTGTCCTAGATTTGTTACTCCACAGCTTTTTCCCAGCTATAAACTACATGCAAATCATCAAATAGTTATGACAATTACTGCATCAACATGTTGCCTGTTCTGAGTAGACAGAGCATTCACAATGTCATTTATGAAAATCAGCATGAAAGTGTTAAGAATTATGAATTTTTTAATAAACTAATATAAATAGGTCACTTGTAACTTTATGGTAATAGAATTAAAAGACAACAACAATATCAATAAACATAGATTTTTATATATAAAAGTGTTGTTTATTGTAAGGAAACTTTAAATATAACCAGCAATATTGAAAATATCATGACTGGCATTTATGGCCTTGATTGTAGTTTACTGCCATACAAGTAATTTCTAGCATTTTTCTTAATCACATCAAGCCAGTGCAAAATATAGGTAGCTTTTAGAGATTAGCGTACAGAATGACAAGAGTGTAGATTTTGGTTACCTGATATTTCCTTCTAGTATAACAGGCTTCTCTTTTTTCCATAAATCAAAAGTACAAAGGCAAGTTATCATATGTGTAATTATTCATACCAGGTTTCTAGGTAAAAAAAAATTACATTTATAAATTTTGCTCAGATTTTATTTTGTTAGGAATCTGACTTATAATTTATACCATACTATATGATATAAATTATATACTGTTATTATATTATATAATCATGATTTCATATACAGGTATGATTATATAAATTGTCAGAACGTATCACTAACTGTAGCATAATGATTACATCAACATACACAAATATATGGCATTAGAAAAGTCATTATCTAAGAAGGAAAGATGTTATAGTTCAGGTGTTTGAACCAGGGCACAAGCAGCCTTCCTACAACTCTTGCAGTGTCATTTTGGCAGCACTGCCCATCGCCAGTATGTGCACTGGCTGTCCATGAACATCAACAGACAGGTCAGTAAGCAGGATTGAACTGGACTGTGCCTGAAATTCCCAGTCACAGAACCTCGTAAGCAATGAGCCCTGTGCTCCTAATTAAGATGATACTCTCTCTCCTCAGTCTCAGAAGGTATCCCATGCTATTATGGCTGAACATGTTATTTCATGATGACCTACAGGTTTTTGAAAGCAAGACATGTTAGCTTTAACAATGACAGATGTGTGCAAAGCTTTGGAAGTACTGATCTTTCAAATTAAAAATATTTTTGCACTTCCTGTTAAGGATTTTCAAGGACAAGCTTAGTTTAGCATGGCTTTTGATATCAATCACTTCAGTAATTGACTCTGATAGCTAAGATTAGACTGCAAGAAGAGAGATATACAGAGATCATTTCACTTGAAACAGATTTAACAATAAAAAAGGTGAGATGCAAAAAAAAATTAACTAGAGAACAAGCATAAATAGAGAAGACAAAATGCATAAATATAAAACAAGGGAGAAGGAAAACAATATAGATTATGTATGATTAGGTAGAACATGACAATGACCCATGCCTTTGCTTTGAAAGCATTAAGGTTAATTTGTCAGCTGTCCTCACTCATGTACAGAATTCATGTAACTAATAAAAATGCAGTTTATTGCAAAAATATACAAGTCCTCTAAATTGCATAAGATATTACAATGTCGTGCTGAAACATGACATATTAAACAAAGAGGACTTTAAAACAAATTACAAAATGTTAAAAATCAGATTTGGGTCATGAGCGTTACACAAAACGCATTGTCATGCTTTATCTTATGATTAATCTTGTGATTCACTACATCTGTGATAAATGCAACATAAAATCATGACAACTGCAATAGTCAAAAAGTAATATCTACTGTATATCTTCTGTATTAATACATATAAACACTTTGTGTGCACTAATACTTTCAACATATCACATTCAAACTAACAGTCTTTCCAGAAAAGATGTAACCTTTTTGAAGAACAGAAGCTGGTTTAACAAGTTCATCACATGTGGGGTTTTTTTTTAAAATCTATTCTTTAAGGAAATGCTGTGTTAAAGGACTTGATTTTCAAAGGTGCTGTGCTACTACAGGTCGCCCTTATATCAGATGGAACCATCAATTCTAAGCACTTTTAAAAATCAAGCCCTCCATTTATTGAATTGTTATTTTCTTTACTATTTCTCCACTGTAATAAGTAAAAAAACAAACAAACAAAACCAAAAGAACGACCCAACCAAAACCAAACCAAACCAAAAAACCCCAATCCCATTCTTAAAATCACAGAAAATGCTTGGCATCTATAGGAAGAGAGACAATTTCTCAGTGGACTAACCACTACTGTGCTATATTCTCATAACAGATCTTGTTGCTCCAATGTTTAGTTCATGCACTGGTATCGGCAATGTCCATGTTTGTTCCAAACAGAGCAACTAGCTGCTCTTCATAGTTTGCAATGTTTCTTTTCAGAATTTCCATACAAGGTCCCAAAAGCCTTTCAAATGCCTGAACATCCATAACTAAGATAAAAAGGGAGAGAAAGAGAAAGAATATGATGTGCTCATCAGTTACAGACACTAATCCTAGTATTTATGATATTCCAATTTAAGATTTTAAATGACAACATATACTACTGAGGCATATACATTGTTTGCACAAAAAGGAACCACTTACCTTAGCAAAACCAAGATCAACCACCACATTGCTGTCTTGAAACTTCATAAATAAACTTGAACTTTCTCTGTTCCTTGTTTTGAAAATATTTTCATAGTAAGATTTATGTTACCCAAAAGCTGGTGAAGAAGTCTGAAGGGGCCTGGATTCCTCCACAGAATAAAGTTTTAAAACCCATGAGATTTCAAAAAGCCACGTCCTTATGTGATGTTGTTGGCTCTATTTGGGTTCTAACAGCCTATTTCCTTGCTCTTTTTATTTGCTTCCACCCAAAGTAAAAATGGTAATGAATACTCATTTTCCCAGCAAATGAGCAAAAAGTTGAAAACAGTAATTCACATGCACTGTCAGTGCATGGCCAACCAGAGTATTTTCTTTATCTGATCACATAATGTGATCCTCTATAGTTCCAGCCAATAGGCCAGGGAGGAAACTTCATATACTTCCAACCTGCTGGCCTGTAATCTCTTGTCTCCCGAGAAATGTTCAAGATGTCTGCTGTTTGGGAAGTACCGGAGATCTTTGTTATTCATCCATAATGGATAATAACATTCTTCCTCACCACTGCCTCTTATTCTTTCCCACGTGTCTTATCTTTGATCTCTATTGCCTGATCATCTCAGTGTGTTTGGAGTTAAGAATTTTAAAAAAATAGAGAAACTTTTTGGTCACTGGCTTGGTCATCAAATTGTTATGCAGGAATGCCAAATCTATTTTGCAGTTTACAGTTTTCCCATAATTAGGAGCTAAACATCCGACCATGAAAAACAATGGATGCAAAGGGTTGTCTATGAACACAACTCCTACAGTCTTCACTCTTCCTGTGCCTGAGACTACAGTGTGATGGGATGACTAAATTAACAGCTGGTGAAGACAAAAGAATTTGTTAAAAGCTTAAGTCATGGGGATAAAAAGGCACAGGATTTTTAACAGAATTATTTCTTAGATGAGTCAGTCTACTGAGAAAAGAAACACCTCACCTTTCTGCAGAGTATTAGACATTTATCTGATAGTTATAAGTGGTTTGCAGCAATACTCTGTACTGTCCTAAAACAATGTTTACTTCCATACAATTAGAGAAATGTTAGAGAAATGTTGTGTAATAGTATTTATCAATTGCAAGTAAGTTTTGCAGGTAAGTAATGCAAATAGTAATGCACAATAATAGGTGATTACTGAAACAACCTTAAATCTTATATTCTGGAGAAAGACAGAGTCACAATAGAAACAACCAAACAGATTATGTGTCATTTTATATTATATATAAAATAATATTGAATAATACCTAAACATTTGACAGTGCCAAGAGCAAAAGCAGAAGCAGCTCGGGGTTTGTTGGTTACAAGAGCAAGTTCTCCAAAATACTGTCCCCTTGAGCATCGAGCTATTTCTACTGCTCCATTCTCTTCTAGATCTTGTTTACCCTGAAATACCATGTAAAAAAAGAAAGAGAAAGAAAGAGGATGAGAGGAGAAATTTGCCGAACTCAGGATTTTAGTGACAATGGTAAAAAAAAAAGGTTGTTTTAGGGATGCTTACCTTCCTTGTCATTATAATCCTTACTTCTCCAGATTCCACAATAAAGAAAGAATCAGCCAAGTCACCCTGCACAAGAAAAAAAATAAAGTGAGTAAAAAAAGTGTAAAATTTCCTTTTAGTTTCATGGTAGCATCATAATATTTGCAACCAGTGCCTTGAAGCTCCTCTTTTTGATACCTGTTGCAAAAGAAACCACTTTTAAATTGAAAACGATACTCTAGACACATAGCAATCAAAACATCTATACAGAACTGTCAGCAAGGCCTTTTTATGAAAAGACATAGCTGACTGTGCCTTACACAAAAAGCAGAGAAAACCAACGTTGTGGAAGATTTTTAGGATCCTTACGACTATTTATCCACTTCTGTGTTCCTTCCAAATTATTTTCCTTACCAAGTTTCCAATATAAAAAGCCTCAGGGGCTGTGTGATATCCACTAAATATTCTGGGGCAAGACAATCACAGTTGCCTATCCTGAAGAGTTTCTTCTTGAAAAGGTTACCATATTTTAACAACAAGACCAAGGTGAGTCTTCAGTGCTCCTCATTGGAAGCATACTTACAAAGTTTGAATTTCTAAGTATACTAAAAATGTTGACTCCTTTATTTATGCCAACAAAGAGGGTTGTTCTTGAAAGTATCGTAAGTGAAAAGTGAGCTTTTGAAACAAAATAGCCACCTCTTACATTTAAGATTCATTGATTTAATGTGAGAAAGAAAAATAGGGTTTGAAAGTATGCATTGTCTATAAATAACATGATTATTGTTAACTATTATGAAAGAAAAACTAAAACTGGGAAGAAACTGTACCTGAGCAATGATTTGTTCTCCATCTTTGTACACTTTGGTACCGATCACATCAACCACTTTTAAACGCTCAGATACCTTCATTTAAAAAAAGAAAATGTAAGAAATATTTGGTTAACATTATGATAGCATATATTTAGAAAGCCCTTTCGTATTTCTTTCCATGAATCTTTGCACAGAATAGTGTATCTTTATTTTCCTGGTTTGATTACAATTAAAAAAAGAACTGCTGAATAGTGTTCCAGAGGGTATATTACATATTTAACAGCTATTCTGATATGCTTCTATTTTTGTAAGAAGCCTTCAAAAATTATGTTCAGAAAAGCATGCATGTAAAAATATATGTAAAAATATAGCTGATAAAATATTTTTAAATTCCCCAAGTCATTGTTTAATTTTATTGGCTAATATCTCGTAAAACTAAGTTTAGGGAAACTGAAAGTAAAGTTTATTTAGGTTTTAAAATACAATACGAATAATAATTATTTATCCTAAATTAAAAAAAAAATTTAAATGTCCTTTTCCAAAAAAAAGTATGCAAACTTTTAACGTGCAGACACTTCCAATGCCAAATTTAAAGTCTTCAAAAGCAGAATCTTATCAGGTAGGTCCAATACAACCATTAAAATAATGCAATAAAAATCTTACTTCTAAAGATTTAAGGAATGGCAATGACTCAATAAAACTTTCATACATTCTTCTCTTTTTGGCATTATTTTTTACAATGATTCTTCGGAATGTTACCCTATCCTGTAAACACAAAGAGAAAAAGAGAGTTTACTAACTGAAAATATGTGCTAGAAAATACTTTAGACCTGGCTGAATATGATCAAATTACCCAGTTTTAGTCATACAGTGTAGCTGTCAACCTGACTGGTCTCTCCCTACAGTCAGTTGAGAAAGATTCCTCTAGAGGTCAATCAAGAGCTGCTAAAGTTAAGCTCCTGATGTGATCACACTATGAAAATCTCTGCCGAGAGTACATACTGAGTTCACGTACAGAGGATAGAGTTTACAGCAGTGAACACTGAGTGGGCAATTTAGGATATTTAAGAAATCCTCAATATTTAGATGTTTAATTTACAAAGTTAATTCATTATCCTGAGGTCCCATACAATCACAAATTGGTATGTACTCAAAGAGGCTTTTAGGTTTTTATATAAACAAAACCAAAATACATGAATCTGGGTCTTAGGTCACAGTCCACTTTCTGCTATTTCAGCACAACAAGACTCACTGCTGCCCTAAACAGCCAACTGAACATTCCTTAGGATTTGGCCATGCAAGTGAACCAGACAGATGGAAAAACTACACACATTGTGTTTTCTTCTCTTAACTTTGTGTGGCTGTGCCCTGGTGACAGGCAGAGGGGAAATGCATTGCAAGCCTTCACTGCTACAGTGGGCACTTACTGGCTAACACAATCCAATCCAATTTAAAGCCATTCTTACAGTTTCCTAAACAATCCCAAAAGTCACATGGATTAAGCTGGTGAAAAAACATGTTTCATTTCAATCCTGAGGTCAGTCATTGGATCAATACGTATATCTTGAAGATGATGGCCATCCCAGTTCTACTTTTGTGGTAAATTAGCTTACTCTTGTCAAAGATCCAGGTAGTATAACACTAGTAAATAACCTCATATTGGAATTTTACTCTGGAAACAAAGGCATTTCCAATCAAGACGTGGGGAAAAAAATTAATATGCAATTATCAAGTGGTTTTCAATTTGGGAAATTATAATTAATTTTTTTTTTTTTTTTTTTTTTTTTTAAAGTCAGTATTTTATTAATCCTCAGATTTGCATCTGTGGATTCTGGAAAAAGATAGCATTTTGTTGGGATTTCTCAGGATTTCTAGAATTAAACTTTCTGAAATTATAATTTTTTTTTTTTTTTTTTTACTGCTTATATAGCATGCCAGTGAAATCTATATAGAATATATTTTTTAAAAGATAGCTTAAAAGAAGCACTCTACTTACCAAACCCCAGATGGAACCAGGAGAGGTAGCTATAATTGTAGCTGCTCTGGGTGTATTGTACATTAAGGCCAACTCACCAAAACATCCTCGATTATCATAGGTTCCGACACACCTCCCAACACCATCACACTTTACATAAATATCATATGTACCTCTGTTAATAAAATATATAAATACCATGAGTTGAATCCAGCCTGGCCTTTGCTAAGCAGCCTCTCACGGTATTTTTTATACTGTGAATTCCAAAGATAAAGCATTTGAAATATATACGTTTGCTGGCTTAAATGATATTAAATACCTTGTAAAGACATCTCAATGAATTCTATAAAGAATAAATAATATAAATAATCCTCTTTATGGGGAAGGAAAGGGTTATTAGTTTTTACATTAACTCAGTTTAAAGATAGAATGGATGTACAGTGATCTATCACTAGAACTTATTAAAAATTAAGATCTAACTTAGTATCTGTTTCTTAATTTCATTTTAACCACACTAAATACAAATGTCACAAGTCTTTGCAAAAATTGCTATGATAGGATCACTGAAATAATTATACAAGTTATTTCATATTTTAAATATTTTAAAGTAGTAATTTCTAATGAAACAAACAACACAGATGTAGGAAACAGAAGGAATGTATCTGAGGAGCAACATAAGATCATGAAATAAATATATGCATTTTTCTAATATATTGTGCATTTCTTCTCGCCATCGTTAATTTAATAGCTTTATTTTTTTTTTTTGCTTTGGGAATGCAGAAAAATCTGATATCTTGTAAAACATCAAGTTGCCATGCCCATTGACGCTGAGCCATCATTTTCTTCAGTGGTGAATATTTGTATGGTATGCACTGATAAATCCTGTGAATGTAATGCAAAAATCTGTGTACTTATTTCATTGATAGGGGACACAGAGGTGATAACCCTACACCTAAAAATCACAAGGCTGACAGAATATTGTAAAGTCCCTGCAGCCTTTTGGGTAAGAGATGACAAACTGTAACCTCAGAAGGCTGAAAAATATTGTCTTTCCAGCACAGAATCCTGACACACTTTTATGATCATCTGATTTAATATTTCAGTTAGAAGGGTCCTACAACAATAATTTTGTCCACCTACCTGACCACTTCAGGACTGCCCAAAAATTAAACACTGTTATTAAAAGAATTGTCCCAATGCCCCTTAAACACTGACAGGCTTGGGGCATCGACCTCCTCTCTAGGAGGCTTTTTCCAGTGCTTGACCTCATTTGGTGAAGAAATGCTTCCTAATGTCAAATCTAAACTTCTCCTGGCACAGCTTTGAACCATTCCCATGAGTCCTGTCACTGGATACCAAGAGGAAAGCTGTAATGTAAGTGTTAAATACAACTTTATAGAATACAGACTTTTCTCAATGGAATTTTGCATAATATTTTGTGTTATAATAAGACACAGCAATTCACCTGTCAATGACGTAGAAGTTGTCACCATCATCCCCTTGATCAATTACATGTTCCCCTCCTTCAACCATCTTTTCAAACATTGCATCCAACACCTGAGACATCTGTTCCTGTTTAAAAGAACACAAAGACAAGAAATTATCTGCTTTTAAAATTTTACTCTTCAAATTAACTAACTGGCCAGCTTCCCAATATGCAGATAAAAAATGTTAATGGTGGAAAATATTCATGCTACAGAAATGCGTGGATCAATAATAGAAAGACAGCTCTATTTAGTATTCAGTGTTAGGTTTTCCTCTTCCAGTGTTCAGAGCACAGCTTCCCACTTGTCACTGCAAATGATAAAATAGATCTTCCTTGCAACGTAAATTGCTCATGACCATCCAAAGACAGAATTTCACCCTTCACAAGTGAGTAACGTTATACCCTTGAAAAAAAACCTGTATCCATTATTCTAAATGATACATTTACCCGATTTTGTCTTTAGAACTTCCTTATAGAATTTAGTTTCAAAATAATTGTGAAGTATTTTGAAAGTCTAAGTTTACAATGCCTGCAGAATGTTGGGCCAGATGCAACTATAAAGGTCTGCAGTGCTTTGGCTGAGTAAGTAAATGCTGGACTCATTGGGAAGTAGGAATTTACACACAGCTACAAAACTACTTTGTTGAGAGAGAAATGTTAACAGACTAACCAAATGTGATCATTTTAATTATGACTGTCTAATAACAAAAACAAAGCATTAATTACTTAATTTGTCTTATTTAATGTAAATCTCCTAAAACTTGACTATTCACATCTAGAAAAAACAAACACAGCTCATTGTGGATTAAGAATCCTAAAAAGATAAATTAAAAATTTAAATTTTATTTTTGGTTTATTCTGTAATATGCCTAGAATTCTATACTCTACTTCTTGAAACTTATTAAGTATGTATCATACTGAAATAGGCAGATTCTAGTGAAAACCATGGTAGAAAAAGCCCGTAAATTTGCATTTTGCAGAGGTTTGGTTCACAGCATTTCCAGCCACTGAAAGATGGATGGCATTTGCCTTTCCAAAGAACACCAGCCTAAGTCAGTCCTCTAGAATCCTCCTGCAGCCCCTGGACAGAGATAACCATACAAGATAGTTCAGAATACTTCTCTAGAAATTTCCCTTTCTTTCCTCTGAGGATAGAGAGATCTACTGTACCTCCCAGTTACACACAATTTTTAGACAGATAAATTAGGTGTAATGAATTCCATCCTTATGCTGTTGAATTTTTTACTTACTGAAAGCTTTTAAAAATACCAGCAGTACCATGTTACCCAAGCCTTTTTGAAAAATGGAAGCTGAATACAAGTTTTCCTTCACAGAGTTGGCTGTGTGTGGGCACAAAGAACAACAGAATGGCAGTATCCATCTTTAGTGCAGTTGATCATGGTAAAGTACAGGGAGACATCAGGCAGCCCTCCTGGCCAGCAGGCCAGCAAAGGATCATTTAACTATGTCTCTGTTCAGTACCTTTGTTAGTATAGACAGGTATGTATTTGAAAAAAGATGGATCATTTCAGATATCAGTGAATGTGTTATAGTTCATTTCAGAGAAAGAAAAGTGTGAGTGGGTGCCATTGGGAGAGACTGAAAATCATGTACAGGAGTTGCCTTTTAAAAACTTCCATGCTTAAATGAATAGGTAACATTACTTCATTCTTTTCAGTCCTCTCTATGTAAACAAGAAGAAATTCCTACAGAATCTGCAAAACTGACCCAATGTCAGCTTGTTGTCTGAAGCACTTGAAGCAGCACCTTCCCTTCCTCTGGCTTTACATCTGAATTGGCAAAGTGGCTCCCCAACCAACAGCCCTTGTCTGCCTTTTGACAAGTGAGAACATACAGAATACTCCACACTTCATGGGAGGCTAGAGGCCACGTTATCATCTAAGTGCAAGCAATGCAAGAAAAATGGATTATATGGGCATTGAACCCTAGAAATTAAAATACTTCCAAGATACCTTGGGAAAAAAGGTTAAACCAAAAAGACAGTTATTTCCAGCAATGGAGGAATAACACATATAGTTAAAATCTTTATTCAGTGTGCTTCATCTTGGATTTCTGGTTAAAACATTTTCAATCTCATAACTATGAATCCAGCTCACCAAACCACAACTTTTCCAGTATGTAAATCTACAATTTTTTAATGCAACTGAGTAGAATTTGCAAATCCAATTCCCTTTTAAAAATGTTTAAAACACATGAAGATATTTAATACATCTGAGAGCAGTCTAGTAACTGCTGAAGCATTGCATATGAATTTTAACTTCCTAAATAAACTGCAACTAACTTAAAGGCAAGTGGTCCCTTTCCTAAAATTTTCCACTTTAAATTAAGACAGAGCAGACTGCAGTAACCAAACCAGGAACATGGTTTTTGCTTTTACAATGAGAATTACATAACTTGCTTGCCCAGTTTGCTCTATGTGAATCCTCTTGAATCTCTGCCAGACTGAGGCTCAATTTACTGGCACCCTCTGTCGTTACTTTGAAAAGATAAAGATAGGTAATTTTAGAATTAAAAAGCAGATCTGTTTTATAAACAGAATTAATTCTAGTATTTTGTAAAATGGTGCAGTCTAAATGCTTTTTTTCCTTAAAGCAGTTCTACCTTCAAAAATACATGTAAAATGAAAATAGGATGGGGGGTTTTTGTGACTGACTGGCCTGTAGTTCCCTGGGTCCTTTTCACTTCCTTTTTAAAAAATGGGAATTATATTTCCCTTTTTCAAATCACTGGACTGCCATGACTTCTCAAATAAGATGGGTAGTGGCTTAGCCACATCCTTAGAAAGTTCCCTCAAGACCCATGGGCATATCTCGTCAGGTCCCATGGACCTGTGCTCCTTCAGTCACCTGAGATGTTCTTGAACTCAGCTGGGGTTGTTCTACAGTGGTGGCTCTTCATTCTCCCCATGCCTGCTTTCACCTTCTGCAGCTTGGGCAGTGTGGCTGCAGCACTTGCTGGTGAACACTGAGGCAAAAAAGTTGTAGAGTACCCGAGCCTTCTCCATGTCCTGAGTAACCAGGTCTCCCACACCCTTCCTGAGAGGACCCACATTTTTCCTAGTCTGTTTTTTATCACTGACATATCTAAAGAAGCTTTTTTTATTACCCTTGATGTCCTTGGCGAGATTTACTTCTGTCCATGCTTTAATTAACTTCCTAACAGTCCACATAACATCTCTTCCTGCTGCCTCCTCTGTCGCTTGGAGAAGGACATTAACATCAATGTATTCCAAGATTGCCCGTGCCCTGCTGTATTTTCCCTCTGACAGATGTTGGGAGTGGTTGAAGGGCCCCCATGAGGACCAGGAGCTGTGAATGTGAGGCTGCTCCAATCTGTCTGTAGAGAACCTCCTGCTCAGTTTTCCTGGTTGGGCAGCTGTAGAAGACCCCCACTATAATGTCACCTGTCCCTGCCCTCCCTTTAATGCTGACCCATAGGCTCTCTGTCAGCTCCTCATCCATCCCCAGGTGGAACTACATGCACTCCAGCTGGTCATTGATGTAGAGGGCAACACCACCTACTTGTCTCCTCTTCCTGTCCTTCCTAAAGATCCTGTATCCTTCCATCTCAGTGGAGTCATGGGAATTGTCCCACCATGCTCCTGTGATGCCAGTAAGTCCTGCATTAGTAAGGTGTGTGCAAGCCTGTTGCATTGCCATTCCATATTGGAAATGCACAGAATTTTGTACACATTTACAATTGCTTACAAAAGGCAGGATGGGATTTAGAAGAAAAAAGCCCCAGACAGGAATGATAAATGGTTTACCAAGGACATTCCCCTGACACAGTGTGTGATTCCATCCCTCTTGCCAGGTCAAGTGAAAAGCTACAACTAAACACTCACAACTCTCCTCTCATAGACTTTGTATCACAAAGTACTGTCCTCCAGATGCATGTTGCTGTGTTTGAAAACAGTATGTTAACGTCAATTTCTCTCAAGTCAACAAAACAAACATGGCAATCCCAGCTCAACACAATTCCTTGTCAACAATTAGGTAACAGATGTTAAGTATAATTGAGATTATATTTAGTACACATCTCACACAGATTAAAAATCCAGTCAGTTGTATGTCCTTGCAAGACAGCTTTTATTCAAGAGAGCTGGTAGACCATGGCATGTCCTTCCCAAATGCCAAAGGCTCTTTTAACTGCCAAACTACCAAGTGCTTTCCTACTGCTGTGCCAGGTACGTGTCTTCTTAATATCAGTTTATAAATTTACTGTGAGCTGTTTTGTAAAAGGAAAAAGGATAAAGTTCTCCATACTAAACTCAAACACTGGGGTTTCCAAGAAGCATCAATGTTTAAACTGCTGATATAAATGTTTGTTGTTTGACAAAGTACTACCTGAATCAATCAAGGCACTGTAGATAAAATGGAAAGTAGGGCGTGATCATCACTGGCAGTCATGACAATGACAAATGCAGAAAGTAACTTCTGAAAATTTTCTTTCCTGACTTTTAGAAAAGGTATTCAGAGGACAGAAGGCATAGCTACATTTTTACAATTAAAATGATGTGGCATCTAACAGCAAACTGAGCCAATCCTAATCTGGCATTTGACAGGAGCTGGTAAAATCCAGCTATCAAGCTGTGTGCATTAAATCTCTAAAGTAATGGATGGTATGTTGGGATTATATATGCTTGGGAATCCCACAAAAGAATGAGCGTGCTGCTGGAGTGCTCCCTGGTAGACAGGAAACCTCAGTTAATTTCCTTTTTAGATCCAAGACAGCCTGCACAATCCAGTGGGCAGAAGACTTCCTTGCACTTTAGCAAAATAGTAGCAACAAGACTTGCTTGTCTCATATGTAAAAACATTCTGAGACACAGCTGTAAGATTATCATGTGAACAAAGTGAATCGACAGTTCTCCTATTGTCCCTGAGTTCATAAAATGAGCCCCAGTTAAAATGGCATCCTGCTGGCCACCTTTTCCTCACTTTGTGTAATTTGAAATATCAACAAATTAATATTCAACATGGTATTAAGAAGTCAATGAAGCAGACAATACCAGAAAAGGAAGGGGACTGGGGATGGGGAGGGGGGGAGAGGTAGCAAATGTTAGCAAAACACAAGCAAGAAAACCATGGGAAGTAAAGGACTTCTTAAATTATCAACTCAGAAACTTGTAGAGGAAGATAAATTACAGAATTCATGTCTACACCTCTCCGCATTTGTTTTTCAAAACAAAACCATGCACATATACTCCAGCGGAACTCTGATAAAAATGTTAGCAGCAATATTGATCCAATTCAACATATTTAATTCCCTTGTGTAATATCCACTTTTAAACTAATGAAAAGGTATTTATTTCTTCACTCTCAAAGAATCTAATTTGTATTTCAATGTACAATCAATATTTTCAAGCAATACTATTTTCCTTGAGAATATACCTTAACCGTCTTCCACACAGTTACATGCTAAATTAGTACTCTGCCTCTGGAATATCGTGCATACGCCCATCAGACAGGCTCAGTAACACATTTCATACTTTGTAACTACCCCAAGCGCCACAACTACACATCTTTTACATACCTCCAGGGATGGTGACCAAAACATTTTCCTGAGCAGTCTCTTCCAATGCTTGACAACTCTTTCAGTGAAGAAATTTTTCCTAATATCCAATCTAAACCTCCCCTGGGTCAATTTGAGACCATTTCCTCTGGTCCTGTTACCTAGGAAAAGACACTGACCCCCACCTGGCCACAGCCTCCTTTCAAGCAGTTGCAGAGACCAATAAGGTCTCCCCTCAGCCTCCTTTTCTCCAGGCTAAACATCCCCAGGTCCCTCAGCTGCTCCTCATCAGACTTGTGCTCCAGACCCTTCCCCAGCTCCACTGCCCTTTTTCTGGAAGAGCACCTCAATGTCATCACCTCTGTGTTATCTAAGAGAGCAGAGTATTAATATGTTCAGGCATTCTGGGTTCAGTATTATATATATATATAATATATACATATACATATATATATATATAATACATACATTTTATATATGTATATATGTGTGTATATATTATTATGCATTTGAGTGTGTGTATATATATATATGTATGTATGTATGGGGGGTGGGGTTGGGGGGTATATTCCCATTAATTGCTCTAAAATCAGTAGTTCTAATTCTTCACCAAAATTCTTAAGAACCTAAAAGCACCATGAGAATCTTCAGTTAGTTTCAAGGAATGATTTGGCCTTAAGTATAAGATTCCACTGTTCATAAAACAGTTACATTATGCTCTCTTTCATCTTCCTTCAAGTTAATCAATTCTAATTGATTAATCAATATTTGTGCTCTCTTATACTAATTCTCCAGGTACATGAGTGGCAATATGGCCAGAAATTGCTCTTGCATATTTATGAACAATATGTATAATTTATTACTTTTTAGAAAAAGGTCAAGACCTATTTTATGTATTCTGTACAAGCATTAGCGGGGCAAAGCTCTCCAATATTCAGCTTCTCTGAAAGAGAATAGATGATGTAACACTGCTTGTGAATTTTTGCCAAAGAAAGGATTCAGACTTTAAGTGCAAAGGCACGGCTCAGCTTTGATGGTACCAGTCCCTTGAGCCAACCTCTTGCTCTGATTAAAGGTTCATCAGGTTTTTTAACTGCTGCCCTATGGGCCGTAGCTGCCAAACCAAATAGCCTGTTGTTAATCACCCCAGAAAATTTTCCTCTTAAGAGACAAAACCAAAAGAACAACTCTGAATTGCATTGTGAAAAGGAAGTGTAGAAGGCTTCATGTGCCACTAGATGAGCTGCTGCTGCTATTCTTCCTGGTGATTGTAAAACCGTTAGGCTGAACAGAGAGAAATTTCAGTGATAGCAGCTTCAGGCTTATCCTCTGTAAGGGCTGAAAACATTTGGTCATCATCTTGGTTTTCTCCTTGCTGGCTTACGCAAAGTGAAAGTGGAAGGAAAAGCAGACAGCTTCAGAGCCCTCTGTAGTAACCTCCAGCTCCTGGAGCACGAAGGAGAGGGTCTGGTAACAGTCTTTGTGCATGCAGGTAGAGTAACTAGCCTGGCACACCATGACAATCCTGGAAGCAAAAAAGTTTTATTATGGTTTCTGGCAATGGGGAGGCAGGCAACCGAGAAGGACAATAAACAGTATTCTAAGAGAAAGACGTTTTCCTGGGAAGAACAGGAAGAGATGCTTTAGAAGAGGAATGAGTTAACCTAATATAGCATGGGGAGAAGAAAACAAACATCTGAATATATTTGTCTCCTGATTCTGTCCTGACCTGGTCCTCTAAAAATAACCAAGCACCTCTGCAAAACCTCTTTCATTCATCTTGTTGCACATGCATGTTTCAATTCATATTCTTCTCTTGAAGTAATTTTTTCAAAACTGTGATGTGCTAGGTAAAACTGATATTGAGTGACAGCAACTAGATGGCAAATGATTAAGCATCCAGAAAGGCAAAAATATTGCTAACATGTCAATTCTTTAAAAGTATTTTGCATTTAAGGGAGTTACCTAAGGAATACGTTGCTGAACTCACATTCACTGACAGGTCACATCCTCATCAATCTACAAAGTTAAAGAAAATTTCCATAAAATTCAAGTAACTTCACAGACTTCAGGAAATTTATAAGAGTTGGCCTTTAAAACATAAGAATGTTGCCCAGGGAAATGTATGAGAACTGGTGTTCCTTTACACTATTATATTTTTAATCACAGACAATATGTGAAATATTGATATTTATAAATATATATGTGCAAGTTTACCTGATATTCAAATACTACTACAGTTAAATGACGGCTCAAGAGAGTGTTGTGTGTGTATAGCAAGTCCTAAGTTGTCTCAAAGTCTGAAGGTTATCTTTTTCTCCTCTCTCAGCCTAATATTCAAATGGTTCTGCTGGGTTTTAATTTTATGTGATGGCTCTTGTCTTTTCAAATGGACTTAATTAACATGCTGAGCAGAACTGTAAGTCACTCCCAACTACTGCAACTTCTCCTTTGGCTTTAATGATAGCCTTATCTTATCCTTCCATTCAAATTAAAATACAGTGTGTGAGGGTGGGATAAAGTGTTAAGAAAAGGTGTACTTCACTGAGCATCATCTACTGAATTTAATTCTGATCACACTGTAAGACATGTTTTCCTGTATTTGAAAATGGTGTTTGACACCCTGCTAAAAGGCCATCGGGGAAAAGCCATTAAGCCCTTTACATCATCTGTTCCCCTCTAACTGACCTTTGAAATGGTGACTTTCACACACAGAACTACAGCAGAAAGAAGCTGAAGTTCAGTACAAGAAGAAACCCAACCAAAAAACACAGCAGTGGGAGTGGCATATGCTATCAATACAAAGCTTGACTTTTGTTCCAGAGACTTGAGCTTTAGCAGCAGAAGATATTATCTCTCTTCAAGATGAATAATGTTTTTGCTAATACAGCACACTGTAAACTGCAGCAGCTCTCATGTAGAGGCAGAGGTGAGGAAGAGAGCTGGCACAGGAACATTTAATTACTGCAACTACAGTGGCAGAGCCCTTGAGTTGCTGCTCAGAAGCAGAACAAGAAGGAGGAGTGGGAGAAGCCCCTAGGGACTATAGATCCTGGCTCCACAGAAGGAACAAGCCAGACTTAAGAAGGCTACATTTTAATATCTTTGCTCCCTTCAGAGCTCAGTAGTTTTCCAGTGTCTTTTATGAATAAAATTATTGTAATGAAAAACTCCTTTACAAAAATTATCTTATTCAACTTTCCAGGATGCTGCCTGTAAAGGATTTCAAGCAGGAGGAAGTGTTCTTAATCCACTGAACAATCTGAGCAAAGGGAGGGTGAACAAGACTTGGGAGATCCCCAGAGCCCATTTTGAGACTTTGGACTGCAAACCTCCACAAAGGGAGAGCTCTGCTGAGAAGTCTTCTGCTAAACACCTGGAACAGACTGTGGGAACTGTTAGCAATTACAAGTAACTGATTCAGAAGAAGAATTGAAAAAAATACTTCAAAACATCAGTATCGAGACAGCAAGCACAGTCCTGAGAAGAGCAGCACAAAGAGAGGAAGTAATCCCTCAGTATTCCTTTGAAGAATTTATCCTTGGAAAAAGTCCACCAAGTGCCCACACTGGAACAGTTTAATGCTCTATGTCTACACAACAGTACAATACAGCTGATAAGATGCCAACAGACCCCTATCCTGCAGACCAAGTGGCTGATGAGTATTTAGACAGACTATCTAGCTCTGACTGTAAGGCAAAGCAGATCCCATCCAGAGGACTGACACTGTAAGCACTATTAATATCACAGCAGGTTCTAGGAGTACACAATAATCCATCGTATTGCAGGGCTCATAAGAGAAAGATTCAGAGCTTAATTAAGAGGGGTCTGCCAAAATGCCATTGGCAGGGTAAGGTAATGATGGTCCAGCCAAGTGGAAGCCAGGGCACAGCAACAATAAGGAAAATATATAATAAAACAATTTCACATCCAGAGCAGACGCCCACAAGTGATTTTGATTCCCTGAAGCTATTTAGAAAAATAATTCAGGAGCAGAAGGGTAAAGGTTTGCATGGCTTTAGCTTGAACAAGTACAGTGGAACAGCTGATTAACTACCCATTAAACATACAGCACGAGGGAGTTAGGAGACCTGTGTCAGGACCCCTACTGTCCCAAGAATGCACATACATTAGCACCCACGTTGAGACTTTTGATGCCCTTCCATAACAATAACTCCAGGTTTCTGCTAAGCTGGGGCTTTGTGGCTCACTGCTCCTCAGGGCTGCTCTGGGAACAAGTACCCAGGGTCAGGACTCAGTCTTTGTGCCAGACATAAGCAGGAGCTGGAAACCTGCAGCACAAATTAATGTGCATTCTCTGTAATAGCACCTGACTTCCAAACAGAGCTGCAGGCTGGTCCTTCCATTAGCTCCCTCTTGAATCAAATTTTAAACTTTCTGTTCTTATACTTCAAAATCTACATAATTGTTTCTCTTTCCCTCATGCTCCCTCCCTTGACAGCACTGAATCAATTCTCTTGAGAAAGCATTTGGGATGCTGTGAGTCATCCCAACCTCAGTATGCATGTTCTGATTGATACACTCACCTTTCCCCTTAAACAATTCTGTGTGCTTTTTTGGTAGCGTTATCACCTTTGTCTGATCCAGATCATTCATTCAGTGCACTTAAGCTTTCTTAAAAGCTCATCGTTGTTTTTATACTAAACAGAAGGAAATTATTTGCATGGAAGAAAATTACCTGAAGCTTTTTTATGCTATCTGCATTAAGTGAAATAATAATGTAAACACATCATTAATACCTTTCTTTTTCCCTCTATTTCATAATTCACTTGTTCAGCTACATCTATAGCTAAACTGAAGGCTTTGGGGGTAATTTTCTCTTTTGATGGAGCACTCAGCACCTTTTGGATGCTAAAAAGTAACTAATAGAAAAAACTTAAACATTCCAGTTAACTGATGTGTTTATAGACATCAGTGTACAGGAAGATTTAAATAAGAAAATACAAGAATTAATATTATTCATGTATCCATTTTATTAATGTATAGATTCATATTAATGTGTTTCAATATTACCACTTACCACCATCTATACATGATGTATCAGTTTAAAAAAATGGCATTTCTGGAATTTATTAAATGGTCAAGAAAGCATACATAAGAGGTTACAAAAGTCAAATCTGTAAACTTCTGCTCAAAAGTTCAAGAGAAATAATTCTTAGCAGCACTGGCAAACGCTGCTCATTACCAAGAATTTCTTACCGGGTCTAGGTTCTTAAAAAGAAGGATGTCCTTGCACGCCTCTTGCAGTCTGTTTCTTTGATCATCTGTTTTGGGATGAATAATCTGAGGGATATAATACAAAAGCTCTTAGAGTGATTATCATATAGTAGCACCAGCTGAAGGACTGAGTTAATTCAACTAAGCATTTTACACAATATTTTGGCCATGATTCATAACTCTTTCATTTCAAAACCTTCAGGATTTGAATAAACACTCAGTGATAAAATGGTATCACCATAGCATTAGCAAATGGAACACTGCTATATTTAAGATCACAAGATCTTTACACCTGTAGAATCCATTTCATTTCTGCAAGCCATTCTGGACACCTTTATCTACACTATTGCTACATAAACATTACTATTCTCTAATCATGTTTGGGACATGCATGTTTTATAAAAGGCACCACTGTTACATTCAGCCATTTGCCATCACTACTTCCTAAAGAATATTTTGGTAAATAGTATCTGTGTTAAATTTGTATCAGAAATTTCACAGAGTAAACAACAGACTTGACACTATCTGAGTGAGCCAGAGATTTACTAAATTACCAGTATCTGGTTCGTCTGAGTATCAATCAAGTTGTTCAACTCATATGCTTCAAAAGATATGCTATGTATAGCTGTAATACCATAGGGTAACCTTTTGGACAGTGTTACAAGCCATAAAATTACGGAGAATAAACAATTAAATTTCTCTTGAAAGTCATGCTATTTCATCTTAAAAGCTAAGTAAATGTCTTTAAAAGGGTGACATAAATAAGAGAAATAAATACAGTTCATTATTTATTGCATTGTACATTGAAAAATCTTAGCAATTTTGTAGTTTACCTTTTTTCTGCCTTATGAAAAAGGAAACTACTGCAAGATTATGAGGACATCAAGTAAGGGTTTTTAGAAGCAGGTGCTCTCTGGGTAAATATAATTGCACAAAAATGTTTTCTTAACCATGTACCACAGGTTTGGTAATTAAGAATAATACATCAAATCCTGCATGGGTGACTATTACAGAGAATTTTTAAATGTTTCTTTAACACAAAACCCCAAGAGATTACTAAAGTATATTATAATAAGGATGTTTTTGGAAAGGAATGGTAAAGCTGGTTACATTTTTCCTCCTAAATTTAATGCCTGAGAATTGAAAAAGTATTTGACTCTAAGCATGAAGTACCCTGGATTCTGCGTCGTCCTCCTCCTCATCAGGATTGTAAGCTTCTGCACACACTGAAATAAAAGAAAAAGGATAATCTTAATTCAAATTACAGTAGTGTTTCACAAGATTTACAGAACAGAAAACTCATTGTGTGGCACAGCAATAATACACAGTAATGCCACACACTCAATCGAGAAGACACTGCTTAGAGGGTCCAGAGCAGGTCAACTCCAAACTGCAGACAAAACAAAGCTACACTTGTATCATTTTTGGATATGTTTTCCCTATTTTGAAAGACTGCTAATACACTTCCCAAATTCTCACCTTACTTGTTCTAAGTATCTTACCTTACTGTCATTTTTTTCTGATGTCTAAATTAATTCTTTCTCTTAGAATTTAAGCTATCCATACAGGATGCAGATATTGGATAATTCCCTTCATCTGTGTAGGTTCAAGGTGGTTTAGGGTGTGTTTCTTTGATTGGTTGGTTGGTTGTCTCAAGCTGTTTTGCTGGGGTTTTTTTTGCATACTTGAAAACTTTTCGCTCCTACCTACCCTTTACTTTCGAAGCTAAGTAATTTTGGTTCTTCATTTTTTTTTCCTTACAAGTCATGTTTTTCAGCTAACTATCTTTATTGCCATTCCCTAAACTCCCTCTAATTAGCTATATTTTTATTGAAATGTGATGCTCAAAACTGATCCCAGTATTTGAACTGAGCAGAGTACTGAATACATCAGATTAATTACTCCATATATTTTACAGGCTATATGTCTTTTTCATACATCTATCCATGCCTTCTTTACAACAGCTTGACTATGTTTATTCATGTAATATTTATGACATATATCATTTTCAAAACCCACTGCTTAACCATCTGTCCTGTGCCTGTATATGGCTATTCTGCCCAAGTACAGTACCATACACTTACACCTGCTAAGTATCTTTATTTTCAAAGCCATTTCAAGATAATTTTCAATTCTAATCCCGTTCTCTGGCATCCTTCCAATTCATTCTCAACTTTGTGACAACTGCAAATTTAAGAAGCATATTCTCTAAAACATAATCCAGATTATTGCTGAAAAAACAGATTAGTGTCTAAAATAAACTCTTGTGGAATACACAAGTTAAACAGCAGTAGTTGCTTGGGGTTTACCTTATCCAACCAGTTCTGCAACTATATCCCATGCAACTTGCATATAAACACTGCTTGATGTTCCCTAGCTCGTTTATAGGGGAGTCTTGTAAGACAGCATTCAGAAGTTTCTTAAAATGAAAATGTAGGGCATCTGCTCCTTTTCTTTTATCCACAAGTTTTAATCTCTTGTTACAGGGTATTAGATAGTTCCAACAAATCCATGCTGATTGCTGTTTGTTATTTTCCTCCAGGTATTTACAAAATGAATATTTTTCTGTAATTTTTCTAGGAACAAAAATGATCTGCAAATCTGTGACAGGACTCTTCCATCCATAGCTTCCCCCTCCTTTTAAGGATGTGTTTTTCTATTTTTCTGGATTTTTTTTCACACTCATTTTTCTTCTTCAGATTCTCAATGGTAACTGCTAACAGGACTGAGACTAATTTAGAAAATTCTTCCAGTTTCCAAGTATAGCAAATCTGAGGCACAGCTAACCTGGGAACACCTAACACACTAAGTACTGCATGATTTGTCCTTTCTCTGTTCTAGGCTGTTTTCCATATACTCAAAATAACACCAGTGAAGACCAATGTGCTTCTGTTAAGCAGTAGAGCAGCACTTTCCTGGAACATGCTCTTACCAAAAATATACTTCCAGAACAATTTCTGTTACTCCTCATGTACACTTATTGTACACAATCTTTTCTTGTACACATTTTTTGGTCTTGGCTTCTTTGATGTGTTTTGGGATTTTTTTCTCTACATCTTTTGCTATTCTTTTGTATTTGCTCTGAATAATCCAAACTAGTTTTAATTTTGTACATGGTTCCTTCTTGTGCTTGACATAAATGAGCTGCTTATATTTTAGACAGATTTATTTTACTATGCATTTTTTCCTTCTATGCTGTCTCAATTTGCATTTTTTTCTCTTTATCTGTAATTTTTCTTTGGGGAACAAACAATTCTTTAACTTCTTTTCTCCAGACTCCTTTCTGAAGAGGTTATGCCCACAGTCCTCTCATATCCCCTTGAAACCTGTTGTTCTAATTCTTTTACCTCTTTCCTTTCCTGAAATCTGTGAGTCCTGTCATTGCAGGGTAATTCTCACCCAACCTGCCTTTTCTCTCCCTATTCTTTAACAGTTTCTCCCTTAAGCTGGTATCAAATATAGCTTCCCTTTAGAATTCTTTTCCCACTGTCTCAAAATTTGGTTGTAAGTGCATTGCAAAGCATGTTGGTAGTCTCCTTCACTGGCTTCCAGCAGGTGACTGATTTATTAAAATCCCTCATTCTCACCATCACCTCTACCCTGACAATAAAAATCCCCACCTACCTGATCTGTTTGGTGGTCTGTGCAATGCCTGCATAACAATGGAGCCCATGAGCTTTTTCCTATTATTGTTACTCATAGAGCATCTGTATATCCAACTCCCTGAACAGCTGGATCACAGCACAGATATTGGAATCAAAATATACAACAGCCTCTTCCTCCTCCCTGTCCTCTCACCAGGTCTGTGCTATGCCAGTTCAGTCACAGTGTTGCCCATGGATTAAGATTTGGTGTCCTCTGGTTTATTCTCCATACTTCCTCTGTTATTATACAAACAACTTATGAACTAGTGACCAGGGACCAGGTAGACCCATCAATCTCCTCACTACCACATCCAATTGAAAAGATTTCATGGTAAAGCATATCATTGCACATATTAAGCAGAGTCCCAAAGGAAGTCTTGGTCCCCACTCTATCAGGCGCATAACTAAAACGTCGATTTTATAAAACTTGGCATCTTCAAAAACTTAATGAAATTTGACACAAGTCCCTCTGGAACTGACTGAGATTCCTATCCAGTTTATTGGAAACTGGATTTGGTCCCAAACAATTACAAATGCCCACAAAAGGAAGTCTGCAATCTCTTGAACTATAATATTTTGCCTCTACATAAACAAAATGTTCCTACTGACTGTTTAATGGTACTACAGTTACTACAATCTTGTCAGAAATAAACTTCGGGGGATTTTATTTAAATAGCAACAATAATAACATGCCAAATAAGCACCATATAACCCCTCATAATGTAAATCTCTGTGTTGTTTCAGCTGTGCCCCAGTGCACGTATGTGTACACAGGAGCCAACAACCTGTGTTACAGCACAGCGTGCTGCTGCTGGGTGTATGAAGAATGTGTCTCAACCTGACCTACAGGTCCATCCTGTCCTTACCTCTAAGTGAAAAGAGTTAAAACAAATCAAGAATTAAATTTAACAGCTTTGATACTGTTAAGCCAGAACAGACAGGTCTCAGAGAGCCTAGCTGAACAACAGTCTTCCAGAACACACAAAAGAAACTGAATTTATTCTCGTTCATGCCCATCCTGAATCACCTTATCAGTCCCTTTCATGTAGGAGGACCAGTCCAGAAAGAGAGTATTTTCCTGAGGTATTTATTCTCAGTCATCTTGTTTCTCTGCTCTAACATCACTCTTCTCTGCTAGAAACTCATTTCAGTCAGTCTCAGTAGCTACTATCAGCAGGTTCCTTCATTATATATTTCTTCTTTATCACTGGTTATGGACAATATGTTTAAGAACTGCCGTTTCTCCTGGCTAGTGCCCATAGGCCCAAATTCTAAGAGGACTTACTCTTATCATCTGTGATGAGAAACTTACTCTTCTGGTTGCAAATCTGTACTTATTTTGCCTTCATTTGGGTCAGAAAGACAATACCAATGCTGTGAATCTGCTGTTTTAAATATGGAAATTCCTTTCATTTATTGCTTATTTCAGTAACACATTCATTTCTAAGTGCATACCACTAGATGTCTCATGGAAAAAGTTGATACATTTTGTTTTGGTTCTTAAAATACCGTTTCTGACATTACTGTGGTTCACTCAATTTTATGACATGAACACTGGATTTTGCCACATGAGAATCCCACCATCTAAAACTGAGATGCCTTTTACACAGACATCCATAACCTGCACAAGTCATCTGGATTCCGATTACAGTCAATGGAGAGAAACCAGCCCTTTTACAAAGTGATTCTTCTGACCTATATTATATGCCCAGACTAAGATGAGATTAATTAAAAATGTGGTTTATTCATTGAGGCAAATCCAATCCCTTTTGAGATGAGTCCTAGTAGTTATAAAAAGCTGCAAGCCTGGTTTTCCCCACTTCTCCATTTAGTATGTATTTCCTGGAAAACAAAGAAATTCATCATCTGATGACGATGACAGGCTGCTCATGCAATAGCACACCTCCTGTATTCATTTCATGTATCCCAAGAAGACACTCTGTGGTCCCCATCTCTTTTGCCTAAGGCTTGACTGGCACCACAGACATTAATTATTCTGAATGACTGCACTGCTGGTGGCTGCAATACTCATAGTGTTCAGTATTTTATTTTTTTACCTCTCTAGTTCATTCCACATCCCAACAGTACTCAGTGCATGCTGACTTTACCATGCTCAGATGCCCTGCCATGTTTTGCTCTGTGCCACTGCTGAGTGCAATGCTCACGTTGTTCAAAAAGCAGTCCTAATACTGTTCTTGGGGACCTATTTCATCCCATACATAATTACAGCATTAAAAAATAGTGGTACAAACACCATATATATTTCTCCGCTAGTTGCTAAGCTCAACTAAGTGAAACTATTTTTTGTTTCAGTTTTTCCATCTGAGGGTTATGTTTCACATATAGTTCCCCAAGATGGACACAAACACGAGCAAACCCAAATACATCAACACGAAGTATTTGTAGGAAAAATGAACTGTCAAAAGACAGTGTATTATGAAAATACACATGCACTGAAATCTGCACACTACTCTAGATGGATTGCTTTGTCAGCAAGACAGAGGTAAGCTTTGATAATTTCTAATTCATCACTCCAAGTAAAATCAATTTTCTGCTTTTCACCTAGTAAATATGCTTTATATTCAAAATCAGCAATACAGTCACTTCAGCCATGGATGAATTCTAAAATGAAAATTAACATACAGTTGGCATTGTAAGATCACAAAACATGTTAGTCATGCTCTCTCATTCCCTTGATGCATCAGAAAATTAAGCTATCAATAAAGAAATCGATGAAAATTCATATATAATCATTGAATGATGTATTTTACTCAAAACATGGCAGGAAAACCAATCAATATGTGTGTACTCTTTTGAAACTACAGAACCCCCAAGTCATAAATTGTATTAGAAAGAATTTTTCGAGAGAAGAAGAGCTGTGAAAACATTTTTTCATCCCATTCAAATCAAGACTAAAGTT
The DNA here is from genome assembly GCF_000738735.6 of Corvus cornix cornix. Taxonomy (NCBI): domain Eukaryota; kingdom Metazoa; phylum Chordata; class Aves; order Passeriformes; family Corvidae; genus Corvus; species Corvus cornix. The sequence continues at coordinate 13,409,254 of NC_047057.1, read as the reverse complement.
TGGCCAGCATGACTATCAGGCTGGAGCATGAAAACAGACCATTTCTAGCTGCTGTAGCTACACCAGCATGTCATACATGCCTATAAACATCCCGATCTATGGCAGCTATGCCCATTCCCTCATACAGCAAAAACGTCACTTCCCGGGTTTAACTGTATGAAAATTGCTAAGGTGACTTAATGACAGTGTGAGATTTTTCCTGTTTTGTCAGGATTTACTTCTCTTGGATGAGAAATACAGTACACAGAGACTCCTTGCAGAGCAGGTGGTAGTTCCAAACTAGATTAGACAAATACTACTGGACCTCCAAAGTTTCTAACATGGAAACCTATTTTGTGACATCTCACCAGTTCCTTCCACTACAGAAAGAACTAGCAAGACAGCCCTGCACTCCAAAACTCCAATTCCATAAGTAGTTTTTATTTAAACAAAAGCAATCCTTGGAGGGTGGTAGCAGTGAGAAATAACTGGTCATGGTCTCTGATAGCTTACAACTATCAAGTACCATATTATTTCTGTCTTCCTGGTTTTGACTGGAAAGATCTTCCACATGGAAGATGCAACTGAAGAGCTGTAAGTAAACATAAGACTGAAGAACAGTGCAGAGAAAAGTTGTTCAACTCTCTCATCTGAGCATAAAATGAGATGAGATAGATAAAATTTATCTGATTTCCATGCATGATATAAGGCAATACCAACTGGCTCTGCTGCTGAGACCCACAATTTGTTCCAAACCCTGGAACTATTTCAAGACGTTAAGATTACTTTAAATATGAGCTAATTTGGAACAAAGCACGATCACTGGGGCTATCACTTCCCATGATACTGTCAAAAGTCTGTGAAGTGCCTACTCTTGAGGGAGTCACTAAACTGAAACTTTATTTAGGCATAATTAGGTGAATACACAGAATGCTTGAAACCTTGCAATTCTGTGTTATTACTCTTTTAGACATAGAATGTTTACCTTAGAGATGCTATCCAAGCTGGAATAAAAGTATGTATACTCAGAAAAAATGGTCTGGCAATCAGAGGGACGTGCATATTGTAGGGACTTCCTCATAGGCAACAAACCAAAATTAAAGAAATTTCCCCTCCAATCCACCTGACTTAGGAGATAACAACTTTTGAGCAGTCGACTACCTAACACAAATAACTAAGTGTTCAGAACGTTAGCTTAAAAATCCAAAGCTGGATAAAATCCAGGCAGCTTGTTTCTTCTTAATTATCAGGAAGGTGGTCTTCAGTTCATTAGGCAGGAACTGACTGAATCAGAGTCTTGGGAGCACTGCCAATACAGTCTGTTTCAGGATCAGCTGCTCGGGAAGGACAGTTACCTACTCTTGCTGTCAGTGCTCAGACTGCAATTCTCCAAACACTGCCTTCATAGTCATGAGCACCTACCAAATACCAGGGTTGTGCTCAGCTACACAGCTCAGTGGCAAAACCTTCATTTTGCCAGAGCAAGGAAGACCTTGCTCACCCTGCACTACATGCTTGCAAGAAATCAGAGTCACACAATCAACTTTTCTACAGCATTTTGTCTTGGCCATCTGCTACCAGTGCTATTTCTAATGTGCTATTTCACAAGCTATTTCCTCAAGCATTTCTAAAAAACATGAAGTATCTAATAAAACATGTAGCATCTTGAATGAGGTCCATGCCTATAGTGAGTCATAAAACCTCGCAAGGATTCTCTTCAAAAGTCCACATGGAGTTTATTCATATTTCAAAAATCCTTGCAACGAAGCAGAAGTTTCATCAAGATTCTACTGATCACTATGAAAGCACATTTGAAGAAACATGAGAGCCCCCCAAGAGACATTTTTGGATAACTTTATCCCAGTTGAGTTATTCATGTGTGGACACCTTTGCACAAGTGCCTTAATATTATCTAGTATGCAAAAGTGATAATTGTGATGTGTTAGACCCTAGCAGCTTCCTCTGTTTCAAAGCACTCTGGATCACAGCTAGCACACTCATTGCTGGGTCAAAGATGCACACTACTCCCTGAAATCATAGGGGTTTGAATCACTAAGCAGGCCCCTTCACAGAAACTATCTATTCAAATTTCAGCATGAGGAGCTGAAAGACTTCCCTATTTTTAAATAGGGCACCAGAAGGGAGCTTTAACTGAATTTCCCTAAGGACTTCCACAGTACTCAGTCCTCTTTCTAGTCCTATTTCAGTAATTGTGCAATTTATCAAGATGGAGCTAAAAAAAAAACAACAACAACCCCAGCCAGGCTTCTGGCTCATGGTAGTAGACAGTTTTGCTTGGTGTCTCAGGAAATGCTTGATTTCATCTTGTCTGGCTAGTGAAAACCAGCACAAACACACATTACAGTGTCCAGAACATTGCAGGTAGTTATTAAACAATAAAGTCATCACAAAAGTAGGATGTATTTCCACTAGAAGAGTTTGACAATATATACCATGTACTACAGTACTTATTCTATAAGCTTTTCCAGTACAGCATAAAGAGTAGCACAGCATATAGCAACATACTGTACTCTGGTGTTGACTTGTGTAACCTTCTGTTCCCTTTCTCATACAAGTCCAGCAGTTCACAGTGCTACAGTGTGTTATTTGGGATATATATAAAATATGCATAAATATCTGACAAAGTCTGAGCAGACACAGAGGTCTTCGCATACATTTCAATTTTATATTTGCTAATACTACATAATAGAAACAGAACTGTACCCAGTTCTTCCTGCCATATTTAGTACTTTATATAAAATCATACAGTGACGTGATCACATAGTACATCAATCACATATATTTTTTCTTATTGAAAAGTCAGCATTAGGATGATGTCAGGGAGACTACATTATTTTCCCACTAGAAATGTCATCTCTTACACAGAATGTGAGTAAATATAAACTGCAGCTGTTAAAAAACACCTTCTGAACAATGCAACCTAATCTTTGCCTATTTTGTTAACCCACTTAAAGAGGGTCAAAAACAAAAACTGTCTGGGACAATGGTAGCACCTCTTGGATAACATATTTAAGAAGGGAAAAGAACCTGCTGTGTAACAGCAGCTGGAAGACAGGAGTGAAAATACATGAGAAAATCTGTGTTAAAGACCTGCAAAGAGCTACAAAGACTAATGAAACAAAAAGGTGGTGGTTGTTCTATGAAACCACATATTTATGGCTATTTTATATGCTAGTGTTTAAAGACTAAAACAAGATCTTGATAGCTATAGGAGGGATGTAGTGAGGGGAAAAAAAGGGTTAGGAGTGACAAAGAAAATAATCTGTGATGACTGGACACTTAAAGATATGAAAAGATTCACGAAAGCAGAAAAAAATTATATTAAGGGGAGACAACAGAAGGTGACCTCCAAGACAAAGACTCATGTAAAAAGTGACTGTAGGGAGAGTAGAGACAAAGCCAAAACTATTGACTCTGACAAGCTTGTCTTAATGTCCTGCCAGGGGATTAAACTGATTTAACCAAGACAAGGTGAAAAACCTGCCAATAGCAGGTATTACAGTTTGGTAGTACGGTATATAGTACAATCTAACATCCAGCAAAATGGGGAAGGTACACATAATTCCAAATCTAAAATACTCCTATGAACCTTTGGAATGATGTCTAAGTCATGAATACAAGAGTTCTTCAGAGGCATGTGTCAAAGCCTGTGATCCCACACACAGTGAAGATTTGGTCTGGGCAGCTAAGGGAGTGCAAAATTCCATCTCAAACAGGCTTCACAGAAAACCCTGCATCCATATGGGATTCAGAATAGCATGCTGAGAATAGGCACCTAAAAAGGAGGTAGAATCATCCTTTTGAAAGAATGGTTGCTATAGCAAAGTTACCTTTGGTTTTCACCCTGTGGGACCAAGGGAAGGAAGCTTAAAACCACCCTTCCCATTTTCCAGAAGTGCCCTACATTCTACATTCCAAAGTACTCTGTAATGAGATGCTCCTCATTCCTCCCAGGCCCAGGCTGCTAGGCAAAATGAAATGAGGGAATAAGCTAACGGAGCTTGTGTCCTGGAATTTTAGCATGCTGATTTTAGGTATGTTGGCTTTGGTTGAATGGCTAAGTCATGCTCACATAATCCTCTATAAGAAATATGACAAACCAAACTTACTAAACAGGTTCCAGATATAACAGGAAGACAGGTAGACAAAAAACATTATGGAAAATATTTCTGCCAAGTTTTGAAGTGGTTGATTTTGAACATCTGTTTTCTCAACAATTCCAAAAAATAAATTCAAGATGTTTTGCTGACAGGATTCTTTTCAAATAGCCAAAGGAAGTTTAGAAGACAAATCAAAACTATGAAATAATATATATGCTGTTTTACTTTTTCACAGTCAAAATATAAAGTAGTTATGAAACAATACTGGTAACTACACACCAAGGTAAAAAAGCAAGTCCCACATAGCAATCAGTACATGCTCACCTTCATCTGTAATGGTGCAGACAACCATAACAAGCCAAAAGATGGGCTACAAAGATTATCATTCCAAGAACAGGGACAATAATCACTCTGAAAACACAGATTACCACACTTACATTCCCTAATAAGAGAAGTTGTCCATAACTGTGCGACTACTTACCACTCAGAACTAATCTTTTTCTAAGAGGAAGAAAACCCCAAGCCTCCACTCATTCAGCTAATGACCTGTCACTACTTGAAACTAATATTTCTCAGAAAGTCCTTAGTCAATGCTAAATGCAGACAATGCATTCTGATGACTTAAAAAAAATGCATTTTTTATTTTCAGCTTTCTAAACACCCTCCAACCCTCCCACACATACACATTTGGTACCATTATGAATAATGCTAAAGACTACTGTATTCAAAAGACTAAATGGGTAAACACACAAACACATCTATCTTTTTCCTGCATACTGTGAAACCAGTTTTATTTCTTCTTCTTCTATCTATGGATCTTGCAGAATTCCAAAGTTCTGTTTCACTCCTTCTTGTTTTATACGACTATAAGAGGATGCAGAATGGCTGGATGAGGTGTCATCAGCACACATAGGATGCTGCAAGGTGTTTTACTCTTTTATGCTGGTCACCATCATTTAACTCCATTTTCTCAGTACCTACTTAAAACCACACTGCACTTGAAGAAAAGATGAACCCATGAAAACTAACCTATGCATGCAGGAGGAGTTCACTAATGAACACTTGACAATATGACCTCAGACAGCATCAGACTGACAAGACAGTTGGTTTGGACTTCCCAGTCTATTCCATACCTAAATGACTGTGATCACAAAAGCATCCTTCTCCACCTGCAGCTGATCAAGAAAGATTGAGCTCTTTCCATGTAAAGAAGAAATTACTAAATTGCATGAACGGCCTCCTGACTTCTGCAGCAAGTTTTTAATAATTGCATCATATTATTTGGAAAAAGCTGACCACATCTTCACAAATACTTTGCTTCTGTATTCCAGTGCCTGTTACAGTATTCTCCATTTTCTGCAGAGTTCCTTGTTTTACACAAACCTCAGCTCCTAGTCTCTTGCCTTAATACACAGGATCTGCACTGGGACCAGCTCTTGCATTCTGCTACACAACCACGACCTCACATCATTTCAGCAGAAAATTAAACTGTCAGACAACAGGAAAAAGTTCATGAGTGCAAATACAGCGAATTTCTCAGCAACTGAATCCATATCAGAAAACCTCTGAAAAAGTGGACTGGCCATTTTGAAAACTAAAAATTTGTGCTTCTAACTTGGTTTCCTCTTGAAACTGTGCTGTGCATGCAAAACAGATCCATACTTTCAGGAAAACAATATACACATGAAATTATTCTTACTGAATGGAAGGGAGGAAATATTTTTATTTCTATTTTTATTTCATGAGAGAAGAGAATAACACACGTTGCTTCTGTAAGATAAAATTCCTTTAAATTTGAAAGGGCAAAATAATGAAGAATTTACTGAAACCAATATCCTAAGAAATCCTGTATCCCAGGTAACCACTTTTCACAAAAGCTCCTAGAATTACAGCACAAATTAAACAAAGAGTTAACATCTCACTTTGCCAGGTGCTAGAATTCTGGCTTATAGTTCAATCTGTTTCTCCCAGGAAACGAGACACCTACAGCTGCTTTTCAGCAACAACTCTGTTAATTATCAAAGAATAAATGAACCCTTAGTGTAAGACAGAGTGGCATCTAGCTTCTTCAGCCAAAACAATTATTTGTAACAGAATGTTCTTTTAGAGATCAAACTTAGAGGGAATAATCAAGGCCATAGAGAAAGATGAAGGTACCCCAAGGAAATTGTATTCTTTTATAAATGCCCTGTGTGTAAGCAGCAGTGCTAAAGAACTTCTTGATTTAATTTGTATACAGTTCCCTCGAGACTTCTAGAAATTTCAGGTTTAATGATTAAATAATCATTCAGTGTAAAAGTTACCAAGATAACAGCACAGCTAGGAGATAACAAAAATATTCCAGCTGAATGAACCACACTGAGTTGAATGAATCAGGCTGCTGAGGTACCCACTGGTACCACTAGCTGGTATGCTAAATAAAGCTATTCTAATTATAAAGACATAGAAAACAATAAAAAGTAATAAAAATTGAAAGCTACAAGTGTTGAAAATAAACAGTTCCAGGCTTGGAATATTGTGACAAATGAATTTGGAGGTACTACACTTAATATAAACACCTATAAATCAGTGTGGGTTTTTTATACTCAGGGGCCTTTCAGTGGGCCAACCAGTAAAGCAAAGGGAAAGTTATTTACAACTAGTTGAAGCTCTCAAAGTTGCACAGTACACACAAGCCAGTGTATAGATCATTCAAGTCTGGTGAACATTTTCCATCTTAGACATGCACAAAGAGAAATGAATAATATGAAGAAACTGAAAAGTCTGGATAATGGGATTTACAGGAGAATGATCATCAAAACATGGAAAAGCTCCAGCAACTGCAAACAGCCAAATGCATAATAGACAAAAATGCTATTGATTGTAGCTCTGAGCATGCTATTGGTGTTTGTACCCCAATGCCTCTAACATTAGGGGCACCAGAGTTCATTACTGTTTCATGGTAAAGAAACTTCTGTGTAGCTCATTTGAAACTATTTTCACAGAAACAGCTAGGTTGGGAAAGACCTCTGAGATCATCAAGTCCAACCTGTGACTGGTCACTACCTTGTTAACTAGACCATGGGACCAAGTTCCATGTTCAGTCTTTCCTTGAACACCTCCAGGGATGGTGACTCCACCACCTCCCTGGGCAGCGCATTCCAGCGTTTAACAACCCATTCTGTGAAGAAATTCCTCCTGATGTCCAACCAAAACCTCCACTGGCACAGCCTGAGGCCATGTCCTCTTTCCTTGTTGCTAGCTGCCTGAGAGAAGAGGCTGATTGTATCCTGGCTACAGCCTCCTTTCAGGCAGTTGTAGGGACTGGTAAGGTCTCTCTGAACCTCCTTTTCTCCAGGCTGAACACCCCCAGCTCCCTCAGCTGCTCCTCATCAGACTTGTGCTCCAGACACTTCCCCAGCTCCGTTGCCCTTTTCTGGACACGCTCCAGCACCTTGTAGAGAGGGGCCTGAAACTGAAAGCTGATATATGCTTAACATCTTGGTAAGCCAGTGCTACAAAGTGTCAAACACAGAAGCTTCATCCATATCACAAGACTTGAAGATCCATGGGCTCCACTGGTCTCATCTTAATCATGACAAGTCTGGAAAAAGACACTTTGTTAAGAAGTCATCTTAGGAACGGCATCCCAATCAGTTTTGTCCCAGAGGTGCACAAAGTGGTGCTTGCCCCTGGCAGTGACTGAGAGGGTCACTTAAACCTCAGACACCTGACCCAGGTGAGGCCTTGGTGGCTTTCATGGCTCTACTCCTGTGCAACACACGCACCTGATCCCTTCCCTTGCTGAATTTAAGAGAACAGCAAATATAGCATTCATCAGGAATGCATCGCTTTCTAAACAATAAAAATACTTCTTATATGGATCAAAGGTGGAATTCAAACCTCTCAAGTCTCACAGCAATAGACATAAATTATAAAGACATTACTGTTTTAAACAAAAAACAGGATCCACCATGCAGAAGAAAATCTGCCTAAGCAGAAAGTGGTTCATGTCTGCAGAGTGGCTGAAGGATCTGACACATCTCTGAGCTTGTTACAGCTTACGCTGTAACCCACTCCTCCTTCCAAGGATGAGGGAGCATCAGGTATCAGGTCCCTACAGATACTGCCAAGGGAAAATAATGTGTGATCTGCAGTAAGGAGGAGGATGTAGTGATGACACTGTCAATATTCATGTAGAGTATCATTCACAGAAAAACACAATAATTTATTGATGATAACAAAACTCTCTAATAGAGACATGAATTCCTACTGAAACACTTACACCTTGTAAGAAACAGGCTTTTCGCATTTTCTTTTATTCTTTTTCAAGAACAGTTCAAAATAAAGCATTTGCTATTATGCTGTCACCACTGAAAATCTAAGAAAAGGCACAGTGTAAGAGGGAAGATAAAAAAAATTCAGCGAGCTAGTAATGAAATTTCAAGATCTTCCTCACCATATAAATCCATTCATAACTTCTAAGCAAAATACACTCACCTTTGAAAATTAAAAAACTTTTAAAAATCAATCAAACCTTCATTTAAAAAAAGTATAAACATTACCACAGGTTTCAGTGGGCACAGCAGAAGGCCCACAGCATATTTTTAGGCCCTCATGAAGTTAAATGTTTTTAACATAATACACCCATAAAGGTGAAGCCAAGTAATGACTATGTGGCTCTGTAAGAATTAGAGACAACACATAAAAGCACTGTACAGAGAGCACGGGTAGCCTGTAGGACACAGAGAATGGCAGATATACCAGAGATAGAGACTTTGCTCCCTCATGCTGGTACATCTGTCCCCCCTAGTATCTCTGTTAGAAGGTAAAGAGATACAGCAGACAGTTCCCAATACATGTCTGTGTCTGTACCAACTAATCAATGATTCAACTGGAGAACAGAATAGTCTTCATTGGACACAATCCGCCCCAGAAATAAGAAGACAACATGAAGTCATGCAACTCCCAGTTCACTTTGTGCAGAACACAAAATAAAAACGTGGGTTAAAACCCTCCAGAAGTTATGATGCTAAGCATTGGGTTGTTAGAAGAAGTGTACATGCTCATCCCTGGTGGCTAGTAACAAATTGCTTCTATTAATCCAGCCAGCCCAGAGTTACATTATTCCCTTCCGTTAAGTCACTTACGTATGCTCTACCCACTGCATCGATGTGCAATTTCATAACCCAGTCATTAAAGTGCGCTGATTTTACCTTAGGAAGGAAGGACGGTGGTAGGTCTAACTTTGCAGTCATGAAACCAACACCAGGAAGAAAAATTGAGAAATTTCATTAAAAAGAAGTATTCATTAAAAATGGCAGCATGGGGATGTAAACGCAGAGTTCCTGCTGGCACCACTCAAATGATAAATGCACTAAGAAACCCAGTCGTCGGATGTGATTGCAACCAGTCTATAAATAGAGACAATTCCAATTGCTCATATAAATAATGCCTTTGCAAATGATCCCTCAGTCATGTTGTGTTTTGATTAAAGAGCCCTGTGTGAGAAGTGTGAAATGAACAGAAATGCCACTGAAATTCGCTTCCTCTCTTGCACAATACAAACACTTGCGACCTCAACCTCCACCCAACCGAGCACCTTCTTTCTCATTCAAATCAATGGGACATATTCAGTACTTTTTAAAAATAAGGCCTAGTCCTGAATACAAAGGTTTAAAAATTCATGACAGAAAATGTCACTTGTGATCAGTCAGTTTTAACTTCTGGTGTACTTTTTTTCTACTTAATAATTCAATCTTAATGTAAAGATTTTAATGATAGATTTTAAAGCTATTTTGTCACATATACAGTCCTTAAACTGAAAGTCACCTAACATTGAAACTGATTTTGCTCCAGCCTTGAAAATGTCACAGATATTGAAAGAACTTTGCTCCAGCACCAAACAAGAATGACGAGAGGTGAACTACAAAATATTACATCCTATTATTTGCCAGAAATGTATGGATATGCCAGAATTATGGGCATTATTGGCATTTTTCAGTAATCAAAATTATGTAAGTCCAGTTACCTAAAGAATCATAGAATCATTGAGGTTGGAAAAGACCTCCAAGATCATCAGTCCAACCTTTGACCTAATACCACCATACCCACTAAACATATCACAGTGTCCCACATCGATTCACTTTTTGAACACTTACAGGCAGAGAGCCTCCACCACTTCCCTGGGCAGCCTGTTCCAATGGTCTCTTCCACCAGGCAGCAACTGACAGAACAAGAGGACACTGTCTCAAGCTGCGTCAAGGAAGGTATGGGTTGGATATTAGGAAAAAGTTCTTCACGGAAAGAATAATAAAAGTACTGGAATGGTCTGCCCAGGGAGGTGGGAGAGTCACCATGTCTGGATGTGTTTAAAAAAAGACTGGACATGGCACTTGGTGCCATAGTCTAGTTGAGGTGTTAGGGCATGGGTTGGACTCAATGATCTTGGAGGTCTCTTTCAACCTCGTTATTCTGTGATTCTGTAATGCCTCACCACTCTTTAAGTGAATAAATTTTTCCCAATATCCAATGTATACCTGCCCTGGTGTAACTGAAGGTCATTTCCCCTTGTCACTTGTTACCTGGGAGAAGAGGCTGACACCCACCTGGCCACAACCTCCTTTCAAGCAGTTGTAGAAGCAATAAGGTCTCCCCTGAGCCTCCTTTTCTCCAGGCTGAACACCCCCAGCTCCCTCAGCTGCTCCTCATCAGACTTGTGCTCCAGACCCTTCCCCAGTTCCATTGCCCTTCTCTGGATACACTCCAGCACCTCCATGTCTTTGTTGTAGTGAGGAGCCCGAAACTGAACACTGGTGTGTTCTTGCCAGTGCTAAGTACAGGAGAAAAGAGTTTTTTAATAGAATAAAAACATTCTGTAACTTGATAAACTTTACCTTTTTTTTTTTTTTTTTTTTGTGAAAAGTAAAGCTGGCACATTCTTGAAAAATTTGTAATTCAAACCAAGCATTTCAAACAAGTGTCAGTGCACTATATCACAATTTCAAGTGTTTTCCACCCCAATTTGATCACCAAAATAAAAAATAAAAAATAAAAATTAAAAAATAATTTGGGAAATCATTGCCACAACAACTGACAAAGAAAGCCAGTTGGCAGCCCTGAGACCTTGTCTGCACAAGGTCTACTCAGAAAGAAAACGTGTAAGAAATTTTACTTGGAAAGTTAGAATACATAATGAATGATAGTATGTAACAAAATGGCTTATGACTTTCAGGCAAATATAGCAAATACCATTACTTAGTGGGTTGCACCTATTGTTAAATATTTTTTCCAAATTAATTCCTTTTTTAACAAAATCATGAACATCATGTTCCACTTAAAGCATCTCTCTACACCAATAGTTACACACTGTATTTTGCTAGATTTACCTAACTAAAAAACCTAGAAAACATTTAACTAAGTGCCTTATATGCAAATTTCTGAGGCCAGCTTTATGTTCTATGTTAAGTGACAGTAATAGTTCATCATTGTGGGGGCCAGAGCATCTACAGGAATTAAATTACTCCTGTTACTTTAAACTTTAAGTCTACAGTTTCTTTGTCATTCCACAGTCCAGTTCTGTGCAGAAGGTTTTAAGTAATTGGCATCCTGTGTCAGGTGTGAGGATACCATGAGCTGCACAATTGCATCAGCAGGTAACAGGGTATTAGCATGGCAATATACACAGCTAACATTTGTGTCAGACTGCAGCAAACCAGCCTCTAATAGCAGGCAGTCTTTGTCTCCTTTATGCAGCACAGATTTTATATCATCATGTGTTTTAATCTTCCTTCCCTTTCAGGGCAGGTTTTCTGCAGAGATGGGAATGTGCACAGTGCAGGCAGTGAGGGTGTCTCACACCCAACAAGCACTGCTGCTGGGCACTTGGTGGTAGGCGTACCACAAAGGATGTGAAATCCCACTTAATTGTTCTTTTTGACTGCATCAAGCATAGGCTTCCTACTCTTCTCTTCTAGGCCCTTACTAATCAGTGTATCAGCTTCTGTCACACTGTGTTACTCCTGCCTCTGCTTCCTCTGCTTTGCTACTTGACAGCTGTGTTCCCCCAGTTCTCCAACAGTCCTTTTAGTGTTTTTCACATGCGGACTGCGTTTCTTGAACTGACCCATAAGAACTGTACCACTTTCCCTTCCTCATTCTTGCAACAGACCACTTTCTTGGATGGCATATTAAAGAAGCCAACTGTGTCGGTCTAATAAGCCCCATACATATTAGGATGAACTATGGGGCACTCCATACTTGTTCTTCCCACTCAGTTTGACTTGTACAGCTACGAAATTCAATTAATGAAATGTACAGTCTTCACCAACATGCACTAACATATTCATGTCATTAGGCAATACTGAACCACAATGACAATTTGGATTCTATGCTGTAATTACTCACGAACAAACTGATCCCAGGAGCACACCTCAGGAAGATCTTTTAGATTAGGATCTCATCTTTTTCAGTGTAATTATGCCACGCAGTAGGCGTCAGTATTTCTCTTTTTCTATCTTAGCTGTCTTGAATTTGAAGCATTCCTTCACACTAACCATGAGAAAATGTGATTGATTCTGTGATATGTCTAAAAATCCTACAGAACAGTAGGTAAGCATTATATAGGGAGATATTTCTGCTATGTTCTTTATAAATACATACACACACATTTTTGTCTGCTGTTGGCTGATTCTTTGACTTCATCTGTTTGAGCCTAAACCCCAAACTCATGATGTGTGGTATCCTCCAGGAACTTATTCCCAGATGGATAGCATAAATGGGGTTGTTATTTCAAAATAAAGATTAAGATTAGTGCTTATCTTCTCAGTAAGGAAAATGCCTAAAAAAATTAAATTGTGACCTGCATGACTACCTTTGATATTGGTATATTACTATGATGATATATTACTATACATAATATATTACTATAATGGGATAGACAAAAAAAATGAACAAAAGAGTAGGTGTACTCAGCTCTGGACCAACCAATAAGTGTGAAAGTAGTCCCCAAACCAGTGCCAGCAGGAGAAAGAAAGACGTCTCTTCCTGTTGCTCACTGGCAAGAATATGAGAGACTAGAAAGTAATTATTATGTAGGACTTCCCCCTTTCAGTGTTCCAAGTCCCCAGCTCAGAGAGCACAGTTTTGCTACAGTACTGCTCCAATCTGAAGCTGTATTTCCAAAACTCAGGCTGTGATAGCAGGAGAGAAAAAGGCTGACAAGTAGGCGTTGAATTTGTGCCTTAAAAAATGCACTCATCACTTACTAGACTGCTCGCAAAACAATGTTAAGGATATAAACTCCCAATTTTCTTGCAGTGTGTAGCTGATGTTCAGTGTGAAAGATGGTTTCAAACACTGACTGAAGCTTTGAGTTTAGGCTGATAGGGGTCCCTCTTCTGTGACAGGTTATTTGAAACTGAATCTCCACATTTTTGTTATTTCCTTGCGTATCTAGAGGGAAAAGAGTTAGTGTGTCCATGCAATCTCAGGTTTAACAAGAAAACTAAACAAGGCTTTAACACTTCCATTTAATATTTCCTCTGACAAGTTCATTTTTCTTTATTTTCTCATGGAGTTCTGTTTCCTATTCTATGTAATAAATACACACAATTTTCCTCACGAGTAGATTGTGGCATTGTAGCAAAGAAAAATTGTAGCAATTTTTCAATCTGGCATGCCCATTATAATTCTTCACAATAATTGTGAAGACACCAGAAATCCATCTTTCTCACTTTCATACCAAATTGTTATTAGAACAAGAAAAGGAATTATTCACCTTAACCCATTATGGATGCATTCACATTAATACAACAAATACTGTTATTCCATTTTGAACAAATTGCTATGTATAACATGCCTTGTCTTACTCATCTTTTATCCTTCAGGAGAAATCTTCTATAGCATGAAAGTCAAACCACATGAAGTCACAGATGGAATGGAATTGTTTTGGAAAACTGGTAAGCAGAAATGACAGCCTACAGATTCATGCTCTATCAGTTACAGTGGAGGGAGCATACCTCCCTCACCTAACATAAGTGTGGAAGAGCAACATAGCACAGCAACCAAAGAGGAGCTTATTGTAGACACAGATACTGAAATATTTTAGAGAAGAAAGATCAGAACTATTAAATAATTACTATCAATACACACCTGCTCCTAATTGATTTTAAAATCCTTCCTCTTTCTTTTACCAAAACAGATACATTCTCATTCAAAAAAAATTTTTTTTTAATTTGTTTTAAAATCATGAGTTATGAGCATCCTGATAAAAGTATTTGAAGATTATTATCTTATGTGATCATTTATTATTGGGATCTGTGAGATTATCAATAATGAATGCAAACTTAGAAGTGGGTTAAAACAGAACACAGTATGACTGTTGAGGTTTAAGAATTTAGTGCTCCCACTGAGATTCTCCAAACTATGCTGCCACTCATTCATCTCCCTTCCCCCTGCATCGAGCTGGAGAGGAGAACTGGAGGCACAAAAGGTAAAAATCATGGGTGGAGATAAGAACAATTTACTGGAAACAGCACTAAGATAAGGAAAGAACAGTAACAGCAACAACACTAATAACAAAAGTGCAGAAAAAAGAGGGAGTGAATCACATGCAAAGAATGCTCACCACAGAGATCGACCTGACCACATTAACCCTGACCACTCCCTCCAGCTCGGAGCCAGCGGTACCCAACCACCCCTCCGGCTCGGAACCGGCACCACCACACCTACTCGCCCAGACCCGGCTCCAGCATGGTCCCAAACAGGACCATTCCCAAACACTGGTACAGCTGATGCCACACTGCTGGCTGCAGGAAGGGCTTGGCATATAAATACAAGCTCTACTGTGACACTTTCCCATACCCATCTTATTTGCAAGTTAAGACAAATAAAATCAGTTTAAAGGTATTGGTCAGTCAGTCTAACAATTTGATACCTTGCTAGGATATCTGAGCTCTTCCTCAAACTGGCTGGGCAACAGTCCATTAAGACAAATTTGACTCATATTTCAACACCAATCTCTGGTTTATATTTCATATGTCTGAAACAAGACAAATAGCTGAAAAAATTACAATTATTGATTTTATTGATACAAAACCACATGCAGAATGCTTTCCAAAGGTAATACAAAGACAGCAGGAAAAACTGAAAAACTACAATTTCCCATAAAGGGGGATACACAGTAATTTGTGAGCTCAAAACACAACTCCCTTATTTTCTAAAGAAACAGTTGCTGTCTAGCTTTACCAACTTGTACAATTTTAAAATGATTACTCTGTACATTTTAGTCAGTTTATAAAATGCAGCCAAGAAATACGTGTTTGCAAGGACATCTAAACAAACACAGAAATACAGATGAAATTTCAATAAATCATCTAAACCATCTGCCTAAATCATCTATGCACTGCTGCAGTATGAATTACACCTCTATTCCTTCAAGAAAAGGTCTTACCTTTCCTGAAAACTTCTGAGATAACACAACATTCCTGTGCAGTTTAGTCTATTGCTTTACTAAATATTTAGTCAGAGAGTTCCCCGAAGCATAGCACAAATATTTGTGTGTGTAAAAATTAGGCTAATCACTATTTGTTTATTTCCTTCATCCCCTGCCACCTCTTTGGGACAAATATTGAGAGCCCTCTCTATAGCAACCTAGTGCAGAGCACAAGGCTTATGTACTTACTGCTACCATTTCCCTCTCTCCCTTCTCTTGCCTTCTTTCCTCCCTTCCTCCACCACCTCAAATTTTGCCTTATAGTATGCATCTACTAAATCTCTTCTTCTTTTTTTAAGCTTAATGTGTTATGACAAAACAGCTTAAACATATCTGTATCTAAAGCCTGGCATGACATTAATTTGCAACAGTTTGCCTATTTCTGTAACTCAGCTCCATCAATGGGCTCTGAAAAATTCATATTCAACCTCTGCTGATCATGCATACAAGGAAACAAGTTGATACAACCTGCTAGAATCTGTTTCAGGTTTTGGAGTTTTAAAAGAGGAATAAATGAATGTTGAATATGAACCACTTAAAAACTTCCTGAAGTAATGCAGAGATAGCCCAAACTTTGTTTTCTTTTGAACAAGAATACTACTGTCCAACTATACACTGTAGTATGGAAGAGTTTTGATTTACATGCAATGGAATCGAGAGAAGAAAAAGTTTCATGGGCAGAATCTGTCACTAGAACAGCCAAAACAACTGAACCTGGAAGGAAGCAGAAAAGCTTCTGAGCACACACACTCTTCTTCAGACCTGCATCAAAAGCAACAAATCTCAAGGTAACAACAGGACAGGAACAAGTACTCCCAAGTTTAACATCATGACGTTATTTATCAAACATTCTGAATGAAAACAGTGGTTAGGAGTGGAGGCAAATGTGTGTGTTCTTTAGGCATCTCTAGGCCTATGTTAATATTTCATTTTTCTACAGGAACTTTTCTCAAATTGCCAGAAAATATAAGAGGAGACAAGAGCAAATTAAATTGTTTCTGTGACTGTCTCATTTGCAGAAGTGCACAGCAGATAATTATGCAAGAGAAACTAAAGAAATGGAGCTGGATCACTTGATTATGGATTGCATGGGAAACAGCTTTTATCACTAACTTTCCACAGACCCAGAAGTGTTGTGGGCAGATCACTGAAATCAGTTCTTCAAGAGTTAAAGAGTCAGCAGTGTGCCCTGGCAGCCAGGAGGGCCACCCGTGTCCTGGGGGCATCAGGCACAGCATGGACAGCCGGGCAAGGGAGGGAATTGTCCGGCTCTGCTCTGCTCTGGGGCAACCTCACCTTGAGTGCTGGGGGCAGTTCTGGGTGCCTCAACACAATGAAGATTTAAAGCTGTTATAGAATGTCCAAAGGAGGGCTATGAAGGGTGAAGGGTCTGAAGGAGAAAGCCAAGGAGTGGATGAGGTCACTTGACTTATTCAGCCTGGAGAACAGGAGACTGAGGGGAGACCTCAAAGCTGTCTACAGCTTCCTAACAAGGGGAAGGGGAGGGGCAGCCATTGATCTCTTCACTCGGGTGACCAGTAACAGGACCCAAAGGAACAGCATGAAGCTGTGCCAGGGAGGTTTAAGTTGGACATTAGGAAAACTTTCTTCACGCAGAGGGTGATTGGGCACTGGAACAGGTTCCCTAGGGAAATGGTCACAGCACCAAGTCTGATGGAGTTTAAGTGGCTCTAAGGTGCCTACAGCTCGGTACACCACACCCTTATTGTTATACAGCAAATTATTTGAGTGTGACAATTTTAAGAAGGACCCTGACAAGGCACAACATGCCTTCCTTACGGTGCTCTGTTCATGCAATGTAGATACACTCTCAAATTCTGACAGCACTTTTTCTTCTGGTTTTCCTCACCACGACAATGGCAGCCTTAGCACTTAATTGACTTTTAGCATTAGATACCACTGTATGTCAGCTATGTCCTTGCTTATTTGAGAAATGTGACATATTGAGCATTTTGAAATTTCAGACTGACTACATGTGTGTTATGAACAGAGGTGAATCCAACATCACTTGAATTCAGTTTGGGCGTTATTTATCACTCAGAACAAGCAGAACCAGGAATTCTTCTTGAAGAACTGGAATTACCGGTTCATCAATAAAGTCCTTTATTTTTCTTTCTTCTGTCACTTGATATGCTTCTACAACAACGCTGCATCCTACCTAAGCATTTCAAAGGGGACTTTACAGTTACTTAATTCCACACCATTATTTTTGGTACAACCCCAGCTTCTGCCTTACTCTATAAAAGGGAATAGTACTTCATTTCAGTAAGCTGCCTTTCTCTGACAATTTTTAATATGCCACAGGAAAGTGGGTGCCAATCTTTTTAAGAAAAACTCAATATAGTTGAGTTGATTGAAAACCACAAGTGAAATATTGTTCCTAGGGACATTTTCTATTCTTGGCCAGCAATGTCAATTTGATCTTCCTATGTAACCATTGAATCTAATGTCACCTATGCTCTTCCATAATTTCAGAAAGCAATTAGCCATTCCTTCACTAACAGGACTCCTATAGTCTAAATGCAGTAAAATTCACTGTGTTTCTTAAGTACGTTGTCATGCTTCCTGTAGGAATTATTAAATTGAAAAGTAGCAGTGATATATATAAATGCTGCTGTGGGCATGACTAATCCAGTCCACACAATGGTTCAGGATACTGCAGACCGAAACTTTTATTTTGTCACTTTCCTCCTAATGGCATCTTACACAAAGAAGAATAATAAACTGTTCTGGCAAACTTGCTCCCAGATTTTACCCTGAATGAGACTGCACAGAACCTCCCTCGTCCTATCTGAAGGGGTGACAAAATGCAGGCACCTCTCATATGACAGGCAGAGGCATGAGCCCTGCGTGTCAGACACGGGGAGAACTGAGAACACCCATCTCCACAGCCGTGGGATGAAGGTGCAGCCAACTAGGGCAGGAAGGGCCAGTCACTCCGTAGGGACAACCCTGCTCCTGGCCTGTGTGGGATGAAGTGTGCAGGTGTGTGTCCAGGGTCGGATACGGTGACACTGTCTTGCTGTGCAACCACAAGGCTGGAGGTCTGACAGGCAGCCCACCACTGATGTAATCACTATTCATAGTGGTGCTGTAAAGTACTCGCCAACCTGCTTGTGAAGTGTTTCACTGTGTGTATACAGTATTTTAGTTTAGGAAACACCTAAATTTAAGCTCATTATGCAGCAAACCCGTGCTGGTTTTGTTGCATTATTCTAAGCTCCTGACAGTGTTTAATGAGATAGTTTACTTGTTTATCTATTGGTCCTGGTCGAATGGAAATTAAAATTATCATAGCAAGATAAGTACCTTATCCATTGCAAGAAAGCATCTGTCTATATTCAGAAAGTGCATCTCTTGGCCACCTCAGCTTGTTCAGGAATTTCTACTAATTCTTCACCTCATGAACAATATTCACAGCTTTCTCTTCCACTTCATGCTGCTTCTACCTCCATGCTCCCCTTTTTCCCACATCCAAGTCTCTTGATCACCTCAAGAGTTGTTTTCCTTTCTTTTCGTCTTAGTGCCACCAGATTTTAAAAGAAAAATTAAGGATTAACTACTTGCAGCTGTCTCGTTCATTCTAGCACTATAAAGTATTTTTAATCTCCTCTTCTTGCTAAACTCCTCTTTTTAAGAGTGTGATATCTATTATTCTTTGTGCATAGCCTAGAACAATGGAGTGCATTATTAACTAGCCCGTGAGTAGCTATGTTACCAGCACTATGGTATAAGTATATTTTATGTATAGAGCCCACATTGCATATATACACATATGAATAAACACACATCAGAGATACCAAATTAGGTAGCTCGGTAAATTTTAAGAACTGGAATTCAGGAACAGTTAATTTATCCTAGCTTACTTCTGCTTTTTTCCTCTACATACCAATGACAGTTCATTAATACATTCTCAGCATGTTACCAGGAACAGCTGTTAAATAATAAATGCTGTACTGTATTATTTTCAGTAGGTGCTTCAGCAATTAAACTCTGGGTGCTTAATTTCTAGCTCAGTTAGGAAAAATAACTGCATCTTATGCAACCAAGTAAAATACGAGGAATTACCAAAGAATAACAGAAACATCAAAATACTCATTGTAGAGAATTATTGTTCTCTGTGAGAAAATGTTGGAAACTCAATGCAAATCAACACATCAGAACCTCGTGTATTTAATTTTTTTTTAAAATCAATCCACCCTCAGGCAGCACAACTCCTAGGCTGTAGGCAAGAGAAGTAGAGAGAACCTATGGGCGGAGGCATGACAAAAAGGGACCCTGAAGTCCCACACTCCCAGAATCAGTCTGCAGCATCATTAACTAGATGCAACATGAAACCACACTCTACAGCTAACTCTCTGAATATTCACCACTAGCTTGGAGTAATATCCACCAGAAGAAAATCTTCAAAAACCCTCAACAATCTTGCACATTCAAATTTTTAAATAACTCTTAGCCAAACAGCCTAAAATTAAGATAAATTAATACTTGAGGAAAAAAAAAACCCCTACATTTCATTTGGTCTGCCTACATAATACATATGGCATTTCCTAAACATGAGAATCAGCTTTGACTACAGAAGGCTATTAAGCTACAAAGCATAAAAAAACCCCAAACCTGACAGCTACTATCCACCAGCTTTTCCACTTGCAAGCTATCTTGATTGCCTTAGTTTACACAAACAATTGTTCAATTAAAAAAAAGTATTTAAAAATATGGCTAGGACTGCAAACATCCCTGTGAAATGTTTATATTATCAGCATAGTCTGATTTATATTTTTAGTTTTATATTTTTTCAATCAAGTTTCTTAAACGTACTATACCTCTCTGATAGTCATTTATCATTTGAGAAGAAAAGTAAGAACTATCACCTTTCACAGGCTGTCTTGTTTGAAAAATAGTTATTTTAACTACTAAAGCTACTAATAAACTAAAGTTTTATTACCTTAATAAAATAGTACACATAATAGACTGCAGTATTACCTTGTTCTAGCTTGAAATGTATTCATATGATTTACATCTGGACAATACTACACCACCCGACTCATTATTCTGAATAAGTTAACTATTTTATCTCTCCACAACAAGACCAAAATACATGAAATATTAATTCCCCACAGAAATTATTTCCCCAATAAATGCACAAAATTTTCAGACTTATAACATGGTTTTAGTTTCCTTTTAAAAATAAAAGTTAATTTAATATTAAAGAAACATTAAGAATAACTGATTGGGTGGGTTTTGTGTGCAAGTATTAGCTTTTCAAACAATCAAACTCTCTGAATGCAAAAGCTTATCACACAGCTGTTAGAAGGACTGCATTCATTAACGTCAGCTATCAATCAGTCACAGTAGAACTCTCCTTAAAACATGAAATGTGATTTGCATAGAGGCCTGCTCACTGTTACTGAGCACTAGTTAACGAATCCTTCCTTTCATCTCAAGGTACAGTACGTCATGGAGTATTATCATTACTTAAAGCATAAGAATATTTGGAATTAATTACATTTTCTTACTTTGTGCTACATATATGAAGGTGGTGATGCCCTGGCACAGGCTGCCCAGAGCAGCTGTGGATGCCTCATCCCTGGAAGTGTTCAAGGCCAGGCTGGATGGGGCTTTGAGAAACCTGGGATAGTAGAAGGCATCCCTGCCCATGGCAGGGGGGTGGAATTCAATGATCTTTAAGGTCCCTTCCAACCCAAACCATTGTGTGATTCTGTGATATGCTATGCACCAACCCTGCAAACCTCCTTTTTTCTGTACAGTTCCTCAGTTATCCTGAGGATTTTCACTAGTATTTTTACATTGACAAGGAACTACTTGACTGGGGTTGAAACTAGTAAAACTACAAGTCTGGATAGGCTTACTGCATTATGAAGTACATTTATTAAAAATGACCTGAAGTTGAAAACAAAGAGCATTTTATACTTGGTTGTTAAACTTGGCATACTGAAATGACTAGGAACATCTCACACCTCCTGCTCGCCTGACTCTTATGAGTCAGTCATGAGTCTCATTACATTTCATGGTGACTTTATGCCACATTTTCAGATTCATAGTACTTTAAACAAATGAGATTCAGGTTCTGAGCCCCATGCTTCAAGAGAAAAAAGACCTCAAAAATGAAGCCTAAAGGACATGACACAGCAGAACAATAAGAAAAGCCCAAGAATATTAACTTTTAATGATACATAATTTGGAGGGATCTGTTACATGTGATGGAAATAAGGTAAAGAGTCCTCTGAGCCAGCAAGAACCAAGTTAACTTGAAGAATACACAAACCAGCACCAGTTGAGGCAGATGCACACCCAGCACAACACACCACGACCACGGGAATGATGCTTCCAGACCCAATCTGCTAGCTCTGCACAGCACAACAATACACCATACACACAAACCAGCTTGGGTTTGGAAAACAGTGAGATTTTCAACACACTTGTACATTTCCTCATGCAGGTTTTTAACAAATTCCACAGCAACAAGAAAGGTTCGTGCAAGTTCCGTGACCTGAAACCTTGGCTACATTATTCAGTAAAGCAGGTAACAAATTAGAGGTTAGCCCAAGTCCATCATCATTAAAGAAGTTTGACTAATGTCATATTATGTTCTACATGACAATCACTGTCAGCATAATGTTTCAACTATTACGTAGACAAATGAAACTTCATTCAACTCACCTGATGCACGTCTAGTGAATCGGTTTACCGCTGGAGCTGAAAGAAAATACAACATTTTGATTATTTTTGTAGTAGTTTGACTTGCTTTAAGCATAACAATGTTATACTTCATTCAAAGTGTGACAACTATAAACACCTGATAAGCATTATTTTTGTATCTTTATAGGAACCTGTCACACCATTCGTATACACTTTAACTCTTAAGTATCTTCGCAACAGATAGCACATAGTAACTAAAAAGCTTTCAAGACCATTTTCAGCTTTCTAAGAGTTACTGCTGTTCATGACTGGATGTGAAACATTCAGATCTGCATTTCCATTATTCATTGAGCGCACAGAAATTGGCACCTTGCAAACAATAGTGCAAGCAGGGATTAAAAAAAAAATGTAAAAAAATTTACTTTACTTTTACAAAATATACCTACTGGAAATCTGGAACTAAAGATATTCCTATAGAGAAAGAGATTAATTTGTAATCCCATTAAAAGATCAACTTTTGCTTTGACTAACCTTTAAAACTCCTTGGGTAAGTCAATAACAATGCCAACCCCCACCAAAACCCCAGTGCAAATGTTTTATAGTGCCATCCTGGCACATCTCCAACTGCATGCTGCAAACATTTGTAATCAGACTCCTGTCTTGTTTCCAACTGGGAGAGACTGCAAAATACAACTTAAACCACATGGCTTTGCCTCCATTTCATTTCTAGGTTTACTGGCTTCTTCAAGAGTTACTACAGACAAAATAGATAAATAGTTTTATGTTTTGCCTTCCAAATAGAACCTTCAGCTTTCTCCTAATTAGTAAAAAACACTGGTCTTGAACTCTACTTTCGTGTGATGTATTAACTGCTGGAATAAACAGCAAGAAGAAAATCTGAATGACCTAATTTCAAATGTGGGCAGCAGCTACATTAAAAATGTATGCCCTTACAGTGCTTATTAATATTCAACCTTAAAAACTGCTCTTCATGCTTACACAGAACTGAAAAATGAAAAATATTGAACTTTTTTTTTATCCCACTAAATTTTACATGGGAGTTATGCATCATGTCTTGAACACTTAAGACAAGAGAAAAAAATTGCTGAGAAAAAAGAAGAGACAGTAGCAACAGCCTCAGATGCAAAATGACTTTTTATTCCTTTGGGGACAAAAAACCAGAGCAAAGCTACAATTTCTGAACCACAGTCACAGATGGTTTGTGCAAGCACATACAGGAGTGACAGGTCCAAGTGGCAAAAAAATACACTGGGAAACCTGACTACAGAGGTTTGGAGTGCTAGTCACAAGGAAGGAAACCTCTGGTCAAGAAGCTGTTATGAACCCCAAACATATATATAGATGAGCACAAGAGTAACATAACCAGCAAAGTTATTTTGAAACATGAGTTCTAATTCCCCCCAACAACTTTTCTTTTAAATAAAAAGACAAAAAAATGTAGACATATTTTTTATCAAAGCAGACACCGTATTTTATGCAACCGCCGTTTTGTAACATGGGGGCTGTTTGATTCCTCAAAACTGTTTATTTTGTCACTATTTTTATGGACCAAATTCATTTCAGGACATCAGTCATGACTGTCACCATCAGATGGCTGAGTTGTTTCCTCAAGCAGGTAACTTTGCAGCAGGTCCCAGCAGATGTGCTCATATAAAAAAAAATGGAATCTGACATATTTCTAACAAGAAAGCATAAAACAATGTTTCACTCCCATTCAAAAGCTTTCCCCAAACTCAGGGAGGGCTTTGGCTGTCAGTTCCGTACATAATCTGTAGATATGAAGGTTTAACTCCTCCAGACAGCTACCTCAGCACATTTAAAAAAAAAAAAAAAAAAAAAAAAAAGGAACATATAGCACAAAACTAACATAATTTGAAACAAGTTACTGGAATTGTCAAAGAAAAAAGTTTTTTCCAGCTAGATAATTCTAAATTCACTCTTTTATTTGGCTGCAATAAGCTTAACTTATTGTGCAACAGATTTTACAAATTATTTACTGTTAGGAAAAAAAAGAAAAAAATAGCAAGAATGTCAGAACCTTGACCAGCAACTATTTTTGAGCTTATGTGAATAATTAGTGTTTCAGCAGGAACCAGACAAAGCCTTCCTGCCCAGACTGGGATTTCACGGAGGTCATCCAAATATGTTACTGGGAGATGTAAAAGCAGAACCCACAGTTCTTTGTTATGGAGCAAGTTGGACTGCTCTTTCTTTTTCTGGTAGCAAATCACAATATACTTTTGTTGTCCAGAAAGGTGGAAGCATTAGCATACAAGAAGGTCTCAAATAATAATCAGGCCTACAGGAATTTAGCTGGTGTTTTCAGCACAAAGTAAATGTGTGGTCAACCAGGTCACTACAATGTCTGGCAGGATAAGAATAGTAATGTGGGCAAAAGAAACTCTAAGATGCATTTTGCTTGAGGCATAAAACAAATACTAAAATATCTTGCAAACATGTCAGGAGCGGAAAGTCTTGGCTCAGAAACAAATGGACAAATCAATGGCAGAAATATTCAATGAGGGATATTAAATGCTCCTCCTGGAGCCACACAGCATCAGGAACAGCAAAGAGATTCCCAGGGAAGAAACACTATTTATTCTGCCTGTGATTATCATCCTCCCTGGATATCTATTTTTAGCCACCATCCTTACTGAGTTTTGAGTTAGGCTGACTCTTAGGTTTGGACTGAGATGACTGTCCCGATTCACACAGCTCAAGTGAAAGTGGTACCCACAGAGACAGGGATGCCAAGAGACAGTCTTGGCATCCAGGTTGAATTATGAAGGTAGGTTTGAAATCCCACTCACAGGACACAGGAATATTGCACTTAAATCCACAGGTTCAAGCTGCAAGCTACACACACATAGAAGTGGTGCTTAGGCATTGTGATTCCCACCCTGTTGCTTCAGCTGCTCCCCAACACTTTGCTCCCCTCCCAGCCATGTTCACAAGCAGGTTCTCAGGACTCTAAGTGCCTGCCTGCAGGCACAGAAAAAAAGCAGCTGGCTCTGTGCTCTGCAGGCTGCCCAAGGACTGCTCCCTACAATGTGAAACCCAGGCAGCCTTGTTGGAGGGTCACTCCATCCCTAATAACATGCTGGATGCAATACTGCTGACGCACACCAGTTCACAGCTCCAGTTTTCCAGCAGGGCTAAATGTGGGAAGGGACTGGGCATGAGGTAATACCTATGTAGCCATTGAAGTTAACTCTACAGAAAAAATACACATAAAAGTTATAGTGACATTGTGCTGAGGGCTGGTTGCTCAAAATGATTCAATCAAACAACTTGCTAGAAAAAACCACAGTAACTTACAGGAACACACACATCCCCACTAACCTGTGCAAAATGTAGAAGGAACAAAACTCATGGATTGCAAAACCTCACCATTGCAAAAGGCAGGGATTTTTCCCAATAAAAGGTAAACAGATATGCAGATAGATTCAGAACATGTCCAGTGACATTTAATATTTTTTTGCAGTATCAGAAAGGGTGCTGCACCACAACGAATAATGTACAGCTGTGCACAGAGAATCTTGTTTACAAACATGGTGTCACTCCGATATTGAACATGACTCTTCATGTTCTACTTTGTTTCAACCAAAATCCATTACAAACTTCAGAGGGGGAAATTATCAGGGGGTGGGGTGGGTGTGTGTGAGAGAAATTACAGAGGTCTGTATCCTGATAAAGTTTTGATTAAATTACCATTTGAAAGTGCACAAACTCATGTGACATATTCCAGTAGTTTGATTGTTAGCACTACATAAGAGAGAATTCCACCATCTGTCACTTGTTAGCAACTGAAATTCATGTTTGAAAATCCTTGCTCAGAGAACTGTACAGAAGTACAGCTTCTAAAATGTTTTGGCAATACAGATCAAGCAAATAAACAGAAGTAATTGGTAGATGATCAAGAGCAGCATAACTTTGTAAGTAGAGGAGGAAATGGGAGTCTGTGGGGTGGTTTGCAGAGTAGCAAGACTAAGAAGATAATGCTAAGAAAGGATCCCTACCTTGGCATCCTCTAGATGGTTAACCTGTTCTAATAGCCTGAGCTGTCCCTTTTTGCAAACTCACGTTTTAAATGCTTTTGCTTCAGAAACTGCCAGAGATTCTTGTGCCATTAATGTCACCTAGAATAAGAAGCTAAACACATCATAGACATTAGACATGCAGCCTTCCTAAGAAGTCAGGGATTTAACAAGAGGTTCTGCATATCAGGGGCTGTTGAGGACATGCCTGAGCACTGTGAAACCAGACCTGTAAACGGGTGGTTCCTGCAGGTGTGCAAACCACAGCAAAGACACATCCCCAGGTGTGCTGCAGAGTGCACAGAACCCTGTGTGTTCCCAAGCCAGGGTGAGCACACCCCGCTCCCTGCAGCTGCTCTGGGGGACAGAGGCCAACAGGAGACTGCTCAGTCTCCTGCCACACTTACAGCAACCCAAGGTAATGCTCTTTCAGAGAAAAACACACAAAGCCAAAATGCCTGCTTGGAGTGACAAGGGCTGGCAGGGGATTAGTGATTAATCTTCAGTGTTAGTAAAAATTAGAACACTTTCCACAAGCCTCACTTTCAATCAGCCACTGCAATTTCTTCATATGGCAAAGGACTAAACCCCCTTAAAAAAAAAGAAAAACAAGTTTAAAAATAAACTAAGCTATTACATGTTTAAAACCTTCAAATTTGGCAACCCATAGCCCCCCAAACCCCATTCTTATTTACAAAGCAGGAATACTGCTAATGTAGCTTAATGGATAGACGAAGAGAAACATCCACACCATAGTGTGCCTTCCTTGTGTGGAAAGCACAAATGCCCCAGGCGAGGTTAGGAAACAGTGTCATATCCAAATCATACATTTTTTTCTATCCTGTTGAGGGCAAAACTGTTAAAACTCTCAAGGACCTCACTGAGGTCAGTGGGTCAAACTTAGTCCAAATTTGAACAATAGACTGAGAACCTGCTCTGAACACACTGTCTGATTTTATTCCATTTAACTCTAGTGTTTTCAGTAGATTTATTCCTGATTTAACTATGGTCTTTTCACCATATACCTCAAAATCCCAGGCTAAATTTTAACCGATCAGAATCATGGGCAGTATATATTCCACTTTTTCAGTTCCAAGATTACCTATTTCTCAGAGGTCTCAACTTTCAGAAAAACTTTGAATTATGCTTATTGCAATCACATTCCTATATTACGCTAATTAATATTCACTTGTCTTCTTTCATAAACAGATTATTAATTAGAATGACCTAATCAGAACAAGAGCAAAATCAAATCTAAATGAATGCCTCTCTAAAATACATGCTTTAGCCAGACTTACGTTTTTATGTGCCAAATGAAGGAAATACAGTTAACTCCTCATTACCCAGGACAGTGATAGGCTGGGACACCATGGATAATAACAGTAATTTGGAGCCCCTCTAATTTCCCTCCATCACAGAAAACTTTCACTTTAGTTCAGGATTATTCCAGGTAGAACGATTATTTCAGAGGCTCAGACTAACACAAGGTAATACAGTTATGTTAATGTACCTTCACACTGATAAAACCTCACAAAATCTCAAGGAAAGCATGACAAACTCACTGACAGTTTGAAGAAATGACTCTGACAAAGAAGGGAGTTGTCAGGTCTATGGAGAATGGTTCTTTTCTCTGTGAAAAGCTATGACAACCTTGAGGAATGAGAAGAAGGGATGTGCACAGCAAATACATAGCTATTATTTGGAAGACAAACAAACAGTCCTAGCAATACAGCAGTTAGAGCATAGTTTTCAAAATATTTCTCTTTCAATTTCTGGAAGTTTAACAGCAACAGTAATATTTTAACAATGAAATACGTGAGGTATGTTTTATTATTTCCCTCACCAAATAAGTCAGCCTCAGAAGATGATTTTTTTATTAAAAACAAAACTGAAGAAGCACATAAGCTTGGCCTTTACATAAAGAGAAAGGGTAAATCATAGCCACACAGGTGCAAGCTGTATGTACCAGTCAGCCAAGGAACCTGACAGGTTAGACAGCAACACTGCCACCAAATTTCCCAATAAACAAATCTCAGTATCTCAAAAATATCTGAAGCCCACTCCAAAACTCTGAATTACCTCTGGGAGGAATACCCACAGTTCCTCAAAGGGCAAGATCTGCACACAGAGGAATCTGGCTCCATCCAAAGAAAGGTGCGTTGCTGGAAGGCATTGCAAGTACACACTTTCAAGGAAGAAAGAGCTCCCTAAGGAGTCGAGACTTCTCTGCAGCTGGCGAGACAGAGTGCACATGGACACGTGCATTCACATACAAAGCAGAATGCAGGCAGTGAGGCATGAAGGCAATGCAGGCTTTCAGTGAATCCTGTAGACTGACTGAGAAGCCAAAGATGAGAGAGAAACAACACTGTAGTGGTAGCATTTATGTGCTACTGGGAGAAAAAGAAAGAATAATTTGGCTGTTGCAAGAAGAGTAGATGTTGGCAAGAAAAAATGGCTTCATCTCATGGGATGCCCTAAAATTTATTTACTTTTTAATTAAAAATGACATCTACAGATTTTATAACCATCTGTACCAAAACAAATACATACATAATTATTGCTGTCTCTGCAGACATCAATACAACTATAAAAGGATTAAAATATACAGGAACCAGAATATCTCAGTATCCCCATTTTTCTTTATATGCAAAATAAACTAAATTTACGAGATTGTAGTCCTAAAATGCAGTTGGATTTCCAGGCTGCCAGCACATACTGTGGGGTCATGTTGAGTTTCTCATCCACCAAGACTCCCAAGTCTTCCTTCTCAGGGTTGCTTTTAATCCATTCTCTGCCCAGCCTGTACTTGTGCTTCAGATTGCCCTGACACAGGTGCAGTACCTTGCACTCAGCTGTGTTGAACTTCTTGAGGTTCTCACAGACCCACCTCTCAAACCTGTTAAGGTCCCTCTGGATCCCTTCCCTCCAGCATGACAACACCACACAGCTTGGTGTTGTTGCAAACGTGCCGAGGGTGCACTCGATCCCTGTCACTGGCAAAGGTGTGAAACAGCACCGGCCCCAGACTGACCCCTGAGGAACCCCAGCCCTCACTGCTCTCCTCTTGGACATCGAGCTGTTGGTCACAACTCTTGAGTGCATCCAGCCATTATTATCCAGCCGTTTGTTATCCACTGAGTAGTCAAATCCATGCCTCTCCAGTTTAGAGACAAGGATGTGATGCAGGACAGTGTCAAATACTTTGCACAAATCTATCCAAAGTTGCTCTTTCTGTATCCACCACTGTAGCCCTGTTGTAGAAGGTCACCAAGTTTGTCAGGAATGATTTGCCCTTAGTGAAGCCATGTGGCTGTCACCAATCACCTCCTTATTTTCCATGTACCTTTGCATAGTTTCCAGGAGGATCTCCTCCATGATCTTGCCAAATACTGAAGTGCAACTGACTGGCCTGTAGTTCCCCAGGTCTTCCTCTCTTTTCCATTTTTAGAAAAGGGGCTTATGTTTTCCCTTTTCCAGTCAGTGGAAACTTCATTGACTGCCACGAATTCTCAAATACGATGGACAGTGGCCTTGGAGCCCATGGATGCATCTTATCAGGTCCCATTAACTTGTGCACATTCAGGTTCCTCAGACAATATTGAACCTGACCTCCTACAGTGGGTGGTTCTTCATTCTCCCAGTTCCTTCTGGGACTCAAAGCCTTCTGCATCTTGGGTGCTGTGGCTGGAGCATTTGCCAGCAAAGACTGAGGCAAAAAAATTGATATGTATCTTGTCCTTCTTCATATACAGATAATCAGGTCTCCCATTTCCTTCTGTAGAGGGCCTACATTTTCCCTGGTCTTTCTTCTATCATAAACGTATCTATAGAAGCTTTCCTCGTTGCCCTTGACATCTGGCCGGACTTAATTCTTTCAGGGCCTAACCTGATCCCTGGCTGCTCAGACAATCCCTCTGTATTCCTCCCAGGCCACCTATCCTTGCTTCCACCTGTTGTAGGCTTCCTTTTTGTGTTTAAGTTTGTCCAGGGGCTCTTTGTTCATCCATAGAGGCCTCCTAGTGTTTTTACCTGACTTCTTCTTTGTTAGGATACATCACTCCTCAGCTTGGAGGAGATAATTCTTGAATATTAACCACCTTTCTCAGGCTTCTCTTCCCTCCACGGCTACATCCCATGGCCCTCTATCAAGCAGATCCCTGAACAGGCCAAAATCTGCTCTGCTGATGCCCAGGGTACTGAGCTTGCTGTGCACCCTAATCACCACTCTGAGGTTATCAAACTCCACCACTTCATGGTTACTGCAGCCCAGGCTGCCGTGGAGCTTAACATTCCCCACCAGATCCTACTTGTTGGTGAGAATAAGGTCCAGCAGAGAACCTCTCCTTGTTGGCTCCTCTATGACTTGGAGGAGTTACCATCAATGCATTCCAGGAATCTCCTGGATTGCTTATGCTCTCTTCTGCTGTCCTTCCAACAGATATCGGGGGGGATGAAGTCCCCCATGAACACCAGCACTTCTGAATGTGAGAATGCCCCTAGAGGAGCTCATGTGCTCCCTGGCCTGGCAGCTGTAGCAGACCCCACTACAATGTCACCTCTCCCTGTCCTCGCTTTAATCCTGACCCACAGGCTCTCAGTTGGCTCCTCTTTCCCTCCAGACTTTGCTCCATGCACTCCAGCTGGTCACTGACATAGAGGGTAACCCCCTCCCCTCATCTCTCCTGCCTGTCCTTCCTAAAGAGCTGCGTCCTTCCATTCCAACACTCCAGTCACAGGAGCCATCCCAGGACATAAATCACTGCCCTGCAGGCGTGCACACGTCCCTGATTCCTCTTGTTTACCCCCCGTGTGCCGTGTGTGCTTGCACAGGGGCAGTGAAGTCAGGTCCCCAATGCAACTCACTGGCTGGAATTATGCTGCAAGTTGTTCATTTAACCTGTCAGAACACAAACCTTTAAAGAGATGGAAAGAAGTCTCTCCTACTTTATCAGTTAGAGAGTTCAGCTCTTACAAATAATTGATGCTGTATATAATTACAAACACTGAAAATAAAAGCATTAAATGCCTGCCTGATATGTTAGACCAATGACCCAACACAGTGAAATGGGCTGTCATAGCCCATTACTGGAAATCAAAAACGGATCTTTTCCCACCAAAGCAGTTGGATCAAGATTTTTTTTTTTTAATTTTTATATCTATTCTTTCAGATTAATGTCCCATATTAAAACAACAAAGGGAAGATGTTGATGAGTTTTTCTATCTGCAGGGGTTTTGGGAGTTCCCCTTCTGTTTTCCTTTTTCTCTTGAGGAATTTTTCCCGTATATGCTGCCAGAGTGACAAATTGCTGAGTGCTTGGGAGAAACAAAAGACCTGGCCATGGAGGGAGGGGTCGAACTGGCTACTCTCTTTCACCGGGGCTTGTGGGCTGTCGTTCTTGGTGTTTGGACGGAGAGAGGCTGCCATCAAGGTAGAGGGATTTCGTCAGCACTGCAGGATTCTGCTTTTGGCTGCCTTCTTTCTACCGTGAGTGGAGCCTGCTCACTGGAGTGGCTGCTTGCACTGGGACCCTAACACCCCACCTTACTAAAAAAGAGGGACCTTTTCACCATCTGCTCGGGTGCCTCAGGGCAAATCCTGGGATTCCCAAGCCCGCCTTTCCCGGCCCTGCTGGGAGCCGGGCTGCAGCCACCCTGCCCCCGCCATTGCTTGGAGCCTTCGCTACTCTGTAGCCCCGCACACCCTGCCTGCCCAGACCTCCGGGGGTTCCCACTGCAGCTGGGGAGTTTGATACATCTCATCTGCCACCCAGGATTTGTGCTCGTCGCTGCCGTTCCAGCCTGCTGTTCCCAAGGGTCTGGCAGACACCGGGATCGGCTGCCCAGGGGTTTGTGAAGCTTTTGTTCCATCCCTTCCCGGGATCCCGGGCCGCCAGTGCCGCGTGCTCCCCGAGCTCGCTCCGGAGCGCCCCCTGCAGCCGCGGGGGAACCATCGCACCTGCCCTGCTCACCGGGAGCCGCCAGCGCCCCTGCCGGCTGCGAGCGGAACTGCACCCGAGGGGAAAGGGCCTGACAGCCGAGAGGGCTGGGACTGGGTTTGTGGTTCTGTTTGCTGGAACTGCCATAGTTATTGCTGTTTGCTTGCCTTGTTATACCTCTATATATATATATATATATATATATACACACATATTAGTAAATAACCGTTATTTCTATTCCTCTATCTTTTCCTGAAAGCCCCTTAATTTCAAAATTATAATAATTCAGAGGGAAGGGGGCTGCATTTTTCATTTCAAGGGAGGTTCCTGCCTTCCTTGGCAGACACCTGTCTTTCAAACCAAGACACTATCTTAAATGTGCATCCTGTTACTTAGCATGTTTGCCCTTAGAAATTCATCCTCGATATTGCTTGTGACCAGTATGTTTGGTTATTATCTCATTAAAAGTAATCAGTGATCTAGTTAAGAGGAAAAAAATAAATATAAAATTTACAGCAGTATTTCTAATCTTCTGTTATACCAGAGGGTAAAAAAGTTAATTTGTGTTAGAATTTGTGTTAGAATTTGTCTAGGTACAAGCTGAAGATGTGTACCTGTGTGGAAATCCTGGCTTGGAGTACTTGCTGCCCTCAACCCCAGATTACTCAGGATACATGACAAAAAGTAGTAGTGTGGATGAGAGAAGAATTCTACCCACCACAGACAATACCTTTTGAAAGCAAAACTGAGCCTAAAAATACAAACGGAATAAATGTAGGAGAGAGATCAGCCTTCCTAGGCCATGCCCTTTAAACACAGATTTTGAAGGAAACATTAAGATTCTAAGATTTTAGTTAAAGATAAGTTTTGCTAGAATTAGTTAGAGGAAGTAGGTCCACCTGAGACTAATTAAGAGTTAATAAGAGTTAAGTTAGAAACATGCTTTTAAGTTGCAGATAATTAACCGTCTTTCTATATTTGCTTAACTGTGTTTAAAATGAGAACCAGGAAACATTGATAGATAGATCTAAAGAAATCTGAAACAATTGCTAATTTTTCCTATCTAGATACTATTCAGAAGTCATAAGGAAGAAACTGGATGTTCCCCAAGAGGCCATTTGTATTGTCAAAACCCAGAGAGGTGGAAAGTTCAAGTGAGGAAGAATATTATTTCTTCAAGACCACTCCTCAATTAATAATGACCACCGACCCAATTTAAAAACTATACTACACATGCTTAATGACATTAAAGCTAATTTCCATACGAAGCAGAGAATAGGAGGGGTCACTGTTATAAATATGTATTTGTATTTTGGATATTCGTAACTTTTGTGGATAAATAGACTCTGTAACTGTCCATACTTCGACACTGCGTATTAGGAAGCTATTCTAGGCAGCTGTCTGGTGCCAATAAACATGCACTTTCTAACTTTAAACTGTTAGAGAGGTTTTGTCCGTCTCAGTTGGATATCAATACTAGATCGATGTTCAGATTTTGGTAAATCACCCTGAGCTACAAAGACCCAATACTTCCCACAGAGGCAAGACCCAAGACCTGCAGCCCTGCTTCAGCTGGTCACCATCTACAGATTCTGTTTTATACAATTTGCTGAACTGCCTATTTCTGCCTCAGCAGAGTGGGTTAGATTTTTTTCGTTTGTTAGGTTGGGGTTTTTTTAACATGATCACTACACCCAGCATCACTTGCAGTAACATCCTTCTTTGCTAAGTTATTACCATCTCCAAGGTAATATAATATAATATATAATAATATAATGCTATACCCAGAGCATACTTTACAATTGCTACCAAAAATCTGACATAAAATGTCAGTAATGCTTACCTTCTTACCATCTCTAAATGGCTTCTTTTCACTTGAAATTTCATAAGCTATTTTAAGAATATTGTGGTTATTTGCTTTTTAACACTGCTGCATAGGCATTTAGATCCGTTTCACGTTCTTTTCTGCTTTCTAATTTTGCTGCCTGGAACTGACATATACTAATGTATGCATGTTCCCTATCAAAACAGGAGAAAAACTGGTCATTCTGCCAAAGCTCTACTAGCAATGCCCAAATCAGTTGGGATCCTGTAAATCATGATCCTGTAAAACATGATTGCTTCAGGTTCACCATCTCATAAAATAAAAAAACTGTACCTGTCCTTGAACCAATATTTCTGTCAAACTGAAAACTAGAGCACTGAAGATTTTACATGAATGACCAGTTCTCCTGATTTCCTTCCCTTAACCATTAGATAACAGTGCTTTAGGTCCTTTGGGGGGGGGGGGGAGGTGGGGGGGGAGGGAGGAAGGGGTTGGTTTGTTTGATTGGTTTATTTTTTGCAAAATTTTGGCCTATGACTTTTGTCTCTTGACAGTACCTTCAAGATATATTTATTACAAAGGAATAACATTGCAATCTCACTGATGGAAGTGGGCTGGAGAAGATGTCAGTATTCTTCTCTGAGGGAGTGCACCTTTATGTAGAGTTTATAATTATCTCATCTATTTTATATCATTTGATAATGGTGAACATAACTTCTTTCTCCCATACACATTTATACTACCCATGTTTAATCTAAAGCCTCAAACCTTTTAAGACTCAGGCTTTCCTACTATGTTTCATGTTTTTGTCACTTTGCTATTAGGTTATTACAACAAATACTACATGGGCAAACACCATTAAAACTTTCTGAAGCAAAGATTTTATACAGAGACACTGCTTGGTTCCTAGGACTACTTTGGCAGAAATGCGTGGTACAAAATACCTTGATGAAGAAGTATATGAATATGTATAACTTGCAATCTGCATTGCCTGCTTATTCACTTCCTGGTGAAATGTAAGATTTTGGACTTGATGCATATTTTAAAGTTTGCATATTTTAAGAACGTTACGTACTTAAAGGGAGTTTCTCTTGCATTCATGATAATTTGTTCTCAGCTATTCAGATCTAAAATAGACAATTTTGTTCGCTTTCAGATTATGAGGCAAAGCACATTTTCCACACTTGGTTTTAGAGACAGGCTGAGCGAAGTACCTCATTAGAAAGCACAGTGACTATAAAGGAAAAAAAATTTTAAAGCCCAAACCCCAAGTGTTACTGCTTTTATATAATGAGAAGAATGGAATTGAGACAGTTACAGGAAAAAAAATTGAAAAAAAAAAGCCCAACCAAACAAAATAAATACAAGCATCTAACTAGAAAAGTCATGACCAAAAAGAGAAGCTCTTAAGGAATATTCTGTCCTCACTCCTACCACATAAAAGAAGCTTGCGGGTGATACTGATGGCAGGATAGTTCTTCCTTGACTCCAGCATGCTGACTAATGAAACACCTAACAGTCCACAGGCAAAGCCTATCGCCCGTTTCCTAGTCAGACGTCCCACTGGTTAAACAACAAATAACATAATTCCCACATTAAACAAACTGTTCAATGTCTGGTAGACAACAAAACCAGTTAGTGAAAAGACAAAATGAACAAGTCCCAGTGTCCTTCCACCAGCTAGGAACACATCTACTGAAATCACTTAACTTGGTGGCTGACGCCTTCCCTAAGCTGAGACCTCACAGGTCTGAGTGTGGCTTCTGAGAACAGGTTTGGGATACTTCTGGGTTTTGTTCTTCTGTTTCTATTTAATGCCTGTACTCTTAGGCTGCAGACCTGGGCAACACCAGCAACAAAAGCCTAGACTAAAAAAACTAGCATAGAGATCTGAGACCTTGAGTCAAAGGTAGAAGAGAGGAGGGAAGACAAAAGACAAAATCCAAAATATTTCACTGTTCCCTTCCCACATACATGCAATGCTAAATTCCTGCAAGCAGCTGTTGGGGATTGTTTTGTTGTTAAGCTGTTGGCCAAAGCACCCTTCGCGATTTGGCCTTTGCAGTTCTCAGGGGCAAGTGAATGAAGCACAGCTGGTGCTGGCAGCTGCACTCACTTCAACACAGGCCTTGGAGACCATGGCAATACCTGCTCTCGTCTACTCTTGTGAACACGTAGGAAAACATGAGTCCAAGGAGAAGGTGAGATACAGATTCAGCTTGAATAATACAAGCATCTACCTCCCTTTCCAACAACTAGAACTACTATCCACATCCACAGGACCACTGATGATGACCTAACTACAGAGACCCCAGGTGTGATTCAGGCTGACCTTCATGAATGTCTGTATGAGCCATGGAAGGGCATAGAGAAATCCACCAAAGAATGCCTGGTGACAGTGACACCTAAGTGACTCCACAAATCTTCACAGGCTTAATCTTGAGTTAGCTGCATGCTGACCTGTTGACGTTGCTTCAGCAGCAATGCAATCAGGTGCTGCTGAAGACATGTGAGATCTGCCAGGGCAACTGAAGGACTGCAAATAACAACAAAAAATCCTTCAACAATGAGCTACTGTGACTCACAATAAAATATTGTTCTCTCTATTGATAAAGAACAACACAAAGGCACCACATCGACATATCATCCTGTCAACAATGAACTGAGGATCTTACAAATGGCATCTCCAAAACTGAACAGCTGGCTGTTGTTTTCCCCTGAACTGGGCAGGTAAAGAATAGTGGCAGTTGGGGTAACTACTTGCGAAGTGACCAGGCAGGACATAGACCCATTGCCTTGTGATGGCAACAACTGAACAAATGGCAGAGCATGAACCTCACCTCCATGATCACACCTTCCTGATCCTGAAACTCCCCCGTGAATGGCTAGGCCTCAGTTCTCAAACATGGTACCCCACTGTCGCTCGCTCTCTTCTCACAAATGTAGGCACGCAGAACACATTGCAACTCACAGCACAATGTGCTGCACAGCCCAGTTTCTGTTCTGTACTCAATCATGATACAGCTGTGCTGGCACTTATATGACAACGATCAAACAAACACTCAAGCTGCTGCATGTGACTGTCGCAATGCCAAGAGGCAAACAGCAAGTAATTTAGTGCATATATGGTATACTGCCTTCATTTAGCATCATTTTCCAGGTGTACACTCATATCAAACTGTTTTTCTCTTCCACAGTAACAACACAGAACATCCCCAGAACATTCAGACTACAGAGAATCAGGTGCCTAGCTTGGTGAGGAGATTTTTGTGCCCCAAAGGTAAAATCTGTGTATAATCATGCCAAATATTGCCAGCTGAGCCCCTTTATGTACCTCGCCTTTATTCTTAAATGGCTTTTTACCTGTGCCCCAATTATAGAATCTTTGAGGCCAAATAACTCATTTTTTCAAGCGAATGGAGAGGCCAAAGAGATCCCACAGCTGAACAGGGACAGATTATGGACAGATTAATATGACATGTCTTTTCTGTCCTGAATGAATCGACTCATACAAGTGAGCTGAGGAGTGCCAAAGGAAGCTGCAGACACCAATTTATTTCACTACTTTCTACTGTGTTAATGTGAAACAGAGAGTACTGGCAGCATCTGAACAACATTCCCTGAGAAAAGGGGTGGTCAAAGTACAGATACAAAGATCCACCTTTTACAATTTATTTTCTTGATACTGCAGTAGCATTAAAAGCACTCTACAATGTCAAACTAAATCCCATTATGTCTTTCAGCTCCATTACTTGTGGATCACATTCAGAAATGTCTAGTAATGACAAGTAGTGGATTTTTCAGCACTTCTCCATTTTACTCAATAGTTTGGGTAGCACTTGAAAAGTTGCATCTGTTGTAAGTAAACTTCAGACTCACAGTCACTTTCACACCCATTTTGTTCTTTCCCTGGCTAGGAATGCTTGAGAACATTGTCCTGACTTTCTTCAGTAACTATCTGTGAGATTCCTACCAGGGGCCAACTTTCTATGACTCCTGACAGCAAAACTCTCCAGCAGGCTGATTAATCATCAGGCAATGAAATAATTCTTGGCATAAAATAATGGTCTTCCAACAGAGGGCTTTAAAAAACAAACAAACAAAAAACAAACCAAAACCAACCAAAACCTACTTTTCTCCCATTTTGAATTCCATAGCAAAATTACATATGACAGTGACACCATTACCTGAAATACAGCTAAAACCAACCACAGCAAATGTCACGGGTCATGACCCAAAGACGCCTTCCCTCTAGGCCCATCCAAGAAGTCCAACACACACATTTTCACATTGTCTATTTACACTTACCTACCTGGGAAGATGATCCAAGATTTTTTTTCTGGATATTAGGAATACACAGAGCCAGAATAAAGGCAGACTAGCAGATGCAGAAGATCTGGAATCTTGCTCAGACTCTCTGCTTTGGGAAATGGCAGAAATGCTTTAATCTGTGTCTGACAAAGTGCTACTTGTCCTGACAGTCTTCCCCCAACCTACACTGCCTTTCAAGAAATTCTATTTCTTTTAGAGCAGGTAAACAGAAAATGTCCAGACTGCATTAAAAACGGAAAACAAAAATCTAAGGGATGAGCCTGCCTGACTGGGTACATGGCAGACTAACAACCCACACCTCTGAAAAAAAAATGCCCTACTTTCCAGGCTATACCATATTCCAAGGACAAGCACTAAAAATTCTTCTCTTGAAGCCAAGACAATGTGCAAACAGACATGCTAAAAATCAGACTGGCCTAGTGATCAGGATATTCAATTGTCCACAAAGATAGGCTAGAGTTTCTTTTTTAACTTACTGGAACATGCATGCTTTACATTAAACCCTCAGCGGAAAAGAAACCCAATCCATTTTTGTAAATTAAATTGGAATTTTCTAACATTTTTGCTTTGCTTTCTCAAAAAAAGAAAAACAAAACAAAACCCACACAGACTGCTTTAGGAAGTTTCTGAAATTAAAGGACACTCAATTCACAAACCAGGATAAATACTACTTTTCACTTACATTCCCAGCATTCACATTAGGTTACTACAAGAGAAGATGAGGAGTTTAAAATTATTTTGGGCAAGAAAAAGATAATTAATTCTACTTTTTGTCCTAATAGTAGATTCAAAAAAAACCCCATAAAGTTACAAAAAAGGACAACTTTTCTTGTTTTTTTAAAAAGACAGTGACTTAAGACTAAAAATTGATTCACCTTTTATAAGCTGAGTCAATGCATGACCTTTATGTTAAGCGTGACCCAAAGAGCACATGGTTTCAGGCAGGATTCTGTAATAGTCATATGGTAGGATCCCATATAAATACAACAAGTGCCTTTTGTATAAACAATTTGGTAAACGACAGTAGGAGTTAGGACTATCAAGGAATGCAATCTCTTCGGTGTCCAGACCGTTCTGCATTTCCTTCCTGTAAGGCTGAGCTGGTGCCCGTTGGGTTGAGAAGGACTGGTTGTTGGGGATGCAGCTCTCCAAGGCCATCCCCAGCATGTCCCACTCCCTACAAAGGCTGATCCCATTTGGGGCAGCTGCTGGCCAGGCAAACAGCTTTGCCTTTGCTGCTCCCTGAGGCTCATGCAGAACTTCCATCTGCAGTGTGCCCTGTGTCTCTGCCCCGCACTCCGCAGAGGGTTCATGCCCTTTTGGGGACATGCTCTTCTTTCCACTAGAGCACAAAGCTACGTGCCACAGCCCGTGGCATAAATCAAATCTCTCCTGATGGGAGAGAGTTTTTAAAGTCCTTGCCAGGAGTTAGTTCGAGAGACAAACGGAGACTTTCAGCCTTCACTGCTGCTAGATAGTTGTTTATTAAGTCTTATCAGAGAAAAAGAGTCACTAGCATGACCCAAACATAACACAGAGCAGAGAATGGAGAAAAGTGTCCAATTATCAAGATTTACACAGCCTTTTAAAGATAATTTAACCAATGGTTACTAAAAATGTATATTATTTTCACTTTCCTACCAATTATTCAGCAACACAGCCAGGAACTGTGGAATTTTTTGTCCAATCATCCCAAATTACTTTTACTGCAGAATATGGAGTAGTAGTAGAAGAAGAAGAAGAAGAAGAAGAAGAAGAAGAAGAAGATGATGAAGATGAAGATGAAGAAGAAGATGAAGAAGGTTTGGAGAACAACAACAATCCTCCATTTTGATAGTTTTTACTCTTATCTATTTACTACAAAGAGAAGCCCAAAACCTCTAAATTTTTCACCCTGTGACAATCTTACACAGTAGTCTATCATCTAATTCACACCACTGTATTTTCTAGTTCTTGTCTGATAGTTGGCAATTTTTCCATGGACAAAGGTCAAAACAGTGTTGCTCAGGGGGCTAAAAACCCTTCAAAACAGGCAGAGAAATATTCTCTGCACTCTGGGTTCCTACAGCTATGGTTACCAACAATCTTACCAGTACTCTTCTGTGGGAAAACCAGGAAGAAGTCAAGCTGGCCCAGATATAATCTACGTAGGACAATGGCAAAATTCTCTAAAGCTTTCTCAGTTTGTTACACTTTGAAGGGCAATCTAGCCTAACCAAACCATATAAGTCTCCTCTGTTTACAAGGGCTTTGCTGATTGCTCATGTATTCCTGCACTTTTCAAAGACAGACCCTTACTTTCTATATCTGGCCAGAAAAAAATGATGCACCAGATAAAAATCTCTTAACTTCTAGCATCAGCTGGGCCCTGGCTTCTAAGATATAAAAGTTTTTTCACGTACTGTAGGCAAACAATGGTACATGAGCCCTTCACGCCCTTCGCACACATACTGCTACTGCTGCAAGCTGGGAATGGAAAATATTCCATTTCATCAAGTTACAGGCACCAGTGCAAACTACTCAAAGATGCACAGCACGCCTGTGACATGCATGAAGATTTAACCTAATTTGTCTTAACTCTCAGAGCCCTATTTTTAATTTGTGGACAATTCTTCTTCCTTAAAAGATAGTTATCAAGGCATGAGATTAGAATAGACCAAACCTTAGCCTTCAGTCCAAATTTCTTTGTTTTCCAGACTTCATCCAGATCCACGGGGTATTAAAATAGATTTTTTTCCCCACAGTTTTTAAGTATCTCTTATGACTGGTGGGATATGGGAAGTTACCCTTAGTTGCCATACTGCACCATATATAATCATTTTAAGATGTTTTTATCACTAATTTGATGTACTACAAGAGCTTCATCAGGTCATTCTATTAAAAACAGACATGTATGTATTTTCTAAAGCACATAGATTCACAGGCACTGTAGGTGTTCCTGTATCATGACCTTAAAATTTCTGGAAGTATTACAGATGAACACTACCCAGTTTTACAGACACGCCAATAATTCTGATTAACATGCCTCTTTCATTTGTTTCACACCTCCAGTGCAAAATTCTGCTTTTTGCTTTTAAAACAAAGAGTTACTTAGAAATCAAACTACTTCCATAAAATATGTAGGATCTGAACAATAGAAAACAGCAGTCAAATGAAAGTAATATGTATTATCTTAGATATCAAAACTACTGATCACCAAAAATACTATTTTAAAACTGAGACCTATGACTAAACTTTCTTTTGATACAAACAGAAAAAAAAGTGACAGTTTTGTATCCTGTGCCAAATTTCACGTCACGTTCTCACTGGAATTTATGTAACTTTCCAACTACAGACTACAAAGCTTCACTCTTCTTTCCACTCCCTTAGGCACAGTCGGTTATATGCATCTAATCCTCACTCTAGGAACACAGAATCCCACGTCAAACAATAGCTACACTTGGAGAAGTTACCCTTAGAAAACATTGCAGCTATTCAATCTCTAATACAGAATTTGTGCAAGAAAGGCATGAGGCTAGTTTCAGGGGGAAAAAATTCTACTTAAAATGTACTGCATTAAAAGCTCTTGCTAAGACAAAAGCTAAATTCATCCCTTCATCTAAAAAAAAAAAAAAAAAAAAAAAAAAAAAAAGGTAGCTCTACAGCTCTATAAACTGTTTTGTCCTGGAATGCAGAACACAAATTAAACCATGTCAGTTCTTAGCCAGAAATAAATATAAAGTAGGGTTTCCAGAATAAATGTGTACATCTTATTGGCTCTGCCTTTACATTTTTAAAACAGCACATGTTTATATTCTGATCTTTGTACATTTTCCAAATGAAAACAAAACAAAAACTTCTAAGTAATAGTTTTCAGCAATAACCAGGCTCCTGTTACTTTCCGAGTGTCAGCCACAGTTGGGTAACTGCTCCAAGTGTTGCAGCAATTACATTTCTATTCTGGATATTTAGGAAGAAAGAGTGCTGTTCCACAGAACCTGGTCTGCCAATTTTAAATTGGTTTCAGCACAAGCCATTCAAACACTGGAACAAGCAAGGGCAATTTCATTTTCAAGTGATACACAAATTCCTTAACAAAAGAAAAAACTGAACTTGCTCTACAATTTTGAACTGAATTTAACAATGAGAAAAGCCTCAAAGGAAAGGAGTTTCCAGTAATTTGTGAAAAATAGAAGCTGATACCAAACTAGTACCTACCATGAAGGATAGGTCACATAGATTCAGTCTTGACCTTCCAGCTGATCAGTACTAGACACTCACAACATCAGTATTAGATGGCTCTGAACCAGTCAGGTGCTTCCTCCACCTGAACACTGCAGCGCACTTTTAGAATCCTCTTCTTCCTGAATCAGACTCAGCACTGCAATGGTACAGTACACACTCCATGCCATATACCCACTGCCCCTTTCAGGCCATCAAGCTGGATTTTTTTCACTCCAACTGAACTGAATCCATACCAATCAACCAGAGTGCTGGAATAAATTCACACTATGATTTAAAGAAACAAAGAAGGCATGTGCCAGTGTGTATGTTCAGAGCTGCACAGTCAGTTTTATTAGTTCTTCACAAGCAACTGTGTAATAACTTCAGCAAATTAAATATCAAAACTTTAAAAAAAAAGAAGAAAAGAAAAAAGAAAGAAATTCACTGAAAAGGACATTGCAATAGATGGCAAAGGTGAGACATCAGATTGCAATGTATTGACCACAACCACATATGATAACTGCTTTCTCAGAAGCTAAACACATCTTAGCAAGCACAGAAAACTGTAGGCTCATAAAAAGAACAAAAATAATTTTGCTTGAAGATTGAATATCCCCATGGCAGTGGAATGATGCCCTGCTTGTGCCCATGCCAGTGGGGGCCCCTAACAGTGCCTTCTGGGACAGACCCCTCCTGAGGGGTGGGACCACAGGCCAGCTCCCAGAAAAGGGACCTTGGGTCTGTCACCTCCAAGCTAGAAGAGGCAATAAATCACCTGCTTTATTAGGGAGAAGCACTACTATTCTTAACCTGTAGGATTTAAGGATGTCTTTCTGAAGCTCATTTACATGTTTAGTTTTGATTCTGCCAAGGATCCAGATGCTATAGTAACAGAATTCTTTCAGAGTTGGACACAAAAACATTTTTCTAACAGGAAAAAGCATATTTCAGTAAGCCCCAATGAGGTACAGGCTGACACCAAGGCTACATTGATCTGGATCCAAGAGTACTTGTCTCCTGTTCTGAAAGGCCTATACATGCACCTGACATCAGCTCAGTCCCAGATGGTTTTATGTTATGTGGTGTTACAGCCATGGAGACAGTGAGTGTCATGCTAGAATTGTAAATATCAATCTGACTCCTTTTGACTGAGAAGGGTGATCACACACATTTCTGTGATTTATCTCCCATTACTGTAAAACAGAACGCAAATAATACTTTATCTCAAAACAAGGGAAATGAATCTTAGCCCATGATTGAGCTTCTGGATAAAGAGCAGGTCAAGCAACCTTCTTAATTTCACATACTGTAAAAAAAAAAAAAAAAACAGAAAAAGAAAAAGAAAAGAAGGAAAATGAAACACTTGATACCCTCTTAACAGCAACAAAAGGTGAAAAACAGGAATTGTTCTTACTGTCTCCTACTACCATTTGTTTCTTTTTGTTGTTTGTCATTTCTTTGGTTTTTGTTTTTTTATTCCAGTGCATGAGAAAGATCTTTCAGCCAAAAGAAGGTTGAGATGGAAGAAGTAGGTTGCAACTCATTGCTGTACTTTTGTGCTCCATATAACCTTCCCAGGAAATACCTCTTTCGTGGAAATGGATCAATGACATCCAATTTTGGCAGTAGCAAGAAACTCGGGTCGTTCTAGCAGTATTCACAGAAGTTCTTGTTGAGAAACACCTTGAATTTCCAAAAACAGTCAGAGGACAAACACCTACATATTTGAATGGGAAGCCTAACTTTCTCTCACAAGCTCGAACTGTTCTTTGATTAGACTTCCCAAGATCC
Organism: Corvus cornix cornix; assembly: GCF_000738735.6. Classification (NCBI taxonomy): domain Eukaryota; kingdom Metazoa; phylum Chordata; class Aves; order Passeriformes; family Corvidae; genus Corvus; species Corvus cornix. The sequence goes on along the minus strand of NC_047057.1, from coordinate 13,364,852 downwards.
CAAGACTTCCCAGTCTCCCTATGCCTTCCAAACCCTGCATCTGTGCTTAATGAAATAATTTGAAGAATGGACTTGAAGAAAGTATGACATTGTTCCTCTTCTTTTTGCAATTTTTTTTGAGGCCATAAACTGAAATAATTACTGATGAGCCATGTTCATATGACAATATATTCCAGATAGACAGCAAACTAAGGTGCACTTAAATCAGTGACTCCATTTTATTCCTGATACTAAGAAGGCAAAGCCAGAAGAACAAATTACTTCTTTTTGCAAGGTGGATAATGGAAATAAATCTACATCTACTCCCACCTCAACTGCCAGCAGCAGCTACATTCCAATAGAAGGGGAAAACTGACAGCTTAGCAAGGGAGACGTGCAGAAAAATACTGCAGATAAAATTTTTAACAAGAATTGAAGTTACTAGTACCTAAGAATATATAACCATCTATCTTCTTTTAAACCAATTTTTTATATGTGCATTAGGCATTAAACAGTATTTCCTGTAGGCTGAAGCAACAGGAAGGAAGGCAGGCTGTTAACTTTGTATTTAAATTACCTCACAGATGCTTAAATATTGTAGTGGTGAAGGCTAGATCAAAGTTTCTCTTGTTTAGACTACCTATTAAAAATCAGTAGAGAGAGATAAATTATCAGCTAGAAGATGGCTTTTAGAGAAAGATGCCTGAATGTTACACAAAGGCACTGAACAAAATGGCTGGAAAGAAAAAGCACTGTGCATTGAAAACTGGAAAATAAAAACCCCCAAAATAGAACTAAAGATAAAATGATGACTGGGTCTAGTACTAAAGAGACTCATGATGAAACAGATCAATAAAGCTACTGGGTCCTAATTTCTCAATTTCAGTAGAAATTAGGCATAACTAGGAACAAAAAATTAAACCTCTCCCTTTAATGTTTAATATCATCAATTATTAAGAATATACAATTTTCAAAACTCATTCATGAGGAAAAAAGGGGTTTATAAGAATAGTAGAAAACATTATGTTTGAAGCCTGAATAAAATTTTAATATATGTCTATAGAACATATTGTAATTGTTTCTGACTGCAAGTGTGATGAGTATCACAAACATTGTTTTGGAGGAGAACAAGAAATCTCAGGACAATTCCAGCCCTCTATTAGATGTTTTTGCCCCATTAACCATTGTTAATACAGGAGGAATACTGAAACACATTTACCAGCTTTTAGACATTCATTTCCAAGATGTTAAATAGCAAATTTCTTGATCAACGTGTATTTCAAGGACTTTTGGTATTAGTCTGCATTTTTTAGCAAAGGCAATTACTGGCCCAAAGATGGAGTTCTTCAGCATCAATTGAAAAGTGTGACAGCTTCAGAGAGAGGATCTAAAAGGGAACAATTTCGGAGGTAAAAATAATGGGAAAGAGATTAGAAGGACCAGATCAGTGTCTGATAATATAACAAATATATATTCATATGCGAGGTCATCCAAAAAAAGGCCATAGCAAAGCTGTCATGGAGAGTTTGAGTTCAAGTTAACCCATATCCTGCAACACTTGCAAATGCCTTATAACTGATGGGAATGAATTTTGGTTTTCACACTAGCATTACAAACTATCATTAAAATCAAAATGGGAAAACACACCAAGCCTTTCAGGCTGTGTTCCTGGGCAGGCAAATCTGAATGCTTATGCTTGGTTCCACCTTGTATTCATCCCAACACTGAGAATTCAGTACATCTTTTATTTATAGTCTACACTGAGGCTTTGCAAGGAATGTTTTCTTTCCAGTGTTGGGCAAGGATTTCTTTTCTTCCTGTCTGGTATGCTTTACAATGGACATGTCTGCTGAAAAGTTGTAATATGAAAACACTACTACTATTTATAAAAACATGTTTGACGTCTGCATCACAGGGATTCAGAAGGGATTGATGCTGTTATAAAAATCTTTATACAAGCAGGATGGTATCTGGAACGACTGAGCCGGAAAGATCACATTACTTCTCCTTTCAAAATCTATTTTATACAGCAATTTTCTAGACCCTCCATTAAGGAAGCCTTCATAATATTTACTAATTGTCCCTTTTAGCCCAGCTTTACAAAAACCACTTCAGTCATATAACTGGAACAGTATGTGTAAGGAAGCTATTCTCATTATCAGCCTTTACCTGGTCAAGCTATCAGCTTCAAATTCTTGCTCTGATGATTTTTTTCTTAATCTCATTAAGCAGAGTAATTTAAGAGTCAAACACATAAGTGAAAAACACTTTCTGTTGTTACAGCATGCTTTTTACTACTCAACCTTCCATTATCCAGAGTGTTATAGCACAATAAAGCAAGGCTGACTAAAATTTGGATTTTTTTTGTTGTTCCATTCTTTATAATTTTGAATTATTTTTATAATTTTATCTGTGGTCCACAAATTACTTTTCTGAGCAGCAAAAGGATGCTAAAAGGATGCCATTTATGGAAAGGATGGCAAACTGTCACATGGTTGTTGTATAGTTCATTCTGAGGATACCTTGTACCTATAATCTGCATTTTACTCCTACGTACTTCAGGGACCCTTGCCTGTCTCCATCCCCTGTCATTTCAGACCTCCCATGTTTTTGTATGACATGGTATCACTTGAAATACTGAATGAGGCACTGGGCATTTGATTAACATAATCTTTTTGATGTAACCCCAAAACTGTATGTCTTCTAGGCTACTTGCTGCATTGATTTAAAACCGGATTTGTGTATTACACCACCTAGAAACTGCAAATAGAAATTCTATGTGAATATTTCTGCTATTTTTATCACCAAGTGCACAAAAACTTGAAACAGAGCTCCTCAAAATTTTTTATGAAAAAGCATATTGACAAACATGATGTTTTTCTACAAGGAAAATGTAATAACACCAGTCAATTAGAACAGTAAAACAAAGAAGAGAAAACAAAGCACACTCAGAGCCAAATTTCACCCTCTTCGACGAAGTCTTGTTTAGTACTATGAGTGAAAACTGATCTACAGGCCAAAAAATGTATTCATCAATGAAAAAAATTAAATAAAACCCCAAGTTTATAATTGTCATGATCAAAACATCCTGTTCAGTTCCATGCAGTAAATGGGTTATCATTCCTACACAGCACATGAAAGGGTGAGCCTAAAAAGGTTCCCTGAAAGGATACGGGGTTTCAGTATAAAACCCCTATATAAAGCTATCTAGACTTACCAGTATCATCATCCATTGTCCCAAAGAAAAGGAAAAATATGTATATTTCCCTGAAAATATTCTCATAAGACTACTTTCAAACAATACCATAATTGATGGATGTTTATAGTAATACCTACTTATAGACAAGCTTATTTCTTTTACAGCTTTATCTAGCATGTAGTAGTTCATGTATACATGGACTTCATCTTTTATGCACCCATAAAACAACCTACAGTATCAAACAGACTATGTGATAAATGTATCATCCCAAGTAAAATCACCTCTTCTTCCTCTAATTATGAATGTCAAGACCTATTCCAGCAGCAGAGAACACTGAGCCACTTTTAATGGCTCTTTTTCTCAAACTCTTCTCCCTCCTTCATTCACTTTTTAAAAATCTCTCACCTTTTTAAAGCACAGAACTTCTGTATAATTACACTCGCTCAAAGCTCACAATAGGAGCTCAAACCTGGGGTGGGAATAGTTTCACTGCAGCATGACTTTAAGGCATTTCCATTAAAATAACAGTTGGTGAAATAACCACTGTGACTTGTATTAAGCATTAAAAGAAGGAACGTTTCACCATGTTTATTATGTACTGTTCAATATTTCATTTCTCATCAGCACCCTCTTAGCTGCCTATGAAGATGGCAGCTGTACCCATAGGCCTGTTTACTTTCTTGATGATGACCACTACTGTTATTTTAAAACAGAAATTGTCTGAAAACAATCTGAATTCTCCATAAAAACTTGAGTTGAAACTTTCATTAAAATACAAGTGTTATGAGGCTCCAGACATGGTAATATGAGATGACCATGTCAAAACATTTCAAAGATCTCTCAACATCAGATAACCAAGTTAACATCCATACAATGCATTGGCCACTGATTTTAGTTAAGTTCACATTTATGCTCTTCTGAAATATATTTATAAGCCAAACAGAATTTCAGTAGGAAGTTCAGGACATAAATTTGGGCGACGAGGGCTGTATCTGGGTAGAAAAATAAGGGCAGAGAATTTAACCTGCTCTCTCTCCCTCACATATGCTGTCTATTCTTTTATCTTTCACCCCTTACTTCAATTCTGTATCTCCTCCTTCCTCTTGTTTTTACCTTTGTATTTCCCTTGCCACACACGGACTCCTTTTCTACCTCTATGTCCTGCCTTCCACCTTGCCTTCTTGTTTCTTTCATCACTGTCCCAACAAACAAAATTTCCCAATCTAGAGGTCATCTTTGATATCTGAAAATCGGAAGTGCAGCAGCAGCCTGTACCTTGACTAATCTGTACCTTGTGACTTAAATGTGTGTTTTCCAAACCATATGTTCCAGATTTACAGAAGGAGCTAAGGCCAATAAGTCTGCAGAGATTTGATTGTTTAGGTAGATTTCACGCAGACTGAGGGAACTGGACAGAACTAGAGAACATAATGCAATACTTTTGCATAACAGACTTGGGATATACATGTATTAAACCAAGCTTAACTTCCTGACAGACGCAAGAAGCACCTCTGTGCAGGTTACAAACACTAGGTCATTATGCTGTAGGAGTACATTCTAAAAACACACACTCTCCTAGTGTCCAGAGATTAATCTTTATTCTGTTCACCAATCAGGGAAATAAATTGTTTTTTCCATTCACTTAAATGTATAAACAGGAGTAAACACAGGGAAAGAAAAATACAAGGTTTCTTTGGAAAACTGAAATGAAGTCAGCAAGTGAAATAATACTCCTAGAGAGTTCCTGAGGAAGCAAGTTTTCCTTTGAAACAGACATGATATAAGCAAAAAACTGAGAGTTGCTGTGCAAATGTTAGTACTGACACTGCTTACAGGTTATAACTCCTAATGCAATCACTACAAACCCATGCCAGCGAAATTTTATGTCTTCCTATATGCACTGAATTAATGCTGTTCTCCTTTTCCAAGCTGAACAGTCAGCCAAAATCACCTCTACATTGTCTCCTTAGCGAAAAAGAAGCTGAAGACAAATTCAAATATTTTTGGTATAGTTCTACTACTTTTCTGTCCATAACTCTTTGGAATTTTCTCCTGCCTCTCTTCAATACACAAACTTAAACAAAATATTAGCCAGCAGAGACACCTCCACTCGTGCATGCTTAATTTTGAGCACAGATGCATAAATACTTTTGAGTGGAGGCTGCTATAATTTCAACTAAGTTATTAATTTAAACATACTTATTATTTTAAAAAGTGGTTATGTCAAAAGTATTCCTTTCATCTACAATCACAAGTAGATGCATGTCTGAGAGGGAACCATACTCCTTACTACAAAGGCTACTAAATGGTAGATATTACAAGTTCACATTTCGAGTTGCTTATAATTTTGTCAAACTAAGCTTTTTGATGGCAAATCTCTCCACTTGACTAAAACATCTGTGTCAGATTAAGGAACTGAAAAAAAAACCAAAAAACCCACAGACAATAGCCAACTTGCTTGGGTTTACTTTCTAAAATAACTGTTAGCACAAAGAAAATATTTTAGTTTGCTCCTGTCAAAAACACTGGAAACCATTATTTCAAAAATCTGCATTATTCTGAAGACGTACAGCAAGGATAGAAAGCTTTGTGGTTTTGTGACTCTGTACACTAGTAGAAAAGAGCAGCCAGTAGCCAACCCCTGACCAAAGCCTACTGGATGAGCGAGGCACCCAATTCACGCAGCTGAATTCTTCTCCTTCCCAGAATCTGTCTTCTTCCCAAACACCCATCCTGAACAGTTATTTACACACATTATTTACTCTTCACACACGTTATTCTCTGAATGACAGTAGGCATAGTCTAGAAAATTGCAAAGAGATATGGCCCAAAGCCTTGCCAAGGAGTGCTCCAACAATGCCATGCTCACAACGTCTGCAGCTGGAAACTTGTCTCTTCTAAATTGCATCCACAGTAAGGCTGCTCCAGCCTGGGTCTAATCAGGTTTGTCCTCATAATACAAATAATGTTTTATTTCTTTCTGTATTTCAAAAGAGTGACTGTAGAAATGATTAAAACTTCATTTCTAAGGTTGGCCAAGTACATATCAGATGGCAGTGCTTTCAGCCATTACGCATCATACCCCAGATTTCAGTTTGAATATACACATTTATAAGAAATTCACATGCTTTTCTATATGGCCCCTGATTTAATGATATCCCACTATGAACCACATGTATTTTTATATTGCTCTCTTGCTCTCACTGACCCCTTCCACTGCTCTAATCTACCCGTTATCTACACACAATAGACTTACAGGAAAGTTACAAACTAATCAGTGCTTTCTGGTTTTCTTTAATTTCAGGAAGAAAACAATAAAAAAGCTTAACAGAACTGGTGAAGTACCATTTAACATCACAAAGCTGGCACAAAAGTAGTTGTGTGCAAAGTTTTTTCTGATGCTCTTGTTTCTACAATTTATCTATTATTTCAAAATTTTTATCAACAGTACATCTGTAAAGCACTTCAGATTGAATAAATGAACTAAAATAAAGACATGCCTTTAAAATTGGTATTGTAATGTAGAATATGTATGTTTTACCTACACAGTGATCTCATATTATTTAGGTGCAATCAGTGGGTTAAGCTGAGATATGCACTTGCATTTTCTAGCTCAAGTTTTCAAAGAAGGAACTCAAAGCAACCAACACACCAACAGAAGCACACGGGGGAGGAGAGGGACAGCTGTAGTATTTTCCTGTTAAAATACACCACTATCTGAGAAAGACACCAAAACAAACTGAAGTAAAACAAAACAAAAGAAAAATAAACAAAGGCTATGTAGTGCCAAATTATACATACAGCACTGCAATTTTTGAGTTTAAAGAACAGCAATGTTACCTCTAAAAACTCCTCTACTAATTCATATTAAGGCTAGAGGAAATACTAATTTTTAGCTACAGCAAATATTTTAAAACAGCTGTTACAAATTACATGGGTTATTACCCACCAAAATAAGTTGCAAATCAACATGTAAGTGGTAACATCAAAAGAAAAGCATAGTCACTGTAAAAAGAACAAATACTTTACTGAACATCTTCAAATTTTGCAGACACAGTGTAATAAATCTTAATATGTGCTTTAGACCTGTTAAAAGTTAGACAAATTTTCTAAAATGGGGCTCATTTTTATGTGTATGTCCTATTCAATTTAGTAATTGCTATTAGTATTAGTAGGAATTAGTTGTAACTGGTTAATGCTAATACACTGTAACCGGGCGGAAACACCAATTTAGTGTAGTGGTTTGGTCCGAAATACTCATTACTGTTTATCTGCTGTGAGATAAGAATTAGGAGAAATGCAAAGCAGGCACCAAACTTGAAAGAATATAAAGCAGTTTATTAACAGACCTAAAAGAGGGAAAAAAAGAAAAAAAAATTATACCACCTTCAGAACTCTCCTTCTCCCCCCACCTTCCTCCCTTCTCCCACTGACAATGTGAAAAGACAACCCTTAAGATGTTCAGTCTGTTTACCACTTCCATAATAACCTTGTTCAGTCCATTTAGAAAGAGAAGTCTCTTCTTGCTCATGCTATGAAAACATTATCACAACGAGACAGCCGCCCACTTCCAAATATTGTTCAGTCCATTTAGGAAGAGGAGTCTCTCTGCCTGCGAGTCCCTTCCCCCGACTTGCAGCTTTTCCCGCAACTGCTTTCGAGGGTCCACTCTTGAAGTTTTTTGGGGGTACAATTTTAAGGTTGAGCCGTTCAGAAACAAAAACAGAGGCCCTTCTCCTTCCCTGGGAGCAAAGGGTCTTCATCATCTTCATCTTTAGGACTATCCCTGGGAGCATCTCTAGGAACTGAGGTTTCTCCTTTCCCATCTGGAGCAAAAGTCCTCATCTGGTCCATCTCTCCCTGTCCAAACTTCTCATGAAATTACAGCTGTGTCAGCATCTGCCTATCTCAGCGCAGGTGCTTTTGCTTACAAGTTGAACACTCCACCCCCCAGATCTTCATGAAATTACAACAGGATACTCTGATATATCATAGCTTCACAACAGAATTTCAGCTTTAAGCATCTCCTCTCTCTCTTCCCTCAGGGTTTCAGCTCTTCACAGCAGTAAAAGGGTTAATCTCACCTCGGCCTTGCAGCTTTGCAGCTGGAATGTTGAATTTTTCTTATCGAAGTGGAGAGGGGGGAGAGCCGAGCCGCTCCGGCTGCCCACAGCAGGGATGTGGGGGGGTTCCATGACTGGAACAGGTCCATGGCTCCAGGATGGCCGTGGCCCGGCCCGGCCTGGCCCAAGCAGGGCCTGGCCGGGCCCACTGGCCCCCACACGGGGCCCGCAGCCACCTGTGCCAGCGCCGGAAACGAGAGAGAGCTTGGAGGGGGAGTTTGCCTATTCTTAAATGTGGATCACAGAGGTGGTCACAACTTTAAGTGGCTTAGAGAATTGTCCATATTCAAACTGGCCAGCTGATAGGTTCTATCAGTTCCCAGAGGAAACTGTAAGCACCCCTTAGCAAGGACGTCCCTTCCGGGACTATGCTTGCTAACCTATGACATACACCCATGCAGGACAATTAATATATTTTTTAAAACCAACAAACAAATCAAATAGAAGCCCTAAAAAACATGCCCAAATTAAACTGTGAGTTCTGAAGGGGATAATCTAAATATTCTGAACATAAAGAATATCCTTTCTGAGGTCACCTTAACTCCAGGTGCCAATTCAAAACTATGACACCGATACAAAAAGTTGTCCCTCCAGACAAGGTAACTGCTTTTACCTTTATGTGGTTTCTGCACCTGAGGTAATGGACACAGCAGAGATCTGAATAGAGTTTAATTCAAGGTTCACGTGTAACTCTTAATCCCCAGTACAGGGTTTTTTTCTTTTTAACACAGCTTATGCCTCATCTCATCATTTCTGAAACAGGATAATGCTCATGTACCTTCCAAAATACATTTCAAGGACAAAACTAATACTGACAAAGAGTTCAACTGCAGTGCTTGTAGGTATTTAGAAATATTCAGTGGGGAAAAAATAGGTTTGGAGCATTTAGACTGAGAGCTCAACAATGCTCTGTTTGAATTAATTGAGGAACACTGTCAATTTGACATTTCAAGTGTAGTGCTTTACCAAAGAAAAGATACCACCACCAGGTCTGACCTCTTTCACAGGGGTTTTCATTTTACATCTGCTCATCACCTTTACAAATTTCTTGTCCTCTCCTAAGGATGCAAACAGGACAAATCAGCTATACAGAAGCAGTTTAATCATTCATAAAGGCAAAAGGAAAAATTAAATTTAAAAAATTTGCCCCAAACTTAAGTTCTTAAGAATTGCTACTTCTAGAAACAGAAAGCAAAAGCATAAAAGAAATATGCTTTTAAATTGGTATTTAAACCCATTAAACAAATATTTGAATACTTTATGCCTCCAGTTATTAACAAAAGGCTGAGTGGATGCATTGTTACCTTAAAAGAATATATTCAGAGAAGACATAAAATTTGAATTTAAAATACACACTCCTGCATAATGCACACATACACAAGCACACTATTAGTAATCATTTACTATGAGTTACTTCTTATTAACCTTCATATGGCTTCACAAATATTTTCATTTTTGTTTCTTTTAATTAATAATTATTTGAACTGACAGAAATTACAAATCATAATACAATTAAACAGTCAAAATATATTAAGCTTAAAAATGTGATATTTTAAAGGGTTTTTGTCAAGCAAATAAATCAATTAGTCAAACTAAGAGATTCTAGCATGTCCCTTAATGAGAATATTGACAATAACGGCTTTCCCTCTTCACAATCACAACAAAAAGACTGTCAAAAGAATCTTAATTACAGGTATTCATTAGAAAAGCTTAGAAAGCTTCTTAAAGCACCTTGTAAAGTTACAGGTATGTAACAAATACATACTAATAAATAAAACTACATTTCTGCACTTCCCTCCATACAACATTCCAGTTCTCCATTTATCAATGAGATTGTTTGGTGTTATAATTAATGTTTGAAAAAACACACCTAGTGTTAGTGAATTAAGATAATAAATACGTTTTTTCTTCCATACTATAACCATTTCAGTTTTCAAAGACACCAAATTTTCAAACTTCTACTAATGTCACAATCAGCATTAGAGTTTTAAATTGCCACATAAATCTGCGGAATCTGATTGACAGATTCGATTTCTCATTAAATACATGAGGGTATAGCTGCAAAGAACAGATGAAAAGAATGGTGACTGTCTTATGGGGTAACACGAAGCATTTTGAAAACTTACCCAGTTCTTAAACGCCTACTTGTTTATCTACGTTTCCTGATAAAATGCACATAACACATCATTTTAGATGCACTGATATTCAACAAGCAAACAACTGCCTCCTGTACTCTGCTAAGTAAATCTACCTCCAGCACGACTCGGAGGGATGACTGCTTTGACGATCTGATGAGATACGCTTCCACTTCAAGCTATCCTCAAAAAAAAAAAAGATAAAGATGCTTGGATGCTTTCCTCTTCCCCATCTAACCGTATTGACTGACCCTTCAGTCAGCCTGCTCATGGAACAAAGGCAAAGCACTACGCACTCTTCAGAGAGAGCTCCTACCCGTCCCATAACCCACACCAGCAGATAGATTGACACAGTCTCTAAATAAAACCTGTCAGCCACACAAAGATAAGGTGTCATTAGCTGCGTGCAGATCGGTGTTACCTTCAAACACAAAGATACTGCATATGTTCTTTGCTGTCACAGCAACACTTGTTCCACAGGCCCTTCTAAACGCAGAAAATTTCACCCTGGCTTTCAGGAAGAAATCTTTAAATTGTGCTCTACTTTTTAAAACACATATAAGTACATCTACGTAAAATGCTTAATCAAGTGCATGAATACAGCAACATGCCCATGAGAGGTGTTTTCTAAGGTAGACATACCTACTAATTACAGAATGCAGATTTGCTCTCTTCTGCTCTTATAAAACGGAAACATACAGATCTTTGCTAGACTGTTACAGGCTCATACGCTACAAGCGAGGCAGCTGGTGCTACCTGTATGCCAAATACCCAGCACCGCCGAACAAGTGAAAGCCCGGGAGGTTAAAGTTTGCCGCGGGATACGGGAAACCTCCCGCGGGCTCCGCTGTTTGGCGTCAGCGCAGGCGGTCCCTGCCCGCTGCCCGTGTCCGCGTACCGAGGCCAGCGCGCTCCCGCCACCCCTGCGACCCCCAGGCTCCCCACACGGCGAGCGGCCCGGGCCGGGACCCCCATCCCTCCGGCCGCGCACCTGAGCCCGGGCGGCTGCGGGAGCCCCCCCGCCCCCACCCCCGGGGCCGGCGAGGCGGGGGAGCCTTACCCGGGAACTGCTGCGGCGGCGGCGGCGGCGGCGGCTGCTCGTCCTCGCCGCTCTCGGAGTCGGTCTGCATGGGCTCCTCGGCGAAGTTGACCCCGCGGGCGTCGGGGGGGCCCCGGCGCGGCGGCTGGGTGCCCCTGTCATGGCCGGTGCCCGCTCTGCGGCCGCTCGGCTCCTTCTCCGCCGCCGCCTTGGCCGTCGCCGCCTCCTCCTTGAGGCGCCCGAAGTACTGGAGGGCGAACTCCAGCAGGTCCCCGGGCTGGCTCCGCAGCACCTCTACCGTGAAGCCCTGCAGCAGCTCCGTCAGCCCCGCCGGGATGGAGATGCTCATGCCGGGGCCGGCCGGGGGGGCACAGCCCGGCCAGGAAGGGGGAGGGAGAGGGGAAGGGGAGAGGAGAAGGAGGAGAAGGAGGAGGAGGAGAAGGGGGAGAGAGCCCGGGGCCGGGGGTCGGCGGCCCGGGGGACGAGGCGCGCCCGGCGGATCGCCCGTGGGCAGCGGGAAGGGGCGGGCGGCGGCGCAGGTGGGAGCGGGCGGGGGGCGGGCCCGCGGGGGGCAGCGGCTCTGGCAGCCTCGGCGGCGGCGCCTCCTCCCCCCGCGCCGGGGGAACCTCGCGCACATGTGACCCGGGAAACCATGACAACCTCCCGCCGGGGACTGCGGCCGCCGCGCCCCGCCCGCCACAGCGCGGGAGCCGGCGGCGCGGCGCGGAGGGGACGGCGGGGCAGCGCGGGGCATCTCTGCCCCCGCACGGGCTACCCTGCCGGGGCGCGGCCTCGCCGGGCATCGCGGCCCCCCGCCACCCCGGGGCTCCCGGGGACCCAAGCCTTGAGTGCCTTCTCCCTGCGGAGGCGTCCAGGCATCCGCGCTGGCGACCAGCGGGGATTCCTGATGAGCGGACATGTCCCCGCTCAGGGAAGGACCGCAGTGCATGTAGCATTTCATAGCCGATTACTGCTGTGCTTTTTCACGGCCATGCGTCACCTTAAAGCTCTTCTCCACATCATTCATACGCATAGATGTGCTATCTACTTACATTCGTCTATATTATTTAGGATGGGAGGGGTGCTGTGGTGCTAGCAAGAACATCCTGTTTGCCAGCTGGTTGTTTAAGGTCCACAAAAAATTTAGCTGGAGAAAGAAACAATTGTTAAAAAATGGGGGAGAAGTCCAATTTAAACACTGCTGAGTGCCAACGCTCAGCATAGACTCTCTTCCAAGCCATGCTGCAGAGACTACTTAGCACAGTGGTAAGTGGGTGCTGCTTGTCATCACCAGGAAGCTTAAATGTTTTAAGTAGAGTAAGTAGCAATTACGGGTGCCATGTTTTTCAATGCTTCACTAAACACTTCTTGAAAGTGAGGTCTGTTGAATGCATGAAAACTGCATCCCCCCCGGTTTGTAATCGCCTCTGAATGTTGGCCAGCGTTTTGGGGTTCCAGAAAGATCTCTTGGAGTCTTATTTTTGTGCTGCAAGCAAATTAACTGCTAAAACGTCTAAGGCTGGGACAACATGGCTGTTTGATAATTGATTTCATTAAACATTCAGCATTAGTCAAATGGCCTTGCAATGAGCTTCATAAGGGCGTAGGGTAAGATCAGCAGTCAAAATCTGAGTTTGTAGTAGCAAGATACTGAAACACCTGACCTCAAAAAAATAATGTGACAGCATAATACAGCAATCTCTATGACAGTTTTCACACAGATAAGGATCTCAAAGCCAGTTTTAAATTGAGTCAATTTCCAAGTGGAACCCAGTTCTCCTTGTGTGTGTATTTTCAAATGGAGCTTCGTTCACAAGTTGTATCTTCAAAGTGTTATAGACCAGGCAAATTAGTGAAGCGAGTAAACCATGCCTGCGTGGGTGATATTGCTGTCCTGTAGCAGGCAGGAGACACCTCTGCTAGTGAAGCTGTGGAATACCTTCGAGCAACATCTCGTGGCTTCATTTTACTGTGCAGGAAAAGCCTACAGCTAGCCACTAGTACTTAATTGAAGTTAAATTCACTGTTGTTTAGCACTGTCCTGCCGGAGGAACCTCTTCAAGGTCAAGCTAAGTCATCAGGGGGCAGACCACGAGTTCCCTCTGGACTGCAGAAGATTGCTCTGTCATCAGACTCTAAGAACTGCTGCAGTGTCCAGGGGGCTCCCAGCCTTGCCAGCACACCCCCACTTCATGCCATGCCCCAGTTTTGGCACACCCTGATCACAGCTGCCTGTTGGAAGCACTGCTGGTGCAGCATGGAGCCACATACATTAAAATGGCTGAGAATCAAGTGCAGCAGGAGAGCTGACACCTGTACATCATGGACAGCTGCATAGCTTAGTCTCTCTGGAGGGTGGGTTGGCTAGAAATGCCAGATTGGCTCATTCACAAGTTTAGGAGCTTAAAAACCTTCTTACACCACTGAGAGGGTTGATCTGGTTGTGACCAGGCTGAGAGATACCTAAGCTTTGAGGAAGCCCCCAGGAAGGGAAGTGTTAGTAATTAGTGCCTTCCAGGCACTAGGTGTTCTGTGAGCATATAATATTCCATTTAATGGAGTCTTCCAGGATTAGAAGGGTTGTCACCCCTGAGGTTTTGTCTTAGCCAGACAAGGCAGTCTTTTTTTCTAGGAATTTACTAGCAGCATAGTGTCTTTTGCCATCTAATCAAGGACTCCCCTTGTTTGTCAGAGACTCCCATCCTCCCAGATGTAAAATGAGATCACTTCTCTGAGGACATCCTCAAGATCCAGCCTTTGATGTTTCTATGCAAAACTGGGATAATTTGAATAAGAGATTCCTAGGTGGCAGAACTCTAAAGAATGCTTCTTTTAAAAAAGAATTTCAAAACAGCCCAAAATGTTTGTGCCCAGTGAAACTTATCCCGAATTTTGTGTATCTCAAAGGATGGCAGCAAACTTTATAGTTCAAGTTGGTGTCATCTGGTTTCCTCAGATGCTTTCTGTTCCAAAGACCTTGTATTGATATTTAAATTGCTTTTAAATCCTCATAAGGAGGACAGCTGTCAAAAATATGTCTAGCAGAGTGAACAGTTAGATGGAGTATTGGTTCACACCTCTCCAATGAGTTTTATTAGTTGCTACTAATTTTTGTGTGCCATTCTAGTTCAGCTGTAAATATCTTCTTGAAATGAAAGAGAATATACAACCTACAGAAATCCTTTTGTACTGAAAAAGGATTGGGCAGAATATTCCCCTCACAATTCCCAAGGAAATAATCTAAAGACTTTGTTGTCTCCTCTCCTCCCAGCCAACAGATGCACTTTTCATAACACACTGCTCATCTGCTTTGCATGTCGTTCTTGTCCCTTCACCTGGTTTGCAGCAGTGAAAAACGGGGAGATTAGAGCTAACAGGGGAGAAATAGCAAGCACTGTGCCTCCCACAGGACAGTTCCAGACAGCATGCTTCAGACAGTGGTTGGGAATACTTTGCCAGAGCTCAGAGAATGAGACCTTTTCTGATCATGTGGAGAACAATGAACAGAGTGCAAAGGGAAGAGTCAGACTTTCAAGACTTGTCTTTACCAGGGTAAATGCAAATTTAGTAAATTTAGTAAACTTTGCCTGTCAAAGTCCATCCAACATCCAACTATAAGCCTTTTTTTTTTCTGCCAGCTTTCAATGTTTTGCCTGAGAGGAACACTCTTCTCCAGTCCTTCTGAAGACATGCTCTGGAACAGCCATCTCCTGATGAGCCCGGGCTAAGCCTGCAATGCCGTAGGTGCCGTGCAGAGGGGCAGAAGTGTGCACTGAACATCGGGGTGTAAGCCAGGGTAAAGCCCTCTCTCCCCTGTGGAAAGTAACTTTAGCAAGCGCACTAGTGGAGTACAGGCTTTTAAATCCTGCTCTTTGTTACGGTGTTGCAGGCAAGAGGGACTGTAATTACTGTGTCCTTGGAGCAGCTGCACAGCTAGCAGAGAAAGAGATCCTGATCTCATCATCTGCAACAGTCTCTCTCAATTTGGCAGCCTAGTAATTCCCAACAGTGGTTCTCCATGGAAAGAGTTCATATTGTTGTCTTGGGACAATTGTACTGGAGAAACACAGGGCAAAGCCTGGCCCTCTACCTAATGCAGCATAGTAGGAAAAGACTCACGCTTGTGTTCGGGAGATGTTGCTCCCTATATTTCCTGTGGTTAAAAGATCATTGGTTTGTGTTATCTTAAATCTTTTGTCCAGGCTTTTGAAATTTTAAATGCAGATGCACTTTGCATACTGCATGACTAAAAAGCTGCTGCTCAGAAGGCACCTGCAAATCCCTACATGTTTTATACTTACTTCAAAATCTCTTCAGTTATATGGTAATGTTTTTTCTAGCTGGCTCTTGATCAAGTGACAGCTGGTTTGTAAGTTTGGAACAACCACAGTTCATAAGAATAATCATGTACCAACTTCTGATCTTCCAAAATACCTTTAAAATGTTACATGTATTGACTTTCTTTTTGTCCTTCTCAAGTTCTTCTGGCTTACTAGGCAAATCTGGCTCACAGAATTTTTTTACTAACTGTTTTTAATGGCAATCATTCAGCCATGAATTTGCCAGCAATAACAAAACTGCAGTTGTGCAGATCCATAGTTTCACACTTTCCTGTTCTCATTAGAATGATGTCACCATTATTGTATTACAAAATCCATTACCATACCCAAATCTATTTATCAGAAAAATGTTTGGTTCCATAAACAATATAAGAAACTAGTGCCTATAATGTCTTAATCAAGTTTGAACACATTCTTCATGATTCTTCCTTCAATTGAATCTCCTCTGTCTCATAGTCTTTGCTCTACCTGTGCTTGTTGTTCTGTGGATTCAACTTAACTCCTCCCCTGCCTACTGTAAATCTAGAATGGCAAGAACCAAGTAGCCATTTACATACTGAAGTAAAATTGTTATTTATGCCAATGAGGGTTTTCTCTGAGCAAACAGAAAGCCCAAGTTCAAAACCTGGATGGAAGGAATCCACCTGAAGAAACAGAATAGCGGGAAAGCAGTATACATGAAGTACCCCCTGCCATTTTCAGTACCAATTCACAATCAGTTTAACTAGAAATACAGTTTGAGGAGTTTCCTCCCACAAAAGGGCACCTGCTAGCCATAGAACAAGTGTTCATTTAGTCTCCCTTGTATCACCTTTTTGGCACTTGTAGTGCTGTAGTCAGTGAAACTAAATGTCTGATTAGTGCTGAGATGAATCATCATGCTGTCAGGGAGAAGAGAGCAGAAGTGGTGGCTCAGGAGGAGGAGTATCAGATTATCCGCAATTCAAATTCAAGTTGGCTTACGTTGGTCCTGAATCCAAGTCTTCCATCCACCTCATCTACTGAGATAACATGTTCAAAAAGAATTGTAGAGTATCACATATTCTAACCGCAAGTCCCTTGCTTTTCCACTCACCCTAGTCTTTTTAACCCCAAACTGTATTTTCCAGGGAGTATGAGCTTTGTGACTTACTGCAAGCTCTGTTTACAAGTGTTACTATTCAGTAAATGCACAGCTGTTGATTTCCATTGAAATCTGTTGTTTGTAGTCCTTGATATTCAGGAGCTACAGGATACTGTCTCTTAGAAAAGTGCTCCTTTTTATGTGCCTCAATTTGGGCTCTCATAATCACCTGTAATTTCAGAAAAGTGTGACTAGAGTTTCTAAAGTCAATATAGTGAGTGCTGAATTTGTCATTAGAAGTAAACCTTCTCTTCCTAAAAGAAATGAAATAAAATGACAGTGTAGATGTAGCAGACTTCATCTATTTTGAGGATCTTACTTTGTTTGATGCCCTACTCTTTTTATAAAAATGGCATTATATACTGTCAAGACAACCTGTTAAATGGCTAACAGAGACATCTCTCCAAATAGCTGACAACAGAAAATCATCATCAGATGGAAAAGTTCCCCAGGAATTGACAGTAGGCTGCTTATGTTCAACACCTCCTGCAATCACATGGGAGCAAGTATAAATGTTGCTGATGACACAAAACCCAGTAGAGCAGTGATGTCACTGAGCTCAGGGAAGCATGGAGTGATCTGGATGACTTGTCCATTTAAAGAAAATCTTACTCTACAAGCTCCTTATTAAGTCATTGACTTCAGAAGAAAGAGTGCAAGATGTTTCTACAGAATGGTAGGACTTTATCATGGAAGGCAGCGCTTCTAAAAGAGTTTGGGCATCAGAATGGAGAAACAGCTTGACTCCAATTTCTGCTATAATTCTGCAGAGGAAGGGGCTAACGAGATTCTTGCTTGTTTCAAGAGGGAGATAGAAAATAGGAATGGGAGATCTTCCCTCTGTCGAGCACTCCTGAGACCAGTAAAAAAAAAAAGGTACAGATTTAGTGTTCATATGTTCAAAAGAATATGGAGAAGTAGGTGACATGCAGAAAAGAGACATAGAAATTATTCATAAGCTGAAGGAAATGTCTTGAGGTGAAAAGACTGGGAGAGCTCTCAGCCTTATCTAAGCACTTGTTGCTATGCTCAGTAGAAGAGGCTTATATGATCTAAGTGATAAAGAATATCAGTCTATATAGTCTAGTAGCACCTTTATGGAAAAGAATAACATCAGTCTTTCTTATCAGAGATGGCTCAACATCTTCTCTTGGAAAGTCAAGCTCTTTCATGTCACTAGAGGAACACACAAATATCCCAAAAGATGCAGTAATTCTTAGATCTTTTGAAATATGAAGCACTAGTGAAAAAATCATAATACATATATGCTTTTAAAAACCTACAGTCACTACCATGGATGCTTGGGTTTTATTTAAATGAAAAAGAGTGTTAGTGAATGGATAGTTTTGCTTCATTTTCCTTGAGGCAGCTGAGGAATCTGATGATTTTTGAAAAATGAACTTTCTCCCTGCAAATCTTCTTCTATTAGTCCTGAGCTTAGATATGAAATATTCAGGTATCTACTTTGTGGCAAAAACAGGGAGCAAAGAAGTAGAAATAGCTGTTGGATGGAGAACAACCCTATAATTCCATGCCTTGCATTTCTTATTAACTGTCAGTGTTCCTAAGAAAAAAAAGTCATTATGAGAATTAACTTCCGTTTCTTGGGAGCTAATTTCCAGAAGGAGGGAGTCAGAGCTGTGGAGTCTGTAGTTCTAAGTGATATCTTCTAGGGAAGAAGCAACTTTTTCAGAGAACATTAACTGTTGGCATTTTGGTTTGGATTATTTTTTGGTTTTGTGGGTTTGGATTTTATTCTGTAGGGTTGTTTTGGCTTGTCTGTTTTGTTGTTTTCTTTTGTTTTGTTTTTTCCCTGCTAGATTTAATTGTTACTCATTATATTCTTGAGGAAATTATTAGTTATTCTTGGCAAGAAGAATAAAGCATCTGCATAAGTATTGATTAAAGAGGGCACATAAGCACCAGCTGAAATATTTCCTTTGGTTTGAACCCTAATGTAGTGGTAATGTTCCTGCAGATTTTTGTTGGCGAAAAACTGAGAATAGCATTAGTGAGTAAAAGCACTACTCTGACCCTAGCGTGTTTCTCAGTTTGGACATCTCTGCACACCTACACACAGATGGGGTTGGGTAGGTAGACACACTGGACTGTATGACAGACACTTCAGTGTCCCAAAGGCATCAGGCAAGGTGGGTTCAGGTATTGCCTAGTCTGAGAGGGAAGACGTGCCTATAGTTGGAAGGGCTACTTTTGAGAGCAGAACCTCAATTCAAACTAGCAGACCCTAAAGGACAAATGTGGATGTGCTGGAGCTGTGCACTGGAGTGTCAAGTCTCCATTTTGTCTTAGGGTGTTTTGTTTATACAAAGTTGTGGATGTGCATTTGATTAAAATATAATCAAAATGTAATGACCTCTACAGATTCAGGAACAGAAAGACTGTTTTTTATCTCTCTGTAAGTGTATATGTATGGATGTATAAATAAACACACATGCATTTGTCTGTATATGACTTACTGTTTCTATTTTGGCAGAATATGAAGACCCCAACCTATTAATCTATGAATGCAGTTGACTTGCAGTGAATTAAAACTGGCTATTTAATGTAGACTTATGGATCATCAAAGAAAGTATGTGATTATTTTTTATACTTTTATAAGGAACAGAAATATTTACATTTTTAAAGTACAATTCATAATTGCACCACCCTTACAATATTCCAACTTTAGCCCCAGGAGTGGAATATAAACTGTGCCAGACATGCATTCCCATGAGTTTTTATCGTTGTTTTCGACACAATCTATTTTTATTCAGTTCTATGGGAAATGCACACACTTTGTGCAGTTGCCAGAATGTAATTTCCCAATGCCCCTTATTTATTTCAAAGTGTGCTTTTTTTGGATTCAAGTGCTTTTGCAACAGCACTTTTTCACATTTTATCATGTAAGTGCTCCTTGCTCATACTGAACCCATTTGGTGAGGACAATATGTGGACCTGAAAGGGCAGCCACATAAACTAGCAGAAACCTCCCACGCTGGCCATAGTGGTTGGTTCTCCTTCCTTTTTTGGGGTCTCCCATTAATTGTGTTCGCTCCACCTAAGGGCTGCATGCAGGGAGCTGGGGGCAGAATTCTTGCTTTGTTCAGATTCTGCTGGGTGTATCAGAGCCCAGCGGTTGTTGGGGAGATGGTGCTGGCCTGCTGAAATCCCTCTCTTTGGGCCTACCCTGCAGGACAATTTGGAGGCTGCCTAAATCCACAGATTAATCCACAGCAGGTTAATCCTTAGGGACCATCTAGGAGCTGGGACTAGCCGGAATGGATCAAGCTTCAGCCTGGTTCACAACACAACCATTGCCTGAGGAGCAATGGAGAGGTTCGAGATGATGATGTACAGATCAGATTTTGCTGTAGAACCTGCCCCAAAAGGACAACTTACCTCTGTGAGGACACGGTCCTTAGTCAACATGTCCACTAAAATTTGCATGGTGCTTTCCGGGTCAGCATAATTTTCTGTCCTAAGGTCACTTTGACTTGATAGACTTTTTTTAAAGGGTTCATTTTTGTGTCGAAATCAACTTGACAATGTCCTCACATTCTTACAAACCATCCTGTTAGATAATTGCCATAAAGCCTGGTCAAGGGCTCTCATGTTCAGACACAGTTGCAGTTCTAGGCCACTCCTTTAAAAAGCACCACTGACACTTTTGCATTTAAATAGGGCACCACTGAAGAAGACCTCTCCAAAACTCCCTTGCAGTGCTGCTTAAAGGACATTTTAATACTTGCCCCAACCCTGACTTATCTGCAGTACAACATCACAGACCCTGCACCATAACATCTGCATAAATAAGTGCCCTACTCTTATCTCACAGCATTCTCCAATAAAGCCTTCAGACAAATAGGGAAAGGAAGAAATGTGGTCTTGTGACCAGGCACTGAGGTCAGTAGTCCTTCCTACTTCGGCTGTATCTGCCCCAATTTATACCTGGCAGCTCAAATGTGAGTTTGTTCCTGGAGGTTTGGCCTGACTGCTTGCAGAGAGGGTTGGTAACCCCTTGTAACACACAGAGCAAGGATCCAGGGTCAGGGTGCTTCCCTTGCCCTGTGGATTTCTCCATCATCCTCCTGCCATCTAGATGACGGCACAGCTTTGTCCTGCAGGGACTTGGACAAGGAGCAGATGGGTTTGGTAGCAGCTGGCAAGGCACATGGACTACCGAGATGCAGGAAGGTGAGAAGGTTCTCCATGGGTCTGAGCTCATGATTAAACCTTGAAACTATGGTCCATTGCTGGCAATGAGTCAGGAAGAAAGGCTGCGAGGTTACAAATGTTACACGTTTTCCTTAGCAAGTCTCCTCAAACTGCTTAGGCCTTATAATTGGCAAGGCAACAGGCAAAAAGCAGCCCTCTCAAGGTCTGACAACCTTATAGCCTGCCAAAGCCCTATAACTCATGAAGGAGAGAGAAATATTTTGAAACTGGGCACCTGTGGGGAGCCAAATTTCCGTGAAATGGCATGGAAGTGGAGCCTCTCAAACTGGCAGTGTGAAAAGAAGCCTCAGTCCAGGTCCTTCCACAGACTTCACTGTGACAAAAACATCTTTCCGTGAAAGGCAAAGGACTCCCACCATGGAAAGGGACACTGCTGCACTTCTAATCAGCCTTCAAAATTACTGTTTTCCAAGATCATCTACCAAGATCATGATACCAAAAAAAAATCTATGTTAGGCATAAATTGCAGAATGCTTTCTTTCTCCCAAAACAAAAAGAAAAAAAAACAACTGTATAATCAAGAGCTGCAAGAGCTGTAGGCTTGTCCTTGGTAGCATCTCTGGGCTGTCAGATACTTCGAAGTTTTGGATTCTCAGAATAAGACAAGTCTTTCTTTCTCACAATTTGTATAGGCTGTTATGAGCAATCAGCTAAGGCATCCTAGGACCCCTGGGCTGAAACGGGTCTGTGCAGACAGCACAGCTTACAAAGTCCATATGGATCGGCATGCTTCTCAGAATCATATCCTCTCACTTTCCTGAGTTCCCTTCTCATGAGCATGTGCGTTTAAAATCCAGGTTTCTCTGGTAGCCCCACAGTAAAAGTTCTAAAGGTTCCTGTAACAGGCCACCAGGGTAGAAACAGCAGCAGAACTTCAAAACAGCAGATCTGCCCTTTCCATAAGAAAGAAAGGGAAGTGTAGTTGCCCTAGAGCAGTCACTCTGAAAGGTAAGAGTCACTCATGAAGCATCCATCTGGCTGTCTGTGAAAACTAGGTCCTTGTTTTGATGTTCTTTTTTGAAAGGTGATGATGAAGTAATGCAGCAAGAATGCAGACACAGAAGTAGGGGGATTTTTGGGTGAGAAAATTCTCCTTGACCAGTCATTTTCCTGACAGGACCAGTCATCTTTCAAAGTAAGTCCTCAAATTTTTATCCTTCTCAAAAATGCCAAGATGCGTCTGGAAAGACTGCAATATGGATACTTCAGAGATTCCCTGAACAGAAATAGAAGAGGAAGATGCAGACAGCAGATAGCCTCCTTTACTAACATTACACAGCCAGATTGTCCTGTGGGAACTGGCAACAAGGTCCAGCTGATCTTATCCTTTTTGTAAAATAGGATAATGATTATGGGGAACACAGAGAGATTCTCAGTGTGTGATCGGTGCCACAACACTGCCCTGGCCAGTTTCCAGAGGGATACTCACCAGGCTGAGATCTTTTACTTAATCCATAAACTGCTAGCCTAGTTTTATGGTCCTCTCCATGGAATCAATTCCACATGGATTAAGATACATGGAGAAGCCCAGTCATCACTGCAGCTAGGGAAGGAACCTGGGCTGGGGTTGCACTGGTCTCCTTGCCTGTCCTGGGAATGTCCAGATCAGGCTCATCTGCAAATCTGGTGTGTGCTTACAGAAATGAGAGAGTTCTTTGTGAATCTCTACCATTTCTTGCTCTTTCAACACACATGGAGAGAGAAGGGAGCACCATAACACGCCAGGAAGAAGGGCTGACTCCTTGCAGACGTTTTCTTCGTCTGCACCTCTGTGTGTTGTTACATATCTGGTGTGGGCAGCACTGTGTCCCTGCTTGATATCGGCCCAGCTGGATGGCAGGTCAGGAGGACAGGAATGGGGAGGGAGGGCAGAGAAGGGCAAGCAGTCAGCAGTGTGCTGGCTCTCCTGAGACAAAAAGACATCATATCCGAGCAGAGGCCATCCTGGAGAACTGTAACTAATCATACCCTGGGCTCTAATGTGCCCAGATGCAAAGGAAATTTCAGTTTCTTAGTAACTGAAATTTTTCATATTTGATAGCCAGAAAGCAGTGAACTTTCTGCCATGGAGATGGTCTCAGTGAAAGCTGGCAAGGAAACCTTCAGCCACCACATCCCTCCCTTTGTGAGGGGAAGCTTTGGGTACAGAGATGGGCACACTCCTTCATGCTATGGAAATGGCACAACACTCCTTAGTGATGGAGGACAGTGTGGACCCAATACTGACTGTATCATAGTAAAAAAGATTTGCATTCACAGAAAACAGTAGGCTTTGATTATGCCTACATTTTACAAGCAGTTAAAACCTTTCATGTCCTGCCAGTGTTTCAGTGCATCATGTACAGAACCAGTACAAAGCTCACTGAAGATGGTAGAAAGCTGCTGCCCACTACAGATGGTGTTAGGGTCAGGCCCTACTGGATTCAAATTATGTCCTCCTGTGAAGTGGTAAGTTAATGAGAGTTGAGAAATGTCTATGTCTCCAGTCTAAAAGACTATGTCTCATAGTCTTTAAAATACAGAGAAAACCACAGAATCATGGAGCAGCTGAGGCTGGCAGGGACGTCTGATGATTGTGTGTTTCAAGTCCTGCCTGTTGCCTCTTGCCCTGTCACTGGCCACCACTAAACAGTCTGGCCCTGGCTCCAGGATGAGCAGTCCCAGCTCTCTAAGCCTCCCCTTGTATGCCAGACATTACAAGCCCTTAACCAATGGCCCTTGACTGGACTCACTGTGGTATGTGCATGTCCAGTACAACTGGAGAGCCTTCATCCTGCCAGGGTGCCACCGAAAGGCAGCACAGCCATCTGCTGTGTCAACCACTCCTCCCAGTTTTGTATCTTCTGCAAACCTGCTGAGGCTTCTCTCTGTCCCACCACCCAGACCACTAACACAGCTGCATCCTAACACAGGGTGACCCCTGGGATATGTCACTGGTGACAGTACCCAAGCTAAAGGAACAGGGAAGGATTTTGTGCCTGGAAGGCTTTAATTTCTGCAGGTCAATATATGGATGTATAAGAAGAGTTCTTTTAAAGGTTTATGGAAGAACATACTTTATTGGAGACAGACTAATGTGTTAGAATTTATTTTGAAATGTCTATTATTTAAAAATATCTACTACTTAGTAGAGCATGAAACATCATTTCATTTTAAACGTGCAGCATTTAAGACTTGGACTTTTAGAACATGTAGATATTTTAAAATAACTCCATTGTGTAAACAAATCCTTGCTTAATAGTGCAATCTCTTGAAAATATTCTAAATAAATTAATTGATGGCTTTTATTTTCTTTCTGTGTCTCAACCATTGGCATTCCTCATTTTAGATGTCAACATTTCTATGCCTGGAAGCTGGAGAATAAAAATAGTTACACTCTAAAAAAGGGACAGTGCTGAGGGTGAAAGGTCCTGATCTTGCAAGTTCTTGCTCACATGGAAACTCAATGACACTACTGGGGTGAGGAGGAATTACCCAGCAGAAATTACAAAATGAGGCTGAGCTCTGCTACTAAAGTGGTAATAACTCAAACATGGGAAAGATTATTCACTCTCCGATGAAACAGAAGGAGCCTGGCTGTACAAATCTGTAAGTTTTAAAGAACCAACCAGGGTTGAAACTCACTGGAAATCTGTTTTGAAAACAGATGAGAACCTCCTGCTAAGCTGTTAGACTGCAGGGATGTTTCAACAACTGGGACTTTTTAGGGTTTTTGTATTGAACATAGATGAGCTACAGGGATTTCAGGCCTATTTGGAAGCCAACTATGTATTCATGTCATTACTAATAATGCCTTGGGCTAGACAGAAAGCTTGAAAACTATTTGTTTACATAAATAAAAAACAGTGCATTTTTGGAGTTACTTCATTGTATGGCCTTAAAAAGAGTCTCCTTGGCACAGTAAGATGACCTTATCCTTAGAAAAATAGTATTATATGTCAGAAATATCTTTATTTTCTGACACAGCAGGACAGAAAAGCCACTTTTATTCCAAGGAATCCAGCTTGTCCATATGAAACCTGAAGAGACTGAACACATCATGGCAGTACAATATGGTTTCTCTGACTCTTGAGATAAGGGTGAGTGCCTAATGGCTGTTTTCCAAACAAAGAGCATTCAGTTAAGAACCAGGGTACATGTCAAGGAGGTTTTAAAGGGGAACATTACTCATAGCTCAGGAGTGGTTAAAGAATATTAAATAGGCCACAGAACTCTATCTCTTCTTTCACTACAACAAGTAAAGGCAAAAAAATTCCCCAAATCTATAAATCTTCTATTCTCTGGCCCTTTTCTACCTGGACCACCATCTCCTCTGATTCTGAGCACCTCTGTGCTGATCTTCAACTGAAATTTGCCAGAAATGGCAGCAGCCCACTTCCAGGATTCTGGGATGGTCCAGTTGGTGTGACCAGACCCTGCATGAGGTCTCTGCCACACCTGGACAGTTTCAAAGTCATTTGCAGCAAAAGGCATTTACCACGGTGGAAGATCCATAATTCTTGATTCTTCAAAACATCTCAACTAATGTAATTTCAGCTAGGAGTTCTCAGCCTGCAAACAGGCACCTAAACTTTTCAATTGCTGGTCCCATCGCCCTTTTCTCCTTTTAAGACCTTTCTGATTTTCCCTCTGAGAGATGATGATCCCATGAGTAATTAACCACTTTCTAACTTGCTTCTTCTCAGTTGTTTGTGGCAGACACTCCCCAGCTGTATGTTGGAAATGAAAACACTTCTCTAGTGCAAGGTTCTTTGCTTAGCACATCTTGGTGGTTCTCTCATGGAGAAAGTAATGGACAATACAGAAATCCTTTCTGTTGTCTCAGTGCACTAGATTCTCCTTCTTCTCCACCTTTTCGACTGGAAAAAAATGGTTCTTTGAACAGATCTAATATAGCTTCTTACATGGGAAGTTCTGTAGAGAGTCTTCCTCTCTGTGTATGGGTAGGTCTACTTTTAATCAATGCTGATTTCCTTCCTTACTTTTGGTTGTCTCTGAGCTTAATGGTTGTATTTGGAATAACAGAGCATTTACCATCTCCAGATCTCAGTGGTTTCCTCTGTTGTTCTTGGTTGTGTTTTCGTAAGCAGTTGTGTGCCTATGGACCTTTGTGCCTGGCCAGCTTTCACTGTTGGATGAAGGTCTAACATTTTATTGCTCAGAAGCATTTTTGTAAATAATACATTTCCAGTGTAAGACTGCAACAGATTAGTTTCTTTCTGGGGGAAAGATCAGAGGTCACAAAGAAATGGAAATGTCATGTTTTTGTGTTAGTTCAAAGGCTGTTCTTGGACCTTGTTGGTGACTAAGCTACTAAAAACTGAACTGGCCTGTCTGACCTTACAAGAATATAATCCATCAGAAGAGATTCACAAATAAATTGGGTTTTTTCTTTTTTCTTTAGATTAGCTAATTTTCTGAGCAAAGTAAACTCATATATTACATTAAATATGTCTCCCACCATTGTTTATTTGCAGGCCTGTTCTTTAAAGGATAAGCCAACTTCCTCTCAAATGCAGTTGATTTCTCTGACTCACTCTGACAGCTGTGACAGTCTGTTTGTCACAGAGCTACTGGTACATACCAATTTATACATTAAAAGTAGCTGAAGGTGGAGCAGTCTCATAGGTGGGTTTAGAACCTTAAAACATTGTGTGAAGATTCATCAGATTACTCCCTGGTTTTGTTTGTTTGTTTTTTTAATGATGACATTACTTTTTAACTTTGTGCTTCAGTGCATTGTCTTACAACAGTGACTCTTACCTGGGAAAAATACCACCCTGGAGTGTCCTGGTTATGCTCCATGCTACAGTATCCAGCATGATTCTATGGCAGTGTGGGAACACATCAGGCCAAAGCCAGTAGCAGGCTGTTTGCCATTCTGGGGTGAATTGTTTCTGGCTCGGTACCATATGCCTGAGGGTGGCATGTGTCTTCTCAGGAAGGACAAATTGCTCTCCTTCATCTTTGGCAAGCTCCTGCTGGCATGCCAAAGAGGCCTATATTTAGTACTGGTACTGTTTAGCCAACAAGCTGGGAAAATTGTCATGATGATGTGACTAGAGATTTACCAAGGCTGTTTTCCAAGAGCTGAAGAAGACATGGTTGAAGTGAGCTTTGAATTTCCAGCTTTGAATCTTGCTGCTCCTGTTTTCTCTGGGTACAGTACCTCCTGCTCCCAAGCCCAGGCCTGTGGTGTTGCAGCTTGAACTGAGCTCATTTACTCCGCTTTGGCATTGGTGGGATTCCTACAAAGCTGGCTATTTTGATATACATCTTGGTACCCAAAATTCTGCTCTCCATGTTCTGTTGAATCCTGGCTGTAGCTGTCACTGTTCCTGCTCCCCCAGTGACACGTGCTGTCTTGGCTGCCTGAAGCACACATGGTCCAGGTGTGCTGAGAGCAGAGATCCAGAGAGCAGCAGCAACTGTTCCCATCAGAACCCTCTTTGCCTCTCGTCTGCACTGGGCACGTGGCTTACCTAGAATTCAAAAAGCTCATGAGACTGGAGGAAGGCAGTGTGAGCCCTGACACTCACTGTGAGAATTTCACCTCCTCTGTTCCTTTCTGTTGTGAAACAACAACATCAGGAACCTCCCAAAGAACTGGAGCAACACCGTGGGGTTATCGTATTTCTTATTCATTTTATTTATCTTTTTTCCACCCCAAACTGGCCACAGGCACATTCACTGTTCAACAAGAGCATCTGAAGATCCTTTTCCTGAAAGGCCATGCCTGTGGGAAGGTCTCAGTTATCTGCTGTTTGTTGTTGAAGTTGAAGTTGAAGTTACATTTTCAACTGGAAATTTACTCTATACTTAGGCTTTGCATACATAGCAGTGCTAGAAAGAGGGTGAAAGAAATTACCTCTTGAGGAAAAAAAAGGCAAATATCCCAATGTAAACATGATTTTATTGCTTTTATTTAAGCTGTGTGAGGGAATGGAGATTCATAGGGGAAAAGCTAAACTAAATAGGCTTTTTATTAACAAAAACTTTTCAAACACATGCTCTGCTCACAACTCAGCTCAAGATACATGAAAAAAAAGATTAAGGAGGACTCTAATTCTCTAATTTCATATCCCTTCCTAAAAAGATCTATATGACATTTTTACTTGTATCTTGATACACATTCTCATAAGCAAAGGAATTTTGGAGTTATTCTTAAAAATATTCCCAAAATGTACCATAATCCTTTGCTTGGGCATTTAAATCTTCTTTTCCATCAGAAATAAATGTTGCTTTTGGCTGTTGTAGATACAGCCAAAACATGAAAAATCATCTGTGCTTGGGTTGGCTATAGTGGAATTTTCTCTTCTACATGCTAGGCAGGAGGTTCCCAGGGCCAGCTAATACTGCACACGTTTTCATTTGCAGTGTTGGTATTGCCGGCAGGATATTGCATAATGAAGAGCACGGTATTGTCCTTTTTCCCTGTATGTCCCTTCTGTGCGCATAAAAATTAGGTTGTTCTGCTGATTTAATTACTGTGAGATCATCTTCTTAGGCATCTTGTCACAATACTGACATTTCTTGTGGAAGTTTTAAGTGATTTGACACTTCTTATCATAGTACAATTGCTAGCTTGTCTTCCAGTGAACAAATGTTGGTTAATAATTGTTGGCATTAGAAACAAATCACAGCTTTTGCTTATTTTCAGTAGTTCAAGGAACTAGGGGAAGGTCTTGACAACCCTAATTTGCTGTGCTTAGTGTCTATTTTTGTATATTTCTCAGCTTTCTGTCCATTGGGCCAAGAAAAATCTGGAGAGCAGGTTGTGCATGTCTGGGACATCCACTGTGTACAGACCTGTTAAATCCCTCAGATGTTTGTTGCTGACTATTGCTTTAATAAATTCACTGCAGGTCCCTTATGTAGCAAGCACCGCCACATGGTAACTCAGAGCTATGAACATTCTTCAGGTCATGAACTCCCTCCAGTCAATTTATCTGCCAGGAAGGTATTTGCCTGCATCTTCCAATGGAGCCCTTTCTCTGTGAATGAAGCAGCATTAAGACAAGTGCAAGACACAAACCAGTTGTTGGAGGACAATACACACTCCTACTTTTAGCTTGGTATTAGGCTTCATAAACCATAAATTTTAGGAAAAAGTACATGGTGAATTAACAAGAAACATATTACTCCTGGCAATCTGTAGAGTCTAAATGGCATACATAGACATGAAAATGCACTGAAGATTGATGTTTCTTCACAGCACACCACTCCCCTCACAGCCTGTGAGCTTTGTGGGGCTCTGTCACAGCCTGATTTGCTGTATTGTCAGCTCCCAGGTTGTTTGATTGAGTTTGAGAAACTACCATAGTAATCAGCTGTCACAGGTAATGGTTTCCTCTGAGTTTAGAAAGAGCAGCTGCCAGCTTCTGCTGCGCTCTGTTGGGTGCACCGGGCACTGCTGCCAAGCTCATTGGGTTCTGGTTCTGGGGTTTTGAACAAAGGAAAGGAAGCAGTCTCTAGCTATTTCTGATCATTCTTTCAGGGGAAGTAGTGCACAGCCCACTCCCCCTGCGTGTATCTTTTGAGAGGTCTCCCGAGTATCTTTCTCTGAGCAATTGAGGTGTGTTATTTGTAATGACCAGGTACTGTTTCTGTAGTCCCTACTCCAGAGCTAACTCTGTCTCTGCCTTCCACAATTCTTTGGTAGCCAAAAATACTTCATTGTTCCACAAGCTAACCAGAATTACTAAATCCTCCTCAAGGATTGAATGGCCTTAAAGATTCAATGTCTCATTGGTCTCATTTTGTCTTCTAGTAGGCGCTGAGCAGTTTGGGGGAATTACCAGTTTCTCCAGATTTTGGGGGTTTTTTTCAGCCTTTTGTCATGATTTTTTTTCCTATGGGCTTCTGTGTTTTCATGCCATACTTTTGTGTCTTTTAAATCATTCCCTTTGTGGATTTGTGAAATTTCTGACATCCAGAAATATTTCTTTTCCCTGTTTGAATGGAAATGTTGCCACATGGGTGTTTGTTCCCTCATGTACACTCATGGAGCTTCTCCCTGTAACAGTGCCAGCAAGTTGTCCACTTCTAGTGGTGTTTAAATTGTGTTTCAGGGGTTGTGGCATCCTTTTCTGGAGGTCTTGCTCTGAACAAATCCTGGCAAGCTGTTACCAGCTATACTGTTGTTTCTAAGCCTTTTTGACAAAATGGTGCATTTCATTGTTTTCCTGTGATTCAGTTTCAGGTTATAATCTCTTGATCTTCTAACTAACACTAATAAATATTTCTTGTAGTTTATATTTGATGCTGCTTTAAATTAGGATATTGCAAGTATGACAAAGATTTTTCCCTATATCCTTTTTATTCGCCTATCTCTTGCAAAGATTGTATTCTAAAAGGTGTTCTCTGAAGCACTGCTTTACAGGGAGTACTGAAAGGAAGTGCAGTTGCTGATGCCACTAGCTAGATTGACCGTGGAGTTGGACAGCATGCACATGATACCAGGTGGGAGAACTAGACTGTGGTGGCCCCACACAATTTTTTTTTTTTTGAGTCTTGGACATTCTGAAAAAGGGCTGTATTTCTCTTATTATTGCACTTAACTGCATTAAGGTTTATCCACTTCTCAGTCCAGTGTGTACTCACTATAAAGTTTTTCACTTTTCTACCTTGCGCCCATTGGTAAGAGTAGTTGGGAGGGTGAACACAGAGCATTAAACCTGGGAAAGCTTGGTCTTCCAGTGCTTTGCACCTTGAAGCACACACACAAAGCATTTCCTCATTTCTCTTGCCGTTTGTTTCCTTTTCAGAGTCATGAGAACTTTTAGCAAGCTTCTCCCAGTACAGGTGTTGACAGCATCTCCAGCTACCAGTACTTTTGACAAGTGGTTCTTTTGCCGACATTCAGCTGTGCATTTCCTGGCTGTAAGATGCAGACAGTTTATCCTGGTTTTAGATTTTGAGGTCCAAGAAACAGCAACAAGAGAACAGAAATGAGGAATTAGGGTGAAGATCTTGAGCAGCAGCAGCAGCAGCAGCAGCAGCAGCAGCAGCAGCAGCAAATAGTAATTCATACTATGTGTTTACCTACTGATTTAAAAAAAAGAGCAAAGTTTATGTTTTACAAACTGTATTTACTCTCATTGGATAGTCCTAATAACACTGCTACTTTTGTGGCATGAATGCCATGAAAGGGCCTTTCAGTAATATACTCTATCTGCTGAGGTCTAAACTCTGCAGAGTACACAGTTCATCCTGGCACTTACACCCTGACTCTACACCCCTTTTTGCCAGAGCTGCTGCCACTGGGTCCCTGTTTCCCTGGGAGGGCTGCAGCTGTACCCAGCAGCCACCTCTTTCCCACAGAGTTGGTATCAATCTCCACAGGACCTTTAAGTCTCTGGTCTTGTTAGAAGCCACTCTTCACCCTCATTTTGGTGTGTTGTTGCAATGACAGAATCCCAAGAACTTCTCTGAAATACTAATATGTAGCTAATGAGCATCTCCCTATAATTGCCTGCCTTTGCATGAACTATCACCTTGAATTGAAAGGTCCCTGCCTGGAGTGTTTTGGTTTCAGACTACTTTAAAGTTACTGAGATCTCTGGATATTTTTCTCTCCAGGTAGACAGAATTACTATTTTACAAGGTTTGGAAAATACATCATATTCTGTGAGAAGGAAACAGGTTTGTGAAACAGTGATGCTGTCATGAACGTCATCAAAATGAAGGATAACTTTGGCTGGAGGGAAAGCATATCCTGAGGAGACCTGTTTAATTCACCAAGATGCTTTCGTGCAGACATCTGACAGCTGAGCAGAGGATCTGCCATCCTCCATCAGAGACAGAGTCTGTCCAGGCCAGTATCCTGTCCCTGACAGGGACCAGCTCCTAATACTTCAGAGAAAAATGCATTTCAATCATGATGGGAAATAACTTCCTCATGGGATGAGTTTAATGCCAGTCTCAGACACTTGCTGGTTGATTTGGGGAAGCAGCACTAGACTACCTTTTTTGGTGTTTTGTTTGTTTGGTTTTTTTGTTGTTGTTGTTAATCCCAGGTTGTTTAACAGTAAATACACTGACCAAATTCAGTTCTGGCCATATCTTGAACTTCTAATGAATTCTTTATAATTAACTGCATTGTGGCAGCATATTTCTTGGGCTATTAAATAGTCATAGCCCTCATAGCCTTTTGCAGGATAATTAGTTTTGATAAAGAAAGATATATCCAAACGCAAAGGAGGATCTGGTACAAATTCCGTAGTCTTAAAACTGTTTTGTACTATGGGTCATTAACATTTCTATTTTCTTTCGATTTCTCCTTTCAGGGATCATTTCTGGGTATTCTTCATTACATTAGATTTGACTTTCTTATGTACCTACTCATTGTTTATCTTATAAAGAAATGCTGCTATCTACAGTGTATTATTTTCCTTTTTTTCCTTCATGGACTAATAAATGGATCAGTGGTAAACTCTGACCATAGACACCAGACCAAAGACAGCTTTGAGAGCGTGACCAACACTGGCATGCAGTAACTCCTAATGCTGAACACCAAGTGACTGCACCCACGTGTGGGATGTGCTCGCACTTAGGAGATACAGCACTTCTGCCATGCACAGGAATCTTTTGTTAGCTAAAATTAACTGGCACGTGTTTCTGGCAGTGCTGCTGCTGTTTCCAAAGTGACAGCCTCTTCTTTTGCATCCCCAGGAGAATACCTGAGAAATGGCACATCTTCTAAACACTGCCTACCTGCCTTCCCCAGGCTGTGGAGGGCTCTTGCCATGTCAAGTGCTGCCAGGCACCCTCTGAAACAACAAAGCTCCATTCTCAGGGGTAGGAAGGAATTTATCCTGTCCAGTGTTCACTTGCTCATTATCAACAGGCAGGTCATCAGCCTCTCTCTTGCTAGCTACGACACCCACTGATGCACAAAAAGCCAGGAGAAGCTGTGGCCTTCTGTCTCCTTGTATCAGCAGACTAGAAGAGGTCACCAGTGCCCCTTTTCTCTAAAGAAATAATGATGTGCATATCTCACGTGGGTATAACCATGGCATTTGTATCTTTGGTCAGTTCTTGTTATTAACTGTGTAACTGCAGAAAAACAGTTCCTCTTTCTCTCTGTTTTCTCCAGCACGAATCTTGCTTTCTGTCAGTATGCCACAAGATTTCAAATGTATTAATACCTCTTTGGGCAAATTCTGGCTTCCAAATGCAGAGTGGGGTAAGCACAGAAGGAATGTCTTCCTGTTGACTTCTCTCTAGGAGAATTAGTGATTTCTGGAGTGTTGTTTCTCACATATATTGAGTAAGTTGCAATGAGAAGATTCATGAAAGCACATCAGTGTTTCTCAGACACTTCAGAGTTGGTGGGATGCCCAAAGAGCCCACCAGACTGCAAATGGTATCCCAGATTTTATTAATTTTTTATTTTCAAGACTACTTTACACAAACTACATTATAAAGGCATTAGCACAGAGTCTGAAATCTATATAAACGTTGGGACGCGGACTTGCAGAATGCTGCTGGTACTCAGGAAAAAGGTTTATAATAAAAATACAACAGTTGCAATTTTCATTGATATTTTTCTGAAGTCATTTGTTCATACCTGTATTTATGTATCATTGATTACATTTTAGAAAAAAATCTGCTAAACATGTTAAGTCTCAATACTCTGTTAATGATAGGGTTAATCTATCTTCTAACAAGTGCAACCAGTGTATTCAATGAAGATCTAAATATAATCACATTGTACACCTTAGCTCCATTTCAACTTCTCTTCCTGTCCTGGAATATAATTAGGATGGAGCCTTGGGGACACACTCACTGCTAACCAACATCTCAATGACCTTGTTGGGGAAAAAGAGATGTCAAGTCACAACTGAGTCTGAGGCACTAACTCTAAGAAGAGATTTGAATTTCCACTGTTAGGTGCAATCGTAATGTGAATGAGACTACCAAGAAAATATGATAGACCTCAAAGAAAAAGTCACCCTTAAAACAACTTCCAAAAAATAATCTTAAGGCTAACAGGAGGCAGTGATGATAATTGAGACCTACATAGAAAATTTAGTAATTTTCTTTTTCTGCGTGTTGTGTTAGAGCTTCTGAAAAAGGTTAGGGATTAGTGACTACTTTACATTTCCTGGTTTATAACCCTTAAAAACCAATTATTCTAAAGGGTCAGTGAGTTTATGCACTGTGAGACTCAGGAAACTGTGGTTCAGCCTCCTGCTCCAGTAGTGGCATCTGTGCTACAGCTGCAGCTCTCCAGGCCTTGGGAACGCAGCTGCTGCTGCAGAACGGGACAGCTGCGCTCTGTCTGGGATGAGCAGACATGTCCTTGTGCCCACCTCCTCCTCACCTGAAAGGCAGTTCCTCTGCCCCCTGAGGCTGGATTGCCTCGAACCACACCTCTGCCTTGTTTCTCCTTGTGCCAGGGCTTGCCAGAAAACAAGGTCAGTGGTGGGTGGAGGTCTCCAGAGGGACACAAAATCCAGCTGGTGATCAGCCACGATTGCATAGCCATTTATAAGGAGATGCTGGTGCCCACAGCTTGCTCCGTAGGTAAAGAGGAGATTTGGCAGCTACTTTTGATCTCCCAGGAGTCAAACACCCACACCCAGAAGACACAAGGCAGCCTAGCACTGCCCAGGCAGCCCAAGCACAGGCTGCATGGGCAAGGAAAGCAATGACAGGCCTGGGAATTTGCTCAGCATTGAGGTGTTTTAGGTGTCTGCAACAAACACAATTCAATATAGCACATTGTAAATTGCTGATAAAAATCATCAGCCTCAGTTCAGTGCAGGACTAAACTACTTTCCTCTGGGTACAGATCTCTTGTAGACCTTTTCCTGCAAATGGAGGCTGCTTCAAGAGTGCCATTTCCCTTGAAGTTGTGATTAGCATTTATTTCCCCATGCTAGAGTTAAATTTAGCAGTAGATCTTATTTTTTAAAACTAGGAACTTACTAAAATCTTCAGATTTTTCTTCATAAAACATACCAGGAATGAATAAAGTGCTCTTAGAAAGTGGCAATATTCTATTCACATTTAACAATTACAATAATTGCAATTCTAACACTATAACTATTAAAATTTAAGATATCTGACATCATACAGAATTATTAATACGGAACTAAAACACTTCCTCTGAGTGGGACTTTAAATATGATTTCTTACTGAGATAAGTCTTTAAGAAACTGGATAAAAAATATTTATAGGTATTTTGGGCTAAGCTGCTTATTCATGAATAATAATCAAATGAATAGAACATGTCATTTTATTTCAGATCTATAAAATACAAATCTAAAAATATCATTTTACAGACAATATTCACCATTTAGTTTATATTTTAGCATTTTCTAAAGCCTATCTTGCACAGAATAATAATGTAACAGAATAACAAAATAGTCTACATTTTAACCTTAGAGATTTCCTTAACTGGAGTCTACCATTTACATCAAAAATACTTGTGCACAATAACCAATTAAACATCTACATTTCAAGAATAGATTGGCTACATCTCATAACTGAGACACCAATTACAGTACATTTATTAAAAATCCTTCAAGAGTGCACTCAGTAGTAACACTAGTTAAAATCATAACAGCTCTGTGAAATGATCAAAGCAAATGATAACAGAATTTTAAAATTCAGTTAATCATTTATACATAATGTAAAGCCCATGTAACACTACAATGAAGGAATAAATTACATGGGCACAAGTGCAAAAAAGCAATATTGTAAGCCATCTCTTTGGTAAAAATCAATTAGCAGGAAGTATACTATAATAATTCAAGTCAAAGACTAATTCGGGCTGTATGTTTTTTCCTTTCCTACCATAGGCAGACTTGTTTGCAAGCAATCTACAGTAGAGAAGTTAAAATTCTACTTAACACTGCCCATTTTTTCATCTTTTAAGTTTAAATATTGAAATTAAAGATAAGGATTTCTTTTTCTTTCATAAATAGCTTTTCAGTAGTATTGTTTCATCAGGAATTTAAAAATAAATATCAAAATATACACAACTTCAAAGACTACATTTAATTCCTTCTAGGTATATCCTGAAAATATATCACCAAGGAATAAATAACTTTGGGTTTCTCAGATATTTGGTAAAATGTCAATTACATAAGGAGTTTTCTCTGAGGGATAAGGAAGTACCATTGCTTTTTCTACAGAGCTTTTGCTATACAGGTGGAATTTTAATAACTTTACAGTTAGAATATAATCTGTAACATAATACGGACCTTCCCCACTAAAAAGTACAGTAAAAAATCTTTCAAAACTAAACCTTCAGAATTTCATGTTCATATCTGAGGAACTTCCAGGTTAACTGTGAAGTTCTCCTGGCAGTCAAGACTGGTTGTCTGTGTCAGGAGGTTGCAGTAACAATAAAGCAATTTCCTCCCATGGCCGAGCCAAAGCTCTTTTCTATTGACAACATATTAAAAATCCAGAAAGGACAAAATGTTGAGGAAGGGACAAAAGAAAAGGATGTGGGTGAAGAACACTCGTGGGTAAACCATCCTGAGACAGATGTGGATTACCTACAGAGATTTCACTGTAACCATAGATTTTATATAAAATCTTCTGGTTTTGAAGGACTTGACCCTCATGAACAATTAAGGTAAGGTCATAAGGGGTTTGTAGGCTATCATCTTACTCAACCTCCTCCTTTTATTTATCTGAAATTATTGCTAAAGAAAGCAAAAAAACATCCAAGCCACATTAGCAAAGCATCTAGTTAAAACAATCCAGCAACTTGAAGTGTCTTTAGAAATTTAAAAAAAAAATCTTTTCTGCAGGAAGATCTCCTGGAGGGGCAGAGCAAAAGTCCTTGCCTTTTCACAAGATCCATTTAAGCTGCCAGAAGAGTAAAGGCAATTTTGACTGTTCATTTATTCAGAATTCATAAATAACAAGTAGATTCACTAACCTCCTGTTCACACCCACAGTTAATTTACATAAAATATTAAGCAGAATGCTTTTCTACTCCTTGTTTGATTCCAAGCACAAGATGTAAAAACCAGTTAAACTGCACAGTCCAGCCCTTATCTCTACAAACTTCTATCTGATCAAGAAAATGCTTTTTGGCATCTTCTTCACTTTTCCCTACTGTCAGTGCATCCCTGATATATTCAATATCTTCTTTGCTGGTTAATTGGGGCATTCCAGTCATTAGCATCATGGAGAACAGGATGATCAGCAGGTTTGTGTGGTGTCGGAGAGCTAAATAAGCCTTCACACATACGTCCTGTGAGAGAGAAGAGTTTTTTGTTAATTGAGGAGATGAATTGACAGGGATGGTGTAGGAATTTCACAGGACTCTCATTAACCAATGCCATTCAATCACTCGAGTATGTCAGAGACAGGAGACCCAACAGAGCGATTCAACTGAGCAGAAATGTGACACAAATTTCTGCACCTGCTGCTCAGGGTAACTTCATTCACCACAGGTTGGAGCAACAAGAACTGTTTGGGTGTACAACTAATGGCTCTTAATCCTACATTGATTACTAAAGCATAAAACCTTAGTCTCACCAGAATTTCAAATTAATTTCCCCACCATATAACCTCTTTCTGTAGCTGTTAAAAGAGACAGCAATAATTCACTGTCTTCCTTTCCTGTTGGGATGTTCCCGTTTAAAGACTGTGGCTGGGAAGTGATACTGAACAAAGCAGCACCTCCAGGGGATTGCTCCTCTTTTTCTATAGATGCCTATTAACTTCACAGTGGTGACAGATTATTTAACAGGGAAGATTTTTCAGGCTTGGTGTTCTAAGGAATTCTGCTAGCTGACAGCTCTAGTCTTCAGGCACTCTGCCTTGCTGTAGGATTTCTATGACTATGTACTGTCATTCTGGATTCCATAGACTTCTTTTATAGCCTTTTCATTTCCATGTATAAATAATCTCTGCTTAACAGCAGAACTTTTAGAAGAATGAAATTTCTGCAGCTTAGAAAAAAATGCAGTGTTTTTAAAAATAATATTCCCTGCTAAGCAACTAATATATAAATTGAAATTATTTCTTATATTAAATTTATAGCTCATTTAGTAGTAGAAATAAGAACAATGCAATCAAGACATCAATCATCAATCAACTAGAAATTAGGCCTGCAATGCAGTAATGTAAAAATATGAAAAATATTTCCAAGAAGGTTGTTATTATTCAAACCAAAGCTGAAGCAATGCTAATTTTTACCCAATTAAATATTCAATTTAACCTTTCCACAACTGTATATTCATGTTTTGAATAATATTTGGAAAATCCAAATACTTTAATGTAAACGTCTAACAAATCCCATCAGCCCTCTAGAAGGCTTTTATTTTTACAAGATATATGTTTTCTTTCTTCCTCTGAAACAGGAAGAAGTGCACAAATATTCTTAACATCTATCACTGTTCACATCAGCAACACCAGGACACCCAACTAGACAGGTTAGGAAAATATAAGGAAGGAAGATGATATACTGAAGATCTGTCTGCACAATTTCTTTTTTTAGTATTGCCTGGGAACTTAAATCTTTTAATCTGTTCCCAAATAAATTCTGTCCTGAAATAAGATCATACTTACAAACTCCAATGTTAGTTTAGTTCTAGCATAGCAAAAGATAAAATGCAATGTTCAAAGCACAATTTACAATGCAAAACACCATCACAGGGAATAGTTTCTCTCCATTATACCAGGAGAAAAAAAAATAATAAAAAAAGAAATTTTACTTATGTATTATCAACTTCAAACAGAGAAATCTTGTCACAAGAGTTAGTCTGTGTTTTGTTCCCCTTGAAAGAGATGAAAGGTCTTTATAGTTATTATCAAAGAGAGTTTTACATTTCTGTATGGATGATGAATCCCACTGCTTCGGGTGTCTGAGACAGAAAAACAATTATGCAGTCAAGAAAAACCTGGTATCACTGCATCTCAAAGGCAGTCCTTCCAGGAATTCAAAAGATTTTTAATATCTGCATCTGCCCGTTACAGTTATTTATTCAGACAGGAACTGAATCTAGTTTTGCATTAGTATCTTCCAAGAAAATGAATTTTTACACTTCTGAGAGAGGCAGTGAGAACCAAAAATAACCCAGACGACAGGTATGTGTCAAGGATATGTACATGTTTACTGTGGGATTAAGAAGAAAGCTGCTAACTCATCTAAAGCCATAGGCAAAATGAGAAGAGCTGAGGAGAAACCAAAATCCCATTGCCCAATAGGAAAAAAAGAATAATCATTCTGAAAGCTTGAAACTGTCCTAAATATTATTATCCTAAAATCCAGGCATTTTTATAAAATAAAGTATCCAAGTTCTGTTACATAGGCCATCCCTTCCCTGTACAGTTTACTGCAAATAAGTATTTCTCAATGATGAATTGTGTACCCTTCTGTCACCTTTGTTTGACAATCAAATACATAAGATTTTGTAAAGAAATAGTTTAGAAGAATTTGGTTAGCACTGAAAATACAGATCTCTGTATTATCAAGTCAGCAGAATAATGAAAAAATAATGAATTACATAAATTAAATCTAGTGAACAAAAATGAGTTAATAATTTAAAGCACAAACTATCAAAGACAATTTTAGGCAAATTAATAATAGGTAGGTGGACAAAGCTCAAAAAGGACTATGAAGATCTTAGGTGAGGCTTTCTCAAAGGTTTCTACAAGTAAGAAGTGAAAAAGCTGTGTGCACACAGGAGTATGAAAGTTGATTGGTTTCAGCCAAAGGCTGTAAAGAAAATGCCACCACATATGACACTTACAGCAAGAGAAATCTGGGCAGTACTATGGCACCTGAGAAATTCATAGGTGGAACAGAAAAATACTTGTCTTCCCAGGTTAAGTCATGCTTAAATACATGTTTGTGATGAGGAAAAAGCCCATCAAATACTGCTTTCTTCTAAGCATTTCTGTGATGTCATTAATAACCTCTGGCCTCTCATTTTCATTAAACCATCATAACAAATGCAAACACAAAGGGAGCCAAAATTTAGATTAAGAACTAATAGAAAGGAACTTCACTGCTAGTTCAAAAAAGTTGCCAGGCCACTGACAGCCTCAGAAGTTCACTAATAATGAACTATACTCTTCTGCAGTGAACTTCGGTCAAAGTTATTTGTCATTTTAACCTCCTCCAGAATCTGCAATACGAGCTCTGGCTAACACACTGTAATATGTCCAGTGGATAAAAAGAAATAAAATCTTATACAAGTAGGTTATTAAGTTATCAAAAACACCAAAGACTGTAAAAAACAAAGGAGTCTTCTGAAGCACAAACTGTTTTAATGTAGTTAAGTACGAAATAATGAGAGATGCTCTTAAAAATTAATGAAGGATAAATGCTGAGACTTTTCCATTAATACCTAAATGAGTCATTAGGCATACTGAATGAATCCTTCAATATTAGGAAATATGATGAAACAAGTCAACTGGAAAGTGCAAGTACAATTTTATTTTTTTGCTCTGGCCAGCTAATTAAAACATACATTTTTCATAGCAAAATATGTGATGCAAATCTTGCTCTGTGTTACTCTTTTACTTGTATAGAAGTATTTTAACTTTCTTTTTACTGGTCTTTGAGACAGAAAAGGCTCTTAATGTACTACTGCAATAGCAGTATATAAACAGTAGCTATTGCAGCAGAACTATACATGAACTTACATTTTTTGGTCAGTTTATTGTTGTCTGTGCCTAAATCATGTCACTTAAAATGCCTGAGTCACATACCACCATCCCAGTTCACAACAGTAAAGCACATTAATCACCTTGTATTTGGCTCAGGACACTAGTGGAAATGACACTGGTGCTATTACAGCATTCCTAGACTGTCTGCATTAGTGGGATGGTAACAGTACTTAGAAATTAGTACCAGAGTAACAAAATGTGTATTTAGTCAAACCCAGGACTCCATGATGGAGGCATGATGTATTGAAGAGAGGCTATGACCAAAATCACCTCTGATTGATTTTGGTATTTGGGCTGCTGAAGTAAAGGTCAGATACTCTCTAAAGAGCTGGATGATCCGTATATATGTAGACAACTTTACCTCACCACAGACACCAACAGGTCTTTCAATCCTCCATTACCACATTTTAACTCTTTTAACTATTTTCTGCTTCCAGAACAGAAGTCTTCTTTGAAATGACATAGCCCAGACTGGTGTTTCAGTCCCACACCTGCAATATGACTTACAGCTGCAGCGACAGCATCATCACTGTACACAGCCCAGCTCACAGGCTTCCCTGAGAGCATGGGCTCAGCATTCCCTTCCCAAGGCAAACCCCACCCTAACATCTTTTGAGCTACAAGCCCCCTTCAAAACACCTCCACTGTGATAAAGGCAGTCCTGGCAAAATGAAGACTCAAAGATTGCACCTGGTTCTTTAGTTATTTTCAGAAGTTTGGGCAGTGACTTCAACCAAAAATAATTGGTTCTTCTTTGCATGAGTCGTCTCCACACATCCTCTCCCTTTTGATTGTCTCTGGTGGACAATGTGATTTGTCATTAACAAAAGAATACCATAAGGTGGGAATTGCAAGAGGGTCCAAGTGGATCCCCATCGCTGGCAGGGAGGCCTGCAGGATGCGTCCAGCCTGAAGATGGAGAACACTCATTTTTGGATGAGTGAGTAAAAGCACTGAGATGTGGCCACAAATGGAGACAAAATGCTGAAGTAACTGCATAGGGGACCCACTTGGTGTTATCATCTTAGGATAATTCCCATTGCCCATCACAGATAATCACAAGGGAGATGGGGGTGTGTAGGACACAGATTTGCTATACAACTGTGTATATGCTCAAAGGGACATAGTCATCATCCACCAGTAAGAACCTTAATTAGGTACTCAGGTTAGAAAACCAGACTCCTTACTGTGACTGGTTCACCCACAAGGAATCCACAACATGAAAGTTAGGCTTTGGCTTTGACTCACTCTACAGAAGAATTTTTATTTTGATATTATAAGGAATCTGCTTTCTAAATTAGACACTTTACTCAAAGTCTCTAGAGATGACCACAGGAATAACACTTCAGACAAATAAGTACTTCTCACCAGCCACATTCTCAACTATTTCCTTAGAAGTAGGAACTGCCTACTGAACTCCCTCTTTGACCAGGTCCTACACTAGCTCGAATAATCACAACTGGTTTGGAAGCGCTCACTTTCAAATAGAAGCAATAGAACAGATTTTTAACACCATTCGTTTCTTTCAGAGTTAAATCTATCCATCCACTTCACAAAACAGCATCTGAGATAGCTTAGGGTCACTGATTTTTACTCAGATGCAGCAGTTCGAGCCCCAGAACTCGAAGAATCAGGAGGGAATAACACTGGCAAAGCCAGCTGATGAATGCCTCACACCTGCTCATACTCCACAGAGGCTCTGCTTAGTGCCGTGAGTTTCCTCTAATTGCACAAACACTGAAGCCCTCTGCAAAGTATTTTCAGTCAAGACAAGAAACAAAGAAAGAACTGCTTATCTGGTCTGCTGCTAACGAGCTTTTCAATGTGCCTTTGTGAATGTTTGAATTCTAGTTCCCATAATTGTACAGATAATTTTTTCTCTTAGTTGGGCCTAAAATATCCCAGAATTGTATTATGATTCATTGTATTTTATTAAGATAATACCCAGGAGCCTAGACCTTTGAAAACCAAGGCATTAACGTTCATTTCAGAGGGCAAAAAACCATTACTTAATTGATTTGCAGCTAGATACCCATTCTATTACCTGAAATTTATGGAAATGGAGACTTGTCTTCTTTCCGGAAGTTCCCATGACATACAGAAAATCTGGAGTCAGCACAAAAGGAACTCTCTCCTTATTAATTCCAAGGAAGCTTTTATAATTCCCAAGAATATGGCCAAAATCAATATGGAAAAGGTTACCTTCATAAAGAGAAGAAGAAATCACAGAAAAACACAATAAACTTCTAACACTTACGTGCATTCACTGTACTTCCAGCCCCTTTTTGTCAGTATTTATGATCAGTCTTAAGTTCAGCAGAAAAGACTACTTTCTTTCTTTCTTGGGGAAATACATAATTCTGTCCTCTTGGCAAAATTACTTTTTATTTATCTTTGGCAGTTGTTAAAAGTCTGGCAGAACTGCTGTATTATCTAAACATACACCCAAAGCTTTTCAAAAACCAAGGAAAGCTTGTGCAT
The DNA here is from genome assembly GCF_000738735.6 of Corvus cornix cornix. Classification (NCBI taxonomy): domain Eukaryota; kingdom Metazoa; phylum Chordata; class Aves; order Passeriformes; family Corvidae; genus Corvus; species Corvus cornix. Next base: position 13,321,547 of record NC_047057.1, on the reverse strand, counting down.
CATACCTGTAACAATCAGAGCATCGCTACACGGAAAAGGCTTCAGGGTTATGTTTCAAATACCCATGGGATTCTGGCATTACCCATCTCCTTGGCAAATGTCATTGACTAGAAAACACTTTCTCCTCACAGACCTTCATTAGACCTTCATTCTAAACCACTCTGTATGTTCAAAGCCTGCATTGTCACCCTTTGGATAGCTTTGAGAGAGTTGTAGGCATCAGTTCCCACAAAAGCAATGAAAACCTCTCCTTTTAAGGGTCACTACACCTACAGGACTGGAGTGTGCTGCTCCTCTTCACAATACTTTATTACTTTCACTGGCAGCCAGCGTACAGATACAAGAGTATGGTTACTTAAAATCACCGATTTGTAGTAGTGGCACATGTACAAAAATATAAAACATCAAATTATGTAAGATGATACTTAACAGTGATCTGTAAGTGGAACATCCTTAGATGCTCCTGATCTTAAGCCAGCTTTCAAGTTCCCCCAGCCTACCAAATCTGACTCTCTGCAGACTTCTCAGACTGAGATCCTTCTGACTCCTGAGGCTCAGAACGGCTCCTGTTAAAGACTCTGAGGCAAACCTGCTCATGACCACAACAAAATAACACTTTTCTCTGTTTTTCTGTCTACTGACCTGTGCCTCCTTTTCTGCCAATGGGAACTAACACCACATTATATTATATTATATTATATATAATGTTGACATTAAAGCATTTATTTGTCATTTTTTCCTCAAGGGCTTCTGCTGAACTTTTTTACTATAGTCTTCAATCAGCTAATTTCTGCCTTCAGGGTACTTATTCCCTTTAGCCTTCAACTGATAAAACTTTAATATTATCAATATTAAATATCCTTCTCTTATCAGAGACTAATTATGAAGCGAGAGGATCATGAAACTAAAAGTGAATTCCTTAGCCTAAATAAAACTCCACTATATGTACTGATTGTTCTGGGATTCCTTCCATAGGTAAGTAAAATTAAGGATGAAACAGTGTGCAGCTATGGAAGTAACTCCCAAAGTTTATAGTACAAAAAAACTGAGAGTTTCTTCAGGAGGATATAACCATCCCACAGATTTTAGTAGCAAAACAAATACACTCCATGTACACTTATTTTCCTTTCTTATTTCCACTTAAGATTTTTTACATCAGTACACAAAACAACTACACTCCTCAGAAGTGAAAACAGTCCAGCAGCATCTGAATTGTGATAGAATTCAGTTCCACTAAACATTGTCAGAACCACATCCACACATCAGATAGGTGAACAGCTATCTGCTTTTTAAGGTTTTTTGGTGTTCAGACCTTAGATGTAGACAGTAAAAAAAAAAACTGGTTTACATTTCTTATGACTTAGTTTGTATCAAACTGCTCCTTGAAAAAAAAAAAGGCATTATTAATGATAAATATCTACACCCTGTATGAAGGCCAACAGGGGTGACTACATTTCAATGTCACAGGAGGACCTGACCTTGTAAGCATCACTGACAGAACTGGTTTGTCTCTCTTCATTCATAGTTAAATGCATTATTTATTAAAAGGAAAGATAAATCTAGTGAAGTATACGCAGTCTGGACATCTATGAAATTCTCAAAAAATAACCCACCTGTTTCTGTAATCATAATGTTGTCATTGTGCCTGTCTCCTATTCCAAGTACAAAGGTTGCCACACAGTATCCAGCACAAGAATAAACAAATCTTTCCACAGCTGCCTGAAACTAAAAAAAAATCTTAGAGATGTTAAATGCTTCAATGATAGACACTAAATGCAACCATTCTCAAAATTATGTACCTTTCTGTTGACACATATCTATCAACAGTTAGGCAAACTGTCTTATAAAATACACCATTGCACAGCAGAGATCAAGACTACAGTCCTGCACTGCACTCCTTGTGCTGGCTCTATCCCTCAGCACACAGAAAAGCAGCATAGAGCTGCTCACACATTCTGAGGCAAAAGAGGTGGCAGAAAGCTGTCAGTGGATGTACACAAGCAAAGGAGTTGTGAGCACCCAAACCTGTATCTAAATCCCCTAAAACCACATTGCCGTTCAGTGCTCTTAGATGTCCTCTCAACCCACTCTTTATGTACCACTTCTAACTTCCATGGATAAAGGAGTAATTTCAGAAGCATCTTGTGTCTCAGGAATTTGGCTGCCAGCTGGGTGCTAAAGGCTCATTCACAGACACCCGCAGCTGAGTGCAGGGAAAATGAATGGATTTTTCAAACTCCCATAAGTAACAAACACAAACATATGGGCTCTATGCTCCTAAATTAGTAAGGTGCAATCGAAAATCCTACCTAAAAATTCAAAGAACTCACCTTCTCTTCAATCATACATCTCTCCTTGAGCCACTGGTTTAGTATTTCATCCTTAAATGCACCAGTGTTCCCAACTGTACTCTGCTGAATTTTGGCAATTGTTGTAGCATCTTTCACAATTTCGATCATTCCTAGAGAAAATAAGGAAAAGATTAGAAGTTATTAAATTGTTATCAGAGCGTATTAAAAATATGCAAAATTAAATTTTAAACTGTGTTTAAAAATCAGCTGCAGATCTTCAAAGGTTGTGAGAAGAAATTTATTTGACAAGAAGCAACAGTTCTTTTTCATTCCCAGCTGAAACCAGCCAGAGCTCATAAAGAGCCTGGCATCCAAACTCCTCTTCTTTTAAAATGGATGTATCACAAGATGAGTGAGGACCCTCTGTGTAAGGCTTTTCCCAAGGGGAGGAACTATTCCTGTCCTGATCCCAATTCACATTTTTCACCAGCTTCTCTCCAGCTTCACAAAAATGAAGAGATGAAGAAAAGCTTCTGTTTTGCCGCACTCTAGGGATGCAAGTGTTGCCAGGGCTGTGGCAGAGGAACAGAGCTGGCCCTCCTGCAGTGAATCCAATTTAAGCTTAAGTATGCATAACACAGAAAGCTCAGAAATACCAGTACATAGCAAGGTACAGCAGTGGGATTGCTGGTAAAAAGCTCTGGTTGTCAGAGCCATGGGGTCTGTCCCTAAACTGAACAGACCCTTGCCAAGGCAAACTGGCACATCACAGCAACATGGTGCAGAAACAAGGCCTTGTCCTGTTCACACCATCATGGCATGTGATGGAGGGGAAGCTAGAGGGAAATGCAGAAACAGAGGCTGCAACACAACGCTGCACTGTAGCCAAGACTAGCAAATGCAGTCCAGACTGGGTATGCCTGTATGGGGGAAAGTCAGGTTTTAGTTGAATTTATTTGCTAACTGGAAATATTTTATCTTCTTTCTCTGGTTCAAGTTCAACAGTGTCTTCTAGCTTCAGCTCCAGCTCAGAGATAAGCAAGCAAACAAAAATACCCCTTTTTCTCCAAAGCGTTCCAAAGCAGTTTCTGATTTGGTTTTAATTTGACTCTCTTGGAAACACATCAATTTCTTTCTATTCACAATCCCACCCTTTGCAATTACTGAATTATGTGGAATTTTTCAGTAACAGAGTAAAAACACAGCAATCTCTTCCTGCATTCCGTGCATGACTGAATTCATGGCTGGATACCCCCTTCTGTCTTTACAGTGGCCTGATACATTTGCCATAAAACTATTGTGGAAATATGACCTCCAAAACCCACCACCAAGACCATCAAATTAAAAAGCTTTGCATTTTGGTCTGTGCTTGTCAAGCTGCTGTTTTTCTCCGGAGTGTGAGCCCCAGCTCTCATTCCAGCTGTTGAAAAAGCTTTCCCTGCCTGTGCTCACTAACGTCCCTCTAGTGGCCAACAGCTCCTCGATTGTGGGGGAGAAGAGCTGGCTCAGGAAGCATGACAAGGATAGCAGTTCTCAGCTGGGCTGCACTCAGCTGAGAGGGAGTGCAGCAGGAAATGCACCATGTGATGTGTTTCTGGGGCTCTGTGTTACTAAGGCAGGTGACTTTTCTACGAGCCAGCTTGAACTTCTTACTTTCAGCAGCGATGCGGCACAGTAAGTAGTGATAATTGCCTCACAGAGCCAGGAACATACAGACACGTCAAAGGGAGAGAGAGCAGGGTATGATCTTCTACCACTGATGTAGAGAACAGAAAGTTCCTCCTACAGAGGTCTGCTTGGCAGAAGCAGTGGAGAGGACAGATGCTTCCAGAATTACAAACTGCACTGAATGCAACGTCTTTTACAGAATGAGAAAGCTCTACACAGGAGATGCCAGCCCCAGGTCTAAGACACCTGTTTCTCCGTGCTCATTGTAGAGTGGGGTACTGTCCTTGAGTCAATACACAGAAACTGCCCAAGTTCCATGGAAGTATTAAGAGGGAGGGAAGAAGCAGCCTGGAAGACGACCATGTGTGAATATTGTGAAACAACATTTGCATGCCACTATTCTTTGGTTCTGTTCCAAACAAGCATAAGCTCTACATCGAAGTGTGCCACATTGGGTATTACTAATTTAGGCTGCAGGTATTCTCAGCAAACCAAGCAGGAGTGTCAATATGATTAACCATGCCCCTACTGGGGTGCTAAAAGGATGCTAAATTCTTACATCTCTCCCATGCACAAAGGAAAATCAAATATTATTTCCTTGAGACAGAAGAATGGGGAATCAATTAGGAATTCATGAAAGAATAACAGAAATCTGTGACTCAAGTATGAAAGTGCCAGAATCACTGGCAGAATTCCTCCTTCTTCCTCCATTTTTTCAATACATTACATTGTCTTGAGATAATTTTAAACAAAATTAAATCAGACCCTAAAAAGCTCTCTAAAGAATTAGTTTTAGCACATCTAAAGGAGAGGAAACCCCCTCAACTTTCCTTATATTTACAGTTAGTTAGTGTTTTGATGCACAGTGTTCCATTTCCTTTATTATTAAAATTTTATCAGTATAAATTATTCAATTTTATGTATTATATCAATACATATATTCAATTTATATTAGTAGAAAAGAAACTGTCTTATGTCACGCTACCAGGTGCATTTTTCCTGCATTGCTGAGATATCCTGAAATCAAGAGGATGTTAAAAAAATTTTATGTGGCAATGGATTTTAGAGAGGAAGTACATTACAAAAGTACATTAAAGAGTTCTTAATTTTACTGGGTTTTCTTTCACCACAAGTAGTGAAAAATTGATCATCTATGCTGCAGGAACTAATGCCCTGTGAGAAATACTGCCTGAGTTTCCTGTTAAGTAATGTTGTTGCTTCTGTGTGGTATAAAGCTTTAGGTCAGGAAAAAAAAAGTTTTGCTCTTTTCTCTATTTTATTCCTATCAACACATTAAAACACATCTTGAATAATTCACTCACTTTCACTGCTGTTTCATACTAAATATTGTTATTAAAGAGAAACTTGGAGCACAACCCAAGTAGTTGGACTTGCACAGGAATCACAGCCAGTAAAGCTGGTGCTGCAGCTCAAGGAAGGGCAGAAACCACTGCCAAGATGCAACTGAAGGCTACTCACAGAAAGTGTAATAAAGTGCTATTTCCCTCAGGACTACAGCACCTATTAGAATAGTTCTCCCATACACATCTTCTGTAAATATGGTATTTCAAATTTCGAATCACAGTAAGTGTGATCACATACCTATTTTGTTCCCTGTAGAAATGCAACCATATGGCAACAAACAGAGGTCCAAGGATTCTGCTTCCCAAATGGATCCCATAATTCGAAGAATCTAGTAAAAACAAATGTATATGCTAAGTTATTTCAAATTATTTGAACATTACAGATTACTCATATGAATAACTCTACCCAGACCTCTGAGATAGGGCTAAACTTACTTTGCTATCCAATTAAGAGATAAATACAATAAGTGTGCAGTCATTCAAGACAATCAGTTACAGAACCAGGGTTTATATTTCTTCATCTGTCCTGCGACCAGGCAATCTCTACTTTTCTATAAAATATTAATAAATATATTGTATGATTTCTACATAAGGTGAGATTGAATGTGTTAGCAAGCATGTCCATTTTTTCCCATAAATACCCCCAAAAGCCCTAACAAACCAGTTGTCAGAAACCAGAGTGATGCTAACTACTGATTTTTCATTTGTTAACTTCACCCATTGCATAAATAAATGATAAAAACACTTCATCAGAGGAACAGGCCATCTTGCACTAAGTAAGATTCTGTCTCTAGAACACCAAAGTGTGAAGTATGTATGGCATATGGCAGGAAAAGCAAGGCTAACAGTATGTACTGTCTGGTTGGGATGAAACTCCTTTTCTTCAGAGCAGCTTGTACTGTGCTGTGGTTTAGGGGGTGACCAAAGCAGTGCTGAGAACACACTGATGTCTCAGTGTCCCAGCTGAACAGTGTCTGCTGAGTGTCAAGGCTACCTGTTTCTCACCCTGCCTGACACTGACTAGATTGGGGTGCACAAGAGATTGCGAGGGGACACAACCAGGCAGATGACCTGAACCAACCAAAGAAATACTCCATGCTGAACAGTGTCATGCCCAGCAATAAAACAGGGAGGAAGGGGTTATGTAGGTTAACCATCTTCTGCGCAGGAACCGGCTGGGAACTGGTCTACCCATGGGATGTGGTGAGTGACTGCCTTAAACCACTTGTTTTGTTTTCCTCCTCTCTTCTTCCACTTCTCCTTGCTTATTGAACAATCTTTTTTAATCTTTTTTAGCTCAACTTGCAAGTTTTCTTGCTCTTACTCTTCCTTTCCTCTTTCCCCGTACCACCAGGGTTAATCCATAACAAAGTAACATAAAAAACTGTAGTACAATGAAGATGATCCAGTGTTGACATCAGCCTTGCCATATAGAGTTTAAAACACAAAAGACTACCTCGTATTTCATACATACAGTGAAGACAAAGATAGACACACTTTGGAAAAGTAAAATGATTTTAAAATATTTTAAAATATTAATGTTATTCTTTTTATAAGTTTTAGCTCCCATACCTGTAAAATCAGCATGTCCTGACGGAGGTCATCTCCGTGTTTGAAGATGATGCCTATGGTTTCATTTGACAGAGCTGTTGGATCTGCACATTTAAATTCAAGCCAGAGAGGCTTCTTCTTAGATGCCATTACTTTACATTTTTCTATCTGTGAAAGACATGTTTATTGCTTGCTAGCCATTGTATGCCAACATCAACCCAAGAAACCTTTTTAACAGCAGCTACAGAATAGTTTACCAACTTCCACTCAGTTACACCACAAGCAACACACTGAAAGCACATGTAAAGAAGGGTGTTCAGTTGCCACACAAAGCCTCCCCAACCCGGCACAACTTTTAACTACTGTCCATGATAAAGAACAAGTGTATCTTGACTCTCCAAAACTGGATTTAGCTTGTAAATCTGCTTCAGACAGATTTAAAACAGGAATAGACATTTTGACAAAACAGGAAATTATGACTCTCACAACAGCAGTTCGACAGGTGCTTTGCAAAACCAGAATGTAATCATTGTCCAATGCAATTTAGCACATCATCTACCCTTGTGACTTCTAGCAACTACATTCCAGACTGCTTCATTCAATTCCCCTAGTAAATTGTTCACATTCATGGGGGAGATGGCATTTTTGAAACTAATTTAATGTAATCATTCATAAAATAAGAAAATTAATTCCCTATTTAGTTTTATTACATTTATAATATTGATAAATTCAGCACTGAAAATGCAGTATTTCAAATGTTTTCTCCAGTAATTATGGCTAATACAACTGTAGTATGCCTTACTTTCTATTCTCCAATTCCTGATTCATTGTTGAACATTACTATGTACAATAAAGCCACCTAAAATTTAAAAACCTGCAAGCTTAAAAAACTGAACATCAGTGTTTGAGAGCTGATGGAATCCATAACGTAGGAGTATTTTAGTATATTCACATTTCATAAAGATTATGGACAAATAGTACTTGTTAAAATGAACATGAAATGAAAGCTTTTTACCAAACATTTTTATTCATATAGTTTGGAAAAAGAAAAGCTAACCCATCAATTTTTGTAAATCTATTGCTTCGTTCATCTACAAAGGTCCTGGTAAGACTGAATACTTCCTAAGTCAAGGAAAACTAGAAAATCCAGAGAAAGCTTTTATTTTATAATCTAATTTCTGGCAAACAGTTGATTATTTCTGTACAAAAAAAAAAGAAAATTAAAGAGAGACAAATACAAACAAGAAAATAGTATTTAAGAAGTCACAAATTATTTCTGAATATGAAATGTCTGAATTGACTTCTGTGCTGACAGTGCTTCAGCCATGCTCAGCTGGGAGGTGTTTAATTCTCTCAGCTTGAAGACAGACCAGCTTATAGCCTGTCTCCCAAGGCACAGGTTTATTTAACAGAAACATGGCTATATTTAGACAACACCTGACTATTCAGCAATTCCTTAAGTTGGATGGTTTGTCTGTCCTTAGCTAGGAGAAAAATTAAGGGACTCTTTTCTTGTAGGGTCCTTACTGCACGTCAAGTAAATCCAAGAATCTTCTGGATTCTGACTGTGCTTCTTCACCCAGACCTCACATTGCATTTTAGATGCATGATCCAATTTCCTTTCACTATACATCTGCTGATTTATGAATCTTTTTTTTAAACTCTGAGTCAAACATACAGAATTGCAATCTCACCACAAAACTGAAGGCAGCAATATTGAAAACCAAAGTGTTTCTTAATGCATTTCTAACTAAATCATAATGTATTTTCTAACAAAAATAACAAAGAGATACTGAAAAATCAGAAATAACTGAGGTAGACATTTTTGTCAGTATGATCAAAGTCTGGACCCAAACCTTAGTGACAGATATCAATCAGGTTAAGACAGAGAAAGTAACTGGAAGAATAGAAACTGAATATCCCAAAGCCCCTGAATCAGATAAAACAGTTTCACACAGGTATTTTTTTGGGACATGGTGGCATGTCATTACATTTAGAAAAATAATAATAGCCCTGGGAACAAAAACCTCCTGAGTCCATGGGATGTCATTGTATTCACACTGAAATAAGACCATTAGACATATAAGCAAAAATTTTTACCAAGGGACACATACTTGCAAATAGATTTTTTTAAAAAAGGATTTGTAGAAGTCAGAATATATTTACCACTAGTGCTCCTGCTCTTAGTCCAGGATCATACGGAACTCTAAAACTTTCTGGAAGTTTGCTGCCCTGTAATTTTTCAAGCTTTTGTCTCAGCTGTGCAATAACTGCAATTACAAGTAAGAAAACACAACAAAATCAAAAGTTGGAAGGCAAAAAGGTTATAGATAATCAAACTTGTTGAGCATTATGATTTGGCTAAAAAGCTCCATTTAGCTATTTTTCAAATTGCTTTCCTCCTGCATCTCTTGATTCAGGGAATGGAGGAAAACTCTTGAACGTGCACTATTAACGGTCAGGGCTGTTTCAGATAACTAAAGGTAAAGTCTTCAAACACCTCAGAAGTATGTGCCTTCTCTGCAGTGTTAGCAACACTGCACAGAAAGAGTTTACATTAAAATGTCAGCTTTTGTTTAAAAAACAAAACACAGTAGAACACACCAAAAAATATTTTCCCTCATAACTGACAAGAAACACAGACAGACTCAAGGCTTTTGAATTCCTGGAATTAATTACTCTGTAACCATAAGGAGACAAACTACAGAGACACTGAATTTCCTATCCTCCTGAAACTGGTTTCATAGTTCAGACTTCATAATCTCACATTCCAGTAAGAAGAAAATTTGCTGTGTATTTATATGAACAAGAATTTTAATGTTACTATCTAAATGCAATCTTTAATATAACCTCAAGCTTCTGAATGAATCTTCAACTCAGAAGAGTACAGATTATACAACACATGATGTATTTTGTTCATCTCAGCTAGTGAGTGTCAGCAGCATAAGCAATACACTGGCATTACCCTGCATTAGGGCAAAGACCTGAACACTGTTCTAAAATAAACTGTAGCTACACAGCAGAGGATGTGTATATATATCCTTAACTAATTTTGGAGATAAAGAGCAAAAAAATCGTACTGAGAAAGCTAAACATGGACCTGGATATTTAAAATAGGATCATAATCACAGAATCATGGATTAGTTTGGGTTGGACAGGACCTTTAATGGCCATCTAGTCCAACCCCCCTGCAATGAGCAGGGACATCTTCAATTCAACTTGCTCAGAGCCCTGTCCAGCCTGACCTAGAGTATTTCCAGGCATGGGGCATCTCCACCACTGTGGGCAACCTATTCAAGTGTGCCAACACCCTCATCATAAAAAACATGCCTTCCTTAGGCATAGTCAGAATTTGCCCCGCTTTAGTTTAAAATCATTGACTCCTGTCCTATCACTACAGGCCCTACTAAAAAGTTTGTGCCCCGCCTTTTTTACAAACTCCCTGTAAGCACTGGAAGGCTGATGTTAAGTCTCCTGAGCCTTCTCTTCTCCAGGCTGAACAACCCCAACAGTCTCAGCTTTTCCTCACAGGAGAGGTGCTCCAGCCCTCTCATTTTGTGACTCTTCTCTGGCCTCACTCTAGCAGATCCATGTCTTTCCCGTCCTGAGTGGCCCAGAGCTGGATGCAGTATTCCAGGTGGAGTGTCCCAGGGGCAGAGAAGAGGGGCAGAATTATCTCCCTCGACCGGCTGCCTATGCTACTTTTGATGCAGCCCAGGACACTGACTTTTTGGGCTGTTAGTGCACATTAGACTAAATCAGGACAGTTCAAATGCTGCTATCAAATTTTAAAAGTCAAGCCAAAAGAACTGGCCGACAACTCACAGAATACAAATGTTACACCTATCCTAGAGGGTTTTAGAGAAGAACTACCTAGCAGTGCCTGGTCACTAACGTGGTATCTCTTCTGGTAAAAAACAAATCTGACAGCAATATACAGGAGCCAATAAGTGGACTTCAAAATTAGACACTTTTCAAAAAAACCCTCAAAAATCCCAAACCCAAACCCACAATAACACAAAAACAAACCAACCAAACAAAAAACCCCCCTAACGACTCCCCCCCCACCACCCCCCAAAAGCACCTAAGTTGTAGTAACTTGGATAATGAAACAGCTTTCTATAATGTAACTATAGATTTCCTAGACAAATGTCTAGGAAAGTTACTGTTTACAGTTTACTGTTAGTTCAGTAAGTATCCTCATTGTAATGTAATCTGAAAACTGTATGCAAACCAACTGAAGCTACAAAACACTAGGAATAGCTGATTTTAAAACACAAGTAAAGGCACTTGCTAAAACAATTTTCAAGTCTATCTGTCCTAAGAACAAGGTGCTGTGCTTTTTAACCGATGAAACAGCTGCATAGACACATTCCTGGGAGAAAAATCATCTAGCTCAGAGGGTGATGAAAGCAGATAATCCCATGCAAGATATAATATTATGATCTTAAGGATTTATTTATTTATTATTACTTGCTATCTTCAAATATAAGCAAAGAGATTATAGTGAAAAGTGAAAGAAGCAGTTTGACAGCACGATTGCTACTGGAATAGTATGGACCTAGAAGGAAGGAATTTATTCTTTATGGAAAATCCACAAACACTGGAGAAACACATATAAAAGAATTAGATGAGACTACATGACAGAAGGAAATGAAACAGGACAAAACATTCAGACTGAAAATATGAACAACAATGAACATTAAAAATGTTGGGGCAAAAAAGAAGCAATAACTTCAAGAATAAATTTTAGGATATACATTTAAAAAATATAAGAAGTAGAAGGTGCTTGTAGAAAAAATTATGTCCTCAATAATCTGAGATAAATTACATTAGATATAGCATTAGTAGGACACTCCACAGTTTCAGGAAGCCTTATTTAGTGAAAATGTCAATTATATAAGTCCTCTTTCAGTGTTCTGCTGTACATTACATCCAAAGATTCTTTAACTTCAAAACCTAGTGGGTGTTAATGCGATTGCTTTCTCTTGAAACTTTTCTTCTTTGCCCACATATCCTTCAAAGATAATGCATTATGGAATCCACTGCTCTTACAGACATGTACATCTGCAAGGTTGTATAGTTTCTTTCCAAAATACGGGATTCTGACTAAATACATTTAGTATATAGAGTATTTTAAGATAAATTTAGGAAGTTGTTTAGAAACAATGTTTTATATGGGGCTTCAGTAAGTCACTTAATTCATACTATGTGGTAACATAACAGATACTACACTATATATTGAAGAATAAATGCACATTTCCTTCAAATCTCTTTTGACACACCACCACAGCCACTTCTGCATAGCCAGAGTGGAGAGCCTTTCCAATCCAAGGACTTCCTGGCCTGGAGCATACCAGGCTGACCATAGAGGAAGAGATGGTCTCTCTACAGCTCTTAGAATTTTAATATTGTCGTATGTCTTCTCGCACTTACTCCCAACACCAAGCAAGTAACAGGAACGAGGATAAACAAGTTTTTAAGGAAGTTGGGGGGAAAAAAAAAAAGGCAGTCAAAACGTAGAGGCAAAGAGGCAATGCATAGCCCGACTGTGGCTTCCAAAGCAGTGATTACAAGAACTGGAAGTAACAATACCACATCTGTGCCTCACAGGACTCCTCAAAGACACACCCTATATATTCACCCCTGATCCACCAGCTACTTCCATGGCATAGCAGAGGCTCCACTGGACTCCTCCCTGATATCCTTGCCAAAAATCTTCTAGAGAGAGTTTAGGGGAAGGCTGTATTTTTTGGCAAGTGTCACTTTTAATTTTCAGTTAATATTTGTGTCTTTCTTCAGTGCTGGCATTCAGCTAAGGGTTATGTACAAGAACTTGTCTGTTTCCCAGTTGGCATGGCATGAGGTTCAAGAAGATAAGCCAAAGCTTGGGAAAGTAGGGGGTGTCTAGAACATTGATATTCTTCCCCTTTTGGGGTGAAATGAGCAAACAAATCTATTACTGGTTTATGCATTATTAATTTACACTCACGTTTTAAAGGAAGTAAAAATGATGCCCTTTGACAGTAATTTATCCACAAATTTCTAAGTGAACAGTACAATTTGCTGCCTAGTTTTTCACACCCAAGGAGAAAAAGCAGTATTAACAACAAAGAAATGCCTTTTAGCAAATACCTTGAGAAGTAACATCATACTTTTCTGCAGAAACCGATTTAATCTCCATTGTGACTTTATGCAGCAATTCAATTACTTGAACCTGCTTCATGAAATCATGCAGCATTGCTTTTCCACAGCCCCTAAGATAGGCTTCGAGGATGACTGCAAACCTCTGTTGGTAGTGCATGGACTGGGCAATTTCGCTTCTTAAGAACCAAAACAAGAAGTGACCAATTCTTTTATTCTACAGGTAAAGAAAAATACTGCAATTAGCATTCATTTATTGACAAAGGGTTTTAACAATGCCAGCAACTTTAGCACAAGTTGGCTGTATTTTGAAGTACTTACTCTCAAACCACGTTTTAGCAGAAATCTGGCTAATGCGCTGTCATGATATGGCTCAAATTTCACAGCCTGAGTAATACAAACATAGAAGACATGTTGTTAACACATTTAAGATCCCCCTGCACTCACACTTAACCAATGACATCTAGAGAACACACTGCTGCAGGAGTAGAAAATGTTAACGAAGCGGGTCTTTTGAGGCTTCTCTGTCTGATTCAAGAAGCACATTTTGTTTGCAACAGGTTCTTTTCAGGTTTACTATTAATGTGACAACGCAAGGTGTGGAGTACCTAACCAGGGAGTCCAAGCTGAGCATATGCACAAAGCAATATCATTCTTGGCTAAAACCAGCAAGATCAGAAACCAGTCTGCAGTATGACTGACACTGAAAATGCTTGAAATGATCACTGACAGATGGAATAATATAACTGTAATAGTTCTTAAATAAAATGTTTCAATAATAAATACTGGTTTTGGACAACATCTGCTACTTTGGGACTAGGGCACCAGGATTTACTGCTGGGCTCCCCAGAAAGCACAGGATACAGGAGCAGCTTTTCAGAGCACTTATCTGTCGTTTATTCCATAAACAAATGACAGAATAAAAGCTCTGATACACAGCCTATATTAATGAAGTACAATTAAGAGGAAGACTTCACCAGACCTTTTTTTTTTACTGACTCTGTGAAAACAGACGTGTTTTTTCTCTTCCAAAAGCTGCTCCCCTCCATCCAAGTCCACAGACATTTCCAAGCTACCAACAAAAAAAGGGGGGTGGGAGGAGGGGAAAGTCAACAACTGTTTTCAAATTTCAGCATTGGAATCCTCTTGCTGTTATTCTCTCCTCCATCCCAATAACCAAGTGACTCAGTCTACCAGAAAAGTATCACACTTCCATGTTCTGGGCTGTGCTAGGGAACTTCTCCACTTTAACTCATTTTTCCAGCAGCTTCTTGCATGTTCCTTGAGGAACTCAAGTTTATAGAAGGTTTGTATTAAGATTAATGGTGGAAAAAAAAGTATGCATTTTTATCCCACGGCAATAAAAGAGAAATAAGAAGCATACAATCTATGAATCAGTCACAAAATCCCTGTCATGAACTGAGGGGGTTGGTGAATGGCTTCAGGTTCTGGAAAGAGAGTGCCAGGAAGCAGCCTGTAGGGAGATTAAGGGAAAACAAAGGGATGCGCAGAGAGCTGGGTGCATGTAGTATGCTCAGCTTTCAGAAGCAACAAAGTATGCAAACCTCTAGCAAGAGTTATTCAACAGAATATAATGGTTCTTTCAAGGTCACTGTGGTCTGCAGCTTGCAAAGAAGCAACCAAGCCATCAGCAAAGGTCTGCTAAATTCATCAAACAAATCACAGTTTTATAAACTCTTACAAGTACTGTGGCACACAGTTGCATTTTTATTATTAAAATATCAACATGATTTCTGAAATGTAAGTTGTCCTGTGAGTTTATTCAAAAGAAAGAAAAAAAAAAAAATCAAACTTTTTCACTCAGCCTTCCTGAATGAACAAACTTATAAAAATGTCACAAAGACACGTTCTTTCTAGCTGCTGGCTAGGAGACAGACAAGAAAGCCAAGCACCAGACTTGCCCTTCTCCTGTATCATAATTCTGCAAGAACTGTCTTGACTGTCTGTGCAGTACTGTTTTACTTCCCCAAACAACACTGTCTTATTTAGGAAAGACAACGAGAATTCACAAATATAACAATATAAAGATCCTTTTACTTCTTGTATGAGATTATGAGGCATGAGGGGTTTTTAATAAAAATTAATTTTCACTGCAGTAAGGTGCCCAAAAGCAATAATTATCACATAAATTCAAATGGATTTCTCACAGTTCCAAGAAAGCCTTTTATAAACCTCATTCTAGTATATACTATACTTAATGTTCACATAGCCTTGAAAAACAATTTAAGACTGAAATACAGCCAAACAACCAACCATTACTTCAAAACAAAATTTCTTTATTGAACTTGCAAATATATTTTAACATAAAACAATACTAAAAATTGTATTATGACCATCCTTACTGAGCTGATGTTTCATAAATAATTAATTTTAAAAGTTCAGCCCATTTTTCTTTTTGCTTCACAAAGTCAAATAACAACTTTTGCACAGCAACAATAAAAGCTGGACATTAAAAAATGTGTGCTGGCACTTCATCAGGTCCCTGTGTATACCTTTGCCTTGTCAATTCAGCAGGAGGCCTTTACTCACTGCCATATACATGCAGTACAGCCATTGGTGTTTATCTTACAAAGAATTTTGTTGCATTTTAACTACCCTGTCCATGGTTTGTCAACTGTACAGAGAACAACAGACAATCACAGGAAGCTCAATAGGTTGATTTATGGTATGGCTGTTTCTGTTTGAAATAAACCTGGAGGGGGAAATAAAATACTTGATTTCTAACTCTACAGAGGATAAAATGGGAATATCCTGTGCAGAGTGAAATAAGCCATCGAGCTTTCATAGAGGTGTGCATCTGAAAAGTGATGACCATTTGCAAGAGATACGTCCACTAGAGCAGACGAATGGCCGACATCCATTCTCTGAAAAACGTAGATTTTAAATACACTGTCATACCATACATGCTGCAGGATGCTGACAGCTTATATTCCATAGTTAGCTAAGAAATAAAGACAAGGAATGCAGCAGAGAGGTAAAAGTTGGAATCTAGCAAGTTTTTCGTTTTTAAGGATGGTAAGCTCACCAACACCTCTTACTAAAAATGACACAGTGAAGTTAAGGCACTATGATTTTATGCTACATTATTTTATTTAACTGTTAGAAAGGTTTATTCTTTTTAAAACTCACCAGATTCATACTTCCTGAAAACAAACAATTTTTTTAAAAATGGAAACAACCCCAGTATTTCCCCTATTTTCTCAGGCATTTTGATAGCAACCAATCATCATCCCAAACTCCTAATTTGGATACAAAAAAAGCAAATAAAATTGCTGAGCCACATGTAGACAGCAAAAGCTCACAAGCCAAGTATATATATATAGCTGCAGCTACGTGGGAGGCCCAATGAGGTAACCGTAGTGACTCCTTTGCATAATGCAGAAGTGCATAAATTCTGCCTAATCTTCAGACAAGCAAAGACAAGGCTCGAAAGGCTTTGTTTAAAGCACTACCAATGTGCAGCAAAATCTGAAACACTAGCTTCATTTTCCTGGAAATCTGGGCTCTCCCTGAACCTGCAGAAATAAAAAAGCAGCTTCCCCAGCTGCAGCAGTTCCATTTTTTGGTTTGTTTTTTTTTTTAATCATGAATGTTGTCCTCTGATTCTTTGAAAAAAAATTTTCATGCTCTGAGGGATGACAGCCTTTCCATGCAAAACAGAGCCCTGTCAGGTGTAGAAGGCCTGCAGAACCACCTGGCTCCAGGGGCCATGTTTACCAGGAAGAACACAGGTTACAGCTTTTGTCAGCCACCAGAGGAGACTGTGCCATTGCCAACTGATGACACCATGCTGAGTGAAAAGCAACCAAACCAATTTTCTTGTGTAACTGATATAACCCTTCCCAACATTTGATCTGCACACAAAGTGCTTCAAATCAATACAGCAGTGATCCCTTGCCATTAGAACCACAATATTTCACCCAAGTTCCCAGAAGGACTTAACTTTATTATGTAGTCCTAGAAACCCTTTAGTTACCTTCAAAATTTTGGGGGAGGGGGGGAGCTTCTAGATAAATTTTCTCCCCTTAACAGTACAAGACTGAAGTCACTGCAACATACTATGTAATTACATTGGTGTTCTTGACCTAAACCCAACCCCAGGTTTTTCTTCAGGCCTTGCCCACGTCAACATCTGCTTTGCTATCTTTCTGTCTACAGTCTTTCTAAACTATCAGTAGTCAGTCAACAACTCTTCAGTGCTGTGTGATTCAAACCTGATATGAACAGGATTACAGACAACACAGTTAGGATTTAATCTCATCATAGATGTGCTGGCATTAACAATTTCCAGAAAAACTTACTACTGTAAACACAAGATGCAAATTGTAAGACACAAGGCAATGGTACCATAAAAACAACAACAAAGGCAAAGGACAAAAAGTAGAAAAGTGTATTTTGCATTAATCTGGTTATTACCACTGCTTTGACTAAATATTGAAGACTTCAAAACTAGGGAATACTAACAAGACCTACAAAAATGGGAAATGCTAATGATGGGGTAACACAAATATATCCCTGGAGGGCAGAGTTCAAGAATGCAAATACACCTTACCTGCACAAGCTGTAAAAGATAATGAAGAACATCATCATCTTCTAAACTTTCCAGTTTTTGAACTGCCATTGCTCGGACATTTTCGTCTGAAAAGTTACAGTCCAGAAGTTGCATTGTGAGTCCAACATCTAAAGTGCTCTGATCCCAAGCCTCTTTTTTAGCTAGCAACTGGTATGTTTTGGCCACTATTTCTTGTTGTCCCCATTTCACAGAGCTAAGCAGCTTAGGATATGCCTTGGGGTGCTTTATGCTCTCATATCTAAAGTGCCACAACAGTTCTTTGTCCTCAGGAGAAAGTGGATTAAGTGGGTCAGTTGCTATGATCTCTTCAAGTTGCTTGCGAAGCTGGTTGGGCATTTCAGCTCGGGTCCTGTCCCCCTGGGGATCTGATGATATCCTGTGCTTGGGAAGGGCAATTGGGTGACAATATCTGTCCAGCACAATAGAGACAGCCATTGAGTTTTCTTTATCTGGGTTAGTTGCTGATGTGAGTTTGTCTGCATTGATACTCCCTTGTTCTTCCCCTTTACCTGGAATTTTCCACATGTGGAGCACATACTCCCCACTTCGAAGCAAGAAACGGTGATCTATCAACAAAAGATTTACATAATAGAGAAGCTGGGTTTTGCATTTTGCATCAGAGTTGGAGGAGTCGTGTGACTGAAGGTTTGTCTTTGCAGATGGTCCCTGTGCTTTGCCGCAGTATATCTGAAGATTCAGAAGTGCTCCTTTAGGCAAATCCTTGATTTTGATGTCAAACTCCAACCAAATATTCCACAGAACCTCCTCAGTAAAAGGCTTTGATGAAGTTCTTCTCTGTGAAAGGAGCTGCTGCCCATGTTGAATGTTAGCCTCTACAAACACAGTAAGATCAGTATTTCTTGGTAAAACTGGGATATCAATGCCAATTATTTTCACTCTGAATTTCCTATTACAATCCCACAAAGAGATAGTGAAGACTCTCTCATGATCTTTTCCATCTACTGTCAATTGTTCATGATACCCTGTAACTCCCGTACAGTCATCCACCAAAGGCCATTCTTCCTTCTGAACTTCGTCCTCATTCGGGTCAGGGGGATTGTCTAGGACAAGGTGAATTTCTTCCCCATTCTTAAGGCACTGTCTTATCCAGTGAAAATCTTTGATTGGTGTCTCTCCAGTAATGTACTCATCTCTGCCACAAATCCTGAGAACAAAATCCAGTTCACTATGATCTTCAGGAATGTCCATCAAAGACTTTTTCTTTGCCATTTTTGTGAAAAAGCTGTGGAGAATCATATCTGGAGTGTCATCTATTGACACTTTAATTTTCTGACTAGTTGTTCCTCTATGTATGATTATGAAAATGTTATTATTAGTGATCTTTTTAAATAAATATTCTGGGAGTGGCTTAGATGTAGTCCATGGGTGCATTGCATATAATTTAGGATCTCTGCAGGCTACCTCTATCATTCGTGGAGTGACTAATCTGCGCCGGGTAAATTCTAGTTCATCATCATGCACATTGCTTACATCAGTGACATCATAACCAATTAAATCGTTAAGTTGCCGCTGAAATTCCTGAACTTCTTCTGATGGTTTTTGCTTCTGGACAACATAGATCTTGCCTACCTTTTTCTGTAACACCTTCCAGTACAGTATGCAGTCCAATGTCTGTAATACTTGATGTTTATCATAAATTTCATACCACTGCCCTTTCTTCTGATACTGCAGAATAAACTGGTCCGGGGTGAATGCATGGTAGAAGTCTGTGGTTTGACTCATCTCTATTGCACGCATCCAAATCTGTGCCTTCATTTGCTCAACCGTACAGTTGCCAGCTATTTCGAGTAACATAATTTCTGGTGCTTTAGTATGTTTATTGCTTGTAGGTAAAATGAACTCAATGGATATCAGTTCCATTGATGAAAAACTACTCGATGTACAATGAGGTTTCATTCTTCTTCTCCTTCGTTTGTTTTCCTCTCTCATAACAACGGGCTGTTCATGATCCCCCAACTCCATGCCAGAAGAAACCTAGCAAAACATACAATTACTCGATCACTTTCTCATTCACATTTATCTTTACTCTTACTTTTTAACTTTTCATATACACTTTTTATATTTCTGTTTTCCCTCAATTTCTTGTCACAAATACCTGATTCACATAAACCACCTCAGATATAATCTACTCAATTCAATACCTAATATAAATAAAAAAACCCTCCAACCAACTCCCAGTGATTAAGTAATTAATGTAGAGGTTTTAAACATCCTGCCAGATTTTACTGGGAATAAGCAGTTTGAATGTGCAACCTCCATATTGATCTCTTCTTGCTTCTATTTGATCAAGCACTGATTCTTCTGCTGCCTCATCTGTTTTGATGCTGCTGATGTTAACATAAGTGGATTTTCATAGAAAACAAAAGACACACTCCTGTATATTAATAGAATGCAGTCCCACTGAGCTCCAGGAATGGCATAAAGTAACAAAATAAGCAATTTCTTTGCAGTCTGGACACATGTGAGCCTATTCCCAGTTTCCTCTGCCTCTCTTTTTAGTGATGAGGAATCAGGACTTCAATCTAAAAAACGCCCTCAGGATGCAAAAGTCAGGGACTATTTCTGAAGATATATTTAATGTGCATCTAAATTCAAGGCTAGTGTCCTTAGACGTGCTTCTTTTAAATAAATCAATTCACCAGACTGATAATATCCATCCATTTTCAAAGTACACACTGCCAGTGTGAACTATTAGTTTGTTACAGAAGAAAAATCTCCCAAGCTGATGCTGATTTATTACCCTATACATCAAATCACACCTAAACCACCAGTGAAACAATATTAAACATGAGTAGCCTACCTTATCAGCATTCAGTAAACAAAAGATATTGTTGCTCAGTTAATCTCCATTGACCAATACTAAAGTGGAAGTTATTCACTAAGAGCTTAGAAGCGGAAGGCAGTGCTGATCGAGTGCACTCACACAAGCCAAGTTACAGCAACATACTGAACTTCTTTTCCAAGCAACACTTTCTACACATAAAATCTTTTAACTGCTGGAGAAAAGTAAAGCCAGTATAATGATGCCTTAGCAGATAATAAAAGAAGCAGATAAAATATAAATGGCTAAACTCAAACAACATAGCATGCTAACTAAAATTCTTCTTTTGAGTTCCAGAAAGCAGCAACTGTGGACACGCCACCTCTGTAATTGACAAAGTACAAGGAAATATTACCTGCTTATAAAACAAAGGCTGAATTGCTGAAGATGATTCATTTGTTTAATTTTTGTAGTTCCTATTTTTTTAAAGGAAGATCATTCACACAAAAAATTTCTTTGTTTAAGCTGTTCTACTTTTCTTGCTCAGCCTCATATCCAGATGCAAAGGAAGTGCTGCACTTACCAGGAAGGAAGTTTTAACCAAGTTGATTATACATATGATTGCTCATTTTAAAAGAAGTCAGAATGCTTTTCCTGTTACAACAGTAAAAATATATCAACAGTACATCAATTTAACACGTATGTATAGAAGACATGCTTAGAGCCTTTTAAAAATAGCAAAGAATAACCTGGGTAATAAATTTAATGAATTCAAATAAAATATTTAAACCAAATATATTTTTGAGAGATTACCTTAAAAAGGAATTAAATATAAATACTAGATAAAAGACAACTAAATCTGCAATGTTTCATTATTTTTATTTTCATGGTGAAAGCCCTTTGAGGACTCCCAACTTATATTCACTAGAGTTTTTTAAGGCAGTCTCCATACATCACATAAAGATTGTATATGCCATGGATCTTGCATGGTAAAATCAGCAGCAGAACTGCTGGGCAGCCTTACACCTAATATCTTTAACTCATTCATTTATGATTACAAACACACAGTGAAACCCACTAGAAATGGCAACTTTAGATTCAGGAAGAAATTAAACCATAGACTTTCCACCCTAATTCTTGTGGTTAACTACAACCTGAGGAGCTGTTCTTTTAATAAAAAAAGATCCCCACAGGAAAAAAAACATTTGGGAAAACACATACAAAACAGAAAGAAAAGACAGAAAACCCTCTAATTTCATCCTTTTTCCTTATGACTTTTCCAGTGAAAATTGACATTTTGAAGAGCAACAAGCAGTACAAATCCTACAGTGGTAGATATCATGCAAAAATGATGACTCTTGAAAAGGAGGAAAAAATATGAAACAACTGAAAGGTTGTTTACCAACAGTGAAGTGCCTTTTTAAAAAATACATGCATGTGTCCTATTTATGAGACACATTTTTTATAAAAATGTGAAAAATAACCCCTCCCTCTGTATTGGCGAAAGAATCTGCAGATCTGCTAGCCAGCCTAATCCGACAGTCTCTTACTATCTCCAACATGCCAAGGTTGATTAACACTCTGCCAAGGTTAAAAAGCAGAAAATACCCTCCAACACTGACACAACTCTTGTCTCTCTGAGCATCGTTCTGCTTGTCAGCTAAGATATTTTCTTTTTAGAGGCTATTTTTCTTAGGAAGTCAGTTTGGGGAAAACACATCTTTTATCTTTTAAAGCCAGTATTTGAATTTTCTCAAGGTAGTGGTGAAGTTACCCTGAATATTTTGTTGCTGACACAAAAACTACCCATCTTGGCCAAGACACCTCCAAAAGCCATACTCCACCCACGTGCAGCCTGTCAGCATTCATCAGCCACAGCCTCTGTGGCATCTCAGCACTACACAGTGCATTCCTCTCTCATCTTGTGTAAATTCTAAAATGCAATATAGTCACGTATTTTTCTTAATTTAAACTAGCATTAAGGGTTTTTTCATGCCAACAGGCTATGTAGATTTTTTGCAAAGAGTCCTTCCACTAAAAGTCACTGTGCTACCCCATTAAGTAAACCTGGAGTCATTTCAGTTTCATTGGGTTCTGCAGATCTAGGAAAGCTTCCTGGTTTAAATGTCCTCAGCCTGCTCCTATGAGTCATGCACCTAAGGATTAATTCTTCAAACACATATACATACAAATAGCTCTTCTACCACTACTCCATAGATTAAGATCATCAAGACAAGCAAAGGCAGCATCTCTCCCTCATGCAGCAGAGAACTACCCTGCACACTGCCCAGATAATGCAATTGTTTCACACTCTCATCCACTTATAAAGGCAGGTAGAGCAACACCTTTGTGGGTTCAGATATTTCCCCACAAATTTCATCAGACACAACACAAAATGGGTGACACTTCTGTAGCTGCCTTGCCCTTACAAGACTGTCTTTTCTCCTGCATCCATTTGGGCTGTGACCTGTCATGTCTAGACCAGCCTGATCCAATCGCCATCTCCAGTTCTGCTCTGACCCCTTTTCCTCAGCTTCAGAAGGCAGTAATTGGCTTGGAGCGACGATTGTCTCTAATCTGACTCTTCAGTGATGCATTCTTAGGGTGACACCAAATTGTATCCATTTTCTGCTAATCCATGTGTTGGCAAAACCAGATTTCCTCATGCACATGAATCATAAAACTTTGATGTTTATAATGAAAAACAATTTCATGTTAAGCTCCTAAAACCTTTGTCATGCCTAAGCTTTACTTACAGTGACATTTCAATGTGTCTACTGCAACAACACCCCAAAACAAGAGAAAAAAAAAAATCACTCTTTTTTATTTCTAATTCTAATGAGCTTCATCAACCCTCAGTATCCCTATATTACAAGAACTGCTCTACACTGGTCCAAAAATCCTGATGGGGTCCAATGGAAAAGGAGGAGACGGGCCTGTAAAAAGTAACTAAGACAAGCAACCAGTCTTGCCTTTGTCTCCAGTTGTGTTCCTATCTCATCACTCAGGTCAACAATCTGATCATAACAAAACCAGCAAAAAATTAGGTTAATTTTCAGACGGATCTGTTCCTTTATCTGACTCAACACTTGCAGGAGTGGTAGGGCAGTGAGGGAAGAGAAGGAAAGGGAATGAAGCCAGCAGAGTTAAGCATAACTGAGACTGAAACATGACTCACAGCAGGATTAGGAGATAAACTAATGAGTAAAGCTGTTAAAAGATTTGAAAAAACTGCCTGAAAGGTGCTTTAAAAAGACAAAGTGGTATTATGATGTATTACTTAGCTACAAAAAATTCAGGATAGCTGTCAATCTTGACTGCTCTGTTAAGACTATGTTAGAAGTCTACCAGTTACTATCATGCTTATTCTATATTAGCTCCTGCTTCTGTTTTAATCCATCATGTGAAAACCTTATTTTAAAATTATTCTTTTCACTTTAGTGTGAACTCCTTCCCAGACAACTAAATTTTCAAGAAAATAAGCACTCTCTACCAGAGTAAAAATTACCTTGTGCATGCATCATGTAAATACAACACTAATGTTTACCTTCACACTTTTAGACAAAGTTCACTTGAAAGATAAATCAAAAAAAAATCAAAACTACCATGACAAGACTCAAAGTTTTCCAAGCAGCATGCTACAGCTACTTGCCCACACTGTTGTGTAGCAGGAGATGACTTTGCACTTGCTGGACAGGAGTATATCTTCTCTACTCCTACGGTAATCCAGTGCTAAACTTCACGGGGAAGACACAGCACTAACATTTCAAGCATGAACACAACAAAAAACCCCATTTCTCAGTTTCTTTGTCAGATCCTCTAGCAACTACTAGCTCTCATGGGAATTAAATCAGTGCAGGTTCCCATTAGCAAGTAAACATCACAGGTAATGCAGTCACATTCCTCATCAAAAAGTATATGAATCAGCAGATACAGCTTGGTCGGGAGGCTGGGGAGTCAACCAGACTGCTATTACAGCTGTAGCATTTTCAGGATCCCCTGCCTTCATCGCCTTTAGTTTCTATATGAGTTTCTATTTGGGGCTCCTTCTGGAACAAACAATAACTTCTAGCTGGTTCCGAAAATTCCGGTAAGAATTTCGGCAAACTTCTAGTTAACTGGGGTTACACAAGAGATCTAGTAGTAATCTCGAAGTAATCCACCTTGGAACCAACACTTTGCAGGGTTTTAAAACCCAGAGATCGCTGCTCTTGTTCCTGCCGGGACACACTCGTTATTTAAAAACTGCCTGTCCCGTCAGCTTGCGCCCGCTTTTCCAACACTGACTGTTAGCTGCGTGATCTAATCTACACCAGCAACCAACTCCTGAATGCCCTCAGCTATTATTTCAGAGGGTTTGTGGTGTGGAAAGGTTTTATGGTCTACATGTATCAGATAGACACAAGAAATTTGTTGGATGAGGAAATAGTTACTTATTGTTTAAAAGCGGCGTTGTAGCAGAGCTGACTCACTGATCTTAAGACTCGAGAGAACTTCTACCACTCTTTACTGCGATCCTTCATTTCACATCGTTTCATTCAACGTTCCAACAGCTTCCTTAGCGGGTTTGGCATCAAACTCGTTAACTCCTGTTCGGGCCATGACGTGAGGCGGGACCAAGGCCGCGAGGGACCGGGCAGTACGGGGGGTTCAGCAGTGCCGGCTGCGGCGAGGACCGCAGGGCGACCCCGGCCAGCCGCGCAGCCCTGCGGGAAAGGGCTCCGCGCACGGGAGATAGGAGACGGCGGCAGCAGGGGGCCAGGGCCGAGGCTGCCTCCCTCCTTCCCTTCCTCCTGCCCCCGGCCCACCGCCCGGGCCCAGAGATGGCGGCCGGCACCGCCCGCGGGAGGGCGAACCTTGCCGCGCCCGCGCCGCCGGGGCTCCCGCGGCCGGGGCCGCCCTGCGGCGGGCACGGGGCCGGGGCGGGTACGCCCGCGGCCGGCGCGGGGAGCGGAGCCGCGCCACCACTTGCGAGCCCGGGCCTCGGGCAGCACCGGCCCGGGGCGGGATCCGCCGCGACCCCCGCTGGCCCCCAGCACGGAGCTACTCACCGCAGCGGCGGCCCCGGCCCCAGACCCGGCCCCGGCTCCGGACAGGTGTTTCCCTCAGCAGGAAGCGGCGCGAGCCGGGGGCCGACGGGGAGGCTCCATGGCCGGCGGCAGAGGCAGCTCCGAAGCCGCCGCCAATCACACGCCGGGCAAAAAGGGAACCGGCTGCGGGGCCTCCCCGCCCCGCCCGGCCCCGCCGCGGCCCCGGGCACCCGGCCCCGACCCCGGCCCCGGCCCCGCCGCATCAGCCGGAGCGCACACAGACCCTCTGGCGGGGTGAAAGCACTACAGCTGCGGTGAGGCTTAGTCGCCAGCACAAGGCCCGCAGGACTTGTCCTGGTGTCAGCACAGGCAGCAAAACTTCCCTGGGCGCAGCTTCCTGAGGTGTTCCTTGCCCAGGAACCCAGAGCCGGCGTGCCCTTGGCACTCCAGCAGCGATCCCCGCCTGCCCGGCCAGCCCTGACAGCTTGTTTAGCCCCACACGTCAGGGCAGCGATGAATTAGTTTGTCTAAACTGCCCTTAAAAACCCTGGAGATGACCGCCTACTCCAGCGTGGTGGTCTTCTGCTTAGGAAAGATTTTCGTGCTGTCTGATTAAATGTCTCCTACAGATCAAGCATCTTGCTTGTCTTATTCCTCTTATGCAGTTTGGGGATTTTCTTCCTCCCTCCCCTCCAGCTACTTTCTTGTTTGAATTTGGTGTGTTACTGGTTTTCTACTATTTTTCCATCTCCAGACAGGGCAGTCCTGGATCTCTCTTTTTAGGTCATGTTCGTTAGACCTCCTGCGATTCCTGTAACTCGCCTCAGGTTCTTGCTAATTGGGCCACATTGTTTTTGGAAAGCACTGCTCAAAACTGGACATAGTAGTATTCCAGCTAAGGCTTTGCCAAGGCTGCCCACAGCAGGAGGATTAATTCGTCAGCCTTACGGTGCCAGACTCCAAATGCAGCTCAGGCATAACCATCCACATCCAATTCAAACAAACAAACAACTCCCCCTCACCACTCTTTCCCCATCCAGGCTGCTGTCTGTTTGGCTCTGAATGGAGCTGAGTGTTTCTGTCTCCACAGCTCTTGTTCAGAGTGAACAGCAAAACTCTTTCCATGATTATGTTGAGACTTTTTTTTGATCCAGACCTTGCAATGAGATTCACAGGTGAACTCTGTATGGCGCAGTGTGCACACACTTGCCCTGAAAGCTAGGCTGACATAAGATTACATCTTCAAGGAACACTCTACAAGACCATAAGTTGCCACAAAGACTATAAAAATTATTATGATTTTTCTAGGTACATGTTCTTACCTTCCATAGAAAGAAAATATCAGAAGGAAATAACTAGTATGTTATACATATAGATGCTATTACAAAAAGTTGGTTAATTGTTGCTATAGCATGGATGGATTCTTTTGACTGAAAAAATCGTATTCATGGTGTTAAGAATCATACCAGCCAGAAGCAGAAAAGAGAAACGTCTGTTTCAAAATGAATATCCATTGCGCTGAACTGTGTCTGTAAGGAATCATAAAAGCTCTGTACTGGCCTCAAGTTCCCCTTTACATGAAAACAGAGCAAAAACCTTCAACAATTTATTGTGATGTGTGTGCAGCATAGGGGAAACAAGGTGAAGACTGACTTCATGCTTGGTTTTGCCTGATACAATGGGTAATATCTGTCAAAGAAGTTCAGCTTTGCACAGCATTACTGAATGCTTTAAAAGATATTTAAAAGCCTTATCAAAATAGGAAGTCTTTTTTTGTTGTTGTTGGCTGGATCCCCAGATGGATCACTCCGGGAACACAAGTGTAGCCAGTTTGGCGACTAATCCTGTTAAAATCCGTGGACTTTATTTGGGGATGCACAAACATATGGAGATTTGAGCAGCTGAATAAAAAGACTCATTTGTCCAAAGACAGTTATAGAAGGGATAATTTACAGCCAGAGCAAATGACACGTTTCATGTTGATTTCAGCCAGAATTGTGTAACATTTTTAAAATAGCTATAAGTCAATATAGTGTTATTTGCAATGAAAGAATAAATTATTTTACACATTAAATTTGAGAAAGGTTGGTAAACTGAAAATCTTGCTCTCTTCAGGATTTAGTATGTTAATAAAATACTACATTTTTGCAGTTTATCTTCAGCTTGTCTATATACAGCTCAATTTTCTTTATTGCCTTTTCTGGCAAGTCAAGTAATACAGACTTTCCTGTAGGAAAGGATGCTCTCCTTATAGGTTGTATATTCTTTGGAAATACACATTTTAACATTATTTTCTCCCTGTTCTTTTCCAAATGTGACTTAAAACATTTCCCATCAATTATCATTTGGTTTGTTGGGTTTTTTTTAGTCAAGAACAGCCTGCACAATAAATTGAAATGCATATTTTACCATAGCAAAAACGGAACTTTGAAACAGTCAGGAATACCATAGCTTAATGAAGAAAGGTGAAGAACACAATTTGATATTTAAATGAAGCTGATTTAATCAAAATTAGTCATGCAAAGAAGCAATCATTTTGCTAATATAATCTTGTGGGGTGCAGTCAAAATGCAATTATTTTCTTTATCTACCAGCTGTAATAAAAATATGACAAGGAATTGCTGTAATGATCTTAAATGGGAGTTTTGGAGGTTGAAGAAATGTAAGATGGTATCTTTTGTATCCTCTGCACAGTCAAACATCAGTTTTTATGTCATTTAGTGGAGAAACTGCGATAAAGAATAACAGCCACATTAAATTCTCAGCAACAACTTTATATACTGACATATGCTGGATAGAAATGTTCTGTTATCATTGACAAACTGGGTTCATTGCAATTTAGGAAATAGTATCTAATAGTATGGGTTGGTTTTATTATCTATATTGCCAGCAGAGAAAAAGATTAAATGCAGAAACTTTGTAGGTCTTGTAACAACAAAGTCAAAGTCTGCTTGCCTAAACCCAGCAATAGCTACATTCAGTTTTGTAATTGTTTCTTTATGTAAAGAAAATGGAAAAACCCCATTGTATGATACATTGTGCATCCTGGTGGAATGATAGGTAGACTTCTCCCTTCTTGGAGAATTTATGAGCTGGAATTTTCTAATTGGGTTGTAAACTCTTTATGATGCATTCAGTGGAGGATTTAAAATAAATTGACAGAATCCTTTTATCTTGCAGCTCTGCTGTGAAAACTGATCATGTAAGTGATCAGTTGTATTAACATTACTGTTATTGATTTGTCCATATGCACGATCATATGGCAACTTTGGTATCAAAAATAAGCTTCTCTTCTTGCTATAACTTGCCAACAAGCAGAGGAGGAGTGAGCTGAATTTTAGTTTGGCTTTTGCATCATGTTCTAGGTATGGTAGCTGCTTGTGAAAGGGATGTAACAGATAGATAAGTGGTGCCTGCAGATCTGTCCTCCATTCACAGATTTATGTCATGGGAAAGGCAGCTCTACTGATACTGGGGAAACAGGAGGAGACTTTGGGGGAATAGGGGGATCCAGAAGAGCAAATTAAAGGTGGGCTCTTGCTGCACCCCTGTGTAGGCAGTTAAGTCCTCTATGAGATGTCTCCTATGTGAGCTTGTTTTCCAGGTAGAAGCTCGGTCCAGGGGAACCTTTTAAGGTCTGCTGGGCATGAAAGAAGCCTTGTGGCCAGATCCAGAAATGATCTCTGTGAACCTCTGTAGGCAGAGCAGAGTCAGGAAATCTCTAACAAGGAAAAGAGGAGTCTTTCCTATCTCTTTCCCATCTCCCTCAAGAAATACCCACTCTTTCCTTTTTCTCCTAATAGGTTGGTGCTCCTGGTGACTGAGATTTTGCACAAAATCCCTCACTTCAAACACCTTAAGCTCACAAACAGGAAACAGCAGGTGTTCAGAAGCTTTCTGAGACACATCTGCTGAAGACTTTGTCTCCCATTTTACTGATTTAGGCTGTTATACTTCAGAATAGGTATTTAAAGCACAGGGTGGGAGTACAAGCTGTTTCCTCTGTGCTACATACATACACACACACATCAGCTGAGACGTAAAACTCACATAATACCTCTTACCAGCTTGAATGCCTTTTTTGTTCTGTTCATGTGTGTATGAGTTTGTCAGAGAGAGATGTACTCCTCATGGTAGCAGAGTGTATGTAAACAGATCTTTAAGATCACTGGTTATTCTTAAGGGGTGGAGAAACTCAAGTTTTATGGCTGCTGACAGAGAGGTCTCAGTATTAGGTGGTGATGCAATATTGCATCATCTTGTGGTGTTGGGACATGACAGAGGAAATAAAAGAGGTCAGAAATAGAAATATAAAGAAAGGGAGTTCACAATTCCAACAAGGCCTCTAGTCTAATAGCATTATATTAAGTGCTCTTTAATATAATGTAGGGACAGGAATTCCTCACTCTCTGAAAGTTTCTGACACAGAAAATAATGAATCTAATTTTTTGATATGTTACGAGGTTTCTCTAGACAAGATCTCTGAACTGTGTTGCAGTGCTATCTTCCTGTCCTGATATTTATTGCTCTTAATCTTTGAAAATTTCCTCAGCTGTATATTCATTTGTTGGTGCAACCTTCAGTCTGTGAGGAGGTAAATATATTTGCATTGCATGGGAGTTATGTAAGGATAGACTTTTATCAGAGGATTTCTGTATTTTTGTTCTTGTACATGAGTAATATAAAATTCTTTCCGTTTAAATTACCTCATTGCCTCTCTCTGTATATTAAAGCAACATATCCTTTAGACAGAAAAGTGTTTCTTACCAGAGTTTCAGGCACCCCACAGGCAAATTGATCTGCTGTCATCATACTTAGGAATACTGAAAAGACATTTAAGGAGATCTATTTGTTTCAGAGAGTCTAGTTGAATAAAACTTGGCTCCAAAGAAAGCTCTTTCCCAGCCTGATCTTTTCTGGAAAAACACCCTTAATCTTCTCCAACAACTTTAAACTTCAAGAGGTGGCATTAGCAGAGTGTCCAGATCACCACATCTGAGGGGGTTTTGGGGACTGAATAACAGGATTTCATTCCAAAATGCTGAATCCATTCTACAGGAAGCCTGCGGGCAGGTCTGTTTCAGGAGGAGACTGGGGAATCCTGTCTGGGAGCTGGGAATCCTGTTGGGATGCTGGGTTTGCATCTGTGACAACACTCCATACACTGGAGGTGGTACCTCATCATAGTGGTAGCTTTGCTAAATAAACACCTGTCCTCAGATTGGAGTATAGAGCTTCTGTGTTTACAAACAAATCAAAGCCTTGCCAGCCAGCACAACCATGATGAGTAAAAGCCACTTTCAGACCTGGAACTTTGTATATTTGCTTCCTAGAAATGAAAGCTGAGAAAAGCCGTGAACCAAACTTCCACATGGGAAGTGTCAACCCTTACACACAAAATGAGGACAGCATTATGCTGTGGATATTAGTGCTTCATCGTGTGTCAGTCTGGTCGGTATAGATGGCTGTCCATTGTCTGTGTCAGCCAGGGGTGGTTAAAGACAAACATGGAAACATAGCCCAGATAAAACAGCTGGTATTGCCAAACATCCCATGTATTTTAGTATCCCGTAAGTTACCATTACAAATATTGCATTATTTGTAAAATGCATGTCCCCATACTTTCCTGCTAGCAATGGAAAGCCAGTTTGTCTCCAGCAAAGTTTTGCAAAGCCTCTTCGGTGTTTCACAGCTTGAAGCCTGAGCTGTTCAGCAGGGGAGGACATGGTAACTAATCCCAGTTTGGGTGGGACTATCCCAGTCCTTTCTGGAAAGATACTGCTGCAAAGTGCTGGTCAGAGCCTGCTCTTTACACTCTCCACAAAGTAAGCTGTGCCTTATTCTTCCTTGATCTGCACTTTGTGTTGCAGTTCTGCACCCCAAAGCTCAAAGGGAATATAGCAATGTCAGTCTCTGCACCATGACTCAGAATATGCCAGCTCAAGTATCAGCTAGATACCTGCTACATGACTTAGAAACCTTTAATGTCTTCTATTTCTGCAGTTAAAATATGTCAGTTGGACAGATCATGTTTTCCAGGGCACGTAGAACACTGGCCCCAAGTATGTTGGTCAAGTTAGGCCAGCTTGCCTGCAGCACGTGTGGCTGAAAACAGGCAGGGCGTTGAGCTGGATCTCTTTATAGTTGTTCATCTGGCTGTCTATCAGCTACTGAACAGACATAGCCCAGAATAATAATCTCATGAACAACATTCAGAATTTCTTTGATGCATTTCAGAAGCTACGGGAAGTCTTCCTAAATTCACATAATGAGGCAGACATGCAGGAGCCTTGTGTTTCATCCCAGCAGGGAGCAATTGTTCTTCTCTGGGAAGCTGATGTTCTTTCCCAGTATTTTTTCCTTGTGTCTCCAATAACAAAATGTTTTAGCTGAGATGGTGTGATTTTCCTTCTTGAAGAGGGTGACCCAGTCCTGGATAGAACAGATGCTGCAGTCTTTCCAAAGTACAACAGTACCCTAAAAAGTGTGTGGTAGGTTGTCATGAATAAGGTTATAAAGATGAGGGACACGTGGGAGGATCCTAGGATGGTATTTCCTCTCTGATCTCAGATGATCTGAAATAATCCAGATTGGCTTGGGACTCTTCTGGGTTCCATTAAAGAGAAGAAAATAGAATAAATGCGTAGAAGGTGAATCCCTGCTATATCCAGAGGAAGAGGACAAGACCACACCATGAAGGAATTATCGATATAAGGGATGTGTAACAAATCCAAATGAATGAGTGACTTTGAAGACAGCATTTTTAAAATGCCTCCAGAAGAGTGACTACAAAAGGCTACATAGCAGAGCTTGTTTTAGGCACGGAAGTTGCTGCTATTGAGATAGCAGGCACTGCAGGGCCTGCCCCTGAGGACTGGCTGTAGATGTGATGGGAAGCTGGTCCTTATGAATGAGGGTGAGTGCTACAGAGCTTCCCTGAGGAAGGGTGACCTGCTGGCACAGGAGTACGTGGTCCCTCGGATTCCAACACCTGTGAAGTGTCTCAGACTTCTGTCAAAAAGTGAAGCCCAGAAGAGTGTAATGACTCCTTTGTCTTGACAGGCTGAGCACTGGAGATGGCTATCACACTTTGATTCATACTTTTCATTACTTTTGCCTCTGTTTCAAGTAATTGGCATCACAACGGTTGTAGATGAAAGAGACATTTGAAAAGGTGTTGCTGGGAGTTAAGGAGTTAAGTGTTTGCACCCAGGAGGTTGCTAATGAGGGGGAGCAACCCAGAAGACCATGACTTGACCGTTCAATACATAAATTAACTGGGCATGTTAAAAGCTCAGGGAAGAGCAGTGTTGGCTGAGTTAACTCAGTTTCACCTGAATAAACAGCAAGATATTCAGAGCAGTGTCCATGTACTAAGAGTGAAGGCATGTCAAAAGCTGATTGATCTGAAATCCCAGATTTAGCTTGTGAGATGCTCTGGTACCAGTGAGGTGAGTACCATTAAATAACCTCACTGAAACTTATGGTAGAAAAAATATATGGAGGCCAATGACTATACAAGGCATTCTTAACAAAAGATTTATTTAGGTGATGCATGGTCCGTCGAGGGGTGCCACAGGAAAAAATATATTTTAGGATTCCATGTAGTTAAAGGATGAAAAGTGTGCAGCCAAGAACACTGAAGATCCAGAAAGGATCTGATTTTGTGCACAGAGGGTGCATGTGCAATGGTAGCAGGGTTTGTGTTGGCAGTCATTTCAAAGGAACTTGGCATTACCCTGTTCTTCAGCCTTAATTCCATGAAAGGAAGAGTACAAAAAGCAAGGATTCTTTTCACTAGTGATTAGGGAAGAAACCAGCTGTTTGAATCTGAGTTAGTCTGATAATCTCATTTAACCAAATTATGTATGTTGAAACACTGTGGAGTTTGAGATAAGCAAATCCATCACAGGTCCTGCAGCCAGGGAGAAAGGAAGGTCTTGCATTTGATGTGCTTGGAGAGATACATGTGCAATTTCTGGCAGTGTAACTTGCTAGGAAATTGAACATAAGTCCAGATTCAGCCCATGGAGGAGGATTTAGACCAGCCTTTGGAGGTTTATCTGTGAGGAGTATACTGGCTGGCATGAACCCAGACGTTTCAGCCGACCACAAACCCTCTGTGGCATCACTGTAGCCAAGCTTTGGTACCTAACGTCTCTGACCTGCCATCCCACCCAGAGATACGCTCCTTGCCCCCGGCTTTGTGCCAAGGCAATTAAGCGCGTGATCTTTCCTGGGCATGTGCCTTGTGCCCGACCCTCCCCAGCCATCCCTGCCCTGCTGCGGTGCCACACGTTACGGCAACAGTGGCAGGGCCAAAGGGCACAAAGACAAGTGGCTCCTACAAACTCTTGCTCTCCGGAGCCACCCCCGGCATTTGCCCGCTCGCCATGGCTGCGTCAGCGGCCGCGGGTGTGACGTCACGGCCCGCCCGGGCCGCGCCGGCATTGCGTCACGCGCCGGGACAGAAGGACCCTGGTGCTGTGCTGACACCTGCTGGGCCGGCAGCAACAGCACCGGGGCTTTGTCCCGGCCCTGCGACAGCGGGGAAGGGCTCTGGATTTGTGCCTCCGCCTGTCCCCGATTCACTCGTGGGTTGTGGAGAATAGTGTTACTCGCCAGAGTTACCCAAAAGTCAGCCACCAGCGCTACTCACGTTAACCCGTAGCTAACCTAACCCGTAGTTAGTTCTATGTTTTCAGTCATTAATGTCTAAGTAATTGAAGATCCATAGGGTATGGAAATGCAAAGTATTTTCGTTTCTGGAAGAGAGCTGGTGACAATGATCTTGACTTATCTATGCCTCAACTACGTATGTCATCCAAAACAAGCGTTATCAGAGCTTTCACATCCCACCAACTCACCAGGTAAATTGTATAATATAAGCATCTAAATCCAGTTCTGGACATCCAGTTTTTGGCAGAGAGGAGCAAGAGAGGAAACGGAGGACTTCTCTTGCTGAGGACAGGCTTTATGGGAGAGCTCAAGGTGCTGTGCCAGGGTTACCTTTCAGCTGCCCACCAGGTTTTGAGCTGAGGCTTTGCCAGAGATGAGCAGACAACTCAGATTAAGGGGTGCACATGGGGAGCTGGGGTCTCCAAACACTTTTCAACTTGCCTTTGCCGGGGGTTACAGCTGGGGGTGCCCAGAAAACCTCACCTATCCAGGGGTGCCACATGACCACTGAGGCTTCTGACATCTTAAGGACACTACCACCTACACACCAGGTTGGTCTGAAATTGTCACTGAGGAACATGCATTGCTTGAGAGGGTGGCTGCTGATGCTGGGGCTGGTTCACATGCCCTGGCTTCTATAATCGTCCAGCAATGTGAATCTTCCTGACTCCATTTTAACTTCCATTTGTTTCATCTTCCTGATGTCATTTTCTGCAAAATGTTTCCTTTCTTTGTGCACAGGAGCATGAGCACTACCCATGCTTTTGTCAAACCTTTCCGTAAGCCCTGCACTATCCCTTCTCTCAGCTCAGATGGTTAAATTTGAGGAACTTAACAGCTTTATTTCTCCTCCTGTGTGAACCAGGTAACCATCACAGGCACAAAGGTCTGCTTGAGTGATAGCAGGAATACTAAGCCAGCCATATGTGATGCTGGGCATCAGATGGAAGCCTAGCTTTTTTCTTCAAACCATCTGCTTTTGTGCAGCCACCTTCTCTTCACAGCTTCTCAGGTAAAAGTCTTTCAAAACTCTTAAATGAAATCTACTGTCGCTTCAGTTATTGGACACAATGGGATATCTATGACAGAATATTATCTGCCAGAATATCACCATGTAACATGGTAAAACTCAGTACTCTCAGAGCACCAGCAGATTGCTGGTGATCTGGCTTCTATTCAAGCTCCTAAGATAATAATTTTCCCTGGATTTATTATCACAGGAAAGCAGAGTCCAGGAAAAATTATTAAATTCAGATGTAAAGATCCTAGTCAAGATATTAGCAGAAGGGATGCAGCAGATATTATCAAGTTCAGTAAAAGAAGTCAAAGAGTTACAAAACCATTATAAATACTTTTCCAGTAACATGAGAAGAGGATCAAGTTATACTGTATTCAAAGAAAAGAACAAAAAGCATACCAGAAGAACTGCATGCTGACTTATGGGAAATGATATTTTAAAAAGGAGAAGCCATGGTTTCTGATAAACAGTATGAAGTTAGACAGTATGCAGTCAGCAATACTAATTAACTTTAATGCTAGGCTTTTCTGGAGCAAATGGAATGTTTTAAGAAACATCTAGTTCTAAGTTGAAAGATAAAATTTTAAAATGTTTGACCTCTATTAATAAGTTTAAAATATATTTAGAATAATACCAACCCCCCCAAAAGCCTCCTTAGAGTAAAAGACTTTCAGAAAATCTGTGTGGATAGGTAGAAGGATGAGCTGTTCACCTTTGAAGCTGGTGGTGGCACGGCCCTCCCTGCCTCCCATCCTCAGTCATGGCCATGGGAGATGGACTGTATTTGCTAAATTGCAGGTGCTCTTGGCCCTTCATTGGTTAGGAAGAAACCCCAAATACCCCTGAGGGCACAATAACTTATTTCTATCAGGGAGAGCTGGAACTCACTGGGAACCTCAGTGCAAGGAACAGTTAGGAAATGTGTTTCTTTGGCACTCACTCGGTGGACTTTAGATGAAGCAAAGCATGCTGCAAAGTTTGTTTTCTCCTAGAGAAAAGAAAGAGAGAGGAAAATAGAGAAGCTGCTTGTCTCCCTTTGGAATGAGAAAATATCTGCCATTTGGCTTGGTTTGGTTGGAGTGGGTGTAACTTGCTGACATGTTCAGCCAGAGACTTTCCACAAGGGCATTCTCGTGCCTTCAGTCTGTTCCTGCCAGACGCGGGGACAGCACGGACACATGAGCTGTCCCACATGGGGGAACATGTTTTACTGTATTCAGCCATTCAGCAGTGATGGGAGACCATAGAGCTGGGCCAAAGGCAGGAGGGTTGTGCCTACAAAACTGGTGAAGCCAATGACTTCTCTGTTGCTTCTCCTTCTAGTGACTTCAAAGTATCTATCAGGAGAAGGAGGAAATCTATGCACAGAGCTGGGATTAAGGCATCAGTGATGTTGAAGAGGCATCTAGGAAGTAAATTACTCATAAGAACTAGGCAAAGATGTAACACAGACAGGGAATGTCTTGTGCTCACAGCCTTGCAGTGACAAACGATAGGAATTCAGATGATAACATTTTAGACTATGGTGAAGGAATATAGTACTGTGCAATGAAGAGGTCATATTCCCGTTCCTTTTCAGTCAGCTGTGTTATTACTGTTTGTCTGATGTTTGTTTTATAATAGGTAGCTTGTTTATGGTTTGGATTCAATGGCTTGGCTTTCTTGCATGTGCACATACAGCCACATGTCATATAACCAAATCCATTCATTAACTTATTCAGTGTTAATAAAATAACCTTGACATTATTGGAGTCTTTGCAGGCAGACAGCTAGCTGGCTGCTAACAGCTACCTACAAATAGGTACACTGAACTCAAAACTGGATTGCAGCTGTTTGGCATTAACTGAAGCACAGTTTCCCTAAGGGTGGCCTTATTTTCAGAGCAACTCTCAGTGTAGAGAGGTTTACTGTGCACAGATGGATGGTCCGGAACATATCTGCTTGTCCTGGCATGCAGGATGCCTGATTTCAGGAT
Source organism: Corvus cornix cornix (assembly GCF_000738735.6). Lineage (NCBI taxonomy): Eukaryota > Metazoa > Chordata > Aves > Passeriformes > Corvidae > Corvus > Corvus cornix. The sequence goes on along the minus strand of NC_047057.1, from coordinate 13,284,451 downwards.
TTTCCCATGTTTCCCACAGGTAACCAGAGCGAACATCTGTACAGCACCTGGTTGGCCCACATTCAAAAAATCTTTAGGGAAGTGACAGACACCTGTCTCTTCAGGGTGGTAGGTCTCTTGTTCTCCCTTTGCTTTATATTGATACTGATCTCCATTTGTCTTGGGTGAAGTTTGATGACTCTCTCATTACTGCCAGTTAATATTTTTTCTGCTTGTAGTAGATACAGAAGAATTCCTTTGTGTCACCCCAGTACACCTAGTGCTTAGAGAATGGAAGAGTATATGTGTATCAGTGCCTGGAAAAATCCAAGAATGCAATCCTGGAGCATGCACACTGTCTACTTTAGTGTATTTTAAACACAAATTCAGAGCATCTGAAACCAGGCGGCCACTTTTTTCTTTAATTGAAAATTCATGCATTTTCTATGGGCATTTCAGCATCTCCCTTAGATGCCTAAAATAAGTATGTGATTACATTCTTCACTTGGTGCATTAGGACAGGACAAGTTGGATATTTTTCTCAGCCTTATAGGTTTCTATTTTCTCATGGTAAACCACTTTGTTCAGCAGATACTACCTTATATTAACATATTCCCTGTTAAAACTGGTAAGAATCTAATTTTCTTACTTTTTTCCCTTTCTAATTATAGTCTTTGAGGCCTGATTATGGGCTAAATAAGTGATGACAGGTGCCTTTTACCAGTACTTATTCCTTTTAAAATTAATAAGTGCAAAGTTTGTAAACAAAAATCACAAGTTTCTTCATAGTTTTCACATGCTAGAGGGGAGCTCTGGGCCTCTGTCTCCACCATGCTTCCCACCCTCAAACTAGGCCACCTTGTTGCAATATCCTTCAGAACTATAATTTTATCTAGCCTTGTAATGTTAATTATTATTTTCATCATCACCAGCACAGCAACTGCCACTTTATGTACCTAGAGGAGGATTGGCATCTCCAGGCCATCCTCTGGCTTTAATCCTGGGGAGAGAACCAAGCTTCTCTCTAGCACATCCCGGCCAAGGCCTGATCCTGTGGTAGGATTTCTTTTAATAGTGCTTGTTAGATTATTTTCAGCCATGAATTTGTCTAATTATTATTTGGATCATGTAAGCTTTTGAAACCCATGGCATCTTGTAATTACTTCTACAGCTCAATTATGCACTGCATAGTAAAGTGTCTCTTGTTTGCCACCTGAGAATCTGATTTTTCGCCTTCTAGATCTTGTTTTACCAGAAACAGCAGACAACCATTCCCCATATTTCTTTCCCATAAGCCTGTTTCTCACAGGCTAGAAGTCTGAGCACTAATTCCTTGTACAGAAACCATCCAATTGCTTCTTCACCGTGTTAAATTTCATACTCACAGCTTTTCTAGGTCTAGGTGGAAAGCAATGACATGGTTTGGTGACAGGTGAAAGAAAAATGAAAAACGGGACAAAGAAGAAAGTGAAAATGGATTGAGAGCAGAAGGAACTGCATGCAAGAGGAACGTTATAGAGAGAGGAAATGAAAGATGAATGGGGTTTGTTTGTGTTAAAAAATGAGGCATTAGCTTGACAGACAGGAGAAGTTGTAGATGAAAAGGGTAATGATACACATAATGAAGTAAGGATGACCCCAAAAACCCTTGGGAATGGAGAGGAAGATTTGGGAATGGTGGGAGCTATTTCTTCAGGTGATGATTTGTGGGGGTTGCTGTACCAAGGTGTTGGGTGCAGCAGTAGTTACAGTCCTTTTCTCTTCACAAAAATAATGAGGTGAAACTTCAGAAGTTAGTGGTGTCAATTCTCACACTGTTGATGGGGAGAGGGGCAGAATCCAAGTGCTGGAGCCATAGTGGTGCTGGTTCTTCTTTTTTCTGTCTCTCTTTACCTGAGTGTTAGAGGAAAAGAATATACAGAAGACAGCTAGGAGCAGAGCTTCTTGTTCAGTCAGAGTACCTGGCCTACAAGGCAAAACCAAGAGCGTGAAGCCGTTCCTACAGCTGGCACTATCACAGATGGACTTTCACTCTATGCAGTCTATTCAGAGCTTCTCCCAGCTCAAAAACGTTTGTCTGTCTGAGTCCAGCTCAGCTTCTTTGCTGGTAAGAGCTGTTGCAAAGAAAAGGAAGAGAGGGGGCCTGCCCCTCCTTCCCTTGGGAGCTGCTTTTAAGTTCAAGCTCTTCTGCCTGCAGCTGAGTCTGTATTTCCTGTCAAACCTTCTCATTCAGACCTGGACCTTGCTGCCCTGGTTTGACTTGACTTCCTGGCTTGGCCTCAGGCTTGATTCATCATGACAGACCTCCTGGCAGATCAGTGGCCTGAGGCTCACCCTGATCACTGCATTCAGACCTGCTCCTCATCTGGATTCACCAACACAACTTCCAGACACCCGTGGCTGAGGCAGTATTCCTGCCTGTGTTGTCACCCTCAGCTCCTGGCCTCTGTGCCCTCCCTGGTGGAGCAGCCTGCCTGTACTGCCCCCAACACTGTTCCTGTCACTTTACAGAGCTCTGCATTTCAAATGCAGAAACTGTTAGACTTGGTGAAGTATATCTCCATGTCAACTAAGCTTGGACAGGAAAGGGGTTTGTCCTGAAGATATTTTCAAAATTCCAAAATACTTTATCCTGCCATAGATGTCAGAATTTTCAGAAGAGTTATTTTGGTGATGAATTTAAAGCAAGCAACAGCTCAGGGCTTAGAACACTTTTGGGAGACCATGGCTCATGTTTGTCCACCAGCGCTTGATTAGTCAGCTCTACAAAAAGCAGTAGTGCTAATGAATTATACTAAAAGAATCCTACACTATAGTAGCCATCGTTTGAGACGACTGGGTTGAGTGATAGTGAGAGAGTTAAAATGAAACATGGATGTGTCAGATAACCAGTAGCTATATATCCAAATGGTTTCCCAGTGAAAACTCTTTAACCTAGTTTCACTAGCTTCATTCATCTTTAATATCAGCACATGACATACTGCTGAAAATAATACCTTTTCACCAGCCATAGCTAAATGGTGCATCTCTGGATCAGAACCTGGAGATGCTGTTTGAAGTGGAAGTAACTAGGGATTTGGTCCCAAATATGAAGTGATGAGTAACTCACAGGAAAGATAATGTACAGGAAGATAGCCCATGAGAAGGGAAAGGAGGCTGGATAGGAGCTGAGCTGACTTAACAATGACCAATTTGTTTTTGTCACATCTCTCCACTTCTGCTCTGGATGTCACATAACTGTAGGTTAATTTAAAGAAGAGATTGGTGTAAGGAAATGATCATTTTTGACTTAAGATATATCTACAACTGTGATAGATTTAATTTCACTGTAATCAGGATTACAATAGGATTCCTATCTAAGCTAAGCATAACATTTTTCTAAAATCAATGGAGATAAATGGGTGAAGTGCCAATATCCATGCTGCCAGCTAGCCTACATCAGGCTTCAGTGATTTAGTTTGCCATCAGGTGAGGCATTTTCTTGCAATCCACTTGTCTTCCTCTGTTAATATTTTAATCCCTTTCTAATCTTTCCACTTCTGTATAACTGGAAAACCCTCCATCTTCACATGTTTAAACCTCTCCTGGCACAAGAACGGTCTGCTAGGAAATGCTGACCACTGGAGAAAGCCATTCTATAATCTCTGCTTTGGTGAGCTGGTATTTTTTGTTGGTTTTGTTTTGGTTCAAATTTTATGGAAATAGAGATTATGTCTGGCAACCATTTTCAGCAGTGGTTCATTATCAATAATTGTTACATCAGTCCTGGAGTCTCAGCCTTTCAGTTTTCTCTATTGTTTTCTTCCTAATTTATTTTTCCTTTGCTACTGTATGTGGCCTATACACATTAAGATCTGCACATTATCTTGTCCACTTTGTAACTAAATTGTTTAATTCTATAAACATTGTGGGATAAAACAGAACACGCAGCAAGCAAAGCAAACCTGTATTGTAGGATATTGCACTATATTAGTCAGTGGGAGGAAGTGGTGCCTTTGGAAATACCACCTCATTTTAGCAGGAAGCAAATGAGCAGGAATTTCAGTGATTCAGCTTTCAGTCAGGGAGGGACAACCAGGAAGAATCTGGATCGGGAAGAAGCTAGAAAAGGAATGGAAAATATGAAGAATATGAAAAGGAAGATGATTCTGGTGCATGTAACATGTAATGTTGAGGATAAATGTGGTATTTCTCTGTTATGACATGTCCAATCCATCGCTACAGACCAGGGACACCAGTCTTTGTTTCAGACAAAACCTGAGGTTAGCCTCTGGCATCTTCATTTACACTTCTAAATAATGATCACTTTTTCCAAAGTGATGGGCCACTTGCAGTTCTCACTGCCTGCAAGGGAAAAATGAATGGCTCAGGCCATGAATTGCAAATGCCGAGCACTAAGCAGCCCCCTCCAGACAATGCATTGGGACTTTAACTTTGAGTTCCCAGTGTTGAAACCCTACGACTCAAAATGCAGATGTAAGAGAATGCTAATGGACAGTGAAAATTCTGGCTTAATTAGATGGCTTTAATTAAACCAATAGTGACCGGTATGTAGATACTCTTAAATGTGACCAACAACGGCTCACTGAACTTAAACCGAATAGTAGCCTAAATAAACTAAACCAAACCGACTGGAGTAAGTGACCACACTAGGGCTTACTATAGGTTTAATTAAGTCAGTAAAAGATTAAACCACTACCATTTCTTATTTGGAGGAGCCTTCCAAAGATAGCTGAGGGGAATAGGGATCAAATATAGGCGATTTATTAACTTTGACTACTTTTTGACTTTATAGTGGAAGTTCGGGGTACTTGTATATTTTGGAAAGTATTTCATTTAATTGCTGGCTGATAACGTTCATATATGTCTCTGTGAGAGCAAACACATTAAAAAATTCACTCAGTTTCTGAAAGATAATCTTAAAGTACTGGTAAATAAACTACTCACCCACCTGGTGCTATTGCAGGTTCACCGAGGATGAATGAATCCGCCTCTTTTGTGGAGAGCCTTTATAATAATGCAGGTCATGTGTAGGGTCAGAACCTCAGCTAGTATCTGTTGTTGTGCCTGTACTGAAATGAAGGGTATCTATAGCTACAGAGAATCTTTCATTTTAAAATGTGCTATCCAAAAGCCCAGTTCTCAAGATATTATCAATCTGTTTTTATTCATTCTTTGTAGCAACGTTATCGAAAATGGTCAAAATAATTTATGTGTTCAAATTATCCAGTTTTAATATTTATTGTGTGCTGGCATGAATTCACAAGAATTTAAAAAATATTATAAGAAATACTGTGAACCAAGTGCTACGGAACTATAAATTATTAGAATATTTGGGAAAATTTATATAAATCACACTTGAGGCATTTTGAACTGTATCTACGTTGAATAACATTAAAAATACTTTCAAGGAAAAGAAAATTATACAGCTAAAAATAATATGGCAGACTTCTAAAAGGTGTAAGTCGGGGCAAGATCTCAGTGTAGTAAAGATATTCAGCTCATGTGAGGTGAGACGGCACCTCCATGCTCCCTACGCCAGGTCTCCTGTACCGGCTGCCAGCGCTGCATCCAGGGGCCACCAAACCCCCCTGCGGCGGGGACAGAGGACCCTTGGCAGGAGCAAGAGAGCTGGGCGGAGATAAACGTTCCAGGCTTTTGAAGCCCTTGCCTAACTCGGAGAACAAAAGAGAGATTCAAAAGGAGGTGTTAATGCTAACAGCTGAATCTACATAATAATTGGCTGCTTGCGACTTTGACTGAAGCAGAGAGATCAAGACCTTTTCCACCTAAAGCTCTCTTTCCTCTGCCCTGTGAAAGTGCCAAAGACAACCTGAAAAAAACCCCGGTTTCTGTCACTTTCCATTAAAACAAACACAGCAGGCCGTAGGTTTTGCAAGATTCGTTCCGACAAAGAGAACAAGAACGAGCCTGACTAAGACGTGGTCCAATGACACAGTAAAGCTGTTGTAACTATCTATTTAAAAAAGCTACATCCATATGACATACAAAGCTGAGCTAGTATCAACTCCCTCGCTCTAATTCACTCAAAGCATTTTGAAGGGTAACTTTTCTCTATGGACTTTATGCTGGATCACATATTGTGTCCTCTCTAGGCCAGCATAAAACATAAATCCAATATAAACATTGCATTGTGTCCTGTGGCAAGTTCAACAACAAAAAAAATCAATTGTGGCTCTCTCTGTTCTGGAGTGAATTTGTCCTGTCAGCTCATCTGGTAATGCACAAATCTGGTAGGAAGGAAAATGGCAGCACAGGCTGAAAGGTATCACAAAAAAATTTCTTGAGCTGACATGCTCAGCTGCATGGTATCAAGAAATAAGTTTTAATTAATAAGATTTTAAAATAATTGGTACTAGGCTTTAAAAATTGTCTGGTTTGAGAAAAATGAATGAAATCCACACTTGTTTTAACAGTGATGGTATTTTAAATAGAGTGTCTCAGGAAATGATGTGATCAATACTACAAGATGACATGATCTGTGATGTGTGAGAACCATGATCTTGAGCAATATATTCTTTATGCTGGAATTATATTCAAGAATCAGTACTGACCCATTTTACACCTTTGATAATACTGAAAGCATATCAGTTGGTCCTGTACAGGAAAGCAGGGCATATTCTACTTCTGTTTTATAAATGAGGATTATAATTTGAAGGCTGTACAGTAGGAAACATATTTTAGACAGAATGTGACTGAAGAAATAGAAGAAGGAGAACGTTCCAGCAGAAATTATGCCAGCAGAAAACAGAATTAAAAAAAAATAAAATAAAATAAAAAAGGAGTTGCCTTTTTGCAATCGGTGGAATAACAGATTCACAGAATTGTGGAGATTGGCAGGGATCTCTGCAATCCTCTAGTCTGGCCCCACTCTTCAAAGCAGGGTCAGCTACAGAAGGCTGCTCAGGGCTGTGTACAGTAGGTTTCTGAACATCTCTGAGGGTGGAGACTCTACAACCTCTGTGCAACTCAGTCGAATGTACAATCACCCTTAAACACTTTTTTTTCTTATGTTGCTGCACAGCCTGGTGACATCTTCTCACAATGACAGTTTCTCAGCAGTGGCACATCTCCTGCAGGCTACGAGACCACCTCGGTGAAAGGTCCCAGGCACTCCCTGCAGCCTAAGATCTGCAGAGCTCCATCCTCCTTTCGAAGCTCAATTTGAAAGTTATCTTAGAATGAAATAGGTAAGAACAGAAAAGAAATTGGAACAGGTATTCTGAAATAATCTAATTTGTGGAAGCATTTACTCTATAAGAATGCTGGAGATTTTTTCCCCTGGTCTAGCCTATGCAGTTTCCAAACCCTGCATCCTCTATCTACACTATGTCCCACCATTTGATTACTTGCCTTAGCAGCTTAATTGGTGAAGAAGATACAGCATGGTTCTCTCACTTGTCACTGGCTTTCCGAAGATGGCACGGTGGTTAGAGCACTGTTACTATGTCTACAGTAAAGTTAACACCGTGTGAACTACTCCAGGGGTAGAAAAGACTGAATGTTTAAGAATATAATATAGTCACACAACCACAACAGAAGTGGTTAAACAGATGTCTTAGGTGGACTGAAAGGAATGAGAAAAATAAAATGAAATAAAAACAGGATTAGCAAGAAGAGTTTTAACTTTTGATATAAAAAGCAAGGACTTGTTAATGTTTTAGACCAAGAGACCATCATCGACCCTCAAGATTGTAGTAACCACCACCGTGGCTATTATGAGTATTTATTGATAGCAGGGCAGTGATGGCATAAGTGATGTACAGTTTGCATGGTTATGTGCATCACATACATATTACTTCCCAGAATGTGGAAAAAATGTTAAACAGTCTCTGCTAAGGTATCTTCCAGGAGAGCTTTCTGTAACACAAAGCATGCTCCTTTGTGTACTTTAGTTTTTACTATTACTACAGGGATTTTGTGAATGTATCAGTCTTCTTCTAAAATTTGGTAGAAATGTTTTCCTCTCTCAAACATTGTCAATGAGTGCTATTAAAATAAAAGCTTATTTTTTAAAAAATCCTTTCTTCCCCTCTGCATGTAGTGAGTCACCATTTTGAAAGAGGGTGTATTAAGGCAACGAACAAAGCAAAAAATGAGTATGCAATGATTAGAGCCAGTGGAATACACTTCACCTCGGGCTCCATCCTTGCTGTCCTTCTGCATGAGTGTGGCTTGTGGCTGCTGGTGGATACTGTAACCTCTGTGTTTCTTTCTCTGCAAATGCTTTGTTACCATTTAATGCAAGAATATATTCTTCTGGTTGTTGCAAGCGGATGCAACAGTAAAGCTCTGGGAAAGAAATACTACGTTTAATTGATGTGCATGCCCTCTTCTGTATTCTAACAGGTCCGTAGGGCAGACCCTGCCTCGACAGACATCTCCAGGGTTCACCAAGTCCAGCGTCTTTGTCTGTTAGAGGCCAGACGAGGAAGGTTAGGGAAAGAGCATGAGAATGGTGCGAACACGGATAGTTACTTCCCAGGTATACTCTTCCTTCCTTTCCTAGCCCTTGGCGTACAACCTTTCTGAGCCCACAGTTTTCATCTACAAGAGCTATTGATGGATTTTTTTTCTTCCAGTCATGTTTAATACATTTGAATAGTGTGCTCTGTAATGACTGCAAATGTACTGGGATACATTTTTCATTTTGGGATCCATAAATTTGCTGAAAAATGAGTTCCACAGACTAATTATGAGTCATCTGGGGGGGAAAAAAGCATGTCTTTTTGGTCGTTTAAAGTTTTCTGCTTTATAGCTTCATGTGCTTCCCTGTCATTCTTGGATTATGAAAACTAAGACATAATAATTTCTTATCTGCTCTCTTTGTACTATCACAGTTTTATAAACCTTTATCATATTCTTTTTCAGCCATCTGTTTTTTCAAGCTGAAGAGTCTTAGCCTATTTAATCTCTTTTCATAGAGAAGCTGTTCCATATTTCTGCTCATGCTAGTTGCCCTTCTTTGTATCATTGCTGTTTTCTTTTAGAGATGGTAAGACTAGAAATGCACAGCATTCAAGATTTGTGGAGGCACAATGGACTTGCATTCAGCAGAATGCTGTCTTCTGTTTTGCTTTCTATCCCTTCCATGGTGATTCCTAACACCCTATTTTCCTTTTTCACTGCAGCTGTGAGTTCTACACACAGCAATTCCACAATTTTTTTCCCTAATAACTGATTGAGAAATAATTCTTGTAAATTATTTGCTTTTGTCTCTATTTGAAAGTATTTTCAGGAATTTTGCCAATACTTGCCTGGACACTTCTCAGGCCTAGGAACTTGATGACTATTGGGTAACATCCAAAGTTAAGTAGTGAATGGCTGTGGAGTCGCGCTTGCATTGCCATGCAAGCTTTCCTGAAAATATGCTAAAGGCATTTGGGAATCAAATTAACTGAAGCAGGCTGCCAGTTAATGCAACCTCTCAAGTAAAAATACTACGAAAGAGTGTTTATCTTTGAAGACATGGGACAGTAAGACTGCTCTTGCTAACCTGGGTAGATGAGCTTGAGTATGTTGAAGGAAAAGTCCTGGCAGCAGCAATGATGTGACTCAATATCCATGATTTAAGGGCTCATCACCAAGACTCAAAACTGTGTGATCATTTGTGCAGATAAGATTGTTAGCATTTAAAATAATTATAAGTTACCAGTGGGGTTTTTGCTACTAGGCAGGCAATGTTAAAGAAAACAAAGTGTCTCTATTGTGTAGCAATTAGTGTACCACTTTCTCAATTGGTACTTTGCTCTTTCTTCTCGAGAATTCAGTACAGAAAAGAAATTCTAACAAATGATTGGAAACAAAGATTACAGGGTTGGGGTCTTTTTACTCTTATCTGTTCCAATGTAGACATTTCCTGTATTTTTAGAATAATGATTGTTAGAAGATGTACAGAAAATTAAGTGCATCTATACATCTTAGTCAAGCCATTTTGATCCACTTCATTTTACTCATCTGTTAGGGAAAGGCAATATTTACATACGTAACTCAAGAGTGAGTGATAATTAATGCTTACAAGAAGTAGTATGATTGAAATGAAGAGCTATGCACTTCCAAAGGATTATTAATTTTATTATCATTGTTATTACTGTACTGAGCTATTGGTAATTACTAAAAGATAGGCAATTACCATGGATTTTCTTGAGATGACTTTGTAGGGTATTAAGAGTGTTACACTGAAGAAAACTCATAATGGAGTTGTAAAAGTGAGATTACATCCCATGCCTTAAAAGAGTATTGTCCACCCTTTAAGCTAAAAAGTAAAAATAATGAATAAATACTACATGAATAAAATGTGGTGATTTGTCTTTTTTGCTTGCAGTTGTAGTGACTGATCTACTGCTTGCTTGAGAATATTCCCCATCTCTGCCGCAGCGATTTTTGAGTCATATGCCAGAAATGTTTATAATTTTGGGAAAGTGTTATGGCCAATGGGCAACTGGGTTTCTGCAGTTTAATGAGGGCCCATTTGTCAGCTGAGCTGCTGAATTGTGCACTGTGATAGCTGCCGCTACCAAGAGTGTGAGCCCAGGGCAGCTTCTGTGGTGCAGTGGGTGATGAGCCTCTGCTAAGCCATGGTGACCACATAGCCAGAGTGTGACCAAGAGCAGCACGGCTCAGGAGATGCCTGTCCCTGGTGCTTCCAGCTCCGAGCTCTTATCCTCTGCTTTATAGGACCCCTCCCTCAGTTAAATCAATCTGGCTACATGACTGTGTTCTAAAGTACACTGTGAAATGGATCCAATTAAAAACTACTCTAATGCCATCATTTTGGGAAAGGTTTCTTTCTTAAAAATGGTAATTTATAAAGCTGGTTTTGAATGTGGCTGTACCTCGAGACTGTCTCCATGAAGATTTAAAATAGCTTTGTTAATATCCACTTTAAATAGCTATTTTGATTAATATTCTTGAGTTTCCCATGAACACAAGTTGAATTATACTGTGAAGAAAACTAATTTATTTCCACTGGCAGGAAGGAACAATTTCTTATGCAGAATTTCTGCCTCTTACTTGACTGGATTTCTAGACATTCCTATTTAGGTTCTTGATGAGTTGAGAATAAAAGATTTCCCTATTTTAAGATGAAAGACTAATTACAGAACAAAGACTGTCTATGAAGAAAAATGTTATTCCTCTCCCTTTACCCATGCTGAGAAAGTAATTAGTTAGGAGTCTAATCAAACTCCAAATAGGATTTGTACAGAAGGTTAAACCATCTCTGCCCTTGGTGGCACCTTGCTGTTCTGGGTGCTGGAAAGAGCTCTGGTTTAATTGCAGTAATACAGGAATCTAACAAGACACTCTCCCTGTGACAGCAATCTGAAGTATTGGAAAGCATGATCCAGAGGGACATGGGACTTCACAACAGCTGACAAAATTGTGCTGTAAAACCTGCAAGTGTACCAGTGTCATGCAGGAAATGCCTTGCTGTGGACTCACCAAGGTGGTGACTCTCACAAAGGGCTCAGTCAACCCAAGTTTTTACTGCTTCATCTGGGATATGGTTTGTTGGGATATCAAGCCAATCCCAATGATGCAGTAAGTATCTCAGTGTTGACAGAAAGCAGCTTGGGAGAAAAGGATCTGCGGTCTTGGTGGACACCAGGTTGAACATGAGACAGCAATGCGCCCTTGCCACAAGGAAGGCGAATATTATCCTGGGCTGCATTAGGCAAAATTTTGCCCACAGCTTGAGAGAGGGATCCTCCCACTTTATTCAGTGCTGGTGAGGCCACACCTGGACCACTCTCCAGTTCCAGGTTCCTCGGTACAAGAGAGACATGGATACACTGGAGAGAGTCCAATAAAGGGCCGCAAAGATGATGAAGAGGCTGGAGCACCTCTCCTGTAAGGAAAGGCTGAGTGAGTTAGGACTGTTAAGCCCGGAGAAGAGAAGGCTCAGGGGAATCTCATCAGTGTATACAGATACCTGAAGGGAGGGTGCAGAGAGGACAGAGCCAGCCTCTTCTCAGCAGTGCCCACTGACAGAATCAGAGACAGGGCACAAACTGAAACACAGCAGGTTCCCTCCAAATATCAGGAAACACCTTTTTACTCTCAGGCTGACCGAGCACTGGCACAGGCTGCCCAGAGAGGTTGGAAACATCTATAAAGATCATCAAGTCCAACACTGTGCTCCTCGCAGGAATATCTACAGTGATAAACTGTATCACAATGCTCCTTGATGCTCCTTGAACTCTGAGAGTTGGTGCTGTGACCATTTCAGTGGGGAGCCTGTTCCAGTGGCTGACCACCCTCTCAGAGAACTTCCTCCTAATATCAAATCTGAAATTCCCCTCACATAGTTTCATTCTGATTTCTCATGTCCTATCAGTGGTCACCAGAGAGAGGAGCCTTCATCCTTTGAGATGTACAAAATCCATCCAGATACAGTCCTGGACAACTTGGTTTAGGTGGCTATGCTTGAGCACAGGAGTTGGACCAGATACCTCCAGAGGTTCCTTCTAATGCCAACTGTTCTGCGATTCTATGACTTATGGTAGATTGAATGACCAGCCTGCAGGTCCATGCTAAAAAACCCCTCTACAACAGGATGGATGTATTTAATATCATGTAAAGCACTTCATTGTCGTTGGCCCATGTCTGTTGGCCCATTTTTGTTGTTTGACTCAGTTCCCTTATGGCTACTCCTTCGGGGAGCTTGCCCATCAAAGTGTCCAACCAAATCCTTACTCAAACATATTTCACACAACAAGCCATCTTTGTCCACCGCCCTGGTGAGGATCCTCAAATCTCAGAGAGGCGCGATGCGGGCACACGGCTCAGCTGTCACCCCGCCATGAGGGAGCCTCGCGTCCTTCCCTGAGGGAAGGGGCCACCCGCTGGGCCACCCAGCTGGAGACGCGGGGGTCGCGGCTCGGTGTCGCGCCGGGAGCCGGGTTGGTGGACCCCGCCAGACCACAGTCCGGGGGCTCCGGGGGCTCCGGGGGCCCGCCCTCACGGCCACCGCCCCCGGCGGGGCGGGGCCGGGCCCGACCGACGCGTTTCGAACGGGCCAACGGGCGGCGCGGGGGGGCGGGCGTGCGCAGGCCCCGCCCGGGACTTTAAAGCGCCATTTTGTGCTGGGCGCAGGACATCGATCGCTGCTCACACCCGGCGGGCGCCCGGCGGCAGCCGGAGCCTGCCTTCGGCGCTGCCTCTGCTCTGCCTTCTCGGCGTCTGTCCCGCCACCCCGTCCCGCTGCCTCCATGACCCGCAGTAGGAAGCAGGCGGCGCTGGAGAGAGGAGCCGGGAAGATGAACACAGAGGCGGGGAGCGCCGCGGCGGCGGCCGCGGGGAGCCCGGGCGGCGACGGCGGCGGCAGCAGGGGCAGGGGCAGCCGGCGGCGAACCGGCGGCCGCCGCCTGGGGGCTGGAGGGGGAAGCGGAGAAAGTTGTGTACTCGCGCTCGCAGGTCTCCTTCGCTGGCACCAAGGCGCTGGGTGACGCCCTCAAGCTCTTCATGCCCAAGTCCACGGAGTTCATGAGCTCCGACTCGGAGCTGTGGAACTTCCTCTGCAGCCTCAAGCACGAGTTCTCCCCGGTCATCCTCCGCAGCAAGGACGTCTACGGATACTCCTCCTGCCGCGCCGTCGTCCCCGACCCGCCGCCGCCCTCGGAGCGGCCCCGCCGCCGCGCCGGCAAGCGGCGCCTCCCGGCTGCCGACGCCAAGCGCCGGGCCGGGGCGGCGGGCGGCAGCGCCAAGCGGCGGCGGCGGCGGCGGCGCCGCAGGAGGGAGCGGGGCAGGCAGCGGCCCGCGGCCGGTGGCCCCCGTGCACAGGAGGAGGAGGCGGTGGCGTCGGCGCCGGAGCCGCCGGGCGAGCAGGCGGACAGCGAGCAGGGCAGCCCGGCGGCGGCGGCGGCCGCATGGGAGCCGTTTGGCGGCAAGTCGCTGGAGGAGATCTGGAAGGCGGCCACCCCCCGCCTCACCACGTTCCCCACCATCCGTGTGCGGGGCAGCATGTGGAGCCGGCGGAGCCTGGCGGCAGCGCGGCGGCGGGCACAGCGGATCCTCGGCGTGGACCTATCCCCCGTGGTGCGGGTGCGCCGCTTCCCCGTGGCACCGTCCTGAGCCTGCGGGGCCCCGCTCCCCGCGCCTCACCTTGGCCGCGGTGCGGACAAAGAGACCGGTATCAGTCACCTGTTTACATTGCTTTTGTCTGGATCGTGTTCTGCTGCTGCACTTTATGGCCCGCTCGGGCGGCGCCGGGCCCCCCGCCGCACGGGGGGCGGCCTGCCGGGCCCCGGCCTCGCCCTGGGGTGGGACCGCCTGGCAGGTATCACGCGTGGGGACCAAGTTCCACTTCCACTTTTTTTCTCTCCCATTGGGCTACCTCACTGGTCCAGAAGTCCACCCAAGAAGTTAGTTTCCAAATGAACTTACTTTCATGCTTGTATAATAAAGCACCATCCGATTCTTGCTATTTTTTTTTCCTTTCCCCCCTTCCCCTTTTCCGATGGATTATGTATGCTTTGTGGTGTTGCACTAGTATGTGCTCAGGGTATTTTGAATCCCAAGCATTCCCAAGTTTCAGTTTACTCTGATAAAGGATGCGTAAAGAATGGAGGTTCAGGACTTGTGGCTGTTCTTGATGGTGCAAAAACTTTTTAAATTTTAATTTCATGAGCTTAGTGATATATAAAGATGTATCGCGCAGTATAATTGTTACACTTTTGTATCTAAAGTAATTTTTAAAGTTTTCTAGTTGAACTAAGTATTTGTTTCTATGGAGCACCTAAAGATAGAATCATCCTGATATTTTATAACCCTGTTTACTTTAGGGAAGCTCATTTGGTCAACCTAAGTGAACTTAATAAAAGTCAAAGAACAAATGGTGTTTCAGTTCAATGAAACTGCACAGGGACGGGTTCTTGGTGAAGTACACCACCACTGAGGCGCTGTATGTCAGTGAGCTCTGGCTTTGTAAAGAATGTAACTGCTCATCAAAGCAATGTGTAGGTGTCTGGAGGTGAACTATGATCCAGTGTTGGTGCTGACAGCCAGAAGTCAGCTGCTTGCATGACACAAATATCACACTCAAGTGCCTCTCTCTGCAAAAAGAGCAAGACTTGATATCTGGTCCCTTTGATAACCAACTAGCACTCGTTGTCCTGTGGTTGTGAGATGGTTAATGATGGATCATCGTGTTTAATATAATTACTCGCACATAATTATTTTTACAAACCTTTCATGGGTTTCCCAGTAGACTGCTGAAAAATTCATGATGTGGCTTGATTATTTTGACTGAAAAATAGCATGTAGTCATTCCATGTAATAGGCAGTCTCTCTTTAAACTGGTTTATTAAAGTTTTTTTTCAGCTCTTATGCCTTGCAATTGGTGTGTGAGGACCAAAGGTGTGTGTGAGGGAGATAGTGATTGATTATTCTCTTCTTACATTAATTTTTTTATGCTTGCAAGAGGATTAAGAAATGCTGGGTAATACACGGCTTATGTTCCAACTATCCTGGCAGATGGGACTAACTAGTTTTCATGGTGGAATGAACAATCTCACAGCTTGCTTATAGAATTATTTGTTGACTTAAAATTTTTGATGTCTCTTAACTCCTTGTTGCCAGCCTTCAACAAAGGCAGTAAGACATCTTGATGGTGTAGAGGCTGCTTGTAAATACTTGCTAGTGTTAACCTAAAGCAGCCAGCTTCTTCTAAAAACATGTATATTTTGTAGTTTTTTCTTACTTAGTGAAGCTGCAAACTCCTTATTCTTCCGAACTAATGCTTAATCTATTTTACATCCATTTGGCTTTTGAAATTGTTTACATAACGTTAGACCGTCTGCTGATGGCTGCAGTAGTGCCACGTCACATTTCAGAAGTGAATTAAATGAAAGTTCAAGGGCGCATATTGTTGTGCTGTTCCTCTGGCTATATAATACCTGCTTGAATGTAAAAGCAAAATTGGGTTGATTTAAAACCCATTAAGGCAAGCTGCAGTGTGGCCAGATGCTGAGGCTCCAGGTATTTAAATTTTGAAATTCTACTTCAGAAGCACAAGAATAACATTACTAGTTCTTAAAGTGCATAGGTGATTTCAGTGCTCCTACTGTTAGGCTGAGGGCTTTTTTAGTATTATTTTCAAGTGTGTAGAAAGATGATAAAATTAAGGATTTGGCTTGTGCAGATTCTTAACTCCTAAACAGTCACAGGACAGGCTAGGTCAGATTTCAAGGGCGAGAGTTAAGGCTGCCAGAGGTATGATATGGGAGACACTGTATTAAATTTGTGCTGCCTTGTTTGGAGGCATATCCTGAAACGTTCTTTGTAAGAACAAAATATAATGAAGTAAATTACGACTCTGTTGCGTGACTCTTGCTGTGGGGGCTCTATGAGTTAAGACTTGCTTATTTTTCTCTTGCTTGTGCTTTGTCTTCTTGGTTTAGAAGTGGGAGCTTTATTGGGGTATAGTGTGTTTTGGTGATACCCTCTTAGCAAGTTGGGTTGAAGTTTCGCTGGAGTCTTAGCTCCGCTGACAGCTGCATTTACAGATTCTTAACTGAGCTATTTCAGTTTGTGAAGTCAGTTAAGAGCGGGAAATCTTTAGTCAGGTTTTCTGGTGATTTAATGCACTGAAATAGCTCAGCAAAGGATCTCTGTACAGGACGGGGTGTGAAAGCCATCAGGTCCCAGGGAAACTAAACCAGCTTATTTCATGATCATATTCATGGAAGTTTCTGCCAATCCAGGACAGGATTGTCTGTGGTCCAGCTTCCCCCCATCTTTTTCCTTCTCAAAGGTGCTATTCACACCTACCTCTCTGTGTTCATCTAAGGAAACTAAGCAATCAGAAAACTCTCAGATTTTAGGTTTGGCTTCTGTTCAACCTTCTAGCTATAGACCAGATCTGAGGAAGGTTGGAAAGGTGTGTGCAGTATTGCCACAATATTGAGTTAGATAATTTTAAACATGATAGCAGTAGGTTTATTTTATGAAAAGGGCTAATAATGTTTTTGTACTCTACCTATACGTATGGTGTTGGAGATGGTGTAATGGATTAGATGGACCTCTGGTCTAACTGTGTGGCTGTTCCTGTGCCCACACTGAGCAGGATGATAGGTGTGATTTGCTTGATTTAACTCAGTGGTTTCAACATCCTGTCACATGGGGCTAATTCTGAGACTGACAAAATGCAGGCCCGGAATAAATCCAGTGTACAATGCCCAGTCTACTTCAGTCAGCACAGATGGTCTCATATTGAACAGGAATTTTGTGGTAGCCTCTTTTGCTGGAATTCTCTTGTAGTAGCTGGTTCCTTCCCTTATGAGCTCTCTTTATAGAATGATTTCATGTACTGGAAGTTGGGCTATTTCCTTTACCAGATCTGAATTTTCAACCAGTCACTCAAAGGTTACTGAACTCCTAAATGCGACAGTGCCAAAAAGAGTTGGACAATGGCCCCAGATGTCGTGGATAGAGTTGAGGTGACCATTGGTCTAGCATATTGTGTGGTGTGGTCTTTACATTCAAGAGACAGGCATTCCTGTGAGTCATTGCACAAAAGCATTGTTCAGGACTAAGCTAATAGAAGGAGAATGCAGTGCCTTGCAAGAGTTCTCCTGGACTCTATTGTTACATAAAAGTTTTTGCATCAAAAGGATCAAAGTGTACAACTGGTCCCTGAAACCCTCTGTTGCTGGTCTTTAAACAACAAAGTCTTTGTATGCCCAAACCTCATGCAGAGCATTGTTGTATTTGCAGAAGGCAGTTGTGGTACTTGGATTTTGCATTGAAGGGGTAGGGAATGTTGTTTCTGTATTTCCTTGCGTATGAGAAGCAAAAGGCAGAGTGAATCTGGTTTGAAGATTTCAGCATTGATCCCAAACAATTTTTCACTTCATGCTTCTTCAGCAAGGCAGAGTCCTGGGCTCTTCATGCTATTTAAAATAATTAACTTATGGTAATATGTGATGGCTTGGTGCTGTACTTCAAAGCCAAAGTTTGCATGCCTATGAAACCAGTAATACTGAAAGCAACTCTATTTGCTTTTGGCCCAATGGACCGACACAAAAATTTTTATTTGTATATATGAGACAAAACCAGTGATTTGGGGTTGAACAGAAGGTTTTGTTTGATTTGAAATGCTCTGGTTTTGCTTGTGTCTATAAACACAGGAAATCCGGAAGCAAAGGAGTAGATGGACAAGAGTGAATGGAAATACCTCATGGAAATGAGGCAATTCATATCAAGAAAGAAGGTAGATCACAAATCCTAGACTTTGAAGACCCAAATTTCAGTGCCCCCCTCTGTCACACTTGTAAGGGTGAACTTTGAAGTTCTGTGTTATGAGGGCAGTGTTTTAAGAATTTGAAACAGTTAATTCTGTACAATAAATACTTACTGAGCTAGAAAACATTCCTGGATATAACAGTTTTTAGGGAACACCTCACTTCTTTATGTGCTATTTATTTTAGGTGAGTATAACTGCCTTAACCAAAAAGACTGAGGCAAACCCATCCCACAGTATTCCATGGTAGGGAATCTGCTCAGAGAGTGACTCCAAATGTTGGAGTTCTCCTGATGGTTTATTCCCAAACTATAATGAGGCATCCGGTGTATGTGGTGGTAGGACTATGTACGAGAATTTTGGGAACACATCCCTAATCAAGGCACAACCATTTTTCCATACTGTAAAAATAAATCATATATATATATATATCTCCTCAGTGTTAATACTTAAATATCTTCATAGAATTACAAAAAAATTATTGCCACCATTTTTTAATGTAAAGAGACCTGAAAATGTTTTAAAGGATTGATTCCAAGAATAGGGTCTTGTTCATACATTTATTTACTGTAAAACTCCTGATGAAACTGCCAAGTAGTACTAAACATTATAGGAGATGGAAGAAGCGAGCCTTCATTCATGCAGTTCATTTTTACTTGAACAGATGTGCAGCCAAACCGAAAAGTCTGTGGTTCTCTGTACACTCTGCTGGGCTTTAAGGAAGCTTCCATTTTGTTTTTCTTTCTGCCTCCTTGTTTGAGACTACAGAATATTAGCGTTGATAGTGTTGAAGTTAAAAGACAGTAGTGTCAAAGGAAATCCCAATCCCTTGAACTACTCTCATTGTTCTGGATTTCTCTCCCTATTGCTGCTTCAGGTATGCAGACATCCTGTACCTGCCCCTGCTCCCATCCTCCCTTCCTCGGCTGATATTGAGGAGAGACACAGAATTGATCACTCTAGAATAGATGGGAGATGAAATTCTTCCTCTGAAAGACAGGGTTTTTGTCATTTGGGTGGTTGTGTGTTCGTCTGGGGTTTTTGTTTTGTTTTTGTGTGTGTGGCTGCTGCTTTCCACCTCCTCAGAGAGTCTTTGCTTAGCCTTTACTTGCCATTGGCCATCTTTAATTTCCTGTTACTTTGCTTGTGCAACTGAGCAGCCTGTTCATCAGCTCATGTTGCCCATGCCAAACCACCTTGCTATAGGATGATCTCTGAAGATGGAGAGGATACGTTCATATATACACATAGTAAGTGTTATCCTAACCTCACATTTTGGCAGCAGCGGACATTATTCAAAATATTAGATGCTATTTCCAAATGGATGGTATTTCCTGGAGGAGAGGTAAGAAACCAAACTGAAAGAACCCAATGTGACAGTTTCTTATGTTTGAGTCCGTGTGATCCAAAATGCCTTTTCAAAGTATTTTTGAAAAAGAAGGAAAGTTTCTTTCCATCTCCCCATGAATTCCTAAAAATTCTAAAATGAAGATACTGTGTTATTATGTTCTATTTTTTTCCTTTCTAGCTGAGTGGTTGAAATAACAACCATCCATTTTATACATCCCAGAACTGTTAAAGTAATTTATAACTGAACTTGTCCTATGTCCTGTAAGGTAATTGGTGAAAAAAGAGCATATAATTCTGAATTATCTGTGCAGTGTCAGATTGTTTAGGAAGCTGACACAACACATTTCAACCCCTCTAAGGGTATGTGTCTACTCAGCTAAAGGGAATTAGTGCCATAGTTTGGGACCAGCGATGCAAGTTTTCTTGAAATAGAGCAGAAAATGTGGGTTAGGGCATGGTCCCTTATCCTGTGCTTACCCTTCATTCTTCCCAAGCTCCAGTGTAAGGTTCCAAATAGCAATGATTTCCTAATTATATGAATATAATTATGTGTAGCGAAGACTAAATTTTATAGATGGTATATATAAATATGAGAGCCTGTAATTAATAAAAATGTGTGTATGTACTCATGCACACATGCACTCAGACCCCAAAGCAGTTTTCCTACAGAGGCTTCTGTTGCAGTTTTTATTTGTCCAATGCCATTGGGATATATATTCTAAAAATGTCCCATGTTTCCATGCTATGCAGGGTCGACAAAACTGTCCCAAGGCCACAGAAATCCCTCCTGGAATCTACCTTGTGTACTTCCTAATGGTTATCCCATCCAGAAACCCCTTTCCAGTAAGGTTTCTGTAGACGTCCACCTCATGTTAAATCCACTGATATTAAAATGTTGTGGTATAATCTTCACTTAGTGCTTGCAGTCTTGGGAGGTTTTGAGGAGAATTC
This sequence comes from Corvus cornix cornix, assembly GCF_000738735.6. Classification (NCBI taxonomy): domain Eukaryota; kingdom Metazoa; phylum Chordata; class Aves; order Passeriformes; family Corvidae; genus Corvus; species Corvus cornix. Next base: position 13,263,909 of record NC_047057.1, on the reverse strand, counting down.
AGCTCTTCCAGAAGAATGGGTGTCTGATTTTTCTTCTACTTTTACAGTGATACTTTGATAGAGGAAGCACCAGAGACAGAAAATCTTAAACCTGATCTTTTTTCTGAGGAGAAATACTGAAGTGCAGTTCCTGCTGCTGTTCCCTCAGCAGGAAGGGTCACATAGCTCAGAAACAAAACGCCTTCCAGTTAAGTGCTTTTCCCAGGAAAAAACACAGAGCACCTTATCCTGTGAATGTACAGAAACAGTGCACTGCTGATTCTGAGTGGGCTTTAATGTGGTTGTAAATGTCAGGTGTGGTTTTTCATAGAAATTGTCAGCTCCTTGTAGCTTAGGTTATACTAAGGAATAGTCAGCTTTTCTTTTCATTCCTAGATATTTCAAGAAACTCAAAGTTTAAATATTTTAAGAGTTGCCCACACTATTTTTCTTCCCAAAGATGTATCAATTGCTCAGGAAGTTGTGCCTGTGGAACACAACTCCGGTTGGAAGGGGCTCTCAGAGGTTAACCTGGTCAAACAGCATCCTCCACAAGCAAGCACAGACAAAAGATATTTTGAAAAGTGGTCCTTTAAAGACATCCTAACTACTCATAAAAAGAGAAGGAATAGGCAGAGAATTAATCAGAAAAATGTTAGGGGCAAATTTTCCTGTGTTGAAATGTATCCCAGGGTCCTGAGGAAACTGGCTGATGTCATTGCCAAGCCACTCTGTCATATTTGAAAAGCCATGGCAGTCAGGCCAAGTCCGTGGAGACTGGAAAGAAGGAAACATCACTCCTATTTTTAAAAAGGGGAGAAAGGAAGACCCAGGGAACTGCAGACTGGTGAGCCTTACCTCTGTGCCTGTGAAGAACGTGGAGCAGATCCTCATGGAAGCAATGTTAAGGCACATGCAAGACAAAGAGCTGATCCAAGAGGTCACTAAGGGCAAATCATGACTGACCAGTCTTGTGACTATGGTGGCTATGGTGGAGTGTCTGCAGTGGTCAAGGAAAGACCAACCAATGCCATCTGCCTAGAATTCTGTAATGCTTTCGATGCAGTACCACATGACATCCTTATCTCTTAATTGGAGAGATGTGAATTTGAAGGGTGGACTGTTTCATGAATAAGGAATGGGCCAGATGGATGTGGCCAGAGAGCTGTGGTCAGTAACAGGTTGGATGGGGCTTTGAGCAACCTGGGCTAGTGGAAGGTGTCCCTGTCCATAGCAGGGGGATTGGAACTAGATGACCTTTAAGGTCCCTACCAACCCAAGCAATTCTATAACGCTATGAAATCCACAGTGTAAAAAAGAAGGTGCTAATCTTTGATACTGTAAAATCTATACATTGTGACCATAATGTCATTCGGAGGTTTTTATCCTCTCATATTGTATGGTAAAATTAATGCTGCAGAACAGAAACATCCCAATACTCATTTCTGGACAAGTGCAAAGAGGTAGAGGAGAAAGTAGAGGAAATTTTTGTCAATTTTTTAAAATCGTTCCATCTACTTTAGCACTGCCTTGTTTTATGAGCCAGCCTTTCTTTGCAGCTCCATGTAATTTGACAGAATTCCTGAGTGCAGTGAGTTGTGCTACAGAGACTATACCCTAGGTGCTCTTAAAACACATTAAATATTTGAATACTGACTAGATACATCAAATGTGCTCATTTATTAGCAATAAATAATGATCTTTTGTGTAACAAATGTGCATAAATTACTTCTATCTGCACATAAATTTCAACTCTTTGTCCAGTATCTAATGGAAACCTTTCTATCAAACCAGGTGTCTTAATAATCCCCTGGTGTTTGCATCCTTATGATTTGGCTTAATACTTTTATCATTGTTGTTTACTTGTGTCTAGCTTCCTCTTCCATATTTCCACAGTATGTAAAAATCCCTTTCCTATTAAAAAAAAATAAATTCATAATTGCAGAGATCATGGGCTACTTGAAACAATTTGAATGAAACAAAACTTCATGGAATTTGGAGAGCTGCCTGAAATGATCTTGAAAAATAAGTTTGTCTTAATGAAAAATGTCCCATTTAAAAGAAAAGCACAAAGCAGCCAGTTGTTTTTGCATGATTTATTTTGTTGACGTTTTTATCAAAGCATCTTTTATTTTTGCAAACAGTCTTTCATTAAACTAAAAGTTTAAAAACTTCCATTTTTTGGCAAAAGTAGGAAAGATAATGGAGGTGAAAGCCACTTAGATTTTTTTTGCATTATTTGAGTAACTTGGTGTTTTTAAATGCAGAACAATATATCAATGAGCTCTGGAAATCATTTATTTTCAATTATTTTCTCCATGGTTTCCCTGCTAGCTGTGTCTAGTGCAGGGCTGTGTAAGTACCTACCTAAAGGAATCATGAAACGTGAACAGGCCAGCTGGGCACTATCTGGGCAGGAGGGTCTTTGTGTTGGGCACGGCTCTGGTACACATGATAGGATGTTAGGATTGCTGCATCCTTCCTGCTGATGCTTAGCATTCCCCCTCTTCCAAGGCACTCCTTTCCTGAGAGAAGGTGGCCTGAAACCCGGGTCTGCAAGGCTGTTGCCCTCCTACATTGTGTAGGATCTTTTTCTTGGGCACGGAATGTAAAACACCACCACATCAGAATTGCGGCTTATGCCTCGCTGAAATGCTACGGAATATCAGGAGTGCCAGACAAGGAAGTAATATTTCATGTCAGCAGTGTTGCTAATTAACATGTAAATAATTTTGTTCACTTTTCCCCATCACAAGATTAGCTTACAAAAATCAAAATATTTAAAAATTACATATATATATATATATATATATATACACAACTTTTACAAGTCACAAAATATCATGCTTTTCAAGATTTTCTTTACCTTCAGGAAGAACAGAATCTCATTTTAATTTTGCATGATAAATAAGTTTTCTCAGTCTAGGAATGGGGACAGTAAGAAAAACAACAAATACCATGATCCTGGCAATAAAATTCCAGAGTTGGCAGTCGTGGGTCAGAGAAGACAAGGCTTGGGAGTGAGCCAGAGCCTGCCTGTGAACAGGAGCAGCAGGCTGGAGACAGCTGTCTGGAATCTGTCTGGGCAGCAGGCACCCCAGGAGATGAGAGAGTCATGCAGGGAAGCAGCTTTTTGCTGCTATGGGAGCCGAACATCGGAGCTTGTTTCCACTTAAAGGGGGTTCCTGTTAGAACTGCAACTGGCAAACCCTGCCCATGAAGATGAAAGTTAGACAGCTTCCCAGAATAGAATTACATGAGCAGAAGGGAGTTGCTGCATGTATAAAAACATCTATATTAGAGGTCTTGTTGACGTGGTTATAGGGTTTGAGAATGGGTGTGTGGTTTGGGTTTTTTTTTTTAAATGATGAGAAGTAAGGCTATAGGAAAGGGAGAGGAAACAGATACATGTGTAGGGGACACAGGAACAATGTAGGGAGACACAATTTGCCTTTCTCTATGCACAGTTTCGAAAAACTGAAATGAGGTCAGATCAGGATTCCCCAGGTTCTTAGAACCTGTGGGGAGGTGCAAATGATCTTTGGTAGCAAAGCAGTCTTCTACTACTCCCATGAAAGTTGGGAATGCTTATGAAAATTCGTTGTAAACTGTGTGGGTTTGCAAAGCCCAGAGAACATCCCATTCCTGGCTCTAAGCGTCTTGTGCACAGAAATCCCATCACACACACCAACGATTATTTTAGGGCTAGCTGGAACATGAATTTGAGGATATGTTAAAGAGTTTCAGTCATATTATCCATCCATTTTCTTTTCATCTTAGTAGTTGCAGTTGAGACTTAAATCATCTGGGCTGTGCTTAGGAAGACCCAAGTTTCAAGATATCTCCTGGTGGACCACTAATTCAATCCAGCTGATGTCAGTCTGTCTTGACTAGGTAAAGGAAAATTTAGAAGCATGTAATAGCATAATGCAAGTATTTAAGCTTTCACCACTCCAGGCAGGTCTTGAGTTCAGCATTCACAAACCAGCATGGGTGGTAGATGGTGCTGGGCTTGAGCACAAACTCAGACCCAGAACAGACGAACAGTGCAGGCCAGGGAAAGGGCTGGCTGATCTTGGAGATCAGGACAGCATCTGAGGGTCTGATAGTTTTGACAGTGTGTGGCACCCTCTTACTCACTGGTGCCTGCTCCTTGTGCTACTGCAAATAGCAGAGTTGGGCCCAAAGGCAGTGACTGCTGTTCATGTAGTGACCTACTTCAGCATGTGGTTACTAATACTGCAACATCTCAAATGTGTCTCCTGCCGTACAAGAGACCTGCTGCATTTTCAGATGTCCTTGCAACTGCCAGCCATCAATTCCTTGTGACTATTTTGTTCCTTCTCAGTCACCTACCTCATCTTCTTTCTTGGAAACCCTGAGTTCTCTTGCTTTCCCCAGCTTTTGCTATTCTTCTCTATTCTCTTCCCTTTCTTACTGTTCTCTTCTGAGGACATCAGCATCCCAGAAGACCAGTGGGTTTGCAACTGAGAAACTGATGCAACCCATTAACTGCGCTTCAAGAGGGCTGTCAGTGTACCCAGAAGCAGCATCACCCAGTGGCGGTACCAGGAGGCTGCCAGCTGCTGAATGGTGCCTCATTAAACTGGGAAGGTTATGGCCTTGCTCTTGAAGATCCAGGCAAATTCCTGAGGCTGGCATGGCTGAGGTGTCACCAATGCAGACGGCTCAAATCAGTCTTTGGTGGGAGCAAATCACCCTGCCTGTTTACCACCTGAACAGTTTGGAGGGGCACACTTCTGGCACTCCTTTGGGGCCCCTGGCCTTCACTGAAGAGCCATGCAAGGACACATCAAGGGACATGTCTTTGGTCCTCTTCCCCAGACTTCTGGAATCAGGGGAACAACATCAATGGACCAGCTTCCAGCCCCAGGTGTGTGCTGGGGACCAGCTCTGGTGCTGTATGTATGTGAGTGACCACAACACCATTCCTTCACCATCCACCCCTTGCTGTTTCAGCCTCCTCTTCCTTCCTTCCTTCACACTTCCTGGAGAGATGGAGCTCACAATGGGGGAGGAGGTGATAAATGTAAATGGTCTCACAAAGTGATTAAAGGCAGGGGCTTTCCTTTTGTCTTTCCAAATCCCACAGAACTGATGCTAGGGCTGTGGCTGTGTTCCAGGCAGAATATATGTCCCCATAAAACTGTGCTCAAACAGCTCTCACTGCTATTGAAACCACCAGCATGTTAAAACACCTTGTTACTAGTGGCAACCATTTTCTGCTAGTCTAATTTTTGTGCTTTCAAAGAATGGGAAAGGATAAAATAGCAATTCTTGTTTACTTGGGAAGCCCCAGTGTCCCCATCCCTGCACAGGTCAGTCTCCCCTTTGCTGTTTTTGTAGACCACAGTCACGGCCAGTGAATTATCCCCTCAGCAGCCACTGGTGCAGGGGATTTTCAAGATGCCTGCTATAACCCAGTCTTTCCCCAGGCTGCTACCTGTAAGCGCAGCAGAGCTCACAGCCTGTCCAAATGTGCAATGTGAGCCCCATCTCTCCTGCCTTCTGTTAAGTGGCCTCTCAGCCATCCTCATTTCCCCCCAGCAGAATTATTTTGTCTAGCTCAGAGATAAAAATAGCTCACTGTTTTCTAGGGACGGATTCTAGAAACACATTCTCAAGAGAAAATCACTGAGCAGCAGAACAAATAACCAAAGGGGTACAATTCCATGATAAACCAAGTACCTTTGAATATACCTAGATGGTCTGAGGATACAACAATCAGAAATAAAGAACAACAATTTTTGCTTTTCTACTCAGTCCACCTTTTTGTTTGGTTGTTTTCTGCCTCTGGCAGAATAGGCAAGTATTTCCTCAGGACTCACGCTCCTCTGGGCTTGCATCCACAAAGCACTGGGTGTAGGGCATCTTGTGAGGAAGTTTTGACGCGTTGATAGTTCACAGACCAGAAAGACCAAAACCCACCATCTAATCTGATGTGAGAACAGCTGGAAGGCTGTGTTATCTGTAGATTATGTGCTCATGTGTGGCTTCCCACAGACTTTTCAGTTCTTGCCTCCCATAATATCTCCTACAAGAAAACTGGAGCCCTGTTGCTTAGGTATAGTTTCTAATAATCCAAAAGATTTGGAGATAGCTGTTGGAATACGCTGAGTTTCTGAGCACTGCTGGAGAGCCTTAACTAAAGCAGGACTTAAAAACATTGCAGTGACATAATTCCCAGTCCGGCCTACAAAGTTAGATACTGGAAGCTATGGATATACTCAGTTTAGTTGTCAAAATTTTGCACTCATACATAAATGTTTTGATCTCTGGATATTAACTTTTTCCCATCTCAGTCTTGTGCAGAAGGTGTGAGGCATTGCTACAAAAATCCTCTGAGGACTCAGAGGCAGCCTGGTGAGGTGCTCAGGGATTTTCCCAGCTCTTTGTCCATTGCCATGGGCCTCTGCTGTCTGCCTCTATCCAGAAGTGTGCTGGGTGCAGAATACTTGAAGGGTTTTCCCCTTTGAACTCAACCAAATGTGCTCCCACCCTAGACTTGACAAGCAAACTTGAAGCACCTCATGGCATGGATACGCAGCTTTATAGGATAAATTACTTCTTAACAGAGCAGGCTTGAATGTTTTGCATCTTTGCTGACCTCACTTCCAGTGTCAGCTGAAGTCATGGCATCTAGCGTCAAGATTGGAAGCAAAATTATTGAGTAAATGCAACTCTAAATCCCAAACCCTTAACAACCAGGGACATTTTTAGTAGTTTGGTATCTCACACTTGGGATCCTTTTTTCTTAGCTGTAGGCTCCAGTTCAATCATTGCTCTGCCTGCCTTGTGCAGAGCAAACCCTCAGAATTTGCTTTAAGGTTGGATTATTGGGGTTGTCACCCAGCACCCCTCCCTGCTCCCCAGAGCCTTCCGTGATGGTGGCCACTCCAAAGCCCCTCCTGGTATAAACTGCCAACTGCAGTTCCCTTTGGTTTCACCTTAAATCTATTCCCTTGCTTATTACCCAAAACTAACATGTTTATACTGGGGTGACAAAGCAGCCCCAGAAAAACAGCTTTTCCTCCTATCCCAGACTTTTTTCCAGGCTGTTACTTTGTCTGGGATTTTAGAAACAGCTGTTGGGATATATATTTTCCTCTTGTCTGCCCCCCATCTGGACAGTGGTGATAGGATGCATAATACAATACAGACAGCATATCCCACATCCTATTCCTTTTCTCCTAAAATCCTGTCCAGTACCATACACAAATTTTAGCCTTTTCAATTTCATTCTGTGCAACTGCAGTTTGGTGAGCCATCTTTCCAAAGAGAAAATCAAATGTAGCCTGTGGGTCTGTTTCCACAAGGTTTGACACTTACGTCCCTATGTCTTGAGTTCTTCAGTTGCCAGACTCCTTCCAGCCAAGGCAGTACTGGTATTTGTTCAGGAAGTTTTCTGGGTGTTGCCGCACTCCTAAAGACCTTTCTTCAAAAGATGTATCACTGAATGATTCATTGCTCTTGCATCCTCCTTAGTTGTCTGTAGTTACCCAGTTTCTTGTGCTGTATATGCCTTTTCCTTTTCCACACTTGCAATGAATTCAGGGGCTCTCAGTGAGATGCACTGCCTTCTGTCTCCACGCAAGTGACAGTGACCCAGGGGTGGCACTGACTCAGGAAGGAGGTGTGAGATGTTCACCTGATTGAGTACTCATTGCATCTCTGAGCTAAACATGGGGAAGCCACTGTGGTCACTGCACAAACTCTGAGGTTTGGGGGTGTGGCAAGGAGGTGGTGAGGAAGGGTTCACAGCTACAGCAGTGCTTCCCCATTTATCACGCAAACACTTGACTACATTTCTCAGACAGTTTAAACAAAATAGAGACATGATGAATTTATGCAATGGTGGGCTCAAAGAACACAATTCTTTTCTCTTTTGATTCCCAGTCCTTGTCCATCTCTGCAGTCTGATCCCCACTGCTGCTGCTGCACATCATCTCCCTCTGTTCAAGGCCAAATTCCTCAGCACTGGAGGTAAGGTGTCCTTGGTCGCTGGCCCTTGCCTGTGTAATGCCTCACTGGGAAGTCATTACTAGATATGACAAAGCCACATCTGCCCTTCAAGGATATCATTTTAGATGCAATAACTTGGAACAAAGAAAAAAAATCCACAGGGAAACAACCACAACAGTACAGTATGTGCCAGTGCTCAGGGTGGTGAAAGGCAGGCTCCAGTGATGAAAATGCTATGAGACAACATTGTAGTTGGCACTCAGACACTGGGGTGATCTGCATTTCAGGAATCCCTTAGCAAGATGAGAAAAGGGTTTCCAATCTAAAAGAAAAAAATGACAGAAACTGGGAGTGAAAACTCACCTTGTTTAATTTATGGCATGTCCATGTTTATATCCTCCATAAATCTTGGAGAAGAAGGGACCAGCCACTGCTCTCCCACTCACCTCTAATATTTAATGTTCTTTCTCTGCAGACTTAGGTTCCAAAGAAATAGGATTTCTCTTCAGAATTTATGTTTGGTTTTGTTCGTGAGAGAATTCTTCTGTTTTCTTAACTTCAGAGAAAATGAATCATTGTGCAGTGGGAGGCTTGGACACAAGGGTGAACGAGAATGAATTTCTTGTTTATGAACTAGAGTACAAACCCCAACACCTTTTAGTAAATATTACTTCATGAAGATTTTCACAGTCCACTATAGTTGAAACACCAGTAGTACACATTGCCTAAAAGTATTTTAGGAGCTTGTCAAGATTTTATTTTTTAAGTATACAGCCATCTCAAATCTAACTATGTATATTCTTCCATTTGCTTTTTGATATTTTCAGCTTTTAATTATAAGGCATTACAAGCTGGATAAAAGCCCACTCTAAAAATTTTTAAAGTTGAAATTTTTCACATACTGAAAGCCTAAAAATCTTCAGTATATACTTCACATACCAGCACACAAACAAAATGCATTGTAGAATCCTTGTAATGTGTGAAATGTTTTGACTCAAATAGTTGGTGATGAATAGCTGTAGAGATATATGTGTGTGTGTGTATAAAGACAGATTTGATTTGTGGTGAATGTAGCACCTCCTTAATCAAGTATCTCAATTACAAATCATGGTGCACCTAGTATCTGAAAATAACATACTGTTTTAAGAAATTAATGCTACAGATGGGTAAAAAAATCAGATTTGGGGATTTTTTTGCACATCTGACAACGTTAGGTGTTGTAATTTTCACTTTTTCTCTACTAGAAAGTAAGTAGTGAATGAATACCTTATTTTCTTATACCATCAGAAAAACATTCCGATTATGCAGAAAAATGAGATTGTGAAATTCCTGAAGTTTGCAGGGAATCCAGAAGGCAGACACAGGACTTGTAAACATGCTGAACTGACTTCAAAAGCCAATAGATTCCAATTTGTGTGTGCCCACTGAAATCCATGTATAACCTTGCTATGGCAACAGCATTGCTGGGGAGAATTAACATAGAGATAGACTTGGTATTACTTTATGTCTTGTTTCAGACTGCTCAAATAACAATAGAAATAGAATGGAAGTGCCCTTTGTGCCAAGAACAATAAAAGGGATGCACACAGTCTGAGTATTCTTGGCAACAAATACCTCACGTGAATTCAGCTCTAGTATGAAGTATTTTTAGTATTTTATCCTTTCATGTGCAAAGGATAAGACTCCTTGGAGCAAGTCCCTATCAGTCTTTTCCCCTTTCTCGAAAAGAGTGCAATTGTTGGAAATAGGGCTTGCATTTCTTTCCAGGAGAAATTCTTGCTCATTTTAGTAAAAATAGAGGGTTATTTTTTTATTATTGGTTCAGCACAGAAACTCAAAACTCAAATTGTGATATACTGACAAACTCTAAAATGTGGTGAGGGACTGGTGAGAGAGGGAAGACTTTCCTTGAAGTCTCACAAGGAACTCTGGTTACCCAAGGAAATCAATTTTCGGTGAACCACAGAGCAACTTCAGTGAGCAGGTCTGTGTGGGTGGTTGTCATGTTGCTACCTCTGATAATACCACCGTGCACTTCAAAATATTTCTTTTCACACTGTAGCAGCAAGAGTTCTATTATTACTTGAGACTAAATCTTCATTAAAAGAGAGGGGAAAAGTGCATGCCATTACAACTGTGGAGCATGTGAATTCCTGCCTCTTAAAATAGAAGATAATACTAGTTTTTATATGTTTTAAATCAAGCACAAGATTTTCAGGATCTGTGTCTTTTTTTTTTTTCCACCTGGCATATTGTGCTTCTCCTGCATAAGCAAATTGTCTGCTTCTGGAGACAAGAGCTAGATTTGAGCACACTTTTGCAAGTATTTCATTGTCTTCAGGTTCTAATTGTTATCTTAACCACAACACAGCAGTGGTCTCTGGGCAAGAAGGAGGACAATTTTGGTTCTGCTCTGCACAGAACTCTGTTCTTCTCCTGAAATCAGTGATGAAAATCCCTCTGAATTCAGTGGAAGGAGGGATGAAACAGCGACTCATAACAAAGACAGCATTGTTCGGCATTGCAGGGGTCTGGGATGCTGGTGATGCCTTTCTTCTTTGTGCTCACTTCCTCTGGCTCATTAGGGCTGTGAATTTTGGTTTTACAGCTCCAGTGTCTAGGTTTGCTGTTGGGTGTCAGCAGGGTTTTGTGGCTCTGGTGCTTACTGTGCCACAAGGCAGGTGTTCCAGCAATACTTTCAAATGCAAGATCCATTGTAGGGGAGTGGGGTCTCTCCTCCTAATTTAAATGCACAAAATCTAAGACTGGTTTGCATTTCACTCTAGATTAGATTTGCATGATTTGTTGATTATTTTTGCCTTTTTTATTTTTTTTTTAATTCCAGCAATACAGCATAACTTAAACCCCAAGAGGCTGCCTTAAGCACCTGTGTAGCTCTTGTCCTTCTTGACTTGTTGATCAGGAGTGTGTTTCCTTCACACAGGATGTCAGCAGGCTTCATTTTCTATGCTGAAGTGGTAGTAAAATAGCATAAAGAGAGGCTGGGAAATAGTGAATTATGGGAGTTATCAAGACCTCTGTCTTGTAAGAGGTCCCTGGAGAAGCACTGATACTGTTCCAGTCGAGATAAAAACACTGGCACCCTAGTTAAGTGGGTGCAAGGTACACAGAGTATTCAGGCAGCTCCAGAGGGGAGAGGGGATAGTCAGTGTCTCAAGGATAGTGGGTACTTTTGTAAGCATATGCATAAGCTTTCAAAATGCGTATTTTAAAATTCTGATATGTAATGATTCTGTTTTGCAGGCTAAACTATTAAGATTAATTACCATCTATTTTCATTCTTTATAATTACTGTAAAGGTTAGAGAGATATATTTGTTCCAAATTAGATTTTATTCTCATACTCAAGTACATGTTTAGCTTAATTCTACCTGAAGTGGATGAACTATTTTGGTTTTACAAAGCAATATGGACAAATTTCCCAACTGGGCATTTTAAAAGGAGAAATCTGAAACATCAAATGTGCTCATCATCCCTTGAGGAAGAGACCTTTTCCCAGCAGGGAAACCTGCATTTATTGTTGTTCATTCCACATTTCACAAGCAATTCAGCTATAAATTGCAAAGACACAGTTAAAATACATTTTTAATTACTACTAGTATTTCCACGGCTCTCAGAGGTGGCAGCTAGTTTCTTGAAGCATTGTCATGTCTGGGTGCATCTGCTACTAGTGGAAGATAAAAAAATTTTCTCAGCTTTGGTATTTCCAGGTTAGAAATTAATTTTTATATATAATTCCCAGTTTCTTCTGTGTTCTCTTCACAAGACTGTATGGCAGCTAAGAAGGTTTTGTCTCCAGCTTCCCCCAGAGCTCTTGGGGAGCCTGGGCTGTGGATTGTGCCAGCTCACTCTCCCTAAAGGGTCCAGATGCTGTGGTTATACAAGACCTGCTCTTCCTTTGCACCTTGACCTGTGGCCCCCAAGGATGCAGGATGAGGCCAGAGCACCTCCACAGATGGGAAGGAGCCCTCCCTGAAGCAGTGGAGGTACCCCTGCCCTACCTCCTGTGCAGCAAGTCTGACTCTGATTTCCAAGGTTAAAAACAACCATGCTCTCCTTTAAGGCTGCTGGTGTTACAGAGCCTGTGTATTGTATCCTGCTTTGGGAGAGCTGGAGGAAGCAGTGTGAAAGCCATGTTTATAAAAGGATGTGAGATATAAACTAACACTCCCGTTCTGATATCTGAAGATTTATATTCCAGATGAATTCCTAAAGGGGAAACTACAAAAATTCAACCTTGGTATTAATTAAGAACCCATAAACTGCATTTATCTGAATTTACATATGGAAGAGAAGGTGGTATGATAAAAGAGATTTAACTATACATCCCTCTCTGCAAATATAAACAGTTTTCCCTGTGTTTATGCTAGATTGCCTACAAATGCATCGTAATACCAAAAAGGGATCCTTGGACCCCTGAGCACATCTCTGTGCCAGGGCCGAGTGCTTTGGCAGGCAGCTGCAGCACACAGAGCAATGGGGACTGCTCTGCAGACGAGGGCAGCAGCTATGATCATGACATGAAAGGCAAAAAGCTGTGGTCAAAGATGGGAGATGAGCATTTGGGGAGAAAGATGTATAATTATTCTGAACAAGAAGGAAACACTGCCTGAGCAGCAAGGATGAGTAAACAGGATAATTACCAGGAATTTACAGAAGTATTACTGCAATCATGGGACGGCCTTTGTTTGAGCACGGAGAAGGCGGTGGAGGAGCCAGAAATAAAACCCTGGTTAAAAGTGGCAATGACAGAGATTTTAGAGTAATTGTAATAGATGTGGAGAAAAGGAGAAGGAGAAAAAGTATTAATTAATTTTTGAGGTATCAATGGACCTTGCAGAAGAAGAGAGCAAGGAAAAAATGCGGGTCTGACTGCTTACTCACAGTTGTTGTTGCAAATGTGATAATTTTAATTGGAGAAAAGAAGGTAAATAAGGTGATGTAAAAGGGAAGCAGGGTAGCACCTCCCCCAAAGACAAGAAGACAAAGGAAAAAAACAGGAAGAAAATCTCAATGAGCAAAGGATACACCTGGCTGTTAAAGGTGAGGGAGATGTAGGCAAAAATGAAAAAGCAGCTCTTGCTCTTAAGAAAGAGGTGGAGGGCCTGCTTTAATGCCCAATGGAGAGAGAAGCTGGTAAGAGGAAGAAAAGGAAATCAAAATACTGGAAGCAGAAGCCTTGAGCTTTTGAGAAGCCTGGAGATGAGGGGGAGGAGGGAGAGCAAGCAGCAAGCAGAAAAGGAGGTGGAGCTGGGCAGGCTGCTAAAGCCTCCTAGGCTCCCAGGGAGAAGGAAAGAAACCAAGGAAAAAATGGTTAGTGAGAAGCTGAGAGGAAGTGCAAGGCGGGTGTGGGGACATGAGCTACAGAATTACAAATGGAGCAGTGGATTGCAGCAGGAACAAAGCAGGAGAGAGGTTTAGCAATGCATCCCCACGCAAAGCCTCCTCCCATTATGTCTGAATGTGTTTCTGTCAATTTGATTAAATTAAGCAGTTGATCTCATTATCCAGGTGATGGGTGGGTGCTGATGCATAGCCCTCAGGAGTACATAGAGCCTATAGGAAAAATCGATTTATGGGTCAGTGGCCAAAATTAAAAAAATTCCTAAAAACCCCAAGCAATGTGGTCCCAAACAAAGCCTATCTTTTCCCATTTCCTTTTTATTTTTTTGTTTGTTTGTTTGTTTTGTTTTCCTTTTGGTGGTGAAACAACAAGAGCAGAAACAAAATTCTTTGCATCTGATGTAAAGAAAAATATCTGATATCTTTTCTTCATAAGGAATGCCCAAGGAACAAAGTGGCAAATTTTTTCTACTGCTGCTACTGCAGGAGCTGCAGCCTCGCTGTCCCCCATGGGAGAGTACAGACCACACTCCAAGCAGCTGCATTTCACTCCTCTCAATAGGGATTTGACTCCACCTCTCTCTGGTGACTTGCTAAGGGCTGGGCTGATGAGTCCTTTGCCCGTCACACTTTGTACAAGACACAGAGTGTCACCAGCCGGGACTGGTGTGTGTCACCTGCCGGGGCTGTTCTCTTCTCTGGAGGGACATGGCAGGTTCACACCCACTGGCTGCCCAGTCCAGGTTGTGGTTGTTAATTAGATTCCTCCTTCTTTCACAAGCAGACCCTGCAGGGTGGGGTATCTGCCCTCCCTGCTGGCAGCCAAAGGTGGTCCACAGAAGAGCTGCTGGGGCAGAAACAGAGCAGGTGAATGGCTTTGTGGCCTGAGCCTGGAGAAATGTTAGAAGACCAGGGAAACAGGTAACATTTGTTTTAGATGGGCTGATCTTTTTTAAGGAAGCATAATTATCTGGGATGATGAAACATAAGCAGCCACCCTGAGAGAGGCACAGGACTCCCTCACAGCTTTCACACCAAGTCCAGTGGATGCTGGAAGGTGACTGGAGTAGCGCAGTTAGCAATGGATGGAGGAGCTGAAACTGCCTAAGGGAAACTTGGTTGGTGGGGCTTGGTGTCTCCCTCTGAGAAACTCTTACGAGCAAGGACAGGTTCATTGGTTCTAAGGCACAAGTCTGATGAGAAGTAGTTCAGGGAGCTGGGGGTGTTCAGCCTGGAGAAAAAACAAGTGACAGGATGAAAGGACATCACCTCAAGTTGTGGCAGGAGAGGTTTAGGTTGGATATTAGGAAAAGTTTCTTCACCAAAAGGGTTGTCAAGTTCTGGCTGCCCAGAAAAGTGGTAGACTCACTATCACTGGAGCTATTTAAAAGAAATGTAGTTATGGCACTTAGGGACATGGTTTAGTGGTGGACTTAGCAGTGCTGGGTGAACAGTTGGACTCAATGATCTTAGAGATCTTTTCCAACCTGAACGCTTCTATGATTCTATGATTTGCTGAGCTCATGGGGCTTTTGGGGCAGCAAACATACATGCTTGAGTATAAATGTGGTCCTTAGAAAAGAAGAAATTAAGGGAGATCCTAGATCTTGCTCTGTGCCATGCCTTCCTCTCTGCACTGAGACTGTGAAGCTCCTTGCACAAGGAGTGGGCAGTCTGCTCAGCAGGGAAACAGGATTCATTCTTCTCCATGGCTGTTGGCTCCCAGCAGCACAGAGGTGCTGGACCCTATACCCAGGAGCTCACCAGCAGCCCTGCTTGCCAAGTGGTCCCTCTGGCCAGAACCAGGGATTTCACACCACCCCTCCAAGCCCCAGCCATGTTCCCCAACACAGCTATTTCTCTTCAAGCATGGTGCATTGCATGGGTTGCTTTGGGCAGGTTTCTGCAGACCTGCCAAGCACCTCACCATGTGTGTAGCCTTTGTTTTTGCTGTTCCTTTCTGGCCTGGGTAAAGTGCATGTGCTCAGTGCCAAAGCTTTCCCACCATTTGCTGAGTCCACTGCAGGCTTCCCTTATCCCAACTGCAAACTCCACACCCAGGGCTGAGGCTGGAGAGGGAGAAGCTCTTGGCCAGTGGTTCCATTTGTTGGTATGGAGATTTGAGCTCCCTGACTCTCAGCACCATCCCTTTTCAGTGGAGCTCAGGGTCACCTCTCCCGCTGCCCCGGCTGACGCTGAGCCTGCTCGCAGTGGGACTCAGCTGGCACTGGCTTAGAGCAAGGCGTGCTCTCGCTAATGAAGCGAGGTCTGTTTAATACTTGTCTGCACTCAATGTGTAAATATTATGAGGAATCTGAAAAAAAATCTCCTGAAAGCCACTTTACACAGATGTTACCATGAATAGATTATTGTCCATTTATGGCTGACAGAGAGACTTTGTAATTTACGGTTGATTTTATATCTCTGTGATTTCTGTGGCACTGGGAGTAGCCAGCAAAAATCTATTAATAACAAAGAGGACAGAGTTAGGATCTCTGTAATAGGAGAAAGAAGGATGGTGGAAGGGTGATTTATGATTACTCAAAGAAAACAGTTTTATCTGTTGCTCAAAGGCAGATTGTCTTCTTAAGAAAAAAATATTGCTATATAAACAGGGATACATAATCATTTATAATGAGACAACTTAAACAGGTGATTCTTCATAACGGTACGAATACATGTACTGCTGTTTTGACAACAATCTCCTTAATGGCCAATGTCCCCTTTAATTAGCTCTTAGATACACTGCTTTAGACTTTCCTTTACCCGCTCTACATGCTACGTGACCTCCTCACAACAGTCTTAGCTTGGGGGGTGGCTTTTGTACAACTGAAACTTGGAAATGTTGCCAACGTTTAAACGAATCACAGCAGAAGAAAGCCCTGAGATTTTCTGATAACCTTAAAAGCAATGTGGAATGTAGTCTCATTTCAGGCATCAAACCCAGAGGGGTGCTAGATCCAAGGGAAGCTCTTGGCTCAACCTTTGCTTATCAGTGTGCATTATAAATCCAGGCTGTTAATGCCATGTGAAGAGTGTGGAAAGAAACATGAACACAGAGCCATAAACCAGGGCCACCTTGTCCATGGCAAAACTGCAGAGCCTCAGAAGTGGCTTTTGTTGTGGGGTTTGAGTGTTGGGGACAGAGGGACAGGCTGAGAGGGAACTAACATAGCAGAAGACACTGGGCTCTGATGCGTCTCACTGTTTGGGCTTGTTTTTATACTTAGTGAAGTTATGTGTTAGGAACACCCCTGTCCCAGGAATGCATATGCAACTAAAAATAACTCAAAATTAATGTAAGATAAAGTCAGCCCACCTGGCGGCTGCAAACACAGTTATCTTCAGTTCCTTCCTTCCTTCCTTCCTTCCTTCCTTCCTTCCTTCCTTCCTGCTTCCCTGGGCTCAATTCAACCAGAGCACAGGTGTCTTCCTGCACACTTCCACAGCACTGGAAAGACGAAGCAACCACTTTTCTGTTAAACCAGTGGGGGATTGATCACTCGTGTTGATCTACCTGTGAGTTGGAGCAGGGCAATGCTAGTGGCCTGCAGATGCTTCCTTTCCAAACCTCAGCAGTCACAGAGGCAGCCAGTAAGATGGGACTTGGGATGGCTGCCCCATCTGAACCGCAAAGGAGCAGATCCCCTCAGATCTCACAGAGAGAGGAGACAGTACTACACCAGCCAAAGCCAAACATAACCGTGAGTAATGTCAGCACAGGTAGTAGGAAGACCCCCTCCTGTGGTTATACCTTTCCTCTACTCCTTTGATCTTCTCTTGGACTCAACAGTTACCAGTAGAGGTCTTCTTTCCATTGCAGCTGAAGGGAGATAAGCAGACATAGACAGTTGAATAATTTTATTTACTTAGACCATTTTTATGTAAAAGGCATCTGCTTCATGTTCCTTTCAAAGAATGTCTTCAGAGACAGCAATTTCTTTTTGGCATAACCATGCTGATCCAAATCTAACTTGAAGGCAAGACAGGGCAGAGCTGCTCAGTTAAGTCCTGCTCTTGGAAGCGGTCACCAGCTGTAGACATTTCCTAGAGGTGGGACTGGGTGCAAGGGAGCACCGAGCTGTTTCTCAGCTTTTCCAGCAATTCCTATGTGGACATGTACACATTACCTAAATTTTAGCCCTCTGCATTTCCATATAAGTAACAAGAGTAAAGATAATTTTTCTAAACAGCTTTTGGACCTAATGGAGAAAGACACCACATATAGGACTTCTGAATATGTAATCAGGCCCAACAGATAGCCTGCAGGCCACATCTTGCCTTCAGCTTCGAGGTGTTCATTTTAGCAGACAGTTAAGTACAACCTACTGCCCTTGCATGTGAGCTAGCTCCTGGACCTGTGAGCAGTGTGGGGCATGTGGAGGGTCCCAAAAGGGAGCCACCCTACACTGCTCCAGAGGCCGCCTCATCCTGGAAACATTGGATGGAAAACAGAGCTTCACATTATTAGCCCCATGTTTTGACACAGGTTTTATTTTTATCTTTGCGTGTGTAACAGGTTCGTACACTGAATGGCAATTGAAAATGTCAGGTTTTACCCTCAGTGAAAGACACCAAATATGTTGGCAAGAAAGCAAAATCCACAGCTGTTCTCGTGCCATTTGCTTCCTTTCAATAAGCTTTAAGAAAAGGCAGCAGTGGTGTGTCGGCAGCCGCTCCAGGCACTGGCCCACGGAGGAAGGTGGGTGTGAGCCTGCCCTGCTGTCCACTCTCCATGTCGCCATCAACTCAGCTACTAATGACCCTCCTGAAATCTCATTTCTCAGCCTGCTTCTCTATATGGTAGTGCTGCACCTACATGGCAGGTCAGAGGTTGTCTCTTCTCCTACTTGTCAGACTAGTCCAGAGAGAGACACCTCACTGTTAGACAAGGGTTTGACCCTTAGGGACTGCCATCACATTTCCTAGGCAAATGCACTTGTCCCCAGCCACTGAAAAGAGGCAAGACCCCCTGCTATATTCTTATTTTTAACCAAAATGGACATGGGAGAAGGAGCTCAGGAGGTCTGAAGTGAGATATATCTGAGATGAGAGGTGGTTGGGAGCCACCTCACACCAAGAATTTCCAAGCACTCCTCTCTGCTTGGCTTGCACTTCTCAGGTAAGCTGCTTGCTCTGCCAATTTGAGGGATCTCAGCAAAGAACCACCCAGAGCTGGTCAGAAACACAACAGGGAAGCAGAAGAAAGGTGCCAAACAAGTCAAAGTGGCAGAGGAGAGGGGTGTTGTTCAGAGGGAGCTGCAGAGAAAATAAAAGACAAGACAAAAGGAAAGAAATCTTCACTGCTGTGTAACTGTTAGGCAAAACCAGTGAGGAAAGAGGGAAACTGAAAGATGTCATTACTTACAGTTCTTCAGCTGATCTTCTAAACACATTGAAGCCCAACACATTTTTTCTCAAGCAGATATTCATCCCTCTTGTGAATGCAGGAGAATTATGTCCATGCTGCCAGTACTCTCCACGTTCATACTACTGTAAAATATGCAATTGATTTCATACATGAGGTGCTCTTTTGAAGTTCATGGCTGCCTTCTACGTAGAGACCCTTTCTTCAGTATCTTTTCTGCTGCTTTTCTCCTGAGTGTCATTAGATTAGTGAAACACAACAGGCACTACCACCACTCTTACTGTGTCTTTTGAAAGCTTATATTGCTCTCAATTTGCTTTGGTTTTATTCTTGATAGCTCAAGAATTCCTCATGACTATGCAAAAGAAATTATTGGTAATTCAGTTGGGACTTTATTAACAAATTTTATCTGCCCTCTAAAAGGTTTGTCACTGTGCAAAGTTCAAATCTTCCATCCACACCAGACCTTTCCTATCTTTCCTTTATTATTGCTTGTATAAATTGCTTCTCATTTTGTTAATGCACATAATTTTTTTACTGAGTACAGGTTGGAACAAAGGGCTCAATAATATCTAATGGGTTTTTTTGCTTTTGTCTTCACTGGGGCTTTCAGCTGTGTTCTGAGCACTACCACAGCTAATACAGATGACTGCAGTAAATGCTGAAGCCTGAGCAGCCAAAAAAAAAAAGTCTCAGAATACCTAGAAGAGAATGTGTTTTCAAATCTCCTGGACTTGCAATTCATCCTAGAGTTGTTAGAAGCCAGCAGAAGCAACTGAAGACCCAGTAGTCAGTGTCTTTAGATTATCAAGGAGAATGGTGATCTTTCAGAGGACTGAAAAAGATATACCACACATAAATATATTCAGAAAGGGAGAGAAACAAGCTCTCAGGGAATTACAGACCAGTCTGCCAAGCTTCATTTCTCAGAAAAATACTGTGAATATTAAGAACATAGGAAAAAACCCCTAGCCTTTATCTTGGCTCACCAAATTTATGTCTCAGTTTTTGAGACAAAACTTCAGGAGGAAACACTCTGGAATGAGTGCTCCTCCCCTTTTCCTCCGTCAATGAGACAAATGGGTCACAAGGAGTGAAAGTGGGAAAAAGAAACCAAATTGTTTATTAACACACAAACAAAACAGGGTAGAACAGGATAAAAAAAAAACCAAACAAACTCAAAATACAACAAATTCCCGGAGAGGGAACAGACAAGTAGGCTCGGACCAGCCGGGGCCACCTGCAGGCTGCCTGGACCAGTGAGGAGGGAAGGGAGGCAGTGAGGCAAGGAGAAGGAAAAGGAAAAAAGAACAAGAAAAAAACCTTTTTCCAGCTATCCAGAATACAAAAGAAACCCAAAAAGCAGCACAGCGCTCCCGGTGCACTCCCTCCCGAGCCCTGCCAAGACCCCCGAGCCCCCCGAGCCGTTGGGCTGAGCCGTTAAACTGCCCCGCACTTGGCCCCGTGGCCTCGACCCCGGGTCCATCTTAGAGGCACAGCGTCCTTGGGCATTGAGCGGATGGTTAAGGAATAAAGCGGCTTCATACCATCACCCCAGGACAAGTTCTCAGAAAAATACTGTGAATATTAAGAACATAGAAAAAGCCTTTATCTTGGCATGAATTGGTGTATCCTTGTAGATACCGATAATACAGATAAAGTTTTCTGTCTCAACTGCTTACAAGGCATATCCATCCAGAGATTGGATATTCGTTTGTACAGCTTTCTTGGATAAACACCAGTGAGTCAGAGAAACAACCAGTGGCATCAGCAAGGCTTTGGTACTGCTCCACAAAACTCTCTCAAGAGCAAGCTAAGCAAATATGGACTAAATAGGCAGTAAATCTGCTGGAAAGCTGTGCTCAAGGATAGTTATCAGAGGTCCGGGATTACACCTGAAGGCCTTATGGAATAGATTTCCTATGGACCAGTCTCAGGCCAAGCAGGAGACAATGTATCCATTAATGGTCAATGGACAACGGTCTCACTTGTGAATGAGGAGAGAAAAGCCTTTGAAAGGCATAAAGCATTTCTTCTGCTGGTATTGTCCCTCCCCCCTCTCCTGCTCTGTTATGGCCTTATCTCAGTGTCTTTATTGTCTTTCTTTCCCTGTCCCTGAAAGGTAGCCTCTTTTGTATCAGTTATCAGTGGTTTTTCTGACAACACTGCCTCATAAACAGCAATTTTCTTCACATTCAAAAGAGGTGTTTTTACCCTTGGATGTTTAAGCACACAAAGGTGAATCATGGGGTTTTGTTCCTTTTTTACATTCTCAGAAGGGTGATGTGCTGTGCCCTCCCAGTGACATGGAACTTCCTCTCAGGCAAGGAAGTTTTTATCTCAGAGGGATAAAACCTCTGCGTGTAGGGTTTAAATAAAAGTGTGGTCTACAAGCTTAGAAACAAATAGAAGGATAATAAAAAAAGCTATTACAAGCTGAGAGTCTTACAGATGCTTATTTTCATCCCATGTTAGAGATTTAAACAAGAGACTTAAGTGGCAAGCCTACTTGGCTCCAGGCAGAATCAACCAAGAGAATGAGTGAAGCATTTCTGGTGGGTGATTCATCCTGACTAACACCGAGTTACCTGCTCACATTGTCAACAGCAGGACTGGAGGGAGACTGGGCTTCTGGAAGGGGCCTGAGCCAGGCAGCCAAGAGGTGCTGCCAAAGGCACTGTTTTGTCAGGAACCAGTGAACCTGCTTAGCTAAAGGAAGGGGTCAGCAAATTTTTAGGGAGAGTGGTAATAGCAGAAACTGATATTGTCCGGAGATGGTGGGACAATACTGCAGCACTGTTCCTTCAGTGCTACACAGGACTGTAATTTGCTCCAGGAACTTCATTTTTAGAACTCTGTTTTAATTGTCCTAAATTGTGTTGATGTTTAATTTTTGTAGGTTTTGTCCTGTTAAAAAAATCATTTTAGCTGAAGAAAAGCTTGATAAAGCTGTAAGCACATCCTGCCTTTTTGCTGATTTTGAAGTGATAAAAAATAAAATCCTATCTAAGCTGAGCTGGGGAGTGGTACTTTGACCCATCTCTGCTTCCTGTAAATCCTTATCTCCTGTCTTTGGTTTGACCCTTTGCTGTAATTTCTAACTCCAGGTGATCCAGGTTGGTTGGAGTGCTTCTTCCTTCCCAGTTCAGGGGAACAGACCATTTCAATTTTGTACTAGATGCCTATAGGATTCAAAGTAGGAGTTCCATTGACTCAGCTTGCACCTCCGTGTCAGGTTTGTGTTTGATCCTGCCAAGAAAATGGGTGTTCATTCACCTGAGGACGTTATGTCTGAACTGGGAGAGCCCTCCAATCATCATCCAAGAGCAAAGAAATAATTTGCAGCTCTCACAGTCATGTTTCTAGCACTTCTCCATTGCCCCCTTCTTTTCTGTTTCATAAACCTTATCTTTGCACACAAGCCCTTCCTTAAAACCCATCTCCCATCTGGCCTGAAAGATGTTCACCATCCACCATCCACCATCCTTTTGTCACATCTTCCAGCAAAAACATTAGAGTGTCAGCTCATGGCCAGCACTGCCAAGGGGAGCTCCCCAAAACCACTTGCCTCTGATGCAGCCACATCAGGTGTTAGGTGTGCAGGACTGCTTGTCCTTGTCCTCCTCCATTAGGCAATACTCGCCTGTTGTCTACAGTGCTATATTTAAACAGTGAACTACTTGGAGCACACCCTGTCCTTTCCTTTTGTGATTGCACAGTGCCTCATAAAATGGGATATTGCTTCATGGCTTGTGCTCTTCAACATGGATGCAAAGCAAACAAATTATATTAATACTACTAAAGCCTTTCCTTACTTCCTGCTTTTTGTCTTCCTCTTTTTTTGTTTATTTTTTCTTCATTGCTACAGCTATGCTTATTTCATTTAAATAAAAGAACCACTCAGATACCACTTGATTTTTGTCTTCCCAAAGAATATTCACTTCTTAGTCCAAAGTTAAAAATATTGAATAGTGAAACAAGCAACGTGGATGTTGTTTTTAATAAAATAATTTGCCTTGGTGGATACTGCTTTTGTTTGGGAAAATGTCTCAGCAAAAGCCTATTCACAGTATTGAAACCAATCCCTAATTCATTTGTTTTTCTTTTTACTTTGATCAATACCTCAAAGAACAGCTCTTTTGTATTAAAAAACCCCAAAGTCGCTTGCACCTTTCTTTTTGATCACTTTAAGAACTGCTACTGAGTAATTAACTTTGTTCTTAGAAAACATCTTCACTTCCTCTCAGATGCATCACTAAGCATGCCATACAAAATACAAGACACTTACAGCTGCAGCTCATTAATTGCAATTTTTCTTTTCTTACTGCAAATAGCAAATTTGCCCTCAAATATTGTTTTACTTACTCACAAACTATTTGTATATATGAGAAAAGTGTACCAAGTAGTTTTGGGACTTTATTGGAGAGAAGATATCCACAATCTATGCAACACCCTATGGTCAGTAATATCTAGGCAGTAGAAGACTTACATGCAATCTCATTTCTTCATGTGGGACCTGAACCCTGCTTCCCCAGAGAGTGGTCTGAGCAGCAGCTTGAGGGGTATTTATGGAAAAGGGCCTACTATGGAGTTCTTCTGCAGACATGCTGGGCATGGGATATGGAAACAACCTTACTAATTTTGCTGTTATTTTGCTTCAGGGATAGAAAAAAGGGACACAGACACTATAGCAAGTTATGAATTGTTAATAAAATCAAAATTGTTGTATGATCTCTTTTTTTTTTCTAGCAAAGACTTACTAAAAATTGTATTTAGGTAAGCAAAAGAAAAGACAAATCTAAACATATAAAATACCAGATTGTAATAAACTATTGGAAATTTCAGCTTTTGGTGTGCTTGGGCAGCAGCCTGATGGAAAAGAGGACAAAGGATGGGACTGGATTTGTAGTATGAGCAACTTGTTCTCCATTCATATGTTCACTTCAACCCCAAGAATTAATGGCTCTATAAATGAGCCACCGAAATGGTAAGAGTTATCTACATATTCTATTTATTTTGTAATAGCTGTTAATCTTATACCTGATTTGATAGCACAGATCATCACATCTTGATTTTTGTGTGCTTAATTTAAACAGTAATTAACTGTGCATTATATATGCAGATTGCAATGCAGAAGTGTCTGAAGTAAATGAGGATGGGGCTGTAGTCCAAAAACAAGTGTACAAAGCTGTTGCTGAATTCCTATGCGACTGCAAGAACGGAGACAGTTGAACAAACAGAATAGCTACTCTATTATAGGCCAGCCCATGCCAGTAGGTTTCCAGACACATGGTGAAGGGAAAAGGAAGGTATTAACCTAGGGGGCCACATTCATCAGAGCCTCACGACCAGAGTATCCCTTCTGAGCAAGATTTGCTATCATAAAGTTTGGCTGCTTTCATGGCTCAAAGTGAACAGAAGAGACCCAAAATGCTGTAGGAGGGAATGTAAATGGCAATGTTTCTTCTTGGGGAAACGAAAGAAATAGGTATCTGGAAGGTGTAGTGTAAATACACACTCAACTCAGGCTGACAAAATTTGGTACATTGCCCTTTGGTCCAGACCCATGATTTACCTCTGAAACTGAGTTGAATGGGACATCTACATAATTGTTTCTGTGTGCTGAAGTCCAGTGACAAACCAGATTTGCAAAGAAAACACAAAACTTTAATTACAATGACTCCATTGCCTTAATGACAACTTAGGCTCTTGTTTTATGGTCACATCCATGAGAAAGTTCGCATCCTAGTGGAGATATGTCCTGCTTCCCCCAGCTCCTGCACACATGCCACCCCTCCTCCCTTTTGCCAACACACACACTTGCGTGGCCAGGCAATAAATTGGCTCTGGGAATTCATCTGGCTTGAAACAAACTTTTTCCTCCAAAAAGAACTGGCCCCAAGCCCTCTCAGCACTGCCTTTTGGGGTGAGCCACTGGCAACAAAACCCTGGATGAGGTGGTGGCAGCCTGCTCTTGCTCTCCCTCCTGTTGGGGACATTAATTTCTCAGGGTCAAGTGGTCAGAAGGAGGAAAGAATCCCAAATTTTTCTAAGTTTTATGGGAGGGATTTAAAAAATTGGCCAGTCTAAACTTCTGTACTAAGGTGTTGGGGAAGATGAAACAGGAGAGCCTTATAAATATGATTGCCTGACAAAAGATTTTGGGAATATGAAAACTACAGGCAACATCGAAATGAAAGCCACCTTTGAGATACCAAGTCTTCGTTACTGAACAACTGGAAAACAATGGTATGGCCGACTGAAGGTAATCCCCTCTTGATGGAACAATACCCTCTGCTTGCAGGCAGGTCCAAGGGTCAGAGCAGACCCTACTAGCTCAGCAGAAGGGGTCCAAAGAGTAGTTTTTAGAAGTTAAGATGTAACACTCTATGGTAATATAAGAACTCTTACAGGCTGTATGTAAATGCTATAGGATTTGTATCTTGTATTAGATTGGTTAGTGACAATTAGAATATTCAGTACAGAAGATGATTTATTGTATTGTAACCAGGACTTCAGACACTCTTCGCACACTCTTACACTCTCTTACTACACTCTCATCACTTCTTCTTCATTCTCATTCCTCTCCCGCTCTCTCTCCCTCTTTACTTACTCGCTTACACTCTTGCTCTCGGGCCTGCTCCGAGCTGCAGCTGGCAGCTCTAAGCAGTGCCCCTATACCCACGCCCTTTGCAATAAACCGCATGTTCCAAGATCTGACTTCAGAGATCTCTCGTCTCCGTCCGTCCTGACCATCCAACCCACCCAGCACCCGCACTAAGGCAATTAAGTTGTCTTTGCTCTTCACCCAAGCTAGACCTTTCCTCCACTGTGGTTAAAAACTTTCAGTGAAGGATGCCCTTTTAGACTCAAGATAAAACAAGAGAAAATTTCTCTCCTATATCTCCCTGAATCCATCTAATCCTTCTTCCTTCCTTTTGACTTATCTTTACGTGTGTATCTACTGAGTTGTGGAAGATATTTGAGTGATGTGCTCTTCAAAAATTGCCTATAGTCTTCAATGTACCTATAGAAAAGCATACATTAATATTCCTTGGGAGATGAAGGAATAAATACCTCAACATGTACACACCTTCAGTAGGTATTTGTTTTTAAAAATAGGTATGTAAACAGCCATGCTTGAACTTGCAAAACTTCTTGGTGTAATTATTACTGTGCTATGACTGTATTCCCGTATGATGAACGCTCTTTTAACATAGTTCAATGTAAACATTTGATGAGTTAAGAAAGAGCTTTCTTGTTTGTTGGAAATTAGTTCCATTGGTTTACAGTACTAGGAGACAAAAATTCCTTGAAATGTTTGAGGAATAAATTTTTTATGTTGCTGAAACATAAACTGCTGGAGCAGTCTATTCCTGAAGGACTGCATCCCATACGAGGGACCCATACAGGATGCAGTGCTGGAGCACTACATGAAGAACTGCAGCCCATGGGAAAGACCTGTGTTGGAGGACTGTGCCTCATTGTCCCATGGGATGGACCCCATGCTGGAGCAGGGAAAGAGCATGAGGAGCAAAAGAGAGAGAACGTGATGAAGTGACTCCAACCCCCATTTCCCAAGTCCCTGCACTTCTGAGGGGAGGAGGAAATAGAGAAATTGGGAAAGAAGTCAGGCCCAGGAAGAAGGAAGGGATTGAGGGGAAAGGTGTTTTAAGATCTGGTTTTATTTCCCATTATCCTACTCTGATTTCATTGGTAATAATTTCCCAAGTTGAGTCTGTTTTGACTGTGACAGTAACTGGTCACAGAATTTCCCTGTCATTATCTCGACCCCTAAACCTTTCACTGTATTTTCTCTCTCCTGCCCAGATGAGGAGGAGAGTAATTGTTTGGTTTGGTGGGCACCTGGCACCCAGCCAGAGTCAGCCCACCACCACACATGGTTGTGTTGGAAGTGAGATACCCAAAGCAAACACTGGCAGGTTTACAGGCTTGTAGTGTGTAAAGTAGGAATAACTGGTCATGACAGCAAACTCCAGGCTGCCTACAGTAGACAGCATGAATATAACCATTGTCTTGGCAATGTGGGAAGACTGTATGCTTGGTCTCTATATGAAGAAAACTTCAGCATACAAGGATGCTTCAAAGCAATCCAACCCTCACATATGTCAGTTGCCCCTAAATAATCCTATTGTAGAGCAATACTTTTAATTTTATCCATCTCCTAATCTTCAAGGTCACTTCTCCAGTCTTTCTCATCCTGCAGGCATTCCTCAAGTCAAAATCTTCTCCTCTGGCCCTCAGACCGCTAAGTCTGTTGTTCAATATGGTCAGGATACAGTCAACAGATTCTACCTTGTTTTCTCTACTTTTGGTCATCCACCAGTGATTGTGAACACCTCAAATTGTTATTATTCTTTATCTCATGCTTTTATTATGAACATCTGATACATATCTCCAACTGAAAGTTGTTCAAACAGTGCTTGAAGAACCTTTGGCCTCTCCCTCATCTACAGTTTAGTGAAGACTTTATTTATGTTAGACTCTGTATTCTCACCAGGACTCTTTCCCTTGCTCATCTGAGCCCTGCACCACAGAGAGTCACAGGGGCTGTGAGACACACTGCCTGGGTAAATAAATGTGACAACAATGCTTGCAGTTACTCCTTCTGGAACAGCACTGCCACGTAAGGTCATATTTATTTTCATAGCCTTTGTTTTCTGACCTGTTGATTATAAGACCTTTTTGTTTTGCTGTTCTGACTAAGCTGTTTGTCTTTTGTTGTATCTCATCTGCTGATGAATAGATATCCTCAGCAAACCAAGACTGCTGAACACCCCTGGGACTCCAGTCTCTGTGCAGATATTTGTCATACAGCACTACGAGACTTTGTAGGGAGGTGATGTCGCTTTGCCTATGCTGGCAATGACATCAAAGCAATGATTTAATTACCTGTGTACTGAGAAAGGTTTTGCAAAATATAAATGATTTTGCAATGAAATCCGTAAATTTTCAGTGTCTTACTACAACAGCATTGTTGTCAAATGCTTTCCTACAATCACTGAAGTGTAAGAGTACTACTTGCTACTAATTTGTTGTTCATTAGTATTATGTAGTGTAAAAGTATGGTCCATGAACAATGAACTGGGAAGGAAACCAGCTAGCTCTATTTAGTGCCTTGGCTTCCGAATAGTTGTGCAAAGCCTCATATTGGGCAGGAGCATTATTTATCTTCAGTTGTTTTCTTATGTAATTCTGTCATGGTGGATTTCTTCCTTTCCTTTGAGATGAATTTTAGTTCCCTGCTGTAGTTGTATTCTTTACTTAGAGTGAATGTACCCTTCCTATTCTTGTTGACAGTCTATAACTCTGTAGCTGGCTGCTGGAAGCTTCCAGTTCACCCTATGTAATCCATGTGATTATCCAGATCTTTTCCCTTACTTACATTGCCAGGTTCAGTCTTGTTTCAGCTGGGGGTCTATTTAGCACACAATAGAAGTAGTCCCTGATCCATGTTGGAATAACCTGTATTGCCCTATGTGTTTTTGTGCTCGCAGTGATTCACTGCTGCTTCCTTCCTTTGGAAAGTCCTGACACATTCTCAGCTATATCTGTGAATGTGCTTCTCATGGGTCTCTAGGTCTAGCCCATGTGATTGAAAAGCAGTTCCAAGTCCTTCCAGACAGAAAACTCATCTGAAGAGAAGAAGCTGGCAACACTGCTGTGATGTTTCCTACTGCATGACTGAGCCATCGACTCTGGGTGACCACTTCTAACCAGGAAAGGACCCATTTCCATAGCCTATGAAACCACATCACTAAATCTGTCACTACACTAAAAATTCTGCAGTTAAGAGTAAAGAGGTGGATCTAAATGTGAAATGCTCACATTGCATAAAATATTTATACTCTCATTCTTCCAGAGAGCTACATAGAAGGCTCTTGATCAAAGGTCACCTTTTTTATTGCCTTCTTGCTTGTGGACTACCATCAGAAGTACATGCCTGTTTTACATGTAAAATATGAACTCAGGAACTCCATTCAAGCAATATGGTTTATGCAATTTTATACCTTTGTGAATAAAACAAGTGGTATTACTGTGATAGACATTTGTACCAGTGAATGTTCATTTCTGGTTTTACTAACATTAAAACACTACAACCCATCTGATCAGTGTTAATAGGTATTAAACTGTATGAGCTATGAAAAGTATTGACAGTGCTGGAGAAGTTTCTGTGGACACTTTTGGAAGACTATAAATGCTAAACAACAAAAAAGCTTGAGCAGGCTAGAAAGCACTCTATACAACTGATCTTTACCTCAAGTCACAGGATAATGATGGCTTTCTTCTTTGTGTGATTAGTTCATTACTTTTTACTTATAGCCAGAACCCCTTTTTTGTGACTGTCAGCTGCAGGTGCTGTTCTTAGGTTGGCATCTGCCCTTTGCTGAAAACCTCCACGCAAGGACTGAGATTTCTGTTAGGACACCATCAAGAAAATTGCCATAATGATCCCAGCTAGTGCAAGTCAAAGTGGGCTTGAAGCCTCTTGGAGAGCATGGTGGAGACCTGCTGCCCTTGCAACAGGCTCCTGGAAATCAGTTGTCTCCTGCCATCCAAGAGCCAAGTGCTTTATGAACAGTATGCACCTACTCCCTAAGCCCTTGTGTAGCTACAGAAGTCAGTAAGACCACAGTAAGCATTGACTTTTTGACACTAAGACAAAGAATGTGGAAGGTTCTCCATTTGTTATGTGCTGTGAACCAACGGGCCAACAAACTTCTGCCAGTAAATCCAAACGCTGTCATCAAAGCAGCTGCTCAGGAGCACAGAGGTATGAGTTAATAGATCCTGACAAAGTCAAGCTCATAAATAACTTTATCAAAATACATGAGCATGTCAGATGATAACCTTCTTCTTTCAGTACTAAAGATTAACAAAAGCTCATTGTCACCAAATCACAAAAGGTTGCTGAGGCTATTTTTTGCTGAGTTTCTTAGGAATTAGAGGATAGCTGACAATTTCACTTACAAATATTTGCCTTCCTAGTCAGACAGTGGAAGCTTGGAAGCCTGGAAGAATGATGGCTGTTCTGTATCTGCAGAGAAGGCAAATGAGCTCTAAAGCTATAATCCCTGTTTAGGAAGCCTTCTCTTGGATTGATATACAGAGCAGGAAACCTCTATTAAAATGTGTGTTCTGGATCTGGCCCTGACTTCCGGGACCAGGATCTAGCACAATCCACCTAGACATTGGCTCCTAAAGGCAGCAGCCATACCGGCTGACCTCTCTGGGTGCTCCGGGGAGCATCTGCTGTGCTGAGCAGTCCCAGTTATTTTCTCATCATTCAAAGCTCAGCGACAGCAATCTGCATGCCTTGCTTGGCAGCCATCCCAGTAGCACAAGAGCACTCTGTGATGGGCTCTTTGAGTTTCTCGGCTTGTGTGACTATTTTTCAGACCTTGTAACAGCAACATTTCACACTATCTTCCATGGTTTATGGATACAATGGCACTGTAAGTGAAATATTAGGCATACACTCTTCAAGGGGCTAAGCAAACCCTTAGAGATGATCAGGGATTTTGAGCTCTACTTCTTTCAGGAAAATATATCCATATATATGGACACCCTCCCCCAAAGAAGGATGGATTTGGAACCTCTGCTCTCTGACAGGTCCCATTCTCACATGTGGAATTCCAAGAGCAATGACAGATTAGAAACTCATGCCAAAGTCGCTCAAGCATTTAATAGAGTCTGAAGAAGGCAGTGTCAATCTTTCCTTTGTCCAGAATTACTTTAGCAGAAGTATGCAGGCTCTTCACATTCTCTGCATGGTTCAAGTGAAGCAAAATCTCATCTAAGTGCAGCAATCTTGGAGCATTAAATTACATTTAACCTAAATCGTTAACTGTTGTTGATTCTCCATGTTGTAATTATATTGGCTAGAAATGAGATCAAGTCAACAGCGTGGAGGAGACGTCAGTGGGGTGACTGTGAAATGACAGGCAGCAGCACCAATCCCTGGCCCCTCTGCGCAGCTCGTGTGTGCTCGCAGCTCCAGGCTGGGAGGGCTCAGGGGAGGAGGGGGGCTCTGCACATATGTCCAGAAATTGCTGCAGTGGATGGCTTGGCTTGGCTCTCGCTGCTATTTAAAGGCACATGAGCTGCATGTTAAATTGGGCATTAGTATTTGCCTGGCTCTCCAACATACAGCGGGTCTGACTGTGCTATACACACATGGAGGACAAAATGCAGGCAGAGCCCATAAGCACAGAAATGACAGGACACCAGGGGCTGACTGCTGCTTCTCTCCAGATGACAATTTCATAAGGGCAGCTCCCTAAACCAGAAGAGTAATAGCAAATTAGGATTATGGCTTGCCACTGTGCTTTGAGCTGCCAAGAAATGATTGGTTTCTTCTTCAGCATGCCAGCTCAGGTAAATCTCTGGACTTTTAGTCTGCTAACCTATGACAAAAAGAAAGAGTGTTTGCAAGCATTTGCAAGCTGAAAAAATAAAGAGGATTTGTCTCTCCCATCACCAAAATATTCAGCATGGGTGCCCATTGCTAGCAGCTATTCCAGCTCTGCAGGAGGTGCCTGCAAAGCCCCAGGACACCTCAAGATTTACAATGGACTTATTCTAGAAAAATTAAACAAGGAATTCTGCAAAGTCCTTAAAATTGCTGTCTAAAATACCTATCAGCTGACAAGCAAAATATTACCAAAAAGGTCTTAAAACACAAGTAAGTGAGGGAGCAACCAGAGCACAAAGAAACTGAAGCTGTCTATACTAGCAAATTAAACATGCCTGGGGCCATTCCCTGGCACTGAGGCCAGTTGGCAAGGAGAAGCCTGCATCCATAACATTAAATTGTCTCACTCTCCAAAACAGGGTGGCCACATGGAAACTGGTTCTGGAAGCAGTCCCTGGCCCATGGTGGTACTGAACTCTACCCAGGAACTGATTGGGGTAGAACTACTTGGCACTGGTCAAAATGTGTCAAGATCTGTGCTAAAAATCTGTGGTGTGGAGGATAGGGAGTGCTGAAGGGTGTTCCTGGTACTGTTAAATATGGTGGTATTGAGGTAGCCTGAGAATTTCAACCACTGTTATGGACAAAAAGAAAAATCTCAGAAAGAACAGGAGCAACTCCACCCTTTTAGGTTCCTGGTTGGGAGCATGAGGACAGGTAAGATGTGTGCTTTGCACTGAAAGCCCTGCTGGCAGGAGTCACAGCCCTCATGCCTTGGGTGGGCACTCACCTCCTCTGGAGTACAGCTTCGCGTTTTGCCAACGAGCAGCTTTTCCAAATTTTTTTTCTAAGTATAGCTTTTCCTATGACTTTGTTTGGTTTGAAATGCTTTGTTTTGCTGTAATTTGCTTATTTATTGTTCTGCACTCTGCAACTGCTGATATGTATGTACTTTCACCTCTCAGCCCTTTTCCATCTTTGAATTTCATTTTCATGGCAAAAGATGGCAAACATAAACACTGAATAAGACAGCCACAATATTTGTTGTGATGGAAGACATCAGCGCTTAGTTATTTAAAACAAAACAAACTAAAAAAACCCCAAATCCCAGGAAAGATGACTCCCTGCTTCTGATGGCAGCTCCTTTTGTAAATCTGAACAATGAGGAGCAGGCTGGCCATGGAGCTGGGCTGTGGTTTCTTAATACAATGTGTTCAGGGGCAATGTTCATTTCAGTTATTCTCACAATTGCTCATTTCCATCACATAGCTGACATTTCTTGGCAGGATTTTTTTTTTTTCAATTGTATCAGGTCCCTAATCCAGTTGAAAATAGAGTCCTGTAAAATGTTGTGCTGTCACAGCTGAATGGGCTGAAGACCAGCAGGCAGGACACAAGAGATGGAGAATGGGAGGTAGGGAAGGTAGCAAATATTGAGCTTGCACTGAGTTTACAGTTGCTCTCTCTTTCTAAAGCCTGCTGCTTTTGCTTTCTGCTCCACCTGTGGGTGAAAGCATAATCTGAGGAGATAGTGAGCTCAGGCTTTCACAGCTGTTCCACTGTTTGTTTTCTTTTTCTTCTCCTTCCTTCTCAGACTTCAGTGATGGTTTGTGCAGATAGTCCCATGCTCCTGTACTGCTTTGGCAAAGCAGTGCTTAAGCTTCTTCTTTCCAAGAAGGAATCAGTCAGAAGGCAGGATGTTTTCACAGCAAACATCAGTTTCTTTTGCCTGTATAAGATTGGTAGACCTGGCCAGTGCAACCACCCCTTTGAAAGCAAGTCCCTAGTCCATGAGGACTTCAATGATCACTCAGGTTACTTAGTAGGGTTTTTTTTTCTGCATTCACCTTCACTAAAAAGATTAACAGCTATCAGATGTTTAATGCAATTAACAGTACTTTTGAAAGGAGAAGAACTGAGAGTAGAAGAGAAGGAACATATTAGGGAATGCTCCTTCAATTAGATTTTTTCAGCTTGATTTGGTCTAATGAAAATCACTCTACAGTATTTAGGGATATGGCTGAAACGATCATGGAGGTGTTTGCAGCTAAAACCAGCTCTCAGGCATCTGTGGTTGAATTACCCAGTGTGTAGATTATCTGTGCCACAGATAAAGAGCTAGCCTGAGTCTGACATGGCTCATTAACACCAGCACCACATATATAAAGAGCTGCATATTCCAGAGTCAGGTTGGGTCTGGAAATAGTCCAACCACTTCCATTCAGGGCAAAGCTAAGGCCTTCTCTCTGAAAACCGGTCTGGATGTGAGCTGACTGTACCTGTATTATATTCCCTGCTGAGCTCCTGGAGAATCATCACAGCTCATCACAGGCTTAGGCACAGTGTGACAGAGGTAGTTTGGGTAATTTCAGACTTGTTAGGTCCATCTAAAAAGCCACATCTAACATGAGTTCCAACTAAGTCTAACTGGATCCTTGGATCCAAAAAGCCGTGGACCATCTCTGGTCTGTGTTCTCACAGACCTGCATGGTTCCTTGTATCCATCACCCAGACTGTCTCAGCACTCCTGAGGCTCCAGTGGGGAGCTGATGATATCTTGGAGGATTTGTGAAGCTGCAGAAGACTGGAAAAGAGGTAAACATTAAAAGACGTGGTACGGGTCAGATCAAAGACATTAAAAGGCTGAATAAAAAATTGCCTGCTGCACTGCGATGGGGAGAAGAAACTCAGATACGAAGTAGCAGCCCACAGGGGTTGGCCAAGAGTAAGTTACACTGAAACAAGTTAATTTCTTTCTACATTTTGATCCAGCCCTGCCTGTGGCTGAGGTTTGTCTTGCTCCTGGCTATGGGTGTTTTCCAGCATTTGCTAAAGATGCAGAGATGATGTCACCAACCTCAGTGCTTGGGTGGTCCTCATTGCAGCCCTCTTTCCTAGGAAATGAGGTGGCTTGATGGTGCAACTTCTGCCTGGCACTGACTGATCCATGCTTCAGCAGTAACCTTTTCTGATGAGCCTTTCGCAAATGAAGGGTCATTTTACTGCTCCTGGTTCTTGACTGGCAGAATATCAGTTGTTACACAACTGCAATAAGCACCAAAAGGGTTTTACCCAATTCACAACACAGTATGAGGAGACAGAAATGTTTAAATAAGGTATCCAAAACCCCTGCATTTTTCCACAAAAAACCCTATATCTTTCCACTAATTACACTAGAGTAAGAAAGAAAATTAAATACCCTCCTTAAAGTATCTTTAAGTAGCAGTTTAATTCTAAACTGGATTTATGTAGACATTAGATTTCCTCTATTACAACTGTGCTCTACTTGTACACTAAGTAATTATATGATTGGGAAAGGTTGTGCAGGTATTATATATGTATTCTTCCATACCCTGAAATATTTTGATATACATTTAAAAGAGGAAAACCTACAACTCCAGACATTGCCTGGAAGAATCCAGTTAAAAGTGTAGGGATGTAAGTGTAAAGACACACTTGTCTTACAGCAAAAGACACTGTGAAAGACCCAGCACTAATATGCTGCCCCTCACACTTTTCAAACCACATATTCTGTATATGCCACATCCAGGAAACTTCCTTTTCTGGTTCACCAGTACTGAACAGTGATCAGTATTTTCCAGTCCTTCAACTGATTAACACCTTATTCATCACATACCTGAAGGGAGGCTGAATTACACCTGTGACTCAGATTTTTTTCTTACTATAATTATACACCTACAGCAAAAATGGAGGTTTCATGACTTTGTTGCTTCAGATAATGGATGTGTCTGTGTGCTGACAGTGATGTGAGTTATCCATCTGCCTGTCTCCTGGCTATCAGAGAAAGACTTGTGTGACTCATCTCTGGGGTACCAGCTCAGATTCTTCACACTAGTTTCTTCTTGTTTCCTTCCTTTTTGAATTTTGCTCTGTATGTACAGGAAAATCTGAGACAATCAATCCCATTATTACATTTTAAGGCAGATTATGTGGCTCAGTTTGAGGATCTCACCTCACTGCAGGTGCCAATGTCCACCCATTTGTGTCAGAGCTGGCTGCTCTGGGCTCCCCTTTAGCCAAGGAGGGAAATCAGGCCTGATTCACCTTCACTAGATTAAACATCAGCATTGGCATGAGATGACTCCTGCTGTAAAAGTGTGGGTTGCCTTGCTGACTCCTGAGACAGCCTGCATGACATGCTCTAGCATCGATGGCTACTGCAGAAAATCTGCAGTGACGGTGATGCATCCTGCTCCAGGTGAGTCAGAAACATGCATTTTGGGATCCGATAAAATAACCTGCTCTGTTATCCAGACATAGTCTCCCACCCCTCTCTACGTGACTTATTGCTCTTTCTTTTATTATATTTTTGTTGCATAGATAATATTTGGGCAGATCCACTGGATTAATTGGCATGACAAATACAGGGCAAAATGAAGTTCTTTTATGCCCATATAAAAGAACACCTCATCTGCTGAGATAAAATGCCCCAGGTGGCCTTTCCCTCTGCCCCACCCTTGAATCAACAGGCTTCTAAAGTAATATACAACCAAAATTTTGTACTTGTATCAGAATAAGCTGGACACCCTTCAGCCTCAAGTCACCTTGGAAAGGCTCTCTGGACTGATACACCTGTGCCAGTCCTCCAGTGCCGAGGCGGTTCCCACTACGGTGTGCAATGGGAAAATCCCAGGAGTGCCAAGGACATAAAAGCCTGGCACTCCCCTGGGATGTGGAACATCCGTTCTGCAGATGGCAGGGTCTGCTGTCCCCTGTGGAGGCAGGAGGTAGCACAAGCTACTCAGACTGACGCTCAGGTGTCAGAAAACCTTCAGAAACTGTCCTGTAAACCAACTGGAGACTAATCTGACCTTTTGATTTGCTGTGATTTCCACTTTGGTGCAGCAGCCCAGCACTGTAGGCAATGCGCCTGGGTGCCCACCAGCACTGATTTGATCTTTCAAAAAAATAATTGCTGATTTACCAAGCTATGGCTTTAGAGACCTGGTTTCAAAGGAGGCAGCATAATATATTCTTTTCAGGATCTGAAATGGTCCATTTCATGGGTTTTTTTCACTAGTTATTTTAATGTATACATCCAATAAAAGGGTAGTATCTAATCCCAACTCTAACGCCACTGGCTACTTTTAAAATACAATTGTAGCATTAAGCCCTTTGCTGGACAATCCTTCTGGGAGGAAGAGAGAGAAAAGGAAGAGCCTAGCAGCAACTGAAAAGCCATAAAATTTTAACAACAAATATTTATGGAATCACATATAAGCCTTTTCAGGATTATAATCAATTTCAGTGACAATAAATTTAAGGAAGTATCATCGCAACTTAAATACAGTTATAAAAGTGCAGCCTAGATAGTTATGTAAAAAGGAGAGATTAAAAGTTCCACAGCATTCACAGTAACTTTGCTGGGAAGCCTTGGACCAAACCAAACAATAGGTATATTCACTGAGGAACACCCAAAAAACTCTCATGTGATGCGATTTCTGAAACAAGCGCCCTGAGTTTGGTGAAGCCCAATGCTGTTGTGCTGAGAACAGCCAGACTCAGACTCAGTGGCCTTCACCTCTGAAAGGTGCCACCCCACCAATTTATGGCCATGCTGGTTTTGAGCAAGAGGTTGTAAAAACCTACTCTTACATCATATATACTTGTAATGAATTTTTTTTTAGTACCATTTCACAAGCATATTTATGTAGGCTTTACTCCTTCTAGGCCTTTAGAAGCCACATCCAGAACAAGATGTTCCTTCCATAACCCAGCCTTCTCAACATTGTTATCCACCTTCATGCTCTGGAAGAAAACCTTTCTTCTTGTCTCCCTCAGTCTTTGATACAGTCCCAGAGAGTAGGACATCCATGAACTGCAGTTTGCCTCCCAAAGGTAGTGGAAGTTCCCAGCTCCAGCTGGTGCCTAGGGCCAGGGTTTCCCTTCCTATTCCTGACTCCACTGCATCTCGCAAGAGCTGCAGCCCTGCCTGCTAATGATGCGCTGTTCAACAGCATCAAAATAATGTTTTACAATGTGGTGAGACTGACAAAGTACTTCAGCTGGCCAAGGCTGTGAGAGAAAAACACCAAGGAGTCAAGTAAGAGCAGAGTGGTGCAAAAGGCCCTCAGATCTTTATTTCTGACATCAGAAATGATGCCCTCCAGGGCTGCATTCTGACAGGAAAGGCAGGAGCTTGTGCATAGAATTTTTCAGGAATGTCTCCATTAGTTTTAATGACCAGGCATAATTGCAGCACAGATTTTGAACCAGGAACCTGGAAAGTTTTGACAAGCTTTATCAAAACTTTTGCAGTTCGTCTCAAGGACTAGCAGTACAATAAATGTCATTCTCTAGTTTATAGTCATAATCCTGGAGCAAGAGCTGACGATTGTTAATTTTATGCTTTCTTTCTTTCTGCTTACTCATTATGTCAGCATATTTCATTTCTGCTACACTTTCTGAAATCAATCTTCATTTTAATGTATAGCTCCCTACTGCCTTTTTTTTCCAGTAAACAGACAAAGATTTAGTGTTGGCCTCTAACACACTGAATCCATTTATGATCGTTTACATAATCAGATTTTCAGTGCACTGTAAATCTGTCTTTAAATGCTTACATTGCTCCAGGACTAAACTGGTTAACTTTCTGAGTTCTTTTTCATGATTTGTGTACAAGTCACCACTTTAAGGAACAGTTAAGATGCTATTTTGGTGGGGCTTTAGCACCTTCTATGTGTCATTGATTATTTTTTTCCCAATGGGGAATTTCTACAAATGATGCTGCATTTCAGAATAAGAACTACTTTGGTCATAAATATCTTCTAAGCTACTAAATGTCAAACTTCCTTGCAGCAGTAGCATAATTCATCTCTTGAATATAGTGATTGACTTCCACAATTAAACAAAGTGATGAAATTTCACAGGGAGGAACAAGTAAATCTAGCCAAAACCTTAACATGCAGATGTGTGGTGAACCTATGAAGCAGCTCTGATGGGAAGCAGGAATGTGCTCCTACAGGCTGCCCATGGATTTCCTTCATGTATCTGGCACCCTGCTTTTAAGCTCTGAGGATTATCAGGACTGATAGGAGCAAGACAAGCCCCGGTGCAGGACAGTGCAACCAGGGCCCTGAAATGGTCCCTTCCCACCATGGAGGACCAGACTTCCTCAAGCACAATAGTTTATTCTGCTGTGTCCCTTGCCAGTGGGCCACACAGCAAGGTGTAAGCCCAATGGAAGGGCCTGGCAGCTGCTGAATCAGACACCAGAGGAGCTTGCCCAATTTACCCAGTTGCTTCCCCAATGTGGGTGTTAAGAGGCTTCAGCTGAGTCATGGCTCAACAGACACGTGTGCCACCTTGTCTTGAAGAAATTGGAGGGTGAAACCCTTCAGCAGCTGCCAGCCAGCCTGAAGCGTGGAAGCACAGCTGGGGATTGCTTGCATTTGCACGGGTGAGTCTGACCAGCAGCTGATCCTTCCCTGAAGCATGACATTTCTTCCTCTCCAGTGTGAGGACAGCTCTACAGAAGTGCAACCCATTACACAAGCTGAGTTTCTAAATTGATTGCAGTAAATCGACAAAATTTTCTCATACGGAAGCACATTGGTTCATACCTTCTCATATAAAGCAGACTCAATACCAGCCACTTTGAACTCAGTTTATAACTGTGCACACTGAGGTGTTATTAAATCATTTTAGAAGCTGAACTGGCATGGAGAGTGAGAAAATTGCAGTAGGATGTAGCTTGTGAGTGTGGACAGATGCCAAATACAAAGTGTCCAAGTTCAAGGCTGGGAGATAACAGCTGTCCAAAGTCACAGCTGGCTTCAATTGTTTCCTGAGATAGCATTGCCTTGCAAAACTAAGGGTAAAGGAGCAAATGATAATATGGATTTAGCTGGACAAAATCCAATATAACTCCACTACAGTTGGGTAAGTATCGCTTTGTTTACCTTATGCCAATACACAAGACTTAAAACAGCCAGACATATCTATTTTAAAACACTTGGTGCAGGTACAACCCTTGGTTTATCCTGGAGGTTTATTTTAAGCACATAAAGTTGCCTAGATGCAGACTAGGAAAAGAAACAGGTGGTATGGAAGAGACAGAAGAGAGGAAGGAGCTGGAAGGAGACAAGCCTGAAGGAAAGCTTGGTGAAAATAAGTCAAAATATTTGAACCCCCGAAATACTGAATGAGAAAAAAAACTCCAACAAAGCCACCTAAGCTCTAAAGGGTTCAGATGGCTCATGTGGACAGCAAGCACTGCCTATGGATGCTGTCCCTGACTATCTGATACCAACTCCATGATGATATTTATGGGACTTCAGGATGTTTTTTTTCCTTTTAAAACTTAGGAACAGGTTAAAAACATTATTAAAGTTATGATGTTAAACTCTTCAGAGTCTGGAAGTGCTTGAAAGAAGCACATCTGTGCTCTCTGTGCACACCCTATGTCGAGTGGCCTTTAACCACACACACGGGTCATACCAATAGCCCAGACTCTGCTGTGCTGGGCTTTCTCCAGTGTTTGACCTCACAGACTCCTGCCCCCTGTAATTATGGGCTGTGGCACTCTGCTGAGTTCAGCAGGGCGGGCAGGCAGGAAAATTGTCCAGGAAGTACCTGATGAATTTACAGCGCTTTCGGGGCTGGATGGCCTCATAGCCATTGAGTGTTAAATTGTTCTGTTAGATACAGACACAAATTCTTCCTAAAACCTTGAGTAGTTTCTTTTGCAGTGTCCAGGACTTTGGCCCCAGAACTGAAAAAAAAAAAAGGCATATTGCTTAATTGAGAGTATATGATCCTTATCAACCAGGTGGTGCAACACTATGAAGCAAAGGAGAAGGTCAGCACCCAGTAGTCCCTGAGCTGCCCACTTTAGTCCCCTGTTCCATACATTCAGCTGTAAATTTGCCCTTACAGAACAACATCCAAATTTATCCCTTGCATGGGTTCGAGCTGGAT
Source organism: Corvus cornix cornix (assembly GCF_000738735.6). NCBI lineage: Eukaryota > Metazoa > Chordata > Aves > Passeriformes > Corvidae > Corvus > Corvus cornix. Next base: position 13,223,840 of record NC_047057.1, on the reverse strand, counting down.
CTAACTTTGTTCTCTGTCTGAGGGATGTGAACTGTGCTAAGGATCAGTATGTTGCAGCTAAGGCTGTGCATGCTGCTCTCAGGGGGAGCATGCACTGCCCTAAGGGTGCTGCAGGTTGGTGGGGTCCAGGTGGAAATTTTGATTGCTCACTCTACCTCATTTGCTGGAGTTTTTGTTCCTGGTAGGGAGTTGAGTGTTATTCGAGGTGGTCTCTGGAGGACTTTTCAGTGTGATTGGGGCACAGCTGCTGGAAAAGACCATCTGCCCACAGAATAATTATTTATTCTGGGAGGGAGATCAGAAGAACTGAGATATTTTTTACTATCTGTTCATATTAGGAGTGTTTCTAACCAGATATGGATCTGAGTTAGATTTTCAAATTCTCACATGCTTGAACTTAAAAGTAACCCAAATCAGGCTGCATGGTCAAGGACTGAATATTCAGTCATGGTCATAGACAGGGCTGAATATTCAAGTTCCTTGAATCAAGGAAGAAAAAGATGGGCTTGGATAAAAACATGTATATGCAAGAGAGAAAACATAATTGATGAACTTGGAAACTGCGTTGTGCAGCTCTGGGTTCATCCCCTTTTCCAGCTCCAGCATACATAGAAAGGGTGTTTTCCAAAACAGGCCAACACAGTGTATTCATGGATTTGAATCGTTTCTGTGTGCAGAGTACTCCAGCTGAACATCCTTAAAGTTAGGGTCCTTTTGCAGAATTGACACAAGGGGACTGGCTGTCCTGGGGGATCTCTAATAAGCCATATTTACTGTGAGGCTGCTCGGTGCAATCTCATCTGCACAGATTTGTAATGGAGCTGTTACAGGAGTGATTGTGGGATTTGCATTTTTGCACATATAGAAAGGTGGAGCTCACATTTCTGCACAAGGCTAACCTTGAAAATCAGAGCTGGAAGGAATGTGGGAAGGAATTCACCCTGCAGTGCAAAATGTGGATTTTGATAGGGGAAGCACCCTCAGTCATCACCTAGTGAACAAGAAATGTATTCCTGAACTGCATAAATGCAGCAGACTCTCTGGTGTTTTGATGACAAAGCAATGGCACCCTTTTATAGGAAGCACCTGAAGGGACTTAGGCTGCAGCTTCCCAGGGTGCTGAGCCACTTGAGCAGCTCCCTGCCTGGGAAGGGGCCCCCTCAAAATAAAATATCTGCCCTGAACACACAGTGGGGAGTTGGTGCTGAGTGAGGGATGTGCTGCTGGCCGACTGGGTTTGGAGCTTTTTCTCACTGTGTGTATGCTGAAGGCCTGTTCAACCTAAAAAAGAAGGAAGAAAGAAAAGCTGTAAACTGGATATCCTCCATGTACACTCTATTAGATTCTCTAATCAGATAATATATTGGTCAGCAATAGGCTACAATACCCAAAACTTAGATCAGCTACTATGGGGTTATATATTTTAAGGCAGAAAGTTGACATAGAGTCAGGCAAACCAATCCTTGGACCCACTCAGTTAGAAATACATCTAACAACAAATTTGTGGCAGAAATTTCAAAAGAATGGGATAAACCACAGCAGTGTGACAGTATATATGCTCTTTCTGTTTGCTGAGCCCTCAGGGTTCCTCTTTTTTCCCCAGCCAGAAGATTCTCAGATCTAACATTTAAAGTGGAAGTGGCAATGCTCCTGTAATTTCTTGACACTTTTAAATGCATGTGTAAATGTGATTTCTTAATTAACAATGAAGCCGAACAGTTTGCTGAAGATGTTTCAGTAGAAAGTTTTTGAAGCTGTATTTGTAAACAAATTGCAAATCTCTTCAAATCCATAATTATCTGTCACAACTGATGAGCACTGAAAAGATCTTCCAAGATACTGTTAACCCTTTAGAGCTGTTGGAGCTGTGATTTGTTATAACTTTGTTGCTTCAAACGGGGTATGTTAATATGAAGTTTATATTCACCACATGGTTCTGTGAACTAGATTTAAGGCAAAGAGCAAACACTGTGAAACTGTGATGAAGTCTGGAGAGCTGGTGAAAGCATGCTTGCACAGACAGCATAGAGCCAAGTGTGAGACACCCTGTACACTCCTGTGGGATGTTCCTTAACATGAATGGCAAGCTGAAAACGCTGGTTGGCTGCCTCAAATGCCAGCTGTGCCCACAGGCTCATCTCTCAGCACTTCCTACCTCTGAGAACTCCAAAACATGCTGAATAAGCTGTGGGCATCACCGCTTCTAGTTCTGGTAGGGAAGCTGGGAGGTGGGAAGGAGACTGCATTGTACCTGCTCCTCCTTATGTGGGTTTTACCTGACACAGCCCAATGTGAGCCTGAAGCACCCCCAGCCACCCACCTCCAGAAGGACCAGTCACACAGTCATCAGAGTTTTGAAATCATTTCTGTACCTTTTTAAATTACTATTAGTATCGAGAGCAAAAATGCTGTCCCAGCTCTTGGATTTTTGACTGACATGAAGACTGTGAGAAGGGTGGGTGCAGCTGTTCCCGGTGTCCTGCCCCAGTGCCCCTCAGCAGACATCCCGTTTGTCTCTTCTTTCAGGATGGATGTTTGGAAGATACCTATCTCTCAGTTTCAACCAATCTGCATAAGGCCACACTTCTGACACTACAGCCACCCCCAGATACTCTGAGCAGTTGACCAGACACGTGTCCTGCTAAATGTGCCACACCTGTCACACCAGAGTTCCCTTATACCCTGAATTAGAAGCTGGTGAAAATATGGCTGCTGGTCCAGCAGCGACAGTGGGAAATATGGAGAAGGGATGCAGCATGGTTTAATCCTAACACTGGGCCTGGAATGGCCCTGGTCAGAGCTGAGATCTGAGCATCCATCCTGTAGGAATGTTGTTATAGGAGCTTTAAAGCAGCTCACACTGGTCACATGTGCAATATGGGACCCTCCAATGTATCCTTTCGAAGACTGTCAAAAAATAGACTCTCAAATGTATTCCTGTGCATTTAAAAATAGAGTTACAGAAACAAATTGCATCTCATAACAATGATATTTCTGACAGATATATTCCTCAATTAATGCTATTTGGACTTGTGATAAAAAAGTGAAAATACCAGCAGTATCTCCTTCTACAACCTCACTCTTAAGATTTTTGATAGTAAAATAATTCTACATTACAAGGTAATTTCCCCCAGCTAATCCTTGGCCTTGAGCATGCCACAAAAGGACATTCCATTGTGTTCAAATAATGAGAATTACTGCTGGCACAAAAAGGAGGAGCTCAGCATCAAGGACAACACTCAGTTTTATCATGCTCCCATGTACCCTGCTGAAGATAATAAAAGGAGACTCCTCCAACCAGAAATTTTTGTTGATCTCTAGCATTTGAAATAATAATCTCAAAAATGATCCTGAAGGCTCAAGGATGGCAAAGACCTTTGCATACAATAAGTATTTTAATAGCTCATTTTTCAAGTTTACTCCTAGCAGACAATACATACTTTTTTCCCCCCTAAGTTTGTTTTGAACCATGGCTGTATTTGTTTTGGGATGAGAACTGCATGATGCTTCTCCTTCATTCCTGGGACTACAGTCCTGTGAAGTGAATGAAACACTAACATTAACAGTAGTGGCACTCTTTGCTCATCCTTTGGTTCATCTCCTGTGCTAGGCTGAGCACTGTAATCTTTCCCTTAAGCCTTCCATGTAGCAACCAACCCATGGAGCCTCTGATTTCTCAGACTGAACCCCCAGCCTTCCCCAGTTCCTGCCCTGAGAGGGGCACTGTGGCACCCCCAGCACTGCACAGCTCAGAGAGAGCACAGTGGCAGGAGGAGGGAACTGAGGTCTTTGCAGTGCCAGAACATAAGACATTTCTTCCATGAGGCAAATGTGGGTTTGTGGTTCAGGAAAACTTTTGGGACCTGGCTTTCTATCCCCTGGAGTTTTTAATTGTAAACCAAAAAGCTATACACAGAATGGTTTGGGGAAAAGGAGCTGAAGTCTTAATTTTAGACTAAAAATTGAGTTTCCAGATGGAGTTTGTAGTTTTGTAACCTAAAGCTGTGGTGTGTATTAATACACCCAAAGTGGCAGCACAAGTTTGTTTTGCAAAGACAGCAAAGCAAGGCTGAAATGAATCCTAGCTGAAGGCAACAGCACAATTCCTGTGGTCCTCAAGGACCTGAGATTTTCTTTAGAAATGGAGATGGATGAAGTTCAGAGGCGAACGAAGTTCAGAGGCGAACGAAGTTCAGAGATGACTGAAGTTTTCAGTTGTGTTTCTAGTGAAGCACAACTTCCTCTGCCTGATCCCTGAGGCAGCACCAAATGTCTTGCAAAGGCAGCCCTGCCTGAGGGGAAAATCCTATCCTGGCCTGTCACCTCTGTTTTCCATCCCTTGGGGATGAGTTCAGGGGTGCTGCCCAAAGTGGGACCCCCGAGGCAGATGGAGAGGGATGGGGGCAGAGGGCAACTCGCAACAACTCTGCCTTTCCCACCTGCAAAGCCACAGTGTCAGCTTGCCTCACCACTTCTTTCAGCCCGTGTGTGGGAGCAGAGGGGAGTCTCCACCATCACCCCCATGTCTGGCTGGTGAAGTGGGGGGAGCCCCTCTGTCCCAGGCTGTCGGGGGGCAGGGGAGGAGCAGGATTCCAGGCAGTGCTGCTGGAGGAATGTTTATGTAGGTCTTGTTGGTTCTTAATTACTTGCTGGAAGCAGGAGAGTAGGCACAGAGGAGGAAGGACAAAGCGACAACACTTTGGGGAGGGGCTGAATTGCATTGTTAGGCAATTGGCAAGGGCCAGAGTCATCCTGTGGCTTCACCTTCACCAGGAACAATGAAAAAAGCAGCAGTGTGGCCACTACCACCACCTCTCCATCAGTCTTTGCTGCTCCTGTATCTTCTCCTTCTACTGAAGCAGCTGCTTTCCACGTGTTGAATCAAATCAGAGGATGTAACTCAGCAAAAGTCTGGGTTTTGGTGGGTTTTTTTTTAAAACCCTGTAGGTATTTTTCAGCTAGATCAACCTCTGAACAGGTTTGCTCTAAAGCTGTGCTAGCAGAGCAGAAGCACTGGCACAGGTTGAAGACGAAGGAGAGAGCCTGGCTGAGCCCAGAGTGCACAAGCAGAGGTAACCCTGGAGTGCTACAGTTGCGGGGCAAAAGCCAGTTAACTCTGGAAAACTAACGCCCTCCTCATGCACATGGGGAAGAAGTACAAAGCTGATCCTCAGACAAAATCTTTATTTCTCAAATTTTTATAATTACCTCTAACTTCTGAGTCTGGCAGCACTATGGTTTGTATGCCTTCCACCTACAGTTTTCCATAGATTGTTCATTCTTAATTAAATGAGAGTTGTCACAAGAGGACAAGGTCTGACACAATGAGTAAGGAATGAAGAAATCGACAGTAAAACAGCCACAAGTCAATGAAGGCAGTGAATTCACTGTGAGTGAGTGAAATGCAGGAGGAATAGGTAAGCAAACAGGATGACTGGCTGATTTTACTGCGAAGATGGTAGGGTCCATCCCCACCATAACTTTATTGCTGTTGGCAATAGTTCTAAGCCCCGTGTTGCCCCTGTGCTGGATGTGGCCAGTGGCCCAGGCACTGCAGCAGGAGCAGTCACCTGCACACCACTCCTGTAGGGATTTCTCTTGCTGTCTCCAAGTTTATCTTGTTAGTGTTATTTGGAAATTCAGGGTTAAGGATACAGCTCTGTCTCCCTATTTCCTTCTGCATGCTTGTGTATCCTTTGCCAATTGCACACTCAGTTCCCAGAACATGCTCTAAATTCAGTGTTTACAGCTTGCTAATTCCATGAAAGTTTCTCTGATGGAGATGCAAACATTAATTGACCATGCACTTTGATACCCAAGAAAAAAGTTTCCCTTGTCTGCTGATTTTTTCATACCTGTACGATTGCAAATGTTTCTTCTATCTTTAGGGAGCACTGGCCCATTGCTTTAAGTGGGCTCTGTGGTGCATCCTCAGGCTGGTGCTGGCCCACAGCCACAGCAAACAGAAATACTCTAAAGTGGGGCCACAACCAGACAGTTGAGCTCAGCACATCATCACAAGGGTGTGCAGAGCTGGACATGGGGCTGAGTTTGGGAAAATGCCCCCTCCCTTCCCATGTAAATGTAGGTACTGTCCCAAGGATGCAGGATGTGGCTCCACAGAGAGTGGAGGGGATGAACAGGGAGAAGACTGGAGGGTGGAGTGTTGGTGTAGGATGTTACGGGTGAGAATCTTTGGTGTGGTGGTGGTGGTTTGAGGGGTGCAAGAGGTGTAAAGGGCTCCTTGTTCCCTGTGGTGTTCAATAGGAGGGTCTGTAACAGAATCACCCAGGCCAGAGACCAGATGAAGAAAACTTCCTGGCCTCAGGTCCAGCAGCAGAGGGCTTTCGATGGATTGCAACAAGTTTTCTTCACTGGGAGCTGCCGCTTCAGATGTTCCAAGGCCCTTGGCATCCACACACACTCTGCAAATAGGAAGCCATCCTGTCTGTGCCCAGGGCTTGTTATCTGCAGGCAGAGGGCAGGAAGAGACTCTGCAGAGTGTTGGGATGGTGTGATTGCAGCTGCCAGCCCTGTGCCATGCAGCCGTGGGATGCCTGTCACCGGTGAAAACTGAATGCAAAGTGAGGGCTGTGGGGGGCTGTCACCCCAGTGGGGACCTTTTTCCAGTCATGAGGACAGTGCAGCACTGGCCCAACCTCTGCTGTCACCTCCTAACTTTAATCCCTCATCCTCTGGCTGATTTCTGGGCCCAGTCCAGCTTTTTGTGTGTTTTGCAGGAATTGGCAGCTCTGAAACTGCAGCTTCCTCACTTGGATGGGTGATGAGATGATGAGGATGACAACTGTGCTGGAGGGAGGGATTTAATGCACCCTCCCAGTACCTCCCAGCACTGTATTAGTCACAAAGGTCACATCTATTAGCAGACAGAGCTGTAGTGTGTGGCAAATGGGTAACACATTACCAGCTTCTTGTTTCCACTCAGTAATTCATACTAGAAGGGAAGTACTGTAGTGTCAAACAATTTCTCTGGGACCTGAGGTCTCAAGACAGGGAATGCTGCTTCCATCCACTGGTTAAGAGGAAGAGGAAGGAGAGGGGGGAAGCCACCAAAAGATTTTGCCTATATAAATGATTTACTTAAATTCGCCAAGGGGATAGGAGAGTAAGAAGTGAAGCAAGAAGCAGTCAGTGAACCTTTTCTCCTATTGCCTTTGTATTTACAAGGAGAGTTCTGGCAGATCCTTCCCCATGGGAGCTTTCTAACCAGACCTCTTCAAATCCCATGTTGGGTATCCATGTGTTACTGCCTGTCTACACAAGCTACAATTGCCTTAGTAGTGGAAATGAAATGAGAAAACTCAGTTCCTAAGGAGCAGGTCCATAGGGCAAAGGCTTGGGTTGCTGCCTGAGGAAGAGTTGGCAGCAGCCACCACAGCTGTGGGAAGAGGTTACCTCCCTCATGGTGGTACAACTGTTAGTGCTGCTGTGTGGTAAATGAGATCAGAGATCTGAGCTGGCTGGAAAATAATTTTTTTTTCCTTTTTTCCTCCTTTCAGCTGGATGAGTTTTCAGCCAGACCAGTTCCCCGGGCCAGATCATGGTGCAGCTGCATGTTGACTTGTGATGGCATGATATGAAGACAGCACAAAAATAGACTAAAGGCACAGATGGGAGAGATTCTTTCAAAAGACAATGCTCACCGGACTGCAGCCTGAATGACCTCTGAGGCTCCTCCTTCCCAACAGTTAACAAAAGCTCTGTTAGACAATCCTTCAGCAATCCTGAGGCTTTGCGCTGCGGAAAGTCTGCTCTTCTTCCAACATCTGTCTTCACATGCCAGCTTCCCCTCCCCACTGCACATGTGCAAGAGGAGCAGATGTGATAAGGAAGACAAACAGGAGGATGGATTCTGAAAAGGTGGTTGAGACCCACAGATGTAACCTCCTGCTGCCAAAATACATCCTTGAATAGCGGGGATCAAGGAGTGGTCTGTGTGGAGATGGCCAGCTTTGCAAGCTGGGTGTCTGTGCAGCATGCAAGGCAACAAACATAATACAAAGGTTCACACAGAGATGTCAAACTGCAGTGTCAGAACCAAAGTGTTGCAAGCTTTTTTTTTAATCTCAATAGTGCAAAGAAGAAACAACTTGAGTTGCTGAGGGCTAGTGGCATTAGGCTGAAGAAAAGATCCAGGTGGGGTGAATGGGTCAGATATTTGTATGATGGACATCTGTGCATGCTGTCCTGAATACACAGAAAGAAAACTGAGAAATACTAATATATTGTGCAAGAAATTACATTTCTTGGGCCTGAGAGGCTGGTTTCCTCACAAGAAACATGTTTTACAGGAATCTTTTTTGAGCCCTAAGCTGAAGGACATTTTCAGCAAGTTGCCTGCTTGTGCATTTCCCAGTGCACAGCTGACGTGAACAGACATGGCACATCACAGCCTGGAATGATTTCCAGTCTCGGTGTAGGTCAGCAGCTATGCCATGTCTGCAGAGCAATTTGGCACATTTCTAGTTTAACCCGGTTAATCAGATCAGCTTCTTAAAATGATTTTTTTTTCAGCACTCCAGGAAAAGCAGTCTACTTCAGCTTAAAGAAAAAAAGACTCTTCTCTCAAAATACTGACCGTAATGTGTGCACTTACTGAGAAACTGCATGTAGGAGTTGTAAATCAAACAAACCAAGATCAGTGCTACAGGAAAACACAAGCTCAGAACAGGAAAGGCTTATTTCAAGGTCATTACCCAAAATAAGTATTGTCTGTATGAGAAAAAATTGTGGTATTTAGGAATATCCCCTAGAATGTGAGGCATTCTTCGGTCCTGTGAAAAAATGTATTTATTTTGTTGATTATTGCTGATGCAATGGTGCTTTGAGTAACTAATGAATAGTGGTTCCTTCCACTTGGAGGCCATATCTCTTACACCCACATTACCCTTAAGGAAAATTGAAACTCTTGGCCTTTTGGGGGGCTTTGCACCTTGCCTTGGGGCCATGACTCTGTAACTTCTTACTACTAGATTATATCACATTTGAAGTGGAGGCAACTCTACTTATTTCAAAGTGGTTATTAAAAAGACTGAAAAAAATAACTGTGCTGCGGGCAATACCTACATAGTGGTTATTATTCAGGATATCATGCAGACTCTGCAAAGGAATATCTCTAAATTCAAAATTTTCTTGGATCCAATCAGGACTGAACAATTAGTAGTATCTGGCTGATAGATAACTGATGTAGATAAATTGCAAATTCTGCCTGTACAGACTCACCTGTGCTGTGTCTCCTGTTATCTCGGAGATATTCTTTGACCCTGAAACTCCTCACTTAACTGCTTGCCTTTATGTCTGGAGGGCTTGATCTGCTGGAGTCAGTGGAAGCATTGCTCCTGATTATAGTGGGGCATGTCTGGGCTCAGACCAAGCACTGATGGAGTTAAAACTGCAGCTTTTCTTCTGCCTCCTTATCTACAGCTTTGGACTGTAGTTTGACTGTGCCAATTTCACCCAAACCCCTGACTTCAGCTCCTGCTGTGCTGCATGCTGCCACCTTAGCTCCCTTCGGGATCCCCGTGTTTACTTGAGTCTATCTTATCTGTTTTCACTCCAGGTAAGAACAGCTGTGCTGGTTTGGATCATCTAACCCATCCTTCTACTCTGCCTTCAACAGGGGCCAAAAGCAGATTCGTATCAATCAGTTACTGCAGTTTCCAACTACTTTCAGCTCAGAGGATTTCCTGAACCTGCTGTGGTTTCCCTGTGGCCTGGACCCCTCCAAACACTTGGGTGAGCATGTAAGCTCCTTGCATCCTCAGCGTGCTTTGGAAAGGACCTCCTCAGCAGGTCCACTGCCTGCTGCACGACAAACATCTTCCTTCTGTTTGTTTGGAACTTGGCTCCTACCAGCTTCATGAGCTGGTCCCTCATTGTCCTGGAGACACAACCAACACTCAATCCCTATCCTCTCTCTCTGCGTCACTAATGATTTCATAGCTTTCCCTGTGTCCCCCATCTCAGCTCTTACTCTCCTGCTCTGTTCCTTGTAGAGAAGTTGTGTCACGCCTCTGCTCACCCTGTTACTCTTCCTGAATTTTTCCATCTCTTCTCTATCCTTTTCAAGGGCCCAGAAAGTATTCAAGGTGCAGGTGTGAGATGGATTTGTACAGCAGCACAGCAATCTTTCTGCTTTATTGGCTTTTCCTTTTGTAATAGTCCCAAACATTTATTTGCTCTTTGTTGCGGAGCAGTGATTTTGTATTTTCAAGAAAGTGTCTACAGTAGTTCAACTAAGCCATCCCTCCTGAGTAGCAGCAGTAAACGTGGAAAACATTATTTATATGTGAAGATAAAGCTGCTTCTCCTTAAATGCATTCATGGTTTTACACCTGCCTAGACAGAATTTCATTTGCCATTATTTGGGCTGGTCATTTTCTCTCTTAAGGTATTCCTGGAGGGCTTCACCATCTGTCCTCATATTCCCTACCAATAGCTTTGTATTATCATTAAAGTTTTTGACCTCTCTGCTCATCTTGTCTTGCACCTCTTTGCTCTGGCTTTCCTCTCCTGCTCACATCTCTGCCTTTTCCTTGCTTTCCCCTCTCCAAAGACTCACAATATCCTTCAGATTTCTTCACTTGGACACATCATCCTTCATGTTTGTCATCTGCAGCCTACCTTATCCAAAAAAGCCACACTCTCTTTTTTTGTACTTTCTACTTTGCCATGTGGTTGTAATCATGTCAGAGTTGTACCAAACCTCCAGTGTCTGAAGGGAGACTGTCCCTGCTCCAAGGACTGTTGTGAGGGAAAGAAGAGACAGGACAGGATGCTCCTGCCAGGCAAATGAACTAATATTTAGGAATTTCCAAAATTACTCATGATGTCATTTTTATTTTTTGAAAGCTATAGAAAATAAAGTTGTGGTTTTGTTAACAGGAAAAAGAGGATTTATTATCCTTTTTTGACCCTAGTGGTTAGCCAAAGTTTGGATTGTTTTAGTTAATTCTCTAGTGTCAGGATTGTTTCAATACCTAGCTCTTTATTTGCAAAGAACAGGCACTCTTTTCTTTGCTTAACATGAGGAAACACTTTGCTTGCAGCTCCAAGCTCTTTTCCAGCGAGTGGTTCCTGCAGCCTGTACTACCCCACAACACCCGGCAAAGAGCTTTGCCGGCATAGCTCAGCTCCCTCAGAAGACTTGCATCATGTGCCTGCCTTTGGATGGTGGATCCTATAGCTCCAGATAGTTTATTCCATAAAGGAAGTTAGTCGTTCCCTATTGCCTAATGAGAACAAACAGGGCTGCAATACCTTCTGTTTCCAACAAGCTCTAGCATGATTTACGATGGAAGGAACTTCATAAGGAGCCAGTGGTCTTCCAGTTGTGTTGAGTTTTCAAGAAGAAATACTCTCAGAAAACTCTCTTTTTTTTCACTACTGTCTTTCAGCAGTAAAGCACAGTTTTCATACCATACATGCAGTCTTCATACCATACACTGCAGCTCTCTGGGAAGTCCTAGCAAAGTCAAGCCTTGCACTAATAATAGCATGGAATTCCACCACTGGATGCAATGTTAGCCAGGCTCAAGACTTTCAGAGATTAACCTCCTGGCTAAGCTTCCCTGTTGAAAAGTCAAAAGTAGTACATTGCATCTTTTCTTGTTTTCAAGGATTTGTAAGTGGACTGTCTCTAAAAGGTTAGGGAGAGAAGGAGTTGATTTGGAAATCTGAGTTGGCTTTAATGACATTCAGAATTTGCCACATCCTTTTTGCACTACATAAAAACTTTCAATAGGTCTGTGCAATTCCAAAAAATGCATGTGGCAACAACTGACTTCAGTTCCTGGCTCCAAACCTTTGCTTCTTCTCCATGTTGGAATGTCTCTTGATCTTTTCCGGTGATTCTCCTCATGGGGATGGTGGGATATTTCCTCCCTCTGTTCAGACTGGTCCATACTACAGTTCGGAACACATCTCTGAGCACCTGAGCTGATGTAGGTCCGAGGAAACCTCCTGTAGCCTGCTTGTATTTTAGTTATGTTGCCCAACATCACTGCTCATAGCCACGCTCAGACACAAACCAGCCAGGCACTACCACTGCAATTCCCAGTCTCTGCATGGTGTAACCCAACTCATGGCACAGCAGGAGGGGCAGCATCTCTTCCGTAATCCAGGGATTTTTTGTTCAGTGCCCAGGCTTTTTCTGAGCTATCTGTTAGCAAGACATGCTCTCTGCTCTTCTTCAGAGGAAACAGCAGAGAGGGCTTTCTAACAGCAGCCTTCTCCTGCATATTCTCCACTGCAAAGGACATAAATGCTTTTTCCCAAGAGACAGCACTGCTTTTCTTGTTATGGCTGCTGCTTCTCACACTCTGCTTAATGAGAGGATATATTTTCAACTTAAAGGTTTGTGTAAAGAGCAATACCAAAGAAGTCCTCCAGTTGTGTGAGTGATGTTACAGCATGTTACCTTCCATGGCAGAGCAGCAGCTTGCTCGCTCTGGTGCATGTCAGCATGAGGGTACAATGCCCATGGGCAGCTTGGTGGGCAGTTACAGGCTGTTCTCAGGCTATTACCTGAGAGCTTTCTCTTGACTGTAACTCTGGTTATTATTCCTTCTTAGGTTTCTCTTCACCTCCAGCATCTCAAACAGCAATTATCTGTCCCAGTAGAGAGTGTCCCAGACTCCCTAACACAGAGATGCTTTGAAAGTGAGGTGCATGAGACCCTTATGTAAGAACCCAACAGTGAGACCTGGGCAGCTTTCTGCATGCATCACATGTGTAAACTCACAGTTAACACAGGCTGAGACAGTGTTTGATGTGTCAGACAGGATCTTCTGTGTCACTGGTGGTGAGCACACACAACCTTGTTAAATCCTTAAAGGCTCATGACATTCTCTCGATGGTTCTTCAGTACATTCTCTGTTGCTATGCCCAGGCTGATGGGAACAGGAGAGAATGGGAGCTGTTGCCTATAGAAAATGCGCTCTTTCTGCAGAAGCTGTTCATGTCTGCCATCTCCACTGTCTTGCAGAGTGCTCTTGTGGCAGGAAAAGCCTGGTACCTGCTAGATTCCTTCTACCTGAGGAGCTCTGCCAGTCCGATCCAGGGCTGTACCCATGGAATAATTCTTCTCTAGCACAGCTCTGATATTTTTTTACAGCTGAGCACTGAATTTAGGTATTTCTGCACAAGGCACAAAGAGGCAGTGTTTTTTGAGAATGCACCAGCCACCTCTACATCCATGGAGGGAAGGAGGCTGTGGTGTTACCTGCTGCTTTCAAACACCCACCGCTGAGAGAAGAAGGAGGTCACTGGAAATGAGACACCCTGATCTAGGAACAAATGACTAATTTTGTCCAGGCCCATGTGAGAGGGTTGTACAACAGAAAGTGGGATAAAGGCTGATGTTGCAATGACTTCCTATAACAACCATCAGCAGCTACTGTTGTCCCAGCTTTTCTCTAGTGATCTGGGGCTTTCAAGCACTTACTCACTTCACTCTTTACTCACTAGTCAAAAATCTTTCCTTTGGACACATTTGACCCATGAAATAGGAATTTATTAGGAACATTATTACACCTTCTTTCACGCAAGGAAGTCTGACAGTTTTCCATTCTTGTTTTGTGGATTCCTGTTCTCATTTTGGGGATTCCTTCTGGCTGTTGCAAATGTAAGAGTGATCCAAACCACATTAAAATTTTCTTACGCTTTCCCATCTCCCAGAGCATTGTTATTGGACTTAAAGATCTTGTCTCTTGCTAGTCCCTATGCGTCATACAAAAAAGAGATCACTATTGTTTGTAGTCTAGTTTCTGTTTTCATTTCTTGCTGACTTATCTCCTCTTGAGTGTGGTCTTGCAGAAGCTGCTGTGGCAGCTTATTACCCATAACTTACACCTGCATTTGCACAATAAACTGGAGTGAAAGCAGGGGATTCAACATGTGTTTCTGGATAAAAGTGGACTTAACTCTCTATTGACTTTTACTTGGGTAGAGCAAACACAATGACACTGTAATTTTGTGTGTCATGTCACCGTGCATCATGTAAGCAGCTCTCCAAAATGCAAAGCAGTGGAGAGGAGTTTCTGGTGGGCTCACACAGCTCCAGAGCTCTATGACTCTTGTGGTCCAAGAGTGCTCCAGCTACATCTCAGACCTATCTTTTCTTTAAGTTCTTGTAATAGAGAAGAGACTGTAGGTTACCGACGGGACGGATGGGACGGTCGGTGACGGAGACGGAGATGAGAGATCTCTATGGTCTGATCTTGGGACACAGTCGGTTTATTGTAAAAGGCGTGGGTATAGGGGCACTGCTCAGAGCTGCCAGACTCAGCTCTGAGCAGGCCCAAGAGAGCAAGAGAGTAAACGGGTGAGAGAGAGAGAGAGGGAGAGTGTAAGAGCAAGAGTGGAAGTAAGAGCAGGAGTGGAAGTGAGAGCAGGAGTGGAAGTGTCTGAAGTCCTGGTTACAATACAATAAATCATCTTCTGTACTGAATATTCTAATTGTCACTAACCAATCTAATACAAGATACAAATCCTATAGCATTTACATACAGCCTATAAGAGTTCTTATATTACCATAGAGTGTTACATCTTAACTTCTAAAAACTACTCTTTGGACCCCTTCTGCTGAGCTAGTAGGGTCTGCTCTGACCCTTGGACCTGCCTGCAAGCAGAGGGTATTGTTCCATCAAGAGGGGATTACCTTCAGTCGGCCATACCATTGTTTTCCAGTTGTTCAGTAACTAAGACTTGGTATTTCAAAAGTGGCTTTCATTTCGATGTTGCTTGTAGTTTTCATATTCCCAAAATCTTTTGTCAGGCAATCATATTTATAAGGCTTTCCTGTTTCATCTTCCCCAACAAGAGACACCACATTAAAAAAGAAAAAAACCCAATTTTAACTAACTTGAACTGATACAGGCCAATGAGTTATGATGAAACTGTTCCTTTTATTGGATAATTTTCATGGTCCTTGCTGCAAATATGAAAATGCAGCATGGTTTGTAATGTGTTAAGTTTGTACTACAATATACTTTGCTAGAAACTAATGATCTTGCCTCTCAGATGCAATTAATTGAAATTTCCTATAGAATATGTGATAGAAGTAGTTGTAGTTCCCAAACAAACAGTGATAATACTTTATACATTTATTTTCCATTGCATTGGCTAGTTTGTCCTTAATCCAATGATAAACCTTTAGCTGCTCAAATCTGAGAAAATCTTTTTAGTATCAAATAGCTGACAAAATTCAGTGTTTGTGAGTGGAGAAGTAGCTCTGCTTTGGTAGATTCAGACTCCACTAATGATTAGCTCTTGGTATGCAACAACTTACACCTTGTCCAGACAGAAGTTTTTGCAAAATTTGGCTTTCCATTTGTAACGCATTAAGTCACTTGCAACATTGTATCCATAAATAGCCACTCTTAGGTCAAACCCCCACATATGTATTTTTTATTTCAACCAGACAAATCTTCTGCTGCAGTTTGAGCAGCAGCTCAACCCAAAGCAGAGGCCAGGAGCCCACAGAGGAGAGGGGGAGGGGTGAAGGACTGCATCAAGCAGGTAAACAAAATGCTTGTTAGTCTTTGCCCTTGGCATGCAGCAAGCATGAGGGAGCAGCTCACATCTGGAAGAGTATTTGGAGAGAAGTAGCAAAAATGCTATAAATTAACACCCTTGTTGACTTAATGAAAACCTTCCTGCCTTAACAACCTGCCAGACAGCAGTACGATTGATCCGTCTTCCCTGCAGTGCTCCTTACCACAGAGGAAATCTGTGTGTGCTGTGGCGGAGGGCTGGAAATGAGTAGTGAGAGCAGCTGTCCCAGCCGAAGATGGGCCATGCCTCCAGCATTCTCCACAGCACTGGGATTGCTGGATGCTGCACCTGTGTGTGTGCTGCCACCACGGGACATCTGCCACCAGCGAGGACATAGCTGAGATTTATTAAAAGGAACTGTGGTTTAAACAAATCATAAACACTATGGATACACAAATCATAAACTGTGCACTGTGGTTCAGTTGGACTCAGCTTGCTCTCTGCCTCTGAAGCTTCTTGTTACCAGGAGCCCAACTACAAAGACATGGCTCCTTTCATGTGGTGCCCTGGCAGGCTGGGTCACAAGTGCACTACTGAGAGCATGGGTCTACTCCAGTATCTGCCACCGGGCCCTCCTCTGCCTCTCTGTGGGAGACACCAGTCCCCCTTCTTTATTGTAAGGAATTCTGTGCAGTGAATTGCCAAAGCACCCAGCATCTAAGACGTTTGGGACACAATTATAAAGGCAGTTGCTCTATCAGCTTTCTCATGCCTCTTCTGTGGATCTGCATGTATAATCAAGGGCTCTGGACTAGCAGACCGTTTTGTTATAATCAATGACAAGTTTGCTGAAGGTGAGTGTCTTACTGTTGTCATTTTATATGTACTTTTGCGGGATGCTGAGAGGTTGGGGATGACATGCAGTGGGATTGAATGAGGAGGCACAAGGAGGGCTTGGGTCTCCTTTAATAGTGGTCTGAATCTGCCCTGGTTTGCTGTCGAGAGGAGCTATTTTATATACAAGCCTTCCCATGTTGCAAAGAGTACAGGAAGGGTATTTCCTTCAGCTGGGACCAAGGAAAGTGAGGAGCAGTGAGAGGTGGTGGTGCTCATCCTGCTGATGAGCCCTACAGTAGGCTGCAACCAGGGCCTTGTTTTTGCATGGGATTTTATACTGCAAATAGCTATTCCATATTTGGTGAGGAAAGAAGACCATTCTAAATAGCACATCCCAGGTAGCAGTTTCTAGTGCCCAAGAGCTGGGTACTCCTGGTGCTGCTTCTAGCAGAGGTGAAGGACAGATTGGGTTGCAGAAGCAAGAATAAACTTGCATGTAGGAGGTGGCCTTTTGGGACATGCTTTAAAGCGTTTTGACAACACACCTTCCTTTCTCCCTTGTACCCCTCCTGCCTTTGCACAGGGAGGGACAGTCCTGGGGTAGGACCCACACCAAGGAGGGTGTTTCATGGATATCTGGTGAGGCAGAAGAGAGGAACAAACAGGCAGGTGCACTGATGTTCTGCTATGTTAGAGGTATTTCTGGTAGCAAGGACTTATATCATTAAATGGAGAAAGTATAGCAGAAATGTTAGCCGTGAACCTTGTTTCAGTGTCCCTGAGGTGAATGGCTGTGCAAGGGCTTCTTTGTGTAAGAGAGGCTGCAAATGAAGGCAAGAGAGATTTTGGTAAATGTGTGAAAAGGAAGCAGTTGATGCAACCTTTCCTCTCTTGAGCAAGGGGCAGCTCAGCTCTCAAGGCAGTTTAACTCTGTGTGGATCCTGGAGCCAATAGGAGCAGAGGTGCTGGCACTGGGGGAGCCCAGCTGGGATCGGAGGCAGGTGCTCTCACCAATGTACCCCCTCACACCTCCCTGCCTGGTATCCCTCCCCTCCATCTCCTACCCTTTAAGAGAAATACTGTATGTAATTTGGTTCATATTTTTGGGAGTAGGAAAAATTTGTTCACTGAGCACCAGTTTAGCTTAATTTTCCTGTGTTTTTGCATGGAGGACTTGCACCAGGGCTATTCATAATGACAGTGTTAAATTTGAGGTCTGGCATTGTGCTGGCTGTCTGGCAGAAGGTTTGCCCTCAAATCCTACTTCTGCTTTTGCATCTGTTTCTCCGACTCAGTTCAGGATGAAATGTTCCTGTTCTCTTCATGGCTTGGTTTTACACCCTGGTTAAAGAAGAAAAAGACATGTGCTATGTAATAGTGCTTACTTGTTCTTCATCATATGTGACCTTACGAATAAAGTGTTTTCTACTCTCTAAAAAAAAAAAAAAGAGAAAAGCAAGTTGGAGCCACACCAACCTAGAAGTAAAAGCTACCAGGAAGATAAAATGTCATCCTAACACAGCAGGACTGAGTCACAGGACAAGTCCAGAAGCAGCTTTCCAGCAGTGCAGCCCTGCCAAGGAATCATGTGCTGCTGTGGCTGCTGCCATCAGGGGTTGGGGTTTTTTAAACTGTGTCACTTGAAACGTGGCCATGAGCACAACCTGAAGAGAAAGGCGGGGCAGAGGAGGGCAGTGGGCGGCCCTCCCACCAGGCTGTCTCCCGACAGCTCCACCTCTGCCTGCCCACTCCCTGCTGCATTTACACAGTTTTAACATCCCTCTCTCCTCCTGTCTTCCAGTAGTGCTTTTTCACAGAAACCGCTGCCTTGTGGCTGGTGAACAGGGAAAAGACGAGCACTTCTCATGGCTTTCTCTGTTCCCAAGGATGGAGTCTCTCCAGACCTTTAATGGCACCTTCATCGTCCAAATCCAAACATCTTTCAAGCCTTTCTCTATTGAAATGATACATCAGACATCCATGCTAGAACCATGAGGATCTGGCATTTGCAGACAGGCAGGAGGAAGTGCAGTGAAAGGAACCATTTTCTCAGTAACAGACTCTGCTGAGGGCTGTGTTTATGTTAAGCTGTGCTCTCACATTTCAGAGCAGTGCAGCATGCCATCCATGGCACCAAAATACACAGGGTGGTCTATTTTTTGGTGGATTCCACCTCTGTGGATTTTCCTGATTTCTGATTGCTGCTCAGCTGACAGAAGCACCCATGTCCAGACCAAGCCTTGTTTCTCTGGTGGGCTTCTCCCATGTTGCTGCTCATCGGGGTGCCCATGATGTTGTTTTGATTGGGAGGTGCAACCACTGCTGCAAGATGGGGGGAAAACTGCAATGCCTCCAGATATATTTGCTTTCTAAGCTTCTGCCTGCTGAGTTGGCGGGTAGCTGGTGTACAGCAAGAGCTTTCAAATCCTCCTCCTGCCCAACACAGTGTTACCTCCCCCATCCACAGCAGGCTGGCACTGCCTGGCATCTCACCAGTGTGAAATCCTGCATTGGCAGAACCCCCGTTACTATATTAATATTCAGGCATCACTTGTAGTGTTGCTTGGTCTAGTCCTTGACTGTATGAATGGGGAGACATCAGTGATATCAGGCAGTGTAATAGTCTCCCCTTATGCTTCAAAAGGGGTGCTTCCAATGCAAAGAGTAATACTGCGATAGGTGATTTTTCAATTGCTTTTTTACAAAGCAACAAAGAGAAGGAGAATTTGCCTTTGAAGACATAAAATTGCCCATCTGCAGTGGCAGCATCACACCAGCAGCATCATGTGGGTGCCTGGGTGGCTGCTCCAGCTGGGCTCCCCTCAAAGGGCTGAGCTCCCAAATCTTATGTCCACAGAAAGTAATGGAAAATTCTGTGTTATGGAGTACATAACTTACCTGAGACCATACTCTGCAGAGACTTCTTAGCTTGCTTCACATTCCTTTTCTGAATAGGAAAAAAAAAAAAGGAGTTTATTTCTCTGGAATGCTTTGATGAATGCTGTTTGTAAATCCTTTCAATTGTTTTTTCCTGTTATGGAAGCCTGGAAGGCCAGCGTGTCCTTTTTGTGGGGTGTTTGCAATCAGACATGGCCATATCTGTGGAATATTCCTGTCTCGTGCATGATTTCTCTCCCTCTGCTGTGTCAGAAATCAGCCTGCCTGGCTGAAGTCGAGCATTTTGAAACAACTATCAAGTTTGTACATCGGTGCTTTTGTGTGTTTTTAGTTTGGGTCCCCTCTCCCCCTAGTTAATACACAGAAGATTTCTCCAATTAGCCCGACTGACTTACATCTTAGCAACTTCTTTTGGATACTCTGGCAGTCACTGCAGCTGCAAGGAAGTGATTCCCAAGTTTTAAAGGAAAAATGAGCCTGCCCTCTAGCTGCTGAGTGCACCCTCGTCCCCGCACCCTTCCTTGGCTTTCCTAGAGCAGCCAGGACGGAAAGTCAGTTTTGCTTCATGCCCTCATGCTTCCGGAGCTCTGATGGTCCTGCCCAGGGGCTCCAGCTTGGATGGCCATTAACTGATAAAGGACAGTTGTGTGACTTTTGCACAGTCAGGCTGATTCTCCAAGCAGCAGGGCAGCAGTTTGTGGCACAATTTCACCTGCATTTCCTTTGTCATGGTGAGAAACCCATTCTTGAAGGGCGGGACCAGCTCTCGCAGTCCTCAGGGTCTGGTGATTTGTAGCACCCAAGGTCAGCACCTGGGTTTCAACCACGTATAAGATAAGGACCACACTGTTGAGGGGAGAAATTATTTCAGGGATGTCAGCCTAGTTCAACGATTTTTGCCTGTGGTAAAGCCTAGCAGTAACCTTTCACAAAAGAAAGTAATATCTCCAGTGGTCTGAAAGAAAAAAAGGGCACATCATGACAGAGTTACTTTGAAGGTTTTGGGTTTTTTCCCTAGAAAAATCAAAGAGTTTCTTGCAGACAAAACTTTCAAGTGCTTTCAAGATGAACTATTCTGTTTTCAAGCATTTGAAATGAAAACCAAGAAATGAATATTTAGGGAAAGTGGCTTCTTTTTTATTGCTGCTTCTGCCTAATGAAAATCCTGGAGATAACATGGGTCAGGTCCAGTTCCTTTCTTTTCCCAGAGTGACTTGGACAGCGATTGCCCAGATTTAGTGATGATACAGTTCTTCCTTTCACACAACAAACACATGCTCTGTGTCCTCTGACAGGCATCCTGGCTGGAGCTGGGCTCATCCTGAGAGACCGTGGTGCTGGCAGTCCTTGAGGGGTTTCCACTGACCTGTTCTGCAGACACCATCTCACTTTGCTGGCAGCGTGTTGGGGCTGACTGGGGCACGCAGGCATTTAATTAACACGGGGGTAGGCCACCTTGCTCAGAAGGGAGCAAGACTCATCAAATTAACTCTTTTGGAGGCAAAACATTGCTCTTAACCAAAACTTCTTGTTTGTTGGAGAAATGGCCTAACTGAAAGGCTATGGTAAAACACATTTTGTCTGAATGAAAATGGCAGTAGGACACTCAAAAAGTAGCTGTCGAGCTGAACAATAAAATCCTCCCTGACACTTGCAAGTAGTTAGGAAGAGGGAAAGAGGAAGACCACTTTAAACATTTCTGGTTTAATTTTTTTCCTTGGAAAACTTGGATTTTAACTAACATGAATTTCGCCGTGAGTGTCCACCATCACTGAATGCTCAAAAGTAAAATGTACCACCTCCTCCCCGCCAGATATTTGGTTAAGGTGGTGGGGCAGAGGGGTAAGGCAGGCAGTCAAATGGGAGCTGGCTCCGTGAAAGCTCTGAGTGTGACAGAGAACAGGAGAGAGCTGTAAACACAGGCCAAGGAGGTGGAAATGCCTTGGGGGAGTCTGAGGGTGCAATGAGGGCTGGTGAGGGGCGGCCCTTGGGCGCGGCTGTGGCGGGGCAGGTTTGCGGAGGTGCCGGGGGCGGCTTCTCCAGCAGCGAGCTCGAGGTGTACGGAGCAGCTGGCAGAGGCGGCGTGCCTGTAAACCGCGTTTAATAAGGAATTTTCCACTTGGGAAGCCACTAGGTGGCATGTGAGCTGCAGCAGAAACGAAGCGCAAGAGCAGGAGGCGGAGCAGGCCCCTCAGAGGTCGGGCACGGCCGCAGGGGCCATCGGCGGCTCCGGCATCGGGGCACAAGGGCCGGCCGGCTGCAGTGACTGTACTCTGACACATTAACACATCTCAGCTCTGGGGGTGTCGCCTTGTGGGGTTTTGGTTGTTCTGATTATTTGCTTAGGATTTTGTTTAATTGTGGTTTCTTTGCATTTTATTTGTTTGTTTGTTTAGGGGGGGGATTTAAAAAATATTTTCTTTGGGTTTTTTCTTTCTTTTTCTCTATTTTTTTTTCTTTAAAAAAGAAAGGACACGTTTGGGGATTGTGGGACACAATATTTTAGCGGGCAGGAACCAGCTCACAGTTCTTCACAGGTACCTCCTGGGATACAGACCTGGAGGGATGTAGCCACCCACCCCCTGGCAGGCCACGTCTGAGCCTTTATAGCAGTTACCAGTTATCTCCTGCTGTCTTTTCAGCTTTAAACAAAGTGTTATTTCACACGGATGTTCACCAACTAGGCCTTTATCTGTGGCCAAATATATTTTTTAAAGGTCACTGAACAGCCACCATTACTCTACTATTGCAGTGTTGGAGCTGTTATCCAACTCTGTTACCTCTGCCTTGTAGTGAGCCATTTGGTCATTTTATTGTGGTTTTTTTCTTTGGTGTGTGTTTATTTTTAGTGTTCAAGTTGAACAAACTCCAACAAAGATCCCATGCAAACCCAGATGACTGATCAAGGCTACTTATTTGTAGCAATGGGTCACAAACACGCCTTTGTTTCAATAGGTAAAAGCATCTTCTACAACGTGCTTTTGATTCATCCAGTGGTATTTTCAAGTAATGCCACAGAGATCTCTTAAATTCTCCCAGTGCAATGTTGGCATACACCAGTTTGGAAATAATCCTCTGAATCCTGGTCCTCTGGATTGCTTGGTCATGGCACAGAATGATATTTTCTCCCAGCTATCCAGCTAGCAGGAATATTGCAATTTGGAACAGAAAACTTAGTTAATGAACCAATGGTATGGTATGCTAAAATATATGAAAAATAGAGGGTACTTCTAACAAAAAAATGTGGAAACATAAGTAGCCCTGGCTATGCATGGGAAGATACAGATTCTACCTAGTAATGAGTCCTGGCTTCTAGGGAGAGAGAGGTAGAGAAGTGTTTTGAAAGGCAAAGAGGCACCTTAGTTCTGCCCTGGGCATCCTTTGTACCACCACCACCAACCACCCATAAAAGCTGTAGGCTGGACATGCAAAATGTGAGGGCTGGAACATGTTCCCACTCCATTGCTTGCGAAGAGAAGCCAGTCCCTAATTTGATTATGAATTACAGGCACTCATCGTTAGCTCTGGAAATGGTCTGCTAACTTTGACTTTCTGCCCCATCCAATACTTGAGTAGTATTGGCTGGCTGGTCACCATCTGCGGCCTACACAGCTATCAAGGACCATCAAGACATACACGCTTCTGCTGCTTCAAGTCTTGAGTGGATTTATTACTGAAGGAACAATTTAGGAGTTTTAGGAAAGACTTGCTGTTTTGGCTACATGTGATTTTTCAGCATAAACACATGAGGGCTTTTCAGATGTGTTTGCTGTTGTAATGTCAGCATTTGCTATCAAAACAACCCTCTTGGTGGCTCTCTTGTTCCTGTGGTATGTGGGCCTGTGTGGCTGGCCTTTGGCTCTGCAGTTCAGAAGAATCTGTAGAACTGAGCAAAAGGACAAAGGCAATCCAACCACTTTAAAAACGAAAACCAAATCCCAAACAAACAAGCTATTTAGGAATTTCTGATTGATTTTCTCCTTTTGTCTAAGGATTCCAGCTGTAACAATTGGGCATGGGGGCTCTATATGTTTCTGATGGTTCAAAGTAAATAGCTCTGTTGCATGGGAGCAGTGATGGACCTATACTGTGCTATGTGATTAGCAGTTAGATGCATTAAAAGGTTGAGGTAGCATTGGATTTACTGTGAAGAGAGAAGGTGCTAAAGGAGCCCAAACTGTGTGTCTCCAGTAATTGCTTTCTCCTGCCCTCTGCTTAGTTCAGACCTGTTACCCTCTCCTCCCTTCTGCAGAGTGCTTTGGCTTATTTCACTCTGCCAACAAGTGCTTCCCCAGAACCCAGCTACTGCTCTGACCCTGTCAGATCATGAGCATTTAAGTTCCTGTAAATTAAAGCAAAAGTAAGGATTTACTCTTAACTGCATTTGTTTTTGACATGCTGATGCTGCATGCTATAGCCACACAAGCACAGAGACCTCCTTGTAGCAGGAACATATCTTGGAGGAGAAATCCCCATGAGGATCACCCAAATGGAGATGGTATCACTCTCACAGGTGTCTGAGAAACCAGATGTTCACCATTTACTCTAGGATGAACCCCGACTCCTGGGGCCTTTGCTGTTTAGCAGAAAGGTCATGGAGATCTTTTGCCTCTCCATAAAAGCCTTGAGGCAACCAGAAAGGGATTCATAGGCATTCACAAACTAAGAGTCAGTCCCTGCTCATGCCTGGTTTCAGGCTGGACCTCTGCACCCTCTTGCCCATACACACCAGGATGGGATAAGGCATGCCAAAGGGGCTCCTCGAGGAAAGCAGTTCTGCCTGGTTTTAGTTTATTTGCTGGAAGTTCAACCCTTGCTTTGATGCAGTCTGGCTGTCTCCTCACTTGCAGCCTGTCTGCTCTCCCAGAACTGGGCATGGTCTCTCTTGCTTGGAGAAGAGGTTGTATGTCCACACCTCTGTAGCACTGCGGCCTTAGGCCGGTTGCCTGGACTGGTGCCTTCAAATTTTTGACATTTTTCATCTAATGGTGTGCTTAATCGGTTCTCAGTAGTATCACCTTTCAGTTGAGTTTTGACAGTAAGAGAGGCCACTGTCTGGTTGCTAGTAGGTGAAGCTGGAGAAACACAAAAGGGCTAGAGAAGGATGATCATAAGGAAGGATACTAAAAAGGACTGACCAGAACCCCATGTCTGGGCTGCGGCCGTATCCCATCTGATGTGTTCTGCAGGGTTTTGGCTACATGAACTGGGCTTCCAAAACCCCAGCAGATATGAGCAGAGAGTTTTTTTCTGCTGCTGTTGCATCACCAGTTTCCCCAAGAATTTTCACTGAGCTCACCACTATTCCACCCAGACTCCTTGAAAAAAGATCATTCTGGCCCCACTTCAGGAAAGAGCTTATTTCCTCACCAAAAGCTGATGTCCTGATCTAACCTCAGTGGCGTAAGGCACAGATAGGGAGGGGCCCTGGTGTTTGGCCTCAGGCCAGGTCAGTAGTGAGGACACTCCTGTAGCACTATGTCAGCAGGGATTTTCTTTTTCTGCAACTAAAACAACAATTTTTTTTTCCTAAAAATTTTCCTGAAGTATTGACTGAGATAACTACACTCCTACACTCCCAGCCAAAACAGCTACCTGCTAAGACTTTGCAAAGTAGAGGTTGATCCAGGGCTTGCACTTTGATATTACAGTGGAAATATTGCTTAGGACTGTGGGAAAAGAATGAAGTTCCTCAGGCAGTGGTAGGTTTGAAAAAAGCAGCTCACGATCATGTGTTTAATTTTCAACTCGAAGATTTTAGTGCATGTTCCTCGCTAAAGGGCCAGCTTGGTTTTCCGGGCTCTGTGTTGGGCTGTGTGGCACAAACCAGAGGCAGCTCACTTGCAGCACATGGAGCAAGAATCTTCAGGTCTTTTAGGCAGGAAGGTCCATAATTTAAAGAATCAGAATGAGATCAGAAAAAATACTTTGATGCATTCAAATTTTGCATGTTGAATGCTGAAATGTTTGGAATGTGAAAGATTTGAATGTTGAAATATTTTTATTAGACTGTGAAATAAAAATGTTCTGTTCTGGCAGTGCCCAAATAGAACTTTTAGCCTTATCCAAATGGGTGTTTACATTTTTTCCTATTAAATGTCACTGAAATCATCCTGTTTTCTGGGTTATCTGGGTTTCAGCACAACTGTGTTTACCCATGCACACCATTCTGTTAGAAAATTTTCAACTCTTTTTAGTTACGAGTATCATCTAATATAGAATCAGTTAACTTACCTGCTCTACAAATTTGCTCTAAGAAATTCCTCAACAACATTATTTTAGTAAAAGCTGCACCAATGTTTGAAAACACCATGTATGTTTGAATTCAAACACCATGTATGTTTGAAATCTGGATAGAAAGACCTTACACATCTCTTCTGGCATGAAGACTGGACAGCCTTAAGAAGTTTTGCCCTTCCTCAATCCCCACACATCTATTAGTACATGTGATGCAATGTTTTTCTGTAAAACTTAGGAGATTCAAATTGCAATGTGCCAGAAAGGGCAGCAGTATAGAGGAAAAGGAGGAAAGTCAAGATAGTTCCAGATCCTCTGACTGGTCCTGAGTTCCTCTGCCAAAATATGGTGCACACACTGCCCTGTATTTTTAGTTTCCTCTATCAGGAGATGGAAGGGCTGGACAGATACTGGAAAAATTTGTAGGCTCCCTGACTGCACAAAGGGACAGCAGATAGAGATAGTCTATAAGTCCTGACACTGTACCAGTACACAAGGTGAAGGAGAGAAAGACTCTTCTGAGCAATTGTTCTGTAACTGCACATGCAAGAAGTGACGGAAGTAGAAACATTTTTCCTCTTGGAAATGTTATTCCTTTAGAGAGCCTTATTTTCCTCCTGCAGTGATGTGGTGGCAACCTATTATAAACATGAACAGCACAATGAGTAGTATGTCCTTGTTAGAGAGTCAGGAACAAAGCTCCTTACGTCATAGAGAGAAGTGTCTTTTTGAATCCATTTATACCATCTCAGTGCAGTGACAAGATTTGCTGAAAAAAATTCTCAAGGTGCTTTCATTCCATTTTGGTTTTTTAAATTTTATTGTTGTTATTATTATTTTCTTATTTCTTGCATTCTAGCAGTTGAAGTTGATAGCAAAGGTAGCAACCATAGAGCATAATTATTACAGTTGCAATTCTGAGTTTGGTTTAAGTTCCTTGAAGCCAAAGCTTTTGTGTGCTGCAATTCAAGGGCACTCTGGTGAGTGCTTGCCAGGCTTCCAGAGAGTGATCACCAGTGACAGCTAAAGATCTCATCTATTATTTATCAGCTTTATCATATTTTGAGTTTTGTAGGCCGTGGAGAAATAAAACACCTCTGCATGGGAAATGATTTAACATCACAGGGATTGATCCAGCGATAAAACTGTCCAACATGCAGGTAGACAACATGGACCCTGGAAGCTTTATGGAAAAGGTGGTTTGCCAAATGCTGGAGTTTCTTTACTGATCACGTGGCATAATATCTTTCCCTTTTAAAAAACCTGGAACATTCATCCATGCTGAAAATCAGAAAAGGCACTTTCATTGCCCATTTCTGCAGAACATGGTGCCCTAGCATGTGCCAGACACACTACTGTTATTACCAGAAATGCTACACCAGCTTGGAAAAATTACCTTTCTAGGACTGACGGTAGCTAAATTTCCATGGAAAAGTCGGTCTGCTCCTCTGCCACTCCAGGAAACCCCATTTCTGGAAGCAGATGCCTCCTACCAACCTGACACCCAGTGCCTGATGTCCTGCACCAGGAGGGACTGGTCCATGGCAGACCCCATAAGAAGGGCACTCAGACTCTGTAAAGTATAATTTAAAATCCTGTTTATTAGAGTGTCTTGGTTTCAACTGCAATAGAGTTAATTTTCCTCCTAGTAGCCAGTATGATGTTGTGTTTCAGATTTAGTATGAGAATGATGTTGATAAAACACTGATGTTTGGATGTTGCTCAGTAGTGTCAACCCTAAGTCAAGGAATTTTTAGTATCTCATGGTCTGCCAATCAGCAGCTGCGCAAGAGGCTGGGAGGGAGCATGGCCAGGACAGGTGGCCTGAACTGGCCAAAGGGATATTCCATATCATAGAACATCTTGTCCAGTTAATAAACTGGTGGGAGTCAGCCAGGAGCTGCTGATCACATCTTGGGGTGGCAAGCAATTATATTGGGCATCACTTCCTTTTCTTGGGTTTTATTCCTCTGTTTTCCTCTCTTTGTGCTCTCTCTTTTTATTACTATTATTATTCTCATCATATTTCATTTTATTTTAACTATTAAATTGTTCTTATCTCAACCCACTAGTTTTACCTTTTTCTGATTCTCCTGCCATTCCACCAGTGTGAAAGGGGAAAGAAGGGGGAAGTGGAGCAAGCAGCTGCATGGTACCTTAGTTGCCATCTGGGGTTAAATCCAAATATGGGGAAAACACTATAAAAATCTCACATCCCTTCAGACAGCAGGAGCCCTGAACTGTGCACCCACATGCAGTACATCGTGCAGACCCCTCCACAGAGAGGGTTACACTAGTTTGGTGATTTGAGCTGTTACAGGATTTTCTTACAAGATAGCAACTCTGCTCCTCATTTCTACTGTGTCACAGAGTGGAGATGTTCTCATCACAACTTCGTGCTGCACTTTTGGACAAAGGCAAGGCCATGCTGGTGGTGTGATTGCTGGTACCAAGTGGGAGATGCCCACAGGCTCCTCCATTTCAACTGATGGTGAAATTTGTCCCGTGGCTGCAGGGTACACCAGTGCACACACAGGCTAAGTGCTCCACAGGTCACAAGGTCTTCTGTGCCCAGTGCTCCTCCAGTCAGGATCACTGCAAGGAGGCTTCCCTGCACCCTGATCTCTTACAGAAACTGTCCTAGCTGGCAGTGCTGCACATGGGGGGCTCCCGAGGGGAACTTGCAGTGGCTCTGTGGGCTGCAGACCTGCTCTATGCCCTGACGTTATGTGCCAGTTATCCTGCAGGCATACACCAGGCTGCCAGTGGTGGGAATTATGGATCAGACATATGGTAATCCGCTGCCTCTTGCTGTGAGATCACTGTCTTCACAGCACATCTTTCAGCAGACCTTGCTAGGGAGGTTTAAGACACCTGTAAAAGCCCTTTAGCAGGTGAAAACTGAACCTCAGTTCAGTGTTGTCACTCCTGCACGTTGTCACTAGGCAGAGGTTCTTTAAACAGTGTAGAGTTATTCTCCATTGTCGTGAGTGACCAGAGTGTCTTTGTGCACCAGCTGATTCATGCTGGCATTTTTATTATTCTGCAGCTATTGTGGAAAAATAGGGTCCTGATTCTCTGTGATCCCACCCAACTCTGTCATTGCTCAGGCCTCTGCCAAGGGAGTGGAATAGGCTACCAAACCAGAAGAGCAGCCCTCCTGCTCCCCAGCAGGAGAGGATGCACTGGTGCAAACAGGCACAGGGTGTGTGCAGGCTGAGCCCTCCTGCTAATGACCAGTATTTCAGCACTGACAACAGACCACAGTAGAGACATTGCAGGGCTAAGGCAGTGACCTCCCTGAGCACCCGATGGATGTTGCAGAGATTTCTTGTCCCTTCAGTGCAAGTTGGGTAGAAAATGGCAGTGTGGAAGGAGGCACACGGACCCCAACCCATAGTGATGGTGGGGAGGTGATGGCTGGCAGGCAGCAGGGGCTGCCAGGACCACTCTGGGGCGCTGTGTTTGATGGGCTGGTGCTTGCAAAACACATGTGCCTCAAGTCGGTGCTCTGTAATGTCTCTACTGCAGAAAGCAGCATGGGCCCTCCTTGGTCAGTGCTCTCATGTCTGTTTGGCCAGAGCAATTTCACTTTTCTTGCTCTGAAAGAAATACTTTTAAATAAAGTTGCCTTAACCTCCACAGAGGGTTATTACAAGTTATTCAGGCATGCCCGGAGTGTGCACTGGGGCTGCTCAGGCTTCAAAAATCAGATTATAAATCTGGAGGAATGTGTTCTTGAGGTGTGAGTCACCTTAACTGTGACATATCCATTTGGCCTGTTTGTGCTTAAAATAGAAACTCTGAGCATCATAAAGCCACGGGAGGTGACAAGGGATGGATGAAAGCCTCCAAGCACTTCATCCCAAGAGAATCACAGCAGAGAATCTTCCCAGCCCAAGCAGCAAGGAGCTGTATCCACGTATCTTGCAGGTGCAGCTGGGTGGGCTCCTGCCCCAGGCACGTGGCACAGCATAGAAGGAAGCGCTCAAGAGTTACAGAAACCTATGCTGACATGACCTGAAAGAAAATACTGTTTTGGACTGTCCCTCATAATTGCCAGGTGAAGCCTTGGGCTGTGATGTGGGAGCAGGGAACTTCTCAAGTGCTCCCACTGCTGCGCCCAGAGCTTCTGCCTCCAGCCCTGGCAGTGCCCAGAGCACTGCTGGCGTGGGCTGACCTGTCCCTGTGCCCTGCAGCAGGGCTCAGTGCCACAGCCTGGCCCAGTGTTCAATGAGGTGGTGAAGGTGCATTGGTGTCCAGGCTTTCCCCCAGATGGGATCCCAGAGCCTGACACAGCCAGCAGCTTGGAGCACTGCCTTGGTGTGCCTCAGGAGGAGCAGCCTCTCCTAGGGGTTAGACAAGCCTGACCTGACAGTGCCTCCAGGAAGAGTTTGCGGCAGCAGCGATGGATTATGTTGTATGTGATTCAATGGCACTCCCCTGAGGAGCCATGGCTGAGTGCTGCCCTGTCCCACAGCCAGTCACTGCCCTCGGCAAATGGTGGAGCAAAACAACCTGGAACCCTCTCCTTGTCTTTGTACCACAATTGAATCAGGGCCTGAGGTGAGGGGAAGGCCAAAGCACCCGTTTGGCAACACTCTTTAGTCAATGAGTAAGCAAGGTCTGACAACAACCTGCTGATCATCCCACCACTGCTAGTGGTGTCCCCTGATTTACAAGTCCCCATTTTGACTTCAGCAGAAGATTGGGCATTTGTGTAATGCAGCTCTGCTGTTATACAACTAACACCAGCCACGTGCTTTCTGGTTTCACTTGTTATTCATATCACACAGGAGCTGAAAGGTTCCCAGTGGCTCCTCCTGAACAAGTCACACTGCATTATTTAGGTTAAGGTTTGAAGTACTCAGACCCTTGAGCAGCAACAGGCACATCAAACAAATTGACAGCAGTTAATATTTATGGGACCAAAGCTCACAGAAAATCAGTAAAATCTGTGAGAGGATCATGAGCAACAACTCCAAAACCAGAAGTAAAACTTTCCGGATTAAAGGGGCAGCAAAAGACCTATCAGTGTCTGACCGATCAGTGCAGTTTGCTTCTTTCCCTTGTAGATCCTCTTGCACAATGCTGCATGTACAGCTTAGACTGAAATCTTCTGACCCCTAAAATCAGGCTTTATATCACATGCCTCAATGAAAGGACTTGTAATAGGCTAATCCCAAAGGTATCTAGTTCAGGGAACACTTTCCTGGAATTTGTGCAACAACCAAATATTGCAGGCTGGTGCTTCCTAAGCTGCCTTATGGTATGTAGGACATGAGTCCATGGGCAAATTTTTTTGGGATACAATTCCCATTTGCAGACTGATAACTTTGTGCAGTCCCAAATTTTTGTGTCATGCAATGTGAGGAATATACCATACAAGAAAAAGTTGCAGAAACAGGGGGAGATATGACACAGAGAGAGGAAAAGACAAATCCTAGGGCTTCCCCTCCAGCTGTTTACCTGTAATATGTGTTTTTGACCTGCAGCCCAGGGAAGGTCTTTCCTGAAGTTGCTTCCATGCTGTTCCCTGGTGTCAAAGCTCATGAGCTCTCATTGGACACTCATGTTCCACCTCCTGCTTGGCAGCCCCAGCATAAATCCAGCTGGAGAGTGGGACAGTGGTCCCATTTTTTGGCACAAGGACTCCATTCAATTTAGCTCATTTCTGTAAACCATCCTCATGTACACGGCGTGTCCCTGGCCAGGTATCTAACCTGGTATATTACAAAAAGTTACAGCCCAGACATAGAGTCTACAAAATCAGCGGGGTGGTATGGGGGAGTGGTGTTGAGTACACCACATTTTTCATCCCAGATGATGTTCTAACTGCAGGTTTGTTTGTGGAGCCAGAATTAAGCTGGGACTACATAAAGATTGGGGCTGAGTCCCCTCACACTCTGTCAGAGGAAAAGTGCCCAGGACAAAAGGCAGGGAGAGGGCAGCTGAGGAGGACACACCACAAGAGAGGTGCAGAGGTGTCCAGTCATGACCAGAATGATGCTGGTCTAAAGGGGACCCAGGAATTCTATCTATGGCCACAGAGCTCAGGTGTAATCCCTGGACAGAGGAAGGCTTAATGGAGGCTGGTTGTTGTGGGGCTGGGGATGCCTGGTGCAGTCCTCACTTGATATTCTTGGGGACTTGTGATCCCTCAGCCTTGCATCCCAGAAGATCTCTGAACCAAGAAATCCTGATAGGAAGCCTTCCATAACCACCCCATAACTACACAAGTTAATACTCTACTCCCCTCCTCCCCGAACCTGCAGGGACTGAGCTCTTTCTCTCACAGTATCACAAATCCTTCTGCAGAATTAATTTGATTGATATTTAAATCAGCAGCTTTCAACCTGCGGCCCATTAAATCCCTCTGGTACAAGGTAAGTAACCAACAAATGTGTAGCCTATTATCAGAAGGCTTAAATTTGTCTCAGGGGAATCCCACATCTGTTGGGGAAAATATCTGGGCCCATAAATATAAAATAGTCCACAGACTCCCAGATGTGTGTTTGCCTGTGAAACATCCAATATTTTGGTAGAATGGCCATCCTGTAGAGTTAGAGTTTAGCCATGAGATAAAAATAGCCATGGCTTACATCTGGAAAAGTCATCTATGTTTTTCAAATCTGTAAAAAGCCATTGTGCAAACTCAGTTGTGTCACGGCTGTGTCATTTAATATCACAGGGATTTAAAATTTGGCTAACCCAACTGGCTAGGCCAGTTCTTTTATAATTTTGAAGAAAAAAATTCAAAGTCATGTGTATTCTGTGTGGGGTTCTATTTTGGTGTCTTGCAGGTTTCTATCTCTTTCTCCATTGCTTAACTGCTTGCATAATATATTACATAATTATAATTCAGGGAGAAAAGCCTTTTGTAGCTGCCAGCAGCCCAGGCGGTAGAAAATGTTTTACCACTAAAGTCAGGCAGGTATTTTGATTGGTGACTGAGGAAGAGGAGGAAGTAAAGCCATGTGAAGCTGTTTCTGTGCTCCAACATTTATTAAGAAGATGAGGCAGGGACTGTATTTGCTGTCTGAGGGATTGGTGGTCAATACTGCAACATAACTGAACTGCACAAGGAAAGTTCTGCTTAAACTCTCTGAAGGTTGAGGGTGAGTTAAGCAGATGCTGCTGTTTCACCTGGTCCCATTACATAGGGCCATTCAGCACAAAAAAAAGTTTTTTGGCTGTGAGCTCATCTTGCCACATCCATAGATATTGAGGATAACACAGAATTAGACCCTTAGCTCTTTGCAGTATGATGGCAAATGGCTATGTTGAAGTAGGCAGATGCTATTTGCCTTGGTTTGCAGATGTGGAAACTGAAGCACAGGGGTGAGCTGCTCAAGATTACAGGAAATAACTGGCAGGACTGCAACTAGGACCCAGTCCTGCTTTTTTTCTGGAATGCCCTTGTATGACATGTTCCCAGACTTTGTATTATGGCTCCATAGCTTGCCTCTGCACTGCTGATCTTCTGACATATCATGTGTTGCTGTGGGTCAGCAACTGGGACATCCCTGGAGGCTGAAATGGTTGTTTTCCCCTTCACCTTGGGCATGAGTTAGCCACACTCCTGATCCCTTGCTCTCTGCAACAGTTTAAACACTTTGCCCACACTGAGCTTCCTACAAAAGCACCTTTATCCCTGGAAGTTATTTAAGAAAATATTCTGTAGCTTTTTTTCAGAAGTGCTGTAAGGGCAGCTGGGAAGGAGGTTGGATCAGCTGATTTCCTGACATCTGCTCCAATCCTACCTGATTTTATCTGAATGACTAAAAAAATTCTGACACCCTATTTTCTGGCTGGGATTGTGCTGAGCAGCCTCAGCTGTTTGTCACCTGTCATCTCATGGGAGTTGTGGTGGCTCCAGTTCTTCTCTTCCAGAGCCATCACTGCTGGAACCACCTGGAGGCCACCAGTGCCTTGGGATGCATGTACTAACCAAGGGCTGATGGTTTGGCTCTTGTAGCTGCTGGGCATGTATCAGCAGCAGGAGCCTCTCAAATTAACTCACAGCTGCCCAGAGTACACTTAGTTTTCCTGGCACTGGCCTGATCTCAGCAGCTTAGCCAAGGCAGAAACACCAAGGAGCGAGAATAGGCAGCTGCCCCGTGCGCAGATGAGGAGTGCCCAACTCCCACCTGTGTCTCACTGAAAGTCTGGAAGTTAGGTAAGAAAATCCTTTTTGGGTTGTGAAGCTTAGTTGCTTGTCTGGACAAAGGAGGACTCCACACAGAGGACAGCTATGAAGAATTGAACCTAGGTATCATACTAGCACCTTTTGCACCAGACCATCCCCCTTCCCCCCGCCGCCCCATTCGGGTAGAATGATAATGTTCACATGAGACAAATAAGTTTTTGTCATTAGCAAGTACTGATATTCTTAACTGAGTGGTTTCTCTGGTGTCATAATTTAATTCAAATCTAAATATGAATCCAAATATTCTCAGCATCTTAGGAATATGACTTTACTACTACTGTGAGTTTTGAGTTGTCACTGCTTTGAAATCTTTCAAGTTAGAATTCTTAGACATTACACAGACATTTATGCCTGTCACATTGCATTGTCCTGCTTGCTTTTGAAAAGAAGGAATCATTAATATGGTGTTTTTCTCATGGGAAAATATATTTTCTCTTTCTACAATTACATTGAAATAGAGAATAAAAATTGAGCCTTCATGCTTTTTTTTTGGTAAATTGAACTATTGTACACTGTTTTTCTCTCGTACTTTGCATTGACTTGTATTTAATACATGCCATTGTAATTTCTTTTTGCAGGAAATTTAGATGGTCCTTTGAATGTAACACATCATATTTCCACAGACCTTGATTTTCTATTAATTCTTCTGTTCTTTGGAAGTGTCCTTTCCTGCACTTGAAAATATTTCTCTTTACTCCATGGATCCCAGCACAGAATTGTGTTCCTTCCCTGTAGGGAAAACAAAAGCAAGAAAACTTGTGGATTGAAATCAAGGCAATATAATCGGTGAAGGAGCAAGATAAAAACCCCCACAGGTAACAGAAAGGAGATCACTCACCATCTCCCACAAGCAGACCAGTGGCAAGCCACTCACTGAGCAACAGCATCTTTAGAAACCCAAAACATCCTCCTTCTTCCTCCCCCCAGTTTAATTGTTGGCATGGTGTTACACAGTGTGGAATAACCCTTTGGCCAGTTCAGACCAGCTGTCCCAGCAGTGTTCCCTCCCAGTCCCTTGCCCACTGCCAGCCAGCTTACTGGGAGAAAGCAGAGTGAAGAAATTAGAAAGACTTCATGCTGTGCAAGCATGTTCAGCAATAGCTGAAACCCAGGTGTGCTGTCAACACTGGCTTAGCCACAGATCAAAATGCAGCACCGTACAGGCTGCTGTGGGGAAAGGTGACTCCATCGTGGCCAGACCCAGTCCAAGTGCCTGCCCAGGAGGGAGAAGGGGGTTGAGACCTTCTCCCTATGCTTAGTCCTTTATCTCAAGACTTGGTAGGCTACCATGGAGGGACAGTATGGGCAATACAGAGAAGAAACTGGGAATCCCCTGCCTGGAGGAGCAGAATAACCACCAGACCAGTGCCAGCTACTTGCGTCCTTGTTTCTCTGACATCCCTGGTATGTCTGATACCCATTTTTACGCTATCAGACAGATACAGCATGAAGTTACATCCACAAGCTTCCAGGACATGGCTCCTGGAAGATATGCTTTCAAATCCTCTTTTGGGACATAAGGGAATTCAATTTACCGTGTTTCCCTTAGGTAAAAGAGGTTGGTGTTCAGCATTTCTGCATTTAATGAGACACGATGCTGTTGGTGTGTGCTAGCTGTATTGTGTGAGTACTGGATAGAGCCAGCCCAGGCTGGAGCCATGTCTGCACCTTTTCTGTGACATGGCACTGAGAAGCTCTTTCTGACAGTCTGGGGCAGCCCCAGTCTTGCCTGGGGGTGCAGCTGGAGGCCCCCAAAAAATTTAAACCCCAATATTTGTGTGCCTCAGTCTGGTATTGAGCAGAGGTACTCCTCCAGCTGACATGGTCTGTGATGCCATGTCTCTACTCTCTCATCCATGCTCACAAGCACTTCTTCAGAAAACATCTGGAAAAGTAGTGATCCATTTCCTTCTGTTCTTTCTTTAAATATCCACCATGATCTCTAGGCTTTAAGCAGCCAGTGCCCTAAAAATATAACATGTTCGTTTGTGTGCTCTGTTAAAGACAATAAGCAAGACATAGGGAAGATTTCAGGTTGAAATGTACGGTTATTTTCTGGGTCTCTTGATGCTTCAGAATGAATCTGCACGTCTTATATCAACAAGGATAACAAAGGCAATTCAGAAGCATGTTAACTTGCCAATAGTAATATGATCTGACTCTCGTGGAATCAAGATTCAAATAAAAATCCTAGTGTCAGGCAATAGCTCTGTTTATAACACTTTCTATAAGAGCAATAATGAGGCAGAGGGATGAGGAGAGGACCTGCAGCTGCAGGTATTTCATAGACTGTCAAATTGCAAGATGGAGCCAGATCCATCCACATAAATATTTATATTAGAGAGACAAAGCTGCAGCAAATTCTTGGCTGATGGGAAGTGTCTTCAGCCGATGTGAATTTTTATGGCTTGTGCTTTCCAGCAGGGCTGTGACAATTCACATCAGCAGAGGAGCTGCTCCACTATAATTAACCAAATCCTTGCAACAGGGACTATTGTCACCTTCCCATCAACCCTGCTCTCCACACACAGTTGCTATTTAACCAGTCAGAAAAATGCAGCTATCAGAGATCTCAACAGCACACCAAACAGAATATCTGGAACTTGGGCTCCCTGTGAGACAGCAGCAGCATTAATTCATGATCTTTAGTTATATTAGATGATCAAAGATCAGCAGATCATAGGAAACAGTTTCTTCCACAAAAAGCTGGATGCAGGAACTGGGTTGGGTTACAGCAAGAGAGGCAGCACAGGAGGGAGGGAGCCGAGCTCCCCCATGGGAACAGGGGACAGCGCAAGGGGCTGCTCCTGCTTGTGGCCCAGGTCACTCCCACACACGGCAGGGTCTGTGGAATTGTCTTTTGCTCTGAGAATTACATCCAGCAAAGCCACCTGTTAGTACAGACAAAACAGCAGAAGGGTTATTGGGGTGATAAGGTCTTGGCCAAAAGCCCTCCATCACATTTTTGTGGGAGCAGCGGAGGAAAGGACAAGCTTTCCCAGCCTGGTTGCAATGTGTGGGAGCTTGGTTTGATCTGTGTGGCACTGAGCAGGCAGTGATGGAAGGGTCCCTGGTGGGCTGGAAGCCCTGTATTATCCACTGCAACCTGCTGGAAAAATTGGCCTGAAGGGGTTTTCCTGGCAGCTGCACAACCCCACCAAATGCCCAGGCAACACCAGAGCTTATCTGGATGAAGACACCTGCAGTATTAGAGAAAGGCATGGACAAGGCAAGTAGCCTGGAACCTGAAAAGATCACAACATTTCATTACATAAAGTGAACATAAAGCTCGTTTCCAATGCACATGCAACATTCACTGTTCTCACCATAGGAAAAGGAGTGGCCTTCATTGGGAATGACCCTGCAGCTCACCTCCAACATCACAAAACCTTCACAAGAGCTTCCCTGCTCCAAGGATGCCCATGCCAAGACCACGCCTGGACAGTGTGGACAGCCTCTGCATGACATCCCTTAGCTTGACTTCTGGCATGAGCCTGCTGGGGCTCTGGGCTGCCATCACCAGTGCCCTGATTTGACCTTTCAAGCAAGGACCATGGCATCCTGCCCAGCATTTCCATGATCATCTGTGCTGTGCTGTGCAGG
Source organism: Corvus cornix cornix (assembly GCF_000738735.6). NCBI lineage: Eukaryota > Metazoa > Chordata > Aves > Passeriformes > Corvidae > Corvus > Corvus cornix. Next base: position 13,186,540 of record NC_047057.1, on the reverse strand, counting down.
TGAAGGGTTTAGCTGGTCAGCTCATCCTCCTTGACAGGCCCCCAGGAAGGCAGCTTCTTCAGGAAATGAGTGCTATTTCAAAGAGACATCACTCATCAGAAAAATCACAAGTGAGTGACTTTTCCTGAGGCTTTTGCAGCACTACCGCCTGCTTGGTCTCCCACACCAGCCTCCTTATTGGAACAACCAAGGCTGATGATTTTTTTGGCAGCTTATCCAGAATTTGATTGCTTTTGTCCTGGACTGTGACTGTATATTTCTATTTCTGGCCTGGAGGATTTGCAGAGTCAGGGCAGACCCAGGGACACTCAGTCCTAAGGGATGTCTTCAAACAGCATCCACCTCCTCTACCTGGAAGCTGCCCTTGACACCCCTCCAGTTAAATGCATGAAGTCTCCAAAGAAGAAAACTTCAAGGTGCCTTCACAAACTAGTACAGATCACGGAAGTGTTATCTGAGCACCAAGAACTTCTTAAAAGCAGAGTAAAGGCAGTGGGGTAGGAAACATTCTCCTTAGCATCACAGCAATATGAAGAGGGGTGTTTCCTATTACTCTCCTCTCTGACTCCACCTTCTCACAAGACTTCTGCAGCTAGTTCTTTGATGTTACTGTGATGGTTTTGGCTGGGGTAGAGTTAATTTTCTTCGTAGCAGCTGGTATGAGATTATGTTTTGGATTTGTGATGAAAACAGTGTTGAAAATTTGAGGATGTTTTTGTTATTGCTGAGCAGTGCTTACACAGAGTCAGGGCCTGTTCTGCCCCTCTGCACAAGAGGTTGTGACAGGATGTAGCCAGGACAGCTGACCCCAACTGATCCGAGGGATATTCCAGACTACATGGCATAATGCTCAGAACATGGAGCTGGGGGAAGAAGGAGGAAAGGGGCATGTTAAGAGTGATGGTGTTTGTCTTCCCCAGTTACTGTAATGCGTGATGGGATCCTGCTTTCCTGCAGATGGATGAATACCTGCCTGCCCGTGGGAAGTGGTGAACGAATTCCTTGCTTTGCTTTGTTTGAGTGCACAGGACCTTTGCTTTACCTATTAAACTGTCTTTATCTCAACCCATGAGTTTCCTCAGTTTTAATCCCCCAATTCTCTCTTCCATCCTACCTGGGGGAATGAGCAAGTGGCTGTGTGGGGATCACTTGCCAGCTGGGGTTAAACAATGACAATTACCTTTAAGCAAACACCATTCAATTGATCAAAGAATAGCTGGAAAGGTAAATTGCTTTCTGACTACAGCTATATGTCACTCCCTTCCTTCGTGATTTGACTGTGGGGGCTCCAGAAAACTGCAAACAGAATTCCCATTATATTCTTAGAAAAGATATGTGTGTGTGAAGCAGGCAGGTGTGTTTGTTTATATGTATGAATATGGGTGTGTTTGTTCATATGCATGAATAGACATATGTTTTGCTTATTGTCTTTTAGGTATGGGAGAGAGACAGCAAAATGGGTGGGGATTGCCTTTCATCAGCAGCGTCCTGCAGTGAGCCATGTCCTTGCCTCCCTCCCGCTGCCTCCACGCCCATGTGCAGTGCTGCCACAGGCTGCTCCTGCTTGCTCACAGGATGCAGATGTTGTAGCAGCCTCAGCTCATGCCACCACTCCTCCATGTACCCTCACATGCGCTGGGCAGCCCAGTGCAGCCTGGGTGGCAGATGGAGCCTGCCCACAGATGTCTTCTGCCAGGGAGACCCAGAGTGGGCAGACGTGGGGCAGACATGGGGCTTTACGCAGCCCCTGTGCTCTCTGCCCTGGGAGCAGGAAGGAGCATTAGCCCACAGGCTGTGCCTCTCATCCCCATGGAACCACTCCTCTCACACACAGCGGAGACATCAACATCATCCCACCCTACTTTACTTCCATACCCATTCTGGGTATGAACAAGCAATGCCAGAAAAAATCAGCGTCTCAGTTGCTCTGGGGTTCTTGACATATGACTGCAGTCATTGACATGTGCAAAGCAGCGTGCCCACAGTGACGATACCACCATGACCTCCCCGTGCAGCCCAGTCTGGTCAGTAAGAGCTTTGAACATGCAAAATCAGTGCCAGGGGTCTGGTCTCACAAGCTGGGGATACACCACCAGGATACAGCTGGAACATGGGCGCCCCTTTGCTGGGCCATGTGGAGGGCTAGAAGCCTGCTTTGTGTCTACAGCTTTAGTGGAGGCTGCTGTGCTATGGGATGTGGGAGAAAACAAGGAATGGCTGTAGTGGTTGTGACTGGCCACACCACCAGGCTGACCAGTAGTCTGGCTAGAATGGCTGCCAGTGAGAAAGCCCTATGGCCACTGGATGTAACCAGGGAACTTGGAAACCCCAGGCCATGGGATCCTTGGTTTGGGGGTCTGCAAGGCAGGTAAAGCTGCATTCCATGGTGATGAGGGCTGGAATAGAGTTCTGGGTTGTGGGCAGTGTGGATTGGAAAGAATGAGCCCATGGTGCCTTCCTGCTGTCCACATCAGAGGGAATTCATGGTTCTGCCCTGCTGCATCAGACAAGATCTGTCAGACCTTAAAAAGTTCACACTTTTTTCTTGATCGCATTATTTTAGGCTTGGCACATGTGGTGTGAGTTGTGCCACTACTCAAGTCTCAGCAGTGCCTTGTCTGAGCTTTGGATGGGAGCTCAGTTCATTGGATGCTTGGTGTATCAGGTCCCCTAATTGGCACAACCAGCCAATCTCCAACGATAACTGGTGGAGTGGTCCACTAATAAATAATTACAGGAAGGTAATAGGATTAGTGTTGTACAACCTAGGTTTATGAAATATATTACGTTCTCATTTTACAAGTAATTTTACAAGTAATTAGTTGGAAAAGTTTGGTTGATAAACAGGATGTTAGAGCAATACACTTAGATTTGTGTAAGGAAGCTTGTTTAATCTTAATTTATATTCTGACTGAGATAAAAGATAAGACAAAACTGACACCTGATCTTTGTCTTTTTCAGGAGAGATCCAGAAGAAAACAGTTGTTATTGATAATATTGGGGGAATCAGTAAAAATACTGGCACAAGCAAATAATAAGTATTTCAGTTTGGAAAAATACAATACAACGTATCTAGGAACAAAAAAACCCACAAGTCATGTCTGCATAGTAAGATGCTCTGTCTGGCAGAGCAGTAATTCTGGAAAAGATTAGGACTTACTGATTGATAATCAGTTGTAATGAAATTGTAATATGATGTTGAGGTCAATGCTGTTCTTGAATGCAGTTCCCTGCTTGTCACTGAGCAGGACCTCTCTGTAAGGTTTGCTGCCTCCGCATTTGGCATGGGGGCAGCTGGAATGTGCTGTCTAGTCCTGGACTTCACATTCCAAGAGGGATATACAAAAAAAGTCAGAGAAAGTTCAGCATAGACCAGTACTGTCTGAAGGCCTGAAGAATCTCTTACAGGAGATCCAAAGTCTACCTATCTTCTTCTCTAAATGGTTTACAAGACCCTGCATGAGGCTTTTGATGTTATATGTAAAGATACAACAACTTCCTGCATTTAGAGTTGATAGATAAGTTTAAGCAAGAAATAACATAATTATTTTCACTAATGAAATTGGTATTTGTCATACATTTGCCATTCTTGGAGAAGTTTTCAGTCAATGTTTCTCTGAAGGATATCCTCAAATTCAGCTGTGGATACCGGAACTGAATCAAGGACTAGTTTGAGGGAATTAGGTAAAAACTCAAGCAAATTATCTTCATTGTTCTTCCTAGCCTGATGGTTAGAGGTAATCAGACAGCTCATATCTATGTAAAACTGAAATTCAAAGTTTGAATTCTGTATGTTTTCATAGCCTACTGTACGATGTTCAGCATGTTGGGGAATGTGATGAAGGAGCACAGCTTGTACTTGGCTGCAGGGCAGCCAATGCACTCCTCCTCCCCTCTGGGGAGATCCAGGGCTTGTGGTACCTGCTGTGTCACAGCTGCTGGTTCTGTGGCTCTCAGTGTGTACCTGAGCAACAGAACAGACTTTTATGGTGTATTTAAAACACATCAGATATAAACTACAGAATCCTATTCCTTATTTGTCTTTGTGAACACTGTCGTAATCTCCAAGCCTATGTAGTCGAATTGCAGAGGGATTGGGACTGATAAGTTTGCAGGAAGCCACCTGTGCTGTGGAGCTGGGATGAAGGTTTGCCTGGAACCTCACTGCTGAGAGCCATAAACTGGCACGAGGGTCATCTCCACTCATTTGGAGGAACTCTACCAACTGTGATTTTTTGCTGGAAAACTCACCAGAGGCCAGATCTAGCAGCCAGTGACAGCACCCAGGGCTGGAAGGCAAATCTGGCTGTGTGTGCTGAGCTCCTGCTCCAGCACATGGCAGCAGCCATCAGAGCAGTTCCCACTGGCAGTAGCCAAGGAACACCCACTCTTTTGCTTCATCCCTTGTCAGTGTGGGTTGCATCATGCTCCCATCTCATTTCGTTAAAAACAATGTGATGCTCTGATCTTTGAAGCTTCTCATGTGTTAGGGATTGCTTTAAGACAAAGATGTGTCATTATCACCTGCTTCAGCCTTGGGTTGCCAAATCAGTGTCTGTTGGTACTTGCAGCTTTGTACATAACAATTTACCTGGCAGACTGTAAACAAGCATTTCTTGAGAAGATTGGGTGCAGTTCTAGGGTCTGGCTGCATTCCTGTGTCCTTCTCATGAGACACTGGGAACTCCAGTACTACTGGAATTTAAAATAATGCTGTGATTATATGTGTCTTTGTGTGTACAGATAACCATGTTTATAGGAAGAGCTGTAGATAAAAAGTATATACACTGCAGACTACATACACCATATATTACATATCAATAATGTAATTATGAAGAAATAAAGCATATTTATACAAACATACATATGTACACATGCATACGTGTGTGTTTGAGCATGTGGAGAGAGTCTATGAGTATGAGGGTACAGCCACTGCACACATGCCCATCACTTTTCACCTTCAGCCTGGTGTGAATCCAGAGCTGCTAAAGGGCACCCAGCTGATAACTCAGGCATGAAAGCTTCTCATTCTGTCCAGTTCAAAGCTGTCAGCAGTCCTGTGAGCTGCTTGATCCTGTCCTTTCTATGCACAGCAGTTTAGCCTGGGTGGACTAATTTCTGGTGGGATAAGATCCCAAGGTTTCCTGGGACTAAAAACTAACCTTGGGACTAGATTTGCACAAGTAGTCCAGACACAGGAGCTGTTCCCTCTGCAAGGACTCTCTCTGCTAGCACTTCAAGCCCACTTTTTAATTATTCCTTTGAGAAGACTAAGGCTTTGAAGAATTTTAGACTGAAGAGCAAAAAACTAAAAATCTGCCAGTCTGTGTGACTGTGTGTTGGGGTTTTAGTTTAGTCTTAGTTTTTTTCCTGTTAAAGGAATTTTCTCCCATATGCATGTTGCTAGGGGACAAATAGCTGTACTTAAGAAAGACAAAAAGGGGAGTGGGGCGGGCCTGGCTACTCCTTTGTCTACACCTGGGTGTGGGGTCAGTTCGCTCTGAGCGTCCGGAGAGAGAAGCTGCAGAGAAAGGAGCTGCTGCTTCTTTCTTTTTGGCCGTTCCTTCTTCCTGCTGGAAACAACGCCGGGACCCCAAAAGCCGCTTTCCCTGCCCTGCTGGAGACCGGGCTGTGGCTGCCCTGCCCCGCTGCTGCTTCGAGCTTTCGCTACGCTGTAGCCTGCCTGGACCTCCGGGGGGTTCTCCCATCTGGATACACCTCGCCTGCCACCCGGGATTTGCGTTCGTCCCTGCCGCTCCAGCCTGCCGTTCTAGCCTGCCGTTCCAGCCTGCCGTTCCAGCCTGCCGTTCCAGCCTGCTGTTCCTGAGAGTCCGGGATCGGCTGCCCAGGGGTTTGTGAAGCCTTTGTTCCATCCCTTCCCGGGATCCCAGGGCACCAGTGCCGCGTGTTTCCCGAGCTCGCTCCGGAGCGCCCCCTGCAGCCGCGGGGGAACCATCGCACCTGCCCTGCTCACCGGGAGCCGCCAGCGCCCCTGCCGGCTGCGAGTGGAACTGCACCCGAGGGGAAAGGGCCTGACAGCCGAGAAGGCTGGGACTGGGTTTGTGATTGCTGTTACTGCCATAGTTATTGTTGTTTTGTTTGACTGGTTATATACATATATATATATATATATAGTAAAGAACTGTTATTCCTATTTCCCACATCTTTGCCTAAAGGCCCTTGATTTCAAAATATAATAACTTGGAGGGAAAAGGGGTTATATCTGCCACTTCAAGGGGGGCTTCTGCCTTCCTTAGCAGACACCTGTCTTTCAAAACCGAGACACTGTGTTTAACAAAATTCTCTATTTTGACTTGGAATGCTAATTTAAAAGCAAGCAGCCAAGAGCACGAGGAATTTCTGATTATTCTGTGCTGTTACAGGCAAGAAGGTTCAGGAATGAGAACAAACCAGATGTCATCAGTATTGCTTGAAACTCTTCCTTCAAAGGACACAGATACTAAGAGTGGTTCAGTGAGAAATGCTGGCTGCTTGCTTCTACAGGCTTCTTGGCTCTTTATTCTTTCATTAGGGCTGTATGTTCAAATACAGAAGTATTTCCTTTCCCAGCTCAGACCATTAAATCTGTGTAAATATATATGTTCATCCCATTTCTTGTTTTGGATTTCTTTAGCAGGGTGCAGAAGTTACTTTTGCAAGGCAATTCTATGAAATCCAAGAGTTATTCTTCAAAAGGCTTTTATATTGTGTTTGAAAAAATCCCAACATCTGTTGTATGTGACTGCCTCAGAACCCAGTCTTGGTTTATTGACCCCGTGAAGGCAATAAAGTTGGTAAAGTTTTACCTGACAAAATAAAAAATCTACTGTTTCATCAGATCCCACCTTAGAAACAGAGTTTAAAATCATGTCTTTGGGGGACATCTGATGCTTTGTTTTGTATCTTAAAACCATACTAGAAATTACTTCTTGACTTGTATAAAGACAGAAAAACAAGGCATACACAGCTGCATGTGTAAAAAAGGCACCTGAAATGGTTTTGTAAGTTCTCCTTGACTTGTTGTAAGATGTTTGTGTAGTACAAGCTATTTTTAACTGTCTCTTGCTGTGTGAGGATGAACACTGCAAGCACAGAGTCTTCTCTGCAAGACCTGTGCCTGCTGCGTAGGTGCACCTGCTGGAGATGTCCTTTTGTCAGGCAGGCATGAGGGAGGCAGAGGTATTTTTAGTATTTCTACATATGTATTTTTCTCTTCTAATCCATGAAGGACATCATTTTGGGACAAGGACTGTGTCATCTAATGAGTCACAACAGTTGCCTGTAGGACAGTTTATTGTTTCCAGCCAGCACACAGCTTGCCATCAGTTCTCAGCAGCTCAGACCTTGGCTCTTAGTGAGCACTTTGCCCCAGTGTTTCACCAGAAACGATCCTCAGACACACATCCTCCCACAGTCATTTCACAAGACTCTCTCCAGTTCTAGTGCCAGGGACTCAGCCTTCTGGTTAAAGGTATAATCAAAGTGATATTTCTGTGATATTCTGCTTCCCCTATGTTTCTTCCAGCTTGGGGCAGGAGTCACCCCACAGCTGCAGCAGGTGTTCACCCCTTTTTTTAGCACTTCCCAGGATTCAGACCAGGTTTGCTTATTTGCACTTTGGTGCTGTTCTCCAGGCTCTGACCCCAGGCCAGCTCAGGCTCTGGAGAAGGAGCACATCCCTTACAGCTACCCCATCCTCCTTCTCTCTGCAGCCGGGTTGATGCTGGGCTGACAGTGCACACAAGGTCCAGAGGAGGGTTTCCTCACTGTCCCAATGCCCAGTAACTGGCTTAAGCCTGGCAGGTATCCCTCCATCCAAAAGTCTGCTACAACTACTATCCCTCCAGTCCTTGTTTCCTCCAGATATTTTGACTCAGCCCACAAGATTTCTCCAGTGGATGCTAAATCTCCCCTTTTTTTTTTTTTGTTTGTTTTTGTTTGGTTTGGTTTTGTTTCTCTACTTCTCAGACTATGTTGTTGGGGGTAGAAAATGATCTTTTACCTCCCTTTCTGCCCTGCCCAGTTGGATTTCTTTCCATTTGCTCTTTTGGTGGCCATGTTGCAATTCAGGGCATATTTTTTCCCTCTCCTCTCCTCTCCTCTCCTCTCCTCTCCTCTCCTCTCCTCTCCTCTCCTCTCCTCTCATCTCCTCTCCTCTCCTCTCCTCTCCTCTCCTCTCCTCTCCTCTCCTCTCCTCTCCTCTCCTCTCCTCTCCTCTCCTCTCCTCTCCTCTCCTCTCCTCTCCTCTCCTCCCTCTCCCTCCTCTCCTCTCCTCTCCTCTCCTCTCCTCTCCTCTCCTCTCCTCTCCTCTCCTCTCCTCTCCCTCTCCTCTCCTCTCCTCTCCTCTCCTCTCCTCTCCTCTCCTCTCCTCCTCTCCTCTCCTCTCCCTCCTCCTCTCTCCTCTCCTCTCCTCTCCTCTCCTCTCCTCTCTCCTCTCCTCTCCTCTCCTCTCCTCTCCTCTCCTCTCCTCTCCTCTCCTCTCCTCTCCTCTCCTCTCCTCTCCTCTCCTCTCCTCTCCTCTCCTCTCCTCTCTCCTCTCCCTCTCCTCCTCCTCTCCTCTCCTCTCCTCTCCTCTCCTCTCCTCTCCTCTCCTCTCCTCTCCTCCTCTCCTCTCCTCTCCTCTCCTCTCCTCTCCTCTCCTCTCCTCTCCTCTCCTCTCCTCTCCTCTCCTCTCCCTCCTCTCCTCTCCTCTCCTCTCCTCTCCTCTCCTCTCCTCTCCTCTCCATCTTGCACCTATCTTCAAAAATACTTCAACTGTTTTAAGCCATTCTTGAAGACAATGATTTTGCCTGCAAAGAAGATTCTGACTGAGACTTCTGCACAGCTTATATCAGAATGTGATTTAAAAATGTCTGCCTTTTCTTGGCACGAGGTGGTATTTCATGGGACTGAGCTTGAATGCAGAACTTGGAAGGATGAAATATAGCACTAACCTTTAAGGCTTCTCCAGAAACTCAAAACATGGCACTGATCAAATGTCAAGAGCAGTGTTCTCAGATATTTTATCTCAGTTATATTAATTGAAAACCAAAGCACTCTACTACATGTGCTACAATCAGTGATGTATCACTGGATTAAATCATTCTGTAATGATTGTTACTTATGCATTATTCTCCAGTTTTTCCATATGCATACTTTTGAATGACATTTATTTGAAAATATAATGAGAGATACGTGCATGCCTGTAGTATATGGCTTTGGACTCAGCCAATTCAGTGTGCATGAACACAAAAATAGCAAAATTTAATTTAAAAGTGTTTTGAAACATTTCTCTTCTGAGAATCAGAAATCAGGGGCCACATTCAGGATCTGCTTCAAGAAGTCCTCAAAACCAGGGTCAGAAGCCAGCCTCCTTTGGTACTAAGCTATACTGAGCTTTGTAAGGTCAGGGAAGAGATTGTATGACACACTTCTACTCCAGGAAAAATGACCTTGGTAAGAAGGTGTCTGATTTCCTGAATGTTTTTATCAAGTGTGAATACATAATCAGATTATCAGCCCCTGTATGGTCCTAAAGTAGCAGATCATGTGTGTATATGATGATCTTAAGCGCGGGCAATTCTTTTGGCTTTAAGAGACTACTTAGGTGTATGAAGTTAAACAATCCTGTGTTTGTAGTCTTCATGGGAATTTTGCAGGGCCTTTGCTCCAAAACTGGCTTAATGCAAGTGGATCCTTGAGCCCTCATGGAAATTGGATCTTGAACTGCTTCTACATGCTCACACTTTCATACAACTTTTGCTACTGCTGTAGGTAAAAGCTCTGTTCATGCTGGGGGACAGATTTCACCTGGGACAGTGCCAGGAATTGAAAAACGTGTTGATAACCATCTTGAAAGCAACATCAGTTGAAAATGGAGCATTTTCTAAAAGGGCTTGCTGTTGAAAACTGTGCACAACTGTATTTTGTGTATTTTGTACAACTACAGGATCCAGTGGTCAACCCAGACTGCCATGCAGACGACACGATGTAATTTCCACCTGACTCTTTTGGTCTCATAATTGGATTTTGTAGGCTCGAACAGCTACATCCAACAGCTGAAACTACAAGTAGCACTGACTGTACCCTTTCTGCGGCGTTGAAGCTCCAGGTGATCTCCTTAGGACCAAAAGGATGGAAAGGTTTCATCAGAACTGAGTTGGGTTTATACCAATCATAAAAGATTTCCCAAGAGAGCTTACAAAATCAACTGAATTTCAGTGCATGTGCTTTATAGACATCCTGATTGTCCTTTAAAGCTCATCAGTTCAATACCAACAACTGTGTGTAAGTAACTTGATGGTAAAACTGCTACAGCACAGCTTTCAAGGAAAGTATCCAGCTGACAGGTCAGCAGAGGAAAGGCAATTTGGAAAAAGTTCCCCACTACCTTGTCATCAACAAAAAATTCATGTGTTCAACCTGGAACAACACCAGAGCCTCTCAGATGGGTTGCTTCTCCCAGGAGCACAGAGGCAAAAAAAAGTAAATATCCTTATTACATAGAAGAAACACATCAGGCAGCAGTGTGTGTCTCTATATACATGTGTGCATGTGAATGCATTGCACGTATATAAAAGTGTATAATGCATATGTAAATATAACAGACTTGGAAACACTGGAATCCAGCAAACGCTGGAGCCTTATGTCGCGGGTTCTGTTTGTAACCGGGCAGAAACACCAATTTAGTGTAGTGGTTTGGTCCAAAATACTCATTACTGTTTATCTGCTGTGAGATAAGAATTAGGAGAAATGCAAAGCAGGCACCAAACTTGAAAGAATATAAAGAAGTTTATTAACAGACCTAAAAGAGGGAAAAAAAAATTATACCACACCTTCAGAACTCTTCTCCTCCCCCTACCTTCCTCCCTTCTCCCACTGACAATGTGAAAAGACAACCCTTAAGATGTTCAGTCTGTTTACCACTACCATAATAACCTTGTTCAGTCCATTTAGAAAGAGAAGTCTCTTCTTGCTCATGCTATGAAAACATTATCACAACGAGACAGCCGCCCACTTCCAAATATTGTTCAGTCCATTTAGGAAGAGGAGTCTCTCTGCCTGCGAGTCCTTTCCCCCGACTTGCAGCTTTTCCCGCAACTGCTTTCGAGGGTCCACTCTTGAAGTTTTTTGGGGTACAATTTTAAGGTTGAGCCGTTCAGAAACAAAAACAGAGGCCCTTCTCCTTCCCTGGGAGCAAAGGGTCTTCATCATCTTCATCTTTAGGACTATCCCTGGGAGCATCTCTAGGGACTGAGGTTTTCTCCTTTTCCATTTGGAGCAAAAGTCCTCATCTGGTTCATCTCTCCCTGTCCAAACTTCTCATGAAATTACAGCTGTGTCAGCATCTGCCTATCTCAGCGCAGGTGCTTTTGCTCACGGGTTGAACACTCCACCCCCCAGATCTTCATGAAATTACAATGGGATACTCTGATATATCATAGCTTCACAACAGAATTTCAGCTTTAAGCATCTCCTCTCTCTCTTCCCTCAGGGTTTCAGCTCTTCACAGCAATAAAAGGGTTAATCTCACCTCGGTCTTGCAGCTTTGCAGCTGGAATGTTGAATTTTTCTTATCGCAGTGGAGAGGGGAGAGAGCCGAGCCGCTCCGGCTGCCCACGGCAAGGCAGTGGGGGGGTTCCACGGCTGGAACAGGTCCATCGGCTTCAGGATGGCCGTGGCCAGGCCCGGCCTGGCCCAAGCAGGGCCTGGGCTGGGCCCACTGGCCCCCACACAGGGCCCGCAGCCACCTGTGCCAGCGCCGGAAACGAGAGAGAGCTTGGAGGGGGAGTTTGCCTATTCTTAAATGTGGATCACAGAGGTGGTCACAACTTTAAGTGGCTTAGAGAATTGTCCATATTCAAACTGGCCAGCTGATAGGTTCTATCAGTTCCCAGAGGAAACTGTAAGCACCCCTTAGCAAGGACGTCCCTTCCGGGACTATGCTTGCTAACCTATGACACCTTACCACATGTCATTCCTGCATGTGGTAAGCTTTATGTATCACCTAGGTAGTTTACCCAATTGTTGCTAGAATAAGTTATCCAGCCTGTTTGCTGGATAACTAGTAACCTAGTTCCTCAGACTAGGACTGAAATCCTGCTCTACTCCTTTAGAGCAAGAGGTGCCTATGACTCTGCAGTTCTTGAAGCACAACTGGATTTGACAGTAGTAAAAAGCAGTGCTCCTAAAATATTAATGTAAACACTTTGCTTAAAACATTTGAGGTCGGTCAGGCTTCTAAAAATAAAAGCAAACCAAAATCCCAAAAGAAAGTGTGGTTTTCTGTTGCCCTCTCTGACTGTGTTTTTTCCCCTTTCTAACTAGGGAAGAAAGTACCAGGAAATGCTTGCAAACCCCAAGCTTAAAACTTGTCCCCAGGATTCTGCTTCCATTTGTATGAATTGTTCTCATCACAGTGTGTAGTTTGAAAAGCCATTCTTGAGACTCATCTTGATCTTGAACAGTTATGGCTGCTTCTGGTTTTTATGTTGGTCAAATCCTGCTCAGAATGCAATGTACACACCCCTTTCAAATTAATTTTACAGTAGGTTTGGGGAAATTTTACCTAAAAATCTTCCCCACAACTTTCTCTTCACCATATGAGCAGGGCACATTTCTCATGCTGGCTAAACCAACTGGTGTAGATGAGCTTGTAACACATAAACTGTGATAGCCAGTATTTGATTTCCTGGTGGAAACATTTCTCATGAAAAACTGACAATGCTTTGGCAGATTTTTGGGAAGAGGATGGAGAGGGGATGGAAGTGAACAGAAGGTAAAAAGAGAGGGATTGTTTTTAAAAGTGCTGTCATTAAATAAGTGCATCCAGTTTCACTTAATCATGTTCTTTTTTATTGTCCTCACTTTCCCTCTGACAGATTATGGAGATCCAAAATATACCTACTGGTCTGCAGTGACTGTACTGGTACCCACAATCCAACAGTCTCAGACCAGATGTTGGTGAAACATTCTGCTCTACAGAACAGATACTAATGCTTACAATGTAAGCAATGCTGGGATTGGTGTCTGCTACAGACCAGACCAGGAAGAGTATTTGCCACGGGTCTCTGGTGCCTGTGATCCTTGAAGGCAAATCTCATCAGTAAAGAACAAGGCAAAGTGAACCCTGTTTGTCTTGATGTTACCAAGGTTTTAGATGCTGTCTCCCAAAACTTCTACACAAATCAGTGAAGTATGGACAGATAAATGCACAGTGAGGTGTGGATCAGTGACACAAAGTCCAAACATAGGCTATTCACTAGCTGAGTACCCCAGAGGTCAATACTGTCAAATATCTTCATTAATGCCCTGGACGATAGGAGAGAGTGCATTGTCAGCAGCCTGGAAAAAGTGATTGATGCTCCAGGACATTTTGCTGACATTCAGAGGGACCTGCACAGGCTGGAGAAATAGGTGGACAGGAACTTCATGAGACACCAAGTCCATTACCCGGGCAGGAATATCTTTAGGCAGCAGAGCAGGCTGCGGATCAACTGTCTGGAAGGCATCTTTACAGAAAAGGTCTTGGGGATCCTGGTAGACAAGCTGGCCATGGGCTAGCAATGTGTCTTTGCAGCAAAGAAGGCTACCAGCCTCCTGGACTGCATTAGGCAGAGCATCAGCAACAGATCGAGGGAGATGATCCTTCCCCTCTGCTCAGCACTGGTGTCTTGTGTCCCATTCTGCACTTCCCTGTACAAGACAGGCATGGATGTGGCTGCAGTCAGCCTAGCAAAGGGCCAGGAAAATGATTAAGGGACTGGAGGATATGACACATGAGGAGAATCTGAAAAAGCTGGGACTTTGCAGCAGAGGAAGAGAAGGCTCAGGGAGATCTTATCAGTGTGTATAAATAAATACCAGAGACAGACTCATCTCTGTAGTGGCCTGTCACAGGGGAAAAGTAAATGGACACAATCTCAAAGGCAGGAAATTACACCTGAACAGAAAAAAACCTCAACACTTTTTTACTCTGAAGGTGCACAGGCAACAGTGCAAGTTGCCCAGAGAGCACATGTGGGGCTTCTATTGTTGGAAATTTTAAAAAGTGCAAAGGACACAGCCCCAGGCAGCCTGCTGGAGCTGACCTGTGCCAAGCGGGGCGTCTGGACTAACTCATCTCCAGAGGCACCTTCAAACTTCATCCATACTGTGACTCTGTGTTCCTGTGTCATCTCCTGTATGTGTCTGTTCCAGTCCTCAGCTCCCAGCCCATGGAACTGGCAGTTGAAGAGCAGCCTGTCCCCTCATCAGTTAACCAGAGCCATGGCATCGCTCACACTAACACACCCAGAGGGTGGCCCAGCACCTCACTGCACAAGTTCTCCTGCCCCCACTCTGGGACAGGAGTTCCACAGTGCCAGAGCAGTAACTCTGTGAATCACTCCAGAGCATGCACTCAAGAGTATGTCAGAGCACCTCCTGATTTTGGACTGAAGCAAGGAGAATAGCTTAATACACTGATAGAATGAAAAAAAAAAGTCTTTATCTTTTTAGCCAAGCTCTCTTTCAGCTGTTGAGATACGATGGACTAAATCCAGAGGAGCTGTGAGTTTTCTTTTATTAGTGATAAAATCTAAGCTGTTGTTAGAAACATCAGAGGAATTTAATAGGCTTAATAGTGGCTCCTAAATTCCTCAGGAGACCTGTGAATTTGGAGTTTAGATCTGTGAGCTAGGAAGTGCTTGGCACCTTATCAGCAGTCAGCTCAGCAGCCTTTGCAGAATGAAAAACACCTTTTTGTTCAACTTCCCCTGGTAGCTTGCCAACCTTCTTGTTACTCACTAAGTGAACTGTCTCTAGAAAATATGGTCTCTGGTTTAAGCCACAGGTTTCAAAACACAGCTTAATAACTACGCAGCAAGGCGAGGGGAATTATGTCATATCATAACATCTCCTCAGCAGGCAGATGCAGTTCAGCCCCTTGACTGCACAATATCCTAACTAGTCACTGGGGTTTGCTCAGTGGTGCCGTCACCTTGCAGGCACAGAGTCTTCCCCCACCATGACATTGTCTGACCTCTTTCCTTCTGGAAAGCACTGGGCAGGCAGGGACACAAAGTGGTAGAATGGAGGAACAGACTGAGGAGACAAAGTCAAATAAAAGGAGTAGCCAGGTGAGTAGCTGGCAAACAATCCCAGAGCTGTGAAATTTCCTTGGCAGACTTCTCCAAATGACTGAAGTATTCCCCCAAAGAAATTCTCATCGTGATCCTGATGGTTCTGCTCACATGGTGGAAGTTTGCTGAAGTTGCTCTTCTGATGAGATCATTTTAATAAACACAAGTAGTCTATGGGTACAGGTACAATTACTACCATCTAAAGAAACATGGAATAAAATGGTCTTGCACCAGCTACTAGGAACACTGAGTTATAATCACAGCTATCACTAATTTTTTTCCTTCCCTTAAAAAAATCCCAAATTTATATTTATTCTACTGGCATCCAAGCCCATAACTGGAGAAGTTGTACCACAATCAGAGCTGCCAAATCCATGGGCAAGGCCCAGACAGAGGCTCCCATGACATACACCAAAAGGGATGGGAGAAAAAACAAATACAAGGGCAAAGGAAGGGATGTTCCCAAACAATTTGATTGCTCTGAAACATCAAACATTTTGCAGTCGCCTTGACCAATTGTGGAGTGGTCTCCATTAAACATTCATCATTTGCTATCCCATCAATCAGAGCAAGTGAATCAGTAAATAGCTGTGAGGAATGTAGGATTTATGTCTGAAAGCACTGATAATATTTTTCAAACAAAACTCTGTCTAGCTCTAGAGGAAACACTCCAAAAAACAGTCCTCACTCACAAATACAAGCAAAATGTGTGCAAGAAACTAGGACTTGGTTGTTTCTCCCATGTTAGGAATTTGGGTGATTTGAGATACTTCACTCTTAATTTCAAGTAGCAATGTGAGTTTGCTTGTTCTGCAGCAAAGAGTGTATTGGTGGTGTCATTTCCCTTGAATAGCCCTTCTGGCTGAAATGCAGCTCATGTTCCCTTCAGCATGACAAATAACACACTTCATCTCTCCCTGGAGCCTGGAAAATCTGAGATGAGATTGGCACTGCAATATAAAGAGAGATACTCTCAAAAGGGAGGCAAAATAATTTGAACCAAGTGGAAATAATCACTGGCACTCCTAGCTACAGACAGTCCTTGGATTTCAATCTGTATTTCAGTGTAAAATGGTTTTCCCCCATCACATCCGTAAAGCACCTAAACCAATTGCATCCTAATCTTGACTGTGGGTTTCTGGCACTGCAGTAAAACAAACATTGAGCTTATAAAAAAATACACAATCAACCACATGTGCTCTTGCATGAGCTATCCATGCCCTCAGCATAACTTAAATATAGGCGTGGGTCTGTGTATGACTTCAGCTTTGGACATTAAAAAAATAACACTGTGTCCAGAAGAAAACTTTTCTCAACTAATCCTGTATTTCAGAGCCAGACAAGTTGGGGGTTCTTTTTAAAAGATAAAACACACAGGTGGTCTGCCATTTGCTGTGGGTACATAAAAGGAGTATTACACAGATAGCAAAGGAGAAATGGATGGCTCTGGCAGATGGCATCGTGCTCAGGGTTAGCCAAATCCCCTCTCAGGCACTGGAGCCCAGATGGCCAAACAGAAACACTTTCTGCCACAAACCCTTTGCATGCCTTTGAGACTTCTCTGTGCTGGGAGGGGAAGTATGTCAATTCACAATCTTGCTGTGATAAAACAAAACTTGTATGTTGGGAAATATGTTCATTCACAGGCCCCCCTTGGCCCCAAGGCTTTCCTTCCCTCATCTGAGCCTCTGCCTGGCTGGAGTGCTAATCACAGCTCCTGCACAGTCTAAAAGGTGGTTACCACTAATTTTGAAAGCTGGGTTTGCAAAATGAAGCAAAAGGACCCTCTTGGCAGTCTTCTGTCCATGTACCTCTAAAATCAGTAAGGTCCCTCTGAGAAGGTGGGAGAGCAAGGACTGGGTGCATGCAGCTGCTAAAGGAACTTAGCAAGGGTGACTGACACTGGTGGAAGTGCTTTGCAAAATGCTCAACACTTCCCATTTGTTTTGACATTGCTCTTTAGTTCATGTGATTTCAAAAAATCTGCTTTGCTCAAACCCGCTGGAGGTGTGAAGCACATGGTTATACAATGGATTCCCAGCACTTCTCTCGCAAAAGACACCACAGGGCATCCAAAGTGTTGAGACCTTGCAACTGACTCCTGCCTGCTCCTTTTCATGCTCAGCCCAAGTTGCCAAACACTTGTCTCTGCAAACTTGAAGGCACTCTGGAAAGTTGCAGCTGGGGGCCATTGCACAGGCATAGTGACCTTCCACTTCTGTGTATCCTCTTCCAGGGCACTGTTGTCATGCCATGGCACACACACTGAACACGATTAGCCCAACAGTGAAACAAGGCTAGCATAGGTTCCAGTGAAGGCTACAGAACCCACTCTTGCCAGAGTATGCCCAGGCTGCTGCTGCCTCACGCTTTCAGTAAATGCTCAACACATACAGAGACAGTGCACAGGGACTGGATGTGGGGAGGAGGAAGATGAGGAAAAGATTTCAAAATAGGAGACAGCAGTGGGGTAGGACAGGGAGGGGAGAAGCAGGGCTTAATTTAGAGATAAGGAGCAGAAGAATCATACAGCTTTGTCGGGGGAATTACCTTTGATCTCTCCTTCTCTTCTGCCTTTCCTGAAACCTGACACTGCCTCATGCCATCCTGTCCTGCTCCAGACTCATTTACAGACACCTTCAATACCTTGCACAGTCTGGTTCCTTGCATGGGCTTTCTTCTTCTTCTTCCTCCCGCCCCACTGCCGGAGTCTGTGGCTGCTCCCTTGGTACCTGCTCTGCCCCTAGCTGAAGCAGCCTGTCTGCGCAGTCACTTGAGCTGGGATACTGCCACCATCATGCCCACATATTCTCTTGTGATTCCCTAAATGCCTGTAAAAATCCAAAATTCCTGTTCAGGACAATTCTGCCTTTGTTGTGAAAGCTCTCAGCTCCAGCACATCCTTCCTCTTCCTCCCTGGAAAAGCATTCCTAACATAAATCATTTTCCCTGTGCACATATTTATGCCAGGAAATCTCTGCCATCCCTGCTGTGGTTTAGGGGCAGAGATGATGCTCCTAAGACAGCTTTCCTCTGCCTGACAGGCCAGCTGGGCAGCAGGTGCTGTGCTGCAGCCAGCACAGCTGAGCATGGAGGGGGCAGCCCACCCCATGGCACCACACCACTCACATCACCTCCTTTCAGGCCAGAGCAGCCTTCTCCATGCAACACCTGGGGCTTTAGTCTACAGCCAAGAGCAAAATGGAGCCAGAACTGAAGCCTGAGCACCAACTCATGATCAGCAACTAAATCATCAGCAAGATCCCTGGTGTGGGTGAGATCTGGGCAGCCCGTAGTGTGGGCAACCCGTGCCTTGGCTGGGCTGGCAGGAGCCCGGGTCCTTGCAGGCTGTTTGGATGCAGTCATCTGATTTGGCAATTGGAGAGTTTGGCTGTATAGACACAAGCTGAATTGTGCCAGGAGGGCTCTAGGCCAGTGAACAAATGTAGCCTCAGCATCAGGAAAGTGTTAAGCCCTGCCAACAAACTCTCAGAAAGAAGAAACACACAACAGTATCTTCAGTAAAGTGCAGTGGATGTGGTATGACTTTATTTTTTGCAACTTTATTGCGGGATTGAGTCAAGGTAGTCTAAATGCTCTCCCAAAAACTCAATGAGTAATATTCCATACTCAGGTTTTACATTCAGGATTTCATTGCTTTGGGATAAGTACCTTCATTTCCATAGAAGAGAATCCTGTATCTCTGCAAGGCAGTGATTTTTCTCACATCATCTGTGAAATTACTGCTGCTGCTCCTTCTTCTGCCACCTCTGCCTCTGCACCTTTTCACATCTTGCACACAGTCCCAGATTGGACTGGCAGACTCTGGCAGATCCTAACAGATTCTGACTGTCAGACATGTCAAGATTATATCTAACTGTTGGGATTTGGTTAGAGGATCAGGGACATAGATCATTGATAGAATTATGGGATCAATAAAAGAACTATACAAGCAATAGGCCTGCAAGCAAAAGGCCTGTGTGTGAGAAAAACTCTGCATGAGAAAAATCCCTGTGAGAACCAAGCCTGAGAAACAAAGAGGGAGTTTTGAAGATTTACAGCTGTGTAGATAAGACCCAGAGAAGGGGAGGTGAACTCTGAATTCTTTTAATCATAACATAACTGTAGAAGCTTGCCAATGAAAGTCCAATTATGTAGAAGTAGAAATGAGCTTTGATAAGTTTTTAAGCCACTTAGGAGTTAACAAGCTGGTATACTATATAAGTGCCTCTGGATTGCTAATAAATGGAGCTTGCTCTTATCAACCACATTGGTTTTGGGCTGCAATTTCTCCCTCCGCCGGAGCCACCGGGCCCTTTTTCAATTCCAACATCTAACTTTAGGGTTTAGATCACTGAAACAGCAGAATGCTGAATGAGAAGTTCATCGTGTCTTTGAGAGGGTGTTCTTTGAAAGGGCATCTCTCGGGACATGAAGTAAAAGCTACGTGGATCCCTGCTGATGAGCCGAGCTCAGTATGGGGGGATTTATTGAATATCAGGAGGCACTCAGAAATTCCATGCAGCTAAACTCAGTGCCTGTGCTTGAAACTGATCCCTGACAAGGAACTGGGATTTTATTAAGATTAAATCAACTTTTTTTCCATATCACTTGGAGACAAATATTCATTCTCTCTTAAAAGTTGTCTACCTACAGTGCAGAAAAAAATTTAAAATTGGACTACAGGTGGGAAAGTCCTTCTTTGCATTATATTTATTGTGCAACAACAAGCATGTCTTACCCTCTTTGAACAGAGCTCACTGTGTCTGAGCAGGGTTGCACATCAAAGAACACTCTTTTACTCCCCAGATTCCTTCTCCCTTCCCAGCTGGAACATGCAGCATCTTCCCCATATCAGCTTGGCTTGGCGAAGGATACTAGGAATGACAACGTGGGAAAGGCTGCTCTGGCTGGGGGCTCTGTGGGCACGGGGTCCACGCAGCCGGGGCAGGCTCTGGCCAGCCAGAAGCACACGTGGAGATGGCAGCTCGCATCCCTCTGTTTCCTAGCTGATGGCAGGAGCAGTATCAGCCTGCAGTCAGATTCTGGGAGAGCCAGGGAACAAGCCTGGAGCTTGCTTTTGTGCAAGGACATGTATTAAGCAGAGATGCCCCCTTTTTACGTTCAAAGTACAGAAGGGAGCAGTTGGAGCATGAACCTCAATGGGGTGTTGAGAAACCATGAGTTGTTGTAAAGGAAAGGTATTAAGTGTCTCTAGCTTGATGGGACGAACTAAAACAATTCTTAATTTATTCCTGTCTTTGGGACTCAAAGCCCAAGAACTTGTGTGTAATGCTTATGGACTCTTAACCCTGACTGTGATTTCCCAGGGCTCCAGGAGAGAACACAGTACTGCTCATGGTCAGTCTAACCAACAGCCACGATGGTTAGAGTGGAGTTCATGTGGTGCCCAGCTGCTTCCATGATCCTGCCTCCTGTCAGGGCAGGTCAGCTCATGCTGAGCTCCATGCTGCCCATTCCCACTGACCACAAGCCCACATCTCAGCACAACACTGCCACCACCATTCCTGTGCTGCTGCAGCATGGGCTAGCTCTGACTCTTGTCTACTTGTCAGCAGAAAAAAGGGAGAGGGTGTTACTACATCTGAAAAATAAGAAATTAGTTTCTTCCATGCCATTTCATTGTTCCTGCTCCTGATTTGGTTCCACAAGTTTGTCACCCCTCATCAGGCATGGCTGTGTGACAGAAATAAAGTCTTTGTTTGCTGTGGGTCCCTGGGCCCTTCTGGGACCCATCTCCCACTGGACTGTCTCTAATGCTTTTTCCTGCAGTAAACTTTGAGGTGGTTTCATTTCATCCTGCTTTCTCAGGGAGTTATCCTGCATAA
Organism: Corvus cornix cornix; assembly: GCF_000738735.6. Classification (NCBI taxonomy): domain Eukaryota; kingdom Metazoa; phylum Chordata; class Aves; order Passeriformes; family Corvidae; genus Corvus; species Corvus cornix. Next base: position 13,165,590 of record NC_047057.1, on the reverse strand, counting down.
AAATGCTGTAGCTCTTTCCCTGACAGGTCCTTAAGGTATATTATAACTATTTTTCGTATGGATGCAAAGAGGCTGGCAGCATTATATTCAGACGGAGCCATTCATTACCAGAGGTTAGCAAGGCTGAACATAATTTAATAGCATGACAAAATTCTTGTTCTATTTTTGCTGGAGCCCCAAAACTGTGGGTAAGAACATTTCAGGCCTGAGATCTAGACCTTGTCACTCCTGAGTAATGGTGGCCACAGCTCTGGGGGCATTGCTGGAAAGGAAGACTGACATATGATGCTAGCCTGACAATTCTGGGGGTAGCTGTTATTTTCTGAAACTTTTGCGTTTATTTCATTTTATGCTAATCAGGAAAGCTCTGAGCTGAGAGCAGATGGTACTGATTTGCTCAGGGTTATTGCTGGTCGAAACTAAACAGTGTTGCACTCCATTCTCACAGACAGCTATTAAACTGGAAATGGATATTATTTGTCCATCGGTATTTCCTTGGAGTTCACTCTGGAGTGAAGCCACATTTAGCTGGGCACTATTCACTTACACAAAGAAGGAGTTACGGTTCTTCGTCCCTAGAAACCCGAACCTGAAGTGAAAACCCCAGATGCAGAGTTCCCTGACCTCAGGCTATTACCAAATACTTCTCTCTCCTGTTTCAAAACCCTTTTCTCAGAAATATGGTTTCCTCTTTCTTCCTCCCTAACTTGAGGAGACTAGATGTGGTATTACAGCAGCTGCTGACTGTCCCACTGGCTGGTGGGACACTGCTTCAAGGCACCACTGAGCTGTTGCAGCTCTACTGCTGAGGTTGCTGAGAGCGGCTGTGCTTCTCTTTTCTGTATCAAAACATACCCCGTCACATTATCATCCAATTCAGGCCTCCTGCATCAATTTGAGAGCTGTTTCTTTGGTAAAACATAGGCTAAACCTGCTGTGGACACCGTCATGGAGATGCATCCCTTGGGCAGTCTTTTCCTCCTTATTGAGGGAAAGGGGGATTGCCCAAGGTAGTGTTGGTAATATAATCATTTCCCTGAAGCAATTATTGACAAATCCACTATCTTTCTCAAAGTCTGTACTAAAACTACTGTTTCTGAACACTATGGTCTAGCAGACCTCAGAGAACCTCAGCAGCTCAGTGTCCCATGTGGCAGGTCTGGGGCACAATTCTTGGGGATGGGGAAAAACAGCACTTCAGAAAGACAAAGTGTCTCTAGGAATCTGGAGAGCAGAAGAAACAGAACCACAAGGCAACACTCATTTACCTTAGCAAAAGAAATCAACAGACTGTGATCTCCAGAGGTTTTGTAAGGCCACCCTGCTTTCCCTTTTAGCCTTGGCTGGTTGATGAATACACCTGTTGTGCTCCAGTGCATAAAAACATGCAAACAGTGAAATCTACTAATACTAAGATGAAGAAAAGCTTAAAGTTAATGTATGGTTGCCATAATAATTTATACCTAATTACAACCCATTACAAGGCTGTCTTGAATTCCCTGGGTGGTCCAGGAACCTCCTGTCTTGTCATCAGCAAAGACGAGATAGTAAAGCTGGTTTGAGACAACAGATTGCCTTGAAAACAGGTCTGAACTCCTCAACACATCCATAATTAAGTAATTGACACACCGGACTTCTCCAGATGGGAATTTTTGACAGTTCTACATGTTCCCCCAGGTAGCTACTTCTGTAGCTCATCTCCTTTGTGTATCTAAATGTGTATGTGGTGATTAACATTGTGGGTGGACTGTCCCTGGCATTCTCATGCGATTCTGATGCTTTAGCAGTTGCAGAAGGGATCAAGTTGTACATAGATATGACATTTGCAAGTAGTCAGTACAAACTGTTCCTGCAAATGCAGAAAAATACTCATGTAGGACAGTCTTTTGTACACAGTTAAGATATTTAAACCAGTTTTGTATGTAGTTGTCACAGACAAAACAGTCCAGATTGGGAAATTTTACTTAATTTATTGCCAGGCCACACAAGCTTCCGATCCCTGACTTGGATATCAAGAGAAAAAAGACCACAAACAGCTAAACATTCAACATGAAACGCCATTCTCCCTCCTTCCCAGAGTCAACTTCCTTTATTTTTTCTGCAGTCACAATTGCTCCCACAAAACTCCCTGGCAATGGGATGGGTGGTGTGGGAAAGTGGAAACAGAGCACGTGGCAGCTTTCTGCTGCCCACAGGGCTGTTTCGGCTGCTCTGCTCTTCGTGATTCCTGACACTCTGAACAGTGATTTCCACCACACTGCATGCCATGGAGTTTGCAGTAGTCAGGCACTTAATTTTAATGCTGAACCATAATCCTACTTCAAGTAAATAAAAAATGGAAATAAAATAGTGCTATTACACAATTGCTAAGGCAGTCAGTTCTGCTGTCAGCAGATGTGATGGCCAAAGATCTCCTTAACCACAGACACAGGAGGTCTGAGTGATACATCTCTGGATAAAAGAATAAATATCAATGTGAAAGTGAAACATTGGCAAACATTTCACAGAAAACCCAAGTTATGCAGTGTGCCAGAGGTTTTGAGTCATAGATACATTATACTGTAATATTAGATGCTGCAGACTGTTAGCACAAGTTGTGCCCCCTCATCAGGCAGAAATAAAATACAGAGGTCAGTTAACCTGCACTTTTTTTTTACTATTATGGCAATAGTAGCTCCACTGAATTCCTACGTGTAACTTATCTCAGATAGATGTGTCAATACATGTTTATTAAAAAAAATCAATATTTTAAAATACATTTTATATATCTATAGTATACGGATCACATTACTCCAGATAGTTGCAAACTTCTAGAATCACACCACAAAGATGTCTCAGAGAGACTCAGAGATTACTGATGTTTACCCTAGGGTAATTACTGTCACACCATGTGTACCTTTTGTCTGTCAGATACATTAAATTGAGATACACTCTGCTAAATGATGAATATTCGTTTTCTCAAATTCCTTTAAAGATTCTCAACCTTTAACTGTCCCTCTCAGACACCAGATGAAAGCAGCATTCAGAGATTTAACAACTAAGTTTTGCTGCACAACTTGTCCCAAGGCCAGGGTAATGGAGATTCCTTGAGAACATAAGAAGGTGATCTCTCACAACACATTCTTGGCTGGCAGGTGCTTCAGCACATAATAAATACCTGGAATATATCCAGCTATTTTGGGGGTAGCTGTATAAAACCTAATCTGATTCTGAATTCCTGTGGAAATGTTGATATATAAAATGGCACAAGATAATTTTAAATACAGACTGTCCTCCTCATTCCCTGTGCACTCCCTTTCTTTTCTTATTTTCCTTAAACCTTCTTTTGGCTTTAAAGTCCCCAATCACATTTTCATTGCACATCATTATTTACGTAAAACCTGGAAACTGAAGGGTTGTTTAATTTCAGTGAATGCCTACAGACTGGGCTAAAGTCCATGTGAGTTACCATATTCCTCCTGAAAGCCTTGGAAGCAGCAAAGGGCAATATGTTACTGGAACTCGTGAAGGGCTGCAGCTGTCTGTTTAATTAGTCTGAGACCGCATTTTTCCGGAGTGAGTTAAGAAGCTGTGAGCTGTGGACTGCTAGCTGACAGGGCTGTCATACCGTGGCTTCAGGAGATCTGAACCTCTGCATTCACAGAGGAAGCAAAGCATTTTCATGGCTGCATGCAAGCAATATCTTCACCATGAAAAAGTTCCCAACAATCAAGCACTAGAATAGATTGTCCAGAGAAGTTGTGGAGCCTCCATCACCTGAGGATTTCAAGACCAAACTGGATTCAGCCCTGAGGTACACAGTCTGATCCCACAGATGGCTGAGACCTCCTGAGGTCCCTTCTAACCTGAATTATTCTATGATTCTAAAAATTTTGTGGAGTTCTCATTGCTATTGCAATTTCTGCCCCATTCCCAGTGGGTCTGGTGACACACCATGGATTCTGTGTTTAGGCAGGGACTGGAAGAGTAAGTTCTAATGGCTTTTAGTGGAAGTTATCTCTAGCTGACTATCTCATGCTGACTTACAATTGTCTGTGCATTTTGAAACTCATTCATGTGAAGAATTAAGAGCCTCCTATCTTGCTTTGTTTTACCAGAAGGGACTTATTTCTTCCAGCCTTTCTCCCTCCTTTTAGCATACCATTAGAAAGGTTCTGCTGATGACTTCTTGGACTCTTGAGAATGCCAGTGTGGCCTGGCAAGGTTAGCGGAAGACAGAGAAGGGACACTGTAGCCCAGAAAGTTCTAGATAAAGAAAAGGGGTGGGGGAGGCATGTGGAAGTGCTGTAGTGTTTTTTCCCATGTATGGAGAATAAATGCAGTGGCAATAACGCTGACAGTAGCAACATGATGAAAAGCACACCAGTGGCAGAAAGTGGATGCTGTTCAGAGCAAGCTTTTCCTTGTAGAACTGCAAATACAACATACACGGTCAACACAGTTATTGCAGCATAGTCTTAACCAGAGTAACTGATGTGATGTAGCTGCTTTCTGTGCAGGAGTCTTCTCCAACTGATGTCAAATAAGGGAAACACCTCGTTAGCAAATCCAGCACACTCCACTGTCTGTAATTGGTCTACAGCAGGAAGAGTGGCTCGGACAGCTTTGGAAAATGCTTAAATTCAGTGTGTCACACTCATGCCCCTTCTCCCTTCTCTTAGGGTTGAAGCAACTATACAAGGCAAAATAGTCACCAATGTTAGGCTTCTGGGCAGCCAAGAGCCATGGCATGAAGACTGAGGATGGTGGTGACAGGAAGAAATATGCTTCCTGATTCCACTGGATGGACTTCACCTAGAGCACTATTCTTGACCTTGAATGGGAACACCAAGCCAGAGTCCAAGGTTCTCTCTACCATGACAGGCCTTACATGAAGGCCAAACTATCTGTGGCACCATGATGGACTCATGATCAAAGCTTTCATCTAGATTATTTTAAGTGAGATAATTTTTGACAAGTCCTTATCCATAGACTTAGTGTCCTAAATCTTGAACCAACATGCTGCTAACAAGCACCCCCTTCAAGCACTACTGCTAGGAAATCCCCCTGGCAGCAAAACCTGACCCCCCTCTTTCAGCACAGCCTCACACAAACCATGTCAATTCTAAGTTCCATATCTTCCTTCTGTAGGAGGATGAAGTCTGGGACATCTGTCTTTGAGAATAAGAAAAACAAAAAAGTAATCCCCTAAAGAGGATAAAGAACAGGAATATGGACAGCAAAAAGAATGGCAAAAAACCCCTGTAAGAATAATAGCAAATAGCAGCAAAACGCAGTGCCCATGGCAATGGGCCCTGGCTGCAAACTGCTGAGTGGGGGCCTTGTCTGAGCTACAACAAGGGTCAGGGAGAAACACAAAGTAGAGTGATCACAGAATGAGGCACACACAGCAACAAAGGCTCCACAAAAAATGGTAACTCTTCCAGATGACTACATGGACTTGAAGATTCAAGGGCTAAACACAATTAAAGTCCATGAAGTGTTCTGAATCCAGAGCCTGGGACAAAGCTGTTGACCAAAAAACCCCAGAGGACACTTTAAAAATGGTTACAAATTTGTATGCCTTGATTTCCCAATTTATTAAATGAAAATAATGTTACCTACTCCATATATTTTATATGCTTCATTCCTTCAATGTTCAATGAGTTCTACGATCTTAGGAGGGTAGGCAGATATAGAAGTACAAAACATATTATTTTTGATTACCATCTTATTGATCAAATTTTCTCATATACTTGGAAATTCTCCCTGAATTGAAGTGACTTTTCAAAGCCGTACAGCAGTGTTTGACTACATGTGGAAAATAACTTGAAGACCCTTGTTCCAATTAAGATAAAGAGATGGGAAATTTATTCAGAATGCTGGATTAATATTCTTACTTGGAAAACAAAACAAAAAACCCCAACAAAACTGTAAAGCTCTGTAAGATAATAAGAACAAAATAAAAAACCTTAGAGAGTATAAATTCTTCTCATCTCAAATCTCTTTGGACCTCTGATCTGGCTACAGCAGGAGATACTAAAATTTAAAATTTCAGTTCTAGGAAAAATCACCTATTAAAAAAATCTGTGTGAAGTACATAAAAAGGCATTTACCAAGGAGTGTATGTAATCAACCTTCATTAAAGAAAAGTATGCTTTCAAAACCTAGCTGCATTGATGGCTTTAGCAAAACCCTTCAACAACTTTGTGATGTCTCACCCTTAAGAGGAAGGGAGCACCCAAATCCATAAATGCTCGTGGTTGACATGAAAAACAGAAGTCAAAGGGTCTCCAAAAACTCACAAAGTTTTATTAGTAAATTACACATTTTGCATGGAAATTGCTATGTTAGCCCCTGGCCTCTTGTATGAGTACACTGCAGTGCGGTTTGGATAAAGGGGTAAGAGGAAAGGGAAGAGAGAAAGAAAGTGAAGTAAAGAGGAAGAAAGAGAAAGAAAAGAAAGGAAGAAAGAGATCACTAGTCCTGGTTCCAGTGTTGATGCAGCTGATGGGGTGTCCAGAGTTTTGGGAGAACTGCCTGGGCTTCGTGGAAGTACCTTTCGTAGATAATTTTCCCCACCCTGATGACAGATTCTCACTTTCCATGCAAACTAGTTGTTATGTGCAGCCCATTCTTTCAGACCTTTCTGGAAATGGGTCAGAGGATTTGGGGGTCTTGGGTGGCTTATTCCTCCCCACCAGTCCATGTCCACTTCTTGATCTCATTCCTGTGCTTGTACTGGACTGTGTTGTGCTTGTTTCCAGGAACCAGAACAAGGACATTTGTCCCACAAAAGTGCTGCTTATCATGGGCCCCTTCTCCACCACATCCCATTCTTTCTCACAACATGTTATTGTTACCAACAAGTCTTGGTGATTTACCTGCAATCCTTGGTTGGCTCCACAGCCATCCACCTATCAGGGTTTGAGATATCCACATTAGTTCCTTACCTTCTGGTCTCCTACATATTTGTACATGGCAATATAGTGATATGCACACCTTTCATTTCATTTTGTAATGCAAGACCTTCTGATAATGACATAAATAATCCGTGATTGATTCTTTAAAGTAAAAATACAGTCCACTGAATAACAGAATATACTTTTCATCTTGTCCACTGGCTAGTCCATAGAAGATAAGATTATATTGCTCCCCTGATAGTGTTTTTTACACTGAGAGACCCAGTCCTGGTGATCTTAATCAGATTAAACATGATAGCCTTGATATTGATTCGATATTCAGTCACACTAATATAACATACAGCAGTTCTATTCATTATTTGAAAACCTGATTTTATCCAAAGTTTTAAAAGAATTTTATTAATGGTACAGGTCTTTATTGATCTTTGAAAGATTTAATTGTTATGATTAAACTAAATTGGACATGGATCAGAAAAAAAAAAAGGCATTTTGAAGTTGTGCTAATGAAGTCTTTTGCTTCTATTGAATCAGAATTCACACCTGATAATCTATTTTATTTAAACCAGAAGAGAAGAAAATTAATTTAAATTTATCTGTTTCTGTAATCATTACACCTGTTTCACATTGCAGTAACCACCACTGATTTCAGTATGTTTATGCCCATTTTATATCAAGATAACAGAGAACGAAACAAGGCTCATGTAATTTGACTCTTCTTAACATTCTCTATTCACACAGCTAAGTTGTATATAATCAGCATGTATGAAGTGGGTAAAAGCTTATATTCCAGCATAAAAATTAAGGCATCTGTACTTAACATCATTGCCACTGACTGCCAGGCAGAGTCATGCAGGCCAGCGCAGTAGAAGATTAAAGCACTTCAATTGTGCTGCTTCTGTGTCAGCTTATAGGTGTTGCTCAGAAGACGCTAAATGAAGTCCAGGTTTTCCCTAGGCACTTAAAATTAAGAATATTAAATCTAAGCAGGAGTTCACTGTGTTTTTCTAGATAACTCAGCTGAAGATCAGAAATACCACAAGAGTCCTTTATACATGAATAAATCACAGCAGTATTTGCAGAAGTATTCACAGGAGTATTGGTACATCTTGCCTCCTTATGACAAATTTACAGACTCAAAAAGTACACAGAAGTACCTATACAGAGAGAGGGTTCAGCGTGTGTTGCTTGTACAGATTTATCCCATCATCACGAGCTCGCCTCCTGAACTAGAACTGTTCTGAATTACTTTCACCTGAAGTCAACAATCAAAGGACATAATGACTGCAGAAATTGCTTAAAGGTATTTACATTGCTGGTAGTGCCCTGTCTTGGGGTGTCCCTTCAAGGGGGACACCTGCAGTTGCAATCTACATTTGCTCCTCTGATGGATCTTTCAATCAGCTCACTCGGAAAGTCATAAGCAAGAGTCATGAAGAGGCTTTCTCTGTGCACAATAAAAGGGGAACAAGGGATTTATTTACCACACTTCGGCCATCTTGCTTCACTGTTGCAGTAATATTCAGGATCTTCTATAATCTCTGGTTGTGATGGCAGGAACCACTGTTCCCTGGGTTCCCAACAGCCTGCATCATCTGAGCAAGTGTTGGGGGAATTTTCTGACTTAATGTCTTGGTGTGAGGCAAGTTTAGCGGGAAACGTTTCCTCCACAGAAGGCAGGTTTCAGCAGTCCCTCCCCTACCGATACAAAAGGAATTTCTTGGAGGAAAGTGAAAAAAACTATTTCTTTAACAAACCAAGTGCCCACATGGCACGGGGAAAAAAATGAATAACTGTTACAATATTAAACGTCCTCGATGCGGAGAAAGCTGGTGGATTTAGAGTTCCCTCTGTAGCTGGCTCAGCCCCTCCCAAGGTCGGAGGCCAGGATGCCATGTCCCCACAGCCTCCCTGCCAGTCCACGGGGTCCGATGATCTGGTTCTTGGATCACAGCTAGGCCAAACAGTTCCAGAAGAAGAAGGAAGTACTGGAGGATTTTGGTATACAGTCCTGAGAAAACTTTTTGCCTCAGCTCACAAGCTGGCTAAAAGCAGGAATCCACTCTCTCCCACTGCAAGCAGGGCTGAGCAATGCAGGGGAGTGTGTGTGAGTCCTTGAACACAAACCATGCTGAAGAATTCACCCGGCTTCCCCTCATCACCCCTTTTCCTCAGACCCAGCTTAAAGCCGTGGGACCCATTTCTGGGCATAAAGCAGATGATAGGGAACTACAGTATTATCATAAAATCACCCCAAGACACTTAACAAGTAGGAAAGAGTGAGTAGCTAGAAATAACACAACTCATGAATACATGTAGACTTTAAAGAGTTTCTTATTAGAAAGACAAGCGAAAAGAAAACCTTGTCTTGTTTGTTTCCAACTCTTTTTTTAGGCTAGAGCATGCTCAGTCTTCTAGAAAACCCCAAACATATGGATGAGCCATCTTTATTTAGTGCTCAGGGTGAGGAGCCCTGAAACTCTGCATCTATTGGCTCCAAAAATTCCAGACTCACCAGATTGGTCAGGCATGATTCGCTCTTACTGAAGCCATGATGGCTGTCTCAGATCACCTCCTTGTCTTGTATGTGCAAGAACATTGCTTCCATGAGGATCAGCTCCAGGATCTTCCCAGGCACAGAGATGAGGCTCACCAGCCTGTAACTTCCCAGGTCTTGTTTTCTTTCCTTTTGAAAAATCAAGAACAATGTTCCCCTTTTTCCAGTCACCAGGGAGTTTGCCTGACCACCATGGCTTTTCAAACACACTTCCTTTGCCTCATTCTTCACTGGCAAGGTTTCCTGGGCTGTTGCACTTCGAGAGGGAGCAAAAGAGAAATATCTCCTCCTTGGAAGAGGATTGAGGCAAGCGCCTCCTGAAAAATCTTGACTCATCCAGTGTGATCAGATCTGTGATTCAGCCCTATGTACCTGAAGAAGGATTTAGGGAGCACCTAATAGCAGCTTTCCCATGCCTGAAGAAGGTTCCAGCTGAATGTAAGGGTGGGGAGAAATCACTAGGAGGATAATTAAGCACAGGAACAAATTCTCTAGAGACAGTGGAGAACCTACATTCTTGGAAATTTTCAAGACCTGGCACAACAAAGTCCGGAACAGTACTGTCTGAAATCTTTATTGACCTGCTTTGAGTAGCCAGCCAAACTCCTTTAAGGGCTGTTCCAACCTGGACAGCTCTATGAATTTTGAGAGGGTTTGAGTAGCCTGAGATTCAACAGGAAATAGGCAAAAAAGAAATCAGCTCAGGATTTGCCAAGACTTCAGCTAACCTTTTTCCCTTCCTGATGCATCTCCTCCCTTACCAGCTCAAAATAACATAACATTACGTTTTTAGAGACTACACCATTCTATCCAGGAATATCCTCTGATTCCCAGGTCTGAATCTGGAGTCATATCACATCCTGGCTGCATCTGGAGCTCTCATAGTTATATGGATATATGGCACTTCACAGCTGTCCTTGTTGCCCTAACCCTGCCTTGCACACCATATTAAATCATCCCAGGTAGAGCTCTTGGAAAGCTGATATGATAGAAGAGATGCTGAATGGGGTAACACAGGCAGAACACCACTGTACCACAGTGTGACTCAACACATAAATTAGGACAAAATTCCTCTGTGGAACCTGATTCCAGGTTGAACTCAAAATTCCTGATCTAGTGGAACCCTTGAAAACCTGCCTGTAGCCATGACTCATAGGAAGGGCACAGAGGATGACTCCAGTACTGCTGGCATAAACAAGGATGTCTGACCATTTCTTCTACATATATATTCCCACTTCTGGATATTTTCTCTTCTTGATATTTTCAGCCGTTAATTGTCTTCTGTATATTTTCAGTCTTTAATTTCACTTCCACTCTTTTCCATTGCTCCATGCTAGTTAGTTCACCCTCACTGTTCTCTGAATATTTCCCTTTGTGAGGAAAAGTTTTGGCTCTTTAGTTTTTCAGTATCAAATAGAACACTGCTGCTTGAACTACACACTTGGACATTTCCCCCTCAAATTTCCATTGTTGCATTTCCATTCTCTCTGTAAAAAAAGACCTTTGGGATTAGCAAATATTGCACAACATTTATCAGTTAGTTGTTACTTAAATCTCAAAAGTCTTCTAAGTGTAAATCTTTTAATTGGAATAAAATGGCAGATCATCGTGACAATGTAAGTTAGGTGACTGGATAATACATAAACCCTATTAAAGTGACATAGAAATAAATCCTCTTAACAGGAATATGCATTAATTTCCACTACTATGATCAGTTTATAAAGAGGGTAAACATTACTGTGTAAAACATTGGAGGAGGTATCTGTAGAGAAAAAGTAAATCAGATACCTTCCAATTCCCCAGCAAGAAGAAAGAAACTCCTGCCAACAGCAGAAAAATAGGTGCATTAAACAGAAAGACAAAGTGAATGGAAAATGAAAACATAACGAAGGCACCGGTTCAATATAGTAAAATTTCCAAGGGCTGTGGAAAAGTTCACATTTTATCTGACACCAAGTATTTGACACAACCTATTCATCTCAGTGGGTTCACTGGCCCATAAACTTCCACAAATATTTGTGGATTATTAATTATTTATAATAATTATTAATTATTAATTTGTGGATTATTAATTGCTGCCTGATAAGATAAATGCCAGATTTTTTTTTCTGAATATAATCTCATATTCTTGTTTAAGAAGTAATACTAGGATATGACTATTGTATCATCCCAATTTCAGTGGTATTTTGACACAAAAATCATACCTCTAAAAATTAGCAATCTAAAATCTAACTTCTGTTTCCACTACCTTTGAGATCTCAGGATCAAATTTACAGAGAGAGAAATACAAAAGATACCTTGCCAACAATCCAGAGAAAGGACAAGCTATAAACAAGTCTGAATTTCAGGGGTGTGTTCCAATTACTTGGTTCATTTCTCGAGAGCACTGAGGAAGAAATGAAACTACAGGCAGAAACTGAATTCTGGGAGCTTGGCAAATCAGCGGGAGGAAAGAGGAAATGCTGTGTCCAGGGGGCCATGCTGTAATTCAGTTCATCGCAACTTATCAGATTGGCAAACTCTCCAAATGTCACCACAGTGAAAGGGCAAAGCCAGGGCCTACAGGTATCTGTTAGGTAGGTGCAATCCAAATCAAATAGCTCAAACTGTGACCCCACATTGACTCCTGATGCAGCACAAGCTGTTACATAGAATGCCTGCCATCTCTCTCCCTAATAGGCACAGACAGTGCTTTCTTCTACTCCTCAGCCTCACAATTTAAGGTACTGTGGGGTTTTTTAAATTTATGCATCTGTCTGATCTGTATTGAAATTGATGCATAAAGTTCATCCCTGTCTCATCCTGCCACAGTAGGCGCCAATCTACAGTTTTCACTTCATATTTAATTACAAAGCACTAAATAAAAATCAGGACAAATGCGAGTGAAGTAGAATTTAATAGAAAAAAACCCCTAAATCCAAATGTACCATTCATAGAAAACTCTGTATAGTGTAGCAGATGCCTCTTTGTTTATCCCAAGGACCTCTGGGTGCCTATCAGTTTGTTTCTGTGCATGCTTGCAGCTTGACTACCCCAGTGCCTGCCTCTCCTCAGCCCATTCCTTTGCTTACATCCAGAGCGCATTTCTAGGCCATGCTCCTTGCACACTAATGGGATTAAGCTCTTCACAAAATGCAACTGCAATCTTTTCCCATGTGGACAGCAGGAGTAGAAAATTCCCCACGTGTTTAAGCAGCAGCCCCAGAGCAAAGGGCGGTGCTGGGGCTCCCACCCTGCGCCCCAGCCCCGGTGACTGAGGCTGCTGCCAGCCCACTGGCTGTGCTCTGTGCAGAGCATTGAGGGTGGACTGGGTCTACAAGAAGACCAAGAAGAAATCTACATCTCTTCTACACTGTAAGGATTGCAGGGCAGTGCTCTAGGAGCATGTCCATCGCTCCAGTGACTCTGCATTTCAGGTAAATCTCTCCACAGAGACCTTGGGAACCACAGTGACCTGTGCCGTGCAAATATTGTGTAAGATCACTTTAAAAAAATCCAGCAACTTTTTTTCAGAGATCATTTATGTTTAAGACATCAAAGAGAAAGATCTCCAGTTCTGCAAATGAGTGTACTTAGACACAACTTCATAATTTTTGCAATTACTCACCAAACACGCCAATTTCAATCCTGCTCAAGTCAACAGACTGCTAACATCCTAAATTTAAGCACCCGAGGCAGTTTTTGCCTGTTATCAGCTTAGGCTAATATTCTAAAGATAAATCTTTTTCCTTCATTTTTACCTTAAGAAGCAACAAAGTAAAAAAATATAAATTTCCATGAGGATGTCCCTGTTTTCAAAGGTGTTCTCCTAGACAATTTCAACCTCTGCACAGAAGGAGCCCAAGGAATGGCTCAGTCCAACAGCAATTTGCATGCACCATCTCAGAGGGAGCAGAAATGATCCTGCATCTGTATGCTGGGTTTCCTCACCTGCAGCTGGGATGACTTAGCAGAACAGCACTGCATCCTTATGCAGCATCACAGCTCCAGCCACAGTTACAAATACTCTTGTCGACTGAAATGGTCTTGATTTGTCTCCTAGTCAAACTGTAATCTGTGATGCACTGTTAAGAGAATGGACAATGCTTGGGGCTCTGTCCAATCCCTATCAATTTATATTCACTCTCCTCAGGAACAACGGGAGAAAGGTATTTCCCTGATAAACCTCACAGTTCCCTTTCAGGAAGGATGCTGGGGGAAAAAAAATCACATTTCTTTAAACTTACACTGGAACAGATATTATAACTTTGTGATATTTTTTGGCCGCAACACTGTCTGTATAGTAGAGCTTGCCCTCCATACCATTCTTTTAGCAAGCATAAATAAATTATTCTCTTTTTTCCCCCTTCTCTTTAAAGACACAGTGTACAAGATCCTGAGTGTACTGAAGTCAGTAGCAGCTCACTGTAGTACTACTGCATTTTACAGGATCAGACTGAACTAGAAAGTGTTTGAGCATGTTAACACAAGCCCAGAGAAAAAACAGTTCAAGGCTGAAGTTCATGTGAGGACACTGGTTGATGTCATAAACTGTGAAACTGTAACTCCTCTAACTGATGGGTTCTAGCAAAATGCCCCGTGTCTGTCCCTCTACTGCTTTTTACAAATGTGTTGATTTATCTTGTTTTGCTTCAGGTATTCTCCTGCAAAGCCAGCATGAATATTACAGAAACTGGTCAATCAGTAAATATGTAAATCTTTCATGCTGTCTACTCATTGAAAAAAGAAATTCTGGGTAATTGATGTTTCTAGGGAGTTCCATTTTTTTCTTTTTTTTCCTTTCCTTCACAGAAGGTACAAATCAAATGAAGAAAATAGAATCTTCATCCTGCTAGATTGAAAATGGAGACCTGAATCATTAGAAAGTCATCTTCTGTATTTCTAAACTGAACAGGCGGCATTTGATCTTCAGACATAACTGTGGCAGCTTGGCTGAACTTTGCATGTGCTGCAGAAGTGTTGTCGACCTTGTATTTTCACCTAAACACACAACTGTGTGTCTGTCTCTGTGTCTGAATACACACTGTGTATTGTGAAATACAAAACAGAAGTCAGTCAGTTTAGCTCCAGGTCTCTGATCCCTCCAACACACAAAGCTCAGTTATGCCCTGCAGCCTCTGTAGCTGCTGTTGTTACTGTGTTAGTGCAGAGCCTCTGGTTTGAATCCACCCTCACCACATCAGGTGATAAACAAATACATAACTAGAAATGGTCTCAGCTCCAGAGGACCCAGCATTTACTCCAGAGCAGTAAACACTGATTAAATTATAAACGTAACTCTAGATAAACAGCAGTAAAATCTTCATACTACGTCAGAACATCACAAATTCTGCATTGTCCGAAAACTGCTGAAGAAACAATTTAGAATAATATCTGAATCCTGAAATAAATGTATTGGAAATTTTTCATTCCTTTTCCTATAAAAATCAGATGCATTCATTATGATGAACTCTATTTTATTTGACCAAGCTGATACTCATCACTATAATGAAGTGGAGGATATTTGGCTTGGGAGGCAGAGAAAATTCTTTGTGCTCACTTTATGCAAAAGAAAAAGAGACTCAGCTGTTTGTTTGTTTGGGAACCTTGGTGTGTGGAAAAAGTACAGGTGATTGAGTCTAATATTCCTGTTAGCTCCCTTCCTGCACTGCATCCCATACTCCACAGCCATTACTTGACCAGCTGCAGAGGCTTATTTTAGTTGCACATTAATTGTGCCAGGGCCACACTCGGTATAGCTCAGAGGCTACTATTACAGAGATTATTGGCTCAGGTACAGTGCTGCACAAACAACATTACACAGCATTTGGTGTCAGTTCAGGAAGCAGTTTTGCCATTTTTATATGACCTGGAACATAAAGAACCAGCTTTACTAACCCAAGCCAGCTCCATACAACTGTATATCTGAACCACAGTACAAAACCAAGAAAACCCAGAAATGCAAGACTTGCACATTTACCTTTATAAAGCTGCATTAGATTCAGCAAGTTCCTGCTCAGAAGGGTGTTTTTGATCCAAGCTGATGCTAGACAGATGCACTCAAATACCCATGAGCAACACTTACTTGTCACCCATCTCATGAGGAGACTCCAGCATGGAAAAGATAGACAGCAGATCCACCTGAGTGGCTCTTGGTAGAGGGCACCTTGGGACACAGCCAAAACTGGCGAACTGTGCTAGATACATAGTGTCAATTCAGAACCAGTCAGACATCTTTGCAACAGTAAATCTCAGGGTGTCCTGTGTCATTTCACCCATCCGTGCGACAGTATTTTCAAGCTACCTCAGCTTCACAATACTCTGAGCAATGAAGTGACTGAACTTCTGTTACTCTTTGAAGAACATGCAAACATCTCAGTACTGGGTATGCAATGCACGCCAAGAAATAACAATTTATGTGGTGTCATACAAAGCCATCACCACAATCTGAAATTCATCTCTTCCAAAAGTCAAGGCAAGAAGTCTCACAGCATGTCTGGAAGGCTAGCAATACAAGTCCCTGCAGAAACACAGGCATTGACTTCCAAAGATAAGACCTAGTGGCCATATGTAGTTCTTAAAAAGATGTAAAGAAAAGCTGACTTGCTGTGAGTCATGTTCAGAAGCACAAAAACTGGCAAACATGTGAAGGTTAGCTGTGCCAAAGTCCTGTGACCCAGGTCCTGCAGTCATAGAAACACCACTTGGTAGGCGGAGTTCAGAAAAGAGATGCTATGCCTTGGACTGAACAGGTCTGTAGACAGACCATCAAGCAGTATTTCAAACGAGTATTAGGGATTGTGTGTATATATATACATATACACTTGCATAAACAAAAGATCTAAATGTCAAATTACATATAATCCGATGTGACTGCTCACCAGAAGAATTTGCCATCTCCTGTAAACATAATCTTGCACCAGATTTAACGTTGTCCTATATACCACAGAGATAAAGAAATTGCTCTTATTTTTCATATATACAGTCAAGTCAGTTTTTCATACATACAATCTGCATAGCCCATCATTTTTAAAGAGAAACTTCTACACAAGCCTTTTTATAAACTACAAGGTAGAAACACTAGGTCTGCTTCATTCACTGAATATGAGCCAGAACTTTTTATTCACTTCTATGCAAAAGAATCTACTTCTCCATGATTCCTTGTGATTGGGATACTATTTAACAGGACTATTGAGGGATATGGTTTAGCAATGAGAATTAAATTCTTGCGCAGATTAAAATCTGCTTAGATGGTGTTAACCAATTATGCATTGATTTACTCTGGACTCCCAGCCACGTATCCAAGATGAAAGTACACTACAAGAACACAATTGAGATGTTGCAGAATGGCGTAGGATAGGAAGCTTTAGGAAGGATAAAAGGAGTTTAGCCTTGGGGGAAAAATGTCTACAGGCTCCACTCTGTTTTCCTTACAGCTTCATAGCAAAGAACCATATGCAGTGAGGTGGCAAGTGACAGACACCTGATAAACTCCAGCTGCACCAGTCTGGCCACCAGGCACCAAGGCACCTGTTACCAAAAATTGTAAGCTTGAACACCACCACAAGTACTAGATACGCCAAACACAAAGAAGCACATTTAAAATTCTGCCCTTTTGCCAGTATATCTGAAAAGAAAAACAACAGTATTAAGAAACAATGTTGACATTTAATCTGTCAATATGCCTTGGAATTATCACCCAGATAAAGGGAGCACAGGGGATTGGTTCAGGCTCAGAATTAACAACCAAAACAACCAGAAACACTAGAGAAGAAAATTCACGCCCTGTACATAACCATGGTGTGTGTAGAAATTCCAGTCAGAGAGATCCTCTACACAGTGGTGATGGGACTCTCACAGATAGATGAAATAAATACCAAGTTTTGCAGTAGCGATCAAAGAAAGGATTTAATGTAATATTCATCTTAATTTGACTGTCCTTGCATTCCTCCTAAGACATCAGCCTGAGGATATATTTGCAGGATAGTTTTCCTCCAGATACAGTAGCAGACTATATTATGGACTTTATATACATAAAATGCTGACTCCACAATTCTGCTACAAAGATTTATTATCAGAAATCCCTGGGGAACAAAACATGTCCCTGGATTAATATGAATTTATTAAAGCTACCATTAGAGCTTTGTTGATTAAAAATATCTAAACAAGCACCTCTAGAAATCTTTCCACATGCCCAAGGAAAACTTTGGAAGATAACTGTTAAAGAACTCCAACTCTGTCAGTAGGCAAATTGTATCAGAAACAATTTAGCTGAGCTCGCATTTAAATTGAAGAACATTATTCCTTGGTATGGTTCAATCTGGAGGGAGAAGTTAAGCCCCATATACATTACAAATCCTGATTTCAACAAGACAGCTGAACAGTCCAAAGTCGGTTTTACAGATAATAGATGACAGATACAGCACAGAAAGCAAGTATTTGAGTTTCCCAGGATTATTTCTCTTCCAACATTGTAACAGTACTCCCACCATCTACTGCTGCAAGAGTTGTACTTAATTTTCTCCAAACTTAAAATATGTCCTCCTCCCTAGCAAATAGTGATTTAACATAGTTCTGTTTAGCATAGTACCATTTTCTATTAATACTCTGAAATGCCCTAACTTTACAATATTTCATTACAGATACAGCTTAAGATATGTTCATATGAGCTAAATTAAACCATTAATCAAGTTCTGGCACATTGTAAGATACAAGAAAGAGCCAGCAGGAGGAGGAAGGAGATGCTGACAAAAGTTCTGTCTGAGCAAATCATCATTAATTATTCTATTGAAGGCTTGAAGATATATCAGCAGAATTCTGTGGTGAGAAATTCCATCAAAAAAAAAAAAACCCCAAACAACCAAATAACAAGCCCTGTAATACTTTTCTGACTTTTCCAATTTCTTGCTGAAATTAAGATAAAAGACTGATCTGATAAAATAACTTTTCTTCTTACTAATCAGTTTTGTATTAAAGCAGAATTTAAAAAAAAATAAATTAAGCTTTGTCCCTTGCAGCAGAGAAATTTCACCATGAAAAAGATAAGGACAGACAATACAGATAAAAGATGTGTTAAGGGGCAATATCCTGATGTGACACCTCAGAAGAAAGTTTTTTGACAAAACATGGGAGATTTGTATACAAAGATAATTTCAAATTATTCCATGATCATGTCGTCACATTGATGGGACTCCACAAAAGGAATCTTCAGAAGGAATTAAGGAAAAGTCCAGACAATTTCAGAAAAATACTTTTATGTTTAAGGGGAATGTGGAAAAAGTAGAGCAGCTTTCTAAACTAGCAAGCACTTTTAGATAAATTTGGCCAGTGGAAGAGAGCAGACTGGGTTGTCTATGCAGCAACAAACAAGACAGAGAAAAAAAGGGTAAGACCTACAGAGAGACCTTAGAAAGAAAATGAAAATTTCAATTTTTTTTTGCTCTGATGGGGAAGTTAGGGTAAGAAGATAACTTTGTGTCCATGAGACTGAACAAAAGCAAGTAGAAAATCTGAGACAAGAATTAGTTGCAAGTTCGTGGTGGCTAATAGCAATAACAGCAATTACCACTGCTATTAGCAGATTTTATTGAAAAACAGCACTCAAACAAGACGGAAGTGTACAGGAAACTCCTGATGTAGGTAGTCTCTTAATGTTTCCAACTTCTTCACAGACCTTTTCCTGTGCTATGGAAACCCTTTCCCTCCTAAGAAAACTAATGAAAGTAGTTTCACAGAATCACAGAATAGGTAGGGTTGGAAGGGACCACAATGGGTCATCTGGTCCCACCTCCCTGCTCAGGCAGGGTCAGCCTAGACCACATGGCATGGAATTGTGACCGGATGGTTCTTGAATATCTCCAGTGAGGGAAACCCCACAGCCTCTCTGGGCAAGGTATATGTATTTATATATATAAACCCAGTGGTTTTCTCACATGGATCGGCATAAAACAAGAGCATGCTGAGGTCAGCAGGGACTCGCGAGGGTAATCAAATTAATGTGGCTCACAGTGGCATTATGGATACACCAGGATCTATACAGAATGACACCAGAAATACCTAGATCTCATTCCAATCTTACCCTTTGCAATTTTTTTGGACATTCTTATTTCTACCAAAATCTGACTGGCGAAACCCAATGTTTCTGAATCATATTAATGAACAGTAGTTATACGGTTATTGGATTTGTATACCATCAAATAACAACTGAAGTGTTAATTCACCAATGGTTTTTCAGAAAAGGCTAACTGACCAGGTTGGTTTTTTGTTGGTTTTCTCTTTTTTAATGCAGCAGAGTAGCATTGTTAACAGTTAGCTATTTTTCCATATGCCTGATTAGCAGAGAGTGAGACAACCATTTCCAGTCACAGAAGAGCCACAGCTGTGACAGGAACTGTATTTGCTACTTGCTCCAAAAGAGTGCTCTCTTGTCTCAGAACAATTCACAGGCTCACAGAATCCATTAGGTTGGAAAACACCTTTGAGATCATCGAGTCCAACCTATGACCGAACACCACCGTGTCAACCAGACCACGGCACGGAGTGCCACATCCAGTCTTTCCTCAATCTCCTCCGGGGACGGTGACTCCATCACCTCCCTGGGAAGCCTATTCCGATGTCTAATCATCCTTTCTGCGAAGAAATTCTTCCTAATGCCCGGCCTGAACCTCCCCAGGTGCAGATTCAGGCCGTGCACTCTTCTCCCATTCCCTGGGAGAGGAACCCGCCTCTCACCTGGCTACAACCTCCTGTCAGGTGCTGGTAGAGTGATAAAGCCACCCAAGCCTCCTCTTCCTCCTCTAGTCAAATACCAGACAAATACGATTCAAAAACCTCAAGTATTTACTCGAATTAGAAGACCAGTTAAAATTATAATGAGTATAAAAGAAAGCTCTTGGAAAGCAGGTGTAACTTTATTTGTAATCGCTGATCAACAGCGACCTAAGAGAGGGCTCGGAAGTCTTTTCTGTCAAAAAGTGTCATGTTCTTCCACTGAGGCAGTGGAGGTGGATGGAGATCTGGGTGCTCTGGAAGGCCGGGAGGTCCTTTCGCAGACGGGCATCAGCCCCAGTCCCTGGGTAAGAGGGGCCCGTGCAGCGCAGCGGCCGCCCTGGAGCTCAGCTCGGCCGGGAGCGGGCGCGGGGGAGGATGCGGGAGCGAGCAGGGTCCCCCCGCGGAGCCAGGGCGAGGGCGGTGCCGGTGCCGCCGCCTCCCCTTTCCCGGAACCTCGGCAGCCGCCGAGAACCGAAACCGGACCCCCCCCGCCCCCGCGCACGCGCGCGCCGCTCCCGCCCCGCTCGGCCCCACCGCCCGTTCAGCCGAGCGCGCGCCGCCGGCCAATAGCGACAGCGCGCTCGCCGGTCGCGCGGTGACGTCACCGAGCCGGCCCCGCCCAGACCCAATGAAAGAGAACGTGCGGCGCGGGATGCTCCCCGCCCGCCCCTCCCTCTGCACCGACCGGCGGCGGGACCAATCAGAGACCCCCGGCGCCCCGGCCCCGGCCCTCCGCGCGGTGACGTCACGGCACCTCCCTCGGCGGCAGAGCGGCGCAGCCAATCAGCGCCCCCACGCGCTCTCCCCCCCCACTCAGCCCCCCCCCCCCCCCCGGTCGCGATCCCGTGTCCCCGCCCCGCCCCGGCCCCTCTCTCCGCGCTCCCCCCGCTCCGAGCGCCAGCGGCGGCGGCGCAGCCCGGTTCTGTCCGTGCGGCGCCTCCCGGGGCTCGGCAACATGGAGTGCGCTGCGGCGGGGGCCGAGTTCAACATCCTCCTCGCCACCGACTCCTACAAGGTGGGCACGGGCAGTCGGGAGGGGGTCCACCTCTGCGAGCACCGGACCCGCCGAGGCGCTCCATCCGCAGGGCGCCGAGCCAGGCCGGCCCCGCCGCCGCCGGCCCCCTCCCCGCCTGGCCGGGGCTGGGAGATTCCCCCGAGGCGCCAGCGAGGGTGCCCGGCCTCGGGGCGGTGCGGGGGGGACGGCGGAGGCCTGGCCGGGGCTGCCCCCCTCGCCCCCGGCAGCCCCGAGCCGCTCCCCGCGGGGTGCCCGGGCCGCGCAGCCTGGGGGCGGCGGCGGGGCCAGAAAAGAAAGTGAAAGCGGGCGGGGTGGGCGCTGCCGTCCCGCCGCCTTTGGGCGCGGGGGGCGACCATGGCGGGCACGCGGGAGCCGCCCGGCCCCGAGCATCGTCCGGCCCCCCGGGCTGCCCGCCCTGGCCGGGGTCGGAGAGGGCGCACATGTCGCTGCCGCGGAGCAGTCACTCTTTCTTTCTCCCGCGTCTCGCCCCTCCCGCTGTGCTCCACTCGCGCCGGTCACTGCCTGCGGCTGTGTGCCTGGCGGTGATGCAGCGCGCTCCGGGAACCGACTGGCGCAAAATACGTATTTTCTAGCCCTGTGCTTAGTTCCCGACCACTGCGGTGTCACATTCGGTAGGCAAGGTGTTGGCTCAGAGGGGAGAGCCGCACTGCACGGCCCTCCCTTCGTTTCTTGGGATTAGTGGTGCTGACAGCAGTGGCAAAGTGCAGGCGCCCCGTCCGCGCTCCGACCCGGTGATTTGTGCCCCGGCAGTTCCTGACGTGCCTCGTAGCGAGTGTGCCCGGGCCGAAGTCCTGCCCCTGCGCGGCGTCGCGGTCATGTAAGCCTTCAGCCTCCAGGTCCTGGGCAGAGCCAGCGTGTGACTCCCCCTGGCTGGACACATGTGCCCGGCCTCTCCTAGGCTGGAAGACTCACTTATTTCCTTCAGGAGCTGCATTGCAATGTCAAAGAGGTTGTTGGTGGCCTAAACAAAACTACAGTAACAGTTCTGGGTGTCACTGTAAAGCATTTATTATGTTTTAGTTCTTTCAACATTGGGCTGCTGGGATGAGTTTCAGGGAGGAGGGTACTTCTGGATAGGGGAGTTGAAAAGCGAAAGCTATGTTCTGACCGGGTGTTGTTACTGAGTAACTACTGAACTACAAACCTCACTATGTGCTCTAACCACCGACTTGTGCCTTTCCCAGCCTCTCTATGGTGATATTATTATTATTACTATTATTAGTATTGTCATTGTCGTTATTATTACTATACGTTCTGTCAAGATGAAAAGAAAGTTAACAGTTATTGTTGCTGTTTGTGGGAAGGAGTTTAGGAAGGTGGGAAGATGCTGATAAATCTTGGAGCAGCTCAGTCAGGGCATCCTGATGCTGCTGAGGCTTGCAAAGCTGCTTCCATTCAGGGCGTAATCTAGCTACAGTCCTCTTTGTAAACTAAGTTTAAGTGTTAGTTATTGTCATAATGAGTATTTTGGACCAAACCACTACACTAATCTAACTTATTCAAATATGGAAGATACACTTTTTTCCATATCTGAGACTAATCACATTAAATACTGCAGGTCTGGATTTAAACACTATCTACTTTAAATCTAATTTGCACACTACTTTTTTCTAAATTCTCTGGGTGTGCTCAAGGATTGGTGGTAGTGAGACACACTGGAATGATATTAAACCAGTTTGTTTCTGTTTTGTTTGCTGTTTCATAGTATAGATGACTTGGTAACATTCCAGGAGTGGTAGAACCCTTAAAGAGGTCAAATAAAGGCCTGACGTGGTGGGGTTTGGTTTTTTTCCAGTTTAAAACTGAATTTGGATGAGGTTTTCTGTGGCAGCTAGGAGCATTTTGTATTATATTTAGAGTAATTGCCGCCCTCAGCTGCTTTGTTAGGGCTATTCAAATTGTCTGTGTTTCCATATGCTTTTTTCCAAATCTTAGGAACTCCAGTGTCTCTGAACAAAGCTTAAACAAGTAGCTGCTTTTATCTCGTTAGGTAATATGAGCAAACATCTTCTCCCTGGATGATACTGTCATTTCCTAATCAATGAAACATACTTAGTGAGAGCACTTTCAGTAAAATTGCACTAAAATATCTGGTAGTTTGCAACATCAAGCTTTTTACAGGAGCTACCAAACACTCATACTAGCAATTAAAACAAAAGTGAGAATTGATTTTGTGGTTTTTCTTTTTTTTCTTTGTTTTTTTTTACGTAGTTCTGCCGTGTCCACAACTGTAGCATCTGTTTCTGTCTGTACATAACATTTAGACTGAGAAAAAACATGGATCAAGTCAGAAGTTTATGTGGTGATCCAATTGCAGTAGATGCCAATCCATGCAAACTAACATTGGTACCAAAAATCACATAGACATAAACAGCTGTGAAAGAAAAAAATATATGCAGACCATACTGAGGGGTACAACCCTAGCTTAGGCAGTTGCCCATCAAAAAAAAAGTTGTGGTGTCTCAGGGTCATACCTGTCAAAACTTGTTAGTTTGAGTACTAGCTCTGGTGTCCCAGTTCTCTGTTGCTGCAGTTGTAAATCTGGGGTGAAAAGACAACTCATTACTGGTTTAGTGCCTATGCAATTTCAGAAACAAAGTAATTTGGTAGGCAAAGGTTTGTCTGCTGAGAGCTAATCCAGCCTCCCCTCCTTCTACACTATTTTGCTGTCTTCATGTGCATCATAGGACATTTCCTCTTAAATCATAGAGATTATCAAATATTCAGTTTCAAAATCTTAAAAGTGTTTTTGAAAAAGTGCTGAGTATCATACTGATTGCTAGTAAAGTCAATATTTCTAGATGGGAGTAGTTCCCAGTAGGTGAATATGCACTGGTTCCAGTACCGAGCTTCCATTACTGACTGGAGCTTACTCAATTGTACAAGTGCTCCAGGATTTTGAGGCTAGGCTTCAAACTGTACAATTTATCTCTAAACCTGATAACAAGATAAGTGTTTTTACATCACTTAGGTTCTTCTTCCAGTGTACTTTGCTGCATATTCTTAAGCTTTTACAAATCCCCCAAAAGCGTAATTCTTCCTGTATGCTGGGAATTATATGCCATGCCCTCATGGGCATGGGCATAAGGTATGGTGTGTGTGCAACATGCTGATAAGTAACAGCAGTCTTTTTAATTCTTCTGATCATGAGACTCAAGAGATTAATCAATGCAGTGTTATCTGGGGAGCTTCATTGTCTTTATGTTCAGTATAGCAATGGCATTTCTATTAGTGAAGTTTTCTGCTAGTGGCTTGGTATTGCTGAAAAGGGGAAGTATTTGAAGTCGAAGTCCTTGTCGATAGAAAGCTGCAAGTGAGGGGGTATCAGCAGGCTCCCTGAAAATCACTGTTCGTGCTGCATGATGTCTTAGTCTTGTGTCTATAGCAAGACACAATTTGTATAGCTACATATATATAGCTAGCTCTATATAGATTATACAATACTATAGCAGTCTTATCCCCCTCTGACAGTGGGATTCTGTTCACTTTCTGCCCTTTCCCAGTGAGAGGGTCTGTGCCCTTCAGTTCCTCATTCATCTGACATCGTTGACACACCTCCTCTGCATTTTCTTTCTCTTTGATTCCCAGTGCTCTGTTTAGCCTGTATTTGTTTATTTCTGCACAGGCAAGAAATCTTCCAGGGTATATGTAGTCTGAAACTGTGTTGAGAGGATCAGCTTGGCAGAGTTGTGTTGTTCAGTGGGAAGACAGCCATGAGTGGCACGTACCAGGCCTGGGTTGGATGGACCATGAGCTGCAAGTGGGGAAAGGCTATTGACCGAACCTTGTTTGCTGGAGTAATAATAGCTTATTTTGCTTTTGCCAATGAGATCTATTACTGTTGCTTGGCATGTTTCGTAATTAAGCTGATAGCTATAATAAGCTGCCATGCAATTACCTCTTAGTAGGAGCTGACTTGCTATCTAGACTGTAAATGAGATCTGTTTTGGAATTAATTTCTTTCTGGATGCTTTAAGGAAACCCAAAATATACAGAGTTTTAACTCTGTATGCCTTACATGTTGAATTTTAAGTATTTGTCCCTTTAAATGACTTCTTTTACTCTGCATGGATGTAGGAGAGCACTGACTTCTGAAACACTTCACATGAGTGTGTGTTTATTCTAGGCTCTGACAGCCTGTATATTCTTTATTTAGAAGGCTAGAGGTATGTGAGGAAGAGACATGAGTACTCCTTAGCCTACTGGATTTGACTAGTACTTAATGACTGCAAAATATTCTTTACAGCAGCCCATATATTTTTTTCCTTAATTATAATCTTGTGGTGGGAGTGTGAATGTGTTCTCTTATCTCCTGTAATTCTGCCAGTGGGAAAGCATCAGAAACTTCTGGCTCGACGCTCCTTATAAGACGTAATCTTCACGCTATCTGGGTTCATTATCCTCCAAGTTTTGATTTGCAGTCACATGGTTCTCTTACAAACCCCAAGACATCATTGCTCGAAGGGAGCACTGCAACTGTATTCAGCCAATTTTTAAATTAATGGGAAGCAACCCCTTCTAGAATCATTGCAGCTTTCATTGTTGAAAAGGTAAATGTTTTTCCCCTTTCATTAAGGAACAGGAAACTTATAGCAGCATGTGCAGTAGTATAGCTGACTAGTCACTAATGTGTAAACAGTAAACATAAGGCATTTTGTTGTCTCTTTTGTGATAATCTTGAATGTAAAACTGTGCTGGTTTTGACAGAGGTAGAGTTAATTTTCTTCCTAGGAGCTGGTATGAGGCCATGTTTTGGATTTGTGCTGAAAACAATGTGGATAATTCAGGGATATTTTTGATTTTGCTGAGCAGTGCTTGCACAGAGTCAACCTTTCTGCCCCACACACCATCCCACCAGTGGTGAGGCTGGGGTTGCACAAGGAGCTGGGAGGGGACACCAGGACAGCTGACCCCAACTGACCCAAGGGATATTCTGTACCACATGATATCATGCTTAGCATATAAAGCTAGGGGAAGAAGGAGGAAAGGGGGAAACATTTGGAGTAGTGGCATTTGTCTTCCCCAGTAACTGCTACGCGGGCTGGAGCCCTGCTTTTCTGGGAATGCCTGAACACCTGCCTGCCCATGGGAAGTGATGAATGAATTCCCTGTTCTGCTTTGCTTATGTGCAGAGAACTTTTGCTTTCCCTATTAAACTGTCTTTATCCCAGCCCATGAGTTTTCTCACTTGTACCCTTCTAATTCTCTCCCCCATCCCACTGGGAGGAACAAGTGAGTGGCAAGCAGGGTTTGGTTGCCAGCTGAGGTTAAACCACAACAAAAACCATTAAAATCTTTAGTAGTAAAGAAATCTACTGTAAAATGTTACTGTTTTTAAGCATGGTATTTTCTTTGAGAAATTTAGAATACATTCAGTTCTAGTGCTTACACTTGACCTTGCATTTTAAATGAATGTGAACCTGGTCATGTATAGCATCTCTGCTGATAATGTGCAGCTTCCATAGGAATTCAGTTGCATGTGCTTTCCTTATTTTTCATAGTACTGACTGTTCTCTTAACTTCTTTTTTTCTCACCTCTGGTCCTCTTATTTTTCAATAAACATATAAGAAATGGTGGATGAACTCTAATACGGAGACATTAGAAGTAGTGCAAGGTCATCATTCAGTCATAACCTCCATTAGCTTATCTCTCTCATCTCGTAAGAGCAGATCTCTCCCAATATTCTCACTTTGGTTCTTAAGCATTGTCTCAATCTTATGTATTCTAAGAATGGGCCTGAAGTCTCTCTAAGGCTTTTTTATTCTATGGTAATTTGAAGCTCATATAATCAAAATAGTACGATTGTACTTGACTCTTAGATTTATTTTTGTTTTAAACTCCCTTAAAAATGTCTTGCACTTTACCTGCTATTGTTGGATGCCCTTTCTCTTGAGTTATTAAAGATTGATTATTCTGGCATTTCCTCTCTTGTTCAAATAAACTTACCATTTAACCATAGTGGCTTTTGGTTTGGTTTTCATTTCCACTGTTGTGGTGTGCATTCCTTCTGTGATTGCTTTGAATGCTACCAAAGCATCCCCGTTGAATATAACTGCTAGTCACAGTTGTGTTGGTTTTTTTCCTGAAGAGGGTCACAACTGCCTTATAACTGCTGTTAGTTGTCTCATCTCAGTGAGGTATATCTTATGGAGCAGTCCCTTTGCTCATAAGTCCTGGTTCATTTCCTCATTGTTGCTAATAACGTTGTTTTCCATATAGGTTGTTTGCAAACTTTGCTTTTAACTGGTCTATTGGCTAACTCTCCTAAAGGTTTAGGTAAAGCAGTATTTCATGCCATGGCCTCTTTCCACAATATTTGCAAATAATATGTAATACTGCAATTCATTGAGGTCTTGGGGTGCTATGCAGAAGTCTCCCCAGTGTAAGTACCAGCAGTACCACTGCATTAAAATTGTCTAACTCAGTAAGGTGTATTGCAGTGTGAGGATCCCCTAAATAACTCTTGGAGATCAAGCCTTGCAGTACAGTGACCAAGCCTGTGCTTCAGGCCCGTGTGCTGCAGACCTGCAGTGTCCTGGCCAAGTGGCCCAGTGTCCAGGCCATGCTGCTTCTGGCTTACCTTCCACCTGTCCCTCTGAGTCTTCATGGCTCTGGCTGTGTGGCACCATGGGTTCAGTGACCAGGTTGTTCTGTACCCATTTTGCACTAAGGATTTTTTAAAATAGCTCCAGAAAGCTCAAATACTGTCTTACTTGAACTGGTATCATCACAGAGTTACAGTACAGGCAAGATCCTGCTGGATCGGTGTTTGGGGGTTGTTTTCTTCACTGTAGACAGGGATTGGAAGCATCCTTCTGATGGTTCACGTTGGCATCTGACCTAGTGGAGCACCAGGAATTAACCACCAGTGGAGATTTTGGCTACACCTAACTTCTCATGTCGCATCTGGTTTTCGCATGTTTTCAAATGGTTGAATTATTTAGGCTTAAATAACCTTTTAAAGTAAGTTCATTGCAATATCTTGTCCAACAAACCTTTTAGATTATAAGAATATTTATTTTTTTTATAAGTCTTCTTTTCTAGCTTAGAAAAATGCAGCGCTTACCTCAGCCATCCCTATTTTATGATGAATACCTATTAATTCCTTTTTCTTTAAATTTAACTCTTAATGTTTGGAGTGGGTTTTTTTTGACAGATGATCTAAATGCAATTTGTGCTTCATGTTTTTTTCCTCAAAAAACTTGATTTAGTTAAATAGATGTAGTCCTTGTGGAGGTATTTTTTGTTCAGAATAGACCTTTATTTGCATTAATTTTTATAAGGAGCTATCACAACTGGAAAAAAGCACTCAATTTCAGTCATAGTACATAATCTTGTAGGTAGTAGTTCCAAGGCTGTTTGTCATATGTTTTATAGACAAAACCTAAACCACAGCCTTTGAACTAAACATCAAAAGGCCTTTGAAGATACTTGGGAGAGTTGTTTTCTTGTAAGGGTCTCTTAATCCCAGTAGAGGCTTTTGTTTGGTTTCCTGTTTGTTGGTTAGGTTGGTTTTTTTTCCTGTAGAGAAGGGGTTTTCTACTGATTTTATAGTCACCCCTACTTGTCAAGAGCCCATTTGTACATGTCCTGCTTCTGTCATCCCCTTACTGAAAGCATAGAGTTACCAATACTGTCTTGATCTGTAAGTCACATAAATTTTAATTTCAAATATTGTACACTGCCTCTGGTTGTACTTTCAACTCTCCTTTAGGATACAGAAAGATGCAAGTCTTCATCTGACAACAAGGAAAGATCAGGCATTTTTTGAAGCATAGTTTTCATTGTCCAAGTGCCTTATAGTGTTGTGTTGGGTTTTTTCTTTTTGGTTGGTTTGTTTTGTTTTCAATGGCATTCTTTGTGTCTTTTATGAACTGTGCCCACTCCTACACCTTGATCCTTTTTCACACTGTTTTTTGCCACCAGGCACTTCACTACATGCCAAACCTCCTGACCACCACTATGGCAGATGGGTATTATTTCCACATGTCCTAGAAGTCCAGAAATGACAGCTAACACAATCAGCTGCTGTGACACTTTGTGGCCAGATATTCCTGATAAGTGCTCTGTCTGAGAGCTTGGGAGCAAAAGATGGCCAGATAAGTCAGCATGAGTTGTAGGTCTTGTGCTTAACTTCTCACACACCTATACAACACAGCATCAAAGAATAGTTGGGGTTGAAAGGGGCCTTCAAAGGCCATCTAGTCCAGCTCCCCTGCAATGAGCAGGGACATCTTCAACTAGATCAGGTTGCTCAGAGCCCCATCCAACCTGATCTTGAGTGCTTCCAGGGCTGGGTCATCTATCACCTCTTTGGGCAATCTGTTCCAGTGTTTCACTACCTTCATAATAAAAAAAGTTATTATATCTAGTCTGAATCTACCCTCCTTTTGTTTAAAACCATCACTCCTTGTCCTGTTCATTCAGGCCCTGCTAAAAAATGTGTCCGCATCTTTCTTGTAAGCCCCCTTCAAGTACGCAGAGTTTGGTAAGTGTGGTACTTTCAAGATTATGATTGTGCCTTTAAATTTTGTGTAGTATTTTAAAGGGTGTCTCAGCTTTGTAGATAAAACTAGCAGCTTTGTGGAATGTCAAAAGAAGCATATTTGAAATTACAGCTGTAAAGTTTGCTCAGATATAAATATTTTAATTGTCAGGGATGTGTATTTTCACTGTTTAAATAGATTCTAATGTGTGAAGAATATAATTGCATACTACACATGTGACTTGCAAAGTTAGTTCCTTATCTCCTTCAAGTACTTAAAGCAACTAAATCAATAAAATTATATTTCTGTCAAACACAAAGTTTTCATGTAGGTTTGAATCCCTAGAAGTGACTATTTTCTGGACACTAGCTAGTATGTATTTTCAGGTTAAGATCTAATCTTATGTCAGAAAAGGTATCTAAACCTGTGATGCAATGTTTGAGGAACTTGAGTGGGGTTTTTTTAGGCTGAAACTGTCAGCAAGGTAGTCAGGAGGAGCTGTGTCCCCAGGTATGCTATATAAAGGATAAATCTGTTAGCATTTCAGACTGATTTCAGCTCTCAAGTTCTGGTTTGCAGCCAGAGCACTGTGTTTTGTGATCATGCTTCAGAGCAGAGTTAGAATAGGATGTTCCTAAAAAAATGTACTTAAATGCAATAAGAAAAGGTGACACCAACTCAGTGAGTGCACTGTGCCCCCTGAGCTAATTTGGGCCTGTAACCATTTTGACAGAGAAACATATAGCTGGAGGAGATGTCTTTGAACTGCCAAAGTTGAGTATATTTTCAAGATGTGAGCTGAAGATCACACAAATTTTCATTACAATATATGTGTTGGCTTCAGCAACTTGCCCATAGTTTGTAAGTTGAATAATTAAACTTTTTAAAAGAAACCTGAGTATCCTATCTCATGCAGATACAGTTTTCATTGTTTTGTTTGAATTGTGGTGAGAACAGCAGCATTGCTTTGGTTTGCTCTCAAGCTTGTCACAATGAGACAATTCTTGTCGCAAGGAATTGAGATACTCATTTGGAGAATTGGTCCTGGCACATCTGCTGTGTACACTTGCAGCTGCTGGGCTCTGTCTTGAGCCTTTACTCTGAAATCATGAACTTATAAGTCCAGTCCCAGTTGTAAAACAGAGCAAAATTTTTCATGAAGTTGCTGTAACTTACCTTGGTGGCATCAGTGGGAATTAAGGAGTTCCCACTCTCCATGCCTTTATAGTGGATGAGCATTCTAAGGATTTGTTGCAGGGTCTTTTTCTTAGAGTGCACTTAATACAATTTTTTGTAAAGGGTTTGTATATATGTGTGTGTCTTCATAGGCCCGCTAGTTAGAAAGACATGTCAAATGCAACCTATTTTTGTCTGCTCCATAGTAAAGAAGAGAGAATGGGGTGTGTGTGTGTGTTTTCTTTTGTACAGGGATTTCATTTTCCTTTAAATGTGATGATATCATGCAGAGAGTTTTCTGTGAGCTGGCAGTGTGATGTACTTCTTGGAAGTTCTGCACAGAACTAGGAAAGGACATGTTATAATTTGTGAAGTGAGACATTTATTAATAGCTAGAACTAAATCTAAAAGCCAGGTTTTGTCTTCGGGTCTAACATTGCTACTCTTGAGCATTCTGCTTTTGAGTGACTGTGGAATTGTAACAGAATGGGTTTGTGCTCCATTAAATGCCTGTGGTCCCGTGCTTTGTTTGAAGTAAAGGCAGAAAACGTGCAATGACAAGCTTGGGTTTTATTTGATTGGCCTTGTAAACCTCATACAAGTAAAGACAATAGAATGATCTTAAAATTGACCTTTCTTGAATGTTTCCTTGCAGCATTGGAAACACAACCATGACAGCCTTGTACTGGTATAGGAGAAACAAAAAATGCAGTTGAGTGGTCTAGTTCATTGTCCAAACTGAGTGAAATACTAAAGTTCCATTTGAGAGGAGAGGGGAAACTGTCATTCTGAAATCCTTTAACGTGCAGTTTTAGCAATACAGATCAGGGAAACCTTCAGATATTTTACTTTGAGAATGTCAGAGATACATTTAAAAAATCATGACAAGAAGGGTGGAGTGGTGAGACTATCCCTTTTCCAATTCCTTGTATTAGAAACAAATATTTAAGATTGTTTGGAGTAAGTAACAGCAAGTATCATATAATGAGTTCATGCTCTAACCTGTAAATGTGGGAGTGGGAAAAAAATTTGGACATGAGTTTCACACCATTTCGGTTTTGTTCTGATGCACAGTGTTGCTTTCTCAGCTGTAGGAACAGTTTTTCCTTATGGAATATATAGACTTGTTCACAGCCTTCTAATCGTAATTTAAGAAAACTCTTGATATCTTCAGCTTTGGGGATGCCTTGATTTGTATAGTCTGTAATTTAAACATTGATAGTACAAAGTTTCTGTCATTGTGTATTCTTTTTGTTTAATATGGAATTAAGGATTTTGCACAGAGTTTGCTTTTTAGACATTAGGAGATGAAATTTTGCAGGTTTAAGTTTTTTAATGTTTGGAGTGTACTTGTTTCAAATGCTGCTGTTACTCAAAGTAAATTTCTGGCTATATTTACTATCAGGAACTACAAAAAGCTGTAATAGTTGAATTCAGCATAACACTGTGTCTGTATGACCAGTTTCTACGTAATACACACAGACCGCAACTTCTCATGCTTCCTTAACATTGAACCTGAACTCTTTCAAATTGGTCAAAAAAGTCCATCTAGCAAACTTTGATGGGAGGTACAAACCTCAGGTAGATTTTAGAAGTATTACTGACAGTAACAGATTTGTAAACTGCCTTTGCTGTAACCAGGGCTTGAGAGACCCACTCCACTCATGGGGAATGGAACACTTGGGTAAAGGCCATTGTCGATGCCTTCTTCAGTCTGGGTGGCTTTTATTTGTGCTATGGGATGGTAGCCTTCAAAACTTCAGTCAAATACAAGCAGGGATTTGGTAGTGGTATGGAATTTTGTGCTTCCTGTAGCTAATAAGCTTGGCCAAAGTGTGGGAGAGCAAAAACTGACCTGGCACATTGGTGTTCAGTGCTGCTCCTAAAATCCTAGCTAGTGTCTTTCCCAGTTAATCAAAGCGAAGTCATCAGGGGAGGAGAAGATTACTCTAGGGGGAAAAGACTTCATGAAGAAGCAAAGAATAACAGAGGGAAGACAGTCTTTTGAACTGAAAATTGAAGGAGGTTAAAAACCTGGAAATAACCCTAAAATACTTGTGGTGTAGAATGTGCATAGATAAATAAAGGTCCGAAAGAGCTCGCAGTTACTTTTAAGCTTTAATGTACAAATATTATTTCTCTTGTGCTTTGTAGTGATGTTTTGAGTTCTTACTGAAGTTTTTCTTCATGTAGGTTACACACTACAAGCAATATCCACCTAACACAAGCAAAGTATATTCCTACTTTGAATGTCGTGAAAAGAAGACTGAAAATTCCAAATTAAGGAAAGTGAAATATGAAGAAACTGTTTTTTATGGTTTGCAGTACATTCTGAATAAATATTTAAAAGGTAACTGTGTCAAATTCCAGTAAAACTTTTCCTCTAATTAAATATCTCACTTTTTCTCAAGCTTGTAGTCTTATAGCTGAAACAATTCTAGGTTATCCTGATACACCATAAGTAGTGACATGCGTAATATCTTACTTACGTGATTGTGAAAAAAGTTGCCCACCCTCGATTGGTATTGCCCTCTTAATCCAGACACCTTTCTGTCTTTATTTATAAAATCAGTGGTGTCTTTATTTATAAAATTGAAGAGGTGTTCATGTCCCAAATTCAGTGGGCAAAATTGAAATGAATGGAAATAGAACAAAACTGTGCATAGAGTCACAAACAGATAGAAGATTCGATGAAAAATATGTTTTGCATTCTGAACATAAACTTCAGTCTGTATTTGCTGGTTTGTTTACAGTGTAAACCAATAATGGTTTTAATTTTCCTTAAATTTCCTTAACTTAGATTTAATTTCCCTTAAATTTTGGATGCCCCTCACCTTCGCTCATTGAATATAGAAGCTACGTGTGAAAGTGGGTTTTATACTGATAGTTTTAAGAGTAACATCTGAAAATTCCTTGATGCTGTTTAAGTTTTTATTTGCTTTTTGCATTATGTACAAATATCACCTGTTCTGACCTGAGTGCATGTTACCTTCTGCCAAGCTTTAAAGGAAAATTTTAGTCCTACATCTTACATGTTTTTGTCTTGATCCAATAAATGTCTCTGCCAATTCCACCAAAGATTGATATTCCATTATAATCAAAACACTTGATAATTTTGTTTCTTTTGTCTTTTGCAATCTGAGGGTTTTTCTCTAAGGTAGATGACTGGCCCTACAGCAGTAGCATGCTCATTCAAATATTGTGGTTAGTCTGCTGGTTCCTGTCACAGAGTGGTCAGTCAAAGGCTGGTTGCAAAGTCTCTCCACTGGAATTCTCCCTGGAATGGCATAGTCTAACCCTTGTACTAGATATGTCCTTGCTGCAAGTGCCAGTCAACACATTGCACAATCAACACATTCCTCTGGGAAAAGCACTATTGTTAAACCTCTTGACAGGTTTTGATCATCATAAAAGAGTAATAATCTCAAATTTTTCCTGAGTCACCTTCAAACCACAAGCGTATTTTACCCTCTTGGTTTCTTGAGCATCCTAATCTGTATAATAAATGAAAGTAAAGTTTGGTTTAAACATTCTGCATTTGACATGTTTTTCATTCCTTTATTGAAGGCAAAGTGACTTTGCTGTGCCTGAACCTATTTGTTATTTATTTTATCAATTGACGAATATTGTAAGTTTCTAAGCTTTCATCTGTTTCTGAAACTCCAGGTAAAGTGGTGACCAAAGAGAAAATCAAGGAAGCCAAAGAAGTATATAGGGAGCATTTTCAAGATGATGTCTTCAATGAAAAGGGATGGAACTATATTCTGGAGGTAAAAAAATTTGTGAAAATCGTTGGAGATCATTGTGAAGGATTTCTGAATCAACTACAGAATAAATATGGCAGTCTCTTGTTTTAATCTTGATAGTAAAGACTGGATAAATTTAGTTTTTCATGTTTGGTGTACAGGGAGTAGCAGCTGTCAAAGAATAATCATATAATTGTAATTCCTTAGAGAAAAGTAATTTTCATCCTTTCAGATGCCAAATACGGCTTTGCAGGTAATAAGGATTTATGGCTGCCGTCAGCCAGCTCCTGTGAGTGGGGGCTTGTTGGCAGGTTTCCAAGTGTGATACAGTGGTTGCCTGCATCATTTACATGGCTTTCTTAAACTAATCATTACAATTTTTACTCGAATGCAGAAAGCATTACAACTTCTTGGGTGTATAAATAGTTCCTGAAAATAAACGTTTTGTTCAGTTGTTTCATAATTTTTCAGAGATATGAATGTTGAAGTTTATTATGAAATAAAAGGCCTGAGCACTTCTGACACACAAAACCTTTCAGGTTAAGTCTTTCCACAATTATCCTTTTTCCCTTTTGTTTAAAAAAGTGTCAGACTTCGAGTAATTGCAAACATCTCTTCTCTGTAAAAGCAGCAGATTCAGACTAATAGCATTCATCAGAGCTGTACTAATCTCTGCAGATAAATTAAATGCTAAGTTTCATTGTGGGCACTGGTGAATGGATATTTTTGGCATTTGAAAGCCTTTTTTTAGTCCTTTGCATTTATATTTCCCTGGATACCTAATTGAATGTGTTTTTATTGGGGGCATCTGTCTGTTAATATATCTGGAGGTCATCCTGCCACTGAGGTGGACTGTAGGTGTGCAAGAGAAGAATGAATTTCAACTAAATGTTGCAAATGGCAGAAAGGTAAATAAGCCCACTGTTTTCTAAGAGAGAGTTACGAAGAGGTTTTTAGAGGACTTGCATCCAGTTCAAATAACTGCAAATGTGGATTCAATCCATATTTGTATTTAAGCTACATTATACATTGTGAACTGCTTTCGTCTGTCTTTAAAGTAAGCTTGATCCCTCTTTGGATAAACGGAATTAATACACTTTTAATGCTGCATGCCTATCCTCACTGAGTTGTAACGTGCTTGTCTAAGTCCATTCAACTTTTGCTCTAGTCAAAATAAGCATTCCTGTGTACCCTCTGTACGTATTCCTTTGTCAGGTTTTCTGTTAAAATTGTGTGTGTCATATAAAATTGTGTGTGACATACAAAAACCCAAACATGGTTTTCATGTCGTGATCTCAGGTGCTGGTGGCTCTCAAACTGGAAGTGTATGTTCTCTTTGTGTCTTTGTGTGCCCTTTATGCACACAGAGACCCTGCTTCTGCTCACTGAATTCCAGTGTATGTTCACTGTTTCTCCCTAGCTCAGTTGCCTCAGGTGTGATAAGGGAAGTGGAGGGTGCAGTGGCTGAGTGAAGTGCCAGAAATTTGAAATGAATTTGAAACGTTCACTTAACTATGCTTTTGCCTTCATTGAATCATTATTAAATTATTTTGAGCCTTTTTGAAGGCTTTGTTGTCTTTTGTTAATCCAGGTGTCTCCAAGTCTTACAACTAGACCCTGTGTGGTATATAAACAGTTTGCTTCAGGTTATTATGTTTCCAAATAAACTTTTGAACTGTAAGGTAGAAGAGATTTCTGATGTGTGCTGAGTACTGGAGAATATGTTTTGATGCTACTTATGAATCTATCATTTCTCTGAATTGATGTAATTTTTGTTGCCTTTAACAGGATCTCTCATAGGAAGCTTTCTGTCAAAATATACTACCATCCAAGACATTTTCAGTATTGCCAGTATAGCTTGCAGAGCTTTTTCAGAAAGTTATAATTACTCTTTTAGACTTGCTATTTGGAAGTTACTCTTTTTCAAAAGGCATATTTCACACAATGCTTAGTCCTCTGGGGATGAAAGACTGACAAGAGTGACACTCCAATATGAGATTTCATGTTTAGTGAGTAATTGAGATGAAAATATTCTCTAAAATAGTTATTAAATGGATCCTGCTGTAATAAATTAACAAAGCACACATCTATACTAAGCAAAACCAGTGGACTTTTTTAAGATCTAGCTAGTAGCTGAACTTTTTTTAGCTTACAGCATATGAAAGCGTTGAAGAAAACTGAGTAGTAAGTATTTCTTGTTTTGTGTGTAGAACTTAGGTATTTTTATAGAATGCTTAAGTTTTCCTGGCTCAATTTGCCCAATACTACTGATATATACTACTACTGATAACCATCATTTGTTTTGATAAAGAGCCTGGTTTTTAAGTGACAGGATTTTCAGCCTTTTTTCTAAGTGTGGATTTTTTCATTTATTTGGGCTGATGGGTTTATTTTCAGGGTTGAAAGAAATTAAGAAGAAGAAAGCTTTATTAATAACTCATAGCCTGACTTTTATCCATTGCAGTTAAATAAAAGAGAGCTAGGTCCTCATCTTTCCTATTGTCTAACAATATTACTGTTTCTTACACAGAAATACGATGGCCATCTTCCCATAGAAATAAAAGCTGTTCCTGAGGGCTCTGTAATTCCCAGAGGAAATGTTCTTTTCACAGTAGAAAACACAGATCCAGAGTGCTACTGGCTCACAAATTGGATTGAGGTCAGTTTTGGAAATTTAACGTGTTTTTTCTAAATACATATTAGTGGATGTAACTGTAAGGTTGAATCCTGTATTGCTTTAAAGGAAATCTCAGGCAACTTTCATTTTCTGCTTTAATTCTTTTCTGTAGTCCTCTTACCTTTTTCCCCACCTGGCAAGAGATCATAATAATTGTACAGGAAATTCACAGCAGTACTTTTATGCATAAAAACAAAGAGTGGGGGGAACTGTGTGTCAGTAGTTTGCGAGTGATAACTCCCGAGAGGGTCAATACCTTGCCTACCTTATAAAGGCTAATTACTTAAGCCCTAAAGTAAACTGTTGGAGGCATCAGTACTTTCTGAACAGGGAATGAAAATAGATAGACCTTTTTGTGCCTGATTAAATGCCAAGTGGACATTGTTAAGTTCTAAGCAAATATACACCTAATATTGTGATGGGTTTTGTTTTAGACTATTCTTGTGCAGTCATGGTACCCAATCACAGTGGCTACAAACTCTAGAGAGCAGAAAAAGATTTTGGCCAAATATTTGCTGGAGACTTCTGGCAGCTTGGAAGGACTGGAATATAAACTGCATGACTTTGGTTACAGAGGAGTTTCTTCACAAGAGGTAATACTGCTTGTCTAATAATTTGAAAAGTCTAATTTGTTGCTAACTATAAAGAATTGTAGCATGTCTGTTAACCTCTGTGTCCCTGTTCTCCACTGAAATTGTGAATGCACAGAACACTGTTTGGACTATGTGTGGAGGGGGAGGTCTGGGCTGGGGGTGGGTGCAATGTCTGAACTGTGAGCGCTAGACTGGGAGAAGTTTTGTCTGTCTTCCCAGTGTAAGTGAATGAAGAGAGTATAGAGTACTGGTGAAATGGGAATTGAGTCAGAGTTTTGCTGTTACAAACTAGTGCTAGGTGGTGACTAGATTTAGGCTTCTATATTTGGCATGAAAACTGAAAGTTGCATCTTTTTCAGACTGCAGGAATAGGAGCTTCAGCTCATTTGGTGAACTTCAAAGGAACAGACACTGTAGCAGGAATTGCATTAATTAAAAAGTACTATGGTACAAAAGATCCAGTTCCAGGATATTCTGTTCCAGCTGCTGAACACAGGTAAGATACTAGGCTAAGCCTTTCTAAAAATACCTTAGGAAAATGTAATTCTTTTCTTACCCATCTTTGTATCCAGAAATATACCATACAATATTAGCCATGACTGGTCCAGTTGCTGAAGCTGCAGTTCTGTACTGATGCCTCTATATGTTCTAGGGGCACATAAGTAGCATGGTTGTTCTTAGCTATAAATGTGTTTTAAATGTTTTTAACTATAACCTTCTTATCAGTGTCTGAATAAATTTGGAAAATTCTTTTTAGAATAAGCTTGAAGGCTTACAGTCTATAGATATTGAGGATTCACATTATGAACTTCAAACTTTGTTTTAAATATAAAATCATAAATTGAAAAACTCTTAAGTTGCAATTCTGGACTCTCAAGTTGATGTTCTCCCTCTAGAAAAGGCAGTTGCTCTCAAGCTTCCCATCAGTCTAACTAGTAATGGTAAATCCTTGCTATATCACTAAGAATTGTGAATGAGTTTTTAAGAGTGAGAGACTGATCTCAGACATTTGAGATAGAGAGCTCTTGCTTTTTTTCAAATCCGCGTCCTGTACAAGGTTGGGAGTGAATGCAAATCCTTGAATTTCAGTTGCATGTCTACACACTGAAATGAGAATATGAAAGAAGGTTGTGTTTTTCATATTGAGCACAAAAGCTGGTTAACTATGTAGTGTTGATTTTGAATAGTTAGTATTCATGTAGGATTGCAAGACAGATAATGGAAAGGCTTGCATGAATAGCCCTTGTAGAGTAGTGGTCATCTTTGAAGGAGCACTGCTTCATAGAACTTTCTGTAGCATTGCTGTAATGCTGTTCTAGAACTCCTGCTTGATCAACAGATGTGACAGTTTTTGTCTGAAATTTCTGATGACCCAAACTACTGTAAAATTTTTTGTAATGAAAGCAAAAGCAAACACATGGAGTCAAGATCAAGTGTCTTTTGCACAGCATACTGAAGTGGTGGCATTAGAGCAGAGAGCTTAAACTGCCCTGCCTAAAGTTTGCACCACCAAATACAGACTGCAGTCGCCCTTTCTGAGTTAATACACAAAAACAGTCTCATACAAGAGACCCTAATTTTTACAGAATTGTTGTACTGTTCCACAACCTCCAGTACAAGGTCGTGTTGTGAGCATGGTGCTTGCCCCTGGCATGTCAGCAGGGCTCTTCTGGGACTGCCCCAACCTCTTTGAAATAGTTTGTTTGTCTCCCCACTACCATGATCTGGGACTTGTCCACACAGCAGGTAACGCTGGAATTTTAAGGTAAAAATTCAATGCCCACTGACTCTCATGCTGTGCACAAGAGCATTTTTAGGTCTTTGCACACAAGTTACTAAAGTCATTTATGTCAGCTGATTTGTGACAACCACATACAGAGCAGCTGATGCAGATCAGCTGCATGCAGTAACTTACTACTGCTCTCAGCAGCTCTGGTTTATGTGCTCACCTGTGGTAATGTTCTGAGGTTCCTCTGGAAGAATGTTTGTATAAGTGAGAATATTCGTTTTATATCACTATTAAAAAACAAAATAAATTCTGTTTTCTTCTTTAGTTTTTTCTAACATATGGTGTGGTGCTTCGTTCTCGACTTCCTATTTTGTAGCATGAAGTTGTAAGAGCAGATGTTCTGTTCTTGCATCTATAGCTCCCTAGCTGTCTGAATTTAGTCTGTTTATTTAGTATATAGTGTATTTATCATCCATGCAACACAGAGCTGATAAGCATGTAGTTTCTGCTGTCTTGTAATCATACTGCTTATCATTGTCTTGAACTGTTGCTGGTAGGAAATACAGAATGACATGTAAATGCAACTCTAATACGATTTTTTTTTAATTGCCTTTGCAGTACCATAACAGCTTGGGGGAAAGATCATGAAAAAGATGCTTTTGAACACATAGTAACACAGTTTTCTTCAGTGCCTGTATCTGTGGTTAGCGACAGCTACGACATTTACAATGCTTGTGAAAAAATATGGGGTGATGACCTAAGGCATATAATTGAAGCCCGAAGTCCAGAGGCACCACTTATTATTAGACCAGATTCTGGGAACCCCCTTGACACTGTTCTAAAGGTAATCCTTCCTTGAAGCCATTTGTATACATGATTGAGAGGGCAATTGTTTGTTTGGTAGTGACACCCCAAGACATTGGCATATCACAAATAGGAATTCTGAATGACCTTTGTCAGCTGATAAGAAAAACTCCTAGCTGAAATGTTTAATTTTAAATATTTGTGGCTTGCAAAATCAGAGAAAACTGAAAGCCTCATCCACTATCTTAAGGGGGGTCACAAGAAGAGCAGGATCTTCAGCTGACACATTCAATAACAAAAATTCACAGCAAGCAAAGGGAGAAAGGGGGGAAGCATGGTTCTGATTAGTTCTTGGGTGCAAGTTCATAAAGACCATATTGTCTGTGGCTGCTTTAAGGGCTTCCACCACAATGGCTGGCATGCTTTTTCTTTGTGTGGGTAGATTTAGAGCATGATTATGTGGGTATATTTATGGATTTATTTTAGTGTTTTAGAAAAAGCATGACTTAAATGGGGGAATAGTTTCTTTATTAGAATGGCAGGATTTTATTTTCGTTTTGAACTGTCTCCTTTCCCTTTTCAATAGGTCTTGGAGATCTTGGGGAAGAAGTTTCCCATTACAGAGAATTCAAAAGGCTACAAGTTGTTACCACCGTATCTCAGAGTTATTCAAGGGGATGGTGTGGATATCAACACGTTGCAAGAGGTAGGAGATCCTGTTCATTTGTCAGGGTGGTGCTGGCAAGGTTGATATTTAATCTGGACTCTGTTACAATTAGTCAGATGTTGCAGCAGAGACTGCTGACTCCTGCCCTTCACTCCAGACACTGGCAGTGGTATCTTAATGCGTAAAACATATTCATTAAAACGCCACAGGAAGTTATTAAGATGCATAAAAAAACCCTAAAAGGCATTTTCTAATCCCCCTGTTGTAACCCTTCTCTTTCCACTGTCTCTCCTTTTGTTTGCTTTCATCATGCTTGTCAAGTCTAATTGAGATCAAAATCTGGCAGTGTTTGGTAATTTCATTGATGTCTAAGGCACACTGCATGATCACTGTGCTGCAGCAATAGTAGTAATTAGCTGGTTTGGCTCTTTAGTTATGTACCATCTGAAGTCTGCTTGTCCTCACATATTGAAGGTGTCGTTTTGAAGGAGACTTTAAAACTGAGGGTAAGGAAGGCAAGTTCCTCGATAAGGCAACTAGTGGAATAAGGATTAGTTGAAAACCCAGAAAATGTGTAACAAATTAGGGTACAGTCTGAGTCAAAATAGCAATTTTACCAAGACATAAATTGATAATTTAGTAGATTCTGCATGCTTGAAACAAGTCATAAATTCACTGCTATGGACTAGGGGTAGATACTAGGTACTTCAATATGGTTTTAAAGGTATAGACTGTAGTAACAACAGATAACAAAGGGCATGTAAGAGGAAGAGGACTTGACTTTGTCAGGTTTGTCCTGAGTCTTTCATCTTCAGCTGTATTAGAGTTCAAAACCAGAAATAAGTTGAATAAAGTTAAGATTAATTTTACTTGAATTTATTGACACTTGTCTTAGCTTTCTAGACTGACACATCCTTAAGTTCTTCTTAACAAAGCTGACTTCTGCTACTTCTCAAAATTAGGAGTGAGGGAGGTATCAATTTTGGGTTTTAGTTAGTGTGAAGCTATCTGCATGTCTACCATGTTCACATAATGTTAACCTCAATGACAGAACTCAGATTTGTCGCTCAGATCCCTAGAGAGCAGTTAATACTGAGATTGTAACCTGATAGACCAGCTATAGTGCAGTCATGCTCTGCAGTTTTTTTTCCCGCCTCCAATGGCCTTTAAAGTAAATTCAACTTTATTTTTTTTTGTCCCCTGTGGCTTTTTGACAATATACAGCTATGCTAATATGCTTAACAG
Organism: Corvus cornix cornix; assembly: GCF_000738735.6. Classification (NCBI taxonomy): domain Eukaryota; kingdom Metazoa; phylum Chordata; class Aves; order Passeriformes; family Corvidae; genus Corvus; species Corvus cornix. The sequence goes on along the minus strand of NC_047057.1, from coordinate 13,123,225 downwards.
AACACAAGCATGTGAGGTTAATAGCTGGAAAGAAAGTCTTGTCGTTAGATAGCAGGGGAAGAGACTCCGTTAAAGAAAACAAAGCCCACAGAGAAGTAAACATTTCTGCTTGTTCTGAACAACAGTCTGACAGGCCTGATGCCTGTGTTAGGCAAAGTATGTTAGGGCTGAGATTTTCATAGTTGTGAGAGGACAGAAACTGGGCTGTTCTTTCTTGTAAGGAACTCTGGTTGCTTTTTCTAAGTTATACTGGACAAAATTCAAGGATGTCATATAGCATAGATTCTAGTTAATATATTAAAGCAAGTATATAAAAATCTTTGCATTAGAGTGAAAAATGCTCTGATCTCCAAGTTTTAAATAGAGCAGTAAAAAATTGCAGCAGCTAATGGGAGACGATGAGAGGTAGAATGAACAGTTCTTTGTTCAGGTGCTCTGCCTGTTTACATATTTTCCTTATGAAGCTGTAATTGAGTATGAGAAGTCTACCCATAACATGTAATAGAAGAGAGCAGAAGATCCAGCTCCCCAAGACATACAGAGCAGCCAGATCGCTGCTGCCTAGTGGCACCTTCTCATCTCTTCCTGACACGAATCTTGCAGTGCCTCGTGTCAGCTTAGGTCACTGAACCGCTAGTCATTAAAATAATTTAGACCACACATGTAGCAGCAAACTAACTCAGCCAAAAGTGATCTGTTTTGTGGTTTAGTGAATTAAATTGTCCCCCAAAAAGGGGCTAATACTCACCAGCACTATATAGGAGAAAACTAACTGTTTTTTAGAGCTGGGAAAAACAGGCAGGAAGGAAAGTGACATTTCTCATTTGACAGCAGCAAATTATGTTGGAGCAAAATGACCATGATTTTGCAACCTAATTTTAGTTTTATTTAAATATCATGGATCTCTTCATCCTCCTATGTCAGCAAACGCCAGGTTTTATCATGCTTTTAGAAAATTAGATAATAGCATACCACTAAAAAAAACCCTAAAACAACAAACAAAAACCAAAACAACCCACCAAAACCAAACCAACACTGAAGTATAATTCATTCTTTTCCAGAAGGAGTTAACATGAACAAATACAAATGTATTACTGTGTCCATCTTTTTTTCCCCCCTCTTGTAGCCTTTGCAGGATTATTATTCCAATTACTCCATATCAACATTCAATTCTAGACATGATTTATTGTTACAGATCAGATGAAAGGTAATGGGTACAGCAGGAAAATCTAGAATGGGTAATGACCAGTAGTCTCATTTAGCTATCCAAAGTAGCTGAAACAACAATATAGAAAACAACTCAGAGTGTAAACTGGATTTTAAAATTCTTTGTTTTAATAGGGGATGCTGGTAGAACAGGTAAGGAAACTTTTTAAACTTTCTTTGCATTTTCACTTTTAAAAATCATTCCAATCTGCTAACGCCACAATATACTACACTTTCAAAGGATTTTCTTTGAACATTCAATTTCCAGATGTCTTTAAATCTTTACACAAAAAATCCTCTAATCTGGAGTCACAGTTGATGTATTAATCATGCTCATAATGGTCAGAGGAAGCTGGTCAAAACCTTGGCACCTGCATTGGGAACAGTGTATAGGTTTGAAAGTGTGAAACAAAAAATTCTTCTGTATTGTTTTCCTTTGTGGGAGGCTTCAGTTGTTTCAGATCTCCCCCTTCTTCCCTATTATTGCTGCTGTTTGCCATCTCTCCCTGATGCCTTAAGAGGCCTCCTAGAAAACAGAGACTAGATAGGAGTAAGGGAATAAAAGAGGTATTTATTTGAAAGGCTTCAAAGGTACACCCTGGGGAGCCTGAAGCTATTCTCAAAATGGACCCCAAGATGGACAACAGGTCAGGAGTTCTTCCCCCTTTTATAGGTTTGGTTCATTTGCATAGCAGGGTTAATTCTCCAATTAAAGCTTCAGTTTGCCCCTCAGCTTACTCCCTCCTTAGTGGCTCTTTGGTTTATAGTTTTGGCCTAGGACAGTCTTGGTGTCCTTGGAAAGCAGGGCTGGAGAGGCTTTGTTATGTCTACCTAGCATGAGAGAGCAGAAATTAACAGGCTCCAAGAAACTTCAGAGTCACACACCAAGCAGTACAGAATTTGAAAAATACACAGGCTAAAACCTAAGGCATCATCCCCATATCTAAGGAAGTAACAGAATCTGGGCCTTTGCTGTGGGTCAGCGGGTGGTACAGTCAGAGCTGTCTTTCAGCTTAGTCTGGATTTCCCTTCCCCTTCTCACCAGACAAAGATCAATCTAAGTAAGGAAATCCTTTGAGAGAGAGTGGAAAGCTAGAAGCCAGTTCTTCACCCAAGGTAAGTGAGGAGTTGTGCCTGTAGCACAAGATGAACAAACCATCTGTAAATGAGAGCAGGAACACAAGCTGAAAGGGGGTTCACATTTCTTCTCACCTAGGCAAGAGGGTTAAGCAGCCATGGCCCAGCTATGCTGTACTTGCACTAACATCTGTTAACCTGCAGGCATGAAGCCTCAGCATCACGTGCTTTGGTGTAGGATGTTGTTTATACCAGAGAGTTGTGGGTTCAGTGTCAGACCTGGCCTTTGCACAATAAGGCAAGCAGAACACCTTGGCTCAGGCTTGGCCAGCAGTTCACATAGCTTCACGCTTGCTCAGGGTCTGGACAGAACCAGAGGCCAGGTAGAGTTTACCTACATTTGCCTCTTTAAAAGACAGCACAGATAAGTAGAGTCCATATCCAGGCCCACTTAAGTCTCATTTCTTATGGCAGTATTAGGCATTATGCTTAAGTAGAGGGTATACAAAATACCTTTTCTTACCCTTCCTTTGTCAACTTTAGTTACTTCTGAGATGCTTAAAGAAGAATTTAATTAGTTTCTTTCCTTTAGCTTCCCTGAGTACTTCTTTTAACTGCTTCCAGGGGAATCTAATCACCTGAAAATAAAGATTCCTTTTGCTCTTGGTCACTGAGAGGGTATGATGTCTACTGCTAAAATCCACAAGATTGTCACATATTTGAGAGGGCATTTTTTCAGGATACAAAGCTTCTAAAGGGTTCTCTTAAGTGGAAGTCCTGGTGGTAGAGCTTGAGATTAATTTTGCTTGATTTCCTGAATGAGGCTGAAAAAAAAAGCTGGTGCCATTGGAATAATGGAAAGTCACTGATAAGATTTCTCCTGGAGAAATCTAGTGGGAAGGTGTTCCAAGCATGCCCTCAGAAGGTTATGACTCTGCTGTCCACCTGTCCTGTTGACTGGCCTCTGTCAGGCATTTGGAGTATCTGTGAAGACAATCTGCATGTGACTAAGTGCATAAACAAAGCACTAGTGTGTGCTTTTGTGTGCACTACCAATTTGTCACGGTCTGAAATGGAAATGTGGTTTTCTATTTTTTTCCCATCTTATGAGCCTTAGCTGTCCCTTAAAAAAGCAGCTTGACAACACTAGCTAGTGAAACACTCCTGTTCAGTGTTACTCTGGCATTTCTTCTTGATGCAAGAGGCTAAGATTGCCCAAAATATTACCAGATTTCTCACTATGCTGATTTTTGAAACTCTGCAGTGTTCCCCATAGTTTATGTCCTTCCATTCTGCTTCTCAGCTTCCTTTTTTTCTGGATGGATGGTATTTTGCTATCTCACCTACTCTGGTTTTCGCACCTGCTTTTGTTAGTAAAATGTTAGGAGAAGAGAGTTTGAACTCCTGTTCTGGGGCTGTAACCATCATTTCAGGCTTTCATAAGGGTAACAGGTCAGGAGAACAAAACTTGGCCCTTTATGAGCATGATCAAATGAGCAGCCATTACTCCAGGCTTGAGGATGTCACATTTGTCTGGATAGAATGAGGGTGGAGGGAAATGATACAGTAACTTTGACCTTGACTGTTGCTAGCAGTGCAGTTCACATTGACCTGTGCCTGCCGAAGGAGGTGGCAAAGCAAACTCTTTGAGCAGCTTTATGTATTTTCATGTCACATCTTCGAAATTGCTAATCTTATTCTAAACAACGTGATTTTCAAGAAAATTGCTCTGTTCAAGTCTTTGGTCAAGAGAGGGTAATAACTTTCTGGAGCTGAGCAGGATGACTGCATTGTTTCAGGATACAGGCTCTGCTTCGAGGTCTTCCCATAATTCTGAGAAATTGGAAGGCTCTGAAATATTCCCATGAAATCTTTTATTTTCTTTAGAGCACTGTTTCTCCGGGCACTGCATTACTGTGCCACCCTAGTTTGGGAAGTATATGTGTGGGCATGATAGTTGTGTTACAGGAAAAGCTGTCCAGTTACATACTGGAACTATAAATAAAAATGCAAACAGTGGGCCAAGTATTGGCCAAATTATTACGTACATCTCCTGGAAACTGAATGTTAGTCGGCTTAATTGTCTGTAAAAGCATCTTGTTTAAGTAGTATAATATTTTTATGGAAAAATGGCATGGCCTAAAAGTATGCTCCATCATAATTTTCTTTTTCTTATTAGATTGTGGAGGGAATGAAGAAGAATAAATGGAGCATTGAGAATATTGCCTTTGGATCTGGTGGAGCTTTGTTGCAGAAACTAACCAGAGACCTCCTAAACTGTTCCTTCAAATGTAGTTACGTGGTGACCAATGGCCTTGGGGTATGTCTGTACCGCTTCTACCACTCCGCTTTGAGTAGCGGCCTCCCCACTTGAAAACCTGTTTGACATTTCCTGTTACGTTACCACCATCTGCATTAGGTCCCACAAAGCCCTTTCCTCTTAAAGAAATCCTCTCTTCGTTTTAGGTAAATGTCTTCAAAGATCCTGTTGCCGATCCCAACAAAAGGTCAAAGAAAGGACGGCTTTCGTTGCATAGGACACCTGCTGGAGAGTATGTGACACTCGAGGAAGGCAAGGGAGATCTTGAAGAGTATGGACAGGTATGAATTTTCAAAATCTGTTATATCATTCTTCATGCAAAAATAGACTAAGAAAAAGCAGGTTATAACTTAATTTCAGATTTTATTTCTGATTTGTCATTTTGTTCAACTCCCATCTTATTACCTCAAAAATTACCTCAGTACCAAATTCAGTAACAGCAGAATGTTAGAATGGCAGTAGAATGTTCAGGTTTTACAATTACAGATCTTTCTCTTTTGTTTTGTCTTCAGAAACATGAGAACATTACTGCTTTTCCCCATAACTAAAGTCTCAGTGTTGCAGAATATATACTGGCCGGGTAGTTTTGTTTGGCCTATATTGCACAATTTGAGTAGCAACCCTAGCTGGAGGTGGAACAGGGACAGCTGTAACTAAAATGTGTTTCTGCTTCCTCACTGAGACTTTCATAAATAGTTCCTTCAGGAGTTAATGCCCTGTACACAAAATAGTTCCACACTTTTCAAAGATGTAAATTTAAACCAGGAATTCAGTTTCCCTGTGAATTCTTTACAATTGCAAAACAGAATGCTATTTCTGTGAAATAAGCACAAACTTTATGCCAATCTCAGGCTTTCAGTTTGATATGTGTCATGTTTTCAGCATGCAACAATGAAACATTAAACTGCGTGTTGAGTCTTTTCCCAAGTTAAGAGGACTGAAAATAAGTTGTCAAATTGCACTTCTGCTTTTAGAAGCTGAAATTCTTCCGGTATACAGAAGCTGTTTCTGTGCTACTAGGCAGAGGGGTACTACTAGGCACATTGTTTAGCATGACAGTAAGCATAAAACTGAGTTGTCTGAAAAATCTCAACATAAAAACAACCGGAGTTATATGCCCTGAAGATACTCTGCTGTGGGCACAAATATCTTGTATAAATTTGAAACTTTTTTCTATGCACATATTCATGTACATATGTTAGCGATGAACATTCATATGTATGTAGAGAGGGAAGGACCAAATGGTGAGAAATCTCTTCAACACAAAGTACAAGACTTTGGCTCTGAAATTAGCCGATATATTGTCCCTTCACTTTTGACAGATGAAATTATTCATTAAAACTTCTTTTGTCCCAAGCTATTAACAGATGAAACTATTCATTCGAAAATCTTTTTTGGTCCCAGGGTATTAGAGAGGGTCATTGGTGTGGTTCTGGGGCTCCCTGGAAATCCCAGGGAAAGGTACCCTTCTATGGGCCCATTTCCCTAAAACCACAGGTCCTTGCAGTAGGTCACCAAGTGGAGGGACTGCTCAGTGTTGCTGCTGTGCTGACTTCTGCTGCCAGCTGTGCTTATTGCCCTTCCAAATTGCTGTGTGCAAGCCCTTCCTGATAGGCTGTTTTACAAAATATGTGAGCAAAGAGTACTGTGAAGAAAGATAGTTCCTTTTTTTTTCTAGAGAAAAAAATACTTCCTGAACCTCTGTAATTGAATTGTATTTGACTGATTGAGTGTCTTCTTTCTTAAAAACTACTCTAGCAAGGTGTATTGAGCATGTACTTGGCTTTGGCCAGGTGTAGATACGTCACTCAAGGGACTACTCAGCACAAAGCTGCTGTCTGTGCACAGGATGACCCAAGCCCATTCTTTTGTGTAACCATTAGTGAAAGGTGTCAGAAGAAGCTGTAAAGATTTCCTATCTTGACAGTCTAAAGTTCCAGTGTTGCCAGGCTGGATTTGAATGCTTGCTTGTGTAAGCTGTTTGCCAAATCACTCTTGCTAAAACAGTGATGTTTCTTACAGGACCTGCTTCACACAGTATTTAAGAATGGAAAGGTAACGAAGTCATATTCGTTTGATGAAGTAAGACAAAATGCCAGGCTGAAGAACAGTGAATTACAGACAGCATCTCACTAAGTTCCATTCCATGTCTGTGTATGTGTGTGTAACTAGTTCGTACTGCATAGCTACTGGTTTATTGTACAGATTTGTGTGTTTGTGTTTTATGACATTGTAGCCAAATTATTTGTTGGTTTATGGACATACTGCCCTATCTTTTGCCAGTCTTTAGAAGATGAAATCAGGAAATGGTACTTACATTGTAAAACATATTTAATGTTAAAGTGTGCTTTTTAGGGCCCTTTGCCAGTAGTGATTCAATCTGGTATTGATCTTTTCACAAATAAGACAGAGCTGAGAAACTTTTTTATATATAACAGAATATCACAAAATGGATTTACATAAAATTATCATGATTGCTTTATGTTTATATTTAACTTGTATTTTTGTACAAACAAGATTGTGTAAAATATATTTAAAGTTTCAATAATTAAGTCTTTCCAACTTTTCATGATTTTTATGAGCACAGACTTTCAAGAAAATATTTAGTGGGGGGGGGAATCCATTGCCTTTTGTCCATTAATCAGCAAATAAAACATGGCCTTAAAAGTTTGTTGTGACATTGTTCCATTTGACAACTAAATCAGGACTCGTATCTCCTTAAGATCCCATAGAGTTGCTGACCTCACCATTTCTTGTAGTTGTCTGTATTAGTAAATCTGCATTAAACAAAATTACTGTTCTTACTAGAAGGTTTAGGTACTACAGACCTTGCTGGCACAGTAAGGTATGTAAGTGAAATGCCAAATTTGAAAGGATTCTCTACTGCAACTTAACTTGCCAAGTCTATCCCACTTGGTATATGCACCTCAATATTTTAAGAGTAAAGTTTTTAAGAGATCTCCTCTTCCACTATAGAATATATGTGTAAAATACTGAAATATGGAAGCGGTGTATTTTAAAGTAATTACACTTCTGGGTTTATTTTTCATATACTGTAAGTGACATGACTTTAAAGCAAAATACTGGACTGGGTAGTGCACTTTTTTACTTTTTTGTATTTTTTTCATTGATTTGCCTTTTGTCAGACTGGATGTTAAATTGTAAAAATGTTTAACTATTTTTGTTAACAACTTTAATAAAACTCTATGCTAGCCAAACTCCTACATAAATGGCAGACCTGTTTCCCCTTCTCACCCCATCCGTTTGGTGTGAGGAGGGGCTTTTATTTTGCAGAGGGTAACTGTAAAACAATGTGTTTGAGAGATACTTTTGAACTGTCTGCACTTGATTGTATTTGCTCTCTGCATATGCTTGATATGAGTATCTGCTGGAAAATGAAACTGTTGAGGATTTTATTTGAGAAGCTATGTAGTAACCTCTGAAATGTTTGATAGTACTGTAGGATGGCTCTCACTAGAAAAGTACCTCCCTTACTTAGAAACAAAAAACAACAACAAAAGCAAACAGCTCCTGTTCTGCTGGTGATCACCTATCAGCCAATTGCTTAATGTAGTGATGTAATTAATGCTTCTAATTAGTAAATGATGTTACTGGAAAATGTTAGAGGTCTAAAATAATTTAAGCCTACAAAATTTTATAGAATGTGCTTTTAAAGGAAGATTGAAAAGCCATACTTCATTGTTCTTATTCTCTCACCAAAAAGGGGCCACATCAAAGCATCCATAATATTTCCAGGGTTTGTGGTTAAGACGTTTATGCCCAGTCTCAATAGTTATTGTTAACAAAAACCTGTTTTTCACTTGTAGTGTATGTAATTATACATTTAAGTGATGTATTTGTTTCAAGCATAGTGTTTTAGTAAAACTCTAAATGCTGACCTTTCACACTGAGGAACTGCCTTCCCTTAGCTATTAATTATATTGTTTGGTTTTGGTCAGGAAAGATTTTGAATCTGGACTTAGGATCAGTAGCAGATAAATAGTACAGAGCCTATTTCACTCTTCCACATGTGTACTAGGGAATTTTATGATGTATGGTTTAAAAAACAATAAAGTAAATGCTGCTTTCATTCTGTACCAATAAAAATTTTGATAACTATTGACTACCCATAACTGATATTTTTGTACTTGAGAACTGAGGATATACTGTGGAAGCACTGTTTTCATGTGTACCATGAAATACATTGTAATTGTTCAGTATTGTCTAAAACTTTCAGCTTATTAGTTGGAAACTCAAAGCAAATTCTCTACTTGTGCATGTCACTTTCAGAAAGTTGTAACATCACTCATTTTATTAAATGTTAATAACTTTAAAAGGGGGAAAACAAAGAAAAACACCTGGTGCTATTCAGACCTGAACACTTGTCTCTTTGTGTTTGGCAGTTTGACATTCTGGGCATCAAGGAGTTGACAGAAATTACTGCAGTGCTTGAACCATACAATATCCTAATTCTTCCACATGAAAGCAAACAGCATGTTTGTTTGCTTTAAATTACTAGATTTGTAGTCATTGATATATTTTAATTATCCCCATTTCATAATATAATACAGTATTTGTATTTAAAAATAGGAATTGCGAATTTTGTGTTTAATACTCTGATTTGTAACCATATTTAGCATAAGAAATGGATTTTGTAAGACTATTTTTTTTCTTCAGCTGCATGATTATTAAAAAAAAAAAAGATACTTTTTTGGTACTTTGAAAGATCTGAGGAGAGAACAGAAGAGTACTTAACTGTTTGGTTTGCCAAAATCAAAACAAAGCTTAAACAGTTCTTTTCTTATAGGTTTTTACATTCCTTCTTGTTTAGTGAAGAATAAGTATTCCTCACTTAAATCCTCTGTTAAAATAATTTTAATGTACTTGGCATCAAATACCAGTATGTAATACACATGGAAATAAAGTTTAGTTCTGGCAGTGAAAATCAGAGCCATCTGTGTCTTAAAGTTCTGATGTTGGGCATCAGATGTCATTCCTGTGCTCTTTGTTGCCAAACAGACCAGAGCAGAGCTGTGCTGTCATTGCAGTCCTTTAAGGAGAGCTGCTCAGCTGCCCTGCAGACAATTGGGGTTAAATAAATTTACAACCAGCTCAGTTCTAGAGAAGAGAAAACAAACTGGGCACTTTTTTTTTTTTTTTTTTTTTTGGTGGGAGTGTGTGTGTATGTGTGGGCTTGGGTTGTTGTTGGTTTTGGGCTGCTTCCTGCTTTTTTCTTTTTTTTTTTCTTTTTTTTTTCTTTTTTTTTCTTTTTTTTTCTTTTTTTTCTTTTTTTTTTTTTTTTTTTTTTTTTCTTTTTTTTTCTTTTTTTCTTTTTTTCTTTTTTTTTCTTTTTTTCTTTTTTTTTTCTTTTTTTTTCTTTTTTTTTCTTTTTTTTTCTTTTTTTTCTTTTTTTTTCTTTTTTTTCTTTTTTTTTCTTTTTTTTTCTTTTTTTTTCTTTTTTTTTCTTTTTTTTGTGTGTGTGAGTACATCTATGCTTCAGCATTTTTTCTGTTGGTGCTTAAAATTAAAACACTTGTAATTGAATTTGAGATAAGGAATTATCCTCTATATTTGACATAATCTTTTCTCAAATAAAGATTCATTATTTAAACTTTACCTCTAAAGCCACTAGAATGCTTGTTTAAAAGCAAAATAGCTGTCAGTGTTGCAGCCTTCAGTTCACTTCAGTACTGTGAAAAATAATGTCAGCTCTTTAGCAGAGAGAATCCTTTAGGCAGGAGTTTTGTAACTAGAAGTTACTCAGCAGGCACCTTACAAGCACGCATGTGTCAGTGAGGGTGGGTAAGGCACCTCCTGTAATGGTATCATCATTTGTTGCTGGTCCCTTCAGCTCTTTCTGTACTGTAGAAAGGGGCTCTTGTAGCCCACAGTAATGCTTGAATTTAAAGCTTCTGTTACGTGATCTACAGAGAGCATGCACAGCCCAAGTGCCAGGCAGGCTCCTCTGCTTCCTTTCCATGCTGTTACAACCCTCCAGCTACAACACTCCAGATTTTCTCACTCTGGTCATGAGTGCAGCTTAAGTCACTCACCAGCCGTGAGTGTGTGGTGGTGGCTCCCAGGTCATCTGCAAGACATTGGCAGGGAAATTCCAGGCCTTGGCCTGTGCGGAGGGCAAGGGGCTCACAGGAAGAGCCCTATTTGTGTCCTCCAATTCTACTGTAACAATTAAAATCATAACTGTGCTGAGCTGCTCGAGGCATGGACTGTGAGGGTGCATTTGTACAATGGTAATTGCATCTCTGCCTGGAAACATTTGGGTTTCTTTGTCTCTGAGAGCCCCATCAGGGTCCTGTAGGTGCACATTTCCATCCAGTTTGTAAACATCTGAGTGAGAGATCATTGGCTTAAACCTGATCGATAGGGGCCTTATGTGGAGAACTGCATGCCTTCTAAATACCCAGGTGATCAGAAATAAGGAAATACTGAGATTAAAGGTGCTTTATAAAGTCATGCTTACTAAAACCACAGTTGCTAACCATGGATGTTATGTTCTTTGGGGGTTTGTTCCTGTTTTACTAGCAGCACAGCTGACCTTGTTAATGATTTTAAAATACCCTTCACAGAAAGATGTTTGGTTTTAATTAATCATAAAGGATGAAAAGGACTTAGTGATAGTTCCAAACAGTGTTTTACTGTGGTACCATACTTTGTTGAAAGGTACCCTGATGTCTGGTGTAATAAAATCCAGAGCAATTGAGGAGATATGGGAGTGAAGTCAGCAGGATTCTTCTCAAGTAACATACTTTGTTCCATATGATTTCCTTACTAATGTTTGCATGAGTACTCCTAACTGCTTTTTGAACAGAATTTCTAGAATTTTCAAGTTACGGGGAGGTTTCCTGGCATCACAATGACAGTCATCTCTCCTGTTTCTGGCTGGAGCAAAGGTCTTTTAAGGACAGATGGTGAGCTGACATGCCTCTAGCAAGGTTTTTACTTCCCTCTTACACAACTCTTCTCAGTTCAAGGGCAAGTTTATTGTTTGTTTACCACTGAGCAAAAAAAAAAAAAAAAAAAAAAAAATCAGTAAATTTGGGTTGTGTAACTCCTTTTTTTCCCCAGCAGTTTAGTTTAAATAGAAATCAATCCAAGGTATTTCACAGAATGAATTTATACAAGTGTACTCTAATTTTTAATATATGTATTTATACTTGTGCTTCATTGATCACTTGTGAGATTTGAGGATCTGATTCTTGGTAGTTGATCCAATGCTCATGTCAAGTAAACATACTGCAAATAGCCAGGGGTAATTATAAATTGTTGGATATGGCTTCAGAATCTTCATATAATTACAGTACTTAAGAAAGTCAAGTGGGTAGATAAAAGATGGAAGGTTGTGAGGGGTGGACATTTTTACTTCTTTGTCATTGATTTTGGTTATTAATGTAGCTATTTAAAGCTTCCACATCAGTTCTTCTATACAAAAGGAGATGAGGAAACTTGTTCTATGATGTCTGAGTAATCATATCACCAAAATATTAATAAAAGTAATACATGTGTCAAATAAACTGCATGGACTGAGCCTTACCTCTTGTAAGATAAAGGGAAGAACTTCAGCCTCAAAGTTGATTCCCTTTCCTGCAAACAGGAGAAGAAATAAGCTGTTTTCCTCAGAGTTTATGGGATGTGCTTTCCTCAGCTTTCTGGTAAAGAACAAGGCTGGTGTGCTCTTCCCTTTCAAGGAAGTTTTCCCTATTCTAAAAGACACCACCCTATTTTAAGCATAAGGAATTGCAGCTCGTTGTTGGATGTGTCAGAAGGATAACATACCCCAGCAATTTAAGAGGATAGTCTCTGAGTGAAATGGCTTTGGGTAGAGATATGTCTGTAAGTTACAGAAAGGTCAGAGCATGACAACTAATCTCCCCCTGGTCTGCCATTTCTGTCTCAGCTGAGCAGGTTCAAGTCTATCCTCTAATCTGCTGTGAAAACATTGAGTCTGTTCAACCAAAACAAAGTGTTGCTGGGCCCCTGTGATTACAAAGCAGTGGTCTGTTAATGTGCCCCAGTCTAACCTGAATGCGTTTTTCAAGGCATGTAGCTACTTGTTAAACCAAATGCCAGTGACAAACTTCATTAAAGCTCCGGTTCTTCCCCCACCCTGTGGGTTTTGCAGCCTCACCTCCAGCACTGCTGATTGAAGACCATTATTTGTTTTTATTGCTGTTGTAAATCTCCAGAAGATAAAAAGAAAGATTTCACCTCTGTACAAGGTTTTGCAATAGTTACACCTTCAGATAAAAGCAAATAGATTCATGCGTTAAAATCAGAGAAAGGTTACCCTTTGCTACCTTTTGTGTCCAAGTTGTGACCATGAAAACGTTAATAGACATGTGAGAATCTGGCAAAAATAAGGATTTTTTCTCTTGAGAACTGGTTTCTGTGTAAAAGTCCTGTACTGAAACATACACTTAGAACCTTTATAGTCATTAGTGAAGCACTGCTGAATACTCAAGCACTTCAGCTTGGTTTCTGCAGGTGCTTCTTGACAGTTCAGTCTCACCCATGTTCCATGTGGGTTACCCACAGGTAATCCCATCGGACAGGTGGGCAGTCTGCACTGGCACACAGAGTAGCAAGATAAAGTTCTTGAGTTCATGGAGACTACAATCCTGAGTCTTGTGTCTGCTGGAAAAGTCCAACACTGTGTGAAATAACCTGTCCCACTGCCATCCTGAACACCAAAGGTGGATTTGCTGAGCCTAATTCAGCTCCAGATCTGCTTATGGCTGTGCAGGCTATTTCTATGGCTGTTTTGTTGTAAGAGAGCACACATGGTTAATCCCTGGTCTGTCTTTCACCGCCCATAGTGAATTAGGCAAGACCTGGAAAAGTTTCAGTACTTTCTTCCCTGTTACAACAGAGCCCTGCCCAAAGGCATTTTGAGACAAGAACCCATATGATTATTGACTGTGTTGTGTGCTGTAAACCAGCATGAGAGTGACTTTTAGGGGTTGTGGTATGATTGTAAATTATAATTCCTTCCCAAGTCAATTGATTAGTGCTGTCACTGGGATGGTTGTTATAACATCACAGCAAAGACAAGGCTATTGAGCTGCATGTCAGCTAAGACCTCTGGTTCTTTTCCAAATGACTTTCTCTATTCATTACTCTCTTAAAACACATGGAATTTGGGAAGTACCACTATCATCAATCACCCATGTGTAATTTTCCTGTAATGGGGTAGAGCTCTGTGTTACACACTCTGTTCTTGCCTGACATTTGAATTGCCAGGGTTTGGTTTGGTTTTAGTGCTACTGTGCTTTGTACGGACATTTTAATGAAGCTATTTTTTATAACACCAGGATTTTCTATTTAAGAAGTAGCAGATGAATCATAACATGTCACTTTATGTGAGGTTAGGATTATTTTCTCCTGTCCACATCAGTTTATACCAAATTTCATCTCCTATTTTAATTTGCATTCACAGGGTTTCATAAAGTCCTTTTGCAATTCTTCACAACCAGCTCCCACCTTTATTACTCTGTGTAACTCAGCACCTCCCGCAAGCTGTCACCTACTTACCCATGCTTGTCTACACTGTTTAACATGTTGAGCAGCAGGAGCTCCAGCACAGATCACCAAGTGGCGTTTCACTCTCTGAGAAAGCTGAGTAATTTCCTACTGTTTTCTTTGATCAATGTTATATACATGTAAGGACCTCTCCTCATGTCTCAAAACTTCTTAGCTTCCTTAAAAACTTTATTATAAATCTTGTTGAATGCCTTTTTGAAATTAAAGTAGGTTATATCCATATACTTGTTGACTCCTTCAAAGGACTTCAAAGAAAGTAACTTTCTCTTGCATTTATCAATCAGAGTCTCCCTCAGGAGCTTAAATTCATTCTTTCTACTGTGCTTTCTCCCTTGGTCTTACTGTGCCTTTGTCCACAAGATGAAAAGTCTTTTGAAACATTGGAAAATCCAACTCCAGACAACTCAGGGAATTTCTGAAACAGATTCTTGTTCTCATGCTGTCTTTGTCCTTTGCAGTATACAGTGCTTGATGGTGAATGGCACAAGATTCCGCAGTGGAGTACCTTGGGATAGGAAAAGCAGTGAGCCATTGGGACAAATCTGTTCTTCAGGTTTGAATTAAAGGGACAATTACCAGGGGATGGACAAACTTATGGGAGGCTTGTTGCCTGGTGATGCCTCTCAGGGACTTGCATGGACAGGAAAGCTGGACATATAAAAGAGACAGCCCCACCAAGCACTGGGGACTAGAGGCAAAGATAACCTAGTTTGCGCAGTGCTCATCCTTGAACCCCCAAAAAAGTCTGTTCAACAAGGGACTCTGGATTAAACCAGACTCCAGCATACTTTTGAGTGAAGAGTCATTTGTTTTAAAACCACAGGCAAGGATCTGTGGACATGTCTCATGTCCCAAAAAGACAAATATATAAACCTGGTCACCTCTGTACTTGAAACAAGGATGTGTTGAACCCAGTAGTTCCAATATAGGTGCCTCTGTCATGTTTGCTGAGCATCAAGTGAGCACTCGTAGTTGGTATTTTACATATACTGATTGTATAGGGATCACATACATATATGTACATATGTACAGTTTATACACTCAAAGATGTAAATCTATATGTGAATAGACAGATGTATATAGATGTGTATATATTCTATAGAAAGAAATATCCATAAATATTAAGGATATGCTATTAGTAATTGCTCATGGGCTATGATCTTTCATAAAGTGTATGTAGATCCTTGCTCTGTTTCTTCCTGATAACTTCATTTTATATATGAAAGGGTTGTGTAAGCAGCCTTTTCAGCCACCACCTGACTGGCAGCTTATGCTGAAATGATCATCTATGATTACTCCTAAATCTGTCTCTGAATTGCTGCTTGCCAAGACTCTGCATGTCTGTCTCTGGTGTTGTGTAAGTTGGTATTTAGCTACCTGACAGTGGATGTCATGGGACTGTGATCAGGCAGGTCAGGTTTGCATAACAATAACCTGTCTTTATCCCTCTTTATTACCCCTCAACTTGCATTTCTCCCACAGACTTTATCCATGAAAGGTTTATGTCATTGTCTAGGTCACCAATGAACAAACAAATTGTGGCAAAAAGATCCCAGTTGTATGGCATCACTGCTAAATGTGGTCTTGCTCATTGGTGACTTGCAATGATCAATATTTTGAGATCAATGAAAGAACCAGTTTTTAATCGACATAGCTAATTATCTGTCAGTTATATATTATTTGAGTTTTTAAAACCAAATGCAGTGTTGTACTAATGCCTTGGAGGAATTAACACTGCATTATGATAGTTTTCTTTATTCAGCAGACATGGAAAAATAAAGTAACTAAGGAAAAAACACCAGCCCAATTTACTACCAGCCAGCAAAGTCCTCTGAACTGAAATGTTGAGGACAATCTCGTTTTTCCACTTGGGATCTCCTTCTCCCTTTAGCTTTGGGCAGGACCTGATGCTGGCCAAATCCTAGTTTCTACTGCAATGCCTAATGATGAAAAATAATATCTTTGGGTAAAGAATGCGTCGGGAATATTTGGCTGGAGAAAACACAGCCCCAGAGGAGATCTGTGCATTAGCTAGGTAAAGTCACAGGAGAAGCAGGGATCATCACCCTAGCAACAGCCCAGACCTGGCAGGTCACCCATCCTGGACACTGAACTGCTCCAGCCAGGACCTGACAACCCATGGTGGCTCAATAAACCTCTCTGGGAGAGGAGCCTGTGCATGTTTAGAGCAGCTCAAATGCAAATGTGTGCTGTATTTTGGGATTACCTATAGTGCATTGGAATAATGCACCATAATGCACCTCCCAGGGCCTGCCCTGGTTGCCTCCCTGGTTCCTCCAGCCCTGCTTACTTGCTTGGAGACAGGAGTGTTCATTTTCTGCAGAAACACTCAGACACCCACTGCAGCCTCCATGAGTAGTGCCCTGGGGCCTAGGAAATCCCCATGGGGTAACAGAGAGCTCTGCCTGGGGTGGTGTCCACCTGTGCAGGACAGACACAAAGCAAAGCAAAGTTGTAGAGACCAAAGGAGTCTGTAGGGAACCAGCAGCTCTGAGGGTGCCAGATCCCTCTGTCTGCATCTAAGAAAAGCCAGAGGGATGAACACTGCTTTGTGTATCCTGTTAAGCTTTCCTGTATAGCTTTCACTGGTGACCTATCAGCTTCTAAAATCTTGGCTATAACTTACTGAAATACACTTTGCCTTTACTACCACACCTGTCCAAGTGGAGGTGGGAGGAAGGAAATGAACTGAAGCTGGCTGAGCACACTCTGAGCACATTGCTCCCCTGGAGATGCCAAGCTACAGTCAGCAAGTCCTCTCCATCAGCAGTTGCTGCCCAGATGCTGCTCTCAGGAGGGGCCTCTCTGTCCCTCCAGCCCAGCAGCCCTTGGGGTGATTCCACTCACAGATCAGGTAAGTCCCAAAGGTTGGTTCAGACTCCAAAAGGACAGGGCACCCCTGGGGTGATAGGCAGGTGTGGAAGAACCTGTGGTGAATGGGAGATGCTCTGTACTCCTGCCTCATTCATTGGCACTTCCTTCTGGATAAGATCCTCTCCAGTGGGCTCAGTGTCTGCTTGGTGCTGGTCAGAAATGGGCAGCAGCAACAGAAGAAAGGAAAAACAATTTCAAAACTGGAAGAATCCAGGATTCCCTGATGTCTTTCGCTGCTGGGTGAATAACACACTGTTGCTGTTGTGGCGGTCACAACACACATGGACAGTGCCTCTTTCAAGGGCCAAAAAGCTATTTATAAACAAAGCAGCCTCTTTTATACACCTTTTGTGTGTTATCACTTGTGTTGCAGATTCATTGGCTGCTGAACTACTACAATAGACTCACTGGCTGTTACTAACCACAATATACTACCATTGGCTACCTATAGCATCAGCATTCAAGCATTCAGAAAAATAACAGCTGCAGATATGTTGCTGTTTTCTCCTTCTACTGTTTAACTTTCATGCTTCTGTTGATACTACATTCTCATGGGTAAAAACTAATTGTTTTTCTTCTCACGGACTTTTCTCACAGTTCTTCTCTAGCTGAAGTAACAGGCCTGAGCCATAATTTTACAAAGGCAACAAGGCCTTCATTATGTAAATGCCACAACACACCACGCAGCCCCAGTGTTTGTAAGTAGACTCCCCTCTGTATTTTTAGCAACTGATCTATGAGATCATTTTGCTATTTTCAGTTGTTTGTGACTTGGAACTTTCCTGCTGGGAACACGGTGAGTGGGAAGGAGCACATACCCTCAGCTTCCAGTGAGAGGCTGAGCAGACCCTGGGTGCCCAGTAAATGATACTCATTTTCTGAGCAGCTTACCTGCCTGGAGCATCATCAGTCCAGGGCATGTGCAGCAGTTAGAGAAATGCCCTCTAGTGTTCTTCCAAGACGCAGGAGAATAAGCACATACCCAGGAAAAGTCCAGACAGTCTTCATTGAACTGACCGATAGCTTCCATAAGTAGGCAGCCTGTCTGCAAGCCTGGATGGCATCTGCCATGCCTCATTCACAAGCAAACAGCATCTTGCTTAAAACAGGAAATACAATTCCTGCATGTGCCTTTTGGTACCTTGGTGGATTCAGTGCAAGGGGTCTCACAGCACATTTCTGTGTCCTGCCTGTCCTGCACCATTCCCAGTGTTCACACAGTGCTGGCTACAAACACCTACGTCTGGCAGCTGGGCACCATCAACAGGCCCAGCCTTCCACAGGGGCAGCTTGATCATGTCCCTCTTGCCTGCCCCTCTCCTGCCTGCCCTGTGGCATTGCAGCATGACTTTAGAGCATGTCTTATCTCAAAGCACAGAGACCCTGACCCTGAGTGCTGCTGTTCGTTCATTGAATAAGGATACAATAATTAATTGACTGAGAGATAAGCCACAGATTTAACTGTACGTCAAGCCTGCAGGATTCCCTGAACGCCGCCCACACTGTGCTAAAACTGTGGATTCCTGCATCGATGCCAGAATTTTAACATGTATTAAACAGAGACAGCCTCTTGCCACCAGGGCAAGGCTTAGAAGAGGCAATTTACTGGGGCTGCCTGTACACTGCACAGTCCTGGCAGTGCAGGGGTTGGAATGCAGGGCTGCCAGCCACAGCTTCATGCCCTCCTGCCTGGCACCTGAGGCACAGCCTCCAGCCCTTCCTCCACCTTACAAATTTGTTTCACATGCTAGATGTGATTTCTTGGTAGCAGCATCCTCCTGGCATCACATCTCACCCGCCTGAGTTCTCCGTTACCTCCCTTTTCTCCCCCGTTGGCAAGACATGGACACGCACCAGCCTCTCTCATGGGATAAATAATCTCCCACTGCAACGGGCCTTATAAAAAGGAGCTTATTCTCCTTCCCCAACACCTGCAGCACAAAGCTGCACCACATCAACCAGTCTCTGCATCAATGGCCACCTGGGTGGCAGCAGCACCACCATCCCCTCTGCTCAGTGTCCCACTGGCTGGGCCACTGTCTCACAGCAGGACATTGGGACTTGACTCACACCCCAGTCTTGATGGCCTTCAAGATCTTGGCAGAGCAGCAGGGTTTCCAGGCAGGATGAAATTCTGGCTCTGGAAACCTGAGGGTAAACCCAGGTCCAGAAAAGCTCAATTTCATTTGAGCAGACCTCCATGTTCAGGGTAATTTTTGCATGTTGAGAGCTTTGGCAGGGGTTCCAAGAGTGAGGTTTGAGCAACAGCCCAAAAACCCCACATGGAGCCACAGCCCACTGGAGCTATTCTCAAGCAGCCCAATGACCACCTCTGGCTTCTATGAGCCAGTGAGAAATGACTGTCTCAGCCTTGGGAGTTTGGTGTTTCCACAGCTTCAGATTCACCAGCTCTGCCACAGAAGTTTTAAGTTACTTTGTTACGTTTTCTATAGTGCTTATAGAAGTACAAAATGGCATTTTTAGTCCCAAAAGGGGACTGTTTATCTGTTTTTATTTCCTTTTGGGTTAGGAGAGTGAAAGAAAATATGAACTTGCTTTCTCCAAGAAAACAAACTGACCTTTGAGTGTTATAACAGCCTTTATGCAATAATTTGGGCAAAGGGAACTGGAATTTCTTCTGTGAATTATATTTTTCCTTAAAAAATGCCGGTTTGCTAAAACCAGAACAGTTTGCAGAAAGGCTTGTTTTAAGTGAATCTGCCCATTTATGTGAATGTACTTAGAAAATTTTTAAACTGCAGAAATACTGAATTTGTCAGCATAACTCTTCAAATATGAAGCTAATCTACAGTTGGAATTCAAAGAATAGAATCATAATTTTTAAAGTAGAAAAAATAAATACCATTTAAATAAAAATGAAGTATTTTTGCTCTATTTAAACCAAAAATGTTTAAACTGGCCTAATCCAAAACACATTGTGATCATCAGTACACAACAGCTTTGAAATTTGGTTTTCTGGGGAGTGGAAACTTCACTCCCCCCTGGGTAAACTGCTCTGGAAAGCTTCAGGCAAGTGGAGACCAGGCTGTGTGTTGAAATTTCATGCCTGTGCTCTGAAGAAAACTGGGGAACCTCAGGCAATGGCATTACTGCCCCCTTTGGTAGGTTTCTTTTCAGCTTTCAGTGTAGCACATGTCCAAAGCCACAGGTGAAGCATTTCTGACTCGTTCCCTCATCACCAAAGGCAGTGCAGAACATCTACTGAAAGAAAGAAAAAACATTAAGCAAAAGCCACACATTGGTATAGCCAACCAACATTAATACTAACTAATCTTAAAAGGCTTATTACTATTTTGGTGCTTTAAAAAAAAAAAAAGTATTCTGGCCTGGAACTACCGTGAGGCATGTTTAGAACAAGATAAAGGTCTAAGAAATACTATTGTCCAGGATACATACTGGGAATAGCTGGTGGGCACGGAAAACGAAAGGAAATAATTAAAAGTGGGAGTGTGAACTGGTTTTTTCCATTTTGAGGTTTTTGGGGAATTATTTTTGGCCCTGCTTCTGCACCAGAGAAAGCACAAAAAATTCATTCTAATTTTGTGGGTGTTTTAAGTGGGTGTTTTAAGTTCAAAATTAAAATGGAAGAATTTATCCTGCAATAATATTCTCCAGAGCCTGCACTGGCAAGATACTACTGCACTTCCTGTCTGGGTGAAGTGATGCTGCTCCTGGCCTTCAGCCCCATGACACACCAGAGTCATTAAAATCTGGTTCATTACAGATACTTTGTATTGTGGCTTAAGGCCAAAAGGGCAACAATAATACTTAATTTTGCACAGCATGTTTCTTAATCCACTGGGGTTTAACCAAGCAGGTTGTGTGCAGCTGTGCATTCTCATTCAACTTTCAAAGTACCAAATCCATGTGCTGGTTTGTGGTTGTTACAGAAGACATCAAGTGGCCTGTCTTTCCTCCTCTTTTTTTTGATACTGCACCCTGCTGCAAGTCATCTTGAGAGCCACTGCTGTTGAGTTTTCTCCTCCCAGGGCTGAAACAACATTTTAATACCAGGCAGTGTATAATCAGTGCATATCTGCCCTTGCTCAGGTCCTCAGCTGGACCAAGAGATGCATTATTTGAAACACAGTAGACAAACCCATTCTTTCTCTTGGCTGATCATCCCCAAACTGCTCTTCCCAGCAGCTTGGCATGGGGCTCCTCCATCTGGAATTAATGTCTGCTCTTCAAAAAAATCACCCATTGCTTATTTTTTTTCCTCCTCACTGCTTAGCCTAATGTTTTCCTGAATAGTCAGGAATAAAGTGATATTGGGGGTTTTTGAAGTTCACAGAGCTATGCGAGATTAAACAGTCAAGGAACAAAAGCATTGAGACAAAACATTTCTAATAAATATAACTGAGAGAGAAAGAAGTCTGAAGGCATTTCTATATTTGAAACAGGTGATTCAAGGGTTATAAAACATTCACTGCCATAAAAATATAAATGCCTGGAGCTTTTGGAGTAAATCCAGTACAAGGTCAAAGATCATCAGCCAAGGATGCCTTTAATAAATATTTAATTAATGAATCATTGGATCATGCAGTTTCTAGTTCCCTTCTAATAGACATTTTAACTGTTAATTAGTTTACTTGTGCACTGGGCTCAGACCACAGCCTATTCCTTTCCATCTTTCTGAACTCCTCTGTTAGATGGAACTGGTCTCTTTTGAGGACCATTTTTATTTTAACTATTTATTTAGTATATTTATTTTGACAACCAAACTAGTATAAAAAAATGCTGGTTTTAATCCAGCCCCAGGGTAGCAGCTTTGGGCTGAGCTGCTTTAGATTTCAGACACAGAAAACCAGTACTGGGCTTGCTGAGGGCACTCAACTGCAGCCCAGTGGCATGATGTATCACACCTAGCTTTGCCTTTTGACCATAATGCTGACTGCTTTTTTTGGCATTTTCTCTAAACAGGACTACAAGGTCTTGTACAGGGAAATTACTCGTAACTTCTACTAATCATAAAATAAATTAGGTAGAAACCCACATAGGAACACTGTAATTAGGATCTAGAATTGCATCTTGCCAGAAGAGAGAGCTGACATCTCCTGAAATGAAAGACTGTGTTTGTCCTCCTCAAAGGACAACAAAATATGTCCACCATTGTGGACAGACGGACACATATATCCATCCTGTACCTCTTCAAATCTACAAAGCCTTCATGTTCAGTGGTGGGTTTGCTCTCAGGCTGGTGCTTCTTCCTAGAGGCTGGGATCTGGTGGAGTAACCCCACAGACCTAAGAGCACATTTATGTGTTTTGACACAAGGGTGACCAGAGAATGCGTTCATGGCTGGGTTCAGCAGAGTGTTGTAGTGAAGTTGCTGGTCAAAGTTGGCACTATGTGATGGGATCATAAGCTTTGGGAGAAGCCAATATCAATCAATCTCAGTATTTTCAGCACCAGCCTCCGTTACATGAAGAGCCGTCTCATTCTGTGAGCACTTTCCCACATCCCATTATGGTCCAAGCAAGTTTCTTAGCTGCCTCCTCGCTCCTGCGCTGGGGCAATTCTTGGTTGGAGGGTAGGGGAGAGTGTCTCCCTCCGTGTTCCCAGGCTGAGTAGCTGCTCCCCAGCTGGCAGCCAGCTGGCAGGGACACTGCCACCCCCATCCTCCCCATGGGGTTCCCTGCAGAGCACGTGGCAGCACAAATGACTGCACAGCAAGTGCTCAGGACAGTCCTTGCGTCACACACGTCACCATGTCATTTGTCACCACTGCTGCAGTGTGACTGCTGATCTATCACTGATGGTAATTCTTTTTAATGAGAGTAGATGGACTTTAAAGCCCCAGAGGAGTGATTTCAGGCAGGGGAAGGTCAATGTGTGGCTCAGTCTTGCTGAGCAACTTCATATGCTAAGGCTAAGCTGAATTTGTTGGCGGTTAGTGAGAAATGTGTGGATGTGCCTCTGCTCCAGGAGACACATGTCCCCCAACCCAGGTAGCCCCTGGCTGCTATGACCTACCCTGGCTGTGCGGGGATACAAACAAATTTTCCATTACTTGCCTGAGTAGCAGGATGCACGCTTGTGTTGGACACAGTCACAGGGAGGGATTTCATGAGGCTCCCGATGGTGGCAGGGTACTACCAGGAAAAGTACTACTAGAAAACAAGCCAGCACAGCTTGGCCACAGGCCATCAATCTGGTGAGGCCACTGTGGCACGTATGGGCTTAATGTGTGAGTGCAGGTATGGCTGGGAATGGTTCAAGCAAAGGAGAAGGAATATCATGTAGACAAACAGGAACAAATATGATGTTTTTTCAAGGAAAAAACTGTATTTTAAATAAAAATAAGAAACCCTGGAGGAGTGGGGGTGCTGCTGCTCCTTCATCCTTTCCTTCTGTGAACAAGGCAGGGACCTGCAAAGCAGCTGCCAAACAAACCTGGGCTGTGTGAGTCCGAGGCACGTGGCATCTACAGCTGGCACTGTCTCAGCCACAAAGCTTTGTTCTCCTGGGACTGAAAGCCCTTAGGGTGGCTGTCTCTGACTCTGGTCTTATATAAATCACTATAAATCAGACACAGAGTCACATTAGTGCCATCTGCACCTCTTCGCTCAGTCTCTCATATGCAATTTCACAAGGATTCCTTAACTATTTGGTGCAGGTCTCCTTTTCCACGCACTTCAAAGGAAGTGAATTAACCTGAGCCTGTTAATATGTAAACCAAGTTGAAATATTTGTGGGTAAAACACAGAGCTCAGGTTGGTAATGACAACTGGAAATGTTGCTAGAGCAAAATGTAGCATCTGGAAACAGAACAGCTGGGTATGCACACGAGGCTGAATTGGTTTGATGGGAGCATTGATTTTCCCATACAGTCAATTGCTGCCACACAACTTCTCAAATACTCCCTTCCAAAGCTAAAAACCACCTTCAGCACTGGGGAAAGGATAGATGCAACAATAGCTCTTTTTGTCTTTTCTGTTCTTGGCAACACAGGAAGAGCAAATTGTGAGGGGAAAAAAGAAGAAACAAACAAATACATACCTGCCAAGATGAGGTTTGTCCTTTTTTGCCAGTGGGCTGAGCAGAGCTCATAGTATCTTTTTCAGAGGAATCATGACTGCAGTGAAAATGACAACTCTGATGTCAAGACATTCAAAGTTTTCCCACATGAAATGACCAGAGGACATTTTTTGGTCACTGAAGACTATTAGCCTCTTCCCCAAAGGCAACACAGGAGTTAAAAGTGCAAGCAGATTCCCTCAAGTGACAGGACTAAATAAATCTCCGTCTCAAGGGCAATAGAAATGAAAGTACCTCAAATGCAATTGGAAAATCCTTCATTGTTTCTTACTGGGTACAAACAAACAGAATTAAATCTCTATTTTTTCCTTACTCAGGGCTGTGCATCTTGAAGATAAAGGAAGACAAATGTACAAACATCCACCTCTGGCAGCTTGTGTGGTTGATACTCTGTGCACAGGGGCTGTAGAAAACCAGCCTCCAGAGTGAGGCAACAACTCATCTGTACTGAAATCAGGCCCTATTTTTTGTTTCAGCTAGGGAAGATCCAACATCAACATTGCTGTCATAGCAGCTGCAAAGGGAAAAAAGTGATTTCCTGTCTGAGTGTATTCCATCACTCAGCATTTTATTTTTGTGCAAAACCAAAGCCAGGCATGTCACCCCACCCTGTGCTTTCCAAACCCGTGCCACTGGAAAGGCACCGGGAAAACATTACAGGGGCAAAACCTGCCACAGAACGCCCACTCAGTACTTGTGCCAAATGCCTTCTCCAGAAGTGTCCTGCCAAGACAGAGTTTTTCAGACTTTTGGAGTAGCCAAAGACTGTTCTTTCAGCATATACCACTTTCTCCCAGAGCTGTCAACCTGGTCCTGGTTTTGGCCGGGATAATTTTTTTTCTTAGCAGCTGGTACAGTGCTGTGTTTGGAATTTAGTATGACACTGATAACATGCTGATGTTTTAGTTGTTGCTCAGTGTGCTGACCCCTAAGTCAAGGACTTTTCAGTGTCTTATGCTGTGCCAAGGAGCAGGTGCATGAGAAACCAGGAGGGAGCATGGCCAGGACGGCTGACCCGAACTGGACAAAAGGATATTCCATACCATAGAATGTCATGTTCAGTCTATAAACTGGGAGGAGTTGGCCAGGAGGGGCCAGTCACTGTCCAGGGGCTGGCTGGACATCAGTCAGAGGGTGGTGAGAATTGTATTGGGCATCACATGATTTTTTCCCTTTGATTTTATTCCTTTCACTCTACCTCTCTTTTCCATTAAAAGTGGTGCTGCTAATACTATATTTTACTTCATTTCAGTTATTAAACTGTTCTTATCTCAACTCACAGGTTTTACCTTTTCAAGATTCTCTTCTTCATCTTAATGGAATCACAGAGTGGGAGGTGACCAAGTGGACATGTGGGGCTTAATTGCTGCCTGAGGTTAAACCATGACACCTTGGCACAACTTTCAGTCCTAACTTGTCCCAGAACTCAGGAGATAATGAAACCTTCTGTCTGGCTGTGTAAATAATGGAGACAAAAAAACCCAGGTATTGTCCGCTCTAATTTTTTTTCCTTTCAGTAGGATTATTTTTTAAAATTAGCCGGAAGAGTTAACCAGCATCCTAAAAGCATCCTGCTTGGGTGCAGTGCCTCTGATGTCCATGAGAGGGCTGTGGGCAAGCGCATTTGGGTGTTTCACACTAACGCAGAAATACAGAAAACACACTGCCGGCTGGTTGCAAAATCCATGGGCACGCCCGGGTCCCCCGCAAGCTTTTGCACAATCTCTGGCTCACACCGAAGTGCCCTTGCACTGCTGCAGGAGGCAGCAGCTGGGTGCAATGTGACCTCTGCCCAAAGCAGCTCTCACAGTGACAAATTCGTTTAATGACTTCGTGTGTCGAGGGGTTCTTCTCCCACCCTGGCTCCCCACAGGCTTCTGGGCAATTTTTTGCAGCGTCAGACTGTTTGAGACAAGTGCCAAGGACTGATTTTCTTAATATGACAATTGAAGTAAACCTCATTTTTATCACACACATCTGAAAGATTTTGTCAGATCCAAAATTATATATTTTGTGTCTGATCAGGTTTGAATTTATTCTCATTATTAAATAAGGCAAAATTCAGAATTAAACATGCTTCCACAGTGGAAAAATCAGAGTATTTGAACTGATAACATGTAAAAATGGAATCTTGTCTCTAAATAAAAAAATTTCATACCTTTTTCTTCTCTGTATATATCATACCATTACCTTAATCCAAAAGATGCTTTCTAAATTAGATACAGGTTTTGGTCAACACCAGAGAGGTTTTGGGGGAGTAAGTGATCTATCAGAATTAAAAAAAAAAAAAGAGGAAACCCAACCCCTAAAACCTTTTCTAGGTCTGAGATTTTGTTTCCATTCACTTTTGCAGTCACCAAGAGAGCTCTTGGCTCTTCTAAGTGCACCTTACAGAAATTCAATCCAGTCCTGAGGTCAACATGAATGTCAGCATTACCTAGATGGACAGGTCCTGCTTGAGAGATCTATGGACTTACTGGTTAATTGCAAAGGGCTGAATGTGCCCTTTAGAATGCTCCTCCAGCTCATCTGAGACTTAGGACATTATCTTTGGGACATTAAGCACGGCAGGATGAGTTCTCCAGGGAAATTTTGCAGTGTTGCCAGCATTCTGATGGCTGGTCCCTTGGAACGCGATGTACTTCTATCTGCAGCTTCTGGAGTCATATGATTATGTGAGGATCTCAGCTTTCATGACAATGAAAAGTAGTTTTTTAGTCATTGAGACTGTAGAGAAAAGCTGGCAAGCATGACCTCCAAAAAGTTATGGATCAAAAAACAAATAAAAGGAATCTCAGCTATATCAGCCTGAATTTTAATTGCATGGCTTAAAAACAGCATCATTTTGAGGACCAACTGTTAAATTTTGAATACTTGGAATTTTCTTGAAGAGGGAAAAAATTTCTCCTTTCTTTTTCCTTCTCTGCTTGAGCTTCTTCCTTCCTTTCTAGGGCTCCAACCTGTTGCTTACGCTCCTTGATTGTCTGACTGGTGTCCGATGGCAGCTCCGGACTGAGAACAGAGTGTGAGTACTGGGAATTTTCCAGGTTTACAAAATGTTTTCCTTGCATCTGCCAAAGCCAACGGCAGCCGACGCTGAACACGTGCCACTGGAAAATCACAAGCAGGCTGGCTGCCAAGGATGCAGAGCTCTTTGGACCGAGGCACGTCAGGGTGTTGTGAGTGTGAGAGGACACGTAGCCGTGTGTGACCCGCCGGGGCAGCGCTGCCGGCTGGCCCCGGGCACGGCACATCCACCGCTGCCTTCCCAGCCAGGAGCGCTGGGGCCGGGCCAGGCGCTGCCGCCGCTCCGCACCCGGAGCGAGCCTTGTGTGGGGACGGTCCGCCTGCCGTCGGAAGTGTGCATTGACTTGTAATGGAACAGTTTAAGTGGAAATAATGTGTTCCGCACGGAACAAACAACCTCAGCAAATGGCTTGCCGACATTCAATCACAGTTCAGGAGGGACATCTCCAGCACCCCTTGAATCTCGTGCGAAGCCATTAAACCCTCTCACCTGGCAATAGGCATCTGCAAAAAGAGGCTAAAAAGGAAGGCACTGAGTAATTATGTACTGTGAGTGCAAGAAGAAGAGTGTCACCCGTGTGGCGTGGGGAACTTTATATTGTCCATGTATGTCCATACCCTCTGGCAGTGCTCAAAACCAGGGGAAAGATATCTAAAAGTGTGGAAGCTTTTGTCTCAGCCTTAAATGAGATGTGACACACAGGATTTGGTGAGGGAGTTCATTTGCTATTCCATTTGTTATTTTTAATTTATAACTACTTAATGAAAAAATCAAATTAATCTTACAGAAGGTTTTGTCAAAACTTTTAGGGCCTAAATTCTGCCTTCCATCAACAGTATGCATTTTAATCAAGTGATTGAAATTCATGTCTTAATGTAGAGTATGTGTGCATATGTTACGAGCCAAGCCTATATATACCTGTTTGAGGGAGCTCCTAAAAAACCCAAACCTTCTGTTTTGGATGTTAACAGGAATGCATGGACAACGTAGAAATTTTAGGCACTATGTATAGCCAAGAATTTGGTGCATGCTCAGTGCAGAAGGAATGAAGGGAGGAAACACAAGCAGATTTATGGCTTTGCAGAACCAGCCGAGCTGGGACAGCTTCACAGTTTGCTGCCTGTGCCCCTCAGAGGTCGTTGCAGCTTTAAGTACTGAAATGCTGCCTGGGGCTGACAGGCTACCAGCAGGACTGATTAAACCAACTACTGGAATAATCCCCAGGAAGCTCGTCAAAACACAGCATTTCCAGCACTGAAACAAGAGCTGTGTTAGTGCCTAGTACCGACTCCTGGGCTTGGTTGTTTTGAGCTACCCGTTCACACACAGAGGCACAGCAGCCGGTGACAGTGAGGTAGCAGCACGCCAGGTGCCTCCCACAGCACTGGGCACAGGTGAGACACGTCCCACAGCTGGGCACTACTGACAGGCACGTGTTTGCTGGAGGACACATTGCAATAGCACCAGTATGTATAAATGACCCCAGAGTGACCACATAATTAAGCAACATAAATCTTCTTTCTAAGCTTTCTGTTCTTCAAAATCTTCTCCAAGTAAAGGGCTCATTTGCGAGTATGATGAATCACTCATGAAATGGCTTGTACAGCAGGATGCTTACAATAAAATGGATTTGGAGCATAAAAGGCAGCATTATTGTTATTTCCCTGCCTGCCTGGCTTCTTGCCAGCCTCCTGCTGCCTTCTATCTCCCATCACAGGAGGCTGGAAAAATTCCCCCAGGATTGATTAACATGAGAGAGACCTGTGAAAAATTGAGGCGGTATGAAGGAGGGAGGTGACGGCTGAAGGGAGAAACCAGGCTTGCAGCACTGACACAAGCAGCTAAGCGCCTGGAGAGGTGGGAGAGCAATGAGAGTCTCTGCAAGAGGGAATGAGAAGGAAATCCCGGGCAACCTCTCTCTATGGGTGTTTCAGCCCTCCCACAAAAATGCTGCTTCAATACGAGAAAAATTCAAGAGTGGCAAGGGGAGCCACCTACCCTCAAGTGCTGTCAGTCAGCAAACTGGTGAGGCACTGGACACCTGGACATGCTCCCAGATAATTCCCAGGGATATTTCAGGAGTGACAGTGGTCCAGAGATGGTTATGACTGGGTCACAGAGCCACCATGGTTTGGAGGCTGAGGCTTTATAAGCAGGAAATCAGGTAACACCATGTCAGGAAGGCCCCTGGCCACATTTCAGTTACTGCAGCTGAAACATCTCAGGAAATGAAGGTTTTCTGCTGCATTTTATAATACATTTTACACTGCATTCATGTGTAAAATGCATAATGTGGCCACACGCCACATTAATAAGGTATAGAAAGTTAAGAAAGCTTTAAAAAAATTTAACTTGTAAAAGCCTTAAAGCAGCTCTGACACATGATTTCTAAAAATCTTTCTGTGAGCTCCAGCTTTTTACAGTCCAAGTACTTGAAAATCTGGACTTGTCAGGTCACATATAGGAGATTTTTTTTCTTCTGTTTTCCTTTTGATATTGCTTTCCTAGGATAATTTGCCAACATTGCAATGTCTTCTCTCTCAGATGGTATCCTCCTTTGCTCAATTTTCCTGCCAGAAGTCGTGCTCCTGTTGAAGCCTGCAGTGTGACAGGCAGGTACCAGTAGGGGGCCAATTTATTCCCTGACTTGAAGGAGCAAGAAAAGGCCAGGATCACTGTGTGCCTTCTTGATTTTTTTTCTGCTAATTGTCAAGTGCTGAGGCAGTCTTGAGGAAAGATGTTAAACACGCAGCTACAAATTACAGTGCCAAGAGTACCATTTGCTTTTTCTACATGAAGATGAACTGGGCCAAACTCTTGGCTTCCACCAAAAGAAAGCTCACCCTTACATTTGAAAGACTATGAACTTTTGGGCTAAGGATTTATGAACTGAGTAGCATTTGCATTTAATGACATTAAGAAAGGCTTTTTCATTTATATAGGCTGCTTGAGACTTGCTTAGTTTGTGTTTCATTTTCTAGAGAACTTATTCCAGTCAGATAATAACTGAATTAACCACATAGCAATGTTTCAATTTTCTAATGTTCTCTGTTTCAGTTTTCACTTTACTTCTCTTAGCTGTTTGAATTTTATTTAATGCATATATATTTTTGCAATTTATGGTCTAAAATAGATGATCTATCCAGTGCATTTCATTGCTTTCAATTTCTTAGCAGACTCTGTAACAATATCTATTGTGTCTCATTTGGCAGACAAATATTACCTGTTTGACCATCTGTATTCATGTACAGTTATTCCACCCAAGTCCACAGACTTCCTTTCTCACCATTGAGAAATGCTTGTACTGTTGAATAGATTAATTTTTATTTTGTGG
The DNA here is from genome assembly GCF_000738735.6 of Corvus cornix cornix. Classification (NCBI taxonomy): domain Eukaryota; kingdom Metazoa; phylum Chordata; class Aves; order Passeriformes; family Corvidae; genus Corvus; species Corvus cornix. Next base: position 13,092,745 of record NC_047057.1, on the reverse strand, counting down.
CCTGATGTCCATGACCCGGATTTGAGTTATAAACCTGTCATTTGCCAGGGGTCATTATCCAATTATTGCATAAGCTATTGTTACCAGAATAAATTTAGAATTCATCTGAAAATCACAACTAATCATTTGACCAGCTCTACAAAAAAGGTCAGCCAACATCTCCTGTCCCTAAGTTCAGTAAGTTTGCTGCCAGACTATTTGCTGAGTTTTAGCTGCCTTGATTTGTTTTATAATCAGAAATATGTCATTTCAGACTCAAATTACAGCACTAACTCAAGTGTGTTGGCAAGTCTTTCAAACCCACATATTCTAAATATGTGCATAGATGATAAAGTAGCAAGATCTGAAATAATTACTATTAATATCCTTCCGTTGTTTTCTCCAAAAACAGTACTTTAGACTTAGATATTGTTTTCAAAATGATTAAGCTGACTCCTAAAATGTTTTTCCTAAAATATTTTTGTTTTTTCAAGTCCAATAATGCTTCATGACTATTTCCATCTGGTAGTAATAGTCCTGTTTATTCTGGAACATCTTGGTTTATATTATGCCTCTGTGTAACAAAATCTATTGAAATCATGCAAAACACCAATCTCTCTGCCAAAGTCAATAAAATTACTACTTGTTGAAGAAAACAGTAAACAACAGAACTTCATAATGATGTCATTAGCACATCCTTTGTCAACAGTTGGGAAATCTGGAACCTTCAAGAAAAATAAAGAAGGGAAAAAAAAATAATGCATTCAGTTCAGTTGTATAATTAATTATACATAAACTTCTAATGAGATTTGGTTAAAATGCAAACAATTTTATAGCAGCATTATCTGCACAGCAGCATAGCAGCAGTAGTTCAGCAAGTGGAGTGGATGCTGTGTTTTATCCTTCCATCAAGTAAATGGGCACATTTTAAAGCTTCTTTAGTCCTGAGAGTCAGTGTGCTACAGCAGGCCCTGAGCTGATCTTGAGCCCAGTTCAGGGGTCCAGTTTGCTACCTTTGGGAGCTCCAAAGGCATTTTGTCCTGCCCTGCATTTTCTGCTGGGAGCAGAATTGTATTCTTTGTGTTCAAATGCTCCTGGGATGTTCCCTGAAAACACCTCCTGCTTTGTGCCAGCGCAAGCTTTTTTTACATCCATTTGGTACAAAAAAAAATCCTATTTATGGGTTTATTTTTTGTCCTGATCAGTTCACATGTGTGGCAGTATAACCTTCTGCAGAAAAGAGTGCAGCCATGGGCGGATCATATTTATTTGTCAGTGCCAACAAAGCAACACATAAACACCAGAAAACCCAGGGGTAGGCAGAAGCATAAAGAACAGATATTGCCTAAAGTGGCATGATATGTTCAAAATTGAATTTACTAGATTAGTTCTCAGAGATTACTGTCAAGAAATGAAGAGAAGGAAAAGGGAAGGGCTTTTCTGATTTCAAGATTCATCAAAAAGTAAACTCATAATAGCACTAGAGAGTTGTGCTTTGCTGTAAGGTACAGATCATGTGCAGCACTAAATGCAGTAAGACCAGTGTCTGTTCAGAGATGCTACCGATGATCCACACCAAGCATAAGTGGTCTGGCTGCAGCAGAGAATATTTTCTACCCCCTTTCCACCGTGTGGAAGTCACCATCCCTGGCCTTCTTAATGGCTTCCCTTCATCCAGGAAATTCTGTTTGGTTTAAGAGATGACAAACATAAATTAGTAATAATTTATTACATTAACAAAGACCTCCTTATCCTGAAAATGGGCAATTTCCACCGTGTGCACTGTCCCAACGTGCCACTAGATGGTAGAACAGGACTCTGCACAGTCCTGCAGCCACCCAAATGCCCAGAGAAACCCTCCCAAAAAGCAGCCGAATCAATCCTGCCTGAAGATCCATAACTCTACAGTACAACTTAGAATTCTTATTCCAGCTACATACATCATATTCTTTGTCCTTTATAGTTAATTGTTATCTTCTAGAACTCTGTCTTCAATGATGGTTTTCCAAGGAGTACTTAAAGAACAAGGCACACACCAGTATATTGCACGGAGGAGGTCCCATGGTACCCAGCTAACACCTATAGAGTGATGAGCTATGAAAATTAAGCCACAGGATTTTTTGCAAACTGTGAAACGTGGAAATCACATTTCCAAGGCAAGAGCAACTATGAGAAACTTCTGCTCAGAATCTTCCAGATGAGCTACTGCCTCTCTGGGAAGGGCTGTGTTCCCTCTTGCCCTTTGGAAATGCACACAGAAATGTGGGGCATAGGGGACACGACCACTCACCCTTCAGTGGCTTCTACAGGTATCGAGGAGAACAACAAGAATTTTTCCACATGCAGTAGTAGAGAATTTAAATTCAAGGCAGCAAGGCTACTAGTCATAGGTCAGAAATAACTAAGCTGCTATGAGTAAATGACATAAAAGCAGTGTAAAATGCATAGATTTTTTTTTTTTTAATTATACAGTATCTTGGAAAATCTAACTTGTATTAGCCAAAGAACTTAAGACCTGCTTGGATATGAAAGATGAATGGCACATGCAGTGAAATATGCCTCAAGGACTTTCAGCAAAGATCAAACGCATCGAACAGTGATTTCCGAAGTGTTGGAGAAAAGGCAGAGTTGTGCTACAGAAGTCAGGGAAAAGGAGAAATGTAACTTAATGTTATTAGCTAACCAATGAGAAATAAATGGAAAAATAAATATACTCACAGGTCTAAAGAGGAAAGATTTAAAGTATTAGAGTGCACAAGAAAATAAAATTATGCAGATACTTGAAAACATACAGAGAACTAACAAAATTCAGATCATTACATGATAAGAAACTATCTGCAGACAGTTTTGTGGCAAGTAAATTTTATTTACTATGGGAGAAAGAAAAGCACTTTCTTCACCTGGTGTTTCCAGCCCTGCTGAATAGACAGTGCTGTGGACAGAGCAGTCCTGTGCAATGGTTTCCTCCCCTGCCAGATAAGTTTTAACTTAATCACCCACTCTTGCTTTATCTGTAAACACAGACCTCAGGACTTCCCTGAATTAATCCTTGTTTGGACGGTGTAGGGGATTGGATGGGCAAAGAACACCATGAACCATCAAGGGTTTTTTCCACTGCTATCATAAACAACAATATTGCAAGTATTCTGAACTCCCTATAAAACAACTTTGTGTTTGCCTTCTGTTGGAATATATTTTCAGAATCTCACATTGTATGTTGAATATAAATTATATTCTTTGATTACATGCAGGATCCTTTTGCTAAACTGTCTCAGTATAAATCTCTGCCTTCCCTGCGTCTGCTCCCTTGCACAGTTCAAGCCAGCAGTAATACCTTCAGTTACCCTTCATTTTGCTAAGCCACCCAAGTTCTTTCAGTCTTAGAAAATGAGCTCTCTGTGACTCTTAACCATCCAGGTAGTTTGAGTTAATCTTCCACAGGCATTAGTAAATGAGACTGTTGCACAGTGCTCCAGGGGAAGCCCCCTCTCTCCTTGCTCAGGGGCACAGACACTTTGCTGTCTCTGTTGCACACACATCTCTGGGGCAGCCAGGAATCCCACTCGTCTCTCCCACAGCTTTGTCAGACACCGTCAGACCAGCTAGATAGACATCACAGGTTTTGTCCTTTTTTTAACCTCCAAAGGATAGTATACTGAGAATTTTTTTTTTTTTACTACTACTACCAATAATTTTCAGTTAAAGCTCCGTCAGTTACCTGCTTTCTAATTAAATCAGTAATTACACGAGTTTTATATCCTTCTAGAGTCATCAAATACCAGGCCAAATACATCACAGAACCTGAAACCATGTTACAGTGTCAAGTATTATCAGCGCAGTCTTTTGATCAGCTTAAGCATTGGCTAATCGGCAAAAACTGACTCCCAAATGACAATGCAGCTTGACACTAACTGTATTGTTCTAATTTAATTCACCATCAAGAGGGTTCTGCATCAGTCACCCCATCTCTTTTCTTAGGAATAGAGATAAATGGATAGGACTATATTGCCATAGCATTCAGACACCTGGACCTCAAACAGTGTTTCAGAGATGACCGTCAATCACCATCTGTAATAAGAGAACTCCTTTATCAGCCCTGTCCAAACTGGGGTTGCTGGGTATTCACAACTGATATAGAAGCTTTAGCAGATGTGACTCAGCACTCCCCTGAGCCCTGCTGAACTGGAGAGGATTTATTACATGATTAGCATATTAATACTCTCCTGCTTTTTCCCAAATACAGAATACAATTTTGGCTGTTCCTGCTTAATCTTTCTCTCTCTCTCTCTTTCTCTCTCTCTCTCTTTTTTGTTTCTTAGTTGATTCCACATTTCTGTCTGTTTACTTTGGTATAAGCTCCTCTCTCCCTCCTCTGTTTCAAAAATGCATCACTATTGTCCAGAAGCCTGTAGACCATATGCTGGTCCTGTGGCACATTTGCTTTCTTATCACTTTTTTTCCATAGTCTATCTTCTAATTTGTATTATTATCAACTTCTCCTTTCTCACATTTGTTCTGTATTTTTTATACTTCAATCACTTTTTCTCTAAGCCAAGCTGATTTTCCAATAAAATAACTCTCTTTTTTGTAGTGGACTTTTTCAGTGCTCCTAACAAATATACAGTCCTCCTGTTTAAACTCTTCCTTGCAGAGATTTGATCCAGAATTGGTTTCAGGTTATGAAATTTGCCATTTGGAAGGACCACCTATATTTTAAATGTTTGGTATCACTTTGGAATTAAATCCACTAGCAGAAATGTTCCAAAATACCTTTAACCTCAGGGGAAAGATAAGTTATATGGAGTGAAAAATTAAGAGCCTTTCCAATTTTGAATTAACGAGCCCACAGCTAGAACAATGTATATAGTTCTGGTACATCCATACTGGACATCTGACATCTGAAAAGACCTGAGGAAGAAAAAGCATATAAATCAGGACAAAGAGCATTTTTGAAAAATGCTTTAAATAATGAAATTATTTTAACTAACTGACAAGTGGAAAAGGAGAGCAATGAAACAAGTGTCTATATTCATCTTTAGGGAGATACATTACTTATAGGGTTTAAGTAGAATATATGGAAGAAGAAAGACAGAAAAAATTACAGAGGCATATTAGATGGGAGGACAGGAAGCTACTTGGTTCATTTAGGCTGAACTAAGATTGTGTATGCCACTTATACATGGAACAGATTTTCTTTGGCATGGAGGATGCCAAGAAGATGAGCAAATAGATATTTCACCTTGGTCTGTCCCTGGTTTTATACTCCTGTTTTACTCCTTAAGGGCACTGGCTCTCCAGGCAGCAAAGCTAACCAAGGTGGCTTGAACCCTCAGCACTGCTTGTCTGGATCACAGTGGATTTTCTGTGAGATTTACATACTATTTAACAAAGCAGTGAAAGCAAGAGCCATCCTTTCCAAAGCTTTAACTTGGACTCCCTCCAGGATCCGGAGCAGTAGGCAGATGTCAGCACCTCTCTTGGTCATTGCACAGAAAGCCAAAAGTTCTACTTGAACTGTATGAGAATGGCAGACCCTGTAGCCATTCAGGCACTTTGCAGCAGCACAGCTCTAGGCCAGCTGAACACTGGCTTTGCTACCGTTCTCACAGGTAGTCCCCAGCCTGGAAGCTTCCCCCTGTATTCCTACCCTAGGCTGGTCTCCCATGTCTTATTCACAGCAATAACATCTGTCACAGAGCAAACTCAGTCAGGCCCCCAGCCTCCATAGCCCTGAGCAGTCCTTCCTTACCTGTCGGTATCAGGTCCATAGAACACCTCAGCTTGTCAGCCCCAGGACTGGAGAGCTGCAATCCCCTCAATAGTTCCATCTGAGCCAAGGGAGAGCTGATCCTGACAGTGCTGGGACTGGGACCCCCAGCACACCACTACCACCACAGCTGAGCACATATCTGCTGTCCTGTGGAGGTTACTGGCCCCCTTTGGCACAAGCTGTTGCACCCTCTAACTACAGCCAGGATCTGGACTCAAAGCCAACTCTTCTATTGTCATCTCCTCAGCACCTTCTTCAAGGCTGCCTGGCAGCAATAATGGGGTTCAGCTAGTATGTGGGACCTTTGGCCAGGATCTGCTTGCAGATCTTGCTATAAGTTGCCCGATCAGGTGGATCCTGCAAGAAGCAGCCACAGCCTCCCATAGCCACCCTTTCCCAAGAGCAGCACCAGACATCCTGGTGTTCCTCAGAGGCCCCCAGTAATCCCAGAAGAAGCTCCCAGAATCCTCAAGATTCTGATCTTGAATCAGAGCCAGGAAACTGCAGCAGCAAGTGCTGTGCCCGTGGCCACCTTGGCTATCCATGGTCTCTGGCCAGGGAAGAGAGCAGCCCCTCTTACAGTCGTCAAACCTTCTTCAGCATGAGTTTTAGCTCTTCACTTTTACTGATGATTAATATATCAGTAACAAAGTGCAGTCACAGAAAACAATTAAAGCTTAAAAAGTCAAAGGTAATTGATGGGATTTTAGCAAGCACATGGGTTGTCAGGTGCCTGTGCCTTGTTTGCCACCAAATCATCAAGCTCAAGGTATGGCACATATGACTGCCCAAAGTGTGCTGGGTGAGGAGAGAGGAAGAGGAAGAGGAAGGGGGTGAGGATAGGGGAGAGGAAGAAATCACTGCTGCCTCACTGCACAAAATGGCCAATGCTGTACCCCCTTGTGACAGTCACTGCATCATTTCCCCATCCCACAGACAAGGCCTGGGACTAAAGAGCCCCAGCTGAGTGTCTGTGGGTGTGTCCATCCCCATCTCCAGGTGATGGGGTGTGGCACAGGGTGCCTCTATATGGAGGTGCTGGGGATGCTGAAGCAGTTGGCTGGTGTTTGTTCTGGTTCCTGCTGGCTGCCTTGGTCTCTCCCATGATGGTGGGCTTGAGGGTGGACTTCAGCATGCTCTTGGAGCCTCTGGGCTTTGTGAAGGTCCTTGAATGGGTGAGTAGAGCTGGAGGGGCATGGTGGGGCTGTTTCCTCTGCTGCCCTAGGCTTGGCTTTGCTCCTGTGCCTGGGCTGGATACCCCTGGAGAGGTGTGAGCTACTGGGCTGATAGAGCCTGCCCCAGGTTGCTGGTGTTGGGTGCCCAACACTGGGCTGCTCCTCAGCCAAGCCCTTGGATTGCAGATACGTAAGCTTGATGTGTTAATTACAAGTGTGTTACAGCAGCTTGTGATGCTGTGTGTTCTGATGATTGGGGGTTTAGGGTCTGGATAGTGAAAAAAGGGAAAACAAGAGCTATTTAGAGAGTCAGGTTGATGTGTGATACTTTGAGCATATACTCTCTAGTTACTTGAATTTATAGTTGTGGATATGCAAGACTGTAAAAATATTTCCTTTATCCACTGCAAGAAATACTATGCTGGCTGTTAGCATTAAAAAAGCCAACAAAATAGAAACCCCAAAAATTTTTCTGTGCAAGTGAAATTAAACAGAAAGCATTTTCAAATGGGCTTTGGTTAGCAGTGTTGCTTATGCTTTTGGAATTTAGAAACTCAGCATTTTATTCTTGACATCACTTCATACTTCAGCTTTGCTGCTATTTCAGCTAAATGTTGAGTTTGCTTCCTTTGAGCTCTAGTGGTGTGCACTAATGTGTCTATGTATTAATTCCTGTAGATTCTTGCCATCTTTGCTTTTGCCACATGTGGAGGCTTTCAAGGTGAAACTACACTTCTAGTTTCCTGCAAAGGTGTGGTAAACAAAACAATTACAGCTGCTTTTGCTTATCCATTCAGGTGAGCATTAGCTCTTCAGTAATTACTTGATAATTATTTATTATTCCCTTTTTCCCCATCTGTCTCCTTATGACTATGTACTTACTCTATAAATGAAGATGGGAAACTTCTGGCTTGCTCTGTAGCAGCAATAAATGAGTATTTAGTTGTAATTGTTCAAAGCACTGTAGTTGTTAGTGCCCTATAGGAAGAAGCAGGTAGAAATGGCAGTAGACTGTTATGCTCTCTTTGACTCTACCTTACACTCTAGTCTAGCAGTGCATGAATGTTGTAGAAAGTAATTAGTAAGCAAAACAACACAACCAATTTTAGCAGCCTAATTCTTCATCAATTTGTAGCTGCTTTGGAGGCCCAGATAAGATTATTTTGAATGCTCCTTTATCCTATTTTTGTTCAAAAACTGAATGGAAAAGTCTTTTCAGTGTATTCCACCATTATCTTGGTAAGGGTGTTGGGCACAAAAAACATAAATACTTCAGTGTCACTGCAGTACTCTTGTAGAGACAAGCTCCTTTCCTGGAGCAGGAGGAAGAAGGCTTCCTCTTTACTCTTGCAGCTGCACACCTATGATGAGTGCAGGGTTGGTGCTCCATATGTGTTCAATAAATGTAAGAACATAAATACAGAAATTGATCCTGTGGCCACCCAGTTAAAGCTACTACAACAGTACAGAATTTGGTCATGAAATGCAGCATTGTAACAGCATTTGGAGGGGAGAATGGCGATCTGAAATAATTCTGTGCTGGTCACAGAGTGGTCACTGCTAGTCACATAGGCTTTATTTATTCAGCTTCTGTGCTTCAATTTTTTTGTAGCTATAATGCCTTTTAAGTCCTGATCACCTTGTTTAACTGCCAGTCTCTCAAACAATATTGTTAAGCCTGCTTCCAAATAGGGGATTTTTTGTTCAGCTGCTCTAAAAATGAGATTAGGATTCTTCTCCTGAAGGTAATATTGTATATCTCAGTGTAGGATTGGGCACAATCTTCAGGTAGCTTGACAAACCTTTGTGTTGCATAACTGATTATTTATATGTGTATCTTTCAGAGCAAACTTATACAATCAGACTGCTGAAGCACTGTTATTGTGAAGCATGAAGCATAATTATATGTGCTTCCCACTGTATAGCAATCTCTAACTACACTGATATAATCTTCGCAGGTTGAATGCTGTTGTATTTAGTGCACCAGACCCAGAAGGCTGTGGTGGTACTTGGACTGATGCCTACCTCATGGGTAACTTCTCCTCTTCTGCACAGTTCTTTGTTACACTGGCAGCACTGGTGTTCCTCTACTGCCTTACTGCCCTTGTGGTATATATTGGATATAACCACGTGTACCAACAAAATAACAAGTTTCCACTAACTGTAAGTAATACTAAGATATTTGAATGTTTTTACTTTGAAACTACAAAGAGATGAGAAGTATTGTGAATAAGAGAATGATTGGTGGATATCCAGTAGTTACAAAAGTTAAATGGAGAGTGAATATAAGTATGTTGGACTGGTCACTACAGCACTCAAGCAGAAAAGGGGACCCAAAGCCCTTGGCTATCCATGGCATCACACCTTATGTGGTTAATGAAGCACTGGAATGAACTTTCACTTTTTCAGGAGAACAGTACCTTCACCACAACTTTTCTTTTATATCATGCATTTGAATATAATATTGTTCCATAGGTGGGACCTCCTCTGTTAATCTGAGAATTTTCTCTGTATACAGCACCTGCTGTAATTGGCAGAGGGAAATAATTACCTTGTAAATTTTAGTCACCTTCAGTATTGAAGCTCTGAATGAGAAATTTCATACCATGCTTGAGAATGGACTTAGTGACCTTTCAAGCCAAATTTTTGCATATCAGACATCCAGATTTAAATCCTCTGCCCCTCTCCCACCACCTTCACTTTAGTTAACTTTTGCTTAAATCCTCATAAAATAGTGCTAGGCATCTGATTTTAGAAACAAATTTCTTACGGAGGTTAAGACTGCCTTTTGCATCTATCAAGCACAAGCATATAGTTTTGTAGCTGGTTATCAACATGCAGTTGTAATTATAACATTGTTAATGATTAAATTTTCTTGTGATCGTTAGCACTGCTGCAGTTATCTTGGTGCCATAATTGATACTGTCTCTGCCTTGCTCTCATATATATTCTTCCGTTTTTCTGACCTACTAATGAGTATTTCTCTTGTGTAGGACTTGGTTATCAGTGTCTTGACAGCCTTTCTGTGGTTGGTCAGTACTTTTGTTTGGGCAAAGGCGCTTGCTGACATCAAGGTGTCCACAGGAGCCAGCATTATTCCAGGAATTGAATCTTGCAAAGCACCAGGGACAGCTTGCCACTTTCTTTCTGTGACCAGCATGGGAATTCTGAATGTGTCTGTGGTATGTATGCCTTCCACCATATGGGCACAATAAATGTGTTGAAAAACAACAAATAGTACCTGAGAGTCCTGTTCTACTGATTGCATATGTTGCTGTGTGTTAAGATTTCTTTATGGGTTATTAGTCATTCAGGTCCATTAGTACTGTGGTAAAACACTGAGCAAATAATTTCTTGAAGGAAACAAGTCTCCTTCTAAAGAAAATAAAGAGAAAATTTGCAGGATCTACCTCTGGAGCTGTTACAGACAGCATTACCAGAAGCATCTGTGTGTCTATTTATGCCTGTAGCCAGGAGCAACTTGAAATATCTTAGTGAGCCACCCAAGTGGTCTGATGACTGATACAAGTAAGGAGGAAATGCTGTGCTGGTGCTGAACCCAGATTTTTAGTTGACTGTGAGCATTTTTACACATCAAATTGAGCTTCCTTGTAACAAAATAGTATGAAGCTCATGTTCATACAAAGAACCCTTCACAGCAGAGCAAATTAGGCTTATTGTATGAACTTCCTAGTGAATCCTGCTTTTCGAAACTCAGGCTGTTATTCTTTGGCCCAGTAATAATTACTCGTGGTCTGAGAGTGCATATGCAGAGGTGCTCAGTGACTGGAAAGAATTTGTCTAATTCTGTGCAAAGGAGAGAGTGAGTGACTCTCTGGTTTACAAAGAACTCTGTTAAATGGTTAAAATAGTTTATAATACTCAGAAGATTGAGGAAATGTATTGTCCAAATGAAAGGGGTGCCAAAGGTAGTGTTTTTCTGGTTTGCCTTGAAGGCATATTCTGGCTTGTTTTAAAAAAAGAAAAACAAAACCCAATCAAATACAACAAATTTCATATTCCCTTTTTCTTCCCCCCCTGCCCTTTTATTTTCTTTACCCTACAGGCATTTGGCTTGCTTAATATGATTTTATGGGTGGGAAATGTTTGGCTCGTATACAAGGACACCAACTTGCACAGCCAATGGAACAGAATTTCTGAAAGTCCAACTGAAAGAGTATAAAAGAAGTTGATATTTTTGAAGTGCTTCCACTTTCACATCACACTACCAAGAGCATGGAGCCATTAGGATTCATTTCAATAATAACTGATAATTCATTCAAACTTCTATTTTGTACTATGGTTTGACATAAAGTCTTGGGTAGTCCATCTGAAGTGTTTAATTATCATGAAATATATTATGTCTTTCAAGGTTGTGCAGTATTATATTACAGTATTTGTAGAGCAAAATTTGGAGGTTATCTGGATGCTGACCCTTTCTGGTTCTTAAATTAGCCTTATAGGAGGGAGGGCTGAGAAGCAACTGTATCTGGGTTATTACTGCATCATCTTTAGTTCTGACAAGACTTCTCTGAAAAATGGAAAGTAGATTCACCCAGGGTGTGTGAAAATGCAGTTTAGTTTCTTCCCATTACTGGTACCTTGCAAGAGTCACCTCAGTAGAATTCATAGCTCTGTCGAAGTTGCAGCCAAGACGCGTCAGTTTCCATATAGTCCTTTCAGATCATTGTATCAAATCTGCTGCTGCCCTGTCAGGAAGGACATTACTTCTATGTTTAATATGTTGTTACTCTTTAATGGCTTGGGCCAATCTCTGAACTAGGAGATTTGTTGAATGAATTCACAGCTTCTAGTCTCACTAATATGAGAGCTTATATATGTGTGCAATAGATGATTTAAATGCTTGAAGGAGGTGGGGGAGGAAGGAAAAATAAAGTATGGCCCAAAACACTTAAAAATAATCTAGAAATCAAAGTTGATATATTCTGCTACTGCTTAGGCTTCTTTGTATTTCTTTTGAGGTGCATGAATGAAGTTTGTGTGTGAAAGGAGGTAAGGTGAGATGTCTGAATATGACAAATTCTTGATTGATGTTGTTGAGCTCGTTCACTGGGAACAATATTTGGGTCTTCTCATGTGGACTCCTTTATTAAGGTGTCTGACTCTCTGTGAATTGCCCAGAACAAATGTTTTGACAAACCTAGTAAGAAAGCTGTTCAGGTTTTTCGTTTGTTTAAACTGTTTATGATGAAAATAGACATAAGTATGTATATAATGCAAATTGTAATTGTTCAGTGTGCCAGAGCTATTGATCTTCTGATAGTAAACTTTAGTCTCAAAGGGTATAATAAACTCAGTATGACTGCTGCTGAAAGAATGTGCCTTGGGTCTTTGCTGCTGTAGTGGTGGATGCAACTGCATTGGCTGTGTAGCTTCTGGGGCATGGCTTTAGCTATTGCTGCCTGTGCTGGCTGAAGGAGTTATCTGTGCTACAGGAGGGGCTTTTACACTGGGGCCCTGTGGTTTTTGTAAAAAGGACTATGTATCACTTCTGTAGGCTAGTGCTGCCTGGTGCTGCTCACACTTCTTTCTGCCAGCTCAGAGAAGGGGCATTTATAACTTGTAACTATCCAGAATTTCGTTTGAATTACCTTTTGGAAGAGGTAATAAGGGCAATTTTCACTTGTTCGCATCACTGTGCATGTTTATTTATTTAAAAACACATTTCATCCTAAAATCTAAAACTCCTATTTTCATATTGTCTAAGAAAAAAATATGGTAATTACACCTTAGGTTTTTCAATCTTTGGGATTTAAGGTCACACATGATGTGGCTAAAATATTTTTTTATTAATCTTTAATATTTTTAACAGAACCATATTCCTGTCTATTTCTTATGTGCTTATCTACTTTGTCTCATACAGACCTGCTAGTCATTGGCACAGCCTAGTTATAAAATGGTAATTGTGAGTATTTTTGCATATGCAAAATGCATATGCAGTAATGGATTAGATCAGCATAGGCCTTATTGATGGCTGAGGTCTAGATAACAGGTGAAACTGAGTTGGAAATCTTAGCACACTTGACTGACTGTTTCAACAAAAACTTAAGTTTCATATGCACTCAAAGACATCCCTAGTCTCCTTAGGGCTGAAACTTACCCTCATGCTTTTTGTAGAAGAAACAGGTGCATCCCATCCCCAGAGTGCTTTCCTTCAAAAGACAAGGAGATGGAACATGGCAGGCAGGACTATAGCTAGCAAAATAGAGACTCACAAGTAAGTGGTTGTGTTTTGTCAAACAGACACACAAGGCAGCATGAATTTCTACAGAGCTAAATGCAGAGCCAGGTTGCTGTTAACAGGCCAAGGTAAGTGTGATGTGTAGTCCACAGCAAGCAAGATTTTGAAAAAGGAAAAGTAACCCCATGTGCGCTTCTGGCTCATTAGAGTAAAGCTTGTTTCCCTTTGCAGGGGGGAGGGATTGATGCAGAATACTGCAGGCTTTGATGGCTGCTCGAGTCCTGCAGCTGAGATGAAATGGAAAGCATCATGCAGCAGGAGCAAGCAGCTGCTCTCATTTACCCTGGACTCCCACAAAGGGCTGAGCAGTCTTTGCCTTTGAATTAACATTATATTTGTGCTGGCAGCAACAAAACGTTCAGTATCTTATTTACTCATGGCAGGGGAGGGGGAAGACTGTCTGATTTACCAGCTTTATCTTGACTGCACAAGAATCACCATTGCTATCAGGAGATGCAGTTTGCTTGATCCCTCTGTACTGAGGGAACAAAGGGCCTGGATCTCTGCCAGCTCTCTACAGGTAAGTAATCCTCAGCTGGCAGCAATTTTTCTTGCAGCCATCAGTGGAGCAAGCTCACAAAAATCCTCTCATACTGCAGGAATTATTCTGGTAGCAGGCTATAGTTATGCAGCCCTAGCAAGTCAAGTGCTGTATGATCCCTGGTGTGATGCTAGAGAGGGGGATTTTGATCAGAAACCCATGGTGGGAAGAAAGGCTGTAAGGTGGCTGTGAAGGAAAATAAAGCTGAGGGGTCAGCATGGGGTAGCAATAAAGATCTCCTCAGTGAAGAATAGAATCCATTAGCATTAGGAGGTGTTTAAGGAAGCAAGTATGTTGTGGTTTAGGCTGCTGTGACCAGTGATGTGATGGTCAGGCCTCTGTGACAATGCTGAGAAATGTATATTCTGTGTGTGCTAACTCCCAGGAGGGTCCCTGCTGTGGGAGCTGGTGTGGTGTCAGTGTTGGCTGACAGCTTTGCCACCAACCTGCAGGAAAAGCAGTAGGAAATCAAATCCAAGAGAGATCTGGCAACGTCAAATCCCCAAGAGCCAGTGCTGACAGTGCAGAATGGAGTTGCTCTGGGGACTGTGTCCCTTAGGCCCTGTCACCCCAGTGAGCAAACCCATCTGCAGCACAGGCTGGGGCTGGGACACTGAAGCAGCAGCTGACAGGCCAGCAGCACTGCTAGGTTTGATTGTACTGGAGCCAAATGGTGCTTTGTGATGGGTGGTGAATTCCTCAAGGCTCTGGCTCTGCAGCACACTTGGCTAGCAGTGGAAGCTGTGGATGTGGAGTTCTCACTGAAGGTGAGAAAGAAGACAGATGCCACTTAGACGGGAAGAGCTGTAAGACTGTGGGTTCATCACCTGCTCGTGGACACAGGGTAGCTGCAGCCTGTTCATTTTTCCCCTTTGCCTAGAACTGAGCAGCCCATAAGGCTGGGACCATGGCAAATAGTGGGGGGTGTATTTGGACTGTGGTTCTCTGTGGTGGTTTGGCTGCCTGCTCTACTGCAAACTCCTGGGGAGCTGGTAGGGTACCTCACGCTTGGAAACTGCCTGAAGATGGTCCCTGATGCTTCCACAAAGGCCCACTCTTAAGCAAGTCATGACAGCACATCAAACACGGGTCATGGATCATCTACTTATATTCTTGTAGCAGTATTTTGTATGTGTTCATTCCTAACATATTTGCTGTACTGCCTAAAGCAAAGTTGTTACAGAGACCAGAATCAGAAGCTAGATTTTGCTGCTTAATCACCTTGAAATACTAAGCTGATTAATTAATTAGTCAGAAGAATGCTACAATGTAGGAGTGCATCCCCATCCCTTAAATACTTGGGGATGAGGGAGGCTTCTTCAAGTTTAGGATCCAGTCCATGTACATTAGCAACACTACAGAGTTGCATTTTAGAGGCTGACTGAAATGTGGAATTCCCTTCTGTGATGTCAAGTGAATCCAGGTGTACCCTTATAAACACTGCCTTCCTACAAACTCTACATATTTAGACCAGGGAAAAAGAAAGGAAAATTTCAGACTTGTGTTTTTTACAAATATTCCTTATAATTTTCAGTTGCAGTTTCCAGAAACTTGCCTGTACTCAGTAGCACTCCTCTTCCCTGGTTATTTTGTTCATCTCAAGTTGGGAAGGCAGGAATATAGAGCTGTGTTGTGCTATCCTTAAAATTTGTTCCCACATGGACATAGTCAAAGGTTTTGCCCTTTGTTCCAGGACAAGCGCTCTAGGTGTTAGGGAAATATGTGCCAACACTGACCATATTTTTCTTTCCTTCTTTCCTTAAGGAAATCTGCCTCTGCCAGCCACTATTCTCAGCTATCCACATTTTCAGTTAATGTTTCACTGTGGGTTCTGCTTAGCTGACACCGGAATGCTCCCTCAGGCTTTTTTTTTTTTTTTTTTTTTTTTTTCTCCTTACCTCCTGGACCAAACCCATAATAGTAAGAGTATTCTTCTAGCTGTCTAAGTAGGTTCCCTGTCATTCTGCTACATCAGCATTTTTTGCAAATAGTGGGGGTGTATTTGGACAGCTGGTTGTGATGCCTTAAGAGGCCTCCTAGAAAACAGAGACTAGATAGGAGTAAGGGAATAAAAGAGGTATTTATTTGAAAGGCTTCAAAGGTACACCCTGGGGAGCCTGAAGCTATTCTCAAAATGGACCCCAAGATGGACAACAGGTCAGGAGTTCTTCCCCCTTTTATAGGTTTGGTTCATTTGCATAGCAGGGTTAATTCTCCAATTAAAGCTTCAGTTTGCCCCTCAGCTTACTCCCTCCTTAGTGGCTCTTTGGTTTATAGTTTTGGCCTAGGACAGTCTTGGTGTCCTTGGAAAGCAGGGCTGGAGAGGCTTTGTTATGTCTACCTAGCATGAGAGAGCAGAAATTAACAGGCTCCAAGAAACTTCAGAGTCACACACCAAGCAGTACAGAATTTGAAAAATACACAGGCTAATACCTAAGGCATCAGTTTTCATAATCCATCAGGCCCATGGAATCTGGTTGATTTTTGTTGCTGCCAGGTGATTGTACCTGTTGCTTGCAGGTACCTGTGCCCTAGCAGCAATGGATGGTTTCTACTCACTGTTAAATCCTGTCAACAATTGAGCAACTCCTCATTTATTCATAAAACATGCTCTGTCTTTTCTTGGCTTATGACTTCATGTTATCGCTGCCAGCTGTGTTTCCTCCTTACCTGTCTGTGCAGCCATTTGGCTTAATGCAGTCATGGAGGAGGCTGTATGCTGGAACTTCACTCACAATCTGAGTAAAAACTGGTATTAGCACAAGCTTTAATCAATTCACCTGTTTCATTTCAATTTAATTCAAAGTTTGAGGTAGCCCACACTCAAGTCCAGAGTTGTTGCTTTCTGTGGCTTAAGATTAGTAGCTGAATCCTCTGGGTTATTTCTTGTCATGTAAAGCAGTAGTCATTTTATGTGCTGTGCCCCCCTATCTTGGGATGTTATTCTATCTGTTGTTGTACGTGCTGCTCGTCTCAGCTTCTTTTTATTCTCTCATTTATACATAACAGCCCCTAAATCATCTTCCTCTAGTGACTTCAAATCTAACTCTCCACCACTTTCTTCAGATACAGCAGCTATTTTTAATTTTTGCATCCCAATCTGCTTTTGCAAGCATCTAATTTTAGCTTCACATTTAATATGATCAGGTTCCCTTAGAGCTCTCCTTTGCTTTGGGGTGAATGGCTGCATTGTGCATGCTAATCCTTCTGCTGGATTCTCCTGCTTTATGCTTCTGTGGCTTTTCTTTCCCTTTTTCTGAACTGGAAATACTATATTTCACTATTACCTTTATGAGCCACTAGACTGTACTCCTTTCCAAGTTTTGTAGAATTTTCTTTTTAAACAGCTTTCAGATCAGAGAAATTATTTTCTGCTTTTACACTGGCTCTAGCAGAACAAAATCTTTTAGCTGCTGCTTCAACAGTCACATTAATACAGGAATTGTGTCCTCAGGTTTCATTTCATAATGACTCTAAAGTAGCTAGAGAACACTTATTCTATATTGTGCCTGATTCTATGAGCTGAAATGGCACACCTCTTCTTCCATAGGGAGGTGGCTATAGCATGGAAGATCTCGGGGGTGTTTTTTTGTAGATTCTCTTATATTGCTCAGATTTTCAGTTGGCATCTGGGTGGCATTAGTGGCTCGTAGAGGTCTCTGCCTGCAGTGACATAAAGATTGCTGTCCAGCAAAGAAACAAAAGACTGCAAACTGTAAAGGACAGATGCTGGCCATTCAATGAAAAAAAATCTTTTTCTGGTACTATGAACCAGCTTAGTCTGCACACAGCAAAAGGAGATTACGATGCCTTGAGACTGAGTTTGACCTACTCTTACAGATGGGCTTCATGGAATATTGCATTGGGAGATTTCCCTCCCTTCAAAAGGGCCAGCGTTGGCTCTGGGCCCTTTACTGACATGGTGTACTTCTACTGCCCTGGAACAGATCCTGTTTACACCATGGAAACAGCCAGCAGCTCAACTGGACATTTCACTTTGAGCTGACCGGCAAACAAAAGATCCCTGATCACAAGCAGAAGAGGAGAGAAAAAGACACAATATTCTAATAATGAGTCCAAAGGAGAAAAACTGTGATAGAGTTCTTCAAGATGCAGCAGCTCAGAGCCAAACTTGGGGTTTTCAGAGGTTCCCAGTAGTGACTGTGGCACTTAAGGCATCTTTATGACAGTGTACAAGCTGTGATCCCAGGCACAACACCAGCAGTACCCCTGGAGAGGACTCATACAGAAATTGGCATGGTACTGGAAAGGTCTCTTCCTAGAAGATCATGAATGCAGGTAGATCAAGCAATTATGGTTAGAGAATAAAATAGTATGTGCCAGTAGAGGAGATGAGAGTGATTATTTTTAGCTTTAGTTTCCACAGAGACTGTGCATCAAAAGTAATGAGAAAGGACTGGCAGGCACAGGAGGCTTTTTGCATTCAGCTCCACGAAGAGCATCTCAAGAATGAACCTAGACCAAGAAATGAATTTGAGAAATACTTTGCTGAAGTAAAAAAGCCAAAGGGCATGTATTTCCTTCTTGTCCTGAGGCCCTGAAAGCTCTTAATCAAGGAAGTAATTTAATTTTGAACTTACTGTCTTGTTTAGTATGTGGGCACTTCAGAGCTTTCAACATTTTCTTGCTGGAAATAGAGCAGGACTGTGGGAAGCTTGGAAGATCTCTTCTTTCTTCTTCACGAGACCATGAACTTATTTTTCCATGAGCTGAGTAGTTACTTGTATGGATTTACAGCAAGTGCAATAGGCCTCCAGGCTGGAATGATGGAGTTTTACTGGCCACGCATATGCGCTGGTGCCCCAGAATGGGGAGGAAGGATCAGTCCCTTCTGGATTAACCCCTTGAGCTACCATTTGGTTGCAACCCCCTGTCATGACCTACAGCTAACAAAGCTGAAAGGACAGTGAATCTTTCATGCAAGAAGAGCCAGCAGAGTGATTACAGCCAAGTTCTGGCTGGAGGCACTCTGGGGCTGGCTGCTGCTTTGTTTTGTTAAGCGGGTAAGTTCATGCTCTTTTAACTCTTTGGGAAAAGCTTCTGGTTCAGTGATGGGGCAGGGTCTCTTCAGGAGCATGTAAGAACATGGTATTGATTCAACACTGGCTCTGCATCAGGAAATCCCTGTCCTGACTTAAGTGTCAGAACAACACTGAAGTGCTGTCCTGAACTGTTACTTTAGTTCTTTGTTGATCATCTGAGCTGGCTCCCTCACTCCATGTGCAACAGTGGTAGGGAGGGGACAAAAGGGTATAAGGTACAAGCTGCAGCTCTGCTGGTCCTGGAGGGCGCACTGAAGTGCGTTAGCTGTCAGCTGTCCCACGGACACCATCCACCCTGTGCGGACAGACAGGGAGAGCTACACCAGTGCTCTGCTCACTTCCCCCTTCTCTCTCATTCCCTCCAGCACCAGTGGGGTTGGTAGGATGCCAATATGCATCCTGGCATCAGGCAAAGTAGTTTGGGAAATTCCTTACTGAGGTTTGTATATCACTGAGGTTTGTATACCACTGAGCTTGACATGTTGCTGTTGGACATTGGTGGGACTCTGGGCAGGCTCAAATGGGGTGTTCAGATATTTGGGGAGGCTTTTGGGGTAGTGATTGACAGAACAAGGTGTCAAACTTCTTTAGACACTTTCAGAGCTGGGTAGTGGCTGAATAGGTGAGGTTTCATGTCTGGATCTTAGTCCTCACCTTTTAATATTTCATAGCAAGCAAATACTACTGTATTTTGGTATAGGGACTAGGAAGTACCCTTTGGCAGAAGGTCACTGGGGGAAACTGGTGTCCATTTTGATCTCTTTGAATGCTGTCACTTTCCTAAACTGCTTTTTTTCCCCCCCCCTGAAATTTTGGGGGTGTCTGATTTCATAGATGCTTCTGCCACAGGCTGCATGCTTTTACATCTGTAAGGCTGTTTCAGAGTAAGTGTATTAAACAGCTAGCCCTGGTGCTAGTAGTTAACAGAGAAACCTCAGCCTCCTCTCTAGGTGTCAGTGTGGTTATACTGCTTGCATGAAGTGGGAAGATGTGATCAGGCTGGATATTGCAGGGAGGAGTGTTTAGAAATTCAGTGTGAAAATGGATTGAATATGGTTCCCTCTTGCTTTGGTGTCCATGGCTGTGCAGAGAACTTCCAGAGCATCCTTCCCTGCCTGCCGGTTGCATCCAGTCTGTGCAGATGTAAAAGAGTAGGTGATGAAGTACAGGAGCATCCATTCTATGTCTCAGATAAACAGCAAGGAACGGGTCCAGTTCAGTGTGGCAAAGGGAAGAGCTCAAAGCAAACGGAAAATAGGTCATTTGATCGTTGCTGGAGTGACCCAATGTGCTCTGCAACGGATTAATCCTATAAGGGGATCATCTCTTTCTGGATACGGCTGCATTGCTGTGGTGCCTTAGGCTCCGGCTCTTTCGCCTCCCTTTTCTCAAATTTACTCTTCCTTCTGCCTCACCCTGTCTCACGGGCCCTGCAGCCGCCGCCCCTCCGCTGCCCGGGCCCTGTGCCGGTGCGGGGGTGTGCGGGGCAGCCCGAGAGGAGCCCCGGGGCCCGGAGCTGCCTGTCCCGGCCGAGCGCTGGGCTCGGTGTTTCCGCGGAGCTGCGGCAGCGCCGGCGCGGCTCCCAGGGCAGGGGGAGCCCGGAGCCCCGGCGAGGGCCGGGGGAGCCCCGGCAGGGAGCGGGGCTCAGCGGGGCTGCTCGCATACCCCGCAGCCGCGCTGCCGCGGGGGAACGCCCCGCCTCCGCTTCCCCGTCTCAAGTGGTCCATCTCCTGCCTCCCCTCTTTGCCAGCAACGCCCGGAGAGAGTTTCAGCTGACCAGTCACTGTCCGGACGGCACAGAGCCCTTATCTGCCATCGCTTTCAGTACCTGAAGGAAAGGAGAGATGGCTGGAGGGAACTGGGACCAGGCCAGCGAAGGGGGTGCTGGGGCTTCTCCTCCCCCTGGGGCCGGTGTGGCCAGGGGTACTCATGTTGTTACAGAATCGCAGAATAATTAGGGTTGGAAGAGACTTTTGGAGAACATCTAGTCCAACCCCCTTGCCAAGGCAGGATCACCAAAATCAGGTTACACAGGAACGTGTCCTGGTGGGTTCTGAATGTCTCCAGAGAGGGGGATTCCATGACATCCCTGGACAGCCTGTTCCAGTGCTCTGCCACCCTCAACATAAAGAAGTTCTTCCTAATTTTGAGGCGGAATTTCTTGTGGCTTTTTATGGCCATTGTTCCTCTTCCTGTCACTGGCACCACTGAAAATAGTCTGGCACATCCTCTTAGCATTGGCCTTTGAGATATTTATGCTGAGATTCCCCTCTCAGTCTTCTCTAGATTAAGCAGGTCCAGCTCCTGCAGTCTCTCCTCATGAGAGGTGTTCCAGACCCCTCATTGTCTTTGTTGCCCTTTGCTGGACCCTCTCCAGCAGCTCCCCGTCTTTCCACCCTCTCCCCTCACACAGTGCTGTGCCCAGAGCTGTGCTATATGTGCGGATACAGCAGCTTGTGTGTCCACCAGCCCTGCTGCCTACATGGACAGGAACCAGCCTGCAGACCCTTCCTGGGTGAGGTTAATGTGCACTGGGATACACACAGCCCCTCTGGAAGCAGCTGGCTGTCATAGCTGCCCAGCAGGCAGTGCTGGGCACAGTGGGGCCAATCTAGGTGCGCCCTCTGCAAACACAGAACTGCTGCTCCAGTCTGCATGGCCCCAGCTGGTACCCACAGGGGAAGGAATCGAAAATGAAGCACAACTGCATGGCCAGACCAAGCCATGCCTTGCCCATGTCATTCACCTACTGCTCTTCTCAAGATTCAGAATTTAAGCATGGACCCTGCCCCAAAATCAAATCCCAGGCGTCTATTGACACACAGCAGCTGAAGTTTGGTAGCAGAGAACTGCAGAGTGGTACCATCCTTTAATACAATTCGGAGTAAGATGTATTTATCTATTTGGTTTGCAGGTATGTCTTTCACTCAATAACACAGAGCCTGCAGCAGAAACTTTCTGAAAGCTTGTATTTGTCGTCTTTAATCTCCTGGCCAGGCCCATGCTTTTCTACTGGGCTGCTTTCACGCACATCTCGTGATATCTGCTTCCAGGGGAAGAATTACCCCAAGATAGGTCCCAGAAAGCATCCTGCAGACCTTGGAGCACTAACAAAGTGTCGGTGGTGCCCCATCTCCTGGGATCTGAGCAGGCAGCAGCAGAACCTGGCTGACCTCCATGCTCAGTATTTCCCTCAATTTCATCTTCCTCAGGCACTGGTGCAGTGGCACAGACCTGCCCTCATCTGAACAACCTGGGCTGAGACTCAGCTGATTTACCTTTGTGTGTACTCTGTAGGCATTGATATCTGATCTAGGCATCCAGAAAGAGCTGCTTTCAGGGCACAGTTCATCTGATCTGTTCTAGATGTCTGCTTTTTAATAAGTCACTCCTAATGTCTCTTTCTCCCCTGTGAGAACATGGAGAGCTTGCAGGGACTAGTTCAGACAAGGCATGTGCAGAGAGAGCACAGTGGAGGCTGAGCCTGTGTTCAGCTGGAGCTTTGCAAAGGGCCCGTTGTGGCTGGGGGTGTCAGACCGCTAATCAGCTGGGCCATGTGCAATATGCAGTTGTGGCTGCTTGCTGTTAAAATGTTAGTTACATTATGGTGTTGCAATCTGGGTCTCATAAAATAATCTAGCAGCCAGATTCTCTGCTCAGGAGGAGAAGGATTGCTCCCCCTGTATGACCCTCCTTCTCCGAGGGGATCCAAGCACCATCTCTTGCTCCTAGTGAGCAGTCACAAAGTGGCAGCCTCCTGGGCGGACACTCTCCATCTCTGCAGCTGAAGTTGTTCTCATGCGTAGGTCTCTTTGAGACCATGAAGAAATACAGTATCAGCACTTTTATAACTCCTTGGTATAAATGAAGTTACATTGCCAGAAGCTGAGACTTCTGATGGTTTTTGCAAGTGCTATTTATGACACCAGCATGAAAGCAGAGCATTTATGCATTAGAAGTACATTCACTTAGGAGAAAAGCACAAAAACCCCAGTAATGTGATCACACATAAACTGCTTTGGGGAATTAGACCCTGTCAGGAAAAGTGACCTGTGCTCTTTCCTAATCTCTCTTGAGACTTTCAGAGCAATGTCAGTCCAGAGGTCTGGAAGCACTTCAGAGATGTGTAATAGGTGGAGACACAGCAATAAACAGCTGTGGCAGACCTCACACTGATTTTTGTAGACTTCAGTTAAAATTATCGCATAATGTGCAATAGGCAGCTGTAGGTCAGGAACTGTTGCCCCCAGCCACTCTGCTTGAACCACCAGGTGCCTTTCTTCCTCTTCTTGTCTCAGCTTATCAGTGCCATCACTCTAAAATAAATGGCACCAAAGTTCACACCTTCTATCTGCGTTCACACAGACTAACAGAGCTGTTGAAGAACAGAGAGGCTGTTCCCACCATCTAGTCTGACTCTCTACAGCACACAGCAGCTGTTCTTGACTTCTGAAGGCTCCAAATGATGGAAAGGGCCCATGGTCTTAGCTAATTATTCCAATAATCAAATGCTTTTATTGTGTAGTGCTGCACTTAATCTTTGCTCTCCGTCCATCTAGTGGCAGTTCTAGACACTGACTCTGTGTTCTCAAAAGACACTTCTGAATAAAAAGAGCACAAAAGCTCATCTGACAATTAGAAGAGGTTTCTAACATTTAAAGCTGTGCTGCACAGTGTATTATAATCTCTATTTTATGAAAATATATGTTGCTTTTACATATATTCAAAGTATCTTTTCACATGTTATAATATGTAACAAGTGTACATCTGGGTCAGTCAGTTCTACCTTCTCTGCTTTTGTCCTACCAAAGACAAGCCAGAGACATAGATGGATGTACTTTGGCTCAATGAGACCTGAATTCATTCTTGATTCCTTCACAGGGAGGAACATCGATAGTAGTAGGGGCAGCTGATAGGAAAATGGTGCCATTTTAGCATAAAGCTAATGCTCGTATAAAACCTTGTAATTCCTTGATTTTGTAGATCCCAAGCAAGGAAAGTAGCCCTATGCATGTCCAAAATAAGGTTTTATAGGGAAGGTTAGGATGAAGAATGAGTTGGAGCTGGAGATCAGCATTATGCATATGGAAGCAACAGTGTAAGGAAGGATGAAGCTGTGCTCTGTGGTCAGCACACTTGTTCCCTCATGCAGAGAGCTGCATGGGGCTTGCAGGATGCTTCATCTTGCTTAAACCTGCCCCTCCAAATGCTGAGTACACCAGCTAAACCCACCAGGTGCAATCATTCTGAGCAGTGTTAGTGCTTGGATCTGGCATCTCTTGTATCCATGGTTCCTCTGTTCAACTGTCAGGTTTTCTGAGGCTGCAGTATGTGAGCACCACTGCATGAACAGCTGGTTTTCACCCAGCTGTTGCATGAGCAGCACTGGCCATGACACTGTGTTTGCATACATGGAGTTCAGAGCTTGCTGTGGTACCAGGTTATGCTGCTGTTGGGGTTTTTTCCTAAGAAGGAAGGAAATAAGTATGTGCAGTTCAGCAGCAGGAACAGTAGTAAAGAAAGTCAAGTACTATCTCTTCACCAGTTTCCTGGCTGAAACTACAGCCTGTCTCTGCCTTCCCTTAAAAAAAAAAAAAGTATTTATCTATTAATCACCGAGGTAGAATGAGAATAATCAAGGAAGCAAAGCAGCTGCCCTAGATAAATGCACAGGAAAGTAAATACAAAAACCTGTGTGTCTTCCTGTCATGAAAATAATGCAGTTAACTTCTTCAGGTAACAAAATTTAATGTCTGGAGGTGCCTTGGTGTCAGAGTGCTAGGAAGATCAGAGTTACAACAGCACTACCAGTTACTGCACAGTTTCTCTGTCACAGGAAAACCACATGCATAGAAATTTAATGTGTTAAATTTACAGCTGACAAATGCAAACAATGGTGGGTTGGGCCACTGAATGTGTGGCTGGCCCTGTTGGTGCTGGAGGGTCAAACAATGCTATGACAACTGCCATGGACACACTAAACTGATAACGTGCTCAGAGAGTATAAATCACTTTTTCCTATCTGTATCATTGTGGTGTTCATTACACGCTGGGTTTCTGACTGTGCAATGAAATTGGACTCAAGATCATTTGTGTTTGTTAGGGAAGTTGCTCCTGAGTCAAGACACTCCTTTGGAGCACAGCAAAGAGCCACAGTACCATGAGGGGTGCTTTTTTGAAGTGTAGGATCCTTGGTGAAATTACTGTGGATTTCTCCATCCAAGTCCTTCGTTGTATGACAAAAAACAATGTATGTGAGAGACTGAATAAAATCTTCATGGACCGCCCCTGCTCAAGTTAAACCAAGATTTTCTTTTGCCAACTGATAACAGTCCCTCGTTGTCAAAAAACTTTTTTGTAATCAGGAAAGAAAACAAGGCAAGACATGGAGTATTAAGTCATCGTTTATAATTGTTTTTCTTCAGATTAAAATAATTTTATAAAATCTTGTCAGGTTTGCTTATTTTATGTGAGGTTCTTAGACAGAACTTACATTATACATGCTCACACTCAGAAAAGATTATTTCACCCCGTGTATAGGTGAAGATATTGAATGCTGCTAGTGTTACAAAAGATAAATAAGCTGAAAGTGTTGACATGACAGCCTGAGATACCACAAGAAGGTGTGGGTTTTCTCTACTCCAGAACTGCTTTCAAGCCATGGTCTTTCCTACAGCAAGATGGGAGGGCAAGGAAGGGCTGAAATAAAATACTGAATGAAAAGAAAATATTTTCAGCTTTTACCAGCAAACATTTCTACCCTGATGTGCTTTTCACTCATTTGGTTGCTCAGCAGGGACAGGAGATCTCATTCACTGGTGAGAAAGCACATCTGTGTATGCTGCCATTCCCAAAGGCGCTCAGAGGATGTGACCATGTCTGCTGGAGGTGCAGAGCTCTTCTAGGGGAAAACTACCACTGGAGGAGGCAGTGGGCACTGAATGCTTCTGTCCATGACTCTGCTTTGTTTCCTCTTCTTCTCTCCTGCTCTTACATGCACCTGCCAAAGGTACATCCAGATTCATCCTGCCTTTGGGTCCGGTTTGCACACCTTATGGCCACCTTTTGCTTTACAGCTGAGATAGAGCGAAAAATCTCATCTGACTATTTGGCGGTTCAAATCAGGGGTCAGTTGGGAGGCACCTTGGAGTCTCATGCACTCTGGCTTAACAGCAAAGCAGAGTTCATTTTGGGAGATGAAGTCAGTTCCTGCCTTAAGGGGCTGGTGAAGATAATCCCCTGTCCTCAGACTCCCCTTTCTGCTTTTGCAATCTCAGCCCAGCCTGGCCTGGTGTTTCTGATTGCCATGCTGAGGGCTTGGCAGCCGGTTTTGTTGCTGCAGTCAGCTCTTTCCTCTTCTCTGAAGGCTCTTTTTTGCTTGATGCCTCTGGTCTCTCTGTCCCTTGGCCACTATTGTCTGTGGCACTGGATGTTACCTGCATAGCTAGCATTGGCTGAAGGGGCTCATTGCTCTTCTTCCACCTCCGGGCCCCCGACTGTGTATTGAACTCATACACTCTGCCAGTAACTTGCAAGAACAAAAAGACAACAGGTTAAAATCATTCTTGCTTTAGCAGATTGGGACATGGCCATTCTCAGCATGGGGTTGAACTGAGAAATGTGAAGCACTTGGAATTCAGCCAAGCTGGGGAGGTGGCCCTGAAAGGGAAAGCGTCATTTCTATGGGGACCTGGGTGTCGCAGTGGCTGCTTAGAGGAGACGCTGGCTGTTCTGCCGCTATAAGAATTGTCTCTGCAGTTCGGGGAACAGAGATATTTAAAACATTCCCATTCCAAAAAAACCCTCAACTTTCTTATCACCCTATAACTCTATCCAAGTTCCAGCTACCAAGGATTAACATGGGCAGTGTAACAAACACATCCATAGTCGTGAGGACAAAACTTCTATCTTTGGCCATACTGAGCACGACCATTATATATGTCTGTGCCTATTTTGTCATGTAGAGTTGCCTACCAGAGGCAGTAAAACCTGCTTAGGAGCACAATATGCCACATACATCTTCAGCTCATCCGGACTGACCCAGGATTTGGAGATCCAGTGAGTCTTGGCTGCATGCGTTCCTTCTCCATTTGCACAAAATGCTTTCCTCCAGGCTTGCCATGCGCATTGCCGTTAATAGAGTGAAGCACTGTGTGTTTTGTACAAGTACATATTCTCTCATTTATAAAAAATATTGTTAAATTTGTGTTGTTTAGCACACATGTCTACCTTTCCTTGTCAGAAAGATTTCTGTCTCTATTCAGGGTTTATGGCTAATTTCTACTTGCACATTAAAAGCAAATATATCTTCTCCTTCAGTTCATTGCTACTAGAGATAAGTCAAAAAATTGCTGTGTGTCCTGTGTGATTGCCTCACAGTCTAAAGCACTGTATCTTGCTAAACAGAGAATCAGGAGCTATAATGGCACTTTCTGTAAACATTAGTAATAGGAGACAAACAAAAGACCATTAAGGCTTGGAAAGAAACAGTGTCTACGTGTTACTACATGTTGCAGTTTGTATCAGAATTAATGATTTATGACGCATTAACACAATTTGAGCAACTCAAGATGAAACTGGATCTCTTTACATGTTATTTTTTCTGACTGCTTACAAGGCAGACATGTTAAAGCAGCCCAGATCAGAAAACAGCTTCTGACCATCCCTCTTAATCATATTCAACTGATGATGTCCTGGGAATTATTAAATCTCATTTCCAAACAAGCAATTTTGATCCTCTAGGGTTTGGGATGAGCTGTGGAGAAGAGAGGGGAGGAGTGGGGAGCACACATTTCCCTGCTGCCCCCCAGAGCTGTGTTGCAGCTTAATGCTTGTGTCAGGCACAACACGAATGCTGTGGCTCTGCATGACAGTTTGGATGGGCTCAGACATCCTTAAGTCCAGTATGGTCAGGTTTGTTGAGAAAGGGAGCCCCAGCTATCCTGCAAGAGCACTGGAAAGCAGCTCTTGCAGTAGCCTAGAGACTATCCATTTTTAGTATGTTACAAATGCAGTTACTCAGGGAAAAAGCAGGGATTTTGGAGCCCATTCCTCCAGATCTCTATAAATAGCAGGTGAGCTTGGACCTGGATCAAACTGGCCTTGAGCAGCCTTGTGGATGGGCTTAATTGCACAGTAGGGTCCCACTTGTTTGCCCAAACTGTGTTTCAGTCTCCATGCCTAGTGTTTCCCATTAGCTCAAGGCATCCAACAGCCCTGAGCCAGCTAATAAGAAACACAAGTTACAGGCACTTGGGTGGAAATTGGCCAGATGAATCCAAGCCTTGAAACAAGCCTGCCTTCTGGGTGATTTCTAGACCTATTGTTTTAGACCTATTTTCAGATCTATTTGTTAAAAACCTATTTTGACTGATTGTCACATTTTACCAGCTCCCCATCTCTATGCTGGGGCCATCAGCCATTAGGGACAGGGCTGGGCACCCTAATTCCAGGCCAAGCATCAAACTAAGGGGCTCAGGCAGGGGCTGTGTTTCAGGGCAATGAGGTGAGCCAGATCAACCCTTAGGAAAACAAAAATATTTTTCCTGCAATGAGCTCTGCTGCAGAGCAGTGGCTGTCACCTGGGGAGCTGGATAAGCACACACCTCCCAGATCATCCTGAGGTTTGTAGCTTTTGCCTTATTTTCGCTTTTCCCAGCTGGTTAATCAGATAGGCTCAGAGTCAGCACAGCTGGAGCCTGGTGACACAATCAGTAGCTGTTGCCAGCTGATGGCCTTCCCTTTTCTCCCCAACAAGCGATGCCTGAGCCTTGGATAAACAGCAGCAATGCACTGTTGCTGCAAGGGAAGAGGTTTGTACAGGAGCCAGTAACTCACCCACCCACCCACCCTGCATCCAGGGAAAGAAGAGAAGAAGGCAGTACTTCTGCAGTGACATTAACCTCCTGGCCATTTCCCAGACATGAGAAGAGTGAGACCATGTAGTTATGACAGCACCAGATCAAGAGACTTGCAGCAAATTCCTCCTCCTCTCCCACCTTCCTATACCACATCCATATATGCCAGTTTAGCAGAGGAGTAGTGAACAGTCTGACCATCAGATGTGTGCTTTCAAGGACCATAAGTATATTCTACCATTATGAATGCTACTAAGGCACTGTCTTGATTCTCACTATCTGTGAGATATAGCTCCCATTCCTTGGAAACAGCTAACCTGAAATATGAAAAACCAATGTTGAACCATATTTAAATCAACTAATCCAGTTTGTTTCCAGCCTAATATTCATATTCCCTGTTAATTGCTTTTTATTACCTGGGTCTATGGCTTCTCCATCAAAGACAGTGTTTAGCTTTGTCATTGTCTGTGAAGAAACACAAAATGTGAAATGAAACCTGTGAATTCGTCAAGTCAGAAGGAGGAGCAGTGACTTGGAAATGGTGACCTACGTGAATGGAGGTAGATTTGTATGACTTGTATATTGCATTTCTTTAGGATGGGTTTAATCTAAACCGGCAACAAGAGCCATTTGTGGTGTAGGGTTTCGCCACTAGATATTCAAAGGAGAATTGATAAGACATGCTAAATGCCTCCACATGTGTAGCCACAAGAGGGTCTCCTCCTGTAGATACAAAAATGCTGCTAGCAAGGATTTTCTTGCTATTTTCTAAGTCCGTGAGAGACTTTTCTCTCTCACAGAAGAGGTAGCAGAGTTCTGTAAACAGCCAAACACCTGCAACCTTGAAAAGTCTTGTTTATGGTACAGTAGAAAAATATTTTGACAATGGATGTTTTAGGATTTTAGCCAATCACCCCAAGGGGGGGCTGATCCTTTGTCCAATTAGACTATGAAGAAAAAAGTCTACAAAAGAGTTTGTAAAATAATTAAATAAATCAATCTTGCTGCACAATTCCTGCCTGCTGGATCTTCTCCTCCTCCCTATGGCTGCGGGACACGGTGATACACCCTAGGGCCCAGGCCTGCGGTAATATTTGGTGGGGTAATATCCTCCACCCAGAGTGGGCTTGGGAATCCCCTCTCTGAAAAACTTGGGGGGAGGGAGTTCACTAATCAAAGTGCCTTGCATAGATTCACAGAATATCCTGAGTTGGAAGGGACCCACAAGGATCATCAAAGTCCAGCTCCTGGACCTGCAAAGGACCACTCCAGGAATCACACCACATGCCTGAGAGCATGACAGCCTTTGTGCAATAATGTCTATGAAAAGCAAGGAGCCCCGAGATCCAGGAGCAAAGAAACATCTCCAACAGTGGAAACATCTATGATGTTTTGCTGCAAACAGCTTATCAAGGCCAAACTCTTTACAGTTTGGGTATGCTGGCATACCTTACTGGTTGCACTCAGGTGGGTCAGAGTTGGCTGCACAGGTCAGTGGTGTCTCAGCAGTGCACCACTGCCATCAGTGAAGCTGGGGCACTTGTCATCCCACCTCTGCAGCAAGTCTCCCTGTCCCTGTTG
This sequence comes from Corvus cornix cornix, assembly GCF_000738735.6. Taxonomy (NCBI): domain Eukaryota; kingdom Metazoa; phylum Chordata; class Aves; order Passeriformes; family Corvidae; genus Corvus; species Corvus cornix. Next base: position 13,062,517 of record NC_047057.1, on the reverse strand, counting down.
TGGGCACAGCCTGCCTGACCTCCCAAGTACAGCATTTTGGCACTTGGAAGCAAAGGGGCCCCAGGGCAGGTGAGCACCCCTCACACCCCATGTTGTTTCCAAACACAGAGGCCAGTTGGGACAATGAAATGTTTTGCACTTGAGGGCAATCCTTTTTTCCTTGCCTATCATTTTTATATTCTCTGGAAAACAGACACCTTTCATAGAAAGGGTCCTATGATCGTATTGCATGATGAGGCTGGCAAAACTGGGGTTTGTTTTGAGGCCAGCAGTACTTACCACAACCACTTCTTTCTTAGGCTTCTTCTTTTCTACAGAAAGGAAAATGCACATTATTAATAACCAGAATTTTCTGATGATGACTATAGACACTAAAGCCAAGATATCCTCAAAGAAATAGACATTCTTGCTACTCAAATGCTGAGACATCTTAAATGAGCCTTACTTCTTTTCAAATGCTGAGTGACAATCCACAGTTGCCAGTGACTAATCAAAAGTCTAGCCTTGAAAAGTCAGTAATGAATGAATAACAGTGGTTTATTAAACAGGTTTCCATTTCTAAATAATACAAACAAATACAGAAATTCACCTTTGGGAATATCTGAACAAGAAATGTAGATTATTGTTTTCCATGAATGTTTGTAGTTGCAAAGCTTGTGTCAAATATCAGCTTGGAGACAAAACATGGAAGAGCTGCATTTTCAGTCAAGTAAAACTCGGATTGAAGAACAATTTGGTTGTGTGTCAATTTGCCACACTATTAACTCATCCCACATGCAAACAAACACAGCAGCAGTGCCATGGGCATCTCGACAGCATGGATTTGTGGATGATACCCAACTACTTGCTATGATTTCTTCTTGCTCACTCCTTGCCAATTTGTTTAATGGCCTTTCTTTGGAGAACTGTGCCTGACCACAAATGTGCTTTGTGGCCAGGTGTGCAAAACTCTGAGGTGCTGCATGTGGATCTCAACCTGAGCATTGATGGGAAACCTGTTCTGTCTGGCCTTTGCTGCCCAGCATCTGGGAACCAGTTTTTCAGAAAGCAAAAAAAATCATTTTTTGGAAACCAGCCAACACTGAAATGTCTCAAATTGGGCAACCAAGAGAACAGTTAATTTTGTGGAGTTTGTTAGTCCTGTGTTTTTTCCAGTTGGGAGACAGTGACTGAGGAAAGGGGGAATTACAAAACCAGGGTCCTACTGAGCCCATATGAGCAATGCTCTCTAGCAGAAACATAATGGGACTAAAAGGAGCAAGACTCCTTAAAAAAACCATGCTTTTCCATGTGCAATTTATCTCCCTGCTAAGTTATACAACCCCTTTAAAAGGACCAATACTTCAAAATAAATCTTTATGTACATGAAGTAATGGTGTCAAGGGAGAAAATGAAGGGATTAGAGAACATGGAATTAGAGTGGAGAGGACTTTTGAAGGTGCTATAGATGGATGAGATTATTTTTTAACAGATAGCGTATAAATTGTGTGTGAAAAATACAGTTATTCTTTAGCATCTGTGCCAGAATACCAGACTGGGTATTCTGAATCTGGGTTTTGCCTAATAGCTGATAGATTTGAAGACTAAAAGGGCCATGAAATCACTTTGTCAAGCCTCACATAATTGCCCAGGATTATCTAATCTCAGTACCCTTCTACTGTGTCAATTTTTTATCTAGAAATTAATTTACATATTTTACACTGAATCAAAAACAAGGTCTTGTTCTGAAGCATTAAAATATAGAAAAGAGGTACATACCTGGAGCGTTTATCCTGTAATGAAAAGAAGATTAAGAGTGTAGTTAACAAATGTCATAGTTTTGCCTACACAAAAAAATCATAGTTTTTGTTCTCTTTCACTTGGCAAGAAGGATGTGTTTCCTCAAATTCTGAGATTTGCTTGATTTGTTTGGTTTCTGGTTTTGCTTTCACAGAAAGCCTGTATCATTTAATGCCGCTCTCAAACAAGAAAACAGCCCTGAGCATTTCTCTAACAGTTCTTCAAGAAGGAATGCTATTAAAATAATAAAGTCTTATTGATGATAGCATAATGGATTTATGTAAGCTGGGAAAATATATTTTCAGATATTGTCATTTTTTCCATTCTTGGAGGAAGGTCAATTTTTTGGATCTGATGTGCTCAGAGAATACCTTTTAAAATATTTGAAAGGTTGTAAATGTTTTTGAAAACATAGAAATTGCTTTTTAATGGGAGAGCCCAGCTTCCAATAAATCATTTCCCCAATTAATAAATAATAGCAGTATCTTAGATTCATTTGTCATTTTTTTTCACAAGCTGGTAAATGCTTTGCACACACGATTTGAACTATAGTCACAGTCATATAGTACCTCTTTACATTTAATCTAACTTCTAAATTGCTGTCCAGATCCTGAGAATACTTCTAGAAATCCCGGGGTTTTTTTAATTCCAGCCACTTAAAGGACTGCTTATCTTTGTTTTGTGAAGAACAAAGTCAATTTAGAGGCAGCCAGGTTCCAGCCCACTGAGAAGGCAGCAAGCAGGGATATCTGCACTTCCCACAGTGACTCAGAGCTGGTCCCAGGTGCTTCCATGCCTTTTGCCAAGCACGAGCACTTAGAGGTACTGTGAAGCTTTATGGGCCAGAGCCTTGTAACTGGCTTGGGTAAAACTCCCGGAAATCAGCGGAAGTTTTGCCAGAACAACAAATCTGGCATGAGAACCAGTATTTGCAAGGAACACTGGGATCTGTAGCTGAGAGGGAGGAAAATGCATCCAGTAACTACCTAGATAGGAGCTCCCTTGGAGTGGGAGTCAAATACAAACCAAAATATTTGTGGTCAGCAGAGTCTGGCACAGGCTCTGACTGAGGCTCATGAGCATAGTTGCCTTTAGAGGTCATAATTGCTAATTCCACTTCCACCTTCTGCTAACGTTAATGTTACTAAACCATGAAAAAAAAGCCATGGACACATTTCCTGGATTTCATAACATTAACACAAATATCACTGTAGCTTGTATTAGCATTTACTGCCAGTACAGGGCATGCCGCTATAAAAGATTTAAATCATCGATACCATCACGGCTGAAAGGCCTGAGCCATTTCTGTCATTGCCAGGTGCTGCTGGGGACTTCCCCAGGGGGACTCGTAAGAGGACTCACAGAGGCGCTCTCCCTGCCGGAGGGCAGCGGGTGCGGAGCCGCGTCAGCAGCAGGAGCCCCAGGTAGCCCAGCAGCCCGAGGAGCAGCAAACTGCCGAGGGTGATGACGAATGGCACGTACCACGCCGACGGAGAGTAGAGGTTTTCCCTTTTTGTCACAACAGTGAAGCCAGGCTTTTAAAACAAGACAGGAAGAGTTCCTCAAGGCTGCGTACCGACACCAACAGCACCTTTCATCTGGCTGAACTTCTGCACTGAGGCACCCGGCCCGAGCTTGCCCTGGGGCTCTGCAGATGATGGGCAGAGGGAGATGGAGGGAGACAGTGATTCATCCTATGTGCCTGCCTGCTGACTGCCAAGGCAGCTCAGATGGCTGGGATGGACCACTGAGCTCCTGGGGCAACCAAAGGCAGGTGAAATGGGGCCCACCCACAAGGAAAAGGGGAGGTTCCAGATCATGTTTCAATATCTTATATTAACACAAGCATGTCATGGAGAAGTTTAAAAGCCTGAGAGGCAGCCTGTAAGCACACTGTTGGAGGGTGGGCAAGTTCAGGGAATACTACCATTACTGAGATAATGTTTTCTTGTTATCTAAGGCAAAACTGGAAGTAGGTCATCTTCACAGCAGTGATCATCCAGTCTGCTTTGTAAGAGTTGAACCCTAAGGAACTGGGTTATTGTATAAAAAGAAATGAAACTCCTTCTTTTTTACCCAGTGACTTGTTCCAGAAAGGAAAAGCACACTTCCTGAGCAGTTGCAATCTCCCACATCTTCCTGAGTGTCAGGAGACACATCTCTGAGCTGGCATACCACTTGGTGCTAGCAACCCATTCATTAAGGTCCCATCATGAAACTATCCTCACACATTTCAGACATTACTCATTTGCTCTACCTGGTTCATTACCTAGTGTGGTACTATTAGTTTTGATCACCTACTGAAGTTTTTATTTAATTTTCTGTAAGACATTTGTAATAACAGTGAGTACGAAACTGAGCAGGCTATCTATTTCTTTCTAGTTTAAGGATAATTTTGAAATAACCTACTTAGTCTTGTCAAAAAAAGATACATCCAATGCTTAGAGAAACTCTCAAATAATATCACTGCCACCACCACTTTATTCTCATTTGGACTAAAGTCACAAGAGACTTTTTGTGACAGGGTTTCTTTTCTACACTACCAGCTTTCCAGTATCTGACTCACTGAGTCGCTGCACTGAACACATGCAAAGGGTAGTGATGGGAGAACTTGCTCTAATGGAAGTGTTCTTCTGGAAAATAGCCTGAAAGTGGAAGGCTGGTATCTCTAGGGAGACAGATTTAATGCTGTGGTATGTGGTTGAGACTGTTTGTATTTGTGGTAAAGCACGGGAAAGAAATACAGAATAAGTTTATTCAGCTTAACTTTTCATTTCCACATCAAGTAGGGGGAGTAGAAGGCAGTGAAAAAATCATTTATTCCTTCCCAAAAGAGCATTAGATAATAACAGGGTTATTAATCAGTCTGAAAATTTGGATCTAAGCATTTTCATAGCAAAGCAACCAGACTTGCATGTGCTGTTAGCAGGATTCTTTGGTTCTGGCTCAGTTACCAGTAGCCTCTAGAAGATCCAGACCATTTTACTGCAAAAGGGTCTTTTACTACTTCACTTGGAAACTCATATTTTCATTCCTGCATGCAAGAGAGAAAAGGGTAATGCCATCTGCAGGCAGGCAGGGAATGGATGGACTCTGGATGATGGACGATGGTGCAGCCAGGCCTGAAGGGGTGACTGCTACAAGGATAGGGACAGAGTGGTCGGTACCCTGAGGCTGTGTTACATCTATAGGCAAGACAAAAGCAAGCTCTCTTCACATCATGCACCAGCCTGATGGAAATCAGCTTCAAAATTAAACTGGTAAGCCAGAGCTCAACTGGGACGGCTGTGCAGAGAAGTGAATTCTATTGCTGGGACACAGGCCCACACCTCCACAGGCTGTGCAAGGTTAGATCCCACTCGGGCTGCCAAAAGCTGTGCAGGCTTCCTCAGCTCAGCTATGGACCACCATATGGGCAGGGAGCTCAGGAAAGACCCATCCCACCCCTCTGGATTTGCTGTCTGAAACCTGCTGAAAACTCAGTGACACTCTGAGGCTGTGCACAACTGCGTCAGTTCTTGACATGCTGCTCCAAGTTTTACACGACAGTGACCTCAGGGATGGGAAAAGGACCCTTTCAAGTGATGAGGATTTCTTGTTGTTGTTGTTGTCTGTTTCAACTTTGGTAGGCACAGATTAATGTGCTCCAATGATAAAGAAGCACAAAGAACTGCAAGGCAGCTGGGGGAGTGAATAGCTATGAATAAAAAAAGAGGTAGTGCAAAATGCATGAGGTAATTTTAAGGTTCCAGACAAAGGTTAATCCCTGCTCTTTCCTTATTAATAAAGCTGCCAAAATCTTTAACTTTCCAGTTGCATGGTAATGGCAGCATGCCCGGTCCTCTGGCTTCCTGCCCTTTTTGTTTTAGAAACTGAAATACAAAACACATGTTATGACGCTGTACCTGGGACTAATCCTTCATCACTAAGCACGTCAACCATCTCTGGCTTCATCATAAGAGCACAGGGCTCAGAACCTCCCAGCACTAGATGTACTCTAGGTTTTTGCTTTCCTTTTGCATACATCTATCCTCTTTTTTGCACTCCTGTGGAGATTAGTCCATAAAAGAAATGCAGAACTGGACAAAAGTTTTAGTGAACTTACTGTAGTGGTAGTGACAGTAGTTGGGTTTGGGATAACTCTGATGCTTAAAGTCACTGTTCCAGTTTTAATTGAGTGTGTAGTTTTGTCCCTGGCAGATACTAAATTGTCATCTGTTATGTGGACGCGCAGACTGAAAATCCAGTTTGTATCAAGCCCACTCTCATAGTCAAACTTTGATGCGAGAATCAGACGAGATGTGTTGGAGCCAGCACTTGGTGAAAAGATGAAATGATTGTTCTTATTGCCTGCAAAAAGGTAACACCAATATGCAAAAATATTTACTTTAATTCCACATTAATGTGTGTAACAAATGGTGAAGTGTGGTGAAATGTCAATGGCAAGAAGGGTTCCTTGAGCTGCCTTGTACCATATAAAATAATTTAAAACAATGCAGTCACAAAAGCATTACAATATAGAGTAAGACCCTCTATGGGGACATAGCAGAGAGGAGGCTGTAGAAACACTTCAGAGCCATAGGGCACACAAGAGGTCACCTGAATGACCTGAACTTACAGCCTGGGGAGCACCCAACAACAGCCAGCTGGGGTGAGGACCCTGCACTGTGGCAGGGGTCATTCTGCTACTGGGGTGTTCCTGGAGTGTAGCTCCAGCCTCTCTCCATGGCTTCTCCATCTGCCCAGAGGCAGTGGCCTTTGAAGAGGTCCCCCAGAAGAGAGTTCATGACTCAGTGACATTGGTTGCCTCCAGTGCTTTGTCAGCAGCATGGGGCAGGGAGGAGAGTTCAGAAATACTGGCTCCCCACCCCTTGCTTTCTGTCCATTGTAGCTGGAGAGCTGCTCATGGCCTGGGCTGCAGGCAGACTTGACCTTGAAGGCCATGCCTATTTTACAGTGCCTATTTTACAGCCATGAGATGCTCTGTGGCTCAGAGGCCAATGCATGACACAGCTCAGGTCTGTAGTGCCAGGACACCAGTGTGGTCAGACACTGATTTATCAACATAGCCATTGTATGGATTCATGTGTCAATACTATGTCCACAGAGCTCCTTCTGTGGCATCAAGGGACTGCAATAGGACAGATTCTCTCTTTTGATGCTCACAGCTTTTTACTGACACCTGGACATTCTGCTCCCTTCTTCACAGCAGTCACCTCAGCAACAAAAGGAGGAATTGCCCCAAGACAGTGCATTCCCATTTTTGTGAAGCTGTCATCCCATACCACTGCAGTTTTCCAAGTGGATGCAGCTGATCATGAAGTTCAAACAAGGATTCTTAAAATGAGGGTTTATTGCATATAGCATGGACCTACGACATGCAGGTTCAAGCAGTTGTTTTCAACAGTGCACCAGCATCTAGAGGTGAGATATGCAGAGTAATAGAACTTTCCATCATTTCTCAAGATTTACTCAGCAGTAGTTGGAAGAGAAATTTGACACTGCACACCCTTCCAGCTCATTCTTCCCAAGTTCTTTTCAACTGTGTAATTAATAGCCGATTAATTAATGTGGCATGCAATCCAGCCTTGCAAGGGAGTGGTTCTAGCTGCTACCACCAGTAGTACCAGTAGCCAGCTTGTGCAGAGAGCAGCAGTGTAATGATGTGCAAAATTTGTGGATCACAGCTAGCTCACCATGAAAAGTAGCACACAAACTATATTAGACTTTTGTTTATAAATGTAAGTGAAGCATCTGCATTCACTATTTTTTTTCACTGCTCCCACACTGTGACACAGTACCTTCATTAATGAAGTAACGGAAAGACCTGGGATCAGAATCACGATCTTGACATTCAATCCTGAAGCCATTAATATTGGTCCCAACAGCTAAGCTGACTGGGATTTGAAGTGAGAAGAAATTGGGTGAACAAACTGGTTCTTCATCATTTACTTCCAAAACATTCACAGTTACCTGGAAGAAAAGAAGAATAGCAAGCTGAAGCTGCTTCCATGTGCTGAGACAGAATTTTATTCATTTCAGAAACTGTTTGGCTTTGCCCATTTTGTTCTTTTGATCAACAGCTTTTGAAGAGCACTGAAGTCCCCTTTCAACCTAGTTCCTGCCAGAAAATGTCTGTGATTCAATTCTTGTGATCAGCACTCTTCTGGGATCATGTTCCTTAACCTGAGCCATCTTCCAAAAGTGAGGGGTTTTCAAGCTGATATGTCTGACTGTTTGAATAACCTGAATTGTGTTATTGTTAAAATGAGAAATAATAATAGTAACACATAATCATTAAACTCCCTTCCAAAACTCTCAATTTGCTTCACAATCATTAGTTAGGCTTCTTAACATATTTAATAACCATTCAGAGCATAATCCATGGAAGGAGGAGTGTTTATAGACTGTTCCCAGTGAGAAAGAAATGCTGGTAATGGCCTCCTGCATGGCTGAGAGCACCCACAGAAGCACCAGATGTGTTTGATGTCATCTGGGAATAGCTAGCTAAAAGAAAAAGTTACCCTTCTTAAAGTCCTTTCTTCTAATGTCTGTTAGTCAGGCAACAGACAAGCTTGACATTGTTAAAAGCTTCTGATGCTGAATTGTCATTTACCATCACCTTGAAGCATTATACATGATAAAGAGATTAAACATCTCCTAGCTAGCAACTCTATGGGTGGTGCTTGGCTGGAATGAAAAGCAAGCCTAGTACCTGTGTCACCCCAAGAGATGTGCAAAAATCAAATGTAAAGCAGTCATGAGGGGGAAAATGTGAAAAGAAGTAAAAGTGAGTCTGTCTGTGAAGGACACTGGGATTGTTTGAAAGAAATAACTATAAAATACCTTTGTGGATATACCATCTGTAATTTTTCTTCTGAATAAAATAGGTCTGGGCAGCAAACCTAAGCACAACCCTGCTGTTTAAAGTTATCTTGGTACCTGGCATGGTCTTAGCTCCTGCCAGACAGCACCATCAGGGAAAAAAGTAGATCATGGTCAGGGCAAGGTACAACTCCAGCAGGCCAAGCAGACACAACTCTACTGGGCTGGCCCTCTGACATTAACCCAAGAGGCTGCCCAAGCCCTCCTCCCATCCACATCCTCTCTGTACTGCTCCATCAAAACACAACTCTGATGCATTGCAACACAATTCTCACATGGACACTTTGCAGGGAAAGAAAAATCACAGACAAAATCAAATGTGTATTTGAGGGCCAAGGGACACTACACAGGTTCCAAGAAGGATTTGCCACTAAACATGGCTACAACTAGGTTGTGCTACCTGGCTTCAAGACCCTGTCCTTTTTCTATTTTCTAGTACCTCTGTATCCATAAAGAGTAACTTAAGTTGTCTAGGGCACAAAAAACAATTTCACTGCCAAGATAAAATAAGAAAAAAGTCTGAGAAGCAACCACAGTCAAAAAGATTAAAATATTATTTTATCCTTTTTGTAAGAAATAAACCAACACTGAGTGAAAAACACCTCTTTCATCTGAGTGATATGACTGGGAAAGGTTTGACTTGCCTTTTACAGACCAAAGTGCTTTGTCCAATGTCTTACTGTTCTTACCAGGAAGAAGAGAGAAAGTGTAGATAAAGGGGAAGAAGTAGAGTGAGTTTACTCACTGATGCTGTTGTAGACTTCTCTTGGTCTGAGGCCTGTACTGTGAACATATGTTTCCGAGTTGTTTCATAGTCTAATCCAGCTAAAATCCTCACATCTCCTTTCGTTGGGCTGATCCAGAAGATATTTGTGTAATCCCTGGTGCCTGTTCCAGCCACAATGGAGTAAGTGATGACATTAGGTGGCCAGTCCTTGTCTGTGGCATGTACTCTTCCAATGCTAGATCCAGCTGAGAGACAGAAAATCCATATTTCACTAACATTTAAAGTAACAGAAGATACAGATGAAACTGAACTAATGATTTGGTTTAGAGTTTTTCACTCAAGAAAATTAAAGCAACAGCGTGAGAAGCACTATTTCACTATGGTGTGCTATGGCTTCCCTGTGCATGGTCTGGTAGCAGCAAATACCAAAACACAAGAGTCTGTAGAGAACCTCAGAAGAAGTGCTCTGTGGCTGGGCCAAGGGAGTCCTCACTCATCTGTGTCAGTCTATAAAGGTTTCTTTGCACCACCACAGTCCCTCCAAAGGGCTAATTTAGCAAGAGCGGAAAGACAGCCTAAAACAAGACATCTGAGTTCAGTTCCTGGCACTGTCACAGATTTCTTGTGCAATTGCTGAATTTGTCTGTGTCTCAGCTTCCATCTGTACAATTGGAGTTTTTGCCAGTTTAGTCTATTTAAGGGTAGTAGGTGGTTGTATGGTGAGACCCTAGTTGAACTGGAACTTTGAGCCATTTGCCTTATTTACATATATGAAAATTCATTTAGAGCAAAAATGCACTTAACAAAATGACAACATTATTTCTATCATGTAGGTGCTACTTACTGTACCTTTAGTAATCTCTGAAACACTAAATACATAAGATAAATTACTGAAGACTGGAAAAAATTCATTCACTGGCTTTATCCTGATGTAAATGTAGATGATATCTGGAAATATAACAGAAGATTAAATCATAGTTAAGTATGGCTGTGAAATTTTCTCATGCATATATTCAAAATACATATGGTATTCCTCTCTCCATGCTGTTACAGCACAGAAAACTATGAAAAGAAATGTAAAAGGGATACTTGCTTGAGTAATTAGGATGGGCAATATCTTGCACCCTGACAGTCAAAGTATAAACTTCAACTCCTGGATTAGCTGGACTTTCTAAATCAATAGTTCCGGTCATCTAAGTTAGAAAGGAACACAATTGTATTTATACTTCCATACATGAAATCACAGTACACATGATGACAATTGCTATTTTCAGCATTCTGTAAGTGTGATCTGCCCCTTGGATATATAGAACTGTTCCATAGGAATAACACAGGCTATTAGTCAATTCCAGGATTGAATTCCAGGCTTTTCCTACATGCTCACACTTCTGCCAACAAATTTCTTCCCCTTAAGTGCAGAAAGTTTTATCATTTGGATCATAAGGTCTTGACCTTTACCTAGTCAATTCAAAGCATGTGTAAAGAGCTGGCTATTTACCCTGCCCTTTGTTGGCTCAACAAGGATCTGTGATTGCTAAACAGTAATAGTTACTCCTTGAGCTCATGCCTGCAGACATTAAGCAAAGGTATCAGGTCCAACCACAAGTGCTTGTCCAGGAACCAAGTTATCACTAAATGGTGGCTCGCACAGATTTAAATCCTAATCTCCCGAGCTCTCTATCTCGCTGTAGAAGCCTCATAAACTTTGGGGCAGCAGGACTAACATAGAGGCATCCACTGCTGGTTGTCTCTGCAGGGAAATTCCTGGAGGAACAGGTTACTTCACATAGTCTGTACATTGTGCATACACAGTGATCAAAGGCTTGATTGACAACAGTCATACCCTGTGCAGCAAGGAAAATGCTTTTTATGTTGGCAGATGAAGCAGCTAAGGGCAGTGCTTATTGACAAGGAAACCTCAGATCCAAAATTAAAGTAAACCATACAAAGCCATTTTACTGCTCCTGTAGCACTCTTGTCTTTTAGACAGAATGCCTATTTTTTGTTGTTTCCCTTTTTCTGCAGTTGCCCACAGTTCTTTCTAAAGCAACAAAACAACCACCATTGCACATGTCCAGGAACTGGTGGGGTTCTGGCCAATGCAAGTTTGCCAGCAGCTATCAGCATAAGGAATTCATATTTTGACATGCAAAATCACAGAAGTGCAAATCCCACCACACTTTTGTGAAAATTTGCCACTCAAAGTGATTTTACAATTCTGACCAATTACTGAGTTACTGAGTGTGAGATTTCTCAAGTATTTAAATTCTTCATGCTGAGTAGCAAGGATCTTCCACAGTCTGTCATGAGTAAATGGGTATGAAATGGCATCAAATTTCTTTGTTTATCCATATCAAAGTTGGTGCTTCACACTCCCTAAAAAAGAATATTTTTTTTCAATCATATCTAGCACATTTATTTAAAACTGGAGGAAACAGTCTCTGTTCACTAAATTCTGTAGAATCCTTAGAAAGCATCCTATCAAGGGGTATATAGTTCACAACTAGTCAAAACAGTCATTCTCCACATCATACCTACTGTGAAATGGATGACAGTAATTCTTTTTTCTTGTACAATGAATTTTAAAAACCCTTATAATATTTCATAACTTGACTTTTGTAATGGGGTAATCTAATATAAAGCCACAAATGACTGACCACAAGTCTTCCAGACACAGTGGAATCCAGAGAAAAGTTATTGCTTCCAAAACCAGATAATCCAGTGAAACTAAATTGGTTGTTTGATGGATCAACATCAATATCTTTACAGTAATTTCTAAGATCAACAAGAAGTGTCCCAGGAGCCATATTTTCATTTGCTTCTTTCCTGTTTAAAACAAGAACATTTCCCGTCAAAGTAACTTGTATTTCTCCTTTTGAACTCTTCATATATCTCTGGCCAAAACATTGATTTATTTTCTAAGTGAAATCCTAGATCAAAATGTGCAACAATGGAGGAAGCAACCCAGAATCTGACCCATATGTTGTGATGGACAACAGCCCTGCAGAATGGGCAGGCTAACAATAAATGTCCATCTGCACACTGGTCTGGGGCAGCAAGGCAGCACCAAGGCAAGGGAGAGGCTCCTTACCTGAAGGCAGAAGGACTGCATTCTGGCGGGTTGTCATTGATATCGTCAACAATGATTGTGACCTCCATTTCACTGGCATGGCCACTGCTGGGGCTGTCCTCTACCCGGACTATCAGTGAGAGGTTAGGATGGAGCCGCAGCGGAAGCGCGTCCCGGTCAATTCTCCCAGTCACCTGCAGCACTCCAGTTGCTGTCAGAGAACAGCCAGAAGTCAGATATTCACCATGGGGGGAAGAAACAAACAGTCATGGTGCATGTGCAAGAGGACAGGGCAGTTCAACAGACAGGTAGCAGAATAAAAAGTCTTCTGTTGTGTGCAAATCATGGCTGGTTTAGTTATTTTTTTAAAGTGGTACAAAATGGCTCTGAACATTCTGGGTAAGATTAATGGCTAGATACCATTGCTCAAAAATACACCTTAGGAGGCCGCAGCAGAGGGTTTGTAAAGCATTTAGGTTTCCCTTACTCTCAAGCTTCTAGTGCAAGCCAGAGTCGAGTGCCTTCACAGAGCGAGGACAATGAGCTGCTAATGCCTGTCCTTGCTCCCTAGCTAGTAAGACAGCTTCACTTTCCACTGTTATCATTTAAGCATCCTTCAGCACCTCCAAATCTACTCATACATCAACAGAGCTGCTCTTAGCTGTGACAGACTGCACCAAGTGCTCTGGTCAGCCATGCACTTAATACTTTTTTTCACTTCTGTTAGCCTCTGTTCAAAAAGAGAAGGTTTTTATGGCACAGTACAAGTAGTATTCTCAGAGCACAGAGTTGAAAGAACAGTGCATATATCCTCCGCCTTTTATAGTGTAATTGAGGAGGAAGGTGGCAATACAAGGCCAAAAGGCATAGGGAATTCAAAGCATTTAAGGATCATCCTGATCCCCCACAGCACTGTGTTTTGTGGCACTTCTTATAACTGTGATAGGCAGTTCTAAAGCAATAGCAGACAAGGAGCAAAGCCATCACTGAATGCCAGCCCTGGAGCAAAAACCTCTGGGGAACAGATGTACAGATCCCAGACAGTATGAAGAAGATAGGATCACCACGAGAAAGAGGCCTCTTTTGGATGGTCTTGCCTGAGGAGTGTCTTGAATAGAGCAATGAACCTGAGATGTAGATTTGCTGTGCACTTAAATGCTAGAGAGGATTTCAGGCAGGAGGGAGGACTTTATGGTCTATCTACCTGAAGCTGTTTCAAGAACCCCAGAAGGGTCACTGCAGTCCTCAAATATTAGAAAGAAGTCAGCAATCTTAATTCTGCCCAAGGAACCATCACCCTCGAGCCACAAGTCAATATTTGTCAAGAAGTCACCTTTGGTCTACTTTCTTCAAGATATCTTGCCGAGTCTTGGTCAGCTGACCAAAGAATTCGACCTTAATAAGGGACTGAGCATTCCTTTTTGCTATAAGGAGCCACAAAATAAAGTAAGTCTATTTAAAACTAAGTCAAGAATAATTTCTCCAAAGTAGATGGTCTTTTTTTTTTTTTTCAGATGTCAGAAGTCACATTTTTCTTTGTCTTACCTGGATTTATGGAGAAATGTCTGTCAGATGACTGGATGCTGTAGAAAAGTCTGCTGGGAGAGTCTTCATCATCAGGATCTTTAGCTGTTATATTGGCAACAATAGTGCCCGGGTTTTGTTCCTCTGGAATCCTGTAGATCCTTTGTTTTCTACAAGATAAAATTCAGCAAAGCGTGCGTCTTGTTTGCAAGGGCAGCTGATTACAGATTTAGCTGAGCAGCCAGTTGTGGCAGCAGAGCCATGGCCATGCTGGGCTCAGAGATGGCTATTTGCATGTCTGGATAAATACCCCAGGCATTGGTTCTGCCAGCTGGGCATGTAGCAGTAGCTGAACTGGCATGTGTTCATAAAGCATGACACAGCCACACAAGTAAGTGTTCTTTCCTTACAACTTTTCCACAGTAAAAGCAATTTGACTTTCACAGAACATGGAAGTTGAAGAGGTAAGGGGCTGTTAAGTCGTGCCATCCATCTCCTACAGAGCTGCCAGCTCATAAAGCCATTTGCTTTAATTTCTTCATTTTGCAACAGAAAAGCAAAAATACAACAAGTAATGTAGTCAATCATCTTTTGGAATGAATGCTGGAGCCTTCTTGGGGGCAAGAGTATTACAGAAAAGCTGAGTTGTCCCTGCAGTAGGTGAAGGCAGGAAGGAGCACTCTTCTGGATGCCCAACAGATGAATGTGCCTCAAACTCCCAGCAGCATCTGTCTGTCTGATGCATTTGACATTGGGAAAATGGTTCTCTACTGCTGCTGTTTGGTATGCCAGTGCTCCCAAATTTCCCATGATTTTAGTTTTATAGGTCAGATATGGTCTGGCAGGCAATTGTGCAGGATTCCTTACAGCGGTTGCAGTTTGATGTTCACGTGGGTACTCAGGTGGACAATTACAGTACTTGAACCACATGCAAAAATAGGCATGGGCCAGAACCCAAAAATGGTGCAAGGAATTTCAGAAGACTGGTTTATATTACTGAAACCCACACGAACACACACACATCTTCTGATTCTAGAACTCAAGGAGAGTTGAAGGTCATCAAGAGTTAAAAAAAGCATTAGAAGTGTGTTAAAAGACTAAATCCTTTTTGCCCTTTTTAAACATCCTATGCTGCCACTTAGGTAATTGACTGGTCTGTAGTTCCCAGTACAGGAGAACATGAGTCCTTTGTTGTTCTCTGAAGACACACATCATAGGGCACTTAGCAACTGGAGCAGAGAATTGCAGAGACAGAACAGAAGATGTCATGTCTCAAGGCCTCCACTTGCAATTTTTAAAATGGTTAAGAAGACACACTATCTTCAGCTCTTCTGTCAGATCATATGAAAAGAGGCAAGCATACAGGAGAGAAATCACATAGGATTTTCCCAGTAAAAACACCTAACTTACAGCCAGATGAAAACAAGGAGTTTATGAAACCTGTTGTGTCAGTGTATTTACAAACTTTCTATATCAGTCTTGGCACTGGATCTCTTCCCTCCTTGTTCTCCTGTTGCTTCCTGAGCCATGGAGAAAGAAACAGATCCCATTCACTCCCACAGCTCTAACTGGTTTTGGCCCAAAGTAGGAAACTCCCTAGGCCCACTGGAACCCCAGCTCCAACCTCTCTGTGAACAGCAAACTCACCCCAGCTCCACCCTCACAGCCCTACCAACCCTTCTGCACCCTGCACTGGTTGTTGTCCCATCCCCACTAGACCTTTTGGGAAGAAGCAGGACATTACCAAGCACATCCCCATAACACAAAGCACCAGGACAGCTGGAAAGGAGTTAGGGGCTACCTCCTACACAACTACATCTGGGAAGTGTCACGTTGTCCATCTGTCTGCCACCTGACAGTAGCTTTTCACAGGATGGTTCAAGCAGATATTTTAGTCACTGCAATGTAATTGCAAAGGAAACGTATGTTTGTTTTCTTGCCTTCTCCTTTGTTTTCCTGACTCCACAATTTTCCATTGATTTTAACAGCCACAATTTCAAAAGGCTGAATGCCAATATAGTGTTGTGAACACCAAAACCAGATGTGCTTGCATACACTATGGGAACAATTTAAAAAACCCTTTGAAACTCTATCTTGACATCTATGATCAGGGTAAAATAAAGGAGGTTTGCTAACTCGTCAAGTTTCCTCAGCTCCCATTCCAGCACTAATTATTACAGTGTCAGGAAGTACTTAGCCCCAGCATGTAGCTCACATTGTAGCAGGAGACAGGCCATACATGTGCATATTAAGGATAGATCATGAAGTGCAATTTAATCTAAAATTCTTTGCAAACAGAACTGCTCTTTCTGGTCAGTAATGTCAATCTAAAAGGGAGAAGATTCAAACAAGTACCAGACTCTATTTGTGCCATATGAGTCTTGGAACTTAGGTGTTACAGATTCTCAAGTCACTGCAGACTTCACTGATTCAAACAAGCAGATAAACATTTTTAAAAGTTCTTTTAGCATTCCAGACACAAGGACGAATACACAGAAATGGCAACATTAGGAGGGAATAATCAGTCTAGAACGCAATATGCAGATGTTGGCACTGGGAAGAGGATTCCTCCTGCTTTCAGAAGTACAGTAACATGCAATGAGCTGTTAATGTTATTGTTTGTTGCAGGCATGAGGTTCAAGCATTAAATAGGTAGCAACAACAACAACAACAGCAACAACAACAATTCATGCCTATTTCTAGCATTTAATTCTTGTGTCTTCAGATTCTTCACCCCTTTAACCATCAAGGTCCAGATCCTTGGTCTCAGCCCAGGATCTGTCTCAAGAATGCTCTGGCTCGAGAAAACACCCAGAAGATTTTTCCAAACAAGTGGTTGGAACCTCCTGGTGTGGCCCCAGGTTCTATCTTGTCTTCACTTGTGCAGAGATGGCAGGAGAGGAGCCATCTTAAATATTCTCAGCAGGGATCTTGTAGAGTCTCACAATCAGGAGACATAATGACAGTGCCTTAAATCCCATCAGTGTCTCATGCAAGTGACAAAGATAGATCAACAACAGAGCAGATCAGCTGTAATAATTGTCATGCTCCTGCTTCAGAAACTACCATCCATTGTGCTCTCTTTCCACTGCAAAACAGCCTGCTTGTAGCACATGCATATTAGTTCCCATTTTTCCAAATTTTCAATATATCCTGACTCCTTTAGTCTTCAAAAGCTGTTTCTGACTTGTGTGTTATGACACAATTTCCTGCTTATGACACAGTAAGAGACAACATGTTTCAAAGATCACCAGGCTTGTTTACAAGTGTGTCTGGGAAGAAGACTGATCAAAAGGGAGACTTTTTATGTCTAGACATTTCTGCATGAATAAACACCATTATGGTGAAATGCAGACCTGCATAAGGAGCAAATCCTTTATGATTGTATTCACACTGGGTGAAATTAAGCTCCTTGTCTGAACTTGTCCACAGATCTTTGCATAACTTTAACCTCTGTAAATGCTAACAAGTAAAACAAGCTTGTTTGGCTGTTCTTAGCACAAAGGCAGAGCCTCTTTAAACTATTAAGAATACAAATAATAATTAATGAGGGACATTAGGACAAGGCTTTCCAGTATAAGAATAGGAATCATAGCAATATTAAAATACTTTTTTCAGTAGTGTTTTGTTGTCATAGTTATTTGCCCTTATGTTAAACCCTCCCATAGCTGCCAAAGCAGTAAGCCTGAAAAAACACCTACATTTTGAGTGCAATGGAAAATTTTTACTCACGTGGTAAAGTAAGGCCTTTCATCATTGGTATTAATTATATATATATTCACTGTTTTAGTTGAGTTGAGTCCACCTGGATCTGTCACTGTTACATTTAAAAAGTAACTGTTAAATAAGAAAAACAGAACAAGAATAATTCCATGTATGTCAGAAAATATTTCTCTGAATACTATAAGCTAATAGGCCATGAGCATAAAACACATTCTCACCAATGCGGATCTTTCTCATAATCAAATTCTTTTGTGGAAAAAATGTCTCCACTTTCCCTGATCAAGAATGGTACTGTTGCAGGGAGCAGTGAATACTGAAATGAAGAGAGTAAGGAATTAGTCTTTTTACCTTAAAACACCCTTCCATTCATTCCTTGCCTTGTAGAACAGGCCAAGTTACAGTGCAGCATTTGCCCCAAACTGCATAACGAAATGCTGACACACAGCTGCCAGCACACCTGCTCACCACACCCTGGTCATAAGTGCTTTGCTTACAGCCCATGGAGAGTCACAGGCACTGAGCTACATTAGCACCCGCTCTGTTTTCTACCTCTGTGGACTCCAGGTCTGTAATGAGAATTTCCCAGAGAGGGCAGCCAGCAGGACCACAGTGCTGCAGGCAAAAATCAGCTTTGTGGTGGCAGTGGCCTGCATGCACAAAGGAGAAGTGAGAGAAGGGGCAAGGCTGGATTTGGCTGGACATAAGAGCTGGAGGAGGAAATTAAGTTTGGGACTCCAGATGATTGAAGAGGGCAATGAGGGGAGAGTGGACTTTCACAGAGTACATGAGGGTGTAAGGCTGAAGGGTGTTCACAACAGCCTAGTGCTAAAAGAGGTAGGACACAGCATCAGCCACTTTGTGCATTGCACAACAGCAAGAGGTACCACACCACTGCAGAGGTGTGGCAGGGAGCAGAGCATACCCACACTGTACACAGGAGTCAAAATGCAGCACTGTGCTCCCTGTGGCCACGAGGTAGCTACTACACACCCACCATGTCCTCCCCTCTATCTTTCACATGCCAAGGCAGCACAAATAAGCCCTCAAGGACATTTCCTTTACTAGTCCAGGCGTTACTAATAC
Organism: Corvus cornix cornix; assembly: GCF_000738735.6. Classification (NCBI taxonomy): domain Eukaryota; kingdom Metazoa; phylum Chordata; class Aves; order Passeriformes; family Corvidae; genus Corvus; species Corvus cornix. The sequence continues at coordinate 13,043,726 of NC_047057.1, read as the reverse complement.
ACATACAGTCCGAAGTACGCAACAACAGAGGGTCATGCACCATGCAAATAACCTGCAAATGTCACTGAGCAGACCTGCCCAAGGACGTAACAGCATTTCTTCAATTGCAGCTTCTTACGCCTCAGATGTTTTAGGGGTCAGAAGGCACATGGAACTCACTGTCATTGCTTTCAAACACAAAGCAGAACTAAACCCCCACAGCTCTGCTTTACTTCTCACCAGCTCAGTCTGACTGGGCAATGACTGAGGACAGACTTCAAGCTAATTGCTTTCTTGAATATCGCTAAATATTGAAATAGCATCTTTCTGTTCAGTCCTTGAATGTGCTGTATTTTATAAAGCCAAAGTCAATAAAGCAAAGATACAACACAATTCCCAGGTAAGTGCACTTACTTTTCCCCAACTACCAACTTATCACTTTCCAGAAGTTTTTCTGAATACCAAGAGTATTTTTAGATCAGCCAACACATTTTCCCAACTGAAGGTCGCAGTTTGTCCTGGGATTGTCAAAAACCTGAGATTTGTTTACCTTGTAAGTGATTTCTTTACTGTTTCATTTAAAAGAATTTACATTGTGATACAGAAGGTTGAAAATTTTATTTACTTTTAGTCACTCTCATCTACAACAAACATTTTGCGAGCTTTTTTTTTAATTTTAAATTCACTATTTCTACTGTCTCTCTGATTAACTATATCAAAATCTGCCTTCAATATCCCTTAATTTTGGAAGGCTGAGAACTTAAAATACAGTTTGTGTCCAGGCATTAAGGCTGTTTTTTCTTAGTTTAGTATTGAGAATGCTTCTTTTTTTCCAGATTAAACCTTTTACTGTGTTTCTGATAAGGAAGGAAGTTGTTGAAAGATGATGGTAATTCACATTTCAGATACAGTGGATTATATAATCTCTGGGGTTTTTTGTTTCATACAACTTACTTTGAGTTTTGCATTTTCAGGATCAGTTGCATCAACTTGGTAAATGCGTCCTGGAGGTATCCCTTCCAACATATAGATAGTCACAGCTGCATGGATAAAAGTGTACTGGGTAAAAGTAAAGGACACAGCAGCAAAGAGACTGATGCACTGAAGCTGTCAGGACATATTACTGCCTGCTGCATCTTCTCACTCCACAAGTGTAATTCCAAAATCATCACAAAGATCACAAATAATCAAAAGATAAAAAGAGACTAATTACATATCTGTAAACAGGCAACCATCACTGCAAGTTTCAATATGAATTGTCCCTTCAGGGGAAAGACTGATCTCCCTTGAGCTGTTCACAGGTTATGGAGTAAAATTATGCATTTGGGCTACATCTGTAGGGTTTTTTACTAAGCAGATGGGGAGAAAAGAGTCCTGTCCTAGGTCCTCATAACCATCCCCTTCCTGTCCACATCCTGTGCCCTGCCAGGAGAGCTCAGAGCCTTTCCTCTTCATTTCTGCTTTTGCTTCACACCTGTGAGGCAAATAAGTAGTGGATGGTCTGCACTGACTTACATGTTTGCTTTACTAAGGGTGATAATTCAGCGCAAGGTACATTTCTTTCCATGCCAGGGATTCTCACAGCTGGGCTATCCCATACTGGACCACTGGCAACAGGCTTATCTCTCGTTGGGCAGAGCAATTAACAGGACAACAGATCTTTAGATCACATTATTTGCTTTATGCCCTTTTGTGTCTGCTGGATCTGCTCTTTCTGGACTATTAATTTCCACTGTGACCCCTACTGCCTGCTGCTTCTCATCAGAGCAGTGGGAATCCCAGAGCAGCATAATTAGTTGTTCCCAGAGGACAACAATATGAATATAAAGTTTAATGAGAGGGAGATGCTTTTTCATAAACAGCAAATGTGCAATTAGTGTCTAATTGTGGCTGGTACTGTTAACTAAAGCCACACAGTTAGACAGATCAGACATCTGTGCTCACCAATTTATGGCAGCTCTAGCTGAGAGTTAAGCTGATGCACTTATTTGTAACAAGCTCCCACGTAGTGTGTTTCATGCTGTGTCGATCCCCTGAAGTGTCACATTTAATTATTATTAGATTCCAGTGGCACCCATGATATGCAAGACACCAACTATAGCAAGAAGATGACACAGCCTCTTCCCTGGGGGAAGCTAATTTGCTTTACAAACTAAGTATTGTATGGAATCGGGGATGTCGGTGTGCTCAAGAGGCATCAGCGAGGAGGGCTGAGTGTGAGCAGGCTCTGAACCCCTCCGTGTGGAGCAGGCAAAAGTCAGGCTGCAGCCGTGCTGCACTGCTCCAGTGTGGTCAGTCCAGACCTGGGGGGTCAGCAGCCAGCTCTGAATACCTGCCACAAAGGGATCCCAGTTTAGTTTTCAGATTTTTTAAAACTGCATATTGAAGTGTGCTTGGCCATACAGTCCTGTTAGGACAGCCAGTCTTCGAACAGGCTCTCAGTACTTTATGGAATAAACTGAACTGTTCTGTCTGCTTGTGAACATATAATAAATAAATCATTATATTCTGTTGCATCTGGTACAACTTTTGCAGGTCTTCTTCATTAGTACATAAGCAAGATAAGATCTCTCAGAGAGTAACACAGTTACTTCCTATCCTTTCTATTGATGGCAGTGTCACTTGCATCAGGTGATGACCTCGCAGCATGAGGTGCAAAGCCTGCACTGGCCACAGCTGCAGCCCAGGCTCTCCAGCCTCATTCCTAAGGCTACTGCACATTCCTCCCATTGCATCTTTGCCCCTGGTCTAAAAGTAAACTCGGTTAACATCAACTGCCCCATGAAGGAGAAAAAACTCTCTACCTCTTTTCATTTGCACCACCATAGATTACAATCTCTGAGGTCTCACTCTTAAGACTAATTTTCCACTTAATTTCTCATGTGAAGGTGCAAATGCAATATGCAGATATAAAACATCTGCAAAGCAATGTTCTTATGGTTTTCCCACAGAAATTCTTGCACATACAATATACACTTGTTGAAATTTATCTTGCTTGTCCACATACATATTTATTGGTATCATTTTTTTTCTTTTAATTCTTCAGGTGCTTCAAAATGGTTAAATAATTTTTAAACAAAATTTCAAGAAAAATAAAAGGACATTTCCAGAGATGAAGCATACCAACACTTGGTGTAAAGCAAAGCTCTGACAAAAACATTGTCCTGTTCCTCTCTTGCTTTCCTAAAAGAAAATGCTTAGACTACTTTAGCTAAAGGCACTGTATGAACTCAGGTTGGTTTTTTTTTAAGCTGATGACAATGTCATCTTTCCAAGTATGGTTCTTTTCAAATTCTACTATTATCTTACTTTGAATTGCGATATTTCCTCGAAATACAGGATGTTCATTTTTATCTGTTACTTGAATAGTCAATATGTTAAGGTCAGTCCTTCCATTTGTATCTTCAACAAAAATCTGCAAATCAAAGCTTTTTGGCATCGTTTCATAATCTAGGACAGGATTTCCAGTGGTAACAACCTGAAAATAAAAGATTATTATTAGCACGTGATGCAAGAGATGAAAGTTATAGTCCAAATGAGTGAATACAAATAAAGGGAAACTTTCAATCAGTAAAGACTGAATGTTTTAGATAATCTTTTACTTGTTGGCACATTCCTCGTCAGTGGCAAAAATGTGACAGAAACAGAGTGAAGAGAGCAAAATGTTGTGGCTTCATGGAGTAACTCAAAGATTTTTTGTGTGAGGAGCACTTTGGAGAGGAGAAAGCCTGGAAGGAGCTGCCCTGCCCCACAGGCAATGCTTTGTCTTCAAGTTCAGGACTACATCTTGCAGGTACGTGTCTGTGCCAAGTGTTTTCCTTTCCACACCAAGCTCCTGGAGCAGTAAAGGCGTGAGACTGAGAATTCTGAGGAAGCCTTGCAAGACACAAGGGCAGCTTCACTTCTTCTGTGAGTGAGGAGCATGAGGAGGAAGATCTTTTACTTGAAATCAGGAGTGTGGAGGCAGGAGATCGTATAGTCTAGCAGGTACCAGAACCTTTCTTGTGTACCCTGTATATAGGAGAAGACCTGCAGGAAAACCACAGAAGAAGGGAGCTGTTGGGGTCTCCCCCTGCCATGGGGTCCTGGGAGAGGGGCCCTGGGGGGAGGCACAGGTTTTCCCTGCCCCTGGTCAGCCTCGTTCCCCATGGGTTGTTTTGTGTTCCCCTGTGTGGGCAAGGACCCTCGGGTCCCGTGATTGCCACAGTTCCTCGGCAGATCCCAACCATGCGGCTGGAGAAATAAACATCTCTGAAACATCTGTCAAGAATCGGTCCATATATATTTCTTTTCCACAGGCCTTGTTGTCTGATACACATGTTACAGTATCTGCACTGTAAGAGGGAGCTTCATGGGTACGTTGTCTGAGAGAGGCATCAGAACTGTTTGGGGAAAACTCTGAACTAATAGAAAAAAAATACTCTAGGCCTTGAGTTTTGCAAGACTGATATGGCAAACATTTGCTTTTTTTTGTTTTCATGTTTTTTATTTCAAAGGCTTCCGGCTCTGCATATTGCCTCTTAACACAGAATATGTACAAGCACAAGACTGACATTCTATGAAAAAACATTAAATGCAATCATTCTGGATTTAGGATGAGTCCAGAGCAACAGGAGGATGCTGAAAGTTGTATGCCTTAATCTTCACTGCTGAAGTCAATAATAAAACAAGACCTTTCCTTTCTTGGACAAGAAACAACGAGGTGACAGTTAAGTTTTTTGTGTAGCTAAAAAACTGTGAAACTTGAACACAGAAGCAGGGTGCTGTGGAACTGGAGAAGGAGAACAGTTGGGGTTCATGAGTGTGTGTGAGGAGTAGCATGTCAGTGTATTACAACACTCCAGAATAAAGGGGACTGAAGAGGATGCAGAATGAGGACAGTGAAATAAATCCTTGGGTTTAGATGTGATGCTGTCAGCCGGAGGACAAACACAAAAGTGATGTCAGCACAGTTCGAAGACAGAAGTCAAAATAGAGCCAATTGACAAAAACAGTTGGAGGAGAGTGAACGGAAGCACAAATGTTTTGTGCCTTCTGGTACATGAAACAGCTGCTGTCTGGAACCTCGTGGATCTTTCTGTTACAATACTGCAGGAGAAAATAACTGTGTCCTGGATGGTGTCCTTTCCTCCTATACTGTACAGATACAAGTTTCCCATACAAGAGATGCTAACACAGAAGAAACATTATAAAAAGCTTGTCACACCAGTGGAAAGGTTGATGTCCAAAATGAATATTTGATGGAGATCTAAATACAGTAAACACATGCAATTAATTCAACATTTTAAATTGCCCAGTTCTAAGCAGAAATTATATCCTCTGAAGATTTTCCCTCCAGTTCACAGCCAAATATTTTCATTGGTGTTGTAACTACAGCCCAGATAAATGTGTCTAAAAATACACCCTCCTTTTTAAAGGCCTTGGAAGTGAAGATGTGAATCTAAATGGTCTCTTTCTAGGTTGCTTTTGAACCTTTTTGGAAACAGCATGCCACTGGCATAGGCTGTGAGCCACCATTCACCTTTCCTTCAGGCAGGAGCAGAGCTTACTGATGAAGGCAGGACTGCACACACTTGAAGAAGATGCAGGCTTCATGAAAGGCGATCCAGAGTCACTCCTAAACTGTCCATAACTCATCCCACATTAGAATTTCATGGCTCCCTGCTCCCCGCTCCACCACCAACATATTCAGAGTGCACCACTAAGAGCATCCAGGTAGTTTCAAGCAACAGCAGGTTTTCATGCATTCCACACATCTGCTCTTGAGAACCTTCAAACAGGAGTAAGGTGAGGAAGAATGGACAGGACTCAGATCTCAGAAACTGTGACTTTCTCAGAAATCTCAAAATATATCAAGAAATGTGATATTGCTTTCTGTTGCTGCAACAGGACTAAATGTGCTTCATAAATACTGAAGAGCCTGTCCTAGCAGGTACTTAGCTCATCTGAAAATCCCATAATTCATTCATTAAATACTGCCTTTTTCTATATCTTAGCAAAGATTTAATGGCAGTAGATAGGGCTGAGGTATCTGGTTTTGGATCACATAACTTTTGTGAAATATTGTACAGATCTGCTACAACATAGCATAAGTAATTAAAAGTAGCAATCTTCAAACAAATTAACTAAGAACACCTGTGTATTTATTCTTGCTCTGTGACTTGTAATTAGCACTCGTCTGCTAATTTGCAGAATTTGTATGTAGCTTGCTGTATGATTTTTTCAAGACTGATATTCACTAGCTCACACTCTTTGTTCTAGTCCTCCAAGTGACTTAGGAAATGTTGAAAAAAGCTACAGTTCAAGCAGAACATAGAAAGGTTCACAGGCCATTCTGGTAATGTGGCTGTGGTATGAAATGGATACAAACTGGCACTTTGGACGAAGCAGTTTCCAGTCTACAGCTTTTTTGGCCATCCATTTTCATCCTTGTGTCACCCTGCACTGTGCTAGAAGAAGAATTTCTCCACTATCCTTGCCATGAAAAAAATACAAGAAGGACTTTTTGTCTATTATTTTTCCTCCAGATGAACTTCTCAGTCCCACTCAACAAGCAGCAATATAAATTCTTGGGCATCATAACACAAAGATGATATGGGACAGGAGGAAGCAGGTATAAAAAAGGACTATGTTTTGTTTTGCAACAGAAGGGACAGCTTTAATTCAAAATGCCAAAATAAAGCTTAGGGAGGGAGTCCTACATTATGGGTTCTCTGTCAGCAGAGACAGTTTAAGGGATGTATCCATTTCCTTCTGACTGTTACACAGGAATCAAGGAAAGAGCATGAAGCAGAGTTAGGGGAGGTTTAGGTTAGACATCACCCAGAAAGTGGCTGGACACTGGAACAGGCTGCCCAGGGAAGTGGTCACAGCAGCAAGCCTGGGAGAGTTAAAGAAGCATTTGGACAATGCTCTCAGGCATCTGATGTGACTCTTGGGGTGTCCTACATAGAGCCAGAAGCTGGATTTGATAATCCTGAAGGGACCCTTCCAACTCACCGTATTCTATAATTCTATGATTTCTTCAGATGAGCCAGTCCATGTGTTTGTCCAGACACACCCTATGCTTCACAGGTGAAAGAGGGCTTTTTTGAGAGGTTTTTTAACCATTTCACTGACCTGGCTGGGAGGCAGTAAAGAGCCAGCAGAGCTGGCACAAGTGATCTTTGTACTCTGTTGGGAGGCTGGAGCATGGGAGCCACAGCAGCTCCCCACAGGCACATCAGATCCATGAGTCAATACCACCCAGGGCCACAGACTTACTATTCCCAAATTTTCTCCCAGAAACACCAGCAAAGAGAACAAGAAAATAGCTCTTGTATCAGTTCTGTGAAAACCTGAACTTCCTTCCAAACACTCAGAAAAGGATATTCAAATCACCTTTTTAAGACTCTGCACCATTTCTATCTGTATCTATTAAAGCCACTCTTCAGTGTCACTGTTCAGGCTCAAACATACAAGCAAATTGCAATGGAATGACAAGTTATCATGCATCTGAACACTCATTGCCCATGACAAATGTGAACTAATACTTGCTAATTTATGCAACAATGAAAATCAGCCTGAAGTAATGGAAATTTCTCTGCATTTGCCATAGGACAGGAGGGTGCAATGGATAGAAACAGGTCATAGATGTGTGGAAGGGTGATAACTTCTTACCTCAAGATAACTTCCTCATGTGTCACAGCCTTTGTTCAGAATTAAAAATTACCTGATTCAGCTTCATTTATTTTGGAAATGAGACAAATTAACTTCAATTCTTGGTGAGAGTGGCCAAATGGAAGCTGTATGTGGTTTATCAAATCCCCTTTCAATTCACAGTGACTTCATACATATTAAGCTGAAAAACTATGGATAAAACCTCAAAACAGAAGCAGGTCCTCCATGTCCTTCTTCACCTCTTTTTTTCTAAAAATAACATTTTTTTCTATCACACAATTAATGGAATTATTGTGATGAGTGATTTTTCCTAGATGCAATTAAAAATCATAATCACTATTGCTATTCATCTGTCATATCTATTGCAGCATTTTCAAATACTACCACAGTCTGCATTTAAAACACTTTTCTGATTTAAAAATGAGACACTGTGCACTCTCAGTGCTCAGTAATACAGGAAACATCAGCCTACAACTGAAAATTGCTCAAGCTCAACTTAAAACTCACCCTGTATTCAAGACCTCCTTTTGATTCAATGTCAAAAGCTTCTGTAAGTGGATTTGAATTTACTATGGTAGGAAGAATTGCAACACCTCCAGAAGCCAATGGGGAAACAGTTACATTAAAGCTATAGACTAAAACACCAGCTGCTGAGTTTTCTTCAACAGTGCTTGTTGCAGGTAAGCCCTTAAGCAACTGGATTCTTCTTCCTGCAAGATGGAAAGGAATGTAAAATTACTTCTGGGAATCTTGGTCTAGCAAGCACAGCTTTTGTCACATAATGAATACAAAATGCCCTGACTCTCTTTTTACATATGAGTGGGGGCATTGCATGGTAGTAAATCCAGCGTTAATGGAAAAAGAATCAATCTTTTCTGTAATTCAGTCCTATAGTGTTGTCATCTAGTGTGGCTATTGTTAAAGTATTATTGTTACTGCCTCATTTGCCTTCATATATGTCTTTATACAGAAGCAAAGAAGTCAAAAATGTTTCTATTTTTACATTTTGCTCCCTACACCAATTGCTGCCTCGGTTCACTATCCCATCAAAAAGTACCTTGAATCACACAGACCCAGATACTAAAGAAGCAATGGTTTTTTGTAGACTACAGTATCTGCAGCACCTATTTCCTCCGTTTTCCGTCTTCTAACTCTTTCTACGGCAGCTGTGTGCGAGCCTGGCTCTTCAGTAGTGTGAGTTAGTAACAATTTCAGGGGTGGTACTGTCATGTCTCCTGCTTTGAGCAAGGAAGAGCAACCTGGAGTCTCTGGAGAAGATGCAGGGCCACAAAAGCACCCTATGGTTCAAAACTGCACAGAAGCTGCACATACTGGTGAGGCATACAACAGATTTGCAAAAGCTCCTTGCTTATCCAGACCTTTGGACTCCCCAAACCAAACTTCTCACTTTTTCTGTCATTTAGCTTCTAGTGTTTGCTATTTTTGACAAAGGCCTGTTGTGCTTTATCTTATGAAGAGTGTCTAGAAAATACAAATCAGGACTGCTTTTGATGCCCTGAAACAACAGGGGCAGAAGTCTTACAGTTGCCTGGGGATGCTTCACTGGCTCATCCAAAACACTCTCCAAGCAAGCTGGCTGTGTTCAGCCAGACTTCCTACACATGGTGTGTGCCAAGAGGGAGACAGATACTGCCCACTCAAGGGCGTGGACAGACTGTTCATACACTAGCAATTACTGTGCAAAAGCCCCATTGAAGCCATGATGATTTTTCCCCTTTTCTTTTATATAGCTTTTATATATCCTCAGTGCTCTTAGCATGCATACTTCTAATTCCTTAAATCCAGTAACTTAGCATAGTCCTAATATTCCGTTAAGCCAGGAGACCAAACATCCTGGAGGCCTCGCAGTTGGAGGCCAGAAAGCCCTATGCTATCCTGAGAAACCAAGGTCCTCTCTAGAACACATCCTGTAAACTAAGATAGGCCCATCCAGGGGGAATTCCTTGGGATGGGGGGATATCACGATAACCATTCAAGCCTCTCATTGGGGAATCTTTAGATATGATATATGCTAATTTGCAAGGTCTATAAATTGTATACATGATCTATCGTGTGTGTGCGCATTTCAGTGCATTCCACCTTGGCGAAGTGGTGTACCATAAGGATCCTTATTAAATACCAAGATAAAAACCCTTTCTTCCCTTAACCGTGTCTGGCTCTTAATTTTTAAGACCAGGAAGAGGCATCACCATGAAGTCTTTATTTTTGCTGCAGAGCTGCAAGGTAAAAAGCTGCTACAGGAACTAGTCTGAGACCACTAGGGCTGCAGCCTAAGGGTCTCTCCACAGCTGCATGGAGATTCCCATGATCCCACACTGTAGATCATGGTTCATGGGTCATGTAGCAGGTTCATGAGTCACTGATCTGGCTGGGATTACTCTGGCATTTGTGGAAAAAACGGTGTTGGAGATACTCTACAGGTACAGGCTGGTATGTGGGAAATGCTGAGGTGGGAACTGCCTGGAAGAGTTAATCTGAGCAGGTCATATTGACACCCTGGTAGGACTGAGTTCAGCTGAGCTGTTACTGATTTATGTCAGCAGGAGCAAGACGCAGTGAAGGACTAAGTTTTTATTTCTGTTCTTAAAGATTCTGGAAATTGTCAACAAAAATCACCCATGCAAATGAGGCTGGGTTGAGAGGGACTTCTGGAGATACCGTAAGTGGAGCTGAACTTTAAATGTAATCTCCTGTGGACAGTACTTGATGAATTCAGTTCACTCATCAAGCCACAGTTCATTAATGGAAACCATTTATAAAAGCAATGAAATCATTTACAGCATTTAGAAATTTAGAAAGGAGTTGCTATTTTTGTATTATCTCCAAAGATTTCATTCGCTGTTTATTCAGAGTATGTCTTTCTAAATCAAAAGTTCTTACTTCTTGCTCTTTATTTTGAACTGAAATTTTAGATGCTGCATCTAAATGGCTTCTTTTTCCAACCAGTTTTATAAAAGCTCTCCTTCCATATTTACAAGTTCTTGCTTACCTCTTTACTTTGCAGAATGAAATATTTCTGAAGCAATTTAATTTTTTTTCAGAATTATCAATGTCAATCATTGACAAATGCTAAGTCCAAGACAAAGCAATAGTGAAACTAGTTTGGAGAAGTTTATGCATATTTAAGACTTATTTATCTGTGATGTGCTAGTCTTTAGAGTGTGCTTGAGCAATACCTTCAAGGTTTTCTCTACCCACAACCACACAGGTTAGAAAAATGCTGTTTTTCAAAGAAAGACAAAATTGGCAGGTAGTGTCCTAATCACAGTTTGGGGAACATCAGGAAAACCATCAAATACTGACAGGTTCCTGAGAGATGGCAGAAGTCTTACAGTTTCTTGAGAGCAAAGTGACCCTACCTGAGCAGGCAGCTTGCAGCAATACCAGTGCTTTGTGCGTCACACAGACTTCAGACAGTTTGAAGGTCTACTAAGTTGCTAATGTGCAAATACTCATATTGGCAAATCTTCCATGTATTTACACCAATCAATGTTAGTGATGTTATCCTACTAATATTCTTCACAAATTTCTTTCTGTTTGGTCCCATTTGGTTGCTTGTTTTACTTTATCAAAGAAAAATGTTACCAATATTTGAAAGGGGGATACTGGACTATAATTACTAGTTATTGCTTCTTGGAGAGCTGGCCTCCTTTCCCACTCCAGTGCTGTCACACTGAGCAGTGGCTATTAGAAATGAAGTGCCTCATCCAACAAAGTGTTTTAGCAAAGAGTCATATTCTCTTCATTATACTGCTATAACCACAGAGCCCAATCTATTTCAGTAGGAAAATAGTTGTTACTTGATTTTTCCCATCCATGTCTGATTCCTAAATATGTATTATAAAGTTCCCAAGAGAAAGTATAACAGCCAACAGCATTCTAATTTTAGTAGCATAATGAAATCATGTTCTTACCAGATACTACTCCTAGCAAAATTAGGAAAAGGAGCATGGTCTTCATTGTCTTTACGACACTGTCCTTCATGTTCCCAGGCTGCAAAACGAAGGAAGATCATGGTATCTTTTCCTCAGTTTACTTCAGCTCCACCTAAATTCTTCTTCTTTTTCATGTTGTGCAGTGAGAAATGAAACAAAGGACCTGTGTCTCTAAGGGAGTTTCCAAACACTGTCAGCCTGTTTGCTTGTCAGGGAACTGCTCCTTGCTGACACTTCATTCACAGCCCTGGTCTGTACTTGGGAAAACAGCCATTAATTGTCCTTTCACTATAATCATCTTATTCAATGAAGCATTATGAAGAGAATCTAGTATGTTTTAAATCTGGAAATACCATGCTGCTTTCACCACTCTGGCAATGAGGTGCTCTCTTCACACACCAAAATAAAATACTCATGTTTTTTTACTCAAACCAAGAACCTGAAGTTTTCCTATTTCTCTACCAGACAATCATTCAGACCACACACACTGCATACTTGGAGGTGCAGCATATGTACATGATGAAGTTTGTACATGATGCAGCTTTGCTGTAGCTGTCTCAGGAACAGCATGAACCCCCATAGAAACGCACTGGCTCCCTTAGATTAGGCATTTAACTTGCTAGCCCACAATACAACCAACTTTTTTTAAACTAAGGGCAGTCCTAGCGTTATTTCATGCAGCATAGCAGAGAAGTGACACTAATACTGGAAGTGGATGCAATATATAGGTGCATTAGAATCAACTCATAGAATAATTTAGGCTGGAAGGGACCTCTGGAGGTCATCTAGTCAAACATCCTGCTCAAAGCATTAAATCAGGTTGCTCAGGGATTCATCTAGTTGATTCTCAACACCTCTGCACAAACTTAGCAGCTCTGCTAAGAGGCAGAATTTTGAGATTCAGATTTAACACAGCTGTGGAGAAACCTGACTGATTTGTGACCTAAGCTGGCATTTCTAGATGTTTCTGCATGACCCTCCGTGGTTGTTCCACTGAAAGCTGACAGTAGCTCAGAAAGTTCTGTCCCATGCTTCTGCGTTTTGTGTAGCATGAACACGTTAATTGAACACGCTAAACACGAGCAGCCAGTTTAAGACTGGGGCAGGCATTGTTTATGCTTGCTGCATTCACACCTTAGACTATGTGCCCCAGAGAATGCTGCTGATACAATGGACCTGGAAAAGATCAGGAAAACCTACCGATTGGAACTGAACCATACCTATGTATCAGATACTGATTGGGCGAGTCATGAGAAATACTCATGTGATGGCTAATCTGCATCTATTTTAAAGTGCTGCTAGGACTTTGTGATGGTTTAATGTGGATGTGGCCACAACATATTATCTGGGAATACAGCCTGTAGTACTGAGGAAGCTGATCCTCCTTTGCCCCAGGAAATGTGTGCCTAGACTTGATGTTAGTAAAAAAAGCATATGGAAAATCTCACTCTTAAATGACCTAGTTATATTGATAATAATGTAAATATGTTTATATTGGCAAAAAATTCTAACCTGTTCCTTTACCTACCAGGTCTTTGCCCATCCCTTCATATGCATTTCCTGAGTTCACAAAGAAGCTTTTGATCTGACTGGATATCTCACAAAGATGAGGTCTGTGTGCACAGGCATGAACCAGACTTGTACAATGTGATGTCTTGTACAGCGATCTTCTAGTAATTACCAGAACACTGTAAAACTGCTGCTAGCTTTATTCCCTCCTTTTAGTTGCAATATATAACCTATCCCATTGTAAGGCTGTTTTTTTAAGCCTTGAAAAAACTATAGAAACATCTGGGATTCGTTTTAAAGTCTTTCAGATGCATTTCTAAATTTGTTTTGTATCTGCTTTGAGTGATAGGACTGATTCCATCCTACACTCTGAATAGCCAAGCCTTCTCCAGAACTCAGAGGTCACAGTTTTATCCTTTATTTTCTTTCTCTTCTTCTTTGGTTGGAGTTTGGTGGGGAGAAGGGAGGACTGGTTTCGGTGTGGTTTGAGGTAGTTTCTTCTTCCTATAAATACGTTTCCCAGCTTCTTTATTTTGACCTTCCTTCCTCTGACAATGTACACAGATCTACTTTCAACAAGGGTTCAATGTCCATATACATAAACCGGACATTATTTGATATAGACACTATAGAGAGATACAGGAGACATGTATGGGAAGGGCATCTGGAACATACACATGCTTGAAATGCTAGCCTTTCCCAAACTTCACCTGGAAATGGAATGGGTAACTATTTCAGGCGCTAGGTGAATACCCATGGAGAATCTCTGCTTCCTCTCTAAAGGCCAGGCCTTTCAAGTAGTTTCTGTTAAGCCTCATGGTTCAAGTATGTTGTGAGAAGAGACTGTAGAGGTGACCATGGAGATGAAGGGAGAGCTAAGTGTAGCACACAGGAAGGAGAGTGTGGAGAGGAGCTCATATGGGTGGAGTAAGGGTGAGCAGAAAGCGCTCTGGCTCTTCTTCCTTGAGTCATTTTCAATATGTCTCATTACTTCCCTTAGATCACTCATTTTTTACATTCCTGTGAGTAGATTTCTCTGGTTTTCTGATTCAACATGCCAGGTTGTGAGGCATGAAGTGAAAGGGCAGCCAGAATTTTTAAAAGAGAGCCCAGAAGGGGTTGAAAATCAAGTAAAAAAAAAAGCATATGAGCTGATTAGGAACAGGTGAATTAGGAAAAGGTGAGCAAGGAAGAAGTTCACTGGCAAGTTTAGCAACAGCAGCACTTACACTGCAAGAAGTTCAGGAATGAGCTTCCTGTGAATATAAAGCAACTAGATGAAGAGAGGTCAAGGCAAAACAAGCAAGAATACAACCAGGGAATTTTCAGGCAAAATAGAGGGAAGATTAATTGGAGAAAATGAAGACATCAAAGTAAAAAATGGGGTTTCTGTAATTCTTCGGTTTTCAAGATGATTTGAAACTTTATTTGGGTACTTTGGAGCAAAAAAAATGCAGTTCTGAAAATAATGTCTTCTGGATAATCAGGTAAAGTGGAGAATATGAGTAAGACGCTACATCTTGCAAGAAATTAAAGAATCCTGAGTCCAAGGAAAAGATCAACAGATGGGAGTATACACCGGTCTTAGGTTGGGATACAGAGAGAAAGAACATGGGAAGTGAGGGATATGAGATGGGAAAGAGCAGAACTTGACATGCAAGCTTTCAATTGCCTGTCCTTAGGAAAGAGAGGGATTTCAACAGAGGCCAGCTTCAGAGTAGTCTACTTGCATAACAAAATGTGTGGGTTCAGGATATTCAGCTGTTTTCTATGCATTTAATTCTCCATCAGCTTCCAGTCTGTCAGCATGAAGGAAATGTTCTCTTACTTTTCAAACACATCAGAGGTTCAAGACATAATTTTCCCATTAATGGTTATTTCAGCCAGAGTAGTGGCCCTCTTCTCCTTAGCCAGCTCATGGGAAAGTAGACATTTTGCTCTTACCGTGGTAATTACTCACCAAAAATTAAGCAGCCTAAGGAGAATTTTCATGTACCCGATCCAACCTCAGCTGATGATTATTTATTATTTTTATTTCATTAATTAAATTACTGAGACTGTCAGGTTTTATTTTCATCTCCTTTATCTTTAAACATTACAGCTTCTCCATCCACTGCCCTGGTAACCCTTCCTAAAATATTAAAACAGTACCTTAGCATCCTACACCAGAAATTATGCACTTTCCTTCAATTTCTCAGCTAAAAGCTTCCTCTGTATCATTTGTGAGTGACAAGAACAACATAAAAGTCATGGACTACTACCATGCTACCTTAATCTCACCTAATGCAATCTCATCCTAGCAAGGTCAGTAACCCATACAATTATCAAAAAAGTCCCAGACAGGTATTTTTCTGGTATTGACTTGTAAACATGTAACCCCCCATTAGTCACTACCTTGATAATTAGCTTGAAGTGTTAAGTGTTTGTTACACAGTGTTCGTATGATTCCATCATGCCTAGTTCTTTTTTGGAGGTCCAAGTTTAAGTAAAGAACAGCCTAAAATCTGGGTGAGTACACACAGAAGGCTGAAAATTATGCTGTTGTCTGTGCTGAAAACAAGTCCTCCCAGGGCTCCAGCAGTTACACTCTTGAGAGATGAAAGCATTTTCCAGAGAAGAAGGAATCCTGAGATTCCTTCTGTCTTCTGCAACAAAGATTTTGAGCATTTATTTTAGGACCACTGGGAATATGAAAGGCATTAAGTTAGCAGAGACTGTTCTGATCCTTCCCATTCCCTCTACTCCATCTAGACAAATGGGGACTGAGGCAGACAGATGATTACAAGGACGTGAATTCAAGAAAGCTACAGATGTACTTGAATCCTCCCTACGTAAAGATCAAGTGTCGTCAACAAGGCCACACAGAAACTCCAGAAAAGCCAGAGGCCTTAGTCCCACTCCCAAACTCAATCATGACAACTGTAAGACACCGTGACTGTAAAAAACACATTGTTGCCAAATGTTTCTCTCTTTGAGAAGTTCTTGTGCTGCTTAAAAATACTACATTTTCTTCTGCCTTATCAAAACATGGAAGTCAGTGATAACAGCTTTAATATTCATTCACCCAAGCAAAAGTAGATGTTATCAGCAAGTATTTTGCGTTTTATGGTTTGAGATGAATAATGTGTTGTGGGTAGAACACTTGGTGCCTGCAAGAAATTATGTCATTTGTCCATATCAGACATGTATAACACTCGAATTTTAATCATGTCTTCCAAACTAAGTTCTACTGCCAGTGAAGATAGAGTGAAAAATATGTTGAGGCCAATGAAGTCTTCCTCCTGTATTTACTTGTTATTGGATGAGGGCCTGAACCCATGCAGCAATACTTTGTACTTCATGATACAACATTTCCTGCATATTACACATCCGTTGTTGTAATTGCTTGGCCACCTGAGCTGTTTGGTAAATACATAAACAAGGATGTGAATAGCAAAAGGTACAAATGCAGCAAGAAAAAATGCTCTGGGAAAACATGGGTACACAAAATCTAAGGTTTCTATGTACACAGTGTGATGCACTTCACTTAGTCAAGTATTTACTATATCATCAAGAATTACTTAAACAGGCCTTTGCATCATGAAACATGAAATACATTCCCTGTTTTATCAGCAAAAGGCATTTGATTATTTTTGCAAAAGCAATCTTGCATTTTAGGACAAATACTATTGACTTTGAAATAGCAACCCACAGAGAAGTGTGCAACTAATACAAAAGAGCATGGCTGGGCACAGGGTGAGGGCTCAGGTGGTGGAGTTTCACTTGGAGATAGATGGGTTTTTACACGTAAGTTCCTCCATCCTTTGAGCAAGAGGAGTGAGAGTAATTCACTGCTTCCTAACAGTGTGAAATTTTGTTTATGGTTTCAAGAACTTTGAGATTTTCAACTGGGCTCTGTGGCTCTCCAGGGAACCAGAAGAGGGGTGTGGTGTGTAAGGAGGGATGTTTCACTCTCCCCCTTAGTTCCAGAGTACTTAATTATTGGAAAATCACTAAAATGATCATGGTCTCACAAAAATCAACAACAAGCCTGATTTTGAAAGGAGCAATTTCAATAGACCTGGACCTCAATAAAGTGGTCCAAAGGCAAAAAAATCCTACTCACACAAAGGAGATATGCAATATTCATTGCTGGCCCTGTTCCTTGCTGTCTATAAGCTCTTTGACTAGACAAAACCTCCAGAAATATCACACAGGGAGAGGGTTAAATTCATCTGGGTACAGACACAGAATTACTTTTTTACAGTTGCTGAGTTTAGATTATGCTGATTTTACATGAGAACAAACATGAGTGGAAAAATAATCCACTTACAATTGACATGAGGCAACATTATATCTGAGTAATGACTTGACTGAATCTGCCACCACATTAATACACAAAAGGCAGCAGGAAATCAGTGCAATATTCCGGCTGTATATATTTCTTGCCTGTGGATTTGAGCGTCAACACCATGGAACAGCCCAAGACCATAAGAGCTTTCTTAATGAAACAGAAGATCCCACACAGTAAATCTAGTGTCCAATAAATGTTTTGACAGAGAACTGTGAAGCTGTAAAGGTAGGTGGATGAATGCACAGAGATTTTAAAAAAACCCTGCAGCCCAGATTGAGCTTACTCACATAAAACCTGGCTGTTATAATATGAGCTATGTGGGTGATAACAAGGAAACAAGGTCAGGATGTGTCCCGTTACTGTGTATGGCTCCCCTGACCATTGTAGGAGCTGGGGGAATATTGCCATCTAGTGCCACACAGAAATCCAGCTGTCTAAACAGAAAAGAGCCATTTAATTCATGTAGGCAATGGTTACAAAGCATCCTAAAACCCAGGGATATTATGTGCCCGGGACGTCATTTTGGTCAGTGTTTTTGCCAGGCTTGTTATTAGAAATGTTATATTTTCTCCTTCTAAAAAATGCCTGTGTCGTGGGAGCCAAGTCATAACACTTTTGAGAAAAGGCCCTGTTCAGTTGTTCTGAGGTCGTGAAAAAAGTGCAAAATATTCTCATAGCATTTTAGCAAGTAGCTACCAGAATGAACAGGACGCTGCTGAGAATGGGATTTATCTTGCCTGCCTTGAATTTACTAAAACATGGACCTGTATATGTTACTGTTATATGGTCACCCTGGGCTTCTTTTGGAAACAGAGGCAGTACTAGGGCACAACTGGTGTGACCAGCTTTAGCTGTTGCTTTTAGGATGGGAAGTGCTGTACTTCTGAAACATCTGTTTCTCTGCAGAGACAATAAGGGGGGTTTGGGATGTCTGGTTCTGATGTTCGGATCCTTTGAACCTTCAATGCCTGTCTCTCTGTACCATTTTTAAACCAGATAGGCAATAATTTCAAGGACCTGTTGGTGGAAAAATAAATACCACTTTTAGACTTCTAAACCCCATGATCTCAGTAGCATGATTCTCATTCAGGTTGTGGGGGACACATGTACTCACACAGAAGCTGCTGCTGGCCTGTAGCAGGGTGCACTTTCTGCTGGGCAGGCGCACTGGGCCATGACACACTTCACATTCACCTCTGCGTGCAGCAGCATTATGAAGTTGCTCCCATTGTCACGCCAGAAAAGACCCTTAGGGGTGACAGAGCTGCTCAGTTCCCTTCAGCCAAAACCCGGCTGAGCCTGAGTTGAGGAGGTTTTTAATCAGTGCATATGTCTGAGATACTCTTAAGGAGGCTATCAACTCACTTATCTATGCTACCAAATACGTGCCAAATTACAACAATTTTCAGTCATTGCCCATCTGGAGCAGATTCAACCAGTGGTGGATTTTCAAAAGCAATTTGAAAATCAAAATCAGTTAAGTAATCAAATCTTCCAGCTGCAAATAATGTCCAGATTTTCAAGCTAGCAACATCATGTTTATATATGTTGACTTAAAATTACTTAAAAGTCCCACCAGTACCTCTGAGGTAATTGCCACGTTATTGCTTGTGGTTGTGACTTTTCCACTATTTCTACTCACTAGCCATGTAAAAGAAAGGATTAAATCACAAAGAGAATCAGAGTCAATAATGTAAAAGAATATTGGTTTTCAACCTGAGAAAGTTTTAGACATGTACCACTCCTTTTCTTTTAAATAGCATGAGTGCCAATTAAGCAAGAGGCTGCTAAGTTAATTG
Source organism: Corvus cornix cornix (assembly GCF_000738735.6). Classification (NCBI taxonomy): domain Eukaryota; kingdom Metazoa; phylum Chordata; class Aves; order Passeriformes; family Corvidae; genus Corvus; species Corvus cornix. The sequence goes on along the minus strand of NC_047057.1, from coordinate 13,024,491 downwards.
GCTTCTATTTTAAAAATCCATTATTTCACATCATCAGATATAAATCCCTACATTAAATATAAGTCCTTTCCTTTTCTACACTGATTTTAAAGATGTTGCAAAAAAATGTGTATTTGAAGTTCCTCCAAATGAGGAATTATTTGGGTAATAAAATGTCTCACAATAATAGTAGTGTATAAAGTTACTGATGTCAAACTCTGCCAGGATTTTTAGGATTATTTTCCTTGCTTTTGTTCATTTGGCAAAGTCCTTGTATGTGGTATCTGAAAAGAAATAGAATATGTGCACTCTCCTGAGTGTCCATAATGTGAATTAAAATTCCATCTAAGAAGGAACCTGAAAAACAAAGGTGGTAGATTTATAAACACATTTTAAAGCACCTAGAAATGTGACTTTCCAAAGCCCTCAGTCTTATCATCTCAGTTCCCCATAACTAAGTTTAGCTAAAAAAATTCTAAGCTAACAGCTTCCAGAAATAAATAGCAAGAAACTGGCAGCAAATTCTGGAATTCCCCCATACCTCTTAGTCCATAGGGACACAGACTGACCTTTCAGACCACAAACCCAACTGATTTCCTCGGCCTTTTGCATGAAATGAAGCCTGACTCAGACAGTTTGGGTGTTCTAGGCAGGCAGGAAAGGATTACTAACATTAGCTCAATATCTTAATTGCTGTACTTAAGAGGCTGCATACTGCTGGATCCAGCACAGAGAGAATGCTCTCACTGACTTCACAGGGATCTGGATCAGTCTTTTTAAGTTTGAAGGCGCAGGGGAAGTGGCAGGAAAGATGGATGGCAGGTTTTACCTGCTGGTACAAACTGTGTCACTATACTGACATTTGCACCAGCTGACCCTTTACGCCAGGACCTGCAGTTTTATGAAGCTGTGGCGTAAAATAGATTCACAAACTGCTTTCCTGTGCTAAGGAGCAGCAGTGAGATGACATGCCAAATCTCTTTAAGAATCAAGAGGCGAACACCCCAAAATGTCCACATACCCAGCAGTCCAGTTGGACGAAGTCTTAATGCAAAGAAGGGTGATGTCCATATAAGTTGAACATCAGCACCTATTAATCTTTTGTTTTAATCTACATTAATGGCAAGCAGCAGCGTTTGCCTAGTTTGCTTTACTGATATTTGCAAACCTCTGAGATTATTTCCTTGCATAAAACATTTTTCTGGACATGGACATTTTTGTTGATAAAACCAGACTAAGCAGCACAGTCCACTCAGTTGTTTCGTATCAGTCTGGGCTTTGTCAGGCTAATGTACCTGCACAACTGCTGGTGTTACTACACAGAGAACCGGCTCCATGAATTGAGACCAGATAAGAACTGAGCAAGTGGATTACTTATCCAGGAAAAAATGGCCAGGAAATAGGGGTCTGGGCAAGAAAATTCCTGTGGAACCACAACCTGAAACATGCCCTTTCTTTATGTTCAGAGGTATGGAGTAATGATGGTCCAGGTTGTGGGATACACCAAGAATGGGTTTTAAAGGTCCTGAAGCCTCTTATGTTGTTGTTGTTTGTGACTACAGAAATTTAGCCTTGCTTCTGTTTAAAAGAAAAAAAAAGTGCTAAACATTATAATGTTAGCTTTTTTCTGTTGAATTAAATGCTCTGTGAAATAGCAGAGGGCCAGTCACCATGTCCCAGCTAAATGATTTCTTTGTAGCAAATTATTTTCTATTCTTAAGGAAAAAGAATTTAATCAAGTGTCAGAAACAAACTACGTCTTGACAGATTAGCAGGGCTGCTGCTGTTAAAATAAATTTGTTGCCAGATTTGTTTACAAAACTTATTTTTTCAGGGATGGTTGAACTTCCTGGAATTTGCCAATCTTTTGAATAAATATTGTGGAGGATTTGTAAAATGAGAATTAATTAAAACTTTTCCTGTCAGTGTCAACCAGACATTTTGCTCAGTGTAAATAAATTGCTTGAAAGCTAAAGGGAAGACTTTGAAGGAGATGGGTGGAGAGGCAAGGAAATTTGAGCACTGTCTTTCCTTTTCCAAACAAAATTTGGGATATAGCAACTATGACTAATACAGGAATTATAATTTATATATCAGATTTGATATATCCATTTTTAACTTTCTTCACAGTTCTGAACTGACTTCAAGATATTTGACTTCAACTTTCAAATCCCTCAGAGATTTGTTTATTTTTCTACAAGTCTTTTTGCTTTGGCTGATTCTGTACAATACGTGGCAGATGTGCTCATTTCTGGACGTGGAGCTTTTTGATACTGGTTCCTACATATGATTTGTGTTGCTCTCAGGAAGCCTTTCAGTGTTAGCTTGGATGGGTGGTATCAGACAAAGAGATAAGCTTACTGTCATCATCCATTCATTCTGCTGGGGTAAGGGAAAGAATCAGATAATGAAATGCTTGTCCTATCCAGGGAGAAAACAAGGACAAGTATTTGCATTCCACCTTTTCATTCACTGCAAGTTGGTTTTACTGGTGGGATTTTGGGAATTTTATTATTTTTATAAGTGATCATGACAAAAATATTCTTCACCTAAGAAACAGCAGACAGCAAACCTTCTATTCTTTCATGCATAAAGTCAAGGAAGTGTCACTAAAGATCCTTAGAATGATTCTTCTGTGACTCCATTGGAAAGGAAATCCAAAGATAGATTTTCTAATAAAAACACAAACATTCCTCCCATTTAGACTAAGATTGTTTGCTTTTTTTTTTTTTCCTGGCAGAATGTCCCTAACCTGAGAAATTAATCCGGGACCAAAGCCTTCAATGCTACAATTTGGAATACCTTGTTTCTGGCAAAGCCAGGGGCAGATGTCAGTCTGTCAATGGATAGTCTACAAATGGCAGCAACAACTTGAGGGACACCATCACTGTCCAGGCAAATTAAGCACACAGGCCATCAGTAAGTCCTACAAATAAGTTACAAAACAGTTCATGGATTTCACAGAAGACACAGGATTTTAAACCATGCAGTATTCAGGCAAACAGTCTTTCTTTGATTCTTTAGGTATCAAATCAGAAGGATTGATTCTTCCCAGTCACCTTTCCCTAAAAAAATTCCAGCTTTTGAAATTACCGTGATTGGTCTTAAAGGTTTGATTGGTTAGAGCTACCACACACTGCTGCTGTACTAATTAAATTAAACTCCTCTGGGTCCATGCTTCCAAAGCCTTGTGCATTTGGGCAGTGTTTCCCACGGTCATATGTATGAAGCTGCATGTTGGCAGGATGGATAAGCATCTCTGCTCTAAAGACAGCCTCAAGCTTTTGCTTAAAGAGGCTAACACTGCCACTGACAACTAGGAAATCCTGGCAGATAGTCCACATGAATATCTCTTTCTATATTTGCACAATGTCAAGCACACTATCAGCACTGAATAAATAATAATCGTAGAAACGTGGAGTCAGCCAGGAAATAGCTGTGAATGAGACATTCATGTTTTAAAACCTGAAACTGCAATATTATTGTGTTATGATTCTGGGAAAACTATTCTTCTCCTTTTTCCCTCTTGTTTTCTTTTCCTAAAAGAGAAGAAATGCTAATACTGCTGCTAAAGGTACTAAAAAAAGCTTATTCGGTCCTGTATTACAACATTAAACATCTGAAGTGTTCTGGCTGCTTAATACATAAAACCCCTTTAAAGAGCAAAATGGAGAACAGTCCTGATTTTAAATCCAAAGAATTTATTTCTAAGTGAAAAAAAAAATATAGAGATGGAATACAACTGTATTATATGGGAGAAAAAGGGAGAGTAGCTGAAAAACAGTTTCACAAGGCAATCTTGCTTTTGATAATGTCTTGGCAAAGCTGAAATTTTTTCTAAATTTAATTGAAACTCTCTGTTTAAAAGGATTTACATTAGTCATAAATCTTTAAAACAATGAGCAAAATTCATGAGGAATTCAGTCTCCATCTCTATGGAAATAATAATGAAGAGCAATTCCCTGTAGTAAAACTGGTTGAAATTGGTAACTCTTATTTAATTCAGACTCCTGACAAACATTCAGGGTTACTCCTTCTTCACAAAAGAATCATTTATGTCTCCTTTTCTGTTCAGATGTAGGGCTAAGCATGTTTCAAGACTGTATTTTTATGGTTACAGATGAGAAGAAACAGATTCTTACTTTAAAATCTGATTTTATAGGTGCTGACAGGGATACACACACAGGGGGTTTTTTTATATATCAGTCACCTTTAACAGAAATACAAAAAGATCTGAGATCTGAGGGCTGTCTCAGTATAATCAAATTGCAATTAAGTTAGTCCAGAAGCATTTGTCAGAAGATATAATGGCAAGGATTGTAAAGGAGAAGAATAAACTGAAAACACAGAATGCCAAAAATCACCATCTGCTGAGATGATGGGAGTATCACGCTCAAAGCTGTTAAGGTGTTACTAGAGCTGTTGTCTGTTACAACATTAAACAGTTAATTGCAGTTCATGGGTTTTAAGTAAAAGGACTGGGGACCGCTTTTTACCATAGCAACCACAAAAAAGAAATCTCTTCCAGTACGTATGCAACACGCGCCAACAAAAAAGCAAAGAAAATAAATATATTTGGAATTCAGCATTTTAACTATAATTATTTGGAGAAATTCTTCTTTCCAAATTTACATTCAGAGCATCCTGGAGAGAATTAGACGCTCATTCCAAATTTACCAAATGTCTTTCCTGAGGGACAAGAAGATGTATCACATTCTGTATCTTTTCCCACTAACAACTGCTGGGATGACTCGTGCTGCTTAGGTAAACAGAGTAGGGAAGTGAAAGAATACAAAGGAAGGAGAACTTTATCATGTCACTAATATGTGGCCACTTGTGCTGCAGGCAGGGCATGGGTATAAACACATCAGTCAAGATCACACGTGTACCACTGCTTACCTTCTGCCACTCCACCATTTCTGCTGCATGCTGAGGTCAGCCCACTTGTGATCTTTGAGCATGAGAAACATGTTACAGTGACAACATTTCTGATTGTTTACTCCCAGGTCAGATCAGGTCAAGTTGGAGAGAAGGACAGGAGAAAAGGAAAGTGACAGTGACATCACCATGCATTAAATACTAACAATCATGCATTAAATACTAACACATAATATTTTGCTGCCAATGGAACTTCTTATCCATGTTACTTTTTGAATAAAATGCTGATGAGTTCAACCATCTTTCCAGACATAGTTCCATTTTGATGGAATAGTTGTTTTGAGGCATGATTTTTCTGAAGCCTTTGCAAAGTCCAGACAACTGAAGAGGCAGCAAATCAGAGAGGCAGCCCAGAAAATTACCAGGAACAGTGACCTAAAAGGTGAGCCAGGCAGGTGAAAAGCAATGAGGAGTGAGAAAGAGGGAGGTCCTGCTGGCTGCAATCCCTAGAGGGGATTTCACTAGCCTTGAACTAACTAAAGGTTTGAATACGGAAATATTTTTAAAACATCTATTGTAGCTGCTGAAAACAATTATGTCTGTGGCATCTGCCAACTCTCATAATTATCTGCTGTTGTTTTAAAAATGTGTTTGGGAAATCTTGCAAAATCTAGGACCAATAATCCCATGGCTGACACAGCATGCTCTTAGACTCTTACACCGCAAATGTAGTGTGAGAACTGAACAGAACAGTTGGCTACATTAAGATTCAGATTGACAAAGACAGACTGACGGGCTTTTGTCAGCTGACATAAAAATTTCCATAGGCAAAAGTATTAAACCCTGAATAAATGGAGAAATTCACCCACATATGAGCACTTTCAGAACCCAGAGATGCCTTTCAAGTTTTCCCTCTACAAATCCAGAAGACACAGGTTCATGGCTCTGTGCACCTGTTAAGTTCTCCAGACAAGACCATTTCTAACCCCTCCAATGTAGACTTATCTCTCAATTTAAATTCATATTGTACTGCTATTAAATATTGTGTTATCAAGGCACTGTTGTTAGGTCTTTTCGCCACCAAATTCATTTTGTTTCCATACAACCTCTAACTTTGTATTTGTTTATAAGAGCATGACATAAGTTTTGCTCCATTGGTTACAAACAACTTTAGAAATACTCAGAAGTGCCCAACTCTACTGTGACATGAGCACATAATTCAATAAAATGCCACTGCTTATGCTAATAGATTTGAGTGAGTTGTATCAATTGTGCTAATTGTGATGATGTGTGAGAGCACAGAAAAAGGGCTCCACTGCTCCTGCAAACAGAAGAGTAGACATTTCTTTTCATAGAGAACTGACAGTCAATATACACTTAGACAAATAATCTACTGCAAAAATTTTCAGCCCACTATACATAAAACATCCTGATTTTGCTAGCTTTCATATATCACAGGCCACAATTGTAATAATATTTTGAAGTCACCAGTAGCTGCAGTGCCAATACTCTTCTTAGTGCAGAAGGAAACACAGGCATAGTTGTATCAGATTATTAGAGAGTCCTTAAATGTCAATATGAACGCAAGTAAAATTGTAAGAGCTCAGATTTAGCATACACAGAATAAGATTCCAATTCCATACAAGGAGGAAGAGGAGTTTGTGCTTAGTTCATGGTTTGAATTTGAATATTTTTAAATCATCTATTATTATTGTTATATATTATTCAGCAGAATTAAACACAGACAGTGGGAATCCACAGATGCCTGCTGTCTCCTAAAGGAACACCACTTTTTTATCTGTCAATTGAAAGATTTGCAAAACAATAGCCAGTTCTGTTTATAATCTTGGATCAAATGGGTATCTGAAGTTGAATTACAAGATTCTCAAATGCTAATTTTGTCATGATTTTTAGTTAATTTTTTCCCTAAACCACTATTGTTCACTTTTCATCAGTCTTGTAACTTTTGCATATACCAGATGTCACATGCTGAGTATCTACAAGACTTGATTCCATGCACAGATCTGCACCACTGGATGTTATTAGCCAGTTAAAATGTTTGATGGCCATAGATGTACATAGATTCTCTTAATCTGAGCCTGCAAATTTGCAGTCTTAGCTCACAAGCATTTCAGAAGTATGCACCCTTCATAAGTAACACGGGATATTTTTAATAATGTCTGAACTTTTGTCTTCTTTACCAGCTATGGTTTCCATTTAAACCTGAAGTATTATGAGTAGCATGCTTATACTTGGATTGCTTAAAGGAAATAGTGCCTCAGCAACACTCATCAACCACAGGCTTCCAAAAAATAGACTAGCAAATGACAATGTATTTTTATCATTAAAAGGAGGATTTAATTAAAAAATTTTTTTGATCTGTGAGACTGTAACTGAGGACCATCTAAATCTGGTCTCTGCAACCACATTGCCTTTGTAAAAGGTCTGGTTAAGTCTGATGACAGAAGTTCAAGGTGGCCTATGAGAGGCTTATACAAGTCAATGCTTAAGTATCACATTTGGGTGCCTTTAGCTGTCAAGCACATCACTAACTATACTCCAATTCTTGCTAAGGCCTTTGAGATCCATTTTGACTGAGTACAGGACTTGCAGTGCTTATCAGAAGATACCACCTTTAACTCTTCCAGGTGGCAATGGGAATCTTATTAGGACAAAGCCCCTTGCAAAGTTAGCACATTGATGCAAGGAGCTACAAGAGAATTCCCTGTACAATGGATGAGACACAATTGATTTCTGGCACTCCACTTGCAGCCTCAGCCAGAAATACAAGATGAACAGGCTTGCTTTCTTCTGTGATTTCAACATGTCTTCTTCCTGTATGAGCTAGAAGTAGGACATACTGTAACAACAGTCAAAACATTTCAGAACCTCAAGCAAGGTGTGATTGGAGCCAGCTTCTGGAAGCAGCAAGGGCTTGGGGAGCCATGTGAGCAGGCTGGGCCCTCTCTGCTCTCTGCTGATCCACGGACCAAACGTGACCTTACCAAAGGCATAGCAGTGTGACTCTTACTCAAACCTCTTTTCTGGGCAGCCCCAAACTTTCACAGCCAGGCTGAAGGACACTCGAGTGATTCCCAAACACTGAGGGACATCCTTCCCAGGCTGAAATCTTCTGGCAGCCCATGGGTGCCTGCCCTCAGCCCACTCACACATGACACCTGGCTCTGCCAGAGATGAATCCTTGTTTACAGCGGGGATCAGTGAGCTGCTGGGAGAGGGAGACAGCCAGGGCACCAGCACTTGTGGAAAATGAAGGAAGTAGAGGCAGACCCCTGTGTTGAGGCCAAGGAGCTCCAGCCAGGGCCAGGGCAAGGTTGGGAAGGAGAGCTGGCTGCTGAGAGGAGGGGAGAAGGAAAGGGGACTTGCCCCAAGAGGAGAGGAATCATTTAGAGAGGAAAAGAGGGCAACTCCAAACAGCTTTGTGATGGAAGAGGTAGATCACAGGTGGGAGGGGGAGAGGTGACTCAGGACTGGGAGAAACCTGTCCTCCACTGAGGAGGAAAGGAGAGGAAAGTCTCCTAACTGCAAAGTAGGGGATAAAAACCAAGGCAGTGTAAATTGAAAGACATGGTTGCCTCTGGTGACGCAGCTGGGCCCAAGTGGGAGGGTGGTGAGAGTAGTTGAGAGTGAAAAACAGGCCCCAAACTGGTGTTTCAGTGGAGTAACCTGGCAGGAGATGAAAATGCACCATGCAGGGTTAGGGTAAAGTGACAGAGAAGTGGGAACAAAATCCAGAAAGGGAAGCGTTTGGGAGAAGGAGGGATACAAACAGGACAAATATGGCATCTATGTTGAGAAGATACAGGAGAAAATTGCTTACAATGCATTGAGGGAAAGGCAGGAAGCTGCTGTTGTGTGCTGCCAACACACACAAATGTGGCTGGTGAATGGAAAGTTATAATATACATTATTCATCGGGGCAAACTTAATTTTTAATGGAAGAATATTTCTATGCCTACCTCACGAGAAATGTGTGAAGATCTTTGGGGACTCATGTTTTGTGGTTTTGGTTATTCACATGGGCATAGTGAGAGAGCAAAGCACAGGAAAGCAGCACACTATTTGAATGCAGACTTCATACTGAGGCAAGGTAACTTTCTCCATGCCCAAGTGGTTTTATATCTCAAAATCTAAAGAACTTCACTGTGTCTTTCAAAAATGCAGGGAACTCCTACAAGTTTCTTCCTTTCTGTCTCAACTGGACCATTAAGAGCCTTCCTCTAAAATTTGGATATGGCCTTTGAAAATATTATTGTTACTATTATTTACCAAAAAACCTCTTTCAAATTAAACAAAAACAAAAAACAACCAAACAAAACTGATAAATATTTAGTAAGTATAATACAAGTGATCTGCTGCACCGGTGGTAGATACGTTTAATAAATTTAAGAAACAGTAAGAAACATGCAGCGATGATATTTTAAAATAATTTTTCTGTGATCTTTTCTGAGTACCTGCCAATACAGGCAAACTGAATTTTTAGCCTGTCAAGTACTCTGACCTGTCATTCATGTCTTCTAGTTTCCAAAACATATGCACTAGTCCTCACTCTTCTTCAGTGAATGCACTCCTCTGACCTGGTATTATCCTCAGTTTCTTGCCACAAAAGCAGCTGATGAAGTGTTAGACCAGGGACTCTGGGTAGTGTGTTTTAAGAAGAGAAATTGAGATCCATGTTTCATACAGTCTATACTATAGCACTGAGACTGGATGTTCAGGTGTTTGGTGGAGGTCAGGACATGGGGAATGTTTTCGAGGGAGAGAAAATTGGCAATTAAGATGGGTCTGAAACTGAATTCTCAGAGGCTCCTGACTGAAACCCGAAACTGTTGCAGTAAAAAAAAAGAATCTGTTTTGCTTCTCAGAAGCAACTGGTAAGACTTTGTGTCTAGTGAGGATACGTGTCTGCACTGCACAAAGCCCAGTGGTACACTGACAGTTACCATTGCCAGCTTTGGTATGACAAATACTCCAGCAATGGTAATAGAGAAGAAAATGTATCCTCTTGAAAAGACAGTACAGTAGTAGGTTAATGCATTTAGATGACAACCAACACTCGAGAAAAATTGTTTAGAACAAACTTTTAGGCACTGGAGCCAAAGGACATGAAATTTTTTTCACAGCACTTGCATAACTCTCTTGGGTTTGAAATGTGCAGTAACTGTTGATTTCAATCTCTAGTTCATAGCCTTTTTTTTGGTAGAATTTTTTCTTTAAACTTCACAGAGTCCAATGTAATAAGTTACCTAATTGTCCATCGTCTGTTCATAAATCTGTGTGGTACACCTCTCCTTAGACTTCCCATTTCATTGATTAGTGCTGCTGTGGTGTTTCAAGCATTGCTTTGTATTGTGTGAAGCAATTTGCAACCCTTTTTTGAGAAACATGTTTTTGTTGGGATACAAGAGTATCTCACTTCAAATTTCTTTTTCAGTTCTCCATTTTTTCTGACTGTTTCTTTTTTAAGTGCTAGCTTCTTTGGCTAAGATAGAACCGAAAGCATAATTCAGATTTTTTTTCTTGTGTTATTTCAGAGGACATTTCTCTGCTATAAATGTCTATTTAATACAGTTTTCTAGCTCAAGTCATCTATTATGGTATTCACATAGTGTTTGAGACACCTTCTGAAATTACAAAGAGGTCAGAAATAGTACAGGGACTGCACTTTTTGCCAGAGAGGCTCTAGGGAGACTGGCTCATAGTGGCTTCTACATTTGGCTTGCTTGCTAACTGCTGAGTTGTTTTAATAGCCATCCTGTATAGATCTTTTTGCAGAAACTTAGACACAGACTTTTTAAAAAGTATACAGTTTATTTACCGAATTCAGCTACTCTAATTATCACATAGCATAGTAGAATGTTACATTGTATTAAAAAAGTTTCAGAATCAGTTTGGATGGAGAAATGCAGGACTACCCATTTGGTGTATTTTGCACCGTCTCAAGACAAACTTTTCTGGTAACCTGAGGTGTTGCTGTAGTATTAAGTAGAAACTTCATTTATCCACTGTGGAAAGAGAGACTGCAGATAGATAATCTACAGGTTTAAAATTAGCAAGGGTGTAAAAATCCACTATAAAAATCGTTTGCACACAAATCAACATACAAGTTAGTTCTGCACTCCTCAAAATGCTGAAGGAGGATTGAAATTTCCGTACCCCTGTGACTGACAGCCAGCTACTTTGCTGGTGCTTTTCTTATGCAATCTCCATCACTGACTATCTGTAAGAAAATCTTGTGATTCATTTACTGCTCCATTCCCACCAAAGTAGATACCTGGGTTCATAAAACTGTCTGCTAAGTAATAATTTCTGCTATATAAAACAAAACCACTACTGTGGTAAATCCATTGCAAAACAGGATCCTGGGAAGTACTAATGAATCTCCTGCCAAACTGCTTAAATCATGACTTTGTCACAAGCATCATATGTTTATAATCTTGTTATGATAGTGAAGCCTTATACAGCAGTTTCTCTATAATACTTTTGTAGCCAGTTTAAAGCCATGTGGTGCATGTATTTCCAGGTATACATTATTATGCTGTTGTTGTGGCTACACATGCACCCTCAGCACTCTCATGGTATTTTCTCACTGTACAACAGTATACTTGAAGTTAAATCATGTCATAATTTATTTGTACATGGTGACTACATATGATGCTCCTGATAGCCACATGTGAGAATTCCGTTTTAGCTTGTTATGTCTTCACATTCAGATTCTGAGAATTATATAAAAATGATGGATTGATCTCCAAATAAGCCAAAGATTGATATGCAGCTTTGGATCTCTGCTAATGTCATCATTTTTACTGTGCTTTTACAAAGCCCAAGTCTTTAACTATAATTCTAATAAGTAGGTATAGGAACACATGATTTTTATCTTCTGGTTACTTAGCAAAAAGCTTGCATTTGGAGATCATTTTATTAGAAGACCAATGATATATGTATTAAAAAGATTAGAGTTGAGGTTTTATCTGTATTTTGCCATTTATTAATTAAAGGCCATAATTTGCTTATGGTTTACCTTTTTAATACCATGTTATGATTGGATCACTGTAGTATTTAGAAGCTGCAAACAAAATCAAGGCTGCATTACCTTGAATTCTGAAAAACCACATAGTAAAAGGAAGCTTCTGCGTGGCAATTGAAATAAAAAATCCTCAGGGACCAGGGAGGGAAAGAAGGACCTTTCCTGACTGACTTAATTATTTTTCTGTGGCAGAGTGACTTGTTCAAGGTCATAGAAGAATTACATTTCTGTATTGGTGAGCAGGTGGGAAAAAAAACAGCGGATGTTTATTCTGCACTTTTATATGTAGGTTTTTTTACTTATTTCCTAAGGAAGTAAGTCTTCTGTGACCATGTTTGTGCCTTTCCCTCATTTTTTTTCCTCTCCACCCATAAGTTTTGTCCCAACTGATTAATAAAAACTAATTTGAAAGAGGAGTGAAAGTCTTAAATAGAATTGTCTTTCAATGAATTTTGTGGAAGCAGATGCCAGGAGGGAAGAAGAAATCATCTGAATGTTCTTGCTACAGTAAAGCTGCAGTTCAAGTTCACATTCACAAGACAGAACTACATATATTCCCAACAATGGGAAAACTTCTAGGATGTCAGATCAGTTCTCTTCCTATTTTGCTGTAAGGATCTGGAGCACAATGCACAGCTGTCCATGTAACATACACTAGTTTATTTGGCACCAATCTGGAGTGAAATAACAGGTGTTCCTGGTGCCGAAGTGAGGATACTTTTCTACAGCTTCAGGACTTGCACCCTACAAGCCAATGGAGACAAACCAATGGCTGGTTTGCTCAGGGATGGGGTTATTTCTTGGGGCAGATCATAGAGGCAGCACAGATGTAATCAAAGCTGAACTCACACTCTTTAAACAAAAGATGCTGCTCACAGGTAAGTCAGGCATATGTGTAGATGTGTCACTTAGGGACATGATTTAGTGATGGAATTAGGGTTAATGGTTGGACTCAATCTTAAAGGTCTTTTCCAACCTAAATGATCCTATGATTCTGATTGTGGAACCATTTGTTTAACGATAATGTTGTTCTTGAATACATATGGTAGGGAGGAGAAATTCCCTGGGGAGGGCTTTGGAAACCTTCCTCTTAAACTCTAAGTCACCGGATTGTTTCTTTTTAGGAAGGAATTGGTACATCTTGAATCTTTGATTTTATATTAATTTTCCTTCATATGGTCTGATTCTGTTAAGAACCTAGACAGTAGCTCTGCAGTGTGTCATGGTAAACAGCATGTAGGTCGGTGCCATGTGTTAAAGCTGGAAAGTTTCTTCACTTTTTTTTTGCTTGTTTAGAGGCAGCTTGTATTAAACACTTTCCCCCTCCCCTTTTTTCTCAGTTGTATGGTTAGGAATTGCTTTACTACTTGTATATCCTGTGGTAGTGTTTAATACTAGTTAGACCTTTGGCCATCCATACTTCCCTGAAATCTAATGTTGGTTTTCATTGCTGGGGATTTCCTGGGTGCTCACATGCCTTTCTTTCATATCTTGTCTCCAGATTCACATCTTGGGCAATCACACCAGTGTTATGGTATAAGCTGTGCAGTTTAACTTCTCTAATTATGAGACTATTTGGCCACTGTCAAGACATTTGCTCAACTATCTTGCAGTGAATTCAAACACAAGTGCCAAACATGGTTAACTATTAACTTCATGTCATTATCGTTCCATCTAAGGAATTCCATCTTGCTATTCCTGACCAGAGTTTTTCAGTATAGTGGGCAGAGTTTTCAACCTCAACATAAGCAGTTTATGTCTATTCTTTATTTTTCTTCCTCATTATGATCATGTCCTTATAATTAAAAACAACAAAACATACTCACTACCAGCTGAATTTTGTTAGACTAAGTAAAACTCTTCTCATATGATAGAATCTTAATTCTTCTATCTTTCTGGTAACCCTTTCCACACTTTTATTTTGTAGGAAGAATAATTTAAACTGGTAGATAGAACTGTACTTAATATTCCTGAATAGATCTTGCCAGGGCTTTGTATTACACCACAACTACACTTCCTGCTTCTGGAAATTCCACATGCAGTGTATCTAAGGTCGTGCATCTTATATCTGCTTCATGATGGTTGCTAACAACCCTGTTGTGGTTGCCTGGTTTTATTTGAGGGGTATTTTGGTGAGCTTTCTGCTTCTTTGATAATGTTACTGAAGTTTCTTGTAGCTAACGTTAACTTGACTGGAGGCACTCCGGCTAGGCCATACAGAATGAAAGCTATTAGGCTCACCTCCGGGTATTAAGGATGGGACCTGTATACTGCAGCTACTTTTTGGAAGAGGTGGAGCATGTTGACAGCATACATAAGGCGAAAAGTGTCCGTCCTTTGCCCTACACCTTTATCCATTTTAGCACTGTAAAGAGCCTAGTCTTAATGAAGCTGTGGGAAATTTACTTAAATCCATTCTAGACTGCAGCACCATACACCTTTCAATAGGCAGCAGTGCTTCAGCAACTCCTGTCCTTCCCCTCTGGCCACAGCTCCAACTCCTGAGCAGGCCTGAAATGTTGGTTTTTGAGTCCACATTAATTCCATGCTCTACTTCAGTATTGCCTCACAATGGTTTGAACTAGCAAAAAGTGAACGAGTGTCTGGGAAAAGATGCAGGACAGGAATGGGACCATGCAAAACTGATATCACCACTCTGAGACGTGTCTGTTGAACCATAAACTTCAGTCATCACCACCCCTAACGAGACTGCAGAGCTGTATGAAAGATGCTACATGTGGGATCTGTGAAGCTGCTTACATGAAACCAAGTCCTTCACCAGGAGTGTTTATGTTTGGCTTAAGAGGTGTGAGCTGAAGCAACAGGCTTATGCTGAAACTCCTAACCTAGATCAGGTATACTGAGCATAAAAATTTTCACAGTTATTTTCTATTCTTACCTCAATGGAGAAATAAGCAAAAATGACACTGTCCTAAACTAAAACCTTGTACGTTCCCTAGGCTATGTAGAGCGAGATGAAAACCTCAGTATTGTTTAAGAGTAGCAGGACCTGCGAGTTCAGAGTTGCTGTATCGTAGCCTGGAACACCAAAACGAGAAAAATCCCATTTGCAAACAGACGAAGCCTACTACAGATTAGGCGGTATTTGGACAACAAAATGGCTGTGGTTGTGGCTATAGGTGATCCACAGGAGCGCAGCTGGAAGTCGGGGAGCGGGGGAGCCCCAACCCAGCACTCCGGGTCCGATTCGCGGCCGCGCTGGGGCGCGGAGGGGCCGTGCCGCAGTTACCGAGAGCCCGTCCCAGGGACTTACTGCGGGGGCGCTGCGAGACGCGGAGCGCGCAGCCCCGAGGCGCGCACGGCCGGCGGCTGCGCCTTCCCGGCGGGGCTCCTCGGCCGCCGGCCCCGCTCCGCCGGGCCGGGCCGGGCCGGTGCCGGAGGGGCAGCGCGGGATCTGCGCGGGTCCGGCGCCCCTCGGGGCGGGCGCGGGCCCGGTGCCGGCGGCGCGGGGCGCAGGCGCGGGGGCGCGGGCATGCGCGCTGTGCGGCGGGGAGCCCGATCTGATAGGGAGCAGGGGCTGACACTACCCCCGTGTGGGCGGCGGAACGTCCCGAGGATGACGTGCGGCGTTCTCGAATCCCGTGTCTCGCTCGCTCGCTCGCCGCCGCCGCCGCCGAAGGAAACGGGAAAAGCAACAAGGAGGCAGGAGCAGGCGCGGCGCCATGGCGGCCCTGGAGCGGCCCGTGCCCAGTCCCGAGGCGTTCCTGGGCCAGCCCTGGGCCGCCTGGGTGCGGGAGGCCGCCCCCCCGCACACGCACGGCGCCGCCCCCCCCGCACAGTAAGGGCAGGGACCGGCCGCGGTCCGGCTCCGCGCGCCGCTCCCCCCGGAGCGGGGCCGGGGTCCGGCCGGGCCGCCCCCCCTCCCCTCCCCTCCCTCCTCCCGCCGGGGCCGGGAGGTGCCGCCCCCCGGGCGCTCAGCTGACGCTCGGCCGAGCCCCCGTGCCATGTGTGCGGGAGGCGCACGCCGCGCCGCGCCTGCCGTGCCGCTGCCCCCGCTGCGCTGGGCCGGCGCCGCGGTGGGGGAAGGGGGCGAGGGGGAGGATGCGCGGAGGGCCGGAGGATGCCGCGGGCGGGGAGGGGGGGGCGAGGGTGCTGCCGCGGGGGGCCCGGCGGTTCCGGTCCCTGGCAGATGCTCCGACCATTGTGCTTTTGCTGTTGCAAATAGAAACACTGCTCACCTCCTCACCTCTCCTCCTCCCCTCTCCAAACAATAAATGCACACCTCAGGGCCCTCGGCGCTTCCTGACTCTGCTTCTCTTCTGCAGGTGTAGATCTGGAAGAGACTGGAAAGGAGGGTGGAAAAAGCAGGGAGGTTATGAGGCTTAATAAAGAAGGTAAGTGGATAGTGCTGGCACACCTCTCTACCTGTCTGTCTCTTAGTGGTTGTGGATGACTGTGGTTTGGCCTTGACAGGGTGGTCTGAGAGCATATGGATCTCTCTGCCTTGAAGAACGTTTCAGGGCTGGATACACGCAAATGACTGTCACTGTGTCAACTTCTTTTGAAGTATGGGTATAGCAGGTGTATACATGCAACTGACAGACATGGTAGAAGATAAGACAGTTCTGAGTCAAAAGACAACTACACATCAGTGGCCATATTGGATTTTTTTGTGGACCCTGTCCCTTGGTGCAACGTTCCAGTTGCTCCAGTGTGAAGTAAGCATATCAACCTTAAACATTATATTATTATTAGCAACTTAGTGGAAACATTTTCACTTGCAGTGAGAAAGGGTTCGTTACAGTCTTTGAGTTCATTCACTTTAGCTCAAATCGCATTTTATTCGTCGTTCTCACTGCTGAGTGTGACCTATAGTCAACTGAGCAGCTAGCATCAAATATTATCTTAGGTTACACTAACCCATGCATATTATGCAAAAACAAATAAAATGAGTCGTTTGGGTCATAAGTTCTTCTAGTACCATCAGTGTGAACAGGCAAATTCCAGGTTAGTGGCATTTGCTAATACGCCAGGCCTGACACAGTTCTGTCACCTGCAAGAGGAGAAACTTTAGTGGTGAGCGTAGGCAAATCAAATTTACACATTTTGTTTGTGATGTGTGTCATTAACATCATGCTGAGGTAACACCTAATGCAACTAGTGAAATGGTTCAGGACGTTTTTTCAAGTAGCTTTGTGTTTGTTTCTGTTTTGTTAGGAAAGCACTTTATGTACACAACCTCTCTGTCTTGAGAGATGCTTCTTGGGAAGTCAGTTCGTGATGAACGATCCTATCATAGTGAAACTTTGGTGTGACTTACTTGTGCTGAGAGAAATCCTGCTATTACCTGTAATGTCATAATGTATCTTCTGAAATGATGTTAAGTTTCTCATTATATTATAGTTGTCATTGCACGTGCGTTCGATTTTGAGCATCTTGGCAGCTCAGAGGAATCTTATGTTTTCTAAACAAGCTCTTGATGAAAGAATTAATTAATCAGTAATGTAGATTTGTATGATAAACTATAAAATTGCATGGAGTACACATTAGAGTTATTTAAAATACCATAAAACTTCCTTTTTGAAAGACCTTTACAGAGATGCCAAGCTCGATTGTGCTCCTATCTTGATTCTTATGTGCCTGAACCTCTCTATTTTGTCAGCCCAAAGATAAGTTAGCAGCAGAACTGGGATTTTCATGTAGTTTATTTATAGGTAAAAGGTTCAAGGCTCTGTACATCTGTCAGTAATGTTGATTCAAAAATAATTGAACAAAAATTTTGCTACTTCAGCTGTGCCTTCATAAAGAGCTTAATTTGTTGAGATAAAATGTTTTATGCACAGAAGTCCTTGAACACAAATTCTTATTATAAGCTTGAGACATAAAGATTGAAGCATGTCTCTACTCCTTAGTCATACATAATATGCAAATTTTTTCCTAGAACGATTGAGTTTAAATTATCAGTTCTAATCTCGTTTGGTTTTTTGGGGGGTCAGAGACTCCATCAAAGGAGCTCTATTTAAACTCACTATCCAGAAAAATTACTTCCAAACAAAGTGTAATGTCGTTGCTGACATTATGATCATGACAGGTGTGAAGCACTTACTGGCTTTTATAGTACTTATGTCATAATACTGTGTAAAAAAACCCCAAAATTGACTGTTATATTTAGAAAATAAAAAGCCTTCAGGGATGTTATTGCTTCCAAGTAGTAACTTGTATTAGATCACTTAGAAAGAACTTCCATGAAGTTTGAATAAATTAGTATGTGTTGAAGTATTTCTACTATATTCACTTAGGCAGTCTGTTAAGACAGGTGTTTTCATCACACCCATCTGTGTGTCTAAACACCCACTGTAAATCTTCCTTGGATCTCACGATCTTTATTAATAAAGGTGGGGAAAAATATGAAGAGTTAGATTGGTCTGCAGAAACATTTCTCATGTATTTGCAGAAATGCTTGTACTTTTACTCTGACCTTGCTCACATGTTGTGTGACATGTTGAATTTTTTTACCTGCTTTGTTCATAGGTAAGGGTTGTGGTTATGATAGGTCTGAATACAAAACACAACTCCTTTTTTTTACAATCTTACCAACTTGAGCAGACCTTTTTTATGGCATCTGTGGTGCCAGGAGATTGCAAGTGGTGTCTTAGAAAAATCAAATGTTACTTGTAACTTATTTGTATCAAGTAACTGGGGGCAACAGACGGTCAGGATTTTAAGTATCAAAAATTACTTACCTGTTTGATAAAGATAGTGTAAAACCTGGTCTCTCTGCACTTACTTCTTGACATATTTGTCTGCATTTCATCATCTTTAGTTGATATGACAGGTTTATATGGCCATTCCTTTGTAAGCAGTTAAGCAAGAAGGCTTTTTAGAGGAGTGAAACTGTGTGCAGAGCATGGTGGGAGCTAAGAAATGTGAAGACGTTGGTCTCCAGACCATGACAAGGTGTTTCACTTTGGTTTTGTAGAAAAACAATGGTGTTAGGTGGCAAAAAGTGCATCAAGTTAGCTTGATACCTGCTTTGCTGCCTCCTTTCTGGTTGTGTACCATGCATGTTTAGAGCGGTGAGCTGCTCTTCCTCCTCACTTTGGCCTAGAAGGGGATGTGGGAGGCAGCATTTCCTGGAGATGGGGGGTAGGAACACTCCCTGCCTAATCCCTGCCTGCCCAAGGGGTTGATATTTGCATCCCTGGGCAGAGGGGTCACAGTCTGACTGCACTGTTCATTTCTGTAACGCAAAAGATGCACCGAGGCCATGTGCCCCCTGTGCCCCATCTTAAGGGTAAAAATAAAGACACAGAAGTAGTGCTCACTGCTTTCCTTTATTCTGCAGTGTATATGTAGGCAGCATAGAGGGAGAGAAATTTCCTGAATGTTTGTTCAGTTTTCTAGACAGAATTGCTTTTTGCATGCTGATACTTAGAGTAAGTTTTCCTATAGCAAGTGCAGTCTGTCCATGGTTGACTTTTACTGGTATGTGGGTTTGTAGAGAGGGGGTTACAAGGTTCCAAGTGTTCACAGAAAATGAGAAATTTTATACATAAATGTTTGTGCCAGAAAAAAGAAACTTATCTGCTTATCTAATCAGGAAACAGAAACAGTATTGTGTAACTTATCTGACAAATCACTACCAAGCAACTGGCTTAGCTAAAAGAGGGGTTATCAGAATTAGAGCAGCATTTAGAATTTATGTTGAATTTTAAAAGGTTGAATGGCATATTTGAAGAATTGAAGATTTTCTTGCAGATAGCAGGCATAGTAAAAGAAGTCTTTGAGAAATTGTGTTCTGTAAAACATCACAGTAACTGTGTGCCTGAGGCAGGTACAGTGTTCAGTTATTATCAGCCATAACCTGTAAATGATTATAGATTAATTTTGGAGGCACGTGTTCTACTTTATACAATATTTGAGAAAGTAATGGAAGAATGGGATTTTTTTGGTTTTGCATACAGAACTTGTATTAATAATTGTTTTAGTAATTTGCAAGTATTGAGTGCTGTGAGTGTTTGTAGGTAGACACAGGCTGTAAAGGACTAAAAGATATCCTGTGTATCTTCGTGAATTACAGCAGAGTTAAATATGACCTATGGGATTTAGGTCTGTGTCTGGGTACTTGGTGTCATAGTCAACTTCAGTTTCCCAGTTCAGTGGGTTTGTATTATTGAAGTTTCAATCTGATGATGTATGTGTTTTGTCATAGAGAATCTTTTCACTAACCATACTGATTTGTTATTGTTTGATGTTAAGAATGTTATGTAAAAAATTCTAATTGTTTTTCTGATTTTGTGTTAAAAGCAGAGATTTTTTTATCTTTATTGTTCTGCCTCAAACTTGACCATTTTACTTTATGATTACACATGCAAACTGGAGTTTTAATTCTATTGGATAATTGTTTACAATGTATTTTTTTCCTATTTTGACTTCCCACACAAATATCTGATGGAAAGTTTTTTGATAAGTCCTTTGGCAATGTAAGAACAAAATTAAAGGGAGACTGATTAGTTTTGCTTTCAGTGTATTTTTAATTCTTCAGAAAAATATCTTGATGATTTTATTATTCTTCTTGGAAAAATAAGAAGTTAAGGAGGTTAGGTGGTGGTAGGAAACACTTCTATGGGGGTAAAAAGGATGTGACATACAGCGTTCTATTTTATGAAAAGCAAGAGGAAGAGAACTAAAATTATTTATGGGGAGATTGTGAAAGAAGAGAAGACAAAACCAGATGGTTAATGTAAGCATAGAGGTTGGAGTTGACTTTTATTTCATTTTTTTTGTTGTTGTTGTTTACTAGTGGTTTGCCCATGGTGCTATTTGTCTCCTTTAAAAACATACTAAACAAAAAAGAATAAAAACGTTCTTGTTTTTCTTACCTCCTTCCTCTTCCACCTTTTTGTGGTAGTAGGGAATGTTAGAAAGGGCTGCGAGGGAAAGACAATTATAACAAGGTTTTAAACACATACTCCGAAAGAAAGAAGTGAGGTTATTGAATTTAGACCACCATAGTTGGGGATTTGGGGTTGGTTTTGGTCTTGGTTTTGCAGTGGGCAAAAGAGAGGGTTGAATGTTGTCTAATTTTCTGTCTCTTCTCTGTAAGCCAATACAGTCTTCCAGAGATATTGATTCTTAAAGAGATGTAATATTCTGTGGTGCTCGATGAGTGAAAGAACTGAGGATTGGCAGGGCAGAATGTGGCTGTTTTCAAGAGAAACTTTTTCTTACCATTCTTATCTTTATGCTGGGAATAAGAACAGTAAGCAGAGGTCCCCATGGGGTCTTTGTTTAGGATAAGAAATGACAGTGGGATTGAATTCTGGTGTGCATTCTGGTGTGTAAGTGACTTCTCAGTTCTGTATATGATATCTGGCTCTGATTTTTTTTTTTCATATGGACAGCTTCTGCAGGGGGGTGGCATGTCTCCTGGTTATGGCTGTCACCTCATTTAATGTGTTTCAAGGAATGATGACAAAGGAAGAATGAAACATTTTGTATGTTAGCGCCCAGAAAACTTAGTCAGGATTGTAGTTTATCTTCATAGTTACAGAGTTATTTTCTGAAACCTGTCCTTTAGTTCTTCATCCCACACACTGGATAAAAGGAGTGGAGTAAGGCTCTCTGATCAGACATTCTGTGTTTTAAGTCAAGATTTTGATGGTTTTGAACGTGTATCTAAAACTGTTCTGCTGTAAATGACTTCATTAAAAAATCTGGTTTTGTTAGGTGCCACATATCTTGATGAAGTTCAGTATTTGTGCAACAGTTGTTCTGAAGAGGTTAGATCTCCTGTAGTTTAAGGTACCTTTTTTGATTGTGTGTGGGGAAACCATGTGTGATTCCCTGTCAACTGCCAGCAGTGTCTCTAAGGATCTGTCTCTGACATTCCTTCTACGTGTTGTAATTTATAACCAGACTTGAGGAAGAGGGAAATTTATGTGTTTACTAGAGGGTACCCCAAGCCCTGCTGTCACTACAGAAGGTAAAAGACTTTGTCTACCTAATTTTGATTGAGGTATAAAAACGTGTGTGTTTTCTTCTTGATCTGCCTCTGTATGTAGTTAATAGTTTATTGATGGAATATAGATTTCAGTGTATAAAAAAAAGACTACACAAGAGCTGAACCATTTCCACTGTGAAATGGAGTAATTTCTTTGAAATAGGCCTTTTTTTCTAGTTAATTAAAAATTAGGACATTATCAGGTTTTGCTTTACCTTTGGGGCAAAAAAATACTAGCCATTTAAGCAAGGCTGATGTGTATGAATGAGATTAAAGCACTGGAAAATCCTATAGAAAACATTTCAAATTACATTTTATTTAAGCTGTGAATCACAGGAGTCCTGTAGGCAGAAAGCATAAGTTTCTGATAGTCAAAGTGAAAGTTTCTGGTAGTCACTGCATGCATTACTAAGATCACCTTCAGTAAAAATAGTATTGGTCCTATGAGTGTTTCTTAAAGAGTTAACTCCAATATAAGTTTACATGAATGCCATGATTATTTATTATTAAGAGTGATTTTGGAGTAACTAGCAAGAAAAATTTTTGCTTTATATGGGCATAGATTAAGTTACTGGATCCTTCTGTCTTCCAAGTTCAACTCAATGCAGAAGTTCTTCAGCTTGTCTTTGAAAAAGCTGGTTCAGGAGTTAATGGTGCAGGATGCCAGGTGAAACTGGTGTCTTTAGGTAATTAATATGCAAAAAAACCCCTTGGTAAGTGCTGTCAGTAACTGCAAACAGTAAGGGTGTTTGACAGAGGTCTGTTAGCAAGTCTATAGCAAGAAATCTTTGATGGTTCTTTTGCTGGATGAGAAGGGTAGATGCTGTGAGAGCAAAATGGCCCAGTTTTTTATCACAGTGCTATGCAGCTGACTAAGCTGACTCAAATTGAAGAACGAATGCAGCACAGTTACTTGCAACTGATACGGAACAGAGGAAAACCAACTATTGCATGCATAATTTCTCTTTTTCTTTTCTGTGTCCCTTTCTACGGTTGATTTTAAAGGACTAGTTTTGTCATAACTTTTTGTATGGCTTATTAAAAGTTATGCCTGAAAGCCACTGATGTTGCTGGAGAAGTGAGCTTTCTGATTTCTCTTGGTCTTGTACTCATAGAAATGTCTTCCTTATTTCTGAAATGTTTTGCTTATTATTCAGCAATTTCCTTTCATATTTTACTAAGCTCTGTTAATAATACAATGCTTAAGCCCAACACATATTCCTATCTGTCTGTTTTCTTGGCAGTAATTAGAATTTACAATTATTTGGTCTTCCAGCTTTTTGGTTTCTGCATTCATGTATTTACGAAGTGTGTGCTGTTTGGCAAAAGAGAAGGGGAGTTTTCCGAGATCAGAAAGAGCATCAGCCAGAAGTAGCAACGAACTTGGCAACAGAAGTTCTAGGTTCTACACAATTCCGGTATCTGTCTAGTGCAGTTTCACTTAGTCCGTGGGCCCCTCCTGAATCATCTGTGAAACGGAAGCTGTTGTATTGTGACAGAGCTGTGCGTGGTACACAGGGGTAAGGCTGGCTTCCCTTTCCGTTCCCTGGGAGCAGGTGTTCAGCAGAAGAGACAGAAGGGTGACTGATGAAGTAGCATCAAGACATAAGAATGACTGGCAAAGGGCAAGAGTTCATACGGTTTGGTTCTGTGTGATCTTCTATCTTCTCTATGTTCTTTATTTTGTTTATATTTTTTTCTCTTATACAGTGTTTTATGTTTTCTGTCCAGTCATTCTTTCTCTTCCTTTTCTTCCTGCAGGGGGCTATACATACAGGGCAGGCAGAGTCTGGGAATTTGAAATTATATTTGGATTAAACACTGCTAATGTCATATAAATAGTAGTTGTTGAGAAGTTTGCTGGATCAAAATTCTCTTCTCTAGCAAGACAAAAGAGGATGGGACTGGACCTTTCCAGTGACAGAATAAGGTGTTTGAGCTTGTCATCATTTTGAGCTGAAATGGTCAGAATGGAAGCTAAGATTTAAAGAAATGTAAATCATTATGTGTGTTCATTTTTTAATCTCTGATAGGTATCCTGTCCTCAGGTGGCCACTTGTGATTGTCTAGATGAGATAGATTATCAGGTGATAGCATATTCCGTTGTTTTTTAAGCTGCTCTTAGTTATGTCATACTGAGACAGGATGATACGATGACTTAAACCTGGAAAGTTTGTTGGACCCATGCCACCACAAGAAACACTGACAGAACCAAAACCTTGTTTGTTTGGGTCTGATAATGGAGATAGAGGATAATGCTCTGGAAGAATATAAGTAATTGGTCTCTTACTGCAGTGACTAGGGAGGCAGTATTATTATTTGCATGATCCTAATGCCTAGCAGCCCCATCAGACACTAGATGCTACTGTGCAGGGTACCAGCACAGGGAGGAAGGGTGTGTGCTTGTGTGTGTTGTGAAATTGTGCTGCAGAGAACTAATTTTTTAGTGTATGACAAAGCAGGAGTTTTAATATTGACGAACAAAAGGACTTAATTGCTCAATGTGATAGATAGTTGACTTTAGGCTAAACTGAAGTGGCTTTCTTAGAACTGTAGCAAGGAAAGCTTTAAGGTGATATTTGGAGGGCAGTGAAGTTATTTTGCAAGAGCTTGGAAGGTGTCCTTACTCAGGTGTAGAAATTTGCCTGAATGAAGATACAGACTGGTTGTTGAAAGCTTCGTAAATGGATACTGACATCATGAGCCAACTAGAAATGTGAGCAAATGGTGTGACAGCAAGTAGGATGTGGAGAGTATACTGTACACATGACAGAGGAACCTGGAAAGCAAAGATGAGTTGTTCCCAATATTTAAATTTGGACTGGAGGATTGTGCATAGAAGGATGCAGAGAGTAAAGCAGTATTAGAATATAGAATAAGGAACTTTTGGAACAGTGTGAACAAGCAGGATAATGTTTGTCAGCATGAAAAAGAAGAAAATATAACTAATGTGAGGTGAAGGCCCAGACAAATCCTTAGCTTTTGAAGATGTTTAGAGCAGACTTTGTCCCAGGGATGCAAGACAGGAAAAGTCATTTAGATATAGATGTAACCTGAATGAATGGATCAAGAGAGAAGTTACTGGCAAAGGTGACATAGTAGTTTATCATAGTATTTTATATCTGAATGATGGACAAGTTGATTATGCTGTCCAGGGTGATCAAGAGAGGAGGTGGAGAAGAGAGGGTAGGAGTGGTGAGATCTAAATTCTGTTCTATCTGTATCGAGCTGAAGCTAACAGCTACTCAGTGGCAAGAAGTGTCAGAAAGATAGAATGCAATTTTTTGTTTAGACATAAATCCACTGTATTTGAGACCTATTCTCAGGAACAGAATGTAAAATTCTCAGACATGAGAGTAGGAGCAAAAGATACAGCTCAATGGAGACCTGCTAAAAGACAAAGGAGGAATAAGGAGCCTGCCAGTGCTCTGTGAAGGGATTGGTACAGGAAGGATGGGCGGTAGGAGAGGGTACAGCCATGGAAGTCAGAAACAGAGAGTGAATGTTTCAAAAGGAGAAAGGCATTTAATTTTTATGAAGAATGCACAAGGGTTATGGGTGGTAGAAATAATTAATTTGTGATGTTGCAATAGTAAAAGGTTTTTAGACATTTTAGTGAGAATAGTTTCACTGTAGTGCAAGGGATAGATGAAGGAAACTCAGGCTGAAGTTAGAGACAAAAGTGTAATTTGTTATCAAGCAGAGCATAATAATGTTAAAGGTGAAAGAAAGAAAGAGTAGTGTAGTTAGAGAATGAAGAGGTCAGAAGTAGATTTCCAAACACAGAAAAGACTACCTGTCCTGCTGTTCTGTCAGAGCAGAAGAAAGGAGATGGGAGGTATGGGCTGATGTGAGTGAGGCAAGTGGAGAGTGGGACAGATGTGTTTTATATCTATTGTACAAGGAAGAAGGGAGAGCTGTAAGGGAGAGAAAGAGAGTGGGAAGAGAGAATGTGAAATGGTTATTATGTTTTCCCTCTTTCTCTTGGAATAAATATTTGCATTCTATTGCAGAGAAAGAAATAGATACAAAAGAGAAGGTCTGAGGAGTGAGTCAAAAGTAGGAAGAAAAAAGGCTGAAATTGCAGGTGTGGGTTCAGCTCAACTGGAGGAATGGCACAGATTAGTAAGCAGCAGGAGAGAGAGAGAGAGAGAAAATGTACGATAACCTCATTTTCAGACCGGTTCTCTTTTCCGCTGCAAATTCTAGGACAGGCAGAATACAGTGAAGAAAATGGATGTTTAAGACGAGCATGAGTTCAGGATTGGTGGAGTTGGACCTAGTACTGGCAAGCAGAAGCAAAAACCATCACAAAAAAAAAAAGCCCTTCAAGGAGAGGGAAGAGTGTCTGGTCATATCTATAAGATCGCATGATTGACATGAAAGTAGTAGTTCTGTTCCTTGCAGTGCATCATAAGTAGATAATATGTCTACATGGTCTGTCACATACTGATACTGACTTGTACTTCCTGCTTCCAGAGCTGAGACAAGGCCATGGAATTGCATTGTCGTGGACTGGGCCCGGGTAATGTCGTATGCTCAGGGTGTATCGTGAGAGCTTGGGCGCGGTGCTGCAGTAACCATGGTTGTATGGCTTTTGCTTGTCTTGCAGGGCAAAGCAGCTTGTTCCTGTCTACACGCTACAGGCAGGCATGCTTTATGATACAGCATTTTTTTTTTCTCTGAGAAAGCAGGACATAATAATTTAGAGGGGTTACATGGAATGGCTGTCATTCATGTCATTCAGTGTTTAAGAAGTTAATCTCACGTTTTCACATCTTTTTAGTAGATCTAAACAACTGTTTAAAGAAGAGGAGAATACTGTGGGAGAGATTTGTTCCCTCATGCACAGAGCATTGAGCCGATCCTTTGACTTGGAAGGCTTTATTCATTACCTTGCCTGCCTTTCCCAAGCAACTTTCTGCATGTCCCTGTATGTTATCAATGTTCAGTCATCCCAGCAGCTTATACACGTCACCATGCAGAACTGCTGAGAAAACAGGGAAAGCAAAAAAGTATTCAGATTTTCTCTTCAGGGTCTCTCAGGGGTTTTTTTGTGCACTATAATGAAGTTTTGTGGTTCTGATCTGTATTCATGCTTTTGCTGTATTTTTGGCTTTTTAGAAGACTTGGAGAACCTTGGGCAAATATACTAAGAAACTGAATGCATGGCAATGGAAAAACATGAGGAGAAATGGGAGGAAAAATGTTTCAGCTCTTGAAATTATGGTGAGCTGTGTGTATAGTGCTTTTAATAGAGTCTTCGAACATTCTGTGCTTGGTGTAAGTTTTCTTCAGTTTCTCTCATAACTCACAACACACTGGGTGTGAACATTACCAAGCCTTGTAGGTATTTAAATTTTGAAAGAGGTAATGCAGCTTTACATATTTTTGAGTTTCTTGCTCATCAGGAAAAATTATTCTTGACTGCATTGCTCAGGGAGAGAATGCTACGAGTTTTATTTTGTGGCATTTATTATTCTTTCCAGCTTTTCAAGATACCTGTCACTATTCTGACTGTTTGTTTTTCAAGCTCCTTGGCAAATCAAAGGTATTGTAAACTTTTATCCCTTTCCTGGAAGGTAAGAGTTTATCCTCTGTGGGAGTTCTTGTAGGCTTTCCATTTGTTTTGAGTTTTTTTAACTTCCTTGTAATTAAGTATGTATTTGGAAAAGTTCTAAAGAGATGTGTCACATATGTGTTCAAATGATGTAATGTATGTAAGTGTTAGCTTTAAAACAGCAAGATATGGTCTATATTTCTGAGAGCTTCCAATACATTTCAGACAAAACCATAAGTAGTGTATGTTGTGAAGACAAAAATCAGTCTATGAATGTTGAAAAATTTCATGCAGTAAGCTATTTTAAGGAGGAATTTGAAGGAGGTAGAGAATAATTAGTTGATGTGGAGGAAGGAGGCATCAAAGCTGATAGTATAGCACACAGGAAAGTAGCATACAGAACAGATTTCTAGTGAAAGCAGTTAATTTGTAAAAATAAACTCTCCCTGTTCTGTTAATATTGTCTTACTGTCTTGGAGCTGGAAAGCAAAACCAATTGTAATTGCCAAACTGCAAAAATAACATAAATATTGAAAGATAAATCTTAATATTTCTTAACTCTGTTCCCTAAACATGCCCTCTGTTCTCCAAATACTTAAACATTCCCTTTTTTATTAGGCATCATCTCTTCTCTTTAATAGTGCCCTAGTTTTGCTACTAGGTAAAAAGTGAAGACAAACTAACGCATTGAGTATGCAACAACATTTGTCATTCTTTTACACTCTTTCTTCTGTATTAGTGCTTTTATTCCTATTTGTTTGTATATTACAGGATTGGAGGGTAAAGTGACATACAAAATTCTAAAGAGTTTTGACTCTTGTTCTAGAACATCAATCTTAAAATGAGCCTGTTGTGTCCAAATTCCTCTGAAGTTTAAATTTTTTTTTTCAAGAGAACCCCTTGAATATGGGCTTTCCATGGCAGATTTCAGACATGCCATGTGCAAGCATATTGTGCCATGAAAACAATACACAGAACAAGTGCTTTTAAAAGCCTGCTCATTTTAATACTGTGAGGTTGTGAGAGAGACTTTCCCTGTGTTCAAAATCATGATATTGAAGCTGCCTTGAGTAATAATCAGGACAGTGTGTATATATCCAGAGGAAGGGTATGACATACAACTCAAGTCAGTGTGAGGAGAGGCAGAGGGAATGAGTGGATGGGAAGAAGTCAGGAGAAGTAGGAAGTTGACTACTGATGTTTTTAGATCACCTCTCTTCATAAAGAGGCCCAAGGTGTCCTACCAGCTGTAGTGTGTAGAAATTAATCCTTTGTCACTGAAAGAGGATGGGCAAACATGGCTGCTGCTGCTGAAAGACCAATCGTACCTGCACTGGAATTAACTGAAAGAACACCGAAAGCCTACTGTGTACTGATGGGGTGTAATCCAGCCCTCACTGAAGTATGTTACTGCATAACAATATTGAAAGGAAAGGAACAATGCCTTATTTCTAGATTACAAAGAGAATACAGTACATGGAATGTATATATTTACAGGGGGAAAGAGAAAAAGCAAAATCCTAGAGCATATTACCTTTTCCTGTGACAGGTTGTGGTAGGCTTTACTGACTAGCACTCTGTTTACTGTTTTTCAAAAGTTGATGCTGCCATTGACACCAAATTTTACTCATTAAAGTAAGGACTGACATATTTCAAAATACATTGCTGGGGTTTATCTTTCTTCCAAAGAACAGTTACCCAAACCACACTTATGACAATAGGTCAGTTCTTATTATGGCAAAAACCTGCAGTACTTCACTATATTTTAGCAAGTCACCACATATTCTAGTATGGTGCTTTTCAGTAATTTTTAAATTACTTAAAAGCAGAATTTGATGTTACTGGTCCAAAAGCTAGCTAGCTTGCTCCTTTTCTGTGCGAACATTACAGTCATCTTCTTTTGTGCACCTGCTCTACCAGTGAGAACCGTGTACACTTTACCAGATATGATAGGATATGATTTTATAATTTCTAATTGGATTTTTTGGGCAGTTTTCTTTTTGTTGTGTTGTGAAAATGGTCATCCTGGATACTTCATGATTTTATTCAGGTTTTTTTTTCATCCAGAATAGGAAGGGGAACTAGCTGATGATACAGTAATAATTGAAGATTGTAACTGGCAATTAATTTTCACTACATGGGTAGATTTATAACATTAGCAAATCCTCCATGACTAGCCTGCAGCTCTGCCTTTTGTCTGGATGAACACTTGCTTTAGCCTGAAGCAATTTTTCGTTGTGCCCACCGGATTTTGCTGAGAATAAAACCTGCTGTGACCACCCAGCACCTCAAGAGGTGAATATATAAGTAAGCATCAGAACACCATAGTGCAAAATAGGCTGGGAATGTTGCATTTATTGAATGAAATAGTGGTTTAAAGAGGGAGCTTTAAATTGGGTAACTATTACATGATTGCAGTGTAATCTTTCTCTCTGCAGTTTTTCTCTTGTAAAATGCAGAGACACCGAATTTATGTATTTCATCATACTTGGAGCTTATGCAATTGGGGTTAAAAATACATTATGTTTTTCTTTACAACAAACAGAAGTAAACTTGGTCATGGTCCATTCTGAATATTTTGTATTAGAAAGAACTTCTAGATACAATAAAAGTAGAGATGAAGGAATTGCTTTTGAGGGTTGGTTAATTTAAGTGTTGCTCCTTTTGCAAAGCACTCTTGAAGGAGGCTGAAAGTGCATGACTGGGAGAGTAGAGGGAGGTGAATACTGCTGCATTTTATACAGCTTTACTGAAATGTTGTATCCCAGTTCTCATGTCCACATCTGGTGTTGGAAAAACTGGAAGGAGTTCAGAAAAAATCTACATTAATTTGAGGCCTGGATAATCAGCTTTGGAATGGAAGATTTAAGAAGCTCAATCTATTTAGTTTATCAACAGACAGTAGAGGCTACCTGATAAGTCTATAAGTACTTAGACAGGGCAAAGGTATCTGACAGTTAGATGGTTCTTTCTCAGGTAGATTAAGGGGATTCTCATGGCTGAAAGCTGAAGCTAGATCAGTTCAGACTAGAAATAAGATGCAGTTTTCTAATGATACAACTAAATAGGAACAGCTTATCAAGGGATGTAGTAGACTTTCTGTTGCACAAAGTCCTTGCATAAGGCCCTGGTGCTTTCCCTGGAAGCACACAGTGCTTTAGCCATCCAGAAATCTTGGGTTCAAGGCTAAAATAATATGATGGAATTCTGTGGCCTCTTTTAGCATAGAAAGTCAGTACAGATCACAAGGAAGATTTTTGTTCTAACTCCCTAAAATTTCATACATAGTCGCTGCTTCTTTTGTTAAAAAAATAAGCTCATGTGAAAGATGAGGTGACAAAAGCAAAAAGAAGCTGTCTGATGTGGTGAGTGAGAAGGGACCATCCTTTAGTAGAAGGTAAAAGAGAAAGTAAAACTTTCCAATCTCGCTTTGTATTTTTCTGGTAAGCACTGGTAAAACCACTAATATCCCTCCAGTCATTAATTCTAAGGATAACATAATCATTTACCAGTGTAACTGTTAGCCTTTTCAGAAGCATTCAGATCGTTTGTGCCTTCTCATTGTAAGGTCAGGTAATTGACAGCTGGACCCAAATGCCTTCTTCGACTTTGTTTGCAAAGCAAAGCAATCTTTGTCAGCATGTTTTCCCTGGTGCTGCCTTCTTGGCCATGGATTTATGAGGACATAGCAGGTCAATCTTTGTAAAGAGTAAAAGGCTCTGTAATTTCTAATGAATTGTGTGCGAACTGATTTTATCCTAGTTTTGCAAAAGAGACAGTAGGAGTTGTTTGAAGGATATTAGTACTTGCATCATTTAGTTTGCCTCTTTCTTGTAAAATCATCACCAGTATGACTGAAAGTGTCACATTTTTTCTTGGTTATGCCAACAGCAAGACCAATCAGTGCTGATTTAAGGTAGATTCAACTTAGATGGGAAATATTGTGTATGTGGGGTTAGAAGAATCACGTAACTTGCTTTTAGAGGTTTTCTCAGCACCAATGGTCCTCTAACTCTTGTAAGCACTGTCTACAAAATAAGTGGAGAGCAAATGTGCTGCATCTCAAGTTAATAAATTCTTCACCCTCATCCCATTACCAGTACTGCTGCCTCCAAAAACTTCTAAAAGAAGACAGTATGAATTGGTGTTATAAAAAAGAAAATAGTCAATATTGAACTTCTTTGTATTACATATTAGGGTTTGGGGCTTACAGATCCAACAAAAACTAAAGAATTTCAGTACTGCAGAATAGACTTTGTTGGTGGTGGTTTTGCTGCAGTTGGAAGGGCTAAAACAAATTGTGAATTGGACAATGAGGTTTGCTCCAAGTATGTGTTAGTGTGTGTTCTGTTGTAGAGCCATGTGAACTTTGAGCTTGGGCTTTTTCTGGTTGGGAGTATACAAGGTCACACGTATCCTGTGCTAGCTTGTAGTAGTACCATGAGGAGATTCTAAAGGCTCAGGAAATCTGAGTCTTCCTCAGTTCCTTGTTGTTGCCTGTGACAATGTTGCACAGCTTGGTAGGCATCTGATCCATCAGGTTTTGGCTGAGTAATTACAAAATATTTAGAAGTTTACATTTGGAGTCACCTTTAATGCTGCTTGTATAGTGAGCTGGACTGAATGTTTGGACTGTGTCCTTGTCATGGTCTCCTCAGTAGGTATATGCTGCTATCTAACAAATGTTGGATTAGGTCAGGATTTGCTGTAAGGCCTATATTCTCTGCAGAATACTAACAGCCATGCTAAGATCAATCAGATGATTGGTCTACTTAGCCTTCCCAGCATCATTTAATCCATACCTGCATTCAGGTAAATTGTGTTTGAGACTGTGGGAAATATGACAACAAAAGATGATATTTGCTTTGACATAAGGCGCTAAAAAGGGTAATTTCTAATATGATAGCAGGAGTTCAAGAAGGAGATGGAAACCCTGCAGGAGGGAAAGATTCATTAAAAATTGGAGGAAATAGTCAGATAAAGTTACTCTACTGGTGCAGCGTGCCTGGCCAAGGCAGTGGTTTGCTGGGGTGTGTATTAGGCAGATCTGTGTCACTATTGCTGTTGGATAAGGATCTCTAAAATGTATGGAAACTCTGTGGTACTGTAGAAAGCTCAAGGCTTCACCATCCTGTGAGGTACTGTTCCTCATGGCTGTCACTCAAGCTGGAGGTTAAGAGCACCAAAGTTCTTGTATCTCATTTGCTTTCTACAGGAACAAAGTACATGTTGAAAAAATCATGCTCTACATTGTCATGCAACAGTCTCAAAGTTTAAATGGATTAGGATCATCATCTTACAAAAGTTGTGCTTGCTTCAGAAGAAATAAGATGCAGAGCTTCAGAACCTCATGTAGCACATGACTGCACCAAACATTCAGGGTATTTTCTTGGCTTTTTGTCAGTGTCCTGCCTACCAAAAGGCAAGGCATCTTGAGCCATGTGTTTCCATCTTATGCCAATTGATTACAAAAAACCCGTTCCTCTCTTCCCCACTCCACTTGCCAAAATGTAACTGCGTGCTTCTGCAAGAAACAAATGACAGCAGTTATACCAGAAGAGTTCCTGTCCTGAAATGTGCAGAAGCCTGCTAACTTTCTAAACACTATATTCTTGATATGGCACATAGGTCAAATGCTGGCTCCAGAAGAGATGTCTATCTCTGTGTGTCTGATGGAGCTGAAACTGTGCTTTCTTACTGCCAGTCACCTACTGAGAGAGAGCCACACTGACCTGTCAGGAGGAAAAAATGTTATTTTTACCATAGTGACTCCTCAGGATGCAACAGACAGGATAGGTTCTGCAGTGTGGACATGGAAGTGTGGGATTGAAATACTTTGAGCTGATACAGGAGCTTAAGGACTCAGAGAGCTAGCACACAATCCTGACAGTTGCATCAGGCCATCTTTTAAATTGTGTGCTGGATACACTAGCAGCAAAGTGCAGCACAAATATACATTTGCAGTCTGAAAAAGATATAAAGCACATAACAAGGTTAGCTGGATTAAGATGAGGGATGGCACCGGAGCATTGCTATGTTTATATGCTGAAAATCTGCAGGCAGATTTCCTAAAAACGTATGCATATGTGTACACATATATTCATATATCTAGAAAATTGTCTGTAATCATGTTTGCTCTTGGGTTTCAAGATTTTTGTTAAGTATCTGTTGATTCAAAATGACCCTCTTTCAAGGTATCGCTTATGTTCTTCGATCTAATGTTGCAGCCTTTATACAGTGTGCTGGGGCTCTTTTGCGTAAATGAAAACTGGTTTTAATCCGTGATACATTTGAGATTGCTTGTCTTATTTGGCTATTCATATTTTAATAATTTAAAAAATTACAAGAAATCATACTGTTATTTGTTTCTCTTTTGAGTTTCTTATTTTGCTCCAGCTGCCCCTTTTAGCTGAGTTTAGCTATAAAAAGCATGTATTATATACTCTTAAGTGGAACTAATATTTGGGAGTTGGTCAATGTGTCTGTACCTTATATAGCTGGTATTTTAAGACAGTCCTTGTCCATTGTCAATATTTTAGGTGAACTGTTTTGCTTGCCAGAAATTGCTTCCTGAGAATTCTTTCAGTGATGTTGCAGTAAAAACAGCAACTGAAAAAGAGCAGAAGCCTATACCTTGAGTTTATATAGATACAAAACTTCCACAGGACATACTGGTTTGAAAGACGTCATGGGCTTAAATATGTTTACTATCAGTATTTAGTATATTGTCTTGCAGGTGTTTGGAACAGTTTGCCCTTGTCTTTATTAGCATCCAAACTGTTTCCTGCCCTGATCAGGTGACCTTTAGTTGACATCTGCTGTCAGTTAAACATTGTTGGTTCCTTAGTAGAGGAACTCACTGTGGCCTGGGGGCAGTGAGTCTGGCTGGGCACGTGTCACTTTGATTTGGCATTACTGGTTTGTTTTTCTCTGCTTATCACCTCCTTTGGGAGTGTAACAGTAAATGGATGGAAAGGGGTGTCAGAAGAAAATCAGATGTCCCGATCTCCGAATGTAATAAAATACCTAAAGTCTGAAGGCTTTTTTTTCTACAAAGGCAAATACCGTAAACATGATACTTCTGCATTTAAAAAGTGCAGCCACCTTTTAAGGATATTGTTGGTTTCATTTTGGTTTGGTTAATGATTTACCCTTTCGGAATCAACAAACAGTTTTAATGCTTTAGTAACACACTTCTCTAAAGCACTTGGCAGGCTGCTTAATAAATTAAGCCTCTCAAGCTTTCTGTGAAGCATCACAGATGGAGAAACAGAGAAACATGGAGAGGCCAAGTGACTAGCTCCAGACATAAAATAGATCTCTTGTTGTGTTGCTGGAGTGCTTTGGTTAAATGCACCTACCTTTGGAGATTGTGTGAGGCTGAGGTGAATAAAAATAAATAAATTGCTGCATATAATTGGAACACATGACATGTTTTAACAATATTCACCTTAGACATATATCTTGTTATCTACACAGCATAGCTTGTTGTATCTGCATAGAAGCTACATCCTCCTTACCACTGATATTTTTATGAAAGGTAATGGAGGACCAGGTATATGTGTGGGAACTGGGAGACTGACCAGCCACAGCTTTACAATGCTGCTGTCAAGTTAAGTTTTAATTTTCCTTTATTTGAGGAGAGAAAAACTGCCTTTTGGTCTCTCCACAAAGTGCCTGTCTTAAGGGCTGTCTCATGGAAGAGATTCTGTCATCAGAATAAGTGTACTTTATTTCTTACTGTTCTTGTTTTCTTTAATTGTTTTCAAAATTTGCTGTACTTGCAATCAACCAGATGTAGGTACTTAGCAAAATCCAGGTCTGTGAGACAGCACTGACAAAGCTTGCCGTGGAGTATAGAATGTGTACAGGAATATCTGTGGACTGCACTTCAGTAACCTGTGTACTGAAACCTTGGACAGCTTTGAAATGTGGGGTTCTTTTTCTTCAGAATTTGTGTTTAAATCAAAGGAGTTGGCAGAGTAGCAATTTGATGCTGCTGTGTATGTTCCGTAGCTTGAAGGAGGCTTTCCTTCTCTTTAGCAGGTATGAGTTAATTATTTTCAAGAGACCAAATTGGCTCAGAGTGTTCCTGTGGAGTTGGTTCATTCAGAGAGACGTGTTTCAGCAAGGAACTTATGTTGTATGTGTTAACTTCTTTTACATGGTTTTGAGTTGCTCCTGGCTTTTTTTTTTTTTTTTGCCATAACTTTGTTTTTAATTAGAGAGGTTTGAGCAAGTAAAAGGATGGAGGGGGTTAGAGGTGAGAGGAAATTACCCTGGAGTAGGATAGGCAAGAGGAGCTGGGGGGAATTCATACCGTGGCAGGAACTGGGAATGTATCATCTGAAGTTTCAGGGGATGTGTCCTGCCTAGTAGTGTGACCTCTTGCCTAATTTGCTTTGTGCAAGTGCTTCAGATATGCCTAATGTGAAGACGATGGGAGCTTGCAAATCATCAGAATCTGTTTGAAGGAGTCAAGAAGTGTGGTAAATGATTAAGGTTTTGTTTGCTTAGAGTGTCCTGAGTTTTGATGTGTCTGGGCTACTGACTGCTTACAGTTCCTTTGGTATTGTGTGTTCAGCACTCTGCACAGGAAGATATAGGGCAAAGTTTTCATTAACAGCAGCACAACTCCCATTATGAATGATCTCACTCACCTTACATGTCCAAAATCTTTCTTAAAAGTTCAGAATATTGA
Source organism: Corvus cornix cornix (assembly GCF_000738735.6). Taxonomy (NCBI): domain Eukaryota; kingdom Metazoa; phylum Chordata; class Aves; order Passeriformes; family Corvidae; genus Corvus; species Corvus cornix. The sequence goes on along the minus strand of NC_047057.1, from coordinate 12,988,361 downwards.
CTGTTTTGAAAATGAGAACATTTCTTCATGTAAGTCTGGAGGCTGTAAAATCTAGAAGTCTTCTGAATGTGACTGAGAGCCATGCAGTCAAATCCATGCATGTTGCCTAAGGAGATCTTTATATTCTCCTATGCAGATGTCGTGGTGGTATCAGTAATCCAGTCATTGAACTGTACTTTTGTTCTGTAACTTAATAAAGTGAAATGCAATTCCAGTGTGTGAAATAGCAGTTGACAATAGAACTGGAAAAAATAGTGCTGTATTATTTGCATAATTATTAGTTTGTGGGGTTTTTTTGCAAAGAAAAATATTCACCTGGGAGGAATGCTTCTGTTTTTGGGGGGGTTTTTTGTATAGCATATCCTTTTAGTGGAATTTTAGTAGAGATGATTTTATTCACAATTTCATCAGTGGTTTTGCAACAAGTTTGACATTTTGTAATGCTCTGTTTCCACAGAGGGGTAAGTCCTTGTAAAGTTATTGAAACATGCAGTTATAAAGCACTTGGAATGTAAACAGTAATTGTGAGCTAGCTGTGAGTATGTTATTTTAATAAGATTTGGGGCATGTTTTGATAATTAACTGGGCATGAATGATTACTAGTGATTTTTATGGTAGTATAATTTCTTTTTCATTATTGCTCTCTTTTTATTTTTTTTCTCCTTTCTTTGACAAGGGGAGTTGTCATCTGTTAATTTTTGGTAGCTATCCTGTTGATACTAAACCAAAATAAATTAATTGTGAATGGCCAACTGGTCAGCTTCTGAACTGTAAGTGGTAAATAGTTGCAGTATTCTCCTTGCTGTAAAATATAACTCTGAGATGAAACTCAATTTTCCCACTTGATGTATGTGGAGATACAGACAAAAATTTTGAATCCAGCATTAAATCTTAGTTATGCCTGTGTTTTCTCTTGAAAATGTTAGTGTATTGCTATTGAGTTTAATAGCCATTGACTTTGCTAGTGTTAGCTGTAAAATTCAGCTGGTGCATGAAACAGAAAATGCTTTCACTCAAATGATAAAAGAATAGCAAAGTAGTAATTACCAAGTTCTAATTTGTGTTTATGAAGAGTTTAGGATGATACAGTCAGGGAGAAAAAAAACCTCTCTTTTTCACTAACATGAAGCTATATTGAAAAAATGTAATATTGTAAGATTTTTAGTAGTTAAAATGCTGATCCAAGTATCCTTCAGGTATTGCAAATATAGGTAGAGTGATAAAGTTATAAAACAATTTTTCAGATAGTAAAGAAACTTATTAAATTGGTAAAGAAATTTATGGGTAAGGTGTCCAAACTGCCTTAACTGTATTGTATCATCATGTAACTATGCAGTAACTAAGTACCCTAGTAACTTAAGAGGGTGTGCTTCTCTGTAGGTAGTGCTTTCTTTTTCACAGTTCTTGCAGGCTTTTTGCATTGCAGAAACATGTTGTTAAAATCAAAATTTTTTAAAAGAGTCCAGTTTTGTTAACTGGACTCTTTACTCTTAAATGCTTGTGATTGAGAGACAAGTTTTAAACAGAGTCAAAGAACCACATTTTATGTACTGAATAATGTACTGCACTTGAACATGGAGACTTAAAATAACACATGTGGTATGAAACTAGTTTAGGAAGCTTTGAAGGTGCTTTGTATTTTAACACTCTGGAAGAAAGTGTATTTGGGACTTAAGAGTTTTCCTTAGGCGGAGGCTTTCTATGATGAATGCTTGAAAAAAAATGGACTGTTCAACCTTTCTGCTCTGATGACTACAGAATATCCTTTCTGTTGGAAAGTTGTTGGAAAAAATAGTTGTTATCATCTTGGAAACAAGATGGTATTTAATTGCAGAGTAGTTGGACAGATCATTTACAGAAGCTTCATTAACAGGGAGTTTGCATTAACAAGTTGTGTCTGCCACTCAGATGCACAGTTCAACAAAACTCACGTCTGTCAAAGAGGAGATTGGGAAGAAGTGCACATCACTAACTTTGGAGGTTTTGTGAATGATACTCCAAAAATGCACTTTACAGATGTGTATGGTCATTCTTTGTGCTGTGCTGAGTGGCGTGTTAGTGCTAGTTGGTGTTAGTATTATTTTTTTCTATACTCAGGTATTTAGACTCCTTAACAGAGTTTCACAGACTCTTTTGATTAGACTAACAATTCTGTCTGGTGTTATACTACCCTTCATTACCTTTCATTAAATCCATGCACCGCATTAATCTCTCACCAACCTGCTGGCAAGATTCCTGAGGCTGGTGCCTTCCGCAGCTCTGGTGCTGCAACAGCATACACAGTGCAGTCCTGCGCTGTGTTGCATCCCTCAAAATGTGCATGTACCTGTTCACACTGAAGCAGTTCCAGAGTTTGCTTCTGATCTGCAAGTTGGAGAACATGCAAACAATTTTTAGTGGACAGATGTTCACTTGCATGGCTGCTGTACCATATTCAGGCTATTTTCTGTTGAGGTTTTTTTTCAGAAGCTGAATTTTGTTGAATTCAGTCTTTTGGAAAAGTAGTAATACCAGTGGGTTTTTTCCAGATGAAATGCTGTGATAGGAATTAGCTGTCACTTATGCCATTGCAATTATCACATAAAGTTGCAGATGAGTTGTTAGCATTTATTCAAATGTGCATGAGAATGGATGTGCTTCTTTTCTTGTGTGATGCTTTTCGATAGTAAATTTGGAAGTGTTTAGTTATAAGTTACAAATGTACTTAACGCCTCTTGATATACAGGGAAAGACACTAAGAATTCAAGAAATTTGTCTAAAAGCTTTCCCCGTAGGGGATGAAGGAATGCAGGGTTTGACTACTTCTTTGTCCACTGTCCTGTCTGTTGGATTAAGCAGTAATTAGTAACAGCCCTCCAAGGATCTGTACTGTTAATGTAAATGGGGGTAAGGTTTGTTCCTAGTGATAATGTGGAGGATATTTTTGTTAAATGGAATTGGTGAAAAAATCTCTTAAGTGGTCTCTGTCCATGAATCTTGATGAATTTTTGTTGCTTTATGATGCTGGAGTGTACTTTAAATGCATGAGACAAGGCAGTGTATTTTTACTCCTCTATCTCCTTTTTCTTCTGTCAATTCAAGGCACTATCACTGCTGAAGCCAGATATGTGCCAGAGAGCTGTGTGTCTCTGGAAAGCTGTGTCGTGAACTTTATCTAGGAAACCTCTTGTTCCAATGAACCTACAATTAGATAAATCACGGAGTACTAGGCGGCACAGCAGACTTGAAGAAAAAAACGTGGACTCTAAACACATGAAGAATCAGTCTTTAAACACAACTGATTTGTTGAATTTTTTTTTTTTAGCTGTTGAAGAGCTAGCACAACACTCTTAATACTGGATGAAATAAATTAGCAACTGCTTCCCTACACCCCAATCCTCAGAAATAAATGAACAATTGCTTTGCACGCCCAAATCCTCAGAATAGTATAATGCTGGAAGGGAGATTGCTTCTAAGCAAAGTTGACAGGCATCAGACTGCAGCATAAGAAGTGTTAAGTGGTCTGTAGTCATGTACTTAAGATTAAAATTAGGAAAAACTGTTATCTTCCTATATTTCGAGTAGTTCATTTCACAAAAGCCGCCTTTTTCTCCTTTCCAGGAAGCAAAAAAACAGCTCCAGAGACATCTGAAGCTTTCCCAAGTCTCTGAGAACAAGAAAACAAAATCATTGCATTTTTTTTGTTTGTTAGGTAGTGAGTATTACATATGTGCAGGTGAGAATATGACTTGTGCAGTATTCAGTGTGGCAGAAATCGAAGCACAACAATAATGTGATTGAGCTGACAAACTGCTTCTTTCTTTTATTAAAAGCTTCCATTAATAGCATTTATTATATTAGTGTGTATGCCTTTGAGTGACAGTATTAAACCAATGATTTGTCTCAGGAGTAGGTGCTGTGCAACATAACAAGTTGATGACAGATACAAGTAATAAGTGTGTATTCCATTGCTTTTCATTTCTTTCTTTTGCTTCTTCCATACTACTAGATGGGCAGGTTACTTTAGGCTTGCCCTGTAAATTTTTTTAAAGTCTTCAGAACTGAAATATCTTGATATTTCTGAGGGAAAATACTTACAGTTTCTTCTGCTCATTCTTTAGTTGATAAAGTCTCCTCAAGATTCTTAAGGCCTTTTTTTGCTTGACGTAGGAACAAAAAACTTTATTATTTTTACTCTCATTTAATGGCAGCAAATTTCATGCGCCTATCTTGCTAGTGGAGTTTGCTCCTTTATAAAGTGGTCACTTTAACTGCAAAGGTTTATTTTTTGATTGATCCTGTATGTTTGAGAAACTGTTAGTAGCACTTCTGGAGGAAGGAGGGAGGTGGAAGGAACGGAATACCTCTGAATGGAGTGTGTATATATTCTTTAATATGTTCATTTAGTTCACTTTAGTGGCATACAGACTTGTATTGACCTGAGCCCTTCATGACCATGTTCTTTAAGGGTTGTGTCTGTTAGAGGTAAGAACACTCCCTGAGGTGTGCAGCAGGCTCTCGTCATGGACTCGGTTAGTCTAGCAAAACTGTGCTCTTGCCTCCTGGAATAAGGAAGAGACTACTGTACCAGCACAGAGTGCTGCATTGCCTGACTTGTTTGTCTGTAGGCAACATGTTGAACCAGTAGGAGCATATTCCTATCCTGGGAAATGTTTGTGGTGTGAATGTAAGTGTACTATATAAATCTCAGTGTAAGAGCTGATGAGGTATATATGCTTTTTCAGACAGTACAAGTATTTGACTGATTGCACTTGCAAAGATAATTATTCCCTTGAGAGCAGAATTCTTAAAATGAGAGCTTTTTTCTGGAGTTGTATGTTAGTGGAACTATAGGCTGCTCTTCAATTTGTAGAAATTTTTTAACTGTTTTGTCTAAGTGGCCTTGGGGTAGACATTTTGAATGTTTGGACTTTGGTTAGAAAGTTTCTCATTCATCTTTCTACATCTTGTTATCCATTAATATTTTTTCTCATATATTTTTCTTTGACATAAAGTCCTCTAACTGAAAAAACCCCACAGTTAAACACTTTGAGCAGTACCTTGATCTGTATGCCAACAAGAAAGAGAACTTAATCTATTTCATTTGGAACTGTGTGAAGGAAAAAGATGATGTTATTGAAAGTCTATCTGAAAGTAACTTTCCAGAGAGTTGAGTGACATGAGAGGCAATATTCCTGAAAAGAGGTGCTGTTATAGGTAGGAGGCAATACAGAAAAAGCTCAGAGAATTGGCATAAGAATTATTTGTGTCCTTTTAGACAGTACATTTAGACAATACATTTCCATTTAATATCCAGCTGTTGATTAAAAATGAGCAGACACTCTCCATCTTGGGTGAGAAGAGAGTTATATTAAAATACTTGGCCTTGGATCTTGTTGTAGGGAGAAGGGAAGATCAAGGAAATACCTAGCATTTTGTAAAATTACATAGGTGAGATTAAAGATCTCATTTTTCTCAATGTTTATTTGCTTGTTTACTAATTGTTTTCCTTACTACAAAAATTAGTCATTGTCTGAGAAATATTATTTTGATAATGCTATTTTCATTGTTAATTTTTAATAATAATAATAATAATGTTATTAAAGAGCTGGCCTAGAAAGCTGTGAACATTTCATTTTTACAAGGCTTTCTTTAACCCTTAATAACTTCTGTTCTTAATCAAAAAAAACAGGATTTCTGTAAAGATTGTCACACGCTGCTTCTAAAACATGCTGCAAGTTATCTTATTCGTTGCTTGTTCTATTGTCATAGTGAGGTCCCAGCCAAAATGAAGGGCCCCATTGTGGTCCCAGTGTATGGACAAATAGTAAGAGAATACTGAAAGGCTGCAATCTAAACAGGCAAGGCAGACAAAGAGCATATTATCCTGATTTTAGAGATGGGATACTGAGGCACAGAAAAATCTAATCAGGGTCATGCAAGAATGTTGTTTGGGAGCCAGGAATTAAGCCAGCTCTCTCCTTCAGTCCAGTTGTACTGCCTTAAACCAGAGTCGCTCTTCTGCAGAAGATAATACAGCTTTGCAGGCGAATGCGTGAGTGCCAGTTGTGTCTTGCTGAGTGTTTATGAAGGAAACACCAGTTGGAGGATTAAAGTCTGTTTCATGGCGGTCTGCACAGAAGAAACAGGAATGAATGGGGTTTTTGCCCATGGGATTTTTCTCCATAGGACCATTTTACTGCATAGATAACTTTTTCTTAGTGTGCATTGACAAGAAAATGAAAGAAGAGAACCTGCTATCCTTGTAGTATTTCATTACTAGCACTCCAAATGTTGGAATTACTAAAAGTATTGCAAACTAATTGTATTTAAAACACTTCTGTCTTTTTGCTGCAAATTCGGTAGTCCCTAATATGACTATTAGTAGTCCTTAATATGACATATTCAACATTTCCTTAAAAAAAAAAAAAACTAAAAGAAAATGTCATTAAATATCAGAGAAGTTATTTTCCTTTCAGACTTTATTTTTCGGATCACTAATATTTGTTCACTCAATATAAGATCATTGAAGCCATGAGGGAAATGGGGAGAAATAAAGAAAAACCACTTTAGTACTCACTCTGACTCGCTCTAAAGATGATGTGTAGTAGAGGTACTGTTGAGAAGTTACAGATGGGTTATTAAATTATTTTGGTTCTTTTTCAACCAGCATTTGATATCTCCAAATCTTCATCACACTGCTTCTGCAGGACCAGTATGTTCATGATGTTTCCATACCTGTTTAGTTTATTTGGCTGTGTGTCAGAAAGCTTAATCATCTTCATACAGAAAAATCAAAAGTTGAAGCATCGTGTATTTCTAAGTTATTGTAGTTAACTTGCAGATGACATCTCTTCCTGTGTCAAGGTGTGTTTTCCCAGCATAGAAGCTGTCAGAGTCTACCTGCTGCAGAAAGTATGGATGTGGTGCAACCCTCTAACTGTTGCTAAAGGTCAAACGTCTGATTCTGGAGAGCTATACATCAATCTGAGCTGAAATTTAGTGCCATCATCCATGAAGGGTACTACTTGTGCTGACAAGTCTCATTTGCAGTGAGACTTCTCGATACATATTTGAGAAAGAAAGAATTGTTCTGTTGCTATATGGTGGTTTGTGGAGACTGCCTGGTCAAGGTGCATGACATTTGCTTTGAATAATGAGAGAAATGATTTCCAGCCATTCCTCTCGTTATGTTCCTCTCCATGCCCGTGGGATGTTAAGAAATCGGAATTCTAATGTAGAGACTGATGATTTTCCTGCACATTCCCTATCCTTTGTATGCACACCTGTGTGCAGCCATGCTCACTCTCCCAGGTTTTTGATAGTGATATGCGGGGTATGCCCAGCCCCTGCCCTGGAGAGAGGCCTGCTGAGATAAGGCGATTGCATAACCTCCCAGCAAGATCCCCTTGAAAAAGGCAGCACTTCGTGGTGAGGGTGAGAGAAAACAAGAACCATGATCCTCCGGGAGACCCTATGTAGATTCTTTGTAACCCATTGGCTTCTACCCTCTCACACCCACCCTTGTATCCCTGTAAGATTTACCCTTCTGCCCGTTTGAGTTTGGAGAGCTTGTCCCTAGCCTCGCCTTCACAGGGTGCGGACTAATAAAGCTGCTTCACACAGAATTGCTAAACAAGCCTCTCGTCTCTCTCCTCCTGGTCCAGCCTGGGGTTTGCCTCACAGAACAAAAGCTGGAGTCACTAAAGAGCTGACAGCCTGCTGAGACAGGCACCTTTCTGCGAAGGCATCCCCAGCGGCCGAGGGATCGCCGCAGACCTCTGGAAGACTGTCCCTTGCAGGACACTCTCTCTGGATCAGTCATGGCTTCCTGGCTCTGAGCCACAGACCCCAACCCGGCTGCGACTGCGATATATGTGAGATCTAAGAGAAATCCACTGTATCTGCAGGGTTAGAAAGTCCTGATCAGGTCTTTGCTGTGCTTTCCATACTCAGGAGTCTGGGGTCAGTTATGCTGTATTTTCTACAGATGGAACATCACCTCTTCTTCAGAATACGGAGTACATAGTCTGGATACTTATAAATAATGTGTCTTTTTTCCTTGCCCTCAGTTATTTAATTTTTGCTGTCATTGGATAATATTATTGCTGTCCTGAAGAGTTCCAGATATAAGCAAGATGAAATTTGTAGCTGGAGGTGATATCTTTAATTAGACTGAGTATATCTGGTTGGGAAAATAGAGAGATTTGGTGGCACACATCTTAAATCCCAAAAGCCAGATCTAAATGCTAACCTGTTGGTCTGTTTGAAGATACTGTTTACATTTACGTGACTCTGGTAGCTTGCTTTTGAACACATTAAAAGCCTGTTTCTTCCTTGTATTTTGCTCACCTAGATTTTTGAGGCACATTTGTGAAAAATTTTTTGTGATTTGTGGAAAATTTTTTTTTGTTTGAGGCTTTTTGTTTGGGTGTTGGGTTTGTTTTTTTTCATTTGTTTATATCTTTGGATCTTAATATACTTAACTGGTATCTATTTTACAATGTAGCAGGATTTTCGTCTGGGTATTGACTTTGTACAGTTTTATAATACTAACTTCATAAGCAATGGCTCTAGTTCCTGAAATATGTTGTTATATGTAAAATAGAAGGCAATTCAAAATCAAAGTTCCTGAGGAAAGAGCTCCTTTAGATAATTTCCCTAAAGTGCAATCTAATAATTAAAGCAAAGTGTAAAAACAGTTGACGATTTTGTAGATATTACTGGAGTTGTTACAGTTGTCTGTTTTTCATATGTTACAATTACACTTAACCTTACTGAAAACTAGATACTGTGTAATTGAGTGATGTCCATTTCAATTACAAACATGGGTTTTACTGACTTTCACCCTGCTAAATTGTATTTTGTCTTGCTTTGCAGCCTTGTTCCACTTTCCAAATTCTTCCACACAGACTTGCAAGAGAAGGGCCAGTGCAGAGCATTGCCAAGTTGGTGAATGGGCTGTCTTTACTCTAGCTGACCCTTTCCAGTGCCATCCTCTGTCACTCCGGCCCTGGAATGCAGTGTCCAATGCAAATGTTCACTACTATTTATTAATATATTTTAGCAACTTTTAATGTTATATTTGCCCTTAGTTTAAACTCTGATGGTAAAAAAAGTAAAATGAAAGTGTTAACCAAATTTCTCATAGTCATCCAAACAGACCTCAGTGGTTTATAACCTGCTCTCTTAAATGTACATTGGTCTCTGAGTACCTGCACCCTTTGTGTCTGCAAAGGGGAGGTTCCTTAACTGAAGGGCTGGCAGGAAAGTCACTGTGTGCAGAAACTGATAAGGTGAAAGTTACCCTTTCCGATTACTTTGCACAAAATAACTGAAAAGTTAAATGGCAAAATGGGAATCTGGTTTTAAAGATTAGTTCAGTAGTAGGAAGTGTTAGAAACAGATGGAATTATGTGAAGGTTGACTATATGCTTGTGGTGGTTGGACCCTAGTTGGACGCAGGTACCCACCAAAGCCACTCTATCACCAGCCTCCTCAGCTGGACAGGGGAGAGAAAATATAGCCAAAGGCTCATGGGCTGAGATAAGGGCACAGAGAGGTCACTCACCAATTACTGTCACAGTCCAAGCAGACTTGACTTAGGGAAATTAGTTGAATTTATTACCAGTCAAAATCAGAGCAAGATAGTGAGAAGTAAAACAAATCCTAAAAACACCTTCCCCTGACTCCTCCCTACTTCCCAGGCTTTATTCCCGATTCTCTACCTCCTGTCCACCCAGCAGCACAGGGAGACAAGGAGTGGGGATTGTGATCAGTTCATTACATGTTGCTTCTGCCACTGCTGCTTCCTCAAGGAGAGGAGTCCTTCCCCTGCTCCAGTGTAGGGAGGGTCCCTCCCATTGGAGGCAGTCCTCTACAACCTTCTCCAACCTGAGTCCTTCCATTCTTCATGAGCTGCTCCAATGCGGGTCCCTTTCCACGGGGTGCAGTTCTTCAAGAACAGGATGCTCTAGTGTGGGTCCCCCAGGGGGTCACAAGTCCAGCCAGCGAACCTGGTCTAGCGTAGGCTCCTCTTTCCGTGGGGCTACAGATCCTGCCAGGAGCCTGCTGCAGCACAGGCTTTCCATGGGGTCACAGCCTCCTTTTGGGCATCTACCTGCTCCAGTGTGGGGTCCCCCATGAACCTCCGTGGTGAGACAGGCTGGTCTTCAACATGGGCTGCAGGGGAATCTCAACTCCAGTGCCTGGAGCACCTCCTCTCCCTCCTTCACTGACCCTGATGTCTGCAGGGCTATGTCTCTCACATATTCTCTACATCTCTATTCTCTGTTCACAATTATTTCTGCACAGAAACTTTTTTTCTTCTTGAATATGTTGTTACAGAGGCGTTAATATGCTGATGGTCTCAGCCTTGACCAGTGGCAGGTCTGTCTTGGAGCTGGCTGGCACTGGCTCTGTTGGACATGGGGGAAGATTTTGGCAGCTTCTCAGAGAAGTCACCTCTGTAGCTCCTCCCACTACCAAAACCTTGCCACACAAGCACAGTGAAATGTTTCTGAATCTTTTTATATGTTACAAATTAATAAATACATTTACTGCTGTTTTTAACCGATAGGCAAGTAGTTTTATAAAGCTTCTTTTGGAGCCAAGTGTCTTCCTTTAATATTGCACAGATAGCTGTGTGACGGATTTCAGAGTAATCTAGAGAGGCACCACTGCTCCACTGCAGTTTGAACTGATCTTGGTCCTGTTGGCCCTCCTGCTGTCCAGTTCTGGGCTCTGCATTTCATTCTCCTCATGCTGATGGTAGCAGTCATGAGGTTCTGCAGCAAGGCAGCTTATGGAATGAAAATGTCAGAAAACCTTTTCCTGTTTTGTTCTGTCCTTCATATTGCTTTGCTGCTGATTCAGAGTTGGCTTGAATTTGACTCCTTGTGTAATCAGTTAATTGATGGTACAAGCACAAGGGAGGGGCAGGAATATGAAGCTTGGAGTCCAGAAGGACCATACCAGAGCCGGACTTTGATCAGTTTAAATTCTGAGTTGTACAGGGAGTGAAATAAAGGTTCCATAAGCAGACAAGCTATATTCTGCCTACCCCAGGAGCTAAGGGGCCCTGTGCCTCCATATAGGGGAGTTTTAAAAAGTATGTTTTTCAAGGAGGAAAAACTTACATTAGGTGCTGTCTTATTCTCTAGATGGCTTAAGACATGAAAAACTGAGATTTCTTGGTGTCATAGGTATGCTGTATACTTTTTGACATGTGAGTTTTGGGTTTTCCAGTATTCTTGTGATATGTTAATTTGGTAGTCCAGGCAATTCTGGTTCTATATTGCCAAATTACCTTAGACTGGGATGGCAAATAGCCTACATAAATTACATAAAAGCCTTCAGAATTGTAGAACAACAGCATTGTCGCATTTTCCCATGCTTATTTCATTTTTCTCTTTATTGACATGTGGTGTCTCATGCAAAATAGTAGTCAGTGTTGCATAGCTTACTTTATAATCCCTTCCAAACAAAGGTTGTTACAAAAGATATGCAGATATGGTTAATCCACAATATTTGTTTAGATCACTAGTTCCCAATTATGAACTTCTGTTTTTTCTTTTATTATGGGTCTTTGGGAATGGAAAGCACCACTTCTATCTTCAGTACCAATGCCTAGATAAGGCAGCGGAGTACAAAGTCTTTCTGCGTCATTGGGGGTGGTATTTATTGTGTACACTATAATTAATGAACTATTCCCAGCATTCTTTAGGATTGCCACTGTCCTCGTGATTGCTCTAACCTGGGAGGCTGCATACCATCTGACCGTACTGGACTGGTTTAAAGGTGTCATGACCTTGACTCTTTACCACACTGACGCTTAAGTCTATTTGCTGCCTTTTCCCTGCATTTTTTTTTCTTCCTCACAGTCATGTTTCATTTATTTTTGCTGTTGCTGAGAAGGCCAGTATTTTTGTTTTCTTCTCATTGATTTTCTTTCTCACTTGGCTTTTTAGCATGCAGAATCTTAAGTGTCTTGTATTAGCACCTGAAGGGCATCAGTCAGGACTTATGACAGTTGTGTTTGGTCCTACATTAGTTCTGTCATGAATATTTTAATTTTATTTTTTCCTCAACTTTATGATTACTTTAACCATGACTGCATTTTTTGATCAGAAAAGAAATGATCTTGAGGATTACTTCGTGGTGCTGACCCTGAAGTTAGCCATGATTTCAGCAGGATCTTGGAGTAAATGACATCCAGCAATCTCTTTCAGCTTAAATCATTCTGTGATTAATTTGCAACTGTGACTGACATTTTCAGCGGTAAAATGCAATTTATACTGGAGAACTAATTACTGAAGTGACTTACTGGTTTTTGTGTAAGAAAGGAAAACTGCACTCAGGGGAGAATAGACTCATGTTAAATGGAAAGGTGTGACATTTATTTCTGTGATAAGACCAGCCTGTCTATGCAAGCGTATTTAACTGCTTTCTGAATAATGCCCTGAAGATTGTCTTTTTATTGTTTCAGTTTCAAGTTTCAATTCATCATTCGAATGACTTAGTTTTTTAAGTAATCTTAAATGTAGAAGTAATCTACTGCACTGAAAGATTTTGTACGTTACTCCGGTTCTTGAATGATGTACAGATTTGTCACTTCTGTGGAACAAGAGGGAAATATTGGGCACATTTCTAGACACAGAGTTTAAAAACGTGTAACTCCAGGAGCCAGAAGAACCACATGTATTTGTTTTTGTCCATTGCCATTTTTGCCATTGCTTTTTTTTTTAGCTTTTCTTTGTTAATTTTAAACCAGTGTGCAGTGTGTCTTGAATAGTCTTTCTCTTCCTCTCCTCCCGCCCCTTCTCTCTCAGCACATAAACATCACTAATGTTTTTCAAAGCAGGCTTTGTGGGTATATTTAGTGGAGCAACAGATATATAAGTGAATGCTTAAAGTGTATATAATTTATAGCAAAAGATCATCATTAAAAACTTGATTTCCCACGCAATACTGTGAGGTCTTACTGTTTGACAGCCTTAATTCTGCAGTGAAAGAATGTTTTAGATTATTTCTAGCTTGTGTTTTATTATACAGTGGGATGTAAATGATTATGAATTATATAATAATAGAGAAGGAACTTCATATAAGTCATCTGTCTTTGATTGTTACTAAAAATAATTCCTTTCTGTGTGTTATTGGAGAAGATAAAAAGTGGTATCTGACACCTGCCTTTTTATGTTTGTGCCACAATTTGCAGAAGCAACATTTTCTGTTGTTTCTATGGTATTTGTGTTTTTAATGCACATTTCACCAAATTTTCTTACAAAACTAAGTCATATGGCTACAGCTCTTTTTATTTGCAAATGTTAGTAATATAGAACCTACAGGCAGAAGTTGTATTCACTTTTCGAGTACCATAGCAAAGTATAGACCAAGTAATATTTTAAGATTTTAATCTATGAAAGTAATTTCAAACAGTCAGCATTTGCTGTCTCAGATTTCCACCTATACAGAATATCTTTCCCATGATATGGGCCACTTTTGCATCCTGTAAGTTCAGTAGCTCATTTTCAAGAAGGCTTTTGTCATTGATAGTATCAACGGGCACGGCTGTGTCAGCTGTGTTTCATTTTGAGTGGATGACGATTCAGAAGTGTAAGGAGAGAGGTATGTGTGGATGGACCTTCTGGAAAGTGTGTGGGTACTGAAAAATAAGTTACCACTTCTTTTTACCATCGACAGTCTACTTTGAATCTGCTGGAAGTATCTTCCAGTAAAATGAGGGGACTGTGATGGGGGCTGTGGAGTGCTTGTACCTTGCAGAAAGGCTGGGCAGCCCTTTGTGTCTCACATTTGTGTCTGTACTGACACACAGGGAACAAGCAGGTCACCATGCCAGTGTGCAGGGAGACATGCACACCGTGGTCACTTTGTTTCACTTTCAGGGGCTTGGCAGTTTTTGGTAGAAAATAAATACTCTTTGCAGTTGCTTTTCTGTCCCTCCTTGTTCTTTTTGTGCCTTGATAATTATTTCAGTACCATTTGATAGTCACTCACCTTATTCAATAATTACTGCCTGTCTTTTTCAGTGGTCTTTCCTCTTTCCATGAAGAAGTCTTTCCTGCGCTAGCTTTAGAGACATATTTTCTTCCCCAAAAGTAATCTTTTCTGAAAAGCTTATCACCATTGCTTCTGACTAAGCAGGCAGGGAGATGGGATTATTGCCTTTAGAAGAGTTTTTTGTTTGGAGAAGCTACTGTCTTTTTTTGTTGCACACAGAAGGTCCAAACTGTCAAATGGCTGCAATCTGATCTAAGAATGGTACCAGTGTCCAAAATAACCTTTCAGTCTTGGTTGCTTTGAGTAGGACATGGCAGCATTGAACTGTTCTTATTAAAAACAGAAAAACCTGTATGAAAATATATATAGCTGTTTATATTTTCTACTTTCTTTTAAATTTCAAATGTTCCTTCCTTTATTCATTGTAAATTCTCTGATCTGGATTGCATTTTGTAATATTATTACATCTAATAAAGTGTATCCCCAGTTGGAATTTGTAGCGAGCCAATATTAATATCTTGTGCAATTTCTGTTGAAAAGTAATTTATATATAATGTGTGTATGCTTACAAATCATGAGTTTAATCATGAAAAAAGATTTCTGCCAATTTTATTAGCATGAATACACTAAGAGAGGTAGTTGAACCTGCTTGGACTTGATGAATTTTCCTCTTTTAAAAACTCTTGCATAGTGAGAGTTTTAAGGAATCTTAAAAGTCTGAAAGATAGTTTTTAATTTAAGTTTTTTATCTATTCTGATTCAATAATAACAGTATAGTTCTGTGCTGCGATTCTTATTTTCAACCTTCAGTCTTGTATCCTTGAGATTCTTGGATTATTTTAAGTGGACTTTTGAGAGGGGGCTAATAACTTCAGTTCATACAGAAAACTCACCTTTACAATGGACATTGGCCCCTCCACTGGGCTATTTCTAGGCATCTGCAAAATGAAAAAACTTCCAAAGTGCTGCTTCAGAATGTGACTTACTCTGCACCTGTGCATCCTTTTGATGCTGGTGTGTCTCTCAGCAGCATTTTGGTGTGTTCTCCTACGTGTCTGTGCAGTTTCTTTGTGTATCAACCCATATGGAGTATGAAAAAAACCCTCAAATGGTGGTATTTACCTGTTAGGTGCAGTGGTGTTTGCCAGGGTAGTGGAGCAAGCTCACGGGTACCAGGACTTTGCCTTCACTGCTCTCTCTCCTTGACAGTGCCTGGTGAAAAGGTAGATGGTTTTGTGATCCTGTGAACTAACCTGATTCCTTTTCCCACCTATGTCCTTGAATGGTTTTCACCAGTATTAATACCTTATGTTTTTTGTAATTTACTTCCTGTAGCAAGAAATCATAAAAATTCAGACTCAAACCCAGCCAAGCTTTAGATGCCTCAGAGCTGGACATGTTTTAAAGGTTAGGATACAGTCCTGTGAAGGTTAAATCAACTTAAAGAATTTCAACTGGAAAACAGTTGTAACTTTTGTGTTTGTGAAGGGCAAAGTCTATATGTTTTCATAAGAAGATTGTCACCGTACCTTTCAAACAACAGAAAAAGATATTTTGAGATGTTTTAACCATTTTTAAAATATTTAATAACTGTACTTAAATGCATGTTTTTGAGCTGAGACTTTGTGTCAAATCATACCTAGAAGAAATACTCCTTTCTGTGGAACTCACAGTGCTGCTATTGGAAATCCGTAGGTTCTGATCAAAACTATCCAGCTAAGAATTGCCAATGTAAAATAAATTTTAAGATTGCTGACTTACCATATTAAAACAATAAATAAAATAAAAAGACCTGTTTTAGTGGCTGCTTAGGGTTTTGTTTATTTGTTTTACCAGTAAGGAAGATTTGATTCAACCAAACTTTGCACTTTTGGCTTTGCCACTACTAACACTAATTACACCAAGGGAGTTTATACCTCACCACTGGAGTTCTTTTAAATTTAGGCTGAATGTGTTGGTTGCATTCATCTGGCTGTACTGCATTTAAAGGCTTGGTTAGTGCAAGACCAGCACTGCAAAGGTGTCATGTCTGGTTAACCTTTCAACTGGATTTCATAGCCTTGTACAAGCAGTAAGAGAAAGGGGTTTGGTTTTCAGTGGATAAAGGAACAATTCACATCATATCATACTATGAAATACCTGCAGGTT
This sequence comes from Corvus cornix cornix, assembly GCF_000738735.6. NCBI lineage: Eukaryota > Metazoa > Chordata > Aves > Passeriformes > Corvidae > Corvus > Corvus cornix. Next base: position 12,972,215 of record NC_047057.1, on the reverse strand, counting down.
GGTGAGGCTGATTTGTGCCCAAGAATTCTTGAGTGAGCCTCTTTGGATCTATTTGTGGTACTGCCTGTATTCCCATAAGTGTGATGTCCCGTTCCTCTGGGCTTTTTGGGAACTGAAGACATTATACACTTCATTGTGCCAAGTATTGGCATCATAAGCAGTGATGTTACCTACAGTGCCAGAGACCAGGGCAGAATTACTTGTGAAAGTAGTTCTAGGGCCAAAATAATTGCTTTGGTTAAGAACTAGTGAAATAAGGTACCTGCTTCAGTCAGTTTTTGAAAGAAATCGCTATTTTTTAGAAATGCGTGACTTACTGCAGAAGTAGGATTTAGTTTTTGATGTTTATCAATCACAGCTGCTGTTGTACGTTTGTCCTCTCAGTTTTCCTCCTGTTTAAAAGGCACCAGGTTAATATTTCAGTCTGCATTTGCAAGTTCTGTAATAGATTTCAGATGCTCCTGAATACCACTGAAATTTACGACATCTTTATTTTTATAATCGGAGAGGTAGTGTGATCTGTGGGGCCAGTACTTGGCATGGGGTTACTAATGCAGCAGCACATTCATTAACAACACTGAGTATGGTGACATGATCCCACTGAAATGCATAAAAGTGACTGGAGTTTTGTCCTCTTAAGCTGAGCTGTGGTAGATGAGTATGTGTGCTTGTTCTTAAGTTATAGCAATGAAGAGTAGAACAGGTTACCTCACTTGTAATGTTGGAGTTCTGAGGGCTTCAGTTAGTAATTTAAGCCCATTTTACTCTGTCTGTAATGGCTTAAGAATGCATGTATTGCATTATGTGTTTCAGCTGAGAGGGACAAGTGCCTGTCATCATCTGACTGTACCTGTCTGTGGATTTCATTAAATTCCTCATACCATCCCCAAGAAATACCTCATTAACCAACTTTGTCTTTTCCCACAGTATTTGTTGGGGACAAACAGCAGGGTGTTGGAACTAGGGAAGGGCATTTGCACAGAATCAGAAATTTCATATGGCATGGCATCCTGGCTGTATTTTAAGCTGTAGGGTCTTTGACCTTGGTTACTATAACTAGCTTTTAAGCAGGAGCCTTTCTCAAGCAACTTATAGTCAAGCTTGGAATATTATAACTTGGAGCATAACCTATGCAACGTGTTTTCTATAAGGATCTTTAGGCAGAGATTTTTAAAACAATATTCCTTTGTACAGTATTCTGTACAGACCAGTACAGAAATCCTTATTCCACTTCTTGGCAGTGAGTGTTAAGAAAAGGTGTTGCAGTCTGTGTTCTGACTCAGACTGAGGGATAAGACTGCAGCATTAGTACAGGACCTTGAAATCCAAAAGAGGGAAAAAACATCTCTTTAACATAGTAAGAAGCTCTTATGGAGCAATGCATACATTTGCTTTGTATAAATTAATATAACAGTAATGGCCCTACAGTATTTTCAATTTTTTTTCTTAATATATATTTAAAGCATAATTTCTAATTCTTGTATATATTTTTAACTTTCCCACAGATATGCACTTATTTGGCCATTATCCAGCTCATGATGATTTCTATCTTGTAGTGTGCAATATCTGCAATCAGGTAGTCAAGCCACAGGTTTTCCAGTCACACTGCGGTAAGTGAATGTTTTCTTTCCTGAATTACAGTGCCAAACTGGCGTATGGCTCTCTTAAGAATCATTGCATACAATCATAACAGAGGCATTGCAAATAGACTTTTCTGGTTATCTTGTGTTCTTTCCACAGAAAATACCAGCAGTGCCTTCAAATAAGCGTATTTCCTGTAGAGGAAGTTAAAGTAGTTGTTCTAGAAGCTGAGCTTTTCAAGTTGAACTTGTCATCATAAATTAACCTGTTACAATAAATAAATCCTGTTAGTTAGGGACTAGCTAGGCTAAAACTATTATGATCTAACACTGGATTGTCTTTTCTCAAAGCTGCAAAGTGAGGTCTATGATACTGATCTACATTAACTAGAAGTTGGATGTTATGGATTGTTTTCTGGTGGGATTCATGCATAACTATATATAGGGTATATTTTTATATTTATCATAATGTTTAATTTTTTACAAAATTGGCATTTTGAGACACATTTCTTAAATTAACGTTTTTCAAGAGAATCTTGAGAAGCAGCAGACATATGCAGATATTCATTTCTCAATTTAGTATGACAACAACGAGATGACGATTTTAATGTTGACTCTTTGAAAGCAGAGTTACTCCAGTTAGAAATTTTTGGTATTGATTAACAAACTACTTTCAATTATTTCTGAAAAACTTAATCCCAAGGTCTGGTTTATTTATTACTTGTCTAGTTGTTTATTTGTTATTTGTTCAGTGATTTGTTTCTGTGGTGATTTTTTTTTCGTTCTTTTGTTTGGTTTTTTTAAGATGTACAAAGAGTGACTGGCATAGCTAGCTTTGTAGGAGGTTTAATAAAATTTAGTTAAATCAAAATAATTTGAAGGCGATTGCATAATAATGAAAGGCAGCTACTACTGAGGATGGAATCAATTAAATACATTAAGAAAAAGAATAGCCCAGATTTTACTTGTCTAAATACAAGTAAACTTCACAAATCCTGTACCTCTTTTAGTCTTTTTGACAACAAAGCAACTCAGTAATGGAAAAATGTAAGTGGGATGGACAGGAAAGTAGTTTATTTTCTTGAAAGATATTATTACCAGATTACTGGCTTGTGTTTGTATGGACGGGCTGCTAACAACCAACCAGGAGCAACTGCATTCATGTTCGGAGGCAGTTTTAAGACTTGCCCCAGCTTTGACCTAGATTGAAATAATTGTGAAAAAATGGTAATAGTGAAATACAGCTTTTCTATCCAGTGAATAAGAAAAGATCTGAAAGTATTTTCTAGGGTGAAAAGGGCTTATTAATTTAATGGTGAGGGCAGATGTTGATTTTAGTGTGTTAACAAGCCATCCTGCTATTTCTTTTCAAAATTTGTTTCTTGCCCTTAGTCTTACATGGTTCATTTCTGCCGAGCTTCAGGTATCTTAGGATTCTTTCAGTGAGTAACAGAAAAGCTTCTCTGCATATGGTTGTAGGTACAGTGGGTACATAAACATTGAACTCGTGCATCAATAGAATGTGCTTCAGGACAGAGGAACCTGTGGGAGGCCTTGCTGTAGCCTTCCATAGCTGTGCTCTTTCCTGGGCATGAACCTGCTTTGGTGAGCAGTGTGAATGTTGGTCCTGTTTTCATGTAGCACGCATATAGAATGATGTTACTTCTAGGTGAGAGTAAATTACTCTGTGTTAGAAAGGATTTTTGAGCTCTTTGTAAGTAGTATGTTGCCATCAGTGTTAGTGTAGTGCATGTAAACTACAAAGATCCTGTCTGTTACTGTCTGGTTTTCTCTTTTCTCCATTACTCCATTATTTTTGCTATTCCATTTACTTCATCTTCATTATACCAATCCTTTTACACTGGTTGATTGAATGTTAAGTTCTGAATTGCTTGATTTAAGAGCCTAAGGCCAATAAAGACTTGGAAAAAAACTAGGTTGTGTTAAAAAACCCCCAGAGAATAGTTGACCAAAGGTCTTGAAGATTGTACTTAATCTAGTCAGACTTGTTTCAGGAAAGGTATACTGCAATATTGCTGAAAGGGGTGTGAAAGAGCTTTAAATATATAAATTATTTTGTTTTAAAGAAGAAACAGTAAAGGTATTATACTAAAACCATACAAAAGAAGTTTTAGAAGATAGAAGGTTTCTTCAAGGTCTCAAGAATTGTTGTTAAATAACTAATAATTTTCAAAAAATTAATCTGTTAAAAGTACACCATCTTGAGTATATGAAATGAATCTACTAATTTATAGTTGTTTTCATAAGAAATGAATAAGATTTAAAGAAGAGCTACACAGAGATGTTATTAATTGTTCTGAAGTTGCATTGTCTGTTTAGAAAATGATAAAAATCTCCCATTAGAAAACACATCAACTATTAACTGCTTGTGATTGAATAATTTTTTGCTGGATGTGTTATGGTTCCAGTAGTCCATTGAGAAGGTCTGGACAAGGCCTCATTTGCGACATAGATTCTGGCTGCACAGAACTTTTCTGTAAAGCAGGAATATTTGATTTTCTATTCTATTTAGAGTTTTGTCACCTTCAGACACATTCATTTTGGTGGATCAGTGTTTCTTTAATTAGAGGATGCAGCAGAATGCTTGTAAATTCAGTGATGCTGGGCATGTCTGTCAGTATACTTTGAGGTATTTTAGACTATCATATTTACCACAAAATGCATTATTATACATGTCTTGAATTGCAGCTTCAAAGTTGTAACATGGACAATGGAATGAGAAAGCATTAGAAGGCACTACTGGTTTTTTGGCTCTTGTAGGTTGTATCATGGGGAGTCTTTATTGCTACTGACAAGGACTTGTAGAAATCTATTCCAGAATCTCCCATGAAGTGTGGTTTGTTGCTAATATCCCTGGTAAGATCCAATCCATATCCTCTCAGTAAGAAATTAGGTCCATGCCAGGCACATGCTTTATGTTTCTAGGTTCCCTGCATTGTAACTTGAAGGTCTTGGCTTCGGAGCAGCAATGGAATGTTTTAGTTTAGCAAAGGTTTTTGTAACACTTCTCTTGAGCCCTTGCTGGCATCTGCCTTTCTCCAGAGCATAAGAAGACCCACTGTTTCATTTGCCTCTCTTTTCAGACATGTGGCAGCCATCCTTGTTGATGGCTCTGGAAAGTTGTGAAAATTATAGAGGCAGATGTTGTTTAACTTTTAAGGGTTTGATTCCAGGAATATCAAGCAGAAAAAAAGAAAAATCTGGTTATGGTTCAAGCTATTTTTAATGGCAGGCAGTGCATCATAGAACCTTAGGCAGTAGAAATCAGGAAGGTAAAAGAAGAGATCTGGCTAATTAGAGGACTGACTTGCTGGGCTTGAGAGCATGTATAGTGAACACAACATGAAGTTTGCTGTTTCAAGGTAACATATCTGTTCTAGCCCCTAAGTCAGAGAAATACTGAGCTATTTTTAAGAGCAGTTTCACATCCTTGCATCTGCAGGATAAACATATACATTTGTAAGGATTAAACCATTCATTTATATATGATTTAAGCCCACCTGAAAGAGACTTGCTGTTATAGGCTGCTGGATAAACCATGTAAATCAAATAATTTCTTGAGGTTGTTCAGTATTATTGTGCTCTTAAAAAATAGTATGTCGTAATGTCATCAACAGTAGGGTTGAAATAGTGGTGTTTACTTCTGAAGTCATTTTTTTTTTGAGTAACATAGTGGTAGAGTATCTTTGATTTGCTTTTTTTTTTTTAATGTGCAAACATGTAGTTGTATTTATCCCTCCACAAAGTAGTTTGAAATGAGAAGTCAGTCTCAATATGCAGCTTGTAGCATTCCTAAGTGTACTTGGCATGTGAGGAACTGTAGTTTTGATTTTCAGAAAATTTTAATTCTTTCTCAAATGCCAACCTCAATGAAGATCACTTATTGGAACATCAAAATATTGTACCATAGTACAATACTGAAATAGGATAATGTTCTTGCTGTTTGTTTAGGAGACTTCTAGGCTGGCAATCTATGCTTAACTCTGTCCCTATGACTTCTGTTAACTCCAGTTCTGTGTCATTGTGAAATACTGGTGAAGATGGCACCCTGTGCCATTTCCCAGGAGACATTTTCATTTTTCTTAGTCCCCAGAAAGATTAAAGCTTCATATTCTTATACTGCATTGTCCTTTACTAGACTGAAGAGCATCAGATACAGTTCTGGTTATTTTTTTTAATGTTTTGTACAGTAATAGTCTCATTTCTTTGGTCTTTCCCATTTAAAAGGAAAATCTCTCATAAAAGGTAGCTGTGGCACAGTGAGGATCAAGCAGTGTACACTTTTAGAGACCTTGTCAAGACATCTTGACTTTTGTTGGAGGAAACAAATTAATGATGGGAAAGTGTTAAAAAAAAAGTTGGGAGGAGGGAGGGAAGAGGTGAATTAGCCAAGCTAAATAGTGCTGCTTGGTAAAACAATAGGAGCAGTATAACCATCAAAGAACGTTTCCACACATGCTCTGGAACAGTTTCCAGAGCTGTGGATGGTATCTTAATGAATTGAATAGTTAAGATCCCCATTTGATGAAGTTGTATCATACAACTCAGAGGAAACCAATTTTGCTTCATCAAGGAGAAATGACCACAAAGACCTCTATTTTGTGCTGATTTCTTTACTGGAGGCTCATTGATCCTGCCTGTCTGTAACGTTGTTCTAACAGGCTTCAAATTAAGAAGTAGAAATTCTTATTCCTTAAAAAAGTAAAAAAAACTATACTTGGTTTTCATTACTTGTGAGTTAGAAATCCTTGGATTAGTATCTTCATGTCATCCTGTAAGTTGCAAAGGGATATTTCTGTTTTATCCTTTCATTTGGCTGTGTGTCATTTAAAAGAAAAACAAACTAGAAAGTAATGGAGCACTGAAGAATATAAATAAATTATTTTCCCTTCCGTATAGTAATTATTTTCCTGAGAGAGGTTATATATTTTGAATTACTCAGACTAGCTATTTTACATTGTGCTAGTTGTGTGTTACGATTTAATGAACCATGGTTAAAGACAAGAAGGGTGAACTTCAGTATGAATAAGAATTATTTGCTTTCTTAACACTAGCTTGAACATTGCTAGTTAGCACCTTTCTTGCATAGGGATTTTGGTAGAGGTGCCAGTGTCACATTTGACAGATTATTCTGGTTTTATATTCTCAATTATTCAATACCTTGTTTTTTATTAAATACAAATGTTTGGGGGTTTGTAATTGTTAATATTTTATTCACGGCACTTGACCTTTTGTCAGAGGCACTTTTGTGCCCTTAAAGGGCAATGACATTTTGAGTGATTCTCCTTCTGTTACTGCAATTTTCTTTTTTCATAGCCTTGTCAAAACTTGTTCTATGATATCATTATTGATTAAATAACTTTATACTTGTCACATGTTTAGGTTTCACTGCGTAAAAGAATTAAAATAATAAAAATTGGTCTTGTCCCTACAGCTTTTTTTTCCAAAATGGAAACAGTAGCAGCTAAACAGACAAGATTCCAAGTTTTTCTTTTGGTAGGGGTGGGGACAGAGGGAAGATGGAATTGAATGTTTTATGTATCTTATATGTACATTTTTATTTATGTGATGGCCTAGGATACTCTGATTTTGTCTGACACACTAATTTCCATTGCTCTAAATTGGAAATCCCTTGTTTCTGAAAAAAGTTTCAGTAGCTTTACAGTCTTTCTATCAGAAATCTTGTTCTCAAGACAAAAGCCAGCAGCATAAACCTCTGTCTTCTGCCAGTGATGAAAATCTAAGCTGTAGTTCCTGCAATGGTGCTTGTGCGTCTGTCATGTTCACATCCTTGTAAGATTTCCAAGTCCAGCATAATGGCAGACACTGTGAAACTGGGGTCACCAGCTATCTTTGCACCATTCTTGGAGTAGTCCAATAGTACATTCCTGTATGGACCATCCAGGCTGAGTGACTATTACCCATTAAGAAGCAAAACTAAACCAGCACTCCTTTGAATTATCTTTTTCCTTACATATTCTTGTAGTGACATATTTTTAGACGGTCAGCAATTCTTGAGACTCTGAATAGGTACAAAAACGCAAATTCTGCCTTTGTTTATTCTGTTACAAAATCTTGCTTTCTTTATATGCTAACTGCTAATAGAGTCTGGCCAGATGCAGAAAAGCACTTAGCTGCACAAAAGGCAATCAGCTGACATTTCAATACTTGATTCAAATGCTACAATGAAGAAAAATCCCTCATAGATGCTTGTATGTGTGAGAGTGTTGGTCACCTCTGTATTGGCTACTGTGCTCATTCAGGACTGGAAACGGTCCTGGGCTTTTTTATATTTTCACTGAAAGATAGATTGACAAGATGATGTTCATTCAAGAAAAATAATGACAACAAAATCCTGTCTTCTCTGTACTTACTTGTCCAGGAAGCAAGAGATTTTTATTTAGTAACCTTACTACCTAGGAGCTATTCTCTCACCTTCCACCTCCTAAGAGAGGAAAACAGGCCCTCCATAACCCAGGCTAAAGCAAGACAGCATATGCTTTTTTTGCAGCAGAGACGTATCAGACAAAGCGAACCTGAATGTAGAAAGTAACACCAAGATCAAAGGGACGGACTGTGATGGGACTGAAAAATGTGCATCTGATGTTCAGAACAACAGTAACGTAATATGTCTTCACCTTGCAGGTTGCTGAGACCTGCTCAAGGCTCGAAGGAGTTTGTTGTGCTTTCTTTACTTAGTCTAGCATGTGAATTAAAAGTGGAGCTGTGTTCAGACCTGCCGACCTGCTTCCTTAGAAGCAAGTAGCACAATATTGAATAGGGTTGGCTTTTTTTGGTATTTTCTGCTTTTTGGTATCATCCTGCTGCTTCAATTGCTTTCTTTCTTGTTACTAATTCATCCTCAGTGACAGAACCCAGAACAGGGAAGTTCAGATATGATACATGAAGAGTTACAAGGTCAAGAAGTGGTGTAAGTAGGAAGCTGACAACTTCCCACAGATAACTTGGCCTTGGGTTGATGTGCCAATAATTGAAAATTTCTTAATTCAAAAGATTCTTTGAATGACAAAGCAGGAACTCTTCAGCACTTTGAATTTCAAAGGGTTTTGCATTGGAGAGCAGTAAGTATTTAACGAGAGAATACATTCAGCAGTTAACAGAATGCCACTCGTATGCAGTTGCTATTCCGCATAATAACCTGCACACCCTCCCCCTGTTTCTGGTCCTGTGCATGAAATTGAAGTGTGGAAGTGAAACATCAATTAATTGTCTTTTCCCTTGATGTTTTCTATTAAGTTCTTTACAGTGCCTTGACTGTGCTGTAATTTTACAATGCTGATCTTAAATAAACCCACATAGGAAGGAGATTGAAAGAGTAATAATGACACTGGGCTTTTCAGTGCACTGGAAGTCTTATTATTCTAGTTTACATGTAATCCCTATCATTATAAATTAACTTATCTCTTTCACATCGTGTATTCATTGATAGTATTTGATTAGTGAACCTTATTGTACTTTTTTACTTCGGATAAATTGTGGTAAAGGATGCAGTACAAACTTGAACTGGGTGTTGTCATGGCAGTGATGGGCGATATGTATCACATGTAATTTCTTTCAGTCAAGATTTTAATAGAGTTGTAGTTTTAAATAGTAACCAATAAGGATTTCTTTTAAGGAGTGTCCATTAATAGAACTCAGCTGTTGAAGGTTGACTGTAGCATTAGGCTTAAGTTTAATCTCCTACATACTATAATTTACAGGGCTGTGTTTAGTGCATCAGTCTTTCGGCTGCTTCATTGGTGGAGGGATGAGGGTTGTGATAGTGGGAGAGAGGAGAGAAGTGTAGTGAAAATTTTCTGTCATAATCTGTAAAAATCTGACAAAATTAAAATTTGGAGTATTCAGCTTGAAGTCTTCCATAACGTGTCTTACTGAGTAAGGTGGATGCTTTCTATCTTAGAGAAGGAGTGTTTTTAAAAATAATTTTTAAAAGACTTTATGGTCCTATTCCCAGACAAAGTCCAAAACAGAATTAAGAGCTTTTTGAAGTCACTGTTGGGAAGTGTTTTGGTGAGTAAAGGATAAGCAAGATGAAAATCCTTCTTATATCAAATTGTGGTGTACTCTAAAGAGAGAAAATTTGAAATGGAACCTAAATTTGCAAAAGACCCAAATAACAAGTCATTGCTTCTTCACTGCATTCAAAAGTATAGGAGTGTTAAGAGCCCGTCTTGTCTCTCTGTTATCTCTTTGTACTTCCTGCATGTGATTAGACAAAGAAGATGTGGTAGAGTTTTTTTGTGTGGGATGTAGGATTTTTTGGTAATAGTGTTTCACTTTGCATGTGTTACAGAAGGTAATTAACATTTGAATTAGCCACTACCAAATATTGTAAGTTCCATTTCAAGTCTGTAGAAGTCATGTCTGCATATAGCCCTCCCCACTTACCATGACTTTTAGTAGTTGTCTAAGTATTTTGGGTTTAGTTAATTTTCTGAACGTAGCAATTTCTACTGTGTTATCATTTAGCATTTTCTTTTAAAGCATATCACAAGTCTAGGAATTTCTTACTGTCCTTGTATTAAAATTTTTCTGTAAGCTGGCTCATAAAGTTGATTCCTATCTATTAACTATTGGGCTTTTCCTTGCATAAGGAGTAGCACTTTTTTGGGGTAGTGTCTCCTCTGGCAGCTGAACATCTCCTGTGCCATGAGTTGTGGTTGCTGAGCCTGCAAGTGAGGTGGCAGGTGGGGCTGGAGTTGCAACTCCTCTTGGGCATACTTCAGAGCTGGAGAACTGGGCCTGGGAGGAGGTTGGATGACCCCAGAACACAGCTGTGGCACTCACAGCTGTCTTGTTATGCACACTGCTGAGTGGAAAGAAAACTGGAATGGCAGTTTATTAGGTTCTGGAAGTACTGCTTCTGAGAGGCTGAAGTGCTTCTTTCCAGCAATGTTTGTGTTGCCTTTCCTAACATCTATGGGCCACTTGGGGTGTAGTGGGTAATACAAAAGTCCATTGGCACGCAGGCAGATGGCAGGGTAGTCTTATGTCCTTGTTAATAGATGTGCAATGGACAGCAACTAAATTAAATATTGGGATGTATTTCAAGAACTTTTTTTTTTTTTTCAAGCTGGAATTAGTTACATTAAATACCTTTCATGAAGAAATTATTTTTTTATTCGGTGTTTAAAAAAATCTCTTTAGTACAGGGAAATCTCACCTGTGAGAAACTCACTAGTACAAGGTTTGCAAATTACTTTTCCCACAGTTTTCAGTAGTAATATTTATCCTAGACTTTGTATACCTGTTTAATTTTTAAAAATATTTATTCTTGCTTATTTTAATGGGTTTTTTTTCATCTAGTATGCAAACATGTTTGTCACAGCCCCATGTTTAAAATCTATTGAGTTCTGTTTATTTCATTGTAATAATAGTACACAGCCTCTTGGTACCTGACTAGTGCCAAATCTATTCAAAACATTTTATTTGTGGGCATACAATACTGTACTTAAAGTTCTCATCATTTCAAATATATCTGAAGCTCCTTGTGTTTCCCATTTCATACTGCTGTAGTGATTCATATAATTATCTTAATGGCTTATTGCTATTATCTTTAACTGGTGATATTAATGTAATAATTGTCACATTAAAATGTAAAATACTGAATTAGGCCTTATTCTAAAATGTGTTTTATTATTACAGGTAGGTTAGACACACTGTAGGCTTCAGTTTTCAAAATATTTTTTTTTTTGCATTCATTTAGATAGATTAAAAAATCATATTATTCGTGATTCAGTGAGGGAACTGTTTAAAGTGTTATGCAAATAATGATGGACTACTGGTTCACCTTATTGAGTGTGTATTTTCATTATGATTAATTTTCAAATACTTGATTTAGCTTACTGCACCAAAACCTACCTATTGTTAAGATGTCTGAATAAAATTTAGAAGAGTTGCCTCACCAACTATTTGTGTTTGTGAGGTTAGTGATGCTGTTAACTAGGAACATTTTCTTTGACTAGTGTTCTGGGAAATAACATACTTTTCCACCCACTTTTTTTTTGGGCAGACTTCTTGTTTCTGTGAAATACTCTTTTATCATGCCTAGCATCTGCTCTGCAACCAGGGAAGTATAACGAATAGCATACTTACATAAAATATCAAGCATTACATGTGAGAAATGTGTTTAAGGCAAGCAATAATGTATCATTATTTCATACACTTGCTTTCAGTTCATTCCATCTGTCTTATAAGGTATTCTTTTCATGAGTATGTAATCAATGTTGTGCTTTATTAATTGGGTAACTAGAGAATTTTGATTTTTTAAAATTTTTTAAAAATTAAATGTAGTTTCAGGTTTTAAGTTTGAGATTGGTGATTGAAAATCTATTTCACTTTTTAATTCAGTTGGTTAGGATTGACAGGGAAGAGTCTCTTTTCAGTGCCACTTCTACCTTAAAATATTGAAGCAGGAATACCTCTGTGCAAGCTGAAATTTGGACCAGTAATTGGCCAGCAATACTATAAAGGTCTACACTGATTATAGGTGACTCAGATGTATTTAGTTTGTGTGTCATGTTGACAGGACTGCAGGAACTGTGGAGACCAGTGCATCCTTGTGTGTTCTATAAGCTTTCTCAATCTTGTGGAAGTACTGTGCATGTCCTAATGAGTCTGAAGACAAGTGTTTCTCATTCTGTGATTCTACATAGATGAAAACTGTAAGATATGAGTGGAAGTAATGCTTTTAAATCTGGCTAGGACAACAAAGGATTAGTTTGCAGTTTAAATAAATCTTTGTGTCACTGTCTAATACCGGATGTATGTAGCAAGAATGCTGAAGGAGCAGTAAAAGTTTCAGCATTTCTGCATGGGCAGGAAAGGCATAGTCAGGACCAGACAGATAAAGCTGTGAAGAAGAGCACAGCGCAGAACTGCACATTTAGTTAGATGAGTATAGAAATGGTGCAGCAAAAAAGGAAACCTTGAAAAGAAAAATCTGGTATTTGTCACTGTGCTGCTAAACAATTCTGTTGACACAGTGTGGGCTTTTTGAACCTAATGGAAACTTGAGAGCTATGGAGTCCCTTGGAAAGGATTCTTAAAACTTTAAAACTTAGCTGTACACTGTGTGAAGAAATACCTCATTTTTTGGTTTGTTTTTGAACCAGCAACAATCAATCATTTCCTGTCCATGTTCATAATAAATGTACACCATAACCCTCCTCTGTCATCACTCATCCAGTTTGACAAGTCTAAATTGGTCTAATTGTCACTTGTGGAAACTCCCGATGTCTTTCCTATGTGTTTTTATATCTTGCCTAACTCATCTAAACCATTTTGAAGGGAGGGAAGCAGTGGCATGATGTGCTGTATTCCTTGCCTAACGTTTGGTTTGCCTTTGTGACCACCACAGATCATTAAGATGATAATGTCATAGAACTGTAACAAGACCAGTGTTTCATTACTGTGTAATAATAATTGAAAGACCATAATTTTATATATAAAGTGAAGATCATTTTCTTCTTCCATGTCTGTCACTTTACATTTCCCTACATTGATTTCATTTACTATTTTATTACACTGGTCAGTATTAGGTCTTTTTGCAATCTGTTGATTTTAATCTTTAGTACTCTGAATAATTATATACCAAAAATCTTGTTCTCTCACTAACCACCACCTTTTTTCAATCATTTCTGGATATGTTGAATAGTTCAGGCACTAATACAGGCTCTTGCTGCATGCCATTGCTAAATTCTTTCTTTGAGGACCATTTTTGCCTTCTTTTCCTTGGCCTGTCAGTAGTTCTATAGCCTTTGGGTGAGGGTTGCAACCTTCTGTTCTGTCTCAACATCAGGTATCTTTACTTTAAGAGATGTGTATACACGGCCTCGTTTCACTTGGATGTTTAAGTAGACTGTGTCAGTTGGATTTCCCTTGTCCAAGCCACTAGTTCAGTTGGAAATGGGTTTTCCAAGTCCTTTGGGGCATCTGGACCATAAAGATAATTTTTGTCATGACTATAAACAAAGCAAAGTTTTATTTGTGCACAGGTTTCTCTGTTTGTTTATGCATTTCTGTAGGTATTCACATATATTGCCTGACCTGTCCATTGCACCCCAAATGCAGTTGTAGCCTTAATTCTGAAATAACTACTCGGGAGTGGTTTATTGCCACTTCCTGGGTAGATGCAATTGGTAAAAGAACAGGATTTTTTTTCCTATAGCTTGCTGAAGAAGAAAACACAGAGGTTTTTCACATTAAAAAATGGCTTGAGCGTAACTGATTTTTCTCTCATTTTCTTACCAAAATAATTTCCATGCCCATAGAGGTGAACTGTTGCACTTGGCCTGAGGTAAAATCTCTTTTGAGAGAATGGAAAAAAAAACCCAGAGGAAATGAAATTTTAAGTCTGCAAAATTATTTCTGTTCCTTTAGCCACTAGTGTGGTGATTAGAACAGTAAATGTGCAGTGTGGGACATTCTTTTTACACTTTTCTTCCCAAATCTGAGGGGAGTTGAATCAGGGCACCTTAAGCAGGCTACCTGGTGTTGATAGGTGTTTTTTCTCCTTTCCGTAAAGAAATGCTAATGAAAATTGGGGTATCTCATCTGCCAGGGAGTGGTGGAACAATTCTGCTTTTGAGGCTTTGCCTGCTTCTCCAGTTGCATGTTTTATATGGAAAAGGAATGCAAAGGATTGAGAGGAACAGAATCACCTGCAGACTGAGGGCTTCTGCTACTGGAAAACACAAGTTCCAGTCCACACTGATTTCTTCTTTCCTTTTGGTGATTTATTTTGCATAAAATTACAGCTGTTGAACAGAATAACAGGGCAAATTCGTCCCTAACTTTGACGAGTAAGATACTTGGCATCCCATGGCAGGGTAAGGTTAGAAATAAAGGCAGTTACAGAATTGTCAGAGAATCGTATATTGATATTTGACGGGGAAAAGCCATATTATATCAGCTGCTTTGTTTGCTGGTCCAGTGATAACTACTGATGTGTTGTGCATATGAAGTAATTTTGAGGACAGTCCGAATGCTCAGGTAGCAGTTTACTAGCAGTGAGTTGGTTGGCAAAGCCTGAGCATTCCCTTATAATTCCATTACATCATTCATGTCTAGGTGGTCCAGTAGAGAGCTATGGGCCATACATACACTGAGTTAAATATTCCCTAACATATGGCATCATAATAGTACAGGGTAAAAAACATAATAGTACAGGGTAAAAAAACAAACCACAATGAAAAATGAAGTACCCTTTATATTGTCTCCCAAAAGCAGCAGAAGGAGGTGCATACAGCTGTTACACATAATCCTAGTACCAGAGTTCACATGTTCTGGCTTGGAATCCTGGGAGTCACGAAAACTTCAACTAGTGTTTGTAAGACAGACTGGGAAGTACTGGAGTATTTTGGCCTTTCTTCTCTTCCATGTCTCAGATCCCTACAGCTCCATAAGCATTATCTGGCAGACTGGAAATAAATTAGCTCAAAATTAGCCTGTCTTTGCGTTTGAAAAGGGACAAGAATGAAAGGTCAATGGCAATCCTGCAGCAAGGAACGAACTTAGCAGGGTTTGGGCGTTTTTTGTGGGAGCTAGGAAGAGAGGCAGATCAGGATATTTGCATATCCAGTCCATGTTACATTCACAGCTTTCACTCTAGTGTATTTTCATAAATTAGAGAAACGAAACCACATAGACTGGACTACCATGTCTCACAGACAATAGTAGTTTTGAGATCACTATAATATTTATTCAGCCATCCTCCAATTTAGGATTTCTTAGAAACAGACAGTTGAAAAGATTTTATCTTATGGTTAGCATGGGTCAAGGGAAGATACTTGCCTATGCATGCTCTTAGGTTGTTCCTCTTCAACACTTTGTGCCAGTATTTATCCACATGCTTTCCTGCCTTCCCATGGTGATTCTGTTAGCGCTCAGAGCGAATAGCTGGAGGGAGGCGTAAGGGAACAAAGCTGAATTGTTGCTTCTGCCCTAATTTGAGGATCCCCAGTCATCTTGAACTTGTGAGTGGCCTGTTCTCGCTCTGTGTGATGAAAAGTCAAAGTACAAAGGCAGATTTTGGGAATGCAGGCAGGAAGGAGTGAATTGTCTTTCTTCTTTGCATGTTCAGATCTGTGTCAGTGAAACCTGGCAAAGCTGACTTCAGCCTCTTGTGCTTTGCTTTCATCTGCAGAGGGATCCAAGTTACTCAGTATCCCTTGTGCTAGCACAGTTTTATTTCCAGGTGCTTATCATGTGATGCAGTTATATGAAGGAATTACAAAGTTGTTGTCAGCATTTGTACCAGAAGCACTCCCTAAGAAGATAACTCATGTTTAATTTTGTATTTTAACTCACGGGTTTAAAAGTGACAATTCTATCAAGATAGTATCACTGAGATGAAACAAAGTTCAAATAAAGGATACATAGAGCTTCAAGTACCACATTTTAAAAAGAGAGCTATAGAAACAAATTCATTCCACTGAGCACTTAAATCCAGCTAGTTTAATGGAAGACTTTAACTATTGTTCATTGACATTTTGCTCCATAGTTGCATTTTATAAAACAGAAATATTTTCAGTTTTTAAACTTAGTTTAATGTCATTTTAGTAGAATTGCCTAATGTCTTGCTTTTGTTGCTTTAAACTTTGATGTTTAATGTAGGGTTAGACTGACCATTTTTTTCTTCCCTAAAACATACATATAACACAAAAAAGAAAATACAGTGTTATTATTTTCTTTAACACTTAGAGAATTATCTCTCTGAAAATTCTGATTAATGGGAAGAGA
This sequence comes from Corvus cornix cornix, assembly GCF_000738735.6. NCBI lineage: Eukaryota > Metazoa > Chordata > Aves > Passeriformes > Corvidae > Corvus > Corvus cornix. The sequence continues at coordinate 12,955,851 of NC_047057.1, read as the reverse complement.
ATGTATGAATGCTAGTTGACTCTTGGCAGTCAGAGTTGCATAATATCAACTGCTAAACAGGTAAAGCAGGTGGTGTTTTTACGTGTGTATGATCTAACAGAACTGCCTCCTCTGTTGCGGCAGCACATCGTACCTTCCCTTTGCAGCCTTTCCTTCTTTAGCTCTGCCAAATTGCAAACTATGCTCCACTCGGATCTATCCAGACAGGATTTTGAGGGGTCCACTCCTACTTTCATTTTTTGAAAAACTATTACAACCTTCATAGCTTCAATTAACATAATCATCTGAAACTTGTGTGTGTCTGTGTAAGAGTCAGCTAGCTGCAGATCTAACTTGGATATTTTACATCTATGAAGGAAATTAATGCATAAAGTGTAGCTTAACTCAGCATTATAAGGCGTACTTTGGAGTTGTATGAGATGCTAAGGTACCATTTGCTCCATGATCTTGTGTTTTTCTTGTAAATTTTATGGCAGTCATTTTGTTTTCTTAGGTTATTACAGGATCTGCGTAAAAAACTGAAGTTAATGTTTATTTATGAAGTCTAAGTTATGAGCTATTTCATCACAAGTAATGTTATGGAGCAGTTCAAGCAACAAACATCTGAAGATGCTCATTCAAATACATCTTTATCTCTTCTAGAACTGGATGTCATACAATATGGTGTCTTTTTTGATACATATGTGTCTGTGAAGCTGATAGAATTGATGTTTGTTTTACTGCCAGTAGAAAACATTAAGTAAGTGCCGGGAGTTATGACACAGGAAGGGGTCAGACCCTTGCTTCATTCAAAGAGGAAGCTGCTTGCTCCTCAGTATTTGTGTTGCAAATTGTTCCAGGCTTTTAAAGGCTCTATTTCACCCTGCCTGACCCTTCTTTTTTTTTTTTCCTTTCTTTCCCTTTCAAGTAGGATTCTTTTTTTAGTGCAATTCACATAAGACATTTGCACTGGATGAAACAGCATCATTGTTGACCTAAGCTGGTTTTACTTGTTATGCTTTGCCTTTCCCATTTTCTGATATGTTTCACTTTAAAGCTCAGCTTCAGCTGACCCACACAGATCCATCCCAATTGGTTTTTTAAATATTCCATTTAACAGTTAGTTTTAGGAATGTCAGTTTGTTCTTAAATAATTGAACCCTCTAAGTGGAAGCAGAACCATGGTTATAGCACAAGCATGTTACGTTGTGCAGGTAGTAGCTGACTTCTTTGAGATCACCTTGGTTAGCAGGATTTATACTGATCTTATGTGGGAAAAATGGCTTGGGGATTCTAAGTCTGCAAAGTTTCTGCCAAGAACCTCCATGTAACTTTTCTAAAATTTGAGAGGATAAAGTGTGGTCAATGTAACATTAGCTAATTCTACTTTTTATGCAATTAGAAACTGCAGTTGGGTATCTTAACTGTCTCATTCAGATCACCTGAAGATATTCCTGGGAATTTTGAAACATTGTCTGTTTTTATTGTTATTAAAAGAAAAAAGTATACATATTTAAAAGAATTTAAATTCTGCTTTTTAAACTAAGAACAAGAAGTTTCTTTAGATCATCTAGAAATATGCATGAGAAGTTTTGCTGGGTAAAGCTGTAATAATTAATAACTTGTTTAAATTGAAGAATGACAGCCACAGTAACTATAGGAAGCTGTACTATGGCTTAAAATGTTTGATTTTCATGTAAAAAGGAAGAATGATGAAAGTTTGAGAATCAGTATTATTACAAAATTTAAGATTTTATCATGTGGGCTTTGCACATATTGTCATGTGGAATGGACATGGAGACCTGGGCTTAATATTCTTTAGATGAATACAGCATAGACATCTATGTGTAAGAAAGTCATTAGCTTTACAAAAGCTAAGTGGGGCAGCCACAGCTTCTCTGGGCAACCTGTGCCAGTGTCTTACATTAAAGAATTTCTTCTAATAGCTTCTCTTAACCTGCCCTCTTTCAGTTTGAAGCCATTGCCCCCGGTTCTGTCACTACATGATCTTGTAAAAAGTCTCTCTAAAGCTTTCCTGTAGCCCCTCTGTACTGGAAGATGCTCCAAGGTGTTGCCAGAACCTTTTCTTCTCCAGGCTGAACAAACCCAGCTTTCTCAGTCTGTCTACACAGCAGAGGTGCCTCAGCCTTCTGATCATTCTTTGTGGCCCTGATCTTATGTGGGAATCTTATGATTCCCACATATGATTACAAAAGGAAAGTAAAGGGAATTTTCATAAGATTACACTGACATTTAGCAGTTTATTTTAATTATATTAAAAAAATACTACAGGAGGAAAAGCTGAGCAACGTTATTTGTTTTACTGCCCTATTTCTTTCCCTGCAATACAAGAGTATCTGTTTCACGTTCCCTGCAAGTGTTCCCTGGTATGCAGTGCCTCCCCCACACTGTGGGACTGAGCTGGCCGAGCAGCGCCTCTCCCCATTAGTCATCACTGCCTTCCCTGGTGCTCTGTGCGGGAAAGTAATTCTTTAAAGCAGTTGCTCCTAGTTCATTTTTTTAAAGATTATTTCATAATGCATCATTGCTGTAGTACCTTCTTGTATGGACCAAATCTCTGTCACTAAGCACAGGCATTTTTATATGGAATGAAAAGATACACTGCAAATAAATCACTACTTATTTCCTTTAATCTAGTTTCCAAATTGTTTGACTTTTGCCATTCAAACACAGCTTCCATTCATGTGTTTGGGAAGCTTTTGAAAGCATATGAATGGTAATTTTCCCAGTTTTTCTGGAACTTTATGTAGTTCCAGCAATGTCTGCAGCTGGCTGCCTAATAAAAATGACTTGCATTCCTAGAAACATTGGGTTGTGCTGATGGATAAAATGACTAAACAGTTTTAAAATGTAACCCATTGCTGTTACATTAAAATATATTTTGGCTTAGTTGATATAAATCTAAAGTAAATTGTTACCTGCAGTGATGTTTAATAGTGGTTTTATTAATGTGGATTAGCCATTTACAGAAAAGGTCTCATCTTGTAGCAGTTTGCTTTTTTAACATTGATTGTAATCCATCTATTCTTACATTATTGAAAGGCTTCCACATGTCTCTTGCTTTAGTGATTTTTCTTTTCCTGATGTGTGGAATATTCATATAGTGTTGTACGAAATGCAGTAATCACTTTGCTTGTGCTGCAAATGAACATTACTAACAGTTTCACGCTGACTTTCACACTTTTTTTTCTTCTGATGGGCAACCTATGTTTTATTTATTCCATGTTGACTATTTTGGTATAGTGAAACTTTGTTTTAATGTAGAACTTCATTTTAATGTAGTGAGATTATTTTTCTTAATTCCTTTATTTTTATAATTATTTTAATGAAAAAATGAGGTTTGAGTAACTAAGTTGGTTTAAAACAGGTTTGGAAAAAAAATGGAAGTTTAAAACTAAGTTTTACTAAGTAAATACTGCAACTGTTGTATTTCTAGTTCATATTTTATTTGAAAACTTTGGGGCAAATTAAATGTGCAAAATGCTTTTATTTTTAAGTTTAGGATATAGAGAATTTTCATTGTCAGGATTAAATTTTTTTTTAATGAACTGTATTAGTCTCTCAAGGAAGGTACTAATATTATAATAGTGTCAAGTCCCAAGTCATGGAGAACCATTATGACAAATTCCTCATACTCTGTATTACTTCTCTAATAGTCTTTTCTTAGATATGCTGAAGTAAGTGATGAAGTAAGTCTGCAGTGTCCAGTAGGCTCAGCAACTCTAAGTGTTTTTGTGTTTTGTTCTTGAAAATGAAGTGTGCTTTTCCTTGGTGATGCACAAAGATAGCGAGTGAAGTTTTCTCTCGTTTTTGTATCCAGTTCTTTACAAACTCCTAATCACATTTCTCAAAATACTAGAGTTAGTTACTTATTCTTACTATATTTGTCACATCCTCTCTGCTGTCATAGCTGAAGGCAGATAGGTTAACTAAGACCAGTCAGTGTGGTACAAGTATCACGTGATTGGTGCCAGATTATCACACTTGCCATTGTTTTCCAGAATAACATTGTTTGAAGTAGCACAGTGGTCAGTGATGTTTTGTGAGAATAAACTTTTGAGCCTTGATTGGTAAAGATTGGAAGAGGACAATATGGGTTGGAGAGTCAGCTATGAGAACAGCCACAGGTCATGAGGTACAGCGGTGCTGTTTTAAAGCAAGGACTGATAACCAAGTGGCAATCATGGTCCTTGTAAAATAAGCAAGAACCTGTTTCAACAGCAGCAAAACCTTCAGTAGCTTTAACACATTATCATCTCTCTGGGATGTTGGTGACATCTCACTCTGTTGGTGATATCAGTGCCCTTTCTACAGCTCTGTTGACTATCACTGTGGCAGGGTGTCCCAAATGGATCTGAAGGCATGCTGCTGCAGAGGGCAGAGCATGCTCTTCACACCTCACCCTTTCTACTCAGTCCAGGGATCCTCTTCCCTGCTGCTATTCAGTTTATTATCAAATAATAGAGGAAAGCTATTCACTGTTTGTGATTTAGCAACTTTTCACCCTTTCTTTGGTTAGTTTCCTGCTGGTTTAGCAAGCTAAGCTCACCCATCAGGGCAGCAGAGACAGTGCAAGGCAAAAGCAGGGAGAATACATGGTTCAGAGTAGCACTTGCACAGGGAACAGCAGCCACAATTAATTATTAATTCAGCTCTGCCTGTCTTCTCTAAACTACGCTCTTAAAAGCATCTTTTGAAAAGGACACCTGACCTTGAAGATGAAAGACTTACCATTTGAATTTATCTTAAAGTGGTCTTTTTCTGGGCTGTGCCTGTTCAGATTTGAGTTGGGGTTTTTTTTAAAGTTGGTACCTACGGACTGTTGACATCACTATATTGATATATTGGCAACCATATCCTCAGCTGCATCAATAGGAGTGTGGGCAGCAGGTTGAGGAAGGTGATTCTCCCCATCTACTCTGCTCTCAGAAGAACCCACCGAGAGTACTGCGTCTAGATCTGAGGCCCTCAATATAATGTGGACATAGACCTGTTGGGGCAAATCCAGAGGAGGGCCACAAAGAATGATCAGAAGGCTGAGGCACCTCTGCTGTGTAGACAGACTGAGAAAGCTGGGTTTGTTCAGCCTGGAGAAGAAAAGGTTCTGGCAACACCTTGGAGCATCTTCCAGTACAGAGGGGCTACAGGAAAGCTTTAGAGAGACTTTTTACAAGATCATGTAGTGACAGAACCGGGGGCAATGGCTTCAAACTGAAAGAGGGCAGGTTAAGAGAAGCTATTAGAAGAAATTCTTTAATGTAAGACACTGGCACAGGTTGCCCAGAGAAGCTGTGGCTGCCCCATTCCTGGAAATGTTCAAGGCCAGGTTGGATGGGGCTTTGAGCAACCTTATCTAGTGAAAGGTGTCACTGCCCATGGCAAGGGGGCTGGAACTGGATGACTTTAAGGGCGTCTCCATGCCAACCCAAACCATTCTGTGATTCTATGATCTAAGAATTGGTGGCAACGTGATCTTTTTTTTTGCCCAAAAGGGCTCTTCTCTAACAGAAATTCACAGCCCTAAAGAGGGATGTGGTGAAGAGTAGGTTTTAATGTGTGAAGTAAGCCTGTTAAAATTACCAGAAGACATAGAAAGTCTAGAAGACAACTCTAAAACTTCACACATTCTGACTGATTAGGATTAAAGTAAAAATTGTAAATTACAGAAAATGAGATTTAAGTGGGGAAAAAGTGGTGAGGACTGCTGGACTGCATGTCCGGAATATTGCCTTCTGCAGCGCTGAATTCAGGAGAGGAGGAACAGATTGAATACAAGTTTCTGCAAAAACTTTGTGAACTTTACAGATTCCTTACGGATTGCTTTTCTTGTATGTTATCTGAGCAAATGTATTTAATGAGTCTGCACAGATGTTACAGTTTTTCAAAGGCTGGGGATCAGAACAAAATAAGTAAGGAAATCTTTAATGTTTAAAACTTTTTACAAATATTTTTTAATTTTAGAAGTATTATTTTATAATATCCATTATACAGAGAAAAGAATTCTCTAAGTCTGAGGTGATACATGTGGTCATAGAGTAAATGATGGGCAAAAGCTGCAGTGTTTGATTCAGGAATTAAAAATGTAGCAATAAAACCTGTGTTTCTTCAATGCATGGAGATGACTAAAATGTGTTTTCTGCATGTACTTTTGTATGTTCAGATAAATCCACTCTGGACTATTTTTGAGGTACATGTCAGCAAGCAATTAAATACTGGTTTGACGGTTTCAATCAACTTCTGTGCAACTTGCAGCACATTCTTGCAGTACTGTCAAAACATGCATACCCACAGGACATGAAAATTATGTGAATTTAATTTAAATCTAAATCAGTGATTCTAATGTGAGACTAATTGAAATAAACCCTTTATTATCAGTTGAATTAAGTCAGTAAGATATACCAACTAGTACCTGTCATTGTGGAATTTCACAGCTAAGAAATATGATGTCGGGGTGCTTGTGAAGGTGTATGCAGCATTGCACACATCAAGCAATAGATTTGCTCTTGTTTGCTGTAAGTAGTTAAAAGATACATCTGAGGCCCTGTAACACCTTAAGGAAGCAGCATGTATATGAAGACAAAAGCAATAAACTTCAGAAACCACTTCAATGTACAGCAGCATTGCTCCTGTAAGAAATGCTATTTTTGCATCATTTACTTGTGAATTCATTAACTCCTTGTGTATCATTTAGCATTATTAATTTACTAAATATCACACTAAATTATATCAGTAAATATTATTTTTAAATTCTCAAAAACTTCTAGAGCCATAGAGCAGTGGAAAACGTTGTATGACAGAAGTACTAAAAGATCTGTTGTCTCCATGAGCTCACTTGAAGAATTGCAGGTTTTAAGTGTTGGAGGATGTTGCTGGGTTAGTTTCATTGGTTATCTTGGAAGTGCCTAAGGACGATGTGTACCTAAGTGAAGTACCTGAGCCACCTGCAGTGGTACTGCTGAACTCATGGTACTGGTGAGGTGCCCAAGTGTTTGAAATCATCATTTATAAGCAATTGAGAACAAAGACTGGGTTTTACATGGTTGTACAATATTAACTCTAGCTATTTTGGAAGGACTGTGGGATCACTTCTTGGTACTTCAACTTGCCTAGATAGTTTAGGTTAGAAGGTTTGCAGCAGGAAAGCTGTGTCCAACTCAAAATGGAAACAGAACTTTTTTCTTAATTTTGTTGTTATGATAGTCCAACTTTAATAAGACAAACTGGTCTTACCCCTAGGGAGCCTGACCGAGAAAAAAGAAATCCTGTGCTAGACCTTAAATAAACACTTTCTGAAAAGATGATGTTTTCCTAAGAAAGCAGAGGGTAGGTTGTCTTTTCTTATGCTGCTAGAAGCTGGTTTTAAAATGTGATTCGCTTACATTTTGACACCTAAATGGACAACACCTTCTTGGCCTGGATAGAGAATGCAAAGGGAGAGAACCCTGTTTGTCATAAATCTCTGTATGAGTAGGATGGAGCAAACTTCATGCAAGGACTGACTGAAATCAAGTGAAACAGACTGGAAGAGCTGTTCATTGCCTCAAATATGGACAAATTCTGATACATGGAGAGGATAAGCAGGGAAAAAAGGGACTATCTCAGGGTATGGATATACCTCCGTTCTTCTAGGATTTCCCAAAAATAATAGTCTAATTTATGGATTTAAGAGTGGATTGTGCAGTACTAAGGCACTCCTCAAGTAAACCAGCATTCCTAATTTTTCCAAGAGATTAAATATGAATCCAGAATCCCATGGAGTTTCTGGAGGAGCTGCTGTGAAAAGTTGGGATTGCTGAGGCATTAGTCTCATCTGTACAGTAATGTAAGCCTAACTGAGTGTCTGTCAAGCACCACTTGTTAGTCAGAGCTTCCTCAGTACAACAGTTTGATTTGTTTATGAAGGTCTGTAATGCTTCAAGAGTAAAAGGATTGTCTTATAGGCCACAAACACAGCTTTGTAGAGTGTGTTTTGATCAGATGCTTGATCTGTTGGAGGAGTTGAGTCAGGATATTCGGAATTCATAGAAATCTGCGTCCCCTCTCTTCTTTTCTGCTGCAGGTAAGATGTCTGCAGAAATGATCAGTTAGAGCTTCAGAGATTCTTCTGAAATAATCTCTACAGGCAAAATCAGTACAATTTTGGCTGTCCCAAGCACTCTGACTCGCATTTCTCTAACACCCCTCTTCTGTCCTTTGCTGCTGAAATATCCATGGTACTGAAACAAAAGAAACCTGATTTGGGGTTCAGAGTGAGATTAATGTACAGATACAGAAAAAGCCAAAACACTTCATACAGCTGCCACTCAAATATGCATGCTGGTATTTTATTGGGTTAAAGTTTTTTGCCTGAAGTCTCTTCTGGTTTTGCTGGTGCTGAATTGCTGAAGCTGTAGCCTTGTTTCTAGGTGGGGAAAAAACCCTGCATGTTGACCTACCTAGCAGTACAAGGAAACAAAATTAATTTTAGCACTATTTTAGGCCCGCACAGCTTTAGCAAGAAACATGTATACTCCCAACAGATTGGACTCTCGTTTCTGCATTTTAAAGTTTTAGTCCCAAAACACATTCCAGACTAGGTGGTTTCTGCGTGCCGGGTACTAAGAAATGTTGCTGGCTCAGGTAGCTTAAATGTGCAAGCTGCCTGATAATGCCAGTGTCCATCAGGAAAGCACTTAATATTTAAATTTGGGGCCTCCTGTTGAAAATTCTATGGAAGTATTCTGATGCACAGCATAAGAGTCTCCATAAAGTGCTGCTTGCATATCACTTTTTTTTCTTCAATAGAGACAAACCCAATTTTGTCAGTCCAAAACTTACTTACAGAGATCAGATATTTTCTTTTCAAGATAGGCTTAAAAACACCCTGATATCCTAACTTCTTGCTGACATCAGGCAAGTTAATGTCTGTATCTAGGCTTTGCTAAGTAGGCAGTCTCATTAATGTTTTTTTATGTATTATTACTATAACTAGAAACACATTGATAGCCTGAAAACATCAGGTTACAAAAGAATCATTCTTAGCTACTCCTTATTTCATAGCCACTTAATTAAAGTTTGCAAGATGAGCAAAGAAAGTGATCCTTTACCAAAAAAAATCCTTTCCCCCATATCACCTGCAATGAATAGTTCTTTTAACTATTGACTAGTTTTGTTCTTAGCCTTTTTGCAGATTGTAGGTTCTGTGCAAAAATTTCTGTATTAAGATTCTAGAGTTAGAAAATAATTATTTACTGTGCAGTTTTCTCAGTATGATTGAATGTAGAACTTGTCTGTGAATTAGCACAAACTGTTAGTATCACACTGTATAAAGAAAACTGTTTACAGAAGTTAGTCTATAAAGTAACTGTGGTCTTCAGCTCAACTGTAGAAGGCCTTTCCTATTTAAATAAATGTCTTGATATTGTTGATAATTTCCCTTTTTAGATTGAAAACTAAAGTACTGGTTATCACTTCCTGAAATATTTGGTTTAGGTGATTTATTGATGGATCACTTGAGATGCCCAATATTAAGGTACAGAAACTGTCAACGTCCTGATTGTGCCTTAAACAAAAGCTAATATCATCCTTGGTTTTCAGATGAATTTTTATTTTCAGATAGTGAAAGCATCACTTTCAATTTACTTCTGCTAGATTGTTTGCATGATTACTATGCATATTCCCCACCCCCCCTCAAATACTGATGTGTTGTTTTGTTTCTTTGTAGAAGTTAACCTTTCCTTAACGTAACCGTGGTATATTCTAAATATTCATGACCACTCAATGCTTTATGGCCATTCAAGACCTGTGATATGACCTTTATCACATGCTGACGTGAGGCAGCAATCAGCATTCACTTTGCAGCAGCCTTGCAGCCTTGTGGATCCCCAGGATTATGTGTTACAACATGCTTTGACAGCTGCTCCACAGGCATGAATCTGAGATGTACAAATAGGTATTAGTAGTGTGTAATGTCCTTGCCATAAAGTGATGGAGTTATACAACACAACCAGTAGTTTCTTTCAGCCTTCTGTTTCTCAGCTTAGCTGGAGCTTTTTACATATGTACATTTTTGCTGGGGTTTTTCTTCCAGTCAGCTTTAAACTTTTTACCTATTTGTCTTATTTATTTGCATGTTGATATTACTTGCCTATTATTTTTATACCTACTATTGTTCCTCTTCTGCTTATTTACACTTCCGTATTTTATTGTGTCTCATTATTCCTTGGCTTCAGTGGTTGCCTCTTCTGTGAGGCATTTATACCTGCAGTGAATGATTTCCTACACAGGAATCCCAGAAGCATTCAGGGCTATTTTATTTAGGTAGACTTACGTCTCAAACATACAGTGTTTTATTTTTTACTTTACCTCCCATGTTCAAGTTAAATTTAAAACAAAGCAAACAAACAAACAAAGCCACAAACCAACTGGTTATGCACCTTCAAAGATCTGTTGACTAAATTTCTGGGCTCCATTTTTGAGTCCAGTGGGTCAGGATGTTTTGAATCCAGTTCTCTCTTCTGTCCAATTGAAATCACTGCCAGAAGGACCCATACTGCCCTCTGAAGAGCTTACTTACTCTAACTAATCTTTGAGAATTTGGTTCTGTTTTCACATTCCGTGTTTTCTTCCAAGGCCTCAGGCAGAAGATTCTGTGATTAAGATAGAAACTTTAATAAATTGGGGCCATCCCTACTGCTGCCCCACTGGGATCCCTGCATAGTCAGGAGGGTGTGCAGCCAGGGAATGCAGCACTCCAGAGGACATCTTCCAGCTTAATTTCCTGAGGAACACCACTCCATGTATGTGTTCAAATATATGGAATTTAATCCTAAAACATTGTAAAATATCTTGCAGTGTGAGCTTGCATTTGTTGGTGTGTTTTGTGTTGGACACAGCTGTGAGAATAAATTTGCATTTAAACTGAGGTCCCATACTGGTCTGCTGCAAATTGCTGGGTTTGGCTGGGTTCAGTGGACAATCCAACAACTACTTGGCTGCAAGAGGAGTTGCATGTATGTGAGAAGAGCTGAGTGGCTGCCCTTTTAAATATAATTGAAAAAAATTACTTGTAATGGTATCAGGTAAACATTAAACATACTGTCATTGCAAATCTTGAGAGTTATGCCAATGGAAGTATTTTTGGTAACGTGGAACCCACCATTTCCAGCAGCAGTCAGCTGGCTGAGGGTTTAGCACGGAGATGCTTTAACACGTAGAGCTGTGCCACAGCAAAGCTCAGCTTGTTGATTGAACCTCTTATTTTGGGTGGTGACACCATAGCTGTGATATCTGCATACTTGTGAGTATGAAGTACTTGTAAGAAGAAAAATAGGTGATAAAGACCTTGTGTTTATCCAGCAGCTGACTGTAACAGGATCTTAATCCTGGGTCCGCTTGTACTCCACTGTGTAAAAATCAAAGATAATCAGATCCTCAGAAGCTTAATTTTTTGTTACCAGTTACCATACATTACTGTGTGGAGTTCGGAACCTGAGTTTGGAGCTCACGTGGACAGCGTGTGTATCCTTGCCGGCAGCGGCTGAAGCTGTGGCAGTATTGGTCGAAGGACTGGCTCTCCCTAAGCCTTCCAAAAGTAAATTAGAAGTTTGACAAGTTTTCAGGAGAAAAACCGTGAGTTAAGTGAAACGAGTTTTGCATTTAACTCTGCTGATCCTGAGCTTTTCACTGTTGGGGCTTTTCCTGCTCGGCGCGTGAATAGGGACGGTACGGAGCAGAAAGACGGATGTCGGGAGCTGGCGGCGGTGGCGGGTCCGGGAGGGGGAGCTCCGGGCCCGCTGCTCTCCCCCTCCCAGCCTTCTGCTCGCTTCCTCCCGGCCCGCCGCTCTCCTCCTCCCGGCCCGCCGCTCCCGGCAGCCTCCCGGCCGCTGACGGCGCCTGCGGCCCGGCGGCCCCCGCCGAAGGACGGCCCGGAGCCCCGCAGGCGAAGCTGTCAGCGCGCCAGGGGAAGGTGCTGCTGGTGGGTTTTGCAGCGGGGGGCTGAATGTGAGTCAGGATGGCTACAGATCCTGCCTTGCTTTGTTGCTACTGTGATCGAGCGGCGTGAGAAACCTGGTGCAGGAGCCGCAGGAGGTTGTAGGACACAGCTGTTGCTGGAGAAAAACATCCCCAGCCTCACATACCTGCGCGGTGCGGAGGGAGGTGACACGTGTTTAAGGGCTGTCGGCAACACCTACGGTGTCCGAAGTAGCTAAGGCGTTCCAGGGTGCAAGGATGCCGTCCAACTCCCGCCCCGCTCCGGGAGGGTGCTCCTGGGCTGCGCCTTGTGCAGGAAGCCTGAGCACAGCCCTGGCCTGCGTGACTGATTGTGGCAATGCCTCTTGTGGACCGAAGACCTTTTAAAACTGGCCTAATGGTTCACAGTAATGTAAGTGAGCAAATCAGGTACAGATCTATGAAGGTGGGGAGAGAGTAGCAGCTCATTACTTTAGCAAAGAAGGACAAAATAGATTTAATTATGAGTATTTTAGACTCAGAACAGGAAGTGCCAATACTGAAACTTCATGCATAACCAGAACTTTGACCCTTGGTTATCTGTACTGTGATTATTTTTACTTTTTTTTCCCAACTATATCAGCATGCTGTTGTGCAGATATGATAGTTCGTGTTGCTTACAGTCTTGGCATCTAATACAGTCTGTGATTTTTATTTTTATCTGCACAAATCTACACCAATTATTGCAAAGATTTTTAGCTTGAGAGCAGACACTAAGCTCTGTTTGCAGCAGTCTCAGACAGGTTAAAGAAAAATGGATGCAGGTAACTAGAAACTTAGCAAGACCCATATTTTCAAGAAGTCACCTTGATTTCTCCCTTAAGTATGTAATGTGTTTTTATGTTCTGGGTTTTGTTTTGCCTTTTTTTGGTATATTTCACATGTGACAATGTGCTTTAAAAAATAATGCAAACTGTGTCTGATTACATCGGTAATAGGTAGTGTTTTAGAAATATGTAATTCACAGGGTTTTTTTAAAAATTTGAGTAGTAACATGACAGTGGTACCAAAGTAGTTTAAACAAAACGTGCTACTATAGTGGGAAACTGCTGACTCTTGAATTGGCAGCTGTCAACTTTTTTATGCCCTCTTTTATATGTATTCCATAGAGCTTTTAAAATCATGAACAAGGCAGTTGCTGAGTGTTTGCTTTTGGAAGCCTCAATATGGCTCTAGATGTCTAGGCTTAATTTAAAAGAAAGTGACTACTTTCATGATACTGAATTATTCTTTAAATATATCTGATTTCTCTCAGTGTGGAGTTCTTGGAAAGAGAGGGATTACCTGCAAGCTATAAGGGCTAAATAGTATCAGGTTTAATGTCGGCATTACCGCTTTACCTCTGCTGTGCTGTAGTATGAATTACAGCTGGATTACTTGCTGTGTGCATGGATTACAGCCTCCCTCTATTTGTTCTAATTAACTTAAAAGGAGAAAAATGTAAAGTTCTGTATCTCTGTTACATTTTTCTAAATGGTTATAAATCTAAGTGACACTAGAAAACTTCCTTAGAGTTTTCAGAGGGAAAAAAAAAAACCCTACTTGTTTACTTGAAACCAGTGTTATCTGATAGAGGTGTCTAAGTCTGTGAAATACTTGGCTGTTAAAGAGCTCTGATTTCTGTAAAGCGAGAAATGTCCCGAGGTATCTAACCAGTGTTGCTTTATATTTAATTAAAATACAAAACCGGCATAGAATGATTTGTTTAAAATTCACTGTGTACAGATTTTGACAGGTAATTACAAAGAGGTAGACAGAAGCCATACAAAATAATACAAAAGTAGTCCATGTAACTCTGGTGTTTAATAATTTTACTGTTAGCCAGGAAGGGGTGGGGGGAGCATGTAATAAATAATTGTAACTCATAAATTGGAATAAAATTGCTAACGAGAGAGGTCCCTGATACAGGATGAATCAAGATTCCTTGTGAAAGAGGGCTCAGCAGGCCTATTTCAGTATACTGAACCTATGAGGCTACATCTGGAGACAACAATACCCACTGTACTTGCAAGGTGAGAGCAGCCTATTCTAGGAAGCAATTGCTGAAAGACTCAAGGTTATGTTATACAATGTACCCGGTCTCCATCCATACGCTGTAATTCAGCCATGGGTTAATACCAGGTTGAAGCCAAAGGTGTGCCAGGAATGTTTTTAAAGGGAAGAAGAGCAGAAAAAGGAATTGCATCTCTTTTTGATTCATGGTACGACTGCAGCTATAACATGCAATGCCCTGTGCCAGCTGCCACACTTTGTTCTGGGGCCTTCAGGCCATAAAAGTTCACTGTCCTTTTTTAAGTGCCACCTCTGATGTTCTCTGAAAGTGTTTCATAGTCTGTTGCTAATCAAGTTCTTGGCTAGAATTGATATCTTGGCGTGGGAGGAGCAGTAAGGGAGCAGAAAGTTTATGTAAGTGTGGTTCGCATGTATGTGCTTGACAGATGTGCAGCCAATTAGCTGGAAGTTACAGGCTGAAATTTACTGCGGCAGTAGCTCCTGATACTTAGGTATCTTTCCAATACTTTGAGCAGGGCATGGAGTTTTTTCAGTCAGTGAGTGAGTTAGTGCAGTGGTTTTATTTTTATGATCTTCCCTGTTTTGATGGGGCTAAGAGACAGAGGGGAGTGTTGACCTAATCTTGTTACAGTAAACAAGTGGTAAAGACTTTTAAACCTGTTGATGTGATTGTTGAATGTTTAACAGTCTTTTGTTCCCAGTTGTTTACAGTAATTGAGTCTTTCCCCTTCTAGTGCTTGTGCTGCTGTCCTCAGTGTGTATTCTAAGATAAATAACATACATGAAACTTGCAAATATTGTACAGCAGACCTGTTCTCTGGTTTTGTTTGCTGAATGTTACACCTTCCAAAATATGTTAGTCCCTAATACTGAGACTGGACTTCATGTCCTTAGGTAAAACAGCAAAGACTGACAGCAGACCTTTTGTAACTGCCACTACTATCACCTTTTAGGCAGCAGGCATTTAGGAATCTGAAATGTAAGGAGAAATAAGAGCACCTAAAACTTCCAGAGTTCTCTACTAAGTAATATCTATCATAGTGAATTTGCTTTTGAAGCGTTTTTTTCCTTGAATTACTTTTTTTTCAGACCTTAAGCGACTTGGAAAGTCAAGGCACTTTAGGACTAGGGAGCAGGAAAGGAGGGGAGTAATAAGGTAATCGATTTAGGACCTGCAGATTTCCTCAACTGTTACAATGATCTTCTGGCCTCTTCCTCTATCTCATACTGCACTCCGTGACCCTCTGTTTCTAGCTATCATTTGAAACTACTTGAGCTGTTCAGTGTAAATAAACCTTTTTCTCTCAGTATTTAGATACAGTAGACAAATCCCAGGGATGATAGCTCAGGCATGGTTAGTTTTGGTTCACTTGTTAGCCATTGCTGGTTAAATCTGCTGTACGGTCTAGCTAACAATTGGCAGACTCAGCAAAAAGCTTTAGAAAAGACTTGTTCTGTGATCCATTTGCCAAATACAGAGTTTAGTTCCTCCTCTGTAATCAAGCTGGACTCAGTTGATTATAGCTGAGATTCATCATGCCAGTATCCTGCTTGTTGTCCTTTCCCTGCCTCTTTGGTCAAGTGACTCCCATTGCTGGAAAAAAATAAATTAAATCTCAAATTCCTCCAATTTAGAAGTATCTCTTGTTATCTCTAAACAGTAGGATTTCTTTCAACTATAGAACATGAATTTGATGAGAAGGGACAACTTCCAGAAGATCATAGTCTTCTGGAGTCTCTTCTGGAGTTTGCTGTCTCCTGACAGATGGAGAAAGGTTTCAGTCCTTGAGCAAGAACACAGATAGTCTGATTCAGAGGAAGCAATTGGTAGGTAAGAAATGTAATGTTGGATTTTTTCCATTTCCTTCCTTTTTTTTTATCTACCTTTGTATTTCACTGTCAATTACACTTTTGGCATTGTGGCCAGGAAAACAGCTTCAAGCTGGGTTAATATTGCTGTGGCCGTGTTTTTCTGGAAGTTAGAAAAGTACTTGTTTTAATTTTTCTCTTATTTAGAATACCTGGTTTAAATGACTTAACTTTAAACTGTAATCTCAAGTGATCTCACGGCTCAGTCCCTCTGCATGGAGGCCCCCCCAGCTGTATTTGAGGTGCCTGCTGTTTGCCATGCTGGCTGGTGCCTGGCTCCTGCCTTGTCACAAGTATCTGGTGCTTGTCTGCACCCAGCTCCCTGGCGGAGGCTGCAGCCCTGACACAGAATGCAGGAATGCACACAGCCAGCTCAGGCTTGACGCTGTGCCTGAGTTAATAAAATTTCTTGGGACCCAGAGCATGGGGGTAACACTGCCAAGTGGTGGCTTCGTCTGAAGTCTTTGCCATTTTCCCCAGTGCTCTTGCCTTTGGAAATGCTATACAGAAACAACCAAAGTGACTCATTTAGATTGAAAAAAGGGCTTCAGCCTTATGCTGAAAAAAAAGATGCTGCGTAATTTTTGAACCCACAATGTCCCTGGAAGTGTAGGAACATTTGCACCGAGCTGCACCTCTGCTAATGAGCCCAGCTGGAGCTGATTTGTTTCTGCATCTCTGGTACAGATAATCTGACCATGGATAATTGAGTGTTGACTCTATAAATAACCCACTTTGAAATCCTTGTCTTAAAATTGTTCTCTTCTTCCTGTTAGCTTCCAAGCTTACTCTTTGTAGTCATTTTTGGCTGACCAAGGGTTGACAAACATATGTCCTATTCATTCTTCCCACCTGAAGTTAAATGTTACACCAAGCATGGATGAAACCAGGTTCTAGCACTATGAAAAGCCAGCTAAATCCGGGTAGGAAATAATCATCCTAATGTTTTACCTATGCTCCAATTGACTCTTGTGGTTTAAACTAAAAATTACTGACAGACATGAAACATTTGATACCTTGGAAAGATACTTAATTGCATGCTGCTTCTCAGAGACATCCTGTTGCATTTATAATAGTTAAATGTCTTCAGGTAAAACTGGTTCATTTGTATGGGCTTGCTTTAAGTTGGACTTCTAATCATCTTGGTTTGTTTGCTTACTGTCCATGTTAAAACTCACAAGAATTGTCCTGAGCTATGCCTTATTTTAATGAGATTTTTTTCCCCAATGAGCTTGTAGAAGTAATTATAGAGAGTAATTAGAATGCCTCATAAGAAAAATATCCTGTATCTTCAGCTGGTCAGCACCTACACTTTTTTTTTTTTTTAACCAAAAGTTTTTCTAAAATATGGTATGTGTATGCTTCTGAGAAGATGCATGGAAAGTTGGAACCACCCCCACTGGATGACAGGTTGTTCAAGGCACTGGAAGTGGGAGAAGGGAAAACAGAATTGCACAGCTGTGCTGTCACAGCAGTTCATGCACTTTGGTAGGTAGTTGGACTGGAAATCACCTGTGTCTTTCACCTGTGCCATTCCTGCCACATTAATCTATAACAGAGACAGCATCAGTGGGTAAATGAACTTGGAATGCTTTAATGTAAGATCTGCATTCTAATGGCTGTGTGGCCTTGGAAAATACCTTTCTTCACACAGCATCTGAAACACTGACCATGCTTCAACAAACTTGGGAAGCCTGAACTTGAAAAAACTGCACAAGTGCCTATCTGAGAAAAAATTATTTATATTTATATTTATATTTATATTTATATTTATATTTATATTTATATTGGTATAGCAGACATTTAATATTGTAGACATAAAAAACTCTCATTCCAAGCAATGATGGGAAATTTGTTAAATTATGAATGGAGAAATAGTTTACCCAAAAGAAATAATTTGTAGTATGGGAAGTTCATTGCAGTGATGAATGGTCAAGAGGTGCATGCAGAGACAGAATATGAAGCAGTTGTCCCTTGTACTCTCAGAGGTTGATTTGCATTTATTTCATTCATGTGCAGTTATGCCTGAGTGTCTTTAGTTTGCACAGTTAGAAGTTATAAGTGATGCAAGTTAAAATGAAAACCAACTTTAGAACTGAAAAGCTGTATGCAAATATAGAACTAAAGAGTTTTTTAAAGGGAGAGGAACAGATTAAAAATGCCCTACAAACCCACTTTTGTATTTGGGTATGGTTTTCAGTGTTGTCTCTTGAGTTTTTTTCTGTAGAAGGTTTAGAGTTTAGTTTCTTGTTTGTAGGAGCTATTATATGTAATGAGGGAAACACGAACAAGTGACCTCTTCAGGATTTATTTTGCACATTCACTTTAGCGGCTGCATTTTAAGGGGTTATCACTTGTTGTTATTCATCCAGCATTCTAAATAATAGATTTTCTTACCTTTGGCAAATAACATGCCTGAAAGATGAGTGAACTGATTTATCTAGAATGTCTGGAATGAGGAAATACTCTGAACTGACAGTTATGCTGCTTTTGTAAAGCCAATTGAAACTTAAATGTAAGCTTATTCAATTTCCAAAACAAAATAGTGTCCTTAGTTGGGCAGATCTGTATGGTTACCTGGATTTTGAAAAGTTGTCAGAATGTTCCAAGGGAATAAATTTGATGCCTGGGAACACCCATGAGGAGTTGCAAACAGAGAAAAGCAAGTAAAAAAAAAATCATACGTAGATTTTAGCTTGGATTTCCTAAAATATTATAATTATTGTAATAATGCTACTAGTAATAAAAATAATAATAGCAATAAACCTTATGTGATTATTATCTATTTTGTCTGAGAATTTTTAGCTCTTTGGTAATTTGGTTCAAAAATCTGAAGTTTCAGCAGTCTTGTGAAAATCAGCAACTGTGAGGAGACACTTTAATAATGTGGCCCAGAGAAGAGTATTCCATGTGGCAGTAGTACATTTGCAGCTAATACTGACAGCTGGCACATGTCTACCTGCAGAACAAACAGAGCTTATCCTGTCTCTTTGGGGAGAGGGACAAAGAACTGTGGATACAGGATGAAACAATGAGGGTGCTGGGAGACAAAGAAGCTCGGGATAACAGAAATGGAGCAATTTAGCATTCAAACCTGCATATTTTTAGAAAAAAAAATTCCATTATTTCTGTGCTTAGAAAGCAGCTTGTTAAGAAATACATTGATTCACCAGGTGCTGGTTTTGGATCCCAAGTAACAGAAAAAGCCAGAAGGTTTAAACAACAGATTATATGCAAGTCCTGCAAATCTATTATTCTGGGCTATACTGTTTCTCTTTAAGTTATTTGTAAGGAATGATAAAATGAAATAGTGATATGTGATCTTGATATTGAATAAAATCTGATGTCCTGTTTTGCACAAAGCCGGATTAAGAACATGTCACCTAAAAAGGATAGCCTGTTTTCTTGAAGTCATAGTACAGCATTGTTTTTTTCTGAACCAGCTCAGTAGTCCCATCTCACACTTTGATGGCTTATCTTTTCTTATCTGTAAAAAGAAATGCCATTATATATTTTTGGGTTAAGTAAAGCATTAAAGAAGTATCACTTTTCTGGTTTATGATAGATGAGGGGAAACAATTAGTTCTTAAAACAATAATGTACATAAATTACCTCTTTTTTTTGTTATTGTTATGTAAATATAATTAAAGATGGAAATAGAGATACAGTGAAATATTCTACCTGATAAGTATAAGTAAATAAATAAAAATATGTGTCATTAGATGACCTTGAATGTGAAAAATCTGCTTGAGGAAGCTTGTCTGTTACATGGTACAAAGCACGAGAGGATGACAATATTAAGTTTTCCTCTTTTTTGCAACCATCTCGAGTGTTATTATTTAAGTCGTGTTTGAATAAATGAATAGGTGAGTTGTTTGTAAATATGTACATTTAACCAAATAAAAGATTTCTCTTCACATATGAAATCACCCACAAAATTCTGATTTGTTGGCAGTATTTACCTTTGAGAGTACCGTGGCTTGATTGCTAGAAATATTTTAGAATTTCACCTGATGTGTCTGACCTAAGTTTAGGGCTGATAATACATTTCCATCCTCTGAGTACAAAAATGATGGGAATGCTGGTCAGGGGTAGTAAGATGCTGGTGCAAAAGGATGGTGAGGGCTGTCCTTGTGTAAGCACTGGACATAAGGTTTGAGGTGCTATTTAGCTCAAACTCTCGTTTCGTGTTGGGCTTACCTGAGCATTGCCTCCAGCAGAACATGAAATTTCTGTGCATAAGCTTTCCTTGCTTTTCTTTGGTAGGCTGTCACTCAAAAAAGTGTGTAGCCAGGATTCACTTGCTCTGTTATTTCTTTTTTGCCTGGGGATTTTTGGCCTTGCTGAGCTGAAAAATATGTACGACTTAGAAAACTGTAATTTTTTCTGCAGTAGCAGTATGTCAGGTGGCAAGTGCTGGTTACACGTGTGGAATTGTGTCATTACAGGAGTGATGAATTCCTACTTAAGTCTTCAGTTCCTTTTTTTATCAAGTATAATACCCTAAATCATTAATATCCCCTTTTATAGCTGCAGAAACAGGCCTTGGCACTACAGTTAAACCCAGGTCTTCCTGCTCAATTACGTGAAGACTGACATTGTCACCAGGGCAGGGTATTCACACTTCTATTGTTTTCCTGTCTCTCTGATATTTCAGTGATACCTTGGAGCTTCATACTTATATCTCAAAATCCTTGTGAAAGAAGCAGGCAAGTACCCAGAAGTTTCAGTTTACATTTAGGATAATTAATGGCACTATTTGAAGCATTTTTTGACATGGTGGAGTTCCATTTGACCCTTCTTTCTTTTCATGCTTTTTACTCAAGAGGAATGAAAGTGTTCTGGGAAATGCTTGTGTGTGGCTCTTTATGGAATTTTGCCATTTTTAAGATACTTGGCCACATTAGTGTAAAATAGTGATATTCTAGGGATTATTTCTCATGTCTTTTATAATTACCCTGACAAATGCCAGGTTATCCCCCGAAATACAAAAACTTCCAGGAAAACATCAGGTTCATCCTACTGTGTTATAAAGAAACATTCTTCTTTCCTGGATCAAGGAAGTAAAAATTCAGTGTCTTCCTCTAAATATACACTTACGGGTTTTGCTGCTTTTAATTTTGCACTTTGGTTCATTTCTGCAGTTACTTGAGTTGTATCAACAATTATAAAAAAAAAAGGAGAGAGAAAAAAAATCCCCTGCAGCCGTTTTCAGCTCGTGTTGTTCTTGGCACAGGTTCAGTTCTGGTGTCCAACTGGTAGGACCGAAACTTGGTGCTTAACAAGTGCCTGTAGTCAAAACAGTTGGTGTGTGCGAGCACTGATCTGGTATTTGCTGCGGCAGGTCATCTGCCGGATTTTTCCCCGTGTGCAGAATACCTAATCACGTTGCTGTGTTTCTCTGACGGCATCTGTGGCAATGTGAATCGCTTCACGTTCCAAAAGTACATGTTTACAGTCGTCGTAGAATCAGATTAAGTTGGCAGCCTGCTCCTCTCTGTAAGTGGCTCAGTTTACATTTCTTCTTCTAGCAGGATGTTTTGCATAATTTTGCTGATCCTACTCACTTGTAGACTTTGTGAAATGGAGAATTGTTTTAGTGGGTTTCTGTCAGAAAGCGAAGCTTGTGTTTATTGTAAATAAACACCAGCAGAACGGTGGTTATTTTAGCACTTGATAATTTCCCAATTATGTCATTTGACCTGGAATGAAGCTTGTGATTGTTGAGCAGTGTTTTGTGCAGCGGATCAGTCGGGGGGTTGGAGCTGGCAGTTTATTTCCTTTGTCAGTTTACAAGAAGTATCAAAATGAAACCGACTGTGCTGTTTCCTTTCCAGTGCGCAGTGCAAGAAGGGTGGAACAGTTTGCGGATATTATTTCCAAACTTTTTCAGCTGGACTTGGAATAGTGTTTTGTCAAAAAAGCTGGTAATGTTATCCTTCAATCTAGCAACATTATGCTGTAGTTTGCTAACTTCAAATCCAATTTTATTTTTGTTTAACCTCACGTACCGGGTTTTGCTAGTGTTTTTTCAGACCATGGCTGCAAAATGAAAGTGCTTACAAGGTGTTTATGAATTCTTGTTATGAACCAGCTGCCAGTTCCTGCAAAATGACACATTTCTGCAAGAGTCTAGGTTGTTCATTTTCTGGTTGCTGGCTGTTGCTTTTCGGGCATGTGTGGGGTTTTTTTCTGTTTTTGGTTTTATTAGGATTAATGCCAAGTACATTTGCAAACTTTGAACTGGGATCAGTACAAGGTGGTAGGTTTCATTTACTGTTTATTGAAATTGTAAGTATACATTGCTCAACTTTACACAGTGAAGGGCTGTGCAACAAAGCACCTCAGGATATAATGTAAATAGAAAAACTGTAATTTATGCATAGATGGTGTATGAGTTACCATGAGTAACATATTCATCAACAAGACTATGAGATACTAAATTTCATTACCATCTGCTTAAATATTGTAAATGGGGAGTAACAGTATTCATATTGTGTTAAGGGCAGTTGGATCAGTTACTTTATGCTATTTTAAGTAAAAGGGCTGTGAACTCAAGTGTTGTGATGAATGCAAGCTTAAAAAGGAGTTTTATTATTCTATAAATGTTTACTAGCAGCAAATAACTTTCTTACCTTTCTGAGTTTTAGCAATTATATTTTGTTTCTTTTTACCAAGTATAATACCAAACTATAATCCATAACACAGGGTCTCTGAGTTATTCATGGGTCAACCTAAAATTGGCTTTTGCTTTAGGCCTCTTGTACACAGGAAGTCAGATCATGCTAAACAAGAGTAATGTTTCAAAATGACTCGTGCTGACAAAGTTTTAGTATCTGTCTTCAGACAACATTAAGGGTTTTTTTTCTTGTTTTGTTTCAACTATCTGAAAAAAAAAAAAAACACTGAAAGACGAAAAGCATCTCTTTCTCTATGCTCAAACTATATCATTACTTTTTTCCTCCACGATTGTCTGTCATATTGATGGAGAAGACACTAACTGGGCAAAAACCGTTCACTTGATCAATTTTGAGTAGCACATGTTGGGTGAGAATGTGGATGTGGGTGGGATATACTAAGAAATGGGGTTTTGTTTCTAGTCCAAATTAGAGATATCTGCAGTTTCAGGATCACATAAAGATCTTTTTTGGTAGGAAACTACTATGTTTGACATATTTTACTGGCAACATACTTGCTGTAGTGTCATTGTAAGGTTTGCTGTGAGCTAAGTGAGTGTTTGATCTTGTGTGAAAGAGTCGAGGCAAAAATCTGAAAAGAGACTTTCTACTCAGAATGTGGTTTTGCCTCATTTTCCCACACACTGTGCTTGTGGCTCTGGAGCTCATGTTGCCCCTCTCTTGCTTTGCTTTTTTTGCTTATGATTAGAAGGAGATGTGGCGTTTCCTGCAAAACAGCTGCTAGTACTCCCTGGTGACCCATCAGAGAGGATCCAGTGGAATTACAGATTTAAAGGCAGACCTGGAGGACTTTGGCAGCTGCAGCAGAGATTTGGGGAAAGGTAGGGGGTTGTATTGTGCAGGATGCAGGAAGGAGGATTAAAAATGGAGTACCAGGGCATAGGAGAGAAGCTCTGGAGATTCAGGGACTGTTAGGTCTCTAACAACATAAGGACTTCACATCTACAAACAATTCAGATTTGGCTGAGAAAGTTGGACTATATCCATGTTTCCATAGGACATGGAGAATCTCCTGGAATAGTTAAGGATCATTTGCAATGCCACTGATGCAGAGTTTGCAATGCACATTAGAATGTAGCGCTGGGCTTTTAGACTCTTGCCACTAAATAGAAAAAATAACAGATATTGATCTGAAATTGATTCTATAGAAAGTGAAATAATTCAGTGAGAGTGTTAAACTTTCCTCCGAGATTAATGCCATTAATACGTTAACTGTTTGACAGGATAAGTCAGATGTTGCTTGTCACTTGCCTACAGTGGCTGTGCTGAGACAGCTGAGAGGTTGCAGAAGGATTAATGTGGTAAAGAGGATTGTAACTTTGATTGTGCTCTTCTGCTCTTGGATTTGACAGCACCTGGTATTTAGAAACAAAACAGAATATGTGCTGTTATTTATGGGGAATGTAAGCATCCATTTAGAAGTATTTAAATGAATTCGAAAAGTTGTATTTTAAGCTGGAGCACACATTCATAGCATTGCTGAAAAGTGTGCAGAATTTAGGTTAGTATCTTATCAGTGATGGTTACTGGTTCTTTAGTTGCCTTGCAGTGTTTTATCATTTCTAGGGGCAAAAACTTTCATTCTTCTTTAGTTTCATCCATGTCCACTGCCTGTGTCACTGGTGTATGTGAACAGGGACAGCCATGTCCACAGCAGCGTGAATACGAGTTTACCTCCTCAACTAGCTCTAGTCTGTCTACATATGAACTGCAAATGAGCATAGAAACTGTTACACAGATAACTGATTATCTCCTGGATATGCTAGTATGTGAATATTTATTATTTAATATTTGATTAATCAAATATTTAATATTTGATTATTCACACATTAATTTATTGCATAGGCTGTATAATAGCAGATTTGTACATTGTGTGTCATTCCTTGTATATATGTAAAATAGGAGCAGACAAATTAGTGAGAAATTTTAAAAACAGATGTGACCACAAAAGTCAGTTTGATAGAGGATCCACCACCACCCTGGTATAAGCAGTTGATTCTGACAGCTGATGGTGTTCTTCTTTTGTCATATATTCCCATTACTTCTCTGAAACGTATTACCAGCATCTAAGGGTGATTCGCTACCACATACATTGTAAGGAAGGAAGAAGTGAGTGGCAACTTGATAGTTCTTGAGAAGGAATATACTAATATTTAGTTAAAATTTATGCCCTCACCATCAAGATTTGTCTGAGAATTCATACCTTTGTCAAATACAGCCTCTTGCAACCATGCTTGCCCAGCTCAAACATGTAGCCATGTTTTGGGGAAGAGGAGAAGTAGAAGGAAATGCTAATTATAGCAGTTGGTTCTGATCTCAGGAATGACCACCAATCTGACACACTCTGCTAAAATAAGTAATTTTTCCCTTCCCTATCTTTTAAGTAAACATCTGCTTAAAGTAGTGGGATGCACTTTATTATAGTGTCATATTACAACAGTGCCTCTTCCACCATATTCTATATTAGAGTAAAAAATCCAAGGTTAATGTACCAGTTTGCTCTTGGGAGCTAATAAATTGAGAAAGTTGCCTAGGGAAAAGCACCAAACATATAGCTTGACTAAAAATCCAGTACAAAAAGACTGTTAGAAAATAGCTTGCTATGGCATGTGATACTTAGATGACTTTAAAATATAAATTTAGATAATCAGTATCTTGAATGTTCATCTTTCCAGAAGATGAATTTTAATAACAGAGTAATATATTTCATTTCCAAACATATCCATAGGGCTGTTATCGATGACACAGTTTACTAGAAGGCAGTCAGGCTTGAGAAAACCAGTAACTGTGGTGAAAATTGGAGTAATTAATCCTAAGTTTATATAATATGTGTGTGGAAATCATGTTTTCTCCCAAGTTTAACTTTATATATGGCTTGATTTTGCTGGTTGCATAGCAGTTCCTTTTCATCAGTCCTCAAGTAATTAATGGGAAGGTTGCAAATTAATCACTTAAAATTGATTGAATAGTTGCTGAGAAGATTGGTAAATCTTGAAACAGTAACTATTATTTAATAAAATAAATAGTCTGTGAATGGAACTGTGCATTTTAGAATCAGATGTGTAGCTTACACAGGTGTTACCACAAATGTGAGGTGAAATGAATGTGTCCTGCGAAGGACTTTTAAAGGCAGGGACTGCACAATGAAGTGTGTGGTGGGGTGGAAACTGACAAATGATAAGGGGACATTTTGGGAGTGAGGAGAGATACTTTTGTATTTGAAAAAAATTGACACTGTTTTGTTCATCAGCTGCAGGAGAATCTGGAGGGAATTTCAGCATTGGTAATTAAAACTGTGAATGTGAAAATATGGAAGTGCTTGATCTTAAATAGAAAAAGTCTCTGTTTAGTCATTGGAGATCTAACAGAAACAGTTGGGAATATTCTTTTTTTTAAGCATTTCTCTTTGTTCTTGAGGTATTTGCCTATTGCAAGTTAATCATGGATGAATCCTTCTGCTACTGGCAAGTTTTTACTTGTGAGGATACCAGACATATTGTCGTGTTTTCATTCTCTGTGGGAAAATTTTTCTTAGTTGTCCTTGAAATATCAAACTTGCAAGTGCAGGGTTGGTGATGCAAATACAAAACCTTCCCATGTATTAGCAGGTCACTGGTGCTTCCTTAACCTGCTCTTGGCTGACTGGGTGATGCTGTTCAAGCTCAAAGAGTAGCGCACCCACTTGGATTCTTCAAGTGCTGAAGGCTTTAGACAAGGAAAAATGGCTGCATGTTGAACGAGAGACTCCAGCTTGTCTGAAGTTCTCGGTCTACGATTTCATTCCGCTTGCTGCATTTGGTTACCGTGTTGGTTGTGGGGGTACCTGGCTGATGCCTGCTATGGAGGCTCTTGGTGTTTGGGCACCAGCAAGCTGGAGTCAGTGCCAAAGAGCCAGGCCCTGCTGACTGGAAAATTCCTCTTCCCCCAGCCCGTCTATGCTGCCCGCTGCTGCCTTTGGCTAGGGAGCACCAGGACTGGCTCGCTGCAGGGTCAGCAGGCTGGGGAAAGGGTGCTTCACAAATAGGGCTGACAGGACTGTTCAAGACCTATAGAACCCCTCAAAAATCTTATAGCAAAAGTCAGCTCCTGTTTCTTGTAGTATTTTGTAGTTGTGTTGAAGTTCTCAGCACAAGCCTGTTGCTTGCTGCACACTGATGCAGCCGGTTGGCCAAGCATTGGCACTTCTACTCTGGAGAAAGATATGATTTGTAAAGAATGGCCAAAACAGTCTTTCTACTTAACAATATGAATGATAAGACATTTATATTTTAAAAAATAATAATACCAACCAAACCAAACCAATTTCGCTGAGGCCTGTCTGTCTTGTGTGGGGTCACCCAGGCCTTGCTTTTTTGCAGTGCTTGCTCTGGTGTGAGCGAGAGCAGTGCTGACCTCCGGATGCCGCGTTTGTTACTGAGACATAAACTTCCTGGGGTTTTTTTTGCACGTGCCATTTGCTGTGTGTGGGAAAAAAACCCTTTTACCTTGAATGGTGCTTGGAGATAACCAAGTGAACAAGGCAGAGCCCACCTCTCTGGAAGGGCCGGGAACAGTAGACCTTTTGCTACTTTTCAGTCTTCCTGTTGTTTTCCTTATAGTTTCTCATTAAAATTGGAACAAGATAGTCATAAAGAAAACTGCCCAATAACCAGGTCACATGAATTCATCTTGAACCATTATAGGAGCAATCTCATGTCTGTCACAGAGCATTTTACTGAGTTGTCTTAGCTGTTACATACTCTTCTTTCTTCTTGGCATGAAGGAGCTGGGACACCAAGTGCACCTCACACAGATTTTCTGGTAGATTATTGCCATTTATTTTACTATTTTTTACACTTTTTTCAGAGCACTTCATGGAACTGATTTTCTCTAATTATCATTTGGCTTGATTACATTCACAACAGTAATGAACTGGTGTTCTTTGGAGTGATGAAAATCATTGTAACTAGCATAGAGAAGAACAATTTCCTCTTTCCTGACTTATATTTTTAATTTTAGCCTATGACATGTTGTAAAATTGATTCATTTTCTGTTACAGAACGAAGACACGGTTCAATGTGTAAACCTTCCCCTTCTCCAGCTTCTCCAGCCTGTAATTCCAGGACATCCCTAGTACAGATGAAACCGAAATCCTGTATCAGCGGCCATAACCCTGTCGGCAGCAACTCAAAGCCATTCAAAACGCCCAAAGACAATCTACTTACCTCCAGTAGCAAACAGCACACAGTCTTTCCTTCAAAAGTGTCACGGGATAAACCATGGTAAGTACCAAAATAATAGTTGCCAAAGATGTTGGTGTTCAAAGTATCTCTATGTATATATCAGAATCATCAAAAAAATCCATATTCTCATTTTACCTGAGTTTACATTTTAAGCCTCTGTACTTCTAAGGGAGGAAACTGGGATATTTTTAAATGAAGAAAAAAATTATATCTAGGAAGAGCAAGAAGGACTGGATTACTTTTTCAATGTTCCATCAAATGCGTTTTTGTAAGATGCATATAGCAAGTGAGGTGTTGACCCAGTTTGCTATCTTTAAGGTCCATCTTCCATTACACTATCAGCCCTTAGAACTGATGCTTTTAAACAGTTTAACAGGATAATTTTTGCTGAGTTCTTAATGTTGGCTTAATTGATGTTCATGAAAACTTACTGGTTATAGTCAATTATCGTCAATAGCAGCTGCTGTTGGAGTTCATTCTGTATTTTGATAATGTTTGGTGCCTTATGACAAGAAAATTCTGGCTGCAAAAATCACTATTTTGGGGTGTCTTACATCATGTACTGTGATATATATACACATACAGGCTCCGAGACTGCCGTGCCCATCCTCCCGTGACTGTGATGATAGCAGCAGAGTTGCAAAAATATAAATGACAGCAGAACTGGGTCACTATTTTATCCCTTAAGAAACCGTTTTGTCTTTATTATCTACAGGAAAGATGCTTTGAGATTAGGCCATTAGGTTGGTGACTTGAGATCTGGGTTGAGTTCCTGGTTCTGTTATGCCTTGGTCTCTTCAGCTTCAGTTCTCTGTCTGTAAATTTGAGATAGTGAGACTTCCTTTTTCTTAAGATTTATCTACTTACTTTATACAGATCCTTCCCTTTTATATGTCATATCTAGCATAAGAGGGTCATGATTTAAGGTAGCGTTTCTGGACACAACTGCCTTAAAACAGTAAACCATTTAATGCAAACCATTCACTCATGAGACAAAGAATAAACTCAAATTATGTTAAAGGAATGGCTCATGCTTTCTGCCTGATACGTACACAAGTTGGCATGATTTCAAAGACAACAGCCTCTGCCTAGCTGTAGAATTTACCTTGCACTGGAACAAACTTGATCAAAATATATTCTTCCTATAAATCTGAACCCACCATCTTTTTAAGCATGATGAGCATTGTGGGAAATTATGGTATAAAATTCTGAAAATAGAAAATCTGATTGTTTAGACTATGCACTCACACATTAACTAGAATAGCAGAATAGCCTCTGTCTCATCTGTAAGTGCCTCATTTACTACTTGAAACCAAATATTATTGACTGAATAGTGACTTTTTTTCTGAATGTTGGAGGGGAATTTTATACAATTTAATAAATTTTATAAAAGAGGATTCTTTTATAAGTCTAATTAAAAGAAAATCAGAAAGAACTTCAGAGTATTAACAGTATTGACTATAAACCTATTTCTCCTCCTGTTACAGACAGCAACTTACATATCCACATTTCAGCAGACTAACTGAATCTATAAACAATATCTTCCGTTCTGGCAACAGATGGCATTCTGGCAGTCAGTAAAAGCTGGAAGGGAACAAAATAATTGAGCATTTCCACCAATCCCTTTTCCCTCTACTGGGAACATCCTAAATATTTACTGATGATTAACAAGGTAGATTTAACCATTTAAAAGTGTTGTATTGCTCTGTTGCTTGTTTGGCAATGAATATGACAGTAGTTGTACCCAAGAATTGCCTAATTCTTGCAGCCCTGCTGGGAGATAGTACTGCAGTTTTGGTTTGTTTTTGGGGAAAAATGAGGCATGTAGTAGTTAAAGATACTGTAATTACCACATAGCAAATCACAAACAATCTGAAGTGAAGATCAATGAAATTGTCTTGCAAAATATAGTGTGAAGTGCCTTAGATTACACGGCTTGTTAAAGAATAAAATCTGTCTGATAATTATCACAGGTTATAGAGAGCTGACAGCTGTTACAGAAGAAAGTGTTTGTTCCAATTCCAGAGGATTATAATATTTATTTAGAATCTTAGCAAATATTCAGCGGATCTGATTTAAGGTGAAATTATTAATGAAATTTATTATTTTTTAAGATTCTGTCTTCCATTCAGCTGCCTGTACAAGCCATAGAATTTCCTGTCTTATCTTTTAGAAAGAAATTCTCAATTGACACAGAAACATTTGTCTCAAAAATGCAAATAGTATTCATGGTGTATCCAAGTGTGTTGTGGTTTATCATCCTCAGAAGCTTCCAGTTCTTCAATGCTTTTGTCTGTTACATTGTAATCTCATACCAAGCATTTATTTGACATAGGTTCTTCCAGACAATTGTCAAATTAGCTTATTTCAGGAATTATATCACTTTAATGATTGCTTTTCAGACCTGGAACAACCTTTGTTAGGTTTCCCTGATTCTTTCGTACAGCATCTCCTTTAAATTTTAGTTGTTGCAATTAGAATTTTCGGAATGGCCTCTGCAACAGCAAAGCCCGGTAGATCTATCTGTTGCTGTGCCTGCCTTCATATAGATCCAGCTTCTGTTGTTAAATTTGTTATAGTTTTGGTTGAGGCACCATCTTAGCCATTGACCAAGTAACTCTTTCTCTTGTTCATGTCCTGTGTTGTTCTAAGATGTGCTACAAGGATTCAGGTTGCTCCATGGCTGATGCTTTAAAAATCGTGATTGGGATGATCAGATAAAAGAGATCTGGAACTGTTTCATTTTTTAGCTGCTGTTTTAATACTTCCCTTATTGTAGTTGGAATATAAAGTATTACTGTGAATACATCATCCAGAAATATCTGTCAGTTCTGATTTTTTCCCCTGTATCTCTACCATCGTTGCTATTAATACAGCAGTGCTTAAAGATGGAGCAGAGCTGGAGCACCACTGCACTGTGCACAAGATAAATGCAAACCATCATTTTTTGTAGTTTGCAGTCAGGGTGGTAAGGGTATAGCAGAAGGGTAGAAAATGGGGAGAAAAATAATTAGTAGTAGTAACAATAATAATGAACAAATGATCATAATTAGTAAACATAGCTCAGATGCTTACCCTTTATAAAAAGCACTCCTGCAGCCAGGAGCTCTCTTCCTCATTGCTGACCTGCCTGAAGGATGCTGCTTCGCTTGTTGTGCCCTAGCACGCTTCTGGGTGCTGCCATGGAGGATTTAGGTGCTGTGATGCTACAGGATGTTCATTTCCACCTATCCGTAATCCTAAGGCAATATAAAATTAGAGTAAAGTGTTGAAGCAAGCTAGCCCTGAGATACCAGGTGAAGCAGGTCTCCTTGGCCACCCTCCACAAAGTTTAGCCTGCCAGAAGTTCTGAAAATGAAAAAAATGAGATGGAAATGATGTGGTTTTCATCAACACAGAAAAAACTGACTCTTTCTGTAAACAGAAAAAGGATCCCAAAGGTATACCCTGTGGGCAATCCTTTAAAATTTATATTGTCACTTCTCAAAGTATTTCTTAATTATCTCTTGGTCTTTATTTCTTTGTGTTAAAAAATACCATTTTTCATACTGAGACTGAGAAAGAGAAGATAGTCATGATTTAAGGATATTCCTACTGCAGCATGGAAGCAAAACTCAGCAGAGTTAACTTGGACCATTTAATCTGACATTAAATCACAAACACTTTGTACATTGTAGAAGCAATCCCAGCAATGCAAAATAGAGCAATGTTTTATGTTTTTCAATGTTTGTGAATTTCTTTTCTCACAAATTTGAAGAGTTGAACTAGAGGCTGAGCTTTTAGAATTAAAACAAATGATCAAAACATAAACCCTGAAAAATTGCATAACAGGAAGGAGAAATAATTTTTAAAGGCCAGGAGAAAGGAAGTAAAAGGAGCTGCAGGTATGAGAAGTGTTGTGACATACTACAATAATTTTTCTTGCTTGCTGAAAGGGACCTTCAATGATCATTTAGTCCAACTGCCTGACAAAGCATGAAAAAACAGAGGGAAATGTTACCTTATTTGAAAAAGAGAATGAGCTTCTAAAGCCTGTCATGATCATGCACTTTGTGTAGCCCTCATTTTTGAGCCTTTTTCTGGTTCCCTTCTAATTCATCAACATTGGCATTGTACCACTGGTCAGCAACACTGGAAGCCATATTCCAATATCAGTATAAACAGGGATGTGGGAAAACTATTTCTTACCTCCCATATCCCTTTTTTAAGTACAACAATACAATAAAACCTCATATTGCTTATTCACTGTGACCACTAAGTATTTTTGTCACTATTTTCCAGTGTGTTGTTTCCCTGTATTTCGCTGCAGACTGAGCAGCTTGTTACTTCATGTGTAACTTTACATTCCATTGTATTAAAATGTCTCTTTGAGTTAATGAACTTTACCAAATACTCCATACTGCTTTTTATAACTGTCTCTTCATTATTTAATTCCCCTCAATCCTGATTCCATCAGCAAATGTTATCACCAGTAATCTTATCTATATTTCTCAAGCCCGCTGAAGTTTTCATTCATGTCAAACTTGGTAATGATGGCTAAAAATGCCGCTAGTAATGAATCATAAATGTCAGAAAAACTAGGTTTGAATTTGTTCTTCTTAAATTGTTCTTATTTGTGTTTTATAATGCCTTTTAAAAACTGGAACATTTTCATAGTTATGTTTGTCAGCTAAATTGGTAATCTCATCAAAAAGTGAAACCATATTTCTTTGCCAGGATGTGATTCTCAGCAAAACCATGTCAACTTATTGTTTATCGGTTTATTTTTATTAGCTTTTCCATTATTTCTTCCGAGACACTTCAGTGTGGGTTTTCAGCATGGATGCAAGAACAGCACTCAGCTACCTTCTCCAAGATTCCAAGATTCAATAAGAAATTAATATGCTGAGACCCAATATCTCTCCAATTCTTTTGGAACCCATGGCCACATTATGCAGATTCCCTTATGTAAAAAGAAAAAAAGCAATCATTATTTTTCGGCTGGCACTTTGCATTTACTGAAAGAATCAAAAAGCATTTTTATCTGACTGGAGGGAGGTATCCTATTTCCTTCTTAGTACAGAAGAAATAAGGAATGTTTCTGATATGTTTGCTTTGGTGGTAACTGTTTCATTGTCTTTTAGGTAGATACTGCTATTCTTATTAGAGTTTCTTTTGTCAAAAAAAGTAAACTTGTCTGTAGTGAATACAGATTTTTTTCCTCACTTTTTATGTTTGTTGCATGTTGTTTTTCTAATTTTCCCTTTCAACAGCTGTCTTTAAAAACATCTAAACAAGCTTTTTGTTCAAAAATACCTTTTTAAATGTAGTAAATAAGACTAAAAACCTGATTTTTATTTTTCTAACAAACTTTTAAAATGAATCCTCAATTTTTACTGAAAAAAACTTTGCTTGGGAAAAGAATTCTTTCTAACCATCAGATATAGATACAAACATTGGTGATTTGTTTACTTTTTTAGACCTTAGTAGTTGACTATAGTCACTGGTCCTGTGCACCTTCCAATTTGCCATTTGGTTTTAAATTCATCTTTATGTTTTATGCTAAGATTAAACTAGAAACCATCACTGCTGAATGCAGCAAAAGAGAGATAGAAATTATCATCTGTAGCTTCTGAAATCATAAATAATTTACTATAGAGTGCCAGGAGTCCTATAGAATGTGTGTGTCCACAAGTACTGGAGTGTTTTTCTATTTTCTTCTACACTACAATGAAATGCATAATGAAGGTTGACTTGTTGATCTGTAACAAAATGAAGCAAAAAGGTTCACTCCCCTGGGCATTTTTCATTATCACAGTAATCCATCCATACATGCCCTATAATTTGAGATTCTGAACACTGCAAAACAGAGAAACCCTGTTCGTTTTTATTAACCCTATTTCACTACTAGACCAGATAATACACTTGATTTTTTCATTGTGTATCAGCATTTTGAATTAAGATTGATCTTAGAAACTGGGCATGAGCGTTTGTTCATATGTTTTTGTATAGTTTATGTATAGTAGAACTACTTAATTTAGAATAAAATTCTCCTATTTTCAGAAAATGTAATTGCCATCTGTTTAAAGACAAAACCAATAATTCCTATGCTGAGATGTTACAATTTTTGCCTGCCATTTAACTTAATAAATTCAAAGCAGTTTAAAAAAGGAGAGGATCAAATCCTCCCTTTCATAGCTACATGTTTGCATTCAATGAAATACTTAACGCAGTTCTGATTTTGTGAGCAAGGTACATTTTTCGCTTAGTTACTGGCCACTGCTCTACACTTTACTGCCTCTATATCTGAGTAACTGACTGCTATGTTTATGGTATCACAGGTGATAGAAGTTTTATATAATTTAATTCCACCTCCAGAAAATGTCTTGGTGTCTGAATCTTCTTTGTAGTTGTGTATACTTACTGTTTCTATCAAAATTTGTACATTTTCCTATGCTAAAATACCCTTAGAATAAGGTTTATCATCTTCAGCAGCTACAGAGAAACAGAGGTTTGTAGGAGCCCAGGAAAGTCAAGACTTGAGTTATTTTGGACCCTGCTTGATGTTTCCAAAGTGTGTCCTATGGAGAATGCCATCTCAAAGTCATCTTTTTCTGATTATGAAAACTCCACACCTGTTAAACATTCCTTTTGTAGAAAGGCGCAGCAAAGGTGCCATTTTTCAGACACAAAAGACTGAAATTATGTGTGAGTTGTGAATGGGGAGAAGTCCCTAACCATACATGTATTATGTAATATTTTTTATTTGGGTTTGTTTCAGTAGGGAGGGGTATATAATTTATACATTCACTGGTATTCACAAGACATCCAGTTTTGGAGCTGTTGAGTAGATAAAAAGCTATCATTGGATATTTCTTCATGCAATTGCCATGCAGATAGAACCCAGAAATGTTAAAATGCCATTGCGACTTGTTGAAAATCACTTGTCTCAATCTTTTTTGCTGCCAAATTGAGACGGTAGCATTTGTTAGTGTCACAAATATGCAGTGGTGGTAGTTAAGTTAGAGGAAGTTAGTTACTGCAAACTTTACTCTGAAAAGAGCCAACTAATTTATAATAATTACAACTTAATAATTATATTGAGAATTTTTATTTTTAAGTCTCTAAGATTTTATTAAAATACACTGTAGTAATGCTCAAGTCATCAGAGATTTTAATACTTTTAAAGGGTCAGCTGTGAAGATTTCTGTGCTTAGAATCTCTGAGCAAATTAACTATTTTTGTGTTTGTTTAAAAATATTATTAGCAAACTGCTTCATTATCATGGTGAGTTTAGTACACCATACACATATCTGGTATGTGCTTGTGTTAAAGGCATGAGACCATATTTGTAAGGGCTATCTTTTGCTTAGTACCGAATACTGATTTTGCTTATGAATAGTAGGGGATTGGATCTTAAAGAAAATACAAAGGTTCATTTTCATAATTCTCTACATTGCCAGGATTTACAGATGCCTGACTTTGTAAACACCTGATTGAACAAAAATAGTCAATACTGGTACCAAGTATTTAATTTTAGCCTGGTCTTAACACACTATGTCACTTGCATCAAAATTTTTGTGTCTGTGGAAGGGGATTAAGTAACTGTAAATATTTGATACGGAAAATACCACTTGAATATTTTTCTTTGATCTTGCAGCGTTCCTGTTCCAGTAGTCAGTCTAGAGAAAATTCCTAACCTAGTGAAGGCAGATGGTGCCAATGTTAAAATGAATTCTGCAACCACTACCACCATCACCTCCTCCTCAGCTTCTTCATCCAGCATAACTGCTCCAACTTTGGTTAAATCTGGTTTGACATCCAAGTCAGTGCCACCATCGCCAGAAAAGATTCTGAACGGCAAAGGAATTGTAGCTCCATCAATAGACAAGAAACATCAAAATGGCACAAAAAGCAGTAACAAGCCTTACAAAAGACTTTCAGGTGAGTGATGTTGTAGTTCACCTTTTGTGGTAGTCTGTCTTTCTTTGTTAATGCTTCTATAGCTCAAAATGCAGCTAATAAAATTCTGGGTTTGGTTGGGTTTTTTTGCTGTAAGATGCCGGTTTGCATGTATGAAAATGGAAGCTTTCACACTCTTAGCATGTGTAAAGTATTTTCAAAGTACGCATTCTGTTTAGCTTGAAATTACTGGTAAACAGGCCAAATACAAATTTTTAAGGAAGTAAATTCATTAAAACACAAGGGCAGTAGACTTCTTCAAGCCATTATGGGATTTGGTTCTGTTTACAACAAAAGAAAATGTGCCTTGGTTGGGGGATTTTGGTTTGGTCATGATCAAGTTGAACAGTTGAACAGGTATAAGACATTGGTTTATCCTCCAAGACATGATTTTTTAAATAATCTTTTTTTTTTTTGGTTTTAGATACAAGAAAATTCTTAAGGAGATACAGGAAATGCTGGGGAAGTTTTAAAAGTCATAATTTCCCTTCACCCCTCTCCCCCTGCAACTCACATATGAGTGGCAATGTTTCTAGCATGAAGATCTTGATCTTTCTCAGGAAGACAGGACAGTGGAGTTGAGGAAATGGCATTAAATGGGAAATTCCCTGGATGGCCTTAGGCAGGGTAGTTTTGAGGATGCAGGTCCCTGTCTCAACCTGCCACCAAAGCACAGAATGCCACACTGTTGGAGGGCAGAGTCTCCATTAGAAAGGTTGCCATCCACTGGGAGGAAGAATTATTTTCTGTGGAGTTCCCCAGAGGTGACCCATGCCAGCTGCTTGGCAGTGAGGAGAGAATTTGCCCCCGAAAGCTGCAAACAGGTTTTTGCTCTGAAAGGAATGAAAGGAAACAAAGTGTTTTGAGGGATTTTATTTTATGTTTTTTAAAAGCAAAAATAACTGACTCAAGTTTACGGCTGCAGAAGCTGTGCAGGGTCTATTCATCAGCTGGCAGTACTTTGTGACTCGGGCAGGAACTTCTTGTGTGTACTGAAAGGCTAATTTTGTTAATGGCAGCATGATCCACATTAGATCGTCACTTTGGCACAAAGTTAGTTCACATGATTTCTAAATGTGCACTAGTTATGAACCAGTATAAGTTGCACAAGATAAATGCTTTCATTTCCAGTTAATGAGTGTGTCCTATTTTTTGCCCGAATATCAGGTTTATTTTTTTCATTTTCTCAAATTTGGCAGTTAGCCTATGGTACTGCTACCCTGGCTGGATTTCAGACCAGTGTGAGGTGTTTGCTAGGGCTGTGTGGGGCATGGAACAATGCCATTGCCTGAAAGGATTCAGTACACTGATTGCTTTCTTAACTAGTTAAGGTGGCATATAGGAAAACAGTACTGTTGTTCATTTATAGCTTTTCACGAAATGAAAATTGTTACAAGAAAGTAGCTTAAGATTAGAC
This sequence comes from Corvus cornix cornix, assembly GCF_000738735.6. NCBI lineage: Eukaryota > Metazoa > Chordata > Aves > Passeriformes > Corvidae > Corvus > Corvus cornix. Next base: position 12,918,700 of record NC_047057.1, on the reverse strand, counting down.
TTTAACCCTTACATTTCACTTTTTAAGATCCAGTATATTATTCTATATTATTATTAATAAAAACTCTCTTTATTTTACAGTTAATTTAGAGTATTGCTTCCTTTTAACCTCTTATGTCCTGTAATGGTTTAGATGCTTAATTTAGCTAATCAATTCAGAATTCCTCCTTGAGAAATTGAAACTGTTAGTGGTTTTCCTCATGTCACCACTTACCACTGCAGGGCTGCAGGTGATACTTGTACATTTTTGCGCAAGTGCTTGCAGAAATGCATTCATAAAGGAGAATCAATTCTGTAGGGCATTCCTTCAGCTTGCTGGCTTTTTCTGGGGAGTTGAGTCTAAGCTCTGAATTGCAGTGTCTTCCAGGCTAGGGAACTGAGACCTTTTTTTACTGCTCCTCTGTCATGATCAGATTTGTGATCTGTTCAGTCTTGCTACCATTGCCTTGAGTATTGATGCAGCAACACAGTAATTTAGGGATGATGCAAATCATAGAAGTCCTGAGAGCACTGGAGATGAATTGCCTGTAGATTGTTTGTCACTATGATGGATTCCTCTCCATTATTATACAGGACTGTGCAAAGGCTGAGAAAAAGATCTTGGAAGGTCAATGCGATGATTATTAGAGAGATCACATAATTTCACTCATTTCACATGAAAAGGATGAAACTGCAGCTAAGGGGTTTAGGTTTCCCTCAGTCCACTGCCCTGGAGCTGTACAGATGTTAATTTTTGAAGCTCCATAATAACTTTGGCCCGTTTGTATCTGTTTCCTTCCCTTTTTAGCAACCTCTACTCTCTCTCACACCATTTCCCTGACTGTGACTGAGGTTTGTTTTTTTTCCTTTGCTGAGAGCTTGTGGTTGTTTGGGTGATGAATGAACCTGCCCTCTTTTCAGGAGCACTGTCCTTGTTGAGAGAGAGGAAACAGCTTGCGGAACCACAAAAGACAGTCTGTAGCTGCCCAGCATAAGTGGATCAGTGTTTCCTAGTAGCAAACTGCAAAAAAATTATTTTTTTTCCTAAATCTCCCTTAGTTCTTGTTCTCTTTGGGATGACATTAAAGAATGCAGATGCCCAGCTTACACCAAGAAAAACTGTTATGTTGAAAACAGGGGTTTGTCACAGCTCAGTTTTGGCCCTTGCTCTTCTCTAGGTAGGTTATAACAAATGCTCTTCACTTTGTCCACTGAACATGAAGAAGTGGAATCCATTCCAGAGAAACAGCTTTCTCAAGCTGTGCCTGTGCATAGGGATCTGGGGGTTCCCACACTCCACATTTCCTAACACAGTAGCCAAAAGCTGCATTTTGGTGTTGATAAGAAGGTGTTAAGTTTTATGTAGTGTGGTGCCCAAACCAGGCATGTCTGTAGCTGGCAATTAGATGTTCATGAATTCTCTGGAACAGCCACACACACTTCAGCCAGGAGAAGTGGTTCCCTGTTTGCTCAGTATTTTCTGTTTCTCAGGGAAAGCATGTTATTTGGTTGTTCAGTCAATGGCAGAGGCTTCTACTCTTTCCTCTTATAATTCCTTATGTTGATTTTATCTGTATATGTTTTCTTAATAACTGGCTTTGCTATAATCAGTCCTCTGGTTGGGCCTCTTACTGACAAGTACCAATCTGGAGTACTTTTGATTTTTGATGTTTCCCTGTTGGTCCAAAGCAGTCCTTGCTTGGTGTTCCATAGCCTTATAATTGCCCTCAGAACTTTTCATTTGAAGGCATATTAGTCCATATTGTCTCTTTAGTGTGGTTTTTTTTAATTTGCATTGAAGATTTTCAGTGGCTGATTCAGGAAACTGTAATAGAAACATCTTACACTCAAATCCCAGGAGTAACTAACTCCTTTAGTTTATGAACATGTGTTTTCATCTATTAAGTCGAAAAAAATAGTTATTCTATTAAGTCATACACAGCTACTTTTGTGTTTCTGTTGTGTTGTAAATGCCAAACCAACTACAACTGCCTATAACATATTTTAGTCCCTTTGTAGATTTCACCAAAAAAGCTGTGCCAGCTGGTTTTCCCAAGCTCATTTTTTTGTATGGCTCTGCTAATAGGTTAATAATGTAACCATTTAATGTTTGCATAAGCATTTTAGGTCTATAGAGCAGAATACATAAAACTGCTAGTAACTGTGAACTCTGGAGGACAGTTGCTGTCTAACATAAGCTACTTGTCCTTACTTTTCTTCTTCCAGCTGTTCTGCTTGCTGTGATGCTGTCAAAACATTGTAACACAGCTGTGAATCACTGTCTCCCTCTTAGCTTCCATTTGTTTGTTTATAAAGATTTTTTAAATCCTCTGATTAAATGTTGTATTTGAGTACAGGATGTTTATTATATCTGAATGTACCACCACTGTATGGTTAAAATAGGATTTGGCAAATAGTTTATATTTCCTTATCAAACAAAAGCAAACCAGTCTGCCAATTACACCATAATTTGTCAAGGTGTATGAAGGTAATGGTAGAGAGTTTTGATGGCGTAAAATGAAAAGTGTATATCCATTGTTTTGTTACAGCTCTTAGTGCAAACCGTAAAATTACATTAACGTAACCTAAAGAAGGTGATGCTATCTGTGGTATAGAAATAGTAAAATATTAATGAAATTAAATATGCAAACATAACATATTAAATATTAATGCACTTTTAATGTTAATCATGAGTAGAACTCATGTAAATGCCTTTTTTCATAATCTCTGCAAACTTTAAATTCCATCCCTCCCTTCACTTAGGGAAATAAAAACTAACATACATGTTATTTTTATAAAGATTTAGGGGACAGATTTAGATAAATTTTATTTTAAAATGCCACCAGTAATCAACCATGGGTTGTTTTCTAGAGTTTGTAAGTATGTCAGAGAAATGTTGTTTGAAGCACTTGTGATACCATTTGTGTGTTAGCCCAGCTCAGGAGCCAGATCTGCAAATGCTGTATTTCATGGCCTCAGAGGCAGCCAGAGTTAGAGAGGAAACTGAAGTCACAGGGGTTTGGCTTGGTCCTTTGTTTGGGCCACTCCACTGTAATCAGACTTACTTTCATGAAGTCTTTGGCTGAAATCCTGCTCTAAATGGCTTTAATCATGCAAGGACAAAAAAATGCACAACTGTATGAGTGATGCACATAGCACTGTTATGGGATGCTGGGGTTGGGATCAGTGGTTCAGGTTGAGCCTGATTAAATTAAGTTCTAACAGGCAAAAATTGTAAGCTACTCTGATTAAAACTTCTGTAATGATCTATTTTTTTCTCGTTTCTCATTCTCTCATCAAACAGAAAGAGAATTTGACCCAAATAAACACTGTGGAGTACTGGATCCTGAAACAAAGAAACCTTGCACAAGATCGCTCACCTGCAAGGTATTTTTCTTAGAAGATAACATATCAGATGCTTTGTTATAGTTTAAATCCTACCACAGTAGTTTGAGAGGTCATACCTGCTCCTGTCTTACAGACAATGGGTATGGTATTCAGGCGCTGTCTTCAGGTAATTCTTTTGTGTAATTCTGTTTATTTGAATCAGAGCATCTGCATTATTCCACTGATATTTCTAAAAAGATTTTTTTCTTGTCATTTTATGATGCAAAAAGCATTAACGTTTCATTTAGAAGCCCAAGTATTATTTTAAATGCTCCTTCTTTGGTTCATCTGTGCAACAATGTTGAAGTATAGTCAGTTTTTAGTAAAAAAAAAATTACCATATTTTTGTATAATAAATTACTTGGAGGCTGCCCTTGTGATAGTAATAACTCCCGTGTCAAAAAGTAGCTACAATGTGAGACATTTCTAATGAACATTTGTATGTGTATGTGCTGCCTGTCAGTAGAGATGATCAGCTAAATTTGCTTTAAAATGTATTCATGTTTTTCAATCCAATGAAATAAGTTTTTCATTGTAAGTTAAAAGCTACAATTATTTTCTTAATGTCTTAAAATTACTGGAATTCTATTTTCCATCTTGGAAAAGGTAAGTCAATAGTCTCTATTATATAAAAATTGTTGCAAAAAGTAATTTTAGCCTTGACGTTGGCATTTCTTAAGAATGACTATAAATTATCAAAGATAATGTGGAATAGCAGCTTTATTTCCATAACTGTGGCTAAAGTTGTTTGAAGTAGATTTTATCTTTTAGAGTATTGGTGTATCAGAAGTGTAGAGGACTCATAAACAATGTCATGCACACACAAATGCTTTTTAACCACCCTATTTTTAGACTCATTCACTTAATCATCGACGAGCAGTTCCAGGCCGTAAAAAACAGTTTGACATCCTTCTAGCTGAACACAAAGCTCGATCCAGGGAAAAAGAAGTCGCAAAAGACAAAGAGCATCCACCATCTGCAAGGGAAAGCTATCAGAGCCAGCCCACACCAGCACAAGACTCTCTGTCAGGATCCTCAGTGAACTCTGGGCAAGAATCTAAAGTAACATCTCCTGCAAAATCTAGACCACCAAATTCTATACTTCCAAGGTAAGCAGTTCTCCAGTGTGAAATGTTGCATTCTGAAGGTGCTGTAAGACATTTCTTAGTCTTTCTTACAACTCGTTTTATAAGCATTTGGTACTTCTTTAGCCTATTGCACAATAAAACATACTAATATAAGAATTTCTGCTAGCTTATGTTAACCTAACTCTGTCCATGGTAGCCTGTGATCTGATTGGGAATGAGGAAAGGAATAGTGTGCACCTTTGGCTCAGAATCTCAGACTAACTGCATTTTTTGGCTAAAATTGTCGGTAATAATTAGGAAAGTTTATATTCAAGTCATTCGGTCACAGTTGAGAAGAAAAGTCTATTTACATGAATCAGTATAGGTATTAGTAGTAAAATTCTGCACATTAATGTAGAATTTTTCTCCAGAAATACTTTGCTAATTGCATCAATGGAATTGTTGTAAAAAAAGGTGTAATTTAGTGTTGATTTAAAACTATTGATATGAAACCGTCCATAGCATGTCTTCCCTTGTTTTGAAGATTTTTCTTAGAAAGGACAAAAACAATCTTCAGAAGGACAATGAAAACTTCTGAAGGCATCCTTTTGCAAAAAACGGTGTGAGGCGTTTGAGCTACTGAATTCTGATTATCCTTGGAAAACTTCCCATATGTTTTCTTTATTTGTGAGATTTTTTGGTACTAATTTTGGCTGGAGTGCATAGAGCTAAACTAGTTGGCTTTGTTCATATTTACATTTTTTCATCATTCATTTCTTGCAGAAACCTTGGTCAGGATTGGGTGCTCATTTTGGGACTTTCCTACCACAACAGTCCCTATTTCAAAGAGATATTTCTTGTATTTGCTGTCTCAGATCTTACAGAGACAGCTGTTTCCAATGTTTTCTGTGTGGCCACCAAGCCCTAATGAAGTTTTATTCCTTCAGTGACAGAGGTGGGCCTTGCAGGGTTTGAGTGAAAAGACAATGAAAGAATAGCCACCGATGAATTGTGCTTCTCTGCCTAATTCTTGTAAAAGAGGTGACCTTACACAGCCGTTCATAGAGAGGAGCACAGACAGAAAGGTACAGATTGGGTTTAGTAGGTGTTACAGTCAAAGTAGCAAAACTGGAATGCAATTCCATGAGAGTCAGCAGCAGAAATTACAGAGGTAGTAGTACTCGAGGAGGAGGATTTTAGCAGTCCTATGTTGTGTTTGTACAGCCTGCATTTCTGTTTCTGCTGCAGTGCCTCTGTTGGGTTGTCCTGCCTGGTTTCAGAGCAGCTGTGGCAGCCTTGCTGCCTCTCTGTGGGGGCCAGCAGGCCTGCGGCTCTGCTGCTGCGGGTGGCACAGCCCGCCGGGGGCACCGCGGGGCACTCACACATCCCGGCTGCAGCCTTAGTCCTGTGCTCACGCCATCCGTGAGCAGTCCCAGCGCAGGTCAGGAGAGGGCTCCTGTCCACAGGCTGGGGGGGACTGCTCTGTCCTGAGAGCAGGAACTCATGGGATGGAAGAAGATCATCTGTAGATACAAAAACGCTGCTAGCAAGGATTTTCTTGCTATTTTCTAAGTCTGTGAGAGACTTTTCTCTCTCACAGAAGAGGTAGCAGAGTATGTAAACAACCAAGCCACCTGCAGCCTTGAAAAGTCTTGTTTGTGGTATAGTAGAAAAATATTTTGACAATGGATGTTTTAGGATTTTAGCCAATCACCCCAAGGGGTGGCTGATCCTTTGTCCAATTAGACTATGAAGAAAAAAGTCTATAAAAGAGTTTGTAAAATAATTAAATAAATCAATCTTGCTGCACAGTTCCTGCCTGCTGGATCTTCTCTCCTCCTCCACCCTATGGCTGCGGGACACGGTGATACACCCTAGGGTCCAGGCCTGTGGTAATAGTCATTTGCAGAATTTGCCCAGTGTGGACATCTCCTCCAGCTTCAGAGCTCTCCATACAACCAGAGTCTTGGTTGTACAGACTGTAATTGAGAACCTTTTCCACCCCCACTTCTAATCTAATCTAATCTAATCTAACCTAATCTAATCTGTTTTCAAACTACTTTTGAAAGGCAAGGCACCATCACACCCTGTGGTGCAAAGACATTCCTAATTTGTTTTATTGCATTTTAGACAAAGGTAAAGAAAACCTACACACTGTGAGGAGTTCTCCCAGTTCCTTCACTCACTAATCTACCTGTAGAGAGTGTCGGCTAAACACTCTTATATTTAGTACATTAATTTTAGTAGGATTTTGGTATGAAATATAATTTCATAAGTGGACCCTTGGGATTAATCAAGTAGCTGAGTAATGGTTCCGTGTAAGAAGATTTTATACACCTGGTTTTTATTTGTGTTTTAAATATACTTTGCCTCTTTCAAGATCTGAAATCCAACTTCATGACAAATTTAAAATTTCAGGCAATAGAAGGGTGCTTCTGCTAACATTAACTTGATGACAACCACACAATATATTTCTGACAAGACCTAATGTCAGCTATTCAATGTCTTTTACTGTCCTTCTTTACATTGGTAATTTCTGGCATCATTTGCTTTGATGCTTGATGCCAGCAGGTAGGTTTATAGAGCCTTTTACTGCTGATGATTTAAATGTATATTCTCCTTCTAGACCTTCATCTGCAAATAGCATAAACAGCAACAGTTCTTCAAACCACAGTGGGTATGTACCAGAACTGCCACTGCCTTCCATGGGAGGAGATATCACGAGCAGATTGTCCAGTGATGAAGGAGAAGCGGATGGAGCTGAAGAATCCGATAAATTAGACTGTCATTTTTCTGGACACCATCCCAGACCTCTTGGGGTATGTGTCAGTCTCTGGCATGCCTTGTCATTGTTCTTGCATAATTAGAGAGGGGAGAACAAATAAGTAAATTTAGTAAGAATGAATAATAAGGAATGAAGACCTTACATTCTGAACACTGTTCTAAAGAGAAAAAATACATTTAACACAAAATGGTAAGGATGGGATAAGGTAGAAGGAGACCACTGGTCAGTACACACGATACATTGATGTAGGACAAGATGGGCAGCAGAAAATCAGAAGTTCTATTTTTAGATTGTCTTCTCAGTAGACCTCAAATTGGGTGTAGTTGTGCTAAACTGAGGAAAGTTGCATTGCTTTAAATGTGACATGAGCAGATATTCTCTTGGTTGTTGTCCTTCTTACGAAACTGTTCCTTGCAGTTGGTGGCAAAAGGCAGTGCTCCGTTCATTTTTGTAGTCTGGTTTAAAGCAGTAATTAAATGTCATTTATGTGAGTGTGTGTGGACTTAGAAACTATTGCTTCATTCATGTCAAAATGGAAAGGCTCTGGTGGTGGCTTAAGTATGTGTTTAAGCAGCTGGTTTTGTCTTTCTTCTGTGTTAGTGAGAAATTTCACTGTAAATAGCAAAAGCCGCTTTGTGATATTATCTCTGCAGTGTGAATTTATTTATGCTGTTCAAACCAAGAAGCAATGGAAGAACTCTTGAACTTCTTAGGAGTTGGTTCTCGTAAAAATTGAGCCAAGGAATACACTTACATGTTTTCCATATGATATGCAGAATAAAACAAACATTGTGATAGCTGGTAGCATTGTTTGTATTCCCTAGAGCAAAGGAGAACTTTTTACTGTCAGACACCAGGAAGAAGTATGGCCTGAACATAAAATGACTGTCAGATGAAATCCTGTATTTGGTTCTTACAGAGAAAATGAGAATTACTGTACTCCACACGATACTGTCATATGCAGGAACCTCCTGTTTCCTTGGTACTTTTGTATGCTACTTTGGTTTTGCTGACTGCTTCTCTATGAATTAAAAACTAAAGGTTCACTGCATGGGTGCCCACACAAAAAATAATCTAAGTGCAGCCAGTTCTTGCACACGCCTCAGCAGTGAGGCATGGCTGTCAATAGCCATTTTGGTTTAGGATCCTTGTTCTGTTTCAAGGCAAACCCACTGACTCATCTGTTCTTTGAAATCTTAGTATCACTCAACTGAAACAGTTACTGGTAGTGAAACTTCTTAGTCCATATCAGCGTGAAGACAGAAAAGATGGTGTAAATCACCTCCAGCTCAGTTCATGCTGAATTTCATATTCAACTAAACTGTTTTCCTTACGAAGTCCCTCTCCCGGCCAGGTGGTAATAATTGATCAGGGGGAAAGTCACTAGCTACTTTAATTACCTCTTGGTGGTACCTGATGTTAGTGTTAGCTCACTGGGAGATGAGGCGAGTTTGTCAACTTAGGTGGTGGTTTTAATTAACCTGTTTAACCTGGTCATGAAACAGATGGTGAACAGTTGCAGTCACCATGCAGTCCCTCTTACGATGGAGAGTTGTATTGTTTTTTGAGGATGTTTTGTAACAGGTTTCTCTCCTACAAACAGGCATTGTAGCAGTTCTCTGCATCATGTAGATCAGTAAGACTGAGCTGAAGCAAGAACATGTTCCTGATTGTAACATCTCAGTGTTGTAGGACTTTTCAGGAAGCTCTCCAGAGGAAGTAGTGCAAGGACTCCTGAGCTCTGCAGAATTCTCAAAATATTTACTACTCCTCCAGTTGATTTTCATGCGCTGTGAAGAGTGTATCCCATGTTGTGTTGTAGCACAGATGCCATGGATGATAATATACTTTTTTACTGAAATGTCAGTGGTTTGTTTATTAAGTAGATACTAAAGATGTTCCTGTTGCACTTTTTTCCCTCTTCAGTTATATTTTTATTGCTGTCATGCAGTTATGAGATTTAAGATGCACAGAACAGTGTAACTTGTCTTTCTGAGGCAGTAAGAATTTTTTCTTTATAAGTACCTCAGCAGTTACATTCTTTCTCTGGCACTGATTCGTTAATGAAGTATGAAATATACTTTACACGAAGTTGAGATATTATGCACATATTTCATAATTCGTAAAAAAACTATTTTTGCTGCAGATAGTGAAAACCACATTTAAAAATAAGTTTTATGTGCATGATACAAATTACAACGGTTTTCCTTGATCTATCAATAAATATTTCATAATGTAGAAATACATTTTTATAAGCAACATTGAAATACCTTTTCTTTCAGTTCTGTTCATATGGCAGTCGTTTAATGGGAAGAGGGTACTATGTCTTTGACAGAAGATGGGACCATTTTCGATTCGCACTGAACTCCATGGTAGAAAAACACTTGAACTCACAGATGTGGAAGTAAGTGGGATTTTTACACTTGGTGGATCATTTAACATTTTTAATTCTGTAAAATTAAACACGCCATGGCCAGCGTTTGTAAAATTACCTCTGTACTAAGGTATAGCAGTAGCATGTACAAATTTTCTCTTCTCTATTAAGGTATGTACAGCCCACCAGAACAATCTCCTAGTCTGATGTAAATTTCTGCCAGATTTAGGACTCTTTATAGCCCCTAAGAATCCAGATTTTTGCTTAAACTTTTATCATGCCCCTGCATCACCCATTCAGGCTTCACTGTGTAAGGCTCATGAGTTGTAAGATAAGGAACTTGGTCCACATTTGTCTCTGCATAAGATGGAATATGATAGATTTTTAGTCCATAGTGCCCTTACTGCCTTTGGGATCTTAAAATTCTGATTATTAGTCACTCTTGAAGCACCTCTGTATCACATATGCGGGTTCCAAGCACCATAGGCTTTGACTACACAGCTCCATTAAAATGGACTGCACTTCTAAAATAAATGTTAATTCTTTAAAAAAAAAGTAACTGAAAGTTCATTACATCTGCAGATAGGATTGATTTTTTGGGGGTATTCTGCTACAGAATATGCATTCTTCTTCCAGTGTAATGACACTAAAGTGCAGTGTTTCATGTCACTGTTTATTATCAGGACTGTGTTATATTCATTGGATGCCAGCCATTAGATAAACAAGGTTTGATTTTTATTTAAATATATTTTTAAAGCACTAAAGCTTGGCTTGTCTGACTAACCTGGTATCTTAATGATGACAGTGCCACTGTGCTAGGAGATATAGTTTGGAAATGGTTGGTTCTGCCATAAAAGGGCCAGTTTCATGTCTGTTGAGAGACTGATCATGCTCGATCTGCTTTGTAAATTTATAAACTAGTGTCTGTCACCTTCCACAAATAAAAATATTTTAGTTTCCTTAAATGGGAAGATTAAAATTTGTTACCTATTGGCTTTGTTTGTCAGGAGAAAAGATGCTTGGGCATCTGACAAAACGTGTGCCACTACTAGTGCAAACTAGTACAGAAAACCAAAATAACCTCTACAGTAGTTAAATATTTGATACCAGAAGTAAACAGGCCTTGTCCTGCTCCCACTAAATCTGATTTCAAACGTTTTCCCAAATTCTAGCTGTTTATGTAATCTCTAATATTTTAATGAACTCCAGCCGTACTCACTTGCCTGTATAACACAGGGAGCTGACAGTGCCTAACCTCTGTTTTATTCCTCTGTTGTCCTCAACCCTCCTCTGGACTGACCTTTTCCTGTGCTCCCCAAGCAGGGCTGGGTGTGAGGCTGCTGTTCTATAGCTCTGCAGCTGTGGCCAGAGGTACAGGGGTGCAGGGCTGTGTTTTCAGAACTGTGACATTAACAAAGAACTTTTATCCCTAGTTCTCAAAGTACTTTGCAAAGGTGGGTGTGAATTGTTGGTCCTTCTTTAAAAGTAACCTGAGGAGCTGCTCTGATGGGCAGCTTTGTTTGCATTGCAAGTAGCAGGCAGTAGGACTTCTTCATTTCTGGCACCATGGACTGTATGTAATCCCTTATGTAACTGTGACATAAACAGTGTTCTGGCCAACAGTCTCCATAGGAGGAATACCTGGAGAGAACTCGTAATTAGGATTTGATTTATGATAACACAGCACACCCAGGGCTGCTCTTTTACCATGCTATGTGAGGGCAAGAGTAAGCCTTTAAAAAGGGGAAAGGTGTCAGTAGGAAGGATAACAAGGACAGAGTTATGGGGCTGTACAGCTTCTTAGCAAAGAGAAATAGGATTAAACTGTGAATTAAATGTAAGTCTAAATAATGGGAAAAGCTCACATAATAGTTTTCCAAAAGACATTATGAAGGTCTGGTTCTTTGATAACACCACACTACATAAAATAATAGATGATGGCTGAATGGAAAGGAATTTGAATACATCCTACTAATTTCACAGGTAATATTATTAGATTTTCTTCTCAGAAGAGTATTCAGCTGTTTATAAAGCTTATCAAGCTCTGTTTAATATTTTGTCAATTTTTCAATATCAGTGAAAATTAATCAATCATTTCCCTGTTTAATGTCATCTAACCAGCTCTCAAATGAGCTGTTGGGAATAGCACTGCATTTGGAAAGGGATGATCTTTCCTCTTTAAACTCAATGATTAATTGCTTCACAACCCCCCAGACTGGCTCATTTACTACCTTATTGAAATCTAACCTATGAGTTTAGGTTGATATTGAAACTGTTCCGCAGCATGAACTTTGACGCAAAACATATGCAATTAATGAAACATAGTGACTAGGATACATATAGATGCCACTGTCAGGCATTTTAGTTGCATTTTTTAATTGTTTGGTAAAATAAGAGAGGGGGAAAGGAAATGAAATTTGTAATAATGTGTTTAAATTTTAATCCTGTGCACTTAATTGCTGTATGTGATTGGTAGAATAGAATAGGAATCAAAATTATAATGAACTAGGTTTGCCTTTTTGGCCTTCATGGAAATTATTTCCTATCTGCATTGTTTGGATGGAATATTTTATGTATCTAAATCTCTTCTTCTTTTTTTTTCCCCTTTCCTTTTCTATTTAGGAAAATTCCTCCTGCGGCAGACAGTCCCATGCCTTCTCCAGCAGCACATGTCTCCACTCCTTTTCCAGCATCAGTCTTACAGCCCTTCAGCAACCCCAGTGCGGTGTATATTCCTTCAACACCTATCAGTTCAAGAATCACTTCTTCTTACATAATGACATCAGCCATGTTATCAAATGCAGCCTTTGTGACAACGGCAGAGACGAATTCCATTATGTCACACACCACAGCTTTTCCTCACGTGGCTGCAAGCCTAAGTATCATGGACTCAACTTTTAAGGCGCCATCAGCTGTATCACCAGTGCCAGCAGTCATCCCTTCCCCATCCCACAAGCCATCCAAAACAAAAACCAGCAAATCCTCAAAAGTGAAAGACCTGTCATCACGGAGTGATGAGTCTTCAAGTAACAAAAAGAAAAAGCCGCAGTCGTCGTCTTCATCATCATCATCGTCCTCATTATCTTTGCAGACATCTCCCTCGTCTTCATTTTCAGGGTCCCACAAAAAGAACTGTGTCCTGAACCCCAGTTCAACGTTGAACTCCTATCAGGCGACATCCTCCTATAACAGTGTGTCTGTGCACAATACCAATAATGGAACAAGCCCACTCAGTGCCAAATCGGAGCCCTCAGGACGGACTTCATTGTCAAGTAGTTCAACAGACTCAGTGAAACACATGAGCATGGTAGTGAGCAGTATTGACTCTTCTAATCTGTCTGTATCTTCTCTCGTGCACCACTCAGGGGACCACTCCCTGGGAGCACATAATGCAGTGTCTTCTCTTCCCCTTTCTTTTGACAAATCAGAAGGAAAAAAACGTAAAAACTCTAGTTCTAGTAGCAAAGCCTGTAAAATCACTAAAATGCCTGGTATGAATAGTGTTCATAGAAAGAGCACTGCCAACCTTATTTCTGCGGTGCCAGATCCTACAAGCAGCTCCATCTCTCGGCAGGTAAGGGACTCATCCAGTTATTTTTTTGCAGATCATGTCTGACTTCCTTGAAATGTTTCATGCATTATGAAAAGAAAATACCGCATTTGCTTCAGATTGGTTTTCATCACACAACTTACTTTCTAGATTAATACAGAAACGTATTTGTATTTGTTTTGTACCAGTCATAGAAAGATGTTTTGAGAGTTTAAAAAACTATACATATATATATATACATACTTTCTCAAAATATTTTTATGAGATTTTTATTCAATTATTAAAGTAGCTATTTGTATATCTGAAAGTAAAATTGAATGTCCAGAATGGATAAATAATTTTTAGAAAAAATATTTTTTCTTAATTCTCATCTCTCTGAAATAAATTGTGTTATTGAAACAGGAAGATGAGAGTCAGAATTTCTGTTTATTTCTTTTCCCAAACTTGTTGCTGGTTCATTTCCTAATGTTTTGCAAGTCTCTTCATGTCTCTTCTGTAAGATACATCTGCCTTTCTCCTGGGGAGAGTCTGAGGTGCCTGAACTCAGATGTTATTTCCTGTTTGAAACTAGAAAAATTAAGAAATTAAGATCTTAACCAGATGACCTTTAGTGGACATTTGGTTATCTCTTTCAGTGTACATGTGTTCACAGAATACTGAAGTCAGTGCAGCAGATAAGGTTACACACGCTTGCTTCATTGACAGCAACAGAGCTTTGGCTTCTCTTTCAGTGGTGCCATATAAGGACAAAAGTATGTGTGAAGTAAGATCTGGTGGGAAAACTGCCAATATGATCTTTATAATGATCTACTGTTTCATTCTGCTACTGTGTCCAGTGCTGTGCAGTGCACACAAAACAATGCTTGGCCCTGGTGTCTGGAAGACAAAGCCATAGAAAATAGGATACCTCAGAGAATCTAAGGTAGCTTAGGAATTTTTTTTTTTTTTTTTTTTTTTTTTTCTTCTTGTGAAACTCTCATTTCCTAAGGATATTGCACATACAAACAAGTGGAATTTGGAAAAGAAGATGGTAAGGGCAAAGCAATCCGTAAGTAATCTAGCAGAAATGGGAGAGGAAAAAAGGAATAAATGAACCCTAAAGCTGGTATAGGAGACAGAATGAAGGTCTCAAAGAATGGCCTAGCAGGTATATTTTCACTTTCCTACTTCTAGCAGAGGTGCAACAGAGATGACTCGTTTGGCTTTTTAAAATGGGTAGTGGCATTGTCTTTCTATTGTAAGCCTCTTAAATGTGTCTTGCAATCAGAACTGATCTTCAAGTAACTGCAGTCAGCAGAGGATGCTGTAAATTCTTCCTTCTGTCACACAATCAGATTTTTGAAACGTGTGCCCAGAAAGATTAAATTGCCCTGAGGTTTATGGTGTCAAATGGAAAGAAAAAGTAAGTACAAATTGGTGCTTTGGTACAGACATGGGTAATAAGAAATGGATTGTGTCATCTTTTCACAGGACATAGACTGTATCTGTAGCTAATGCAGTGTGAGGAATCTTACGTCTGCATGCAGGAGGTTCTGAGTTCAAATTCTGAGTCCCCTTGGGATCAAATCTGTTCCTGTGTGTCATTCCTGTTTCAGTTTATGTATTTCATCCTGTTGCACAGTAATAGAAGTAAATAAACCACAAGGAATCAATCAGAGGTCTTTGCTGAATATTTGTAAAAATGTTAAAAATTCATAACTAATTTTTTTTCTTAAGTAAGAGGTTAAATGTTTGTAATGAATGTTACCATATAAAGATACTTAAACGTATTTTATAGATATACATGTCCAGGTGCATACATATATATATATATATATATATGTATACATGCATGTATGTGTACGTATATATGTAAACTCTCATCTTATACTGCTGGTTTTTGGAGCTACAGCAGTAGTCAAAATTAGGAGGTAAAATGGAGTTACTTGTATTTCAGAAGTCTGTCTGGCAGCTAATTGTCTTTGTGACAAGGATACTGTATGCAATACAAAATAAATGGAATTTGTACCCATTTAAGCATATGGGACAACTAATATGACATACTCGACGTGGGTTTATTAAAGCTCTGGAGAGTACATTACTTAAATTCCCTTTTAAGCTGTGCTGTTTGACTTGCTGGGTCCAAAAAATCCAGTTACAGTAAAAATCCCACCCCAAAAAATGTCATGGCTTATAATCTTGCTGCTGTTCCTTCATGTAATATGGCAAATTGAAGAGACTAAGAACTCAGCAACAGGTGATAGGCTCAGGTATAGTTTTCTTACTTAATTCAGCTCTGGACTGGATAGATAGTAACTGGAAGTGTTAACCATTGGGTTTTGAAGTACAGTTTATTTTTTAAAGAGACTGGGGAAAAAAAGAGGATTTGAGTTTTGGCCTCACACTAATACTTTTGAAATGGTGTTTCCCGTCATTAAAGACCCAAGACATCTTAGAACCTTTCTTTCATTTCAGAGTGCTGTACCTGTTCAGCCTGTGTGACTATTTCTCCATTTAAAAGGAGGACATGTATTTATTATGAAGGGGTTTATGAATGCTGTAATAGTGTTTGTAGAGAAGAAAGGTTTGCAGGTGTATCCCAATATTCTGAATGGCTAGGAAAGATACAAGGTTGTGTAGATAAGATTTGTATGTTGAAGAATGTTATCTTCTAGAGAGCAGCTGTGGAAGGCAAAACAACAAGCTGAAGGGAGCAGGACCCATCCTTTTAATCTTTGTGCACCATGGGAGCACCTTCAAAACTGGCTGTAAATAAAAACTTTAAACATTTATTCCGGATAGAATGTGAACAGAGAACACTGTTTCAAAAAATCCCTGTGTGAGAAAGGGCAAATGTGGAGAGGAAGAGAGAAGCTACCTTTCACTCTATGTGAAATGGCAAAATAACAAACAATGCGGAAGGGAAGGAGAAAGCTGCTCTTGTGAAGGCCCTGCCAGCCAATGCCACAGCCCCACCAAGTCAGTAAGAAACTGGCTGCTGCATTTCTCACTGTTTAGAAGACAGGTCCTTGCTACCTCTCTGTCAAAGGATTAAAGTGATGTTACTTGAAGTCAGTGACTTTGTAAACAAGTATTCATGCTGCAGTCATCTGCTGTTTGTAGACAGGTATCCATGGTTAATTTCTTGTAAAGTCTTGTAACCCCTGAGGAACTACTCCTCTGACTCAACAGCCGTGTCCCCTCTTGTATCGAAACAGAATTATCTACTCCATGTTTACAGGTCGTTGTAGAAAAACTTACAACAGGCTGCTCTTGCAGAGTGCTGTAAACTCACTAACACTGAAACAAGCTGATTGAATATAGCAATATTATAACTAAGTACTTTTAGAATGTATCTATGTGTGCTACAATTTACACTCATTCCCAAAGAAATTCTCTGAAGCGGTAAATGAATACAAATGCAAATTTTAACCTCTGGAGTTTGGTTCTTGTGATTAATATTTGCTTTATTGAGCAGTGATATGTGGAAGAAAATGGAATAACTTAGGGCATGCTCTGGTGCTTGGCCACGTGGTTTAAGCTCCCCAGGAGTGGGGAAGGTCTCCTGGGAAGGATCCCATGACCTCCAACACCCTGTGCTCTCTGAATAGCTGCTCTAAGTGACTCCAGTAACTAGAGAAACCATTCTTTCACTCTAGAGAGGTGGAGGGTTACGGTTTATATTCCCTCAGCAACTGTTTTGTATGTTATTTTCTGACCTGTAACAGTATTTATGTACCTTTTAAGACTATTTAAAGTATACAGGCTCTGAGAGATAATGATGATTCTATCTGAAGCATATCTTTTGCAATAGCAAAATACTTGTGTTCCAAATGCAGCGTGATTAGTACCACGCTACATAGGAAAGAGAAGGCCATCACCAGCATCTGAATTCAACTGACAAATATGCCTCTCAATACTGCTCAATTAATGTTTTTCAGATTGGAAAAAATAGCAGTGTAGCTTTGTCACAATCCAGTCCTTCGAGTACATCAAACCCAGTACACAACAGACAAGTAAGTTGCTTTAAAAAAAAAGTGTACTTAAGTAGTCTGTAAGCAGTTTTGAAATATTTTGTACTATAAAACCTTAAAATACAATTTCTTTATAAATACAGTTCTTTACAGAAGCTGCCTTTCAGTGAACTAATACTAGATTTCTCCTTCCATGTAATTTTCTTCCAGCTATTTTCCCCTCCAGGAATTATGAATTACAAATTTTTTGCTTGTTTTTCACCCACCTGTATTACGGCTCAGGCTGGCTCATGTGCTGCTCACTGGCTGTTGCTTTGGTGATAGAGGCTCAGCAGCAGCAGCAGATCTCTGTTGGTCTTTTTATCCAACTTCTCCTGCTGAGCAAGATGGCACAGCAGAGTCCCCAGACTGGCAGAGGAGGGACAGCATTTAAAAATAGGCCAGAAATGAAGCAGCAAAGGGAGAACAGAAACAGGATAGAGAAGATGAGGCACTTGACTGTTCAGAGAAACTAATCTAAAAGGATAACTAACCCATGTGTAATGCGAGTTCTTCTTAGTCTGCAAGTTGGATAATGATAAATGCTGTAACTCAGCTTTTTTGATCCAGCCCTCATCTGTCTGGAGGACTGATACACTAGTTTGTTTTAATATGGTGCCTACTATTTGACTCTCCAAGTTGAGTACTTTATCAAGAATTTAATATCAAGTTATTCCAAATGGTTGTGCCTGTTTAGTTCCTGCTATGTAGACATGGGAAAAGAATGGTAATGATAACCCACTGCTGTATGCCCATTCAAAATACTCTGAATCACTCATATCTTGAGATGAACTGCCAAACAGTAAATTTCTTTTTTTTCTCTCACTGCTGAATGCAAAGCAATATATGCATGGAAGAACTACTCTGAAGGGAAAAAAGTGGAAAGTTTCTTCATATTTCTAGGGAGTGGCATTTTCCTGTGTGAGACACTGTCATCCAACTGCCAGTGACAAACTGTTCTGAAGTGCAAAACTGTTTTTGTTGTAACATCTTGCTCCTGTGTTAGTATAACATACACACTACTCGAGGAGCAGAACTTGTTGGGATCTGTTGCCTAGATCCCACTGGAAAAACCTAAGGGTACAAAACATTAATTTTGTGTCACGTCTATGTAAACTGAGAGTATTGCAGAGCTTTTCAGCTGCCTGTTTTCATAACTTTATCAAAAATAGAAGTGTTTGCTTGTTTTAAGCCCCACAAACTCTTTATTTTTTAAAAAAAATGTTTCTTTCAGTTTGGTAGTTGAACGTGGAGTTCAAAGTACAAATACAAAAAAAATCAAGTTGATACTAAGTTTTATTAAACTTTTTTTTTTAAACTTATGCAGGATTTTAGTATTTGGAACCATGAATAATGATTCCCTATTTAATAAATGCTTGTCACTGTCAAATCTGAGCTGCTTTGTTGGCAGCTTTCATCTCCAATCTAGCAATTGAGTAGTCTCTAAATAAAATTTCTGTCTTAAACTGTGCTGTAATATTTCATTATAAAGCTGTTAATAATTAGGTAACAATAAGTGGATCTACAAGTACATGCTGTGTCAGTAAAGATATTACTGTGGAAGCTGAGCTCTCTTGTTTTGAATGTTAGTGCTGCTATAACCACGATAATCAGGGAGTCCAAGTGAAGCAAGGTCTGTAGGCAGAGACAATCTCTGCTATACACCAGGGTTTATAGTTGGAAAAATCTGGCAAGTTTTCATGAATACATCACAACTACAGACTTCTAACAATGCAGTTGGAAGCAGAGTTGCAGCTGCCAAGCTAAATGTGCATATGGAGCAGTTCCTCTGGACTGCCTCCGCTGTGTTCCCTGGCCAGGCAACCTGGTGAGGCTGTCTGCTGGTGCAGAGGGGGAGCCAAAGGGAGGAGAAGATTGTTGTTCTCAAGAGAAGGGAGAGAGGTCCGTAACTCATCACAAGGTTGAGTGGCTGGATGAGAAAGTGGCATTTGGAAAATTGTGTAACGCTGTAAACCCGGTCTTGTTTGCACCTGTGACCGCCCGGGTGCAGTCTGACTGGGAGAGCTTCCCGCCGGCCTTCCCAAAGCAGCCGGTCAGAGTGAGAGGACACACAGCAGTGCTGTGGAAGTCACCTGCCACCCATAACTGAGTGTTTCTCACTCAGTGATGAGTTGTGAGCTGAAGGTGGCCTGTAGTTGTTTTTATGTCACAGGAGTAGTTCCTTTTGGTCATTTGCTCCATGTGTTGAAGTTCACTCAGGTACTTCTGTGGGACTGGTGGATCATGAGAATTGTTGTGGGCCTGTGAGTTCTCTCCCATTGCATTAAACTCCCATCAGGTTAAACTCCAACGGATTCTTCTCAATGAATGTTTAATATGAATATTGCTGCCTCTCTTTGAGGCCTGAACTAGGGATTGTATTCATAAAACCTGCCTGTTTTTCCAACTATTTTTGCTTGAGTAAAAGAAATACTACTTTTCCCTATAAAAACTACTTGGTCTTTAACAAAAATTAATGGAACAGTAGTTTTATAGTGAAATTATTTGTGCCTGTATGTATTAAAAGTTTGTTTTCTCCAAATTTTATACTTGTTCTAGGTTTTTTACTAATCAAGTGTTTTTGTCTTCATAGTGCTTTTAGGTGCCTGGAAGTGTTAACACTTCAAGACCTCAGTATGCGGTGGTTTTTAAATACTGAGTAACTAGATCATTTTATTAAGGGAAGGTGACAACGTGTATGCTGTGTGAGGATTCCTTGTGCATGAAAACATGCTGTGTAGAGGAAAAGATTCTTCAGAGTTGTCGTCTAATTGCTGCTCTTTATTTGTAATGATAACCAAGTTAATGAACATGAGATTCACCAAAGCTTACTAAACTCAGACCGTCCCAAAAGGAAATATGCTGTTTATTCAAAGCAGTTCCTTTTCTTAAAGGTCTAATGTCAGTAAACAGGGAGGCAGTTTAGTTCAGGAACTTGAAATAAATTCCTGCTTTGAGTACTGTCAGCCACAGACTTTATTGAAGTGTTTTATACCAAAAAACATTGTGTGATTTTGAACCTGGCTCTGGTTTCTCTTTTAGAAGACATCAAACCGGACTGGTAGAATAAGGACTCTTCCATAACAAGGAAAAGGAACCAGCCTATAATCTCTAGCTCTCAGCAGCCCTACTCCACAGGGTTTTTCTTTTCTATGTCCTGCAGATGGATTTAATCTTTTATGAATTTGTGGTTTTAAAGAAAATTAAATTTACAGAAAACTGTAATAGTGATTTGTTTAGTTTTTCCACTTGTATTTGCCACTGATCTGTGCGTTCTGCTTGGTTATGTTTCATGCCTTTTAAAGCTGTTAGCATTGCAATGCTCCCTTTGTTTCCTTACCAGAACACAACGGACATTCCAAAAAAAAAAGAAAAAATCCAGATCATGATATGAATTTATTTAAAGGATCTCCAAATTTTTTCATTAAATAAAAATTACAGTAATTCTGTATTTAAGCTTGTCCTATGGATAAAAATTGAGTGCATTTCTTAGTAATTTACAAACAGCTGGGGCACTGTAACTTTAGGGACTAATCCTGATTGGTGCTCTGTACCTACAGCATTTAATAATTTCAGTGGGAATTCTGAGTGTTCAGCCTCTTCCAGGATCAGACTCTTAAGGAACCTATACTTCAATCAATGCATAGCAGATTTTGCACCAAACTGTAATTACTGTTATCAGGGGCCCAATGTGTAAAATCCCCATATCTTGGGGGATTTCCAGACCCTTAAGAACACAGCACTTGATAATTTCAGTGAGCAGTTTGGGTTTGAGAGGACAGGAGTTGAGCAGATTGGCTTGCATTAATAGAATTGCACTGACAGTGTTTCTTATAGGATTACTGAATAATTTTTTAATAAAATATAGATTTTATAATCAGGAAGCCAATACTAGGTACTGAAACAACAGTACAGAGGAGTTAATTTTTATTTCTACAGTGTTAAAAGTGCACTTATATGCTGGTTTATTTACATCTTGGGGAAAGGCGAGAGACTGCAAATAGGGAGATTATTACTACTTTCTTTTTTAAAAAAAGAAGGCTTAAGGCAAATTTTAAGACTAAAAATGTTTAAGCAATTATAAACAAGGCTAGACCCTTTGAAAAAAGTTTAGAAATATTCTTAAAATAAATTTTTATAGTGTTAATTTTGTAATAATTTATGTTTTGCTATACTTCAGAGCTAACTGACCGGTATAGTTTCAGAAACAGTATGAAACTTAGGAAAGTTTAAGCAATGTTTATATTTTTAAAATGTTCTTTGAATTATGTTTTTATTGTACATTTCTTCAGACTGAAAAATGTGTACATATCTTTGTTATTTTTGCACAATTTTTGTCTTGTTGAGTTTTAGGAGCAGTACTATGTTGATTTTTTTTAATTTATTTTGAGTTATAAAACTGCAGGATTTTAAAAATCTCAGTAACAAAGTCATCCTCTGTAATCAATGAACTGCTATTTCTAGTTGTTGAGGGAAAACAGTGGTTGTGAGATTCAGTGGTTGCTTCTGAGAAATAATGCTAATCAGTGACTGAAGGAGCAATTTTGTAGTTTTAGGAAGCTTTAGCTGTTTCCATGCATCTTTTAATTGGAAAGCTGAATTATGGAACCTGTCCTTTGAATGCTGCTTAAATTTTGTTTTCAACTGGCTTACACCTGACAGCATTTCAGGAAAGTTAAGCACGAAGTAAAATCCCGTGGTGTTCTTTCATCATCAAAGAATCATTATTTGATTAAATGTATCGGAAATTTTAGCCTGCAAAATGAAATGGAAGTAAACATTTGGAAAAAAATGGATACAAACTGGACCAGCCTATAATGCATTCTTAGTGTAGCATTCACTCGTAGTTCTTTTTCTTCCCCATTTGCCTGAAAACCTTGTGATTTGTTTCCAGCAATAGAGGCTCAGAAGCTTTGGTTGTTACACATACGCAATGCATAGGCCCGTCAGCCATAAAAAGCAACTTGGATAACTTGTATGCCTTCTTTTGTATTGATGTAACAATTGTAAATAGTGCTGATCGACCTTTGTAGAGAATAGTTTATACAGCATATTCTATTATTGCTGATTCTCAGTGAACTATTGTTTTAAAAAAAAAGAAGAAAAAAAGAAATTTTTCTATTTACACCTTATATTTTGTTATGCTGTTGACCCATGGCACTTTAACAAAACTCTGTGGGTTTTGCATAGCTGGTCAGTCATGGGATATATTAAATAACTGTTGTTGCACAGAAATGAATTTGCACCTGCTATATTGTGCTTTCCTACTACAGATTTTAGAACCTTTTCCAGAAGACTTTTGAAGAAAGCATGTCCAATCATTCTAAGAAAAAAAAAATGCCATACTTGTACAGCCAATTTCTTTTCTACAATCCATATTTTGTAACACTAAGTATTTTCATTCTTTGTCCTGCACCTTTATGTATTAGCAGTATCAAATAGAATTCATTCCATGCTTGTGATAATTGTAAGCAGAATAAATGTCTAAAGTAGGTGTAAATAGTAAATTCTATGGCTTACAGTTTAAAAAAGGAAAACCAGAACAAACATGTATCTGATTGATACTGCCATGGTTCAACACCGGGCCTGGAGATATTCTCTAGTGAGCGATTGTATTTTTTGTTTTTTGCTTTATTATTATTTTTTTTTTGTAACATGGCTTTGTAAATAAAATAATTTATATGTTTGTAAGAAATAGATGGGGTTTGTCATTATTTCTCTTTGCAAAGCAAAAATGGTGTGTATTGCAAGACTGCCCTTTCTCTTCCCAGAGACTGAAATACACTGTGTGGATACCCTGCACTGCGATTTCCACGGCAGTTCAAAAGATGTGCCCAGCTTTCTGCACAGGGCTGAATTGCTCCGGGATTATTTTTGGCATTCATGATTAAAATATTTCTGTATTTACATGTCAAGACACGTGCAGCGATCAGCTACTGAGGTTTTTTGCACTGATAAACCATTTATAAACTCCTTTGCTTAGCTGAGTGCATTTTCTCATTCCTTGTCAGTGTAAGAATTAACTTTGTTACAGCTGCTAGATTTCGGAATTCTCACTTCAGTGGGCAGTACAGATTTATAACCAGTCTTTTTATCATCGTTAATGCTAAAAACGCAGCTCTTATCTAGGCATTAGGATTCTTGTTCTGTGTAAAGCCTGTTCAATTACAGATCAAATGAGACTTAAATTGTTCATTGGCTCGACAGCTCTGCAGAGAGGATTGCAATTTTTTTCTCTCACAGCCACCCTCTTCTGCAAATATGGGGAAGATGTACATTTTTATGCTCCTTTTATGAAGTATCTGGAAACTGCCTTGGAGATACTGTAGGGAAGATGCTCACAATTGCAGTATCTTTTTTAAAAGGAAGCAATTTGGACTGCAGACTACATTTCTGTGTGCACACAGAACTGGCAGAGGAGGTAGGAAGCTGGGCTGCCTTGCAGGAGAAGGGAATTGAAGGAGGGATATTTTACATTCTAGGAACGCCTTGTTGTGTGATGTCTTGCACCTTCTGATGTCACAAAAGCTAATCCTGAATTTCGTCTTTACTGTCCAATTAATGCCTTGATCTGAGATACTCTGAGATACTTGTATTTTGAAAGCTTTTTTTTTAATCTTTAGTTTATCTTTTCCAGTATAGAAAAAATGAACATCATGAAGTAGCTGATGAAGTTTCATCTGATACAAGTGGTCCCCATGTATGGCTAAAGAGTGACACTGTGTTTGTAAGATGCTTTGCTATTTCTAGCAGCCATTGGAAATTAAAACTACAGCCAAGAAAACAGAATATTGCTGATGTATTAGTTGCTTGCCATCATTGCCTGTGGCCAGCAAAGGTTGAAGATCACTGACTTTACTTCCCAAATATGAATCAGTCATGTTTTAGCTCCTGTGGGTTTGTTGGAATGATCTAAAAACTGTTCTCATATTTGGAGTTGGGTTTCCCCTCCTTTTCTTGGTTATGCAGAAGTATTTTGCTCGTAGCACTCCTCTCCTGCTCATATTCTCTAACATGCTCTAAATACCATCAATTTTAGAGGGAAGCAGATCACACTGTAACTTCTTTATTCATTGCACTCTCGTTTTTATGCTTCTGTTTTTACCATGGAACTATTTATTTTAGAAGAAAGTCATTGCTGTGTGTAACCAGGATCTGTTTTATTTTTCCAAATTTGTCAGGATTCACAATTGGAAAAAATGCCAAATACTGATTCCAGATATATTTGGAAGAGAGTCATACAACAGATTCAGACTTCAGAACACAAGAATGTTTATTTCATGCAAATTTTTCTATGCTGTTTTGCTCCTTGAATATTTCTTGAAAGCAACTACTCAAAACAAATGCAGATCTCTTTCTTTTAAAAGATACTTTCCTAAGTAGAAGAAAGCTAAAGCTGATAATTCAGTAGCAGGTCCCAGCCTGCCCTTTGACTGGAGCATCCATGGCAGATGGTACTGAGCTCTTGTTCTCATTTTCTAATGCACCAGAAATGACACAGGCTGGATTCTTTTGTGAGGGGGTTTTGTTGTCTGTGGCTGACCCAGAAATATTTAGCTTTAGTCTGTGATCTCTTCTCCCTACAGAAAGGAGAAGAGAAGCTTTAGGGGAAGTTTGCCAGCAATAATAATCAGGATCCAGGAGAACTTGATTTGAGGGTAAGGACACCAGCAGGGATTTGAGATGGGGCACTATCTTCAGCTGTGCCCTTTGCAGATTTCCCAAACCTGACAGATTTACTTCTGAAATTCAGTCTAGGTTTGAGTAACTTGGAGCAGTTGCTAACATGGTTGATGTGACACCACAAGGGTAGTTTTTCAGAAAAGCTGTCTGTCATGGACAAAATGCATTTACAGAATCCACAGGTGTGAAGGCCTTTTGGTGTAAGTACAAAGAATGGCCCGATGAACACAAGTGCAGCCCTGGGAGTCCCGTGTCTGTGTCAGCTCATTTCCAGCCTGGCCCTACTGAGGCAGCAGATGAAATGGTGATGGAGGAGACATCACTGCAGAAGAGAAGCCATCATCCCTTCCCAGTAGGAAACGTCCTCAGTGCTGATTTGGAGAGCTGTGGCACAGGTGAGTGAGATAGGTCACTACTGGCAAATGACTACACAGGCTCAACCTCTTTGCCTTTCCCACCAAGGGTGCAGAATGTATATACATATGTATGTGTATATATATATGTATATATATATATATATATATATATATATATCACCTTAGTTCTAAGACGTTCTCAACAGTCTACACAAGGAACTTTCTTCTCTGGTCAGCTTTGCTCTTAAATTGCAATTATTTGCCTTCCTTAGTTTTCTCTTATTTTGACCCATAATCAGTTGAGGGGTTTTGTGGTGTGGTTGCTTGGGCATTTTGGGGTTTTGTTGTTTGTATAATCTTGCCTTGAGCTACTCCTTCTGTGTTGCTTTTCTTTAGGATTTGTGTTACATGAATACATAATCTGAGCAGTAACACCAACAAGGGCTCTTACTGGTAACTCTGCTTTTACAAAGTACTGTCCTTGTGACTACTGTTTGAGTGGATGTGTGGATTTGCATTCAAGTACAGGAGAAGACTGGGGTTACTCTTTAGAAACACAAACCTTTGGAGATGCATAATCGATACTTACCTCTGCTTCCTAACTGCATGCCCACTTTTTTGTTGCTCAAAATGTCTGTTTGGACTGTGTGGTGTCAGAGACACTGCGGCGATGGAGATGGATCTCTGATCTCCCCCACCCTGTGTAGTGTGAACTCATTCTACAGATACTGCTAGAATAAAAGCATCTGTGCTTTGAAGAGCGGTGGGCTCAGAGCCACACTTAAACAGATAAATATACTGTATATTTCAAAAAATGCAGGCTCCTGCTCAAGTAACTTCTTTTTTCCCCTTTGCCTTCAGCAGGAGTCCAACCATAGTCCCAGGAAATCAGTTTTGTGGCTTTTCAGCCAACTGAGAAGTGGACAGTTCTGTAAGACAGCAAAGTCTCCTGATATCAAACTAGCCTTTTTGTGACAGATTCTTACTTCTCCTTGACTCAGAAATGTAATTCCTGATTTATTTTTTTCCCAGTACATGATTTCTGATGGTAGGTTTAGCCTTTATTTCGCAGCTGACTGGTTGCAAGAAAAAGCCAACATTCGCAGCTTAGACTGATGACTACAGGCTCTCGTTCTTGTGGAGAGGACTGGGATGGCACAAGTGCTGATCCAGCTACTTCTGTAGTACATCAAGGACAATTTTTTGACAGAAGGGCTCAACAAGCCGAGTGGGGCTATGCTAGACATGCTGCTCACACATAAGGAAGGGCTGCTGGGAGCACTGACACTGGTGGCAGCCTTGGCAGCAGCAACTACAGGATAGCAAAGCTTAAGTTTCTGAGGGAAGTGAGGAAGATAAATAGTTGAATTACAACCCTGGAATTCAGGAGAGCAAACTTTGTCTCCTGCAGACATTTTGCTGGCAGAACCCCACAGAAGACTGCCCTGATGGGCCCAGGAGAGCCAGCTGAAGCACAGGAACAGTCCATTCTGATCTGCTGGAAGCTGAGCAGACATGGGAGAAGGCCAGCATGGCTGAATGGAAAGCTCCTGACTAAGTCAGAGGCAAAAGGCAAGTACACAGACTGTGGAAGGAGGGGTGGGCTACCCTAGAGGAATAAAGACTGCCTAGGCATGCTGAAACAGAAGCAGGAAAGCCAAAGCTTAGCTGGAGTTGGAATTAGTGAGGGATGTGAAAGACACTTTCAGTACATTAACATGGAAGGAAAAGTAAGTAAAATGTGGGCCCCACTACATGGGGTAGGTGACCTGGTGACAGAGGACAGAGGGAAGTGGTGGAGGTATACTCATTGCTGCCTTTGCTTCAGGTTTTAACTGGAGAGGTCTGTGCTCAGAGCTTTGGACACAGTCTGGACAGTGAGGTACTATCCCCAGGCTGTCTGAGGGAAAGACTGCTTATCCTGCATTTATAGAAGCCTGTGGGAAAAGATGGGCTTGATTCAAGGATGCAGGCTGATACCATTACCATGTAGCTGAGCACTGGAACACAGACCAAATGATGTTGTGGAATCTCCATTCTGGAGACAACAAAAACTTGACAAGGCTGTGAACAACCTGAGCTGGTCTTTGAAATTAGCCCAGTTTGAGGAGGAAAGGGAGTTGACCACATGATCTCCAGAGGACCATTCCAACTTAATTATTCTGATGATCTATACAGTAAAAACAACAAAAAAAAGTGGTTCTGGCTGTTGACTTAATTAATACTCAGAAGCTCAGTATTTCTGTAGTTAAGCACTTTCCTCTGTAAATGTATAGTGTAAAATCCCCTGATGAGGAACTCACCTGTATCTTGGAAGTCCTTGGGGACACAGAGAGGGAAGGTGCAGTGGAACTTTTCCAAAGCAGGTATAGCAATGGCAGGACCTATCCCTACAGCTCACTGTTTCCCAGCGTCCACGCTGAGGAGCAGCAGAGGCAGGTAAAGCCTTAAGGGAGCTGCTCTCAGCAGCTGTGTGCACAGGAAGCCTATGACACACCATGGGATCTTTCCCAGATCATATTGCTCCTGTCTTTCCCACAGCCCAAGACTTGAGTCTTCTGACATTCACATTTGAAAGAATATGTCTATCTGCCTGTTTTCCCCTGCAAGACAAATGGTTGTTCTGGAACCAGCTGCATATCTGACCTGCAGTCCCTGTTTCTCTTCATGACAACTCTTAACAACTCACTGTAGTCTATTTAGTCCTATTAAATTAGATGAAAGGCTTAAATTACTTATGATATTCTGTAGAAGGCTCAGCTTCTGTCACAACAGGTATTAAGCCTTTTGAACAAATCCAATTTATATAACCAGAACACTTTAGACAGATGAAAATAATTTGGTCCTTCAGCTCTTTATTAAAACTCATTTAGTAGCCTTTCTATAATGGAACCAGAATACTTTCAGATGTTTGTCAAATCCTGTTTTTCTCAGCCACCACAAGTTCAATTTCTCCTATAGTAGCCCATTAGAGCTCCTCACAAATTATCCTGGACTATGATACTTTTAGGATTCATACATATAGCTGGTACTATCATTATATGAACTGAGGATAATAATTTATTACATAAATAATAAATACATTATTCATTATCAGAATATTTTTTCAAGTAAATAAATTGTGCTTCCTTAATAGTGAAATAGAATTTTAAAAAATACATTTCTAGTTATAAATCAATTGGGGTTTGCTCTGTTTAGTGTTTTTTTTAAACCATTCCTCAGGGAAACACATTTAAATCTGTAATTCCTGTGCTTATTCTTAAAATTTTAGCCTTAACGTGTATTTCATACTGGTTATCTTTGCTGACCACTAAAGGAGAAACATCCTTTTCCAAATGCTGGTTTCCTTGACCCAAACACTGACCTACCTACCAGTATTTCACTTGTTCCTTCTTTTCCTGTCAATCTTCCTATCCTTAGGTTCTCATTTTCAATAATGTATTTTCCATACCTTTATTTCTCCTCTGCTGACCATCTCTTCTCCTGTTTGTACTTCACATTTCAATCTACACTTCCTCCTATGACTCTTTCTTAGGAAAAAATTTTGCTAATGCTTTGCACACTCTGCAGAAAGGCATAAAAAGACAAATGCAGGAATGGATTGAGTAACTATGGGATGTTTTACTTAGGAAAAGGAGGTTTACATCACTGCCTGCAACTGTCACAGGAGGCAACTGTTAGAAACCTACAGCTCCTCTAGCCCTCATTGAGACTCAAAGCAGGTAGCATAGTCAGTTTAAAATACTAGAGCATACAGACAGCACATGGCTGTACAATCTCTGCAGCTTTGGATGCTGCCTTTCTCCCACTTTATCTAAGAAAAAATAAGTGAATTCTATTAATGTCTTAGATATTTTAATTTTGGCAAATAGTTAAATATATTTAGTGCTACACTTTTCACAGGAATATTATTCTTCTTTACTATATGCTCATTTATCATTGCCTGGTTTTATTTGATGGCAGATAGTTATATCTTTGTAGATTTCCTTATTTTCTTTTTAGTGGGATGCTTTACTTGATTATCTTTCTCCTACTAATAATGGGTAGTACAGTCAAAATCTTCTTTGATGTCTCTTCTCTGTTTGCATAGGCTACGCTGCAAGGCTCAATAGTGGTTTTAAAATGTAAACTCTCTTACTCTCAGTTGCTGGCCACTGGTTTTGCACCTCACACGGGTGTGGAACACTGGGAACATCCTGGCATCCCCGCACACCTCGGGGATGAACCAGGACTGTACCTGCGGAGCGGTGAGAAGTGAAGGTGGTACCGCCGGTGGAAGGAAACGTGACTGGAGGTGAGAACACAAAATCACAAAATCCTTAGGGTTGGGAGGGACCCCTGGAGATCATGCCGTCCAGGCATGCCAAGGCAGGGTCACCTGGAGCAGGTGACACAGGAACGCATCCAGGCAGGTTTGGAACGTCTCCAGAGAGGGAGATTGCGCGACCGCCCTGGGCAGCCTGTTCCAGAGCTCTGCCACCCTCAACATAAAGAAGCTCCTCCTCATATTGAGGTGAAACTTCTTGCGTTTTGTTTTATGGCCATTGTTACCCGTCCTGTCGCTGGCACCATCGAAAAGAGTCTGGCACATCCTCTTGGCACCGGCCTTTGAGATAGTTATATATGCAGTGGGAGGGGACATCATTAGTCTTCTCCAGACTAACAGGCCCTCAACACCGGCATACGTGTTAAAACCTACCGCGTGTAATTTGCTTTCCCCACGAACCAACGCAGAGCCGGTGCCCTGCCGGAGCGAGGTGTGTCTGTTCCGGTGCTAACGTGACGACTTCCAGGACAGTCAGTTTTCTCTTCCCCCTTCCTGCCCGCCTCAGCGGAGCGTCCCACGGCAGGAGCCGCTTGAGGGAGCGCCGGCCCCCCACGTCCCGGTTCTCTGCGGGCTCCTCTGCTCGCCCTCCTCCCGCTGGTCCCGCGGGTCCCGGTGCCGCCTCACGCCTCCCCGGCACCGCGGGATGGCGGCGGGCGAGGAGCAGAGCCGCGAGTACCTGTGGAGGCACCGGCTGCCCGAGCTGCTGCACCGCCTCGGAGCGTTGCTGCTCTTCCACCGCCCCGGTGCGCACGGGCCCGGCCCCGCCGAGAGCGGGGAGGCCGCGGGGGCAGCGGGGCTGCGCGGCCTTCGCTCCCCGGCTGAGGGCCCGGTGCCCGCGGGCAATCTGACCTCGTTGCAGAAAAGCCACGCGAGTTCCTGATCCAGGTGCTGGAGAGGGTAAAGGCTGGGAGACGAGCCGAGGGCGAGTACCCGTTCCTCATGGACGAGGCCAACGTGGACGCCATGTTCAGCCTGCTGGACGTCCTAGGCCAGGGCCACATCAGGCCAGCGCAGTACAGGGAAGGTGCGTCCACCTGCACCCCAGCGAACTGTTTGCTTGCACAGAATTATTAAAATAGTTTCAAAGTTACCTATCTGTACACTTCAGAATTATCCACACACCTCCCCACACAACCTGGAACTTGGAAAGTTTAAAAAGTTACTTGTGGTTAAGTTTCCTATGTTTAAGTTACATGTTGTTAAGCTACACACGTTTACCTTTTGTTAGATCTACGCACCTTTAAATTTAAATTTTTCTTTCCAAAGGCTTGCATAAGAAATTTTCTTTTGTTAACTTTAGCTCTTAAAACTTTGGGACTGAGCACTGAGGATTTGGAGCTAGATGATGATGTGAATATCACACGGGATGTATTCAAGGAAGGAATGTAAGTTTAATTGAAGTTGTGGGTGTTTTGGTTTTTTTGTGGGGTGCATATGCATAGGAGATACTTTACTGAGATTTATCTTTTATTTACAAAGCTACATAATTAAAGGACTTGCTGGTTTAAGCTTGACTGTGTCACTTTGCATTGCAAAATTTAAAAAAGGTCAGTTATTTCCTGACCTTCTTGCCTTGCTGTGATTCAAACTCCATGCCCTCCACCACCTCAGTTCCAGGATCCTCTCGCAGGAGACCTCTCACAGTACCTGCCCCTCAGGTCAGAGTGAAGGTCACCAGGCAGCCCAGGGGTTAAAATACTGATCTGGAAATGTGGAACTGTGAGGCCCTGTTGTTTTCTTTGTCAGGGCTGGTACCACAGCTGGAGATGAAATAGGTTCGCAGTTCTAATAATTTCTCATAGTCAAGGTATGGTTCTAGGAGCAATTTTTAAGTAACTGTTGCAATCACTGAAAGGTACTGAACTAACTATCCTCCTTATCTAACTAGAGATTTTCTTTTTCTGTCTTAGGAAGAAAAAGATGCTGGAGAGCTGGTCTGTGTATTAGTTTGAGCACTGGTCTTCTATATATATTAAAAACAGACATCTTCCCCAATTTTTCTTCTGGTTTGTCAGCTGTGAAGTCGATTTTAAGCAGTACTCTTTTTCTCATCTTCTCCACCCTTCAGAGGAGCAATCAGCTGAAAAGGACAAATGACAAGAACTCATTCATGTCTAGCAGGCACTGGAGGGAGTATCATTAAGAACTGCTGTTCTTAATATAATTAGATGGTTTAAAAAAAAAAGTAGAGCTCTCTTATGCATGTGAAATAGTATTTTGGAGTTTTCCTCCTTCAGGTTACAGTTTACAGTAAAGGATTGTTACCTGTTGGCGCATTACCACTGAATAAAATTAAATTGATTTTTGGGCTTGTGCTGTGTTTTGGTTTTTGTTTGGTTGGGTTTTTTGTTCGTTTGTTTGCTTGCTTTTAAAGAAAAAACAACAAGTTATGACAAATGTCCACAGGTAAGGGTAGGTAGCACTTCCAACTGGTATTTTCAAACTTAGCACACACTATGCAATTTATAAGGAGAAACTTTTAAAAAAATTAAGATATAGTCTCATATAGGAAAAAAAACCTTAATTTGTATGAAGAAAACAGTGACATATTCCTTCCTTCTGCATTGATTACATACATTTTAATACAGAACATCCATTACCTGGAATTTGGAGATGTAAAACATCTGTTTTTAACTGAAGGCTAACCAGTTCATAGGGAAGAGTAGCCCACGTTGTACAAAAATGCATTTACACTGTAAATACTACGTGTTCCTCAGAAAGATACAGCAAACACTGACAAGGCAGACTATTCATTAGAGATGAACACAGTTTCAGCTTCCAAATGCAATGGCAAGGTGGCCATGGAAAATAAGATCTGCACAGTTCAACACCAAGGCAGTAGCATTTGGAATTTTTTTTTTTTGAACTGTACAGAATAAGGCATAAGTTTAGATTAAAACAATCTCTCAGTATACAGAAATTAAAAAATAAGTACATTACAAGATATTTGCTTTGCATTTGCTTGGAATAAATAATCTAGACCAAGTTATTAAACACTTCTGAAGAAGAAGTCTTTATTTTCCTGTATTTGGCCAACTAGCTCTCAAATTAAGAAGAATCTCAACATCCCTTTGAGCCAGTTTATAAAGTCCAAGTTCATTTAGTGCTGCTGTTGCAGATGGCTGGCTTGGCTTTGATGGTTCATTTTCTGAAGCTGACTGTAGGACATCCTTCAGAAGCAAGGCAGAGCCAATATTCAGGTTCAGGATAATGCAAGCTTCTTTTATGCTAGAGGAAAGGTTACATGGATTAATGTAAGCAGCACAAATTTAAGTATAACAAAAAAACCTTCCATGCTCCATGTTGGTTTAAAAATATTCAGATTTCAGCCCCAATTAGCCAAGGAGTTTGATGCTGGACTCTTTAGGAGACTGTGGGCTAGTGAAAAAGACCAACCACAAAGAAAGTAGCAGCTTCTCATCCATGACAGCATCTAGACTGCTATACAAGGCAATCCTAAGAAGGAACATAGTTTATAGTCCTTCTTCTAACAATAAAGTTTGTTGTGTTGTAACTGTATCTTTAACTAGTTTCTCTGGCCCCAGTTTCAGAGCTTTGTGCTACTTAATATTCCTTCCACAAGTTAATCTATCTAGACATCCTGACTGCACAAAATACTCCAGGACACATGCCACAATCTGTTGCTGTCTGAGCACATGCCACAGAATCAACTTTCCTAGTTGAAAACATCAGAAGCATGAATGATCAATACGTTTAAAGTGTGGATCAAAACTATCTGTGAAAAAATCTTGGTTTTAAGTAAAACACTTGTCATTCTCTGGACACTCACTTTTGAAATACGAATAGATCAGAAGTTTGCCTACTTACTGCTTGAAGTAGTTTTCTGGCCTCTTGCAGTAGTGTGAAAACAAGGGGAACAAATTCCGACTCATGTCAAACTGGAGTTGTGCTGCTCCTCCTTCATTGAAATGATTTGCCATAATGATCTACAAATACAAAGAGGGGCATCTGCTGTTTAAGCCAGTCCCTGACACCTACACAGCATTGCACAGGTCACACTGATACCCACTTCCTGATAGATGTACAGATCCACTTTCTCTGCAAGCATTTGCCAGAAAGTTTTGAACAGAGAGTGGCAGAGCTGCTGCTCCAGTTGTAGCAAACGGTCTCGCAGTGTCTGCAACATTGGGCATGCCGTGCTCGACAAAGACATCACTGCTTGCTCTGCTTGAGAGGGCAAAGACAACCACCTGAAAGAAACCATTGCACTGCAGTCATTAGAATGAAATAACTCATTACAACAGCTGAAGCTAAAATTATCCTTAAAAAAAATCTTACCCATTTACAATGTTTCAGAGGCAGTGCTTTCCCATTTCTAATCTAAAAGTTATCAGTCTAATGCTATGTTTGAATTTCATTTAATATTAAACTCATGCTTTAGTTATAAATCTCTGAACATGTCATTCTAGGGAATCCCATCTAATCTGGAAATCACTGAGTTCTATTCCTTTTAGGAAGTACTTCAGAAATTCTACTCAGGAGAAAATACTCAAGAAGCCCTAGGAGTCTGTGAAAACAGAATAGTTGTGACAGGCCATTTTGCATAAAATCTTCAATACTACTATGAAGAAAATAATTCCTGTTCAAAATAGAAAACTAGAACAATCCAGAATTTTTCCTAGGGTGGAACTACTTTAGAAAACATATCATGACAACAGTCCTAAGGTAAGAATCAGGAGAATTTTCCAGAACTTATTGCCCTGCAGCTTTCCTACTCAGGAAAAGAAATATTGCCTATTATTTATTCTTGCCTTTACTGACTTCAGTATTTTTAACACGAAACAATACTGTAATATGGGAAGAGATTAAACAAAGAGATTAAACAAACAGAATCACCTCTCTTTTTTGTAGAGCTTTGCAGCATCTTTGACCTCTCTGAAGACATGATCTACTTGTCGTGTCAGCATGTCGTGCTTCAGGCGCTCCAGGAGGTTGATCATGTCATCAAAGACCGAGCTCTCCATGGACGCCAGCTGTCCCAGCTGGAGCTGGCTCACGGTGTCACTTTCTGCATGAACCTCCAGCTCAGCCTGCTGCAGCTGCAAGAAGAACTAGGCAAACAAAACCAGAGAGGAACACCACAAAAAATGGTTATCCCTTGAACTTTTCAGTGGTACTTTGTTAGGCACAGCTCTAGAAAAGCCTCTCCTGGCACATTTATAAAATTAAAAATTTAAGATTTTGAAAACATTTTCTTATCTTTCCCTGTGGTCCTGACTTAGTCAAAAACAGAACATGGTGGTTTAATTCTAGTGATGGAACTGATACAGGTTTCAGATACAACAACAGATAGGTAAAGGGAACAGATCTAAAGAAATACTGAAAAGATATTTTAAGATTGCCAGCAGCATGCTTTTGAAAAACCCTACCTTGACCTCTTTAAGATTTGGAAAAGTAAACTTGAATTGTAATTTTTAGCAATGATTATTCATTGAATCATAAATTTACTGTGCTGACAACAGCAAGAAAATGAATCGAGTTTAACAAGTTTAATGTGACATTGTGGTAACAGCTTATTGGTTTTGCTTTTGAGCAGATCAAGACACTGGTAGATGCAGTTACACAACATGAAGGCTGCTGTCCTATCACAGCAAGATTATCCCCTGCTAGAGCCACAGCTTCCTGTGAAGACAGTAAGAATTTGGAGGCTGCCCACAGCACACACAATATCTTATTCTGCACACTCTGTGTGTAACAGGTTTTTTGACCATTAGCACCAATATCCATAGAAAAGCTGGAATTCTGCACTAGGCCGTGCTGCCACCAGGCTGTTGTATAGCAGTCACTGATCCCCAGTTATCAGTGTGGCCTTTCTGGGCCACAGCTGAACCGTGTTGCAACACAGATAACCCACACTGGATCTGGCTAAGCTCTCCTGCCAAGGGAGGAGTTCAAGGACCAGGCAAAGGCTGCTGCTCTGGTTCAGAGACCTCCAAAATCAATTCACTTTTTTTTTTACAATAAAACACATGTAAAAGAGACTACTTTTTTTTGGTCTCTTCAGATTATTCCATTTTCCAGGCTCTCTCTGCATTTCCCTAGAAAGTTTATAATTAGCAGCTTAGACCTCAATAACCTGTCCTTATTTATACATCTTTTACTAAATCTGAATTTATATCTCATTTTACTTTTTCAGTAATTCATTCTCCTGAATACACCTAAAAAGTGCTGAAAATAAAATGTTTGTTACGAAACAAACATCCAAAGTCCATTTTAAAATCTCTTTTTTCCTACAGAAGAATAATTACTTACTACATTGTCAGCCCAGTCTGCCAACACTGTTGCTATATAATTAACAGCATTAAGGATTGCACAGTATCGGAATCCTAAGGAAGCTCTTGTCTCTTCCTTCATTACTTGAGTTAATCGTATCCTGAAATCATCAACTAACTCCTTCTGTAGGCCTAGGAACTGTAGTTTTCTGGAAGCTGTTGGAAGATTCTTATACCTGTCTGGAAAGACATTAATTAAATGTTTTTAGGCTTTTCAAACTAAATAAAAACTTTTCAAAAAGAAACATTACAGGCATCTTATTGTACCACCTTACGCCTATGAGAACATCATATAGTCAGTATTTAAATGTCAGTATTTAAAACAGCTGATATATCAATGATTTCAGGGAAGCTGCTCATGCAAAAGCTAAACATGCAAAGAAACTACTTCCTTCCCCCTCCTGATTCCATGAGCAGTTTGTATTCTAACACTTGAAGCAATGTGTGATTATACCACACCCTCCAGTGTGGCCCCTAAAGCGTCCTCACAAGAGAAAGCAAGCCACGGAAGAAGCAATTTAGTGTCTCCTGAAAACATACCTGCTCTTATGTTCTGTTGCAAAAAGGGAGAAGTTATTTAATAGCTTCTGAATTGTTACAGATTCAAAATGAGTGTCAGGATTTATTACAGAATTGCAACAAATTATATTCTGCCAAGCGAGAAAAAATATGGTAAATATCACATGTGTACTTTTAATTATTATTTTGTAAACATGTCACTAGCTCAAGATTATTCATGTGTTAGTGTCCAAAATACAAAACAAACAGGATGCTTTTATTAAACTGCAAACACCACAACTTTGCAACATTATTTGGTGACTGCTGCTGACAATAAATATTTAGTAAAGAAATATTTTAGCTGAAGGTTTTTTACTATTCATTACAAACAAGAGCAATGCCCATAGATACAATTACCTGTTATAACTAACAAGAGAGTCATAAAAGTTTCAGCACAGTCTGGAACTTTCATTTCATCTACATCAGTGATATCTTCATACTGTGATATCCATGCAGCCTCTGATGAAAGCATAGAGTCCATTTTCTGAAGAGCAACTGAAATGCACAAAACTTTTAAGTTTTGAATTTTAAAAAAATTCCAACAAAAACCCCTCTAAAATATATTAACATAAAAGCCTTACCTTTACTATGTTAAATATTGCATTTTCAGGTTATAAAAACTACTGACAACTCATTTCATACAAAACCAGCTTCAATGTATCTGCATTTACAACACTATTAACAGTTAAATGTCAGAATTGATTGGGGGGGTTGGTTTTGTTTTGGGGTTTTTTTTTGTAATAGTTGCCTTGCTCCTTTCCAATATATTTCTTCTTCATTTCTCAAAAACTAGTAACTCTCCCTTATTTCAATTTAATGTCCCTCTCTGTTTGCACACACCTAACATTTGTCTAAAAATAAGCCTACCTGATAACATAAAGCTTAGGGGCAAGAGTCCTACAAAATACAGAAGCACTGTTGAAACCTAATCAATTTTTATTCAGAATAATTACAGAGCATAAAAATACATATGCTTTTGGCAGTAGCCCTGTCCAAGTGACTTATCCTACTTGAAAAGGGTAGCTGTGTAAGCAGACACATACTTTCTGATTGTGCAATATAAAGGCCAACAAAATCCACTGGAAGTCTTACATTTTTTTTCCACTGTTAGCCACCTTTGGAAGCAGGATTCTTCTGACAGAATATGCATGCAACTGGGAAAGCTGCTGAGATAACCATGAATGCTGTACAACTCTCTCTCAAACAGAAGTACCTCATCCACAAGGTGACAAAAGAGTGTATCATCATACAACAGGCAGGGAATATCAGCAGCCAACTTCTCCAAAATCAGCATTACTAGAGCACGAGAGAATTCAAGCTTTGGAAAGGAAAAAAGTCAATGTCAGAGATAGGAAATACTGACACATGCAAACATGTACACAACCAACTGCTACTAGACTAAGTCTCACCACATACAGATTTCAGTGGAAATGGGCTTACACACATATCTATCGGAAGTTGACTTAGTTATTATATTCACATTTAAAAAATCATTTAATTGCTTACCCCAGCATTCACTGAAGATCCTGCCTTTTCCAGTATTGGCTGGATTTTGTCATCAAGAAACTTGGAATGATTTCCAATCCACATAAGTACTTGTGTTAAATACCACTCAGGCTTATTTAAAAAAGAAAAAAATTATTAAATGCATCCAAACAACATTTATTCAAGTGCTATTAGTATTTTAGGACAAATTTCTAAAAATACTGCTCTCTTTCCCGGCCTTCTCTTGATCTCAGGTCACACAAGCCTTTCACTGTTTTACTTAGCTTTCATTTATATAAAAGCATTATCGGAAAAATATTTCTGGATTTTCATTGTCTTAAATGTACCAAATATTGTCTCTCAAGCAAAAGCTCCATTTTTATTTCCCCTTTCTCTACTGCTTTCTCAGCCAGGAGAGCCTTGTTTCTGCTTCATATACTTCTGTTCTCCCATGTGGCCTTTATTTCTTGGTACATCAAAAAGGATGCTCTCCTGAAAAAAGCTCTGCTCTTACTGTTATTGTACCTAACCTCAGCCCCACCCTCCCCCTAGAAGTGGGGAATCTATCACCTTCTCATTTCATTTTTTAATGCCTTTAAGCTTTTTCAGTTTCCACAAAAATTCCACGGGCTGCAGGTTTTGATGAACGCTTACTTCAGTGTTAGTGCAACTGGAAGCAGTTCCTATTTTCTTCATTCCCAACAGCCAAGTGAGTGCTGAGGTGCACTCACATTTTTTGTGTCTGTTTCTCACCTCTGTATTCATTTTCATTTGTGTCATTAATTTTAGCATGCTTGGGTTGTTGGGTTTAACACTCCTTCCCCAACTGGGCAGGGTCATTGTGAACTCTGAGCCTCTCCTCTGAAATACCTGTAACCCTGTCCAGGTTGCTGTCTTTCAAGTATTTTACATTGGTATTTTCTTTATTGCATTATCCAAGTAATTACTCAAAAAAAAAAAAAAAAAAACAACAACAAAATCCCAACCCAACAAACCCAACCCAAATTTCAGCAAGGCCCTGTTGAAATACCTTTCTGATCTGACACTAGATTACCTGTAACCTTTTCTTGACAAGTTCTTATTTTTAAAATAGTTTTTCACCTATTGTTGTTTGCAAATTTTATGTCTTGAACATATTTTTTCCATTTGCTTTTTAAATAATTTTGTTCATATCTAAAACACCTCTTTCCCACTAACATACACAACAGTATTTTTAAAAGCTCTGTAGTAACATCTATCAAGATTGCAAATGTATTTAGATTTACACAAGATGGTGATCACAAGCAGATTTGTGCAACTGGACAGTTATAAAACAGGTCCCAAACTTTGCTCCAGATGTATTACGGTGGCATTAATGCAATGAAACCCATTCCAGCACTAATTCTCAGAGAAAAATCCTCTGTATTTGAAGGCAATTCACACAAAAAGTGAGTCAGTTTCCAACTGGTAAACTCGGCATCTCTTGTTTTATGTCAATTAAAAAATTCAACCCATTAAAAGAAATTATTATTTAACAGTGCCTTTAGACTAATCACATTTCATATCCTACCTGCAGAATCCAACATTTTCAGTTACATGAAGGCAAAACACAATACCAAAACTCAAAGTCACAGCCTTTGAGCTCAAGAAATAGAGAGCAGTGCAAAACCATTTGCAACAAGACACAGGAAATTAATCAAAACTTGTGAACTGATGGGAGTCCGTCTGAGATTGTAATAATGCTTTATTTAGAAGGATCTGGGCAAGGGAAAAACACTGCCTCGCCCAGAGAAAACGCCTGTGCCTCTGGCAGGTCTCGAAGTGCTATCTCGATGTCTCTCCACACTTAGGTAGGCACAAGAACCACACAATTTTGAAGAATCCTAATTCTGGAAAGTGTGAAAGCTATACAATTTAAACACAGCAATCTAACTGTTGATTGCAAAACCATTTAGAAATGTCAAACCATTTTCTCCCATACCTTGTTTAGAACATTGGTTTGTTTATTTCCAGTGAAATGATACTTGAATCTTTTCTGAAGAGGATTCAGCATGATCTGTATCGGGAGGACAACTGGTGGTGAAGGGGGTAAAGGGTACTTCTCCGGCAATTGTTTAGGTTTGGTTAACAGCTCATCTCTAAGTTTGACAGTCAAGGATGGACTTAAGTGTTGAATTACCCCAACATCGTCATTTCAATAGAATGTGCTTATAAAAATGAACACTGCTTAGTTCGACACCATTGACTGAAGGCAGTATTATGAAAACAGTGAAATTCCTCAAATATAAAAGATATTTCAAAATATTCCACTTTATGTAATATTTAATATAACTGAGGCCTTTAGGGATTATTTATTCAATGACAATACAAGTCCCTTAAGTCAGTTTAATTTGGGAAACTTTTAGGAATCCAGCAAACCACCATTGTCAGAAACCAACACAGTGGCTGTCCAAGAGACACACTTATTCATATTTGTTAAAGGAGGATAAAGACTCCTGGGATTAATAAATGCAACACATGATTTCCTGTTTTCATGTAATGGATTTAAGTGAGCCACTCTGCCAAACCAAAATTGTTACCAACTCAGGGTTGTGGACAATGGCCTTGCATCTTTCTACTATATGATAAAAGGAAAAAAAAAAAAGGCAGCCACAGTCTCTCACACACAAAAAAGGCTTAGTTGAGCTTTAATTTTAACTAATTTTTGTGAATTATTTAATTCACAAAAATCGGGGACAGATTGAGCAGCAGTGCCTTCTGAACAACCTCAAAGTCTCCTTCCAAGACATGTATCTTTACTTTTCCCTCTTTTCCTTCTGTAGTGGGACACATTAAAGTGATTAAAGCTGATTTCACAAAAGGCTATAAAATAAAAAGCATTAACTGTGTGTAATGAAACACACATCACCATTTTTTAATTAACATGCATGGGTAATGATACCAAGCAGGGTAAGGCCTGATCCTCATGCAACCTGAACTGCCAGCTACCATGAGCACTGGATCTGATGACTTGGAGTAAAAATGTTGCTACTGCCAAAAAGGACAAATTTGGCACTTGGCACTTTCTAAATGACAAAAAACCCCAAAGAAAAACCCCCACAACATTCTAATGTTAATACAAAGTAACATAAATTATCTCCCATCTTTAGGGAGAACAAAATTTTAAATAATTCTCCTTGAGAATGGGCATCTGTCACAGTTTTTACCCCTGCTAAAATACACAACAATTTAAAAGGATACGAGGTTTGCAGTTTCAGAAGCTGACAGAACAGCATCTCCAAGTTGTTGTACACATCAGGAGCGTTGGCTGGTGCAGCAAGGCCAAATGCCTGGGACTGAGGTGGTCCCACAAAGGGCCAGCGGAGCTGCACCAGCACCTCCTCAAAGTCACTGCAACACAAAGTAAGCACTTGGACATGAACTTACAGTACAACGTGAAGATGAAGGAGTCACAGTAACTCTCTCACCTCGTCAATTTGTCCTTAAGGATTTTATGCCAGAATTTAACAGTGGATCTCACAAAAGCAAGAAGATGAGAACAAGATGACTCCTGAAGTTTAATATCCAGTTCTGCCATGCATGCTAGAGTACTGGCTGCCTCCGGAACATTGTTGGTCATCAGATACTGCTGAATGCTATCACTATAAAACACAGAGAAGTCAAGGCCAAATATTCATTAATGATAACAGAAAATAATCACTTGTATATTGAAAAGTAAAGACAAAACTTTCTTGCATTTAAAATACTTTAATAATGGGATAAACCAGGTTACCAGTCTCAGAACATATATACAGTACTCAGGAACTCTACCTCAGCTCTTCTATGCGACAAATCCATTTGAGGTAGGCCAGGTGTCGCTCGAGCTCTTCTACTTGACCAATCACTACA
Source organism: Corvus cornix cornix (assembly GCF_000738735.6). Classification (NCBI taxonomy): domain Eukaryota; kingdom Metazoa; phylum Chordata; class Aves; order Passeriformes; family Corvidae; genus Corvus; species Corvus cornix. Next base: position 12,876,998 of record NC_047057.1, on the reverse strand, counting down.
TCGAGATCCTCCATCCATGGCTGAGCTTTCAGCAAGTGGCTATTGATGGACTCAGACAGAACAGTTTCTTCCTCTAGAAGCTGACTCAGAGACTTTTTGGAATCTTCTGCTTTCTTTAAGGCATTCTGAATTCTTTTAGGGACTTCCGATGAAACTGTAAGTACCTGCATTGACAGAGAAGTATTAGGGCAGACATAAAAACACTGCACTGTGTAGAGCAGTACCATTGAGACACTGATACATTTCATTTAGTTTCATATTCTTAATCAGTCATGCAGCATGTTAAGAAGAAGAAAAAAATAAAATAGAAAGATGCTTACCTGTTCTTCTAACTGCTTTTTGTTTTCAGATAGCTTTTCAATCAGGCTGTCTAGCTTCCCCAGGGAATCATAGTCATTTCCAAGTTCTCTTTCCAGAAATTCAGAAACATAGTAGGGAATATCACAGTGATCTAGATCTCTAGTGACTTCTTTCTCTCTAACAGCAATGCTTGCCATGTTTTCTTTCTCTGCAATACTGAGTATATAATTTCTAATTAGCCCACAGTAAGCACAAACAAATATAACCTATTGAGGAACAAAATTCCATGAAAAGCTGACAGTTCAATACAAACTGAGACTTAAATACCACATTCATGAATTATATCGCTTTAAGTGAGACAATTTGCTGGCTTAAGTCTTATCTGAGACCTGATAAAACCTTGCTTACATATCCAACTGGTGATTTATTATATATTAACTACTTAAGAGAAATACATCTGGATATTTCTTCCTTCCCCAAAAGCATTAATTTTATTACAATTAGTCCAATAGATATGTAGTTCATGCATATATAATGTAGAAAACTTAATGAAAACTACAAAAAAAAAAATTTGTTAAATGCAATGGAAGATAATGTTCCACTTTACCTTTTCACAAGTTTAGGATATTTCAGAGATACCAACTCATGTCTGATGTGTTACTAGCAAAGTATCCATGTGGGCCTTACAATGATTTGGAAAGTAAATGCATCACTAAAATATTTACTAGAAAAACCCACACGGTATAGCATAAAAGACACTTGCTGATCCACACAATTGGCAGCATCCAGAGAAAACCTGACATTGAGAGGATGTTCACAGTGAAACAAAAAAGGCAACAATGACAAGTGTTTGGCTAGTTCAATCCTCAATTTCTTAGTATCACTTTCAAAACAGTATTTAAAAATAAAAACCTATACACTTACACTTTATCTGCTACAAGCTTTAATTAAGCTAATCCCCCCTATTAAACTGACTACAGGAGTGACAAAGTGGTGCAGTTGATGAGCCAGAGTTGCAGAGGCAATAGAGAGCACCAGGAAGAACAAACTGGGTGACCAAGGGTGCTGCAGAGGAAGACGCGAATAAAGAAAACAAAATAGTAAAACTGCAGCAATATAGACATAATACGGCAGGAAAAAACTAGCCAAGCGGTGCTCTTTTCATACTTAGAGGAAAGGATCAGGTTACAGGAGAGAGGAACAGGAGGAGTCTGGGCGCATCCCTTCCAGCAGCTGCCAGCTCAGCCCCGCGGCTCAGCACCCACCTCGGCCTGAGGGCCGGACCCTTCCAAGCGCCGGCTGAAGGCTCTGCGGGCTCCGGGAGGCTGCGGGCGAGGCGCCGCCGACCACGGCCTGAGCTGGGAGGCCAGGCAGCTCCTTAGCCCGGCGGCAGCTCGGCGAGCCCTTCCCTTCCCCGCCACGGGCGCCGACCGACGAGCCGCCGCTTCCCCTCGCAGGATGGTGCCGAGAGGATGGGAAGACCGCGGGTGCCGCCGCCCAAAGCCCTCAGGGCACTCCCCGCGGGTCCCCGCGTCCGCAGCACCGCCCCGCCGCGTCAGCGGCGCCGCGGATGACAGAGCGCGGGGCGCAGGCGCGGCGCCGCTCGGCGGCCCGGTCCCCGCCTGCGGGGCCAGCCGCGTCCGCCGGCTCGGGGGCTGTGCCCGCCCCGTGCTCCGAGGACCCGGCCCGGGCAGAGCCGCGTCCCGCCGGCTCGGGGGCTGTGCCCGCCCCGTGCTCCGAGGGACCCGGCCCGGGCAGAGCCGCGTCCCCCGGCTCGGGGGCTGTGCCCGCCCCGTGCTCCGAGGGACCCGGCCCGGGCAGAGCCGCGTCCCCCGGCTCGGGGGCTGGCCCGCCCCGTGCTCCGAGGGACCCGGCCCGGGCAGAGCCGCGTCCCGCCGGCTCGGGGGCTGTGCTCGCCCCGTGCTCCGAGGGACCCGGCCCGGGCAGAGCCGCGTCCCCCCGGCTCGGGGGCTGTGCCCGCCCCGTGCTCCGAGGGACCCGGCCCGGGCAGAGCCGCGTCCCCCCGGCTCGGGGCTGTGCCCGCCCCGTGCTCCGAGGGACCCGGCCCGGGCAGAGCCGCGTCCCGCCGGCTCGGGGGCTGGGCCCGCCCCGTGCTCCGAGGGACCCGGCCTTGCCGAGGCCCCTCACGGCCTCCCCGCCCCCTCCGCACACAGCCGGTGTGGCCGGCGCCATAACTTTGCATTTGGCTGAAAATACCAGGTCATTTTAGAACAGCTCCACACTATTTTTTTTTTCCCAGCCGGAAGCCCGGATCATTATTCGCCCCCCGCCCCCAGCAGTGGACAGGGGACAGGCGCAAAGGAAGCACGCACTGATACACACTCAGAATTTCAGGTTAATTTATTTTTAGTACCGGTTCTTTGGTACAGGTACTAGCTGGAAAATACAACTATATTCTCAATGAAAAGTCGAACTATTTAAAAGAGCTGTACAGCTTTACAGCACACAAAAGCCTTGCTAACAGAATCTGTTACTGCACCAGTGCCAATGCTACCAGCAAAACTCCTGCAATACATATATTCATCAGTATCTTGATTTTGTTGTAATTCATCTTTTTCCATGTAATTCCTTGTATCTGAAAAGACTTCAAGGTGTGTTGAACTCGTGAAAACATTCAGTGCTTGCCCAAAGAAAACAAGCTAAACATTCCATTATAAGCTCAATTCTAAAGATGCACCCATGTTACAGCTCAAGCAACTTACTCATTCAGTAAAAAGCACCAGTCACTAATATCTATATTATATTACAGCCACCGTTTTGCAAAGGACTACTGAAGTTAAATGCTAGCACTAAAAAAACTTAAAAAAATACAAATCTCTTACTGTGACTCTTTAAAGATTTGTACAGAACATGTAAATAAGAAAACACTTTGTTAAAATTAAGTAATTTTGCAGTTCATTCAGCGCAACCAGGTTGTATTCAGTTGTGTCTGGTTTTTTATACTTGTGTCCATTTTCAAAACTTCTCGAATTGCCATGGTAGCATAAGTGGATGGGGGAAGGGAGAACTCCATCTTTAGTGCCCTGAATTTACCATCTATGAGAAGGCGTAAGAGACAAAAAGCAAGAACAAGTGGTTAAGGGCATATATAATGCTTATTCTGGATACCATCTAAACTGGACTAACGGCTTCCACAACCAACTTCCCCAGCCCATAAAGCAAAACAACCACCACCATCACACTCCCATTTATAATCCACAGTGAAAAATTTAATGAAACAACTTTTTAACATTTTCTCTCAGCACAAAGTGGTGGTGTGAGAGTTTTCTTCTTTTAAAAGCAAGCATTTGTTCTTTCAGACTGAATTCCTAGCCTGTCTTCACTTTTCTGGAAAAGAAGTGTCAAAACGCCTTGTGACCAGAGTTAAGTATTTGAGCCATCTACTGTGTTTAGCACCAATAATACAAGCTCAATATATTGACAACTTGTGACTTAATTCCACCTTTGTTATTTGAAGACATTTACTGCTAAGCATTTACTTGATTTTACAGATGCCTGTAGGAAAATACAAGAGTCAATACAGATGTTGGAGGAATGGCTTACACCCTTGAGAAATAAGGGTCCTTATTTAGGCACCTGGCTTTGGAAGTCGTTACCATTGCTTAACAGTCTATAGTTAAATGAAAGCTCTTCCTCAAAGGAGCTTTCAATATGTAGCAGTTGAAAGGAACAGCCAGATCAAACTTCCATTTAGCAAACCAGCGGAAAAATCAACTTACCTGTAGGGAGAACTGGTAATGGTTTTCCTTCCAGTTTATCCAAATCCGTAGTAAATAATGGGATTTTAGGATCATCATATGCAACAACTTCCCTTTATAACAGACATAAAATTTATTATTATAATTTTAAATTATTTAGGTTAACATTTTGTATACATGTGCTCTATTATAATATTATTTTTTATTATTATTATTCCAATTTGGCATTTACAACTGAAATTGAATTGATTAAGTAATAAAAAAGTTATGTGGCATTTATGGCAAAATAACAGGTAGAGCTTTATGTAGAAGGCTTGCCTTGGCTTTATGAAGATTATTAAAAAGCAGTTGAAAGTTAGTGAGATGTTTCTTTGCAGAACTCATCTGGTTTGCCCTTGTGGGCTGTCAGAATTTCCAACTATACAAGAAGTATAGTTCATGAAATTAAGTGAAGAATGGTGTCGACTTTAAGAGTACCTTGCAGGAGCAAAGCCTTTCAATACAGTAATCTAAAATTTAAAAGGGCTTAAACGCATTCTACGGTTTCTGCCGTTCATTTAACAGAAATCCCATATGTAATCATGAGCCTGAAAAACTAAAAGGGAAGTAGATGAGCTTCATATTAATTAGTGCTGATGTTCCAAGTGTATAAATATTTGTATTTTAGGGCTCCCTCCTAAGCCCTATATATCTTATTCTATGCATCAGTGATCAGATTTCTGCACATTTGTACAGTTCCCTGTATAAAAGGTATTTATTCAGTTGCCATATGAAAACTAGGTTGTCTCGCTAATGACAGTGATTTAGTAGGATTAAGTGATACAAATTTTTCTGATCGACAAGTAATAGGAGACCAACTTTCTCACAGCAAGATTACAAAAATCCCCTGGTTTGAATATTATCTATCATTGTTTCAACATAAGTAATTATCTATGAAGTGTTCAGGCAAGCCCTTGCAAGGAGTGAACAACTAGATAGATGTCTTGATACTCCTCCACCACAGAACCAGAGAACCAACGAAGAAATAAGGGTATAGTTCCACTCTGACTGCATTAAAAACATGAGAGAAGTGCAGAGAGATTCCTCTCTACCTATTTCAGTCTGTGTGGATGTCCCATGGATCAGTCTCATTTAAGTTTTGTACTTAAATAAACTCTATGCTGTCAATTCAAGGGTAACTTCCTTTATGCTCCCACTCACCAATTGACATTCTGAGGCCGAATGATAATCTTTCTGTATGCTCCAGAAAGTGAGTAATCTCTGATTTTATGCCTCATGTTGTTGATATCAAGATTGTCAGCTACCAGCATCTCCTTGTAGGCCTCACCAACTGCAAGAGAGGAAAATATTTAATAGGAGAGACTGTAGTGTGGCCAATTTAAACAGCCTGTTTACATGAATTGTTCCCTTCCTTACATTTAGTCGTTTACAGCATATATGGGATAAATGCTACACAGAAGTTAAAAATTACTACAAATCTTATTACCTGTTTGCTTCCACACTCTGATTAGTAGAGGCAGTAACAAAAAAGCATCAAATCAAATTTCAGCTGAAAACAAAATTTACAATATACTTTGACAATGGCTTTATTGACATTTAATTGCCATCTCATATATGCTTTCTAATTTTCCAGACTTCACAGGATTAATCTCGGGTATATGGAAAAAAATAATTAAAAATAAAGGGCTAGACTACCCATTACTCTCTAATTGAAAAGCAGCAGAGAAAAAAGAGTTGACAATTTGACAACCAAGTACAAGAACAGTTCAATCCAATATTGAGGAAAACGTGCAGGGAACCCATGACTGACCTCATACATAAGGACACATAGAGCAGGTGAAAGCTAGGGCCAGCTACAAAGGGACTATATCAGCATTGTCCAGGCACACAGAGATGGTGTTAGGAAAGCCAAAGCTCAGCTACAGTTGAAAGCAGCAACAGACATCAAGACCAGCAAGAGTTAAGCTGCAACATAAGGAATGAAAGAATACAAGGAAAGCATTGGTCTGGTGCTAAATGGGGCAGCTGGTCTAGTGACAGACATAACGCTGATGGTCTCAGCGCCCCTTTTGCCTCAGCCTTGACCAGCCAAGTGCCCCAGGCCTCCCTTCTTAGAGGCAAAGTTCAAGAAAGAGAAGGACTACCAGTACAGGGAGAAGATACAGGCTGAGAGAGCTGGCTCACATCATGGTGAAGTTTTTCTCTACATTCTCTGAAAGATTGTGCAGATCTAGGGATGCCCAGACAACTGCAGAAAACCAAGTGTTGCACCCAACTTCAGAAAGAGAAGGAAAGATAATTAGGGATTACAGACCAGTCAGGCTCACTCTGGTCCCTGGGAAAATTAGTGGAGCTAATCCTCTTTGGGCACACAATGACTGTGGTTTTAATAAGGGGGAGAAAAAGGAAGAGAAAAAGCAAAAAACCCACCAACCTTACTGTCTTCTATGATGGAATTATTACACCTGTGGATGAGGGAGAGCAGGGACTGTTGCCTGCCTTGCCTTTAGCAAGGCTGTCAACATACTCCCACAGCATCTTTGTGTCCAAGGTTAGAACATTACAGTGGGTGGACTGATAAGTGGGTAAACAGCTATCTGGCTCATCATCTCAAAGTATAGTCACTACTTGTTTGAGGTCTACCTAGAAGCAGAGTTCCTCAAGGAACTGGGATGTGTCCTGTGAAATAGTGGAAAAGAGCTGGAATTTACCCCAACCAATCTGTGGGCTAAACCAAGCTGGTGGCATTCAATACATGCAAGGACAGGACTGCCATTCAGAGGGACCAAGGCACACTACAGGAATGGGCCAAGAGGAACCTCATGAAATTCATCAAGGACAAAATCCTGTACCTGATTAACTCCTTGCAGTGGTACAGGCTAGTGAGAAACTCTGCTCTGCTGACAGTCATCTGGGATTCCCAGTGGGAAGGAGACTGAACAGAGCGCCCTGGCAGCAACAAAAGGCTGACATTAATGTAACAGAGATCTGAAGTAATGTATTGCTTTAAAAGTCACCAAGGTTGAGTAGATCCAATCTTCCTTTGAAGAACAATCTTAAAGCAGACTTACATTTTCAGAGTAAATATGTCAGTTAAGAGTCAGACTTACTTTTATGCTTTGGATAAATAACATCAAATCCAGGCAATGGCATCACTACATCATGGATAGTGTAGTTATCAACATCTCCTTCTTCAATGTGAACAGCTGTGGCTACAGTCAGGACAGAACAACGAAGTTACCAGTATGGATGTCTGCGACAGTCAACTTCAGCTAAATTTAAAATGAAGCCTTTGATTGAAATAAGCTTACTCTGAGAGGGATAACTACCATGTTTTATCTCCACTTAATAGACAACATCTCCAAGAAAAGAAGTAACAGCCTCCAGGGCTGTTGCAGTTACTGGCAGAATCACAGCCTGGCTTCCAGTCACTTAAAGCTACACGAAGTAAGGACTGCTAGAGGAACAGCCCCCTTATATGCATCAGGCACACATAAAGGAGAAATGCTGTAGGAAATGCCAGAGCAAATCCAAGCAAAGAAAGTTTTAACTGAGTGGAGCTTCTGCTTTACAAGATACTAATGCAATCAAAAACTTCTGTGGTTAAAACTTCATAACATCCTTCCAGAGTTCTTCATAGCTCAACTAGGTTTGAGGTCATTTTTGAGAACACTCAGTCCTCCATAGTCTCTCTATCCAGTTATTTGAAAAAATAAACAGGTCATGGAAGTGTAATACCTAACTTCCAATTCCTTGCACAATTTGTCTAAAACAGACCAATGGATTCAGATATCACTGGGCCAAAATGGGTGAGAAAAAGAAACTATGTAAGCAGTATCAGACAAACAGCTACGTGCCTTGTTTTCCTAGGAATCTGAACTACACAGCATCACTGTCTTTGTCTGATTTTACCTCCTTTAAGTATGAGATCTCCTGGTACAGCTCTAAGTCCATATTCTTCTATTCTCTTGCTCACCATATTATTCCACACATAACTCTGGTAGCTATGAATATACATTAAACGATTGTTTCTTGGTATCTAGAGGTAAAGAAAAAAAAAATTAAACACTAGAAAGACTTTTTTTTTTTTGTTTTTTCTCACAATCATAACCAAAAAGGTGTATATTTGAAGTGTTACCTTATCGGGCAACAAGACTTACACAATTTCTTAGTATACAGATTTGATTTTTGTTCATTGTTTGGGAAAAAGATATGTGAAGAAATAATGCTTTTATACATTTGAAATGTGCACAAAAAAGAACTGTGCTTAAATTCACAAAAAAAACCCCACATTTTTTTAATTCTACAGCTCAAACACATGGGTCTATTACAAAACACTGAATTCATACTCAACCTCCTGAAATCTTAAGTAAACTTTGCAGCTGTGAAAGCACAGTGTTATTCTAATTATCTTCTTCATAAACAAGAAATTATCCCCCAGCTCCTACAATGGGCCCAATAGTTTGCTGGTGATGAGGTATTTTCTCCAAAGATTTGATCCTGATTACAGCACTTGAAAACGACAAGTGAATCCATCACCTCTATACCAGGCTGATTCATTAGCCCAGCATCAGTTTGATTTACACTGTTAAAGCAACAGGAAAACACTGAAACTGAACATTTGCACAATTATCAGATCCGTATTATACATAGCTACTAAGTATAACTGTATTGCTTCCCACATACCAGGGAGATTGTTGTATAAATTGGAAAGATCATTATGCATACATTAATTAGAGATGTCATCAGTTACTATGCAGCAGTACTTCCAGCAAAAAGGCAGGATAAATCTGAAGATTTTTAAACTTAACCTTCTACTCATCAAGCATCTATGAGTCTACTTTAAATTCATCCTGATACCATCAAAAGAATGTTTATTCAAGTAAATACCGCCCAGCACTTTTACACTCACTATGCCAAATGCAGAGATTATGTTCTTCATTCCAAACTTTAAGAGTCCACGTAGAAGCTGTCCTTCCACGCACCTTTTTACAGGTAGTTTCTTGAGGGCTGCTGCTGGATCTTTAGTCTTTGCCCATTCTTCTCTGCATTTGACTAAGTATCCCTTTTCAGCTAGAGCAAGGATGTGAAATAAAAATATATTAACTACATACCAAAAAAAGCATCCATCTCACCTTTTGTTAAAACAGCTGAAAAACTAAAGTTTCAGTCATGGCAATCAGAGATGAACAGAATCATAGAACACCTGAGGCTGGAAGGCTTCACATGGAGCTTGAGCAGACACTAAGTATTCAGGTCCCTTTTCAGCTCAGCCCCACTGCAAGAAATTGCACAGCAAGGAAAGTAAGGCAAAAAAGCAGAGTCTGAAGATTGCTTCTCCATTGCTAAACTGGCTCAGGGTTTTCCTAAACATACACTTCTTGGAGAACAGGCAGAATACATGTGATGTATCATTTTTCAGTTCTCACCTCCCGGTCGTGGTTTTAATATCAAATCCATTACTTCATTCCAGTTGTTCTGTAGAATAGCTCTAGGATTCAAACAGTAATGTGTATTAAGAACTGACTAAATACATTTTAAAGGGAAAACATTCTAAATACATTTTAGCCAACTTATAAAAAAAGTATTAGTGTTTAGACTTATGCAATATTAAAAGTAGTGCTATTATGCAAGATAACTGCTGAAGCAAGTTCAGAAACAAGATCTTTCTTGAATCTAAAATTAAAACTGGTACATGCAATATGCTAGAAAAATGTTCCCAAAAATACATTAAGTTACATGGTGGTAAGAATAAATTTTTTTTAAAAAAAGGGGTGGGGGGGAGGATGAAAGCAAGACATACCTGCCAATTTGATAAGTAGGAACAGCTGTGGTTCCAAATCTTTGCATTCCATAGTAATTAATGAATCCAATTTCCCTGAGTGAATGCATTGCTTGCTCTATCTGGTCATCAGTTCCTGTTATGTTTCTAGCATTAAGAAAAAAAATTATAGACAGATTAAGGGTTTATGCTATTTTGTGATGCCCATTATACTAAAGCTCAACATCAATATTATATAGCATGCATCAAATTCAACTGCCTCCTGCCAACAGGACTTCTTTTTCATAACACAAGTTGCACTGATATTGCTTACCTATTTAAAGAAAAAAAAATTCTAACAGAACCATCAGAATACATACTACCTGAGAACAACAGTGAAATGGTTCCCTTGCAGTTCTCCCAATTTCAGTGGATGGTTCTTGTAACTGAAATTTCCTAACTTGAAGTTCATCAAACATTTATTCAAATGAGCAAGTCTTTGTGCAGTGATTCTAAAAAGAAACAGACAACAGTGACCAATCTACGTTTAGAAAAGCAGATAAATATAGAAACACTGGCATTACAGAACAAAAACCAGTGAGTCTAGTTTTCCCCAATTTTCTACTGTTGCCTTTTCGAAGTATTTTAATGAAACAGCTAAAAGAAAATAACACATGATTCTTAAGGGTACTCATACAAAAGAAAATGTATACTGTGACAGACTTAGCACTGTCTTTTGACATCTATGTTAAAACATGCACTCCAAATAAAATATGTTGCGATATTGATGTATACTGCACCCCACAAGCTGAACTCTGCGTTATTTGAGTAACTACTTCATGAATACACCCCAGTTAGCACAGTCATAAACACAGAGTTAAGTAAAATTAGCTACTGTGTATGCTTAGTGCAGATGAAGGAACATGGAATTCAATCTGTCACTGATACCTGCCATTTTTGTTGCTAGCATTTTTGGAAGCATACCCTGTTCTTTGCATCACCAAGCTGCTCTTGGACACTTCTGCTAAAATTTTACCAGGATAGTGAAGTTTATGAACCACATGGCTATAAGCATTCTCAGCTCAGAGCATGCTGGCAACTGGCAATGCCCCCTCTCCTGTGCAGGAGAGTCAGGTGCTGTGGCACCACTGAGCAGACACTACACAATCAACACTTAAAGCACTCTGGAGCTCTTGGACACAACACTGAATGTGATGATGTTAAAAAGTAAATGGAACAGCACCTGGGATGGTTACACAACACATTTGGTTAATTGTCACCACTCTGCAAAGCTGCTTTGCAGCAACAAGAATCTGGGGCTTCTCACAATTCACAATTCAGTATTTCCTTTATATGTGCTAACACATGCACATACAGAACACTAGGAGGAAATACATGAACAATTCAGTAGTGGATGCCCTCCTTTTAACAAGGATTTGATCAAAATTCTAGCTTTCAAATTGTGAATTCCTCACTGAAGGAGTGTGGTTTTCAAAAGTTGTAAAAAGAAGAGCAAACAAGATATTCCAGCTACCTAAAATGATATTGTAATACATAACTGGGAGACATCTGTCATTCTCAGTTATGGATCTAACATTAAAGTGCCCAGAAACCATATAATTGTCTTAGAATATGACAAAGTAAATTTTATTTACTCTTAAAAGGTGAGTTAAGAGAGTAGGTTAAGGCAGGAAAAATTCCTCATCTTTTTCTTGCCCCTTCTGGCTACTCACAGATAAGCAAGGGCAGTGTTAGCCTTCTCTGGCACTGTTCAGAGAGTTCAGTGAGAAAGAAAATAGGATTCTAGCTGTAGAAAGGGGGAAACAAAAGCCAGGAAGGAAGTGGGACATAATTTTCACCATGTCATTCTGTTTTTCTGCTGTTGCAAGAGATCCAAGCAGCCTAAGAGCACGTAGGCAATCTGTCCCACTGCCACAGCGAAGTACACGTAACCAGCCTATGACTCAGAGCACCACTGACTGAAAATACCAGCAATCACCACAGAATACAAAAGGATTGTGGCATCTTCATTAACACCTGTGCTTTACAAGGTCAGGACCTGAATGCGCCATTTGTGTCACTGAGTCTTTTAGGTATTTAGTGAGATATCCAAGCTACCACAAGTGCAAATACAGATTGTATTTTTACTCACCTGAGAACAGCAATCTCTTGAACTGTTATAGCCCTTTTATCTTTAGTTCCCATGTAGGAAAATATGTTTGGCTTCACTCTTAAAAGCAACAGTAACACATTATGTATATTAAAACAGCAACAGATCAAACATAATTTTCAGCATAATTACCTAGAATTATTAATCTTATAAATTAAAAATAGAAAAATATACCTCCATTCCTCAGAACTGGGTTACAATTTGACATTTTCTAATCTCATCCAAGAGTACATAAAACACAAGAAAACTTCTTTTTTAATTATATACAGACAATTAATTTCTAACACAACAGTGCTTTCAAAATACGAGCTTGGAAGTACTTCTTTATATACATTCACTCAACGTAAAAACGCACAGCCACCAACTTCACTAAAAAAAATTCACGTCCACTTCTTCCTTAACTTCAAACATGTCTGTTTGAATACCATGCCTGCACATTATGAGAGAGTATGAGAAGTTAATTTAAGATCTCATCCACTCCTTTCCTTGAGAGGAAAATTTCCTTTCCACTTTGTACTTCACGGCCTGTGTTAGACAGGGGAGTATTTCCAGTTATTCCAGTTAAGGGCACCAGGGGGTAGCAGGAATGCCATTACACAGTTTTCCACCTAACTATGCTCTTGCCAATCTGTGTTCACTGGTTACCGTCTCGATTACAATTTTTTTTTTTTTTTACAAGAAGAGCAAAGGGAAAAAGGAGGGGAGAAGTGGGAAAGTTTCCCTACAAGCAGATCACTGGAATGACCCAGTTTTAAAACTGCTCTTCCTCTGCAATTCACTGTGTTCGTGTCATGCCTTGGCAAATCTTTTTGTTTCTGCACTTGATGGGGTGAAAGGAACTAAGCCTGTGTTGCCATGGAGAAATTAATACATGGAACAACAGTTTATCAACTGTAACTTCTTAGGAACTGATCAGCATATTATCACAACAATATCTGACAGGTTCATAACATACTTGCATATATTCACACACTGAGGAAAAAATGGCTTTTAATTCAGGTTGCGCACACTGAGGCTTTGAGCTGCCAAGCCTTTCTCAGATCAGCCAATGTCAATTGTGGACTTTTTCCATTGAAGCAGTAGTCTTCTAAATTTCTTAGGCTCATTTTGTTCCATTCTCACCTCTTCACAACGCTTCTAAGTTTTAAATTTAATGTTCTAAAATAGCTTTTCATTTTAAACTGTTTACAAATTAGAGAATAGCAATCACATGTGTTGCTCTTACATAATTCTGAAGCACAGCATTTACAGCAACAAGAAGCATGGAGGGGGAGGGCTGCATGCCAGCCAGGATGGCAGAAACAATAGCCTTACCTTAAAAATTTGGACAGGACATTAATGGCATCCATAGTGTCCTTGTTCTCCTTGTACAGTACAAAATGGCAGTAGCTTCCCCTAGATTTTGGCCAAGAGTGTTTTCTTGGATCTTTAAAAGCAAAAAGGTTTAAGTGTCACTTTAAAAAAATTTAATATATTTGCCATTGCAGCTACATTTATTTTAAATATGCAAGATTCAATTTCTGCTAATTTCCATCTGCTTTAAAGAAATGAAAAGGAAAGAGTTAATTACTGACAGCAAAAGCAGTAAAGCACATTGAAAAAGACCTCGCCTTCCACTGGCCTGTAAATTTCTCCTTAATCAGTTCTGTCACCTAGAAAATCCTGAATGAAATAGTGACAGTTCCTTTGTCATGAGATTATCTGAAAATATACCCTAGTCATTTAATTGCTGTATCACCTGGTTAAATTTCTCAAAAACATTATCATTATACTGACTTCCAGCAATAGAAGCTGCACCACATTTCTTCTAGCTCCTTCTATAATTAATAGTTGAGGACCACTGGAGCCCTGTTTGTGGGAGGACTACCATTGTTATTTATAGTACAGACATATTTTTATTTCTGGAGGATTTTTTTCTGTGTGTCATGCAAAAGAATGAATCTTATTGCTACAAAACCCTAAAAAATCATACTCAAAAAAACTGCTTTAAAATGATTCTTTTTTCTAAATCCAATGGGAGTGAGAAATCTGCTACAAGAGAGACATTAACATACAATCCATGGCAGGTACTGTGCCATGCTTAGAGAAGGCCAGAGGTTGAAACAACTTCAGATCCCACAGACTAACAACTGATTTACAATTTTGTGCTACTATTTGACATTTTCTGGAGAAGGAAGAAGACTGTCAATGATTTGTAAAGCTTTTTTTTGCACATAAAAACCCCCAGAGGTAAAACTTTACTTTTCCAATAATCCACTGTCAATGGTATTATTGGGAAGGGGGACTGATTCTATACAGGTTTAACAACCAGTTGTAAAGTTCCTTCAACTCTGACGTTTTTCAATTCCTTGGTTTTTAAGAACAAAACTAAGAATTTGTTTTGTTTTAAATAAGAAGTCCCTTATCTCTTGCTAGCCACTAAGCAGACATTCCTGGTTTTGTAAAAAAAGAGCGTAAGCATCTTTCATAACAGCAAAAGCTAACTGAAAAAGCCAGCCTTATTTCAAGATACAAACACCAATGCAGGAAGGAAGTTCTTGGGAAATACTGCTTTTTTTTCACATTAGTTTTATAAAGTCCAGATATCCCACACAGATAGTAAGTATGTTTAATTCTTGCTTGTTTTTGAGAAGCTGCCATGCCTGCACACACTTCTGCAAAGATAATTTTGGATGCTACAGTATAAAACACTGCACGTAGAGGTTTTAGTCACTTAGAATTATTGCACCACTTGCCTTGCACCATAAGTTTCTAAACACAGCCCCTCTCCCACAGAGTTTCATAGGACCTGAACTGGAGACCTCATGCTCCTGCTGGTCTCCCCTTCTGAGCCAACACTGCTCTTAAACTCAGTCAGTGAAACACTGCATTCAGCTGGAAGAGCAAGGCTCTCCATGAAGATATCGGCAATTAGAAGGGAAGGGAAGAGAGTAAGACAGAGCTCAATTCACAAAGAGAACCTTCTCCAGCTGGAACCATTCTTTATATTTAACTAACACATCTTGCACATGGTCATTTCAACACACTTGAAGAAGTGAGCCCTAATGTGACCTACACCAAAAGGATTTGGTAGGTGCTATAGAGACCAATGGAATCCTCATGCCTTGGGCAACACAGCCATGAGCCTGTCCAATGGAGGCTGCAGCCACAGTCCTGATACTCAACCATTCCTCACCCGATACTTCAAAGCATTCAACTAGGTAGACTGACCAGTGAGACAATTTGCAGTCCTTACTGCTGTACTTCAGAGTCATGTTACAATTTTATTGTCAAAAATGTATTTCCAAGCCCTTTTTCCGAACCTTTTGCTGAAACTCAAGGGGTGGAAGCTCTGTTTTAGTAGCAGGATGCATGATTTATGCTTTTGAAGTTGTATAAAGACAGAGAGTAGTGTCTGAAATACAGGCTGACGGGCAAAGGCTTGGCTAACTGAAATCCATGAAAATTTTACCATAGTTGTCAACATGTACTGTCAAAATTGATAATTCACATCACTTATTACTAGCAGATTTTCTCTGCACCAAATGAATACTACCTATACTGCACTGCACAAAAGAGGTAGAACAAGCCCAATTCTTGGCTGTTTCAGATCATTTTAAGCAATACTTATGTGTAGGGATTTTTAAGAAATTGTTACTAGTTTGGCCAGGCCTGTTGCTACTTAGGAGGTCATAATGGTTGGCATTTCATTTTTGTTAGTATGAAATGTCAACATCTCTTACCTGTTGCAGTTCTGACCTCTGTCCCAATGCAGAGCATAAAGAGTACAAAAGAGTAGCATTTAATTTTTAGACTGTCGAAGGGTTTTTAGAGGTGAACATGCAGGTTTATGGTCATGGGATTGTTTATGCTTCAGGGAGCATCCAACAGCTAGGTGGTGGATGACAGCAATTTAGACAGTTATGGAATGGAATCGTGCAAACAGTGAACGTACGAAAAGCTTCAATCGGAGATGCAACAAAATTAATTTGTGGACAATGATGAAATAACAGTTTACTGACAATTCAGTAAGACAGTATTTTAAGTATTTGGGGGGTAAACTGACTATAGACACAAAGCAGCTTTTGATTTTAAATTTAAAGAAGTACATTTGGTAACGTGTTATGTTATCAACAAAAGTAATCAGGTATCTCAGCTAATAATCCAATATTCTACACTTCTGAAATGTCTCTTGCCTGGGAAGCCCATTCAGGACTAAGACGTGTTTGTGGCTATATAAACAAGAAAGATAAATATGACTTAAAAGAACTTCAATCTTACATCCATAAGCATTTGCACACAGTCACAGAAACTGACATCTCCACCAACATGCACAGGTGCCTGCAGCATCACAGCTGGGGAACCCAAGTTTAAATAGATGATGCTTCTCTGCATCACAAGATGGTGCTTCACAATGTTTTAATCCTAGAGACACACCACTAAATTCTTTTCAGCATATTTCAAATACTTAAATTATTTTATATAGTATCCCTTAAATCAGCTTAACAACATCCACTTGACTGTAACAATTGTTAAAGAATAGAAGCAGCAGAAGGAAAAGGTGGAGGAAACACCATTACAAACCAAGAGAGAACAAAACTGGCTGAGGAGAATTTTGTGCTGGTTAAGTATACATACTCCATGCATAAAGCATGCAAACATACACATTTTCTAAACATGATTAAATAAGACACATGACACATTATAACTGGACCAATAAAAATACAACATTCCCATATTTGTTTACAACAAGCCTTAAACAAACAACTAAATTAAAGGGGAAATTATTTTATTTCCCATTTTAAATTACTCTATTTCCTTATTCTTCCTCCATCTCCTTCATCTTTAAAATTAAAGGGTTAGGTTTACATACCATGCTTGCAGTAGGTTGAAATGGCAGAGGAATGCAACCAATTTAAACTAAACCTTAGTATCTTTTATTAAATGTGCACCATTCTGCATGTAGGTAATCCTCTAAACTTACAGTAGCAACAAGTTTTTAGTAACATTAAAAGATGTAAAACACGTTAATTTATTCCCAGTATCCAAAACAGTATTTTGCAAGATTAAAGTGGGCAACACTTCATTTTGAAAATCCTTCGCTACTTTGACTATTCCAAAAGAGTAACTGTGGTCTATAATGAATAAAGATCATTTTCTGCAAATATAATTAGCCTTGGAAGCAGAAGTGACGATCACGGTAAATAAACTCTGTTTATATGAAACTATAACTCTGAGAAAACAAATAGATGTTTGTCTCTACCCAAGTCATTGAGAATTTTGTCATGAATATTCAAGACAATCAAGATTACACGAACTATAAATGTAATGCACACGTTGCAACTACAACCTCTTACTTCCACAAAGTACACTTACACACACAGTCAAGATCAAGAAAGTTAAATTCAAAAAATACTGAAAATAAAGCCTCTGTTTTGCCTATTCCCACTGAAGTAGAAGATAATGTTCTCTCTTCTAATATGGTTATACTGGATGAATTATTTGGAAAGAAAAACAAGTAGAAATTTAAATTTAAAACATTTCTTGTGGTCCTAATCATCTTAGATGCACAGCATCAGCTGCAACGAGGAAAAAGTGAAGCTAGGCTACATTAGGAAGCACATTCACTTGAAGTACTTACTAACAATTCTTACTTTGGGGATAATTTTAGCATTTACTTTACCCATATGCTGTGATACTGAAACTCACTTGCCAATGCTTTTTTCCCAGCAGCATGATAAGCAATAATGTATTTCTTTCCATCTCGATCTTCTGTTTTAGTCTCCAGCCCTGGAAACAAGGACTTCACAGCCTGATGGATGACAGTTCTTTTTTCTTTGGTGTCTTCAATTACCTGTGTTAATACACATACATGCAGAAACAAAATATATTAATACAAAAGGGGAGGATGCCTTAAAAGAAAAAAAAAAAGCTAGATAAGATTATTTAATGTGTGAATGCTTTTTTGGAGCTACCAGATTTAATCCTACTCATCTCCGTGTTCCAAATTTACCTCAACAGTTATTCTTTGAATATGTGGAATATTTGAATGTCTAAAAATATCAAGGTTTTAATTTTACTTCGCACTTTCTGACCTTTCTTGTTACAGAAGACCATATTAATCTTCTTTTCTATTAAACCACTGACCTTGAAAGTAGTGTTTCATCAAGATAGATGTTTTATATAAACCCTCTTATTCTTTAAAACAATACTAGACAGGAAACCAAAATACTGCAAGATAATTTTAACACCACAGGAATTAAAACCTATATTTAAGTTCCTGTGTACGGTCTCACCAAAATCAAAATGACAACTCACACATGCATGGATTTGAGTACATCTGTAAGACTTTACAGAATTAAACCCTAAACTGGACACAGTTTGGTGTTATCTGTCACATCATGTTCAAACTGCTCTTACACCCTACGTGCATTAAAAAGCACGTACCTTCCACTCACTCCCTGCTTCCCTCATCCTCCCTCTGCCCCTACCCCAAACTTCATATCATTTATTGATTTTACCTCTATGGCAACACTAGTTTCCTTATTCTTAAAAAGCTGGAGCTCCTCTAAACGCTGCTTGTCTTCATCTGACAAAACTGTAAACGTTTCTTCTGATGGGTCCTAATATATATTCGGGGAGAAAAAACAAACATCCAATAACCCTCATGGAGCAACTCACAGTCTTTTAATGTTCTTGCTTCAGGAGCATTAAGAAGTATAGCCATTACCAAATCTTTACCTCAAAATTTACCTCATCATCCACTGGAACAGAAAAGTCATCTAAATGGCTCACACGTCCATCTTTGCCTATTTCGTGGACAACAAAGTCTGAGTATCTGATAGAAAGAAACATGCATTACATTTGTAATAGAAGTCCCACACGACATAAAGTCCTTTCCTAAAAAGCTGTTTGTTAGCAGAATCCACTGAAGAATCCTGAATTCACATAAAACAAACCTAACAATGAGAAAGCTGTACCTATTCCCACCCCCCAGAAGGATACACAACAACACATATCTAAACACAGCAGACTTCTCTGCAGATCACCAAACACCTGCTGTAGTTATTCTGAGTCATTTTCTCACTAGCTTGAAGAGATCAGTAATGCTTATCCTCAATCCCAGTCATTACTGGCAATTAAGACTCTACTGAATTGCCACAATGTGGAGTGCATTAACTACTGCATTAACTCTGCCACTTCAAATAACCTGCAAAATAAAGTGCATTTTAGCCACTCTACAGAAGGCAGGACAAATTCAGCTTTGTTCATATATTCAGTTATAGAGAACATCATTCAAATAAAGTTACTCTGCATACTCTATGACAGCAAGAAAGTTTTACTGTGACATTTTCAATCCAGTCGCTTGTGTCCAATAATAAAACAGCCCAGCTATAAGAGAGGACACTTGGCTTGTTTTGCAACTGTTAAATTATTCTTAAGTAGCATTTGCCAGCAAAGTGGAAAAAAAAAACCCCAACAATTCCTATTCTATCAATGTTGAAAGATTAATAAAACTTCACCATGGGAAGCTTTCTACTGTACCTCCCCCAAGCCCCCTTTTGCCACCCCTCTGTGCAGATATACATCATATGTGTAGCATTCCCTCCTGAGGAGTGTTATGTGTCCTCTCTTGTATTATCTGTAGCTGTCTAGACATGCTAGCGACGGTACCACAAAAATGTCAAGAATGAATTAATAATAGGTGTTAAAAACTAGGATCCAAAAAACCCCCACAAACCCACAAGTTTTCTACCACGTGGCTACCTTTGGCCAACCAAAATTGGCAGATTTCCCAGAGAAGGATCCCACTAGCTCCTTAATGCTGCACATAAAGATTAAATATATACATAATATGTACATATCATTTTATTATGTAAAATTATCTATATATGAAGCCAGTATTTAAAGACAGGGACTTTTCAGTGTGTAAACAAAGCAACTTTAACTGTTTTGCTAAGTCAGGGAAACAGTGATTCTCACTCCAGTGAGCTTTTGTATTTGCATTTTGTTTTAGTCAAATATATTCTTTAATTTTAAAAACCTAGAAGTTTCATTAAAAAAAGCTACTAAACCCCAATCATCTTATTAAACATATAATATGAATTTTAAAACTCCCTTCTATGTAAATGACATTACACCTGATCAGACAATAATTTAAAGCTTAATTATACTTGTTTACAGACATTAGGACAAAAAAGTCAGAACAAAGCAAAGAACCAAAGAAGGATGGTTTTGATGCCATTTTTCAGGGCATCTTGTATCAGCACTGAGGTACAAAAGGTGGGTGTACTGCATAAGGCTTTATGTGTGCTGCTGCCAGAGAGCAAAGGAAACAGCAAAGGTCAGTGTAATCATGTATCTACTCATACACAGCTTCCTTCTTCAGAGCTCCATTTGACAGGAAAATAAATTAAAAAACAAAAACCCCCCGAACAGCCCACAATCTAAAAAAGTCCTGAATTAAACCTTTCTTTCAGTCTCAGCAGTAAAAAAAGTAATTAACCTCTCTAGGGGCCACATGTAATCCAACTGCAATCTGTGAGTCCAAAAAGGAAAATGGGGAACTACAGCTGTGTTACACAAGGAATTAACATATGTAACAAGACAAAGAGTTACCTCTCCTTTAAGATTCCAGAAAACCCTTTATGAGAGCTAACAAATTTAGTTATGCCAACATCACTTTCTGTCAGTCCATGCTTCATCATGTCTGCAAAGCTCTCTGGATCTCCATCTTCATCACTGTCCTCTAGTTCCTCTTCTTCCTGCTCCTCACTTTCCTCATTGGGGATTATTTCATTTTTCGTGTCCTCAGGTTGTTCTGTTACAGTCTCAATACTCTGCCCAGAGTCGTTCCCTGCCTGAGACTTCTCCAAGATCTTCTGTCTTTTAATTTCGTCTGCATTGGCTACATCATCCTCAGAACGAGGACGTTTCAAGGATACACTATTCATTTCTACAGTTTCCATGTTTAAGGCACAGGGTAGGATAGAAAGCCCTGAGAAAGAAGAAAAAAGGCTTATTTTCTGTCTGCTAAGAACAATATCAGTACATAGTCACTTCATTCCAAGGACTCTGCCCCCTGCAATTCTTCAGGAAAGCCATAAACTTTCTGCATTTAAGTTAAACATCAAGTAAACATTTTGAACACCTAGAAACAATATGTACTTGGGGAGAGAGAAGGAAGATATTATGAGGGTTTAATAGTACCCACCCAGGGCATGCTGGGCTATAGCTGAGAAGGATTCAGTACTACACTGACCATTTACCACCATCATCACTCTTGCCCACCCTTACCACAGCTGCCTCCAGGCCTGTGCACACACAGGCTGTACTGTCAACAGCAGTTTAGTGCCTAAGAAACTTTTTGTTTCCAAGCCTTCTCTTAAACATGACTACTCTCAATTATTGCCTTCTTTATCAAGATTCCATCTTCCAAAGACTGAGAGAGAATGGCTGAGTTCCCCCAAACCTGCAATCTTCATGTCTTCCTTTTCTACATTCTTCCAATACACACAATGCCACACAGAACTCAAGGTGGCAGTAAGTCAGCCCAAAAGGATAAGAGGGACGAGATACCAAAATCATTGAATCAGTGGGACAAACAAAACAACAAGGAAATGAAACGATCTCTGAGAAGAACATGACTACTCACGCTGGTGGAATAGGCCTCAGAGCTGCCACCTTTGTGTCAGCAGAACCACTGCCTTCAGATCTGAAAAAAAGAGGAAAACTTAACTCTTGAGAAAGTTTTATTAAAAAAAAAAAATTATGAAAACATGCATGAATACAATCATTAGAGAAAGCAGCCACCCCTGACCCAGGTATCAGCAGGTGCATATGAAGAAACATACTGAGATGGACACATTAATAAATACAATTGCAAAAGTATTACCATTTTAGTGACACAACACATTATTGCTATTTAGCAAGCTATATGAGAGAACTTTGGTTTTACTTCTAAGCGTATAAAAGGAAACTGGAGTTCCTATAATTAGCCATGGATGGGACCTTTCTTCCAGCATCACTCAACTGGCACATGAGTGCACTGGGGATAAAGTGCAGGTTTTGGTAGCAGGGGTTGCATGGGAGGAGGCCATAAACTGCCCTGTGTGGGCCATGGCAACTTCCAGCTGGCTCCACAAACCCACTGCCTGCCATCCTCCAATTCATTGGATGAGTGCATGGTGCCTCCACTCCGCTTTATTCGAGACAGGGAGAAGCTACTGGTGGCAGCAAATGCAAAAGAAAGCGCAGGAGGAGACATATGAGAGTGCTAAAAAAGGCACAGGGAAGCATGAGGAAGGGGACAACTGTTGGGGACGCAGCTGGAGATGCACTCTCCAAAGGAGACTCTCCACACTGGAGCAGGGACATCCCTGAAGGGACTGTGGCCTGTGGAGGTGCCCACGCTGGCACAGGGACACCCTTGAAGAGCCCATGGAGAGGATCACACAGGAGCAGAAGAAACATCCATGTACCAACCCCAGCCTCCTGTACTACCACTGCCTTGTCTGAGGGACAGAGCATAACCTGAGGGGCCAAGGAGAAAAGTAGAGGGAAGGAGTTTTTCCCAACCCTGTTTAAGCAGCGGTCTTCTTTGTATATCACTAGCCAACTGGTAATTAAAAGTTAACTGGTAATAAATTAAATTTCCCATGTTAAGTCAGCTTTGGCCACAACAGCCAAGTTTCTAAATTAATAGGATTCAGCTGTTACTGAGAAATTAATCTAGGCATGGAGCAGCATTTTAGAGCTACACACATCACCCTATATTATTTCTCCTGAAATAATGAATAGCATAATCTATACAATTTAAAGGGCATGCTTTTAAAGGAAGTCCCACTACTAACTTGATAATCAGCACATGCTGGGTTGGTAACTAATTGTTAGCTATTAGCCACTGTTGACTTCATGGCCTGGACTTCCCATTGAAGAGATCACCAACTTAGGGTAAAGAGGCAGGAACAACTGTTTTAGAAACACCTGAAATGTTTTGCTCAAATGAAAAACTGAAAATGGATGCTGCAAAAATAAATGAACAAAAGGGAAATAAGGAGAGACTTATAAAAGTAACCCTATGCCTGAAGAGTGACAAGATACAGAAGAAAGCAGAACAATCAGCAAAACAATGTACCTTCGAGCTGAAAGCACCAGTTTTAGTCTGTCTTCAAAGAAAAGTTCATAAAATCCTTCTTTCAAGAGGAACAAAAACTAAAAATCATGGCCAAGTGAAACAATTCACCACTGTTTCCAGATTCTCCTCCCATGTGCCAAAATTTACAGAGGTTGGGTTATAAAGCACTGAAGTGGAAAAGGCTTTTACACGGCCTGTATCTTCACATGGTGAACAAAACAGCACTCAGCACAGTGGAATCCTCTGAGACACCTGCCAAAGGTGGTAACAAGAGAAATCTCATACTTCTTAAATAAAACTGTAATACGTAGTTATTGAATTATACAAACTGTTAGACAAATTCAATGTTGGGGACAAACACTCCGAAGCTGTCACACATAGACTATTCTCACAGCAGAAGAGTGACTCACATACTACAAAGTACTATCCTGTGCCCAACGGCACCATCATCTGGGGTAAATTCTGCAGAATAATTGCTTAAAGGAGCACGTTGAAGTGAGCGGGGCACACATTGCCTCACTTGTACAGATTGCTAGTGAGAGGCGCCTATTACTTTTTTGACAGCTGCTCAACTGCCTCGGCCCTTTTCCTAACAGGTGGTTCCATAAAAGCCAGAATCTGCATAAACATCAACTCAGCAGCAATTTCAATGTTTTAACAGAGACTGAGTTTACTACTACAAATAACAGACTTGATTCTCCGCAACAAGAAACGCCGAGCAATTACTCCTGGCGCGGTACCTGTCAATCAGGCACGGCGGGCGGTGGGGGGCTGCAGGGCACTAAGTAACAGAGCCGGAGCACGGCAGCGCTGGGTACGAAGCCAGTTTCTCATGAGACGAGCACGCGGGATTAAAAGGCGACCAAGGAGAGGGCGATGATGCAGCAGCAGCGCCCCAAGGCCAACCCTCGCGGCGGGGCAGCGCGGAGGGCGCGGGCGGGAGAGCGGCGGCCCTCGGAGCCCGCGGCCTGGCCGGGCCATGCAGCCGCCAGAGCGCTCCGGGCGCCGAGCCGGGCCGGAAGAGCCGCTGCCAGCGCCAAGGCTACCGGGGCAGGGCGGGAGGACGCACTGGGGCCGGGGCAGGCGAGGCAGGAGGAAGGGCTCTGCCCCGGGGTCCCAGCAACACGCGGCGCCCGCCGGGGAGCGGCAGGGGAAAGCCCGGCACTAGCGGGGGGCAAAGTTGCCCCGAGGCGGAGCCCCCCCCCCCCCGCCCCGCGCCCGGGCGGGGAGCGGAGAGCCGGCCCCACCGCGGAGCCCTGCGCGGCCGCCGGGGGAGGGCGCGGCTCCGCCCGCCGCAGGCAGCAGCCGCCGAGGGGGAGCCACTTACCCGCACGGCGGTACGGGAGGACGGCCCGGGCGTCAGCGCAGCGGGGCGGGAGGCGGAGGCGGGAACGAGCCCGCCCCAACCCCGCGCGTGCGGAGGCGGCCCCAGGCTGTGCCCGCCCCCGGCCGGCCCTGCCGCGCTGACGCCGGGCGCGGAGCGGAGCCGGGGCAGGAGGTGGTACCTGTCGCGGGGCTGCTCCTGCCCACGCTTCCGTTACCGGCGGCCTGCTGAGGCTTCCTGTGAAGCGGCTAGGGTAGGCAGGCAGTGATTTACAGAAGAACTGCAGCTGTGCAGAAATAAAGTTTAATTCCCAAAAGACGGCTATGGCCAAAGCAGGGAACCGTGTACACGAGATGGTGGCCTTCCTGAGCCGCCCCGGCATCTGAAGCACATTGCGCTAATTAGACATTAGTCCCAGGACAAGGGAATGTTCGAGTACCATTTCAAAACCTACACTGTACCTATGCAAATCACTTTAAAAGTCAGGCCAAATCTGTGCTATCAGTTTTTACTGACATAGTCAGAACGTCATCTTCTACCCTCTTTTCTATTTTAAGCACTGGTGCAAGGAAGGTATTTTCATTAACTTCAACACGTAGATTTGTCCTTATTTTTAAGACCCTGTGTGTCATGTCCTAATCCCAGCCTGTCTCAGACTTCCTCTTTGCCAGGCTACTAGTACCAGTATTTAGTGTCTCATACTTCTCATTCTCTAATTGTATCGTATTCACAGTCTTCTTACGTGATGAGAGTTACAACTGGTATACGTATATGGGTAGCTTATTTTCTCATCTCTCGTACTTACCTTCCCCCTTGGAGTAGAATAAGAAAGTAACACAATGGAGTGCTTTGCACTGGATTTAAAAAATCTCAGGTATGCATATATTGCTCAATGAGCACCTTATAAAGGAAAAAATGAAGGAGCAAAGATGCAGCTCTCCTTAGTTCTGAGCAGAGATGGATCCACAGAGATTTATTTTATATAGCACTAGGGGATCAAATCTTTGTCTTTTCCACAGAGCTTTAGTTTACTCTCTGTCCACCCTTCACACTTGGAATTTAATTAACCTACTAGATACCAGTAGGGGTATCAGGAATGGGTTTAGTACACTTCTGAGAAGAGTGGACTGCAAACAGCAATGGAGGTTAGTGATCGACAAGGCAGATTATGGCACTTCTGATGGCTGTAGTGTCATGGAGGAAGCTACGACTATCACCCAACTCCAGGCTGTCCGAGTGGTAGGGGCAACAAAGAAAGAACTATGTGTCATTTGAATATTGCTGTCATTTGGCCAATGACTATGGCATTGGTATGTTGAAAAGTCATTTCTTCACCTCTCCCAGGCAAAAACATCTAGCTGAAAATACCTGGCTGGGGAAAACCTTCAGCAAGACTTCTAGCCTGCGTTGGTCCAGCTTTTTTTTGTCATGTAACTTCTTGCTTCTTCTATTTTGTGCAGGAGAGCTTCCCTAAAATACTTATTTTTCCTCATCCAAATTCCTACATTAAGTACCTCCTTGTCTACAAAATCCTTGTAATTAAGTAGCTTGTCTCTTACAACTGTGCATGTATGATAATTGCCCTTCTCTTAGTTCTCCCTGTTGACTATGTGTTCATCTATCATCCCTTACCATCAGCTCAGATAGAGTTTTGAGAATTCTATTTTAGAATTTGAAGGACCTGCAGGTGCTACCACAAGGTAAATAGCTTAATAAGATCATTCCTAGGATACATTTCCCGAGTCTTCTAATATATTCAGCAAGGTTTATTACTCCTTTCTCAATACCAGTAAGCATTCTCTTACATATTAAAGAACTGTCTGCCTATGTCTGAGAATCTACAGACAAAATCCTTGAGACCACCCTTCCTATGGTTCAGGGGCTGGAAGGAGGGAAATGCTAGTTCTGCTTCAGAGATAAAACTGATCCGCTCTGGCAAGTTGAGACCATCAGTAGAGACCACTGAAGATGGGTTCCTCAGTCACCTTCTGTTATGTTCTACCCTTAAAATGGTTTCCAAGCTGGCAAAGTGCTTGCAGTCATCACTACTTTCTCTTTCCATTAGTCAAGGGCTCCTTTTACATACAGAACTCTAGTGTAAAATATAAAAAGAAAATAATAATATGGCTGCAACTTGAGCTTGATTTTTTTTTTCCCTCTGGTTGGTTTAAAAGCACCTCTATTATAAATGATCTAATATGTCCATTGGGTGGTATCATTAAAATATTATTTTAATCTCTATTACAATGTATTAGTACGTTCCCATAGAAACTTTGTTTAATGTAACAAAGTAACAAACGTAACAAGGAGGTTTTGTGGAAAAAAAATATGACTGACCATAGTTACGGTCTGTAATAAGTTTGTAATGTCTTCCTATTCTCAGGCTCCCCAAGAGGGGAAATCAGGATAGCGCATCTCAGCAGATGGGAGCATAAATCTGGCTAGGAGAGAACGCAAGTGAGAAGCGTGTTGAGTCAGTCTCCTTCAAAGATGCTCATCAAAATCTTAAGGTACAAAGTTGAGATGTTCCCAGTCCATAGAAAAAGCAAATAAAATAGAGCAGCAATAACTGTTCTTGCTCTTCCTCAGTTTTATGCCTCCCAGGGGCACAGACAATCAGGCAGATAAGTTGTATTTTTACACCACTTTGCACCAGCTGCACTTAACTAGTCTGATTTTTACCTGTCACTAATAACACCACAGAGAACTAAAATGAAAGAACTATTAAAAGCCTAATGTCTTTTTCATATGTAGGTTGTTTGCATTTTTCATGCTTATTTTGAGGCCTTACATGAAGCAAAAAGTGGGGGTGGTAACTCATTACCATGCAAAATCTACAAATAGAATATGATGAAAATGGGATGTCTTCGAAAATACAGAATTTAATTCACAAGGCAATTTCAGCAAGAAGGTTCTTTGAGGAATTTTGAAAGCAGTCCAAAATGAATCATACAGATTTTCAAAATAATGACAAAAAAGGGTTTTCAGAGAACACGAATTATCAAAGTTTATAGCACTTTAATAGGCCATCACCTTTAAGTTGATTCTTCCCCTTTTCCCTTCACGCATTATTTTTTTTAAATGAAAAGCTGCTTATTTTTCAAATTAATCTCTAAATCCTTCGGTCAATTAGTTGGCAATAGCAGAAAGGTGGAAAAGCATCTTATCTGGACAGACAAGGAGAATTTTAGTCAGAGAGGGGTTTTTTTGACCAAGTCTGTTTGTCTCTAAAAAAATTAATGTGCTCTACGGGGTGATTTTAGATTAAGAGTGTATATGACTATAGAAGATCAACCTTAAGCCTAGGATTGGGAGGTAACTGTGAAATATATTTTCTTGTTTTACCTTAATTTCAAGGTAAGACATTTGTTAGACATTTGATTCAGGGATGTTGTAAAGCTTTGCAGCAGTGTAACAAAACAGGATGCCATCACCCACAGATCAACTGAGAGACAGCGTTCAATTTTTGCAAAGATGGTAAAAAGCAAGTACAATATGACATAGGGATCTGAGCTGGGGAAATAATTATATATTTCTGCCTCTATTCACAATTATCTGAGAAGGCCTTTAAGGGGTGAAAGACCTTTCTGTGTATTTGTGCAGAGGAGGAGGAGAACAGCTGGGACAAGACAGAGGCTGAAGTGTGAGCTGCCCGCAGGGCTGACGAGGGCCACAAAAGAGAGAGTGTGGGGAGTGATGCCAGGCAGGACCCTCTCCTGCAGCAAAGCTGCTGCCTCACACATGGCAGGAAAAGCGAAAGCTACAAAGGTGGAGGGAGAAAATGAGCTCTCCTGTCAGCTCATGCTGCTGAGTGCTGGCCTGCGGGGTAGCAGTGTGCTCTTTACATGCCTGCCTGCCTTGCCTGTGCCTGCTGTCACACTGGGTTTTCCATTAATTATTTTTGCTGCCTTTGATCACTGTTATTGCTGTGAAATTTTGTACCCTATTAAGCTCCTGATAAAATGCCTGTTTTTCTCAGTGCAACTGGATCTGGCCACTAAAAACTGTTTAGAAGTCACAGCACTTGTATCAAAGATTCACAGATGTGAAACTGAAATGGATTATGGGAATACCTGGGGTATTTTTTACTCAAAGCTGTGAACGGCTCTAAAATCTCATTCCTCATCATCCATACAGAAAATCTTGGTACCTGAGTTTGGTAAATTTCTAGACTATAGCCACAATGTAGTACTCCTTCACATGCCTGATTTTGCATGTAGTTAATGGACAATAAAATCTAGAATACAAATAATCCTTCACCTTTCTATCACCCATGTCTTTCCTGCTGTCTGAAGATACTGGGATTATATAAAGGAGACCTCTGGCATTCATCATTCACATATGGAGTTGTTCAAACTGATTAACACTGGCAAAAGTAATCCCTGGGTCCTCCTTGCTGCTTGACAAGAAGAGCACAATGGACTTCAGGCTACTCTGTAGAAGCAGTACCAAAAGCATTCATGATTTCAAACAGGAAATAGATAATATTAAATGTATAATTTCACAGCAGCTTGTTTATCTGAGCATTCACTGGGCCAGTGCATCCATAATAGGAGCACACAAATAAGCCGTCCTATGCAGGCAAGGATGAGGAGCAGAATCCTGAATCCTCTCAGGTGCCTGCTAGGTGGTCAGCTGGGAACATGGAGTATGTTTTGAGAGCAACCACCTTCACTGTATTTTTCAGTGTACAAAATTACTTTGTAGCTATGAAATAAGGGCAGTGTTAGGGATAACACTGAGCTTGGCTGTGGGGCACAGTGGAAGCTGGATAGTGGGCTGGTACAGTGGTTTGCCTGATTCTGCTTCTTCTGTTAGATGCTTGCCAATGTTGCCTGATGAATAGTAGGGAGAAAAGAAATCTGAAAAAGCCCTAAACCAAGTGAAAAATTAGAATATTAGAGTATTTCTGCTGCCAGTTTGTCAGACAATCCATGGAGTTACTGCACAAGGTTTAAAAAGTAGAGAGAATTCTACATATAATTTTTAGTATGCAGATAACCTCTGAATCTAATAAAGCTTTTCACCAAAATGGGATGTTACATGCAGACTGTTTTGTTACATTTGCTTCTGCAGAAAGGCACCCAAAACCTGTGCTATTTGTGCTACTCTGTTTCTGTGGAAACTGGGTGTTGAAGCGAAATAGAAAAAACAGGGGAGAGAGAATGAGAGGTGAAATGTTTTTGGCTGAAGTCCCGTTGGCCAGTCACAGTTTGAGCTGGGGTAAGTCAGACAAGCCAGCCCTCAGTATTGAAGTCCAGAGTTTTCTTTCCTCCTCTTCTTAACTTGTGGTGAGGGAGGAGCCTGGTTCAACAGACACCATTCAGAAAGTAGTTGCTTAAGCAATTTATCTGGGTTTTCCCCTGATTTTTACTCATATTAAAGAAGTAATATTTACAAATATTTTATGCAACAATAATTTTAGTCAAGCAGGAATGTTAGAGAATAGCTACCTAAAGCGGTAGAGCAAGATTTGCTCTGAAAGGAGCCTTCCATTGGTGGACATGTTGCACAGTCACTGCTCTTCCGAAAAGCACCATTGTATCCTTGAAAGGGCAGTCTCCTCTTCCAGGACTGAAAAGATACCTTTTCATCTTTCTAGGGCTTCCAACACATGCATGTTTTTGATGAATTGCTATGAAAGACAGCCTTGACTAATAAACATGGCTCCTTATTTTCTGCTCCCGGATAACTGGTTCACTGCCAATCATACTGCTTTTCCCAAGAATAGAAACCTTTCTTTAAAATAATATCTAAATTAACATCTTTATATATTGTGATTTTTTTCTGTTGTTGACCAGGATTTGCTTGCTGCCTGTGGGTGTGGGTCCAGGTAAAAAATCTACAGTGATACAGTTGGGACTGATGGCTTTATTCTGTAGAAATAGAAGCAGGGGTGGATCTGTTTCTACCACATACACACAAAAAATGACCAGACTATCATTGCAGTCTGGTGCTCCAGGTTGGAAAGCCTGGGCATCTTCCTGTCTAGCCTCAGTAAATGCTGCTACAGAAAATTAAATGGAAATGTGCAGCACATAACATTACGTCCAAAGTAATTCTGGAACAGATTCCGCTGGAACAGATAAAGCAGTTTGGAAGAATGGAGATTCTGGAGGAAAAGTTAACTAAGAAACTGACATTATCTTTTCAAATTCAGGTATAAGTGTGTGAAGACCCAAAAATTTCAGAATAGTTTCTTACAGATAGAAGGGAAAAGGAAGGGCCAAACTCCCAGAGAGAGTACCTGTACATTTTCAGGTTTTTGCATGGAGCGATGAACATCTACTTCTTGCTCTGGTGATGCTTCAGCTTCTTAGTAAGACCTTAAAATCTATTCCAGTCTCCCTCTAATCTCTATGCATGGGAGTTAGCAATCAAACATGAAGAGAGTTGACTGGAACAATTCAGGGAACCCTGTAGCCCTTTTCTTTTATATGCTTGTAGTGTGTTGCACTGTGCATGAAAGCAGCAGAAAGAGAGAAGAGAAAAAAGCAGAAAAGCAGGGAATTGTTACCAGGCACTGGTGCTGCCTTCATTCTTTTGTGTATTAATGTTTTCATAAACTACAGCTGAGTTGCAGGTCAACCTAACTTTTCAGTTTTATTTTACTTGTAAGCTATTCTGCATTTTAGAACAGTGTTTATTGTTTACAGTTGGCAGGCCTGATTGCACTTCTTTTTAGATTATTCAGGCTTTGAGTTTGACAGCTTAAGAAATATCTGTTTGTTGAACTGCTTACTGATGTTCACTGATTTGTAATGAATAGGAAGTTCAGGCCACACAAAGACATTATGGATACAGACAGAACATGCCAGAAACACAATACATTGAAGCAACACTCCATTAACCCAAGTTAGGTAGTGCAGAAAAGTGATCACATTTATATCAATATATGCTTTAGGAGACAAATTAGCCTTTTATTCACTGTAATCCATAAAATTCTCCAGGCACAGAACAGAAGGCATTAATCAGCAGCTATTTGGCTCTACACACCACCTTACAATAGGGTCTGGAACGGCCTTTTACAAAGTGAGAAAGTGTGAAAAACTCTCTCCAGTGCAGTATGAAAGTCCCATTTGAAAATCACGATAGCTGAGCTAGGTATACAGCCTCCACAGAAACACTGTGCTCACTGCTGCACTGTCACACCACACAGCAGCCCTGTGTGGGCAGTTTCTGTACAGAGGCTTTCCAGAGACATGCTCCTCTGTAGACAGAGTGTTCTTTTGTAGGTCCATTAAGTTTTCATGCCACTGTTAGTCACTGCAGGTCTACAAATAATAATTCCACTCATTTTCTTGGTGCTAACTTTTCCCATTACAGAAATGCAGTTGAGGATAGAGTGGCAATTACAATGTGAATAATCATGTACAAATACATTGTATTTCCATTGCTTTCTCTCTTGCTAATAACCATACAATCTAATAAACCACCAAAGCTTCTTAACACATTTTTGAAGCATCCCTCTACAGAGCTGTTCAATCACATACTTCCTTAGATACATTCAGAAGAGATCCCTTAAAAAAACCTTCCTAAGGGTGTATTTTTACAAAATGCATTTACATAGTGTGTGAACAGCATCTGCATCCTCTAACAATACAAAGTATTTGTCATTGATCTGATACTGAGAAAAGATGCCCTACAACACACTGCAGACAGAGTTTTAGAAGGGTTTTGCTCCAGGTATCTGGAGCAGCTCCAGGTAGCTCAAGGTAACCAGCTCACAGCGCTGTACCAAGTTAAAAGAATTTAGGTTCAGGATTTTTCATAACTTTTAAAAAAACTGTAAAAATTACAAGGGCAAGTAGCTTGAATCCCCCCATGCTCAATAACAGCATATTGATAAAGGTATGCTCAGTTTTTGTCAGCAAGGCTTGCCAGATAAACACACACTCAACAAGCAGGCAGCTTGAGTCACTGCATGGCTGCAGCTGAGACAATGTGCCTTAAGCAAAGCTGCAGCTCAGGCTAACAAATCCATGATTTGCTTTAAAGAACAAGATGGTGAATTCTGATTTTCTGCTTTAAGTCTAGATGGTTCACATAACTGACATAGAGACAGGTGTACTTTTACAGCTAAGAATACCTACAAAAGATCTTCATTTATTTTACTTCAGATTTATTTGTACACATTGGTAAAAATATGAACAGATTTAGACGTTGGGAATAATGCAGTTCAGCTGGTCCGTGAGAAAGTGAACAAGATGATCTTGAACTTGGTGCAAATGAGAAAGTATTATCTTAGAATCCTAACTTTGCAATTTTTCTTGCGTCTCTCAATCAGAACAAAGGCATAAGATTCAATGTCCCTTTTGAAACCTCTCTTATGTATAAATCACAATATGTTCATTAGCTGAAAATAATTTATCTGCAGATAGGTTCCATTAAAAATAAGACAATGCTGAACTATGAAACCACTACTGTGTTTCATGAATAGTAAATCCAGTGTAGGTTGGTTTTTGATAAATTTGTATTCTGTGTTCCTTACAACTTCCCACCATGATGCCGTCAAAATATTCTTCCAGTCTTTCTCTCTGCTTCCTGTACTTCCTTCCAATACCCTCAGCTCCCTTCTATATCTCAGATGCCTTCCCCCCACCTTCTAATTCTAGTAATTTGTACATGATTCTAGTCACTTGTACATCATCTGTACACCCTCTGCTTGCCTTTTCCCAGCTTGTTGCCTGGACCACAGTAGGAGAATGGGTTGACTCATTCAAATTCTGCCAAATAGAGTAGAAAGCTTCTCAGTTCTCCTTCATTTGCTGTCAAGAGACACATTAGTAGTGGCCATCCCTAGTGTCCTCACAGTAACTTTGAGACTTAATAACTGGCAGACTAACCCACTGCCAGCTTCATTTGAAATCAGGCAATTATTTAAAAATATATCAGAGGGAGACCAACTCTTCATACAAACCTTGTTTTCTTGGAAAATATGCTTAAAAAATACTAATAGAAATATTACTAAAAATTAAAACAGGAATAAAAAACCAATTAAAGTAGTTTTATGGATGTTTCATGTGGATATTTTAATTAGCTTAGCATATAGGATTGCTTGCACTTAGTAGAAACAAATAATTTTCCACTTTAGGAAAAGAAATTAAGAAGGAGATTAAATGAGTTATGAGATGAATAAGTTATTTAGCGTGAAACCTCTAAAAACTTAACAAAAAATTTCTGGCTTTTCAAATGTTCTGGTGATAATATTTCTTGACATTTTAAAATTACTGTCTTGCGAGCTGTAGTACTTATTCAAACGAGAGCAATTTGACATATATCTCTGTTTAGGTTCCACACTTTTGGCCCTACAAAAGGATGATTTTCCAATTTAATTAAATGCTACTTGATTAAAGAACTGTGTCTGTGGTTAACTGAGTGTCTGTTCTTCATTAATAGATGTCTTTGTTGTATTGCTTAGGAAACAAACAAATGCATCACGACAACAAACAGGATACTTTTCAGATAGATTTTTTGCAAAGTCTTTGGACATTGCAAACAGAAGTTGGGAGGTAGGGTACCATAACCTCTTTAGTTAAACTTTCCCTAGAAGATGAGTGTAGTAAAAATAGAGATGTTTAAAGTCTAAGTGCTTAAATATAGAGGGTGAATTGTTGCTATATACAAAGAGGAATGATTATCCAGAGGTCAAACCAAGAAACCCCCCAAAAGGAACTCTTAAGAAACAGGAAATTAATGGTACACTACTTTAAGGAAAACAGGGAAAAAATCTAAAGTGTTTATGCTCTTTTACTGTCTGCTGAGGAAGCATGATTAAGCAGTGATTAAGTTTAGAAAAAAACCAGGTTTTTATACACACAGTATTCAACAAACACATTATTAATCTAAAACAGTCGAAACTTTCTCAAGTCCAATCTAAACTGCAAAGTGTTGTGCTGCACAGTATAACCAAACTCTGGTTCATTAGTTCCTCCAGATCAGAGACCATCCCACAGCACAGTATAGCTGCTTTCTGGCCTCATGCCCAATTCCTATTCCACCCTGTCCTGGGTTGCAGTGTATTCCATTGCCATCCTCAGGAGCTGTTGAAATCAGGTGGGGCAGTGTTTCCTTGCCTCCTCCCCCCAGACTATCTTTCTGTTAATTGCCCATCATTGTCCTGCCGCCTGACTCAGAGAGAACTCCCTCCGGACTATCTTCTGTTAATGAGCCTCATCAACACTTGGCCTCATGACTCATTACCCCATTGTGAGATGCTCCACCCAGAGGGAGGAACCAAGCATCCCATCGTGGATATAATATGAGACTGCACACCAGAGACAACCCTTTCCACTGGATTTCCAGAGGATAAGAGCTACACAGCCACCACTGGACCTTCTGAGGAAGAGCAGACCCCTTTACTACAGGATCACTGCTTCAGAGGACTGCAGCCACCACCCTGACTAACAGGGACTCAGGTTGTATCTTGACTCTGTCAGTTTGAACCAGCATTTTCTTTTACTTTTTTCCCTTTTCTTTAATTTCCCCATTAAATTGTTATTCTGACTTGGTGCCTCCCACTGGTTTGTTTTCAAACTAGTACACACCCATGAAACCAGGTGGTGGACAAGGTCAAGCCTGGCTGGATTTCATTTCAGTGTAAGGCTGAGAAATAGCTGGGGATTCCGGGTCCTGAATTTCAGATCAACTCAGCGGTCTGCTGGCCAGTGAGACTGTAATGTATTGCTACATGGCAGAGTGTAATTCAAGGTCCAAGATCACAGATACCATTCTCAGCTCTGTAGATCCTGAGTAACTACAGATTGTCCTAACAAATTTAAGCTAATTTTAACTTGTTGGCTTGCATTTATTCAGCAGTGTAGCCTGCTAACTTTCTAGGTTACTAGTTCATCAATTCACTAATTTAGCGCAGAGTAACCACAGGTTCCCAATAAAAAGCTGCTGCTATAGTACCCAGACTAGTTCATTTAGAGCTAACACAGACCTGCTTGTGCAAGTTGCACCTGGATCTTTGTCTGCAGAGGGCATTTAAAAAAATTCAGGAAGGCATGTTTGTTCCTGATAACAAAAACCTAAAATTACTATGATGAAACTCTGAACCATTTCTTCTCAGAGAGGGGAAAAGTTAAGAGTTACACAAAGCCACTGATGTCCAAAAATAGGACGGGAGAGGAAGCATGGCTTATACTTTTATACTTTGCAATCTCTTCCTGAAAAAGTCATATTCGGAAATGTTCTTGAGGTCCCCTGAGTCTAGTCTTATCTCCCTAGCTAAGCAGATAAAGTAACTTGATATCCATCCCACCTATTTAGTGGAGTGAACATCAATTGCAGCATGTGCACTGTGATACTATTCTGTGGCCTTGCACACTTCAAGACAACTTCTATTTCTGTCTGTCTGCTTACTCATTTTCCATGAGGGATCATATAGCAGTTTAAGTCCCTGTTTTCACATTACTTTCTCCATTTCTGTGCAGCTATTTCATTTAAACAATACAAAAAGAGAGTTCTGGGACAGCTGTGTCCAGGCATGCTGTGAGCTAGCTGGAGCTAGCACAACCTTCTAGTAGTCCTCTAGGGGGAGCACAGGAAAAAAGATAATTCAGGGTGCCAGACTCTTACAGATAAACACTTTCTGTAAGTTTGATAATGAAAGAATCAAGCAGGGAGTCATTCAATGCCAGAAAAAGAAAATAAAGTACATCAACTTGTCCATTCACATTGGACAGCTTTTGAGGCAGAACAATTTGTATCAGATTTTAGACTGGGGCAAAAAGGGCTGTACTGTAAGAAATTCCTGCAGCAGAGGTAGTGAAGTGGTAACTGAGATATGGAGCAGGTTTCAAAAACAACCAAATGGCCAGAGACCATGACATTACCAAAGGACAGACTGACACAGAAACAGAACTGATAACAGAGCCACTGCATAAAATGGATAGAATTAAACATCACCACAATATAACCTGTGCAGGTATTAATTAGTGTGGGGGATAACAGATGGCATAATATGACTGATCCTTTGGTTAAGAACAGGAGTTGTAAATTCTGTCTCCTTTTCCCCTTGGGACCCTTATTCTATTGGGTAGGTGCATGTAAAATCCAATATAAATTCCAACTGGTGAAAATTTACTGATGCAATTAATGATTTTCTCTTGGCATGGTTTAACTGGTAACTATTAAACTTACTCAAAGCTGGGATTAGATGCTTGGCGAGAACCAAGTGCCTGTATTTTTATCTACACCTGAATTCTGTGAGTGTCACACAAGTACTAGCATTAAAGCACTGTTACAGGGAGTGTCCATGCTAAGTCCCACTTGCTTGAAGTGAAGAAATAATTTTGTATTTCCTGTGTCTGATCTCTTGTCTCCTTTAGTTCACAGGATGCCTTCCAGCCAAAAAGATAAGAATCAGATTTATTTTTAGCTAGACTTAGCATTATAATTCAGGATCCTTTTAATGTTCAACTGTGTATTTTCCTTGTTCTTGCTTGATGAGTCTTACAAATGAGTGAAATATGAGGAACATCACAGTAGTCAGTGAAATTGTTGTAGAGAGCTCCCTGTATCTGTTCTACAGCTTACCATCTCTCTCCATTCAGTGGTTTGCTGATCGCCCTCTAGACTAAAATACTCTTCTGCCAGATACCGGGAAAAGTTGTTTTCTCTTCCAATCTAGTATCTCCAACTGATTAATATATTCTCATAGCACTGCTGTTTGAAACCTTAACTGGTAAACATCCCTTTTATCTGACAGCTTCAGTCCCTCAGCAAGGGCCTCCCTAACCATCACAATCTCTGTGTAAGAGCACATTAATATGAAATACTATAGGCTCTGTACACTGGCAGCATGGGATACAACTGTTTCCGAACAGAAAAAAGAGATGAAATGAAAGCACAGTAAGGACATAAAATATTAATTTAAGGCTCAGCATGATACAAAGTGTTACAGGGTGACACTTTTTTTCCTTTCTTCTCTCTGTGGGCCAAATCAGATACGCATTTGGTGAAAGGTACCCTTATCCAGCAACAATTAAAAAACCCCAACAAAACCAAAACAACAAAGATTCAAGGATAACTTGCTGCAAATAAACCTTGGACATGGGCCTAATGTGCATCTTGAGTTCTACTGAAAAAGAAGATGGAACGAAGTAGTTGCCAATAGTTTAGAGAACAACTGGAAAGTTAAAAAACATATTACAAAATCAAGAACAGTTTCTTGAGTTGCTCTTTCCCCTCACATCCAATAAATTGTAGCACCCACGTTTTTACCCTGTTGTATATGATATACAGGGGACATGTATTTCACATAATCAGGTTCTTCAGCTGGTTAGGCAATTCCAGATTTTAAAGAGTAATAGCCAATCATTAACTCCTGAAATGAAAGACCATTTGGACATGTGTAATTCTTTCATATGAGGACTAGCCTGACTCTAGAGAAAAGGATAATAGTATGCTGGCAATGCAGACTCCCATTACAAGGGAGATTGATTTCACTGCAAATAAGATTTTTGCATACTTTTTTTTTATTTGCAGGTAAATTCCCAGTACTATTTCATACAGTACTTTAGTTTGTAACAGAATTCTTAATCTTGAACTATGTATTATTTTGGGGAAAAGAAAGGACAAGGAGCCTCATTCAAAAATTTGATCAGGGCAAATAAAGATCATAGTCTCTTAGAACTGTTTAGGTTGGAAAAGACCTTTAAGATCATCAAGTCCAACCATTGTTGTTATAACCAGAACAGTCTTAGATAAATTGGTATGTACAAAAAACCATCAACATCATCATATTTCCGCATGGATTTCAACTACAGTTCAAAGGAAGAGACAGAAAAGGCACTCTATTCTCCTGGGTTTTCAATGATAACAGGCATGCTGTGAGTGTATTGTGTTCACAGTATCATTTCTTGCTTCTGTTCCCATATAAATGGTCCAGTGCACTGTTCCACTGAATGCAAATAGTGCCAAGCATATTGGTAAACATGTTGATTTCGACGTATCCTACCATCAACTAATCAGATGCACATTCTATCACCATTTTGCAATTGTTTCTTGTCATTCTGCTTTTTCTGCAGTTTTCTGCAATTTTCTGCTTACTTTAAGAATAATGCGTAAGTTAGGACAGAGGAGGAGGTTTTAGGAAATGGACTTATATGCCTATTGCAACTAGAGTTTGAAGAAAAGAAAAACCCTTATTTTCAAAACAAGTTAAAGTCAGGTATCTGAACAAAGAAGAAATCATTGTCCTACACTGGATTTCTTCCTGACTAGGAACTGATATAGCCACAATCCCTTAGTTTTGTGGTTTACCTGTACCAGGGCAGTCCAGCTAGTAAGGCACTGAGGGTTC
Organism: Corvus cornix cornix; assembly: GCF_000738735.6. Lineage (NCBI taxonomy): Eukaryota > Metazoa > Chordata > Aves > Passeriformes > Corvidae > Corvus > Corvus cornix. Next base: position 12,838,297 of record NC_047057.1, on the reverse strand, counting down.
TGGAAAATGGGTAAAAATCTTGATGGCTCAGAAGTTACTGTAAATAGACATACTTATTGTGTGAATATATTTTAACAGTATAGTGATTTTAAAGGCCTGACTTAACAGTGCAATGAAGACATACTCTTTGGTGACAATATTTATGTTCTTAATGTTTATTATAATAGTTTGCAGCTCTGAAGGCAAAAGCATGTGAATTTTTCCTACCACAGTCATTTGTGTTACTACAATGAATGGCAAAGTAGGCGTAAAACATGATTAAATCAAACCCAAAAAATCAACCCCATGGAAATAATTTCCAAGAAACAATGCACAAGGCCAAATTGCAGTAGATTAATTCTCTGTGCTTTGAATGAACATAGCTGACTGTTTATAATACTCTCACTGTGACTTGATGTTACACATCTTACAGTAGGAGCATGGGGAATTTCCCATGCCTAGAGGTGGATAATCAGTCTTTCTTCAGTTCTTTGAAAATAATGAGGTTCATTCACGAGTGCTCTTTGTGAAGGCTAACAAGGTTGGCTAACAAGTTAAGCTATTCCTGCTTTTATTTTAACAACTAGCCGTAAGATTTTCTGCTTTTGAAAAAATTCATGTTGCTGTTTTACATGGTTTAGATATGTTATAGACCTATCCAGATGGAATGAAACTGAAAGGCTAGTTCATACCAGTTATGAACCAGGCTGGTAATGCCTATGACTCTTGAAGCCGGCTGACATTTTACTTTGTAAGATCCAGTTACTGTTAACTTTGTAAAACTTTAATCATACGGAATGAAATATCCCATGCCGAGTGATGAAATAATTCATATTTTTTAAAGAATGCTGTTTTGATAATATGAAAAGAATCCTCAGCCACTTCTCAGAAATGCCCCTCTAGCCCAGTAGCTCCTTGGATTCAGTATGCAATCAAAACTAATTAAGCAAAAGATGCAATGTTCTGTGCATTAATGGCAAACAATAATATACTGATAATTGTAGCTGCTAATGCACATTGCCTGTGTAACTGAGCCATCCTTTACCAAATGGTTGCTTCCTATTAAACAGGACAAGTTTACTCTGCTGTCAAGATGAAGCTCTGGAACTGTGTCCAGACAAACTTGTTTGGCCAGTGCTTCTTTACTGGCCATTCCCCTCACAAGAGTTTATTGCAGAATGCATTGTAATCCAGAAGTTTGTAAAGGAACACTGGTCTTCACTGAGTGGCAGCAGGGTAGTGGCTGTTAGTTTCCCAGACGGTGTTGGCGAGGGTGTTGTAGCGAGGTCACACTGCAGGATGTGTGAAGAAAGGACGTTTGGGGTACTACTGACATAACATGGCATCATCCTACTAGTCAGCTGGTGTCTGATTTTTCTGAAGGCTGTGAAAACATCTTGCATCAAGTAGAAGAACAGGGGAGCTTAAAGGGAAGAAAGAAGCTTTATTCTTCTCGAGAAAATTAGTCCATTGCTTCCTCTTACATGAAGCTTAAGCTTACGGTTTGTCCCTTATTGTTTTTGTGATTATTGTTTGTGTAGTCCAAGTCAAGAGAAAGCGAAACAGGGTAAGCCCTACATCTGATTTCTAATGGATTCTCATCTCACTCGTTGGCAATCCCTACCTTTGAGTAGGAGGCTGAGATTCATAGAAAGGGGCCTTAATATCAAAGACGTGCCATTGAAATCCTTATGAAAATCTGGTTAAATTTGGGCAAATTATGAGACTTTGTAAAACAGCATTTTGCACATGTTGGAGACATATGAGAGTTTAATACTTGTCTGAAAATATTCCATGCTTGCTTAGCAGATAAATCTCTCACATGCACGACCAGACTGCATAGCTGCCAATCAGAAAGAAATAGTAGGACTGAGTCCAAAACACCACTGCATCACTGCTGAAAAACTTTCCCTATAATTGCTTGTGTTGAGGTTGAACAGAAAACTGAAAGCAGCTGCTAATCTTTCAGTGATCCCTTCTTCCCTTGCTGACCTCTAATCAGCATGAAGGAAGAAACCATCCAATTTAAACAGAATTTCAGAAAAAACAGTGTATTTGAAAAAGGAGATGATGCAGGTCAAGATGAGAAGGGCAAGCTGGGTAAAGAGCTGGAAACCAGGGGTAGAGTCTAATGAAGAAATTTAAGACCAGGACCCAGGAAACTGGAGGTAGTTTAACTGAAGGGGTGTTTGGGAACCTGCTGGAAGTAATGGGGGAAGTTAGAATGAGTCATTCTGAAAACCTGAGTGCTTCAACACCAGAAGAAATATTTTCATAAAAATATTTCCAGCCAGAGTCTGTTTTAATTCTATTTCAGATCTGAGTTAAGTCATGCCAGTTCATGCCCTATTTTAGACAACATTCAATACATATCTGGGTTGATGCAGCTATTTCTGGGCATAGGTTAGTCTCTAATTTCATGCCAAATTGGTGTTAAACCGGTCTGCTTTGTTCTTTGTCTTTCTTCTTTCATTAGTAATCCAAATTAACATGATAAACAAGAGTTCTCTACCAATGTAAACTCTCTGTAGCTGGCATGCACTGTACCATTTAAAGATGAAGAAAATTAGTCAGGTGAGTCATGTAATTTGCTTTAGGAAGGGCACAATGAATCAGTGAATGAGCCAGGAATCTAAACAGGAATTTCTGACCTCCTGGTTTTTTTTGGAAATCCCGACTCATGCTTCCTGCTATTTTTTCTCCTCACACTACCGAGATAAAAAATCTACTCTTCTTGTTTAATTTGTGCAATGCTCCTACTAATGTTAAGTGGGTATACTTAAGCACTGATGAGCCAGTAGTCTTGACCTTACAAGAAACTCAGCTTGTTAGTTACTGTTGCTTAATCCTTCCTATCTGTAGGTTTGTTGTCTGTGTTGCTCAAAACCAAGCTGGGAATTGTCCTTTGCTTTGTTTACATACTAGAGGAGGAAAAAAAACCACTTCGGTAGACAGAAAATTCTTCAAGTGAGCAAGAAAAAGACAGACTCATTGTTTGTATGCGTACTTGGGTGTGTCATACCAAAAGAAATTCAGAATGGGGGTGGGAACTGAAGGAACAAGAGACAACAATGAAAGGCGAGAGGATGAGAAGGCTAGACTTGCATATTAATGAGGGCTCACCCGGTAATTGGGAATTTCCTTTCACTACATTTTTCTTTTTCCTTTTTCCACCACTTACCGTTTGGTTGGGTTTTTTTTCTTCCTCTGCCTCATGTGTTATTTCATGTTTGTTCCATTCTGTGCAAGAGCAGTGTGAAGTTGGCTCATATCCTGATTTCTGAGAAGTGCAGAAATAAGGATATGAGCCTGCGCTACTACACAGTGGGAAAAGCAGTGCTAAAAGGAACTGGTACAGAAATCAGGGCAAAATTTTCTAACATCCCTCTGCTGAAGGAAGAATTTTCAATTATTCTCAGAAGGATGACAGCATCATGTTTACAGGACTGCTGCTAGGTAACTTCTTATTCTGTACAAAATGAAAAGTTAATGTCTTCATGTGTAAGGGGCATATTTCAAAGCTAGGTCAAAAGGAAAAACCAAACATCTGTGGATATCAGGTGACTGCTCCAAATTATATTATAGGCAGGCAAAAATACCATTCCATAATTTGATACTTAATTCTCCTTCTCTCCTGATGTTTGCACATAAGATCACCTAAATCTGCTGTTGTCCCTCCTTTCTGCATAGGTCATATCACCTGAACCTCACCTTTCCCAGAGTGAATGAGCTCTATGGTAATCCCTGCAACAAAACAGACACTTGTTCCCATATAGTGTTCATAGAGAGGCAGATGCCTTATGGCTCAGTCCACCTTTATGTTGTACACTGATTTTGCAAATGCTGCCTTTTGCTGGTTAGTCTTGTCTTCTCTCTTGGCTCATCATTTCCATTAGAAAAATACATCTATTTAAATAAAGATGGGAAATTTCCCTGAAATGAGTGGATTCAAATAAACGGGCTAGATTCTTTCTTAACAAGCACATAAATAAAATTATTCTTGTAATTTTTTAAAAATTTCATTTACTATTTGTGCTCTCAGGGACTTAGTCTATTGAGTCTGAGAAATAGGGTGGGGGTTTTGTTTTTGGTTTTTTTTTTCATTTTCTGAAATATATTTAGCCTCTACTGACCTTAATTTACTTTCCAGTCAGTTAATTGCACATGGTAATCCTCTATACATAGAGAGTCTCAGTGATTTTTTTGCACTTCTGCATGATCATCCTCTGAGTGACTCTTGGCACAGTAGGGGAGGAAGAAAACAACAAAACCCTGAAAGAATACAGTCCCAAAATATGTTTCCACTAGAATTGAATGAAATTGTGTGTGTAATATACACCCAGCTGGTCCTAACAATTCCTTTCTCTGTGTGCTGGCAGATTGTTCCCTTGTCCTGATTATGTTGTTGACTTTATGCTCGTGGGGGAAATTCCTTCCTGACTCCTCATCTGGTGGATTTATAATCCTGTTGATGTAAGCAAAGCTCCCTGTACTTATCTAAGACCCAATTGTCCAATAGTTCTACATATAAAACTCCTCTTAAAGTAAATAGAATGGCACACAAGTCGCTGAAAAGATGATCAGGACCCTGGTATGGTTTCTGCTCTAGAACCATAGCCACAAGATAACCTTAATGCAGCACTGCCCTGACAAAGAAAAAAAGCAAGTCTCACTGTTTTCTCCATCATCAGCTGCTTGTCTCTGTCATTCTCTACACAGGAACAAGTATTCATGCAGGCCCACAATTTACCCAGTGAAGTTAGAATTAGTCTGGAAACAATGAGTAAATACATAATCTGCTTTTTTAACTTTCAGCTATTATTAGTTTTCACGCACCTGAACTTTCTCGGCAGAAAGCCTTCAAAATTTCAATAAAGCCTTCTGTTACCTAACCTATCCCACTGAACTAAAAGGCTAACTACAGTAAGGGAGAAGTGTGACCTGCCAGTGTTGTGTATTACTGGCAGCAGAAATGTTTTTTTCCTGTGTACTTTTATGATGGAGGATGGGACACAGAAAATGTTTTGATTTAGAAATGCAGCTGGGATGTCTTATGAGAGCTGCAATTTAGAAACTTCATGGTCCTATTGTTTTCTGTTCACCAGGCTCTCTAGTCAGACAAAAAAGCATTATACAGTGTAGTGCCTCCTTTTTGGGTTGTCTAGCTTTATCTTTCTGTGGCTCTCCCCTTCCTAAGCTGAACTAACCAGACCTAGGGATTCAATCTTCTGTCTAGATGAAATCTCAATGATCCAATTACTTAAGACCAGCAATTACTGCTAGTTCCCTTCACTCTCACAATGCCTTGACTGCAGCTGCTTTCAGGATCTTCATCCTTATGGATTCTTTGTGTGGCCATTTAGAGAGGTGGTTCTGCCTCAAATTTTAATGACTGTCCTGTTACCTTTCAGTTACTATGCCTTGGAATTCCAGTCCCACGTGAAGATAAGCCAGACAAGCCTCACACTTAGACTGGAGTTTAGGATATTTAACCAGATCATAGTTGGCCCCGGGTATTAAGGTAGAGATGGCACAAAATTTCAGTCATAACACTGTCAAGCATTGAGCCATGCTGCGCACAGTAAGCAAGAAGGGACAGCGTTCAGGGGGTCATTATTATGCCAAATCTGAGCAGTGTCTGATACTATGGACAACAAGATGCCGTTGGCAGGAAAAAACCAATTGCCAAGACTTGTCCGTCATGATAATCAAACAACTTAGGGAGAATCAGAATTAAGGAAATCTAATTTCCCTGGATTTGACCATGAGGTTAATTGGTTCTGGCATCTCACCCCACAAAGGTTTCGGGACAAGCTAAAGCTCATCTCGCCCCAGCTGCTGCCGTGGAGAGAACATGACGCCTCTCTCCTCTGCCCCTCGCCACAGCTCCCAACGTGGCACAGCAACAGGGCGGAGCGCTCCGCTACTCCGACCAGGACCCAAAACTTGGCAAAATTAATTCCGATTTCGCTCGACAAACCGACGAAGCTCCTGGACGGCGGCCGCGGAGCCGCTCCCGCCTCAGGTGCACCCGCCCGCCGCCACCTGCCGCGCCCCGCCCCGCCCCACCCGCGCCTTTCCGGCCTCGGCCCCGCCGGCGCGCCCGCGCCTGCGCAGCGGCGGCGCGGGGCGGCGGTGCCGATGCTGCCGGACGGTGCCCGGCGCGCGGTCACGGCTGGCGGCGGGGCCGGGAGCGGGGCCGGGCGAGCCGGGGAGCGGCGCGCCCGCCGAGCAGCGCCCGGCGCGGGGCGATGAACTCGCGGAAAGGTACCGCGCTGTGCCGCCGGGCGGGAGCGGGGTGTGGGGGGGCTGCGCGGCAGCCGCCGCTGCTCACGCCGGCTCCCGTCTGTTCTCTTCTCCCGGCAGTGCTGGCCCTGCAGGCCCGCAGGCGGCGGCCCAAGCAGTCCGCGGCGGCCGGCAGGAGGGACAAGCACCTGGCGAAAAAGTGAGTACGGGGACCCCCGACCCGCCGGGACGGAGCCTCCCCCCGCGACCCCTCCGTTGTCTGTGCGTCCCTCGCGCGTCGCTCCCAGCGCCCCGCAACGCCCCTGCAGGCGGTCCCGGCTGCCCGGTCCCGCCGCCCGCGGGACACACGGCGGCTCCCTCGGCAGGGCACTGCACCCGCCCGGGCCCGGCCCTCCCACGGGGGATGTCGCCATCCCCAGCCCGGGTGCCGGGCTCAGCATCCTTCGGGCAGGGCCTCCCAGTGCCCCCGTGGGAACCCGCGCCAGGCGATCCGGCTGCCGGCCCTGAGAACCCCCGGTTTGTCGGGGATCTGCCCAGCCCACGTGTTCCTCTTGATTCTCTCTCCAGTTCTCTCATCTTTGTGGTCTCGTTTCTCAGTGCTTTCTGTTCCGAGGTTTCTTTCTGCAGCATTGTCCCATCTATAGACAGTCCTTTTCTCATCCTCTTCGGTACCATCAGGCTATTTCCCCTTCCCATATGTGTCTAATCGTCAGTGATGCTGATATCCGTATCCCTTGTTTTAAGTCTCTGTTAATCTTACAGATAAGAACAGAAGTCGCTCTCTGTTTCCCCCTCCTTGTCTTCTGCTAGCTCTTCATGTTCTTGTCACTGTCAATTGATCTTTTTTCATTCTCATGATACTTGTTTTCACTGAACCCCATAGGAACATTTTTCCATCTCTATCGTGTTCACACTTTGCTCTTTCCTAGGACAATGTGGCTTTGGACTATTTCATTTTTTCTCCTTGAAGGATTACATGCTTCTGTCACTAACTTTCACTGTGTTTTGTTCAGTGGGACTTTATTGGTGACTCATTAAGTTGCCAACTGGCTCTTGTCTTTGTTTTGGTACTTGGGGATCTAGTCTACCTGCTTTGTTCTGACAGGGAAATATGTCCTGTTGTCACTCATTCCCCTCTCCTCCTAGTTCGTCAGTCTTAGAACTGGAAAGCAGTGTATGGTGGATGGATATATATGTGGTGGGGAGAGATGTTGCTATGTGCTATGGCAAATGATTCAAGGGGCAAGGTCTTTTTCTTTATGACTTCTATTGGAAGAAATAATAATATATCTCTGATCATGAAGTGTTTGGTTTGTTTTTTTTTTTCTAGTTACAATGAATGGGTGCTTTTTTCCCCTTTAAGATGGGTAAAAATAACATCGGACGAGGTGCTGGTGTAGCAGTGATCAGACTTCAACAGCTAACTTTCGTTCACATCCTGTTCCACTAGTGCTATTTCCTCCAGCATTGTGTAAAAGCTGTGTTATGCTTTCAGTTGTTTGAATTTGGAGTTACTGCAATGGAAACAAACAAATGTTATGTGCAAGATATGCAGTAATTGATTCCCTTGTTTCCAGAAACCTTTTGGAAATTCAGTTGGTAGTGTTACATGGATTTGTTTTTTGCCAGTTTGAAAATGGAAATAGGTTAAATTTCATTGTAGCTCTAGGTTCAGAGTTATTTTTGAAATTTTCAGTTAAGTCTTAACCACAAGGTTGTTAATAAACTTCTATTCTTAGGTGATAGAACATTTAATAACTTCTTAGTGGAGCTGCTTTGGGATGTTTTGCTGAATGAGTTTGTTAAAAGTTTGCTTTCACAGACACTTAATAAGTACAGAACTGGTAGTCTTTGTTTTTGCTGAAGAAACTGGCTGCTGTTAAGTCGGGGTGCACAGTCAGGAGCTGGCCATTTGCCTTACTGAGTCGGCATTTCTAGATGCAATGCTCCAATCTGGTCAGTTGCCTCATGAAACAAGTGGTTTTGCTGTAGTTGACAAGAGCCATCTTGTCAACTCTTCTGCTACGTATGTTTTCCTCTGCAAACCACTTTTATGCTCTGGAGGCCTTCTACTCTGTTTTATGCTTCTATATGAAAGCAAAACTCCTTTCAAGTTTTTAAGTCTCCTTGCAAATAGTTGAGGCCCCCAAAGTAAAGCCAGTATCAGATATTCTTTCAGTATCTCTTTTGTCCTGTTCCTAGCCTTGCTTTAAATTCCGCTGCTACAGCATATACTAGTGTTTTAGAGGAATATGGTATCTGTGATGCGCATCAAATGTACAGTATATGGAAATGAAAATATTGATTTGAGGGGTGGAGAATCTGTGGCATAAGTTCCTTGCAGTGAACTTGTTCACTACATGAAAATTGTGAATTAGTTTTGAATCCAACGCAGTTTTTTTAGGTTTTTGTTTTGTTTTCTTCTTCTTAACTGTGATTCTTAGGAACACTTTTCTCTGCCAGGTCATAGCTTTATGAAGTAACTTCCATTGATGCTGGTAACAATGTGCTTCAAAGGGAACTGCAGGAATCCTCCTGTAAAACTGGCTAGGAGAGTTATATCGTTTTGTTGCTTACTTGCAGGCTTTTGTTTGAAGAGTATTAGGATGATGACACAAGAAGAAAAAATTTTGGTACTCAGAATAGCTTTTTGTTTGTTATGACCTTATTTGCCAAAGAAGGCTGTGAGATTGGTCCTCAGTAGCTGCTCAGTGTTGACCCCCTAAGTCAGTGATGAGAACTGGTGGAGGTGAATCTGTATTTTTTTTGCAACAGGGTGGAAAAAAAAGAAAATAGAAGCTAAGTGTCTCATATTCTGAAGAGAAAGCACTTTGTCTTGAATCAAGACTATATCTATAGTTGCATGTAATAATAAAATTTACTTGATACGGCCTTACTTTGAAATCAAACATCCAGGCTATTGAAACAGAATATCTCACTGTATTAAGATAAGTTAGCACTTGATTTTGGTTGTAATAGATGGACTTGCATGAAGTGTGTGCAAACTACTTATGTATTTTTTTAGCTGGATAAAAGATTAATCAAAATTGTTAATTTGGGTCCTCTGCAATTTATTTCTCCTTGAAGTGGAGGTCTGTGTTGAGAGAGGTCTGTGAAATAGTGATTTTGACAGATGCCTGAGTCTGTTCAGAGAGAGATAAACGTGCTTACAGACAGACAAGCCTGTTTACTGTCCTTCACTTAGTGCAAACAGATGGCCTCAGGTATATTACCTTTTGCATTCAGCAGAATGGTAGGCTCTTTGTGTTCAGACTAGTGCTGCCTTCAACTGGGGTGAACTTCTACCTTGGATTTTTTTTTTTTGCTTGACTTTATTTCTAAGTGAATATGACAAAAACCAGTTAGAGTTGTCCTCTTTAGCACGTCAACTGTACATTTTTATCCGAAGTTAAAAGAAAGCATTTTGTAAGTAAAAAAAAAATCCAGATGATGGTGTGTGGACCTATGGCGAGAGGATTATGTGTGCTGCATATTTTGATAGAAATATATAAATCCAAATACAAAGACTGATTTTGGTTTTGTTTTTAAGCAGCACTTTAGAACAGGTGATATAGACCATGTGATACTACTTCGTAGTGGTGCAGTATATCCATGTTGGTTAACATGGGAAGTGCCAGATTTCTGTACTGTGAACTTCCAGATATCTAATTTCTTGAACCCACAAGTATTGTACAGCTATCAAGGTTTAGGATATATAACATTATTATGAAATCTTAAATGAGTAAAAGTAATTCACTGCTTTTGTTTGTTAGTGTTCCTCTACCACAGTGTTTTTCAGCCTCTTTCAGTAAGTTTCTTTTCTTAGAAGCAGCATCTGTTAGGTAGTTCCTGTTCTCATGAGTATTGACTGAATGTATTCTGGGCCCTGACCAAAGGCTACAGATGAAGCTCTTGGCCTTTCTATGTGAGAATGACCATAAACTCTCACAGTCTGCAGTGGTGTTGTATCTGCCCCTCAAGTGTAATGTTTCTGAAGTTGTTGGTTGGTTTTTTCTTCTTGGGATGATTTACTGAAGAATGTCAGAGAAGCTAATGTTAAGTTTTTAAAAGCTTTTAAAGAGGAGGATTAGGAAAGATTCAGAAGGATAGAACCCAAAGTTATGCCAATATCTAATGAAAGCGAATGAGGTGACCTCAGTTATCTACAGAAGAAAGGGACAGGACTGATGAAAATGTAACTATATAGCAGTTGTATTCATAATTGATCCCTTCCCTTTTAGCAGTAATTGCTTTTGTTGTGATTCTACCAGATTGTTGTCTTTGCAATCTAACCTATAGTTTTATAATCAATAACTAATTCTGTTCTAATTGCCTATGGGGACTTTGGGAATGAGCAGTGTTCTACTAGGCTGCTTAAAAAAATTAAAAATATTTTATTAATATCTGAAGAAACAAAAAAATTGTCTCTCTACCTGTCATTACAGCTCCCAGTATTTGTGTTTTTAAAGTACTGTGTCTCATCCTTCATATATTTGAAGTTACAGCCCTCACTTTCCAGTTTTCATAGCAAGACTTCTTTTTTTTTCCCCTTCTCTGCAACTCTTATCCTTGTTTTCTCATTTTTCACTTCTAATCTGTTAACAGTTACAGCACATGGTAAGTGTGAGAAGGATGGTCCTGTCTGAAGTTGGCAGAGCTTTGACGGCAGTCTTCTTGTGTCTGCTTTCTACCCCAGTAATACACCTTTTAGGATGAACTCTGCTTTTGGAAACTATTATGTTCGGATGGATTTCTGATAGTGTGCAGAAAGTATGTAGAGAAGTGGCTGGAAAAATAAGCCTGATATAATAAAGCACAAGTTACAGAACAGAATTGCAGCAGTCTGCATCTGAGCCTAAGGTAACTATAGAAGAAGTTTTTGTATTTAAAGGAAGATACTCTGAACAAGCTTTTTGGCTGGAAAAAGGTGGTCTAAGTTTCAAAGTGTACCTCTGTAAAGGTACTAACATTTTTTGCATTTCTTGTGTACTGTTTTTATTTTAGGCTGTACATTGGGAAATCCTATGATTAAAATAGTGTGCATGTCTAAGTAACACATTCTGGTTTTATCCAGCAAAGCAGCTGGCAGACTTTTGACTTTTATATCGATGTCCTGCATAATGAAGTAATGTTCCGCTAAGGAAATGTCTCTGAATGTTAATGCTAAAGGAATCTTATCTTGAGCTTCTTGGTTAAAGGCAAACCACTGAATAGACTCTGGTGAAATAATGCTTCTTGACAGTATTGGTGCCTCACTGTTTTTCCTCAACAGAAGTTAGTCAATTAAAAGTCGATAATTTGAATGTAGGAGGTTAAAAGAATCAAGGGCTTCAGTTGCCCTGAGCTACTGTCAATGCTTAGTTTGCAGTTTTCTAAAATGCAAGGGAGTATTCTATAGTTAGGGGTCAATTATATTTTCCTATCCCTGAGGAAAAAAATTTTTATCTCTACTGTTCTTGTTGCAATGATAAAGGTCAGAGCTGTCTAGCTACAGCATATGTACCTTATATTCTGATGTTAAAATCAGTTGTTTGTTATTTTTCAAACTGTATTAAAATTGTATTGGTTTCATATTCATGTTTCTAAAGAAAGCTCTCTTGGGATGTATTTCTTCCCTTTGCTTTGCTCTGCCTTTTCTTGTCTCATGTTTCACCCCAGTAATTTCTCTGTGTAATAATTGTTTGTCTCCTGCTTGGTACCCTCCTGTTGTTGCTCACCTGTATGTGATGTTATTCCTTTATCACAGACTGGGACATAGATGTTTGTACAGAATCACTATAGAAGAGGTTCTTAGGTAGCTGCTTGGAGCCTGGAGATGGGTGTGATGGAATTGCTGTTTCTGTGACTGGTTGCCTGAAAGGTTGGTATAAGGTGAGCAAATGCATGATTGAGGGGTATCTTCAAGAGAGAAGGTACAGTCAATACAGAGGGTGACTCCTCCCTCTTCTAGAGTGGTTAGGAAAGAAACAATTCCATATTCCTTTCATTGGTTGGGATTCATCCTGCTGCCAGGTGGGCAGTTACACAGGCTGCGCCCACTCTGTGTGCTTTAAGGCAGCTGGTTTTATTCCTTTCTCCTGCCAGAGTGGTCACTTAGCACCTTTGGAATTTGAGATCATGTGCCCTGTAGAAATAAAACCATAGGACACTGAATCCTAGGAAAAGAAAGCATAAGTTATTAAAATCCACGTAGAAAGTAATTAAAAGAATGCCAGTTAAGTGCAGCTGAGACTTTAGTTAAGTAAGGTACTTAACTAAAAATGTAATAAATAAAGCCAACTTTTTTTAATGGCTATTTTAATGTTTGAAAGTTAAAGTTTTAAAATAAATAGTGTTTCTCTATAAATTGTGGTTTACATGTATGGTTGTTATGTAGTTCACATCTTACTGTTTCAAAAAAGATTATGTAGAACTAAAAACTGCTCAAAGAAGGAGAGGAGATAGTAAAGGTGATTGAGGATATTGGGCAGCTTAATTTATGACTAGTAGTTTTCAGATATGTAAAGCTGGTTAAGGAATGTTTTGATATGCCTGAAAAATCATTACAGGTATAGAAGGGGAAGAAGAAATAACTTGCCTTTATTCATTACAAAACAGTGAATGACTTCAGTGGAAAAAAACTCCAACCCAACTTCTTTTTGTACAGTACAAAAAGCAGAATGTGGCTTTGCAATATGTTGTAGAGTCCAAGTTACAGGTGGGTTTAAGAAGGATAAGACTGGTAACTAGAACCATTAGTTTTTAAGAATGCTATTGTCAGTGCAGTGTGATCTTCCAAGCCCCTGTTTGCTCAAGCCCTATCAAGTAAATTTGTCCTAATAGAGAGTGATCCACTTGTATACTCATCTCTAAGCATATGTTTCTGGCACCCACTGGTATAATACTGGCCTAGGTACTCGTTTGACCTAGATTAGTGTGGCAGCCCCTAGATTTTCAAGGCCACCTCTGTGGATCACTTGCAGCATCTGACAGTATGCACAAGCCTGACAGGATCTGTGAGCCTAGATCCAAGCAGGGTGATCTAATGTGTAGCACTTCTGTACCTGGCTCAAGAAGGAGCCGTAAAACTGGAGTTAGCTACTAAATCTGTACAGTCAATCAGTAGAGGTGTGTTTGAGAAGAGCTTTCATGCCCAATACCAGTAAGGTAATGATGATGGTGGGGGAGGCTTTCCTGGGAGTGAAAAACAGTGAAGAAATGGGCATGCTTGAAATGCTACTTTCCTGTAGGCTTTGATGCCATCTGCAGGTCTGAGTTTGATGTCAAAATGAGCCTGGGATTGCTTTAAAGTTGTGAATCTAAGAATTCAGATTATTTGATCAGTAGCTGTGAAAAAGTAGCTCTATTTTAAGGTTTTGGTTCCCATGCTTATGTAATAGCTCAGTAGTTCACTCACTTGTGAAGTAAGAGTTAAGATGCCTGAGGAATTTCAAACTTCTTATTTCAACTTTCCATGTGCAAGTGTCAATCACAAGATAATAGGCTGTGCTAGGCTTCGGTGTGTAAGGGATGGCCAGTGGCTTTACCACCCTTCTGCAGAATAAATAAGAGCAACAGACTGATGGAGTTGGAAGGTGAGTGATGAAAAGGGAAGCGTTGCTATCAAGTTTCACTAATAAACAGGTATCAGCATGCTGCTTGACTGCTGCCAGGTAGCTCTGAGTTACAAAACAAACATATGGTGATTTGGTTAGAATGAGGCTGTATGGGTCATTAAATGATTTTTCTTTTTAGCACAGCGGTCCCAATTCATCATTTTTATGAAAGAGAGAGCCCTGAGGAGATCAGAGGCTTAAGCTTTCTTTCAAGTTCTCTTTCCTGGTGTCAGAAGGCACAGTATGACAGATCCCTTTTGCCAGAATCTATTCCCAGGTGAATGTTGTAAAGTGTCAGGGAAACCTGGATACAACCAGGAGCTTCATGGTACTATTAGGAGTTCTGGCTCAAAAGAATAAAATCATCTTAAATGCTTTTTCAGATACTATTATCCATTTACTTTTTTTTTTTAAGGTAGTCTATTGCTTGGGGTGACCTGTTTTGTATATTAGTAACATGGTGTCCAGCACATGTTGGTGTCCAAGTCCGTGATGCTGGTCCCTAGACATCTAATTAAATTCCACTCAAATGCTTAGAGCATTGCCTCTCTTTTTAATGTTAATTAGAGATTTTAATGTTTATTTTTTTGTTTCCCAGAAATGTTTGCTATATGGCAACATGTAAGTTAGATTGTGTCAACAGTGTTGAGAAGTTGACACACAGCGATTTTGGTATTTGCTTCCACACTGTGCATTTCATAGAGACACTCTTCAATCAGGAATGAACAGTTTTGGGAATTGAGCGCTTTGTGATGAACTCAGCAATGCTGCTGTGGGCAAACATAATTTGGGCACACCAGCCAGTCAAGGCTCTTGAAGAAGCTGGATGTGAAAGCACATGTGAGTCTCGAGTGGGCTCAAAATGTGAAATAGAGTGGCTCAAAATGTGAAATAGAGCTATAAAGAACTGTGCTGAAGCTACCAGTATATTTTAGATCACCAGATACCTGTTACATAGCTGCTTTGGTGTTTAGTATGGATCAGTTACTTTTAAGTGTTGTGTTCTCACTGCTAATCCAGGTTGCTTGTAAATCCGGAAAAAAACAAGGTTGAAACTATATATTCCAATAGACAATACCTATTTTTCTTCAATTGTCTAAAACAAGTGCTATTGAGAATTGATTTTTAGTTTATCTAAAAATGTTGCAATAAAGTTTGACAAATTTTCGACATATTGTATAAGAAACATGGTGCAGGAAATAAAAATATTTATCCTGTTTCTATAGTTGAAAAGTAGTATATTTGTATTCTCTAGTGTTTATTTCTGAAGCCAGAAAATCAGTTTTGTGTAATGAGAATATTTGTCTTGGGAATAAAGATGTTACCCTTTTAAAATAATCATTTTGATCTAATTTTTTGTTTCCAGAATGACTCTCAGTAGCTTGTGTCTCACAGGGTGCCATATCTTGTCCTAATTGTAGCATTATGAAAGCTTGAGATAAAGTTTAAGTAGATCAGACTCCTTCTCTTCCACTTGTACCTTCTCTGCAGTAGCAGCTTGTCTTAATCCTTGCCTTGTGCTTCGCCATGCCAGTGAATACAGAGAATTTTTAATAGCTGCAACTAAAAGGAATGTTAAAATAAACCACAGCTGAATACATATATTGAAACAAAACCACAGATTTATTTTGAAAGTTTTGCTGTTTTCATTACAGTTTTTTCTATACATCAGTGTGTGGGTTTACTGTATGTATCAGTGTCTAATGAGCAGAATTCATATTGTAGTTAAAATTCTAGGGCTCTCTTAATGGCTTTGTCTGATATTCTGCCTTTGCTAATGATGAAAAAGGAATGTGCTAACTTGTGGTCTGTACATGTAAAAAGGAATAATTCACTCTCCTAATTGTGCTGCAATCTAAATCAAACAATTTGACATATTTGCATTGCTATGCTGTCTTCTTTCCCACTTTAAAACAATCAAAATTTTAGACAAGTACGTCAAGTAGTAAAGCAACTTTAAAAATAAAACTATGAAACTGTAAAAGAAGGTCCTCTTATGATGGTTTTAACACCAGAAAGTTAAGTGTCAGCAAATAATTATCTTTTCAGTTTATTTGTGAGATGCATAGATTGCTAAAAATCACTTTATGTGATTTCTTCAATAAGTGGGAATTTTTATGGAGGACATACATTTAAGTAGAAGAATGTGACTGAGGTTTTAAATCAGAAAGTGGCATTATATATGTGTTGACAGTGTCTCTCAAATCTATACAGTATGTGTTTAATTATGGCAAAAATAATGAAAATAATGCAAGAGTTAGCAAAAACTTAAAAAAGCAAACCAAACCACATGGGACCTCAGAGTTGTTTCTTAGCATCAGGACCTGATGGGCAAAGTGCAGAGAACGTGCTTGTCTTGTTAGTTTATTCAGAGTGTTTTTAAGACACAGCGATGTTAATATGCAAGGACAATGGAACTGAATGTGTGCCAGCTTCTTCCTAATTACAGTTCACAGCCCGAGGTATTAAGTTGAATTGAAACTGTGCATGGTTTAAATTACTATGTTAAGCTCTGAACTGTGGTGCACCAGATGCTGGTATGTTTGATTTAGCAATGATTGTTGCAAAGCAGCAATCTCCAGCAAGAAGAATCGTAATTCTCAGAGTCTGCTTTTCAAACTTTTTCTCAGATTTTGTTCTGTAGTGTATTTCAATTTTGATGCTGTGAAATTTACATTGGTAATAAAGGAGCTGGTTTAAAATAATACTGCAAAGCTAAGACAAAGATTTTATTGCTTTTCAGTGCTTGTATCCTTAGCCAATTTTTTTTCTCCACAGTTTATGCCAATACATTATACTTCGTATTTCACAGTTCATTTGCATTGGCATAAGTAATAAGCAATAGCTATGTATGTGTATGTACATAAAATACTGCCTTAACATAAGGAACTTAATTTGGGAGTCTTTAAATATCATTTAAACTCAGTAGATAAAGTCCCTTAGCACTCTACAGAGGTAATAGTCTCATAGCAGGGATGAAGTGTGTAATCTCTTAGTGTTCCAGGAGAGGCTAAAAACCACAAAGTAGAAAAATTGGTCTCTTCTCACTTCTTTGCGTAGTATTATCACCTTTGTTCTTGGGTTTGCTTCTTGTGGTGTTCCCATCAATGTAGGATGATATTATAAACAAGTGAAATAAAAAGGAGCAATCTGCCTTGTTTTTAAGATAATATAATTTCCTTCAAACTGAATTATTACAGATCATGTGGAAATAAAACCTAATCAAGAATTAAAAGCATGTTCAACCCATTTCACAGCATAGAATTTAATTTTGGCTTTTATCAGCAGTGATGGAAAGCAGCAAAGCTGTGATTTGCTGCCAGTAAATAGAATATACCTAGAATATCAGAATGAAAAGTCAGTGAGCATATAGTGACATTGCCTTATCTTAGCAGATACACATGAATATAAAGGGGGGGTCTTTGGAGAAAGGAAATAGAAGACAGGGCAGAAGCCAGAGTCAGGGGACTATTGCTTTAGCAGAAGATGGAAAGACTGATGTACAATGTAGGGTGTCACTGATGGGGAAAAAATGTGCATGTACTCCAGTTAATGTGAGCAGGCACCCAAAATGCTCTAATAATTCTGGGAAAATTGGAAATGGAGACTTAGTGAGGTGAAGAGAGAATGTCTGTGTGTTTGTATGTATAAATAAAATGGCCTGCTATATCCCCTCCTAGTAATACATTGTCCTATTTAGAGGATGATACATTAATTCTGAACTCTTCTCTTTATGGAGGCTGGGAAGGAGGAATCCAGTAACCATTCCAACTGTGTCCTTTCTCATCCTGAAGTTCTTCGCTGTTTATCTCCCACGTTTGCAGCATGATCTGCACCCACCAGCTGCTGAGGTATTCTATTAATGCAGCTTGGACCTGTATTTCTGTGCAGGTTAAATAGCTGCTAATGGATTCATCTGTATCTGCCCTTCCAAATCTTGGAGTCTCTCCTCACTGCTTTGTTGCACAGGTTTCAGAGAGGTTGCTATAGTCTTAAAGGGCCAATCAAATAATTATTGAGAGCTGAGTTACAGTGATATCAGCATTTGTTTCCAGTTGCTTACAGACAAAATGATACATACCCAAACTTTGTAGTACCTGCTCTTTCTCCAGTGCTATGCCTACTCTTCTGGGGTGGATGCTTTTATTTGGGAGAAGGGAGGGATATGGCCAGACATCAGCCTCCTGGCCCTGCTGAAAGGTCTGAGGTTGATGTTGGTAGCTTTTTACTCCTTATTCTGAAATCCACTTGAATAATTTTTATGTGATTCTACATGTTGTTTCTGTGCTGCCTTGTAAATCCATGTTACAATGTATGTGAAGCCATCCAGATTTACTATATAGTGGTGTATTTTACATCAGTTTGATGCCTGTTCTTTGTTCCTTCTGTGAGTGGTTTTGCCCAGCTCACAGGTTGCAGTTCTGCAGCCAGCAGCTGACCACTGGTGAGATGTTTGTAGCCCCAAGTCTCTGTATCATCCTGTCACTTTCTAGTCCTCTGCAGTGGCTCCAGGTCTTGAACGCTTGATACTGCATTTTATTCCAGCATCTTAAATGGTTATTTACAAAGAATAATTATTATTGCTATATTATGTATAACAATGGCTGCTACACGCACAACTGTACAAGGTGAAGCAACAGCTGAAACAAAGTAGGTAATAGTCCTTTGATCAGTGGGCTGTTTCTGTTCAATGCTAAAACAAATCTCCAGGCAGGCCAAATCTTCAGACAGAGAGTGGTAAGTCCCAAGGCTCACCTTAACGCAAAGTCTGTGGCCCATTACAAACAATGGCAGCAGTGTTTTTTATTGGCTCCATGGTCTTGCTTAGTGTGAACTGTGGTGAGCAGTCATCACTGTTCTCTGTTCAGGTAGCCTGGATGCAAATATGCTGAATACATAAAATTGCTGTTCTGGACTTGCATCTGCTCAGGTGATTTCAAAGCTGGCAAGAGGCAGTTAGGAAGTGACGAGGCATAAATTTAGTGTTGATCTGGTGATGGCTGAGTGAAGTGGCATTCTGGGCCTTTTTGCAGGAAGATGGATGATGTGGGAATTCAAAAGATGGTACTTAAATCAGCACATCTGAGAAAGTATTTGCAGAAAGTACAAGCAGAAATTTTATGAGGAAGGGAAGACCTAGGAAGATTGGATCTTGTTGAAGTAGTATCTTTAAATATTGGTGGTTTGCAGAGTAGCTTTTGATTTATTTACATTTAACATGTAGTTATTCAGCACCTCATTAGAAAGCTGTTATTTCTTCTCACAATAGAACTTTTGTACCTGAAGTCATGAAAGAGGCTCTAAGGGCTTTGAGGTATAAGAAGACAAAACTATGTAGCATTGTGTATTGAATAAACATTTTAGCTAAATATTGAAAGGGCTTGAATGCATTTTCAAGGTATTATCTTCCTTCATTATAGAAATACTTAGTGTTCTAAAGTAGATCAGAAACATGGCAGCAAATAATGGAGAGATTTTTTGAGTATTTTAGAGAATGATATTATAAGCAAAAGACCTGGTCTGTGTATCTCCTCAAGGTTAAGGAAAAAAAAAAGCTTTTTTCTTTCCTGATTATGACATCAGTATAATTTTTATATAAAATGTGTAAAAAAAACAAAGTGGAGTAATAACCAGTCTTTCTCTATGTGTATGTGAATATATATATTTGTGGGCTGTACTATAATAATGCCATTGGCCTTCTTGGCCACCTGAGCATGCACTGGTTGATGTTCAGCTGCTGTAGACCAGCACTCCCAGGTCCTTTTCCACTGGGCTGCTTTCCAGCCACTGCCTGAAGCCTGTGCTGCTGCCTGGCCTTGTTGTGACCAAAGTGTAGGACCTGGCATTGGTCTTGTTGAACCTCATGCTGTAAAAAAAGCTTGGATGGCTAGACACATGAAAATTATGTAGGTTTTTTTAAGCAGCAAGGTAAAAAGAAAGTCTTTGTCCATTAGAAATAGGGATGTAGAAGCAGAAAGGATGAAAATTACAGTCTTGTCAATTAGCTTTTACTAATGCTGCGTAATAAGCACCAATGTTTCCACAAGATACTGAAGATGGCTGTAGTCTGAACAGAGAGCAGGGTTATCTGTAACTGTAGGACTCTATTTTGTGTGTAGGTTTGGGTCACAATGAGCCTGTGTGTGCCTGGCTGGCCAAGAAGGCTAATGGCATCCTGGCTTGTACCAGCAATAGTGTGGCCATCAGGACCAGGCAGTGATTGTCCCTCTGTACTTGGCACTGGTGAGGCCACACCTTGAATCCTGTGTTCATTTTTTTTTCAGTGCCTCACTATAAGAAGGACATTGAGGTGCTGGAATGAGTTCAGAGAAGGGAACAGAGCTGGGGAAGGGTCTGGAGCACAGGTCTGATGAGGAGCAGCTGAGGGAGCTGGGGGTGTTCAGCCGGAAGAAGAGGCTCCGGGGTGACCTTAATCACTCTCTACAACTGCCTGAAAGGAGGCTGCAGACAGGTGGGGGTTGGCTTCTCCCAGGGAACAAGTGATAGGACCAGAGGAAATGGCCTCAAGTTGCGCCAGGGGAGGCTTAGGTTGGGTATTAGGAAAAATGCCTTCACTGAAGGGGTGGTCAGATTGCCAAAGGAATGGGCTGCCCAGTGAAAGAATGGAATTAGCATCTGTGGAAGCGTTCAAAAGGCATGTGGGTGTGGGCCCTAGTGACATGGTTTAGTGGTGAACATGGTGATGCTAGGTTAATGGTTCCAGCTGATGATCTGAAAGGTCTTTTCCAACCTAAACAATTTTGTTATATGAAATAGCAATGGAAAAGCTGCATAAATACTAAGAACTTCTTGTCTAGTTTTTAGTTTCTTTTATAACTAAAATGCACTTGCCAGCAGAAGTGTTTTGAAAGTTGGTTTCCCTTATATTAGGACTTGTTCTGCATTTTGTTTTCTGTATTTAGGGTACTCACATCACCTTGACGTGAAACGTACAACAACAGACCTACAGTAAACTGAATACCAGAGAGATGGGAAATATGTTCCTCTTCTCTATTTTGTATTCAAGAAATTAAAAAAAGTAATCTTTATAAATAATTTCAGAGGAGAAGTACCACTACGAAAATCTATGTGTTTGGAGAGTTTTTCAATATTGCATTATTACATAACAAACCAAATGATTTTATGATGCTGTTTTATTCTGCCCATAGAAATAATTTTATTATAAGGAGTGTGTACTACCTTAGGCTTAGTTCTGTAAGTAGTCCTTGGGGATTTCCTTTGTTTTGGGTGGAAAGCACTATTAGATTTTTTTATACTGGTGAAATACTGTATCTGATGGGTTTTGGGAAACTTATTGTAGAAGTTGATGTTCTCCTGCTGGCTTTTATGATTATTCAATATTGTTGAAACAAGCCACTAGGTGGCAATATCAATTAAAAATTTTGCACGACGTGCAATTCAAGTTTTCATCTAAAATGGGGCACTAAGGAGTTTGATTAAAGTGAAAACATTACAATTTGTTGTATGCAAAATTTTCTTGATGTAGAGAGGAAGTGTTCTGCCAAAGCACTTGGTGTGGGTGATTGGTGACTGAGGACACCTGGGTGTATTTGCTTGGATAGAGAGGAAATGTGGTTTCCCCTTTTTGTATGTCTGCAATGTTTGTTAAACATTTGCAAAGGTGAACTATTATCATACTACTTCTTGATGAAACTTGTTTTAACCTACCAGTTAGAATCAGTTGGGTCGTATCAGTGTTACTTGAGAAACAAATCCTCACTGGTGTGAACATGAAACATTTAGAGCTAGTTAATTTAAAGTCAATACGAATTTATTTATGGCAAATTAGAGTGAATGAAATTATGAAATATTTAATTGTCTGTTACAAATAGACACTTATTAATGGATGTGCTGATTATATCTTTTTTGGTGTAGGTGCCGCTGCACTGCACAGCACACAGGCTGGGTTTGTATGTGAGAGAGAAGACTGAAGAGACTTGTCATTAAATAGCTTGTGAGCGCAGCTTAGCACGTATAGAAACCATATCCCATGTCACAGAGCTTGTCTTAGTCTGGTCCTTTTATTTAGATATGTATATCCTTTTTCAGGAAGATGCTTTTGCTGGTGTTTCTGCTCAGGAACTGTTCAAGCTCCTGTTTGGGTTATTACTTTGGTAATACATATAATGAAATTGCTGGAATGCAGTAACAGTGGCATTTCTGCTTCAGTGTGGTTTCACTGGAGCTCCTGTCTGCCTGCTCCATCCTGCCTGTACCACTCCACATGCATTTTTGGAACATCTGTGTAGTATGCTGTTCTCTTGTTAGGCTTTCTTCCTGGGTGCTTTAGTTTTTTGAGGTTTATTTCCAATGCTTTGGCTTGTCAGTAATGGGCATGTCAGTAACCCTGCTGTGACCATCAGGTATTTTTGAGGAGGTAGTGCTGTCTATTACTTTAATACTTGGTCTTTATTTTGTTAGGATTTATAATCATTTTATCAGGCAGTGGCTAGACAAACTAATTTATCTTGGAGTGATTCATATTTTGCCTTTCTCTGTTCTGTTTGTCTGCCGTGTAATTAGGGTTTTGCAGTGACTCTGCTTCTCAGTCCTTATGTCATGCAATTTTTCCTGATCTATTTCTGGTGTGGTTGATACAGCACAAGCATTCCCGTCAAAGTGCTGCTTTTCAAGTGGTGTTAAGAAATCTTGATTTGGTGGTCTTTGTGCCCAGTGAATTCTGTCATAGATCAGACTGGACTGCTTGTTAGAGAGGTTGTGAGTGGTGCTTCCTAAAGTCTGTGGTAGTGTTTCAGTAAGTACGTGTCTAGTATATGACGTCTAGGCAATTAAGGATCATGCCCTTAAGGATTGGATTTTTTTGGGTTTTTTTGTTTGCTTGTTTAAGTTTCTTTGTAGGTTTAACTTCAGATTCTTTTCTATTTTCTTTTTAAGATAAGTAATGACATCATACACGGTGGTATTGTCACTGTAACTTGGTTCTGTGCGTGTGCTGCCTCTGTAATTGCAGGCAGTTTAATCTTACTCTGTTACAGTAGACATTCAAACACTACTGGGATAAAAGGAAAATCTTTCCAAAACTTTATTTTGTGGTAAGACCTATGCCTGTAGAGTCTGCTGCTATTAAGGTTTTATTAAGTTTAATAATTTATAATTTATACACTATGCTGTCAGAGGCTGTGTAGAAAGTGCCTCATGGTTATGGGCTGTCTTAGGCATAAGGATCAGTAAAGCCACGTCAATATTATATCTGGGATAACTGAGCAGGGAATGTAAATGCTAAAATTCACTTAGCAGGCAAAATGAGTTGGCAAATGCTGTTAGAGGTTTTTAGACTCTGTCCCAGAGTCCAGTGCTGACTTTCTTGCTGTTTTTCCTCTTACTGGTATTCATTGTTGCATGTTTCTGTAGGTGAAGTATCCTGGTTATGTTTGAGGCCTGTGTTAAGTGCAAGGCAGAAACTTGCCTGTATTATACATTAGGGTGTATTGTCTGTGATTGTGGCAATTTTGAATCCTGGTGGTATTTCTTTTGCTACAAAGAAACATACTATAATTCTCTTAGCTGTCCTTTTTCTCAGGGCGTATTGTAGCAAGAAATAATGTTATGTCATTTCTGCTTAACAGTTTTTCTTCCATGTGTGGCATGTACTTGGCACAGCGTGTGTCCATGCCCACCTGGCATTCTTGTTCTGAGTGCTTTGCTTTCTGTGATGGTCTGGTGTCTGTGTTACCACAGGCTTACTGTATCTGAGTCTTTTCAAACGGGTCTCCTTTAACAGTTTTCTGACACTTTTCTGTGATTTTCTACCTTAGTGTTGCTCCCTTGCCTCTTCAGGCAGCTCCTGGTTTCTATAGGGACAAGGACAGCTGTGACACAACTTGAACATTCCTTGTACTTCAGTGTCTGTCATGCTTTCCTTGTTGTGATTTTTTTTTCTGATATTTTAATGGTCCTTCATTAGAATTTTCTTTTTCTACTGAGGAATCCCATTAAGAATGAGTCCTGAATGCCTTTGTTCTTATAAAAGCTGGGTCTTCTTTTACTGGTTTCAGCTGGGTTAATCACTAAGCAGGTCCCTGATCACATTTATATCTGAGAGAGCTTTTTTCCTTTGGAAACAAGAATCCTTGAATAAGTTAAAAAAAGGCAAAAACGTAGCAAAAGTCAACAGATGGACTGCTTGAACTACCTGACTCAGCAAGTATCCTATCAGGACTTGTGCTCTGTAGACAGTCCTGTGCATTTCTCTAAGGCCATCAGAAAGTGAGATGCTTTGAGGGATCTCTGGTTTTTTTGTCTGCCTCACATGCTGCAAATGCTTTAATTCCCTTAATTTAAGGCAATTGTAACATTTTTTTTGCAGTGCTTTCCAGTTTGAAGTTTATAGATTGCACATGCTTTTTTCCCCTATGCAAATAACAGTTTTGTTATTTTACCTTCTGCTTCTTAAAGGCAGAGTAAATTCTGTAGGTGTGCCCTTGGTTTCTGTCTCCCAGTGATCCAGCAAAGCAGTACCTTGTTTTGTGTCTAGCAGCAATACAGCCCTGGGGAGCAGGGATTGCAGGCAGCTTCTGCAGTGAGGGAGATGTGGCTCCTGGGGAGGAGGAGATCCTTGAAAGCAGTTGAACACTCAGCACCCATGCTAATTGATCTGTTGTTTCTTTAAAATCACCAGAAGTGTGTAAAAGAGTTCACTGCTTCTTCCTGTACCTTACTGTTTGTGCTCAGGAGGTGCTACCAGTGTGTGTGTGTTTGTAGACCCTGAAATAAGAAGTGTTTCTGGTTCACCTGTGTTCTAGTGGCTCCTTAGTTGTGACCTGACAGGCAGGGAAAAATAATTTGCAGTGACTTTGCAGAACTACAATTAAACACAAAAGTTGACAGTGAGTTTTGGTGGTGGTCTGAGAAATTTTGGAGGATGGCAGTGGTCTTTGCTCCAAAATCATCTGAATCATCTGCTCCCTGTGTGGATTTTCATTCCTATTCAGTACTGCATGCTTTTGAGAAATGGGTTCAGCAAAGTATGGATCTATTTTTGATAGCTGCAATACAAAAACATTTCTTTGCGTGTAGCAGAATTATTTTCCTTACTTGTTTTTTTACTTTGAAAAAGAAAAGCAAATGTAATGCAGTTTGGCTACAGGGCTCATTTTGTAAAATCCTGAATAAAAACTAAAATAGTGTTTCTATTGTGTTGAGTTTTCTCCTGTCTTAGACAAATTATCCACGTAGCCTAGGCCCAAGATCTTGTCTTGAAAGATAATCAAGTTATATGCTGCAGAATCTATTGTGTTCCCATTAAATTAAACTTTGTTTCCATGTGTGTCCCAAGTAATTATTTGTTTACAAGGTACATGTTGAATTTTACTTCATTTTTCCTGCAATAAAAGGTGACTGCTCTGTCAAACATGAATGAAGTTTGACATATAAAGAGCTGTGTAAATGGTAAGTCATGTTTACAGGGTTAAAATTGAAATTTTAGCTGGCAAAGCAGCCAGCTATCTGTGGGCTTACGAACAATTTGAACATAAACACAAATGCAAATAGTAAAGGGAAGTCAGTCTCACAACCACAAAAAAAAAAAAAAGCTGCATCTTTTAGTACCCTTTAGTGCATTTTTTAAATTGGACCTTTTGTTTTTCTTTTTTTTTTTCTTTATCCTCCCACAGAGGTTTGGCAGGTCTGTGGTAGCAAGCAGAATACTGGCCATCAGTCAGCTGCATGCTTGGCTTGACCTCTTTACTACTTTCGTTTGCATTGCATGACTGATAAAATCAGTCAAAAATGCACTATATAGAATGTTTTGCAGAATTAGGTATTTTGTAGTTTGTTGCTAGGAGCATGGGGAGTATATAATAAAAATGCAACTGTCCTTGTAACTGCCATGATATAGTACACAGCCTGATTTTTTTCACTTTAAGAATGAGCAACTTAAGTAATGTGCTAGTCTGAGGTAGGTGAAAGGTCCCACCTGTTGTCCTGTTTAGATTTTCTGTGAGTTCTGTCCTCTTCTACAGTGAGGTTTTCTTTGAACAAAACTTTACTTTTTATTCTTCAGCATAGAAATTACATTTGGCTTTGGTAGATTTAAGAGCCAGAGGACACTGGCTTATGCTTTTGTCTAGAATAGTCTGTGAAGTAAAAAGGGTCTCACATCTTTGTGCTGTGGTAGGTTTAAAATACAATTTTAATTTGCTTTAAACTGCATCAGCTAATGTAAGTAATCTCCACATTAGCATGTTGAGGTGCTAAGATGAACTTTACATGCTAATAAATCCCTTGATGTGCATATAAATCAGTCCTAGACTGAAAATAGTAGCGAATGCTAAAATACCAATTTTTATAACTTCTAAGGACAGGTAATATTCCAGAGAAGTTGCGTGTTTCAAAATCTTCCAGGTACCCAACAGGCTTTGCAAGCGAGAACTTCTTCTAGCATAGTCTTAAAACCAAATCAGGAGATCTGGGTCTCAAAGACAAACCATGAAAATGCATTGGAATTGCCTGCTGGGCAGGGAGTGTTGAATTAACACCTCTGGTTTGGGCAGGTGTCAGAGTTTTGCTGTCCTGTGTCAGGAAGGTGTATTTGAAGGGTGTTGGAGAAGCTTGCAGTAGCTGGAGTAAGAGAGTGGTGGGGAAAAAGGTTTTTAAATCATAGGAAATCAGGTTCTGGTTATTATGTAATTTGTTTATGACAGTGTTCTTGTGATTAGTTATTTCTGCAAGTATTTCTACCCACCCCATTGAATTTATTTAGTGAACATATGCAAAATCTCAATATTTTAACAATTAAAAAATATAATCCAAATTTATCTTAATAAATATTACTAAATGTGAAAATTAGTGTGGGAAGGAAGCTGGAAAGGGTACTTCCATCTTATTTAAATTGTGTAGCTGGTTAAATTTTTCCTAAAATCACCATAAATACTAATCAGAATTGTCATTAAGAAAAAACACTCCTGGACAACCTTGTTATTTCATTTC
Organism: Corvus cornix cornix; assembly: GCF_000738735.6. NCBI lineage: Eukaryota > Metazoa > Chordata > Aves > Passeriformes > Corvidae > Corvus > Corvus cornix. The sequence continues at coordinate 12,811,508 of NC_047057.1, read as the reverse complement.
CTGCTGTGGATTTACCTTGTGCTGGAGAGGGAGCTATGCTGCTGTGAAGATTTTTCTTGTGCTGTGCTGCTTTGGAAAATGGCTTTTGTGTTCTGCAAATCTGGAACTTGTGTCTGTGTGACTGTATTTGTGACTCACTGCCACGCTGTGGTGGAATGGCTGTAGAAAGCAAAGCTTATGGAAATCTCATCACTGTGGTTTTAAAACTGGAACTTTAAGCAAGAATTAGGTATTCCTATACTGCTTTATTTTGGTCTTTAGAATACAGGTCTATCTGCATATCTTAACTGCAGTGATCAGGAGTGTGGATATGGCTTTGAAGATGTGGTGTTTCAGGACAGCAATATGTGTTCTGGTCCACCAGGGTTATAATTTCAAAGAGCCGTGGTTATGAATTCTATGCTGTTCTTTAGTTTGTGTGGTATTATTTAACAATGCATTAAGAAGTGACTAGTGTGAGTGAAGCTAATATTGTGTTACTTAGTTTTTTGAACACCATTAGGGTGATGTAACTGCCTTAGACGTGACTTTTTGCACTTGTGCTGAGGTGAAAAGTATGGAGTGGGCAGAAATGGTTGAAAGGCTTTGTATTCAGTTGTGTGAGAAGAGCAATCAAAGTGCTATTTAATCTTACTATATCAAGTTAAAACACCAAAAACTACAATGGGACACAGCTTAATTTTAATACCAGAAGAACAGGGAGAGAAAGCTAATTTACTTTAAATAAATTAGATCACTAAGGAGGCTGCTTGGGAATTATTTAAAAAAAAGTAATCAGAGAAATTGGCATATTTAGTTTTTCTGGGTCAGATTTGGGGAATGAAGTTTTAAACCAGGCATTAGGGCATTTATTCATATTTGTGGAGGCTTCCATGGAAATAGAAACCCAAAGCAAGTATGAATACTTAGCTATTTATTTAGACAGTGATGGGAGAAAAAAAAAATCTGACTTGTAAACAAAAACTGTACAGTAGCTGATAGCAGGCTGAAACATGAGTAATTAAAATGCTAAGTCAATGTGGATTATTCTAGAATGAGCCAGTGTGAATTTCCTTCAATATTTGAGTGTGCTGCTGCTGGTGATGAACTGAAATCAAGACCTTTGGTAATTTAATAAATCTATATAAGGAGATGAATATGATTAGATTTTTATAGTCTCAGTCTTGTAGTGATTTTTAGCTACTTGCAGCAATACATGTATTTGAATCAAGTGTTCTTGAATCATTATTTGAAAGGCATCCATAAACCCTTGAATCATTATTTGAAAGCCATCCATAAACCAGACAATTTTGTTTTTACATGAGGCCTACATTTAATTTTGTTTTGGGCTCTACATGTTGTTCATTTTTGATGTTACTTGTAGCACATTTGATATTCTAAATTTAACATACTGGTGTTTTTTGTAGTAACTTAGGCTAGGTAAATTCAAAGCCTTTAGCAAAGGTCACGTAGGAATATAACCTCAAGATTCATGAAAGCGTCAAGCTTCTCCTTTAAGTGACATGCCAGAGGTCACTTGGAAAAACATCTTTTAGGCAGACAAAGGAGACCTTTCATTCACATCTCAGACATCAGCTGATGGGGCTCTCCAAACAAATTGTTTGTTTATGTGCATGTCATTTACAGTTATTAAATTACCAAATGAAAGTTAAATACTGTCTTAGGCACTCAGAATATTTGTACAGTCAGATGCTCCATCAAAGCAGGAATTACTTGTCAGATCTAAAGCAGATCAAAAATAAGAGGGTGGGTTCAACACTTGTGATGTTTTAAACAGAACAAATGTTATTTATTTTTTTATGCCTTCAAGTGATAGATCTGTGTACTGCAGAGTTTCCAAAGTAGAATTGTTTGTCAGACTTATTTGTGGATTGACAAAGCTTTTATTTATCTTCTGCTATATGTGTTTTAGAAATTATTTGCTCATTTTGCCTACTTTTGATACTTAGTTAGAGATGACTGAAGATGTTAGTTCTGCTGTATAGTAATATTTTTACATTAACTGTATAGTTATAAACCTGAAGCCCTAATACATCATAGGAGAAAGCAAGCTTTTCCAGTGCCTTGATAAGAAAATAACTAATAATAGCCTGTAAGTAAAGGGAAAAGATAAATTCCTATAAATGTTCTCAGGGTGTTTAAATTTGGAGCAGTATTTGATTTTTAGTCTGCCTTGCAAAGGAAAAATTTTGATTTGAACCTCATTACTTCAAAGTTTTTATCTGAAGGATTTCCCTGCTGGCATTGATTTCAGCTTTCAGAACACAGGCTACTGGTATAAGGAAGAGGCATTTGTACAGGGACTGCCAGGCAGGGTCATCCTAGAGCACAATGCACAGGGTTGCAGAGACACATTGAGCTATCATATTGTACATATGTTTCTTGTTGTAACATTGAGAGTGATGTCTTTTTTTTGTTTCATTTTTTTCCTATACCTGTATTTCATTTTGCAGGAGTTTAAAGCTGATGTAGTGACTTACCTTTCAGATAATGGGAAGCTCTGTAATTGTTTTCTGTAAATAATACTGAACATTGTGATAGCTCACCATATGCCAGCTCTCCAACAGAGAAAAAGACTTTGCATTCTCTAAAATTGCCCTCTTAGTAGGTTTTATATTCTTTCATTTGCCTCCTTCTTGAGAGAAATTATGGCTGAGGGCTCTTGAAGCCTGCTGGACATTTCTCACTCAGGGTAACTCATAAACTCCCTCATCAGTATCAGCAGTTCTGAATTTTGAGATGTGCCCTTCCCACAGGAAAAAATACCTCAAGCATAAACCCAAGTCTGGGGATTGCTTGTGATATCTTAGTTCAAAAAGAATGACAGTTTTTCTACATTATTGTATTCCTTGACTGTAATGATTAAATATACAATAGTCAATTTATTTTTAAGTAATTAGAGGATGCTTTGAATGCTTTGAAAATGAATTCCCTTAAATGTGGCCTTCCATGCTTTGATTGATGATCTACAAATATTAAAGCATTATCCTGTGAAACCCTGTATCACTAGGTTTCAGAAGTTATATTTCTGCCTTTTTACTTACCTTCTTTATTTTTAATGGGATGTAGATTAAATGCACTGGTCAGTTAAGACCTCATTGAAGAGGCAGGACCTTCTGAGATTCAGGGTTGTATGCAGACTATGTGGACGTAAAGCCATTAGAATCTACATAAACCTTTTGACATAAATGTTGCAGATGTCCCTAACACTGATATCTCTGACAGCTGCACTGAAGACTCAGGGGTTTGAGTAATTTCATTCTATGTCATTTTTTTTGCTTCTAGATCTGTTCTCCTTGAACTTGTTTTAATTGATTGTCTTGATGGTAGAAAAGCAAGGACCTTGAACTGGTTTGTCCTGATGATACACACTCATCCATGTGTTGATGACTATTACAACTTGAAGTCTTCAGGGGCTCTTCTCAGTGAGCAGGTAGTGCTTATGACGGTGACAGTGCTATGAGATTGTTACATTTAATTAGCATAATTTGACTTAAAATAGGACTTTCTGCTCAAGAATGAGAAGAGAAGCAATCAATAGACAAAATATTTTGATCTTCGTTTATTAGCTGGTATTTTTTTCTAGAAAATCATTAGGTGTATGACCTTCGGGTTGTTTTTTTTTTTTTTTAAATAGGTATAGGTAAAGTTGTTTAACCTTTCTCTTGCATGATTTGGCTAGGCACATAGTTAGAAATTCTGCATGCCAAATTTGTCCTTGAAGTGATGCTTAGCACCTTCTTTGACAGAGGAGTTTATTTTAACATTGGATGTTGAGAGTAGATTCAGAGTGAAGGTTGGAGTGGGTGAAGGCTACTTTGATCTCTGTAGTTATTGAAGAATCTGGGAAAGAGACCCGTGATCATCTTTTGGAGAACTAGGTGAATAATTTAGCATCTTTTGTGGTTTGGGTTCAGCTGTAGAGAGGAAATGTTGACTGGTCATGCGACTGTTGATAATTACTAGCTGCCACTGACACTGTGCAGTTGCCTACTTCATCATACAGAAGTGTGTGATTCAAGAAAAGCATTAGAATATAAATGAATGGTAGCAGTTTCTCCATATTGCTGCATACTTAGAGGCAAAAAGCAGATAGACACAGTGTTAAATGTATGCACCGTTGTTTTAAGGGTTAAATAATACTGAGATCCTACTATTCAGGCATATAATTAAGTGAATACAGAATTCAGTAGAGATTGAAAGAAATGCACATTTATTTAAGAAATCAATGTGTAGTCATTTTGTCATCTAGTGAAGTCGTAAAACCAATAACAGGAAGGTATTTTAAAGTACATGGTTCTAGAAGACACAGTCATTTAATTCATAGTATTTTCATATTCCTGCTCTCAGAGGCATTGCAGCAAGATTATTACCAATCCCTTCTCCTTCAAATTTTGCATAACATTAATTCCATATGTTAAAGAACACTGTGCTGCTAAAGATACCATATTGCAGATGAAATTGTGTTAGACTGCCAGTTCATTCCACGTGAAGCTAGTATGGAACCATGAAAACTCTTAGAACAATTAAGAAAAACCCCAAAATCCCTGAAAAACCCCTGGAGTGTGTGATGTTGTGCTGTGACTTAAGATACAAAATGCGGAAGAGCATCTTAATTGAGGCTGGGAGCAGTATATCTATATACTAAAAGGCAGCTTCTCAAGTGCGTAGAATTTATGTGAGAGAGGAAATAAGTATGCCTTATCTACCAGCTTGATCACTGCAGGATCATCCCCTTGAGTCCTTCCAAGAAGCATGCACAGTGAATTCTTTTGACTGAAGTATCCTTTTAAGATTTCTTCATCAACATTTGCTGCTAAGCTGATCCTGATTATTTTTTTCCTTGTTACCTACATTTGCCCACTGTGTTCCTCCCTCATGTGCAAATCTGATTGCATCATCTGTCTCTTCATATCTGTCAGCATTGTAAGCCTTCCCCACTCATTCCTTATCTCCTGTAGATGCTCCATTCTTCTTTCCATGGTATTCCTGTCCTATAAATACCCTTCATCACCAACATTTGTAGCTGCTGCACTCACCTTTTTCAACATCCTTAGCCATTTCTGCCATCCTAGCTATAAGGAGTTGAGGGATGATGGATATGGTTGGCAATTGCATTACTCTAATGATAAATGTTGCCTGTGTAGATGCACTTAAAAATGCTTTTATCTCACCATGCTTGCCTTCTCTTCCCCCATGGTATACTCCTTGTATTCTTAGCCCATAAGCTCTTGGTTCAGGGAATCAGTCTTGTCTCTAGGTTTTTATATGGAACAGTATGTTCTAACCCTAACTGAGGGTAATGTAATGTAAACTCTTATAAGAATATTTCATTATTATGTAAGATGTTTTGGCTGGTGTAAATGGGATCCTCAGTGTTTGCTGTGAATTGTGTTTGTGATGGCAGTGTTGGAGCTAAAATATGAAAAACTGGAGTCTTAGTAGGCTTTAAAGTCTGTCACAAATGCTCCATGGCTATAATGCTGAAGGAGATAAAAATAAGGACTTAGCATGAAAATGTATCTTAAAAAGGCTTTAATACTATAATGTAGGTAAGTATTTGGAGCGCACTTATCCTACCATTTCTTTGTGAAGGTACAGAAAGTACTTACTAATGTGTGAAGAAAAAGAAAGTGATTTTAATTGGAAGGTACTATAATAGTCCTCAAAAGGGAAACGTCTGGCATCTCCCTGACAGTTGACACTCTCCAGAATCACTGGAAAAATGTGCATTTTGGATTTTGAATGAATTTCCACTACAGTGTTGTGTCAATAAAACACAAACGTATCCTGGTACTTATTGGGCATGACCGTGGCTTTTTGAGGAACTGTGTGCAGTACAGCTGTCTCTGAGATGAAAGGAAAGTGGTGCTTCAAGAACATAACCAGCGCCAAGTGTCCTCTGCAGCATTTTGCTCACAAAGAGAGAGAAGGCAGTATTATAATCAGTCTGCCTTGAGGAATGCCGCAGGAAAAAGATGACTAATGATTTTTTTTTAAACAGTAAAGCAAACTGCAAAGGAACAGGGATTACTAGAGGGATTTAAACATGGACTGTAATAAAATATTGATTTCAACGCCTTTTCCTCTCTGCCACACTAATGAAAGTTTTCATTGTACTTTGTCAAAATGGGTCTTACAGGGCAGAACTCAGGTCAGTGATGAACATGTCCTCCTCTTCCAGAGAGCCAGTCTAGCTCTGTGGGTATAGCAAGACTGAAATGGTTCTTGTCTCAGCATTGGAAACCTGTGGTGAAACCTGCTGTGAGCTCTACACATGGAAAACACTGAACTGACCGACAGGGTCAGGCGAATTGAAGTGAATATTACTTAATCAGGAGCAGTATTTCAGGTAGCTGTGGGATATATAGCTTTGTGTTTAAAAATGGAAAACACAGCTATTCACCATGCTAGTTTTCCTCATTCATACATAACAATTTACATATTCTTTTCATATTCAGTAGAAGGTTGCTGCTTTTTGAGTCAGTCACAACAATGCCACCACATAACAAAACTATTTGAGAAAATGAACAATATAAAGGAGATTAGTAGTTTAAAATATGTTTTCTCTGAGCACATTCTCTCTGGGTAGATCTTAGGAGGTTAACACACAGCTTAAAATATATAGATAGTCTATTTGGTATACAAAAATAGTCTTAAGAACAAGGTAAAAAAAAAGAGGAGTCGTTGACATGATTCAAGACCATGTACTCACAATGAAGTTAGGAAAGAATGAAGTAAGGAAAGGAGTAAAGGCCTGCCAGAGGGCTTAAACTGGGATTGTGACTAATGATACCACTTGTGAGTAAATACATGCAGATCACAGGTTTGCTTTTGGAATGTGTTAGCAGCTAATGATATGCAGGATTTTATCTCTGCTAGTAACCCCCTAAGTGCCGTTACATTTCGGTCTCATACTTGTGCCAGTTTTAGCATCACCAAAACCTCCTTAACTGGCAAAGAGAGACAAATCTTGGCTGTAAAGTTTGAAAAACTTAAGGCAAAATTTGTGAAATTAGCAGCAGTCTTGAATATTTGATTGTTGTGGCTGTCCAAGGGCAAGAGGGAGGAGGCAAAAATAGGCTCTGCCCCAGTGGCACATACACCAGTGCTATACAAGGAGGGCCAAATTATCAAGTCAGGCATTTCTGGTGTTTTGTAATGACTTAAGTGACTTGCAATGACTGAAAATCCCACACCTGTGTGAATCCTCTGCTCTTTCAGGCTGTTTTGCAAAACACTGATCCTCCCATCTCAGAGGAGAAGTTAAAAAAAAAATAACAGAAAAGAAAAAAAAAGAAGGAAACAAAATCATCCAGTTATCTTCCAGCTGACTAGTTTTTGTGGGTGCTGTGCCAGAAGTGCACAGAAAGTAGTTAGAGTATGGTTGTATTTTGTGTGTGTTTGTTTTTAAATTCTGATTATCTCATGCAACTATTCTTGCTTGGACACTCAGTATGCGTATACTGTTGTCAGGAGTGTAATGGAGAGGTAATTTAAGCTGCTGTGGCACCAATCTGTATGCATGGCAGTATCCAGGTATGAGCCAACCTGTGCCATCACTAGATGGCCTCTCATTAGCTTCTTCAAAGATATTTCAGTGATCTGATACTGCAGGTTAATTGGCAGAATAAAATAATTTATACTTTGTGACATGGTTTAATAATAAAAGATAGCTACAATTTAGGTAGTATTTTCACTTTAATGATTGCACTCTTGGTTTGAATTCTAACTGTATCTTTATATTTTAAAATGTTGCATCATTTTTTTTAATATAAACATTTATTACAAAAGTGTTAAGTCAGAGCAAAAACCACTACATGTCAGCACTCTGGGATGGATTTTGCTACACAGCAAAAGATGACATCTTTGTTGATTGACCTATTTCTCTTTTGCTTGTTACTTGGACTGTGGAAGATTCAATTTTATTCTATCATGCAGCTGCCTTCTAGTAGATTTGTTAAAACCTTAGTTCAGTGAATGGTTACAGGATTAGGTCTTCTATTGTTTAACTGTTCTGTTCAGACACTTTTCAACTGATGTTTACTAAAATGTGCCCTTTTATAAGATACTTTAGTCTTTCTGATGAGGATTCCTTGAACCTGCTGTGTGTTTAAAACCTTGTCTTCTGTCAGGAGTTCACATGCTCTATATATGTGAGCAGATAGTGTGGTATTAGCTTCAAAGTTTAAAAAAAAATGAAATGCACAACTGAGTCAAAAAGGGTCAATAATGGTTGCTGTAACTGTGGCAGTATCCAGAGTTTTTCAGAGCCTGGCCCTGGCTGCAGAACACAGACTGGGGCCATACCTGTTCTGGAGCACTTGTGCTCTGGAAACAACACAGTGACTACATTGATGATTATATTGTGCTGCCAACAGTAGCAAGATATTTATCCCCCATGAAGTTTTATATTTTCTAGGACAGTAAATAAAAATACTGATTCTACAATGGCCTTTACTCTACCCATCACAGGGGGCAATTTGGGGGTGTTCCATATTTAAAAAATAAAGGTTTTAAAAAAATCACAGGTTTTAAAAATTTGGCTTGGTAACCAGAAGTTTCATATGTATAGGGATTAGGGGCATTATAGGTCTGAAAATGTTCTTACAGTCCTGTATGTGTCTCTTAATCCACAAATATATATCTGCTTAGATTTATCCCATTTAACTTTATCAGACTGAGTGCATTTCCATCAGTATTTAAATTTCCCTGTGCTGTTGTGTACTTCTTTGCCTATCTTGCCATAGTACTTAAAAAAAATCAAATACCCCTTTTGTTACTTTGCATAGATATAAGAATGATGACAAGGAAACACAACAGAAATTTCTTTGGTTTTCCCTGTCTGCTTTTTAAAAATTATTTTTTTCAGCCGACATGCCTATGCACTCTTCTTACAATTTTCTTTGAACTTTTATAAGCACTCCATTTTTTCTCCACTGATACTCTCCCTGGTTAGTTGTGCCTTTCCTGTCTTCAAACTTTGTCATATCCATGTTATTTTCTTTTTCAATGAAGATGAAATGTTAATGTGACTGATGACTTGTGTCTGTATAAGGGGATTTATGTGCTGGTGGAGGGATATTAGTACCTGTACTAATATTTATCATGTATGGATTGCAGTGAATAACAGTAATTTAAAAAATTACAGCTGAGTGACTCTACTGTTCAGCAAACTAAAAAACCATCCAAGCCGTAGCCTTCTTTCCCTGTTTATACCTTATAGAAGGAAAGTGAGTTGGTGTCATTAATACACAAAGATGGGTGATGTTGATTGATATTTTAATCCCATGTTAAATGACAACAGAATTTGGTAACTAAATGGGTGAAGATTATATGAATTGATACAACTACCTGAATCTGTACAGCAAAGGTGGGATCCACTTGATCTCATGTGGGTATCTTCAGTGTAGGCATCCACATACAACCTGGTTACACAGACATCTTTATTGTTGGTGGAGAGATGCCGGCACCTGGGGGAAGTCAGCCTGTTTGGGATTAGATTAACCAAGTAATGAGTTGAACTCTGTCCAGAGTTTGCAGTTTTCCCCCTGCCTATAGTAAAAGGAGTTTGGTAACTCAGATGAAGACACTAATAGGCAGAATTAGTTCAATCTGTCTAAAAGTTAGTGGCTGAGAATTGTCATTATGCCTGTTCAGTCAGTGGAACAAGTAGAACTGCAGGAAAGCCATTTTTTATCTCTTAAAAATAATGCTGATATCCTCAATGATCTTGATAGTACACTAGGGATTTGTACACCTGCACATCCTGGGTTTAGTAGCTTTTACAACTGTTCCAGCTAGATTTTTACGAGGATCTTTGGACCTAGCCGAATGTAACGTAAAATAATTTAATTTACACTTCTTCTGGATCTGGCCTTTTCTTTATCTAGTCCCCTTATGTGCTTTCTCAAGCATATTAACAGAGGAATGAAATAATTGTAATAATTCTCCTAGAGGGATAAAGTCTGAATATTTTGTCACTTTCAATCACTTTTCCTAATGATATTTCTAAGAAAAAATAAACCAGGGCAATGTTAAGTCTTGCCTTTTTTTTATTCTTGTTGGAGGAATGGTTTGCTGACTCATTTTGTTTGGAAGTTTTTCCAACTTTAACATAGCAATTTGGGGGTGTTCCATATTTAAAAAATAAAAAAAGCAAGCTCTTTTCCCTAGTCTTCTATATAATAAGCATGAAGAATAACTATATAATAAGCATGAAGAATAACTAATCAAAACTCTGAAGACGATCCAATTTTTAAATCTATGTTTTACTTCTTGTTTCCATGATGTTATTGTACTGCCTTATTCACAATGGGCAAAAGCTGAATTTCTAATGTAAAAAAGCACATGCTGCAGGTTCTCTAAATACACTTTGTACTCTCTTAAAGTCAGGTTAAATTGTACTCAAGATACCATATTTTCCACTGTATAGAAATCTCCAAAACATGGTTTTAAATGTAAGGTGATGGGTGCAACTTGCGAATCTGCCATTTCCTGAGCTGCTCTTGTCATTGCTTAGTTGCTTGTTTGAGTAGAAGCAGCAGTGCAGGCATGGAGGGGGAGTAGTAATGTCCTTACTGTCATGTCCTTTTGGGGGGAAAGCAAGTGTTATTTTCCAGTACATATTCTGGGGTACTGTGTAGACTCTGCACAGAAACGCACACGTCAGTCTTCCTTAAAATATTCAAAATGCTGCTGTTGTCCTTCGCCTTAACGACCTCTTATCAGCTCACTTAAGTTGAACACATTTGCTGCATTTAGTGTTTTCCCTTGTAAGTTTTAGTCCTCATCTTTTTTTAGTTTGCTTTTCTTCCTACACTCTGCTGAGCTTTCTCATCCTTCTTTGTCTATTGTCTTCAGCTGTCTGTTTTCACCTTGGCAACATACCTTTTCTTTGTCAATGTTCCTTCTCTTTCTTCCAGAAATTTTGCTGTATTTTTCTCTTGCTTAATTTTTCTCTGCTCTCAGTGATTTCTGCCCATTTTATTTTACTCCATGTGTTTCCCAACTGTCTCTGTACTCTTTTTAATTTCTTTTCCTTCATGTAGTTACTAATTAACATTTGAAGCCGTATTGGTGATTCTTATAACTTAACAAAATCACATTGTTTAGAATCAATTTGTTAGATGGTCTCTTCTTATGATGCTTATTCATAGTTTCTCATTATGGGTGTTAAATACCAGGAGCAAATAAAGATGATATAAATGTATTCACATTCCATGTTTCCCAAAGGTAGGGGGAAGTAGTAGTGGCATTTAAAAATACATAATCTTTGAAGTGTGTTTCCTTCCTTGTATGGGACCCAGGGTGATCATCGGTGAGGTTTGTCTGGACTAGACTTGCCAGTCCTTTTGAAACTCGAGTGATCTGATTTTCATGCACATATCTTCTGTGACTGTAAACTTAGATACTTTAGGGAATGGTGAATAGGATAGTGAAACTGGAAGAGAATTCAGATAATACAACTTTCCATGCTATTTCATCAGGTTTTTTATCTTATTTAACAAAGTTTTCAGTTTGTTCCCCTGTGTTTATATGAAGGGAAATGCTCTAAGGATGCACCCTTGCTCTGAGTCCTCAGCAAAACCTACAATAGTAGGTAGAGTGTTACCTGTCATTCTGTCTTCCCATTTTCTTTTTCCTTTTCATGTCTTTGTGATTATCTGCATTGGTCAGTTTCTAAAACAGTTTATTTTAGTTCAGTAGGGTTTTACTTTTATGGAAGATGTAACTGACACTATAGGCAGCCGTTCAACAGTATATTGTTTAGATGTTGCTCTAACAACTGCCAAACTTAGGACTGTGTTGTTGAAAACCTGTCTTGCCACCACAGAAGTCTGTGCCTCCTGTGCAGGGAAAGATGTGTAGAAGTCCTGAGTTCCTGGTTTGAAGATGCCATCAGCTGGGTATGAGCACATGGCAGTGATGCCATTTGCTGGCTCATTCACGGCAGCCACCAGTGCTGGGACCAGGAGTGGAGCGCCTGGGGGTGCAGGGGAGGCGAAGTCTGGGTGCCAGGCTGGGTGATGTCCTCCTGCACCTCTAGCAGCATGGCTCAATAAAATCTGCTTCATGCAATCTAGGAGAAGATGGGAGGTACCAGAGGGCTATGACGTTGCCACACATTTGCAGAGTGGAGGGTGATTTCTTGCCACCTACATCACTGTCATACATGAAATCCCTATTTGTGCTTGGTCTTTGCATATTAAGTGCTTTAATTAATTAATTTTGAGTTAAATATTTTTAAATTGAATCTTAAAATTAACCCATCAGCCCAGGTACAAAAATCCAGTTCCATTATCAGTGTTTTCAATTGTTCAAAATAGTTTATTAAGAGAGTTGCACCCTTCCCAATTAAAAATTCCCCAGTTAAAAATCACAAACTTGCCCTTTTCAAACTTCAAACCACTGGTACACCATAAGAGCTACCTTTCCTGTGTTTACTGTATACTTTTACAAGTGTTTTGAGGTGTGTTGGGTGTATTTTAATACTTTTTTTTGGTGTTTTCACTTGCATTTTGATTCCAAGGCCAAAAAAACCCCCACCCAGTCTAATAGCCAGCAGCTATTTTTAGCTACAGAGCCATTACTCTGCAGGCAAGCTCCACGGCAACCTGAAGACCTGAATTTTAATGAAGGCATTGTAACTCCCTTATCTCGACCAATACCACCCCCCCCCCCCCCCCACAACGATGAGCCATTGGTGGACGGAGATGATCCATGAAAGGGAAAACACCAATCACTTTGGACCAAAGGGGTGGGCTGTGGGCGGACTGGGGCGGAGCAAAAACTATAAAAAGGACGAAGTGGAGCGGCCGGGTCTCCTCTCTCCTCTTGCTCTGTCTAGGGTGGCTGTGGGCGACATCGGTGCTGGGCATTAAAAGCCTTACCCCTTTTAAGGGGCTTTTAGTAATTTTTTTAAAGTCAGCCCAGCGCTGCAAGTTCTTTTTCTCTACCTGAGGTCTAGTGCTGTCTCAGCCAGAAGATCTCACATCCCTGCGCTCCTGGGGCATACCATCTACTGAGCCATAGGATCCCAAATTTTTATATTTTTCTAATTCCTGTAATTTTTCAGTTTTTCTGTTTTCAATAAATTAATCTTTTTAAGAGTTGTCTCATTCCTCACAATCACTGTGTCTTCACTACAGAAGAAACTATTTGTAGCCAGCTTTTTAGGCAAGACAATAGCAGGTTTCTCATATGATTGCTGAATTAAGTGATGGGGAAGTCAGATGGAGAAGAGGAGAGGGTGTAAAAAGAAAAAAAGTAAAAAAGTAGAGCTAAAAAAAATAACCTTGAAAGTCTTAATGTTTAAGAGGTAGGTTTGCAGGCCAGCCAAGAACACTTGTAATTTTTCATCAGCAGTGGCTGATTATGATAAAATGTAGATGAGATATTAATGAACAACAGGAAAAAAAAGGCAAGCAGCAGAGATGTAAATAGCCTTACCAATTGCAGGATCAGATCTCATCAGTTCTGGACAAACCTTTGCTTTATGTAAATACCTCCCTTCTTGGGATTGCTTTCAACTCTCTTCTTTCCTATAAAAATATTTTGTCCTTAGTATCCAGAATTTTTTTCTGATCAGATTTTAAAAAATTTCTTCTTCCTTTTCTCATATCTTGCAGCAAAAATTTACAGATATTTCTCCAGTTTCCTTTTCAATCATTTATTGTTGTTGCATATGTATAATTTTTTTTTTTTTTTAAATCATCCCATTTCTTTGAAGAACTGAGCAAAAACAAAGCAAGGGGATATTTTGACATGTATTTGAACGAATGTTGTATGTTTTATCTATAGAATTAAAAATATTCCTAATAGAAGTCCTTCAGGAGTAGAAGGCTTTCATAGCACTCCCTTACCTGGAAACACCTCATATTTTCTCATTCCATTTTTGTCAACATAGTATGTTCTTTTCAATATTTCCAATTACAGGTATTCAGTACATGTATGTATTATGCTGTAATTACATTCAGACTTCACAAAGGCATCTGAAGAATTAACGGTATTTCCGTTCCTTACAAAGTGGGAAGTGTAAGCTGGCTGAATGCCAACTTATCAGTGTTGGGTTGTTTAACATTTGTATCAGTTTAAAGAAATACTTTCCTGTGTTACTGCTATGTCTACTGCACTAGAGAGAAGCCCACTAGAAAAATCCCCAGTATTTTCATGTTGCTATGTTAATCCAGAGCACTGGCAATTAAAGAGTGAAAATGGTATATGTGAGAAAAACACTTAAAATATAATTAGAAGGTTCCTCCTTTCGTGGGCACTGCATGCGTATTTAAAATTTGTCATCGGTACAATTTTATCTCCAGTAATAATTCTGAAATTTAATTTTTCTGTGTTACAGCTTTACTGATGATATTGTTTGCAAAAGATTAAACTTGATCAAGTTGTAATTTAAGAATAGGTAGATCCATTTACTTAACTAAAAATTTTAAAGTAATGATGCTATGTTAATGGAGAATCATATTTGTTCTCAGGTGTGATCATTACAGCTTTATCGTGGTTACTGGGGGTGTGTGTTACAGTAGACAGTGATTTCCTTCTATGCAGTGTCTCAGGGGTCTTTTTTGCTGTCAGTGGTCGTGGTTATGGCAGTAGGAAGGCACAACCATGTGCGAGAGGCAGGGATGGTTGCAGTCAGTGCACGTGCATTTCTAAAGACTGGAAAGTGGTGGTGCTTTCATGTTAAGTTTCTTCTGCCAGTTGTGTGCTTTAGCTCAGAGATAGCAAAGGTATGAGCAGGTGCCACAGATCCAAAGCCTTTTCCTTGCAGTAATTGATGTTGGTCTGACAGGCTCTAGCAGGATTTCAGAGCTTGCTTTGGCCCTTCAGTTGTCTTTTCTACAAGAAACAAGCTGCAGAGAACATACTTGAAGGATGGCTGACTGGTCAGATACAGAATTTCGAGGTTTGTTTAATGTTGGGAAGGTTGCTGTGAGGCAAATCCTTTCTATTTCATTCAATGGTCACTGGTTCCAGAGCCTCTACGACTGAGTGGACGTGGTCAGGCTTATTTACACAGGAGTTGTACTATGTTCAAATGTAGGAACTAGAAGTAAAGCCAGGAGTATACGATGTTATTTGGTGAGTGTGGCATGGTACAGCTGGCATCATTATCTTGGTTTTGGCACTTTTAATGGCTGCTGAGGATGCTCCTCTTGCTCTTATTCCTTCATGTAAAGCCACTTTATTTTTCCCTATTCTGCCCCTTGTTTCTATTATAAACAATATGGAACATTTAATGGGAAGTTTGACAGAGACAACTCTGTAACCTGTCCAGTGTTCCTCGAGACTTAAGACTTTGGGTAAGCTGATCACCATGTGGATCCATGTCCCTCCCAGTGGGACACAAGTCACTGCTAAAGTGGAAAGATTTTTGGCTTGCTTTGGGCTTGGAATAATGTGCTTTTTTGATGGAGCTTTTCCTGAGAAGTGCTTGTACTCTTATGAGGCCAGGAAGAGATGAAACAAGTCCTTCTCATGTCCTAGAGGAACAGAGCTGAGAATGTTTTTGCATCCGAAAATTCAAGGAGTATAAGAGCCCGATGATCTGCTGGATAAGAAATGTCAAAAACCTTGCAAGAATATTTGGAAAAACCAGTTGTGTAGATACTGTGATGATAATCACAATATAAAAAGTTATTGAAAAGCATTTGGTGAATATGCTGTCTAATTATTTTAATTTTAAAATATTTCTACTATAAGGATTCCTAGCTGTAAATTTTGTAACAAAAAGTAAAAATATAAAGCTTTTTAGAACAGTGTGAATGATTCTAAAAAATATGACTGAGAAGAAATTCTAACCTGAAGTTTAAGGTTATAACACGTATTCAATACTTGTGACCTCGTTTAATCCTTTTGGGTAAATCATGTAACTTCATCTCCTAGGAGAGGGAGGAATCAATGTGTGCAAGATTTTATGAGTCATTGCTTTAGTCATTGCTTTATAAGGTTTTCTTTAAAACTGGAACTGTCATTCTGCTACATTAGAGCAATTTATTTTTTTTCTTGAATTTTGAAAAAAACCCCAAAAGCACATAATAACAAATGATGGAAAAATAATACTAATAATGCTAATTTTGGATTAGAAATCAGAAATCATTCACTCCATCCATTGAGTTAAGATAGTAAAGATAGTAGAAATGATGCAGTTTGAGGGTGTCTAACACTCATTTTGCTGGAAGTTGAATTTTTTTCAGCTTTGGCAGAAAAGCTGTCCATGTATGCTTGGCAAACCACTACCTCTAGACAAGCTTTGGAAAATACAGCAGATGACTTACTTTATTTTATCTAACAGAATAATAAGTTCTTAAATCACTCTGTCTGTAGCTACCTTGTGTCCAGTTATTTCTGTATGGAAGTATTTTTTTTGCCTAGTAATAACTGACTGGCAGCTGATTTTTAAAGGACAGAGGATATGTTTTAACCTACTTACAATATTTTGTGTTGGGTTGTTGTTTTTTTTTTTTTTTTTTAACCCTAAAATGAATAAACTTGTAGGAATAAGCTTTTTGCTTTCTAGCGGCTCTAGGAAATGTCCTTAACTCTGTCCCTTCCAAACAAAATCTTTCTCATAAACCTTAACTACTTACAAATAATGAAGGTCAGTACATCAATAATTGGTAAATAACAAGCACAGATATATTTGGGGTTAATAGTGCTTTCCTTGGTGTGCTTACTGGTATTTAATCTGACAAGTAGTTATGCAAAATGAACATTTTTTTTTTCTTTGCAGAATGGCTTTCTGTAGAAGCACAGATTTTCAAAGAAACTTAAGTCAGAGTTGGTTATTGGCATGAGATGAGAGGAGGGAGGGAAAGAAACAACGTGGTGCTGGGCATACATCTGGTACAGCAAATGCTGCCAGACCCAGCAGAACTAGGAGAATGAAGAATTCCTCTTATTGTCACCTTTGTATTTCAGTAAGCACTTCATTAAAGAATATTACAGTCTGGCAATAGATAAAATGCCAGATTATGTCAACGAGGCTTAGTTATGTGGGTGACTAAAAGAAATTCAAATTAATAGTTAGCTTTAGCTAGTTAAATATAGTTAGGTAATTCTGCTTCCCTGTGTTCATAATGGGCCATTTATTGACTAATTGTAGCATGTTGTAATGCTTTTTGTCTTAAATATGTAATGCTTCCTCAAATTTATCTACAAACTTCCTCCAAAATTATTCTCTCATATATATATATATATATATGCATGTATATATATGTATATTAAAACTGTAAAGCTATATTAAGACACTATTAAAAATTCTTCAGAGGTGTAACTTACGTGAATTATGTATATTTACGTATTTGGAAACTAATTATTTAAACGAGTAAAAAACAAATTCATCTGTGCATTTTGTGTGGTTTTTTCCCTTTTGGAGAAACAGAAACAAAGTTGACTGTGTGGTGGATGTTCTCAAGCTTGTTTTCACTCTTGTGGTCTGCAGTGTGTATTTCCTTCCTACCATGTTTCACTCCTTTCTATATCCTGTGTTTGTCGGTGTCCTCCTCGCGGTGAAGATTCAGTAAAATGTTAAGTACTGGTGTTGCTATTTTTCTTGAGTAAAATACCATTGTTCTGTAAGTTCTCAGTAAACAGTCTTCCATTTTCTTCTGCAAAAACAAGGCATCAGCTACCATTAAATGTATCTACTGTCTTTCAGATCAGCTTTGGCCTCTATATCTGTTAAGGAGAATAGTGCTAGCAACTGTCAGTGTCATCTGGATATGAATGATGTCTGTCTTTAAGAATTAGGGTAGACTTAACTCTTGGGTGCTAACTGGGAGTAGCAGCCATTTTGAAAAAAGACAGGTTTTTCTCAGAATATTTTCTGAAAGTATTGTTTTTCAGCCACAGCTCATGTCTGGAAAACTGTTTAGAAGGATCACAGTGATATTACTATGAATATGAATATGTTTTTTAAAAGTACCTGAGCATGTGATTGCAGTAGTTTCAAGTATATCAGAAATGTAAAAAGCAGAGGCTCTGAGATCACTAAGAGAAGATCAGAAGCAACATGCAGTTTCTCAAAAACCCCAAACGATACGGTACTATTAAGTCCAGTTAATGTACTTGTAGATACTGAGTAAATCCATCTTCCCCTTTATGCAAGGGAAAATGGAAGACTTTAAAAAAATTTCCTATTTATTTTTTCCTCTCATTAGATATTGACTTCTATTATGTATGTCTGCCAAGATGAGCATGAGTGGGACCCAGCTGTAGTTGAACTTGTGCAGTGTGTAGAAAGAAAGGATCTGTACTTCCTGTTTTATCTTTTATCTGGTCCCTAAGACCTTGTGTGTGGGATGAGGGAGTGTTTTTTCAAAACATACTTTACATTCAGAGCAGTAATTAAAACATGACTCTTACAAAAATGTTTAAAATTTAAAGTGCATTTCAATATTACTGACTTCTTCTTATACAGGTCTTTAGGAAAGGAGAGAGTTTGCTTTATCATTTTGAAGTAAACAGTTTCTTAAAATGGTGATTTTAATATTTCAAGTATGGCATAACCTTAAAAGTTCTATTGTAATTTCCTCATGCTCTGAGCAGAAATATTATTTAACATATTGAAGAGGAATAATACTAAGAATAGTAATGTAATCTCCTCAACAGGAGATTGCAAACAGCTGGTTTTCTGTCACTTACTCTTCAGTGAGGCAGTCACTGGCTTGTGTATCAGCATTGATGTGAATGTTATGCATGAAAGACCTGAAGAAGTCCATAAAGCTACTATTTTTTTCTTCACTTCAAAAGCTTAGTAATATCAGGAAGAACAATTTATTTTAGGGCAGTTATACTCATTATGGTTCCATACTACTCCATTTAGTATTCATATGCTTATCAAATTTAGGCATGCTCTGGATTTGTGCCATTTTGAAACCCCTGTTTCAACCACAGAGCTTGTGATTCTAGCAGTCTTTTAGAACTATTTATTTTAAAAGTACATGATCTAAAAGATATAAAGCAGTGAACCTCTCAAGCTGTGTGCAAATCTGTCTAATTTTGTCTGGTGTCCAGTGCTTCATCAGGGGAATTTAAATTTATTGCCTTCTTTTGTGTTGTTTAGCATGTCACTTGTTACAACAGTTATCCAAAGCTCAAAACATAGATCTGTCCACACCAAATCACGTTACTGATACCAAAGTTCTTAACGCATTTCATTACTTCAAGGCTGAAAAATTACTTAGAATAGGCAGTTTGATTAATTTGATTTGTTGAATAGTTTCAGATCTGTCTTCATAGATTCATTTGGGAAGCAGGACTATTTCTTTTAACAGTAACACTGGAAGTAGTCAACTTGCAGCAGGATGAGAGTTTTATAGGCAAACTGTAAGAGCCAAGCAGCTGTAGCTGTGATATAAGGATGGAAGATTCAGTGGAGAATAGACTAGGATGGATATTGATAAGGAAGTACATGTTTAAAGACAGTGTAGAAGAAAGGCTAAAATCACCTCAAGCTTGTGTCCCAACATACACACCACACAGAAAATGGAAGAAAAGCTCTGAACCTGCTAGTGTATGATCAGATTATACTAACAAAATGTGTGTGGATGAGCTTACCTATTAATTAAAAACGAAGTATCTTTTTCTTGCATCTGTTTAGTATAATATTTATTTTAAAAAGCATATATGGAAACTATGTATGGCAGGCTTTACACTGCAAAAAATTGAAGGTACTTATGTTTAGCTGCTACTTTGTCTCTTCCTTTGCACCCAAAAGGCATGGGGGTTGCAGGGGGAGAAAGCTGTATTAGTTGAGTTCTGCAACAGTGGATCTCTGCCCTGGATAAATTTAATACATGCACTGTCAGTAAGATATTTTAATCTTGACTGATGAACATGTTGTAGACCACTGAGATAATCTGTTTGTGGTAGACATGATTAAATTTTTAGTGAAACAGTGACTTCTGTCACTTGACTTTGAAATTGTGGTGACTCTGATAACTACCCATATGTCATAGGGAACAGTTTGTGCAGTGCCATATACCTTGTCCACACTTTTCCATCTGTGCTTCAACAGCAGCTAGGGTTTTTTATTTTCTTTGATTGTGGAGAGCTCTTGTGTGGTCTTTTTATTGATAAAATAAATAAACAAAACTCCAGGCTAATTCTGCTCCTCTGATTTTCTTTTCCATCTTATGTATATATTCCTCAGAGATTCCCAGTTCCCATATCAATTTTTTTTGTTCTTCTTTCACACCGTTGAAATAAAAAAATTTCTCTTCTTTAAGAGTTTCTTCCCTTCTGAAGTTTTTTGTTCTAGATTTGGTGGGGAAACTTCAGGTTGTTTGGAGCTTTTGGCATGATGCTCTCTGAAAATCCCCTGTGAGTTTACAAACTGCCAGCATCTCTTTCTAGGACTCCCCTCTCCATTTTTCCAAGCCTCTGGTCTCTTTATTTCTTGGCAAAGCAAATGGTCTTTCTCTAAAAGGAGATTCCTTCCTGTTTTTACTTGATCTGTTGCCTTTTTCTCTGGTCGAACACAGAATTTGCACTTGAACATATTGGAGGAGGCAAACATCTTGGCTAAAAAAGAAATAAAATTATCGTTAGTTTCTGCTTTGCTTTGGCTTGAAAAAATAAAAATCATGATGATTAGGAAGCCATTTTGGGCAGTGCAGAGGCTTTCTGGTTTTTGTTTTCATTCAATCACAGCTTGAATAGTATGGCTTTAGGAGACTTAGTGTATCTGCTTCTCTCAGGGCTTGGCTGACAGCCAGTTGTCTGGCACTTGATCTGTACACAGTGCGAAATTACGCAAAGTGGGCTGATGAAGTGCATGGAATGACTGAGGAGTTGGTGACAATGATACTACCCCATACCTGAACTTACTGTTATTTTGTAGCTGAAGAAATTTGCTGCATTAACTGCTGCTTTGAGATGTGCAAGCCCTAATTTTCATTCATCTTCAACTTTTTTTCAGTGTTACGATCTATTCTGGATGTGGTTCTATGTAGAGTGCTATCTTTTTTGTGGCCTCAGAAATTAGGACAACCCAAAACTCTTCAGTGAGGACATAAATGCGTGCTCACTAAGCAGAGGTTCACTGTACCTCTGGGTGCTGATCAGTCCAGTTATCTAATTAAGTCATGAAACCCATTAAAGGTGGTTCTTGGAATCTGTAACAGGTGTAGGTCCTGAACAGTCCAGCATTTGCCTTTGTGCCCCTTGTGTAATTGAGGTAAACTGAAGGTGGAACTGTTAGTTCTGTGCTGGGTTTGGAGGGTGTTGAACCAAGAAACCTCCAGGAAGAGCTGTTCAGTTGTAAAACTTTACTTTTTCCTCTCTTTTCTTTTTCTGTTACTTTGAGTTTAACAAATACTACTGTAATTTGCATTCTTCTGGTTGCAAAGGCTGGTAGAGTGGTGCTATGGTGACTGCAGTTTGAAGGTTTTTTTCTGTAGTTATTTGGACTTGGGATGCAAGTTCTAAGTTCTAATAAATTCTGTAATTGAGCCCAGATTTCTGGATATGTAATTTATAAATAATCAAAATAAATGAAACATTGCTATTTCCACAGCCATTATTCTCTTATGGCCTATAGGCACTTAGTGTAAAACTCATCTGTTTTATTTTGCTGACATTATTCCCACAATCAGTTTTGATGAGGAGTGATAGTGATGTTATCAGCCTGACCTTACTGATGCAATATGGATGTGTAAAGGTACACATTTGCTTTTATGAATGAACAAAAGGGGTCCACTTGCAAAAATGTCAGGTAGCAGAGAAAAAAGATTGGTAAATCCCAAATAAGAAAATACTTCAAATTGACGGAAGAGAAACAGAGGAAAGAAAAACCCCAAAATCATGTGATGAAAGTTTTATCTAATTGTGGAGTAGAATGCTCATTAAGACATTAGAATTTTTTTTTCCTGTGAGGTCTCATTTTATTTAAATTCTTCTTGCAGCAATATTAAATAAGTCTTTGTTGTCACTTGGTTACTAAAAGTAAAATTAAATTATGTGCTGTGATGCCATCATGGAGAAATGTCTGTGCATCTCTTAAGAGAATCCAGGGACTCAAAGTTTGCAGTGAAGTAACTTATATCTTGGGTTTGTTTTTAACATCTTGTAGCATACTGTTAGCAATAAACTATTAGTGTAATAATCTCTAGACATCTATTGCAAAGCCTATGTGGAGACTTAATTATGGAATAGATCATTTGATCACTTCATCCCAAACTGTGGATTTTGTTTTGCTATAAAATCTTGCCTTGTTAATATCTGTTTATGTAATCAATTTTCAATTTTAAGCATCTTCAGAAGAAATTAAAAAACTTGTTGGACTTTGAGATTGAGGATCATATCTATTGGTGTCAGTTGGTGTCAAGGATCTGTGGTAGGGGAAATGAACTTCAGTTCATCCCTGCATTGGGATGTGAGTCTGGGTGTGCAGAGAAGTATCCCACTAGCTGTGATGGTAGGAACACTCGCTGCCTGGGATGGACAATGGTAAAAGACACTTTTTATGGTACTTGCAGTCATGCAGTGGAGCCAGTTGTGAACATACTGACATTTAACAGACATGTTTCCAAAGATCTGAGAGGCATCTACTTTGGATGTGAGAACTGAGATACTTTTGGAGGTTACTCTGAATAGTATGTTTTGGGAAGAGCAAGTCGCATATGCTTAAAGAAGTGATGATCACTTGCTAGCTTGCAAGCCTTCCACCAGAGCATGAGGGTGATAAACTCATTCAGATAGTAATAATATTTTTGTAACTTTGGTTGAAAAAAAAAAATTAATTAGTTATCCAGCTTCTCCTCTGTTTTCAGAAATTTCCGAGGCTTTGTACCTGAGATAGGTGTGAAGAGAGAAAGAAAATTCAGGTTGAAGGTCTTCTGTTGTGGAATGGTTAATCCCAAACAGTTCGGGTTTACTGTGGCTGTAAACAAGTGGATGTAGTGTTGCTCAGGTCTTACCAGTATTACCATAGGTGGCACTACGGTCTCTGGCGAGGATATGATCTTACAATGATGCTCATGTCCCTGACTTTGTTCTTTGGGTTTTTTGGGTCACAAACCTCTCGACTCCAGAGCTGCTGGTGAATTCTCTTTTTAGCAGTCCCTGTTCTGCTTCGACAGGGTCTTGTGAAGTGAGTGGCAGGGTACATCTCCCCTTGGTGACAGCACGCTGGGTGTCCGTGCCTGGGCGTGCTGCCAGCGTTTTGGTAATGAGGCACCAGCCCAGGCCTTACCAGTGCTGGATTGGTGATTACAGAATCACGGATGTGCTGAGTGGGAAGGGGCCCACCGCGATCAAGTCCAGCTCCTGGCCGTGCACGGCACCATCCCCAAGAGTCCCACCATGTGCCCAAGAGCATTGTCCAAACGCTTCTTGAACTCTGTCAGGCTGGTGCTGTGACCGCTGCCCTGGGGAGCTGTTCCAGTGCCCAACCACCCTCTGGGTGCAGTACCGGGTATTAAAAAAAAGAAAAGAAAAATAAAGGAAAATGAAACACAACTTTTCAATGTATTTGGGGGACATTAGAGGCAGGCCCCTACAACCGAAATCCAGGTGTGCCTAACGTTTTCCGCGTCTGGTTCTCACCCGTGTATGAAAGTAGTGATTTAATACCTCGCTCTTTGTGACAAAAATGATTCAAAGAGCCATATTTTTCAGGGCTTTTGATCTGGAGGCTTTCGCGGGTGTGCAGTACCTCTTTGCAAGGTACCCGGGAAGACGATCCGTGTCGGGAATCCTTTGTTTCGGCGTTTTTTCCCTCGGCAGGTCCCCCCGCGTCCCCCCCGCCGGCGGCAGCGGTGGCGCGGCCCCCGCGGTGCCTGCGCGCGCTCGGGCGCGGAGCGGCGCCCCCCGCTCGGTGATGGTTCCGCCCGCCGTGCGCGGTCATGTGCGCGGGCCCGGCCCTCCGAGCGCGGCTGGGCGGCCTCGCACAGCGCCGCGTCCCGGGCCTCCGGCGGACAAAAGGGCGCAGGGAAGCGAGACCTCCGGAAGGCGAGGGCAGGCGGGGTCGGTGGTGAACGTTTTCTGATTTTTCCAGAAATCAAGCAGAAGACTGAGCTGCTGATGTCAGTTAACTCTGAGAAGTCGTCCTCTCCAGAAAGGTACGGCCGCATCCCCGTCCGCATGAACGCGGGGCTTCTCCCTCTGCCTCCGCGGGGCTGCTGGCATTGTCCGCGTGCTGCATGCTGGATCTCTCACCGTGCCCACCCAGCCTCTCCTCCTGGTCGAGCTTTGTGCGTTTTTGCCGAGGGTTCCGGGTCCCACCCTGTCCCCCGGAGCCCGGCGGGCTGCAGCATGCGGATCGCGGCGGGGCGGGCTGGGCTGGCTGGTGCAGACCCCGCGTCCGCGCCTGTCACGCGAGCGGCATCGCAGAGACCCCGCCGTTCTGCCGCGCTCCCCGCGCTCCTGCCGCTTCAGATGGGCAGGAAATAGAACTTGGCGAAGCGTTTCATGCCCTGTTATGTGGAAAAGGGAGTGTCCTTTGGAAAGTAGCTCAGGAATCGCAAATCCCCCTATTAGTCACATTTTGTAAGATAGATGTGATCCCTGTTCAAGTCTGTGCTAGGAAATGGAGCAGTCGCTGCATGCAGTAATGGTTCATGCCTGCAGGTAAGGACAAAATGACTCAGAAGTGTTCTTAAAGCAATTATTTTATCTGTCCATCAGATTAGTGCTATTTCAAGTAGGTGTTTCATTTTTAAAGAAATACTTAAAGGAACTAAATGTACATTTAAGTCTTCTGACGTGAAATAGCCTCCTAGTGATGATTTTGTTGATTTCAGATAAACCAGCCCTGCTCGCTTCTGTTTTGCTTGCAACTGAATTTTAGGGCATTTTTATTTTTGAAACTGCTTCAGTCTAGAGAAACATAATACCATTTCCCCCCCATTATTTACAGTAAACATTTTGGCTGTATGCAAAAGACCCTCTGAATGTTCTGTTTCTCCATTTTAATATTGGACCTTGGCAAAAAAAAATACTATTAATTTTAAGTTATCAAATTGTGTTAGGCTGAAATGATGGTCTGAAGTTTATTTTATTGAATGGCTCAGCACAGAGAGCCATGATAAGGCACTGAATGCTATCTTAAGGAAACAGGCTAAAAGACATCTTTCAAAATGAACGAGTGCTGTGTGGCATGGGTGGTTTGAAAAATCAAAATGAGCAATTCAATTTGACTTACAAGTGTATTTATGTAAGGTATGTAGAAGTAAACTGCATTGCCTTTCACCAGCTGTAGTTATAACAAAATATCAGCAATGAGAGATAGAGAAAATGGTGGGGGGGAATGGGATGTTAAGTCACCTTTCCAAAATGGAGAAATATAAGAAGAGCTTTGAGAGAAATTTTAGTATTTACTTGTTCAAAATGAAGAATGAGGAGAGAAAATGCAAATATTTATTTGGTAACCTTTATCCCACTCTTATGCCTAAAATTTTTAAGTACAAGACTCATAAAATGGTGGTGGTAACACGGAGGGTGATGGAGTGAAAATAGTAAAGGAAACAGGTGTTAACTCGAATTTTGGAAAGACTTTTGTTGGCATTGCTGTGTGGGAATTTGGTATGTAACACAGATATTTATTTTATCAAAATGAATGTTATGCAGCACCCAACATCTGATCAGTCTGGTTTTGAGCAGAACATGCTCATAGTTGAACTAATGGTAGTCCTAGATGAAGAGGTCCTTTAAAGGCTCATAACACACAATTAGAAAAAGATATATTTGTCTGAGATTCATATGAATGTGGTTTATTAAAACGTAAGTTTTTTTAACAGCACGATGTGTTATCATGCAATAGAGATTAAAATGTGACTGTTGTATATGAACACAGATTTCTTTTGAGGATTTAAATATGTGGTACTGTTCACCTGGAGATTGATTTGACATATCAGCTGCATGGTCAGTTATAAATGAAAACATTGTTATGTTTTATAGGAGAGTTTTTGTTTTCTGTTTTTTGGGGTTTTTTTAGAAATAACCACATTCTTTTCACCTATCTAAAAATAGACTGAATTTTTTTGCAAGCTGTTATGAAACAGTGCTGTCTATCCTATTAGCTGCCAGTTCCTTTCAAGGCTCTTTGAAAATTAATATGTAAGATTTTTAAAAAATAATTATAATACTGGGTGTCTGAACTGCTAAAGTGGCCTAATCTGCTCTGTAGAAAAAATGCGATGTGTGTTTATGCCATACAGACATAAGAATATGCATGTTCTTGAAAAACACAGAAAGGGAATTAATTCTTGCATATTTATTTATTGCTGCTTTTTATCCTTGCTCCTAGTGGTTAGAGTTTTTGAGAAGCTCGAGTTCTCCGTGTGGGAATGCTGTGTGGAAGATCTGAAAGAGTCCATGGCTTGTTTCTTGTTTTCCACGCTAGCAGAGGCTGCTAGACAGCGCTTGCATAGCCAGAGGGGAGGGGAGAGGAGGTGCTCTGCGCATTTACAGAGACTGATGAGATGGGCATAGAGAAGGAAGGAGAGAGAAGCCCATTACTTGCCTCCTTCTTTGGTTGGTCTTTGTTTTTACAAGACAGTTTAGTGTTTGTAGGTTTTCCTGCTCATTTGGCAAGTTCAACATGCTGTCACGTCTTACTGATGAGAAGAAAGCTGGAATATAATGGATGGTTTGGCTGTTGTGGAGGCTCAGCATTTTAGAAATCCTTCAGTGTTTTGTTAGGATAGTTGTTTGTTATAATTTTGGGAACCTTTTAGAAGACATTAGGAAGAAAGATGAACCTTTTTGTTGAGGAACATATGAGATGTTTAAAGACACTGGCAGCCTTGAAAAGTAAATTAATACAAACCTGAGACATTATTCATAGATTCCTTCCTTTCCCCTTACCTTCTCCTTAGAAAAACTGAAGTTGCAGAAGTGAGGTGATAAGATTAAGATACCTGTGTTTTGGTGTGCTATGGGATATTTCATTAGCAGACACAATCAGACAGCATCTCTGTGTCCTAAATTTCCGAGTAGTTAATGCTGCCTTTGGCCAAAGTCCTGGTTCCTTGTTGATAGGGTAACCCAGGTAACTGTGGATGCATGTGTGCACATGGACTGGGCGGTGGATCAGGTAACCCGCTGCAGCTGGTGTTGCTGAATTGATTTGTTTGGTTGTCTGAGCCTTAAGGAGACCATGGATGTTTTCCTGCAGTGTGCTTACGATGTGACACTCACCTGATTTCATTATCTAATAAATAGTAATTAAACTACCACGTACCCTCATATTCTTTGTGTTTTCCTGGAGGCTGCATGAAGGTCCACGTCTTGCAAGTGTCATGAGGAAGCAAGTAGCAGCACCCAGATGGAGGAGAGATGGTCTTTCAGGAGCTCTCCAGGAAAGCCAAAATACTTTCATTTCTGTTGTATGAGTTATGCACTCTTCTCATCTACGTATTCTCATCACAGTATAGTGAACCCTTTGAGTTGCACAGATTTTTTTTTTTTTTTTTTTTTTTTTTTGCCTTTTTAGGGGCCGTGTGGAACTCTTGGCACATTTCTGTTTTTTTTTGAGAAAAGTTAATTCTTTCACCTGGATCACTTGATACTCTTAAGACTTCAAACCTAATGTATGTAGTATTCTTTTTCACATATTAAGACAAAGAACTTGTCATTTCTTTAGCTCTGATTTTGGATTCTAAATCTGTGTCAGCAATGCAGTTTGACTATGGAGCATTTTCTGATAAAGGTTCTTGGCAAGGCTGATCACTCTGAAGTGTTTGACCTGCTCTTTTTCCCTCATTCTGCAAAGGCTGCATATGCATGTTTCTTTGAAATAAGTTTCTGCTTCAACGTTTTTAAAAGAAGTTAATAGTGGGCACTCATGAACAGTCTTAAAGTAGGTAGCTGGTGTGTATATAATTCAATTTTCATGATTTTGAGGGGTTTTATAAATAACAGTAAAGGGAAGATACTTTCAAATGACGAGTTCGTGTTAATGGGTAGAAGTATTTGGGTTTATGGAACACTGGTGGTTTTGGTTTGGCTTTTTGTTGGGTTTTTTTTTTTTGGGCCTTGGGCTATATGTACCCCCTCTATCTTTGTAATTTATCTTTGAAGAGCAGATTAATGTATTTCTCACTGCTTTTACATGGTTTCTTCATCAGGTCATGCCATGGAGGTAGTCAGGGATAGTCAGGGATAAAAGAAAGGAGGAAGAAATCTAAAATAATGAGAAGGAAGAAAAAGGATGGAGACTGAGTACTGTCTGCTTCCTTTTCTAAGAGACCTAATGTTAGTTATAAGAGGAGGCATTGTGAAACAAGTTATGATGTTGAAAGATTGCTTCAGGTTTCGGAACATCAGGGAATTTTTTTTTTTCAGTTTTTGTCTGTGTGTTTCTCTTTTTTAATTTAATTGTGGGTGCACTCCTTCTAAGGCAGAAGTGTAACTTGTAATAAATATAGAAAAAATGTTTAAAAGTAGAAACCATCAGCTAACAACATGGGCTATAAGCTGATATTGCTGTGTGTCAGATAAATGGTTTGGAATAATTATTAGATAATAGGGCATTGTAAGATAATGATTCTATTACTTATGTAACTAACGTGGAAAGAAAAAATAGTTGTCAGAATAATGCAACTATTTAATCAGTTCCAGTAACTTTTAAACACATTTTCAAAATACTGTATTTTCTTCAGTTCTCTTCCTGCTTTACTTGTTCTTTTTTATAGGATAAAAGAAGTATTGCACAGCTTCTGCTTCAGGACAGTTCAAACCTATTTTTAGTAGTCATACAACTACAACTTCTGTGTTTTGTTTAATATATGGTAACAGTGAACAGTATATATTTTTCCCCCTTTTTTCCCCCCAAATTACAAGCTGATTCTATTTGTTGTATTTTATCTCAGAAGTAGAAAGAAAATCATCCTATCTTAGTGTGGGCCCTAAGCTATTTGTCCAGGGAGGCACTTGATTCCACCACCAATTCTGTTGGGTGAGAGTGTACTTGTATAGCTCTCTTACACTAGGTGCTTGATTTTAGATTAGCAGTCCTGGCCCAAAATAAATCATACGTTTTGTGTGGTTTTCCTATTAAAGGTTTCCTAGTCTCACTTGTTTTAGTGTGCAAGGCTTTTAAGTGAAGTATGAAAGGGATGTAGAGGCAAGGAATGTTGCACATGCCATTGTCCTTGTGTAGGAAAAAAATGGAAATAGCCTGTATAGAAGCAGCCACTTGTGGAGCAAGTCTTTCACTTGAGGTGATATTTTTAGGGGATACTGTACTCTTTTTTGGAGCTGGGAGTGCCTCTATCAGTTTATCAGTTGGCTTTGAAAAGATGGAGAATTTGAAGTGTATTTTGGTTTTCGGGGATAGACTTGATTTATTTCTGTTTCTGTCTGGAATTTCATGCTGTAAGTAAAAAAATTGTGTACTTTGATATTTAATAACAAGTGAAATATGCCATTAGTATCCCTATTACTCAGATGGCCTGTGCACTACTTAATTTTTTTCTTTAATTTTTAAAAAAAAATTATTAAGAACTTATCATCATGCAGGTATTTGTGAGGTATTTATTACAGGGAAATTTCTAATATACCTTTTGAAAACTAAAATCTCAGATTTTGTCACTTCCTGTTGGAATGAAAATGGGAGAATTTTGTGAAAGAGAGAGATTGAAAGTTCTGGGGAGTTGTATGAGGTTTTCCTGTGTGGGAACTATTCACTGGAAACTAACTCGAGCAATCCAATGCTGGTTTGAATAGAGTTATTTAATGGCTAAAAAAAAAAAGTACGTCAAAAATTTGAAAACTGACTTGCACAATATACTTTCCAAGGTATTCCAGTTCTATCCCAGGGTAAAATGTCTGGATAAAAGGAATGGAACATTTTAAGCAAAGCCTTTTGTATTACAGATTTACTCTGTTTCATGACTTGAAACTTTTTGCCTAATCACTTTCTTAGTCATGCCTTCACTAAAAGGTCCACTCCAGCCCCATGGTGGATGGTAAAGGAATGTTACTTGATAGATTGCATAAAACAATGTGTACCTATGCCCAGTGTTTGCGTTTCTGTTGTTGCTGTAGTGCACTTATTCATATTTTATACTTACAAATCAATAATAAAATGTTTAGACTTCCATGTAATTTGGTGAATTTACTGTGTTGTGATACATGTATTTTCATTGATCCGGAATTGATGTAGTTACTGAGGGATGCTAGCAACAGATTAAGCAAATGTATGCAAATTTAAGCATTCCATTTTGTTGCATATTTTTTGTTACAAGAATATTATCAGGAAATTGTGGCATCTCTCAGCTTTTGACTTGATGAGAATCCTACTATACAGTTTGGAGGACATCTAAACTTTCCAGTGGACTGAAAAATACTTTTTCTGTCCAAAGGATGTTGTGACCAGAAGGTCTTTTACTAGTTCTGTCTTCAGGAATTTACACTTCCTGAACCAGTGTCTGCCTTAGGTGCTTCTGTATTGTCTTCAAAACTCACCTTTACTCTTGGGTAAACCCTGACAAAACCTAAACAGTCACTGTTACCTTAAAAACAGATCTGAAATTTCTCATCTAGGATGTCTGCCAAACTCATGCTGATATTTGTGACTAGATGGATAGTAAGCTGCGATTTCCTTTTTTTTTCTGCTTCACTCTCTCTTTTTTTATTCTTTAAAGCTTCAGTTTCAAAAGAAATGTGTGCAGCTCCAAGCTGTGCCTATGTTCTTCACCAAGTTTATCTACACAGCTTTCCTTGTCTAGTTATAGCTTTAGGTCAGTCAGGCTGGTTGATTGCTTCTCTTTCCTGATTGGACAGTGTTCAAAACCAGAACCACATCCCATGTAGATGTTCTATTTGTGTGAAGTTTTGACCATTGTGTTTAATAAAGGCACTTTAAATAACCTCTCTGTATTAATAAAAGTGTCCTAATTTTATCTTGATATCTGCTAAATGGCCATAAATTGGTCATCCCTCATTTACTAAAATAGCATATTTTCTTCTCTTGAGAGGGTGTGAAACATTTGTATTTTACTGTTGGGCTGGTTAGTCTTCCAGACCTTTTTCCCCCAAACTTGGAGCAGCCTAATTCCATGGAAAGGAGAATTTCTTGAACCTACTTCTTACTTGGTAAAATGTCATTGGAGTAACATGAAACCTTTTAAGAATTCAGTGCCTTATTTTCATGAAGCAACTTCCTATGCCACAAATCTGCTGGAATGGTCACAGCCTTTCTAAGAAGGCAAGAACTCGTCCTTACTTCTGTTGCTCAGTACAACTGTACATGGCAATAGTGTGTATCTTTTCTGGGGGCAAAGAAAGTCATATTATTGCAACAGAAAGTCCTATTAAGCTTCATTTCTGTCCTGTGTTGTCAAAGCTTAACTTGTAATAGTTCTGGCAGAAACTTGGAGAATTGTTTTTTCATTAATACTACTAGAAAGAGTATTTTTTTCTCTTGCAACTGCTATATCAGAACATCCAGCAATGATTTTTTTTTTTGGTGGAGATGGAAAGGTGGTTTGAAATTTCTGTGGGTTTCAGTGGACAGCTCTTCTGTTATTCTGTATCCAGCATCAGGACCTACAGATTCTCATTGTTGTCTTCAGCTGCTGCAGCCACTGTCCACAGAAGCATTCAGTTCCTGCTATGCCCACATACCAGCCACGTATCCACCTCTGTTTATTTCATGCCATGAACTAGAATGGAAGATGTTTGGAATTAGCCCTGCTCTTTATGAATCCTTCTATAAAAGGATTACCTTGCCCTTAGCAGACCACATTTCCTCTGAGTGGTGCTTTGTCATCCCCAGTATGACAGTGTAAAGCCTTTCTGACAGCTCCTGTTGCGTATGTGACAAGAATCAGGAATTCCCACTGCTGCTTGGTGTCTTAGCTATGAGAAGTGCCAGCTTCCGAGAAGACTAATACAGCTTTGGACCAAGACTTCCCTAAGGTATGAAAAAGATCATCAGCCACAGTGATTCTGAAGTACATTTTTATCAATTAAAACCTTTCATTCTGTTGAAAGTAAGAGTACAGTCTTCATGGACTTAGTTAGAAATCTCACTTGGCTGCTTTCCAGGTAATTAATGTTTCAGAGTATTAGTCTAGAAAGCCACATAAAGCCATCCTCAGAATGCTTGTGTTCCACAACAGAAGTAAAAGAATGAACTTAAAAAGAAATTGGTGATCAAGTTAAAACTGTTCTCTTTCTCTCAAGAACTCTTGATATTTGTGAGTGAATTACTGACATGATGAATTAGCTTAGACCCTATTCCTTGGGCATCCCAACTATGGTATGCTGCCAGTGAATGCATGTTTTTTTTGTGCAGACCATTAATATTTAAAAGTGGTAGTGTTCTTTATGGAAATCTCTTCACAGGTTTCTCTGAGGCAATCTTATTAAACATGTTCCTGTAGTTTAATTTATATCTACTTTGTTTCACCTGTATGTTTGCTTTATTTATGTTACTTTTCTGTTAAATGAATCCTGGCTTGAAAAGAAAACATACAGGAAAGAACTGGTCAAGATTCTTTTCAAATGTGTTTAGCACACAGGAATTTCAAGGGCTATTAAAAGAACCAGAAGTCATCCAGTTGAACCAGAACAGTGTCTGAGAATGCCAATACATTTTTTTACTACAATTTAAATACGCCGTGCTTTAAAAAGTGCCTTAGCAAAACTGCATGAAGTGTGTTCCAACAGATGCCAGGACAGCTTAAGCAGTCTGCAACTAAAAGTCTTAAAGACTACCCAAACTCAAATCTAAGGCAGATATAGACACTTCACCTTCAAAGTGTTACTGATAGCTTTGCTAAGAAACTTGTAGAAGTATGTGTCCTTTTAGCCATGCCAGCTGTTAGAGGTAGCCAAGCATGGAGGGCTCTGTGTCCCAGGGGCAATATCTCCTGTCGTAGCTAAATAGGTAAGTGCAGGACTGCTGTGTCCCCAGGGCCAGCCAGTGAGGAACGTGTATTCCCCACAGGTGTGTGTGCGTGCACTCGCTCACGTACAGAAAATGCACACACAGCTGGCCATGCAGGGCAGCAGAAACTTAAACCAGGGTTTTTACTGGCACCCACATAAACGCGCACACACGCACACAGAGCATTGTAGCAAAAACTGCGCGGACAGCCCCGTCCTTTTCCTCCTTTCCAGCTCCTCACAATGGAAGTCCAGTGGAATTTTTGCAGAAACTCATACACAAGCTCTCTGTGCTCCCCCAGCCAATTCTAAATGATCTGTGTAGTTTCTGGCCCCTAAACCCATGAACCCCCAGAATTCATGTTCTCACTCCAATTGCTGGCACTTGGACCTTATTTACTTGATAGCCAGTCTGACTTGAAATTGGCTTGAGTTCACACAAACTCAAAATAGAAAGTGCATTCACAAAGAAGACAGGTATAGGGTTTAGTGACAATATAGGATGGACTGTCATGATCAAGGGCAGGGCTTAGTCAGGCAAGTGCCCTGACCAGATGCCCATTTGCACTGGACCTGTCCCATTTATCTATTTTCCCTTACTTATTTCTCCCTTACCCACTTCTATACCAGTCTTTCTCCACATCTAATGCCTTCCCCTAAGCATTTCGTAGCATCCTGCTTATTCTCACAGTACTGTGCTAAGTTTTACACAATCCCAAAATGTTCTTCCTCCCTACATCCCTTAGTAAGTCCCATACCCCTTAAGGCAATAACCTTTAGTTTTCAAGGTGTTTTTTGGGAAGACTTTCTTCTTTGAGTCATCATGATAGGTTTCACACTGGGGGAATAAAGTCTAATTGACAGTCGTAGGAGTAGCTGATTCACATGCTCCATTTTCACTGTTGGGGTTGTTAGGGTTGACCTGTTGTTTTGCTTCTGATCCTTGCTGGATCTGTTTTTCTATTATGATTAGCTTTTAATCAGATAACCTAACACCGGTCTCCCAGGGTGTCATAGGTTAGCAAGCATAGTCCCGGAAGTGATGTCCTTGCCAAGGGGTGCTTACAGCTTTCTCTGTGACCTGACAGAACCTATCAGCTGGCCAGTTTGAATATGGACAATTCTTTGAGCCACTTAAAATTGTGACCGCCTCTGTGATCCACATTTAAGAGTAGACAAACTCCTCCCCAAGCTCTCTCTCGTTTCCGGCGCTGGCACAGGTGGCTGCGGGCCCCGTGTGGGGGCCAGCGGGCCCAGCCCAGGCCCTGCTCGGGCCAGGCCGGGCCGGGCCACGGCCATCCTGGAGCCGATGGACCTGTTCCACCCGCGGAACCCCCCCACAGCCCTGCTGTGGGCAGCCGGAGTGGCTTGGCTCCCCCTCTCCAGTGCGGCCAAGATTCAGCCAAAAGCTGCTCACCTGCCCAAAAGCTGCCCACCTGCCCACCGCTGTTGGGCAGAGATCATGGGACCGACAGCGATACGCTTCATTCCAGCTGCAAGGCCTGGGTGAGATCAACCCTTTTAGTGCTGTGAAGAGCTGAAAACCTGAGGGGGAAGAAAGAGGAGATGCTTAAAGCTGAAATTCTGCTGTAAAGCTATGATGTATCAGAGTACCTGTTGTAATTTCATGAAGGCATGGGGGGTGGAGTGTTCGACTTGTACTTGTGAGCAAAAAGCACCTGCACTGAGATAGGCAGATGCTGTAATTTAATGAGAAGTTTGAACAGGGAGAGATGGAAGTGATGAGGACTTTTGCTCCAAATGGAAAAGGAGAAAACCTCAATTCCTAGAGATGCTCCCAGAGATAGTCCTAGAGATGAAGATGAGGAAGACCCTTTGCTCCCAGGGAAGGAGAAGGGCCTCTGTTCTTAGAGATGAAATGCTCCCAGAGATAGTCCTAGAGATGAAGATGAGGAAGACCCTTTGCTCCCAGGGAAGGAGAAGGGCCTCTGTTCTTAGAGATGAAATGCTCCCAGAGATGGGTGAAGAGAACTTTTGTTTCTGAACGGCTCAACCTTAAAATTGTACTCCAGTAATTCAAGAGTGGACCCTCAAAAGCAGTTGTGGGTAAAGCTGCAAGTCGTGGGAAGAGACTCGCATGCGAGCAGAGAACCAACCTGGGCAGCTGCCTCGTTGTGATAATGTTTTCATAGCATGGGCAAGAGAGACTCCTCTTCCTAAATAGACTGAACAAGGTTATTATGGAAGTGGTAAACAGACTTGAACATCTCAAGGGTTGTCTTTTTACATTGTCAGTGGGAGAAGGGAGAAAGGTGGGGGGGGGAGGAGAAGTGTTCTGAAGGTGTGGTATGATTTTTTTTTTTTTTTTTTTTTTCTTCTTTTAGGTCTGTTAATAAGCTTCTTTATATTCTTTCAAGGTTGGTGCCTGCTTTGCGTTTCTCCTAATTCTTACCTCACAGAAGGTAAAGAGTAATGAGTATTTTGGACCAAACCACTACACAGGGCTTTAGTAGGACCTGTCAAAACTGGATCTAGGTCTGTTTGGATTTTTGGCCATATAATGTGAGCATCCAAAAGATTGAAATTAGCTGAGGATATGAAATGCACAGATGTTTTGCTACTACTTCTCAGTCACCTGGAAGTTTGCTATTATAGAGTTTTGTCTACTATGTAACTCCTATTCAGTTTTTGGACCTATGTTTCTGGAAAGGAAGAGTGATGTATATTCTTACCATGTGTAGATACATACTCTGTGCTTCGAACTTATGCTGCTGGGTGTGTCGGGCTTAGACATCTTGTGAAGGCAAAGCTCAGGCATGACCAAAAGCAAGTAGTGAATGCTACTGACTCTGCTGAACTGGTATCTGTGCTTGTTACAAAATCCATTTGAGGTAGCGCAGCACAGCTGTGGGAGCCCAGAGTGCGGAGAATATTTCTCTGCCTGTTTTGAGGGGTTTCACCCCCCTGAACAACACAGCTTTTGACCTCTGTCTGTGGAAAAAACTGCCTACTATTAGAGAAGAACCAGAAATGACACTAGTGTAAATTAGGTGATAGACTACTATTGTAAGATTGTCACAGGGTGAAAAATTTAGAGGTTTTGGGTTTGTTAATGTAGTAAATAGATAAAAGCAAAACCCATCAAAATGGAGGATTGTTGTTGTTCTCCAAACCTTCTTCTTCTACTCCTCCGTATTCTGCAGTAAAAGTAGTTTGGGATGATTGGACAAAGAATTCTGCAGTTCCTGGCTGTGTTACTAAATAATTGGTAGAAAAGTAAAAATAATGTACATTTTTAGTAACCATTGGTTGATTTACCTTTAAAAAGGCCGTGTAATCTTGATAATTAGGCTTTCTCCTGCATTCTCTGCTTTGTGCTGTGTCTGGATCACACTAGTGACTCTTTTTCTCTGATAAGACTTAATAAACAACTATCAAGAAGCAGCGAAGGCTGAGAGTCCCGTTTGTCTCTGGAACTCCTAGTAAGGACTTTAAAGATCTCTCCCACCAGGAGAGGCATAATTACGGCACGATCAGTGTCACACAGGGATTCATAATAATAGTTCTAATATAATAATAATAACAGCTCTGGAGCATAAACGGTCTCACATTCTACTTCTCTGTGTTCTGGTCCAGAAAAGGGATGTCTTGATAATAGTGGTCAAAAAGCGCCAGTTTAAAAAAGGCACAAAGAATCATATTACTCCCATTCTAAACAAGGCTGTGTCACCAAGGTAGACTGGAAGACCAGTTGTTAATCTGAGCCGCAGGCGTTGAGATACTGCTCAATTCCTCTGCAAGGTAGCTGAGCAGACAAAAGACACAGAGCCACAATGCGTGTTAGTCAGTATCTGGCTATCTGACATTGGTATTCGGAAAACCTGGCATGTATTATTTCTACTCTCAGAGCCCAGGAGAGAGCTAATGCTTGAGGCTTTGCCAAGTTGTTCTTCTCAGGAAGAGAAATAGATTATATTATTTGAAGGTTGTGAGTTTGTGTGTGTGTGCGTGCAGTGCTGTTTATTTACACAAAACATGTAAGCACAGCTCATTTGCTTGAGCAGAGTAGAAACAAAGTGCAACAAGCAGTTATTCTGCTGATGTTTTCAAGTCTGCCTGTCTAGCAAGTACTGTACTTAAAGAAATCCCTTAAAATTCAGAAAACAACACCCAAAAAACCCCACGCAACTCTCTCCTGAAATCACAGGCACAGCATTTTTTTGCTGGGTTTTTTTTTTCCTGCTTTTTCAGCTGTTGTGTAAAAGACCTAATGTTCCTTTTTTACTGAGACTGAAAGGAGGGTATTCAGCCCAACTCTCAGCCTTGATTGCAGCCAAATACTGAATGCTTAGAGAGTAGCTCAATCTTAGACATAAAATTGTAGGACAAAAATGCTATACCTAAAGTATAGCTTTAAAAAATGTCTTTATGTGCACTGTAATACCTTTATTAACTTTCTGGGCACTGCAGTTTGTTCCCAGGTCATGCTGTATGGTATCTGAGGACTCCTGCCCTTCACTGCAAATAGTTCTTGCCAGATCTTTTCCCATGGACAGGTGTGAGCTGGTTTAAGATCTGTTTTTCAAGGCTTCTGCCAGGTTTCCACTGGATTTCTTTGGGACAAGAGTGTTTAGATTAAGTCCATCCTGGGTTTTGGTTGTAGGTTTTTTCCCCCCTTCTAAATGATTGCTTTTCTTCTCTAGAAGGCTTCACTAGGTTTTCATCTGGTGCTTCATCACCCTGCTCCATTGGTCTAAACCTGTATGAGTCAGCTAGAGCTGAAAAAAACCTATCTTCCTTAAGTCCTGAAAGCTTCTGAGACTAACAGCTTCTTGGTTCTGTAAACTACTTCTAAGACCTTGTTGTTTTGTTCACAACTAGTAGTTCATGTGTGTACAGTTGCCTGCAAAAAGTAATCTGAGACTGAATTGCAGTGGAGTTCTACATGGAAATAATACAGTGGGAGATTTATCCTAGAGCTTTCCCTTTACCTCCCACTCCAGTCTTCATTCTTCTTGTCACTCCTTTTGCTGAGTTACCATCTGGTCACAGTCCTCTGTCATCAGTTTGTTTCATTACCTCATACCTTTGATTTTGTGCTAGTTATTTGAACATTTATTTTAAAGTATTGATGCATTGAAAGAGATGTGGAATATATGAAGTGAAAGTCAGAGACATGAAAATACTTCAGTTCTGTGTATATATATAAAGTTTGGTAACTCAATTATCAGCTTGTAATGGCCAGAGTTCACAAGAGACATAGTAGAATGTGTTGTGATATAGCAAAAAAGTGGTCGAAGTATATACTCCGTCACAACTCTGCCATTCAGCCAGTTCTCAGTCTACCTCACTGTCCCTTCATCTAACCCACACTTTGTGAGCTTTCCTATGAGGATGTTACGGGATTCAGTGTCAAAAGCCTTGTGGAAGTCAAGGTAGACAGCATCCACTGCTCTGTCCTTATCAACCCAAGCTGGGCATGCCATCGTAGCATGGTATCGTATTGGTCGCACTTGATTTCCTCTTGGTGAATCCGTGTTGTTTCCTCCTGATAACCTTCTTTTCCTTTCAGTGCTTAGAGATGCTTTAGATACTGGTACACAAGGATTTACTTGTAAAATACACAGCACTGCATTTTTGTTAGGATAGGCATGTTATAATAATTAGTGGGCTACAGCTATTTTTATTGAAATGTAAACCTTGGTGATTTATATTGTGCGTACTGCCATATGTAAATGAATTCTTGTGAGTAGTTTAATTGATTGGAGGAGGAATGTATTATCATAGAATCTTAGAAAATGCGGAGTTGGAAGGGACACATCAGGATCATCGAGCCCAGCTCCTGGACTTGCACAGGACACCCCAAGAGTTGCACCATGTGCCTGAGAATATTGGTCCAAGACTTCTTGAACTCTTGTCGGGCTTGCTGCTGTAACCACTTCCCTGGGGAGCCTGTTGCAGTGCCTGTCCACCCTCTGGGTGAAGAACCTTTTCCTGTTAGCCAGTCTAAACCTCCCCTGACAAAACTTTAGGCCATTCCGTTTAGTCCTGTCACTGGTCACAAGAGTGAAGAGATGGGTACCTCCCCCTCTGTTTCCCCTCATGAGGATGTTGAAGACTGAGTTCTCCCCTCAGTGTCCTTCAGCCTGAACAAACCAAGTGACCTCAGCCTCTCCTCATGTGGCTTTCCCTCCAGACCCTTCACTATCCTCATGGCCCTTCTTTGGAGGTGTTCAAGGCCAGGCTGGACAGGGTGCAGAGCAACCCCACCCAGTCAAAGGTGGCTCTGCCCGTGGCAGGGGAGTTGAACTGGATGAGCTTCAGTGTCCCTTCCAACCCAAACAATTCTGTGATTCTATGATTCTGTGAAGTGCAGCAGATATAAGGCATTACAGGCAGCTACTATTTATTTACACAGTATTTTATAGGTGGAATTGGTTAAGAGCATAGTTAACATTTTGTCCCAAAGCCATGAGCGTGATACATCTAATTTTATCTTTTGTTCCCAAGTAATTTAATTCTTTTTTAATCAAGTCCTCCAGAGCTGAAAATCAGAGTTTTGTAATTTAAATTACAAGAGAAGACTGGGAGTTTTCAAGTTTCTTTCTAATTATATTTTGGCACGTTTGTTGCTGCTGTTAGCATTCAGTCCCATCATTCCATAGCAATGCAAAAGTCTGCTTTTAATTAGAATGTTATTTCATGGAATGTAGCAGAAATTGTTAAAACTTTGGTGAAATTCAGACTGGTTTTAAATTGCTGTTTTGTAGTGGTGTGGGTGATGTCAGCAAAATGTCAGTGGAGGTGATTTGCTGGGAGTGAATCACTAACTGGATAGGAAGATGTAAAGTTGAGAGTTTATAAGTCATCTTATTTTGTATGTTGATTTTACTTCAAAATGCCAATTACTAGGAACCATGAAATGCACTATTTATTTTACAAAAGAAAAAAAAATGAAATGTAAGGAAGAGTAATGTCTCATGGAATGATAAGATGCTTTTGGTTGGGAGGGACCTTCAAGACCATCTAGTTCCAACTCCTCTGTCGTGGGCAGGGACACCTTCCACTTGAGACCAGGTTGCTCAAAGCTCCATCCAGCCTGGCCTTGAGCACTTCCAGGGATGGGGCAGCCAGAGCTTCTCTGGGCAACCTGTTCAATGCTTCAGCACATTCACAGTAAAGAATTAACGTCTTTGGAATCTAAATCTGCCCTCTTTCAGTTTGAAGCTATTCGTCCTGCCACTACATGTTCTTGAAAAAAGTCCCTCTTCAGCTTTCCTGTAGCTCCCTTTAGGCACTGAAAGGTGCTCTAAGGTGTTGCCAGAGGCCTTCTCTTCTCCAGGCTGAACAACAGCTCTCTCAGGCTGTCTTCATAGCAGAGGGGCTCTTCCAGCCCTCTGATCATCCTGGGGGCTACTCTGGACTCCTTCCAGCAAATCCATATCCTTCTAATTTTGGGGGCCCCAGATCTGGATGCAGTACTCCAGGTAGGAGTACAGTAGTGGAGGGGGAGAATCACCTCGACTTGCTGGCTGTGCTGCTTTGGATGCAGCCCAGGACACAACAGGCTTTCTGAGCTGCAGGCACACATTGCTGAATTGTGTCAAGTCTCTCATTCACCAGCACCCCCAAATCCTTCTCTTCTTCTCACTCTGTTCTCCACCCAGCCTATGTTTGTGTTTCAGATTGCCTTGAGATTTGCTTCACAGGTGCAGCTCCTTGCACTCAGCTGTGTTGAACTTCTTGAGGTTCTCACAGACCTACTTCTCAAACCTGTTAAGGTCCCTCTGGATCCCTTCCCTCCAGCATGACAACACCACACAGCTTGGTGTTGTTGCAAACGTGCCGAGGGTGCACTCGATCCCTGTCACTGGCAAAGGTGTGAAACAGCACCGGTCCCAGACTGACCCCTGAGGAACCCCAGCCCTCACTGCTCTCCTCTTGGACATCGAGCTGTTGGTCACAACTCTTGAGTGCATCCAGCCAGCCAGTTCCTTATCCACAAGTGATCTGTTTGTCAAACTCATGTCCCTCAAGTTTGAAGACAAGGATATTGTGTGGGACAGTGTCAAATGCCTTGCATGAGTCATCATACTGTTGCAATATTTATTTGATTTGGCAGTGTAGTTTTCTAAGTTTTATGAGCTTCCTTCTAGTTAAATTTGGCAAATATGTCTAGATATTACTAATTACTGTTCCAATGTTGCCGATTTGAGTAGTGTAATTTTTCCAAAATCTGTTGAATATACTGTGTTTTGCATAGGTCATATTGTGTGCTTTTTTTTTTTTTTAAGTTTTAGTCAACTGCAAGTGGTTGTATCTGCATACTTCAGGGCAATCCAGGCTCTTGTTGAGCTGGACTCCATAAACATAA
Source organism: Corvus cornix cornix (assembly GCF_000738735.6). NCBI lineage: Eukaryota > Metazoa > Chordata > Aves > Passeriformes > Corvidae > Corvus > Corvus cornix. The sequence goes on along the minus strand of NC_047057.1, from coordinate 12,770,317 downwards.
TTAAGATGATGATGATGGTGTTGTGGTGTAATTAGGTTCATTAACAGTATAAACATGAAGGGAGTGTCTTATTCACAGGAGATGCTAGCATGTCTTCAATTGTATGACTGTGATTTGTCTATTTAGAACTTTCCTTCCAAGTGATTTGATTTTTCTTAAGGACTGGGATTCTTAGTATGAAAGATGCATATATATGTTTCTTCCAAACAAGTATGGAGAGACATAGTATGTGTATTGTCTGAAGAGAAGGATTTTTTTCTCCCAGTTCTCGTTTTTTCAGAAGGAATGGTATTTCAGTTTTGAGAAACTGTTTGAAATGTAAATACAAAGGCACATGTAAATGAAATATATCTTTTAAATTTTGTTATGTGTTTAACTTAGTTTAGTACCTCTTGCTTTTTTTTAAATAAAATTTAAAAATTCACCTGATCTTCTCTTGTGCTTGTTTTAAGTCAGTCCTAACACCTCAGCATTGTTTAGGTGCCTCTTTATCTTGTTCCCACTCTTGTTACACTTGCAGTTTGCAAACATTAAAGCATTAGCTAAAAGAAACAGATACTGACTGAGGGTAGCCAAACCCTGGTTTCTATGAGCAGCATTAATTTATGCCCACATTGATTGAAAGTACCTATGTCTATATAATACTCTTGTTTCTAGCTTACTTTTACCGGGCTGATGATTAGAACATCCTTGCCTGAGGGAAGCTTGATCTATCTTCCTCCAGGACTCATCAATGACTATATTTATTTGGATAGTCCTTAGGGTTTTAAGCAGAGCATCAAAAGTCATTACTGTCCCGCAGGATCTGATTGTGCTGTGGCTGAAATGATGCCAGCCTGTGACAGTCAAAGCAAAAGTCCTGTGTTTGGTTATCAAATGCTGTTGTATTCGTACTGCCTTAACTTGTAAGCTATTTTGATCATTCTTGCGGCCATTTTTATTGTCATTTTTATTTCTCCATGTTGTGTTATGCAGTTACAGATCAGCGAGGAACTAAGGCATGGTTGTGGTGATCCTCTACTGGGTTTAACATACTTTGATTTACCTTTTGATGAAGCTTGTGTTTTCTTGGATTTTTTGGTGTTACTGCAGGAAACAGCAGTTGTTCTGAAGCTTTTGGCAGGTGCTCTGTGTGTGTGCACACCCAACCCAAGCCGACCTTGCGAGTGTGAGGATTGCTTAGTTAATGCTGCTGCCCTTCTTGCATCTGTGTAGGCTTGTTAGGGAACCAGTATCTGGTAGTACTGGGATTAATGATTAATGAATTATGGGTATAGTATTAGTTCCCTCTTCTGTTTACCTTCCTTCAGGAAGGCTGATTTCTGGAACAGAAACAAGTACCTAGAGAGCTGGTGATATCTTACACTGTCCCGGCTGTCTTTGAGGTGGATAGCTGCTGGATTTCCAGTTGGCAAATGCTGTAACAGGATTTTAGTGCTGGTGACATGACAGGCTTACCCAGATGCCGTATGCTTCCCACCAAACTACAAGGGATAAATAAATAACTTTTGTGTGTGGGTCTGTGAGAAGGGCTCACTGCAACCTAAGTATTTTGCAGCCCAAATGAGCGGTGCAGCTTTCCTCACTAGCACCAGCCTTCATGAAGTCCCCTTTGCCCCAACAAGTTTTCCACCACAATGAGCTGAGTTGGTTTGTTGGGGCATCAGGTAAGTGCCAGAGCCTGAATGCTGGATGGGAGCATAACATTTGTGTTTAGGTTTTAAAGCTTCACCTAGGATTCTTTTATTACTGTTCTAAGTCAGCCTTAGCGCTTCACCCTTATTTTGTGGATTTTTTTATTGCAGTCCTTGCCATTGTAACTGCAGTTGGCAAACATTAAAGCATTAGTGAAAAGAAAATGTTGCAATTGAAATTTTAGGATTTAACAGAAATTCTGGCATAAAAGAGTATGATGATCTACATGAAAGCTCATTTAGTATTAAGTAAGAATATGGAATGTCTTCCAGCATATTGAATAATCAAATGCCTAATAAAGTTCGTGCATGGTTCCACATAACTGAGTTATTTAGTAATCAATCCTTCAATGTCTACCTGGTAAGTAGGCAGACATTTCTTTCATCTTAATGATTAGATAGTGCGATCTTCACCTTAGCATACTGCGTGGGTATTTTGGGTTCAAGGTACATTAAAATGAAACAGCGGGAAGAAAAACTACGAAATGTTCTTGGGTATATGGTTCCCACTCAGGAATTGCTAAGTCAGCCACTACTTGAAGGCTGATGTAGAAGAAGAGCTGACCTACAAAACACAGGTGCATTTGGTCTTGTAGAGCCTTATCACACAATTCCTTCCAGTATGGGGGGATGAAAGTTAAGACTTTCATGGGTGTTTTTTTCTGGATCCTGTTCCTCTTATAGGAGCATCATGAGTGTGACATTTTATCACTTCTCTCCAGAAGTGTCTAGGATAGCTGGCTATCTTTGCATTTTGATGGTTTCCGTTTTTACCACTTCTTTTCAGCATTAATTGATCCAGCATTTTCTAATTCACAGATCAACAGCAACAATTAATCTGTGTGGTATAAGGCATTTAATGTCTTGTCTCAGCAGTTCTTACTGGCAGCAGTGGAACTGTTGGACTTTTAAGGCATTCTGTTTCTGTTTGTTAAAGTTTTGACAATGTAGTCATACATGTTTAAAAAAGAAGTGTGTAACAGTTTGACCTGCAAAGATTACATGTCCAGCACGTAATATTGCGGCTTTTTTTGACCAGTCTTTGAATGAAAAATGTTTCTAAATATTAACCCTGGTTCAACAGTAACACTTTTAAGAAAAGTTTTCTGAATTGTAAAAGAAAATCCCACCAAAATACCCTAGAGAATTACCTTTCGTGTTTTTGCCCATTTCAGTGATCTGGGTACGTCAGCCAGAAGCTGGAGATCTAAAAGCTGTCAAAGACCCATTTGAAACATGAAAGTAGCTGTTATAGACAGTAATAATGGCTTCAAGTTCACTGTCTCCAAAATGTTATGATTTTGTTGCAGGAAAAGTGTTAAAGCTTTAAAGTTAGAACAGTACATAGCTAGATCATGCTAGTATGAAAGGACATTTGATCTAAGGTTTAGTAACCCCAGGAGATGGGGCTGCCTTGTTGATAGCTCTTTATGGAGGTAGAATAAGAATATTTGCCAGTCACTGGGCTTTTGACGAGGTGACTTAGGGTGATGGCATTTGCTCTCTCTGAAGCAGTTTAAAAGGAGGGATCTTCAAATACCAGTGACTAAAAATATTGCACGATTCAGTTTCATTCTGAGAAGAAAGGCAACACCTGGCTAAGGAACCCTGTTAATATAGTAAAATGTAAGAGCTTTCTACCTCTAGTAAGTGTTTTGGCTCAAATACATATAATACCTATCATTATAAAATATTCATTCATGTCTATACTCTCAACATTGTTGAAATCATTGTTCATCTGCTCAAAAATGCTGTGTTTCTTTATCATAGTTTACAATACAGAATGTTGAATTAGTCAGGTCAGTAAGACAGTTAAGATGATGCTGAAGTCTACATAGAATGCTAAAGATTTTCAATACAAGGCTATACTGTACAGATCAAGAGTATGAGAAGATTTGTGTATGTGCATTTATTTCAGTATCATTGGCAGGAGAAATGTTGGGGTGAATCACCCAGCTCACCTGAATTTTGTTCTTGAGTCTGTAATGAACTATGTGTATTTACCCTTTAAGCCATTTGTACTCCATGTGTTACTGCATAGTTCTTAAGGTTCTGTGTAAAATTTCAGAGAAGATATTTCATACAGAAAAAACACAACAAGGCTGCTGTTTCACAGTTGGCTTAAGCCCACATTTAAAGTCTTGCCTTAGTCCCAGTGCTTGCTTCTTCTGTTTAGTGCTGGCACTGATGCTTTTTATGTAATCAGTTGGATGAAGGTTTGTTGAGCCTGAAAATCGCCACAGAGGATGGAAGCAGGTTTTTGTCCAGGTTAGGGAGCTATGGGGCATAGTGGTGTGAACACAAACACAGGCAGAGGAAGTGCCTGGAATTAAGCAGAAGTCCTTTTCACTGGAAGAATTGAGTTGGATGCAAGTGAATTGTGCAGATTGTAAAGTGGTAATTCTAATAAATACCACTAAGAAGATACACTGAATAACAGCAAATCCAAGACCTCATTACCATTGAAATAACTTATCCATCCTCTGTACAGTGTTGTCCACATCAGGTTATCCCTGCATTTGCACTTACTTTGCAAATTGCCCATTATGTTTCAGCTTGTTAGAACAGCTTCCAAAAGACATGAATAAAGGAGTCCTAGAGCTGCTGCAGAGGGCAGAGCTGTATGCCCGTGGCTGTGAGAGAGAGGAGCAAACTGCCTCTTTCACAGCAACACTGAGTTCAGGTTGACCTCATATGTGTGACTGAGCCACAGATCCACGCTCAGCCCCAGGAAAGGAAAAGGGGAGATTAGTTCCTGCCATCAAAAATGGGAAGGAAGGGAAGGTGTTGATTCCGTCTTCTGGTGGTGTTTATTCTGTGCCCTATCTTGCTTCAGCTATGTCATTTGCAGCTCTTCTGTTCACTGCATTTAACCTGTAAGACAGAAAAGTTAGCCAGTTGGGTTTTGTTTTGGGGACTTTTTGGTGGATTTAGCAGGAGAGGAGGCAGGTAAAAAAAATTGAAGTAGGGAGTTTGACTTCCTGCACTTGTAGTGTTAGTACTAGTCATGCTGATACTGTCTGGATAGTAAAATTGAGGGATTACTGAAAAATTGCAGAAAAATGCTACAAGAGGGAAATAATGTGCCTAAGTGTGAGAAATGTGAAATGAAGCTCATGGGGGAAAAACCTTTTACATCTACGGATGGGATCTAGTGCAATTATTATCAGTGTTTGAGGAATGCTGGGTCCACAGAAGTCACAGCTCAGTGCTGTGAAAGGACTGTAAAGACTGTCAGGAAAGGAAGTAGTGAATAAGCACTGTCTCGTGCCTTTAATATGGTTTTCATCTCAGAAAGAATAAAATGATTGAGAGAAATTACATGGAAAATATAAAATGGTGAGTGAAATGAAAAAAGTAAATAAAAAATATTTTTCCTTTGTTTCTTCCAACAGAGGAAGCTTGCATACAGTTTCTGAACAAACAAAAAGGAAATTATTCTTCAGATATGGGCAGTTAAGTGTGTAGAAGTTCTTGCCACAGGATGTTAAACTTTTATCAGTTCAAGGAGCAACTGAACAAGTTTTTAGAAAAATACTTCACTGAAGACTGATAAATACAAAGATTTTGTCTGTGGGCCACAGTGGCACATTGTTGCAGACTGGGCCAGTGTTTGGCTGTTGTTTGATCATTACTGTATTCTTCCCAAGATGCCCACTTTCAGCCACTGCCAGGAGTAGGATAATGGACAAGGTAGATGCAACTTTGATGTGACTCAGTGTAACTGTTCTTCTGCTAGCAGAACTCAAAGTAGCTGCATGGATTGTCAAGATAAGTTTTGTTTTGGAGAAGATTAGTTATAATGTGTAAATGGCTCAAGTAAATCGAGACTTTTCTTACTGAGCTTTAATGGACCACACTTGACCCTGATAATTTCTGAACTCTTCAGGTAAGAAAAATGTTTTTTGAAGATAAAAATATGCAACTGTTGGTTACTCTACCTCTACAGGTAGAATAACAGTTGTGCTGTCTTATATTAAATTTTAGAAGATGGGTTAAGTCACATATGCAAAGTGATTGACATATGCAGTACATAAAGTATGGAGTGTTGTAAATTCATGCTACGTTTTTGAAGACCTTGCTCAGTGTAGATCCCTGAATAAAGTCTTATATCTGTAGATAAGAAAAAGTTAATATGTGTGGGTTTGGAAGTGATCAGTAGTATATAGTAAAAATCACAAACTTCGTGTTTTTTTTCTAGAAAATATTTCTGTATTAGTCCTTTGTTGTGAAGACTGTTTTGAAATGGTGAGCAGTAAGTTGTTGAAGCCATTTCAGGTGCTATGCTAAAGGCCATAACTGTTCTCTCCCTAATGATTATTCACTTGGACATGCCATGTACAGAATAAGGAAGAAATAAACTTGTACCTTATCTTTGAAATGTATACAGAAGTTGTGAAGGTGTTCTGAAATGTTCCCCTCCTACTCTCAGAAATGTTTTCGATACTCATCCAGGTCTTTACATTTTTTAAATAAAATTTCTAGTCTGGTATATTCTCTGTTTTGCATGAGTCAGATGTGCATTAGTAGTTCCCACTGTTTTAATTAAAGTGGCAGAGTTGTTGAATCCTTATCAGCGCAGACTGAGGTGGAGAGGACAAAACAGAATAAAACCTCACATCTCATCTTGATTCTTAGGTAAATCATCTCTGAAGTCATAATCACATAATTCTTGTAACCACCTGCAGAATCTTCAAACATAGATGGTAGTTTTATGTTGAAGGTAAGAACAAGCAAGAAAAATATTTAAATTCCAAAAGGAAAATATAAAGGTTTTCAAGCTTTTTGCAAAAGGAACTTGCAAAAGGAGGGTATGTAATCCTACATCTTCCTGTGTTCTGAGTTGTTCTTTTTCAAGGGGGCATGTGTTTTTTAAGTAAAAAACGGTTGAGTGGATGCAACATAGTTTTTGATGACAATAACAATGTAACTACAGTATGTGTGAGATATATGCAGGGTGATGGGATTCGCACAAAACTGGACAAACTCTTCCAGTACTTGCCTGGTTTTGATGCTGCTTTAGATATGCGTGGTATACATTTTATATGTATTTTATAGAAATAGAAGAGCTGGGAGTACATACAGAATTAATGAAGAAGTCATGACAGTGTTTTGGAGTTCTCCTTAAGAGAACCAAAGCCAGAATTTTTCTGTTGCGAGAAGAGTACTAATTCTTGGAAAATTTCTGTTCTGTTGTCTTTCTATTTGTGTCATTTACTGAATTAACCTCGGGCCTTAATGGCTTTAGGTTGCAATCCTGATTTTAAGTTGGCTTAAAAATTTATATAAACTTTAAAAATTTAGAAGTTCTCTTCTAGTTTTCATTTTTTTTTTTGCTTCTGTTACAGTTGAGAAATTTCAAGCTACCCTATAGCCTGTTCGTATGGATGAATGGAGTCCATTTTAAATCTAAGTAGATTCAATTATTGCTTTCCTGTTTTCATAACTGGTGTACAAATTCCATTCTCTGATTCTTGCATATGGTAGCTGACATCTCATTCATCTTGTCACTTATATGTGTTTCAGATCTGTTTTGATTTCCCAGTTTAGTTTCAGTCTCTTTCACAGAAATGTGACTACAGTCTTGCAAGTAACTTCAGTCTCTGTTTGCCATAGTACTGCCATACAGTTTTTAATTGCACCCACACGCTAATTTATTTACTGAAAGCTACAAGCCACTACAAGTGATGCAGTGTTTGTCCAGAGTTTTAGCAATGCTTTAAAATGCTAAAAATCACCTTTGTATAAAAATACGTTACACCACTGCTTTTTTGTAGTAATAGGAAAAGGCATTATTATAAGCTTATTTACAAGTAAACTTGTGAAGTTTTTTATAGATGTTAACAGTGCCTTATCAACTGCTGAATTCCCTTTCACCACTGTGTACGTGTAGCACATGCTGCCTGAATATTACACTCACTTGTCTATATTTTTTAAATTTTTTTTTTAATCTGAATGACAGTTCATGGGCAGTGCTGAAGAGTAAGATTGTACTCAGCCAGACCCATTTGCAGTTTTGAAGGCAAGTGGCGTACTCTGGATTTGGGTACTGTGTAAGCAGTGTGACTCTGGACTGCAGTTTCTTCCTTGTGCAAAAAGGGAGAAAAAAAATCCTCATAGAAACACAGTTAATTTGTTCTGTTTTGTTAGACTCTTTCTCACAAAATTCAAGGTTGTCTTTAGCCTGTTTTTTTACACAGACTGTTCTACAGTTTTGCTACAAAGAACCTCCTTTCTTAATCAGCCCATTGACTGTCAGGCACTTCCAGTGATGCTCAGTTTTATTTAAAAAGAACTCCTTTGTTTTTGGAAAGAGTGTAATATTTTGGCAAGTGACTTAAACTCCAGGCTTTGTTTTGATATAAGTGTACATTCAGTAATTGCAATGGAAATGCAATGATCCTGTTTCTTATGAGAACATTTTTTTAATCTTAAGTATAAAATGAGAGTCTGAATTGGATGCCTTCATGTTATATTTCTCGACTACAGCAATTTCTCTCCCCTCATACCATAATTTAATAGAGCAAAGAATCCATAATATAAGCAGTAAGTCCTTCAGAAGCACTCAGCTTTTTATGTTCAAAGGTGGCATCTCAATTTTTCTGCTAAAGCTCCCTGGTTGTGCCGATAAGGCTGCCATTATCTGTAGGTGTCCAACCTTACTGTGTGGGTAGAAGTGTAATGACAGGACTTCATGGGGACTGCAGAGAGCCGTGAGCCGAGCATACCCTACTGTGCCTTCAGTGCCTTTGGAGTGCTCCCCAGGCAGGCTGTGCCTGGGGTACCTGTGCCTGGAGCTGCCTGTGCTCTTCAGTGTGTACCTGCTCTGGCACTTCTCACACTTACCGTGCTCTTCCCAAACTCCTTGGGACTCGGCGCCAGAGAGGAGTGTGGAGATCTCACCCTGCGGAAAGCCGGTGGATGTGCTGGGCAGCAGGACATGGAGCTGAGCCCGAGGGCCTGGCAACCAGCCTGCTGGAGAGGTCATCCTGTAGTGAACACAGAGGTGTTGTTCTGGAGCAGCTGACACTGAGGAAGTGCTGAAAGGCACCTGCTGGAGAAATGAAGGCAAATCTGTGAGCCTTTATCTGAAGATTTCCGCATTGTCTGTGTGCAGAAGAATCATTGTTACAACTACACATAACTGCTCCGTCCATCATCTGGACGGATACAGGCAAGAGTGTTTTTCTGAAATAACTTTGCAATGCAAACTGTTAAAATTACAGAATACCTTACGCTTTTATTACATGACATTACGTGGAAAAAGTGAACATATCTTTGGGCTTAGAGCTTCTTCCTTAGCTCTAACAAGAACCAGCTTACTATCAGTCTGGTTGAATAACCCTGAGCCTGAATACTAGCCTGCTTATCATTCCCAGTATCAAGAACTGTTTATTAAAAGATTTTTGCTGTTCTTACCTTTAGGCTTTTACAGTTTTAACACCACCATGATGCACTTGCAGGTGAAGGCTGAGTCCTATAAAAAATACTGAATGACTTTATTTTGCATTTTGATGTTTGACTGTCCTTTTAAAGTTTTCATAAAATATTTCTTTATCCTATTATTCAGGATAACTTGTCCTTTTAAATTTATATAATTATTTACAATGTTTCCAAATTACTGTAGATTAGATTAGGTGTGAGGAGTAAATGAGATAACAGCTTAAGAGCTGTTTGTGTTATGAGTTAGGTTTAAGTCTTTTTGAAGTATGGCTTACCATGGCAGAAGAGTGTGCCCACATTTATAAACTTTCAGTGTGGATTAGACCCTGTATTCAGACATGTTTTGATTTAGCTACAGGCCCTATCCTGGGAGAATTGAGGGCAGATTCTGTGGTTCTGAAAGCAGACTTCCAAAACTGTCACTTGCTGTTCTATTCATACACTCTCGCAGCAGTAATTTTTGAACTTTCCTGTCCTTTTTGCATGTTTATTTTAGGAGGCTGGTTCTGCAAAACATGGCCTCCTTTGGTTTGAACTGGTTATTGAGCTGTAAAAATGGGACCTGCAAGAGTATATTTCTAAGAAAAAATACTTTTAAAGTTACTTGCTATTTTTGATTTTTTTCTCATTATTTTGATTTAGAGGAAAAATATGGAAGAACACATTGTTCATAGCCACATTCTCTCTTAAGCATTTAACTTCTTGCAGAGGAGTTTGTCCAGTCTTTGTAGCCACTAGTGCAGCAGCATACTTAATGACACAATCATTACATGCCTTTTTAATTTGATTTACAGTAATTTTTAGCTTGTAGAAGTTGAATTTACTAGTTTTATTTAGGGTCATGCAATTTTACAGTAAAAAAAAATTCTGTGAAGTTTTAAGTTGAGCAAATTATTGTGGGTCATTTGGGCGTAGTTCCTAATTGTTACTTGATCTGAGATAGAAGGATGCAGGCAGAAGAATTGTTACTTTATTTTTGGCCATAGACTAAATAAAACGAGCATGTTTCAAATACCTATGCTTTTCAGGCTAAATAAAACCAGCATGTTTCAAATACCTATGCTTTTCAGGTAGATTGCTTGGTAAATCTGGGGTTTTTAACAGTTTGGGCAGTCTGTTCATTTTTAGAATTGATCTTTTCCAGCAGTGAATTACTTCCCACTAGTGAATTTCTTCCAGTATCTTTCAAAGAGCAATGTAATTTAAGTTAAAAAAACCAAAATGTCAGGAGTATTGCAGGAACTGTAGGGATTTCTCTTAAGTCTATATCCATAAACCTTTTTTAGGCGTGGAGTCATATGCTTGGTTGCTTAGCCTTGCAGAACTGTCAGAAGCTGAGAAAACCAAAATGTAGCAATTCATTTCATGTGTGTTGCCACACCAGTATTCTCGTCTGTATTAAAAAATAGTATGGCTTTGCAGGCCCTACCCCTTCACTTGTTTCTGTCCTGGCTCCTCCACCTCTGGGAATGGAGCTGCCTTTCAGGTGATTAATTCAGTTTACAGTACCTGTATGAGTAGGAGAATGCTGTAGTTCGAGCTCTCTCTGAGGTGTAGTCACATGTAGCACTAAGAGTACATGCATCCTGGTTCTCATTTTCTCTAAAGAATTTAAAACCCCTAACTCTAAAATAATTAATTAAACAACAGTAAGTAGAGCATGGGAAGTAACAGTGCAACAAACAAGTCATGTTTTCTAATCTTTTTACTTCTTCCTAAAGAACCATTCCTGTACAAACATGCAGCCTGACTGCTGTATTTCAGTTTTAAAATAAAATCCTTACTAGGGCAGTTATAAATATACAATTGGTAGGTAATTGAAAGAAAATTGAAAGTTTTGAATTTCCCTCAAACCTGTTTTCAGATAATTTTCTGTGTTTCTTAGAGGACATCTGTAATAAAGTTTCTCACTATGATTCCTGAGGTCCTCACCCCCAGTATTTGTGTGACCTTGAAATCCTAGATTTGTTTTTTAAGGAGCAAATAATGCTGTTTTATTTCACAATGTGTTTTGCACTGCACATTGACTGCAATGCAAATTTTTGCCATTTTTTAAAAAATTGTAACAGCAGTTTTGCTCACATTGTTTCTGGTTCCTGAGAATTTCCTCAACCTGAACAAAGTTTTCTTGCATAATTTTGTCATCTACAGAATCAGTATGATTATCTTTTGCTTTTGTTATATCTGACAGACTAAAAAACACCTGGAGCTTAGAAATTCTGTGGTGGCTGTGTATCAAATCTGTTTTTTAAAAAGGTAAAAAACCCCTCAAAATTATGTATCTTTTGAGGCATCTGTGTTGGTGTTGTGTGTGCATGTTCCTTTGCTTGTATATGTGTATATTCTTGACATTTTCATTTCACTGCAGTACCCAGAGTGATGATGCATTCTGGTCCTTCCTTTACATATCAGGGTTGAGAGTTTTAAGAACCATGTTTTGCAAATTAGTTTTGCATAGGCCCTTAAGCAGCCTATACTTTGCAGAAGGAGAGAGGGAGTGCTTAATTTTTGTCTACTCCTGACATTTTGTGACGAAGATTGTGGTTTACTTTCATGGAGATAATATATCCCTTAACTGAATATTAAATATGATTACCAGAGATAAATGCCTAAAATAAATGGCAAAAAAGGAGGGGCCGAGGCTGAAGGGGCAAAACAAAGACGGGTTTTTTTGCCTCTCAACTGAAGTAAAATCTTTGTACCTACACACTCCTCTTGCTGTGATCTCCGCTCTTGAACCAAAACCCTTTCTTTTAGTGGATGCTGTGGTACCTGCAGTTCCAGTCACAGTTCAAAACCAGGCAGGAGAACATGAGCTAAGTCACATTTCTGATGTCTCTGTTTTTCTTTAATTGATCTAAACACTTAGCAGAGTCAGAAAATTTACAGGAAATAAATGAATGAATCTTCCTGTTTATATCTTACGACTGTTTTCTGCTCTTGCTGGGCTGGGTGAGCTGGAGGATCTGTGTGGAGAGGCTGGAGTGAGCAGAGCCTTGAAGATCAGCAAGGGAGTATTCCTTCACCTATCTTTGTCCTACCTTAGATTTGTATTTTACTCTACAGATGGGAAAAAAAGCCCCAAACAGACGTGAAATATCCACAGGGCTTAAGCCCCACTTTATAATAACAATTTTGCATCTGGTCATTGATTATTATGAAGTATTATTTGTAACCATTTCAACACCTTGTAATTGTGTGTTAGCACGTAAGGTAGTGTGGTGCTTTTTCCAGTGGGATCTGACAGAAAAAAATTTTAAGAAAGTCAGAGCAAGCTTCCTGAGGTTTACCATGAATTTTAAGTGCAAACTAGTATTTTATATTTAAAAAGCAGTTTTCATTTAAGGATTAATTCCTGTTAATTTAGTTGTATTTATTACCCGTGTATTTTGTATGTTTGTATTTTGCCCAGTTGCTCTTAAAATTCCTGATGGTACTGACAAATGTGTACGTTGTTCATATGGAGTGGAAAGTACACCTTTTGTGGAAGGTACAGCTGAGAATGCTGCTGAATGTCACTGTGTGAACAAAGATCACTCTGGTGCTGGAGTTCTCATTTGCACGAAGAAGCAGCTGCTTTCAAACTAGTATTGGTTTTTTTATTCATTTTTATAGATCTTAATGATTCATAAAGATTTTTTACTTTTTCTTTAATGATAGACATAGGTAAATAACAGGCATCTCTGAGAAAAGCAGTTTGTACAGAAATAGCTGAAGGGAAAATTTCTTTTTTATGTTATTGGATTAAGTTGCAGCTTGCTGTAATTTTGTAGGATCTTTATTTGGATATATTCCAGTCACCTGAAAAATAATAAATAACGTTATAAAGTCCAGGTCTCTTTGCAGTTGTAGTAATGAAATTAAAATAAAACATACTACACTGCAAAACTTAATAAAATTTTCAGTATATTGCCTTGCTACAAACACATGGATGACTTCTACTAATTTATAAATTGCCTGAAGAAACTGCTATCTTCTCTAGACTGCTAAGCAAAAATCTTCTTTAAGCTTGGAGCTGTCTGGCCTACACTGATCCTTGGCTTCTGTAAATAGCTAGCAATGAAGCCTAAATGATTGATTTTAAAATTGTTCTCAATTATCTTTACCTATTGTCACTAGGATTTTATTAATGCAGCTGTTTCCAGAGAAGTACAGTTTTTCTGATCAAAACTTGTGCCCTGTGTGGTTCATTTTATTCATATTCTGGGAGTGTAAACAGTTACCACCCGAATTTAGGTAGCCCTGTCTTTCAGTTGTAACACTCTCCCCATAAAAAAGCAAAATTATTTTTAATAAAGTTTATTCATTCATTAATATAGCACTCATTCACTTGAAATTAAATGCCTATTTTTACTAGTCACCTAATGTGTAAATTGCCCTTTTTTTCTGTCATTGTTGTAGACAGTTGAAGTCAACTCGGTTTCTAAGTTCTAGTTTCTAGTCTCCTCACCTTTCTGAATTAGGTAGGTACATTTTTATCTTCCTGGCATATGGCTTCAGAATTGTGATTATGAACACTATTCTCTTCTAATTTAGTCTGTACTACCTAGTATTTCATGTTGATACTTTCTTCCTGTCAATTATTTAATCTTTAAACTTGAATTTCTATGAATGTGATGACTGTTTTGAAGTCCCAGGTTATATTATAAATTGCATATGTTCTTTTCAAGAGAGATGACACCTGAGTAGTATCTTTGAGCCAAAGATAAAATTATTTTAGAGAATATGTCTTCTCTGCATTCTTTTGCAAAGCATATGTTTTTTGGGGCTGTCCAAAGTTAACTAAAGCAGAGCAGGAGTCTTTGTGTATGACTTTGGTCAATATTTTTAATTTCAGGTCTCTTACAATTCTAGAATCTTATTTATTTAAAATTCATGAGATACATAATTATTTTTATGTAAAATGATATTTTAAAAGGAAATGTCATTTCCTTTTAGAGCTACTGATTAATCTGCTTCTATTTAAAGATCTAATAACTCATACCGTAATCACACTCTCGTTAGAAAATAATTAGGTGGTTCTGGGGAGTCACAGTTATAAGAGCTAGTCATAGACCTGGGATGTTAGAAACAAACAAAAAACCAATCAAATCTTTGTTTTCCAGGAGATACAAAGAAACTTTTTTTGATTATATTATGTGATGGAAGTATGTGCATTTCTTCTTTTTCATTTTTGTCTTTGTGGATCTTGGTCAAAAAAGCTACATCAGCCCCAGTTCACCATACTCATACCAGCATTTTGGATGTCAAAATGGCAAATGAAATTCAGCCTAGATGAATGTTGAAGCAGTACACACTGAGAAATAATCGTAACTTTTCATATAAAATAAAGGATTCTGAGGTGATAATCATTATTTAGGGAACTACTGGTGAAATAGATGTTTCATTAAATCATCAGCTTTGTGCTCAGTAGTGATAAAAAGAGGCAAATACATGATTAGAAACAAAGGAGGAGACAACATCGTAGAAAATGTCATTGTACCAAAATACATACCCTCCACACGTTGCCTGTGGAATATTGCTTACAAAGAGAATAGCATGACAGGGTTCAGGGAAGAGTGAAGGGTAGGATCTTGAATTGTAGAGCAGCTTTCCTGTGAGGAAAGACAAAATTGAGTAGGACTCTTCAAGGCTGACAAACAGATGGCAGAGGGTGTACAGTAGATGTCTCTTAAAATTGTGTGCCAGGGAGAAGGTGACTGCAGAATGAATGTTCGCAGGCTTTCAGGACAAGAATCAGAAGAAATCAGTTGAAGCTACGAGATGGCAGATACAGAGCAAACACAAGGTCATGATCTTTTGGAAAAGGTGTAAGTACTTGTGCTCTGAAATTCCATGCCATGCGAGATGGATGTTAGAAGTTTCCATTTGCTCAGAGGGGAACTGGATAGATTTGCAGAGTAAACATCAGGTGGGAGTTACTAAATACACAGGAATCCCATCTGGTGGCCTCTGAGCTGCTATTTTCTGGAGACCATGAAACTGCTTATGGGAGGAAGGATCCCTGTGTGCTTAGTTTGCTCTTATGCTTTTCCTTTGACATCTGCATGTAGCTGTTTTTCTGAATATAGGTTATTGGTCTGTCTAGATCACTGAACTGACCTAGAATAGCCTTTTTAATAACATTGTACTCAAGTTCCTGGGTCTGCTCCTTTTTATGGGATTTCTGCCCTCAAGATAATTCATTCCAGTTAATGTTTGCAATTTTAAAGCATTTTGTTTGGAAGAAAGACGATAAAGGTGAGAAAGATGGTAAGACTTGACTCTAGTAATAGATTTTGGGTATTGGCTTTATGGTATAGGGAAGAACTAGCTACTTGAGGTAAAAATTACGTTTCTGATTGTGCAGATCAAGGATTTGAATCAGCTTTTGAGTCTTTCTCATGTTGTCTGCACGTGGAGAGTATGTGTAGCCTCTGTGTCTCCCACTCTGATATTTCTAGTAATAAATACATCCAGACAAAAAAAAAAAAAAATTGCTTAAGAGCAGTAGTTCTTTTCAAAACATGTTACCTTTGAAACAGTGTTCTAAGAGAGTCTAAGAGTGGTGAGAGAAATTAGACTTAGTTTTTTTACTTCTACGTGAAAGTCTTGGCAGCATTTACCACCCCTTTAAATAGTCTTGAAAGGTATTTTGTGTTAGTCGTTTTACAGTAAGCTGCCTAATAAAGTTGTTTTGGTATTGAAAATGTATTTTGGGCATCATTTAGTGGGTTGTTTGCTGTTTAGAAGTTTGACAGTGTCTCCTGATCTCATGCCTGGTGCTGAAAGATGAGCACCAGCATGGGTTGGTTGCCCATGAGAGAGGTGGTAGAATCTCCATCCTTGGAGATATTCCAAGTAAGCCATCTGGAGATGGTTCTGGACAGCTGACTCTAGGTGGTTTGGCTGGAGCAGCAAGGATGTTGGACCAGATGATCTCCAGAGATCCCTTCTATGCTTGTGGACATAACACAGTTTGTGTTCAGAGGAAAAAACTGACACCAAACCCCCACCAGAATTGTGGGGCAGTGTTTTTATGGCAATATTTTAGCAGGAAATTTTTTTAAAGGGGGTGGGGGGAAAGAGAAGAAAGACATGCCATCCTATTAAAAGAAGGGGAATGCTGAAGGTTAGGTTGGCTTTCCTTTGTTTCAGATTGTGTTACACAAAGTAGCCTTCATAGTCTCCTATCATGCCTTTTTTAGAGTAAGGCCCTTAAAGGAATAAATTAACTTCTAGTTTTTTCACAGGGCAATTGAAGAACACATGATTTTATTTACTGATGAAGTATGGAGCTTGTCTGTCTTTTTGATTAAAAGCAAGGAGAAAGGAATATACTGAATTCCACATACATGTGCATTTCCTATGCTGTGCTTTTGAGGCTAGTAATAAAAATGTACTTTGTATGTGTGATAGAAACTGTCTGAGAATACTTAAAGCTGCTTCAGCCAGTCTGGAGGCCTCCAATGAAATCTGAATGTTGTATATATGTTCTCTGTTGCATATTATATAAATATTACTTAAGCTCATTTCCTGCTTACATGGAAGCTATGTTGGCAGTCGAAATCAGGTCCAGTTTCCATGGCAACACAGTGGCACTGGGAGAAAGGCTGATGCTGTGCTGTGGTTGGTATTTTTATGCAAGGGAAGAGATGCAGACCTACATTTTTAGACAGGAAATGTATTTCAAGGCACAAAAGCATCTAGCAACTTTTATAAATTTGTTGGATAAGTAGATACATCTAATAATAGAAATTGAAACCTATTGTTTGCTGTTTGCAATAGAAAATAAATTTTTAGTTTTATCTAACATTACAGAAAGCCACTGTTCAATATATACACAATTATAACTGCTATATTTGCATGGAAATAGCAAGGAGACGTATGTATGTACTGAAGACAAAGGAGGTTTTGTACTGAGGCAAAATGGGCAAAACAGACTGAGGCATAGTCTCCTAGCCTTTTCATTCTAGTTTTCACCTTCTGAAATCCTTTCAAATCATTTTCACAAAGGTCTTTGCAGACTTAAAGAAAAATGCTGTTCTTTTTTTTCATGGTAGTCCTTTCACTCTAGTTTTCTTTACTATTTCTGTATTTCCAAAAGATAGTCCTTGCTTGTTTGTTCTTTCAGCCCTCTGTTATCCTTCAGCGGTACTTAGTAGTGGGACTCATTAAGGGCAGGGAGTTCTTAAGCCTGCAGTTTTGATGTGACTAGGGTGAAGCTTTGCTCATCTTGACTGTTGAGTGGGTGGTTGAGTCACCAACCCTGGAGGTGTCTAAAAGATGTGTAGATGTGGCACTTAGGGACCTGAGTTAGTGGTGGACTTGACAGTGCTGGGTTAATGGTTGGACATGATGACCTTAAAGATCTTCTCTGACCTGAATGGTTCTACGATCTCTTCGACTTTCTGTATTCCTCCTACACGCAAAGTTCTTGCTCCACCTCAGGGAAGTGGGATGTTCTGAGAAGATGAACTGAACTGGAAGCAGTATTCTTTAGAAGTGTGAAGGGCTCTTTTCATCCCTATGAATCATCATCTTTCTTTCCCAACCCTGGCACTATACAGTTAGTCTGTGTCTGATGTTGCCTAGCAACAATTCATCAAATGTCTAAAAGGGAACTGATTTACCCTAGCTAGGACTCTTGTAGAAATCCAAGTAGATAAAATGTTCGTGGAAGAATATTAGCCTCTTCCTATGTCTGGCACCCACACTATCAATCAGGATTAAGCTCGATTTTACAGCTGTCCAAGGCTTGGCTGCCTTGTCACACTGATGATTTAAGGATGTCTCATTTTATAGTGGAATATCTCCATCCCATCCTACAATCAGCCTGTGCTTCAGCTATCATGTTTTCAGAGGCTTAGCAAATCATAACTCTCAGTGATAGCCTGTGTGCACAGTGGCACTGACCGCATATACGCATCCTCGTTTAGGAGGAGAAAACCAACTTTGCCTCTGCAGTAACTATGTGTACTTAAGGGGAGATGAACCTTCTATGCTTCCAGTTCTTAGCTTTGTCTTCTGAAACACAGTGATTCAACTCAGAGTTTCCTTCAGCTCTTTTCTATTCATTATTACTGAGAGTCTACATAGCTTGAAGACTTCTCTGAGGCTTGTTACTGAGCCAGTGGCAAAGAACACTTTAACTGCCTTTGACACTGTCTCAGTGAAAGTCATGGCAGTGGCACATCACCAACATGTAGTGTGTCATAGTTTTAGCACCAGTCAGATCAGAAGCTGTGTCACCAACATAAACCCTAAACATTTACATTTTCGATAGCAGTAAGCTTGCCATGTTCCTTGGACCTCAGTTTCTGCTTGTAAATGTCATGGGTTTGAAGTCATGCTATCAGGGTCCTTTACTGCCATTAGAACTCAGCACCACGGTGTTTCTCATCTTCATTGTGCCTTGCCAATCATCCTGCTCATTTGACTTTTGAAACCTAGAATAGAAAAGTTGTTCACTTTTTCAGACAGCTCTGTGTGGGATCAGGTGCAGCAGGCACCATTGTCCTTCCGAGAAACCCTGAGATAAGGTTACCCCTGGAAAAGAAGTGAACTGGAGGCTGTAGCCTCGTGGAAATAATAGTTGCTGTCCACTTCCTGTTGTAAACTGGGTCCAGAATTTAGCTTTACAAGGTGAGCTTCTTTTCCTGAGCTGTAGAGTTTACTGCCCTGGTGGAGGAAGCTTCAGGCACAGCGTTCTGGTAGCAAGGCACAGGATATGGAAAGATCTCACTCGCAGAGGCAGGTGCCTCTTGAAGAGTTGCATTTTCTCTACAAAGGAGACAGTTCATCTGGGATATCACAACAGCTGGGATTCCTTGAATGCTTTTCCACCATGGATGAGACTCTCTTTTGCTGTTGGAAGTAGGAATATTCCAGTAAGTGAGTCATCCAGCATCCATGCTGTGACGTAAAGCATGCCAAGGCTGGGATGAGTCAGATGGTCTGATAACCCTTATTCTCAGGCTTGCTGACACAAAATGGATTCTGAAAATCTCAACAGGAATTGTCACAGTATTTAGTATCCAAAATTGCCTCATTCAAGCCAGCTGGACGGTGCTCTGTAATACTGGGGTGACTTTCCTAACTGCTGAGTGGCTGCTTGCTTGTTGAAGATCCAGTCAAATGAAAGGTCCTTCACTTGCAAGCTGTAAAAATAATAGAAGGCTCTAAAATTGCTTCTACAGCCCCCAAGACAAATGGTTGATGGGCATAAGGGATAGAAAGGCATTTCCCTGGAAACATCTGGAAAGTCAAAGGGCTCATGGAGGAGCCTTAGAGACTGAGAATGATGACCTCTTCATTGGGGGAATGTGACAGGAGAGCATGCTGAATGCAGTGGCTTTTGGAAACAACATCTGCAAAAAATAAATAAAATATACCATGTTCTATGAGGTTGTTGGACAAGAGATCAACTTAAGTTTTGCATTAAGAAGTATGAAAAGTAAACTAACAGCAACAAAAAAGAATATCAGAGATCTAGGCACTTAAAAAAAGATACTTTTTAACCCAAGGAGCTTAAGTAACTGCTTTCCTAAAGATCAGTTTATCAAAGTTATGCAAATAAGAGTGTGTTTTCATGTGTCTGAAGAGTAACAATTGTTACTGCCTCTATGAAGACAAGAAGACAGAAAGATTAAATGGTCATGAAGCTAAAACCAGCTGCTTGTTATTTATCTGTGTTGGTGAGAATGAGTTTTTGTGAAAAACATATCTGTGATTTTTCCATTTGCTTGCTTTTGACTGCAGCTGGACTTGGCAATCTTTTTGCTGCTTTTACTTACTTCTGTTAGGAAAATCAATGCTTAATTTAACATGAATGAGCAATATACAGAGAGAAACTCAAAGCAGACATTTCATATATTGTACTTATGACCACATGTACCAAAATGGAAGAATATAACTGACTATTGAACACTAGCAAAACGTTTTTGCATGATAGGCATTTTTCCAAATTTTGTCTAATAATTAAGTTAAAATGTTTTGAGTTGCATATTTAGCTTTCTTTTATCAGTTTTACTGATACTGCAGTGCAAGCTGGGTACTTTCATAAAATGCTAGTAGGAATTGCGAAGAGATTTATTAAAACTCTTGTTTTATAGAGGAAATGCTACTGGAATTTGGAAGTTTTGGGAGAGGAGTTGTGTGTTTTTTGAAGGATTGAGATGAATTCTTTATTTAAGAAAGCCTGTTAGTGAAAAGGAGTTATGATTGTTAATGTAAAGAGTTCATGTAAGATGCTTGTTTCAGCTTGTTGAAACCAAGGTTAACAAGGAGAAGTTAGTTATCAGAGTTCCAACTGGTGCATTCAGAATTTATCACTGCAGTGAATGTTTGTATTTGCTGGAGACAGAGAGGTTCTTCTAATTGCTGACTTAGTCATGCAACCTTATTCCGTCCCTTTTCTCATTGCCTGAAGAACTGAGTTCCCAGACATAATCCAGAGTATGATGCATTCGCACTTAACAGGATGAATGGGTCTTTTAAACATTAAGTAAACATGGACATGAAAAATGCATTTTTGCACTGAGATGATCACATGAAGTCAGGATTACATTTTACCAGGGTGCTTTAGGGGTCAGGAAGAAACAGCCAACCGAAGGCAAGAGGTACTCTGCTGCTTGACTGCATTTGATATTAAGTGAAGGGTTACAATTTTACTGTTCCTCTGAAATCTTTTCTACTAGGCCGTTAAATAGGTAAAGAAGGGTGTGAAACACTGCATTTATTGGTTTACTTCAGCTCATTTTGCTTCATTTGTCTTCAGTTATCTTCATATGGTTTATAACATAAAAATGGAATATATACTTCCTTGAAGGAGTTACTGTCCTGTGATAAAGACTAAATCCCGTATTTTGTAATTTAGTTATGAGTTCATATTTCAGTCCATATTTGACCTCAAAGGGCCAGTTACTTAAGTGGTTTTGGTGCCAAATCAAGTTAAATCTGCTAACTACTCCAGGGTCAGTTAGGGCTGTTGGAGAGCAGAGGGTGCTTCTTCCCCCTCTCCTTCAAAACTTGTAAATTTGTTGCTAGTGGCAACTGTAGGATACTGAAGCAACAACAGCATGTTTTCTGAATATATCTTATTAATAAAAAGACTAGAGACACTATAATTTAACATGCCAAAGAGAAAGGCAGAAATTAAATACTACAACATAACATGCCAGAAAGAAAGTAAAAAATTGATTTCCATTTATACACTTGTGAGTCATTCTGTTAAAAGTAATCCATCATGCGGCCATAGTGAGAGGAAAAAGAAGTCAAAATAGCGTCCATTTCTGTCACTGTCTGCCAGTGTTTTCTGTCAGGTAATCCTGTTGGTCAGAAGTGGAGGTTCCTGCACATAGATAGAGGAAGAAGCTGTGCAGCATGAGAAGAGACTCTTGTTGCAAGAGGATTTGAAGAAGGTGAAGCTTCATGTGTGGTTTATGAGATTAGTTTATTTTTTAACTAATTTTTTATCTTTGCTTTGGAGTGGTATTCCATGTCTGACGTACTTTAGGTGGAGGTTTTATTTTGACATGTTAGGATGCACATATAAGGAACTGAATTCTCTGTTGATTAGTCCATGGTACATGGATTTATGACAGGTGTCTGTTTCTCCTCTTTGGCTCTTTGGAATTTCTTAATTTGTGGTAGCCAAAAGCTTTGGAATTTCTTAATTTGTAGCAGCCAAAAGCTCTTGTGGGACTTACTGATGAGACTTGGGTGTTGCCAGAGCAGCGGTGGGAGATGGAAATGCAGTATAACCACCTCCATGCTTATGAAATGTAGCCCCTAGTGAGTGCAAGCAACCACAGTAGGCAAATAGGGCATGAAGAAAGGCTCCTCTCCATAGGAGGCCATTCCACTGGCAGAGTGAAAGAATCAAGTACATGTAACCCAGGCACCAGACCGTGACATCTGGGAGCTGCTAACAGAGGCAGTGGACAGACTCAGTAGTTGGTGCAGAAGGGCACAAAGAGGCACCCTGATCCCCAGTCTCAGTAGTGAACTCTTGCTCAGGGTTGGTCTGGTCATGCCTCAGAGCTCATTCCCCTGTAGCTGCTGGAGTCACTGCATGGAGTCACACCTGTGACAGGGACCTCCATCCAGACAAACCTGATGGTAGGTGTAGCTCTTTAGGTGTCAGGTTGCCCAGTGCGTGATGCTTCTCTGTGAAGCTGGGTCTGATAGTCACCTCTTCTGCAGAAGGTGTGTTACTGATCTCTTCACTCTCGTGATCAGTGACAGGACTTGAGGAAGTGGCGTGAAGTGAGTCAAGGGAGGTTTAGGTTGGATATTAGGAAAAAGTTCTTCACCCAGATAGTGGTTGGGCACTGGAACCCCATGGAAATGGTCCCAGCACCAAGCCTGACAGTGTTAAGAATCATTTGGATGAAATGTTCCGGCACATGATGTGATTTCTGGGGCTCTGAAGGACCAGGAGTTGGATTTGATGATGCTAGTTGGTTCCTTCCAACTCAAGGTATTCTATGATTTTAACATTCTCAGCCTTTATAACACTTTACTGGTGACCAGAAATACAGGTAAGGTGCTGAGTATCTATTCATATATTTTCTTTTTGTGCTGCCAGGTGGGTCTTTATTTTTTAATTAACTGTTGACTTTTTCTCTTTGCAAGTCTGTAATGAATGACTCGTCTGGAAAATACAACTCTGCGGGAAAAGCAGTATTTGAGGAAGAAAACACATGACTTTGGCAAGTCCAATTAAGCCTGAGGCTTTCTGGGTAGATTTGGCTTCTGGTTGACTGTCTTAGTAACAGTTTAACAGAATTGCATTTGTTTGACAGCAAAACTTCATTTGGGACTGACTTTCAGAGCTTGAAACCAGTTACTTCTGGAAACTTGCTGTAACTGTGTCAGAGAAAGGCCATAAGAGTTGCCTCCTCAGCTTGGCAGACTTTACTTCTTCATCCTAGGTGTGATTTGATGTAATGGTAGGCTGCTACTGGCTCCCTTCAGCTCTGCCCATGGTGATGTGCTCTTCCTGTGATGCTGGGCTGGGGTGGTGACGTGGTAAAACTGCAGTACTTGCTGCGTGAAATGGCATTTATTTATAGTAGCTGTTGTTTTGAACGGAAGAAGGCAGTGTTCCTTGGCATTTCACTTGGACTTTGAGTGTGCCCAAGGTGGCCTCCAAAAGACTAGTAAGCAAGATGGGAATGAAAAATTCATTCTGTGTTTCTGTTTGAGGTTATGAAAGCTACTGTGTCTCAACCTGCTCCGTTCCGGGATGGATTTTTACTGGTGCTTCTGTTAATGTTTGATGGTAGGATAGTATCTTTGGAAGGAATGTTAACAGTCCCAGGAGGAATGATAATTTTGTTTGATAATGACCAGATGTAGAAACTGCTTAATGCTTATGACATACCAGCACTCTCTTTTTATGCATAAATTTGCTAGAATTGGAGATTGTAGTACAGTTTTGTACCACAGTAAGAACACAAATAGCGCTTTTCATACAAAGCAAAGCTGTCCCTGGGAGTTCACATCAACAGTTTCTTGGAGTTAGGTAAAAACACATCACCTTATGCCCTGTTTCCTTCTGGGTTTGTAGACTTTCTTTCTGAAAGCAGTAAGATGACCTCTGGCATAATTAAAAATAATGATTAAATTACAAATGATTTATCATAACTATTAAAATTTAAAAATATTCTGAATTACAATCCACTTAAAATCTTACTTAAAACATGCGACATAATTTTGTTCATTGAGTGATAACTTCAGAGTTATTTTGATATTTTTTATGGTTTTTGTTCTTTGTTTTATGTATGTGGATTTTTTTAGAAAGCCTCCATTTAAGGCTGCCTCCGGTTCAAAGAGCTCAGTGTTAGAAGGCACCTGTCTAATTAAGCTAAATTTGCATTTGGGAAAAAAGAGCAGGCAAGAATTCAGCTCATAAAGCAGACACCATTTGAACAAATGAGAAAGAGATCCAAATAGCTGAGTCTCTAAGGAATTAATAACAGCTGTAAGAAATTTGTGTATAAAGATTTCAGACTTTTAACTCTACAGAACGTTGAGAGCCTTTCCCAGGAGCACGAAAGCTATTGCCTTCTGGAGCTGGACAGAAGCATAGCTGGAGCTCCTTCCAGATGGACCCACACACACTAGTAGATTTCATAAAGCTCCCATCTCTTAGGAGGCTTACAGCGTAAGTCTTCTGATGCTCACTCTCCCCCTTGCTTCCTCTTTTTACCTCTTCAGAGTGAAATTCCCTGTAGAACCTCTGTGGACGTGTCAGAAGGTTCGTAACATTGTTAGAATATAGTTTATTCCATATTTTATTTTATTAGGTATATGAAGAAGTTATTTAACCTAATTTTAATTGCATTTTCTGTTAGCAAAAAAAAGTCTTTGGTTGTGTTCATCTGAAAATCTTAGGGAAAGTTTTGTTTTCCCCTCAGATTGAGGTAGTTCTTAGCTTAATCTGACCAATTTCTGTCTCACAATTTTTTTTCATTTGGCACAGTCTGTTTCCTTCTGAAAAATGCTTTCCTAAAGTTAGGAGAATCGGGTGCAGGTTTTAGTAGTCACCATGTGTGCAGTACAGTGTTCATAGTGAAGGACTCCTGCTGTTGCATTCCTATTCCCCATGAGAACATGAGGATTTCCTCAGGTAGTCTTGTTCTATAGCAGTCTTGCCTGCAAGACATTCTTATCCACTACTTCATAATAAAAACATACTTTGTGTCTATGAGGGTTTTGGATAAAGAGGCCTGAAGTCTGCTTTGGTTTTGAGTAATGGAAATGATTCATTTGTTGAGGAAAAGATGAGGTGACTGCACAAGGACAGACCCAAGGTGCACCTACATTCCCTCTGGCCAGGAGCAGTTGCCTGGGGAGGAGTGCAGGGTTTGGGCCCCAGTGTGCTGAATACTGTTCTGCATCCAGCGGTCTCAGGCTGCTGGGCTTCACGAGCCAAAGGCGCTCCTGGGTTAGCCATCAGTTGATTTTTCTTCCTTGAGTTTTTTTGAGCCCTATTTGAACTTAACTAACTTTTCTTATGCGTGATATCAAAGGGAAAAAAGTTCGCTTTAGTTTTTAACATCATATTGCATGAGTAATTTTTTTTTTTTTGCATTTTCTGTCACCTTGGCCCAATTTGTGTGGGATGAGGCAGTGGACAGCCATTTCCTATTGGCTTTCTCTGTATCTCTCAAGATTTTGTAGCACTCTTCCGTCTTGTTTTCCTGGCTGAAGAGTTCTGGTATGTTCAGATGCTTCCCATATGGAAGGCATTTTGTGATTTTAATCACTCTCACTGCTCTTGTTTTACCTTTTTCAGAACAGAAGAATAACAAATGAACCCACAACATCAACAACAGCAAAAAAATGAATGGATTTTTCTGGATTTCTCATAGTATAATTTTCTCAGCATTTTAAGGTCTGAATGTTAAGGAGATTGCTTTTACTGTTGGCTGTTACCCAGTGGGAGCATGAAGCAACATGTCCATGAGGGAGAATAATAAAATTAAGTTGTCGGAAATGTTGTGTTTCATAACAGTGGGCAGTTGGTTTTTTTGTGAGACTCCATGCAGGGTTTTGACGTATTTTGCTTCAAGTTCACTGCAGAGGAGAAATACTTCAGCTTTTCTTTTGTCTTTTCCTAAGTATTCCCTCTAACAGCAATTTAAAAATAGGTTTTAATTGTGTTTTTATTGGACTTTGCTGTAAATTTATTTTTGTCCACAGAAAAGGCAGTAATTAAAAGACAAAAAATGCTGGCTAGTGTTTGCTAATTGTTTGTAGTGTTTCTTTCAATACAATTATAAGGTTTGTCATTGTAGCCTGTGGAGATGGTCAGTTCTGGGCATACCTGCTGACAAAATACTGAGACTCTAGAATGGTGTGTCGTCTTCTTCTGTTAATTAAGTGTTTATGCTTGGATGGTGATGAGCAACCTAATAGTGGTAGACCACAGAGTACCAAGTGATTACTTCAGAAAAAAGAAAAGCAGGTTTAGTATTTATCTCTGCATGCATGTGCTACATAATGCACATTATTACAAAGCATTTTAGGAGTAAGAAAGAGTAATAACTTGAAATAATGGTTGTTGAATAGCTCTTGATGTTATGATAGTATTTGACAATTATATTTCTGAAAAGGAAATGGAGATTACAGACATGTTGGTGAGTCACAGCTTTCTAAATGGTTGGGTTTTTTAATGCCAGTGATGTTTGAAAATCTACTCAAAAGAAAAATAATTTACATTTTAGCAGACTATACTGGAAAAAATGAAATCTAAGCTGAATAAACTGTATATTCATGCCATAAATTGCAAATGAAGATGTTGTTAAAGCATTCATCATGACTTATCTTTGCAATTCGATAAAAGGCCTACTAAGAAATAGCAACATTGGAGTTCTCTCACTGATGTCCTTCCTAACACTGTGGAACTGTGAATTGGCAGAAGAGCTGGATTGGGGATGCCAGGATGAGTTACTCAACCTGTAGGCAGAATTTAAGCTGTCAAGTGAAGTGTTGAAGGCTTGATCTCTACATATACCCTAGAAAAGTAAAAGTGAACAAAACTAAAGAACAACAAGAATCTCTTGCTAAGAATTCTAAACTAGAGGAAAAAGTTGCCAAAAATGCAGAATTAGCAGTCAGACTGATGTAACTCAGCATGTTGCTTTCCTTCCCTCATGTTTCTGTACTAATATTTGATTGCTCCAAAAGGTGCAAGCAAAGCTAAATGGACAAATCAAAGATCTTCCTCAGTTTAAAGCAGTGTTTTGTTATTTGCAGATAAAAATCATAAATCCAGAAGGAAATAAGGTAGTATTCTTCCTTTCTTCCTGGTGTCCACAAAGGACAGTAAGAAAGCAGTCCTGAATATAAAAATCAACTGGGATTGAAGACAGGAAAAATAACCCTTTTCAAACCAAAATCAAATACAGTAGCTTGAGAAAGACTCAGAGCCAACCCTGTTTTCTTAACCTGTTTCCCTAGGAATAAATTTATCTTGTGGTTTTTTTGAAATCCTGTGCTGGATACTTCTGTCTCTCTCAGAGGGAGATTCTTGGAATGGCTTAATATTTATTTGAAAATGACTGACAAAATGTGTGAATCTCAATTCCTGAAATGCTTCTGATTCTCTTTAAAATCTGTCATGTAAAGAAATAGAGCAAGTAGTTGTCATTTTAAAAACCAAAATCAGCACAATTTCAACGAATTTTTGAACTTATACCCCCATATTGCATTTCCCTACCCTACCCTGGGCTTTCTATAGTTGTACCATTTCATGTGACCAAAATAGTAACATGGAAACTTGTGGTCAGAACAAAGGAAGATGATGGTACCATCCAAAATAAGGAGTCCAGGCACTGATGGATGTGCCTCTGTTCCTGGCATGCTGCTTTCAGATATATTGATGAAGTGCACACTATTTCACTATGTGTTCTTTTTTGCTGCTTGTAGAATCATTTAGGCTGGAGAATACTTTTAAGGCCATCAAGTCCAACCATTGGTTTTTAATTTTTAAGAGTTCATAGCTCTTGATCTGTGTATCCAAAATGGTCCTGTGCCTAGCAGATGAAGTTTCAGGGTTTGTAATGTAGATCCTTATATGTATGATGGTTTGTTGGATTAAAGCTTTCAGGTCAGGTGTGGGAGCTGTCAGCTTGCTGACACTCTGAAACCTGGCTGGTTCATGAAACCAGGAGGGCCAGTAATCTGGTTTGTGGTAAGATTAGCTGGTCAGAGGATTTGCTGCACCTTGCATTTGCAGTTTACTTTCCTCTCAGTGTACCAGATAAAGACTTCTGTAGGGAGCCAGAAATGAAAGAGGGAGGCAAACAACCAACATAATTTAAGTAGGAGCATTGCAAATATATTTATTGTTTCTCCTACAAATGGATCCCTTCTTTCTCTTCTATTCTGTCTAGTTTCATGTGGTTAAAAATTACATAAATTTATTTACTTCGTTAGATTTCTCATCGTAACTTAAATCATTGATAAATTAGTTCAAAATACTCCTTTTAAAATCTGACCATTTATTGATTGAAGAATTTTATTATCTGAAAGGGGTAGCAGGCAGATAAATTTGGTATTCCATGCAGCTTGCAGTGATGTCCTATAAAGCAAAGGCGTAACAGCAGCTGCTGTGCAGGTGGTGAATGTTGCCATTGGAATTTGTTTCTGACCAACCATGTTCTCTTTGACACCAAGTGCTCTGTCTGTCTTGAACAATTGCAGTGTGTAAGAAGAAAAAGAAATTATGAGGAAGGGGACTTAGAAGTGGGATAAACATAAGTACAGTTTTTACTCATGATCAAGGAAGTATTCGGATCTTAATTCTGAAACATCAGCAAATTACAGATTTCTGGGTTTTTTATGACATGAAGGATAAAATACTGTTAATATGGTGTTTTTTAGATGTGGTTAATTTGAAATAGATATAAATGTAAGTTATAGCAGCTTTTGATGGCACAAATGCTTTTAGTTACTTTGAAATTGTATTTGGAAAGTATATACTTTTTATTTGTAAGAGGTATGAATACAAAAAATAACAGCACCAGCCTGTTTGGGGAAGGCTTTCTTAGTTATATGACAAAGAGGTCATATCACTTCAACCCTGAACTTAAGTCTGTTGAAAATGCTCGATTTTGAAATGTGAGTAGTTCATAGTTGTACCTAGTATGGCTTTCTTTGGAACAGGATATAAAATATATTTCACTTTGGTTGTTTTTTTTTTTTAAATTGGAGCTGCAAAACAAGGAAAAAACCCATCTCTTGATTGGTGGTGTCAGGCTTTGGTGATTTTGTTTTGGTTTTTTTAATTAATTAGTGCATATTAAAGCGTGTGATATGCTCTGGAATGAGAATCGTAGACTACCTAGGAAGATCAGTTTTTTTCTCTTACTTTCTAATAGATGTTTTCAGTATTTTGTATACTGATACAGCTTTCCATAGTGTTGGCAGCAGCTACAGAATGAGAAGTGCATTAAGATTTGGGTCAGTGTCTCTAGAAGATTGTTTCTTGCTGTCTATTCATGAGATCCTTCCTACTGCAGCTAGCAGGCAGGAGCTTCTGAATAACTTGATATTTTTTGAAAAAATACTTCCCAGTTGTGCTCAAGAAGATGGGTCTAACATCTCATTTGCTCATCAGGAATTTCAAAAGCTTGTCTGTATCTGATTATGTATTTCATGTATCTTTTGCAAGCTCTTTCACTTGAGACCTGCTCTTGGTTTGGCCAGGTTCCTCTCTGTCCATGCCTCCCTAGTGTACCAAGGGAGATACAAAAGGTGACAATGAGAATGGAGATGCTTCACGGGTTTTTTTTCATTTTTTATTTCCCACTGGTTTTTCATCCCCCCCGAAGGGCTGGGCTACCCTAGTGATGAGGCTAGGCTCTTTACTAAGTGTGCTCTCTCTCCCATTTCCAGGCCAGAGCCTCAGCAGAAAGCTCCCTCTGCACCTCCGCCTCCACCCCCACCCCCGCCTCCGCCCCTGCCGGAGCCCGCCCCGCCTGAGCCAGAGGAAGAGATTTTAGGGTCCGACGATGAGGAGCAAGAGGATCCTGCAGATTACTGTAAAGGTGTGTGCAATTCACCACTGGCGGTGAGGTAAACGCTGTCATGCCAGTCTTGGCTCTTGTTCTTGAGGGATTTTTAAAGAGCTGATCTTTAATTATGGAATTTGCTTATACAAGAACTAGGAACAACTCTTCATTTCAGGTCCCGACGCATAATTGTCTTCAGCTTTAATTTTTCACTTAGCCACAGCTTCTTTATACATTTTTCAATAAATATGGAAGTACTTCATCCCTGTATTCTTCCTGATGTCCTAGTTAGAAGAATAGAGAATAAACTTCCCTTGATTGATGTGAGTTGTAAGAGAAACAAAAACACCCAAACCAAGACAAACAACCCCTCTCACACTCCAAAAGGTTCTAAAATGCCTTGGTGCCTTTAACAGCATTACCTAAAATTATTTTTTAAACTGTATCTTTTTGTTTCCTTTCTTCTCACACTTGCACTAGCTTAAGGTGTTACATGCTTCTTTTCCACATGGTGTCTTCCACAGCTCTCAGCATTGTCTGAGGCTCTCTACATCTTCATTTTAACTCAATTTCCTTAATTTTTGTATTGGTTATATTCAGTTTTAAAATACTGTTAAATGTGTAAAAGCATGACTGCAGTACAGCCGTGTCAATACTTAAGTTTTTTTTAATGTCACTGCTAAAGTTGCAAGTCTGTTCCCATTAGGGTAGAATGTACACTGTACTTACATAAAAAATTATATATAACAGTTTTATCAACTGTGGGTTATCTATTGTAGTAGATTTCAAGAATACAAATATACTTACATCAGAGTTCTATCACTTCAGATTAGTATTTTTGAATAGTCAAAAAGCACTGTATGGACACTGACTATATCTGTTATTCTGTATTCCTCATACCAAGAAACACTTCCTGTGTCAAATATGATAATGTTGTTTTATCAGAAGTTTCTGTATAAGCCTGGGAATGTGCTATTTTAAGAATTCCCCTTCCCAGCCTGGAACAAGTGTTTAATGTTTTTAGATTTAACAATGGAAAGTGACTGTTTCATTTTGGTGTAAGGAGTTTTATTAGTATATTATATTTCAAATGTATAAGTGGCTTAGAAATGCCAGTAGTGAAAGCTAAAGAATGAACTCAAACTAAATGTCGAAGTCTGTGGCAGGGCAAAGAAAAACATGTTGCTAAACCATGCTCCGGTATTTTGGTTTTTTATTATTTTGTTAAAACACATTTGTTCCTTAAGATAACTCTTTCAGTGTCCTTAACATCTTCCATCAGTGAATAAGGATTTGTTTAAACATCTGTGTACTTGTAAACATCCATATTTCCTTGAGATTAAGCATTTCAAAGCTCTCACTTAATTCTTTCCCGAAGTAAGGGCTGCATTTAATTTCAAACAATCCATTGTTGTCTGTTTTCCAATATCTCTTGCAAAAGTCACCATCTGCAGAAGCTAGATCACAAAACAAAAAAATAGTCTAAGTTGAGAGCCTGCTTATGAGTTACCTGTTTAACTGGAGCAGGTCAGTAGTGAGATCTGTATACTTTTAAAATAAACTACGTGTTACGTTAAAAATACTTGCAGGCTTCCTGGAAAGTTAAAGGGAACTCCTGTATGCATACAGGTTCTTCTGAATTCTTCTGATCCCGAGGCTTTGAATTTTTGAAAGTATATTAAAGATGGTTCAAGATTTGGTCCATTTGGATGTCGTGATCATTACTTGTTTCTACAAGAGCAGTGCTTTTTTGCTTCAGTAGAGGATTTACTTATTTTGTGACCCTAATTTCCTGTAAGACTGAGCAGTGCATTTCCTTCTTTCAGTCTGCTGATGTGGAACTGAAGGGAAGGTCACCATAAGGATCTGAATTCCATGACCACATTGGGATTTGTTTATATGTTTTATATTCTATATAGGGAATGAATAAGTTATTTGGTAAAGAACTCCAGGAATGGCATTTAGATACATTTTCCATTTTTTTGAGAGATTTTTTTTTTTAGCTTGAATATCCTTTTCTGTTTTGGGTAGCCTAATCTGTATTTACAAAATGGAAGACAAAGATTTGGAAATTACTATTTATTACTGGAGTGTCTCTTTTATTCCTAACTTGGTCTTCAAAATGGCAGTCTTCCAGGATTTTTGACTGAGGCACAGAGCATACTTATCTCTTCTCAACCCCAATCTGAAATTTCATAGGAGGGAAATTTTGATGACGAGTATATAACTATTTTTTTCAGGAATTCAACATAAGGCCTCTTAGCTGTACTTCCTGAGTATTTTTGTTACTGATTTTATTTTTAAGGTATGTTACTGTGTGCTGGGTTGCATCTTGACCACATTACATCATGATTAGTAAATAGTCATAGTAGTATTTTTTAATGAGGAAAATGGATCAATTTGTATTAGCACCTGATGTGAAAGAGACTGACTAACAGCCGTCTGTGAAAAGCAGACTAACTTCTGTTCCCTGGGGGGTTCCTCCAGGGCCTGTTTAAATCTGTGACATTACTTCCATTTGTGTCACTTAATTTGCATAACAGGCTTTTCAAATATTTATTTGTTTAAGGAATAGAAATACCAATAGTCCAACTGAATGATTTTTTCAAGGGGTACCTTATAAAGCTAGATTTTCTTCTTCTCTGAAAAGCCTTGAAACACTTGGAGATTTTTTTCAACAGTGTGTTGTGCCATGGGTGTAATTGGAATTTTTTGCTTCTCTGATCATCTTCTTTGCCCCCTGGAGATGTCTCCCATTCATCCAGTTCACAAAGGGAATAATTCCCTATACAAAGATAGAACGAGCCAGCTACAATTACCAACACATTCAGGAGACATTCAGGAATAATGAACTCATTTTTCTGACCCTCTTTCTTGCATGCATGTAGCTAGCTAGCTGTGAGAGACACTTTTTTTTCTGTGTGTGCTGCAGTGAATAGTACAACAGGGTTTGGTTGTTTTTTTTTTTTTGGTTACATTATCAGCAGTGCCACTTATACATTGTATATTTTCAAATGCCAGTATTGTTCTTCCAAAAGCACATAATTTTTATCAGCTTGTTAATTTTGCATGGATGCTTTCTTGTTACTAATATTTAGAAATACTTTTGTTACCATGGACGACTAAATGGTTACATTAATCATGGCATGACACCGTTTTTAAAATACACATAACTAAGTGGGTTGTTACCTGGTTGTCCACAACGTGTACACGCATATGTTGCTGATATGAATAATCAGAGAATAACATGTAGAGGAGTGGTAACAGATTATTTCCAAAACTGCTCCTGTTGTGACTCAGGACAGTGGAAAGTATCTTGTGAAATATATATACTTGTATGCTATATATGCTACCACTGTTGGCATCTGTCACATATGCTGATGTATTGCTATAATTAGTTATGACAGTGGTGTAGGGACCAAAATAACATGGTTTTTACATATATAGTATTGTTATGCTTCCAACACGTAGAATTTACTAAAATAACTTCTCAATCCCCAGTTTATTAACTTTGGAGTCTTTCTCTTATTTCCCCTCTGCTGTTTTCTGTCTGTGATGGGAAGAAACTATCACAAGTTTTTGATTATTTTTGACCCTTTGAAACACAAGTATGCCAAAAGCTATTTGTAGAGTCAGACTTAAAAGGCACTTGTTTGCCTAAACTATTTATAGGAATATATTTTTATCTGTGATGGTGTATTGTGTAGAAGTCTCATATAAATTTTGCAGGTCATCAGATTTGATTCACTTAACAAATGCAAACCTTTTTAGTAATGGAAAGGTAGAATTCCTGTATGTTCTCTTAAGTTTCCTCTGGCATCTATGACTTCATCATCTTGCATAGAATTTTGCGGGAAAAAAAATTGCCAAGTAATTATATTTTTGTTTGTTTGTTTTGAACCAGTCAATAACTGTCTTAAATAATGATCATATTTATCCAGATTGTTAAACATCTCCATCAGCTGTTACTAGAAGGATGCTTAAATAGACAAAATAAAATTTAGTTTTGTTTTTAGTTTTTGTATTAGTACAGATTCATGTATTTGCATTTATTCAGCAAAATTTCTATAATAATGAAGCTGCAATAGACTTGGGATTCATATGTGGCTGATACTGTTGCTTTTTGTAAATGGACAGTATAATAGACAGCCCTTACTCTCAGTAAGTCCATGTCCCCCCTTCTCTCCTTGAGAGTAAATCCCATCAGGGGTTCCAAAAGTGATCTGGTTTTTGATTTGGAAATAAGGAGTTCCTGCTTGGCAGTGTGGGCATCCTTACTGAGGTTGGCACAACTCGGGAGTGGAAATGAAAGTATCATTTTAGTTTGATGGGTGAGTTGTCCTGGCAGCTTTCAGGAACATTTCCTTCCCAGTGATGGGAGGGGTGGGGAGGTCTTCCCCAAGGGAAGGGTCTGCTGTTTGCTAAGCTTGCAGTTACACCTTAGCACATATGTAGCAAAGCTGTGTGTGTTTTAGAGTTTGTTAGACATACCAACATCTAACACAACATGTCATTTAAGCTTCTCCTGAGTATGTAATCTTTATAATTCTGTTGCACAGTTGTGTTAACTTTATTAATCTGCTCTGGCAGCATAAGAGAGTTCATAAAAAAACTGTTGAACTTCTGTTAAGGCAGAAGATGTTATTAACAAAAGAAAGAATATAAATATATCCAGATTGGACATCATTGTTCCCACAGATAAAAGGAGATAAGAGAGAAGTCCCTGTTTTAAATCCAAGGAATTAAGTTATAAATTCACGTTATTGTCTTAACCAGTTCTAACAAGATTTTCAGGGGATTCAAAACAGATACAGCAACTTACAGAAGTAGTCTGAGGTTTTAATGATTCAATAACTGAGGGTCCTGCCAAAGGACAGTTGGCCATGACATTGTGAAGGACCAGAAAGGGACAAAGAAGTGATTCCTTGAAAGCTGCTCTGAGTCTGCTGCTGGTGATGTCCTGGAGGGTTGCATGGTGCAGCTTTATTGTTTGCAATTTAGGTAGAATTGTGGATGTTACTGTTGGTGTGTTAAGGTCTGAATAAAAATCTTGGGTGTTCATTGTCTTCCCTGTGTTTAACTAGGAGTAGGAATGTCTCCTAAAATACAAAGGAAATAAAAGGCTTCATTACACCTCCTAGAAACCTGAGCTTCAGCTTGCCCTCTCCTGTTGGCTTTTCTGCCTAATGGAGTTGTGGAGAACCTGTGTAGCAGTGTAAGTTTGGACTGCAGACTTTGGTAATGAAAAAGCAGTTTGGACAAAGCCCAGAGCTGCCTGCTTTCTCTTCTTCCTCCTCACTGTAAAACCTTCAGAGATGAGAAAAAGGCATTGCTACTGTGGGTCAGGAGCCAAGTAGAAGAGTATCAATAAATCCTGCATTGTTCATAACATTTTCTCAGGAAGTATTTTATTGCTGCTTTTATTACTAGAAAGCAAATGGGAATTAAAACAATCTCTGCTGAGATTCTGCAATCATCCAAAATACGTTGACTGGAGAGGCTTCAAATATGATAAAGAAATAATGTAGATATTTTCTGTCCTGTCTCTGAAGTGGAAGATAAGCCTGAGGAAATAGAGAACAGATGGTAATATTACCATAAATAAAAGCCATAAGAGAGAAGGGTGAATAAACTCTACAGTAGTTACAGGACATGATTTTTTTCCTTCCAGGCCAAGCAAGGCAGAATTTTTAACATTAAAGTTTTCTTTAGATTTCCTATTTATAGTACAGGACAATTTGAAGAGGAACATTTGTACTATGAGAGAATTACTTGAAAACCTGAAAATTATTGTTTGTTTTCTAAATATTCTTTTTTCTACTTATTTTTCATGAAAGGAGGCTATCATCCAGTGAAAATTGGTGATCTTTTCAATGGCCGGTATCATGTTATTAGAAAGTTAGGATGGGGACACTTCTCTACAGTGTGGCTATGCTGGGATATGCAGTAAGAAAACTATTTATTTCCATATACTTTTTTCGTAATATGTTACTGTCTTTTGTTTGCAGTAACTTTTGTTTTATGTGCATGATAAAGTTATGTAACTGTTTACTATCATTTTGTGCAGAAAGATGCCTACAGTCTTATTTAGCTCTTGATTAGCGGTGTAGTTTATCAAAGCTCTCAGAAATAAATGTAATTCTATTTTCTTTGACAAATTAGCTTTGTTTATTGAATTTGCATGTTGCCGTGAGCATGCAAGAATAAGCTAATATTTTTATTTCTGTTGTATCTTTAATGAAAAAATGTAATTACCTTCATTAAATGATAAAATGTGTAAGCAGATTCCTCTTTTAGAAACATTAGCATCAAGGAGACAAAATACTCAATAAATTAGGCTGTTAACAGTATTGCTAAAACTTGTTGTTAAGTGTAATTTCAGCATTTTCTGTCAGGATGCATTAGACTATGAAATAGTCTATTTAAAATTTCCCAACCTTCAAAGTATGTTTGTTTTAGCTCAGCATATGTGTTGAAAATGTATCTTTTCTTTTCAAGGGGAAAAAGGTTTGTTGCAATGAAAGTTGTAAAAAGTGCCCAGCATTATACAGAGACAGCCTTGGATGAAATAAAGTTGCTCAAATGTGTAAGTATCACTATTGCAATACAGTGTTCAATAACAATAATAACAGTAATAATGGATTAAAAAGAACACAGAGAATTGGTTTTAGATTTTTTTTTTTTTTACATATTCTCCTCTAAACATCTGGCTTGTTATGTGTTACCATGTTTTCTGAAGCTCCAAAATACTGTTTATGTGGAAATCTAACTAATTAGTATTTTAAAGTGATTTTTTTCCTAAAATGTCAGTGTTTGCGTTCTTGGTTTAGGTTCGTGAAAGTGACCCTAATGATCCCAACAAGGATATGGTTGTACAGCTAATTGATGACTTCAAAATTTCTGGAATGAATGGAATTCATATCCTTTTAAGAACATGGCATTCTCATTAAAAATATTCTACTGAAATAAGTAAGCATTTGGTGCTGGATTTTTCTAGTTAATCTTACTTCACATTTACAAACTAGAAAGACTAAAATATATGTATATGCAAGGAGAAGTGCAGTGTGTAAGGCACTCTCTGGAGTGAAAGTAACTTAGCTTTTCTAAACACAGTGCAAAATTAAAAAAGAAGTCACATGTATCCTGTCATAGTCTGGTATAACTGGAGATAGTTTACTTAAAAACTAGAGTTTACTGAAAACATTTGTAGTAACTGAAGCTTAAAAGAAATATTTTTTTGTTCTAGATTGGTAAAGAGAAATTGTCAGTGTCATGAAAAAGCTGATTTCTGTTTTCTTGTGGGAAGCATGAGGTCATGGAGATGCTTCTCTTGTTCATGTAATCATCTTTTGGCCAGGTATTAACCTTGTTTTTGGCAAAGGTTGTGAAGCTTCGCCTTCAAATGCTTCTTTTAAAAAAACAAAAGGGGGGAGGTGGAAAAGGAGATGAAGTGAAATATAACTGACTTGTTCTCGGGGTAAATTTTGGGTCTGTAAATACATTTGATTTTAGAGTTGAGCTAAACTGAGTTATCCTTGCTAATTATATTAGGCATTTTAGCAGCTTATTATATTACTGTGCTTTCATTTACTGTTACGGCTGGATTTATGTATGTGCTCATTGTGTTTTGGAGCCCAGTAGCAGACCTCATTGTTCATGATGTCATATTGCCAGAAAGACAGTTCTTGCTCTAGAGAGCTTAATTATACATTGATTTTGATGATGTGCCTTCAGTCTTCAGCAGATGAGATTAAGGTACTTTTCACCAGCTCTCACCTTCTAGGAGAGGAGTATAGAAGGTGACTGTCAGTAAATGTGAATTTACTGAAATATGCTTTCACTAGAAAGCGTCCTTCCAGGGAGAAGTGTGCAAGCACTTTTCATCCCATTCATCCATCTCTTGACGTTAGTTGTGGAGCCTTTGGGTATGTGGTGAGAATGAGAGTGTGGGGTCAAGTATTCTCAGTTACAGACTGGTGTCTTATCTCTTTTTCCTTTGCCCCATTTTTATTTGTTTCCTGGTTGCTTCAGTGGTCAGCTACTGTGGTAGAAGGATATGTTCTGCTTAGTATGGTCTGCTTTTGTCCTGGGTATTACCATCAAATTAAAAAGAATTGAAATAAACCGTATAGTTGCTAGTAGTCATTTAAAATATAAATGGTGATCAAGGAAATTGCGTAACACAGTGAGGCAAAGAACACTGGGTTGAGTTTCTTCATGCTGCTGTTGTGCTGCAAAAGATAGGTTTTTGTTTGAGCTGAGATGCTTATGAAGAAGTGTTATATAAATATCTGTATTTTGTCTGTGTTCACTAAAATACAATGCAACCAAAGCACTTCAGGTCTTCATCTGACAGTTGTACAATTGAAGAATAATTAAGTTGTTTTTAGAAACCAAAAATTTTGATCTACTGTTTTATTGTAAAACACTAATACGAAATACGGAGTAGGATAATGCATTAATAGCTATACATAGAAATAACTCTTATCGGTTTATCAGAGCAATTTCCCAATAATGTTCTTAAATTCTTGCTAAAATTCACGTGTATATATACAACTGTATTAAAGGTGAGGGCTGTTTCTAGGTGTGAAGAGTAAATTTTGTTAGTGATAATACTTTGAAAGCATATCCAAACTTATTTCTTTTTGAAATATAGCACTTACATTGACAAAGCCAAAAGAGACCATGTGCTAGTGAAAAATAAGGGGTCAGGTAGCTTTGTGTTGGCAGATTAAAATTGGACAGCTGATGTTGATTTATTCTATTTCAGTTTTACCTTCATCTTGAAAACTGGCAGTACAGAAATTTTTATATGGAAAGCAAATGTTCCTGCCTTACTGAAAAGTACATTTTCCAGAAAAGTACAAATACATGCAGGATGGGCTGATAACTGGACTGAAATTTAAATTACAGCTGGAAGTCTGTCAAAGTCCTGACTGCCAGCAAAAATAGAACACCAGGTATCTTATGCTTAGAGTTTTCTTGTGAACAGCTTGTGCATCCTGGGTTATTTGAGCAGCAGTTGGTTGCACTGATTATTTCATCAGCTCCTTTTTATCTTCTAGGGAAAATAATCTTTGGTGTAGGTTCTCTTAGGATGGAGAAGGTAATTGATTTTAATGTTTTGGTGCTGTTTGCTTTTTAAAATGCCCTATTAGTGCTACAATAGTGTCATTGAGTTGCACAGGTTTAGAGAAGTAGAGTAATTTGAGATTTCTTCCATGCTTTGCTGTTTCCAGCTTCCTTTGGGCAAGTCACTAAATATCTGTTGCTTGACTATAAAATAAAACAACATGTGCTTCATAGAAGCTTGATTATTGGTCATGGAATGCATTTAAAAGCTAAAGCAAGACAGAAGAGAGGTGGGTGAATCCTTTGGATGGTTAATACCACAAAATGTCAAGGAGCTTCCAAACAGGGAAAATTGTCAAGAACCATGTAGAACAGAGCTGGGAATGTGCAGAGCCATTGGCCTGCACTGTGTGACTGCAAACTGTCATCTTTCTCTTAGGAGCTGTAGCAAGTGTTTATATACAGAGGAATTTTAATAATATGCTGCACTAGGTTGATAATTTTTTAGCTACTTGTATATTTTACGTAGATTGCAATTATGACTTTCTCATGAAATAACAGAATGCATGAACTTGGGCACTTTGGTGTTTTCAGTAACTGTAAATTATTATGTTTGTTTGCAGTGGACATTTATTAAGAGACATAATAAATGTTCATTTGAGTATAGCAGTTTTTTAATGAAAGATTCAGATAATCACATAATGGAACAAGAGTTTGGAGACACAAATGGAAAAAATAAAGAAGAAAACATTCCCACCAATCAGACATTACAATGATTGTAATAAATGTATCTCCAGAAAATATATAGAGTATTAATTAAATGCCATAGTGCCTAAATGCTGCCAATCCAAAAGCAACTGAGATGCATCCTAAAGACTTCAGTGATGGTGCTAGAGCTTAAGTAGCCTTTAACCTTTGTCATTTCTAAATGTTCGAGTAATGTGTATTTGTAGATAGATAGATAGTTTACAGGTAGGATTTGAGTGAAGAAAGAACAGCTCTCAGAACTTAAGTCTGTCAGCTGGTTAATGTTACATTTGCTCTCACTTTTGCTGCTGTGCTTAGTTTCCCACTGGGAGACATCCCCCATGCTGCTTCAAAGAGCTTTTCACAAGAAGCATGTTTGCTGGGTGGGCTTCAGGGATTTTTTTGCTGCAGGACTTTTTGGACCTCCTCATCAGTCAGGTTATTGGTGCTGTAGGAGGATCCTGGGACTTGAAAGGCTGGTTTCCTAATAGTTAATGCACAGCTTTTCCCAAACTCTTTGTTCTGGACAGTCTGGCTTCAGGTTAATGTTTTTCAGATCAGGATAGTAAATCAGACAGCAGTCACATTTTTGCATACCTACTCCCAACACTGAGCCTGCTCTGTATCTTCTCCCCATTCCAGTTGTCTCTCCAGTATGGAGTGTCCCTTGAGTTTGTCCAAGTCCTCCCAGCAAAATGTTGCAATCTCTTTTTTTCAGGTAGGCATCAGTTTCATGTGACCCTCCCTCTTTCTACCTGCCTCTGCCATTCCTCCTACATTTTCCTTCTTGGTGGCCTCCCCTTCCCTCTCAGCTGTTTACTTCCTTACATCCCCTTTTCTTTTGGTTACTGGCAAGGCTTAACACTTTCGTAAGTGCAAGGAATGTCAGGAATGTGCATTGGAGAGTCTGCAGCAGCAGTGGTCTGAAGGACTGTGGGCGGGTGGCCTATATTTCATTTCTGAATGTTTCAGTGTCCTGCCTTTTTGAAATCTCTGTAGCTTTGCAGCTTGACTGTGTGGGCTCAGTTAAAAAGCCCTGCAGAACTGATGTGCTCTGCTCATCCTTTATGATGGCTGTATGCTCTACTAGTGACTACTGTTCATTGTGGGGTAAAGTAACCAAGACTGTTTCCTCTTCTGAATGGAACTGAGTTTTATAATGTTCTGAGTAGATTCAGTTGATGTGAGTGGGAAATTCAGTGTCTCCTCTAATAAAGGAATTCAGGAATGTGATATGAGATGAACAGTTGGCAACAGTTGTGTTACAGTTCTTCACAGTGTGTTTTGACCAGTCTTAACACCTTTTACTGTTTGTGTAACTTCAGTATAGGGGATGTCGGTGTCAAAACTTGAGTTACCTTTATGTAGGTACCTGAGAAGAATATGTGTGATAAACTGACAGACAAGGTATGTCTCATTTTGACACAAGGCAGTGACTCTTAAGATCATTGCCAAGACTCTACTAAATAAAACTTAGAGAAGTTAGGTAAGATTTCTCTCCTAGCAGTGTAGTTCCATATGAATGGTCTCTGAGATAGTCTAATTCATTGAGATTTTCCTGCAGTATCCATCAATTAATACTCTGTTATTTGTATTACATTATTCTTTGCAAGGTTATAGTATCATGTAGTTAAGATTTTAATATCCTTTCTGATTTCCAGGTACATTAAGGTCATTCCCAGCTCATGTTTGAGGATTAATACAGTACAGTCTAGTTGTATATAACTTCTTGCCAGAACGATATGGATAGTGAAACTTTAGCTTCAATATCTGAGGATTTTCTCAATAGAAAGATAGCATACCCAGGCATCTTAAGTGTCTCTTAACTTAGGAAGCCCTTGAACCACAAATCACAGAAAGTTCCTACATCTTGTTTTTTCCTAATAACCTGCCCTGGTAATTGACTGTTTGCCTCTTGTCAGTGGCCAGTAGTAAATGCTGTGTCAAATATTTTGTCATGGTGTTTTTTGCATGTTGCTTCTGAGTTCTGCATTTCTTTTGTTCTTGAGTTCTTTGGTAATTGCCATTATTCTCGGCAGTTAAAACTGCAGGTTTTAAGAGATCCATTCTCTTACTATGTTAGTATTTGTTGTCAAGTGACTATATTGAGCTTAATAAAATAATGTTTATTATGGTTCATTTTCTAAAACATGGTTGCTGCACACTTTTGTTATTAAAACCTCCTATTCAGATAATTTAGAATTTATTAAAAACTAGAAATGATAGGCCAAATCAGTACTTTTAACTGTTTCAAAGAAAACAACAATGAATTAGTTACTTTTTACAATTACTTATTTTAATTATTCACCCTAATGCTGTTATTAACATGTAGAAATAATGGACAAGATTTGCTTAATTAAAATGTTTTATTTTAATTTGTTCTGCAGTTGAATACTGGTTTTGTATAATTGAAATGACGTACCAAAGCATTTACCATGCTCATTTTAGGGGAAACCGTTTTCCCTCTAAAGGGGGTGATGATTCCTTTAGCCAGAACAGAAGCAAACATTTTTGTTGATCTCATGAACAAGTTTATTTGGAAGTCATCCTTAATTAAATTCCAGATGTCTGCATGGTCTTTGAAGTACTTGGACATCATCTTCTAAAATGGATAATCAAGTCTAATTATCAAGGCCTTCCTATCCGTTGTGTAAAAAGCATAATTCGACAGGTAAGTTTTGTTAATATTTTCATTAGGTTTTTCCACCATTGTTTACAGTCTGAAGGTTAGAATAACAATATTTAAACTGAACTCTTACTAATATCTAAGATAAGATAATTTTATTTTCATCTCAGTGCGATTTGCAAGAGGATCTTAATGGGTAGCCTGCACTTCTGCACGCTGGGGTTTTTGGGGGGTTTGGGTTGTGTTTTTTAACCGAGGTTTCCCAATGACAGGGGAGTTTCCTGAGCTGCCTTAGAGAATAAAAAGTTGAAGGAATGACTCTTTTCCATAGGTGTGAATACTCATATTAAATTGCAGTTTTGGTTGACATGTCATGCTTCTTAATAAAATCTGGAAAGTAAATCATTGTAAGAGTAAGAAATAATACCATTAGCATGATGATAGTGATGAACAAAAATGGTATCTCTCTGAAAAATGAAAATAACCTGTTCTTTAAAAAAATTGCTGTCTGTCTGTATTTAAGTTTTTGTAGAGTCAGAGTGTTAGCAATTGAAAGACTTGCTAACTTGAAAGAACATTTCACTGGGATGTGTTCTTTCAAAATATGTTCTTTTGCTATTCTATGAAAATAAAGTTGATGAGAGG
This sequence comes from Corvus cornix cornix, assembly GCF_000738735.6. Classification (NCBI taxonomy): domain Eukaryota; kingdom Metazoa; phylum Chordata; class Aves; order Passeriformes; family Corvidae; genus Corvus; species Corvus cornix. The sequence continues at coordinate 12,727,583 of NC_047057.1, read as the reverse complement.
CAATCATAAGGAGAAAGTGTTTCAGCAAGGAGAAAGCATATATATAACATATCATAGAATCATTCAGGGTGGAAAAGACCTGAAAGAGCTTAGATTCCAGCCATTAACCCAATGCCAAGTCTGCCACTAGACCATGTCCTTAAGTGCCACATCTGTACTTCTTTTAAATACCTCCAGGGGTGGTGGTTCCACCACTTCATGGGGCAACCTGTTGCCTTGGCAGCCTTATAACCCCTTCAGTGAAGAAATTTATCCTAATATCCAATCTAAACCTCCCCTGGTGCAACTTGAAGATATTTACTCTGGTCCTGTCACTTGTTACCTTGGAGAACAGAGTGACCCCCCACCTGGCTGCAACCTCCTTTCAGGCAGTTTTAGAGAGTGATGAAGTCCCCCCTCAGCCTCCTTTTTTTTTTAAGAGACTAAACACCCCCAGCTCCCTCATCAGACTTGTGCTTCAAACCCTTCCCCAGCTCTATTGCCCTTCCCAGCACATGCTCCAGCACCTCAGTTGTTGTAGTGAGGGGCCCAAAACTGAGCACAAGATTTGAGGTGTGGCCTCATCAGTGCTGAGTACAGAGGGACAATCACTGCCCTGGTCCTGCTGGCCACACTACTGCTTACACAAGCCAGTATGTCATTGGCCTTCCTGGCCAGCCGGGCACACACAGGCTCATGTTCAGCCACTATCAACCAGCATCCCCAGGTCCTTTTCCCCATGGCCTCTTTCCAACCACTCATCCCCAGCCTGTGGTGCTGCCTGGGGTTGTTGTGACCCAAGGGCAGGACCCAGCACTTGGCCTTGCTGAACCTCACGCAACTGGCCTCAGGCCATCATCCAGCCTGTCCAGATGCCTCTGCAGAGCCTTCCTGCCCTCCAGCAAATCAGCACTCCTGCCCAGCTTGGTGTCATCTGCAAACTCTGTGTGGATACATTCAGTACCCTTGTCCTGGTCATTGATAAAGGTATTAAACAGGGGTGGCCCTAGTACTGAGCCCTGGAGAACACCACTAGTGATGGCTACCAGCTGGATGTAACTCCATTCCTCACCAAGCTCTTGGGCCTGGTGTCCACTCAGGTTTTTACCCAGCCGACAGTGCACAGCCCAGCCAACTCTGCATTTGAGAGGTAGGTGGAAGTGAATTGGATGAAGGCTCTGAGCAGGCTGGTCTGATTCTGAGGTTGGATACAACTTTGAAGGTGGTATGACTTAGACAAAGGTTTGAGTCACACAGTCTTCCAACCTGAATTGCTTTTTGAATGTAGACAAATGTAAAAATTCCAAGTAATTGAAACAGTTCATACCTGAGAAAAGAGGAAGAGCTTAGTCCTGAAAGATTAAAAAGCTTTAATTTTTGTGAGACTGGAATTAACTGTTTGGACTAGTGAGAGTGGCATTGTTTGGTAAGGCTTTCAGGTTATTGGTAAGGCTTATTAAAGGTAATACAGATATTTTTTTCTTTTTCTCCTTGGACAAAACTTGTGCTATGCATGTTTTAAAAACTGATTTTTGAAAGTTGAGTATTAAGCAATTCAGTTATTGTACTGGTATTACTATGCATCCATTTTGTTTCATAAACTACTGTAATTCCATGCTGCAATGGAAAATTACGTTGTTATGCTATTACTTGGTACTATATTTTTTCCAATTTTTGGGTACTTTTGAGCATTGGGATAAAATCAGGCTTTTTTTTAAATGCAGCTGAAGGCTGAGTTTCTTAATAAATTTAATTGCAGTTTCAAGCAAATTTTTTGAAAATCCTGTTGTTATTAGGTACTTCAGGGTCTAGATTACCTACACAGCAAGTGCAAGATCATTCATACGGATATAAAGCCAGAGAACATCTTGATGTGCGTGGATGATGCCTACGTGCGCAGGATGGCTGCTGAAGCTACCGAGTGGCAGAAAGCTGGTGCTCCTCCCCCCTCTGGCTCAGCAGGTATGAACAAGATATTTAAATGCAATGTAGTAAATTACCATCAGTATATTATTGCTAACAGTATTTTGTTCAATGAAAATTCACATTTTAAATAATTGCATGTGAAAGATGCATGCCTGTTTAATTCTTATCCTGCTCTGGAAACTATCAGAGAAACGCTTTCCTACTGGTTTTGCACATTCAAGTTTTCAGGGTCACCCAATACAGAAAAAGATTTATTGGTATAAACTTATTCCCCTCCCATCCCACAAGCTTCAATGCCTGGGTTTTAGTCACACTGGAAGCTTGCATGTCTAATATTGACAATAATTAATAATCTTATCTAAATTACGTGTAGTTCCGTTATAAGTTCATCAGTGTCCTTGTGGAATTACCTGCCTTCTTGTCTGTTGTAACTTATTCTTAAGATGCAATGAAAAGTTTTACATTCATAGTTTTCACCCTTAAAAATGGAATTTATTGTACCTAACTGAACTTGTGGTAAGCCCATTTTCCTAGTGGTATAAAATGTTTTATGTTAAGCTTGCTAAGAGTTTAGATAGGAACTGTACCTTATGTTTAGCTAGGAGAAATCAAGGTAAAGAAGTTCACAGCAATCAGCGAAGACAAGGAGGAAGTGTGGCTTTTCTAGTGATTTTTTTTTTAGTAGTATGCACTATGTATTTTTAGTACTATGGTTGCTACTAATTTGCCTGTTGAGCACATCAGCTACAGGCAAGGGAGAAGTAACTCCCTTTGTAATATTGTCAGAAAATATATTGCAGATTAAAATCTCTGAGGTATGCTAAAAATAGTTTCTGTATCAGGAACAAATACAGTGGTCAGAATCCATTTCACAGCGTTATATATTTTTAGATGAAAAATTGTTTAAATGGTGAATATATTATATTGAATTTTACATAATGTATAATCGCATAGCTAGAGATTGTATGTTATATGTGTGGGAAATAACTTGTTCATGCAGCTTTTATATTGCTTCCTGACATTAAAATAAATATTATTTTAAGTAACGGGGTTCTTACCACACTTTGTTCTTAGCAAATTGTAATTAAATATATGGCTGAAGATGTGTTTTCTTTACAGCACTGCAAGAATAAGTTGTGTATAATTTCCCTTTTTATAGCAGTGATGGTGCTGAGGTTTAATAACCTTTTCGAAAACCTTGCCCTTTCAGGGGTATTCAGGCAGGTTTTTCTCTGAGCTCAGCAGCAGGATCTCAACCTGTAAAGCAATGCTGTATTTTATTTTGCATTCCTTAACTGCCATAGGCCTGTGTGTCTGAAGAAGCTTGTGAGAAGTTCTCCCCCGTTCAGTTCCTCTTGCTCACTTTCACTTTGCTTCTGTCTCCCATGTTTGGTTATTTCTTTTGGTTTTGATCACTGGAGGGAGGTTTTGTGTGGCTTGTGGTGCTGTTCTGTGCATGTCGCAGGCAGCATTGCAATCTCATCAGACCCACTCACTGATGGAGTCTTACTCAGAGGTGCTCAGGAAGAGGTCTATGCTGGAGCTGATTTTTCTGTGATATGGTGTGTTTTTTGCCTTAGGCACTTCTTCATGCCTCCAGCCCTAGCAATCAAACTGCCTTGTTTCAGAATAAAAAACATGAATACTTGGCTTTTCTGTTGGGTACAACACAGTAGTTGTATCTTTGCTAATATTCCCTGAATTATTTAATCAGTCTCTACCTGCTCAGCCAGCTGACTATATCCATTTAATCTGTGACAGCTCAGCAGTCATTTGATGTTTTCTATCCACTCTTCATGGTTCAGACTTTTTTTTTTGAAATTTCATAAACTGTTTGCCAACTACAACACAGTGAACACAGATTGCTGTTAGCTTCTTTTAATTCCAGATGCTCTAATGGAGACATCAAATGATTTCAGGCAGCACGTACTTGTAAGGAGTAAAAAATCTGGCTAACAAAGTAAACTTAACACTGCCTTATTTATTTAAGAATATTTTGAAATTATTTCTACTAGTTTTTGCTTTTATAGAGTTGTTTTTGAAAAAGAAAATCTTAATTTTATTTATAATTTTTTTTTGTCTTTTTAGTGAGTACAGCTCCACAACAAAAGCCTGTAAGTATTGTTATATAACACAATTTAACTATCTTATTTTCTGTGTTTCTGTGGGTATTAGTAGATATTAGACTGTTAGTAGTCTCGACCCTTTTTAAAAGCTTCCTTTGAATAAAGCTTTTATCTTTCACAGAACATTTTTCTTTTCATGTCTCTGGCTTTACCAGTTCTAAGCACAGTATTTTTGTGATGGAAATCCTCACAGACATATAGTTCTATAGCTGTGTCAAACTAAGTTAAGGACTGCCATTTTATTCTCTTGAGGAATCATCCATTCGTTCAAATCCTGACAAAAATGGGTGAATGCACTAACTATTGTGCATTGCAGATATCTTAAGGGCATAAAGGCCTTAATCATCATGGCCTTTAAGGAGAGGCAATTTTATGAGGTTTGAAAGATCTCTTTGCCATATGCATATAGCAAATGACCAGTGGTAATACAGCTGTTCAGAAATATCTCTGGTCAAGCCTGCTTTCTGTGTGCACAGTACATGTATCATTTCAGTGGGCATGCAACATGGATGAAAATTACCAGGGTTGTGAAACTGACGGTCTTGTTTAGACTATCCCTTGGCTTCTTACAGAGAGAACAGGATTAACAGATAAACCTTTGAGGAAATGTTTCTCTCTGTTCCTTGGACTTAATTTTTTAATTATATGAGGATTTCTTACTGTGATATCTAAACATTAATGAATGAAAATTGGATAGATCTTATTTATCAAGTAGTAAAAATAGAAGTCACAATTCAGTTAAAATGTAAGGGAGTGTTTCAATCTTAGCTCTGTTGTGTTCATTTTTCATTTCCTTGTTGTTGTACCTGAGTTTTTCAATCATTATGTTATATAAAATGAGAAACTTCATGATGGCCATCTGCTGTTTGTAATTCATATGTTTTGGGCCAGAAGGGAATAATAAAAATGCTTTCGTTTCACAAGAAAAAACCAGGTTTTGTTTAAAATTCACTATTTGCAGTCTCTTTAGTTTTCTCATGTCTTTTTTCTCAGAATACTTTTGCTGGTTATTACTTGCATTGTACACAGAGAGAAATTATGTATTAAATTTATATGCAAACAACTAATATGATACCAGATTATTTTCCACGTACAGTATCATCTATTAATCTGGATTGAAGTTTAGGATTATTATGCTTACTCAAGGTTATAGGATCATAGGAATTTTACTGTGGCATCTTAGATGTATAGATGTATTTTGCTCTTCTGTCTAATAATGACCATATAAAAACATGATTAACTGTGTAAAATTTTGGTGGATTTTTGCCTCATATAACCCTATATCATTCTTGATTTGTAGTAAACTGGAAAAAGCAATATAATTACTATATTAGTTGCCATCTAGTATTTTCAAAAAAATGGTAATCAAACTGCAAATGAGTGGTGTGAGATGCCTTGAAAATAATTGTTTATGGGGTATTTTTTCTTTCTTTGGTATTAATGTTTCAGGTTGGAAAAATATCCAAAAACAAAAAGAAAAAACTGAAGAAAAAACAGAAGAGACAAGCTGAGCTGCTAGAAAAACGCCTGCAGGAAATAGAAGAGCTAGAGCGGGAAGCTGAAAGGAAAAAAATAGAAGAAAATGTAACCTCAGCTGTACCATCAAATGAACAAGAAGATGAGTACCACCCAGAGGTGAAACTAAAAACAGCTGATATAGAAGAAGTAGTAGATGAAGAACCTGGAAATGATGATGGTTAGTATTACTTTCTTTTATTGACTCTGAGTTTGCTGTTTCAGAGGGGAAAGTAATTGTGCAGTGTTGCATCTGGTGCAGTGAACAAAATCTCCCAAACTGTCTTAGATTATTAAGTTAGTTTTTTCCTGTAGGTAAAATTGTAACTACAAAACCTAAAAAGGTAAAGAAAAGTCAAACCTACTACAGAAGTGAAGAAAACCATCAATAGTAGCCTGTAGCTATAAACAGCTCGAAAAAGCACATAGAAAACTCAACAGAACAGTCATCATGCCACATTAAGTGGAATAACTGAATATCCTGGTGAAGTAAAAGAACAATAAGATGTATTTGTTTTCTGTAATATTACTGTAGTAGTTGGAGTCATCATCGCTTTCCCCTTTTCTTCTTACAGTGTTTCTTTTAATGATCTGTCTGGTAGCAATGATTGCAGCTTCTTCACTAAAATTTTTGAGATGTCTTGTTAAAATTCCTGTTTAATCCTGGTGACTTAGACCATAATCATTATGGTCCAGCTCCATTCTGGCTTCCCTGACTTTCTTGTCAACTTTTCAGTCCTGATAAAGGTGTAACTACTGGGACTGTAGTTCAGTTTGGTTTGTTTTTGTTCTGCTCTTACTGAGAATTTTCCTACTTCTATGATGATTCCCTGCTGACACAGTTTGAGTTGTGGATTTTTAAATCTTGCTTTCAAGGCCTCATTCATCTTCTCTTCATAACATTATTCTCTTCTGGATTGTTCCCTCCTGATCCACTTCCCATTGTTTATTTTTCCAACAGCCTTATTAGTCCTTTCTTTTGCCTTTAATTTAGATTTTAAGGTTTGCATATTTCAGTGATATTCAGTGTTTCCTTGTGTGATATGTCAGAAGTCAAGTAGTTACTGAAGAGTTAAAAATGGTGAATGCCTAATTTTGGTCTGATTTATTGAGGTATGATGTAATGTGTTGCTCACTGAAATTTTTCAGGTGAAGCAGAAGACCAGGATGAAAAAGAAGACACAGAGAAGGAAAACACTGAAAAAGACGATGACGTTGAGCAGGAACTTGTCAACACTGACTCTACAGACCCTAAGTGGATAGAATCCCCCAAAACAAATGGCCATATTGTGAACGGCCCATTCCTATTGGAACAACAGATTGAAGATGAAGATGAGGAAGAGGAAGAATGTCCAAATCCAGAGGAGTATAATCTTGATGATCCAAATGCAAAAAGTGATTACTCTTATAGCAGCTCCTATGAACAGTTTAATGGTGAATTGCCAAATGGACGTCATAAAATTCCAGAGTCCCAGTTCTCTGAATTTTCAGCGTCGGTGTTCTCTGGGGCTCTAGAGTCTGTAGCTTGTGGTTCTGCTGTTTCTGAAGGATCAACTGTAACTGAAAGAGAGGAGAGCAGCCCATCTCATGACAGGAGCAGAACGGTTTCAGCTTCCAGCACTGGGGATTTGCCAAAAAGTAAGTGTTCCTCTTAGTGACTTTTGTCTAGTAGCATGGGGGCATATTGTATTAAATACAAGAGGCAGGTAAATGGAATACAGAGGCAGTGGTTAGGTTAAGAAAAGATTGTTTAAATAAATTGCATGATTCTTCTCGCAGAACTGTGATTTATGGGTTATTTTCCACTAGAGCTTGTTTTTAAGGGGTATTAGATAAATTATCGTAGAATAAATATTTGCATTGACAAGTCAGTCTACCCAGGAAAGAGAAAAGGAAATCTATAGTTGCAAGGAAACATCATTCCTGTAGCTTAAAGGTAGAAGATGAGCATGAGCTCATGTAACCTGACAACCTTTGATAACAAGTCAGTAATATGCCATCTGTTAAGCCCAGTAACCTTTACTGTTGGCTTATAACATATTTTTGAAAGAGATGCCTGCTCTTAAGTGGACAAATGAGATTATAATCTAGTGTGATTCAAGTGTGTTCCACTGCTTGATACTCTGAATTGTTTCAGAGGAGTAGTAGCAAGTTTGAATTTGTCTGGCTGCAGCTTCTATCTGTTACTTTTTGTCACATCTTTTCTGTCGTATTGAAAAATTCTGTAATATGCTGTGTTTTCATTCATTAATTATTCTTTCTGTGTCAAACAGTTCCTGTCTTAACCTGTTATTAAAACTCAACAGGGCATGTTGCCAACCCTCAAATCATTATGGCTTTTCTATATTCAGCATGGTTTTGGACATCTAAATTCTGGCCATCAATCCAAAACTTTTGCCTGTAAATCCTGTTTGCCTCTAAATCCATTTGAAGATATGGAAGGTGAAATCTTGGTGTCATTGCAGAGTTGGATTTTTGCCACTGAATTAAATAGCTTCAGGATATTACACACAGGTCTTATTTATAGTGCCAGTGGTTAAATGATAGATATATGGGTTTCAACTTTAATAAAGAAGATTCTGAGAGACTAAATCTGTAAGCAGATAGAAGAAAATGAGAGCTTAGGGAGAAGATCACCAAGCCTGCCATCACCATTGTCGCAGATGAAGTTACTAAATTTAGATAGAGCTGCATTGAAAAATGCAGTCAAGTGTATTTCTTGGTTTAAGACTTTAGAAGAGCAATTCACACAGTTTATTACAGGGTCTGACAGGTAAGGTAAGAAATATGAAATAAAGTACAGCTCAGTAGAACTGCATTTCTGGAAGATCCAGGCAAATAAGGCTTCTAGTCCATCTCCTGACAGTCTGAAGTCCCTGAAACAATGTACAGGAGGTTCCTAGATGCCTGGTAGTTTCTTTCATTCTGCCAGCTGTATATAGGCAGAAAGACTCTACTGCTGTTTACCTGGAGTGGTGTGTAAAATCCTCATGCCTCCAGAGATTAAAGCCAGTTTTGCCCTCATGGAAACAGCTTATCTCCATAAGCAAACCTACTTTACTCCTCCTTTTTGTTATCCCATCAGTTCACACACCTTTCGTGCAAAGAAAGACAGGCAGTAAATCCAGTGATAGTTCACTTTTTTTGCAGAAAGAAGAAAAGCTGAATGTTACAGATACTAAAGGCATCAATAATAACATTGAGTATAACAGTAATAAAAGAGATGAAGGTATTTAGAAAGAAGATGCATACAGGAGTTAGAGGCTATTCAATATTTTTAAATGGTGCTACTACCCATTTTCCACCATATTTTAGTGCCCTTTTCTTGTACTGAAGTAGACTTTTATTTGTTCCTCTTTCTCTAGGCATGGCTATACATTATTAAGTGACATGGTCTCATTTTTGGGGGGTACTTGCTTCATTCAGTGCACAAACCAATTTGTGTTCAGTGGATAAGCAGTTTTTATCTTTCCAAGTTTTCACTGCGTGACCAAATGCCCTGAAGATAGATCTGTAATTTCCTCACGACTCCCCTCCTCCTCCTTCCAGTGTTTGAATGTTTGCTAAGTACACTGTCATTCTGAGACTGTGAGAATTAAGGTGATATTTCTTAGTTTTTATGGAACTAGGACGCAGAAGTGCTCACTAATTTTGTGCACAGGTTAAGCTTCTTTGGATGCTTTTTTGTGAGTACTTTCTAAAAGATACACTTGTTCTGGCTTCACTTTCAGTTTTAAATGATCTGTGTTTGTCAGATACAGAATCCAAGAATTCATCTTTCGGAAGAGACAGGACATAAGCATCACAAATTTTTGAGAAAAACACAAAAGTGTAGGCACACTTTCGCCTATTACCTGCTCAGGTCCCTCTCAGAAAAGAGTTGAAGAAAGCTGTTGCCTAATGCCATATTCAGATGTCTTAGTCATGAGGCTTTTTTCCCCCCTCCTTCCTTCCACTTTATTTACTGCAGTCCTTCAACAAGACATGTGGGAAGGATTTATCTCTTGCTGGGGTGGTTTTTTTTTTTTTTTTTTTTTTTTTTTTTTTTTTTTTTTTTTTTTTTTTTTTGGTTTGTTTGTTTTTATTTTTATTTTTTTGCAAAGACTACTGAGCTGAGGTCCTGTTATTTCTTGAGTAATGCATGTGATTGTGTTAAAAAAATTACACTGTACTATGCAGCATGCTTTTAAGGGAATACTTTAATATTAAGCTTACTAGTCTTACTAGTTCCTGTCTTTTGAGTGTTTTACTTCTGTCCTTATGTTGGTGCTTTTTATAAACTTGAGTCTTGGACTTCATTCCAGCTCTTTTAGAGGGCTGTTTGTTGAGGTCACCACCCCCTCTTTTGCCATTTACTCCTGTATTTTCATTCCTTCTCTCCTCTGATGGATCCTGCCACTTTCTTTTCTGCTTGGCCACTATTCAGTGCTCTGATGACCCATTCAGGCTTCCCGTGCCAGCAGTTGAAGATCCCCATCTGATTTCAGTCACTCCTAATTCACCATTAGACCTCCAGTATTTTTTGTCCTTGTCCCATGTCTGGTGTATTTTCCTCTTCCAAGTCTTTTACCAGTTTAACAGATCATTGGGAGTCACAAGTTCTTTTTGGATCTTGTACCTCTTTCTTATCCTACCATCAATTTCCAATTTAGTCTTTGTAGCTGAGACCAGTCCTGTGCTGCCCTGTGATTTGTGATATCTGGTTCTGTTATCTGCTTTCTTTCCAGTGCAGTTTGGGATCTAGCAGGTGGTGTGTCAAAACAGAGAAAAAAGCAGCACCTCCACTGGTCTGAGTTAAGGTTTCAGTGTCCCAAGAGCCTCTAAAGATTGCAAGATTAATTAGATTAATGTTCTGCCTTTTTAGTCTGGATCATAGTTGATGCAAATAGGACCTTCAGAGAACTTTGAATGCTGACTTATTTGTGAAAAGGATGACAGCCCCCTAGGCTCTCAAATTAGCCAGGTTCCGGTGAGTCTTTTACCCCTTGGGATAGGTTTTTTAAAAAAAAAAAGAAAAATCCAACCAGATTTTATTTACTGTAGCCAGGCATGGAAGTGCAAGATTTATTTTCTCAACCAAACTGTTCCAAGAGCATATCTTTCGTGCGTGTAGTGGGTGAGTTCTTGGAGTCTGAGTTCTCTAACAATTTCTGTCTGAATCTGTTCTGGGAAACATATACACTGGGTTTGCTTAGAAGCTCCTCTGGATATTCTAGTAATAGTCATTTGGCAGCTAAAGAATGCAAAAAATTTGCGCTTGAAGTGTATAAGGATATTTAGAAATCTGGGTAAGAAATCCTATTTATGTTGCTTTAATTTCTTGTAACATTCAGCGAATTATTTTGATGTCTTCAGTGTATGACAACACTGAATGAAGTGTCAAGGCAAAACTGCTTAGAGATAATGAATACTAACTATTCTGCCTTTTGCTTGTGTTAGCAAAAACTCGTGCTGCTGACTTACTGGTGAATCCACTAGACCCAAGAAATGCAGATAAAATTAGAGTTAAAATTGCTGACCTGGGGAATGCCTGCTGGGTGGTAAGTGTGACTACATCATTTTAGCTTTCACTATTTAGAACAAGTTTTTTTATTGTCCTTTTTTTCCATTAATGTGGTTCTTTCTATTTTAGCATAAACACTTCACAGAAGACATCCAGACAAGACAATATAGATCCATAGAGGTTTTAATAGGAGCAGGTTACAGTACACCTGCTGATATCTGGAGTACAGCATGTATGGTAAGAGCAATACAATGTGTATTTTACAAGAGTAAACCTTCTAAAAACAGTTGTTATTCAGTGAGGAAACCTGATGCGGATGGTTCTGACATTTTGACTCAAATATATTATCATAAATTATGTTGTATCAGATTGCTGCTGCTTTCTTTCCTTTCTTTCAATTTCTCAAGCCTTCTTAATCAAAAGGAAATAGTTTGGAGGCCACATCTAATTTTCATGTGATGCATTTTAAACTTGTAGTCAGAAACATGCAAGTTTAGAGAGAAAATATATGTCTATTTTGAATGACAAATTGTAACTGAAAAAGTACAGCTGCTTGTTTCATTCCAGTCATAGAACCTGTGCTACTGTTAGCTGTGATTACATCCCTTTTTCTTGTGTAAAGTAGCAAAACAGTGAAACACTTTAAATTGGTGCCAAGTGCAGTGAAAACATGGATTGAATTAGGATTAGTTCTAAACTTTCAAGAGAAGGAATTCAGCTTATTAGTGTAAAATATATGGTAAAATTCTGTAGAATTAGTTTTAACACAGAACTGAAATTACAGCTTTTTAAGAGTCTTTAGAGAACAGAAAAAGTGAAAACTTAATCATGCAGCTTTCTGAAACACTCTGTAATACCTCTTTGAGGATAAACAAGCTGCATACATCTTCTCATTAAAGATAGTACGTATTTCCAAAAAATAAATTTAGAAATACCTTTGCCTGTTTTAAAAGCAAAAACTTAATCAAGTCTTTATATTTTACAAATGCATGTCTGATAGGAGTAAATGTGTGAGGAGGAGGAGGAGAAGATTCAAATACTAGACACAGTTTGCAGGCGTGGGTGATGAGAAGAATTACGCAGCTTGGAGGGAGAGGAGGAGGAGGAGGATTGAAAGGAACATAAAATCCTACAGATATTATAAGCTCAGCAGGCCATGTGTTGGAAGTAACTAACCCATAAGTTAAATTAAAGTATGTTTCCTCTGGAGTTTAATACTAGCTTTTCCTTTAGTACACAGAAAACCCATCCATTTCCAAATTTACTCTTCCATTTGGGGGCAAAATGGAGAATTTTTCTATTACGTTGAAAATAAAGCATATAAAATATTTCACAGTTAGTTCTTTAATTCTTTTAATTACTCTTAACTAACTAAAAAATTATTATAGAGACTATTTGCTCTGTTGCCTAGTATTTTGTAAACCTCAGTTGAGCTTGGTAACCTTTTATTTTATTGGACACCCTTTATTCATCTTTCTTTCAAGTTGTACCTATTGCTGCTAATTTTATAGTCTTTTATAGTCTTTTAGTCTTGTAGCTAAAGGCACATAAATCAGGCTGAAGTCTATCTAGAATTGTGTTTAAAGATAGTGGGGTACTTAATAGCAATATCACACCTAAGGAATATAATATTCACGCAGTACTCGGGGTTGCCCAGCCTATTACAACTTCTCCATGTTATATAAGGGTTACTGCTTTCTTCAGACTCAAGAAAAGAAAAAAGCCTAAAGCATCACTGTCACTGGAGGTATCTTAACTCAGATTCACAATTATGAATGAAATTTCAGTATTTTAATGAGAAAAATATATTTTTGCTTTTTTGTTACGTAAGCTTTGCAGGTAGTAAAAGCATTTGAGGCAGTAGTGCTGTAATTCTGCCTTGTGTCACACTCTCTAGGTTTTTGCCCCTAAGAACTGCAGTAGAAATTTACAGCCCTGACATACAGTTTTTGAATTCAGTTGTCATCATGGTATAGATGTGTAAAAAGTAGAGAGCAGCCTCTCAAGCTCATAGAAAAAATTCATTGTTGGAAAGCCCCCAGAATCTGCTTTCATTGCTGTGTGGCTGAGAAAATGGGTCAGAGCACTGTGGATGCTGATCCTGTATCAGATGGAAAACAGCACTGAGGTAGGGATTGCCTTGAAGACCTTAATACCTCTTTCTGCAGAGGACTTGTAACAGAGATTAACAGCCAGGAAAACATTCCTGATGTGGAACCGCAAACTCCCAGATAACTTACTTAGGCTGTCTTTGGAAATTATGATGTGAATCTCTCCAATCCCTAAAGCAGTCAAAAACTGTGAAATGAGGAAGTGTTTTAATGCCACTACAGCCCCACTCGCTTTCTAAAGTTTGGTTTCCTTGTTGTACCTAGATTTGGTTCAAAAAATGCCCTTCTAGGTTATCTTGCTCCTGTTTCGTATTTAATTCACTTTGTTCCATAGCGTTTACTGTGTTTTCAAAGGGATTGTCTTCTGGAGCAGGTGGTGTTTATTTTCAGCCAAAATAACAGCTCAGATATCCTGTTAGCCATGTTGTCCAGGACTCTCAAAGGGGAGCAAAGATTACTTTGCTTGTACAAGTCCAGAGTCATTAAGGGCATTTTTGGAAGCAGTACTGCGCAAAATGAGTGGTCCAGCAGTATTTCCATTACTTTTTCCTTGTCAAGTTTCCATCCATCCATACTTCACCTAATGTGACAGCACCAAGCACACATGAGTACTGCTTAGATTGCAAAATAGAAGATTTTCTCTGTATCCGCTCCTGTGTCAGATATTCTGGCTCACATCTCCATTTAAAAAATTGCAACAAAAAAGGCCTTTCTTGGAACTTAGTGTCCATAGGGTTTCTGTGTCAGAGATTTATGTGTCTATAAAACACACCTATCATTTTATGTGTCCTGGGTTTTATGAAGGATGACTCGGAATGCTTGGTACCAGGATTCACCTGGAGTCTTAACTTGGTCTTATGCTTTATAGATCTCCATTTGAGCCTAAGGTTTTCACTGCCTTTTGCTTGCTAATGAAATAATCTTGCTCACTGAGGGATAGCACTGACCATGAGTAGCCCAGCTGCTGGTTCTTGCATTGGCTTGTATTTATGGCATAAAGTGTGTTAAGCACAGAAGGTTGTGTTTGATCTCAGCAGCAGCAGAATGTCTTTTTTCATCATACCATTAGCCTGTCAATTTTACACAGTTTTTAATAATAAGGATGAAGATGAGGTTATTAAACAAAAGCCTCTGATAAAAGGGCCCTGAGCATGCAAAGCATCTGTGTTCTCGTATGTACAGCAACTTCCAGAATATCCCTGTACGAATCTCCTGGGACATGGTATTTTGTGTCTGCATGGAGAACATTCCTTTCCTGGGCTCAGTTAGTTTGAGATGGCTTAATCTAGCCAGGAGCTCGATGGTTTTGATGCAGCTTCCAGGAAAGAATAATCCTGTTTTATTTGTATTGACTCTAGTATGGGACTAGCCAGTTTCTGATCAGGATTACTTGTGCTGAAAGTGTACGTAATCAGAGCCAAGTAAGGACTTTACCCAAACAGCAAAAGAGGGCAGAATAACTCAGTGCTAATAACCTTACAGTGCTGTTTTTGTGGTGTTATGTCAGTGAATAAGTAGCATTGCAAGCCAGCAGCCTGTGAGCTGAATCTTCTAATTTTAGATAGTTTGACTTGGCCCAGTTCTTGTGCTCCAATCTTCTTTGAATCAGGCTTAAAGGATGAATGTGAATAGCCTCAGACCAGTACCAGTCCTCTGCTCAGGTGAGCTGAGTCGAAGTCTCTAGAAAAACAAATAAAGGAAGGGAAAAAAGAGGATGATGCATATCTTTGGAGGCCTATACTCAGTGCATGCATGAAGTGCTGTGAAGCCAGTGAAAGAGGTTAGATGTCAGTGGGCTTTTCCAGATCACAGTAGAGTTGTTTGCTTGTTCAGTGCTTGGCAAAGAATGCAACGAAGTGTACCTTAGTTTTTTTCCTAAACTTTGGTGACCTCTGTCTGAATGATTGTTGCTGTCATTTGCTGGACATTCCTAAGTTTGCTTAGGGAAATTGTACAGTGCCCTTTTATTTTTCTTTTAACAACATGGCCTATTTAAGTGGAATACTCAGGTGCTCTCATGGAAAGCTAGACACTGGGAATCTCTCCACATTTACTAAATTCTAGAAGGTGTTCCCGTGCTGTACTAAGCCCTAATTTAATTCGGCCAACAGGGAGGTGCATCTCTCATTTTCACCCAAAAAAAGGAATAGATTTGGAACCAGCAGTACCTTTGACAGGATTGAAAACAGTGTTGATGATTTAATTGTATCGATTTGAATTTCCACATTAATAGTATTGAGAGGGTTGCTGTCTTTAGAGCAGAATCTGAACAGACACGGAGTGATTTAGCATTTTCTAAATCCCAGAAAACATGGAACACAGTACTCCACTGCTGCTGCCAGGAAATCCTGGCAAGATAAGAGAGTTAGTACTGGCAGACGGCATCCCTTTTGTATTGCTTCTGGAAATGACTGCAAGTGCCATGATTCCACTGCTTTTCCTTGTTACAATCTCCTTGGATTAGAAACAGGAAAAGCACCTGAAGTGATGAATCTCATCATCTGACTTCTGTTCATTTCCTTTTTTTTGAGCTGTGGGGAAATAGGTGACTGTGTTACAGGCTGGGACGTGAACAAGACTTTTAAAGTTTTTAACACTTTTCTGAGGTGGCTTTTGTGGAGAGTTGTGATTCCTGCAATGTCTTCTCTTTGTAATAAGACCTAGCAAATAGATGACAGCTGTAGATCAGCAGAAAGTCAGAGAAGGTGTAAATTGTACTTGGTGTTTTATCTACCCAAAGAGAATACAGATGATTAAAGAAATCACTACCAGGTGTGAGGGAAAGGGGGTCAGGCAAAGAGCTTTGAAAACAAGGGACATGCTACTACAAGACAAGCAAGTTTACAGCAGTGGGGTTTATTCATCGGCATTTCTGTTCATGTGAGAGAACTCAGAGGAACAGAATGAAGAACGAGCAAGATACGATGTTAAAATTAAACCTCCATGTAAGTGCCCTTACGTAAATTGCAGGCTTGCGCCCCCAATTTACTTCTTTGTATGATGTTCTCGAATGTGTAGTGGAGAGGTAACTGTCCTTAGCTACTCTTCCACTGTTGTAAGCAAGGAAAAAATGATCATGTCTCCATGGGATCATGAGTATCATTGTGTTAGTATGTGTGAGTGGCACATACCAAAGGTGTGATGACAAGCCTCAGTCTGCACAGAAGCAGTATTTTGAGGAAAAATGAAAAATCAAAAATGGAGTTTTGAGGGGAGAAAAAGCTGAAGTTGCCATGCACATATTTTTCAGTAGGCAGATACAGTACAGAATGCTGTTATTACTCGCTGTACCCCCTTTTTGAAGGTGGTGGGTGGACAACCTGAAATACTCAACAGAAAATGATTTCCGAGAGGGAGCTGACTTTCCAAGGCAACCACTCAGTATGTGCATGATTCCAAGATTGGAGTGCAGCAAATAAAAGAACCCTGTTTCCTTTCCGAGCATCCCATGCAAGTCTCTTGTTTTGTATATCTGGCCTTTCTTACCAAGCACTAACCCTGCAAAATGCCTTTCATATTCTTCCCATTGCCTGGCTCTTCAGAGGGAGATGTCCATGGGAGAACAAACTGTCAGCTGGTGTGTGTATCTCAAAAAGCTTTTTGATCTTCTTTCCATGCTCCCACTGACCTGTGGAACAGTGTTCTTAAAACCAAGCCTACTTTTAAAGCAGTTACAGTCTTCCCATTCACATCTCTTCATTTCAGCTGGGGCAGAGAAGCTCTGGCCAAGAGCTACAGCTCATCTGTCAAAATAATAATTCTGGCCTATAGCTTGTTCTTTTTCAGCTGGGGCTTCAATTCAGGGAGGCTGATGCAGTCCAAGTGAATGTTCTTCCAGTCCTCTCCCAGACAGCTTTCCCTAGGCGTGCATCCATTTTTCAATCACCAGATTGAGTCCACAGCTGTCACACAGTGAAAATGTAGCTATTTCCAGTTGTGTGGTTGGATATGGGTCCATTATATACAATAGTGATGCCACCCAGTTCTGTACTCTGGTAGGTTCGCATGCAGTCGTGTGGCAGGAAAGAAAAAGAGCCTCTTCAGAGCCTATAAAACAGCAGTGGAACCGTTCATATGAAAGGTTCACCATCTGCAGGTGGAGAAAAGCAGTCTAGACTGGTTTTCTGTGATAACCTTAGGAAAGTGGTAAGTAGAAATTGCCAGAACAGTCTGTAAGGATGGATGATTGCCTTGGGCTTCTGTGCCATATGTTGAGTGTGCTGTATCTCATTTTTTATCTCCACATAATAAATGAAATGCTGACTTCTCTTGGTAAATGTCAACATTAAGTAAAAAAAATCATGATATTTTAAAGTTGGAGTTTCATGGAGTCAAGAAACTAGCTTTTACAAATTAACACTTTAAAAGGGAAAGTAAGTAAATATGGTTAGTCTGTATTTGTAGCATCATGGAAATTATAGACAAAATCAGGTTTAAAGGGATCTCTGTTATCTGCCCCCTTCTTGAACAAGGGTTGTTGTCAAACTTGAACGAGGTCACTCAGAGGGGTGCACACCTGTCAGGATGGCATTTCCACAGCCTTTCTGAACAGCCTGTCCCACTACTCAGCCAGTCTCACCAAAGAATTTTTTTTCCTCATATTTGATTGGGATTTCCCATCTTGCTGCCTGTGTCTGCTCTCTGTTGTCCTTTCAATGGGAAGAGTGTATCTTGTTATTCTCTGCCACTGCCTTCAGACAGTGGAGTGCAGCAATTAAATCCCTCCTTCTCCCTTCTCCCACCTGAGCAAACCCAGCTCCACCAGCCTCCCCCTCCTCTATCTTCTGCTCAGCCTCCATAATGCCTGAGGCCAGGTCCTTCCTGGCTTTTCTCCACTTTGACACGGTCTCTCTCATGCTGGTGGCCCCAGACGGGTCACAGTTGGGCGAACCAGACCTGTGGTCACTGTGCCGCCCTTGGGGTCTTGGTCTCCTCATGTCGTCACAGTGTCAGTGACCTCCTGTATGGGGATTGGGGCACTGTATGTGCCTACAGCTGGATGTAAAGTGTGAGAGAGTACTGAGAACGCCCAGGAAGTTTAGAGCATCAGTGGTTCCACAGCCAGAGCTGTGGCTCTCAGTATCCAGCAGCAGAGAGCTGCTCTTCCAGTGGCACTGCGTCAGTAACAGCACAAGCTCTCCGGTGCACCACACCTTTGGATATGGGTATAAAGAGAAAAAAAACTCTGACTGATACAACCCAGAGATGTCACTGTCGTTCTTACAGCTATTTATGTGTTCGTTATAGTATCTCTAACACTGATTCTTTATGATAGAAACCTAGGTCTGGGTTTTACTCTTTGTTAAATGAGGACAAATGTATTTCATTTATCTTGCACTGTGTAGCCAGTCTGTCCTGATAATACATGGGAACATACTACCAGGTTGCCACAGATGAACCTGTGAGACATTGTCCTCCTTGGGTGCTACGAACTATCATTACAAATACTTACCACAGCAACTGGTTCTGTGCATCCGAGTCAGTTTTTTTGTTCTTAGAGTCCTTTAGGGACAGCCAGAAAATCAAAGGCTGTGGCCCCAGCCCATCCTGGGCATGGAGTCAGAGCTATACAAAAAGGAAAAAAGAAGCATCATCATCATTCTGAAAAGCTTTAGTTTTTGTTCAGTGAGAGGGTGGTATAAATACTCCAAATCTATGAGAGCTTTCAGCTCTTGCGATACACAGACTGATCTCAAATTTAGAGTACCACAGCAGTATGCTTACCTCTTGTGCTTCTCTAGAAACACTTTTCACAGTTCTTCAGTTTCATCTTTTTAGTCCCACGCAGACATATCAAGCTATTAATACTTCAGTTTTGGGACAGGCGCTGTATTCTTGTGTAGTCTACCTTTGTGGCTAAATTCAGCTACGTTTCCATTCTTCTCCAGGGATCTGTGTTTCATAGCAGTGAATTTCTCAATGTCCTCAGGAATCAGCCCCATCAGTATGTGCTCTCCTGGGAAAGCTGGCCCAGCTCTTCCTAAGAATAAATATATTCCCATGAGATACAGAGAGGACACTTGGGTCTTCTCTGTCTCATCTCAGGAGAATAACAATGTTCTCTGTGTTGTGTTCAGAGATCTCTCCCAGTGATGACTTCTGGCTGCTCTTAACATTTATTTCAGTTTAGAAACCTGGTACTTTATGAAGTCCTTTAGATTTTTTTCAGCTGTAAAAGGAAACTGCCAATCTTGAGCTAAGAATAGAATAAGAAAATAGTGAATGACTGTTTGTAATGATGGTAACTTCAGAAGTTAAAGGCTCGTTCATAGGATCAACAGAAATGTCAACAAGGAGTGTTCTTGTTTTCTTGGCTGCTGTGTGTGATTGCAGTGAGTTATGTTGGCCGTAGCCCACTTGGATGACACTGCAGTTCACAGCTTGAAGAAGCCAAGTGCCCATAAATAGGCTAAATTTACAGGTGATTTAACAACTCCAGATTAAAAATTGGAACAGAAAAGTGTCTGTTTTCAGGAGACAAGTATTTTATAGTAAATCTTCTAATGGAGTGAAATCCCATCCTAGAATTGTGCCAGGAAGCTCTGCCTCATTTTTGGAATGCTTTTCTGGATCAGATGTCTTCCCATGTCTTGGACATGGAAAATAGTTTGATGTTTGAACCACCTGGAAAGAATTAGATTCCTGTGGCTGCTTGGGCAATTGGTGAGCCAGAGCTGAAAGAGAATAGTTTAACAAATTAGACCAGATGAATCCATGTCTGTACACAAGTAGGGGCTCTCATAGTTGCTTTGGTGCCTTGCAGCTTTTCATATTCATTAACCCATAAAGAGAAAGTCAGTTTTGCCCTCACCTAACACAGGGTTAGCATCCAGTGGAAGCATTGCCTGCCCTGAGGGGATCTGATGTCCTGGTGTCTGTTCTGGATTCCCCGTCAGTGTCAGTCTCACAGTTTATCCCATCATTGAGGTATTTAATTTGATGACATCTGATTCAACAAAAATGCATTTTAAAAAACTCAGATTTAGAGTCATCAAAGAAGCTTACCCTGTTGGCCAATTTCAAGTGTTTAATTATAGTCATGAGTGGATTTTACTTGGTATTCAGACTTTAATTCAGTCTCCACCGTGCAATCTGACAGGTAAATAGCCTTCAGATACATGTGTAGATTTTATTACGTATTTAGAAATACCTGACACGTGTTTAGAAATACTTGACTACAATCACCAGACTACGCACGAGTCTGTAAAGCCGTGTTTACCATCAGCTCAGTCCAGTGCAGCCGGCCTGTGGGGAGCCGCTCCCTCGGCAGCCTGGTGCTGCTCTGAGCTGGCAGTGCTGCCGGAATGCGGAATGTCCCGGGCCAGGTGCTGCGGGGAGGGGCTGCACTTCCAGCCCTGTGGGATTTCCTTCCTTCATCCCAGCTGGATGGGCAGCAGCACCTGGGGGGTGGGCACTCTGCTGGCGCCTCCGGCCCCGGGCGTGCGCGGGGCTGGACACGAGGCTCTCTCCAGTGCCTGGGTTCGTGCTGCCTCTGCACTGCAGGAATGATGTCCCCAGGTAAGTGGCCTCTCCTCAGTCTTAGATCCAAGTCATAGGCCTTGAGCTTGGAATGTTAATTCCCTCTCACTTCTGAGGTGGTTGTGATGTTTTGCTGACATCTTATGATGGAAAATGTTATTTTTGAAATACCCATAACCGTGTCTGTTACGTTATAGGCGTTTGAGCTAGCGACTGGAGATTACTTGTTTGAACCACACTCTGGTGAAGACTATTCCAGGGATGAAGGTATGACTCTCTTGAGATACTGTAAGAGTTTCTTCATATTTTCATTCTCCTTCTCTTAAATTTCCAGTGAGCTTACAGTGAGTTTTAAGTTTTGTATTTGAGTAGAACTGTTCATACACATTGTTTTCAGAATATAAATGTGATTTTTTTTCTTTTTAGTTTTAAGTTCCACCACTAGCAGTGGGTGGGCAAAAACTCCCTTCTGCAGATACTCATCTACTTAACAACTGCCTGAAGGATTTAAACTGCCCTTCTTGTAAGATTGCATATGTGTGGAAACCTGATTGAAAATAACAACATTTTAGTTTAGAAAAGAAACAACAAATTTGAACTTTATAGTATTTTCTCTTTATAAAAGAGTGACACTGGAATAATGTTTACATTGTGTATTTTTATTTTAATTAGACAGTTACTAATTACTTTTTTAAAATCAGAGTTAACTCCTGCTTCCATCTGTATACCTGTCCATTTTCATGCTTGTTTGCTTGTAAATGCTCTTTGCAGTGGTAATGTGGGCATCATTCATTGTTCCTAAATGCTACTAATGATGCCAGAGCTCTGCTGATCCTGGAAACCTCTGCATGGATTTGCTGCAAACATTGTTGATTTGAAACTATTTCTGATTTTTTACTAATTCCAGTTTCTTTCCTCTTCTTTTTTATCCCATCCTTTCCCTGCCCCTTCCACTCCCGTGTCCTTTTTTTCTCTCCCTCATAGACCACATAGCACACATCATAGAGCTGCTAGGCAATATCCCAAGGCACTTTGCTCTATCTGGAAAATATTCTCGGGAATTCTTCAATCGCAGAGGTAGTACCTCTTCTTTTTGAAAGGTGCCGTGATGCAGACAGAAGTGGAATTGCTGTTGCTGGTTGTAGCATGTCCCAGTGAGGAGCATTTCCTGAAATCACACAACAAAATTTTTCATTTTGAAAAGCAAACTTCCCAGGAATCTCTGACAATTTTTTTTTTACCCAAATGTTCTGAAAAATAACTGTTGGTACATTTAAAATTACATGGCAAAACTTGTTTGTGGCAGCTGACACTCAAACATTGTTTTGAGAAGGAAGTTTTGCTGAAAGCATCTTTGCAAAATAGCCACTGAGCGAGCAGTGTGCACGTGTGTTTTTTACCAGGATCAATCTATTTCTGTCTGTACCGGGCCAGTGTTAGTGTGTGCATGCAATGTACTGATTAAACTGTTGTATGTTTCTGTTTTGCTGGCAATGTTCTCCAATGCAGACCACATAGCATTGATCATTGAACTGCTGGGAAAAATCCCTCGAAAATACGCTATGTTGGGGAAATATTCCAAGGAGTTTTTCACCAAAAAAGGTAACGGTATTTATGCAACACTAATTTAAAGCATAATACTATCCAAAAGGAGAATATGTTCATTTATGGGTACTGAAGAAATATATCCATTTAAATGGAGAGCTGTTATTAAAGAAGAACTTTGGTGTAAACTTGGCTTTCTGGGAAAAGCCACAATTTGCGGTGTTCTTTTCAGTATTTCATTTAAAATTCATTTGGGGATGTACTCAGCAAAGTGTGGATATTAACAAGTGTCTTGTCTGAATCTGTTGTCTAATGTTCATGTAAGTGTGAGGACTCAAGTGATGTGTGGCTCATAACGTGGTGGAAGAACATCTGTCAGCAGCTGTGGTCCTAGATGGTGACCAGCAGGTGCTACTGGTAAGAAGTAATGGAGGTGGGAAGGGAATAACTGGCAGTGGACACTGAGCTGAGTGTGGTCACTGCACACTGGGGGAGCAGGCAGAGCAGATGGGTGTGTGCCAAGCGATGGAACTTTGTCTTTGCCCAGGCTGCTTTAAGGCAGGGTTTTGACACGTGGGGGATGTGGTGATGCCTCAAGTGTCTTCCATCCCCTCGAAGTACAAGACAGTGCTGTGCTGTATGGAGGGACAGGGTCTGTCAGGAGCATCCTGTTCTGCGGTAGGGGAACATCCAGGGCTGGCTGGCACAGCTGGGGAGGGCAGTCCTGCTGACCAGAGCTGTGGACTGCCCTGCTTTTGTGGCTCCATGTGCCTGAGCTGTGCCGTGGACTGGGCAGTGCAGCCCAACAGCTGCAGTGAGGTGTTGGTGTCCGGGGGCTGAGCTGGCAGTGCTGGGCTCTGGGAGCTCGTGAGGCTGGACACAATCAGTGATTGACCCTCCTGTGCACGAGGGCTGCGTGTTCTGTGCTGGATATTTGTGGTACAGCGGGGACCTCCATATGCCTCTGTGTCCTTAAGGAGGCTGGTGATGGCGTTGCAGTGCAGAGAAGGGCAGCAGTGATGATCTAGGAGGGAGCAGCTGCCCTTTAAAGGGGGGCTGAAATGCCTGGGGCTTTTGAGTATGGAGCAGAGAGGGTTGCTGGAGGAATCAGAAAGGTTTACTTAATTAGGAAGTCAGTGGATAAGCTGAAGACAGAACTGCTGTTTGCCAGCATCCACCATGTCAGAGCTGGGGGGAAGCCAGTGAAATTTGCAGAGGATGTCTTTAAAACAAGTGCTTCCCTGCACAGCAGGCAGTGAGCTTCAGGAGCTGGCTGCCATGGTGGGCAGAGAGAGAGACTGTGTCAGCAGGCTTCAAACAATCTCCTGGTAACTGAGATGTACAAACTTGAGGCCCACAAGTCTGTAAATGTATAAAGCAGTAAGAGGGCCGGGCACGAGATACCCTGTGGCACCTTCAGACAGCGATTGCAGCTGCTGTAGTGTATCTCACATTCCTAATTTTCACTTTACAGCAGACAGATTGGCATTTTCTAATGATGCCAACGAACTGTAAAATGACCTAACAGTTACTCAGTAACTGCAGTGTTGGCAGTGCACTGGAGAGGGCAGTTTGTAAAATTCCTGTGATGTGGGGCGTCTCTGGTGCTTCCACGAGCATCTTATACTGCAGAGTGTCACTGTTGTCCTCTAGGGCCTGAACATCAGTGACATTCCTCAGAGGCACTGGGGGTGCCTCTTAAAATCCACAGGGTGGGATTTAAGGTAGGATTAAAGGCTTGGTTCACCAACCACACAAAATACAAGTGCAAGTTTGCTGTGGAAGATTAAGTAGACTGGATCCCACCTGTTTCTACTTAAACGAGAGAATGTCACATGCAAGACAAAGGAGTAACAAACCAAGCTGCATTTTCGGATCGTACCAGTTACTCTACTGCTGCAAGTTGGGGAAACTGAAGTGCTTAGTGGAGGAAAAGGAGAGGTGGCAAGTGTCTTGCTTACTTGAGCATCTTTGCATTGGGCACCAGGTATCTTTTTTCTTTTCCCTGGCCACCCCAGTACTGCTGGCCTCTGGTGTCCCCAGCAGGGATTTGTGTGTGGTGGCCTGGCAGGGTATGAGGGATAGGCTTCAGAGTCTGCCAGCAAGCTGCTGCATTTTGTACTCATCTGCTTGTGGCCTGAGCACCAGAGATCAGAAGCCTCGAGGTACAGGCCTGAGGCTCTTGGGAGAATTTCTTGCTGTGGTCTAAGGGTGGACTTAGAAATCCCACTGTGAGCTCCTGTTTGGAAAACATCAGTCTTGAGTGAAAATCAGGAAATCACCGTTTGAGTTTTGCTCCTGTCCATAAGCAAGTCTGACCTCAGAGAGATGCTTTAAACATTTGAGTTGTGCTACTGAAGTCACAGGCACAAAAAGAAAAATGTTAGTAACTTAATGAGTTTATAGGATTGAGTCCTTTCTCAGTAATTCCCTGAGGCAGTTTGTGACACTCAAATAGGACGGTGCATTTAAAAGAGGAAAAGCATTTGTAAGTTACTTCTTATACTATAACACAAATGCTCACGTGTTTTTATAGGGTCTCATCTTGATTGAGCCCAGTAGTAACTCCAGGGAATCCTTTTCTCCAGTGTTGTCATGGGAGCTATTTTGACTGTAAAAATTATTAATATGTTTTGGCACTAAAAGATAAAACCCTTTTGTTTTTTCTAGACCATGGTCCCTTCTGTTGTTCTTCTGGTATTTGCTAGTCCTGTTTCCTTGTGAGCTAAACCTGTGCAAGATGCTAGCCAGGTGCTGGCTTTGCCCTTTGGAAGCTGAGCAATGAGAAGCACTGTTATGCTGCTCATTTAACCTCCCGGAAGGGAGGGAGGAAGGGCTGCCTCCAAGCTCCTCACTTCCAGCTGCTATACCAGCAGTCCTTGCATTAGTTCTTGGGACCGTGTCATAGGTGTGTAGCAGCAGATTATATCCCACTGCTGTTTCCCCAGCCCTTCACAGCATCCATGTCCTAGTGTTCAATAACCTTCCTCTTGCCTGGTGACACACCTTAAATTTGTCTTGGATGAATTTCATCGATGAGCGCTGGGTTTTTTGTATTACGGTCAGCAGAGAAAGCTTTAAATAGCATTTTAACCCCTGGTCCTTCAGAAATTTTCTTAGTAATTTCCTTCTGACTTAACAGTCCATTTTTCAGAGGGATCATTGCTGCCTCTGCTTTGGCAACAGGAGTTCTATGGCTCAGAAAACTCCCTTGTTCTCTGTGCATTATCTCCTGTGTGCTTCACTATCACAAATCCAAATAAAGAGCTTCTCTTAGGAAGTTCTCACAAAGAAGTCCATTTCTAGCACTTCTTTGAAAATTCATGCTAATGCCCTGAATACAGATGGTGTCAGACTGGTGGGGCCTGTGCTTTTTAAATTTCTCCCTTAAATATAGGTACAGCCTTGCTCTCCTCCAATGACATGGTACAAACTTCTTGAACTAGATGAAAATACGTGTTGGCAGACACCTTCATTTCCTGTGCTACTCTCACGCTTTAGGAGGAAAATGAGAAGGACCCACATGAAAATTAATTCTTAGACTTTTTTGTGCACCTGAGTGGTGTTAATTGTCTTTCACTTACCCTATTTTTTTCCATAGTTAGCATCATGATCCTTACTGAAAATGGAAGCGTTAGTCTAAGTGTGGCCCCATACAGATAATTTTTACTGTATCCTATCTTAAGCGCTTTTACCATCTTCATGGAATTTCTTGTGGAAAACTTCAGTCCATAGTGCTAAATACTTTGTTCCTCAGCAGAACTCTGCTGAAT
The DNA here is from genome assembly GCF_000738735.6 of Corvus cornix cornix. Lineage (NCBI taxonomy): Eukaryota > Metazoa > Chordata > Aves > Passeriformes > Corvidae > Corvus > Corvus cornix. Next base: position 12,701,626 of record NC_047057.1, on the reverse strand, counting down.
ATTGTGCTGGCCTTAGCATGGGCTTTCACAAAATGAGGAGTATTCAAACAGCAAGAACTCGCCTTCCGCTGTGGCACCAGCAGCCTCATCATGCAGTCGTACCTGATCAGATCTGAGGGAGGAAAGATGCTGGAAATGACAAAATGTGAGTGCAATGATGAAGACGGTGCTGGATGGGAACACACACCCACCCTCCCCCATAGCTAAGCCTAATTTGGTACATGATTACAGCAGCCCATGCAGTGAATGCTGGGAGCTGGAGAAGCCATGGACATGATATTTTTTTTTTTTTGGTAATTTTTTTACTTGCAGTCAGTAACAACTCACTTTCCTATTGCTTTTTGGCAGTATTTGAGTTCGTGCATTCCTGTTACATAATTTACTACCTGTTCTTGTAAATAGTCACCAATACACTCTTTTGGAAACCTTCCAAAAGGTAAGATTTTCGGCAGTTAAATTGCAGAGTTGCACAAAAATTTAAAGGGCTGAGAGTGAGCATGGAAAAGAATATGCTGGTCCAAGATGTGCTGTCCTTCCTGTTATGTGGGGCAGCTGTGGGCCCAAGGCAGAGCCTTTTTGTGTCTTCGGGTACTGATGGGACATGCTTGGACTGTGAATGTTCACACATAAACCAGAACATGGCCTCTGCTGGCATTCCTTGCTGTGGGCAGCACACCTTGAGCTTCTGTTACCAGCAGGACTCTTCAGCTTGTGGGTGATGGATTGTTTGCACACTTGCTCTTGTGGGGACTTCGTGACAGCAGCTGAGAGCTGCTTTTTCAAGCACTACCTAGCAATTTCAAGCACTCAACCCAGCCTACTGCTGAGGGCTGAGGCAGCAGAAACTGCTGAGCTGAGCAGGGCCTGCTGAGCCTTTGGGGGTTTTAATCCATTGCATTGAGATGCTCAGCCTCTGGGGCAATCATACGGACACAGCTTACTTCTCCTGCCCTGGAACTTCTCTAGCCACAGGGATGCGCAGAAACTCTGAGCCATGAGCTGATGTCTGATGGCATTTTATGGGCAGTAGGTTACAGGCACGGACAAGCACCAAGCTGACAAACCACTTGGCTTACAAGTAGTATGGCCTGATGCCCCCATCCCAGGTGGTGCAGTGAGCTTGTGAAGCCTGCTCAGCCTCCAGTATTGGGTGAGACCCATTACTCTCCTCAGTGCAGAAGCATCACTGGGGGCTCTCAAAAGGTTTTTGCAGTGTCCCATGGAGACTGTCTGGCACAGATATATGCCTGAGAAGAAGGGGGATGGCCATGGGTTGCATTAAGAGTACAGAAATTCAGCAGGAAACAACTGCCCTTGTGTTCCAGCTGGTCCCCAGAGATCAGAGGGGCTTGGTGTGGCAGAGCTTGATTACTGATTAGAGCAGATTGGCACTCTTAAGTCTGGTCACATTCAGGAAGAACTTTCACACACACAGATTCATGACTAGTGTAGTTCGTTGAAGCAAGGGGCCATAGATTCATTAGATTGTTGGTGATAAATGCACTGGATCTACAAAGTGTAAGTGTATAGCACTACATAGAAGTGTTCCTAGCTGTGGTCTGACACAGTCAGAAGGCAGATGTTACCAAAGAGATGCCGCTGCTTTGGGGAGGAGAGAGGAGCAAGCCTGTCGACTTGTCTGCAAGGTGGGGTCCTGTTCTCATCCTCTCTGAGGAGGATTTCAAATGTCAGATATATTCTTTTGGGAGAAGTAAAGATGCAACTGTAGTCAAATACCCTGTTACTGCCATCATGAATGGTGAGGGGGCAGCCACATCACATATAAATGAGGGATATTGAGAGCCTGGATTTCAAAGGCTGTGGGTCGCATGCAAGGTGACACCTCAGTATCGCTCCCTCCTGCTGGCAGCAGTGAGGGTCATCTGGCCTGACAGCTGCTTGTCTCGCTCGTGCCCACGGTAATCCCTTCACCATGTACCTCATGGCACATCTCATGGCTTTGGGCCTCATTCCCACACAATGGAGGAACAGGAAACTGAAGAGTCTTCCCCATCATGTTGGATGACCCGTGGACAGACCTGGGTAGTGTTGCTGGTTTGAATTACAGAAGGGTTCTTGCCTGCTTTGTTTGGTCTGGGACACATTGCCAGGTTGGCAGAAGTCCCCTCTCTTTGGGGAAACTCAGTGCTGCAGCTGCTGCTACCGCTTGTGTTGGTGGTTGGTTGAAAGAGACTGGAGTGGCAGCAGGTGCTTCCCTCTCAGGAAGGATTCATACCAAGCTTCCTGGGGGTGTTTGCCTGAGAGATGGAGCAGAATCTCTGGAGCACCAAACCTCTGCTCGGCTTGGTTAGGAATGAATCAGTGCTCTGAATCAGTGCTCTGCTGCATTGCTGGCAAATGCCACATAGTGGGGCAAGGACCTGTTTCTGAGACCTCCATTTTGGGATTGGAGCAGATTCTGTGAAATTTGGATTCAGTGGCTGATTAAGAAGGAAAGGCCTGCAGTGTTGTTTGGCCATGGTGTGAGTGTGAATGAGTGCCTTTGTGCATGGGAGAGTGAAGACTGCAGGAAGAACCAGTGGAGTCCAGGTGTAACGTACTGACGGCCGTAGGAACAGTTTCTTGGCTTTGACATCGAACATACTCATCTCCTTTGAGGACCTCGAGCAAGCTTGGTGTGTGCTGCCTTTCCTAAACAATGATTCCCAGCCTGGTCAAGGTGCTGTGAATGCAGAGTGGGAGAAAAACGAAACAGGGATTAGTCATTGACCTGGGTAACAAGGTGTTTTTCTAATGCTGTTAATATTTCTGTTTGCAGGAGAACTCCGACACATCACCAAGTTGAAACCTTGGAGTCTTTTTGATGTGCTTGTGGAGAAGTACGGTTGGCCTCATGAAGATGCTGCACAGTTTACAGATTTCCTGATCCCCATGCTAGAAATGGTCCCAGAGAAACGTGCTTCAGCTGGAGAATGCCTTAGGCATCCGTGGCTGAATTCTTAGCAGAATCTTCCAGCTGTTTAAAAAAAAAAAAAAAAAAAAAAAAGCCAGCAACCACTTTCCAATGCGTTGGACCTAAATGGTGACTGTCACAAAATCTTTAGCAGGATCACACGTGAGCTGGCTTCAATCCTCAGACCTTTATTTTGCTTGAGGTACTGTTTGACATTTTGCTTTTTGTGCACTGTGTTCTTGGGGAAGGGTAGTCTTTTTGTCCTCAGCTAGTAGTTTACTCACCCACTTTCTTCAGAAAACACTTAACGTGTCTTTAAGCATTGTTTCTTGTGTTGTGTGACATTCAGATGTCAGATTTTTGAACAAAAGAAACTTCCCCCCCATGTGTTTTGGCAAGTTTTGTAACTATTTATGAAAAAAAAAATATTTTAGCTGATGCATATTATATAATTTACGAGTGTAAGAAATTTATCAAGTCAGAACTGAGTTACGGCGAGGAATTGTACAATTTTATCTTCTGGCAAAGGGATGTCATTCTTGTATTATAGTGTATGTAAATGCACCCTGTAAATGTTTATTTCCATTTAAATATGGGACTGGGGACTCAATTTCAGAGTAAAGCGACTTAAGTTTTAGAGAGCTTTATAGCAAACCAATTGCATGTAGTGGACTTTAAACTGCTTTAAGGAATTGTGTAAACTTTCTATTCTGTAGCAGTTCCTGTTCATTGGATTTTAAACAAAGTGGCTCTGGTTTACAGGATTTCATTCCCCAAACGGCACTTTAAAGGAAGGCTAGACTTCTTTCTAATAAAGTATGCATTATCATTTAGCACTCCCTTTTAGAACTTTTGCCTATTTTAAGTGCTTTTAAGAAAAGAAAAATAGCAATTTCCCTTACAATGTGATAGTGAAGACATGGTACCATATGGTGTTGCCTTTTTATAAGCACTGTAAGTTGTACTATACCTTAAGAAAAAGAAAAAAAATTAAAAGTAGAGCATGAGAACCACTCTCTGTGTAGAATTACTGATCTTTTATAATAAAAGTGTGTGCTTGGCATCAGTTAAGGAAGGATATAGCTGCAGATATTTACAGTGCAGTGGGTAAAATAATCCAAGAAGCAAGATCATGCTCATTCCATTCATAGCTTTACATGTTTCTAAAACAAATTGCACTAGCTTTATTCTTTCCCATCCGTAGACATACGACTGCCCATTGTAAGTTGCACGCAACAATTATGTGTTTCCTAGGAAAAAAAGCTGCATAGGCTGAAGCTTATAGGCAATACAGATTTTAGAATGTACAGTACGGAGGTGTGTTTGGGCCTCTTTTAGAAGTCAGTGGGATGAATGTAAGCTTACTCCTGATCTTCATGTAACTACAGTGCCACTTTTTTCTTGACTTTGTCCATAAAAAATTTATTCACATGCCTTTGCAATAACTAGATTGTGAGAAGATAGCCCCATGCTGTAACAATAACCAGTTGTTTGAGGTGCTTGCAGTTGTCTAATTAAAGTGTTTTGTTTTTTCAGACAGTGTTGCTGGTCATTGGAATCTTTGCCTAGCCACGACTCAGCTGTTGGGGTGCTGGAGGGGTGGGAGGTGGGGGCTGGCTTGTCCTGGTGAGAGAAAGGCAGCTTCCCGTGTTCATTTATGAAACACATCACCTGGTGTCAGTCAGAGCAACCCCACGGGTCCTGTGGCAGGAGGGGCTGGGTGGGCGTGGTTTGCTGGGTGAAATGTGACCAAAAAAAAGCGTCTTTCCACCAGCTGTTCTGTAACAAGTCCTGTAAACAAGGGAACGATTGTCCCATGCCGAGGGCTGGGGCAGCCACTCTTCCAGAGAACTGCCAAGGCACCGCAGTGCGACACACTCTGGTCCGGGGAAACTCGTCCAGTGCTGAGGCCCTGACTGCAGTTGGGTTTCAGGACCATGTGCCTTCGTCCTCATCCCTGGAACTGCTTTTAGTGGCTGCAAGGACAACGCTGCTCAGAAGGATGGTGCCACAATGGACTCACACTGGAGGTAAAAATTATGTTCAGCTTCACACCCAGCCTAGCCCTGTAGTGCCTGGTTGCTGCAACCAGTTACAAAGGCGTTCTTGAATACACAGAAAATGCTGGCACTGGAAGAAGTGCCAGGGCCAGCCCAAGGCAGGTGAGCGAGCACTGGGCTGGCACAGCTCTGCCCCCTGCCTGGCCTTGGTGCTGCAGCAGCACTGGGGAGCCCTGTCCAGGCCTCGTCCTGTTCTGCTCCCCAGTGCAGCAGCTCCCTGTACTGTACTAAGACCTTGCCAGTCACAGTTGGTATTTTATGTTCTCTTGTATTTGAAATGATGTTGTCACTTCCTGGAGCTATGGAAGAGGGGCAGAAAACCAGATCTGAGTGCTGAGCTATACAGGATGATGCACATATTTTCAAAATCAGTGTCTGAGCAACTACACAGAGGGTGGGTTGGGTTTTTCTGCTGTTTTTGCTAGCCTAATCCTGTCCTACACTACAGATGCTAGTGTAAAATGTGAACTCCACAGTGTGTGTTCTGCAGAGCCAGTAGCTATTCAGGAAAGCATTTCTGGTGGATGATTTCAACTAGCAAGATTTTTCAGTAGTTATAAGCAAATCAGAATTTAAAGCTGCCTGCCCCCCTTTTTTTTTTCCTACATGTTTAAAAGAATTGCCACTTACTTTCAGGGGGTAGGAGCAGCCACTTCCCCTCCTATTCTGTTTCAGCTTTCCTCTCACCCTGGGGTTCTCCTTTCTAGTCTGAGGTGGAGCCATTGAGCACCTTCCTGCTGTGTGAGCAGAACTGAGCAGTTACTGCTGTGATGGAAGGACACCCTCACCCATGACAGAGTAACTGCACTGATGAGCACAACAGCACTAGCTTAGCTGCCGCCTTCAGCAACAGGAATAAAATCACTTCCCTTACCAAAACCCCAAACTGCTACAGAGTTTGTAACATTCTGTACCCCATTACAGCACCACCCACTCAGCTTCCCCCCTACACCCCAAGTGGAGGGCTTGAGGAAGCACGAGAAAAGGGAAACAGGAAGGTAGTGCAGCAGGCAGGTACTTCCCTGCTCTGTAACCAAGGTCAGAACACCTCTAGCATCAAAATACCCCATCAGTGCTCCTGATTACATGCGGAGTAAACTGACCCAAGACCCTAAACTGAGCAGGGGAAAGAATCCCCTCCTTGAGCTTGTTCCACATCTCTCTGGGCTACAGAAGTGAAGCAAGAGCTGGAGACTACAGGGAAGTGAAGCCTCACAGGGAGCAGGGGAGATCAGAGACCTAAGGCCACTTTCCTGCTGATACAGGACCCTTTCAGGACAAGTAGGTAAAACTGACGTAACTGTGATTTATTAACATGAATTAAAATGCCCAACCAGTGCTGCAATGTGACAGTATATTAAAAAAAAATTAAAGATCATATACTGTACTACTATCACAAAGATCACACTTTTTTTTGCAAAAGACTTATTATATACAATACTATATCAAATGAAAGAAGCTTTAAGCAACTTTACAAGCGAAAGAAATACAGTATTTACAGCACTTGTCTGAGACATTAGAAACAGTCTATACATTAAATTACAATTTCTGCAAATAACGGATGAAACAAAAAGCCATGTCCACACCAAAACTATAAAAATCTGTATTGCATTGTTTCCTATCTCTATGCACACAAAAACTGTTGACAGAAAATGGAAAAAAAAATGTTAGTGCCATCACTTAGCCTGTGTACTTATTTAATTACATTTGTATAAAAGTAATATAGAAAACTTTCACTAAATGAATTTAACTGCAACAATAAAATTTTAAACATTATGCAGCATCAAACCTACTGCCAGAAAAAACAGCTGGAATGTCCACTTAGAAAATAAAAAGAAATACCTAATACTGGCTTAACAGCACATTTTCAGGAATTTTAAAAAGCAAAAAATGGAAAGGATACAATGGAAGAGCACTGGTGTTTGCTTTTATACAAAGTATCATGTACAAGCTTTAAAAAGTACCTTGAATAGGTACATATTAAATATACACGGTTTATATTACAGAACATTTTAAAAATGTTTATAACTAAAGGGATCTGTTTTAATGCCACCCTGACCCATGGTAATTGTTCTGAAAGGTGGGTGGCACCTGTGCTCTGTGAATGGGGATCTGTCCCGGCACGGGCGAGGCCTGCTGCTGCCCTTGCACTCCGTGGGGAAGGGTCACGGAGCCGGGGTGAGGGCAGAACCCGGAAGCAGTAGGTGTTGCAATACTGTTTGGTCCTTGAGGTTGGATGTGAGGACCCTGACCAGGGAGTGGGCAATGAGGTCCTGTGCCAGCAGGCTGATGTTGAGGTCCAGGTCCTAATGCTGTGTGATGTGGGGCTTGTGAGGAATAGGAGGAGACGCTTGTGTGAGCACTGGAAGGGAAATGGGGGGGTCCTTGATGGGATGGATGGTGTAACCCTTGTGCTGATGCAGGGTGGTGCCCCGAGCCGATAACATTGGAGGGAGGGGGCGGCGGGGGAGGTGGTGCTGAGTTTACAACATGCTGGTGTTGTGCTTGCAAACCTTGGTGTCCTGTTGAAGGATGGGGAGGTTGGTGGTGGGGGAGAGGACCTGGTGGTGGAGGTGGTGGTGGCAAATGGTGACCAGCAGCTTGAGAATGAATGTGTGATCCAGGAGCCACTGCCATGGCATGAACTGGACCGACAACATGTGCTACAGAGTGCTGCTGATGAGTACTTTGCTGCTGGACAAGGTGAGGTCCTGGAGCAGGTGGTGGAGGAGGAGGAGGAGGAGCAGCAGATGCCGACGCCTGATGATGAATACTGGGGTTCTGAGAGGGCAAAAAATGCCCTGCAGCTACGTGGTGTCCTGGCACTGTTTGCTGACCTGCAGTGCCAGGAAGTGCTTGATTTGGTCCAGATGAAAACACAGTCTGTTGGGGGATGTTGCCCTTCAGCTGGCTGTAGCTCTGAAAGTTTCCAGAGGGCTGCTGGCTTTGATAGTAAGTAGAAGAAGGGGGTGGAGGGGGTGGTGGAGGTGGCGCGTTGCTGTTCAAATTTTGTTGGTTAAACTGGCTGTAGGAAGCTGAAGATTGTCCTGATGTTGTCTGAGTGAAGAGGGGGCCACTGGCCTGTGCCTGATTACTGGGCTGAAGGGTCGGTGCTACCGGGTAGAAGTTTCTGTGTGTTTCCCTCTGGGGCGTTCCAACTTGAGGTGACTGTGGATGATGAGGTCTGTATGGAGATCCCAACTGCTGTGAGTGAGGCTTTGGTGAAAGGTAACCGTGCTGCACAGGTGCGTGAGGGGTAGAAGACTTGGGGGGATTTTCTACATGAGGCGAAGGGGGGCAATGCAGCTTCAAAGGTGCAGAAGGCAACTTCTGTGAATGTGAAAGTTGCTCAGCAGAGCTGCGCAGATGTGACTGAGATGGATGATTTTTTGAAAGTGCTTGGACATTGTTTGTCAGCTGTTTTTGTTGCAGCTCGGATTTTGGATGATTCGCACATTCAGTCTCAGGTGCATTAGCTGCAGTTTCCCAGTGCGAATCTGGTTTTGTGGGTGTTTTCCCAAGTGACTGTGCTGAGACTACAGGACTCGGTGAAGAGGGCTGGAATGAAAAGAAAGGCAGTCAGTGCTAAACGTTCAAAATATTCAACCATGCCTGCAATAAACAGAAAAGAACATCTCAGAACACTCTCCTCCTAGATTCTGAAAGAAAGTGCTGAGGCAGAGGATGTCTATTTGATGTGAGAAAAACATCAGTAACAGAAAGAGTAAGCTTAAGAGGGCACTATTTTTAGCAAGTATATATATCAATAATTCTTCCAAGTCAAAGACTACTGAAGTGTATTTTAAAGTTGGAACAGAAATATGATCCATTAGGTCAAAGCCTGAATCCATTCTTTGTTAAAAGTTTTAGATTTCTGAATCTGAAAAAGTAATTCCAGAGAAGATCATTTACAGAAATAAACAGTGATTTAACATTTTAAAGCTGGAGTAGTTCAAGCAAACAGACTAAATGAGACAACCTGAATTACTTCATTTAATATGGCAACTAGTCAAAATCCTTCTCCATCTTATCAGAGCCCTGACTGCCAAACAGTGCCAAACCCTGGCACAGCAAGAGCAACCTCCTGTTAAGGGTAAATCACATCACTGCTGTCAGTTCTGAGTGCCAGTTCTTCAGCACTCACCCCTTAGACCAGCACTGATACTGAATCCAATGATACAATCTCTTCTCTGTCTAGAGAGTGTAAGATCATCCATAAACACACACAGCTACTGAAAGCACAGCATATAAACCCACTTTTTAGTGTATATGGACAAATATTCTTGCAAATGTTTACCTATGTGAAATTACTGCACAGACAGATGAACATGTGTGTATTGTCACCTAAGTAGTAAATCCTACAATTAACATTTTTAAAGATAATCAAGAGACGGATGAAACTATTCCTACGCTTATTGTGCAAACACCTTGCATTACCTTGCTTGCTTTTGATGGACTCTTACAAGTCCTTTGTGAAGTATCTGGGGACGGACATTCAGAAGTTGGCTCTGCGTTTTCAGAATCAGGTTCTACAGAAATAGAGATACATGTCAAAGTGGGAAAATCAAATCTTTTGCAGAGATCAGTAAGCACATTATATTTGAGTTTAAAAGAGCTATTAAAGCTGTTGTTAGAGACTACTGAATATGTCAAGTGTCATACAAGGTCATCTGCTTACTGACCTTCAGTAATTTCAGTGAAAGAAGGGACCTTAAGTTGCAACTGGGAAATGAGATTTGAATGAGATGGAGACTGAACATGAGACGGTGAGCATGGCCTACAAGGTGATTCTCCCCCTACAGATGAAGCAGACCCAAACACAGTATTAGAATGATTACTATTACCATGGGGAAACTGGTTAGATTTATGTATCTTCAACAATAAATCAACTCACCACTGTCCTTGTCTTTCCTATGATCACTGAGAAGTAAAGCTCTCTGATAACTTCGTTCTCTCACTTGTTCCACAGAGGTTGATGCAGTCCTGCAAGAGAAACACATTTTAAATGTAAGAGGATGTACTCCCAGGGACCAAATTTAGGACAATGTATATGCAAATACCGAGTCAGAGAAAGTTTACAGCATTGGCTGCTCATAACAACCAAAGAACTGGTTGTGCGTAAGGAACATTATTACTTAAGTGGTTTGTATCTATTTTCTCCCACTTCGAATACAGTGATTTCCTGCAACCTTGTTATATTACGAAAATTGGCATTTCCTCTTATTAAGGAAGTAGCTGTAGATCTGTGGGTTTTTCCTTCTCTGAACAACTGAAAAGTAAAAAAATAAAGGTCACAGTTACTGGTTCGTAGTCTCCATTTGTAGAAAACGGTCTTCTTCCAGAATTGGAAAGAGTTGTCTTGTTTGTTGGTTGTTAAGAATCTGCTCTTTAATAGAAGATGCATAGCTGTAAATTGTGTACCACTACAAATCTCTCTCTGTTTAAGCTTCTACGCTTAACTTGCCGGATTAGTGGGCATGCAGTGACAGTCCTACCTTCCCTCTTTTAATTGATTACATCTCTCAATCACAACCCGATCAAGAACATTTTAAGGGACAGCACTCCACAAAACTATTTTCCTTTCTGGCAAGGACATACACCGTCACTCCACAATACTGCTGCACTGGAGTAAGTTTTGGTGCTGCTCTGCAGGGTTACTGCAAAATCTTAGTAGTAAATTCTTCCCTGTTTAGCCTGTTTCCACAGTCTTTGCTTACAATTTAGTGCAGTAGCTTCTGCAAAGTGAACTTAACAGCCACTTTTCAGTGGAACACTGAAGACTGCACTTATGTTCTCCCTTCAACTGGCTTTACAAAATCCTTCTATTCTGGAATAGCTAGAGCATCTGAGCAGAAGGATGTTCAACTACTAAGCCCATGGTTGTTCCCCACCACACTTAGGCCTTCACTACAGCATGAAAAATATCTGCAGGTTTATTCTGCACTAATAACATTTAGGAGACAGGGTCACCACAGTTGATCATCTGTTTTAAAGCTACCAAAAACTCAGTGGAAAATTTGTGCCATGTTTTACACAGACTGAAGTTGCTCTATCTCCTCCCTATCCCTACTCCACCTCTCCTCAGGATCTTGGGTTGTTTGGAGTATCTGGCATTGCACACTCTGCCCATATAGTCGGGTCTGCAAACAAGGGAACCACTGAGCAATCAAGAACGATGCTGTGAGTGTCACCACATGCTCCCACCTGAGTGAGAGCCACTGGCCAGGCTGCATTCAGCCCCGCACCCGGGCAATTAAGCAACAGCAAACATCCCACACACATTCCAGCCACATGACTGAAAAACAGACCTTCGAAGGTCTCCCAGAAACCTTTGCTTATCAATACAGATTATTTTCCTGTTCCACCCTATGCCCTACAATACTTTTGGAAAAGCTTTGGATTTAACATGAAAAATTCTCTTCAGCCCACAGACAACACAGTGGAAATACAAGGACATAAATGCTCAAACCAATACCTATTTTGCTCTTAGAAAATAAAAAAGCAGGATTAAAATCATTTAACAAGTATCTTATGGGTAATCATTCATGTATTTTAATCATTATGAGGTATCTGCTGTATTTCTGAGGAAAAGGTAAGACAACTCTTTACTAAGCTGAAAGAAGGGCTTCCAGTCAGTAATCTGCAACAGCAACCTTAATGAAAACTAGATTTCAAATACCAAAAACTTAATTTACATAAATAATTCTTCTGAACTTTAGTCCTACAGTTTTGTGGCTTACCACTGAACTTCTGGTTCACTCTTCTCACTGGAGGAAGATTCCTTAATTGCACAGTTGTTGCCAGTGTCTTCTGGAGCTGCATTATAAATAGTAGTTGGCAGTGGTAAAGGCAGGCTTGCAGTGTTATCAGTTTGCTCCCCATTTTCACCACTATTGTTGTACCCATCATTAGCACCACTGTTACTACTTGTATTTCCTCCACCAGCAGCATGAGGAGATACAGTAACCAGGGGGAAGTTGTCTGTCTTTGAGCCACTTTTTCGAGCTTCACGTTGCCTCTTACGGTATTCTAACAAGGACACCTAAAGGGAAAAAAAAACCCATGAAAAAACATTAGAAAGGAAGTTTTACCCATTTTCTTTCTCACAGTTTCTATTAAACGTACTATATTTCAGTAAGACATACCACATAAGTGGTTCTAAAAAAAGGGCAGAGATTAATTGAAGATATTTCACCACATCTGCAGTGAATTTACAGATTACTGAGCTACTACCAACTGTAAAGATGATAGTAAAAAAAATGCTTCTGCCAAGAGAAGGTATGTGTTCTGCCTCAGGGAAGAAGGGGATGACACAGGTCAGCACAAGGTCCACTGCTGAAGTCATTTTGTTGGCTGTAGTTACAAGGGACCCTACAGTTTTTCCTGTAACTGCAGAATTTTAAGATTATACTGATCTAGTAAAGCTAATTTCAAGAGATGTCACATTCTGCTCTCAAGACTTACTCTCTTGCATGAGAACCCAGTACCCTTCTGCTACACGTATCAAAGGATTCGCTAAGCTCTTCATACCTTTTCTTAACATACAGAATTTGGGACTTACTTTTCCCAGAGTTTACTTTGAATTTGTGTCTTTACTGCATTTTAAGAGAGACTGATTAAGAACACATTTTTAAGCTAATTATTATCACCAAAAATAATGACACATTGTTCCTATTTCATGTATTATGTATGTAGACTCACTACACCGACACTCCATAGAACAGAAACCAGTTTAAATGGTTAGTAAATTGCTTCCAGTGAAAAAAAATACATGTTCAAGTGTTTCCACTGTGAATCTTCAGGATTTGAAGTAGAAAACTGAAATACTGACCTTCAGACCTACTTTATTCAGTAACTACTGAATAAAAATTTAATGTCTATAAATTTTCTAGTTACCAACATCCTGCTCTGAACCATACAGCATACAAACCAACAAACTGAAGTGCAATAATGAAAAAAAAAAATCAAATCTTTATCTGGCTTAGTCCTCAACAAAATTGGACATCCATTTCTACACACAGAGAGAAAAACCAAGGCAGCTGCTCTGTTTGCAGGCCCAAGGGGTTTTGTTTGTTTGCTTTCAAACAGACCTATTAGAGACCCATCCATATGTCAGGGCAGAAACTGAAAAATATCTGATTTTGCAAAAAAAAGTTCAGGTTAAGAACTGATCTTGCTTTCAAACAATTTTGTAGTATTTCCATGTCATGTGACAGGGATCTCCTACAGAATACTGATTTAAAGAAAGCTTAAAATGTTAAGAAACCTATGTAGTGTGGGCACAATGTACAGGACTGTATTGATAAAGGACTTGTGCAATAGTAAGAGAAAACAGGAGCCAAGTGTCCACTGAAATGCAGAAATATGCAAAAACATCCTGCAAAGACCTACCTAAGGATATTGCTGTTTTAGGTGACCCTAGGGAAAAGGCTCTTATTAGTCTCCTACAAAATTCCTGAATTCTCACCTTTTACCTTAGGTGGGATCCAGCCCACCGCCTCTTTTTTTATACTGTCAAATGTTTCAAATTTTTGTGTGTGTGTCCTCAGAAACTCTAAAACCCCTTCTTTCAGGGGTACAATTTTCTCTGCTTGTTTCTTCAAACAGACTTCTAGACAGGAATCCTGTGATTGGGGGGCATCAGGGGGCAGCCAGCCCTTTTTTTATTTGAGTATTAGTGTAGCGTAAGCTCTCAGCAGCAACAACCTGGAAGAATCCTTGCCAGCAAGAGAGGTGGGGAGGGTTACTGAAGCACTAAGTGCTGCTGGGATTTGTGAAGACTAATTTAGCCTTCAGGAAAAGAATAATGTCAAGTTACCGAAATTTTAGCTTATGGTTTTTCTTTGGGTTTCCCAAAACAGAAGGGCTGCAGTAACACACACAAGATCTATCAAATTCTCAGGGCTGTCACCAGGTAAGAACAGAGATCCTGCAACGTTGCTCCATTTATGTCTCAGCTTGAAGCAAGTAAACAAAACTCCAGTTCTGATGGCAAACTGCTGAAGGTACACTCCTCACTGCTCCCCAGCAGGATGCCCCCAGAGGAGCAGGCATATACAAGGGGCTGCAGTGTGACCAAAAATACCCAAACCCCACTGCATGCACATACACACGCAGGAAACAACCCCACCCTCCTAATCACTACTTCCATAAAGAAAATAAATCACACCTTTCAAACAAGAAAGATTACTAGAGTCTGTGGTGAGACAAAACAGGCAAGCTGGTACACTGGAGATTACTGCCTTTCATGTTTGTCATCCTTTCTGCAAAGGGAGTCAACCTGACAGTAAAATGCAGTCTATGAGTTATGCAAAGTAATTTCCAATCCTGGTTTGAGTTGCTCATGACTACTTCACTTACCTACATGAACTGTTTCATGACAGTAGAAAATTTAGATTGTACTTATTTTTCAAACAATATTTTAAAAAACCCAAACAAATTAAGCCAAGAAAAATACCTCTTGGAACTAAGGATGTCTGTGCAGTTCTAACTTTAAAGTCTGAGTAGCATAAATCTGTTGGTGCAATTTCTTGCAGTAATTCATAACAGATGCTCACAGTGTATGATCTCTATGATGCTAGTATATATTCTGTGTAACAGAATACTGTAACACTGGGTGGCATAAGGAACCATTTTCAAACCTGAAAAGCAGTTATTTATTGGGCAATTCATTTAAGACTCATATGAAATAGAATTTGTATCTTTTACGCTGGAAAAATACATTTACTGATGGTTTTATGCAGCTTTTCTCTTTGCCCTTCATCATTTCACCTGAATGTCTACTACACCATAAGTATGAGCCACCAGTTGGTTTTTATTACATTGGGATTCTTTCTGTTATAGAAGTAACATTAGCAGACAATGGAAGACAGACCAAATGGTTCTTAAAGTTATAACCTTTTTCTTTTGTGGAGGGTTCTGGGGTGTGCAATTTCCATCCATCAAATTGTCATTATTGACAGTCCTTCCAAAGCCAGGTGCAATTCCATCTTCTGAAGTACAAAAAACAGATGCTTCCATGAACATGCCTCTTGCATCGTCTTGAATCAGGCACTTTGACTCGCTTATTCTGAATCCACCTCCTACCTCCAACTGATGTGAAGGGGTCAAGTCCCTCAAATTAGAATTCATTGAGAAATTTACACCTGTCCTGTCAGGACTTTTTACCCATGAAGAATAAATTGTGCCCCGTCCACAATGAGCAGTTTCTAATTGGCTGTTTGAATCAGTCCTATCATGTGTGGGGGCTTCCAGGTTTTTATGCAGTGCACTTTGCTCAACTACTTCGAGTCCCAGCTGGAGGTCTGACACAGATTCCATTTCTCCAGTGCACTGCCGTGTGACATCAGTCCTATTCCTTGGACTAGAATATCCAATAGTCTTTATTTCTTGCAGGCCCATTTCTGTCAGGTTGGAATTTCTGAAAGAATTCAGTGCTAGAATCGATGTTCTGTCATAACCCTGCATGAAGAAAAAGCATGTAACTATTTTTTCACGCTCCATCAAAATGGCAACTATTTGACATTCACATGTGCCTTTAAGTGGGATTGAAGGCCTTCCAGTACCATGAATTTATCTGTTTTTAAGAAACAATTCTACAGCCAGACACTTAGTTCTACTATTCCCATGTATCAGGTTAAAGCATTTTAATAAAATGTACATTAATCCAAGTAAAATAAACACTAAGTGCCAGGTTTTATTTATGACTGGCAGAGGAAGGGGAGGAGCTTCAAAAGGTGCAAGTCCCAGGCCAGGAAGCTACAAAGCACCTGCTTCAATATAAAAATCAATCCTCCTCAGTGTCAGAACACCCATTTCGAAGAGGGAGAAGGAAGGAGAAGTTTTTCCAAGACACTTCTGAAAGACACTTGATGAAGCCCCACAGCAGGACACATGCATCCTTGCAGGCTGGGAGTACCCAGGCATATTCCAACAGCACTTGCTCTTCAACTAATCCACCACCTATGCAGATTTACTAACTTTCTGTTCTGCTCTCTCACTCTGAGCGTAACTGGGATCAACAAAACTGGTAACAAGGAGAAATGTTAATCTGAATCTAACTGCAGCCTGGAAAGCAAAGTGTTCTTTTTCTGTTCCTGTCTATAAATTGCAGTAGTTACTCCTTTCCATTACAGGAGTTGATCCTTATCCAAATCAAAATTTTTAAGTGATACAAAGAGAAACCAGTTTAAAATGGAGAATATAATAGGTGAAGTGGAAATATAAAGCAGTAAGCAAATAAAACTAATGGGGAAGTTACCCTTTAAATTCTCAGAAACTTGCAATGGCTGGTGAAAAAGCATTTGCTAAGAACAGAGCAGTCATACAGGTGAAATCAAGATACCATCTGCAGGTTTTGCAAGTTTCCTTACCTCTTGACTGTAAGCTCTCCTTTTTATTTCTGGGGAACTGTCAGGTGAGGAAATATTCTAAATAAATAAGAAGAAATTGCAAGTCAATTTATTTTTTAGCCTCCAGAAAGACCACCCCCCCAACATTTTGTAGCAGGAGTACAAATACTGATTTACACTGCAATGTCTGAACATTTTCTCCGAACACTCTACAACAATTCATTGTAAATCTCACCTCAAAGTGCATGGTATTTCCATGTATACATGGAGTTACAGGAGTAACTGGTGAATATATGGGTTTGTAACCATTTCGACAAGCTTCATCTTCTGATTTTACCCTTGGAGGAGTAGCAAACAACGATGGTTCAGAGGCAGTGATGTCAGCATGGGTTGGTGTGGCATAGGGAGAAGGAGTAGGTGTAGAGGTTTCTGAGAATGCAGACTCCAACAGCTGATACAGTCTTCGTTTTTTTAGTGGTGTGGTTAGATCTGTGTGTTAAAATTAGAAAAAAGTTAGAAGATTTCTAAATATAATAATCACTAACAGTTGTTTAAGTGCTTTATGTAATGAAATTGTAATTCCAAATTAAAGAATTCTAAGATTAAAAGAAAGTCTCTGAAGGGCAGGCTTCCTGAGAGATGAACTTTTAACAGCCTACAGACTTCCTGAAAAATAAACTCTTAACAGCCTACAGATACGTCAGTAACTGAATTCTGTGTGCTAGGATGCTGGGAAGAACTGTCTGTGTCTCCAGAAAAGGTAAAGTCAGCTTCTATGCATTTTTAAGACTGTTCAGCTAAAAGATGGAAATTCAAAATTCAGGACTGTAAACAGGAAATCACCTGATAGGCCCTGTATGCTTGTGGAAGGGTGTTGGTTTTAGTACACTTTGATTTTCTATTACGCCTACAAGATTACACAGCTTTTCCCCTGGTGCTACATTGGCCTACTGAGTTTTAAAGGGATTCTAAGTATACAGAAAGCATAGAAAATTTAATTTATAACCTGACCTGTTAATACTAATACCAAAACCATTAGTCTTTTGTTGACTGTAAATGCTAGGAAATACAGTGGTTTCTTAACTAATATACATTAAAGAGGGGAAAAACTCCCAACCACTATGAAACTAAGCATTTCTTTCAATGAAAGTACCAGGAAAACATGCGAACGCCCCTGGAATTTTCATCAACTGATCACTTTAAAAAACAGTGCTCCACAATCAGCTACTCTGATACAGCTCTTATGTAGTGTATTTATAAAAGCTTCACACCTGTTAAGGAACAGCTGTCATTCAGTAATAAAGGACTTTTATGTTCACCATTGATGGCCGGACTTCTAGATCTCTCTTGTGATGGTGAATTAAATCTATCAATCATTGTTGAATTTTCTTCTTCCAAAGCCTGCTTCAACCAACGCTGTAATACAACAAGTTCAAATTAGTGACTTAAAACTTTAATGACGAACATTTCAAAATGTGCAATACGACTGGTTTCCCAACCAGCCTTTTTTCTGCCTGAATTTATGCTAGTAAAGAAAAACTTCTTTTTAATTAATATGGGATAGAATACCATAATGAAGGGAAGCATTACCTTCTTACAAGAGCCAGTAATGTTTTCCACAGGTTCTTTTTTCCTCCTCTTTTCTGAAAGGAATGGAGAAGTAAAACGGATATAGTGCTTTGGAGTTGAATATACGTGTGGACTGTAAGTGAGTCCGGGTAAAGAATTCAGCTGAGTAGCTAGAACTTCAGGGTCGGTGGTTATGCGTAGAGGCCTTTCTGGCAGACTGTCCACAGGCTTCCCTGCTTTATCACTCTTTTCACTTAACCATTCACTAACCAAGTGCTAAACAGAGAGAGAGAAAAAACATAGTGTTTTATGAGTGTGTTTATCAGTGGCTTTTAAAAAGTGTTTAGTTCAATTATTCACCTAGTCAACTATTACACAAACCAGAAACAGTTTGTTTCCAGCCTCCAAGTTTAAACATACCTGGCAAAAATGATGTCAGTTTTAGAGAAATCATGGGGACAGCAGAAGAAATCAGTACAGATTTGCTTACATGCCAGTTGGGGGGGGGGGGGGGAGGGGGTAGTGTAATTTTTTTTTTTTTTGTTGTAAACTACATTTACTTCTGCATTCAATTCTGACTGAACATTACAATACAAGTTCTCAGATCAACTGTATTTACGATGTCAATTTAGTAACAGAATTCCAAACCAAAATTTAAACTTGCACCTGAACAGTGAGGCTGAGGAGAAATAGTGTAACATTAACAGAACAAAGTTAAAGAAACACCACATCAGATTTCCATACTGTCAAGACTGTGCCTCAGTCAACACATCACATAGCTGCCTTGAACACTCTTTAACTGTAATAGTAAATGTGGTGTAATTTAATATGAAGACACACTGGTCCAAAAAGGGTATTCTTTCCTAGCTAGTTCAGTGTTTTTAAAAAATATGCCAGTGGATTTTTGTTTCTATTAATAGATAAACTAACCTCCTAGATTTTACAATGACTCAGAGTTAAGGACGTGCAACATTAAAAAGTATTAATATGATATTAAGGCTTTAACACAAATTATCATAATATATTTAATTTTGAGTTGTCTTTTAGAAACCCATTTTTATTTAATTAATTTTTAAAGCAAGACCTTCTCTGCACTTAGGGTACACTGGGTGCAATGCAGAGGCATTTCACAGATACCGGAAACCTGAATTTTACTGCACTTTTTTTCTGTTTCATAGTATTAAGGATGCCTTCCTTCTTTTCTGCTATGCAACAGGCAAGAAAGAAAGAAAGATTCTAGCGTTCCCTCTCACAAGAATTTAACAGTGATGCAGTAAGCAGTGTTACAGAATGACTCAGGTACCTTTTGGAAAAAAAAAGGTAAGTTATGTTTGGGGGTTTAAGACAAAAAACCATCTTGAAATTGTTATTTTTCTATTGACAAGGAGTTTCAACCTATGACTTCCTCCCCCTTTTCCTCCACTGATGGAAATTTTCATGACTTCTTGTACATCACACTACAAATACTTTTTAATGCATTCTGTGAATTTTAAAGCAGAGAGCTGTACTGCTTTAATTGCACTTGCAGATTTAAGGTTTTTGAGTGTCTTTTAATATTGTGCTGTTTCTTGCAAGTTTCTCGCAATGCAGTCCAATGGAAAAAAATTAAAAAATGAATCACTGAAGAGTAAAGAATCTTTCCCCCAAACATGCACATATACATTTGGGGTGTTTCTATCAATTCACTTCAGAACAGACATTCTGAGAAGTACTAGAAGTTAGTGATTTCCTTAGAGATATTGTTTGCTATCTGAAGCACACAATGAACAAAGGAAAGAAAGGCAACTTTTATTTCCTTGGGTTTTTCTTTAAATTAACAGCTTTAGTTATGTTTTGGTTATGTATATTATTTCAATCAATTTAGAAAATATTTTGTTCCAAAACTGCTCTGGACGATGTATTCTGGAAGTGTCTTAAATCCAAACTAACTTCCACCAAAGGACATTCATTACATGTATTTGAATCTATTACCAGTGAGTGATTTTTTTCCAAGAAATGAGCGAACATTTTAAAGAAAACATACATGCAGTTGAATACTGATGAAGCAGCCTATAATTTTTTTAAAACTCTGTTAAGGTGCATCTTGTTTTCCCCATTCCTCAAGAGACTTACCTTCTTTGTTTTAGGATACTTAGTAGGGCATTTACTAAGTGCTGGAGCTTCTGTTTCAGTAACCATTTCTGTAACAACAGTTTCTGTTTCAGGCTCAGCTACCAGTGCAGCATTCTCAGTTTCGTTATGCTGTGAAGTGACTTCCACATCAGGAGAGGAGGGCTGGATATCTGAACACATGCTGACAGTCCTGTGTCGCCTGCGCTGCTGTCCAATGTGAGTTCTACTCCGGGAGAAGCTTTTTCTCTGTTTAGCTCTATTAACTTTGGCTGGGGTGGGCTTGGTGGCAGTTTCTTCTTTTGCCGGTTCCTGGGACAAGACAGATGTCTAGTACACAGATCCCACACACATTTAAGAACTACCTATCTTTCTTAGGGGGAAAAAAAAAAGTCAGTTCCCTCTTCTTTTACAGGTCCAAAAAGCCTCAATCTCATTTTTATTGTCAGAACTACAATACTTCTCTCCTTCTTGAAGGATGACAGGATTTCCTGTAGTTTCCTCCCAAGCACGTGCTGTATCATCAGCAGAGTATTCACACAAAACCATCACCAGTCAGATCATGACAGATTTGTGTAAGAACTGACATTCATTCATCCATAAGCTAGAAATCAACTGCTTATATGATGATGTCTTTCAGTCCAATATTCTTTTTGCAATTTATAGTTTACTAGGTGTTTAGCTTTGTCACAGAAGGTACTTAAAAGAATGCTGACACAAACTGCTCAGGCAAACCACCTGGACTGAGAATCATTATGTAAGTATTTGTAAACTAAGAAGCATCCATTAACAACAGAGTTAAAAACTGTTTATAAAACATTAAGTATCATCTGATGGAACTCAGAAAAAAAATACACTTTACTAACTCATTTCCTTTAAAATAACAGAAAGATTATAGTATTGTATGTTCCTGAAAAACCCACTGAAGAAACTAATTGTTCTCCCCTGGTTACAGAGGGTGCCTAAGGAAAGTCACCTCTGACTAAATTCAGCATCAATAAATGCTTCTATCCTGAACTTCAAAGACAGACTGAATTACACAGCTGGTGTGTGTATGTTTGCATAAACTCATGTAAACTGAAATTCTTCATTAAAGAATTCTAAATGTATCTTATTTGGAAAAAATTCAGGAGCTAATAAAATACAATGTCAAAGAACCACATAGATTTTGGTCACATATATTTGAGTTCAGAAGAAAAAAAAATTCTTACATCTTAACATGCAGCTCACCATCCAAATTGACAAAATATGTGATGTTAAAAGCTAGCTTTAAAATAAAGCTCCAGATAACTACCTGAATAAATTCAGCATCATTGAGAATCTGTGCTTCCTTGCATTCTGATTTAACCTCTGTTTTTGCTGTGCTGATTCTTTCCAAAGCCTGTTCTCTTCTTTTTTCTCTTTTTTCCAGTCTGGCAAAAGCTTGCAGGATAGCTTCCATTTTCCGTTCTTCTCTTGTCTGATGGATTTAACAATAATCATGATCAGTTTTAGTAATAATCTTTCATATATATAAATATGTAATTACTCTATTTTTTAAGTACTTCAAAACATGTTCAATGTATGTTTGACATGAAGATGGAGTCCAGCAGAACCTCAGATTAAACTGACATGTTACAATCACTGCAAATACTAGACTTCTGAAGAAAGGCTTGCATCCATACCAGCCTGACAAACAAGAGAATCCTATTTTGGATTTAAGAACTTGGTAAAATTTTTGAATACTTAACAAAAAAAAGCGTATTTTAAGATGGTACTTTTATTAGCACTATTCTAACCAAATCTGAAAATTAGGATTTCTGAGACTGTTGACTTAAGCTGGGAATTCAAATAAAATAGGCAAAAATCTAGATTCCCAATGCTATTTATAAAAATGACCATTACAAATAACAAGCAATAATAAAGAACAAATAATTAGATCTAAAAAAAACATTGCAGAAATCATCTAAAGACACGAAACAGATTATATACAATTGAAGATAAAAGCAGATTTTTGTCAGAAAGTAGTAATGAACCCAGATGATGTGTCCTCAAATAGCAAGCCTTGCATTTTAAGGATAAGTTCATGTAAGGATCTGACTTTGCACATGCTCAGATTCTACAAGCCCACAAAAAAGCAGCAATTAGCATGGGAAGAGCAGGTCTCACTAAGCCTTAGTGATGCCTTTTAGGCAACTACTTGCTTCCCAACTTACCATCTTCCTTTTCCTTTCTGCAATCTGCTCCTCTGATTCCATTTCTACTTCATTGCTAATGGGAGTTTTTTCTTCTAGATCATCAATAAAATCTGGCTCCTGGAAGACAGAAATGACTGTTTTACAGAAGTTCTACTCCTCTCACAAACTAGAGTGAACTAAAAGCTACACAGAGCTAAGAATCCTCAGATTGCTACACCAAAAGTAACCAAACCAAAAAAACAGGATGAAAGTGTTCCATCTCCGCTCCCCCATCCCACCAAGCAAAGAGAAGTATCAAAATTAAAACTTCAAAAAAACCAAAAGAAACTTTTGGACACTAACAATGCCCACTGCTCTAACCACTTAATAATCAGTTAAATAATTAGGAGCTTTATGTCATACACCCATAAAAATAGTATTAGTTTTAGTAAAATAGAATGAATGCCAAAGTAGATGTTAACCATTACACAGAAGTTTTTTTTTTTCTCAGCTCAGAAGTGTATTCAACTGAAGTCACACTTTCCATTTAAACACTCACTATATAATCTAATGACAGTGCCATATCATATGGAAACACAAAAGTTATCTAACTAACAATGGTTTCCTGTTTTGAAAGAAAAACCAAGCATGGAAGCATAACTTTGAGATGAATTAAGTGTTCACTAGTCCTATATTTAATTTCACTTTTACATAAAAGACTAGACAAAGATTTATAGTTTATCTTAAAATGTATATCTAAACATAGAAACCAGTCAATTAGTAGCTTTTTTCCTGGGATGATATATATGATGCTACTGTAAAGAAAGTGTATGGGAAAATGTAAATGTACTTTTAACAGCTTTATTCTTCCCACAATTCCTACTCTTTAGTTCCGAAAAACAATAGAAGTTTTCCTGTTCTATATAAGCACTGTATATTACATTAGAAGATCGGGAGAAGGTTCCATATACCAGTTATCACTTCTTGGACACATGACACAAAACACAAAGCAAGTATCACTTAAGATGAGAAAGTTTAAATACTACCTCTCTGGAGGTGATAATTTGCAAGGCACGTGCATGCCTTCTGGACTTCCAAGCATTTTTAAGCTATTTAGCTACTAACACTCCAGAACAATTTATCATCTTAGGGAAACTGGGTGTCAACATGCTCATTTTTATCTTATTTCCTTCAGTCCTAAATGACGTTAAAAGAACTAGGAATTGCTCCCTCCCAGAATAACTCCCTTTTCTCAGCCCCTAAATCATCATCAAAAACCATCATATTAAAACAAAAAAACCCAAAAAAACAAACAAAAAAACCCCATCACCACCACCCCCAAAATGAAGAAATATAGGCAGTTACTAAGGTAACAATCTAATCATGTTAAATAGTTATCTTTAATAGGTGCTCTGCAAAATCAGTAATTTATGTCATGGACCCTTCCCAAGAGCTCTTTCAAATTGACACATTCAAAAAAAGACTAATTTAAAATTTACTATCACAGTACATTACCAGGTAGCTTTATCATTCTACCTACACATTTAGCTTCAAAACACACTTTCTTCCTCCCAACTGAGTTAAACATGGAGCTGCAGAGCTCTATTAAAAATGGAGCTGCAGTCAACACTCAGTATTCTGGGCTGGAGTTCTGTTTTAATAACAGGGCTATTTACTGGTATGTTTAAAATACTACTGAGTAACACAATTAACCAAAAGGCACTTCAGGACAGACTGGGAGCTCCTGAAACCATGACACGAGGCCTTCACATCAGAGAGTCACAAAGACATTCAGAGGAAAAAAAATATACTTAAAACCGGTATACCAAACCAATATACTTTTAATTACAACCAAATATAAAGGAAAACTGAAAATAATATATAAAATTCTAAACAGCTTATCCATCATTCTGATTTTTGATAAATGTCCACATTGCTTTTCAGTGACTTGTTAAAATTCCTTAGTAGCTATAAAAAGAGAGTATCTGTATTTAAAAGTTCTTATTTCTGAGTATCCTTGTGTCAGTACCTGATTATTAGAAATGGACAGCCTGAGGGGAGAGAGCTTCCTCTGTTTATTATCTGCAATTTTCATTTTGGTGGCTGCTCCTTCACAATCCAATGTGATGTTCTGATTTTGAGTCTCCTTTTCTCTTGAAACATCTTTCTCTTTCTTTCCCTTTTTCCTTCTAGTTTCATATCCAGTATTGATGTTTTCTGTAGGCTCAGAACGTCTGAGAACTGGACACTCAGGGTTTTCTTTGAGGCAAGCACAATCCACTTTGTACTTACTGCAAGTAATTAAATGCAAGAAGGCATATTTGATTAGGCTGTACAGCAATGACACCCTCCAATACTAAATCACTGATATTTCACATTTAGCATCTGCTATAATGCAGACCAACCACCTTAAAATGCAGGTGACTCAAGTTTTCACCATAATATACAACACTACCGTAACTCAAAAACCTTATCTATTGGTTAAAACAAGTTTTGGCTTCTTTAGCTTTGCTACACAGAATTCTTTTGAACTCAAGGTTAGTATTTTACTTGAAAGACAAAAGACATCTAAAATCTGAGTATAATCCTAGGCGGAAATACAACCCACACAAAATAAACAGATGCATCAAAGTCATATGCAAAGATGGCAGACACAATTTACAGCATGAGCACACCAAACTCAGAGTCACTCTGCACAATTTTAAGCTCCCCTTGGATACACAGGAAATGTTACTCAAACACATTCAACTGAAACACGCTGTCAGCTACAGGTACTAAACACAACTACGATGTACTTTTAGAAGGAGTATGTCTACAACTCTTAACAGTACAGGGTATCTATCTCGAGGGAGTCTGAACCCATGCTGATTACCACACCTACTCTGTGGTCATACATAGCTCAGGTCAAGTAGCAAAGGCATGTCTGCACAGCACTGCACCCAAGCTGGCTTAAGAGCAGGCCACAGAAACGCAGTAATAAAAATACACAGCTGTACCCACGCACACACTGTTCATTGTAAATACAGTGCCTAAGGAGCCTTTTGTTACTAAAGCATGCAAGAAAGCAAACGATACAAAACCAAAGCCATTCTGAATTGCAAAGTAACTTAATGAGCATTTGATGTATTTTAGAACAGCATTCTCAAATACTTACCAATTTCCATAATCAAAATCAAATGCTATAGTAATCTCTGCTCCCTTTGGAATGTTATGGATGGAGTAAATATAAAGATGAATTGTTCCATCTTCAATTACATGCCTCACCTGTAGTCAAGAGAATGTTATTATACTACCATGAATTACTTTCAAGTACTTGTATAAAAATTGTAGGGATTGCTCAAATTATCAGGAACCTCAAGGAAAAGGAGATTTTTAAGTAAATAAAACCTAGTTTAACTTTCTAAATGCGCTCACCTCCGCATTTGGCATACACGAACGCCTGATGAATCGAGCTTCATTTCCAAAAGTCCTTGCATCAACACACATTTCTAGCCCATGGAATTTGGAGTAGAACAAAACAAATGGGTATGGCCTGAAAAACACACAAGAAAACCATGAATTTCGTAATTTTTATGATGCTCAATAGTGCTTGTTCTTATTAGTCAGCTTTGTAACATGATGCTTGGCACACTATACCAAACTTGGAGGTCAATCTAAGAATGATATGTTTAAGCTTCATGATTTTAACTGGTACATTCCCCAAATGTATTCTCAGAATACCTCAAGATGGAGGTACAGCCCTGTATCATCTGCATAGGATCTAAAGGGAGAACACTAACAGAGCAAGCACTAGACATGGAAAATACCAAGCTTTTCAAATTTAAACTTTTCTTATGACAGGCCCCAAAATGAAACTCAGGTATTTATATGCCATGTAGAATCATTTAAGAAAAAGTAAGACCTCTACATCTGCCTAACAACTGCAGCATCACTAGCACCAACCCTCCTGAAGGAAAGGGGCCTCCAAAATACTTTGTGAAGCCATGCTTCAAGTTCTGCTATTCCAAATGCCAAGGAACCCTTCCATCTTTACTGAGCAAAAGCTGTGTGTTTTATCTCCTCCAACAGGCCTTTTTCAAATTCCCAAGTAGGTGTGCTCATGCAGTTAGTGGCAACCTTGAAAACAATTCACAGGAAGAAGGAAGCAGTCACACACAGCACAGTCAATTAACCAACTAGAGAACTCTAGCAGTAAAACGGCCCCAAGCTGACCTGTGTCCAATTTCATTCTCAGCCTGATGGACTTAAAATCCATTTCTCTCACAAAAGATACAGCCTTTATCATTACCATATGAATTATTTTAGGATGGTAGAACCTGTCTATTTCCTAGTTTAAGGTGCACAACTACCCAACTGAGCATGCAGGAATCCTGTAATCAGGGAAGAAGAAAAAAGAGAAAACTAGCTCCTAAACAACAGGATATCCAGAAGAGAAAGGGGCAGAAAAGATTCCAGTTGTCATTACTTTTAATCAGACAAAGTAAAATACAGACGAAGTAAAATACACTGCTGGTAACTAAGACCCATTTGTACTTGAAGCAACTGTTTGGCAAACAGCATTTTAACAATTACTTTACTAAAACATTAGGAATGAACAAACCTTTTAAAGAAATATCCATTAGCTTCAAATTGTTCTCTCAGCATGAACTTTCCTCTGTATTCAATAATAAGTGCATCAGGAGGCAAGTCTTTGGCAGCCTTTAAAATTTTCTTGTTTTTTTGCACATAACTCTGTAAAGACACAGATTCATTTATGAATTTTCACTTCCTACCATTTTTCCATTATTATTAACAGCAGATTATACTTTCACAACTACTAAACAATTTTGTATGAACTAAAAAGGCCCTCCTTTTTGTAGTTAAACCTCCAGACTGAACTGACCAAGCTGTCCTGCTCCCCTACCAATGCTGGTACTAATCAATTTAGACACAAGGAATGCTTCAGCCCTAGTTCTCCAGGACATGGCTGAAAACCAACATATCCATGTTCTCACAATTCAAGTACTATAGCCTTTACTGCACTTAACTTTCACCATGACTAGGATGAATTGCTGCACTGTTTTGCACAACACTTTCAAAAGGCTTCAATTCCTTTGAAGAAAACAAAACATGCAGACATAAAATGACATTCACAAACCATTCAAGGAAAAACAGAACAGGGAAAAAACATAATAATTAAAAAAATAGAATCCTGAGAGAGTTTCCAAATTCATTTTCATATCTTTAGATGGAAGGATGGCTTTAATTAAAAACCAATACATACCCTGGCAATTAGTGAACTCACACCTCTCATAACTGTCATCACCAATCAAAAAGGAAGTAGCCTCTATGTAGGCAAAAGGCTCTGTAAGTAGGGATATTCCTCTAAGGAGGGTGTCCCATATGCCATGATGGTCTTTGAGAAAAAGAAGCAAAGATGCTTCCATTAATCTGCTACAGTAACTACTCCTCAAGATTTCTGCTATAAAATGCTAAGTCTTTTACATGGCTCTGATTTTAAGCCTGTAAGTAACTGATAAATTCCTGATAAGTAAGGCTAGAAAAAGACATAGTACAATTTCTTCATAAACTAGAAATTACAGGATCACAAGGTTTAAAAAAAAGTCAGTATCAGAAACACCACCCATGAACATCCAGAACACTTACCACACCTTAAGAAAAATGTAGACAATGAACATCTTGATACACACAGTAGGGGGGGAAAAAACCAAATTCAGCTTCAATGATTGATTCTACTCTAACCACTCGAGATATCCCTCAGCAAGAAACAGCAGCAAAGTTGACTAAAGCTGACTGTGTGTCAAAAGACAGTCTAAGGACAATCCAGTGTTCAGGCTGAGACTAACACCTTAGCTACTGTTTAGGATAAATGATATGCAAGTGTAAACACAACCAGGGTGGTACAGAATGTATAAAAATCAGTTACAAATTCTGAAAATTATGTTAAAATGCTGATGCTTAGATCTGGTAAGACAAGGAACAGAAACTGAATGTGAAATCCCTTTTTTGTTGTGGTTTGTTTTGGTTTGGTTTTTTTTCCCCTCCTGTGTTTATTTTTGTTTGGGGTTTTTTTGGTTTGGTTTGGGGTTTTTTGGTTGTTTGGGTTTTTTTTAAGGCATCTAATATCATGGCACAAACAGCATGCAGTAACACAACAAGGCACAGCTCATTACCTCTACTGGAGGTTTGAAAAGCAGATTGCTGGTGCTGACTTCTTTTTTGTCATTTCCATTGCCTAATCTGAGAGCTATTTTTTGTGCCTCCCTCTGGACACCTTCACTGTATTGGTTATTATTTGCTTCTTCATAACGATCCATCCATGCCTTGATTTTAGTTTCCCATCCAAAGTTCGAACTGTCAGTAGGATCAATCTCTGGAGCTGAGCCCTAAAAATTAAAGTAAATGACCAGATATTAGAAGGTAAGATATTAAAATTTAAAAAAAAAAAAAAGTCTACAACAAGACACAAAAGGATGGGAAAAGATATGCCACTGATTTAAAGTTTGGGTTTTTTTAGCAAGTCTGGTATAAAACTTTGCATTACTTAAAAACATTGAGTTAAATTCAGTCACTTTACATTTGTCCTTTCATTGTCCCTTCCTTATTATTTACTAAATATCATCCAAGTTCAGGAATACTTTTCCTCCTCAACAGCGATTCCCACTCTTAGTGGGATGAGAATGGAGAATGACATTGTTTCTTCCCACAACTGCACTGCATCACAAATCTAAGTGCAGGAGTTGGAGGGTCAGATCTCCCTGCCCACTCAACTTTTGTGAACATATGCAAATATAGAGAACTCCAGCTTTTATCCTGTAATACACAGACTTGATTTTCCCCTTTCAACTTCAAAGATCATGCCTATCTTTTCTTCCGCTGCGTAACTTACTAAACTTTACTAATCGTACATCTGCTACATTAAGGTTGTAATTCTAATGTTACAGGCTTTGCACATAAATTTTTTCTCTCCTTATCTGCTCCTCACTATACAATTTTCTTCTGCAGTGCTTCAGATCCTTTCACTTTTAAAGAAAGTGCCATTGTACCTCCAGACCTCACAAGCAGCAGCCAGGCTGCAGCCAACCAAAGCTCCTTACGGACAGCAGCAGCCAGCCAACGCTCCCTTTTCTATCCACCTGAGCAGAGACACTATTAAACATTAATAAAACACAAGTAGTTCAGCAATTCAAATCACCTGTTTACATTTCTTTTGTGCATGAAGAAAACCATACAGACAAACAGCATTTAAAAGGTGTGATGCTAAGACAACCATGAAAAAACAGTGGAACCTTACAAGCACCATATTAAAAAAACCTCACAAAATTAGAGATTTTTTTTCCCCAATTCCATCTTCACAAGGCACATCTTACATATTTGAAGCATAAATTGCATCCCACTTGTTTTGATATATACCAAGCATGAATGAACTATGGAAATACCTAGTTCTCATACCATGGACATTTTTATCTAACAGAAAATTAAAAGACTGCTGTAACACTTAGATCTTACAAAGCAGACATCCCAATAATGATTCCCTCGGACTATGCCAGTACCAGTGAGTAAAATCCCACCAGACATCCAGGAGTCCCACCAGGTATAGATGGGAGGTTTGACAAGAGCAGAACCACTAACTTAGCTTTCAAATGCAATACAGCCATTTCATTATTTCGCTGCTTAACAGTTATGAAAAGCTGGAGCCACTAAGTTCGAATGAGGTGTTCACTCAATTTTACTCCCTTGCATAGCACACATGAGCCCCAATTCATCCACTGGCTCTTGAAAACCACCTATTCTTGACAAAAATTTGCACTAATTATTTCAGTTAATTTCGCAGGACAAAGATGTAGTGCTCATTATCTTAATTTAAAATCACTGTGATGCTTATGTAATGTATTAGTTACTAAGAAGAGAATATTGTAGTGCTTAGTGTATAGCCCAAATTACACTCTTGATGCTTATTATTTAAGTAATGTACAGTTAAGGTTTGAAACAAAACCCAAACAAAATCACATTACCTTTACTCTTGAAGATTTCCTGGATCCTTCTCGAAATGCCTGGAATAAAATTAGATATTTATAGTCACTGGAGGAAATACAAAATCTCTAAAGGAATTAACTTTTCAATTAAACATGCAAGATGAAAACAACAGAACAAGCTATGCTGAAATCTCAAGAAGGTAAGAGGTTACATCTCACAAAATGTATTTTAAAAACCAATTCAGCATTCCAACCTAAGTGCACAGTGGTCAGGTACCTCCACCTTTCTCCCTCCTTACAACTTGACTCTCTAGAATTTCAGAATCCGAGCCAAAATATCAGAGGTAACGGAAGAGTACACGGCAGTAGATTTGTCTTGAGGATTGTTCAATCAAAGGAACATTTTACTAAAGATTTCCAAAAAGACATCAGTAACTTATTCTGACTTTCAAGTTTTAAAGGACAAAATTCTCATCCAAGCCAATGAAATTAACTATGAAAACCACTTGTTTAGGAAGTTCCATGTACTTTACTTCTTCACAAAGGTATTGTCTTCCCATGTATCATACTGTTTGTACACCTGTAGCTAAACATTATAATGCCAGCATTTTAAAAATCTAGTTAGTTTAGCAGCCAACTTTCTGACAGCATACTTCCACACAATTGCAACTCAAATAAATGAACGTGGAGTCACATCAGGACAACTGACAGCAAACATTTCTGTGCTCAAAACCACCACAAATGAAGACTATCAAGGAATTCTCCTTTGGGTATCCCAAAGCTTGGTCTGTCCCACCTCTAAGTATTTCAAAGAGTCATTTAAATTCAATTCCTGTGGTGAGACTCTGCCTCAATTATAAAACTGAACATTCCCAGCCAGGATACATTAACTTGAAGTAAGGAGGGGCCATGGGGGTCAGGCACCCAAGAAGACTATCATTTACTGCAGAGTAGTACATTTCAAGCTAAAACCAGGTAGTAAAACAGCTTGATTTTTAAATCAGTGTCTCTTGGTAAGAAATGTCACATAGCTGTAATTTCTAACACAGAATAATAAGAGAAATTCACTTACTTTTTTACATTTTGCTATGCTCTGTTCTTTCTCTCCGCTTTTTTTCCTCTTCTTATCATTGACTTTTGTAACTCTTGTAGGAGTTAAAGTAATTGTTGTTGGTGTATGCTGATAAGCAGTATACAGTTCCACAGGAACCTCATCACCACTCTCAGTCGCACTGGTATCCCCATCTTTAAAACAAAGAATATTCTGTAAATAATCAAGTCCTGCAGAAAGAACATTCACTAGTTACTCTACATCTGCTTTCAAAACACTGAAATTCATACTGACAAACGCTCCAAGCACTCATATGCAAAATTCACCAACAGTTGCAACACCATGAAAATGACGCACCAATGAGAAACTGGTAATTAAGAGAGGTTTGTAATGTGAGGTAAGAAAAAGGTACCAGATTAAATTCCATTCCTTGAATGGAATTAATGACCATAGTCCATTATAAGCAGAATTAGAATCAGAACAAAAAAGGTAAAAAAACCCCAAAACAAACTGTTAACTTATTCACTTATATATAGCTTTTACTTGTAATAGGGCATTTGGATTCTCTCAGAAGACTGTATTCTAGAAGGGATTAAAATTAATGACTGACCAGCATTTCTAGTGAACCTCTATTAATTCATCACATGTAAGTCATAATCAACTATTTCAGCTGCAATTTGCACTGTCAAATGCCTTTTTCAGGGTTTATATGTCAATTTAGCCAAAAGCCTTTTGTACTCAAAATCCCCTAATATAACATTCTGCTACTTAGGGAAGAGAAAAGAGACCATCAGACACAAACTGACAGACATTTTTCTTTGTGCTGTGCTCTCACAGACCTAAAGGCCACAGCCTGAAATTTAGCACACATCAGCATTTATGTCAGACAAACACATATCCTGACCTGAAACAGGATTACCCTAGTTCTGTCAAGATGAAAGGCTGTGAAGGATGGGGAGGATTGGAAGAGAGATGATGCACACAGATAAGAGACTGCTGTTTGCATGTGCTCAGTACAGACTTCTCAGATTTTAGCAGTTTTTCCAAATAGTCTGCATTCAGTAAACACACTTCACACTAAGCAAAACTTTCTCATAAGGCACAGAAGCAGGCTTTACAAATACTTAATACGAGAACAGAGAAAACATTCCTTCTGATCTCAGAAGGATGTTGCTTTAATCAGTGCACTCAGCAGTCCTAATTCGCGAAACCTTCTTTACTAAATAAAGAACTGCAGCTACTGGTTACTCTGGATTTTTCCTGCTCACAACATTCCTTAACAGGATTCTTCTGTGCATAGCAAACAAACCCATTTTACCATCTTGGTCATTCTTTTGAACACTTTATCAGGCACGTAATTATACTTCATAAATTAGGAACTGACGATGTTTTCTCAATTTGTTTACTTCTCTGTGGAGAATATTTTCTAAATGAGCACAAAAAGCACACAAAAAGAAGAAATGTCTAATCAAAGAAGAAGAAGTAGCAGAATAACCAACACCTGAGAAACAGAAACCCCAGGCCCTCTTGAAACTGTCAGCATCTGTAGTACATACAGTAGTGCCTACAGAATCATGACATCACAGCCACACACCTCTTCCCCTTGTCCCAAACCCCACAAAACACTGTCTTCCTTAGGGAAGCAACATTTCAATATTGTTGTCTACACTGTGCTCTAACTTACTGCAAAGAATAATTACCTCAACTGAGCATATAATTACATAGTGTTGTTTTGAGACACTCCTTCCTAACCTACATAACCTGCTTTCACTTTGAAGAGCCTTGGTAAAGCACACTAAGGGGAGATCTTGAATTTTCATGTCATAAGTAAGATACAAACTCTCCAAATTTCACAACAAGTTATGGGCCCAGATTAATTTACCCAGAAGCAGCAAGTGATCTTGACAGCATCAATTTCAAGGCCAAACAGCTTAAAGCAACATCCTTGTGTTGTACATCTAGATATTTTATCTTAAAAAATAAAAACAAACCAAACACAAACCCACCAATCAAACCCAAACCATCCAGTATACAACTAAGTACGGGCTTAACGAAGGTGCTTGCTTCACTGAACCATAGTAGGTAATCCAGTGCACAGTAAGATGCACCAGAACTGGACTTTTATACCAGAAACACAAAATCAACAACATCTCATGCAATGACAGGCCCCAGAACAACAGGCTAAAAATGTTGCCAGAAAGAAAGGTGATGTGGTTACATATAAAAGTTTAACACACACAATTTTCTACCATGTGAAATGTTCATTTAAAAGCTCTTTTCTTGAAACACACCAACTGATCTACTACTTTCTCCCCACTGCTTACCTTTGGATGAAACACAGCTAAGCCAGCAACTCTTTAGAAATCTTTACAACGAAAACATTATACTGTGAAGAATTCTCATATCTAAGTAAAAAGCCCTATATATATAGACTTATTCAAAGAGCACCCAAAATACGCACTTACATTTTATCAAATACCTGTAAACTAGTGATAATTAAGTTAAAAGTAACATTCTGCTCCTGTTGACTATCTAAAACATTGAAAAGATCCATTCAAATTGATGCCACTTTTGCTTTTCCTACTTGAAATCATCCATGAAAATTGCCCATTTTACTAATGTCTCACACAGTTTATACCCAAAATCACCAAGTCCAAATGAACTGTACAGCAGTCAATATAATGTGCATTCAGCCAGGCTAAATGGAAATTAAGAGGTGTAAGCACAGACATTCAAGTTATGTATTAATAAATCACAATAATCAATATTGCACTTTGACCACATTTTAGATTAAAGAGGACCTGAATTTGCCTTTCTTTTTAACTCCGTTTTGATACTTTTGCTTTACCATTTAGTATTTCCTTTCCTATTGAATGCGTAACAGATTTAGAACACTGATCATCAAGACTGAGGAGGATTAAACACTAACTTCAAAGGTAAGATCTTGTCAGCTCCTCCTAAGATTTTTTATTTCTTTTCCCTTAAGTTTACAGTAAATGATCAGATAGTGTGCATACAAATCCTAAGAGACTGAATAGCTCAGATCATCAACTTCCCCTATTCTGTATGAAAATTCAAGTTCAACCTCACAATACTGTCAGACCACTTAGTGAACTCATTAACTCCAAGCGAGTTATAAATCTACTTGTTCTACTATTTTAATAGAATCAGCAAAAATAATTTTAAGTTCTAGAAATATTTAGAATTTAAATTTGGGTGACCAAGTCATCAACCAAAACGTTGTAAAATAAGCTTGGTTTTGTTGAAATGAAAACAGACAAAACAAAAAATGACTGTGTTTTTTTAAGTAGGTCATGAATGCCTTTAGGGGGCTTTAGGCAACTTAGTACCTGACAACACCAAGTGTCAATGGCATCAAGGACAGCTGTGCCGCATACCCCCAAATTTTCTGAAGCCGAAGAAGTGGGCAGCAGGACCATATCTACATGGTATTTTTAAAAGAAATCTTAAAACACACACACACACACACTCCACTGCTTCAGAGACGTGATCTGAAAGTAAAATATGTTACATTTAGGAGGATAACCTCCTCTCAAATTATTACTTTTGTAACAGAGCTTGAAAGCACCAGCTGCCAACCAAGAATTCTACAAAACACTTTGGTACTGGCCAGACAGAACTTCTGACGAGTTAGGCCAGATGAGTTTTAAAATCCCATGAACAGGTACAAGAACTACTTGCATAAAATACATAGATTGAAACGGGTACTTGCACTACACGCCATCTGGTTATCAAAGGTAAAAAACCCTCAAAGCATCGTTATAACCTACATTGTATTAACTCAGTTTAGCAACTTTTCCCATTGCCCAAACAAACCCAGAGCCATAACAAAACACCCAAGCTACATCCAACAAACCAGCACTTCCTCCCAAAACTTTTTTCCAGAAAGAAAGACTTAGAAACCCTCTCTCATACCAATAGAAGAAACTTGAAGCTTTTCCATCTTATTTTCAGCACCTTACTCAAAGGAGTTACAGTTATTAGAAAAGCAACACTGCTTATTATGAAACTTGAACATTGTTCAACAGATTGAATTATTCCGCACTGCTATAAAAAAAAGGCAGTGCTGAAAACCATTAATAAAGACATGTGAAACTACAACAATTCTGATGTGGTGTTATGTTGGTAAAATACAGTCAAGTAAAAGGCATTGATTTACTGAACCTTATATGCTGAAGACTGTCAAAACTGCAGGAACCATGTACGCACTCTTAAGTCTATATACGTAACTTATACTTATTTTATGACCTTTACTAAGGAAAGAGCTTTACATGTCACTCACCTGACATATTTTCCCTTTTCCTTCGTTGCAACAGCACTGCTCTTTCTTTATCTAAACTCCTGAAATTAGAAAATAAATCAGTATGTCTAAGTATTAAAACAGACCTCCAGCATTTACCATTGACTATTACAGAATAAACAGAAAACTACCTGAATGTTCAGATACTTAGAAAACATCAGTTGTGCACTGTTCCATTCAGTTTTAGAGTTCAAAATCAACAAAACTACTTACCTGGGTTGGCAACGTTCACACAGATATATGTCAGGAATATGCTGTCTGTCAATCCCCATGCAGTCAATGTGCTGCCAGACACTACGAAAACACCAAAACAAAATCCCAACTTTAAAGTACACTTTTTAAAACAGTGGGCAGAACACACAGAGAAAGTAAGCTGTTCTTTTTTTTCATTGGCATCTTTACTCAGATTCAATACTGCCTGAAACTACATCTCAATCACTGTCTTTGCCACCACTCTGCTAGCTGACTCATTTTATCTCTTGGAAATTTTTCTCTAGCATCAGAAATAAAATGGCAAATTATCACAATAGACAATAAGATAGAGACAAATACCCTCAGCAACAAGACTTACGCTTTACGTAGAAACAAGTGGTTTGGTTTTAAACAAAAGGATTCAATTTCCTTTTAGAAACGGATACATAAAATATTTTTATACTGACAAATATACACTAAGATATGGTTTGATTTCCTTACCTATTTTAAGAGAAAAATAAATACATATTTTTATACACCCTGTTATAAACTGGTAGTCTGTTGTGCAGCATAGAAAGAGCTTTAACTGATTCCCAGAGTCAGGGAAGAGACTGCTTGCTAGACTGAAGGCTAACCTAAAACAGTAGCTAACACTCATCCCTACACTGCTAGAAGGATGAGGGACACAAAAATAGTTATCTTCCCACTTGGAAAGAGTCGTGGTAAATTCACAACTCCTCACAGAAAATCTCTTCTTCGAAGGAAAAAACTCTACCTACTCTGGTGACTGCCTACAACTTTACTGCTGGAAGAACATCTTAATACATTTCAAAATAATGAGCAAGATTATCAGAATCAGGGACCATCAGAAATTACTAACAAGCTTGTTACATAAGCAGACAGAAGAATGGAGCTCAAATTAGTATTTTAATTAGCTATAACTATCATTTTATAAATACACAAAGATCGAAGAAATTCAGCAGCATTCATTAACCATACTGAATGGAAAAATACAGGCTAATATTGAGTAGAAACATGAGATTTGTCTTCTTCTCTTAAATATATCAGCTCTAAAAATTTCTGATTTTTTTTTCCAACTCCAAGTATTTAACAGCAGTCTCTTATTATACTATGATCAAGTAGGTGCTTAAGCATAAACTCAGAAGTCTAAACATTTAACTTCAGCTTCTCCAATAAGAATCTAGGTTAGTCTTTTAATACTTATTAACTAAATCCTTTGAAAATTAAACAGTTATCAGAAGGATCATGCACAGAGAAACCAATATTCGAGAAGTTTCTTTCACATTATTTTGCATCCTTCCAGTTCTTTGATTCACATATACACAATTCACCAAGACGCTTTATTACTCAGTACATGCAGATTAAGTAATGCCCAGGTCTTTATTTTACCATACTAACAAATAACTTGGGACAGAGTACCAGAGACATTATTTTTAGAGGGGGAAAAGGTATACCCTTAGTAAGCAGCAATGCACAAGTGAAGGCATGACCAAACTAATGAGCAGTCAAGACTGACCAGAATAAATTATACAATATTCACTGGCCTTAACCGAGTACATTGCCTATGAGAAAACCACACAACCTTCAAGCGCTTTCTGATGGAAGGAAATTTCTTGTGACTCAATGTAATTAAAACACCATTTAGTTACATTTACTTTCAGTGCAGCCGTAAGTTTTAAGTAATTTTTATTTTTTAATTTACTTTAATATTTATTACCTGCATTTGTCACAACAGATCATATATCCATCATCATGTGTAAAGCCACAAATGCATCTGGTAATATCTGTCCCATAGCTTCCATCCTCTGACGTACTGATGGTAGTAGCACTGGAGGTTTCATCGAAGTTGGGAGTGGTAAATATGCCTACTTCATTCTTGCTTATAAGCACTGATGGAGGAGGAGAAGCTGGAGGCGTTGGAGGAGGCCGAGCACCATAGTTATGGTCCTAGGATTTTGTTAAAAGGTAAAGTTATTGTAAATGTTCATACACCGATGGTTATTCAAGCCAACATGTAAGAACTGATTTGCCAAAGAACTTCAGGCTTCTTATTTTTGTAGTAAAAGGTTAAAATTTTAGTTATGTCACAATTCAATCTTATTTTCTAACTTCTCAACTATGTCATATATTTAAGTGCACTATATTCTGTATTTTGCTTCTAACAGACCATTTTTAGTCAACTTACCCAACTCCCAGTAAGATACAGAAATATAAGCACGAATCAGCTTTTCCAGATAAAACCAGCAGATTTTTACATAATATATTTTGTCCAGAATAGTTAGCACAAAACTTACTGCATAGGGCAAACCAATGTAACTGTGTGAATGCGAGCCACTGGTATACAACTGGTGTGGATAACTGTTCGATTTTTCAACTACCACAGGGCTAGCTTCTACAGATTCTGGTCTGCAAGGCAAAAGACAGATGAAGAACAAATGCAATTACTATGTAATTTATATCAATAAATTGGAGGTACTTGCAGCACAACTTCTAATTAATTTCCTGCTGATTCTGTTTAAAGGAGCACACGGAGGCAGGAACAAACTTGCAACCCCTCCAGCAGCCCCCTCATGCAAGAAACCCCCCCCCCAAAAAAAAAAAAAAAAAAAAAAAATCGAGCAGTAACAGAAGCTGCCAGAAGGAATTCTGCCCAAGGACTGATGCTGATTCCGAGGGCTGCACAACAATAGAGCCCTGCAGCGACACACAGAGGCAGTGGCAGGGCACCACCTGCACTAACTGCTCCTACAACCAGAAATCCTAACTAGAGCAAATTATCTGAACAAGGTAGTTTCTATTGATTTATCTTTAAATAGAGGGAAAAAGGTGATAACAATTTGCAAGAGAATGTTTTGTATCAAAGGCAGTGCCTTCTTCAATATACAAACTATGGTAGATATGCACTAAACCACAATATGAAAGAAGATAAAGGAGTACTAAAACAGGAAGATCTATTTGAGCACAAAAAATTACATCTTCACGACCTTTCTCAAACAGTTACTCGTGTCTGCGTGACTGAGATAACTTGCAGGTTTTTTGTTGCACCATATGATTTAATCACACTAAGACAATTGAATCCAGGTTACCTACAGTGAGTTTTTTTTTAAACAGTGAAAGGCACCACAAAGTATCAACATTTAAAACTGAAGTGGACTTGACTCACATCATAAATCAAGTTTACTTTTCTAGTTTTATATTTATTGTGCGTGAATTCCAGTTCCTATCACATATCTTATCAATTCCTTGAACTGATTTTTAAAATAAACTTGGTATTTCTGAATCTTAAATTAAAATAGATACTGACGGGATTTTTTTCTTCGACATTAAGATACCTGACAGAGGCTTTTTTGCTATGCCATGAAGCAATACTAGCTTGATTTAAAAGGACACCAACAACATTGGAAAAAATATAATTAATCATTAACTTTCTGAACAAAATGCAGTATTTTCACATCTATTTGAAAGTGTCCTACTTATGGGTTTGGTTGCCCATTTCTCCTTATGAGCTTTTTCCCATGTGAGGTTACCACATGATAAAACTGTTTAATAAGAAACTAGTTAAAAGCACTACTGGGGGAGGGCTTTAGTTTCTAGAGTCCAAAGAAAAAAATCTTTTTTTAAAAGATTATTGTCTCCAACAGTCATCAGCTGCCTTTTTTTGAGTGAACAAACATGTGAGCACACAAATCATGTGAAGTATTAATATTAAAAATACAACTTCTGACTGGCATGAGACAAACCAACTCTGATAGCACTTGCTCTTTGTTACCTCATAAACCCAGAAAAATCCTCGCTTACTCTTACACCCCTTCACAACTTGAAAATACGATTTTATTTGGAGTTTGTTAGAATTAGCTTCTAGAAGCAGCTCAGAACTTTAGCTCATGACTAAAAGACAAAAATGAAAAAAACTGTGCCTTTCCAACTGATTTGCTTTTACCTATTCACCAACACATCTATGCTGTAATCATACACCTCTTCTGCGATCCAGTAATCCTTCTGATGACCTAGCCAACTAAAATGCCAGTGAATGAGGCATTAGCTACACATTCCTCATGGCTAGGGCAGAAATTAGCTTCTCCAGTACAAATAAATCTTCATCACTGCATTGCTTCTACTACTACTACTCTTCACCATTTCCTGAATGGCACAAGTAATAACACGGGTACTCTTACCCACTCTGCATTCAATGCTCAACCCAGGTCTTGCTGGAAAATACTAAGTTTTCAGAGCAGGAAGGCTTACTAATAAAGGACAAGCAGGAGGGGATTCTGGTACAATCCATCCAGGATTAATTTAGCAGAGTTTCCTTCATTAAAAGTGAGTATTATTATGACCTAAATACCAGCAACTTAAACACAGAAACATTCAGTGAAACATACCAGAATGAAAGTGTCTTAAGAAAGAGAGGTTGTGTATTTCATCAACTGACTACAATAATCAGAAAGATACTCCAGGTCTCTTGCAAAATATGAGGAAAGACATCCCTACATCCATTTCTTACTTACTCTAACAATTTATAAACCACTTAAGAGAACAATACTTAGTATTTAGAGGCATAACAGTGGTGGGAAGCAGAAGTGTAAAGCCTCCAAAACCATTCATTTATCACTATTTTAACACTCATAAAACAGATTCAGAGAACAATGTTAATACGAAAAAGGCATGTCATTACTTGAACAAGGAAAACCACAAAAATGGTGGGAGAAAAATCAGGTGATACAGAAAGGCAACTATTTAAGAAGTTGTAACATAAATACAAATTTGGAGCACAATCAGCTTTCAGTAAAACTTTTCTCAAATGCTCACCCAGGCACAGACACTACTTTCAATTGTAACAGATGCTCACTAGAGCTCTGAATGTAACTGTTACTGTTCCATTTACCCACTGCACTGGGCTGGGGAAGTGTGGAAGAAACCAACAACTAGAGGAAGGAGCTCCAAAAGCATTCACTGAAGCTAGAAATTAACCTTCACAGGTTTCCTTTACAGTCAACAGAAAGGTGATACAGACCCCATAAGCAGTACAGAATGAGCACCCTTTTTCCAGAGAGCCACAGACAGAATCAACTTTGGCAGATAGGTCACTGAATTCCTTGGTTTTGCCAACCATGCCCTATATAATACTGTCTGTTCAAAGGTCAAGCCCTTCTTCTGAAATAGGCATCTCAGAGTTGGATAGCTTTGAGAAGGAATGCCTCTTGGAAAAATATTTAATTGTACAGATGATTAAAGCATGAGATATCACCTAATTTAAAAATCAAGTTTTACATTTTTTTGGGACTCAAGTAGCAGGGCCCAAGCAGCAAGGCACTAACTACTGTGCTACAGACAAACACCCCCTAATCCCACCAATGGCATTTCTACAGGCATCCCAGCAAGTTTTCAGGAGGAAAAAGTGTAAGCATTCAGATCTGTGAGAACACTGTAAGGTTTTCCTTGCCTGTATTTTTGGACATTAGCCAGTTCTGTAAGAGACTGAGATACTAAGCCTGTCAGCCTACTGATCATACCACATTTTTCAGCTTCACCTCAAACAACTTCAGTCTTACTGAAGAAAGATATTTATTGTATTTCTGGTTTTCATCAAAACTGCAATGTTTGCATTACAACACAGTATATATGAAGTTTGACCAAAACGTTAGTATTATTTCCTACATAAACAAACATTACTGGGATAAACTGACCATGTTATTTTGCTAAAATATCATATATACTCATTAAGCGTTGTGGTCAGCAATTCAAAACTGTGTGAAATGTTCACAGGGAACAAAACAAAAAGCTCCATAAAAAAGCTTTCTACATGCTCTTGGGCTGCAGTGATTTAAGACATACCTATACCTTGAAAACAGAAATATAGTATTTTCTCAAATCAATTATAAAAGCAGAGATGCTTATATATATATAAAAAAACCAAAAAACCTTGAGAGAATTTTCATTTAGCAAGTTAAACAACTACATGTTCTGGGTCATTTCCTACTGTTCATATCTAAAATGGAAACAAAATATTCTGCATGTTGCCAGCAGATGGCATTAGTGAGAAATTAAAGGAACACACGAGACCAGTTAATTTACCAAACCTCAGTCCCCAAACGCTTATAGCTAACTTGTATCAAGGGAGTCGACCTGCAGCGATTCAAAGAAAGTCAATTCGTCTCCAAAATGTGATCTCCCCACTCCACTCCTTTTAAATATTGTTTTGTTTCTGACCATTTAGCAATAAATTAAAAAAAAAAGGGGGGGGGGGGGTAAAAGCAAAAAAAAGCACACTGCGTTTGACTAACACCCAAAATACAATCTATTAGAATTTGGGGCCATCAACCACTGGCATAAATACGTAGATATTCAAATGGGAAACAAAATCTCATTAGAACTAAAATGTTCAAAGGCAGGTGCGGTATCCAAGCTTTAAGCTGTGAAAACCTAGCTAACAGTACTTCCTGAAAATGCATCTAAACTCCAAATGCAACCTCAGCAACATCAATCTGCCACAATCCAGGTTTGTTTTCTGTTTGTACCAGCACACCTGAACAGTATCTAGCTGAAGGCCATCTCAGATAAAAGAATACAATATATTTTGCATGAGAAACAACATTTTCTATTTCAAGACGCTTCTAACCAAACACATTTGACAGGCTTCACTACCTAGACAACAAGAACCAAGGACTGCTTTCTCTACAACTGAGTGGGTTCTGCTACCCAAGCACCTTGTAGCAGGCCCTACAAGTATAGGCTGGTCGGATGTTATCTGTATTTAAGAATACACCAGTGTTCTTTTTCTCCTGGATACTGAACTCAATACAGTGATCTGTACACTGTAATTGTGAAGTTTATTACACAGGCCTTCTCTCTAAAGAACATGTATAAATATTAAAACCAGAAAAGCAGTACCACCAATGGCATTTCCCAATGTGTAGCTTATACTTATGGTCTAAGCTACACTAGCACTCTCTGAAGCCAAGGAAGCACATTTTGAACCTTCAGAAATGGCTTGTTCTGCTTACTATTACAAGGACCTTACCACTAAAAAGTCACACATACTCATCTTTAGTAAGATCTATAAGTAAAGGCAAAATATGTGTGTTTTGACTATGACAGCACTAAGATCTATCTGGAGACCCCACTTAAGTACACGTAATGTAAGAAACAGACCATCTCACCCAATTTTTAAGGTGTTTAAACATCTTAGTATGTTATTCTATAGACAGCTATTTGCTACAATTATTAAAATATGTGGAACTATTAATCGTATAAACGACCCCCTTTTTTAATGGGCTTATGCCTTGGTTTGAAGCATAAAGAATAATCTTCCAGCACTAAGAGACTGCACTACACAAAGAGCTTTTTTCCGAAGCTGCTTCTCCTGCATAATCAAATTTGCCACTCCCCCATTCTTGTGTTTGCTCATGCTTCAGCAACTGATGAAGCAATATCAGACCTGCCAGTCACAGTGGAAAAATTCAGCTCCTCCCTCTTGGGAAAACCCCAGAACGTGCTCAAAGACCATCTATGACTGCTATTAATGCACTCTATCTCCAACACACTACTCTCTGGAGGAAAATGTACAAGAACAAAAAGTAAAATCACATAGACAGTGACAGAAAAGGTTTACAACTGTGTAAGCTGGTAGGTTAGGGACACACCTTTGTGTCACACTTCTTGTGACAGGGACATGGCTTTTGAATCAGCGTACACCAATCATGCAGCTACACATATTTCAGCACGAGTATGGCAGAGATGACAAGAATTCATCTAACTGGTAACAGCCACTTAACATGTGAAGAAAAGCAGCTACTAACTGGGTCGCTCTGCCACAGCATCAAGCAAGTGACACACTGTGAACCCTATCTTGTTTATACTGACAACTATATTTATTTATTTTAATTTCAGCATGACATGCTGTGTCTGCAAGGAATGTCAGCAACCTCAGGAATCATGACCCTCTCTAAACATAAAAGAAAAGCACAGGAAAAGATAATGAAAAGATACATGAATGGTTTACTGAAGTTAAAAAATCTTCTGTACCAAGGTATATAGTGTTCATAATACGAAAAGATAAAACAACTTTAAAAATTTTATGTAACAAAAAACTTTGAATTGCAAATTCTTGGTTCTCTTCAAAGAAACGGTGCAAACCTGGAAGAGCCTCATATATAACTGGAAGCACAGGAGAGAAACATCCTTTAAAAAAGCCATTCTAGAGTTCACCTCAAACTTCCCTTCAAAGTTTGAGAAGAAAGTGGTTTTTCTTCCAAACATTTGACAGTCACGTTGATGCTACACACATGGAAAGATGTTTGACAAGAGAAG
The DNA here is from genome assembly GCF_000738735.6 of Corvus cornix cornix. Classification (NCBI taxonomy): domain Eukaryota; kingdom Metazoa; phylum Chordata; class Aves; order Passeriformes; family Corvidae; genus Corvus; species Corvus cornix. The sequence continues at coordinate 12,657,596 of NC_047057.1, read as the reverse complement.
TATCCAGTCAGAGATCAACAATACCTAAACCTCAGCCAATCAATACTGTACAGGAGACTAGGGGGAAAAACACAGAAAGAACCACAACACAAAAAACCACACAGGTACATGCACAACACCCCTCCCCCCCCCCCCAAAACCTAACAAAAAACCCACAAGCCACCATCCTCATCCCCCAAAACCCAGAAACTCACTACACTTACTTCATGCAAAGCCAGAGATTACTGAATGCATGATTTCATTGGCTCTTTGTAATCGCTTATACACAGTTACTAAATGAATTATTTTCTACTAGGCTTTACAACTAGAAATAACTTTCTGAAGACATGGTATTGGCCATTTAAGCTAGGCCTTCAATTTCCATGAAGAAATGCACCCTTGTCTTAATTACTACTACTTTCTTGCAGTTTAATGCACCAAATTAATTTACCTTTGTAATGTGCAAAATCAAAAATATTTTTTACATGTAGTTAAAAAGGAAACTGAAATGGCAAAATATTTGAAGCATGAAAAGTAAACCAAGCAGCATCTTTACTTCTCAGTGTAATAAGCAAGAAAAATATGCATTTGTAGAAACATTTAGCTTCTCTCCTTTGCTCCCCCTGAAGTGGAAGAAACTGACATAAGAATAAAGTGACAGTTACTAATTTAACTAATTAAAGATTCAACAAAACTAAGCAGACATTTTTCTCCAATTGTATTCAAGGAAGAGTCATGAACGAATAAAAAAGTAATTAAAAAATTAAGTAAGAAAACTTACAAATTATGTTCACATACTTACTCTGAGCCTGCAGCCATTTCCAAATAAGAAGTATCTGCTGTGTCAACCCCCAATGGGATCACTATGCTCATGACGTTCGTTTCTGATAAATTCGATTACTACGGAGTCCTATGCATTGGTATCCAAAACACTGGGGCATGCCAGCCACAGTGCTCATTGCAAACATCTAAGTGCATCCACAAACCCTGTTAAAAAAACCCAAAACATGCAAAAGATTAAGGGAGTTCATTTTAAACCCAGGCAATTTTACATCACGTATGTATTTTAATTTAAAAACTGCCACTTATATCTGTCACAATTATTTCATTAATTTTACACAAGCAAAAGGAAAGGAAAACATTCAATCCTCTCTAAAAGTTAACCGCAAATAAACTTCTTTAAGGAGTGTGACGATCTTAACAACTGAACCTGAAAATATTACAAATGGACAATCACTCAAATTTATTATTAAAAACCCCAGCACAATCAGGGAAGTGCCAAGGACTCACTTTATGGCAGACTTACTGAACATGAAATACTTTTGCTTACTGCTCTGTGTTGTCAAAGCCTAGTTGCTGTACCTTTCAACAGAAACCTAGTTAGAGAATTTGCAACTAGGTCTCAGACAGCACTGTTCACTTTTGTTTCGCACTTAAAAAAAAAAAAATCTAATGTCTTAACTACCATTTAGGATTTTTTTAAAAGCAAAACCATTCTAACAATTCACAATAATGATAGGAAACATTTTCCATTTTAATAAATCACTGCTAGAAGACACAACGCCTGTTCAGTGCCACTTTCTGAAGTGATTTTTTTAAAGAAGTAAAATTAAAATAATCACTAGTAGCTTTTAACTGTAGAGCAAACTACAACCTGCTTGACTTCCACGAGTGCATAAAGCATCTGACCTGTCTGCCACTTACTACAAGTCCCCCACTTCCCTTACTGCATAGGGCAGAAGATCCAATCAAGTACAGGAGAAACGTAAACAGCTCTCAGCTATTCACTGATTAGTAAACTAATGCACTTTTATACACTAATACAGACCAGGTTTTACACAAATGACTACATAATTTAAGTAAAATAAGACCAGTATCTTCAGTACTTACATAACAAATAATTGCAAACTCTTTCCAAAATGTCAAAACTGCAAGACCACAGACCACTTTGCAATGAAGCACGTACTGTGCCTAGTAAAGACACTCACGCCACAAAATGTTGTATCTTAGCTGATGTCTACAAGAGCACAACAATTTTGAGATTAATGTATTTTCAAAGAATTACAGAATGTGCTCATTTGGAAGGAACCCACCAGGATGATCAAGACCAACTCCCAGCCCTGCACAGCACCATCCCCAAGAGTCATGCCATGTGCTCAAGAGCATTGTCCAAACGCTTCTTGAACTCTGTCAGGCTGGTGCTGCGACCGCTGTCCTGGGGAGCTGTTCCAGTGCCCAACCACCCTCTGGGGGAAGAACCTTTTTCTAATATCCAACCTAAACCTCCCCTGACACAACTTCAGGATGCTCCCTCAGGTACTGTCACGCTGGTCCCTCAGAGCAAAGAGATCAGTGTCTGCCCCTCCTCCTCCCCCCACAAGGAAGTTGTAACTGCAATGAGGTCTCCCCTCAGTCTCCTGTTCTCTAGGCTGAACAGACCAAGTCACCTCAGTTGTTCCTCATAGCCCTTCCTCATAGTCGCTTCTCCTCAAGGCCCTTCACTGTCTTTGTTGCCCTCCTTTGGACACTCTCTATCAGTTTAATGTCTTTTTTATATTGTGGTGCCCAGAACTGCCCCCAGCACTCGAGGTGAGGCTGCCCCAGAGCAGAGCAGAGCTGGACAATCCCCTCCCTTGCCCGGCCGGCGATGCTGCGCCTGATGCCCCCCCGGACATGGCTGGCCTGCCTGGCTGCCAGGGCACTGCTGACTCAGGTTCAACTTTCCACTGACCAGGACCCCCAGGTTCCTTTCCATGGCGCTGCTTTCCAGCCTCTCATTCCCCAATCTGTCTGTACATCCAGGGTTGGACCACCCCAGGTGCAGAATCCCGCACTTCCCCTGGTTGAACTTCATCTTAACATCTTACCCTTGTCAAACACCATGATGACAAAAAACCACAAGCCCCCAGTGAAAAATGGACTTGAGACAAACACTGTGGAATTAAATCTGAATTTCTTCTTTTATTGAATAGGTCAGCACTTTCAGGATGACAAAGTGGCATGTACAAGACATCTCTAAAGTACGAGATGGCAGCAAGTCTTCATCTAACTTCCTAAATTTTGTAATACTGAAGTTTGGCAATTAACATAAGAACATACCAAGATGCTTGAAGTGCCTAAACATACAGTTCATTCTCCTTCTAGACAGCAAAAGGTGTGTTTTGGTCCTATTATACAGTGAACTGGAAAGCTATCGGGCCAAGTAGCCTTCGGAATATTTTGCTTTCCTCATTTAAATGCTGGCGTTTTCTTACTAAATACCACAAATAACAAACCGTATCACTAGCTATGCATAAAATTAAGAAAAAACATACTATTTTCAAGAATAAGTAGCAAGAAAAATATGTTAAACCAAAAGCAGGTATAGAGTACTTTCAGTAGAAGGCATGAAGAAAACCGTAAACCCCTCTAACAGTTTAAGTGAGCTCTCATTTTGCCGCCATACAGGTAACTCTACTTGTAGGGCAGAATCCTGAACAGCTGCACCTACAATTTACAGGAAACATCAAATCACCATTTAGTTCCCACCTTCTGAAAAAGTAAAAAAATTACCCAGTAACTGAAACCATGAATGTTTTAAATCCAGGTATATCAGCTAGCCCAGGGTTAATGGCTGTTCCATTACTCCCTGCAGTGTGACCTGTGTTACCAAATCATTAGCAGAATGGACTTTTTACTTTATGCCTGTTACTAGGTAATTCTAAAAAAACAGTTTTAGTGGTTCAATGTAGGTCTAAAAGACATACTGGACACCACTGCCTGGGATCAAGATCCTCACTTAGATATTTCTTGTACTTTAACTTGATTTTGGTGATGGTGCGGTTTTAAACACTTCTAACCAGGTAGAGCATCAGCTGTAAAATAATGCAGGCAAAAACACCCCCTGAGGTTACCCAATCATCATATATTCAAGTAACCTCCACTGTCAACACAGAAAGAAGAGATTTGCTTACCAAATCTGATAATCAAGTGATATTTGGGGTGCTTTTTAAAATGTAATGCAGAAGAAGAGCTACACATGTTTTTAGAGCTATGTATAGATTGAAAATCAGCGGCTAATGCATATCCCAATTAATGACAATCTCTGACAAAGCAAATACATCACCATTCTTGCTCAAAAACCACAACAACAAACAAACAAAAAACAAAACAAAGCAACAACAAAAAAAGGGGGGGGGGGGAAACGGGGGGGGACAAACAGCCAAAACAAACCCCCTATCCTATGGCAAGCTACTCAAATACAGCTCTGTCAGAATTCAGTCAGAAATTCTAATACCCTGATCTACACCGAATAAAATCAGAAACTTGAGGAATCAAATATTTTTTTTGCCTGAAGAGCAGTAAATAGATGTTGTGGCACCTAAACGGAAGTGGAACATGACTGCAATAGTAACTCACTGTTTTTTACGACCTTTTTCATCACACACACAAAACCCTCTAACGCTTTTCCTCTACCTACAGTTAAGTATGGAAGAATGGAGGCAGTCACTGGCTTGCAATACTTACACAGCCAAGTTAATTCAAACAAATACTGCTCATTATTTATGAGTAGCCATGCTCAACAAATGCCCATAATGGGAGTGGGGGGAGATGCAGGATAAATTAGTAACACTACACCCACTTATTAAACAAAACTGTGACCTTATATATAGGCCATCCAATAATGATTACTACAGTGATGTCAAATTTGGGATGATGGGAAATAATTATTTTCTGCCAACAGAAAGCAGGCTCACCAACAGAAACAGAAGCGTTATCATGACATACTTATATTCCCAGTACTTTTATAAGTTCAGAAAGGAAATAACACAACCACTGGGGAATTTTATCTAAGAAGAGATTGCTTATCCTTTGAAGCAGAATACTACCTGCTGTCATGATTTGGTACTTTCCAATTTCTGCAAGCATCCATCTATTTCAAGTAATTATTCTTTCAGAACTCTGACAATCTGTCATCTGTGGCCTTTAAGAAACGGTTTTCATAGGTACACTCATTTCCACAACTTCCTGTTTAAGAAAGTCTTTCTTCAAGCAGTACATGAATTTTAAAGATAGGAAGACCACACTGGTTTGTCCAGTTAATTTCAGGGTCACAGAGTTAAAAGCCACTATATACAAACTGCTAGTCCAAAGTTCATTGATCAGCTCTTTACTGGACAAAATGGCTCATCTACTGTACCTTAATTAATAACAGTAGACGCCCTCCAATTTTGTTATAGTCCACTCTATTAGTGATAGTACACTCTAAGCTCTGAAAGAATTTTGGCAATGTCTTAGATTCACAAATTTTCTCATAATCACCCTACACCTTTATTACATGAAAAAAAACCATCCCCTATTAAAATAAATTTTGCTTTTATTTAGTTGCAGTAAGAAAGTTTCTCTTGCCCTAATAATAAAATGTCCATCTTATACCCAAACAAATTTCTGTTCTATCTGGTTAAAACATTTATCTTGTCCAAGATCAACCTCTTCACACCCATCACACTTCACTGCTCGTTCATACTGGTTTATACTTTTAATGGCACTTCGCGTCTCTACAGAATACAGAGGAGCTTTTTGACTCAACAGCCACATCAAGTCTAAAATATCTGAAGCCTCACCATACTTCTCATGATCCACTTTATGACACCAGAACCCTTTTTTAAAAAATTAATTGTATTCTAACAACAGCAGTATAAGAGCATAATACATTCCAAAATATTAATCTCTATGACTTTGTACAGAGAACATAATTTATGCATTAAAGAACAAAAAAACCCTTACATATTATCCCTGAGGTATTCCACTTACACAACATTATTCTGTGGTCTAACAAAGACCACATTTCCTTTCTGTCACATACCGCTAAGATCACTTGTGTCACATCAGAAGAAAAAATTTAACTTTTCCACTGGTACACAAAGGAGGAAAAAGCCCCAAACAGAGACAGCTCAGCTCCTGAATCAGAAGTTAAGTGGGTGATCTCCTGAAATTACATTAGTAGTTTTAAACCTGCTAAACCCTATGTTGTATGTCTAAGAATACTAAAGCTCTCATCTAGATGCAGAGATACAAAACTTTCCATAAAAATCAATTATAAGAGATGGTGGCAACACCAGTAACAACTTATTTGTCTTAAATATTAAAAAATCCTAAAGAGACTTTAATATATCAAGATAGTATTATTACTTATAATACTTAATGTTATTTATTACAAAATGGTGTGGGTTTTTTGTTTGTTGGTGTTGTTTTTAACCATATTTACGTCTAATACTACAAAAACCAGAGAGGAAAAAAAAATTAATGAAAGCTGTTTTTACTATTCTTCTTCACATCTCTGACAGTTTTTTTACACAGGGTTACTGTTCCTTGTTTTTCCCTTTCCATGAATCAATTTTCAGATTCTATTGTCATGTGACAAATACAAAAACCAAAAAGCATACAGAAGTTACAAAAAATACATTTACTATAGAAGTTGAGAACAAAGCAACTTGAGACTTAACATTTGTTTTCTAATTAAAAAAAGGACATCAGTGAAATAATGAATTAAGCTCACAATTAAATTATATCCTACCTCAAATATAATAATTTCCCACACACTGAAGACTACACTAAATTAAGTTGATTGCTAAATCAGTTCAAGTTTCTCACATCACTAGGCATTACAAAAATACTAAGTCTTATTGTTACTGTTTTTATGACTTCAGTATACATGTAAGTTCTTCAATATTTTTTCTGCCAATTGCAGTTATCAGTAATCACCCATCAACAATTACAAGATTAAAAAAATAGTTATTAGATAGTTTAGATTTTATTAGATATTAGAATATTAGATATCTAATAACTATTAAGTAGTTATTAGATAGTTTCAAGATTTGGGAGATTTCATCACAGAATGCCTCTGCGAAGAGAATTACCAGGATCTCCCTAAACACAGAGGTTTAAGGAGGAAAACTTAATTCTAATTAGCCTATAATTAGGCTAAGTATTTCATTAGAGAAAACAGTGCTGGTTGAAGATAAATAATTATTTAGATTTTATACTGACGCATACAACTTCACCTTAAAGTCTTTAACTAATGTCACTACAGAAATATTAATATACTAACCAAATTACCATCTCTCTATCTACTCTGTATTTTCACAAGGTCCATATACAAAATCCACAGAACTAGAGTTGAAGAAAAATTAATCAAAACCTTCTAATCTACATATGACAACTACCTTTACTTAAAAGCAGAATTATGTAACTTGAAATATGTACTACAAAATACATAAAAGGTAAAAGCAGTAATTTTCCCATATGTAGTAAATTGAGTAACTGAATTGGCCAAGAGTAATTAATTGTCAGGCCCGAACACCTAAAAAACTACACTGTTTCCCAACTTATCCCACAATGGACAGTTCACCACCTCATGTTCAAGTAGAGCTTATTTCCCCTGAACACAAGTACAGAAGAGGCTCTCCTTTGCTAAACTAAGAGTACTGGTAAACCCCTTGCCTCACACCTTTAAATCCAGGCAAGAAATTAGTAACCATTTCCTGGAGCAGCACTAAGTATCAGAATACACACATTAGTTATAAAGTATATAAAAAGGCTCATTTTCATGAGATGTGTACAAATCTTAAGGGAATTAACTTTAAGCAACAAATGAAATTGCTGAAACAGGCAATTTTCCACTCAAGCACTGACCAAGGGAAAAGAGAAAGGGTAGAAGAGTTATGAGACTAACAGATAAAAAAAACCCCATCAGTGTTAAAACACAAACTACCTGCATGACAGTCTTGAGCCAAGCAAAACCTTTCAGTTTAACCAGCTCACAATGCTAACCTGGTTGTAACTTCAAGTCAATTTGATTGTAAAAGTGTTCTACACCACTAAGCCCAAACCAAAACTCTAACTTCCATTTGCTCCCAGCTGAAAATCCATGCTACTGTGAGTCCACGTTGGCTCCAAAATTACAAAGAATCACTACAAAACTAATTACTGTTTCTGATACCAATAAGGTCCTTCAGTCAAGATGTAAAGATTTCCAAGACTGTATTACTGCTTTCAGACCTCTGCGGACTCCTGCATATCTTATTGTTACTTGTTTATACAAAGTCATCTCAGGTAACAGATGACCAAAAGGTAGTATTCTGTTTTATTGTATTTTATTACCTCACCATGCATCTTCTAATAAGCTGGATTTATTGAGAATGCGATCTAAACATTCTCCTCCTCCCTCCAATTACATCATATGTGTACACACGTTTTGCAATCATGAGCAAAAGCAATTCTTGTCATACTTTCCTTCAGATTTACATGCCAATAATTTTAACCCATGGTCATGGGAACCACCCTTGATCCCAAGAAATCCACAATAATGGAGCTAAGGAAAGCTGATACACCTATGCCCTAGCATGATCTATACAGGAGAAATCTAATTAAAAATGCAACTACCAATAGTCTGGCAGAGTCCACAAATACAGTGTGAAAACTCATGTCCTGAACTGTCACAAAACCAACAAACTAAGCGTTACTACTTGGCTTTCCTACCTACAGGTTTTTCTCCTCTTTGGAATTTGTTTGCTTTTGGTTTGGAAGGTATGTGTGTGTTGGGTTCCGTTTTTTTCTTGGGTTTTTCTGTTTGTTTTTTTTTAACTTTTTTTTAATGGGGAAAGGGAGAAGAGAGAAGATGTAAAGAGGATTTTACTAAATAAAATCACGCTTTTCTAAACTGCTTTCTACTAGTGCTCTGAGCATACAAGTCTAACAAGAATTAGGTTATTTTTAAAATTTGCAAGAGCAACTGGCATTTTAATGGTATACTCTAGATATCCTTCAAATAGTAAACTACACTATGCACATGTATATATGTATATGCATGTATCAACACACAAATGTGGAAAAAATATGCAGCATATATACATATACCATAAATAAATGTATAAAGTAATCAATATTTATTCATTGCTGTGTGTTTCTCAGAAGGTAACACATCTTTAATCAGACCTAGAAGCAGAATACATGAATAAATGACTAATCTTACATACAAGGAAGTTTTCTCTGTTTCCCCTAACATGCTCCATAACTGTATAGATTTTCCTAAGAGATTAGGATGGATATCCAACTTCCAGATGTTACACCACTGCAGGTGCAGTAAGAACTGTGCAGGCTTAGGAACAACTGTGAGTCCAATTTAAGACCTTTGCTACTGTTTGCTGCTTTCCATGGTAATGTAACAGATAAATTAGCAGCTTACTTCTAATTTGTGCTGAGACAAGTAAGAAAGGGGAGTAGGAAAAATATGACATAGTAGGCACACTCAAATACACAAATTAATACCTATTAACGACCAACTCCTGCACATCATATAGAAGAAACAACATGTTCTAAAAGGAATCTGGTATTTGTAGTGTGTGCTCAAACATTCCCACTGATTTAATGTTCTCTATATCCCTCTCAGCAGTATCTTCCTCCCCATCACAGTATTAATAACTCTTCCAGCCTCACTCACAAGCCCCTCAAAAACCTCCTATGCTGTCCACTGTCACCTATACCTTGTCAGTACTCATATCCCTCTAACCTCCTCCTCATGTGCCCTGTCAGACAAAAACCCAAAAAAGTACCTGCTATGGCTGGTTTGAAGTTAAGCATGACAGATAATGGCTAAAATTATTATGCTTTCTCTCCCTGTTTCTTGCAGGATACTGCTCATAGCTGCCCCCATCACCTTTTGAATTTTCAGTAAGCTTCAGAGAGCTCAAGGGTACTAAGCTCCTAGCCCTGTCAAACTTCTGTTTTATGACATTATTGGTTGTACTGACACAGACCTACCTGATGATTAGACCAGCAGAAATACTGCTATTACAACTGACAAAGTAAGACTCCTCCTCCAACTTCGCTTTTAAAGTAGTGCAAATAAGCACGATTTACTAGCACAGAATCACAAAATGGCTTGGGTTGGAAGGGACCTGAAAGATCACCCAGTTCCAACAAGCCTGCCATGGGTAGGGACACCTTCTGCTACCAGGCTGTTTAGGGTCCCCATCCAACCTGGCCTTCAACACTTCCAGCAACGGGGCATCCACAACTTCTGTGGGCAAACTGTTTCTTTCGGCTTATGAACATCCTGAGACAAACACAGGATTTTACCTTCAACAAAGAGCACAGTCACATTTGGAATGGCAGCCAAACTTTATGAATTGGTCAGAGTTTAGTATCTCAAAGAAAGAAATGAAAACCCCTGTCTCCTTCATGATATCCAAGATTTATGCATAAAAAAATTGATTTATGATAAAAAAATTATCATGTAACAAGGTTTCCATCAGTACACAGGTCATAACATGCACTACACAGACTCTAGTCTGCACAGAGCAAGCCACACTTTTAAGTATAAACCAAGAGTAAGTCTGCCAGTTTACCCAAGTCTCTGCTATACAGCAAAGCTGCTTTCCACTGGACATAAGCCATTTTCCTTTACTATCTGGTCCAACAGTGCTGCCCTTGCTTATTCCCATGAGTGAAAGCAGTGTCTCTTACTCAAATATTTACATCAGTCCCTTAAAACATGAAGACTTGCCCTTACCTCCTCACTCTCTTCACTCCTTTTCTTCTCTCAGTGGAAGTTAGACAAAATATGGGACTAGGAAGAGAAAAAGAATGAGTGGTAGAAGGGAAATAAAGGTAACAGCAGTCACAGAAAGAGTAAGAATGAGTTTATTGAACAGAAATCTATCAAAGACACAGTAAGCAGAGATACTCAAACACCATGCTTACAGATTTTGTTTTCTATTTGCAGAACTCAACCAAAATTGAAAATTAACTGCAAATTGCTTGATGTCTCTAAGTTTACTAAACACCTGCTATACAACTGAAAGTAAGTCACACAAAAAAAGGCCTAGCCATTCAAAAACCATAAATTATTTGAGCTGGAGAGTCAAAGAACTGTAAACTACAAAACAAGTACAGCACATGAAGAGAAGTAAGAGAAAAATTATTTTTTCATAGCAATATCACTTATTGCTTGAAGAAGTATATATATTAGCTACCTGACATTAGCCTGCTATGGTATATCACAGAATGTAAAATGCCTTTAATGAAGAATTCAAAAGCTAAGAACACTAATAAAGTGATTTCCCAGTAAAAGTATCTTGGCTTTATGTCATTTTTTGTGTCAACTATTTTACTGCAAATGCTTATTTCTCCATCTAGCACAAAATGATAAAAAGCAGTTGATTAAACTTAGACAAAATGCCTGTGACTTAACAATTGCTCACCAAGAAAACATTACATCTGTTACCTTACGTTGTTACTCTTGACAAACATCCTAAAATATAAAGGCTTTCTGCAAGTAGATACAGTCCACATTCTGTAAGAATTCTAATTCATGTCTGTAACTGTATGGGCTAAGTTTATTTTTTTTTTATTAAATATAACAGTAATGGCAATTCAGTCACCAATATTCCTCCCAACAAGTACAGATTTTGGGATGGAAAAATATGTGGCTAAAAATAGATACTGGTGTTGCCTTCAACACTATAAACATTTTGCTGGCTTCATGAAATCAAATAGACTAATTATTTTTTTTCTATGCTGCTTAGTAAGACTTGGGAGTCTACTGTAATTATTAGCTACCTACTACAGAAGAAGTAAATTCTTTTGACTTATTTCAAGTCTGACACTTCAGCTAAACATATTTTTCTTTTGATAAGTTTTCACTTATGTAGATTCCAAAAACTAGCTCCTCTTTTTAATCTGTGGCATTTGATTTACCTAACTAGATCAACAGTGCTTCTACTTCTACCCATGGAAGCAATTTGTAAGCATTCGCCCAACTGCTACACTTAGGCCTAGGAATCTAAACAGAAGCAAGTCAGAAAGTCAGTCTTTCAAACACACACTTTTAATTCTTTCTGGCAGTTAGAAGAACTCCTTTGTGTAATTTTAATTACAGTTCGACCTAGACTATATTTTTTGGTAACAAAAATATTCTTGGTAACAAAAATGTTCTTTACAAAAACTTGGGGAGGGTACTGGCAAGAAAAAATGAGGGAACAGATGGAGGGACTATATCATGTTCAAGGACACACACAAAAAAACCCGAAGTGTTAAGATCGAAAGACCTTTCCTACTTTCAAGAAAACAAACCCCAATTTATTTTCAATTGCAATTATCTTGCAAAACTGTATTATCTGGGTTAGGAAATTTAGATTCCATGCATTTTAACTCTATAGCTTTGTGCTTTCAAAGGAGGTTTCAGTATGTATTTTTGACTGTAGTAACAGAGATAGAAAATACCTAATCTTCAAGCACAAAGAAATTCTGCCCAGCAATGGAAGCTCAACACATGGCTTTTAATTTTCACTACTACTGCCACACAGAAGGGGACAAAAAGATGCAGTGTTTGGCTTTCATTTGTCTTTCAGCACAAAAGATATGACTGGAAAGTAAGACAGAGAACAAACATTTAGAAGAACCCCACAACACAGTCATGCATAAAAATCCTGCATAATATTAAAGGTATTAAAGATTCACATCAAACGTTCCTATTCTAAGCAAAAGAAATTAAAAAAAATCAGTGAATTACTTGGTAAGGCATTTGAGGGAGGAACCTTACCCTTATCACCAGTAAAATAACTACTGTATTGTTTACGAATTATATATAAACTATTCATGTTTCTTCCACAGTTCTAGAATGATAGGTTTGGAAACCAAAGGAGACATGTAATCACTCTGTACCTTCCTCAAAAGCTATATATAAACTGCTGCAACTCTCAAGTCTTCAGTTTAACCAGAACTGACTAAAACCACTCCTTATTGGAAACGTTTCTTTAAATCAATAGTTAAAACAGGATTAACCGTCTAGACTTGGAATATCATCTGTCTCGTGATACAGTTTTCAACCCAGCCCCATTATAACCACTCTAATTAGAAGTTAGGTGCCTCTGTCTACTCAAGGCAACCTAAGAGCATCACCAACTGTTAAAAAGTATCTTTAGCTCTATCAATTTAGAAAAGTTAAAGAGTAATGAACACCAAACAAATTTAAGTATTCAGAACTCTTCAGGGTAAAAGACCCAAATCTACCATCCTGTATACAATTTTAAATTCTCAAGTGGCAAATACAGGCTGTTAGTTTCATCAGTTTCTATGACTGATAAATAACGGTTCTGCACAACATCCTTAACGCTAAAATGGAGAGACATGAATGTGATGGACGGACCATTTGGTGGATATGGAACTGGCTGCATGGTTGCATTCGCACAAGTTGCGAGATGTCAAGCTTGATGTTAAAGTGGAGACAAGTGATGAGCGTCATTCCTCATGAACTGGTATTGGGACCACAGCTGTTTAAAATCTTTGTTGGTGACATGGATTAAACAGTCTCAGAAAGTTTGTCAACAACATGAAGCTCTGTGGTGTGGCAACACTCTGGAGGGAAGGCATATCATCCAGAGGGACCCTGACATGCTTGAGAGGTGGGTCTCTGTGAACCTCTTGAAATTCAACACAGCCAAGTGCAAGGTGCTGCACCTGTGTCAGGGCAATCTGAAGCACGAGTACAAGCTGGGCAGAGAATGGGTGGAGAACAGCCCTGAGGAGCACAGAGGCTTGCAGGTGCTGGTTCACAAGCAGCACAACACAGTTCGGCAGCATGTGCTCACAGCCCAGAAAGCCAACCATGCCCTCGGCTGCATCAAAAGCAGCATGGGCAGAAGGTCAAGATTCTGCCCCTCTACTCCACTCTCAAGAAATCCCACCTGCAGTTCATAAAGCTCTGGGGTCCGCAACACAAGAAAGAAGTTGACTTGTTAGAGCAGATCCAGAGGAGGTCACAAAGATAATCCAGAGGGCTGAGCACCTCTCCTACAAAGGCTGAGAGAACAGGGGTTATTCAGCCTGGAGACAAGAAGGCTCCAAACACCTCAATGAAGCCTTTCACTACCAAGATGGGGCTTATAAAAAAAGAGGGAGAGTGACATTTTACGTGAGTAGATAGTGATAGGACAACGGGGAAAAGTTTTAAACCAAAAGATGAGAGATTTAGATTAGATGGTAGGAAGAAATTCTTTACTGTGAGAGTGCTGAAGCACTAGGAACAGGTTGCCCAGGGAAGCAGTGCATGTCCCATTCCTGGAAGTTCAAGGCCAGACTGGATGAGGCTTTGAGCACCCCAGTCTAGTGGAAGGTGTCCCTGCCCATGGCAAGGGCATTGGAACAAGGTGATTTTCAAGGTCCTTTCCAACTCACACCATTCTGTGATAAGGGGGCCAGCAACAGATTATATGTCTTCCTTCTTAAATTGCAATATAGATTACAATAATGTAGTGAAAATTTAGTCTTATCATCTTGTCTTTGAACTTGATGGCAATTTTTTTTTGCGATGAAGATATAAAAGTGAATGATTACCTAGATTACAATGGTATCAAATACACAAAACGCAACTACAAATGAAAATAAAAATAAAAAAGCTTTCCTTAACCTGAGCCTGCAGTATGAAATTTTTATATCCACACTATCCAAGTGCTAACTTAAAACTAAACTGTAAAACTAGGAACAATACTATTTTGGCAAGTGCCTGATTTGCAAAATTGCTGGTCCCTTCCAAGTCTCAGTTAGGTTTTACAACACTGGATCTCCACCTAAGCAATGCATGAACTATCACATGAAACAAGAGATAGCACTCTTGTAATACAATATGCAAAAGTAACAAACACACTCTACTTGCACAGGGTGCAATCTGTGTGTTACTATAATATATTCCTCACATGCACTTTTGAAATACGTAACTTGAATGGACACTGACTTACCATAGTTCTTACCCATATTTTAATTCTGAAAAATAATATACAGGGTCAGGCATGTTAAAAAAATACTCTGTGGAACAGAACTATCTTCAAAGGTTTACAGATAACCTTAATTACTAAAATTTTCTAACAACCAACACAGCTTAAAATCTTGCCTGTTTCATTAACACATTAAGATTTGCAAGAGGAAATAATGTCATTTTCTCCTAGCAAGTATATGAAACCTTGAAAAGGTTTCTTTTAAGTACTTGTTTGTTATGCCTTAAAGGTAACAGCAGTTTTTCTTTGAACACAACTACAGCAGGTTTTTTCTGTAATATGAAGGTCATGAGCAGAATTTTGGATCCTCAAAGAAATCAGGTTTTGTGGGTACAATCCTTTGGTTACTAAGAAAATGTGAACACTGAACTAGACAGAAATATCCATCTTGCACAATTCCAAAGTCCACTATAATTAATATTTTAAATAATCCAGAATTTGGAAGGATGTAATTGAGGGTTTTTTTCCTAATCCACGTTCCACATTTGCTGGAACCTTTTTTTCCCCCAGAGATGCCTTAAGTGTCACTCTCAGCAATAAATCAAAACTATTATTTGCACAGTGGAAACACTTGAACAGTGTACCTGTTGAAAAAACACTGTCCAACGAAATTTGCTTTTGAGAGATTCACAAATACTCATTTGTATGGAAGTCATGAGGCAAATAACATAGATGCACTTCTTTAGGATCTCTGCAGAAGTCTGAATTGGGTTCTATTTTGTATCTTCACCCATCTATACCCCTCCTACTAAATTTTGTTAGAATGTCGCATGACAACAGCAAAATACTTTAATTAAACTTTCATTTACATTGATCTCGTCAGAACAATACCACGATTCCACAATTACATACACCACTCCTTAACTCAGTCCCACAAATAGTCCTTACTAAAATTAGTATTAGCATGCATGCAAAATTAAGACTGTCCTTAGTCAAACCAAGATCAGAACTGGAGAAACACCACGGCCTTCAGTGTGACACTGATTTCTGTATTTCTGCTGCTTTCCAACAGAACTTTAATAGTTGTGTGTGCTGAAACTGTGCAAGAGAAATCAGGAGCTGCATTACCTCAAAATAACCTGAAGAGGTTACTTAGTCCTAAGAGAAACTTTCCCTAGATTTAGTCTAAAGAGTCAGTATTATTTCCCCTCTGGAATTTCCCAGACAGCAAAAACACTCACCCAAAAGGCTAAGTGACAGTTAAGCAAATTTTTCCTTCAGACACAAAAAGCTTCAAGATACATATATGGTTTCATAACTTCAATCCATACTACTGCATTTGTAACACAATATTTGTGGAACAGAGACGTATCTTAAAAAAAAAAAAAAGAAATTTAGATTTCAAACCTTCCCCCTTTCAAGAGGTTTGTATTAGGTTGGGGGGGGGAGAGATATTTCATTCTTTATGAATATATAAATAAAAACATCAGTGGAGTTAAAAAATAAGAGTAGAATTTGTTTCGTAGACTCATCATCTCCTTAAAAAAAATCACAGATCTGTTTTTACAAATGGAGAAACAAGAGTCACAAAGGCAAACTGACTCATTAAAACTCATACAGGAAAACTCTGGAAGATCTCTCTAAATTCCCAAGAGGTTCTTAGTGGAGAAAACAAGCTATAAAATTTGAAAATTTGTATTTTTTGGGTTATTTCATTACCCTCCCCCAAACACTTTTTGTGAAGTGTACAAAGTTATTTTCCTCTAATTGTGAATCAGATGTCTGCTTGAGAACATGACAGAGGCCATGAAGAGTTGCAGACTGTACAGCCCCCTAAGTCACAATGTCAGAAAAAAATCAAGAATAGGAGCTTTCAACTGAAGGAAAGAAAAAACGGAAAAAGGTTTCCATAAAGGCCCATATACTCTTTAGAGTTTTTTTTCATGTACTTTTAAATAAAGAGAATAAGGCATGGTTTAGGAAAAAAAAAAAAAAATCACATTTATATAAAGATGATGGGAGCATGCATTACTGGAGAATTAACGAAATCACTCAGCCTCTGGCCTCAAAACACACTAAAGGTATGCATTAACAACACCCTAAAAGTCTAACTGTCTTACTGTTTAACTTTAGGTATACCTTAAATCCCACATCAGTGTTTCTAAATGGTATCCAAATTAAAATTCATCAGAGATTGAAGATAGCTTTGCCACTTCAATACCTTCAATATCACTTCTGATTGCTTAAATCCAGAAGGTTCTAAAGCTATACTGGAAGAGGAATTAATATCTCATTAATTTAAAGGATGAGATTAAAGACAGGCACTAAAAAAAAAGTGAAAAATTATTTTTTGTTATTTTGGCTTAAAACATACAGTTTGCAGCCTCTATAGTATGCATCAGAGTACGCTACACCAACTACCAAATAATGAATCCTTGTGACCTCCCTTCCCCCCACTCAACCGTATTTATAGTGGTGATACTAAAAGGTTCATATTTCATTTAGGAAAAAAATTAGGGGTTACGAACTGCCCCTTCCCTCAGTATTTGTGCATGTATTACCACATATACAATTTATACAGCAATACACAAAATAAATTGAAAAAAAATTGTAATGCCAAGATTACATGGCAGCAAGAAATTTCATGTCTTTAAATAAAGTAACAGGTTATAATCTTGCATGCATTATTCCCTTAAATTCATTTCGTATTCTCCAACTACAAATAGATGGAATTACTACACTGATGTCCAGTGAAGGTATTTCCTGGAAGATGAACATGAGGTTCACAAATGTGTTTCCAGGAAGAATTTAGCTGACTGCCTCAGTGATCTTAATCTACTGCTCGTGTTGATAAATATTACCGATTTTATATCGTTAGTAAGACAGACACAGGACAGTACTGATCGCAAACGCAGCAGCTTTTCCAATTTACTAAACTGACATACATATTACCTTACAGCACCATATACACACCCCTCGAAGGAGCTGCTTGAGTCTGTTGCCTCTTTCCACCCCCCTTCTCCCCGACAAGAGTGGTCTCGTTCACTTGCCTTTCACACACATAACCAATAAAATTAATCAGCTGGAACACAGCATTTTTAAATCACAGTAAAGTCAAGAGGTGTTTTGTACGTTATTTGAAGGGAACAGCCTTTTCATTTAAACATAGTAAGACACTAATATGCTGCAGACAAACGCACTGCATGGGGTGTGGAGGACCCGAGCTGATTAGATTACCACAACATCAGCCTGAGGCCGCCATTTTTAGAATCTCTAAAGGACAAAAGAGGGAAATTAATAAATTTGCTCCATATTTTTTTAAAAGTAACTTTAGAAGTATAGTGATGATAATCAATTAATCATGCATTGTAAGTACTGCCGTGGATATCTCCTGCTTTTCTCTGATCTGAACCCTGAGTAACAGAAACGCTTCGTTATTATTCCTTTAAGGTACTGTAAATAAATGGACTAAAACATTCCTAAATCTAGATGCAGCACTGAACTTCTGCTTTTGACGACACGTAGTAGGTACCATTTTAGGGACCTCAGGGCTTTCAGACACCGCACATTCCCTAATAGACGAGTATGGGGGAATACAGGACCTTTATAATCAGACTATATTATGTTTCTCTACCCTATTTAGTAGTACACAGTGAACCGTTTGTTTCTCCTCCCCTATGTCTGCAGCAATACGGTCTAACCCACCAACACTTACTGCTTCAGGAAAAAGACTGAAATATGCCACCCAAGGAACACGAACACTGGCTGCAGAAACTAAAGCAAGAAAGGGGTGCACCACTGTAACTACTTACAACCTCGAGAAAGGGGGTGGGGAGAATGATCCCCTTTTAAATTGGCACAGAAACTCCTGGGGACAGCTCTCCGTTTGTCCAGGTTACACCACGAAGCGGAGATATTAACAGGGAGGCAGGCGGGGAGGCGGGGGTGTGGAAGGCAAAGAGATTAGGCCTATAACGAGCCATTTTAGTACCACAAAGCAAAAATATACAGGATGGAGGAAAAGAATAGGCTTCCCCAAGCTTCATAAAACTCAATACGCAGTCCCAATAACGCACAAACCCGTTCTGAAAACCGTCAGCCCAAGAAAGCCTATGTTGTCACATAATAGCTCCTTTTGGCTCATTTTCCAAGCATAATGCATAAATCTGGCGTAACTGCCAAAAAATTCTCCTCAGCTCCTCCAGTTACAGTAACCCGCCATATTCATAAGATATAGCGACAGCCTGCCATTTTTAACCAAACCCCACAAAAGGATAAGCAAATTGAAGGCAACTTAAACAGAAATTAAACACATTTCAGGGTGGGAAGGAGTTATACTCGCACCGAAGCTAATGAGACGTTCCCGTCGCATTTCATTCCCTTTTTCCACCCCCCCTCCCCCAAAGCACCCACAACAGAATAACCAAAGACTCACCTGTAATGGTCACAGGCCAGGCAACAGGACCCCTCAGCTGAGCCCCTTCTCTATCCCAACCAAAACAATGCAACAGCCCACTGCGGATATCCCTACCCTAGGCAGGACTCAGCCCTCAGTAGGCTCCAGCAAAAGAAAGAAAAGGGCAAGAGGAGACCCCCCCTCCCCCCAAACCTAGCTCAGTGTGCAGAACCCTACAGGGACCAGCTCAAAAGCGCCTTTGCCCTGGGACCTGTGTACAAACCCCGCTGCTGCCGCCGCTGCTCCCGTGCCTCCCTCCCTCCAGCCTCCTACGCTCTCTTCTATGTCACTGCCTCTCTCTGGGAAAATGGCGTCCGCTCTCCCCTCCCTCCCCCTGCACGGGGCTCACCCGCCCCGCCTGACAGGGGCAGGGTTACCAAGGCGAAGCCAAACAGCCGCCATTTTGCTTACGGGCCGGGAGCGCAGCCCGCGCCCGCCGAGCCCTTAGAGTCCATTTTGCAACACGCTGAATGGCTCGGGGGTCTGGGCGCGGCCGCGGCACCAGACTGCGGCAGGGGCTGGGCAGGGGGGCCGTGAGGCGGGAAGTAGGGCAGCGGAGGAGGGGCGGCTGCAGCGGGGGCTGGCGCCGGGGGCGATCCGCAGCCCCGGCGGCGTAGCCCGCGCGGGAGGGGCGGGGGCTCCGTCCTGGCCTGTTGTGGGCCCGAGCGCGGGTGGGAGCAAGGGTGTCTGAGTCACAGCTGCATCCTCGGAGGAATAAGCGCAAAAACTCCCTCCTCGGCCGCTATCACACCCCCAACCTCCGGCTTCTTCCTCACGACCATCGATGCTCTCGGCATATGTGTTTTTTGTGAATCTCAAACAGCACATTTTCGGCCCAAACCGCGAAAAGCCGGGCAGACCCGCCGGATCTCACACACGCAGAAGAACTGAGGGGCGGGGAAGAGGGGACCGAGAAAGGAGCGGGAGTATTTGCAGACCTGCTCAGGAGGTTTTGACTGAAACTCTGACACTCGAGGTTGAGAATCTTCCCCGAAGCGCTTAGGACTCATATATAAGGCAAGTGGGAGAAAGCTTCTTTCCTTAAAGCGAGTGGGACAGCACTCGCTGAAGGCGTTTCTGTTCTGCAGGGAACGAGACAACCAGCGAACGAGCCTCGTTTGCCCTTTAAGGGACAGCGCTCGGGAAGCAGGAATGGCGCCCTTCCATCCCGACCAGCGGGCGCTGCCACAGCCAGGAACTCGCTCAGTCTTTCAGGGCAGACACAGCCTTTGCCATTCGTAAGGAGCCCCTCTTCCTGCTACCATATCTCCTCCCAGCTCCCGCTGTACCCGTACGCCGCCCTGCCTCCCTTGCCCGGCTTCAGCCCCTCCAGCGATACGGCTGACTGAGGGAGGGGAGGCGGCGGCTGGGGTTTCGTTCGACGCCCACCAGGGGCTGAGCGAGCCTCCTCCAGTGCGCAAACTCGGGGCACCAGATAAAAGCTGGGCTGGCAGCTCTTTCTCTGCCTCGATGGAGCCGCCACATTCGGGTGATTGGAGAAGCAGTTAGCAGCAGCGTCATAGACTAGCGTCCCCCCACACCTTGGGCACAGAGAGTTTGGGGCTCTAAACAGCTGCTGCTGCGGCAGGAGGGAGCCGAGGTGAAGGGATCTGCTAGCTGGTTGGACGCAGAGGAGGCGGCTGTAATGGGGCATTAAGTCTGAGGGAGGAGGGGGGGTGATTAAACGTCTTGTGATCATGGCGGAGTCTATGGGTATTTTTTTCCTGTCTAACTCTTCTGTGCGTGTGTCTCTTGTTTCTTTCTCTCTCTCTCCTTAGGGCGCTTGGCTGGGGCTGCTCGCTCGGGTTCTGCCTGTTGTTGCGCGAAATGGCGGCTGGCGTCTTGGTGGGTTTGGTTGTCGGTTTTTTGTGTAGGGTTTTTTTTTTTTCCCCCCATTCCCCTCCCCGCACTTGTGCCTTGGCTGCGGCTCCGCAGCGAACCGCGGCGGAGGCCGAGTCAGGAGGGGGGCGGGAGCGGCGGCGCAGCCAATGGCCGGGCCGGCCGGGGTGGCCCGGCGCGCCCTGATTGGCTGGTGCTGACATCATCCTGCAGCAGGGGCAGCCGCAGCTGGGCAGGGTCGGGAGCTGCCGGGGGAGGCAAAGGGAGAAAACAGGCGCCATGATCCCAGCGTCAGGGAGGACTCCGCGGGCAGGGCGTCCCTGAAGAGCTGGCGAAAAGGAAAGCAGGACCAGGCCTGGGCTTTTCCTTCCCAAACAGTACCGGGGCTGTGCGGAGAGGAGTGGGGAACGAGCGAGAGGGGAGCAACTCGTGCCTGCCTTTGTAACTGCGTCAGTACAAGATGGCGCAGGGTGTCCCTGGAGAGGGAAGGGAGTTGCACGTCCGCCGGAGGTCATGTGACCGCGTTGCATTCCTGTGGGGTTTGGCTGCGGACCAAGCTGGCTTAGGCGGCGGCGGCGGGCTGCCCGGGAGAGCCCGGGCTTCCCTCCCCCTCCTCCCGCACAACGTCGTCGGTCCCGCGCTGGTTCCCTTCCCCCATCAGACTTATATGCACGAGGGTGTAGCTGCTGCCGAGGAAGGTTCTCGCTTCTCTCCTTACTCTCCACCCACTTCCAGGGTGTAGCTGCTCATGGGGGAAGCTTTCCATTTCGCCCCCTCTCTGCGCAAGGCTTTACCCACCGCCAGGGAAAGTTCTCCCTGGGCGCCTGCTGGCTCCGCCCGAGTGTGGGAGCCGGGTGCGTTCACGGTAGTGCTGCCCGCTCGGTGCGAAGGCACTCTGCTCTAAGTTAAGTTCCCGGGGGTTATGAAGCGGTTCTTGCCGGAACAGTCGTTTTAAGCGATGTCTAAATGACTTCATTAAAGCCGCTGAGGAAAACGCACAGGCTATGCGGAGTTGTTCTTCTGATGAGGAGGTCTTTGCTGTTCTAGTGTTGCTCTGCCGGGGGTACGGGATGGAGGGGCCAAGGGAAAATCTGCCCGGTGTTCATGACTTTATTCTGTTTGAACAGGAAAAACGGATCGCTGTTCTTTGTGTGTTGTTGATTCCTATTGCAGGAGTTGAGCAGCTTTCTGTGGAGTGATGGGTATATTCCTAAATCAGGCCGCATACGGCCTGCGTCTTTAACATGGGAATTGATGTGGATGCTTAGTGCAAATGAAAAATACAGTCTGCGAATATGATGAACGTTCCCCATGTTGTACTTTGAGATCCATAGGAAAATGAACTTGTTACACAGGTCTGGATAGGCCTGGAAGGTTGGCAAATCTATTTTCTGGGTGTCTTATTTCAATATTCGATGGATGGGAAGCAAAAAATGTATGTTTTCCAATCCTAACTCTTTTCTTAAAGGAGTGCAACTCCTCTTACTGTTTGGTTGAGGTTCTCGTGTTTTCAGAGCAGTTTAGTGCTGGTTCTCATGTCTTGTTCTTGTATGCCAGGGTGTAAATTTAGCCACTGCATCTAACCCCATGAACAAATTAACAGTTAAAATTGTTGATGGTTTAATATGTTGGTTTGTTCTATTTAGAAATGTTTCACTTTTTTTGTTCTTAGTCCGTCCCTAGGCAGATAGGATTTTTTTTTTCTTTTTACCTCCACAGTAGTAACCTGATAGCCTGAATATTTCACAAATGTGCTGTTTGAGAACTACGGGAATTAAAGTAACTGACTGTATGACTAATATACAAGATTCCTGTATAATAGATGCTCTTTATTATGCGTTACATAAGTAATATGGTGAGGTGGAGTTCAGTTACATAAGAACTGACTGGGGACTTGGGAGCTACTGTAAGTAGTTCATACTGGTCGCATATATAGCCTGCAGAGCATCCCTATATTGTGGGAGGAGGGGTAGAAAAACAGGATTAGAAGCATCTAACAGCACTACATTTTTCCTTTGTAGGTTTATAGAGGATACCAGTTAAGCATGACACAGTGTGAAGCTTTCAAAAGCCTGTAGTGTCATTTGAGCTTAGGTTTTAGGACGTAAGCTCTGGTTTCTGAAAGAGCAATCCCCCCTTTTTTGTGTCAGAAGGTGGCTGTCAGCATTGTGCCAGCTGACTTCTGTGCAGACTATAAAGCGCAAGATTCTTGAGTCCTAGAGATTGTGAGGCTGTGGTGGTTTTTTTCTTTTTTTTTTTTTTTTTAATAAAAAGCTTACTGGAAATGGTGTTAGGAGGAGGCAGTTGGTTTGTTGATCAAACATTAAAATGACTGGATTACTGATCCTTCTTGTGTAGGCATTGTATGACACAAGGTAAATACTCCCTTTGTAATGGAAGCTTCCAGGGATGCTTTCAGTGTACAGTGATTCTTTTAATACAGCACAGATTTATGTGGGACTTGACATTGTGACTACTTTGTTGCAGATGTGTTTAAGGAAGAACATTAATTTGAACTAAAGATGAGGGGGAATAAACCTTTTTGTTGCTACTTGCATTTAGGCATGTGTTCTATAATTATGAAACAGAGTAATTGCCTGCCTCACTGTAAAATAATTGTTTGAATGCTTATGTTAGAGAATGGTTTATATAGAAAATCAGCTAGAATTTTAATTCTTAAACCAGCCTTTTAGGTAACTCACTTTGATACAGATTTTGCTTGAAAACCAATAAATGAATTATTTTAAAAGTTCTCTGTATAACTCACAGCTTATTGCAGCAGTACTTGAACGGAGGTGTGGCTGTGCTTATATGAAGCTATAGGCAAGTTTTAATGAGCTGGTAGTAACTTCTTGTTTCAAGGTTGTTTTTATTAGCAGTTCTCAGGGAAGCAGTATTAGTTATCTTCAAAGAAGCAGTAGCTCCAGCAGTGTTGCAGTGCAGTCTCAAAACAATGTCTTATGGATTCTGAATTACTTGTGCTGCAGGAGATGAGTAAAAGCAAAATGTGCATATTTCTTTGAGACAGGGGATTTGCCCAACAGCCAGTCTGATGCAAGCTGTGTTTTAATCTCGAAGGAAAGAAAAGATCTGTAGGAGAGGGAGACTGGGTAAAAAGTGGCGTGTAGTTTACATTTATGGTAGCTTACCGGGGAAACTAACAATTTCTATTGAACTACAATTTGTTCTTTAATGGGGATACTTCAATGGGCTGGATGTTCTCCAACAGTTAAACTTGTGGTTCTAACTTGCCATGGTAGCCTGTCTGTGCACGTATGTGTGGTCTGAGCCCTTGCTAAGACCTGTTATTTAAACACCGTTGTTTACCTTTGGCCCTGCAAAGGGACTGACAGGAGTTCAAGGGTATTTAGGGGAGAAAGGAGAGAGATGCTAACAGTGTAATCGATCTGACTATGCATTAATGTCATAGTTGAGACAGTTGAAGTGCTCATGCTGAAAGATGATCCTGCACCTTTTTTCAGTTGTTCATTCTTCATGGGGGAAGTAGTAGTGAAGAATGGATCAAACATAAGCCTAATTGTAATGGATGGTTCTCTAATGTGAATCTTCATTGTGTGGCTTGACAAACGGTCCTGTTTGTATGGAAGTAGACAGAAGCAGCTGCTGGGAAAATGGAGATGTGCAGGTTTTAATTGTTAGTGAAGTTAGGTGTGCTTTTTGTCAGGAAAGCTGTAGTTATTAGGGAGTTTTGAGGGGCATGTCTTAAAGGCTTTTGGCTAATGTAGCCAGAATCACTGAGTCAGGCACTCTCAAAAAATAATTCTGAACCTTGACTATATAAGTCATTGCTAGATTGACCTCCAGTTGTGGGTGGCCAAAGCACTTCAGATTCACTGAAATTGTAGCCTGTAAAATTAAGTGAAATGTTATTCTCAACTACAGGCTAGTTAGGTGTTCACAGGATTTTAGATTTAAGCATATTTTTTTTGGTACAGGGTAAAACTTGAAATAAGCTTGCTTCTTCCAGAAGTGGCTGATAATCTAATAGCTGGGGTATTCAGTGAAGAATTATTCCTACAGGATGAGTTCTTAGCTAATAGCAAAAAGTGATACCTGTGGGTCTCAGTAATCACTAGTCAAATGAATTTGCATTATTTGCGAGGTAAAGGAGTTCTAGTGACTGACAACTGATCAGTTTATCGACCTGGATGTGGAAGGACTGTTGAATGCTCAAACAGCAGCAGGACAGGAATTTCCTTTGCGCACTGCTTCAGGCTTTGTGTTATAATGAGCCTTTCTGAAAAAGTTGAGATTAGTAAGGTTTTGCTTTAGGAGGAAAATAGGTTATTGGCTAGTTCTACAATTCTTAACAGTTGAGTTCCTCACTTAAAGAAGCAACTTTAAAGCTGTTGTGTGGCCTCCTAATCCTGGGATTAGTGGGAATTAGCACCAGGTTCACTGCTATCACCTTTGGATAGTGAAGTGGGGCAGTGGTTTTTCTCCTTCCAGAAGTAACCTTGTTACTTGAAGTAGAGTCTGATGAGCTCCTAGTTGCTTTGGAGAGCAGTATTAAGGTCCATGTAGCTACTTTCATGAGTGAGGTAGTGCTCAGACATGACTATAATGCAGCACTATCCCTGAAACACTGTCAATAGCAGTTCTTTGATGAAGATGAAAATAACCAGTGATTGAATGGTTCCCGAGTAGTATATGCACAACGGTACTTTTTGAGGATCTTTAGGAAGAAAATGGGGGGAAATACTGCCAGTTTGGAGACTTGGACTGTGCCAGAGTTGGGAAATTACTGAACTGGAGACTTTAACATCCCAAAAGTACTGCTGAAGGTGGTCCTGTCACAGAAAGCAAGAGTTTGTGTTTCTTGTAAGCTCAGAAACCAAGGAAATCTTAGCTGCTGTGTTTTTGTGCTTATTACATGTTGGACAAAAGAAACCCTACTGAAACTTCTTACTGTGACTGCTCCATCTGTGAGCTTGTTAATGTGGCATGGTCATGCAGTAGATGTTACTCAGAAGTAGAAATGCAGCAGTATATCATGTCTCTCCAAAGGTTTAGCTTGTGAGGACTGCTGTAGTCCTACTCAGTGTGGTCTGTTAAGACTCAAACCAGAAATACTCAACAGGCTGAGAGAGCTGGAGTTTTTCAACACAGAAAAAAGAAGGCTCTTGGGGAGACCTCACTGCAGCCTTCCTGTATTTAAAGGTGGCTTATGAAGAATACAGAGTGACTTTTTACATGGGCAGACAGTGATAGGAAATGGGTTTAAACTAAGATGAGAGATCTGGATTGGATGTTAGGAAGGGATGCTTAGAGGATAGTGAGGCACTGGAACAGGTTGTCTAGAGAAGTTGTGGATGTCCCATTCCTGAAAGTGCTCAGGGGGAGATTGGATGGGGCCCTGAACAACCTGGTCTGGTGGAGCTGTCCATGCCCATGGTAGGGGCTGGGAACTAAATGATCTTGAAAGTCCTTTCCAACCCAAACCATTCTGTGATGTCTGACAGCAGAAGGGTGTGCTAAGAGTGGGTACCTGTTTGACATAGAGTACCACTGGTTATAATAATGGATTTGTTTCTAGCAAGCTTCAGTAGATTGGTAACCCATGAAGCTTTCTTAGGTGGAGTTCAATTCTTAGTATTCTATTGACAGAAGTTAGTATCTTTCTGTCTAGTTGGCTGTTGTATATGGATGTTTGATAGCTGTTCGATCCAGTGCTAGTACAGCTGCTATAGATCAACCGAAAACAAGTCCAGAACTAGCTTGTGTGGCAGATATGAGGTGTTAGAACTAGTGTGGAGGGCACAAGAGCTTAAGCTGAAGAGGTAGCTGGGAAACAAGCATTAGCATCCAATTCTTGTGCCAAACTCCCTCCTTCCCTGTTCCTGCCTTTACTTAGCAGGTTAGCGGACTGCCATGTGATTCCCCAAATTTTAGTGAAGTAAGGTAAAAAGAATTGGAGGTGCAGAGCTGTGCCACTTCTAGTGCAGACAAACCAATCCCTCAAAAAGACTGAGACTATAGCTGGTCATGATATTGAGATAGTGATTTAATCTCTAGCCTAAGAGGTGTTTTACCAGCTTTATTCCCCAGTACGTGCTAAACGATGGTTGTGCTGCTTCATTTTGGGCCACAGTGTTTGT
This sequence comes from Corvus cornix cornix, assembly GCF_000738735.6. NCBI lineage: Eukaryota > Metazoa > Chordata > Aves > Passeriformes > Corvidae > Corvus > Corvus cornix. Next base: position 12,630,450 of record NC_047057.1, on the reverse strand, counting down.
GGTCCAATTTGTCACACTGATGATAGATTGTGCAGTGTGGTCTTATCTGTTGAGCCGGGGTAAGCTGTCTCAAATTCCATCCAGAACAACTGTGGGCCTTCTAATTAGAGAATTATTAAATATTACAAAATGTCTTTGTCACAAATATCCTGATTTAGAGGGCTACTCTTCATAAAATGAAACTATTGCTTTTATCAGAGTGGTACCGCTTCAAATTCATCTCCAAAGCTGTGCTCCATTACCCCAGCATACAAATGTTGGAACAAGCTCATAAGCTTGTAAAGGCATGCTGGGCAGTTGTCAGATCCTATTTTTAAACTGTTTCTGAGAAACACTTCTGCTTCCCTATCTCTGCACAGTCATAGGAAAGGCTATACTTCATGCAGGAGCCACAATGTCTGGGCTCAGCTAACAGTAATTTTTGAACTTGAGTGTCTCCTCTTCAGAGATAGTAAAATTGAACTGCACTGACTTCTGTTGGGCAGGGGAGATGACAGATCACTAGGAAACAGTGGTAGCGGACTATAGAGTCTTTGACTCTGGGTACCAACAATAAAAGATAACAGGTCTCTTCACTCCTGTGACCAGTGACAGGGCTTGAGGAAATGGTACGAAGCTGAGTCAGGGTAAGTGTAGGTTGGATATCAGGAAAAGTTTTTCAGCCAGAGAGTGGTTGAGCATTGGAATGGGCTCCCCCAGGGAAGTGGTCACAGCAGCAGCCTGTTTAAGTTCGAGAAGCATTCAGGCAATATTCTCACGTGTTCTTGGGGTGTCCTGCATGTGGCCAGGAGTTGGACTCCATGATCCTGATGGATGCTTCCCAGTTTGGTATGGTCTTATGATTCTAGGTCTGTGGTGACAGTCTAGCCAAACTTTAATAGGAGTCCTGATGCGTAGTGCCAGAGCACCTGCTTTGCTATGTTCGGGAGAGTACAAGAAGAGTTGAGAGCTTTAAGTACCTTAAATGGTCTCTCTCCTGGTGAATCTTGAACATAGCAGGTTTGCTTAATCTGCTACTGATTTGCAGTAACCCACTTAACTATAACTGTGTGGCACTACTGTATGCCAGCTTTAAATTTTCACTAACACTGGAAAATTGCATAAAAATGCAACTGGGTTCTGCAGGGAAGTAGAACTAGTATTTTAAGGCTTTTTGTCCCTGTGTTTAACATTGCCTACTTTAGTCTAGGCCTGAAGTACAGACACTACATATGGGTGCTTACATATTCCTGTGCTGGAGAGGGAATTCCAAAATTGAAGGACTACTTCAGAGAATGTGTTACGTAGTTTGGGTCAAAAAATAAAGAATACCAATGAAGCATTTAGACTTTATTTTGTTTGTCTCTTAAATTTGGCAGGCAGGGATATTTCAAACTGGGGAAACTACTATGAACAGGAAGAAAAAAGTCATGCTGCTATAAAATGAATTATGCAGTGCAAAGTCAACATACTGAGTTCTATGTATCTTAGAACTCTTTCAGGGCACTCCTGGGACCCTGCAATTGCTAATGTAGACCTAAATGATGGGAGGGAATCATAATTTCAAAGCATTATTAGGACTGTAGCCTGAAGGCTGTAGCTAAGCCTGCTCTACTTCTAGGAGTTGACAGTGCAGGGTCTTCTCTTTTTCTAGAACAGGCAAGCTCTTCCTCCACGCTTCCTGTAGATTGTGTGCTACAAATATTGGTGGCCTTGTAAGTGCAGCTGTTAGTTTGTCTTGTCCTCTATTTCAGTGGTATGACTACTTAATAATCCTGTTACCCTTTAAGTAACTTGAAGTAGTTAACAGAAATCAAGGAGAAGAGCAACTACCTAAATTTTGCCTTGTAGGCCAAGTGTTCCTGCTTACAGGAAGAAGAGGAACTTAACATCGGACCTATTTTAACTTCATCCTACAGGTAGCAAAGCAGGGTGATCTTTTTGAAGGGTATGATACCTTTTGTCTGTTTGCTTAAACATGCCCTTTAGTTTCAGTGATGTAATGACACTGAAATGGGCTATAGAACTGTTTCCTCATTTAAAACAAACCCCATAAATGCCACATAGTTTTGTAACCTAACAAGAACATACTCATATACTTTCTGTTCAGTGTAATGGCTGTGCCTTATGTTTCAAATTTCTCCTATGAATGATCCTCACAGCCTTCCAATGTATTTTGTAGATAGCATATCACAAGTAAGAGGGCTTGAGCTGTCTACAAATGCTTGTCTGTATAGAGGTGACTTGCTGAAAGGTACTTCTGTGTGTCTGTAGATGCTGCCTTAAGCTTAGGTTTTTTTTTTTCCTGGAGCCCACCTATGTATTGAACAAAGTGTCTTGCTCTGTGTGCTTCTTTTTTGCTTGAATGGCATTGAGCCAGATTTATGTATTGATTGCACTTAGTAAAAGTAAATTCTACATTCTGTTCTGGATGTGTGTATTAATATGTGTAGAACATCTGTTGCATCTTTCTAGAAATAGCATGTTGCAGTCTTGGATCACATTTCACATCTGAAGCCTTTAAGGGATATCTGAAGTAACAGTTTACGTAGTGGGTTTTTCTTACATGATGCAAGAATGAGTACTGTTTTAGAGCTGGTATTACTCTTCTGCATCATCAATCCCTACTATAGAAATAGATCAGCAAAGAGGAAAAAAAACCCACTGAACTGGGTGTCCAAAAAGCAGGTCCTGTAGACGTTGTTTTTCTTTGTGTGTTTTTAAGATTCTTGGTTGAATCTGAATTTTGGATGTGCCCAGCTGGCACTGGAGTGAAGGAGAGGGTTTATTACTACTAAGAAACGCTTTTACTGTAGTTGATAAGCTGAGATCTTGCTCTGTTTGTCATATTGTAAATAAAGATGAGATGTTTCATTAAGGTCATTTGCTTTTCTTTTACATGAGTCTAATGTAGGCATTTATTTTAATATGTATTCTTGGGTCTCATTAAGCAGTAGCATGTCTGACATATGATATCTTTTTGAAACTCCCTTAGTTTTGATTTTCAGTTGGAAGTGTTTGAATGGGGACTCCTGGACCTTCTGGCTGTTCCAAGGAAAAATAAGAATTGGATATATTCTTCTGTAAACAGTGAGTATATACCCAAGGTCCATTTAGCCTGTTTAGCTGTTCTTCAGCCTATGGAAGCCTAAACAGTGAAAGCACAGAATACCAGTATATGAATGACTGTGCTTGTGATTACAGATGGCCAAAGGGAGGATGATGGAGGCCTCTACTGGTAGCTGCAGCACTTTAGAGGGGTGGGTAAAAAGGGTATATTCCTGATGTTAACCAGAGAACAGTTGCTGGAAAAGTATTTTTATCAGTATTTGTAGCTTTTCTAAGCTGCTGTTCACTTAGTATTTAAAAAAAGGGAACTGAAGAAAGCTTGAATTTGAATACATCATCAGTAGAGGGCTTGCCCCTAACTGCAGCAACAGAATGGACTGTAAGACAGAAACCTCACTGAAATCTGTCTGTCTTGGCTGAAAAATAAGCAAGCCTAAACCTGTAGTTCTTGAACAGTGTACAACTTTTAAGTAGCTCAAGGCTATGTATGTCTGTAATCTACTGATCATAGAAATTATGAAAACAGATGCATTACACGCAACTATAGAATTCTGAAAGACCAGTTTAGAGGGGATCTGCATGTGAGTAACATCCCTATTTCAAACAGTTACGCTATATCCTACATCACATTATTCCTAGCTGTTGTGCAACAGGAAAGCTGAGCTTTTTTCCATTCATCCTCTAGACCTCGTGGAGGGAAACACTGATTGGACTTGTATTTAACTATAACTTCCTTCCCTTTGGGAACTCACGTCTGAACTACTACGGATTTCTGGCCACGTGGTATACTTTGGTTTCCTGCCCATATGTGAAATTTGAGTAAGCTTTGGAGCCTCAGGATGGAGAGGGTGACTGGGAGACTTCTTTCTGTGGAAGTAGAAAGTCATTCCATGATTATCTCCTTCCCCAGTTTTCTGCATGTGTACAACTAGGCATACTCTCTGTCATGGTCAGCTGGTAGTATGTATGAGCTAACAATACAGCATGTAAGATTTATTTAAGCTTTCTTATTTTCAAACTTAAGGACTCCTTCAAAACTTAAGATAGTTTTGCTGTATCTGAATGAAATTGTTATTTCTAAATGTCAAAAGAAAATGCTGGGCTGAAGGCTAGCACAAAGAATGGCAATTTTATGCCTAAATTTTCACCTGCCAAACAGACTTGCCAAAATCAGCTTGTAGGTTTTCCATTCAGTGAACAGATTGTGAGAAGTACGTAAAAAAATCATGGAAACTGGCTGAAGAATGAGAGATTGCAGTACAGAAAGGAAGGTGCTTATCCTTACCTAGATACGTGTTTTACTTTAAATCCTGTTTTGGAACTGGATGTTCATGCCCTATCTTTTGTAGCTTTTTGAAAGGGAGGAAGTTCAAACAACCAAATCAGTAGCCTTTTTAAATGCAGGAGAACTGGAGTAAGGAAGCCTTTGAGCATGCATGCCTCCAAAATCCTGCAAATGTTCTTTCACTTAAATTTGTCTGAATAGCATAATCAGTCTTGTGTTTTACAGTGCTCAGTTACTAGGAATTTAATTTCCATGATAATACATAATGTTTTCTACCTATTCTGTAATGTATGCATTTTTTTTCTAGCAATTTTCGCATGCTGTTTAACTTCATTTTTTTTCCCGCAACATTGTACCCAACTTTATGATTGAGGTGTTTGTTTCCTTTGTTTTCTAATGTGAAAGAGAAACTGCTAAACCTGCAGATTTTAGTGCTCAAGTTCACAAATCAAAATAGGCTTGTAGCTTGTAGTTACAGCTTAACTGACTGGCAGGAAAAAAAGCTATAGTTTAAGAAGACAGCTGGCAACAGGATTATGTCTACCCTTAGAAAAGTAAACTTTCCTGCCACAATCTCCAGATCTGTTTGGATAATGATAAAAAGATACTGGGCAAAAAAGGAGTTCTGTGACTGTTGGCCCAGAGTATAAATATTTCAGGCTTTATTGAGTACTTCTGTGGTTTAAAAGTTGCAGAAAGCTGTCTTAGTTATTTTTAGGTTGGGGGAGCAGGAAGAGTGCTTGTTTCCTGTCTTCCCCTCCCCCAGGAGCCTTGGGTACCTTAATGAGGAGAAGAAAAATAGCAACTCCTGAGTTGGTTTACCAGTTTCAATTGAACAAGGTCAGTACATTTCCTGACTGGCTTTGTGGAGGGGGTGGTACAGCCACACAGTGCTACATTGTAGCACTTCGACAGTATTCTCCCTTTTGAACCAACACAAGGGCATCGAGAGTTGTAACTGAAACATGTCTGCACTTGATAGTAGCATATAAATAGTCTCCAAAGCAACGACTACTAAAGCTTATGACTAGAATTAGTCCTCCAGGTGCTGTTATGGGAACTTTGATGCTATGCGCAGGCATGACTAACATGAGAAATCAGTGAAACCGAATACTCCAGTTCCCCTTAGTTATAATAACCTTAATATATTTAGGTAATAACCATTAATGTCTTCGCATTAGCTGTTGCTTCTCTTGTGCATAGCTATGAGTTCATCCTGCTTGGAGGTGTTGGTACATACCCATGCTATAAAACAAAGGAATGTGGTAACTTGATAATAGTACTTGTCCAGTTCAAGCAATACGAGACTGCTTCACTTGGCAGTTCAGGGTTTTTTGTTACCTTGATCCATAGAAGCATAAAGAAAGCCACAGCAGTGTTTTGGATTTTTTCCTAAGGGAGAGAGGCAAAAAATGCATATCGTCCTGGTTACTGGAAAAACTGCGTAAGACAATATAATTGCTTCTTTTCCTCTTGCATGAGTATTGGCAGCAGTACACAGGTGTTAACTTTGGGAGGAAAAGTGTCTGGGCTTATTGTATGAATCTCAGTATGTTTGGCATCGGTGTGCGCATACACTTCATAAAAGCGATCAGTCTTCCTGACAAAAGCCAGTCTGCAGCAATCCACCTAGAAGTACAGAGCTTCTTGGCACTGTGAAGCATGTGCAGAACAGGCTTAGAATCACTCAGGCAAGAAGCAGATAAATACTGGTTTTGGCATGCAGAAGTGTCCCTGTGTGGAGCCAGGATAGAAACAGCAGGCTTGTCCTAGCATGCTCCTCCAGCAGCTACACAGAAATGTCACTACTATGTAGGGCTGCACTTTTTCTTCAGTCTCCTGTGTATTTTCCACTATGTGTTTTCTACTCATTTAGTGACAGTGGTGATGCTCTCTTTGGGGATATTGGTTTGCAGTTAGGTCTAGAGTTTTGTTTCATTTAAAGTTAGGAATTTAGAAAACTGAACAGATCGTGCTGCTTACTTTGATTTTTCCTGCTGAATTTTATGCTGGTATTAGCTGCTTTGGGAAACAAACTGTATATGAGAGGATACTAACTGAGAATACAATTTTCAATATCTTGAATTCTGGAGAAAATGGAGGTGTGGTGGAGGTGGATTGTGGGTTGGTGTGGTTAAAGAAGTTTGTGTTTCAAAATGAGCCTTTCACAATTCCTGATTCTGGACAGTTTATATATTCTTCACATGTGTGAAATAGATGTGACTTGGCTAGGTATAATGTAGCCTGTTTGCATGTATCCTTTGGAGGCTGAGAATAACATTATCTAGATACAGAAGACCTGGGATAAGTTCCTCATGTAATGGTCACCCTGAGGTGCTCTAATCTGTGTATGAGCATGTATTACTGGTAGTTATTATAACTGCACCAATGTCTGAGCAGAAAGGAAAGAAGAAAGCATGTGGTTATAGCTTTCTGGTGGTGTTGGAGTATTAATAATAGGATGCAAGCGGTAGATTGATATATAATATACATGGTAAGGCTAAAGGGGGTCCATTAAGATGAAATTTAAGGACTTCCAGGTAGGAAGACAGCGCTGAAAGCTAGAGGAAAGGGGCTGGGGAAATTGATGAAGTGAGCTGATACCAAGGAGAAAAGTGTGGTGAGCTAATCCCGGAGTAAGAGAAGCGCCTATGGTGAAGGCAGCCATCTTTAGAAACAGTGAAAGGACAGGAAGCTTTACATGAGAACCTGCTGAAAGTTAATGTCTGTTAGCTAATGACACCTATCATCAAGGAGTCAGTGCAGAAGTCTGGAGTCATGGCATGGCCAAAACCAGCACTGAGACAGCTGGTGGGGTTGTTAGCTTGGCCTGTGGGCTGGAGGAGGAGTTACAGAGGTGTTGTAGGTGGTTGGACAAAAGACTGTAACTACTTGGGGGTTACTGGTGGTAACCCAGCTAAGTAAAAAGTGATTAGCAGTAGGGCCATGTTCATCAAGGTTACTGGAGTTCAACTCAACGTTTAAACACTGACAGCTTCTTAATGTGCCTGAACTAGGAAGTGTTAATTTGGGGCCAGTTGTGGATGCCAGAGGCAATCACAGCTTGAGATGTTCTCTTTAGTTGCTCTTTACCAGTCCTGTGGGCTGTTGTTCTGATACTACAGTGTAGTGCTTCATCACCTCAGTTGTTGATCATTTGTGGGACCATGCTGTGAACAAAGGACTGATGTGTTTAATAAGGAGGTCACTTCCTCCTAACCTTGTATTCAAATTTTGAGTTGGGGCTGGCTGTGAAGCCAAGATTAGTTAAAATAGATTTTGTATGATGTAAAACAGGATCCCTCCAGGACCATGCTACTGCAGAAACACCCTTCTCCTTTTTTTCACTGCGTAAACTGTGTGAGTGGCTTTCCAAAGCACATCAGTGCCTCACGTCAGGGGCACAGTTAACTAGAAACTATTGGGTTGAGGAAAAGGCAGAGATGCGGCAAAGTTTTGTTAAATATTACCACGAGATGCTCTTTAGCTGTAGTCTCATTATTTTGTCACAATTTAACAAAACTGTTCCTGCAGGAAATGAAGCAGCAATCTTTTACTGATGACAAGAAATAAATTAGGCAACAGTATACAGCCTATAATCACAAGCCATATAAAACGGATGTCAGTGGCCCAGGCAGTCTGTTCTGACTTTACTCAACTTTCCCCTGCTTGTTTTCATAATGTTGCAAAACAACAGAGATTAGTAGAACTGGATTTTCTGCAAGTGTGTGTCTTTGGAGCATCAAACACTTCTCATTTTCCTTTCATGGCTAAAACAATGCAATAAAACAGGTTTAATGACAGAGCAAGTCCTGCTTTTTCATAGACCTTTTTCTCCTATCCTCCCCTAGCCTTTCCGTGGTAACTCCGGTGCCTCATGAGTTACTAGGAATGCTGGCAGAGCCTAATGTTTACAATGCAGTCTGTTTTTTGAATACAGGCTTCAGTCTTCTCTAGCAAATTGAAACCAGATGGGAATAGCAGGGAACAGAATGGAATTTAATTCTCTTATGTGGCTTGTGATATTAAGAAAACTATTTGGGTATTTTTATTGTTACTTTGCCTAGAAAATGGCTTGTACCTTCCCTCTGTCCAGTCTCTGTAATGTGGAAGCCTACAGCACTTAGCCCAGCACACTGAAAGCCTTCACTGAGATGTTTTGCTTTACTTCCACCGCAGTGACAGACTTCGGTATAATCATATTACATTTTTTGTGGGGTGTTTTGGGTTTTTTTCAAGTGAAAGGATCAAAACTAGTTAATCCATCCAGAAATGTTTTTTCTGCACAGCTGATGGAGGTGAAATGCAGTTGTCTTGCAACATTTAACAAGCCTTTCTCTTTTCTCAAACTATCCTAGGTGAAAGTATGCTAGAGGAAGACGTGTTGAAATTTGAAGAGGGAGACAGGCTCAGCCACTCAAAACTCCAGTGGTTCTAGGATCTGTAATGCAGACAGCATAAGGACTTTTTTCTGTGCAGTTATTGCTGTGCTTTTTATGCTGGTTTCTCAGAGGAAAAGACTCAACATGTTGAATCACAGAGACGTTGCTTCCTGCTGGGTTTTGGGATTTCCTTGCAGCTCTCCCCTCCATGGCTGCAGGAGCTGTTTTTGCATAATGCATGTTCTCAGGCAGGAAGTTGCTGGAGATGAAGACAGAAGCCAACCAGTTCCGTGCTGAATGTAATAGTTTCTGACTCAAATTGTGTGGTAATTGTCAAAATATCATAGGGTGTGGTAGGAACTGCTGTGTCTAACATGGTTGAGGATTTATTCCCTCATAATTTGCCTAAATGAGTATAATATGCTAATCTCAATTAACATATGAAAGTGGAGGGGAAGATTTCTTGATATTTTCTAGCCACTTGAAACCTGATTGTGTGCAAAAATAAATTTCAGTTTGCTGGTGTATTAATGGTTTTTTTCCACTTTGCTCAATCTTAACTCCCATTCTTTCTGATTCCCCCAGAAAGAAAAAAAAGCTACTTGCTATAGCTTCAAAAATACTAACTCAAAAAACTGTGAGCAGAGGAAATATGATAGAGCTTCAAATTACTGTGTAGTTTCACTAGGAATTAAAAACATGTAATCCTGGAAGTTACGGTAGTAAATTTATATCAAGTATTTTCACACACATACCTGCTTCATACAGCTGCTTTCCTTGTAGAATAGAAGTATTCCTAGCAGCTTGTTACAGTACTGAGTTTCAGTGTCAAATACAAGATTGTCACATTTACTGTGAAGACAAGCTTTAGGAGAATTCGTATGAACTCCTTCAGCAATTGTTCTTGTTAAACCAGGACTTGCAGCTCCAAGAGGCAAACAGGAAAGGGATGGAGGGAGGGGTCGTAGTCAAATTATCAGGCAGATCAATTCCAATTGGAATTAAGCTCTCTGAATGTGGAGTAGTGTCAAACAGTGCAATACTCCTGTATGCTCTTTTTTCAAAAATTACTTGAGATCTGCTGTCTTTTTACCCTGCACTGCTAGAGGAAAGCTCTGGATGAAGCCATTTCTCTCTTGTGTTTAATCTCTGCTGTACTTTGTCCAGTCCTTGTTCAGCAAAGTTCCTTTAGGTGGTCTGTCCTCTGGTGCTGTTCAGAGAAAAGGGAGAGAGTTGATCTCTAGAAGAGTGTCTGAAATATGGGACTTCAAAGGACTGCCTGAAGTTGTTAAACCTAGTGTCTTTGAGCATCTAGAAAAGCTGCTTTATAGGATAATCCTTCCCAGCACATTCCATGATAATGTTTCCAGTGCCTTTGAGTTTTTGTCTCTGGGCTGTAATGATCCTAGAATGTGAACTGGCACCTAAAGCACTATCAGAAGTGCAACTTCTGACTTAATTTAAAATAAGTGAATCTTCCATCCCTAGATGTAGTTCTTGCTGGATCAAAAAAGGCTATATATTTTAATTAGGTAGGGTCTATGTGCCTAATTTGGCATAAAAAATGCTTGAAAAAAATATTAATGAAAATTTTCCTTAATGGTGAATGACAGATGTGTAAACTACTGTTAGACTCTGTGTATGTGTGACTGACTGTTTGTTAAAGGAAAAGCATGTTTTCAGAGTGTGGTTTTGGGACTTTCAGACAGATTACACAAACTCAAGGAGGCCCAGCCCACATCCTGTGTAGAAAACCAGCTCACAGAAATGCTCATTGTTCTTCAGGGTTATAAGTCACTGTATTTTGTGCCTCCTTTCTATTTCACAGTACTGTATGGAAAATCCTAATGCAAAGGAACCACAGCAGCTTAACAAGTGCTTGTTCCTGCCAGGTACTGAGCACTGTGCTCTTACCAAAAGACTGGGGGACTGGGATTAAAACATTAGGCTCCCTGGCTAGAGAACAAAGGGTTTGTGTTGGTAAAAGTAGCTGAGAGTATTTATCAGGTGAGTAAATCAATTGATAATTGACATACTTTCAACTGAAAAGCTGTTTGTATGCAGCCATGCCAATATTTACTATCTTGGAGTGCAAGTTACAGGATATGAAGTTTGCTTCAAGCAGGGTGAGTTCTCCCTGACACTGATTCACCTCTGCTCAGTCTTTACTGCAGAAAGAGAGAATGTGGTGTATCCAGATCTGATACCGCACAGAAAGATAGTGGTTAGTGTTTCTGAATCTACCCATGCTTATTGCTGAGTTGTGTTATTCCATCTGCAAGCTAATGGACCTATCTATAAAGGGAGCTATCAAGTAAAAATGGTAAACCTGTTCACTCTTCCCTTTTTTTTAACCTACATTATCATCTTGGAGTTATTTTTAAAAAGCTGAGGTGTTACATTTCATTTTTAATTTTCAAACAGGAAAAATGTTCCAATGTGAATTTTAAACCCCTTGTTTTTCTTACTTCAAAAAGCAACATCTTGTATTTTTTGCTAGAGTTCAGTACCCATTTAAGACCGAAATATTTATGATAAAACACATGTAGCTAAGCAGAAGGCTGCTTTGAGAGTGTTTGAGGTTGTGTCCTGCTTTTCTACAGCCCTCTGAAAGGAGGACTTCAGTCCCTTCAGTCTCTGCCAGTCTCCTGACTGTGCAGCATTCCCAAAACATGTGGCCCATAAAATGGGATTACAGGGAAGGCATTCAAGTAAACAGAAGTTCCCTCGGGATGAGATCTGCTTTTTCATACTGAGCTCCTGTGTGCTGTAGCCTGGCGCTGCAGCTTCATTCTCTCACCAGGAATGAATTCTCTTTTTGGTGACCCCAAGGGTGGGAGAGCACCCAGGCCACCCCCATATTTTGGGGATAGTCTTCTGGCTGGCACAATAAAGTCCCCCTTTGTAGTGTTTTTGAAAGGACACACCCAATTACAAGTTAAGGGCAAATAATCCTTTCTGTGTCTCTTCAGTGTCTCTATGTAACAATAAATGACCAGTTGCATGATGTGGCTATAGCTGCCAAAAATCTGCAGTGAATGTACCGCTGTATCAGTCATTAATTGTACAGTATTGCTGAAGCGGCCCAGTGCTTCTGTGAATTGTGTTCGGGTAAGTAGCTGCTTAAAGGTAAAAACCTTTGTGCTTCTATGAGCCCACAGTTCTCTTGGTAGACAATAGTGTATTTCTGTGATTGCATGGTCCTGTTGAGCCTGTTCTGTTGAAAGTATACAACCTGGGGCAGGCTCAGTCTGCAGTTCTAGTACTTTTGAGTTCTTTGTTAAGACTAAATGGTATTGGTCTCAGCAGGGAACATTTCCAGACCTGCTCCCTGCATCCATCCTGGCCTCAATAGCTCAGGCTGTCATTGCTGCTCCACAGGATGATGCTGTGTGGGATATCAGGACACAGAGCCTTCAGACTTGTGTTCATTTAACTGCAGCTATGTTTTATATTTTGAAGGAACTTGCCACAAATGGATATTGTCCTTCTGCCTTTGCAGTGGCTGCTAGTCACCAGGGGAATGATTCAGTCAATAGTGTTCCCCTTATCATACTCCTAGAATGGTCTGGGTTGAAAGGGATCTTACAGATCATCTAGTTCTACCCCCCTGCCATGGACAGGGACACCTTCTCCTAGACCACATTACTCAGGGCCCCATCCAGCCTGGCCTTGCACACTTCCAGAGATGGGACATCACAGCTTCTCTGGACAGCCTGCTCCAGTGTCTCACCACTGTCAGTAAAATATTTCTTCCTGGTACCTAATGTAAACCTGCCTTCTTTCAACTTGAAGCCATTCCCCTTGTCCTATCACTACATGCCCTTGTAGAAAGTCCCTCTCTGGTTTTCCTGTAGGGTCGTTTTGTATTCTGGAAGGCTCCTTACTGCCGGTAGCAAGGCTTCAGGTGCTGGTGGCCTTGTCTTGGCTTCCTGGAGGTACTGCTCTGTACCACAGCATGGAGCAGGGAAAAGCTGCAATTGTAAATACTGTCCTTAAAACAGCAGGAATTCATACATTCCCTTAGGTGACTGTATTCCAGACATGGCCTGTGTTTGTCATGTCCTTGATGTGCTACTGGGCATTAGTGAGGAATATGATAAGAGATCCCTACAGACTGGAAGACTGCCCTCTGCATTTGGTCAGCACAGCCTTATTTGTACTGATTTTACCTTTCTTTAGAGGTGACTCTGAACAGAAACAGTTAAACTTCTTGTAATTGTGAAGCTTTGAAGCAATAGCAGTACTGAGAATTTTCAGTTATCTGAAGAAACGTACATCAGAAATTCTTGTTTTTTATTTCTGCACCTGGTACAAAGATGTAGAACAGCCCTGGGAACAGGCAAGGCAACCCAATTCCTGCCACTGTCAAAAGCAGCAAATCTATTCATTTGTGTACCTCCTATTGTAACCAAAGCAAAGAATTATTTGCTATGGGTTCTAAATTGGGAGTTGCTATTCTTTCTTGTTTGGTGTCTTTTGAAAGCCTTTACAATGGGGAGCATGCTTACAAAATCAAGGGAGGTAAACTTGGGGCCTGTATCTCACGCCACAAGTGACTGCACTCAGGAGTAATGTCATTGTCACAGCTGCACACAGCTTTTGTTTCTAGACAGTCAGATTTTCTGGCCTCATCTATAGGGGGGGGTATGAATGAGACAAAGGCTGACTTAATTTGGTGGCAGACTATTGATAAGAGTAGTGTTTTTTTGAAGACTGCTTAATCCTATTTAAGGTTGGGATTTTTTGAAAAGGTCTCTGATTTATGGGTGTATTTTATACAGAAGCCCATTTAAGAGCTAGGTCTGAATTAATCTCTCATTTGCTACATCTCCATTGGTATTTTCATAATATTTCAACTGTATGAGGGCTAAACAGGATTATTAAATAAAATTTTCTGAAGGTCAAGGAGATTAATTAATGTTTTTCATACCTGTAGGTTTTAGGAAAACTGATGCTGAATTATGAGGGGAAGTAACAACTTACTTAATAACTGTATTTTTCTAATAAATATAGGTGATATAGCTATAACTGCAGGGAACTGAAAGTGTCATATGAATAACAGTAACACCTGCTTGTATTTAATGTAGTTTCTATGTGGGATTGTTTATGTTGTAGAAAATGGCAGTTTATGAACAAGCTTTTGACGGGAATGATATGTTGCTAAGGCTGCGGTGTTTTGTATTGTACTGTACAGGTTCTGTATCATAACTCAAAGGATTTGTGAGCTTCCTTCCCTTCCCAGTCCGCTTGCTTACCAGCGCTGTCAGGAAGGTGAACTTGCAGTGAGCTGGGTCAGCAGGAGAAACCTCACTTTGCTTGCCGGGGTTGATTGATGCCAGCGTAGCTCTGTGAATGGCTCATTACAGAGCCAAGTAAGTGGCAGTGCAAGGGAAGCAGGAGGGAATCTCCTGTTTTGGCAGCAGTTGGCAATCAGATTTGCTTTATGGTTTCATAAAGTCCTATCTGTAAGTTATGCCCACATCTGTAACTGGAAAGCCGTGGTTGTTGAAGGCTTTGCTTCCCTACTGCCAAGTGCCACCTCTCTCCTGAGCACTGCCACTGTTTGTCAGCTGCTTGACAAAAAGGCAGGTAGGAGACACAAACTTGGCTGTCTGTGAGCTTCTAGGATCTGGTTAGAAATTTCTAGGACTGATGGAGAGAGAACTCTTACACATCAGGTTTAGATGGGCCTGTATGTTTACATTACAAGATGAAATAGGTCACTCACGAGTGACTATAAAGAAGCCTCAGCTCAGACCTGGGCAGCTGCAATTCTCTGGAAAATAAAGGAATCCACATAGTAGAAAGACAGACAGATGCAAGAATGGCTTATGAAGACCATTGGTAATGCACTAGTATAACTTGGAGGAAAAAAAAAAAAGGAAGGGGAGATTTAAAAATCCCGGTCAGTTTATCTGGATCATTATACTGCTGTCAAAGTACTGAAATTTGTGGACTGGGGTAAGATGGTAGAAGGTTACCATCACCTGGAAAAAAAGAGAAAAGGCCTCAAGTGGTGTCTTTCCAAGGTCATGGGTTTTTACTACCTACTGTTACAAGTGACACTAAAACTGGAAGTTAGATGAACCAAACCCTTTTCTTGTTTTCTGGTTAGCGCCATTGTTAGCATTCTTGGCAGAACTTCACAGACTCTTTCCGTGGCTTTTCTGCTTCGTTGCACTTCCTGTCTCATTTATTGGCATAATGATGTCATTGTCACACACCACTGGGGAGGAGCACAGTGCTGTGGTCTGCCCCAACCCCTGCAAGAAAGGCTTTCTTGTGCCCCTACAAGAAGACCTTGCTCCTGCTCTGATGGCTGAAATCCAAATGGAAGGTCCGTTTTTTGAGTCTCTGCTGGATGGAAGTGGGAAGCAGAGCAGAAGGAAGAGGCAGCAGGAGCAGTGCCATACCTCATGCCATCTTCAGTAGGAAGCTACTTGCAGGACTGCCTGTGTTCCCCTAATGTGGGTGAGCATCTGGAGCCTGCGTAGCTCTGTGTGTTCCTCCATAGCCTGTGCGGAGCTGTAGAAGAGAAGGCAAGGGTAGGGAATATGCTTATTCCTAAGCAAACAAAGCAGTGAAAAGCAGGAATGGGAGCTTTATACACATCCCTGCTCCTCTGAGCAGGCAGCCCTGCTTATGGGAGGAAAGCGCTAAGAAAGTCCTATTTGCCCATGCTCTTTCATAGACCAGAAGAGCAGCAGGGTTTCTCTGGTTCTCCTGCCTGTCCCAAGAAGGCACCATGGATGGAGCAGTTTGTCCTTCGGGATGTTGCTGCAGGAGAGGGAGGAATGTGGCTTCAAGGGGGGAGCAGTTGGCCCTGGGAGCAGCCTGGGCCTGCTGCTTGGTGAGGTCTGTACCTGTGCACCAGGCCAGGCTCTGCTGTGTGAGCTGCAATTATGCAGGGAGCTTTAAAGTGGTAGAAATCAGTGTGTTAAAATGAACTTGGGAAAACCTAAATCTGGCTCAAAGGGGCTCTTCCAGCATGAGTCATCTGCAGCTGTGGAGTAGCCCTGGGCAGAGCTTTCCTCTCCTCTGCTGAAAGGACCTGTCAGGGTGCTGGGAGACAGGACAGGGAGAAAAAATACCCAGTTCATTTCCTAATGAGGTTTGCATGGGAGAATTCCCCACAGGGACACCGGTGGGGGTTTGTGGCTCTGTGTTTTTCAATCCCTCAGTTCCACATAAGAACGTTGTGCAGCTTGGAGCTCTCACCTGGAGCGCTGAAACACCCTGAGCCCATCCCCAGGAAGCAGACAATAGTGCTGATATGCCTCTTGCTGCAGAGGAAGTGGCTTCTGTTAAAACCAACAAGCAATCTGCCAAAGTCCATGGTTTGGCGGTTGCCAGAATAAATTTGACGTGAAATTATTTAGCCTCTTTGGCTTTTGTCTTGTCTGGAGATGTTTCTCTTCCACTCCTCCCTCCCCCCCCAGTTAATACAGACTTTGGAATTGTTAATAGAGAATCCAGCATTTATTTAATAGATGATTAAAATATTCTTAAATGCCTTCAGTGGGGTAGCAGAACTGAAGGTAACCATATGTAGCTATGGCATTGCTTAGGGCTTTGTCATGCCATTGGAAATATGACATTATTGCCGAAAAGACTGTGGAAGTCGGACTTGAGGTGTTGGAGGTATCAGGCGCCCTCTTGTGCTGTTTCTCTGCGAGCTGCATAAGGTGAGCAGCTTCCCGGGAGCAGAGGCTGACCCCAGCTTCAACCTTGGTTTTAGTTTAGTTTGGGGGGTAAATGGTGTGTGCTTTGGCACCTAATCGTGATCCAGTGTGGTTGTGATGCGTAGGAGTTACTTGTTGATGGGTCCACAAACTTCACTCTAGCTATACGGTGTGGTCATTCAAAATGAAGCTTCAAACAGAAAAAATAGACTTAGACTTACATCTTCCAAAAGACAAAAATAAAATCTTTAGATTCACACAAAAGTAGCAGTGTTTGCTAAGTACTAGATTTTTCTAATGGGCTAGATTTTAAGTTGACTTTCAGACTTCACTGACTGTTAATAATATGATGGAAGTTTAGATTTTTTTGTTTGTTTGTTCATTTAGATTGTGCTGTATGTTTATAATCATTCACCTCCGTGGGCTGTAATAGTATCAGGAAAATGTGCTGCATCTCCTTAGAAGTTAGTTGTGGGTCTAGTCAAATACTTTTTCATATCGCTCACTGCAACTGTCTGAAAATACCTAATTTCTCTAGATACCAGACCATAAGCAGAGGTGCAGACCCCAGAGTAAATGAGGTACATCAACTTGCAAAGTTAACTAAACATCTATGTCAGATCTGAAAACGTGAGTCTTTGGTGACTTGCTGCCTAAAGAAATAAGTTTCACCATTTTTTGGTATGCAGAAGTCAAAGTCATTCAAAGGACACAAATATAATTTTTCTGGCCTGATGCAAAGTCTGAAACTTACTGGTACCTCCAGGATGCAAACACAACTAAGCATAACATGTGCCTTGCCAGCACTTTTCTTCTGGCTGTTCAGAGATTAAAGATGTTGCTTATTTCAGGCTTATTGACCCAGAGCGGTTTTAGAGTGGGGTACCTGCCATTCTGTGACAACATTTATAGCAAAATAGTAATTTCTATCAAGTTTCTCTTTGGATGAAAGCTCTGAGGATTATGGCCATTTCACAGAGCAGCAGCTAGGATATAAAAGAAGAATGATTGTGCTGGGCCTGGCTGAGATCCATCTGTCTGATACTGATCCTTTCTGCAGCAGACACTGTAAGCAGGTGCCTTGATGAAAGCCTAAGAGAGCAGGTATAAATGCTTTTTCCTGGACTGCTGTCCCTGCTTCCAACAGTTTTCATGTCCTGAGCTGAATGTGGAGTTTGTGCATCTAGCAAACCTTGACAGATTTAATTCCCAAGATTTTTCACTGAGCTAATACTAAACTTTTGCATTCACGGCAACCTTGTGATGAACTTGGACCACTGTGAGCACTGACCATCTTGTCTCCTGTCTCCTATTTTTAACAATTATTTGCTGCAGAAGGACCATCTCATGACCATACCTGATGTTGTGTGAAAAATAATCCAGACTGACATTTGGGAATCTGTAGGGGGAGAGAGGGGGGCAAGTACCCTTCCTTTGCCCAGTGAAGTCTTTGTGCTCACACTTTCTCTCCATGAAGAGGATGGGGAAAGGCTTCAGAGAGAGATTAAGAAAGAAACAGTTTTTTTCTGAGTACAGCTTTTCTGGGTGTTTTGCGAAGTACTGGGTGAAGCTCTTCAAAAGGCACAGGACTTCACTTGTGTGGTTTGCATAGCTAAATAGATAATGTAAATGAATTCAGAGACAAATCTGCCTAGCAAAATCAGGCATTCCTGAGAACAGAATGTTGTCATTAATAATTTGAGCAAAATGTGTGGTCTTTGTTGCCTTTCGTTAACCCTGCCTACCTTAAAATATCAACAAAACGCTCCTTGTGCCTGCACAGCTTTATGTCAGTCTTTAAAAATTTTACAGTGCCAGGTCTGATGTAGCTGCTGGGGAAAGATCATTCACAGATTTACTCCTAAATTATCCAATGAAATGAAGCAAAATATGTGAAAGGGGAAAAAAATGCTCAAACAAATCCTGCAACTTGGGAGTAAGTCATCCTCTTAGTTTTACTAAGCATCTGAATTACTGCTCAATGAGTAATGGAGTAACAATTTGCAGAAGACTGCCAGCTATACTGTAATGTTTTGACAAAACAAAGGAATGGACATATTAGCATAGGCCTGATAAGTCTGTGGATTCAAATGTCTGCACTGAGCATGTACAAGAACTGACGTTTCTGAAGTACAAGAGCAACACTTTGTAGAACACTGAATCCAAATTGGTGCTTCACATCCTGTTCTGCTGTTTCACAGTAGGTGTATATATATGCTTTTCCCTAAAATATACAATGTATTTGTATATGTAGAAGACAAAATGGTCAGTGCTCACAATGGACTGAGTTCCTTAGTGCACAACAAGGATGCTGTGAATGCAAAAGTTTAGTCTTACACAATTTATGACATAACTGAAAAGTAGTATCTTGCATTTACAGGAAGAAGGGAGGGGGCAGGTAAGAGTGTGTGTAGCAGAGCTGCCAGCTTGCAGCAATCCTTATTCAGTATCGCAGCAGTTAACTCCTGCCTTTTAAAAAATGAATTGTTTAATTCCACGTAAAATACTTTCCTAGATGTGTCCAGGAGTCAACTCTGAGCTCTATTGCCATATTCTGTCCTTGCGTGCGAGATTATATTTCCAGATAAGCATGAATAGAGTTCAAATGAATCTATCAATAATCAGTGGAAAGGATGTCATAATGCGAAGTCTGATACTGTACAAAAATATACAAGTCCTTGAAAACATGTGTTTGGAAAGGAACTGCTTTATTCTTAACATAACTGCAGGTCTGGCAGCAACAGCTCATGAAGAGGTGTGGGAATTAGCTGAACAGACTCCCTGCTGGCAAGCAGAGCTAGGAGGCTGTATGCTACCGATAGGAGACTGACTCCTCATTTTTAAGTCCTTTTGGGTAAAGAAAGGTAAATTATTTTTCTTTGCTGATGAAAAGCCACAAATCGAGGGGGGGAAAAAAAGTGTTGAATGGTAATAAAATCTCTAAAGTTAAGTGAAATAAAGTATGTAAGATTTCAATTTCTTTTAGATTGTCATAATCTCTTAGATTCATCACAATGAATTCAGCTAAAAGATGATGTATGAGGAAGGTGGGGAAAGGAAGAGATGGCTGAAGATGAAACACATTCTTAATTGTTCCATTGCTAATTCTCTGATTTGGATCTGCTTATAATTAAGCTAAACTATTTCCAATGGAATTTTTCTTTGAAGTATTTGCAGCAATGCAGAGTATGTGTGGTACTGTGCTGAGTCTAAGAAAAGGGCAAACAGAAATATTCCCTTGTCCTGTGAATGCCACAGTCTCTCTAAGGACTCCCATGGCTACTAGCAGGCACTTTTCCCAAAATCTACTTTCTTACAGCATCATTTATATGGAACTTAAAAAGCACTCTGTAATGATGCCCTCTGGTGACTCCAAGAATTTTTACACTAGAATGAAATAAAAAACAAGATGGAATTTGGCCTGCTAAGTACTCTGGCAAGTTGGACTAGTCATTAAAGATTAATGAACAAATCAGAGCTCCTAGGGCTCAATCAGCCAATATATACAAGCAGTACAGATACAGAAGTCCAGGACCTCCTCCAAGTGTTGTAGTAGCAGAGCTGTAATGTGTAAGACAGTCTCTCACCCTACCATGCAAGTAATCTCTTGTACATTAACAATAAAAAGAAACCTGCCTTTTGGCACTGCAAACTGGTAATTTATTTTCTAGTGCTTAGAGAAAAGAAAATTAAAAGATGAAACAAAAAAAAATATCTTGAGCTTTTCTTGATGCAGAGAATGTGGAGGATGTTAATTGATTATATGAAATCTTAGAAATTAACCAGCTGTGCAAAGGAATGTCTCTTGTATACTCTACACTTAGTGTGGCTGCCACGAAGTCTCTGGAAAGCTGATTTCTTCCATGCACTGTTTCCTTTCCTGGATATTGCTTTTTATATGCACAATCTGTCTGCACCATCTAATGTCTCTACATTTGCTGCCCATCATTTCCCCGCCATACAGGCATACATGACTAGTACTGTACTGACTCTGGAACTCGTGAGGTTCTTCCTCTGTTCTGGTTGAAAAGGACTCTTTTACTTGCAGGGTTATATTATTTTACAGCCAGATCTATGTTGTATAGTGTCTGCAGACTAGTGCAGATGGAAGGAAACAAATAGTTGTGGCTGGGAATGGATGGAGTAGGTGTGGGCATCCCCTTCAGTATTGCTTCTGTTTTAAGTCATGGTTATGAAGCTATGTCCTGATCCATATGGATGCAACACTGGCAAGGTAATGAGATTATTGAACTCTAGGGCAGTTAGCCCAACAGAAAACCATCCACAAACAGATACAAGCAAGATAATGAATAGGGGATAAACCAAAAAAAAACACCCCGCCAAAACCCCCCCCCAACTCTCCCACCCAAAACTGTGTTAATAACTTTGTATGAGATATGAAGTATTAACTAATTACTTCATCTTTATTAACTCAATTGTCAAATTAGGCTTATACTCGAATAACTGTATCAGGCTAAGTAACTCCTCTGCTTTTAAGCACTATTCCCCCATGCCATGCTGGGAGAGGATGCATCTCTTCCCATTCATGTCCTTTGCAAAACAGCCCCTTAAGCACAGTGCAGATCAACTGGTTTTTATGCATATTTTCTCTAAGTAAAACTAAAGGAGTAAACAAAATATTTGTTCTGACAAGATGCCTACTTTGATCATAAATGTTAAGATCAGGAGGTACAAGTATGATTTTATTCTTACTTCCCAAACAATATAACCTGTAGAATCTTCTTTACTAACTTCTTCATTAAGTCAGTAATTTCCCTTTCAACTGCAGTTTGTATTTTAGGAAAATACCTTATCTTGATTTTACAGGCCATTTAGTATCTGTAGAGGAGTTTGTGATATCATTTTTAGGTCTGATAATACATCAGGGAAGGGCTGTTTTTCTGTGCTAGCAATTTGTATTATTTCAGTGTACGTCTTGCAGTCACACAGTGGTTTCTCCTGGCCTGAAGAGTTACCTGGGTTCTTTGAGGAGGGGAATAAGTCCATTGATAAATTCATACATCTTTAGTGCATGAATGTAGCACACCCAAATCAGTACTTTTAGTGGCCATGCCCAGCCTTTCATTTCTAGCTAAGCTGATGTTTCAAAGAGCCTCCACTTCCTTCATGATTGAAATTGGAGTTGCTTACTCTGTCTGCTGGCCTGCTGATTCTTTCACAAAGGCTCATGTAGCTCAACCAGTTATCTCCAAGCTTCTCTTTCCATTGCAAATTTATGTCCCACGTGGTGTACTTGGGCAGTGATACTTGCTGTGTCCAACCATCTTCCTCCATAAAGGAACTTCATTGCTCTTTGATTTAGCCTCAGTGAAGGGTAGCTGTCAGGCTCACTGCCCTGTCTTCATCAGCTGGGGGCTGATCAATGATACATGAGATGTCTTGTGCTTTCCACAGTCTGACAGCCTTTGAGATCATGAAAACAGCAGTAGAAGGAGACGTCGGTTTTGGTATGGTTGTATGACTGGTTGTAGAATATCGTCCATTTGTACATATCTTTTCAGCTGTATGGGAGGTCTGTTATGCAGTCTGCTATCACAACATGAGGAATGTGTAGAACAGAGCTGATTTGAGTACAATGCCTGTTAAGTGGTCTGCTTTTATTTTTCCAGTCTTCTCCATCCATGAGTTATTGTGGTTTAGCAGCTGGAGTAAGACCTAAAAAGGAACATGTATTCTACAAGCATTTGGGGGACAGCTCTGAAACTCATAAGCTTTTGAATGTAAATGCACTTGTATCTTTCTTCTTATCCTATGTAGAGAGAACTCTAAGGCAACATTTTCAAGACTAGGCCTTTGGGTAAACTAGCGTAGGGAATGCTGGTATATAGCTAGCTCCTTAGGGGAGGCTGCTGAAGTGAGATTTTTGCCTCAGTTATGATTCAGATAATTTGCCCTCTTACCTGTCTGTGTGTCCGTCCCCCCTCTCTTGTTACTTACCTGCTCTCCCTGTGGCTTGTATTTTTATGCTTGTTCATAGCAGAGTTGGGGCAGTTTTCACACAGGCTTTCACTGCACTGGGATGGTTTCTTACACAGGTGAAAGAGCTGCTCCTACAGATCATCGTCCTGGGCAGGAGTGGCAGCAACTTACCCCAGGACAGGACATGAAACACTTCAGTTAGCTGAAGTTGCTGTGCAGAACAGGTCACCATATCCACTTCTCTCTGTGCTTTGTTTTGGTAGGTCTAGGAGTTTTGAACAGAGAGGTATTGGCTACAAGAGAGGGGTTGTAGAAATAGAGAACCATGCAGAGCTACAGAGAAGTTTCACACCTGAGGTACATGGAGAATTATCCTTTGATCTCATCGATGAGAGGGAGTCTCCACTCAGACAGTTCCTCCACTGATGTGTTGAGGCAAGTGACTCAGCTCTGCAGTGGAGAAGAATGTCCCCAGAGCAGCTTTCCCAGAAGCACTTTCACCTGGAGGTTCCTTGTTCAGGAATTAATTTGCTTGTGAAAACTCATCAGTTCACTGATGATGGGGTGACAGAGTTGTGGGCAGATTGCTCTCATGGGCATGAGGAGGCACAGCTGTAAGCAAGTCTAATTAAGGCCTCTGATGAACTTTCCAGTATAACTTCACCAGTAATTGTCAGGATCTATGAAGTAAATAAAGGTTAGTTTTTCTCTCAGTCCTGAGAGTTGCAGAAGTTTATAATTATCCTATCTTATCAATGAAATACATTGAGGCCTATTAAAGGAGGAAGCAGTTGCTATTCACTGGTGATTTGTTAACAAATAAAAGCTTTCAGAAATAGCACAAGATCAGTCTGGCAGCAGTCAACTGACCTGTAATTTTAAGATTGGGGAAACGATAAGAAAAAGGAAGCAGAGCGTAGCATAACTCATAGCCTGGTAATTCCCATGAGCTTATCTGGAGCTTGAGCTGCTATCACAAGTGAGACCCCAAGTATCTGAGTCTCCTGAACTGTACAGGTTTGTACTGCAAGTCACCCTTCTGGGAAAAAAAAAGACATGAATGTTTCTGACAGAATAGTTTTGTGAGCGGCTTTTTCCCTTCCAAGACATCAGCCTTATAAATAGCACTGATACCAAGGTCTACGTACTCTCTATAGACATTATATCCTAGCCTTTTTTTTTTATTTAAAAGTAATTTGTGGGGTATGCCCAGCCCCTGCCCTGGAGGGACGTCTGCTGAGATAAGGAGAGTGGTTAACCTCCCAGCAGGACTCCCTGGAAAGGCAGCCACTTTGAGTTACGGCGAGAAGAAGACAAACCCAGAATCCTCTGGGAGACCCTGTGCAGATCCTTTGTAGCCCATTGGCCTTTACCCTCTGACACCCACCCCCTGTATCCCTATAAAGCGAGCCCCCTGCCCCTGCGAGGGCAGAGAGATGCTCGTCCCTGGCTCCCCTTTGCTGCACCAATAAAGCTCCCTCGTGCGGAACAGCTGCACGGGCCTCTCGTCTCTCTCTCTGGTCTGGCCTGGAGGCTGCCCTGCAGAGCTGAGCTGGAATCACGAGCTGACAATCACTAAAGAGCTGACAGCCTCTGCAAGGGCCCTCCTGCCAGCAGCTGAGGGAAGACACCGGGCCCCGGGAAGACGATCTCTCTTGGGACCATCTCTCCGGACCGGTCACAGCTTCCTCGGTCAGAGCCACTGACCCCTCACCAGCTGCAATAGTAATTTGCTTGGAGAAGGTGATCATTGCAGGGAGAGGCTCAGTTATGAAGATACTGGGGCCAAATCTTCTGTAACTCCTGTAAACAAGTTTTGCTTGGTTCTGGCAGCACAAACCAGTTTTAAACCTGGTTTGAAATGGCTAGTGTTTATGGAAGTCCACTGCATATGGCAATGGACAGAAATGACAAGGGGCCATCCCAACAGCTACCTGCTATCAGAACACCAGTTAACAAGCATTATGTAGGAGAAGCAGTCCAGAGTCAACATCTGAAAGCTGACTTTTCATGTGGAACAGGAAATTGTTGAATGTCTGGAGCATCTGCTTTATTTGCTGTCAGCTTTTCAATCTCCTAAAATCTCCTAGAGATAAATACAGTGACACATGGAGTTTGTGAGTCCCTGTGCTGGCATCGTGAACACTCTTCTGCATAGGAGAGGGTGGTGAAGCAGAATAATTAAGGCATCTCACTATGCAGCCAGATGTGCAAGTTTATGTCTTCATTTGCTAGCCCCTCACCAACGAAGGTGAAAGAGGTCTTTTGGGATCAGTTAAGTCCAAGGAAACCAGGTGGTATATTAACCTCTTTCTTCCAGGACAGGGTTAACTGCAGAAATGGAAGTGCCCTGGCCTTGTTCACCTGATAGATTACTCTGATCTATCAAACCTTTGAACTTTTCAGCCTGGATTCATTCAAACTCTTAGGTTGGAATTAAAAAAAAAATCTGTTGCCATGTACCCTTAGGATGCAGCTTTACTTCCCAGGATCATCTGTCTTACAGTAATACTTTCAACATGGGCTTCAGAGTGAGGCATAAACCCAAAGTGGTTCACTGGCTATGTGACTGCAAAGGCACATTCCTCTTTCCTGGCTCTGACATATATACCTTGGGGGATATATGATTGATGCATATGGTAAGATATCAGCATGCTTTGATTAAGTGTATTCAAAAAAGGGTGTTCAATTGCTATTGCATAAGGAAAAAAGTCAGCTTGTTCTTTTGAAATACCCTGGCGCTGTTTGGATTCAAGAATTTTTATTAGGGAGACTTTAAAGTAGAATGAAAGTAAGAAATCCTATGAGGAAAATTTGTTTGTTTCTTATATTTTCTCCACCCCTCCCTCACCCTTAACTGTTCAATATGGTTAGAAGGAAAGTCCTTTTCAAACCCTTTCCATCTAAAATATCATCAGATGGAGCAAAAGGAAAGCTGAACTTGCTTCAGAAGCCTTCCCACACTGAAATGTTAGATGCTCCATCTCCAGAGCTTGGGATACAAGGAAACTACAAGTAGCAAGATGTCCATGCTGTTTGTGGAGAGGGGGATTGCAGAGTGTCTCATGCCTTGGACGCTTCAGGGAACAATTGGGCAGAGCAGAAGTCGTCCTTTAGTGTGGTGATGTGGCGACTCTGGTGGCAATACCAGCCTACAGACTTCTGTCTTGTTCTCTGTCCCTCCTTGTTTCTTTCCATGCCATGGGGCATAATATTTGTGGCTGGATTAAAGCAATTCCCTACAAACAACACTGAAGACCAAAACACTCGCGGGGCACGGTGGTGGTGTCCTTTGAAGCCCAGCACTGATTGGATTTATGGCACAACTCCAGGAGCAGTTGCAAGCGGGTGATGGCCTCTCCCATTGCTGGGTCAATAAGTGGTGCACTTGTGCACTGTGCTGAATAAGGTCCTTGCTTTAAGCTTGTAGGTATGTTCTAGAAGGCTCTGCTCCAGCTTCAACTCCATAAAACCATGATCCTGGGAAATACAACATCATAAAATAGAGCGTCCCTGTGCTTCAGAGCAGCTGAGGAGGCATAGGGAAGGTTCAGATGTAGGAAAAATCTATTGTCTGAGCTCCACCATAACTGCTCAGTACTGTCACAACACTGCATTCATTAACAGGACTTTGAGGAGAGTTTAAATTTAATAAAGGTGGAAATACAATCTACTAAACAGCTATAACTTTTTCTTGTCATACTGGACAGGAGAGGAGACAGAAACCATTTCAGATACTGCAAGATTAGGTGAGATAGAACTACCTCTAGTTTTGTAACACAAGTCTGGATTTCTAACAGCTTGCTAAGAAAAGAAAAAAGTTAGGCTCTTTCTCTTACTCTAGTCAACTATGAGTACAAGCAATTACCTAAAAGCTTATTTTTCTATGACATTTATCATTACAAAGAAAATGAGAGAAACTGCATGCCAACATTTATTACAATTTTATTAGTATCCAAGTAGATCTAATTTATGTGGAGGTTCTGTTTCCAAGATGAGGATGAAATGAATCTCATCTGACAGACAAGTTAAAAAGGCTTCACATGAGAACTGTTCTCCAACAGAATGTAAGCAAGACATATTGATTAATAAGGTCAGACATACAATAGGGAGCTAAATTATGGCAGGACTCATCAGCCAGCAACACATGCTAGACCTTTTCAAGTGGTGCAAGTTAGCATGTAGTAAAGCAAAAGTTTTAAATTAACCCTAGTGTTTTACCCTCTGGGCAGTAGAACTAGAAGTTAGAGGAAATAAGTTTATAAACTGTAGAAGTAATATGACTCTCTGTGGCAAGTTGTAAAGACTTGAATTTCTCCTAAAGACTCACAGATTTTTAGTGTTAAATATCACTGTAATTATTAAATCTTGCATGAAAACCCCAAGGGGAAAAAAATGTAGCATAAATGTAACATCTGAGATTTAAAATTTATGTTCTGGGAACTGACTGAAACCGCACAAGCAGAAGATTCATGTAGCAAAATGTTGAAAGGGCATCCCTGCTAAATGCCTTGCGGAAAGTGCTAAGCAAACTGGAATAGTTCCAAAATATGTAGGTGGGATTGCTCTTCACAATGCTGGGATTTACTCCATTATTGTCCAAGTGACTCAGCTGAAATTACCCACAATCTACTAGACATATTTTATTGTCAATACATTTTGCCCTGGCCTTTCCTCTCTGTGGCTACATGGTCTTAGTTCACCTAAATTTCTAAAATGGTGGTGCCAAGTAGTCCTGATAACAGCACTGCACTTTCCATATCCAAATACTAAGTAGACTCATCTGCATGTTCAGAAGGACAGTGTGTCATTGCCTTGTATCAACATTTTCTTTGCTAATCTACTGCCACGAGAAAGACACTGCCTTCCCTGCCTTTGGACTGAGCTCCTTCTCTTCTATGACATTGCCAGTTGCTAAATGACCTTGAAACTGATTCTCAAACACAGAAAAGCACTTATTTGAAGACGAGATGCTTGATTAAACAGTCAATCCATGAATCAGGTTTGCCCTTACTGTGGCAGAGCAAATAGGCCTTTTGTCATTCAAACATGGATTGGGCTAGATAGCTTTGTGCAGATAAAAACACAAGGTTTCCACTTCTGTATCTCACATCTGTATCTAGCAGGATGATATCCCCTGATGCTGTAGTCCACCACTCTTTTTGACAGAAAACAGGCTGTTCTTCCTGCCTTTTTTCCTGGAATACTGTTTGACTTAAATATTGGATCAGGATTTTTTCAGTCAATTCACAGCAGTTCATGTAATCTCAAATGGAGATTAAAATCCAACCCAATGCATGGATTGCAGTATTTTGTTTTTAGGGCAGCCAGTGCCAGCTGCTTCAGCAGAAGGTTTAAGAAGCTCCTTAGAGGACAAATACCAAATATTCTTGAATTCTACCTCTGAGCATTTGAGGAACTGGGCTCTGAAGCATAGTGGTTTGTACCTCTAGCAATTTTTCAATCCTGTCTAAAAAATGTCAAACATCCTCATTACCCTCTTAACCCTCCAGTGATATTTTGGATCCTCTCAACAATACCTATTGACAGGGATTTTGAAGGTTGGCTCAAGGTGTCACCTTCCTCTGCTCTTTCAAATTTGCCATTTGTAATTGGCTTGCTTTCCATTTCACTGTGTTTCCCTTATTCACCTGTTGAACCAAGATAATACATACTGGAGCTCCTAAGCACTTTCCATCTTCTAGTATTTCACTCAGTAAATGAGATGCCTATGCACTAAATGTTCCCCTCCATCTCTCCTGGCTCCCCAGGGAAGGAAACCTAGGCATGTTGGCCACAAGGAAATGCTTTGGCCAGGTACTATGCAGGTCAGGACATCCAGTTCCCCTAAGTCTAGGCACAGCTCTGGTGCCCTTTCTCTATATTCTGTTTAAAGGAAGTTCTCTGTATGATTTTTAACATAAAATTCCCTATATTTTTCTCTGTTTTAATCAGTGAATTAATTCTAGTATAAATACCTTACTATACTCTTTAAGATTATGCAAAACATACCATTGCTTTTTATTAAGTCTTAAGCACACTGGATATCCCATAATGCCAAAACAGTTGCTCTTGATGTTGGATGAGGGCCACAGATCCTAAAAATTGTGAAAGCGCCTAATTACTTTAAAAAATTTAGGCACAAAAATAGATTGTAAGGTACTTGACCACGTCTGTAAATGCAGGCCAGAGCTCTTCTTTCCAAACAAAGTGTGCTGAAAATTGGTTCTTAGGTTGTGAATTTGCAAGACGAAACAAGATAACCTCTGTGTCTCACAAGGGTTCCTGTTCCTGGCCAGGATAAGGAAGAGGCCTTTCCTGGAGCAAGCAGCCAGGAAGAGACAGGGCTCAACAGCTAACAGGGAAAGAAAGCTATAAATTGAACTCTGCTAGTGCTAGCAAGCCAAATTGTAGGGACTGTGGAGATGATGGGGGACTGCAGGAAGAAAACTAGTGGCTGAATTTTGAGGTATGTAAAGAAATTAAAAAAAAGAAGATCTATATTTTATAGGATACTGAATGGCACAAAAGAACTATTGGACCCCAGGCTAACACTTTTCAAACCACTTTACTGACAACATGTCATAACCAGACCAGAACACAACTACAAATAACAGTAGGAAATCTACCTACATCATGCCAAGAGAGTGAGTCAGTGTTAGTCATTTGGTGCTTTTTTTAATAATTGGGGGTTTTGCCCAAGTACTACTGAAAATCACTCCTTTCCTCCTTCCTCTGTAGTACCAGAGGGTACTTGGTGTATATATACGTGTATATATTTTTTTCCTCAGATTCCATGCCATCACTTTGCCTGCCCAAAACATTTACCAAACTTCCTAGCATCCTTATTAAACTTGTTTATTAAAATAAATTCCCTTAGAAGTTTTCCAGCAAAGTGTCCAAGCCCTATGCAAAGCGCAATTAGCACATGGGACAGAAAGCTGTGTGGAGAAAAGGGAGAACTTGTGCTGTTTTGGTGGCATTAATTCCCTTTGTCTTTATACCTGTGTAATCAGTAGTATACAGAAAGGATGTTTAATACTGATCTGGCAGCTTCCTTTTTTATTGAAATATTGCTGTGCACAGAACAGTGGAGACAGCCCTTCTTACATTCTTTGACTATTTTGTTTTTTATTTTCAGGCTTTTAAAGCACTTCTTTTGAGATTTATAATAACCGATTGAATAACTATCCATATATTTAATAATGCAACCCATTGTTACACTTAAGTATTTCAGTTTCTCAGCATTCGGTGCTTGAAAGTATGTGCTACCATTCGAAACAAAATAGGAATAGCTCATTTAGAGGATTTTGCTAGAAGATCCATTGACCAACACTTGTAACTTACTTGAAATGATTTATCATGCCTCAATTAAAAACAGCCTTTCCTCATGGGCAACAGCTTTCTGTGGGGTTGATACTCCCTCTTCTGCGAGCAAAGTCACATATGCGGGGAGCTGCCTACGGGATGGAGCAGGGCCCAGGGGAACACAGGGCACCATGGGCCATTCTCAGATCTGTTGTGGCAGGTCTGCACTCCCAGGGACTAGTTTCTGGAGAACCTAAACAAGGTGTAAGTTAATAACATGCTTTATAGGTCAGCTGCAAGCCTCCTTTGTCCCAAATGTGGGGAGCACCAGGTGGGCTGTTTTATATGTAAAGAAGTATCTTATGAGGAAGGCAAGTTTGGTCACACTGATTAAATTGGAGTTTTTAAGACCAAGGTTGATCTGAGAAATCCACAAAGAACATACATCCATAGAGATGCCTTCTCTTCATTAAGGACAGTGAACTAAGAGGGTCACTGAATTCAGGGTCAAACCTCATCTCTATAGGTGTCACACTCCAGTAGGGAGGTAAATTTGGTTGAAAAAAATGTCCTGTGCCAAACTAAGTACCATCAGAGAGCTTTTTTTTTTGTGGCATGGAGCTAAACCATCTATAGCAGTACAGTGGTTCCTAGGCTGGTTTTGGCCTGAGGCAAAGATGGTCACCCAGATGAGGCTGAGCTCAGATTTGGGAATTAGCATGTGCCAGGCTCCCTTTCCAGTGGGCAACCTGGGTGAAGCCATGCTGCTTTAGAGGCTAAGACTTCAATAGTAAGGGTGTGGGCCATTCTCTGCCAGAGAATGGTTTCAGACAAGTTTAATTTACTTTAATAAGTTAATTTTAATTTATATACATGGAACTGTGGAGTGTGGGTGAAACCTTGGAGGGACAGGAATTGCAGCTGCCTTGGCTCTTCTCCTGCCCCAAGGGATTCAGATCTCCTTGGTGTTCATGGATGCTCTGCTGCTGCACAGCAGGAGAGTGTCTCCTGCTCCCATCTTCGAGTAATTTGGTAGCAAATGGAGGTGTGAGGAAGCAGGGTGGCCATTGCAGGAGTAGTATCAATACCCAAATGCACCTGTGTTACCCTATGCTGTTGGTTTCCTGCCAGAGGCCCCAGCTACAGACCAGCTTCTGGGAGGGAAAGGAAACCTTTCCAAAAGGAATAGGACCTCATGTAGACACTTGCTGTCCTGTGTCTGTGCTGCTGGGGACCAGTTGTGGACCACATGTTGATGACTGATGAAGGTCACTCATGAGGCATATTTTAGCTTTACTTTCTGTGATAATCCCATCACTACTGACCCACACAGGTTGGCAGGATGGGAAAGGTTGTAGTGCCTATGGCTGCATATGTGCACGTAAGCACATGAACTGCTTGCCAGGTACAAAAAGCCCCATCTACCTCCCACTGCTGTGCCTTTGCAGTGGCTGTTTTGAGTCAGGATGAAGAAATCTGCAGAGGACCAGCATCCCTTGTGTAAACAAACATGCTTGCAGGCGGGTACTGGGGCCCTATCAGAAAAGAAGATGATTGGAATGATAAAGTACCAGTATAGTCTTGAAGGAGCTGGGTTTGCTAAGACTGTGCAGCTTCATTAAGGAGTTTTTGTGGGTTAAAGCATGTTTGAGCTGGTAAAAGTAAATGAGGGGTAGGCCCTGATGCCCAGGCAAACACCCAAAATGGCTGCACTCCCAAGGCAAAATCTTGGAGCTGACAGAGTTCCTACAGGGTGAAACTGCTGAACAGAGAATGCTAAAATGCTTTAATTAAACCACAGAGGGGAGCAGAAGGCAGATATTTCTCAGGAAGGAGAACATATTGTGGTGTTTCCTCATGGGACTTGACTGCAGTGGATCAGAGAGAAGCCATTGCTTCAGACAGGAGCTCTGGCCCAAATGTCAGTCCTTGGCATCTTCCTGCAAAGAAGAATAAAGATGTAAAGGTGTTACAAAAAAACCTTCCCAGAGAAATGGGGTTGGGGGACTGGTACTGACCCCTCGCCATGGCAGCCCTCACTCCTGCCATGGCAGGGGCCTGGGTGGAGGGGTGTCCCCAGCACTTCCAGACCCTGCTCTCTTGGATATTTTTTGCGTGCTTAATTTCTTTGGAAGTGTTCAAATGATTTAAAGCACACATCAAGGTGACGCAAGAGCAAACAGGTTCTCCACAGAAATCACAATGAATTGTTGCTCAGCCATTCACTGTTGCAGGCAAAAGAGGCACCAGGAGATGCAAGAAGGAAATCTTCAAAGTTAATTATTTACTGGTTTATAGACTTTCAGCTTCTTCAGCCTGGCAGGTTTGATAAGGAGGCCTGGAGCTTCAGCAGAAGCAATTAGCATGACTTCTCTGAGATATTAGTGAGTAATTGTGCCATTGTTTATTTCCTGTAAAGCGACAGAGTACTAGAAAGGGTTTGTTTGCTGCTTGTAGATTATTTGTGTCAGGGTGGATGCATTCACCAGGAGAATGGCAAGTAGGAGTGAGAACACTACAAAGACTTTCCCCGTGACGGTACAAGGACATGCACTTCTCCCCATCTTGTTCACTGTCTAATACATTTTCTCTTGCTTTTATTCTGTGGTGTTAATAATGGTGATGATCCCCAAAGCCAGGTTTGTATTGGTATTAGCCCTGAGAAGACTCCAGGAGGGGAACAAGAGTGCCCTGAGTTAATGGATGCTGGGTAGGCAAAGGGACAAAGCATGGGGCAGATTTGTGCATCAGTCCTAGAAGACTAGCAAGAAGATGGAGGTGTCCTTGATAACCAATATTGAAGAAGACAGTGGAAGAAATAGCAAAGGTTGTTTTTCCCTCCACTTGCAAGTAGGTTTCCTTTTCCAGTTTATATTGTTTCCTGCCAGACATAAAATTGAACCCCTTTATAAGCAGGAATAATCCAGTTCACCTCAAACCAATTCAGTTCTGAAAATGATACATGAGAACTACTAAAAATAAGTGATAACAGGGCATGAAATAAATAATCTACTGCTTTGTCCAGGGAGAAATACTTTCTGACTTGGTCTTCAGCAAGTAATTATCCTTGCTGGAAATGGCTAAGAGGTTAACAAATCTAGAGTGCATAGCTGACCTTGTCTTGGGGAACATGGTGGCCTGGGATACTTTTTAAGGCCCTTTTCAGGTATGATTTTAAGAATAATGTTACATAAGTTATATAGAAAGCCTCTCTTTTCAGCAGGGAGTGATTTATAATTTGCCTTTATTTTTTTCTGGAACTCCTGAGCACTTGGACACTTCAGGAGTTCTCAAGGCCAATATTCAATTGTTACAACTTTTGGAAGCATTGTGAAAGATAAAGACCAATGAACTGAGGATGAATGGGAAATATACTTTCTAAAATGCTTTAGTCCAAATAAATACTTACAATCTGTGAATACCAGTACAGCCAGAAAAGGAAGTAGAAAGGAAAATTTTGCACGCAAAATAGTGTTCAGCTTGATGTTGGGAAAAACTGATATTGGGAATCAGCAAAGCCATCTGAAACAAACAGGTTATCCCTTTGTGAGAATACCTAAAGTCCTTTGTAATGAAAAAAAGACACAGTAACTCTTAGGAGATCATGTAAGTTAATATGAACCACTAAAGACATTCCAAGGATGGGATACAAGTCAAAAAAAAAAGGGCTTCTCAAGGCACTTTTGAAGTGATGCAAATCTGCGTCAGTGAAACCAAGATTGCCACAGGCAGCACTGACCTTACAGTCAATTTCAATACTTGTACTTAGGACTTTTAATTCCAAGGTTTCTTGAAGGTTGAGTGGACTGAATGGCAAAAAACAAGTCTTGTTTGCACTCCCTCCCTGTGTGCTGAACCTCAGCTGGGCTAATTCTTTGCAGCTGCCCAGGCAGAGAGCCAGACCCTTCAGGTAGTGGATTATGGACAGAACAAGAGAAGGAGTTTTGGCATCCTCACAAACAGTGCACCCTTGGGCAGGGGAAAGCCCAGAAAATACCAAAGTGCCCAGTATTGCTCTCCCACATGGGCTTTTTAAGAGCCAAGATAAAGAGCATCCAGCAAAGCAGTATAATGTAGCAGTGGGACTACAAAAGCCAGACCATGGAGAAGAGGAAGGGATGTAGGTCAACTCTGCTGTCTTCAATCAGGACACACGGTTTTACATATCTTACATAGGGACCTTTGATGCATGTGCACAGTAAAATTTGTGTGGATGTTAGAAACCTCTTCTGCACTATAGTCCTGTCATTCTGTCATCCCTCCGTCCTCCCTCCCTCATACTGACTAAACCTCTAATCCACTGTGGTTTGAGTTCTCCTCTTGATATTTTTTTTTCTGTTTGAAAATAGTTGGTACCCTCCTGATTTAATTGCTTTACTATTGTATTTCTCTTCAAATAATTGCCCTCTGTTGTAGTCAATCTTTGGCACAGCACCTCCCCTTCTCCTAACAGAAGCTGTCCCATAGAATCAAAGAATGGTTTGGGTTGGAAGCGATCTTAAAGGCCATCTATTTCCAACCCCCTTGCTATTGGTAGGGACACCTTCCACTAGACCTGGTTGCTTAGAGACCCATCCAGCCTGGCCTTGAACACTTCCAGGGGTGGGGTATCCACAACTTCTCTGGGCAACCTGTGCCAGTGTTTCACCACCCTAATTGTAAAAAATTTCTTCATTATATCTAGTCTAAATCTACCCTCTTTTAGTTTAAAACCATCACCCCTTGTCCTATCGCTACAGGTTATAAGAACACATACGTGAAATGTAGAGAATTTAGAAACAACTAAACAAAAAATCATTATCTATCACATTTGCCACAGAGCTACTGCTCTGCTGCTGTTTACTGGGATTCAGCTGGGATAATCTCTCTCCCAGTCTTAGCTTCAATGGCAACAGGACAGTTACAGTAGGTTGGACAAGATGACTTTTAGCAGTCCCTTCCAACCCAAACTATTGTATGATTCTGATTCAGATGGGGATGCTGATCAGCACTGGCCGACACCCAAACCCAGCCCCAGGGCAGGCAAGCTCCCTGCGTGGATGGCTGGGGCTGTGTGGCAGGAAGGAGCTGTTGTTTCCTGCTCGCTTTGCTAGCTGTTCCGCTTAAAATGTGAGGCCATAAAGAGAGATTGGGAAAGCAAAGTCTGGTTGGAAAGTTTCAAGTGTTCTCCTTGCTTATGAAGGGTTAACCTTGCCCCTGTCAAGCAAGTGACCTGGAGATTTATGTTAGCACCATCAGGACTGCTTGTCACCAGCCGAGGTCTGAGTGTTATTTCTTAAACGAAATCAAAAGCCTGTCCTCCTGCAGGGAGGGTTGGCACTCCCGGCTGTCTCCCTCAGCAGGCCGGAATCTGCCCATCGGTTGGGCCAGGCTGTGCTGGATTTGGAGAGGTAAGTAAGGTATGCAGGCTCTGGCTGAGGGCTGCAGGGTGAAAAGAACCTCCCTGGGAACTAGCCTGCCAAAATCTGTCTCTGATAAAACAGCCCAACCCATCCTGTAAAGACTTCTACTGAAAAATCTTGAAATAATCACAGAGGAAGTGACAGGAACTCAGCCCTCCCTTCCCGCCCTGGCCAGACACTCCCTGGCTTTTTCCCTCCCGGCAGCCTGACACGCCGTGTCCCTGGGGAAGGGCCAGGGCTCCAGCTGCAGCACGGCCAGACAGGCTGAGGCGGCAGGGAGGAGGGATTGCTGCGACATGCTTCGTGCTGCACTCCTTGTAGGAGCATGGAAATGTAGGGTCAAGTTCAGGGATTGCAGCGGCAGGAGAGGGAGGAACAGAGCGATTCCTCTGGCCTTAGTGACATTTTGCTTATTTATACCAGCTGCAGATCTTATCTGAAATCTTGAGAGACTTTAGTGTGGCTTTCCTTATTTGCGTTAAAGAGGGCATTCAATTAACACAAGTGCCACATACTGAAATACCTGCTTTATGAGGGGGCAGGGTTGAACTTCTTAAAAATACATAGGACTTTGGATTATATTACTTCCTATGGAACAGCTTCCGGCTCTGCTGTCCCAGACCATGTATCTCTTCCCTTAAGCGTGGATGAGATATAAAGAAACCACTCCCATATTTTTATCAAGAAGGTGAGGCCATTGTGTTTGATTTTTTACCTTGTGGTTTGTAATGTGTCAGATCCTGGTGAGACAGTCTGAATTAGTTTGGTACCTTTGTAAATTGCTGAACATCACAAGAGGATAATAAGGAATATGTTGTACATGCTCTACCTGCCGTCCATCCTGTCTGTCTTCCTTGGATGACCCCAAACCTTACTTTAAGTGCAACATCCCTCTGTTGCACAACTTTCCTTCAATGCTGGGTTTTTTTCTGGTGTGCACTAATGTATTCCTGTCCCAAAGCAGCTACAGAGGATCAATGTGTCAGCAGGCTGCAATGTTCATTGTCTCCGTTTTTGAGACAAAACTTCAAGAGGAAACACTCTGGAGTGTCTCCTCCAAAGGGAAAAGGGCCTCCTCTTTTCCTCCGTCAATGAGACAAATAGGTCACAAGAAGTGAAAGTGGGAAAAAGAAACCAAACTGTTTATTAACACAGAAACAAAACAGGGTAGAACAGGATAAAAAAACCCTCAAAACCTCAAAATTCCTGGGAGAGGG
The DNA here is from genome assembly GCF_000738735.6 of Corvus cornix cornix. Classification (NCBI taxonomy): domain Eukaryota; kingdom Metazoa; phylum Chordata; class Aves; order Passeriformes; family Corvidae; genus Corvus; species Corvus cornix. Next base: position 12,594,183 of record NC_047057.1, on the reverse strand, counting down.
AACAGACACGTGGGCTTAGACCAGCCGGGGCCACCCTGTGGGCCTGCTGGGGCCACCCACAGGCTCCCCAGGATCGGCGAGGAGAGAAGGGAGGCAGTGAGGCAAGGAGAAGGAAAAGGAAAAAAGAACAAGAAAAAAACCTTTTTCCAGCTATCCAGAATACAAAAGAAACCCAAAAAGCAGCACAGCGCTCCCGGTGCACTCCCTCCCGAGCCCTGCCAAGACCCCCGAGCCCCCCGAGCCGTTGGGCTGAGCCTGTTAAACTGCCCCGCACTTGGCCCCGTGGCCTCGACCCCGGGTCCATCTTAGAGGCACAGCGTCCTTGGGCATTGAGCGGATGGTTAAGGAATAGAGCGGCTTCATACCATCACCCCAGGACATTAATGCATGTGCATGCATGGTGGTCATCAGTCCACAGGTACAGTTCTGGGCTGAGGAAATTATGCTCTTAGGAGCTATGTTCCTAACTCCCCAAGATTCACCTGAAAAAAACTCCAACTTTTAATTTGTGGAATTGCACAGACTGGTAACACAATCAGGAAACATGAGAAAACGGAGAAAAAAACCACAGAGATACTGCAAGGTTTGGTAGTAAGAAGGTTCCCCCTTCCCCAGGCTTCCTTCTGAAGGTTGCCACCATCACCTTCACTTGGTTGGCTTCACAGACTATCACCTCACATCCTGGATGGATGCAGCAGCCAGCAGGACATTTCCTGTACCTTTGCACAGCTCCAAGGTTTGTAAAGCTGCTCCAGACTCCAGAGAAAGTGTGTGAAGCCTGTTCAGCCTGTATGGAGAAGCTGATGTTGCCTCAAGGCAGGGAAGGGACATAGAAACCACCAAGTGATCCAGCCAGCCATGGGAAAAGTCACAGAAAGAAAGAAGTGAGCAGGCTTCACTCTGGTCTTTGGGCATCTGCAGTCGTTCTGAGGCTGCAAACCACTTGTGGCAGCAACTGTCATCTCCTGCAGGGCAGAGCGGGTTGTGTAGGCCACATAAAATGCATATGAATCCCAGTCCAGTCCAGACTGTAAAACTGGTTTAAATGAAAACAGACTCAGGCACTTCTTGGACCGTGAGCAGACATCATCTCTGGAATGTCACAGCTCCCTCCAGGCCTCTGTCAGTGGGTTGTCCTTTTGCTGCCTTGATGGAGCGTTGGCCTTCCTCCCATCCCATGGCACAACTTCCCATTTTTGTTCGTTCGGTGGGCGGCGGAGAAGTGAGTGGCAGCAGCATGGTGACCTCAGGCAGGGCATTGACAACTGGAATGAATGGGAATGAAAGCCTCCAGCTGGCACCACTCCCTGTGGAGTGCCGTCCTGTCTGCCACGATTTTGGTTGGTGCCTGACAAAGACATGAGCCCTTCTCAGCTGTTTGCTGCAGCTGCAATGCCAGGGATGCCCTCAGATCTGCGTTCAGGTCAGGACAGGCACTGCAGGCACTCGCTAATCCCCTCCAGGAAAGTTCCTGCGGTTTATTCCAAATACCCAGTTTGAACTGGTTAATCCAGCAGGTGGGCCGGTCTGACAGGCGCTGACACATGTGCTGCTGTGGGTGAAGGTCGGCTGCTGCCCCAGGGCAGTGACAAAGCGGCTGGTTCTGCCGTCCCCAGCCAGGCCTCTGCCTGCACACCTGAAAGCCTTTTGTCCAAATCCTCTGCAGTTCTGGGCCATTTCCCATGCAGTTTTTAGTGCTTTTTGTCCTTCCTTCCTTTAAAACAAGACTTCTGTTGCTTCTCTGGTGAGACTAGTAAAGGCTAGAAGGATATTCCTCTTACATTTTCTCTCTACATCTTATTATACACCCAGGTGACAAAGTAATTTATCGTAAAGAAGCAGATGGTGTGAAAACATGACTGTTCCCAAATGCCACGGCATCCTAGCAGATGGCATTTTAACCTTGACCTGTGTTTTGCTGTAGCCTGGTTTATCTGGCTATCTGGAGAAATTTCAGGGAGTTGTGCAGAGCAAAAGGGTGCAGCTTGGTTTCTCCTTGTTTTCACTGCTCCTGCTTGTGTATGGCACAGGAAAACAAGGGGGAAATATCCTTTTGCTGGGACTCACTCCCTTGTTTCTTGTGAACCTTGAGTTCAATCAAGTTTTGATAAAATGGAAACTGAGGGCATGCAGAACACATTGAGGGAAGCATGGTGCTCAGTGCAGTGCATGCACTTCACATTTGGCCAAAGGTTGTTTGCTTCCCGTGCCTCCTTCAAGTAATTTCACTGGCATGGCAAACATCAACTCTGAATCCACAACTCTATCTTTGCTCAGGAATATTAATCTAAAATTGGGGTTTCTTTTCCTTATAAGCCTAATGAAACTTGGAAGTGCTTATTTTCCAGTCCAATAATGTTAATTATACTACATTCACTTCACATATATTATGTCAGCTGAAAGCCAGGCTGCTTTGTGAGTTGTTTGGAGGACTTTGGTAAATTAAATCAAGTAAGTGCCCTTCCTTCAGTTTAAGTTGCTTTTCCCAAGTCATGACTCCTCTCCTCCCTCCTAACTCTTTTGAGAGAGACTCTTCCCCTCCTTCCCAACTTCTCTGCTGATGTTAATGCTCTCAGAGGAGTCACTAGATGACCCTGTGTACTCATCCTAATTGCCAGTTTCTAACCATCATGACTTTTTATATCTAAGTGGCAAAGTCCCTTCTGTGAGCCCCATGATAGGCTCAGCAAGCCCTGGCAGGGAGGCGCAGGGAAGAGCTAGGGGCAAGTCCTCCTTGAACAACAGCAGGAAGATTTCCTAAAGCCTGTCTGTCAGGGGTGTCTGGGTTTTCCATGCAGTGCTACACAGTCTCTGTACAGATACCACTGCACTCAGAAATGCCTCGATCAAGGCCAAATATTGCCTTGAAATGGAGGCAGCTTGCTCTGTGCTAAAAATGAATGACCCTCCTACTTACACATTTTTGTCATATTTATCTGAGTAGCTTCAACTTCCAAATATATGGAAGGCTTTGTTGTCAGATGAAAAACCTCTGTAGTCAAAGTCATCTCTCTTCCCTATCTTGGGTAGCATTTACAGCTGACTCCCCTGTATCTGAGTCACCTGATGCCACAGCAATTGCTTTCAGGACAGCCCTGAGAATGGACAGTCAACTACAGGTGGGAAATCTGGGAATTTGCAGGCAGAATCATGGGTGGAGGTGGTGTTGTCCTAGGAGGAGCTGCCCTTCCCAGAGATAAATGAGAGATCCTGCCGTGCCTAGGGAGCAATGGGCACATCCAGCACATCCTGCTGAGTGGTCAGACTTGTCCAGGACCGTCTGTGCATATTCAGTGGTCTTGGTGGTCACACAGAGATGGACTTCACAGCAAGTGTCCTTTATGACTGACACATGTGAGGTGTTTTGGACCACGTGTGTGAGTGCTGAGTGGGTTGTCCAGTGTATGCACAGTGTCACCAAAGGGATCAGGATGCACCAGACTTACTCTGCACACACAGTCATTGTGTAGGGTGCTTGAACAAGATATGTCAATCCACTACAGACTTCCCTTTCAGTCCCCAAGCTGGTGCTCCTCAATGCATTTTGGCACTGATAATCATGTGGCCATAGAGTGGGTTGAACCAGCTCAGTGGTGCAGCTGACTGTGCACACAGATGAGCACCGGTATTGACACTGGAGAGGTGATGGGAGCGTGCAGGGGAGGGCAGGGCTGCTCCTCTTGATAGCAGCTCATGCTTAGACCGACATGAACCAGCCATGGCACCACATTCTTAGTGATTCATCTCCGATTTTAACATGTTGGATAGCCCAGGTAAAAATATGGCTGAGCATCAAATATGCTTTGATGAAGCTGATGAAGTCTTGAGACCAGCAGACAAATTTCTGCTTCTGTCTCGTAAAGGGGACATAACTGGGATACTGGGACAAGTGGTAGTTCTGATGGAGCTGGCCTGGACACAGGGTGGACTAATCCCTGCCACAAGAAAAGAGCCAGGATCACCAAGCCACGTGGCTGGACATGTGTGGAGACAGAAATTGTACCTGGTTTGAGTAATGCATCTGCTGATCTCCTCCGAGTTAAACTTTCTGACCGGTCCCAAGAAAAGGATCCTACTGATCTCTCACAGCTGTAGCATACAAGTAGAGTTTTTTCTGGTAACATGTCTGGTCCTTAAGTCAGGCAGTGAAGTCCTGGGTCGTGGTGCTTCAGCCCTTCTGGTTCTCTGTCTCTTCCTTCTGTGACGACCCCAAAACCTTTACAAAAGGGCACATATCAATGTCTTTGACTGGACCTTCACTTGACACTGGAGGGATTGGGGGGCTTGGAGGTATCCCTGGGCTTCTCATCTAACAACATGGTGTGCAAAATATTAATCTTGGTCTGGGCTGTACAGGGGCTCTGGAGTACTCTGTCTTCATAAATATTTCTCCTCCCTTGTTCTTTTGGAAAGTCATTTCCCTTTGCTTCCTGTTGTATTCAATAAATCCCTTTGCTTAAAAAGGTCTCTCGTTGATGCTAACCATCTAACATGCTGAAAAAAGGAGGGAACAGGAGTGAGAACTGGGAAAACTGCTTCAGGCTGTTTTCTGGCACAATGCCCAGCAGGCACTGCACCAGGCAGCTCAGACCTGGAGCCTGTTTTCCCTGCTGTGCTGCTTCATTTTCTGGCCTGGGACGACATCTGGCTGGCATATTCTTTTCCACACCCCTGGATGAGTGCTCCTTTTAGCTAGTTACTGCAGTACTTGGCATTAAAATACAGTGAAGTAGACTACAAAGTAGCATGAGATCGGCTTAAAAATAATGAGGTTTAAGTGCAGTTGAGCTTTGAATACCTTTTGTTTGCCCTCAAGGTTAGAAAACTTTACAATATGTGATGTCCATATTTTCCTGCATTTCATCACGACTGTGAGTGCTCAGAAGTCACTTTAAGAATAGGAAAAAAAACCCCAAACAAACTAAAACCACAACAAAACCAACAAAATGAAACAAACATACTACATCCATACCTCTTTATTGAGAAGTTCAGGATAAATTGTTTGGGCTTTCAGAATAACACTAGTTATTAGAAATGCTCAAAAAAAAAAAAAAAAGGATAATTAGCAATAGAAAGGAAAAGGGAGATAATGGGAAGAGAAACATCACAGAAATGGGAAAGAAGACTCATTACCTTCAAGATATTGTTCAAGTCCAGTAAGAAACAGGGGCTGTGATGATGTAACACCACACAGTTGTCTCCAGATTTTGAGTATTTTCCCAGTGTCTGGAAAGACTTCCCCCACTAGCAGCGAAGGGTCCTAGATGAACAGAATTCACCGTCTGGAAACAGACACTGCTGACTGTAACACTGGTCTTCTACACCTCCAGGCCAGCCTGTGCCTTCCTACATCCACCAAGTTGTACAAGCACAAGGAACTTGTGCTTGGCTTCTTTCACTTTGTTCTGGGTTTCAGCAGTGCCTTTGCATAACAACGTGTTTCAGTTTTCACTGACAACCTGTTGCAAATTTTGCAATCTACCCCAGCAATGCAAAACAGTTTTCACAAAACCTGGTGTTTTTACAGAGCTACTGCATGCTGGCAGAGTTGTTTCATGTACTGTCCAGGCTGCAGGCATGGGTGTGGGAGCCCCATGTTGGCTCAACCTGATTTTTTCTGGCTGGGGTGGGGAATTTTGGGAAAAAACACAGCTACAAATGTCAGGGTTACACACCAATAATTTCTCTGTTGGTCTATACACCTTTATTACTTCTCAACACAGTAATAAAGCTTTCTGACTTTAGCTCTTACAGGTAGAATGGACAAGCTTAGGTGAAATACATCCCTTCCAACTACAGCAAGAATATAATTCAGTACCAATGACAAGTTAGCCCTGGTAATACATTAAAATCTGACCTCTGTGCACATGTCTATGAGTTAAAAACATACTGTAAGAAGACTGGAATGGTTCCCCTTAAGAGTGTAGCCACACACATAGCAGCTGCTCTGATATCACGTGTCAGCATGTCCCCATTGATATTTACTTAATTATTGACTCTTTTGTCAGATTAATTAAGCATTGGAGCAGTCTGCCCAGAAACACCACTGGTACTTTTCACCACTGATGTTTACGGGACCAGAATGGAGAGTGCCCTGACCCCATGGAGCAGGAGGTTGCACTAGATGCCTCCCAAAGCCCCTCCAACATCAATGTTCCTGCAGTCCTGTGACTCCATGCCTTTCCATGTATCTCAGGTTCTGAGATTCTTCCCTGCACTTGCCAGGCTATAAAAGTTTAGCTGAGCCTCTTCCTCCTCTGTAATTCTTGTAAAAAGGAAAACAAGAAATACATGCTACTGGAAACCAGTAAAATGTGATGTGTTTGTGAGTTTTTTATGGGTTCTGAATACAGCTATGTATGTATTTTGCTTTTCTTCTTTGGAGGAGCCTGTAAGGGTAGATAGAGAAGCAGCAAAAAGGGGAAGGAATATATAAGGAATCTATAACTATATATAACATATATATAAGATATGTTTTATTTGGTGACAGCTGGAGGGATGATCTCCCTGTGAGAATAGAAGCACAGTCCAGTGATGACTGGCAAAGCTGAGTATCACCTGCTCTGGTGGTTCCTCAGAGCTCAACACCAAGCAGTGACTCCTATCATGCAAAAGCAGCAGGCAGTTATTATTTAAGTTGGCTCACATACGTGCAATGCCATGTTCTTTAACAAACTCATTTGGGAGGCCTGTTGTCTAAGGCCTCTGAGAAGACTACCAGGTGCCTCAGTATGAAATACATGAAATATATGTGTGTGGTGATAATTTCTTATTGCTTTGGGAGCTTCTCTGCCAAAAATCCTGTCTCAAATCAGTGTTGGCTTTGGACTTTTTCCAGTTTACTTCTCTGGGCTTTGCTATATCGTCAGCCTTTTCCTTCCTCAGGCAGTGCCTGTGTGGGATGGCTCTGCCTCTGGTTCCTGTTCTCCAGACTCCTTTGGGAGTGGTAGGGGCCTGGGGACATCACTCTGGGAGGCTGCACAGCCTCACCAGGCAGGAAGAGTTCATTGTTACTGGTATGCCTGCCATAGCCTGAATCTCACTGCACCCTCACAGCAGCCTTTCTCTCGTGGTCAATGTATTAATGGCTTCTAGAGTCCCTGCATGGTTCCTCTGGCATTAGGGGCTTTAGCTGCTCCCAGCCCTCATGCTGGTAATCCAGAATCAGATTTCACCATTTTAGCATTTCTCAGAGCAAATGCTATCTTGGATGGCCTAAATCTGATGTTCTGTTCCTTTAGGGACCATCCATTTTCTATGTTCTGTCACCTTTGAAGATGCTCATTAGTCTCGTATTGCATGAGCGGAGCTCATCATTGCCATATTTAGTATCATCTCAGAGTCATTATTTCAGTAGCCTCATTAACCTCTGCTTTTTCAACAAGAGCAATTTGGAGGAATGCTGTCCAGTTCTGGTTGTCTCCTGGTACAGGGGTTTGACTTTACCTACCAAACTTTTCCATTTGTTCTGATGCCTCCTACTTCTGCTGTTCTACCCCTCCATTCTATGCTCCCAAACTCCACTTGGAGCTTTGATAACTTGCAGCTTGCCCGGCTTATGCTGGAGCTGAGAGTGGGTCTGCAGACAACACCAAGCTGAGTGGTACACTTGGCACGTCTGAGGGATGGGATGTGATGGAGAGGGACATGGACAAGCTCCAGAAGTGGGCCCATGGCAGCCTCCTGAGTTTCAACAAGGCCAAGTGCAGGGTCCCAGTGACAGGCCAAGGGATGATGGTTTAAAGCTGGAAGAGAGCAGGTTAGATCAGGTATTGGGAAGAAATTCTTTACTGTGAGGGTGGTGAGGCACTGGAACAGGTTGCCCAGAGAAGCTGTGGATGCCCCTGGATCCCTGGAAGAGTTCAAGGCCAGGCTGGATGGGCTTTGAGCAGCCTGCTCTGGTGCAAGGGGTCCCTGCCCATGGAAGGGGGTTGGAACTGGGTGATCTTTAAGGTCACTTTGAACCCAAACCATTCTATGGTTCTATGGTTCTTTGAGAGGGTAAATAGAAATGAGTGTCTGTCCTATCTGGGAAATGCAGAAGCCTTTCCCTAGGAAGTGTGGGGCTCCATAGGTCTGGAAAACGCATTTAAAATGTTCAGCAAAGTTCTCATCCGCATTTACAGAGATAAAGCTTATTCTCTTCAGTCTCAGAAATTCAAACAAAACCACAGAAGTTCTCAAACTTTGTCTCAAACTTTATGCAGTGCAAGTTAATGTGGTGATGGTTTCACCTCTTGGATTTTGCCCTGTTTCTGGAGGCACAGGAGCTAACGCATGCACTGGTTTTGTTACCTTGATCTCTAGGAATGCAAATGCAAAGCTGCCTTTAAGGAGCTCCCGAGAACGACGCCCGCAGAGGCTGGTGAGCCCTTAGATGGCAGCACAGAAAAGGACAATATCCATCGTTCCTGGGGCTGCTCCAGGAAAGCCCCTCCACTGCTTTCAGCATCCCCAAGGTATCTTGTGGGTGAAGAATTTTCACATTGCTTCAAGCAAAAGGAATTAAAACCTGTAAAGGAGGATTTTTCATATTATATTAAAGCACATAAAATAAAAATTACCCCCTTCCCCCAAACAGTGATGGCATGTATTAAGCCTGAAGTTCTTTCAGAATTTCTGAATTATTTTATTCCCTATCCTTCTCAAGCATACATGAATTCAGCTATTTGCACTTGACAAAACCAGGAGTCATAATCCATATTGTTATCCCAATTTAAAACCGGTTTGTGGAGGTAAATTCAGCCCCAGCTCCAAACTTTTTGGAGCATCTTCACTCCCAGGCTGTTTTCCCAGGTGACTGAGCTGATGTTCAAACTTGGAGGCTGGTCTCACACTAGTGATCTCAGGAAGTGCTCTGCAGCAACTTTTGGAGCTTTTTCAAAAGGAGAAGAGCTTTGTAGTGTCTTGAAGGCAATTAGAGACCACATCTCCTCTTGGGAGTTGATGAGCATGATGGGCCTGCTTATACTTTTTCCCTGGAGATTTGTCTCTTGCAGAGGCAATACTTCTCTCGTGACTTTGTGAAGTGGAAAAGCTGTGTAACTGCTCGCCGTGGGGTTATGAGACTATCTGAAAGAAAGGAAGGATATATCACTTTACTTTTTAAAATGCAAAAGGCATTTCAGAAGGCAGCACAAAGTAGCACTAAGCAAAAATTTAAGAGAGACAGATGGGTAATAGAAAGCGTCACGGCAGTATCTGCTCACTGCAAGCCTTGGCTTTGTGTTTCCAGCACCATGACACAAACATTACTTGATCTAAAGGGAAGAGGATGGATTTTTCAACTCCGTCTTCTACCTTCTGCAGAATTCCGGGCCTTCTGTGAAAGTCTCTTCTCAAATTATTAATGTAAGCCAATGAGGATCAGAGGCCAAGGAGGAATGGCTGCAAGCATGGCTAATGTGTGCACGTACTGCCAGCTACTCCAACAACAGGCAGAGCCATTCCCTTCTGCACAGAGCTCCTTGGCAAGGAGAAATGTATAAACCTCTTGACTTCAGCACATGGGGGAAAAAAGTGTTGCTTTCTGGCACTACCTCAGAAGCTATTCAGCAGATGGCTGGCTTTTCAATGTGTGAACTAGTCAGGACAAATCTGGGGTGGGTTTTTTATTTATTTTAAACTATCTAGATCTTATTCCACTTCAAATCCTCAGAGAATCAGCTGAAACTACTAAAACTTTTAAATGCTTGAATGACATCAGACTAGCAGAGTGAAAGCAGACAGAAAGCTGCTGCGGCCAGCATTACATTTTCCTCCCTAGAACAGGGAAAGATGGATGGTGCGAGGGAAGCTGATCAGTTGCGCCGATCGAAATGTGTCCGAGCCTGGGAGGTTGGGCGTCATTAGAGCCCAGTCACAATAATTTCTACATCATCTCCAAATGCAGATACTGCTGCATCAGCAGCATGGAGGCAAATCCAGCATCTCTTTGACAAGGAAGTACTTACCTCCTGTTGCTGCAAACTCTGCAATGATGTGGCAGCCCCTGATGGCTCTGGTATACCTTCATGTAATGAAATTAGCGGGTCATCAACCTCTGAGCTTTACTGTGTCATCAAAATCACTTGTTTGGGATTTCCAATCTATTTAGAATTAACTGAAATGCATTGCTTTTAAAAGGAACAGGACTTCAGCATCCTAGAAACCTGGAAGTTCTCTATTTAACCATAATTAACTTATAAATAATTTACACTCTTCTTTCTCTTACTGTAAACCAAGTTTTATACCAAATAGAGTAATCAGGAACTTTATATTTTTGCCCATTTATAGATATGTAGCCAGGTACCAGAGGGTGGAGAGATATTTACCAACAAGGTTCTTATACTAGGAATTTGACCCATGCATACAAATCCCTGCCCTCCTTAAGGGACCAGATTTTACTTGGCCTTGACATACCTGAGGGATCTCTGTAGGTACAGACGTGAAGGAGGTGTCCAGGCTTGTGTTTAGGAGGGCTGTAATCCCAAAACCAGCAGCCCTTACCACAGATGAGCTGGAGAAAAGCACTATCACACTTTATTTTAGTATGCTACAAAAGTCATTGTTGATCTTTATTAGGTACTTTAATACCAAGCATACTTTGAAGTAACAAAAATTATTGTTGTTATTACTTTTTACAGAAAATCAGGTATTTCAACAGTTTTCTTTACAGTTTCTTCACTTAAAAAGAAATTAGAATTGACAAGTTACAATGGAGTGGGATGGGAAAGTGGTAACATTTAAAAAGATAAAACATGCTATTCTTACAGAGCCAACATTTAATGATGTACATCCTGGTACATCTCTCCTTCTGACTGTATACAAAGGGTTCATATTCACTGAGCTGCCCTGACAGGGTTGCGATGTCTTGTGATGAAACTTTTTGTTTCTGTATTTACAAAGGGCTTTTACATTGCACCATCACCATGATGCTAAACAAAATAAGACAGAGAAACCCTGTTTTGGTGATTTCTGTTGCAGCAAAAGTGCCATGACTGCAATCATGTGGGATAGAGGTAAACTCAAGGAGCGTATGAAGATGGTGATACGAGAGCACATCCAGCAAAGAAACCCTTCCACAGGCTTTGAGGTGCGAGTGTGGTTGTGAGCCAACAAAAGCAGAGAATGAGCATGGGCTTCACTGAGACACCACTTAACAGGGACTCCTGACTGCATCTGGCCCCTGAGGATGTGCATTTTCCAGCTGACACTGGTTGGACTAACCACAGATTTAAAAACCTGCCTGATGTGGGCCCTTAAATGAGTTTATGCTGCTTCATGTGTGAACTACTTGATTTTTACCTTCCATCCCTTTTGGGTCAATAGCAGGTACTGGGAAGATGTTTATGGTGGTTGACTGATTTGGGTGGGGTTTTTGACCACCTAGTGCTGGCCTGTTAGAAGTCAGGAGAATTTCCTACATACAGTTACAAGAGCAGTTTTGGATTAAAAAAAAGGGGTTGTTTATTTTTTTAAATGCTGCCCAGGTTCACAAATCAATTTACTTGGCTGCCATCCACATCAGTATTCAGTCTCTAAGACAAGCAGTGCCACAGTGGTACCTTGTTAGATAGAAAGGTTGTCTAATTCCCTGTATTTGTTTATTGGCAGTTTGCTTAAAGATAATTTTTCATTCAAAAGTAAAATAAATTTTTTGAGATTCATGCACTAAATTCTGAAATAATTTGTGTTGTAGAGTCAATAGTTAAAAAGCAGTTTTAATTCATGTTTACCTCATGTCTTCAGCATTTTGCATTATTTGGGATCAACACTAGCAATTGATTATTATTTCAGCCATTTCCCCTGAAAGCCAAAGAACAAAGCAACAGGCTTAAAAAGCCCTGAAGAAACCAGCATCGCAGTGCTCATTTTGGGCTGGATTCATCTGTGATACACAGGAGAACCTAGAGACATGTAGGGAGCAACGTGCTGATGGCCGCTCCTGAGCCAGGACAGACGTGTGCCTCGGTGGGAGTGTTAGAGAGGAGCAGAGAGGGGGTCCCTGCCTCGCTCTGTTGCTCTGTGCCTGGTGCTTGGCATCCAGGCCTTTCACTAAGAGCTCTTTCTTCATACTCTGTGCCTACTCCTCTTTTACTTCTCAGTGGCTTCTGGAACTGAGAGTGCCCTTTGGGACCTGAGGAGGGAATCACTTTCCCACCAGCACCCCAGGGCTATTTGCATCCAGCCCTCACATGGCTATTTACAATATATATTTGCCTACTAGTCTCTTATTTTTTGTATTGAGTTTAAACTCAAGGGTTTACTGAGTTGTATTGAGCTTAAACTTAAGGCCAGAAGGTCTCATTTTATCTGATTGGCATGGGCCAGAGAGTGTCACTCAGCAGTTGCATGGAAGAACAGGGAAAAGGAATGCCCTTGAAGTGAGCAGCTGTGTGTTACATTTAAGGGGTAAATTACTTTCTCCTATTAAAAAAGAAATCAAGGGCTTTTATTTTGTCACTTCAAATACAAACAATTCTATGCATCTTGGGAAATTATAGCATTATGATATTCAGTCAGACATACCTTATAGTATATATGCTTCATAGAACTAGAATATAGGTCAGAAATAATTTTTGAGTCTTAAGTTTGTTACAGACATATTAATTGGAACACATATGCAGTAAAAATTGAGAAGCTTTACAGTTTTAGTCAACTTATTATACAGTGAAGAAAATGAAGTGCAGCAATGTAGCAGTAAAAGTTATGCTTTTTTCACTAGGTAATGGAAACATTCAGAGTCTATAAATGCTAATTTAAGAGAGATGTCCTAACAGCTTCTCGGCTACTGGGATAGGAATTGTCTGAAGCTAACTGCCTCTCTACTGTGAAAGGTTTTAAAGCTTTTTGCTTTCCGTCCGAATAAAAAAATGACATTTACAAACCTCTTCAACGCATATATATTACATATGTTTATCTAGCAACAACTACACCCCTTTTAATTTATTCCCCAAATGTGACTTTTCATGCATGTCTTCTGGATGCTGTATTCCGCAACAGTTTCTAATGAGCTGGTGTGTAATCCATGATTGCATTTCTCTTCTGAAATCACTTCCATGTCTGGCTGATCTATGTTTAGAAGGTGGTGCTTATCCATCAGGCATTTTTGCACTTGTCAGCATTCTTCTCTGTTGAAGGCCCTTTCCCAAGCTTCTTCCCATTTTAATGTTGATGTACAAAAGCTGTTATTCATTTGTTTTGTGCTCATTCTAGTGAGGATTGGCTTAGTAGGACTGTGCAAAACAGAGAAAAGAGAGAAGCTGGTTTACTGCCAGCAAACATAAAGATGTTCACACTGTGCTTAGCTCAAGCTCAAGCCTCTGACCAATATTCTAATGCACTTCATTATACGCAACTCCATTTATCACAAAAAGTGAAAAATTTAATCTGCAGATAGGATTTGTAATCTGAAATTCTCAAAAATAATTGTTCATCAGCTAATTGACAAAGGAAGTCAAAATAATGATATTATTTCATTTAAAGTTTGAGCAATATGGAAACGAAGATACAATGCGTATGGGGCATGAATGTCATTTACTAGATGGATACCATTAATTGTGTTAAAATCCTGACATTTCTGTTCCGTATCAATGAATTCTTTCCCTCCCCTGAGGACACAATCCACATTTCGAAACATGATAAAATAATAACCTTGTGTTAAATTTCAAATGAGAACAGAGGTGTGGAGGTGTTTTCAAATCAAACTCTCCCTTGAAAACTAATTCTCACTGCCCAGTTTCCGTGTACTTAAGCAGATTTGCACACGGGGCGAGGGGACAGGGGCTGCGCTGGCACTGGGAAGCAGGGTGACAAAGGCTCCCCCTCCTCGCTGGAGGTGACAGCCCCCGAGCTGGTGCTGCAGGGGGCAGCCACTGGAACAGGGGCTCAGTGAGGAAATCTATTTGCAAAGGTAAAAACCTGGGTGCCCCAGCATTTGGCAGTGAACAGAAGGTTCTTGCACCAAATGGACTCTGCCAATTCACCATTAGCTAAACTCTCCCAGACCCCTGAGACCAAACCATGAAGTTGTTTATCAGGCAGCCTCCTCACTGCCTCCCGGGAAAGGGTCACTGCTCAGGGGGTCCTACAAGGCCACAGCCTGGGGGAGAGGACAGCCACTGTCATCACAACCCCACTTCCTTTGTCATAACACAGGGGCCTCTGCAGGAGACTGCTGGAATGCAGAACTAGGGGGGAATCACTATTTTTGTGGCAACAAAAGAAAAAGAATGAATTTCATTGTGAAATGAAAGGAAACAAAGAATTTCAGAACTAGAAACGCTTAAAAATGTTACTGTAAGGAGACTGAAATATTTCATTTCCTCCCCCCATATTACATAGAGCAGTCACCTTTTCCTATTCCCTCAAATTTCCTACACCCCTTGACTCTTGTGGTCACCTTGGCCTGCAGCTAATTCACCCACAGACCCAGAGAGTTTGGTGCCCCAGGGCAGGATACCCAGACCCCAGAGCTTGGGATGGTGGTACATGAACAAGTGAGCCTGGTGGTGGCAAACCCTTCTGCCATGGACCTTGGATGCCTGCTTCCCCATCAACTTACAATAAACTGACATTTTTCAAGCAAAGTTTATTTTGGAGGAAAATTTCTGACTTGCTCAGCATGTATCTACAGTCCAGATTTATTTTACAAGACACTTTTAATTGATGTTGCCGAGACTAGAAAGTAGCAAATAAGTATGCAAGAAGCATAAGGTGGAGTAGGGAGGGCACTGAAAAAGAAAAATGGGTCAGTTTTGCTTGTGTTAAAAAATTAATATGAAATATAATCTTGTGGTAGAAACATTTTTATGATGTGAGTATGTAATGGATTGGTACTTTCCAATTGCAAAAGAAAACTTGCCATTGATACCTCCATGAGCCTTCTTTCACCCTTTAGAACAAAAATGAAGGATAAAGTATGGATGAGAAATGGACATACTTGTGATAAATAACATCTATTTAAAATGGTCTGAGTCTGGAATTTTGGTGTATTTTTAAAATGTGGTTACTAATGTTATTAATAAGGTAATTAGTAATATAGGTAAACAACACTACTAAATAAAGAGAATGAAAACATGCCTGAGACTAATCTGTTTATTTGTGAAGTGAGATAAGGGGGTTTGTGAGCCTCTTGAACAATCTATATTTGGTGAAACTGAAATCTGGAGAAAGATAATGTTGCATGGTGAGGAGCATGTGTCCTGATACTCCTAGGAACAATCAAAGCTTAATAGAACTGAATGAGCCTTTTCTTTCAATTATTTTTAATCACAATTTCATGTACCTGTGTTATTCAAATGCCTAACATTGCTTATTGGATTCCCAGCAGCACTCGGTGTTTCAGCAGTAACATACTAAGACCTTTATTAATTTTTTGGACAAATTTTCCACACAGGTGTTATACACATGAAAGTGAAATTTAATAAATGCCAGAGGTGCCTAGTTACAAGACATAAGTAAGTCATTCACGTGCAACATCCTTCAGTCTGTTTTGTATCACACTATAGGCTTTTGACTCCTTGAAGTTTGTTTTCTTAGAGCTACTTACAGTGCTGTTGCCTAGAAATCAATTAATGAAAGCAGTCTTCATGGAAGCTGTATTACCCAACCACCCAGGAGCTCTGCTGTTAAGTTCCCTATTTAAAGTCTTTAAAGGCTTTCTGTTAGGCTGACCTCACCACAACAGAGTTATTACTCATAATTGACACATTCAGTTAGGGCAATCACTTCTGTTGACTGCAGAGCTGGGGTACAGTCAGCCTGGAGGGATTTACAGCATTTTAGTGTTCATGTGCATTTCAGAAAGAGGACACTGAGGTTTGTTTGTGGTAAAGATGAATCACAGGGAGATTTCCAGGTTGCTTCCAGACAAGGTATAAAAGACATACTGAATTTCAGATGGTTCCTTCCATGCTGTTACTGTAAAGTCAGCAAAATGAATAGTAAATATAGAGAGAAAGGCAGACCTTCTAGATCTGGGTATATATTATCTCAGACAACCTTAAGACTTTATACCCCTAATTGCCACCAGACATATTTAAATTATCTTCTTTGCCATGTATTTGACTGGCATCTAGAAAATAACACCTTTCCAAGTGTTAACCTTTTATTGCTGACTCCAAACACACACAACTGCTGTGCTAAAGAGCAACTGGCATTCATGGTCACACCAAAATTGGTACCGTTACGAAACCACATCAGCTGGCAGAAGGCCATGGACTAATGAAGCACCAGAGATCTCCTCCCAGTACCTCCACAGAATTCTTCCAGCCTAAACAGCAACATCATCTGCTGAATGCTGGCACTGTGTTTAGTGTATGGAGGGAGATGAAGGATGAGAGAAACATTGATGATGAAGCCCTGCAATTGAAAATAAACATGCTGAGGCACCTTGGATAACACTGCTGCGTGGGCCGTAGGCCAAAAAAAATTGGACATGTTCAGTTTTAATGAGGTGCTTGGAATTCTCACCTTTCTGCTTATAGAACCACAGAATCATAAAGGTTGGAAAGGACCCCTAAGATCATCAATTCCAACCGTTAATGTTAGTGTAGCACTACCATGTTCACTGCCAAACCATAACCCCACGTGCCACACCCACACACCTTTTGAACACCTCCAGGGACAGTGAATCCAAGACTTCCCTGGGCAGTGTGTTCCAGTGCCTGACAACTCCTTTGGTGAAGAAGTTTTTCCTAATATCCAACCTAAACCTCCCCTGGTGCAACTCAAGACCATTTCCTCTCATCCTGTCACTTGTTACTTGGGAGACGAGACCAACCCGCACCTGGCTACAATCTCCTTTCTTGGAGTTATAGAGCATGATAAGGTCTCCCCTGATCCCCCTTTTCCCCAGGCTAAACAACCCCAGCTCCCTCAGCTGCTCCTCATAGGACTTGTGCTCTGGGCCCTTCACCAGCTCTGTTGCCCTTTTTGGACTTATTGATCTGGGTCAACTCCTCATAACCACAAGATAGATGGTTTTGTTGCTTACATCAGGGGTGGTGGAATGCCACATGTGTTAAAACTCCACTTGTAGCCACTGTAGCCCAAAATTCAAACAGCAATATGTATTCATGGCCTGGACAATATCCCGATGTGTCTAATTAAAAAGCATGAAAGGCAGATAGACGCTCAGACGCACAGAGCAGCCGATGACCCACCATCTCTTATTTCCTTGATAATAAGAGTCTCTTTAAAACACATAAAACATCCAATTTGAGTGGCCTGAGAGAATTATTTTGTTCTTCATGTGATAATAGAGAGGTTTTATGTGCATTCCCATTTCCCTGCCTGCTGTGGGTACCTTTTCCCTCTTGAGCATCCCACCTGAGCATCCTTTGCCCTGGCCTCATGGTGGGGTGCTTATCCATCACCTGGAGAGTGACCCTGGGTAAACTGTGCTCTCAGTAAACAGCCAGGCACCAACTCAGGTCCTCTCCAAGAATCCTGATAATCCAAGCTGAAACTCTAGCATGTGTTTTGGAGAAGCTGTCCACAGATCATCCTGGAAACAGCTGTATGGCCAGGAGGAGAATAAGTGCTCTGCTGCCTACTCCTGCACTGCAGTTGAGACACAGTGAGGAGGGTACAAGGCTACCCTTTGGAGATGGAAAGAAGAATGGACAGAAATTCCCCAACTGTTTTGCTAGCAGCTCTCTTTCAGTGTTTCACTCTTCAGCATCTTCTCAACAAAATGTGATAGATGACCTGTCCACACCAGAGCTGCCCAAGGCATTTCCTCCTCCTCCTCTTGGCAAACCAGCAGGCAGGATCTGGCAACTGCCTTCTCTGCCATCACTCACAGCTATCAAAGACTACCTGAGAGGGCACGGGTTAAAGAGAATGCACAATAAACCTTGAGGAGTTACTAAAACTTTTACAAAATTTTGGGATTGAAATTGTGTGATGGTTTTGTCCATATGGCATTAGAGGAGAAGCTCATCTGAGCAGAAGGTGTGTGAGCTTGCTCTTCTGCTGCAGCACTTCCTTGCAATAAAATAGAATTGAATCACATAAAAACTGACAAGGTTTTTACCAACTCAGTATGCAAGCCCTGTGAAATCAGAGCTGAGTGGAACAGTGGCACTTATTCAATATGCCGGGTGGTATCTTGCTCACCCTGTTAGTGACAGCAGCTGAACTCCTGGGCTTGGCTTGTGGGAAGTGTTTCTAGGACTGTAGGAAATGGTTTCAGGAGCATTCAGGAATTTTCTAAACGTGGTTCAGGTGGTTTTGTTGTTAGAAGGCTCAGTTCATGGCTGCACAAGCACATTTCTAGCATGCAAGAGGATGCTGTGTCTGGGTGCTCCCCTCTGCTGCTTCAGCCCTAACTACCAGTGGGGCTCTGATGGCTGCACCCAGCTTTCTCTGTACTTTGGGGGTGGGGGGCAGCAGGGTAGCCAAGGGCTGTCTGGAATGGTGGGTGGCATGCCAGGATGTCCCCTTCAGGAGGGTGACCTCTCCAGGTTACTCCTCGAAGTTCAGAGATTCCTCACTGCAACAGAACCTTGGTAAGTGGTTAATAGCATGCTAAACTTCGAAATCTTAGCTAAGTGATATAAAGAATTGATTGTGCAAATATAATCTTTCAGACATAAACCACTGAACAAGTCTGGGACTACGACTGGATTCAGCCACACCTACACTTCTCTTTGAGAAGGGATTTAGAATGCAAGGGGTTTCTTTCTGAACCTCATGCCTCAACGACAGGGTCTCTCTGGCAGTTTTGTCTGACCTTGTCCTCTATGTAGTAAATAAACAATCTTGCCATTGAATCTTGTTAAACCATTGTTGCATTTACCATTGAACTTTGTTAAATCACTGTTTTATATCAATAAAGTATACTGTTGCTTCTCTCTTGTATATTGTTGCTGCTCTCATACAAGTGCAGCTGCTTCCATCCATGACAGATGGTTTCAGGGCCACAGGGGTGATGATGGGCTGAACAGGCAGAACGCTGTTTTATTAGACATAGTTTTCAGAGAAGAAACAGAAAAATGTTGAAGGATCCAGTCAAATAAATTTGGCCAGGTTTCCAGCATCGGTGTACAACACACAGCTGGACAGAACTTTGCTGTCAACTTACATGCTGTCATTCACAAGAAAAAACCCAGCACACCATCAGACCTAAAGCTACACTCCTTGAACACTTAACGCACTCAGTGACTGTCCTGCCCTCCCTCAAAGACTCTGGCCAATTCCTGTAGTTTTAAAATCCAATTTAATTTTACATTGGATTTTCCCCCCTTTTTCTGTTGTATGTAATGACTGAAACATGGCAGGATGAAATGGTTGTCAGTTCAGAGGCTGGTTGGTTGCAGGCAGTGTGCTGTGGGGGGAGAATAATGAAATCATCGAATGGTTTGGGTTGGAAGGGACCTGAAAGGTCATCTCATTCCAACCCACTTGCCATGGGCAGGGGCACCTTCCACTTGACCAGACTGCTCAAAGCCCCACCCAACCTGGCCTTGAACACTTCCAGGGACAAGGCATCTCTGGGCAACCTGTTCCAGGGCCTCACCACCCTCACAATAAAGAGTGACATGGCAGGGATACATTATTTTCAGCATTGTTTTCTCCAAACAGAAGTTTTTTGAAGCTATTACAACAATAAGCAAAAGTCTCCAGGACTAAAAGTGGTTGTCAAGAAAAATTGATCAAAAAAAAAGGCATTCAGCAATGAAGTCTGACCACCTTGTGCCAAGATATGAAAGGAGACATGTATTTGGAAATTAAGTCTGGAGCCCAGAGCGGGTTAGGGCAGACTAACCATTTGTGGTCTTGACTTCATGTTGGGGTCCCTCCCCCACCGTGTAGCCCTGGGAGAGGGGCCCTGAGGGCACAGACACGGGGCTTCCCTGCCCCTGCTCAGCCTCGTTCCCATGGGTTGGTTTGTGTTCCCTGCGCGGGCAGAAGGACCCTTGGTCCCGTGACTGGAACAGTTCCTCGGCAGAGCCCCGGCCATGCGGCTGGAGAAATAAACATCTCTGAAACAGCTAGCAAGAATCTGTCCATATATATTTCCTTTCCACGGGACGCCTGGTTTGATATATGCATGTTGCAGGATCCCCACTGCAACAACTTCATGTTCCTGTTTTCTTCCAGATGGAAGCTTTGAGAAAGGTGAGAAGATTTTTTGGGAGGAGAGAGAGAAGATGGAGGTTAGGCCTGGAGATGCATCTCACATAACATCAGCTCTCTTACAGTCAGATATCAGATGTGAGGGTCTAGGAAGTCCTTGGAGAGGTTCAGGGCCCTCCTGGGGAGACTCATTTATTAGGATGGCTCCCAGGATGGATGAGTGATGTTGGCTCCTGTGGGACTGAGACCTGGATGAGACAGGAGGCCTAAATCTGAGATAGACAAAGTGAGGTGTGTGAATCCTGGAGTTATAATTAACCAGGACAAAGTGATTAACTGCATTCATGGACACGAGAAGAGAGAAGCTGTTGCCCATGCATGGAAGATCTCCAGCCTGAAATATCAAAATATTAGGCAGCTTTGGATTAGTTGTTTGTAACAAGCCGTCAGAGACCTTGTCTGAGCACAGCTTGAGGATGGGTATTTTTAGTCCTTTTGGGGTGTGCCACTGTGCTCCAGGACTGCCTTCCCAGGGAGCAAACGGCTTTGCAGGAGCTGGGTTTGAGATTCCAACTACAGCTCAGGAAGGCTCAGTAAGATCAGCTAAACAGCTTAAGGATTGACTAGGCAGGGATGCAAGGAGTGGGCCAGCCTGATGGGAAGGCATGAGCCAAGCTACATATAGCAGTCAGCTTAGCTCTCTTGTCACTGAGATCGTGCCTGGAGGAGCAGGTGAATTTTGAATGCAAATCTTCTGAAATGGGGTTACAGCAGCTTAAAGAAGGCACCTCTTTAGAGCCTGGCAGTTTTCTTATCTCTGAAAGACCCTCCTTCAGCTACTCCTAAATATAGCCAGGTGGCAGTGACAGGCTCTAAAACTCTGGATATGGGCAGGCTTCAAGCTTCCCTGCCACCCTTCCTAGTCCCTGGCTCGGGTGGCTTTCCTCTGGTTTGAATGCAGCTCTAAGAATACAACATATGTGTATTTATTGGTGAGAAAGACAGGAGGAGAGTGACAGGCAGAGGGAAGAGAGAGTTATCCAAGGATGGATCAAGTTGTTGCTGTCATCGCTGTCATCTGCTGGCACCAGTCTGGGCTGGTGGAAACAGGGCTCCCTTGGGTGATGGCTCTGCTAGCCATGCCTCACTACCAACAGCTTTTGGGCTCCTCATCTGGGCAGGTTGGTGCTCATGGCTGTGCCTCCTAGGCAGGCATCACCATCCCTCTGCTACTGTCACACACAGCAAGTGTGCCCTGGACACGGCAGAGGCTGTGTGTCTGCCCAAGGTGAGAACTGGCACACTGAGATGCTGTGATCAAATACTGCTGAACAGTGGGCTGCCTTTTCCTCCATTTCAATATTTGCTTCTGTCAAGAAAAGGAAGATTTTTATCATAATGAACAAACACAGCAAAAAGCCTCCTATTCTTTCTCCTAAAGAGTTTTCTTTTACTGTGGAACATCACAGAAATGCTCCTTCCTCTGGTGGTCCCATTCCAGAAGGCTCATCAATTTGTCTTTTGTACTTGGTGGTGTTTCTGTCAAGTTTGGGATGGGAGTCACGTCTCAAGACAGGTTTGCTGGCATGGGAGATCTAGTATGTTGTTGGAAGGACTGGCAAGAGGCTGAAATGCCTTCATCAATAATGTCTTTCACATGAAGTAGCTTCCTGCTCTGCAGAGTTGTAGGCTCGAGTCAAGCAAAATCAGTCACTTGTTGTTCATCTATTTTTATTTCCTCCATGTGGTTTGCTGCAGTCTTTCTTTGCCCAGATGGTCAAATAAATTGCTGTCACTAAACAGGAGTCTCTGAACAGTGATTCCTAAACTCTTCCTGTTCTTTAACTGTTAAATGAGAAAATGTTTCACCTTCTTTATATTCTGCCCATTTGCTGTAGCTGTTTTTCAGTTTCTCCCCTGGAACCCAGAGGATCTTTAGGTATTTTTGTTTGTTTCTCCAGCCTTCAAGCTGCGTGATCAGACTGCTCAGAAAGGTCTGCATTGTCTGTATTTAAAAACTGTTACAAACTTTGATGTACGTGTTTTCTGGGAGCTCCTCTGAGGATCCAGCCATGTCAGTGAGGTACCTTTACAAGGTTCTGGGCATATTGGCCAGAAAAAGTTTGGGTCGGCATTGTACAATCCTATGCTTTTTTATTTTGTTAATAACATTTTATATCTAGCTTTAGTAGCAGTATATCTTCCAAGAGTTTTCCTGTGATAGACAATGTTAGATGTTGATGTTGGCACGTTTTTGGTTTGGGGAAACAAACATTGCTGCCATTGTTACAAAGCTCTCCTTGTCTGGGCTGGGCTGTCAGGGCAGGCCGGAGGCAGAGCCCAGGGCCAGCGTGGGCTGCGGGGCTGTGAGTGAGCCCCAGCCTGCAAGAGCCACTTCGGTGCCTGCTCAGGCTCCACGCCGGCTTGAGCCTGCTTTTCTGTGAGCAGGGAGAGAGTGGGAGTTCGGTGCTGGGAGAAAGCCAAGATACTGAAGCAGATTCTTGAAGGTGCCAGCCAGGATCTCTGTGTAAGGAAGCTGCTACGATGGGGCTTATTTTAGTGATGTGACAGAAACGGAGCTCTGCTCTTTTTTCAACAGACAGGATTTCTCCAGATGATTTCCCAATTCATATAGTGAGTCTTTCCTCCTAACAGAAACAAAGAGGGCTGTGACAGTTCTCTGGCCATTCCAATATGTTAATATGACATCTCTGTGAATGAAATTTCCTGAAAAAAGATGCTGATTTTTTTATTATAACATAATAACTAAAGCATTGCAAGAAGTTTAAATGTCACAGAAAACATAAGAAAAATATCAATGCTGACAGACCTTAAATGCTGCAGAATAATAAAAACATTTAAACTCTCTCCTTTTTTTGGTGTGAAATGAATTTCCCTGTTCTTTGGCCAGTGCCAAAGCTCTGTGACCTGGGAACATGGCACAAATCCATGCTGTGCAAAGGCACATCCAAGGATTTCCAAAAGTTTTCCAAACTTTCTCTTTGTATGTACTTGTGCTGATGGGAAGAGAAAATTTGATGAATGAATTGGGCTGGGACTGGGAGTGGGGTTGTTGGGGCTCACCATGGAGGGGAAGGGTCCTGCAGCTGCAGGACTTTGTCCAGAGCACCTCTGGGGCAGGGGCTCACCAAGGCAAGGCTGTATTTCCTTCCTCCTGAGACACTCCTCTCTGACTGGTTGGCTGCTGTAATGTTGGTTCTCAACCAAAACCTGCTAATGAGCTGCAAATATTGATCCCATTTCTACCTTCGAGAAAGATACAGGTGCCAATTTACACGTTTATGGGCAACAGGAAGATAACGATCTGGAGCAGCTTTGGTCTGAGATTTCAAAACTGCAGCTTAATGATTAGCTTACCGAGCACAGGAGTGTTAATTAACAGGCTAGATACTCTCTAGGCAAATAGGAAGTATTTAGAACTGTGCATTAGGCCTACAATTGTTTCCAACGGTATGAAATTACATGTTAAACTACTGTAAAAATCTCTGTGGGGTTAGATGATACTCAGCTAGAGGAGAGTCTGGATTTGGGAGTTGGCACAGCCAGGGTCTAGGGAGAGGGAGAGGGTGAGCTTTTTGGTGAGTACCATCTGCCATGAAAACCTGCCTGATACGCAGCAAGGACAGTGTTGAGTGCTCACAGTCTTGAAGGCTTTTCTGCCATCTTCCCTTTCTTGCTCCAAACCCAATTTATGCAGGCTTTGGACAATATATAAGGATTTATTATTGCTATTAATTTATATTAGTCCCTTAAACATTTTCTTGAGTTGCTCTAGAGGTGTGAAGGGCACTCTTGTAAAAGAAAGAGATTCCTTCCCTGAAGAGCTTTGAGCACAGAAGGCAAACTGCAATTAGCAGTGCAGAGAGAAAAAAAAAGCCATCTCAGAGAAGGAAGGGGAGGGCTGTGTTAGGAAATTTCCAGCTGAAAAGCATGCAGAAAGGCAAACTGGTTTGCAGAAGCCCTGAATGACAGGTGTAGTACAATGTCCTCTGGGCCAGAACAGGAAGATAACATCCCAGTATATCCAGCAAGCCCTATAGTCTTAGGCAGGTATCCATGTGGTGCTGTAGATAGTTCACCTTAATTCCTTCTCTGGAAGGATCACACCCCACACAATATAAGATCGACTCCAGGGCTTAGAATTCCTGATGGCTTCTTTCCCCCTCCTGTCCTGCACCTGATTCACACAAACACATGGACAATTTTCCCATTGTTTGGCTATTCCCACCAATGACCGTAAGACAAATCTTGGTAAAATGCACCTTTCAATGTCAGAATGCCACTGTAACAGGAAGAGACAGCAGGGCAGTCTCGAGCATCAACCAACCCCGTACAAAACACTAACAGAAAGGGGGGAAATCTCCAGTCCACCATCTCAAATCAAACGCCAGTTTCACGAGGATTCCTCAAAGGTCAGTCACCAGTTTCTCAGAGACAGCAATAATTCAGAACAACCTATTAGATAAAGAAGATACTGATATAGATTTGCTCAGAAATGAAGCTCATCTGTAAAAAGGGAGGCAGCTTAGACAAAGGAAACAAGTCTGTTCCAGTTGCGTCCCCACAGCTGCATTTGCGGCAACACTCCCTGGGGAGCCTTTTTCTCCACCTACAGCCTTAGTGAAGGGGGGGTTAATGCCCTATCCTGCTGTGGAGCTCTAGAAAAGCTCCAATAAAAGCTTCCACCCACCCACACCCTAAACAAGTAATATCTGTCCATCCTTCCCTTTCATTTTGGTCCATCAGGGTATGGCCAGGTCAGCAGTGGGGGCATAGGAGACCCTGTGTGTACCCTTGGTGCTGGGCTGCTCAGGGACCAGTGCCACTGCCGCTGGCCCTGCTGGGGCTGCCAGGGCTGAGGGTCCTGCCGATGCCCCCTCTCCTCCAAGAGACCCTGGCAGTGTCGACTTTCCAGTGCAGGTGCTGCCTGTGTTTGGTATCTGGCACTGAGACACCTCCTCGGTGCTTAAATAATAACGATGGATTTCTGCTCTGGAGTGATAGCTTGTGCTGCGCAGCTGGGTTAATGTGTGTCAGCTGTCATCGTCCCTGTCAGCCGCTGCTGTCACTGAGCAGCAGATAAGTAAATCTGTGATGATGCATATCCCAGAGAGAGCAGGGATTAAATATTTCGTCGCCTCAGACACTGAAACATCTCCTAATTTGGTGTCCTTTTCCAGCGGTCACATCCTCTCGGATCGCCCAGCCCTGGGGAGAGCAGAGGCTGCCTGGGTTTCAGAGACCACGGGGCCAGGCATTGCTGGTGGCAAAGTCCCTGCAGGCAGGGCGAGCCAAGCTGCTGTGCCAGTCTTGGCACATTTAAAAATAAGCAGAAACTCAAGGAAAAAGAAAATCCTCCTTTTTTCCCAATGGGCATGATAAGGCAGTTGAGCCTCTGTTGTACAGACCAGGGACAAGTGGCCTAGTGCCCACCTTGGGCTGTCTCTGGGACACGCTGCTGAGCACCATGGACTGAGCATCTGCTGTGTATGGTGGCTCACTCCACTTGGGCAGCACTGTGGAAAGCATCAGCAGTGGTTGTAGTTAGGTAAATGTGCTTGTTTCATGGTGTTCCCAAAGTGATGGGTCACTGAACCCTGGAGATGAGCTTGGTGGTCATTCCCACAGCCCTTACATCACCACGTGTCCATCCTCTTCCTTCTCTGTGGTGATATTCAAAGCCCTTTGCTAGCAAAGTCTCATATTATCGCTTACTTGGAGACAGGAAAAAAAGCTACAATTCAGATTTCTTCATATTTTTGGACTTTTCTGCTGTTGCCCATAGGAACTTTATATTGAAGTAATTTTCAGTGCAAAATACCGATTTGTTGACACTGAAATTTTCTCAGATGCTTCTTTTTTTTAACACATGAAAGGAGCTATATGTGGAAAATGAAAGAAAATGCTCTGATAAACAAGACCTTGGCTACTTTTAGACTAACTACCTACAGACACAAATAAAAATGAAAATGTCTCCTTTTTTTTTTCACACTGGAAGAGAAGGAAGACCCATCCTGTTAGTGCTGCTCATGAAATAAAGTCCTCGTTTTCCAGAAAGACTTAATGAACCATAAACCTTCAAAAACCAGGAAGACGTATGAACATGAGTTCCGAAAAGCCTGATTTCTTTCTTATTTCCTGAGAGCTAGTGGTTTTCTTTGCAATTTTGAGGAACAGAAGGTTGGTTTTTTGTTTGGTTTTGTTAGCATCTTTGTTTGTTTGTTTGTTTTTTAAGCTGAGATTCAAGTACAACACGTGACTCAGAATTGGAACTTGGAAAAGAGAAAGCATGAGCAGTTGTGACACTTCTAAACCTGTAGGTACTTCCACAGGCATTTCATCTTCATCCCTTCCTTGTCTTCATATGAACTAATCTCTTTATCTGGACAACAGATAGAGTGTATCTTCCATTTGGGTATGTTCCCCTATAGGTCTGTGATTGCACTGACTCTGGGACCAGTAGCTGGACCTCAGCAGGAAACAAACTGAGGTTTTGCAGGTGGATCTTTCTGCTTCCCTGTTATGTAAGGTCCCCAAATCAGTATTCATCTGTGCACTGTGAAGTAGCAGCATTTCTGCTTCTTTTTGATTTTTTTTTCATGTGGGGAAAGTATAGTTTCTTCTGGCTTCTTACATAAAAATAGAAGATTTTATGAGATGCATTTCCTTCAGGCCCCACAGAGTAGATTTTGTTCTGTAATAAGAGACCAATGTGTTTTAATTGCTTGTTGTAGACTATTACCTGTTAAATTTGTCTGACAGTGTGACACCAGCAAAAAACTTCTTTTCTGTTTTACTTCCTTCTACGTTAGAGCTGTCAAACAACTTGAACATCTAAGGATAAAACATGACAGATGACTCAAATATGTGACAGGTCATAAAATATTGATTCTTCAAGTTACCTGCTAATGAAAGACGTCACCATGGGTAAATCTTCCTTACTTTGGATTCCTGACTTTTAATTGTTATCATTCCAGTTTAGGTTGTAGTCTAGAATTAGGAAGCAATGGGTTGGGTCCCAGGAAATGCAAAAGCCTATAAATAAGGAATCAGTTCTACTTTTCTTTAACTAGTGTTTTTTATCTAGACTCCCAGCCATGTTTTCTGTTAAAATCTACATCTGATGGAAACCCTTTTGGACCTTTCTGGGTCTTTTTTGATTTAGTAGAACCAAACCAGCTCCTAAGATCATATTATAATGAGAAGCACCAAGGATCAATCAAGGACTTCCCATTGGGATTTTTTTCCCCAAGAGAAGAACCTTCTCTTGATCATGTATGAAATAAATAATAATTACTAGATTTTTTTCAGGATTTTGCCATTTTCCCAGTTAAGCTTATAATTTTTAGTATTTTTATGTAATTTTCAACTAGCAGCAGCTCAGTCTGGGTTTTCTTGTCTGGTCCTACTGGGTCCTTTCTGTCAAATGAAGGCAGCATTTTTTTGGCTAGAGATCTCTATGTAAGATCTTTTGGCAGGAAGAAAGGGACGCTGCCCTACTTGAACCTACCTTTCAAGCAAAATCTGGAAAACAATGTTCGAAATTATATTAGTAATCTCTTGAGTAGGGGTTGTATCTTGTACAAGTTTTTTACTTCAGCAGTGAAATGGTGGGAACTGCCAGCCTCCTGACTCAAGCCTGTGAGAGCAGAAGTGTCTTCACTTCTTAAACACTTCCCTGTCTGTGACTGAAAACTTCCCACAGAAAAGTTAACATCATTCCTCCTCAAAGGAGCCCTTTCTAATGCGGTGAGACCCCTTTCTAACAGTGAGCTTTCAGTGCAAAAGTATCTGGTGCCAGAGGAGCGCCAGTGCAAGGACGTGTTGGAGGCTGGCAGACATTCAGCTCTGAGAGCAGGACGTGCTGGAGTTTGACATGGTCTCTGCTGCTGTTGAGGGGAAGACCCCTGCTCTCCATAACTCCCATGCCTGGAAAACTCAGTAGCCCACAGGTGCCAGACTGTCCCTGCTCCAGATGGAATGAACAGTGCAGAGGAGCTGATGTGCTTTAGGCTGTTTTACTGGAAGCAGAAGGACATAGCCTTTGTGCAGCTTTGGAGGGATGGACAAGCTCTTCCATGACGCACCATGCAATTATTCCCAGGGCAGATCCAACCTTAGGAGTGCTGAGAATCATAGGCCAACACTTGTAAACAAAAATACTGCCCCTTTTCCAAGGGAGGGGAGTGCTGACATGGCCAATGCTGACAGCAGGAGCAGCTGGGTTGCTCCCAGGCACCATTTGCCACACTTGGAGGATTTGGATGGTGCAGCCAGACCTTGAGAGTATCTCTCTGGTAACCAAATTACCACAACTGGCACTTTAATTCTTCACTCAGGAATTAAAGTGAGATGAGAAGACCAACCCTTGTATCACAGCAGCCCCATTGGGGGTGGATGACAAAAAGTCTATCGAAAGTATAGAACAAGCATTTGATGAACACTTGCTGATGTAGCACCTGTGTGCTTGGAAGGTTATCTGTTTTCCACTTCTATAAGCCAGACTACAAAAGGACTTGAACCATGAATCTGAAAAATCTGAAAAGCATCCTCATAGCATTTAGGAAACATTATTTAGATAAGCTGCTATGAAAATAAATGCAAAACTTGTTGGAAAAACATACTGTTAGAGTGGTGATTAGTGGCTCACTGTCCAGCTGAAGGACTGCATTTATTAGAGTTTCATGGGGATCTCTCTCAGGTCTGATGTTATTAAAATACTTTCACTAACCACTTGGATAGTGGAATAGAGGATCTCCAATGGAATAGAGGATGTCCTCCTCCATTTGTAGGTCACAGTAATTCAGGAGGGGGTCCAAGTGTGTTGTCGGACAGAAACAGTATTCAACATTTATCATGAGTTAGAGAAACGGTCTAAAAAACAGAACACAATTTAATAGCAATACATGCATGGCAGAAGAGGGAGTTGTACATAAAAGTTAGGGACCAAATGACCACATGATCCCACAAGGCCTTTCTGTTGTGAAAAATTGACAAATGCCCTACCATTTTGGAGAAGCAGAAAAATTTATCTGCAAGATGCACAAAGTGAGTCTACCAGGCTGCTCAGCAAGGCCTCAGCTGCATGGTTGGCTTTTTGGCACCAGACTGTAAGGGAGAAGTGAACCTACCTGGTAAATACAAGAGTGGAACAACAAGAGTGTCAGAAGCCTTGGAATTCTTAATGTAAGAGAAAACACCGGCAATTGATTTGCGTAATCTACAGGAAAGGAGACTTACTGGACATAACACTCTTAACTATGAAAAAAAGCTGCTGTGAAAATGAAGGGAATAAATCACAGGAATGTGACAAGTAATGGACTTAGAGTGCAGCCAGGGAAATTTCACAGACATTAGGAAAACCTGTCCAAGATAAAGTCCCTTGGCCTGGGGAGCAGCTGCTGAGAGAGGAGTGGGAGCTGGTAATGCTGGGGGTCCTGCAGTGCTCCCCTCACCAAAATGCCCCCACTCCCTGCAGCCAGGCAGAGCTAGAGGCACATAAAAACCCACATTGCACCCACTGACGTCCAACAGGGAGAGAGGAAAAGAAAAATGCCCCGTCGCCATCTTATACCCTTTGCCCCCACAGGAGGGACAACAGCCCCGTGAGGATGCTGGGCTACAGGGGCAATTCATAAAGCAGGGCTCAGGTGACAGCAGTGTCTTGCTGTTCACCACATCTCCAGTTGAAGGGACTAAATTACTTAGGAACATCATGTTTTCTCCCCAGGTGACTTACACAGAGGGCATTTCCACTGATCAGGGAAGAACGATTCCCCAGCCCATATTTCTGTGCCAACTGTACTGTCTATTTTTAACAGCAAGCTGCCATTAGCATTTGTTTGCTAAAAATAAACACATTTCAAATGCAATTCATTACCTAGCGCATTAGGGTAAAGGCAATTTATTCTTCAGTCAAGAAGAAATATTTTTAAGAGATAAATTGGTTCATGCAAATATCAGTGACTTGCACTCAGTGCACGTGGTACCAGCAGAGACAGTGCTCTGATTTCAGTCAATTGATGGGATAGAGCACAAAATTCAGGAAGCTGCTCAGTGCAACATCCTATTTAACTTAATTAAAAACATGACGACAATTATTATGTAAGAGAAAAACAAAAAAGGGTTGTGGGGTGGAAGACACGGTTCTCCCTTAGAGCTGCAGCACAACAGTGTAACAAATGGGCAGATAAGATTCTGAGCAGGTGGTATTCTTTATTATATTGATGATAGTGGCTTCCTAAAACCTAAACATCACTGCTTCTTGCTCACAGAACAGGGGAATATTACAAGAGCACAATTCTGAATCAGAAAATACCAGTACAAAAGGATTTAAAAATGGGTTTAGATGAGCTGCTGAGACAGGAGCTGGATGGTGATCTCTGGTGAAGCTGTCCTTCATGAATCCCTTAGTTTCCTTTTTATTTAAAAAATCAGTTTCCAGAATGTTTTGTGGAGATAAGGTACTTGAAGCAAAACTTGCTGTTTTTTGGCAGGAGGATTTGGAGGGCATGTAGTGAATTCCTGCTCTGAAGGTTCACAACTAGGAATTGAACCTGAGCCTCACATGCCCCCATCTCCTTCAGAAAAAAAATAACTCACCATAAATAAATAACAAATCATAAAAAGAAAAATATCGACTCAGAGTCCTCAGGATATCTGGGGGAAAAGCAAAGCTTTTATATCCAGCCACTGCTAATGCAGCAGGTCCTGCAAAATCGGCACAGTCTGATTTTCCCCACTAGAGGGGACTGCGGTATCTGCAGTTACCTGCTCACTCACAGCAGTTCTGGTAACTTCAAAATATGTGGCATTACTAAGAAAATTAATTACTGCTACTTGTAATATAATTTAAAACAGTGTAAAATTGGAATATGTCAGAAACGCTTATTAAATGTACAAAATGAAAAAATAATAATTTCTTGGATTTAGGTTCCTTCATTAAATGTTATTTTGAAGTGACCAGATTTTAAAAAAAAAAAAAAAAAAAAAAAAAAAATTAAAATCTCCTAGTTTATCTGAAAAATGTGGGGTGTGTTTCTATATTGTTTTGCAATGTACATATGAAGTACTTCAAATTAAAACACAGTCTGTTTAACATCAGAAACCTAATCTATAAAATGCTTCTGATGATTCACAGTAACTTGTGTTAAATCTGCAAAAACCAACACCTTGCTGTCCCAAAAAAGTTTGGTGGCAGGATCCTTAGCTAATTGCAAACACTTGAAACAAAATGCAGAGAGAGAGATAAGAGCCCAGGTGTTCTTCCCACCTTGGATGTGCTGCTGGGGGATGCCACAGCAGGTGGCATAAAGAAGGTTCTGAATATGGGAGAAAACAAGTTCTGACTTCTTCTCATGGTCTGTTATCCCTGCAGTTTTGGCACTTCAGCATTTCCAGGTGCCTTTTTCACCAGAAATGCCCAGCAAAGTAGCACAAGTTAAAGCAGATCTGCAGTTGTTGAGGTTTTGAATTCCTGGATAGGGAATCACAGAATCATAGAATTGAGGTTGGAAAAGATCTAAGATCATCAATTCCAACCTCTAACCCATCATCACCACGTTCACCACTAAACCATGTCCCTTAGTGCCACATCCACACATCTTTTGAACACTTTCAGAGATGGTGTTTCTACCACTTCCCTGGGCAGCCTGTTTAAATTCCTGGTCACTCTTTCAGTGAAGAAATTTTTCCTAGTATCTAATCTAAACCTCCTCTGGTGCAACTTCAGGATATTTCCTCTTGTCCTGTCAGTTGTTACCTCCTTTCAGGCAGTTGTAGAGAGTGATAAGGTCACCCCTGAGCCCCCTCTTCTCCAGGCTAAACAACCCCAGATCCCTCAGCTGTTCTTTGCAAGAACTATGTTGAATGTGCACACACTGGTGCCTAGGGCACTTGCCAAGGGCCAAGACTTGGGTTTGAAGCTGGTTGTTCCTGCCATAGGTTTTGTTTTACAGAGCTTTATTTGCGTCAGTTCTTACTAAGGGAGCAATAGTGGGAGATACCTCCTTCATTCTGCGATTCAGCCAAACGTGGGTTGTGCTGCACCTTCTCCCCTGCCACAGTGGTGATCCTGTGGGAGGACCTATTTGCACCTCTGCTCACCACTGCATCTCTTTGGCAAGATCAACCCCTGGTTTATTACTGATCTTTTACTGCAAATCATTAAACCAAAATTAATATTGTCTATCTGCCAGTTGCCAGCAGTTTTCTTGTCTCAGTGTCAGAGACTCAGAAACCTGCAGAGGTTGGCAGGCACCTCTGGGGCACCTGGTCCTACCACACTGTCCAGAGGATCAGCTAGAGCAGGTCACTCAGGGTCACGTCCAGTCAGGTCTTCAGTATCTCCAAGGATGGAGACTCTAGCACCTCTCTGGCAGCCTGCTCCAGTGTTTGACCATGCTTGCTGTAAAAAGGGGGTTTTTAAAGTTTAAATGCAATTTCCTGTATGTCAATTGGTGTCTGTTTTGTCTTACACAGTGCCCAGGCCCTACCAAATAGAGTCTGGTTCTGTGTTCTTTACTGGGCCCCCATCAGGTATGTATACACATTCGCAAGGTCCCTACTCAACCTTCTCTCTTCCAGGCTGAGCAACACCAGCTCTCCTTTTCTCACAGGAGAATTGCTCCAGTCCCTTAATCATTCTGTTGGCTCTTCCCTGGATTCCCTCCAGTATGTCCACATCTCTCTTGCACTGTGGTGCCCAACACAGGACACAGCACTGCAGGTGTCACCAGTGCGGAGTGGCAGATCCTGTGAACCTGCTTTGTCACAAGGGCACATCATTAGCTCACGGGTAACTTGGTGTCCTCTAGGATCCCAGGTCCTTTCCTACCACGATGCTTTCCATCTGAGTGGCCCCCAGCACATTCCAGTGTGTGGGCTTGCTCCTCTCCAGGTGCAGGACTGGAAGTATCCCAACTTCACAAGGTTCCTGTCCAGCCATTTCTCCAATCTGTTGAGGTCTCTCTGGATGGCATCATAACCCTCTGCTGCTTCAACACTTCCCCCAGTTTTTTATCTGCCATATCATCCAGCTTGACTTTGTACCACTGATCACAGCCCTTTAACCTGGCTGTTCAGCCAGTTTTCAGTCCACCTCACTGTCTAGTTGTTTAGCCCACACTTTATCACCTTGTCTGTGGAATTATGGCAAGCACTCAAAATCCCTGCTAAAGTCAAGATGAACAATGCCACTCACTGCTTTCCCCTCGACCACTGAGACAGTCACGTTGCTGTATGAGGTTTTCAGGTTTTCTCAGGTGTGATTTCCCCTTTGTAAATCCGTGCTGACTACTTCCAATCAGCTTCTTGTTCTTTGTGTTTGGAAATAATCTCCAGGACTATTTACTCCATGACATCCCCAAGAACTGAGGTAACACTGCTGTGCATATTGCTCCCCACATCATCCCTCTTGGAGATAGGAGTGACACTGAAAGTCTTGTCTATGGTATGCCCAAACTTATTGAAATTATTTAACTACTTTTTTGATTCATTTGGTGAACGGAAAAATAATTTCCACAGTCATCTTCTTACCATGAGAATGGCAATCTTCTCAGGTGCCTTCCCAAGCAATGGTTTTCCTTGATTGCTCCCTCCATTCCAAACTCTTCATTTCCTGCTGTTCTCTTTTCAGGGAGTGTGACCAAGACACCAGCCCAGTGCAGGTGAATCACTGGGATGTTTCCTCACACACTGGGCTGTCTCCAGAGGACTGAACCTCTGCCACAAGCCCGTTCAGCTACTATGAGGAGGGAGTGCAGTGGGAACTGAGAGTGGCTCAGAGGACAGAGTGGGAAATATGAAGATCTTTTAAAGTTACCTTTTCTTCTCTCTCTCCCTTTCCTAATTGATTCTTGGTCCTGAAGAAACTGCTGTGGGATGCTGCTGTCAGAAACATGATTCCCTTACCCCCTTATTTTCATTACTCCCTTTGCACATGACAAGCAATTTTCTCCCATTTATTAAGGTTATCTCTTCCTATACCCATCACAAGTTTCAATCTCCTCTGTCCTTTTCTGCTTTCCATTCTCTTCTTTTTTATTCTAAGAAGAGAAAAGGAGGAAGCACTGGCATCCCAATTATTTATATGCAAATATTTCCTCTACTTTTGTCCTGATTTAGCAAAATTTGGAGTCCCAAAGGAGCAGGCAAGAGACTCACTTTTATTCCCACCAGGCATTCTTGCAGGTTCATTCCTGGCTAGCAAAGCAGTTTACAAGACCAATGGAAAACTGACATTCTTTTATCCCTGCTGCAAAATTTGTTTCATAATTATGTACCCTATTCTAAAATGTATATGTGGCCTTAATCCTCCTAATAAGTAGGGCTTAATATGTATAAAAAGCCTGCTATGTACATCATCTCAGCACAGAATTTCAATTTCTAGAAAGGCTGAGACCGAATTAAAAAGGAAACACTGTGCATGGCAATGAGCTCATTTTGACAGGCTGAATTAATTTTAAATAATAAGGAAGTAATTTCCATCTCACTAAATGCCTGCATTTTCCTGTAAAAGTAAAATACTATAGTCAGAAAGATACTCTTGAGAAGTTTCTCATAGAGATAAGTAAACCAGATAGCAATTAAAAAAGTAAATAAATTGTAATTACAATAGTAAAAGGCAGTATTAAGTATTAATGCACTTCAAGCCCAGCTACTCTGATTGATTTCTGCTTTATCTCATTAGCTTTATAATCAGAAAAACATAATCATATGAAGATACATAT
The DNA here is from genome assembly GCF_000738735.6 of Corvus cornix cornix. NCBI lineage: Eukaryota > Metazoa > Chordata > Aves > Passeriformes > Corvidae > Corvus > Corvus cornix. The sequence continues at coordinate 12,559,366 of NC_047057.1, read as the reverse complement.
ATTTAAGCACAGACAAATACCTCCAGCAGTTAGACATGGCTTTAAGGATGCAGTCACAACTGCCTGATGCAAAAGAAAAGACCATGAGAAAAAAAGGCATGGAAAGATGTAGAGAAAGAGATCTCTTCACCACCACCAGTGGTCCCCACTGCCTAAAAACATAACAGGCTTGCAAATGAAATGTTCTCTGGATGGTCACATGGGGGACATGGCCTTCTTTGTTAAAACATGACCGAAAGTGATGATGCATTATGTGATAATCAAGACATGATAATACCCATCTGGAACTGAAAAGTGATGTTCAACTCTCTCCTCTAGAAGGGAGGATTCACTTCTGTACTCCTGGCTAGTCAGGAGAGTTTTCCCACCACTAGGCTGGGAACACAACAAGGCACGTGGCACTGTGGTGTTGAAGGTTTGCACCAGAGCCTCAGGGGCCACCCTTGGTCCTAGGCCATTCTTTGTTTAATGAGCTATGCACAGGTACACCTGGTAGATCCAGGACTGGTGCTCGCCTGCCCTGAGGAGGACTGTAACCACCAGACACCCTCCACATCTCTCCTTGAACAATGAATTATGTTTTGCACAGCATCAGGAGGAGCATCTAGGTCATGGGTGTCTGTGTTTGTTTGCATTCTCTTCTTCTCTAGCATAGTCTCTGAGCTGGGGTGTAGGGCTCTTTCCCAGGTTCTAGACAAAAACCCCACCCCCAACAGCATGGTGGTTTGAACATCCACCTGGGAAGCGGGAGATCCTGGTGCAGCTCTAATCCTTGCAATAGCTGCTTGACTGCAAAGTGTTCTCTAAAATGTGTCTTTCTTTGTCCTGTAAATGAAACTGGGAGAAAGGGAATATAAAAAGCAAGATCAAGGATGACATTGTCGCCTGGTGACAGGGGCACTAAGCTGTGGAAAAGGTGATCTGACTTCCATTCTCTGCTGCCATTAATATTTAATAGTCATTAAATTAACAGTCAGGGACGTGTAGGATTAACTACAGGTCAGCATCCTCATACTTATATCTGAATGAATGAGATAGTATGGATGGAAATAAGCTATTAGCAATGAGCACAGCCAGTATGTCAGTAACGGGCATGAATTTAAATGATTTAAACACTGTCCCTGAAAACTAAAACAATGAAATGTCTGCTCCAGTACAGAGACCCACACAAACCCTGCACCAGTGGTGAAATCTCCAGCACAAATGCCCACAGAGATATGAAACTGTTTGGCAAAAATAAGCCCTTTCCCTCTGTGGATTTGCTCAAGGGACTTGCAAGAGACTGATACTGCTGATCACAGGGAAAACAGCCATAAACAGCTTTTCATGCACTCAGTAGCAGTGTTCTCAAAACAACCCGTGAAGAATGCTGTAACTGAGCCACCTGCACTGCCAGGAGAGGAGCTTAGGACCCCTGCACCAAGCTGTCAGGCTCATTTTCAGTTTGCAGGGTTGGAGTGGCTGATGGCTGGAGCCACAGGAGTGTCCTCCAGCCTGGCCCTGACACAGAGGCACACAAGAGTCTGACTTCTCTCCTGCAGTTCCTATTTTGGGTGCAACTTGGAAACATCATTGACTGCAGCTGTTAGTAAAAGATTCCCTCATCTTTTCCGTGATCTTTAAAATGAAAAGCAGTCTAATCTCAAACAACTTTTCTGCTTCTGGAGGAATCACACATGAGGACTCTGATAACCAGCTTGTTCCCTTGTCCCTCAGTGGAGAGAAGGACAGGGGGACAAGCCTGTTTATCTATTTTGGTGGGCTTGTTTGCTATCTCCCTGTTTAGGGAGGGCTTCCCACCAGCTGTGGTTTCCCTGTGCAGATGAGCAGAGAGGAGGAGGGCTGTCCTCCACAGAGGGAAGCCTGCTGGATTTGACCAGACAGCTCAGATCTCAGGCAGCTTCTTTTCCCACAGTTGCTAAGGAACCAAAAACAATCAATCAGCTGCTGAAAAAACTGTTTAGTACATTTTCCTCACTCTGGATTACAGCAGCTTTAAGAATTTCTGGGCTTTCCCTGTGCTCCTCATGGTGAGGAGCTGGGCAAGCACTGTGCTGGAGAGGAGAGTTTGGCCTCAGTACCTTTTGCCATAGGGTTCCAAGCACACAGGTTGTTTCCATAGGTTGCCATCAGGGATTTCCCTCCCTTGAACTAGGGGTCTCAGGAACACCTATCCACAGGTGTCATTCCAGAGCTGTTTCAGCTCCCTTTCCAGCCACTGGCAGCACATCCAGCTCAGTTGCCAGTAGCTCCAGCTGTGACTTTAATGAAACCTGTTGTCCAATTCCTCCTTCAGTGTTTCAAATGTCTCCATTTATCCCCTTGCAGGTGGGGCTCTGGCTATCATCTTGACCACAGCCATTCACAGGTTGCCTGGGAGAAGGGACAGTGATGATTGCCCTGCAGGATTTTGGAGCGCCATCAGGAAAGAGGTCATATGGGCATCCCTATGGCTGAGAGCCAGATGGCCAGTGAGCCACTGAAGAACAAAACATCACAGGAGGTTAATACCTGCTGGGAACATCACCCAGGAGAAATCTCCCACCCACATTTAGCTGCAATAGCAGAAATAAATGAGAAAATAGGCCTGGGAGAAAGCATCCTTAGTCAAGGCAGAGGTAGGTTTCCAGATCTTCTTTGTGTCGTGGTAGCACAAGGCATTTGTCTCTGGTTGAAGGGGACTGGAAGGCTGCAAAAAAACCTTTGGGGAATAACCTTCCCTGCATAAATGACTATGTGAACTTCACTTCTTTATTTCTCTGTCATGTCAACTCAGCTGCATGTTCACTATTAATAATAGGTCCAACTCTGCAGAGACTTGTAGTGTCTTGGAAATGTCACCTATCAAGGTACACAAATAAAGCTAAAACAACCTCAAAATATTAACTGCTCTGTGTGTTTGCTAATAGTTCTGTGCTGACCGTGAGAGCTGGATTTCTGTTCCCAACACAATGCCTGTAAATTCTGCTGGTTCCCTGGCGGGCTCGGGTTGTTTTTATTAAGTGGTTACGCGTCATGCTTCCCTTATGTGGAACCTTCTGTTTTCTGATGGAGCTTGTGGCTCTTACAGCAAGTTACAGCCTTTTTTCCTGCAGCCTTGGTAGAAATTGGTTGTTGTATCAGCTCATATATTTTGTAACTCCAGCAAATAAATCTGTGTGTTGCGCAGGTCAGTAAAACAGAGATCTCTACTGCACAACAAAGGAGTGACACAGTGTTGGGAGTGAGAGGGACCTCGCTTGACTTGTGAACTAAGGATGTTGTGCTGAGCCAACACTCCTGGGAGCTCCTGCTCTGTGGTGGGGCAGCATGATGAGGCATTACTGTGACGAGATAAATACTGTATTAAGTACAGGGCTGAGGGGAGTATGAGGGCATGTGAAGGGACAGCTCCACAGAGGCCAGAGGAGCCTGGGAACAGGCATTCCCCAAGAACAGACAGGTATGAAAACAAAGTTCTCACCTTTCATATGTAAGGTCAGACCAGAATTCCACTCAGTCCATACTTTTTTTCTGGCAGTGGCCACCAGTGGGTATGTAGGGCAGGGCAGGGAAAGCCATAGGGATGTTTCCTCAAAATTATGTACCATCCAACAGTTTGGAGGGGGGAATTTGGGAGCCCAATAGACATCACTGCGTGTAAGGGTCCTGGAAGTCTTTCTGCCGTGAATACATCCACTTGCTTTGTGAACCTTTTTAGCACATAAAATCCCAGAAGGGGAACTACAGGCAAGTAAAGTCCAGGTCACCCAGGACATGGCTGCCTGACTGTCCTGAACCTGCAGCCCACGGCACTGTGTCATCCATTAAACCATCTTCCTCTCCTGAGGGTGAATAAGCACTGACCTCACTTCAAACTCCCAAGAGACAACATTCACCCAGTCAGTCATTAATTTTTCAAGTGGTGTGCGTGGCTTCAGGTTTAGAAGGGAGAAAAGGCTGCTCCCTCAATCTCAACAGCATTGTTTGCAGTGACCTTGTGCGTGCCCCATTCTAAAGCAGAGAAAGAGACTTTTTGAGAATTGTGGAAACAGTTTGCTGCACCTTCTGGTAGTATCACGGATGATGAGGAAAAATAGGAATGAGGGTCACTGACTAGCTGAGTAAATGGCCAAGTTACCTAATTGGGTTCCTCCAGACAGCTCCTATGCTTAGCAAGAAATGTAATTGTATTATTATATAATGGCACATAATTTATCAAATCCTGCCAAAGGAATATATGTTCCCTGTTTTTTAATTCTTCAGAGCAAAATACTATTTTTTTTCAACATGTTTCTATCAGACAATGGTTAAAAACATATTTTGCTGACTGAGTTCCCTGTTCCTGAAAAGAGGCTGGATTAAATATTCAGGATGATTAAATATTAAGGATGTTAGAAAAACAGTGCCTAAACCACCAGGTAGGAGGAGGGCACTGTAGGTTCCAGCACATCACTAGGATGAAGTATATTCAGCCAATTTGTGTGATTTTTTGTGTTTAATTTTCTACCTGAGAAGTGACATTGGCTATTTACTGCACTAATGTGAATCCCCAGGCCAGCAGAGGTGAATTGCTACCTGGTTTATAGGTTTTACAACGCAGTCTGAGCATTACCTGTGCTTTCCCTCACATGGGCAGCCTATAAATCCTGCCTGATGCCTTTTGTACAACATGCTCATCAAAGGTTATGTGAAGCAGACAGTTTTTGTAGAGCTCAGTAAACTTTACCACTGTCAGTGACAGAGTTGCCTTTAAAGCCGATGAAAAGCTGTGCACAGTTACAAGGCTCTGGACCAAGATAATGGAAAAACATTTACTATTAGGGGCATGTAACCTACAAATTAATTAAATTCTAAGCATGTGAGTGGAGCATCATAATATTTTCTACAAGTTACAATTAATTAGTCATAGAATTACAAGGAATTCAGTTAAGTTATGACTTGCACATATTTTGCAACATTATTAAAAACCTATTACAACTGACTTGACAATCTTAGCTGCAGGGTATGATGTCCATTATGGGTGACTTTGGCCAAATGGATTTAGCTCTTTCAAGCCCTCTAATTTTGGATGCAATTTTTGCAGCATCTTCATCTTAAAAAACCCCACCAAACCAACAGAAAACCCACGTGAATATCCAGGCTCTAAAAACTTAAAAGTTTACGTCTAATGCAGGGCACCCAAAAATAGCCAGCTACCTGGAAAAGCACCCTGGTTTGCAGGCTTGAATGAATTACTCTTGTATATGCTTTCTTATATCATCAGTACCCCTTTTTTTGTTTATTAACTTTGATATATAATTGACAAGTCTATTTGTCACTCTACAGTGATATATTTAATCACAGCTAATTCTTGTTATTTAGAAATCTTTGTGGCATCTCTGATCTTTCTAATCTGTTATGAATGTCTTTAAGGAATATGAAAATGGATGTATTAATTACGAACTGCTTCAGAGGCGGCTCCTGTCAGGCAAATAATTTACTGTAAATCAGAGAGCTGAAATATCTGCTTGGATATGGTAAGTATTTTTAAGTCTCATACTTAGCCTGAGCACCATACACAAGGTAGAGGTGAATGATGGCAGGTAGTGTGCCCTGTGCTCGAGAGACTCTATTCAGACAGTATCTCATGGTCCTAGTGTCACATCCCTTTATTTTTCCACTGGGGAAGAAAAAAATAAATCTGGATGTAGACATATCCAGACACTTTCCCTATCCAAATCTCAATTATAGATTCCTTTCCAAAGGGAACTTTTCCTCAGTATAACTTTAATGTAATGCCAGGTCTTTCACAGGCATTTAAAATACTCTCCATTTGTAATAACACAATGGAGGCAGGAAACATGCAGCAGCTGTATCTGCTCCACAGAAAGGATGTTTTCAACTCAGGATGGGCTGTAGATCCTGTGCTACAAAAACAAGTGGCAGATGAAGACTGACTCTGGTTTATTTTGAGATAAGCTCAAGCAAGGCTAACTTGTGCAGGAGCATGGCATTGATTCCTCCTCCAGCTGCCCATACTGTGCTTGTGCAGAGGACTACAAGAGTACTATTGCTCGTGTCTCATTGAAGGCAACACCTCAACACCAGAGGCAGGAATTGTAGGTGGGAGATCAAAGGATGATTTGAAAATAGCACAGACAAGACTGATTTTCTGAGAATGTCTCAAACCTATGGAAAACTTGGAAACTGGTATGATTTGAATTTTGCTGTGGTGGCACTTGGGGAGGAGGTTTTGTGTTGCAGGAGGCTTGGGAGAAGGAGGCGCCATGAAGAGGAAGAGGAAATGAGTCATCTCAGAAGAAAGGAGGAGAAAAGCAGGAAAAGCCATAGAAGCAGTTTCATTTTGAGAAACTTCTGAGAGGTTGGACCACAAACCTGACAAAGAGGCTGAAGGTGAAGCAGTGAAAGAATTCAGAGTGGTTTGCTAAGGAATTGAAGCTAGGGATTGATTTTAGTTGTGACATTTTGAGGGAAGACAAGGTGAGCATCAAGAGAGCCAGAACAGAGAAGGTCTTGAAAACTGAGGATGAAGCTATTATGGCTCTACTTTGGGAGCAAATAGTAATAGATAATTTTGTAGGATGCTCTTGAGGGAATGTCAGCAGGATTAAATGACAGCATCAGTCTGGAGAGAAGAGAAAAGATGGTGATAATGTTGAAAATAGCACTGGGAGTGTGTGCTGCCTGGATACAGAAGCTAATAAGTTTACCAACTACAGTCAAACAGGGTAGGCATGTGAAGTAAGATAAGGGCTCAGCTGTAGCTAGAGCTTGGGCAGGGAGGTTCAACCAGATGACCCACTGTGGTCCCTCCCAACCTTACCCATTCTGTGATTCTGTGACTCTGATATTTAACCCAGTGCAGCCCCCCATGTACGTGTACTCTTAGAATCGCAGAACCATTAAGGTTGGAAAACACCCCTAAGATCATTGAGTCCAAGCATTAACACATTATTCCTGCTCTGTTCAGAGAAGCTGCCTGGGCAGCATCTGAGGATTTTAGATATTTGTTCTGAAAGTTTAGCAAGATGGAGGTGTACATGTGCAGAACCACCTGCTTAATTGTTCCAATCTGCATTGCACAGCGATCCCACAGGTGTGTGTCACACTCAGAGGTTGCAGTGTCTATGATCATGCCTGTATCCAGCATAAGCACCCCCTTTCTCTGCTGTCCTAACAAGTGGCCCTTTTCCACATGCCCTAGCAGAAGCAAGTTTTACAAACTGAGGAGATTATGAACTGGATATTGAACATACCACTAAACGTACATATCTATGCACACCTGATCTCAACAAGGGACCATCTGCCCCACTGTTTCTTGGAAAGTTTGGTGTGTTGTGTCCCTGAGTCAGGCACCTGAAGTCCCTCCTACAGGGATTATACGATATTCAGCTGGAGGTGAGCATGTTCCCCACAGAGATATGCTATTGATAGGAAGATGTAATGACTTGGATGAAATCATTACTCATCCTTCCAGTAAGTTGTGTCCTGATTTAGTAACATACTCCATTTGTAGATCATATTGTCTCCGGTGAGTATGCTTTACAACAGCAGTGCAAACAAATTAAACAAAGTTTTGATATGCTTCTATCAAAGATTTGTCCCTAGTGTCCTTTGATTTACTTCTTGAGATCTCCTCTGGCATGAACTGGATCGATGCAATATTTTCTCCCCCTCAAAGCTGATCTGAGCTCAACGCCTCTGAGAATATACGAGCTCTGCCTTCAGAACTGGCTTCAGGCATTCTAGAGAATGACTGCCCTCCCCTTAATATATAATAGACTGAAGACAGCTCTATGTCTTCATTTCAGCGATATTGCTTTTTTTCTGCTTTTCCTTGGCATCCAGATAGTGGTGCTTTGGGTGTCCCAAGCCAGTGCCAAAATGAAAAAACACCTTTTTATTTTTGCTGGCTGACAAAAGGAGTTGCAAAGGTATATGCTCTCTTGGCCTTTCACCCCACTTGCCTCTCTAGTGAGGACCAAAATTAATGCCAGATCAGATTTGTCAGCAGGGGAATATCCTTGCATTTTGCAATGTTTGTAATTGTGCCACAGAGATTAAAGATAAGACTAACCTATTAATTGCCCTTTATACCACTTCAAGTCTGTTGAAGATGGGTTTCTAGAGCAAGAGATATATTTTTCAGTGCACATTTTGATAAAAACAGAAATCTGTAATGAGAAAAAACCTGGTTCCATGGGCAACAGTATAGAGTCTTTTTTGTCTCTAGTCTGAATTTCAGAGGATGATTTTCTGCTGAAAATGCTGTGATTGAGAAGATGAGTACTTGAGGTCTCATGGTGCTAGCATAATTGTCAATAGGACTACAAAAGGGGACTGTATTTTAAGAAACAAGAAAATTTTCTTACAGATGAGTATGTTGAATGACTGGGAAATCCAAAATAGCTGTTCACCAGGAAGATAGGTAAGGCAGTGTGTGCAACAGCATCAGCCTGCTCTAGCTCAACTCATGTACAATAACTTGCCAGTTTAGTGTATTGCCAGGTTGTTAGAGGCTACTGGTCTGTCTGGGTTTCTGCCTGTTATATTCCTTGTATGGTCTGGATGCAGAGAAGGGACATCCCATGCTGCCACTATGAAAAAAGCATACAATATACAGCAAATCCAACCCTTAATACTGGATAATTTCTGATCCTTTGGCTATGTTTGATGAGTAGTTCATCTACGGTTTCCAAGAACGGTGGTTCCCATGGTACTAACAGCATCCACCTGACACTGAATCTCTGTGGTGGGGCAGGATTTGGGGTTGCAGATACCAGCATAAGCCCAGCCAAATTGTCTTTCATAGCAACTACAGGAGACGAACCCTGGTCTTGCCTATGAACAACCCCATGATCTTTGTCCTGCTTCAGATCTTCATGGTCTATCTGGTGGCTGTTGGTCATAGGGAAATGTTGGCATTTTGGGGACACATGATGCAGAAAGGCTGGCCAGTCCTAATGAAGGATTAAAACTGTGCTCTGTTGAAGGCAGGAAGCTTGAGGTCTGCTGAGCTTTTCAATGTCTTTGATAAAGACCCTGCAATTTCCACACATCAGGAAGTTGGATAGTCTTTGGGCAAGAGAGGCATTGATATTCCACTGGGCAGACTTTGCTTTCCCAGCTGTCCCATGAGCTCTCAGGAGCAAGTTGGTCTGTGGCCCTCAGCCAGAAAAGCACTTAGATAAGAGCACACCTCTCAGTCCATGGATCATCCTGCTGAATTCATTAGGGCTGCTTATGCACTTCCAGGAAACAGTGTGCTTTGCTGGGCTCGGTCTCAAGTCCCCATTTGCGTAAAGCTCCTTCACATCCCTTGGAGCCATAATAATATGGTGGATGGGGTAGGGATGCTGCCCAGGAGTGCACTCCTTCCTTGAGTTATAACCACACTTCCAACAATGAATGAGTGAGTGTGCTTCTGCTCAAAGTTAAAAAGCACCATTCTTTTGGGTTGTGGGCAACATCAGCCTCAGGGAAGGGAGAGCTGTGCCTGCATACTATTCCAGTGATAAACACAGAGACTCTTGTTTACTCCCTGCATAATATGACTTTGAGCTCGAAGTTGGCAATGCTAGAGAGAATCAGCACATGGCTGATAACAACAGGTGGGGGCAGAGGAAGGAGTGGTGTGTTACCTTTTTTGTTACAGATGGCTCCCAGAGCCCCAGAGATGGCACTGCAACAGCAGTTTGAGCAAGGGACGGGTCAAATGGAAATGTCAGGACAGAAGACCCTGCAGAGATGACAGAGACTAGCATAAGTATCTAGCAGCAAAGGACAGCCAGGGATTAGGACATGAGACAAGAAATGTCCTGATGAAGGCATGCCTAGCTCTGTGGTGCACAGAATATCTGAACACAGGGAACAGAGGCAACTCAACAGTAGGCAAGTGAGCCAGACAGTGACCGTTTCAGAGAGCACTGACTTTTGTTTAATGCTCTTGTGGGGCAGATGAAGCAGCAAGCAGTAGCAGAGTGGACATATTCAAGGCCACCCAGCATCAGTGTGAGGAGCTCTGTGCCTGCCTGGGAAGCACAGAGGGTGTCATGGTAACTGAGACTTCAGAGACAAGCCACCAGGGCAAGAAACCAGTATCCTAATCTGACATGGTCAAAAACGTATGTGGCTGAAGAGTGAATGAAATTGTAGGAGACCGTTTAGATCAATGATGGCATTCTGTGAGTAATTTTCGGAGGATTTAACCTTCATGTGGGGAATAAAACTGCACTGTAGGTCTTTAGAAAAACTATTCCTGTCATTTGCTTGGAATGATGTAACTGGCAAAGGTAACTGTGTTGCAGGATTTGGTGAAGGATGGAGGCTCTGAGGCTCAAGGAGGAAGGCAGATGAGACAAGAGGGCCTGTGGAGGAACACATGGGACCATGATCCAGGGGGCCACAATGGCCCTGTGGGTGCTGCTGGTGTTGGCTGAGTGTGTAACATTGGCCTGTTGTCATGCTAAGAGGCAGAAGCAGTGTGCAGTGGAGTTACACCCTTGTGTGTGTGTGCACAAGAGGGAGATGACGACATTCAGCAGTCTGCAGCAGTTCTTGAGGTCTGTCCACTCCTACCAGTGTATTTGTGTCCTGGTGTCAACTGTTTATATGTGCACACAGTTTAGAACCGTGATTACGTTTTTTGGCTGAGGCTTTTATCGTCATTAAAATAAGAGAATCATACTAAAACAGGCAGGAGGAAACTTCAGGAGGTCACGTGGACCACTTCTTGTCCCAAGGTAGGCTAATTGCACCAGAGTCACTTCTGATGGTGCTGAATAATATATCCCTAGGGCTTTACAACACTGGAAAGTCACAGCACCCTTAGGGAATTGTTTCCTCTGTTCGCTCTCCCCACAGCTGAAAAGGCTGTGGGAATGTTGTTCATCATATCTGATTTGAATATTTCTTTCTGGAATTCAAAACATGGTTGCAGGTGCTATTACCTGCATATGGGCACTGGAAACCAAAACCACTCTCATTTATGGACTGCTCCCTCACACTTATAAAATAAGAGAACTGCATTGGAGACATCCTTGGCATAGAAGGAAATCAGTGGGGAAACCAAGCTTCTTCCAGCAGCGCTGGGCTTACACAGAAACCAGAGATGGCTGAGTAAGGACATCAGCATGAGAACCCCAGATTATACAAATGAATAGGCAGAAATGTTGCAGGACTTAGCAGCTCTCTGCCAGATATGGTAACTGAGAGACAGCTGGTTCCATCAAGCCTGTACTGGGGGTCAAAGAATTGAGAGGAGGGAGGTGGCAATCAAGGGGATTAGCCCAATTCAGGGAATCTGAATTTTGAACTAAGACTAGTTTAGGGGAAGAAAACGGGAGCAAAAATGCTTAATAGGGTACTTTGGGAAGATGGGCTATTTCACAAGACTCAAAGACGAAGTCAGGATCCTTAAGTGGTGCTAGAGACAGATCTGTGAGTTGTCTTCAATAAAAAATGGTCTGTGGACATCCATTCACCCAACAACTGTGAGTAGATATTGGCCATTGTTTTTTTGCTGTGCAGGATGAGAGGAGATGGGTCTTCTGGCAACAAGGGGAGGAGGTGGGAGGTTGTGGGGTGGCCCAGCTCTGTGTATGTTATTGCTCCAGCATCCCTGAGGAGACACATTTCTTGGGGAACCAAGCTGAAGAAGGAGCATTGTGACTTTTTGGCAGGTGTGAACAGAGATGCACAGCACTCCTGCCTCAGGGCCTCAGCTGAGTCTCAGAGCTCTGACTGCTGGCAGGAACTCGCTGAGGAGAAGGAGGCAGGGAAAACACAACCCCTTATTGATTCTCTTTCTTTTCTGCAACCCATCCCCAGCACTAACCATATTTGAAAATACAGCTTCCAGGCTTCTTTTAAAATGGTTTAAAAAAAAAAATCTTAGCTCTAGAGAGAATTATTTTGCCAGCCTTATTTTTCCCTGGCTTTGAGTTTGCCATTGACATTAATTAGGACTTCCTGAGCCTCGTTAGCCTGGTGTTTTCCTTTGTTACTGAGAACAGCGAAGGTGACCTTGTTCAGTAGGTGGATTTTCTCAGCTCTGACAGTCTAATCATTAATGTCTTAGGAACAGAGGTAGGGATCTTACACGGGAAACTTGAGAAGAGCTATAAAAACATCATGTAGACAGCTGGCAGTGTCAGCTGGCATAGCTCCAGTAATTCAAAAGTAGAAGTGTTTCTGATAAGTCATCTTGATCTCACACAACCCATGCTATTCAATAAGTATTTTTGTTGCATAATAAGAAAACAACAAATATCTATCTGTGTAAGCTCAGTTGCAAGTGGTTGAACTGGGTATACTGAGAGTAATAACCAGCATTCAACAAGCTCCATTTTATTATCCAGGAGAGTGGACCAGTCAGTCACCAGAACACTGATCTCTGGTGATCTGGTTTTGAATGAAGGCTTACAGCATAACTAAAGTTATTTTGGTGGTTTCACTCTGCTCCCCACCTGTACAGTCATGAAACTATAGAATCATTGACAGCTCTAAGTAGGAAGGGACTTCTGAAGGTCATGTATTCCAACTCCCTTCTCAAAGAAGGTCCAAACAGAGCAGCTTACTCAGGGTCATTTCCAGTCAAGTTCTGAGGATCTCCAAGGATGGAGATGACACTCCCTTGCTGGGCAACCTGGTCAATATTTGACCAGCCTCATGAAAAAAATAAAACCCACCAGCATGCTTAAAATATGAGTGAAAATCCTGTGAGAAAAGAAACCCAGGAAGGGAATAACTGAATTCTGCTTCTCCATAGCAGGCAGCACCACAAGACCCATGTGGGTAAGTACGTTTCAAGCTGCTGTGATTGGTCTCACCTTCATAGGCTTTACTTACACTAAGATTAAAAGAGCTATATAGACACAGGAAAACATCCTGTTTGCCCATAGTAGTCTTTTTCTAACAGAGACTGTGAAAACAACATTCATAATTCCGATGTGTCATCTGTCACACGAAGCAAAAGTTTGACAACAGAGGAGTCACAAAGCATTGGCGGTAGCAGAGCCGTCCTCATCAGCCAGCGGCACCAGGAGCAGGCTTGGCTTCCAGAGAAGGCAAAGAGGGAGTGGCTGCTTTCCCCCAGCAAGCACAGAAGGGTCGATTCTGCTCCTGACCCATTTGAACTGCACACTTCAACATTTGTACCGTGGATTTCTAAACACTCACATCCAGTGGGATCCTGATCCTAGCAGGTACTTCGGGAGGTCACTTAGGAACGACAGGCACAGCCTGCAGATTTGCCACTGGCAGCTGCCACAAGCCACCGAAAAAGGCAGAATATTTAGACTACACAAACCCAAAGCTAATCTGGAATATAAATATCAGATGAAATGCTTACATGTTGCTGAACATGCTGCCTAACATCAGAAACACGAGACAACAGCAGAAAGCCACGCAACGCATTTTGGCAGAAGCACACAAACATTGCACAGCTTGTCCCCTGGATGCCATGCTCACACTTCCGTTAGTCTGTGTCACACTGCCTCAACTTGTTTTAAGCATTTCCATCATCTGTGAGGTAGGGAGGGAAAAACAGAACAGCTGAGGTATAATCAAGTGAGGTCTTGCACAATTTGTAAACAGTCTCATTATGGGCTGTAGTGTGCAGAGTGTGAATGGTTCAGGCTTCTGTCTCAACTTATCCAGGCAGGGAACTTTCTGAAAGCCAGAGAAGTGATTCAATGGATTACTAAGGAGGTAGATGAAAAAACTGGGATTAACAAGGAAGGGAATAGTGACAGAACATAAATAAACACATAAACAGGTGAAGAAGTTTGGTGTCGGTAAGAGGTATGTTTTTGCATGTCAGAATCAAAACACCCAGTAATACCTTTTGATCAGTGAGCAATTTTAAACACTGTGTTAATCAGGCTGCTTCAAAAATATTTGAATAAAAATGCAAAATTAAAACCCAAACATCTACAAATCATTCCAATGAATTAGACCAAAGATAAAGCTGTATCAGTTATCATCTCAATATGGACAGATCTGCAGAAGTGTTTCTTCTAGGTGAGAAATCACAGGAATAAAATAAAAACCATACATTAAGATCTTGTTGATACATTGCTCCTCATTTTTGATTATACTTCCAAAATCATAGGCACCGTTTGAAAGACCCAGCCTACCAAATCCTTTCATGCACAAACTTTCCTATTGGCTTAGAATTTGAGGTTAGGCACGCACTGTGCTTTTAATTATGCACTCGCAGAAGCCTTTTCTGGTGCGATCTTGTGCCCATGCTACCTTGAGAAAGACCAGGGGAACCTAACAGTACTTTGGATCTCGACCTATCCATGGTCATCTGTAATTACTCCTGTAATTTATTGTGAATTTACAGTACTTTGCCCAGTGCATCAACCTTTCATGTCTGATAAGACAGATACTAAGTCATCTGGAAGCTAGAGGATTTGTATCCAGAAAAAAAATACTTGCACATCTACACGTTACACTACTGAACAGCTAAAAATCCGTAACAAGATGGAGGAAACAATTATCTCCTGAGAGAGTGGCAGAGTAATCAGTTGCCCTGAACTTCTGCTGTTCAAGGGGAGCCTAAAAGGAGATCCTAAAATAGATAGAATTTGAGACACTACTTCAAAACAGTAATTTCTTAACTAAGAACACTGACCAATGGTTCCACTCTCACTTGAAAACTGTTTTAGAAAAGAGTGCAAGGACTTTACTGTGGGTTTAACATATAAATCACAAAGAGCCAAACTACCACCAGAGTTGTATTTTCTAGCTGGGCCTAATGTAGAAGAACTGCAAAATACAGCAGAGAAATTACATACAGTAGCTGGAAATATCTAAATACATTTATTATGTGATTGGCATGTCCCTGCTGAAAATAATCAATATATTGACTTTTCTGAAGATTCACAGTAGGCAGTAAGGAAAAAAAAACCAAAATCTGTGTATGTGTGTATGCACTCTTTTTTGGAAAAAGAATTTGATTTCTGTCTTTCTTGGAAGCTGTGACTGTTTGTACACTGGTCCTGGAGTGCCTTCATTGGCTTATCTCTACCATTGTTTCAGCAATGAGAACTAGAACAAATAGAGATGCTAAAGGATACACTGGATGAGTACTGAGACACAAAGCAAGGCAGCTGTCTCATTTATAATGCTGGGGAAAAATGAGGTAAAGTAGCTTATTAAGCAAGTAATAGTGATATCATTTTCCTATATTCCTACTTTATTTTGATCCTTCTGCACTGTGAGAGCAAACAATCAGGAATTTGTAGCGATGTAATCATGCTTGGCTCCCTGCCTCCTCTGGCACATCCTGCTTAAGTGGCACTGATGCTGTTTGTGCAGCTCAGGTGGCAGCCGTTACAATTCAGAAGCATTACAGCAATTGGATACACTTGGGAAATACGCTCGGCAAACCAGTTCTTCATTCAAGCACTGAGGAAGGTTCCCATGCACCTCATGCTCTCCCTTTCCCCAGACACTTGAGCTTTCCCTGGCATCACCCAAGGATGTCCGTGCCTGTGCAGCCCTGCAGCACACACAGTCTGTGCGGTCACCTAAGGACATGGGATGTGCAGTCCCTTCCCTTCCCTGGAATGCCATTGAGAAGACTCAGAGGAATTTGGGCACTTTTTCCTGTCCCAAGGGCCTTGGTGAAAGTTCACCATCCCCATGGAGATGAAGGCTTGGTTATCACCCAGTTAACATAAAACATATGTAAGTAGAGTCCATCTCATGGCTCAAGTGTCCTGGGGGATCTGCACAGGTTTGTTGTCCTGGGCAACATCTCCTCTCCCCTGGAGCCTCTTCTGTCATCCTCTGAGTTAATTCAATGACTGTTTCCCCTCCACACATACCTAAGTCTCATGTAGCCAGAGTAGGAATGATTTCTGGCCCTTAAATTGCTAATGAACAATGTTTTCCTTTGATTGGAGGTAAAACTTTTGTCCTTCCTTGAGTTCCTCCTTGGCATCTTTCATTGAAGGATGTTCCTTTCACTGAGCCTTTCTTTCTGCATCAGTCTGTACCTCCAAATACACACACAATATAGGTTTCTAAGCAGCTTAAGAATATAGAGCACGTCTGTCTCCTGAGCAAGTCCAGCCATGGGAATGACCCAGCTCTTGGTGGTGAACTGCAAAGACTGATCCCCTGTCTTTTCTCTGCTAAACCATGATGATGCATGTGCAGATACTGGCAGGCTTTGTGGCCAGCTGCGGATGTGCCCACATCCTTGCTTCAGCTGGGATTGGGAGAATGGTTCTGAAGTGAATTTCCCAGTTCCTGTGCTTGTTCCAGCTGCTAATGGGCAACTGCGGGGCCAAGCAGGAGCTTGGCTGGAATAACATTGTCTCTCCACCGTGCCGCTGGCACGGATTCTGGGCCCCCAGCACAAGCTGTTTCCTCCCACAGTGCTGCTCCTGTTGCTAATGTGGACATTGCCTGACTGAATCCTGCTGACTTGATTGATTCCATTTAAATCAATGGGATTGTTTGTACAAACAAAGTTGATAGAACTGGTCCCAAGTGGCAGTTACTCCACCATGCTATTTGGCATCTAAATCAGCTGTTTGGGGCAGTGGTAACTGTTTTGTTACCACTGTGACTTTTAGGGAAATCTGTTAAAGAAAATAAAGAAAGTGGATATTTGCAGAGAAATAACTGATATTAGCACTTGACTGGTCTCATTTAGATGTCTAGAGCAGACTTGCTCTGGAAGTAGTTTAAAGAGATTTTTCTGTCTTTTGGGATCCTTGAAATAATCAAGTTCATTGTAATGCCTTTCTTCCAAAATATCATATACATTGATGAATTATGCATTTGGTTACATAGTTTTAAATCTGAATAGGGCTGTTTGTACCCAGTAATAAAGTATTCTTTTAGCTTTTTTTTAATGGTTACAGTAAAATTCTGCATGATGTATATCGCAAGTAGTAATTTTCAGCTACAAATATTGATGACATCTTGCCTGTGGTAATGAACAGGTTTTAATATTACAGTAAAGCATGTTCTTCCTTCTTAATTAGTCTCCATTGATTAAACACTCAGATTATTTACAAATATCCGAACACAATGGAAAGGAAGAATAACTAATGCAATGGCTGTATTCCCAGGGTCACATGCAATTCATCTTTACTAAGGTAGCTGAGCCTCTATAGTCGCAAGGTGTTTATGAAATAATAGGGAGAAAGCTTTCGGTTAAGCATATTTAGTATAAAAAGTATTTTTTAAATTTGTTTCTTAAGATGAAATTCTTCTATTCTTGAGGGAGAATTGAAGTTAATGAATGAGGTAAATGAGTTAAAGCCACAGACATCTTGCAGTAAGATATAAGAAGCCTTGTCAGATCGCTACCAGAAACAATCTTTATGGTGCTGAGGTTTTGTAGCTTATAATTAAACATCACTGTCCAGCCTCTGTAACCTGTATCATCCTCACATGCCATATTTTATACATCACAGCAATTGGTGAAGCATACTGGGCACATTTAGAAGGCGGCTTTCTGTCAGGAGCTGATGATGTAGTGACTCAGCAAGGCATCAGAAAGCTTTGCTTGTGCTAAGGCTTTGTGCACCTCTGGGGGGGCTGGACCTGCCAGACTAATACAAGGGGCTATTTTTGTAACATCCAAAAAGTTTCTGCTGTACATCAAAGTGCACTAGCTGCTTATTTTAGGTGACAGCAACTCTTACATTTGTCTTGAACAATACAGTCTTTAGCCCCTTTTTGGTATGTACTTCTCCAAAATGAAAATTTCCTGTGAAGCATTTCATCGAAGAAGGGCTTCCAATTTGAGCTCATCAGAGACATTTTCTTCCTGTGCTTCAAACGTTCCAGTAAATTAACGGCCCACGTGCCAAAGGTAAGAGGAAGTCATGGCATATTGGGGAGTACTCTGAGCATGTAATTTGGGACAACATGAACATCTGGATTTGTGCCCTGCTCTTGAGCTGAGCCAGGATTTGGCCCCAGGCAGTACCAAGAGCCTCTTGAAAAGGGGCTCCTCCAGTTGGTCTGGCTGTCTAATTACTGTCTTAATTTTTTTCTCCCATCAACCAAAATCTCACCCTCCTTCCCAGACGCTCACTTGTTTCCATTCTTGAAATGAACTTGCCTGAAAGCTGCTCTTTTCCCACATTCATAGCATTCCACAAACAGATGGGCTGTGAGTTACCTTCACTGGGCTGCTCTTAAATCTGCCCGTGGTGTTTGGAGAATTAGTCTGAGCATTTTGCCCTGACTCGTGTCTCTTCCCTTGCGCCTGACCTAATGGGATCCTTAAAAGAGTGTGAAGCAGTGGCAGATGTGAGGTCACAGATGTGTCCCCAAGATCAGAATCAAGAACTTCAAGCAAGTTCCAGAGAGATGATGGAAATTACCTCTGAAACCAGGTAATTTCACAAAAGATGTCCTCATTAACACTTGGCTTTCACAATGTGCCCTTTTTTTGTGTCAATCTCAGAAGGCTGTTGTGAAAGAGGTTGCTGCTCCAAACTCTAATGGCGGCACAGTGAAGTGACTTGGAAAAGGTGACACCAGAGTCACCAAAGGCACTGGAATTGGAGTGGCCTTTTCTGAGTCATGGCCTGACTCAGCTCTCCTTGCTCCCACTACTCCAATAGCACTGCAGCTGCCCTCCGTGCTCCTTTTCGCTGTTGCTTTTTCCTGCTCCCCTCCCAGCTGCCCATCCCTGCTCACCAAAGCACTTTCCAAAGTCCCTTAGTTGGCGTGTGCTCCTGGGTCTTGCTTGGCAACATGGAGCTACAGTTGCACTTTTCCAAATGGCGATGGATTACTTGTGTGCTTCAAAGCTTTGCTGGATGGAGACCTGGACTCTAGAGCCACACCCACCTTCATTGCTGGGGCCTGCAAGGAGGAGGAGAAGGCATTTTTCTCCTTCTCACATGCTGCCCGGGAAAGGGGTGAGCAAGAGAAGTAGAGAGAGCCCTGACTTGGTTTCTGCAGTGCCCTGCTGTCAGCAAAGCACTGGGCAATGAGGCTCTGAGCGCCTGCCCAGAGCCCAGAGCATCCTGGGGAGAGCTAATAGCAAGGCTGAGCTGAGAAGTAGTTCTCTCATATTTTTTAATAAAAACATTTGGAGAAAAGTTTTCCTCATTGAATTTTGACAAAAGAAACACCTAAAAACCCAACAACAAATTTTATGCAGGCAGCTATTAATAGTAGTGCAAATATTAGTTTTCTACTAGAAGATCTAGTAGTTATATTAATACTTGCCCATATCAAAAGCATTTGGGGCTTTTTGGTAGGAACTGGGTATTAGTATTAAAAAATATTTTCATTTCAGTAGCTCTTTTGTGTGCAAAACATATCAATGATTGTATCTAAGTCACACAACGCAGGGGTGCTGGAACCTCATTTACCTAAGCTGTTTAAAAGCATCCTGTTGTGCCTGTTATTGTAAAAACACAGCATTTAACACCCCATTGAAAATAAAAACCATTTTTCTTATGTGTTTTCCCAGCTGAAGCTTATTACCACTGTTTTCCCAGAGAAGCAACAAAGTTTGGGCTTAATCTTCTTCATTGCACCTTCAGTATTCATCCCTTTATGTTATTACCATCAGTGCATGATTTTTAGAAGTCCATTCCTGAAGTTATTTCACCTATCAGAGGGTTTGGGTTGGCTTCTGAGGTGTATGTCTTATATAGTAAACTTTCCTGTAGTATAAAGGACAAAGATTTCTTTGCTGAACCACTACAGTCAACAGCAATTTCCATATCCTATATCCATGGCAGTTAGGTGAGGTCTCTTTTACTTTCTTTCCCTTTTAGGTTGCTGCTTTTGTTTTGGGTCTCCCTAGACTCTCAGTAAGGCAGCGTGAGCTGAAGGTTCTCACCACGGCAGCTGTCAGAATCATTGATTTTTTTGTTCAGTAGCAGAAACTGAAAAAAAAAGATTTCTGTCAACCTTTTGAAATGCCATTCTGGAAAAATTAATTTCAAATCAGCAAAACACACGATTTGAGGGACATGGTATAAAAGCAGAGGAAAAAAGCCTGGCGTCACAAAGTGGAAGAACAAGGCATGGCAGCTATTCTTGCCTGACCTGGTGTTCAAAGGAAGACGTTCACTGAGGTCAAAACCCACTCTGCTACATGCAGAGATTTGAGCCAAAGCCCTTCTTTTACTCGAGATGTTCTCTAGCTCCAGTCAGAGGTCACCTGAAATAAGATGTTCTCCAGCTCTCCTGTTGTGACTATTGTACTTCTCATTGCAACTGTACAAATGCTCAGCAGTTGAGCAGAGCAGAGCATGTATTTGAGTGAGTTTTGTGCCTGGTACAACCTCTGGTTGAGACACAGCATCATCAGGTTTTAGCTTGGTGGCAAAGGCCAGTGCAGCCATTTACATCGAGTTAGATCACACTGGAAGAACAGGTTTCAGACACATTCCCAAGAACTTCCTGTCAATGTGATGGATGAGCAGCAGCTGCCCTGGAGGAGGGGAGTGGGGGCTCCTGTGTCCCAGGCAAGGGAGGGCTGGAGCCACTATTGCTGAATTTGACACAAATTCATAAAGAATTGTTATGATGCAAAATGGCATTTTTTAATTCATAAAAGAATGAAAAATGCTGTTTCCAAATGCTGCTCACCCCTTCTGAGCATCAATCATGAACACTGAAAATCCCACTTTTTGTGGTAGCCCATGCAGCCCATGTGATCTCTACCTGTGCACATAGGAGGGCTGCTGGTTAATCCTTGTGAATCATTCAGCTCAAGGAATGTGGTGGTCAAGACAATAACTTCCTTCCATTTCCTGGTCTCTCTGTCAAACAGCCCTAACTTGAAGGATCTTCACATTGGTGTTACCTTACTAATCCCACTGGTTTAGATTCCAAAGTCCCAAGGTAGTATGGCAGCTCTCTTGTACATATTATTATTTTTGTATCTAAATCTTCTTTGAATATTGGGCAGACTCTCTTTTCATAGCTGAGTAGTTATTTCAGGAAGTGTGGCAGGTGATTTACAGTTTAGTACTGTCTGCACTTTCTGTAGTCAAGCATAAAATTGAAAGGCTTATGTCAAATTCATTCCTACATGGACACGCTCAAGAACAAATTAATTTTAAAGCACTCACCGGGTATGTAATGTTTCTATGTCCTGCTTTACAAATCTATAAAGTAATTAATAACAGAAAGCCTACTTTAGAAGAGAGCTGTAGTAGAACAGATAGCAGAGTGATTTCAGTCTAAAACATCCCAGTGCTACATTCCTGCAGATATCTGCAATTCAGGTCTGATAGGAACCATGAGTAATCAGTTTCTCAAGCAAAATTCTTATACAAGGAAAGACTCTTAGTGCAATGTCCTCTTGCAAAACCAGGCTATTCTAGGACAAATTAGGTTTTCTAACCATCAGTATGCAGCACACTAGATAAGGTGTCAGATTCAGATCTCCAACTAGTATAAACTGGAAATCACAGCCATGAAGGATCAAGATAAAGTCTTAAAGATGCATGTTGGATAAATCTCATGGGTAACTGTAATACCAGGGCCCTTGTCATTAACATCAAGGGCATTTTCACCCCATGAGAACAGATGCCTTCAAGCTGACACTGCTGTTGCTGTCCTTCTCTTCTGCATGGCACAGCCCACGGAGGGTACCTCTGCACAGGGCAAGTGTCTTCCCTGTGCCATTCGAGCACAGGTTCTTTGAACATCCTTCCAGTGTTTTGCATTTTGGAGAACCTCCAGCTTCTTTCTGCTTTTTCTGGCAGAAGGAGCTGCCAGCACTGCTCAGCACCAGCCTCTTGCTGCATAGGACCGAGGGAACCAGAAACCAAGAGAAGAGCACCTCTCTCTGACCACAGCCGAGCTCCTTCTCTGCTTTGTCATGCCTGTAAATTCCCCCTCACTGAGCACTTATCATTAGCAAATGTGGTAGGCAATCATGAGAAACATTCAAAGACAAGCAGTCACCCAGATTCAACCCTGATACGAGCAGCTACAGCTGTGCCCAAATTGCAGGCTGGCATGGACAGGAATGAGTGCTGAGTCTAAGGAGTTGGCACAAGCCAGCTGGTGTGACACAGCTACTCCAGCTCCCTCCCTGCATTTTTTTCCAGGGCCATTCCCGCTCTCTGCAAGCAGCAACTTAATATACTAACAGCTCAAGGAGTAAAATATACAGCAATGGCTGTGCACTGCTGCCCTGCTCCTCTTCCCACTATTCATCCCACTCGGCATGTGTGTTGCACCTGGGTAGCTAACTCTGTAATTTGGACACAAGTAGTATGTTTGCTCATGTCCTCAGGAGAAACAGAGATATAATCAGAATTTAGAGTGGCTTCTAAAAGGTGCATATTTCAAAGGTAAAATTGCAACATAAAGCATTCAGAGAAACTATAACCCAAGTAGCACCTGTGTGCAGAAGGGGGAAGGAAAATAGCATTCTTTGTCACAGCCAGTGGAGGCAGACAAAAGAGTCTAACTCAAAGCAGCTGTATCTACTCCTTGCATCAGAGAGAGGAAGCCCTGGTTGCAGTCCCCTCATGCAGTGAACTTTGAGATATTTATAAAAAGTGGAACAGCTTCCACAGCGCAGGGCAAAAAAGGTCACCCCAGCACAGCTGGGCTGGTAACCAGCCAGTACAGCAGAGGCACAGCAATGTGGGAAGAAGCCCTGGCTTACGGGGCAATGGGATCATCCTCCAACACAGCCACGCAGGCCGGGGGTCAGCACGGAGCTGGGTGGGGCGATGGTCACACAGGAGGAAGAGCTGAGCCTTGCCCTTGTCTTCTCCTAAATGCTGGGACCCTGTTTCTCAAAAATACCTAATGGCATTGGGTGCATGAAACTTCTCAGCACAGGAATTGGTTTTGTTGGACATTCTCTTTCTGAAAGTCAGTTCAAGCTGAGTCCCCCAAAAGTCCTTTGGAAAAGGAGACTGCTAGTCTCCTGGAGCACATTCCTCCTCACAGCCGCTACATTGCAGACACATGTGGAGGAATAAAAGCCCTTATTGCAGCAGGAGAGGCTGAAAAAGGAAGACCTATTAGTCTGAAATTCTGCTATGAAAGAGGAAGATTTCAAAGGAACCCCAAGAAAACTTGCATCCAGCTCAGTGGGAATGCCTTAGGTGTAGACTTCAGCTGTTTCTTTGCAGCAAGCCAGTTAGTTCTGCAACCTTACCTTTCGCTTTAAACAAAGGGACTCCTAAAATTTGCTTTATCATCAGAAGGCAATGGCTGACAGCCAGGAAGCACAAGAGCAGTGGGGTGCTGGAGGAGCCCTCCCCCAGCCCCACAACAGCCACTGCCCCAGTGCAGCAGGGAGGCAGCTGCACGAGTGCCGGGCTGGGGCTGTGCCATCTGCCGAGTGCTCTGCACGCTCCTGTTTTCAGTCACTAATAAATACCCCCGATGTTAATAATTTGCACTGGAATGTTCTGTGGCTTCTTTATGCCTCAGGCTGCACTTTTTTCTTTAAAGTTTCAGCACGGCAGTTCAGCAGTTTTTCAGAACCTGTATCGTTGCCTAAGGAGTTCCTGACTGCAAGAGGAGACAATATTCATCAGCTTTCCTGTGGCTGTCACAATAGTACTGAAATATTAAATCAATGGTATTTGGGTTGAGTTTTTAAAAAATTTTGATTGTGAAAATCAGTCATAAAATTCTTGACAATTAGATGTCAGTGTAGACCTATCCCACCATTGCTGTGCAGGTGCAGAGTGCTCCGGAGTGTTGGATTCACAAGGTGGTGGTAATGTGAAGCCACGGTGCTGTAGCACCCACCTTTCAGCCATCTAGCCCTCCTAAAGCAGTCACAAAGCAGGATGTATATAGGGAGCTTGCAGCTCGAGGAGAGAGATGGGTTCCTAAGCTTGGGATCCAGGAAAGCCAATACAATGCAGAAAGACTGTCTTAGAAAATGCAAAGGCCAGGATGCATTTGAAATGAAAGCCTGCTGAGCTCTGCATAGAACACAGAGGAAATGCTCAGCGTTTCCTGGTTGGTGGAGAGCTTCTTCTACTCAAGAGCATTTCTATGGACCCCTGCTGTTTCCTAGCCTTGTATTGCAGGGAGACAGTTCCTGTTTGTCCTCCCTTCTACTGTATTAAATCTTTCCAGGTGGCTGTCACTATGAAAGGTCTGCTGGGACTGCCCCGAACACCTCTGCAGTGCCAGGAGGGGATGACGTCTTGATCTCTGTCTGTGGTGGCTACTCATTCCTGGCCAAGATTGTCTCCTTTGATGATGTGCTGTCTAAGATTTTGGGTAGGAGGGAGCACTCCGTGGAGATCACCAAGTCTCCCGTCCAGGCCCAAATAAAAATCTCCTACAGGTAGGTCCTCCGACTGTGTGGACAAGGGAATTATTGAGTAAATGTCTGTATAAATGCCAGGAAAATGCTGATTAACAAATTACATTTGTTTCTCTCAAACACAGCCATCCCTTTCTCGAGGAATTGATGTGAAAGGCTTTCTCTCTTGAACTGGCTTTTTAATTGTGCTGCTGAGGAGGCAGGTAGGGTGCCAGGGTAAATAAGCACTTGCAGGGCTCTCTGAGATTATGGCTGGAGATTGCCTCCAGCTGCCAAATGAACACAGTGAGAGTGAAGCTCGCAGTGGAGACAAACATTCTGCTACTGCCCCAGATTTCAAGTTAGCTTGTATAAAGTGTGGACTTACGCAATATATGTGCAATATAAAAGACTTTCTAAGGTCTCTGACTTGATGTTCCAGGGCATAACATTAGCATTATGTAGGTTTAATAAAGCACATAGGAAACAAACATGAAGAACTGCTTTCCCTGAGCACCACTGGGCAATAAGCCATCATCATTAAACAAGGGGGTTCCTGGTAGGGATGTATGGAGACTACATGTTCCTAGACCTAAAACTGCTCATCAGCAGTGCAGATGCTACATTGCATCATGGCTGATAAAATCTGCAGCTGGCACAAGAATCCATGCTATGTTTAAAAGATGAAGAGAAGGCAGCGATATGAGAGCTGTTGCTTGGTCAGACAAATCCACTGGTTTTAAGCCAAACAGAGAGTTAAACTCCACAGAAAAAGAAACAGAAGCGGCTCCAGTTAAGTGCTGTTTTTTCTCTAAAGGATTTAGAGGCCAAACAAGAAGACCAAAACTCAAGTCCTCTAATAACTCAGAAGGCTAATGAGCCCTTGACTGGCTAAACAGGGGATGCTGGGATGGAGGCAGCAGCCAAGACTAACAGTGCTATCTGCGGTCTTAGTATCCACCGAGGATGCTGAAAAACTGGGAAAGAGGCAGAGGAGAACTGCAGAAGTGGGCCAAAGACTACAGAAAGCACCTAATGGGGAGACAGAGGTTTAGAAAACATTCTCTGTCTAGCTAGCTTATCAACAAGATTGAAAAGTCTTGATTACAGAGAATAACTCTTCACAGAGACAAATGAGCTCGTTATTTTGGTGGGAAAGGATGAATGGTTAAAAGGTGAAGCCAAATATATCTGGAGTACAAGTTAGGCAAAAGATGTTCATCGTGAGGGTTTGAAACAAGCAGCTGAGGTAAGATAAGGAGTCTGCAGTGCTTGATGAAGATGTCTCAATGCTTTTCTGAGACAATTTTCTGGCATACATGCTACGTTTCAGTCCATCCCAATAAGGGCACAAATGGGTGATATTTTAAGGGTGGTGATAAAATCTAGCTGTCTTCTCCAGCTTGAAGCTCTAGGACCCTGTATGAGCCATCTGGAGGCACACAGAGGTGCACATGCTAGCTGAGGGTCTTGCAGGGAGAAGAGGCCCCTCCTTGCTCTTTCTCTCTTTCCAGCAGGATAGTCATGTCAGGAACCAGCACTGGCATTCAGTCCTAAAGCCTCGCTCGCTGTGCTTCCAAAATGCCTTGCAGCACAATGAACCCCTTGCTTGTCTGTCCTCATTGAAACTGTTCTCAGAGCAGAGGGCACAGCAGGACATAGCAGGGGTGACCACATCAGCTCCCACCTGCCGCGGGCAGAATGGGCAGCTTGGGGCACTGAGCCAGACTGACACAACTCCAGCGGGCGCTGCCTTCCTCTGGGGAATCATTCAAAAGAACAACCTGTGTTCTCATCCTGAGAGAGTTTTCTACCCAAAACTCAACACTTTTTCTTCACTAAAATACGTATCCTCACTCCGTTTTCTCTCTCTCTTCATCTTCCAGAGATAAACAACTATTTTTTTCCTCAGTGGAGCACCAACATCCTTCCAAATGCCTATAGAGAGCTTCACCCTCACTTAGCTGGTGAGGTCAGCTGTGCAGGCTGTGGGTGTCAGTCCTGCACCCTGGACTAGAAATGCTGTGCTGTGGCTCTGCCTTTGCATCCAGCAAATGGTTCCCAGTATATTTAGAATATTCAGTCTATGGTGGGATTGAACGCAACAGGCCTAAAAGGGTCAAAATAAGGTGGGTATGATGTCACCTGTAGCAAAACAATAACCCCCACCTTCTTTGAAGCTGATTGTAGCTGCTTTTTATTCCCTTAAGTTGTCAGTCTCATGGCAAGAAGCTGGCAAAAAAATTAACTCCCACACTTGGCTTTGCAACAGGAAGGTGAGTGTGTCATGCAATGCTGTTTCGGGCTTTCATCAATTTATCAATGACAAAATGCCTCTCTTTAGAGAGAGGTGATCTAGGCTGGGAAAAAAAAGAGAATGCTGACATTCTCTCCTGGTATTTCTAGGGTTTTTAAGCATGGAGAGTCCTTTCCTCAGCGTTTAAAGAAATTGTCAAATCTTCATATACTTACTATGGAAGAGCCAAAGTCTGAACAGTGGTAGCAGTGGTGGAGCAGCCCTGGGAGACAAAAGATATGTGGACGGAGCCTGAACTTGCAGTGCTTTCTGTTAACCCAGATCCCATGTCTGAGACCCTTGAGTATTCAGCCCTTAGAGGGAGTAACTTTCCTCCAGCTCCTGAATGGTTCCCAAACAGTCATCTCTGCTGACAAGCAGCAGATCGTGGATGCTCAGCGGGCAATTGACTGGTCTCATCATGATGCAGTAAGAAATTTAAGATCCTGCTCTTCTCCCAGGCCATTCTCATTCCATCAGGACCCCACACATCTTTTCTTGCTGTGACTTTCCAGGGAAAGCAGCTGCTGTAGCAGTTGAGTGACAAGGGACAAAGCTGTTTCTTGAGAAATAGAACTCCTCAATGTGTGGTTAAGCACAGAAATTTTTCCTGATTTGTTTATTTGTTTGTTTGCTTTTAAGGATGTAGAGAGGGGTAATAAATGGTAAAACTAATGTGTCAGTGTTTTCAAAAGGATGTAGAATGAGTTATTTGATGGAAAATTGAAAGACGTGATTGCACTCTGTGATGAGCATCTACACGTTTGGCCCTGGTATAATCCATTGACTTTCCAGCTTGTAGAGATAAACATTTAAATCAGCTGATTTAACAACTACTAAAAAAACCCCTTGCTAACTGGAAAAATAAAGAAACCAATAAAGACATCAGGATAAAATATCTGGAATTGCCAAACGGAGAAATGGAAGTTAATGACAATTACCAAAAAAATCCAAACTCAAATCCCAAAGGTTTTCTCAGAAAAGCACGTTCTAGAGCAAGCCCTCCACAGTAAAGTAGAGGAAAGCAGAACTTATGAAGACATTAATCAAGGCATGAGTGAAAAGAAAATGAGATGCTTCAGGGCACAAAGATGACAAGAAGCATATCTGTGGCAATAAGGGATGATGGCAATCATACAGAGGGAAATAGAACAAGGTATACACGAGGAAAGGGTGCAAGCACTGCTGAACACCTACTCTGACAATACAGTCTTTTGCTCTCACTAAGAGCAAAAATCAATAAACTCTGTAGGAAGAAAAGCTTCTTAAATCATTGACTGTCCAAGTAGATATTCCTGTTGGCAAACACATTTCTCTGTGTGATGGATGGACACCAGGGTCAAGAGGTCATTCACTGAAGTGATCAGGCTTCATGAAATCCAGATCTGCAAACAGTTGGGGCAGCAGAGGCTCAGTGCAGTTACTGCTGTCAGGTGATTTCCATGTGCTGCAACACCGCAAGTTTGTTTTCAGATCAGTGAGTGGGTTTTAATCAAGGGAGAAGTGGGAAGCACTCCCACAGCCCCGGCCCTGGGCATGCTCCACCCACCCGTGCACGCCCGTGACCGGCCACACCGCAGCGCCTGCCCCTGGAGCAGCCACGGGGCTCTGCTCTGGACGGCCAGCGCTGTGGTTCACTCCCTCACCCTGCTTGTCCAACAGGGAGCCTGGTGGTACAAGTGGGATGAAACCACAACATTGTAATTCCTGGAGTGGAGACATGTCCTACCCCACCATCAGCAAAGGACTCCTGAACCCTAGATCATAGGGTTTGGCTTGGAAGGGGCCTTCAAAGATCACCCAGTTCAAGCCCAGTGCCATGGGCGGGGACATCAGGTTGCTGAAGGTCACCGCACATTTGGCACATACCAAAGCAACAATAAAATGCCTCTCTTGAAGCTGTTCTGTGTTTCTTTCAGTGTCTGGCAGCAAGCTGTATCTTGATCCAGTTTTCTCTCTCCCTGTTGGCTATTTATATTACTGGTGGGTCTCTCCTCCCATTAGCATCAGCCCCTTTCTTCCTTATGGCCCCTGCCCCATCGCTACACCCTCTCACCCTCAGCATTACTGACCCCTTTGTGCAAGGTGAAACCCACTGAGCTCACTCAGTCACCTGTTGAGAGAGAGGCAGAGGAAAGGAGCTTTCAAGGGAGAGCAGTGGACTGTAAACTTCAGGAATGTGCATTTCATCCATAACTGCGCAGCTGAGCAGACAAACCTGGGCCACAAAGAGACCATGGTCCTACAGGAGCAGCTCTCAAACCCAATGCCCAATTTCCTTTCTTCTGTGGCACCTTCTTCTGACCAGAGGCGACAGGACTGTACTCTAAGGGAGCTCAAACATATTTGCAGGTACACTGCAGGGCTCCATGCAGAGTGGGCTGGGTTTTGGTGAAAATGTGAGATCTGGAGATGACAGCCATGGAAATGTCACAGGCCCTTCCATAGCTCCCCTCCTTCTCTGAGTTTCCTCTTCCTGTTTTCTGTTCCAAGCAATGCAGAATATTTGCATTTCATTAAGTACTTCTTCCTTTACATGATGCCTCATTACGACTTTCTTTTTGGGTTAGGTATTTCTTTAATTTTTAAGCATATTAATTATTTTTTCTTTCGGAGGGAAGATGGGCATGCCTTGGAGCTTGTGGATGCTCATTTTAGAGCAGTGTGGAAGGAGCCTTTGAGGACAGGCTGCAAGTGTCCGTAAATCCCCACAACCCTAATGCTGTGTGTTTACTACTGTGGATTGGGATCTACCCAATCTGACCTTGATGAGCCAACTGTTTTTCTGGCCTTTTTCAGAGTTTCAGGCTAGAGAAAGCACAGAGGGTGTTTTTTCCTTTTCCCAGAATATGAAGTGCTATATCAGGCTGGCAAACACTTGGGGCTACTTCTGCTTCAATTCAGTCTGAGGAATGACAGGGGATCAAAATAAGCATTGGCCCTTTGGTATTAAAATTTTATTTTGAGATGTTTTCTCCATCCCAAATTCATGACAAGAAAATCTTGTTGTTTGTTTCTTGCAAATTGTGGAGAATTTTTACGTTGCAGTGTATTTTCTCCTAAATGTAACGTATCAGAATAAAATCAAAATGATCATGTACATTAATAATAGAATACACACATAAAGAGAACCTTGGGGTGTCTAAACTTTCTGCACATTCTTCTAGATTGCTGAGAGCTTTTGTACTTGACTATATTAAAAACAAGGGGAAAAAAAGAACTAAACTGGAATGTAAATATTTTTGTCTGGAAAAAAAAATAATTTGTATCAATAAATCACTCATGATTTGTAAATACTCTTTGTTTTCCACCATCAACAATAATCTTTCTATCTGCAAGGAATGAATTTCTACCCTTAAGTAGCTAACTTACTGTCTAACCTTACTGCAGCTGGCACTATTCAAAGAAGTTAGAGCTTAGCAAAACTCTTTCTATCTCAATTTATACTTTTTTCCTCTAATAGAAAGTAAAGCTTGATTTTATTTTACTGTGCTCACACAGCATCATGCCCTTGATATTATGTTTATTTAGCAAGAGAAATGAAAGTTTTAAATTTTTTCTTCTGGAAAAAATATATTTGCAGAAAAGAGAAAATCACAAGTACTTACATCATGGTTGGCAGGAATCAGCTATGTGGAAAAAATGCTGCCACTTACTATTTTTCTATTTCTTCTGCATTTTTGGCCATGGTTAGAAGCAATGCTATCTATGAGCCATGTGTGTGACACACTTAGGGAACCCTGAAAACCTGTGAGAAGCAGAAGGTCAGCGGTGGGCTGTCTCCTATGTCAGGCAGCCAGGCCAGTGTGTGCTGTTTGATGTCGTGATCCCTTGCTCAAGTACCCAGTTTCCGTGGGAGCCTTCAACCATTTGGGGCTTTCGACAAGAGCCGCATACTGGGAAAACATATCACGTCCAGTGGAGTGGCTGGGAACTTGGTCTGAGGTAACCTGCAGAAACCAAACTGAGTGCCAGACATGCAGTTTGAGGACCTTGTTTGCCAAATTTAGTTGTGTAACCAAGGTGTACAAAATTTATCTACAAGTTCCTCCGATACCAGAACTGTTCAAACTCTTTGTACCCTGACAAAGGTTAAATCAGTTACGTCTGTACTGAACTGCTTTCATTAGTAGGTCAAATATATCACGGGGACATTTTCTATGGAACTTAACTGATGCGATGCCAAGGAGGAAGTTTGCCTTGTAAAGTTACAGGAGGCTTAACCGTTCAGACTTCTCTCTGGTCTACTTAAAGATATGGAATATTTAGTAAATGGCCCGATCTAACCCTTGAAGAAATTTTACTGGGGTTCTCAGGAACTAAAAAGGACAATAATCTGGTTTTAACGCAATCAGTGCAATCCCACAGATGGAACTAGTCTGCTTGTAGCCTGCGGTAATCACTGCCACCTATGCAGAGTGAAGGACTACAGTAGGCCAGTGGAGAAAGAAGTTCTTCAGCCATTTTCTTTGCAGAAATACTGTATGCAAATAGTTTGAACTATCAATCCCAGAATGACAGATTAATCTAATTTTGGGGGAAAAGCAGAACTGACACTGAGGGATGAACGGCGGCAGGAGGGGCTGAGAGCAGCCATGGAGCAGCTGTCAATCCTATTGCTGCATCTAAGCTGAGAAAGGACCTCATCCTCCAGCTCTGATGACTCAGCAGAGGGCAGATATTTAAGGAAAGGTCTGGCTCTGTTGACTTCAAAAATTGGCTGTGGCAATTTATTCTGCATGAGGGATGCAGAACTGAGCCCTTGGTTATGGCTGCAAGGTGTTCCAGTTCCCCTGCTCCCTCTCTTGCCCCTGGAAAACTCCACAGCAAACAGGAATTCCCAAACAAAGTGCTGCATTTCTCATTTGAAGACCTGCCTGTTGAAACTTTTCATTTTTCAATTTTCATTGCAGCAATATATTATCAGATGGATTTAATGCCTAATTTAACTTTGTTTCCATTTGTCATTAGGTTTATGAAATGTCTTTCTTTCAGTGAGGCAGATGTAACCACAAGATCTTGCTCTTGGGCTTAATTTCCACGTAATTGTCACATTAGTTTTTCAAAATCCAGGCTGGCCTGCTAAACATACTTAATAATTTACAGTTTTCAATGCCTATTGCCTTGCCTGAAAGGCTACCTGTTTTCTTCAGCTCATTGGGAGCCCTGTAGGGGAAAAGACTGGAAACTGCCAAGGTCAGGAAGAGTTTCAGATTAAGCTTTATGTTGTGCTGTTATTTAAGTAAACAAAGGTAAATTCCAACAGGAGGGATGAATTTACATGACATACAGTGGGTATTGACTGTGGTGAGGTAGAGCTGGAATGGAAATCTTTTCTCATTGTGAGGCAGACTGAGCAGGAGTGATGGGAATGTGGAGGAAGATTTACCAGAGGGTGCTGGGATGGGTAAGGAACAGCAGAGACAGGAACAGCAGGAAAACACCCCGTAGCAGAGATTACTGCAGCACCCGGAGCCTTTGCACACCCTGCCAGAGCAGGTTTTCATGCTGGCAGCCGGGCTTATGTCTATACCAGCACGTGAAAGCAGACCGTGTTCTCCTCTCTAGTCCTGCGGGAGAGGGGCACGGCACGGTAGTATCTATCCTTGCCTCCCCAGCCTTGCCTGAAATGTGGGCACCTAACGTGCATCTCATGACCCCACACTCTGCTCTCAGACAAGTACTGACTATATCTTCCTCGCTACAAGAGCTTGGGTACCTCACATATGTCAGCACCTGTGGACATGTGTCTTCAGGATGTCAGTCCCGCCTGAACTGTGCTAGTGGCTGTGTTGTCATTGGCCATGCTGTTGCAGAAGAGACAGCCTGGAGATGCAAGGCAAAGCCAAATAAAGAGATGTCTATGTCACAGCTACCTGCTAAAGTGACTGCAGCTTGTAATCAAGGATTTACGAGGATAGCTGTGGCCTATTTGCTACTTAGTGGGGCTTGCAGCAGTGGGAGGTACAATGATGTAGGCATCATTCACCTGTGGTTTTCAGCCTCCAGATGCATTTCTTTATGGATAAATTTAGCCTGTGCTACTCCTTCTCTATTGCTATGCCTGAAGCTAACCGGAAGCTAACTGTGGCCCTTCTGCATGGACTTTGCTTGCGTCTCTGCTCAGAGACACAAGCCAACAGGGAGAGAAGCAGAACTGGTCCTGCTGGATGGGTGAAGTGTTGGCCAAGAGGGATAGAGCTGTCATGAGCTTGATGGTCTGATGTGCCTGAAACCAGTGTATGGGCTCCATGTCTATACCATGGTAGATACTGCTGTCTCAGCCTTGCCTGAACTTGTGGGGGATGTACCTTAGTCACTGTGAGAAAAATATAGAGTGTCTTCTGAAGCTTATTAAAATGTAGTTGAATGGTGAGAAATGAGGAGGAAAAAGGAGCAGCTTTTTGAACAGAGCAGTCCTGCTGTTCAGGAAAGTAAAAAGTAAAGCCCAGAATGGAGTGGAACATGCATACAGGGAAACACCGACACAGGTATTTTAAAATAACCATATGGAATGAATGGAGAATGAAACTACAAAATGAACCACAAACAGAACAAATTTACATGAAGCTGAACAAAACCATGGAAGTTAGACTCACTCTCTTTATCTTGTGTGAAAGTTTTATTTATTTTAGGATAAAAAGGAGCTTGAAAGGATTTTATATCTCATGAAACACATCTACTGAGCTTCTAATGGTTATGCTGCAGGTACAAGACATTGCTTATCAAAGCCTAAATCATCTTCTCACTTTCACGTATAAACAGGAACCATAAAGTCTGGCAGTGGGATTCCCCAAAGAAGGCTCATGCCAGAAAAATATCTACTCATTCACTGCTGACAGGACTGGGACCTTATGACATTCTACATCAGTTATGCTGCTGATCTGCTGTTAATCTCTACACAAATCCTGTCACTGCACTAATAGCCCTTTGTGCATAGACAGAAATAAAGCAAGAGACAGACAAAAATACCAAATAATTTCTTGTTATCTATGCATTGTGATCATAATGAGACTGTTCCTTAGCAAGGTTTGGCAGAAATGAGCTGGTCACATCCCCTTTCACTCAGGAAATGTCCCAGGACTTCCCAGGTGAGTTTAGTGTTTACAGAAAATATTACATTGACAGCCTTGAAAAATTAAGTCTTTCTTTGCAAAGAGCAGAAGCACATGCAGTAGAAACAGATTTCTCTACAATTTCCCACCAATAGGCTGCCTGATGCCCTCTGGAAAATGGAATTTTCCATACACCATGCAGCTGTGCCTATTGTTACCAGAAGAATGTCCTTGTGTCTTCATAAGGCCTTCCACAACTGAGCAAGGTATCAGCTGTGGTCCTGTTGGGCACCCAGACACGGCAGGACAGAGCGGATACCCATGGACACGTGTGCTCCTGCTCTGCTGTCTGACAGCCTCCAGCACCCTGCCCTGGTTAGCCTGACTGCACCCCAGCCCAGCCTTGGCTCTGTCTCCCCCATTGTCCCTGGTGGCACCAAACCCCACAGGCTGTCTGTTTTCTGCCCAGATCTCTTGGTATAGCCCTGCTCTGTACCAGTCCTGCTCCCTGTACACGTTCAGAACCATCCTACTTGGTTCCAGCCAATGAGAGACAGGGCTGGATTCAATCCAGTGTATCAGGAGCCTGGCTCACCATTAATAACCATCTTTCCTATGTCCTCAAAGTACTGGCACCAGATCTTGGCTATAAATCTTTTGCTATAGACCAACCATGCTAGAAGGTGTTATGAAATTCTGCTCCAGGTACATGGAGCACAAAATGGTTATTTTTAACATTTACCTGTGAAGTTCCACATTCCCATTCATCTGAGAGTGAAAGAGCACCAAGGTGTTTCCACAAGACCCAGTAGGGTATCTCCACACGTACTTGGCTTTACTTGCTACCCCTTGATGGTTTTTTTTTGTTAGTCAGTTGCCCCAGTGGGTTTAAAAATAATTTAATTTATCCAAATGCATTCACAAAATTTCTGTAATTGTTTTTAATTGTGTAATTAGTGTAAAGACATATAATCATGTAGTTAGGCTGTGTAATTACAACATGTAATAATATTGTAGTGCCATTATGCACCTTTTTTAAACACAGGGAAAAAAACCCCAACATGCATAGAACTCCAACATTGTAACTGTGAGTCCCAGAGTGTCTGTACATATTTCCTTACGTATATTCTTGTGCAATCATCGAAGTTTAAATACAGGAATATATGCTGTTATAAGGCTGCCAAGGAGACACCAATTATTTTTGGAAATCAACTCCATTAAATTGTGTGGTGCCAACAAGAAATGGTTGTGCACAGGTGAGCATGTCTAAAGGCAGGTGTTGAGGAAAAATGAGGGAATTTAGCTGAAGACATGATTATAAAGCACACTTAATTCCTTCATGGATGACCTTATTGCAAAGAATAATGGTGCTTTTATCATGTAGCCTGAGTCTCTTTTACTCATGGTGAAATTGGATGCAGGACTGATCCAGCTCTCACTTCAGGCCAGTGAAAAAGCTCCCAGTGGGTTTGGCGCAGTAGGCTCACCCCACTGTGTGAAAGGCTCTAGGGGTCCATGTACCCATGGAAAATTGGTGCCTCCTCCTGCTCCCCCCTGCCCATGCTCTGGTAAAATCAGCCTTACTTTCAATGGTGTAATGTACTTGGATTCATGCACTTCTCTAAGACAATGTGTCTCAAACAGAAAGAGTTTTTTGGTGTTAAGTTTCATCAGCTCCCAAGCGGACCAGACCATCTGTTCCATCATGCTGAAAAGTGTTTTACAATTTACGGAACTAAAGTACAATGGGATTAATAGTTAGTAATTACTGACTCGCTTTGAGGAGTTCAGGTGAATGTCTCCAATGTTGATCTACATTTTGCTCATTTTAAGAAAAGGATGGTAAATCCCCAAATGAGGCAGATGTTGCAGGTTTCTGTACACGACATCCTTCACCCCCAGCTGCGAAAACAATACTGTACATGTCACTGGTTTTGTACAGAATTAATGAACAGTTTGAAAAACATATCACATCCTCAGTAGTTGATGGACGTGTTAATAATGTCTTATTTAGTTTTTGCAGAAGCATGACCCAGTTTCATTCACACATTGGCATTGCAGTTAACTACAGTGAATACACCATTTAATGCAAACAGGTGCCAGTGCTGGAAGGCTTCTGTACATTTACCTGAATGGAAAACCCCTTCTAATCTCAGATGAAATATCACAACGGGCTAATACTTTCTTTACAGTATGTACCGATCACTTCAGGATGCACCAGTCTTTTCAAATGTCTAAGAAACTTTTAAGGTCAGCAAGCAGCCATGTCAACCTTGTTGCCACCACCAAGACGGTTGTGTGACTCTCCCTGCCTCCTCTTCCTCCCAAACATGCCATGTGTTGTGCAGTAACAGCCTGGGTGCCCCAGAGCTGCAGGACACTTCTGTGGTCTGATGACTACCACTACAAGAACATACCCACTTTTTTTTACTGCTGCGAGCTCTGACACGCAGCTCAGCAGCCATGAGGAGGAGGATGGAGCCTGCACCCAGGGGCAGAGGCCTGAGGAGGGTAAGGCATCTGGACCTCCTTCATTTGGTGGTGATGAGCTTTTGGATCAGCTGCTATGCAATACGTATCATTAGAGGAGTATCCAAAGCACCCTACTGTGCCTCAACACAGTAATTGCTAATGGAGGCTATGTATTCTAATGGAGACTAAAGGTGTGTATATGAAACATAAATAGACTTACAATAAATCCTTGTTCTAGTTCAATTACTAGAATGAAAATCTTAATTTTGTCTCTCTGCTGTTAGGAAAAAGCTGCCTCCCCTCTCCTCAAAGTGAATATAATAGTAGTTCAGACGAAAAGCCATGTTGCAATGTATTAAAAATGATCAGTCTCTAACAATTTCATATTTTTTTGTAACTTCATGTGGTGTGTTTTTCTTCTTCCTGATCAAATATCTGAAACTTTTGGCAAAAGGAGAAAAAGAAAAATCAAAGATTTCTTTCTAACATGGTGAACAGAAAACCTCTGCATTATGTGCAACTATTGTGGTTGGTCTTTCTCTTCCTTGGAATTTGCT
The DNA here is from genome assembly GCF_000738735.6 of Corvus cornix cornix. Classification (NCBI taxonomy): domain Eukaryota; kingdom Metazoa; phylum Chordata; class Aves; order Passeriformes; family Corvidae; genus Corvus; species Corvus cornix. The sequence continues at coordinate 12,522,760 of NC_047057.1, read as the reverse complement.
GTGAGTTAAATGATCATTGATACCAGTGCCTGCAGCAAACAAAGACTGAGATATCAAAGCAACGGCATGAGTTTTATTTGTGTGTATCTTGGTGAATGCTTCTTACTGCTGATCTCCAGCAGTTCAGCCAGAACAACTGCTACAGCAGCTGAAGTTTCTCATGGCAATCCCTCAACACGCACAGTCCTGCTCAACCCGCTGATTGATGAGACACATTTTCCCTGTGCTGTACAGATCCAGGGGCTGCTGCTTGCATAAGTGGAAAAGGAAAAGCCCTGATCTGACCAGAGTGCAGAGGAGCATTAATTAATGAGTGCATTAATGAGTGCATGGCATTAATGAACTCCAGCCCTCAGCCGTGGATGGATCCTGCCTGGCAGACAGGAGCACAGCAGCCTCCTGCTGAGCCACTCAGCACCACGAGGGACAGGTGTCACATTGTCTCACCAGCACCACCATCCTCCTATCACATCCTGACCTGCTTGCTATGTATAGACACACCTCGCCTCTGTGTTTGCCAGAGGAACACTGGGCAATTTGGGATTTACAGCCACGCTGTGCAGACATGGCACCTGCAATTCTCGGCCTTGTCCTTCTGAGCAGGACAAGATTTGTGCTGTTCCCCCTTTGGCTCTCTCTTATGTTGTTTGAACAAAACAGCAAGTCCTTTCAACATCCTCAGTTTGATCAGAGTTATTTTTAACAAATTGTTTTTTTACAGTAATATACACTTTTACTGTATCTACCTCAACAGCAGCTCTAATCATTTCAGAAGTGTTAGCTGAGAAATCTTTACAGAAGATGCTGGAGGCAAGCAAACAGTGCTGGTGCCTCTGCAGAACAAGCAGGAAACTGAGGCATGGAGCAGTTATGTGCTTTGTAATCACACAGAATTGGAAATAGCCTTTTGACTGCCCACTCCTCCTCCTCTTACCTCAAGGCAAGGACTGGTTCCAGCCTCCTCCTGTTCTTCTTTTTGGGTGCTTTTGAGCAAATACAGTGCTCATTTTGAATCCAGCCAAGTGTAGTTATTTCAGCACTGAATTACTTCTCCTTTTCTGCCCCTAACTGTATTTCTTTTGATTGCAGAGAGCTAGACAAGCTCTCCACAAGGCAGACTGGTGATGCTGGGGGACACTTGGTGTTTCTTCGTCACAAAGGAACACAACTCAGAGGTCCCTGTGCAGCTGCCTGTGTCTGAAAGGGGGGCACAGCTGTGACAGGGAGTTAATTCTCCACTCAAGCCCGTAAATCATGCCTGTTGACAACATTTCTTAGCTCAAACAGTACTGCAATAATGCAGCTATGAGACTGTGAAGGTCTGAGCCAGGCTCTGCTCTGCATGGGCTACTGTGAGCTTTGGGATCTGTACACTGTGTTACATTAAGTGATATACACATGGCCAAAGAGAAAAATATTCTAAATGCTCCTTTCCAGATGGAAATAGGGAGTTATTAAAAGAATAAAGGAAACGTCCATGCAGGTGAGAGACTGTATGGGAAAGGATGGATGTTCAATGCAAGATGTATTCCCAACCAGCTTCTCCCCTGAGTCTGGCCCATTGGTTGCCTTGTTGTCCATCAAGTTGCACTAGGACAGGTTTGGATTGGATATTAGGAAAAATTTCTTCATGGAAAAAGTTGTTAAGCAGTGGAACAGTCTGCTGAGGGAAGTGGTTGGATCACCATCCCTGAAGATATTTAAAAAACATGTAGATGTGGCACTTGGAAACAAGGTTTAATGGTGGATTTGGCAGTGCTGGGTTGAACTTGATGGTCCTAGAGGTCTCTTCCAACCTAAAGAGTTCTGCTGTTCTGTGATCCTATAAAACAGCATCTCAGCAATATCCAGAGGAAACAACACACAGGAATTGGAATGCAGAGACCAAACCAGCAGCTCAAAGCACTCTCACTTGGCACAAGGTGCTGTGCAGACATAGCTGAGTCCTAAACCCAGGACGGCTGTGTCAGCTCCAAGCTGTGCTGACGCGCGAGGCATCTGGAGCTGGTGCTGGTTGGGAGCCACGCTGCTGCAGCTGCCTCCAGGCCTGGAACAGGCCGTATTCCTCAGGGCCAGCAACTCCAAACCCCACCATGGTGCCTCAGCACTGCTTCCCAAGCCCAGGGAGTCACGTGCATGGAGGAATATGCTGCTGCAGGCCAAGTTTAGATGCACCGGTGCTCTTCTAAAGCTGTCTCAGCATGTACAGCAATTGGATTAAGAAAACTTTTCCCATGGGTACCGATAGCTTTGCATTCTGCCCTTTTTTTTTACAGATGCTTTGAACCAGGAGTTATAATCTGACTCCAGGCTGATCTCTAGGTTTACTTAGCTGGGCAGAGCACAGTGAGGTTTTTGTTTCAGGAGAAAAACCTGGCTTCACAGTTTTGTTATAACAAAGATTACAGACTTGGTTCAAATCTTGCTCACACCTCTGTAAGGGTTGCAGTTTTTTGCAGCTGCAGCAGGAATCAGGTGATATTGGTTTATCCTGGATGCCCACTCCACTGGAAGAAGTCTACTTATGCCCCCACTATCCATTGGAGGTGCTGGGTCTGGATTCAGACCAAAAGATAGCTGAGGCCTGGACCAGAGGCAGCACACTCCAGAGCAGTGCTGACAAGGCATCACACTAACAGCACATGCCTTTATCCCACGTTTTCCTTAGCCATAACTACAGAAATGCCGCCTCTTCAAAATGCTGCATTTCCTAAATCTCTTCTTTATCTTTTACTCTTTAAAGGAAATGGCTGCAAAGTGCTGATTGACAGGATTTGTGAATATAGCTTTTTTGCTTATCTACAAACCACTTATACTGTGGGCACTGCTTGCCTATTGCTCATTAGAAACAGATAATACCTATTTTCTGGAAGCTAGAAGTTCCCCAGACATAGTCCATGGTCCATTTAGTTTGTGAGATGCAGCAAACATCCTATCTTTAATCAGAATTGTAGACTGCATCTCATGAATCTGTAGCATAAGCCCTGGTAGCATTTGGCACATTTGAACCATAATCTGTAGAGAAGAATTGATTATTTTGTATGCACCAGCCTCCAGACAAGTTTCTTACAGCAGCTGCTGAAATGATAGTATCTCCTAGGAAGATTGTCATTGGCAGAAGCAGGTTTGTTGGTTATACTTTGTTTATCTTCATCTGAACAAGGGAACAAACTCTCTGAAGCAGAGCCTGAAATCTTATCAGCCAGAATGCAATAGGCAGTGCCAGTTCCTTGGCACGTTTTTTGAGCTGCTGCCACACCAAAGCTCTGAGTGAAAGGTACTGGCTGTGCCTGTGTTGCAAATATTTTAAAGCATAACTGTTAGGTAAATAGCCAATTTTTCAGTTCAATGGCTGAAGCAAGCAGTGGAAAAAATAGTTTGGGGATGAACTGAAACAGAGTTTTTTAACGTTTCTATTGAAAAATGGAGTTCCCGTGATTTCCCATGGTACTGCTTTCTTTAAAGTTAAACTGAATTTTCTCACAAAAAACTTTTTGAGTTACTTAGATACTTGAATAACCTTATTACTGGTCAGCTTTAAATAAGCCTAATGTTGCATGAGTGGTACAAGAAATCAGTGCCTGACTTTCAATGAGCAGCATGTGTGCTCCTTCTCCCACATGGCCAGAGTACAATGACCCAGCTCCTTTGTCACAGCCCCATGACACCTCCACAGCAATACCCTGCTTCCTCTTGGACTCCTGCACCTTCTGTCTATGATTCTTGTCTTTCTCTTGTCCTCAGATCCCTCGTTAGTACTTAAAACTCCCTTCCTGCCTTAGACATTTCCAAACTCCCATGCTTCCCACTTGCCCCAATGTCTCTTACAGCTTCTTTGCTACAGGACTTGTCTTCACTTTCCTTACACTTTTAAATATGTATAGATACATATTTATATATGGACACACATACATACACACATGTATGTGCCATGTGTTCCATATACTCTACCTACTTTATTTAGCATGACAGATGATCCAGAAAAGGCAGGAAGGGTGGCATATCTGACATGAAATTTGTGCTGACTTGGTTAATCAAATACTATTAGGAGCTGAATCTCTTCCTGGCTTTCCCTTAGTGGAATCACATGCTTATTTTTTAATTAATTCATTAATCTTCAAAACGCTTCTGGGAGTTTTATATTTTTATGATGTTAGCCTTTGTTAAATTTCATTGAAATTGGATAACAGGTTTAAAGGTTATTAGAGAAGGGGATTGATAAACAAGTGGGCAGATAAGCAATGTAATTGCATAAGGAAATTATTCTGATGGGGAAATTAGAAATTTTTGATTTCAGATATCAAAATAAAATGTACTAGCATAAAAAAAATCCAACTAAAGTGAAGCATTAAATTCAAGAGCCATTCATTAAAAGGCCTTGCTTCCTGAAACACTATTGCTCATTGAAATTGCTCATTGAAATTGCAGTTTGTTAAAAAAGGCTCCATTATAGGGTTTGTGTTGGTTTGAAATCTAGCTGGTGCATATCATGTCACAAGGAATCACAGTGAAATTGTTGAAAGTAAAGTCAAATTTCTGAATATATTGATTGCTGTTGAAATAGTCCTTCTGTCACTAGAAAATTGCAGACAAAGGAAAATCATAACCACTGGAGACTAAATTTCTTGGAAACTTGGAGAAAGAAATGTCATATACTGGGTCAACTCACTTTACTAAGTCAATAGAATTCAAATGGCAAGGTGGAGTGGGAATGCCAAGCCACTGTTGTACTTTCCAAGACAAACACATGCCATGGAAAGCTGACCTTTGGCTCTCCCACAAAGCCCTGCCAAAATGCAGCAGCTCTCTCCTGACATATTTCCATGGCACCCATGTCCCTCATATGCCCAGTCATCAAGGACAGTCCTGTCAGGGGCAAGCCATTACCATTCTTCAGAAGAGACCTCACTTTTTGAGTGCATCCTATTCAATGCTGACAACCTGGTGTTCAAAGATTTGAGAGGCATGTGTAGGTAAATTCCCATTCTGGAAGTAGGTAGCAGATAGCTTAATGCAGCAGACCAAGTATGAAAGTATCCAAAGGTACACGTTCTGCATTTCTCACTCTCCCCAATTAGAATGTTTGCTAGCACAGGGTTAAGATACATGTACTTTTTTGTTATTGCATTAGTCTACCATCAGCTGTACAGAAAAAACCTTTTGTTATATACTTCAGCAATCAGTCATTCCCCAGATTCAGTCTTCAGTCAATTTTTGTCAAATATCTGCTATGCTTGAGTCGATGATCCAGAAATGAAAAGCACCAACTACCTCAAACTGTCAAAGCTGTCCAGTCCACAAATTCCACTCTTATAAAAAGGCACAAAACGTTAACTAGACTGGACAAGTGATGAATTGCTGCATTCTTTTCCTGTTAAAAAAATGGAATTTGTCAATGCAGTGGGCTATAGCTAAAACAGCCCACATGCACCTTTTATATGGTAACATTCAGCTTCTCAAGCAGGCTAAGAACAACAATATAATTTTAAACACTTTTACTGGTAATTCTTAGAAAGTAATATTAGGCATACATTAAAAAAATCCATTTAAAAATCCCTTTAACTTCTGGTCTTCATCTGCTTAAATGATGATACAATCTCTTTTTTTCCCCCTTTAATTATGAAAATGTAAATTGAGAAAATTCCTGGTCCTGGGATTATGAAAGTTGAAGATCTTAAATAAAATTGTAATAAATATGTTTGCTTAGCAAATGGTGTATATAAAGACATGCTCTATGAAAAGAGAGGGGAGAAAGACGGGGAAAAACAAGAATAAAGGAGAACCAAGGTGGAACTGAGGTACATCCCAGGAAATCTGACAGGAGAAGAAAAATGAATGTTTAATATTATTTATTAAAATGTCTAGTTTGGAAGAAATGTACTTTCTCTCTCTGCAACTTTTTTGATGGAAACCTTAATTTACATCAGAAGGCAACCTAACTATAGGTCTAGACAAACAAAGGCTGATAACTGTGATTTCAATGCTGTGCAGAGCTTTAGAGAACATTCTGAAGAATAATGGGACAGAATGCAATGCAGCTGTAGTGGGGATAGATGGTGCTGAACCAACCTGATGGGGTTTAGTTGTAGCACCAGAATATTAAAAAATAATCTAATAGCACACAGTGTGCCATGGTGGGACAGATGTCACTGGTCACCAGGATCCCTTGCAGTGCTCACCCCATTTCCCTGCCGAGGTAACTGTGCCTGTGCTCCCCGTGCTCCAAAGGGCCCGGCCCTTCCACTGCCCCTTGAACCCTTGTGTTCAAGGCTTGTGGGAGCACTCTGCAGAAGGCACTCCGAGAAGTGACGGGCACAGAAGCTGAGAAGATGGAGCAACTGAAAGCATGTGTGCTCACAACCCCAGCTTAAAGTAAGGATTTGGGTGGAAAGGGAATTAATATGAAGATGCTGCAAACCCTTTCAGGTGAACCAGCTGGACCCAGGCTGAGACTGGTGATTGCTGTTTTCCTACTGGACCTCACAGCATCATGAACTTCCCCTCCTAGACATCTCTTCATATTTCTTCATTAAGTCAGATCTAGTCTTTGCCTAAAAATGGGGTCTCTTCCAAAGTAAACACCCTGTGAGAGCCAGAGAACCAAGAAGTGGCCTTTGCACTTCTTCTTTGCATGCAGCTCCAGCTTCTCCAGGGGTTCCCAGGCTGCTCTTTCAAAACCAGAGAACAAAGGTCAGCATTACGCTGTCTACAGAGGTTTTTTGAGACTATGTTGGGTGTATATATACTCTGTATATATCTGCAAGTACATCAACTGCACTGAAAGGCAATGGATGAGCTTCAGTTTGACTTAGGGAAGAAGGTTATACCTTGGAAAATTGTTTGAGACCAGGATCTTATATAGAAATTACTCCGAAGTATGAAATCCTATCAGTTCATGCTGTAATCCTCAGTACTTAGCATTTTAATAACATTTTTATACCTGTATTTGTGTCTGAGTACAACTTTAGTGCCTCTAACCTTTGTGAGAACTGCTTGATAGACGAGCAGACACAGGCTTGAACGTCAGCTGCTCACTAGTGTATAAATGATTGATCAGTGTATAAACCTGCTCATCTTCTGGCATCATTGTAAACATACAAATTCTAATAATTTCACAGAGCCTTTTTAGGGATTTATTTAAGATAAACTTGTCAGTCCTCTTCAGGAAAATAGTAGGGCTGTTGGTTATAGGGGAAGATTTATTTTACTTAATAACATGTCATCTTTGTCCATATGGGCTAAGAATTAACACCTACAGAGCAGCAGGGAGCATACATACAAAACTGAGGCAGACTAAGCAGTGCACTCTTACTCTTTAGACAGCTATTGCCTCTGCTTGGAAGTGCTGTGGCAACATTACACTGAATACCCAGAGATTTTCAGCCATCATTTAAAATTCAACAATAGGATTCTGCAGGCTAGTTCTGAAAGGGCACAGAAATACCCCCTTAACACTGATACAAATTTTTATTCTCCCAAGCAAACTGCTCCTTAACCATTTAGAATTACTTCTTTCCATGTTGCTAAATCCGGAATTTCTATTAAGGATGCAAACACTGTTTTTGTGGCTGTTCCTATAAGTACAGCACTTTCATACTTTGCCAGCAAGGCTTCTGTACTGAATTTCTAATCAGCCCTTTGACAATGTTTTCGTCTCCTTAACATTTGAAACACGTTGGATGATTTCTAGCACACTTCCACTTTCTCTAGTAGACCAATATTTGTCTCTGCAGGATATATGATGTCTGATCTTTATTGCTTTATCAGTTTTACTTGCAAGGGGTCAGCCGGTTGTTATTGTCAGCTATGATAGTTCTTCAAAGGAAATTTGGCTGTATTTGATACACATCAAACATTAAAACACCTGAAAAATATTGGTTTTAATCTCTGTGGTCAAGAATTAGTATAAGTAAGATTCATGACCATTTAAAAATTGTATGAATTGCTCTAATGGCTAAAATTTACTCCCACCCTCTAATTTTTTTACTGATTTCATAGGATGAAGCCTGCCCCCCTCTTCTGCATAATCAGGTCCAAAATGCCCAGTGGAAAAAAATCTGAGGATTTTGGTTCAATAATCTACTTAAGAGTAAAAGAATAGTAGTAAACATTTTGCATAAAATGAGCCCATTTTAGTTATGCCAGTTGAATTTGGTTTCTGAATGTGCTCTTTTTGAAGTAATCACTAAATAACAGAATTACTGTACTCTGCAGAGATTCCAGATGCATCCATTTTAGCAGGCATTTACATAATACTGCTATTTTTCTCAATTCTTATCTGGTGTGCACTCATCTTTCACGTATATCATTATGGTAGAAATGTACAAGTACAGCTAAACTATTGCCTCTGTGTTCAGGAAGCAAGAATATTTCTCCTTTCATGTTTCATTGCTGGTAACAATGCTGGTGGATTTCCTCAGTATTTCAAGATGGTTGTCCACCTGTTAGACCCTACAGTGGGCATTCAGGGTCTCCAGCTCCACCAGACAGTGGGGAGCATCCACACTGCAAAGATCTACCTTTAATGACTGAACTGTCCAAAGGCAGTGAGAAGTTATAAAACCCTTGGAAGAGTGGGGAAGCAAAGCAAAATTACAGGAGGCACAAAGTGTCCTGACCCTGTTAGCTATGAGAACTAGGCTTTTGTATCTGAATTCAACACATATGCAGAAAAGAGAGAGGCTCCTGGTCTCCTTTGCATCTTTGCATCTCCTAGGGAGGAAGGAGGAGACAGCCCTACAACATCCAGATTTTCTCCAGATTACTGGGTGCCAGTGGCAATGTCCATTTTCTTTCTCAACTGCTGCAGTGAAGAGGCCCAAGGAACTCTTCAAGTGTGTTGCCAAATGGCTCATTCTATAAGCATGGTCTGACACAAAAGATACATCAAGGAGTAAGAAATGTAGCCCCACACAGACAGAGAACATGTGAAATGCCAGCTGAGCATGAGCTGGAGCCATGCTGCAGACAGCAGGGCTGGACCAGAGGAAACACTGAGCAGGAACAGAGGGGCTGTAACTCCTCTGGGCATGGCAGAGTCAGCACCACTCCTGGAACAGCGTCCAGCTCTGATTCCACATTTTACACAGTGCTGATAACCTGGAGGGGACTCAGGACATCCTACAGCCTGTGTGATACTGGGGGTGGTTGAAATGGCCATGTTGATCCTTTCAGCCTCTATCAGACACAAAGTCATACAAAGAGCAGAGAGGTTTGTTTTCAGCGTGCACAAAGTAGAAAGGAACAATACATGCAGTGATTAAGAGAGAATCAGTTGGGAGTATCAGAGGGAAATAACATATAGGAACTAGAGTAATGGTCTGTCTTGCATCAAATGCTGTCACCTAGAAAGGTAGAAGTGCTTAGAGATGAAAGAACATTTTAAGATGAATAACTTTGTGCAATGATGTCCTCACACCAGCTCATTATCATCCTGAAAATTTTTAAATTTACAAAACTAGGGTGAAAAATCAGGTTTGTAAAATCAAATGTGCTGTGGTGGTGTAAATACATTCAGTCAAACAGGATTGCAACTAAACACCTATTCTCAGTTTTACCATGTCTGTTGAGTACATTTCATGGTAAATGCTCTTGAAGTAGGTGCATAAAAATGTTTCTAACAACTGGAGGGCTTGCATGCCCAATGTCTGAAAGATTAAACATAATAACATGGGCCACGTGATATGAACAAAATAATTGATTTATTTTAAAAACATGAATTAAGAAAAAATAACCTCCAGATATAAGAGATAGGAAAAACTGTTAAAATATCTTTGTATTATAATTTCCCTTGTTTTTTTATCATGTATCTTTCTAGCAAATGGAGCCAGGTCACACCTACAGAAATTTTAGTGCAATATTACTCATTAACATCACATCTCTGTTTCCTCTTCCGCTGCTGTTTTCTGGTATTCTGTCAAGCAAAACTGTACAAACCTATCAAAGTCAACAGACAGAGACCTAGACAGTCAAGAGCACAACCCTAATTTTCAGTTGCAGCAAACTTGGGCTAAGCAGGGTCATGGTAGAGCCAAGGAACTAAAATATGTGTATGCCCTAGTCCGGGCCTGTCCCAAGGCCAAGCTTCTCAGGCATCCAGGGAGAGGTCAGTGGGAACAACAAACTGGAGTCCACCAAGCTCGTCATTCAGGAGAAGATGAGGGACTCAACAAAAAGTCCAGATCACCTCTGTAAGTGGTCCAGAAATAACATGAACAGTTTTAAGGTTCCAGACTAAAGCCATATAATAATGACTGTCTGAAAAGGTCGACACTGTTAGCACCAAGGAGGTCAGCTTTTACTTTATACTGTAGTAATTTGTACCTGTAACAGAAAGCAGGAAGAGCCAGATATCTCAAACGTCTCATTAGCTATGACTTGAATGTCTCCTTGAATATAACTTTGGGAAACAGGGCTGTTTGCTTTGCTTTCATTTGGATTTTTTTGATAGCTCCTTTATTCTAAAACTACTGACAACAGCCTTTATTTCTGTTGATGCTACACCCAGAAAGAAGGAGGTTACCTTAAATTATTTTCAGGTGTTTTGTTTGCAGATAGAAAATAATTCTGGCATTAGGAAACTGCTGGAGAAGGATCACAACAAGTTCATGATGGAATGAGATAATGAAACTAATGACTTTTTAAATCCTGATAAAGTTTTCCAAGAAAATCACTGGAACTAGCTGCAAGAAGGAACAATTATAGCTCAGTGCTACCAGCTTCCTCTGTGTATGATGACAAGACATCAGGGCTGGTAGAAACATAAGGACAGCCCGGACTGCTCTTGGAACTGGCAGGCTGGACTGGACAGCAGAAATGTCCTCTCGATAGCTGCTCCCAGTCATAGTCCAGATTCTTGGCACAAACCTTCACTATTTCATCTGCATGAACACTTTGTTGAAAAACATTCATTCAAGAGCAGCTAAGTCATGAGCTGTCCCATTCTCTGCTGTTCCTCCTACAAATATGGTTCCTGTCAGTAAGGAAGAGGGATAGTGCAGTATCATAATTTTTGTGTGTCACTAATCCTACCCGGAATGAAATACATGTCAGCTACTTCTGTTTTATACTTCTGTATACTGTGAAACAGCTCTGATTTTTTGTCCAAACTTCAAAACACCTTCTTTAATGCAGCTGCTAGTGATGGTACAGTCAGACTTGTTACCTTGTAGCTCAGTAAACATGGTCTTGCTTGTAACAGGACATAGGCTTCCTTTTAAGTTAACAACATAGGTCTCCAGATCTGTCCAGGCTCACTGTGGACTTGTCTTGACCAGCCTGGAGATTTGCTTGTAGCTTGTAGCATCACTGTCTAATGTCTTTATCCCCCATTCCCATGCATCCTGCCACTCCGCTGCACTACAGAATTTTTCAGCTGTGTACAGAGCCTGTTCAATGCATTGAGTTACCTATACCAGTTAAGAAGCATTTTTGAGGCTGCCTAACTTTTTTTGCTACAAGCTTTCCTATAAGACCCCATCCTTTAAGTCCCTCATATCATGAGCTCATCAAATGGAATGAGAATTTCTCTAACTGAGCAATTGTATGAGAGTCCTTACAGAGGGTAATAGCAAGTAGGATACGTCTTCCTATGAGACAGAAAGCAGTTCACTATGTTCTTCCTTCATTAATCAGTGGGGAACTAGGACTCTTTATTCATAGTCTCCAGCTTCTATAGTTAAGTAATTAATGCATGTGTTTAGGACTAATTTTACTTTCTCATTATAGAAAGTAGAGCTGGAAAGGAACTGTTGGATCAGCTGATGTATCAATCAGTACTATTGCAAGATTGACCTTTATTTAATAAGGTATTTTAATCAGCTTTTGACTTTTAGTCTGGATGTCTCATTTGCCTCTCCTTAAGAGTATCATCATTTAGCATGTTGGCAAAGTAGTTCCTTGACAAAATACTTTTATCAGACCTTAATCTTGGAATACATATTTTAATAGTAATTCCACCATAATTTACTTTTTGTAATTCATCTTTCATTGCTGAACTACAACATATCAACAAAGTCAGTCTCATTCCTTCCCATTTAAAGGACAGAGAAATGCAAAAAGCAAATTATAGATCCAGCATGAGAATCAGGTATCAAACTCCGCTTTCTGAACACCACTCCAAAACTTTTGCCCTAGTTCCATTCAACACCAGGAGAAAAATCTAAGTAGCTTATTGCATACATATGCATGTGCTTCTCACAAGCTCATAAAAACAAAAATAGACATTTTCAAAAGGAAGACCTGGAAGTGTCTTCTAAGTTTGTGTCAAAACCTCTTGACTTCTGATCTCACTCCCCCATTTCTTGTCCTCAGTTTCTACTAAGACCTCCAAAATACTTTGTCATTAGAGATCAGGGCTGGAATCTGAAAACCTTCTACCTAAGGAGAGAACACCCTCAAACCAAGGCAGGCAGAAGATCAGTGTCCTAGAGAGCATACTTTAGAGTGCTGTGGAGGGGGGAGACACAAATCCTCTGGCTGGAGCTGTTCTGCTTTGTATGACAGAATTCCACACACACTGGGCAACAGAGTGCATGGCAGTAAGACACTGTACAGGAAGGTTCTGGATGGGGTCCAGTGGCTGTTCATACACTCCTTGAATGAAACTTCAAACCGTGGGCATGGATCCTAGAGCAGTGTGGTGAATACCTTCATTCTGGAGAGATTATGCTCTGTCTGATGCCAAACACAACAAAATCTCCACGTTTATATTTATATTCTCTCTTTTAGAATATTATTTATATAATTGAAATTACAGGAAAATGGTTGCCATTATCAAAAGAAGAAAATTTTTTGGAAAAAAGTATAATAAAATCTGTTAGCTTGGCTTCTAGTCGCAGATTTGTAGATTAAATATGTCTGGTACTACTTGTCTACTATTCTTTTACTCAGAGCTACTTGGAGCTTATTGTGGAGGTGATACCTGAAGGAAAGTAGGTTGTAATTGAACAAGGAAATTAAGAAGTGGATCTAATTGCAGTGGTGCTATGATAGATGAGCCACTTATCAGTTGAATCTCAAAGAGAGCATGTGAGTTCTTCTCAGCTGTGGCAAAACTTTGTTCTTGGCTGACATGGCAGGGAATCAAGTTTTGAAGCTAGAAAAGACCAGGAATTCCCAGCCTGGAACCTATGACTGTGGGCTTCAAAGAAGAGTCTGATTTTGCCTTTGAAAAGATGGGTATCTTAATACTTCTTATTTTGAGTTAAGAGGATAAACCTTTTGACATAGTCTAGGTACCTCTGACCAGGTGCAGCCTGGCAAGAGCATGTGGTGGGCTGTCTATAGCAATCTATCACAGATTCCTCCCCAATGAGTTTCTTGCATATTTCCCTTCTCAAATGGGAATTCAAGTGGCTGAATTTGTTCTGAGTTCATAATCACCTTAAGTGACACAGAGCTACACACGAGAGCAGCAGGAGTCTGAAGTGGGTGATTCTTGGACTCTTTAGAAAAGGAAGAAGGCAGTGGACTAGCAACATGAAGACAAGCACCAGTCTGAAAATGGGAAGAGACTGACAGAAATCTTGCATTTAATTTTTAAAAGTATTTTTATTATTGTATTGTACATGCTAACTGAAATGAAAATGAGCATACAGTGACTATTTTATGTATCAGGAGGAGTTGGGGTACATAACTTTATGAAAATGGGACTACATAATTATATTGGACAGAGAACATGGGTATACAGAGGTGTATTTGGTTTTCTCTCTGCATTTGTACTCTTTATTACTACGAGGGCTGCTGATAATTCTTTTATGCTTTGCAGCTATCTGGGAAAACTTAAATTTGGTCTCAATATTCATATTAATATACCTAATTTTGAACAAGTTGGCCTGAATGTTTGTGAGTGCATGCCATGGAAACTATATGCTGACAAGCAGGGCTTTGCAATTTTGCAGCAGTTTGCACCTTCCCTGTGACCTGAGCTATTTTCCTTTTGAAGGATGGCAGCTGATGAGTGTTTTGTCATGTCATCCCTCCATGGGGCAGGTGAGCTGCTGTCATTCAGCTTCAGACACAGCTTTTGCAGAAGGTTTGCTGTTGCAGCAGTGATCACATGGGTAGGCTATTCCTGTTTGGAGAAGATGATTCTCTAGCCAAAGGTGCGCAAATCTCCGCGCAATACTACTTTTTTTCTTTTACTGAAAGCTGCTTTGTCACCAAGAAACAACATTCCCTTATTTTCTGTCTTTAGGTGTGTTTATTCTGTGGTGACTGCAGCTCAGAGGTATGGAGCCAGCCTCCAAACAGCCTGGAGAGAAAGGAGGGTGTAAATTGTCAATCAGCTGGCAAGTTCTGGGTTGGGCATCCTGCACTCAACTCTCTGCAATATGGCTGTTGGGAGCAGCATGGTGTACTTTGAGTCCATGTGAGTTGCAATCACTGGAAGGTAGATGAATCCTTCAAATCTTTTATCTCCCAGCTCCTTTTTTACCTATTTCAGCTCTAGGCTTGTAACTCCAGGAAATCTTTAATGCAAATTGCTTATTTGTGACCCATTGCTTATATTGCTTACATGGGCTCCAAAGATGAATCAAATATTAAGCATAAACAGCTTGTGAAGCTGTTCTGTCCATTGGAAAAGCCACAACTGTTCACAAAGTGCATCATCCACCTGCCCTGACTGATACTACGGAACAGGATAGTGTCTTCTGAATGCTCTTGTATTTATAACTCATAATGCAGATCATATTATCACTTTCTACCATAAACATAGTTGCCTTGCACTCTCAATTTCTTTTGGAAACTTCTCATTTGGTCTCTTCACCCTCTGGCCAAAACCTTAATTTTATGTCATTAAGACATTACAGTTCAAAATGTTACATCGTGTAATTACACATCAAGGTTTATGCCTGATGTTGATGGCTCACTCAAAATGGTGTTGAGGAAGCTGAAAGCTACAATGAATTCTAACTATTTTTGTTAGTGCCCTGTATGGCATTACTTTAATGACATACAGGCCTTTAAGTCATTATCATTAGTTCCTATAAATTAAAGAAAACCATGCAACATGGTTCTCCCCCCTCCTTTGCTAATGGCATAAAGTTGATAGGAAAATCTTCTTATAAATACCTTTTTTTCCCTTCAAATGGCAGTTTTTAAAATAAAAAACCTTATGAATTATTGTGTAAAATTTGCATGATTAGGGAACTTTATTAAAGAGACTATAAGTTGAAGAAACTCTGCCAAACTTGAGTTACAGTTCTGAAACGTGAAAACCACATGGTAATTTACTCTCACACCTAAGCAAATAAGAAATGAGTAAGCACTATTTTCATCATGCAGTGAAAAAGGAAACTTTCATTTATAGCTAAAACACAGCCATCTTCTGCCACGAATAATTTTAACAGTCAAATTCCTTATTTGCAAGCATTCATTAACCTATGTAAATATACAGAACTGTAGGCATCAAAAGCACAGAGCAGGTGGACAGTTCAGCATGGTAATGAAAACAACAGAGAAGTACAGCTTCTTCTTTTTGAGTCATCTTCTCACATTTTTACCATCCTGCTGTGTTTCATATACATTTAACTGTTTCCGTGCCAACAATGCTCAGACACAGCTGTGGCAACATGTACTTGCTTAACTACCATAAACTCTCACTAATGAGCCTGTGGGAGCTGATCTGCATCAAAGCCTCCAGACAAAACTACCTGATTAAGAAAACAACTGCCCAGATGACTGATCATTGCCTAATAATTTCTTGCTCTTGAAGTTTTTTCCACGTAAATAAACACTGTTGTGATTCTTGTACTTAATTTATTGTGTCTTACCCACTGCTGGGCTAATGCATCATGTCACCCACATGCATGGGGCAAAATCCCAGCAGCAGAGGGTGAGCTGACAGGGCAAGTAGAGGTTCATCTCAGGTACAGTGTTGACTGCTTTCCAGGTGCATTGTCCTGTAAAGCCATGATGGAGCCATGACTGTCCTTTAAGGGGATACATTTCTTATCACAGGTTATGGGATGTCCAGGCCAACACCACCACAAAGGGGAAGGAGTCCCTGGGATCCCACTCAATGGACAGCTGTGACCACCCAGACATAGTTTTTGCCCCTTGGAAGGCAGCAGCAGCACAAAGATTCCTCTTTGAGAAAGGGATATTCCTCATCCATACTTGCTATCCAGAAGCAAAAGCCAGCACAAGCCTGAAGGCAGATCTCATGTAGATGAGGAGGGGGAAGAAAGGATGGGAAAGTATCTAATATTCATGACTACTTGTTATAAGGGCTTTGACTTCACACGGTAACAGCAGCTTGGAAAGCTGAGGGAAGTATTGCTTATATCCATAGTCTTATCTTTTTTGTCTATATGGGAGACATGCTAGTGCTCTTTGCATATGGCAGTATTTTCACATCCTGACCCATTCCAAGAGATGCATGGGTACTCTGCATGTGAACTAATGCTGATGAACAGTTCTGCACTATATCTCTTAATCTGAAAGGGGACAAGGGGACGTAGTTTATGGGATAAATGTCAAAGTACTCACGCATGTTCAGTGTGCAAGGGTACAGACAGATGCCACTGCCATGTTCTGCTGGGTCTCCTTGGGGCTGAGGCTGTGCCTGCTGGCAACACATGCAGGTGGGGGAATGCTGGGGGCTCAGGGGAATTTAGACTTGCCCTGTTGTTGCTTAGCAGAAGCTTTTTGTGACAAGAGGGGAGAGAATATCCTTTTTAGAAGCCAAGTTGACTCTTTTTCACTTAATTTGAAAGAGAGTTTAAAAAGTGGTGATCATTAGGCTTGACTGTGAAGGGCAGAACGGGGTAGGTCCATTTTGTTGGGTTCTGGTTTGTTTTGAAGCCAGTGGTGTGATAGGTTTCTGTGTTTATTCCAAGGAAATTGAGATGCTGAATGATTTTTTCTGACATGCTGTGGACCAAATGTTCTGGCAGGGGTTTGTGCCAGCGATGTGAGAGGTGATGAGGCTCCAGAAACTGTTTTCTGCTCACAAACAGAAACAGGTGCCAAAACAGATGTGTTTCTTTGATACAAGTAGTTGTTGGGTACATGAGCTCTATATGGTATAGACAAATCAGACAAAGTGGCAATGCCAAAAGCACTTGTGGCATAGCTGTGAATGCCCTTCTGATAAGTATCTTGATTTTCAAATGCAGATGAATATTATTCTTACAGGAAATGGCCACAGTGATAGTCCTTGAAGCTGATGCCCTCAGTTTACCTGCAGGACAGATGTACACATGCATTTGCTACGCACTTGACACACACTTCCTTAGCTCACAATAGTAGGCTCCACCCTGGTCTGGAATCATATGTGAAATTCAATCTTCAAGTCCATTTATCTTTGGGCTGAGTGTGCTGACTGCACTCCAGCAAGCGGGGCCACTGTACTGGTGCTGTCAGGTGTAGAGATAATGGTCCTTCTGGAGCAGGACTGAGACCAGCTATTTTCATACAACATAGGCTGCCAAACAGCAATCTAGTGGTGAAAGGCTCCTAATATCTTTGCTATTATTAGAAGCAGCCCACAAAACTACAAAGGTAGTAGATGAGCTGAATGCAGAATCCTGTACTTGGGGCAGTCAGTGAAACTAGCAGGGGATCAATTTGAAACAGATAAAAGAAAGTACTTCTGCAGCAGCCAGTAGTGAGCTTCAGGAGCTTGCTGCCACGCAGTGCTGGAGCAACTGACAGTATCAGTAGGTTTAGAGGGGATTAGACAGATTCAGGGACAACAGGCCCATTAAAGATAAGGAAGGGACATACCCTCTGTGGTATCTATCACATCAGATACTCAGCTGGGATGCCAGGGGAGCACAAGGGGAAGGGGCTGCTTGCAGGCAGGATGCAGGCTTGCACACACTTACTAATAAACATCTCTTCCTGAAACTGTGATAAATTACTGGTCCAAGCCAGTTTCATGTACGTAATCTAGAAATGAGTTTTATCCCCAAAGCACTGCATGAGTATTCAATTACTACATCATCCTAGATTTCCATGAGCTGACTTATGAGCTCAAAGCAGCACACTCAGACAAGAACTAGGATTCTTCTTCATTCCAGGCTCTGATCCTCAGCCTACCAGTTCTTTGCTGTATGGGCAATCCCATTACACAGCTCATTGCCAGCCCCCAGCACTCTGCCCTTACTGTGTACTGTGCTAACACATATGCCCTACTACAGACATTCATATTACACTGCAAGATCCTAAAGGAACCAAGTGATCAAATCTTGCACGAGGTACAGAAAAAGATGAAGACAGTGAAAATTAAATACCAATGAATTACTGTACAAGTGAGTAACACAATAACATCCCATCTACAGCTCTAAAAGCTAAGGATAAGTCATGCATAGTGCAGAAATTATGGCAATTCTGGGCTTTCTTAGACTTTTGGATGCTGAAAAGCAAAACTTCCTCTTCCCCTTGCATTTATTCTTTCCCAGAAATGTAGGAAGTAAGCCAGCACGCCAACTTTTAAGCATAAAATAAAATGAAATTGTAACTGATTATTGTTTTTAAACAATTGCCCTTGAGGCCACCCAACAATAGTGTTTCTAAAGCGGTCCTACCTTTGTTTTCCAACTTGAGCTCCTCTGCTAGCAAGCTGTCTTGTCTGTTTCCAAGCACAAATGCCAGAAATGAGAGGATCAGGGCATCCAAGATTCCAATAATTGCCAGGATATACGCCCAGCGGACTGAACAAGCCCCCAGCGTGTACTTGTCTGTCTTTTCACCACACATCCGTTTTACCTCATCTGAATCCCAGCCATCAGGAAAAATCATACAACCCAGGACGAGACAGGCAGCTTGGAGAAAAAAGAAAAGGAGAACAATGGGATAATGAGACCGAGCTATCATTTTGATGAGAACCTACAAAGTTATCATTAAAGCAGTAGACTTTTTCATCCTGAACTTCAAAGCTAGGTTACTAAAAAACAAGCCACAGAATTACACACTGTGATTAAGTATTTAACATAAAAACCTAAGATGCAACATCAATTGCACACCTTGCTTAAAAAACCTGTTACATCCTGAATCCCTGGTCAGGTTTTGCATCAGTACAATCACATTTTCCTGATATGACCAATTTCTTCAATGCATTTTGAAAGGACCACACAAAACCAAAAGGGAAAATGGTTAATAACCTGGATATTCAAAGGTAGCCCTGGACTACTGTCAAGTCGTCAGTCAAACGAACAGTTTAACAGAGAGGAAAAAAGCTACCTATCATTTCTGGTGATCTGCCCTTTTATCCTAACCCATAAACACTGGACTTGCTCACTATCCAGCCCAAGGCAGAGTTTGATACATTTCAAGTGTTGCCTCGCAGAGGGCACCTCCACCCCAGCGGCTGCCTGGGCTGTCCCTCCTAAGCACTGTGTAGCCCTTCATGATAACAGTCCAGTCATGGGAGCTATCCCACCACATCTGTAACTGCAATGAGATCAAAGCCCTGTGACTGCACACAGATCTCTAGTTCATCCTGTTTGTCCTCCATACTGCAAGCATTGGTGTCCAGGCACTTCATGGAAATACTCGATTGTGTCAATATCCCAGCAGGGGTGCAAAGGGATAGCCCATAGTCCTGTCCTGGGCTTACGTCTTTGGCCACCTGTCCTGTGCTTTGAGATGCTCTCTCTTAAGCCTTCTTTTGTTACTGGGGTGGTTGCTGTAGTTTTTCCCTCATCTTATGTCTGTCAAGCCTGGCTATGTCCCCATCCTCCTTCAAATCTAGTTTAAAGCTCTCTCAACAAGTGCTGCTGACTCCTGAGATAAGATTCTTTTGGACTGGTGGACCTTATTTGTTGCCAGCAGGCTCGCTGTTGTATAAACTGGCCTATGATCAAAAATCTCCAAATTCTTCTGGTAACATCTGTCTTGAAGTCAGGTAGAGTCGCCTTCAGCAGGAAAGGATAGAATATAAAAATAAAGGAACATAAGAGAATTCTAAAAATAATGATTATGTTGAATGGGTTAATTCCTCAGTTTTTATTGCATTTAAGAGAATCAGAAAATCTGTATGCTTCCAGCAATTATCTGTAGTGCCTTTTCTGACTTGGAAACAGCCTCATTTCCAACGTTAGCCCTTCTTTCTTAGTAGGGGTGATGAGAAACAGTGGAGCCTAAACCATCTTTTATAAGTTTTAATATTATATTGATGCAATATGCTCAAAATTGCAGGTGTATGTGCTAATTGAAAAGAATACATTGTGTGGCTTTCAGCCTTTTAAGTTTTTGTTGAGACAGATCTCTGCTTGGAAACCACAGTTTATACACCAAGTAGCTTGCGCAACCAACAGCTGCTGTCGCTGTGGGAACTGCAACAGGTTTCTTATCTTTTCAGGACAAGCATAGACACTACCATTTTACACACCTCTAATGGCCACAAAATAAAACAAGACTCACACTGGATCACTGTGATGAAATACTGGAACAGGAATGCATAACAAGAGTTTAGGAATGGTAGTTTCCTTTGACAGCTACACAATTGCTGTAGACAATGTCCTGAAAGCATGTCTCCAGAAAATGTTTGACATCGAGTAAAAGATGCACCCAAGGCATTTGACAAATTCCTTCTCAACAGCTCATTTGTGTGAAAATAAAACAGCTTATAATACTTTTAAGGACAATTAGGCTTAGAAACATGGGTGATTAGATAAGGACCAATCTACTCAGAACATGCAGGTTGGACAAATCGTAAATTATGTATTGCCTGCCTTAACTCATTTACACAATTACGTAAGATCTTTCAAATGCCTTAGAGACAAACAGTACAATAATTTATTTTCTTGAGCTGGTTACATGCACTTCCAGAAAGTGGAGTTGCCCTCACACTTGCAAGGAACTCCACTGAAATGATGCAGCAAATCTGCAAACTTCTTGTGTTCATAAAATGTCCATATTTACTCAGCTAACTGTTGACAAAGTTTCATTTACTATATAATAGCAACTAACAAAGCAAGTTTACTTTCATTAATCATCCTCAACATGTGAGGAAGCTTAATGCTCAGTTAATGATCAACAGATATGGGATTTTTCTGCTTTAGAATAGTTACCAAATACCGACATGTCTGTGGTTTTTTATTACACAGCAGATCAGATGTGTTCTTAGTACTTCCTAAAAGTAATTTAACTTTGTTCTTTTACACCTAGGTAATTAAAAAAATGGACCCTTATCTCAGGAATTCAGTGCAAAGCTTCCCAGCTGTGTTCCTCAGATTTCCAATTAACTCATCTTTCCTGAATTCTGTTCCTGCATTCTTTTATATATTTGCCTAATTTTCTGGAGTCATTCTGTTGGTTGCAGTTGGACTTCTCTTGGTAATAAGACGCACAGGTAAATGGTGGCTGGACTAGATTCCTTTGCATAAAGACATATCAATGAGGGGATATTATTATTTTCTATTTTTCCTATACAGTTAAGATGCTGTCTACTAGATCACTACTTAGTCAACATCTTCAGATGAAGGAATCATACTTTACCTGTAGATGTGAACATAAGTAAGATTAGTAAACCTTGAGTTTTTACTTCTTGAAGGAATATTTTGCACTGAATGCCTTTAAGATTACAGACTTGCTCAATAATATAAACAGGTAATGATTCTTTTATCAGCTACAAGATTGAAAAGACAGATATGAAATCCACCTACAGATCTCTTTTTCACTGCTAGAAATGTTTACATTTAAATTCTTCTAAAGACGATTAGAAGACTTTTCTTTAAAAGGAAATTACTTTCAGTTTTATACAAATTTGAAATATGGAAATAATTTTATGCAATTTCAGTGAAACTGCTAAGAGATGATTTTATAACACTAACATGGGTCTCATATCTTTGCCTAAACTTCCGTTGTCTCTAATGGCAACATTACTGCAATGGAAATGTAATAAAAGCTACTACTGTTTTACTATTAAGTAGCAATAGTGTTCTAATGAATTAAGAAAGTTTTGGATTTGAAAAGTTCATAAATGAAAACCCTTAAATCATCAGTTCCTGCAGACTCTTTGATTCAAGTAAGAAGAAAGTTATATCTATAGTGGTAGAAAGCAGTCTTCTGTGTGTGGTCTGGACACATTGGACCAGCACCACCTTTCTGAGACTGCAGACGGCCCGGCCTAGGACCTCTGTAGCTAACCAAGGGCCTTCATGATAAGCAGCTAGGGGAAATTGATAAATGACTGACTAGTGTCACTGACATCATTCAGAACCATTTGGGCAACTGTAAAACTTACAAGAATCATATCCACATTGTTTTTCCTTTGGTTGCTTGAGAAAGCTCCTGGCAGGATTATTATCTTTGTAATGATGGCCCTGGCTTTCCTCCATTTCTTCCTCTCCTGTGATGAGAAGGTGACTTGCTTAGCAGATGGGGGAAAGGCTGTGGGTGTTGTCTACCTACACTTTACTGAAGTCTTTGAGACTTTTCCCACAGTATTCTCCTGGATATACTGGCTGGTCATGGCTTGGACTACCATAATTTTTGCTGGATAAAAAAAACCTGGCTGGATAGCCAAGCCCAGAGAGTGATAGTGAATGG
This sequence comes from Corvus cornix cornix, assembly GCF_000738735.6. Taxonomy (NCBI): domain Eukaryota; kingdom Metazoa; phylum Chordata; class Aves; order Passeriformes; family Corvidae; genus Corvus; species Corvus cornix. Next base: position 12,500,257 of record NC_047057.1, on the reverse strand, counting down.
AGCTAAACCCAGGTGGTGGCTGGTCACAAGTGGTGTTCTCCAGGGCTCAGTACTAGGACCACCCCTGTTTAATACCTTTATCAATGACCAGGACAAGGGGATTGAATGTACCCACACAGAGTTTGCAGATTACTCCAAGTTGGGCAGGAGTGCTGATTTGCTGGAGGGCAGGAAGGCTCTGCAGAGGCATCTGGACAGGCTGGATGGATGGGGCAAGGCCAACTGTGTGAGGTTCAACAAGGCCATGTGTTGGGTCCTGCCCTTAGGCCACAACAACTCCATGGAATGTTGCAGAGTGGGGCAGAGTGGGTGGAAAGAGGCCCAGAGGAAAAGGACCTGGGGGTGCTGGTTAACAGTGGCTGAGCATGAGCCTGTGTGTGCCCAGGTGGGCAAGAAGGCCAATGGCATCCTGACTGTATCTGCAGGATGTGGCCAGCAGGACCAGGGCAGTGATTGTCCCTCTGTACTAGGCACTGGTGAGGCCACACCTGGAATCCCATGTCCAGGTTTGGGCCCCTCACTACAAGACAGACATTCTCGTGCTGCAGTGTGTCCAGAGAAGGGTAAGACAGCTGGTGAGGGGTCTGGAGCACAAGTCTAATGAGGAGCAGCTGGGGGAGCTGGAGTTGCTCAGTCTGGAGAAAAGCAGACTCAGGGGAGACCTTATCACTCTCTACAACTGCCTGAAAGGAGGCTGCAGACAGGTGGGGGTTGGTCTGTTCTCTTAAGTAACCAGCAACAGGATAAGAGGAAATGGCCTCAGGTTGCACCAGGGGAGGTTTAGATTGGATATTAGGAAAAATTTCTTCACTTAAAAGCTTGTCAAGTATTGGAAGAGGCTGTACATGGAAGTGGTGGAGTCACCATCCTTGGAGATATTTAAAAGATGTCTAGATGTGGGGATTAGGGACATGGTTTAGTAGTGAACTTGGCAGTGTAGAATTAAAGGTTGGACTCAATGATCTTAGTGATCCAATTTAAATGACTCTGTGATTCTATGATTCCTGTAAGACATGGAGTAAGAATCATAGAACGCTTGTGTTGGAAGATGATCTTTAAAAACCATTTAGTTCACCCACTAGGTTGCTCAGAGCCCCATCCAGTCCAGCCTTAAACATTTCCAGGGATGGTATCTACAAGTTTTCTGGGCAACCTCTTCCACTGTCTCACCACCCAACCCGTTGTTTTCTCCTACATATTGGAGTCTGGTGACAATTTTCAAGCTTTTAAAAAATGATTAATAAGCAGTAGTTAAACATGCCTTATATTTTTTCTTGTTTTCTTAAAAAGCTTTTGCTTGTGTGAACAGCTAGCAGAAACTGTCACATGGTTTTCCTTTAGGGCTTTAAGTGACAAGACAAATTATTCATAGTAGGAGAGAGAGCCCAGGATTTTTACCTCCTGGGATGAAAGGATGCAGATACAACACTTCCAGAGATTGGAAACAGACACTGAATTGTTGCTGGCACTGACAGACTTGTGACTCTGACCAAGCTAATATTATCACAGCCTGTGCTCTGTGCATGAGCTCAAATGGTAATTAGCAAACAAGTAGCTCACGATCCTATGGTTGTGCCAAATACGGTGACAGATTAATATTATATCATTGCATGAAATGAGGTTCTATTTATAAAAAAAGCTGACTGCTATGCAGGAAACCAGTGCTGAGAAATTCCCGCTGGCAGGACTCCTCTCTCATCTTCATTCTTTTCCTGACAACAGACCAATTTGCTTGCGTGTAGAGAGAGTATGATGATGGCAAGTTTCCTGATAAAGGAGTAAAAAAAATGGAATGGGAATTATGCTGACCATCTCTTTTCTTTCCATGCCCACACATGCAAGAGTCTTCAAACCTCTGTGGTTCCAAAACACAAGAGGTTTTTTGTTTCTTTTTTCCCTAAATGGTATTTACAAAAACAGTGACCCATTAAATCTCCAGTAAACTGAATAGAGATTTTGCCAGCCATGTTGGTGATTAGGATTAGTCTTTCAGGAGCTTGTAGCTGGGAAAGAAGGAAGTGCTGAGTGGAGGTGGCTGAAGACACGCTGAAGGTGGCTGAAGACACAGGGTCAAATTTAGTCCTGAGTGAAGACCGAGGTTACATGCCCATCAGCTGAGATTGATGCAAGTGATATGGACTGCACTGCTGAGTGGGGCAATAATCCTCTCTCTATATAATGCTGTTTATATTTATGTCATGGCTTGGAGGAAATGTGCAATTTTGAAGCAAATTCCATGATTCTCTCCGTTTACTCATTCCATCCACAGAAACAGTTCTGCTGCATGCAAAACAGAGTATTTCTGGAGGAGCCTTCATTTCCAAAAGTTCTTCAACACTGAGTGGGGACCTTAAAATTCTGTCTCAATGTGTGGGCTTCATCACCACAAAACGTGTGCCTAAGAGAAAGCTCTTGAACTATGAAAAGCTTCCATAATACCTGAAATAGTTCTTGTGCAATAAAAAGAGGCAAATGTCATGTACCACTTCTTACTCTAGGCCGTGTTTGAAGGCTGCCAGATGCAACGTCCACCTTTGAAGAGGCTCTTCAGAGAGGTGCCAGCTGGCTCCCCAGGAGATGACACAGCCTGTTAATTTACGCATAAGCAGACAGAAAATTCCTGGTTGTGCTCATAGATAGGTGCTAACCACATGACTGCTGTTGAGTATGAGGCAGTCAGTGAGAAAAGTGTAATGAAATTTAAGATATAAGGGCAGTGCTCTTAGAGAGCTGGAGTGGTAAAATCCTATCTGGACTTCTGTGCCCTGAGCTTCCATGTGGGACAAGGGAGGTGCCCTGTGGAATTGCTCCAGGACATTGATGTGATGCTCTCAGCAACCTCCTCCCCACAAGTGAAGGAGCAAAGGTTTGTGTGTTAATCTTCCTTCAAAAAACTTCAAACAACATGTATGATGGGGGCATTTGCTCTGGGAAACAGAACTATTTCTGATTTGAAATAAAACCCTAAAGCCCCATGTGATGAGGATATGCAAGGCTTCATCAGTAACTACTTTAACCTACTTATTCTCTTATTTCATGTCATCTTACTTGGTAATATAGACAATTCTGAATCTCTCTGTTACAGTGCGGATGCTGTAACATGCGTATCAAACAAGGAGACCTGTGGAAAGGATATATATGGACCGATTCTTGATAGATGTTTCAGAGATGTTTATTTCTCCAGCCGCATGGCCGGGGCTCTGCCGAGGAGCTGCTCAATCACGGGACCCCAGGGTCCTTGCCCACGCAGGGGAACACAAAACAACCCATGGGGAATGAGGCTGACCAGGGGCAGGGAAACCCCGTGCCTCCCCCCAGGGCCCCTCTCCCAGGGCTCCATGGCAGGGGGGAAGGGACCCCGACATTTCACCTGTTTATTTTTAACTAAAAGAGATTTAAAACTTAACATTGAAAACAACTGGATAAACATAACAAGAACAGTTTCAAAACAAAACAAGCCACCCTCCTGAGTCTTTAAATGTCCAAACAGATTCTCTGGAACATCTTAAGGCCGACAGAAGGGAGACAGGACTCTCCGGGCATACTTTGTGGGGAAACTGAGGCAGGAGAGGGTTTCTTCCATTTGTGCCTGTTGGAACTCTAAACAATATTTAATTTCTTCCCTCCCCCTCTTCATCCCCCACTCGGCATTGGAAAGGGATTTTTGGGGAAACAATTGACAAAGGCATGGTTTTGTGAGGGAAACCATGGGTGAAAAAACGGATTGGGAATACACTGGGGGTAATAGGATATAGGATAAAAGGGAAAGGTGGGATTAGGAAAGGGAGACTGTAGGGGGGCTTATAATGGAGATATTGTCTAACATGACTATGATTTTTAGCATATATACTGCCTTTTACAGAAACACCATCAGGCCCAGTGACCTCTGCTGCTTGTAACCCTTTTCTACCTTGCACAATTTTGAACTCTACCACTTCCCCATCTTCCAAGCTTGGGATGCATTTTTCAGGGTTATTCTTTTTAACAGAAGTTCTATGAACGAATATGTCTTCTTGGTTGTCACATCTTGTTATAAACCATAATTTTGTTTAACATTATACCATTTTACTATTCGTAAAACCTTAGCTATGGTGATTTTTTCCTTTTTTCGAGTGGCTGCTGTTTTCTGCCTCGCTGTGTTTTTGCTTTCTCTTTCGCTTTCGCTCCCATGTTGGAATTTCCAGGGTTGTCAGTGCTGCCAGGGCCATCAGGGCTGCTCGTGCCTGTGCGCTCTTCCTGGGGTCTCATTTGGGGCCATGCGGGCCAGGTCGGGCCGCGCTGCTCAGCTCCCCGTGCACCACTGCCTCTGCTCTCAGTTGTGCTGCCGCTGCCTGGGGCTGCATCCACGTCTTGGCTGGGCCCCCAAGCGACGGCCCCCCTGCGCCCTGCTCCAGCACACGTCTCGGCTAGGTGCAGCTCCACTCCACCTCCACCGCCACCAGCCGCCGCCCGTGCACCGCCCCTCTCGGTTGGGTGTTCACGGGGCTCACTCTACCACGCGCTGCACGGGGCCGGGTGGGCACCGCTGGGTCTCGCTCTGCTGCCGACACTGCAGCTCGCATCGCTCCACCCAGGCGTGGGAATTGCCTCGCTGCTGTTCGGAGAGGGCTCGGTCCATGTGGTCTGGGTCACACGGTCCCTGAGGCAGGCTTCCCTTCGCCAGGACACAGCTGACATTGCTCAACAGTCTCGGTAATTAAATAATATTCACAAAAATATTCTTCCATCGGCATATATTTTGACTCAGAAATTAACTGTGTCCAAACGGTCTTCCAAAAGTCTTTAGTAAGAATGAAATCCCAAGAAACATAAAAAAAGTTCTTAAACAACCATGCCAGGAAGTGTTTCAGTTCCTTTTGAGCTTGAGTTAAGCTAAAATTTACAAATCATTGTTCAAGAATCTTTTCAAGTTTAAGATAAATGTCCGTATGTGGCTCTGAGAGCCAAGAGTCTTTCCACGGTTCCTCTATAATTTAGAGATGGAACAGCAAAACAAAAACAAGAAGAGGAATCCAGAATTTACTCAAAAATCAGTCGCTGTCCTTAGGGATCGGGGATCATTCTGCCCACATTATCTACCATTTGTTACAGTGCGGATACTGCAACACGCGTATCAAACAAGGAGGTCCGTGGAAAAGAAATATATATGGACAGTTTCTTGGTAGATGTTTCAGAGATGTTTATTTCTCCAGCCGCATGGCCGGGATCTGCCGAGGAACTGAGGCAATCACGGGACCCGAGGGTCCTTGCCCACACAGGGGAACACAAAACAACCCATGGGGAACGAGGCTGAGCAGGGGCAGGGAAACCCCGTGTCTCCCCCCCAGGGCCCCTCTCCCAGGGCTACATGGCAGGGGGAGGGCCCCAACAGCTCTCCACACGATTAAGAACATTGGTAGATGGTGCTAGGGGGGAGAAAAAGTAGGAGAACCTCCCACTGCATTCCTGTGATAATATTAAAGACATGATGCAATTATGGCCATTTGACTTACTAGATCCTGGACTTTCTGATGCCAAATCTGATAAGAATATACATATATACACATATAAAAAGATATGTATATTTCACATGCTGATTTTAAGAAAAGGAAAAAAAGAAGACCAAACATTCAGTGACTGGACAGTAACAATAAAGAAAATAATATTGTGGAAAGTGGTGGTGAGGTAGGTGTTATGGTCAGGAGAGAAGACCGGCTGAGTAGACAGGTAGCAGACATTTTGATGCCTGCTAGTTGTGCTTAGGCAGCAAAATGGAATAATGCGAACAGCTGTTGCAAGATGTGAAGCTGGGTATAACAGAAATAGGGGTGACTGACAGCTATAGCCAAAGACAAGCACTATAGAACAAGAATTGTTCAGAAAGATGGAAGCAATTGGGAAAGTGAAGTAATGTTATTCAGAGAAATGTGTTAAACTGTAAATAAGTAGAAAAGAATAGCAATGATAGTGCAATCTATTTCAGTTAAATCAACTGTAAGAGAAATTTTACTACGCTAAGGGGACCTGTTTCAGACCTCATGTATTGGATTCATGTTTGGATAGAGAATTCTTTGATTTGATAGAGACAGAAATTCTTTGTGGAATTGTACCATCTTGGGAGCATTTAACTTCCAAGTTTTGATCATTAGCCATGATAATTAAACTTTGAGATTAATGCAGTTCTATGAATAATTTAGTTAATACAACTATATTATCTGGAGAATAAGGATAATTTAAGAACATCATAGATTTTTATAAGTGTGTGACAGGTGACTCGCAAGGTGGGTCCCAATGACTCCTTGTGAAAGAACATTTCTGATGTTCTAACCATGGTTATATGCAGTAGGTATTTATAGTGCCTTGTCCAGAAAAAATTTGGAAGCTGGGGACTATTAATGGATGCAGGCCTAATCACTATGTGGGCAAAAAATCCTTAGAAATGTCATGACAACAAATTGCTAGTAGCTGTATCAGAGGTAGATGACTTACTGGTGAAGAGTAAGTAAACTGAAAGAGGTAAAAATACTTCTTTACAATGAATCAGGTGTGGGTGGTGGTACAGCTGGAAACCCACAGGAAGGTGCATGTCAAAAGTTACATTTACACTGTATCACCTCCCATGGTGTCCAAAGGCCCTGGGATCTAACAATTTTTTCTTCTCATTTTCTGTTTAAAGTATCTAAAATAACATGAGAACTGTGTTACAACCCACTAGAGTTTTCTGTAATGTGTCTTTGTACCACAGGATGTGTGTTATGAGGTCTGTGTGTCAGCTGGGGTCCATGCCCAGAGATCACAGGAGCAACAAAGGTGCTTGCAAGCGCCCGCGCTGAGGGCCATGACCTGGGTGTCAGTCATCATGCAGGCAGGTTCTCTGATGCTGTGGCCGTATCCAAAAGCACTCTTCTCACATGCTGGACTTACCACTGAAAGTGTTTATTTCAAATGCCGTCACAGAGGAGAGTTACATCTTTCTAATTCAATGTAACTTCTCCTTGTAGAAACTGTTCTTCAGCCAGAACCAAACCATGGCATACTGACTTGTACTAGATCTAATTAATTAATAAATTCAACACAAGTACTGTGTAGGCTACAGCAGACAGACTGGAGAATAGGTGTTAATAGGAATGGCATAGGCTACACATTGCTTGAGATATATACAGCTGACATTCCATCACAAGTTACTGATCCACATAGCAAAGCTGTTTTAAACATGGTTTTGCTAAAGATGAGGAAGAGCTGAAAATAATCTTACTTTCAATGACCATGAGTCAATTCAATTTAAATAAAATGAGAATATGAATAAAAATGTTTCTGAACCTGGGTTTTAATGCATATTTCAGATGGACAAACTTTTTAAAAGGCTAAAGAAACTACTAACGAGTTAACTAGACTGAAGAAGTTCAAACTAATTGTGGGGCAAACCTTGAGTTTTTTTTGGACAAAGATGTAAATTTTTTGAAGTATCTTGATAAGATAAATGAAATTCCAGGGATGCTTTCAGCTCTGTATCAATGACTAACAAACTCTGCTTCACTCTACCCTCATTACCTATCTTCCCAAAAAAGCCTTGGGAAAAAAAGAGATGAGAGTAGAGACCTCAGAAATTCCAGGAAAAGAAACTAATTAGCAAAGAAAGATACATTTTGAAGGTTAGGTAATTCATGTCTAAAAGGTACCTTGCCAAAAGCTATGCTAACTTGCTTGTCAAGCTGTACTAACTCAAGACAAATTGAAACAAATAGTTGAGTCATCTTCAATGAGGTTAATAAAGAAGAAAAGCAGATATGGAGTGGGGCTGGGGTTAGGACCTAATTCTTTGCCTCATTTTTCAATGAGGAGGATGATGCTGTGACGGCTTGGCACGAGGATTGGAAATGCAAACTCCTGTCCATAGCATAGAAAACGATCATAATGTGCTCAGGCCGGAGGAATGGATGTTCCAACCCCAAACACTGAAATAACCATGACACTGAACTGCAAAGATGTTAGGAAAATTTTTAAAATCAAATTTATTGTTGAGATAGTGGTGAAGAGCATATGTGCTACCTAAATTTAGGAAAAGAAAGACAAAATTGAGAACTGAAAAATAATTGGAGCAACTAGTCACCATTTAGTTTTATCCCAGTTCTTTGAATAATTATTGAAGGAAAGAATAATTAAAGACATGGAAAGAAATACAAAGTAACACACTTTTCAGAAAGCATTTGATCCTTTACTTATTAGCTGGAAAATACAGAGGTTAATATGAGAATTTAAGGTGTTTATGCTACTTGTTCATGGGGAGCTGTCATTTTTTTGCTTGAAAAAGAAGTCTCCAGCTGTTATGAGGATACACTGGGCACCTCAAGGATCAGCCTGGGTGTCAATCATTTAGTGTTTTCATCAGCAGCTTTGGCAAGAGTAGAGGTTTGGTACTAAAACCCACTGATGGGAGGCACTGTCAATGCAGAAAGCTATTGGGACAAATGATGAAGAAGAGAAAACGTGTATGTTGATCATCCCTTGGAGGATCATGAGACACCAGTGAAGTGAACCAATGGAAAAGAGTTTTAGCAGTACTAAGGAGAGTTTTTCAAGCATAATGTAAGCTCACTAGACCCATCTGATGCTGGTGGTTTCTAACCTTTAGAAGAGTGATGTTCACAATGACCAGTTAATCAGAGCAAGGTTATTTTAGGATGTAATGAGGTATTTTAGGAAAGGTATTGCATGAAGCTGTAACTGCCCATGATAAGGGGACTAGATATGAGGATTTAGTAGCTCTTTTCCTGGCCTATGTTCTTATGAGGAGACTGAGAGATAAATATCTTTGAAATTAATAAAGAGTGAAATCTAGAAGAGCAGCCAAAGAATTAGGAGCTTGATGGAACTACAAAACAAAAAGAGTGTTCTTTAAATCAAACTGAAATGAAAATCTAGCAGAATAAATGGGGGTAAGAAGCAAAGAAGCAGCTCACTGCTGGGCTCTCTCACTATGGTCTTTATACAAATTTGTCATTCCCCTCCTTTATTAAAGGTTTTAAAAGGTGATGGCAAAGAAAGAAAGAAAGAAGAGATGAATAAAGTCATTTTCTTCTTCTGCCAGTCCTCTTCCAAGGTGACCTGACTTCCCTGACAGATACCAGGTATCTACAACAGCCTGGTTTTAGACTTGGGCAGCGCATGCCTCCAACTTGTTTCTGGAACTACTGCAGTTGCAAGCAAATCTAAACATGCTGGCAAGAGAAGAAGTCTGGGACTGCACCAGCCATTGTTTTCAGGATAAAAATGGCAAAATTCTGCAGGCTATCAAAGTAGAAACAGAATGAAGAAGCAAAATATATTAATCTAAAAAGAAATTTTCTACGTCTAAGTCTATAGTGGTGTCCATAATGAATACAAGGTTTAATCTTTTGTTCCTGAAAACTAACAAATTCATAGCCAGTAAGCACTCATTTGCAAAAAAGGAGGTGAAAACCTTTAAAAAGCCATGGTAGTGCTGCCTAGAAAACAGATCTACATGCCTTACAGTAAACTGAAGAATTTTATGATTACTCTGTATAAACACAAGGGAATGGGTCCCAGAGTGGGGAAAGAGCTATTTAACTGAAAGGGCAGTCTTGGCATCTGAACAAATGGATATAAACCATCCAGGAATACATTTAGGCTGTAAAGAAGAAGGCAGTTTTGAATTTTCAGGGGATAGGTGCTGGCACAAACTCAGGAGCTGTGGCCATGCCAAAAAAGTTTGAAGTGTATGCTGTAAATAGTTATTAAAAACGGAGTTTGATCAGTGTATTAAAAAATTATTGGGATGTGTTTCTCTGTGACGCAAAATTCAACTACTCTGGGCCTTTAAGACAACTGCAAGAACTCAGAGGTCTTACATCAAGTATCTTCAGACACCAGAAACCCAGGGTCATTACTTTTCTCACCATATGAGCTTTTCAGTAGCTGCAGAGCTGGACACACAGGCAGGAGGAGCACTGAAGTCAAGCTCCAGGCTTGAGCATTACAGGCATTTTGCTGAAAAGCTTCAGATTTATTTTCCTTTGACCATAAATTTAGCAAATCTCTCTACCTTGCTAAACCCTGCCCTGTACTGTGGTCAGCAAAGCCCCGTGCTGACTTCTCTCCTATGGTTACACTCTGTGAAACCAGTTCAGCTTGCACTGCATAACCATGGAGTTCACAACCAGCAAGGCTTCCTGACACTGTTACCAAACTCCATCCACACCACTGCAACCATGGACTGCAGGGGGGTGTCTACATCTCACCTCGTATATGCCATGTGCCACTAACAGCAGTTGCTTATTAGTAATGTATTAATGAATCAGCCCCCACAGACTGCTGCTTCAGAGAAACATCTGCTATGATGTCCTGGTTGTGTTTACAGTTTCATTTACATGACCACTTGAGGGTGTTTGACAGCCATAACTAGAAATTATTGGAAAATGGGGTAACTCACCCATCCAGTACATGCAATAGCATAGGTCAGCACTCAACATCTGACACAGGGAATTCAAAATTGCCACCAAGAATTCCACCAATTGTTATCTGACCTCCACTTTGTTGTCATGCCATGAAAAGAAGACAAACTATAAAACTACTTGCAAGAGGAAATGAAATAAAAGAAGATGAGGGTGGGGAGTGTAGTTTTCTTCAAGTTCAGAGCCACTTCTCCCTGTGTATGGCTGCCCTTGGGGGCTGGTGTAGAACGCTGACTCAGCACACTGGGGGGCAGGTGGGGAGCAGTGAAACACCTGCAGTACAAACAGCTGCCAGGCAGATGCCTGCACTTGCTCTAGATCATTGTCCAGCAGGAGAAATCCCTCCTGCAGAAGATGATTGAAAGATTCAAGAAATTGCTTGGCAGTGGATAAGATCATTAGCCACTGGTGAGATTTCTCCAGCTGAGAGAGAAATCTCTGAGCTGAGATGCAGGTTCATGGCCTCTGTGACATCCTCTGCCAAAGCATGACTATGAGTCCCAGAATACAATGCATCACAATAAGGAAATATGATTTAATGTCGAAATGAGAAGTGTTTTAAGATCAACAACTTACAGGCATTCAACCCCCATCTGTGGGCGTGACAGTCACCCCCTGTGCCCTCACTTGGAGCTTTGTGTTCCCATGTACTTCAGTGGAGAAAGTGACTTTTCAGAAGGAGTGACTGAAGTCAAGTAGAAAGACAATAAGATGGACAAATAAATATTCTGTCATGAAGAAAGACAAAAAGAAGCAATCGAGCGCATGGGGGAGAGAAAGGAGAAGGCTCTTGCCTCTCTTGTCTTTTGTAAAGCATTAATGTTCTGCTAAAAATTGTCCTACAGTTGAATCAATGCCATGCTTTCCTTGGCATGCAGGAACTGTACTTGCCTTTTTTGAGACAGTGGGCAGACTATCAGGACAAATGATCCAAGTATTAAACCTGCTCAGGATTCATCAGTTTCTCCCAGGGCTGGGAAAGCTTCATGTACTCTACCAGAAGACTCCATCTAGTTCTGTATGAGAAGACCTACCTCCAGACTGGTTTCATTCCCCTTTTTAGGATCAGCATCTTCCCAAAGCTAGCCTCCACCGAGCTCCCCATCTCCTCTGAATGAGGGGACCCGTCCTTGGACCTCAGAATGGTTTGTGAGATAGGAAGAAAGTGGGTCAGGGTTTGAAGCACCTTTATTCTGCAGGCAAGGGGGAGTGGGCAGTGCAAAGCTAAAGGCCGAGAGAGGACCTGAATATGAGGAGGAGACAGGGAGCTGGAAGGCAGCAATATGGGGCAGTCTCCCCTGAAGAAAAAGGTGGAAGTGGAAGGAGGCAGCCTTGTTATTGAGTTGGAATGCTAAGATTTAACTAAAGTCATTATAATAATTTAAATCTGATTTCCCAAGCAGTGCTAGCCAATATTGCAAATGGGCTGGCAGAGAGACTAGACAAGTTCTGAACAGATGATAAAGGCATCGAGTTTTGTATAGTTCCTTTCAATGCCCCTGAGGCACCCGCATACATCTTTATGCCTGCACAGCTTGTCATGTGCTATTCTTCACTTATCTCTGCTATAGCTCTTCCTGATCCCTTAGCAGCTTTCCTGGGAAGAAAAGAGAAATGGACAATAGGCCCTGAGACCACTCAGCTGCATTGCTTCTTCATTCAAATTGACATTTGGCAGCAAGACTTTGCTGCCTTTCAGGAGCTGATGTCTCAGAGAAGCTAATGGCAGCAGAGGTATCAGGGGCTTTGCCTCCCCCACTGAGCATCTGAGCCCTGCGTGGTGAGAGAGCCCTGGATGGTGAGAGAGCCCTGGGAACTGAGACTGGTAACACTGGAAATGTTTTTGTCTTTAGTCTTTTTCCTGTTAGAGGGAGGTCTACTCTTACCGTGAGTGGTCTACTCTTACCTAGGGCCAAGCCTATGAGATTGCTGAGCCTTCTAAACTCCTTGCTTTTGACATGGCAGACTTGGTAAATTTTGAAATATTTGAAAAAATATGGAATAATTCTACATGAATTTTTTGAATGTCTTATTATAATATCTCTATATTGGCAAGCACATCTCATCTTATATTTGCTATCAAGTCTGTCTGATCAGTAATGTGTCCTATTTTGCTCAGTACAACTGCAACAGTCCTTGCCTTGGTGCTTTGGTAAACCTGATACTCCTACCAGTTCCTAACTGGAAGGGTTAACTTTGGAATTTCAATTCTACAGAAGTATATTTCTGTACCTGTATTTTTTTGACTCTTATTAATTAACCCCAAGATTTGCACTATACAGCAAAGTTTACCAGTACAGTAGTCAGCAAATCCTTGTGTGCATGCACATGCAATTTCAAGTCCTGACTAGGTTTATGATATCCATATGTAATACCTTTTTGAACATTTTGGAAGTCCAGGACATGTACAGTTCTAGTGCTGCAATGCCTCTGAGGTAAAGTAATTCTTAGTACTTCCAACACAGCGAACAACCACAGCAAACAACTGTGCTGATTTTCAGCACTGATGCCCAGAAGTCATAGAAAGTAGGTCTCCCTCCATTTAAAACTTCTAGTATATGCCTATTAATATACCACTGCTGGTGATTTCTGCCTTAGAAATTATGATGTATGGTCAGACATTGAAAGGACTGGAACAATATAAGGCAAGGAAGCAATGCAAGGCAAAGGGAAAAATCTGACAAGGTCACAAAACCCACTGAGACTGACAAGGGCTGTCAGAAAAGCTGAGTGGGTACTTGCGAAGTGTGTATGAAGCTTGCTAGGTGACCTGTGAAACCCCTCAAGGGCATGCTGCCCACTGGCTCATTTAGAAGAATGAACTGGGAGATGTGTTGTTTCCAAAGGGAGTAAGAGGATTTTAACCCAACTGGATTCAGAGATGGGGCCAGAGGAAAGAGGAGTTTAACTGGGATTTCAATAACTGTGTCTTCTTTCAAAAATGTTCATAGGTTCTGGAGCGCCATGTCCTTTTCTATAAATAAATAATGGCCGAAAATGTGCAGAATAAAATTGTTTCCTGAAGCAACTGCTTTAGTTTCACTCTGGTAGGCATCAGAAAAAAAAATTCCACAAGCAACCCAAAATGTTCCTGGATGCATCAGGCAGCAAGTGCTTCTATCACTACATTGCAAGCAATTGAAAGACAGTGTAAAAGGTATTAGAACATTTCAATAAATGTACAGAAAATATAACATCTGCCTTGTAAACCATCCAGTATCTTGTCATTCAAGTTACTCAGTTTTTGAAAATAAATGTCTGGATGAGACACAAGCTTCAAGAACTCATCCCATCAGAATCACCACTGGCTACAGTAATTTAGCAATCTTTAATGCATCATTCCTACCTCTACTACCTCTATTACCCATGACACCCATGAATTCATTTCTCAGTCTCATAGGTTGATTTGCATTGGAAAGTGGTACTAAAAAGGGACAGGGCTGAAAGCTTGTGATCTATCCCAAACAAGTGTACTGGAAGTATACCAAATTTACTTCATAGTTCATGAAAATTTCTATGAAAATATTTAGTTTGGGGAGACACATTCTTAAATCTGCTGACAAACACCCTAACCATGATGATGAAGACATGGACATATGGAAAACAGGTTCTCTAATTCTCTCCAAAATTCTAAGTTCAAAGTATGAAGGAAAGGAGAGGATGGAATGCTTGGTTCAGTTGAAACACAGGGACTCCAGAAATACAAACGGAAGTGCACAAGATGCCATGAAACTCGGGAGACATCAAATACAGGGACTGTAAAATCAAACTTCCTTAAAACTTGTACAGCAGCAGTCATTCTGTATGGACTCCATATATTTGGTATTGAAGACAAAATGCCATGTCACAATTTGCATCTCATTAAGCCCAAGAGAAACATAAAAATTGCTGAGACAATCTGTAATTTGTGCAGAACCCTGTGAAGATGGGACGCTACAGCTTTGCAGCAGCCTGAGACCAGAGAAATGGACATCCAACAGTGTCAAATAAAAGTGACTTCAGCTGCTTGTATACTCTACATATTCTGTTGCTATATTCTGTATATTCTAAACTGAAAAAATACGTAAGAGCTACCTCACTGACCAGAGAAGTTATACTGATCTTGCCCAGTGGTAAACTGGACAATAAGAACTAAGTATTTTTATTTGGATTCATTGCTAGAATCATTTTTGTTTAGCAAGAAAGTGCTACATTGAATTGCACTAATAGTGTGACCATAGGAACTAGGTAATATGGTGCTGCTATAAATTTGGTGGAAGTAATTAGTGTATTCAAGAATTACATTTTCATGCAACTTCTGTGCTCCCAAAACTGAATGCATGAATTACTTAAAAGGCACAGTTAAGGACTGGTTCTTTGGAGCTTTGTCTTGTGTGCCTGTGGGACTCCTGCGATGTCCCTGTACCTTGCTTCTGCCGAGCAGGGCTATGATAGGTAGGGCAAATATCCTTATCTCACCAGTTCAAATAAAAAAGTCTTTCTGCTTAAGCAAACAATTATTTCTGTAACAAAATCCTTGTGGCCAGTCAAAAACAAACTTCAGAAATGTAATTATTCTGATTGAATATAACTGACCCAATCTGACAGTGAGCAGACTTTCTGTCAGATCCGGGGCAAAGCCATACTTGGAGCCTTGTGCAGAAAGACGCGATAATGGCCTCACTTTCTTGGATTTCAGCTTCTCTCAATATAGACGTGTAGCCCCAACACCCTTTGCCAGCCAGGGCTGCCAGCTATAATGCCTTCCCTCTTACCAGGTCAAAGTACCTCTCATTTTTGGTAGTACTGAGTGAAACATTGAATCTGAAACTTTTTTTGCCAATAAAGAGTGCAGCAGGTCAGTGGAAACATTTCAAACATTCAGGTTGATCATTGCGAATTCTATTGACTGAATACAACCCAAAAGCATTTCTGAGAAAAAGTGCAAGTGCTCTGTTTTAATTGAGAATCCTTCAAAAATAAAGTGCATTTTCATCAGAGGTAGAAAAGATATTATTCGAGGTTTACTGGCAATTGATTTTTCTTGCCAAGTTTGCCACCATTTTTTTTTATCAAATTCCTATATACTTTTAAAATTATTCTCACCACTTTTGCTTAACTTGCTGACCCTTCCTGGTCACTTGCTTGTCCATACAATTGTTTGTAATTCTGCAATATAGCCCACATTTTCTTGTTCTGTGCATATTGACTGATGCAAGGTCTGACTACTTTGTTTTCATACTGACAAGACATATGGTAATTTTTCCTGTGATTTCCCTCCACTCCTGCATCTTATCCATCAGCATGTCTTTCATCCTCCTATATTTGTTTTATTGATTACAGGTTTCTTCTTCACCTTCTCTCACACCTTTGGTGTCTTCTTAATCTTGATCAGGAAACTAATTAGATTAAGGTTATCACTGCTCAGACAGTTATTACATCATCTACCATCTGCTGCTCAGGATATTTTTTCTCTCTGTCAATCCTCTTTCTACACAGCACACAATGGGTGGGGTTTATACATTGTCTGCAACACAACAGACAGATTAGATTCAAGACTCAACATTTACCTACACATTTGTTTGAAATGGGGAAGTGAAAAAGACCTCTCTCTCGGAGATGGGTGCCAGTATTAAATATTTTTGGGTACCCGTATCTTATCTGTGATGGTGAGGACACCCAAGCAGCCTCCAGTGTGAATGAATGCCTGATGAAGACTGAGTTAAGCTGTCTCATGGACAAAACCCAGTTAAAACACTGCAATTCAAACTCAACCAGTCAGGATCCTCTCATGTCCCCTCCAGTACAGGACTGCCACTGTAATGTGCCCTTATATTGAATGAGGCAGGTGCATCGGCTGGCATCAGCTTCCATGGCTTCCAGAGTTCCTGCAGGCAGACAACCATCCCCTCAAAGGAGCTGAATGGGGACATAGAAGTGAACAGTTTACTGTTACAGCGGGGATTACTGTAACAAGCATATATCAAACCAGGAGTCCCGTGGAAAGGAATTATATGTGGACAGATTCTTGGTAGATGTTTCAGAGATGTTTATTTCTCCAGCCGCATGGCTGGGGCTGAGCTCAGGAGCTCTGCAGTCACGGGACCCCAGGGTCCTTGCCCACACAGGGGAACACAAAACAACCAATCGGGAAATAAGGCTGAGCAGGGGCAGGGAAGCTCCGTGTCTCCCCCCCAGGGCCCCTCTCCTAGGGCTCCATGGCAGGGGGGGAGACCCCAACAGTTTACCACAGTTTTGGTGTGGACCCAAGATATAAGGGATTTAAAAGGGACTATAGTAAACATATCTAGAGTACAGGAGGGTGGGATAAGAGGTGGCATAGGATGGTCCTCCCAACTTTGGGAAGTGCTCCTGAGCTCTCATTTCTTTCTTCTCAGTCTTGATTTTTCTGTTCAAATATTTCCCCTAACTTTCCTGCAAGGATTTTCCCCACTTCTCAGTTCATCATTTCCACATGGTTCCGGAAGATATTTCTCCATCTTCTCCTGCCTGTTTTCTTCCTCCTTGAACATGTCAGCAGCATTTGCAGGCTGATTGCTCCTTGCCAGTCACTCAGACGCATTCCTGCTTTCCCTTTCTAGTGAGCTGCAGATGCATATTTTTTCTCATATCTTCCTGTTGGGACCTGGCTTTAGTTGGCTTTATTTGGGGTTTGCAGGGCTTTAACTATATCTGAATGCTTTACATGTCTACACATTTGGGGCCCAGGCCACTCTAACTATCCCTAGTCTCTATTATTCATGCATCAAAATCCTCACAAACCAGTAACAAATATAAGTGCTAAACACTTCCCTGACAGTTTAAGATTGGATTTTTTTTTGTTTCAAATTATTAGTGCACAAGAGGCCTCTCACTGCCTCGCTCACCTTGATGACAAAAAGGGGTCCCACGAGGACATCCCTCTTCCAGTGCCAGTAGGCAGGAGCACTGTGTTGTCACAGCTCTGTCACTTCCAATAATGCCTCTACAGAGCAACAGCCCTTTGCTGATATGAAACTTCTTTGTAACAGACTCTGTAACACTTGGAGATAAGGTCTGTAAGCTTCCATTTGAATAAATGCCACTCTGATTATATGTTTTAAAGAAAAGGAATTTCTTTTGACAGCATATGGGTATATATTATTTAGTTGCCTACTGCTATTTGACTGTTTTAGCTCCTTTGAAAACCCGCTGGAATGGGTAATCCAAATATCTTTACTGATCTGGTTCTCCACGTATCTGTGTGTGGACAGCCAAGAAAGAGAGTATAATTGAAAAGCTCAAAAGAACACAACAGTGTATGTCCACGTGCACTAGGTCAGCATTTTCTCCTTGTAGCATTGTTGTCATGCCTGTATCCCCACACCCTGCCCCCAGCAGTGGGCAGCAGCACTTCCCTGGGGCATTCTGCCAGTCTCACACATCTGCAGTTCAGTGGGGGTATCTTTATACTTAAGGACATTTCATGAAATTTTTCTTCCTCAATTAATTTTCCCAGCTGATTCTTGTAAGCTTTCAGTGTCCATAATGTTCTGCGGTAAAGAGTTCCACAGCTTAGTTATCCATCAGTTGACAGGAAAAATAAAAAAAAGAAAATTATTTAAAAGTTTTCACCTGCTAGCTTCTTTTTATGGTTCCTAATTCCTGCATTGGAAATTACAGTGGACAATATTCTTACCCATGTACCTTCCACTTTTATCCAGACCCTATATCTGGTATGTCATGGCTTTGTGAGGATGAAGAGTCCTGCCCTCCTCAGTCTGTCCTGGTATGGTAGAGATTTGCTGCCTCTGCTCATCCCTGATCCCCCTGTCTGAGCATTTTGCAGATCTACTCTACTGAACCATAATTTCTGCTTCTAAAATCCATGCTGACTATCCCCAGTATGTATGTCATGTTTTCCAAGTGGCCACTAATTCAACATTTCTATCACTTTGCCAATACAGCCACCAACTTCCTGTTCTGCAGTAACTTTTTTCTCCTCTAAACTCTTTGAAAACTGATATAAAATTAACTATCTCCCAGCTTCTAGTACCAAAGAAATTTTAAACTAGAGGTTAGATAGTGCTGTTGAAATATCGAATACTACATCCTTAAGTTCCTTTAAAACTCTGTTACTGTTAATCCTTCTGATATGTTATTATGCATATAGCCTATTTTTCCCACGAACTTTGCTATCTCCATTTCAGTTTGAAAAAGAGCATCTGATCAATCTCTGTTAAAAAAGACTTCCAGTGTGGGAACCTCCCCAAACTCCTCCAAAGTAGCTGTGTGTACAGAAGATTTGTTTTAGATTCTTTTCCTAGAATATCTCTGACTTAGATTCTGAGACTTTAATCAGACACTTCTCAGAGACTTTATTCTTTGATCATCTTCCTGGACTTCTGGTAGATTTCTTCCTTCTGATGTTTTTTGGAAAAGGATTAGTAGTTTTTATGCCTTTTACTAGATGTTTCTCAAATCTATTTTGCTCTTTTTTTTTTTGTTCTCCCTCATTATGCTTGAATTGAAAGTCAGATTGCCAGAGTTTAAAGCTGTCTTTGTTTCCCAAGCTCCAGAGCTCGCAAGGTACAGCTGTAGGGCTAATTCAAAGGGAAACATTTGAATTTTGTAAGGGCCCAGTTCTCCATTTGCTCTTATAAACAGTCACAGTGAAGGTTTGCAAATTCAGATGCTCTTGAGTGCTCTTGCATTTCCCAAGATACAGAGAAAAGAAAAATCAGTAAATTTACTCTCCAAACCCTTACAAAGAGGATGTAATATTTTAGTCCATGACTGCTGCATTTTATCTCTGCTGATGCAGCAGTCATAAATTCTATGATCCATATTGATAAGTGAAATGTTTGTTTTAGACCATGAGAATAACTATATATTTCCTCCTGCTGGAGAAGAATCATGGTGCCTTCAAACATTGCCTCTGGCTGACTGCCCCAACACACACGGGAACTGTGTGACAGCACCTTGGAGTCCTGCAGCAGCCTTCATTCCACACCCTATGTCTGTGCTGTCAGCTCCCAGGATTTCACTGTGAATCTCACAGTGTGTTTAAACAGTTACCTCAGTGTGAAAGATTTTGACATCTTCTTAAAAAGAAGTATGGAAAGTACACCTGAAGGGTCATATGAAGATAAAATAATTAAAAGTAAACTAAAACAAATCCACCACTTCAAGCCTTCTGCTGGGACCCACACTGAGACCAATGCACACAGGAACCTGTTCCCAGTGTGGTCTCCCAAGGCCATAGAGACCTGTGGATTAGATGTTCAGCCCAGATGCTCAGCACCAGCAGGAGAACACTCCTGACACTGTGAGCACCATTCCTTCTCTGGGTAGTAGGACCTGTTAGTCACATTGAAGGGTTTGCTCTAAATACTACATCTTGTTCCTAAATCCCACTCGTGTTTGGAAATCGAAATCTTCAGGTCACGATTGTTTTCAACCCCAAACTCTCGACATTTATGGTAGGACACTTTCTGGATCCAGCATGGATACATCATTTAAAGACTGTATTTCAGTCCTGCTGTGTAAAAGCCATCCCTTCTCGGGATGGGAAGACCCTCTCTGCCACTGCCATGGGGACCCGCTGGTGTCAGCATGCATAGAGCTGGTGTGTAGGACAGGAATCAAGAAGAGCATTATCACGTCTTCACTTTCAAACATATGAAATTCACTCATTGTCTTTTAAAGCACACCAGACCTGAGCAGACTGATTTAGGCTCCATATATGACACTGTTTGAACACATGCCTTTTTCCTTCTGCAATGCAAACCAGCCTTCTGCTGTCAGACTTCTAATTTCACATATTTAAACACCCCGATAGGTTAATAACAGTGTCTAGGATCATAATGCTTGTAACAGCTTCAAACAGGCAACACTTCCCCATGTATCAGTACATCTTACTTACTACGTAGATAATATTGTGTAATTTGCTCAGGGAAGATTTATATTATGGCTGACACTGATGAAATATATGCAAGATATCTACGGTTTGTAAATAGATATGCACAAGATCTCTAAAGCTGCAAGCATGAATATTGTCAAAACATTCTCTCCCTTGTACACTCCAGGTAATATTAACTACTCAGACTGTGCTTCACAGTGTGACACTGCACTACTTCAGTACATTTGGCTGGGAAGGAATTTACTAAGTAAAGCTGCATATGAAACACCCCCTTCAACATCAAAGTCTGCACCTGAACTTAGATTTTACTACATAAATACATTGTAGAGAAAGACAACATGTATAAACCAGCCTGAGGTGCTGAGAGTACAGTTTCTCAAAATAAAGAAATAAGGTTTTGTTTTTCTTTTTTTTTTAATGGATAAACATTGCATTGAAAAACACCTGGGTGTAATTTCCTCTGGATTTGCATTCACCATGGGCTATCTTTGCTCCTACTGAAGTCAAGTGCAAAATTGATTGAATGGCACCGAGGCCAGTCCCTCTGCACACATTATAAAGAAACAGAGAGTTTTATTTAAAAACATCAAATAAAAACTGTTACAAGATGCAGTTTTCTTCATTCAAAAATATTCAAGGTGAATAGTTATTCATGGGCACATGTAGGACATTTTTGGTATTTCAGCATCCAGGCTCAAGCTGCAGAAATATGATCCTTGTTTCAAATACCAGAGCTTCAAAGTCTCAAATGTGACTGTATCCATTCTGTCTCTTATGTCCTCCCCAAACCAGTGCAGGGAGACTAAAAACTTTTGAGATGCATTTGTTCCATAAGTGGAGGGTTTTGCTATAGCCTATGACCATAGCCTCTGCTGGACGTACATGGCTAGGCAGCTGCATTAGTTCTCCTTGGTCCATGACCTGGAGTGGATCCATATCTAGTAGCAGTAAGGGAAGTGACTAGGGAGAAGGATGCTTTAAAAATCTTTCCCCTTGATCTACTGACACAGTAATCATCTGTATTCATCAGAGACTCAAAGTACATGATCGCTGTGGTTGTCTGGTTCTTTAAAAACTTGTGGGAAATAAGGTATGGAAATATACAACATTATAACTGATGATTTTAAGCACATCAGTTTTGGGTGCTTTAAACACTCAAGCAGATCTGATTAAGCAGCCAAACTCCCTAGCTGTGTAAGAGGTTCTTGCTCATAATATTTCCAAATAAGATTGATTTCAGGATTTTTTTTTAGTTCCTTTCAGTAATTCAATCTGACATGAGTAAGAACAACCAGCAATCATACCATCAATGTAAACAGAGATTAGGACAGATAAATTGAACTGTTTACACTTCAATTGCAGTCCATGGAGATGTGGTGAATACAGTCAGTGGTTTCTGGGTGACAATTCACTGATCAATTGTACGTGCCTGCTTCCAGGTGAGCTGAATAGCTCTTCAGCTCCCACTGACTGTATTGACTGCATCCTCCATAACTATACTGGGACTTACTGGACACTTGAGTGCATATGTGCCCCTCCACATACAGACATGTAAACTGAAGTATTAACTTGCAAGCTGAATCCTGCCCCTCTCCTGCTTTTGTCAACCCTGCATTTCAGCAAACGAGGGACAGCTCTGACTGTGTTTGGAACAGAATCAAATTTTTGTTAAGAAAAGATTATCAGCTAGAATATATCCTTGCAAATTATCTGAAGCAATTTATACGTGAGAAAAACTTTTTGAAGTAGGCCAGTGAATTAGAAGATACTTTCATTTTCTTCCAGGGCATACCTTAACTTTTGGTTTTGGTCTAATACAGTATTTCTGCAATGTAAATCCAAACTCCTTGAAGTGCCACGAAGGAAGTCGTAAGTGCTAAGTGTAGATGATGAAGGCCAAAGTACCCATGAGCTATCAACAGCTTTGTAATTAATCAGAAATTTAGTCTTCACCCTAAGAGGTTTTGTCATGCCTCTTCTGTCTCCCACTCCACAGTTTAGGGATTTATGTTCCTTTGCTGTGGAAATAATAGGCCAGGTAGCAAAGGTAGAAATTTGCTATTGTAAAGAAAACAAATACTTTGGCTCCAGCTGTGTTAAAAATGTTATCTCTGCTCTGGTAAACAAACTGTGTATAGATGAGCCAGGATCTGGATGTTCTTATGCTCTGGATAGATCATGAATACCCCAGTGTGTAACTATAATCATATTAAAAGGAACTGGTAGCAGAAACAGTGTGTCCAGTAGAACCAGGGCAGTGATGCTTCCCCTGTGCTCGGCTGGTGAAGCCACACCTGGAATCCTGTGTTCAGTTTCGAGCCCCTCCCTACAAGAAAGACTTTGAGGTGCTGCAGTGTGTCCAGAGAAGGGAACAGAGCTGGGGAAGGGTCTGGAGCACAAGTCTGATGAGGAAAACTGAGGGAGCTGGGGGTGTTCAGCCTGGAGAAAAGCAGGCTCAGGGGAGACCTTATCACTCTCTACAACTGCCTGAAAGGAGGCTGCAGACAGGTGGGGGTTGGTCTGTTCTCCCAAAAAGCAAGCAACAAGATAAGAGGAAATTGCCAGGGGAGGTTTAGATTGGATATTAGGTAAATTTTTTTTTACTGAAATTCCAAGGACTGGAAGAGGCTGTACATGGAAGTGGTGGAGCCACCATCCTTGTTGGTATTTAAAAGACGTGTAGGTATGGCTCTTAGGGACATGGTTTAGTTGTGGACTTGGCAGTTCTGGATTGATGCCTGGACCTGATCTTAAAGGTCTTTTTCAACCATAATCATTCTATGAATCTATGATTTTGATGTTATTCCATTTGTAGTTCTTACCTTATAGCATTGTCTTTTTTGACAGCTTACCATTTCTGAATAAATAATTGTTCAGCATGTCTAATCTTTTTAAAAAGGTTTACCGGTAAAGCCTACTTAAGCCTTCTTAAATATGACTCTTTTTATGTTTTTAGAGTTTACAATTCCCTCAGCATATCTGTTTCCAAAGTACATGAGTTTCCATTTATATACCAACTCTACAGAAATCTGATCTCACACAGTGCAGTTGCAGTGGAGTTAGTCTAATACTTAAAATAAAATAATGATTGTGAAATAAATTTAATATAATGTTAACAGAATACGGGCTACAGTAAATTGATGTAGCTGGAAGGAATTAGAAGGCAGATAGCTTTAGAGAGAGAAGATGGCAGTTCAGCTTTGTCAGCCAAGGGGTATCTCAGATACTTTTGCTCAACAACTGCTTTTCTTTTTCTGGTCAAAGTCCTCTTCACCTACATGCAAACACCTCAGAGGTATTCAAGGAACAAGCAGATTTCGATCACAAAATGCATGATCATCTGCTGTGTAATAAACCGCATGCTTATGCTCTTGCATTAGAAAGGCCTACATGTGCTCATGGGAAGCAGTATCAATTAAACCAGATTTTAGTATTTTGTTTGTTTAAGCCAATATTTCTAATATAGAAGCACCGTTCCAGTATAGCACATCTGAAAAGAAAAACATTACTGCAGGTATTGCCCTTGTGTTTTTGGAATTATTTTGTCCCTGATGGACCTAAGCAGGATGTATATTAGTGTGAGATGTATTCTGTTATTCTCCAGCCTTGCAAAAATGCTCAATATGGCCCCAAAAGACTATTTGCTTCTGTATAAGTTGTGTCCAAACATTTAAAATGCAAATGCATTCTGTATGATAATTTCAAATTCAGAAATATCATCAAAGTTGGAATGGAAAAATTTTGTGAACTTTGGATTTTTCTTCTTTTGATCTGCCTCCACTGCCCTAGAGCCATTCGTATAATTGTATTTTCTCTTTAATTAGTACCAAACTATTCATGGTATCTTGGATACATCACATGCAAATCCTAAAGCAAATTTAAACAATAAAGCACAATGCACTGAAATTGCAAGGGGAGGCAAGTCACAGCAGATGGGGAGACCATAAACAAATTTCTTAACACTTTTTCAGTTTGCATTCTCAAAAAATATAATTTTCTTCTGATAAATATTTGTTTTCTTTGAATGGAAAATAATGAAGAGGAAGTGATTTTGGTTTGTGAGTAATGCAAAGGTAACTCCCAGGAGTGGGACCTAAGCAATAAAAATCACAGGGATTCCAAGCCAAACAGATGTGCCCCTGCTGACAGTAGTTTGGGAAATAATTTTTTAAAAAGTAGTTATACTCTCATTACATCAGTGCTGCATTCCTATTAAAAGATACGTTTCTTGTACACATTTCTTTTAGATTATGAGTGACGTTCTGTTTACCAGTTGGAAGAAATTATTTATCTTGGCAACAAATTCTGTCATGCAATTTGTCAAATGCTAGTTTGATGCTAGTTATTAACCAGAACTTTATGATTTTGACTGTAATTCAAAACTAGAAAATTAAATGTGGAATTCAAGCAACATCTCTAACTCAACAACCATAACACACAGATTTTTAGCTGCTACACGCAACGTTTTGCCTATAGCACCTGCACAGCTGCATACACATAGCTCTGCCTGTGCTGTATGTGTGACATATGCTTACTGAAATGGCAAATTTAACCTGTAGATTTGTGGATTTAGTGTCCCTTGACTAATAATGTTCTTTAGTAGGATATTACTGGCACTGATGTCATTACAGCATAATGATGCCATTAAAGCTTTACACATAAAAGAATACCATGGTGTCACTGATATATCCATATGGTAAATTTATTCTTCAGGACATCTAGACTCATAATTGAGATTATGAGAAGTCTGAGCAAATTCAAGACTGTATTCCTTACAAATAATTTGAAATATTTTCACACAGATGTTTCAGTTAATGCTGTAATGGAAAGAAACAGCTACATAAAGTGTTTTCAGGGGGATGGTAGATATTTCCAATTTGTAATCTCTAATGGGAATAACCAATGAACTCAAGCTTTAGTAGCCACTCTTAAATTTATCTTCATTAGCACTTTCCAAACAGACTTTTGCCAAACGTTCTACAACTTATAAAGCCTACTGAGCTACAGCCACTTTCTCTAGCATTTTCAACTACGTCCAGGTACTGAGGTTTTTTTTACACAGAAAACACAAACTTGTGCCAAATTTTCTCTTTGACTAAAAAATACTCTCAAACCCCAAACCCAATTTTACAATTCTACTGTATCACGTGGCTAGCTTTCCTCCTGGTTCCTCCTCTGGCCCAACAAGGGTGGACACAGAATGAGTTTTGTCCTTGAATTCGAGACCTCTGCCTCAATGTGCAGTGTGCTGCTGGGATCAAGTGTGATGACTGTTTACCCTGTCTTATTAAGCTGTTGATGAGGCTGCAGGAACTGACAATTGAGAATTGTACATCAGTCAGTTCAAATGAGCTAAGCATCACTTGATTAAACAGTAAAGTCTAAACACACTGTGTAAGGAATAGAAAAAAAGTGGGTTTCTCTGGTGTCAATTCATCCAATTCAGAGCTTGTGAAATATGCGGTAGTTAGCACCATGGACTCTCATGTATGTCACTTGTCATACAGCTCTGAAAAGGAAAGACAATTCTGCTGATTCAAAGAGTTTGCTGCGTAGGACTGCATGTGATTTCCTACCCAAGACAAGGCAGGGAGATGGTAGAAGGAAAGCTGATAAAGATAAGGGTGGCAACAAGATGATGGCTTTAAGTAATCATGTCCTGGACAGATGCTGAATTCAGAGAATTCAACACGAACAATGTGCATACAGATATAAAAGAGGATAATTTGAGAATACTTTACAAATGCCATTATTTTGTGTGTTAGTTCTAAGGTAAGTGCTGTGAAGTGAAAATGTTGTTTAGTATTTCATCCAGTGGCATTAAAAACATGGGCTTTTTAGGGAGTAGCAGAACAAGGCAATGTTTTTACAGCTTTGTCTCCTGTATCACTAGCTCTCAGGTACAAGACCTCACTATCTCCAAGTCTCTTATTCTTTCTCTTCAAATTCACCAAGCAGAAAGAGGTCTCCTCACTCCTTTATCCTCTAGCTGCTGACCAAATAAAACACAGCAGCTGCTGCAACTGCTTGTCAGCTCCACGCTGAGAACCATGTGTTTATTGATTTGTCAGTACACAGGTTGTCACCCACCAAGCATGGGGTCAAACTGATAACCACTGGGCTCTCGCTGCTGTTTTTCATCCAGTGGTTATACTAATTTGGGACTCCTTTGTGAAAACCAGTCAGTGTCAGACCTCTCAGGAAGATAGGGCATTTAGGTCTCTTTTCTTGTGTTAGATCTGACTGAAGTGTGCCCATTGGCAAGAACATTTCTGAGAAGGACGTGACAGATAGTAGGACAGCAAGATTGCACATGCCTCATTTCAAGGGGAAGCCAAGCTAAAAATCTTGTTCTACAGAAGAGTCCATAGGGTAATTTTATTAAATATCACACAAAGCTAAACTGAAAGATGTCTGCATCTCTTTTTTTAATGTGGCATATCTAACAGAGCTTCATGTGTTTCTGCATATGACAGCCTAGGTGGGCACTTGTAGGGCAACCCAAAACACAGGTTCTCTGAATAAATCACCCTGCAAGCACCTTTCTCTGTCCCACCAGTATTTAGTGGAGAGAGCCACCTATATAGATACAACTAGGAAAAAGGAATCTGATCCAAATTGACTCACGTGACTGAGTTTTAAACAAAGTGTCTTTAACATGCAGAAGGCTATTAAATGCTAAGAAAGAAATTATATCATCAAATTTTATTTGGTGCAACCTAAATAAATTTGCTGTATCCCTTACTTGTACTGCTTTTAAGTTTATTACTTTAATTCATTAAGTCTATTATTACTTTGAGTTTTTAAGACCCTGTAAGGCTCTCATCCTGCCAGCTAGGTGTATGCAACTCTCCTGATGCCTTTTGAAGACTATGAAGAGAGATTGCTTCCAGAGATACGTTTGTCTCTACTACAATCTCCTTGTTCTTCCCACTCCCTCCAGCTCTCCAGTTGAAGCTTCCTCTTAACACCACTTGACACAAAGATATGCAGTCACACAGACCTCACAGAAATTGGGCAAAGTCTGAGAGAAATTCAACCCAGCATAGCTGGGCATATGTGGGTTACCCAATTCCACTGTGCAAATGGCATTGGGCGGGAAATCAGTGCCTCTTAATGGGAGATGCACTTTTTCTACTGCCTGGTCAGGGAAGCCTCACAGTTGCTTTGCAGCTTGTCAGGAAGCACATCCACACTTCTCTCAAGGTATGCACAAGTAGGCTGGGAATGCACAGTACAAAAAAGTGAAGGGTTACCCCAGAAAATGCTGAAGTAGCAAGTTGTGAGATGGGGAGCAACACAGGTTGTCACCTCTGTGCAGCATCATGCTGGGTCATACAGGTGACTTCGTGTAGAGTATCTTAGGTGTCCCTAAGATGGAAGTGGTGGTACAACATGTCCATACCCCTGGAGTGCCTTCAGAGCAGAGGCTTGCTTTAGTGGAGAGGAAGAACAGTTGACTTTTCACTGTGATATCTTCTCAGATAAAACCCCTTTGTTCAGGGGAGAGGAGTTATCTATCAGTTTATCAACTCATGATCTGTCACACAGAAAAACTTCCTTACTATTCCTGGACAGGACATTTTTATTTGTCAAAGTGTAAAAAAGCTTATTTGTAAGCCTGAAAATAAATAACCCCATGCCAGGCCTAGATTTTGAAAAAAATGAAATGTTTCCTAATCCAGAGAAATCACCTTGCTCTCTTTTAGGTAAGAAAAAATCCCAAAGCAACACATTCTTTGAAGGCCTATTCATCTTCATTTATACTTTTTCTGTCAAAGGATACTGGACACAAGGAAATTACTTTTTGATCTAAGATGGCAGTTTCTGTCTTCTATAACAGACACATGCCAGGAGACAACATGCTGGTGATGTTGGTGTCAGAACAGCATAAAGCAGTTGAGAAAACTGAAGAGACTAATTTCTGTCTTTTGTGGGATTCTGTAACGCAATTTGATAAAACTCATAATAAACTCCCTTTTGTCTTTTCTCTTTTGCACAGCAGGAATATCTGTAAAATAATCAAATTCACAATCTCTAAGTACAAAAAAAGTTGCCAGCCAAGGCAATGTTATCATGGAAGTATGATGGAAAGAACCACACAGTGCCAACATTTAGGGATACTTCCAACTATTCTGCTACAGTGCTAGAGTCGATGTTGTAAAACTCTCCATGTAACCAATTTCATGGTCCAGGTGGAATGAAATGCAATGTATATTAAGCATACATTACAAGAGAGGAGAAGCAATGAGATTTGTAATATTTTCAGCTGTAACCTTCTAAAATGGGATGGTCTAAATACAGCCTCTGGGCAAGAGAAATCATTGCATCCACACTAGCCCTGGAAGAGGCAGAGGGTGGAAGTATAAATGTGAGAAAGTACTTATCCTGCAAGCTGCCCTCATTACTTTGCTGGCAAAGGCGGTTCTGAAACTGTTCCCTAACCACCCCAACTTGTGCTACTAGAGGTAAGAAAGCTGCCATCATTCATTTGTTGCTGAAGACAGAATGTAACTTATGACCCCTCAAAGTAAAATTTTCCTATGTATTCAGAATATCCAATTACTATGCTTGAGATTACAAAGATGTAAACCAAATATCCATCAAATTTTATACAAAAACTGTATCTTCAGTACTCAGGCACAATAATTTTTCCCTGGTTTCACTTCTGTTTTACAAAGTTCTTCTCTGTGCTGGTTTTGACTGGGATAGTTACACCTGCCTGCCTGTGAGAAGCAGTGAATGAATTGTTTTGTTTTTCTTGTGTGTGTAAGACTTGTCCTTTACCTATTAAATGGTCTTTATCCAACCCACAAGTTTTCTCAGGTTTACTCTTCTAATTCTTTCCCCCATCCCACTGAAGGAAACTGAGTGGCTGTGTGGGGATCGCTTTATGTCTGGGCTATACAGAGTTTGTAAATGGATGGGATTTTCTACAGGTGAAAATGCCTTTGTCACAACCATGATGGATGATGTTCTTGCCTGACAGGCATGTGGGGATGGTGGTCACAGCAGAGTCCCCGCTAACAGACACAGGAGTTGGGCTGTGGATTGCCACCACGAGCCATTTTCTTTCCTCTGTGTAACCCTCAGCTGTGACTGAATCATGAGAATATATTTAAGATGCTCTTGGCAGCCACTTCTACAGCTGGTAATGCAGGGAAGGATGAAGCTCTGCTCTGACAGCAGTTTCAAGAGCATTGTCCACCACTAGTGATGCTCTCCTGTGGCAGACATCCACCCAGGCAACAACTCTGGCAGCAACCTGACAACCAGAAAAGCAACACTAGGAAAAATAATGCATATTATCTGCGTATTATTTCATTCTCCTCTTGGTGAACAAAGTGCATTCTCCCACAGTGATCTGTGGATGTTGGGATGGGGAGACAGACCCCTCCCAGCAGTTTCTTCCTCTCCAAGGGCTGACACAGGTCCACATCTGCTCTTCTGCCACCACAGGCTGCCTATCACCCATTTCACACTTCCCAGTCATCCGCTTGTGGAGGGCACCATGACCTCGTGAATTGCTGGGGCTCGGCAGTAGCCTTTTGCCAGTAACTGATGCTGTCTGGCAGGAACCAGAGCTACTGGTGTGGTTCCTGCCAATATGGAGAACTCCAGCAAGGATTACTCTGCTCAGTGGCATTTGTGCTGCCTCACATGAAGGAAGATACAGGAGCAGAGCTTCTCCTCTAAGCCTGTTGTCTGTGGCTGTGAAAAGAAAGAAGCACACCCAGCAAGTGACTCATCCTGTGCAGCTCAGGCACTCATCCCAGCACGGCAAACTCTCTCCTTGGAGGTACAAACCTCCACTCCCTCCATTAATGATGAGGAAGCCTAGAAGACCAGTTTATACTACATTAGTTTTCTGAAAGCAAGGCCTGGTGAGATGGCTTTGGGCCTTAGCTTTCCACTGAGCAAAATATCTGCTTTTTAATTCACACTGAAATACATAGTATATACAGGACTGTACAGAGGACTCCCACAGCCTTTGCATTACATCTGCCCTTTTAGGATATTTATTTGCAGAAAACTGCTTTTTGAGCCAGGCTGGTCAGTTTGCTGGTCAGAGGAAGCTACCAGTCTATAAACTTTCTAAAGAGTAAAATATATATAATGAAGTCTTTCTGAGTTATATTCTTCTTCATTAGATGAGAGAACAGCAGCTGTATGTCTACCTGATTGTAATATTTATGTCACCTCAGAGGACAGTAGAAGATAAAATGATTTTCTCCTACAAACACCTGAATGTTGAAATTTTCAGAATTAAGATTTTCCAAAGATGCCAAGTATGCGTGTCAACAATAAAACAGAGGAATAGATACATGACAAGGTTTGGACCCAGGACAAAAGGAGTTTAGGACATAGGATGAGGGCATAGGACAAAAGGAGTTTAGATTTTTAAATTTTTATTTTATTTGCAACCTTTTTTCAAATGTAGAACCAGAGAGGGAAGAAGGAATTAGAGAGGAATGGCAGAGACCCTGGCCTTGAAGAGGAAGCCATGAATGGGGGTCATTGAACATGGGGGTCTTGAATATTTCCTCATGTAAACTGTCTCCCCCGAGCTCCAGTCCCAGTGGGGGCCTTTAATTGCTATGTGAAAGCAAGTAATATTAATTGAATCGAGTATGTATTCACTTGCTGTGAGTATCATGCCAGTAAAACCTCATCACTCAATGTTCACGAGAAGCAAACACTGAGTGCACCTCAGCCCGAAATGGTTCAGTTATTGAAACTACAAACTGATTAAAGGGAAATTTTCTGTAATGTTTGACTCATTTTTATTAATGGGAGTAAATCAAAACTTTCCTCAAAAAAGCAAATTCTTAGTAAGTCCTTCCCTATTCAACTGAGTTTTTTAAGGATAGCATGCCAATACAAGACCCAAACCTTGAAAAGGCTCTTTAGACATAAGAAAGATTTGTTCGTTTCCAATGCAGAAACACATCTAAATTGCTTATTTTTGACTTTCTGTGTTTTAAAAGCAGTGAAGAGAGGCAAAAAGCCTTTTTCTCTCCCATACAGAAGGATAACAAGGTATTCTTTGCTTGTGATACCCCTTGGAATAATTTGTAGAGGTAATTACAGGAAAAGATCTCTGAAGACTTAGATTCAGTATTCTCCCAATTTCCAACAACAAAAACTTGGAAAGTTTCCACTTATTTTTACCAAGATGTTAATTTTTATATCAAAGTGTCCTAAAAGTTAAGTAACAGCTGTGTAATTTGCCATAGAAAAGGTTTTTAATCTGAATTAGTTACTTTTTCCCTTTATTTCTCTTGTCTATTAACTATACCAACAAAAGCCAAAAACTGATCAGAGATGCTAAATCCCTGCAATCACTTAGATTACCTTTCTAGCCTTCCATCAAGCTTTGTGATGAAGTGTATTCATCCAGAAGCTGCTGGTTGTAAATTATTGAGCTGAAACTTTTAGACTGGTGTGTCTCTATGAGAATTTAGTATATATATCCATTCACGCAGGCCACACATTAGCCCTCAGTTTATTTTCTGTTCAAGGTTCACATAAAAAATTGCACCTCACACTTCTAGACACCTGCATGTGACAAGAAGAAACTCAGTAAGAATCAAAACTACAGTACCCTTATAATGGAGTCCTGGGTCAATGCAACGGCTCATTTTGCCACACGGCTTTTGTGATGTCTCCACACTCACTTGGGCAAACCATCATAAGTTTAACTTTGGCAGAGAAAACCCAAAATTTTTTTCCAAAATAACAATTGTACTCAGAGGCTACAAGATGATTACAGGAGTCAGAGGACCAGTAGCTCTGCTGTGGGTAGCAATTTCTCTCACATTCAGGAAACAAAGGAGCCTTCTGGAAGCAAGTGCCCTTCATTGTCACTCCAATCACCCAGCTAAACTAAGCTAAGGAGAGAGCTCTGAAAATTATTGAAAAGGTTAAAAAACTAGATCTGAAGTAACAACTCTATGTGGTAGCTTGAAATATGTGTTCATCTGTTCTCTGCTGCCACACAAACAACAAGAGCTGCAGATAAGCATGTTTCCTATTCCTCACAGAACACCACTGTTTTAGCACAGAGAGCAGCTTGGTGACTCAGAGCACAGCCAAGCACCCAGGACCAGGCAGGCTCAGAGCTTACTTCCTACCACAGGGAGCCAAAGACACACTCTAATCCAGAAGATTTGCTTCCATATTCCTGTATCTTCAAGTGATAAGTTCAGTATTGGGTTTACTAAACAGGCATTGGAATTATGAATGCCACTGCTGAGCTTGTGTAATCAGGCTGAAGACAGCCTAATGCAATGACTACATTGCTAGAGATTTCACTGACTACCTTCACAGTCCCCCCATAACACCTGGGATTATACTAGGGATCACCAAACAACCTGGAATCACCTTAAAAGAGTCGCTAAGAACTCAAGCAGAAGCAGGCATACATTATCAGATTTTTTTACCAAACAGAGTCATGTAGGACCACTCAGGTGGCACAGAAGCACAGACTGAATGAAAATCCAAAACCAAACAGACCTGAGATTTCTTAGAGTGAATGTCTACCCTTACAACTCCTCCTGTATGGAGGATGTTGAGTTTGGTCCAAATTAATCTGGAGGACAACTGGGGAGACAGCTTGAGGCATTAGGAGATACCTGCAAGTGATAGGATTTTTCCTGACAATCATACACAATACAAAATTGTGCTTCTTCTAGTCGAGACAAAATGCAGATTTTCATCCCATGGTTGCTACTTAGAATTGTGAACCTACTCTTTTTTTCTCACAAACTATCCCATTAACATGAACAGTGCTATTTACGTATCTGCAAGGCTTACTAGTGTGATTAAGAGTTGCTGGATTAAGCTGTGTGTTTGCAGTGTGATCTTTATTTTAGGTCCGTGGGAGCAGAGTCCTGAGATTGCACAGAGACATGTTGGTGTGAAATGCTGAGGAAAGAGCATCTGCTGAGCTCTGTGAAAAACAGATAAAGAAGTAGGGGAGAGATAGAGCAGATGAATGGGCAGAATGACAAAATAGTCTCATAACAAGCCCCAGACATTTGACTATTTATTTTGAATTATTTTAGTTTTGATAGCCCCCAAAGAGCACTTTAAAGTGCTTAATTTGCTTTGCTCCATTGATTTTAATTAATCTTGCCCTAGGCTTTCAAACTTGATGAGCACGGAGAACTTAAGAAAAAAAAAATAGCAGCCTACTTTTTCACTGTATTAAATTCCTTAACTGCCTCAAATCAAGGGCAACTGCAGTGCAGCCCTGGACATGAGCACTTGTCATGCCCTGGGCACTACCCTTGTTGGGGTAATACCTTCATGGGCTGAACTCAAAGTAGAAGAGAAATATCTGCTGCTGAGGCCTTCTGGATGGAGCTGATCCAGTTCCTTTCCCTCCAGCCAAGAAGACATCTAATACCTGCTTGCAGAATGAGTAGTTCTTTCCATAGTCACAGTTCCACAGTGGCCCAAAATTACACAGACATCACACGTTTGTATTGTGAGAGGCTCCTGTCAGCACAAAGCAGATGAGATTTTGCTCTGCACAGGAGGAGGTGCCTTGGCTTTAGGAAGGAAGGATGATTGACAAACGAAAAATTATAGGATCCTCTGTCCTCCCTGGAATGACCGACCCAAGGCAGCCCCTTCAGTAAGACATCTCCTGGGATCTTTTAAAGGGACCAATAATAACTGATGATGACTGCAGCATGGGAGAGTGGCACTGGCTTCAAGTCCATCTAATGAAGGTGAATTTGACTATTGTCAAGTAGTTGAGTGCTGTCTAACCAGGTGTTAAACACCTACATAATTCTAAAATCTTGTTCCAGAGTTACTAAATTTGACATTTAAGAGATATTTTCTTTCAGCAACTTCCATTAAAGAGTCAGAAATCCCAGAGGGATAGGGACCTTCTGTCTGACAGCACAGCACTGCCACCATGCATGGGATGTGCGATGGGACCAGAGACTGAAGTGAAGATGTGCCATTTTCATGCTTTCCCAACCAAGCAGAAACAATATCAATCAGGTGACCAATTTGCCATCACTTCTGCCAAACTCTAGATGTGGACATGTAATCTCTTTTTGATTCAGTTGAGAGCAGCAACCTCCACAGAAGCCCCCAATCCCTCATCATCCCACTACTGAGAAGGGCTGCTGAGTCCTGGGTGGAATGCAGGACCACCACTTTGTGGGCAGCGCCATGGGAGGAAGGGGATGCTCTGACGGGACCAGGCTGTGGTAAGGGGCCCCAGTCCATCATGCAGGAGAATAATAAGGTCAGTCATCCACTGGGATTTACACCTTGTCCTCCTAAAGGGCAAATCGCTGACCAGCATGAACTAATCAGTGGTTAAACTGTTACTCAGAAGCTGTAATTTAACATTCATGACTTCTCTAATTACTTCTTTCTCATCCTGCATCTTGCCTTTTGGGAAAGGTTATTAGAAGGTTGCATATTTTAGATAACAGTTACTTAAATCTCCTGCCTATGAATAAGCAACCTCAGATTTTTTATGTCTGTAATTCTGAGTGTGGCTATCTGCATCCTAAAAAAAGAGAGGAAAAATAATTTGCTTCAGGAAAGGAAGGTATTGATAATGTATATCCACAAGAGACTTATAAAGAAATCCACAAATAGATTAAAGTAATTCATTAAGAACATTAATCAGTTTTGGACTATCCCACACTGTAATAATCAATCATTTTAATTAAAAGGAACCATGCATTCTTTCCCTGTCTTTTACCTCAGCCCATCTTTGCAACACAGCTGATCAAAGATGTCATATTTCAAAGATGCTGAGTACAGTTTCTATAATCTTCATTAAACAATTTCACAAAGCAACAATATCCTCTGTATTGAAGCACCTGCCTTCTTAGGGAAGCTTTTGCTTTTGCTCAGGAGAAAATGATCAGATAATTGTTCAGCAACCTCAAATTCCTGTGCTCTGTGTAAGCGAGGAGAGAGGTCCCAGCTACCTTACAACAAGGTGTATGGGCTCACCCTTGTTTCTCTGGGACAAACCTGGTTTTCCACACACACCCAGACAGGAAACACTACTCAACAGCTGGCCTTCCTGTGTGTCCCCAGAGGGCTGGACCTCACAGAGGTCTCCATCCTGCCCAGTACTTTTCCTTCAACAGCTGCCAGGAGCAGACAGCACAGAAAGAAAGGAATGATCACACAGGGGAAGTACACAGGGATATTTCCCCACTCCGCAGTGTGTTACAGGTCAGGGACTTCTCGAGCCAAAGGCAGTGTTTAATTGGCCAGGATGGATTTTTCATGCAATGCATTCCTCCAGTCCCTTTTTGAATCATGTAAAAAGCTGAGATGAATTCTTTCTTTTTAATATCAGCTGCTTTGTTCTGCAATTTTCAGAGCAATCTAGCACTAAAAATTATGGGAAAGAATGAAACATTTTGTCTCATAATAAGCAAGGAAAGAGTTTTGTTTCACTCATCAATGTGTTGCAGTCTTCTAAGATCAAAGAGCGCTGCTACTTTCCTTTTAGGAGCACAAGGAAGAATGAAGAAAAAAAAAAAGAAAACACATCTATAAAGTAGCTGTATCTTCCTTTTCTTAAGTTGATTCTGCTGCTTAGCTGCTATTTGCCTCTGCCGATCAGCATGAAGTTTCAAAGGAAGTCTGGCTTCAATGATATCTAATGTTGATTTAATTTAAGATAGAGAAAGACAAGGGTGTAATAGGGAGAATCAGTCAACAAGAAAGGCATAAGTCAAATGTTGTAGCAGGGAAGATTTTTCAGCTGTCCTTTTCTAGAATAAGAGAAACAAGAGGCAAATGGATCAGTCACAACTATGATTCTTGCACTCCTTAAACTGCTACTCAAAGAAAGGGACTCGGAGGGATTGTTTCATTTTTCACCACCCTATGAGATAGCAAATGGAAACAGAAGCAGCAGACATGGTTCAACAGCAGGTTCAAAAAGCCACTGGCAGAGTTCTATTTGAGAACATAAGTAAATCATAGCATGAAAGATAAACAGTGATGTGGCCTGTAAACACTGTAGGAACAGATGGATCAATAAAGGGTCGCTTCTCTATAGACAGAAAGTTACACTTGAGCATGAAATCCCCAACCAAAAGTAGCGGTGCTAATTATATTTATATATGACCTGAGAAAAATATAGACAAATACAAAAGAACATTACTTACATTACTTAAACCTAGAAAAAAACCAGGAGGATCTCCTCAAGAGAACCCAGCTGAAACAATGTGACAGCTGGGTAACAGACAAATGTGAGGGAAATGGTCTGAATGACTCTTTTGCATCGCTAGTATGGAAATGCAATGCAACCACAAAAGCCCTGCGTCCATGCTCAGTATGGACTTCTGCTTGCAGAAACAGTCAAAACATTGGGATGCAAAAGGAACAGGACAGAAAATTCTTAACTCATAAGGTCCCAAAGTAAACAAAATGCTCACCCTTGCTTTCAACAGCACATCTGTTCGGAGCTTCATATCTCAAAAAATAGAGTTTAACTAGAAAGGGTTCAGAATGGGATAGTGCAAATATTAATGGACATAGCACAATAAAGGCAAAAAATAATTCTTGCATCAGAGACAAACTGAAAAGCTTGTGACTCTTTAGTGAATAAGTGAACAAAAGCTGATATACTGAAGAAAATTGTTCTCTACCCTGCCATAAATCAAAAGGAAAGTAACATTTGAAGTATTTAGAAGGCAGCACTTATCTACATTTGAGGGAATGCTATCTTTTTAATGAGAAAACAAAAAGGCTAAATAGCCCATGGATATCCTTATTTCAAGGTATCAAGTAAGAAAGAGCCTTACAGAGTAAACAAGAGGATCAAACACCTACAGAGCTAGCAATACATGCTGACATTAGGTAAAATTAAACAGAAAAATAAACTTCTATCTATTTTTCTAAGCTAGCCATTAGCTTGATCACTGTAAGATTTTTACAGTTCCTTGTGTTTCCTGGAATATACACCACAAAGTGGTGTATGACAGACGACTGAACGAGCAGAGACCTGAGCTCCTGTTGCACAGTGCAGCACTCCCTGGGCTTCACCGGCTTTGATGTAGGTGCACCCCAGCCACAACAGTGCTGTGCTTTGCAGAAGGGAAGGAGTGCTAATGTGGCTTCCTTCATACAGCCACAATGAATGTGGCTGCAAGCACTGAAGATCACCAAGCACTGCTCTGCCACACCTTCACACTGATTCTCTGCTGTGCTCCACCTCACCGTAGGCACACATGTGCAGGGGTACCTGACAGAGCAGGTTATGAGGAAATGAGGAGCTTTTTTTCATATGATGCTCAGGTAGACATCAACACTGTTGGTAGTAATCCTACCACTGGACACAGACAGCAGTCACTCTACTGAGGACACAATCAGAACTAGTATACCTCCCTCCCTCCACTCTGCTCTTTTGTCCTTTACAGTTTATTTTCCTAATCAAAACCAAACAGTACTCCTCACTGCTGCAATCCTCACTGTAACACAGCCAAAATATTTTTTCAATTCAATTCAGTGTTTTAAAACATGGTAACTTCCAATGATCACATTGATTGAGGCTTCCTCTAAGTGAATGAGAGCATTTGCAGACCTCAGAAACTAGTTTGTCTCTGAACAATAGAAAGACTTGTTAAATGGGAATCTAAGTAAAAAGAAGAATTACTGTAAGAAAAGAGATGTTGAAGACTGACAGCTCTTCTGTTGTTTTGACAGAAATACCTTGTGGATGACCTGAACATTTGTTTTGAACCACAATACTGGCTTGAGAATGGGTGAGTTATATTGGGAATGAGATCTAACTGAAACTTTTAATGCATTATTTATCTTAAAAGAAACATGATCACCGATTTTTATTTAAATGGGCTTGAGACACTGCTGCCCTATGGAAATAGGCAGGCTTGCTTAAAGAGACTTTGCATAAAATGTACCACTCTTTAATATTTATGAGACTTTTCCCAGGTTTGCTAAAGTTCAAGTACACATCTCTTTTTATTGAGTAACAATATTTAGAGTTAGCTAAAAATAATTTATTCCCACTAATTCTAATGTGAGCAAATAATTCTAAAACAATACAGCCAGGAAAATCTGAGTGCAGAATACTGAGCTTCTCTCATTCAGATATCTGGTCCATTGATAATCCTGGTACTGCAGCACACATAGGTAAAAGCCTCCTCAGGGCATTAAAACCATTTATTGAAGGTAACTCTGCTTGAATGTTTCAACCCAGGAAATCTCTGAGACTCTAGTTTTTCAGTTCTCAGTTCTAATGTTTCTTTGTTCGCAAATACAATAATTACCAGAACTGATAACAGAAAAATAGTTGGCAGACCTTGAAAAATAATGTATTTTATAGGTCAAGCCTACCCATGGTCAATTTATGACCAGAGTGTAACCGGAGCTGTGCAACAAAAATAATAGCACAGGTACAGTTTCTACCATAAAAATCACTTTCTTCCCAGTATATTTCTTCTATAATAACTTCTCTCTTTCTCCCTCTCTCCACACACCATTTTTGTGATGGCAGTTAGCCAAAGGCATGCAAGAATGAATTGCACTGTTGTGGCATTTAAATTATATCAATACTGAAATGCAGAATAGAGTCCTTCTCTATTTTATCTCTAAATTGAATGCTTTCACAGAGAGGCACTGTTATCTGCATTACAATTTGAGAGCTACATTAGTAAATCTTGAATGCTCTGAATTAGAGTATTCAACTTTTGAGATGGATGGTTGAGCTCAACACAAAAAATGTATTAAGCTGGAGATATGGCTTCATTTGGAGTGAACATGTATTTTGAAGACTATATGTGATTCAGAAACCAAGCCTAAATTTCTGGGGAGCCTGCATCCAGGTGAATGTTACCCCCTTTTTAAGGTAAATATTTTAAGATTTTCATATTAAAACTATGCCTTCAAAATGATTCTCCAGGTACCATTTCCCTGTCAGATGGGGAAATTATGTAAATTCTCACTTTCACACAATCATTGGAGCAGTCTGGAAATGCTGCCTGAGAGTGGAGAAGCTTCCCATCTCTTTTATGGCACATTGCAAGCACACTAGTAACGCTGCAAGTATATTGATGGGGCCTGCATCTGCTAAGCAGTTATAAGGGTCTGAAGAAATGAATTAAATCTCTGGGTGTATGTCAGAGGTTTTATCCTTAGGACTTCAGTGACAGCAACCTCTCAATGCCCCACAGTCACACAAAGACCCTTTTGGCCTTTAACCAATCTGCAAGTTTTCAGGTTTCTGAGATGCCACAGGTGCTGGGTGCATCTCTGGGATATGCCTGGAAGTGCTGTGCTCACTGCTCTCCAGGGTGGGTGCAGAAATGAAAAAAATCCCTCCCTTTCACAAAAAACCACACAGAGCAAAAAAATGCATTTAAAATCTATGTTTGTGGAAAACTGATAAATATCATGATGACCAAATTGTGTGCTTATCTTGTGATAACCGAAACACATATTCTGAAGCATAGTCTGTGTTTTCTTTTTTCATGTGTAGGTGTTATTTGCTAACAAATATCCAAAGCACAGCTGCTTCCCATTAAAAAAAAGGCACAGAAAGACTATTTACCTCACTTGGGCTCAAATGATTATTGCTATGAACCAAATGGTATTGAAAAAAAAGTATTCCCACAATTGAAAAAATGAGGTCAGAAGTAGTTATACAAAAAAATTTTCTTTGCCCTAAAAATTGTTTCATTTGTGAAACTGATGTAAGTTATCTCACTGGTATAAAATGTGCCCTCAGTACCAGGATTATTTGATAATGCTGACCCAGAAACCCATCTTTGAAAAGCAAAGTCCTTCGTTCAAAGAAACTTGAAAAAGACGGAAGGACTTTGGGGAGAAAAACTGAGACAGGCTATGTTTGCAACCTCATGACAAGGCAGGTTTGAGAAGAACCCCAGAGATCTCTGGCCATGGCTGGAGACTGATCAAAAGCACTTGCAGCACAAGGAGTCTGCTTTATGCAGGCAAAGGAAAGTCAGCGCTGCGGCTGGAGTCCCACCTGTGCCAGGGAGAGGTGTGACCTGGTACTCAGCTGGAGACCACCAGCTCTGCCACCTGAACCCAGGCAGAAACTGCAACGATTCATGCCAGTATTTTCAGCCCTTTTCCACAGATATCACGTGCCAGCAGCTGATTTTCCTCTCTTGGTAGCTCCTTGCACCGGAGCAGCCATGCTGACCTTGGTGACATGGTTATGCTCCAACACCATGTCTGGGAAAGGAAAAGCCTCCAGTCCCCAGCAGCACAGTTCAAAACCAGCCTGGAGCTCACCCTGGCCCCACTCTGAGAAATTAGATTATTTTTGCCAGTGCATGAAATAGTGTCATATGTTGAAGTGCAAAATATCCCTTTTGTTTCCTCTTTGACTTAAAGAATCCTGGAAGGGTTCACATCTGCATTTCAGTTTAATGAAGAACACTTTTTTATTGAATTCTGTCTGGTGGTGAAGCCCATTAGGGAACCTGTTAGAGATTTCAGGTGAAGGCTTGATCCCTTTGATCTTGAGTCCAGGGGAATGAGGAACAGGTCACATTTCTTTGATCTGAAGGAGACAATATGGGATCACATTGATATGCTTTCTGATCGTCCTGTAACCAGAAACCTTGCTTGCAATTTTTGTGCAACATCAGATATGGATTTCTTTCCTCAAACAAATCTATGGAGTCATCTCCTAGGAGAAAGGAATGGCCCCTGTGAGGGCAGGGGTTGCAAGCTGTTCAGTTTTTCAAAGACCTCCTGCTTCACCTCTCCTCCACCAGCTAGGACAGCAGTTAAGCAGGATTTTCAGATGCTCACACCAGAGAGTCGCATGGGAGCCAGAAGGAGAGACTGCTTTCTGATGGGCTTGCATACTCATTTTCTGTAAGTTTGCTGTATACAAAAAGAACAGTTTTAATGCATCACTGATATAACTGAGCATGTGATACCACCCATGAAGTATCTGCCAGAAACTCTTGTGTTTCTTTCTCTCTTCCTGATGGATGTCCCGCAGCAGTGGCATTTTCATCCAAGCTGGACCTGATAGTGTTGTTTGTGAAAGCATATAGAGGATGTGATGAATTGTTATTTATTATTTATTATTTAGTTGCTATTTAATTATTTATTTATTATTTGAGATTTATTAGAAACTAGTTCTTCACTAGGAGAGTGATGTTGCACTAGAACAGGCTGCCCAAAGAAGTTGTGGATGCCCCATTCCGAGAAGTGTTCGAGGCCAGATAGGATGTAACATGAGTAATGGGGGTCTAGTGGAAGGTGTGCCTGCCCATGGTGGGGAGTTGAAACTAGATGATCTTTAAGATTCCTTCCAAACCACTCTATGATTCTGTTTGATTTGATCCATTGCCATTATGTGGCTGATGCTGACTAAGTCCATTCCTGCACAAAGCTGAAGTGATGTTTATCTACTTGCGCAGCAGATAAATTTTATCCAGGGTAAAGCACTGACCCTCTTAGCACCTCGATGCTTTCCTGCATGAGTCTGCTCTTTCACACCTTTATAACTGGTGGGATAACCCTTACCTGGCTGCTAGAAGCTGGAGGAAGGCACTAAGCCTGAGCAGACCTTAGCTGGTTTGTTACCCTTTGCTCCCCTCAGAGAGAGGGGAGAGAGAGCAAGGCAGGCATCTGGAGGAATTGTTCTGAAACCCTCTGATTGCAAAGAATGAGCCCAGGGGCTTCCAGGGCAGCTCCAGGTCTTTAAGGAATAATTTCACAGCACTTCATGCTGTATCATAAAGGACATATTTTATTATTTGATCCTCATTCAGAAGGACATCCCCCCTGTTTATTTTGAGCACGTGTGTCAAAGGACCCACTGAGAGCTTTGGGCTCTGCTCCTCACTGCATTCCCCTGTTCTGGTTCCCTGTGTGCTGGGGATCATTCCCCACATGCTTTGTGGAGCTCAGCTGGAAATCAGCTCTGATTTTATCCATTAATTTTGCCTCTTCCCTGTGTTCCAGTTTTCAAAGTATTTCGTTCAGAAATAATTTAAGCAACTACCATCTCTCAGCCTTCAAAGCAGTTTTGTCTTTCCTCACTTACATTAGCTATGCCTGAAAAGCTCAAGAAAGTGTGGTTCAAGAAACCATTGCCCCCCAGCTACCTTCTCCTGCACTGGAACCCACCAGTCAGCTGGAGTTGTATCTCTCATCACTAAAGGTACCAGGTCACGGTGTGAAATAGAGGTGGTCTGAGGGTCTCTGGCCACTCTCTCTGGTGGCAGTGGTGATGCTTCCAGATGTGGTAGATGACAGAATCACACCATTTTCCATGCACAGATCCAAGCCATGGCTGCACTTGATATCAGTTGTGCTGTGGACGCACGAGAGGAGCAGTTCTAGGAAGGATGGGTTGAGTAAAGGGGAACCACAAAATTCTCCAGAAGAGCACATCATATATGGGGTGAAGAAAGAGCCCTCCTTTTGGCTTTGCATGGTTCCTTGTGTTGCATGCACAGCAGGGGGGCAAAACTGACAGGAAAATCTCCTCCTACAGCAGACACAATATCTGGATATAGGCAGACCCAAGACTGAACCAGTTCTGTGTTCTAGGACTGTTAATGCATGGAGTGATTCACTTTCATTCAGTACAACAGCACAGGTAGGCATGAGATTATTGTGGGGCTAAAAATGGTTTATGAACCTCCAACTGAAATTTCCAGAATACCAGTGTCTTTTGGGGGTTCCAGCAGCTATACCACAATAGCAGAGACCTGAAATTTTATTGAAAAACTCGAAAACGGACAGATACAACAGAGCAGAGAAATGTAGCGATGTGAGTAAGTGAACATAAATGTGATTAGTAAAGAAGTACCATGGTCCAGAGAGATAACAAGTCAGCAGAATGTAAGGTGAGGTCTAAAGACGAAAGTGATGGCGTCATATGTAATGAAAGCCAGTCAAGCTCCAGGAACATTTTTTATATTTCTTGTGATCCATCTCACCAAAAATGATAATTACTGTAGCAATTGGTTTACCCAAAACATGTTTTCTTCCTCCTCTTAACAGGCCCCTTTTAAAGCCAACAAATTTTCTTGGATCTCTGTGGAGAGCACAACTTCCTTTTAAATTGATAAATTATAGCACATAGTATCCTACTTTTTAAAGAGTACTGACGAAATGCTTTCAACTCCACAAAATGTGTATCCTCCTTTTGAATGGATTCTGTCAAATGTGAATCTGTTTTAGTTGATAATTGCTAAAGGAAGTGATGTATATAAAATTAAGAAGCTAGTCTCTACCTCAGGTGTTTCCCTGCTGTGGTTCCTATAAAAATACTCAAGCCTGCATGAGGCTTTGTGCTCTGGCAGCTTCCCTGTCCTAGATATCCCTTCTAGGTTGGATCAAGCTCAGGGGTATCCCAGTGGGTCCCAGCTGCAGCTGGGACAATGGCAGCAATGGACCTGAAAAACCCAGGACATTCCAGCAGAACTTCTTATCTAATTTATTTAATTTTGTCTCTTTTCTTCTAAAAATAGAAATGTACCTCTTTGTTTAGCGGCTTGATGAAAACACAAGTGCATATTCACATATTCTACACAAACATTACACAAGTGGCTGTTTTCTTCATGGGTTACTTTGATTTTACAAGGAATCTCTTTTCTTTGTGTAGGAAATCAGAAAGACAGAACCTTTTTTTTTCCAGTGCAGCTGACATTTTACAATTCAGGGTTGAGAAAACAAGAAGAGAGTAAAATGTATTCATATTTAAGTATGAGAAGGTATCCCTCTTTGATC
Source organism: Corvus cornix cornix (assembly GCF_000738735.6). Lineage (NCBI taxonomy): Eukaryota > Metazoa > Chordata > Aves > Passeriformes > Corvidae > Corvus > Corvus cornix. The sequence continues at coordinate 12,456,175 of NC_047057.1, read as the reverse complement.
TTATTTTGGCTAGGATCAAGAACACCCAACAGGCTAACGACACCTGTGGCATTTGTAAAGCTGGAGTAGTAGAGACACTTTTGCCTTCAGCACTTCTCCCTGCTGCTATAAAATTTATCAGCATTATATGCTACCCAGACCAGAAGGTCTCTGCTCTTGTAGCGTTTATGAGTTTTGCAGGAGTGCCAGAGTGAGGAACTCTGAAATCTTCCAGAAACCATTGAAATTCCAGAGCCATAGACTGAGAAATTTGCAATTCTTATAACCTTTTTTGCATAGGAAATAGATTTCCATCAATCAGGAGGTATAGGGGCATTCCTATGGGAGTACCTAACTGAAATTAGCCCAACAATCTCACTCTAAAATAGTAAAAGGCTCCAGTCTGAGCTAACATAACAAGCCATAGTTATTAGGTGTAGCTACCTTTGAGATAAGATTTCTGTTGCCTTTCCTCCAGCTATTAATAGCAACATAGAAAGATGAAGGTTTATGCTGTTTTTTCCAAAGGTGAAAAACTCAGGAATGTGCTAGGGATTGTAAATATTGAAAACTGCTGTAAGACTAGCCCTGAGGTTCCTCCACAGCTTCTGTGAATCTGAGAAAAATTTACAGTTAATTAATTTAATTTTCATGTGTGTTTAGGTAGATCTGCCATGATAATAAAAAAAGTCCTTATAACCTTAACTGGAAAAGATTTTTGCCTTTTGGCAGCAAGTCTGGTGAAGCAGTCATAAGGAGTACCCTAAAAAGCAACACAGGGTTCAATTAAACCCTGCATATACCACATGCTTCACTGTCACAGACAGCACTGAAGTAATGGCAGACATAATCCTGAAACCCACTCTGACTGTGAAACCTGTGAAGCGACTGATATCCAGGGGAGAGAAATAAATTAAAATCTAAACTTCTTCTTGGTTTGCTGCAAGCAGACTCTTGAAGAAATCCAAAGCTTACACTGAGTATGCTCTTAAGGAATGTTTTAAAATATCCAGACTAATTTTATAAATTGAATTGAATACTACAGTGGGCCTCCCATGTGATCCAGGGGAAGAAAGATCTTGACTACCTTAGGGAGGAGAAACCTTCAGATGAATAAAGTTGTACCTCCTCAGTTAGGAGCTGTATGACTGCTGGGGCAGTTGGGCCCAGACTAAGAAAACCAACACCACTACACAGCAAGGAGAACTAATCTTAAAGCAAAGTTTATGAGCTGCAATCTCATCTTCCCTGGCATTGAGGAATGAAAGCAGAACTGAGAAAATGTCTAGCAAGTGAACTGAGGTGCTAATTGTACAAGAAAGCAGCAGATTCACAGGAGGAAGAAGCACCTTCCAAGTCCTCAGCCTGGAAAAGGGTGATGGGGGTAGAAAACATTTAGAGACATGAAGGAAGGGAAAGCTTGAATGAAGTTCTGTCTCCTGTAACTCATCTCTGTGCTAAAAATGTTTCTAGAGGTATGTTCTCCAAAGGGTCTGGCTGCAAACCCCCTTAGGGAAACTGGATGGGTTTCCACCAGCCCCAGAGCATCATCTTCCAGCAGCAGCAGCCTCTGGAGGAGGAAGTATGGTTTGGCTCAGCTGGAGCTACACAGCTCTGCCCTGGGAGGCCTGGTAAAATGTGCCATACTTTTCTACATCTTGAATGATCCTGACTAGCTTATTTATATATTTCCAGCTTCCAGCAGACCTGGAAAATACTCATTCTGCAGATGAGCTCCTGGTTATTTTCATATCATTCTGGACTGCACTGAAAAGCATATTTTCGTGGATGCTCAACTTCCCAATCTATTGTCCAGTTTCAGTTATGTTGGACAAAAGATCAAAAGTCTCAGGAAGAACCAGACATAGATCCTACAGACTCCACAGAAGCTGCAGGCTACAGAGAAGACACTGTGGTCCAAATACCCACAGGCTTACCTCAGCCATTTGTGAGACTTGAAAGAGATGTGGTGTCAAATGGTTGCCTGCACACTGCTGCTAACCTACTCTGCAGGAAGAGATTGTATGTATGTGCAGGGATAACAGAAAATCTTACTATAATTCAGTCCTAAAGCCAATCAAGCAAGAGACATAAATCTGTGGACAACTAGGTTTTGAAAGAACAGGTGCTTGCAAAACCGATTGTTACCTAATTGAATTTTGTATCCATTCTTGACATGTTGTTAATAATCTCCATATGAACGTTTATGATCTGCCTGAATCTACAGACCTAAACCAGTAACTCAAAATGCATAGGAGAAAGTGATTATGTCAGCACTGCATGTTCCTCCTGGTGGTGTGCTGGAGACTAAACTCTTTAGTCAAGGTAACCCAGCTGGCTTTTCTTCCTGTACTGGCTCAAACGGGAGCTTCATCTATGAAGTGTTACAGTGGGCAGTGAAAGTATTAGTAGTAGCTCAGCAGGGAACTTCAGCCCTGAATTGAAGTTATCAAAACCAATGAGCATGTTCTTAAATGTGTGCTTAGGAGTTTGGCTAAACTAGGTAGTGGTCTTGATTATGACCTAAAAAAGCTACGACTCAATTAAAAAAAAAAAAAGTCAGATTTATTCAAGTTATGGGTAGTTTGGCCTGGATTAACAATTAAGGTTTAGTCCTTAGTTTGAAAAGAAATATACAGCTTGCATTGCTTGTTATTGGACTTGGATTTATCTGAAAGGATTCATTTATGTGAAAGCGCATATCTTATCTGTGGAAAAATCTCGAAATAATAATGAAGGCAAAATTACTACTGACTTCAGAAAGTCAACATTTTTAATTGCTTCATACCAATATTCAATGATTTTGCTGGCTCCCTATGGATGTCTTCTGAAAAGGGAGAAATTAAAGGTTTCATGTTTACTTTCACTAACCCTAACCCTAACCCAAGTAAACAGTTTGTGGAGAGAAAGGAAGAATTTCATGGAAATTAGGAGAGGTTCATTCCAAAGTCAGAAGGAAAAATCATGAAGGTATGATTTTAAAGGCCAAGTTAAAGTTGAAAAGCTAAAATGTCAGATGACTCCTTTTTCAGACTGGGGAGATGAATTTCTAGATTCATTAGGAGTAATTCTGCTGCATGGCAGCATCTCTCCCACTTATGAGTACCATAATCAAAACTGTTACTCAGGGATGAATTTATGTAAAAAGAATGGGTATTTTGCCTTCCCCACGGATTTTGAAAAGCTGTCAAAAGGTATTTTATCTGTCCATTAGCTCTCATCACAGCCCAATTACATGAAATTACAGATAGAGAGCTTTTCATGATTGCGTTGAAACAGAAGTCCAATGTTGAAAACAAACTATGAAAATGTAGGATGAGTACATAATGTACTGTTTCACATACAAAGTAAAATCTCTGTTATGCATAAGCACTTTAAAGTTTCTTAGGATATAACTTGGGATCTTGCTAGCTCCTATTTTCTTCCTAAGTCAAAGAATTTAAAGTCGTTACATTCTCTGTCATTTAAATGGGAATTTCAAACAGCCTGAAACTAAAACATTTCATCATTAGACTATTGGCTGCACACAGCAGAATGAAAGGATTTGCTTCTGCATCACAAGATTTGCTCTGGGTTCTAGTGCAAAGCTCTATGTTTTGGATAACTTTGTCTCTCAAGACCTGAAGGTCAAATGTTGTACCATATTTCTCTGTATTTCAGAGAACTATGCTTTGCCCTCTTGGAAGCATGAGGAGGCAGAATTGCTATCAATTAGGAGCTGAAATGCCTATGATTCTATAAGAAAAAAGCTTATAACACTCATTAGTAGGTGTCTTAAAATGTATTCTTTTTGCAGCTAATTTATTTTGATTGAAAGCTACAAATAATTTTTAAAATAGCAATGCAAGATTTCATTACACATTCTTAATTATATGAGTATACAAATACCCTAACAAAAGCCTTTGCTGTTTTCTTAACCAAATTAAAGCTTTACATGAAAAAAAATTTCATAAGCAAGGTGCATAATTTTCACTGAATATCCATACCTTCTGAAAATGCCCCAAACCAACCATTAACTTCTTTCTTAGAGAATTTCTTGCCATTAATTATGTGTTAGATGTGCAAAGGAACACTGTAGCGAAAAAGAATTCAACTGTAGAAATTACTTTTTGTGTCCTATTCCTCTGTTAGAGATTCCAGTTGGGCCTTTTGCCAATAAAGGACCTTAAAACTGACAGAAAAGCATTAGACACAACAGAAATCCATCACTACAGAAAAGCCTGGGAAAAGGAGATATGACAAATTACACAGGCTAAATCTGAGCAGCTTGGAGCCCCCGCAGATCCTGTGAAAAATGAGGCGTGTGGATTGACAATACAGGTAGCAGAATGTCTCTCTCCTGAAATGTAGACTTGATCCAGCTCTCAACCATTTTTGTGTAACAGACAAGTGAGGCCAATAGTTGTGTAAAAAACTAGCACGAATGAGATCAGAATAAAGGGCAAAATGTCCTTTGGTTAATTACTGCACTTCGCAGGATATACAGACAACTCATGTTAATATGGCTGCTCCAGTACAACAATGCTGTGGTGAGACGAGATCTGGGACTTCAGCTGCCCCCTGGGCAGCAAAGGTGAGCAAAGGGAAAGTGGGCACCTGCCACTGGTAGGAGCAGGGAACCCAACTCACTTCCCACAGAGGAGACGGATGATGCTCTTACCCTGCCAGGTGAAGTTCTGCAATCACAAATGTGAAGGAGAGAAGCTCATGTTTTATCTGGTGCAGCAAGAACCAGGCAAGGAAAGGTGGAACAGCTCACTCAGGATGATACAGAAAGCGTATCGCAGCAGTAGGTTTTTGAGGAAGGGAAGTTTTCCCTTTAATCCCTCATTTTACTACCTGTTTTTGGCATAAGGCAGCACAAGTTTATTCTCTGGCAGTTTATGCTGAGAGGTCTCTTGTGTTGGAAAGGAGGTGGAGGAAGGAGCAAGAGGAAAGGCACACTAGTACTCCAGAGCAGCTCAGGCAGAAATGCAAACTAATAAAAATGATGATGATGTTAATAATAATCCAATATGTGAAATAACTACAGCTGACATATGATCTATTGATTAAAGTCTTTCGTATGACAGGATGTCAGCCAGCAGAAATAGGAAATCAATACCTCATTTAACAGCAAAGAACGACTCAGCCTCCTCCAGGCCAAAGAGAGACAGGGCTGCTTGAGCAGACAGTATGAATTTATTTGATCTACTTTTGTGAAAAAGAAAGGTTTAATTATACTAAAGAATGAGTTTCTTTGAATTCAGTTGGGAGGGGGAGTTGTTAGGAAGCTCATGAGCAATTAGTCAATCTAACCAAACAACAGAAGTGTTCATGCATTTCAGTGCTTGTTTCTGGGATGTCAGGATTTTTGGATAAACCAATGACTGCATTGGTTTATTATTATTATTATTATTATTATTATTATTATTATTATATACATATAACAAAGGCAGGAAAAGTAATGTTTTCAGGATGTGCATATTATTTATATATTTGCTGCAAAATGCAGATTCTGCCCCAAAAATTGGTTGTCTGCCACTGGGACACAAAAAACATGTCCATGAGGAGGCCCTGATGGAGGAATGTTCTTCACACTGGATATGAGCACATTCCTCCAGGGAGGAGCACATGAGTGCATCTATTGCTCCTGGGTCACAAGAGTTTTCTAACCCATGCTTCCAGACATATGCACAATTGGGAGATTTTTGTCCTATCTGTTTTTTTTGGGGTTTTTTTTTTGTTTTTTTTTTTGAGGCAAGTATTTTAGTTCTAAGGGTTTTAGTCTTAATTCCTATGAATGAACCTCTGGTGAAAACAAAACTAGAAATAACTCATGCATTTTTAATGGCGAAAGCAAGACAGCTCAGGAATACAGGATCTGTGGGTGGAGTAGACATCACATGACATTTTTATAACTGAGTTGTGTACAAAAGATCTGCTGCTTCATGAGCCCAAAGTTACTGAGATTCACGAAGGACTCAAAAGGAGATAATTCTATGGTTTGCAGGTTGTGATTTGTGGGCAGATTATAAGGAGTCATACTTGCCTTATTTCTCTTCCTAACTGGAGAATAAAGCAACAAAAAAGACATGAATACAACAAAGCAATTTGTAAAACTACACAGGAAAGCTCTTCACTGCACCAGAAATACTGCATTTTCATGCATACAAACCACAAGTGATCTGCACAGAAAACTGATTCTCTACAGTTTCACAGAAAAAAAGGTATTATACATGTAGTTTCACAAGAGAAGCATCATGGTTTAGCATAGTTTGGGTTTTTAGTTAAAGAGGGCTCCATCAGCCACAGAAGTGATTCTTTTGCAAAGAGGTGCTTACAGCTTCCTCTAGAACCAATCAACCGGCTAGTTTGAACATTGGCAACTTTTTAAAGCCACTTAAGAAGCTCGACACGCCTCTGTGATCCACATCTAAGAACAAACAAAGCCCAGGAAAGCTCTCTTGCTTCTGGCTTTTGGACAGGTAACTGGGAGCCCGCGGTGCGGCCCAGTGAGGCTGGGCCGGGCCCTGCTCAGGGTGGGTCGGCCACGGTGTGGCTTGGATAAGAACTCAGCTGCTTCTGCTCACTGGAAAATAAGTAAGTAATGGATATTTTGAACCAAACCACTACGAGAAGGTTTAGCACGAGCACACTTTCCATCCAGTATCTCCCCACCCATTTTTCTTCTCCCCCACATCTTGCTCCTTCTTGTAATCCTGAAGGAAGAAGAATGTTGGGGTCTCCGTTGGGGTCTCCTCCCCCTGCCGTGTAGCCCTGGGAGAGGGGCCCTGAGGGGACAGACATGGGGTTTCCCTGCCCCTGGTCAGCCTCGTTCCCCATGGGTTGTTTTGTGTTCCCCTGCGCGGGCAAGGACCCTCGGGTCCCGTGATTGCCTCAGTTCCTCGGCAGAGCCCCGGCCATGCGGCTGGAGAAATAAACATCTCTCTGAAACATCTATCAAGAATCGGTCGATATATATATTCTTTCCACGGGCCTTGTTGACTGATACGCGTGTTGCAGTTTCCCCACTGTAACAGAAATCCTTCAAAGGCATGCCTGTTACCCAAGGTGCAGGGCGCACGTGTGAAAGTGTAACACTGAGGGACATGAAAAATGAGCACCTCAACAATACTGCATGCTCATCCCTGGAAGGGAACAGTGACAGCCTTGATTAAATTCATTATTTCATCTTTGTCCACACCACTTAACCTTGCCATCGTGTAGCTACTGGTATTTAAGTTGCCAGGATGGCAGCACTTGGGCTCCCAGTCAGTAACAAGGGGTTGAGGGAGGGACTGAAGAATTTTCCACCACATTCCTTTTTTCTGTGTACATCTCCCCTGAACACAGGGTTCCTCTCCTGAACAAAGTTAAATTCCAGTTGTTTCTTTTCAGGAACTGGAATTAATGCTTTTTCTTTATTCTGTTAAATAGTCTATTCCTTGTTTTAGCAATTTTACCAGGTGGGTTTTATTTAATATATCATTTACTACCAATACCATGGTCCCCTGACAACATGGCTGTAAGTGATCTTTTCCTGAAGCTTTGTTGACAATCTCAGTGAAGAGTCAAAGATCAAAAAAGCAGGAATGCTAAATAACCTGTTAATCAAAAATACTGCAGCTAAAATTGACTGGCAGTGTATTCTGGGGAAATCCACAGAGTCACTGGTAATCCTTGCCAGTTCTCTGTTTTAAAAGAGGTGTTTGTTTCCAGAGCAATAAATGGTTCACAAAAATAAATGAAAAACAGACAATGGAGAATTAATGAATCCATAATTTCAATATGCAGAGATGAGGATGAAAGCTCAGTGTTATGCAAGCATACATTTTTATTCTGCTTATTTTTGTAGCATACCCAACAAGGAGTTAATTTATTCTTGGTTTAAGCAAAAAAAAAAATATATAAATTTAAGTTCACAGTCTTGACTTGATTTTGAAGTTTTACTATAAATATAACTGTTTTCTATAACTATCAATACCAGGCACCATGTCCAGAGTATTGCACATTCTCAGTATATGGTACAGCAAACTAATTAAACCCTATCCTGGACTCCTAGGAAATGCAATAACCCAAACATGTAACAGGCTCACTAGTTATAAGGACAACACCAAGTCTCTGGGGCCCTTGGAAAAGTTCCAAAATCTAAGTTGTCTTTTCTTAACAAGTGATTAGCTCATAACAATCATGACCAGAGTACATGTGCCCTGGTTTCAGACAGGGCCGTGGTTCAGAGAGCTCCCTCATTGCAGCCACGTGTCCAACATGCAGTGATGTGAACCCTCACGATCCGCTTGCACAAGCACACTGGAGTGCCACGACCTGCCCCTCTAGGGATGGACTCAAGCCTGAAAGGAGCTTTGGAGCATCATTCCCTGTAAAACCAAGGCTTCTCTTGGGATTTGCAGTCCACTTGCTGCAACATTGCAAAGAGCAACTCTGGTTTTTTAGCCTAATATAGGCAAGCCTACTGCTTTAAAAAACCCCCAATAATACTGTTATTTTTGTATGGACATCTAGAGATTCAGGAATGCACATGTTGAAGCATGTGGTAATATTGCCTCATCTTAGAGACAAAGCACATGATTGTTTTAGTTTCACCTCTACAGCCCAGGCAAACCAGTGCTGAAGTGGAGTGGCATCAGCCTGTGTAGCTAAGGTTGGGATGTCCCAAGCAGAGCTGCTGTAATTGTCCTAAGAGTAAGTACTGGATCTGCATGGAGGATGACAAAGGTGACAATTATTTTGAATAGGAATGAAAACAAAACCTGAGCTATTTTTCAAGGCCGGAAACCTGAGCTGCTGGCTGAGCAGGTGCTAGCTGGGACACAGACATGCAACACAGAGAATTCCCTACCACAAACTCTCCCTGCAGTAAGGTCAAGAAAGGCACAATTCAAGGACAATAAGACATGGAAAGCTGTACTTTGCACAATTCCATATTAATTTCTATTCTAGAAATTTCTGTAGTAAGTTACAACTTTATTGTTTTTAAACTGTGTGATGGAAATACTCTCCTCCACAGCCAAGGAACCCAAGGTATGCAGACTATCAACCCTGTATCATGTTTTACTATAGGCTGTCCAACCTGCCTCCCAAAAAACCTGCCTGCAGCTCTGCTGGCTCCATAGAAATTGAAAAACCTTTGGGCAACTGCCACAGGACTTGAAAGCCCCCCACTACACACTGCCCCGAAGACATCTCAGTTGGCATAACAGCAGCAATGGAAGATCCAGCACATCACCAGAGTGTGGACCAATTCAGAATACTTCATGCCCTTGGCCACCATCAAGCATGCCTATGCTCAGGTCTCCAAGCCTGGCCTGGCAGGTTCTGTAGCTGGGGCAGTCCAGCCACACCTTCGCCACAGAAGCATGATCTTCCCAGTGCAGAAACTGGACATGAAGTGAAATACAGCACTACCCAGTGAGCACCTACCTCATCCTTCGGACTCTTTGTGACTTTCTAGGATTGTTCTTGAAACTGTACAGTTTGAATATTTCATGCTGTATTGCAGCATACCAGCTGACATCTCAGGAGGAATTTTTGAATCCATATAAATTAATTATCCCTCCTACCCACAGATCATTTCTTCAGCAGGCTTGGACAATTTGTTCATTAGCTACCAGTTAAAAATCACCTAGTTTTTCCCTTCAAAGCTATTTTTCAGTTAATATTGTGTATGAGTGTTTTCTGTATTCTTTTGCATAGATCAACTATTTTGTTTACAATTTCTTGAAGCTTAAGTCTAAAATACCAAAGCTAGACATAGAATCACAGAATTACTTAGGCTGGAAAAGACCTCTCCTTGAAGGAGGCTTATATAAAAGATGGGGACAGACTTTTCAATAAGGACTTTTGCTATAGGACAAATGGTAATGGTTTTAAACTAAAAGACAGTAGATTCACACATGACATGAGGAAGAATTTTTTTACTATTAAAAAATAGTAAAAAATTAGTTTTACCAGTGGTAAAACACTGGAACAGGTTACCCAGAGAGGTGGAGATGCCCCCTTCCAGGATACACTCAAGGTCAGGTTGAATGGGTCTCTGAGCAACCTGGTCTAGCTGAAGATGTCCCTGCTTATTGCAGAGGCATTGGACTAGATGGCCTTTAAAGGTCTCTTCCAATCCAAACTATTCTATGAATCTATGATTCTGACTCATGCCAAAAGGCATATGTATCATATACTAAGAAAATGGACTTTCTGGGTTCAGCAAATGAAAGGCAGCAGAAGCAGCTGCTCAGGGACTGCAGATGGCACTGGGGAAAGGCGGTGCTTGGATCAAACACCTGCTGAAAATGAGAAATGGGAAGGCAGAAAGCTTATGGGTTTTGCTTTCATTACGGGTCCAGCCCCAGGCAAGATTGACATATACTGTTAAAGTGTTAAAGTGTTTCAGTGTTAAAAGAACTTGCATGGTGTTACACAAAGTGTACATGCTGTCATGGCCATGCACAAGTCAGAAATGAAACTGAAAAATGAACAAATCTGAATGTACCTGCCCTGTGTCTGAACAGACAAAATCCCCTCCAGGGCCCTACCAGCACACCTGAACTTTGATAACCCTGTGATGTTCTGCCGAGCACAGGCTTCCAGCTGTGGCAGTGACTTTCTACCAAACTACAAAACTCCGAGCTAACCATTAAATTCTGTTAGGGCTGGAGTTGGATGGATGTTCTCAGGACAGATGTTAACTGTCCTTTTCCAGTTGCAGTTGAAGGGGGGGAATCAGCCAAGTACTGGGTGGGATTTGTGAGCCCTGGGGTGTACTGCCTGCCCAGACCTGCCTGGAGTGCCAGGACTCCAATCCTGTAACATGCCTGGGATGCACAGAAACTCCCAAGGAGAGATAGAAAGGGCATGAGTGAGAAACACATGGCCAAAAGCATCACCTTTGCATTTTCTAAAAAACTCATGCAATATCAGCAGTTAAATCCATAAAGCAATCGCAGAAGGCAGGACTTTTTTTCTAAAGCAGAGGCAAATTGCTGAAAGTTTTCTTCTTCCCCATGCTCAGAACAAAGGGCGGTTGAAGAGAATTTGTAGGGCAGCTGGTGAACCTCCTCAACAAAAGTGTAAGGCTGACTTTAATGTATTCCTGTCACAAGCAGTGAGGAGGTTTATTAAAGAGCACTGTACTCCAAAACCTCCCTTGAAGCTGTTAAATCTGATCTTTGGTTCTTCAACATGGTTATAAAATACATGAAGCCAATTGGCTGCATGGCAACTGCTGTGGTTTTTCTGCCCAAGTTATGCCCCCACCATCACCAAAGTGCTTTGCCCTGGGAAAAACACCATCTCAGCAGCAGCAAATAACCAAGACCTAATTTCTCATAGATCAATTCTTTGTTGCTAATGACACAGAAGGAGATGGTTATATTTGGTCACCTCACACCCTGTGATAACATGTGGACCAGAACACCAAACCAACCTGCACTACACTGCAGCACAGTTTCCTCCATGGCTTACCTGCTGCAAAACTGTACAGGGAAGGAGGTGATGAGAGCGGGGAACAGGGAAGGAGGTATTTCTAACTGGTTTGAAGCATATTTAGGGTTAGGCATCACAAATACGGATTTAATTTTCAATTTTGGCTAAAACTATTTTCATGCTCAGTTTTTTTAAAGAAAAATCTATGTTGTCTGTCCATTTTTCACAGGAGTCTCAGCCTAGGTAAAAGGCAACTGGAAAATGGTTTGAAGGAAAATCTTGATGTGTCTTACAGGAAGTCCTTCAAAGCAGGGCTTTAGACTTCATAGTGCTAATAACAAATTTTTATTTGGAAACTCTTATTGGATCTTTCAGAAGAAATCAGTACAGAAGAGGGAGTTAACCTGTGTCCATATAACTATGTGTCACACAAAACACCAACACTTATTTTTAAAACAACTCTCTGCTTATGCTGAATACGCTCCCTAATCATAGGGCTTTAAGGAGTATTCGTGCACTTGCTCCTTTTGCAAATGTCAAGATCACTAAGGGATTAACTGTAACATTTTATAATAATTTTTGCTTCTCAGCAGTTCATAAGAAAATGCTTACACCACGGGAATTTCACTTTTTAAATTTTATTTGCCAGATTGTGAGATCAAACAGAGCCACACCAATTATCTGCAACTCTCAAATGACGGACACGCAAACAAAAATGTTTGCAGCAAAGCAAAGAAAGTGCCGAATTTCTTTGTAATGCAACAGAAAAACAAGGGTTGCAGCATTTTTAAGTGCTTTGATTAAAACTCTCAGTGGGACAATACATCAGGTGTTATTGCAAGGTCAGCTCTGCTGAATGAAGCCGAACCATATTCAGTCTCTGGTTTTGCAGTTATGTATATCCTTATGTCACTACTTGGGACTACTGAAGCACAAAGCCAGAGTGTGATGTGCTCAGTTTGTCCTTCAGTTGCTTCATAAAGCAGCAAAACCAGCACCAGGTAAGGCACAGCTGCACCGTGAGATTTGTAGAAGACTTGGAAGAAACTACTGAGCTTTCTCTTGGGAGTACTCTTGGAGGACAAAAGCATCAACAGGAAAAGAGTGGTCCCCTACAGAAGCACATGGATAATAAAGCAGCCTCCAGAGATGAACCAGAGTCACACTGATGGCACATTGTCACACTTGACATTTCTTCAGGATTCCCTACAGCCTGGGGGCAGAGTGGCTGCAAAGCTGCCTGGTAGCAAAGGACCTGTGGGTGCTGGTCAACAGTGGCTAAACATGAGCCAGTGTGTGCCCAGGGGTCCAAGAAGGCCAATAGCATCCTGGCTTGTATCAGGAATAGTGTGGCCAGCAGGATCAGGGCACTGATTGTCCTACTCGGAATCAGCGAATCAGTCAGGCTGAAAGGGACCAAGTGGGATCAAGCAGGAATGTCCCAGAGCACAGGATTGCATCCAGGTTATTAAGTATCTCCAGTGAGGGAGACTCCACACCCTCTCTGGGCAGCCTATTCTAGTGCTTGGTCCCCTGCACAGTAAAGAAATTCTTCTTCATATTCCTGTGCATCACTTCCTGTCCTGTGATTCTTGTCCTATTGGCTGGCACCACCAAAAAGAGCCTGGCTCCATCTTCTTGGACACCCTCCCTTTAGATACTTATATACTTGGCACTGGTGAGGCTACACCTTTAATCCTGTGTTTAGTTTTGGGCCTCTCACTACAAGACAGACATTCTCATGCTTCGGTGTGTCCAGAGAAGGGCCAACAGAGCTGGTGAAGGGTCTGGAGCACAAGTATGATGAGGAGAAGCTGGGAGAGCCAAGGGTGTTCAGCCTGGAGAAAAGGAGGCTCAGGGGAGACCTTATTGGTCTCTACAACTGCCTGAAAGGAGGCTGTTGTGGCCAGGTGGGGGTCAGTTTCTTTTCTCAGGTAACAAGCGGCAGGACCAGATGAAATGGTCTTAACTTGCACAGGGGAGGTTTAGATTGGATATTAGAAAAAAATTTCTTTGCCTAAAGGACTGTCAAGTATTGGAAGAGGCTGTCCATGGAAGTGGTGGAGTCACCATCCCTTGAGGTATTTAAAGGACAGCTAGATGTGGGGCTTGGGGACATGGTTTAGGGGTGGACTTGGCAGTGCTGGGTTAACAGTTGAACTCAATGATCTTAAAGGTCTTCTCAAACCTAAAGATTCTATGATTGCAATGAAGAAAATATGCATGATCACCTTGGACCTCTGAAAATACCCACTTTCAGTGCAACTTTATGGGTGTTGTAACTAGAGCACTGCTGATCTGAAGAGTGCAGTACGTAGTTATGCAGAAACATCGTTTGCACCCTTACAGCCCAATTGCATAATCGTAGTGCTATATAAAGAGCTTCTCCACAGGGGACCCAGCAGGCACACTCAACAGTCCCTTCTTACATGCAAAATAAGGATCTGAACGGTGACATGCAGTGAAGCTTGAAATGTGAAAACAGCACACCAAAAGTTCAATATGCAATTAACCATAAAAGCAACACTTCCTCAGTTTTTAGAAGCATTTATAATATGATGTTTGAACTGATTTAATAGTATGGAAAAGACAGCAACTGACAATATCTCTCAGAGGAACAGGATAAACAGGTATATTCAAGTCACATACATGTGACAAAAGTTGTAAGTGGGAAATAAATGATCAAGATGCTCAAGATTTTCAGAAGCTGACTATAATTTTAAGGATATTTGGTGTAGTCAAGTTGCAATAGAGGCCTGTTTTCAGAATGTGGTGAGTAACCCTACTCTGACAGCAACATCACTGTGCGGCATCTCAAACCACGTACGCGGGAACTGTGACATCCTCAGTGACAGTGCTTTTTGATGACAGCCACCAGAAGGACAAGGTGCTCAGAGGCAATTGTCTCGGGTTCCATGAGTGCTCAGCTCCACGTTTGCTGGGACACAGACTGCTCCTCTGCCATTTCTGTGTGACCTGAGTGCAGCCTGAGCTTACCCAGACTCAATTTAAGTGGGGATACATTGAATTAAGTTTTAAGAATGTTCTTTCAGGATTGCTCCATTTTTTTGTTATCAAAAGAAATAAGAACTGCATGGGAAAGGACAGCTAAAACCCTGCCCTCAAAGAATATTTGATCATTTCTAAAAAGATGGATAAACCATGCATATAGAATACAGAAAATCAAAAAGATGAAGAGCCTCAGGGTAAGTGAAATTTGTGGAAAAGCTTCTGTCTTTGAGTTCCGATAGAAAGACTGACAGCTTTAAATTTTGTGAGATAATCCAGATTAACTCCCATTCATTCTCTCTTCTCCATTTCTTCCCTTCCTTCACCTCTCTCAGCCTGCCACCTCTTCTCTAGCATAGCTTAAACTTCAAATTCATCATTTACTTCAAATTCTCACACATGCAAGTTTATTTCACTCTTCTGAATGGAAGCAAATGAATTTTATTTTCATGGCTCACTCTCCCAATGCCTTCTGCACGGTCTGATACATTAATTCAGATTATCATTCTGTGCACTTTTTGCATTAATTCTCAACTGACTGACCCTCTTCATCTGTAATTATTACCATGAAGGTTTTGAATATCATTAAACTCTTCTCACCGACTGCATTAACTTTAAAAGGTAATTTGATTAATTCTGCAAGCCACTGGTAGATGGATATTTAACGCCTCATGGAATTTCTGCATTATCAGTATTTTGCAGCAAACAGATCTGAAAGATAAACAAAATCCTTGGAGACCAGATGAAAAAGGTTGGTTGTTTTTGTGAAAGATTTTAAGTAATTTTGTTAAGCTTAAAAACAGTGCTCTAAATTGTTTTTCCCAGAATTACAAACAGATCATTCCTCCGCATTCCCCCACAGTACTGATTTAATAACTTTTCATTTCTATGAAACGCATATATTTCCAGAGCTCAGCCAAAGGTTCTTCACTTGGGAAAACACAATGTCTGTGAGGCAGCAAAAGTTGTCAACTGATAAATTGTAGAACAATATAGCCTGCCAAAATAGTCAACATGTAAAGACTTCACCTGTTCAAAACTTTGTGGAGAGCAAAGGTGCATGCTAATGCAGCATCAGTGGCTGGTGTCACATACAGCTGATGCTGCTGTGTTTAAATAAAAGTACTGAAGGATGGTAAGGATGGTAATAGTGTAAAATATGGTTATAGCATTACTGAGCAGCAATGTATTGCATTAATGACCCAGTGTAAACAGCTGCAGATGGCAATTCTCCAGCAGAGATTTCCCCCTTCTCCTCAGGCATGTCCGACGCCTGTACTGGCAACAGCTCTTTTCTGTGTCTACTACTTCAAGGGTAGCAGAAAGCAGTATTCATTAAAATTTCATAAACGTTAGTAAAGGCTCAAATTACAGATTAGAGTAGTGAATTAGGGCCACATGATTCCTTGTGTGGCATATATTGAAGGGCAATGAAAATAGAAGTCTCCCAAGGAAAACGAGTTGATGGAGAGGCAGCACCCATAGAAACTGTCCTTCTGACCTGTGCCACAGCACATCAGCTCCAAAGACAAACTGCTAGCCCAGTGAGGCAGAGCTGCCAGAGAAAGGATGAGTTGAGTGGTTTGTTTGACGTCTAGTAATAAGTACAAATTTGTGTCCTTCATGGCACAAGTAGCAGAAAAGTATCATGACATTATCAAACACTGTGATACTCACAAGACATTGACTTTTCAGAAAGCAGTAGTTGCTCGGGTCAGGCAAGGTTAGAAAGGCTGCAGGTGTCCAGCTTCAAAGAAAGATGTGGGAAGCCCTAGCACAGGTCCCTCTACTCTGCTCAGGAGCTGCATTTAAGCAGAGGATCCCACACTTGATCTCTGTCTGAACTGTGCTACAGGAGAGCCTGTACCTCATGTCACAGCTAGGCTGGGTGCAACACTGGGAATGTTCCCGTGCTGCTGAGACTGATGACGATGTTATCCAGAAGGGCATGAAAAAGGTGCATAGGGAATGATATTTTTTCTTTTTCTAGTAATACAACTGTGAAGCGAAATACTGGGAAGTCATCAAGCAGGATGTTTATAGCACATAAAGGGAAAGATTCTTTTCCTCCCTACAGAATGAGTAATTGAACTGTGAATGCAACACTGCAGAATGCTGTAAAAAATAAATATACAGATTAGAAAATAGACCAGACAGATCAATTTACAGAGGATAAATTCATACCCGTATTCCAGGCAATTGACTAGATGATCACTGTAGGTACCTTGCAACTGCACTATTCTATTCTATTCTACTCAACTTTTTTTCTTTTGCTGTGGAACTGGGGTGAGACCGCTAAGTCAGGCCAAAATCTGGTTGTCATATTTATGTTGAACAACTTTTCAGTGGTAACAGGGATTCATGGACACAACTTACCACGTTAGCTTCTTGAGATAATAAGCATTTCTTCCTCCAAAACTCACACGTTTGCATATGCACTGTGGTTTGCCTCAGACAATGGGTAGAGTGCCCATCATCTGGAGGAGCACAAGGTAACAGGGCTGGATAAATGCTGGGATGCTTGACCTGTGCGTCTGTGTCATGGTTTAGCAAGCATAGTCCCGGAAGTGATGTTCTTGCAAAGGGGTGCTTTACAGCTTCCTCTGTGACCTGACCTGACAGAACCTATCAGCTGGCCAGTTTGAATATGGACAATTCTTTGAGCCACTTAAAATTGTGACTGCCTCTGTGATCCACATTTAAGAATAGACAAACTCCTCCCCAAGCTCTCTCTCGTTTCCAGTGCTGGGACAGGTGGCTGCGGGCCCCATGTGGGGGCCAGCGGGCCCAGCCCAGGCCCTGCTCGGGCCAGGCCGGGCCGGGCCACGGCCATCCTGGAGCCGATGGACCTGTTCCACCCGCGGAACCCCCCCACAGCCCTGCTGTGGGCAGCCGGAGAGGCTCAGCTCCCACCCCCCACCAGTGTGGCCAAGATTCAGCTGAAGCTGCACTGCTGTCCGGCAGAGATCATGGGACCAACAGCGATACGCTTCATTCCAGCTGCAAGGCCTGGGTGAGATCAACCCTTTTAGTGCTGTGAAGAACTGAAAACCTGAGGGATGAGAAAGAGGAGATGCTTAAAGCTGAAATTCTGCTGTAAAGCTATGATGTATCAGAGTACCTGTTGTAATTTCATGAAGGCATGGGGGGTGGAGTGTTCAACGTGTACTTGTGAGCAAAAGCACCTGCGCTGAGATAGGCAGATGCTGAAGCAGCTGTAATTTAATGAGAAGTTTGAACAGGGAGAGATGGAAGTGATGAGGACTCTTACTCCACACGGAAAGGGGGAAGACCTCTGTTCCTAGAGATGCTCCCAGAGATAGTCCTAAAGATGAAGATGAGGAAGACCCTTGGCTCCAAGGGAAGGAGAAAGGCTTCTGTTCTTAGAGATTAAATGCTCCCAGAGATGGGTGAAGAGAACTTTTGTTTCTGAAAGGCTCAACCTTAAAACTGTACCCCAAAAACCTTCAAGAGTGGACCCTCAAAAGCAGTTGTGGGAAAAGCTGCAAGTCGTGGGAAGGGACTTCCACATGATGCTAGCAGAGAACCAACCCGGGCAGCTGTCTCGTGATAATGTTTTCATATCATGGGCAAGAGAGACTCCTCTTCCTAAATGGACTGAACAAGGTTATTATGGAAATGGTAAACAGACTGAACATCTCAAGGGTTGTCATTTTACATTGTCAGTGGGAGAAGGGAGAAAGGTGGGGGGAGGAGAAGTGTTCTGAAGGTGTGGTATGATTTTTTTTCCCCTCCTTTTAGGTCTGTTAATAAATTTCTTTATATTCTTTCAAGGTTGGTGCCTGCTTTGCGTTTCTCCTAATTCTTATCTCACAGAAGGTAAACAGTAATGAATATTTTGGACCAAACCACTACACTAAATTGGTGTTTCCGCCCGGTTACAAACCAAACCTGCTACAGTCTGCAATGTGAAGGTCCCTCTCCAGCAAATGGGACCCACACTCTAAACTTTGATGGTCCAAGTTCAACAAGATTCCAAGCTTTTCATGCACTCCCCAGCTGCCCACAGGCAGAGTTTCAACTCCACCCTTTGTTACCCTCTGTGGGTGTTCTAACTACTCTTGTTGCTATCTCTACAAGCCAATTAAACATCTGCTAATGATAATCCTATCATTAGATCAAGGAGGGAAACTGACCTACAAAAAGCCAGGATTTCTCACCAGTCAGCCTGGCTTTGTTCTCACCTCAGTAGAAGGCACCATGTATTTGTACTGCCCTATTCCAAAAGACAGTCTGCCTGCTTCAAACTGTGCTCAATATCCACTTGAATGTAGAGACACACCAGTTGTCATAAAGCAAAGCATCAAAATGCATAATTTTACTTATGGTGTGCACCTCACTGGCTAAGATACATGGTATTATTTCTACTTCCTAACTGGACCAGTTTAAATGATGAATTAATAAAGTACAAAAAAACTTCAGAGACAAATTTTTGGAAAAATAATTCTGCTTTGTTTGATAAAATGCATTTTTAATTAATATGGTTTAGGTCATTAATTTTCCGTGTCAGTGCAGTAAAATGGACCTAAGTCTTTCCCAGGCCTGCATTTCTATTATTCTGTAACATTTTTCTGTATCAATCAGGTCTTGGAAATAGGAACATATCAGACCTTTACAGACAAAAATATCTATGCCAAATTTGCACAATTAGAACATCATTATCTTAATTAAACTTCAATGTTTGCAATTTCTGATTTTTTTAAAAGTAGACACTGTGAGAGCTATGTAGCATGCTTACAGGATATACAACTAATACAAAAATATTATGCTCTTAATGCTCTTTTTTCCTGAAAAACTCTGGATGATATGTGTAAGATCTGATATATCAATAAATATCTTCACAAGTGGAAACTTATTTCCAATGCCTGCCAGTCTCATTTTTTTTACAATTCAACTGCACAAACACATACGTACTTCTTTTTTCAAGCTCCAGCTGCCATGGCAGTCAAATTACACTGCAACAAAGACTTCCCTTGAACACAGAGGGAAAGAAAATATAAGAAGATCAAAATGAAACAGCAGAATGTTGCTTCCAATACACATTTCATAACGGTCTGTATTACGAGTGGGCTGGAGCGAGACAGGAGAAGTCAGAGGAGAAGGGTCAACTGCACAAAATGCCACAGCTGTCCTGCTGTCACAGGGCTGGTGGACCCACGGTGACACCAGAGAACCCACCCTGTGGCTGACCCCCTCTCACAGAATATGCCCCCATTCTTACATTCTCCTCTCTATCTCCTTCCTTTCCAGTGAATCAGAACAGACACTTTTCAACTGACCTGCTATTACTTCCTGCATTTCTAAAGCCCTTATTACTGCCTGGGCTACCTCAACACACACCACATAAATTAACCATGGGCCAGTTTCCCCTGGTCACAGCATGGGTTAGAAAAGGCAGTTTATAATTCTCTCCACAGCCCCACATCAGCAATGAATCCTTCCCTTAAAACCTCTTTGAGCATCATTATTATTTTTTAATGCTATACTGTGAGTCATGTGTGTTACCAATGTTACCACACAATTCAACTTTAAAACATTTAAATATGGAATTCACAACAGATGGCTTTTTGTAATGGAAGATAAATGAGTGAGACCCAATTTTAATATTATTTGTTGAATATATGTAGATGATGGACTGGAAAACAGTAGTATCACATAAACCATAACATTTTTTGATGCATTTTGTGATACATACATGTGTGTACCTTGCAGACAACACCAAAATCCAGTCTAGCATATATGGAAGGGAGGCAAAAATGACACCAGAAATCCCTTTCAAAAATTTGTGTCCAGATGGGTGAGGAAAATATACCATGTTCCT
This sequence comes from Corvus cornix cornix, assembly GCF_000738735.6. Classification (NCBI taxonomy): domain Eukaryota; kingdom Metazoa; phylum Chordata; class Aves; order Passeriformes; family Corvidae; genus Corvus; species Corvus cornix. The sequence continues at coordinate 12,435,924 of NC_047057.1, read as the reverse complement.
GAGGCACAATAGTGTCCCTAATCTCCCTTAAAAGTGGAAGCAATCTCATCTAAAGTAAGAGTTTTTAAGCTGGTTTGGATACAAGGCAGAGGCATGTAACTGCTGAGAGAGCCAGAAGCAGGAAAATGAGCAAAATGTTGGTAACGAAGCATTTATGCAGCAGCTGCACTGTGCTGCAAAACAAGCACAGGTCATTAATTAGCAAAACATCTTCATCCATGACCAACACTTTAAAATTTGAGAGATTGTTTACAAATAACTGAAATACTCAGAATATGCTGTTTGTTGAGATCTATTTTTCATCCTGTTGGTTTTTAAAGCTCTTGTGCTGTAGGAAGCAAGCAGATATTTGTTGCACTTCACTACTAGAACCTGTGAAAGTAAGGTATGAAGATAAATACCTCCAGCACTAGGCATTCAGAAACAAGAGCTCCAAGTCACCTTTGTAAGAGAGACCTTATCAAGGGTGTCGCTGGGACTGACTAGACCCCAAAGTACTTTTATCCCTGACCAAACTCATGCACAAACCCTGTGGAAATACATGCTGCAAATTCCCTCAGGTAAGGATTTGGGTGCATTAAGGGTTGCCTATATTTAGACATCATTTAAAGTAAAACATAAGTGGCTCCACTTACCTCTGCTGGGATGGCCGATTCCCTCCATTTCACTTGAATGCACGTAAGATTTTCATCTTAACTACAAAGGCAGATTTTGATGGGCTCCACAAAGTGCTCCAACAACCATTAAAAGCTCTTAATCTATACTATAGTAAAGAATGCTGTTAAGCTTAAGCTGCCTTTTCTGAACATTAGATACACAAACAAACTGGCAAAAATACAGGGAAAATGAAGAAGACAAAATGAAGAAAGTTTGTTCTAAACATAACCCAACTAGTAGAAAAAAAGGGAGTGAAGATGATGGAGAACATGTATGACGGTAGACATGTGAGTGTCACACCCTGTCACATCCATCTCTTCATAGTTTTGTTGCTTTGAATGCTTCACATAATAGGGCATTTTCTTATTTGAGAACAATAATTTTCCCCCCTAGAAACTTAAAAAAGGACTCCCTTTGTTTTACTCTGGATCTTACCATCTTCTGTTGTAATTAAAAGTTGATATTTCATAATCCAATGGCTAAATTTAGTAACTGTTATCTTTTCATACCTAGAAGCAGGATAGCAAAGTTCCCTGATTCCAAATCTTTGGGCCTCAGATAATAACGGCATTATCTAAAAATATGTAGCTTTTCAAACATAAATGCATTTCACTTTGTCAGCATTTTTCCAGCTTTTTCAATGCATTGACACCAAACTTATTTTCCTTAACAAAGTCTTTGCCAGGATGGAAATCAGTATTCAGCACTATAAAAAGCACAACAGCTTGCTGAGTCTCCTGACAATAGAGGAAAGCACAGAAGTCGCATTTTTATTAGTTGTATCTTTACGACAGCATTTAAATACACAGGTGAGTTCCCAGTATATAAACAAATATTTATTACTAACACAATAAAATATTTATAGCACTGAAAAGCCATTCAAGAACCTAGAAACTATTGTAAGCTTCAATATCAGGGAGCTTGTAAATGAATGCATAAATAGAAAAATTATGCCTTAATTTAAATGCATTCGTTATTTAAATGTTCTTCAGCTTTTAAATAATTTTTAAAAAAAGCTAATTGAAAGCACAGAATATTTTAATAATTTAAAAGGGCTTCTTGATTAATTTATAGGATTTATCTCCCTTCATTTTTGCTGGAAACCTTGCACAGGTGAGCTGTGCAATTTGCTCCACAAATTATTTCAGATTGCTCACAAATGTTTTCTTGTCTGGCAAGTTTGACAAAGCTAAAGATCAAATGGTTACCTTGGATCAGATATGGAACATGAGCAGCTTGCATTAAAAGTCATGCAATTTTTTTATATTTGTGGTGTTGCAAAAGAAGCAGAATTTTACATGTGCCCATTTTGAAGATCAATTAATGGGGAAATAGCTGGGTTTTGCACTCTAAGACTACCAACACATGTCTAGTCAGTGGAGGTTGCCACTGAATCTCCTTGTTGCAGGATCAATTTTTTGTAAAAATAGACTGACATAGGCTGCCGTTTCAGATATCTTAGACCTTTAGGCACAACATCAACTAAAGAAACTTACCACATCTTCTGAAAATGGGGCAAATCTGAGAAGTCCTTGGAGGTCTCCCACAAAGGGCATTCTCAGCTGCCATTAAGACAGCTACAAAAAGGTGCTTGGTGCTGGTGAAGATCAGGACAAGGCCCAAGGGAGGAAAAGATGGAAGTTGTTGGGATATGTTCTTGTGCCTGTGCTGGTGGCGCAGCCGTGGGATGGCAGTGGAGAAGGGGAAAGCAGAGCTGTTGTTTGCCAAAGCCAACTGCAGCAGGGGAAAATATTCAGTACAGGCACTGGGAGGTCAGACCAATCCCTCTTTGGGCAGAGGATGTGGTGGGAGCAGGCAGAACCAGCAGGTTGTCAAAGGGATTAGGCAGGATCGTTAACACATGGGAAGGGGAATAGGAAGGGAAGCTGGAGAAGCTTAAGGCAGTGGCAGGAGAAAGTGGCCAGGTTCATGTGCTCTCTCCAAGCCGTTTTGCCACCACAGAGTTCAGAGCATGGGGTGACATGCCTAGGATGGCATTTCTTATGTTTGTATTTTCACACCTGAGATGCCAGAGTGAAATGCTACAGAGCAGAAGAAAAATAATATCACAGCCTCACAAGAACTAATTGGAGTTGGAAACCACAGAAAACAGCCTGGATATTCAGCAATTTTCTGTGAGAGAGCCATTCACTGAGGCTGGTTAGTTGTGCATGCAGATGAACAGCATAGATGGCCTTGATGAGGAACTGCTCCTGCAGCAATCCCATCTCACATACCACAGGACTACTGGTACAGATGTCTCATTCACTTGTAGGGGACCCTCAGCAGCTCAGTTACAGGAAACAACATAGGAAAAACACTTTTTACTGCAAGAGAAGCCATGCTGAAAATGGCTCTGGACTTGCCCTGGCTAAGACATGTCCTGAGCAGCTCAGACACTGGCCCGAGAGAACCAATTATTATTCTTTGGTCCATTTAACTCCATGGATTACAGGGAGCAGGTGATTTAGACAGTTACATCCTGTTCAAGCCAGAACTATAACTACATCATCCAAGCCAGACAAGGCAAAATTTTCCTTTTATGGGGGTGTCTTGAAAAATCCAACTTGACAGCAATAAGGCAGTTGTTAAACTATATTATCTCACTGCTTTTTGTACTCCTCTGAATACAGTCACCCACTGCCTTGTCTTGTATTATACCTGGCTGCCTTTATGACCGATGTTTGTGCAGTACCCAGTCCTGCTGTGTGATTAGGGCTCCTCCGAACAACGGAAAAGCCAAGAAAAAACAACAAGGTGTGTCAGAAACACAGTGTTTTACCAGGGCAGAAATTACCAATCACTGGGAGCAACTTTTCTGTTATGTCACAGAGCTGATATCTCTACAGGCTGTGGGTAAACCCACATTGAGTATAAATTTCCCTGTTGCTGACTTTTGCCCTCCCCAGAAGCACAGCATGATTAATTCTCTGCAGACAGTTCAGAAGCCTTAAAACCACCTTTCAAAAGCTCCAGGTGACAGAACAGCAAGAAGAATGTTCACCCTTGCTATTACCTTGCTAGGTACAAAGGGACAGATGCTGTTGTTGAATCAGGTTCATGGGACTCTCTTTGCCTCTCCCACTGCTGGGACCCCTCCTGCCTGGACTGGACGTCAGAGCAAAGCAGACCTCTGGAGAGTACAGAAGGATTTTGATGCTTCATTTTACAGCTTTAATTTCTGTCTGAGCACTTAGGAGTCCCAGGCCTGCCTAGAGCTTCTCTTGTGATTTAAAATGCTGTAATATACTTGTCATCCTTTGGGCTTAAATAAATCTCTGAAGTTATGCAACTGATCTTTTAACTTCTACAGTCAACTGGGAGCTAAAATCTCATGAAGTATCCCATATCCATTTGAATTAAAGAGAAATTATGTATGCTTTCAAGTCTACTTTTGGTTAGTGCAGAATTTATCAGTTGGCCATATTTGTATTACTAATTTTTTTTGTAGACAGACAAACTTCATTTTTTATTTCTCAGAATGTACCAGTCTTTTTTCTGTACTAATACAGTAGCAGTTAGTAAGCTGGATGTTATCAGAAAGGTGAACATAACGTGAGCCTTGGAGCAGACCTGAAAAGTGCTGTATTCTTGAAAAAACACTTCGATATTGAAGTCTATGGTCAGAGGTAAAGTCTGATCACAGTTAGAAAAATAAAGTGTAGAGTGAAATGAAACCCAAGGAAAAGTGAATAACAGGGTTCTGGGAAGGGAAAATATCTTAACCTATGAATGTAAGTCACAGGAATAAGTGAAGAGATGGGAAAAAACTCTACCAAAAGCCTTGAAAAGGACAATGCTTTCCTTCCATTTTCACCCTGCACAAATCAATTTATTGCAGTTGGGTTGTTGAAGTGTTAGATTTGCCCTGGAACATTTCTGACCCTGCTGGGCTGCCAATTTCAGCGTCTTTTTGTCACACTCCTGCAGCAAACACATACACAGAGATTCAAAAGGATTTCTCATATTGCGGAAATACCAAACGAACCTTAAGAAACAAGATTCAAGAGTAATTGTAAGGCACAGGCTTCCTTCACCTAGCCCCTGACACCAACCACACACTTCAACATAAATACCGTCCCTATTTCAGAAGCACCAACTTGCTTGGGTTTTTTTTCCCCTGGGCTTCCTGATAACTCAGCTCTTGCCTCTAGTGTTAAACCTCAAGTTCTTGCCTCCCTACAGTAGGAAGTGCCCAACTGTTGGGGTGGCTCAGCCTGCTCTCGGGCTGAAACCATCAAATGTCAGTCACCAGAAGAGATCACTGAGGTCTAGGTTACCTCCCCCTGGGTGGCTCCCAATCCTAAATTACCTCCCCCTGTTCCAGAAAGTTCTCCCTTTTTTAGTTATTAATTGGTTCCCTGTTATGACTCCTGCCTCCTTGTTTTCCCAATTTGTTCTGAAAAATTGTATCTCCCCTCTGCTTGTACCCCATTGGTTGTTTTCCCTTTCCCTGCCTTACTCCACCCCCCCATAAAGGGGGCTAGCCAGCGTCTCCTCAGTGCTTTTGCTGGTCCCTGGTCCTTCCTGCAAATAAACCTGTTGGAACTCACACCAGAAGCCCCTCCCGCCTTCTTTGCCTCCGGGCTAACGCCAGCCTGATCATCGGCTGCCCGACGTGCTTCCTCTGAGGAGGAGCCAGTGCACGCACCCATCCCACGGTGATTCCACTGAGCCGTCCAGCGAGGACGCTGTGGAGGCCAACGCTGCGTCCCCTCTGCCCGAGGGCACGCCGGGGCTTGTGGTGACAAGCTCCCAGTTGCGTTACCCAACAGGTTTGTGCAGTGGGGTACAGCCCAGCCAGTGGCATAACTACTGCTGTAGTGTGGTGCCATAGGTGTCAAAGATAAAAAACTTCATGTCCCTAAATTTTTGCTTCAGGTCTCAGGATGCTCTGCCTACACAGAAAAGTCACCCACAAAGATACAAGGTTTTCATATTTTTTCTGGGAAAGCAGCCCAGGCTGTTTTCTGGCAGTAATGTTATGGCTGATGAAGTGTCTACAGGAAACAGCCAGAAACTCCCTGCAAGGCCCAAATTGTGCCCCTGAAGCCTCAATACCATTTCATTATGGGCACTAAGCGAGATGGAAATCAAGAGGGAAGTTTCATCTAAGTCCCATCATAATTCAGTGATGTGGAACTTAAGTGTGCCTACAAAATTGACTTTGTTCCTTTGCCTTTGCAAAGTCCTTCTTCAATTTACTCAGTTCCCCTTATTTTTTCCCCTACATTTTCCATTTGCTGCTATGTCCTCTTTTTCACCCTTTCATTTTCTCCCTGACCTCTCTTTACAGTCCCAATGCAACTGCAGTTTCTATTAAATTTTAAGAAATATACATTTCATACTGGTTTTGGCAGAATAAATTCTGTATTGATTGAGACCTGTATAAAACTGCATAAAGGAAAAAAGTTTGCAAAAAAAAAAATAGAGGAAGTAGGTTCCAGCTATGATCCTCTGCCCTGTGAGTACAGATTGTACCCACCAAGAGAGTTCCCTCATTGTCTTGCACAGAATTGCCTTTGCTCATTAAATTGGATCTGAATTATCTGAATTCAGGGTGATTCTTAGTATAACAAAGTCCCTGCAAAGAAGTTGGCAAAGGATGAGGACATTACATGGAAATTTGATGGCAGTATCTGATATAATGGATGAAAAATTGGTTTCTTCATAAACGTAGTGCTGAACTAGAGGGAAAGTAATGTCATCTTTTCTGATTTCAACCTCCTACAGAGAAATTGTTCTGTGTTGCACATTACGGTCCTCTCATCCACTTCTCTTTAGAGCAAAGAGAGTTTCCACAGCGAGATGTGGAACCTTGGGAACATTTTGCGTAGGTAGTGTTAAGCACGTATCTCCTCATGTCTCCTGTCTTTTGCAAGGCATTCAAGAGGAACTGGAGATACATTACTCTGTGGTTTGTACCAAGTTGCCTGGATCATGAACCCTAAAAGGTAAGCACTGTAGCACTTAACTGGTAGAGGCCTCCTTCTTTTCTGGATCTGGTCCAAATCCTTCATTACAGTTTCAGTACTGGAAAAGTTTCTTCTAAGATTAAAATTAATCTCTTGTAGAAGTTCAGCCTTTAAAGAGTGGAGACATGCATTACCCTAATGCAGTGTCCTTTTTTTGGACACAATTTCGAAGATGAATCATGCTCATGTGCAAAAGGTGAGAGACTCAATTTTCTCTTATCAGTCCTGTAAACAATACACATTCATTGTGTCAAAAATACCCAATTAAAAGCTTAAAATAAAAATAGATCTTAAAATAGGCATTAGTCCTGCCCATGGTTCAGTGCAGATGCTATTTCAAAGGCCCAGGAGACTTGCCCTTCACACTCCTTGTGCCAAGCAGCAGGGCGGTGGAGGCTTTAAACACAAAGGGACAACCTTTGAAAGGGACAACCATGAGCAGCTCTTGGCCATTGAAATGACCCTGCTGGTAGAGCCCATCAGGAATCTGCCTTTCATGCAGGGACTGCCTCATGGCAGCAGCCTTTGGGCTGTTTTAGGAGTTCCCTTGGGTTACATCTGTTGGGGTCCCTCCCCCGCCGTGTAGCCCTGGGAGAGGGGCCCTGAGGGCACAGACATGGGGCTTCCCTGCCCCTGCTCAGCCTTGTTCCCATTGGTTGGTTTGTGTTCCCTGCGCGGGCAGAAGGACCCTTGGTCCCGTGACTGGAACAGTTCCTGGGCAGAGCTCCGGCCATGCACCAGGAGAAATAAACATCTCTGAAACATCTAGCAAGAATCTGTCTGTCCATATATATTTCCTTTCCACGGGACTCCTGGTTTGATATATGCGTGTTGCAGGATCCCCACTGCAACAAATGGTGGAGAATTGAGAGCAGAACGATCCCCGATCCCTAAGCGACTGATTTGTGTGAGTAAACCCTGAAAACTTTGGATTCCTCTTCTTGGTTTTGCTTTGCTATCCATATCTAAACTATGGAGGAACGGTGGGAAGACTCTTGGCTCTCAGAGCCGCATATGGACATTTATCTTAAACTTAAAATGATTCTTGAACAACGATTTGTAAATTTTAGCTTGATTCAAGCTCAAAAAGAACTGAAACACTTCCTGGCATGGTTGTTTAAGAACTTTTTCTATGTTTCTCGGGATTTAATTATTACAAAGGGCTTTTGGAAAACCGTTTGGACACAGTTAATACTGGAGTCAAAATATATGCCGATGGAAGAATATTTTCGTGAATATTATTTAGTTACCGAGACTGTTGAGCAATGTCAGCTGTGTCCTGGCGAAGGGAAGCCTGGCGCAGGGACCGTGCGGCCCAGGCCACGTGCACCGAGCCCTCTGCGAGCAGCAGTGAGGCAGTTCCCGCGTGCAGGCGGAGCCACACGAGCCGCAGTGTCGGCGGCGGAGCGAGGCACGGCGGGACCCGGCGGTGCCCGCCCGGCCCAGCACAGCACGTGGTGGAGCGAGCCCCGGGAATGCCCGACCGAGAGGGGCGGCGCACGGGCGGCGGCTGGCGGCGGTGGCGGTGGAACGGAGCCGCGCCCAGCCGAGACGCGCGCTGGAGCAGGGCACGGGGGGAGTCATCGCTCGGGGGCCCGGCCGAGATGTGGGTGCAGCGCCCAGCAGCGGCAGCGAAGCTGCGACCGGAGGAGGCGACGCACGGAGAACTGAGCGGCGCGGCCCGGCCCGGCCCGCGCAGCCCCAAACGCGACCCCGGGAAGAGCGTGCAGGCACCAGCAGCCCCGACAATTCCAACACGGGAGCGACCGAAGGAGAGAGCAAAGACGCAGCGAGACAGAAAACAGCAGCCACTCAGAAAAAGGAAAAGATCATAGTAACTAAGACCTTAGGGATAGTAAAATGGTATAATGTTAAGCAAAATTATGGTTTTATAACAAGGTGTGACAACCAGCAAGACATATTCGTGCATAGAACTGCTATTAAAAAGAATAACCCTGAAAAATGGATCCCAAGCTTGGGAGATGGAGAGGTGGTGGAATTCAAAATTGTGCTAGGGAGAAAAGGGTTACAAGCATCGCAGGTCACTGGGCCTGATGGTGTTCCTGTAAAAGGCAGTATATATGCAAAAAATCGTAGTCATGTTAGACAATATCTCCATTGTAAGCCCCCCCTACAGTTTCCCTTTCCTAATCCCACTTTTCCCTTTTACCCTATGTCCTATTACCCCCAGTGTATTCCCAATCCGTTTTTTCATCCATGGTTTCCCTCACAAAACCAAGCTTTTGCCAATTGTTTCCCCAAAAATCCCTTTCCAATGCCGAGTGGGGGATGAAAAGGGGGAGGGAAGAAGTTAAACCCTCTCCTGCCTCAGTTTCCCCACAAAGCATGCTCAGAGAGTCCTGTCTCCCTTCTGTCAGCCCTAAGATGTTCCACAGAATCTGTTTGGACATTTAAAGACTCAGGAGGGTGGCTTGTTTTGTTTTGAAACTGTTCTTGTTACGTTTATCCAGTTGTTTTCATTCTCCTTTTATTAAAATAAAACGGGTGAGGTGTTGGGGTCCCTCCCCCGCCGTGTAGCCCTGGGAGAGGGGCCCTGAGGGCACAGACACGGGGTTTCCCTGCCCCTGCTCAGCCTCGTTCCCATTGGTTGGTTTGTGTTCCCTGCGCGGGCAGAAGGACCCTTGGTCCCGTGACTGGAACAGTTCCTGGGCAGAGCTCCGGCCATGCACCAGGAGAAATAAACATCTCTGAAACATCTAGCAAGAATCTGTCTGTCCATATATATTTCCTTTCCACGGGACTCCTGGTTTGATATATGCGTGTTGCAGGATCCCCACTGCAACATACATCAATTCCCCTTTCACTGCTACAAAGCAACACAGCCACAGAGGTGAGAGCGCTTGGTGGTTCACTTCTCTCCTGAAGATAAGACATGTGGGACTAAGTCATCCACACTGGAAAATCTGGAAAATTGTTGAGCTTCTGGGTGTATGGCAGCATTATCTCCTACGTCAGAAGAAAATAAACCAAGACAAATGGAACCCCTGTGAGACCACAGCAGCAGGCGTATGCATGAAGGTGTGGTACAACCCCGCAGTCACTTCAGTCACATGGATTTTATGTATCTCCCATTTTGTACAGGAGATGGGCACCAAACTGCTCAACACTGCCAAGGCTGAAGCCATTCTGGACATATTCCTGTCTTCAGTGAAACTGCATTAAGAACTCAGGTGTTAGCAGAGAGACCCATACAAAAAGATGAGACGGGACAAGAAGATTCACACTTTTGAACCCAGGAACTCAGTCTACCTAAATTCCCTAAGCTGCCTCTGCATCTTATGCAACGGTGGACCTGCATGAAGCAGAGCTTATTGCTTTGAGACACACACAAAATGAGAGAAAAGAAGCTTCTGCCAGACAGAGAAAGGCCAGAGGACACACAGGACAAAGGAAGAGGATAAGGAGCTAGCTGAAGGAGATGTGTATATGAGAGAGACTCCAGTGATCTGAAAAAGCTACAATCTGTACAAATGGGACCTGAATATCACAGAGAACTCCAGCCCAAGCTAAAAGGATGCATTCAGGCAATGGTGGGAGCAGATATTTATAAACTGTATTATGTCCAAACATCTCATGTTAGCTCAGGTAAAGAGGTAAATGCAAAAGTTAAGAGTAGGTCAGGCACAACTGGTTTTATTCACAAAACAAGTTTTGCCTGAGTATAAACCAATTAAAACATAAGAGCTACATGGTTATTTGGAACATAAACTAAAAACTTCTCTTCTGACCAGCACAGGCTGAGGCCTTTTCAGAAACCAGCACTCCAAATATTCCGCACTGCCACATTTTCAAAAGATGCAAAATACTTTAATGCAAAGATCAAAGTAATTTTCCCAAGAAAAGTCTGCTCTGCCTCTCCTGTAGTTCTGAATTCATCTGCAAACTATTGTTTCTATTACAGCTTCCTTCTGCTATCACAGAATGACAGAATCACACCGTGTTCCTGAGAGCATTGTCCAAACACTTCTTGAACTCTGTCAGGGTTGGTACTGCAACCATCTCTCTGGGGAACCTGTTCCAGTGCCTAACCACCCTCTGGGTGAAGAACCTTTTCCTGATCTGTGAACACAATTTGGCTTGTGAACTTGGCGTGGTGGGTTGACCTTGGCTGGACACCAGGTGCCCACTGAGCTGCTCTGGACAGGGGAAAGAAAATAAGATGGAAAATGACTCGTAGGTTGAGATAAGGCAGTTTACTGAAGCAAAATTGAAAAGTTTGCATGTGCACAAGCCAAGAGAAAAATACAATAGGATTATTTCCTGTTAGCAAGAGATGTTCAGCCACTTCTCAGGAAGCAGGGCTTCAGCATGAGGAGTGGTTGCTCTGGAAGGCAAACATTGTAGATAACAAATGCCTCCTCCTTTCTTTGGCACTCATAACTTAGCTGACATCATTTGGTGTGGAACATTCCTCTGGTTAACTTGGGTCAGCTGGCCCAGTAGTGTCCCTTCCCAGGACCTTGCACACTCCCAGCCTATTGATGGAAGGGAATTCTGGGGAGGCAGCACTAATGCTGCGTCAGAGCTGCTCAGCAGTTTCCAAAGCACTGGTGTGTTGTCAACACCCTTCTAGATATCACTGCAAAGCACAGCACTGTAAGGGCTACTGTGGGAAAATAAACTCCATCTCAGACAGACTCAATACAGTTGGGATGGCTACACTGCTGCAAAACATGTTTAAAGAATCAAGTTAAACTGATTAAAATCTCTGCCTTACCTCTGCCAAGGGGTTGTGTTTTTTGCCTGTCACTTTGGCCAGACAAACCAAGTCACATGGGCAATTTGACACTGAAACTGCAATCGCATGCATAAGCCTGAATACCTTTTGGACCTTCTTCCTCTCATGCAAATTCCCACATTACACCACACGGCTGCTCACTTCATTGAAATCTTGTTGACAGTAATGCTAAATACCAGATGGTTAGGGATTACCTACAAGGGGGCCTGATGTTGAAGAGAGAGTTATGAGATGATCTTTCTCCTTAGAAACCTTCCTCCTGGCAATGAAAACAAGTCCCAACACTTGATAATTTACAGTTTCTCAACTGTTTGTTAGCCTTAAATTCCAGAGTTCTGCTATTCCAAGTTTCATCCATATAAACATACAATCTTGTTTTGGAACCTGCTAAACTCTTTGCTTCAATGATTTTTAATGGCACAGAAATGTAAATTCTCATTCTTTACAACACAATAATATATTTCCTAATTTCTCTTTTTAATCCCTTTCTTTCATGTTCATTGGTTCATCAGCTGTGCCCTCCTATTTGCCATTTCAACTCCTCTGTATTATTGCTATTTCATTGTAATGTCTGCTCTTAAATAAATAGCTCTTATAGTCTTTAATGCCTTCATATGAGATTTTCCTTAATTGTCTTTGACAAGCAGATCTCCCAAAGGTTGTCAAGGACAATATCTCTTAGTAACTTACTCTTGGGCCATGAAGTGACCATGCAATGGTCTGGCACGGTGTACCATCATCACTTTCAGGGGATTTGTCCCCCAGAACCACAGATCATTTGCTGAACCTGCATTATGCTTGTGTTCACTAAGAATGGAGGCAGATCCATGGTTTTGGGCTGAATTCATCAGAGCAGTAGCATGCCTATTTACATGATCTCTGGAAAAACAATGTGATTCTCTGTAGGAGAGCCAACCCTGGTACTGATCTGCTGATTGTTTCTCTGTATGTTACACACCACCAGTGGCTATTGCTATTGTGTTATCAAATACTATCAATACACAGTAATGAAAAAAGTCAGGAAACATCTTCCCCCAAATGAAAGCCAGTGGAAGCTATCAGTAGACTGTAAATGTTATTTCTTCTTTTCTGTTTGTTTGTTGGTATTCTTATAGTTTTAAATGAAGGAAAGACATGTCTAGAAAAACTTTTACCACTTTTCAACATTTTTATTCCCAACAGCAGTAATGACACACTACACTGGTTCTTTGAAGAACTGGAAAGGGCAGGAAAAAGACGAATGAGGGTAGTGTGTCCAGATGCTAGATATAATTTCAGCTTCACAAGAAATAACCCTGTTTAATTTTTTTTAATACTGGTAATCACACTCTATTTAGTGTTGAATCTAGCATCAAATCTTTCCATTTGGCAACAACTCCTATAAAATGTGCCAAGAATGGTTGAATACCATAACCAGAACTTGGGGATAAAGAGCTCCAAATGCATGTTTTCTTTGGCAAAGTTCTACATAAAGGCAAAGTAACTTTCTCAGAATTATTTTGCTGATACCTGTTTCTTCACCCAGCCTTTATACAACATGTATTTTGTGGAGAATAAACAGTAGTTTTTCTTTAATAACTATTGTATATAACACCCAGAATTTTAGTGCTGGGGTAAAGGAGGATTAGTTGCTCTAATAAAGAGTTTAGGATTTCTGAATTTTTTCATAAGAAGCTTTCTCTCAAACAGTATTTATTCAAGACTTGCACTGTTCTCTTCATTTTCTGGTACTTCTCACAGTGCAGTTGCTCTTGAATTTTACAAATTCATCTGTATCTTTCCTTTTGAGGGCTCTGTTTTCCTGCAATGTCTTAATTACTCTGCTGGCCTAAACCAGGATTACTGAGGAGCCTGGAAAGGAGGAGGCCTTAGCTGAATCTGAGTGCTTACTACGTGTCAAAATACTCTGTAATCCTTGGTAGGATTACTCTCTGCAGTGTTTCCTTGCTGCTAAATGACAAACAAATAAAATTTGCTGTTTCAATACAGTGCAAAATGTTCTTTCACTTTTAGTAGACCTGAGACAATGTTTGACAAAGGTACCAGAAGGAAGAAGAACAACGAGGAAGAAGAACAAAGGCAAGGGTATGTCAGGTCTGTGGTGAGCTTAATCCTGCACCCCAAAGAGTCAGACCACAACAGGTCTAACTGTGACACATCTGTTTCGTAGAGACTTTTTTTTCTGATCTTGAAGCTGAAATGTGTCTTTGAGGTGGTCAGACAAAGCTCTCCAAATTCTGCATGCTGGGAATCACAGTCAACACTAATTCAATGCCAGAAGAAATTTCAGGGAAGGCAGTGAACATACATAATAGCTAAAGAAATCTTTAAAAATGCAGCCCAGGATAGATGGTTTGGGCGAAAATTTGGTGTGGCAGACAGACACTCAGCTTGGGAAAACTGGAAGGTGAAATAATGGATTAATAGCTATCAGTGGAAACAGCTGTCTTTTTCTAGGAAAAACTGAGTTGCAACCTACAGAGAGGTACTGGTGTGATGGTGTTTTGCCAAATTATGGGGTTATTTTCCCTGCACCAACCCCTGCATGATGCTCTTGGCCAGGTGTGCTGACTTTCTGGTGATGAAACTCTGGACCAAGAGGGCCACACCAAGATTTATGCCTCAAAATACTTCATGAGATTCAGAAGGGGTTATAAAAGCACAACTATTTATTTCAAATAGGTGCTGTTATGAAACTCTGATGACTTCCCTGTTTTTCTGAAAACATGTGACAGTGATGGACATAATACAGAAATTTGTACATGCATGCTTTTGCAATCACATTCAGAACACCTTCCAGCTACTTTGATCTCCCAGAAAGCTATGAATGTATTTTTTATCTGGTTTGATTTAGGGACATTTTACCATTAGTGATTTTGTAGGATTGCAGGCTGAGTTTGTATGTATTCCTGGATCATTTTACTGTTTGGTAGTCTGATGAACACTGCCAGAAGGGATGCTCTACCTATTCTCCTGGTTTTCAGGTGTTCTGGTGGGATCTCAGTGCTACACATACCCCTTTCTAGAGTACTTTGTTGGTATCTGCACTTGTAAGCGCAGCTTTGTTTTCCCTGGGTTACCACTATCGCCATGTTTTCCTTTGTAAATTCTTCATACAAAAGCATTACAGGTTTCTTCCCATGTTTTTTTTTTTCCTCAGGAATGCTTTTCTTGGTTCTCAAGTGCTTGCGCTTTGTGGCAGTCTCTTCTAAATTTTCCATTCATTTTCCAGGACCTGCTTCACAACACTGTACTACTCAAATTGTTCCATGACAGCATGTGCCAGATGATACCAGCACAGTAAGGTTTTTGGGATAACACCTAGTTCTTACAATTTCCCCTGCCTCTATTGTTTACCCTTGTATGAAAAAAGCCAGTGTAGCTTCTGGCTCTGTTTAAGGAATATTCAGCATACTAAATATAGACCCCAAGTGCACACTAGTAACATACTCAGTTCATATGCTTTACATGGTTGTGCTAATAAAAAACACAGATTTTTTTTCTTGCTCTAGAGGGGGGAAGCAAAATGTGTGAACTGCAGCCTCAGTATATTAATCTGCATTTAAAAAAACCCCAAATGGTCCTTCTTCCCAACAGCCTTTAAATCATAAACCCCATAGAAGCAGTGAAAGATAAACTTCCAAAATTCTTTGGATAATTCACATTAAGCCTCCTAAATTTTGATCCAAATAATCTAAGTCTTTAGAGCACCCAGCAGCGAACTGTGGACATCTCTGAATACTCCTGGTCTGGGTCAGGCTTGCCCCTAACACCTCTAATAGCCACAGTTACCTGAAAGAAGTTAATTCATTCCAGAAATCCGCCCATATTCAGAAGCACCTTTTGCTCCTAAACCAAGAGATTGATGGGGGGAAACCATTTGTTCTACAAATTCTGGTGATACGCTGGCAGTGAAGAGAGGCAAGGCTGAGGCAGATAGTCTCTTCTTTGCCTCAGCCTTCACCAACAATTTCTCCGAGGTCCCTGTGTAATGAAAGGGGACCCATGCTGGAGCAGTCTGTTCCTGAAGGACTGCGGCCCGTGGAGGGACTCACACTGGACCAATTTGTGAAGGAATGCAATCCATGGGAAGGATTCACATTGGAGGAGTTTGTATCCTGTAGAAGGGACACCATGCTGGAGCAGGTAAAGAGTTTGGAATCCTCCCTGTGAGGAGGAAGGAGCAACAGAGACAATGTGGGATGAACTGACCACAACCTGCATTCCCCATCCCCCTGTGCCGCTGAGCAGGGGAGGCAAAGAATTCAGGAGTGAAGCTGGGCCCAGGAAGAAGGGAGGGGTGGGACAAAGGTGTTTTAACATTGGTTTTATTTCTCATTACCCTACTCTGATTTGATGGGCAATAAATTTAATTTACTTTTTCCCCACGTTGAGTCTGTTTTTCCTGTGACAGTAACTGGTGACTGAACTCTCCTGGTCCTTATCTTCACCCGTGAGCCTCTTGATATATTTTTTCTCCCCTGTCCAGCTGAGGAGGGGAGGGATAGAACAGTTTTGGTGGGTACCTGGCATCCACACTGACAGGGTTACACAGGGTTCATTGAATCAGTGCATTGACTTAGATGGTTGCCAGTGTGGATCTAAGAATATCTGCCCTAAATTTGTTTTAGCACTCCAAATACTACAAACACTCATCCCAATTGCTTTCCAAAGGGATTATTTTTCTCCACTGAAAAGCAGCCAGCTCCACAAAGCTGCTTGAACTCAGTTAGACCTGAGCCAAGTTGATTTTTAACATTAAATAATGTTTCTAAATTGCTTTGGGGTTCACGGATGACAGTTCTTAGAAATTTGCAAAGAAGGGTTTAATTCTACAAACACCCAAGTCACACACAAGCAGTTCTGACTCAGTGATACTGCCTCTAATTTTCACTGGGACCATGGATTTTTTGTGTGACTATGCAATATCAGATTAGCAGCCTATAAACCCCAAACATTCCAAAAACATGAGTAAGTCCCATGAAAAATAATGTCAGCTTGAATACCATGACATTTTAAAGATTCCTTTAACATGCTACTATTCTATTGGTAATTACACTTTTTAACTTCATTTTTTAAGCATCACCTTGAAAAGAAAAATGAAAAAATCTTCATTTTTTAAAAACTGAAAGTTTGCTTTGGGATGGCCTGCTCCTCCAAGAAAAGAAGCCTCAGGATAAATACAACAACAACTTAAGTGCTGGTGTGTTTTGCTCAGGGTAAAGCCCATTTCCTGTGGAGAGGAAAGGGGGGGTCTAGAGGTCTTTCAGAAATGGGCTAATCTCTGCCAGATCCAGTTAGGTTCAATGATACTTAAAATCACTCTCAACACACTGGTATCTTTGACTTTTAATCAGAACTTGTCCAGTGATGGAGATACTGCAATTTTCCTCAGCATACTCCTCCAAAGCTTCAGTATTTTAAAATAAAACCTTCTTCCCATCTCTCCATTTTACCAAATTACTTCTTATCCATCTTACGGGGGATACAGAGCATCTTGTTCCTGGGAGAGGCAGCAGAAAAGGGGAGAGGAGATTTCTGGTGTGAAGTGACACTTGGTTTCCCATGGGTCATCCCCTCACTGGACTAAACTACCAGTTTTCTCTCAAGCTTTCCTATTACACCGTATTTTCTCTAATTGGCCTTATTGTTTGCCTTTCCTGCTCTCCAGTGTAGCCCACTTGTTTCTGGAACAGCAGTGCTCAAATCTGGAGAGGTTACTCCAGCTAAGTTTTCACTAGTTCTCAGTGGCACATCTATTTCATTATTTATTTAATGTCTTATTTACATATCATGGCTCTGCCTCCTGCAAAGGTGATTGCTTTTGTTTTTTTGGAGAATGATGACGCTGCTGACTCGTGTTCTGCTTGAAAACTGCTGCAACTCACATCAGTTTCTGTCACCCAGAGGACCCTGCTGCCACATTTTGGGCTGTTTGTGTAACAAAGTCACAGTTAAGTGGGATCCTACCCGTGCTTGATGATTTGCAAGAGCTGCTGCTGCTGCTGAATGATACTGCAGTTGTGCAACGGGATCATGTACTGACAAGCTGGATGCCTGTACCTTATGAAAAGACTGCCAGAGGTTTACACATACACACATATCACTGTAGGAGGGCCATGCACCTGGGGAATGCTCAAACATCAAGACAAACTGGACGAGCCAAACAGGTAATGTGGGTACTGGTAGGGATTGCCTGCATTGAATGTGGATAGCAAAGATATCCGGTTTAAAAGCACATAAGAGAAATGCACAGTACAATGTACATGGAACTCATCAGAACTCATTAGGAAGGGAAGGCTGGGGTTGGTTTTGTTTCCTGAACATTTTGGCTCAGTGGGTTCTGGTTAATCTCCTGCAGAGAGTCAAGCTCACCACTCACCACACTGCCTGGATAAATAAATCCAAGTGATGGGTCCAGTGCCAAGTCAGGGCTTTTTGTGAGCAGCCTGGCCCCTTAACTGGGAGAACTGAATTAGGAAGAGGACCTGGAAAAGGCACCCATGCCTGGAAGGTGAACAATGTGCTGTGCAGCTTGTGACTGGGAGAGGGAGGCTTCAAGAAAAGGCTACAGAAACTTGCCTGCTGTATGTTCAGAATATCTGTGTGTCTCAGAATTTTGCCCCAATTTAGAAGATCAGTTTGAACTCTAAACCTGTTATCCAGCTCCTTTGTTACATCTAGATTTTATAAGCACTTCCCTTAGTTTTCCATTCCTATCATCGATGGATCCTATCACTGAGGAGTTTTAGGCTCAGGACTGCCTTGTGGAGCTCCTTGTTGGAAATTAAACTATGATCTTCATTCTGTGAGCATGGCTATGGGAGCCTGTGCTCTCTTGCCCTACCAGTTTCCCCTAGACAAAATTTCCCTCTCCAGCTTGCTTTGAGATCCCCATGTAAGACAGCACTGAAAGCCTTACGTGATGTCCCTTGCTTTCCCCCCTGTCCACAGTCTCCTGCCTTTGTCCTAGGAGGGAATTATTTTGTTTTGACATGATTTGTTCAAGACAAATTGATGTTGGCTTTTTCCTGACACTGTATTATCCTTCTGTAATCCATTTCAAACACATGAAAGAACTCCATAAATATATAAATGAATTAACCAAATATTTCCTACCTAATCTTTAATGCAGTCTACTCACAGTTCATAAAAATATTTATGCAGAGACACATTATTGTGTTTTTCTGATCCTTTCTGAGCCTACGTAAATGCTTAACATAGCTGCTCTCTGCACAAATTAAATAAGATAATTCCCTGTAAATGAAGTAAAAAGCTGAGACTTAATTTGTGAGGCCAGTCACTCACAGAAAATCCTAGAGCAGCCTTTTCCAAAGGTTGAGGAGGGTTTGGCTCCAAAAATACAACTCTGATTTTGCCCCTGAACTCCTTTGAATATTTATTCAAGTGTTGAAAAAATTTTAAATGATAACATCAAGTACTGTGCTATGCAACAAGGTCTGTAAATCTTTTTGGTGAACTTCAAGAATTTCATGAGTATATTCAGCAAGTACATAGGAAATATTTAATACGTTTATTTATAAAGCATTTGTAGTGGTTTGGTCCAAAATACTCATTACTGTTTATCTGCTGTGAGATAAGAATTAGGAGAAATGCAAAGCAGGCGCCAAACTTGAAAGAATATAAAGAAGTTTATTAACAGACCTAAAAGAGGGAAAAAAAAAAATTATACCACCTTCAGAAACTCTCCTCCTCCCCCCACCTTCCTCCCTTCTCCCACTGACAAGTGAAAAGACAACCCTTAAGATGGTTCAGTCTGTTTACCACTTCCATAATAACCTTGTTCAGTCCATGTAGAAAGAGAAGTCTCTTCTTGCTCGTGCTATGAAAACATTATCACAACGAGACAGCCGCCCACTTCAAATATTGTTCAGTCCATTTAGAAGAGGAGTCTCTCTGCCTGCGGTGAGTCCTTTCCCCCGACTTGCAGCTTTTTCCTGCAACTGCTTTCGAGGGTCCACTCTTGAAGTTTTTTGGGGTACCAATTTTAAGGTATGAGCCGATTCAGAAACAAAAACAGAGGGCCTTCTCCTTCCCTGGGAGCAAAGGGTCTTCATCATCTTCATCGTTAGGACTATCTCTGGGACCATCTCTAGGAACTGAGGTTTTCTCCTTTCCTGTCTGGAGCCAAAGTCCTCATCTGATCCATCTCTCCCTGTCCAAACTTCTCATGAAATTACAGCTGCTTCAGCATCTGCCTATCTCAGCGCAGGTGCTTTTGCTCACGAGCTGAACACTCCACCCCCCAGATCTTCATGAAATTACAACAGGACACCTCTGATATATCATAGCTTCACAACAGAATTCAGCTTTAAGCATCTCCTCTCTCCTCTCTTCCCTCAGGTTTTCAGCTCTTCACAGCAGTAAAAGGGTTAATCTCACCTCGGCCTTTGCAGCTTTGCCAGCTGGAATGTTGAATTTTCTTATCGCAGTGGAGAGGGGGAGAGCTGAAGCCGCTCCGGCT
The DNA here is from genome assembly GCF_000738735.6 of Corvus cornix cornix. Classification (NCBI taxonomy): domain Eukaryota; kingdom Metazoa; phylum Chordata; class Aves; order Passeriformes; family Corvidae; genus Corvus; species Corvus cornix. The sequence continues at coordinate 12,416,048 of NC_047057.1, read as the reverse complement.
GCCCACGGCAAGGCAGTGGGGGGGGGGGTTCCACGGCTGGAACAGGTCCATGGGCTCCAGGATGGCCGTGGCCAGGCCCGGCCTGGCCCGAGCAGGGCCTGGCTGGGCCCGCTGGCCCCCACACGGGGCCCGCAGCCACCTGTCCCAGCACTGGAAACGAGAGAGAGCTTGGAGGGGGAGTTTGTCTATTCTTAAATGTGGATCACAGAGGTGATCACAACTTTAAGTGGCTTAAAGAATTGTCCATATTCAAACTGGCCAGCTGATAGGTTCTATCAGTTCCCAGAGGAAACTGTAAGCACCCCTTAGCAAGGACGTCCCTTCCGGGACTATGCTTGCTAACCTATGACAGCATTATAAAGGGTCATAAATGGTTTATGGGCACATAATAAAGAGAGGAATAAGTGTTAAGGAGTATTTATCAAATCAATCTAATCTCTGAATACAGGGTTTAATTAGCATTTCTACGAAGTCTCCTGCTCTCCCTGCCATCACATTGTAAATGTTACACTTCTCAGCAAGACTAGGATAAGATGTGGTACTCTTCCTGGAGCATTTGTACTACAGCAATAATTCATAGTTTGGATGCCAGGATGCTGGGACTTTGATTAATGTAATGACATACTTTATGGTATCCCTGGCAGAAGCTAGGAGAGATCACAATTTATACTGAAAAGTGAATTCAGGATTCTTATTCAGAGCAGAAGGTTTCAAGATAAATGATACACTACCCTATGGCTTCTTGCAATGGTTACTGATTGTATTTTATTACACAGTGGCGTAACTTGACCTTAAGAAATACTGCATACATTCAAGATGCAATTTATCAAGTGGCTTATGTATCAAAGAAAAAATTCTCATGCCAGCACTCAGACATTAAAATAGCCCTCAGAACCACAGTCCCCTGGATGCTCTGCGTGCAGGACTGTAAGAAGACCTGCTCCAGGAGCTGAGATTTCGTTCCATCTCCCCAGAGATGCTGCAGGAGCAGAAGGATCTGTCCTCCAACCCTGCATATAACCACAGTGAAGTCACCCAAAAGACCTCTGCCATGGACAGGAACTTTCAAACCAAAATAAATCCCAGGCCTCCCTCCAACCTTCAAAACATTATATCTAAAACACAGGAAGTATTTTTGTCTCACAGAATAACACAAATGGTAATGATGTAGTCTTTTTTACAAAAGCAACTAAACAGTGTCATGTCACTGCCAAAGAGATGGGGAGTCATTGAAAACCAACACTGAGTATCATAAATTATTGTTTATCACTAGACAAATAAATATCTGTCTTTGAAAATGGACCTACTTGTATGGTTAAAGCTTAAAACAGCATTTATGGTAGCAATTTAAGCTCTTAAAATACACACTTTAAAAATAAAAAGACTTACTGTAACATCCCTCAGCTGCATTTCTGCAGAATAATCTTAAATCATTCCAATTACTTAACGCAGTCTGTAATTTATCAGCCCAAATAAGTCAGCCTTGTCAAGCCCAGACCCAGATACATGTAATTGTTAAATTACATAAACGTCATGTATATTATGAATTATTCAGATATCAAATGGACTCTTTAAAATTAATAAGTGGTTTCTTACATGCAAACAGCATTTGATTACATATATCTGATTTTTTTTCCTAAAGTCCAATATATTTTTGTAGAATCTGGGAAAAGAGTGATCAAAACAGGGCTTGGAGTAAATGTTGCAAATTCGGAGTGAAGAAAGAAAGAAAAAAACCAGGATGAACCTGCTGTGATACATCAAGGCACACATGAAAAGCTTACCCATGTATACAGTGAACATCCAGAACTCCCAGTGAATTCAGAAGTTGTGATGTATCTGAGTCATCCCTTTGGCCCACACAAGACAGTCTCTGCCCACACTGACACGATGCAACATTATACTCCTCCTACGACTTTGGTAACATAAATATTACGATTTAAACCTTGAATAGTATTTTCATTTTTGCATTTCTTTACAGGCATTACTTAATTAATCCACCCACCAGACCAGATGAGCGTTACTAGCTCTGTTAATCCACACATAATTATCAGCAATGGTCCATTAACATTATACAAGAGGTGAAAAGCGGAATTGAAAGATCCCATTGGGATCCAGGTGGTCCAGAGTGCCCTCAAGAAACTGTAAGGGTGTCAGACTGCCAGAGGGCAATATTGGAGACTCATATTCAGGGGTGACTGTGACTCTGCTGTCAACAAGAGATAGTTGTGGTGGTGCTAAATGCCAAATGACTGACTAAACAAGAGCTGAACCTCCATTTCACCTTTTTGTTCATATTGCACTTACTCTTTTCCTGCTGGAAATCATTATACACACAGGCTTTTTTCCAGGTTTCATGCAGTAATGTTTGAACACCAGATTTCACTGAAGTAAAGAATAAATTTCCATTTGGTATTATGAAATACAATAGAATAAATAATTTCTGTTGTAATAACGAGTTCTTACCAAAGTTCCCTTTGTGCATAAAACGTATTACAGAATTTTAGGAAACACTTAATTTGATTAACAGTCTTCTACATTAATCCTTTGCTCAGTCATTCTTGAAAGCTGCATTAATTTAACAGAAGCTTTGCCAGGATGCCTGCATGGCCATGGATCAATATTCCAAAAGGCAAGCATGCATAAGCTTTGATTGTGACTTTATGATCAAGTAAGAAAGTCCATCTAATATGACTATTAATTGAAATACCCAAACATTTATGCCTATTTTTCTAGATTATAGTGTTTAAAAAAGAGATATTAACCGAGGCTACAACCTTATATTACACTTTTGATACTGTTTCTGACTACGAGTAGAAAAGTATTTTAAGTCTTGGATACTGCCCCAAGTTTTAGGCAACACAGATGTACTTGATCCTAGAGGCCATTATGGATTTTGTAGAATGCAGGGCTATATTACACAGCTACACTTTGCAAAAATTACACCTCTGTATAGCCATCTACTCTTTATGTGGGGGAAGAGAAATTGGTGAATATGATCCCGCCTCTTCCAAGATCTCCACCAAACACCTCCCCAGGAAGAAGGAGCAGAGTTCCTTGAGAAGCCTTTGAGAAGAACTCAATCTTTTGTATTTCTCAGTGAGACAGTGAGCTGCTGGGTGGGAATAGTGGTTTTCCTTCTTCAAAAAATAACCCTTTCAGTATAAACAATCACAAATGCACATTCACAGAGCCTAACCAATGTTACTGGGACTTCAGGGTCTGTAATTGCTAAATTTAACCCTGAAAACCTATCATAATGAGTTCAAACCAATACAGCTATGTTAAGCACATAGTTAGGAAATTAAAAATAGATGGTGGCAATAAAAACAGAAAGGAAAATGAAGGAAGAAATTAAAGAAAGACCTGATGATGGCAGGAGGGCGTTCAGAACCTTTACTGAAAAAGGCCTTGGGGAATACTTGCTAAACAAAGATTAGCATTACTGCCACTGTGCTCAGGATTCATTATTCATGGTGAACTTCTCTATAACTAACACCTATTTAGTAATAAATGGTGTTTCTTTGATGTGGTTAATGACTGATATAGGAATAATTATTACTATTGAATTTTCTGTTAGGGGTTGGAAAACCTAAAAGGGGAGGGAATGGAGCGCAGGTGCATGGAAATTGTCTGTTTGAATTCAAGTCTTGGAGACTTCTGCTGAAGTGTTTTCTTGTTTTCTGCTATTCTATTGCACAGATGGGAATTTAAGATGAAGCCCAGTGGAAACTTTTAACATATTACTTCAAAATCCAAATAATGAAATTAACTAGTTTGTTGAAAGATTGCCTTCACACTACAAACTGCCAGTCCCACTGCCCTTCTGGACAGCACTGGATTCTGGGTTCAGTATCATGTCCAGAACTAGGAGAAACGTTTAATGTTTAAATGAGCTTACTCAAACTGATACAGATCTACATGTAAGGGTATGTTACTCTAGTTTCCATCAGTTTATTTTACAAGTAGGATATAGTTTTCTTTTGTCCTTTTTACTGTTTCTCTCCTCCATTGTTCCTTTGTGTTTTGGCCCTACTTTTTTTGTTCCACCCTATTGTCGTCTTTAGATTCAAAACTTGAATTCCATCATTTTTTCAGTTGTCCATGCTAGGTTTATTTTCCCTTGGGACAGTTTTTCTCTGACACAAGTGTCTTCTCTCTAACTGACCAACCAAATCTTCAGTTTTCTTACACAGCTTGCACCAAGTGAATTTTGCGTTCATGTTAAATCTCTATCCCACCTTCATATACTCCCCACCTTGGTGTACTGGACAAGTAATAGTCAACCAGTGCCATTTGTCTCAGCCAGCTGTCTCATTGCTGCTTTGAATTGACAACCATCAGATCAGCTCCTGTTCCTGGGCAGACAGGGTAGATGGATAGCTAGGGAGGAAGGTGGTCGATGAGCTGAGCTTCAGTGGACCGAGATCCTACTTATAGCAGATGAAAAAGATACTCATAATACGGGAGAGCAAGAAGAGGGCATGAAGCAGGATTTGTAGGCCAGAGGACCTGGATGAGCTCTCTTGTAATATGTTCCAGAAATGTGAAACTTTAATGTTTATACAGCTCTTCAATCACTTGACTTCGCATTTCAATCAACTGCCTTTTTAAAACTGCTCTAATTCTATCTCTCTGAGAACGTACAACTTTTGAATGTGGAATAGATAATTTGATCCATTAAGTTTTATTAGTAGGTTCAGCTAAATGCTGCTAAGCCCAGGGATAAAACCAGCTTAAAGATGGGCTGTACCACATAGTTATGACGGATAGCACAGAAATTTCGTGCAGTCTGCTTCTTGAATCTCATCACCAAACACTACAACTTCCTGGCAGTGCTATCTAAAACAACTTGTCCTTCCCTGTAACTGAGCACCTGGTCATGCTGAGAGGGACTGGAAAGCACTGAAGGGAGTCTCCTGTTTCTTGATGCCTGGAACTAGCTTTATAAACAAAAGACAATCTGACAAAGACCCAAAAGCAACCATGACATAAAGTGACTCTCTTTCAATCTACAAAACTCACTGTTAACATGGATAGGAGCAGCTGTGGGATTGAAAACTACTTGCAGCAAGCAGAGCAAGCCCACTGGCATTAGGGGAAACTCAGGCTTGGCTCCCCAGCTCTTTTAGCTCTGTCATCAATGCTTCCTTTTTTTTACAACATATAGGAAATGCCCTAATAAACTGAAGATTCTTGGAGGAACTAAAACAAATATACAGAAGAATTTTTCCTACAGGGACAGTCAGACTAAGGTCTGGGCTAGTTTTGCCCTTCTGGAGAGCCTTCATTAAGCCTGAAGGCAACACTGCACAGAGAAAGAGAAATAGATCCTGTAGTGCATCTAGGCCATCAAATATTCAGCATGGAGAATATCATGGCATGTATCACATCTTTGGAGTGGTAACAAAGCAAAAACTTGTTGGCATGTTGGACTGGATATTTAAACACTGAAAAAACTCCATTCTTTGTCATCTAATATACAGCTGGGACATACGAGGAAGGATTGGGAATATTCTCACTCTGTAAATGGGTTGAAATATGCGAAAGTATTGTAAGTTTTTAAGTGTAAATTAAACATAACATAGGAAACTGTTTGATCTACTCGGATGGGTGCAAGGCCTGTATGAGAGAGTGATGCTTAAAGAGCAGTGCAGCCCCCCAGAAGGTAAGCAGGACCCTTCTCAGATCTTTGGGCCAATGAAGCACTGACTGCAGAATAAAGACATTTAAAATGGATATTTTCCTTGGGATTGACAGTAATGGGTATTTTCAGAAAACAGCTTATTGAAACACTTACACATGTTTAGGTTTGGAAATCAAGTACGGAGCCTGCACATTGTGAAATACAATGGATGTTTGTACCAACGGTAATTGTCTATTTATTTGCATGCCACTGAATATCATCAGACACTCATACAGCCAGCAGCACAAGGCTGGGAAGACAATAATACAATGTCAAAACCAAGTCAAACCATGTCAGCACAAATGATACACTGCAAACCAAAATAAATTGAACATGAAGTCTTAAGCCAGCAGGGAGACTTGGAGAGTCTCACAAAACCAAGAAGCTCTGGGGATATTCCTAATTACTTTGAGAAACTACATGTTAAGAGCATATTTGCTCATCCACACTTCGCCTCATGCTCAACAGGTGTGTATGGCAGGCAACCAAGGTAATCAATGCAGACATAGAAGACCTACCAGAGCTCCCATTTTGGTTGTGAGGGGTCAATCCCATCTAGGAATAAACAAACACCACTGAAACGAATGCCTCCATCAGTATTAGCAGACTATTTAGCAGCTTCTTCAGAGATTTCAAATCTAGGGCTGGTCCTGCTTGTTCACTGCCAGGCTTTGAGAAAGAGAAGCAAATAACCCAGAAGTAGATCCAACATTCAACTTGCCAAGCTCCTGCTCCCCCACCTGCAGTAGGTGCCTGTGATGTTACTCCTGGGATATCAGTCCTTGGCACCGGAACTGCTTCACCAGACAAGTCTCCTTCTCCACAGCCACTGAAGTTGGAGTTACTAGTGTTTTCCTCCAAGCTGTGATGCAGATAGCTGGGGCACCTTCCCTTTAAAATAAATACACCTGTCACTGCTTCCATCTTGCAGGGAGAATAAATACTTTCAGCAGGGAATTTCTTGTATTTGGTTTCAGACCTCAGGGCAATATTTTTCTAAACATCTGAATTTTAGATGTTTTTGTTATTTTTCTGCTGGGAGGAAGGGACACAGAAAGACATCTTTTGAATGCTGAAAAAATATTTTTACAACCTTTTGAAAGGGAACATGTCTGCAGCTTGAGGTAAGAAATCAAATTCTTCCTGAGAATAAAGTATATTCTTCAATTCAGTTAAAAATACCAATTAATCTTTCCTTTTTGTACAAGAGATAGTCTCCTTTAATGATTTCACTTACAAAACATTTGACAATACATTTTTCATACAGACATGGTTTGCTAATTGTCATGGTGAGTGATTCAGTTAGCTGCATTTATTCATGAATCTTTAAAGCATGTTTTTCTCATAATCAATTTACTCATCGATTATTGTTACATTTCTTAAATATTTTTGTTGGATTGTTTACTCTCCACTGCACACTCTAAGTCTTCTAAGGGATTTTTCTTCTTCAAGACAAAAAAATAATTTTAGCTGTTTCACTGTAATTTTTTAATGAAGTTAATAAGCATTCATATTATTGCTGTTGTAGTTGTTACTGCTGTTGTTATTGAATTTGCAGCAGTTGTCTCAGTATCCTCCTACCTTCTTTGCTGGACAAGCAAGAATTAGCTCATTGTTTTCAGGCCCATGAGCAAAACCCAGGGAAAAATCCATCATTTTAATGAGAAATGTATTCCAGAGATCAAAGTAGGAGAGAAACGCACCATGGAAAACCCTGAAACATTCACTGGGGAGTTGTATGTGTGCTTGTTAATCCATGTGGAAGTGCAAAAAAGTGTGGCCATGAAAGGTGCCTGTTGTTATGCATCTGTTGCTTTTCTTGTTCTTCTCCACTGCTGCAAAAATGGCTATTTATCCCCAAGTAACACTTTTTTGACATAATGGAGGAAAACAAGTTTTTCCATACAATGAAAATACCAATACTAAAATCAAGTCTGTGGATAGTCAGAAAGGGAGGAGGTTCCTAAAGAGATAAGTAAGTAAATCCAATTTCCAGCTAAGGAGTACTAAGCTGCCTCATTTTTCTTTTCTTTTTAAGTCAACAGTTCTCACCATTATTGTTTTTTCATTAATAAATGACTTGTGGAGTCTTATTATTCTGTAAAACTCACTTTCTCTCGTTTTAAAGTTTGTTTGCCTCTGAGAGAAAGGAAAAGTAAATATCAGTTCAAAAGCAAAGGGTAATTTATTTTTTAAGTTATTACAAATTTGGTATTATAAATATAATCTCATTAGCCTAAGCAGTTGTAGCAATTTTTTAAGTTCCTCAGGGCTAGGCTTAGAAGTCCCCTGAAAAAAGGAATTTCTAGGAGAAGGATCTACTTATTGGTTTGTGATTCATCAAGGCACTAATTTTCAAATGCACATAAAAATAAATCCCTAGAACTATTTAATACAGAATTGCTTTTATAATAAGTGATTTAATTCAACAATAGATGCAGCTCTCTATGCTATCTAGGGGAAGACAAATGATTACACCCAACACTACTACATACTGCCATGATTTTGGTTATGTCCCTAAAATCACCAAGTCTGTTGTGTAGCTGGAAACAGAAATCATTGTAGCCACAGAGCTGCCTCCTCCAGGACACTTGCGCACAGGGGAAATAGGATTGCTTATATAGAGAAAGGGGGTGGGAGAGAAAGCACCAGATTTTTTGCAACAAGCATTCTACAGCAATGTCCTAAACCACCCTGGGTCAAATGGGGACCTCTGTCAAGTAAGTGAAAAGGTTTTGGTCGTGCACAGAACATTATATGTGACCAGTCACATAGTAGGCCGATTTTATCAGACTGGAGATATCAGCACGGTAGAACCACTTTTTGTCTTTCCCATTGTCATACTTTTATTTCCTCCTCAGCAGTTTGCAATCACATGAAACAAATTCTAGCTCCCCAATTTCCCTTTCCTCTCTGTGGGGCTTCGATCCTTAGGATGATTTCCTGGGGTGCTGACCTCCATCACCTGGGGACAAACCCTGGGAGATCCCTTCCGTAGGTGAACACTCAAAGCTGGACATTGAAGATGAGGGGCTGAGCCCCATTACTGCTCTATTTGGTGCATCTACTTTGGAGGAATGGGCAGGTTACCCATTACTTGTAGCACAGAGCCATGGCTTTGGCATCGTGTCAGTGAAACCCCTGCACAGGGGGGTGTGCATTTACATGTGAACATTTACCTGACAATATTCACAACAACGTCGAAATTCCCAGAGCGGATAAGAAAGCCTCAGACCAAATCATTTTAGTGTTACTAAATATACATAATATTGCTATTAAATATATTATAAGATATATAAAACCAGAACTTAGATTTCGTTTTGGTCTTTTCTGTCTATAGTGGCTTCCTGGACATACCAGAACAGCACCTAGTGCATATTTCTCCCACTGTCTGCTAACTGTCTGAGTTTCTCCTTTAATTACTGTGAAACAAGTAACTTCTTTTCACTTCCTTCTGTTGTTTAGGGAATGAGACAATTCACGTCCAGCAAACACAAACCCAGCAATATGCATTTTGGGGCTGAAATTATGTTTTCCATGTTCTGCAGTTACTATGGTTACCATCCCACAGCATCCCTGCATGCATGGCTAAAAGACACAGCACAAAAATAAATGTTCAGGTTAAAACCAAAAGGAGAGTCTGGGTCTATTAAAAAATACAAAGTACGACTTGAGGAATCTAAAAGACTTATTTTCCACAATGACAAAGGAAGATGGATGTCCCCGTGCTCTTGTTGATAAATTTCCCTACTTTGGCTTTAAATGCTGTAGTAAATTTTTGTCCCATCTAGAACTGGGAAGATGGATGAGACACTCTCATGCTCCAGAAAGCAGCCAGTGTCAGTGCATGCCTGGGAAGGGGAGGACAACTGTTGCTTTATTCCAGTAGGAAGCTAATTCCCTGGAGCCATGAACCACAACAATGTTTGGATTCCTAATGCCAACCTGGGCAGCTTGCCATCCTCATGGGAGTTAGTAGGACATCAGGGGTTACACTGTGAGCTGGAAGCTCAAGCCCTGCTCTGTAGTGGGCACACAGTAACAAAAGGACTTGGTGGCTACAGTTGGAGTTCTGTGTCTCAGACCACAGATGCAACAGGCCAAACCATGAGAGGTGCCTGCATCTGAGTTGTCCCCCACAGTAAGTGCTCTCCTGGCTGTATTTGATTGATCCAGCTTAGTGCCTTCTTTGAACATAACCATGACCAAGAACCTCAGCTAGGCCTTCCCCAGCCCTGTGAGGAGGTGGGTGTAGACAACTTCTCTGGATGTACCTGACCCACCCTCTCTGGAGAGAGCCCTGTACAGCAGACGTGTCCAGATATCTGTCCAGGAATGTACCGGACGTTGGTGGGGTCAGGGACATTCCTGACTCCTTCCCCATCCTGAAACATCATGGGGTGACAGCACTAGTCCTGACCAAGCAGGGAGACCTGCATGGGTGATGGCAATCCAATTCTCAAAAGACAGAAGGTGCTCTACCCCATAGAAAAAGCTGGCATTTGGCAGGAGGTAACTGGAGACCAACTGGAGCAGAGACACTGACCAAAACATAATCTCTCTGCTTGCCAAGGAGGAGGCGACCTCAATTCCCACCTTTTCACAAGGCCAAAGGCTTCACATTGCTGTAACCACAGTGAAGGAGGGGGAACCTTCCCTGGGAGGTAAGTTGTATGAGTCTGACCAACCCAGAGGCTGACTGACCTCTAGGCAGACTGAACATCTACCTCAAACTCTGCCCTGCAAACCACTGCATGCTTTGAGGAACACTCATCACCTTCAGGCAGACATCACTAACTGAAAGCCACGACGGTTGTGATCTGAAGACAGACATTAGGATTGAATACCATAATTTCAACAACTGAGCAACTAAACAAAAGAGAAAAACATCCTACAAGTGGAGATGGGATTTAAAAAAATCCCCAGTATTAAAAAAGTCACACATTTTCAACTTTGACCCACCACATGCCCTAGAAAATCCATTGAGTTAATGGCTGGCAGTCCATTCTTTATGTACCTAACTACTCACTCTGATAAATAACTGGCCAGAGAACCAACTCCATTATTATGACATCACTGGGAAAGTGAATATATCATCTTCTTACAGTCAGTGATTTGGCTTGGATGATTTCAGAATAAGTATAAATTTGTGAACTGCTGCAGACAGTAAATTTAAATGCACACAGCAGTAAGCATAAGGGAAAGACCGGGGTATTCCTGCGGTATACCAGGAGGCAGCTACAAGCAGAACCTGCACTGTCCTGAGTCACAGCCTTGACTATTATGACCTGTGCTGGGTTTTACTGCACACCAGCATAATGAAGGCTTCCATTTCTGGTATAGCCAATAGTCTATTTAGAGCGGCGATGCTGTGGAATGATCCAGTTTATGTGAAACCTTGATGCTAGAAAGTAATGCTGTTATTATTCTGCACCTTCTTATTTTTGCTTTTCCTATGTGAGCATCACTGCATCATAATTTTCAAAGTTTACACTGGAAAAAAATGCAAACTGAATTCTACAGACTTATGATACTGAAAAAGAGTTCCTTATTATTTTCTTCTATGTTTGTTGATTTGAGATTGCAGCACCAAGAAGGTCATTGCATTTCAGGGTCACATTTTTGTATTTGATCTACAAAGGCTGATTGAAAGCAGAGCAACATCTGAATGGTGAGTTCTTCCTTCAGTGTGTATCTCAGAGGCAAGGTATGATTTCAGGAATAAATAACAACAAGGAAAGTCCCTATTCTTCATTAACAAATGACTGTCATGAGGTGCTGTGAAATGGGAGGGATAAAATAGAGTAAAAGTGTGAAAATGCATCCTGAATTCCCCAGCACTTCCCTGCTGTGTCCTTAGGGCATTTCAAGACCTACCTTGGAAAAAGGCTTTGAATAATAATCACTGCTATGATTAGCACAGTGTTTCACATTATATAATACATACAATTCACCTGATAAGCATTGCAAGAATTATTTGCAATTAAAGTTCCAAAATGTTCCAGGCTTTAAGATTTCTTCCTCTCTACCAAAGTAACCCCATCAGTTTTCTCAGCAGCCCCTCAGTAACTCACTTAAAAGTAGGAACATTCTTTAAAATTCCCTCTAAAAGATCACAAATTCGTAATAGCAATGATACCAGCAGACCCAGGGCTATAAGCAATTCACCAGCAGAGGTTTACTGGTCATCCAAGGACTGAAGTGTGGGAGCTGAGTAAACCAGGTTTAGGAGTAATGAAATGACACCCACACGTAAGAGAGACAGTAAATTCTGACCTAATGTAGACTAGCAAGCCAGTGAAGGAATGGCAAATTGCAGTACATGATAGCAAAGGCAAAAACAATCCCAAGAGGATCACAGGAGGAAATCTTCAATACTGTGCAACTTGGGATGCTGAGGATGCTCCTTACTCCAAGACTTAAGACACTGGCAGCAGAACCCAGTAGAGCAATGGAAGGATAAGCACACCACCAGAGAAATGGATGGGGTTTAGAAAGCTTTGCATATGTATAATTTTAACAAACTGAACTTGTGCTCCTTATGATCATCATAACTGGAGTAATAATAACTCTTGCATTGGGCTCTTAACACTTTAAGTAGACTAAATTCTTGGCTTTGCATCTAATGTAGGTTCCTTTTGCAGCTATCAAGTCTTTGAGTTTAACAGCCTGGTGGGAGGATTTCAAGCAACCTTTCTGAAGCTTGGATGCAGCAAGTTGGTAACAGTTATCCTGAGGATACACTGCTAGCAGAGTGAAACATGCAGCTCAACACCACAGCCACGCTCTCCTGGGGAAATTGGGCACTGCCTTCCAGGAACTCAGGCTCCCTAGCTGCAGATGGACATGGACAAGCCTGGCATCAGGGTCCTAAGATAACACATGTGCCTGAAATAATAAAAGCTAAGAATCTGGTACTTCTTTTTGTATGTAGAAAGCACCAAAAAGTGATGAGATACAATTCAGGGTCTCCCTCTTCCCTGTCTTACTGAATTATATTTGGTTGAATTGTATTTAGAATTATTTATGTTCCAAATATATTTCTCCATGAAAAGCAAGTATGTCCTCGGAGTCCTTAATCAAAATACTATAGCATATTTAATCATACAGTATAGTTTTGCAACTCTACCATGTACATAACTTGATTTTTTTTTTTAGCAGCATTTATTCTTCTAATTTAAAAGCTTGTAAGAAAGATTAAGTATTCGCAGCAGTAAACTGTAATTCTAAAGTCATTAGGGACTAGCTATTGCTCAATACAAATGCTAATGTAGTTTAAACTTGATATAACCTTTCTAGATTTAAGACATCAGCAAATAAAATGTTAATAAAAACTTCTGGACTGTATCTAGATTTCTTCTTGCATTAGTAACCTCACTGTTACAGAATGAACAATAATCAAAATCTATTTTTCTCAAATGGTAATGGTTTCTACTAGAGCAAATAACATAAGGGAAACAAAATATTTAAGTAAGAAATATTCATATGAACTATGAATGCAAAAAAAGACATTGCATTCCTGAATATAAACAACAAATTAGCAGGCAAATTATATTGAATAGTCTCGAGAAATGTTGAGCTCCACATGTTTAGTATGTTTACTCTCATTGTCTTGTTTATTAAGGTGGAATGACAAAAAGTACATGTATGAAGGAAAAATCCCACAGTAGCAAATACCCTACAGTCTGGCAAGCGAACTTTAGAGATGAATGGAAACTTCAGGAGTGGCTGTAATGCAGCACTGCCAAGGCGCATGGTTAGGGAAATCCATACACTTCCCTGTCTGCTTGTCCTATTACAAAAACACCCCACATTTCAGTGGAATGGTACATGGGAACTTTAACTTCAACCTGCCAGGAGGGAGACCAAAGTAGACCTGAGGAACGCCTTCTTCAGGGACCATTTCTTTCTCTCTTTCATGTGTAAGCAGCTTCCCTGGCTGGAGCACCTTGTGTGCTCATTTCGTGCCACCAGCTACAAAGACCATTACTGGTGGTGATGCCATGCAGGCATCATGGTGATGCCTTTCATGATGATGCCTTTTATGGTGATGCCTTTCATGGTGTGCTTCACGGTGATGCCAAGCAGGAGCTCTCATCACCTTTCACAGTGGTGCCATGAAGGAGTTAGCCAAGAGTCGAGCAGCACACTTTTGTCTGAAAACAGTGCTAGCACCCTGTCCTCCAGTGCCAGCTGCAGAGGGAAGAAGGGATGTTGTCCAGTTAGGGAAGGAAAGCACTCACAGAAGGACCACATTAGGATCACACTGATGTTCAACACTTGTTTTCTCGGTACAACATTAAGTAGAAAATTTTGTTACTTCTGAAGGGGAAATTTTGGGCATTTTAAACCCAAGTCATCCCATGTTCCATCTCCTCTTTCACAGCAGCAACCTCCATGAGATGAAATGGAAGCTCTAGAGGTCGTGTCCCAGCAACTCCAGACTGTCACTCCACAGTTCAGACACAAGCTCTCCACTCACCATAGCCCCTGTCTATGGAAACACAACTGTGCTGTGAGGTTTAATTACATAATTGCAGAAATAATGTTGCCTTGTTAATTGAAAATCACTGTAGCTTTTTCTGTGGAATGAAAAAGCCTAAACTATAGAAGCAGGGACTCCAGTGTATAAATTCTGATTTATATTCATACAGACTGCCTCCTCCTTGTTCATATCATGAGTACATCCCCAGGCATTCAGGACATTTTGTTTGCTTTGGTGAACAAATACAGACTTATATGTCTGGTGTCTTTTATGACAAACTACACAGGTGTCATTCTTCCTGCAGGCCCAACAAAAATGATCTCAGTACTTGGAGTGAGTACAAATGTATGCACACAAAAAACCCCCAAAACCTCAACCAGCCACAACAGAATCAGAATACAAATCCCAAGGAATAGATAGATGTGGTTCAGTAAAGTGAAGGGAGGTCATGAGCGTCTTTCTTTGAGAGGCTGGTGTTACACTGGAGAGAGAAGTGTGGCTCTGCAACACGTAAATTATTGCAGTGGAGATGGAATGATCAGTTCAGTGGGAGGACAGAAGTACGGGGAATGACATTACTGGATCAATAAAATCTTCCTCTACCTCCCACGCAGTGCATCACCTGCAGTGCTGCACAAACCGCCAAGATCAATTTCTTGAGTTTTGCATCAGCTGCTGAGATCTGGGAGACACACTGAGTTTTTGCTCACCAAATCCAGTAATTAACAAGGTAATGGAGAAAATAAGAATAAATCCTGGAAAATCAAATTGCATCCTGTCTATATGGAATTTTGAATTAAAATATTACTAGTAAATTGACATACAGTTATTATTGCAGCAGACTCCTAGGGCTCCAGTCTGCCAGTGAAGCATTGGGTGGGGTACAACAGAAGAGACACAAAGGGTTGTCTTCATTATCAATTAGCCAAATATGGAGTTTGTACAACAACGGCAAATCCTATGAGCAAAATCATTCTGCCAGTCAATACTCTACTTGCTAGTATGAGTAATCATGTATGGACATAATTTCTTCCATATTTTCTTAACTCTACTGACGATGATGGTTTTTATTGTCATAAAGGGAAACTTTTTACTGCAGCACACACTGAGAGCAGGCACACTAACCATCAGGAAGAAGTCAGGATTCCCCCATGAACAAGCATTTTCCCTTAAAATGTGTCATTTAATTGCACTCACAACTGTGAAAAATAGATTAGTGTGGTTTCCTTTTGTGGCATTTGTTAGTGTAATTCTGAGATGTTTGTTTGAAAACAGTACTCCATTTCACTGCTTCTTGTTCAACAAAGATTTGATTAGCAAGAACTCTGTTGCTCTTGTGAAACTTAAAGCTGTATTTGGAATTAGGACCTTTTTTATTAGTATGCATTAAAACTTGTTATTGATCTCCTAGAGGTGCTAATGTGTCTTTTGTAATGCAAACCCAAATTAGATTCTGATCAGGTTCAGAGTGTTCAATCAAGGACTACCTAGAAGCATCTTTAAATGAAATTCAGTTTGTGTTTGGCATTGCAGATCAGGTATTTGATTGAAAGTCAGGAAGAATTCCCAACAATGTAGCATCTCTCTTCCTTTGCTGGGCATCTAAAATGCATCTAGAATTCAGCTGCTGCTTAATGCTGACATATTGTGTTGTATAGTCTAAAGCACTTTGACATTTAATGTATACTACAGTGGCTAACTAAAAAGGGACCACTGCAGTACATTAGCTTAAAAAACATTTGCTAAAAATTTTAAACCTAACTTCTTTATAATTGAAGATGACATGTTCATGAACAGAATGCGAATGTGTAATGTATCACTTCTTCTACTGATCACATAATGAAAATAATAGCCTTCATGGAGTAGTGATAAAATAGGTGGAGATACAGTACAGTGACCATTTAAGACCTCAGATATGCTCAGAGACCCACTATGCAAGGTGCTATATGTGGGCCT
Organism: Corvus cornix cornix; assembly: GCF_000738735.6. Classification (NCBI taxonomy): domain Eukaryota; kingdom Metazoa; phylum Chordata; class Aves; order Passeriformes; family Corvidae; genus Corvus; species Corvus cornix. Next base: position 12,399,921 of record NC_047057.1, on the reverse strand, counting down.
CTAAGCAATGGGCATTGCCCTGGAAAGTTTGTAATTTGTACTTGAAAAGACAGATGTAAGCCAGATGTGATATTTCTGTCATAACCCCAGTGCTGATACAAAATGGGTATTTTCACCTAACCCAATTCTATGATTCTAGAATAACAGAATCAGAGAATCATCTAGATTGGAAAAAACCTTTAAGATCATCAACTCCAACTGTTAACCCAGCACTACCATGTCCATCACTAAACAATGTAAATCACTGTAGGGATTCACACGGTCAATGTAAAGAAATACACTTTGAGGATGCAGTTCATCCAATCTCTGCTTTGCAGAAAGACATCTTCAGTAGAAAGCATGAAGTCATCTACTTCTGCCAGCCTTAACTTGCCTTCCCAGAGGTGCACAGCCACTGTGCCCAGGTGTGCAAGGTGAGGGGAGCACCATCCTCCATCAGCACAGGCTCATACAATGGGCAGTCACCTCAGGTGTAGGCACAGGTTTTGTGTATGCCAGTGGACATCAAAGGGTTCACTCTGGGGTGAAAACCAGAGCTCAGAGACACTGGGACAGTGCATGACTATGAGACAACACTGAGGCAGCAGAGACCAGAATGCAGCTCTGCCGGATGTTCTTTGCTTCATTTAAACTGATGATATTTTTAATGACTCAGCTTTGCAATAGATCTACTTACAGAGCAGCACAAAGCCTCCAGGTTCAACACTGGGACTCTGACAGGCAGCTGCTGCATGCAGAGATTACTGCAGCCAAATAATGGTCTCAGTGGTTTAGTCTGTTTATTCAGATTTAGATTAACTCAACCAAAAACAATGCCTATGTGGCATTACAGCTAAAATATAAAATTAGACAATATGTCACATGAAAACATCTCCTGGTCAAGGAAAAACTCAAGATCCGGTGCATGCCAGGTCCTCTCCTCCAGAGACAGTTGATTCCTGCAGTGACATCTCCTGCATTGCAGGAGCGCAGCCCCCATGTCAGTAATGAGCTCACAGTAGCTCAGGATACTGTTTCTAAACAACTTCTGATTCCTCTAGACGCCCTGTTGTGCCAAACCTTGCTCAGATTTCACCACCCTTTTACAGTAAGTGGCAATTAAAGGTGTGGGTTTGTAAGTGGCACTGAACTCAGCACACCTCTCCCCAGACATCCTGGCTTGTATCAGAAACAGTGTGCCCAGCAGGAGCAGGGCAGTGACCCCTGGACTCAGCACTGGTGAGGCCACACCTCGAGCACTGTGTTCAGTTCTGGGCCTTCACTACCAGAAGGACATGGAGGTGCTGGAATGTGTCCAGGAAAGGGCAAAGAATATGGGGAAGGGTCTGGAGCACAAGTCTGATGAGTAGTGGCCGAGGGAGATGGGGTGTTCAGCCTGGAGAAAAGGAGGCTCAGGGGGCACCTTATCACTGCCTGAAAGAAGGCTGTGGCCAGGTGGGGGTCAGTCTCTTCTCTGAGGTAAAAGTGACAGCACAAGAGGAAATGTTGCACCAGGGGAAATTTAGGTTGGATATTAGGTAAAATTTCTTCATTGAAAGCGTTGCCAGGAGTTGGCACAGGCTGCTCAGGAAAGTGGTGCAGTCACCACCACTGGAGGTATTTAAAAGATATGTAGATACAGCGCTTAGGGATGTAGTTTAGTGGTGGACTTGGCAGTGGGTTAACAGTTGGATTTGATGATCTTAAAGGCCTTTTCCAACATAAAGGATTGTATGAAAATTGTATGATTGTATTGTACATGAATATACAAATCCATAGCTGGTATGTAGCATTTCTTCCATGTTGTTCTCTAGTTTGACCTGTGCAAAAATAAAAAAACCCAATAACTGTAACTGTCCCATCACCAGCAACAATGCCTCCTCTACATTAATCCTCTTTCATCATTACCTTTTCTAAATGCTCCAAGATAATGGGAAAACTAAAGGAGTGATTGTGGCAAGTCACAGAAAGATTTAAGCATTAAAAGATTTTGTTTCAGGTGAAATCCTTTGCCTGTACTGCACAGCCACCCCTGTGTCCAAGGGGTGACAGAGAAACAAACCAAGGTCATACCACCCTGCCCAAGCCGTGTGTGAGGCAGCGCCAAGCCTTGCTGGAGAGGGATGCTGCACCATTCCATGTGCCAGCCTTGCTGTAGTGGGATTGCCTGGAAAACACAGCTCTCTCTCCAGGAGCTGAAAGACACCAGCCACTAAAAGCATGCAGTCAGATGCCTTGTCCATGCCCTGCAGGAGTATGAGCCAGGAATGCCAGGGTCAGAGTTTGACACCTGGGAGTGAAACAGGGTAAGGAAAACCCTGTATTTCCCAGCACCAGACTGAAAGGGTCTTGTTCCAAGCCTAATCAAACTATTATTTTCAAATAATGGAATTAAGATGTATCAATTTAATTTGCTTTTTTTTTATTAACCAGAAGACAATAATTTGCCACCTGCTAATATCATTCATTATTGCACAAACACACGCGGCTTACTGTGCCATGCTGGAAGTAGGCTATGCACCTAAGCATAATGCTGAACTCTCCCTTAAGTCAAAGTCACTGAAGCCAGTTACTCCAGGATCGAGCTTTATCCAGTTACAGACTTAGACTGTAGCATCAGTCCTGGGTAACAAATGGTGATAACTCAAGTATGAAAAAACTCTCTGTTTTAAATTACTGCAGCTTTACTCTGACCTGCCTCCAAATGGAAACTGTAGGCTGCTGAAGTTTTAATATTTGAGTGTTTTCAATTGGTTGCCATGCTAATAATTTGCTTGGAATCATTCTAAATAATACATATTGTGACTGAGCTAATTCGGCAAGCAGCCAACAATTAATTAGAAAAAAGTTAATTATGTACTTGTCATGAAATGTACTCTATTTATGGCAAAATGTGTTGACTTTAAGTCAATCTTCATATTTACAGTGAAATTAAAAAGTTACCACAGAGCTTAAGTATTTATGTAAAGTACACGTTGTCTACAGGAGAAACCAGAAGAGAGAAGGAGGTTTGCTACCACAAACCGGACAGCAATATCTGAAAAGATGCAGATAAATTCCAGCAGATGCAAGTGGTGCCTTTCCAATGAAACCTGAGAGCAACCCTCTGGGTTACCAGAAGATTTCCTCAAAGATTTATTCTGGGGATCAATTTGATTAAAGACTGTAACCAAAAGCAAGAGGGTGATAATAGTTTGCTGATGATACCTAGTTAGGAGGAGTTCTGTCAATTCAGAACAGAACTGGGATTGCACACAGTAATAACCAGATGACCTTGAGGTCTGAATTAATAGAAATGGATGGAAATCAATTGTGCAAAGTGCAAGCCTGTACAGCCAGGGACTAATAATGAGCATCTCTGGCATAAGCACGGAGCTCATCATCTGGAACTGCTAAGGGACAGACACCTTGCTGTCTAGACATCCAGAAACACTGGCTGATAACAGAATCATGGCAAACCACCAAGAGGCAGAAACGACAAAAAAGATCCTAGAACATGTAGGAAGTAGTTCCAGAGAGATGGGGAAGCATTAACAGTATTGCACAGGAAATGGTGAGACCTCCCCTGCAGACTTGTGTATGAAAATGCAGCACTGCTTACAATGTTTAAGAAAGACGGTCTGAGAGTGGAGCAAGAACAGAGATGGGGTATTTATGATGCTATGGAGGATTAACAGTTTGACTTACAAGAAGAGACTAAATAAGTAGTTTGGGTAGAAATGGGCAGCAGAGGTCTGACAATTATTCAGTAAAAATACAGTAGGGGGTAAGAATTTGTGTCTTTATTATCAGGGCAGAAAAAGAGCAGGTAAAGCTGTGGACACTAAGAGAACAAACAGCATTGGGTATATTGCTAACAGATTTATATCAAATATATATATTAGAAGAGCACTTCTAATCAATATATGAACTGAGCAGCGAGGACACTAAGCCAACTCCTTCTCAGACAGAAGGTGATACAGCTGAGAAGGAAGTTGCATGAGACAGCTTCCAGCCACCATGGGGGCTGGAGGCCCCTTCAGAGAATCTTTTGGTGCCTGAGCAGCATTGTGAGCTTGAGCAGAGAGCCTTGATGTCCAGTGGGACTTTTCCTCTGTGACCTCTTGTAGATGCGACTTCATTCCATGATTATGGTTCCATACAAAGAAGTTGTTTTGCGCATTTGTGTTTTTTTTCCTGAAGGAGCAGAAACCCCATCTTTCCAACGAAAGAAATTAGTTGAATTTAGCCATTTTGTCCCGTGTACTAATTTCTTCCCTACACCAAATGAAGTGAATTAGCTGGTTCTACCTCACACCCACATGATGTAAGTAGACCAAAATATCACTAACTTATCTATAGAAAGAATTACTTAACACTCTTTTCTGGAATTATTTGCAACAATTGTATCCCATAACAGAGGGTATCCAAACATTTTATGATTGGCAAAACTTTAGCTTAGATCATCAACTTTTATCCTAACTTCACAGCCCTGGAAATCCTCCACTGTTTGCAGCTAGGGATGATCCCACAGAGACAAGTATCTTTAACTGAAGTTTTCCATACCTGATACCAGAAAAGTGTACGTCTAGATTATTATTATTATTTCTAATATAGAGCATGATTCTTTTGGAGATGGTTATATGAAATCAACTTTTCAACTTTAACTTCAATAAATATCAGATATATGTCTTCCTGTCTATATTGCCTCTAGAATGAGAGCTGAAATTGCATAATATGCGTTAAATCATCAAAGAAAAAAAATGAAGCAACATCTTGTGTTGCTACAAGTGGTACTATACAGTACAATTTACAAGGTAATAGGCCTATTCATCATTGGCACATCATTCATTCCGGTTTCTCTGCTCAGATGATGCAGAGCAGGAATTTTGATGGTCTATTTGTTCTTGCTTTGATTAAGAATAAAATATGGTTTGAAAATAAGAAACTTTGTCTGCTGTTTCGCATCTCTGAAATACCATTCTTGTGTTACCAGCATGGATCAGAAGTACTAAATATACTGATCACATAATTCTGAAATCAAAGGTTGCACCCAAATCCCATCTTTTCTAAATTCATTGTATCAAACTGGGATAAGGATCAAACAGACATCCACTGCATTTCTAAACTTGTCTGCTTTGACACCATGATAATCCAGGCGTTGATTGAGGACTCCATGAACCTGGATTCAGCTCCCTGCTGTGGCCTGATCATCCCATCCGACCTTAGAGAGGTCTCTAGACCTCTCTCTAGAGGTCTCTAGAGATGGGTCTTAGGCTGAAGAACATGACGTGCTTAAACACTCCATCAACCTACCTTTACTCTATGGCTGTTTTCTAGTCCTCTACATCTTGCTGACTACACCTACAGAGACCCTGCTCTGCTCTGCTCTTCACTAACTAGGGATGAAGATGACTTAAGGATTGTGCAGCACTTAGATATTATGGAAATGAAGCTATAAAAACTCTTGTAGCAATAACTCCTAGTACAGTGGCAAACATGTACCCTGCTCTGTGGTGTTAAGAGGGCTGGCTCTTGCATGACTCTCACTGGGAGGAAATGCTCTTGTCTTCAAAGTGCTCCCTTAGAGATTTTGCTCCCACCTCTTCCTAATTTTTTTGGAGCGCCCATTTAACTCGAATGTCCAAGACAGCTGAGACTGAATGTTCCACTCGAAGACAACAACCTTCAGACTATGGTATTTTTTTATTAAGATCTTGTTTAATTGCTTTCGTGCCAGCAGTAGATGAGTTAAAGGCACTGAGGTACATGAGTGTCAGATGCTCTTTGCCTGGGCTAACTGACACAAAAACATGCTGTACACACAGCTACAGACAACTGTCAGCAGGTATGAGGACTGAAATCCTGCTGGGCCCCATGCTGCTCACCTTTCCATGTGAGCCAACACATTGCACAGCCCCACGCTAACCTGCTGACTCCAGACCCTGCTTTTTTTTGCTGCATTTCCAGTCTTCTCAGGGTTTCCTAAATAATGAAATACCAAAAGCATTGTAATGCTCCCCTGCTATCATGGTGATACACTTGTAGGCTTCTTTGGCTTGGCCACTAAACCACTGGCGCAAGTCAAAACGTCTCTGCTCACTGAAGAAGGCCAAAAATGCTTGTGGCCAAAGCAGGTGTTCTGCTGGGGGACTTAGGACCGCAGCATGATCGCCAGACTGCACAGTATCCAATGCATAATTCTGTCCTGAAATAGCATCTGAAATTTTCATTTCATGGTCTGTGGCATTTCAAGTTTTTCTTTCCATTTTAAATATGCTCATTTCACAAAGTACAAAAGCAAACTTCCTTTCATAATCCTGTACCTCACAAACTCTCACTGCAACTTGAGAACCAAGCTGAATCTTTTCTCCCATGAACTGCCATCTACAACATTTTAAGAGGCAATGTGAGCTTTCTCCACCTCCACTTTTCTTAGAAGTTTCTCAGAGAAATCCCGTGGGTCTGACACCTCCCTTCTTCCAGGTAGTCTGACCCTTGTTCTCTTAAAACAATAAACAACCTTCCTCATGTAAAAGAAATGCCACTGCCACACTCCAGGCTGGAAAAAGTAATTCTGATCATCCTGACTCCCTTCAGGGACACACAAACCGAACACACAAATCCCTGCCAATGCTGCTTTAACGGGGCCCATGTTGCACAGATCTCCTTCCAAATCCTTTCCAGCTCACTCCCAAACATTCACTAAAACTGGCATACACAATTTTCAGTGGGGATCCAGTATTTTAAAGTGATTTTTCAGAGCAATTTGTACTCTTCCAGTACAGTGAGTACAAGACAAGAGATGCTTAGTATGTTGTAGCTCCTGCTATGGCACCATCTTCCTAAAGCTGCAAGACAGAGCAGTTGCTGTAAATCATTGTTACTTCCAGCACTCACCCTGGTGCAGGCAGATGATGGCAGTGCTGTCACAGGATGAAAACATGGACAGAATGAGATGCTAGGGTTGTGTCCCTGGTCCCTGACAGGCAGGTAAGTGCCTGAAGGAGGGAGAGGCTCCACACGTTTTGGCTTTGCTTCAGGCTGAGATTGGCATTTGCCAGCAAGAAGCAAGAGGACTGAAGATGGAAGGAGTGTAGCACAGTCAGGCAGGCGTGATGAGCCCTGGGACAGACAGTAGCATCACACTGTGCAAACAGGGTGTCCTAAGGAGGATATGGTACTTGCAGGTGCACCCCTCCAAGGACGTGATGTCCCTCAGGCACCCCGTTTTCCCCTCACTGCCAGAAGTCATCTGAAGGCACAAGCTAGTCAGACAACAGCAAATTAGCATCCTACTTTGGTCTGACAGTCCACTAAATAACCCACATTTTTCAAATTATATGCCCAAATAAGTGTTTATTTGATGAATGCTGCGGAAGAGCATTTTGCACTATCAACTAAATAGTAGTACTTGTTTACAAACCAGGCTAATTATGGAGCCATTATATTTACTGTTCTATGAGTTCGCTAGTGCTGCTGCAAGATTAAAAGTCAGAACTTGGCCACAAACCACTACAAATCTTTGACTCCACCTATACATACTCAGAACCATTTCAGTGGAACACAGGAAGGAGAACTGTGAGACGATGGACTGATAATTATTTCCCCTTAATTAGGATTTGATCTGATGTACATTAGAGGGAAGAAAACAAGCCCAGATACACACACTCCTATTCATTCAGTAATTCTAAATGATATGGAATTAAAAACAAAGTGGCGAATCTCTCACTCAACATGTTCACGCAATTCCCATTAACAATACTGGTTATTTTGCTGTGACCAGCATGTGTTTTGAATGTTTAATTGTCATCAGAGGTTTCTAGTCAATTAGAATTATTGGCAGCAAGACTTAAAAGCTAAGAAGGAGGAAGGTGAACCAGAGGTTAAAAAAAAAATGCTATTTGCCTATGCAATGTTTTCCAGACCTGCAACATCTATGCCCCTTCCTCACAGAACAATGTTAACAAAGCAGAATTTATTCCTTCATTATTTTTCCATATAACTTTGGTGAAACTATAGCTGATACCAAGAGGAGTAGAAAAGTGAGGCAAAATAGTGAAGATTGGCAAGGAGAATTGTAAACACAATCTAGTTACTTGCAGCTGAGATGTTGAAAAACACAGGCATCGTATTAATTGTTGTTTAGCCTTGTATGTTGGACAAGCAGAACATCTGTGTTTAGATCTAAACACACGCCTCTGATAGATTTGGAGCCACCTATTGAACATGCTCAAGATTCCTGTCCTGTTGTGGGAAAGATCAAAGCCCAGTGGTAAAATACACCTGTGCAAATCCCTGAAATACAGGTGAAAACAGCAGGTTTGGTGACCCTCTAGCATGGAAGATGCCTGTGTCCCCACCTGTGTGCCTCTGCCCAGGTGCTGTTTCAGGGATCCCCTGCTTCACGAGGTAACAAAAAAAAATTATTCTCTGCATTTGATCCATGGCTTTGTGGTTGTTTTTGTGTCCTGCCTGTGCTGGCTCACAAACAAGGAGAGGAATCAGTCCTGTGTGCTATGCTCTCATCAACACAAAATGTGACACTAAGGTGCACTGCTCCTTGTTTGTGGGTCTGTCATGAAGTGAAGCTGGTGTGCAGTGCCACCAGCCTGAAGATGTCTGAGGACTCTGGTTACAAAGCTGTAACTCTTCATCCCTTTCTCCTCCAACACACAACTTCCTCCAGTGTGGCCATGGAGAACACGTGCAGCCTCGGACTTGTAATGGCAACCACAAAGTAAAGAGAGCTTCTTTACAAATTTTTCCATTCCTTTTGATTGTTGAGTCACCAAAATCAGGTAAAACATCATAGAAAGATGCCCATCTGGGGGTTCTAAATTCTACAATCTCTCCTAATAAAATCAAAGACAGCTTTTCAAGATCTGGCCTGCAAGAAAGTATTTTACTGGTTCCCACAGAAGGTGGTAAGAAAACAAAATTTATGATTTATTGATCATTTAACCTCACAATGTATTAATTTTGTTAGATATCTTGGTAAAGATATGTGGGCTTCTGAACAAGAATTCCTTGGAGAATGCTAAAAAGCCCAGCTTCCACACCAGTGGATGTGAGGACCGCAGAGTCATTGCTCTGACTTCATTTGTGGGAGCAGGCACTTTTATAAATGAATGCAAGGAATCACTGCCTGGCCTTGTTGACCTGGAGGTTGCTGTCAGATCCCACTTGCTGCCCATGGAATTCAGCTCTTCATGAGCCACCCACAGCCCAAACATAGCAAATGCTGCCAAAGAAGGGATATCTTATACACCCATCGGCACAAAACATGAGCACACAGGTGCTTGTAGGACATAAAAGAGAAGGGGAAGATGGAAACTATCCAGGGCTATTAATTATCGTGGGTCTTCCAGGTATCTATGGCCAAGTCCTTCATGTCCTATTATTTACACAGGTAACCTCATCAGAGCCATTTGCAGTAACAGGTCAGTAAAATGGACTGGATTTGGTTCCAGAGAGAATTTGATCAAGTCAAATAAACCATTTTCATAGGCAATGAAGACAAATCAGTCAGAAATTGATTTCCTTTTCTTACAACAGTGATCTATCTCTCTATAAAATGTAATCTACTCTCTACATTTCCCTGCAACAAACTGAAAGTGTAGGTTTTGTCAATGTTTGATAGGAATACATGATCACACTAGACTGAGTCAGCAGAAAGATCTGGTAGGGCAGATCTGATAAGAAATTAGATGGGTGAATTATGCAGGAGACTTTCTGTAAAAAACATCTTTCATACTTTCTGTAAATTTTGATAGCTTGACAAACAATTTCAAAGGCAAGAAGTTTCCCTCCACTTTTGAATATTTATGGAGTGGAAGAAATACTTGCTTGACACCAATGGGGAATTAGGATACAAACACAGCAGCATCTTTCCCCTCTTCCTTTAGCCCCCAGCAAACTCTAGATGTGCAAGACTGACTCCTCCAGCTGTGCCAGCCTGAGAGCCAGAGAATGGGGGATAAAGGGAATGGTGCTAGAAATCCAAACCAAAAGCAGATTTCTAAAGCTGTTGGATTGGCATTGTAACAGTATTTTGCACAAGTACTGACTTCACTTGAAATGCAGAGAAAAATGCTGTGTTCAGATACAGCTATACTGAACCTGAGAGTTCTCAGCATATTTTACCTAATGAATGCAAAATTTGCACATTTTGTGCTGTGCTCAAAGAAATGTCAAGTAGGTAACCTAAACCCCCAAATGACATAACCTAAATCTAATTTAAAGGGCAGTGAGTATAATAACAAACCTTACAGGATTCCCATGTCACTGTATCTGACCAGCCATAGTAAAATGCTACTACCTCTGAATTTCAAAACTTAAAGTTAACTATTATGGGCAACAGTATCTAATACCGGGCTGGTACAAAGCCCATTAAGATATACCATCTGTGCAAACGTCTGTCCCTATGCACACTTTATTTATAAGATAAAAAATAATGGGTGTGATATGAAAAAACCTAAGAAATAATTAGGAATTAAAACTTGGTTTCAGATAGGAATGAACATTTTAAAATTAAAGTATCTAAAAATATACACATGTGAATGTTTGGTACAAGGAAAAGCACAATGATCTTGCACTGTAAATCAGCCTCGTCATGATAAAACCTCTTTCCTAAGCAAGAAGGATTCTTCAATGTCATGGTTAAGCCACAGTTGCTGCAAGTGAATGGCAGCAATACAGGTCAGGAAGCAGCAATAAGATCCCCTACCACAAAGAGAACACCACATCCTGATGCAAAGACAAGACTTCCAATATGTGATTTTGGTTTGAGGGCTTTTTTTCCCTCTGACCAACTGCTTGCTCACACAGCAGCTAACACAGTCAGGGTGATGTTCAAGGAGAGCACAGCAGTCTGCTTACATCAACTGTGAGGTCAAGACCAAGGATTGAAGTTTTAGAATGAAGTCTTTTCAGTAAGGATACTATAAAACTAAGGTGTTAGAAACCTGAGAGTGAAAAAATATCACTCCATTTTGTTTTTTTAAAGCTCAATGTCTTCATTGCTGGTATGGGTCAAATAATGAGTATTTTCACATCTGTGAGTGCCAGAGCATTGAGATACAATTATTGCACAGATTATAATTGATCTATTAATGAACAGTAGTGTGCTCCCGTGCTTAGGCTGAGTAATTTTTTTTCTGCTGGGAGATCTGCAGACCTTTGTGGATGAGGGTGGCATGATGAATGCTCATGTACAAGGTGGCTTAGCAGGCTGTTGCACAAGAAAAAAACATGCAACATGAGGGCAGCCACCTCCTCAGCAGCACCTTCCTCCAGCACAAACATCTATCTTCCCTCTGTATTTGCAGTCTCCAGTAAAGCAGTGAGCTCCAAGCTGTGCATCTGCTCAGACAAAGCACTGCCACCCTGTGCTGGTGTGGGACCTGCTCACACCCAGTCTCTCTGCCAGAGAAAGCCAGCATGAACACAGGCCAGCCTGTGGGATGCTGAGCTTCAAAACCTATGGGACCCTTGTGCATGGCCCTGTCGGAGAGCCTTGCTAACACCCTCCCGTTGATGAGGGCACTGTGGCCAGGAGAGGGAGAAGGGAAGAAAATGGGATCTCTCTTTGAGGATACTGGGTTTGTAAAGCTGCATCTATGAATAATGAATAAATAAAACTGCAGCTGCATTTTTCATGTAAGCTCTCACAAGAAGAGCTTCTAATTTGGAGTGAGACATTGATATTTGCAAAATTGAATATATATATATGCAAGGGCTTCTAGTAAAGATTCTCTGGCAGAAACTTCAGCAATTTTCTAATTTGTTTATATTTTTGATGACTGACTAAGAAAAAAATATTGATTGACAGGCCCAGAGATAAGTGTAAAAATGTTCAGAAAGTAGCAACTTACTAATGCTACTTTCATATAACATTTTCCCACTTATCAAGTTTCTCGTATTTCCAAAGGGATGAGGTAATGTTAAAATCCTCTGGAACCAGAAAATTGTTTTCCACATAAGCCACATACTATCTTTCTACCTGCCTGCAATGTGCCCTGATTGCTAATGTCCTGCAAGCAAAAATGCTACATATTCTCCTTCTTAGTTTTTTCAACATTTTAAATAAACTGCTCCACATGCCATCAAGAATTTCAAGAGGTCCTCGTGCCATTGGCACTGTTCTTCATCCGTGAGGACATAAACTTTCAGACAACCAGAAAAAATCTCCTGTCGTACCAGTATTTTCAGCAGGTAACACAGGCAGCTCAGGTAATTAAAGCTTATGAGCCTGACTGATCGCAGAGAAAACAATGAAATGGCTGAGAGGGACTTGATTAATAAGGAAATAAAGATGGCTAATATAATTACTGCCAATCAACACAGGCTCACAGCAAGCAGATTTTGTCAAACTAATTTGATTTTTTATGGGATTTCAAGGTGCTAAAAGTAACAATGATGACATAATAGACTTCTAAAAGCTAGTTTAAATAGTGCTTACTATAGGATGTTTTGATTAACCTGAACAATATAAAAATCAACATGACATATGTGAAAAGGAATAAAGTGTGAGTTATTGTTCATTCTTTAGGGAATTATTCTTGAGCATGTGTTTCCAGTGGGACCCTAAAGCTGTTAGCTCTTAGCCCTACTCTTCCTTATGTTTTGTCACTGATACGCAAGAAAACACAAAATCATTCCTAATAAAATTGGCAGATGGGATAAAGATTAGAGGAGTGGCTGAATAATGAGGAGACAGAGCCTGCGGTACAGAGGGGATTGGATTGCTTTGGGAATCAGCACAACCAATCAACACAAACTCCAGCAGACAGAGACCACCCTGCTAACAGTGCTAACAAATCTGAAAAGGACTGGGGGAAACCCAGGGGTTTTCAGCTGAACATGCATTTGGGTAAGATGTTCTGCTAAAAGAGTGAAAGCAATCCCTGAATGTGGAAATACTGAATGGGATGTGAAATATGGTGTCCAGCTTTGATGCCCACAGTTCAAGACAGATATTGAGTAGTCAGAGAGTTCAGAAAAAAAGATGAAAGAATCATGAATTGACACTTTATAGAAATATTCTCGGCACTCTGGGTTCCTACAATGAATGAGTTGGAAAACATGGTTCATGAGAAAAGGTTCAAGGTGTTCAAGAGACTTAAGAACAAAAAGTCTCTGCTCACAGTCCAAGACACAGTGTCAAACAGAAACTGGATTTAGAGGGTTCTTCAGTCTGGCAAACAGACCCAAGAACTGGAAACTGAATCAGGAGCATCTGTTCAGACATATGGTCCATACTTTCTATAGGAAGGATGATTTACCACTGGAACATCTTTCCAGTTCTTCGACAAATGTCACATCACTAGATACTAAACACTTCACAGGATTTTTCTCTAAAAGATATGTCCTATTTCAACCTGAACTCATTTGAGAAAAATATGGCCTGCGCAACCCCCATGTTTGGGGGTTTAGATTAGCTGATTGTAATGTGTTCTTGGAACCTGAAAACTGCCATTCTACAAATATGTCTACTTATCAGGCAAAAAGGCAGCAGCAATGCAAATGTCTGCTGGGAAAAGAAGTTCTCTCTTTTCCTGTCCTCCTTCTCCAGGTACAGTCTCTTTTTCCAGTTTGAAGATGTCAGTTGTAGACCAATGATTGTGAATCCCAGTCTCCAAAAGCCGTCAAAGAAAAAATGGGCCACCAAGAACAAATGCTGGAAGATTCACAGAGAGAGAGAAAGCTAGTATGAAAAGGATGCTGTAGACAAGGGACCTCAGCTCAACCCCTGCTCCCAGGCTATTTGAAAAAAGACTCCTCAACAAGGCTGGATAGGCCGATAAATGCCCATCTTAAAGCTTTAAGTTTTCATATTGATAATCTAGGGATGAAATGCTTTTCACCAATATTCTTTCTCCTGTCCTATGCATTTGTGCATGTGTACATTTATAGCAAACCTTTACTTTAAACGATCTTTAGCAGCTGAAATAATTACCTGAAAACACTGTATCACTAAAAAAATCAGTGACCTGGACAAATAAAAATCACTAAAATTTGCTACGTAACCTGCAGAAATTGAGCAGAATAACAGATGGCTCACAGTATTCTTTCTCCAATTAATGGCTAAAGAGAAATAGCTTACTTGAGGGAAAATGACACTTTCCATTTAAACTCGTAGTATTTTAAGGCAACAATTTAGGGGAAATTCTAGCAGGCAATCAGAAGCTATTATGACCCTTAATATTTCAGGACTTGATCTTCACAGGGGCCAAACCCTGGCCTTTCTCTCAGGATGACGTCTTTATTTTATGCTAAGTCTTGTTCCTTCCTTCCATTAAAGTCACTCCAAGCCCAAAAGCATGAGATAAAAAGGTGGTGAGCAGAGATATAAATAATATGTTCACTGCGGAATAAATTCGTATCTAAATTACAGGCCAAGGGGAAAAAACCAGCTTCTGCAGAAGGCTCATCACATTCCCTGCCTTCCCTTTCATATATATTTCTCTACCTTCATTCCCAGACTATTTACTGTTTAATAACTCATTCAAGGTCTTGCTTGAATGCTTTGATGCTTCTCGATTGAATAGATTTTCTTTGGAACATACTCCCTGAGCTGTATGCATTACATTTGCTATGAAATATATTTTGACCAATATATTATCATAAAAAAACCCCAAACCAAATGCACACAATTTTCAGCTAAGTTTTTAAAGACCATTCCTTGACTTTAGCATACCAAAATTTGGCAAAATAGTAATTGTGAGGGTGAAGATAAATTCCTATTAAGGTATCTCTAATATATTTTTATATATGCCACTGAGTTTCATTTTACATGCAGGCTTCTAGATGTTCCTTATTTTGCATGAGTAAAAACACTCTAAAACCAGCCAGCAGAATTGTGCCATCCCCATGCAAACAAATTTCCCAATCAAAAAAATTAAGACTTTGATCTTAGAGTGACAGTAAGATCACAGCCTGGTAATGATTTATTTGTGACACCTTCACTGGTATCTTTGTCTTATCAAGCCTAACTCCTTCTGTGATTAAGGTTTTGTTTCGACTGTTAGCAATACAAGGAGATTTTATCCACCTTAATTATACCTAAAGATTTTCACTTTCACAACATTGAATTTCTGAACATTCAATGGCTGTTTACTTTGTTTCTGATCTATTTCTCTAACACACTTGAAAGTGAATTTTTCTTAAGATTTTTTTTCCCTTTAATTTTTCAAACCCATCTGGATGGTGTAAATATTTTTCTTCCATATTGATTTTTGTCCTTTTTTCCCTCAAAAAATGCTAATTATTTTACTAGCATTAATTGAATCTGACTCATTTATGTTCGATTAGCCATTTCAACACATAAATTGCTATTATACTCCAATAACCTTGCCCACCGATATTATTAATGCAAGCAAAACTACGGGAAAAGTATTAGTTAAATTGTTATTTTAATTAAAAGTAACATTTTCTGTTGAATCCTTTATTCTGCTGTATTCCCCTATGAACTGTAACGATAATTATCCCAAGGTATAAATAAGAAGTTCAGGCTTGCAAAGCCAAGCATCCTACAGATAGGAAATGCCAAAACTAAGATAGGTGCAGATGCCAAATTTGAGCATCTCAGCACCCTTTTAACACAAATAATGGCAGTCATTAAACATAATGATATATTAAATATCCAGCAAAAGTAGAATATATTCAGCAGCAGTCCTGCATTTAGCTGTACAGATTAGGATGCTTTCAAGTACTCAGCATAAAAAGGGTAATTAATCTCACCTAAATTTGCTGTTTGCAGTGCTGCCTCTGAAGTCCACAGAGACTTGTTCCACCTGCTCAAGGCTGGTGGGTGAGCAAGGGCTGGTGAGCTCAACTCTTCTCTCATGATGCCAGCCAGGGAGAAGCCCAGCACTCTTTGTTCCTACAGAGAGAATTGATGTAGGGAGTCCTGCAGGGATTGATGTAGCTCAACCCATTATAAATCCAGTCTTTAAAGAGTGAAAGCAAGGATTCATGTTTCCTTCTCCAGAAGTGTCAGAGAGAGATGATCAACAGATACACAGCAGGTTTTACTAAGCCAAGTACAGGCTTAAGCCTTGTACCATGCCAATTGGAAGAGAGCAAGCTGCACAAATATAGAAAGAATTTGCCTGAGAATTTATTTGCTTTTTGTGGCTGTGGCCAATCTTGTAGGCCGAAGACACTACTTAAAGAAGGTGCTCACACCATACTTCATGGCTGAACACCAGCAACCAAGCTGATGTTCTTAGCAGAGCTTCATCAGCTGCAATGACTGTAAGGAGCACAGTCAGAAACCTGGAAGGAGTGAGCTGGGAATAAACCAAGCAGGCATGTGAACCAGTGTGAGCAGTGTGAGCAGTGAGAGAAGTGTGAGCAGTGTGAAGCAGTGTGAGCAGTGAGAGAAGTGTGAGCAGTGTGAGCAGTGAGAGAAGTGTGAGCAGTGCGAGAAGTGTGAGCAGTGTGAAGCAGTGTGAGCAGTGTGAGCAGTGAGAGCAGTGTGAGCAGTGTGAAGCATGTGAGCAGTGAGAGAAGTGTGAGCAGTGTGAAGCATGTGAACAGTGTGAACAGTGTGAACAGAGTGAGCAGCATGAGCAGGTGGCCCAGCGCAGCCTGCAGTTTGGTTCGTTTGTTCCACAGCTCGCACAGATGCCAATGCAGGAACACTTCACCAGAAGCAAACTCAGTGAATAAGATTTGTGAGGCTGATCCTCCTAATTTTTCAGGATGCAATTTCAAGCCCAATTACAAATAAACCCTATTTAATCTGGATTTCCACCAAAATCATCTACGGGAAAGCTGCAAGTGCAGAGAATTGGAAACCTCACACCTCCTTGTGTGTCTTGATTTACCCTTTAGCTGAGGGCACCACAGCTCTAATGGCCACTGTGCCTGACTACCTCAGGCCCCAGACTGAGGTACATCCATTCTATTTAACAAAGGAGAAGCTTTTCTTGGGGTCCTACCTACCCAAAAGCAATGTCTAAGCAGATTGTTGCAGCATATGCCTATATTAAAGCAACACAGCAAATATAATGAGCTCAACAACAACAGTATTATCTCCTTTAACGGGAGACGACCACAGATGCCATAATTTATGTGGCCATTTACTTCAAACAAAGACTGTGGCATGTAAATCACTCCTACCATCCTGTGATCTATCCAGTCACTGTGCAACACAATGTCTGTGAGTCAATTAGAGAGTAAACTCATGGTCTCAAAAAGATGCTTTATATAAACTGAGGTGCTGCAGTAGGAAGGCTGGAGAAGCTTTACCACCACTATCCCAATAGCTGCCTACTCTCTCCTAGCCCTGGGGATGTATTTTATTTCTCCTTAAATGATTATCTGCCTTAGCTGAATGCTGTTTAAATCCTTTCCAAAGGGCAATGATTTTCTCGGAAACAGACAAACATTCTTCTTTATTTCAGAAACCACGACTCTTAAAATAGAACATATTCATCCTAAATCGGATTTGCAGTCTCCTTCTCACAACTTCCTTTTCTACTTAACCAGTAAAAATCTTAGAAGTGTCAAATCCACATGGGAAAGCTAATGACATGAGGTGGAAAATTCATACATAGAGTATGACATCTGCCTAGCCAATGTATATGTATTTCATTCTAGACAGCAGGTTTCCCTCCTGTGATCACTTCAGAAAAGGAGGAATACTCAGTAACTAGTCTGTGAAATTATGAATATATAAAATTAAAAAATAATTTTTGTAGTGGCTTATGTAGTATGAGATGAAACTTTTGAACTTTGGGTTTCTCCTTCATCAGTATGAGCAATGACATTTCTAAGAAGTACCTATTTTGTAGCTCAGTAATTGGATAAAACAAATTGTCACAGAAAGGAGATGATACAGAAGATACAAC
This sequence comes from Corvus cornix cornix, assembly GCF_000738735.6. Classification (NCBI taxonomy): domain Eukaryota; kingdom Metazoa; phylum Chordata; class Aves; order Passeriformes; family Corvidae; genus Corvus; species Corvus cornix. The sequence goes on along the minus strand of NC_047057.1, from coordinate 12,382,102 downwards.
TTATGTAAAATGAAGTAAAATGTCATGTCAGTGTAAGGTCATTTTGTCTGACACTTCATTTTCGGAACATGGAGCAGATACACAAGATCTCTTTTTTTCCCCCACCAATTGTTCTATTAACTAGGCAAATAAAAGTTTTTTAAATATCACCTTTAGTCTCTTTCCCTTAAATGTAGCCCTTCGAAAGAAAATTAGATCTCGGGTTGAGTATAAAACATTTATCTACTGATACACCAGGGGTTACAGACAGGAATATTTAAAGTTTAAAATCAGCCTCTCAACTAAGTCAAAGGCCCTCACTGAATCAATACAATAAAGTGAAGGCTCATCTGTTTCTGCTCATCTGGTTATAAGGTTACAGGTCAATATGTATTCTATATTTTCTGAAAAGTGGCTCTAAGAAATACGTATGTTTGCAGTCTAAGGCATTTGGAGGGATGTTCACCTGCTCAAGTGTAGGCTCCAGTGTGGTGAACAGGTATATCTGAATTGCTCTTCAGAGTTTGTTTAGAGGTATAACAAAAAGAGGCAATGAAAAAAAACCAGACACTTCTGAGGGTTTGGACTAGATATTTATCTCATCCAAAAATAGAAAAAGGCAACTTCTCTCTCTTATTTAACTATAAAGGAAGCTTCAGATGTAGATGTCTACCTTGGAGATGTCTTAAGGCCTTGCTGTGATCATAAGGCCCATGGCCATTCTCTCCAACATACAGCATAATTTATTTTTTTATTATTATTTTTGAGATGGTGGTAATAAAACATCCATTCTCATCTGTGGCATGGTTCTCCTGTGAGTCATCTGATACTAAGTGCATCTGATACTAAGTGCACCCTTCTAAGTGAGCATCTTTGTTAACATTAACTAAGACCTGGTGCATACAGGTCTGTAATTTTACAGACAGTTACTATACAGAAGTAGTCCTGGGCTTTTATCATATTTTAAACTTAATTTAAAGGGTTTACAACCCCTTCAGCCTCTGTCAATACATTTTCTGTTTCATGATACATACACAATTGCGAGAAACCCCAAAAAGCAGATTTAAATAGATCTGGACTGTCTTATCACATCCTTTCAGTTATTATTTAATAAATTTCTTCCTCTCAGTTTCTCCTTCCAGAAGACAAGCTGGAATTTGTTCAGCTCTGATAGTCTCTTCACAAAACGTGGTTCAGATAGTTTTTATTTGCTGCACTTTTCAGTGAGTATATAACACGTTTTCCCTTTACAATTATGTGCCTTGAACCGCTTTTGATTCCTGTATTCTTGTGAAGAATCTTCTATCTTTATTTGCCTTTTTAAAGGCATTCAATTAGTTCCATCTGATATTTCCTCCTTCCTACATTATCAAAGATATCATGAAGTAGTTTTCATCAACTACTACTTTGGATCCTTGTCTTGAGAATGTCTATCTTCGGAATCATAGCACTATTAAAAATCCAGTATTTCCTTTGTTTTTCTTCCCTTGTGACTTGCAGGAAAAATAAAAAAATGGAGATAATACAATGAAATAAAATTATTACAACCCTTAGAGATGTTTGTGCTCTCGAAACATGAAAGCTATCCTGGAATATGACTATTACCAATTCAAACATGGAGTCTTTTGTCCAGTATGGATCTGGATGCTTTGTAAATATTTCTGGTTTCTATTGTGCTGTAGCATTACGCACAATAATAAGAATAATCAAAATTAAATTTCCCTTATTTTCTGTAATTTTTTTGAGGGAAAGTGAGGAGAGAGAGAGTATAAATTCCTCCAACTAAAGCATTTTATTGATCTCCATTGATGAAAGCAAAATGTAGGGTTATTTTCTTTATTTCTCCCATTTTATTTCTCCTTGCTTTCGCTAGAAATTTTATCTTGCTTCTGAGAAAACTACAAGAATAAAAGGTACCCTAGAGATGCCACCAGGCTGCATTAGGTGATATTTTTAATTCTCTCAGCTTTTTTTTCTTTTGGTTGTAAGTACAATATATTCCTGACTATCTGTTGATAGGATATTTGTCACATTATGAGGGCAGATATTTGATGATGTTATGTCTCTTTGCTACTCTATCTGTTACTTTTTAAGAAGCATGCACTATAATAAATACCATGGAATGTATGAATCATCCAAAATATTACTATTTGGCTGAATTTAAAAATATCTTCCATGTAGGTCTTCTATTTGGTAAATACACAGTGACTAAGTAATTCTTTCTTTTCCTGGATGCCTGAACTGCAAGCACTGGTGTTCTGTGTTTCACAACATTCCAGATGTAGCTGGTATATTTTAAAAACTAGATTATGTCTTCCAGATGTTAGTAGTTTACCTCTCTATCACATGACAGTTCTTATTCGACATCTTCAAGATGTTTATCAGCAGCCTGTCACCTGTACCTGGTTATTTTGTATTCTTATCAATAACGTCAGCTTAAAAAATAATACTAATAAGTAGATACTGATTTCTGCTGAGATGAATATCAAGATTTATTGACCTCAGGGCAAACATTTACCAGAGCAACCTACAGTCAATAATTTCTTTGTGGAGCAATAACCCTTGATGATCATGGAAATACGAAGACGATCTCATGCATGTGCATTAAAGTCTCCCTAACCTACACTGCAGTAGTCTGTAAGCCTACCCGAAAACAAATTTCCAGGCTGCACCTTCTGTACAGAACAGTACAATGATTATTTCTCCTTTAACTGAAAAGAAACCTCACTGAAGAGGAAAGGATTAAAAAAAAGGTAAAGAGATTTCATGAGTAGCCCCTCTGTTCTCATTTCCTCAACAGAACCTTTTCAGGAACAAAGGAAAAATTAATATTCTGTTGCTGGAGAGGATAACTCTTACCTTCAATCATCCTGCCACACTTCCAACATAAACACACAAATCAGGACCTTACATACTTGTTTTTGTTTCTCTACATAATTTCTTTAATAACCAAAAAAGTCTATAAAATCTTCTATGAATTACAATCTCCCCTCAGAAAAGCAGAAAATATTCAGCACAATCTTTGAAATAACAGAATTCGAGATTATAGATTTTTTGTAGATTGTAGATTTTTTGCAGCACCATTGCCATATCATGCCTGATACAATCTTCCTTCCACCACCAGTCTTTACACATGAACTACATCTGAAAAAAAAAAAAGATGGCAAAGAATTGCAAATAATAGTTGTTTGGGTTCTTTAAATAGAACATCCTACTATGCAAATTCCACTTGAGAGGAAAAAATTAACTGCTCTTCCCAGACTCTGATTCAGACGAACCCTTCTACGGATCTTAGTAGGACCAACAGGGAAAATGTGTGTGTGTTAATTTGCCTGCACAAACAGATGTTCCAGATCTCTGTATTAATGAACTTGGCCATGGCAGTCACTTACTGACTCACTACAGGAATGTTGGAGTCATTAGTGTAAGCCAGAAAATGTATGACAATGTTTGAGTACAATACCTCCTCCGTGGCTAAAATGGTCTTTTCCCAACTCCTTCCATTGCCACCTGAAGTATCCTTGTCTGGTGTGAACCCTTCACCTGTCACAATGAGCCCAGATTGTCATGATGAACTCGTATTTTTCATAGAGTCTGATTATCACTTATTGCAGCTTTGTATTACTCCAGCTTTTTTTAATTTTAGTTTGGTACCTCCAGGCTAAGCAAGACTCCAGCCTGAGGTTTGTACACATCACTAAACTCTAAGCACTCATTTACATTTTTGTTCTTTCAGTCTCTCAAGTTTCCAGACTGAGAGAACAAAACAAGTTACCTTCCTTGCCAAAAAGCTTCCTCTTCATACATCTTGTCATTTACTGTGCCATCTCATTTATAGTCAAATCTTCTCATTTATATCCTGATGTACAGCTGACTGTTCCTCTGCATTTTAAAAGAAATCTATCCACCAACTTCTTTATATTCATCATATTTGAATCAATAGATAACACTGCTTTATTGTGCTTCCAGAAAAAATTATCTGCAGAACCTACTACAGTGTCTTCAGACACTTTTACCTCTCCCCTTCACCTGCCTCCTTGGTATTCTACCACATCACTGAAGCTCTCAATGGAAAATACTTCTTCCCTTTGGCTGGGGAGAGGATGTTTTGACCACCAGCTCACAGTTGGGGTTCAAATGCAGATGTCCCAACAGCCACAGCTGGTGGTGACAGTTTTTAGGACATGGCTTGACACTTTCAACTTAAACAAAAGGGTATTTTCAAATCAGGTTAAACTTCACTGAAATCAATAGGTTTCAACAATAGGGTTAGCTACCACCATTGACATCATTACAAATGACAGAGAAACATGCATTTCTAGTTAAAGTCTAGGTACAGTGCATAGAAAGTATTCAAATGTTCTGGAAGAAACAACAATGTTGAGTATTTTGGGGTGCAGGGATATATATATATATATATATATATATGTGTGTGTGTGTGTGTGTGGAGGGGGGAGGGCATGGCCATGAATGTTTAAGGGCAGCTTTATAGTGATGCCTTTTCCTGGTCTTAAAATCAAGAGTCATACACGGTTAGAAGGGGAAAAGGGATTTTACCCTGGTATTTATTTTAAGGATCCTTAGGTGCACACATACAGGTCAAGTGCACCAAAATGCACATCGCAATTCACACCCCCAAAAGATCTGGTCTAACATTATAGGTTTTACTAATTAGCATATCTATCAAAGATTCCCCAATGAGAGGCTCGAGTGAGACCCCCCTCCCCAAGGAGCCTTCCCCTGGATGGTTCTATCTTGGTTTACAGAATGTGTTCTGGAGAGGACCTTGGGGTCTGGGGCACACTGATCCCTAGCTACAAAGCTTCTAAAATGTTTAGTCTCTCAGCTTAACAAACAAGTCCAAGAATGTAGGCAAAAAGCACTAAGAATACAGAATTTGTAAAGAGGTATAACAGGGGTATAAAAGAAAAGGCAAAAAATCTTCATGGCATCAATAGGTGAAGAAACAAGAGGACATCCCACAGAAACAACCCCAGGGCATGGGCACAAGGGACAATGCAAATAAGGGTTGAGCTCTGACGAAAACTCCCAACCAGAACAGTAAGAAAAAAAAGAAAAGACATCTGTGTAGCTACTGCAGACTGAATTCCTCCTGTATATGGATAAAGACTTTGGTAAATCTGGAATTTTGAGAACAGAAATTAGCTAGAACAAGGATATTAGAAAATACACCACAAACATCAACTCTGGGAAGAAATCAAAGGATATGCAAGAAGGAAGAATGGCAGAGAGCCACTGGATGTCCATTTGGCCCACTCAAAAGATTTATGCTTTAGGAAGAGACTGATGCAGCTTGGGACCCTGCCTTTCCTGTCAGTTATGAAGACAGACAGTTTTAGTACAGGGAAAAGTGCTCTAATCCAGAATGGTCTAGGGCAAACTAAAATGGCTAAAGGATGGAGAAAATTTGCCCTGTACCAATGAGAATTTATAGGTATGGGAGACTGAAATGGTTAATGGCTTAAACATTGCTAGAATCATCGAAGGACTACGCCCACTGTAGCAAACTGCAAAGAATCAGCTGTTCATTGACCATGAAGTGTACGTATGCAGGGAAAAGTCCCAGTCCACCTGCTTGCAAGATAAGTATTTCCTTCCCTTGGGAAGCATGGCACTTGAGTCCTACCCCAGTGTGGGTTTTTAAGATGCAGCCAGCATACACGCCAAGAGCAAAGAGCTCTTTCTGTGTGTCATCTAAGACATAGCCTATGACACCTCTTCCAGCGCAGAAGGTGTTTCTGGTTAATAACCAGGAATCATTCTCCCAATGCCATTCAGTTTGCCAGCAGAGGAGCAGCAAGGGAATGACACCGGAGGACACCAACCCACTCCCTTGCCACCTTGCCATGTAGCAATACCCTAGGGGGAAAAGCACCATTAGCCAGTGAGAAAATGCATAACTGAATTTAACCACTCCCTGGGCTCCTCTAGAGTTTTGGTTAGGGAAAAAAAAAGGTAAAAATCAGATCAGAATTGAAGAAAACATACCTTATCAAAGGTAGGAGAGACAATATTTTGAGGTCCTTTCCAACCGAGGTAATTCTATGAGTCTATGAAAATTCAAGTAATTTTAAATAATTTTTATCCATTATTACAAATAAGTGATAACCTAACTCTTCAGCAGGTTAGCCTTGTGTTGGGGTTTTAGGAGTTCTCCTTCGGTTTTTTTTTTCACTTGAAGAATTTTCCCCATACATGTTGCCAGGGGGACCAATTACTGGGTGCTTAAGAAAAACAAAAGACCTGGCCATAGAGGGAGGGGTCCAACTGACTATTCTCTTTCACCTGGGCTTGTGGGCTGTTAGTTCCCGGTGTTTGGATGGAGAGAGAGGCTGAAAGGAATTCGTCAGCGCTGCAGACTTCTGCTTTTTCAGCTGCCTTCCTTCCTTCTACCGGAGAAACACCGGGATTCCCAAGCCCGCCTTCCCTGCCCCGCTGGGAGCCGGGCTGCAGCCACCCTGACCCCGCCATTGCTTCGAGCCTTCGCTACTCTGTAGCCCCGCACACCCTGCCTGCCCAGACCTCTGGGAGTTCCCACCGCAGCTGGGGAGTTTGATACATCTCATCTGCCACCTAGGATTTGTGCTCGTCCCTGCTGTTCCAGCCTGCTGTTCCCGAGGGTCTGGCAGACACCGGGATCGGCTGCCCAGGGGTTTGTGAAGCCTTTGTCCCATCCCTTCCCGGGATCCCGGGCCGCCAGTGCCGCGTGCTCCCCGAGCTCGCTCCGGAGCGCCCCCTGCAGCCGCGGGGGAACCATCGCACCTGCCCTGCTCACCAGGAGCCGCCAGCGCCCCTGCCGGCTGCGAGCGGAACTGCACCTGAGGGGAAAGGGCCCGACAGCCGAGAAGGCTGGGACTGGGTTTGTGGTTCTGTTTGCTGGAACTGCCATAGTTATTGCTGTTTGCTTGCCTTGTTATACACACACACATATATATATATATTAGTAAATAACTGTTATTCCTATTCCACATATCTTTGCCTGAAAGCCCCTTAATTTCAAAATTATAATAATTTGGAGGGAAGGGGGTTGCATTTTTTTTTTCGTTTCAAGGGAGACTCCTGCCTTCCTTGGCAGACACCTGTCTTTCAGACCAAGACACCTTGGCAAGGTGAAGTGGACAGAAAGGATAGAGGAAACAGTGTTTTCACAGCTGAACACAGTCTGCAGCAATGTACAATGACCTTTCTGGCTTGGGCAGTGTACCTGTCACATCTGACAGTCCTAGAGAGGCAGCATGAGACAGTTCACCTCTCTCACCTCCCACATTACCTGCAAATGATATCCTAAAGCCAGCTAAAAATTCTGCTAGAATTGGGATATTTAAAACAGGTCTCAAATAAACAGCCAACTGCTAATCTGACCCTAAAGCCGAAGGACTGAGAGTTGTTCCAAAGGCCTGAAGTTTATTGGAGGTATGTTATCAGCAAAACAAAATTTCATCAGCGTAATGAAAGGAAGCTGTTCACTGAACTGCCCAGCTCTCCAAGCATTCACAGATATGTACGGTTTTGTAGGACTATACACCTATTATAGAATATTTTTAAAAAATGAACAAATTACCATTGCTCTAAAACTGTCCAGCAGACAGATTTGCCACTTTCAAAGTTGCAAAGGCTCCTGTCATTGTCCCAGTATTGGCTTACTAATGTTTCCTGTTCTCATACTGGGTAGAATAAACCAGTAAAAGTTTGGGAAGTAGCAACAATTTGGAGAACTATTGACATAAGAGCATGCTGAGTTGAAGTGGATGGCAACCTTCTACAGCAAAAGAGTAATTCCATGGAGAAAGATCATTGTACAACCAGCAACAAAACCCTGTCAGTAGTGACAGTCATAGACTGTTTGCAGCTTGGCCTGTAGATAACGCTGTTCTGATCATGACTGTGCATCCACCCTGACAACACCTTGAACAGATTCTGCAAACCTGCTTAATTGGAAGAACTGCAGCACTGTGATTGTGCAGCCCCACATGGGGAAGCAACGCTGGTGCCTTGTCAAGCCAGTCTCGCTGAAGTGATAGACTGCAAACACTGTTCTAAGTAGAAAACAAAAATCTGATTTCTCAAAGGAGCAAGCATACTCAGGAAAAAAATTACTGTCTTCTCTCATCTTGTACTCTGCAGAAAGGGAAATGTTGCTGATTTATCCACAGGTGATAAAGTGGGACTGGAAGAACAGATGCCAAAGTAGATGGATTCTTCCCATGTAGAGGGGCTTCCATTTCAGGGCTGCAGAAAAAATCAAGTGCATCCCCAATACTATGAACACATTTCAAAATTTTAAATCACTGAAAATGTTGGAATTTCTATGATAGGATGGCCTCTGCTAAAATAAACTAAACAATGGACATGAAGATGGTGAGTTCAAAAGGGTTTCGAAAAGGATAAAGATTCCAAGCTGAAACCAACACTTTGTCTCCATGACCACTGTCAGCTGTATTAGCTAGGTTCCGTTTTCCTGGTGAAGTACCATGCTCTGTGTGACAACCATGACAATCCCTGGGCCTGCAGGCAGACCCAGAAAAGAAATCTTGTACTTCTCGGAGGCTGGAAGAGAAATAAACAAGGAGTGAAAGTACCTGCAGAGGTTTCAGATCTGGGCTGTTTGGGTTTACTACAAGAAATCATGTGACAGACACAATAATTCCACCTCTCAAGTTTTGAACTATTGATCTGCTTTCTGTTTAGCAAAAAATTAAAGAAACAGCCCTAATTATGATATCTGGGTTAAACCTCGCAGAAAGTGGCAAAATTAGCCACCGTTTTGGCTTTAAGACAGAGGGAAGAGATTGGCTAGCCCTACCCCAGATGAGCTTATCTGCAAGGGTGCACATAGGCACTTGGCCAGCCTGGGCAGAGCAGCTCCACTCAGCTCTGCTCTGGACAGGGATGTGTGTGGTAAGGGAAGAAGAAAGTGAGAACTCAGATGGAGAAGCAGTGAGACATCCCAAAACAGATGGAAGAAAACTACCTACTCCATACTGATTTTGCCTGCATACTCAGCTCTGCAGGGCTAGCACATCTTTATAAGTAATTGCATCCTTTCTGTCTTCATTCAGAAAAAGTGCCCCAGTACTTTTTGGAATTTTTTTTATCTTTACAATGTCCAAATCTGACTACATCTTGCCCGTGTTAGCCCAAGACTTCACAGAAGTCAAAGAAATTTAGTTTTACTTATATTTAAAATTTGAATTCTTGAATAAAATACGTCAACCTGTTAGGGAACTATTCAAAAAGGTTTAACTTCCCAAAAAGGCCAGGATTCAGTCCTTCCCTGGCATAGCTGTGTTCAGTGCTAATCAGCAGGCCTTGTTCCTGGATTCCCTTCACATTAATAAAGAAAAGCATCTTAGAAAAGCAGTGGGAAGGAATTACACATGGTTATTCATTTAGCCCTTTACTGAACTCTGAGTTGGTCTGTTCATTTTTTAAGAAACCTCACGTTTTACCACTGTAATGCTTGTGAACAAAGTGAACAAACTCCCTGTTCTGCATATCTGCTCTTTAAAGAACTCCTCATCAACTGAATTCATCAGCTCCCTGAAGGTACATTTTCAGCTAAGACAGTCAAGGTTGTTTTCCAAGGATATTATTTCTGGGTTAGCCTTTCTAGTTTCTGCCTACTCAGACAGCTAAAGATTTTCACTAAAAGCATGGAAACCATATTCACAATCATGATCAAATCCATTGTGACATATGTATCCACAAACCGAGTAGTTTTATTTTCCTTACCAGTGTGTGCCTTGAGATAAGCAGATAGCTCAGACGAATTTCTGGAGCAAATGTGCTCCAGAGAGGATAACAAATAAAATCTCCCTCATTGGTGGTATGGTGTGAGGAGCAACCGACACACTTTGGAAACTATTACAGTTTCCCAAAAAAACACCATCAAGACTTTGAGAGTTACACACGTCTGCTCAATGGAAAATAGCAGCAGCCACAACTATTAATTGCCATTAATTTTAACTAGCAGTCCAGGTGATGCTGCTGGCTGGGGCCTCCCATGGGGATGGGCAGCCTTCAAGGGCCAGGCAGGTGGAGAACAGCTGTTCTGTTGCAACAGGGGTGAAGGGCAGACACTGGTGCAGGTTTGGGGAGAGGAAAGCAGGGTAACCTAACCCCAGAGCCCCACCGCAACCCTGGAGGCACCCAGGACTTGTGTCACCTGGCAGGAGAGCTACCTGAGAAGCCCAGCTTGTTTGACTTATTCAGGAACATGGATGCGCAGACTGCACCATCAGGCTCTGTATCCCCTGTCCTCCTCCCAGGGGTCCAGCTGCTCCGTTTGAGGTCAGCTCTGCACCGTGCAGTGATGTGATCCTGGGTATAACTGCTGGGAGAGCAGCTAAGCTGTGGGAAAAGGATGTGTGGAGAAGGCTTGACCCAGACCCCCTGTGTTTGGGCTTAGATCTCTTGGTTTTTACTGGAATATACTCTAGGGATGGGAGCACCTGGCCATGTGCCATGCTGACCCTCATGGATGGGCTTCCCTGCCCAACCTTGGAGCTGCCTCTTCACCATGGATGTGTCTGGTGGATGTCTGAACCTGGTTATGCTCATTTCCCTCGCTGTATATGGATGCCACTGTTCCAGGTTTCTGATCTGCTGTGTCAGCAAAAGAACATTCAGTTTGCAAGGTACTTCAAAATCTTTAGAAATAAATTGTGTTTCACAACTGTATAAATGGAATTAGCAATGTGGCAAACTGCACAATGTCTTCATAAACGAATCTGATGAGCAAACCAGCTTGGCCTTTAAGAGGGAGAGGCATAATTTTTGCTTTCAAACATTTTATTCGAACATCAGTGTTTCTGCACCCAGAGATGGTAAATTCTGAAGGACCCTTATGTGCTTTTCAGAAAACCATACCTAAGAAAAATCCTCAAGATTCCTACAAATTAGCCCAAAATTGTAACACAGTACCCAGATATAACACCAAAGACATTTACCTTTACCTAATCTCCAAAAAGGCTATGTACTTGGTCCACATTTTCAGAATACTTTTGGTGGTGTGTTCAGATTTAAAATAACAGGAGCCCATTATCTAAAAGACTCATCAATTCTTTTTGTTGTCTTCCAGATTATTCTAGTATTTTTTAAAATTCAAGCACGTCTGTGTATGTAGCTTTTACACAAAATTACCTAAGTCACAAAATGTATGTAATTAAGTTATCTCACCCCAGCAGCAGAAAGTTACTTGGCCCTAGCAGGAGAAATTATGGTGGCAATTTTAAAGGTTGTAATGAAATATTAGAACGGTCTTTTTATTTCTAATATTAGATGACATCATATACCTCAAAAGCAGCAAGAAATTAAACTGTGGCTTCCTTTATTAGGTAAGTTATTTTAAGGCAGTCAACAAATCACTAGCTCTGTGGTTAAAAACCCTACAACCTGCCTTTTAGCTTCTTAGTTGTGGGCTTGGCTAGAAAAACAAATCTTTTTCATAAACCTGTCTGGGAAAGATAACTACCATTGAATTACTGATTTGTAGCTGATAAGCCTATCTCCTTTACTCCTGCACACCGATCTGGTGTGCATTGGAATTAATCTGGGACACACCCTGAGAGTATTTATCAGTGCACTTCTCCCTCCATGGCCCCTAGGGTCCCGTGGCTGTTCTCAGGTGGGCTTCTTCCTGAGCAGCAGGCTCCACATTTCACTGCCTCCATCATTGCCTCCTCTGTGCATGCATTAAGCATGAAATCAAGCACACTTGTTTGCACCAGCAGCTTCATAACCTGTCCTAGATTTCTGGGAAATAGAGATTTTCCTCTACTCTCTTCCAGTTTCCTTATTCCCAAAAAGTTTGTCCAAGTTTTCCTCACTGACTTTTTCTATTCCAGTATTTTTTTTTTTTAATTCAGAACATTGCTGTCATCTCAAATTTGTCTTGCTAAATACTTTTGCTTTCAATTCTAAGACTCCCACCCACCACCATTTATCGGTAAAAAAGATGAATTCAGATGACTAATAAATCTTTTGAGCTCTTTAGTGTTTGCAGAAACGTTTATTTGCCACAAACACTGACACAATATACAGAAAACTCCTCCATTGCATTTGAACTGTTAACAATATCAACTGTTAATGCAGACCTTTCACATAAAAAAAGCCAGATAGCTTAAATTTTCCCTTCAACTTCAAAATGCCTCTGTATGGAAGTGACAGAAATTAGCTGTATTCAGTAAAAGCAGTAGGGACGTGTTAAACAAAGAAAACTCTTGTTCATTTGGCCTCTCACTGCCTGACTATCACTTATGCTACCCACCACTACCCAGGTTCTCAGGTCAAGGGACAAAGTAGGCAATCATGTAAATGACTGCAGTACAGACCTTTTTCTCCCATCTGCCTGCAAACAGAGAAAAAGAGAAACCACGTTAAAAGCAATCACAGTCACTTCAGCCATCTAATTTTTCTGGGTCTTCTCACATCTCACCATGGTTTCAGTGACCTTACCTACTTCAAAGAGAATCACCAGAAAAAAGCGAGGAGGGAAATAAGCTCCAAGGACTGTCAGTGAGCACAGGAAGTTGCATTGTCCTTTCATAAGTGAGCCTTGATGAAGGTGTTAGTTTGTAAGTAGCATGATATTCCAAGAGAAAAATAAAGCTATAAGGCTTTTAAAAACCTCTCTCCAGCTCAACAAAGAATACCATAAATGCCTATCATTACCCTACACCATCTTGCAACAGAAATAGATTCAAATTGTTTTGATATACAAAGATACAAATAATCGAAAGGAGAAAGAACAGCTATAGGCAGGAAAGCACAAAGTTGCAGCATTTACTACAGAAAAGTACACACTAATAAATAGGCACATTTGGGCTTTTTATGGTCACATATGTGATATTCAAAAGTCCCTGTTCAGACCTGTGTCTCATAGATGTAGATTTTGCTTAGACAAAGAGCAAATGAACCCAAAGTTTTCAAAGGGCAGAAAAGAGCAGGAGAGAAGGAGGGAACACTCCTTATCAACAAGCAGCAACAGCTCCTAAGGAGAGCTGTGACACGCATCCATCACCTGCGTGCTCAACAACCCACTGCAGCAGATGCAGAGTAGGCTAACAACAAATAGCCAGATCCAAAACTGGCGAAAGATTCCAATCCAACAGTAAAAGCTTTGCAATAGATTATGGCCAAGAGTGAATGTAGGACACTGGAAAGCTGAGTTCAGTTAGGCGTTAGCAGTTTTGCAGTCAATGAAGTCTTCCCTTCAATGTGCTACTTCCCTCACAAAGTAATGATTCACCATTGTTGTTTTCACCAGAAGAGCTGGATTTATTGCTCTCTACTCACTAATGAAGTTGGTTCTCATCACTTTTCAGTGCAGCCACTATTTTCCAAGATAAATGTTGAATAAGAGGGAGACAAAGAGGAAATCACCAGTTTGCCCAGGCATCCCTGAGGAAAGACTATAAACTTGCCTAACTTGCAAAGCAAATCCCACCTTATATGTGGAGGCCCATGAACAGACTGTTTGGGTCTGGATCTGCCACAGCAAAGAAACTTGAAAAAGCAAACTTCTGTGATTCATTTCTGGAACATGGTTATGCCTAGCCCTTGTTAAGTCAATGCTAATGGCTTAAGGTCTGCTGTCCTAAGTTTTTACAGAAAGTTAAAGACAATCCTACACATAATGTTTGTGATTAAGGCTATATAGCAGATTAAGGGTACTCTGTAAGGGTACACATTCATCTTTGAGCCCCAGCTTAGACTCCTTTCTCTACTGACCTATGTAAGAAACATAATCAAGCAATGATGATGAAATAATGAAACCACTGAAATACTTTAAAAATAGACGTCCTTGGAAATACATTCTATCTCTCTGCCTTATCTGTTGTCTGTTGATTTTAAAAAGTGAACTATTTGGGGTAGGTACTGTTCGTACAGTACGTAGCACACTGCTGGCATTACTGAAACATGAGAAATGAATCATCCAGGTTGGGTTTTATAACACTGCCTTGTGTCCAACCTCGACAGGTCTGCAGGGTGCAACCCAACAGATTGGCCACTGGTCACCTGAATTTATGAACTCCATAAAGAACTTGCCTTCACAGGACAGAAGATGTTGTGCTATAGTTGGCAACAAAGTTTGCCTCATATGTGGGCCATATAATCATGCCACCATTCACAGGAATACCAAATTCATTGTGTTTTCAGATGGCCTGGTAAATGGGAGAGTATTCCAGTTAAATTTCCCATATCAGTATTCAGCCAAATAAAATTATCTGAACTGCTAAGGACTGTTAGGCTCATGTACATTTTTTAAACCCTTCCATCTGGTCTATTTATCAAGCATATGCAGTAATAACAACAAAACAGAAAAACTCCTAAAACCAAACATAGTCACTCATGCTCCAATAGGTAAGTCTCACTTTGGAGCTCCTTAAAGCCACCCCTAGTGCATCTATTATGTCAGAAAACTCATTATAGCACTTTTATCTGAAATATTGCAGATATTAATGTAAATGGGAAAGCACTGACTGAAACCAAAAATAATATCTATACAAGTTATGTTAATAATGACTGAATTAATTACTGAACAGCACAGGCCAAACATACTAATATGGATGTAACCTTATGACACATCCACAGCCACAAAAAGGATGAAATAGAAGACATTCCTCTTCACAGTTAATCTGGCTACACTGCCATCTGTGTTACGATATGGAAAATCTTCCAGAAATGGCTAAAGGCTGTAGCTCTTAATTATATATTGACAGGTATAGTTACTCTCTCTCTGATCAAGGAAATTAATTTTCATGAGGAAAGTACCAACTTTACACTTTTTTTCTTCAGAAGGCAACAGTAATTAGATGTTGGACAGACAAAATACTGGTTATGGCAAGCTTTCCTTATTAATCTCATACAGAAAAAGAAAGTGTAACACACCACAATAACACCCCAAGAAATACTCTGAATTCTTAGAGAGGCCAGGAAGGACAGATATTAAATTTTGGGAAAGTTTATAGGAAGGCATGGTCTTTAATAAGGCCTCGTTCATTTATTAATGAGAACTGATAGTAAAGGGCTTCCTGTAAGGTATGAGGCAGGAGGGGAAAAGAGACATATACAATTAAAGAATGGCTATTGACAAAAAGCCTTTGGCCTTTTTAATTTATTTATTTGGCCTATTTATTTCCTCCATAAGGGGCAAACACAACAATAGCTTTAAGACCTGGTTCTGTGGAGCTGCACAGCAGGCAAGTACATGCAAGAAAATTCCTCCTTTCCCAGCTCACTGCAAGTGACAGGCAGGATTGTTCCCTGCCTGCAAAGGAAGGGAGGGAGACCAGCTGGAGGTGGCTCAGCCGGGGCAGAGGGGAGCCCAGGACATCACATCAGGCTCAGCACACCCATGGTTCGGCAAATGACACCTCAGAGGCTGCTGTGCACTGCCATGAGCCAAGTGTTTTGCAGGCAAAACAGGAAAGAAGCTGGTTTATGCTGGATTCCAGCACTGCAGGATGGTCTTGTGTGTGCTGTAACTCTGGAAAGGGGATGGCTTTTCTACTAAACCTAAAAGATGCCCACTCCTCATCACAATGCAACCAAAACCTTTCTGGAGTTTTCCATCAATGCGAGAGGCATCCTGGGACAGCCATCATGGGCACCACCAGGACATCCTCCTGGGCAGGGGACAACTTCTAAGATTTAGGTATCTAGGCTTTCTGATTCCAAGGAAATATTTGATAGTGGGTATTCAGCATCTTGCACAATAGGCTACTCTGGATTATTCCCTTGGGTAATTCCTGCTCTAGACAGGAGATGACTTTCTCATTACCTTCAGTTTTGCTGGAACTGGCAGAGTGCTGCATGTGGTTTTGATCATTGCAAGTCAGCATCTTCTAATGAAAAATATTTTTATTAAAATTTCCAATCAGCTACATGGATCATCTTGGAATTACACCATGAGGTTAGCTCTGAAAACAACAAATTTTTCCCAAATGTTTTCTCTGATGGATTTGAAAATGCCTTTGCATACATTACTTCTGAACCAATCTTGTCACTAAATCCTATAAACAGACACTGAAAATGTCTCCTTATTGCTGTTCATCATTGGATAAAGCAATTGCAAACCTTTTACAGTGTGAACTGATAGCGGCCAAAGCCAGAATGTGAGTGATTCATGTAAATCAACAGCTCCCAGCCATATTATTATGGATTAGGGATGCAAGACACAGCATTACTAGCAAGCATCTAGGAAATGCAGAAATTAAAAGCGTCACCTCTCCCTGAGTCTCACACCAAGCAGCAGGAGAGATGCCCTCTCGAATTGTCTACTCAAGCAGAGAGGGCACCACAGAGCACCATTAATGGGAAGGTCTGTATGATTGTGTAGCACTTGCCTATTTTTAAGTTCAGAGGAATGCAGCATGCATTATTTATTTAGTTGTGCTACACGGTAATTAGCAGGGCTGGAAACTGGAGAGCACAGCCAGTTAAGAGGTCAGATGTGCTCCTGTCATAACTCTGCTAATCCCCAGCAATCTGCCTCGAGCTGTCAGCACCATTTGCAAGTGCTCTGTTATCTGCTGCAGTGAAGCTGGGTAGCCATGAGTCTCCTTGGGCTTCTTAAATAAAGTCTTCTTTTTCTCTATACAGACTTTGACAGAAAGAAAATAATACACATGTTCTAACATAAATATTCTGTGGCCTTTTTTGTATGACCTTTCATCGCTTTAAGGATTTGCAAGAAATTATTATCTTGGAAATAGAGTCAGGAAAAGCAGTCAAATTTTGTACAGGAAATCAGGTTTTCCTTAGAAGCCAGCATTTTACACAACACTTTTACAGTTAAAATATTTTTACAAAATACCAACAGTTAATGTCGGACTTTTCTTTGGCATCTCAGCTGTACAGACCTGACAGGCAGGTGGCTCAGTGACTGTGGCAGACAGAGGAATGAGGACACAGATCCCTGTCGGTGGAAAAAGGGTGAATCAGATATGTGGACAGGCTGAGTGAGTGGCTTGGCACTGGGGTGACGATTGGAGAATTTTGGCAGCCCAATAGGGTGCAGAAAAAGGCGTGTTTTCAGGATATGTTGGACTATAGGAGGAGCAAAGTTAGTTATGACTGATATGGCAGAACAGGAGCTCCCAGCACCCTTCCATCTATGAGAACTTTGGCTTGCATTGCTCTTCCCTGCTGGAAAGCAAACATCAGAGGAAAAAACTGTCCCCCTCATGGCAACTGAAGTATGTTCATCCTGCAAGCAGTCAGATGTTGAGATACCCTAGACGGTTATCTCACAAAGTTACCAGACTACAGATCTTTGAGCAGTCTGACCAATGCTGCTTCATACCAAGAGGCTTTCAGTAGCCAAGCAAACCAGGCACCTTGACCTCATGCTTCAGGCTCGAGTGCAGCCCTGCCCCGAGGGGCTGCTGAGATGTTCCCTGAGAAGATGGAGGTGAGGAGAAATGTGAAACAGACACCTGATTTTGCAAAAAGCCCAGCTGCTGTTGGCCCATTCCTCCTACAGTGCAGAAGCCCCAGGTTCTGGGTTCATGGCTCTGAGGCCCATGAGCTTTAGGTTTTCTGGTCCGAATCCCAGCAGGTCCAGCACTGTGGAGTATCTTTTTCCTAAGCCATCTCATCTGCTGACTAGCTTGAAAGCTTATCAAAATAATCTTAAGCAGACAAGCTACTTAGGTAGCTTCCTTCCACACCTCCAGGTCTTAGGGACAGGAATTCCAGCTCATCTCCCTGTAAGCACACCCAGCCTCCTCAGAGTCCTTTGCTGCCAGGCTGCTTGTGCAGGGTGTCTTTGCCCCCTTACACTCTCTCAGATACATGGCAGCAAAGTGAACTAGATCCATCCTGCCCTTACCCAACCCTCCAGTGTTTCTGCAACAAGTCCTTCCTTACAGCCTTATGCCTGTGCAAAATCTTTGGTAGGAATGGAAAGCTGCACACAAAATGGTGTTCTCTAATCCAGATCTGAACTAGAAAGAAATTGGAAAAGAAATAGTAACTGCAGGAGAAGTAGTAATATTAAAAGTTTTTAAATATGAGTTGGTTAGGAACCTGGTGAACTGGTAAGAGAATCCAGTTTCTGTTTATTTTTTTCTTTCTTTAACTTAAACCTGAATTAATTCAGGGAAGCCATGTGAGTCACATTAACCAGGAGGTCAGACTAGGTGTTCAAGGCAATCCACTTTGTCCTTTTGGTGTATGAAAATCAATGAAAGAGATGACAGAAAAGGCAACTCATTCTCTGTACCAGATTCCAGCACAGAGACCAGCCTAAACACCAGTGAACAATGTCTCAGCCACAAAAGAGGCACTTCTCCCTTCCTACTGCAATCTCATGCTGTTCTCCAGGCTCTTACACTGAGCTAAGGCAAGGTCCTTCTGGCATTGCAGAGAGTGTGTGTGCTGCTCTTTTAGCCCCCATGCATCAGACTCCTATGGACCACACTTTTGGGGTCCCTGAATCCCTGCATGCACCCGAAAGGGCTGTCATTTGGGAGATTTCACACGAGCAGGCTTTTCATTACACAGTTTTACTGTAACATTGTCATCAGCTGCACCAAGAAGTATGGCCTTAGACAAACCTGGATTCATCTCCCTTTACAAAGAAAGAAAAAACCAGAAAAGGCCATTCAATACTAAGTAATACCTCTTTGAAAACATAGCATGAAGTTTTTTGTTAATCTAGGACATATTATCATGTCAGGGTCTAATACAGTGACAATCCTCCCAGGTTCAAGCAGTTACAACTCTGCATGGAGCTCCATTTAGAGGAATGTCTGGCAGTCCTAGCAGGGGTAATCTGGCTATAAAGAGACTGGAGCTATAGGGTACAGACCTGGACATGACACATCTTTCCCAAGCAACCTTGAACCAGTCTCAGAAAACCAACATCTTTGGACTTAGACTCGAGTCTAGACTGCTGGTATAATTTCCTTTCCGCCTCAATTTTCTCCTCATGTTCTCCTCATTAACTATCAGCAGAGCTGCCCTGCTGCTGCTGAGGTTGAGAGGCTCAGCTCATGGAAGTTTGCAAAGTGCTCCAACACTCTTAGATCAGAGAGTGATCAGAGAGTGCAAAGCAGGAATGAGAAACCTTTTCTTCCTGAGGCCCGAACAGGCTTTTAACAGGTTATGTATTAACCTCTTGTTCTCCAACAATAATTCCCAAAGGAACCCAACCAACATGGTGGGGTGGCATGGTCTACATAAAATAAAGCTACAGGTTATATCCAAACACATCCCAGCTACAAAGTAGCATGAGGTGATTTATTAGGCACTTTTAGAAATGTTAACACATTTCTACACAGACATCAGTAGCAAGTAATTCACACAGCTGACTTAAAGAAGAAACTCTATGATGTGCTCAAAGCCACTAAGAGTACTTTTGCAAAGTATCAAAATTGCAATTCAAAACTAGAAAATCCTGACTTTTACCTCCCTGTTTGATCTGAGAGCAGGTTGCCTTCCACTTAAGAGCTGAAACTCCATATGCAAGCGATTTTTCATTCCTACTCAAATTGCTTTAGCTATTTTTAGGTCATATGAGTAGAATAAATATCATTAAGGATTTTTCAGGCATTTTTAGAATCGCTTCCTAACTAAAGAAGAGATCCTTTTCACAAAAATATATTCTTTAGTCATCTATCCATAAAAGCACTCAGATCTTTTGATACTGTAAAAATCAAATAATGAAAAAATACTGAGTTAACATTAGGAAAGCTGATACTGTACATTTATGACAGCTATTCAGTATAAAAACTTCTAGCAAGCGCAGGTACAGAGCTGGACTGGAGGCAGAGCCAAGCTGTGCTATAGTGATTTAGAGGAAGAGACCAAGCAATTAGAAATGAGGACTGTGAAGCAAATGACAGGGCATTACCACTAATATCTCTCAGTGAAGTTTGGTAGAACATTCTTTAAAAAAACTCAGCTCAATCCATGGACCTTAGCCCAAAGAGCCCTCCCATGACCACTTTTGAGCAGTGGAGTTTAGTGGCTAGGAGTGGATCACAAGTCAGGAGATGCAGACTGTGTTCCCAGCTCTCCCGGCACCATGCTTAAACCATCTCTGTTCTCTCTGCCACTGCGTCCCTTCCTGCCTTGCCTGTTCTGAACATGGAACATTTTGGGGGACAGTGGCCTCTGTACCTCTTGGACAGGGCTTAGCACAGCAGGGCTCAATTCCCAGCTGGACACCTTCCATGCCGCCCACATGGGAGCCCCACCGAGGGAACAGGCCAGCTGCACTCACACAGCACCACCCTGTACTTACCCTGAGATGGCTTTACAGACTGCTCTTCCATGCAATCAGAAACATCACAGGCCTGCTTTTCTCCATGCACATGTTCCTGCTGCCTTACCTGCATGTTTGACACCATCTGTATCTCTCCTTCATCCCAATTATTTTAACAACATCCCCACTACATGGAATAACTGAGAGGTTGCCAGAATAACATCCTCTTCTGCTCAGCCAACTGATAGAAATAAAACTAGGAATGTTACTTGCCTACAGTCCCAGGAGGTGCACATAGTAGATGCAAGCCTACAACTGAGAGCTTCCTTGACTGCCCCCATCAGCAAAGGGTTGCCCTTTCTTATTTTTATCCAGACAGGCAATAAGCTCCTGTCACAGGTGCTGAATTCAGTGAGACTTGTCCTCTTGGGTGTTTGCTACAAACAATGAGACTTTTTGGGAAGGATTTTACAGACAAATAAAAATGGCATGAGAACACAAGAGAAGTTCAAGCAGGAAGCAGGACATAAGATGCTATCCTCTCTGCTTCTCTGACACATCTACTTAGGCTGGAAGAGATAATTCTCTGATGTTTCCAGGTCCCAAAATGCCAGCACTGGAGCCAGGTGGCCACTGCAACACAACAGAGCAGCCAAGGGCTCGTTCACACTGTAAGTTGTGCCTGCTCTGCTGTCAGCCATCCTTAGCTGTCCATAATGAGCAGAAGGTGACAATAGAGGTGACAATGAAGACAGGCTATGGGGCAGAAGTTGGTAAGTAATTAAGTGTTCTGAGTGACTCTGAATACCCAAAGAGAAACACGACCTGCTCAGAAACCAGGCGTCACTACTTGATGAGTTCCAAGTCTGAGTTCTAAGAAAATTGGCCAACTGTCAAAAGAGAGAACACAAATCCCTTGGTCACTCTGCAAGACACACATGTATTTGTGTATACACTTATCCTAATAGTTCAATTAACTGAGTCTTAAGCCCCACGTTTAAGAATGCCCTTCACAGTGCAATGCAGTGAAGTCAGTATGGACAAGTATGACAAAACAGTGAATATTCGGCATTATTTCCGAAAATGAGGAGCTCCAGTCAGCCCCAAGAGTACTCTCCCTAGGAATTAAAAGAACAAGCAGCACTATCTTCACTTCTCTGATTAACCTGAAGCTCAAATATGCACATTTCAAAGACCTGCTCAGCATTTTCAGTATTTTTACCCCTTTCAAAAAGGAGAAAAAAGAACACAGCTTTACAGGGCATTTGGCTGGATCACATTCAAAAAAGATTTCTAGTTTTGAAGGCATACAGCCATTTCATCACTTTGTCCAGTGAATCTCCTTCAACATATACCAGTGTGAAGAGTAATCCCCAGCATATGCTGGCTGTAGCAGGGGATTTTCTGCTCCACTACTTCTGAACATCGCCAAGCAAACACTGGACGAATTGCACATGAGAAGGGGTCAGTGCCATCGTGAATGTTTCTTCTAGACAGCACAAAAAAATCCAGCATAGAGAATAGAAAGGTAGAAAAATCTGTGAAAAATCACTTTTCAATTATTCTTTTACTCAGTGCTACTTGTTCTTCAGTAAAACACTGCAGAGTGATTCCCTTGCAATCAGAAGGAGAAAAAACCTCCACTCTTGGCAATCTATTTTTGGAAACTGAAAATTTCATTCTGTTTTTTTCTTAATTCCTCCTTAGAGGAATTTTGTGATAAGGATGTAAGCCTTGTAGTTTATTAGAAATTATACAATTAACATTTAAAAAACCTACAAGTATTGATTTTTTTGTATTAGACTTTGCTTTTATAGACAATCATTGCATAGACAAATTTATCTCTCTTAGGTATTTTTCCAATATCTAACATTTCTCTGCATGCTAGCACTTACTGTCATACCTTTTCTTGTAGGCTTATTAACCCCTTCTGCTGTTTTTCTGTCCTCCACATAAAACCTTTTTTTAAAACAAGATCATCATTCAGCCCTGTCATTTTACCTAGATTTCTAAATTTTTGTCTCACTAGCTGCTTTTCCTACTAGGTTAAAGATTACTCTTCTATCCTAAAAACCATACATTTGGAATTTTTCACCTCTGAATCTCAGGCTGCAGTTTCTGGAGTAATTGTTATTTTGTCCCCATTTTTGCTCACCCTCAGAATTTCACTAAGTATCTCAGAAATTTTGTGATTTAGCAGAGAGACTGTTCTTGGAGATCTGTGCACAAAAATGTCACACTAACCTTCAGAGTTCTAGACCATTCTGGAGATGAGAATCTGAAAGGATATTACTCTAATGGCAATTAGTCCTTCCAAAATGTATTTGAGTTTTGTGATGCTGTATTTTCATGAAGACTTTTGATTCTAGAGGGTCTTGGCTCATGACTACTTATGGTTAGTTGACTCATGGTTAGTTTACAATCAAATTTGAGAATTCAAGTATCACCAACAGTTGCATCTGAATCCACATGACTGCCAATTCTGATTCCCACTATGTAATGTATCTTCAGACATCATGACTCTCACCTCTGACCTCTCATCTTCACCACATCGTTCCCACCACCTCCTAGGACTGCAAGAACAACAGCTGCATGTCAAAAGTGCCATCTGCCATGGCACTATGGTCCTCCATTCCTTTCAAGTTCAGCCACTTGCACAACCATCAGCCCTATAACAGGCTGTGCATGAACGGTACCAGTTTGATTGGACCCAGACAGCAACAGAGTAGAGGAAGAGCCTGGATTCTGTTCTGGGCTCTGCTACTGATGAAACACAAAAACTGGCAGACAGCAAAGCACTTTGCCCTCAGTTGCTGAAAACTGGGAGAGTGATAGTTATGCCTATCCTTACATAAAAAAATATTTTGAAACAGTTGGCTGAAAGCCACTATATAAATGCTAACTATGTATTATGAGACACTGCTCCTACTTTAGGGCACTTTGTCATTCACAGATGTTATGCACAAACCATCTACTTAGTCAGCCACAACCGTATTTTTTAAATCATGGGATATCTGGAGAAAATAAACTCGGTAGCCATCTCCTGGGAAGGGAAAAGAATGATCCTGACTCTGGCAGCAAACACTCACTGCACCTCATTAGAGTTTCTAGCAGAGTAAAGGAACCAATATTAGCATACTGCTCTGTACAGCAATAGCTTGGTAAAACTCCATGGTGTGTGTTACCCAGTAAAGCTGACTCATGGACCTGTCTGGCATTGAAGTCTATAGATCCATGAATTCATTTTATGAAGAGAAAAAGTCTCCCAAAGCATTTTCAAAATTCAAAACAGGATGCTGATGGTCAGGCAATCCTCCGACTGGCACTTAGTGCTGGAATATGTCATTGCCCACAGAAAGAAGAAATAATCTCTCTTAAACCTACCTGCAGAGGAGCAACTAATACACAACAGTGGATATACTCGGTGGTAACAAAGGTTCATCTAGTCTGGAACGACATTTTCAACAGCAGACAGTATCAGACACTTGGAAGCAAGATGAATTTGAAGTGGTTTTCTCCCATTGCGTCATCCTTACTCCCACCAGTCTGCTCCCTACAGGGTGAAGCTGTGCCAAACATGCAGACCAGTACATATAATAGCCATCACTGGATCTTTTCTCTCTTAATTGTCTAATCCTTTTATGAAGCAACCTGTGCTTCTGCTTTCCACATCCTTTGGCAACAAACTGGAGCAACAAAATGTGCTGTGATGTACCAGCATCACAGCACCATGCTCTGCACCCTGCAATGATGGGGAGAAGGACTAGCCTCATTCCTGATGGTGGTACTCCCAAGCCAGCTTCCTGTGTCCTACAAGAAAAGAAGAAGGATGCTAGATGTGCTATGCAGCTTGTCCAAAGCACAATTTAGGACAATTTTCTGCTGTTCTCCTCTTTGACCTAAACCACAAATATCCAAAAGAAACAGAATATTACACTGAAGAGCGGGGGAGCTTTCGAAGAGGCAGCATAAGAACATGCCCTGTTTCCATTTCTAGTTAGTTGTCCTCCTTGTGGGACATCCATACCTTCACTTCCCCTTCATGGGAAAACTCGTGTAAGATAGGATCAAGTTGCCTGCAGGTGAAATGAAGCCTGCAACAGCCACAACAAGCTTCAGGGGATAGGTACAAGCTGGATTAATGTGCTGCCCTCCATCAGGAAGAGCACTTCCTCATGTGCCTCTTTGTGGACACTCCTGCAGAGGCCCCTTCCCCCTGCCATTTGCCAGCAACCATGTTTGCATAACCTGAGTCAGAAGTTACAGTCACTCTAGTTAGTCCTTGCACAAGAGTGCACAACCCGTGTAGCTACCACAGCTAAAAGATATGGGGGAGAACCTGTACCAACCCCTCACGAGCCCCTCTGGCCATGAAGACTTTAGTCTCATGCATTTGGGGCCATAAACTGGAAATGACAGCAGAGTAATCAGGAGAGTATAATGCTGTGCCTCCTAACTCTCCTGAACCTCCACTGATGGTATAGGAGAAGTCCAAGCAGACATGGAATTAAATCACTTCCCTTACGTTGGACTAATCAAAGCTGCTCTGTAAATGACAGATTGCTAACAGCTCCCTTAATGACATCACCCAATATGTCATAAAATCTGCTGCCAACACTAGGGATTTTTTCCCCCAGACAGAAGTGTTCTCTGGCTGTGGAGCACAAGTCTCATTGGCTCAAGAAATAACCTATAAAAGGTTCTCAGTGCATAAGGTAAGTATCACCCAAAAACTCACTGAAGAGTAAAATTATCCTTGGCACTGCTTTCCTGGAACAGTGCCCCATGTCAGATTTTTCTAAGCATTTGTGATTGAAATTATCCATCCACCATCTCTGCAGGTAGCACTAAAACTCACAGCTCAGGAGCAGTATCCAGATCTTTGCCAGATTATTAGCCTTGGGTGAAAACTCTTATCTTCTTATTGCTTTCATGCTTTTTGGAAGGAAACTCTTCCCAGATGGGTATTTGCATTAGAGAAGAAACAGATATACTTGTAGTACAATAGCAAGGATTATTTACCTGGAGTTTCACTATTATCCCTTTACTTCCAAGCTCACATCAGTTCTTTTGCTAGAACCACAAGTGACAACCAGAGCATACATAGCATGAGCAGCCTTTGAGAATTTCTCAGAGACAATTTGCAGGTTCTCTATTTTTCAGACACCAGTAATCTAGCTTGCAGCAGTGCACCACAAATGACTACCCATCCTTTAAAATGTTACAGTAGGACTCACTTGGGCAGCCATCAACAATGACCACACGAAGAGTGCTTACTTACCTGTTCCTCTCATTCTGTGCTACCTGTATTTTCTCACCAGCATGCCTTGTGTGAGAATTAGCAGAGTTTCATAGACTGTTTTCAAAAAGGGCAAATATATTCATGAGGAGAATACCTCACTAAGGGGAGCCAAGGGTGAAGGAGAAAGTCCTCCTTCCTTATCGAGACAAACTAAATTCTGCTTCATAGTGCAGTGTATCGAAAGTCTCCAAGATTTGGTCCTTCTGATCAAGGTGAGGTTGCCTCTCTCTGTTCAGTTGCAGAAAATCAGTGTTGGCTGCTGTTCCTCTAAGTCACTCTGTAAACAGATCCTCTTCTCTATGCATGCCGTTCTTCCTGCATCCCATCACCTATCCACTCAAAACAGTCACAGCTGAACAACCAAAACATGTATAGGAGAAGGAAAAAGTGAAATGCTAAATCTTGTGTGAACTTAAAGCTAGTGCACTCATCTGCAAGGTCTCGGGATGTGGCTTGACTGCCTTTGGTAACTCCTTGTGTATCAAGTGTACTTCTGTTCCCTGCAGCAATTCTTGCCAACAGAACACCCTACAGCACACCAGTGTGCTGGGGATGCTGAGAACCAGTGGTCTGAGCAATCTGTCACTCATGTACGTTCAAAAGAGAATCACTGCAGAGGCACTCACTAGCACTGTGAGTAAATGAGCCATGAGCTATATATCTGGCTATGCTGCAGTTCTTTTCTGAAAGAAAAAGCAAGTCAAAAAGGAAGTGTAACACTCAGCTGAATGCTGAAGTGACCAAATAAATAGGATTAGCTAAACCGTGCTTATCTGTCAGTCATTCCTCCCTGTATGGAAACAGTCCTCTCAAGCTTGCCCATGATGATGACAGCCTCAGTACCTGTTTGGGTTCCTGAACTGATGCATTTCAAGCTATGTCATCTGGTTATGGTATGCGCTCATTTTGGTCTTGTCATCCAAGGGATAAACATGGTTTGGCCAAATGTGTTGCACTACAAGTACTTCCAGTGCATGGAATAAAATGCTAAAGTAATCCTCCATGAATTTTGTTCTCAAATTCAGATCTGCACTGCCATGACTGCAAAGTGACAGATGTCAAAACCAAGCCGAGTACCTCATTAATGCAGAGATAAACACACAGAATATGTTGTTTGGAATGGCAACGCAGTGTGTTTATGTATGTATGCCACTATTTATCATTCTACAGATGGTTCCTCACAGTGATGTACATCCACAAATATGTTTAATTTTTCCTTTTCCTTTTTTAGGTAATTACCGTTTTTCCTTGTTTACACTGACTACTTCTAAGATGGCCTAGAGATCTCTGAGTTTCTGTGAGGGCAAGGGGTCACACTGCACAAAGCAGACCAGAATCAGCATGCAATCAGTTCTTTGCAGTAATAACAGTCCATGCCTGTAGAGCATTTTTAAAGAAATTATCTTGCTCTCATTTTATAGCCAGGAAAGCCCAGAAAGGTGAAATGACTTCCCCAAGGTCGCACAGCAGGCTCTTCTCAGTACATAGTTACTATTGTTGCAAATTGGGTAGCTCATCAAGCTTATGCTACTCACACCACTCAGATACAATTCAAACAATAATTATTATTTCTACTGCAATTTACACGGCAGTCAAAGCTGGAGGCCACAATCAGGATTCAGCTTATGCTGGGCTCTGTTCAAACACCAAATCAAATTCAGTCCCTGCTCCAGGGGGGCTTGCCATCTCAGTAGGGACATAATTCAGTGGGAACGCAAATTGCACTAGAAAGGGAGGGAAGGAGAGAGGGAGAGACAGAAGGCAGTAACCTCAGTGTAAGGTTTCATTTTGTTTTGGATAACTGAAGTTTGGAAACTTATTATTACTTAAATTATTTAGGTTAGCAAGAAATAGAAATGCATTATTGACAGTCACCTGGCTAGTTACTGAGGTAGCAGTTTATCTTCATAATCTTAATTGCACAAATACTTTACTTTCACTCCTGTGGTCTTTGATTACATTGAGAGACAGCAATTGGATTCTACTCTTCAGGGGACTGACTCGCACTGCACTCACCCAATATTTAGAGTACACTCTACTTCCTAAGGAGTGATATTATACTTAATTTTACAACTCTCTCATCAGCTGTTAGGGTAATTCTTGCTGTAGACCTTTTTATACAAAATGTGCTTATACATTTTACAACACATGAATATTTGGTACACTAGCCATGAGCTAATGAATTCATTTCACTCATGCTAACTTAAAACTGCTACTAAGCTCTGCAGTAGTAAAACGTATTAACTCCCACCTTGCTGTCTCTGCATGCTAACGTGGTTCCATGCTAGCAGAATGTTATGTACCAAATGACCATATAGCCATTCCTCTATAGAAGCCTTAACTAAGTCTAATATAAGAATTAATAGCTCCTCTAATACTGAATGACATAGACACAATGGGAT
Organism: Corvus cornix cornix; assembly: GCF_000738735.6. Classification (NCBI taxonomy): domain Eukaryota; kingdom Metazoa; phylum Chordata; class Aves; order Passeriformes; family Corvidae; genus Corvus; species Corvus cornix. Next base: position 12,354,183 of record NC_047057.1, on the reverse strand, counting down.
TATTTTCAAGAGTAAGATTGCTCAGTACCAAGTCAGGACTGCTGAATGGTCCTTAGAAGTTAACTCCTAAATTTTCTGGTAGAGATCTTCTACCCTATTATTTATTGTAATGCATGTATTTGTATAAATAATGTAAAAGTGCATACAGGAAATATTTGATTGACATCCATAACCTCAGATGGGTGGATATTTTTTCCAGATTTCAATTAAGCCAAGCATTTAAAACATGCTTCCAGTCCATCAAAGCATGTGCTTATAAATCCTTTGCTCAGCTGATGTATTCTGTTGAAACAATCAGCTTTTCACTGACAGTAACAGATTCTAGACCAGCACAATAATACCATAATGTACTCTAGAAGAGCTTGAGAATTCACAATTAAATACATTATTTTACAGAGCAAAAGAATGAGCATTCATTTACAATGACTTTCCTTGCTCCTATTTTCAACTGGCTAAATCCACATATAAATTAATGACCTATCACAATGTCTGTTGAGGATACAGCATCAAAAACAAAGGCTCTGCAGAACTTACATAAAAAAATACTAATGCAATTTCATTTTAGACCATTCAAATTTTTCAGAAATTCATGTTAGGTGCACATTACTACCTGCATTTGTTCCTCTTGCCAGGCGTCACTGAAGCTCAGCAGAACTGAGGTATTTACTTAAATGATTAGAATCTGACTATGATAAATGGAAGCAATAAATAACAACAGCTTTCTCTAGCAATTGCCAATACATATTTTGCAGCTATTCATACACCATCCACTAATCTCCTTTAGCATCAGGTAATTCAGATTCCTTTATCATTTTCTGATACCTGTATTTATGACATTGTGGCTTTATTTTAATCCCAGGCAAAAGCACATTAAGAAGGAACTGTGATTGACAGAATATTGCTAATCAGAAACAATCCTCCCTAAACACAACTTCGTAAATTCAAGACGCAAGCACAACCACAGAGAGCGGGATTCAGGTCTACACTGCGAAACCTAAGTGAAAGGGTTTTACAGGCAAGTTGAGAGTTGAATCAGGGTTTGATTCACTTTGCCAGCATGCTGGTGCCTAATGATCATTTGAGCTGTTCTACTGCTTGTGAGACACCTGTGTGTAGATGACAGAGAACCTACAGAAGACCTGTGTCCTGCTGAAAAAGCAGTCAAAGGTCAGACAGGATCCCCCAGGCATTTTAAGCCCAGACAACTGGATGTAGGCAACTGCTTGATGGCTTGGATACCACAGACTGACATCATATCCTAAGAGCCTGAACACTCCTGGATGTACTGCAGAAACACTTGACTGGCCCTGCCATAGCCAGGTTAGGTCTGCCAATGCCAATGGTCCTTTCACCCTACTGCAGTCTGACAGGCTGAGCCAGATGTGTAGTCAGGTATTTCATTCTCTGGCACATCCCTGCTCTTGAATCTATGCTTACCCATCACCTGATGAAGTGTGAAGTAAAATGGAGCTGTCTGTAGAAGTGTGCTTTGCATTTGGTTCAGACTTGATGGGAAAAAGCAGCCCCAGGGAATAAAAGAAACTACCTCTCTTGCAAAGAAACAAAAATGCAGTAACAATTTCACAGACAACCTCACTTTTGCCTCGGCACAATTCCTCCAATGTACCATACAGCTAAAATTAAATGAAATGCTGTCTTATATGTTTAACACTCAGTTATTAAATATACCATCTTAGGTTCAAACATAAACTCGCTGAATTCAGTAGGACTAATTTTAAACCCAGACCCTTGTATCTGCAGATCTGTCTGTCTAAGGGTGCAAAATCCTGAACAGCCACTTGTAAGCATCCATACTGCATGCAAGAGCTTTCATAGACAAGTACACGATCAACAGTGTTTCACTGGAAGCTCAGGGTGTGCCTTAAATACAGTTATTTGATGCACTGAGCACTTGTTTGGCCTGTTGACAAAGTGCTCCCTCCACTCTGTCCTTCCCTGAAACTGCCACAGGAGACAGGAAAAGAGGCAGCAAGGACAGAACAGGGAACTCTGCATCGCCCTGCTCCCATCCTGTGTGAGCAAGGACCACTTGATGAGCCCCTTCTTTCTTCAGCACCCAACACACTTGACACCAACCTGTTCACACAAAACATGACGTGCAGCTGCATATCAACATGATGAAAAGATTTGATGAGTCGCTTAACTATTTAGTAAGGTAGTTTACGTAGCAGCATGGCACCACAAAATAATTAGGTGCTTGGGAAGCTAACAAGGGACAACTTCTCCAGGAAACATCCTTAGCAAAACTACATTTCAGATTAGTCACAGTACTGATGATTTGTAAAATGATTTTCCTGAAACCTTGATATTTCAGAATATTTGAAAGATTTCTTTTTTGATTGCTTTCACTTTTAAACACCAGCACCTAGCTAACATAAATGATATTTTCTTAAGGAAATTTACTATCCAGGTTGTATGAAAATGTTGAAGGCAAAGAGAAAATACAAAGCACACTGCTAGACTGCTTTTATTGCCAATGTTTTACAGTTTTGCTGGGAATTTACAGAAAACCTTTGCCTGTTTGATCAGAATGCCAGGCAGGAATGAGCCTCACTTGACAGATTTACAGATCTTGGTCACCGTCTATTTTTAATGCTAGAAGTCACTGAGTGTTGGGGTTTTAGGAGTTCTCCTTCGGTTTTCTTTTTCTCTTAAAGAATTTTCCCCATACATGTTGCGGAGGGACAAATTACTGGGTGCTTAAGAGAAGAAGACTGGGCCGCAGAGGGAGGGGTCCAACTGACTATTCTCTTTCACCTGGGCTTGTGGGCTGTTAGTTTCTGGCATTTGGATGGAGAGAGAGGCTGGAAGGAATTCGTCAGTGCTGCAGACTTCTGCTTTTTTGGCTGCCTTCCTTCCTTCTACTGGAGAAAACCCTGGGATTCCCAAGCCCGCCTTCCCTGCCCCGCTGGGAGCTGGGCCGTGGCCGCCCTGGCCCCGCCATTGCTTCGAGCCTTCGCTACTCTGTAGCCCCGCACACCCTGCCTGCCCAGACCTCCGGGGGTTCCCACTGCAGCTGGGGAGTTTGATACATCTCATCTGCCACCCAGGATTTGTGCTCGTCCCTGCCGTTCCAGCCTGCTGTTCCCAAGGGTCTGGCAGACACCGGGATCGGCTGCCCAGGGGTTTGTGAAGCTTTTGTTCCATCCCTTCCCGGGATCCCGGGCCCCAGTGCCGCGTGCTCCCCGAGCTCGCTCCGGAGCGCCCCCTGCAGCCGCGGGGGAACCATCGCACCTGCCCTGCTCACCGGGAGCCGCCAGCGCCCCTGCCGGCTGCGAGCGGAACTGCACCCGAGGGGAAAGGGCCTGACAGCCAAGAGGGCTGGGACTGGGTTTGTGATTGATTGCTGTTACTGCCATAGATATTGTTGTTTGTTTGACTTGTTATACGTATATATATATATATATATTAGTAAATAACTGTTATTCCTATTCCTCATATCTTTTCTTGAAAGCCCCTTAATTTCAAAATTATAATAATTTGGAGGGAAGGGGGTTGCATTTTTTTTTTCATTTCAAGGGAGACTCCTGCCTTCCTTGGCAGACACCTGTCTTTCAGACCAAGACACTGAGATAGGAGTGATCCTGTTTAAAAAACAGAACAAATGGGAGTAGAATAGAAAAGAGCATTCACCCAGATAAGTTTGTTTTCAGAAATGAGAAAGAGAGGAACAAGGCATGCTGTTACAAACACCGCATTCTGTAATCCCTTTCAGATAGTCATCTGTTTCTAATACACAGCTCAGTATTTTACCAAATCTCCTTCCTTCAGAAAGTTGCTGTAGAACCTTCCTGCTCGGATACTTAGAAACCACCTTGTAATTTTCAGCCTGAAGTGATTTATATCCAGATAAAATCCATTTGTTCTTGTACCACTGTTAGCCATGAGTTTAAAATCATTAGTTTTGACTCTACAGTCCATGGATTCCAGAGGGTTCATAAACTACTTCTGAGATTTTTTAAGTGTCATGAAGCAAAGTAGGCCAACAGGCTGTAATTTGTTCCAACAATGCTACATGACATGTAGTACCACCTTTGGAAAAAGTTTAGGAAACCAAATCTAGTCAAAGAAAAAATCAGTAGCTCAAAAAGTTCTTTTATTTTCCTCATTCTGTGCCCTTCCATGTGTTTTTAGTCAGCAGTCGCAGACACCTTATCAACCTTCCTCTTTCCACATTAAACTAACCAAGCTTTCCGAGTTTTCTTCTTCCAGAGATGTCACCACTCACTGGCTTTCCTTTTTGCAGCTACTGTCATCTCAGTCAGAACTGGACGTCAGTGTCCAGAATCCCACATGAAATATCACAGTGCATCCTTAATTATGTCAGCATTGCCCTGAATCAGCTGGAAATATTTCACGAAGTATTTGCCAGGACCATGTATGTCCTCTTCAGAGCAAGCATCACATTGCCATCCCACTGCCATCCTTTGGTGAACAGGTCCTCTCTTCGAGAATCGTGGAGTGGGTAGTGCTGGGAGGCACCACTGAAGGTCCATCTAGTCCAACCTCTCTACTGCAGCAGGGTCCCCTAGAGCCAGTAACTCAGGATTGTGACCCGATGGCTTTTGAGTATCTCCACTGTTACCTGCCCTGAGCTGCACGGCCTTTCCTGTGCCAGCACTGTCCCCTCACTCCTCAAGGCTGACAAACGGCCAAGTGTCACCTCGGAAGTGACTGCTGGTGGGCCACACTAGCATGGTGCTGCCACACTAATGGAGGAATCTGATCAAATACAAATGCCTGACAGGAACTAAGCACAAGTGACTGTGGCTGGTAAGACAGCTGCATGTTTGGAATGTTTTGGACTGTATTTTTCTAGTGTAATGACCATGCATTGCAATTTCAACCTTTTTATTTTAATGATAGTCTAATATAACTTCACCAGTAATAGGAAGGCTAAATACTAAGACACAGCAACCAAGTAATAATGAACTTTCTTTAGAGGAACATAAAGCTACAAGGATGAGTAATTTTATTTTCATGGAAAGTCTAATACTTCTCTCATAAAATTAATCTTAAAATTTTGAATTAACTCTTTGTGAAATTATACTGAATGTCTCTTAAGTATATGCACTCAATGCAAAACAGTTTTATAGTGTTCAAAGATGTATTAGCCAAGCTGAAGATACCTGTGGGAAATCTGATTTTGAAACACTCAGTCTGCATCAGAGAGAAGTCTCATTTATGATTTTTAGACTCATGGGTAACATTCTTCCACTGCCTCTAGGTGAAAACCCTTTTTTATGGTTTGTTCTGCATTTTTGATCACTTCTTCCTCTTGCCAAAAGTTATAAACATCTTTCTTTTTCAAGGTGACTACTAAGTCTAGTTTTAAAGGTAACTACATTTCATGTAAGTTTTTCAGCCAGAGATTATTTGTTGTCAATTTAAACAAAGCAAATCAGAAGTTTATGCAATGGCACTAAGTTGCAGTTATAAATTGATTCAAAATAAAATACTAAATCTCATGTGACCTTAATTTTCCTGCACAGATAATTCTTGAGCTCCTCATTTTGAAACTTGGCTACGTATTGGTTATGTCTACACAGATAAATGAAGCAGTACCAGGGAGCATTCCCAGGCATTGAAAATCAACTGTCTACGCTACTAAATTGTTAGAATTGTCCCCCAGCATGTGTCACAGGAGTGGTTTTAGTCTGTTCCATCTAACAATCTTCCAAAATATTGCCAGGGCACAGTTTGCAAGATAGGACATGCCAGGAACAGTTCCCAACAGGCAGAATAATTCTAGTGACCCAGTTTTAGAAAGGTAAAAAATGTAGTAATATGGACAATGGCCAGTGTGCCAGCTGACTCTACAGCAGAGGGGGACTCTGGACGTGGTTAATTTGCAGCTACAGGCAAAGCAACCACATCTTTTGTTGGGCCCTGGCAAGCTAAGATGGCTCAGTGCAGAAATGTCTCTCCAAGAGGCACAGGATCATTTATGTTGGTGTTTCATGCTTGCAAGCTGTTACCTCTGGGCAAAACAACCCTCTCCAAGGCTCTTGCCCCCATCAAGAAATTCCATGGAGCTGAGGAGCATTCACCTTCTGCAGCCACTGCAGAAACCTGTTATTCCACAGGAAGAGGCAAAAGGTCAATCAGGAGGAAGAGACATTGCTAAAAATCTTCCCTGATCTTAAGGGACCTTGTCCTATTTTATTCACACTTCTGCTGCACACAAGGTTCACCATGACCAATAAGCTATAGTAGGTTGCAGAGGTACGGTTTAGCATGACAGGACAAGGCACATCCTGGCCATGGCAATTGAATGAGACCACTCACCTTATTCAACCAACTTCTGCAAAGTAAGGCACATGACTTTTGACTTCTAGAAGTAGACAAAAGAACCTCCCAAGGTTTCACAAGTAGTGTTTTCTGAACCTCTGAACTCAGAATATTTGTCTTTGACTTTGCAAGTACAGCATGTCTAGCCTTCTTCTCTGTAAACTTTTCCTTTTGAAAGATAACCAGAAAAATAAAGAAAGTGGAATGTGTGACAACTCATCAACTGTTTGTAGTAATTTATTTCTAACCATTTATTCAGTAGCTTTCTCCTTCTGATGCACTCTCAATTACTTGATTGAATAATATTCTCTGAAATAGCACATGACGTGCTTGTGTCAAAGAGGCTCTCCACAGACGCCATCAGCTACCTTTTAAAATCAATGAAATTCATAAATTTGCATCTGGCTTCTCAAGGAGAAAATAAAGGAACCTTTTCCCCCAGTAAGTATGACCTTCTCATTCTAAGGCCAGCTTGTTTCAAGTCTTCTGCATCTCTGAATGCCAATGTGGATAATATCTTTCTTAGAATAGATAGATCTTGAAGTCTATTATATTTCCCTTTTTAAGGATTCTAGCCGTAATTCTCTCTTAGTAATTGGGAGCTGCACACTGTTCCACACAGTAATGCGTATTCTAGCTATTCACTGTCATGCTGCTGCCACTGCATTTTTAACAATGCTGATAGCAACTGATGTTATCAAATTCTGCAGATTTTCCAGGCTATAGCCTTGTTCATGTCTTTTTTTTCATTTCACCATTTCTGAGCAAAAATGTTTTTATTTTTTCCTTTGTGATGCCTCAGTATTGTGACCCTGCCATTCCTCACAGCCGGATCTTGTTAGTTTTCAAATATTGAGTCCACACCATCTGATCGTACCACAGATTTTCTCTTCTTATATGTCTGCTGTCTTTATGTTTGCAAGATCAAAGCGAATGCTGTTTATACCACAGTGCTAAAAAGGTTCAATTCTCAAAAGGTAAAATAACCTTCATGTTTGAAATCTAGCCTTCTTTTCTTCTATGCCTTTTTACTGCTGATAATATCCGTATGTTTCCCTCTTCCTGGCTTCATTGTGGCATATAGCAATTTTCTTCATTAAACTTTTAGAAGGATTCCCTGAAAGAACTCAGCAGCAGCTGTACCCTATGCCAGCAATGTTCCTTCAGCTGCAAGAAAATAGAGCTGCACTGACACCAGCCACTTTCCAAAACCCCACTCCCATTTCTCTTTCCTAACCATATCCACGTTCTCAGCTCCCCACATTTCAATAGGTGATATTCTCCTCTTTTAAACTCTCTCCCAGTTTCTTTCTCCCCTAGCACATATACTTTTTCCCAGTAAAATGGTATTCGTCCTCAAATAGCCTGGATAACTTTATGAATTTCCTTTTATATCTTACTATTCTGTTATCTTACTGTTTTTCAAACAGTGGACCACAGCCCCCAGGATGTTCATAAAAGGCAATTGGGACAGTCATAAGATGCTGAAATTTTTATTACACTCTAAACCAAAAGAAAATATCTCTTCCCCATTCCCAAAATACCTCTATCCTTCAAAAAACAAATTTTGCTACCAAATCTCAAATCACTCATACAAATAAAAGATATTCATTTCTTACATGATACATTTTAGACAGGTTACCTCTGGGATCAAGACCGATGTGGCTGTGTGATTTTGAGCCTGATGACCAATTTCAACCACATTTGACTGATGCTACAAGCCTCCAAGACACTAAACTCATTCAAGTTTTGTGAAAAAGCTGGAAGCAGAAAGAATCCCAATTTCCCGCCAGTGAAAAGACAGGGATAGTTTATCCTTTAAAAAATCTAGATGGCAACTTGAGGACATCTTGAGGTTGATGGCAACCAACAGACAAATAGCCTTCTGCCAGGTATAGCACATGCTGTGCCTTTGTCAACTATATAGATGGGGAGCCTGTGAGGAGCTGGAGAGTTTAGCTACTGAAGGCATGAGATCATAGGATGCAGGAGAGAACTTTTGGTACTGTGGGCACAGAGTATTTAGGGAAATAGAGACAAGACATTGGGCACAGCATTTCTCCCTCATTTCCACTGTTCACACAATACACCTTTTACCTTCGTTTTTATAGACAAGCATTAAGTATACTAAAATGTTTACGTCAAAGTAATGAAACTGAAAAAGCTGCACAGCCCCATCACTCACTTCACCCACAACTTCCCACTAAAACCTTCAGGTAATCTTTCCAACCTCCCCAACTAACCTTCTGAATCATGTGGGGGCACAAGCACTTCCCAATGGTAATACTCATCACAGCCAGTGTGACAGCAGCAGAGCACAGGCTACCATGGGGCATTCCCAGGCAAGGATGAGGAAGGCTCTAGGGATCTCTTTTTAAAACCCAATGGGAAATTCTCCTCTGGAGCTTAACATACAGAACATCGGACTGGAAGCATGATTTCTCCTCTGGGAAAAAGAAGCACATGCACCAGGCCTGCTTGAATTAGATGTCCTCAAAGGCTTGATGAGACAGTCCATTTGTTGGCAAGGAGAGCACTGGGCTCTTTCCCTGCTCCCTGCCCGCCTGCACAGCTCCAGCACCCTGTTTCCCCAAAATGCAGAGGCAATACTCATCATACCATGGTCAGAGCCTTCAAGAACACTGATTTTTCAGAATTTTCTTCCTGATGGTCCAACACCCACTACTGTTCAGAGACCACTAAATAACTTCAGTCACCTCACCCTGCAGGTGGCGTGAGGGTGTTAATGCTCTTGTTAAAATCAGCATCAGTGATGAAACTCAAGCTCAAAAACCTGCTCAGTATTCCTGGACTTGTCTTCCTCTCCCTTTTGCCTCCCATGTGCCTCCCCATTTTACATGTGGGGTACCTAGTGGCAACAAAAGCTGGAAGCACTGTTGGTTAAGGTCCTTTGCTTCTGGTGAGTTAGTAAAGACAATTAACAAATGAAAAATGAAACTTAAAAGGTTACAAATGTACATACCTCATGGCTAATGCAAATTTGTGTAACTTCAGCTTCCAAACACAGCATTTGTCAAGTTAAGGAGCCCTGCGTGACTTGAAATCTTCCCCTGTAGGTCCTCATACGCCATCATCTGTCAATTTTTAATCTTCTTTTGAATAGCAAGAAAATTCATCCTTTTAGCTCTTCTCCTTTCATTTATTTAAATCAGTTCTGAGATTCTTTCTACTTTATACTTGAAAGGGCATCTTGAAAGATATTTGACCTAGACAGAACAGGCATGGATACCACTATGGGTAAAGGCAGTCCCATTTTTTGAATACACATTTAGGGACAACACTGGACTTTTTCATTGCAGTGAGAGCTCACATACAGATGTCCATCTACCACAGTCTCTAATTTCTCTTCTAAATAACTGTTTTCCATAACATGTAATTTCATAATTTTCCCACCAGTAGGACACCTCCTACATTTTTTGAAGCAGGAACTGAACCTGGCAAAGAGTAACAAGAAGTGCTTCTACAGGTGTGTTAACCAGAAAAAAAGGTCAAAGAAGATGTGCCCCCGGTCAGCAATGCTGGAAAACTGGTAACAATGGACAAGGAGAAAGCTGAGGTACTCAACAACTGTTTTTTGCCTCAGTCTTCAATGGCAACCGCTCTTCCTACACCTCTTGAGAGCGTGCATTGCAGGATAGGGGCTGGGAGAGCAAAATGCTTCCGACTGCAAGTACAGGTCAGGTTCATGACCACTAGCCAGAACATATGTAAGTCTGTGGGAACCGATGAGATGCATCCCAGAGTCCTGAGGGAATTGGCTGGTGTAGTTGCCAAGCCACTCTCCCTGATACCTGAAAAGTCATAGGGCTCAGGTGAAAGTTCCAGGTGACTGGAAAATGGGAAACATTGTACCCATCTTTAAAAAGGTAGAAAGGAGGATCCTGCGAACTACAGACCTGTCAGCCGCTGTGCCTGGAAAGATCATGGAACAGATCGTCCTAGAAGCTGTGCCACGGCACATGAAGGACAGGGAGGTGATTTTGGACAGCCAACATGGCTTCACCAAGTGCCTGTTCTGCCTGGCCAACCCAGTGGACTTCTATGATGGGGTGACTACATTAGTGGACAAGGGAAAGGCTATGGATGTCACTTACCTGAACTTCTGTGAAGCCTTGACATGGTCCCCACAACATCCTTCTCTCTAAATTGGGTTCTGTCCCTCTGCTCTGCTCTGGTGAGACCCCACCTGTGGTGCTGCACCCAGCTCTGGGGTCCCCAGCACAGGAAGGACATGAACCTTTTGGAGCAAGTCCAGAGAAGGGCCATGAAGTTGATTAGAGGGATACAGCACCTCTCCTATGAGGAAAGGTGAAGGAAAAGCTCAGAGAACTGGGATTGTTCAGCCTGGAAGGCTTTGGGGTGACCTAATTGTGGACTTCCAGTGCCTAAAGGGAGCCTACAAGAAAGATGGAGAGGAACTATTGACAAGGCAACATAATGACAGGACAAGGGGGAATGGATTCAAACTGAAACTGAGAAGCAGGTTTAGATTACATATCGGGAAGAAATATTTTACTGTGAAGGTGGTGAAACACTGAAACAGGTTGCCCAGAGAAGTTCTGGATGCCCCATCCCTGGGAGTGTTCAAGACCAGGTTGAATGGGGCTCCGAGCAAACTGATCTAGTGGAAGGTGTCCCTGCCCATGGCAGGGGGGTGGAACTGGATGATTTTTGAGGTCCCTTCCAACCCAGGGCATTCTATGGTTCTGTGATTCCATGATTCTGATTCTTAGTAGTCTTACACTGCATTCGGTGTATTAAAACAAAAGTTGTAGAAATAAGCCCATGTTTTTATGACATCCAAATCAGTCCCTGCAATTAGCTATCCTTACTGTAATTTATTAGAAAAATAACTATCATTTATTAAACAAATAATTTTTGTGCCACCTGCAAAGTTCAGGAGCCATAAATGTAAATGACTCTCTCAACAAATTGTTAAGGATACTGAGGCTACAAACAAGATCTTTGTCTGACTCCATGAGACACCCTGTTCAAATACTGGTGCAAGGCTAGCTTTTTCCTAGCCTTCTAGAATTCACCCCTATACCAAGATCTGTCAAACAGCAGTAACAAAGGCTCCAAGAGCATCAAGGTCAAGCCTTTTAAGACTCTTACATAAAAGTCACCTGGTCCTGCAGACTGATTTCAAGCATAAAGGCAAACAACACAGTTGCACTGAGGAATTTCTCCTTTTCATTCTGAAACAATTCCCTGTTTTAAACAAACTTTTAACTGTGGCATGTAATAACCTCTTCATTATGGCTGCTCTGGCTTCAAAGAACTGGCAGTTGAGTCATAGAAAACCAGTTTTAAAAAACAGTTTAAAACAAGTCCAGGGAAAACCTGGGGAACTACAGAAAGACCGACGCCTGCACCATGTAAATCAGTAAAACCATGAAAGAAACAGTGTATGCCAGCATGTGTACAAAGAGGACATATTTGTGTGAAGAAAGGAAGTAAGGTAGGGCCAATACAACTATTTGAAGTAATTTTTCACAAAACTACTAGAGTTCTCCAAAGAAGTAAAAAATAATGTGCACCATGGAGTTTTCACTAACAACGTTTACTTGGATTTCCAAAAGACATTTGATGAATCTGTCATTTGTAAGTCTTAAAAAACCTAGACTCCTAGAGGATAAAAATAAATGCCCTTGCAAGGATAAATAATTGGAAACAGATGGTAGGACACTACTGTCAATTTTTCAAGTGGAGAGAGGTCAGTGGTGGAATCCTGCAGGGATCTGTGCTGGAACTTGGGAGCTACTTGCTTATTTATAAATGAGCTGGAAAACAGGATAAATGGTGAGGTTACAAAGTTAGCTGCTGATACTCATGCAGGGTAGCTACGATAAGGGTTGACTATGAAGAAGGACTTTACAATACTGAATGACTAGGCAATAAAAAGTCAAATTAAAGTCAATGTAGATAAATATGAAGTCATTTATTTAAGGGGGAAAAAACCTAACTACACAAAGTTATGTGCCCCAAGGTGATTATTACCACTTCAGAACTGAGATATTGGGATTATAATAGGCAGTTGTGTGAAAACATCAGCCCACTGATCACTAACAGGGAAAAATCGAGTATTACTAATTACTAGGAAAGGAATAAAGAACGAAGAGAGAATGTTATTAAGTCACTGTATGAATGGCTGGTTTGTCTGTCTTGAATACTGTGTGTAGCTCTGGTCCCACAGACTCTGAGATGATACAGCAGACTGGAAGTGGCAATAGGCAGGGCAGCAGGGATGATCACAAGTTTGGTACAACCTAAAACTAAGGACTGACTAAGAAGCCAAAGACCTCATAACAGGTAACTGAGTGGATACAACAAAGGTGTAATCAGAGCCAGGACAGGGGATGTGTCTCCAAGTTCCCTGTTCACAGCCTCTTCCAATGCATGAGCTGAGAGGATCAAATGAAATTGGCAGGCACAAGATTTAAACCACAAAAACCTCTGAATCTTCACACAGCACACAGTATCAAGCTGTGGAACTCCTAGCTCTGGAACACTGTAAATGCTAGAAGTTTGCACAGGTTCAAAAAGCGACCAAAGTCTCAAAAAAAAAAAAAAAATCCAGCAAGAGCTTTTAAATGCCAAGATCGACCTGAGGAAGTCCCTGAGAACAAGTGCTGGAGAACTGAAAATACAAAGGGCAAGATGATGGTCTGATGCTTTTGTGGGCCCATGTTACTGGATCTGTGGTTTGCCAGATCACTGGACTGTGGTTTGCCAGAGCTTTTATGTTTTGTTCAACGGTCCTCTTACTGTGGCCATGGGCTCAGGCGTCTTTTGAAAAACCTATATATTGGCTTCATCCTACTTGTCCATGGGACACTTTTATGCCTTTCTTTTGTTTTCTTTATTTTTTTCTTTCTTATAACTTGAAACATCCTCGTAAAGGAAAAAAGTAATGACAAATATCTAATAGTGAAAAAAATCACAATGACAGAACTGAAGTGTTTACTTAACCTATACAGGGATAGATCTCAAGAATTATCTTTATTTGTGAGGTTTCCTGCAAATTTTGGTGTAGAGTAATAAAGAACAATAGTACCTAATTCCTAATGATTTCAAGAGTTTGTATTCATGCAGCTGCTCAAATTAGGTAAGTGCATATGCAAGTGCTTGTACCTATGATTTTGCAGTTGCAGAAGAGGAGGTTAGGAGATGGAGAACGAGACTGCCAACACTGGCTCTCAAAGTATTAAGTGTACCCTGACAGCATAATGCACACGGAACAAAAAAAGCAGTCTAAGCCACAGCTAAATCATAAGGCTATCTAATCTATGTTATACTCATGTACACACAGGAAATACCTTTTTTCTCAGGATTTTTCTTCTTTATCATGACATAGACATGTCTAGTCATAGACATGATTAGACAGCAACAAGGACTGAAAGTGTATGTGTCCAAGATATTGTTTATCTTTTTCTTATTTAAAAAACACCTCTTCAAAACAAGAGCTATATCATGCTGACAATTTAAAATGACTCATGCAAGACAGACTGTGATCAAAATCTTTCTTCTAAAGAAATAAGTTCTTAAGCTTTTATTTGCAATCCTAAATCAAGCATGATCCCAAGTCAGAAACCTGATTCTAACAAGATTTTAATTGCATCCATTTTAAGTATTATATGACCTAACCAAATGCTAACACTATGAAGGTACATAATAGCAAGCAAAATCAAAGCTATATTCACATGCTTCTTTATTTCACTACTTCAGATTCAATTTTGTTCCTGTACTACACAGAACTATATGCATATGTAGATGACATTACTATATTGGTTTTTGTGAGATAAGCATTTTAGGATTACTATTATTTATTACTTTTACTCTCCAAACAGTAAACTAATAACAGAAGTAGGTCATAGAGCTCAAAGAAAAAATACCATTTTAACACTCCTGTCCTGCACATTTTACTCTAAGTTTTCCTTCTGTCCCACCACCTTTGTTTTCTTCTTCAAAGGATGCAACCCGAACCAATATGGACTTTTTGGTGGTTTTTTCTCCCTTGAGGAAACTTTTTTAAGTAATACAGAAATGAACAGTGAGGTAAATACTGAATTAAGGTAAAACATTCAGCAACCAATGAAGTCAGGTTCTTTCAACACCCAGCATTGCTGTAATTCTTCCAGGGCATTCGTGTACAAATTGGGAAACACAGCAAACAACCACTTGGCTATGCATGTATTCCCTTATTAGTTTTGGAGGGAAGCAGTCTGAGAAGTGATTCTTCTGCTGACATAAAGCTCCTTTTTTTGACTTTTAATGGCAACAGTGCATCTACCAGCTTCGGAGATGTCAAAAATTCTGTGTTGCTTTGCCTGAAAACGTATCTCCAGTCACACCTGCACATGTGCAGCATGGTATAGACTCCTTGGGCTCCAGTAGACCAGTTGCATGTGGGGGTTTCTAAACATTATTATTCACCTGTACAGAAATGCAGTAAAGGAATCGGATTCATTTTATCTACTATGCACTAGCGTCTCCTGGCATGAAGAAGTGCAACCATATAAATAGATATTGGTGTTGGAAAGTGCAAGGGATTTGGCAATTGTGCTGTCCTACTGCATACTGGACATGAACAAAACATGCTGAAATGTATCAAAACTGAGTATTCATGGCACCTTTTAGCAGCAGAGCCATAAGGAGAGGAGACAGCTGGAAGCAGAAAGTCCTTAATGGAGCAGAGGAGACATCAGTGGTGCAAAAATGAAACTCTGCGCAGAGCCAAGTGACATGACTCTGTACAATTAACCAGACCGTATCAGAGAAGCCACCAGCATCCAAGAGGGTTCCCAGCGCAGAGATAGTGAATGTAAAACTAGACTTGCTGGAATTGGGGGAAAACCTACCAACCTCAAGCGCCTTCAGATCACTCCCCAAATGATACAGAAAGAAATTACCAGGACACTTCAGTGATGGAAACAGTATAAAAATGTATAATAGCACACAGAAAAACACCAGCAGCGAGAGAAATGGCTAAAGCTGTTTCATACAAACCAGCAAATTCCACAAAGTCTCATGGACTAGGTGGCAAATTGAATAATGCTGAAGCTGTTCAGTAAAAAACTCAAAAGAATTTTTGCTTGGAAACTGAAACGAATGTAGGTCAATTAAGGGGACTGAAAAAGTGATTGTGAGCCCATTTTGGTGACATTTTGCTATGTTTCCCTAACACCTCATTCCTGCTTATTTCAAAACTTCTCAGTTTCAGGGTTTTACCAGGAGGACATGTAACAGGTATGCTTCGATTTTAGCCCCTTTTTTCCAAATGATTGAAGAATTAATATTTTCTGTCTTGCTAAAACTGCTTATATTACTATCTTAATTCTACAGACCACTGTTTTCTCCTTATCCTCCCAGCTGCACACAAATAACCAGCTCTCTGCTAACTCAGAGGGAAAGCTGTGCTGGAAATGCAGAAAGATATGTCTTGGTGTTCTCCCTCTTTCTTACTATACGCTTTCCCCAGGGAGACACTGGATGTGATGGGGAAAGTCAAATGAAGTCAGGAGATCTTCTGAGACAAAATCAGCAACTGAAATAAATTCTTTTTCTCTACACTCCTAACATACAGTGGAAAATAAACCTTGTGAACAAGTGAAACAGACCACAACCAAAACTCGTGCATGCCACATCCAACGACCTCAGCTGCCCTTCCAGTTCGCTAGCAAAAAGACCTCGCCAACCCCTCCCACGGAGCCGAAGTGGGCTCTGCCTTGGCCAGATGGGACTGGGACGAAGCTCCAACAGGCGGACAGCTGCCTTCATCCACCGTCGCCTGCTCGAAGTGTCCCCACTGCCATTTTCTCCTGACCTTTACAACAGACTACGCGCTGGAGGACACCCGCCCGCTGCCGCCCGCCGCCGCCCGCCGTCCCTGGAGCTGCTGGAAGCCCACGGGTCGGTTCACAGACCGAAACCAGGCAGCTCCCCCGGGCGACTCTCGGAGGGGTGCGAGGAGCTGCGGCTGAGCCTGACTTGGCCCACGCCCAGGCAGGCGGCGGGGCGGCCCGGGACAGGCACCGGCACCGCTCTGCGACGCTGCCGATGTGTCGCGGCACCCCAAACACCCTCTCCCGGCCTGCCCCGGCGGGCCACCCCCGGCCCTCCCCACCCGTCCCCCGCCGCTCCCCGACTCCCTCCTGACCCGCACCGGCGCCGCAAGTTTGTCCAGAGCCGCCCGTGCCCCTCGGGCCGGGCCGGGCTGTGCCGGGCAGGGCAGTGCAGCGCGGAGCCCCCCAGCACCGGGGCCGCTGCCTCCACTCACCCGAGGTCAGCTGCATCCAGGCACAGATCTTGTAGACAGTGGCTGTGTTGCAGAAGAAGAAGAGGATGAAGCAGACGATGCAGGCGATGATGAGCATCATCGAGAGCCCGATGAAGAAGGACGCAGCTTTGAAGGCTCCCGAGGGTAGGCTGGAGAAGTCCGTGAAGCTGCCCCGGCAGGTGAGTTCCCGGCTGAAGCCGTTGCCGATGCAGTAGTGGAAGAGCCCGAAGTAGCCCGCCTGCGGGGTGTCCACGCCGTCCCCGATCCAGTACGGCTGGATGAAGCACACCACGTTGACGATGGCAAAGCAGATGGTGAAGATGGCCCAGAGCACGCCGATGGCCCGCGAGTTCCTCACGTAGTTGGTGTGGTAGATCTTGGCCGCCTCCTGAGCTGGGAGCATCCCCGCTGCTACCGCTCCTGACGAGCCTGCTCCTGTAGCCGCCGTCCCTGCAGCCGCTCCGGGCATCCTCGCCGAGAAGATACCCCCCTCCCCTTCCTCCTACTCCTCCTCCTCCTCCTCCTTCTCCTCCTCCTCCCCGCTCGCTCCGCTCGACGCGACGCGCTCCGCCGCCGCCGCTGCGTGCGAGAGCCGGCTAGCCCCTCTGCCGGGCTTCAGCGGCTCCGCGCCAGCACCAGCAGCCGCGGCAGCGGCGGCAGCACCGACACCGCCCGCCGCCGCCTATCGGGGCGCAGCGCAGCGCCGCCAGCCCCGCGCACCGCCCGCCCCGCAGCCCGCCCTCCGCCGCCGGGCGCCACCCGCGCACTGCCCGCCGCGGGCGTCCCGCCGCCCTGCGCAGCCACGGCGGGGGCACGGGTCAGGGCCGGCCCCGAGGGGAGGTGGTGGCGGCGGCAGGCGGGGGCGAGGGGGCCGCCGGCGCCCTTTCCCCGGGCGGGCAGGGCGAGCCCTGTGTGCGGCTCCCCTCAGCCCGCGGGCGCCTCTCCCGGCCGGGACAGCGGCTGCCGAGCGGACCCGCTCTCGCCGCTGCTCCTGCAGCGCGTCCTGGGAGGCATGTTCAGGCAGCGAGTTCTAAAGTTTAGAACGTGTGTGTGGTGTTCCCGTCCCCGCACAAAACATCATCCCCTCTCCAGCCGGGGGCGGCACCTGCTGGGTCCCCTGCGGCGGGTGAGCGGCGGTGCCTGCCCTGGCGCGGGGGGAGCCGGAGACGCTTGTCTCCCGGCTGAAGGAAACCTCCTCTGGGCAAAGCCTGGAGCCCGGGGGAGGCAGGAATCCCCAGGGGCCGCTCCTCGCCTCGGGAGCGGGATGGCGGCCGCGGAGGAGAGCGCTGTGCTCACACAGCGCAGCCGTGGGGCGCGGTGGCGGCTCTCAGCGCGGGGCCGAGGCTGAGAGGGGCCGCTCCGCTCCAGCCCAGTGCTTCTGCCTGGCACTCGGTGCGCTGAGCGCGCTGGCATGCAGCAGTGATTAGCATACATTAACGAGCAATTAGCATCTGGTAATAATCGTTCCTGTGCCAGTGACACTTGGATTTGCAGTCCCCGACCTGTGCGCTGAGCCCGAGCTCACAGCAGTAAGCTCGGCAGAGCGAGCGGTCCTGCTGCCGCGCCGTGCCGGCAGGGGCCGCGCTCAGTTAAATACTGGCGCTCCGCGGCGCCGGCAGGAGGGAGAGAGCCTCCCGTGGAAATGACTCCTGGCATTCCTTAAATTTTCAGTTGTTTCAGACGAAGTTTGATTTCTGCCCCACGACTGCCAGTAACCAGGCGTAGCCCAATGCAGCTGCAACGCCAGCCCTTCCCAAGTTTCCCGCAGAGCAGTTTAAGAAGGGGCAGCACCTGCTACCAGTTTCAGACCGCCGCGCTCGAGTTGGGGACAGTCAGAGATGGGGAAGCTGTGACCGAAGGGTGGGAGCACAAAGGGAGCCGTCTCCGTGCAGTCAGTCATGCACTGCCCTTGGGACACATGGCATGGGAATGCTTAAGACACAGGCAGCATAGGTAGTGTGGACCCCAAATCCTCACACTTGCCTCGCTTCCTTAGGTAGGCGGGTCCAAATGTGCAAAGTACTGCTAAAATTCCTGGAGATTTGGTTCACACCGAGTGGGCTTTGTCCAGTGCTGCTGGAGGTGCCCGGGTGCGCTCCGCTGGCTGCCTCGTCGTGCTCCTGCTGCAGCTGCTGCGCGTGACCGGACTGCTCATATGCCGCCTTCAGAGAAGAGCTGAACTTGTTCCAGCCTCGAGCACCAGGAGGAGTGATGGTTCTTCGGTGCTCGCTTCTGTTTTCTTCAGGCTGGGGTTTGCCAGGCCCCAGGGCTCGGTGCAGGATGCCTCTCTTCCCCGTCTAAGCGGCCGTGCAGTGTGGAGGTGCAGACAATACGAGCCAGATATAGAAGGCAGGAAGGAGGCCTGAAGTGGCCCAAGACAATTTAGGAATGGAGGTCGGAGGGAGGGTTGGGAAGGATGTTCTGTGAGATTAAAAAAAAAGAAAAAACAAAACCAAACCCAAACCCAAAAAGGGAAGTAGTGGGGAAGGGATCTGTGCCAAATGGGAGGTTTAGTGGTAGTGGGCCTGTAAATGTGCACACATTCAAGAAAGATGAACCTAGGAATTGGTATGGCAGGAAGCAGAGATATGGACCTGGGAAGGAGTCAGGAAAGAAGAAACAAGTTGCTTGTAGAAGAAATGGGCTAACAGAGCTGATGAGGACAAAATACTGAGTTTTGAGAAGAAGCTGGGAAACAAGAGTCAGACTAGGGTAGGTAAATGTGGGAGCCCGTCTGTACAAGAAGAGGAAAGGCCAGAAGCAGGGGAAGAAACTAGGATTCTGCTGAAAAGCTAAGTAAAAGACTGTGGAAAAAAGACCTGTGCCTAGGCAGTGATTGGTTTGGTTGTCCTAGGATGTCCTCTCTGGTCTCCAGCACCAAAAGGGCATATATTTCACATGGACTTCAGGTGATACCCATGAGTCCTTCAGTTTACTGCATTGGAAATGGGAAAGTGGTACTAGATGTCTGGTTTTGGGGGCATCTGCATCTCTCTGGTTTGTCCCTCTCGAGCTCTGAAACCTCTAGTCTCACTTTTTGGTATCACAATTTCTTCAGAATACCTGAAGACAGGCATAGGAGGTACTTTTATGGTTCTTACCACAATTATATGTGTGCCTCATAGCATTAGAAAATAGAATGTCTCTATGAGATAGAAGGTTGGAATATTCTGGACAGAATAGTTAAAAGGCAGCTGGGACCTTATTTCTCAGAGCAGACTTCCCATGGATTTTGGTTGCAGCAGTTCTGAAAACAAGGCCTCAGAAGGAGCCATACTGAGGTACTGCTCATCTATGAAAAATTTTAAGCTTTGTGACTGGCATCACAGAAGAATTCTGTGGCAGAAGCAGGGATAGTCCCCAGCTCTTCTGGACAGCTTTCATCATCTTAATTCTCAGAAGATTATCCATTTTCTCCAACAATGTTGTACCTCCACGATTTTTCTCCCTGAAAATTAACTGGGTCCCAGCCCTGTGGCTGCCATCTAGTCTCATCTGAAAAAGTCTGAGTTTTGAGCCAGGATTGTCACCAAAAGCTTCTTCAACAGGTGAAACAGGATTCTCATCATCCTGATCTTTCTGGACAGCAGCTGCTGTCTCCTGCGCCTGATAAGATAGGATCCTGTTTACCAATTAGCATGTGAGCATGCTTGCAGAACAAAGGGATGTAAATCAAGTGGCACAGATGGCTCTTTTTTTGGCACATCCTCTTCAGTACTGGGTTTTCCAACCATTATATTGTTCTTAAATTTTTTTCATGTACATGTGTGGTTAAAAATAGGCAAGTTTAAAGAGAACTTATACAATCTTTAGAAGTATAGTTGTGCCCCAAATTGGCCAGAAACACACTGCTGATCATTTTATCTGACCATGAATGTGCTCATTTTTTGATTATATAGACCATTTCACAAAACACAAAATAAAAGCTTATAAACAAAGTTATTTAGTTAATGTTTCTAATCACAGCATTTCTCTTTGGATCATGTCAGTTACTTGCAGTGGTGGAGCTGTGGTGGAGAACTACTTAAATATTTTGTTTGGAGCACTGTGGGGAGAGGCTGTGTGTTGTGCTGGGAAACCCTTGGACATGATGGGTAAGAAAAACAGGCATTCAGTTGCTGGGCCATAGGCAATGTCTGACAAGAAATGCACATCTGGGAATTCATTGATATTCACATGGTGGGAAATGAAAAAAAAATGGAAGGGGGAAGGGGTGAATGCATGGTTGGAGAAGAGTTATCAAGAGAGGAATTACACCAAAAAAGTCTCTGAGGAG
This sequence comes from Corvus cornix cornix, assembly GCF_000738735.6. Taxonomy (NCBI): domain Eukaryota; kingdom Metazoa; phylum Chordata; class Aves; order Passeriformes; family Corvidae; genus Corvus; species Corvus cornix. The sequence goes on along the minus strand of NC_047057.1, from coordinate 12,333,295 downwards.
GGAATGGGGTAGTAGGAAGTTACATGTTCATGAATAAATAGCAATAAAGGTGTCAAACAATGAATGACAAGTTTTGATGACGGTTGAGGGAATTGGGAAAAGTTGTTGAGCACATGAGGGTAGGCTCACACAGACATAGGCAAACTTCCATGAGGGGGATGTCCCTGCTCAGACATATGACTGCCTCCTCCCAGCCCCTCTGAACAGTGTCTCCCATCCAAACCTCCTAAAATGCAGCTCTGCCTCAGAAGTTTTTTCCCCTGGTTCATAGAGAGGTCTAAGCTGCTATGAGTTTTTTCATATCTGTAACTGCATGTAAGGATTCATGAACTGCTCTACCTCTCCAGGGCTTTCCTCCCCTTTTTCTGTGGTATCACTCACTAGCTACCATGTTCACTCAGTGCCTATCAACAATTTATAATTTCACTCTCACCCCGTTTAAATAGCTACATATAACTCTTACAACCTTTTAACAAAACAGATACAGATATATACAAATAACAGACTACTTTAATTTGGGCTGGCCTAGATCCTGAGTCTTGAAGAGAAGGAAGGCAAGTCATGGTAGACTTGAGGCTTTTCCAGCTTTTGTCCAAGGATACATGGATATCCATAGCAGGACCTGAAAAAGCAGAAGGCCTCCACTCTGCTCCCTGCTTTCCAGAATTCATTGTGAGCTGAAGCTGGGGCAATGATGAAGGCCAAGCAGGGCTTTTTGTGCCTATGCATGTTTTGGGCTTGATTACGGCTTAACTGCTGGTAGGCAGCATCTTAAGGCATGCGTCAGTCTGGATCGATTTTTCCCTTGTCCTGTGTTGTCTGGAGCTGGCTGCAAACAGGTGCTGGTGTGTTTGCTCAGGGCAGCAGGATGATGGGCTTTAAGCAGCCCCAATGTGCAGCCCCAGCAGCCCCACAGTGCAGCCTGGTGTGTGTAGTCCTGTTGCTGTGGCAACCCAGAGCCTCACCAGTGGTGAGCACTTACTGTCTATCATAAAGCATTAACTTTTACATTATGTCTTATTTTATTATGGTTTCTGCACATTTTGGCTCTCTTTCCCCTGGAACCCAGCTGCACTGGTGAAATGTTCCTTCTTGGGGAGTAGGAAACGGCATTTCTTTCTATTTCTGTGGTGTTAACAGCCATGGGAGAGGCACAGCAAAGGGCTGGCTAGAATTACTGCTATTGATGTTGCTGAAACTGCTCTTGCCATCACTGTTTCAGTCACAAATGGTCCAATTTAGGCCTACTGTAAAAATTAGAGAGTTGCTTAGATTTGTACCATTTCTCTTGAGTTTAGTCCTACTGGTGAAGGTGATAGTGGAGGAGGAGTCCTGTAGGGCACCCACAAGGGCAGAGCTGGGAAGCACAGTGTGGCCATTCTGGAGCCACATTCCCAGAATCTTGCAAGACTTGATATCCTGAAGCACTGGGGAATGGTGTGAAATCATCAGAAAAAAGCCACATATTCTGAAGTCTACCCTGAATCAAGGTGCTTGGCTGTAAATGACAGACATCCACTTCAGTAGGCAGAGAGGGGGCAGGTGGGAGAAAGGTGGTCAGGCAAGGAGCAGTGGCTGTCATGAGAGGGAAAGGATGTGAGGAAGGTGAGAAGTACCTGGGCTGTATGTGGAAGTAAAGACTGGAAGGAAGAAAAGATCCCACCAGCCTTGAAAAGAAAGAAAAGCTCTGTAAAGGGATTAAGTAGCAGAGTTCCCAGTGACAGCAGAAGATTGGACTTCATAACCCAGGCTGGGTTCACCTGCAAAAAAGTGGGATGGAGAGTGGCTGTTGAAGGGGAGAGCAGGTGGGAGTACAGATGAAGCTGATGAGGTAAGTTCAGGGAAGGTGGGAACACAGTTATTAAGATCCATGGTGAGGATGGAGAGAACTTAAGGCACCATGACACGTGAGTCAGCTAAGACCTGTTTCATCTTCCTTCCCTCAGCCTCTCCAACTTGGAGGAGTTGCAAAATGACTCTGACACACACTGTCTAAAATAAAACACTTTAGGGACCAGCTGGAAGCTAAACCTTCCAGTCCCTGCTCTCCAAGGAATGCTCCCTCTTGAGGCCCTGTATGCTCTGTTACAATGCCGGGGGCGTTCTGCAAGGCCCAGTGCTGCACCTGGGGCTCTTCTGAGCAAGTCATCTCACTGCCAGCAGCAGCCACCCAGCACAGTGCTCTGCCTCACTAGCATAGCCTGCTTGTCAGGGCTGCTAATTAACCCAGACAGAGCTTTCAGGTGCCTTGCTGTGTCGTGCCGTTCAGAGACACCACCGGAGACTCCCCCTGAAGTGACGGAATCTTGCTGCTCTTGCTGCAGCAGCTGTTTGCCAGAGGGTCAGGAGATTCAACACAAAAGGTGCTGTGAAATACCATGCTGCAGGCTATATGCTGTACATCTTCAAAGATAGCTGTGCAGCTAAGGCTGCTGTCTAGACATGTTTTTCTTGTAATAAAAGCTGAGTTAATATATGTCTCCTAGACTGAAATTCACGTGGAGAAGGACTTATATTTCTCTGGACCAGCCTAGTCTAAGGTAAGTACATAAACTCTTCTGCCAACAAGATGCATTTTAGGTTTTCTTTCCAGAGCCCCAAGAATCATGTAGGTAGCTAAAACTTCACTACGGTAAACATTCAGTCATTTGTATAAGGATTATATGATGCTCACTATAACTTTGATGTTGCTCTCAAAAATTGTACCTGCCAGTGGTGAAGTCCCCTTCTTTGCCTTTAACAAGGTAAAATTACTGCAGTCAGGATGTGACTTACAATGTTTGCAGGCAATTTTTTTCATAGTGGAGAATGACTAAAAATATTTTACCTCACACCAGATAAAAAAATATGCTTTAAATAGATAAAAATTCTAATTAATTAAGTACATGTTACATTTATTTCCAAATATTTCTTCCCAAGAGGCTAAGCCACAAACAAGTGAGGATGTAGCAAGAGAACCTTCTGATCTCTGGTAAGTCAGAAGCTGGGCAGTTACTTTACCCTAGTGACAAGCCAATTAGGATGCTGCACAGTGTTTCTGCTTGCTTCTAATTTTAGAACTATACAACGGGGAGGCAAAAGTAGGTGATATTAACTCCTCTGGCATTGATCTGCTAGAATCATAGTCCTCCTGCAATCTAATATATTTTCATGTGAAGCAGGAAAATTACCACTCTTCTAGTGTAGGTACTAGGGACTATGCAGACCTTTCTAACACACAGGGCCTGATCAATACTTGGATAGAGGAATCTGCAGGGGAAGCTTGGGAGCTGCAGTGTGTGATTTTGATGCTGCGCAAGATGATATCCTAGCATAAAGTGAGCATTCACTCTGGCATTACACAACACAGCACAACTGAGTCTGCTGTTTCCAGGAGGATTTATGGCAAAATGTTTAAATGTACCTAAGTGGGCTGCCAGTAAATCAGCATCTTGACCTGGAGCAGACTGGGAAATGTGATTAAATGGAGAAAGTGTGGAATTCCTCTCTTCAAGAGAATCTCTGTGGCATAATGCAGGGCCAGTCACAGATATCACAGCTACCCCGAGCAGTATGGTCACATTAGCAAGATGTTAATGTGATTAATTAGCCCTGATGACAAGCAGGTTATACTAACCTGGGCACAGCTTAAGTATTTAACTGCTTAGGTCTCCAGAGTGCCTGCAGCTCACTTAGGTTAATATAATCTAGTGACTTAATAAGCATATAACCTATTTCACTGTTCAAGCCATTAATAACAGTATTGAGTAACACCAAACCCAAGGCAGACTTGTGTGGAACTGCTAAAGATACACACATCCATTGTATCAGTGAGCAGCAAGTAGCTGCTCTTTTAAAGTGTTCCTGGCCACCTACCTACACATTCACCTCCCAGGAGCTTCACCTATATACCTTTTCTCATCTGGCTGTGAAAATATTACTTAAGAGGGCATCAAAGCCTTAAAGGAGGCGAGATAGGGGATACCTATATCTTTGCCTTTATCTACGAGTTATCCTGCAATAGAACGGAAGAAATTAAATCTTACAAGATCATTCCTTGATAAATCTGTACTCAACCCTGCTTTATCTTCCATGTACCCATAAAAAACATTGTTTGTTTCTATATTACTCTAGGAATTAAAGCTTACCTATCTGTTATTTCTTCAGTTGTATGCTCCATGTTTATACCCCTCTCTCTTCCCTTTCTGAATACATACACTATATTTGTCTTTTCTAATCTTCCTAATATTCTAAAACCTGTCGTCCCCCATGTGTGCTGTAATATTGTCTCAGCCTCTTGTCTGTAAGATTTACAATTCCCTCAGTGATTTCTGCAGGCTCCCCTAATAAGCAAACTCATGTACATGGTCTTTAACTTATTCCACACCTGAAATTTCACCTCTTTATAATAAAGATAATGGCACTAATCATATGATCAAATTTAACACCGAGGAGGAAGCAAAAAAAAAAAAAATCCCACCAAATATCAGTCCTTGTGTCATCTGTTATAAACTTTCCCTTTTCACTGAGAAATAGAACAACACTTTATGTAGGCTTTTGGTCCTTCTCCTGATGCAAATGGACTTCTGGAATGTCTCCTTTTTTTTTTAGCCCCAAGCAGTCATTTGAATAAATATTTACTTCACATGTACTGCTGAAATTATAGTTGGCCCAAAAATGTCTCTAAACTAATTTTTCATCTTAATAGTGGTACCAAGGTAAAGAGCTGTTAAGTAAAGCCAACACTTTAACAGTTCTCAAAAAAAGTATCAGACTTTTACAGTGGGAAAAAGACAATATTATTACACTATGCATAAAAAAAGTGTACAATGATGGGAAAAATAGATGGAAATGGCCACCAACATGAAGAGGCTAATGAAACCAAATAGCATTGAACAGTGGGAGTTTACACAGCATATGTTTTATCCAACATAGTTCTTGCCAGTTAAATGGCAATAGGAGGGAAGTGGGATAGCATTCTGATTTTATTGGAGAACGTGATACTGCATTTTTTACTATCTTGTCCAAAATTTTTGAAGTGACTTGGATAGGCTCTTTACAATGTGTACTGAAAACCTTTTGAAAGACAATGAAAATAATCAAAACCAATGTTGGAGCAATATTTAGTCACATACCCAGTGGATCCTTGTTAGATAAAATTTTAATTAATAGCTTCATTATCCAAAGGAGGCAATAAACATTATATTAATGAAACTTACAGTAGAGGCTAACTCATTATAATCACAACTAATAGCAGAAAAATTTAAAGGGAACTTATGTAAATGAAAATGTCAGAAGTCATCATCTGGGGAAAACCACAAGTTAATATAACTGGAAAAAGTAAGAGTCTCCGTAATAGAGGAGAAAACTGGAGACCAATATGTTGGAAAAGAGACTCTTACTTATACTGAATAGAGTTGTGAGAAAAATTGATTTTCCTATTTGGTGAAAATACTGAAAATAAATTAGGGGAAACTAATATCCAGTCCGATACATTACTCGCTTTTCATGTATTTTTACTATTTATTAACACTAAACATAGATCAATTTTAGAATGAAAGAATATTAGATAACAAAGCCAAGACCATTTCATTTTGAAAATATTGCAACAGAGCACTTCTGGCTTGTTTTTTTTCCCTGGTACTATTACTCAAAATGAATATCTCAACATGTGAATTGATTTTTGATTCATAATGTGTCTTTTTGAGAAATGACTACAATAGACCCATTTGCAAAACACAGGTTGTAAAAATTCACCCAGAATGCCTTGTCTCCACACCAAAAACTTGTGCTTGGTCTTTAGGATATGTGTTTAGGAAACCAATTCACAGTTTGGGAGCTTTCCTTGTCAAACTGCAAATCCCATTTGGTCTTGTTGAAGTCCTGTAGAAGTCACCATGGGCTGGAGCCTTCAAGTGACAACACTGCCTTGGTCCTTTCCAGCCACCAGGGATGGAGAAGATGGGACAAAGGGCCATCAGCATCATGCAGCTCTTCCCTGCGGTACCATGGAGACTTCTTGCACAGAGCCATGCAGGATGTCTCTCTGCAGAAGCCCACCGTGGGCAGAGGATAGAAGAGGTGCTTGCTTTCAGCCTGCAGGACCTCTGTCCCTCCCTCACTGTGGGAATGCTGTGGCCAAGGAGATGGAAAGGGCTGGTGTGCCTGGGCTAGGGAGACCTGGCAGAGGGAAGCTGCTTCAGGCTTTGGCTGTGTCAAATGTTACTGCTCATAAATTAAAACAAATCTGAGTAAAAAATAGTGTGGTTGTTTCCTTTGTAGTGCTCCTTTCTGTGCCTGTCTAGGGGGAGTCAGAACTAAGGACAGTAACTTGTCAGATGCTAAATGTGTGCCTTGAAATCAAGATGCTATACTGGAATATTAGGTCTGTTCTGCAGATTTACTTGTCCAGAAAAGTGTCTAGTGACAGCCTGTGACAAGACCCCACAGAAGATTTAGGATATAATAGAATGGTAATTACCTGACTAGATTCAGCTTCCAGGCATTAGATTTTGTTGTACCTTTCTCTAACAGATGTGAGAACTGAAATGTATCAGATGGTGTCTTCTTCCCACATAAAGACCTTGATCAAGTTGCTTCTTACTCTTTGAAAAAGCCAAACTGCCAGAGATGCCAAAGATACAGATCACTGTAATATGCACTTCCCAGGTGTTGGATTACTTGCCTGTCTCACTTCTGAACCTCTGCCAATTTATAAATAATATTTTGACTTTTGAGGTGGAAGAAATGTCTAGGCTGGCTCATCATCAACTAGGAAGTAACGACAGAAAACATGAAGCATCTGGCCTGGGACCACTCAGCTGTTTGGTAACATAGTGGGTGCTCCAAGACCTGCTCAGGCCAGGAACTCCATTCCAGTGAGGCTAAAATGTCCTTGCTTCCCAGTCCAGCCCTGCTGATCATCAGTGCTTTTGTTCAGCTGATTGATCTGTCACCAACTACAAATATTTTCAACCCTGTTCATCCCAATACAATGCCCAAGTGTTCACAGGCAGAACTGCAATCCCTGTTCACAAATAGGATGATCTTTGTCCATCTCTGTTAAAACAAGTCGTGTAAAACCCCATCTCCTTCAAAGGCAGCATGAATCTTGGCCATGGTAGGGTTTGTTTGTTGGTTGGTTTGCTTTGTTGTTTTTTCCCCCGTGATACGTGTTCAGTTTATAGAGTGCTCCAGAAGTTCTTATCATGATTTGCTATTCTGATAGTGTGTGAATTTTTCCAAACATTACTAAAACAAAATAGCAGCAAAAAAAAAGATCAGTACTGGGCCAGGCACTTGTCATTACAGAACTTTTCAGAGACACCTCCTTTTCTTAAGCATTCTTCTTAAGAAATACCCAGTAAAACATAACATAACTTAGTACTTGCGATATTGACACTGGACAGTGTTAATTTTTGGTTCAAAAGGTCACACAATAGGAGGTTAAATGCTCTATGGAACTCTTTCTCTGACACACTAATTTGAAAAAGCCCCATTTCCCATTCTCTTGCTAGGAATGACTGCAACCTTGACTGACCCATGATTTGCTGACCATCCATTTAGCATGATTCAAAAATGCCACAGCAGTTTTGTACAGCATTTCCACTTTTCCAGGGTCTATAAAGTTTGCAGAATTTACTGCTTTAAGTATGGGCTCAGTAATCTCAAGAATTAGAGAAAGTTTGGAAAAGCTTTGCAACAAGTATAATTAAATCCCATCTACTCTATAAAACAGACAGACTTGGAATTACAGTCCTCACTACAAAACACTTCCAATTATTTACAGACAGCCTCTTTTGTACAGAACTTGCTTAGATTTTTTTTCTCCTACATTGTGCTTCCAGGAATGCTGCATGCATGACAAAGTAAAAGGAACTGTGAAGTCCCACAGTAGGATTTTCTCCTGACCTTACTACATTCTGTTTATGCTTTGTGTTGCACAGTTGTGGATGCAGAGTGCAATCCACCACTTCCAAGGTCAGAATTGTTGATGGGATTGATTTTTATGCCCAGGGATAACAAAAATGAAAAATTTGGAATCACAGAATAATTCAGTTCATAAATGCTGATATGACCTTTTTGAACTGCCTCATCTGCACAAAATGAAGTAAGAAAAATAGTAAACATGTACTATAAACATCTATGTATATCAACAACCAAGATAATTTTAAGAAATTAAACATAAGGAAGATTCCATCTCAATCTTGAATTTTTACGATTTTTTCTTTCAAATGTTAATTGAAATTGATGACATCTTTCAACACATTTCAGCATAATTGCCTTCCTGGAGAAAACAGCTTCTAACTTTTTATTCTTTTGCTGTAAATTCTGCAAAATTGTAAACATACTATGTTGTTAAAAGGAAGACACATGGCAGTGTCTGGGTTCCCAATGTTTTCTGCAGGAGTTTGAATGCAACCATTTGCCCACTTTTCCTGTAGGAGTTTTAAAAAGGTTGTTTACTAACCTGTCAGTTACAAATCCTTTGCAAACCACATCAGCTACATAAAATATTGAATAAGGTGTGCCTTTCTTTCTTGTGAGACACTTATGAATAAATTATTTTGCTTAAGTGGGATGAAGATGTGTATCTAATGCATCCTGGTACCTCTGAGTTTGGTTCAAAGGGCAGCAGGGCTGAGTGTGCTGTGCTCTCAGCTCTGTCCCTACTTTGGGGACTGATGAACTGCCTGTCAGCAGCAGTTTTGCCCTCAGAGCTGCCAACCAGGGATGGCCATTGCTGCAGGCAGACTCTCGGACCTGCTGCAGAGATGCAGCCACCTTCCCAAGCACCTACGGATGTTTTGTTGCCCTGGGTAACACCTTGTCCCTTCTGTATGGCAAACCTGACCCAGCTGACAGCTTCACTGCAGCTTCTGGCTCCTCTTCTGTATTCAGTGGTGTGCACTGCAGGGGAGCCAAACCTCAGTCTGATGGGTTTGGGGGTTTTTTTGGTTTGGTTTTTGAAATTTTTTTTTTGTTTCATTGTTGGTTTGTTTGGTTTTTTTTTTTTTTGGTTGGTTTTGATTTTGTTTTTGGTTTGGTTTGGTTTTGTTGGTGCTTTTGGTTTTTTTGGGGTTTTTTTGTTTTTCTCTGGGGTTTTTTTGGTTGGTTTTTTGTTTTGTTTTGTTTTTTAATTTTTGGGGGTTTTGGGGGGGTGTATTAAGTATTTGTTATTGTTTTTCTCTTGTTGCTTTGGGGTGTGGTTTTGTTGGGGGGTTTTTTGGTTGGTTGGTGGGTTTGGTTTTTTAGGTTGTTATCCTTCTTGGTACATTTGCTTTCCCTTATTCTCAGATATTTTTGTTCTTTTCCAGGGCTACACTTTCTGTATCTTTTTTCTGCCAGCAAACTTCCTCCCAGCCATCTGGATGCTCAGGAAAGTAATTTCCTGAAGAGTGGGTGTCCTCATCTTGGGACACAGTAGCACCTTGGTGACTTTACACCCTGAGCCATAGTGGCACATCCAGAAAGTGTCAGCCAGTAAGTGACAGTGGCACTATCCTGGGAAAGAGCAGCTGGCAAGCTGGGGGAGGACAGGGAGGCTGCAGGCTTCTCATTATAAGCAGAACCTGAGCTATCCCTTAGGTCTGCAGGAGAAGCAGTAAGCTGTGCCTCAGAACCTGACACCGCTCAGTAATTACACGTCACGTTTTCTCTGCCACCTGGAGAACAGGCTGATTCCCTCCTCACTCCCACATATTACTCCCGTGGCTCTCAAATTGCTGCATGCTGGGGAATCCACACTTGTTGCTTCCTGCGCAGGGTGAATGAAGCACACTCCTGAGAGGGATTTCTCAGCAGTGCTGCAGCAGAACAGCCACCATGTTCCAGCAGAGCTGTGCATTGAGCCCCAGCCTTTTCCAGCTTGCAGACCCATAAACATTTCCCAGGGAAGGTGCAGAGCTCGTGTAGCAAGTTTTCACTTTTCTCTGTCACTTTTTGCAGACACCTCAGAAACAGTCCATGGTCTGGCAGTTATCATCAGACCCCTGTTCAGCCTCATCAGTCTGTGACTTATCCAGCAGTTACCCGTCAGGAGAAAGCAGAAATCCTGAACCTCCACTGGTGGATCCCAGTCTTCACCATGATAAACATCCTGCTTATACCTCCTAAGACACAGCTGTTCACATCTAATATGGGCCATTTGTCTTAGCCAAAAGCCCAAATGTGGCATGTGGGTGGCTCATGACTGCAGAGCTATGGTGGCTGCAGGACTGAGCAGCTCACATGCTGTCAGCTTCAGGACCATGACACAGCTACACAGGACAGAAAAAGGACTGGAAAAAGAAATTGTTTACCAGATTTAATGCTGTCCACAGAAACTGTGTTTAGGAGCAAGTTGGGCTGCCTTTCTGCCTTTCAGCAGCTCTTTCATGAATTCAAGAAAAATTCAGATGAGCAAAAACTTTTCTCTCCACTCTTGGTTTTTTGTTCCCCTGTGGGTTTTTTTCCCTATTGTCCAGAGGAGTAGAGCAAGAATGATCACATAGAAATCTGCCTGCAGGGAGATTGCCTTCAAGTCTTTTAATCAACTGCCTCTTCCTTGCTCTTTTACATGGACAGTGTATTGTACTATTTGGCCCTCAAGCACAGATTTAAATGTTTCCTACAGTAATTCAGTGGATAGATCCTCTTTTCTCAGTGTGAAGTATGTCCCTGTTCCTTGAATGATATGACGTTTAAGTATTCATCTTGCATGAGAAGGTTACTGAAATTCCTCTAGTTACTCCTTACTTTTGTTTTGTGCAATGTGACTCCTGAAACAAAATTGTTGCAGATTTTTTATCTTAATACATAACTATATCAAAGCAAGGTAAAACCCTAAAAACTCCTCCTTTGTAAGAGTCCAGAAGAGGAGAAAATCCCTGCTGCAACTGTTCAAAGACAGACAAGTCACCAAAGAAAGAGACTGTTCTTCATTTCCTACATATCACATAAAAGTAAAACATAAGAATATTTGTTAGTCAGAAATAAATTTAAGTGCACAGAAAGTCTACACTGAAAAAGCCTTTTTTTCCTTAGAAGTTACTAATGTCTTTGTGGTTGGAAAGCAGACAATGCCAGAATGACTCTGGACATTAGACTAGGTTCTCAATGCCACTCAGGTCAATTCCAGCATGGTCACAGCAACTGCCCTAGACTTTGAAGTGTTTGATGAAACCCAGCTGGCAGTTCTAAAAGACTTGTTGATACAAAAGCAGGGAGCAGCTCCCAGGCAAGACATCAGCTCTTTCTTGGCAGCCTTCTTAAATGTGCATCCCTGAGTGAATTTTCCATCCTTTTCCAGAGTTCTGATGCATGGGAAGTCAGTGTGCTTCTGTTTCAGTGACTGGCTGTCTAGATGCCTCTGTCGACCCTGCAAACATTATTTGTCTGTGAGGCTGCAGGTAAATTGAGATGATTGTGGAGTGGTTAGCCCCTCACCAAGAGTTGTTATCCCCTCCAGGACAGGGGCATAGGACCTGCCCTCACTACCACAAGCAGAATAACCTCTCCTTGCTGAAGGACTTGTGTGGATGCTAGCAGGGGCTAGCAGAGGAATTTTCCTGTGAAACTTTTCATTCTCATGAGAGAGCAGTTAGAGAAATCCAGCTTCTCACAGCTTCTCTGTGAAAGCTTTCATTCTCATGCAAACTGGATGGACAACAGTTTGAGAGAATGTAAACCATTTCTACACCTGCAAGTTGTTTTGAGAACTGTGAAAATTATTTTCCTTCTCTAAGAATAATATTTGGAAATGGGTGTCTTACTGCTCAGCCTATCACCTTGAGAGGTGGTGGATCAATAGGCCAACCACGTAATTTCTCTTTTGCCAACCATGTTATAAAAGGTATGGGTGATTAAGCGAGGTTGCTTCGGCCATATCATCTGACCTGGATTTGTGTCGTGATTTTCGCTGTTCTCTGGGGGAAACAGCGACAGACTCGCACATTCAATTTTTTGCCTGCTTTCCACAATCTCAACATGATACTGTATCAGTGAACAGGCTAATAGTGGTTTAGCCTAATAATTACCAGTCTCTTAAATACTACTGAAAGTGTCCAACAGAGACCTTTTTACATGTGGGATCAGTCTCTAAACATTTCACCTTTTTGCATGGCCAATCTACATACAAGCATTAATATTTTAATTTTGCATTTTCAATGGGATCAATTTTATGAGTAGTTTCAACCATAAGGGCTCTAAACTATCTGAGCATTTGATTCCTTATCTATTCTTGTCATCTGCCTTGACACCAGTGACAAAAAATGATACATGTGGTATCTCCCTTCCATGTATGCCATAAAATTTCCTATCTGTCCTGACAAGTAAGAAATAATATCATCCCAAGGTAAAACTGAATAAAAACCTTGAGGGCACTAAAATATGAAAGATGAAGGGTAATGTCCCTACATTTTATTTGTAGGACTACCGGCATTAACTGCATTATGCTGACAAAAGATACAGGAATTGTCCATAAAGTCATTTTGCTAGGGTCACTTCCAGAGATCAGTTTTACAGAGACTGTGGTCTTTGAAAGTCCCGCTCAGAGAATTATACACTATGATAATGTAGTAGTTAGATGTTCTTGAGACAGACAAAGCATTAAGTCCAGATAACAATTTCTAATGGAAGCTGGAACAACCTTCAACACACATCTGAAAAATAATAAAGAGAACTTGTAGCTGCATTTTTGCTTTTAAAGGAATAGTAATGCTATTTACTCAATATTACTTAATCTCTATACATTAATTTAGTCCTGGATTTAATTTTACAAATTGAAGTTATAAATAATCAACATCACATATGAGTGATGGGAAACATCTCTATAGATGGGATTTTGGGATGCACACGCAGAAGAAAAACAAATGAGAGCATTTGGCAGTCATTTTACACTGTCATGTGTAATGCAGGTTCCTCAGTTAATGGAGGATATTAATTAATTTCAAATGGTTCACATAAAGAGCAGAACAGCAGTGAAAGGAGAAGACCTGCTTTAACCTGGAAGACCTCAGACCCCAAATCCGTGTGATTGGCACACACAAGGCTACAAGAGGATTTAATCAATCCATACTTATATTCACAAAAGAAACTTGGTAATAGATATCTTCTTACCATTAGACAAATGGAGATGATGATTCAGTGACTCAAAATTGTACTCAGATGAATTCTAGCTACATTTAGGCTCTTAAAAGCAGTGGCAGGATTTGAGAGTTGCTGTTGTTGATTCCTGCATGCAGGAACCCTGCAGGTAATGGACAGAGGTCTTTCTAGACAAATGTTTTGACAAATGCAGTTCATTTAAGGAGAATTTTTAGCCTGAACTATGCAGGTCAGGTGACTCTCACCCTGTTTTATAGCGGATTGGGGGTTCACGTATTCTTTCCCAAAGAATGCAGCCACCTGCAAACCTATTTTAATTTTCAATGCTCACTTTAAATGGGGTCAAACATTTGAAAAAAATATTGTCACATTTATTTGTATTACATAATTTTCAGTGCCACAGTGTTGTGGTTCCCCCCCATATTCCTCTCTGGTAACACCCTGCCAGTGGCAATTCTCTCCTTGGGACACCTGCTGCTGCAAGCCCCCAAACTCAAATTTTCCAGGTGGTGAGCAAAACATCCAGTTTTCTGAATTTCCAGACCTGCTCCCCTTCAGTGAATGCCTGCAAGCTACACTCTCCCTGAATTCATCGCCTCTGAAGCAACACACATGCACGGCTTTACAAGATTCACCTCAACTTCAGAAGCTTGGCGAGTTTAATTACGAAACAAGCTATGTATAAAAGAGAAGGTTAAATTCCTGATTACAAATCAAGTTCTGAAAGGGAAACAATAAACAACAAAAGCAACTTCCCATGTACTTGTCATTGTGAGATTTCTCTGGGGCACAGAAGCTGAGGAAACAAATCAGCAGTGCTCTGCTCCTTCAGTGTTATCTTAAGGAATCAGCACCTCTCCTGTGTTTCTGTCCCCCCTCTGACAGTGACAGTTGCTGTGTTGCCTCTTGAGTGCAAATGAAGTATCAAATAATTTCCTGGGGACTTCAGTTCCCCTTCCTCCTTATCTTCTAATTTAGGGGAACTTAACCGTGTCACAGCTTTGATTAGCTCTTCTTCTCTGTGAGAATGCAAACGTTGTCAGGCTTGTCTGGGACCAGGATGTGCTCTCTCTGCAGAGCCTCTATGCAACATTGATTTCTTATCTGTGCTTTACCTTCTCAGGCAGTTGAATGTGCAATGGTTATCTTTTCCTTCCCTTTAAAAGCTCTTATAAATCACAGTTTCTAAAAAAATATTAATTGTGCAATGGCCTGGATGGGCTGGCAGTATGTGATGCTCCATTGGCTTTTTGCAAAAATAACACCCAACATATTCATTGTAGACATAACCCAGTCACCATTCAGAACACCTCCTCCCCATCCCTGTGCCATTCTTTGCCATGGTTCAACATTTTTAGGGGATTTTGCCACCACAGATAGTCTCTGCAAAGTAACTCCACATGATGCTAGGGAAGGATTTGGTACATATCCTTAAGCTCCATTTAGGACTCTCCCTGGCTGTTGGCGGAGTTTTTAATATCACCTGGAGAATAGAGTTGCACCTTTCACTGCCATCTCAGAAGGGTCTCCCAAGGGTCTTGACTAGTGTTTCCGCTCATATTTCTGATACTGTAGGGGATTTTACAACCTATTTGTGGGAAACCAAATACAGAACCCTTAATGTTCATTGCTGCAGAGAAAACAAAGTAGGTATCTTTTTCTGAAGATACACGGAAATCAAGGTACCTTTCTAAAGAAAATTATTTCAGTGTCTAACACCAACCCTGCAGAAAGTATATTGCTGTAGATTTGTATTCTGAAGACATGTTATGAATTTTTTCAGTAGGTTCTATACCTGAGGAGACAAGTGTTCAGCTTGTAAGAAAAAGTATCTTTCGTATTCAATAGGTTTTTCTAATTCAGTCAGGAGTCTGATGGTCAATGTGTTCCCTGGAACTGCCTCCACAGGAGTAGTGAGGATGAGCAGCTGTGTTAGACCCTAAATCTGAGCTTAAACATCAATTTAAGATGAACTTCAGCTTATTTCTGTTTACTGTAGAGGTGTATGCCTTTAAAACAGAAAAAAAAGTGACATTTTGATCCTGAACAGTTATTTACTGCCTCACTGGTTTTACAGCTGGAATAGCTCTGAGTCAGTTTTGTGGGCCCTGATTCATACATTCAATGATTTTACATCAAAATAATCAAAAAAGTATTTGAAAATAAGGTCTTGATCTTGACAGCAGTTAACTGCTTTACCCTGGAAGACAGTATAAAATTGCCATCAAGTCAGTCTTGGTAGGAGAAATCATTGGTAGCATATAGGCACGAAGTGGGCTTTTGGGTTATCCCCCCCTCCTCTGGCACCATGTAGAGCACAGCTATGTAACACCAGCCCCCACAATTTTGTTGAATCCATGTATTTAAGTAATTGTAGCTGAGGGGATCAATGGTGCCTGCTCTCAATTCAGGCAGTTTTCAGGCTACTCTGAGTTGTGCTAGGAGATGATACCAATACCCTGGGAAGCAACCTTATCTTCCATCTGCTTAAACCTGCTCTGTCACTGCCCTCTTCAGCAGCCAAGCACTGGAGCCAAGCCCTCAGTCTACAAAGCGAGTGATGGTAAAGCCAGAAGCAGAGCAAACAATGAGGAATAATGCATTCTGCTTCCAAGGACATGGATCATTAGCTGGATTACACCAGCAGACGGTAATGGAAATTCAGTGTAGAATTCTGTAAAATAATTAGCCCAAGATCGAGGAAACGGCCCAAGAAATAGGTGCTAAATGGAACAATCAAATAATACTGAGAGTCTGTATGAAAACAATAATTGGAATTTTCCTGCCAACAAATGCCTCAGAAAGAAAAATACACCTAATGTTGTATTGATAAAAGGCAAGTGACAAAAAACCCCAATGCTTTTTGTGTATGAGCCACTTGACAAGCACTCTTTCAAATACTGAGCACTACATCCGTTCCTGCACACATCAGTAGGTTATTATTACCTTGGAGTGGGTACAGGCCAGGTCAACAAAGCTTACACTAGCTCTGCAAAACAGGCTATAAAGCAAAGCTAGAGGAGCTCTGTTGCTTTTTATTAAAGAGCCTTCAAGGGGACATAGTGGAAGTTTTTTTTAAGTTAAGAACTCCATCAATAAAGTCAATGTAGATAGTGTTTCAAACCAGTACGGGGTTAAGACTTTTTCAGTAGGAATGAAAAGATAATGTACAAAATGATTTGTGGGAGAGGCTTGTTGGTATCTGAATTCTAACATCACCACATCCAAACAAAATAGAATTAATTGTCTGGTTTTGTAAATAATAGTTTATGAATAAACAGCCAGGACTGAACATTTCTCAGCATATGAAAAACTCCACCTGATAGTTAATGCTCTTGTTAAATGATAATGACTTTTACCCTGATGAATCTGAACTCCATAGATTTGGAGCAGACACCAGTGATCAGAGTTACCAGGACCATATTCCTGACTTGCCCAGACTGATTGGCCTTGCAACACTGAACATAAAGTAACTCAACTTCTTTGGCTGTTGTAACCACTGCACTCTGGCTAGCAGGCTGCTGCTCCCTGAGAGCTCAGTGAGGGTTTCCCAGGGCCATGCCATCAGTCGCATCCCGGAGTCCATTTGGGACAGCCCCGCGATCTGGCTCCGGCAGCAGCAGCGTCACAACGCAGTGGGGGTAAAGGAGGCAGAGAAGGGTCTCTTGTAGGTTACGGGACGGCCGGATGTAGACGGTGACGAGAGATCTCTATAGGCAGGTCTTGGGACACAGTCGGTTTATTGCAAAGGGCGTGGGTATAGGGGCACTGCTCAGAGCTGCCAGACTCAGCTCTGAGCAGGCCCAAGAAAGCAAGAGAGTAAACGGGTGAGAGAAGAGAGAGAGAGAGTGTAAGAGCAAGAGTGGAAGTAAGAGCAGGAGTGGAAGTAGTAGTAAGGAAGTGTCTGAAGTCCTGGTTACAATACAATAAATCATCTTCTGTACTGTATATTCTAATTGTCACTAACCAATCTAATACAAGATACAAATCCTATAGCATTTACATACAGCCGATAAGAGTTCTTATATTACCATAGAGTGTTACATCTTAACTTCTAAAAACTACTCTTTGGACCCCTTCTGCTGAGCTAGTAGGGTCTGCTCTGACCCTTGGACCTGCTTGCAAGCAGAGGGTATTGTTCCATCAAGAGGGGATTACCTTCAGTCGGCCATACCATTGTTTTCTAGTTGTTCAGTAACTAAGACTTGGTATTTCAAAAGTGGCTTTCATTTCGATGTTGCCTGTAGTTTTCATATTCCCAAAATCTTTTGTCAGGCAATCATATTTATAAGGCTTTCCTGTTTCATCTTCCCCAACAGTCTCTCATGAGGGTGTGAGATGGCTTTAATCACATCTTGTCCCAGCAATGCTGAGGCACAGAGACAGCGTGGTCTGGGTGCGGGGTGGTTTTGTCAGGGCCCAGGGGCGGTCCCTGGGCGGGGCTGGGGTACAGAACAAATAGGGAGAAATCGAGGGAGTGGCCAAGGCTAGGGAGGGAACAGGGGGAACATGTGAAATAGGAAAAGCAATGGATTAACAGATCCCCGCATCTGGTGGCTGAATCTGCTTTGCAAAGCACTCCAAGATAACTAAATGAAGGGCACTAAAAGGATGTAACTGTTGGGGGTTTTTTTTTGTGCTGAGTCTCTTACTAGTAAAAGACTAGTGAACAGCTACCTGGTTTCACTGTTAAATCCTTGAACACCCCCACATACTGCTCATAGGTGCTTGTTTCTGCCTACAATAAAAGAAACTATTCAAATGATATTCCCATCGTTACTGAATATCACCTCAAAGTGGCTAAATCACACAAAGAGTTCATAGGTGATGACATTTTTCCAAGCCACAGAGTAACACCTGTGACTTACTTTTTAATAAGGAAACACAACTTTTTAATGTTTATTCTTATTTTACTACCAGCTGAAATAGGACTGGTCTGTAATGCCTTTACACCCCATCAGCACTCCAAGGGTGCATATCAGCACTTCCCCAAGCACTGCCACAGATAATCACCTTTTTCATTTGCCTATTAAAATTTGCATTCTGAAGCTTCAGATCTCCTGCCTCTTCTGTTTCGCTGGAGATTGGATGCATTAATAAGTGATGGCCTGTATACAAATATTGTCAAGTTCCCTAGCCAGGGCCAAATATGGCCTGTGCAAGTATGGTCGGGAGGACAAGGACTGTACGAGACCAAGAGCCATGAAAGATTTGGGACCCAGGTTAACAGAAGTAGAAGCAGTGCTTGATAGGATCTGGTCTAGAACTGATTCTGGTTTGAACAGTACCATTGAGAGATTCAGATGTCTAGAACAAATATATGGGGTGTACTTTATGCTCATCTGATTCTCAGCAGATGTATAAAAAAAGCGTTTGCTGGAAGGATAGAATAATGCTGTGTCAGTGGAAATCTAGGAGGAGGATATGCTTAATAAAGTAGACCCTTTGCAGCTTCACAGCAATGACCCAGAGCATCCTGGAGCATGAATTCATGCCTGGCAGAGGTAGACTGCAACTGTAGGCAGCTGTGAGCAAGAGAGGGTGGAAAGGGAAAATTTCTTACAAATTACTCTCCAATGATCATGATAGTGTCCTCATTTTGCAAAACTGGTCTCCTGTTAAGGTGGTTGGAAGCTTTGCAGTGCCATTCAGGCAGGATAATTTTCAAAATATTCTTAGTTGAAACAAGAGCTGGACAATGATGAACAGGGCACAGCTGGGTCTCTGATCCTGTGGGCTGAACTGCCTTGGCTTTGCCTTGATTAAAAATATCATGATGTAATTTATTCAAGAGGAGACAGATTGACAGGAACAGGATTTGATTAAACCAAGTTTAAATCCATTTTGCATTCCCAACTTACACCTACATGGCACAAAGGCACCTATTCAAGAGGAAGAGGAATCTGCTCAACAACTGTAGACATACCCCAGTAATATTTCAGGGGAGTTCCCTTCTTTCCCCTCTGATTTGTACTTATTTTTGATAATATCCTTTACTTGGAAACCAGGTTATGCACATAAGTGGATCATCAAGGTTGCTTCTTCTCCCTCAAATTGTTGGTTGTCTGTCTCAATTTGCAGGTTAATGTAAAGCAGGCTTACCCACTTCATTCTTTAAGTAGTTTTTGCCATCCTCAATTCCTTTTGGAATTAACTTTGAAGTTATGGAAAATAATTTAATAAAAGCAGTATAACCAAAAATTAAATGAAGAACTTGAGGTCTGTTGAGAGGAAAAGCCTTTCCATTTCTGCAGCATTTTTAATATTATCTGCACACTCTTACTTGTGTTATTTGCAGCAGGCTTATCACTGACGACTGGGGAGGTTTAAGTAAAGAAACAACCTGCTTAAAGAAATAAATCACTTTACCTACACTTCTTACAAAAAATTGTGAAATCTTGTGGTAGCAGAGTTAGAATTTCTCCTGTTCAATTTTTGCTTCTGTTGTGGGCTCCATGGCTGTGAGATTTCATCCTTTAAGACTTTTATGCGATTTTGTTTTGCATAAGCATATTTCACTTTATATTTTCTGAACCAAATTCAGGCTTGGTGATCTATGTGCCATTTCTTTTGAAGTAACTGGGCTATTAACTCTCACAGAAATTAGTAGTTAAACTAGGTTTTTGTCTTTATCTCTCAGAATGTGATCTCTGCATTGAAGAAGATAAATAATGAAAAGGCACAAATAATAATGAAATCACGTAACCAGTTGAAATACTTTGATTTATTCCTTGGACCTTAAAAGAGTCTAAACTCTCATTTTGGTGGTTAAGGTTTTCACAGAATTTTGCATCAGTCTCATTAGTAAAGCTTTGTGCACTTGCAGCAGGATTTGCATCTTAAAGGTTCTGAACAGAAATGCAGATAGCAATTTTTCCAGCTACTTGCGAGAAGAGTCTTATGATCCCCAGAAGTCAATTTTTGTTTCCCTTTATACAGAGGATCTAAGAAGAAAAATATCCTCTAGTAAGAAACCATCTCCTGTATTTTATGTAGATTTAGGAAAGCTAATTAGAAGAAAAATACATGAAATAATGTTACAGGCTATAACCTTCAGAATTGTCCATCCTGAAGAACTTCTTTCACTGCTTCAGTCCTGCTCCAGGTTACAAAGGCTCCTTAAAACTGGTTGTAGTCCCCAGAAGTGAGAAGCCACCCAGCACAGTCACAGTGTGCTCTCCTGCAGCCTCCAGCAGCTACCTGGGCTGGTCACTGAGGAATCCAAGGACAGCTACTGCCATGCTCCTCAGCCTGAGGTACTGAGTGCCCCACAAAGCAAAGGGAATGAGGTGGGGGGAGGAAGAGAGAGGACTTAATGTCCAGATCCTCAAATCCACACAGATGATCCCACACCTTTAGGGTATGGTGGAATGATTCCCTCGCACCTTTTTCACATTGAACAACATTTCCAGTACCAATGCATTGATCTCCCACTTTCAATTTCCAAAATTCTGCAGTCCACCCAAAATGTTTTACTGGAGAAGGTGGACAGAAGTATAGAACTAATAGAAATAGTATATCTAATATTATTTAGCATAATTAATACAAAGAATCATTCCTATTCATACTGAATACAGCCCAAACCTTTTAATTCACCTGAAGATACCAAAATTTCTTTTTGTCTCAGAGCTCGTAATTTTTCTACCTCAAAGTCCAGTCTAGCTTTGGTGTGCTACAGACTCTCTAAAGCCACACTGTGAGGGAATAAAAGATGAAGGAATCTTCCAATAGGTCATGCATTGTAATTACTTTAAGTACCGCCATCTTCTGTAATTAATACAAACTACAAATGAAGTTGTGCACAGTTCCTGCTGTGAGAAGGAGAGCAGTAACTGATGCAATGCCTCCTGGAAAGATTACATTATGAGGAACTGATGTGAAAATATGCAATAAATTATATATTTTTTGAGAAATAAAATGCTGTAAGATTCAGAGTAAAATTTTGTGCAGGTTTGGCCATTATCTTCATACTCCCCTGCATTCTTATGTAACTGCCTTTTTATACATTTTGAGGGCATCACTGTAAAAGCAGAGTTTCTTTGGGTTGAGACACAGAGAGCAGAGGGGTTAGAGGTGTGAGTGTGCCATTGCTGTTTTTCTGGTTCCTAAAAAAAAGAGCAGCACCCTTAGGCACTTTTTCTCTAACAATACCAAGTTGTCTGTTGTGATTCACTGAGGAATAATTGCTTTGGGACATTTCAAAACTGTTTTTTAAGTGAAGGATGCAAAATTGCTTCTTTCCAGAGATGCAATGAATCTAGCTGACACTTTAATTTGTTTATTAAAAGGCACATGAGGCAGATGAAGCAGTAATAAATATCCATGCAGAGAAAGATCATGTGTATCTGTGGGATGCTATCCAGTTAAAAGCATCTTTGAAAAATAAGTGAAGATTCATTGGTTTCTCCAAAGTTTTATTTCTGATTTATTACTGAGACATTTTTGAAAATTACTATATTTGATAAAGTGACACAAACTGAAGGGAAATACATACAAACCAATTTTATTTCTAACTTTAATCTCCAAATGTCCGGAGTACTGCTTGAAGAAACATTTTGTTCTCTCTGCCTTTCAGCAAAGTGTATCTGTTTTAGGTTTGAGGTGTTTTGACCTAGTGCTGGTGCCTCCTCAACACCCCTCTCCTCAAACAAATTAATTACTTTCCCCTATGGGTAGAAAACAGCAAAAAGAGCAGAGGTTCAATTTATTTTTATAAGACATTGTGCATACAAAATCCTAGGAATCACAATAACTGCAGCAAGGGAAAACAGTGTAAAGTGTAGTGGTATAAAATCAGAGGAGATGTGGGGCCATAAACCAGGGAATGCTTTAGTAGGAATAAGGCAGGCATGGGGCATAGTGTGGAAGACTGTAAGCAAAACAGCCTGGAGCACTTGGGAGCTGCAATTTTGAAAGAGACAAGGTGTTAATAGGGGAGGTGTATAATAGCATGAAAAACAATCATGTTTGTATCTGGAGTGACAGCAGCAGTGAGCCCTGCAATGGGAAAGAAAATCCTGGATTTCAGTTCTGGCTGGTCTGAGGTCTGGGAGCCACAGCACAGAGGTCAGAGGGAGGGGCTGCAGCACTGTGCCCAGATACCAACATTAGCCCCAGAAGGGGACTTTGGGATGATTAGGGTGGGTTTGTAGGTGGTGGGAAACCAAGAGAGGTCTTTCAGGAGAAGAATATAGACCTGAAACTATACTGATAGGGCTTGCAATAGTCCTGGCAGAAGGTGAAAGCAGGTACAGATGCACAACTGGGAACAGGCAGAAGTGGCTTATTAGGAGGTAGATTAATGGGAAATCATGCAAAATGCAGCAACTAGCAGGGTAAAGACCATTTTCCAGGTGAGGGTGACTCGAGAAGGGTAGGTTTTTCTTAAGATGTGGGAGGAAATTATTTAAAAAGGTGGTGGATAAGGGTGTGACAGTGGGGATGCACTGTTCCTGTAATTGCTAAATGTACCGTTCCTTTCTGGGTGCTGAACTCAGGGAAATGAACCCATCTCAGCTCACAGTGAGCTTAGTGAGGGAAAGGCAATAGACTTATCTGAATGAGATTTCAAATTGGCTAGTGTCAGCAAGTGGTAATGAAAAGTGGAGGTGATAATAGATACCATGATAAGCAATCTGTCCAGGTAGAAGGAGATGAAAAAAAGACAGTAGGACACAGACTAAATTTTCTGATTTACTGCAGCCACTTTGTACTGTGCTATGCAAATGAAACGGAGAATTAAACCTCCACTGTATGAAGCAGTCATTTTCAGAAAAGACAAAAATTTCCTGAGGGAGAAAAGGAGATCTGAGTATGGCAGTAGAGGCCTCAGCATGGATATCAGAGTAATAAGAAGCCAACCATATTACTTTATAAATGAAGACAAATGGTGCACTTCTGTCTGGAGCATTACATAGTGCCAGGAACACCTGGTCACTGGTGGAAATGCCCTTTGACCTGCCTGAGAGAAGACTTATAGTGAAGTTCTTGTACACAGAATAGGATGTGTTGGGATGTGGCGCTACATCGGGAAGCTGGAAGGTTGTAAGAAGATTTCCCCTGTTGTCCTGCCGGTGCAGGATAGCTTAGTTGGGATGCAGTGGTAACTTGCATGCTCTGGTAGGGTGGCTTGCTTGGAGGGTGTGTTTCCATAGATCACCTGCTGCTCTGCTGTGTTTGACAGCAGCTTAAAATAGGTAAAGGCAGGTGAACTGATCCCTCATACCTTGATACAGGCGAGACAGAGTACACAGGCAAACTGCAGCGTGAACCACTAAAGGCCAACATGCTCTGTAGATAAAGCTGACGTTCCAGCTGCAGCTCTTCTGTCTGCCAATAGCACCTGACCTACCAGTGCCAGAAATCTTTGATACCTTTCATTGAGTTTACTCATTAAGCTTTTCCATCCTCTGCTAGCTGAACCATTTTGCTCACCTTTCTCAATTCCATTCCATCTCTTGCTTCGAAGAAGACTGCAAGCAGCCAAACCAAAAACCTTCCCCAACACTGAAACAAGTAACTATAAGCTATGTTTGAGCTGCAGTTAGCAGGCTTAGGTACTCCACATTGCAGCTGTAACTGCAGCAAGGAGCTGCCAATACTTTATGATGTTGGTACCTGCTGCAAAATGGGAAGATCTGGTGATGTGTTCTGCTTCTGTGGACCCTGATTTTTATTC
Source organism: Corvus cornix cornix (assembly GCF_000738735.6). Lineage (NCBI taxonomy): Eukaryota > Metazoa > Chordata > Aves > Passeriformes > Corvidae > Corvus > Corvus cornix. The sequence continues at coordinate 12,309,552 of NC_047057.1, read as the reverse complement.
TGTGTTCACATGGCCCTTCAAATACAACATGCACATTTACCAGATGTCATGGCAATTTCAAAATCAGATTTTCTTCTCAGTTAAGGAGGCATATGTGCACTACCTTAAGTGAGTGAAAGCTGGGGGGAATTCAAAGACATGGTCGCTCATCCCTGGGGATTCCCTTTAAACATTTCTCTTGGTGAGCCAGGCTGTAGCAGCCGTTATCCAGGGAAGCAGCCCTCCAGATGGATTACCTCTGTGGACATCAGCAGTACAGTTGGATTAGGTAAGCTGTCTGCACACCTGCTCATTTCACTAACCAGCTCCTGGAATTAAAGGACCTGGACATGTTCTAAAATGTTTATCTTCGCCATTAGACTCAGGTGCCAGCTTGTGTTTCCAGGTGGAGGGTAGTGGGACCTGCAGTCCACAGTGTGGAGGTCAGCAGAGGTGTGCAGAGCAGGGAGGACTCATCTGGCACAATCCCTGGCATTCAAAAGCAACATGCATAGACTATCGGTTAAGAATGGCATCCAAAATATTTAACATCCCTTTTCACAAGGTGGATGAATTAACTGAAGGGTATTTTACTTAAGACAAACAGGCCAGTATACTTGTGATTCTGTAGTTTTTCTCTTTCTTCCACAGTGTTTCTAAAAATGCTTAGGTTACAGAAAATCTACAGTTCTCCTTTAACAGAACTGCATCTCTAACACAGATGGTACTCCTGGTTATGGGATTGTTCTTTTCTCCCACAAACCGTTCTTCCCCCTGCTTCCCTTTTTTTGTGTCAGACTTTCTGCAAGCTTTTTACTTTCTCTCTTTCTCGGGGGACATATCTTTCTTCCTCCAAAAGGAAGATGTATCAGGGTCTCTAATTTATCTTTTGTTCTTCCACACACTCTCTTTACCCACTTTCGCTACTCTCCTTCTCTTCTTGACCTCCATTTCTTTGTGAATACTTCCTTCAACACCTGATTTCAACTCTCTTTCAAACTAGCAAACAGACTCCTGTTTTTGATTTCTCACTGTCTTAAATCTTCTCCTTCATGCTTTTTACTCTGTCGCCATCTCCCTTCATTAGACACTAAGAGGAGGTCTGGAAGTATGGGGAAGACCATTATGTCCTTTTTAAAGTGCAAAGTAGTGCTTGCATATTCATAGTGAGGAGAACCACTGCAGAATATGAGATAATCATGGTGCTGGGGGTAAAGAGATATGAAAAAAGTCATTAACTACATTGATTACTTTGTAATATTAGTAATAAAATTGGATGTTAAAAGTTGGAAGACAATGTGCAGACTTACTCTCAGTATGCATGGATTAATCCACTTAGATCCAGACCCATTGTATCTGGCAGTCTATGAAAGATGTGGACATTAACTGTGTTCAGCAGGAATATTTGGATCAAGCAGGCAGACATCAAGAGGTATTGGCATCCTCTCAGAACTATCTCCCTGACTGGTAAGAAGCTCATACAGATCTGGGAGAGGACTTTCTCCAGACTGACATTAGTAGAGTGATTGAGCCAGAATGGGGAGAGATCACAAAAGATCTTTGCACATGGACAAAGTAGGCAGAAAGTTAGTGGAAAAGGGCAGAGATGGAATCTGCAAGGAAGTGCATGTGATGCTCGAACTGGGATGAGGTTTCATGAATAGTGCAGAGGAGATGGAAGATTAATCCACAGCTTATCCCATGTCCTATTGAAATCACATATGTTTATGATATTTTTTATGGACCATAAATATGAAATCAGACTGGGCTGCCACTAATACTATAGTAAATGCATACAGTCTTGAAACCAAATATAAAATCTGAATACATTTTGCAATGAAAGGAAAACTAATGGTGATATGAGACAGCAAACTGTGACTGCAGTAGGGTTACTTGATGGATTTGTGGCTATTTTTGATAGCCTTAGAAAAAGAAAGGTATCATATAAATGGCAGAAAAATACTGAAAATCCTTGGCAAAGGACAAAACCATGGTATTTTTAGACACAAAATTACTTTGCCAGCTGCGTTGGGCATTAAATAGGGCAATATTATCTGGGCATCATCATATCATGGTTCTTTCACAAACAAACATAGAAATAATTCCAATCTAAGCTTCCATCGGAAACCCAAGGCTTTACCTTATCTGAGTGCTGATTTTAAACTGATTTTAAACAAAGAGAACTTAAAGACAGGAGGAACATAAATTTTACAAAGCCAATTAATAACACAGTAATAGTCAAAGTTCCGCCTAAACGGGTTGCAGTTCAAGCCTAGGTTGAATCGCCTGATGCTGACAGTGAACAGTCTCCTTGTGTCTCTTCTCATGAAGCTCTTACCTACTCATGATGACAGCAGTGACTTTTTGACCCTCTGGGGCTCCAGACCAGCAGATGCAGAGATGTGAGTAACAACAATCACGGAATTTGCCACATCTGCTAAGTGGTTTGCTTTGTTAGTGCTCTGCCATGGGCTCTGTGCATGCAACCAACACAGTAGACTAGTAGGTATGTGCTGGACAACTTCATAGAAAGTGGAAGCCATCAAAACAGCACTAAGTGGCACTGATGGACATATTTTCATGTTTTGGACTAGTGTTTCTCAGCCTATTAAATAAAAGACCATCAAAACTGAAAAGAACCTGCAGACCACCTGTAGTGTTGCTGTAATTTTAATCATTTGCAATCAATTAAAAACTACTTTCATTTTGAATGCCCACTCACTGCTTTTCTTCTCTCCCATTCTGCTTGCTTCCTTTCAGGTACACCAACTTTGTTGAAGAGGGGTGGTCTTGTAAGTCCCTGTTGTGCTTTTACAAACAGAAAAAAAAAGTACACTGTGCTGCAAAGAAAGTTGTTCTTGGGCTGATGGTTCAATGACCCCTGCAATTGCATGGGAGCTCAGAGTGTCCTAAACTCTACTTCACAGAGACAAATGAAAGAGTTGAGATTCAGGTTTTCACTCATGATCTGAAGTCACTAGTCAAAACTCTAAAATCAAGAAATAGGCCTTGGAAGCCATGAGAATTTTAAAAGAAGAGTGTTTGGCTGGCTTTTTATTTATTATTTGGACTTACATAGTCTATGTGAAGCAACCAGCTTTTCCTGGTCTCCTGAAATTATTCAGAAAGGACATTTTGCTGCTGTAGAAATTCCTATCATTTTACACACTTGCCTCATCTTCCACATCAGTATCAAACTCCTGTTTTCACCAGAAACCTGCCACTTACCAGCAGTCTACCAGGTTTCAGATACCCAGTACTTCAGGCAACCAACCACCTGGAAGTCCTAGGTGAGCACTGTGACTGGAAGCCATCCTCGAGCCATCCTTCTGGCTGTGAGCAGCTCTCACGTGCAGCTCCTCTCACTGGAAGTGGTCATTTAAGGCACAAAGGGCCTTTTCCCCAGATCCACAGTCAATGCTTGTGAGAGGATTTGCAGTTATTGTTTTACAGCTAAACTGGTTCCATCTCCCACTAAAATCCATGGCATGCAAAAGGAGTTGCAAAAGTCATTGTGTTGTTCTTAGAATAGAGTAAGTAAGTCTTTGGCTGTCATTCTTCTGGGGTTGTGCACTATCTGCATCATTTAACAATTTAGCAATTTAATACAAATTGAACTGCTAAATTAAAACAATTTAATTTAGCAGTTCAATATATGCATAGTATATTTCTGTATGTGCACAATATGCTTTCATTTATTTCTGTATATGTAAAGAAACAGAAATCTCAGTAGACATTAACCCATCTCCCTCCCAGCTCCTACCAACCAGTTCCATGTTTTTCACTATTTTTGTTTTATTTTGTGCAACAGCCTGTGCCATCTAGTTGCCTCCATTTTTTCGTGGGCTGTTGATGCCACAGGTTCTGTCACTGCTGTGATGGATGTGAGGTATCTGTAGGCAAAGTGAAAGCATTGATTTGTGTGCAGATGAATGAGCTGTGCAGGGGGTGGTTGTTGGCAGTGTGTCTGTACACAGTGAAAGGACCCTCCTTGGCAGTTTTCATAGTGCGCAGCAGTGCAGACCCTACCCAGGGAAAACTGCTGGGCAGACGTGGTTGCAGCCTTCCACCCTATGGTTAGTGGGAGCAGTACTTCCTCTTTTCTCATCTCCTCCTCTTCAGATGACCCCCATTTAGCTGAAAACAGCTAACCAATCTGCTACATTTTGTCAAGGTCCCAACATAAAAAGTCTAAATACAAGGTCAAGTCACCCAAGGTCTCCTTCTCTTTCTGGACATACTCCGACTCAGGCTTTTTATCTCTCATATGTCAGAATGAAGGGGGTTTATGTAGGTTTTAACTTGCCAAACTCTTCTACATCAGTTTCAGACTGACCTAGACAATACCTAATTAATCTTCAGCAGTCAAAGATGCAACTGTGCCCTGCAAGGATGACCTCTCCACAATGAGGATCTTGTGGAGATGTATTTGCATTGTAGGTGTTTGTTGAGGACCATCAGATCTAGTGCACTCCAGCAATCCATAGTAAGTCCTCTTGGAAAAGTCCCCCTTGGTTTGTAGAGCAATGCAGAGCAACATTCTTCTGTTGAGAGTCTTAATGGATTCTGGAACAGGGCAATTGCTTAATCATTCTTCTGTTGAGAGTCTTAATGGATTCTGGAACAGGGCAATTGCTTAATCATTCTTCTGTTGAGAATCTTAATGGATTCTGGAACAGGGCAATTGCTTAATCATTCTCCTGTGATGGGCTTAGGACAGGCTGATTCTCATGGGCTGGGCTGCCCGGGTTCCTCTGATCACTGTCTGGCCTTGGTGGGGCCACAACTGCAGCTGCCAAACACACATGGTGAGCAGCAGCCATTCCTCCCTGTACACCTTGTGTGCTTCACTTCCGAGGCTGAGGGGACCAGAGGGAGATTTCAGTCCATACCAGCATTTCCCAGTCAGTAAATGAACAGCAAGACCATCCAAAGAAATCTATCTCATTTGCTGTGTTTGCAACCAAGGATTTGACTATCTGGATTTTTGAGTTAACACAACAGACTATGTTCCACTGTTTGGGTACTGCTACTTTACATGTGTGGTGTCAGCAAATATAGACCCATATATTTGACTACAATGTAGAACAATAATGAATTGGGCAGAGAGCTGATTTTTCTCTCCTGACCTTTCATACTCATTTCTACTGACCCATCTTCCTCTGCTTGCCAGCAGTCATTCTTTGTCTTCTGACCATATTTGATCACTTTTTTTCAGTACAGTTGCCTGTTTGATTTCCTTATACAAAAATATGTGTACTCTGACATAGTAGATAACTACCACAATCCCAGCTGTCTGAGCACTGATTTTTCTGTCTCTGAAATTGTGAACCAAATTAAAAATTCAGGATTTATTGCAGTTGTTTCAAGAACTCCCAACAGACAGATGAGGGTGATTTCAGAGGAAATAACTCCTCTGTAGTCAGCCTGTCCTGTATTCTCCTTGGCACTCCCTAGGCTTGAGAATATTAAAAGCAAAAGAAAAATGGCTCACATTTAAAGCAGATTAATGAGACTGCATGTCTTTTTTTCAATGCATGGAAACCACATGCAATTGAATACCAGTACCTTCTCATTAGCACTAAGCAAATCTATTTTGAGATTATTCCTCTTGGAAGAGCTGTGTGAATTACTCCTGTAACACCACAAATAGCCTCCTAAATACTAAATCATTATGGATTGCCTCTGAAGAGTGCGGCAGCGGTGTGTGCCCGTATCAAAGGGTAAACTCAGCATGTGACTGTTGTATTGCAGACAGCTCAGCTGGGGAAGATGACTGACACTTCACCAAGTGACTGTCATGTAGGTGTCCTTCAGCAGGTAGGGTAGGACCATTTTCTTTCCCCAGCTGGCCTGCTCCCATGGGACTGTTTTCCCATCATAGAGACGATCAAGATTGCATCTCAGGGTAGAAGGAGAAGCATCCTGTTCCTGAGCTGCGTTCCCCCTGTTCCAGATGATCAGTGAGAAGGTATAAGAGCTCAAGTCCCACCAGGGCACTGAAAAAGTCCATCTAAGCACCCAGGAGATATGTTCCGGAGATTTTGGGTGCTGGCTTGAGGTCTTGGGCTGGTCCTTTGAGAGATCCACCTGTAAGAATGCTGTGCATGAGCCTCATATGTAGAGTCAGTCAATAACATACCAACCGTGCCAGTGTGCACATCCTTGCACTGCCTTGTGGTAATTTGCTGAGATTACATCTTTTCTCGGGGAATGATCACACAACTTTAGGGCAATTCAAAATGAATAGTTCTGTGCCTTCTCTCTCGCAGTGATGACTAAGGAATGAGCTCTTTTCTTTAAGTATTTTCTACTGATGAGTCTAAATTAGTCCTCTCTGAGCCCTGTGTGGCTGCTGCAGGACTGGCAGAGCTGGCTCCAAGACTGAATCAAGCTTGATTTGGTTGAGAGGAGAAGGAAGGAGAAGTCAACTGCACAATTACACTGCGCTGTGTGATACCTTACCTGACTGTGCTCTATTGATGGGTGTCCCATTGACTGCACCATCACCTCTATCCCTGAGAGTTCAGATTTAATGTGAACATTTCTGTTCCATATAATCACATCAGTGACTGCAGCAGAGGCATTCCCTAGGTCCGACTGTGCCAATGAGATGATTTTCAAATACAAGGTTAGGTGGGGTCTCTGTGGTACAGGAATTGCCAAGGGAATGCTCTTCAGTTTGATCAACAAAAAAATTGGAGTTTACTGAAATGAAATTTGAAAATGTCACAAATAACCATTTTGATCAGAAGAATCATCATCAATCAAAGCTAAGTCTAATTTCTGCATGTGGTTTGTATTAAGTGCTTGAAAAATGAGTGCTTTTTGTCTGGAAATTAATTCAAGGCATGTGATAGATTTGAAATGCTGATTAATGCAAAGGTAGGGGGTGCCTCTTTGCCCTTGCACTGCTCTCTTAACTGCAATAGTTCAGGCTTTCTACAGACTGAATTAACACTGTCTTACCTCACAGAGGCAGGATTTTCTGAAGAAAGACGTGTGGAGAGCAGAAGCCATCATGTGTTGTTCATGGTGCGAGTGGACACAGGCTCTTGTGGCAGGGGGGAGTATGGACAGGACAGCAGATCTGGGGCTTTATTTTTATACACAGAAAAAAGGGTGTTTTAACTCTCCTTCACTGTGCTGTCCCACTCCATGTTCATTATTGTAACTGCTGACAGGTAAATGGAGAAAAACAAGGGTGAGTTTGAATCTTCACTTTTTGGCATCATTCAGTGCTATCAGTTAAACTTCTTTTGTCTGATGATTACAGCTGCAGATGCCTTAACAGTTTCCATTTACATTTACCTTTAATGGGTATCTTGTCTGACAGGGGTCCCAGTGGCTGTGAATAGCATATTTGAGCTTTCTGTGTTAAAAAGGATCAAAGACAGACAAAAAACAAACAGCAGGGACACAGATCTAGGACAGGGCAAAGGTGACACCAGCAACTGTATTAGGCCAAGCTGTAAGGAGACACTGGAGGAGAATGTCAGTCCTTGGACACAGGAATCGCTGTGGAGTCAAATAAGGTTCATGTTGGAGACATTTTCTCAATGTGGTTGCCATCCTGGGATTCACCTCATCTTGCAGTTTTAAATCCATCTCCCAGAGTTATGCTTTGTTATTGTTGTCAGACTGATCAACAGATACGTGTGCATTGTACTACCAGGCCCTCTTTGTGCTGCCTATGAAATAACAGCAGGTTGTGTTCCTTCCTAGGGGGGGAGGATTTTGAATTGGTTTGACTTCTCAGGGCTGGATTATTGCAATTCTTTGTTTGCAGGAGTTACCAACCGTGTTATCTCTCGAATGCAGCTGATACAGGATGCAGCAGCTCACAATCTTTTGGGCACTCAGTTGTTTCAACATAATGTTCCCTTTTTAAAATCTCTCTGTTGGCTTCTGGTGAAATTTTGTGTCAAGATCAAAGTCCTGCTACTAGTACAGGCTATGTTGGATGTTACACTGGTTCCCTTTGCTGGTAGCATGTTCCTTACTGTTCAGCAAGATCATAATTATTATTGTAAAGGCATGCAGAAGGAGAGAGCATCTGCTCCATGAAGGGTGTTTTGCCAAGGACCTTCCTAATGTAAAAGGGGATCACAAAAAACAAAGAAAACCACAAGCAAGAAGGCACAAGGATGCAAACCCAAACAACAACTGATATATGAGGCAGTGATGGAAGTCAGTTACACTGATTGATAAGGATATTACGTATTATAAGGTTAATTTTGGTAAGATTGTCTGATCCAGGACCTTGTCAATGGGATGGCAAGGAAAAGAGAGAAGTCATAAACCAAACAAAGGCTCAAACCTGGCAGACAACTGCAATGGAGAAAAAGACAAGAAACTAACCTTGATGTGAGCAGCCAGCAGGACAGCCTGCTTAGAAAGGGAAAATTGCTAAACAGAAGAAATTGTCTGCTGAAAAAATACTGACAGAAAAGGCCTGCCAGCCTGGAGCCATGAGTCTGGGAACCAGAAACAGCCTTGATAAGAGCTGCTGGCCTCTTGGAAGCGCAGCCAGAGAACCTTCAAACTGGAGACATCCCTCCAGTCACTTCAGACCATCACACTCCCTCCTCCCACCTGTGTGAGGCACTTATGCTCCCTGTATGTCACATCCATTTCTCATGTTTGGTACTGAGCTGACATGTAAAACTTCAACAGCTTAAGTACTGTGGGGGTATTCATCCATATCTATTGCAAACCACCTCAGGATGTCTCAGCTTGCAACTTTCTGTATTTCCCACTCTTTTTTTGTTTTGTCACTCTTCTGCCACTTTAATGATATCAAAAGTTATAAATAAGTAACTCTGAAAGACACATTTAGAAGGGAAAGGTCAAAATTACTCTCCTGCCTTCCCCATTTTATCAGCAATTAATTCAACTTTTACAGCCTGCTGCCTGGTTTTGCCACAGCTCCTTCATTTGTGTCCCTGGCACCCAATGTTTACAAGTAAAGACATAGGCCTGTGACATTTAACTGCTGAAATCAGCCCAAATTGAATGCCTCAGCAGAGGCTGAGACCCCATGGAAAGCTCAGAATGAAGTGCTCAGAGCAGTGGTTCAGACTTTGCCATGCATGAAATACCTCTTTATCAAAGCCACCTCCATTGCTCTCCCGAAATCCTACCAAAGCACCTGCAAATATTGAAGTAAAAGGCAGGTGACCTCTGCACTCTGCAGAAATGATCCTCCCTCACTCTCAGTACCACATAACTGATGACATGGAAGCTGAGCCTTTTCTTTCTAAATTACATTATTTTTTTCTAAATTACTTCCTTCTCTTTGTGGGGCAAGCATGAAAGTCATTTTGCACATTTGCAAATATTCTAAGCAACATGGGGCTAATGCTCCTTTAAGTGTCAAGGTCTGTAAGCTTGAGCTATCATTACCAGAGAAACAGCAGGAAAAAGTACACTAGGACTGTGTCTTAACACATGGGCACAGTGTCTTGCTGATGAACAGGCCATTAAATTCTGAGAAAGATATTGCCCTTTTGTGTACTCAGTTCTTCAGACTACTATGGAAACACAACTCATCTTTTGGGAGGCCTGATCTGAAAGAAGAAAGAGAGAAGGGAAAAGACACTGATGTATGGGAAGGAGGAAATAGCTGAATACTGCATATGGCCTTAAAAACAGATCTACATATTTATTGTTTCAAAGTTATCTTAAGATGATTCTTAATGCCTAGCAAGCTATTATGTCCCACTCACAGAGAGATAGTTATTGACTGCTTTGCTGCAGTTGTCTGAAATAGATTGACCATGGATGATTATTTATTATATTTCAAAGTTATTTGGCTTTATATCCTAGCCAGAACAGAAACCAGTATTCTACATTTGCATGTGTATTGCTTGTATAAGAGATAGAAAGATTACATGCAGAAAGGTGCAAAATTGTGTCAATAGCCTGAGACAGAAAAGTAGCTTATACACTCGAACTAAAATCAAAACAAACCAGTGGTGGCATTGCCTTTCTTTTGTGTGTTGATTTAAAAACCGCCTGCTAAAACATAGAAAATTTGTTAATTTGTCCTAAATCTAATGGAAATTAAAATTCAGGCCTGCATTGCAGACTGGGGCTGGCACTCTTCCCCCCATCCCTGCATCTCTCTCACAAAACCATCCAGCCTCTCCAGTCCCGTTGCCAGTCACAGTCAGTTCTTTCCAGAAACCCCCACCTAATTTGTGTTACCAAAGAAGTGAACTTAATTCTCTGTGGATTATAGAGGATGGGCCAGGGCTGGATGCCCTGCAAGAAGGTTGAGTTTTTTGCAAGATACGGTTTTGCGAAACTAAGTCCAAAGCTGTTGAACTTCTATGGGTCAGTTCTAGAGAAGGCAAGACTAGACCATGTCCTCTCTGGATTTTCTTCCTCTTTGCCCTTGCACTCTCTACTCATTTAAATTAATTCGTATTATTTCAAATAACTATTCTTCCATTAGGATGTAAGGAGGAATTAAAAATAAAGACTTTGAATTTTTTTATTTGACTTTTAGTTGTATATTTATGCTTTTGCTAGATACAATGACAGCTCAGAAATTAGTGTTCTCTTTTGCATTTAGGGGAATTGCACTGTACCATGCAATCATGTATGCCTTGGAGATGATTTGCCAAATAAATTTAGATGGCGTAATTACAAACACACACTGTTACCCAGTCCAGCCACCATTATAACTTTATTCATTATTCTTTATTTTATTCTCACTTTATGGAAGTTTATGTCATTATCTCTGCAAGTAAGGGCTGTAGGCAGTCCAGAACTGATGCCCTCAGAGCAGTAGCAGTCTTTAGTCAGGTACAGAAATCAGAATCAAGAACAGAGAGCAATGAGAAGTCAGAGCGACCTCCATACTAAACTTGTATCTATTTCTTAGGTCTTCCTAAAACTGGAATTCATAACTTAACAATGTTACCCATACTGACTTAGGTACAGCAGGACCATCCTCTTCTTGAAGAGACTGTTTTCAATATCATCAGGGAAATAATGATTCTGGCAGGGTAGGCACCCACACATCCAGAATATGCATCAATAGTAGGTTTCTAGTGATAAAACTTCATCTGTTTAAAAAAAAATCACACTGGTCCAGTCCTAAGTCTCTCTGATGTAATTGCTTTGGGAACTGAATGCAATGACAGACAAACCATATTCTAAATATATTCTGACAAGAAAGGTTTCTAATCATGCAGGAGAAGAGATAGGCATCATCATCTCAGCTTATGCAATACACAACAAAAACACAACAGGGAAGAGAAGTCATTTCCCTGGGAAAGGCACCTGGACATCTTCTCATCGTTTAGCATGTACTACTGCATTTCCAGATTCATCTGGTAAAGAATGATAATGAGTTCCCTGGACTACTTGTACCCTACTACCCTGACAAGGGTTGAGTTTTTTTAGTAGTAAGTAATGTGGCATATAAATGAATAATTTCCATAGGATCACCCCAAAGAAGATCACAGTTTAACTGCAAATGTTATTATAAGATTCTGGATGCAAAAATTTCTGTAACTTAAAATGTAAAATGACCATGCAGATAGTGAGAGAGATCTGGAAGCACAGACACCTCTTTGTGTGCTTTGTGCAGGCAGATGCAAACATATTTCTGGTCTGAGCCTGGAGCCAGCCCTGTGCGGTGCCAGCATGCACTGACCCAGAGCAGGTGCAACTCTCTCATAGCAGGATGTGTGTGGGGGTGAGCCTTATCTGAACTGTAGCTGTGCAGCTTCTTCTTGGACACAGATCAGCCTGACCCCTATGCACATGGTAAAATTGCTGAGGGGCAGACGAGGAACGGAGATGGATTTCCTGACCCGTGATCCACATTCCCACTGATAAATCACACTGCCTCTTCTAGGAAGACTTTGGTCATGCTGTGAAAAAAAAAAAACAAACCTGGTTTTTATTGTATTGGTTGTGGAAGGACAGTTTGCTTTAAAACAGGGGTATATTATTCTATTGGGAGGCAACCTGAGTATGGAGAAATGTGTTATTACTTAAATCGTTCCAAGACACTTGGACTCAGACAGTGAGAACAGTTTTGAGAAGAAAACCAAGTTACAAATTATAGCAATTCCATATCAGAGCAGGTGAGGAGAAAAGATATTTCTTACTGCTAGAGACAAGCGTTGTGTAGAGAGGTTACCTCTCCATTTGACTGCCTGATGCAGCTGGAAACAGAGAGCAGAGCTTCCAGGCAAAAGCCGTTTGGGTAGAATGAAAAAACACACCCCTTTTATCCAATTTTCTGCTGGTTTAATAGGATTTTACCATGCTGTCAAAGGCCCACCTTGCTTATATTCTTAAATCATCCCCTACATGACTCCTATGTAAACAATCCTTTTCTTGAACATTTTACATCAAAGTCTATTGAATGCTAGTGAGGCTTTCTTAGGCCTCAGACAATGGAGTCTCAACTTCACAGCAGTCTCAGAAGCAAGTAGATCCATTCAGTAGCAGGTCTTTGCACTGAAGAAAGACTGAACAGCATTTTTTCTTCTACAGAGAGAAAAAAACAGCAAAGGTTACTTCTTAATATTCCAGTCTGGATTACAGGGAAATTTCCATATTTCATACTCTGGCCTACCAGCAAAAAAGGAAAGAAAAGGTCCAAAGAGTTCTTCTTCCTTGACATCAGGAATGTGAAGATGATTGTCCCTTCCCGGCTGCTGACTGTGCCCTGTGAGTGTGAACCAGAGCTCTGTATGAATCTGACCCACTAAGAGCCATGCAAACTGGGGTGTGAGGACATATACTGGACTGGAAGTTAAGTAAAGTGAAATAAAATCGGGGAAATACTGAGTTTCTTGCATGTCCTTCAGTGGAAAATGAAGGTGAGGCTCAAAACATCCAATTCCAGAGTTTCTGGATCAACAGCTCTAGGTTAAAATGCTATTGCATTGGTGCACAAATGAAGCAGTCTGCCACCTTCCCTGCTGTTAGTGGAGAAGGCAACTTGCTTAAAGGTGGCTTGATATTTTCTGAAGGTTTCTTCAGATTTTTCAGACTTTTAAAAAATCTAAATGTGTTGAGGCCCCTCCAGCAGTACTTGATGATGTAGTGATGTTGAAACACAAACCCCGTAGCATGAGTTCTGTAAATTCAAGTACAGAGATTGGATTAAGGAGAACTTAAAACAACCATTAAAACATCCTTAGTATACTCATCTGTTTCAGTCTCTGTTCATGCTCTCTGTCTGTGGTGCTAACAATGTATTCAAAAGACCAGGTTACTGCTGATTTGTGGCTGTTGCAGAGATCAGTGAATTACACACCGCTGAGCATCGCAGGATTTTTTGTGAGGGTTCTTTTTGCTAAGAATAGAGTGAAAAGTAGTCATGGTTTTTGTTATGGAGATGATCTGGATAAGATGGTCTCTGTAAAAAATAGCTGAAGATATAACTTGTCCCTGTGGTGACAAGAGAGCATATCTGCTGTCAGGTTCACTTGCTTTTTTGGGCACTCAGAGAGAGCTTCCCGCAATTGCAGAGACACGTGGGTGAGGACAGTTTCATTTTGGCTAAGTTGCCATAGGGATTCTGCAGCTGGAGCTGCAGGAGAGCAGGCTGTCACTTGCCATTAGCTTTGTTTTGATCCTGGGGCCAGTGTGCATCTCAGATACTGCCTGGTTAACTCCTCTGCTGCTGATGTGGGGAGAACAGTACTCAGTTCCTGCCACTGCTGGAGCTCACCTGGTCATTTGTGCCTTTTCAAAGATTCAAAGTAAGAAATGTTAGAGCTGTAATAAGCATTAGTCAGTCAGTGTACTTGAAATTAGGAATCTGTTGCAGCCAGGCTTACAGCATCCTATGGCCAGGACCCACTCAATTAAGGCCATGCAGTGCACTGAAATAACATGCTATTACAAAGAGACCAGGGGATGATTAAAGTACTGTACTTGCTGTCCACAGGTTGAAAGAAATGCTAGTATTTCTTTATATTTTTTATTATTTTAATAACTGGCCATTCTTAAGGTAGACTTGGAAAATGTTGCTTCTGGGTATGCTCCAAGGTATGTTTCCTTCTCCTATGACTGGTGAGAAGTATGCCTACATAATCTAGGACACAGACTTACAAGCTGCTGAAAGAAACAGCTGTGAAATTAAATGACAATGGTTGGGCTTGCCTTTTACTTTATTCAGTTTATTTTAATAGCGGCTGACACTCTGTGCTTTGTGTGTTTCTCCAGAGACTGGGATGGATGTACTGGACATAACATAGACAACAGAAGCTGGGACTGAAGAAATGCCTGTGTCACAGAGAAATCCAAAAGAAGAAGGATGAAATTGCAAGTATTTTGTCATCACACTAATGATTTGTTAATTACTTTACTTGGATGGACTGTGACCAGTCCATGTGGACAGACTAGTAAACCCAGAGAATGGCACGGGATTTTGGCATGCAGGGCACTGTTCTGAATGATATAAACAACACAATTTTCAGAGATCCTTCTTGTAGCAATACTTGTGAAACAGCCCCCTCTTCTTCTGAGCCATTGTAAAAGGAGGTAAACCAACTGTAGGGCAGGAGCCCTAAGCAGCCTCCAGCCTAAACATAGGAGATGGGGAATCCAATGCAGGCTTTTGGCTGAATGAAAAGAGAGAAGGTGGCAGGGATGCTAATTAATGCTTATAGTCTCTTGCAGAGTACATACTAAAAACCTGAAGAGGACAGCTATTTCTCTTTAAAGACAGTTTTAACACTTAATGGAAACAGTAACACAAGCTCTGGTGAATTCATTGATTCAGAAAGACAGTGTGAAGCAGCCCCTGTTAGTCTGCTCCAGAGTTCTCCCTCCTATTCCAATTCTAATGAAGACTTGAATTTGCAAGGGTGCTAGGCAGGAATCCAAACTTAAGGCTCCTATTTTTTCTGTCAGTAAGGTGCTGTATAAGCTTCTTTCAGAGCCCTTATGTTTGGAGGAATGGCTAATATTAGTTACAGGCTGAGTAATACAGGAGAAATGTGAACATTAGTCTTTCTCATGCTACGAATACTTCCGGCTGGTTTCCTTCACACGAGATTTAGCAACTGATACAGTACATAAAAAAAAATCAGATGGTTCCCCCTAGGGCTATCACATGCAGTAATTAAGTCAAACATGCACAGGAGTCACACAGGGGATTTGACAATGCATTTGAAACCACTGTGCTTCAAATACAGGCTGATGCACATCAGTTCAGGCTGATAACTTTTTTCCTGTAAAGGTTTGTTCCAGGCATCCTGTTGGCATTTAAGCATATGCTTTACATTAAGTATGTGGGGTTCTGCTACTGGAACACCAAGCAGATGAGGCCCTCTATACACAGATAGGGACAGCCTCATGCTCAGAAGTCCTTGCCTGCATGAAGGATTTCAACCACTCCCATAACTGTTGGATGGACAACATCTCAAGGCTTTGCTCCATCTGTAGCTAGCTTACTTGGATGAAGCCTTAGGACAAGGAGAAAGGAACAAGAAGGAGATTTAATGGCCCCTGAACAGGCTAAACAGCATTCAAAGCAGAGGCAGATTTTTACCAGCTAGATCCCGGGTCAGGAGCAGGGCTCTGGTCATCCCTAAGTGGTGTGGCATGTGGTCTCCTGTCCTGTCTGGTTTTATTAGTGGGCACTACAGCACAAACCACGAAATATCGAATAGTTGCCAAGTGAGCTATCGAGAACCTGACTGCAATGTAAATTATACAATAAAAACATTGTAGAGGTTCTTTCCTCACCCCACATAAATGCAACTCAAGTCAAATATTATAGTTTTAAAAGCTGACTTGCAAATATTTGTCTGCTTCGATATAATGCTTTAGAAGTGAAACATAGCTTTGGGGTAACACAGTATATCTGAATTTTGTTTTAGAGATACACTAGAAAGCAAAAGTGCTTTCTTGAATGAAAATCTAGTTACGTGACAAAATTCATCTTCACTTAGAAGATCACTCTAACAAAGCTGAGCAAAGTTCCCTCACATTTTCTGAGCTGGAGCTGTAGATACAGGCTCCTTGCGTTTGTGGTTAGACAGGATGGCATCACTATCACACACATGCTGGAGCTTATGACTTGCTCTTAAGAACATAGTGTGTGCTCATTTCCAAAAGGCTTTTAAGCCACTGAGGTTATTAAGGAAGGCACAAAGCCCAAAATCAACAGTCTCCATCACAGGAGAATGGGAAAATTGGTTGCAGACATGAGGAAACTTTATTTTCCTGTTCTGTCTCTGGTGGTTCTGCTGGCTCTGCATAATGTGTGTCTTTGGGTGCTGAAATGAAGCTTAGCTAGGGGTGATGCACAGGGATGTTAGGATGTTCTTTAAACCTGTTTTGAATAATGCCATTTCCATTCTCCACCATCACATTTTTGGCAGCTTGTAGACACTGCCAAGCCCTGCAAAGCAGTGAAGTAGGGGTCAGTAGCAGGAGACTTATCTTTACTCTAAACATACAGATTCCCTAATTATTTCTGCCTGCTCCTCCATGGCTTCCTCAATGCTCGTGGAGTTTCAGAATAGAACTACTAGTAAGAAATGGGCTCCACCTGGATCAGCTGCTGGCTACAAATTTCACTCCTACCTTGTGATCCATATTAATGACTATTTTGGCTAGCAGCAGCGAGCACAAAGTAGAGTATCTTTTTCTATTTAACCTTCTCGTATCTTCTGGGAATATGCAGATATTTATGATCTTGGCAGATGTTCCAAGCAGGCTTTCTTGCAGCATGTATTCATCCTCCAACAATAACTTTGCATGCAGAATGTGGGATCATCCCTGCAATCTGTACCAAGTTTTCTTATTTCTTGGTTTATCTCTTACTGTCGTGGATTGAAGTGTGTCCTTTAAGCCAGTGCCACTCATGCAGTGACTGTGAAGGACAGAAGGCTCAGGACCCCCCATGCAGTAGCCCATGGTGCCAAACAGCTTCATTTTCACCACTACAGCACCAGTCCAGCTCCACACAATGCTTCAACACAAGTAGAAACTTCCCTTTCCCCTAACAGCATCACATTCTCAGGAAGGAAGGCAGTGTCTTCTGGAGTGTTCTGTGAACATGTGACAATCCATCAGGACATGCAGGAGGTCTACAGCACTGGGCATTTCTTCCACACCTGGATTCAAGGATCACTAATGCTGTTGGGTTTTATCTGCTGGGGCAGTCTTGGTAACAATGACAACTTAAAAATGAACAGCTTTGACATACCAGTTTCTTCATTAGGCTAGGCTGGAGAAGAGGTCAGCATTCTCTTTTGAGCCACAGCTGTATTTTAATCGTGACACCTCCAACATCATGACTTGATTAACAAATAATTGATGTGGCTGTTATACTGTTTTGCCTTTCAGATCTTTTCAGAATGTAACAAAATTCAAGACATGCAGTGTCTTGAGACATGTAAACAAATAAAACTGAGGTATCAGTGAATACATATCGACAGAAAGGTGGGGTTTGGCAGAATCACTATTTTTGCAGAGAAAACAATTACTGTAGTCTGGAAGTTTGAAATCATCAGTTGAAATGTCCTCAAATGAAAACTCTTTTTACTCACAGTTGAAAGAATTCTTCTTGATAGAGCATCAGCAGACACCTTTTTTCTTTTAAATCTTCTCATCTTCTCTACTGAAAACAGATTTAGCTCCTACCTCTATTCTAGCTCAGCAATAACTCTCTCTTTTTAAGTCAGTCCTCTTTTGTACAAAAGCAAAAATCACAGCCTCTCTTTCTCACATCAGTCCTCTGAGTCATGCTGAGTTTAAAGGGTCTAATCCAGAGTTCTTAACCTGCCTGAATACTCTTTCTTGATTTTCTGTGGGCAATGTCTCCATCCTCCTGGTCACTTGTAACCCAATCACCATCATGGATCTCTTTACTCTGAAATGATGTCTCATTCAGAACAGGACTTTTGCATAAATAACCCATCACCACACACCATTTCCTCACTCTTTAACAGGAAATGTTGCCTGCATCTCTGATCAGCTCATGGTATCAAATAACATTGTACTTCCAATCAACGTCATCTACAGGTAAAAGGGTTTTTATACATCTTAAATCCCAGCAGAGCTCTCTCTTTCCAGTTCCTTCCTTAACATTGCCCTTTTTTATGATACATACCAAGGAAAAGAATTAAAAAAACAATAATTAGACTTCTGCTATGTTGTGATTATGGTTTACTCTGGTGATCAACCTGATTTGTCTCTCATCTACGTGTTTCCAGTTTTTTGATCTGTAACCTCACACACTGGAACAGAATATACAGGTCATAATTATGAAGCATGTGATCATATCTTGGAATGAAATAATATTATGCAAAGATCCTAGGGAATGGTGGGGAAGACTCTTAGTAGTTGGGCAAAGTCTGTTTTGCATTGAGGAGTGCTGACAGACTGAAACACCCACACTTAAATCTTACCTATTTTGACACCTTCACTTAACCCAGAAAGGGGACATTTACTTGTCATCTATATATACCTGTCACCTATATGATCCAATAACAGCCTGTTGATTGTGTACTTCTCACATGAAGAGGTAAATTAAGGGGCCAACAATCACTGGACCTACAGATGGGGATACCAAACAGAAGCCTGAAGGTGGAATATGGTGCTCAGAGTGTGGTAACGGTGAAATACTGCATGTGGTTTCCACGCTGATTTTATATAGTCAGTTTTGACTACTAAAAGAATAACAAGCAAAAATACTCTTTGCATGTCGCAAGCAGAGGGTATACCCCACTATGAGACCATACTAGTAAGTAAAGAGCTGAAAAAAACATTTCTAAGTGCAGATGTCAAAGGTAGCACAGATTTTTCTAGATAAAAGCTGAGTATAGGTTGTGTAAGTTAAGTGCTAGAATGCTTTGAGAAAAACTACAGTTGTTATAAATATTGACAAAGTAGCTCAAAGACATGAAGAAGAAAGAGGTCAGTCCTACATGGTCATTTATTGCTACCCAAAGGGTACTGAAAGAAAAAATACCTGTATCTACCAAGGTTTGTACTGCTTTTCTCTCCAAATCATATATTATTTATCATAGTTGAAAGAAACCACAACACACTGGTGATAAATGCTATAAAAGATCTACCACCTGAAACTATCTTGCTTTTCTTTGCTTATCACTTAACAAACAGACACTTTTTTATTGATATAGTGAATTAGAAATGGGAGATTAATACTTTATCACTGTTAGTCTTAGTGGTTAATTGCATTCATTTTACAAGTAAATTAATTCAGCTCAGTGCAAACAGCAAATCAATTTTTTTGCTGTCATTAGCACTAATCAATAATTAATTAGGATTATTAAAAATTGTTAGCATGGAATTTTTTTCCAATGCAGTTATCTCAATGCCAAATTTATTTTGCTGAGAGTTTGGCATAAGACTGAGACAGTTACATGATCATGGAAAATAAGCTGAAGGAAAGTTCAAGCTGAGAAGTAGATAGGATTTTTTACTAGCCTCAGTAAGTAGTCTATCTGACCATGATGAAATTTAGCTGCTGTTTTACTTTTCTAGATTAAAAATGTGATATTAAAGTTAAGTCAAGTCCAAAAATGTGATGACTCAGTTGCTGTGTTCTCCTGCAGACTCAATATTTTGTTGATTTTCTTTTTAAACATTAAATTAATTTTCAATTCCATATTGACAAAAAAATGTTGTGCTCTATCTCTCATAATTTATTGGAAGCTAGCAAAAAAAATCCCATGGAAATTATATTGCTGTGAGTATGAAACAACAATCAACTCAACCACTTCCAAAATAATACCAACCTCAAATGAAAGAAAACCATTTCACAATGAATGTATCAACAGTTATATGTCCAATTTAAGGAAAGCAAAATCCTCTCAACAGATTATGCTCCCTGGGAATGTGAATCCTGCATCACAGATGATGTCATGAGAGATAAAAAACCACTTTAGAATTGCTAGGATGTCATGTCCCAGTGCTGGAGACTCTGTAACTGGAGTAAAGCTGCAAGCCAAGGCTGTCAGGCTCTGTTCAGGGGAACATATGTCCCAGCATATGAACAAAGATAAATGTAGTGTGAGTTACTTTTTGGCACTATGGGGAGTTTAATACAGATGAAAACAAGTTTAAGTTTTATTTCAATTTACACTGGGATATACAAACAAATGCCAGTTATGCAAATTCATTGAGTCTAAACTCACATGCCTAAACAATTCAGTCTATGTTCAGGCATTTAGGCCTGTAAGCCAAGAATTTCCAGGTAGAACTAACCTGAGCTAGAAATGACATCACTTTGGCATGGCTTTCATAATCTGAATATATAATGATAAGTAACAGGTTTTGGTTACATACCTATAATGACATTCACCTTCCTTGGCCTTCTGATTTATAAAGAATATAAAATAACTTATCAAATCTATGCAGTTTTGTATTAAAAATTATACACTCCTGGTAAATGTTCTCTGTGAGGAGTACGTACATTCCTGCAATCTTCTGTGTACCTTCTTAGAGAAATAAGCATACAGGTTAATACACTGATTTAACTGAGGATGTTGGTGGTAGAACATCATTTCCCCAGAAAAATAATATGGAAAACAAATGTGCCTAGAACTAATGGAAATGTAACAAAAAAATTAAGATATCTCCAGCATGAATTGACTTTATTTATTGGCAGCTTGAGGAAAGGTATTTATTTTCTTTCCTTCACCTCTAACAGATTGCTTCCCTTGAGGCCTAAATTCAAAGTAAACTGTTATGATACTGTGCAACAGATTTGTCTGAGCAACCAGCTGAAATTTAGCAGTAATTGCCTATGGTGATATTTTTGTCAAATCTCATTTGGAGATCTCAAACTCTAGATCGTTCATCATATATTTCTGTCTGCAAAATCCTCTGCATTAGATACTAGGGGAGTATTTAATCCATAGAATTACTGTTTTTAATATTAATGAGTTATAAATGAGACCTTAATTACTACTAATTCCTTGAAAATCCACTGTTGGTGATTATAATCACTAACTATTAGATTGTTAAACATTCATCATTGTCTATCTTCAGCAAACTTAATGAGAAATTATGGATCAAATCTCAGTTTCTGATTCTGCTGCCAAGTGCTGGTGGAAGAGAACCCCTGGTGGCTATGAGCAGTGCCAGGTCACCGCTGGCATTACCCCTTGGCACTGACACAGGGGCTGACTGGGAGACAGAAAAAGATGTGAAGGGAATATACTGTGCTCCTGCCATCCACAGCCCACAGAACTGTCTCCAGAGACTGCTTTTCCTGATGTAACTAAGAGTCTTTTCATCCAAATCTGCTTTTACAAAGTCTAACTACCCCTGAACTTTCTTGTTTCATTATCAGGACAATGAGGAGATAAGTCACTTGAGATCTTTTCATCCATTTCGAAGAAAAATCACCCTGTATATATTTTAAATAATCTTTACCTGGGAATTTAAGTTAAGTGGATGACTTGTGTAATGGTAGATGATGACACTATCCTTGCTCTGTTGAAAGAGTTGTATCATCCAACAAGGCAAGAAATGTGGTGGCAGTCATTTCTTAAACCACCTCAATAGCGCTTTAAGGTGAACATCTTTCCAAAGTAATAATTTCTTCCTGCTCTTTGTCAAAGCTCTTTTCTGCACCTTTGTCAGCTGCAATTGACATTCTGGAATAGGAAGAGGCTGCTAAAAAATAATCTGGATACAGTCTTAATAGCATCCTACACAATGGTGTCTCTGGTAAAATAGAAAAGAAAGAAAGAAAGAAAGAAAGAAAGAAAGAAATAAAGAAAGAAAGAAAGAAAGAAAGAAAGAAAGAAAGAAAGAAAGAAAGAAAGAAAGAAAGAAAGAAAGAAAGAAAGAAAGAAAGAAAGAAAGAAAGAAAGAAAGAAAGAGAAAGAAAGAAAGAAAGAAAGAAAGAAAGAAAGAAAGAAAGAAAGAAAGAAAGAATCACTGCACATGTTCTATATACATAATTCCCTCTGTATAGCTCTACATACATACAGAACCTAGATAAATATGGATGTGTTTGACACATGGTTCTATTTAGATATAAAGACATACATAAAGAACATAATCTTGTTATGTTAATTAACTCAAATACATAAGAAATTAAATACATTAAGAAATGAGGAAACCCAGTGATTTGAACCAAAGGAGTGTATATTCTATATATAAAGTTTGCTGCTGAACTGGAACTATGTATGCAAAAACTTGAATGAATATTAATCACTACCTGTACTGAAAATAAGTTCCACAAAGAAAGAAGTGTTAATATAAAATATCAGACCACACAGTGAGAAAGGACTATCTCCTGCTCCGTTACACGCAAGTTTCAAGCCTCAGTTTACTGTTTGCTTTCTCATTTTGAATATATTTGGTATCTAGGCAACTCATAGTCAGAAAAGATAAAAAGACATGTGACAGCTTAGTATAAATTAAATAATTTAAAGCTCTTCAGAAATGCATATTGAGTGATATCAGTGAAAACTGTGGTTGATGAAAGATCTAAACTGAAATTTATTATGCTACACATAACCAGCTGTACTTAGGCATAATTCTATCTCTAGCAACTGCTACTAGTTTTGGCATCTTGAATGAAAATAAAAATCACACTTACTAAATTTAAGCAGTTTTACTGGGAAGTAGAGACTTTCTGTAGGAATATATGGACGCTGATACGCCCAAGTAATTAGCAGAACTGTGTTCAGTGGTCTTCTGTGGTAGTTTTTCATTTGCAGATTTAAGAGTCCAGTTTTCTGTGTTAGTTACTTCAGGTCAGCCCTGCAAAAACATAGTATTATAGTCCCACCACTGCAATCAATAACAGTATTCTTAATAATTTTAAATTATTAAAGCTATACAGAAAATAAAAAGAGTTTTACCTCATGATAATAATGGTGGCACTTTGGATTAATAAACAGAATTGTTATTGGGTATTTTGTTTGAGCTGCAGACTAGAAGCTAAATGAGGCAGGAGTGGGGGTCCCACTCAGTTAATAAGCGGACTTTTGGAAGCGAGGCTGCAATCACTGAAATATCTTTTGGTTTGATTTAATCTGGACTGGCTCCCTCAACAAGCTCTCTTTATAAACCACCCAAATCCTAGAAACAGAAAATGAGTGGAAGTGCGGACACAACAGGGAGAATAAGACTCTCCTCTGTGAAGTAATATGGATTTATGTTGTGTTGAAGTGACCTTGTGAGCGACTCCAGCATGAACCATTGAATCTCCAACAGAACCACTGATTTGAAAACTACATGTTTAAAAACTGACCTCTTGTTTTAGGAGTCTTGCTCAACTCCAAACCAAATTTCAGATTTGCTCAGTAGTCATCCATAGAAGATGCAAGTTCTAAACATCACTAAGAACTGCTTCCAAAGTATTTTGTTTCACCTCCCACATACTCCATACAAATGTGGACTTACTGAGACTTCTTTCAGTTATTATATTTGGGATTTTTTTTCTGAAACATGGTCCATCTGTATGCAGAGCAATCTGCCCCAACAGATTCCATGGTTTCAAAAGCTAGAAAAAAAGGTATTTCACTCTGTTGGGAAGCATATGTCTTGATATGACACTTTAAAACATACCTATTGTTCTAAATTAAGATTTTTTCCCAAATCAAGAAGTTGACTGAATTAGTAATACTACAGCTTTTGTTCACATATATGCAAATTCAATAGCAGTAAAAATAATTTCACCATATTATTATGCTTTGTCAAAACTGTGATAAATAGCAGGCCATTTAAAAAAAATAAAACTGTACACAAATTTGTATAGATAATCATAAATCAGTTGTGGGGGGTTTTTTGTGGGTTTTTTTTTTTTTTTTTTTTTGCTTCTCTTTATCTAATTTCATTCAGGTTGGTTTTGGTCCATTAATTTACAATGTGTATCTAAAGACCTGAAATACCGTTCAGGCCAAGCTATGATGATTGTGCATGTACATGCGTATTTACAAAAAAAACCTGACTGCTAAAAGTAAGTCATACTTGATTCACATAAGTCTTATTTACTTATTTAACATTTCACCCAGCTCGAACTACGAAAGGAATTTATCACTTTAGCTTTCATAACCCAGCATGCAGTTGTCACATTTATCCCTCTAATACAGTGTGCACTGCTGATGCATAACTTCAGCTGTAATTTGAACCTATGGTTATGGATTTTCAGAGCTTGACTGGAGCAGAGGCTCCACAGACTTGGATTTAACAGGTTTTGTGTATGAATCCATGTAAGTTATGTGCACTTTAAATATGTAAGTTAGGCTCTACTTGTCCACAAAAATCAGATTTGTTACCTGGCGTGCAACAAGCCAGTAATTATACACTCAAGAGAGACATTGATTATTTATTTCTGAGTTGCACAAGCCTGGGCACTTGATGGTATTCCAGAAATCAAGCACCCTACCAAAACTTTTTACTGTTTACACATTTTACCAAACTAAGGAATTAGTGTTAATTTCCTACAAGTTACAGAGTTCTTTTATTAATTAGTATTCTCTCTTCTGTGAACTAATGATGCTCTCGCTTCTCATGCTAATTAGTCCGCATGCTCAATCTTTCTCTTCTTTTGGGTCTGGGGGTTTCTTGGGTCCGTGGTCACGATTGCCCCTGTCGGAATTGCCTTTTACCCAGTCGGAGCTGATTTAGCACAGTTGGCTTTTTCAGTTTTCTCTTTATCTCGGGAGTACTGCCAACGGTCCTTGTGGCCCATAAATCCTGCATCCTTTGTGTCCACCAGCAGCGGTACATCCTTCTTCGCAAGCCTTGTTAACCTCCCCCGAGGTCTGACATCGTTGAAACATGTCCAGCCCTAAACCTTAACACGGCCACTCTACCAAGCAATTCGCCGTTCTATCACCTGGACACCACTTAGAGCTTGCTAGCCTCTCTCTGTTTCACGGATTAATTCTACCTTCTTGTTGATTGGATTTCAATGCATACAAAGATCAAAGAACATCCTTTCTCAAGGAAAAGTTTACATGTTCCGCATTTTGCAACACCCTCACGCCTGTCCCCGTGGGATAAATGCCTCAGCCCTAGGGCTCCTACAGTGGCACACTGCCCCCGCGCCTCTCCCGGTAGGATAACACAGGATATCCTCTGGGACATCCCTCTTGGGTAAGCGCCGGATCCCCCTCACGGCCGCTCCGCCCCGCCCCAGGCAGACCCGCCGTCCCCACAGCGCATGCGCTTGGCCCGGGAAGGCGGAGCGGCGGCGCGCGCGGCGGCGGCGGGAGCGGGAGCGAGTGAGGAGGCGGTGAGAGGAACCGGGGCGGGCGGGAAGGAGGGCAGTGAGAAGCAGAAGGGGCAGAGTTGCTTCTGCTCCGCTTTCTCTGTGGGAATCGGTGCGGGAGCGAAACCAGCCGCGGGCTGAGCCGCCCGCCGGGCCGGGAGCACCCTCAGCCTCGCACACGCGTGGCGGAAGGAGCCCTTAAGCTGCGCTCTGTGGAGGCCGGGGGTCGTCATTCCCCCTCAGCTGAGGCACGCCTGTGCCAGCCAGGGGGCTTGTAGGGCCTGAGGGGACGCAGGATCGTGTTAATCTCTTAAGTGCTGTCATTTTCTTAATGTCATCTTTTATGCTAGAGTGTGAAAAGGCTGCCAAGTGTAGGTATTTTAGGACCAGTGAGTTGAGAGAAGTCCTAGTAAATCATGAAGTCCCGCCATGAAGTTTAATTTGTGCTCTTAACAGCCTTACTTGGTCTCAGCTGCAAAGTAAGTGCTTTTTGCACCTTCGTGGTCTGGTTGGAGTCGCACGTGCAACCTTCCCCGGCCTGGAACATCCTGAATTCAAGTTTTGGCTGATACCGTTGTGTTATCATTGCCATGTAATCTAAATTAATTGTTTTGTGAACACGTTGCTCTAAGCATCCTTTCTTTTGTGAGCTCATGAATGGGGTCCCGTTGGAGAAAAGACGCCTACATACAGCCAGTGGAGATGTAGGTTTTCATCCAGGGGCTGAAATGTGTTTGCCATTTGCAGGGGTGTGTGAGAAGCAGACAGGGCTGGCAGATACGGTGCAATCAGCAGGCGATTTGTGCTTCCCCGGAGGGAAGTTTGGCTGGGAATGGCCTTGAAAAGCTGTGGTACTTTATGGCTTTAGATGTATTTAGGACACAGTCAAGCCTTGTCCTCATGCAGCCAGTGGAGAAAAAGGGCTGTCTTTTTTTCTTAAATTTACACAACTTTTTTCAGCCTTTTCTAGAACTTTTCCCCCACTTGTTTGTCCTTGGTTTTAGAGGCTCCTCTCATAATTTTTTTCTTTTCATCCTTCATATACCTAGCTAATTTTTTAGAGAGCAACCTTAATCAAGCTGTTTGGGTTTTTGTGTCTTCATTCTATTTTGAATAGACAACTGAATAGTTATTATGGAGAGATGCACAGACCCATTCAAAGCTGCTAAAATGCGCCAAGGCTATTTGTGTGGTTCTCTGTATAGGAAATAATTTGCTTGATACATATGATTATGGGGTTTTTTTGCCCCTGATAGCAGGATTACTTTGATTTCCCATACTTAATATGTGATTGACTTACAAATAGACTTATTTTTCAAGTCACTTCAGACCTAGTGTCTTGATATCTAACTGTGTCTTTATTATGTGTGATATGATAATTTACAAGTACTGGATTACTTATATTATCAGGGATGTCCTTTTTTTCCTCATTAATTCCACTTATTTTCCTGTTGATGATTCTACAATCCCAGCTTTTGCCTCAGAAAGCATTGAAGGCAAAGTGTAAAAATAAAAGAAAAAAATCTTTTCTCAGATCTATTTATGGAAATACTTACCAGAGATTAATCCCAAAAGGAACTCTGTTTTAAACTATTCTATAGATACATTTGCATTTACTAACCTCCTTGTACCCCAGTGGCTCTCCTGTTAGTGCAATCCGCTATTGCATTTCTCCTTCAGAAGTTTTTTTCCTTTCCCCTGCTATTTCTGATCTCTTCTGCTAACCTAATATTTTTTCCTGTGCTGTTGTACTTATACCCAGCATAACATGTTTGTTTAAAAGTGTTTGCAGTGCTTTGTTTATTATCTTGATGTTGATAACATAGAGATAATCCTGTCAGTTGGTATCCTTATTGCCTTAATGAAATTTCTAAACTTTCTTTTTGATTGTCAAGTTATGTTATGTTTGACAAAGTCAGAATCCAGCTGTTGAGGTTACTTCAGTTGACTCTCTGCATGTTGTCTGTATCACAACAGGTAAAAGTAGCATCTTTCCAGCAGCTTTGGAAGTGCAGACAAAGTATGTCTTTGACTGAGGTGTTTTTCTATATTCAGTCACTAAAATCCAGCCTTCCCAGTGTTACAGCAATCAAGACCTTTGTTTTTCCTTGTCTAGTCCTTGTCTAAAAGGTAGATTTGTGTTAATATTACAGTTTTATGTAACTGGTTTGGACTCCTACTATTTTTAAGGAGTATTTCTAGTCTTTGCCATCAACTGAATTTTCTTGATATGCCTCTGCTGCTTTCAAGATGGGGTAAGCGTTCCTGTAAGCAGCCAGAGAGCTAGTACTTTGTCATCCTTATCTTTCCTTATGTCCTATGTCTTTCCTGTTGTTAGTAAATCCTATTTTACTGACTGTTCAGGGAGGTGATGATCTGTGAATTATCTACTTTACTTATTTTCATTCTCTTGCTACTTTTAAGTGTATATAAAACCAGAACTAAATATGTAATTCCTCAGTTAACTAAACTAGGAAAATTCATTCTTGTATTCATTGCTCATATCCTGTGTGCCTTTCCATTTTGATTTGCTTTTTTGCATTTTGTCTGGTGTGGAAATGTCTGTATAATGCCTTACATAGTTAAGACCAATTTTGCCAAAGTCTTTTAAATCTATCATAGTTACACCCTTATCCTGAGCTAGAATGTCTGTTCAGTTTTTATGTCAATTCCCGTTTGTTTCCCTTTCATGCATATGGAAGCAAATAATAATGAAAACTTTTTATTTTCCAGATCACTCTATTTCTTGTCTCTGCACCTCAGAAGGGACGTGCATGTTTAGGTGACTAACTACAGGAATATCAAAATGCCTAATCTTGAACATCCAGCATACCCAGCATCTGACCTGCTTCACTTGGAAAGTTTGGTGCCATGTCGAGAATCCCAGGTGTCCATGTTGCTGTCAATATTTGGAGAGGTAGTGCTTTTTGTATTCTGTGTTTGAAGAGAACAGACATTCCACTGTCTTGGAGGGGAGAATAGAAATTTAAGAGTGTTTTTTTGATGTCATGAACATGCTTTGGTTGTCTCTTTGTTGAGGTTTTATTTTTTGTTACCCATCTTTCACATTAGTGTTTGGCAGTAGGTTCTAGTACATTGGAAGGTTGAAAGCTGTCTTGCAGCTGGAAGAATTTAAACAAACTTAAAGGTATTTGTGCCTTGCTCTCTCTGAAGCCACATTTTGCCACGACTCTGTTCTGTCTGCCAGTTAGTTCCAGGGAGTAAGCCTCTTCTTTTCGGACCTAAAGTTCTGGGGTAATTTTTTTTCAGTGTCAGTGTGGAAATTCTGTTTGGTTTTGACGTGTTAATCTAATATCTGAGTGCCTAAATTCTAAGTACATTAAATTGTTCTGATTCTTGGTAGTTTTGAGGCTGGTCGTAAGAGTCAGAAATCACTGGCTTGTTAGTTGATTCTGTTACTGCTTCACAAAACTGTGGTAAAAAGTAATAGGGATTTTTATCTGCAAACTTATAAGCAATTTATATGTCTGCTTACATTCAGTAGCAAAATGGAAATTTGTATCTGTTTTCTGTCTTTAACTATGGATAAAAATAATAACATCAAATTACAGCATTCAAGTTTTATATATATATTACAAGCATAGTGGCAACAACTCTTCTTAAAAATAGATACTTAAATTCTTGATAAATATACAGATGCTCTAACCTGCATGTCTTGCACAAGAGTGTTTCATCTTGGATAAATTGAATAGTGTTTTTCATAAAAAGCATAAATTTTATTTTTGTATTCATTTTTAAGTCAAGATACAAAATTCTTAGAAATGAAACCACAAAAATAAGTACCTGTTCAGAATGGAAAAAAAAGAACAATTCAGTTATTTTTCCCTGCATCTTAAGAAAAAAATTACATGAAATAAACAGCATCAGGACAATTAAATAAGTAGATACATAAAATATTGCCTTGTGAGAGAAAAGTAGGCTTTACCATCTCCACTTGCATACCATTTAATTCTTTTCTGTTTGGTGCTAATGAAAAGGCAGTTTGTAGTGTTTGCAGAAGGTAGGGCAATGTATGGCTTGCAATTTGGGCTTGCCAAGATTTAGTTTCAGTTAGTTAACTAATTTGAATTAAGAGCCCGCTGCTTTTCTCTGTGTGTGTGTTTTTGTTGTTTGTTACAGCAGTTTCACTGACAGTTATGTGATACTTGATTCTTGCAACTTACCCTCCCATCATTTCAGTGAAGATGAAACATAAAACTTGATTGTGTTAATTCCATGATAATTGGTGTATTTTATATTTAATGCCTCAATTTAGAAGATAACTTTTCTTTAAGAGGGAAAGTTCATTGATAAATCTTTCATCTATTGAATGAGAAAGAAGAATTGAAACAGCAACAGCTTTTTTTTTTCTCCCCTTAGCGTCAGCAGTTTAGTTTTCCATCCATCTTTATCTATGGACATACATCTAGTGGAAAGACTTATGTGATGCAAACTCTTCTAACTACCTTACAGGTAAGAATGGTCACAGTGGATATTGAATTTACAATTTATAACCATGGTTCCTCAAAACAGCCTCTACTTTCTCAAAATGGTTTGTTTCCTCAACCATTTCTGCCTTCCTGATTCTTTTCCTCCACTTAGTGTGTTGTGAATTCATCACTCTTCTCACTAATGCACTTAGGATAAAATGAAGTTGTACATACTGAGATACGATATAAATCATAATAACTTTTAAGAAAGTTTAAAAAAGATTAAAAAGGAGGCAAATATTGTTCAGCTTGTCTCCATGACTTAGCCTGAAGTAGCTCCATTGACTCCTTGTTTTAATTTTTCCCAAAACATGTTTTAAAGTCCTCCTAAGTTGAAGGGTGTCATTACAGAAATTTTCATCTAGATCTGTTAATATCTCTGTTTTTGTCAGTCGTGAAATTCAGGGATTTAAATCCAATGACAGGTGCCCACTTAATGCCTAAACCATAAATTTCCACTTACGTGTTTCTATGGCCCTGGTGCTTTTGGCTTGTCCACAGTGAGTTCATCACTTTCCTGCAGGACTGGGTTTTATGTGGAAACCCCCTTCATAAAAAATTCTGCAGAGGGAGAAGAGTAGAAGGCAGGGTTTTGTGATTCTCTTCCGTGAAGTAGCCTTTTCATGCATTGCTCACAGCACTGTGCTGACCTCTGGCACCGTATCCAAAGATGTGACCAGACCCTGGAAAGCAGCTGGTTCTAAGCAGCAACTCTTTCTACAGAATGTCTTGTACCATGTTTAGGTGTCTCCTATGTAATGTAGAGGTATGAATCACATCTGAGGCACCTGGCTTTCCTTCTGCTATGGAGGTGCAGCACTTTGAATAGCTGCTTTTGGTGATGTAACCCTTTCCTTTTAATGGTGTTCAAAATCATATAAAAGCTTTTTATTACCTGCTATGTGAGTGGGATTGCCAGCATGTACTTCCCCACATCTGCTGAATCATATGCCATATATTGTATTTTAAGTAGAAAGACTGGAACGAAGTACTTGGGGTTTTTTTTTTTTTTTTTGGTTATAGACAAACACATTGCTCCATCCCAGTGACTAATGTTTTCCAGAGGTTTTAATGTTAAGTGTGAAAAAGAGCATCTGCCTTACCAGAGATTATGGAGTTGTGCAGATAAGCTATGTCTTAAAAATAGGGTTGCTAGAAAATTATCTTTTTTTGCCTTACATAGGTTTGACTACTGGTAATATTTTGTTGGTTATAGTGTCTTCTATTTAAAGACAAATGATTGTAGATTTTCAGTATTACTAAATTGATACTGATAATGTATCTCATACCCTGTTTTTTTCACTCACTTTTTGCTCTGAAAAGATCTGGTTTTCTAAAAGTACTCTTCACAATCATGCTGATCACACAAGTCTGATATAGAAGCTTACACTTTATCATTTGTGTGCACTGAATGCCAAAAGCATTCAGAGTAATTCTGGGGAGTGTGCTCCTAGATTACTTTCTTTGTAATGTAAGTTTGATATGTCTGTGTTTTCTAGACACTGTAATTTGTAATAAGACATTTTATGATACTGTAATGTCTTACAATTGTCTAAATTTCTTTGAACTAAATGCTATTTGGTTTTCTTTTTATGTATTGCTCACAATTTTTCAACAAAGTTAAAGGATACATTGTGTTTCAGCTTTTAAACATAATTAGAAGGTACACGGTTCCATTTGAACATTCATCAGCTCTCTTCAGTTTGTGATACATAGTATTTTGACTAGGTACATAATTGATCCCTTTTTTTTTAACAAGGTTTTTTTTTTTGTTTTTTTCTATATTCTGTTGGCAGGGTATGGTTTCTTTCATTCTCTCATATGGAACAGAAAACTATTTCTGGAGTATTTACACTGAAAAAGCCAAATACAGTTGTATCATTTTTCTTGTTCTCTTCAGCTTCCTCATGTGTTTGTGAACTGTATGGAGTACTTTACATCACGACTTCTTCTAGAAGAAATTCTCATCCAGTTGCAAAGCTCTTCTTCTGACACAGAGCAGGCCTGTCCTGTGCGTTGTGATACTTTGAATGACTTTGTTCGTCTGTTTAAACAAGCTGTGGCGAGTCGGGAGCTTCAAGATCAAACATTATACATTGTAAGTAATTTCATTTTATTGTCCAGTGCCATTCTTGCTAAGAGGGTGTAAGTAATTGCTATCAATAATTTGACTGTGAAATGTGTGCCTCATAGAGCAGTTTGCACAAAATTTTGCTGTAGACCTCATTCAGAACCTGCTGACAGATTCCTTCTGTTGGTTTACAGGCTTTAGGTGAGGTTCTCTATTTTTGCTGGTTTTACAATTTTTTTGACAGAAAAACTATATAGTATAACTAATAATGAGCATAAATTATACCACACATTTGAATTGGAGCATCAAACCTAACCTACAAAATAGTACCAGTAGTCAAACCTACCTAAGGCAAAAAAAGATGATTTTCTAGCAACCCTGTTTTTAAGACATTGCTTATCTGCACAACTCCATAATCTCTGGTAAGACAGATGCTCTTGTAATAGTGTTACAAAGTATTTAAATGTAGAGAGCCTGTATTTGTTTTATTATTAGTGAGTCATGCTTACCTGTTTCCTTGTGAAAATAGCTTCACAAATGAGAAAGCAGAGGTGGGGAAGAGGGCAGAAGGGAATATGGAGTATGCAATTGACAAGGCTTGGTTGGCTAGAATAGAGCTTAAGAATAATATTAAGGAACTGAAATGCATAACTTCTTCTGTAAAAGTGCTTTTGAGATTTTTCATCTTCAGCTACACTTTCGGCCCTCTGAAACAGGACCTGTAGTTTTAAAATTAAGGTGGAAAAAAAAGTTTGCAATGAAAAAATTGATGATATGCTCAAGTGGAATAAACAGCAGATTGCAGGAAAAATAATCAGAATTTAGGTTGCAGGAATGATTGAATCAATGTAGTACTAGAAGACTAGGATTTGGTTTAGGTCTTTGGGGTTTTTTAATGTGATAATCGTAACTACATAAAGGGGTCAAAATTTGCAGACATCTATAACAGCATTTATTGTGCTGAGAGATGAACATGGAAACAAGTTTCAGTCATACAAGAGGCCTGATGAAAGGACACTATGAAGGCTGTAGTATTAGTGATGTGTAAATATATATATATATAGTGGACCTGCAAAATATACAGACTGAAATTTCAGGCCAGCAGTAGGAATTCAGGTTTTTTTAAAAGAGTTGAAATTGATTATATAAGAAAACAAGAATGTGGTTAAGATTGATTGCTGTGAGAAACATGCAGAGTGATTACTCGGGGTCATTGAGCTCTCAGTGTGCCCATACTGCTTTGGGGGTTTTTTGCAATCAAACAAGAAGTTCATAATTATACTGAACATTCTTCATTCTGTTTCACAGGTTATAGTTAAAGAAGTTTTATTTTCATTTAAAAATACTTAGCCACTGAGTTAAATAACTTCACATCATGTTTAGTGGAAACTACTATCTCATAGTTTCCTATAGGTCACAGGGTTAATAAATTTGACATACTTCTTAAAAATGCAATGAAGAAAACAATGAGCCAACATGTAAAACAGATAACAAGTTATAAATAGACAAGTAACTCACTGTCACAAAAGTGTGTTGACATTCGTCAGCAATTCCATAAGCACAAAATTTATCTCTCTAATAACCGTCAGTGAATTTCGCAAAATACTTCTTATGGTAAAATTTTACTTTCAGATTAATATTTGGATTAAAAACTATTCTACTGCAGTAAAGAATTCTTCATGTATTCTATGAAAATTGGCATCATTCAGAAAATTAGAAAGTTCTTGAACAACGGTTGTAGAAAATAAAGCATTAAATAACTACAAAGGTTCAATTGTATCATGAAAATAGTTGTTGCATATGAAGAATTAAGTATTAAATTAGTATTTCAGTTACCTTCTGCATGGGAACAGACAGGAATGGGAGAAATCAATTCATATTTATTAACTTATGCCATCTGGATTTATTGTAGAGCAGTTTAAATTGAGACTGATGGAAAACCAGCATGCTGCTAGCATAAACTGGCAATGCTAACTTACTCTATTTAATTTCAGTAGTAAATAATGCAATATTTCAGCTCAATTAACTCAGTAAATTAAGATAAATGTTTACTTTCAAGAAAAGGAATCTCAGTTTTTCTCTTAACCCAAGCATAGGTGCTGAATGCTTGTGATTACTTATGAAAAATGAATTTATTCATTTTAACGACCTGAAAAATTGGAGCAGATATAACTTGTAGTCATTTATACATTTACAATATTTAGCACTTACAGAAGCATCAAGCTACTTTTTTAATGTAAGTGAGCAGCCAGTTTTAGAAAGTATAGGCTTTTTTAAAAAATTGTAGAGTGACAAGTTTACATGGACACTAAAGAATAAGACATAGATTTATAGACCTGGGGCAAGGCTGTTTCTGTGAACCACTTGACTTTTTCCACAAGCCAGGGTCACAGTGTATTTTTTCTGCTGTAAGTAGGAACTGTAGTTTGTTTCCCATTTAACTAAAAAGTGCGATCTGCTCAGGTCAAGACCTTAAATCTTTGTGTTTGGGAGCTGCATGTCACTGGGTCCAATAACCAGTATTTTACTAGTAAAAATATGTAGCCTCTCTTTGGTCTGTAGTGTGAAGCAGTTTTCATTCCTGAAGTCATTTATTACATGAATCAAATGCAGATACCAATATAAAATCATATGTTGTAGTTTTAAATAAATTCCCAAGAAGTGTGAGGTACTCATGCAGAGAGAGTTCTTTCAGGTTTGTGTGGTAGGATTTTGAAATAATATTTTCAGAAAATGTTTGGTTGTCCACATAAAATTCTTTTCCTTACAGTGGGCAACAGAAATGATAGATGTCATAAGATTTTGGTAGAGTGAAGATATGTAATAGGATAGAAAATATAATTTTCTAGGGACCTATAGTTTTTATCTCAACAGCAATAATTCAAAAGAAGTAATGAATTTCATATTTAGATTTATACTGCAAGTAGTATATAAGCCACAAAAGAAATGTGTTTCTATTCTCTTTTTCCATTCTTGTCAAGATTTTAGGGGTACTGGGAATACACATTTTTTACCAAAGGGTAAACATGCATGTCTTCATGCTTCTGTTTTTCTTCTCCAGACTCCAAAATGTTATTTGCTTAAGTTGTTTCTTGTTTAAGCTGTACATATGCTACGCATCTGTTACTGCTATGTGGGGTTTGCCTACAATAAATCCTGTAAATTTCTAGGCTACAAACTATGGCAAGAAAAGTTTTTCTCAAAATTCAGTTCAGCGAATTCCAGATGATAGCTAATTTTTTGAAAATATCAGCTCTTACTTGTTTCTGAAAAGTAATTTCATAGTGGGAAAAGATAACTCTCCTAGAAGTAAGCAAGTATTTACAGTGCTACTGTACTGCATGCACTTTTAAAATATAAGAAGAATTTTGAGCAAAAACTGAGGTTTCAGTGGTTGTTAAGGATATAATGACTTTGTTGTGATATTCCTGACTGGACTTGAATAATAGTTCTTCCTGCCATAAGGCATGAGAATGTTGTCTAGGGATTGTATGCATTTTAGATGCAGAGCTGCTTGGGCTTCCTGGAAGCACATTTGTAGCAATAATCTCTCCAATTCAGTTTCCAGCAGCTAAGAATTTATTTTAAGTCCATGCAAGGGTGGAAGTTGACTTTGTCTATATAATATAATTGTTTTATTAAAAGGTTCTGGATAGAGCAGAACAGCTGAGGGAAATGGAAGCAAACATCCTGCCAGCATTTCTTAGGCTTCAAGAGTTGGTAAGTGTCTGGAAAGAAATTATTTTATGTGTCCTGCATATTGAAAGTAACTGAACATGTGGTATCTGTACATCCAGGCTCACAGATAAGTGATTCTTTAGATGAGAAAAGTTGCGAAATTAACCCTCACTCCCCCAAAACAGTGGTCAAAACTAGAAACCAAACTAGAATTTAAACATTGGGAGATTTTTATTAGACACTTTAGTTTTTTTTTTTTTAAATTGTGGTTAATGGTGTCTTATTTACAATCTGATGTGTTGTAGATTCTTTGGAGGCTTGTGTCAGATATGTAGCTGTCTTTTCTAGATTATTTGTCTTTTTAAGAATGAGATCTTCAGGAGACTACCAGCTGTTTAATTTGGCTGGAGCTGTACAGCTCAGCAGCTGTGAATGTGCTTTGACTTGCTAGAGTTTTCTCACACTTCTCCTGGAATTGTGCTGCGGTAGGTTTCTGATTGGAGTAAACCACTGTGTGCTTTCCTTTCTCACTTCTAAAGCATCAAAGCTTTTGCTTTGAAATAAGGACAAATGGTACATTTCCTAAAAAGAAACAAGACAAAACCAGAAGTTGCTGGTACTTTGAAATGTCTGAACATGTAAATAGCTGAAATTATACTTGTTATCTCAAAGCTTTTAGTGGTGCTCTTAATCTTCTGGTCACATTGATTTCTCTATTGAATGAAGACTGATCCACAGCTGTGTTCTTAATCCTGACAGCTGGTGCATTTTCTGTCTCTTTTTGTCTGTTCTGCCCATGTTCTGGATGATGCTGCTCCTGAAGCAGAAACAACCTGTTCTGCAGAGAAAGGAGGCAAAATTGGGTTTATAATGCTGTTCAGGGATCACAGCCCCATAGACTAAAACTTAAATGTTTCAGAGGAACACTCCCAAATTCAAAAGTAACCTCCAAATAAGCTTGTCTGTCTTCTTGAATGCTGATATTCCAGTTGCCTGAATTCTGGATTCTGGACTGGGGAGACCTTTTAAAACAATTGTGCAGTCAGTGTTGCAGAGCAATGTTGTTGGTGCAAATCTACTGCATCTCTTCCTTTCCTGAAGTGAAAACAGACCAGAAACTCCACTAGTAGTAAAGGATATCATGGGACTGGAGGGTTGCTGCTGAAGAATAGGTCCGGGATGCTTGATTTCTCTGAGAATTTTGGTGGCAAGTGCTGAAGTTCTTTATATTGGATGATCAGTCAGGAAGTAAACTGAACATATCTTAGTGCTTGTGTCAGCTGAACATTAGGAATTCTGGGAGAGGAAACCAACAGAAAGAAATGCAGGAAGATACTGTATTATTGAAAGGGCAAAAAATATTTATGTTCCATTAAAAAAAGGAAGAAGAAACAGTCAAGAATATGGGTGGGTGCCACTTCACCAAGAAGTGGGAAAAGTGAGATAAAAAAAAGAAGATTCTCACTAAATTTCAGGGAAAGGAATAGCATTTAAACTTCTTTTAAGTCATTCATAGCTCATATTCACAGCACTGTCAATTCAGTCAGGTTCCTTCCTTTTGTTTTATGGAGGTGCCTCAATAGTTTTCAAATGTCTTTCTTGAAGAACCATATTTAAAAACATCTTTTGTTATTCAGAATTTTTGGTATGGTTGCAAAAACCTTGCAAAGAGGAAGAATGACACATCATCTTCACAGATAGTTTTAGCTTCATATTAAGTAGTTAATATTTTTAAGGGTGACCAAAATAAGGAATATTGTTTGTAATATGAAGCATTTTGTTACTTATTGACCAAAACATCCAACCTGAGGCAGGTATTTTGTCAATAAAAAATTGGTTAAAAAGAATATGTTACTGTGAACAGCCCCATTGTTGGTAACTAGTAAAACAGTTGGGAAAGTAAACAGGTAATACTTACTACATGCTTGGTTTGGGATGTATGTGTTTGTTTTTAAAGACCAGATTGCCTTTAAAATAAAGTACAAGATAGCTTGGTTCCAGAAGTGCTGAGATTTCTTTTTGCTTTTTAACTTTTCCTGTTTGCTCTGAAAGTCTGTGTTTAATTACTAAAGTAAAATGTTCTCTTAATTTTGGGATGGAATCTATTTGGTATTGTGTATCACCCCACAAAACTTACATGTCAGTGAAATGGCAAGGGTTGGAGAGAAATATCATATAATTATGAAGATTTGCAAATGTATGAGCTGCCTGATTAGGCCAGCTGAAGCTTTAATACAAATTACTAGCATAGTAATAAACTCTGAATTCAATGGTTTTTATGAAACAGAAAAGTCACAATAATAATTTTTCTCATTGATGCTCTAAGATGCACTGTTATTTTGTTATTTCTCTGCCTGTCACTCTCTCATTCAGTTTTTTCTCTTCCCTGTGTAGACTGACAGAAATGTGACAGTTGTCCTGCTCAGTGAAATAGTGTGGGAGTTGTTCCGTCCAAACGTTGGATGCTTTGAGCCATTCACCATGTATTTTCCTGATTACAGCATAGGTAAACTAATTTTTAAACCTGCTTTTTGGGGGTTGTAGAACACTTTGTCAAAAGGCCATTCAAAGGTTGTTTGCATGTTTATCAGTGTGCCTTTTACAGAACCTGGAATATGTAATAGCTACTGGAATGTAAAATCCTATATTCACACAACCTCTAAAGGTCTTGTGTTTTTCCACTTGCCAGAACATCTCAAAGTAATGTTTTGATTCCATGACATTTGCTGGTTCTTAAAATCAGTGTAGGTTTCGTTGGATTTTGTTGCAGGTTTTTTTTAGTGATGGCTTTTGTTTGTTTTTCCACAAATGTGGTCAATTCATTAAGTTGGCTTTAAACAAGCAACGTTTATTTTTAAACAGGACATCTGCAGAAGATCTTGTCTCAGAATCATCCCCCAGAATATTCTGCAGATTTCTACTCTGCATATATCAATATTTTGCTTGGTGTCTTCTACATGGTCTGTAGGGACCTGAAAGAACTTCAGCATCTGGTGAGATGAGCTTCTTTAGAGTTGTTGTTTTGTTTTGGGTTGTCTTTTGCCAAATGAAAGTCTATGTTTATTGTTGCTCTGAAAGTCAAGATTTATTGTTGAATATGGACAAAGAGAAAATTAGAGAACATAGGATGTTTTGGGTTGGAAGGGACCTTAAAGATCTAGTTCCAGCTCTCCTGCCATGGGTAGGGACACCCTCCAGTAGACCAGCCTGCTCAAAGCCTCATCCAGCCTGGCCTTCAACACTTCCAGGGATGGGGCATCTACAGTTTCTCTGGCAGCCTGTTAATGTCTCACCACCTTCATAGTAAAAAAGCCTTCTTTATATCTAGTGTAAATTTTCCCTCTTAAGAATGTGTTAGCTTAAAATGCAGTTGCCCTAAAAATCCCTAACCAAAGTTGCAGTCATTTTGGTGGCTGTAAAGGGCTTCCAATGCTGTGTGGTTTTCTGGTAATACATTGAAAGTATTTGGAAAAAGGCATTTTAACCATATAATGTAGTAGCAAACAAACTTAACAGAAGAAAATTAAATTACTTGATGGTGACCTTTGCATAAGAAAAGCTTAATAGCAATAACAAACATCTTATTCAATTATTATTTAAATAACTATACTGTGTACAAGGAAATTTTACAAGTTTGATGGTATCAGCAAACAAATTGGTGCTCAAGAGATGATCTGAATGTTCTGCCTGTGTTTCCCTCAGGAACATATTGCTAAATTTCAGCTGAACTTGTCTGTTAACCATACAGGTTTTATATTTAAATGAGATTGCTGGAGACAGAAATAGAAAACAGGGGTCACAGTTCCTGCAGACATGTACTTGAGTGGCTCTGCTTAAGAGAATTTCATTAGCTTTAGATGCACTATTTGCTTGTGCAACACTATGAAAATACTTATGTGATTGGACCCTAAATTCTTTATGTGGTTGACAAGTCTCTTCTGTAGAAGATAGTGACAGACACATAAAACTGAATGTAGGCTTCTGAACTCCTTAGTGTCTAATATAGATTCTAAATGTATATGCTATTATGTGTGATTACTAATAATACATTCTAGAATTTTATTAGATTTATAAATGGAAGTTACTGCATTGAGTTCTGTGTATTAGCACAGAGATTTATTAAAGTGCAGTAGGACAAAAAGAGAATGAAATATGAGGATTGGTGTTTTACAAAATTCTGTGTGATATTGATGTAAACATTTTAGAGGAAAGTCTAGATTATAGTATTGTCAAAAATCTCTTAATCTTCAGGCAAACGAAGTTCATTTGCATATGGAATATGTTAGCAGGTTTTTTTGTGATTGGTTGATTTTTTAAAATAAATAATTTCTGTGTGTGTTTAAGTGTGCTGAACTTCTCCTGGAATGGAAAGTTTTATGTGAAAATGAAGGGAGTAAGTTCATGAAAACATTTTTACTGCATTTATACTGATAAATTGTTATGTTAGTTTAAAACAATGCAACCCCTTGAGTACAGTAAACAGATCTTGCTGAGCTCAAAGCCATGTAACTTGTGATAGATTGCTTCTCTTTGTATTTTATGGTACAAAAATGTTACCATGTTTTACAGTGTAATGTTTGTAAGCAAGTGGCATAATTATTGACTGAAAAAGAATTTGTTGGTTTTGCAAAGGAATGAATTACCCTACTAGTTATACTCTGTAGCTGGATCAGATAGGTAGTACTTTAATGTGTTCTATTTTTTGCTTTCTGTAGGCAGCACTCAATTTTGCTAAATACTGTGAACCAGTGGTCAGAGGGGAAGGTAAGGCGCTGTCCTTAGTTTGAGTGGGTGTATGAGAGCAGGTGCTGTTCAGTGGGTTTTGGTGAAGATTTTGCTTTGATCCTGTGGTGTGGTGACACAGTGGTTCTCAGGTCACGAGAGCAGTGCTTGTTCCAGTCATAGCCAGTCACTAGCACTTGCAGCAGAAGCGGTACGTGGTATTTGGTGGTAGTTTTTTAGGAAACAAAGATGGAAATACCCTGAAAATTTTCTTTCCTCCTATAGATCTTTCTCCTCACTCAACCATCAGGATTTCTGCAAATTAATGCGATAAGTTATTTCTCTGTTGAGGCCTAGAGAAGACAGAAACCAAGAGGAGAGGTTCTGTCAAACTGACACAGATTATCTCAGAATAGTCATAGAGGAACAGGTGCTTGCTGGATGGATGGTGGTGGTGCATCATCCTAAAGCAGCACGTCAGAATCAGGGTGTTAGACTGTGTCATGCCTGTGACTGTTCAGGTGTCAAGGATGAGTTTTGTATGAGTGTTGTATGAGTTAAATGTTTAATAGAGTTGATTCTGGCTTGGTGCAGCAAATGAACGCGACACCCGCAAACTCTGGAAAAATATTGAACCTCATTTGAAGAAGGCAATGCAGACTGTTTATCTCCGGGAAATATCCAGGTAATTTGGAGAGCATGGGTTTGTTTGCTTTGTTGAGGTTGCT
Organism: Corvus cornix cornix; assembly: GCF_000738735.6. Classification (NCBI taxonomy): domain Eukaryota; kingdom Metazoa; phylum Chordata; class Aves; order Passeriformes; family Corvidae; genus Corvus; species Corvus cornix. The sequence goes on along the minus strand of NC_047057.1, from coordinate 12,268,689 downwards.
GTTTTTAACAACCTTCCTCTCACTGTGTTTCATGGCTAGTGTTTCTTTTCTGCTAGATGTAATCTTTTTTCTTTAATGTGCATTTCTTTATTGCCATACACTGCTAGAAATAGTATATCTCAGGAGGAAATTTAAACAAAATGGTATTTGTAGCATATAATGGATTCAATAAGTAAAGCAGTGGCAGCAGGTTTTGTTCTCCTTTTCACTGAGGCTCGATCCATTTTCTGTAATGTATGGAACTACCAAGCATGGAAATCCCTCACCAGAATATACAGACACTGTTTAAAACACACTTTGCCGTGTTTGTTAGCTCGGCAGATCCTCATGGAACTAAGGGTGTGTGCAAGCCTCAAAATTCTTGAGACATTACAGATTCTGAGTACCTGTGTTTCTTAGCTTTTTTTGATAGAGCTAGGTTTGTTTGCTGACTCTACTTTCTGACCCCTTATTTTCTTTTCCAAGGACAAACTTTTTCTTACATGGAATTGCCATTTTTGACAGCATTAAAATCTGGTGTCCTGTTAATGGCTGTTTCTCGTGATATTGCTTTAGATTCCTTGTTTATTTTGTAAGCTGCCAGACTGCTAGAAAAAAGGATGGTGGTGTTCATTCACAGTGGTAATAATTGGCGTAGGTTTAATGTTCTCTCCACCTTTAAGATTAGAGTGATTCTGTTGTTACACCACGTAAAGAGAGATCATTCAGTATTGCTTGTTTTCTTTATCTTGATAAAAACATACTGATTTCTTTCCTTTTAATGTCATTGAGGCCATAGGGTATTCTGGTCACAACCTGAGTGCATAGTAGAAGCCTTTGCTAGTGTTTTAGAGATGTCTCCTTCAAAAAGAGAATTGATTTTGCTTTGTGCAAGCTAGGCTTCACTGTACAATGCAGCATTTTTCTGTTTGGCTCAGATATTTATTTGTACTCAATATTGATCTTCATTACACAGTCTACTTGGGATCTTCCTGACTTTTTATATTGTGTAATTGCCTACTCTAATTAAGTTATAATAAAAGATTATGATACAAAATAGCTTGTGAATTGTTTTCAAATAAGTAATTTCCCTCTACAGTTTTCTTTGATTATAAATTTGAGCTTGACTTGATTTTTATTAGAAATTTCAGCTTTCTGTCCAGGATTTACTTCTGTGTACCAGTAAATGCTTCAGGAATTAAAGTCACTATATCAGTTTTTCTGGCCACAGAACTATGATTACTCTGAATTTTTCTTGACCGTGCAATTTATAGCAATAGAACTTTGCTATCAGCTGTTGTGCTACCTGAACTGAAAGGAAAATGAACCTTTTTTTTTCTGCCTGTAAAATAGACATTGGATAAAACCTTAACTCATTGATGAGTTGGTTTGTCATTCATTGTAATTTAAGTATTACATGAGCTCTCATTACGCTGTTGTCATAAGTTTATGGCTTATGGCTGATAAACCCTGTTCATGAAGAGCTTTAAAAAACAAGCCAAAACAGCTTTAACAAATTTATCTTTTTTTAATCCCCTTGTGGCATACAAAATGACCCAAAATACGAAATTTCTAGCAATGTCATTCCTTAATGGAAGTTTTAAAGTGAATTTTTTTGCTATTGTTTAGGAGGATACCAAACTACTTGAGGGCATTTTTCACTGACAGGATAATCCATCTTGATGACTTCCATTGACTTCAAAATTACATTATGAAGTAATTATAGTATTTTTCTCACAAACATAAAGTTATTAAGCAGATTAAAAAGAATCAAAACTATCAGTGTTTTTACTTTTTTTCCAATTCTGCATTATTCTTGAAACTTGGAACGCTGTGGATATTTGCTTACTCGTGGTGGTTAGATGGGAAGGAATGGGTCTTTTATGCCTTAATCAAACATTATTTTTCGTTTTTTTCTTTTTTTTTCAAATACATAGTCTGCAGATTATTAAAATTTACATGCGAGATAGTAGGACCTTGTATTTTTAATTATTCTCTCACTAACTGTATCCTAGCCAGTGTCACAAAATTAAAATATACATATACCAAGCAGGTCGTTTTCTCTAAAAGACTAATAAATACTTCATTTTTACATATTTGCATTATCTGTCTTTCAGCTCACAGTGGGAGCGTTTGCAACATGATGGTGGAGAGCCTGGGCAGTTAAAAGGTATAAAACACAGTAACTGTGCAGGGGCTTGTAATGTGGAATGTGCTTTTCAGTTTGACTTGGTCTCTGTCATCTGAGAACACATGAATGAAACTACACAGACAAGGCTTCCTGTTAGTCTTCGGTTACAGTTCAGGGTAATCAAGGTTTTTTGAGGCATTCTACAAAGGACTATTTTTCCCCTATCATGTATACTGGGAGTAACCTTTCCTAATACCCTTTGCAGGTAAAAGCAGTCTTCTTTACATCAGTATTTCTTATGTAAGAAGGGGTGAGGAGTGGCCTGACCCCTGATGGTCAAACCTCTGTGTGCCAGCTGGCAGAATTGTCCAAGTAGGGAGAAGAGAATGTTGTACCTGGTGTATTGCACTGGATTAGCACATTCCTAAACAAACACATGTCCTGTGTCCAGATTTCTTGGCAAAGAGAAATGTCAGAACTGCAAGCGTTCTCTTTGTTCTTTCCTTGAACAAATAGAGCTTTGATTTTATACTTCAGACAGGCTGGAAAGTTGAATCTCGATATATTTGTCAGCCTTCATTTACAATTTAGGAAGGAATACTAAAATATTTTCCTGGTGATGTCACTTGGTCGTGGTCTTTTGACCAGTTTGTAGTTTGGGAACACTTTTTTGTATTATTTATCATGACAAATAATTTCTTCAGATAAGCGTAATCATCAGACTGTTTCCTGTACTTGGTTCATGATTGGTGAATTTTCAACATTTTTGAACAAAGGAGTTTGATTCAAAGTGTTTTCATTAAACTGCCTCCCAGATGATCATGAAATATTTTGCCTGACAAGCCCAAGAAGGGAGACTTCATTTAAATGCATTTTCGTAGGTATATATAGTAAGAAAAAATGTCATGTTGTTAAACAGCATTTGATAGCAACATGCTTAAAAAGAAATTCTAATAAATAAAATTCTAACTCTAATAAAGGTATACATCATCAAATAGTTCTGTGTATGATACAATATTGGCTGACCAGAAGAATGGAGAAAAACCAGATATTTTTGTATTAAACTAAATTGTGTATCTGTAAGAGTTTATTTGGTGTTGCATTTTATAATTAGCATGCAGTACAAGAGAATCTCTTGATTGTAAATGAAACTAAAAGTGCTGTTCTTTTGTGCTTACATGAGAGGAAATCATGATTAGCTCTCATCTAGAATACCTCTCCTTATAGTGTGGACCCTGAATCGTAACTTTTGAACATATTTAATTCTTTCATCTTTATTTGCTGATATTTGTGGATTAAAGCATAAAGGTACAGGTACTTCACAGAACAAGGAACAAGAAACTCTTGAAGTAAAAAACTGAGCAAAGAGGGCATGAGAGAAATGCTTTAATGGTTTCTGTAGTTAGCCAGCTGATGAAGGATGGTTTGATGATCCTATTCTTATGCATAAGCATGTAAAACAAGAGCAGGGGACTGTGAAGGTAAAAAATACAAAGTAAAAAAGAGGGGAAGCAAATGTTCACGAGGCTGTAGTTCTTGTGGGTTTTAATGTGTGTATTTATTCTTAATTAAGTATACATGTGTACAAAGAGGCAAAATCAAATGGATCAAGTTTAAAATTTTTAAAACATTTTCTTTAGGATATAGAACAGTGGCTAAAAATTGTTAGATGAACTATTTTTCAGAAGTGCAGCACTGCTGCATTCTTCACCATGTCAGCCTTGTTCCTGGACAAGCTGTTTGGTGGTCTGGAGCAGTCTAAAGGTTGAGTCTTGAAAAAAATTGCCATTGTATTTAAATAGCTCTCTTCATCTTCCTTGTTTGCCAGAAAAATTCTCTTAAATGACAGTAGTCTGCAGTTATTTATATTTTTTTTTCAGGAAGATTTATGAATCTCTGATGCTTCACATACAGTTGCTGAGAGTCCAAAAAGGTTTCAGGATGCTAGTTTAGCTTTGTACCATGCTTCTTGGCCCTTCCCTGAGTTTGTATCTGTGATAATAGAGCTGAGAAAGTGGCCATACTCATTTAGTTATGGCACTAGAGCAGGAGAGAAGGAAAAGAAGAAGAATGCAGGGAAGTCTAATTTGAAGTTTGTGGATGTTCAGACTGGTTTTTGGTTAACTCATAAACTGTTTGTTTATTTTATAGGACTTTCAGCACATACCCATGTGGAACTTCCTTATTACTCCAAATTTCTTCTAATAGCTGCTTACCTTGCCTCCTACAATCCTGTTAGGACAGATAAGAGATTCTTTCTTAAGGTAATAAGATTAATTTCTTAGTGCTATTAACTGGATTCCTGCATATTGAATTTCCTAGTTTGAAACTCTTCAACTATTCATTTTGAGCTCTGTTTCTGTCTGTGCTTCATTTGATTTGAAGAGCAGCTTTCTATAGATCACATGCTCTGATGGGGTAATGATCACCTAGTGATTATAAATGTCTAATAAACCAAACTTCCTCTTCATGTCAAATTATGCATAACATTGTTGCACCATGAGCACTGTGCTTTGCTTTTCTAAGTTGATACAGCTTTGTTTTGAAAAGATTTTAGTGGAGTGACTGCAGTGTCCTTAGTTATAAGCCACACTTAAATTTCCAGAGTAAGGTACAAACCACAACTGCCTTGGCCTTTAATGAGGTAAAATGACTTAGTGCACTGTTAGGTTATTTGTGAGGTTCTAAGTTTCTGAAACAGAAACATACAAGCAGTTGCTTTTGCAGAAGGTGTGGTTACATTGGCTGATACATGTTGCATTGAAATGGTGGTAATGCATGTTTTAGGATGAATGTATTAATCGTTACTACCAAATCCTGGCCTAAACATCATTTTCTGTAAGATCCTGCCGTGTACAAGTTGAGGGTTTTTTTTTCTTCTTTTTTCCTCTGGGCTAAGTTGTGGTTATACTGCAGACAAGTGCTGTAGTGCTATTGTTGTCTATCTCTTCCTGACCCAAGATCTTCAAGCTGCTCAAGCCTGCCTCATTGCCTCATTTTAAGTTATTAATTTGACAAAATGTAAGTGGGAAGACAGATATCAGAAAAGAGATGGGGCAGATGGGCTTTCTATACATTTTACCAACTACTACAGTATGTATTGATACATGCATGTATATATAAATGTATGGTATTCATGATGGATAGGTGTAACCAGTTAAAATGAGGGCAGGACAAATTTGTAAAAATATTATTTTCTTCCCTCTTAAAAAAAAAATCATAGATACACATTTTGAGAAGTCACTACACTTCCTAGTGATGATATGCTAGTACATTTTCAGTTTAAACTGGTATGATCTTACTGAAAGCTGTAGGTGTTTTACCCTTCTATTTAGTCCTTTCCTGTATGGAGGGTTACTTGTAGTAGGTGTAGATAGGCAACTTTTCTTTATGGACAAGCCTTGTTCTTTGCACTTGGCTGAAGCATTTTCTGTGTTAGAGATTTATTTGCTGAAGAATTGTTTCTACACAGAAATGGGAAAGCATGCAAGAGTCAAGTCTGTAAGGCACATTATCAAAATGTGCCACATTTCTCCTTGTGTTTACTGAGCAGCCTTTTCAACTTAATTCTTTTCCTTTCTCCCTTTTTAGTATCTCTGAGTGAGTTTCCACTCTTGCACATGAACTGTACTAAACTTTTGTATAATAAACATGATTTTCTAAGGTTTTTGAAGCAGGGACCATGAAGCTATTTCTATCAGTGCTATCAGATATTTTTCCCGGGAACTGGTGAGTCAGAAGTCACCATTTTTCCTGCGTGTCATTTGGTATCAGTTAGTCCTTCATAAGGTCTAAAATTGAACTTCAGAAATAGCTGCATATCAAAGCCCAACAAAGCCAACACTTCTGGGGGGGTTTCAGGCTGGGTGTTTCTATGAGTCATGCGAACAGTGAAAATAGAATATAATTTTTATCAGGTTTGTAATGAGATTCAGAGTAGATCACGGAAAAGTATCTTCTGGAGTGATTTAACTAAGGACTGGTAGAAGCAAAAGGGATGCAAATAAAAGATGGTAATTGAGCTGCTCATCTGCACTACTCTATAGATGCTAGGCTGTACTACAGCTAAAAATAAAGTCACAGTTTGGGGCAACCTGGAATGCTAACAGCCTGACAGAGCAGGGAAGTGATAATTGGTACCACTGCTGTTAGTTATGTGAAAATTCAAGAGCTTTGCAGTAGATTGAGAGAAAAATATGAAGCTGGTTTGGAAGAAAGTCTTTAAAAACAAGAAAGAATAGCTATATTTATGAATTATATATGAAATCTTTAATAGAAAACAGCATTAAAAGTGAATTGAAAATTAGCTCTTAATTTTGTGGGGTTTTGTGCTTGCACAGAAGTTGGGCACCATATATACCACACAGAGATCCCAGCATAACCTGTAAAATGATGAATGCAGTTTGTTGTGATCCATCCCAAGCATGCTGTGTAACCTCAGGCTTGATCACTTTCCTGTCCGAAAGGTCATGGTTGTCACTGCAGTCATTTTTCCAAAGTCATGATATAATTATTACTTTGCTATCTCTAAGTGTGTCTGATATGTATTCACTGAATTAACTGGGTTTTTTTTAACCAGAAAAACCATGTGAAGTGAACCTTTAAGCCCTGTCTAATATTTAGCTCTTCAGAAGTCAGTCAAGAAAAACCACATTTACTGAGATAATTTTGACATGGCTGAGTATTGAGGGCCACAAATACTAAGTACAAGATTTTAAACATTATAATGAAAAAATAATTCCTTCATTTGAGTTATTTTTTTCCCTGATTCCTTGAGCATGCTTATAAGGTATACTTCTCAGGGCTGTGGAAAAAATCATCAGGTGATGAAAGAGCACCTGACTATGTTTAAAAAATATTACAACTCTCCTCTAATTTTACCTCACACCTCATCCTTCATGTCTCTCTTGGGTTTTTTTGTTTCTTTTTTAACCCATTCATTTGTAACACTTTTTACTATATTTCTGCCCTTGTCTTGCCCTCACATTTTCAATTGAGATCCAAGAGCACTTGATTATTTTATTTCAATAGTCCTTCCTTTCTTAAGAAAATTTTAAGAAGGTGCAGCTTTCAATTATGTTCTTTCCTTCAACACCCACCCCTACCCCTTTTTCCTCCCCTCCTCCTTCCTTTTGTCATTTAGCTCAAGAACCTTGAACTACCTTTGTATTGTATTGATTAAATTCCTGGTTGTCATTCTGCCAGCTTGTGTACCATCCAAATTCTAAAATAGGGTCAATAAAAGGTGAAAATTCTGGTGGATTTTATACATGGATACATTTTAGAAATTAAGATAGTCATCATCTGTCTTTTTCATTAGATGATTGAGGATATGAGGAGGATGAAGTCATATTAAAAACAAATTTTTACTACTTCTCATCAATTCCTGAGTAGATTAAAAAAACCCAAAACTTATGCACGTCACCAGAAAATATTAGCATGTTGTGTTTTGGCTTTGCACCATTTGGGACAAGGTGAAGCAAGAAGTAAGGCAAGTGTAATTTTAGGGCTTATAGTAAGAATGATTGGTAGTAACATCAAAGGCAAATACTGGAAGTGTAGTAAAGTAGTAGACCTAGTATAACATACTACTGTTTGTCGTGTATACATTCTTTGTTGACTGTGTTAATTATCTTTGCTCTTGTCTGTTGTTTTGCAGCATCATGGGAAAATTAGAAAGACCAACTTCATGAAGAAGCATGAGAAGGTATGTATTTTATCTTTCTAAGCTGAGCTTGCCAGCAAGTACTTTCTTTCTGCTGTACTTGTGAGTTTGTATTTCATTTTGTGTCATTGATTACTGTAAAAACAGCAGAATTGCAGAAATAACAATTTTTGGTGCACTTGTTTTGTATGATACAAATTTCTGAGAGAGACATTTTTATTTTATTGAAACTGTAACATGAAATTGTCTCCTAAAGCCATATTTTTGTATACAACAAAGTGTGTTTCATAAAGCTAGTTAAAGGACATCATAAGTGGAGTGGCCAAGTATCAGCATTTATCTCAAAAAAAAAAGTTATATTCCTTAAAAGATTTTTATAGAAAGAATTCTATAGTGAAGGAATTGAAATACAGGGATAAAGAATTACAGATGTGGTGTTCTAAACACTCATTTACTTCAGTTGTTGTGACAGTATACCTTTGCTCAGAGAAGCTTGTCTAAAGTGTTTTACAGATCAGATTCACCTAACTCTCGTGGGTGCCTGCATCTAAACCAGTTTATAGCCCGTGCAGAGCCAGTTGATGCAGTCATTGGAGTGTAGGGTGTGATTTGGCTCACACTAAAGTAGGTTCTACCTTCAGGCAGATGAATTGCACCACAAATTGTATTGATTACATTTCTACTGGCTGTATGGGAACTGAGGAAACTGGTTTGGCAGTCTGTACCGGCTTGGCAGGAAGCTGACATTAGATGAAATAAATCCTTCCATAAAAGTTTAGGGTACAGCAAGACTAAAAATCTATTTTGTGATTCTTAACTATGTCAGTCCAGAAGCTGTGGGGGTTTTTTTAATTAGAACAAGTGAATCTTGTGAATGACGAGAAGAAACTGACTTACCATTCTATTAATTGCCCTGTTGCTGATAAAAGCAGAATTTGTTGTGTTTCTTTGAATGGTTGTCCTGGAACAATGCTTTTCCAGTTTAGTGACAAGTGAGAGATCTTCTTGGTGAAGCTTGGTGAAGCAATTTTTGCAGGAGTGAACTTTTTCACGTATCAGTCTGTCAGAAGATCGAATGTGTTGGTGTGTTTATCTTGTGTGTCTGCTTCAGCTTCAGTCTAGGATTTGTTTTGTATCAGAATTTATGGCTTACAGCTGAACCTGCTTCATTTATATAGCAACCAGAGAAGTCTGGAAATACTTCCTGCATTACAAAAAAAGGGAGAGGTGTTGTTCAGTCTTCAAGTACATGCTAAAAAGATTGAAAATTCAGTCAATTGAGGTTAAGGAGTTTCTTCTTTTTGTGCAGATAATTGAGCTCAGGTTAAGCTTTTAAAGAACACTTGGGGTTCTCATTCTTGTTTGTGACATTTTAGAATGTGAATAAACGGCTTGCAATTGTGGGATGGTGAAAGACTTAGGCTAGGTAAACAGAGGGAACATGAAACTGGCACTGCACATAAAAAGCATGGGCACACATAGTGGCAACTGAGGGAAGGTCTTTTTGAACAATGGATGTATTGCCTAGGTGGAAAGGTTATAGAGGACATACAGAGTTATTTGATGGCTATAAAACTTTCTTACCAGGTTTTCTGACTCTTTTTGTTTTTGAGAGATGTTGAGTCCCTTGCATTTTTATAAATACTATCCTTTGTAGCATTCTGCCTTATCTCCTTGCAGAGGATGTGTAAAATTCTAATTCTTTACCATGTTATGTTTCAAGGAATTTCTAAACCATTGTTACTCTTCCAAGAATTTATTCTCTTAGAATTAACTCTTCTGCTTTTTCTAGAGGGAATCATTTCTTTTAGATAATTTGAAAGCTCCAAACAGTATTCTGTCTACATGTAGAGCAAGAAATTTCTGAAGTAACTGTATATACTAAGCAGAGGATCAGAGATTGCTCCATGCTAACTGCATTTGCTAGCTTCTTGGAGTGTGCTGTTTTTAATTAATCTGTTTGTTTGTTAACAGTAAAGAATCTGCTTTACAGAACTGGCATGTGTAGAAGCAGAAGGGCAAGTGATTTTACAGTTCATAGCTCACACCACGTCTGCATTCTGTCTGAGGATGCCATGCTAGAGTCTTGGCTATGTGTTGCAGCAGGGATTTCTGCAACATATATAGGACATCGAGGCCCGTGGAAAAAATTAGGGACTGATTCTTGATAGATGTTTTAGAGATCTTTATTCTCCAGCTGCATGGCTGGTGTCCTGCTGAAGAACTGCTGCAATCACAGGACCAGCAGGGTCTTCCCCCGGGCAGGGGAACACAAAACAACCAATGGAGAACAGGATTGACCAGAAAGTGGGGAAACCCCTCTAGCCCAGGGTCCCCTCCCCCAGGACCACATGGCAGGGGGGAGGGACCCCAACAGCTATGTGTTTCCATGATTCTTCACACAGCTTGCTTTGTTAGCCAAGAGGTAGCTTTGGGGACACCTCCTGGATTTGAAAAGTTAAAACATGTATTTGAAGTACTTTTTTGGTTTTCCTGAAGAAATGGGTGGTTGTGTTTTGCTGATGACGACTTAATGCCACAGAGGTGCTTGTGGTATATTTGAGGTGTTCTTTCCCAGAAGCATTTTGAAACAAACTTTGCCTTGAAAATCCTCTTTAGTCTTGGCTGCACTGCTAGTAAGAAGAAATCACTGTACACTACAGAAAAGGCAACTGGATGTCAAAGTAGAGAGAATTAAATACAAACCTAAAATAAAACAAGTATTTCCCTTGTAAGAACTTTTGAAAGTGTGGGTCATAAATCTCTGTAGTCCTAACTATGCTGCCCAACTTGGAATACTGCCCAGTTCTGCCTTATAAACTGTACATCTCCTTTTTGTAGAATTGGTTATTTTGAAAATGCTTACCATTGAACAATCAGGACTTTGTGTATTTCTTTGAATTTAAGTGAATGCAATGTTACTACATACAGCAATCTGTAATGCCTATGAAGGCCATCCTTGTCAGCTGAAGTGTGAGGTATGTAAGGTGCAAAAGAGCTCTGTAGATGTGAAGTTGAGTAAATATGATGTGTTCTGATAACACAGTTGTCTGTAGCTGGCTGGTAGCTCATTATACAGCAGCTTTTACCAGCCAAGAAGCTGACCTTGGGCTCAGCCATCTGAACTCTTTATTTTAGTCAGCTAAACCTGTGGGAGGCATGTGCACTCTGAGTCTTACACTCAGCACTCTTTGTGTTGCCTCTAAAATACTCTGTCCAGTTTTGTCCTCCTTCTTTAGAAGAAATCTTTAAACTACCTGCCAACACAAGCTGTTCTGTGATTCATTCTTTGAATGCCATAAAACATAGCCTTTCCTCTTTATTCCTTAGATTGGGCAAGGTCATTAAATAAGACAAGTAAATGTATAAATCTAGTGACAGGAAAGTTGGCATAAGGTCCTCTGTTACAGCTCAGAAATGTTCCTATTAATTGTGCAGTTTGAACAGTTGCCATGTTAAATAGACTTTTTGTCTGTATCTTTTTCTTGATCAATAAGCATGTATTCAGTGTTTTCCATAACATATAAGTAGGCGGTATGAAAGACTACTGTGAATCACAGTGCTTCCCCAGAGGCCAAAAAGATGAGATTAACATCATGTGGTACTCCAGGAAAGACCTACTGGATTAAAAAGTGGTGTTTCTGTTGCAGACCAGCAATCACCTCCTTGGGCCAAAGCCATTTCCCCTGGACAGATTGTTAGCAATATTATATAGTATTGTGGACAACAGAGTTGCTCCAACTGCAAATATATTTTCCCAGGTGAGTGTGTATTTACTTTTTTTATTTGCTTTTTAGTGTCTGAAATTCACAAAGTTCTAAGCCATCATTCTAATTAAATGTAATGAGAAAACAACCACAACACAACAGGTAGTTTACACTGAAGGTTCAGAGTAATATTTATCTGCATTACTAGCTGTGAATCCAGTACTTCATCTGTGTAATGGTCTGAAATCTGCTAATAGCTAACTTTTTCCCTGATCCTGGACTGTGGTCTGTGCTGATCAGTTCTTGGTTTCTCTCTGAAGTCTGTAAGCCCATTTGCATTTCGGGCTAAGTGTATAAATGTTTACTGTCCAATGGCTGAAATTAGTTACCTTGTAACACATGGTACAAAAATGTAGTGGTGAAGAAGAAGCAGAGGGAATAAGGTATTTTCAGGTGAACAGTGTTTGCTGTGGTACACATACGTACTGTTTTTCATTTGAACAAAATTTAAGTCTTGCAGAGAAAAGTATCCCGTTTCACTAGATGGCAGCATAGCTACAGAAGTGCATTGAATTAAGTAAATCTAGTATTTTCTCTAGAGCTCTGGGTTTGTCAGTTTGTATATTGACCAATTCTGTATAAATATGATTTTCTACTATCAACCTCATTCTTAGATATCATTTTCACCTTAGAAATTCTCAATTTCTTTCTGCTTTCCAGCTGTACTTTAATTTACTGAATTATTTTCCACCTTTCCTTGTTAGATACCAAGTTTAACCAAGTAATATTTCAGTTTACTGTCTGCATTAATGTAAAGTTCTTGGGACATACATGTTTGTTTGTAGGACGTTAGCTTTGTATTCTCTTATTTTTTGCTATCAAAAGCATTTTGATATACACTAGATGTGAATGTATTATCTAACAGCATTTTACAGTTATATTTTCAAAATTAGTATAGCTGCATATTTAACAGGCATTCCAGGTAAGAGAACAAATGTTATTATTCCGATGTTCAGTTAAGTAGTACTGAAGACGTAATTTGGACATGGTATAGTTCCACCTTAGACTAAATTACAGAATGAGCAAGTTCAAAGAAATGCTTCATTCTAATTTAGAGTTTGCACTAGGTGGCAGTGTTATCAAAGAATAGTTGTAATTCTTTATTTTCTGAATATCTGGAGATTAGGCTATAAAAATATTGTATTTAATCTTAACTGGATTAGGGCAAAGAATTTAAAATTAAATCTGTTTATATAAAAATTGAATTCTATAAATTATTTAAGACTATTTTAAGTTATAAAGCAATTTTTACATTAAATTTTAATTAAAAATATTGAAATGTCCAGTGCAAAGTAATATAAAATACAACAGAACTTAAAATAGGTTTGAAAAGTAGTTTAATCTAGGCATCATATTTAACTGCTTTTTTTTTCTTGAATGGTTTAAAACAATTTGCATTTCACTGATTTTTGTCATTAGTTGTTCTGTAAATACATTTTTCAAATGAAGTGAATATTTAGGAGCTGGCTTATCCTTAGCAGTATTGATACATTTTACTGTTAGATTATACAGTCTTTAGTTTTCTTGTTTGTGTGTACAGCATGGAAATCATTATAAAATTGTACAGAAGTTTAATATGCTTTAACTCAAATATTTGGCTTCTTAACTGATTCACGATTAATTTTTTGTTCTCTTTAATTTGTAAAATCAAGGGCTGTACATGAACCAAATGCATATTAATTCTCCCCATGTACTGTCAGAAAATAGCATGCCTTAGCTTTAAAATTGATCAACAATTGCAGTCAAGATTCAAGAAGGACTAGGAGCTGCTTTAAGATCTGTCACTTGCTGATTTCATGATATTTCTTATTGCTTCTTGTTTGCCTGTATAGTTTCTATTCACATGAAAATTTTGGTTATTAGCTTTTCAAAAGTGAAACTTTTATGCTAATGAGCAGCAAAATTTCGTTTTTTCTTCTAATGGTAGGTTTTATTGAAAATGTTTCATTTTTCTAAATAGAATTTCAACTTAAAATTTGAATCTTAATCTTTTGCCATTTAATACTCCTTAAAATGGTCTCATACTCGTTTTAAGCAGAGTTAGCATGTTTGGTTTAAAAGTGTGGTCTTTGCAACCAATACAAAACTAAACGACTTCTGCTGTAACTTCTTGTTGTAGTTAGGTTACAGGAGAATGAATTGGGACCATTCATTTTTGGTTTTTCTCACTAACTAGTGTAAGGGAGTAGCACCGGGGGGAAGAAAAGTGCTTCCTTCTTCTGCAAATGAAAATTTTTTCAGTTACCCCCTTAAAAGTTGAAATTTCTCTTGGGTTTGTGCTCTTTTTAATCAAACTTTTCACGCATCCAGTAAGGATTTTTTGAGAGAAAGTTACGGTAAGGTTTGGGGGTTTTAATTATAGCTTCTTGATCTCAGTACATACATAAATTGTATTCATTTGAGGAGTTTTCACTGCTCATTTTTCTCCAGAATATTCACTGTTTTTCTTACTAATTTGTTATGATACTGTTTTTTTAACACATTGTGTATTAGTATAACAGGTCACTGAATTTGTTTAAATTTATTTGCTTATTTTTTAAACCAAGAAGTTGGAGGTTAGAGAACTATTGATTTCTGCAGCCATTTGAGAGGATGAGATCTTAAAATGTTTTTCTTCAGATACAATTTTGTATAATATTTTAACAGATTGAAGATGATATTGCCATCAGCAGTGGGCAGTACATTCTGTGCTGGGACAGAACTTGCAGAGTTGATGGTCTCTTTGGATATATGGCTAAGCATGTGGCTGAAGTGTTTTAAAAGATAAAACATGGTGAAAATGTTGAAAAGAGGCTAATGCACTTTCACACAGTGCAAAAAACAATGTGACTCTGGGGCATTCAGTCTGCATCCTACAACAACAGAGAAGTCAGAGTTTTCTTACTTGGTACAGCAGGAACAACCAGGAGTATTATTTGCGTGCCCATATGAACCTACTGAATATAGTGCAGAATAGGAAATATTCATTGTGTCCAAGTGCAATTACAACAGAATGGAGGGATACAAAGAAACTTCATAAAACCTCCTGAAAGCGCTTTCTGCTAAGGTTCCGTGAGTGTTCAGTTCTGGTTTGTACAGGAGTAGTGTTTTCTTTTAGGCTTCCCACAGAAAATAGAAAGTCAGAAATACAACATAATGCTCTTCATAAAATGTGCCTTAGTATAGGTCACAAATGAATTTATGCACAAAGCATTGGGCAAGAATTATCAGCACCAATTTAATTTAAATGAGGTCATTTTACGTTGAAGAGGCTGTTCTTATCACAATCAGTAAGCAAGCAGATATTGTTGTTATGGTTTACAGGCCAAAATTAACCAATGCTTTTTCCTCTAGCAAAATTATTCAGTAATTGCTTCTTCAAGTTAATTCAGTTCTCCTGATCATTTTTCATTTTTCTAGACATTTTGTCTTGCTTCTGCTTTCTTGTGAAATAGCCTTTCATAAAGAGGGTTGATTAGATCTACTTGTAGTTTTGAGCTATGATGTCATCTAAGGTAAAAGGGAATGAAGCCATTTGCCTTGCATACTTTTGCATTTTTTATTTCTGGTAATACATCCCTGAATATTTGGAAAAACATCTATGCAGAGAGGTTTGATAACTTCTCAGAGTATATAACAGCTGAAAATTACCAAATAGGTAACTAATCAGTAACCTTGGTTCTGTTTGCATTTTCACTCTAATGCATTAACTTTGGGTTATCCCAGGTTTGGTTTTAATGTTACTCATTATATTTGGCAAATATTTTCAGATAGTTGTATAGTTAGAATTTACTTCTGACTGTAGTTCATTTGCAGTCAGAGATTTCTAGGAAGGCTGTTTATGAGCATATGGAGACACATCAGGTATCTTACACATCATAGTCTGTATTTCATTTATTAGACATTCTTATTTCTTTGATACTGAATCTACGAAAAGCATTTGAATTTTCTTAAGAGTATCACAAATTCATAAAACTAATTTAGTTATAAATGCGTAAGAATTTGGAATGAAGGTTAATGGTCCTAAAATTTTTCAATCTGTCATAAAGAGAAATAGCATTGCAAATTGTCCACGGAGTAAGAACTTTTTTTTTGAAGTCAGAATAAATGCAGATATGAGATTTAGAGTAGTGCGTTAAGTGCCATATGATATGGGTCTATTAGAAATACACAAACCACTGATGTACATAACATAGTTCCAGCTGGAGGGAGCCAGAGGAATGTAGTTTTCTGTAATTAAGGGAAGAAAAAAGTGCCCTTTCTTAGAGTGTAAAAATTGAAGAGATTTTTTTTTTTTCTTTTTTCTTGCTTTTTTGTCTGCCTTACATGAATAGAATAAGAAATACCTAAAATTCTGTATGTAAACTGGCAATTTACCTGTGAGATTTCTTTGTCCCTGTTGTGTTGGAAGCATGCTTTATGGCTTTCTTTTTCAGATGACAATTTGATGTTTAAACTACCCTTTTTTTGTAAATTGACAGCTATGGTAAAATCTAAGTTGCAAGATTGGAACGATGCCTGGTTTTGTTATCTACTTGATTTGTATTATGGCTTATATATGTCATAGCCTTTCTGGACACCAGATATCCACATCCTGATTATACTTCTGTTACTGCATTACATTACATTCCCTTGATGTAGCAATTTGATAAAGAGGAATTTGATTCTATGATTCTACAGTTCTGTGATTTGATTCTATGAGTACCGTCAGCAGGTTTTTCCAAATGGAAAACACTCTTAATAGCTTCTACAAGCTCAGATTGTGTTAGTGTTTAAAAATACGAAGCTTTTCATTCCACGTTTGACAACTCTTGACAGAATAAGAATTATTCATTTTTGCTAGATCAGCTGTATTGTGTTCCAGCTTTCATTGCTGTTACAGGGACTCCTCATAGGAACATTTTGCATCTGGCTTTAACATTATTATTTAATGCTAACAGAATACCCTCTATTTAAAACGTGAGCAGGTAGGTGAATTTCTACAGAAAAAGCTCTGGTTTAAGATGTGTGTTGTTTTACACTGTTCCCTAAGAGGCCTTACAAAGCAGAATGAAGATAAGTGGAGCCATTTTTATTTTCCAGTATGTAAGAAATACAGAGCATGTTCTCATACTGGTTATATGTCAGTAAGTAGATTAATCTTTAAATTTTTTTAAATAAGAAAAATGCTGGAAAAATGACAGTTCCTGCTGATTCTGTTAAACCACTTTTCTTTGCTTCCCTATTACTGTGAAATTCCCTCAGTGTTGTGCTTGTCCTTTTTTTGGATAAATGGATAGAGTCAGTGCTAAAATTTTACCTGAAATAATTGAGAAGTTCATAGCAGACATTAGCTACATAAATGTGGGGGTGACTTTGGAAGAATATATTTCTATCCTGTTCTCAAATTAACTTAGCATTTAGATCTTTATGACCAAAGTTTATATTGAGGTGAGATTTCTTGTCTTCTGGTTGAATGTTTTTAAAAAAAAGCTTTTTATCTCATAGATAATATTGCAAACCGATTCAAGACGTCATTGAAGCATATCATGCATCTGATATTGGAGAGTGTCTTTGCTTTATACACCCATAGGCGCTACTACGATTTGGTAGACTTGAATAGTTGCGTACAAAAATGTTTATATGTTTGAATAATTATTTTATATGTTGTTGAAAGATGGAATTCTTAAGTAGTGAATATTCAGAAGGGAGATGATTGTGAAAGTTATGTTTCTCTTGGAGCTTATTGTGTATGTAGATTTTTTCAAATTTTGTTTCTGGAATATAAGCAAATGTATTCTCATGTATTTCCCATTTTTATCACTTCTTGAGTTTTAAACTTAAATTACAAGAGAGGATGTCATCCTCTGCTTCTGTCCTATTGATTCAACCTGAAAATGACTGTTTGCATTTCACTGTCCTCTTGCTTCAGAGGAAGGTACATAAAATTGCACAGCTTAATTCATTCTGACCACAGGAGTTGTCATCTCTGGAATGATCCTGCTATAATTCCATGCAGGGGGAAGCATTTACTTTTACAAAAAAAATTGAACTATATGGGAAAAGGTCTTAAAAGCTTATTTTTGAATTTTCTTTTCTTTTTGAGAACTATTTAGAATTATGGAATACCTCTCTATCTGGTCAAGCAGAAGATCTTTAGAGCTCCCCAATGACAGGAATGATCAAATACCAACCGTAGACTCCGGGCTTATCTCATTCTCATTACTGGTCTAAATAAACTTCCCGTCCTCTTTCAGTGTGTAGTGAAGATACATAAGACACATTTTGCCAGCACAGAATATCTGTTAGTCTTCTATAATGCCATATATCTCACACAGCATTCATATAAAATCTGTATATCCCTGCATGTTTATTGTCCAAGTGGGTTTGTAGTGCAACCTTTTGATCCTGTGACTTCATGGTTGCCCATACCTAAAAGATTATTTTTGTATTGTTAGAACATCTTTTTTAGCAGCTGGCAATTTGTAGCTGTGGGGGTATTTTTAGACAATTTTATATTATTACTGTTGTATTTGATCCTAGCTGGTTTTGATCCTGTATCCTTTTATAGGTATATGATGCATCTGACACACTTTATTTTCCTGGATCTGGCTATTGGTTAGAAAGTGCAGTAATCTATTGATCTCATTGTACTGAATTGTATTGATCTCAGTACTCTGTTGATTTTCTGTAGGTTTGGGAAGATGGTGGTAAGAGGTAATAAATAACTCCCATTTTCTCATTTTCTGTTACTGGTTACTGGACTAATCTGGCAGAAATTCATGAGCTGAAATGGGAACTTAATGTGATGCACAGCATGGTGACATAGTTAGCACTTAGGCACCAACTATGGCAGCCTGAGAGAGCCTGCTGTTAAGCAAAAGGAAAGGAGAAAACATTACTTTTAACCAAATAGCTGACTCTATTTTTTTTTTCAACTCTGAGCACAGCTGTGAATAAAAATAAAAGTATTCTTACTTCAAGTAGTACTTTCTAATTAAAATTGTGAAGGGACTGACGTGTGATTTCTTCTAATTTTAATTGATACAGAAAAGATCTTTTAGAAAAACTAATAGTGTTTTACCTATGTTATGTTGTTTGACCTAGTTTGATCTAGTTTTCTTTTTTGGAGGTATATTGATAATACAGCTTTACAATTTCTTAGGATGCTTTCTTAATCAAATTCTATTCTATTCTATTTGAGTTGTTTCTTTACACTAATTTAAAGTAGAAAACTTACCTTATTTCTGTGAAGAGCTTATAGTAATAGGTTCCTGCTTGGCACTTAATCTACGTCTTAAAAACAGTGTATTGAAGACAAATTGTTGTGAATTATTGAAAGCTAGTTTAACGGAAGAAATTTTGGTTATGACAAGGCAAGGACTATTGAGAGGGAAGGGGGAATGAGGACTTCAGATGAGATGAAGTTTATCGGGAAGATAAAGAGACTTCCTAAGTATCTTCTCTAGAACATCTTACTAATTCTAAACTTCCTTGCTTTTTGATGTTAGTTTTTTATTTGTGTAGCATGTCCCTAAGAATTTGCTGACCAGGATGTAGCTGTGTTTAAGGCTTTGTAAAATTGATTTATTGTAAATTTGTACTTTTCTATATATAATCAAATAGAAATTGTGATGGAGGTAGGTATGTAAGTTTGCTATGTAGTGATGAAGAGTTTATATACTCTGTGAATCTGTTAATAACTTTCACAAAGTATTCTTGTGGCCCTGTGAACATGTTATATATTCCCTTGTGCCTTTCACATGTCTTAGATTGCATGCTATATAACCTAGGGAATGTGTTGTATCAACCAGCAGTTTCTTTAACTTCTGTTCTCTTGGCGCATTATTTGTAAATAGTATTTGAAGCTTCAAATCTTAACTTATCTATGAAATGTGTTAGTGTATCAAAGAAGTAAATATGAATACATGAAAGACAGACCAGAGTTTTCCTCCTTCCAAACTCTGTCCTTTCCATCCCTTTCTTTACACACTTATTTAGAAATTGGTTTCATGTACTTACTGGAAGGAACATCGTTTTATACTCCAGGAACAAATTCGTGCTGTGTTTACATCAAGCAGTTGCAGCTGAAGCTTGTTAGTGATTGCCTCCCCAATTAAAAAAAAATTCTTCACTGTGGTACATGAACTCCTATTGTTTGGAGATAAATAATCGGCTCATCCCCTCTTTAGGGAAGAACAAAGAACATAATAGTACATCTGGTTCATGTGTTAAGACAGCAAAGATTAATTAAGCAAGTACTGCACAACCTCTCTTGATAATACATATATCTAAAAACAGCCTGTATAAGTTTTTTAATCACTTTGCTTTAACCATTTAGTGTATGCAGAAAGTCTATTCCAGAATCACCAGCTATTCATGGAAGTAAGATAGGATGCAATACTGAGGTAAAGCAAATTAGGGCATTAGGATAAAATTCATTAGTTCTCTCTCAAATCTCTTGTTTTAAGATGATATGCCTAGAAAGATATGATTAAAGACTAGAAAGAACCTTTCAAGCCCTCAGGTAACATCATTAACACTCTTTATAAATTTCGTCTTTCTTAGAAGTAATTGGCTGTTTTTTCTCACCATTTGGAGTATGACCTGTTTGGGGGAAAGAAACATCTCTTTATTGAGCATTTGTGTAGAGCCTGGTTAATTGAAAGACAGTTTCAAAACTAGAACTAACTCTTGTGGTTAAATAGTTAAATAAATAGTTACAGTTACGAGTGCCGTGTTTCTTCACATCCCTGGTAACTACGACTAACGTAGAATTTAGCTGAAAGGCTACTAAAGGCCAATTTTACCTGCTGTACTTCTTGCTGTCATTGTCTTTCAGCCGAAATAGCTTTACTAGCTCCTTAGTTCACTTCAGTGAGTTGTAGGGACACAGATATCCTGTCAAGATCTTCTTTTGACAATCCTTTGCTTATTAAATATCTTTTACTTCCCTGCACATACAGTAATGAATGCAGTTGCAACTTCAGTAGTAGCAAGAAAGATGGTTCAGAATCATTGGTCAAAGAGTTGACTATAATGTTATATTCTCTTTATTGATGTGCTTCTTGGACTGGTTCTTACATGGTCTCTTGTCCTCCTGTCCCTGCCTAATGTGCTCTTACTTCTCCCTACCTATAGTTTGTTCTCCTGAGGTGTTTATACCCCACCTCTCACTTCAATACAAATGATTTTGTTGTATCACATGTGAAATAGATTTGTAGCATTGTATCTGTACCAGGGACACGTTCTGTTTTTTTATGAGGTTGAAAAGTCCTGAGACTGTGCACATGAACAGTGTTAAAGCATAAGGTAGCAAAATGGTACATTAAAGAATATGTTGAATCACTTTGGTGAATGCTTGTACTGTTTCTGCCCTGCCAGCTGCAGTCAGTTCTAGCTACTGACTTTGTGCTTGACACCCCTCCTCCCCTAAAGACCCTCTGCTGCTGGCTGTGTTCATTTGATAGCAGATAGTGGGGCTTGCCACAGTATCTTGGACAAAAGAAGCAGCTGCATTGCAGTTAATTTAAAAGAGAGGATTTCAAAATATGAAGCTTGTTCACAAAAGAATGCCTCTTGGTAGATGAGGAATTGTTAGGAATTTACATAATCTCTCTTCTCCATCTATGGAAATGAAAACTGAAAGATATTTGGGGGGAGCAATGTGGAAAATTGATAGTACGGTGTGAGTAAATCTCGTTTACGGAAAGTTTATATTATTCTTAGTAAATGTTGCAAATATTTTTCATTTAAAATATGAAGAACAACAAAACAATGTGAAACAAATCCTACTTAGACTTGGAAAAGCTGCTATAATGATGATGATAATTATAATGGCTGAAAATGGTGCTATATATCTTGAAGTTGCATAGGTGCTGTAAAAAGTTTATGTCCTTACCCACTGTATGATTTAATTTCTCATGTTAGGTGGAGGAGGGTAGATGATAGAAGAAATAATGTGATAATGTGGTATGTGTCTGAACAATAGAAGTACATCTGAGCTAGTCAGTGTGCTTTTCTAGTTAATGCGGAGAAACAGACATGCACCCTGATGCAGACATGAGCATCTAAACCCACTCTGTTAATGAAAAGTTTTAAAATCTGTACTAGCTTTCAATGAGCCATGTCCTGATGCACTGACTCCTTCATCCTCTAGAAATGGAATCAAGACGGCCTCAGATGCAAACATTTGCATTATAGCTACGTAATGCTATTCTATCCCGAAGAACCAAGTGTTTCCTCAGTAACTATTCTGAGTTTTTTGTAAAACAAATGGAAAAGCCAACATCAAATATCCCTGTTTGTATGTCATATTCCTTGTCAAAATGCTTGCAGACTGGGGGTAGTGATTGATTTGTACACCTTCCCACCAATTCCTCCTGCAGATTAAGTTGGGCTCTCACTCTGCAGTGAGTACTTGGGAAGAGCATGCCCAGGGTTGCATTGCATGGCTGGAAAGCTGGTGTTGGCCTTCCTATCCCTTTTTTCTGGACTGCTTTTGCCTTATTCCTAAGGATGGGGTGCTGAAATTCTGTCTCTTTCTAATAGAAACTTATTTTGCAGAATTCTGTGATGATGACCTGTTATTTTACATCTTAGAACTTGCAATCTGAACCCTACAGCTTTGAACTGTATTTCAATTACAGCAACTATAGAATAGCTCAGTGTCTTGTGGAAAACACTCTGAAAGTGATGTTTTTCGATGTGAGAATATCGAATATATCAAGAAAGGATCTTCTACCTTTGTTTTTTGTAATATGAAATAAAAGAGGTTAGGTATAACCTCTGCAAGTGCAAGCCATAGAACATTTACCAAAAGAATGAAAGGCCAGTAAGTTATTTGAATTTCAGGAAGTGTTTTAGAGATAAAATTTAAAAATATTACTGAGACTTAGTGTGGATTTTTGGGCACGGTTTAACTGAAACTAAAATTGAAATATTTGAAGACAGATCTAGTTTAGATGAGCAGATGCTGATCTGTAGGTGTGTTTCACTAACATGTGATGGTGCAACTTCAAGTTCATTCAGATGAACATTCATTACCCTGCTGTTATTGATGTAGAGAAAGGTGTTTTAAAAAAACAAACATGAACAAAAACCCGAAACAAAACCAAACCCCCCAAAACCAGACAAAAATCTCAGTTTCAAAAATTCTGTACTTTCAAACTCTTTTCAGATTGTTGTCTTGTTTTCTAATTAGTAGTTATTTATGAATGAGATAAAATTTATATATGTTGCCATTTCTAAC
The DNA here is from genome assembly GCF_000738735.6 of Corvus cornix cornix. NCBI lineage: Eukaryota > Metazoa > Chordata > Aves > Passeriformes > Corvidae > Corvus > Corvus cornix. The sequence continues at coordinate 12,245,938 of NC_047057.1, read as the reverse complement.
AGGACCAGCTTCTAGTGTCCGTAACAGTTCTCATAGAGAATTGAGAGGTATCTTTCTGTGTATATGTTTTTACATACTTTTTTTTCCTGCCTGCTCACCTGTCATAAATGTTTCTTGAAACAGAATGTACATGAACTGTGGGAGCTTCATCATCCTATTGTGAACATACTAAAACATTCCACTATAAGAAATAGGATATACAGGCGGTACATCTATGTCTTCTGAAAAGTTCTGAATTCAGACTCTGGTTAGTAGTGAGTTTAAAAAAAAATAGGAGAGGTGGTAACTGGGATGTTTTTTGAAAGACATAGCTAGAGAATATGAAGATCCAGGTTGGTCTAGTTTAATAATTGAAGAATGCTGGATGTGTTGTTGACCATCTGTGACCTACATAAAATGAACAAGTGGGTGTTCCATGTTCTAGATATCTCGGCAAGAAATATGAAAGAGAACGTCAAAAGAGGAAATAATGAATCATATACATAAAAAACCCCTGGTGTAGTAGATACAGTAAACAGATTGACTTAAGAGATTACCACACAGACATGAGAAGAAAACTGAAGATTGTTGTTATAAAATGATCTTTTCCAGCCTTTTTTATTTATTACTAGCATATGGCCTAGGAAGACTTTTTGCAACAGATATTTTCTAGTGTGGAATGGCCTCTAATGGATGTATGACACTGATGGTGTAGAGAAAAGCTTTTTAATAATTTGTGTGACTATAGTGCTTGTGAAAGATGCTAGACTGACAGTCTAGAAGACTGGCAGTCTGAAGTAATCTGTTCTGATTCACTGAACAGGTATAGCAGAGGAATCAACGGCACAAAATCTCTGTATTGCTTTTTAATTGTATCCTGAAAAATCTACCTTTCATTTTGAGCTGACTGATTCTTAGTTAATAGTGACAGAGAGTTGCTGTTCACCCTAGTACTAAGCTCTTACAAATCAGCTTTTGACATAGAGAAGCTTTCTGTTTAAATCAACAACTTCTGTCTAAGAACGTGATGGGCTTCCAGTAGAAGTAGTGAAGGGGGAAGGATGGCTAACAGGCAACACGTGGTGACTGGAGGTACTGCACAGTATGCTGGTCTGCTGCTTGGCCTTGGCCTTGGCCTGCCTTTTTGCTTCCCTCCTAGATAAATCATTGAGACCTCGCTGGTTTTAACCTTGCAGTATGCAATTTGTGGGACTAGCCTGTGGAATGCTCTTTGGCCAGTTGATTTAACATGTTTTCTGTGTAGTTGTGACCAGAACCAGACCATCTCTGGATGACTGGGAGAAATGAAAAGGTACAGGTGGAGATGTAGCATGACAGTATCTCCTTAGCAGGAAAGAAATCAAGTTTTATCCATGATTGGATTAACACTCAAACCAGTATCTTCTTCTCATCTCCCATATCAAAAATAGCCCAAATTTTAATTCTGCTCAGTGTCTAGAATTCCCTAGAGTGAGCCAGTCTCCAGTCCAATTTGCCATCTCCATCTGGCTCAGGTGAAACTTCTGTAACTACATTGTGCGTGGGCACAGGAGGTAACTCAGTGTGTTGGAGTGATGAGGAAGAAAGGTAGCAAACAAGATAGGGAGTCATCAATATGACAGGAGATAAACATAGGTACCTTAGATACTAAATAAAGTATTTTTTAGATACTAAAAAAGCAAATGCAAAGAAAAAAGGTTAATTATCTGTCCTCCAAAAACCAAAGGTATTTCAGACTGATTGCCCAAAATCGATGGTGCCTAAAACCTGGAAAAAGACCCAAACATAAAAATAATGAGTAATATAAACAATTTATTAGGCACTTATATGCTATTTTTAATAAGCAGAAAGGCTGGCCTCTAGTGCAAGTAATTTTATTTTTTGTTTGACATGAACAGAGAAGCGATTTGAGTCAGATGTTTTATGAAAACAAACGAGAAAAAAACAAACAAAAACCTACACACATCAGTGAAAAGTCAAGATAAAGTGGTAAATTCAAGCTGGCATGCATAAGTGGATATAACCTTAAATAAAGCTGTTCAGAGAAAGGAAAATAATTGCAAAGTGGTAACACTTTAACAAAGATGTAAGCATGAAGACTGGCAAAAATTAAAGGCTAGAAGGGAATGACTTGTGAAGAAAGATTAAAGGAAATGAACACATGTAATTATTACTTATAGCTATCTGTGTGCTTGGTGATGTTCAGATGAAGAGAGATGATCCCTACACTAATTTGGCTAAATAACTACCAGGGGATGATGAAAATGTCTGAAGGTATTTATAGGCTTCAAGGGCCAAGAAAGGATTCATTTAGAAGAGTTCAAAAAAGGTCTAAGTGGGAGTAATGAAATAAGATGAGGGGAATCTTAGCTTTGGATACTATAAAAAACCCTTCTTTTGGAGATGCTGAAGTGTGTGATAGTCTCCCCTGAAGTTTTAGTGCAATGCCCCACTGCTTGAGCTATTGCAAATGACAGTAGACAAAGGATTCAGATATAAACTTGAAAGAAGGAAGAAGAATTTTGCATTGGCAGGAGGAGAGTGAAGATGACTTAATAGATATTTTCCATCTTTAATTTCTGTGGTCTCACATGGTATAAATTAACAAAATAAGACTCATGGTATACTAGTGAAACATAATTTATGTAAATTTGCTTTAGAATAGGCATTAACCTTGATCCTTACTTCAATTCTGCATTAAGCCTTGCCTTTGATACAGTAATCTTAATTAAAACTGAATATTTCATGATTTAACTCCCTCTGCCTCATGAGCAGAACAATACTCTTATCTGTGTTACCTATAAAAGTGCAATCCATATAGAGTATCTATTGCATCAGATGATAGGTTTGCTTAAGGTCATTTTCATATGAATAAAAGTACTGACAAAGAGCAGTTTAATTTGTTTAAAAATTATTAACTCTTATTTTACAACCAAATGTTAAAAAGCTAGTTAAATAATTTTTCATGCATGTTGACTTAGGAAATGTTGACCGAATAAATACCATATTCTTTTGGGGAAAAAGAAAAACCAACAGCCTGCATGAATGAGGAAAAAAAGTAAGTATTGGCAGATGTGATGTGTGTCAAGTGTGTCATCATGTAACTGTCAATCACTGTCGTCTTCATAATACTTTTAACTGGATTAGGTTAGGTAGTAAGAGAAAAGCTGTTCGTTTTGATGTTAAATCCTAATATGTTCTAAAAGAGGCAGGAATTTGAAATGGGCATGAAAGTGTGCCTATGTTTTCTTTAATTTTTGGAGGCATTTTTGTTGTTGATGTTGAGGGTTTTGTTGTTTGTTTTATGTTTGTTTTGTCATGATGTTAGAACAAATGGCTGTTCTGGAGAAATACTGGATTGCCCTGCGCTGCAGACACACATGACCATGTGCACACACACGCAAGACACATCCTTAATATAGGGGCACTTTGTAGTTGTGGTCACTGACACAGTACAGGCATCTTCAGGTTGCTCACTGCTTATAAATGGAGACATCAGTAGAGTGACATTTTCCAGCTTGAAAAGATGTGCCGGTGTTGTCTTACTTTGTAATAATCTACCAGAAAAAGTTCAAGGAAAGAGGATGTAATATCAAGTGATGACACTTAATAAATAATATATATATAAATATATAACTTAGTCCTAAAACGTAGAAGGCAAGCAAACCTTTGAGTATCCATCTGTATTGAAAAAGGCCATCTTTTTCTGAAATTCTTTAGTTTTGTTTTTTTTTTCTTTTTAATTTAAGTTGTCAGACTAAATACTTTGGATAAAAAAGCAGCTGTGATAAATCTTGATATCTGGACTGCTTCTTTACTAAGTAGCTAACTTTAGTGATAATTTCATATATGTCACTGGAATCTTTGGTTGTGTCAGATATTTAGTGGATCCAATGTAAGTCATCAATCTTTTTCTTCCAAATATAAGTCTAACCACTTGGTTAAATAATATTTGCCAGTCACTTTCATCAGGATTTGAGATATTTTTCCCTCATTGTTCCAGCTTTTTCTTTGTTGGCTCTACATATCAAGTTGCAGCTGTGGTACCTTGGATATCCGTAGACATTACATATATACTGATATCTTTATTTCCCATTCAGAGCACAAGAAACATACCAGTGTGTATTTGTTGAGAATAATTGTCATATAAATGAAGCGATAGTGTATTTTTGGGCACAGCTGCCTTCTTATCAGTTCATTACCTTATTGGATTCAACACTTACAGAGAACGCAGGGAACAAATTTGTAAAGTTGAATATATTTATTTGTTGGAGGAAAAAAATAGAAAGTGAACAGTTGTTAATATCATATTACATTTCTAGTCCTCCCATTAGGTCTTTATAGGAGAATGTAACAGCTGATCACACTGAAGAAAATGAAACTCTGGTTTTGTAGGACCATTTCCCTGCTTTTTGCCTGTGTCATCTGTGGCATTCTCAAGTGCAGCTTTCAATAGCCACAAAGAACACACAAGTTGTGGGTGCTGTGTGGGTCCCTAGCACCAGAGGATGTCATGCAGCTGGTTCCAGGGAGCCCAAAGGGTTAAATGCAGTTAAGCTTTTCCCCAGCTTTCTGGGAACCTGGCAGTGGCTTTCTTTCAGTTGCTTTGTAATGGGAGGAACAATACCTGAATTCAGCCTTGAGTTGTGTTGGAGAGGGGGAAGGATTCAGGTTATAGTGTCAGAGGCTGCAGTTGCACTCGGGCAGTACCAGCAAGTGCTTCACCCTCTGGCTGAAAAAAGTGGAATGTTAACAAGGCAAGTCTCAGATAAGACCATATGTATGTAGGGTTTTGTTGTTATTTAATCCATTTCTCTCTGCTTGTGGTTTTCTTTTTAGCTAAATTAATCATGCTGTTTTGAATAGGCTGCATTCTGCCACTGGGAACTGTAACTCAGGCTCTGGCTGGTGATGAGCCAGCCTAAAAGCAGGGAGACACAGTTTTTTGTGGTTTGCACTCAGGCAGAAGTTAAAGAGTCTTGTCACTTGGAAGAAAATAAGCATTTAGAAACTGAAACTTGAATCCTGAGCCTAGATAATGACGATGAAAAATAACCTCCAAAAATTCTTACAGTGAGGTATCATTTTATTAGTCAACTGAATGGAAATTATGTTTCTGGATTAATGGTTAACAGTTTATTTGTGAAGGAAGTGGTCCTGAATATGTTTATAGCTATTGACTGTATTTCATCCGTGATTTCTTCAATGAGCTACTGTTACTAAAGACCACCAAGATGGTTTGGTCAGAGGAGGCTGCATGGGAATCTCATGATTGTTTCAATTTTCTGATTTCTTTTAAAGAAGGATTTGGGTTATATCTTGAAAAACAAGACAAACACAAAACAAAAAAAATATCCCAAGAAACCAACTTGTCATAAAGGATAAACATATTGGTGCTTGGTTACTGATTTATACATTTGTCCACATCCAAACATTGTTTTGGCTGGAGCAGGTAAGTGCAGCAGGAGTTGTTGAGGAGACCTCTGTTGAGGCTGCCCCACCCAAGTGCTCAATATGTTTGAATGTGATGATCTTTAGGACCTAACCAAGACCCAGGCACACAGGGTGTGGAGCATCTTAGGCTGAGAAGTGGGAAGCAGGAGGAGCAGGAGGCGTGTAGGGGATAAGGAGATGTAACGAGCCACAGGAAGGAGTTGCTGCTCTACTCCAAGGCAATAGGCACAAACTGAAACGCAGGAGGAATGGCAGGAAATACTTTCTTACTGTGAGGGTGATGTCAGTGCTGGCACAGGTTGCCCAGAATGGTGGTGAAATCTCCATCCTCAGAGATACTCAAAAGCTGTCTGGACATGGTTCTGGGCAGCCTGGTCAAGATGGCCCTACTTGAGAAAGAGGTTGGACTAGATGACCTCCAGAGATTCCTGCCACCTCAACCGTTCTGTGATTCTGAGTTGTGAGGGAGATGGAAAAACTGAGGTTGTAAGGGACATGAACAGAGGGTGTTTGAGATTTTTGCATTGGGACAGGCTTATGAATAGAAATCTTTCTCACAAAAAAATTTCATATTTTAGTCTATTAAAGATTTTATCACATATGTTTAATTAAGCTCACATTCTTAAAACTTTTGTACACAAAACTACCGAACTTTTGTACACCAAAATTTAAGCTTTTTAATAAAGCAAGATTCAAGGAAAGCTCTGAGGAGAGTTTCTGGCCAGATAGACTGCTAAGTCAGATACTGTTCCAATTGATAATGTGTAGGAGCTTGGGTGGGTCGGACGGTCGGGACGGACGGAGACGAGACATCTCTGAAGTCAGATCTTGGAACATGCGGTTTATTGCAAAGGGCGTGGGTACAGGGGCACTGCTTAGAGCTGCCAGCCGCAGCTCGGAGCAGGCCCAAGAGAGCGAGAGTGTAAAAGTAAGAGCAAGTAGGTAAGAGTGGAGTAAGAGTGAGTGAAGAGGAGGTAAGTAAGAGAGTAAGGGGGTAAGGGAGTAAGTAGAGTGGTCGAGAAGTCCTCGTTACAATACAATAAATCATCTTTTGTACTGAATATTCTAATTTTCACTAACCAATCTAATACAAGATACAAATCCTATAGCATTTACATACAGCCTATAAGAATTGTTATATTACCATAGAGTGTTACATCTTAACTCCTAAAAACTACTCTTTGGACCCCTTCTGCTGAGCTAGTAGGGTCTGCTCTGACCCTTGGACCTGCCTGCAAGCAGAGGGTATTGTTCCATCAAGAGGGGATTACCTTCAGTCGGCCATACCATTGTTTTCCAGTTGTTCAGTAACTAAGACTTGGTATCTCAAAGGTGGCCTTCATTTTGATGTCGCTTATAGTTTTTGTATTCCCAAAATCTTTTGTCAGGCAATCATATTTAAGGCTTTCCTGTTTCATCTTCCCCAACAATAATGTATATTTTTTTGTAACATGCTGTTGCTTTTATGAATTTGTTGTCCAGTTACAAGGCCTTCAGAACACACCATTACAGAAAAATGCTTTAGCAATGTTTCTGCTTCTGATGGCTTTAGTTTTTTATGAAGTACTAACTTTATCATGCAGTTCAGGCAAAAAGTGTGATTTGAGGATCCAGTACCGCAATGGTCATTATTAATTTGAAATACAACAAGCTTTAAATAAAACTTCTCATTTAGCATGTGGGCTAGGCTTTCCTGTGAGCAGCTAGCTAACCAATTCATATACAGATAGAATATGCAGCAGCATGACGGCTTGTATTAGGTGAATTTATCCTAATTGTTTAGTGTCTTGTTAAATACTTTATATGTCCAGCTAATTCCCAAATGGTCACTTACTTTTTCTTCTTGAACAAAAACAAACAAAAAATGTCTCCACTGCATCTGTATGATTTATACTTGAACTGGAAAAAAAAAGGTTTCCATACAAAAACTACTGGCAAATGCAAAATCTACATTATCATAAAAGGAAACATTATTTATATCACTTCTACAGTTGCAAGAGTCTTGGGATGTAACTGTTCAACTGCTGTATGGGAAACATGCATCTCTAGTGGTATTTGGTTTAGGAACTGAAATGGTACTGATTGTTGAGGGCTTTAGGGGAAGGGAGAAGGCACCTAAGAGTAACTTTTTTTATATGGAATTGTAAGTTTTACTAGTTCAGCTACTGGAATTATATTTTTATTTTCTGTAAGAGCTTCATAGGGAGGTATTAAATATACTCGGTACTATAAGTGTGTGTGTATTTATGAGGGACATACCATTACAGCCTATGTTCCAGAAAGAGTTCTCTACGAGGATATGTTACCTTTGGATGATTTGGAGAGTTCCAGTTCCATGAAGAAGACAACTTAGTGATTTAAGATTTTGCACAGCCTGTATTGTGTGTGTGCATTAATGTGTATACGCATAAATTTTTTCTAGTACCTGAAGATATCTTCTAATAGATAGTCAAAATTAGCTGCATTCCTTGTTGCTGAAGTTGGTTGAGTGTAGTTTTTTTTCTATTCTTAAACTCTCTAACTTGTTTAGGACTGTAAATAAACCAAAAAAAAAGTGAGGAAGGTGGTGACAAATAAGATTGTCTTTCTAAACAGCACTTCTAAGTCACTTCTTTAAAGTGATCTTTTAAAAACATGAATTTTATGCATCCCAAATGCATCTTCCAACTGTGAACACTAGATTAAATTCGTTCTTTAACGAATTTCATATGAGAGAGGCAGATGCACTGCAAATGAAGTAAAAAGATCAAAACTGGAGGTAAAATAAGAATAATTTATCCAACTAATGTATATATGTGATTAGTTTTATCTCATAGGCTGCAGGATAATACTGTTATTTTTTGTAAAATAAGAGTTTTGTGGAAATCCTTGCCTACTTTCCTAAGAATGTGATTTTCTTGACAGAATCACATAAATGTTTTTTGATATTTCTAAGTATCTACATGGTATTTTATTTCTGAGAAAACTGAGTTTTGTATAATACATATTCACTCCTTGAAAAACCTCCCCCACTGCTTCTAAAATGTCAAAGCTGAGCACAGGGATTTAGCCATAGAAGTTCTATTGAGATTAATTGGATTTGTATGGCTAAATCCATGCAGTTCTTCTGAAAATATTGCTGTCCCTTGTATATGAAATATAACTATATGTTTACAAGTACAATATCACAGGAAATATTTGGACAGAACAGTAAAATCAGGTTTAATTTATGTATAGAGATGAATAACTTTTGGTTTTTCTATAAACTAAGGGTTCCTGTTTAAGTATACTGAGTGAATACTAAGCATGTGCTGTGCTTGCCTTAGGGCTTCATTTTTTTTAAATGCATGAAGCATTTACATAGGAGTCTTCTGTACTTCACTCAGGAGGGGGAAGAGCATTTCTGATTCATTAATCCCTTTTTCTTTTCCTAAGTAACTGGGTCCTTCACATCATGCACTCAAGAGATGTAAAATATACAAAGAAGTGGGAGGGACAGGCAAAATGATGCCTGGCTTGCTATAATGTATAAATTCAAAATCTATTTTTCTTTGCAAGAAGAAAAATAGCGAGGGGAAAAATGGGCAGCATTAAATTTACTGCATGTGCTTGCATGATATGCAGGTTTGGGATAATTATTTTCTCTCTTGTTCAATAAAGTGAGTTGTTACCATGGTAACATTTATATTGCACAATTTCTCTGTTACAAAATAAATGAGAACAGTTTTAGAGTCAGAAAAGTCTTTGTATGGAACCTTTTTCTTTTCTCTGTTTTTAAGTGCAGAATTGTGTCTTAAAATTTTCTTGAGATGACAAAGTTTTGATGCACTTTCCAGATAAAATTAGTCAGCTTTTAACAACACATAGTGCTTCTGCAGGACAAGATGTGCAAGATCTGGTTGTAAAATTGAACGCAGCCGTTAGGTGGGTGCAGACTGCCTGGCAGCTCAGAGGAATGGTCTGTGTGTCCTGAGCCAATAACCAGCTCCTGACAGTAACACCTTGCCTGTGTTACTGTGTCACCTTGGACAAGATGTGTTGAGAACTTCTTAAAAAGCAGGTCTGAGTCTTCGGTGGCAGAGGGACAGGCGCCCAGGGTGTGTGTTTACAACCAGAGCATACCCTACACAATATTTTGGTCTCTGCTGCTTGAGCTTCTCTTACTGAGGAGTAGCAGACTTACAGCAACACTTTCTGACCAGCTGGTTCTTTGATAGGTGTTCTTTTTAACATTTATTGACTGCAATGCAGGTTCTGCAATGGACATTTTAAAATATCCTTGAGCAATACTTCTGTTTCTGCTTACTGAAGAGGTTCCAGAAAATAACCATGGGAGCTACATGCCCGTTATGTAAAGCTTGTGTGAAAGGCTTCCAAGAGGTGGGAAAATGTTCAGATATAACAGTTGATTGGAATGACAGGTAGCTTTTCATCAGGCCCTAATAGTGTCTTTGCCAGTCATAACTGCTTCTCTTTGTTCAGTTTTGTTTTTCTCCTGCGTTTTCTCACTACAGTAGGCATTTTAGTATGAGGTGACTTTTTAATCTGTTGAGATCAAAAGACTTCATTGCTTGCTTGATTCTGTCCTGTTTTTTCACACCTTTCTATTGATCTCTTGTATGGGTTTTTCAGTTTGGTGATCAGTATAGTACTTTTGGAGGATTAACCTATTTTAAAGTGATTTAATTTTAATGTTCAAAACTTCCAGATTTATAATTACTGAATATTACTGAGAAATCTTGACACAATGATTATTCACAAAATAGAGTGGCTATCACAACTATCAGCTGCAAAAAGAAATAAGTTCGTTAGTCATGGAAGCGTGAGAAATTGTTCCTTGACTACGCTATGTTCCACTGAAACTAAGATAGGATGCCTTGTGGAGGTTCTTTAATGCTTTTTGAATCATGGAATCATTAAGCTTGGAAAAGACCTCCAAGCTCATCAAGTCCAAGCTTTGACTGAACACCACCATGACAACTAAATTATAGCACTAAGTGTCTTGTCCAGTGATTTCTTGAGCACTTCCAGGGATGGTGACTCAAACACCTCCCTGGGCAGCCTGATGCCTGACCACCTTTTCAGTGAAGACATTCTTCTTGATGTCCAACCTCAACCTTCCCTGGTGCAACATAAGGCCATTTCCCCTTGTCCTCTCACTGTTTGCCTGGGACAAGAGGCCAGTCCCCACCTGGCTTCAAACTCCTTTCAGGCAGCTGTAGAGGGTGATAAGGTCCCCGCTGAGACTCAGGAGCCGGGAACGTGGCTGCACTCTCCTGCGTGTCCTGCCTACAGGAAATGATGCATAAACTGCCCCTCCACATCCTTCTGCTGTGCCCCATCCTGTCTGTCCTGCTTGCCCACCCTTTTCACTGTGCTCCTGGTCACTCGTGCTCCCTAGAGCTCTTCCAGTCTCCCTCAGGTGCTCTGGCATCACCCTCCCCATGTCAGCCTCCCTCACAAGAGCTGCCAGGTCCTGCTGGATCTTTCTGCTCTCTGTTGGGTTTCACTGACTCTGGGAAGCCCCTGCTGAGCTCCTTGGAGTGTTTTGCCCCAGAAGTTACTGTAACCACCACTGCCGTCACCACATGCCTTCCCGACTCCACTCCTGAAAGACATGGAAAATGCCTTGTGCAGCACGTTTTGACTCTGCCCCATAAATGATTTGCAATGATGTAGGAGCTGTATAGTCGATGTTTGCTAACTAGACAAATTTTAAGACAATGTATATATAGCAAGATGTTTTTAGGACTCTGTGGAGTGGTTGTGACTTTGAATGTTTCTGTCCATCTAAATAGCAGAATTATCCTTGAATGCTATGAAGGCTGGAGAGATACTGACTACATACTGTTAGTAAGAAATGCTTCCCTTTAGCAGGTATTCGCTTCCCACATATCCTTTGTCTAATCCATTGACCAGCCTTGTTGATGGGTGTGGCAGCATACTGGTTCACTAGTTCATTGGTTGCTGTGGTTGGCTGTAAGGTTTTTACCCAACTTATGTGCTTGCCAAATAAGAGTGTGAGAAACTATTTTCCAGGTTAGAAAAGCTAAGTGCTACATGGCATAACTAGCAGAATTTCACAGTTGCCTTAAAGGGTGATGGAAACTGCATAAAAAACAAGTGTTGTGTTAGAAGAACACAGTTTTTTGATTTACAGTTAATTGCTGACAGATGATGTGTCATGCTGACAGATGATATTTCATGCTTTTTATCTGATAAAACCAAGTATAACTGAATAAGAGATGAAAAACTGGTAGTTATGACCGCTTTGTAGGATATCTATGCAAGGGATATAAGGATATTTATAGATATCTTTTGAAGTTGCATCTAACATATTTAATGGGTCATTGAACCTAGATTTTTAATATTTTATGACTTTTCAATTCATGGTTGGCTGAAAACTTTGCTTTCTCTAGAAATGGATGTTATAAATTTATAGCTTCTATTGTAGCATATCTAAACTTATACATTTCTTTAATGAAAACAACACTTCTCAGTGTAGATTACAACCATCACCTTGTGCTGTTGCAGTGGGGCTTGTTTTATTTGTCATCAAGCATCTAGAGGAATTCCTGAGTGACAGTCTTCATCTTGGTCTTTCCCTTCCTTCTGGTGGGAACCAAATGCTGTAGATTTACTGATGAAGAATATAATATTCTCCATGAGGCTATTTGCTTTCCTGGCAAGCTCAGAGAGGGAAGATTCCAGATGTTCCCATTTCCTACGACTTTGCAGAGTCCCCTGTTCCCTTGTGCTGCGTGGTGACAGTCGGCCAACCTGGAACTTGCATTCAGCCTTGGTGTTTTGTCTGCTCTCCTTAAGGGTACCTGTAAACAAAGGTGCAGGAATGTGTTGAACTTAAATGTCCTGATTTTGTTAGCTAAGTGTTCCAAACAGAAGTGTAACAGTTTGTCGCAGTTGCTGTTGTACAAGAACTTTGTAGCTGTTGGTTTATCCAGGATCCGACATGACTTACCAAATCAAATTCTAATTGCTGTCTTAGATGAAAGTAAATCAGGTGTTTGAGGATTTTTTTCTTTTCCTCTGTTTGATGGCATAAAACCTAGTATTACTTACTGCCATATATTGCTGAGAGCTAGGCAGTTTTGTTGCTTCTAATCTCTTGGTGTGCAGCCTTATAATAAATTTCTCTTCCAATGTGTTGATGAGTGCAGTAACTACACAAATCAGCAATGTTTTTTAGCTCCAGTTTGACATTACAAGAAGAGCATGAAATGTCATGTTTCAACTGGTCAGATCCCCATGTATGAACAATTTTTTACCTAATTACCAAAGTTGCTGAAGTTAAGAACACTAGGACCCAGTATGTTGGGAAATTTTTCTTGCTTACAATTTTATTACATACTTCCCTAAGCATCCTTTGCTGGTCTTTTCAAGAGACAGCAGATTGAGCCAGGGAGTATCTTTATTTTGTACCCATATGATATGCTTACACATTTAAGTGATTGATACAAGTTGTTTCTATTTTGGTTTTGTTACTATTTATTCCTATTATAGAACCTCTGCGTCCTGTGAGTAGTTGAGAAGCAGCATGCTGCTGTGGAGGGTCTCTAAAAATCTGTTTTAACAGTCTCAAGATTTAAAATCAATGCATTTTTAAATTGTTATTTTTCAGAGCAGACTCCCATTTGGGACTACAGTGTATTTTACTATTTTTCTATTCTTGTGGTTGAAATGCCTGAGTTCTGTATTCCAGAAGTATTTGGGTCAAATATTCCTGGAGTGGTTATTTTAATTAAAGAATTCTTAGTGTCTTGTTTCTTTATACAATATTTGGATCAATACTCTTTAAACACTTAATTATCGTAATCATCCAAAAATATACTGTAGTTAAGACACGTTGAATATCTTTTTTTTTCTTGGAGAAAGCAAAGTAGTTTAGACTTAGGAGACAACATCTGATTCTGAGCAATCTCTTTTAATTTCATTATTTCTGCTCTTGCCAAATACAAAATTTTTATCCTCAGGACAGGTTTGAAATCCTAATTGCTTGAATTATTTTTTCATGCAAAACTGTGTTTACAAACAGAAATTCTTCATATAGCAGTAGAAGGCTGGTAACTGTGTACACAGTTCTATAATTTACTGAAATAGCATTAAAAATTTAGGGGCCTTCTGTAAATATATCAAGTCCTATCAGTGTCACAGGTACGGGGTAGTATTTCTAACATTACCGTTCTTCTGTTCTTAATAGAACTTGACTTACAATATCTAGAAATGCTGCCATTTGTGGGACAGATGTAATAAATGAAGGGGGGGGGGAAAAGGCAAAATTTTCTACATTTGGGGAATTAAAGTTATAAGCTTGGTCAGTTGCATGCAGGTTTGCTTCTGGAAAACAGGCTTTGTGTTGCTTTCCTTATCTTGTAAAAAAGTCTGCTTGGAACCTGAGACCTCTCTTGCAAAAGTGAATGAAGGTATGGCAGAAGGATACTTCTATTGGCTATTGCCTGTGCCTTGAAAAATAGCCAGCCTTTTTCTGGTGTCCACTTTATGAAGCTATCTGACTTAAGTAATCAAATTAACTGTAAACATCGTTCCCCAAGTGTTCCTTTGACCATCTGTTACCATCTTCGATTTCTCAGATTTTGGAAGTAAGAGCTAGAAAAGGGAGTACTTTTGAATTAGCTGTCTGTAATTTGTATCTGTAGTCCTTCTACTTAGGAGTTATGTGTTTCCAGGTTGTTATGGAGTAAATTAGATGTACACATCTCCAACAGATTGCAAATACATTCAGATCTTGGGTTTGAGTATCGTAAGTAACTCCTGTCATCACTTCCAGGGGTCTTAACAAAATTCTGAAAATATTTCCAAATAATCCTCAGGTACAGAAAATAATTTGATCCTTTCAGAAAATACCACATTAAGCAAATTTTTAGCATGCCTTTCATGCTGTTATGAAGTACTTTAATTGATCCTCAAAGTGAGGGAACTGACTCAGAAATACTGATTTATCCATGCATCACTCTGTAGAGTTTTTATACTTCTTTTTAAAGCTGATGAGCAGAGCGAGGCAAAGAGTGTTGTGGAACTGCCTTTTATTTTCCTTCTTATTAGGCAAATTGATTAACGCTTAAGTAAATGTGCTGAGAGGAAAAAAAAAAAAGGGCTTTTTCTTAATTTCTATATTGAATAAAAATAATGAAGAGAAAGCAAATTCATTAACACTTTGAAAGATTTCTTTAATAATAGTTCCCAAATGAATAAATTATTGAACTGCTTTTAAAAAGTGATGTTACTGTAACAATGAGTGGGCAAGGCTAATCTGTGCAAATGCTTTCGAGATACTGTGAAGCTTTTCAGAAGATGGCGGGGGAAGCTGGATTTTCATCATGAGGGGTTTTCTGTTTTTAAAAAGACTGCAAAGTATGGGGAGAATACAGTAATTAGTAGTGAGAGAGCCCTTGCAGAGGCCCAAGAGAAGATTAAAAGGGGAAACAGTGGTAGGATGTAGAAGATGCAGATGATATACTTTATCTCTGATGAATGCATCATAACAGACACATTAAGTCAGACCAAAAGTGGGCTTACCCACTGTTTTACTTCTTAGACAGTAAATGTCTGACTACTTCTAAGTAATATCAAATGAGTAGGAAAAATTTAAGACCAGAAAGCAGCGGATAAGCATAGTCTGTATACATTACAGCTTCTTATTACCTGTGGCTTAAATGCTTGCCACGGAGATGATGGTCTTTGCATTCAGCATCCCATGGTTGTATTTGCTTCCATGAATGTACCCAGTACATTCCCAGTCTAAACTCCACAAAACTCTCTACCACTGCACTGAATTTTCAGAGGCAAAGTGTGTTACAGATTAACTACAACTTTGGATGAAGAATAGTTCCTTCTGGGTTTCTTGTTTGCTTTATATTTGGTTTCCTGAGATGATTCCTGGATCTTGATTCAGTGTCCCCATTTTAGAAAAACTGTGGTAGGTTTTGGTGGTTTTTAATAGCGCTTTTGGGAAGAGAAGATGTGAGGAGTAGAGGTAATGAGAAAGTACAGAGGAGATTTGAAAGGAAGCTGCACTGATGAGTCAAGATTTGCAGCTAATCAGAGTCACTAAACAAACCCTAGAAGACAGACTGCTAATTGAAGAGAAAGTATACTAAAATATGAATAGAACAAGGGTAGGAAGTGTCTTCTTGAAGTAGGAAAATACATTTGCTTCTCTTGAGATTGAAGAGAAAAGCCACGAGGGAAGCCAATTACAGGAGAATAGTCTAGAGATAAGGCAGCTTCTACTATGCAGAAAGATGTTCTGTGGTTTGAAAGACAGGAGAGGGGGGTGGAGTGTTGCAGAAAGAGGAGGGGAAAAGGGAAAAAGCAAAATATGCACATTTATCCCTTGAGTAAGTGTGTGAAATTGGCAGTTTCTTCACGTCATTTTGTGTAAATGGGTCACAAAAGGTAAGACCAAGTAGAATAAGGCAGAGGTGGTGAACAGTGATTATACAATGGAGAAAATATTGTGTGGGAATGGTTCTAATGACCTGTAGAGTAAAAACCAGAATTTTCTGATAAAATTCAATGTTACATGCCTTGGGCTTAGTAAACTTTTCTGTTCTGAAGAGATACAAGAAAAATCTTTGAGGTGGTGGGTAGGATACAAACTGAATGGGTTTAACAGCAAGAAATTCAAGGTCATGTACTTGAGAGTAAATAAGCATTTCTTCTGGATTGTCTTTTAGAGACTAAAGGAAGTTTTGTCCGTCTTGATGACTGAACCACCGATATGATGAAGCTTTGAAAAAGTGAATGGAGTCACTTGTTTAAATCTGTAAATCACATAGATTTGCCTTGAGTGAAACGAAATCAAGGTCCTGGAGACTCAACACAAAATAATGAAATAATACTTATGTGACAGAAACATAAAAAATCCCAAACTAATATGGGGCAAAGAAAGACATCAAATGCAAACATTCATAAAAGAAACTGCAAAGCAGGCTGGGTCACTGTGTTTTTGACCCATGGCATCCTGCACAGCCACCTACGTGTGTGTCACCAAAGGGAGGGGCACAGGGTGCTGTCTGTGGAGCAGCGCTGAGGCTGTGGCTGGGTCTGTTGGTGCCTCTGTTAATATCAAAAACGTTTTGACTGTCTTCATAATGTAGTTTAAAAGTAGAGTTGGATTGCTTTAATATGAGATAAAGGTAAAATAACTAGCTGAAGCACTTAGTAATGAGTGTTTTAACTGCAGGCTGGAAGGCTCTAAGTAGTCTGGAGGGGTGTGCCTCCTGTTGTATTTTTTTCATGCATTAAAAGCCTTGTACAAAACATAATTCAGTATCAAAACCTGATTGTTTTGTACAAGCATTCAGAAAAATGTTGATTTATTTTTAATAATTTTTATAAAAACAATTTTGATCAATTGCTCTCTTAAATATGTATTGTTGTAACGTTCTATGGTTATCTTTCTATATGAGCTTTTTAAACGAGGCTGACATATGAGCTTACTCTGGCTATAATTTTCATAGAAATAATTTTGAGCAGGTTTTTTTATGCTCACATAATTTGTACTAGGGTCATTGAATTTAACTCCAGGAGAGTATTGCACAGTCATTTTGACTGAAATGTATTTTGTAAATGGCATCGGGTGTTCCAAAGTGCCTTGTTGCATAGCAGAGGTTTTACCGTGTGCCCGAATGTGACTCCTGGCAGTGGTAGGTTTTGAGCAAGTGCGCTGGCTTTGAGAGTCATGGGATGATGGTGCTGCAAAGCACCATTCATGTGATTGTGAAAGAATATAGTATCCTTGTCTGGTGGTGCGAGTATCGAAAGTTCTTTGTTTCTTGATAGGTTTGACGTTCAAAATCTGTGTGTGACAGTAAGCCAGACTGAAGAGTTAATGTTACATCTTGGGCAAGATAATTGAATATTATAAACTGTGGAGATGAAAAAAACCACACAGATCATCTAGTATATTTCTGCCAGTTTGAAATTGTTCCTCCTTTCATTAATATTTTTCAGTCCAGTTTAAAATGCACACTTGGTGAAATTTCAATCATATCTCTGAGGAAACAGCTTCCTCCCCACCCCAAATAACCAGCATCATTTTCTCTGTTTAGTTTTATCCTATGGATTTGAGGTATGTCCCACACTTTGTCCAGACTCTTTCCTGTGATAGTCTGTCATTGCTTATCCAAACTAACCATGTGTTTCCCTGTGTCATGGGTTCTCATTCTGCTCATGTTTTATACCTCAGTGAATATTTCCTGGCTTCTAGTGGTGTCCTTGGGAAGAGCTCAGCCTTTCTCAGCAGACAGCCCTTGCTTCTGGAATCCTTCTCACTTCCACACAGCCATGTGTTCACAAAGCCAGTCTTTGTGTCTGTTTGGGGAATTATGCAAGGCCCATCTGTTAGTCCAGGCTGATAGGAAAAAGCTGCCTTGAAGGATGGCTCGTGGGTTGCTTATTTTTTCCAGAGGTTTCAATATCTGTGTTTGACCAATGAATCTCCAGAAGCAGTCTGAGTGGTCATTTCCTTCTGGGAACAATTGTCTGCTGTGTTTTTATGATTATTTTCACCTTGGATCCAAGATTTCAGCAGCAGGTTTCTCACACAAATATATTTCAAAGCAAGTTCCATCATCATTTATTTTTAAACATACCAGTGAAACCTGTTTCTCTACATCTTTCAGATCAGTAAGGGGGTTTTTTTCAGATTTTCTTGTTATTCCTGTAGAAAATTTCATTTAATTATTAAATTTTGCTAGTATTAAATCATCACCAATTTAAGTAATTTTACAAATAATTCTAGAATATTTCTTCCAACTGTAATTTCTTTTGTTCAAAAGATTCTCAATAAATGTTCTTTCTTCTATCACCCACACAGTTTTTCTGGCTTGTTTCTAGTCTGTTCATGCCAGATGTTTTCTTCTCAAGCTTTTGTGATAATGAAATGGAGCCACTGTACCCATGATATTTAAAAAAAAAAAAAGTTAAATCTTTCAAAAGCGGTGGTGTATTTTTGGCTAAGAAGTACAATTAGTTTGGTATTGCATACATATTTTTCCCATCTGTGTTTCAAACTTTTGATGTGTCTTAATTTAAGAACATATTGCCTCCAAAGTTTACAACACCTGAACTTTTGAAGTAGTAATTGTTTTTCAGTGCTTAAGTTATAGGTGGCACCTAAAACTTAAAGAGTTAACAGGACAGGAACATTGGTGAATTTTATAATTTTGCTACAGATACAGCCTTAAACCCAGTTCATTCCATTATATTCTGCTTTACCTGGTGAATGCCTTAGGTGGGCACAGAGAGAGACTGTATGATTGCAATTTTATGCAAAATAGCTCAGCTTCAGAAACAGAGAACAAGTTAGGTTTGGAGATGATTTAACACCGTACATGGCTTTTTCTTCCTTCTTCCTTTGCCCCCACCCCAGTTAGCTGTCAGACATTCAGCAGAGGTGCTCAAGCCTGTTGCGTCAGAAGGGATTTGGACCTTCTGTGTCACTTCTGAACCGTTTGGTGAAGACAGTCATCTTTTATTTATTTGGTCTAGGTTCAGCACAGAATATTAGAGGAGCTTAATAATTCCCCATCTACCACAGTTCAGTCTTTTCAAACAAGGCAATTTATTGCACAAAATAGGTGTCTTGTCCATTTCTGTGGCTGACTCAGCAGCAGAACCCTCCTGCTATATTGTATAAAGCAAGAAAAAATGAAGAAGTCTTTGCTTGGGGGTGACAGAATTCCCTTGCTGGTTTTGATTCTCCCTGAACCCACTGAAAAAGCTGTGCAAACAAAGCTCCAGGCTGCTGCCCCCTCAGCAGGCAGGCTTTTGGACTTATCCTTGGGAGATCTCTGGCTTTCTCCATATACAAGCTAGGCATCTGTAACTACTGCATGTTAAATTCTACTCCAAATACTAACAAGTTAGGTATTTTAGCTTCTAACATTTCGCTGTCTGTAGGAAAGCTGGCCCCTACTTAGTCCCCTTAGATTATATGTTCTTTGTCTCTACTGAGCCTCTTTGGAGATAAGACTGTTTCTTGCCTACATGCGTTGAAAATGGCAGTTCTCTCTACAGCTGTCTTTTTAAGTGGTCTCAGGGTCAGGACTTGGTTGTTTCAGCACTTACTTCCCTGTGATGACATTTATTAAACTAAAGTATTGTGAAAGAAGTAAGTAAAAGGTTGCAGTTTCCTAAATAAGTTTGTTACTCTGATGATCAATAGTTTCATTTATCTTGTAATATTCTATATTGAGTCTTTAGAGTTAATGTCTTGAGTCAAGAACATTAATGAAACTTTGTGTCCACTCTGATGCTAGTTCAGATTTCTTGAGTCAGCCTTTAGTAAGGAGTTTTACATTGCTGACCTCATGTTACACACAGAGCATTTGGTGCTAGTCGGAAAAGAAAATGCAGTATTTGTTGAAGTATTGCTGGAGCATTTGTAATGCAGCAGCAAGGTCACTTTTACATCCCACATAAAACTGATATGGGTCCAGCTCCAAACTGTGCAGACGTTTGCTGTGGTCAAGAGAAACTTTAACGAATGCTCCTGCTGTTCCTTCATTTGGTGATTTCTGAATGCGAGACCAGCTGTAAGTATGTAGTGCAGAAGTGATTTGCCAGTATTGA
Source organism: Corvus cornix cornix (assembly GCF_000738735.6). NCBI lineage: Eukaryota > Metazoa > Chordata > Aves > Passeriformes > Corvidae > Corvus > Corvus cornix. The sequence continues at coordinate 12,225,910 of NC_047057.1, read as the reverse complement.
TGCACCAGGTGCAATTGTTACAGCAGGTTCCATAATGCTTATTCACTGACTGAATATGGACTTTGTTGAATGAAGAAAGGAGAAAAATGTGCTTTCAAGCTCATGAGTATTTTAAGAATATAAAAACCTAACAAATTTGAGGTTTATCTCAGTCCAGTGATATGTGCAAAGTGATTAATGAACTGGAATTTGAGCCATTTGCCATATACGGAATTAAATTTTCTTAAATTTTGTCAATGCTAGAATTTGATAAATAATGTAATTTACATATCTGCATTAAGTAAATGGAATTTGTCTTTGGGACTATGTGTAGGCCAGCATTCCTTAGTCAAACTCCAAAGACTTTGCAGAATTATGGCATCCAAACTATTGTTGTCTCATGCCATATGAAAGAAAGTTAAGTGCAGGCTGTTAAAAAAATTGCCTCATTCTTGGGTACCATATTTTTTTCTATTCTCCACAGGTAGGCGTCATTTTTATATATTATATTATTCCTACCTCCTACAAGCACTGTCACAGATTGAAAACCAAGTGTACTTTCAGCAAAGAGCAGGGTTATTACTGAGTTAGGATTATTTTTTTAATTGATACTGGCAAGAACTTGCTGATGCTTTTTATAGAAATGTGCTTCCTTGAACATTTGAACTGTCACTTTTCTTTCCTGATACACTTATTCTTGAGAAATTCCTTACTGTCCTATTATCATTACTCAGAAGTAGGTCATGGCTGGCTGGCTCTTTGAAAATGAGACCTGTGGCCAGATACCAGTTTGTCACAGAATGTAGCCTCGTTGCCCTGCATTGTCAGTGGCATCTATTGCAAAGGCCAGGGAAAAAAATTCTGCTTTTACCTCTTTCTTTCCGTGGTATCTGGGAGGAGATAAGGAGACAATGGAATCACTATGGTGTCTCTTCCTGAATCAGAATGTTTTCAGTGGTGACACCCCACGACTGCACTTCAGTGGTACTGCAGCCATCACTGGAAGAACAAAGACAGTGAAAAAGTATGCTGGTACGTTGCTATTTTGGTAAAATAATCAATGGCTCTGTCAAGACACTGTATGTGTGTTTGTAGGCAAATTTCTCTCAACTCAGGCCCTGCTCTTTTCAAGCATACAATCTTCCAGCCTTTTCTTTCCAACCTTCAAATTCTGTTTTATCTGGAGTAGAGTGATACATCCATCTGTTCAAAATGTGGTATGATCTGGCACAGGAATATCCAACTTTGAGTGGGAAAGTTCAAAAGGTGATCTTCAGGGATAAAGGCAAGAAAATCTTAGTCCTTCCTGATTATCAGGCAGAGATTTGGAAAATGCTTAACTCATGCCTATTATACCTGTTCCTCTGATAAAAACTGCAGGATAACTTTTGATAGGAAGGATGAAGGGTTTAGCCTGTGTCTCTTACTGCTACTGCTGAAAATGTAATGGCAAGATGTATGTACATTCCTGGGTTTTCTAGCTGCAGAACTATGTGGAAGTGAACAATGAGCAAGTAGGAGTGACTTTCCAGAGAAAAATGGGAATTATGCCAAATGTAAAAAAAAAAAAAAATGCAAGAAATTGGCCACTTCTGTTCATGTTAACAAAAATTACTAACATCACTCTTGTCCATAGATCACCTCTCTTGTGACACTGCAGCTGTTATCCATGGTTGGCCAGAATGACCAGCTTGATGGACCCCGATACAAATGTACTGTATCTCTGGACTTCATCAGAGCTATTGCCCGGTGAGCCTGTTAGAGTTCATTTACTATTGCATGTGCTGACTTGAAAGAGACTTCAAACCAAGTATTTGCTCAGTCTATAGCTCTTTGCAGACCAGAATAGAAAACCTGTGGATGTTTCCTAAGAATGACTGAATAAGTCATGTTATTTATGAGAAATGTTGTACCCAAGGTAAGTATAGTCCATTCCTGTTTTGAAAAAGATTTATCTTACAGTGGCAGTATGTGTTACAGTAACATACTGTCTTTGTGCTTAATAAAGGTCAGGGGCTTCATGTGAAAATGGTGCTCTAAAATGTCAGTCCATTTCATTACCAAAAAGCACATTTATGGTATTTGAATCTGAAATTATGTTTGGTTCTTAACAGTGTTGTGCATGATATAGAAACTACATAGGTTATAAGAATTCTTGCACATAGACTATCTTGTGTGATCTGTGATTGATACAAGCTAATTCAGTAAGTGGGTGTAGGTATGTCAGCATCTTTGTTTATCCAGAGCCTTCAGTTGTGAAGTCTGAGAACAATTCCAGATCTATCAGGAGAGATGGCAATAATTTGCAGACAGAAATACAGGCAATATAAAGGCAACAATCAGGCCTATGTCTTGTATTTTATCGAATGCCACCAGCATTACCTCATACCTGTTGCTGCTACCTTATTAGCAAGTCTTGGATAAACAGTCAATAACCAGAACAGAGCCCAGAAATGACGTGTATCAAAGAGGAGAAACGTTCTCAAGGCTGACTTTGCTCTGTAACGTGAGACTGTAGAGGAACCTGAGGTGTAGACTGTATTCCATAATCTCAGTGCACACGTTGCTCTCCTGAGCTAACAAGTGTCCAGTAGCCTTGTCAGTAAATGCAACAGATACACTAATTTCAATTTTCAGTTGAACAGGCCATAGAATGAAACTTTGGCTCAGGTCTGGCCGGACCACACTGCCAGGACCTCCACAGCTTTGCTATGTCAGTTTGCTGTTCCCAGCAGTAAAGTCACTTGTGAGTGATGCCCTGAAAAAGCTCCCCCTGGAACCAAGTACAGCAGACCATCTGCTCAGCAACATGGATCGTTGTGTATACAGTTATACATTGGATGTATCCTTGAATTGGGATACTTGAAATGACAGCCCTTGCAACTTTGACATCCTTAGAAGTTTCAATGATTCCATTAAAGTTGCTGGAAGGTAGAGACGGCCAGAAAACGGGATCAAAACTTGTGTTATGCAGCTCACGCTTACTGGAGAAAGTAGTTGTCAGAGACACTGTCGTTGCGAACCTCAGTGCATGGTATAGTGTTTTGGCTTGCTTTCCTTTAGGTCTGATGTGTGTGTATGTGTATATGTATGTATGTATTTACACATACATGTATCCAAACTGATTTTTCCTACACATTATGAGGAAGAAAGCAGTTCTTTTTTTCTCCTCCTCCAAGTAGTTTGCAGGTGTTTATTTGCTGCCTAAATAGGGCTATTTAAATGACCTGATAGATTTTAAAGTTGGCCTGCTCTGCTTTTCTCCTGTTTCTCCTTTTTTTAAAATCTTGCTTTGTTCATTTGTTACAATTTTTATTAAAATACATTTTTCAGCCCACAGTATTTATTTAATCTTAAAGGAGGATGATCCGTAAAAAGACAAGGTTTCATGAACTCACAATAAATGAGCTTCTCTCTTCTCTGGATGGGGCTACGAGCTATAGGATGAGGGCCTGATCTTCTGTGCTTTAAGAAATTTCATTTTCTATCTGTGCAGTAGTCTTGGTTGTATTTGTCACAGAGGAGGAACTACTTTGGAATTTCAGCCAAAATACATATCAAATAAGCAGCCCATCTTCTGATTCTTCTTTCTCTGTTAACTGCAATAGTACTAAAATAAGTTTGTTAGTCACTAAAATCTTCAGATACCTCAGCCTTGTTACCATCTCAGCCTTGTTACTCCAGCATATTTCCTAATGGAAGGCTGAGGAGTGCAAAGAATGGGCCAGAAAAGGATGCTCTTTCCCTCCCCACCCCCATTCAAGCTGTTCAGATTGTCATTTCATTTTCTGTGTTTTTTAAGCAAAAGTAAAGTTTGCATTGAAAAAAAAAGCCACCTGTTTTTGGAAAAGAGTAAAAAACTTATGTCTCTTCCTGGTAGCTTTTAATGTGGTAACTGCTGAAGTGCACAATCTTTATTACTGCAGAACTTAATGTGCGGCTCTATTCTGGGCATATATTCAGTCACTGTGGAAATATTTCCATGTTTTTTACCACATAGTAGTTAAACATTTAGCTGAAGGTAAAGTTCAATGTTTCTTTGTTAGAAATAATTTCTGTTTTAAGAACTTCAAATCTAAGTTCATACATTTTTCTCTAGCCGAAGTAGGGCTCTCTTAGTGTTTATTGAATGTAATGGATCTTTTCAGAGTCTATAATAAACCCAGTTGTTATGACAGAACAATTCTGTTTCATTTAGTTGATAAGGTCAGCATTTGTTAGTGTGTATGATTTTGTTTCTGTGGAAAGCCTTGTAATTAAAGCACTTTTTTTGAGTGACACAATGTCATGCAAGTCTAACAGGGGCAGTTAGTGTCTTTAAATTTGTCACTGGATTATTAAATAGACTCCAACACAGTATTTTCTGTTATGCGTATTGGGGATTTCTAAACTTTTTCTCTGTCCAATACAATGTTTTATAAAAACTTTTTGAAAAGTGGGTTACAGGATGATGCATGAACAGAGAATATTAAATTATTGTAGTCCAGCAAATAAGAATTCAGCTAGCTAATCTCACTTAGTATTGTTAGCAGTTATTTTTGCATCACTAAATACTTTAAAAAACACCCTTTTAATTTTATACTTGTCATTATATGCAGTAATTTGCATTATTTATTCAAACAGTAAACCCTAAAGTCTGAGTGTTAGATTGTATAGAAGAATGAGTTTAGAGACAAAAAAATAATTACATGTTTTATTCTACTGCTATTTCATTTTGCATGCCATTAAAGTACAAAAGTGTACATTTAAAATCTTCTATCCCATTGAGTGGCATTCTTGGATTTTTCAAATTTAGCTCTGAACATAGGTCAACTACGGTCAAGACTGAAAGAATGCGGACTGCAAATGAGTACAGATGAAGGAGTTTCATAGTACATGCTAAAACAGGTGGTTTGAAGATGAACAAAACCACTAATAGCATAAAAGGTTGTTGCTTTGCATCACCAAGTAGAACATCAAGTTTGCCATATGAAAATCTTATTAATATTGATATATTTTTACTGTTTAATTACGGAATAAGAGTCTTCCTTTCTTTACTAGGAAGTTGCTACATTTCTTTTCTAGAATTTTACGAAGTTTAAATAATCAGAAGAGAGGTACTGTAAATAATGAGAGAAATTAAAAATTCATTAATCCTTGCTTGCATTTCTTTTGGGGAATCGCTTGATTTTGATTGTACAGAATGTCCCGCATGTGCTGTCTCCAAACAGGTTAAAGTCTTAGCACTGTTAAGAAGATTGCTCTAATATACTGTGTTTTTGTTTATAGGACCGTGAACTTCGACATAATAAAGTACTTGTACGATTTCTTGTGAAAACAAGCTTCACAGCCATATGGACACTGTGACAATGACTAAGGCAAGCTGTGTTCATCTCTCTACTTAGCTAGCCAGAAAGAAGAGTATTTTGGCTCTTTTGGATTTGTCCAAACAGGTGCTGGCCCAGCATGGAACCCGATGAAAATACTCTGATTGGTCTGGGTGGATCTGAGCAGAGGACTATTTACCAGGGACCCTGGAGTATTTGGAAGCAATGTGTTAATTATAAACAGCAGGGTTTGAGCACAATCTGTTCTACTCTTAATGATGTTATCTTAACACTGAAATTGCCTGAAACCCATTTACTTAGGACTGCATTTTGCTCTATGAACTCTCCCCAGTGCTTTGAACATGGCAGCAGCCGTTGTTTGTATGCCCAGTCTTTTCACTTCCTCTCCACAGGAATCTTTGCAATTGCCTGCCAAAGCAGCTTTTCCTGAGGCCACCATTTTAAGACAGTGGAGTAGCAAAGTATAATAAACATAAGAACATATTTAAAAATCAAGCTGGTACAAATTCTTCTTTCTCCTCAGTAGTATGTAGGCAGTGTTACCCTGTTATATGGAGATCACGATGATAGGAAACTCCCAATTAGTCACCATACTGTCTTTTTCAGACCATTCATAAATGTTGACTATGAATCTATTTTTACAAAGCTCTATTTTAAAAAAAAAAAATATTCTTAAAGTTTTACCCCTTTCTCAAACTTGAAATGTTTTATTTTTGCTTTAACATTTTATGGTCCTTTTATGCTCATCCAGTTACATGAAGTGCTAATTATAGTGCTGTGTGGAATTAATGTACTTTTAAGATACACACCATGTAATGGCTTTTGTAACAGCCTCTGTCCTGAAGAGGAGGATGGCACAGCTGCCTTTTCATCAGAAAGGGAGAAATTCAACAGGTGACAGGGTTTTTCTGCAGCAGTTCCCCAAAAGAGGTGGAATAGTGAATAACCAATGTGATATTGTAACATAAAACTTTATCCTTGGAAATACCTGATAGAATACACTACAGTTGCAGCTTACCAGTAGAAGATTCTCAACTTTTGGAGCTTTAAAATCCCCTAATCCAGTTGAAGGTTATTATCTTCATGAATCTGAAGATTTCTGTAACCCTCATGAAAACTCCGGGTCCCACAGCCTGTTACTCAGATGTTTTACTCTTGAGTGCTCCCCTTTGACTGTTTGACAGTAAAAGACGATGCCAGGTCCTAAGTTGAACATTATGTTTTTTTCAAGGAAAAATCATTAGTCTTTCCCCCTGGCTCTTATATTAGAAATGGTCAAATACCCTGAGCATGTGTAGTCTTTACTCTTTTTTGTTTCTCTTTTTTTTTTCCTTTATTTGTTTTTATGTTTTCTTTTTTTGTTGTTTTCTTTTTTTCCCCCCCCAATTGTGGATACGTAGCCATACTTCTGGATTCAGACCCAAGTGACAAAAGTATCCTTCTGGCCAAGCTCTGGCTTCCTTCCTCAGGGGAGTGTGAAAGGGCAGCGATGAGTCATCTCCGTGATCTGTTTTCCTTCCTACCGCTGAGCTGGATCAAACCCTGCACCTGTCCATGAGGTGGCAACATTTGTCACACTTACTGAAGTGCTTGGATGTAAACACATAGCCTGTTTCAAAAATGTTTACTACCTGCTTTTGTTTTTACTTATAAAAATGCCCATAATGTGAACTTTGGGCTAAACTTTACAGTGCCCTTCTATCCTGGAGCTAGTGCTGGGCTGAGCTCAGCTCTCATGGATCTCCTGTATGACTGCCTGGGGCTGCAGTCTGTAGTGGAAATAAGTTTTGAGGTATTCATATGTGAACTAGTCCATGTGAAACAGTAGCAGTAGATCATAGGGGTTTTGTAATTTTTGATCTGGATAAGAATTTGATACATGAAATGTGATGGGACTGATAATGATTTGTTAAGTACTACAATACTTGAGTCACAAAACTTCGTTTTCAACAACCCAAATCATTCCCACCAAATAGACCAGACCCTCAAAACCCTTCAGCTCCAAATTTGGAGCACAAATTAGACATAAAATAAGGGTCCTAGAAATTAAGCAGTGAGAAAACTTGGTGTTGCTGATACTTTTTTAATCTAATTTCTTCTATACTAGCCTTATGTATTGGTGATTATTTCCAGTGTAAATCCAAAGAATAAGGATACTAAGTTTGTGGAATGTGGTTAATTTGACTGAAATGAGGTTAACTAGAGAAGGAGCAGTTAACTGAGGATCCATTAGACAGAACCACTCTCCTTACTTTGAAGACACTTTTTTTGACCTTTCTGAAAGACTCTTATCAGTGAAATAAAATTTAAAGCTGAATCAGCAGAGTATGAGAATGAACAAGGTGACTGAAGTGCAGATGATTGATGTAGGCTATAACTACGCTGATGATGAATAGTAGGATTTATTCTGACAAACTAGAAATATTTCTATATAGCCATGTCAATGAGTTTATAAATTACTGCTGAGTTTCTTACTAGATGCCTTAGCAATATTCTGTTCTGAGACCCCATTTTCATGGATGAGGTGTGGCCTCCTTCAGCCTCCCCAGGCCAGGATTTCACCTCTTCTACAGGTGGTTTTAAGAACTGTGCAAACAAGGTAGAGCAAGACAGTTTAATCAGAAATCCTTCAGTACCTTAGTGCTGCAGTATATATTTTTAAAAATACCCAATTTTTTTCATAATTCCCAAATCACAAAGCGTTATAGTATTGTAAACATTACAGACTTACAGTGCTTGTCTCCAGTGGCTGATCTAGACATTACCAGGAGCTGGGGCTTGTTCTTACAAGGAGAAAGTAATGGAAAAAGAAATGAAGCTATCATCAGTTGTGAAGAGATTAGTGCCCTTGAACAGCTCTGACTTCATCAACAGCTGCATTTTCATGCACATAACATGGAGATTTTATTTTCTAAAAAGGCTTGCAAGGCTGCATCCAGATGTAATACAGTAGTCGATTCACTCTTCTTGGACAGTGATTTGTCTTACTCTGGTTCTCACAGAACCTGCTGCTTCTACTGTAACAATTCCTGTAGCTGTTGGCTCTCATTTGGGGTGAATTAAAGAAATACGTTTTTTTATTTCAGTACCTTTTGAGTTCTGATGCTTCTATACACTATGTAAAAATACATTCATTCTTGCCATTGGTGAAATTGTTCCAATATCCACCAAGTACCATTTTGACAAGATCATTCAGGTACTGTTTTCCTCTCATAACTGGAACTGCCAGCCATGCCAGGAGAATAGTGTGGAAGACTGGATTTCCAGCAAGAATATAGAAGATACTACATGTCTGTGACCTCTGAGCAAAATGTACCCAGTTAAGTATCTCAGGAGTAGATATTCCCTCTGCGCCTGTACTGGCAGAGATGGCAGTGAAGAGTGAGAAATGGCACGTTCTTGAGGGCTGCCTGGAGGCTGGCATACTGTGTGTTCTGGTCAGCCCAGACAGTTGAGGAACAGAAGATATACTGCATCCAGAAGTGAATCCTGCCGGAGGTGAAGTAACTTCTCCAGTTTTCTCAATGACAGGATGGCATAACTTACAAAAGAGCCTTATCATTGCTGGTAAATATGTATTGGGATAAAGATACAGCTTGATTAGCAAGTCTAATCATAGACAATACAAAATTTTTATGTGTTTGTAGATACTGGAATGGCTCCACTAGAAAATTGAATGGGAGATTAATAGCAAAAACTGTGTTTTTTATCTCAGCTTCTCTATGACATCTTTTTCTATGAACAGCCTGATTTGAATAAACTGTACAATACTCAGAGGAGGGTAACTTCTTGATTCTTTATTTTTGTGCATGTTTATTTAAACCATTTAAAGGATAAATCTGAAAACAACACAGAAATTTTGTGTATGCCAGCAGAGTTGAAACTGCAGAAGTACAATCCTTATTATGACTGTATTCATGTTTTCCTGAAAACTTGTCTTTAAAAAGCCACAGCACAATGGCAGTGTCTGTGCAAAACAAAAAATTGAAAAATATCATCATACTGCTTGTTACTGGACATTAGCAATATATCAGTCATGTATTTGGATAGCCCAGTCTCCACGCAGGTGTCTGAAGCTCAGAAGTATGGTGTTAAAGTAAGACCAACGCTGTCAAGCAGCCCATGGATGGAGGTGTTTTCATGCTGCTGAGCAAGTGAATGTCTGACTGTAAGCAGGGAGTCTTAGAGTGAGAACATGATGTCCGAAGTACCACAGGCAGACTGAATGTTTGAAGTGTTCTAGTGTGTTGTACTCCTCCTCTGCCGGTGACCACTCCATTTTTCTAAAGCAGCAGAAGTATCCCTAACTATTTCTTTCATTTGGTTCAAACTACATTTGGTAATAAATCATTTCCATTGGTGTGTTGCAGTTGCCAAAAAGGCTTTGCTCTACAGCTCTTCCAAGGGAGTTAGCACCACCAGGGAGCAAAGTACTGAAAGAAAATACATGTTCACTGCCTACCGTTTGGGTAGGCATCTGGGCAACTCCAGTAGGGAAACAGGCTGGGCTTTCCTCTGAGATGAAGTTGTGGATAAACTTGCCCTTTTGACACATTTGATGTTTTGAAATATCCAGAACTCTACCAGACTTCTGTATTCCTCTCTGTTCTTCCTCTACCCTCCCACTACAATTCCATGTTATTTTTTGAAATGGTTCTTGCAGAGATCCGCACCAGAAGCACAGCCAGCTCCTGGGCTTGACATCTCCCTGGGGATCCCCCACAAGTGAGCAGAGCAGGAAGGCTGCTGTGGGCTGTCTGTCCCCCCATGTTGCAGCTGTGCTTTTTTCAACTAACCTGTTGCCACATACTGCCTTCTGTCCTGCCAGGACTTGTTTGAATATTTGGAGAGGGATCTGTTGTGTACTTGAGGGCAGGTGTTCGGCTTCAGCGAGGTCCTTTTCCAAAACCTGGTGCAGTGTGTTGAACCATGAATGCTGTATTGTCATCTTGTACTCAGTGTTCATATTTCATATTTGTTCAGTTTTGATTAAATGCTGATGAAAAGCCCATGTCAGTGTTGGACTGATGTAGTAAATGTGATTTTTCTTAAGCAGCACAGCAGAGGTGCAGCTTTGCCTAAATTCATTCAGCGCATATGTTCCATTTTCCTGGCACATACAGGTTTTCTACAGAACAGCATTTCTCATATGCAAATAGTTTCTTTTCTGCATGTGATTCTTGTTCAGGAAAATATGTGCTGCACATTATTTCATGTACTTTGTTCAGATAGTTGAGCAGAGGAATAAAACAGGGCTGGGAGGGCTGGGAAATAGAGCTGTGCTAGCAGGCTTTCCTGGAGCTTATGCCTTGGTAGTTTAGCAGCTGAGCACTTCCTGTGTCTTCACGTAGGTAATGAGAGTTCTCACATAGGCACCTCCTAAATACCGAATCAGAATAGTTCTGAAGAGAGAATAGCCAAGTGTAACATAAATAACCTCTCATTAAGACAGCCTTGCCAGATGAGGGAGCATGTTTCTACAAAATCCAGCAAAGGAAGAACATACCTGAGAGATGGTGATGGAGAGCAAAGTTGTTTACAGCTCTCACGGCAAAAGCCTTGGTTATATTCGTGCTGTTTGCATTGATTCTCTTTAGTTAAAGAGTTTTTACAGTATTTATGGTGATGCTGTTTCTCCCTCTACCCCATTTCTATCAGTACAGTCCCAGCTGCTGTTTTTTCTTCCTCTGCCATTGCACCCAGTGCACTGAGAGTTCCCACCTGTGCCAGCAGTTTGTGTGGGGAAGCAAGTGCCCTGCTCTGTGATGCCCTGGATGCCAGCCCTGGTGTTGCTATCCTAGGGCAACTCAACATCTCAGGCTTGGGATGGCAACAGCAGAAAGTGGTTGTTTCATCTTGCAGGGTATAGGAACTTCAGCAACAGCCCTGAAAAAGAAAGACATGATGTGAATAAGCAAAAACATCTACGAGGGAGGCAAATTATGTTATTTGTGTGCAATTACAGCAGTTCCTGGATTCCAGCTGCATGGCTGAATGAATACCCATCCCATTTCCTTACATTTACATTTTCTATGCTGTTTTTGATTATTTCTTAAGGATGCAAGTCATTAGAAAAAACAAATAGCTGGGAGTCCTGCTCAAACTTCTGGGAACAGTGTCATGCTGAGATTTGGGAATTTCAGAGAAAATAAGAAGAACAACCAAAGACAAGTACACGATTTCTCCAGTGATGTAAACAAACCTGTAGCTCCTGCCTCCTGGGGATGGGAGCTTCCTCTCTGTCAGCATGGGCTCTTTCCCTTGACTGAGCCTGGGGTTGGGGTATGTGCAAGAACCTTAAATAGCTTCTTCAGTGCTGCTCTTCAAGCAAAGATAAAACATATCTGGAGCTATCAGTAAAGAGATGTGTTTATGTATCCTGAGTGTGTTGCCTTTTAATGGCTTGGAATCCTTTACAAAAATCTTACCTAATGTCAAGAGTGCAGGAGGGGGTTTTTTTGGTTGATTATAGGAAAAGCAAATCTGATAGTTGGGCAAATAGTCACAGTTACTTTCTTCAAAGTAATTTGTCTTCAGCAATACCTCTGTTATGCACCATCCACAGTTTCTTCTTTTAAGTCAGACTGCTGAAGAGACTGAAGCTGATCCCTCTGATTCATTTGGGATCTATTTGCAGAAATAAGTAATCTCATTCCTAAAATAAAAAGTGGGGAAACAGGGGATTAGACTGAAAATTCAAACTGCTCTTTATTGGGTAGCCTTCACACTGTGGGAGTCAGAAATCCTGATTTCAGAATGCTACATAAATATGTGGCTGGTTTATATTTTCCTCAGATGGTACAACTTCATGAATTTTTGGTGTGGAAGGCAATTAAATGTGTGATCGTGGGCAGCTGTTTTCCATCAGTAGCTAAAGAATAGCTCATCCATCAGAAAAGACAGCACTGTCTTTGCATGTTCACAGCCAGAGATGTGGAGATAGTGGAGGAAGTCAGGTGATGCTGCTGTTTCCTTCTCAATTTCCCTTCCTGGGAAAGCGAGGATGGTGAAAGAGCACAGTAAGTTCATGAATATCGAATGGTACTCTCGATAAGACATGGATCACCACATATTTCTGATGATCTAAGGTCTGTGACTACAGGCTGCCTTTAGAGCTGTTGGATTCTCTTTGGGGATGTCATCTTTGATGCTCCTCAAAATACCAAACCAGTCAGAGGAGAGGACATCTTTTCCTGCCTTTGTGCCAAGATGCTGCTGTTGTACTTTTCAGCTGAGAGGGACAAGAAGTTTGGAGCAGAAGACCTGGGTGCACGTTTGGGTACAGAGATCTAGAAAGGTTACATGGATCACTGTGTGGAACAGATCTACTCCTCATTCAGCTTGTTTAAATCACAGAAGAGAACCACTCTCAACAGGGATTGAGATAATCATTTTTATTGTTTGTGTCAAACAGTCCTCACTCATTAAAAACTGGAATTTCTTTCTGCATGAAATGAGTAAGTCAGTGTAGGCTGCTTACCCAGTTCCAACTCCGGCTGCTGAGAAAGTAATTCTTTTATTTTTAGCAGGTTAAGGAACATCATTTTTATGCTAACCTTTTTTTCTTTTGAATTCTTTTCTACAGATGCCTTCCAGAAATCTTTGGATGTTCGATATGTTACTATAGATATATAGTAAAATTTTGACAGCTTTCTTATTGCTCAAAACTTGCGGTTCCCTGCAGAGACCTTTTCTTCACTGTAGCCTTATTGCCAGGTTGTCAGAACATTAATTAAACTAGAAGAATAAGGCATTGCATGTCATTTCCTATACTGGATGCCTTCATGTCAGGGACATATCTCCATGGTAAGAACCTGTATATAAACAAAAAATAAGCCTGGCAACAGTACAAAAGCTCATGCAGACTTGTAAGTGAGAAACATGGCAAAAGAAAATACAGCATTTAAAGCAAAGTTTTTCTAGGGAAAATGAAGAGCGCTGAATAATGCAGTCATTAAGAACAAATGTGTTGATTTTTTCTGGCTACTTGGAGTATTTCAATGCTACTTTTAATCTCCATATTTTAGGTATTCATTGGTTCAAATCTAAAAAAGTGTCTTATTCTAAACCCCCCCCATTTATTATAGGTAGACTTAACATTCCTTAGCAGGATTACAGATTCTCTGTACAAGCACATAAAATCATGTATAGTAAAACTTTATTCCGTATAAACTGCTAACAATTTGCATACATTTCACTTTGCTGCATGGATCAAAATGTCTTCATATACTATACATCATATCTCAATTTGATATGCATTTACTCTTCTGTTGAGAAGCCAAAAAATACAGCACACATGTTGGTGTTTTTCCTGCAATAAAATGAGTGGATGCTCAAACTATAATTGCAATCCACTGTTTGCTAACCCTGCAGGCAGAGCCACAGCACTACAGAAAAATGAGTATTTTTCTTTTTTTTTTTCCTCATATTTTCAGGGCTGTGGGTTTTTGTGACTCTTCACAAAATAAATTTGATCATTTGCTGCCAAACTGAAAGAAAAAAAAAAATTTTTCTAGAGCTGAAAGGAAAAAATTGTGCTTTAGGGATTACAAGATGAAGGGGATAAAACTGTCTGGAGGATAAAACTGCCGTGGGTACACAGGGGTCTTCCTTTTCTTCTTGCCATGCATGGAACAGTTCCTGAGGGATTACATACAAAGATTGTCCATGACAGGGAACACTGCAACTGTTTGTACCGGGCTGTGCCGCTGAGGCTTGGGGCAAGCAGAGGGACATCCATCATTTACAGACTTGGTCATGGGCCTGGCCAAGAGCACAGGAGTGAAAACTTCTGTGCCACTGGAAGAGGACCTGGAGTGCACTGGTTGTGTCTTCCTTCTCAGCCAAACACAAGAGCACTGCCAGTCTCTCAACATGTTACTTGAAACATTTTTAAGCTTGAAAAGTGCTTGCTGTTGTGAGGACCCTCGATTAGTTCCATGTATGTGCTTTGGGCTGGAGCTGTGTGGCTGCTCTCCATAGCAGCCTTCACTCCTCTAGGAGCTCCATGTCCAAGGTAGGCAGTGTGGACAGAGGTTTTGGTGTCTCTGGGGTGACTGTATTGTTGTAGACAGGTAGATGGAGTGGCTGTAGCAGCATATGTAGTGTTTCCCCTTTTCTTGGTGTCTTCATAGAATCACAGAATATACTGAGTTGGAAGGGACCCGTCAGGATCATTGAGTCCAACTCCCAGCCCTGCATAGGACACCACAAGAGTCCCACCATGTGCCTGAGAGCATTTTCCAAGCACCTTGAACTCTGTCAAGCTTGATGCTGTGACCACTTCCCTGGGGAGCCTCTTCCAGTGCCTGACCACCCTGTCTGGTGAAAAACTTTTTCCTGTTAGCCAACCTAAACCTCCCCTGACACAACTTCAGGCCATTCCCTTGGGTTCTGTCACTGGTCACAAGAATGAAGAGATCAGTGTCTGCCCCTCCTCTTCCCCTCACGAGGAAGTTGTAACTGCAATGAGGTCTCCCCTCAGTCTGCTCCAGGCTGAACAGACCAAGTGACCTCAGCTGCTCCTCATACAGCTTCCCCTTCTTGCCTGACTGTCACTGGTATTCCGAGTGCGTGTGCAGCAGCACAGCATGGGTGCCAGTCTTGGAGTTACACCTCAGCAGAGCAGTTTCACACTTGTGCTACTTCGATCCTGCACAAACCCTTCCCAATAAGGGAATATTGCCTGGCTGGCTGCTTGCTGGGGAGTCAGTGTCCAGGTGTTTTACATCTCAGGCAGCCTACAAAGCTGTACCTGTGAGCCCAGCAGTGACTCAAGCATGTCCTGAGGATTTGGAGCCAGCCCTGCAGGGGTGGGTGAGAGGTCTCCTCCTTCAGCTCAAAGTGTCACCCCTTCAGACAGTCTGGGGTAGTCAGGAACTCAATTTAGTGCTGGGCACTCCAGGCACACCCAGGGGAAGTTAAAGTTCTACGGTGCTGGACCTCCTCTTAAGTGTCAGAGTGATGCCATAAGCCTTGTGCTTAGAAGAGGCAGATTTTCAGCACAGCTTCTGCCACAGGGTGAGTTTCTCCCTGCCTGCCCTCGGTGCTGTGTCTGCCAGCAGGATGCACAGGGGCTTGTGTTCCACTGCACAGAGCTCACCTCCACCCGAGGTAAGGGACAGCACTGAGGTATCTCCTATGTCCACTGCGAGGCTCGGTGTCCTCCCTAGCTCCTTCTCTGCCATCCCCTCTGCTAAAGCATCCCTGCCACTACTCAAGCACTTGGATTCCTCCTCTTCAAAAAACAGTCTTTAAAAATTATTCTTTAAAATTTTCTGGTAAATAGAATTAATTCCCTAAGAGAGGATCACTTTAGATTGCTTAGCTGTGAGTATCTTTTATTCATGAGCAGCATATGCCATACATTCACCCCCTCACTCAAGTCTCAAGCATTATTTCAGGCAGAAGAAAGCACATCTTTAACATTGTAGGCTTTTGAACAATCTGAAAATGTGTAATGAAGTGGCAACACATCTCACAGGCAATAACCTACTGAAACATTACAAGCCTTTATAGTCAGTGGGCATTTTAAAGTCCTAACTTGTAACCAACAGAACTTTGTTTAAATGATTAATTTTATGTACACAGAACTTTTCTCCTTCTCCCTATGGGTATCGAGTGAATCCTAAATGATAAACCGCATCAGTCTGCTTTTTAGCATAAACTGCTTTGTTTTTAACTCACAAGGTCCTTAACACAATTTTCTCCAGGACATCCAGTAATTCTTTTTCCCTTTCTTTTCTGGGTGTCCTAAGGAGAGGCACACAAGAGTTCTTAAAACTAGTGCAAACTTATAACCTGCTGTTTCCCCTCTCAGATCTATTTTTTAAAATGCAGGTGCAATAGAAAGCCTGGGGAGTGCAAAGGTTGGTCTCTTCAATTAATTTAACACATGTCTTTGTGAACAAATAAAGCACAGATGAAAAGTCTGTAGAAAAACCTGCTGCTGAAGTCTAACTTCCTGGGGTTGGCTACTAAGCGTATTTGGTTATCAGGAGGATTAGTTCATTGTTGCTGAAATTTTAGCTTTGATCTTTCATTATAAGTTTTTTAAATTCTGAGGATTAATTGCATTTGAGGGGAAGATCCGAAGAATTTTTCTGACTCCAGTGGGTTTTTTTGGAGGCCGCCTGAAGTATATGATAAGAGAGCCCACCTCTGCATCTTGATCCCTGGAAATGGAGTTGACCTTTTCACACCTCAATTAGGGATCATTTTATATAAATATATCATAATGTTCGACCCCAATCGCCTTTGCATGCCCTGGGTGCAGTTGGCCTGTGAATACCATGGTCTCCTATCAGCAAAAGGAGACAAGATAGTTGCTCAGATGTTCAGGGTCAACAGCCCAGCAGAGATGGCCCCAGCTGAGGCTCTAACTGGGGCAGGTTGAAAAGCTTGGACTAGCTGTGTGGAGTTGAGCAAAGCTTTCTGCTTGTCACCTTTGGTACTCAGTTGCTAATACTCCAAATTTTGCATTTATCAGTAATTCATAGCTGTATGGATTTTGAAGGTGGTGTTTCTCTTCCAGCTGTAGTTTCTCCATCAAGGATAAGGCAGCCTCCTGTGCCCAACAAATGCAGTTTTTACTCCTGCTGGGGAAGGAACACAAGAGAAGGGCTCATATGAAAGCTGTGCTACTAAATATGCACTATTGCTGGGACAATACCAGCTCCTGTGGGCACCCACAGACTCAGCACCCGTGATCCTCATAGGCTGTGTGAGGCTGGAGAGCAAAGCCCCAGCCAAGCATCTCCCAGCCTTCCGCATTCCCCACTGTGAAAGGGCTTAATCCCATAAGACTCGGTGATTTACCTCCCCCTGTCAATAGGCCTGGTCCTGTCTCCCCCCAGCCCTGTGCCCTGTACACCTACTGTTTGTTTTGTGCCAGTTTTGGAGCTGGTCTCGCCCCACTGAGACACTAAAACTAGCTCAGCCAAAAACTGGAAAGCTTTCTGCCATGTCTCAGGAATGAATGAGAAGGGACAGGGAAGGGTGTGCTTTGGTAGCTACAAGCCATTAGGATGAGCTCAGCTGCCCCCAAAACCAAACCTTAAATATATACAGCCCCTACAGTTTCCCTGTATGTGGATGTTCCTTGCCCTTGGCCAGTGGCATAGCTTGGGTACTTCTAGCTGGTGGCTATCGATGGAGATTATGATGTTCAAAAATACTATTTAGAATTAATTGTCCCCTTGGTCTTCCAAAGGGGGGACTCTGTATTCACGTTTGGGGTATCTTCTTGAGGAGTTGTGGATAAGCATGTGCCCACATGCTGTACGAGACTGCTAAACAGACAACACCAAAGGTGTTAAACCTGCCCTTTTCATGAACTTTAAATTCATTGGCAACATTTTTTTTTAAGTCACACTCTCATCTTTCAGAGAACAGAGCCTTTGCTTAGGATGCTGTTCCAAGGAGAACCAGTCACCATACAAGGTGTCCTCTTGATTTATAGCTACAGCAGCCTGAATTTCATATAACATGGTAATATCCTATAAAGTCTCAGAGCTCTGCATTGAGTCCTGCACAGATAACTGGTTGAGCAGTATGCGAAGACAGGACGGGATAATAATGTCTTCAGCATGAAACGATGCTATTTGGGATGCCATACTTCTTGGATGTGGGAGCAGTAATCCTATTATCAGTCATCAACAATAAACGACACCATTGTAGATAGCCATTTGCTGGAGGTGATACAGAGAAGCTATTAGGAAGCAGCCTAGCCAGCATGCTGAGGTTTCACCTGCTATTTCCTTACAGATTTTCTTTGCAGATTTCTGCCCATCTGCAGTTTGGTTTTTTTTTTTTTTTTTTTTTGTCACTTTAAATAAGAGGACATTTACTTCACTGGTTATTATTTCAAGCCACCAGTTATATTTCAGCGCTGATTTGGGGAATTCTGTTCCAGGTCTTGGGGCTGCCTCCGATGGCATTCTCCTCCAAGAGACTCTCCAGGTGCAGAAAGCAGGATGGTTTGTGGCTACATTAATGTCTGCACATACAGGGAGGGATGGGTAACAAAGAATAGCAGTGAAACCTGCCATAAATTACCTGAGAGACCTCAAGAAAGGTAGAAAGGTAACAGCCAACTGACAGTGCCAAGAAAACAGATGAGTTTTCACCAGCTTCATGCCTAGCCCATCCTTTCCAGCTATGACATATTTTTTGATTACACTATGTTATTTTACAACTAGTATGAAATATTTAGGGCTTTAAATTTATGTAGTCATAAGACACACTACTTTGCAGTACGTCTTATAATTCAAATACAGGAGCTGCATAATTACATACTTCCACAAACTTTTATTAGTGGAAAAAACATAATTTTATTCTGGCACATTGTTGGAAATTATTCCTAAAATGAAATCATAGGGAAAATGTCTTTAATTAAGTAGAAGTGTAAATGAACAAATTAGGTTATCCCTCTTTAGACTTCATGTGCTGGGGTTGCAGCTGTGCTTAGACTGGTTATTTGCCTTCCTATGCTTCAAGCAAACCAGTGTAGCAAAGCAGACTGAGAGGGAAGATGTCAGTGCTGCTGCTCACTACTCTGCCCATCAGGTGCAGTTTTATGCACACCCAATTGCTTTGGTCCTTTGTTAGCAACTTTAAGGAGCTGCTGCCCACTGCCAAGATGCAGCTGTTTGTTGCCCTCACAGCATTTTTTGACCATCTACAGGCTCGTAACTGTCCACAGTCCAAGTCACAGGAAGCACTTCACAGGCACAGCCTCACCCTGTGAGTAGGAAGATTACCAGTGTCCCGTTTACTTTTCTCTGGGGATGAGTTATTACACTGCAAGCATGAGCTATCCCTGTGACAGACAGGCTGGTGCAGCTCTGCAGGAGGGTCCCTTCCCATCTGCGCCTCTGATGCTGGGTGCTTTTGACCCCTGTTTGCAGTCAGAGGGTCACCTGAACTCACCCAAATTCACTTCTCCTGTATTTTCTTTCTTCCCTAACTGCTCATTTTCCCCAGATTTCCCTACCTTCACATGTGTACAGTTACAAATGCCCAGCACCTAATTCTGGTCACGGAAGATGTTTTTGGGTGAGTGCCTAAGACATGTAGTAGGGATCATCCCACAGGTTCCCACCTCTTTCACTGGGAACTTTCTCATGCGGGAAGGGATGTGGCAAAGGAAGGTGGACAGTGTTTGTCCAGTATGAAGCTGACCTCAGAGAAGACCACAGAGGGAAGAGGCTTAGACAGTCTTCCCATGACAAAAGGGAGAGATGGAAACAATATTTCCAATGAGAGAGAGGTCCTGCTGCATTTCTACAGTGCACATTTTTGGCCTTTTACACATCCACTCTTTACTCTTAGCAGGAAAAGGTGGTCACGGTTACCTTTTCTTGCTAATCAGTAGCACAGCTGTCAGTGAATTGCCTTCTCCTTTGGGAGATGAACATTTCACACTCCTCTTGACTGGGAATCACAGGGGGCCCTGCAGCTCCTTGCACAGTACCCCATGCCAGCACCTTTGCTATGGGCTACTTTACTTTGCTAAACCTTGCACTGGACACCTTACATGTTGACACAATGAATTCCTACGGAGAATGGCATTTCAAAATGGCATTTTTGTAAAATCAACTGTTACCAGTCGTTTAAAAACACACATGGGGTCAAAGTTCTGTTTTTCCCAGGTTTAATAATTACCTTAGCAATGCAAAGCTGAGCCCAGTGTCACAATAAAACTTCCTGTCCAGTTTGACATCTTGTATGTTGATGTTGACTCATGACTTCAGTCACTGTTTACAAATATTGGCCTGAGAGATCCTTATAGATCAAAATTAATTATGTTATCAGGAAAGTGAAAATGGATGAACCCTACAAAACCGGCCCTAATCTGACGAAAATACCCTCTGAATTAAACAGGTGGTAGAGCTAAGCATCTTCTCCATGCTTTTGCTCCCCTGTGATCTATCGAGGGACAGATTTACATTTATTGGAGCCTAAAGATTCATTACAGTACAGTTTTTAAATGCAACCTACAGAGTAC
The DNA here is from genome assembly GCF_000738735.6 of Corvus cornix cornix. Classification (NCBI taxonomy): domain Eukaryota; kingdom Metazoa; phylum Chordata; class Aves; order Passeriformes; family Corvidae; genus Corvus; species Corvus cornix. The sequence continues at coordinate 12,205,597 of NC_047057.1, read as the reverse complement.
TAACAAGAGGTGAAACCAGGGTCACCCTTTAACTCACGGATCAATAAATCTTTTCCATCCTTGAACTGTAATGTCAAATGCCATCGCCTAAAAATTCCTCAACCAACACACCAATCTATATCTGTTACAGCTATATTCTCATTTTAGGGTACAAAGAGCGTGCACGTAAGCTCAGCTACACCTCAAAGCTGTTTGTGCAAGTTCTTTTATTTGCAGGTTAATGCATATTCTAATTTCAACTTCTATAAATAAATAAATATGTTCTGATTCATTTTAAACATCCATAAGTTTCACACAATGCAGTAATTATTCTCCAACTCTTCCATTTCTTAATAAGAGTAAAACCTTTGCCTAAACTCCATATTCACAGTGACAACACAACATTAACATCTTTGTAATTCAGATAAGCGAGATCTTCTTTAAGAAATTCAGGGGGAAAATATGCAACCTGACAGAACAGCATGAAGCTTTCACATGAGAATCCTAGGAGGAAGTGTCTACATATTTCGGAGTAAAATCAAAGGAAGCCATTAAAAAAGAGCACATTGTCTAAAATGTGTTGAAATGAGACATGTATTATTCTCTCCCTGAGGTAAAAACCTGTACAACTTTGGGTTAACAATCCATAAATTATCAAGTCGTTTCTCACTTGTGGAATAAATAGCATTCAAGAGTGTCTGCATCCACACATCAGCTGAAGCTGGAGAAAGCTAAATTTACAAAACATTGAATCTGGAGGTATGTGAGACTCAGTAAACAACACAAAATCGAGTGACTACAACAAGGAATATTACAGCTAATCATCGGGTTTTGAGTTTTTCAAGAAGCTTCTGCTGCACTTTGTGGGGTGCTCAGGACCCCTCTGCAGAGCTTGGCAGAAGAGCAAGCAAAACCAAAGAGTCAGGTGGGTGTAGAGGATGGAGGAGAGCCAAACAGACTGACAAGATACAGCCTGGGCAGCAGCTCTCGGTTTGACCATGTTTAGTGATGGTATTTTGGGGCCACTGAGTTGGGAGGGACACAGGTGGTTGATGTTATCTGAATTCCTGGCTGAACTGTGCCTTTCCCTCCCAGAGCCCACCCCCGTCCTGGTGGCGGTCCCATGTGGATGTAGGTCAGTACTCAGAAAAGATCAGCAAAGCTGGAATTCTCCTGCCTGCTGCACGAGTCAGTGGTGAGGAGGGTGCCCACCTTCTGCAGAGTCTCAGGCTTAGAAGCCTTGATGGTAAAAGCACAAATCAAAGTATTTCAGCACAGGGTGTTCAGGAGCCTCAGCCCACATCCCTTCCAGGTCCTGCCCCACTCTGGGTACATTGCTTGAGCAAAGATTCCTGTGTCGAAATGAGGACCCTGTCACCCAGCCTGCAGAGCACAGAGGAAAGGGCTTGTGACTCCCACAGTGCTGGAGTCTGTATTCAAATGGCAGGTCAGAGCACCTCTCAGGAGGCCTCTGGCTCCTGCAGAAGCCTGACCCAACCTGGTGGTGGTCCACAGTGCCCTGGAGATGCTGCCAGGATAGACCCCAGACATGGGAGTGCTCTGACTGCACAGCTGGAGCATCACGTGTGGATCAACCCTGAATTTCAGAGCATGTCAGCAGTTACCCTTTGCCTTCTGATTAATGAACCCCTGGTCTCACTGCACAGTTTTAAGGGCAAGTATCCAGAGGCTGGATCACACGGTGTGTCCTCCTGGTACTGAAGAAGTGCCCGTGTTGGCAGACTCTGGAGGAACCACAAGTGATTTGCCTGTGGAGGATTAAGCTGGACCTCACCCTGCAGCACTCACAGGGTCAGTGCTGCGCCTCTGAGGAGACATGAACTGGGCCAAGAGCATCAGTGCTGGAGATGAACACGAGTAAACACAGGCGAACAAATTACAGAGGGGAACAAGAAACCGACAAAGATGAATGTAGCAAATGAAATGTAAGCAAGTGTGTTAATGCGGGTCAGACAAAGACTTAAAAAATCTTGTACTCAGGATATTAAAATTGCACTCCCTGGTGTGTACCTACCTGCACCTCTCTTCTAAACATTATTTCTGCTACATTTACCTTGAATTAAGAAAGAGGTTTTTCATCTTTGAAGCAGTCAGACCTGCAATTACACCGACCCAAGTTTTGCATGAGGTAATATTTTTTCCTGCCTTAAACACAATTTGTACTCAAAATGAACTTGTTAAATAGTCTGTCATCTCGCATTTCCTTCTGTAAAGAGCAGACAACACCTGAATAGTTAATGAACTGCAGTGCAGTTTAATCAGAGTGGGAAAAATACTATCTCAAACAAAGAACAAACTCATCCCCTCCAGTTTCTCCCACTGCCTCCAGCTTCCTGCACTAGTCACTGGGTTGCCAAGTCACCCTGCACATGATGTCCTTTGAGCATGTCCTGAGCCAGTTGGCCTGAGCCCCAAAGGCTGCACACACGTTTTGGGAGCTGATGGTCCCCATCACCTTGCTTCACAAGCAGCTGTTTAGGCCAAGGTGAGGTGAAAATGCTGAGGCAGTGTGCCCCAAGTCACGGACCAGAAACCCCAGCCCTGTTGAGGATTTGCAGTCCCAATTTTTCAGCCTACACAGGGGCTTAAAAGGGCTGGATGCCTTATTCACCCAGTAAGTAATTTACTATGACACGTTCATACCAGTACACAAGAGCATTGATATGCCTCCAGTTGCAGTGCTGAGTCCAGAAATTTTGCTCAGAGGAGTCATAACCCACAGTAGGAAACAGCTCTGGAGCTGTACACTGGAGTGTATGTTGCAGAGCTGTGCCAAATGTGATATTACCAAAATAGCTTTTGTTCCAATACATTGGGCACGTAGAATGAAAAATATTACCTACTGTCGGGGTTGTAAGTTCCCCTTTGTATAAAATATGAATAACATTTCTTAACTGCGTTTGTGAAATGCTTTGTCCCTGGGCACCGAATCTATACACAGCCACAGCATTGCCGTTATTTATGACTTTCCTTAAGCACCAGGAGTTATGAGGATGTACTTTTACTTTGATCCTTCACAGACCCAGTAGCCTGCAGGAAGAATACAATTCATCAATGGTTTTGTTATGTGTATCACTGTAACGGAGGGCAGGAATGAGATACAGCATTCCTCTGCCACCTGGGAGCATCCGCTACCCAGCAGCATGAAGGCGGATGGGTAACATCCTCTCAGCAGGTGAACTGCGTGAAAACACAAAGAAATAAAGTGGCGATTGTGGCTGAGAAGTGGCCATTAAGGAAATTTAATTCAGCTGACTGATGAGTAAAGATGCCATCAATAGTTCCCGCTACTGGGCAGTGAGTTATTGGATATGTGGTTTCCACAATCTAACTCCCTCAGCACATTGCTGTATTAAATCTTTTGTTGCTTTTGTTGTTTTATCCCTAAAGAATATGAGAAAGGTGAATTGCTGACTTTCCACAGCTTGCTTCGGCTGCAAATGGAGCTTCAGCTCCTCAGGGCTTCAGCTCATGGGCAGTGAAGCAAACAGCGACGGCGGGTGAAGATGGAGCTGTCTCCCACCTGCCTGCCAGAGGTTACTGCTGCTCTAATGGTGTCAGCAGGAGAAAATATCTGCCCAAGTCAGCTCAAGCTGGGGCATAAGGGTGGAGCAGCAGAGATGTAGGTGCTGAATCAGCTCTGTTTTGGACAAAGGAGGGATGTTAGCAACAGCACAGGGGCAGGGCAGGGCAGGAGCCACTGCAGGACTTGTTTAAGCAGCTATGCCAAAGCCCACAAGCACATTTTGTGCTTCTTTCCCCAGGATTATATTTTGTTGGCCAATAATCTTCAAAAGAGGGAGAAACCCAATATTGTGACCTTGCTATAACCCACATGAAAGGTCAAATCTTTCTGAGCCTGATGTTAATTTCATTAGTGATAGGGCTGGGCTTTAGTAAGCACAAAATAGTACTAAATCAAACAGATGCATCTTGCTTAAAACTCACTGTTATACTCAAAAGAACTAAAATTGCAAAAACTGAATGAAAATAGCACAAGGAGTAGCAAGAGCAAACTGCCGTCCTTCTGGTTCAGTCTTTGCATTTTTAGTGTGGGGAGAAGAAAATATAATAGACAATAGGGTTCCATGGGACAGAATAACACAGCCAGGCAGGGTCCCCATGACTCATACCCAGAAGATCTTTCCTCAGGAGTGGGAGTCATAATGATCCACAACAAACTATTGTAACCCGCTAAATGTTGCAAGTGTCTCTGAAGCCACATTAACTTCCCGCAGCGATGATTTTTCTAAATACGTGGCATCGTGCTTTGTTCTGCTCCCTGCCAAACACATTTAAAGGCACTACCTTGACTCCCCTTTGAAAGGTCTGTCTGAACCACTCATTTCTCTTTCTCTCTCCCTCTTCCCCCTCCCCAGCACTGGGCGATGCTCTCTTCACTTCCAGGAGAAATGACAGCAGCATTCTGCTTCTTGGAACAATGTTCTGGTTTATCTCCAGGAGTCAACAGTAGGTGGTTTACTTTCTGGCATTTCTGTCTCTTTTTTGTTACTTTTCTAGGCCATTTGCCAAACGGAAAAAAAAACCCGAAACCAAAAACCCAAATACTATGCTTTGCATTTCTACATCTTCTTCCACTCAAGGCTTCTCAAATATTTGACAAACACCCTTTAATTTTGAGCCAGGGTGCTGGCAGGTAAATGCAGCCGCTCTGGCTTCACCAAGGAAATGCTTCCCTGGGTGGGACATGGGTGTTCAGCTGCAGGAGAGCTGCAGATGTGCAGCCATAACAGGGCAAAGGCAAAGGCAGCTACAGGCTGAGATGAGTTTTCCCCTCCTCCTGCAAACCAAAGCTGTGTTCATTTCACACTTGGACACAGGGCTGGTGGTACCTCTGCAGTAAAAATCCCGTTGGGAATCTCCAGGTCAGATGGCCACTGGTCTCTCTCCCAGCCCTGGGTGCAGTGGCTGGTCACTCAGTGAGGGGAGTGGCAGAGTGGACAGACAGAGCTGGTCACAGAGCAGAGACCACCGGCAGCTCTGGGACAGGGCTGCTTCTGCAGCTGCACCTGCAGCAGTGTGGGAGTGACACCCATGCCTGGAAACACAGGATTTCCAGATCTGTGGTGAGGAGTCTGTGTGTACAGCTAATAAAGATAACTCCTTTCCTCTTATCTTACTGGAAAGAGGAGCAAGAGAAAGGCCAAGAAATGTGCCAGATAATGTTGCCAGGAGCAGTGCTCTGAGCCCCCTGTGACAGCTGATAAAAGGCTGTTGTGACCACGAAGCAGCAGAGACAATGCTGTGCCCCCAGCCCTGCCTGAGAGCATGAGGGGGAGGATATGTGAGTTACCAAGTTTCCCCAGGTCACTTTGGAGACATCACCTGCCTCCTCCTTAGGGACACAGGCTGGTGTCATGTGCTCTTGTGTCACACGTCCTTTCAGAAAGAATTTTGGAGACAAAAATGTCCACACCCCTGAAAATTTCTTTCACATAACGAAGTGTCTCAGGGAGAAGATTGGCACAGCAGGCACCTTGACAGTTCAGTTGCAAGGACCAGGGGCAGGACAGGGGCTGTAGGGACATACAGGTACTCAGGCTGATCATGGATTTTACTGTAGAAGGAGCTACTATTTACTGGCAGAAGTTCATATGTGGATATATGAAGTTGGGCAATGGGACTACACTGGAGTTACCGAGGTCGTCTGTGAGGGGCTGGGGCATCATGTGGAGCTTCAGATGAACTTCGAGAAAACAGAGTAAATGTAAAGATGAGCAGGGATCTACAGGTAGGATCTACCCTAGGATTTGTTCCAACCCCATAAACAGCCACATAGCACGAGAAATCTTTAAACCTGTTACGAGTCAACACACAAAGACCCAGCAGTGTATTTTAAGACACCAGTTTCACAGATTCATCCCCTCCCCTCCGTGGCAGCTCTCCAAGAGCCTGTTCAGTTTTATGAATGTTGTGTCTCTTCACACTGTTGTGCCTCATGTCATACATGAAATGGGAGGACCCACAGCTCCTGGGGATGCTGCTCCCTGACAAGTGTTTCTTGAGGGGTTACCAAAGTGTGGAAGAGCGAGCAGGGAGCTCACTGGACTTAGCTTGATCTGCTCAGCTTATTGAAGAGACAGATAAGAGGAGACCTCTTCCCAGCTGATGTGCCTTCACAGGGAGACACCTCTGCTGTGACTCTCTCGTGAAGAGAGAGCAGTAGAGTTTCTGGCACTGGAAATCTTTGAGATGTCATAAAATGAGGTTGTTACTTGGCCAGAAAGCCCTCATCTGGAGCTCAGCGTCCCTGGTGGAACCCTATGATCCACCTCACTGGGCATTGGGATGATGTCAGGAGCACCTTTGCACTTAAAAGTTTTCGAAACAGACTCCAACACAGACCACTTCATTATTGTAAAGGGAGCTTGGTAGCACTGCCCAGTATCTACCCCAGTCACACCCTGAGCCTGCTGCCTGTCCTGGGCCAGCTGATATGGTCTCACGTTAAAACTGTGACACTGAGACGTGGAGGAAGAGATTTCCTCAAGAGAAGCTCAGGGCAGAGATGGGAGCCTGGTAGTTTTCTCACAATGGTTGGATCGCTCCTTAGCAGTATAACTGTGATTCCTCTTGGGGATAAAAGTGCTGTGGTCTCTTTTATGCTTCATATTATACAAGATATTTTCATTGACAATCACTCTGAGCAGCTTCTCTGTGACCTTCTTAAAGGGAGCTAGGAGGAATATTTGACTCATAAGCGATAAATTTTAACTTCTTGTGGAGGATTTGGAATAATGAAAAATATCTGCTTGTTCTATAATATCCTGGCTTATCTTAATACTTTGCTTTGCTGCTATAAGAATTAAGATTATTTTAAATTAACGTATGAATCTGATTTTCCAACCAGTCTTACTTTGGTTGAAAAAGTCATCTTGTGGCCCAAAACTGAAGTGTAAGTTCCATTCCCAACTTTCTTACTCCATTCACGTGGTCACTATATGCTGGCCCTGTGTTCTAGTGTCGTGATGTATTTCTTGGATAGTGCTTGCTCTGAAAAACAACTAATTTTATGGTTTGCAAGCAAATAAAAATGAATAAAAGTAGTATGACTATGCAGTTCTGGGGGTGCAAGGCTCTGATGACATAATTTCAATAAATTAAGTGTGCTGGGAAGAAGAAAGAAGTTACCCACTGTTTGTCTTCTGTTCCCATGTTTTCATCACGGCATCATCCATTTCACATCACCCATACCATTACACCCGTGTGGGCCCACGTGTGTGTGGCTTTAAGGGTTCCTGAACTGAGACAGAGGTGGCTCTTTGCCGTGTGCCCCTCCACGGGTCAGGCTTGTTGCTGGTGACGTCCAGCTGCCCCTTGCACGTGCCAAGCCCATGCTGACCACCAGGGCCCACGAGAGCGCGCACACACACGGCCCCTCCGCGCTCCCCAGCCATCCTGCAGGGCTGTGCAGAGCACCCCTACCTTCATCCCGTGTGCCTCTCTCTTGGTGCTCAGCCAGCCTCTGCTGCCGGGCCGCTGTGGGGAGCCCGTGCATGTCAAAAGCCAGGGCCAGGCTCCCACTCTCACTTAAAAGGATCCTCTTTAAACGCAGAAATAAAGAAAAAAATGGAATAAAAGACATTTAGTTCAGTGCATAAATGCAGCAACTCAGTCACTGAGGGTGGGGAACACATTAACCCCTATGTGGGGTTGAAAAACAAATCTGAGAATTCAGTGGCCCCTGTGACCGGGTCTCACATAAGTTACGAGCTCTGACACCCCCGTGTCTGTCCCGCACCGGGCTGCGGGTCAAGGGAGCGTGGGGGCGGGGGTGGGTCCTGCAGCCCGGTCTGGGCCCGGGAGCAGGATCCTCCCGCATGCCCGGCCCGGCAGTGGGACAAACCTCAGGGTTTGCAAAATTCGTGCGTATTTTAAAGAGCGTTGATGCAACTACCATTCAGCTTTTGCTCGGACTGTGTTTGCAGCTGCAGCTGGAGAGCTTTTGCAGTAGCCACTAGGCAAACCAAATATATCCTACAAAATGCTTGCGGCCCCACAGGCTGCAGTTGTGTGTCTTAGATAAAAGTGTTGCATCTTGCGTCTCCGCGCTCAGGTCCACTGACATGCACTCACACAAATTGTGTATTTTAAATACATTTTAAATACAACTATGATAAGGGAAAGCCCTCTAAACCTGCAGTAAAACATGTTTCCTGCTCTCTGCAAGTTTAGCAATTGCTAAATGAAAGAGAAGGAATATCCTTTCTGAGGCTCTTAAAGTTTAGTGATCATTAAATAAAGCAGAAGGAATATCTTTTATAGACTTCCACCAGATTTACATCCCACTTTTCTTCACAAAGTAAACTGTTAAAACTGTCCTGGCATGTTAGCCCTGTGTACCTTGGGTCCTTGGGGTTATTCAAGTTAGAATAGCAAAGGGGAGAGATAAATTAGGCAGTAAAATGGACTAAGAGTTTCTTTTGTGGCCAATGACATTTAAAAAATTCTTCAGATAAAGGCTACCCACGATAAATATTTGCAAGTTAATGAAAGCCTTGGAAACTTCAGTATGCAGATGTAACATGGTTAAATACCCATCATTTCTTCATGGAAGGCCAGAGCAGCCAGTGGATAGTAGGACAGAGCAGTCATGGACACCAATACTTGTTGTGGGACATACATCTCTATGTAAGATGTGTGCATTTAATGTACATTGAAAATCAGATTTGCAAAACAAGGTCAAACATCAGAACTGTAAATAACCAGACCCAAGTAGAATTGCGTTAAATATACTTAGGGATGCTTCTCACACAGTGCTAAAAGGGCACAGCAGCCCCATGGATCAGAAATGGGCAAAAGTATGTTCTTATGCCTGTATTGCATCCAAAACAGTACATTAAGGGAAAGATCATACAAATTAGGAACATATAAAAGCAAGAACCATAATGAATGTGGTGTATATTTCTTCAGCAATTTTTATTTTTATCCACAATAGGTAACACTTTCCTAAGCACGAGCAGAGATCTAAATCTCTAGATTTACATCTCTAAAGAAATCCCATAAAATATATAAGATATATACAAGAACTTTCTACTCTTTGAAAATATTCACCCTTAAATGCTATTATTAAGCCAGAAAATAGAAAGTTTTAAATACTTGTTCCCCAGTATGGAGTTATTTTAAAATCCTACATTCTTTTTAATAGCTACAGGATCAATAGTAAATTTAAGGGTTTAGGCTCACCTATTTGATAGCATCAACAGTGTTTGTAAAGAAATGCCTTTCTGAAAAGGAAAACCCTTCTAATATTCTCTTTTATATTCATACCTCAATAAAGTTAATAAGCAATCAAGAAATACAAGTATAAGGCCATCTGAATGAAATGCAGTAAAAGAGAGAGAAAAATGTGTAAAGTTAAATACTCTGTTTTCAGATGAAATGATGAGATGTCAGTTTATAGACGGTGCATATTCCAGCAGCCCACTGGAAAATGGAGCAGCCAAACAGCTGCTATTGCTCCTACCCTAGAAAAAATTAAGATCTCGTAATAACATAGGCATGGATGTTGCCTATAATTTCACATTTAGGCCTTTGTTTAGAAATGACTTGGTCTCTGCTTAAGAGCAAAGTTCATGTAACTGGCAAGGCAAGACTGCTTTATTATCTGACTGTGACAAGTCATGTGCACAAAAAAGGGATTCATCCCAAAGGGTTATTTGGCATGGCCAAGGCAACTCCACAGTGCCAGGCCTCTCTGGTAAGTCTCTGCATAAATAGGAGAAGAAAACAAGGAGGCTGCATGAACTGAAGACTTTGTTTTGGAAGAAAAAGTGAGATCAGTTAGCTATTAAATACTTTTAATTTTCCTGTCCATCGTTCACAGGTCAGAGGTTTCCACTTTTCTGAAGCCAAACTTTACTTACACTGCAGCTTCAGCTTCACTGATAGACCCAAGAGAGGGGGTCTGTCTTACTGTAGCATGGTCAGACCCATCCTCCCCATTTCTTTCCTTGACTGGGATTATGAAGAGACCCCACACACCTTGGGATGACTGAGGGAGGCCTTTGCAGCCTGAAGGAGAAGCACATTGATGGATTGACAGCCCAGCTGCTGTGGTGGGCAGGAGAGGTCCCTCTCAACAATTTGTTGAGGTTTGCTTTGTGTGTACATCTGGTTGTCAAGAGGAAAGACACACAAAGAGAACACCAACTGCTTATATGGATAAGTAGAAAATAAAGACTTGGGAAAATCTGACTCTGGAAAGTCCACTTTATATCTTCATTAGAGTGAGCATATCAGAAGTGCCTCAGTTTGCTGTCCTGCTTTCAGATGTTACATGCTATACCACAATGGATAAACGATATGTGCAATTTGGTGCTCCAATGGCTCTTTCTTATTTGCAGCTGATTATGTAGAAACCCTAGGCAATTTCCTTAATTTTTGTCGTAGAAAGCTGCTGAAAGCAGGGGACAAGATTTGCATCAAGACTCTCCAGGTGGTGACCGTGACTAGAGTGTTTTTCTACATTCTTCCACGAAAGCCTTTGCCCAGACCCAAAGAGCTTGGTCAAAGCCTCTTATTGCTCCATGGTACTTAATAGTTCCCCAGCCTGCCCATATCTTTTCAAGATTATCTGCTGTGCCCACATAAATAAAGCAGCTACTCGCCTGTTAATGTTTTTCAATTCTGCTTTTGGGGTGTGAGTTCTCTCCCTGAATGAAGTGAGCAGCTCTACTGCCTGAATAATGATTTCCTTAAATTAATATGGTCTGCAGCCACGTCCATCTGTGCTGTGATTTCCCACCACCACACATGCTTGAAAGAGGCCTGTACCTCCTAAGTAATTATTTACATTCCACCTATTGCATTCTCCATTACAGACAGCAGTCTTTACTCAGTTCTCATCTCAATTTATACCTCGTTGTTTTCTGTGTTAAAAACATACTTCATGAGGGGTGAAAGCTCATAGTAACCTCCATCCTGCAGTATTAGGTAGGTCCTGCCTTTCACAGGGAATAGTTGTAACTTACATGAAGATCTTGGATCAGAGAAGAGAGAAAATAAAGATTATTATGATTTTTACAAGCTTTTATTTCTGTTCCAGGAAGTCTTAGACACTCAAGTAGTTGTTTTGATGTTATTAATAATAATATCTTAGCCTTGCTGTCAGTGGGAGAGAGATGAAAAATTCTGGCCAAAGATGTTCATAAACCCCTCACCTTCAAAAATCAGGTACTGTATTTACTCAGAGCAGTGAGGGGATATGAGAGCAATGCAAAAACCCACTGGGACGTGGCTGGCCCCCTGTGAGATGATGGGGACAGCCTGGTGGAAAGCTCCCTCCACGCCCAGCTGTGTTGGAGGTGCTCAGGGACAGGGGCTGAATAGGTTATGCTGGTGCTCCTCCATGTCATAGCAAAATCTTCCACACCAGGTAAGGATTTGGGGTGAGTCATGGGTAGATCATGCTTGTATCAGTGAGATTGTGCTGGAGCTGGGGCTGTGACGGGAAAAGACTGGCAGAGTCTGGAAGCTTCTTTTTCTTCCTTCCCTGCAGTGCACAGGGCTTGGTCATAGCTTTGTCTCCCTGCAAGTGTCTCAGCGAATGTCTTGCTGCTATTGTAGGGACACAGCAAAATCGTGGGGTTTGTGGATTCTGCAGCAGCCTATTTTTTGATGATAGGCACCACTAGCATCACTCTTCTATGCGAAGATGAGCCTGAAATGTGCAAGAGAGTTTTGTGAAGCACTTTTTGAGCTAGATGTGTAGGGTCTGAGAAGGCAGGTGTCTTGTCTGGACTGAAGGTCTATTTCATTATTTCTGTAGGGTGCAGGAAATGGAGTTTGAGGTCCCAAACAGTCACCTTGAATCCTGTGTCCTTGAATATCAGCATTCTGGGGTGTCTGCTGGATTCCCCACCAACAGAGCATGGATGAGATGGCAGGCCATGACCACAGGACTTCCTCATTCTACCCAGTGAAGAAGAGGTTAGAGATCTTGTGAAAGTGTAAGAAACAAAGGAGAAAGGAGAGAAGAAGGCACAACATAAAGAAATGGAGGATGGAGGTTACCAAGGAGAGGCACAAGGCTTCCAAGGGGAGTTGTTATCTTTTCACCTTCTTTTACTGACTGTCCGTTTTGGTAAGTGACACACATGTCTCTGAGAAGAAAGAGGTGTGCTGGCTGCACTAAGAATCCTGGCTGCTCTGGATACTAAGCAGCTGCAAACAAAGAAAATTGTGTACAATTCATCAGCATGGGCCCTATCCACATGCCAGTGACTTCAGGGAGTGCTACTCTGAGCCCCAAAATCTGCTGGCAGATTAGCTATCCCATGGTCCCAAGATTTAGGGAATTATCTCTTGAAAAAAAAAAACGAAAAGGCATTGCAGGAAACTGGTACAGTAGCATCCTGACAGAGATGGATGGCACCCCCTCCTGCTACAGCAGCGGGACCCCATCACCCCCTTTCCCTACCATTTTCTTTTTTTAGAAGAGGGTTGACTATGTCTAGCAGCCTCCTCCAAAACGACTGGCCAACTTTCCATGGCTGCTGGGCAGAGCAGGCACGAGCCAAGGTGTGTTTGCTCAGGTGAAGCCCCTCTGGCATGGCCTGGGCTTGCTGGTGAGCTCGTGCTGGAGGGAAGCAGGAGTGCACGAGGGAGAACATATCCCTTTGGCAGTGGTTTCACCAGTGAGCCCGCACAGCTTTGCTTGCATGAGATTTTGGCAGGGGGAAATTATATTATCAGTCTGTCACTTTTACAAGCATTGAAATATACAGAGGAGGCACAGATGTTAAAAAATAACCACCAAAGCAAACAAATACCCAAAGCTGAAAAACAAATAAACACCCTAAAAAGGAAATCTCGGAGCCAAACTGACTCCTCACCAGCTGCTGCCAAGCCCAGTTTCCACAGCAGTGGCCAGGGATACCCATCAGCCAGTGGTGGGACAGGTGTTCCACCCCCTACATCGTGCACCACCAGTGCCTTTTGTCTTTACAGCAAAGGCAGTGCATTTCTCCATCCAGATTGATGAGGGACCTCACCTCACTCCATCCCTAGTGAGGCACCACCCCGTAAGACAGGAAACACAGCAAAGTTTTGCTGGTGGCAGTGAACTCAGGCTCAGTGCAGAGCCAGTGGAAAAGGCAGGTTGGGCAGATGGCAAGGATGCCCCCTGGGCCACTGCGGACGGGCTCTCTGTCAGCTGCGTGGGAGGTGGGCCAGGCAAGCAGCCTGCATGGACGCAGGGCAGCTGCGTGGTGCCATCCATGTGGCTTGCGCCTCTGTGGAGGGAACCTTTCCCTCTGGCACTGAAACCAATCCAGGAGGGAGCCCCTGGACTGTGCCAGTTTTGCACTTCAAAAATGCTGGCAGGTAGGATCTCCTTTCCAATTACATCATGTCACTACCGCTCACCCTGTCTGTCTCTGGCCGTTGGGCAGGATCCAGTAGCAGCATGGGGTATGCTTTAAACGGTTGTGGATTTGCTCCCATCTCCTGATGCTGTGGTCCCTCTGTCAGACCTGCTTTGTCAAAAATTTATGTTTTTATGAATTGCTCGACTTGCTAGTGTTTTATGTTCAGTTTCTCATTCCCCTTCTGGTCTCCACCGGGTTTGCCCCTCTTGCTGGGATAAAGGGCCTGGACACACACTCTCAGGGAGTTGAAGCCTTCTCCCAGGGACATGCACTCCCCAGGGACTCACACATGGCCCCCCCCCCCGCCACGACCCTCAGAGCTGCCCGACCCACCTCTGGGGATGGGCGTGCATGTGTATCATTTTGAAATGGAAGTGGAGAAGGTTTAAGTAAAAATCTCACGTTTCCCCAACAGTGTGTGCAGGTACAGCAGAGGCAGGGCTGTGGCTGTGACATGGACAGGAGCAGGGATAGAAGGGCAAGAGTTGGGGCTGAGGCAAAGGGACAGGAACCAGGGCAGAGGAGTAGGGGCAAAAAGGGGATGGGGCAGCTGCGAAGGGGCAGGGACACAAGGATAAGGACGTAGACAGGGCTAAAGAACAGGGCATGGAGAAGAGGGACAAAAAGATGGATAAAGGGATAGAAGCAGAGACACTTCGGTTGAGGCTGAGAGACAGGGACAAGGTAACAAGGAGGCAGCAGGATCAGGTGTCAGGGTGGGGAGTTAAGGGCTGGGACAGGAGGGGTGGCAGGGGCAGGGGCCGGCACAGAGACCGAGGCAAGGGCTAGGGCAGGAGCTGGGACTCGGGAGCAGAGACAGGGGCAGAAGCTGGGGCGTGGACGCAAGGGCAGGGGCAGGGACAGGGACCCGGCAGCAGACAAAGGGCGGGCAGCAGAGCCCGGCTCACAGCCCCCGTGTCCGCGGCGGCAGCACCGCACACCGGCGCGCAGAGCGAGGAGCAGCAGGAGCGGGCGGCGGCGGAGGAGGAGGCGGAGGAGGAGGGGAGGGACCTTCCCCTCCCTCCCACCCCGGCACCGGGGGAAATAAATTATTCCCAGCCCTCGCACTCCCAGCTCCGTGCCCCGCACCCCGGCAGCGGCAGGCGGGAACGGCGCAGCCTTCGTCGGGTGCGGCGTGGCCGCCCCTGCCCTCGCTGCGCTCCGCTCCGCGCCCCGCGCCCGCCTCCCCACGAACTCCCGCGGGCCGCGGCGGGGGGCAGCGCCCGCCCCGTCCCGTCCCGTCCCGCCCCGTCCCGCGCGGAGCGGAGCGGAGCGGCGCGCCGGCCCCGCCGTGCCCTGGATGCCCCAGCGGCGCCGGCGGCAGCAGCATGGAGCGGCGGCGGGGCGTCCCCGGGGGCTGGCCCTGCCTGCTGGCCGCCCTGGGTGCCCTGCTGGCGGCGGGCCGGGCGGCTGCCCCCCGTGCCCGCTTCTCGCCCTTCTTCTTCCTCTGCACCCACCACGGCGAGCTGGAGGGCGACGGCGAGCAGGGCGAGGTGCTCATCGCCCTCCACATCGCGGGTAACCCCGCCGCCTACGTGCCCGGCCAGGAGTACCACGGTAGGTGGTGGCGCCCACCGTGCTCGGCGCTGCTCGTCCCCGGGCGGCCCCGGAGCGTCCCGCGGGGAGGAAAGCGGCGGGGGGAAGCGGGCGCCCCGGACGGGAACCCACGCGGTCGTGTGCCGTGCCCCAGCTCAGCCCCCGCGGGGGGCTCGGCGGAGCGCCCCACCGCGCGGGACCGTCCTCACCTGCCCGGGGCGCCGGGGACCGCCGCCCGCGCCCCTGTCCCAGCGCCGCTTCGCCTCGGCGCGGCTCCCGCCAGGCGCAGCCGGGAGCAGAGGAAATTCCGAGTCCCTGCTCCTCAACCGGCCCTGGGCCGGATCCAGAGCCTCACAAGTTGCTGGCAGTCTGTCCCTTTCCCACTTCAGCGGCTTTCGGAGCCGGCTCGCACCGAGCGCATCACCCTCTCCTGAGGGGCTGCTGCCATCGGGTCACCGCGGTGTGTCACCGCGAGGACCGGCTCGGCGCGGCTGCCGGCCAGCCTGTTGCTCCCTTGCAGGGGCCACGGACGACAGCCGGGGGTCAGGCACTCATAGGTGGCTTTGGAGATGGAAGGTCGTGCCCAGAATTAACAAATAAACCTGCTTTTTGTAAGCGCCCAGGCGGAGGAGAATGAACAAGAAAGAATAGGCAAAGTTGTTCACAAAGTAGTGTCTCTGCTTGGGGCTGTACTGGGTGAGGGGCACAGCCCAGGGCGGAGTGGGGCCTCGCAGGCAGGTACACCACTGTGGGAACCTGCTTTCGGCTGCAGAGTGCCCCCGGGAAGCAGCACTGTGTGGTTCAACAGCCTCAGCACCATTTCTCTGTATAGAAAACTTCCATGTGTGAAACATTTTTAGATTCATAACGATGGGAGACTGCTTAAGGCCATATTCACTAATCGTTATCTCTTTGTGTCTGTTTGGAGTTTGCAATGCTATGGAATAATTTCTAATTCTGCAGTAAGCAGTCGGAAATCAGAGAAAATGACAATAAATGTCTATTTAAAACACCTTGCTCAAACCCAGATACTGTAGGATAGTCCCTGGCTAAAGATTGAATTAAACTTCTGACTTTCATATGTTCCAGCACAGAATTTAAGTTTCAGGTAAATTATTGAATAGTTGAGTTATGTGAAGATTCTAATTGAAATTTTTACTGTAAAGACTTAAACCCCAAACACATCAAATACTCATTTTCACGTAATATGAGGCATCCTGAAGTTTTTGCCTATGTGCAAGCTTTAACTATATAGTTTTACTAAATACATAGGAAACTTTTAATTTTAAAATACTGGTATCCTTTCTAAAAACCCACATATATGAGTTATATGACTTCACCAGATAATTTTTTTCCTTAGAGCCTTAGATCTTACAGCCCATAATACACATTCAGGTTAGCTAAATTGCGTTCAACCTGCTGATCCACAGAGGGAAAAAAGAAGCTTTCCTGCAGAGGGAAAAAAGAACCTGGGATTTCCATTTTGCACTGTTTTAAAGGCTGGATTTTTGAAATTATATTTCAACCACGTAAATAACAGAATCGCCCCTTTCCTTGCTACTGCCGTGTTTTCCAAGCCTGCAGCCGGTGTTTAAGACCCTTTGCTGGTCTAGGGATAGAGGCTTGTGGCGGGCAGGGCTGTCCGGCTGTCCTGCGGGGTGAGGAGCAGGGACAGAGGTTGTTTCTCCAGGGATGCTCTTCTGCAGCTTGCCTTTTTAAAGGGTTTTTGAATTTTGAAGCACCAGCTTGCGGAGCAGCGCCCCAGCTGCGCGCCAGACCTTTCAGGTGGCCAAGGGTGGGTTTTCCGTCGCTGTTTTGCGTCTGACCGAGCAAACTGCGGCGTCTTTGAATCTGCCTCTGTGCCTCGTGGGATTTCTCCCTGTCCGCTCCCAGATTTTGCGGAGCCGCTGCTGCCCCGCTCCCCGGCCCTGCGCGTCTCGCCCGAGCCCAGCCCGCTCGGGGAGCAGCTCCTGCGGCATCTCCCCCGGGGCCTCTGCTGACCCCGCTGCCCGGCCAAAATTCGCCCCGCGGTTGCGCGTTCCCGTCTGAAGCAGGCACTGCTGGCGCGGCGCTGCCCCGGCATCATCGCTGCCAGAGGCCAACATCTGCTCCCGGTGCAACCCAACCATTTCGGGGCTTCTTTTAAAGCCACCGTATTCAGCTAGAATAAAGAAATCAGACGCGTTCAAAGGATGAGCACAGAAGGAAGTCCATAAGCCGAACTTGAAAACTAACTTGTTAACTCAGTGCGAGGAGTAGGTACACCTCGGTGTGAGCCAGACTCCTAATTTATATCAAACTTGGAACAGTGATTTCTTTACGAATTCGTGCATTGATTAAAAACCTACCCATGCCAAACCATGGCAAGAAGCACTGTCTATTTGCTATGCACAGTGCAGCAGACATATTCTTGAGCTAAGCACACTTAATCAGTTAGATATTCTGAAATATGTAATTTGAGTATTTTTAAATATAACAATTATCAATGTTAAATATAGCACAAGAAAAAAAAAAAAACAACCCCAGAGTATACAATCTGAAGAAATAATTTGAAGCAGCATGGAATTTTATATAGTACAGTTTAACGATGCTGAAAACTGCCAGTCTCTACTGGTTGAGCATTTATCATTTAAAAATAAAACTTTAAAGGTGGTCTTGCAGGGACACAGAGAAGGATTTTTGACATGCTGCACAGAAGCACAGGACAAAGGCAGATTTACATATGTACAATGAAAATTCACCTGCTCAGAGAGCATGTTAAAATGCTCTGAATCTTTGCAAGTTCCAGTGAGGCCCTGTTTTACTGCCCATTCATTCTACAGGAACAGGTGACAGCAGCATCCAAGAACATCAAACTCAAAGAGGAGGGAATTGGATGAAACCATATGCCAAGGACTGGATGAGGAAAAAAATCTGATTAAAAAAATCAGCCACCGACTTTCTGCTAATTTGTTTAGACATTTCCTTGGGCACTCAGAGGGGGAGTCAAACCACTGTGCAGCCAGTGGAGCTGTGACAGGGGCTCTTGGCCCTTTGCCCAACTGTCCCTCACGCTGCCCAGCACGACGGGAGAGCAACAGCATGTGTTGCAGAAGATACTTGCCTGGGAAGCACAGGAGCTCCTGCAAGTGGCTTCTCTGGCACCCTGAATCTGGCACTTTATTTCCCTGTGCCTCTGAATTTCATAAGTAAAACAAAGGCAATAATATTCCCTACTTTGCATAGTTAAATTAGATACTTTGGGATTTAGCACTTCTCCCCTAATACTTAAAATTACTCCAGATTTGGCCCTGTTCCTGCAAACAGTAAATATTTAATCACTGATTGAATAGGACCAGACCTACACTGCATATAAATATACTCTTTTATATAAGAGGACTGACTTGATACATCAGCAAACAATTTTATTACCTTTGGCAGACATTTATTCCTTGAATTAGCTTATTTCAAATGTAATTAAGTCCTTGAGCTGGCAAAGCACTTAGGGGGTTGCTCAAATGCAAACTGACAAAGTGTGCACTGGTTTAATGTAGGCACCTGCTCAGCTTCCTCTCAGCCAAGGGGGGGCTGCGTGTTCGGGGAGCAGCATCAGGGCTCGCTTGGCTTGCGCGTAGTTTTCCTCATAGTTAGGGATGTTCTTCTTTTGGTTTTCTCCTGGGTTTTCCTCTGTAATATGCAGAACAGAATATAATTTCTTAAAAAAAAAATCAAGCCAAACCCAGTATAAATTGAAAATTTTTATATAACTTCATTTGGGTTTATTTGCAATCTGTGGTTGATTTTTTAAATCCATGTCAATGTGCCTTCAGTGCTGAGAGCATGTACCATGATTTACTGGCAGATAAGTACATTGGAACTGCATAAAGAAATAAGGATAAACTTGACTGAATATTGAGTCTTTACTGACCTTAATCACAGAAAGCTCAAAATGAACAGTCAGATTTGTAGTGTTTAAAAAATACAAATGGATTATCTTTACACTGTATTTGTTCTTATCCCTTAAGAGTTTTTTTCTGTCACTGCAAACAGTTCCTTTTTCCCAAGGTTTCAAATTTAGATCTTTTAGGAACAACTTTGAACTGTTTTCCCATGATTGATGCTAAAACTCATCATTCTGCCCTTAAAATAGTTTTCTTTAATGAGACTTGAGTTTCTATTTCACTCTCCATTGTTCCTTTTTTTTTTCCAGAACGGATTAACCTTCAGTCCCCAAATGTTATCAGTTTCCATCAATGACTGCTACTATTTTTAGATATACTGTATATTGTCCAGAACCATTGCCGTGATAGGTTGTAAAAAACAGTTTTTAACTATTTTAAGTGGTAGTTGTGCACTCTTTCAGGACTGATAAAAAGTTGTTTAAAGTCTGTCTAATTCCACCTTTTTTACTAACCACTGTATTTTAGAAATACAGATTGTGACTTAGTACCTATTTTCATAGGTAACCCATGACAATTACTTACATTTCTGGTGGGCGTTTTCGTTGTAAATTCTTATCGTTCAGATCACTGGTAAAAAAAAATGTGCTTGAGTTTGAAGTGAATGAAGGGAAGAAAAAAATAACTGGAATTCAAGTAGTGATGCTGCTTGAGGTATAATCAGAGCTGTAACCCAGTGGCAGAAACTCAGGCATGGATACTTTCTCTACCAGTTGTGCTGAAGTGTAGGAAGTTTTTAGTGAGTCAGTAGAAATAAACAACGAACAGGAAGTGATGTTAGTGCAGTGGTAACAGAAGAGCAGATTTGCATCTCTGTTTTCCATCATCAGCCCAAGAACCAGGTCAGCTTCTTGAGTCTTTTGCAGGCTATTCCCGCAAAACCTTTCATCTCACTCACTTACACACTCCTCTGATCTTTGGAAGAATGGAGATTTCCATCATTTTCTGTTTAAAATTAAAGAAGTGTGGAAAAATTTTTGCTCATGGGAGTCCAGTTAGCTCCAGGGATTATTTTAGAACTCTTCTCTTAAGGGACACTCACATTAAAAACATGAGTCTGGAAATAGGTAGCAATGGTGAGGGAGTTATTAGGAATGGGGAAAACCCTCGATCTTCAAGTCTCTCCTTTCCTCTGAGGTTCCTAGCAATATCTTGCAGCTGCATAAGAGTTTCATAGCACATAAAAATTTCATCTTGGGTCAGCATTTACTAAAAATGCCTTCATCCACCAGAGTCTCCAGAGCGCACCCTGAGTACTGAGGCCTGTTTGAATTTCTCAGATCTGAGCCTTACTTGGTATGTTATTGAGGAAATATGAGTTTTTTAGGTCTTGATGTTGACCAATGCATTGTCTATATTTCTGAAGTTCTTGTCTGGCCTCAAAGTTCGTGTGGTGTGCGTTTGCAAATTTTAAAGAGTTGTGCTTTTAGGATCCCTTGACCAGAAACTGATGAAGGGTGCCAACCTTAAAAGAAAAATATAGGCAGGATCACAACTGACAGCCTCTTGCAAACTGTGTTTCACTAGGGAAGATGTTAAATTTCAATGGTTTTGTCTGTCATCACTAATTCGTGGGCATCATAAGCACCAGCAGATGGCCCAGCCAAAGATGAAGTCAGGCACGAGATTGATGAAAGGAGGTAGAAGGTCCACAAAGGCCTAAATGAGCCTTTCTTGCAAATTTGCAGAAGAGATGTAATCTCCGGTTAAATCCTTTCTCCCCTCATCAGGGGGCTGCTCCCCCCTTCAAAGGAGACTTGATTGCCCCAAATAACAGAAATCAAAGCCAGCATGGCGTGCTGCGTGACCCACATTTGTGAGGTGACATCTGACTGTGGGACAGACACGGCATTGTTGGTACTGCGGATCCGTGTAAGGCAGACTGGGCTGGGCCGGGCTGTGTACATGAAAAAATGATCTCTGCCTCGGTGAGTTCACTGTCCAAGGCCTGGAGCTGGCTGTGGGGGCTGGCATGTGTGCATGAACCTTTCTTCTGGCACATCACCCAGCACTGGAGTCAAGGAATAAAAGAAACCTGTAAATGGTTAAAGGGTGCAAAAATACTGTTTCAGTGGGAATATTGCACATATTTTCTGATTTCTGTGTTCAGAGATGTTTCTAATATGTGTAATTTATCTGTGGAATTCATTGTCAAAATATGTCCATGCAAACTTCTTTTAAGCAGAAATTTCTAACATATTTTTCTTATAATTATTATTTATATATATTTATATATATATATAGGTGTATATATATATATAAAAGAAGAGATAAACCTTCAAGACCTAAGGTGACCAGTAAATGATTTATAAGTAGGTTACTGTTGCATGGTGGCATGTAGGATGTTTCTCCAATGTTTCCCGCATTGATTATTTCACCAAACCCATGTCAGTTCATTAGGCAGAACAGGGCAAGACTGGTGCCATTTCTCATTTTCCTTATTGTTGCCTTAATCTGGATTTTTGGAGGCCACTGCTCTTGAAATACTGTAACTTTTTATGATAGTGCAATACTACAGTATTTGCATATTGACTGGCTGAAGTATGATTTTCAATCTGATAATAGCCGTGGTGATGAAGCTGAGATGGATTCAGATGCAATCTTTATTTGCTTTGTGTCTCTCATGCCCTACAGCTGTGGTTTAGATTCATCATGAGTGTTTGCTGCATGGAGAGGGAAGGAAATGGCACTGTCTTACCTCTGAGAATAACCAACCTTTCATACCAGACCTTGTTATGAGAATTTCAATAGTCTCTGATGAAAGGTTCAGTCTTTCTAACATGCTTCCTTTCTTTGTCTTAACATTTCCTGCCTTTTCATCAGGCATGAAAGGTGCAGAGAGTGCAAATGTGTGTCTGGAATATTTGTGTAATTCCCATCTTTTCCCCCCCCCCAGCTGGGACTCACCTCGGGGATAAATATAGGACAAACCCTCTAAGTGCAATCTTTGACATCTGTCAAAGCACACTAGCAGATTGCATGGGGAAAGACCTTCCTAGTTGGTCAAGACAATGCCTTCTTGTTAGGCAGGTGGTCTTCTTCCATTCCTCCTTCCCTTAAGTCAGTCCTGGAAACTGAAAGGCATTTCATGTGTCACACAATTCCTGCTGGGCTCTGCCAATGGACAGTGGCATCATGGAGACAGAGATCTGTCTGGTCCATGCCCACAGGACCTTCTGCAGGTCCCTGCAGTGCTCAGATGCCTCCCACAGCTACACATTTTACTCTTTTCCTCAAGGGAAGAGAAGGGTCAAGGGAGTGGGGTTCTTTGAAGACTTTGTTTTGTTTTAATGTATCTCTCACTAAACATTTGCCTTAAATAAGACCACGTTGGAGATGTGTATATCCCGCATGGAGAGGGAGTCCTGGGGCTTGTGGGGGCATTAGGGTTTGTACCTGTTTATTCTACAGTCCAGGACCAGACGTTATGCTGTCCCTCTGCAGCTGGAGAGGTCCTGGCTGGGGCTGGAGAGAGAACCCAGTGGCCAGGCGTGGAGCCACAGGCTTCTTGCCATTGTCTCCTGCAACCATCTGGAGTGGCTGCTGCCTCCGTGGCGTCAGTGTTTCCTGGGCAGCTGGGTTCAGCTTAGCTTCAGGCAGAGGCACCTATGGGCTTGTGCTTTGTCTCACCAACCTCAGCATCATCTGCGTCACTCTGGACTCCCTGCAGTGTGATTGTTGGCTGTTCATCCTTGTCCTGCTGCTGTCAGCATGGCTTTCTCTTTGGGGATGCTGTTTGGTCATGTGGTTTTTGCATGCTGGTAGAGATCTCCACAAGGCTCCTCTCTGTCTACCCCAAGGGGATCCTTGGTCTTCCTGGGAATCAGGATATCCCTGACTGCTATCTTTTAGTGTTTTCTCATGACCTGTTGTAAGCAATGCCTTTTATGTGAACATCTCAGTCTAGAAATCAGGATATGTCCTGGGGAACTGGACATGAGTGGCTTGTGAAAGTTGCTGGGGAGCAGGAAGGGAGTTCATACCCTTTCCCAAAGGCGTTTATCCCAAAGTGGAGAGTGCTTGTTACAGTCTTTATAACATCCCTCTTGCCATATTTTTCCATCTGGGGAACAAAACAGAAGTGGCTGTTCCCTGCTCCTCTCTAGAACTTTGGTATTAATATTGGTCGTGAGAGTTTCACAAGCATCTCCTTGGGAAGGGAAATCAATGGCACTTTTTCAGACTGTGTCTATTGAAGTTCAACCTGCAAGAGCCCTGAGTGACAGCCTTCACCCCATCACCTCCTCCCCTCTTCTCTGCCTGCTCAGGGGAGGAAGCAGCTCCAAGGGACAGTGCAGAGTATTTGACTGAGATGCCCAGAGTAAAATTTGATTCAGTTTTGCTAGAAGTGAAGCGTTATTAATAAGCCCAGCCTTTGGGTGTAGGGGTTCACTGGGTGTTGGAAATATTTGTGAAGCCATGTGTAAAACTATCACTGTGTCTCTCCTGAAGCAGAAGCCTTGGGGCATGCGGCCATGCAGGGTGGTTGCTGGTTTCTCTCTTTGCTTTTGCAAGATCCAGCAGAGGGGAAACTGGAGTGCCCTTGGTCTTCTTCAGCAGGGTGAGCAGATTAATCCTCAGAGATGGGGCTGAAGGTCTCCGTGTGTTTCCCAGAATGGCTTCTACTCACAAGTATGCATATGTGACTGCTTGTTTCCCACAGGAGACATGGCCATGCTCATTGGGCTGAGGAAACTGAGCTATAAACCTGAGATGAAATGCCAGGAGCTCTTGCAGCACACTTAGCAAAATTTTGATTGCCTCGATTTAGACAGTTACTTATTCTTCCTCATGTCTGCTTGAAGGGTAGTTTGGTAAATAAACAGGTATGACCTGAGAGAGATGAGACAAGAAAAGGGGCTGCCTGCCAGCCCCAGCTCCAGCTGTGTCTGTGTCTCCTACTGTCCATTCCTTGCTGCCATGGAGGGCTGGATGCTGGCACCTATCCCATGTCCCTTTCCAGAGCCTGGCTGCAATGTGGCTGTACACTGAGGGGTCCAGCTGGTGAAAAGCACACAGAATAAGGGGCCTCACTATTTCCTTCTTTCCATCTCTCCAGTGTAATTTTCAAGAGTGCAGTTAGATAATCAAAAGTCGACAAAGAAAAAAACTCTGTACAGGGAAATCCGTCAAACAAGCTCAATTTCATGCACAGGCATGCATCCAGAAGCAAATGCTGTTTCCCCTCCTCATCTTGCTGCATCCCATCTGCAGGCCGTTCCTGCCCCATCTTGGATTTGGAGGGATTTTCATATTGGTTGTCCACAAGTGGCAAATGTAGGTTGCTCCTTGGGAATGTATGGGGGAACAGTGAAAGTTGTCTGTCTGTCCATGTGCACATGATAGTGAAGAGGAGGGAAGGGAATGGGAAAAGAGAAAGAACAGAACACTCATTGCCCAGAAGAGTTGAAGAAATCTGGGAATGTTTTTCTCTCTGTGGCTGAGAGGTAGTTTGTGGTCACATCATTCAACAAATCTGGTAGAATATTCATAAATGAGATAGCGAGGATGCAGAAAATCAGCTTTCCTGGGCAGGAGGCTTGTGTTCTTGCCAAGAAACACTTAATGGAAGAGCTGTCTTCCCATGTGGATCCTGCATGGGGGAGCTCTTCCTGTGCTAGAAATGAAAGCAATGGGTAGGTGATCAGCCTTTTTAACATCTGAAAACAGCAGCGTGACCCTCTGTGGCCTCTCTTCATGTCAGGCCCTGAGAAGTCGTTCATCACATCACGGGGCTTGGCAAGGTCCCTGCCATTTGCCTTCCACTGTTCCCACTGCTCTCCAGGACAATACAATGCATAGGAAAGAACAAGAACTATAGATAATATTTATCTTTCTGGCTAAACAAGCTGTGGTTTCCAGCCCACAATAACCTTCCAGTGTTCCTATCTCACAGAGGAAATGCATTGCTAGAAAAAAAACAACACTCCTTCCAGAATTAGACACATTCATCTGGACGAGATGGTCCCTTCCAAACAAACTGGATGAAATTATTATTATAGCAAGAACTGCAGAGAGAAACAAAACAGCCAAACTGGCCAAGGCAAAGACCCTGGTTTAACAAACTGTTTGCCAGCCTTGCAGTGCAGCAGTTTGTGGGTATGCCAGGTGTCAAAATCAAAGAATCAGTACTTAAAAGTGGTTAAAAAAAACCAGTTCCCAGCACGTTTGGAAAAAATCTCTGGCTGAAGTTCAGTGTTAAACATTTTTGTACAGCAACTCTTCTGACTCTCGCCCAAAACAAGTGTAGTCTTCAGAACCTCATTCAGATTAGTACAAAGATCCAAAACCTCTGGCAAATATTTTTATGCTTTCCAGTTATTATAATTCATTTGCTGATGGCTGATACCCTGTCAGACAGTTTTTCAAGTTGATGGTATTCTTGCATGAGGAATCCTAAGCACAAACGTGGGGTGGGTGGAGAACAGATTGGGACCAGCACTGAGGAGAAGGACTTGGGGGTGCTGGTGGGTGAGAAGCTGGATGTGAGCTGGCCATGTGTGTTCACAGCCCAGAAAGCCAAACACACCCTGGGCTGCATCCAAAGCAGCGTGGTCAGCAGGATGAGGGAGGGGATTCTGCCCCTCTTCTCCACTCTCACAAGACCCCACCTGGAGTTCTGTATTGAGGTCTGGGGTTCACAACAAAAGAAGGACTTGAACCTGTTGCAGTGAGTCCAGAGAAGGCCCATGGAGGCGATCAGAGGGTTGGAGCACCTCTCCTATGAAGACAGGCAGAGAGTATTGTGGCTGTTCAGCCCAGAGAAGAGAAGGCTTGGGGGAGACCTTAGAGCAGCTCTCCGGTGTCCAAAGGTGGCCAACAAGAGATGTGGAGAGGGATTTTTACAAGGGCATGTAGTGACAGGACAAGGGGGAATGGCTTCAAACTGAAAGAGGGCAGGTTTAGATTAGATATTAAGAAGTAATTCTATGCTGTGAGGGTGGTGAAACACTGGAACAGGTTGTCCAAGGAAGATGTGAATGTCCAGTCCCTGGAAGCCGTCAGTGCCAGGTTGGATGGGGCTTTGAGCAATCTGGTCTAGTGGTGTCCCTACCTATGGCAGGGGGATTGGAACAAGATTATATGTGAGGTCCCTTCCAAACAAAACTATTCTATGATTCTCTGAATTTATTTAGCTGGAATTTCCATGTTTGTAGTGAATTAATTTGAAATCTGGTTTTGTCAAAGACAAAATCTGATAATGTATTTGGTAAAAGTTTTAATGGAAAATGGGGAGAAGGGAAGTATTTGAAATATATTACCATTATTTTCAAAACATAGTTCTTATTTTAGTTTTGGAAAAATATATTGATTGTGAAACGGACTGTGAAAAAAAAAGTTACATGCATAATCAGAAAATGGAATGAGACTTTTCTGCTTGAACAAAAGTCTTTGTCTAATTTTTTTGGTTCATTGAAGATTTTCATATTGACCTAACTGATATTTTAATTTATTTTTTTGTGCCAGATCCCGCAGTACTTCTTTTATGTTAGCCCAAGCTGATCTCTTTTTCTTTCTTTTTCTTTTCATTTTGGTTACTGAACCAAAAATTGAACAGTTCTACTTCTGACAAGTTGACCATTTAATTTCCGGCCACTGCACAGATCTGATTCAGACCACTCTCCTCGTGTTTGTTCCCAAAATAAATTGCAGAATCATAATTCACTCCTTAAGGCAAGGAAGGGCAGCTGGTAGCAACACTAACATTTCCAAGGTAACAAACTCACATTTTCTATAAGGATACCTGTGGCTGCTGTATGGCTACTAATGTGTAAATCAACCACATTTTCCTTTACATCTAGTCATTTTTCAGTTTTCTTTTTCAGCAGAAATCTTTTCCCTGTTGCAGTGTTCAGTAAAAAAGGCTTAGAGGAGATCTCTCACCTGCCTCCTTCTGCATGTCTTACAGTTAAAGGGTACTTCTGCTTCTGATCTGGAAAACCTGTTGCAGTGCATCTACAGAATTGTGGTTCATTGAACTAGACAAAGAGGCCTTCATGTCTTCAAAATTATCTCTTTTTTTTTCATGGAATAATATTTACAGGGCTGTCCACCTCAAACAGAAATTAACTGCTGAGAGCAGGCATAGAAATTGCATTTGAGAGACGCGGGTTTATTTCCTTCAGGGAAGTGATCCCTGTGTTCTTTATTGCCCTGCTTTTCCTTCAACAAGTAGTTAATACAGTTACAGAGTATAAAGGAATTTCAGCAGAGTTGTGATGTTTGCAGAATGTGCCTCAACCAGAGGAGATGAAAAGGTGTGGGTTTGGCTGGAGCTGGCAGCACTGGTCCCTTCCCAGCCTCAGGAAGCCTGGATTATTCTGTGGACCTTTTCACTCAAAGACATGTAAGTTTTGTTTCATCAAGTGGTAGCAGATGTTAGGGAGCCTTTATGCTACTCATCACTGACAGAATGCCAATGCAATGGCATCTGGCTGTTTTCTTAGTACAAATGGTGTTTTTAAACTCTAAACTGTCTTTGAGCAGTGGTAGTGGTGCATTACACGCTGACTATTCTTCTTCTGGGACCTTGCCCAAAACCCCAATGAACAACTCCCCCCTCAAGTGCCTTTTGCCCAATTAGTGAGATTACAGTAGAGAGAAAATTCTCCTTCTAATTGTAATATTTTCCATTTGAGAAAACACATTGTAAAATTAGTTACATTGCAATATTTCCTTCGATTGCATTTCACTAACTGCTAAGAAACACTAGTGAGTGACTTGCACTGTAACTAGCAACCTTTCATTCCAGATTTACAAAGCCTGTCCTTTTTGCAGTTACCAAGTATTTTCTACATGCAAACAGTCAGAAACAGGGAATCTTTTTGTTCTAATTGATATTTTTTCTCTAGAGCATGTAGATTTTTCATGAGGTGCAAAACTCATACAGATGCTAATAAGCATAATCTCAAATCTTCAGAACAGTCAAATTATTGACAAACAGAAATTGCATCTTCTTCCTTGGAGCATTCCAGCTTTTAGCACGTCGGGGAGGAGGAGGACTGTCACCAGCATGGAAGAGGATCAGTGCCAGCAAAGCCCACAGCTCCTTGATGCATCACATAATACGAGTGATGAGGCAAGAGTTTTGGACAGCAGGACAAGATTTAACCCTGCTCTCTTCTTGAAAATTTTCCTAATTTAGTCATTGAGCAGAACATCTGGATGGCAGTTTCCATCCCTCTTTGGGCAGTGCTGTGTTGGGGCAAAGCTGAATGTGGCATCCAGGTGCAGGCTGGTGAGGCAGAAGAGATGACCACCGTGAGGGAGCAGTCAGATTTTTCCCCCTCTTCTCTCCTTCTTCAGAATGCTGGGCTCGTTGCTCAGAGATTTAGCATCCACAGCTTCCATGTAGTGACTTCCCCCCACATTGCTGGGCAGATGTATTGGTGGGAAAAACACGCCCTGGTCAAATGATCTGGAAGAGGTTCCAGCTGCCAGTTCAGTTCTCATCCCTTCTGCTGAATTTAACCTGTGTTTGGTATGGTTAGCATGCACAGTGGTTGTAATTCGTTTGAATTAGAGGGGAATCATCCTCTTTGTGCTGTTTTAACATCAAGAACACTCTGCTCTGTTATAAAGAGAGATTGATGCCTTTGTAAATATCTAGGCCAGAATTTGATGGCCCTGTTAATTTTGGGTTTTACTTACGAGTATCTCGTATAGATATTTACCTTTAAGAAAAATTTGGAATGAATGATAATAACACATTACTTTCTCTCCATTATTTTTGATTAATTTGGAAGTGTTTAGGTGTAATTAAAGGATAATAATACATTTATTTTGATTACACACTTAAGAGCATGTTCCATGATATCCTTTGTTAAATACCTGTCTGTTCTACTGTTTCTTGAGCTTTTCTGTTGCAGGCAATCAGATCACTGCTAGGATGAATTGTTACATGTTGGGAGGCTAAACATTTAATGTGCTCTTTAGAATCAGAAGAGGTGCCACAAGGAAATATATGTGGGAGACCTTAATATGTATTTCGGGGATCTGGGTCTGTAGCAGCTATTTATTATGTTTAATGTATGCCTCATGGCAGGCCTGATGCAATGCCTGTCATGTGCCAAAAGCTAGCTCTACTGTATGGTGTCTTATAAATCCCCCTGTAATACTCCCAGAAAGACCATGTTTCAGTGGCTTAGATCTGGTTCAGGTTTTGTATTGGTGGGGGCACTTTTTATGTGGTACAAAGCTGGTATTATACTGGGTAAGAGTTAGGAATTCCTAGGAAATCTCCCTCTTCTACTTAAAGGAAAAAAAGTTTGGGATATGTTTAAATATATACTTCCTTAAAGGAAGCCTAAGGGTTCAGGCTCATTTTTACTTTCCAAGAACTAAAAACTGGAAGGATGCAGAGGTAGTTGAAGTTTTTGTGACCTATTCACTGTAGGAATATCTTCTGTTGAATTTGTAGCCTGAAAAATCCTGTGTTACTTAAAAAGCTACAAACTGGAGCATTTCCCTGTGAGGAATGGAAGAAGAAAGAAATGTTTCTCAAACTTAAATCAGGATTTTTACATGTTAACTATAAATATATTGCAACTGAATGCTTTTAAATAAAATAAATCTGCTTTCCGTCTCTGCAGTAATGAATTGGGCAAAGGGATTTATCCAGGGTATTTCAGTCAGATGAATGGAGAGATATGTCCATCACCACTAACATGACGGTTATTCCTTCTAAATATAAACTTAATATAAATATATTAAAGGCTTGATTATACCGTTAAGAAGATTAGTACATTTAAACAGAAAATAAAGGCCTATGTGCCCTAAATGTGAAACTAAAAGGAGAGGGTTTCATATGTGGCACTATCACAACATTCAGTACTTTTGAACAAGGTGTTTTCCCCATGGAAATACCTGTAAGGGATAATCACTGCACGCTACCTCTGGGAATTGGTGGGATGCCTTAAGTCTAATCTCTTTCAAAACAGTAATTTGAATATATGCAGGTATTAATCTTGGCCTATTGGGGGTTGTTTGTTGGAGTAAGCATAATAGGGTGCATGTGGTCATGTCCACAATGGCAGTTTTCTGTCTCTTTTCTGTAAATGTTTGGGGTAACTCTTTATTGCAGAAACTGTGGCAAATTATAAAAAATATGTGTCAGAAGGGAAAAAGGATTGATGACGCCTCTGTGATATTTCTCTGAATCAGATCTATGAATTAAAAATATTTAGCACCTATTAAAGATTTCAGTGTCTTTTAATATTGTACTTGACTTAAAATGTCTCTAAGAACATTGTATCTGAATTTTCTGATGGTATTGAATTTATGACATTGAATTTAAGACTTTTGTGGTCATGTCATGAAGCTTGTTAGGTAGTGTTTAACATGTCCCCTTTTAAATTTTTTTTTTAATTCTTCTTTATAACCTAGTAGTTCTTCTCAGTGAAAAATTTATAGTGAGGATGGGGGAAGACTTGCAGTTATCTCCTGATAGATAGCACTCCTTGATTTCCTTTTATGCATCTCTCAAATTAGATATTCTACACCTTAATCACAACATCATCTTCCTTACTTTATCTTTTCAGAGTAAAAGCACTGCAATTATAAATTAATGTAGAAATATCATCAGATCTTCTGCCTCAGGGCTTGTCTTTGTTTTTGACTCAAGCATTACTCCATGGTCAAGTCCTGTCCAGAGAAAAAAAGCTGCTTAATTGAATCCAGAGGGGGCTGCAGTTTGAATGGGCTGCTCTGTCTGGAGGCAGAGCTGGAGCTGGTGTTAACCACAGCCCTGTTTCCCTGGGGACTGGACATGGGTGACTCTGCCTGTGGCTGTACCAGGGCTGCCAGGAAATGTGCAGGCACCCAAAGTGTTGTGTGGGTCAAAGTTAAATGCTTGCACTTCAGAGGGAAGATCATGGAGTTATGGACTGCTAGGTATGTCGACTTCTAGGTCTGTGGCTTTTCCACCTGCTGGTTGCTCAGGACCGCATGCAGTGCCAGGCCTCCGAGCCCCTCTGGCTGCTGGCAGCACATCCACCTGCCTGGCACTGGCAGTGCTTGCACTGGAAGGGGATGTCAGGTCTGGCTTGGGCTGAGATCCTTTGAATTTTCTGCCCTACTTCCCCATCAGCTGGCTGGTGCCAAGGGGAAGGGCTGCCTGACCATCCTGTCCCTTGAGACAAGCTGGGGATAAAACTTTGCCTGTCCCTCTTTTGAGGCTGGAAGCTGAGTATAGAACCTGGCCCTTCCTGGAGCTGTAAATGCTTTTTGTACTGCCCATTGGAACTCTTCAAACCCATATTCTCTAAAATTCTAAAAACTCCCAAACATTGATAGCTTTTACATCCCTGCAAGAGCTGCCATCCTTTAAACACCTACACATCCCTTTACTCCCAGTGGTTATTATTGCATAGTAATGTCCCAAGTATTAAAATGTCCCTGTATTTTTTGCCTCTGTGGTTTTGGTGCTGTTATCATTGGCATAACAAGATGCTGCAGACCAATATGCTAAATAAATATTCTTCACACTGATGTGGTGTGGTTGCCTTTTCTGCATGCTTATGCTTGCAAATAAATGTATTTGTCCCTGAAGAAAATTTATGGGCTCTTTCTGGGGCACTGTCAGTACGCTGTCTGTCCTCCTCCCTTTGGAATGTGTTGGTTGACGTTGGTTAATCAAACGTAACAGGGATACAGGTCTCAAAGATGTGAAAGACCTGAAAGCTTGATGGAAACTGGTAGCCAGCAGAGTAAAAGGACCCAGGGTCATGCCATCACTAAAACTGAAGGCAGTCAGGTGAGCTCAGCTATTTATTAGCCCTAGGAGAACACAGACAGAGAGGGAGACCCTGCACATGCCACAGCACGGAAACTCTTTAGCAAGACTCTGCTGTACCCGACAGACACTGGGGAATGCAGCAATGAGGGACTGATCCCCACTGAGAGCAGTTTTCAGTTCACTGAAGAAAATAAAAGCCACTCTCCTGCCACAGGGTGCTGGGCACCAGGGCATGGCTGTCCTGCGGCTCGGTTCATGGTCAGGATGGCCTGGGGAATGTGTGGCCCTGTCCTGGGTGAGCAGAGGTTGGCAGTGATGGGGAGAGAGGCCCCTCCACTGGGGTGGCCATGGATGAGGGGCAGTTGGGGTCCCCAGGGGAACAGGGGTCCCCCAGCACCGCCAGCCTTTGCTCCCACCCTTGCACCAAAGCCCTTAGGAGCGGCAGTGGGGTTTGGGTTTCTAGTCATATCTAGAAGATAATTTTTGTCCTGGATGCATAACCAATTCTTCTGGTGACCATCAGAGGTCAGTGGCTTTTAAGCCAAAGGTTGATCTAGTCCCTGAAGATTTTCTTCATCTCCTGAATAAAGAGGAGCTGTCTGTAAAGGGCAACTGCAAAGAAGGAGCATAGTGATCCCTGTAGGAATAAATTCTCAGAAGAAGCAGGATGAAGGCAATAATAGAAAGCCTTTGAAGACCTGTAGGGCTGAACTGCAGTAGTGTGAGCAGGGTGGAAGGTGGCTGAGGGCATTTGTTTGTCCCCTTGCCTGAAGCTAGCCTTGGGGCAAAGCCCTTCCCAGGCACCAGCCCTGGCAGAGACCAGTTCAGGGCCAGGTACAATGAGACATGGGCGATTCTCAGCCATAAATAGGCTTCTTTGTTACCTTCAATGAGATTTTTATTGTTATTAGGAAAACTCTTCCCATGAGATCTTAACTTTCGTGTTGTGCTCTATCCAAGTGTGTTTAAATATTAGATGATTTATTTCTATATTTTCACTTGTCCTCCATGGGAATGAGAAGGATTTTAATGTAGTACAGAAAACCCTTTGAGATCTTTGAATTAGAAGAGCTCTAATAGAATGGAGTCTCTTTTTTAAAGCATAAAATGATGTGTTTGGGACTATAATTGATGATATCCTCATGAATCCCTCGAGTTAAATAAAGTGAATCAGGTAAACAAAGTACTTTGTCTTGCTCAAATGCATTGTTGCAAAACGAAGAATAAAACACATCTGTAACATAATTAATTTGAATTTGTTTTACCAAAAAGAAACACTTTTACTGAAATGGCGATATTTTAATTTTGTGCATCATCATGGGATCACTTTAAATTAAATTAAATTAAACTAAACTAAATTAAATTAAATTTCTGTATGAAATTTGCATTTGGGTCATGTTCTGTGGAAATGAGATCATTATTCCATTGGGTGAAATGTTACCAAAATGGTTCTGGTGAGGTGAGAATTTGGCCTTGAATTAATTCTAATGCAATTGTAACAGAATATTTTTAGGTAAAAGCAGTGATGCCAGAGAAACATGCCAACTTAGGTAATATTTAATACTTGAAGTCCAATGCTGATCAAGATACCAGTTTCCAATTTCCCTTCCTGCAATCTGCCTGCCCTCTGCCAAGCACTGGTGTGTGATTAATTGACTGACATGAAGTCTGTTATTTACATTGCAGATATATTGTAAGTAGACTCCAGGTGAAGCTCACAGCATGCTGCATATTTACCGCCATATGTTCAGGAGGTTATGAACAGAAAAAAGTAAGTCTAAAGCCAGAGGAGGTATTAGAGGACACAATAGAAAAGCTAATTATAAAAGCCTTCAAAAGCAGTCCCTGCTTCACTGTTTGATGTCCCAATATGTAATTACGGAGAACTAGAAAATAAGGGAAGATAATAAAAGGAAGATAATAAAGGGAAGATATAACAACCAGGGCATGCTATGTTGTGAGAGAAGAGGAAAACAGAGCTCCCAACGCATTTCTCCTTTAGCTGTTGGAAATGAGGGAGGACTGTGAAAGGAAGGTGGAGGGGGCAGGTGTCCTGGATGGTATAGACAGGGGAGGTGTGAGCTCAGGGGGAATGGGCAAACTTTGTCAGTGCTGTTTTTTGGGTGTAAACCGGTGTTTCACCCTCCTGAGGGGGCTTTGTACCAGGTGGGATGGCCAGAAAGGGAGTGCTGGAGCCGGCAGCTGTATCAGCCCTATTGGCAAACAGTAATTTATTCCCTTTAAGCAAGGACAGCATGGGAGGAAATCACCCCACAGGGTGCCACCCTTGTTTTAAAGCCCATTATGGGCTGCCTGTGCAAGTAGAAAATCTTGCTCTGCATCTTTTACTGTATCCCATACTAATGTATATATTTTCCTTGCATTATATCACTTCTGAGTTAGGCTTCCACTATGAGGGTCACAGCATGTCTCCTATTGTTTCATAGAGTAGCTAGTAAGGGTAGTATAGTGAGGGTTATAAATTTGGATGAAATAGAAGAAAAATATGTGACTGAATCCTAGCTTTAAATATACATGTATAGTAGTAGATCAGTATTTCTTAGAAAAACAAAGGTGCTGCCCTGCATTTCTATCAGCTACACATGTAGTGGGGAGCTGGGGGTCAGGATGCTCTCAGGCACATGAAGCAGCTTCTGGCTGGCTGACGCAGGAAGGTGCAGGCAACGTGGGGGGCTGGAAATAACAGCTCTAATTTTGCTCCAGGGCTTGAGGGAGAATGTCTTCACTCGCCTCAAAGGGCCTTCCACAGCACACAGCTCAATTATTTGGATGGTAAGCTGATTAGAGGATTTGAAGCCAATCATCCAAAAATGGTTGATGCCAGACTCCAACTGACACATCAACTTACTCTCAATGAGGGCAGAGATGAGACACATTTCAAATTACAATTTTGTAGAAGTGTTTCAAACACCTTCAGAAGATGTGTCATAAGCAGGGTGAGCAGGCAGCAAGTGGCTCTTTATCATTCCTTTGTGTCCATTCTGGTTGGTGCTGGAGGTCTGTGTGATGCCAAGGGGTGCTCATGTGCTGTGCCTGCTCCCTCTCCATCCTGGCACCTGGCTGGGCTCCAGGGCACAGGGCTCCCTCTCCATCCTGGCACCTGGCTGGGCTCCAGGGCACACGGCTCCCTTTCCATCCTGGCACCTGGCTGGGCTCCAGGGCACAGGGCTCCCTCTCCATCCTGGCACCTGGCTGGGCTCCAGGGCACAGGGCTCCCTCTCCATCCTGGCACATGGCTGGGCTCCAGGGCACAGGGCTCCCTCTCCATCCTGGCAGGCAGCTGGGCTCCAGGGCACAGGGCTCCCTCTCCATCCTGGCAGGCAGCTGGGCTCCAGGGGCACAGGGCTCTACAGGCTGCCTCTTCCTGAAAGGCAAGAAACATGTTTGCTTAGGAAGAGAAAATAGGAAAAGAGAACTGTGTTGGCTCAATGAGAGGGCAAGTTGGAAAAGGTGCCAAGAAGATTGGATGCTTAAAGTATCTTCTCGTCTACTCCTTGCTCTCCTTTAAAGAACTCCCAAAATTTCCTAAGTAAAAATTTCCAAATTCGCT
This sequence comes from Corvus cornix cornix, assembly GCF_000738735.6. Taxonomy (NCBI): domain Eukaryota; kingdom Metazoa; phylum Chordata; class Aves; order Passeriformes; family Corvidae; genus Corvus; species Corvus cornix. Next base: position 12,170,425 of record NC_047057.1, on the reverse strand, counting down.
CTTCTTTGCAAAATTTCAGTTTCTTAGCAGATTTGCAACCTGACTTTGTGACAATGATTTACACAAGTAAGCCTGCAGATTTGATGGGAGCAGTAAGGTTTACATGTGAATGGAAATCCTGAGAACATGAACCATAAAAGTTGCAGATTTTTTAAAGTAATATTTTGCTGTGAATCATTATCAGACGATTACATCTATATTTGTCCATAGTCTGTGGACAACTTAATGTTTAAGACATATTTCCTTACTTTTATAATTACATTCTGAATGGCAAATTTGCATTGATAAATTCTTGCTCTAAATGTATCCCTATTGCTAAAATTAATACACACATTATTATATTTGTTGCACATCACATTTTAAAAAGCATTTTCCAGTTGTTAAAAAAAAATGAGTTAGAGAAAACACATAAAATGTCAAAGGTGACAAAGAGACGAGCCCAGCCATGGAGGTGATTGGCTGGGGACAGAGAGGTCCTTTGCTCAGTACTTGCATAGTGCTGAGCACTTATGTCTGTAGTTATCCTTTCCTGCTTTAACCTTACTCAAAGCTGTGGTTCAGCTTCCTTCTCTGTTCCTGCAGGGACTGCTCTCAGTTTCCAAGATGTCAGGCTTGATGTGGACTGCCTCAGATTCTAAGTATTTATTGCACGTGCTGATGAGCTGTTCAAGGGTTTCCAGCACATATAAGTTCAGATGAATTTAATGTGAATCCTGGTGCTCAAATCTTTGTGAAATTCAGATTTTAGCTATTTCTATATGAACGCTCAAAGACTTAGAGCCCTGGAGTGACCAAACGGGAGGGGAATGAAGGGGCATCTTTCTCAGGGTACTGATTTTTCAGAGGACTTAGAGAAGCTGTAGTTTTCAGATGTTTACCTTTTGGTGGTGTTTAATTGAAATCAGCTAGTGGGATCAACAGTTAGTGAGAGACATGCTGGGGGAGCACACTTGTGATTCTGTTATGCTATTTTCCATATGGAAATAAGACTTACCCAAATGTGCCTTGCTGGACTGCTTTCTCTTAGATGAGAGGAAGCAGAAATAGAGTGAAAAAAATTCATGTTCAGATTTAAAAGGAAGCTACAAGGGTAGGTAAATGGAATTGCAGATTTCAAAGTGAGTTTATTCTGATGGAACACACAGAAAGCTAAGGTGGGACAAGGAAAGAGGAAGATTTGTGTGGTCTACAAATTACCTTGAAGCCAATAATACAGAAAACGAGACATTAAAGACATTAGTAAAAATTTGTGTCTGAAAGTGTAACAGTTTTACTTGTGTATCTCATAGGAGGACACTGACATTATTTGCATATATTTTTAAATATTTTATTGTCTGTTGAGATTAAATGGAAGAGCAAGGTCATGCCAATCAAAATTGCCATGAAAATTTGAGAGTTCAGATAGAAAATCTACCCTCCTCATCCTTTACCATGATGACCTAGGTTAATGAAAAGAAATAATAATATTTTACTCAGCTGTAAAATGGCCCTGGACAAGTGGCTGAGTAGAGTTTTACAGGCCCAGGTGAAGAGTACTGAAGAGAAACCACTTCTTGATATAAAACGAAGATTACAATCGCTGAGGCAAAAGGAGAGAGAGGATGAGAACCTGACCATGTATAATGGTTGTATATATTTAAATGTGTGTTCTGGGATTCTTGGGTGCTGTAGTGGGATGGATATATCCAGTAGTAAAAATGTGGTTGTAATAGTTTTCCTTCATAGAATACTGTCTAACCTACCTGGTCTTTTAAAATCTGTTGAGGCTGTTTTTAGGACACTTTGTCACATCTTATAAAAACCATTTTCTGAGCACTTGTGCCAAAGTGCAGATAATTCCACAGCCACTTGAAATACCCTTTCAGTATGAAATTTTGAAAGGGCAGTTTAATTTTACCACTAACTTGCCTGATTTTGAAAGACATTTCGTCCTTGCAAGTAGTTAAACCCTTAAACTGGTTAACTGCAGGTGGTTACATTTGCTAATCAGATGGATAATTATTATACATTGGTAAAAGAAAGCTGCAATTGCTATAGACGATTGTTAGGAGTTTTTAGCATGACAATGAACTGCAGCACCTGCCATTCCAATATGTTTTACAATTTTTGCTACTGGTATTATTTCCTAGACCCCCCCATAGCACAGAATGATCTATGCAGTGTTCTTGCTGGAACTTGAAGACATTTTCATTTCAAATGCCTTGTTGAATTTGCTTATAACTTTCCAACAACCTTACCTTTTAGGTCAATGTTTATTAAAGGTTTGCTTTCATTAAAATGGTGCATAGATGTTTTGCAGATTTATGTATTGCTATTTCTAATTACTGGCCAATTTGAAAAAGATCTTCACTTGCTGAAAGAAAATCAGGTTTCAGATCAGTAGTTTAGACTTTTGTGGTTCTGCATGTGTGTAACTCAGAGACTGCCTGCTGGGACCTGCAGGTTTCCTCCACTTTATGATTAGATCTGTGACAAGTTTGAAGGAATTTGTTTTGCAAGCAAGAGACTTAGCTATGCATAAATCACTGGAATGGCATAGGTATGTCTTTGCTGTGCTATGTATGTGGTATTTATTTCCATATTTGTCTTTTATATATATATATGTGCACATTAATCACTCTCCATTCTTCCTTAATTTAACTTCTGCCAAGCCCTGCCTTAAGATATCCCCCGGATACAGCAATTTGGCCAGGGAAAGCTACTTGTTTCACTCTGCACACAAAAAGCAACACCCGTCAGTATAAATTGGTGAGGATTAGTGTATTGGATAAAGCTGTGCTTTCACTGCCACCTGGATCTGCTTCTGCTGGCTGTTTACCACTCTTCAAGTCAGTTTGGGAAGAGTACGATGAATCTGCTTAACATCTATGGTGCTTACCCATGATAAAAAGTAACAAGGATTTAAAAAATCTTCATTTAGCTCTCTGGCCTCACAGAAAATCAATTCTCTATACTCCTCCTTCTCTACAACTTACCCATGTGGTGTGATCCATTGCAATATTTTCTTATTTATGATTGTTGGTTTGGAGAGTGAATCCTAATGCTCACAAAGAACTATTTGCTGCTCCTTGCTTACGTGTAAAATCACTGAGCAGAGACCCTCCTTTGTCCTTACAGCTTTTCTACACTAACATTACCTACGTCTCATGTTTGACCTTTACAACCACAGTTCCCATCTTTATTTTCATTATTATCTTTATATCTGTAGCTTTTTAGTAACAGTTTGCAAATGGATGGACTGCTGTCTCAAATGCTCTGAAATTTTAGCAGCTAAGATTCCCCTGAGATCCAGGGCCTCTGGGGGGGGATGAGTGACTCTTTGTCCTTTCTTGCTGCCTTTGTGTTTCTGCCCAGGGAGGCATGAGAGCACCACTTGCAATGGCCAGGATCTTGAGAAACTACATCTCAATGCAGCTAATTTTTAATATATTTCAATTTTATTGTCTTATAAATGTTTGGAGGGCTTTTTATGCCATTCTTAAATCTGAAGAAGGCAGCAGATTGTGTAATTCCTTAATTGTCTTAATCTCTTTCTCAAATTTGCATCACTTTCAATCAAAACCTGTTTTCTTATATTTCAAGGGGACAAGTTATCTCCCCAGCCCGGTCAGCAACATACACAGTCAATTAGGGGTTCACCTCTTAGCTTTTTTCCTATGTCTACTGAAAAAATAGTGATGTCCAAACCTGTATCCACTATCCTTTCATTTTTCATTTTACTGGAAACCCTTCTTTCTCTGATACTGTTCTGCAAGTCCAAGTTCACTTGCGTAGGTACTTCTGTTGTTCTGTAATAATTTGGAGGTGTTTTTGTAATTCTTTAATCTCTTTCTCAATGTGATTGCTCATTTGTTCAGGCCTGTGTTAGAGTTTCTCTTTCTTAGCACGTTTCAAGTTAGTCCAAATTTTCCCACTATCCTGTTTTTGGGAGAAACTTAGTCTGCGCAGTCTGGTCAGGCTGGTTAATTGGTTAAATTCCCCAAGTCTGCCATGGCTGTCTCAATAAGAATCCCATCTACCTGTGAGGGACTCCCTGAGTTTTCTGGCAAAAACTCAAAAGTTTCTAGAAATTATTTTAAGCCAGCTTTTGTTCATCATTTTGGTTTGGTTTGGTTTTCAACTCCTTCTGAACTCAGTCTAGGGTCACTTGGATGTCTTGTGACTTGTCTATTACTTGCACATTTTTGATGCAATAGTTGTAATGCCTCTCCATCGATAGTAGATCCAACTGAGATTTCCTCTTCTCTGGATCATATGAACCCCTTGCAGTAAGAAAACAAACTGGTAACTCCCATTTTTTTCTTTGATTATCACTGCTTCTTACAAGCATCTCACAGAATTATTGCCACTTTTGGAATTCATTTATCAGCAATATTGTGAAATCAGTAAAGGGTAATCTCTGGGGCAGGGCTTTGTGCATGTGGAAGATCTGGCTGTTTGAGGCCTCTAGGAGTGAGTGTGGGTCAGCAGGACCACAGACTGGTGCAAGGATTGAACTGGGACATCTCTGTTCCTTTTGCTATGTGCGAGCAATTGTGGCAGATTTGGTTACTAGAAACCTAACGATGTTAAAGAATGAATCTTATTTTTCCTTAGAAATAAATGGAGAATAAAGATTTGAGACCTTGTCCTGACTTTGTTCTTTTTGTTGTTGTTGTTTGGGGGTAGGTTTGGTTAAATTTGTTGTTTTTAAAAAGAGCTCATATGGGAGCCAGGCTGTGTCTTGGCTAATGACAGACATATACTGATTTTTATGTGCTATCTCTTCAATTATAATTGCCATGGTTCTCTTTGGAATTGCCATGTTATAACTTAATACTACTGGTAAATTCAGTTTTGTGGTCTGCAGTGAAAATCCAGGCAAACCGTGTAGAATGAGAGCGATATATTGAAATTTCGCTGACTGAAAAGGGGCAAAGGGATGGGTGGGAATTCAGGTGTTGCAGAGTCTGAGCTCCAAACTGTCAGTCAAAGTGATATGGAAATGAGCACATGTTCATAGCAGAGGCTTCATGCTGTCTGTTGTCCTCTTACAATTTCCATCAAACCTCAACAGTTTTTTAGTGTGTTGTCATAGTGTTTTTATTAAGAATTTTCCAAGTAATTTTTACTTTATTCAGAGGTAATAAAGCAGAGAATCTCAGAAATATGTTTATAATCAAAGCAAGCTTTTTAATAATGGAATCAGCATTATTATGTGACTGTCTTCTAAAGAAGGTCTTCATGTCCTCATTTTCAACTTTAATATGCTTTTAAACACTGTATTTTAAAACCACTCATAAATTAGTATACAGTTCTTGTATTCAAAATCACTATTATTGGCAGCAGTGAAAAAAAATTCAGAGTGCTTGCTTTTTACAGCGAGGGAATTTGTGGACAGCTAAATATCTCTCTATATATATTTTGCTTAGCACAGCTGGTGTTTTGGAGAAGATTTACTTTACTAACACACTAACATTAATACGCTGCAATGTCTAAAATGCCTTTAGTATGCCATTTACACTCATCTGACAGATTTCACAGAAGTATGATATCAGTAAGCCTTCATGAGTAATCCATCATGCCTAGGAGACTTAATCAGATTGGGCATGTACTTACCCCTGGCTTAATAATTGTTACTGGCATTATTACTGTCCTTATTTCTGTTTCATCTGTGGTGAATATGTTCAGAATTTCACTTGTAGTTCAGTATGTTATAATCATGGTTCTCCACAAAACACAGCACAAAACCTATAGCCACAATTCAGATTTTATGTGCAGTAAAATCTCTTGCTATTCCTTTTAAAGGACTGTACAAAAGTTTAATATTTCTTCAGGACTGTTGAGGTAGCAGCATTAAATATTAAAACATTTAAATGTGCAGAACTGATTAATTCAGAATATATCAGAGCTGCTCATAAATGTTTAATATCTGTATTTTGCCTGATTGGATATAATTTAAGCTATCTGCTTCTTCCAGCACTCTAGGACCAGGTACTCATCTTTTATTTCTAGGAATGGTTTAAACATCATTCCTTTTATTACAGGTTAATATTAATGCCTCAACCTTCTGCTGTTATTGTTCATTCTTTCATAGAACCTACTTCAAAATTGATCACCTGAAGTCTGAGAGCAGCTGTTAAAGCTCTTTTTAAGTGTACATTTCACAAAAATATGGCTCAGTTAAAATTTGTACAACCTCTGTAGGATGAAAGCTGAAATTTTGTCTTCGCAACATTTATGCATTTCCTTAGAAAAGCAGAAATATTTGGGGGAAGATTGGGACTACGCAAGTCCTGGATCTAGTCTGAGGTTAACTTGGACCAGCCTGTAGCTGTGTTAGTTCACAATGAACAAATTACACTAAAAAGCTGAAGAATGAGTGTTGGTATCTCTGGGGGAGGTGGGATAGACCTGACTGGCATGCTGGCATGTGGCTGCTGAACCACAAATCGATCAAAACACCCAACTGTAGTGGTGAGACAGCCTCGTGTTTACTGGTGGTGTATGAAACATAAAGATCTGTATGGAAGGCTATAGATCTATTTGAGACTTAGCTCTAAGTCTGGTCTCATCCCCAAATGCCAGTATCATTTATCTTCCAATTTACAACAGCAGTGCTGTTAGATCAGCAAATCCTATACAGAAATATTCTTAACCATGCTTTTGTTCCCTAAAAGCTACTTTCTGCAACAGTGCTCTGCCTGGGAGTATTTCCTCCTCTGGGATTGGTACAATGAAGAGGGAGGGATGGACCTCGTTTTTTAGCTGTTCATTCTGTAAGGCCCCCACCAGAGGAGTGCCCTATCGGGCTGGAAGGAAAATAAAAACTCCGTAGGAGCATCTGTCCCAAAGCATATATGGTTTTGCTTCACTCACCAAGAAACATGCTTACAGCATTAGCAGTGCTCCATACTAGTTCATTTTCTTGCTTAACATGCTTTAAATTGTCTTCATTGCATTTACTGCTGTATCCTGATCCCCCTGAAGTAAATGGCTGAAGCGCCATTGCTTGTAATGAGGCCCAGAGAATGCCTCAAATATAATAAAAGGACTGCCAAGCAATTTGCTATGGTCCAAGGTAGAAATATTGCTTCGATGCAGTGCTTTTCCCTTTTGAAGAGTGCTTCTCTACAGTACAAAGCAGAATTCTGGTTGCTGCAAAAAGCAAACTTGAAGTTTAACAGAGAAGAGGATGAGCTCAAAAATGGTAGAGGTTAATACCCTGTTGTGCATCCAAAAATATAAATTCCAAGAGTGTTTTCTTGACTTAAATGGCTTGAATTTTTCACTGTCTGACTTTCTGAGGTAGTTAAATGTAATATGTCTCTGTAGCACGTATTTCTCCTTGCCCTTGGAAACCTGTGGGAATGCAAAGGAGAGGAGGTTGCACACTGTCTCATTACAAAGATATGGGACATGGAAGTTGTGCTTGAGTGAGAAAGTGGAAGTCTAAAACCAGCATAAATCACATAATATATATAATATAACTTTTTTCCGAGGTATTTTGGAGGTAGATGTCATCTTGAACTTTGAGACAAGTCCTGCAGCTCTACACTAGTGTGCTCAGAGACGCTGCCTAATGATAGCTTGGTTTCTTTTTGACTTTGTTCTTCAAGACTTGAGAAACTGCCAAGTTCTCCCTGTTTTTGACAGGATAATATAAACAACAAAATGAATACATTGCCCAAACTACTTTTGTATGTGAGCTCACAGGAAAACTGTGTTTAGTCATGTTTATTTCAGGGTTAGCAATAAGGAAAAATATGTCAGATGTGCAAGAGAAAAAAGAAGTCATAAGGAGGCATTACAATACACTAAAGTAGAGGCAAAGTGCCCCTTTGGTCTCTAGGAAATGGAATAAAAACAGTTCCAGCAGGAATGATTTATAATAGAAAATGCAGCTTTTGCAGAGTGAAAACCTTACTCGGAAAAAATCTACCATTTTGCTTAACTCTTTTTTTCACTTGGAAACCAAAATTGTGGAAAAGGAGACTTTGACTCAAATAAAATGGTTTTTTTTATCTTTTGTTTTCGAGTTCATCAAATTGAATATTAAATTCTCATTGTTCTTTGTCACTTCAAGATTAAATTGCATGTAGTACCACAAATTTTTTTGGCATGTAGTATCACAAAATCTGTGATTAGGATCTTATTGCCTTTATTTTATTTGAAGGTTGGATGTATTAACTAGACTGTAAAAGTCGAAGCATAGTGAAGTTCCGTCCCTTCCCCCACCCCCAAGCTGGATAGAGCACCTGGCACAAAGTGTTTGGGAAGGACATTAAAATGTTGATTTAGATTAAAATAGGGTTTTTTTCATTTCAGTTTAACAAGATGAACTGAAATATTCAATTCCAAGCTGAAATGATACTGGAGAAGATCAAAGTATTTGATTTTCATTGAAAATGGCATAGTAAGAATATTGTATCATTTATGCATTTCTAAGCATTTCAGCCTCCTAAAAGCCCGTCATTATTCCCTCTTTTCATATTCAAGACAAAAATAAATGTTCAAATAATATTGGCACTGCACTACTTCTATTATTTATTGAAGAGGCTTATTTAGCAAAATTGTAAAGTCCGAGTTTCTTAAGATTTTAGGTAGGAGAATGCATTTGCCTCTGAACTAATGTGATAAAATATGTACAGGGGTGGATTCCTAAAACACCCTTTGTTGCGTGGATTTTTAAATGTATTTCACTCCATGCTTGCTGACTGCTGCCTATTCCATATTTTGAAAGTTCAGTGTACAGTGCATCCCAGCTGATGCACAGACCACACTCATATCCAGATCCATCTTTCTGTACTCTGCTTATCTGATTCTTCTTAGTCATTCTCCTGTGTGCAACGCTGAGAGGGTTAGACAGATGTCAGAGTCATTATTTGAATCAACTGTGAAATTTAAAAGACGGAAGTGGAAGACAGTATTGAATGTATGGTTCCCCAGAAGCATGCTACTTATATTTATTTATACCTAATTTCTTCATAGCTAGGTCTTTATGATGTATGAAGTAGCATGACTACTTTTACTGGTGTCTGGCCATTCCTCTGAGCTTTAATTACTGAATTAGAGGGAGACATTGAGGGTGAACCAGAGACTTCTGCCATTTTTTCTCAAAATGTTTGACTTCTCAGAGAGTCCAAATTCAAACAGCTGCAGTAAAACCAGTGCAGAGTCTTCCCCTACGAAGAAAGTTTCTCTTATTTTCTCTTATTCAAGGCATTGCAGATTGACAGTGATGTTACTTGTTGAGCCAGGAGCTGAAACAGAAAGTTAAATGTTTCTCTTCCATATTTAGGCACTTGTTTCTTTTCACCAGTTGCTCAGAATTTTTTTCCAAGTGTAGGTATCTGCTGGTGAAAATACCTGGAGGATTTTCTCCTCCTAGTTGTTCTGTGGGAAAGGACATTGAGGTTTATACCCATCACAACATAGTGGTGCCACTTCTGCCTTGACCTTAGTGATTCTTGAGAGAAATCTGATAGAAGTGTCTGTCTAATTTTGCACAGGAGCAGGGGGTTGGAAGAAAAACTTCACAATTTAGGTAAGATATTGACCAGCTGGTACACTTGTATTAATGGTCTATGTTATTACAGGTGTCTGGTGTTACTGGGGACTTATTTGGTAAAAATATTTTTTCAGTGATGTAAAGACATGCCACAGAACAGGAGTCAGAATGATCAGCTGGGGTCTATGGATTTAACTGTGTTCCCTGTGCTTGTCCAGTCAGTGATGTTTGGATCAAATATACTTGATTAACTTTGCCACTTGTTTGTTTAGTTTGGTTTGTTGGGGTTTTTTTTGAGGGGGGTTGTTTGGTTTCTCTGTTTCACTCTTAAAATTTTCATTGACAAACTGATGAAGAAATGCTAGGAAGATAAAAAACCTCTTCATTGTTTTTCTGGCAGAGATCTGCTAATTATCATGGCTCTTGGCTAACTTGGCTTCTTGCTGAGGATACCAATACAAGTTATTCTGGCAATTAGTTTATTTCTTCCTGTCACTAATAACCTCTTGTCTAGGAGATTGGCTGTGGAATTTGCACAGCTTAGCCTGTCAGGTGACTGACTTCCCCACAGTGTAACTGTGCTTTTTGAGCCTTTTAAAATATATTTACCATTTCAGTCCTTTCCCCCTCCTATAATAATATGCAGAACATCACCTATTCTGGAGGTACTTCTTAGTAATTGTCTCCTGTGGGACATGAAGACCTCTGTGACACAACAGTGCACAAGCCAGGGAGCTGTAAGTTTGCATCAATCCAAGGCAGGCGGCTGTGGGATTTATTTTCCAGAGAGCCAAGTGCCTCTTTTTGTTCTAACAAGATATGAGTCATAGCAGGGACATGGCTGTGAATACTTATCGCTTTCACTGGGATGCGCAGAGCAGAAGGAATTTCAGTATGGAAAGAGGACATGAAGTGATTTGTTAAAAATTCGTTATTTGCTTGGGGAATTTGTACTGGTATTATCTGGGATAGCTGTGCACACCAGGGACAAGAACCATGCTGTTCCCTCTTTTTTTTATTTTTAAGAACAGAAAGTGACCACTTGGGAATTTGCTGTATTTATAAAGTATTTAGCGAGCACCTAACCGATAATGACAAGTTCAACACAAGTCATCATGCTGCAGTTGTATTTTTCTGTGTGTGCGTGGTTTGGCTGGTTGCCTAATCAGAATGTTGGACTCAGATATTTTTGTGAACATTTAGAGGTGGTAAAGTATCTGTTACTTGCCTAGAAACAGGAGTCCAGAAGGAACCTTTTTTTATCTTCAGATCCAACCCTTTGCCCAAGCAAAACAGAGAGAAGGCACTGTGTGGATTTCCCCCAGAGCCCTGTCAAATGTTTCATAATCACAACCTGCCACAGTGCTGCTCTTCCAGCCCGCTGTCTTTCTTGTTCAGTAGTTGACCATTACACCAAACCTAACACAAAGAAGCAACAGCTCTCCCCAAAGTGATATACCTACAGCCATACCCTTCCTGAGGCAGCTGTCAGCTGCTTGGAATGCTCAGCCTTTACAAGCCACACTGTGAAGAATTACATTGTAAAGGATAAGCATATGTATTGTCTGACTTTCCCCACCTCTGCCTCTGACCCATTTAGCCACATAACCATAAAGATGATACAAACAGATGCCAATGAGCTTTAATATTGCTCTTACTTTAGGAGTTTTATTTCTTAGGCACATTATTTTCATTCTTTTGACTCAACTTTCATTAGGTATTTATGAATGTCAGAAGACTAGTGAAGGTTTTTCTTATTTTTTCAGATTCTTTTCCATGTTGTTCTGATTTAAACCTTTGGAAACAGGTATTTTTTATTGATTTGACCTTGCAGTATTAACATACAGTGTACGGTCAAAGGATTGTATTAACATTTGTTACAGCCTAGTCATTCATATGCAAGAATTCAGTATAAATACTGCTTTAAATTTAGTATAAACCCCACTATATTTTTCCCATATAAATCCTCAAATGATCCATTCTTTAACTTAAAATGTTAGTCAATCTCTAGGCTACTTAGTAGTATTGTTCCAGTTTATAGATGGGGGTTGTCTAGATTTTTTTTTAATAGCAGTCTGCACCAACTAAATGAGGGCCTGTACTTAAGCAGAATTACTTTGTTGCATGAATCACACATACAAAATTAAATCACATTTTTGAACTCTTGTGTCTGTTCCCATAATAATACAGTATGATGTATTTTGGTCCTCTTCCTTCTGTTCATGGTTCTCAGCAACTTTCAGTGCGTTTCAGTCTTCACTTTTCCATGCTAATTTTCTTTATTTTCTCCCTTCTAATCAGGACTCCTGTGCACTCTTGCCCCCTTTCTCCCCAGGGTCTATAGCCAACCCTCCCAGAGCCTGACTTGGTAACAACTTTGGGTTGGACAGGCTGCAATTCAGACTCTGCTGACTGTGCTGGGTGCATCTTTGTACAGAAAGGACTCTGAGATGAGCAGTTTGGGTGAGGAGGATGGTGTTCTCCATACTCACACCCAGGCAGATGAACTCCAAGTCTGATATTAAAAAAAATACCTGTGTGTCCCTTGCACAGCTGCTATACTGGATGCCCAACACATTCAGACTGCAAAGCACTGGGTTATTTAAGGTCTCTTATTTCTGCAGTCCATTAAACAATCTTGTTAAGCTCTGGTTTAAGGAAGATAAGCACAATTATATTAAAGATAAATGGAGCCAGAAACTTTATTGCTCACTCTTGTTCATATCTAAACTATAAGACTATGCCAGCTTTCACTCGAATTATATCACACAAAGAATCCACTCTGAGGAGGGAGGACTGTGGCTGATGAGGAGGAAGTGTCATTGTTGTAGATTGATGCCTGAAGTTAAAAGTGGTCAAAATAATAATGGGAACTTATTAGGAAGGTAATATATACCATGCTGCTCAAAGTAGTAAAATTTAATGCTGTGTTACTGAAAAATGAAGGTGGGGGTGGTGGGGAATACAGGCAAAAATAATGCAGAATATGTGGAACAGGATATTAGGAGTGAATTTCAAAATATATCACTTCGATGTTAAGCATGAGTAAAAAAAATCTTCATATTAAACCATAGGAATTATGAGGAAAGGAGTGAAGACTGAAACAACAGGCATCATTTTTACCACTGGGTGTGCAATACAATGTTATGCTCAGATTTCTATGTTATGGATGCATCTGGTTGCCTCTGCTTGGAAAAACTACAGTAAAACTAGAAGATGAGAGAGAGAGAACATCTTCCTGTGTAGTGGGAAGCTAAAGTAAGTTTCCTCAATTTTGGGAAAGGGATAGTTGAGAGAGCTGTGGAAGTTATCTATAAATGTTGAATTCTGTTGATAAAGCAAATGTTTTGCTGATTCTGAAAAGACAAGAATTCCGAGAGAAGAGAGCTTAAAAATAAAGGAAAAACATTTTCATGAATTATGTAAATAAGTGGTGGAGCTCCTTGTCACCTGAAGCTGTAAAAGTATAAACTGCATGTGGGTTCATTCAATCCCCTTGCCCTGGTCATTGATAAAAATATTAAAAAGGAATGGCCCCAATACTGAACCTGGGGAACACCACTTGTAACTGGCCACCAACTGGAACACCACTTGCAACTGGCCACTGCTCCTTGGGCTCAGCCATCCAGTTGTTCACTCAGTGAACAGTGCACCTTTTCAAGCCAGGGGCAGCCAGATGCTTCCTTGTTCTCCAGCACCACTTGAACTCCTGCATTTCATGATATTTGCTTATCATAATTCATGTAAGAGGATTTGTATTATTTTAGCCTGAGCTAAGCATGTTCAGCAATCTGGTTTTAGATGGCATGCTTCCTTAGCTAGAATTAAGACAAAAGTCCTTGCAAATGTTTAGATGTTACTGAGTTATAATAAATTCCTAGTCGATAATTATATTTGCTGTCTTTTCAAGCCAGCCTTCATTTTCTTTTTTAATGCTATTGTTAATTGTGTATTGAGAGAGTGTTTGTCTTTTGAGGACAGCAGAATAAAAGGATTTACCAAACTCTTCTGAAAATCCACACAGTGCAGTAATATTCAAACCTTCTAAATAATTTATTGAGAGCACAGCCAACAATATGAAATTTTCATGTATGGGTATCAAACAGGCAACCTCACATAAGCTTGAAAGGCATGAAAAATAAGGTTAGGCTTCAAAACAGGGGTCAATATTCTCAGGCTCAGAGTAATAAAAAGGTAATCACAATAACATTTAATCTGTTTTTAAGAAAAATTTTATGTTGGTGCATTTCATAGAAGCATGACAAAATTTGAATTCAAAACTTAATAAGGAGAATGGTGGTTGCTGAATAAGGACACAAAACAGTTCCAACAAAAACCAGTAACCAGGTTTGTTTCATGCTGTATGCAGCTGGTGAGGTCTAGGAATGACCATCATTTCTTCCCATCTTCTCCTGGGACTTTGGATAAGAGAAAAAGTATACTTCCACTGACAAAATACATGTCACAAACATTTGAGTCTAACCATCATGTAAATACTGTTAAAGCATATTTTACTGGCTTTTATGTTATGCTGATAAAGCTCATATTAACAATATTTTGTTGCCCGGAGGTGCGTTTCAATAAATAATACGATTTTTATTTCTTAAGCTAAAACTATAAATAACTGTCCTGTTCAATCATTATAGGAAATACTATTTAGATGTTTTTTCTTGTTTTGTCTATGGTACAGAATTTCATTCAGTTGTTGAATTTTTAGAGACATAGCTGATGTACATTTTAGTGAAACAGATTTTGTTTCATATGCAGGTTATTGTGTTTACTGCTTAAATTCTTCTAATGCTATTCAGGCTTCTGTGAATTATCAAATGGAATAACAGACATTTGCTGATACCCTTTGGAGTGTTTTTGTACTACAAGGGCTTGCTAAGTTGCTAAGCATTAGTGATATATTTGGCCCAACACAAGAAAGAAGATAAAGACAGTCATTGTCTCTGATGTCCTTGGGTGAGCTCTGGGTTCTGGGATGCTTAATTCCTGCTCAGTTACCTCTGATGTGGGCGATAGTTGGACATTTTAATAGAAATTGGATAATTGATTTACTCTGTGTGAATGGGTCTTGGTGGGAATAATCTCAGTTTAGCCATCTTCAGTGTTGACATATACAGCTGAGCTTTACAGTCTAGGCTCCCTTTATAGTCAGTGAGGAGAATCAGACATTTCTGGAGTGTGATTCATCTGGTCTGTTTTAAACATCAACATTAGGGTGAGATGTACAGCCTAAATGGGGTGACATAAATAGATGTGATGTGATTTTCTCTGGGGCTTTATATAGCAGTAGCACACATTCACTGGGACACTGACTGAAACCTCCATCTTCTCCTTCTAAGAAGGCTGCCCCAAAAGGAAGAGAGGACGTGCCTCTCTCTGTGCCAGCTGGAATTCACTTTTTCCCACACAAAATGCAATGCCTGCGGCTAAGGGACAGTGGCTGGGCCCTGCAGGCACGGGAGTTCAAAATATTTTAAAACAACATTTTGTTGGGAAATTCAGATTTGAATCCTCTTACCTAGGTGAGAGCCTTAATTTCCCATCTGTTGGTTATAAGCAGACAGTCTTACCTCTCCTCTGTCAGGTCTCTGGGCTGTGCCAGTGTATTTGGTAATGCCAGCTGGAAAAAGCATCTCTCTGCTCAACATGGCCAAGTTTCTTGTGGCTTTGAATATGGTCAGAAATGTATTTAAGTTAGGGATTTTGATACATGGGAAGTGGGACTCTTGGGTCTTACATTGGAAGTCTGTTCACAGGTGTAACCATGGGACTCTTCACTTTTAGTGAGATGGGAGTGGTGAAGCATCTTGGACCACGTAAACAAATGTGACCAATCCTTTATAGTTTGGGAATACAAGAGTAAGCACTTTTTATATTGCTGCTGATGTTATCATCACTGTCTTGTTACGAACTTTCAAAAATATAAGTAACATCTCTGCAAATAGTTCTTTTACAAGGCTGACAGGCTACTCTGCATCAATGACAAATGATGTCTCTGGATATCATGTTACAGACATCTTGCCATACATCTGCAATCTATTTTCAGTTCTCTGTTGTTCATTACCAATTTAGGAAAGGATTTGAAAAGCTTTAAAGACACAGACATTTGAGGGAGCATGGAGCAGAAGAACTGAAACTGTATTGTAACACAAAGCAAGGCCAGATCAGATTTTTAAGCTATCTAGAAAAAAGTTCAGAACTTGTGCATTTTTACTCCCCTCCATCCGAGAGTAATTGCTAAAGGGAATTTCTGGTGAGGGCATCACAGGTTAGAAATGGTGCTGGTCTGCACACCTTCAAGAAAAGCTCACTGGTGTGTTATTGTGAATTAAGTGCTTTGGTTGTGGGCTTCAGAAAACCAATACCAAAGTGAGAATGCTTTCAGTTGTAAGACTGCATGTTTGTTTACTTAACCATGCTGAAATGTCTTTTTTCTGCTTTCCTCCACCTACTTGGGGAAAACCAAAACCAGTATGAGTAAGAATCCTGTGGGTTTTCTGCTTTTATTTTTCCTGAATGATGTGTAGACCTGTGATTCATACTGTTCTTGCATGCCTGTCTGGCATTCATATTTGAAATAGCTGTATAATTATGAATTTCTCAATTTTGTGTTCTTTTGAAAACAAAGTATGTCTGCAAGCAGTAAAAATTAGTTTGATGTCAACATGCATTTCACTAGTCTTTTAAAAATTTCTTTTTTAGTAATAAGGTCCTGAGTGTAATTCAGTATATACACTTTCTGGATTATTGTAGCAATGCATGCTCCACTACTCACAAGTACATTTATCAGCGCATTATTTGGAATGCATACCTGTAAAGCTCTGCCTGAGTATTTATAGATTTCTAATTACTGTGGTGTCTTAACAGTTGCCTTTAAATAAGGCATCAGGGCTTATTCTCTTCTTACCAGAAATTTCATCTGTAGTTGGCATTTCAGGAGTGGTCTGGCATTTTATGGATTTGGACTCGGTATTATCTGTGCCCTGACAGCACTACGTGCCCAGATGGGTTTTCCTGTGTTTGGCATTGCATGAGGGTGACAGAAAGGTTCCATTGCCTGAAAAAGGAGACCAACTTGGGAAGGGACAAAGAGCTTCTTCCCTGTGTTGAGAGACTGAGGGGAGACATAGCAGTCTACAACTTCCTCACAAGGCGCAGCAGAGGGGCAGACACTGATGTCTTCACTCTGGTGACCAGTAACAGGAACTGAGGGAATGGCCTGAAGTTGTGTTGGGGGAGGTTTATGTTGGATATCAGAAAAAGGTTCTTCCCCCAGAGGGTGGTTGGGCACTGGAACAGCTCCCCAGGGCAGCGGTCACAGCCCCAGCCTGGCAGAGTTCAAGAAGTGTTTGGACAATGCTCTTGGGCACATGGGGTGACTCTTGGGGATGGTGCTGTGCAGGGCCAGGAGCTGGACTCGATGGTCCTTGTGGGTCCCTTTCAACTCAGCATACTCTGTGAATGCAGTGTGATGTTGACAGTCTTTGCTGTATTAGTCTCCATTCCTTTTGCAGGATCCTGCAGCATTGTGAAGGGACAGAGGGCTCTCTGAACAGTGCCATTGCACACCTGACTTGCAGAGGCTGGTATATTTTTTTAGGAGTGAAGAAAAAAAACCCGAAAGCATTACTTCAGCGTAAATAATTTATTTCCTAAGAGGAAGGTTTCCAGCCATGACTCAGGTGTGTCATGATGCAATATTACAGTGTTATAGGGAACTGGCTTTGACCTTGGGAAGAACTTTAAAAAGTACCTGTCATTGCTTTGATGAAAGAAAGCCTCATTTCAGGAAGTCCACTATCTGTGGTGATCCCATTTCACATACCAGAATTATTTTCTGTTTTCTTTATGGTATACAAAAGTGCATGTGGCTATGTCTTGACTCACTTAAGAAGTGTGTGGGGCATCAAAGACCTTTGCCTTTATCAATTCCTTCTGGTACTCTGTGATTGTCATCAACAGCAGCTGCAAATTCTGTGCAATTTCTGTATATATCAGCCCTCTTAGTGACATTTAGCTGGTGCTGAAGAGCAGCCAAAATAGGTAAGACCTGTCAGTGGCAGGTATCTCCTGAGATGATCCCCTTCCTCCACCTGGCACTCTTTCTTTTACAGTTTAGATGCATTGGTTATATTTTGATTATTTCAAATATCAGTCAAAACACATCTGCCTTTTTGGAGACTAGATCAGTCCCTCGAGAGAATGTAAGGCAAATTTTATGCTATTACTTACACTGATTAATAGATTTCTATAATAGTATGTAGTATGTGTGGCATGTAACACTGGAAACAGTGAAAATTATGTTCATAAGAATAGCATGAGTTTCTTAGAAATGTTTGACTATAACTACAGTTCAAACCCCATTTTGTCTTTCCTGTTATGCTGCTACCTCCACCTATGGTATAATTTCAGCAGCATCTTTGCCAGCCTCCTTCTTCCTGACCCTCTTCCTCCTCGAGGCACGTCAGCTCCTGGCATTGCCAGAGGCCGTGCTGTTCCTTGTCCCACGGGAGGCACCAGCTCCAGGGCTCTCGCAGAAACTTGTCGTGCAAAATGAAAGGCTTCTCCAGAAAAGGCTGCTGCATCCCCTTCCTTCCCAAGGAGATAACATCAAAGCTTCCCAGAGATGGTGGCATTGGCAGGATGAGACCTGCCCCGTGTGCCTGCCGAACCAGCCTTGTTAGCAACTGAGCGCAGCAGCAGGTACGTGCTGAGTGTGCAGGAGCTGCAGTCAGCAGCTCCCCATGATCTTTGGTGGAACCATGAGGGCCTCATGATTCTCAGAAACACATTTTGTGACCACGGCCACAGCACAGAAAGAAAGGTAGGGCAAATAGGCACCAGAGGATACTTCCATGGTGTTTCCCACCCCCAATATGATTTTTTTCTTTCACGGAGCCGTTTCCTAGGCTTGTACAAAATAAACTGGAGTTGTGCGCTAATCCGTGTATTCCTATCCACATGTTTGTGGACAGGAATGTTCCATATTCATCATGCAAACACTGTTCATTTGATTTAGAAGGTGGACTAAGAGTACACAGTGGACTGCTTTTGTGGCTGTTAACCAGCACGTGAGGCTAACCCACAACTTGTTGTTGGGTTTTGTATCTGGTCTCTCTTCCCAGTCACTTGAGTCCCTCATAGAGACTTTCTAGGGTTTCCAGGCTACAGGTGCAGATTCCATCTCCTGCTTTTCATCACCTTCTCTTGGCTGCTTTCTCCAGCTGTGGTCCCCTCATCCCCATCGCTCCCCACTTTTTCTCCAAAAATTTCTCTTCCCCTATTCCCTGTACTGGTTTCAGTCACCACCTCCTCCATCCTAGTTCATTTTTGCCCTCAGGTCTACTTTTCTGTCTCCTAAGTTTAAGTTATTGGTGATGGTGTTCATCAGACTTTTGGAGCAACTTTGATTTTGTGATATTTTGTACATTTCTCAGAGTTTCGAGAAGTGGGATTTTGATGAATCAATGTTTTCCTCATCAGAAGGCTTTGACTTTTGATAAAGATCCCTCTCTTTCCCCTTTCTCTCCAGCCAGCAGATATGACTTCCTGCTTTAAAACACTGAGAAGCTTTCCATATCAAAACATCATCAGAAATGATATTTCCACAAAGCACTTGTGCTCCAACAAAGCAGACTGAAATATATTTAATGGGACTTTTTTCAGCAAGCTTTTATTAGTCAGAGAGTGCTCTAAGAGTACTAAGTGAGGACAGAGTCTCCAGAAATATTTAGATACTAAAAATGAAAATGTCTCTGTTGAGCACGTGTGAACTCTAATTTTATTTTTTTTAATGTGTATATATATAAAATATAATTTGTCCAAACTTGGAGGAACACTCTCACACTTTAGATCAGAAGATTGATGAAAGCAAAGGACAGTGAAATTTTTCATCCAGGGCAACACATTTTCCTCTAACCTCATCTCAGAAATGAATGAAATGTTTTGATTGAAGTTCCTTCTTCCTTAAGTAATTAAATTGGTCTGAGGGAGACACCATGAAAAACCCAAGAAGTCCAAGGGGGTAAAAATTGGCAAGGATTTCAGAAAAATAGGAGGAAGTGTTGAGCAACTCTTAAAGTAGTTACCACCTTTGCCTCTAAATTTTGCAGAGTGATGTTTTCTGATCAGTAGGTTGTTCCAAAACGCAGCCCTCATGCATTTCTTGGGAAGATGTTCTCAGTTCCTCCTACTGGAGTACTTCAAAGTAACTGAGGGCTTCCTACCTGCATCTGCACCTTGGGTTATGTGCTCCCGTCCCTGGTGTGAGGGGTGAGACATCCCTGGTGCAGCGGCTGGGAGGGCTGGCACAGGAGGCTGCTCAGGGTGGGGTGGCAGGATCCAGCTTACCCCTGCCCAGCCACTTGGTCCCCAGTGACAGGAAGGCCTCCTCACTGCTTCACTCACCAAATTCTCCTCCCACAGAAGGGTCTTGTTGAGGATGGAGCACTGCCTGCTTGGGCTCGTAGATGACACCTGCTGCTGTGCTGCCCCTTGGGTGCCATGGGGCAGCAGCAGGGCAGTGCCAGAGCTCCCCTTACCTGCCCATCCCTGGGTGCTCTGTGCAGCTGTGTCCTTCCAGGTGTTTTTCCAGTCATGACATTGGTCCTTGCTTCTGTAGTGCCAGATATTTGGCACCAACTACACATGGCATGAGCCATTGTAAAGGCACAAACAAAGCCTGGTGGAGAGAAACTTCTTGCTGCTTTTAGAAGAGAAATTTAAGACCCCACAGTAACAAGCCCTAGTCCCTATATAAAATCACTGTCCTGTTGCTGGGCTGTGCATTAGTACAGCTTTCTTGTTCTTGGTCATTATCACTTGGCATAGTGTGTTTCTTTCATTTTATGAGAATTTGATGTATTTCACCAGTGGGTAGAAAAAAAATCATCACTGAGAATGTCGTGATTAATTTTTTTTCTCTTGGAGAACAATGAAATTTTTCTGAAATGTATGACACGTGTATAATAACAGCCTAGTGCTCTGTTTTTAAAAAATGTGCTAGAGGCAATGTGCAGTTTCCCAGAGGCTTAATGAGGCACCCATACTGTGTTGGAAATTTTTCAACAATAAAAATTGACCTATTACATGCTTATGTAAAATGAGGGTTGACAATCACACAAATATGTCCAAAGTCAAATACAGGCATTGTGAAATATCACTTCTTTCCCACAGAGAAACTGGTCACCTGTTCACAGTAGGCTTTTGCATTATATCCTATCCAGTAAAGAATAAGATGCTTCCCCACAGGGACACAAAATGGCAGCAAAGTACTGGCCCAGTGCCCTTCTATCAATGCTTTTCACTGACTCTTTTGCCAAGTCTTCAAAAATAACACATAGGCATACTTTTCAACATATGTTTTGCCTCTTTGTTGGTTTAAAGGCATAAAGGGAAGAAAAGGTCATGTATTATTCACTACTTTATCGTCAAATGCAAGAAAAATTCATTGTTTGCTTGTCTGATTTTATTTTACTCTCCCTAATACATCTTTTATTTAAAAAAAAATCTGGAGTCTTTTGCTGTTCTTTTAACATATATCAGAAGTAGCCTGTTCTTAAAAACTGAACATATGTCTCTGAACCTGCATCTGAATTCAGGGAAGTGTCTATTGCAAAACACTGAAATTTGGAGTCAAGGGAGCAGAAAAGTTGGATTCAGGGCTTTTTCAGTGTAGTATTGAATAATCAAAGAAAGGAAGATAATTAAATACAAAGAGTTGAAGGTTAAATTAAACATGGTAAATATTGCTCCTCTGCTCAAAGTAAATTAAGCTATTGTCAACATTTTTCTGTTTTTTAAAATATTAAACACTAAGTTTAAGCCAAATACGTACCGCTGAGGAAACACTAAATGACTATTAAGATTTAAGAAACCAAACAGTTTCTCTGGTGAATGTGTATCACCAGTGAATGTCCTAGCAGTACCTTGCTTCAGTTACCTGGCCAGTCACTGGCTCATGATGTCCCCAGCAAGAGAGGGAAATATAGGGAGGTAGAATGTGATTTAGGGAGTGATCAGAGTTTACCAGCAAACACCGATATCTCCGAGTTAAGGGAATAGAAAGAACTGAGGTATGAAAGCAGAATGAGTGTGGTAATTGAGGCCTGTATCCATCTTCAGTGTATGAGGCTACAAGTCATAAGACTCTTCTTCAGCAGGGAGAGCTTTTGTTGTTTTATTGATCTTCATATGGTTGGTGACTGCCCAGCTCTCCGATTTGTTGAGGTCTCTCTGCAGAGCCTCTCTGCCTTTGAGGGAGTCAACAGCTTCTCCCAGTTTTGTATGATTGCTGAACTTGTTCAGTATCCCCTCCAGTCCTGTGTCCAAATAGTTTACGAAGATGTGGAAGAGCACAGGGCTGAGGATGGAGCCCTGTGGAACCCCATTAGTGACAGGTCCCCCATCTGATGTCACCCCAGCCACTGTAACCCTTTGTGCCTGACCTGTGAGCACCCGTCCCATGGTGTGTTTTTTGAGCCATGTGCCAGAAAATTTTTCCAGAAGGATCTTATGATAAAGAGTATCGAAAGCTTTGCTGAAGTTCAAAAAGATTATATCAACTGGTTTCCCTAGTGGGCTACCTTGTCAAACACACCAAAATAAAAATATGAGAATTAGTGTGTACAAGAATTAAATAAATGCTGCAAGAATTGTCAATTCTAACAAAGAACATAATAGATTCAAATGTTACTTGTAATTGCTATTTGGATGTTTTCTGCTATTACTTAAGAATGTATTAAAAATACATTCCCGAGCTATTTAAATACACACAATCTGTAATGTCTCAGATGCCCATATACCTTAAATGTACAATACTGTAATGAGCATGATAACCATAACTTGGCACTCTATTTAGGTCCAGAGAGAACAGTACCATAATCCTGGTTATTTCACTGCCTTTACTACGCTCTAATGTCTCGACAATTGCTTATAAGACATACATTCCAGTGCATTATTTTTTAACTCCTGTATTTCATGAACAGCATAGTTTATGCTTCTGGCAAAGGCAACTTCCCAAGCAAAACTGAAAGTAGAAATATCATAAATATTGCGGGAATTCAGATGGATTTGCTGGACTATATGATGGGATCTCATTCAAGAGCAAGAGCCTACTCACAGAACATGTATAGGATCATAACTACAATATTTACACATATTTTATTTTCTCTCATTTCAGTGACTATTTCAACAAGTACCTTCTTTGATGGCTTACTGGTAACTGGGCTCTACACATCTACCAGTGTTCAGGCTTCCCAGAGTGTTGGTGGTTCCAGTGCTTTTGGATTTGGTAAGTCCAGTGTAATTTACCTTCTGCCACCCAGGGTAATGAATAATTGGTTGTACAGAGGACATCAGTATCAACACAATTACTGGAACAGGTTAATTTAGACTGAGTAATCAATAATACATGGAAGTCAGTGGGAGTCAATGAGATAAGGCAGTGGTGGCTTTTAGGCAGCTTTTATTGCTTCCTGTGCCACCTTCATCTTTGCTCAGCCCTGGTATCAGTATGCTGAATAATATAAATTTTAAGAGACAAAAGCCTCAGCAGATAAATTGTTTTAAACAGCCATTTCTAAATTGTGTGACATTTTGTATGAACTGAAGCATTTAGCCCAAAGCCTCTAACTGTTTCTTGGGCTGAAAACCTGTTTCCTTTAAGCTTATGTCAACCTACTTTTCCGTTCGGTTTATGGCATATTTCTTAAAACCAGAACGCTGGTCAAGATATTTTATACAACCAATTATTTACCAAGTCCAAAAAGCAGAATTTTAGTAAAAGGGGTATGATAGCCTTTGCAGATTTATCATGTTTTTCAGGTTCTGCTGTAGCCCTCAGCAGTAGCAGCTGTGCTAAGGACAAACATTTTTTAAATAATCCCTTCTAAGTTTGTGCAAGTAATTGACAGCTATACCTTCTGCAGTTTGTTATTTGGTAGCATTTTTTATATCCTTACAAATAATAGTAACAATTGCATTCCTCCAATTGGAGGAACTCAGTGACCCTAACACGCAATCTATGGTGAAGGTACAAAAACAGGTACCAGTCACACGGGACACCAACTGCACTGCACTTGCAGTAGCATATTTAAATGCTAATTTGTCTTCTGGACAGAATTCAGTACTTTCTGCATAATAACCTCTCATGGTACTTACTTTTGTTACAATGCATGTAGAACATGAGTGGTCTGGGCATTTGAGTGTCATCCAGCAGACAGACATTTGCTTGTAAATGAAAGAATGTAATGTAAATAGCACATTATTTAAAACTGTACTGAGGGGTAATTTGAGAAGGGCTTTGCTTCTGTGGATAACACCACCATTCAACCTCAGACTTTTTGCTCAGCCTTTCAAAGGGAAGAGCATGGCTGGCACAGGTATTTCATGCCTTGTGCAAAAGGCAGTGAAAGCTTCTCTTTTCTGGAAGAATTTGTGCTGTTGTTTCTCCTTTCCCACTGTACTGTTTACAGGATGAATAAGATCTGATGGAGTAAGCAAGACAGAAAGTCATTATCAATATGAAATTTCTGGGATGTTCAAGTTACTGACAAGCTATTACCTATAAGTGTTTGTGTCACATCATTGGGCAGATCATGGCAAACTCACTGGGCAAAGTATACAGGTCATGTTTAATTACATGTAAGCTTTTAAGAATGACAATTAAGCAACATTTTAAGAACCTAAATACCTTGTGCATTTACAAAGAATGTCTGTATTTTTCCCTAAATTTGTATTTTCATTTGTAGAATAAGGCTGTTTCAGTTGATGTTTTATTGAGACAGATGTTAAAGTAACATGTGATATGTGACAGGTAAAACAATGTGGCCTTCTTTAACTTGCCATGGGTCATTCTCTAGCTCTTGATGTGTTACTTTGACCATTCTGTCACTGTAAGATAACCAAAAATTAAACTGGTGACATGTGTGTTCTCTATCCAAAAGAAACTCCAAGCCTGGAAAAATCCAAAAGGCAAAGTGATGCAAAAACAGTCATGCAGAGTTGGACCTACTTCATTTTGCTCATCAATACAAATTCTCAAATATCATGCCTGGGGAGATCTGATGCTCTGCCTTGAACATGCCTCCATTTATGTCAGAGAAAAAGTGCTGCCATCTCTGAATTTTTTTTTTTTTTTGACTTTCTGTGGGTAAACTGTAGGGTCAGTTGTGTTACAGTGTTAGCTACAAAATATTTTAAATAAAAGTCTCATTTTTCTGTTTTCTTTGCTACTTCCTAAGCTTGTATACACATTGAAAAAACAAAAGAACCAATCCAAATGTTTCATAACAGATGATGCTCTTGTGCAGTGTCTTTGAAGTCACAGTAAAAAGCCAACAGTGAAGAAAAATGGCAATGGCTTTTAAATGCAATTTTATATGAATGCTCAATCTATGATGTACTGATGGCTCCCAGGACTAAGAAATGCATAAACTTTTCCTATCTCTACCTTGCAGTGAGAGATGAGAAGGCTGGCCTCTTCCAAAAAGCATTTATCATGTAAATGATATGCTTCTAAAAATTATTTGATAGTTTTAAAAGTAACAATATTTTAAAATCCACCATTTTCAGTAGAAAAATAGAGCAGTCTCCACAGTATTTAATATGTTGTTTAGTAGAATAGTAGGTGGGAGTGACATTGTTTGGTTTTCTGAAGAAAACATAAAGCGCTTTCTCCAGAAACCCTGAATCCATCTGTTGTGTCATCATTTCCAATCAGCAAAGAAGCTGTTTCTCTTTTGAGGCAAGTGATTGTGATATTCCTGTTAGATTTAGCTTGCTGGAAATTATTATTTTTTTTAATGTTGAGGACTAGTCAGGTTCAGAGACCTCAATTCAAAGATTTATATGGTTTACCATAGATTAGATGGGGGTGGGGCGCAAAGCTGGGCCTTTAAAACCTGAAGATAGTAGTATTCTGAAATTGGGTTGATAGTGGTTGCTTCTGGTGCAGGAAAGAATATTTTTTCTCCCTTGCAATATTACTATTGAAATGCTCTTGTCTGTCTCACACAGGAGGTCACGATAGATTATCATAATCTTCCAGACTGCCCAACAATTTGAAGTCTCCCTAACATACATATGTCTCTTCTGTGCTATGAGTTAATGGGTTGTGACTACAATTATCTTTTACCAATTTAGGAAGTTGCTTGATGGAGACACAATCATTGTCAGTTACCACAGTTAACCACGTCAAGAAGCTTTGAAGAAGAAAAGAAAAAATATTTTAATTCTTAAGGTTATGTTTTCTTTCTTCTTTAGTACACATTGTGTAGGCAAAGAAATAGTTCCTGATTTCCTCTGTGGGATTACACTGACATGAAGCTCCCAAACTTTTATTTGGGAGACCTAACAATTTTTTGGTGCGAAATGTGTGAAGTTTTGGGTATAAAAGTTGATAGTGGTCATAAATAATAATGTTTTGTCCCAGGCTGAAGTATTCTCTGGGTTCAGATAAAGGTAAAACTAAAATTGTAAAACTAAATTTATAATTGGGATCAAACATAAGTGTGTTGAAATTTGACTAAGCAAGGTGGGAGGATCCTTTAGTAAAGAAATTATCCTTAAAAGTAGCTTTTAAGAAGACTGTTTCTTTCTTCATTAGATTTCCTTATACAACAGATACCCTCAGCTGCATCTCTCCAGTGTCATTTCCACTTTCCTTTCCTGATCAGTGTGGTGTGTACGTGGAAATGTTCCCACATCTTTCAGTGTTGTTGGCTGAAGGGCAATCCCACTCTTTGCATCCCCTCAGTAGCCCTCAGTTTATTCACACCCTGTCCATCTCTGGAGTCACATTTTGGACTTCTGTGGGATCTCTTTATCCATCAGTGTTTTCCTTTCTTCTGCTTTTGTCTCTCAGGCTTCTTGTTGGTGTTTGGCCTTTTTTTTGACAGCTTGGGTCATCTGGCTGTGCTCTGGGGTTTATCAGCCCACCAAGACTGATCTCCCATACAGTCATTTAGGGGCTCTCAGTGCTTGGCTTAGTCCAAATATAGAAGAGGAAAGTGAGAGGCAGGAGTACTAAAAAAAAATGTTACAAAGCTACAAATGTGGTGGTGGGTTTGATGGGAATGATTGCTTGCAAATGAGAGTAAGGATAAATAGTTTGGTGGGTGGCAGGGGAACCACTCTGTAGCTTGGCATAAGTACGAAAATACCGCATGGCTGCTCCAAAGCTGTGTGCTCTGGAAAGCAGGGAGCAGGGAGCACGGCATAGTTCCTACAATTAAAGGAGAAGATTACAGCCTAATCCCTCAGCAGCGATAAGGAGCGCTATGAGCTGAGGACCTGAATCTGTCTCATTACACAGGATCGTCCTGGTGACAGGCGGGCTGAGCAGACACGTGCTGGGCTGCGTACATCAAAGCTTGCCTTTGACCTGCCACTCACACTGCATCTCCAGTTCTTCTCAAGGCTTTCTGGCTCCCTGGTAGCTTTTCACATGATGAATACATGACAAATTATATTTAAGTTTGGTGTAATTAGTTTCCTACAAACTGTGGTGGGAAACAGCCTTCTAGCTAAGCCCCCCAAAACCTAATTTTATGCAAAATCATAATCACTACACCAATGTGCATCTTTTAGTGAATGTGGAATTAACAAGTAATTTCATGGTAACATTTATATATGCATTAACCTTCCAACCTAAATTGCAAAGGTCCTCTTAGAAGTCTGTAGGTTCTATTGTAGTAGAGACAGTGGACTCCAAATTCTCATTACGCTGGAAAGTGTTGCCATAGGCCTAACTGGATAACAAAAATTTTTTGTTTATATTCTGTGTAGGTTTACACAGCTTGTAATTTGCAATCTTTTAAAACAGATAACCCCATTCTACTGTCAGGTCATAAACTCCTCATGAAATTTAGGTTTTGTTTAACTGTGCGGGATACTTTATAAGAAACTAGGAGAGTGATATTACCTGGAAACATTTTAGTGCCTGAACTTTCATCTTCTTTTGCTAGAAAGCAAAAAATAGAAGATGAAAGCGATATTGCAGTCTTTTCTCTTTTGCAATTCTTTGTTTCTATATCATGAATGTGATCATACATATTTTAAGTAATATATTGACTCTCTGGGATTTAAAAAAAATGAGTAGTTAAAAATATTCTTTGAAATATGGTGAATAATACATTTCCTAGAGGAAATCCTGGAAAGAGCAATTGCCAGATAAAATGTAATACCATATAAATTATCTTATACTCTTTTCTTTTTACTGTTCTATTGCCTTTCAACAGGATTAAAGCAGCCTTCAAATAATCCTCCGCTGGGTATTTTGGTTACATATGTGATTGCATAGCCAACGAAAACCCCCTCTCAATTTATAGAGGAAGGATCATTTTGATTTGGATCTGTATGGGTTGGGAACTGGGGAAAAGGAAAAGAGTGGTTTCCAGGTCCTATATCCCTTTCACTCTGAGCAGGCTTAGGGCAGAATTACTGTAGGCAGTGCTGCTGGATGCTGGTTTCATCTCCAGATGAAGAAGGGCAAGGAGGGTGCCTGGGTGGCTGAAGGACACCCACAGTGTTAAGTCCAAGGGGGTACCACAGACAATGTGCCCCAGCTCTGTCAGCACATGGGTCTGGACCATGCATTGGAAGCATCCAAGGCTCCTCCTGATCCTGGATGGGGTTTGGGGTTTTGAGCTTTCAGAGGCTTGGTTTTGGCATCAGTTTATGCTCAAACACTGATGCTTCTGGGACAATGTTTTACTTTCAGATTTTGACATATAAAGGAAAATATCCCCCACTAACATTGTGAGATGGAAAAAGGCCAACTGTTGCATTTTCTTGTTAGGTGAGCCTATAAAATTGATCCCCCCTGCTCAGTCTGCCTCTCTGTGCTTGCTCATAGCTCTAAAAAGTAAGGAACAGTCGGCAAATGACAGCTCTTAAAAAAAGTTTTCGGCTATGTACATGCTACTGATCTTGAAGTGCTTGAAGTGCAGTTTTCTAACTTAGTGAAATTGCTGTAGATCCCTGGTCTACTTTGTGACAAGCCAAATGGGCTCCAGGACCCTCCCTTCACACCAGAGATATTTGCCAGAAACCAAACAGATGGTAAACTAGGAAGAAATGACCCTCGGCATTCTCATTAGAACAGTTGGGGAAATTTTAATAGGGCCCTGTTTGCCTTGTGCTGTATCTAATACCCTTTGAACTGCCACTTTTTTTTTCTTTTTTTTTCTTTGTTACAAGTCAACTACTGCCATGTATATTTTAATAGGGATTATCAAATACAATTTGCCCAGAAGATGTAACAGCCCTCCACTGCTAATTAGCAAAGTTTAAATAATCACTGAGTTCTGGAATAATTGGAAAGAAACAGTGATTTTTCTGCCAATGTATAATTACCAATTAACAGGAAGATAAAATATCTGTATAGCAGTCATATCTTGGAGAATTTGTTAACAGTCAATTAAATAGTGAGTTGATGCCAAACTGACATTGGTCAAGAAAGTTTACATTTGAGCTTAGTTTTAAGATACTTCACCTACAAATGGTATGTAAGGAAACCATAATGATGATAAAACTTTGAAAGTCTGTGTGTCATAATGTTTAATTACTACTTAATTGTCTTCATGGCCAAAAGTTGACCATTTCTGCAACTGATTGGCTATCATATGTGCCTTGTGGAAAGGGTTTCAGCTTTATTAATACAACATATATCCATTATCATGGCATAGGCAGGTAATTACCCATGCTTGCCTGACAAGGAACTCTTTCCCCAAGTATTTTAACTGCTGAGGAAGAACATTCCCCACATATAGTTGGATTAGGCAGACACCAATGCTCCAAGGTTGAAGGAACAAGTTCACTGGAGAGGGAGCCTACACAGAAAATACTTAAACTGGCCTTTAGTCTAGTTTCACCCAGTCCAATCACCCTGAACACTTTCATCCTTTTCTACAACAACTCTTGGACTTGTCAGGTTTGCCTAACTCCAGTCATGGCAGCAGCAGCAGCTATTGGACATCAAAATCCAATTTTGCCTAATCTCTTGAGAAGCTCTGAGCTAGTCCACAATTTATTTCAAATGTCTGAAAGCATTACGAAGATGACAGTAGAACACTCCAAGCTTTTAACCTTTTAAATACACCAGTAACTCCTGCTAGCACTTGTGTGGTTAAGGCTGAAAAGGATAATGAACCTCTTAGAGGTGTGGCACATGTAATATTTCTTGTATTTCTTAGCTCTGAATAGTGGGTGCAGGTGTGTTTAATCCTACAGGCAACACTTAAGGCTTTGCAGATGAGATCGGAGTGATGACTGCACTGGAGACACAGAGGAACATTCTCCATGTGCCAGTGCTTGTAAAGGGGCCTCTAGAGTTTTTAAACAAGAAAACGCCTTTAGAAATACTTTTACACAGCCAAAACCAGAGTGCTAATTGAAATGTTGGGGCCAATTTTGGTCCAATTTAGCAAGTACGTTTATTCAGTAGTGATGTTTTTTTTCAGGTTTTATATACATCCATTTTTTTTTCCCCTGGGTGGCCAGGAAATGGTATGGGGAAAAGCTAGAGAATAATTGAATTTTAATGTGATTTTTTCAATTGCTTCCTAATTTTTTATAAAATGCATGTAGTAAAAAAAATGATGTAATAGTTTGTGATCTGATTGGTGTTTTTGCTACCCCTCATACCTCTGAGAATACTCCTGATTCCAATAAGGCAAGGATTTCATTCAAAATACATTAAGACGTTAAATATTCATTGTGACAGGTTGGTGATTTTTATTTATACCAATATTTACTGAAAGTAATTTGAAACACTTTTTGAACTGTGCAAATTGTAGGTCCTTTAATAATGGAAAATAATATATAAATAGGTACACACACCCCTATCTATAGAGACATATGCATTTATTCCTCACTCTCCTTTTTTCATCCTGATTTCAAGTACCATGTTCAACCAGTGCACTTTGAGCGCTGTTAACCAACATATTCCAAATTTTTATGTTTTGTAAAAAAGTTGATGCCCCTTAGAAAAGGACCTGGGGGTGCTGGTCCACAGTCAGCTGACCATGATCAGTGTGTGCCTGGCTGGCCAAGAAGGCTAATGGCATCCTGGCTTGTACCAGCAATAGTGTGGCCATCAGGACCAGGCAGTGATTGTCTCTCTGTACTTGGCACTGGTGAGGCCGCACCTTGAATCCTGTGTTCAGTTTTGGGCCCCTCACTACAAGAAGGACATTGAGGTGCTGGAATGAGTTCAGAGAAGGGAACAGAGCTGGGGCAGGGTCTGGAGCACAGGTCTGATGAGGAGCAGCTGAGGGAGCTGGGGGTGTTCAGCCTGGAGAAAAGGAGGCTTGGGAGAGCCTTAGCACTCTCTACAACTGCCTGAGAGGAGGTTGTGATGAGGTGGGAATCAGTCTCTTCTCCCAGGCAGCAAGTGACAGGAAAAGGAGAAACAGCTTCAGGTTGTGCCAAGGGATGTTTAGATTGGGTATTAGGAAAAATTTCTTCATTGAAAGGGTAGTTAAACATTGAAAGAGGCTCCTCAGGGAAGTGGTAGAGTTGCTATGCCTGGAAGTATAAAAAAAATTAGTAGACGTGACATGGTTTAGTGGGCATGTTAGTATTTGGTTAAAAGTTGGACTTGATTTTAGAGATGTTTTGTAACCTTAATGATTTTATGAGTCTAAATCTTACCTTAAAATCCATCTTTGTTTTTATAATGGGTAAATCACTCTTGTTTGCCATGGATTAGAGAAACGTCACTGTATGACTCAATTCTCTTTTGTTACTGTTTTATTTTCTTAGCAATAACATTTGTCCTATTTGTTCACCAGCTAGAGTGTGATCTGTAAAGCAAGGACTTTCTTCTCTATTATTCTCTACAGACATGCTGGCACAATAAAACCCAATCTTTACTGTTCATGACTGTTATTATAATACAGATAATAGCGCAGAAAAGTCAAGGAAAAATGATTTAAGCCTTCATTGATTGCAATAACAATAACAAAATACTTTTCTCTCTAAAAGATGTTGTCATTATGCCTTGAGAGCTACATTCAGCTGGATTGACAGGCTGGAGTTGCATGGTAACTTGTAGTAACAGAGAGGTATCTTTAATAAATTTGGAGGAAAAGGCCATCATCTAGAAATTTAGGGCCATCTTAAAATTGCATTCTGTGTGCGTATGCTTCACAATAGATCAAGCAATAGTTCCCATGGCTGCATGATCTTCACACTGCCAGTGTGCCTGCCTGCATAGCTTCTTGTCCAGAGCCTGGTTCTGTGATGCCTCATTGTCGTGTGTTGTGCTGTGACAATCAGTCAGAGCCTCCTCTCCTGACTTTCTGGCTGTGCCAGGCCTATTATTTTCCCCACATTTTGTGTTTGTCAGGATGCAATAGCATATTCAAGCAAAAATTACTGAGCTCTTGGACTTCATCAGTTAAGATGCATTGAAGCCTCTTGCAAATGTGAAGTGGTATTGGGAAATTGTTTTTATCATAATTTTGAAGACAAGTTTGTAAACTAATTTCTGGCATATTATGACAAACAAATGTCATCAGACTGCTTCCCCCATATCTGCCAATTTGCCGCATTTCGAAGTGGAGTTGATTATGTGTGGTGAAAAATCAGGCTTACAGGAAAATGGAGCCCTCTGTTAAATCCTGATCATCACCTGTCCTACCAGCTGAATTCACTGTTTTCTTGTCCCTTGTCGGTGTTGTGACTGATAATCATTTGTGTGTTTTCAGAGATGGTTCACAAGAAAAATCTGCTCCAAGTCTGCTAAAAGGAATATCCCAATTTTCAAGAATATACCAGCAAAAGGCGATTGCTGTTTGTAGGGAGTGATTGGTAGGGTTGCATCTTTATCAGATGCTAAAATACATGAACTAGAGCAGGAGTTTACCAGGTTCATGCTGGCAGTGGGAGCAGGGCCAGCTCCTCACTCTCCTGGGGCATAGGAGGGAAGAGCAGGGTCTCCCCATGCTGCTCCAGCTCAGCTATCACTGGCACTGATGGCAGGTGGAGAGAAGAAGGGATTTTGCCTTTGCATGGGCAAGGTCATTCTTACAGCTTTTGCTGTAGCTAAAAGGGGTATTTGCTGATTACTGAGCTTAGAAAATTTTGGGTTAGTTTGAAATGAAATTTGTAAAGTATCTAAAATGCACTTGCTCATAAGTGAACATCACTTCACAGGAGCCTGTCAGTCCAGTCCTCCTTGCTACAAAATCCCCAAGAAGAAAAAGTGCAGACCTTCACATGAAGTCCTTACTCCTTGGAGGAGGGTTGCTCCTCAGTCCCGCTCTGCTGGATTTTATTACTGAATGAATTCCATTATTCCAGTGTTGTCATGTCAGTCTGGGTGTGGCTTTGCACCTTACTTTTTAAAGTTCTTGAAAGAGAGGCAGAAAAAATGATGATTTTCAATTTCTTTAACAAAATATGTGTGTTAATACTTTAATAGTTCATCTGATGTTTGAGTTTCATTGTTTTTGGTGACCTACTGGACATACTGTCATTTGAACACTGGCTTTTGCTTCTGAAAAGAAAGGAAATATGTCTTTTAGGTCAAAACTATAAGTTCAAGATATTGAAATCTTTAAGCAAGGATTTATTTAAATTTATCAAATGAGTCAATCTACTGTAATTCTTGCCTCATTTCAACCCTTAGGAATAATAATGCAATTATTAAAATTGGTGAAGTTTGTAACAAAAGCAATTGTATCTTCATAAGCCTTAGCTTGATCTGTTTGAGTGCTCACACTCAAAAAATACCTTTAGAAGAAATGCAGTGGATACACAAGTACTCATTGCAGGAAAGTAAAGATACTTTGCAGCTGTGTGAGACAGTTGGATTTCTTTCCATATAACATCAAATTAAACAGCTGAATGCTGACAGATCTTGTGATGTTTTGGGAAAATGTAATGTTGTTCAAAGCACTTTCACTGAGCTCTAGTTTATTTAAATAAAACTATTTAAATAATTACTTGACAAGGCTATTTTGGCAGCATTACAGCAAGTAATGAAACATTTTGCATAGCAGTTTATTAATAAAGTCAGTATTTTTATTCTCTATCACTCTGAGATTTGCTATATGTCTGCTTCTGGATAAACTAGTGACACAAATATTTTGTGACACTGGAGTCATACTCCAGTCATATAGCATCATAGTCACCTTGACAGTCTCTGACATGCTGGAAGGATGATGTAATTATTAGAAGGCTGAATCAATAAGTGCTAACAGCATTAGCTCTTAAGATGAAGAATATGAACATTAAAGAAGTCTAGATTAAAAAAAAAATCTTTAAGAACTGTTTCATCCTGGAAGTTTTAATTTTTAGGAGGATTAAGTTTATATTTTTAATTTTGATGTGAATAGTGAATTTCCTGAAATATACCATCTGCTTGCTCAGCAAATGTATACATTAAGCTTATCATTTTCTCCCTGTAAGTGTAATTGTGCTATTTTTAGATTCCATAATGAAGGTCTTGGTAGAGATTTCTCCTTGTTATCTACCAATTTAAATTTATCACTGAGCATGTAATAAGTAATATCACAGGCACTAGTGACCACCCAGTAGTCATAATTCACTCAAACAGGCAGCTTTGTGATAACCTTTGCTTAAGGAGGGCAAAGATGTAATGAAGTCTTTAAAAAACCTTCAGTCATAATCTGCCAAGAGTTCAACCAAGTAAACTCAAATGTACTTTAGCTGCAATTTTCCCTAAGACTATCAAAGAGGTGTGTGCTAGCTTCTGATGGAAGTTTGGGTAAAGATTTATCATGAGTATGGAATTCAGATTTGCTCTGAACAATTTATCAGATAGATGTGATAATTGAAAGGACTTTTGCTTAGCATGGGACAAATAGATGTTTATTTGTTCTCCACTTAAATATGCTGAGCAGGATATGTAAAATTCAGTAACATTCTCTATCCTGGAAACATTTATGAGGAATTTAGTTGCTGATTTTTTAAATTTCATTCTTAAAACCAGGACAGTTTAGGGTTTTCTTCTGTGCTTTACTCCTAGGTGGATCTCCTCAGCCTATTTCTGAGCATCCTTCCATTAGGGACTTCATTTTTGCTGTGTACAGCTTGGAGACCTTGGCTGTCTGGCTCAGGCATTCACACACAACCATGCCTTCAGGTGCCCTGTTTTCCAAGGACTGATTGAAATGCAAAGTACTTCTGGAGATGCAATTTTCTGATGCTCGCTGCTGTTTATCCAGAGGAGTTTTGAAAGACATCTGTCATACTCAGTTATGGCAGGGTATTGTGGTGAGCACTTTACACAAAAAAACCCCCTAGATTCAGGGAACTCATGGGGTGGGACAGATGGGCTCATGGACACTGAGGGACTTTGTAAACTAGAATATTTCACTACATAGGATTTTGATTTAATAGCATATACAGCATTTTAAATTTAATTGATTGGGATGTTCCCTAGAAATCTAGCTTTTAAGATCTAAGCTGTCATGATAAGAGATATATAAAGTTTGTTAGAAGTGTGCAATAGTCCATGGGAAAAAAGCTGTCTACCTCAACTATGTTATGAGAATATTAAAAGTTTAATACAAAGAAGTTGGTGGCATAGTATCTCTGGCCCATAGCAGAGGGCTTCCATCTGGTAAAACTATGATCACAGAATCATCATATAATGGCCTGGTTTGGAAGAGACCCTAAAGATCCAATTGCTGCTGCCATAGGCAGGGACACCTCCCACTAGACCTAGCTCAAAGCCCCATCCAACCTGGCCTTGGACATTTCTAGGGATGGGGCATCCACAACTTCTCTGGGTAACCTGTTCCAGACTCCCACAGCACAGAATTTCTTTCTAATGTCTGAACTAAACTTGCTCTCAGTTTGAAGCCATTCACCTTCGTCTTGTCACCACATGCTCTTGTAAATGTTCTGTCTCCATCTTTATTGTAGGCTCCCTTCAGGTACTGGAAAGCTTCCATAAGGTCTCCCTGGAGCTTTCTCTTCTCTGGGCTGAATAGCCCAAATTCTCTCAGCCTGACTTCAGAAGAGAGGTGCTCCAACCCTCTGACCATTATTTGTGTCCCTCCTCAGGACTTGGTCCAACAGATCAATGCTCTTCCAGTGCTGAGAGCCCCCAGGCTGGATGCAGCACTGCAGGTGGGGTCTCACCAGAGCAGAGCAGAGGGGCAGAATCCCCTCCCTTGCCCTGCCTCCCACACTGCTGGGGACGCAGCCCAGGACATGTTTGGATTTCTGGGCTGCAAGTGCACATTGCTGATCATGTCCAGCTTTTCTCCCTCCAGCCCCGCCAAGTGCTTCTTGGCAGGGCTGCTCTCCATCTGTTCATCCCCCAGCCTGTATTGATACTGGAGGTTGATTAATTACTTTAGTTAATATCCAAAGCATGAATTTACAAATCAGTCAGAAGGGATGGGCTGTGGTGCTTGTCCTTTAAGTAAAATGCTATTAAAACTCTGACTCTGGATAAGAACCCTTCTTGTACCTTCCCCAAAGATGAGGTAAGGTCAGCCTACAACTGGTTAATTTTCTTTGGCTGGTGACACACGGAGATTTAATGTCCTAAGGTGGACACATGTCCCATGCCATGGGCTGACCGACCTCCACTGTCTGTGAGGAGCCAAGACCCTTCGCTCATGCACAGGCACGTCTGCATTGTCTGTGTCTGGGGCCGAGTCCCACCCTGGCTTTTCTCCTTCAGAGACTCAGGGTACTGTCTGGTTTTGATAACAAACAGCTTCATGGTTTAGCTTTGGGAATAGCTAAAGTGCAGTGCAGCTACAGTGTCCTTTAAACATAGCTTTGAAATTATGGGAAGCAACTTATTTTTTATTTAATAAGTGAACTTATTTAACTGAATTTGTATTTAATGTCACCCAGTTGGCACAGGGTGAGAAAAAGGAGGAAAGGTTACTGTTAACACAACCTGGTTTTATGCTGGCTGTGGAATTCATGCTGTTGCAAACCCTCTGAAGTACTTTCTAAAAAGCTGGTGTAGAAGAGTCTTGCCAGGACAAGTGGCTTTTCATGCATTGTTTTATTGACTCACATTTGATGGTTTCTCGTGTATTTAAAGGCTGAATTCCAGTCTCTAGGGAATGACTCAGAAACCATTTAATTTTGAACTGAATTCATTTGCAGTTTCCAACAGAGGCATCTGCTGACCAGTTATGAGAGGGTCTTGGTTCTTCTGTACTACCAATTGTAATCTCGTGACATGGTTTATTTTGAGCCTCCTGTGCTTATACTAGATCTTTTATTATAAAGGAAATATAAATATCTTCAAAAGCAATGCCAGTTATTTAAAAAATCCCACCCAAATATGAAAACATGTGAAAAACTCACTCAAATAGTGCTCACTTTCATGAATCATAGTCTAATAAAAATAACTAAAGATCCTGTTTTGTCTTTATTTTCATTGTTTTCTATAATTGAAAGAAATTTCCTCCTTGTTTTACTAGTAAAAGAAAATGTATTGTATTCCCACTACTTTATTTGTCACAAACCCTCCCTCCCCAAAACATCTTGAAGACAAGTACTTGCACCAGAGAAAAAAACATGAACTCTGGAGTAGTTAAAAATGGGATATAGTCAAGTAGATATTTTCAGAAGAAATAATTGTAGGCATGGTTTTATGGGTTACACAAGCCACATGAACAAGAAACCTTGTTTATGTGAATTATTATTATTATTATTATTATTTTGAATAATTATTATCACTATCATTATTATTATTGAATTAAAACTAAATTTATTAAATTTAGTAATAATTCTAAATACAAGGGAACTTGCACTTGAAATCCCCATCCATCTTATTTGCGGCTTGTTTCTTGAAGTGTTTGGTTGGGTTCTTTTAAATGCAGTTCTACAGTTTTCAGAATAAGAGTGAGAAGCTGTCAATCTAATTAGAGCAGGCATTCAAGAAGTAGTAGGAAGATATAAGTAGTTTAAAAATTATTCTAATGCAAGGGAAAATAGCTTAGAGTCTTCATAAGCAGATTTTGTATTTTTGTGCCCTGAAGACAAATAATAAATCCGAAGGGTTTCAGGAAATCAGTGCAATGAAATGACCTTTTATGATGAACAGAAAGAGTTTGGAAAACAATCTATGAGCATTCTGCAGTTAGATTGTTATTAAAGCACTGCTTCATCACTTCATATGCAACAAGAAAGGTACTTGCAGCAGGATTTATTTAAACAAGGCAGACAACATTAAGTGGAATCACTGTTAGTCAGTGCTAACCTTACTTTGTGGCTGAAGCCATGCTTCCTATTCACATAAAGTGCAAGAGAAACAGTGAATATTCATTTGATATCCAGGTAACTCTTATTTTTGGAAGTATGATATAAATACTACCTTTTTGTGTATGAACTTTGGTACAAGTCCACATTTTCAGTGTAATTTGAGCTTTGCTTTGGAAGAAATAAATGAGTGATTAGTTTTAAAAGTGATTTTCTGACATTAACAGAAAACCTGGAAACAGTGCTGCTTGTAGGTAAATATAATTTTCTATTTTTTAAGTGATGATAAGTTATTAAGACAACAACCTCAGGGCTTGATCACAATTTAAGAATGATGCAGTTTGGGGTGATTTGGCCCATTTTGGCACATGATCCCTGTGATGCCAGGGACCCATCCCCAGGAGGGAACCTTTCAGTTTGGCTCTGGTCCCTGGTGCTGCAGGAGCCGTGACAATGATGCTGTAGCTTGAATGTGTGTGGATTTAAGCTCCATCTTAAAGCTGGTTATGGTCATTTATCTCCTAAATTCCTATTGCAAAATTGTTTCAATGCTTCATTTGCCTAGTGATTAAAAAGGATCTAAATTAGAGTAAATTTATTCAAGTCCAGTTTCAATCCTTTGTTCTTATACCATGGTTGCCTTTTGGCTTAAACAGCTCCTTTACAACCCTGTGATATTTAGTGATAGCAGTCATCCTCTCTCTAAACAAGACAAGCTCTTTCTGTCTCCTTTTGTGACATATTTTACATTCTTCTCATCATCCTAGTAGTCCTTCTCTGCAGCTGCTCCAGCCTAAGTTAATCTTTTTTGAACACAAGCATTCATAATTACACACAATAATTGAAGTGATGTCTTAGCAGTACTTTACCAGCACCATACTAATACTTCCCACATCGTTACTAGAAATAATTGAGCTGATGCATTCTAGGGCAGTGTTTGTCTTTTTTCACACTGGTAGCTTATTGTCAAACAGTGATTGACTAATGTGAATTGAGCTTTCTCCTCCTCAGTCATTTCTAGCTTATAGCTGAAAGTGTTCTTGTTATTATCTAAAGTGCATGACCTTACATGTTCTACAAGAAGTAAAGAATCCACTTTGTGTACTTCTTTTCCCAGTCATTAATCATACTCTGTTTAAAACTGTGCCTAATTTCTAATTTTAATGTTTCTCCTTTGAACTTCCAGGAGCTGTTTCTTGCTGTGTCTTTAGCAGTGTGTCTGAAAGTCCTTTATTAGGGGATATTTTCTTTATGTTAGGGTAACTTATGTACTGAAATCAAATCACTTTTAAATTTCAACTAGTAATTTATAACCTATAGATATTGAACACTGAGTTCCTAGCGTAAGGGATAATTTTTATATCTAAGGAGAAGGTATATGGCAGATTAGCTTTTTTCCCCCAGACTTTGGAAATTTTCAGCTTCTTTCTAAAACTATGAACCCCAGCAATATGTATTCTTGCAGCCTCAGTTCATAGAATCATAGAA
Organism: Corvus cornix cornix; assembly: GCF_000738735.6. Classification (NCBI taxonomy): domain Eukaryota; kingdom Metazoa; phylum Chordata; class Aves; order Passeriformes; family Corvidae; genus Corvus; species Corvus cornix. Next base: position 12,131,229 of record NC_047057.1, on the reverse strand, counting down.
TGGTTTGGATGGGAAGGAATCTTAAAGAACAGCTGGTTTCAAACCCCTGCCATGGGCAGGGACAGCATCCCCTAAACAAGGTTCTTCAAAGCCCATCCATGGCCTTGAACACTTTGAGGGATGAGGCAGCCACAGCTTCTCTGGACAATCCATTTTAGTGCCTCACGACCCTCACAGCAAAGAATTGTCCCATCAATACATGCCCTTGTGAAAAAATTCCTCTCCATCTCTCTCTAGGCCCCTGTTTGGTATTGGAAGGCCACTGTAAGGTCTCCCTGGAGCCCCTTCTCCAGGCTGAACAATCCTAATTGTGCTTCATCCCTCTAATTAATCATCTTTGTGGCACTCCTCTGGACTCACTCCAGCAGGTCCACTTTCTTCCCTTGTTGGGAACCCCAGATCTGGATTCAACACTGCAGGTGGGGTCTCACCAGAGTGGAGCAGAGGGGCAGAATCCCCTCCCTTGATGTGCTGCCCACATTCCTTTTGATGCAGCCCAGGATACGTTTGGCTTTCTGGGCTGCAAGTGCACATTGCTGATCATGTCCAGCCTCTCATCCACCACCTCCCCCAAGTCGTTCTCTTAAGGGCTGTTCTCAATCCACTCTCTACCCAGCCTGTATTTGTGCTTGGAATTGCTCTGATGCAGTGCAAGACCTTGCACTTGATCTTGTTGAACTTCATGAGCAGCTTCATGCTCCAATTTCCTCAGGACCCATGGATGCATCTCAGGTCCCATAGACTTGTGCACTTTAAGGTTCCCTAGAGGGTCTCTAACCTGACTTTCTCCTCCAGCAGGTGGTTCTTTGTTCTGCCAATACCTGCCTTTGCCTTCTGCCACTTAGGTCGTGTGGCTGGAGCACTTGATAGTGAAGACCAAGGCTATGGCACCAGTCCTGTCACCATCTGTTGATTCACCAGAGTGACAGAGAGTGGGTCAGGTTGGCAAATGGGTGCCTCTACAGCTCAGAAGAGAGCTGCCTGCTGGTGTCACCTGCCACCTTTTCTCAGTGGCTCTGTTTGTGGCACAGGGAGCACATGGGGCTGCCTTACTGAGTTCCAGCATCAATCCTGGTGTGATGGGACTTTCCTCTTCAGTACTGCAGAGCGGTGAAGTGGTTCTGCACAGGCACCTCAGGCTTTAGGTAAAGTCTCTTCCTCCTGCTGGTCCTTGTTCCTACAGGACTGGGGGAGGAGGATTGTTTTGCTGTTTTTAAGGTAGGTTCAGTTTACCAAATACTCTGTTTACCGTGTTCCATGTGACTAACCTATTCACTATTTGTTCCCACCTGGCCAATGTTTATATCATTAGAAAGTGTCACAGTTGGTGATTTCAGATCTTCCAGATTTCTGACGAAAATGCTGACTAATATTTCATGACAATACTCAAGAAAGTGCTATTTAGTGATGATTTATGAGGGACAGCTGGCTTAAGGGATTCAAGTGCTTAATGCCATAAATGTATGTTTTGTTATTGTTTAGGACTACTTTTGAATATAGCGATATTGTATTTTTAAGTAAAGTGACTCAGGAAAGGCTAAAAATGAAACTAAATCAATCAAAGTTGCAAATTAAAATAAAAGTTTCAGAATATTCTGGTTACAAAAGTATTATTTCAGTGAAAACAGATTCTATTGTTTTTCTGCTCTGCTAATTAACAATGGAGAAGAGTTGTTATTATGTGAAATTCCGTCAGTTCAACAAGAATTCACTTGATTAATACATGCAGAATAATACATGTTAGTCAAATACTGTTTTCCTCTGAGATCCCATTAAAAAATTGATCAAAGTTTAATTACAACACAGGCCAGTTATGTTTAGATGATACTGAAAACAATAAGGCCCTTCAAATAATGGGAATGACACAAAGAGAATCAACAATTGTCATGAGCCAAACTGGAATTCTGCAGATTTCAGTCAAATGGCTGAACAATACAGGGAAAGGTGCTCTTTTGCTGATGGCACACTGTAATGAAATGACATTTTTCATTCTTTGTCTGTCATTTTAGTTTCAGAAGTCACCTGAGGATTTGAAAGGTTTGTACAGAAGCTCTTGGATTTTGTGAGCATATTATTCTGAGAAAATTGGTGACAGAAAAACCCCTGACCAATATATGCTGGATTTTGTGAACCCTGGGGGTTTGCCTAGGAATTAGCTGTTTGATATTTACTTGGTTCCACTTCTTCTCAACAAGGAAGGTGAAGATAGCTCTGTCCTGTTGTGAGGACTGTCATTTGAGATCTGCTTGAGGAAGGAAATGGAAGGGATGGGTTGCAGAGAAAATCTGAACAGGGATATTTGAGGTCTACAGACAGTGTGGAAGCAGAGTAGAAAGAATGGGAAGGTAGAGAGGCTGAGGGGAAGGATGTTTGCTGAAGCAATGGGAACAAGGGAGAAGTAAGCATAAGACCAGAGTTCAAATGAACCTGTTCAAATGAAGCTGTTTAAGTCAAAGTATGAACAATTAACCAAAGAACCCAGATGTTGAGTTTGGGGCAGGAAGAACTAGTGGTTTTTTACAAAATGCATAAAAAGTTTGTAAGTCAGCCTTCAATTCACAGTCAACACTCCTGGAACATACTGCAATATGTGGCATAGCTGCATTTTTTAATTGAATGTAACACAGTCCATTGGTGGCCCTTCAGAAAGGAGTGAAGAATAGGATGTTCTTTCTTTGAGTAGTTATAAGGAAGAACCGCATGACCACGCACATCAGAGCTCAGTAAAGCTCCATGGGAAAAGTAAAACCTCAAAGCAAAAGTACTGCTATTCCTGCTTAGACCATCTGACCAAAGAAAGGCCTTTCCTTCAGGAAGTATCCTCCGGACAGAGTCTCAGAAGCTCTAAAATAAGATTTTCTATGATATACTGGATTTTAAGATGTATTTTATGTACAAAAAGTACTGATGGAACAACAGGAGCTCCAGGAAGGAAGCTGTGATCAAACTGGTATATTCTCTAGCAGAGATCCAATTCTAACAGGATAAAGATATCTGATACTGTACTAACTGAATCATTTTTCCTGTAAGAAGACCTATACTGATGTGGAGCACACTTATATCTACAGCCATACTTGTACAGATGTAGACATTTAGCTATTACTTTCTTGTCCAAATGCTCTGAGACATTTCAGGCACAGCTTTGAATATAGCCATACATTCATTTTTTATGAATAAAGCATCACATTAAAACGATCCCCTTCAGCAGCAAAGATTTGAGTCTTGAAGGTTATTCTCAACTTTTCTGTGCTAATATAGCATCTTTTGTTACCTTCACGATTTCAAAGCACTCCAGAGAGAACCAAAACCAACCTGCCTCACCCACTATTGTTCAGAGATCTATCATGACCTCTCTGCAATCCAGGCTTTTTGTTCTAAATGTTTTTCTTTGACTAATTTTCAAGTAAATCTTACTTTTTTTCCTACTTCAAAAGTAAATTAGATTTACTGAGGTAGCTATCACTAATGGCATGTTTCTCCTGAAGTAATCCACAGGTTACATGTCTCTGAAAATTGCCATTTGCACAAAGTGAGTAGAATTATTTATAAAAAGATTTTAAAATTCTGAACACCACATCTGCAATGAATATTGGGAATTTGTTTTAGCTCACAGGCTATAATCTCTATCAAGAGTCTTTTTTTGATAGTAAAATAAAAGGTGCCTGCTAACAAGACAAAGATTTCTTTCCTTCGTTTTCTTGAAAACGGCTGTATTGTAGGGCTATGTTTGTAGCAGGTATTAAATTTTTTGTTCTCTGTAATCCTTATTATCAAGGAATGCTTGAAAACTGAGTGGGACATAAGTTATAGGTAGTTTTCTGTGGAGCCCATCACAAGCACCCATTTCTCCATGTTGTTTATAAAAGAACTGTAATCATTTCCTGTGTGAAGACTGCCTCATTAAGCATCTAAAGTATAGGTTCAAGTGGTCTGGACCATTCCCATGGGAGCTATCAAGGGCTCAAGTGTTTACTCAGTTTTTATATAAGTTTTACAATTTTATATATTCTTATCAGTAGCTGACTTAAACTGAAATTAGCTGAAAGCCAATTTGGAGCTGCTCACAGGAGTCTAATTATTCAGAAAAGTGATTTCAGCATAACCAAACAATTATCTTAAGATAGCTAGTTCAAGTGGTATAAGCTGTTGGTATGGTTTGGACAGATCTGGGCTTATGTCACGCAGTGTGAAGGTCTGTGTATTTGTGTGTGATAAAATGCTTCATTTCCTTAATTTGCTATTTTAAAGGATCTCTTAAATGTATCGTTTAAGAATGAACAAGGGAAAAAGAAGCATTCAAAAACTGGAAGATCATATTGCATGCTTTTGGTCTTTCCATCATTACTATTTCTCTATGGCTATGTATTTGAAGCTTAGATGTCATCTCCAAAGAGCGATCTATACTTTGTACTACACTGCATAGAGCTGTGTAAGGAATAATAAAACTGTATGTATCACCCCAGAAAAATAGTACACCCATATACCCAGTAATGGCAGCCCTGGAGCTTCTGACATATTGCCAGGACAGCCTGCATCTCCAGTTGCGCAACGCTTGTATTTCAAAACATTTAAATGAAAAATAGGTGGAAAACTAAATACGGAAGTTATTTTGAAGTGAAGTATGGTGATTTGTTGAGATAAATTGCAAAATAAAGACCAGGCAGTGTTACAAGTGTGGAGTAGGTAAATTCATTACAGCCACCATAAGCGATGACAAATGTTCTACTATGAATATTTTTTGGGGAAGCAGGACACAGGCATTCCCCACTCCTCCATGCCTTTGTTCACTTGTAGACATGGAGCATCTTCCCCAGGTGGCCACCATGGTGTCATCTTCAGCCTCCCTCTGGAATGCCTCTGTCACCATTTGGGTTCACTTGTATGGCCATGGCTTCAATCTACCCAAGAAGAGATTCAATCAGTACAACATTCTTCCTCAATGATGATTTGGCCACTGCACTAAATAATACTCTGTTAGTTAGCTTTAGGATGCCACATTCTTCCTGATAAAACTATCTGGCATGTTTGGCCCATAGTGGTAGATCAACTGGAACCTCCCTAATCCATGCAGATTAGTCAAGCGTTTATTTACCAGAAATATCCTTTTATATATTAGTTTATCAATGAGCAACAGGATCCAGAAGCACTAACTAAAACAATAGATACCTTCCAAGAAAAACACCAATGCCAGGTTAGAGAACACGGGCATGTGGAGAAGAACTGATATTTGTGAGAGCTGATGTTACAGTGTGAAACAGCAATGTTACAACTGCAAAGTATCTGGAAGTCCCAGAAGAAAACACATCAATTAGCATGCAAGGCAGAGCTGAATTAATGTAAATTAGGAGACCTTCTCATTTTCTGAACTGCTAATCGGCTTTGAACAAGAAAAAATATATTTGAGACCTTGAGATGGAAAGTTAAATTTCTCCCTTAGTGAAACGCACACTTTTTTCATTATTGCAAAACAATAATGAAGGGGGGAACTTCCCAGTAGAGCTGCAGCTCTTCAAGGTATTTTTCTTTTTAAGGGCAGATTAGCACGTCAAAAAGCAGAGCCATGTTTTATCTTTATATTTTTAGCCTTCTCTTTATACATTAATGGGACTGCAGCTCTCTAGTGTAAGTCCCTTGGGTGTTACTTTGACTTAGCGTATTTTTTAAATCCTTTTTAAAACCACAGTATAATCTTGGAACATTTATCCTACTACAGTCACAGTGGGGGGCATCAGCTGAGAAAGGCAGGCTTTCAGAAGTGTTGATTCATGGAACTGAAGCAAGCAAGGTTTAAGATTAAATTCAAGCATCTAGTTGATGCAACAGGAGCACCTGGGATGCTCTGCTCACGCTCACACCCCACATCTGGAGTTCAAATATTTTTCCCATTTCCATCCCAAATTCTAAAGTGCAACTCAGACCTTCTTACACATGATCTTTAGTTTGGTGGTGTTCTCATATTTCTGTAGGTCTGGATAAAGCTTTCTTCTTTTCAGCAAAACCACGAGTTGATTTGAAAGTTATGCAGTAGAGGGCTCCTGCACACTATTTCTGTAGCACACTTAATTTTCATGCATGCTGTGATATTGGCTGCTACCATATGGACATTGATTAGGCTTCAGATGTGAATATTGTTTTCTGTTTTCATTTTGTTTTCCATAAGTGCATAGGACACCCAGCACAGTGGGGGCTGCAGCTCCACCAAGTGTGTGGAGCAGTGTGTGCCATTCTGGGGGAAACAGCTCAGCCCTGCCTCTGGGTCAGCCCAACAGCAGCTTCATGGACACACCCCCAGGACTATATTTTCAGATCCTATATTGAACATTAAATGAGTGCAGAAGATCAGCCTTTACCATTTAGTCATAAAGTGCTCTTCTGAGGACAAAGACTTCAAAAACTGCAATCTTTTTCTCCAGTAGTTTTGGTTAACATTGATTGATAGTTTATAAGGGGGTTACTGTTCTCGGTAGCTTGTTTTTATTTGCCTTTCTTATATCTGATCTGAAAGTGCTTTTGCATGTTTAGGATTGATGATGTTTTGTCTAGAAGCAAGTTTCAGGCAAAGGAATAAAATGCAGCATTCCTTTCTTCCCATTCTTGTGACTCTCGACTGACTGTATGTGTTGTCAGATAGAAACAAAACTGCAGTGTTACAATTTTCTGTCTGTGGTATGTATGTCTTAATATATACCATATGGCAGGGGGCAATGCACCAGATTTTTTTTCATGGGTGATTTTTTTTTTTCACTAGAGTAAAAGTAGTGATGTGGGAATGAATTAGTCAAATAATTTGCTCTTCTTCTGAGCTTGTTGGCTGTGATTATTTTTGCTTCTTTTGATGTGTAAAGCTTTGTATTTAGGTTTTGTTTCCTGAAAATTTTTGCTGCTGTTCATGTTTGTTAGCTTGCAACGCATTTTCTGAGGAGTTTTCTTCTGATGGGTGCCATTCTGCCTTCAGTGGGCAGAAATTCAGCCTTCTGACAATGCTGCCCTTCTCTTCGTAATATTCTCAACATTATGGTCCATTGCTGACCAGTGGGGGAGAGGCAGTATGAATTGCAAAGATCATTGCACAATTTAAGATAAACCAGGAGGCAAAGTAAATTACTGCACATTTTACAAGGGAAAGGGAACAACTGCCAGACTTTCTGTTTTGTCCTGTAAATTGTAAAAAGAGATGTTAAAGATGCATAGAGAATTAAAGCAACTTCTTGTGTGTTTGTAGAAAAGGAAATTTTCTTCTTTTTTTTTTTTTTTTTTGCCAAAAATACCACAGAAGTCTGCAAATCACAGTTGATATATTTGTTTTGATGAGGAAAAGCATGAGCAAGGAACACTTTGATTTTCAAACTCCAGCTTTACTGAGTACCTGAATATCAAAACTTCTGCCTCTATTCCCCCTGTGCATTTCTCTGGTGACAATGAGGGGAGACTGACTGAGATCACCCTGGTGGGGGTCAGTCAGGTGCTGGTGATGGATGGGATCTCAGCCAGGCTGGCTGTGCCCTCTGGGTTCCCACATCCTGCTGCTGCTACACAGCACACTCACCCTTACACAAATGCTTTAGCCCAGACCTAAAGCCTTATCACCACCACCAGCCTGCCAGCCACAGCAGTCCCAGTTTGGTGCTCCTATGCTATAAAAGCGGTTGATGTAATAGGTTTGTGGCTACAGAGGAGGCAAATCCAGCAGGTTTTGTCCTGAAACATCAGAATATCTGTGGAGAATACAGCTGGTGTACAGGCCTGTGCTTCTTTCCACCACTAATTTGATCTGGGCAGAGATACTGGTGGATTTCAGCCAGCAGCATTGAATTTCAGCATAGTTTCAAAAAAAGAACTCCTGGCAATTGACAATTTTAATTGAAATTCCACCATTCAATTCATAATACCATTTTTCCAGCCTCACGTCTCCCTTAACTCTCCCACCAACTTGGTCAGTGATTTCTCTGCTCTCTCACCCTTTTGCAGAGGCTGAGAATGGCCATGGTGCCCATTATGAAGCTTTATTTATGGTTCTAGTTTTTATATTTATGAATTCTGAGGAATTTGTAGCAAACCAGCAATACTGCATCACTGGTGTCAGGTGCTGAAAAAAGGCAAACATCTTACTCTTGATCACAGTGTTACAGACACTGTAAGTGGTGCTTACAAACAGTGCATGTGCTAGCAGTTGGCCACGTATAAATGTCTGAAGATAAAACCATAGTCTGTCATCCCCTCAGCTGGCTTTTCCCCCACAGATGCAGCTCTCCTGCCTGTGTGCCATCTTTCCTGAGCAGATAGGCTTTTGTGAGGCTCAGCTGTCCCAAAAGTCTTCCAGAAACTGTGGGACCGGCTGTGCCACAGGTCACTTCAGTGTCCCAGCAAGGGCATATTATATTACTAGTGACATTGCTTACATATTTCACCTTAGTGTAGACATTGCTGAGGCTGCTGTAAGCCCAGCTGTGGGAAGGGGGATCATGAGACCTGGAGCAACTCCAGGACTGCTCCTCTGAATGGAAAGTGCATCTTATCTCCAGCTCTGTGGAGATGTTGCAGTCAATGCTGGTGAGGGACAAACCATGGCTTCTGTACATGTCGTACTTTTACCCCAGACTCCAACTACAGTGAGCCACTCTCTCACTTTCCAATCCCCTCCCCACCCCATGGGATGGGGAAGAGAATCAGAAAAAGGTAGAACTTGTGGGCTGAGATCAGAACAGTTTAATAATTGAAATAAAGTAAAATATCGTCATAATGAAAATGAAAAAAAGAGAAAGGAATAAACCCAAGGGGAAAAAAACAAACGGTGCCCAATACAACTGCTCACTACTTGCTGACCAATGCCCCTCCCATCCCTGAGCAGAAATTGGCAACTTCTGGCCAAGTCTCCCCAGTCTGTAGACTGAACATGACATTCTGTGGTATGGAATATCCTTTTGTCCGGTTCGGGTAAGCCGTCCTGGCCATGCTCCCTCCTGGTTTCTTGTGCACCTGGTCCTTGGCAGAGCATAAGACACTGAAAAGTCCTTGACTTAGGGGTCAGCACACTGAGCAACAACTAAAACATCAGCGTGTTATCAGTGTCATTCTCATACTAAATCCCAAACACAGCACTAGGAAGAAAACCAACTCTATCCCAGCTAACCCAGACAACACAATGCGTGGTTTCAAGTTGACTTTCAGATCACCTGAGATAAGGAACTGGGAGATAAAATGGGATAACTTCCACAACAACATCACTCCAAAACAGGAAGAGATGTCTGCAAATGATAAATACTCCATCTGGAAAGATTTATATGGAAGTCCCTCTGGTTTCATTAAGTAGTTATCGTTATTGATTGGTTTGACTGACTTAATTTGCCTTGAAGGAAACTATAAATTTTAAAGCATCATAGTTCACCAGTAATGTTGATAACAGAGATATAAAGAGTAATTAGAGACAGTACAAGTGCAACCAAGATATGAGGCAGTAAGTGGGTCCTGTGGTGACTGAGGCAGGGACGGCAATGAGGGCAAATGCAAAATATGGCTGCGGGCAAAGGATCAAAATAGAGGAAATGCGTTACAAGGCAGACTGCTGCCATGTGGTGATCTCTTAACCCACTGCTTTTCTGATGCCATGTTCCCCCTCCCGCTCTCCCCTGCCCTTAGCCCTGGCCACTCCCTCGGTTTCTCCCTATTGGCTCCTGTACCCCAACCCCACCCAGGGACTGCCCTGAGCCCCTGAGAAAAGCCCCCTACGCCCAGACCACAAGGTCTCTCTGCCTCTGGATATCGCATGGACGAGATGTGATTAAAGTCCTCTCAAACCCTCATGGAGAGACCCTTCTCTGCCTCCTTCTCCATCAGTAGTTGTAGTGCTGCTAGCTGCTGGAGCAAGAACCACAGGGCCAACAAAAATGGACTACGGGAGGGCAACCATGGTCACACTGCCCGAAGCATCCCCGCTGAGCTCTCAGGAAAGCTGCAGCCTGCTAAACTAAACCTAGCAACTACAACACTGCCAGAAACCATTAAGATCATTTAAAATAAATTGAAGAGGGACTTAGGGTTTTGTAGGTAAAGCCATTATCCCAATTAGTCATGCTAGGCTATAGAAGAGTAAACAGGATACCAGGAAGTGTTACCAGCAACCGTATAGCCAAGAAGAGATGTTGTCACTGTACAAACCAGTCAGCCCAGCACAGCTGAGTCTGGGGCAAAGATTGGTTAATTTAATAAAAACAACTTTTGGAAGCTACTGCCTTTGAAAGGATGCTTTATAGATCCAATCGGGATGCATGTATTTATAGATGAGTGTTAGGCAGTTACATTTTTACTGAGCTGTGCAGTGATGTTCTAGTTACTGCGCAGCAATGTTTCATTTGATGTTCCTTGCTCTGGTCAGCAGGGAGGTCTGGTTGGTTCACGGCTCTGTTTAAGTGAGCAGGTGAGGATGGTCTTGTCAGTTAAGACTGCTGGTTCACAGTTTCATCTCTACTAAAGCAAATCTGGGCCAATTCCAGGGGCTCCAGTGCTGCTTTGGTGAATTGCCACTGCTGTAAGGAGAAGGATGCTGGCTGCTGGCTCCGAGGATGAGTCTGGTGGGAGCAGATGTCTGGTGTGACAACAAGATGTTCCTTTGTCACATTTATCATTGGTATAAACCCTATCAAGCAGAGTCTGATGTTTGGCTCCTGAGACACAGATTTACATTTGCGAAGTGGAAAGATTCAGAACAATGCAATATTTTTTGGAAGTTGTACAAGAGCTGCTCATATGGATAAGACACCATTCAAATACAGTAACAATTAAAAAAAAAAGTGGATGCAAACCAGGGACAGTTGCTTTCCTTCAACAGAATAAACTGGATTTTGGTGCTAAAATAGAACCTATGAAAAGCTAGTACAGAATGAAGGTATCGGCCTAACAGGTCTATAAAAAAAAATATGTAAGTTGCTATTATAAAACATGCTGGGACTATTAGGAAAACATTTAAAATATATTTTGGCTCAAACCTTTGGAAATAGATTTTTTCTTCTATATTTCAGCAACACAGTAACTCATTAGCATTTTCTATTTCTATTACTGCTGGTCCCTGTTTACTGTTACTAAATCAACTTTCCTTGGAGCAGTTAGTGCCATGTTGCTCTCTATGGAGCACTTAGATTTCAGCAGCAAATTGTCTTCTCACCCCTTCTGACAATGGCCTGAAACCACCAACTCACTGCGGACCAGGGTCTCACCACCCCATTCCCCTGGCTCATGGAGCCAAATCACACATTACACAAGGGACTCATTCAGTATCCTGAGAATTATGCTATAGAAAGGGGATATTCTCTTCCCCTGCTCCACAATTTCCATATGTGTATCTCCTGTTAGGCTTAATGAGACCGGTACTCATAAATCCCTGAGATGAAATTATAACCCTAAGTGGGTTCCAACAAAAGGCTGCTCAAAAGTTTTGATTAACAATCCCTTTAAAGTAGAACATTAAAAGAGAGGTTAAGCAAAAATATATCCTCTCTTTCAGAGTAAATTTTCAAAAATCTGTTCATTAGTGGTTCATTCCTGCAAACTGGTGTTTCTAGTGAAGGGCTTGCTTCAGTAAATATTCACAAATGTGGCTATAAAACACTTCTCTTGTAAGCACCTAAAAGCCCTAAACTGAACTGTTTCATACCTGACTCCCACTTTGTGAATGTAATTCAAATGTGAACTTGCAATAAATTATTGTTTTCAGAACTATTAGGAAAATACATTTAAATTTCACATATGAGGTAAAAGGTTATAAAACCCATGCTTCTTACCTCAAGTGTGAGTCACTTCAGCACAGTGGTACCCTCTGAAGAATTAGGTTGCTGTATTTAGGCTCTGGTTGTCTCCTGACCCCAGAAGGACTTACGGATTTTAATGACAGAGTTTATTAGGATGTGATACACTTACCTGTCTTTTTTTCTAGTGTTCTTATTAACATGTGGATGGTAATTTTCCCCCCAGCATTGCAGATAGTGAAAGGATTTATTATTTAATAGTGAAGCAGTAGTAATAATAATAATGAAACAAAGACCTGGCTCCAAGAAAGATAAAGGTAACATATTGCTGGGTGGAAGAATGTATCTGTTGGTTGCTGGTCTTTTCTTTCTTCATACTGTTTAATTATTTATCAAACCATCCTGACCCTTAATTGATCACAAGGGCTACCAAGTGCTTTAGCAGTCTGTTACATTCTGTCAAATGAGATGTTTTTTCTCTTGTGAAGCAGAATGAAATCACCCCCCCAAAATCAATCGGCAACAGCATATTTTAGCTGGGTGGGTGCAATTCACTTAGGGCCGTAATCTGCACTTTTACTGTGGTTGAAGGGAATTTGCATGGGTAATTTAGTTACCTTTAGCTGGCTACTGGCCTGGGTAGAAACTGCATGAGCTCATAGCTTTATGTTTGTGTTCATGCTTTAGAAATTATATTTACCAGCTCCAGATATTTCTTTACTCCCAATGGTCCATTTTAACACAGATTACTGATGTTTTCCTTAAAAATATTTGGGATTTCTTTTTTTTTAAAGACAAAACCCTCCAAAAACAGGAGCAATTTGATTTTCTTCCCATAACTAGTTCTAAAATTTTAAGACTTTCACTGCAGGGTCCTGAAAGGGGTTCATAACAGTTTAAGGATGTTACTCAAATATTCTTCCAGTAACTAAAACTAAGCCATTATTTCACTCTCTGTAGCATTCTGTGGAAACATATATTTCATTTTTATATATTTTTACAGGTAAGGCTCAAAAAGGTCCTTTAAACATCTGAAGATACGCAAGATAAAGGGAGGTTCCTACCTCTGAAAATGTGGTCTGAAAGCTGCAGCTTCAACAGCTGTAAATAGCACTTTATGTCTATATACATTCAGATTTTAACCTCGGATGTTCCTTAAGTGCTTCACTTGGCTTTCTGTGAGTCCACATTTTGCCAGCCACTGGTCCAGCTGTGCTGGGGCCTCTGCTGCTCCTCAAATAATGTGGAGAGGCACATGGCTTTCCCTTAACTTGCAGGAGGACTCTGATTCTGCAGCAGTCCTTAAGGCCTGTTCTGTGGGGATTTTACTGAGAAGCCAGGCTCCTTGTTAGTAGCCACCAAGTTGTCACTTGTCCCAGCACTCCTGCATCTGAGTGGTTTAGTCTTACATGTGACAGGAGCGTGGGGGCAGCTCTCTGTATAACTGATCTTCAACTTCATAGAGAGGATGTGCTTCTGGAAAGTAGAGATTTGTGGGCATAAGCTCCCTGCCAAAGTGATTGCTTTAATTGATAATAATAAAAAAAACCTCCAATGGCTACCAGAATCTTTCCATTTTGAAAAAAAAATTAATCATCCTACATTTCCCCTGGTGCTGCATGGGAAGAACAAGTTGCAAGCCCTGGTTTGGCCACCTCAGCATGGGATTCAGCACTGGAGGTGTTTTCGGGCACAGCCCCTTTCGCATCACTCCCTGCTTTGTAACACCAGGCAGAACTGTGCCTACCTTGTGGATTTGTGGATAACCCTTTGAGATGCTAGAGCATGGATGAAGAATGTAGTCCTCCAGCTCTGTTTCCTAAGGGAAAAGATGGTTCCTAGGACTAGGTACTTTATTGTTACATAATGCAAAATCTAATTTGAAAATGTCTGTTTCTGACTTAAATTTATTATCTACTAATCAGGAATTATTGCTTTCTCAAAGATCTCAGAGTTATTTGGTCATTTAGAGCTTTTTCTTCTTGGTTTTTCATCAATATTTTATGTTTGGCATTTTGCTGTCACTTACACATAGTTTTGAAAATGGAAGCATGTAGCAGATAATCAGTTTAGAAGGAGCAAAGCCAAAATGTGGTCAGTCAATTTACACCTGTATTTAACGTTCACCCTCTTATTTAATATCATACTCAATTAATGTAATAAATAGGAAATGGTACACTGCCTGCCATCTGGTTCATCACTGGAAATTTAGCTTTAATGAAGGATTTACCAAGGACCTTGACATGCAGATGAGCTCCTTATATGAAGTTCTGGTTTAGCAAACTGTTTTCTGAGGAGGATATGTCATGTTGTAATACAGAACATTATGTAGTTACATAACTCAGGCTAAGTCAGAGCTATTGCAGATCCATGTTTCTCAGACTTAGAAAGCAGAGAATGATATGGCTCTTTCCTGCTTTTATCTACACCATTAGATGCTTCCCAAGCTCTGCCAGTAGGAAAGATCATCTTTTGGCTTCCAGGAGCCCAAACGGGAGAATGATTGCTATAATCTATTGTTCTCCCTTTTGGAGAAGCTATACAACAAGGTGAAAGTAATGAGTTCAGGATCAACACTTGAATTTGGTCATTTGTGGACCACCTTAATCAGTATTTTCACGTCTCGCTCACCTTCCTGTATGACATCTTATAATAGAAGCAAAATATTTCCCTGCATTAGCTGTTACAGCCCTACTAGTGATTCTGATTATCAACAAAATAATTTTAAACATTTAAATATTGAAGCTATGTATTTGTCATCTGACTTAAGATTTTCCTTTCAATATTTTTCTCTATCTGTGCATTTTTTGTATTTATTTTACCCCTTGAAATCTACCTCTTCACATAGAAGTTCTTTGATTCAGTGACTACAGATACTGTATTGAAAAGAGCTAGGCACATTTTTTTTAAATTTACACAATAAAAACAGCTGCTGAGTTCCCTCTTGAGAGGGACTGAGAATGTCTAGTTCCTCTCCTAGCAGTGCTGTTGGCAGGTACAAAGCATGTCTGGGATTTGAATGGTTATAATGGTTATAATGATTATACTGAGAATCCTAAAGCCTCAGAAATTTTAGAAGATGGAGAATCTAGAAAGTGCAGATGTCTGAAATGTCATTATGATGAGTGCACACTGTAAAAGCCAAATCAAAAGGAGTTCAGAGAGATTCTAACAGCTTCTTTGCATGCACCACATTTTAGATGGGTAGCTCTCACAAAACTTTGAACATTTCAGTATTCATTAAGTCACATGGAAACACTTGATTTTTTGATAGTGTTTATAGAGTTTTATACAAGATCTTAAAATTTTACCTTAAAATTATTAGTTTTGTAAACACTAGACTTGAATGTATATTGTTGCACTGGTCACCTGGGTGTGAGGGAGATACCTATAGACAGCACTGACCTTGATTTGCTATGGGGCAAACATGCAGTCTGAGATGCAGCTTACCAGTTTGGAGAGGGGCTGGAGGAGAAGAGAGGAGCTGCCTTCCATAGCAAGGGACTGCAAAAAGACTGGAAGAAAAGGAGTGAAATATTCTTTGTCCTTAATTCAGTGAGTTCTTAGTATAAATTGAACTTTTCATTGTTTTTTTTGCATTTTTATCGTTTTTATGTTTGCCTTTTCAATAGGAAACCTTGGGATTTTTAGGTTTTTAATATTGCTGTCACTCACTGAAGTTGCACTATTTAATTGTTGTTAAATGTTCTGAAGGCTCTGAACTCCTAAATGGAGTTGATGTACTCAGTAAAGGTCCAGCAGAAGAGGAGGGTTGTTTTTATTGTAAAAATTACGACAATCAATTATTAATAAAATATAAAGACAACATGGTGATAAAATTATAAAACTGGGATTTTGAATGATTGCTGTACTATTCATTGACTTTTTTTTTGGAAAAAAACTTGAATGAGTTGGGTTTTTTAATTGTTTAGAATTTATTCTAGTCACTGCAAAATTGTTCTTTTTTTAAACTGTAAATCAAAGGAAAAAGAAATTCTCCACAGATGTGGTATGTGTTTGATGTATTAGACACATTTTTGCAGTATACTGCCTGAAATCTAGGGAGTTCATTAACTCGCAAGTTGCTGCCTGGGAGGGAAGCAGTCATATTTCCCAAGCTGGTCTGCCTGTCCCCTGGCTGGGGGATGTGTTAGGGCAGCCTTTGTCCTCCCTTGTATTTGGCTGGCTGTGGAGAAAGGGGAATTCCTTCAAACTGAAGGGCTGTTCCTGCTTCTCCCCTGACAGCATCTGTTATTTAGTTAACCTGATAGTCTGTGGCTTGCTGCTTCCCATCGTACAGGCAGGGATGACGACAGATGAGAGCTGGTGCTCTGCAGCAGTCCCCAAGACCCCAGCCCACAGTGCTGAAGTCACTGGCATTAGCACAAACTTCAGAGAGAGGGACAAGGTCCACAGCTTTGGGAAAGAATCAGAGATACAGCCTTTCACCCTGGGCAAAGTAAAGCAGTTGTCTAAATAACATTTGCTCTGTGAGGGACCTCTCTGTGAGTATTTTTGGACACATCTGTCCCAGCAGAGCACTGCTGCAGGACTTCAGCAGTGAGAGCAGGGCAATGAGCCTGGGCACCAGTCAAGTGGGATTCCTTAAGGATGTTAATGCCACCCCTCCCAATTAGCCAAGAAAGGCAAATAAAGCAATACAGCATGGCAAGAGATGTCCAAACCTCATCTGTCATCTGTAAGTCATCTGTATCTAGTCTCTTGCCATTAAGAAGAGTCAGTAAAATACCATCTCTCTGTATTTCCCTACCACTGATCTCCAGAAAAGAGGCTCCACTCAGGGGAAGTTGAGCCTTCTCTGTGACTATCCTGACACAGCGAGCTTCAGCATCATTTGGGGATTTGAGCTGTGACTGTGTGAATGGCAGAAAATCTCATGTGTATTCTCAGTGGGGAACTAGCTGAAAAACCCTGAATGAGGAGGTTGTGGTTGTTTGTAAAAGATACAGGCAGCACATCACCTGCTTCCTCCTGTCACTCCTGGGATGGATCACTTAAATTCACTGTGGCTCATTTTTCCCCCTCAAAAAGTGAAGCTGGTTTAGAATTTCATAGCCCTGAGGATAAATAACATCCATAACCTTGAGCTGTAGTTTGTCATACTCACCGGTACCCGACTGGGATTTCAGACATTGCTTTTGGTCTATAAAATGTGAAATGGTTTGCTTGTGAGACAGCCCCCACTCCCCACAAGGTGCTGCTGGCATCCAGTTCCTGGGGACACCAGGTGGAGCAGAGTGTTTGCATTAGGAAGGATTCATCCCCCTGCTTGACATAAATCTCTCACTTGCAAACTCCTTCCACCTCTGGATCTGTGGGGGCTTACGAGAAATTGCTGCATTCACATTACAGGAGAATTACCAAAACCCCAGTAATAAAGGATGCTGAGAGTCAGAGATGGGTTTTACTTCTCTGTTGTTGTTTGAATTGCAACAAGCTAATTTGGGAAATACCAGCCACTATAAACTATGAGATGCAATCACCAAACAGCTGACAGTGACCTTCTTGAATGCAGTGGTGCCTGCTCCCATTCCCTTTTCCTTTTGATCCTATTAGCAATGTTTCAGCCCATGTCACTGTTTTCTCAAATGAAGGTTCAATATTTGAAGTAACTTGGAACAAGGCATTCTCTTCTAATAACTGCATTAAAAAGAATAGTTTCATCATTTACTCTTTCATGTACTAGGAGTAAAGGTGTAGTGATCCATTCTGGTAAGATTGCCTTCCTTTAAGCCAAAGGGTGTCAAACAAACAACCAAGTTTGCACTACTTTGTAGAAAACTACAAAAGGGCTCCAATGGGAAAAAGATTGCTGTCAGACATTGTTTTATGTTAAAAATACAGTTCTTTTGTCTAATGATGAACTGTAGAGAATTCCAGAGGGAGGGATTAATAGATGACATTTACATTCATTCGTATATTAGAGGCATGTATGAAAAAGGAATAAAAAAAATATCAAAGGAATGTGTACTGGTAAAACTGTGGAAGGTTGCTGCTTTTATTTCAGATCAGAAGAGTTCATGAATCCAGAGCTCATCTCTTTTTTCCAAATACATGTCTACTAAGAGATAATGCCTTTCTCTAAGAGCTTCATTTTTCTTATTAAACTAGAACATTTTTTTTGCTTCAGGTGTTATTTTCTTTTAGATCTGTGATGGGTGTAAATAAGGTAATGGAATAACTGATTTACAGTAGCTGTGATCCAGCTCCTCCTTTGAAAATGCAAATAGTTCCTCTGGTATTGGCCTCATGAAGACTAATAGCAGTAAATACACAGAGCCTTGCAGTAAATGCGAAGTCAGCCTTGGCTCAAGCAAAGGCCGGCTCCAGTATTTTAATTAGCATTAATTCTAATTACTTCATGGCACATCCCTGGGGTTTTTTCATTTTGTGTTGCCATGATGAAACACATGGCAGATGCATTTCTCGGTCTGTTAGCACCTTGCAATGAGCCATTAACACATGTTACTGTTTTCTTCCTCTGCGTCTTTCTCCCAGGAATTATGTCTGACCACCAGTTTGGAAACCAGTTCATGTGCAGCGTGGTTGCGTCCCATGTGAGCCATCTCCCAACCACAAACCTCAGTTTTGTCTGGATTGCTCCACCTGCAGGGACGGGCTGTGTCAACTTCATGTACGTATACACGCCAAGCCATGAGCAGATAATCTCTCTGGAGATAATGAAATGATCTAACCTGCTCACTCTGCCTGGATAAAAGAGTCAGTCAGAGTACACTGCCAAGTGTAGACTTTAATTTGAAGTAAGAATATTGAGTTCTTCCTGGCTGAAGAGTTTCTGTGCATATTAGGACTTCTTATTTTCAAAGCATGTAGGAAGTCTAGCATTTAATTCTTCTTAGTAATTAATCATATCATTGATCCTTTTAAGTATATAGATCATTTGCACTGACCCAGTCTTTTAACTGTTGCATTTAATATGAGTTAGAACATCACACAAATATATTATTCAGATTGTAAGCATCAATATAAAATGCAAGTATTTGAGAGTAGCCATACTCAAGTATTTATTCTCAAAAAACACTCTCAACTTCTGCTGAACCAAGGATAACCAAGAGGGTTTTTTTGGTAATTTGTTTTAAAGACATAAGTTACCTTTGATGATTTAGTACCAAATAAAGTTCCAACAAAATAGCTTAACTTGAATTATTAGCATATATATTACTATATTTTACCTTCAAGTAATTTCTAATGATTTGTCCCAGAATTTTGGTAGACCAGATTTGAGTGAGAAAATAAACCAAGAATGCAGTCAAAAGCAGAAAATGTTTGAAGTCTGACATTTTCAAAGAAAAAAAAGGCAGACTGCACCCTAATTCAACAAGTGACTAATTGCAGCATTTCAGAGGCCTTTTCTGTGTTTTTGTGGCTGTCCTGTTGTCAAAACAAACCTTCTTCTGAGTATTATTCCCTTTCAATCTATGCTGGGAAGCAGCAGGTAAGTGCCCCACATAACCAGGTCGTTTTACTGCTGTAAAAAATAAAAAATGAGCGACTGAATTCTTTGAGAACATAAGTTGTTGATGGTGAGCACAGTACCTGTAGATTGATTTACCTGTGGCTTTGATATTTCCCCTTACCTACATAATGCACTTTTTTTGCCTGTACTGTCAGGATACATTATTTATTAGCTGTGATGGCAATGTCAAGACATTTTTGTTTCTAGCTCTCTTGTCTTCTAAACATCTAATAGTAAATTGAGAAAAAAAATGTCTTTATGAGTGGTAACTGAATTGTGAGAGTGTATTTGTTGTATATACAACAGTTGTATATACCTTGAGGAAATCTGTCAGCTATGGGGTTTATAGGTCCTTTAATTCCTTTCTAGAGATACTTTTCTTTGTTGATCAAGTTGAAGCAGCTAAAATTTGTTCTTTGAGCTACCTGTACATCTTCTCTGTGTGCTCGTGCTTGCTCCCTTTCTTTCTTGAATTTTTTGGTTTTCCTGGTATTCAAGAAATAATTGTTGAATTGTGGTCCTAACTTGCACAGTGACTGTGAATGTATTTGTTTTTGAGAAGTAATCCTCCATTGTGAGTTTTGAGGTCAGTTTCTAACCAGTCATTCATTTTCCTGTGGCCGATTTTTTCCATGGTTTTGTAATGGGTTTTTGTTCATGTTTGTCATTGTTGAAGAAGAGCTGACGAGTAGCTCTACAGAAATACAAATACTACTATGAATGCCGATTCTCATTTCTCAGTTGAAGGAAATATAAAGAGGAGAAATATGTTTTACCTCTAATCCTCCTCCTCAATTTTTCTTCAGCTGCCCACACTTTCTTGCCTCAGTTGGTGTTTCTCCTGCTTACTAAATCACAAGTTGCAGTAAACAAAGCTATTTTTGTTGTGCCGTGTTAGCCTGCCTACCTTACCCAGTTCCCTGAATTCAAGAGTTCCAGAGGACTCTATCTTGTTTGTCTTCCTTTTTGCCTTTATAGCAAATAATAAACAAGATATTTTTAACACTGTAAATTTAACATAAAGTTTAAATTTAGTATAGATTACATTTAATATATAAATTGAATTATTTTTTGTTTAACTAGTGTAAATTGAAAGTATTTACAAAAAACACCAGAATTCATAGACTCTGACAAGAGTGCAGTATAGGTAAGCACTTCCTATACTGTTTGTTGCCAATATGTCTGTGATTCAGATCAGCTCATTAGTCTTTGACCTCTCTGGGGATGGATAATAAGGTTATTAATTAACATTAGCTTTGACGTGCAATTTTTGAGTCTTGATACCTCTCCCTGGACAATTCTCTGGAGGAACTGGACAAAGGTCACCAGACAAACCTCTCACAGGCCAATGCACAGATAGCTTTTATTAACTGCACACACTGTTGACTGTTCTGGCTTCCACTGTAATGATGGAATTCGGTGGATACGACACGGAGAGGTCACAACCCTGTAAACATCGTGGGCAAAAGTCCCATTCTCTTCATCTGCGCTTTTTGGTGTGTTCCTCTAGAGCTCAGTCCTGAAAAAGACAGAAGCCATCAGAAACAAGATTCGTGCAGTGATGCTGCCAGCCTGTTCTTCTTCAGCTCTTGTATCCATTGGTAACCAAACGAACATGACAAAGGAGTTGAGATATCAAGATACTAAGTTTCATAAAATCAGTAGCCTGGCAGACCATTTATACCAGTAAATCTAGACATTCCCAGCAACAATCCTGCCTGCTACAACACAGTTTGTTTATAAACTGCCAGAAATATTCCTCCTGTAAATCTGTCAGTCTCCAGTTCCCAGTCTACTCTGCATTTCCCAGTCACAGTGAAGGAGGATGGCTCCTGGCCACATTTAGGTTACTTAAAAAGCCAGTGAGGGACACACAAGGTATTGCTGTGTTCCAGGATGGGAGGACGAGGAAAACTTTCATGTTCTGGGATAAAGGGATGGAGGAATGCTGTGGGGAGGAATGTGGGGCACAGATCTGCAAGGAAGATGAGCTTATTTCTGTGTATGTGAGATGCAGGGGCACAGAAAATTGGGATTTACACCTCGCACACCAGCTTGCCAGCACAGCTCTCAGCTTCTTCCCCACCCCAATATTCCTCATCTCTGCAGTTTGATGCAGTCCAGTTATTTACATTGCACACAGCTCTGCGCCACTGCCGGCTCTAAATGCAAGGTTACCTGATGGAGCTTTGCATCTTTCCTTGGCTCAGTGTTTCACTCAACAAGACTGCTCCCCAGTTTCACCAGGAAAAGGGATGATGTAGAGCCCTGTGCTCCATGGGGTGGCTGGAGCCAACCTATTTCTGTGCAGAATGAGGCAATAGCCATTTTTTTACACGAGTTGTGTGCAAACTTATTTTCACTCTGTTGGGTTTTTTTCCTTGAAGTACTTTATTGTGGCTACTAAATAAATATTAAAAGTACCTTTTTATGAAATACACTTCTAAGAGAAACACTAAAAGCTGTTGGTGTTCCTGTAGTACATCTTGGTGTAATTCTTTAGCATGTTTTCACCATAGATACCTCCAACTGAGTGGAGGAAATAAAAGCTAAAGTGCATCATTTGTTGCAGAATAGTTTTCTTAGCAATAACTTAGGACTATGTTAAATAGGTATTGAGCACCAGGGCCTCCCAAGCAAATTGCCAGGATCTGTAAACGCTCTCTACCACCACAAAATAGTAGGTCCTCCTTTACACTAACAAGTAATTTCTCTGATTGTGTGCAAATTTGTAAAATATTATCTTCATAATCCTTCAGCTAGGTTCCGTGGTTTGTAATTTCTGCTCTAAGCTCACACTAACCTAGTTAAAGCTCAGCCTGACAGCAGGGATAATAATGGCTGTTAAGCAGGGTGGCATGCTGGGCTGCATCTTAGGTTGTTAAGCCTGTTGTTTTATAGATGGCTTAACTTACTAGTTTGCAAAAGTGATAAAGCTGACCTAAATAGCAAAAGCATATTGTGTTTTGACCACCAGTGGGGTTTATTGCAGAAGTTCCAGCTATTATATTAAATAGAATTGTAGGCTGTAGAATATACCTAGAAAAAAAGTATTTATCTTATGTAACCATTTATGTCAGTCATTGAACAGGTGTCTAATAATTATGATTGTGTCTATATATTCACTATAACTTCTAGTAACAGAAGACTGGACTTCTGTAAAGCTGTCTGCCTGAGTCTGTAGGCAGTGTCTAATAAGCTAGTAAGTACTAAAAGGCCCAGTCACATCTTATGTGACACTAATTAGCACAGCTTATGGTGCAAACGACTCAGTTGGAATGGGAATAGCTGTGGTGGTGTCCCTGTATGAAGACAGAGGTAAGACAGCTGTGGTGGCCGAGGCAGGGCACTGGTACATTGCTTCTGTTGAGGCAGCAGCAGCTGATCCTCAGTGCAGCTCCTGGAAAAAGTCTGGGACTGAATGCTGAGGCAGACAGCTGAACTGTTGGAAGGCATTTTCAAGAAAGGAGATGTGTTGTTCACTGAGAGCATGCCTCTGCCCATAATCACCTCAAGTTACAACTTCTTTCTGGGAAGTTTGAAGTACCCTGTTCCAGAACCAGTCTTCTCATGCCCATGTGTTTAAGCCTGTCTCAGGAACTGGCAATGGTGTTAATGCATGAACTCAAAATATCATGCTGTACAAACACTACAGAACATAAAGACTGTGATTGAGAGACTTGGTTACCTATTTAAAGCATTTATAGAAAACCTATGATAATAAGTATGGAAATATTGAATAAACATCCAAGAAGATTACATGCTTTGCTATATTAGTCCTCTAGCCAGGGTGGGAAAGGTCTCTTGTCTGAAGGAAACACATTCCCCTGGTAAACCACTTAGCTAAACTGGCATTTAAGACACTGTTTACTGTGGTTTTTTCAATTGTTTGTAAGAAATACAAAGGATAAGCTTCAAGATTAAGTACACAATTATGTTTGTACACAATGATAACACACACCAATAATAACATAAAAGTAAACAGAAAATAACATCTATCAGAATTGAGGTCCCTTAGGTCCCTTGCATTTATATATAATCAACTCTTAATTATATGGTCATGTAAGTTTTCTCCCTCACATTTGCATGATGACACAGAATTGTACACTGAAATACATTGTTGTTCGCAGCATCCTAGTTGCTGCCATGATCTGAAATCTGTGCATTCAGTTGAGGAGTGTGCCATAACACATATGGAAACCTTAATGTACAGACAGCCTTGACTTTGGGGTTTTGTAAAGAAGCAGCTCCCTGCTTCAGATAAATGCTGCATTCCTCTTCCTACTCTTTACTGCAACAAAAGGGTGAAGCCAGATATTCCATAGCACTCTTTGTGATATTGGTGTGGACTCTGGATCAGGGATTGTACAGGCAGCACCAAATAAGAGATAGTCATTGTTTACAGTCAGGGTAGTTCCAACATTAGCCCAGTGTTGCAGTCATTTTTATTTTTCCATATTGCTTATAACTTATGCCTTGTAGAAAAAAAAAAGTAATCAGTAATTGTTCCTTGCTGGGGTGTCAGTTTAGTGGAACTATGAAGAAAAATTACTCCTTTGCTTGGTTTTCCACTTCCCTGAGTAGAGGCATTGTTGTGCCGTCAATCAACATTATGTGTAATATTCTGAAAATCACGAGCCAATATTTGATTCCTATCTTGGCTCTGCTCTCATGTCCCATTTTGATGTGGTGCCCAGATTACCTCGTTCATCTTCTCTGTTAATTTCCAGTGCCATGCAAACACTGTGCATGGAATCATTGTGGCTCCTCTAACTATGACCTCAAACAGCAAAGACTCATCTGACTATGAAGAATTAGATTTAACTTGTCTGTTAGTTTTGTCTGTTTTGTGTAAAGCTGACAGAGCTAACTAATGAGAAATTGGGGGTGTTTACAGAAACTTTTTTGACAGAAGATGTAACACAAAGGGTACTGTTGCTGCCTGTTCTGAGCTTCCCCTCCCCCTCCCCAACACACTTGCCTCTGCCATGTGCTCTGAACTCCTTTGTTCCAAAGCGCGGGCAAAACTAAATGTAACTCAAACTCTTCAGCAGTGTCTGATTGGCCGGTCACCCTGGGCCTGCCTCCAGTCCTCCCCTTTCCCATTCTCCGAATAAAAGAAAGGACCAAGGCAGGGCCCGCTCTCTCTGGCTTTGCAACTCTTTCTGCGAACGTCTCTTGTTGTCTGTTTCTTTTGAAAAGTTTTAACTGCGGGCAATTAGGCAGGTCGAGAGCTGTATTTCTCCCTCTTTGATTCTGCTGGTGGTATCAGCTTTGCAGTTACCATTTGCTGCTTTTGGAGCTACTGAAATGCTGGATTGCCTGTGCTACCTCTCTAGGCTGCCTGAGGCTTTCCAAGGCATTGAACTACGAGCCTAGCCGGTAAAAAAGCTGAAAGGATACTTCCACAGGGTACCATGATGGGGAGTATTCAAAAGTGTTCAGAGCAAAGCAACAAAACCATGAGAGAGGATGAAAGCTGGTTGCACCTAACCTTCCACTCCTTAACAGGGGTTTTCAGTTGTTTTCAACTGGATATAGGATATGTAGGTAGGTATTTATGTGAGCTGCATGTCTGTAAGTCCCCTGAGGGTTAATGGATGTGCAATCTGGTTCCACAGACATCCAGGGTCTGACATTCAGTTCTACATCTAGGGAGAGGTACCTGCAGGGTTAGAAGGTCTCTATAGCTCTACTAGCTTCCTTACGGTATTTCAAATTATTTTAACACTTCTAGGCAGCAGAATTAAGACCTAGATCTCCACTGACCAGAATGGATCAGTAGCTACATAGCTTGCTCGTAGACCTTTATATAGGCCTATATTTTAAGATTTTTTAAATGTGAACTGGAATCCCACCCAGACAGACTCAGCTGCCTAAACATAAGCATCCTGTACCAACTCATGAAAATGATTTTTTCCTCCCCACCACCCTTAACAGTAAGTAATTTGTCTGTGTCAAGAATTTCCAACGAGTGGGCTATTCAGCAGTTGAAATCTGCTAAAAGGCATGAATAAAAATGGCAACTTTGTAAAGTTCATAAAATCTTGCAATTTTTTTCCTTTTTCCTTGGAGGTGAAATTTGTTGTATAATATTCTCTCAGATGACTGATACTCCTACTAAAAGCCCACTTTAATGAGAGGACTGCTCAGTTTTTAACCTTTTTTCCAAGTTTGTAGACAGCAGGCCATTTGTGATTTTAGACTCCTCATGCTGTGTAGTAGGTATAAGAAAACAAAGCCAGAAAAAAAATGGTTATGTGAGCATGTGTTTAAAGTAAAAGCACAGGAAAATTCTATTGGTGTTAGTTGAACTTAATTCCAAAGACAAGCAAGAAACATAAAATGCTACTTCTGTCAATGTTGTGCAATGCCAGAGTAGAAACTGCAATATTACACAATATTAGGATGGTTTCTTTTCTTTGTGTGATGGAAATTTATTATATCACATATTTGTAGTGTATGATAGCAGAAGGAAGCTCAGTATAGCCTTTGGCTTCTCTGTTAAGGTTTCCTTGTGGCTTCATATAGGACTCTGGCACCTCCTGCATGAAATAAAATGAAATTTAGTAATTTTCTACTGGTATTATGTAAATAATAAAAAGGTCATGGTGAGAATTACTTCCCTTCTTACAAATGTTCATTTAGCAATTCTAGAATCAATTCTAGAGATTAGATTTTACTTTCTTCCCTTTCTGCACAACATCCTCATTATTTTTGTGCACGAGACCATCAATTCACAATCTGTGAATCAGTTATCAGTAATTGTGTTTAAAATTCGTACTTGAATTTTGATAAAAATATCTCTGAAATTTACCCTCAGGGTGATTTTTCGGAATGTATTTTAGTTCATCAACAGCATAAACCTTTGTTTCATTCAAAGCATTGCTTTGTCTTCCCCTTTTCTCAAAATGGCTTAATTTTGAAAACATGACTGGAGTACAGAATATATTGCACACATACCCAACATTTTGTCTCCACTAACAGGCTTTCCTCTGTATCAGAGCAGTTGAATGAAACGTCTTTTGCCAAGTAGTAATGAGAACAATAACAAACCTTTCAAAATGATATCCTGAAATAGCCACAAACCAGTTTGGGGGAGTTGTTTTGGAATGTTAGCTATAGAAAGAGTGAGCACTAAACATGTGGGGAACCATTCTCTGCAGGTAGATATATAGTGCGTAAAACACGAATACAAGCAAAAGCAGAGGACAATTGTAAGAGATGTTATAGAGAGAGAAACTGTCCGTGCAGACAAGCCTGTAAAACTAAATACCATGTCTGCATGGAAGTCCCTGGTAACTCTGGAATGTCTCCTGGTGGACTGATCATTTCAATGCCATGTCTTAAGCAGAGAATGTGTCCAGTGCATGAATGAGCTGGAGTTAAGTGCATTGTCTTGTTTTTGGGAAGTCCTTAACTTCTTGCTAAATGCCTTGGTGAAGACCTCAATCCTGCAGGGTGCTGAGCACTGGCCTTGACCCAGCAGAGCAATCATGCTTGTTCATGCTGTCATCAAAGGCACAGACAACACTTTCTGTATTTTTTAAAATTCATGCCTTCAGATTATTTGTTTGAATTCTGCTTTGTTTGTGTACACAGGCAAGGACATATAAGGATGTTCTGACCATACTCTTAGTTCACACAAATTAACTTCTTTTTCTCACCTTGTTTATTTGGAAGAACTTTAATAGAGTGATCTACAAAGTGTTATGTAGACACGCAGTAATATTCAGAATTCTCCCTTTGTCTGTATAACAACGGTCTCCTCACAGTGAGTTCTAGTAAAAGTTTAAAAACAAAAAAGAAAGGAAGCCTTAACTTGAAGATATCAAAAACATTTGTTCAGCTTTTTCTGACCTCCTGCTGGGAAGTTTTGAATTTGAGTGTTCAGGATGACCATGACCTCAAATTAGCTGACAGAATGAACTCTCTTGTACAGGAGAGTTATCACCTAGAAGAAGACTTGAAGATGCTACACTATTATTCAAATAATAATACATTTTTATTTAAAAGCATATTATTGAAGTATTTCATATACCATTTTGCGGCTGTTGTTGTTGATTAATGGCTGTTTTCAATACATATTTTACAGGTACCATGGCACTGTAACATTGGTTTTGGGTTGATGGCATTGTTTTCCTTACTGTTTTGGAGTGGCTCGAATCTTTTTAGTTCTTACTAGAAATGTAACAAATAAATTTTCTGTTATAGCCTTCCGAATATCCCTCTTAGATCAACATAAGCTGTTTAGCACAAGTAGTAATGTACATTCATTTGAGCCATTTTCTGTGAAAAATGCATTTTAAAAGTCTTAAAGAGTAAGAAGGTCTCCAGCAATCTCTGCGATTTCCCACCCAAATAGGGAAGAGTTTAAAATAACAATTTTGAAGAAATGAATAATGGAAGAAAGTCATTCTCTGTCTTTATTTTCTGTACCTCAGCAGTCTGAGGTAGAATTTTGCCCGCATTGAACACATTGCTGCAGTCAGGAACTAAAAACATGCTACACAAATTCAGCCAGCTCCTATCACCATTAGTGTTTATGCAAAGCATTATAACTTATATGAACAAATTACTTTGCAGAACCTACTTACACATTCAAAGAGCAGTGTCCTAAACTTCCTAAAATACAAAAAATAAACAGTAGAAACACTTCCAACCAATATCACAGACAGTTTGGCAAAGCAGTGAAGATGTCAGGGCCATAATTTGAATGATGGTTTTAACACGCAAATAGAGAGAGAATATGTATGGTGAGTTAAGCAGCATAAAGCTTTTCTTCTAAATCCAGATGTAGGCATTAACTCGCATATTTGAGATGGCATGCTTATTTGCTAAGTGCAAAGATGGCTAGAAAAAGGCTTTCCCGACTGATGATAAAAGCTGGAGTACTCTTTAATTTTGGTTACTGCCAAGCTTATTTCAACAACCACAATAGTTACTTGGCTTCATACCAAGAAGTGGCAATACAGTACTTACATGTCTATGGATCAAAATTAGATGAAAAATTGCTGTTTCTCATCTCCAAAGCCATTTGCCACACATTATATGGGCCTCAAGATGCCTTTTGTAATATGTGATAACAGAGCCAACTGAAGCATCTGCCTGGGAAGAGATTACTTTAATTATGGACTCAATGTCCTATTTTCTGCTAGTGTTCCCCAGAGAATTTCTTACTGCTGGATGAGAGGTGTTATGATGCACATTAAAACCTACAAGTCAAACAAAAGAGGTTGTAAAAGTGAGACAAGGACACCTGTAGAGACCCCAGTCTTGTATTCAATGGCTAAAAAAATAGCCCTGAATTCTGTGATGATAACTTTTTAATTAATCTAACACCTGTTAAAACACATTTCCAAAATATGTAAAAAAAGAATGATAAAAAAGCTTGCCTTTTTTTCCTTATCCTACGATGTTTTGTAAAATTGATCAATCCGTAGAAGTTTTTAAAATGCTCATGTTTTCCTTTTAGTTTTTTCAGTATAGTAGTTACTAATGATGTAGTGTGGAAAATGCAGCAAAGAGGTTTCTTGTTAGCTTCTATTTTTGTAACATGCGAAGTTTCTTGTCATTAAGAATTCATTTGCCTTCTGCTGTAGTGTCATTGATCACAATTAACTCACTTGATATTAAAGTGGATGTGCTGTATGCTCCTATAGAAATTCTGTGTAAATCACCATTGATTTAGCACAGTTTAATGGATACTTAAAATATTTGTCATTCTCTCTTCATCAATTAGAAGAAAGCCTAGAGATCTTCATTAGCAGCTGCTGCAATGATGAGATAAAAGTTTTTCTTTACACGAAATACGATGGAAGAGCTGTAAAGATAGCTTGAAGATGCTGTGACAGCATGTGAAGTACTGGGAAATTTTCTTAGAATTTGGAAATTTGCCAAAATTAAAAGGGAAAATGACATCTCTATAAGATACTGAACTTTAAAAACAAAGCAAAACAACAACAAACAAAATAAACCAAAAACTATTTGAAGTGTATTTAAAATAGAGGGCCATATCTGCCTCTTTGATTTTGTACAATTATTAGAAAGGTTTATTCTCTTAAAAAGAGTGAAAGCAATGCTCATCCTTTACAAATACTATCAACAAACATTAGGGATTTTTCAGTGTGCTGATTTTATAGTAACTGTCTCTAGTGAAGCCCAACCAAGTCTGAAAAGAATGTTAAATGGTCAGTACTTCCCTGGTCTGGGGGAAGGGAGTATGGCGATCTCATAGCATAGCAAATGAAAACAATTACCTACCCCTGCAGCTTCCAGCCCCAGGAGGAGCTTGTCAGGTAGGGGTCACCACATGTGTCTCTTCTTCCAACACCATTTCAGATGCCTGGGGAATACCTGCTCCAAGCCTGGTCTCTGCTGCTATATAGGCTAAGTTTGTAAACCCAGTCACAGCATGATGTGCTGGTGGCTCTGGCTCAAATATACCTGACCTGCATCTGCAGGGTTGAATTTGGGTTCGGAAGTGGTGGCACCTGTTGTGTCTGGGCTGTGGGTATGCTCATTAAGTCTCATGGTGTAAGCTTTAGGAAGTGGTTGGAGAAAGCTGAAATACTGTAGGTGGCTTTGCCTGGAGCCATTCTGGGTTAGGAGGAGATGGAGCTCAGCTCTCTGCTGTGTACAACATGGTGGGACACAGAGACACGTGGCCCCATGGAAGGATTAAGGATTAAATGTTAGATCCTTTTTCCATCTTCTAGGGTTTTCACTGTTGTTGTTTGGGGTTTTTCTTTCTGACTCCTTCCTCTGGCTGTAAGAAGCTGCATGGTGCCAGGGTTTAGTGGAAGGTTTTAGCTCATAAGTAAGCTGGAAAAGCCCTGTTCTGTGAGACCTTGGATCAAGTTGGGAACTGAGTCAATATCAGCTGTTTCCAGGCTCAATGCTTTGCCTTTTGGTTTATTACTGAAAATCTGGAGAAAAGGGTGAATGAATACACATGGCTTAGTGAAGTGACTCAGGCCACTTTGCTTGGTCCTGGATTCAGGACACACAGACATGTGGGAGCATGGCTGGTCAGTTACTGGTGTCCCTTCTGAGATTTTGGGAGAGACCCTTTCCCTTCATCATCTGCGAAAACTACATGTGCCTGAATCCCTATGCCTGGGAAAATTCCAGTACCCATGTACTTCTAGGGCTGGGCTTCCTCAGCTGCTCTCCCAGCTCATGTGCCTTACATACCACCAGATCCCCTTGCGGCAATTGAAGCATGCTGAAAGTCATGTAAAATTTCAGCCCTGATTTCTGCAAGGACAGACATTTCAGCTGTGACACTCTACCTTGCCAGAAGCCATGAAATCTGTTCGGATATTTTCCTGCTTGCCAGGGAGAGCTGACCTTTCCTTCGGGTGAAGTGTCCAGCTCTGGAGCTACTGTTCCTTTTCTCTAGGAACTGGCACTGTGTTGTGAGTCGCCAGTGTTCTTAGCCAGAACTTCATGTTTTAAATAGTATGGGAAATTAGGTCATCATTCTAAATATTTATGTGCAAATTGTTGCCTTTTTTTGTTTCAAAAAAGGCTCCAAAAGGCTGGAGCTCTGCTGTTATTTAACATGATGAAATGTCATTACTTAAGAATGGTATGTCTCCCAGTGGCTTTGAGCACTGGGTTTCTTATTCTGTGGAGCCTTTAACTTGTTAGGGAACTTTTTTTCTGATTGATTTCAGCTTCAAGAGTCCCAGAGTCAGGCAAGTAAAAGGGTGGAAAAGACAACTCTGCATCTGAGTTGCTCCTTGCACTGTCAGCTGATGTTGTCTGTAGCTCACATCTCTCTCCTGCTTAACTTGGCTGTGATTGTAACTGCTCGGAGGTCTCTGCCCATCTG
The DNA here is from genome assembly GCF_000738735.6 of Corvus cornix cornix. Lineage (NCBI taxonomy): Eukaryota > Metazoa > Chordata > Aves > Passeriformes > Corvidae > Corvus > Corvus cornix. The sequence continues at coordinate 12,100,154 of NC_047057.1, read as the reverse complement.
GACTGGAGGCTACAACTGCACTGGGGTGGCTTCTGACTCTTCCACCAGAAGAGATCTGCATCTTGGATTGCATGGGAAGGGGAGGACTTGGTGTTCCAATCCTCCTCTCTCTTTCAAAGCCACATGAGGTGTCCCTTGACTAGAAACCACTAATTTATCATTGTGAGCCATTGTCCATGCTGATGGATGAGGATTGTTGGCTTTATTTCTTATGAGGGGAGAGCAAATAGATCCGGAATCCATGATTACACTGTCCTTGTTCTGACGTACATCAAGGATACATTACATTTCATCTAGCCTGTGCAAGGATTTCAGTGTCTTTATTAGGGAGTATGAAATGTGGTCTCACAAATATTTCTCCTTGCTGGCATTTTCTCTAATGTAACAGTTCCTCTTTTTTTTTCAATCCCTCTCCAATAATGCACAGAAACATCCATGTCAGTATTTTCTCCTTTTTACGAGGTTCATTCTTAGCTCTCCTGTGGCAGCAACAGATCCATCAATAATGAAAAATTTCATGATCCTGGCAGAGCACTGTGGTGTCCATGAGTCACACTTCAGAAAAGCGCAAGTTATTTAATGTTAAATTTCTAAAATTATTTAATTCTTCATGTATCAATTAGTACATTTATTTGTACCTTTAAAGACATAACTATTGTGGTACTGAAATCACATCTAAATCTAACTTTACAATGCCATATGGCACAACCTGTAGACACTAAGGCTCTGAGAGTTCATGTATTAGGTTGCCAGACTAATGTGGTGGATAAGTAGATTGTCATAAAAGTAATTAGTTTCAGTGTATGTAGATTGCACTTGGTGTTTTTTGTTGTTAAGCTTTTAAGGGTTGATCTTTTAATGCTTTGCTGTGATACAAAAACAAAGCATCTCACAGGAGGACACTTTACAGTTAAAATTTTCAGTATGTGTTTGCTGAATGAAATAAAAATAACAAAAAAGATTTCACTCTTGCTAATATTTAGGATATGTCAGGAATGTTTTTTGTATCTGTAAGGATATTTCTGTTGTTTATTTGTAACCCACCAGGGATCTAACTAGTAGCTAGATTTGCTGGTTGTGACTATGTTCTGATAGCCAAATACTTTTGGCTACAAACCCTATGGACTAGGAGAAGAAATAAAAAATAAATTTAAAAAATCATAAGCAAGTACTTCTGAGATCAACATACGTCATGCAAATACAACATAGATGGCAACTGGATGGCTGTTATAGTGGTCAGTAAAGGTGGTTAAGTTGCAGTAGCTTAGTTTGGTAAAGGTAATTAATTTGCATCAGCAACTCACTGCTCTTGATGCCTATCTATCTCACAGGTAGTCAAGCTGGATTTCAAGGCTGGGTTTTTGTCTCACTTTTGGCAGCACAGGTTTTCTGTTGGAGAATGTGAATTGGAATGTGAATTCCCAACTGGAGCTCCCAGGGAGTGCCAAAGCCAGGACAGAGCAGTTAATGGTCCCTTTGACCTGAGAGCCAGTCTTGGAACTGTGCATGCCCTGGATCTCCAAAGGCTGTAGCACATCTTGGGGCTCTCAGCTGCATGGAGCTTTTGTGTGAAGCTGGAAGGTTCAGGAGTACTGAACACCCAGTGACAGAGGGAAAGAGAACGATAAAAACCTCAGCCAAAACAGGGATATTAGCCAAGTTTATTAAGTTTTCATGAGTTTAATTAGATTTCCAGACAGTAATAAAATTAGAGAGTAAGTGAAGCTCAATGTTTGCAAGTGCTGGAAGATTTGCAGTGCCCTGTTTAGCAGTGCTTTAATAGTATCTTTAAACTTTCAAGTTATATTTGAAAAATTAATAAATAGAATTTTAATAAACCCTCTTTCTCTTTTTTTTTTTTTGCTTTAAATTGTCAAAATCATGTCATTGAGTCTTATTCAGTCTGTAAAAGTGTGAGCACAGAATACATTTCATGGTTGATTTATGAGCTCCTTGAAAATATGGTTTATAATGAAATTTCGACAGGCCCTTAACAAAATTAGCATAACAAATAGCAATGTAATAATACCTTTCATGTCTGTGCATTCCTGCAGATTCACTGTCAGTGAGCACTTGCCAAAGAGCAGAGCACTTCAAGCCAGGGCTGGGCAGCACACCCAGACAATGCACCCCCAAAAGCTGACTGCCTGGTGCATGGATGTGAAGTTACGAATTCAGAGAGTCTGCATGGGCAAAGTCAAATCAGCAGTAATGTTAGCAAAATAATATCAAACTAAGAATAGCTGTCTGCAGCTACAGAGTTATTGCTGTTATTACTAGGTATTACTAGTTGCTTAGTTATTACTAAGGCAAAACATGAGAAGTGTAGTTTTTGCTACTGGCAGTACTTAATTTCAGGGTTTTGTGAGAATTAGGAAATATAGCTGAGATGGCAGCTAGAAAACTGGTAATGGCTTGGCCTGTCATTGTTCATACAGGGAGTCTGTATTTATACTTTTGAACTTTATTTTGATGAATTTTAGAGTTGAGCCTGGTCTCTACAAACTGGGATCCTGATGCTTTGCCTGTATCTAATGTTTGCAATATATAGGTTTCTGCTGCTGTGTTTCTTTGGAACTTCTTTTTTTTTTTTTTAATAGAATAACACAAAGCAAGATAACTGGGTCAGAGTCGGTATTTTTTTATGTAGAAAAGTCTGGGCTATGGGCATCTCAGATTCAATGTCCATAACACAAGTGGTTTGCCACTAGGAATTTCGAGGGCATTATACTGACCTCAATCTGCTCATGCAATCACTGAAACAAATTAAAGAGCAAAAGTACTGTGCAGCTGTTAGTATGCCAAGGGATGTTGGAAGCTGTTGAAATACAAAGCAAGAGAACAACAGTGAGTACCATAATCTCTGGTCTCCCAGCAACTGATGCAGAGTTATGGATAGATGAAGCTAAATTTTAGCATTGAGGTTCATATATGCAGAGTATAATTACATTTTTATTCTAAAAATGTTGTTGAAACAATGTTAGACTAAGTGGTTCCTTTTCAAAGGAGAAGTTAAAACGGGAGATATAATTCCAGATGAGATAGTTAGAAAGAACTGTTTACTGTGTTCCTCATTGGCATATTGTTACGATTATTTTGGGAAATACGGAAATGGGTGGGGACACAAAAATACAGTCTAGGAAAGAAAAAAGAGCAGTGAGCTTTTGGTGAGACAGCAAAATTTGTAGGGGTGCAGGTTAAGCCAGGCCTGGGAAGAATTTGTGCAGAAAGTGAGCACCTTGCCTACAGAAATACGGGAAAAGTAGAAACCCTTGAGTGACAACTTTGTTGCTCATACAGAGCTGTTTTCTTCAGTTTTACTGGCATGTCTGTGCCTGTGGCAATCCTCAAATTTCCACTATCAAAATGTCAGTTTAGGAGGTGACTTAGTACTGGAGATTACAGTTTTCTGGGGAGAGGAGCAGAGATAGAGGAGCCAAAACAGTTTGGGAAAGCCCAAACCAAGGCTTGACAGATCCTGTTGTAATAATTCAAGGCATTTTATTTCTTTTACTTAAGCACTGTTGCATAACTAAGGTAAAAAGTGATCATGGAAAGGTTTTATCTTCATGTGTATGAAATGGGGACAGTGTCCATCTCCTGCACTCAGTCTCAGCCTTCAGGTTTCTCACTGTCATTTTTAATGGGAAAATTTGCCCTTGGTGTTAATAGATTAATGGAGGAATAAAACAGCCACCCAAAGTGCAGTAGCATACAAATTGTCAGACTGCTTTTTTCCCTGTTTTTTGACTAGCCAAGCTAAGTATCCTGAAAGAGCAATATATGGGCTTCAGTCAGCATGGTCAGTGCATGGTCCATTAACCAGATTTCTTAGGCTTACAGTCTTACTCTTTTTAGCACAATTACTTTTCTCTCATCATATCCCTTGTAGCCCTTAGCAGATCAACAAGGAGGGAGAGATGATTGCCAGTGAATCAAACTCTTATGGTTGTTACATTCATGACATTGTTCATGAGAAGAGGTCATAATCCAACTCTACAGTTGTTACCTAGCAAATTGTAGACCGTATGAAATTGGGTTTCTAAAAGATTCAAAAACTTTTAACCAGTAAGTATAATTGGAGGTTGCTTTACCATTTCTTAGACACAGGCAGAAAGATATAGAACTCTTGCTGAGTAATTGCAGAAAAGCCAACACTTAAAATATAATTTCCACAAATACTACAAAGTAGATCAGGTTTCTCTGCCAAAGGCTCTCAACCATAACAACTCTTAACAATCTTCAACATCAGATGTTGTGTAAGTTAATCATTCACTGCCCTCCAATTTAAATTTTCTCATGGAAAATGTTTCCTAGTCTCTGTTAGACCAGATTCTGCTGTTATAAATCCCATGCACAGGATGGTATTGTGTGGGTAGAGAGCCTCATGAAGAATATTGTGAGTATTGGTGTACACAGAGGGCATGGGAGCTTTCCCATGGGATATGGTGCTGATAACTCACAGTGCAAGAACTCTCAGGACCTGGGTCTTCATATTTAGCTGAAGAGCTGCAACAACACTAGTATTTGTGGGGTGAGCTGCCTGTGCAGTCAGGAGCTTGAGAAGCAGACAGATGAAACACAGGTGCTGGAAGTGGTTTGATACACTGGGTCCTTGGGCTGCTGTGAGGATGACTTAACTGCTATATTGTTTTTGCAGTCTGTGTCTTGTTTTAAAGAAAGAAGGTCTAATCTAAGCCTACTTAATCTGAAGTCTGATATTTATGTTGTGATTTGATAAAATTCCTTGGTCAGAAGTTTCACATTTTTTACTAGAAATGGCAGGTATTTATAATTTGCTGCACAAGTAGTTTTCATGTTTTAGCATAATTTAGAGTGAATTAATGGCTTGTTATTTATTGCCTAATGCTCTGTAGGAGTGATTTATAAAGCCATGCTCTGCACTCCTTGTTACTTTGTATTCTCTGTGTTAGGTGTATCATCAATATCATTAAATGAATTCACAGTGACATTGCTCTGGAACTATGGGTTTTGATACAAGGGTAACAGAACATAAATCAAGAATTATGTTTAATTCATAAGAGGCACCAATCTCTCATTTAAGTGTAGACTGGGCTAGATGGTGTCAAAAATATGCTTTACAATACCTCTTCTGATTGCATTTCAGACCCTCTCTATATGCCCTTATGTTCTCTGCAAGAATAATAGATAGCAATACAGTGCAGTTTGTCAAGTGAATAACATTTCTGGTTTTATATATTTGGGTGCAAATGCTATCATTATTTTTACCACAAGCCAAAAAGGAATATATTTACATGAATATACTTAAAACTATTCTTAAGGGAATCTATAAATTTAAAGACAAGTCTTGCCGATTCTCTGCAATAAATACAATTGTTGACTATTTAAATTTCATTTTTAAAATCCAATACTTTCTAGTATTTCTAAATGTTATTTCTACTTCTAAGCAGAAATATAAATAAACTTTTATTTTAGTCTTTCTTTTCTTAACTCTTTAAATTTCTCTTGAATTAGTACATTGAAATCCAGAGCACTGAAAATCCTATCAGAATATTTAACTAGTATCTGTTTAATCTTTTACAAATTTTATGTATTTCTCTTCCCTTTGGCTTTTGCAAAACAATTATTCTTACAAAGCCTAAATTTAGGATTGGCAATGAAAATGCACTTTCACCTCACTATTACTCCATGTGTATATGAATTCCTGACAATATCATTCACATATAATGGTAATTTTGAAGCAAGAAGATTTAAATCTCTGTGCTTGTGACGCACTTTATTAGAAGTGTTAATTATGCAGGAACCAGGGCTGTCATTTGCTAGAAGTTTTCTCATCACTTTGCTGCAAGAAGGGGGACATGTCCTCTTTGACATTTCTTGGAGTTAACAAAATAGTCATCACATATTTTAAATGGCTGGAAGGAATTACATTCATGGGAGAATACTAATGTTTATATAAATCAAAACTAGAAAAAAAACATGTTTTTTGAAAATGAAAGACTTCTTTTTGTTCACTATTTTAAACATTTGTTCTCAGTGGAAACAAAGGACAATAAAACAAACAGCATATCTCTGGACAAGGAGAGAAATCAGACTTCAGGACCCTTTTGTCCCAGCTTTCATGCTGTGTGCCCTTTCATTAATATTTCCTAATATTTATTAGAATGAGAGAAAAAAATCAATTGAAATAGATTATTAAGTTTTTTACACAAAGCTGGAAGAGGAGTTGGGATTTTAAAAATTTTTACTTAAAAATAAGTTGGAATAGGACATTTGCAATGGATAATTCTACCCAGTTTGTAAACAAAACTTAGATACTCTTCTATAACAAAAGGCATCTACAGATGAAAATTAGAAATTTCCATTAGTATTTTACCCAAATCTTCCAAAAATGCTTCATCCTGTCCACCTGACATCTAGCAGCCTTCCCTCCTATTGTTGTGCTGGGTGATGCTGAGTCTCGGGAAGGTGTGTGGGCTCTGAGGGATCCCTTGGTCTCAGGAGGCTGTGGCCCAGAGGTTTCCAGGTCTTCCCTCCAGCACGTGGGACATCACTCCCATCTCTGCTGGCAGCCATGCCCAAACTGTGGCAGAGTACTTTGGAACGCCTTCTGCTCAGTTTTGCAAAGAAAATGGATATCTTGTTAGTCGTGGCATCCTTAGGCTGGGCAAGGGGTTCTCAGCAAAGACCTGTCATGTACCTACTTAATGTCATTAACATGCTCAAGACCACAGAGCTCCTTTAGGATCAGAGGTTAATGGTGCAAGAATTAACTGCAAGCTCATTTCATCTGCTAGTACTTCTGAAATAACAGTGACTGGGGTAATTTTTCTTCATTATGTGTGTCCTTTGGTTAGGAGGGTGCTGCTTTAAAATGAGTAACTGCTGTACATGGTGACACAGTACAGATCCATTTCATGGGCAACTGTTCAGTTTTCAAACAGTTGCTAATATTAAAATTTTCTGTCACCAGCATTAAAAGGTGCCTGTGTCAGTTAAAAACAGAAAGACAAAACATGCAGGGAAATTCAATTTAATGTAGCCTAAGAAGTATTTCTGGAGTGAAAATGCTGCCTGTCCATCCCTCTTTCTTCCTGCATTAATTATTTCTGAACTTTTAGGTCCATTACAATGAAAGTTGACAGCAGCTTAGGTGCCTTTAATGTATTATTTTGGACGTCTGAATATAGAGGACCGTACTGGGAAGGATTATTATATACAAATGGAGAAGAATTTGCAGCTCAGGCTTGGCAAGAAGCTCCAGCTGAGCACGTGTTTTAGCAAACCCCTCCTCAGCCAGGAGGGGACGGAATTGGGAGATCAAGAGAAAGATGATACCAGTGTGGCTGCAAGTGATGAGCTTTCTATGGGTTGGAAACCACCACTCTTACTTTCGGTGAGGAATGACCATATACACACTCCCACTGCATGGAGGGGCACAGGAAAAGACACTAAGTTAAACCAGCACCAAATACCAAACCTGTACTTGTCATGAAGTCATGAAGCAGAATTGTTCAGCATGCCTGACACCAGGAATGCAGACATGGATTCCTGAGTTCAGGAATGCAAGGCTTTACACAGGATCTTTTTTAAGTATGTTCCCAAAAATTAAAATGGCATTTTCTCATTTACTTTGGTACAAGTTTCAGAAGTCCTAATTGGTAAAAATGTTTTTTCAAACCATGTGTAATATTTTAAAGAGACTATTAAGAAATGTAGGTGTGGTTCATTTAAAATACCATTCAACAAGACAAAGCTTAGCATTTGAAAAGCTGAGATTTTCTGACATTTAATGTATTTTGTTGTGCATAACAAAGCACACGAAGTAGCCTGGAATAAAAGAGCAGTTTCAGTCTTGCTTCCTAAAACCAACAGGTCAAAGTTCTTTACCGCATTCTTATTGTAAATTCCTCAAAAGACCAGATACCAGAATAAGAAGTATTGAAGAACAATTTTCTGCAACACTATTGACAGCTGCAAAAAAGTAAGGTATTTCTCTGTAGCAAGACAGCATGAAAATTTTTGTGGTAAGCACAGATGAAAAGATCTGTGAATTAAAACTCAGAAAAGACTCATGTTCTGGTTTACTAAATGTATCTAAAATATTTACGATGTTTTCTATTTCTCTTAGTTTAGGAATTATGAAGTCAGTAATACAGCCAGAACAATGGTCAGGTGGAATGCATATTGAGAGACAGAAATAAATAGACCATTTGAAATTCTTAAGGTAAAAGGTCCATGTTAACACATGTCCACTGGGTATTACTAATACATAAACCCAGGTCTTCTGTTTAAATGCAAGGGATTGGCCTCACATCAATAAAATTAAAAAAAAAAAGAAGGGCAGCAATATCATGTAAGGAATCCAAACTTACTACGAGCTGTTTGACTGAGAGATCCTCAGAAATGGATGTACCTGGAAGCTAAAAGCCATACATCACTAGCTGTATTTTAAAACATTTTAATTTTTGTTTGCAATATACTGTTTTTAACAGTCTTCATACAGGAATAACATAAGAGTTATCTTTGCCAGTGGATGAAGTCTGCCTGTTTTCTTACATGTGTCAAACAAGTGGTACTGCCCAGTTAGTGCTGCTATTTCTACAGCATTGTTTTTAGATGCTGTTATTGGATACTTATTTTCTTCTAAAGTTATAATTGTACCTCTGTCATCCACACACCTTCACCAGCTAACAGTTTACTGCTATTCCTTCCATATCTCTCATGGGTCTTGCTTCAATTCTTTTGCCTCACAGCCACATCCATCCCATCCATAGTGACAAGGTACCTTCTAGCTTACGGTATTTTGTTTTTCCATTATAGTTTTTCAAGATTTCAGCCATTCTCTGTGCAGACATGGGATTTTTTTTTTTTCCAGAGACCAGCAGATGGTTGATGATCATTCAAAATGGGAAATTGTTAATTATACTTGTAGTAGTTTTACGTAACTTTTCGTGAAATCTAGTATCTGTTATGAATCCATCCTTGGTCAGGTTTACTTAGACTGCACTGGGAAGATTTATGTCACATATGGGATGTCACTGCTCATTCCAAGGGACTCTGTCTGGAGCCAATACTTGGGACATTTTTGCCAAAGAGAGTGCTCAGAAAACCAAGGTTATAGAAAACCTGTTTGATTTACCCTGACGCTTGTAAATTTATCCCAACCAGCTCATGGGAAGTGTCCCTTCCATAAGGGGTAGAGGGAACTGGACTAAATGCAACAGTGGACCTGCTACTCAAAGTTCCTCAGTTGAAGAGGAGAGATTTGCAAGAACAAATTTGTATTTTTTTGGTTTTGTTTACTTGCTGCAGTATTTCACAAAATCTTAAAAACTGCATCACTCGGAAAACCCCATTAAAATATCAGTTATGAGAAGAGAGCCTCTTTTATCGTTAAGTGTTAGCTCAAGTTTGATGTTTTATTAATCAACCATAAACTTCTTAGCTACACAAATTACAGATTAATTTCTCTAATTTCCAGCACCACTCTGTTGTGTACAGCAGCAGATGTGCAAGTCTCTGATGAAAGCCTTCGTCTGTAGTACTTGGAATTTGGGATTCCAGACATGGGAATTTGAGCTCCCAAGCAGTATTTCATGTTAAAAAAGCAATAATTATTTGCGTGTATTTGAAAAGTTCACCTTCCTGGCAACTTTACTGAAATGAATTCCCAATGTATTCCTTTTGATTGGAAACTGTCATTAGCAAATAAATGAAGAGTTGAAGTCCGGATGCATTTCACTCAGTATCGCCATTTCTTGTTCACCAGGGACACAGGGAACCCAGTGTTAGTGCTAGAGAATCTCCGAGCATCAACAGGATATTTTCCTACGAAGATTCATTCTAGTGTTATGCTCATTCTGCCAGAGACTTCTGAAAACAAATCTGTGCTCAGAAAACATTAGTCAGTAATAAAAAACCAAGAGCAACCATCTATCCTGGAAGTACTTACATTGTTGCTTAGATTCTCTCTTACTCTGGTTTCTTTCAAGGCAAGGGTTATAAATCTCTTCATTGTTACTTTACTCTAAGAGAAAGGTTTTAGACTTTGATGTCTTTTTTTAATAATGGGTTTAAAGAATTATTATTCACACTGTATCTAAAGAAGATATTATAGCAATGTAGCTTAGCAGGTAATTTGTTTCTGAGTAAGACAAATCATGGATTGTTTCCTAGTGAGAAACATGGATTCAAACTCATTATTGTTGGAACAATATATTATATGGGAGGCTGCTGTCCAAATGAGTTGTAAATTCAGTGTATTTATGCCTGTGTCAAGTGACTGACCAATTCAAGGTGAAGTTCAGACAGCAGATTTTGTTTAACATAATTTTGATAATCCTATTATCATTTTATTATGCAAAAGCATTTACAAATACCAGAACTATGAGCCTTGACATGCTGTTAGGCAACGTGGTAGAAGGTATAGCAGAGCTGTTTGTGTTTTGTTAGTGTAATTGACCCTGCTTTGAGCAGGAGGTTGGTCTGGAGACCTCCCGAGGTCTCTTATGATCCTCTCTGGGATCATAAGGTGAGTCTGTGGGCAGGCCATGGTTTCCCAGATGGAGCAAGAAAAAATTGCCCACAACTCATAAGCATTCTGGAGCTGGCAGCAGGGGCAGAGGGTGGGTCCTGACCCCAGCTCACAAAGGTCCCAGCCACAGCACAGGTGGAAGCCAGAACCAAGGCATGCTGAGCCATTGCTAACACCCTGTAAGGGTGTCAGGGGCTTTGCTCAGCCCTTAGAGCTGCTAAAAGTTGCTGGTTTTGAAATCAGGGCTGGAGGACAGGAAGGACACAGAGAAGAGATTTTTCTCCTTTAAACTTGATCTTTCTGCTTGAGGTGAGAAAGGTTGGATATGACTTAGGCATCCAGGTGTCTCATTGTCTCTTAATCCCAACCCTAAAACAGCCCTCTAATGGGCATCTCTGAAAAAAAATCCTTGTTGAAGAAAGGCCAAACTATACTGTGAGCAGCAGGATCCATGAATCCAAGTTTCCTGCATTTTTGGGCAGTAAACCCCAACAGCACCCACACCACAGTACTTCCAGGGGCCCTCACACTACACCTCAACCCTGCCTTCAGTAACTATGGTCCCCAAATAACCTCCTACCTTTCTCTAGTACAACCAGCTCCTGCCAGGGCTCCTCACCAAAGTCTTTCCAGTTTATGCCATGTACATGATGCCATTCCACCTGCCTCTTTTGTCTGGAGTTCTGTGATACTTCACAGATTTTTCATTTTTTTTCAGTGGCTGGTAAAATTAATTATTCTCCTAAGGCAATATTTCACCTGCCTATTTCTATTTGTAAGTGTCTTGGGGTGACTTTATGATGCTGTATCCTCTCGTATGGTCTTCAGGGATATATGCTTTCTTCCAGCTCATGAATCTGGATGAAAATTAAAAACCATACAGGAGAAATAACTGTCCTTTGTATGATTAGTGACCCTACATTTTTTTTCCCCAGAGGTTCACCATATTCACAGCAAGAATAACAATTCTTCACTAACAACTGTATCAGGTTCTCTCCTAGCTTGATTTTGATTAGTCTGTGAAAGATTACCATGTTTCATTTGCTTTTCCGTCCTCTGAAAACAGTTTGGTTGGTGAGAAAAGTGCAAAGAAACATTAGACAAGGAGTGTAATACTTCAGTGTTTGGTGAAGCTTCACGAAGGGAAACCTGCCTCAGGTGCTGTGGGGTGTGGTCTGCGGAAATTTTGATTTTTGATGTGTTATTTTCTAACATTAGACTAAAGAGGCAGGTTTTATCCTTCCCTTGCAAGCTGACTTGTACATTGTGGATGTACCAGTTACATCTCTGTCATTTATATTGAAATTAGTGGTTTTTAAGAAAGGCAGTTAATTTAGCTATTGAGGATTTCTCTGTGTGGGCTGTAAAGCAAATACAGGGGATGAAGTTCCAGATTTTTCTGTGGTCCAGCTCATGCACAGCTATTCGCAATGTCCTTTGGGAGCAGTGGGCAGACTGGTGAAACCTTAAATAGGAAATGGATAGTGAGTACAGATAGCATGAGAGTAGTGAACTAAAAAGGTGGCAGTGAAAGCATCCTTTTCTCCATTATTTAGGATCTTTTAAAACTAATTTTGTTTTCATCTCAGCATCTCATACGCTGTTTCAGATTTTGCTGTCCAAAATCCTGCTCAAAGGAAGGCCAGACCAGGTTGCTCAGGGTTTTAATCCAGTCTGGTCTTAAAATAAGGCCATGATGGAGAGGAACTGCACAAGTTTCTTTGGTGGCTGCTGTCAGGTCCCCCTAAAGTCATCTCTTCTGCAGGCTGAATGAGCCCTGCTCCCTCGGTTTCTCCTCAGAGTACGTGCTCCAGCCCAGACCATCTTTGTGGCCTCTGCTGAACTCCCCCAGCTGATCAGCACAGCCAAACTTAATTAGTACATGTTGTTAAGAAAAGGGTCATTGTAGAAGCATACAGGAATTGACTGTAAGTCCATTTACTTAATACCTCTGTGTTCATTTAGAGATTTCAAGAATTTTAAAATCCATGGTAACTACAACATTTCTTCTTGTCATACGGGAAAAGACAAAGGTTTTATTTTTCTTGAAGGAAAATTTAGGTGATTGAATAATATCTTCATTGAATATAGACTTTAAAAGACTACACAAGCAGCATTTAGGAAAAGCACTATTTTTTTACAACAAAAACATGTATTATATTCATTATCTTAGGATTGAGTATAGATTTCAAATAGTTATAAATATTCAGTGCATTAAAACCTAAAATTCATCCAACCGATGTTTCACAAAATAATAAAGTACAATAGATTGCAAAACCTAAAACAAGGACAGAGTCTTCTCCCAAAGACTGAAAAAGGTGGAAAACAGGGACCTAGTTGTTGGCAGTGTGTCAGTAGAGAGACAATGGATGCTTGTTCTATTATTTATATGAGCTCTCTGCTTGGCAGATGCCACTGCAATAATCCTTTATTTCAAGTATAGAAAAAATAGAATTTGCTTTCCTTTATAATCACACAATGCAAAATATTAATGAAAATGTTGGATTTCCTGTAGCTGAGAAGAAAATATTGTCCTAGTCTGCTTTCAGTCAGCAAGAAGCTCTAATCATTCCAGTCACATAAAACTAGACAGAATTTTTAAAAAAAACCCACATCTTTTTAGCCTCTGAGACAGAAGAGAAAGGAATGTGAAAAGGTTTATATACAGTTTAAAATGGTAAGTCTTACTTTTTACCTCTTTTATAAGGTATATACATTATTATGTTGTATCCATCTTCTGTACATGCACCTTGCAACCAAACAAAAGTTTGGCATTCTTTAGGACAAAAAAACCACGTTCTTATAAATTGTAACATGTAGGGGCTGGAGCTGCCTGTGCACCCCTCTTTTTCCAGTGCTGTAGCCTTAGATCCATCCTCTGTAATATGGGTTAAAATTATAGAATCTAGAATAGAATCACAGAATGACCTGCCTGTTCCAATGCATCACCACTCCCACAGTAAAGATTTTTTCCTACTATCTATTTTAAACTTGCCCTCTTTCAGTTTGAAGTCATTCCCCCTTGTCCTGTCACCACATGCTCTTGTAAGAAGTCCCTCTCCATCTTTCCCTTCGGGTACTGGAAGCAAGTTTCTATAGGCCCTTCTCATTTATTTTTCTATTTGTGAATGTTTCTTTTATTCAAGTCTTGTTTAAAGAAAGTCCTTAAATGTTTACTTAAATCAATATTTAATAAACCTTTAGGTTGAGTTGACTCCTTTTCCCCACATGTGTAGTTCCCAGAGATAAAATCAGAGAAAAAAAGACAAGGTCAGGTGGCTCTTGTTCCTCTTGCATTTACCCTATACGAAAGCTCACCATGAAGTAAGTTATGAGCATAATTTATTCATGTGAACCACAAACTTCAGCTCAGGACAGCTGCCCCAAATGAAATGATTTCTCTTTGCCCTCTAGCACATACCCTGGCTTTTGCTGGCCATTTTAGTCCTTTCCCACTGAAGAATTTTCACCTTAGATTGAGGTTTTTAGAGCAAGTGTGCTAATTCCAGTCTCCTGAACAAATGTCTACAAAATTAATTGCATCTTACTTGCCAAATTTCCCTGACAATTTCAGCTGAATATGGTCAGGACAGATGACTTTCTCTGTAATATCTCAGTGAGGAAACCATTGGGGACAGTGAGAGAAAAGCAGAGTCAAAATGTGTATTTCAGAACACACAGATCTCATTTCTGCTGCTTTAATTAGACTGTGCTTGCATGTCAAGTGAAAACTGAAATAACAACTTGGAGGCATTTAACCAGTAGGTGGAAGCCTCCAACCCAAATGCCTTATGGATCAGCAGCCACAAGTGCTCTGTGCATTTTCCCTACTGGTGCCAGCACCAGAACCAGCACCATCTCCCCGTCAGGTTTAACATGTTGGTCTGACTGCTCTTGAAGAAATTATCACTGAAGGTTCCGGCCCTGGTAGGAAGCACAAGCCAAAATGCACCCCAGCCTGACCTCACCTCCTGCCCCACCTTTGCAGGACACTGGAAGAAAATGGTTCACACTCCCACCATGAACAGCTGTGCACAACCACCCCATGAACTTAATCCGCAGAAGACCTGTTCTACATCATGCTTTAAAATTATTTTATTCAGAGATCCCTTAATCAGGCAGTATTGGAGGAGAATATATTTTTTAAGACAATGGGTTAAATAAGACAACCCTACAGAGATGATCATGCAAATTTAACCATGCATTAAAAATCAACCCATTTATTTGCATAAGGAGGGCAACTACCCGCCTCTGATCAGGGTGGCCGTGCGTCCTTTCCACAGAAGGAGCTGGCAGAGCCATGCAGCAGAGGCAGGACACAAGGGTCAGTCCCATGTAGCTTCCTGCCTGTGCTCTCCTGAGCCAAAACACTCTCTTTAAAATGCAACCTAACTTAACAAAAGCATGTTAGCAATGCATGTGAATCCAATGTGAACTATGAGGTACTTCCACACAAAATGGCAACAGCAATCATTGGGTATGCATTGATTTTTTTCTGCTCCAGCTCAGGCTCATAAGGTGCCCAGCACCGACTGTGTCCCCCGCAGTGGTGGGGAAGCAACACAGTCTGTGCTGGCAGTGCATCAGACCTGCTTTTTGGGGACACCACTGTGGGTTTGGGGAAGACCAATCTCAGCTTTATATAGCCAGGCACTGATTTTCCTGGAGCCAGTGTTGTGGATGTCACCCTGAATTTCCTTGAGTAGAAGCAGTCACTGAGCATTAGTAGCTGGCACAAGGTTAAACTCTGCTAGTTCAGGTAAAAAATTAATCTCCTTTTCTTTGATCCTGTTGAAACCCCTTTTTGGTGCATCATGAGATGAGGTATTTTACTGTACGATACCTGAGTCTTTTTGAAGCCTCCTCCCCCACAAATTTGTCCCAGTGCTTTCCCTCACCAGGGAAAGGTGCAGATGGCCAAGCACCTGTGTAAGGGCAGAGCGAGCACCAGGCATGTGAACCCCAGAGCATGAGCAAATGGTGAAAGCTCCAGAGCAAGGCCCAGGACAGGTACTCTGCTCTTGGATGCACAGCCCAACCTGCTGCATCCAGTCAACAGCAGGCAGGAGGGAGGATTTTCTATCACATGGAAGTGTCTCTGGGTTTCTTCCTCCCAGATCACCTGGAATGATATTTGTCATCACATGGGAGACGAATTGATACTCCTGAGGCTATCTATGTTCAGAGGAGCTGGCAATACTGCACTTAAAGTGTTTTTAAGCTTGTTAGCAGATGAGCAGGGTGGCACTTCCAGCCCCATTTCACAGGTGACATGGATTATAAATAGTTTAAGAGGAGAACCAGCAAGTCTTTTTCTCTTTTTTTTTGATTTTCAGTGACAGATAATCTGGAAGTCCTTACTGGCACCTGATTTCAACTCAAATAGTGGTGGTTTAGGAAGGAAAATTCTTTTTAAAACTGCTGTAATTGAAGTATAGGGTTAGCAATGCCTTGAACTGCCAGTGAGCCTTGGCACCTGATGTAGTCTTTTTGTGTTCAGACCTCTTTATTCCTCTGTCAGCAGTTCATCCCCTCTTGCATAGCCCCAAGCACACAAATACATCTAGGCTAATGGAAGAGTGAGGTTAATATAAAGAGGAACCTTATTACCTCTAGGTTGTTTTTCTTTCAAAGCTCTCACTTACCATGTCAGGATGTTCCTGTTCTCTCCCATTTTTCTTTTATTTCTCATCCCTTTGGAAAGATTAATTTCTACTTAGGAATTATCTCTGGGGACATATGGAACATGCATCTTGCCTTTTGGCTGACTGACACATTAGATCTGATTAGTCACTTGCCCTTTAGCTGGGAATAAATAGCAGACAATGTCAGAGTGGGACTATAGACGGGTGTGGAGTAACACCAAATAGTAGTTAGTAAGTGCCCTTCTTCTAAGCAATATTTAACTACATTTAAGACAGCATAGAAACTTTTCAAGAAAGCACAGAGTTCAGTTACTGGATATATATATGTCACAAAAGCAAAACCTCATATTTGATAGTTGAATAATTTTCTTTCTTTAGTAGAGTCTCTTTCAGGCATTGCCAGTATTATTTTTGTTATAATTATCATAAATACTATGTAGTTTTTAGACTGGAGTGTGAATATAGGGATTGAGATGAGTTTGGATATGTTACATGTTTTTATAAAAAAAGAATCCAAATTCATGATCCTGTTCCATGAACCTCAACTGTCAGGTAGGAACATCACAGACAAAGAAAGTTCAATATAGAAAAGGTATATTTTTCACTTCTTCCTAGAAGTAGCTCAGTTTATGCATAATTGCGCTGCACTATTTTCATTTGCTCCATTAATAAAGCACAAATACAGAGAAAATGGAGCAGGTAATACTGGTAAAGTGGTAGTAGCAGCACCCTTAGCAAGTTTCTGAAGCTGCGCTGTCGGCGCTCAAGCCCACGGCAAGGCTAATCTGATGTGAGCGCACGCTGCAGCAAGCGGTGCCCCTCCTGCACTGCACTCCTCTCCCCAGGGTGCAGATCACTCCTGCCATGGAACAGCAATAATTGGCTCCTAGTCTGCATTATCAAGCAAGGGATGACAGACACAGAAAGATTCTGATCATTCAACTGGTTGCTGGCTCTCTGCCCAAATCGCCTTTTTCTCACACGCACGCAGAGATCCAGTAAACAGTACAGAGTTTGGAATTATTGGTATTACTTGGTATTTGTTTGCATTCAGACACATACTCAAGCTCCCCTCTGCATGTGGCCTGTGTTCCAAGAGTTTGCTCTTCCCTGCCTCATAAAAGAATGTTCTGGTTGCCATTGTTGTTGTGTACATTCTGAATTGTATCCTGGGCTGTTGCATAAACAACATCTCTGAAGTCCCAGTCCGCTGCTAATAAAAATTTTCTTTCCCAGTGTCTGCAAAGAGCCCTCTCTTCCACCCTGACAGCTTGGGGAATAGAATTGTTGTACCTTCTGTGCCTTAGGTGTGGCTTTTTCTTTCATGTTGAGCCAGGGAAGCTCAACACATGAAATTCCCACAATGAAACACATATGCAAAACGTGTCTGTCAGCTGCATTGGCCCCAAAGCTGGCTGTGGGATGCCCTGCCATTTCAGCTGCCAGAGGAAGCCACCATATCCAGTCCTTCTAAAGAAATCTTTAGAATTGATTTTGGAGATGGTTTGGTCCAATCTGACTTGCATAACTGAATACACCTGTGCGGAAAATGCAGAAATGAGTGTAGTGATCATAGTTTCATGCATATTCATCACAACAGAGCCTTAATAAATACTTTAATTCATATTTTTAAATGAGACTTAAAGCTTCAGCTCCCTTGCCTTTCTGTGCTGGAGCAATGTATTTGTTTTTATTTTACTCTGCACTTAGCATGGTCACTGGTCTTGTCAGCAGATATAGAAATGCTAATGTGGAACTATGGCATGAAGTTCTGCTGTATTTTATGAAGTACTGAAAATCCCAAAATAGTTTCAATGGGGCACATGGTAGGGACTGCAACCAAAACTTCACACTGGTAATGTGATGCTGGGACTGTGGCCAAAATACTGTCACTGCCAGGTGAGGCAAGGCTCCAGCTTTACTCCTGCCTCTGAAAGTCCAAGATGAAAAAGGCAACACAGCTCTCCTTCCTCAGGCAGAGGAAGAGAGTGTCTGAAAGCCCTAGGAGCATCAGGTGAGCATAGCTTTGCATTTCAGGACATACACATTGGTGAAAATAAAGCTTTCCTAAATGTACAGGAAGCAAAGCAGATCCCAGAGAAGCTTTACTCTTGTTCGTGCTCTGACAGTTTGAAGACGGGTTTTACCCTGAGGTAAAACTGTATAGGAAAATTTAGTATTAGATGTGTTACTTTGATTCTTCTTCCTTTTTGGGGTAACTGGCCCAGTAGTGAGGAAAAATGTAATGTATTTTGACTTTCATTTTCTGTCTTTTCTGATATTTTATAAGCAAGCTAGGCATGATCCATTAGAGAGGGCACACTGCTGGCTGAGAAACTGCACTGATAAAGTAGCTTTCAACACCTTACTGTTGAACTGAGAGGCTATTTCAAGGACTTCACAGGGATCTACACTGAGCCCATTAATGTTAATTAGAGAAAGGCTAAAGAACATGCATGAAGGGTGTGTATGAGTCTAGACAGATACTGGACGAACTTTGGCTGAAAGAAATCAGACTTCAAATACTACACTTGCAAATACTGAAAGGTTTTGAAATCTCTGAGATAAAACTGATGTTGTGAAGTGCTGCACTTGGAAAAGAGGGATTAAATGAGCAATTGGAAAGTAAAACTATCACTGCTAACATGAGAGCTCTGTAAGAGAAAAATAAATCACTTGGCATTGTATTTCTACCTGATCATGAGGGAAAAAAATGACAAGTTCTGTGGTACATTAACAGGTCTTCTAGCTGTGGGTCACTAATGGGAATTAATTATTCTTCAGACAAAACTTTTGAGGCCTCAAATATAGAAACTCTATGTGCAGCTATAGACATATGTCAAAGATGTCCTTCATTTAACCTCCGTGCCAGTGATTTTTATTACCAACCCAGCCATTTTGGTGTAGGAATTTTCTTTTGCTATGCCCAAAACAATCACTGCAAATTATTCTATAAATTTAGAAGAGTGCACAAAGAAGAACACAGAAAGAAAGCAGAATGGGACTTTTGATTAGATTAGTTATTCATAAAGATATACATATGCATATATAAATAAGTTTACTACATTATTTATTGTTGTGTTTTTTATGTTCACAGGGCTACAGCTACTCATAGGGGCCAAGTTATATTCAAGGATGCCTTAGCACAACAGCTGTGTGAACAGGGAGGTAAGAATCACTGTAATTCTAAAAATATCTGTCAAATGTGGTTTTCCGTTGTACCAGCATGTCAGCGTTACTCTTCGTGAAAGCTATTCTGTAGAACACCTCATACCAGGATCTTATTTACATTCTTGAAACTGAGTTTCTTTGGCTTCATACTTCCCATTAGCTATCCAGGAATCCCACTTTTCCTCTCTGCTAAGTGTTGGGGAATATACAAACTTGAAGTAGCATTACGCACATGCCTGAAATCAGCCTGTAATAGCCAACATTTCTTTTCTGTCAGAACCACAAGCTGAGTTTTAGCCCTCACTGTATTAACTTTGAGCAATATGCCTGCAGCAAAAGCTTTGTTTACTATCCAGCTCACACATGTCCTTGTGAAAATTCTGCCTTCCCATTTTGTGAAAGTAGGCCATTGAATCTTTGCCCATCACATACAACATTTGATCATTTTTATAGCTAAACAAAATGTTTGACTTACACAAACTTTAAAAATCTAATTGTTTTCACAGCTTATCCTTTCAATGAATAACCTAAAAAATAAATGTTCTGTTGTCATCTGTTGTCTACAAGGAGTACTTTGCTTTGAACCTGCTTCATTAAAACAGTGAGAAGGAGAGAAGGTATCCATCATTTTTGGTACAGGAGAGAAAGGAATTTCCAGTTACATCAGCAAAATTCCAGTGAAATTTCCATGTGAAAAGAAACAATGAAACATGGGCCAAATGATTTAAAATAAAGATTTTAAAATTGGAAATGTGTTGTCATATTAACACAAAAGAGAAAATCATGTAAAACACATCTCTTGGGGGCATTTGAGCTATAAGGTTTTTTTTTTTCCTGCGAGTTTGGGAATACGGCTTTAGCTATAAAAAGCTGTTGAACATTATATCAGGAGCATAAATTGAGTTAGTCATATAAGGTATCAACAGTAGCTCTGTGATAATGAGGCAAAAACCACTTCAATTTTCAATATTCAACTTTTCACTTTTGTTATAGTTCAATGGAAGTAGGAAGAGGGATTAAAAGAGGTGACAAAATGTTATCTATCAAGCTAGGATGTTGGTTATACTTTGAAGGAATTAGAAATATGTAACACAGGTGCTGGCAATGAGAAGGGACTGTTATGGTGATCTGCATGGAAGGTGATTGGGCCAGGCATGTTTTTGCTGTGGGGAGGGAAAAACATCTGGGAAATTAACAGGAGATAATTGTACACCCATAATGTGGGTGTGAAAGAGTAGTGTTTCAGTGACTGGTGTACAGGGACCTGGAACAGAACTGTTGGCAGGATCGCCATTTGGGATGTGCTAAGGAGGATGGAGAGGATATCTCACCCGGGCTGCTTGCTGGATGGACATGAGTCAAGAATGGAAAAATGAATATGCAGAGTAATCAGCATGAAGTGACAAAAAACCTCATAAACAGATTAAATGCTCCAAGGCATAGATGCAGAGTGAGCACACCACAGCCAAAGACAGGAGTGGCCAGAACAGGTAAAGAAGGGAGAGGGAAGTAAGAGACATATTGATGGCAGTGACAAAGAGCTGGCAGTGACCAGGATGGTGAAAGCTGTGCACAAGCATAGCTTCCCACGAATGGAAATACATGACTGTCAGTGTCAGAACTGGCAGCATGGTCAAGGAGAATATGGGCAAAGCAACAAGATTTCTCCCTGCTAGAAGAAAGTACCTTGGTAAGCAGAGACAAGTGGGTAGATATCCATCCATACAGACTTGACAGTCCTTCTTCAGACATGCTGTTCCCTGAGATTTTAGTAGGAGAGCTGACAAAAGAAACTTTTATTCTTCCACCCTTCTGCTTTACAGTTCTGCAATTTTGGAGCATAATCTAACCTGGGATCAACATTTTAGCAACACTTAATGTCGGTTAGAACAGTAAGCCCTTATGTTACTGTGTGCTGTCCCTGAGTTCACAGGAACTCTGCAGAACAAGGAGAAAATAGAATTTGGGTATTGATTGTGTGCAGGGTATAAAGGATGCTGAGATATCCCATTGGCTGCTCAGCTGTGACAATCCCTTTGCTGCCTCCTCCTCCCATCCAGCCACTGATAGCCACATCTTGCACCAGCTTCCTGAATGGGCCTTCAGCTTCCCCACCTTGTCACAGTCTCCCACATCCTTATAACTTGAGTGTTTCCCATTATTTTTCCCATCAATACTCTTTGCTTTATACACAGTCACTTCAGAGACTTTCTGGATTTATCATCCTCGAAATATGCGCTGTCACTGCAGTACCTCTGCAAACATTAGATTTGCTTAGGCAAGGATCACCCAGAGGTGCTGTTCTGTGAGCAGTGGACAGTGTATGACAACTGTAGCAGTGATCAGATTTCCCTGCAATATTGATGTGCAAGCTTCTCAGTCGTTCTCTTGGTTCTTCTCCCACATTTTTATCCTCATCATGGCTTCTCTCCCCTTAGTTTCCTAGCTCAGACACAGTTTGCTTGACTTGGATATTCAACCACTGCATTGCCCACTATCCTTCCTCACATCTCTTCCAGCACCAGGCTCTCCTCTGCCTTTTGTTCTTATTTCTTCAGCACACAGTGTGCATTGCATTACTCTCTAACCACTGCATACTATTATCATTCTTATACAATTAGAATTAATTTTCCTATTCAAAGAAAAGAGGCCTTCTTTGAAGTAGACCTTACTTCATTTATTCAATTTTCATCAACACCCCTAATATAAACAAAGGATTCTTTCAGGAAGAATTAGTGAATTTATTTAGATGCAAATATCATATTAATATATATGCAAAACAGCAAAGTAGATTGACATAAATGAGGCTTTATAGTGTTTCCAGCCCTAAACATTACTATACTGAAATAGTGCACTGAATGATGTGACATATTAAGTAAAGAAAAATAAAACCACAGGGCAACTTCATAGATTTATTATGGGACATCTTCTTAATAAGTATGTTCACTGCAGGTGATATTAGACTTCATAATGTCTAGTAAAGAGGATATACATGAAGATGTGAAAGTAGCAAGGAATCTCAAAAATCATGTTCCCTGTGGCTGTCCACCCTCAGATGTACATTAATAAATCCTAATCCTAATAGAGTTAATGGAATTTGTGCAGTGAAAGGAAAGTGGGTTTTTGTATTTTGAAGAGAATTAGAGGATGATAAAGGGTAGTGTTAACGGATGGCAATGCCATATGTATAATGTAAATGGAGTAAGAAATGATGCCATAGGGAAAGACACCAAAGAAAGTATAATAATTACTTAAAAAGCTCTGTGTTCAGAATATAATACATATTTTAGGAAGCTAGGGAGATGTTTGAGAGCTAATGTAAGCTTTAAATTTTATGAGAATTATATTGAAGAAAGGATACAAAAAAATTATCATAGAAAATGTTAATCCAGCACTAATAGGAAAAAACCCAAACAAACATAAAAGAAGCTAGAAAAGATGGATGTCTTATCAATGCTTCTAAGGACAAATAAGGATCATAATAACTGATTTGATTATATTCTTGCCAGTAAAAATGCATTTAATAAACCATATATTTAACTCATTGATATAATAGTAAAATAAATGGAAAATAAGGTAAATTTAGTATTGTGCATGTTGATTCATATGTATTCCTGGCTTGAGTAGAACAAAAATCATACATTAACAAACAGTGGCAAATTAAAATTGAGTTGACAGGACATCAGATCTGGCTGCACTGCATAGTAGAACTCAGAAGAGCTTTGGTTTGCATGAAAATAAAAATGTTGCTGGGAGGAACAGTTCGTGGGGCACCATCCTGCCTGCCTTTGCCACACCAAGTAGGGTGATATCAGGTAAGGAGGCCTTTTCCTTGGTACACTGTAACTTGGACCAGTAGAACCATTCTTTGGAAAAAGGACCATACTGGGAGACTTGTGTGTAGTTTAGTTCTGACTGATTAGCAGAGAATCCCAGAACAGTAAAACCTAAGAGATGGAAAAGATGAAGGAAGCTGTTTCCTCTTAGTGCAATATCATTCCCTTCTGCTTAATTCCCAGAATTTTATGCAATCTCATGCTCAATGCCATGAATTGTAGGACTGGGTTTCTTTTCTTAAGAGACCTCTCTACAGTCTGACAGACATCTCCATACTGAAAGCAAATCCTGAGAACTGGCCCAGACTCTCTTTTATTTGAGAATTTTTGCCCAAATGTTTGTGCAAGACCATTCAGGTGTGTTTTGCACCTTGTAAAATTTAGGAACACTGAAAAAGAAACACAAAACAGATTTCAGGCTCTCAGGTTTGTATTTTACAAGCTCTCAGAGCAGTATTTTACAGAGCAGAGGACTGGAGAATAGAGCTGGTGTGAAGTTCCTCAGTTTATGTGTCAGCAAGAATAACACAACCCTGGGGCAACTCACTGACTCTCCCTAGGGGATGCTCAGCCTCTATCATTCAATAGCAACTTTGTTTACCAGCAGAAAGTATTGGAGGGAGTCTAAATAAAAGCATTAATTTCCTTTTTTATCTTCATCTGGCTGCTAATGACAAGGAGATTAGACTTCATAATCTGCAAAGGAGAGGATACCTCCCTCCACACCTCATTTGTCATGAATTGATGAGCAATAGCTGATGGCCCCTGGCTGTAGAACTCTAAGCACAGCGTTTGTCTGGGAGCATGTGGTCATTTCTGTTACTGTAATTCACTTTCTGTTTATATTAAAAAACGGACAAAGTTCAGGGTTCTGAGAAAAAAAAGAAGGTATATGTTTTAGTGAGTTTTAAGAGTATTTTCATATGCTGCATTTTCTGCCTATCCCTATATACTGTCTTGACCCCAGAGCTCTATGGAATATGGGTGTCAATAGTACAAATAGATTTTTCTGGGACGTGTTTATTTTATTTTGCCTTATGCTTGCTCTTTTTATCTGAATGGAGACTAGTGTTACTTAACAGTTAACTATCACCATCTTTAATGATTTTGGTTCTTATTTTTTCATGACAACAAGACCGCCACCAAATTGGTTTTTTCCTCCTCACATTCAAATTTCTGGAAGATGACATTCCCTTCCCACTTCTTTTATATTTCCCTCCCTTCCCATTTAATAAAAAAGGGGCATATTTAAATTGGCTTAACCTTTCAGTAGCCTTACTTCATCCACAGAAAAATTTAACTTTTTACTCCAAAAGATGCCTTCATTCTCCCTCATTCTGTTGACACAGAACCCCACAATGTCTCCATTGATTTTTGAATTCCCCATTAGCTTCCTCAAGATTCTCACGCTTCCAGTTTGGCTGTGGCCTTTCTCTCTCTGAATCACTTCATATTGCATACTTTCTTCTCTGCTTTTCCTTACCAAAGGGATTGCCTTGTCTCACAAGGCGAGCTCTGTACATTTCCTTACATTTTCTCATACTGTATTTGCTCATGCCTCTTAGATTGTGACCTCAGTTGAGCTCTGGTTCCATTCTTTGCTCACTACAATTCATCTCTTGTAAAGCTGCGTATACACCCAGGGTGCTAGTTAAAAATCAAATAATAAATTCATCTACTTTACTTTTTTAAAAAGTATGTCATTCTCATTCAAGCTAAGATGCATTTTGGAGCCACACAAATACTGGTTCTAAATTTAAAACCATCCAACCATGTGCCTAAGGAACATCTAAGAAAGTGAATAATGGTTTAAAATATGAACTGAGATGGTCTTTCTTTTTCCCTTTCAGCCTGAAGTATTGTATAATTCCTTTTAAATTATAAATTTATATCTTTACACTCTATAGCTACTCTGCACTGTATCATTTCTTTTAGCTTTGTCATATTGTACAAAAAAACTCCATTTGAAATTAGCCACAGTGTATGGCTTATGGAAAAATCCATGTTACCTAAAAGTTTGTAGTTCTACAAATTGATTAGCAAGGCAGATCTGAAAATATTTTAAAACAATCACAGTTAGTTTTGTGTTATGTTCTGAATTTCTACTATTTCTGGGCCTTAAATACAACACTTGAAGATCAACACAGTGCTGTTTTGCAATGAAATAAAAAATGTAATATAGAAATTGTTCACAGAGAGATTAAAGTCTATGTTTATCACTCATTAAATGGTTCCTTCACTGTCTTTTGTCATATTCAGCTCAGGAATTTGAATTACAATCAGAATACCACAGGCAAAAATACTTGGGCTTCTTAGATCCTGTAAAGATTTAGGAAACGTAACCTCTCCCTGCCATAAAGTCTGTTTTTGTAACAACAACAACTTTGTCTAGCCTTAAGTGTTTGCTTAGTTCCACCTCTAGATTTTTTGATGATTGATCAGTAGCATAAATATGTACCTGCATGATTTCCTTCTTTTCATTCTATTGCTAAGCAGTTTTGTTTTGCAATGTACTATGCATGTAGTGGAAGAGCTGATTCAGGAAAAAATCTCAGATCCCAATTCTGTATAGTTTAATCACATAAACATCAAGTTTTATTAAATAATGGTGAAGTCGAAAGAGTTTGCAAATGTAAAGATGCCAAGTTTGTGCTATACCTGTGCCTTTTTGCTGAATGCTGAAATTTTGCATAATAATTTCAGAAAGTGTCATCAATGATTGTGTGTATCCTTGGCTGGAGCCCTTTCCACAGAAAGCATCTTCCAAAGAGCCATGACAAGCAACCTGGAATGAATGATACTGCAGTCCTTCGTTTTCATCTGGAGGTCTGAACTGCTCTCCTTGGAGCAGGGGGTCTCCTTCAGTTGAGTTACTTTCAAAGGCCAATGAAATTTGCTTGGGCAACTGATGAGTGTGCCCATGATGTGCCCTGACATGACCACGCTCCTCGTAGGTGGCTCTCAGCCACCCCTGTGTTCACAGCAGATCACCCCTCAGTACTGCTCTGGAACTACTGAAAAGGGGTTATGCAGAACATCAGAAAGAGAGATTTTATTTTGAACCTAGCCTGTTACAACATCAGGATCATTACAAATCCCATGCCATAATGTGCTTCTTTTCCTGCTGTCAAAATCCAGAACAGTTTGTGTTGTTCAACCTGGGAAATAATTCAGTTAATCCAGTTCAGTCCATTTCTTCAGTACAAATAATTTTAAAAAGGTTTCTGGTGAAATTTACACATTCCCATGGAGAAAAACAACACCTGGGGCTGCAATGGACAAGTTCAGTCTTTTCCACTGTAGGATTCACCAGTGCAATCCAGCACTATACTGGAGGTAGTGCCAAGCTTAACATACAATAGTTGTATTTCTCCAGATTTTGTACCATCGTGATGAGAGGTCTTGGCCATTGCTAGAGTCATTATTGGCATTTCTGCTAGGGAAGAAAAAGCAGCACGGGTGAATTTTTTGTATAAAAAATGGAGTGAGTTAGCCACAAAAAAGAAAAAAGATTTCAGATTTCTGAAACAACAACAGACTCTTAAGTAGGTCTTTTCTCTCAGCTGCAGTAAAGTTTTCAGTGGTAGTTTTCAGTGTTGTGTGTGCATATATATATATATGTATGTGTGTGTACACACACACGTATGCACACACACACGTATATATGTACATAAGGTTAGTAGAGATATGTATGTATATACATGTATGTATATACTTATCAGGTTAGTGGATGGTATAAAACATGTCAGTCTTCTAATTTTTAAGTCAGTTAAGTCAAAGTTTTCTGTCTAAAGTAAATCCAGATTGCTTGCCATCATTTTCTGGTCTGCTGATACCTCAGTTGTTGACTGCTCAGTCTTCATCACCTACTTCCCATGAAATGTTGCAATTTCATTACAGATTGTCATGCCTCCTTGCAAACCCAGTGTTTAAGGAGTAAGCAGGAAGAGAAAAACAAAATTCTTGAGATTTGTGTTGGACTTTCTATTCAGATGACTATGTGTGAGAGCTCTACGCAGATTGCTGCATTCATTTTCATGTTTATTTTTAATCTATTTTTAGTTTGTCAGATGTTATGACAGAAATTGCAGTACTTCAGTATTTTATTGCAAATATGCTGAAGAAATCAGGAGTACTGATAAAATTTAGGTCAGTGCCCATTGAAAAACACAGAATCATCAAATGAATCCTGGCTTCAAATAATCTCTCTTTTTTTTGGGATGTTTTTTTTTACCGAAGCCCAAAATACAGCTGGAAATATAGATCCATGGCTGAGGTACTGATAGACAAATAGGTAGCTGCTTCCCAGGATTTTGGTTATATGCACCCACTTGGCTTCCATGAAAGAGATGTAACTTACTTTGGATTTAAGGTCGAGCAAGGCTATGGGTGTAGCTGCCACGGAGTATCTAACACACTGTGCAGCCAGTCTCTAGACTTCTCCATATATTTTTATGTCACTGTGCCCTTTCAGATCCATTTTGGTTCCATTTGTGTAATGCTACACCAAGACTCCTCTCAAATTTTTGGTAGAAGATTACTTAATAAAATTGTGCCATTTCACACACATGCTCCTCATGCAGTATGTCTTTACAACATTTTGCTGTTTCTTGGGAGACAGAGACCTATTGGGGAATTGATCAGCATTGCCTGCAAAAACACGCTTTGATAGAAGTGTTTGATACAGTGATTTACAGAGTCAATCTGTTACTTGTTGCCCTAGGAGTATTTGGATTATTTCCCCCAATAATATGCCCAGTAAAATGTTCAGTGCAGTATAAACAATCAAAGTGTGGCATTTTTTGCCACCCCAAGACTATTTCTCTTGTTCAGCCTAATTCCCACTCTCTTTGTTAATCCTTGAACCCCAAGCCAAATTATTTTTAATAATATCTCATAATTCTAGACTAGAAGTGATCTTTTTACCTTGCTGTAAAACTAGTACTGACTTTCATTTATTTTGATGCTTATTTTAATCAAGAGAATAATTATTTTAGTTTTCCTATTATATTTTTGTAACTTTTGGGGTCTATCATGTTTTTCACAATTAAGCTATCGGGATAACTGACTTAAGAGAATATGTACTGTACAATTTGTTTTAAGCTGAATCGATTTTTAATGCTGCAATTGAGCCCTGATCATAGCAGATATTCATGCATGTGTCTTTGTTTTCCACAGCCCCAACAGAAGCTCCCTTACATCCTCACCTAGGTAGGTGATTTATCATTCTTACTACTTAAAATCAGAATCACTGATTTTATTATAATAAAAAACCTGTAAGGTCACACGAAACTAGGTCTGAGGAATTCAAATAAAAATGAGATTCGTATAAAATGAATTGAATTGTGTCTAATTCTGATTAGTTGTTTCTTCATTGTGATTTTTATTGCTCTTTATTGCCTTTGAATCCTTGCAGTGTGAGTATACCATGCTGCAGGGCTTTTTTTCCTAGTTATGCATTAGAGCATCTGTTTGCATGAGAACCAGGACTGGAGCACCCCTGCTATGAAAACAGGCTGGAAGAGTTGGGGTTGTTCTGCCTGGAGAAGGGAAGGTTTCAGAGAGACATTAAAGCTTAAAGGGGCTACAAGAAAGCTGGAGAGGAATTTTTTACAAGGGCTTGTGGTAATAGGACAAGGGGAAATAAAGGGTTTCAAACTGAAAGAATGCAGGTTTAGATTAACTATCAGGAAGAAAATCTTTATTGTAAGGGTGGTGAGACACTGGAATAGGTTGCCAGAGAAGCTGTGGATGCCCCATCCGTGGAAGTGTTCAAGGTCAGGTTGGATGTGATTTTGAACAATCTGAGAGGTGTCACTGCCCATGCCAGAGGCATTAGAATTAGATGGTCTTCAAGGTCCCTTTCAACCCAAACCATTCTCTGATTCTATGACCCATAACCCTCAGTGTGGGACAGCACCTCACACCAGAGCAACATTACTGTGAGGAAGATTTTGTGCCAGTGCACCTCCAAGGTGGACCCCAGAGCAAGGCACTGCTGCTCCTGCTCTCCATCCCTGCACCCACCAACCCTTGTGCTGCAATTTGATTAGTCCAGGACAGATTCTGGCATTCTTGCTTAGTTTGAATAGCAAGTGACAGTTACTTCATTCATTTAGTGGAAGTATTTGTAGAGAAGGGTCTGTCTAATACAATCACAGGTGCCAAAGATTTGGGATTTTAAGTGAGTTTATTGGTCCTCATACATAAATGAGACAGTAAATCTAGGTGGAATATTGGAGTCCAAAGTTTGCAGAACAGTGGTGAGAAATACTTGCATAATGTAACTCACAGTTTATGTTCCTCAGATGAGTTGGCCTTTACTGCCAGGTCTGCCGATAGCAGCAGAGAAATTCCAATGAGCTCACGGATTTTTGCATATGAATTTTCAGAATGCATCCCCTGACTACAAGAGCTGTAGGACTCATTAGGACTTCTCATCCATTCTTGTTCCCATGTTTTCAAAATCTGGATTTGGAAGGATTTTTTTCTAAACATTCAGAAAACCAACAATTTGGAACAAAAGTTCTTAAAAGATTTATTATGTACTTGGTGACTTCATCTTTCCATAGCCATCACACTTTCATGATGGGGGCACTTCTTAATTTTTTGTGATACTATGATCCATAGCAAGCAAAAAACCCTGTAACTAAGAAACCACAGGTTTTATAACTAGAATAACCTAAAAAGCAGATTTTACAATGCATTACTTTAACCCTAGCTAAGGTAATATTTAGAAAGCATGGGATGATTGCACTGGATTATTTTTCATGTACTGTTTTATTTTCTTTGCAGCTGAAATGCACAGTGACAGCATTATCTTACGAGATGACTTTGACTCTTACCATCAGCAAGAATTGAATCCTACCATGTGGTGAGTTTCAGACTTCTGCGCTCCTCTACATGCATTTGAGCAAATGAAAACATTATATTTATTGAATGAAGTGGAGTATAAACTTAAGTGTGGGTTTGCTTCATTAGGACCTAAACATTTTGGTTTATTAATTAATTTATTAATGAGGGACTGAGAAATTCTAAGCCCATTGAAGTGGGTGACAAATTCTTGTTGATTTCAAATTTTTAACTAATCCAAAAATAGAAGGACTAGAGCTGAGCTCAGTGAATATTTATGAATGAGTATTCTGGTTTCCTGAAAACACAGCTTTTCATCAAAAAAAGGAGAAGAATTTCAATAATTAAACTTTATTGTTTCAATTTTTTTTTTAATTTTATGTTGTACCTGTTTTTGGTGAAGCTAACTATAGCAAAAATTCCTTCCAAACTGAAGTGTTTCCAAATGATTAAAAAAATCATGAGAACCCCCCCAAAACCCCCAACTGAATTAAATACCTCTGTCTAATTTTTATGAAAATGTTTAAGGTTGAATTTTTTTTCCCTTTTTTTTATGAAAGGCACACTTTTTCAAATCTTTTGTATTGTATAAGAAGGAAAACCTTTCCCTTCTAAGTTCTGTGTAGCAACTCCCAATTGCTAGGGTTTGGGAGTTTTGGGGATTCCTGAATAGGGTCACTCATATTATCACAGTCTATGTCTGAAACAGCCAGCACAAGATGTTATCATTCTTTAACCAGTAGGTGCTATAGAAGAATCTCAACACTCACATGCACAATAAGGCAAGTACAGCTTAGGACAGGTCAGGCAGCAGCTTTATGAACTATGACCATAGTGAGAGAGCTCTCAGACTTCATTTCTCCCTCTGCTTCCTCATTCTCTGCCAAGTGATTGCAGAGACCCGACCCATGCACTGGTTCAGAAAACAAGGGAAGAGCTGAGGAAAAATAATCACTTCAATGTTAATACAGTGAAATATCCATCCCTGGGATGGATGGACTCCTTAAGTCACTGCCACAGTCCTAAGTTGTCCAACAGTAAATAACAGGACAATATGGAGAGATGACTGTTGGTGGAGCCTACAGGAGCGACCCCCCGGTGCTGCCTTAGCTCAGAGGAGGGGAGTTGGAAACAGTTGCAGACTGTTAGCTTTTAGGCAAAAGGAGTGTTCTTTTAGCAAAGATAACTCTTAGACCTCTGAATCCTAAATATTAGTAATTTTAGCACCACACTGATCACAGAGGTAGAGGACCATTTCATATGATGTATGTGTACAATGTCACAGAAGAGGAAGTTACACATCTTTCTTTGTACAAAACTGATTCTATTCTGTATAGTGAGTGTATATATACAGTATGTAACACCCAGATAAATTACCATCTCTTGGTCTTGATACGAACTTTTGAAGGTTGTAGCCTCCTTTTTGTGTATAAGATTGTTTCTGAGTTTTCTATTTCTTCCAATCCTATTTCATAAATATAACTAACTTTGTTTTAATTCATACAAGGCACACAAATATTTTACTGGGTTAGTTTATCTTGTCCAAATAAATCCTTGATGAGCATTTTAGCACTTACCTACATTTGTTAGTTATTACATTTGTTCTGTGACATTTGACTTAATTTTCCTTTTTATTAAGGACTGCCACAACTTCCCATCTGTGCAGGTCTTTCATAGCCTAACCATCTCATGCAAAGATGCTGTAGTTTACAGAATTTTATGGATATTTTTATTTTATACATACTCATTTTAATAGTTTTTAATACGTGCCTACAATTTTTGCTCCTTTTGTTCCTTTTGTATCAGCTCTTTAAATGTTTTTCTGGACTAGAGGCATTAAGGACCTGCAATACTACAACATAAAAACCCCTCTTTCTTTTTGGGTATGAACAGATAAAGGACTCTTAATGGGTTGCAGAATAGCTGCCAAGGTAGATAGCTTTAGCAGCAGTGTGTTAAATGGACTTGAGTGGGAAGAAATGAGAAGAGGCATTATTTCCCTGCAGATGCCTCATAACTCACAGAGGGCTTGTCTGTTGGGAGCCTCCATAATTTATTTATCCATTGCTCTCAACTTTAAATTCATCCTTGCTTATAGAAGAATCAGCAGAGAAATTTCAGACTAAAAGAGCCCCCAGTCTTCTGCTCCTTTTTTCCCCAGGATTTGGATTTGGTCTCTCTGGAATAAACTTTGCCCACCTTGTTTGGTGAGTCAGTGCAGAGAGGTGGGTGCTGGGAGAGAGTCCCAAAACTCACCACAATCCTGAAACAGATTTTCCCTTAAAAGCAGAAAGCCAGCATTTTCAGCAGTGCTAAATAGACACGTAGCACAAATAAAAGAAATCCATAATGAGCTATCGTGAGCTTTTCTGCACAAAGGATTTCTGCAGTAGCTCTGCCTCCAGTGAAGACCCGCTTAGTGGCAGAAAGCTCATTCTCATTTGATTGTCTAGTGGGAGTAAAATCAGGAATTATTAACAGTTGTTGCCATCCACCCTAAAATTGAATTTTTTCCCCTGGCAGCTGCTAAAATCCCATCTTTATCACAAACAATTGCAGTGAGTCCTGGAGCAGTATTTCCAGCCCTGCTCAGTCTGGTCTGTGCGGAGCAGCTGCCTCGTGTGTGCAGACACCCCAGCAGGGCCGTGCCATGGGGCCACTTACACTGAGCCACCCTTATCGTTTCTGAAGCCATTATTTGTGTACAGATGAAAAGAGAAGTGTTTGTGTTTTCCTACAATCTTTTCTTCCCAAATCCTAAATAACACTGGCTTGGAAGCGATGAATATTTTCCCACTCCTCCTGATTCCCCTTCTGGCATGTGCAGCTCTGGCAGAGATGTACCATCCAAGTGCACCAGCTAAGCAGTTTATAGCCTCTCTGTGTGTCCAATTTTATGTTTCCCAGCAGAGCCTGTGTGTCACTCCATTGCTGGGACAGGCCTCACATCAAATAAGTATTTTGCACAAGGGCACTCTATGATTTTGAGAGTGACTGCCTGGTTTTTATGGAATTCTGCTCTTTCAAATGCATTAAAAGACACATTCTTCCCAGCAGCCATCTGTTTCTTTGGAGGCTCAGAAACAGGGGAGGAGTGGCTACGAGTGTTTTTGGAGCTGCAGAAGGAAGAGAAGGGGAAGGTTGGGATAAGGCTCTTTGTAAAAGAAAAATCACAGCACCACAGTTCCTAACCTAAATCAAAATTTGGTGATTGAAAGAAAACAGGAGAAACTGCTAAAGTGGGAAAGGGACAGGGAGAGAAGGAGGCAACAGGAGTGGACACATAAGGAGAACAAAGAAGGAGGATTTCTCTGCTGGGAATGCAGGAATGGGAGCATGTCTCCTCTTTCTCATTTTCTTGGGAACCCACACATGTTGAGGATTTTCTTGTGTGGTTTGTCCAACTCATATTTTCTTCCAGTGTCCAGTCATGTCAGAATATGGTCATTTCCAAAGTCCCCAACCCATAGGCAGAAGTCTGCTTACTTAAGCAAAGATTTCCTCATTTCTTGGATTTTATTTGCTGCCAACGTTACAAAGATTTCTAGTCTTGCGAAACAAATATGCTTCACACAATCATAAATGCCCAATATATTAAATATCTGACGTACTAGCTGTGGAAGCGAAGGTAGGTAAGTGATTCCCACACCACTGTAAATGCAGCACCAATGCCCATGCTCAGCCAGTCACTGTTGACTTGTGGAACTAACCAGAAAGTAATGTTTAGTGCATTTTTTAATTAGAAGCACAATAATACAGGTGATTAGTGTCCATGAGACTTTCTGAAAACTGACAGGACACTGTTAGATCAAAAAGCTCAGGAGCCATGGAAGTAACCGATTTCTTCAGTATGGGAAGGGAATCTGCACCATGTACTGCTTGCCAGGGAATGGCTGGAGGAGTAGAGGTCCAATATGTGTGGTGTGAAGAAGACTGTCTAGGCCATTGAGCACCTGTTCCTGTGACCATCTTGCCTCCATGTAACCTCATAAAACTGCAGTGGAGAGTATAAAAAAAGGTGCTATATAAGAACTAAACCAGGCCAAACAAGAACAAATGTAAAAATAAAAAATTCTGTTTAAACTGATGATAAATCATTTAATGTTAAGAAGATGCATAAATTAGTAAAGCATAAATGTTGGCATTAATGTATGTTTCTGTATAAAACAGTTTTCATAGTAGAACTGTAGAAAAAAGGGGGTTCAGTACATTTAAAAGAGAAAGAGCCTGTACAGAAGTGTATTGCTGGCTAAACTCTCCTTCCCAATCTGATGTCATGTTTCATCTCAAAGCCAAGCAGCAGTCACTTAGAGAAGGCACACTTGTCAAAGATGATATGAAGAATAGCTGAGCATGTAAAATCAATCAATAAGAAATAGAGATTCTCTTGGTCATCACTTCTTCATGGCATATGAGAAATGTACAGGTACAGTGATATTTCCAGTGGCAAAGAGGTTGAGGAAAGCTTTGTGACAGGAGAGAGAGGTCCTAAAGTGGTTTCCAAATTGCACTAAAACTGTGGGATTAAACTTCAGAAAGATTTATGTTTAAAAATCTCTTGGCAGTTTGAGATGTTTATCTTCTTTATGGTTCAGACATCACAAAAGACATCAGTCAATATAATGTCCACATACTCAGGTATTGTAGAGGGAAAAGAAATGACAAATAGGGGTGGGGAAACAGCAGATGTTTCCCCTTCAGCAAAGTGAAGAACAATAGCAGAGAGAGGTGAGACTCTCTAAGCCAGAGATGAGAGTGATGGCAGGTCTGCAGAGAAGTCATCTTGATAAATGTGACACATGTCAGCAGTGGCAGCAAGGACCAGCTGTGAAGAGAGAGTTGAAGTGATTTTAATTTGCTAAGATTTTACACCAGGCAGGTGAGAAAGATAATGCAGAAATCTGCACCCAGCCAGGGCAAATACTGTCTTCTGTTTGTATAAATAGAAAAGAAATTAACTTTCCTGTCTGCACCAGGAGAGGAGCAAACTGGATCATTTCTAAACACGTAGTACTACGACAATGATCTGAGGAACAGCAGATCAATTATCTTGCTCTTCATGCATTCTTGTCAAGCTAATGAGCAGTTTATTGTCAAAGGTAATGCATTTCAAAGGGAGCACAAAGGTTTGAATC
Source organism: Corvus cornix cornix (assembly GCF_000738735.6). NCBI lineage: Eukaryota > Metazoa > Chordata > Aves > Passeriformes > Corvidae > Corvus > Corvus cornix. Next base: position 12,064,996 of record NC_047057.1, on the reverse strand, counting down.
AGGATTACTAACAGCCATTCAATTTTGTATGAGAGGAGTCATCCTAGAAAAGACAAATGATGATGAAACTGCTGTATTAGCAGGACAGTGTTTCTGGATTTCCAGACAATATTTCCTAGACCACGTTACAGAAGTAGAACAGATGAATCACTTTTTATTCATTGAAATATGAGAGATGCAGAATTAAAATACCCCTTGGATTATGTAGCCTGATCTTTCAGGAAGGACTAAGTGGTCCCTACAAAGTATTCATGGCAAAGTTTTCCTGCCTTGTCTGTCTCCTTGCACATATCAAGAGTTTGGGTAGATGCTCCACTATAAAATTCAAAAATGTAGAGGCAGACAATGAAAATAATTTTTATAGCAGCCAGAATCCTACAGAATTCCAGGAATTCTTCTAGTTCCTGTCCCTCTGCTCTTCAGTTGTCAGAACTTTGGGATCAGGTGAAATTTAGATAGCAATAAAACACGTCCTCTGTGAACTCTGCTTCTGTGCTTTCTCTGAAAGTACCATTTTATTCACTCACGTGCTCTCTTCTTGCCTTTTATTGAGAAATAAAATTATTTGCTCACTGTGACTTCTATAAGTAAATATGAATTCACTGAAGTTGATTGGAACTATATTACTTTATTGGAATATTTTATTTTGGTGCTTAAATCCAAAATCCTAAATGCTATCAATGTGAATTGCTGAATTACTTCATTGGCACACTCATACAGGTAAAACAACTCAAACATTTTTTGTGTCTGACTTTTTTTCTGGAGTAAATGTTTCCCTGTACGTTTGATGTTTAAGTTGAGCTTTGGGTGCCAAAAGGCAATGTTGGTCATCACTACTGCAGGAAGCTTGTTGGGGACCAGGAGTATATCCAATATTTTTTGAAAATGTGGTCCATCTGATACCCTGATCCTAGAAGGTGGGGGAGACAGCCCTTTCCCTGTATTTTGCAGTCAGGCTGCCCACAAAGTCCTTCATATTAAATTAAGAAATATCAGGGGAGGTGTACTGTACTTACCTGTCTCTGCAGCACTTACAAGCCTCTCATAATATTTCTTCATAGTTTTTCCCCTAAAAGGTGAGCAGAGTGGCAACTCTGTTACTAGGAATATGGGATATGACAAATACAAATAGAAGCAACAGCAGTACCATGTCACACTGCAGCCTCAAGCCCGACTTTTAGGGAAATAACCCTGCAAGCAGGAGAGGGGCTGATCCCAGCCCCTTGTCCTCAGCTGTTCTTTATGGTAACTCCATGATGGTGGGTTTACATATGGTAAATCAAATGTTCACAAGGATTTTGTGAGAAGAGTAGCTTCAGGGTAAATTATACATGCAAGATTTCAACTTGGTTTCCCATGGTGAGATGTTTCGCATTCAGTGAGCAGGGACATCCCTCTTTAGAGGAGGGGCAGTTTGCAGAGAGCAAGTACTAACTCACCAGGGCCTTTCACAAGAGGGAGATCTAGTGGATCATTCTTACAGCTGCCCGACCTTTGTTCAGCATCATGATAACAAACAATCCAATTTGAGCACTGAGACACAGCGGTCTGATTTTACAGTTTCCAGCAGTCTCAAACATGCAGTCTCTGGTTTCCACTCTGAACACGGTGTGCTCTCCCTGCAGGTCTGAGTGCAGTAACTGCGAGGTTGGGGAGCACTGCGGAGTGATAATGCACGGCAATGCTGCCACGTTCTGCGAGCCATACGGTCCCAGAGAGCTGGTAAGTGAAGGCTGCCTCGTCTGCTGGGGCTCGGGCTGCAGGCTATGAAGCATGTCAGCTGCAGAGATGTTGGTGTGCTTTGAAAGTTCAGTTTTTGGCAGAGAGGCTCTTGAGCAAGGTGATAAGCCCATAGAATGCTCCCAGGAACATCCCAGTGTTTTAAATGGTAGATGCTAACCAAAGGTTATTGCAATAGTTTGCAAGGGACAGTCTCTTGATCCAGCATGCATCCAAGTCATTTAAAGTATCTCTGAAATACTGAAAAGTCAAGGACATAGAACTGTGTTGTCAAACTGGCATCATTCTCTTTTTATATCCAACAATTAAATAGAGACAGGATTCATGTCTCTTTTATTATTTTATTAGTCTTGTCCTGTTTTTTCTTGTCCCTGTTGACAAATGTTAATTTGGTTGTAAAACATCACTTGCGAACAATGCATCCTACAGACTTAAATGCAGCCTGGAGCAAGCACCTGCCAGTCTCAGAGAAGTGTATGTAACAGATTGACTCATGATGAATGGGACAGAATTAATTTTGTTGGGGAGTAGTTTGGTCATAAAATTGCTGTAAGAAACAACATGGTACAATTTGCATTAACTCGGGGTCATCTGGGTGTGGAAAATGAATTGCAATACATAAACCAATGCCCACATGCTGATGCTGGGCAGCTAGCTGCAATAATGTACATAAAAGGGGAGTTCTGGAAAGAACTGAAAAATTAAAAGGCCAGATCAAAGCCCATGTAATTCAAAATTAATTTTCATGTTTTCAACAGTCTTCTGAATGGAGGGAGAGGCTGATTAGAGCTATTTGAAGAGCAAACATGGAAGAGGGCCATAAAACAGAAGTGGTTTTGGCCAGGCATCTTCCCTTCATTTCAGACACTGACAAGTCTGAAATTTTAACATTTCACATTTAACAATTTAACATTTTAACATTTAACAATTAACAAGTCTGTTAATTTTACATCCTTCACTGGGACCAGAATTACACAAATGCAATGTAGATATTGCTGATGCGGTGCATAAAAGTCATAAACACATATAAAACTAATTTAGAGATTTTACAGAGAAAGGAGAATTTCCCTCGCAGCCAGCCCCAGCCAGGGAATCCTGTCAGGGATGTTAAATGGCCTCTCTGCTACTTTGCATCCTGTTTGAATATGCTAGGCTTTGCTAACTGCCTTGAGAAGGCATGCATTCATTTATGTCCTGTGCAAAAGGGAAGTCACACCACTAGGATGATTTTCCATTTTTTACATTTTTAGTTGTAGTACTAAGCACAGGTAACACTACTTGGAAAAAGATCTGTTTATGACATTTAACAAACCCAGGGTCCCAGACCCCAGGGTTTTGAACTGTCATTCACTAGCTGTCTTCTCCCTGCTGATTAGCAATTTAGACTATCCTAAGCAATCAGGAACTGGCTTCAAAATCCAGTCTTGGACTGTATTTGTCACATGTGTGATAAAGTAGCACTACTGTGGCATCAGGAATTTGGAAAAAAATTTTTTATGATACCAAAGTGGTGTGATTAAATAATCAGCTGAAAAAATCGTCATGCTTATAATCAGTTACCAGCCTAAAAATTAAAGTATCTATAAATATTATGGCAGTGTTGCAGAAAAATCAAATTCTTCTGCAGGAACATGCTAATGGCTTAACATTATGGATGAGCACAAGACAGTGTTCAGGCCAGAGGTGTGATCTAGTTTTATTTTTGAGTATGGACATACCTGTTGTCTTAGAACCAACCCGTTTCTCATTTGTAGTTGTTTTGGCAATTTCTCAGCATATCTCTTTCTGTCACAAATTTTAAAACCTGTTTCATTTCTCCATGATTTTCATTAATCCTATTCTGTCCCTGCTTGAAATGGACCATTAAATCTCTGCTCCTGCTAATGGCTCCTAATACATTAATTACTGCTTTAAAATACTTAGTCAAGAAGAGTTGCATTTGCAAAATATATCAACAGCTCTAGCAGCTGCTGGTTTGCTATCTTGACCTCCTCCTTTTCTTCTGATTTCCAATAGCCACCTGTTACTGCAGGCAGAGGGTTTTTAATACCAACTGTCTCTGTCTGTTGGTGAGAATTTACAGCTGGCAAAATCCTGGAAAGGTGTATAGCATCAGAGATGTTGCAAGCAAAGGAAAATATCTACTAAAGGCTCCCTACCATGCTCTCTGCAGTGTCTGAACTAAGCAGTCCTATGCAGAATTTTGCAAAAAGTTTTTAGTAAGTCTAATGCTTTTTCCCAAAGCTTTGCTGAAATGATTCACAACACAGTCTAAGTCTACATGAATGCCTCTTCTGTGATAACTGATATGTTTAATTTCTTGGTGATACGAGCTACTGAACCTCAATAAAGGTTTTGTTTTCAAATTATGACTTGCACAACATAATTAATTGAATGAAAACTAATATAATAGGTGCTCTCAACTCAAATCAGAAAGCAATTTATTATTTGGCATGATAAGTGTGATACCTAATACTGAATTGATCCTGACAGAATTACTTAAATGGGAATGTGACTGAATTTTTAAGGGGTTATGTACATGTAGCATCCCTATTCTTGTTTAAAAACTAAAATTACCTGTTAGGACATGTAGTCTTTTTATCAGCTAATCTTCAATGCATTTCAGTGATGATCCCATTCCTTAATATTTATAAGAAATTCTTTTGTGTATGTAATAAGTATGTAGAAAAGAAACAAAACACACCAAAACCTCATGCCAACTCATGCAGCTCTCCATCCATTATTTTCAGAGGCATCATTTAATGAATACCTCAACTAGGTGTGCACTGGTACTGGAAGAAGTCCAGTCCCTTTTGCTCTTCTGCATCACCACCATAGCATACCTTGCTTAAGTAGAAGTATTGTTAAATCCAACTTTCAAAATAGATTGAAAAGAATTAGGTGTCCTTCACAACACACTAGGGCTTTTTATTTTATAGCATTTTTAGGAGAACTATTCTAATTTGAACTACTGAAATATGGAGGCATTCGAAGAAGGGAGAAAGAGAGGCCTCAAAGGAAGGTGGTGTTCTGAGTACAGGGTGAGCTGCTGGTGTTTTCTGTCTCTTTCTAGGTCTTGGCTGGATGCCAGCAGTGGGTAACTGCTGCTACAATATTTCACTGTACATACCATATAGTATCACCAAGGTTTTTTGTTTGCTTTGGTGTGTAAGGTTTAAGTTCTGTTGTTTCCTCCTAATGTTTCATTATTTTAGGTTTACTTAATGTTATTTTTATTATTTATTTATGATCATTTTTAGTCCTTGTTCTGTGCTGGGAAAAGTGAGAACCATTCCACGTGTACAGATTTACACTAAGCTGACCATAGACCACAGAGTTCATTTTTCAATCTTCTAAACAGTGATCAAATGCCAGTGTTGCATAAAAATGTGGGGTTTTTTGTAGACATTAGTATGGTGGAAAAAATTTCTGGCTTTGACATATGATGAGATTTCAATAATCAAAATGACATAACAAAAATGTCCATGATCACTCACCCTGAAAGGGCTGGTGATTAACAGTCCTATGCACTGGAGATGTAGGTGTCTAGAGATTTTCCATGCTTTCAAAGAAAAACAAGCGATGAATGTATTCTTTTGCTGATCTAACAAAACTATTTGCTTTTCTTCCCATAGACCACCACTGGCCTTAACACAACTACTGCATCCGTCCTTCAATTTTCCCTTGGTAAGTTTAAATTACTCTTTCACCCGAGAAAGGGCAAAAAGTCATTTCTGCAAAGGAAAATGGCCCTACAATTTAGGGTTACCTTTCTGGTTGATGTTACACCCAACATGAGGGATTAAATAAATCTTTTCCAAACTGCAGTGTATTTATTCATCTCCTGATATGGAGATAGTCTTTTAAATCTTGGAAATGAAAAACTCCAGTGGATACTCTGATGAGCCATGTTTGAGTTTTGGTTTTTTCCCCTATTTTATAACCTGATGTTTAACACAATAATTTCTTGCTCTTTCTCTGAAGTGTGATTATGGTTTCTAAATAAAAAATGAAGGGTTTTAACATTAACCCCCCTGATACATTCCAAGTTACACCTAGGCAGTGCTGGTTTTAACACATTTGTACAAAGACAATAGGTGGGGCAGATGAAGAGTAAATGCTATTAAGTCCACATTATCAACAGCATGGTTGTATGCTGTATTACTTAGAATGCTGTGAGTTATTACACATTTCACTGTGCAGTTGTGGCTATAAATTATGGTGGAGGCTGTGGCTTGGGTTGAGGGGAAATTTGGAACACACCTAATTTGTTAACTCATATCTCAATGTTCAATATCGGAAGGAAAAATGTTCTTTTGATATAAATGGTTCAATAAAAATGCAAGCAGGAAATGTAGCCTGCTTCCTCTGTGGACCCTGGACATGTGTTTCCAAATCATATTCCTATTTTTAAAAAAGTAATTCTCCAAAAGTATCTCAAGAGACTTGTGATTAAACTCTGGAAATCTCAGTTGAAAATAAGAACAATCATGTAGCTTGGCAAACAGCTTGGGTTTTTTAATGGATTGGACATCAAAATCCTAGAAGGCTCAGAAATACATCATTTAAATTTGCTTTTTACCTTAAGTTGTTCTTTGGGGTATTTGAAGTCATCAGTATCTGCAACTGACTGCAATGTTAATATATCTAAGGACCGGTTATCCATCCTTTTATTTTGAATTACTGGTTTAAAAAAAAAAGAAAAATGTATCCAATCCTTGACTGAATTACTGCATAAATATTGGGTGCCTCAGATGAAAACCATCCTGTTGCTGCCCTGCAGTTTCATTGAGAGAGTGGAAGGGTAGCAGCTCACTTGGTACACTGGGATGTGTTGCTCACTGGCAGAAGCACAAGGAGATGTGACCTCTATAAAGCTGCAAGTTTGCAATGATGGAGGCATTTCACTTTCCATGAAAATTTACAGAAATCTTCTTTGGATTATTTTTGCAGTGACCCAGGGTGGTTAACAGCAGGGTAAGGTGAATGGGTTGGTAGGTGTATGTTTGCTGGCACAGCCCAGTGCCTGGTATCTGCTGCAGGTGAACTGCAGAAGGGTGCAGGCTCCCAGAAGTTTCAAAATGAGACTTTATATTTCACTAGGAGCATTTGTGCCTATCAGATGGAAAAGGTCAAATAAAAAAGGGGTAAGAAAAGGCTGAGCAGGAAATACTCTACATGGCAGGATTGTCATGAATATATCTTAAGAATACCTGAACCCATACCAGTAGGAACCAGTAAAGTCCTCAGTATGATGGAGCAGGAGAGGGGTGGATCCACATCCAAGTAAATCAAATTTCAGTCTCCAGCTGAAAATGTATCATATTTCCCCATGTGCCTGTGTTGAGTTTGAAATACAATGCAGATTGGTTTTGTAACTGATAGAAGCCAGCATGAGCCAGGGGACTGCTGCTGAGCTCAGCACTACTTGGCTTTAGAATCCAGTTTCCAGCTCATTCCCAAACGTCCAATTTAATCATAACCCTTTTTAGGGATTGATCCAAGGGAATTGCCATTTTTTTAAAAGAATGTTTACCACTTTCTATCAACCATGGAATAGCTTAAGCTGTAGCCTTTTGGGGGTATCTTTATGTTAAATCTGTCACATAGCTTTGGCCTCATGAAAGAGCACACCCTTTAATTTCTCTTGCCACTAATTATCAGATGGAATTTTGTATTTGCAGGTATATAGACAGTAGAGAACTAGGAAATGAAGGTAAAAAAGAGAAGGTTCTTCTTTCACCATAAATTCCAGCTCCTTTTAAACTCTGTGGTCAGGAAGGGTAACCGACTAGTGAATTTTTCATTAGCTGATATTCTGTGTGGTTTCCTTCATGTATCACACATTTGGTAGTTTTGTTCTTTAAGGCAGTTGAAAAGGTACACTTAAGAAGGCTTAATTAGGATGAAAATGTAATTAGTAAGGCATTTTCAGCACACAGGACAACATTAATGTACAGTACCCTTTCTGAATGAGAGGAACTCATCTGTCATGCAGCATCCACTCAGAGCTGGTCCAGGGCTGGGGTGGTATTTACATTTATGCACTCTGCGCCAAGGGTACAGAAAATTTTGATTACTTCAAATGTCTTAATCATCCATCACTACATTTCTCCAAGACCTAACACTGACATGTCTAGCAGCTTCCGTAATGTTCAGTGGGATTGTTAATTGAGATATTTAAAGCAATGCCTTTGGGCTCTCTCAGGCCAGAACATCTGATTCAACAGCTTGGGAATTGCAGGATATTGCACAAAAGCCTCTGGACTCAGCTGCCACATTAGTCTGATTCATTAGCTGAAATATTCTCTATTTCTCACTCCAAACCTGAGCCTTTTCCCCTCAGCTACGTCCCTGGCCTTCCCCAGGGCTGAACATGATCTGTCGTTCACACGGGCCACTGTGGTGGAAGGTGACTCATAACACTGAGAGATTAGCAACTGAGCTAAATACAAGAAAAAAGAGACATAGAATCCCATGGGGAGAAGAGGAAAGCCTTTGAGAGAGCAATGCCAAGGTGTGAGGTGTGCAAGTCGTGCTTATGCTTGTTCCTTGGGTGTTCTCCTCAGCATGTGCTCTGGAGGCAGTGGTGTGTGTGGGCTGTGCAGGCTCTGTGTGGGCAGTTCAGCACTGGCAGGTGCTTCCCATCCCTCCTTCCTCAGCAGGGCCTCTGCTGGAGCTGAAGATGCTGTGATAAACATCAGCACTCAGCCTGGCCTCCAGGGCAGGTGCTCCTTGGAGCCGTGTGTGTCACAACATGAAAATTGTTAATGGAAAATACTGCCTTGAAAAACTTTGTTCCATAGCTCACTCCTTATGTCTTAATATTAGTAGATAATTTCTGGCTGTTTAACAGTATTTGAAAATGAGAATAACTTGATAAGGAAACCTCTCACTTTTCAGCTTTATTATGAAATTTTTTTCACATTCCTCTGAAAACAGGACGACTTTGTCAGTATCATATAATGGATAAATACATAATGTTTGTAAAGCACAACTCTACTTTAAAAATTGCTTTCCCTTCAACTTTTGTGCCATTGTCACAAAGATCCTTTGTCATTACTAGAGCAAATTAGCAATTCTTCTCCCCCCACTATTTTTCTAAAAAAATCTAACCTTCCTACTGTTTCACATTAAACCAAAATTGGTTTATGGGGGAAGGGGGTTTTTTAATTTTCTGAGAAGGTCACACCTTCAAATATTACAAACATTTGGCACTTCCGCTCTGTTTCTTAAGGATCAAACCATTAGTCTTGCAAACAATGAAATAGACACAGGTTCAAAAGTGTTTTGCTTTATTTGAAGATAAAGCTTGGACTTGGACTCTCCCTTCTAAAATATTATTGTAACAAACTTTTGCAAAATTGGGTTCCCTAATCTACTAAAATCAAAGGTTTTACTTTGAGTCAACCATTAATCCTTATTTTCAGTCCCCTTCAAAACTACCTTTGTATGGCAAATATGTGATTTGCAGTATTTAAATATGGTCATTTCACATGTGTAATATTGGCCTATATGCTCATCCTAATGAATGAAACCTCTTACAAGAATCCCAATATGATGCAAAATTACTTTTCCTGCAATAAATAAAATAATAAAGCCTGTCCCTAAACTTCTGGTGGACCCTGATAATACCACTGAGCTGGCAAGGAAGGGGCTGCTCTCTGAGAGCATTGTTTGCTGTTAACATGAAAGACTTGAAGGTGCATGAGCAAAGGTGATCTTCAGTGCCTGAAGGCTGTCAGGCCTTGAAACTGGAAATTCCTTAGGCATCTTTGCTGTACGGATCATATGCTTAGTGCCTTAGCTATTGCTAAAGAAAAGACTTGACATGAATCAAATTTAGTACATCAACCTTCAGTAAAAACGGTTTTCAGTGAGGTTTTAGTAGCAGGCTTTAATCTGTGAGAATGCTTTGTGGTTTTGCCAGATGGACTCTGTTTGTCCTCTCAGGAAAATCCCAGTAGATATCATCCAGAAGATGGGTCACTCATGTTGTGATTTGCTCACTGGTCTGGAACCACAAGCATTTGGACCTTACTTGTAGATTAAGAATGGCCCTTTTCTCCTGCTGCTTCTGGGGTAGAATAGAATAGAACCATTTCAGTTGGAAGGGACCTACAATGATCATCCACCCAACTATTTCAGGGCTGACCTAGAATTGCAGTTTGTTGTTAGCTTCCTTAACATCCTCCAGTCACTTGTCTGTCATCTATTGCTATTGCACCTTCCATTGTTCCAAATTATTTTCTCTAAACATCTATCAGATGACCAAGTTAATTGTCAATTACAGCATTTGACAAGGATTGCATACAGGGTTCCATATGTATTAAATTAATCTCTTACAATCACTTACAACACCTGCCAGCAGTTTATCAATCTCCCTTAGTATCTCTCTAATGGAACCCCATAGCAAGGATAAATGTGTGTATCTATTGGTTTTAATATGGTTAAAATATTATTGAGAAATATTACTATTGGTATTCAACTGTTCAGGACTTTCTGGTAATTCAGGGTGCAGATATGTTGCTAGGGTGATCTTCATTCTAGAGTACCCACTTTGTCCCCATTTTCTATCTTCCTCAAAAGGAAATCAAATGCCAAACTTTGTGCTTTTACATGCATAAATATTTCATTCACAATCTTACAGTAGAATCACTTAAATCAGTAACAGAAGTAATAATTTCTCCAGTCTTGTTCAACACATTTTCCACTCTTGCAACTTTATTTTCTGGTTGAGTAATCACCTCTACCTTCAAATTTCCTGAGCTTTTAAAATCTATCAGACCATCAGCTATACTTAACTGCAGAGTAATTGTATTACCTGTGATGACTTTACATTCATGCTGTCATGTTTTTTAAGAGGTGAGGTGTTTGTGCAATGCACATACCAAGAATTTCCATTTGGCTTAGTTTATTTACAGTCTGTTTTTAATGCTGCTGATTTCACAGTCCTCTGTGACTGTAATCCAGAAAACTATTTAAAATAATGCTATTGATTGCTTTTGATTAGCATATGAGTAAGGGTCACTGATTTGGAGGCAGATCTTTGACATAATGATTCCAAGAGGATTTTCATGTCATGTCCTGCCTCACCCTAAGACATCCAGTTAGCGAATCATTAACCAGCAGACTTTACTTCTCCCCCTGAACTATCAAAGTCACTAGGAAGAAAGCTCTTTTACTCAGAAAAATCCATGGCCTAATGGTCTTGGTGGTGGTTGTTGAAGACAAAACATAGATAGTGTTTATCACCTTTACAAAGTAAAATGCCATTTTTTTCAGGTTTATTTATTTCACTTTCTATTTGTAGTGGCAATTTGCCTTTGTTACCAGTGCAGTCTTGCAGAATTAAATTATAAAATTTATTTGCTTGTGTAGATAATGGAAATAGTATTTTGCCTTGATGCATGCTCAATCTACAGATTATTATTATTATTATTATTATATCATCAGCATCATCATCAGAATTGTTGAATGTGCCCTTTGGATTAGGCCTTACCTGACAGGATTTTTTGCTTCAGAACTCACATTACTTCTCTATTAAGCTCAGCAAATAGAAGATCATGATTAATAAAAAATAATCTTGCAAAAATAAATAGTGCAGCTGATTCACTGAGCTCCATGTATTTCTGTGGAGGAAACAGCAGTCTCTCACTGCTAGGGCTATCCCCTAGAGCAGCACCCAGAGGGCTCTGCAGAGATGTGCATGGGATGATGATTCCTTCTCCTTCCCAACCGATTCCACTTCGGCTCAGCCTTGTGAACAACAATGACTTCATATGGCCCCATGTAATAGTCTGAAGACATTTATCATTTATGTTCTTTTCATGTTTTAATTCAGTTCTGGTGGTAGCTGTTATATTGACAGTAGTGTTTTCATGGAGTTTATCCTCTGCTTGGATTCAGACCACTTGATAGAACAGGTCCAAACATGTTTTGCTAAATAGGTCTTAGCTTTGGCTGAAAGAACCACTGCTGATCATTTTCTCTTAATTTCCGGTTTTGTTTAGTCAGTTTTACAATTAGCAGAAGCTATTGGATGACTGACAAATGCTGTAATAGCATTTTGTGAGATAGCCTCAGCAGAACTGCATAGAGATGATAAAATTTCCTTCAGATTTGCTATAAAAATTCACTCACATGTCTCTAGGGAAATACCAAAATGAAAAATAAACCCCTTCTGAATTTAGCATGGAGGAGCACTTGTTCTTTTAAATTCGTCATTATCTTGTTAGCTGAACACAAAACAACCTCATGGAGGAAGCTGTGGTGCCAGATGTTTTGGGCATGTTGAGCCCCACCTCCCTCCCTTTAGTCACCTGCATGGATGATTTCCTTCAGTCACACAAATTTCTCTTTCTCCAGTGCCTTCCAGGAAGCACCAGTTTTCCAGTGAAGAAATGGCACATCCATACAGTTGTGTTGATAGTGGTACCAGCAGGGAAGGGCAGTTCAGGTGGCCACAAATTCATTGTTACTAGAGTTAGATTCTGCCCCTTCTAAGCAACAAGAGCAGGGCATTAAAAATATTTGAACCCTCAGGCTGTTTTGTCTTAATTTCTTTCCTATACATTTGGGAAGACCTTGAGAATTTAATATAATTCAATACCAAAATTGGTGTCATTCACCATTCTGTATTTCTTTTGCTTGCTTCATTTCCCATTTTCCCCCAATAAAACAATGTTACACTTTTTTGATTGGCTACCCAAATTGCCATTTGCCTTTGTCTGACATGAAACCTACCAGTTTTCCTTTTCTGGTGGAAAAGCCCTTTGTGCTGATGCATAGGTTATACATTGCAAATAATGTGAAAGAATAAGACAGGTAAATAACATCATCAAGTACTCTTCACATAGCATGTGGAAATGTTAGGTGGTGTTTATTGATTTTGCCAAGTTTTACAAGAGGAGCTGCCTAGGTATTAATACCTAGATTGAAACCAGGGTTTAAAGTTGATGCTGTATTTGAAAGACATTTTAATGGCCTTGGGGCAAAATGATTTGTGTTGTTTTGGCTAGCCCAAGGTTACAATGAAATATTGTCTTTATTACTTCTGTACCAGGGCTTCTCAGCCACTGTTGGGAATTAAAATGTGAGCATTAAAGATTTACTACATGGAGAAAACAGAAAAGATAAAAAGCCTCAGGATTCAGATCCAGGGCAGGTGGCTGTGCCAGCACCTCACAGTAAAACGGGGGCCATTATGGAATCGGTCATTGCAAATAATAAATGCTGGATTACAGACAGACTCATCTTGATCCTGCTCATATCAGTGTATGAAGATAACACTTTTGTATGATTGAAAAGGTCCATTTTTGAATTAAACAACAAAGCATCTGTAGTTACTGGGGGGGGGGGGGGACGGAACTGAGAAGCCCCCAGATCAGCAAAACAGCCCTGGCTCTTTCTCCAGCAGGTGAGGGATTGAAAAGTAAGAGCAGATGGAAATAGAAAAGCCCATCGGGAATTGCAAAAACCAGTTTTTACCAAACTAATTGTTATCTACCTGCATATACATTTAAAGGCAGGCAATCACATGATTTCAGAAAAGAGAGACACCTCAGCTCGGAATTGGCTTGAGAAAAATTATTTTCCAGATTTTCTTGGTGCCAGGGAATTTCACTAAAGCAGCCAAGGAAAGGACTTTCATATCTGTATATTCAAGTTATCTCCTTTTACACAGCAGTTCTTGGGACCAATTCTACTGCCTCTCTAGAGTGGACTGACTGTAGAGATTTAAATAAAACTTCATGTATTTTAATGCAGTATTTTAATACCCTTACCAGCACCTTATGGTGCTCATTTTCTTAATTAGAGACCTTCGCAGCTGGCCCAGGCTGCTAAACACAGTTACACAAAGCATCTATTTACTGATATGTGTTAGTGTACTACTGAACTACTTTCAGATGATATCATTTACATTTTGCCCAGCTTCATTGAAAGGTCACCCTCTCCCTTAGAGAATCTCCACATAATCTGACATTAACTATTTAACAGCAATAATGTTGAAGTGTACAATGTGGGTGCACCAGTAGAAAATGCTTCCTGAACACAGGAGTTACTATTTTGTCAGACATACAATACTTAGAGTTGTAAGTATTTTGGGAGCATTAATGATACTATTGTTTCAGTAGCTACCATTCCTGGGTGTCCATTTCATCCAGGTCTAAGTGAGTTTACTCACTTTGCCTTCAGCAAGGTGTTATATGATGTTGCTGCACTTAAGAACGTGGTTAAATTTAGCATCATGTAATTATTTATTTGGTAACAGACTTACTATCCAAGCACATACCTGCTGTCTGTATCTCAGAAAGAGACACTATAAATAGCTGAACAGCTTTACATCTGAATAAATTGGAAACTGGCATGAGGGAAATACAGCTTTCTGCCTGGTTTATTTTTCTCTCCTTAACGTTCTCAGCACAAAAAGCAGTATGATTTGTGATCTGATCTTGTTCATTAGAAGAGAACAAATTTGTGTGAGCGCAGGAAGCACATCAGATCTCTGAATATAAATAGACTAAGAGGAAGTTGAACTAGATAAGTATTTCCTCAGACTTCTCATCTAAAGGAAATTAGCTGCATTAATTCATAAAAAGTACATCTGCTGTTATTGGGAATCCTGGCAGGAGGTGGATGGGAAGGGAACCATGGGTGATCACCTGCTCCGTGCTCCCACCAGGATCACATGCTGGGCAAGGACAGCTTGCTCAGGGCCCCATCCTCCTAGAGCTTAGCCTCAGATTAACTTTTAGGACTTCATTTACTAAGTTCTTATGATTTATTTTTATCAAATTTATTTACTAATTATTCTTCTCCTCACCTTTTACAGTTTTACAGTGGAGGCTTTTAGCCTGCTCATCAGCCCCTTAATTTTATTTAGATGTAAATAACTACCCAGCATTTCCAAAATGGAACACTGGCCTAAATCTGCCAGTGGAACAAAAGTTAGCTGCTCTCAGAAATGTGCAGAAAATAAATGGTTGAGACTTTGCATTACAAAATTTGTAATTTTTCCTAATGCTAAAGTAGATCTGACTTTTATGAAAGGCAAACACCATTGGCATTTTTTTCCCTAGTGTCAGGTATTTATTCCAGATTGTTTATCAGAACATACAAGAGGACAGACAGTCAAAATCCTTTCCCCACAAGGGAAAGAAAAGCAGCCAGCCATAAAAGTATTTGTTTCTATTAACAGATAGACTATGATTACAACACAGAATGAAGTTGTTACAGTTTTTAGTTTGACTATATTTTACACTCAAAATATCTCTTTGTACTCTGAATTCATTCTATAAACAGGGAAAAGCTGTTAAAAACAGTCTAAAGATCTAAAAGTCATAATTAAAAATCACATTTGTAACTAAATTCAAAGTTGTGACTTCAAAGAAAAATTAAAATGCTCTTGTGACCTTCTCTTGAGGAAGTTTTCAGAGGCAGAATGGAATGAACAGTGCATTGCATATTTTTATACCAGTGCTTCTGGTACATCCAGCACTAAATATTCTAAGATGGTTAAAATAATTTAGTTCTTGATCAAAAGCCAATATAAACATACCTCTAAAAAAAACCCAGAATCCATGGAGCATTCATTATACCAAACAGTGGTTCATTACTTTGGAAAAAACTATTAGCAAGCCAGCCAGATTTGACCACGAGTAATTGATACTATCCAGTTTGGCTTAATTCAAGCGATATCAGCAAATTATAATCCTTAGCAAACACTAATCATTATTCATCCCATTAACAATATTAATAAAAGTAATCTTCTCACATTAGATAAAAGGGATTCTTCCCAGCACCCTTTTGCTTTTCAGACTGCATTCAGGACACAATTGAAACCCTTCTGCACAATTTTTGTGCGAATCTTTCTTGTGCAGTCCCCCATCAGACTCATTCTCCTTAAAGCCAGCATTAGATATCTCATCTGCTTATCCACGGAAGCACTTGCAGGAGCTATCAAGAGGTTGTCAAGAGGCGGAGGATGTCACACTCTATAAGGAGCAAAATATTGCTTCCCTTGCAGATGGCACCCAGTTTTATCTCAGCAAAACACCAGTTTCTAATCAATGTTGTTAAGAAATCTTAGAGACCAACAGCTGTATGACTTGGGTTTCTGTAAATCTGACACAGTTGGAGGCAAAGCTGTAGTGAGAATTAATTTTGCCTGCTATTGCCAGCCTGGATAGAAATAACTGAATACCTGGATACAAACAGCTCATATGTGGTGCCTTCATAACACCTCTCCTGAAATGCTATGCTACCTACATGACATTTAAAAAATAAGGTAGGTAAAATATTCACCAGTACTTTAGATGGCCTTGAAGGAAACCAAAATCAGCTTAACAAAACCTAAAATTGAAAAAGACAAAACCCATTACTGTTTCAATTGGATACGCTGAGAGTGGTCAGTGCTAGTCAGGTCCTGGCTATGGGTTACCAGTCCTGTGAAACAAGGAGCAAGGCAACTGAGAAGCATACTTATGTTACACTTTTCCCTTCTTTCCTGTTTAGCTAAGCAGAATTAACAAAGCAGCTGTCAGGAGATGTTTAGCAATCCCATACTCTGCCAGTCAAAACCTTCTTCTATTAGCATCGGTGCCCGGACTCAACTTTGAGAAAATTTTATTTTATTGAAATTTGGCTTGGGAAAAAATCCAAACATGTAAAGCACCAGCCAAATAAATTAGTGTTCCAGAATATTCAGTACATGAAAATGGCTGGGTTCTATAACTGAAGCTGCTCATAATTTTTGATAACAGACAAAATTGCTGTCTGAGCTTCAAATGTATCATTTCAAATTCATGAAGGTTGTCTCTAGCTTTTCTCTGAAAGTTTTGGAAGTCTGTGAACATCAGATGAAAGACTATCAAAAGGAGTAAAATAACTCCAAAGGAAAAAAATACTTTGTTCCTGAAACACAAGGACAAGCTTGCCTTGTATATATGTAAAGAAAAAATCTGGCAGTTCTTGAACAGAGGATGGTTTGGAGTGCCCCCTGCTCCCAATAGATAATTACACACGAAAGCCCTTAATATTGAAAGTATAATCCTAACTCTTAGTCAGATTTATCTAGCAATAACTTTACCAAGGTGTCAAGTTTGCTGTGACATACTCATCGTAAGAAATAAACAGCATTTTTTCTCTAATGCAGTGGCTTACTAACACAGACTTGTTTACAGTAATCACTGTGCAGGTTTTGCTACCCATTTTCGGGGCTAATTCAAATCCTGGGCTTTCCTGATAGAAAGTAAACCAAATCTAATCTCATTCAAAAGGTTTTATGTACAACTTTTCCTTCAGAGGACAGGAAGGTGTGAAGATTTGTGGCATGATATCCTGCCCCTGCTTCTCTGCTCGGGGCTGACAAACTGGCTATTACCATCTCTGGGAGCAGTGGGAAGGACACCTCCCTCCCAAGCTCCATTCCTGAGTCATTACTACTTGAGTTCTGATCACCTATTTGTGGAAAGTCAGAATATAGCTTTGCTGGTCAAGCTAGAGGTAAACATCCAAAAAGCAGATTTGTATTTTAAATAATCGTAGTTTAGGATTACTGAAATAACAGTGATATGGACTAACAGCCATAGTATTAAGTAATAGCAATATTTAAAGTAATATTGAAAATTATATTGAAAGGCAGTGACTCGCAAGACCATCTCAGTAAACCCTGTCCTGTAGTTCAGTTGCATATATCACCATCCTCCCTTTTCTTGGGAAGAAATTCTTAATGTAATATTGGATGTATATTAGTTTTGTAAAAGATTCAAGTACCAGATACATACTTTTTAATTTTTTTAATTGTCAGTTTGAGTTTTGCAGAATTAGATAGGTATATGAAAAATAATCTTGCTATCTTATGTTTTGAGTCAAGAACATACATAAAGAGGGTTTAAACACTGATAAAAACACATTTGTCATTGCAGCCAGTAATTGCTACTTGAGGACTTTCCCAAATTAACTTTAATCTTAATACAACCCACCCTGCTTATTAAAAAAATAATAAATCCCAGCATTTTTCTCCCCTCTTTTTATTGTCTCCACTGCTCTTTTTCCAGTCTCACAAGTGAAATGCCACATCTACCTTGCAAAGCCCTCTCTGAGTAGCCCCATTTCTTTTAAGCAACAACTTTGATCTTCATTGCATAATTGAGGGTGTTCAGATCTAACAGACAACATTTCTCATGTTGATTGTGTGGCAAATCTGGCCTTCTCTCCTTTTTAAGCAGCATATTTGGACTCAGCTTTGTTTAAGAGCACTGTACCAAAAGTTGATTGTAGCACTAACTGGAATGGCACATGTTATAAAGTCCATATTGCTGGTTATTTTTACTGATTATGTTCTTTTAATTTCTGTCTGACATAAAACTCAGTATGTTGCTGTTTTACCTCACCTCCTCTGACTGGCCAAAGAGGTCAAACTGGCTGCAGTTCCCTGAATTTTGAACAGAATTCCTCTAAAATAAAACGAACGAGCGTGATTAAGGGTTGGAACTCTTAAATTCCACAGAAGTAGGAACCAACAGCAGATGCCACTCAGTAAAGTAGACCATCTCAGCAGATGGGCAAATATGAAACGCAAAGGCTTTTCCTGACATCATTTAGTTTTAATGTGATAGAAATAAAATGCCTTGTCAGTAAAATATAACCAGACAGTTGCTTTGTAGTCATTTTGGATACATAGCTGGTAATTCAAAGTCCTGCTGCCTTTGCAGTATTAATTATTCTGTGCCTCTTTACAGCAAGAATATGTGTCAGACCAGCTGAACATACCACACGCAGCTGTAGTGGCTCGGAAGTATCTGTTACTCTATTTGCAATTTAACATTAGTGAAAGATAGAGGAAAGCAACTTTGTGGATCATTTCCAGGAATCTAGTGGATGTATCAGACAAAATTACAGAGACAGGACTTCATCCCATGTTTTGGAGTGGTTTTCCCCCTGTAGAGGTATGTGATGTGTGTCTCAGAGCAGAAAAACAGCTCTGTAGGGCTGAGAGTTGTGAATCTGAATTGCCTCGGGGGAGCTGGGGCTGCAAGCACCGTGCTTAATGACATATGTTCCCATTAAAATGTGTAAGTTGTTCTCTTGTACAAGTGGTTAACACCTTTTTAATCAGGCCATTTATTTCATTTACAAAAATAAGCACCCCAGTTTCGAAAATGATAGTATTTTATTGTCAGCAGTGTGTATATAGATTTATACATATATTAAAATATGTATTTACACAACTTCCAGTGTGGATGAAAGTATCTGAAACACACATAAACCTAACACACTACTTGTGGCACATATAATATGTACTCATACTGTGAGCAAAGCTGTGGTACTCACTCAGTGGTATCCTGATGCCATCACAGGTGCTGTTTAATTGAAAGCTGCTTCTCTTAAACATGGAAAGTACATGATGTCTGCTGCTTTGAATCTCACATGCTTATGAAATTTTGACCTTTGGAGCACAGGCTAGGATGTGTCTGTTTCACTGAGCATTGAATTTTCTGAGATGGATGAATTATCTGGTGTGTGAGGAAAAATAGTGGTTTTAGTGTGTTTAATTACCACACAGGTTGTTTATCATGTTTTCTAGGATGAATTTCTCAATCCTGTTTTTGTGTTATTTTGACTGCCTCATGTATTAATTGTTAAACTCATCTTTTGTGACAACACCCAGAAGGCACCCTTTTATAAATCAAAAGTAAATATATTACCCTACCTTGCAGGAGTGCCATAAGGCTTAATTAGTTCATTTTTGTAAAGTGTTCTGAGATTCCCAGATCAGCATCAAGTGTTTGTTATTAATTATAGGATCTAGGGAGTATATTGGATGATTTCTTAATTAATTTTCTTCAGGCAACCTTAAAATAACTAATTTTGTTACATCTTTGCTCTTTTAAATTCCTAAAGCACGTTTGCTCTTGGCTCAAGTAATTCTGTGTCTATTTTCCTCTCACTTATTGTATTTTTATTTATAGATTTTTTTATATATATACAATAATATGAAAAACAGTCTTTTACTGCTTTCCCTGTGAATTCTGCTATGTGGATTATTCTCTAATAAGAAGGTTTTGTTTAAACATTAGATGGTGGGTTTTTTCCTGCAGTTGGGGGTGTTAAGTAATTTACTTGGCTTCCCCTGGGAAATTTGCAGAGATTACATGGCACTGCTGTGATTTATCATTTCCACTTTATTTCTGACTCATAAAGCATGCATTATTTTGTGTTTACCTTCAGCAACAGATCACAGGAAATTTCATCATCAATCAAAGCACTTTAAAATGGGGAGAAGTGATAAGGTGACAAAGGCACAGTCAGCAACTGTGGTTATTGGAGAATCATTTATGCTTCATTGTGTCGTAACACTTCTCATTTTATTGCTTTCCCAGGATCGGGTTCATGTCGATTTAGTTACTCAGATCCCAGCATCACGGTGTCCTACAGTAAGAACAGTTCTGCAGATTGGATTCAGCTGGAGAAAATTAGGTTTGTTACAGCTTTTTAATCATTTTCATGTTTTCCAGCTGAGCAGGTGGTGTTTAAACCTGGCTCTTTTAAAACTTGTTTTATTTGTTAACTTTTCAGTTCTCCTTGTTCATACAAAAGATGAGGGGTGAAATTCCTGGCTAATTGCAGAACTGCCACCAGATTTGGTAAATCACAAATTCATCCATTGAGTATGTGGGAAGGGAGTAAGAGAATCACTTCACACTTAAAATGCAACTCCAATAACCAGCAGGTTCCCGTGCCTGAAAAAACAAAACTTTGATGAGTTTTTGCATTTTAGCACCATTTTGAATGTCATCAATGGCCATATTTTATAATGTTGCAAGTATCTACTTTGGTAGATTAAAATATTCAATAAAAACATTTTATAGTTTGATATGAACACTTGGCTCTTAATGCTCTTGTAATAACAAGATTATGGTGAATAGTGCCTTGCTTTTAAACCAACTGGTGTACCTGAAAAAGCAAAGGATTATGAATGGAAAATTTAAATCTTTTCATTGCAATATCCACACCTTTAAAGAGAGAGTCAGTGTCGGAGATGGATTTTTCTAAGAGAGCATATTTTATTCAGTAACAATAGGAAAGGCATTTTGTGCAATGGCATATAAACATAATTATACAACTGGAGAAGAGAAAACTGTTATTCATATGTAATGTCCTCATAGCATCTCAGTCTGCCTTCCTGCATTACCCAGTGTCAGTGCTATACAAGTGACTTGCTGGAGCCTATTTTCAGTCCATTGAGGCAATTTCCAGAGCAAAAGGCTCCTTAATTTCTGATGAATAAGCAAAACTCGAGCTGCAAGGTTGTGTGTTTCAGTATCTCATCCTCCAGCTCCTTGGGGGAGTGGGGCTACAATTTAATTGAAAAAAGCATAAATTATTCTCAATTTTAGTAAAACAATTGGTGCTAATTCTTATCTCAGAAAAATATAAAGCAAGAGTAATTCACTGCAGGCACTGAAGTTGCCTCAGAGTAACCATGCAATACATTCTATTTTTCTCGTACTGATGCAAAATTACACATCTAGTCCGTAACGTCAGCTCAGTTGCTCTCATAGCTCTACAAGCCAGGGAACTCAAGAGTTGTGAGGATGCAAACACAAGCCCTTGAGACCAAATTTTTTTGAAGTTAATGTGCATGCAGTTTGACCTCTCCTTCCTAAAATTTGATGCTGGAGCCAGCAGTAGAAAATAGGTCAATAGAGCAATGTCGTGCGAAGTGGAGAGGATGAATTATGGAAGGATGCTCGTTTCTCCTGTGGTCCGTATGAATTGCAGTGTTTATTCGAATGTGCTTCAGCGACTTTCACAGCACTACATGCAGCTCCAGGGAACGGTGGGAGGACTGGGGAGACATGGGACAGGAGGGCAGCTGTGAAGGGAGGTGTTGTGTTGTGTCAGTGGGATTTCAGCTCTGGACTCCTGGGAGGGAGGGCAGAGATCTCTCGGGGAAGAGCGGGTGCTGTGTGTGGGCTCCGGGAGAAGCAGGGACAAGGCCTCAGCCCGCGCTGCTCTGGAGGGTGACAGACACAACGTTTAGCAAGGGCAGGGCCATTCGTGGGGGCAGATCCTGGGTGTGAATATCGGACAAAGGCAGTTGCTTTTCAGTATTTTGCTTTGCTTTCAAAAGAGAAGTTCCTCTGTTTTCTGCTATAAAAGGAAGCTATTGGTACCGTTTTTCCCTAAAAGCTCCGGATTGTCTCTGACAAACTATTCAGCCTTCAAAACATCACTACCAAGGCAGATAGAACGTTGAGTAGCCGACATCTTGCAAACGTCACTTTTGTAACTCCTTGCAGCCTGAGGTTTGAATGTAGCTAATTCACTTGCTGGGTGGTTATTGAGGTTTAGCCCCCCCCAGCAGCCAAGCCCCACACAGGCACTCACTCCCCCACCAGCAGAACTGGGGAGAGAACTGGAATGGTAAAAGCCAGAGAACTCGTGGGTTGAGATAAACACAGTTTAATAGGTAAAGCAAAAGCTGTGCATTCACATGGGCAGGCAGGAGTTCAGCCATCTCCAGGAGAGCAGGGCCCCTATCACATGTCACGGTGACCTGGGGAGACAAACACTCCAAACATCCCCCCTTCCTCCTTCTTCCCCCACTTTATATAGTGAGCATGGGATCACATGGTCTGGAGTAGCCCTTTGGTCAGTTGAGGTCACCTCCTCCCTGCCTCCCATGCATCCTCAGCTTCTTTGGAGTGAACCTCAATCCTTTAACAGCTCTGAAGACAGGTGTCTGAAGAAAAGCTCAAGGTCCTAATCATTGCCTAATAGCATTATTCCAGGTCTGACTCTCCACCCCTCGTTCTCCATTTTCAGCAGCAAGAGAGAGGACAAATGGCTTGTTTCTTCTGTATTGTTCTTAAAGCAGAATATGGAAAGAAAGACAATCTGGCCCTCCCCATCCACAAAATTATCCTGACAGCAGGGGTGTGAGATTGGAAGGACATGTTTGTCAGAGAAAATTCCCTGCTTTTCTCTCCAACCATTCTGCTCCCTCCAAATCTTCAAGGGACTTCAGAAGTCAGCAGATTCTTTTGATGAAGTAAAAATCACATTTTGTGAGACCTGTTTTGGTTATCAGCTTCCTTTACTTTCCTTTTGGCCATAGCTGCAAAATACCTGACCATACCCAGTCACCATCTGTAACCAGCACTGAGCATGGATGTGGTCCTGCTCTGTCTTCCTGCTCTCCAAACATCTGCACTGATCTGTTGTTTATTGCCTTAGCTTGCACTCTCTTTGAAGCAGGGCTGCCTGTTTGGGCTGGATGTGCACTGCCTCGCCCAGTGGGACTCTGCCTCAGGGCAGGTATTTTCTCATCTCCATAGAAGCTTTATCAGCATACAAGGGATGTCAGCACAACCGTGTCACACCTAGCAAATGTGTTAATTGAGGGAAAAGTGTTCCTGACTATGACTTAAAATTGGTCTAATTCCCTATCATTGTTTTTCAGTGCCCCATCCAACATCAGCACAATCATCCACATCTTGTACCTTCCTGAAGATGCTAAAGGGGAGAACATCCATTTTCAGTGGAAACAGGATTATGTTCATGCTGGTGATGTGTATGAAGCCTGTTGGGCATTGGACAACATCCTGATCATAAATGCTGCTCACAGAAAAGTTGTGTTAGAAGATAATCTGGATCCTGTGGATACTGGCAACTGGCTTTTCTTTCCTGGGGCCACAGTTAAGGTTAGTCTGATTTCCCATGGCTTAATGTTATTATTACTCTTGTAAGTGGAAGAAGACAGTAACAGCTAACCAAACTGTGATCACAAGAGTGTTCAGGCAACTCCATCTGCTTCTAGCATTGGGCTCTTTTTAGCTTTGTTTTTACCCTTTCTCTGTCCCATTGGGGCTCTCTAAAACAATGCAACTTTTCTGCCATGACCAAAACTAAAAGTCAGTTTATACTGTCATGTCAGAGATCATGTAACAGAAAATGGAAAACAGCTTCCTTTTAGCAAAACAGTGCAATATTTTTGAAACAAATTCAAATCTTTCTGTTAGATATTTTAAATACCTGCTTTTTATCTTGGCGTTTTTCAGCTACAGCTACTCACTTCACAAATTATTACCAAAAAATAAAGTTCCCCACTTTTTCTGTCTGTGAATATCCCATCTCCATTGCAGCATGTATTCAGGTAGTGGCTGCTCCCTAAGATTTTCTTTTTCAGTATAATCCTGTTTTAATATTTGAGATACAGCAAGACCAAGATCCATTCTTGAGAAAAACTCTGAGGAGCCCAACAAGATCTTTGTGCATAGTGTACCTTCACATGCAGAGTTGTGCAATATTTGGAAAACAACTGGATTCTTGCTGTCTATGTTTCCAAGCAGACAGAAGTTCAACAGCTGGTGACTTTCTGGTTTCATCCTATTTTCATTCACAAAAGCAATTTTGATGTCAGGGTTCATTTATGATGCTGTTAATGGTTTTGGCAATTGCACAGGAAACAGATGTCGAATACTGAGGGCAGTTAAGAGGCTGGTTTTGGTCTCATCCTTTTCCCACAGAACCTGATACAAATGGCTTCAAATTAATAGTTTTAGAAATAAATATTTCCACTAATGTACTTCTCATAGTACCATTTTACTGGCTTTTTTTTTTTCACGTCAGCAAGGTCATTTAAACTACATTGGCAAAGCTTTTACATGAGATTTTAGAATCAAATAATGTCCTGCATATTTAATGAACATTATGTGATCAGTTCACACTTGTTGTTTTGTCAGTCTTATGTCTGGATTTTGAAACCCAGCCCACATATGTGAAGGTGTGAAAGGAAAGCAAGAATTAATGTACTACAGACAGAGTTACTTTTACTCAGTTGACCAAGCCTAAACACTGCTTGTTCTTTCTGAAACATGTATAAGCAACATCTAAACTTTAGCAAATAACCCTCTTTTTTTGTTGCAGTTTAGGATTTTTTTTGTTTGGTTGTGGAGGCTATTTTGGGGTTTGTTTAGTTAAACTCAGCCAGTTTGTGCCACTACACAACTAGGCTTTTGTGAAAGACAAAGGACCTAAACCTGGAGATCACTGAGCACTGAGCTTTTCTAGACAGAAATCCCATCAAGTTCAAGCCTTCTATGTGACATGAGTGAGGTTTCACCAACATGCCGTTCCTCCAGGCTTATCTTCTGTTCTAGGTACAAGTGAAATGTGCAAATGCCTGTTCACAGCTGACATCTGACTGTGTGTAGCCACCAACACCAGGTTGAGGCTATGTGTAAGACTGTGGCGTAGGCATGCTGGATTAAGGCTATACGTGAGGCAGGGCTTTTATTCCTCATGGGACCCTGCAGTGTGTCTGTGTTGTCACCAGAGCACTCCTTTACTCATTTCATTTTTAAGGCTGTTGCTGCAGTCTCCCTCAGATTTTCAGGAACAATCTTGCCAAATATAATTTGAACAGATTTTGCAATGTGAATTTCATGTTATGTCAAAAGCAAGACTATAAATTGGGTCAAGATTTACATCAGATCAGCATAAAACCTGTTGTAGCATTCTAACACCAAGAACAATTTTTTGACAATTTTTTTAGCTTTTCATGTTTGGAATGTCATATAAAAATTTTCAAAATCTTTTATTATTTTCTTTAAAACACTTAGTTCTAATCTCAGTTCATCACAAACATGGTATTTTGTAAAAGTAGAAAGCTAAGAATCCTTGTAGATTGTGCTAATGACATTAAATATGACATAGGGGAAGGCTTTAGGAGATTTCTCTATCATGGCCAAAGTCATTGGCCTACAGAATAATGTTTGAGAAACCCTAACAGTGTTACAGGGGTAGCTTCCATCACAGATAATTCTAGTTCCCTTTTTTCTACAAGTCTTTTTGCTTCCCAGACATCAAGAACTTGCTAAATAGTCCTGATCTTTGTCCACAAAATCTGTATAGCAATTTAAATTTTTTCTTAACATTTTTACTAAGAGATCAGCAAATTGTGGTCTCAATAGCTGACTGCAGCTTCCTCATGAGGGAAGCGAAGGGGCAGGTGCTGATCTCTTCACTCTGGTGACCAGTGGTAAGATCTGAGGGAATTACATGAAGCTGTGCCAGGGGAGGTTTAGGCTGGCTATGAGGAAAAGGTTCTTCCCCCAGAGGGTGGTTGGGCACTGGAACAGCTCCTCAGGGCAGCGGTCACAGCACCAGCCTGACAGAGTTCAAGAAGTGTTTGGACAATGCTCTCAGGCACATGGCGTAGTCCTTGGGATGTCCTGGGCAGGGCCAAGAGTTGGACTTTTATAATCTCATTGAGTACCCTCCAACTCAGGGTATTCTATGATTCTATGAAGTTTCATTGCTGTATCATGGTACCTTTAACTCTCACCTATGTGCCTAAAGAAGTTCCCATAGTCACTATTGCAATGCCAAACTTCATTTCAAGCTCACAAGACCTTTTCTCTGACACCCAAGCCATGTATGTTTGTGCCATACAAGTTTAAATTCCTACCCTCCTGTCTTCTCTCAATTAGTATTTTAGAAAGACTAGCTTTAAAAATCTTTCTTGAGGCTCTAACGCGTAAGATTAGGCCACTCCCTGTCCTTGAGAGCAAATGACATAGCAGAGTTTGCATCCACCTAGGCAGACTGTCACCTCCCAGAGGAGTGGTGTCATCCTTGCTGCCTACTGAGTACCTGGCTTATATATGAGGGTACATTCCTTGAAGATATTGCCACTGGAGTGGACAGTGCAAGTATTACTGGGAATTTTGAAGCAATGCATTCACTCTGATTTGGTGGGTTTGGATGCTGTGTTCTCAATAAACACTGTGGGAACTTTCCTGTGCCCAGCTTGGGAAGCAGTTTCTCTTCCTCTCCCAGTCTGCTTGAGCTTGGCCCAGGGATTTCCTTACGTTTCTTGTGGCCGTCAGGAGCAGTTGCTACTCGTTTGAAAGCACATGGCTGGTTGCAGACGCAGCTGGACCTGGCTACTGAAATGGGATGCAAGCTGAGAGCTAAGCCATTGAACTTGTGTGTTTTGGTTCCAAAGAAGACAGCAAAAGGCAGGAGAGATGCTGTTAGCAAGGCCAAGCAACCCTTAGGAGATTAATTGGATCCACTGGAACGTGTTTATCTGTGTCGGACTGTGTGGAAGGGTGTTGAACAGGATAAATTCCTGACTGCGTTTCAATATTTCCAGTGACAGCTCTGAGCGTGAGCACAGCCTCACAGCTGAGCATGGTTAGGTTGCTGCTCTGGTGGTTGAGATTGCTGAAATGCATGGGAAGAGTGCTGTGCTTCTGTCAATAATGCTCCTTGAATCTCTACTCCTATAGAACAGAAAAGTGATCTCAGCTTTCAGTGGGCATTCCATATATATTTTATATTGGACCAGAAATTGTTGAGCTTTGAAGTACAATTTTTGCAAGTTTTTTTGTTTTCTCTGATTGCTTTAGTCCAAAATGGGTTGTGCAAGCTCAAAAACTGAGTTTCAAAAGGGAGGCAACCTCAGCAGCCTTACAGTTTATGTTTCTGCAGTGCTTTGATTACACAAAAGTAACATGGAGACCAAACCACTTGTCTCTGGAATTTTTCCACCTTGAGATAAAGCAGTATGGATCATTACAGACACCAGTGACAATGTATTTGGTCATGGTGTGTTAACCCAGTGACACTTATCATCTTTGAGAAGAGTCAGATTACAGAATTGCTGTCTCACAGTAGTTGCAGCCATTCTTCACATGGTGGCTGCAGGTTGCCATCCAGCTGGCAGCTTGGTTTGTTTGGTCTGCAGGGTTTGGGGACTACAGCTGGGGCTGTTGGTGCTGAGCTCTGTGTGTGCAGCCTGGCATGAGATGGGACAAGGGCAGCAGGTGTGTGCCAGCCTCACTGAGCAGTTTGGGTTTAGGACAAGGGAATGGTAACTGGTCCCTGTTACTCACGACTGTGGACATGACCAATAAACACTGAGAATATTCCAATCCCAGTACTCTGATTCAGTAAGCCCTTTAAGTAACAGGTCATCACCATCCAGCTCCCAGAACATCCATTTCCCAGATATGCATGCCAGTGTAACAGAAGAGAAAGTTGCATAAAATAAGTGGGAGAACTAAACACTCACACTCAGAAAAGTATGCTGAAAATGTGTGTAAAACACTACGACCTTTTACCACACCCTGAGCAGAGCAGGACTGTGCACAGCCTAGATCTGCAAGTCCTTCCTGAACCTGTGTTGTTGTGTGTTGCTGAGCAGAGAAGACATGCACGCAAGCCTGAGAGTTTGGCAAAAAGAAAGGCTGATTAAGCTATTCGACTCTCTCTTGTTCCAAAGTAGATTTCCAAATGTCTGAATACTCTGTTAATTAATGGAATGGCTTTGGATAATCTTCTAAAACAAACATCCTGATATTCCATATATATTTCTTTTGGGTTTGTGCTAAAATGAACAAGATTTTTTTCCTTTTCTTTTGCTTTTAAATTCTTGTTTAAAAAAGCATTCGGGTATCCCTTTTCTGAATAAGTTCAAATAGTTTGAAGGAGGAGAGGTGATGTTCTACGTATGCCAGTGTGAAAATGGCAAACTGAAATTGCTATGACCTTATATTGGTCAACATTACAAAGATACAGACACATCTGACAAGATTCCTTTGTTTTTTGAATAAGATATAAGGCGGCAGTATTTGGTCTGTGGGCCAGACCCGGCCTTCTAGCCAGCTGCTTGCCTCGCAGGAGCCCTTATCCACCACATCTTCCTGGGAAGAGACGGGCAGACTTCCTGCTGCACCTCATCTGAGAGCCATTCCTGCTTCTCCATGGGTGGAAGGAGGAGTGTGAGGGGGGGAGAGGTGAAGAAAGCAGTGCAGGGTGCACAAAACCTGTCGACTGGCTCCTTTAGAGTGTGCTCGTTCAGGGTTGTGGCCATGAGGAGGCATTTGTATATCCATAGGGCTGGATCTAGCCCATGGATGGAATTGCTTTTGCTTTTTTTTCCCCCCAAAAATCACACTTTTAATTAAAACAATAATACTTAGATACAATGCCTAGGGGTTAATCAGAGCTGACAGGTGGTTGGCTGTGGTGCTGTGAGTCGTTTGGGCAGCTGAGAATTGGTCTTGGGCAGCAATGCTGAACCTACACCTTTCTCCATGCCAGTTGCCTGTGGCTTGGAAGTGTTGGGAGGGATGGCAGGGAGCCAGCATTAGCTCTGAGCTGGTGTCAAAGCACAGAGGGTCTTTCCTGCCTCCTAGGAGGAAAGAATTTGATCTTCACAGGTCACTGTGAGATGCATATAAATATAAACAACATGAATTGACCCATTAGATGCCAAAGAGTAGAAATTACTTTGCTTGATTCCTTCTCGCTCTAATTTTACAGTGGTATAAATGCACACCATTGCTTTCAGAAGAGAAGATGATGCTCAGGGCAGAGTGCTCCAAATATTAGTAGTTCCCATAACATAGAGGAATAGTTCTGTTCATGCCAGTTAAATGACTCACTAAGGAAACCGGTCATCGCCGGAGTGATCGGTGTTGTACAAACATCATGGAATGTCCTAGAAAATTAAACTCATAAACAAGCAAAGTGTTTTGAGCACTAGCCTTTGAATAACAGTCCATAATCAGAAATGATGAGTAAAAACACACTTTATAAAATGTTTCTTGCTACATCACAGGACAAGTTTCATCGCATTGTTTTGGAAAGGGAAAGTGCACTATAACCCTCTGTGCTCCCGGCCTGCTTGTGCAGCCAAGGTTTTTGTTCTGTAGCCTACATTAAATGATGTAAAAATGTAGCACATAGGAAAGACTAAAGCTCTCTTTCTCTCATGGGAGGGTATTCTAATCACATTGTGTTCTTTTCTTTGGTTAAAGAAGGGATGTCAGGCCAGGAGCATTAACAGCCAAATCCACAGAATTTAGAATTTGAAGTTGTCCATAAATTCTGTCACCATACCTTTGCTGGCTGAGACATTGCATAGAAAGTATGATTTTATCAGGACTTAATCTATCCTTGTACCTGCTATCATGTCAAAATTTTAAAATTTCTAAAACCTGCATGACTCATTTCCAGGAAGACACAATATCTAATTTATAGTTCCATTGACAATGCTGCTTCAATTAATTTTCTTCATCTTTCTTCTTGTTCCTCTGCTTCTCATATCTCATCTGTTTGCATTGCCTAGATTTTAATTAAAAAACCTCTCCTCTCTAAGGAGCAATCTGAAGTGGCAAAAATAATCACTTAAAATATTACAGTCATTAAAAAATTGGCTGCGGTCAAAGCCACGCATTTTCAATTTGCCGACAAATTATATTTTCGTTTCTTTTTAAAGTGCATTTTGTATTTGAATAGCATACGCCAGCCAGCCTGGCTATCAGAGATGCTCCTCCAGCTGGGTGGGCTGCGTGACAACTCCTTAATGGGGGAAATTGATGGCCCTCTGCTCGTGTAGAGGTGAAGGCATACTGGGCAGATTTCTTTCCATCTGCCGTCAGCCCTTTGCAAGCTGGCACTGCCCAAATGCCCAACACATTCATTCCAATGCAAGAAATGTCGCCAAAAAATAAATTGTGAGGCTACAGCTGTCTGAAAGAATCATCAGGGCCATTAGGCCCAGGGGAGATAATATGAAGAAGAGCATCAGTGTTTGTCACTGATAAAAAGCTAATTAAATGATGATAAAGATGACTGTGAATACTTTAAAGGCATAGAGGTGAACAACATTTTCATGGGAGTGCAGGAATTAACCTCAGGAAGATGATATGCAAGACCTCAGCCAAAAATCTGTTACACTGAGGAATTTCACACTAGTGTTTCCTGTTGATGCTTTGCCGAATGGCACAGTTGTATCATTTAGTTGCCCTCTGTTCCACTCTCCAAGTAAAGAAATCCCATACTGTAAAGCCAAGAGTTATTTATTGATTCACAAGTTTGACTTGAACAAGCGGGACAGAAGCTGGTTTGGATGAACTTCAGTGCTTCTGTTTACGTTCCTAATATTTGTCTTTTGAGTTTCTAAAAATCTTCAGGGCTGTGTCCTTAGCTGCAACTGTGAGAGGGGCTGGTCTGGTTGAGGCTTGTGCTACTTCCCATTGCAGGGTGGACTGGAGATCTGCAGATCCTCCTAGCCAAGAGGTCACGCTGAGGGTAGCTGATGTCTCCTTTGTGGTACTCACATGCAAGTCTTTACAAATACGGAGATTGTTCAGACATGTTACATGATGTAGGATCCCAGATCTTACCTGGGGCCCTTAAGCCATTTAGATGCTACAAAAAGTTGGTCATTTTTTAGTTATGAAAACTTAAAGAGGTCCAGTTGTAAAGTGCCTGCTTCACCAAATCTGACTTTCCTGCTCTTGTTGACTAATGGTTTTGAGCAGTCATAATTTAAACACTTCTGCATCTCGTATGATCAAGAGGCTTTCCTAAAAGAACCTAAAGTCTTGGAAGTGTAGTGTAGGATAAAGAGCATGGCAGACTCTTGACAAAGTTTTGTTCTGAAACCATGCATTTCTCTCTCTCCCATTAACTAATGTCTCCATAATGTGTAGCAGAAAGCTCACCTGAATTAATAAGACTTGCTGGGTCTTATAGACAATTTGGCTAAGAACTGTACTCATAAACTAGAAATACTGATAGACAACAGCAATTTTAGAGTGAAAATGTATTTTTTGTAGTAGTGGTACCAATGTAGCATCAAAGAGCCCCGAATGTACCATTGTTGCCTCTCCAGACACAAACCAAAAAAAAAGCCTGTGTCCCAGGACACTGCCATCCATTTATAAAACAGGGAATAAGCTGGGGATGGGGACATGTGGGAGTAAAAGGAAATAGTGCAGGAGGGGAGAATCCTCATCCTGGTCCTCAGTGCACTCTTCAGTGTAATCATTGGTAAGACTTGCTGAAGAGAGCACTAAGGAAGTGTCTGAAGGAAATCATGTGGGCATTTGACAAGCATGGTGGGCAGAATGGGCAAGGGCATGCAAGTTTGGTTGTCTCACCAGCACACATAGTGACAGGCGTTGGCAGTAAAGGAAGAGTGGCCCATGAGATGGGGCATATGGGAAATGGTGGAGGCAGGTAAGGATGAGCCATGCAGGGCCTTGAAAATGGGGAAAAAGCAGTGATACTGTGACTATCCCGCAGACAAACTTCAGAAACATACCAAATTCAGAGTGAAGATTAGATTGAAAGTAAATTCAAGAATGCTGAGATTTGGGAATACATCTAGCCAATTTTCATTTTGCCCTATTCTTGCAGAGCAATAGCTTAACAATTACAGCTAGTGAGTAAGGTAGTGCCAGATTAAATTAAACTATTTGTTGTTTTTTTGGGTTTTTTTCTCTTGGGATCACCACAGTCCCTGAACAGAACATGGTTTCTTTCCTTTTGGCAACAGGCAGGGGTTGTTATTTAGGAGTACAACAGTTATGGAAGGCTGATAGTCCTATTCCAGTTGCAAACAATGGGAAACAGCTACTGTTGTGAAGTGGCTTCATTCAAGTGCCTTTGTCTTGTGTTCTATTATGAAGGTGATCTGGGAGTAAACTTTGTTAAATTATGTTTAACAGATTTGTCAAAGAATTTTTTTCTCTAAATTAACTTTTCCTTACAAATTAGTTAATGTTTCCATGTTGTAATTTGCACAAGGACACACTAAATGTTCCACATGCATTTAATCCCCTTTAAATAAAATTGAACAGTGCTTTAGTTCTGGACCTACAACAGATGCTTCCATGGTAACAAGGACGAATATCCTTGTTGCTGTCATTTGGCCCTTTTAGTTACAAATTTTGCATAGCAAGGTAATTTCCTCTTATAAATTATTTAAATGTAAATTAAAATTAAACAGAGAACAAATTTAATCTGGAATTCATAAAAGAGGACTCTGCAACTACATAATCCACAGGATCTCCAGTTTAGGGAGAACTTAATCCAGATAGTTTTAAAACTCATTACGTGTCCATTCCACATTGTGAATAACAAAATAAACACTTGAGAAATTCAGTCTTTAAATACTGGAAGTATGTAGACTACCACCACCAGTGCAAAGCCTTTAATTTAGGAAAGAGGTAACACAGTATGTAAATTGTACTTTAGCTGGCTTTTTCCAAAGACTTGAATTCAAATCTTGGGTTGAACCCAAGAGAAAATGAGTCTGATGGTTTCAATTCTGTCTTTAATCTGTTCAAGCCCTATTCCAAACCCTCAAAATAATCCAACACAGTCAGCAGCCTCCTGGATGCTGAACAAGACTGACAAGGCAGCTGGGCGCAAGGCTGATGAGGGACCACCTCCTGCAGAGCTTCTTTTGCTCCTAGAAAATTTGGCTGGGTGCTCCTTGAGGTTTTTCTTCCTTCAGCAGCCCACCAGGTAAAAAAAAGCAGTAAAAGCAGTGACAGATAGTGATTGCTTGAAAAGTTGAAAGAAAAAACCTGAGGGTGATGGTTATACAAGCAAGGTAAATGTGACAGGTGGGAGAGAATAAGATCATGAGCAGAGGAGCCCTGGCTTGGGCTGGACTCAGGTCATAGAGCTCTTCCACATCTGCTTCTCCCATGGGCAGGTGTCCCAGGTCCCAGATGGGGGCACTGGGGCAAAACCATTCAAGAAAATGATGGCACTCCCTCAGAACTTCTTCAAAAGCTGTACCTGTGTTCTGAGCATCTTTCTTACTCTTTTTTAAGGCCATTAAAGGTCAGGAGCTTCTATTACAGGTTTCATAGGTGTTTAGGATAACAGGAGGAGTTAAACCCCAGTCTGAACTTCGCTTCTGCGTAGCTGTTTCACATGAGCCAAAGCCGACATGAGCAGATTGTGATTTGAGCCATACGTTGTGTGGTTCGTTAACACATAAAATATGCATAAATACATATTCATAGATACTATGGAGCTGTGCATAAATGCATAAACACAGCTTTATAGAACTAATAAAATAAATTATGATTTTGAGCTTTTGTAAGGGGTTGATCATACACCACTGTATAAATAATTATTTATACCCCCCTTGCCAAAATACCCATTTATTTATCTTGACAACCTAAATGAAAACTCCATTCAGTAAATATTCTGCTAGACAGCAGAAGGATATACAAATATTAAAAGATAATGGGGTTGTATCTGGTTTCTGTTTATTTTAATAGATCATCAGGCAAGAGATTACTAATTGCATACCCACTATCAAATGCATGCTTACATATAACTTAACACCTGAGATGTTAGTAAGACTTCTGAAGGATTTTCCAATGCTTGTATGCAGTTCTAGTATCTAGCTCAGTAGGCTCTATTTACCTATTTGTTTCCTGAGATGAAGGGTTATGTATAAATCTGAATTACATTTTAACCTGAATGTTTATTTTTAGTGTATTTATTTGACTGCCTGGAGATAATAGAGGTTTTGTGTCAGATTAATTGACAGATAAAGAATACTTCATTTATGTTCAGCAAATGAAGAAAATTCTGAAAATCAAGAAGCACAATAAACAAATCATTCTTAAAATTCTGCTTAAAATTAGCAATACCTATGAGCGTGAAGGTTAAAATCAGTAAACAAAAGCAATTTCTGAGTCACTTATAAATAACTGCGTAGTACAACTGCTGTTTTTCAAAGAGAAGATATAAAACTGTCTCATTAATTTCTGCTAGTTATAATATAGTTGATGTGTAAATTATTCTGCCTCCTCAGTGCCATATATGGTGTACTGTGTGTATGCTGCATTAACAGAGCAAGGAGAAAGGAGACTTGTAACAAAATCTATTTCCTTTCTGTGATAAATTATCAACACTTCAGGATCTTTCTATTTCTTTGACCTTTCTTTGGAAGAAAAACACTTTAACAGCAATTTGTTTATTTTAGCAGTTGAAACAGCCTTTACATTTTTTACAGTGTGTTATATTTTTAAGTGATATTTAATCTATGTTAATAAACATAGAGCTGTTGTCATTCAAGTATAGACCAGGAAGTCTCTATTACAAAAATCAGACTTCAAGTACTCACAGTTTTTTCTAACAATATGTAGGCACCTCTAGAAATACAGTCACAAATTACATTCCTCAATATAAATTAATTGCTGAGGTATTGGCAACCATACTTGAAAATTATCAATACAAGAATTTCAATTGTCATTTTATTGCATTGATAAATAAAGCATTATAGAATATGACAAAATGTTTTCTTTTGTACTTTGCTCATAAAAACCCATAGACAAAGATGTACTGAGCAGTTTTCATTTCTTCTCCCACCTTTCTCTTTGTTAAAAATCTAATTATTCCCTTATGTGACACTACCATGACCTTTTTAAGTGCAGAAGATGTGATTGTCATATTTTCCCTTGGCGCGTTACGAAGGGGTTCAGAGACAAGAGGGCACTGCACAGACGATACTGAAAAGGTCAATGCAATTTGGTGTTATTGTATCTCTTTTTTAAATGCTGAGATGTTGTAAGAATGCAGAATTATTCTAATTAATAATTCCTTAATTCACCTTCCAATTTTAAGAAGAGCAAGATGCCACACACACACACACACGAATAAAAGAAGCGTTTGAGAGAATTTTTTTTATCAGTACTTTTTGTAATATGAACAATTCAACAAAATGCCATGTGCTCTGCTTGCATTAAGACCAGGTAGGTCTTCTTTAGAAGTTTCTGGTACCTGTTTGTGCCCCAGAGATTTGGCAGACTGTCATTTTATCAGACTCACAAGAAGGTAGAAGTAGGATGGGGAAAGAAGAAAGTCTGTACTGTAACCCCCATGTGCTCCTCACAGGCAGCTCCTTCCAGGCCAATACTCCTGGAGAGTTGTGGTGGTTAGGGAATGCTGGGGGAGACACACAGCTTCATTTGGTGCTGCTGAGGTTGTATGTGCAGAAACGCAACAGGAAAAGCAGACACACTGGGTTTGGGAGCAGGCTCAGGATCCCTGGGATTGCTGTATCACAAGAGCTTGTTGCCTCTAGAGCTATTTGTTATGCAGTTTGGACTAAATATGGCAAATACAGCCTTTTCACTCACACACTTGAGGCCCAAAGTTTACTGTATGGCAATGCGTAGCAATTTTACATACAAATACCTCTTTTGGCAAAAATTCAAGCACAGAGATCTGATGTGTTTCACAGCACAAAACTTGTACTTCTACAAAATCCCCGTAGCAATATTTGGTATACTACTGAAGTTATTTGCAGACACAGTTGTATGTGGACCAGACATAAGGGCAATACTTTAAAACAGAAATAAACACCCAGAGATGTGGCACATGACTTTTCAATGCAAACACTTATTACCATGGTCTGCAGTGGGTTTGTAGGGAAGCAGTTATGAGACTAGGACACAATAATTGTTGGGGCAGGACAAGAAAGATAAAAGATGACCATCTGGTTTTTATTTCATTTCAGGCATCAGTGAGTCCTTAGATAAGTACAGCTCATGCTGAGATCTGGCGGTGTGTGAACGCTGTACAAACCCAACATAACCTCAGCTTCCTTCTGCCCACAGCACAGCTGCCAGTCCGATGGGAACTCCATCTACTTCCATGGGACAGAGGGCAGCGAGTTCAATTTCGCCACTACCCGGGACGTGGACCTCTCCATGGAGGATGCCCAGGAGCAGTGGGCAGAAGAGTTTGAGAACCAGCCCAAAGGGTGAGTGTCCCCTACCCGAGCAGGGCCCTGCAGAGGTGAGCAGCATCACTCCAGGGATGAGGAGATGGGATAAACAGAGAATTGCATTTTATCTTTGCTCTGTAGTCAGGGAAGATTGTGACTAAGATAAATAGCAATACTGTAAATAGCACCTGATTGCAGATTTTAGGAAGAAACAAGTTCAGGAAGTCCAGGAGGAACAGTTTGTGTCTGGACCATCCTGCCACCACTGTTTTTAATGAAAAAAAGTCGTATTTGTGACTTATGTAGCTATTCTAAGGAAACATATGATGTTGATCTGCTTTTTTAATTCACGCCAGGGGGTGTTGTTAACAAATTCATGTCCATATGAAATCAAATTCCTCAAGAAATTCACCCCCTCTGGATCACTGCTGTGAGCTGCACTTTACTGAGAGAGCTCCTGCTTATACAGATGCCTGTAGGTGCTGGAGGAGGAAGAGGAGGAGAAGGTAGAGGCAGGACAACTGAAGCAGCAGTCTATTCTCATCTAGCAGCACCAAGAGCATAGCCACACCTGCTGGACAAGAGCTCAGGGTCTGGCTGATAATTCACTATATCTCTTTTGGATATATACATTGTGATTCAAAGGTTCCCTGTAAAGGCATATCCAGCAGGGACTGCCGCAAGGACACAGAAAATAAACAAAACTGTCTAGGACAACAATATTACTACTCTTACCAAAACATGAGTGAGCTTTAAAAAATGTGTCCTGATAAAGAAGTTTCATTTTGTATACCTCATTGTATAAATTCTGACAAAAAGGAAATAACCATCAGTAGGGTCTTGATTCTTTTCTGTTAAAAAAAAAAAAAATCATTAGTTCCTGTAACCCCAGGGCAATGAGAAACATACACTGCTAATTTATGGGTCTCCACTGAATGTTGATTTTAACCTACAAAGTACTTCAGATCATTAGCAACTGATTCAAATGCTGCCTATGCTGTGCTGAAAGTAAAGAGCACCTTTTAAGAAATACATGCTAATGTGTCCTGGGGACACGTGGTATATTTGGGATTTACAGAAAAAAATACTCGCTGTGAACTCTGTCCCAGTTCAAATAATCAGCCAATAGCATCAGGTGCTGCTTCAGACAAAGGGAAGAAAATGAGCACGTGTGTGTTGTGTTCTACGTGACCACGTGGGACACTTTTGAGATGTGGTGAAAAAACAGGATGGGAGTGCTGTCTGTGGACATCTGCCCTGTCTCTAGATCTTGTCTCTGCTGGACTGGGTGTTTAGTTGAGTACTTGCAACCCTGGTTAACAAATGCACAGTTTCTTCTGAATTAGGAAAATTACACTTTCCCTATCACAACTGCAGGTGGGCGAGGGAGGGTGCAGCCAGCAGATGCCTTTGATTCTATTAGTCTGTGTCCCAGCAACCAGGTCCTGATCTGCCCCCACTCTGCCAGCCCAAGGCCTCACAACTTTTTCCTTTTTTTTTCTTTGGAAATGTTACTCTATATTAGAAACTTCCTTCTTTCAATTGTTCTATAAGAATGGAGATTTAAATTGCATGCTGCCATAAATAAACACTGAACTCGGGTGATGTTATGAACTACATCCTAATCATATAAAATTGTCACCGCTACTGTTCCTCTTTTCAATGTTTCTCTGAAGTTGGTGTTGGGAGCTGTATATAAATGCAAATATATATGAGTTTCCTTAATCACTTCTTAGAGAAATACTTTCAAATGTTATTTGAACTATACTTGAAATACAGTTTTATTGTAATCAAACAGTCACAGAGCACGGTATAACTGAGACAGAGCTTGCAGGAAGTTCTCTTTGTCATGTCAGCTGGAGCCTGCCAGCTCCCGAGGTCAAAGGCAAAAGCATCCCTCATGAGGGAGAGCAAAAGGAAGCTCAGGTGTAGGGGCCACCACTACTCTCCTCTGCACCAAATGCTCTCGGAGATGAGGGCAGAGGAACTTATTGCTGTTCTTAATAAGCAGTTGATTGGTATTTTTTGCATGTACCACCTAAAGTCGGAGGCTATGTGGATGGTGTTGCTGTTTTAAGTACCAGACATATTTCTGCTGTTGTTCTGCTTCTCTTTAGTTGCATGAATTAGAGCCTGATCCTAAAAGTGGATCCCTGTATCAGGCTGCCTTTGTCTCTAGCAGGCACATTGTTGCTTTGGACATTCATGTCCAGTTGGTCTAGTTTAGGTCCATAAATCACCTGTTTTATAAAGAAGAATTCCAAGAGTCATGAGAGGGTTAAATGAATTAAAATGTAAATGTTAGTTCATGCCGTAACCCAGGATCCTTCTCCATTTTCTTTACTGGCAGTGTGTTGATGTATTTCTATTAAAGTGCATTTTTTAAAAAAACAGATGTAGAATTCTATGGTTTTCATTTCTGATGCTGCCTAAAAAGAGAGGATCCCTGGAAACACCCATGATCTGCATCATTCATGACCCCGAGCTGTTTTGTGGGTCACTACAGAGAGTGTTTTAATTGAGCTAAATAGAGCATACAAAAGATCAATGGAGCATTGTGAGATTTTTTTTGTGTAAGTTAAAGTAGGCACAACTGTTTAATTCTGTTCTTGCCTTCAGCTCAGGAGACCCATTTTCAAAATTGTGTTTTGATTATATTGCTCATTACCTTTAAAAAATCTGCACAATAGAATTAGGGTTAGATTAAACTGTGCTTCCATTAAAATATTTATATCATAAAGCTTTTCAGTGATGTTAAGCTTGCTAATTCCTGTGTAAATGACTGACAGTTTTAAAGCAGGATTTCCAAACCAGCATGTCACCAGTCTGTCTCAGCTTAGGTCCATAGGGAAACTGGCAGCTTTTAAGATCCTAGAAATGCATTTTGAAGCCATTGGAATGGTTAAACTAATAAATAGACTGTTTAGTTCTTGAAATGACAGGTTTTGGAACTGTCATATGGCACATACCTGCTAGAGATTGTTTCTGGTGGAAGGAGACAGGAAGAGACTGCCTCCCACAAAGGTTTCTGAACTTCCATGTTTTCTCATTCCTCCTGAATAATGCTGGATAGTTAAATGATTGGATTATCAGGATTTAGTGATTCTAAATAATTTCATTGTTTTATCAACCTTATAATTCTTAAATACTTCATTATGAATTAAGACTTCTACATGAATAATAACAATGTATCAGATCAAAATAATGCACAAGTTTTCAACACTTTCTAATATTTCAAAACATTTTGATCGAGTTTTGAAGTAACCATCACTTTCATGATGAAAATGTATTTTCAATGTAAAATAATTGGAAAATTCTGCAACAGCTCTTTTAATTATCACTGAATAAAAATAAGATAAAATGTTGTACAGAAAAACTGAGAAAGATAGTATCATCACATATTAGAAACACAGCAGTCTTTTTTCATACTCTGTTCATGTGTTAGTTAAAAACTGTTACCCTAAATGCTCAAAAAGATGAAAAGAGAGCGTTTTCAGCTATTACCTACATATTTCATATTTGTATAGCAGATAGGGTGGACATGTGCCTTTTCAAGTTTCATTGATCTATAAATCTCTTATTATGCAAAATGAAGCAGAATGCATTTATTTTTTAAATATTTTAACACCAGAAAAAAATGATGAAGATGGTAGAACAATACAACACTGCATATTTGGTAACAGCATTCATTTAAAGCCTCATTTTTTTATTAATTCATGCATTTCTGCAAAATTCTTTTAAATATTTACATTAACTTTGCCTTAGTTGAGCCAACTGAGTTTAAATGCTAATATTGAGTACGTAAATAATGGCATAGGGATCACATTTGAAACACTGCATTTTTTGTCCTATGTAAGAGTAGAAACAGCTACTTTTGTAAGTACAAGTGAACCCCTATGACATGTTTTGTATGAGTTTATCAGTAATGTGCTGCTGCATGTTCTCCACGCATTGTTGGCCTCTGCAGGTGGGACATCTTTGGAGCTGTCATTGGTACTGAATGTGGAACTCTGGAATCTGGCTCAGCTATGGTATTTCTCAGAGATGGAGAAAGAAAAATATGTACTCCATACATGGACACTACAGGTTATGGGAACTTGAGGTTTTATTTCAGTATGGGTGAGTATAAATTCCTAATGTAATACAAGATGTGAAGCATGTGAGATTTACATTATGCAGTGCCCCAGCCCCACAGTTGAACAATTCTCATGTGAAGAAGCATCTTCTTGTCTTGTATATACTAATTTCACTCAGTGCCCTTTAATCCATACTTAGAAGAGACAGTCATATCTTTGTCATCTTTAGAGGTTTTACAGGTACCTCTCATATCCTCCCACAGTCATATCCATGTAGACCCTGGTGTTAATCCATCAGAGTCAAGAGACTTGCACATGAGGATGAGATGGGAGTAGCACAGAGGTGGGGCAGCCTTCCCTGATGAACCCATGGAATACTTTCACCTCAAAAGCTCTTACTCCATTTGTAAAATCCTTCCTCTGCTAATGCGTTGGCCTAGGGTGAGATTCACATGGAGTGTGCTGTAGTGTGCTGTGGTCTTGGAGGAGGTGTGTTCTACATGTGGCATCCCTCATGAAAAGCACTGGTGGGGTGTTAGCATCATCTGTAGACCTTCCTTACTGGGGCAGAGTACGACATCAGTCATTTACCAGGGCTAAGAAAGCAGCCAAGAACCAACCTGTCCTGTCACTTCCCCTCCCCACTGTTGTTAGTGCAACTGCACTAGTTTGATGTTGCAACAGGTCAAAATCCCCATGAACATGGTAGTTAACACCCACAGTATTTTTCCAGAACTTTTATTTTGCACATACAGGAAGTTCCGTGAGGTTATTCTCTCAACACCATGTTTAGAGAAAGTGAGGATTTTTGCTTAAAAGAGAATAATAGAATAATAAAGGAGGAAGCAGAGAATAAACCTGTGACCTCCACAAGCAACCTTCTCTATCAACAAGAAAAAACACACTTTATTTAATGAGGGGAAGACCTCATGTTGTCCTAAATTGTTGCACATCTCCTCTGTGTTACATGAATTATGAATAAAGCACAGGAAAAAGAGGATGCTTTTTCCCATTTCTTCCAAGCATTACAACACCTGCAAGAGAAACAGGAAAGAAATTTTGTCAACCTTCTGAACTTTGGGGAGAAGTTGTCAGCAGATGCAGGCTCAGAGGATAGTGGGATATTGTTTGAAAAAATGTATTCTGTGCATATTTTTAAATTAAATAAATAATAGTTTAAACATTCAGGCAAGGAGAATTTGAAAGGAAAAATGGATGTTCCTCATTACGGTATAAAACACATTAAAAATGCACATCTTATCCAGTTCTCTGGACTGCTTTTCCTAGTCCATTACAAACTGGCTGGTTGTAGCAAATAAAAATCAGAGAAAGTGTTCCAATATATGTAGTCTTTCTACTCTGCAGTCTTTTCAAAGAAGCTTCCTCATTCTGTTTTTGTTTCTATTTTGGGGTATTTTTTTTAATACCTGCAGTACCTTTAACGTACAGGAAAATAATTAATTATTAATTCCTGTTTCAAATACAGAAACTTTGTTTTAGAAACTTCTTTTGCATAATACCAAACTAGTGAGATGATGTTCATCTTGTAACTATAATGCAGAACTTAATGCTCATATTTGCCAATACATCCACTCTTTCACAGAAGGTTAATGGGTATTTTGGGTTCTACTGATATGAAGGTATTTCAAATGCTTCCCTGCTCCAGTTGGGCAAGCATGCCACAAGTCTTTTGTGTGGTACGATAGATTCCATCCAGCCAGCCATCCCTTTGGATATGGTGTAGACAGTAGAAGGAGCAGCACAGCAAGTTCTCAGCTGCCAAACTATCAGCTGAGAAGTATTTAAGAGATTGTTACATACCTACATGTGTGACTGCATGACATGTGAGGAGTAAATAGCACTTTACAAATGACAACTCAAAAGCAGAGCATTTCTATGTAAATAGGATTTAAAGCACACAGATAGAAGTATTGCTTGAGGCACAGCATTTTCTATTAAACTTGTTTTGATAAGCTGATTAAAAGAGGTACTTGAGGTTTTCCTAATCATCAACCCCCTTGATCTCTGCCATGGTGTATCTGATCAAACAGTTCCTATACACTATGTCCTTGGGGATGGTGTTCTTTTGTTTCAGATCCCAAGTTAAATAGCATCTGATTGTAATTATTTTCATAATTATGGCTGCATATATGATTCCACTTTCCAATAACAAGGGCTTCAATTAATTTTTTTCTCACTCAAATGTGTGTTGTACAGGGGGAACTTGTGATTCTGGAGAATCCCATGAAAATGATGTCATACTGTATGCCAAGACTGAAGGCAGGAGGGAACACATACCTCTTGATACCCTGACCTATGCTGCTTACAAGGTAAGTCATCGTGAACGAAGCAGGTGGATGGGATGGATAGACCATTCTCTTTTCAAGCCATCACAGGAATATTGTGTGTTGAATTCCACAGGGACACTCAAACATGACCTTCCAAACACATGTGCAGACCCAGGAGCAATCAGGTGCCTTTGCAGCACAGCTCTGCAGTTACTGCTGGTCACTCCAGCCCCAGGCAGAACTGTGCACTGTTGGCCAGGACTGGGGAAGCAGGCAAGCAAGCAATGGGCAAAAATTGTCAGTTATCAGCTGAAAACTTCAGTGGTAACATCTCCTCACAAAAAATTAATCCTTTATCCACTCAAGCTTGTTCTAGCCGCAGTGTGATACTGAGGAGCGGGGTCCTGAGAGGGTCAGTCGTGGTGGTGTCAGTGGCTGGGAATCGTGGTGGTGTCAGTGGCTGGGAGAGGGTCTGCAGTGGTGCAGACTCAGTGGGGACTCAGTGGGGACTGGTGGACTCAGCTGTGGGAGGTGGCTGCAGGCAGACTGCACAGGCAGCATCTCCTCTGCCCAAAGTGCAGCCGCCTTCCAACCACATCCACCACCCTCAGGCAGGACAATAAAGACCTTGAACTTGCCTTCAGGATCCTTCCTGTCTAGGGCAAGGGAGCACTTAGACCATGTCCACCCTGAATAACCCAGCCCTGAGGTCTCCTTGTTCTGCTGCTGTAAAACAGGCAAAATTTGGTATTTCACACATGTGCATATGGATACACTAGATATTGAAGTGCAGTGTGCTTACATATTGTGAGGGAAATGTGGTGGTAAAGATGCAGCTGTTTTCAAGCACAGGTCTGTGAGCATTTTGTCTGTAACTTTAGCACTTAGAAACCAAGTGTTTACAGTAGCGTTTGGCCTGAGTTTGGTTGAGTCACTTGCATTGTTTCATTGTGCGTGGCTTCCCTCCTTGCCTGCTTCTGTGTGAAAGACAGGGTAGAACTTTTGTAAAACTAAGGAAATTGTAATTGTGAAATAATAAAATATTAATTAGGGAACTTGGGGAGAGATAGGATCTGA
This sequence comes from Corvus cornix cornix, assembly GCF_000738735.6. Taxonomy (NCBI): domain Eukaryota; kingdom Metazoa; phylum Chordata; class Aves; order Passeriformes; family Corvidae; genus Corvus; species Corvus cornix. The sequence goes on along the minus strand of NC_047057.1, from coordinate 12,021,242 downwards.
AATTACATGGAATTCATTGTGGAAGTTTTTTAAAACAAGCAGTTTTAAAGCTGACATCCTCTTCTGACATAATAAAGTTCTAATTTCATTGCTTTAGGACAAAGGCTAAGCTTTGTAAAGCAGTGCTTTCATTTATTTCAGCAACATAACATCCTCCCCACTTACGCCTGTGAACTCCTGCTGTTACTCCATTCTCACGTATCCAGAGTAGACATGCCACTACCCTGCCTTAGCTTCTGGGAGCTGTAAGGCTCCAGGACAAATATCATCTTCCCTTCCCAGCTGAAACTGACAACATAAACTTGCCCTTTTCAGAACACAGAAGGTACAGTCTTTTCTTCTGTGGCTTTACAGCCAAACAATCCTATCCCTCTGAGGTGATAAGCATCACTGGTATCCAGGGTGTTAACACCTGTGCACATAATAGTAAATTATTTCATTTGGGATCATGTGTTGAAAAAGGTGGCTAAAAAAGCTAACAAAATGAAGGAAGGAGAGAGAATAGCACATTTGGTCCAGCACAATTAGTGTCTTTGTTCTTGTTAATGGTACCTTGTGACCTTTTTAACTTACTTAAGTCTTATTTAATTTCTTTTAAAGGTGCCATCTTTGGTTTCTGTTGTCATTAGTCCAGACCTGCAGACTCCTGCAACCAAATTTTGCCTGAAGCAAAAGAGTCACCAAGGCCACAACAGGAATGTCTGGGCTGTGGATTACTTCCACGTCCTTCCGGTGCTCCCTTCCTCGGTGACTCACATGATCCAGTTTTCCATCAATTTGGGTTGTGGAACTTATCAACCTGGTAACAGGTAAAACTGGCAAAATAATTCTTTTGGTTATCAGCTTTCTAGTATATTTTGGTTTACAAAATCTATATGAGGATTTGGAAATCTTTTTTCAATAAGAAGGGATCCCACTAATAATGACAAATATAAGCTGCTCAAAAGCTAATGTTTCTCCTGATCTTTACAGGCCCAGATTTATGTACCTCACGTGCAATAAAGAGTCATTTAATAGCTTTCCAGGTCAAAACTTGCTTTTCTTAGCCCATAATTCTGAAATATGCTCATGATTTCAGAGTGACTTTTGCTTCAGTTTCTAATGGATATGAGATTTACTTCTTAATACTGTGTAAGGAGGAAAGCATTAAAGGCAGCAGCAGAAAGCTGCACTGCTGACCTCTCCAAGATTACTGATGCCACAAGCATATCTAATTCTTGTAAGACTGGTGATAAATGACCCTCATCTTAATGACCATCAGTGTGAGGGTCTCACTGTCTGTAGGCTGATCACAGAACTCTTTTGCTGGCTTTACTTCTTCAGGACATTCAGCGTGAATTTTTCCATGGGGAAAGGGAGAGAAGGGAGTCATTTTAGGCTCCATGTTTTGTAGAATCATAGAAATGTTGGTTGGAAGGGACCTACACAGGTTATGTGATGAAACCTGCTGCTGCAGGAGGGATTGTTACTGGGCAGGTCAGACATGGCTCTGCCTGTCCCTGACTTGAAAAATCTTCATGGATGGATGCTGTGCTACCTCTCTGAGTGACCTGCTCAATTGAAAAAGTGTTTCTTAATGTACAATACAAAACTATGAAGACATGTCTTTATGATTATTGTCCTTTGTGGTGTGTCTGTGACACTATTGAGGAGCGTTTGACTCTGATTTCCTTGTGAGTGCCCTCTGCAGCATCACAGGATGCTGTAGCTCACCCCTCCTCACCAGGCTTAGCAAGCCAGCTCCTCAGCCCACCCTAGCTTAGTGCTCAAAGCCATGGACATTTTGCTCATCCTTTACTCCACTCTCAAAATCTTTAATATCCTTCTTCAAACAGGGAACCCAAAACCAAACTGCCCACTGCCCCTCTTTCCTTATATACACATGCAAATATTTATCTTGGTATTTTATGAGGATTAAGTTACTTTATATTTTGCAGAGTTGAGAGTTTAAAGTAACTGATCGTAAGTGCTTTTATTTGTGTCCCATGGCATCTACTTCCAGCTGGAAAGAGCTCCATTTACACTGACAGTTCTTGCATCCATGCAGGGTAGCAGAATTCAAGTGGAAGCAAAAATCAAGGCACTGCGCTTTTATTTGATAGGAAGAGAAGGCAGCAACATTTTCCTACATGAAAAGTGTAAACACTCCTGGCCAGTAAACATGTTATATAAAGGCCCTGTTCTCAGTCTGTTTTCTGATGGAGATTAGTATATATTTTGAAAGAGTAATATTCTTCCTTCATTAAACTATTTCTGAAGGAGAAGTGAGCTTCTCCATAACTAAAGAAGCATTAGATCACCATTTTCCCTATTTGTATTTCCCAAATACTGCAGCATTTCACATCTCCCAGTCTTCAGCATTATTCATAATGCGTTCATTACTGCAAATGTGAGAGACTTATACTGAATATATGCAGTAAAAATGACCCTCTAAGGTATCTCTACAGCTAAACCTGAAATAAATTAGTCAAAACCTCCATAAACTGTTTTAATAGACACAATATCACAGTGATGATACATTTAAATACAGTAATACTGTCAGCAAATTATCATAAAAAGAAAAATTCAGATCAAACAATTTAATATTGAGGAGATGAATTATGACTTTTATAATGTCCCACTGACATTACTTAAAATAAAACAGAATATTACAAGCTAATTATATGGAGGAAATTACAAGAGTAATTCAGTACAATACTAAATCTGTAGTAAATCAAGCACTTTCTATATTACTTTTTCAAGGTCTTCAGAGTGTAAGGCATCTGAGAATTTCCTTATACTCATAGGTTGTAAACAATTTTGGGGTTTTTAACCCAGGAAAGAGCCAGCCAGTGCATGAACAGCTAGTGGTCTTTCACCACCTTCTGCAGATGTAATATCTGGCAGCTATAGGTGTCCTGTGCTCTCATGATGCTGTCTAGCTCTGATCAATCCAGGTTTTCTCCTCATATCTGAAACTATTTCAGTATGAAATATAAACGTAATGCAGTTTATTTAACAGCAGCTCCATAAAAACACTGGCTAGATGGTGACCAAACAAGAACTCTGTCTTCAGGCAATCCTCAGTCTATAAACCTTTGAGGTTTTAAACACTCATGAGACTTTGTCTCGTGTTTGCATTTGCCGGATTTTTTGTATTCAAAGTCCGCTTAAAATTATTTCCTATTTCCTCAAGAGTTATTAGAAATAGCAGATTTGGTGGTTTCTCAATGTTAGTTCTTGTGCATTGAGATCTATGCCAGGTACCCTCATGGTGTCTTTCTCATTTCTTTCCTTCAATGTGTTACCAGTGTCAGCTTGGAGTTTTCAACCAACCATGGCCGCTCATGGTCACTGCTCCACATGGAGTGTTTGCCTGAGATCTGTGCTGGGCCCCACCTGCCCCACAGTACCATCTATGCCTCTGAAAACTACAGCGGGTGAGTGTTCTCTGCAAAACAGGGGTGCAAGACTAGAGAAGTGAATTGTAGGTGGCAGAGGAAAGCAGCAAAGCACGCAACTCTGTGTCATCATTCATTTTTGATTCGCTGGGGACAGTGAGGAAGGAGTGTTCTGGGCTCACTGGCTACCCAGTAATGAAACTTGAAATGTATGGGGCTGCTTCTGTGGTAAAATAATAATTTTTTTATGATAACGACAAATTTTAAAAAATCCAGTAATCCACCTTTGGACAGCATGTTGACAATAAGAAGAAAACTTGTACCATGTCAAAGCCACAGAAATTTTCTTCTTAGTCAGAAAAAACACCACTCAAAGCTGTATTTACATCCCCAGACACATTTACTCACGCGGAATCCCAGTACTGGGTTACAGTGAAGCACATCCTCTGTACTTCTGCTGATGGAGATGGTTGTTAGTGTCACTTTCTTGTATCAGCCCTTCTCAGCTCTAAGTCTCTTCTCTGCCGTTCTCACTGAAAAATGAACTGTGGCGTCTTGCTGCATAGCACAAAATCCCTGTGTATCCCAACTTCCATAAGACTTACAAAATAAATAGCATTGCTGTAATCTGATGACACACAGCCCCTACTCTCATCCAGTTTTCATAGGAACATTACTCCTGGTGTGTGCAGGAAGTGCAGCCTCCGTGAATGATAGAGAATGATGGCCCAGACTGCAGCAGGCCAAATCCTCTGGACCACTCTTCTCACCCCCCGAGGGTTTCCACCAAACAGAGTTCAGTCCTGCTGAAGGTTCAGTTTAGGTGATATTCAATGTGATGGAAAAGTCACTATAGCAAACGAGGTTATGGTCTTTGCCAATTTCGTGAATTCCTACATGAATGGCTGAGTTTTATAACATAATAACTAACTTTCATATATTGTATGAAAATACAGGCTGTGTTCTTCTTTTACTTTGTATTTTCTAGAGCTGCCATGAATTTAAGCTTCATTTGAGCAGATGTTAAAATTAAAGCTTCTCACAAAGCTTCCAGAATACATAAACATATCTGCAAAATATATAGTTGCTTAAAGTAACTATCAGTGTAAAATGCTAGAGTTTGTGTTGTATGTATTTCAGGTGGAACCGAATAACTATTCCCCTTCCCAATGCCGCGCTGACAAGTGACACCAGGATTCGATGGAGACAAACAGGACCAATCCTTGGAAATATGTGGGCAATCGATAATAGTTAGTATTCTTATCATCATGACACATCAGAAAAGTAAATTTTATATGCTGCTCCAAGTAAACATATTTTCCACAATCACCAGTCAATGGATTTACAGTTTGTTAAATTCCTGTTCTGCTTAGTTGCATTTGGTAGCAGGTGCATTTTGAAGCTAGAGAGAGATTCTGCCATCAGAAAAGACAATGGTCTAGTAGAGTATCTTTCTTTTTTTTTTTTTTTTTTCTTTTATTTGAATGCTTTCCAGGAAAAAATATTGGTGGCAGGGGCTTAGTATAACAGTTCTTCTGTCTGCTGAGTCCTAATTGCATAAATAGGTTCCACACTGGCTGTGTGGAACTGCACCAGCCTGAGCAACAACTGCAGCATCTGGAACGTATTTTTGCTTCTGGACATGGAAGACCATCTTCAAGCAATGCTGCTACAAAACACTGACAAACCTTTACATTGTTTACCGTATTTTCAGGGAAAAGTACCATCTGTTTCAGGGAACTGTTCTCTTAGAAAATTATTTTTCACATACCTTTTCTTTAAATGGATGTGAAGAACACAGAGGAATTTATATTTATATGATTTATTGTGGAGGATAACCAGGACCAGAATTAAAAAGAAATACTTTAAAGGACAGAAAAGGTATTTAGGAACACAGGATAAAATGTATGAAATGAAGAAATAAGTATCATTGAAAGGGCTAACTAAGAGTAACTGCAAATTTTTTTAGCTTTCTTGTTAGCCCTAAATGATTTGGAATGAAGTAAACTATATCCTGAATTTGTTTGGCTAGAGGCGTGAAATACGTAAGTTAGAGATTCACAGTGATGTACAATAGCCTGTGAAATTTTGTAGTGATTCCCAGTAAGGTTTGATATGGTGCCTAGGAAAAGTAAATAGTTACATTTTGGAGAATTCTTAAAATAGATTGATGCCTAGTTTTGAAAATAAAATCTTGGAGCTGTTAAGGAGATGTCATAAAGGAAATTTTGTCATTAAAAATAATGAAAAGTGTTCTCTTAATCATAATCGGAAGTAGCATCATCTTGACATTCTGGATATGGTATTAATGCTTCTCTTTAGGGATATGATATACATCAAAAAGAAAATAAAATTAAGGGAAAAGATAGGTGTATAAACATAAGATGTCTGTGAGTATCTGCAAAGATGAGTTGCTATCTCACAAAATGCAGACTCTAAGTGTTGGAGACACTCACGAGGGGTTCACAGAAACCACAGCAAGATGAAATCAGTCCAAGGATACCAATTCCTTACAATAGAACAAAACAAGATTTTGAAAATCATTTGACAATTCATTTATCTGCACAACCTTTGCTTATAGAACAAAGTGCAACTCCATGAAAGGATGCTGCATGCTCCTGTGTGCACCATCTCAAAAAATCTGGCTAGAAAGTGCCTGCTCTGAATTTGAGGTGCAGAACCATGATATAGGAATCAAGTCTTAAAGATGTATTTCTGAGGTTTTGAATGCCTCCTTTGTTAAATACTTGTGACACTGAAGCTTTACACTGTATTGTAGGGAAAAACTCATAAATATTGGCAAGCCTTGCAAATTCTTGAAGAGAGGAAAATTTTCAAAGATTTGGCACTCTGACTTTTAGCTTCACAACTGTTTCCTATGTGAATTAAGTTTTAAATGAAATCTGGAATCTGGCCATCTTTTAGAAACTCTGGAAAAATGCCAATTTCCGTAAAGTTTTTTCATTTTGAATGACATCATTACATCTTTAACCCTTCTACTTTTACCACCCCCTCAAAAAGACCTCAAAAGACACAAATAAATCAAACAGACAGAACAGAATTTTTGCACCCTGAGAAGTGAGAAAATCTAGAAATCACATGAAATCTGATGAGGACTAAGTTATAGGGAGCAGCTAACAAGGATTTAGAGTGTGTCTGCTGGGGAGAGCTGACACCCTGCTTTGATGGGCAACATTATAAAACTAGGAAAAGGAAAAAATACTGCTTCTTATAGAATATTTCAAATTGGTGGCTATTTCTTCCCAATGTCACGATGCAAGTGGATAACGCCAAGTAATAGGCATTCTTCAACAGAGAATATGACATTGCTCATGGTTAAGGCCTTTTAGCATGTTGTATTGAAATGATATTGCCCACAACTTATGACTTTTCTTTATTGTAGTGCAAGAGATTATACTGAGATTTGCTCATCTTTCCATCCTTTGTATTTTTCACAAAATATCAACACTGTTGATTAGAAATCATTGGAGGAAGATGAAGCAAAAGAGTAAAAACAAGTCTGGTGTATTTTTGGGCACATAGGATGTGGAGCTTTGTTCCATTTAAAAGAATGAGTGAAAGAGTATGATAATTAATAGTTACTTAAGACATACCAGGGCAGGTTCTTATTCCCCAGTGAAGTAAAGGATGTAGATTTCAATGAGAGAAGCAGTGACATGACCAATACATAGATAGAATTGCATCTCCAAACTAAGCTGAAAGGAATGTCAATGAAGAATGAAGAAAAAGGTCAATGCCTACAAAATTATTTGATCTCATTCACAGGCTTGGTAATTAAAACAGTACTAGTACTTGAGCCAGAGATAGACATGACACATTAGATAATAAATTATCCCTGACTATCCTTGACACTGTCAAATGCATTCTATCCTTTCATAGACCTTTTCCAAGTAATGGGATTAAGATAAATACAATAACTGTATGATCAGATCTGTATTCTTTCTGTATTCATCATACTCTGTTGATCAGGTAGCATAACCCTCCATTTAACTGATTTCTCTTCTCTGCAGTTTATATTGGTCCATCTTGCCTCAAATTCTGCTCAGGGCGAGGACAGTGTACTAGAAATGGTTGCAAGTAAGTGTTATAATTCAGTACACATGTTCAATTTCTGTCACATAGTTCACTTGGTGGTGTGAAAGTTGAAGTGATTTTCATTTCAGTCCTTGCTCTTTTAGATGACTAAATATAAAACTAGCATAACCCTCAGAATTCATAAAGCTCACTGGAAAGCTAAAGATAAATCTTTCTAAACAGCAGCATGTTTAATACTTTTTTTTTATGATTTTCTTTAGGTCTAACTTCCAGTTCACCTTAAAATGTGCTACAGAGCACACTGAAATGTCAGTGATGCATACTTTGTACTGGTTTTAGAAGTGATTCGTCACTTTATCACTTTTGTATTAAATGTTGGGAAAGAATTACAATTTTAATAGTTCTAATATTCCATAACCTAATATACTTCAAGGACAGAAGATCAGCACTCCACTTTTTTCTGATAGTCTGGCTTGTTAGAAGGGTTCCACTCTAAAAATTAAAAAGGTACTTACTCAAAAGCAGTATGCACATTCTAAATATTGGTGTAACTACATTTAGGTATTAACAAGAGTGTGACCCACGAGGCATTCTCTTCTGTAACTTAATTTCTTGTAATCAGACCTAGTATGCTACAGATAAAAGCAAATTTGTCATTTTACATATGAGCAGCTGTAATTATGTCACCAGGGGTTTTTTTCCAAAAGTTAATAAAAATATTTCTGTATTGTGTTATGTGTAGATTCATGGGGTGCTCATAAACACATTTTTTTTTAAATTCGAAAAGTAAATACTAGCTAACAGGAATCATTGGCTATGCACTTTACCTAAGTAAAGCTCAAAGAGATTCTTGGGCCTTAGATTTGAGAGGGACCAGGCGGGTATCCTCAGTTTATGAACACCTGCAGCCACCATGTTGGTTGACAACCAGCTGCAGCCAAAGGTGGGTCCCCAACTGTGCTTTTCACCCTTCCTCACCTGCAGGTGCGACCCCGGCTTCTCAGGGCCAGCGTGTGAGACGGCGTCACAGACCTTCCCCATGTTCATCTCCGAGAGCTTCGCCAGTTCCCGCCTCTCCTCCTACCACAGCTTTTACTCCATCCGCGGAGCCGAGGTCAGCTTTGACTGCGGGGTCCTGGCCAGCGGCAAGGCCCTGGTCTTCAACAAGGATGGAAGACGCCAGCTTATCACTTCCTTCCTGGACAGCTCCCAGTCCAGGTGAGAGGGAATGAGGAGCAGTGTGAGGCAAAGAAATTGGGGAGCCCCTCCCCTTACAGCTACAGCCTTGTGTATTATTAAGCCAGTTGTTTTAGCAGGTAAAAAAGCCTTTAAAAAACTCCTAGTTCCATGTTTTAAGGGTGATTTCATAGCCTTGCCTTTTTTCCTTCTGCTTTGTAAACAACAGAGTCCAAAACAGACTGGAGGGAAGTTATTGTACAGCTTGGATGGAAAATATGAAATGTTAATATCAAACCTGAGTGTCAAAGCCAAGTGCTAATTAATTATTTATAAGGTTGTGTTTATTTGACAGCTTGTGGCAACTGATTAGATCCATTCACTATCTCTCCCTCCCCTTCAGTGCCTAATAAATAATTAAATGCAGTAGTGATTGGCATTTTTTTAACTATATGTGCCACATTGCATTACTTGACAATAAAAACAAATCACACGTACAAAAGCCCATAACAGATATTTATCAAAATTTGCCTAGATTAGGAAGATCTGAAAACAACCTGGTTAGGGCAAAAAACCAAACCAAACCAAACCAAAAAGCAACAAAATACCCACTATGAAAATGATACCCTGCAAATATTTGTGTAATTCTGATGCAGGTTCCTGCAGTTCACACTACGTCTGGGCAGCAAGTCGGTGCTGAGCACCTGCAAAGCGCCTGACCAGCCCGGGGAAGGAGTGCTGCTGCACTACTCCTACGACAATGGGATTACCTGGAAACTGCTGGAACACTACTCTTATCTCAACTACCACGAGCCAAGGTATGTGCACAAATATTACAAAGAGTGTTATTTACATGCAGTTATGCTGGTTGTGGTGGTCACTGCAATGTGGAGACTGAGTACGTGGTGCAAGAGGGAATGAAGAGTTTTTATTGCACACTGAAACTTACCACCTTTCTTTAAAATTTTGCAGCTGTTCTAGGCACTTCCCATTTTGTCATTCTATAAAAATGAGCACATGGGTTTAATGGCTTTCAAGTCTCAGGTGATACAACAGAACAAGCTGAGGCAGTGCGGAATGAGGGATAGGAGTGTGCTTGTGGGAAGTAGGGGCATGTCTCTTCCCATGGAAGCAGCCACTAGTAAAGAAAAATTAACATAAATTATTTGTAACTTTGAAGCCATAGATACCCTCGCTACACCATCCTCTGGGATTAGGAGTTTGCAGGCAGCACAGGACAGCTGAGACAAAATCTGATCATGAGGATCTCTGAGGTCAGCAGGGAAACTGTGCCTGCTCCCACTCTGAAGGCAATTGCATGACTTCATGGCTGTGCCTCTGCCCTGGGCTGGGCTTGGTGCTCTGGGGGAACCTGCTGGTGACTGCCTGCACAAATCAAAAAGAAGTTGAACAAAGAGCTCATCTTATCTAGCAGCGCCTATGTTTGGTGTCAGATCAGAGAGGAATGTCTCTCTTGTATTTAGAGAAGGTGTTCCTTTCTGTTACGTTTGTGACACCATCCACAAAATTTAGTAGAGCAATGCAAATGCACAATGAGCACAGCTGTACCAAAAGCCCAGAACAGTCTGGTCTGGATCTATGCAAACCCACTCAAAGCTGGCAACATCCACCTTCACAGGGTGCTGCAGCAAAGCCAGTAAGTGCCAATTAAAGGAGATGCTCTGCAAGGGGGCCCAGAAGAGGCAGAACTGACAGTGGCAGCACTGGACTCATTCCAGCAGGTCCATTTCCTGCCCAAGGGTAGCTTTGACCTGGCTGTTGCCCTATGTCTTCTTCTCTACCGAATTCAAGCAAAACATCTGAGTCAGCCCCAGGGGTGGGACTGTAAATAGCCTGCAAGTCACTTTAAGTACACATAACTTTCATTATTTATATTTATTGAGCTCAGATGAGCACTTTCTTAAAAAAAAAATTAGATTTCCACATCTTGTCAATAACTCAGTACACAATTGTAATATACAAACTGTGATTAAGAATGTCCTAATGGAAAAAAAACCACAAAACCCTTGCAGCATTAAAATTATTTCCTGGAAGCTGTAAGAAATACTCAAAAATCTGAGAGGAGGGCTGTATTTGGTAGAAATGTATTGTAGACCTTAATTTTTGAAGTTCTAAATGTTTCCAAAGGAAAGATGCTACAGACTGGAACACTTATAACTCTTCTTCAAAGTTTCCTTTGCCTGCCTTTATTATAGTCACATATATATTTTATATGGCCCTGTTTCTAATTCTTAGATTCAAGATTACATCTGTAGGAGTTATATTTCCCTAAAGGTTTTTAATATATAGCACTATGAAATTTTTATAACAAAAAGGAAAATACATATCCTGGTGACTGATTTTAATGAAGTTAAAGATATAAATGTAATAAATTACATAGATGCCAGAGACCTTTTTTGCTTTTTGATGTTAGGTATGAAACACAATTCCTGTTGTTCTGACAAGGTACAGAGCAAAGTACAATATACACAAGTTAGAGAGATTTGCCATGGGAGATTAGATAGATAGATAGATAGATATTCAGTCCACTCTGGGTAGATAAAAAAATGACAGACATACAAACCTGAAGCTAATTCTGGCAATAATTATGAAGAAAGCTTCACCTTTTCATATTATGTTGTCTGAAAATGTCAGCATTTTTAGTAACATGGATGGACTGCTGCAAAGTTTGGCAATCAGTCTGTATCCACGAATTTAATTAATCTTCAGTCATACAAAAAATAATTACACATTTAATGTTCTTCTGGAAAGGTGCATTTAATCTGCTAACATTTGACAGCTGCATTTTTCTTCTGAGCAGAGCAGCGGTGGCTTTTCAATATTAGGTATGCGCATAGCTTGAAAGAATGAGATCAGAGCAAAGGTCTCCCAGCTGGTTTTTAAGAAATCTAATGGTGGCTGGTAATGTAAGTAGGAACACTTTTCTTCTCTGCAGCGGGAAAGTCATTAGCAGGAATCCCCCTCCCTCTCCATCTATCTTCAACAAATTAAAGCCAGATAGGAGAAGTTGTTACAACTGGAGGTGTAGTCAGGTTCTGCATACTAACATATGTGCCATACACGGTGGTTTACACCTACGTTTTTAAACTGTGTTAGCTTACTCCCCTGGGATGGGGAATCTATTTTAACATGTGTTAAATATTTTAACATCTGATATATATCAGTGGTGTATGTCATGATTTAGGATTTTCTGTATATTACTGTCAGTGAGAATTAGTGTCCACGTGGGCAAGTTTATGAGAGGTAAGAGTGAAAGGGAAGATACGAGCATCAGAGGCAGCCACCAGCAGAGAAATATGCCCTGGATTATGGCAGAGCATTAGCTCACACAAGTGCCAGGTGCTTCACAGTACCCACTGGATACAGTGCTCCTCCCAGCCAGGGTACCAGCATTCCTCAGGTTCATGCCCCTGAAGCATGGCAGAAAAACATGTTTCCTTTTAGCATCACTACAAATTTCTTATAATTTGTGCCTTAAAAAAATTAACCCAAAAGGTTATAGAGTTGCTTCTTATGAGGGAATCCTTGGTAGAAAAGAAGCCCTTGTGGTTTAGTCATGTGCCAGAGAGCAGTGGGGCTTGGTCTTTGTCTTAGATGGGTACAAAGTCATTTAAACATGTTTATTTGAGTGTAAAGGAAATGTATCCATCATCCATAAAGTGTGTACTGTGCTCGTCCCATGCCACAGGGGCACGGCCATGTCACCTCTGGCTGTCCCTCCACACTTCTCTCTCCAGTCTACGGATGGCAAAGAGCAGCTGCTAGAAATGCCTGGCAAGACTTTTTGAGTGCTTCCCACTTGTTTAGCCAAGCTATTTGATTTTTTTCTGGTTAATGGATTAATGTATTCTTCTCTAAAATGAATGTGACACTAAACAACAGTATTATAAATCTACTCTTTACAAAGATGTTCTAGCAAGTCATTTTTAGGAGTGTGGCTTTTGCACTAAGAGCGCCACAGGCACAAGACCCTTTCATATGCAGAGAGCAAAACATTACAACAGGCAGCTTAGAAAGCCTTAATTCTGAAAAAAAAAAGATGCTAGAGTATAAGAAGATGCTTCCAGTTTACCTGATTTATCATTTTATTCACATTTCCTCTAAGAGAGAAAAATATCAGCTACATGATCAGTTTGCTGAAAACCCTTTTGCCAGCAAGTAATTGTACCCCAATGGAGACACATGTCCCTGTTGCCAGTCTGTCTCACAGTTGACATGGCTGTGTGGGCTACCATGGTCTTAGTGATTTATGGAGCTTTCAAGGAGGTGTCATTGCTGTGGCAATTAATGCATACTCCCTGCTGCAGTGTATGAAAATTGCTCCTGGAAATTAGATAATACTCTTAATTTTCTTTGCAGTTTGTCAATTCTAGGTGTGTTGACATAGCTGCCATGACAAATCAGGCGACCTTGCATACCAGAAGCACCTGGGACTCACCTCCAGTTGCATCTCTATACAGCTACAAAAAGGAAGTGCTAAAAAAGACTACACATAATCACGCTGTCTGTCAAGATGAACCTTTTCCATCTGATTATGGCAATTTACAGGGGTGGGTTCTTCTAGGACAAGAGCACCATTAGAATGATGTCAATGCTGTGCAGGAACTAGTGCAGATGTTTACAGGATGCATATCTTCAGATCAGGATAAAACCCGCTGAGTCTCACAAAGTGGAACTGGAATTCTTAAATCCTTGTCAGATGATCATTCCTTTACTAATTTACACCTTTAAATTTACTGAGAGCTCCACAGTGGAAGCAAAATTTACAAATTTGGTAGAAACTCTTTCTGGTTGCTTTTGCACATGACTGGTTTTCAGTAACTGAACTGATTACCCAGAGAACTAACAATTCCCCTGTCCCTGTCACTGGTAGCAGCTATACCAGCAGATGCTACAGTATTTGTGGGCTGAATTTATTCCATTATTTTTAAGGTCAGTAAGGAAAAATTACCCTAAAATACATCCCCATGGAATTACAACAAACAGCAAAAACTGGCAATAATAACTTTTTTTGTCTTCCAGAATAATTTCAGTGGAGCTGCCTGAAGATGCGAGGCAGATTGGCATTCAGTTCAGATGGTGGCAGCCATATCACTCCGCACAAGGAGAAGATGTGTGGGCAATTGATGAAATCATCATGACCTCTGTGCTTTTCAACAGCATCAGTCTGGACTTCACCAACCTAGTTGAAGTCACACAGTCTCTGGGATTCTACTTGGGAAATGTTCAGCCCTACTGTGGGCATGACTGGACTCTCTGGTGAGAAACATGTATTCTTTTCTGTTCTACTTTTGTTTTCCTTGTTTATTCATCCTGCTAAGGATGAAGCAACTGCTGAAAATGCATCTTTCTGGCAGCTATTCAGAGTGATTGTGTCTCATCCTCACATTATGGACAAAAACACAGTCACTAATGTTATTGCAATTAGCAGTAGGTTTTTCACTTCATTGCATAGACTTATGTTTGATGGGAACATTGAATGTAGCATTCTTTTTCCATGAAATATTTAAAGAATATCCTAATAGAAAAAAATCAGAAATTTTTCATAACTTTCACTTAAAATCCAGGCAGGGTAATACGGATACACAGGTAATTAAATAATGCCTTAAGTACAGACTCTGAACATTTTGTAAGTGATGTTCAGACCAGTGTACATAGCCATTATATTGTATCCAGAAAGGAAAGGCAGCAGAATACAGGCAGAATGACATTAGCCATTTGTAGTTGTTTTGTCTGGTATTTTATACACTTAGTAATTTACACTGTGATCAGCATTATGACATATTATAATTATGCCTCAAATGTGCTGCATATTTGGAAACAAAAGCAAGAAAACATCACATGCCTCAATGAAAATAAAGGCAAGAGAAAGGGGAAAGAAGGAAAAATAAATTGTTAGGATTGCATAAAAATAAGCTTTTTTACTAAAATATTAACATGTTTCACAAAAAAGATTCTGGAGCACTTGAGTGTAATATTTGGAATTAATACAAGGGAAGCTCAATTTAACCTGTGTGTTTTGATTAAAACCAAATAACAGTTTCATGCTAGTCTGATCAACCTATAAACCCAGTATAGTTTTAATTGGCATAGATATATTTCTTTGGAGAAAGTACAATCACAGTAATTACAGAAAACCTGAAGAAAATAAAATAATTTTAGCGTCCCCATGGACAGTCAGAGAAACACTGTTGGAATTTTATTAACAGGTATCTCTGAGCAATCTGATTTGACTTTCTGATCATCTGTCAAACTAAAAGGAGTTGGCTTAGCAGTAGGAACAACACCGAATGTGTCCTAGCACTGATAATGAGGCAGCAGAAGCACCATTAACCACTTTAATAAGGACAAGGAAAGTACTCGCTGCTCATTAAAATGAAACCACATGTTAGGGCTCAAACTGTTTGTATCTCCCTCATCAAAGAGTTGGAATGAAAGCCCTTTAATGACATTGTTTTCACTCTGTACTTTTAAGACCAGTTTATAATGGGGAGAAGGGCAGATAATTTCAGATAGCAGAGGTTCCTCTATTTTCCTCCCATGATTCTAAATCAGAATCAAAATAATAAACACTAAGCTAAATTCTCCATCCCATATGGAGACGGACTAGGATTTGTAGTGCTCATTCATATTAGAAACATGCATCAAATAAAGAATCAAAGCCTTCCTCACTATTTATGTCTAAGTATTTTTCATTATCACTGGAAAACATGAACTCTATCCTTCACTGACCTTGCTTCTCTCAAGGGAAATTTTTAAACTTACACAAAGTCTGTACAAATGGTTGCTAGTTAAATTAATTATTGTTGGGTTTTCCCAGCTGTGAGTCCATTTGGTTCTCATTTTCTAACTCATGAGTTTCTAACTCACAATCAGACCTTGCAGTAGCACTGACACCATCCTCTTGAGAACAGTCTGACAACAGCTTTTTCATTAGTAAACTATGGGAAATATGTTATCAATCACTTTACAGGGTGTCATCCCCAGGCCCATTTTCACAGAAATGCTTTTAATTGCCTGTTAGGCCTCCATTTCTGCTTTAAAACCTGTAAACCTGAAACATTTATCCTTAAAGCTGGAAAAAACTGAGGAGGGAGATTTTAATTTTTTTTAAGAGATGGTCTGTTCTTTTGCATGTCTGGCTTCATTCAAAAAAAAAAAAAAAAGAAGTTTGTTAGTTTGTTGATAAACATGTTTTGATCAAAGGCGATTTTTGAGTACTTTTCATGGTCTATGTCTGAACAGTCATTTTATTTGATTGTCATCATCAACATTTGGTTTCAGAATGGATCTTAAACTTTATTACATCAAGTGTATTGGTTGTACTGGAACGACTCCAGAACACTTTTAAAATGAAGTGTTTGATGATGTACATTAATTCATCACTTCTCCAAAATGCTCATATTCAGGCAAAGTTTTGAACCAAATGCCTCTGAAGTATTACAGGCTATATACAGCCACTTGCTGAAATTCATTTAAATATTGATAAGGAAATATACACTTTATATTCATCTGGACACAAGTAAAATGGCTTTATATAAATAAACTGTCTTCAGTCAGATTACAGCATTATGATTTAACTCAGGGTAGCAAATGATAGCATGTCCCACTGTCCCTGGAGAAGCCTGGGGGAAGACTGTAAACCTGCCTTGTCATGAACCATCTTTATGGAGCAATGTCATACAGTGGTCCTACATCATCTTGGTAGTTTACCAGTGTCTTAAGTGTTTTGTCATTTAGAGTAATTGTTACTCTGTAACATGCAGAAAGTTTCTTTCAGGTAATAGACTTAATTATATTAATGATGTTAACACATTTAGGGATTATTTAGCAAAGTAGGTATGATGAGATGTAAAAAGGCACAAATATCCCCTGCCTTTGATGGAAGAAAAGCTGCATCTGGTGCAAGCATTGGACCATTGAGTCAATATTTTCAGTCAAAGCAACTTTACAAAACAAGCTGCATCCATGTGGCTTTTCAGTATTCCTAAAAGTATCAGACTTGAAAATATGGTAACTCTGGGGATCTCAGAGCAGTTTGGAGCAATGCAGGTTGGCTGACATTGGCTGTGATACCATTCCCAGAAGTACCAATTAGTTGGCAGTGCTTGGAGGGAGAGTGATTGTTCTGAGGGCACCTATGGGTATTGTGTTCCTGTGCCTCCGCAGGTCTAATTATATACGTGCCAGAAACCCACTCACAGCAACATATTTATACAAAAATGAAGCCTCTGCATTCTCATTTCTGAAGATTTTTTAGTTAACTGTTTTTACGCCAGGGACGTTACTTCATCTTTTACAAAATCCGGAAAGGTATTCCAGCTGTGTGGCTCCCAGAACAAAGAAAACATTTGGTATTCCAGCAAAAGACCATACCCCTAACCACGTACATGAGAGATCTGGAGAGCAAAGTGGCAAGTAAGGTGGAGCCCACACCTTTAATGCTACTTGTGTCTAGCTGGCGGCAAAATGTGGATGATAAAGGACTTGTGTACCTGTAATGTGATTTCCTCCCCTTAAAAGGGCTTCTTATAGAGCATCATATGCTGTCTGCATCTCAACACTAGCTTCCTTTTTCACATTCCTTTTATATGCATTTTAAAGAGCTGATTTGACTTTTCAACTTACTTACTTAATATACTGTGTACAATATGGTTAAACTATTAAATTAAAATTAATACTAAATTTAAAATATTTTAATAATGACCTGAATGCTATCAGAAAGAATATATTAGCGTTTAAGACTTTTTTTCTCATTTTACTCTAGTAGTAATGAATAAAGGGGATTTTTTTGAAGACAAGGGCAAAAAACATTTAATTCTTCACAGCTATTTTGAACTACAAGTCCTTCACTTGTTTTCTATTACTTTGGGAAGACAGCTTCTGAGCAGATATTTCATCAAACTGTTGAGTTTCAACTCCTTTATTCTGTCCGGATAAGCTTTAGGTAACTGTAATGTGCTGTGCTGTGCCCAGGTTTTTGTGTGCAATGCCAAATCCTCTTCCAAAGCAGTGCTACACATAACTTTCAACCGATTACACTGCACATGTTTGACTGATACCTGAAGAGCCTGGTTGTATTGGCACAGGTTGCCCAACAGGGCTTCAGCCCATGTCAGATCAAATCAGCTTTAGCTTTTAAATTTGTGGATTTTTGTCATTTTGTAAAGGAGACGATGAAGTTGGAAGAAAATAAATTCAGGCATTATCCAGACAAGTTCTTCTGAGATACACTCAGATCTAACCACTAAGCCACAAACTGTGGGTTGCCAGCTGGACTGCTGATGAGTATATGTTGTATCCTCTTCTCATCTTGAAATTATCCTTCCTATTGAGAAGAAAAACACTGACAACACCGACTGAAAAGAGCAAACAGTTCAGATACAGTTTTCTAAGATGACTTACTGCCTTCCAGTCCAGTTGTCTGTGACAGTGCCCTTGTGTCCTCGCAGTGGAGGGAGTGTCCATCCAGTCGCTTTGGGCTGCTGATCAACAAAATCTGGGTAGTTCCATATAACATCATGAGCTGGATCATCCTTTAGGAAATCAAGTCACAAAAAGTAAGGTCAGGGAGTAGAAAGCAGCCTGGATCTTAACTTATGCCAAGCAACAGAAATTTGATAATGACAAAACTAATGTCAGCTTTCAGTAATTTCTTCTAAAGCTTTAAGGCAGGATGCTGACATTTATGGCTTAAGTGCTCTCTCTGGAAAGGACTCTATAGAAAACAATATAGGTCAGTGAATTAACTAAAAGAGTCCTAAGTGACACTGACTTGTATTCCTAGTCCTCACACTCACTTTGTCATGACCTTGAATTTTACAGACATAGAAGCTAATATGTTCTACTTTATTGTATTTAAAGATTATGGTTTCTTATTTAAGATGATAAACTGTAACTTAATTGTAAGAGCAACCTTGAACTAGATTATTCTCTTCATCACTGCTGTACTAAATGTAGCTTTTCTTTTTTTCCATGATGATTTGCAGTGATTTTCTTTAAAAAGAGCCAATCCCTATTCTAAATTGTTCACATTTAAGAATAGACTTAGAAAATATTGAAGCTGAAAGGACTAAAGTACTTCTGAAGACACTAAGTAAACATCTCAAATTAAGGAAAGGGAGGCAATTTTCATTCTATATGAACTTTCATTAAAATACTCTATTTTGAAGGCTAGTGAGTAGGATTCAAACTTCAAGTTGTTATTCTTCTTTATGCCTCTGTTGCATTTGAGGTTTTGAATTTGGTTGTTTCATTTTTCGTTTGAAAGAAGAAAAACCTGCATTTGAAGTGAAATAACCTTGGAATTTCAGACTATAAATTGTATTACTATATATAACTGTGTGCCTTGCAACATATATATGTATATGTGTGTTCCAAACATTACTATTGTTCTCCAATCCACTGGAAAATATAAATCTTAAATCAGTACCTCCTACAGAAAAGAAGGTGAGAATAGAAGATTAATTCTGAAACACAGTCGAGTCAGTGAATACATTGTGTATAGGATCACTTGAAAATCAATGAAATTAACCATCTTTGTAATAAGAGTGTTTTAAACTAGATTCAGTGGATCTTAACTGCCCAGTATTAGAATGAAATTACATCTCTGATTGTGTAATGACTTTAGGCAATGAACACTCCAGAGGAATGAACTTTATGTTGTTTTTTCCTTATGTTGCCCTTCGCTAGATCCTAACTTGATCCTTAATACAAAGAGCATATAGTAAGAACTAACAGAATAATTCAGTGTTTCACATTCTGGGATACATCAAGGCCTTCCTGATAGTTTGCAGAAGTACCAGGAAAAAAATTCTTCTGTGTATGGTCTCATCCCACATGCCAAGCTACAGAACAAAGAAACACCACTGTATTTAAACCAGAACCATTCATAATGCTCTTTTCTGAATTATTTTGGGGATAGATCCTTATTCTTTCCTTACATCTCTCAGTTTTACAGGAGATTCAAAGCTAGCCTCTAGCATGCGCTACGTGGAGACCCAGTCTATGCAGATTGGAGCTTCATATATGATACAGTTCAACTTGGTGATGGGCTGCAGTCAGGCCTTTACTCCTCATATGGACAACCAGGTGAAACTGGAGTACTCCACCAACCATGGCCTCACATGGCATCTTGTTCAGGAGGTGAGGCTGGCAGTGAGGACTTTTGTCTTCCATAAACTCTGCTTTATACAAAGATTGTCTGAAATACACTTTTGGCTTTAAACAAAGAAATATGTTTTCCTTTTTCACCTTTCAATAAAGAAATGCTTAGTTGTAATCAAAATTACTAATAGAGGTATTTAGAATGTTCCTCATAATATTTGGAAGAAAGGTATCTGAAAGCCTGAAATACAAAATTGTGACAGGAATGGACCAAGGCTGAGAAAAAAATTGGGCCACAGTTAGAGCTACAGGGTAATGGCTGAGATCTTTCCTGTGCTATTGCTTTGTTTTTCTAAGCAAAATGCATGTACTGTTTCCTGGAATTTAAATGGATAGAAATTCTTTCTGCCCTTGTGTGCAGCCATTTCGTAAATGGAAAGCACATTCCTTCAGGGGATTGTAATGCAGAGCCTTTCATCCCCCATCCCTGGTTCAAACACAGTCCAGGACCGTAATGACCGGCTGTTTCCCCCACTCTGCTCGAAGTGCAAATAGCAGTGTTGGCTGCTCTTTTCCCGGGTGGCTTGGTGCTGTCTCAGCACAAATGTGAGCAGTGCATTTGGCCACAGTTCGTGCTCTTGTTTTCCCTCTTAGATCAAAAGCTGGACTTTCCCTGGCCTCAGGGTCAACTAACCAAGGTCCTTTGGCTGCCTCTGAGCAGGTTCAGAGGGTGTCAGGGAACTTGTCCTACTGCCTTTTCACTGCCTGCTCTGCAGGCTCACCGAAGGATTTGTATGTCAGGTTCCACACCTTCTATGAGCAATTAAACTTTGCCTGGTTACCCTTTGCCATGGTGTGTTTTGCCACATTTAATTTGGTGGGCAGAATAGAGAAATGGCAATAAATGAATTTTTAAACTTTGCAAATCCAAGTAATGATTTCTTACCTAAAACAGAATCCAGAGGAAAGCTCTAAATCATGTATTTCAAACACTGTTCATGTCTTTTATACCTAGCAGGCATCATCACGGTGTCCAAGAAAAGTTCCTAGCAGTAGGTGTTTGGGGTTTGTGCTTGCCATCTATGGAAGATCAATTGCCCTCAGATTTTAGTGCTCCTTTCCTTGCTCCATAGAGCTGAGTTCAGAGAGAACATGCAGCCAAATTGTTTTTCTCACACCACCCATGTTGTTGTGATAAAAGAGTATTTGTAGTATATTTCAAGGACATAATCTGGCAAATAAACAAAACACTAATTAATTGAAATGTTTGAAAGTTTTGTTTGCTTTGCAAGCACTGATCAGATCCTGTTTTCTAAGATCATTTAGGGGAGATGAATCAATAAAAAGATGTTTGAAAATTGCTGGAAAGGAAACTAAGCCTTTAGAAAACCTACTAAAAAAAATCCAAAACAACAAAATAAGGTCTCAGATCTTCATTTAATACTCTAAGATATTTGAGCAATAAATTTCTCTGTAAAATAATATATTCTGCTTTTCTTCATATTTAATACGTAACTATTACCATATAATTTAACTATATAAATGTTCTTAATTGCCATAACTTCTGTAGAGAGTCACTGCTTTATTATTAGTTTGAGAGCAGTCAAAGTAGGCTACTTGCATAAGCAGGTGTCTGGTCTCTTGCCCAATACCCTTCATGGGGGAGAGCACAGCAGTGACCAGCAAAATACTCTTGGGCATGTGGGGATGATCAGGAGAAGCTGTGCTGTGGCAGGAAGGGGCAGAAGGGACCCTCTGAATTGGTAGCTAGAAGAGGATCATTCAGGTTGGTAGTAACTTCCAAGCACTTTATTAATACCTCATAGCACAAATTTTTGGGTGCTGTTCTGGCAAAATATAAACAAATTAATGGAATATTGCAAAAAATGAAGTAGCATTGCAAGGGCAGCACTAGAAAACAGTTAAGAAGCTGGGATAAAGGACTTCATTTATATTTAATATTAAAAAGATGTGACAATGATCATATCTTCTAAATTAAAAAAAGAAAATAAAAGTTGGGGAATAGACAGCAATAGGAATCTGAGTTAAATGCAGAAATAGTCCTAGAAGCTGGAAGGGGGAATTTGCACCACCTGCTGTAGGTGTCAAAGCTAACACAGCTGCAGAGCTTGGGAAGGGCCTATGGACACAACTTCAACACAGAAGGCTGAGGTTGGGGGCTCTGGTGTGGTTCTCTCTGTTCCTACTGTTGCTCCCCACTGCAGATGGAGGGTGTGGGGCCAGCCAGCATGCCCAGGCAAAGCCTCACAAGTAGGTCTCTAAAATGACCTGTATAAGCCTGGAGGTCCCTTTCATAGACTTACTTCATAGTGGTCTTGTGGCTTTACTTCATAGTCCATGATGGATGCTGGGGTGAAAATAGTAAAAAACAAAGAGATAGGCATTCCTCGTGGAGGAAAGCAAAACATTGCCAGTCACTAATGCTAAAGTCTTTAAATAAAGTCATATGGTTTTCTTTCATCCTCAATTTTACTACTAGTTTTCTGAGAAATTTCTCTGCATCATGTCAGGATTTTTCTCTTCTGGGTCTTTCACTCCAACATCTGGACCCAGACAAACTCCTGGTTCTGTGAATGTTTGATGCTTGTTTCTGTTCCCAATTTTTCCTCAATATTAAATGTGGTTTTGAAATGTTTTGTTTTAAGGAATGTCTTCCCAGTATGCCAAGCTGTCAGGAGTTTACATCAGCAAGTATTTACCACTCCAGCGAATTTACTCAGTGGAGGAGAATCACTGTTCTTTTACCACAGAAGACTTGGTAAGCAGTTATTTCCTCTCTTTAAATTTTTTGGTGGGGGTGCAGATAATTCATCTAAATTGCTATGACAAAGATCAAGTCTCTGCAGGTCATACTCAAGCCAATAGGTGGGGTGCCAGGGCTGACCTAGTCGCAGGTATTTCCCATAAAAGGCATTCCTTACATAATTAGAGAATGAAATGTTGGTGAAGTCAACAGAAACTATTGTTTACGATTGTTTTTAATACATACTCTGGCTCGTCTAATAAAGTTCAGACTTTTCAAAAATAGTAGCGCTTGTATATAAATGCCCTACTGGAGGAAGGCTTTATTTGGATTGTTAATTTTTATTTTGCACATTCCTTATTGTTTACATCTTCAGACCAAAGCCTTGTATAAACAATAAGTAATGATTCATTTCTGGGAATTTTTTAACTCTTGATTCTTTTTATAGCATGTCTTAAAAAATAACATTCTCTTCTGCAAAAAAAGAGAAACAAAAATTTTCAGAAAGCCTATTCATCTTGTTGTAATCAAACTTGGTTTGCCTGCCCTAAAATTTTTGTTTATTAACCTAATTGTTTCTTTCATTGTTTATTTTTAAATTTTTATTATAACATACAAATAAAAATTTGTCATAAATCTCAATAATCTTCAGGTCATCCTTCATTTGAGGATTTAATTATTACAATTTGGGTTACATTTTGATTATGTTTGACCTGAATCCATCACAGCAATTGCAATGAGAGCTTGCTCAGATTAAGTTATCATTGTATTTCCCCATCCTTCATCATTATTTTTTTTCACTCTGCATGGTCTCAGCACAGCCTGTTTCCATCAATCACACCACAATGATACCTTCTTTCAACACACTGGCCCTTTTTACTGTACAGACAATATTCAGAATTTCCTATTTCTAGGCAAAACATCAAAGGCACATACTGAATCCTTAGAACATATCATATCAGATAATACCAAATGGTGCAAGTAAGTCTACAAATAAGTGCTTTGTAGTTAGATTATAATGTACTAAATCTTACATGTCATTATGTGCCACCATCTACAAAATCTGTGGTTCACATAGGCACTTAGAAGTTTAAAAAGTGTCTACAATTTTTTGGGTTACACTCTAAAGTAGGCTGTTATTCCTAATTTCATTTATGAAATATATACTGTACTCAATTTGATGATGATACCAATGTTGTGGGCCTCTTTTTCTTTAGGATCTACTAATTCTTCTCAGAATATGAGGTGACAGAAGTAAATAATTCCATTTTAATTTAAGAGACTGCAGGGAGAAATTATGATGAAGTAATAGCCGTATTCCTGTTCTGTGCTGTGCATAAATCATAAATATTTCACACTCTGTCTTGTATCTGAAGGGATTCCCGTCTGTTAGCAGAGTTTTGTTTGTAATTAAAGTACAAATTACCACTGAACATTCCTTTGCTCTTGATAGAGCACATTTTCTGTGTTGTGTTGTACTATGCAGTTATTGGGGTGAAGAGGAAGTGTGGCTCCATGTTCCCCACCAAACACAACCCAGCACACCACATGCATCTCTCTCTCACCACTTTCTAACCTTCCTTTCCACTGGCAAGGAGCAGGCTAAGGGCTCAGCAGTTCCTTTGGGTTGAAAATGCGGGGGCATTTTTTACACGTGTTTTAGAGCACACTTGTGAGCAGAGGGTAAGCTTCCACCTTTTCAAAACCTGGGCATTACTGGGGACAATTTGATGTGCGGCTCTCTGCTGCCAGCCCAGCCACACAGAGGGCGTTGTCCCAGGTGGCTGGTAGTGAATATGTTCTGTAGGGCTCCTCTTCGGGGTGCCCTCAATCCTTCTCCTATCCCTTCCCCACCTGCATCCACTGCAACAACCACCCAGAGGCAAAACCTTAGTAATGGCCAGGAAGAACAGTGCCAAGGGGGAGAGCCAGGTCTTCTGCCTTCCCAGAACTGGGGTGAGGGGGAGAGATCTCTGGACCTTCCTTCTGTTTCAACCGTGCAAGAAAAAGGCTGCCAAATACTCAGCCTGTCCTGTGCTTACTGCACAGGGCAACAAACCACCTAAACAAGGACTTGGGAATGTCTCATTAGCCTTGTTCTGGCCCTTGGTAGCCTCGGCATGCCCTCACACCCCTGCACAGCCCTGCTGTGGTTGCTGGAACTTTTATCCCTGGATGCACAGCTCTTAGCTGAGGGTTTGCACCTTGGGCGTGTGGGTAGTGTCAGGCTGTGGCACTGTGCTCATGCAGCTGGAAAATTGTTCATAACAGCACCTATTTCTCTTGTAAAACTTTCTGGGTGTGCTGGTATTTCTGCACATCTGTAGATGTCCTGCTTCTAGCAAGCATGAGTTTACAAGGTTCCCATGTTATGTGAGATTTGGGATGCTAGAAAATCTGCTGCAAGAATGAGACTTATATTGAAGAAATGAAATGTAAGCACCTGCTCGCTGAAATTGTATTGTACTTGAACTGAACATTTCTAACACTGATGGAAATTAATTTCAGTTTTATGCAAGGAATTTACATATGAACAGGCTTTAATGAGATGCAAGCAGCTGTCAGTTGCTGACTTCATAAACAAATCAACACCTAATGACTGAATGAGAGCTTCAGGATAATTGGGTAAATGTAATTATGGTAACTCAGAAGGTAGCAAATATAATTTTATCAGCCACAAATTTGCATTAGATCATTAAGGCTTTTAATATCAGGAGGGAAGGCAATGATTTTATTTTAACTCACATATCTGAAAAATTTTATAACAGAACATCATTTCACTTGCAGTACTTCTGGGACACGATTTCCTTGTGCTTCTGTAAAATGTCACACAACAATGACTTTTATTTGACATCAACCTGACTTAGATATAATGTCATTAGAAAGCTAGATTGCCTCCCAGTAGCATTAAAAAAAAAAGGAGAAACTATGAGGAACTAGGGAAGTTTATTTTGCTTGTAAGAAATGCTTTCATAGCTCCTCAGTGCTGCACTTCCCATTTCAATAGGTGTCCAAATGGTGACTGTCCAGAAAACCAGTGTTTTATCACTGAGAATGCAGCTGACGCTCATCTCCTTATTCTCTTTTCTTAATTAACATGGCTTTTTTAAATGGTTGATTACCATTTTTAACAGCATAATCCTCTTAAGCTGTTGTTACCTTGAGGTGCAGAGCAGCCTTGGAAAGCTTTCAAAAACAGCAAGCAGGACTGGCTTTTCAGCAGCATTGCTTTTGTAATTGTCAATTCAGCCTAACACACATTATCCCTCACCCAGGGAGGAATCTGAATCCATAGAGTTTTCCCTGCCCACAGCCATGTGATGGTGGCATCGCTTCCCGTAGGACCCCTGGAACCAGGCTGGGTGGGAAGGCAAGGGCAGCCCCTTGTCCCTTGCAGCTTGGGGCCACGGGATTCCCATGGTGGCAAAGCTGTCCCCAGGGGAGAGCTGTCTGTCTGGAGATAAAAATAACTCCTCCCCTCTGGGATGTGGCTCCCTGGGGACTATCCCCAGCCTCCAGCTGCTGCACACACCTCCATTTGGGCCACATGTTCATCTCCAGGCTGTAATGAGCCTCCTCCCTTCCTCCCCTCCCCTCAAATGAGATAAATAAACCTCCTGGAATGACTGCATTCATCTGAGAACTTCTAGGTAACAAGTGGAGCTGAGTGCATCCCTTAGCTTGACGTGCAGCCAACATCTGGAACTGGAGGAGGCAGATGGAACTCTGCACCTGGCAGGGTGGCAGTCCCCTGCAGCAGGAATGGGATGATGAGACTCTCCAGGGAAACATTTTGGTCAGGCGAAACCCACATGAGCCCCAGTAAGGGCCATCAGCCCTGGTGTCAGCTCCATGCCTGCCATGCATGCCCAGCCCTGGGAGCAGCCCCAAAGAGGAGCTGCACAGCTGGGGCTTCAGGTGTTTTGCTGCCCTGGGCACAGGTGTTCTCTGTCACTGCACAGGGCTTGGCTCTCCCCACTGTTTGTGTAGGTCAGTGTGAGCCTTGTGCCCCAGAACCAGCCCTGATGCTCCTGCACAACCGCCCTTCAGGGTCATTTGCACCTGTCAGCAGCCAGTGAGTGGCCAAGGCAATGCCATCAATGCCGCACCAAGCTCTTTCTAGGGGGCACTACCGCTTGTTGGGCACCATGAGACTTCCATGGCACAGTGAAATTGCCTCTGTATCACTGTAAATCTCCCCCAGTTTGCTGTAAATACCCCTGGGCTGCAGGGTCTCACACCCCACCTCCACCCATACTCTGTCCCTGATGCAAAACAGATGCCCGAATCCAATGCTCTCCCTCCTGTTACCTGGGAAAAAAACATGACACAATTTTACTGTGCTGGGAGTTCACAGGGGGTGTGTTTGCCTGCTCTAACACCATTCTTTGGTTTCAGTATTGTTATTTTCCTCAGCACACATTAGAGTTAACACCAGTCATTACTGTTCTTTCCAGAGCCTACAGCCTCTGTCAGGGTTCTCTGTGGTGCCATTGATGTAAACATGAACCTCAGCACCAAAGTGATGTGCTGACTTCAGAGCACTCCAAAAATAAACAGTAAATAATTGCAGTCAATATTGACTGCCCATTATGACTACACAAGCTTAGGAAGTCCTTCGTGTGCTGATTACTGGCATTGTACCCTTTTAATAGATAATTCATAGCTCTTGTAATGTAACCCATCAATACATTATATCCTGAGGGAGTATTTAATCAGCAGATTTGCCCCTGCAGATTAACTCTGAGTGCTGTAAAAATGCTTACAGTATTTGCAATATCAAACAGATACTTAAAGCAGGCAACAAGGGTCATTTCAATTAAAAATCAAGCCCTTGGGCAGCTTCACTTGTTTTTTAAAGAAATTCAAAACTGGTGTTTTAAAAATTTGTCCACACATGCACCAAACTTCTTATATGTGCCAGAGTGGCTAATTGCCACTCTGTCCACTTCAGCTGCACAGGCCTGCTCTGTTCATTTTTTCACTTCCATACATGTGAGCAGGTGGCTCAGCCACCTTTACAATATTCATTTTAGTAAGTCTTATTCTACATAAATTATTGGAGGTGGGGAAAGGGCTTTATATCTTGAAGCAGAATAACAGCAGTATATCCTGTGCCTCATAAAATAACCATATGGCTCAGAAACAAGCTAGAAAAGAAGCTTCTAATAGGAACTGCCTGCTTCTCATCCTCAGATCCCCCAACCAGCCCTTGGCCAGACACAGGCCTGTCCCATTTTAAAATTGGATTTTTAATTCTCCTCAGTCGACCTTGCTTTCCCTGTCCTAACCCTCCACAACAGTGCAATTCAGCCTCAGTGCCCACATTGCCACCACCACCCCTTTTTACCCAGACCCATCATGCAGCCAGCAGCCCCTTTTACTCCATCATGATGAACAATTTCCCATCTTTGTTTCACTTCACATGCATTAAATTTTTCTTAATCTCATTCTGACATGAGCGGAGTGGAGAGTCTCTGTGTCCCCCATCTGGGAGTGGCCACCAGCCAATGTTGGTAACCTGCTGGATGTGCACAGTTTGGCAGGGCAGCTTGAAAAGGCTTGATGATGACAAAAATTGCTTTTCTCGTGATTCACTTTCTTCTCCAGCCTTGGTTTTTGAGGGCGATGGGTGTCAGGCTGGGTTTGGCTAGCAGGAGTCATTCCCATGGAAAATGTCAATGTTGCATTGGACAATCTCCTAAAGGGCCAACAGTAAGCATTTTTAATGGATAATGTTAGCTGAATTCACTATTGTAAAGAAAAACAAGCTGTTGAAGATAAACTATTTAGAAAGGAGAAGCTAAAGCAAGGTTTTGTGCTTGAAGAATATTACAACTATCCAGAGCTTAGTTAGGCAATAAGTTTAATTTGATGATTCCCCACTACAGACCTTGGGTGTTACAGATTTTGAGTTGTTGGGCAAGAGCAAGCTATTTACAGTGCAGAAAAAAATAGGTGCTATGACACGGGATCTTCGTCAAAAACTTGTGATCTCAATGTCACCAGTGATATGTGAGCAAAATCTAGTTTAGAATCATCCTGACAAAAAGAAATTTTTGTATCCAAGAAAAAACAGTTAACTGTTCTTGAATGGGAATAGTCGGTATTCACTTATGCTAAAGAACTTTAATAATTTTTTAAACAATAAAGATCGGGAGAAACCTGTTTACATGGTTTACAACCTGTTAACTGTGACCAAAAATATAGAAAACAAAGTCATGCCCTAGATACACCTTTCCAATTTTGCAACCATCACTCAATAAAAATCCAATAATATTCATAGCGAGGCTTACCTTAAAATAATGCTCAAAATTCCTGCAACATCTCTGCAATATGCTTTTCCTCAGAAATGTCATCAATCACTGAAAAGTCCTTTATATAGCCCTGTGCAGCAAGTGGCATAATCTAGGAAGTTAATTTGCAAAAATCTGTCTTTGGTTGTGTCAGCCTTTGCAGCCTGGGCTGTGATTGTGATACCAACTTCATTTTTTTTTTAGTTACATTTTATCTTTTTTCCCACCATTCTGTAAAGAATGGAGAATTAATACGCTGTTATTGGTTTTAAGGTCCAGTGCCACACGTTTCCGCTGGAGTCAGTGCTACTACACAGCCCAGGATGAGTGGGCCTTGGACAACATCTACATTGGCCAGCAGTGTCCCAACATGTGCAGCGGGCATGGCTGGTGTGACCACGGTGTTTGCAGGTATGAAGCATTTGCAGGTATGAACAATGGTCTTCTGATACTTTAGGTACCCTACTATTTTCCATACTTTCCTTTTCTTGGCTGTTGTTCTTATTTTTAGATTAAACATTAAAAAATGAAAGCTCTACAAGGGGTTGACCATTCAGGCAGCATTAGGAGCCAGTTGCTCCACACCAATGTGTCCAAGAACCTGTATCCTTGTCAGATCCAAGCACTGGAAGAACTTTCAGTGGTACAGGGCTGCCCTGCTGCAGGTGTCCTGGTGGCCCCTCAGGCCCTTGGCACAAGGACCCCAGCTCAGGGCCAGAGCTGCTTCACTGGGTCAGAAGGATGCCAGGGACCAGCTCAGCACTGCCATTCTGACAGCTTGGCAGCCACTGTCAGAATGGGTGCTACACTGAGGGCACAGACTGCTACTCTCTGCTAGATTCAAACTTTCTGGACACCACAGGATTTTTTTTAGAAAAAGGATACAGGGTTTTCCCATTTTCCAGTTATTCTGGTTTGTTTCCATGATACAAAACTGCAATCCCAGAATGATTTGTTATTTCACATTGAATTTTATAGTGTCAGTGCACCACCTTAACTAATTGTCAGTGTTGTGTTTACACTTCCTTCTAGGTGTGATTCAGGGTTTCGGGGTACTGAATGTCATCCTGAAAATCCCCTTTCTTCAACCATCATGTCTGATTTTGAAAACCCAGATACCCTGAAGACAGAGTGGCAGGAAATTATTGGGGGAGAGATCGTCAAGCCTGAGGAAGGCTGTGGGGTCATCTCATCTGGCTCCTCACTCTACTTCAATAAGGTACTAAAGAGGGCTGGGAGACTGATAAAGGCACATACTGTAGGTTTCTGTGGAGCATAATGTGGCAAAGAAAAGGGAGGTGGCAGTAAGCTAGCTGCACACAATATTAGAAGTGCATTAAACAGCACAGCTGTGCTCTGCAGGTAAAGAACAAAGCAATCAAAAGAGGTAGGGAAAGACACGTGCACTCTGTATTCAAGAAACAGCAGCTGTAGTGAAAGGCAGTAAATTGCCAGAGTGCTGGGAAGTGTGTACGTTCAC
Source organism: Corvus cornix cornix (assembly GCF_000738735.6). Lineage (NCBI taxonomy): Eukaryota > Metazoa > Chordata > Aves > Passeriformes > Corvidae > Corvus > Corvus cornix. The sequence continues at coordinate 11,990,963 of NC_047057.1, read as the reverse complement.
AATGTCTTACTTGTACATTTTCTTTTTTAAGACTCAGTTCTCATCATCCAGCAGCTCCCATTTGTTTCTTCTGTACTGTCCTGGGTAAGAGATGGGGAAAGGTTGGCTTTCCAGGGGGCAAGAAGCTTAATTTGATGTCACAGGAACAAAACTAGTGAAAGAAAACATCCTTTCAGGCTGTTAGAAAATGGTTCACCTGAAGGAGAATATTCTTTTGTATAACTTGCATACTTTGCAGACAAAAAATAATAGAACGGGAAAGAGATATAGGGAATTCTGATAATTAGTAGCAATTATAGCTAAAATAAAAAGAGATCTTTATGACCAGACGTAAGATTATGCATTGTAATCATAGATTTATTTTTGTATTGTTGCTCCTCACGTCTAGTCCTAAGATTTGTTTTGTTCTTAATTGAAAGGAAGAGTATAAATGCAGCTATGTGCTTCTCTTTTAAAGGTTTGATCAAACTGCCACTGCTGTCATGAGAGCCAGATTAGTCCCAGAAGAATAACCCAATATGCAACGCTGTGTAATTGTGCGTTGTTTACCTCATTACAAAAATCTAACCCATGAAATAATTTTCAGCATTCCTACATAGTCTCACATCCAGCTCCCCTGGAAATAGAGCTCTGCACTGAAAATTTCATAACAGACCAATCAGTATAACTAGCTAATTGTGATAATTGGATTTTTTTTATATAATTGTCTTCCCTGTTAGATGTTTTTCCTTCTGGCTTGGTTCCTTATGCCAAGTTTCTCAAAAGTAGTTTGCTAAATTAGAATTAACCTGCTATGATCTTTCTTCTGATTCCTGCTAAGGAGGAGTGAAAAACTCATTTAGAAATTCTTGGCTTCTTTCTATTGATCTCTAAGTGTTAGGTTATCACTCATTTCTTGAGTAGCAGCAGTCTGTGTGCTGTCAACAGAAGGTGGTTTATTTAATTTCTGTTTAGATCTTTCTCAAGGCGTCTAATGCTGGTAGGTAATAAAAAAATATTTTTATAATTGCCAAACAGTTCTGTATTGTTTTGGGGAACTCATATTCACATTTCTTTTCATTTGCTCAAACAGACACTTTTTATTTGAATGTCTAATGTTTGCTGCCATAATCAATTACTGCTGCCAGAATTAATGTTGGCTTTGTTCTGACAACCCTCTATCTTTTGTTTTACAACTCATTTTAATCAATTGCAGGTGTGTTCACAATTCAGAGCTCTTTCAATTAGCCCCTGCAATTCCTCTGAGGCTTTATGTCACTCATGCCCTTTCTCAATTAACCTGGTTCTGTTCTACCCCTTTGGCAGGCAGAGCTGCTGTGGGGTGTAGATATGGAAAACCCACCTTTAATGGTTTTAGAGCCAGAGCTTGGCCCACTGCAGGTCATTATGCTGGGTGCCCCCAGCCAGCCAGGACACACCTGCCCATGGGACAGCAAGGGTGTTTGCATCCTTATTACCCATTACTGACTTGATTTGATGGTGATAGTTTCAAATTCCAGTGGGTCTCCAAATGAAGCTGTGAAAGCAAACTACCCAGAGATTATCAGCGTCACCTTGGCCAGCATTAGCCACATGGGGCTGTGCCAGGAAGCTCAGGGCTGCATCCAAGGCTGACTTATCTCACTCTCAGGGCACCATCCAAGAGGGAATTCCAGTCTCAGCTGGGAATAAACAACCAAATAAACAAACAACAACAACAGGCACAATTTAAGACTGAAACAGTATGGCTGTATCCCGTATGAGCTTTTTGTGAGTCAAAGGATTCTTCACAGGTTTTACCGACCAAGCTTCAGACCCCCATGTATTCAGCTTCCAGAAATCAGTCTCACAGTGTGAGGTGGCCTATTTGGTAGGGTCTACAAATGAGCTCAGAACCCAGGCTGTTACACCAGCAAAGCAAAATGTTCTAAGAAAGAAAGCAATAGACATCTATCTATGCTGGGTTTACCCCCAACTGTGTAGAAAGTAGAAAGAGGTGATGAATGGAATGGGATTTAAATTGATCTATCACCTTATTAAAAATCACAGATGATATTTTCAATCTCAGCTCATAAATCTTGTTACTTGTGTCCGGCTAGATCACATCACTTTGCCTATCTCAAGTTTTTTTTGAAATTTGTCATAAGGATCATAAACGTACAAGTGAGAGAGAAGAACATAAACATTACTTAAATTATACGAGTCATAACTTAGCCCTGGTTTCCCTTTTTTATACTTTTTTATGCTTGGAGACGGACAGAAACACATGGTTATTTAAGGGAATTAGAAACAGTAGGCACGATGACAGTCCTGCTCCATTTTGGGGGGTGGTGCTAGATTCCAGCTACATTAATAAATGCAGAAATATGATCCCTGCATCCTCTCCCCAGCATGGCTTTGCCCTACCTATAAAACCTTGTGGCAGCACGATGCTCTGCTGGGGCAGGGTTGTGCCAGATGCAGGGCATGCAGGTCACCTCTCTGGGAACACTGCTCTCATCCTGTGTCCTCCTTGTCACAGGCAGCTTCATATCCCATATCAGCATCTTGTAGGCTTGTTGATGTGCAAGTCCACAAGTTCAGCCTTAAGCACCAGGGCACAAAGGGAAGATGGGTATGGGATAATTTTGATTACAATAAAAGGCTCTTAAACCTTAAAGCTTTTTTCTAGATGAATATGCTCTGTCTTCCTTTGCCAACACACACAGAGCGACCACATTGACCTGCTAAACTCAAAAACATTATTGGAAAAGTTGTTTACGAAATCTTACAAGTCTATTTGTTTCTCTCAGCTATGCCTAGGTAAACTTGAAACCAAATCCACAGGTTTTAGTTGAGAGACTCCTGATTTACAATGCTTACTAGGAAAAGAGTATAGTTTTGTGTAGGAAAAAATCTTATCCAGCTGAAAATTCCACTCCCCGGTTCCTGTGTGGGAGATAGGCTTCAAGCAAGGTATTACAGGAGCTGATTTGAGGTGATTAGGTAACATCATACAGTGCAAGATTTGACCAGGGAAGTAAGACTAGAGAAATGGCCTTTTACTGCTCTATGCACTGTCAATAAAAAGCTGAATACTTAAAAATTTATCCCTGGTTGATTCAGGATATCCAGCACCTGCTCTTTGTCTTCTGAAAGTACTTGGGACCTTGAAGGAATGAGATGAAATAGTTATGTGGAAATTGTGCTTGGGAAAGTGAAGTTGCATTGTGTGTTGAAATCTAATAATAAAAATTCTTGTGGGACAAATCAGGGTGATGTAAAGGATGGCCAAGCAGAATAATTGAAAGACCAAAAAAGCGAGGTTGATACAAAAGTCAGTGTTGTGTAGTTTTATGTGCAATATTCATCTGTGACAGACTTTAAATATGCCTATTCTTTGTGAAGGTGTCATAATTAAAATTATTATTGTCCCTCTGTTCTTTGTATTGTAGGCTGGAAAAAGACAGTTGGTAAGCTGGGATTTGGACACAACGTGGGTGGATTTTGTACAGTTTTACATCCAGATTGGAGGAGAGACTTCCTCGTGCAACAAACCTGACAGCAGAGAAGAAGGTGTGCTGCTGCAGTACAGCAATAACGGCGGGATCAACTGGCAACTACTAGCAGAAATGTATTTCTCTGACTTCAGCAAACCCAGGTAGAATTTTGGTCTAAAATAATTAATACATATGGCATCAGCTTTAAAAAAATCTATTTCTCAACTTATGAAATCATGAATAGTAATTTAAAGTTATAATGCTTAAAAGTCATCATTATATAGAAACTTTTTCTGGCTGGCATAGTAAACTCCTGTCACTAGGAATGAAAAATGTAATGAAAGTGGGCCTTAAAATCTGAAGTAAAATATAAAATTCCCTATCACCTCCTATGTGAAACATGCCTAAAATGCTAATATCTGCAAAAAAATAGCAAGCATATACAGAACTTACCCAAAAGAGGTGTAGAAATCTTCCATTTCCTCTGACTCTGGTTTCAGATCTAATGAACATGTATTAATGTCATATGAAGCAAAAGCTCCTTTAAATAAATATTTAAGGAGGAGAAGAAATCATGTTCAACCATTCAAATATGCTGTCAGATACCTTGTCAGTGAAAATTTAAATTTTATTTGTCTGCAGAGGTGCTAACATGATTTCTATTACCTGTAGTCCATGTCTTTCAACGTACAAATTATTTTGTCTTCTCATCTTGTCATTTTGCATTGCAATGAACAATGCTTTCAGAAGGACTTCTGTAACTTGGCAGGCTGTTCTTTTCTAGAGGTAATCTAGGCACTTGGAAGTATAAAACTCTTGAATTTTGAATAGAATAGAAAATAGAATAGAATAGAATAGAATAGAATAGAATAGAACAGAACAGAACAGAACTATTTCAGGTGGAAGGGATCTGCAACTGTGCTCAGCGTTACTCCATCTTAGGTACAGAATCAACATTTCCACTTGTTAAATTTTATCTCATGAATCAATCCCCATGCTCCAATCTGTCAAGATTCCTCTGCAAGAACTCTTGATCCTCAAGAGAGCCAAAGCACCTCCCAGTTTGTATCATCAGCAAAAGGGTGGACTCAACTCCTGCATCCAGATTATTGATGGGTACCTTGAACAGGACTGCCCTAGGATTGAACGAGAGGAACACTGCTGGTGACCAGTCACCAGGCAGATGTGACCCCATTCACTACAACCCTTTGGATTCTGCCCTTCAGCCAGGCCTTCACCCAGCACATTGTGAACTCGCTCATCCCACAGGTGGACAACTTGTCCGTAAAGATGCTGTGTATCAAAAGCCTTGCTAAAATCCAGACAAAATACAGGTACCCCCTTTCCCTCAACTACTAGGTGAGTGCTTTAGTCTCTACTTGGTCAAAATTACAGGACACACCCAACAAAGAAGCTAAATTGTGAAAGCTTCATCACCAGACTATACAATACATTTTTAGAGAAAACATTTGCCCTCCTGAGCATTGAAGAGTGATGGTCCTTACTGAACATAGCTATGCACATTTATTTTTCTATTACTTCAAATGTGGTCCAGATCTTATTTTCCAATTCATTATTCTTCAGTTATAAATCTAGGAATTCTCTGGAAAAGGACAATTCCTTCTCCTTTCTATGCCTAACTGGCAAGTGAAGCAGAGTCCATGGTACAAAAAAACATATGATATAAAGAAAGAGTTACAAAAGGATTGTATGTATAAATGCATATATGTAACGTGTCTGAAATAGGACTGGGCAAGTAACTAATTCTTATACTTTTTGACATAAGTATGATTAGGCTTGAAACTTGAACGTTTATTTAACATCATTTTTGTAAGGTGTTTTTTAAATTGAACATAAAGCAAACTGAGGAGACCTGAAGTTCTTTTACAAAGATCTGTATAGGAGGGCTGAAATATTTTTACCCAAAGAAAACTGCTACGTAATCTATTGCTTTGTACTAGAAGGATGCTTTTGTCTGCAAATAGGACCAATCACCAGAAGAGAATAAGAAATTAATTTTGCTAGCATATGTCACTATTACTTCCTGGCATCAGAGAAACATTAAGACTTGCTGAACATGGATCAGCTGAACAGTTTAATTCAAAGCTAGAGAGCTCAAATCAGTTCCTTATTGTGCTTGGCAATATAAGTAATAGAGCATAAAAACTAGACATTGTCTTAAAGAGTTTACATTCTCCACAGACAAGAAGGATGAAGAAGGCTTCTTGATATGTAGTGTATAATCTAGATATATGGAAAAATAGAATAACAGAATCACATAATCATTAAGAAAAGACCTCCAAGGTCATGAAATACAACCTTTGACCCAACATCACCATATCAAGTAAATTACAGCACTAACTGCCATATCCAGTTGTTTTTTGAACACTTCCAGGGATAGTGACTCCTCCAGCTCCCTGGGCAGCACGGGAAGCCCCAATGCCCAACCACCCTTTCAGTAGAGAAATTCTGCCTGTTGTCCAACCCGAACCTCCCCTGGCAGAGTTTGAGGCAATGTACTCATGTCGCTGGTTGCCTGGGAGAAGAGGCTGATCCCCGTCTTACTACAACCTCATTTCAGGCAGTTGTAGAGAGCAGTAAGGTCTCTGCTGAGCCTCCTTTTCTCCAGACTAAACAACCCCCAATTTCCTCAGCTGCACCTCATATGAATTACTCTCTTACACCCTTCCCCAGCTCCGCTGCCCTTCTCTGGACACACAAATTACTGAGGACTTGTACGTGTAAGATAGATGCTGGCTTTCCTGCCTCTTTTCCCTGTTGAGTGATACCTTTCTCTACAGACGGTGTTCTCTGAAGTTCTGCTCAATTTCTCTTTCTCAGGTTTGTCTATCTGGAGCTGCCGGCTGCAGCCAAGACACCTTGCACCAGGTTTCGCTGGTGGCAGCCGGTGTTCTCAGGGGAAGGGTACGATCAGTGGGCCATCGACGACATCATCATTTTGTCAGAGAAGCAGAAGCACATCATTCCTGTTGTTAATCCCACCTTACCACAGGTAATAAGCAAGAGCAGGCTGTGGGCATCCCCACAAAACAGGAACTATCCTGTTAGGAGACTTGTTTGAATATAATTTTCATTGAAAATACTGGTTCTATTTAAAGAGCTGTAGTGTTTGCAGCTGCCTCTCTGTGTGGGAATAACCTGGGTCTTTTCACAGAATCATCAGACTCCTAATCTTTGTGACAGAGAATGTAATGATGTGTCTCCACAAAAAGTCAAGACTGAAATTTTGGAAATTATTTTTTTTTTTAATTACAGAAAATAAAAATTGCAAAATTTGAAAGTTCAATAATTTTGGGAATTATTCTGAAGCCACACTGCAAGGTGATAATACCTCTGGCTTTCATTTTCATTTCTAACAGAACTTTTATGAAAAGCCAGCATTTGATTACCCTATGAATCAGATGAGTGTGTGGTTAATGCTGGCCAATGAAGGGATGACCAAAAATGAAAGTTTCTGCTCTGCCACCCCCTCTGCCATGCTCTTCGGTAAATCAGATGGAGACCGGTTTGCAGTGACTCGAGATTTAACTCTGAAGCCTGGATACGTCTTGCAGTTCAAGGTATTCCTTAAACATAAATCTGTGCAAGAATATCAGTAAAACTGCCCTTAGCCAATACTTGCAAGATGCCACTGGGGCCACAGTTCAAACTAACTCATACAGCATAAAATGCCATCCTGCTTTCTGGAAGAATAGCCAAAACCTTGGTGCAGGAAAGCATTTTTACCCCTCTGGAGAAGTTTTAGAGCTTTTCGTTCTTCAGCACATTTCAGAAGTGGGCTGAAGTGACTGTCATTATACTCAAGTCAGCACTAGGAAGTGCTACTGCACTGTTGAGTGAAAAAGGATTTATCCCGTCTGGGGCTCTGAGCGTACAAAATCTCCAATGTGGTTTGGGTACATTTTTTGTATTTTAAACTATTTAAGGACTTACAAGCTGCTCTGTACTCCAGTGTGGGTTTTTCATATAATTTACTTTTGTTGTGTCAATGAATATAGGCTCCAATTAGCATTTTCTTCTTTAAAGAGCTTACAAAAATTTCAGTGGTCTGACAATACGTCAGAATATGGGCTCCAAAGAAAGTGTATTTGCTTTGACAAGCTCTTGTTTCTGAACCCTAATCAAAATTTTATTGAGTTTATAATGAAATCCCATTGGTGAATTCTGGAAGTTGGTTGCAATGCAATTTTAATGAGCTCCCCACAAATACATCGTCCTTACATAATTGGTGGATACAGACACTGAATAATTTACAAGTGGAATTATTAAAGAGATCAGATGTTTACAGGCAGCTTTTCAAATATAATTCCCACAGTTCTATAAATAGGAAAGTTCATTAGAAATACTGGGATTTGTAAAATAATCTAATTTCAACTAAAAGATATGCTAATAAAGTGCTATACAAACTGAGGGACTTCAGTACAATTTCCTTGTGAGTTTTATACTTTAAACTGTCTACAACCCAAGGATATCTCAATGTATAAATACCATTTAGCCTGGAAAAGATGCTTTTTGCCTCTTCACCACCTTCCTGTACTTCAGCAATTAAGTCTTCGTTCTCTAGGTTTGATGATCAACAGCAATTAAAAATTGTCTAGGTTAAAAAAAATCAATACTTAAAAATGTTTCATATACCTTCCATCACTGAAACACTTGACAATGTAACATAACTATACAAAACGTAAGAATGTGTCACAGAACAGTGAGTTCTTCCTAATAAAGTCTATTATTTCAGGACTGAATTTCTACTTTTTTGGAAAGCTTTTCAGCCTGCACATAAATGTGTTAGTCCTATTTGCATGCTTTTGTGAGTGTGTGAAATTTCCATTTTAAATAGCAGACTGGAATAATTTTGCATTGATAAGCTCAAAGACAGTAATTTGTCAGAATTATTTCATTTTACATGAATGATTTTGTTTTACATTTTACATTCTACAGCTCAAGTAGAATTTCTACAATAAAATAGTGGAAACTAATATTTTTCTGATAGCTTGAAAAATGAAACTGAAATTTCAAATCAGCAGTTGATTTTGGTTGCATTCTCATTTCATGTTTTAATATGCATTTTTCTACTTAATCCAATCTTACTCTATTCTGGGGGCCCAAACTGCAGTGCCAACTTCCAGACATCATTCCTGCAAGGCCACTGACAAGGCTGTGTTAGGTCTAACCTGGGAGTCAGGCTGATCCTCTGGGCACACTGGGGCACACTGGGCTGCAGATGGGATGGATCCCAGAGGATACAGCTCTTTCCACTCCTGGGCATGCAGGTGCCTGCACAGTGTTTGCTGTTTGGGGCTTACTATGCACAGGGACCCTTGGACAGTTCTTTGCACCTTTTTGTCTGCTGAACTCAGCAATGAACCTTATTGAAGGGATAGTGGGAATATTTACTGAGAAATGTCATATAAATGTAAGAAACAGACTCCAAGCATCAGTCACTGTCTGCCAGCAGGGTTCAGTGCAAGTGCCCAGAACATTAAGCCTCCCAACACAAACAATCGAAGGTGGTTTGCAGCCAATAAATACTAATAACAGTGCAGGTTTTTCATATAATTTCTGACTCTCTGCTTTTTTGCAGCTGAACATTGGTTGCACCAACCAGTACAGCAGCTCTGCCCCTGTTCTGCTGCAGTACTCACACGATGCTGGGCTCTTCTGGTCGCTGGTGAAGGAGGGCTGCTACCCCACATCCCCGGGCACGAAGGGCTGCGAGGGGAGCTCCCGTGAGCTCAGCGAGCCCTCCGTGTACCACACCGGAGACTTTGAGGACTGGACAAGAATTACTATTGTTATCCCCAGGTCACTTGCAGCCAGGTACTGTGCATTGTAAACCACTGATGCCAGTGGGACCCATGGATTAGCTGATATAGCTGCTTCTAGAATGGTACATTAGAATAAAAGCAGTGTTAAAATACGGCAGATCTGGGAAAAATATACTGTGCTGCCCAAAGCAGCAAGAATTTTCCATTTTAAAGGTGTCAGATTGGTCTATAATAAATAATTAAATTACAAAGCAGTGAGAAACCCAGCACATTTTAATTTGACATCAATCCCTTCATTGCCTTTATCCATATCAGTTAGGTCAGAGGCACCAGCAAGAGAGTAATAAGTCACGTGAATTAAATAAGCCATTTGAACAGGATTAATTCCAGTTACCACTGGGCAAAGAAATCTTAGCAAGGTATTTGAGCTGATGCATAACGTGCTGTGTCACTGAAGGCAGCCGGGACAGCCAGAGGCAAAGGAGGGAAGAATGGTAGCTTGCAAGCACAACCTCAGCATAGGATTGATACAAATGAGAAAACATCAGATGGTGGAAGACACAAGTAAACCTTGAAATCAGGAGGCTTTTCTCCATCTTATCTGGTTTTGGCTGAAGTTTCTCGCTCCCCTTACTCTGTCTTACTCCAGCAGTAAAACACCCCAATCTGATTTGCTGGATGCACCAAGTGCTGCCAGCACAACCATCCCACCAGGCCCCTGGCCATGTCCCCCTGCCTCCTGCATCTTTCTTCCCAGGCAGCTTCTCTAGTGCTGCCTCTGGTTTTCTGACACATCGTCCTGCCACGGGCTCCACATCCTCAATCCCATTTGAGTGTGTGGCTTATTTTGTATCAGGGGAGCCAGTGCCTCTGCCTCAAGGACTTGAAATAGCAGTGTGTACTATAACAAGTTTGTCTTTTCTTCAGTAATTAGCCAATAAAGGCAGGTGCCAAATTGCACAGATCTGACACCAGCTGATTTGATTTACCCAAAACAAGCAGGGCAGAATCAATAGCAGCAATCTGTTTGGCATTATGTTCAGTAATGTGATCAGGAATAAGAAGCTCATGCTAATACATTAAAAATGTAAGTATTGTGACTGCAATGAGTGTCTTGGCATGTTGAGAACTGAGTTTGTTGTGGGTCGCTTAGGAAATCATGGTTCGTGGGTCAACCAGAGAGCATCCCATTTCATTATTTGGTACAGAGCATGAGCACGATGATCACCTACCTACCAAATCCCAGTGCACAGCAAAAAGGAAAGAGCAAAAGGATTATTACATTTTGGGCAGAGTAGCAAGGAGGATCTTAGTAAATCCATTATATTGGCAGTGAGATTTTAAATCTGTTCCCCTCTCTGTAGCGCCTGTAAAATTATTCAGCTAAAAGTTAAAGACTGGAAATTAATATCCAAAATATTTCTTCTTCAACAAGTCTCCTATCCAGTGGGTCAGAGTTGTGGGCAGAGTGGGAGCTTCAGACAAAGTTTACTAAAGAAGCCCTCCCAATGATTCATGAGGTCAAGAAAGGATCCCAGTGCTTTCTAAACTCCTTTTCAGAGAGGAGCCTGGGTGCAGCTGGATCCAATCTTAGCCCCAGACTTTGTTAATGGTTTAGGTCCAAAGGATTATACAGGTATAACTGAACCCCTACACAGCTTTGTTCTGCAGGCTAAGAATGGCAAACTAGATCTATTTATAGAAATATTTTTATTTATTATGGTAACAATTAGGCAAGAAGATCTTAATCAGAATTATTTGCTACACAGTATTGGAGTTATAGCAACTATTATAATGTAGTGCACTATGAAGCAACATTGAAGCAATTGTATTAAAGTAATTGTATTGAAGCTAGCAAAAACAATTATTAAGTAGAGATTGATGTTACTCACCCATACAATGATCATGGGCAAATTTCTTGCTCAGCCTTGAGGATTAACCTTGAGGGGCATCCCCACCCAAGGGAGGAATCTCCACCCACTCCAAGAAAGGGTATGTCAGAAGACCCTGCCATTAAAATTTGGGCTAGGCTTTTATAGTAGGAAGTGATTGACTGTCAATCATGTCTCTGGGCGAGCTGTGTCAGCTCAGCAGCCTTAGATAAATTATCAGTAATATCACTTGTTTGTTCCTTCATCCGTGTTTTACCAGGTCTACCACATCTCCACCTCACTATCAGGATGTTTAGCTTTGGGATTGATGGGTCAGACTGGTTTCAGCATGTAAGACATGTTCTTTGCCATTCCATTTAGAAAGTGGCTTTTTTTCTTGTAATCAACTAGCTTAAAGTTCTTTTACTCAAAAGTGTGCAATCCTGTAATAAACTCTGCACTGCTGCTACTACTGAGTTGCTTTCAAAAGTATTGTAAGAAATGGAGTTGAGGGATTTTAACATTTAATTAGCAGTTCAGGTTGAACTAAGTAGTAAAAAGCATCTTCAAAGTCACATCTAGTGATAAAACCATGTATTTGTTCTTTGCATCACACTGATGGATACGGGCCAGAGAAACAGAGGAAGTCAAAATGCAGCCAAAAGGTCTGGAAGAAATATCCTGAAGCAATGTAACACAAAATGTAGGATGACAGAAATACAGGCATCCTATTTGCAAGTGGCTAGTTTAGGAAAAGGTCCTTTTAATCTTAAGCAAGGAGTAGTAGCTGTTGAAGCTGGGAGTAGTAATACCATTGTTTTTTCTCTGCAGTAAGACTCGATTCCGCTGGATCCAGGAGAGCAGCTCCCACAAGAGCGTGCCTCCTTTCGGCTTGGACGGCGTCTACATCTCTGAGCCTTGCCCCAGCTACTGCAGCGGCCACGGGGACTGCATCTCAGGGGTCTGCTTCTGTGACCTGGGCTACACGGGTAAGACAACCCTCTTCAGGTGGGATTACAGCAAGCACTGGCTGAGTTAAAGCTGTAAATCTGGCCTCTTGTTTTCCTCTCCAATATTCTAGAAAAATACACGATGACATATATTGCGTGGGCTGCCAACAGGAATCTTTTTTGTTTTGTTAAATAAAATTCAGCGCAGGCAAAGCAGAGCAGCTGAAGGCAGCGGACACCGTTGATGTTTCTGGCAACCACAATCTTTGAACATCACCATCTGTATGAATGGGAAGGGACTAGAAATAAAAGAGAAAACAAAATAAAATATTATAAACTGAAAAGTCTGCTTAAAAGCCTTTGGATCGTCTTCAAAAAAATCGTTGCCATTTTTGAGTCCCCTGGCCATCAGATGGCACGGGACCAGGAGGGAACATATGTTCTGACAGGCCCTTCTGTGGAAAATTCTGCTCACTTGTGGTTTCAGGGGCTTTTATTCTGAAATAGAAAAAAACCCAAAATGCAAACCCTGTGAAAGAAAAATGATTGACACAACCAGTTGCACACTGCACTCTTTTCAACCCTCAACCAACAAAGCAGTAAGCTAACACCTTTTGTTCCATTTTTCTAAAATTAAATAAAAGGATAATATTTTTCTGCTTGCAAAAAAAGTGCCTTATCAACATAAAGAGTGAGTATTTTTCAACTAGTGAAATAAGCCATCTTAGAGTTTAGAGGAAGAGAGCTTATTCTTGCTACAGAATTGTAAAGTGGCTTTAAAAAGGTACAACCCAGTCATCGGGACATTTTCTTAGAAAATCCTGGTGCTTTGTCACATACGGATGCAACTGAACCATGTGCCAGTGTACTGTATCTGACCCTTATTCTGTCCAGCAGTTTCACCAAAGGATCTCCCTCTTTTTTTTTCTTGAAGCATCACATGGAACCTGTGTGTCTAACGTGCCTAATCACAGTGAGATGTTCGACAGGTTTGAGAGGAAGCTAAGCCCTCTCTGGTACAAGATAACAGGAGGTCAGGTTGGGACAGGCTGTGGTGTGCTCAGCGATGGAAAATCCCTGTACTTCAATGGACCTGGCAAAAGGGAGGCAAGGACTGTTCCCCTGGACACCACAAATATCAGGTCAGTGCTCAGCGCTGCTGCTTACAGTTGCCTGTGTACTCAAGTTCTCTGTTCTGCCCTGCTGCAAGGGTGGATATGAGAAGGCAGGAAATGTTTTTTTCTGGTAATCATAACCTGTACGAGAACTCTACTTTTTTTGTTCATTCTGGTGTAATATTTCCTTTTTTTGAAAGAGAATACTTAGGTTAGAAACAGTGGAATAGCAGCATAAAATAACATAAAATATTAACTCTCTATCCTTCTGAGAAGATAGTTTGCATTGTATTCTAAGGCAGAAGACATGGCCTTGAGAATGCACAAAACCTAAGACTCTGCCTGAGAGTCTTAGCTGGAGAGAAAAGCTCCTTTTCCCCTGGCTGTGTTGAATTGCAGGCATGACGATGGCATAGCAAGGAGCTGTTGTTTATTTGCCAGATGTTGTGAAATACTCCACTTGTCAGAAGTGTTAAGGAATGGAATGGGAATTGTTTCTGCGTAGCCAAGAGGCTAACAAGCCTTCACCTCTCTCCCTGCTGCTACTGAATCCTGCTCCATTGGTAGCAATTATCCTCTTCTCTCAAATTGCCTAGCTGATTAATGTAATTAGGATGAACAAAGGGCTGTTAATTCTAACCACTGTTTAGCTTGGAGTTTGCTGCTGCTTCGTCCAGTCTCATGAGAGATTAGGCACCTGAAACCTTGAGCACCCTACAATTTTGGCAGTTAGCTTAATAAAATATATTTCTCCTGACAAATACTGCTCTCAGAGTAAGTAATGCCATGATTTGCTCCATTACTGAATTTATGCAATCACTCAGCAAAGACTGGCCTGGTTGCTGTGATCACTCTCCAGCTCAGGCGAGCAGGGCTCTGTAGGGCAGTGTGGGGGCTGTGGGTTTGGGGACATCCTCAGCTGCTCCCTGGCACTGCACAGCACTGCACCACCTGCCTTTATTCTGTCCCTTGTGTGTCTGACAAATATGTGTCATAGTTACATAATTATGTAAATTAGTTATTAATTAAACTAATTAATTGTTTGACAAATATGCTTTGGACAAGTACATGTTTGCCCTGGAACTCTGGGAAGATGCAAGCACTTCTATTCCACTGTCTTCAAATCTTGTGTTATTAATCCTGGGAAGCATTATATTGGAAGTAGTCTAGACTACTTCATTAAAAGTCTACATTCAAAACAGTATTTTTGTGTTATTCCTTCTTTCATGGAGAAATATTTTTATAAAGAGAAGTATTTCCTTTAGTTTTAATATTACTTTGAATACCACTTTTTATCCCAGATATTCATATTTATAGCTTTCCATTTTTGTAAAGTTTGAACCATTTTAAAAGCCAAAAGAAGTTTCAAAATTCTGAGCAATGCTCTTTCTTGATATTTTTAATATACCACTGCTTCTCTTTTGCACAAGAATATGGTTATCTGGTGTCTTAAAACTGCCTCAGAAACATAAATGGCCAGAGAGACGCTTCGTAAGAGCAACTAAGATCTCTATTCTGACCACATGCTCACAATGTGACCTGCTCTCCTGCTGGAACTGATTGTTATGTCAAAATAAATCAGTACTTTATTTGTTTTGTAAGCATCACAGTGAGCAGATTAACTCCCTTGAACAGTTCAAGCTCGAAGCCACATCCCTGGGCTGTTTGCTAGACTGAACATAGTGGTCATCTCAAACCCAAATGGGACTAATGTGGACTTTTTGCTTTCTTCAGTGTGTGCTCAAAGGTAGTAGCCACCAGATGCTGCTTAACCAGAACATGGACTTAGATTACAGCAATTACCCCAGGCTGCTTTTGAGTTCAGAGGAGAGAACAGCTTCAAAAGGGCAACACAACTCATCCTGAAATAGCGGCTAGCAAAGGCCAGTGTTTTTTCTTCTGGAAACACGTATTTCTTTCTTTCATTAGTTGTAAGGCAGCCTGGGTTGGCCGTGTATAACTCAGATATTCAGCCTCAGACATCTTGCCCTGAACAGATGCATCCTACTTAAATGTTTGAGGCCATCTATAACATTAACTGGGTCTTTTTCTCTAGAAGCAAGGGCACACTAAGTTTGTGAGAGTGTGAAGGGTTAACTGAAAGGCCCATACGCTAAAAAGAAAATAATTCCTCAGCCTAGAAATTTTTTTCATTATTGGAGCTAAAATTAATGTCACTTGAAAGGGGAGATTAAAGGGAAGTACTTTTTCCGATTTTGGTATTACTTTTTGCATTCAATAATGCCTTGCATAGAATTCAGTTATCTTATTAGGGGTCATCTTAGCCCCTGCACAGTTCTCTTTTATTTTTGCAAGGGTTTTTTGGTTGGGAGGTTTTGGTGACTGAGTAAACAGCAGGAAAATATGCCTTGAAAGACATACTGTCAGATATGTGGATTGAGGGTTGTGAATAGGAAGGCTGAAACTCCTTCAGTAGATTTTTAAGCTGCTTATTTTTCAGGTTAATAGTGTTTTCCCAGACCTTTTGTTTTGTTAAATCATGCATGGAAAAGCCTGACTGAAAACTTGAAAAATATTGCAAGACACTAAATTTTTATTTTCATTCTGAATTCCTGCAGATCTACCTATGCATATTCCCTACCACCAGTTACAGCTTTTTGAATGTAAAATGTAAATTTGATGTAAGGAATGTACAGAATTTTTTTTCTTTTTTTGAAGTACAAAGACTCTTTTCTCTTTCACCCTTCTCTTCCTAGCAGAATGTGGTCCATGGGGGCTTGGTGTCCCTGGTTTGCTGTGCTCCAAAGGGGTTGAGATTTGCCAGCCTGAGGTGTGTGGTGCTGCCCAGGGGAGCGGCCCAACAGGGCACTGCCACACCCAGGTGTCACACTCAGGGCACTTCAAACTAAAGCTTGTCCCTGGGAGCCAATGACCATAAACAACCACTCAAATTTTAGTTTATACATTAAGTGATATCATAATCTTAGCTTTGTTTGTCCTATTGCCTCCTTATTCCTTTATATGATTGACTACACCCCAGATATTAGGAGAATGTCATGTAGCGCTAAGGGAGCTGTAAGTGTCAAAGTTATTTCACCCAGACGATTTTTTTTTTTGCTCTACACTTCAGAAATCCCCTGGAGTCTCTCCATCCCTTCTGTATTGCGTGGCCCAACACACCAAAGGCACAATTTCACCAGCAGTATTTCCATCCTTCTGACTGACAATGTAATTCATGGATGCATTTTGGTTGCTGATAAGCTCCTGCCTCCCACTTTGATGGCCTGTGAGACTCTTGACTATCTGTACAGTGGGAGCATTTGCACACAGTTCCTACCTGGCAGCTAGAAACAAACCATGGATATATATATATTTTTTTGTTCCAAGTGGTGACATCTGGCTTGTTAGCTGACCTAGCTCCCATCTGCTTTACAGGCTCCATTGCTAATGACTGTGCAACCATCCCAGGGAGCTGTTCTAGGTCAGACACTTAGAGATCAGATGGGCTGATTCACCCCTCTGCAAAAAGGGTTTCTTGGTCTTTGGTTTTGCTTTTTAACGATCTTGACACTTGGCAAGAATAAAAGAATTTCATCACAGGACTGTAAATCTATTCACCTCTGAGGCTTCTGTGTAGAGTTTCATTGCCTGAATACTTCTCCAACAGCAGAGCTGCAGCAAACAAATAGAACTTACCTGGCTAAATGGTGTGTAGTACTGTGAGCCTGACTAGTCTTGAGCTATCTGTGGGGTTATCTTAGCAATGAGATTGATGAGGATATTCTGGCTTGTCCTAGACGCGATGGATATACAAAACATGTCAGACAGTAGATTTTGATAACAAAACTGGAACGTGGCTGGATTTAGAATCAGAATTATGATATTGTGTATGTAACGATGGATGAGGGAAATTGGAATCCTGTCTGCATTTTACTGGCTCTGGCTGTAGTCATGTAGCTTGTCTGTGATTTTACCAAAATTACTACAAATTAGGACCAAATCCTCTAAAGCAAAAAGAGTTATCCTTGTGGGAAATTATTTGAGTGGCAAAAATGCACCTCAATATTTATATTTTAAATAAAGAAGTTATCTACATGCAATAGAATTAATGAAGCCTGATTTTCTATCATCCTAATTTAAAAACTGGCCAGGAAGCAAGGAGGAGCATGCAAAAGCTCATCCTGGGGTTGTGAGTCCATGTTCTCCACTCTGCTCAGGTGCTGTTTTGGGTATGCAATGGAGACAACCTGTGAAGAATGTGCAGATTAGGGGGTGGTGGCATTCTCAGTCATCTCAATGCTCTTTACCTTAGTTATGACCCAGTAAGACTCAGATGGATGCCTGAGACATGCAGTGAAATTTGGTGAGTGAGCAGCAGGACATTAATTGAAATTAATTGTTGTTAAATTGCACAATAGTGTGTATCTAAGAGGAAATATAAACTACTCTAAAACCACAGAGTCACAATAATAAACACAAGCTCAGCAGGGATACTATGGCATGGCTGCAGATTGGGGGAAAAAAATTAACAGTATTTTGGAGCAGAACGATGGAATAATACTTAATTCAAATACAGCTAAACAGGGATGTTCCAGACTAATCCAGAGTTCTGTCAATAAAACCAGAAATCCTGTCTCAAGGAGTTTTGTGGCATCAGAAGGATTGCAGGAAGTAGTTTTGTGAAAAATTGAAGACACGGAAAAATGTTCATGCAGAGACTCAGATGCAACGGTTGCCATGGTTTACAGTAGAAAGGGATAAGAGAAGGTAGGGAAGTTATAAAAGCACTGACTACAGGACAGGTTGCAAGAAAAGCAGACCAGGAACTTTTTTTCACCATTTCATGATGTGAGAACAAGAAAATATTCAATGAAATCATAATGTATAGGTTCAAAATCAAAGGGCCTACTTCACAAAATCTTCAGTGAACTCATTTCACTGAAAATTGTTTACATCAAGAATTTAAGGGTCTAAAAAGGATTGGTGGTTTAGGAGGATATAAAAATTTTATTACAAGTCTAATGCTGTATTTTAAAGCTTCACCTAATTTCCAGTTACAAGAGGCCAAGGTAAGATCTGATGTAAGAAACAGCTTTGCCTGCTTTGTAGATTTTGCACCTCTTGTGTGAGATGGAACTGCTAAATTCTGCTACTCACTGAAAACCACATTTATTAGGCACGGGATTAATAAACCACATCACTTTCTTCTGTCTTGGGTCCTTCACGATTTACCATGCTCACGTTTGATTTCTCTATGAATATTCCCTAATCAATAAGCCTGGAATAATGACCTAACTGAAAATGCCATTAGTTAAGAGGGGCAAATTATCCTGACTGATCTTGTGGTATCAGAAGATGATTACACTTCTTTTCTATCCTGTGTTTTTTTAAAAGGCTGGTTCAATTTTATGTACAACTTGGAAGCAAGACTGTTGGTAACTCCTGCAGTAGACCAAGAGCCAGGAATGAAGGTAAAGCCCCTTTTCTTTATAATAACCCTTTTTCATTTTGCATCTTCTGCAGTGTTTTTGCCTTTTGCTGCCTATACAAAATCAAAAAGATTTTTATTTTAACATAAATCAATTACCTCCTCAGTTTTCATAAATGTTGCAGAAAGCTATTTACTTTTGATTGATGTTATTATTTGTAATTAGTTACACCAAACATAATGGCGATCCATCTGTAGGAGTAACTGTTAAAGCTGTGACGGTCTAAGAAAGACAACATTCACAAGGCAAGGTGTAATAGCTTTTATTAGACTACTTGATAGTGTTGGAAAACAGGTAAATTTACAATTTACACAGGACTTTTCATTAGGTCTGAAATAAAAGGAATTAAATTCCAGTTCATGATAACTCCATTTTTGACCTGAAGAAGAGTTATGTGCCTGAAAACTTGCTCATCTTCTCAACTACACCAGTGGGTCTAATAAAAAATTGCCTTCCAAACCAAGCTCATGCATGATTTACCCAAAATGCAAAATTATAAAGCTGCAGCTGAAAATTTATTTAGTCTGAATAAATTCATCTCTCCCAGATATCTCCTTTTATTTGACCCACATGCTTAAAGTTACTGGGGTGGAGGACTGATGCTTGTGTTTGAGAAGGTTCAGCATTTTGGGAGCAGATTCCCATGTAAAGTGGTCTGGTTGCATGAAGACAGACCACTGATGTGATAGGTGAGAAGATTTAATTTTCCTCTCAGTATAAATCATTTAGTGTCAGTGGACTGTTTCCTTTGGCATTTACATTGACTCACTCAGTGAGGAAAGCTGTCATCTTGCAGCATGGATTACACCAAGGGTTTGATTTTCCTCTCATTTGCATCAGTATAAGACACAAGAAAATTCAATTATCTTTGAACATACTCCAATATAAAAGAGTTTTAAGAGAAGAAATATACACAGGGGCTTCTTTCTTGTATTATCCCCTTTGATGAGCTCTGCTGGGCTTCTGTTGTGTCCTAGTATTTGCCATACTGTGTGTAGGATACAAAGACTATCTTAAATTGTCTAAATATTATGATAATTAATTTCCAAGAATGCTGTGAGCTTGCATACATAGCAGGAACACTGTGATCCCAGCTATCAGAATTATAACTTAGTCTTCCACATGAACTGCAAGGATATCCAACATGAACTAAATACTGTGTAAAGAAAAATCACTTTATTCCTATCATTTCTGTGGTATGATCATTAGTTTCCCTGAGAGTGTAAAAAAATTGATCCTTTGAGTTCGATGAAGACAGTCAAGATCTCATGTGGCAACTGCTGACCCATGTAACATTTGCAGTAGGACTTTCTCCACAAAATGCTTCTGGACCAGGAGATGCCTAAAGGGTAGGGCAGATGTCAAAGGGCCTGTGCACAGGATGGGAGTTGGCAGTTCCTGAGTACAGGGTGAACTGCCACCTCTTTGCTCTGCACAGCCCACTAACTGCTTTTCTTAATTTTAAATACAGGGCTTGTTGTACAATACACAAATGACAATGGGATCACCTGGAGTTTGCTGCGAGAGCTGGACTTCATGTCCTACCTGGAGCCCCAGGTTGTTTCCATAGACTTACCCCGCGAGGCCAAGACCCCTGCCACCGCCTTCCGCTGGTGGCAGCCACAACATGGTAAGCAAGGCCATCCTAAAAACTCATTCAGCAGCTTTGTGCAACCCACGTCAGTGCTACTCGGTATAGACATGTTGTGCAGAGACCTCAGCTCGTGAAAAACACGGTATTTTAAACAGTTGGGTGTTGTAAGAACATATTTGGGCTTTCCTGAGTCACACTATGGGGATGATTTTTTTTTTATAGCATCAAGCTGAAAAGTGGGCTTAAGAGTAAAATAGTTTAAGAGCTAAGTTTAAATCAAAGATGCTGTGATAACAGGGGGAGGGGAAAAGAATATAAAATAAAATAAAATAAAATAAAATCAGTAAGATTAGAGTTTTTACCTGAGTATAGAGTGACCTGGGATGCCAAATGGCTTACACTCTTTATCTCATTTTTTCTACCTGGTGGCTCCCATCTCACTATTTTAATATCTCCACACTCCAAAGCAGGACCCTCTCCTCCCACCATTTCTGGTGTCCCAGAGCCCAGCTCCCCTGCACCTGCAAAACCACTCAACCACTTCCCACATCCTCAGCTGAAAGTAAAACCCTAGTGCTGACTGATTCCTACAGCCACTGTGAGAGTTCCCACCTCTCATGGGAGCACATTACCACTACTAAAAGTGTCCTGATTAAATGTCTTACCTTTGCACAAAGCAGCAGCTCCTGGATCTGCAAGAAATATAAGGCAATATTCAGAAATATAGCAAAGTACATTTCAACAGCAATTCCTTGGGGAGCAAAGCACATAGCTTACATTCAGGTAATTATGGTAAGCAGCTTCTTAGACATCATTTATCATTTTGATGGCCGATTGTATTCATACATTTTCTTGTATGTGCTGGACTTAATTGTCCTCACTCCGTAAGAGAATAGACAAGACAAGAGGGATGTGATTTAGTTAAGATGACAGTTCCTTTAGTAAAAAGTGCTGAGCAACAACTGGAGCACCACAGACCATCATTCTGTGATGATCATTTGCATTGGTGAGTGGTGCAATGTCCAACCTATTGCTCCCTGTACTTGCCTTGTTGGCATCTGGATGACATCTGTCCCTGCTGAGGGTGATCACTCTTAAGACCACCTGATGGCAGCCCTGTGGCTTCCAGTAAAAGCAAAGTTTTATGACTGGAGGTTGAAATATCACCTTCCACACCAGCACATACAGGTGACAACCACTTCTCTCAAAGATGTTAGTTCCTTCATGGACTATCTTCTGTCTGCCATTCCTCAGCGCAGAGTGGCCCTATCAGCCATGACCCTCATGGTGGCAAGGCAAAACTCCTGGCACATTGCTGCAAGCTCCCAATTTATTGTAAAGGCTTTCCTTCCTCTCCTGTGAGGGCAGTAATCATGCAGTAAGATGTTCTTTTCAGCATGCCAGTAGAAAGGTGAATTGAAATGAAGGCTGTGGAAATGGGCTGGAGATGATGATGAAAGTGAAATGCCTGTAGGCTGGAGAGCAAGAGGAGAAAGATTTCTGGGAAGGAGAACAGCTGTTCTCTAGATATTATCTATATGCAGAGCCTTCAGCATTTTCCTTCATGTTCTATTCGCTTTCATACAAAAGCTATTTTGGGAATTAGACTGAGGCCTTTCCAATTCAGCTGTGGGGATTGGCAGGAAGGTTGTGACCCATAAAATGAAAATCTCCAATCTAGGGGCTCAGGGAGTGTCTCGTCCAAACAGAGGGAGAGCATATGATGGCAAAGGCACTGAAGCTAAAGAAATGAAGAGGGAAATACCTGTGTTTATCTGTAGTAGAAACATACTCTAGAGTCCAGGTGCATCCTTGAGCAATGTTTTAGTCTTGTTTAACAGCACTCAGTCTATGTGATTGAGCACTGCTCCCTGAGTGAACACAGCATATGAGCAGAAAAAACAACTTACAGGGACTCCACTAACCTGTCTGTTCTGGTTTTTGTAGGGAAGCATTCAGCTCAGTGGGCTTTGGATGATGTGCTTATAGGGATGAATGACAGCTCTCAGACCGGCTTCCAGGATAAATTTGATGGAACTGTGGATTTACAAGCAAGCTGGTACAGAATACAAGGAGGTCAAGTGGACATTGACTGCCTGTCTATGGATACAGCTCTGATGTTCAGTGAAAACATTGGTATGTGTCATCAAACTGCTACATTTTCTACGAGTCTATTCTATCAATTACACATAGATCAAGTTTTACAAGATGGGAGGTATAGACAAATCCAGGTATTTAGTAATCTGCAGGGAAGAGAAGGCTGGAAAAAGGTGAAGATAGAGGTAACAAATTTGAATGATATTACTGAAAGCATATGCTGAAGGTACACTTTGTTGTTGTTGTTTTTCTCTCTTTTCTTAGGAAAACCTCGTTATGCTGAGACTTGGGATTTCCACGTATCAGCCTCCACATTCTTGCAGTTTGAGATGAGCATGGGTTGCAGCAAGCCATACAGCAATTCCCACAGTGTTCACCTGCAGTATTCCCTAAACAATGGGAGAGACTGGCACCTGGTGACAGAGGAGTGTGTCCCCCCAACAATTGGCTGTCAGCAGTACACCGAGAGCTCCATCTACACTTCAGAAAGATTCCAAAACTGGAAGAGAGTTACTGTCTACCTCCCACCCTCAACCAAGTGAGTGCTGCTCTTCTGTCTGTTTAGCATGACAAAGGTTTTGCTGATCTAATTTGATCAAACATCCCCCGGCTTGGGAATGTTCTGCATGTCTTTTAAATTTTTAAATGTGTGTTGTCACGCCACCAGAATTTTAAATTTCACTTCAAAATATTTCATCAGCTATAATGTGAACTGTAGGGAATTAAGGAAGTAACAACTTTGATGAGCAAATTCTCGAGTCTTGCCTATAATTTATGACAGTTAAAACAAGAATGCTAAACCAGCTTTTCTAACATTTATGCAATAGGAAGCAAGAATAAATACCCTGTCCCATCCTTTCCTGCAGTAGCGTTTTCTGTTATTGCACATAAGTTGTCATCCAACATTTAGGCGTGTCAGTCACAGCATTCAGTAAGTCGGAACACGTCATTGGACGTGCCACCTCCACCCTTTTGACCGGGAGGAGAGTTCTGCTGACATCCTCAGGTTATCACATGGCTGTAAATGGATGTGGCAGATGTGCTGGCATCCATCTCACTAAAGAAAACCATGCTCTAGTTTAGGAATGACAGGGCATGATGACACTGCTTACCATTGTTCTGAGTAGTTCTGTAATTCTTCACAGCACCCTACACATTACCTCTGTCCATTTCATCACCCAGAAAATGCAATGGTAAAAATGGAGATAGATTAAATGAACTGGGCCTGGGGTTCACATCTTGGTTTCTAATTCCACAGTTCATTCCAGAGGGCCATACATCATCTTCCAAAGAGGTTTTTTTTTCCAAAATACTTTCCTCATTTGAGGATAACAAGGGAGTCAGCAGTGACAGCAGTGTGTATGCATCTGCATGTTTGTACATATATATTCATACATTTTTATATATATATATGAACATATATAACCATTGTTTTTCTCTTTACACAACACTTAACATAAATGAACTTTCATTACTTACTTTACTGAAGCAATTTTATTGTTTCCACTCTGCTAGCAACACATGGAGCTGTCAAATGCTAATGGAAGTACTAATTTCTGCTCTACCACTTTGCTGATCAGCAAGTGTCTCAGCAATGTTCTTTCTTGATTATCACTTTGAGCACCTTCCTTTAGAATATGGTGGAATTTTGCCTAAAAGACTAACCTGAGAAATTTAAACTTCCAGTTTCAACTAGAACATGAAGCTTTTTGAAATAAGGGGGCCATGCTTATTAATATGCTTGTCTTGTGACATCCGTGGGATTTTCTTTATTATTTAGCACTTTATGGAGCAGAATTTTGAATCCTGAAATACATTTCCTCTGTTTTTAATAGCTCTCCCAGAACACGGTTCAGATGGATTCAGTACAACTATGCTTCTGGAGTTGATTCTTGGGCTATAGATAATGTGGTACTGGCTACAGGGTGCCCCTGGATGTGCTCAGGGCACGGCATCTGTGATTCAGGTCATTGCATGTGAGTAGAAAACGGCTTAAGCTGCTTCATGGAAAGGATGTGTTTTATCCAGGCCAGATGGATAATGCCTTTTCTTCCCAATGTGTTGCTAGGTGTGACAGAGGCTTTGGAGGTCCATACTGTGTCCCTGTCCTTCCTCTGCCATCTGTCCTGAAGGACGATTTCAATGGTAACTTGCATCCAGACCTTTGGCCTGAAGTCTACGGTGCTGAGAGGGGAAACCTGAATGGTGATACCATCAAGTCTGGAACAGCTCTCATTTTCAAAGGGGTCAGAGATTGCTTACATTGAAAAAAATGAATGAAAACCAGTAGTTAAAAATAGAAAGTAAATTTTCTCTTGTTAGCTCCATATGCTTACATTGAAGTCTTTTGGCTAGAATTTGACATTTTCATTTTTCTTGTCTTTTCCTAAACATGCACCATGTTTTTTCACAGTTGTTTTTTTTATGAACGAATGAGTTTCATCTCTTTGTTGTGTATTACTTCCATTTGCGGTATAAACTCCTCCTTGACCACCAAAGGAAAGGAATGAAACTCTACATTGAGATTCTTGAAGTGAGCTATTTGGAAATATGGTACATATTGCAATCATCTTGAAGTCGCCTGATTGTCTTTTTAGTATTTTGAATAATACAAATTAGTCAGGGCTATAGTCTGTGTAATCAATGTTTATGTAGTTTGCCTGTATTTTACTCAATTCTATCCTTTTGATGCTTTCTAGCTCTTTAAAGACCTTTTTTTGTTGACTGCAGATTTCAAAAGGCCAGGAAATATATTTTCTGAATTTTTCAGTTCTTAACAAAATGCATAATAAAAAGACTTTTGTTCACAAGCATGCAAATTCTCAGCTCGCACAAGTCTTCATTTGACGCTGTGAACTCAGGTGCCCCCAAAAAGAGAAGTTAAATAATGTTTGGTGTATAAATCAATCCTTTAAATATTTATTTGCAAAACCTTAACTCCAGGTCAACCTCTTTAGATTATTTAAATCCCAAATCACGAGATGTGAGTTGTCTAAAATTTGCATTGCTTGTTCCCCTGGGGGAATGGATCTGAGAAAGAGGGAAGCTCTGAGAGGAGGTTTGTCAAACCTGTGCAGAACAGGGACTGGCTCTGGCCCAAGGACCCACAAGAGCAAGCTCATCTGTAGAGACGGACAGGGACTCAGGGGTCCCTATGGGTTTTCCTGTCTGCTCCCTTTCCTTACCAGTCAACAGGTTGCCCCAGAAGAGGACATTTGTACAAAATTTATTTTGAGCTACAAAAAAGAACTCCTAGAGAGGACTGTACGTGCCTGGAAATTAGGGTGCTTGGCCACTGGACAGTTTGCACAAAAAATGAGTGTAGTAGCTTGGACTCAATGTCTAGATTGGTGTTTGCAGATCCAATCACAGCCCAGCAATTCAGAGCACAAACTCGGTGAGCTGTGTCTGTACCTGTTCATGTTGCTGTGCCTCTGCCAGATCTTGGCTCCCTTTGCCAAGGCTGTCACTGTCCCCATCTTCTGCCTGGGAAAAGGTGTGGTACAGAGAACTTCCTCTCTTGCTGCCACCAGCAGTCAGTAGCAGACAATATCCAGGTAACAATAAGCTACAGAATATCTTCGATAATGGGAAGGGAACTGCTATTCATATTTTATATTCTGTGTTTGCAGGAAGGACTGAGAATGCTTGTTTCAAGAGATCTAGACTGCACTAATACAGTGTACATCCAGTTTTCATTTAAATTTATTGCCAAAGGTAAGATCACTGTTGATTTACTATCACTTCTCTAGCTTTATTAGTACATAGTAGCAAACAGGAAAGAATACAGATTTATATTTTCTACTTCAGTGTATAGTAGGGATCAACAGTTTATGGTAGATTATATGGGAATTTGTTTGAAATTTTGCATCATCCCTACCTTGCTCCCAGCCTACACAGCTGTCTGTGCAATTCCTAAGGAAAAAGTGAACTGTAGTGACATCAAAAATAGCATAGCTAGTAAAGTCTTTGAGCAGAAGAGAAACAAAACAGCTCAAGATTTTTTAGAGATTTTCCACTATGTTGAGAAAAAATTAATTTATCTGGGGTTTTTATGACATAAAATGGTGCCTACAGGAAATTACTTAAGGGACTGATAGGAAACTACAGTGTTTTTCATTTTTCAAGCTTCAGTCCACTGCATTAAAATCTCTTACCATATGACTGCCTAATAGGTATCTTAGAGATAACTGAAACTCCATAATTCTATTTAATTGATATGAAGAATAGTCAGACTTTGCAAGACAAGTTTATGTGTCGGTGTAAATAACTTGTGACAGTTCCTCAGTACAAGGACTTTCATGCCAATGATTCAGTCTTAGCCTGCTCCAAGGCCCTGCCATCCTTGGCCTTAAAAATTAATTATATCCAGGTCTGAAGTGACATGATGGAGAACCACTAACCTGCTTGAAGGTTTGAGTTACTCCCATGCAATTTCAGAAGGTTTTCCCAGCACTGCTGATAGAATTGGCACTTCCAGGCTGAACTCTGAATGCTGAAACACTCCTCTCCCTTTGGTGTAAAGAGGATAGCTATAGCTTCTATGGTAAGCTCAGTGCTCTGGGACTGGACCCTAACTGACTCAACATTTGCCAACAGCTTGAAAATAGTTTTGAACCCCCTCTTTCTTCCTAAATAAGTATCTTAGACAAATCTCTGTATGGACAAGTGAAAATACAGCTCTTTGTGAATTATTATTGATTTTCTTTAATGGGCATTTAACCATATATATTGGGCTATTTATTACTGGGTTTGGTACTTTATCAAAAAGAGACAAAACAGTAACAGCCAAAAACACAATATGCCCCAAAATTATAACATGCCAAATATTTCATATTTATAAGGAAACTCTTCGTGAATACTTCTTTTACAAAACTATGCCTGGTAATGTCTCTTCATATGATCACTGAAAAAATATTAAAAAATACAGTGAGTAAAAACATTGTTCTTAAGGCAGGAATAGCCAAAGGCTCAAGCCTGGATTTTGCAGCTTGATCCACAAGGAGTAAGACCATGAAACTCCAGGAGAAATTGTTCCTTACTAAGTCTACATGACTTGTTAGCCCTACTCCTGGATCCAGGACTTAGTCCCAACAAATTCCTTAATGTTGAATACAAATTAATATAGCTGGGCACATCTCGGCCGTGAGTGTTAAAAGCAGTTTGTTGTGTACTGTTAACTGCCACAGATAAGCTGAAATCAGCTCCTGACTGCAAACAGCTCTTCCCTGCTCCATTCCGTGGTGGTGGAATACTTGCACTGGAGCTGAGGGGAGCAGGAATGTGTGCATCAGGCACTTTGGTTTCAGCAAGTGTGGTTAATTTAAGAACAGAACAAGGGAGAAGCTTGCACAGTGAGTAAGGGATGAAGAAACTGTCCCTTAGTCCTTTTCTTCTGCTGGTTCCTGACTGGGTTTTTGGGGATATGCTATCACTGTGCCACACTATGAAGGGAGCAGAGAGTATAAATCTGTCTGAGTGAGACCTCAGTTCAGAGATACCTTGGACACTGGTATTCATGGACAGCACTGACCAAATACATGCTGAGGGCTGAGCTTGTGAACGGTAACCAGCATCAAGTGTGAGTGCTGGGTTCTAATTAGCATGTGTTAATAGTTAGGGCTATAAAGAGCTTTTGTTTTTCTACTCTTTAAAGCTCAAAGTAAAAAAAATAGGAGGAGCTGGTAGTTAGAAAATGCAAATTTTACTGTCAGTTCTGCTGACTTTTAGGCCCAGCTCAAAGCACAGAATATTGCTTTGCTGTTGTTAAAACATGCTGATAAAGATCCTCAGTGCTTTCCATCAATTATGTTATTTCTGGGCATAAATATTCTCATCCCAGTGTCTGCAGTGAGAGCCATAGACTATACATCTCTGAGGATAGGGACTGTGTCTTTATCTGTGGGTGCTACCAATGGTAATGATAATATCTGGTACCTGGACAAAACAAGCAAATAAATGTTGCATTACTGGAATATGTCTGTAGTAGAAGGAACAGGTTTGTTCTAATCTAAAAAAGTGTAACACTGAGATAGCTTCTCATCTAAGTAATTATCTGTGATCATATGTAGAATGAACAGTAATGCACATTTAGGCCCTATTTCATTTGCATTTTGCAGACAGACAAGCAAGGGAAAGCACAGGAAGATGTATGTGTACAATAGGTGCATAACATCTCAACAGCTTAAGTTGTTGTTAAAGGAAGCCCATACTTTGTAATAGATGTCAGAGCAACATAATTTTATTTCTAATTGAAGAGGCATTTTTGAACTTACTGGATTTTAATGAACATAAATCCATGTCCTTTCTTCTCCAGGCACACCCGAGAGGTCTCATTCCATCCTGCTGCAATACTCTGTCAATGGTGGCATCACTTGGCACCTGATAGATGAGTTTTACTTCACCCAGACTACAGATGTCCTCTTTATCAACGTTCCACTGCCCTATGCAGCCCAAAGCAACACAACGCGGTTCAGGCTCTGGCAACCTTACAACAATGGTAAGGAAGAGACACCTCTGGGAATCCAGGTCCATTCTTGCACAGCTCAGTATCTCTAAGAGAGTAGATTTTTTGAACTGAACAATTACAGAGACTTTTAAATCATGGGGGGTTTGTGTTTGAACTCCTTCAATTAGAATTACTGCAGGATTATGTTTACTGTTCTTATAAAGCAGTTGAATGACTTAAAGTGAAGTACCTTCACCTGATATCCCTGGATTGTGTGCAGAAAACCATCAGCTTTGGCCCTGGAGGGAGTGGGAGATCAAGCAACATCAATAAAGTTAGCTTCACTCAGGTTCTTCTCATTATTTTTAATGGACCTGATTCTCACTTACACTGAGGCCCCATTAGGATGCTCCAATTATACAAAAGTGTCCCAAGTGTAAATGGGAACTGGGTCTACCTTACTCAGAATTAACTAGGCATTAAAAACCCATTTAGAAAGAGTATGTAGTGAGCAGTTAATCTTTTGATTAAATTGTAAAGGACTGGAAAACCACAAGAGGAACACAGCTCATTCCTCCTGATTACAGGAGATGTGCCAGCTGAAGGAAGCTCTCCTCTGCTCTCAGTTACTGTGAGCACATTTCCTAGCAAAAACTGACACTAACAGCTCTAAAGAATTCCAGCAATCATTTAGACGTGGCAATTCAGTAACAGTTTATTCCAGGTAGGCAAATTCTTAGCACAACCTTAACAAAAAAAACCAACCAAATTCAAATCTGGTCCTGACAATCCAGTTTCAGTTCATTCTTCTGACGTGTCCTGCCAAAATCAATTACATAAACTTTTCTCTGATCAACTCCAACACTTTAAGATAAGTGAAAAAATGTTACACATAATATCTGTCAATTTAATCTTTCCTCTTCAGTTTGAGAATACCAATTTTCTGATGTATATGAATACATAATCCATTGGAGAGAACGAGTTTCAGAGCTTCCATCTCTATGGAAGAACTCCTCCCAGGCAAATACAAGCTGCTGAGTACAAGGACATAGAATGAAATTGCACTTTCAGGCTGCTTGGACTCTGTAGCAGCTGCTCATTTAGATGATTCTTAATTGAATAAAACAATGACAGAATTTCAAAGTAAATGTGATTTAAATAGAAGATAATTGTTCAACAGCCATTGCTTTCCACTCTTAGTTTTGCTATGACTTCTATAAATTTAAGGGAATAAAAGTTAATTCCATAGGGTCAGGCTGCAGAGCAGTATGGGGACTATTTTCATGGGAAGTGAAAATAGTGAACCCACACTTTTAGCATCTTCTTCACATAATCTGTAAATACTGGCTGCTGTAATGCTCTCTAATAATAATAATAGTATTAGGTCTTAGTAGGAATATTTCCATTTTCTTTGTAGGCAAAAAAGAAGAAATCTGGATTATTGATGACTTCATTATTGATGGAAATAACCTGAAGAATCCCATTATCCTTTTGGATACCTTTGACTTTGGTCCTAAAGAAGACAACTGGTTTTTCTATCCTGGTGGAAACATTGGGCTTTATTGCCCATATTCATCTAAAAGAGCTCCGTAAGATTCTCTCAGCAATGCAGTAGAAAGAAGTGACTTTGTAAACAGAGTCTAAACACTCCTTTCCTTTATTTACAGGGAAGAAGATTCAGCTATGGTATTTGTTTCAAATGAAGTTGGAGAGCACTCCATTACCACAAGGGACCTGAGTGTAAATGAAAATACTATCATACAATTTGAGGTACTTGTCCTCAGAAAGTTTTTGCCTTTTTCTTCATGTCCTTCCACGTTCTGCTCTGGCATATTTGCCTAGCTGTTCTGATTGCCAAGTAGAGACTCTAATTGATTTGACATGACTCTCCCTCATGTGAATGTGTCATGATGCTTTTAATGCACAGATAAGGGAAATTTCTGCCTCAAAGTCTTCTACTTTCTTACCTAAATTACTACTTTGTTCATGCCTATACACTTGCACTAATAGCATTAAAGTCCATGTCCTGTGCATTGGAGAGTCACCACTGGCAGGAAAGAGGACGAGCAAAATATAATGAGGGGGCCAAATGGCCACTTCACAGCCTGCTCCAGGTAAGAGTGCAGCATTTTCACAGGCTGACCAGTGGAGAGCTACTTCACCTGTGACAGTAGAAAATAATTTTTTTCTGCCTGCTGGCTGAACTGCACTGTGGTACTATCTCAGAGAGACAAGTTTCTGCTTTCCTTTTTCTTCTGCCCACATCATAGATGCTCTAGATGAGGCTGGTTTTTGGCTATCATGGCCTGAAGTCGTCCCATCTTAAGGAGTTAACAAAAGCTCATGAATAAGGAGCATATTTTTGTGTTTCTCATATAGTCAGTGGAAACAGGTACCCCAGTGACAACACAGAGTATAAACTAAACTCTCTGATTTATCCTAGAATATAAACTCTGCATTGGCTAGGGCAGCTATAGTTAGCAGTAACTAGTTAGCCCAGTATTTTTTAGTTTAGAGAGGTCATTGTATTGTCAGTAAGAAACTGGAAAAGAATCTAGCATGTAAATTGCCATGCCACGGTTCCAGACTGCTTTTAACAACAATGTAGCATGTTGTGGCATTAATATGAGGTACATAATAATCAGCAAATGATACAAGTTTATAAAAATTACTAGAATGATACTCAGGGTTTTCCAAGAAAATTAGGTTTAGTTGTGTACTCATGCACACTTCAATTTGTCATGCAACTAATTCATAAATTATTGAATGTAAACCATTTTCTGTTTTAAAATATAGATTACAGCCTGTACAACAAAAATGTTTGAGGTCACTTTAAGATATTCATAAGCCTTCAGAGCATTAACTCAAAATCTACATGTTTACTTCCATATGTGGTAAGAACATCATTTTCAGCTCACTTTTTAAGAACATTAGTGTAAATGAAGGAGTTATGCATAATGCAGTAGAGTTTCTCTCTGTGTCTCAAGAGTCAAAACCTATATTGGGTCAAGCATCTATCTAAGCTTCCAGATGAGTAGACAACCCTTCTAGTCAAATGTAGGTTGATGGGACTCATGTGCACTGAAGAGTGATGAAGGAAACTCAATGTAGGATACTTTCAACATTCATGCACATTTCTAAGTAATGTGTTTTAGAAATAGTTTTTTTTAACAGAACAGCATGATAGAAAGACACTTATTTTTGCTACAAAGACATAGGAATATCAAAATATTACATAGTTCTAATACAGGCCTTATGTTTCATCAGCAATGACTTTTTATTTGTTGCACGGTAAGTACAGTACATCTTATTTTATAAGAGAGTCATTCTGTGAAGGAAATAATTCTTTTACAAAAGCAATTTGAAATTATAAGAACATCTACATATCAGTGTAAAAGAAAAGCAGACTAATCTGCACTGGTTGTATGCAGAAAATGCATCTTAAGAGGTCTCAGATTCTCTATTAAACATTTTGTATTTTTTCAGTAGTAGAACTAGTTTCATTTAAGTTTTCTGCCTTTTCTACTGTTCTTTTTATCAGGAATCTTGTAAGCACACCCTGAGAAGCCTGACACTGACAAACTAAGTTTTGGTGATGTTGAATCTAAATCCAATCCAGCTGTGATGTTCTAGGGCTTTGCCATTATACATGGACGAATAGGTAGTGAGTGCGAAAGCTGAACATATTGAGCTGATAAGCTTCCTTTTTTAAAATGTAACATAAAAGAGGACCATAGTGTAGCTCAGCATTAACCAAAAGTTAGTGTTTGCACTTTTTGTTTGTATATTTCTGCTTTTAATAATGCAGATTTTTTGATGCTGTGGTTACTTCAGTACCTGCCAGAGGACTGCAAGAGCTGGTGCATTTTCTCCAGCAATGTTAGCAGCTCTACTTTGGGATTTGACCAATTAACTTGACAGTTTTCTCTAGCTAGAAGTTGTTGGGGATTTCTTATCATGTTCATGTTATCATAAGCCGTAGTGTGATATACTCATGGACAGGAGGGCAACATGCAAGAGTTCCTGTTCATGTGTGTCCTGAGTGCATCATCCCTGTTGTTAAATAGGTTCCCAAGTCACCATTTTCCTGGACTAAATAAATACAGTACCAAATGGGGGAGGCTGACTAAGGTGAAGAATGGCTGGGGGTCCCACAGCCTGCCCTGTGTCACCTTCTGTGTTTGATGCCTTGGTCCCCAGATCAATATTGGCTGCACCACAGACAGCTCCTCTGCTGACCCAGTGAAGCTGGAGTTCTCACGAGACCTGGGGGCCACCTGGCACCTGCTGCTCCCCTTGTGCTACAGCAGCAGCAGCCACCTCAGCTCCCTCTGCTCCACTGAGCATCACCCAAGCAGCACTTACTACGCAGGCACTACCCAGGGCTGGAGAAGAGAGGTCATTCACTTTGGAAAACTGCACCTCTGTGGGTAAGTGTCCAGCTTCTGTTCCTGCCCAGCTGCTTGTTGCTTTGCTTTTATTTCTGTTTTTCACCCAAAATTTCATTCCAGCACAAGAGTGGTACATAAGGATTGCAGCACTAGAGCAGACCGGAGGACCGATTTTTCCTCTGCTTTTTGCCCTGAATGTTAGCTACTGTTCAGGTGATTCCCCAAATCATATTGTGCCTAATGCTGATGTAGAATAACCACAGGCAATTTCCTATTACCTATATATTTAATTAGTGACAGTTTAATAGAAGAGAGTTGCTTGGTGAAATTAATGCAAAACTGACTGTTCATAGAGTGCTTCGAGTGTTCTTCACAGAACTGCATCAGCCATTTAAATTCACTGATGATATTTTTGCATGAAATTTGAGCTTCATTAGAAAATGCAGTAAAATGTGAGCTAGTATAAGCTTGATTCTACTTCAGTATGAGGAAATGGTCTCATTTAAATACAGTCTCAGCTATATTAGTAATATTCTAAGAAATAACTGCTTCAGTCACTAGAAACTTAGAGAAACAAATCAAGTAGGATGAAAACACAGCATAGAATAAGAGTATGTGGTAGCAGGTACAGTAATATGTAACTTTTCAAAGTAAAAACACTACTGTTTACTTTTTCAGGAATAGCTATCATCTAGCATCAACTCACTTTATGTAAAAGATCACACCATTAATGATTAAACTGTAGCATGTATGAATGAAAATGAGCTGTGTAACTATGAGACTTTGTGAGTCTATGCAGCTATGGCACTGAGTACTTATGAAACTACTGCAGTCAGTGGGTCCTCCACTAAATAAATGACGCCCATGTGTGCCTCTGAAAGTATGAAAAGACCTTTCTAAGAAATAGGACTCAAGTTTGGAAAGACTGGATGTTTAAAATTTAAACATTTTCTTAAATTATTAAACTTGAGTTTTCTGGTTTATGACAGTTAACATTTCAAGCACATAACAGGTATCCATCTCTTTCACCAGCTCACTTGTGCTTCCTGGTTTTGTGCAAAAGCATTATTTTACCCTTTACCTAACCATGCATCCCTCCAAATGAAAATTTTGACTGTGCAGTCTCCTAACTCATTTAAACCTTCCAGGATTTTGATTTAGTCCTCTGTTCCTGAGTGCTTCCATCCTGTTTTTCTACCTTCCTTCCTATTCCTTCACCAACACACCAGGCCAGGAGCCCATTGATAGCAGCCAGACAAGCCCAGCAATGCAGAGTAGCTTATATGGGACATTCAGTGCATTAGATCCTTGGGCCAGAAGGCTGAAGGGGGGATTTCTCCACCAGAATCCACTGGAAGAACAAGAAAAATTTCCAAGCCTGTCTACTCATGTAATTCTAAAACAATCCCCCAGCCTTTTCATCCCCAAAGTGTCAAGTGGTTATATTTAACTGAGAGTAAAGACTTTTGAAGTTATTTCCACTACATATGTAATTTTGGAAATGAATAGATGTTATCAACAGACTGCTGTAAGTAATGGTTAGTATTCCAGTTACATCCTGAAGGTAAGGTCCAGGGCTTGTTGAGCCAGATAAGAAACCCCAAAAGAACTTTAGCAAGACCAGTGGTTCACTCTCTGCTTCAGACATGAGTCGTGCTTCACCCTCACCAGGAGCAACCCTGACAGGAGGAGCTGATACAAATCAGGAAGAAAAATCCAGCATGTGGGGCAAAGGTCTATTCTCAAGAGGAGCTTGTAACACCTCCAGCCTCACACTTGTGTCCTTCACCTCAGGGCACGCTACGTGCAGGAACTCATGCCTTCTGATCAACAAATCAATATGATTACACAGAAGCATCTTATTGTTTAAAATACCCCCATGTTCACACATCTCTCAACTTTGACATAATACCTTACTTACACTACTTACACATACACATATCACTCGACTTAGACATTTTCTTACTTACACTTTTTACAGCTTCTACATAACACAGTACTTATGCATTCTACCTACTTATGCATTCTACTCTACTTATGCATTTTACAACTTTTTTTCAAAGTTTTTCAGCTTCTTCTCTCCCAATTCTTTTCCAATTTAGCACAGTTTACCTTTCAGCTCTTGATGAATTCCTGATGGCTCTAACAGGTGGGGCACCTGATCCAGGAAAGCAGCATCGAGATGATGACAGCAACAAAACCCATCCAGTGATTAGCAGCCAAGTTAGTCCAGGAAAGCCAAACAACAAGCCAGTAAAGGCCAGAGACCAAATATAAACCTATCCCACCTCTCCCCTCAACCCTTCAGACTGGAGCTTAACAACCCTCTTGGGGCTGATGTGCTGCAGCTGAAGGTGGAAAGGCCAGGTGAAGCCAGTGAGGGTAATTCCAGCCTGATCCCACTCTGAGGGCTCTGGTAAAAATAACTAAAGATGGTTTGGCTGGGGCATACTATCAAGGTTCAAATACTTTACAGCAGCTACAGTCGATGATTTTGACTTCCAGAAGAACTCTGGTTCTTGGGCGTCTTTCTCATAACACTTAGTAGTGTCCCCACTCACTAATTATCAGTTGTCACCTAAATCTCCTCATAAATATTTCTTTTTAGAAAATCAAGGAAAAAAAATTGTCAGCTACAATTACCTGTGGAATTGATTCACCTGCTGAATTTAGATATCTTTAACAAGACACATTAAACACGCAAGGCAATTAAGTGCTTTTCCCTTCTCAATCTTCTCATTTCCTTCCTCCCTTAAAACGTTTTCTCAACTGGGAATAAAATTAGTCTCTCAAGTGTTTTCCTCATTTCAATTCGTTTTCCCTCCTTCCCCAGTTGTTCCTTTCCATATGCAGCATTGATGCAAGTAGCACTTAGGAGATGAATTAAAAATGACAGGACAGCACCCAAAGGAGAATATAGTTTAAATTAACAACTTGCAATATCAGCCTGGTTTAAGATTAAGCTGCCCAAAAGCAAGCTGGATACCTGGTGACATGACAGATCACATTTTCTTTCTGTGTAATTGAGGGTGAGATTCCACCCCTATCAGGTGGTCTCTCTGGGGGCAGGATGGAAGCATGAAGTAGGATCTCACTCTCCAGGAGAGGGTGAAAGTGGCCTGGTCTGACCCACTGTACCCCAAAGCAGAAGAGAATCCACCAGACTATGGCCATTCATCTTCTTCATGAATGATGGAGATAAGAACAGCTGGATTTTAAATCTTGAAAAATTATGTCTGTCACTTGGTTTTGGGATTACAACTAATGAATAATGTTATTTTTATTTCTGTCAGTACTTGGGTTGATTGTCAACATAAAGATGCATGAGGTACTGAAGGAATTAGATCTAGCAGTCAGTTTCTAGAATTAATCTATTTATCAAGCCAGTTCCCACAGAAAGAATAATACATACGTGCATATAATGGTATATGTATGGAATACAAAAAAGATGGAACTATTATTTAAAATAGGTACTTTTTATGCCATTTTCAGGTTGGCGAGGTTCCGGTGGTACCAAGGATTCTACCCTGCTGGATCCCAGCCTGTGACTTGGGCCATTGACAATGTGTACATTGGCCCCCAGTGCGAGGAGATGTGCAACGGGCACGGCAGCTGTGTCAATGGCACCAAGTGCATCTGCGACCCCGGCTACTCCGGGCCAACCTGCAAAATAAGCACCAAGAACTCCGACTTCCTTAAGGATGACTTTGAAGGTATCTCTTTTGGGAGGGGGATCTGAATACTGCCTGTCCATCTTAGTGGAACCTAGGGTTCAAGGGATTAAACAGCAAAGCCTTCCTCACCCCTGCATGCTCCTGATTAGAATTTACACCTGGGGGGTATTCCCACGAACCAAGTAATTCAGATGCCATCTGCAAGCATGGTTTGTGAATGTCTGATGCACTGTTAATGCTGGAATACAAAATCTTCATTGAAACAGAACTCCCTGAAACTCTACAGGTAGAAAATAATTTTAGAAGAAAACTGTTTTGATGGTAGTTTGACTTTAGCAGAGACAGAGCATTTGCACATGAGGCAAATAGTGGAGTGTCGTTTCTCACTACTAGGGAAATCTGACTGGCCTTACTACAGCAATCACAGTTTCAGAGCAGACCATGTGTCTCAGCAGTGGGAGCCAGTGCTCAGCAGCCTGAGCAGACCCCAAGAGAGGGAAGGCAGGAGGGAACTGAAAGCCTCACGCATGCCTGGGCACACAGAGCATCCACGCACACAACTCGAAAACCCCCTTGAGGCTTCCCCCGCTAGCAAGCACGGCAAGAGGAGCATGTTTTGCATAAAGCAGCACCTGTGAACCAAACTCATCCCTTTATAGGTGTTGCTGTTCATTTTCAATTTTGCCAGCCCTTGCTCGCATGCTACCACATGATACCCAAGGTTTCTTTAAAGACCTGAGTATGTTGTTGTTATCTTAAGATAAATGAAGAAAAGTGGAAAACCTGGTGAAAAACTGGAAACTAAGATCCCAGATTTCATACTTCTGGGTTTATTTTGTTTATTTTGTTTTGATTTGCATCAGCTTTCTAGAATACATGGTATTGGAAACACTGAATATTTCTCAGTCAGCGTGTGATTTTTAATTTATCTCTCTTCCTCTGGAAGTAGCACTTTTGCAGCAGGAGTACTTCAGAGTAAATCATAAATATGTATTCACTGTGTATTCAGGTCAGCTGGAGTCGGATAGATTCCTCCTTGTGAGTGGTGGAAAGCCGTCAAGGAAATGTGGTATCATGTCTGGAGGAAACAACCTTTTCTTTAATGAAGAAGGTTTACGTATGCTGATGACTCGAGACCTAGATTTGTCACAAGCCAGGTAACACCCTTTTCAAAAGTTCTTTCAGGATTTCATTGAGGAAATAGCATACTGAAGAATAATGCATATGTGATACTTCTCTAGTAAATCAAGCTGACTTACTCTGTGGTCCTCACACTAGCAAATGCTCCATTTTAACCACTGTTACCATGTTAAATTAAATTTAAATTGAACTTTAATAGCATTAGCCATTTAAATGTTGGTTTTTTCCTTGAATAAGAACTCTGGGAATTGATGCCACACCTTCAGTAGTTCATGCAATTTTTCGTTTCTAAACCCATCACATGAGAAATGCTCTGCTTCTCTTACAGTCTGGTGTATTATGAGCCACTGCTGAAACAGGAGTATCTGCTGAAAGTATAACTCTTACATTTGTCATCTCATAATTCTTTCATTTCTGAAGCTTGTTTTTTTCTTATTGTGCACATTTGTTTCCAATAATTCACTGAGAAATTCCCATCAAGCTGTCACCAGCTATTCAAAACCAAATATTTTAGTGTAGTTACAGTTTATGTTGTATCTTTACAGCCTGCAGAGGAGATATGTGATGAGTGAGACATGCTAAGCAAGCCATATTAAAAAAATTTAGCCTAATATGAATTAAACTCCATCCCAGTTGTGAGCATGCTAACAAATAGGCATTGTTTTCTAGTTTATTCTGTGCCTTAGCTGATATTCTTATATTATTACTTTGGAAAGACTGAATTTTCTCCAGGACTTTTTTTCACTGATCTCTAAATACCCTACTCCTCTCTAATGTGCTGTGGGAAACATTTTAACAGGAATTTTATCTACTTCTTACCTGTCAGCATTGGTATTGAAGCTTTAAATAATGGTTTAATTGTAAAGACTCATGGTCAGTAAAAATGCCTAATATCTAATCATTGTAGCTTTTAGATCAGCACTTAGCTAAACGTCAGTGATGTGTAATCTTAAGGACCCCTGTAATTTGTAAGATTCCTCATAGAAAACTTTTTTCAGATAACTTTTTTTTTGTTTTTTGATTAAAACAAACCCCAGTTCTTAGCACTAATTTGATTACTAGACCACTCTGAAACTAAAAGATTGTTTAAGAAAAGATACAAAAGATCTTGTAAGTTGCTCCATTAGACTAAATGATGGTTTTTTTGTTGCTCATGTTCAAAGAACCATCATTTATCTCTTCTCCATGGCTGTTTGTAGCTGGATTTGCATATATTGACCTCAAGGTGTTATATGGAGATAAATTACTTCTGTCTTAGGAAAACAAAGCTGAACATTCAATTTCTTGTATATATACTTATGAAAAATAACAGTTATCAACAAATAACTGTATGTTCTTTTCTGAACAGCAAGGCACACTGCAGTGGCATTGCTGGGAGCTGCTCTTTAGCAACCTAAAGTAATTGCAGTGGGATTTTCTTCATCTCCAGACTGACTCTACCAGCCATCTGCAAAGCACAGCAGATCTGTCTGTGACACAGATGTGCCAAGTTCTGCACAGGACTTGGGGACAAGTTTCAGTTTATGCCAGGAGTGATGAGAACAAGTATCTTTTAAGGGTGCTAGACTCAGTAGTCATATTCCCTTTTCCTTATGGGGAGATCCCCTGAAGAACACAGGTGTGCAGTGGTGTCTGTCAGTGCTGCAAGCCACACTCAGCACTTGGGGATTGAAATCAAGTGGACTCTGCAATCCACTGTCCACTGCCATCACATCTATATGCTAAAGAATTTAACATAGGGACAGTATATCACCCTGATGGTGATACTGGTGGCTGAAACTGCACCACATGAAATGTCAGTAGGGACAGAATATTTTAGGTATCACAGCCGAACAAATCCCTTTCAATTCTGAATTACTAGAAGAATATCCACACATTTGAGTGTTACTAGATTTACAAAAAACACTTTGCTTTTCCATTTCCATTTTTCAAGGCTTTTGCAAAATATCTTTGGGATAAGAAGAGAGATATTTAAAATTATTTTTTTATCTGCTAGACATTGTTACCTATATTCAAGTCGGTTATTACTACATTAGTAAAATCTGAGATGCAAGAATAGCAATGCACAGAAATCAGATGCAACAGAGACAAGGTCACCTGGGTTTATTTCCTTTGAATTATGTGGCAAATGTTGGAGTAAATCTGAGGAGGCAGAAAGACTTGCCAGCAGTGAAGCAAATCCATTACATTTGATATGTTGATCCATGAGGGTACCCAGTGCTCCTTTACAGCACAGGCAATATGTTATGTCTGGGACATGGAGGTGCATATAATCTATAGCAAAATCAGTTATATATAGTAGCAAGAGAAACTGTGAGTCACAGTCAGGACTAGAATTAATTGAATTGTAGGTCTGGTGTTTTATTGGAGCTTTGTCTGCCCAGCACCTCTGTGGTGCACTCCCATCAGATCTACC
Source organism: Corvus cornix cornix (assembly GCF_000738735.6). Taxonomy (NCBI): domain Eukaryota; kingdom Metazoa; phylum Chordata; class Aves; order Passeriformes; family Corvidae; genus Corvus; species Corvus cornix. The sequence continues at coordinate 11,950,573 of NC_047057.1, read as the reverse complement.
TGCAGATCAAACCAGAACAAGATTTTTGATGCCAAACTTCTTTTGCACCATTTCATTTAACCACGAGCCAGGCAGCACTAATGCAATAATAATTAGAACAGAAAATACTCTAAAGCTGTGCAAAAGTGGTGCAAACATGAATTAATACTTGTAATATTCCTGCAAGTCCAATAAGTAAATATCATTACAGCACGGTTCCCTCCACTCCAAGTGCACAGTGGAGCTATTTATGAGCATCGGCTGACGGGAAGGATTTCGCAGTTTGATACAAGTCTATTGTGCAGCTTTGGAGAAGCCAATTAACTGGGGGATGAAAGGCTGCTGTCCCTGGGTGGCTTGGGCTGGCTTCAGGGAAGCCGGCACATTTAAACGGTGTAATTTAGACAAATTTCCCAGGCTGACAAAATGGACAAAATGATCCCTGAAAGTGAAATGTGCTTTGTTCTCCTGTCCAGATTTTCTCTGGTTTATGCCAATGGAAAACTGGGATGCTTATTTTGAATTTAAGCATTTCAGCAAATTCATAGCAAATTATGATCTACTTAGAGCACAGTTGCTTTTCTGCCACTAAAATCTGTACTCATGGGATACGAGGATAAAAATTTCACCCAGGATTATGTTTCTGATACTTGCAACACCATCTGCTATGCAGACAAAAGCTGAAAACATAAATGACCAGCTTTGTTCAGCCTCTTATGCCTGGCAAACTACCACACAGGCAAAATGAATTTTTGTCATACCACCTGTCTGTCTAGTTATATTCTGGAAGCTTTGGAAAGGAAATCATAAGATCTCCTAAAGTGGACTCTTACAGCTAGAAATCACAGTGCTAGTCAATTGACAAACTCCAAGTCTCTCTGGTTCATTGTGTAGGATGTTGTAGAAAATAAATCTTTCCAGTAAATGCTCCCCCTGTTAGATTTGTGCAGTTCTTCATGAGACTGGGATGTGGCAAGGGAGTACCTGACCCCAGGAGCCAGCCTGTGCTGCTGCAATATTCACTCAACGGGGGCCTCTCATGGAGCCTTCTCCAGGAGTTCCTCTTCAGTAACTCCAGCAATGTGGGACGATACATTGCCCTGGAAATTCCCTTGAAGGCCCGTTCGAGCTCCACTCGGCTTCGCTGGTGGCAACCATCCGAGAACGGGCATTTCTACAGTCCCTGGGTGATCGACCAGGTGAGGAAACCTTGAGGGAGTTGCTTCTTTTAACACAATTTTAGACTGGATTCAGTATTAATGTCTCCCTTTTTTTGGCATGTACCATTTCACTGAGACAAGCAAAAATGCTTTGCAAAAAAATATTTAGAGCACAATTACTGTTTGCTGAACTCATGGTTTTAATGCAGCATTTCCACGTGGGGCACTGATTGCCCATTTTGAATCTAGGAAGGTCTTTTACACATGTGTAGAGCCTCAGGTTCACATTGCAGGAGGCCTTACCATGCAAAATGCAAGTCTGATTTTAAACTTTAATATATACGTACTTCAATATGTATCCAGATATGGAATTGGCTTGGTAGAATGTAATAGAAAAAAAATCATAGAAAAATACCAATCTGTATGAAAATAAAGTTTCCTATTTAGGATTTGCTTCTATAAAGATTATTATATTACTTTGTATGACTTGGTATAAATCACAAATGATTTATTTCTAAAATGATTGTTCTCTAAGTAGTGTCATTGGGTTGTCCAAGTACAGTTTGCTTTAATATTTATTTTTTTTAAAGAAGTTAGTTCAGATTGTTAGGCGAAACCCAGCCCCTTTAATGTTGTGGTTACAAAATTTTACTTCCCATCCCTCCTTTTAAAAATGAAAAAATACTCATTGTTTCTACATCTCCATTGAATGTAGTTATATTAGTTCAGAACAATCAGAAACTGAATTCAGAATAACAAATGAAAAATAATTCTACCTTGCTTGCTGTTGAATAGTAAAACGATGTTTTATAGTCCATGACAAAACAGAGACTATTTCCCCACTTCCATCAGCAGGTGCAATCTGATAGTAGTGCACCAGATTACAGAAGAGCAGAACAATCACTAGGAAAGTGCAATCACTTTGTTTCTACAAACGCTTATTTTTGTGAGCAGTTTTACTTCATCAAGGATGGAGGTCACCTCCCTGAATTTTAGAGTTTTGCAGCTGAGCCAATCTCTTTCCTTTACAGGAAAGAGATACTCCCCTTTCTCTTCTAAGAGACTAAGCTCTTTACTAAGTAAATTTTTCCATTTTGGACCAGCAGAATAAATACATATAGACTGGTACATCTCCTCCTCCCTCAGGTTGCTATGTCACATATATGTTTATGAGGACTTCTAGACATCTTTTCTTTTCAATAGCAATTTCTTTCCTAATGTTTCAGATTCTTATTGGAGGAAATGTCTCTGGCAATACAGTATTGGAAGATGATTTCACCACACTGGATAGTAGGAAGTGGCTGCTCCACCCTGGTGGAACAAAGATGCCAGTCTGTGGCTCTACTGGGGATGCTCTGGTGTTCATTGAGAAAGCCAGCACCCGCTATGTTGTCACCACTGACATTGTTGTCAATGAAGACTCTTTCTTGCAAATAGATTTTGCAGCATCCTGCTCTGTCACAGACTCCTGTTATGGTAATAACTTCTTAGTAATTCCTGCCATTCCTCTTCCTGCCATTCCTCTTCCTCTACTGCAGAGGAAAATTCACTTGTTTTCTGGTTACATTATTCATCATAACAAGAACTGAGAAACAAAAGAAAGCTGCATGTTTCTGTTAGAAATTGTAACATCAGCGTTTTTATTCCAGGTGTCTGAAGCCTAAGATAAACTGAAGTGTATTATTCCCTTCGAGCACCTAAGTTGCAGTTCAATCCATTTAAGAAAAAGACTAACAGCTGCCTTACTCAAATCCATTTAGTAGATAGCATCCATTTAGTAGACTGCTTGGGGTGGTGGTGTAATAATAAGCAGCTGGGTGTTCCCAGCATATGTTTTTTGCTTTGTGATTTTGCATTTTCAGTGTAGTCTTAGTTCTGATCTCACTTGTACCCATATATCTAAGAAATCATTTATACCAACATACATCTGACACATGCTAAGACAGCATCAACTGAAAAAATTTATATTGTCCATATGAAATAATAAATATGTCTAGATCTATATGTATCCATGAATGAATGTGAGCATAGATATATGCACGTGTATATATATATATATGTTATGTACACACAACAATGCAATTTTTAATTACCTAGCTTCCTTTTTTCCATATGTCTATTGAGTGCAGAGCCAGCTTTTATATGTGTATATACATACAGATAGAGAAATAAATAAAAACGTGCTTTGTACTCAATATACATTACATGGACATTAAAAACTGGTTAATTGGTTCATTATGGGAATTCTAAGGTATGCAAGAAATAGGTCTTTCTAAAAAACAAGCTTTTGAATGCTTGTTTTACACATCCTCTTAGGGTAGGGTTTTGAGGTATAGATATATTTAATGAGGATGAGAATACAATACATTGCATCACGTGGTATGTGTTAATATACTGGGTTGCTGACTATTCCTCTACAATTCTGTATAAAAATGGAAAAAGATTTTACATGAAGTCCCACATTTAGCTTCTCTGATATTGCTAGTCTGAAGCTACTCACATGCTTAACAATTTTTCTTTCTTTCGGTATTAAAAAGACTGCGGCATCCTGAGATCATCTCTGCTAAGTTTAGAATTGTTTTGGCAACTGAGTTATATACCAGCAAAGAAACAGTTCCGTATTTTGTTGGGGGGGGGGGGGGGGGCGGGGCTTGTTTGTTTGTTTCTTTGTCTACTACCCTTATCATTATCTTAACTTCATATTAAATTAGGCAGGACGCTATCGAATCATGGTTCTAGTCATGATGAGCCAAACATTTCTTTTGGTGAGGGAAATTTAGCACTAGAAACTCACTTACCCTTGTTTGTACCTACTTGTCCTTGTATTTCTATAGCACTGTCTTCTGTGCTGAAACATCAAGTAGGACTGATTGGGTGATTAAGGGTCATTTCCTGTGCATGAGGGTAGAAGAAATGGGTCTGCAGTAATCAGAAAAAGATCACAGATTTATCACCCCTGTCACTGCAACCACGCTTCATGTTTTACGCAGACAGCTCAGCCAGAATGCAGCTGGAACATTTACTTCAAGTTAGAGTTCTGCATCTATTATTATTTACTTTTTCATGGCTGCATGAAAGTTTGACTTGAAGTATTTAGGGAGCTTGACTAACCTTTAATTTTCATAATAAAAGTTTATAAGCCATAAACATCAAAACAATGAAACTGCTGATTTTTGCTGAGAAATGAATACATTAGTTTAATGTGGATAGACTGTGTTTGAATGGAAACAAGCTCACTGACTAACAAACTCAAATTAAAATTGTGCTGGGTAATGAAACGAGCTGGTCTGCAGGAGGGGTGGAAGGCTGACTAAGCCATCTTGTGACAGAGCCAAAAGTGAATTTGGGTGTTGCTCAGCTTTACCCAGCAATCACATCCAGCTGAATCTCACCCTTCAAGCCTGAAAAACAAAAAATTTGGTGGTCATGGTGCTGTCACATCACTTTCTTGCACGCTGCAGCTACAGAAGTTGTCTTGACTTAATCTTGGCAACTTAACACTGGCTCTGTCTTTTCATCTGTGGTCTCTTGAGTTAGGTGGTGGATGCAGAGATGTACTGCAGACTCCTCCTGAGCTCTACCTGCTCAGCAGTATGTAACACATCCTCCAGCACTGCCACCAAAGGAGGTAGCTTTGTGCTTCTGACACAAGGGTTTGAAAAGTTCTGAGTGGTTATTTTGTCCACTTTAGTTTAGACTTGTGATAGTGTCGGGGGCTTGCACTTTATTATAGGTCTATGGATAGGCCTCTCTAAATTAAGTAACTAACCATCTTTCCACCCTTAGCTATTGAACTGGAATATTCAGTGGACCTTGGGCTGACCTGGCACCCAATTTTGAGGGACTGTCTTCCCACTAATGTGGAATGCAACAAGTACCATCTTCAGAGGATTCTCATTTCAGACACTTTCAACAAGTGGACTCGGGTTACTTTGCCTCTGCCTCCCTATACTAGGTAACTCCCTCTGGTTTTCTGCAGAATAAATCTAAAAGCATAACTAGGTATTTAGAACATCATGATACATTATAGAGTTAACGCAATTGTACCTTGTCTTTTTTATTTTGTCCATGTATATAGCAACAAATAAATGTAAGTAAATGAAGGTCTATCCTATAAAAATTGAAACACAGGTAGCAAGGGCATCAGGCTCTCAGCACTATTTGACTCCACAACTTTTCTCCTCCTGCTGAGCCCAGTCTCCTCACATAGACATAGGCTGAGCTAACTGCTGGCTCAGAAGTAGCAAAGCACAGGAAAAGCCTTGAGACAGTTGTCATGAAAGATGCTACCTGAGGCACACACAAGTTTGGAAACACAGACCTTTATTTTTAGCAACTGTACTGAAAGCACCTATACAGTTGCTACACGTTTTGACATTAGTAGTGGAAAAGTCCGTGTTCTATTATAATCATTTGGGGCATCTGGACTCTTCCCTATCTTCCGTGCTGTTACATCAAGCAATAGCACTTTTTTTAGGAGTTGTTCCCAGGATTAATTTTCTGTGCTTCCTCTTTTGTGCAGCTTTGCTATGTATTGTCTGTAAAAATCCATTACCCCAACAGTTCTTGTATAAAGACTGCAAATTTGCGTTCAGAATAGTCTTTCTGGGGTTGAATGGGATAAATCACAGCTGGGATCGATGTTCCAAACCAATTGAATTTGGACCTGAAAGGAAGCTGCCACCTGAGATAAACTCAGGTTTATAAATAACTGTGATTTTAAGACTGAAGAGTTTTTTGAGCAGTATATGTCACAAGAAGTCTGATGCCCTACCGAGGTGAAAATTTCACTTCTGTCCAATCCCATAATTGTAATTTTTGGCTCAAGTAGTACCATTTCCCAAAATTATTAAGATAGGCATTCCATGAGAGAGGTTATTACAACCTTATCTCATAAGCAAGAGACACATTAAGCTTTAGGATAAGAACAGTGCAGCTAATAGGCCTTTTAGTCTAGATGCAATATCATTCTTATGCTGCTTTATTATTTCAAGCTGAGTAATAGTGGGTGTGTGTCTCCAATTGTTTGTGCCTGTATGTTTTAGGCACATGCAGGCCTCATGCAGGCACATGTAGTCAATAACTTGGCCTGGTGCTCACCACTCATGTCTGTGTAGCCTGTTAAGGCTTCTGCACTCCAGAGCACTACCTCACCTCTGGCCTCTAGACGGCAACGAACACTTAGTTTTAGCTTAGAGCCGATTTTAAAATGCAAATGTGAACACAAAGCTTCCCACAGGAGCGTCAACTCTGTAACTTGTTAGTGAAGTGCCCAGCCAAACCAGGCAGTGTAAGATACAGGTGCTTGTCTTTATTTTGAAAGGACCTCCTCACAATTTCTACATTTCTTTTTAAAATGCTGTTTGGTGAGCAGCTGAGCTGAGCTCAGAGCAGTAGATTTCTTTCTGGATAAACATGTTATTTATTCACCTCATGCAGCATTTTCATTAAAAAATAATTAATGGGATAATTATGACCTTATCATATGAGGTCCATTTTTACATTAAATGGTTTTAGGGGGTTTTGGTGTTTACAGTAATTGTGATTTCTCTATGAGTTTCAAAAGAAAACAGACTACGAAAAGTTCAATGCTGCCATCTAGTGCTGTAGAGTCAAAAAGGGATCAGCTTGAATTCACAGTTAACAGAAATTCATCTTCTCACAGCTCTTGACTCACAATCTCCACCTGCATGAGCTGAATAGCTATTTGGTGTCCCCTGACTGTTTTGGATAGATTTTAATCATCTATCTTGGGAGCTGAGACACTTAATTCACATATAGGGAGCTAAGCCCATTTTAATCAACAAAATGAAAATAATTTACTGAGTAGAGCCACAGATAATTTCTTAGCATTTCCCACCAAGCCCTGGGTGGAGGGGAGGGAAAAAACTGCAACAACAGGGTCATGCTGCAAGCCCTGCATGGCCTTCTTGCCTGTCCCCAGCCCACTGCCTAGAGCTGCTCTTACCTAAGGGTAGTTGGGAGAATCCATAGAGAAAAAGTCAGGTAAATTTGTTGACTTGGACTTGTTGACCGGCTCAGGGTGAAACTTGGAGGGTTTGGATTATTCTGGCTTGATCCAGCTCCTAGCTATCCCTCAAGTTTGGATCTGTGCTGGGACATGGTTATGACTGGCCTGAGCTTCCAATTGGGAGTACCAACTTCTTCCTACCCTCCTCTCCACTGCACCAACCATGGCCCACTTGCTTTGCTTTCACCAGTGATCCACTTCCTACCTCCCACACTCTCAACTTGATACCAAGCACCTGTGCTTTGTCCTGTTATCAAAATTTGGGCACCTTTTTATTGGAGGGATGTTGTCATTGTCAGAAATCAGCCCTGGATCATGCTGGTATCAAACAAATCTTCCAAGATCAGCCTAGCCTTAAGACTAACATTTCCTTTTAGTCAAAATAAGGATTACCTTGGCTAGAAAATACAGAATTCTTTTTTTCTTTCTCTCCCAAGGTCTCAAGCAACTCGTTTCCGCTGGCACCAGCCTGCTCCTTTTGACAAGCAGCAAACGTGGGCAATTGATAACGTCTACATTGGGGATGGCTGCATAGACATGTGCAGTGGCCACGGGAAGTGCACACAAGACAACTGTGTGTAAGTGTTCTGTTCCCTGTCCTGCCCAGGGCTGTAGCATTTCACTCTCCCTCTGTCATTCTGATGAACTTGTGGGAAAAACTGACACAATTCTACAAAGGAAGGTGGATTTTACTGTTAAAACTGAGCGGGGCACTGGGACCACTTGGGAACAGAAGTAAAAAGTGGAAGTGCAGGGGTTGGCACAGCCAGACCTCTGCCTGTTGGTGCTCCATGGCCAAAGCAGACAGTCCTTTCCTCAGTGGCAATGCATCACCTCTGCTCTTGCCTGTGCTGCATCTAGATTCCTCTCCCACCAGGCAGGGGACCTTCTTGAACCTCTTGAACTTCTTGAACCCAGGCAGGGAACCTCTTGAGTTCACACATCCCTCTAGGGACATCCAGTCCTGGAGCTTCCCAAAATACGTTACCCTTATTCCCAGGGGGTTTCACACCATATCCCTGTGCTCTCAGCCTGGTGCTGGGTGCAGAGAACCCAGGCTGGAGGTGAGACATATCCACCAAGTGGGATATATGCCAGTTCTTCACAAGGCCAGATTTTGCCTTTTGAGGGGTGTTACCTGGATGGTCTGATGGCTCTGCTTCATGGTATGGTTTGCCAGGGGAGGCAAACTGGCTTGATCCTCAAACTGTTTGTGTAACAATCCACAAAGAGTCCTGCAAAGCTAGCAAACAACAACCCCCAGACTTGCTTGTTTTGGCAACAGAGAAATACCTTCCAGATGGATGTATTGCTTTTTTTCCAGCCACAAATGGCAACAGAAATGGGAGAATGGTTGTATTGCACAGTGACAAATACATTGCACTGTGCCTGTATTTGTTAGAAATATATTTCACTGCAGAATAGACATATTATTGTGTTCTCCTCTATCCTGACAACACTGAAGTACTAAGACACAATATCCCTGGTGAAATCTCATAGTAGCAGAACACAGTTCCAAGCTGTTATCCAGTCTTTGACACATTACAAGAACATTTTTCAGAGGGAAAAAAAAAAGGAGAACTATATAAAGATAAGAAAGCACCCATCTACTAAAATTTTACAGAAACCTGAACTTTAACATTAGCAGGACATTTTTAGGCTTGGCACATTCTCTTGGTTTATCTATCCAAGCACAATGTATTTTACTGATTTTAGTGTGTTTGGGAGTGTACCGAGTGTACCCTGTATTAGAAGCTTGAGTGATACATAATACTAAGCCTGCAAAAAAGTCATTTTTGCTTCATATTAACTGCAAAATGCCAGATGTTTGAAACCCCCACATACCAGTTGTGCACTGGTAAATGAAGCCACTATGCAGAATGAGATGGTAGTTTAATAACATGGCACTGATTAAACCTCCATGCAGAGCCTTTGCCAGCTGATTTGTGCATTTGTTTTGCTCTGCAGCTGCGACGAGCACTGGGGTGGGCTGTACTGCGACGAGCCAGAGACTCCCCTTCCGACACAGCTGAAGGACAACTTCAACCGCTCCCCCTCGAACCAGAACTGGCTGACGGTGAACGGGGGCAAACTCAGCACGGTCTGCGGGGCCGTCGCCTCTGGGATGGCTCTTCACTTCAGCGGGGTGTGTGTCCAGCACAGGGACCAGCTTGCTCCATTTGACACTATAAACAGGACTGATTTAAAAAGTTAAATAGCAAGGCATTAAAAAAATAACAGCATAACTTATTAAACATATAAAACGTTTTTAAAAATTAAATCCTTTGCCTGGCTGAAGGTCGAAGTCAAACAGGTCCTACAGACACTCCAGGAAAGCTGATACTATGTTCCTTGCTATCGTGCAGCTAGGAAAATGAGATACAGTGTGTGTGGCTCCTGAGAGGAGCTGATAGATTAAAGCACAGCATAAGTATGTAGACATTCAATTTTCCTTCTAACAGCCTCCTCATAGCACTTAGAACTTCCAGACCAGAGTTTAGTGTGGCTTCTAATCAGACTGCAGAGGTAAATTAATAACTAGCTATTTGCACTTGTATAACTTGCACATGGTCCTTGACAATACAGAGTCACAGAAACACAGAATGGGTCGGGTTGGAAGGGGCCACAGTGGGTCATCTGGTCCAACCTCCCTGCTCAAGCAGGGTCAGCCTAGAGCACATTGCATCCATGCGTAGCCTCATCCTTCAGATGTCTCACAGGTGGGTGTTTTCAGAGTAAGCTCATAGTAAAATTTCCTAGGTTAGCTACATATGTAGGTATATAACCCAGACTGCTGCTGAACTATAGTTTGCTAACAGATAACTTCAAGATTGTAAAAATTACAAAATAGTGTTTTAGAAACATGTAAAATTTATGCTTGTAGATCTCTTCTGTCAAATTTATAGCTAGGTTCAAACTGACGAAAGTTTTCTAAAATAAACTAACAGAAGCATTATATATCCACATCATTCCAGTAGGACTAAGTAGACACCAACTAATAGACTAAGCAATGTGAAATATATAAGGTATTGTGGAAAACACACATACTAACATTGCTTTGCCATTTGATGGTTGGAATAAGTTGAATCATTAGCACATAATCAGTGATTTATTAATTCTGCATGGAAAACTTCGTGATTTACAATGGAGGCATTGGATTTCTGCAATTCTTGTATTCAGAAGAAAGGTGAATACATTAATATTGTAAAACTGAAGGTGCAACATATATAAATACACAACAGGAATTTTTAAGATGAAACATGACTGAAATTATGTATTTAGGAAAAAAAATATATATTGTTCTGTAGTCAGTTTACCTTTGAAATAATTAATAAAATTTTGTACAATTTTAAAATGTTTGCAGCATGAAGCTACCTTAATAGTGACTGCATAGTCTAACAATTTTCATGAACCTAAGTTTTGCCAGACAACACCAGCCAACACATTTTTTCATTGCTTTTAAGGGCTGCAGCCGTATGTTAGTTACAGTGGACTTGAACCTCACCAGTGCAGAATTCATCCAGTTTTATTTCATGTATGGATGTCTGATAACTCCTAATAACCGCAACCAAGGAGTGCTGCTGGAGTATTCTGTGAATGGTGGAATCACCTGGAGCCTCTTAATGGAAATTTTCTATGATCAATTCAGCAAGCCTGGGTTTGTAGATATCTTCTTTCTGCCTGTGTAACTTTCTCTGCTAAAGTCAGGTGGTCTTGAATGTTTCACAAGAACATACAAACACATAATATGTGGGACACATTACTACTGTGGTTTGTATGTTAGGTCCTTATGAGTTCAGCTTGTACAGTCCTACACGCATTTATGAATGGTCACGGTGCACATACTTGAGAGCATCAGCATTTGTGCAGCCACTAGGCCAGAAATACAAGAATAGTTAGGAACCTGTAGCAGTCTGGTAGATTTGTAAATGGTTGCAGGAAGATAAATTAATAGCTACTGTAGTGATGTCCATCCTGTTCTTAAAGTTGCTAACCTTTGCAATCTAGTTCCTTACTGGCAAGATCATAAAGTCACTGATTGTTATAAGTTAGTTATAAAATGGTGTGGAGAGTGGTTTCTGCAGTTATCCATCAAAAGGATGGATACACTCAAGCCCTACTTTCAGATGTTTGTGAGATTCAAATCATGCATATATGTGAGCTGACCTTTTTCTCACTGACTAATTTAAAAGATTCATAGAAAATGGGGATGTAGGGGAAATTTGTTATTTTATTTGAACACACCAAGAAATCACTAGTACTTTAATTGGACATGAGATTTCAGTGTACTATTGGCTACTGTTGCAATGGAACAGATAAAATTGTACTGGAACATTGCTATCTGCTGAATGGCTCCAGGTTGAAAAAGTAATCTTCGTTTTACTTCAACATTCTCCTTCTTAACACTTCCCTTAATTAGGACCTCATGGCCATGCACCGCTAGTCCAGACTGTTGCATTTGGTCCCATAAGAACAGCTGGAGCAAGTGAGGTTGTTCAAACCATGCCACAGTCTGGCATGTTTTCCACCCATCTCCCTCTGAGCCCCTGTCCCAGGGATGACATTGGGAGTGATGAGGAAGATTTTTGTTTCAGCAATATCTCCTAGAGGAATATAGTCTAGACCAGTCTTTTTCTTCTTTCCCAACTTCCATGTATTCTAGGAGACATTGGGAATGGACTTGGTCAAAGCACCCAGCACAGAGCATTGCAAAATATCCTCCTCCTGCAGCTTTCCTACAACTAATTTCAACCTTTTATTCCAGCTTTGTGAACATCCTCCTTCCCTACGATGCCAAAACCATGGGGACACGCTTCCGCTGGTGGCAGCCCAAGCACGATGGGCTGGACCAGAACGACTGGGCTATCGACAACGTGCTGATCTCGGGCTCAGCCGACCAGAGGACGGTGATGCTCGACACCTTCAGCAGCGCTCCCCTGCCGCAGCACGAGCGCTCCCCGGCCGACGCGGGGCCCACTGGCAGGATCGCCTTCGACATGGTCATGGAGGACAAAACCACAGGTAAACGTTCCACCTGGATCTGAGTTAAGGAGCAAGAAGCCAGTGCAGCGATTTGCAGATTTTGCTGAGCCTCTGAATCTTTGTCTCACTGTGATAGTGATCACAGACAATCCCATTGCTGTAGAGGTCTTGTCTTCTGCTTTTTGTTCACAAAAAGTGAAATGAAAAGATATAATGCAGATTTTTTTACTGCATGGATTTATTTAGAAGATTATTTCAAAGAAAGAAAAAGGGATTTAGAAGTGCCAGGTTATTGTAAGCAGATTTCTTATCCTGAGTGTCTGTTCGCTATTTCCTAACTTTTTAAAATATTCTTTAGGGAAATTAAGTTACTTTTTACAACTAAATTTTGTAGAAGATGCATTTCTATATGTTTATAAGGCTTAACAGCTGCCAGTGCTGGGGTACACTTTGTGCAGACATGTAGGCAACACCCATTAAAAGGCTCTCTCAAACTGTTTAGTGCAACAGAAGTTCATGTTTTAAGTAAGTCTCAGATCCTTAGTTCTTGAACATTAAAAAATAATGCTGTAATGCTTATGCAAGAGAATAGTAAGAGGTGCTTTCAGCAATAAATGTGATAAGTGTAATACATATTTACATGGGAAAGATGGGGTAGTGATATTCTCAGGAGCAATACTAAATAATTCTCATGTAGGGTGAAGAATAAATATATGAATCACCTTTTGTGGTTAACACTACTCCCTGTTCAATTTATATTGTCATTGTCTATTACTGACATTGCCATTAATTTTCAAGTGAATGAGCACTGGTTATTCCATGATGATTGCTCAATCGAGAGATTTTGTGATTCTACTGACGGCGTCATGATCTGCGGGAGCCACGATGGCAGAGAAGTCTACGCAGTCACCCACGACCTGACTCCTACAGAAGGCTGGATTATGCAGTTCAAGGTAAAATCTGTCTGCAACATAATTATTCAAATCCACATTTTGTTCCAGGTCTAAGTAGATCTTTCAGGAGGTAGGATGATGTATACGCCTACACAAGAGCCATTCCCTGCAGGGAAAATTGTTGTTATTAGGCCATCCTCATTTTTCTCACTTACTCTGTGTTGGTCAGCTTTAATACTGCAGGCTGTTCTCAGAGGTGACACATTCTTCTCTTCCAGCACTGTAGTTCCATGGACATCATGTAATAAGGGTATTGCACATCTACCAGGTGCCTATTTTGTTACAGCTGCTTGGTGAGGAAAAAGCAGCTCCACAGTAGTTCGCACTGCTCCTGTGTTGCCATGCATTCACATCAAACTTGCACCCAAACTTGCCTTCGTACACCCCTTTATCTAAATCAAGGCAATAACCCAGCAGTATATGGAAATTGCAAGAACCCTTTACACATCCATCCATAAAGATGGTCTCCCCAATCTGTGGGCTTCTCTGAAATATTCAAATCTCAGGTTGTGTGGGAGGGGATATTTACTTTATTTGTTATGTGATACTGAGGTATAAGGCACAAGTGTCAAAATCTGGAAATCAGAATGTGAGCTATCTAGAAGAAAGCTAAATCAAAATATGGTGTCTATTCTAAGTCTTAGGAATATCAAAGAGATCTTCAGATGACTGGTACCATACAGGCACTCTTACTGCCATCATTTCAAGCAAAATTCTGTAGTCACTGTTCAGGTTCAAATGCTTTTTTAAACTCCACCATCACAATTAATTCTTAATTACTGATTCTCTCTTCTTTATTAGGTTTCTGTTGGATGTAAAACCTCAGAAAAGCTTGCACAAAATCAGGTCCATGTGCAGTATTCCACTGACTTTGGTGTTAGCTGGAGTTACTTAGTACCTCAGTGCTTACCAGCTGATACAAAATGTTCTGGGAGTGTCTCACAGCCATCTGTCTTCTTTCCCACAAAAGGATGGAAAAGAGTAACTTACTCACTGCCTGAAAGCCTTGTGGGCAAGTAAGTATGAATTGGCTACTAATTTTGTCTTGGACTGAGTACCTTCCTAGAAACACAACAGGACATCTGCCTATTCATTTTCTTTCAAGGAAGTTGCAGAATAGCAGTGTTCATGTTCATTACATTATGGATATGTAAAAAATCAATTTCAATAGATACTTCCACTACTTGTGGAAGCTCAGAAGATAGTACAATCATGAGTATATTGTGTTTAATCACATTTCTTCATCTGAGCAAAGTTGTTTTATGCATGTGTCTGGTTTTCTTCATATCTAGTCCTGTGAGGTTCCGGTTCTACCAGAAATACTCAGATATGCAGTGGGCCATCGATAATTTCTATCTGGGCCCTGGTTGTCTGGAAAACTGTAGAGGTCATGGAGACTGCCTGAATGAGCAATGCATCTGTGATCCTGGGTATTCGGGTCCAAACTGCTACCTGACCCAAACACTGAAGGTAATTTTACTGCATGTTTTAAAGAATGAATTTTGGCATGTGTTTGACTGAGAAGGAGAGAGAGGAGAGATTGATCCCACTGGACATTTAACTTTGATTCCTATCAGCCTGAAGACAGTCAAATCCATTTGCAGCCCTTTCATCTGGTTTTTTTTTAACAAAAAAACTGCTTTTAACAAAAATAACTGCATTATTCAAGAATGGGTTTGTTGCTTTGCAAATAACACTTAGCCTGAAAAAGCTGTGATAAAGTTCACTGTTCATCTTTTAATCATCATTATAGGATGTAAATCACCCTTGCACATATGGTTATATTTGATCAAAATAGAAAGATTGTCTTTATTGTGAAAGAGCATATTGAAGTAGGGAATAAAGGAAAATGGCATAAAATTAGAAAATCGATTCACCTGGCTGTTACTCATGTTACCCAATAACAAGTGAGTGGACTCCAGTTAGATATTGCTAATTTAAAAGTTAAAAATAACTAACTTCTCAGTTATCATGTCATCTGAAATACAATTACATGAAGAAATATCATTGTCTGTTTGGAATTTTTAACTAGTAATGTATCCATCACATTAAGGACAGTTGGGATAAAATGGCAGCAATTTTAGGGGAGTTTTACTGCTATCTCCTTAATGCCAGGATTGCTGGTTTTTCTGGGGAAAAATATAAAGTATTTTTTCTCCCATGCATACAGAAGTCCCCCACTGTTGCCCTCTGCCATCAAAACCTTGCCACACAAACACAACATGCCCATTCATTTGCACATGCCAATTTTAATTTGCCGGATTGCTTCCCAAATATGTTAAAATCCAGCTCTAATATATTTTCACATTTAGTTAATTCAGTTCAAGTGGCCAAATACTCAGCCAAAAGGGATTATGTTCAGTCACCCTGAGAAAAATTTGCAGTGTTCTTGAGCCCTTCAAACATGTTTAGGTCAGTTACAGCTGTGGTTATCAAAAAGGCTTAAAATCTTACTTACCTGTGCTTTATGTTAAATACCTGGCTTACAGACTTTCCTGAAAGAGCGCTTTGACAATGAAGAAATTAAACCAGATTTATGGATGTCCTTAGAAGGTGGAAATACCTGTACCGAGTGTGGAATTCTCGCAGAAGACACAACTCTGTATTTTGGAGGTCCAACTGTGAGGCAGGCTGTCACTCAAGATCTGGACCTGCGAGGGGCAAAGTAGGTCATGTTGCCATGTCAATGTCACGGGGAACTCTGTCACACACTGGCAAATCAGCAGGCAGCATAGCTGGTAGCTCAGGGAATTCCTAGGCCACCACAAGAATAGCACTACCTGAGACAGACACTAATGAGATTACGATTCTCAAGGCATTGATGCTTTCAGATGAGTCACAGAGAGCAAAGCTCACCCTAGCACAGTGGAAAGGGTCTGACATGTCCAGGTGAATCAGCAGGTTAATTTGTCCAGAAATGTCCTGGAATCAGCAACTTCTGTCCTGCAAAGAGGCAAGACACCAGTCACTGGGACATCACTCCTGGAGGCACCAGCTGTGTCTCTCACTGAGCTCAGAGCAGAACCTCTGCTGGTTGTCCTCTCTTTGGTGCCCATGCAAGATCCTTTCCACTACTATGCTGTTGGAAATGATGACATATCAGGAGAGCATTGGAACTCTGTCAGTTTAGAGAAGCTAAGGACATGACATGGACAACTTCAGCATCATTTCTCTTGACCACATGGCTTTAATGAAGCCACACACTCTGACTTCTGAAATTCTGCAAGTTTGCTAAATCACAGGAAGGAAGGGGCCTCAGGGAGTCTCTAGTCCAACCTCATGCTCAAAGCCAGGTAACACTGAATTCAGACCAGTTTGTCCAGGACTTTGTTCCATTGGATGTTTAAAAACCTCCAAGAATAGAGATCCTACTGTCTGTCTGTACTGGAACACTTGTACCAGTGTTCAGTTACTCTCAGAGTGATTTTTTTGCTTTTTTTTTCCCCCCGTTAAATCCATTTGGAACTTCCTATTTTTTCAGTGTATGACCACTAGCTCGGAGCTCTGGCCCCAATTGTTCCAGTGTCCTCCACTGACCTTGCCTCAGTTTATCAACTTCTTTTATGTCCTTCATTGATACAAGGGCACCTTAACACATGATGAGCTCCCATTCCACCAGGACTCCCAGGGAACTCTAAGCAAAGCAGCTCCCATCCAGTCTGTCTCTGGCTGGTACATTTGCCATGGGTTAGTCCCTCCCAGGGGCAGTTCTTAGCTGAATTCCATGAGGTTCCCATGAAAATTACTAGGCAATGTTTTTGGAAACCTTTGTAGTACTTGTGCATCGATGTTGCTTGCTTAAAAATGCTGGCATTTGGAACAATTTCAGCATGTCTGCAAACAGAAAGCAACCGCTATTTGTGCAAGTCTAACAGATGTGATCATATACATTTACTCTTAGGTTTCTACAGTACTGGGGGAGAATTGGGAGTGAAAACAACATGACAACATGCCACAGACCGACTTGCAGAAAGGAGGGAGTGCTGCTAGACTATTCCATTGATGGAGGCAAGTATATACTGTAGTTATAGCTAAGCTATGGTTCTGTATACATGCACCATGAATATCTGAGAAGCTGTCAGAGATCCAAAATAAAAAGCTAATTCTTAATTGTAAAGTTATTTTTGTCCATGTAAAGTTTTTTTCCCCCATCTAAAATTTCCATCTATTTCTCACGAGTTTTCCGTAATCCTCCTGCCTTATTTCAGTAATCAGTGGCTTCCACCCAAGTTGATTCCTTTTTACAATTACAAGATTACTCTTGCAGTGAGTAACAGCTGCCAACTATCCTTAGAAGTTAAGCTCTATCGGAAGACATAGCTCTTAGTTTTTATTTCCTATTATCTTACTTTAATTCTTTAGAATATTCTACCATATGCTTATTGCTAAACCTGCATCTGCTCATTATAGGGATATCCTGGACTTTGCTCCATGAGATGGATTATCAAAAGTACATCTCAGTGAGGCACGACTACATCCTCCTTCCCGAGCATGCCCTGACCAACACCACCCGCCTGCGCTGGTGGCAGCCTTTTACTCTCAGCAACGGGATCGTGGTGCCCGGCCCCGACCGGGCGCAGTGGGCTCTGGACAACATCCTGATCGGGGGAGCAGAGATCAACCCCAGCCAGCTGGTGGATACGTTTGATGATGGTAAAATAGGCTGCCACAGCTCACCTGTTGTCTGGCATTATCTGTTCTTATCTTACCTGAGCCCTGAGAGCTTGCAAGCAGACTGTCTTTTATTTTAGCGCTACAAATTTTTCATTTTGTAGACTAATACTGTTTATGTGCTATTCTTCATGCTATCAATAGAAGTGTGTAAATATATATATATCTATATATATATATGTATATTCAGATATGTATGTGTGCACATATATATACACATATAAATTTTTTTATTTCACCCAATTAATTTCATTTAAATTCCTGGTGTTATACTTTTGTTTCATCATGTTTTTTAAAAGTACTATTATTTAAACATTTTAATTACCTCTCTTGAAATGATTGTCTTTATTATGTCTGTTAGTAGCTTGCTGTGTATCATTACAGATGCCATAAATGTAGTGTCTATATCACTAAAGTACTCTATCTAGTGATTCTGTGGATTCATTACTAAACCTTGATGTTTACCAAGACAATGCAGTAATTGTATTTAACTCATCTTAATAGAAGGCACTTCTCATGAAGAAAACTGGAGCTTTTACCCTAATGCAGTCAGAACTGCAGGGTTCTGTGGAAATCCATCATTCCATCTCTACTGGCCAAATAAGAAAAAGGATAAAACACACAACATCCTGTCCTCCAGGGAGCTCATTATACAGCCAGGATACATGATGCAGTTTAAAGTAAGAAATGTTCTCTCTCTCCAAAGTAAACAACACAATGAAAATTCATCTAATGTGTGTCCAGAAATTATTCTTCTTCCAACTAGGATGCTCGATTGGATGAATAAATTAATAGTGACTTTTTACCAGCAATTAAAGGAAAATATGAAGTGTAGGTATTGAGAACCAGAAAGGCTGCATGAATGTAAAATGTCAGAATATTCTGACTGTCTGTATGCTTTTGGGGTTAGTCAGAGGGATTGGAGGTCTAATATCTTTTTCCTGAAATGACTGGATCATCAGATACAGTAGGAATTATTTTCTAAGGTGAGAATAGATGCCATGCAGAATAAACTATTTCCCCCTAATTCGTGAAGAAACAGAAAAGGCAAGGGAGAAGCAGGCTGGAGAGAAGTGTCATATGGAAAATGCAAGTGTGTTCAAGTAGAAGTACCCCTTCTACTTACTTGTGTCATGGCAAATGACCTAAACAATCCGAGAAACATTTCTGAGTATTTTGCTTTGATTTAAGGTAGAATTCTACACAGGGCCAAAGGCAACAAGTAGTTGTTTTCCAGAAATGTTCTTGGTCATTCTTCAAGCACCCTGTCTTAAATAAACCAGGGACTAACATGAAAGTAGGGTTATCAAAATACTAATCCATTTTCTTATTATGGTTTTTTTCTTGCTCTTCTGTTTGACAAGACAGTTCCAGAATTTTCCATCTTCCACTGATCAGTATTTTCACCTTTTCTCTACTCACTACCTATTTTATATTGACTGTCTACTATAATCCCTAAAGCACTGCTTCCCCCACTCAGCATGCCAAAGAAATTATATACAAGAGAAGTCTCTTATGGTTTTTAGTACTGAATGTCAAGACCCTTCCCAAGATGCTTATTTTACCCAGCCTATCTTCTTTTTCCTGTTTTACGACCAAAATTATGATAACCCATCAGCATTTAATAGTTCATATTACTAAACTCTCATTGCAGAGTTTTTCTCTCCTGATTCCCCCTCTTTCTTCACGACTCACAGCAAAGATCTTATTTCTAAACTCAGCTCTAGCATGGCTTCTGTTTGGTTTTGAAATTTAGCATCTTACTATCTAATCAGTAATGCATACTGGGTGCTGTAATCTTTCTACTGTAATATGGAACAAATATGTCTATTGTATTAAATATTCAGAATAATTCTGTTCCTAAATTGGACTGATTTAAAGTTTATGTCCACATGTTTATCATTATGAATTTTAAACTTTATAGGTGCTTCACTTTTGGAAATGCCAAGGAACTACCATATCTTTTTGTTTCAGAAACAATGTTTGTTTAGATATTTAATTTGGACTTTAGAAATGAAGTGTTAGGATTCTGTTAGGAAATAAAAGTAGCAAGAAAGTAAAATTCTTTAAGTAAAAGCAGTACCTGAAGTACTGTGTCTTTTATTTTCCATCCACTTTTGATGGATTTAGCCCAAGTTCTAAGTTTACAATCCCTTATACACCCAATAAAGAAAAAAAAAAAGAACATAACTTGATTATGTATCACTTTAAATGTCTACCTGACTTGTTATAGCAGTTGATTTTATTTGTGCTATAGATCGTGGTTGGCTGTGAGGCAAATTCTTGTGGGGACCTCCACTCAGTGATGCTGGAGTATACAAAGGATGCCAGGTAAATGACAGCAGAATACACAGACCTGAAAAAAAAAAAAGTAGTATGACATTAAAAACCTAGTGAGCTTTTATTTATTAAAGCAATTACTTTGGTATTCATGTTATAACAGAATCTGAACAAAGCCGGTGTGCAAGCACTGGGATTTGTCTACATAACTCCCATAAATTCTCTTTATAATTTATCCCAGATGTTGACAGATTCATGGCATTGAGCTTGCAGTTACAGACATGAGCATGTTCCTGTTAAAAATGTGCTCACAGGAAAACACATCTCCAGGAAAGTGTTTTAGTAGGATACAGGACCAAGCTGTAATGAAGTGGGAGTTATTTAATTCCAAATTGGTCTTTAGCTAACAATAACACTGCCTCATGTGCTGTAGAATAGCAGCATGTTATAATTTGTAAAAATGAAAGTATATTCTGTGCTCAAATGACTGTGGGTGAAAATGTAGCAAATTCTATTGGGACTCTTCTGAACACTGTAAGAAAGAGGCTAAGAAGCAGCCTCCTAAATAAATCCTTCTGTCATGCAGCCTCAAGCAGCTGTATGTACCACACTGCTGGGAGTGCCACCACCAACGATTCCACAACATTCAAACCCTCCCTGGCTGCACCTGTGCTTCAGCCTCTCACCTCATGTTTATTTGTGGCTCCAGAGCATGGAAACTATTGCTGACAATCTCTTGTGTTTGTTTAGTAAGACAGGCAATGTCATGACCCTTAGAAATTACCTGTTTTCCTTTCATTATTTTTTCAGTGGTTCTAAAATTTTTTTTTCTTTTTTTTTTGTTTGCCACAGGACAGACTCATGGCAACTTGTCCAGACACACTGTCTTCCTTCCTCATCTAATAGCATTGGCTGCTCCCCATTTCAATTCCATGAAGCTACCATCTATAACTCTGTCAATACCTCCATGTGGAGAAGAATAACTATCCAGCTGCCTGACCATGTCTCATCCAGGTAGGTTACTGAAAGGTCAGCTCACTGTGGATCTGTAAAATGACAGCTGTCTTGCTGGCACGGTTTACTAGGAACAACTGGTGAATTAAAAATGATTCCTTATTGCAGGATTTAGATCTGATACATAACTCATATTCTTCAGGAGGTTTTTTGTTACTATAAGTCACTACGGCCAATGATGTAGCAGGGTGGGTCTTTCCAACTATTGAAGTCACAGCCCCCTATATGACATTTTTGGTTACATTTGCTGTTGGTATATTAGAACATCACTGTACAGATGTGTTTAATTGCTACATATTGTAATACAGTGTTTGGATTTTGATATTTGCAGTGCAACTCAGTTCAGGTGGATTCAGAAGGGAGAAGAACTAGAGAAGCAGAGCTGGGCAATCGATCACGTGTACATCGGGGAAGCGTGCCCGAAGCTCTGCAGTGGCCATGGGTATTGCACGACTGGAGCCATTTGCATCTGTGATGAAGGATACCAAGGTTCCATTTCTTCAATTTCTCTCTTGTACCTCTACTACAGTCTAATCTAGCTCAAAATTAAACAAAAAGATAAAATTATGTATCATGTCCAAATTCATCACTGGAATGTCTGAGTAACAAATTCAATATTAATAATTTGTCAGAGCTGGAAACTGTATTGAGTCAGCAGTCTCTCCTATCTGGCACTGTATGTAAAGTCCATCCAGCCTTTATTGATTACCCAGAACTGGCTTCCACCCCTGAACATCCTTCTGGGTGCATCCTAGAGGATGCGCAAATGGTATCCAGATGTTGGTGACTGGCATCTATAAGGGACTCCGTGCCCCATCAGGACAGAGTATTCTGCTCTAACCCCTCACTGCAGCTAAGCACATGCCTAATGGTACCTGAGTGCCCTTGGTAAACTCTAAGTGCTTTGTGGGAGTGGAGCCAGTGTTTAATGTCTTCCAGGAGAGCCTCATAACTTTATAAAATCAGATCCCTTCCGAGTTTTTAAACATATTTGCCTTCAACCAGCAATTTGAGGTTTCTCCTGTTGGCATCAATGCAAAACAGGAGAAGCTGTATTGCAGTTCTTGAAGTTATACTGCTGTAAAAATAAGACTCACAGCCTCAATTTTGTACAAATAACTGCTGTATATCAATGTGCACATTATTAATGTATCTGCTGAAATATATTCAGGCTGTATACTGAGCCACACTGTATATTGAGCCACAACCTTAAATGGAATTACAATGACCTGTAACTCAATTTTCTCCATTCTTTCCATTTTTGTGTGTTTTACAACTTCACTGTGCCATTTTTAGGTGATGACTGCTCTGTTTTCAGCCATGATCTTCCAAGTTATATTAAAGATAATTTTGAATCTGAAAGAGTCACTGAAATAAACTGGGAAACCATTCAGGGGGGAGTGATAGGGAATGGATGTGGACAGCTGGCACCCTACGCCCATGGAGATTCACTCTACTTTAATGGATGTCAAATAAGACAAGCTGTGACCAAGCCTCTGGATCTCACCCGAGCAAGGTAGTACTTTGAGCCTAAACAGTTCTTTTAACAATTCATGAGAAAGAAAACTCTTCACATGTATGTGCAGCCATGTGAGCCAGTACTGATGAGGATGGACTGACCTGGCTGTGCCATGCAGTTGGATGTGGCTGGCAGGAAACATTAGGGTTGGCAAAATGCTTTGTGACTTCAATTTGGGAGATGGAGAGTGAGGATGTCAGATGAAAAGGTCAAATGTTTTCATCATGCCCAACAGAGCCCTGTCTATGTAAGCCAGCACTGACAATGAAGCTGTTGGCAAAGACTGGACACCAGACTGCCTGGACCAGTGCCTGAACTGATAAGACAAATTCCATGTTTGTATGGGCCTCCACGATGGTTATGACTAAAGATGCTATTTAGTAATTACAGGCTCATTTTCCCATTTCAGTTGTCAAATAGAATTATATTCACCTGGCAACGAACAGGAGTATCTTTTCCATCTACTGAGCCTCTTTGGCCATGGAAAAACAAATGTAACCAGCCTGTGCTGGCTCTTAGTAGAGTGACAGCTTTCAGGACTGGTTTATATTTAGTTGTCCAAAGCAAGATTAGAAACAGGATGAATTGGCCAATGGGCCAGATATAAATCAGGCTCTTCTCTTCTTACTTGAACACCCAGGAAGAATTTGATATATATTTTTAGGCACTTTATTATATTCAACCTTTATTTGTCCTTGTTAAACTTTTCATACACTCATTTACATATTTGCATTTTTATCCATCTCAGTTTTGTGCAGATATATTGCAAAATTGGATCTACTGCCTGCAACATTATGTTACACACAGTAAACTATTATTTTGAAAGGGGAGCTGTGTTTTAAAGATATGCAAACAGTTTATTTTGCATGTTAAAGTAATGATTCTTGAAAATGCTCCAAGTTTTGATAAGGTAACTGCAATAAACCTAGAAATGCTATTCCTGTTTGAATACTTTTGCATATTGAAAATACCTTTTCTCTCTGTGTTTTACAGCAAAATCATGTTTGTTTTGCAAATTGGAAGTATTTCACAAACAGACAGTTGCAATACCAATCTGAGTGATCCTAACACTGTAGACAAGGCAGTGCTCCTCCAGTACAGTGTAAATAATGGAATTACATGGCAAGTAATTGCACAGCATCAGCCAAAGGACTTTATACAAGCCCAAAGAGTGTCTTATAACGTTCCCTTGTGAGTACCCAGTCACATTCATTACCTCTAAATGCACAAGTTACATTTTTGCTAAGAAATAACCTATCTTTGCATCACTGTTGAAAAAAAAAGGTTGATGAAGAGGGTAGGCAAAGAAGATGACTTAAAGGGAAGGCTGATTAAGAAATTCCAGGCTAGTGTTTATCAATGCACTTGAAAGAAAAACAGAAAGAATACTTGTTTTAGATGAGGAAAAAATCCTCCTTATCTATGTGCATTTTTAACCATTAAACGTTTTACACGTACAATGTGTTGATGTTCAGTGACATAGAAACAGCGCTGTGACTTTGCTCTCAGTTCCCATTTGGGGATAGATAGGGATATGCAAAACACCAGTAGTCTGCAGCTCTCACAGGCTCTTATGTTTGTGTGACAGGGAGGCACGAATGAAAGGAGTCTTACTGCGCTGGTGGCAGCCCCGTCACAACGGAACAGGTCATGATCAGTGGGCTTTGGACCACGTAGAAGTCGTCCTGTGAGTATCAGCTTCACCTCATCCCACCCCACCTCAGAAAGCACTGAAATTTCTCCAGCATGACATGGGTGTTAAGCTCAGTAAGAACCATTGTGGCCCAGGGAATCCTTTCTCAAATGGAAACCTTTAAAATCCTATCTTTCCTGATGCTCTGCCCTGACTGCAAGTCAGTAGTTGAGATGAACACAAAGTAAGTGGCACAGCAGGGGGGTGTGTTGTGCACTATGGAAAAATGCAGGAGGGAAAGTGGGGCTTTATCACCTCCAAGTATTGCTGTGGTCCTGTAATGCAGCAATGACTGTTAAAAAACTATTTTGCTGGGACCTAAGAAAGGATATTCCTGTTCAGCCTTGTGCTGCCGTGTAAGGCTGATCTATATCCTTTCAAGGATACAAAAGATTTTTCTGTATTGTTCATTGCACAAAGTAATGTTGTTGTGCCTCTTAAAAATTCGTGTTAGCAACTAATGCCTTATTCATTTCCTTTTTTAGTAAGAAGGATACTGTTCAGAAACAGGGTTCACTATATCAGGTTCCTATGGTCCGAGCTCTATATTCATCCCCTTGTCAAGATTTTACCAAGTCTGCACCCTCCTGATTCTCCCATTCTTGAGATGGGTTTCGCTGGCAGCTAACCCGTTTTTCCTGTGTTGCATCATGAAGAGATGACCTGCTTTTTCTCTAACAATTTAGTTCCAGTAGAAGTGAAATTCTAGTGGCTTCCTGGGCAGGAACTCATCGCTGGCAGTGGTTGGCAGAGAGAGGCGAGCCTGCTCCATAGATAGGTTCAAACATTCTTTTTATTGAACAATTTAAAAAACAGCAGTGAAGAAATTAGGCTTAGATAACCTCTAGACCGTGTAATTATAGCCATGAGGTTTCTGAATTAGCAAAGACACTGCAAGTAATGTTTTGTAACAGTAGCAAAAATGAATTGTCTGATTGCTAGTTAGTCCTGTTCTCCTTTCCACCGAGAAGCACCAGCTTGCATGGCACTCATATCAACCCCAAACCAAACTGGTCCCAACACTGAGTAACTTTACACCCTCCGCTGCTTTTACACACCTTGCTGGGCTCTGCTTCCATAACATTAAACTTAAAACTGGAAGGAACAGAGGAGAGAGATGGATATGGTTTCTGTTTTAATCAATGGCTGTATGATGCTGCATCAGGAAAGATATGGAAGAGTATGAGCTGCAGGAAGTTCACGGTCTAGAAAACCATGGAAAAGGGAACTGGTCATTCTAAAATATTCACATGTCTTTCTACATTGCAATTAAAAATAAAATGAACAGAACAAATTGTGTAAGAAAAAAAATAAAGTATAATGTTACCCATCAATCCAAGCACTGAATTAGGGACCGTAAGTAGGAATAGAACAGATCTTTAAAAAGTGATTCTGAGGCTGAAATGTGGAGAACTTCTCTGACAATGAGATCTGCCAGGCTGTAGACTAGATACACAAGTTGAGTGGTAACAAGAAGTCGTGAGATATGTTACACTGCAATGGCCGTAGCAAGTAATCACACCTTGCCTAGAGAAGGAACCAGGTGGGCAGACAGTGCCTCCTCCTTTCTATTATTTTATTATTTTAGTCCTGTTAAAGAGCTTTAAGGCTCTTCTGAAAATTGCCCTAAATATCAGGCTAGAGACAGAGGATTTCCACCCTGTTCAAGTGACACCTGGTACAGTGCACAAAGACAGACCAAACTGGACTGATTTCTCCCTTACCAAGTCCTGTGAAACACGGTGCCATTACAGCTTATTTCCCGAAGGCCAGATGTGGAGCTCCATTCCCTGCTAACTACAACACATGAGACATGCTGCTCTCAGGAAGGGCAGAATTACATGCCATGGTACATCTGATTCGTATGCTGGCATGTGCTCAGTCCTGACAGATGCCTTTGACTCCTCTGTTTTGCTTAAGTTCTATCTGCACATTGTAATTAATCAAAATACTCTGTAGACCTCCTGAAATTTATCTGCGAATAACCCACAAGTTTTCTGAAAGGGGACACACTTCCTTATCAATAAATACTCTCATATGGGTTTTCCTGTAGCTCTGCTGTTTCACTTGGCCACCTCACAGTGGTCACTTTATCCCCAGCACTTCAGTTTCTTCACCTGTAAAATGATGAAGACATTCAGTCACCTCCATGGAGTGCTTCAGGTTATCAGAAGGGAGCATGGGTCAGTATCTGTTAGCACTTACCCTAGATGATCCTGCACACACCAGGGCTACCAGAATTCACACTGTGAGTACTAGGCATAGGACTTAGCTTTCATTCTTAATATTCCTACATTTTCCAATAAAAGGTACAGAAGCCCTGCCTGCCCCTGGGAAGAGCAAGCCCCCATTCCCAGGCAGCTCTGCAGCAAGAGGCAAGAAGTCAGTGACCTCTGGGTGCCCTTCCCTCCCACCAAGATTGCCAGGAGAGAGCTCTGTGGGCAATAGCCACCCCAGGGCTCTCTGGCAGGGCTGCAGAGGCACAGCCTGAACTTAAACCATTCACCTGGGTTCTGTAATTACCTCTTCCCATTCATTCTATAGGGCACCATTGGAGTGTCAGTAGGCTTCTGTCTGGCTTATTCATCCCAAAGCTGGGATACTTCAGGAAAAATCTGTGCCTCCTAAATTGGAAGTAATTTCTGTTGGAACTCTGGCCTTGTCTCAGAAGGCCGTGAACATCCCTAGATAAGAACCTGTTGATGGTCCATGTCCAACACAGTCTGTGTTCAGTCCTCTTACAACCCTGCACTCCACCACCCATCTGGATGAGACCCCATACACCTCTCCAGAACTATGAAAACTATCCTCACTGGCCCTGGTTTCAGTCCTAGATTTTCATGTTTGTGACCTGTTTACCCACGTTGATGCAGCAGGCAAGCCCTTGAGGGGATAGAGCAAGGAGCCAACCTACACTAGGAGGTGTGGTTTGGGACACAGATAAATTCCTGGCTTTCCACACATCTCTTCCTGTGTTTTCTTCACTACTCTGTAGGCTAATGGAGGTCTGATTTTCCCAGCCTAAGTGCTGGCTTGACTGCCTGCACCCCCAGGTATACACCTAGGTGCTGTGCCAGCTTTTCCTCAGCCCACAGGCAAGGGAGCCATGCTCTCCTTGAGCAGACTAAGGGCTGGAGTAAGAGGGCAAGCAGGGAAAGCACCTGCCAGCAGGGAGAGCTGATCTGTAGGGATGTAAAGCAAATAAGGATTTTCTTGATTTTATTTCCCATCCAAAACAGGGGACGTCCCTGCTCCTCCCTACAGTGCTCACCCCAGGGGCAGATCTGTGAATACCTGCTTTCATAGCCCAACTCTTCTCAGCAATCCAAAGATTTGAAATTAGTTCTGCCACAGGCCTAGCTGTCAAGTCGTAGTGCAGATACTGCTACAGCTGACGCGCAGTCAAGGTCATGACACTGTTCAGTTCAACTGATTTCTGAGTCAAGGGCCACCATCCTTCTCACCAGCAAACATGGCTTCAGGATGCCATTTCTTTGATTCCTCTTTGCTCCCAAAAAAATTGCTGGGGGGAAAAAAATCAACCTGCAGATTATACATGCATGCAAAATACCTGGCAGTGATAGAAGAAGGCCAAAGGTGGATCCTTTTGTATGTTATTTAAAATCATTCCACTTTTGATTGAACTATTTGAATCACTCATTAAAAAGCAGAATTTTAAAGATTGCGATGCAGCTGCAAATGGTGCTTTAATTGAGCACCTCTTTTAAACAGGTGAAACCAAATACCTGTGTTGATAATGTTATACATTAAATTGATCTTGCCAACTTAACAACAGTTGATGTCTGTCCTGTGGTGGGGAGAAGATACAAGTTGTTATGTTTTCCAGTCCCTTTTAAAGCTAGTGCTGATTATTTCTCATTAGTGCAGGGTTTTTTCTCTCCATTTGTAAAGAAAGCTTTGGGCACAACTCTCATGTGTTCCATGTGGCTCTTCTTAGGATAAAAATGTATTTTATCCCAGGCTTAAGAAATAGAGCTTTTCTGTGCCCCTATACTTCTGCCCTAAGAAGAGCCTATGTCTAACTCTGCATTTCATTTGCATATTTTCTCTGGAAGCACAGCTCTTAGCCTGCCCACTGCACACACACCTCACACTTCTTTGCATGTGCATTACTCAACTGCCATTTCCTTGTGTATAGGGCAGGCCCTTAGAGACATCTCATTAACTTAATTCAAAGTCAAAGGTACTGAGAAATAAAGGGTAGTTATAAGATGAACACTAAAGGTCTGATATTGCTTTCTTTACCCCAAAACTTGTTACGTTGATCCAAAGGAATTTATGTTGTGCAAGGAATGCAAGAAATGTTATCCCCACCTACAATTTATGGTTAACTGATAGCAGAATTAATCCCTCCATAGCCATCACTCCATGCTCTTCATTGTCGAGATATTCTCACATTTTTGGCACAAATGATTTAGTGAGAACTTCTGTTGCATTTGGTACAAAGAATGTTTATCCTTATTTCGGACTATTAAAATACAAATTATATATTCTATATTTAACAAGAAGCGCTCATGTGGAAAAGCATTTTCATCTGCTTCATATTTTTTAGTAAAAAGCAATTATTTGAAAAATGCATTTAAATTAAGTATCAACAGATTTATAATAAAGAACATAAGTAGTTCAAACATTAGGTGACTATCTGAATATTCACAACATTTATGCCAAATTTAATATGATGCGGTTCGTGCTTCTATGACATTTCTATAATGTTTCTAAAAAGTGCATGCTGAATTTTATAGAAAATAAAAATCTAAACATTGATTTGAAATCTGAGGAAATAATTTGTTCAATTTTTATTTTCAAAAGAGACGAAAAGTCCTATATTGCCTCTAAACCTCATCAGGGTTTTATGACTAATCACAGTGCTGCATGCATTGAAAGGCATTTTCTAACTTGTGTTGTATTTCATTGTTTGCTGTCATTGGTTTTACACTAGAATAAGGTAAGTACTTTCCCTGAATCAGTATTTAATGTGTGTTTCTGTTAGCTACAAAATTTTGTCAATGGTGGGTTGCAGAAAAATCATTTATATGCTGAGATGTGCCACATAGGTCATGAGGGCCCTGATCCTGCAGCACTTCCTCAGTGAGCATTGGGGGAAGTTAAACTTAGCAGAAACTGTTCAGCAGACTGTGACATACTGCAGTGGGACATTCACCAAGGCTGTGGGGGGGAAGGACTTCTCCTTCTTCTGCTTCTGATAGGGTACAGTGAGACCTGCCAATGGATAGCACCCAGAGCACTGTATGGGCAGCCAAGGGGCAATTCCCACTTTTTTCTGTAATAAATGACCACAGAGATGTAACCACAGCCAGGCAGTGTATGTCAGTCAATCTGCATGGTGGCACAGCCACATCTGCCCCTTAGACACCAAACCAGTGTCCCCAGGCAGTTCTTTCATTTCATGGAACACAGCTGCTTTGTGCTGTTGCAGTTAATAGATAACACTAACCAGTACATTACTGAGCTCTGGGTTCAAGTTGACTACACCAAAGCCAAAGAATATTTGTCATTGATAGGAGCCCTCAGAACTTCAGTCAGAGCACTTGACTTTTTTCATTACAGTACCTGCCTAACAAAGCATTTGTAATTCAGCACCAAAATTTACTCCAAGCTTAGTCTTGAGGGACATACCTTTGCTGTGTTCTAAGGCTTTTTTCATGTTTAATTTTGTTATTCAAATATTTTTGTTTCCATTTTGTTCCTGTTTTGTGCCCTGTCAATTAAAAACACAGAAATAATGAATGACATTAGTATATACTGGGGTTACGTACTGCGTATTTTTCATTCCATTTGGCTATGTTCCATTTTTATAAACTTTAAATTGCAGCCTTGTAGTTCAAATTGTGCTTTAGGAAACATGCAATAAACATAATGCTCTGCTAAAGACTAAAGATCCAGAGAGACTCCTTCTCATAAATTGCTTTATTGTAGGTATTTTTTGAACATGCCCTAGATAGTTTTAACTTTGCTCTTCTGTTACAGTCTGCATATTGCTTTCATCCAACTAGCACAACTCCAGATACTTCATTGGAAAGTTTCTTAGAATTTCCTACATAAATTCAAGCAGTATTATCTTATGTTTACTTTTAAATAGTGCACTCAAAACTGTCAAACATTGTACAATAGTCACTCCTGTTAATTGTTTTTTTGCTCTGTGCTCCATCAGTAATACACAGATAACTACTTTGGATCTGAACTTTTCTGGTTGACTGATGGTTCAATAAATGCACAGAAAAGACAGAAGGCTCAGCAGGTGCTGACCAGTCCATTACACACTCGCAAAACAGTCTTCAAATTGCCACTGATTTTGAAACAAAAGTTCCCACCACACCATCATGGAAGGGGGTCTATTCCTAATATAGCTTGATGCTGCCCAGCACATTTTGGGTGTTTTGAACAAGAAAACAACAGCAAAAGTACGGTAAAGCCTTTAATCAGTCTGTAAAAATAAAAATTAAAATTACTACTAATAGTATTGAAAGCATTTTTGCACCCACCAAATGCAAGGAATGTGCAAGTACTCTTGGAGACTATATTATGTAACTCTTCTTGTGATTTTGTAAAGCACTATTGATCTCCCTTATACAGTGCTTGCCTCCTACCAATATATAAAATTAATTCCAAAAAATAAAATATAGACCTACTCTGATTTTGTGGTGCAATATGATAAAATACTATAATGCATAGGGTCTACATATTTACCCATGGAAAGAGTGAAAATCATAGTATTTCTATAGCAGGCATCAAGTTTTTCTGTGGCATCCAGCCAGCAGTTGGAAAGTCTGTCTCATGTCAGTGAGGACAAGTCTAAACTACATTACTGCAAGGAAAAAAAAAAGCATTTAGTTCCCGAGAATTTAGATTTCTCTTATTTTTCACACACTGCACTGCTATGGTGTTCAGTGTAAGACATAAATATATGCTTCTTTCTAACACCTTGATCATCTTCCAATGGAACAAAATTAGTTACATAAAATAAGTAAATCTCTTCTGCATTACTAGGTAAGCATTTCTTTGTTCCTTTTTTCAATTTTTTCTTTTCCTTTTCTTTTTTTGTTTGTTCATTGTTTTAAACATCTTTACCATCCCTTTAAGACCAGATACAAAATGGTTGGTCACTTGAAGTGAAATAGAGGCCAGGTGCACACAGCAGTGTCCAAAATGAGTCCTGAACATCTCTGCTGAGCTGTTGCTGAACATAAGCAGACCAAAGGCAGGATGGAGATGGGACAAAAGTTCCTGGGCCAAGAACTGCAGCTCAGCATGTGCCCCATCCATGTGTCCAAGTCTTGCCCAAGCTGAGGTTCTCACAGCCAAGCTCACTTTTAAATCTGACCAGGTCCAGAAATGGCAATTTTTTCAGCCAAACACTTTGCCAGACTCTGTTTGATCCCATGTACCCAGAGCAAAGCTGCTCAGAGTTGGGCTTGTGCTTTCTCCCAGGCCCATCTGCTGTATTTTGGCTGCAGAGCAGCCTTCTCCCAGCAGATAGGTGCTCTATCCTCACCTCATGGCTAGGATGCTCTCCTGGGAGGTGGGATGTGGCCCTGAAGGCCCTGTGTCTCTGAGGAACCACACACTTCCCAAGAAATGGGAATTAATGGGAAGGCAAAACTAAGAACTTCTTCAAGCTTCAATGGCAGCCACTGTCAGGAGCAGGTTTGGGGTCATAATTTCCCTCCTGCCTTCATCAGTGAGACACCTGGCATTGGAGCAAGGGTGACATTCCACCCTGATGACTTAAGGACCCAAATGAAGACTGAAGTGCAGTGCTGCTTTGCACTTGAGCTACCAAATGGCATTAAAGTTACATACACTCACCACTATCAATCTCTCACACCTCACACATCAGCACAGACCTTTCCTTTTCACGTGAATAAGTCAACATTAACCCCTCTCTCAATTGCCAGATGCTCTAGAGATCTACCTTACTGGGACAGTGCCAAAAGCTGTGCCAAGTGTACATCTGTTTTCTCTCATTGTCACCAGGAGCCCGGTCTTTTTTTTATCCTTGTTTGTACATTCCAGTGGCAAAAAAAACCCCAAAAATTAAAAATTGCAAAGCCTTGGAAAACTAGTCAGGAAGTGACTTGGATTTGCTTAGAGGTTTATAGTCTAGATTTTGACTTGACAACTTTTGATCAGTTTAGTCAATTGTGTTCAAGATTAGCTGTAGAAAAGGGTATAATTTTGTTAGACAAACTGGTTTAGATTAAATTATCATACTACAACAAAACCTATTTTTGCTTGTGGAGAATCATAGTTACTTTGCAAAGCAGACAATTACTCCTTTTTCCTAAGGGCCACATTCACTAAAAATAAGTTTATGCACTAGAGAGGAAAGTATGACTTACTACATTATGAGTGTTCACTTCTTACTCACAGACAAAACTCACAAGTGAAAACATTCCTTGAATGCACAAATGGGAGATCTGTTGACTGCAGGTCTTCACAGATCGGCCCTCTCATGGTTCCTTCTTCCCCCAGTGGGAGAAGTAGAAATCTGCATTAGGTGGGATGGGCCTTGTCCTCCACATAGGTCTTCCAAACAAGGGTGCCTTCTTAAATTTGGCTGCAAATGAGCTCTCTTGCTTGGTCTCCTCCCAGACATGAGGATGCTTATTTCCCAGATCTTCCTTTCCTTTTGGAAGAGAGTGCACAGGGACGGGAAACATAAATCTGAATAAAAGTGTTGTACTTCACTTCCTGTAAAGTAAAAGTAGAAGATAACGAAGTGGAGTAAAGCTTTTCTTCTCTTCTCAAGATAAAGTAGTTAATGATCAAAGAAGGATAACTGGAGTACAAAACCCCCATAGAGAAACACTATGAAGTGTGCATACAGTTTTAGTGAATCTGGCCCTAGGCAGCACCAGTTTTCATTAGCTGAAAGCTCTTAACCTTTCCCTAAGGTAATGAATTGTAAATGAAAGCCAAGTGGGACAGATTCTCAATTGCCTTGTACGTCGAAGTTAAACAAAGAGTATGCTTCACACCAGTTTGCACAGACTTAAAAAGTCATGCAAGGACAAAGAAGAATCACTCCCACTAGCTCACTGCTCCAAAAGGATTTACACTATGTATAAAAGAAACTGACACTCTCTCCTTCTTCCACCCTTTGATTTCAACAGCACTCGCAAACAAAATTACATGATGAATTTTTCACGGCAACATGGGCTCAGGCATTTCTACAACAGAAGACGAAGGTCACTTAGACGATATCCATGAAGAAACGAGAAATTTATTTTTTCTTCCTCCCAACATGTGATGTGTTGCTTTCCATTCTCCGAGTCTAGCACTGCATCTGGTATCAGGACTTTTCTGCAACTGGCTTGATGAATAACTGAAAGCCTTTCTCAAGACAGAGTATACACCACTTTTTCGCACTGTGAACTAATGAGAAGTGACTTATTTTCTCATAGGTAAATGTTTTAATGTTGATGTGTCTGTGAAAATTGTGATCTGTTGTAATATCAGTTACAGTGGCAGTATTGGAAGTAAGCAACTAATTCTGTTTAACAGGAAAAAAAGTTTAAGCACAAAGACTTTTCAGATTTTATGTTTAT
The DNA here is from genome assembly GCF_000738735.6 of Corvus cornix cornix. Classification (NCBI taxonomy): domain Eukaryota; kingdom Metazoa; phylum Chordata; class Aves; order Passeriformes; family Corvidae; genus Corvus; species Corvus cornix. The sequence goes on along the minus strand of NC_047057.1, from coordinate 11,916,700 downwards.
AAAAATCTACATACTAAGTACAGAATTTAACATTCTTTGTCACATAGGTATTTAAGTGCACTGTATTTCAGCTCTGTGTCATTTTATAAGATTAAGTTATCATTGTTTGTCCTCTTTGTATTCTCTTCTACAACATGACACATTGGCACTGTATTTACTTGTTTTGTTGTTGTAATATTTTTGCTGCTGATTTTTGGGCTATTTACCTTCTTAAAAAATGTATTAAAAAATAATCATCAAAGTACCTAATCCAGGATATAATTGCAAAAGTAGTTGTAAAGGCATTGATATCCTTCGGTCTTATTCTTTGATATGTCTGTTGGTTAGCATTGTTTTGTGGATAAAAAAAGAATGCTTGACATTAAACTTTTTTCTACTAAGGATTTGTGAATTAAGCCCCAAACAGAAATTCCCAATTCCCTGTCTAAATGTAGTCAGTTCTCTGAAACTGATTTACTTACAGTAACTGCCATTTGGTGTCTGTAGTAATGAAGTGATTTGTAAACAGTGAACGTTTCATTGTGTTCTCTTTGGTGTTTGTTTCTATTGCGGGTCATGTTTGTATCTTCTAACAAAGTTGTATCTACACCAGCAACGTTATAATGCCCCTATAGCCCTAAACTGTCTATTATCATAAATAAAATGCTTCACTTTATGGTGAACCAAGCTGAAGATCCATGCTTCAATAAAGATAATGTCAACAAAGAATTCTGATGTTAGACTTTTCAAGCCATGTGGGCTTTACATGAAATCATAAATGAAATTCTTCTACTAAATACCTAGATTCTAAAGCAAACATCAAGGTTATTTTTTAATATTTAGCACATCACACTTAACAGCACTTTGCAAATAACACAAATGAAGAGATATCCACAGTCCCACCTATGGGCATAACATGGTCCTTGGAACAGGTCCTGGCGCAATGAATGAAACAGGACCATGGACCAATATGCACTCTTGCTTTATCTGCAAACCAGAAAGTGTAAACCACTGTTTCCAAGCTCTGGCAACACGAGTGTGGCACATAAGGAACCTGGTTCCAAACAGACAAAGCTGGTAATTCTTAGAATCATAGAACCATTTAAGGTTGCAAAAGACCTTTAACATCAAGTCCAACCATTAACCCAGCACTGCCAAGTTCACCACTAAACCATGTCCCTAAGCACCACATCTATACATCCTTAAAATACCTTTAGAAGGGGAATGGTGACTCAACCAGTTCTCTGGGCATCCTGTGCCATGCCTGACAACCCTTTCAGTGAAGAAATTTTTCATTACATCCAATCTTAACCTCACCTGGTGCAAGCTGAGGCCATTTCCTCTTGTTCTATACTTTGCTACTTGGGAGAAGAGACTGATGCCTGCCTCACCACAGCTTTCTTTCAAGTAGTTGTAGAGAGCAATAAGGTCCTCCTTGAGCTTCCTTTTCTTCAAGCTAAACAATCCCAGTTACTGGAGCTTCTCCTCATCAGAGAGAAGTACCATATATACCTGCTGTGCTCTTACATCGTGCACATCTGCTTCTAGCACTATATCTGTCTGAAACAAAATGGTGTTTGCTACAGATCCATGTTCAGCTGAACATGTGTTTAATTTTTAGGAGGTTTTTGATCACAGGTACCTGAGCAGTGCAGAAAAAAAATGAGATCATTCAGTGACCAACTAGTCAACACCTTGGCTTGGTCAAAATTATGTGACAGACCTTTGGATGATCTGGAAACTTGCTGCAACAGTCCAGCCTCCTGCAAACTCACTGTACTGTTCTGGAGAACCAGTGTACTTTGTGCACTTCCAATCCCTGAAACAAGATAAAGGTTCTATTCAGAAAAATAGCAGGAAGACAAAACATGAGGGTATTAAAGAATATAACAACTTAATGTTTGGGCAAGCGATTTTAAAATATTGTAATAAGAGTTTTGCCCATTGAACAAACAAAACTGCAAGATATAAACATTCCTATTTTTTAAGATAGTTTTATTTGCTTTAATATATCAATAGAAGGGTGATATTTCAATCTAAAATGCATGTGCAGCTAATGTGCTTCCAGGGAATTAATTTATTTTAAAGACTTTAGATATAATGAGGCACTTTGCCTGACTTTTCAGGCAAGAGATCAGCATAATCAGAGAAGCTGCTTTTCACAGTTGTGTTTCTTTCCTTTGAATAATGTATGCAATTACAACTACAGTGGAATACAAAGCATTTTATCCAAACTCACCACAAACTCTGCACTGGCTTTTCTCTTCCTCACTGGGAGATTCCCAAGTGGTATTATCATTTGAGCCCTTTCCAGATTCCAGGAAGTTCTTCCTTAGACTTTTTCCATTCCTACAACACCTCGCATAGCATACACATATGGTATGCTCAGTAAATGTGGGGGTTTTTTTATTTTTCATCCCATATGGCTGAAAACAATGAGTCATCTGACATTAAACAGTTGTTAAAATAGCAAGGGTGGATAACAGATAATCAATGGCAATAAAAATGCAATAAAATATACTAATAAGCTTATCTACTGGTGTAAAACTTTGGCAGACATAACTATGAAAACTGACTTTTAGTACTTTTAGTATGCCTTATAGTCTTCCTCATTTCTCCTGTCAGCTCACTAGCCCATGTTCCCATAGAATAAGGAGAACATAAGAGAAATTAAACAAAAATACAGGAAAATTCAACTCTGACCCGCTGGAGTTCCCGAAATAAACAAAACCTGAAGTTCTCATAATTTTACCTAAATGTTTTTCTCTTGAGCTTGCTTCATCCAAAGATGATAACATTGTCTTAATGGGAGGAAATATGCAGAGCACCAATATTTTTGAAGGACCAAATCCAGCTTTGCAGGATCTTGACAATTTATAGAAAAGGGTAGTAATGAAATAACACAGCAAATACACTCAAGGACAAGACATTGTCAAAGAGCAAGGTACCAGCACACAAACTGGGTAAATACCGGACTAGACAACAAAACTATAGAAGTAGAATCAACAGCATAAAGCAGTTCTTAAAAATGCCACTTTGCATTGCATCAGTGGAAGTATTTATGATAAAACACAGTAAATATAAATACAGCTACCAGTGCCGGTAAAACAGACAGCAGTTGTCAGCTGTTGAGCCCTTCACTTAAATACAGATGTAAACAAGTTGGAGATATTGCAAAGTACTGCGGCAGAAACAAGACCCTTGAGCCCATGAGGTTCCAAGTAGAGAGAGTTGTTTAGTCTAGAAAGGAAAACATTTGGAAAGAGACATGACAACATCCATAAACATGGTTCTATGTTTTACTTACTTGCTAACCCTTTAGGGCAAATGTTACTGGGTGGAAATGCTGCCACAGCATCACCTCATCATTTATCCATTAGTAGTTAATGGGGTTGGTTATTATCAAAGCAGGAAGCCAGTGTAAGGCCCCAGATAAACCCCACTCAGATCAGCTTTGTAGTGAGGTTTAACTAATGACTCAACACTGGAGGAACAGGAACAAGCCAGCTGTAAAGGGGAGCTACCTTCATCCTGAGCTGGCAAGGGAGCCTCAGAACGAAGCAAGGTCAGCAAAAGGGCTTGCCTATGTTAAGCATGGCCCTAAAGAGCTCTTTAGGGCTGTTAGCAATCCAGAGCAGCTGAGGCCATGCAAGCACTTGCAGTGCATCCGTGAAGGAGCAGACAGAGCACCCACCATCCACAGGTGGTGGATCTGTTGCTGGAAGAGAAGACCATGGGGTATGAGGATGCAAGCATTGTACAGGGGACATGTGGATGAATTGTCCAATGTTCTCCTCTGCTGCTGCTGTTTTCTGACTTTTGCTTTTTCTTCCCCATGTTATTCCTGGTTCAGCTGAAGGGACTGAGCTGGCAGTAAGCCTAAAGACTTAGGCCCTGTGTGGCTAATTACTACAGAGCCTGATGGGGAGAGTTTGAGCTGGCACGTAGCAAGGCAGGGCCAAGCAAAAATGCTGTTCCAGGAATGGACGAATACCATACTGGAGGATGATGATAAATGCTGGGTTTATAGACTGAAACAAATTTCTTAAGCTTCTTTTAAAAAAGAAGAGAATGTGGTTGTGTTTTTGAGCTCTGCTACTCAGGGGAGATCTGTGCAAGGTGGTGGCAAAGAAGCCATGTCAGAAGGCTCAGGTGTTTCCCTGACTCTATCTGGCAGAACTCTGGGAGGTACTGTGTAGTCACAGGTTTCAGGGCTACTTCTGCATTAGGATGACATTGCTGATACCATGAAGCTTGCTGATCCCCTCAGGTCCCTCTTTCCCTGCACACTGACCATGCGCATACATGCCAGCCCTCTGCTGATAACCTAAAGCTCCAGGTGGGCTAGAAATAGCACATGCAAAGCCATTCAACTGGTTTATACTCACAACTGGACAGCTGATTTAAAATCACACCCTTCTCAGGGGATATTTTAAATTATTTGAGTTCAGCCATTTTCAAGGAACTTCAGTACAAAAAAAGGAAAATGTCCCAATGTTTGGGCCTCTGCTAGAATAACTGTGTTATCATGGACAAGAACAAAGCTTGACATGAGTTATGTGTCTGTATAGGACGTGTGTAGGAACTAATTAACAGCAGCATTTTAAGAACCAAGCCTACTGCCACTGAAATCAGTGGGAAAACTCCTGTACATTAAATGTGTTTCACTTCATATGGAAATGTCCACCTCAGCTTTACTAATTCAGCTGGTTTGACCTGTCCTAGGACCTGTGTAAGACTACAAATATATACAGGGGTTTTTCTGCCTTAGAAAGCTGTATCATTCTTAGAAGATCCATGAGTGTAGTTAGGGCATGGTGGGGAGTGAGCCAGTCAATGGAGCCTATCTGACCCATTTGGGATGTTTCATATGGGAAGTGTATGCCAATGGCCCAGTGGGAAGTGTCAGAACTCTGCACTCCCAGCCCCTCAGCCACCTTCCCTGCCCATACTCACCATCAGCAGCTGTCAGAGGAAGTTAAGAAACAACCAGCCCAACAGCTGGGGCTCCAGGCAGCTGTGAGTGCTGGATCTGGCCTTTGACAGCACCTTGCAGCTTTCCTTGCACTGCTGGAGAGCAGTGGCTTCCACTGCTCCATCCCCTGCAAGCTGGCTGAGCCTCCAAAGCTCCCACTGAGCCCCCAAAGCTCCCATTTGAACCCTCTGTCATCACACAGCTCCAGTGGCGTGTGTGCACCCTTAACTTATATTCCCCAATTATCCTCCACAGTAGTGTTTTTACTCTTCTCAATTGTCTACATTGTTTATTCTGTATTAAGTTTCCCTCCCTATTCTTGTTTTGACCAAAAATCCTCTTCTCATCTTGTTGCTACTGAGTTTAGCACTGTATCAATCCCTGGCCTTCTCCCAGAGCTGAAGAACCACAGCATCTTTTACCATTTTAGACAATGCTGGAAAGAAGCAATAAAAAGAATTATTAACCTTTGAGTGTGTCAGACTAAAACGCACCAAGAAATTAAAACCAGCTTGTACTTAAATGCAACCATTGACACAATTAGCGTAACATAATCCTCAGGATTACCGGAACATTCAAAATACTTTGCACCTGGGTGGACTTTTCTAGCAGGAAGTCTGCTAATCTGTGTTGGTTTGAGGCTTTCTCTTCTCCTTTCCCTTTGTGCAGGGTGTATAAACAGGTCTTTCTGTTGTATGTTACTGCAATTTATGTTTTACTGGCAATAAAGCATTTCAGAATTTCACTACCAGGCCACACCTTCATAAGTGAATTACACCTGCATTCTAACACAGGCTACAGATTTCCAAGTTCAGAAAAAAAAGAGCTTTTTGGATCAAACTATGAATCAACAGAGATGTGCTTCCCAAAGTATCTCCATTTACCCACTTCTGTGTAACAATGGCATCCAACATCATTTCACATCAAGTCTGATGTATGTGGCATTATCTATCACTCTGAAATTTTTCAACAAAATGTCTTTTTGTTACAGCCTATTTTGAATAAACAAATCTTCTAAAGGCAACTTTAGAAATGTTTTGATCTGGAAATTTCTCAATTTGACAACACTGAAATTTAAAGTGCTGTATTTCACCTTGAATTCATTTGAATTTTATTTAAGTTACTCTTCAATTCTAACAAGGGCTACCATGTAAAGGAATCATTTTAAAGTTTTCAAATCCTATTCAAGTCCTGTATACACCGGTTTCACAAATTTTTTCATGGTCTTAGTGCGTAATTTCAAAGCTGGAAAAAAACTTCCATGAATTCTGTGAACAAACCCAAATCTGGGAAGTGGGAAAACATTTTTGTCTTGGGTGAGAGAGAGCTACTATTACGATGGAAAACATTATAAACCAAGGACTGAAAGATGTGATCTGTGAAGGCATTTCACTACTAATTCTTTCATATTCACAATGAAATTGATACCTATGTATTCTTTGAGCCCCGTAAAGAAATAAAAAACTACACCCAGATAGGTATTTGAAAAAAATTCTCAGTTCAGCTGCTCAGACACTGGAATAGGTTGCCCAGGGAGGTGGAGTCACCATCGCTGGAGGTGTTCAAGAGGCGTCAGGATCTGGCGCTGGCCGATGTGGTTTCGGGATTACAGGGGCAGTGCTGGGTTGACGGTTGGACGTGGTGATGTTGAAAGACTCTGCCAACCTTGCTGACTCCACGATCCCATGACTCTGCGGTTCCCTCCGAGCGCTGCGCCCCGGGCGGCTCCGAGCAGGGCAGCGCCCGCGCAGCCCGCACCGCCGGGGACGCGCGCGGCCCCGCGGCATCCTGGGACTCGTAGGCCGCGGCGGGGACGCGCCCGGCGGGAGCTGGGGGCGGGACTACGAGTCCCAGGCGCGCCCGCGGCCGCGGGGCGGGAGGGGGCAGGAGGGGGCGGGGGCTGGCGGCCGCCCCCATCCCTGTGCTCCTCACCTTGGAGCGAGCGGCGGCTGCGGCTGCCGGGCTGGATGTGCCGGGCTGGAGGGAGGCGGCGCCGGGAGGTGAGCGGAGCGCGGCCGGCCGGGCCGGGGGTGAGCGCGGCGTGCGGGGTCGCTGGCGGATGGGCTCTCTCCCCTTGAGCGGATCTCCCCTGAGGGGAGCGAGCCTCGCCGCGAGGAGCGTCGGTGGGGTCGGGCTGTCCCGGTGCCCGTGGCTCCTGCTCGGTCAGCCCGGGCCGGGGTGGCCTGGGGGTCTCACCCCGTGCCGCCCCCGCTCCCTTGGCCCCTCGCCCCGCGCCGGCCCCGGCCGCAGCCCCGCGTGCGGCAGCAGCGGTTCGAAGGCAGCGCCGTGCCGGGGCGGCGCCGCTCCGCGCCTCCCGCACCGCCCGGGGGCTCCGGGCAGCGGCGGCGCCCGCGCTGCTCGGTGCTGCTAAACGCGCAGCACCCAAGGGGAAACCGGAGGGAGGGTGAGAGATCAGTCATTTCCTCGTCTTTTGGCTGCACGCGACTGTAAGCTGCGGGCTGTCAGTTTCCGTCTAAGCGACTCTCCCAAGAAGCCCTGTAAAAACAAAAACTACCTGCTTTGCACTTCCATTACTAGCTTCAACATCAAGACCTTCAAAACCTTTCCAAAACCTCGATTAATCTATTTCCCCCCCCCCGCCCCCAACCCCTTCACGCGCTTCCAATTTTCAGGCAAAGAAGAAGATTTTGCCTTTCCTTGTGTCAATGTTTTTCAACTTGACGAACTGTGGGAACATTTTGAACTCCTTACAAGGGATCAGTGAAAGCAACTAGGAAAAGCCAGCCAGAAGAGTAAGTAGGCTTAAATTTGCCGTGCTCGTTCCCATGCTGCTATTGCAAAACTTTTAATTGTCTGAACACTGAAATATGGTTGAAAGCTTTTTTCGGGATGCTTCGAAATTTCAGAGGACCCAAGTGGCCGTTGCAGCAGGCATTTAGGGATACTCCAGTAGGAAGGAAAAGAAAAAAACATTAGATTGCTGCCATTATTTCTGCTGATGAATCAGCAGAATATACGTTCTATCTATACATATATCTATCCCAGTAATACAGTTGTACAGCACTGGGTTTTATGTGGATGACTGACTACAAGGGTCTGGGCACTGGAACATTTTGGCTGAAGTTTTCACAAAGGAAGACTAAAATCTGCAAACAGACTTTTAAAATGTCTTTTACTAAATGTGCAGTAACAGGTTAACAGGTGGGTTAACAGGTGTCTTGATTTTTATTACAGAATTTAGTAGGATGCTACTTTACTGCCACTGTAGAAATAGAAGAACTAAGGTAATTAACTGTGCTTAACTTGTGTTTCAGAAGTAAGCACGTGCAGGTAGCTTGCAGTGAATTAACTCTGTGGGGATCACCTCTTGCCTTCCTCAAGGGACAGTAGTCACACTTTGAAACCCTTGGTTTCTGACAGTGCTAAGCCTTCCTAAGACACGATAGCTGTTTCAGTTCCACATTTAGCAGTATTCTGAACTGAAGTGTTTTGTTAATCGTCTTGCACTGTACTGTGAAACATCTCTGAAATGTAGTGTGGAAAAGGTATAGGGAGGGAATGGAGTTTTGCACATGCAGAGCTGCTGTTGGTAGCTGATAAAGCATATCAATTTGTAGTAGCATTTACTTCCTTGTATAGGCTTGAGAGTATTTAACTCATCAGTCTCATTCTTCATTGCATTTAAAGGTATCTGTATGGGGGGAGGTGGGACAATATTGAGTTACATTCAGAATCAGATTTCAGAGAGGGAAAGCTCTTAAGTCCAGTAAGAAACAAGCCTGCTGCTGCATCCATGCTTGGGTTCTGGTCACATTTCCTCTGTCTAAGTAATGTGTCTGGAGCTGATGTGCTTTTTTTGCTTGTACTGTACAAACTCTGTGTGCAGGGTAACAGTTTGCTTAAAGGCTGACATGATTTAAAAAAGTGAAGATGTTTGAGCATAATCCATGTGAAAGGCCTAGGAAATTATGACGTTTTTAACCTCTGGCACAAACTGATCCCTGTTTTCTATCCTGAATACTTACTAAAGTGCTCTGTTGGATTCAGCCATCAGATCCTACAACTTGGAGCACTGAACAGCCATTGCATCTCACCTTTTGTTTGAAATGTCTAGTCCATTACTGTGGTTCAAATCATATCTTTAGCACAAAGTTCTTCATGGGTATAGTAGTCTGTCCCCAAAAATTCTGTGTTTTTAGAACTTAATTATTCCAAAACCACATGGAAAGTTGGTTATTTAGTGTGATGCTAAAATCATGGAAAACAGGCACAGATCTAGCACATGGCTGTAACACTTGCTTTTTTGCTAATAACTTGAGAAAGAAGAACCAAACGTATGTTTATCTGCTTTGACTATTGTTACAGTATGGACGGACAAGTATTGTCTTAAACTACTATTTTTTTGGACTGTAGCCTCTGTAAATGAAACTAAGACTTTTGTGCAGCCACTGAGTTTCCTGGAAAAGCACAGAGTCCTTTGAGTCCTCTGCCTCTCTTGGTGTCTGCCCGATGAACTGCTGACTGCTATTTTTTCTTCTATTTTATTGCTGATGTATTTTTTCTGTAAGAGCTGGTTTGCTGAAGCTTTCTTTTCTGTTTTTTTTCTATCTGATTGTTTCGTAACCTGTAACTTTTAGCACAAGAAAACCATGCTGAAGCTAAAACTCTCAAGTTCTAATTAGCCTATTGATTTCCCAGTTAACTTAATTGAATTAAACACCATCCTTATTCAGATGTTTCTTCCCCCAGATGTGTTAGCCAGCAGAGTGTTGTCCTGCTAGATCGTATTTTGTGATAACTATTTATTTCATTTTGTGCAGTAGCAAGCTGGGAAGACCTTACGTGTGACAAACAATGGTGTGATTGCCTTCCTGGGAGGTTTTTGACAATTAATCTGTATTTTTACTGCCTGGGTAGAATCTTTTTTTCTCCAGCCTTCATTGAAAGCTTACTGGTTTTGCCCAGGCAGTGGTTCAAGTTACACTGCTCTGCTTTGACTGTTATACACCATTTTGTATGTCCATTTCTGTTTGTGTTCTTGTGTTGTTGTGGTTATTGGGGAGGGTGTGGGTTAGCTAATTAATAGATTTTAATCTGTTAATTGAAAGCCTGAGATTTTGACACATAGTCTGGGCTAGAGCAAAGATCAAATTGCTCCTTTCCATTTATTTTATGGAAATTAGGTTCTGAGGCAGGGCTGAGATTTGAGAACTCCTGAGAAAACCTCTCATAACTAACCTCTCATCCCATGTTGGGCAGGGCTTTGAGCAACCGGGTCTAGTGGAAGACGTCCCTACCCATGGCAGGGGGGTTGGAAGTAGGTGGTCTTGAAGGTCCCCTCCACCATTCTGTGATTCTAGGGCACAGACAGAATTTTCCAATCCAAATCAAAGATTGCTGTGTGTCTGTTGTTTGAAACATCCTGGTTGGAGTTCAGTCTGGTAGGGACAAACCAATTAAGCTCAATTAAGGATTGAACTAATTTTTTATTACAAAATTTCTACGTGGTTTTCATGGAGCAGAATTTAAAAATCCATACCCCATGCAGGAGAAAACTTGGATTGCTACTCAGAGATGCCCACAGGGAGCTGCCTGTTCCTGTTCTCACAGAGCTCTACTAAGCTCAGGCAGATCTGAAGGATGACATCAGGAACAAAACTACATATCTTTCCTAGATATGGACAACTGTAATGTCTTCTCTAAATACAGAAGTTTTGCTGCTGCTGCTATAACTTTGTAGCGTAACACTGTTCAAGTCCTTTCCCAGAGAAAGCTATACCTGAGTTCATTTACCTCTTCAGCATCTAACCCTGCATCTCCTGCTTTACCAGGATCCTGCCACAGATTCACAGCTTTGACGTAACATTGTTTTCTAAGCCCTCGCAATTTCTTTCAGGTTTACTGTTTCTTTATCGACTGTCTCTGGTTCATTGCATTTTTCTTTTTGGAATTTTGCACTGGGCTTCTTGTTTGCTTGTTTTGCTTTCTGTATTATATGATTCTAGTTCTATTTCTTTGCCAGTTTCATGTTTAAAATCAAATATATATGATCTTTTTTTGGTGTTTCATTTATGTCCATATAGCTGAACAGGTGACTTGAGTCTAACTACAGTTGTAGTGAATCTGATTTTATTTCTTCCCCGCATTCTGGTGACATTTGTTTCTTTTGTGTATGTGTTCCTGAGAAAGAAAGAAAGAAGGAAAGGTTCTTACAAGAAGAAATCATCAGAAAATTACTCAATGAACCTTTCTTCATTTCATTTGACGATCCTCAACCCAGATACCCTTCTTGCTCTTCCAGTTGCTTCATCAAGACACTCTGTTCTAGTGTAGCTGTTGCAGGAATCCATTCATGCAGGGTTGTTCTGCCAAACACACTTGGAGTCATTTGGAGAAGTTTTCAGCTCTGTGAGGGTTGGTCTTCTTGTCTGTGCCGTTAAGAACAGACATGGGGCTGTCTCACATTAAAATTTCATCAGCTACAGAAGAAATATGAAGCCATAAGGTGAACTGCAAATAAAGCAGGGGTTTGCTGTGAAATACTTATTTGAGAAACTTCTCTACACATTTTTTGCTATTCTATTTTTAAATATTTCAAGCAAAAGCAGTGTTGGCCTGTGTCTGCCTTGCACTCATGGCCTTTAGGTGTAACCTTGGCATCAAAATGTTGAGGAAAGTTATTCCCACTGTCTGGCACACGCCTTCAGATCATGAAGCAACACTCAAGTACATAGGAGACAGGAGAATGCTGTTGTTTAGATAACATCTTAACCAACAGTTCCATAAATGGGGACAGAATCTATCATAAGTCATGTTCTGCTTACTGCTCATACAGGATTTGCTTTGATACCTAGTGCAGAAAAAAGATAAACACAAAAAATGTGTGTTACAAAGTAGCTTCCAAGAACGAAATGTTTGCAGATCCTAACATGGATAGGGAAGGTCTCAGAACTATCAGGACAAGAGTTGCAGCTTTGATAAAAAGTTAGCACTACTACTTTACCAAGGAGTGGCTGCCCTATGCTGAAGTTCTGTGTTGCCTTTCAGAAGCATCAGTTCTTCAGGAATTTGTTCAGGCAGTGGCAGTGGCTGTAGCCTGTTTTGCAGAGGAGCAGATCCTTTCAGAATGTGTTAGAAAGAGAGCCTTGTAGAGATTCCTTGGAGACTTCAAAACCTCATGTGATTTAAGTAATGTAGTTACTTTATGCCATGTTTTCAGCAGTGAAAGTGGAATATAAATTTATAATCCCATTCTAAACCCTCTCTTCTTCCCTTTCTGCACCTCAGTCATTTCTTCCTCTGACCACACTGTTCTACTATCCTTCAGTTTCCTCTGTGACTTGAGAGGTTTGCACTGTAAACATGATGACTGAAATGATTTTGGTTATAAATAACAGCCTTCTATTTTTTTGTTGTTTATTTTTAACTTGATGCAGCACTTGAGAGGCTAGTGATATGTGTAAACAGAGTTGATGAAGCAGAGAGGGGAGAATTCTTTTGGTGGCTTCTCTGCAGAAGGAGGTGTATCATAGAATGAAGTAATGTCTTTCTGCACAGACACTTGTTTGCTGTCTGTGTGTTCCACTTAGCCTGAAAAAATGAACCAGCTGCTGGAGGTCATTGGTGCACTGAGATCACACGAAGTACAGAAATTATTTTGGCTTAGCTTGGTGTGTATGCATGATCTTGATTTATGATATCTCCTCTGATCAACTGGAGCTTTATGATGAAAACTGCTCCAGCAAAGTTTTTGGCAGTGGATTTTCTCTGGAAAATGAAGCTGGCTAATGATTACCTGTCTCTGAGGTGGTATATGTCCTTATCAGTCAACTTAAGCACAATGAAGGGGTCATCCACCGTGGTACCATTCTGATTATCTGATTCCACTATCACTAGCTACTGCTTTTGGCAAAGGGAAAGAAGATGGCAGACTAGGATCCCAGGTCACTGAAGTCACAAAAAGCAGGAATAAGAATGATCATATTGCCATGGGTTCTCATGGTCATCAGTGTGTTTACACTGGAAACAGAAGTCATCCCTTATCTATATTTCAGAGGGAAGGAGACCAGAGTTCTGCTGCTCAAAGTGTTCCAGGTGTTTGTCTTATGTGGAATTGATTAAACAGCTCAATCATCCTAACAGGTTCCTTAAACATTCTGTTGATGAAAATAAACATAAGATTGCTGGTTGAGAAGAGATACTGTTAAGACACTGATGAATTCATTAGTCCTTGGAATAAACCTTTGGACACTAAAGTATTTTTTGGCAAGGAACATGAAATATAATTTACCTCTTATCAGTTAAATAATCTTATTATTTTTAATATATATCTAATTTGTTATCATTTTGAGAGGAGGATCTTTATGCCCCACATGTTATTATTATGCTCTTTTCAGTGGCTAAGATAGGTGCATTAGAGGAAAATACATCATACTGATTTCAACAGCCTTAAGAAATGAGGCTGCTGCTACTGCTCCATATCCCCAGATCCAACCAGTTCCAAGGCTAAAGATGTGTTTCCCATAGGCACACAGACACAGAATACACACACACAATGTGTTTACATCTGTACATGGCAAATCATGCATATCAGAGAGGCAACACCGACAGCTTCATCCCCTCTGCTCTCTGGCTAAGCAGGATGGAGGTCCAAGAGTGAGAATATATGTAGAGATACATCACACACCTACAGGGTGGATCCCTCCAGCACATGGGCTCACACACTCAGTCTGCCCAGCAGCTCCTTCATCCCAGTCTCCCCAGCTGAGCTGACATATGAGCGCTCAAGGCTGTAGCCCTACTCCAGGTACTGGTACAGACCATCATATGTGTGACTGGCCAGGACTTCCCTGGACCCCTTTTGCTGCCCCTGTGTGCTCTTACTCTTAGAGATGGGCAGATGCTTCCACACCCAGAACTGGCAGGGACTTCCAGGGTCCTATAGGTGACCCTTGTGTGGTGCTCTGGACTGATGGGGGTGAGCTTTTGATAGGCTGGTGGCTCATGTGGTGGCCCTGGCAGTAGCCCACCAGGGTATTATCCAGGTTCTCCATCCTGCTGTTCTCAGTAACCCCATGGGTGTGTGGAGAAGCTTTTATTAGACAACCAAACACAGTTTATGTAATCATCTCACCTTTCTAAAGAGTAAAGTGGAAATTTTGCCTGTCTGAAAGCTGCATAGAAATTTAAGGTCTTGATTTTTTTTTCCCAAAGGTTTACTCCTGGAGTGCATTTCTTAGATTAGGACCTACACAAGGAAAATTTTGTTTGTTTCACAAGTCATTTCTAAATTTACGAAGTTTTACATAAACGCTTCTGGTTTTAAAAATCTAGTTGTTAGTGGATTTAATGGGAGTCAATGGAGGAGGAATGAGAATAATGAGCACAGTCCAATAAAACTAGGAGAACACACTCGTTATGACCCCACCCAGTCATTTTACACCTTTGTGCATATTTTTAAAAACAACTTTGTACATGTCACTCAAGGTGATAAGTGGAAGGGCATAGGGCACTGGGGAATGAGGCCAGAGAGGAAAGAAAGAAATGAGCCATTATGTGGTTCCTAAAATCACCCGGATTTTTGTCTCACCTCTTCAGACAGTAGGAACAGACTTTGCAGTAACTGTGCCTTTCAGTGTACATTTGGGAGAACATATTTTACATAGAATGGCAGTATTTCCACCAGCCCTTTGGCTGATGGCAGTCACCTGTATTTGTAAGCTTGGAGACACAAAATATTTTGTAGACTTTTTAGTTCATGATCAAACTTGGGGTTCTCTAGCAGAGGACACACTGTAACACAGTAGTAGTACTGTCCACCTGTGCTTTTCTGCTATTTAAAGCAATTTGTGCTTAGCTTCCAAAAGAAAGGGGGTTTGCTCTTTTAAAACAGGCAAGACAATGGATTTGCTGCTGATTCCCCCATTTCCTTAGGCGGTTCAGACACATTCAGGTTAGATACACATTAAGAGCAAAAGTGCCTATTAAAGCTGCAACAGTCACACAGTATACCATTCTTAATATCTCCACCTTCTGGCTTTTTTTTTCCTCCCCATAGTTGTATTTTGAATCTGAGGAACAGCAGCCAAATCTTTGTCCCTAGAAATTTTATGGTTGCACTCTGACTCATGTGATTTGGATCAAAAATTACTGTCCTCTACAAAAATCTGTGCAGATGGCTTGACAGACCTCCTTTATCAGCTAAGATTGGGAAGAGAAAGTGCTAATTTATTAGTGATAGTGTTATAAATTAATGTTTGCTTCTACTTTTTTTTTTCTTTAACACCTTCAATTTGATAATAGCAGTAAAGACATAAGACAGGCCTTTATCAGTGAGATAAAGAATTGCCAACTCTTAAGTCTTTTGCATACAGGTTTTAACTACTTCAACTCAACTCATATCTGGCTGATAAGATTAACGATAGTGTTTCTTACAGCTTTTGAACTTTATTCTTGCCATGAAGTTCAAAGGTTGTCCAAGAGCAGTGTTCCACTATCCACCATTGCCATTCTCTTCCTCTGGGTAAAGGTCTGTGAGTTTTCAGAAATCATAGCAGTCAGCTTTGTTTTCATGAAAATGGCAGTACCTGCTTTTCAAGCATTCTGGGAGTGAAGGGCAAGACTCAGTTTCTGAGCCATGGATAACTGTGTTGGCAGTTTGTCAGACAGCAAACACTTGGAGAAACACTCAAACTAGTCATGAAATGCTACTATTTTGCTATTCTATGGACAGTGCTCATAAAGACAAGCATCTCAATCTTGCTCTCTGTGTCTTTTGCAAAAGAGAGGGATGATATTAAAGACTGTAGTTGTTACTGTATTATCTACATCTTAGTATTTTAGGTTGCCATCAGAGAACATGCTTATGCAGGGCTGTTAAGATGAAGTTGGTGACATGACATGGAAAAATAGAACATGATATATCTAGCAGTAGTTTTAGGTAGATTTAGGACCTCTTTTAATGACATGTGATTTGTTTTCCACGTTCTTGTATCCACTGTGAAGGTAAAGACAAGATCCTCTCGTATCCTCCCTCAAGCTTACTTTCATGTTAGCTGGTTCTCATGATTCAGTGCAGTGTAACTTCCTTATTCTAACTGAATCAGAAACGTTCAATGTACAGCTTAAAAACCTTCAGACTGAGTGGTGGTGAAACTTGGCTTGTGACCTCTGCTAGTATTCCAAACTTGTCATGATCTGGATAACTGATTTAGAGTTGAGCTTTGCTCGGTTAGTCAAATACACCTCTATCATTTTTTCTACCATGAAAAACAGAGGCAGGATGGAACTTCTGTTGTTCTGCATATGCTTATAGTACCTGGAAGAGTTGGAGCATGTGTACAGAACTGGAGATTTCCAGACCCCTCCAGGTATAGATTTACATTTTAAACTTATGTGTTTATCTTTTCCAGATAATATCTTTTCCAGATATTAACCAATCTACATGAAGCTGAACAAACTCAAATGTAGAAATTTGGGACCTGAATTGTTTGGGGTTAACAGGGCACTGTCTTGTGTTGCTGTCCTTTGTAGCAGAGAGAAGGCAGAGTGCATGTTTTTAAAACCTTGGCTAAAAATGTTTTGATATTACATTCTCATTTTGTTGGAGAAGTTTGGCCAAAACCAAGCCATTGAACTGATTTGGTTTGTGTCTTTTGCATGCAGCTGCAGTTTTTGTTCTGATTTGAGTGGATTTTCTGTTTAGGACTGATTAAAATTACTTCTTAATTTGTAGATCAGGCCAATGTTGCCAGAACACATCAATCACTGGAAAAGATAGATTCTATGTGAATAATGACATAAGGGACCATTACGGAATCCCAGAATGGTTGAGGCTTGAAGGGACTTCTGGGGATCATAGATTACAACCTCCCTACTCAAGCAGGATCACCTTTATTTCACACAATAAAGCTGAAGCCAATCTAGAATGTGGTGTAAATAAAAAAATTAGAATTCTAATGAAAATATCCTTTTGTGACTAACAGTGTAAGGAAAATGTTGCTTACAAATTACTGAGAACTGAAGAGAAGCTAGGTTGTATCAGTCCTAAGAGATAGAAACTACCAAGACCTGAGTGGAAAATTCTAGCACTTTCATCAGACTGAAGTCTATTGCATAGATAACAATATTGGTATTTTGCTGATGGTCTTGACTGTATTTGCTGAATCAGAATGTTGGACCAATCATGGTTAGCTTTGTCTGGGTGTTTAGGTAGCATTTGTTTAATTTCTGCGTGGTAACCCTTTCCCAGAAAAGCACTGATGTACAGCTAAAACCTGAACCACCCCTGGGTTAGCTCCCTTGGTTGAAGGCAAACACATGCTTAAGTGACTTGCTGGACTTGAGCCCAAGGCCTTGTTCACAATGATAGCTCTGTTTCCCATTGCGCTCACGTTCTGTCATCGAATGTGGCACTAGCCAGCATCTCTGCCTAACAACATAGCAGTCCTGTCACTTTGCTCATAACTGGGAGTTGTGTTTCTAGCCCAGTATTTCTAAAAGCAGCAAACATGGGGCAAAGGAATTAGCAGAGTGCCTTTAAAACATGTTAAGATGTTTGTGGCACTGAATCAGACAGACAAAGAGATCCTTACAAACCTTCTGGCTAGTTTTAACACTGGGCGCATCTCCCGATTCTTGTTTTAGTCAGTGCAGATTGAGAATAGCAGTAAGTGGTACACCCATTGAAATAAGAACTGTTTGAAAGTAGCGAATTGTGCATCCTTGAGATTCTGTTTGCAAAAAGAAGCCTCTGAAATAGAGGGGAAAGCAGGTGGATGGCTGCAGGAAGCAACTGACAATCTGGAAGAAAGAAATGGGTTTCTCAGTGTTAAAGTCAGAGTTCTGTCTTTTGATAATGGACATGCCAGTTTGTGAGTAAGCAGGAAGTAACTCAGCAGTAAAGGAATCTCCCTCCTACAGGGACATGTTCTTTAAAAACTGAGGGAAAATCCAGATAAACATGAATACAACTTTCCAAGTTCGTTTCAGCTATTATTTACAAAGTAATTAATGCGAAAGCTTTCATTACACAAGAGAAGCATAAATTAATAGCTTGCATATACGAAAGAGTGAGTGTGATTTATTTTCTTACTGCTGTTACAGATTATTTAATTAGACTGCAATCACAGTTCTTGTCTCTAGCTTGTCAGAATACATTATTTGAACAGAAATGCCAAATCTGAGGCTAAAAAGGCAACCAAACTTATTTTGTCTGCAACCAGGTTTTTCAGTGGAGACTGTGGAACTGTTGCTCCTTCACTGCTGCTCTGTGAGATCAACTATGGAACATGCTCAAGAACAAGAAGCGTGTCTTGAGCAAACCCAAAGGTATTGTGTGCAGAGACCGATATACAACCAGGAGCTCCTGCAAGGACAGCTGCACAGGCAACAGAGAACCCCTCAGACCTTAGGGCAGAAGATTGCACATTCTTGTCGGTAGGGTTTTTTGTCTTGACTTTGTTTTATTGATTAGAAATATTATAATTCTTAATTGATTCATGCAATTAGCTGGTAATCTTTTCAAAGAAACCTAAAAGATAAAACCACTAATTCTGCTTTGACTATTCAGCAAGACTGGGAAGAAGTCATATATGTGCTTTTAATGTTAATGTATAATTGTATTAAAAAATGTTGGATAAATTAGTTGAATTGCCTTCATCAAAGTGCAGAAGGAAAATATGCAGCATAGGAATGTGAACTGTTAGTCAAATCACGTGACATGAATTCATAAGACCCAGAAAAATATCTGTCCTTTTTATGTGGAAATACTTAGAGCCAAATTTGTTCTTCACATGATCCTTTCACAGAAGAATGGAGATGTGTGATAGCTGTGTAGAAATCTAAATTATTAGTCTAATAAGAACTTACTGAAGGCATTCTGTAGCTTTTAATTAACTGCCTTGGAATCTAAGTATCATCTGGTTAGACATGAAATGTCTTTAACTGTGCTTCTCTTGCTCTGTGGTACCAGGGGATTTAAGTTCTAGTTAAGTTCTCTTTGGCTTTATGTTTATCCATGCTTCATTTGCAGAGTTTTTTCAATTTCTTGCTCAAACCTTGTTCTGCAGGACAACAAATTATTTCTGCCTGATTGCTTTCTATAAAATATTCCTGTTCACATGATTTGACATTTGGAGATTTGCTTTGGTTTATGGAATGACTTCAATGGTAAAGACATTTAATTCCACCTCAGAAAACTTACCTATCCTGAATAAAAAAAATGTGGATCAAAATCCTCCTTCTTGTGATGCAGTCTACTTAAACATGGAGAAGTGTGGATGGCTCCCTCACTTGTAGCAGCAAGCTTCTTCACTGTGCAATTCAGAAATGCTAACAAATCTCTGCAATTCTCTGCAATTCTCTTGCAGTTCCCCTACACAGGAAAGCATTTATACAATCCCAGTATCACATTTTTACCCAAGGTTAAACTTACCACAGTACAATCAAAGCATGATGCATAGCAGTACTGGATAGAGATATGTGTTTCCTGGCTCTGTTCATTTGTCATGAGTCAGGGTTTCAGAAGGTTAATGGCTCTGCTAAGAGCCACAAGGGTCAGTGCTGCTGGCTTCAGTGATAGTAACAAGTACTGGTTAAATTAATAGATCTGGCATTTTTAAAGCATAATAATGTAAAATGTTATGATCAAAAAAAGTATAAAGCACACAAATAGTAAATGGGAAAAAGCACTGCAAAGTACTATGATGAGTGAAAACACTACCAGGAAGCAAGTTATGCTCAGGGGATTGTTACTAGCAATGATCTCAGTAAAAGGTGGTGTGTGGCCACTCAGTTGTGCATAGAGTGGAACAGTTTTACTTCCCACTGACCTCCAGCCTCACAAGACTTTAGTTCTCTTCTCCAGTTCCGTAAGGTTTGTGGACAGCACCAACATGTGATTAAGGGCTAAATTAACTGGAGGCGTAGTTGCTTGTGCGTAAGCATGTCCAGAAATTATTGTCATCAGGAGTCCGAGCCTGCCTTTAATTTTCCTGTATAGGGATGAAAGACAATTTTTTCAACATTTTGTCCCCTGCTAGTGTCTAACTTTCTTTCTGCTTTGTATTTCCAGTTGTTCTTCTAAGAAAGCCAAGTCTCATCTTTACAGTTTCTTACCGATTTTAAAATGGCTTCCTCGTTACCCAGTGAAGGAATACTTATTAGGAGACATTATCTCAGGAATAAGCACTGGGGTCATGCAGCTTCCTCAAGGTGAGTGTACCTCTAGATTTAATTATCTCTTCTTTGCTTTTTCTGTGTGCTTTTATGGTAGTGTTTGGCATCCTGAAACAGGTGCTCCTGAGAACAGGATGTGTATCTCAGGGCTCTGTGTGGAGATCAGCATGGATTCTGCAGACCAGCCCAGAATGATGATCCCCTTAAAACTGCAAGTCAGTGATATGCACCAAGCTCTGAAAGAAGCTCCCTCTCTAATCAGTACCCACAGCTCTCAATGGCAGAACAACTTTCCACACTTCAAGAGAATGTGTAAACTTTTGCTGAATGCACCATATTACTTACTGATTTCATTGTCCTAAAAGTCATGGCAAATTTCCTACAGAGGGTAGCAGTATCTAACAGACATACAGACATTATGTTTCAGAGAGCAACTGGTGTGAAGTAACCAAACTAAATTTAACCAGAGAAGAACATGCAAGAATCCAAAGACTGATCACTAAGGCTAGAAGTAACCAGTTTATGCTGGAACCATAATAGTGGGCAGTGATTTGCATGGTGGAAATAAGTCAAAAGTATCATCTGTAACAAGACTGAAAATCTGTGGAAATTTCTGTTAAATTACTTGGAAGTGTCACCCTAAGTGGAGCCTGGTCCTGAACCAGGAGCAGGCTCTGGAGGACAAAGAGAAAATCAGTGTTGACTATTCTGTTCAGCTCTTGGTGAATGGACCAGTAGAATCTTTTGTTTAGCCCGACACTTACTATTAGTGGTTTCAGAAGTGTTAGGAGGTTAGAAAGCAACAGCACATCTACAGCAATATCATTATGGGCTGCCCACTGCTCTGGGAATGGCAGCTTCACAACAGCTGCCACAGTCTCAGTAGATTTTTCCAGGAGGTCTTGGAGTCAAGGAAATTCTTTCATTTCTGCAGAGCCCTGTCCACAGGGCGATGTAATTAAGCATATATAAGTTTACTTCAATGTTGACTTATTTCATATTTGCATCTCACTTGTTCCACTTTAGGTGGAGGCAGGTCTGAAAAATTCATCTATAAATCCAAGATTTTAATAGGTGGTAACCCGTTAAAATAACTAAATCCTCAGACTGTGCGAATAATTTTTTTATTTCTGAATCTTCCTGGTTTTGTGTTTCATAATTAAGGTTATTTTTTCTTCCACACATGTAAGCATCAACTTATCTTAAACTGATAGCTAATGTGGTTAACTTTCAGTCATATCTGTCATATACTAGATACAAACATTGCCAGTTGTATAACGAAACATAATTTATGTCATGACCTGAAAGCACACTAAAATATAAGTGGTCAGCAGTGGACTTTATACTTAATTTTGTGTCTCTGTTTTAAAGTAAACACTATTTGTTTGGTGACTGTAAACATGCCCTTAAATTGCTCCTAATCTTTCGCTTTCTTAAAACACAAAAGTTGAACTTTCATTTTTCTGGAATAGATGTAATTATAGCAAGCATGAGTTCAAAGATGCCTGGGAATCATTCCAGGCAGAACAACAATGACCATGGTGTTCAAGCCATGGCCTCCTATCAAGTCAATATCTCTTTATTTCCTTGGCACTGACAGGCTTTAAAAAAGCCAGTACAAATGAAAGGGAATAAAAGGGTATTCAGATCAGGAACTTCACACAGACCCACCCTCCCACTTTTGAACACTGATTTTCTGTTCTGGTTACTTGTACTGTTAAGTTAATCATCATACTAAAGGCCTGGCTGTTATATATAATACAGGGTGTTTGCTGATGTCAGGAGAGGTACCCCTTGGGTCAGAGAACATATGTGGGATGAGTTTCACAAGTACTTAATGAAGTGCTCATTGGAGCAAGAGCATAAATGATACCATCAGTCTAGTTCTCATGGAAATTTGAATTTTTGGTTAGGAGTCAGGCTCAAACAAGGCCCTCTGAGTTACTAGAAGAGCATTTGGATGGCACAGAAGATCCCTTTGGTTTACTTTTTTTGTAAACTGATGCTTTGTCTCCCAATTTAAATTAATAGGGAGAAGTGTTTTTGAGTATCACTGGCTCTTCATGGTGGGTGAACCATTGCTTGTGTTTGGAATTTGTACTGGGCCATTGGACCAGTCTGCCCAACTGTGGCAAAAACACACAGCTTCCTCAGGTGTTACCAGCCTGCACTTGTGAGAGTGCAGAACCAAGCCAAGGCAGGATACAGTGTTTTCTCATTGGGGCCCATTTGTTCTGTTCTGGTGTCAATTCTCATTAACACAAGCTGTGTAGAGCTGTTGTTTTGGCTGCAGCTGCTTGGGACAGTTATGGGCCATATCACATGGTGCACATCATTTGCTTGTGAGCCTGGTCCCATGACAGCCACACCCTGAGTCACACAGAGGGGGAACACTGTGGGAGATGTTCTTCCCTGGTGTCCCTTAGAGCTGTTTCCCCACAGCTCCACTGGTGTACTTGCCAGCCCCCACTACAGATAGGGACGATGTGGATTGCATTCCACCGCATGGAACTGGACAGGGCTTAATGACAAAAAGGGACTTTGTTTTTGGGAAGAATACCAGACTGTATAAGCTCTGTGACCTTAACAGATTGTCAGAAATTATTCTCTGCTTATTTTACATTTTGAAGCATGTTTTGTGGAAACATAGCCTGTTATGTCATCCCAGCCATTCTGGGGTGAGGGAGGAGGGGAATGTTTAATCAGTTATAGGTTGCCATGAACACCCACCATGTCTGATCAGAAAAGGAGGAGAAAATCAAATCTGTCCCACTGGTTATGGGGGTTTGGGAGTTTCTAACTAAATTCTTCTGCAGATGAAAACAAAAGCAACAAAAGGCTTTTGGCTATTAAGGGGTTCTTCTACCCACAAAGGCAAAACAGGTGCACAAATGTACACACAAGTACACACACACACACACACCTGCAGTGCCTGTAATTAGAGACTTTGGTTTCCTGACTCAACCCATCGTGTTTCTAGGCACTGCCCTAGAGTATTATACATTTTAAAGAGTATTCACTGAAAGACCTGTTTTTTAAATGTCACAAGTCTCTAGATTTCCTATTAGGTGAGTTAAATTTTAGTAGGCTTAAATCCCTTTGCTTCAGATGGTTTATTTTTGTTGTTTACTTAACATACATATTTGTGTCTGTTTTCTAGGTTTAGCCTATGCTTTGCTGGCAGCTGTTCCCCCAGTATTTGGCCTATATTCTTCATTTTATCCTGTTTTTCTATATACTTTTTTTGGAACCTCCAAGCACATATCAATAGGTATATCTGTATGGATAACTGAAAGTCTGTCTGTATGTGTGTATGTGTGTTTAATAAAGTTGTAAAAAATAAAATTGGAGAAATAGAAAGTGCAGTTGTTTTCTATAGATTCAAATTTACGTGCATAGGAGAAACACAAATGTTTGGAACATAACCAGTACTTTTTATTGTTAGTTTATCCATTTTACTTTGGAAGCAATAGAAGAGCATTTCGTATCAGATTAGATCTAGAAATGTGTGCTGTGAACTCCTGAACTACAATTTCATTCCTGCAGTCAACTGTCTGTGTGGCCAGAATGAATCTTTAATTTGCAAAACAGAAACTGAGATTGAAAAAAATGATGGTGCTTACCTACTGCAGAGGTGTATGTTCACCATCTAATTGGCCTTAATGGTGCTGAGTACTGGAGCAGATTTGGGCACTAAAAAATACATTATTAAGGTAGAAAACTCTTATTTTAGTGTAATTCTACATATCTCAGTAAGAACCACTCCTAAAAAAAAAAAAACTTGCCAGGATTTTAACCAGTTATTTTCCTCTCCCTGTTATTTCAGGCACCTTTGCTGTGGTTAGTATGATGGTTGGTGGCGTTGCTGTGAGAGAAGTGCCTGATGAAATTATTTCTGTGGACTACAATTCTACTAATGTTACAGATGTCCTTGAATATTACAGTGCTAGGGATACCAAGAGGGTGCAGGTAGCTGTGGCTCTTGCCTTTCTTTCAGGACTTATCCAGGTATGTGCTCACAGTTTGGTGTAAGGACAAGTTCAGCTGCTGCTGCTGGACTTGCAGGGGGTGCTGGGTCATGGTGGATGCCCTGTCACCCGACTTGTGCTTCTGCACTGCTCCAGGTAGAACACAGGCTGCTTCATGGCAGCCGCGTAACAGAACTGGGGATGGATACATTGGAGGCAGGACTTTATCTGCCATCTTAGCTGGGCTGGGAAAAATGGGATCTTCCCCCTTTTCATTTTTTCCTATCCCATCAGAAAAACTTAACTGATGTTCTCTAATCTGTCCATAAATGCATACAAACAATGCATATGTAACATACCCATATCTCACACTGGACCTGCCAGTGGCATGGAAGACTGGGTGCATTGATAGCTGCTTACTGAACTGTGGCTTTAGAAAAGCCAAGTTCAGGTTTGCCTGATCTGCCTTGGGCATTGAGGAAGGGAGAGACGGGGGTGCGTGTGCTGTATTCAGGTTATAGGGGGAGTCACATGGTTGACACTTCCCTTTTTCATTAGTTGTGTTTAGGTTTCCTTCGATTTGGATTTGTGGCCATCTATCTAACAGAGCCTCTGGTGCGAGGATTTACCACTGCAGCTGCAGTTCATGTCTTTACTTCCCAATTAAAGTATTTCCTCGGCATCAAGACTAGCCGGTACAGTGGGCCCCTCTCAGTTGTATATGTGAGTAACTACATTTACTAAACATGCAAATTCTGTGTTGTCTGAATCTAGTTGTCAAGCCTTTTCGTGTTTTTATGTATTACTTGGCACTGAGTAGAATAAGCTTCAGTATTGAACACTGGGTATGAGATCTTTAGGTGCCATAGCAGTATATGAATATGTGAAAGTGCAGCTCAAGTGTGACTTGATCGATCTGCATAGTCTGAGATGGGCAGACTTTAGGATTCTGCTGAATGTAGTTTTGTGATGTAGACAGATACTGTTCACTGAAGGAGGTCTCTTGTGCCTTGGGGGAAAATGTGGTCCTGAAATGCTTTACTGTAGATCAGGCATGTTCTGCAAAGCTAGAAAGTATTACTCTCAGAATCTTTACACTCTTGAGTGGAAGAAAGGGGAAGATCTCATTTGTTTGTGAAAACCTAAGCTTTTGAGTAGATTGCTGGCCCAGCAATAACGACACGTAGGCTATAGAAAATGCCTTGTGGGAATCTTTTTGTATGTTTGTGCAGCTATAACAAACCTTTTGGAAACAAGTCTGCATTAATGATTAATTCCAAAATTTGCTGTTAGTTCACTGATCTGGGAACCAGTCATACTAATTTCCAAACAAATAGAAGGGAAGGTATAAATTCAAGATGTATACTGCCAGGACATCTTGAATGTATAACATCCTGACAGCTGCTGCAATTTTCCATCTGCTTAAGGAAAAGTATGTTCATCTTCTTTCAAAGACATCTCCAGAGGTTATTTATTTATTTATTTATTTGAATGCAGTGGAAGGAGGAATAACTGGTATGGAGAATCATTTACCCTCTAGCAACTTGTGTATTCCAGCAGGTTTTTTTTCTAACACCCTTTTAGTAAATGTTTTCAGTTAAAAGTTATTTGGATTAAGGGTCAGTTCAGCAGCATTGCTGGACCACTGTTATTTAACCATATTGTTATGGCAACCTCAGTGGTTCTATTAGCAGCTTTATTGTTTCAGAATAGTTTATGCAGCTCTAAGTAAATGTGACTTGCCAAAAAATATTTGAAGGTATTAGCAGGAGTTTGCATTTATTGCTTTCAGGTAGCTGCCACTGAGGAATATGTGTGAAAATGTTGATGATGAGAGACATGGTTTAGTTTAGACTTCTTCCTCCATTAGAGTTTTTTCTCCTAGGTTTTTCCCCCTTTAAGGAACACTGATATTGTAAATGATTCAAGTGC
This sequence comes from Corvus cornix cornix, assembly GCF_000738735.6. Classification (NCBI taxonomy): domain Eukaryota; kingdom Metazoa; phylum Chordata; class Aves; order Passeriformes; family Corvidae; genus Corvus; species Corvus cornix. The sequence continues at coordinate 11,890,708 of NC_047057.1, read as the reverse complement.
ATTTCTCTGCCTGAGATACTCTAGTCTTCTGTGTTTTGTGGGAACAGTGGGTATTTTGGTGAGGCACCTGTTCACAGTGGTTATAAATTTTGAATGAAACCACATCTGAAAAGCAGTGTAACATTTGCTCTTTTGTGGCAAATCTCCATGAAGATTCTATTTTCTTAAGAATAATTATGATGCTTCTGGTATATTACAGAGCATAGCTGCCGTGCTTTCAAAGATAACAACAACCAATATTGCTGCATTGATTGTTGGATTAACATGCATTGTTCTATTGCTGATTGGCAAGGAAATCAATCTCCGCTTTAAGAAGAAGCTCCCAGTTCCTATTCCTATGGAGATCATTGTGGTAAGCCAGCTGGGAGATTCTATGGCTAAATTATATAGCTATTCTAAAGCTGTAGAAACTATCTCATGTTCTATCTTATATTACTGAGCTTGAGAGTAACTTCATTGAACATAATTCATTTGAGCCTTGATACAGTTGAAGGTTTGGATTCTGTTAAAATTAAGAACTGGTATGCCCATATGGAGAGCATAAAGCCACAAAGAAGAATTGAAAAGCGGTTTAAACACCCCCAGTCCCCTAAAGCAATGGGTACATATATATGTGTTGTAAAACCCTCTCTATCCAGGAGTTTGGGCACCTGCAAGAGTCTCTGCAAGACATCCCTCTGAGTGGCATTTCCCACTTGCAGTCCAAGAGCTCAGAACCCTCTCCTGAAGGAAGGTGCTTACAGATGCCTGTTCAGAGGTTCTGCAGGGCTTGCTCACTTTCTGAAGTGCAGTAGCAGAAAGAAGAGCAGGACCATCAGGACTTAATACTTCCTTTCTCTGTTTCTGAGACTGATAACTGACTGCAGCACTGATTCTGTTTTGAACAACTGTTCTAAAATGCGTGGATAAAACAGATTATCATAATGCACACAAAGCCTGCAGCTCAGACAATCTTTTGCCTTTAAAAGTGATTTGATTTAAAAATGAGTTCTTGGATTACTACAGCTCTCAAACAACCTGCACATAATGGATTCAAGAAAGGGAATAATTGAAGCTATGGGCACAATCTAGATAGAAGGAACAAAGAAAAGGGATGCTGGTGAGAGATGAGGGAGGTGGTGTAATAGGGTATTTTTTGATAGGCAATAGCAAAACAATGTTCCTTTCTTCACTATTGCATCAGTTCTCTTTACAGGTAATAGGCTCTGCATGAAAATATGCCATTGTGCACAGGCAGGAGTGTCCTTGCATTTGATTTTTCCAGTATAATAACTTGCCTGACCTTGGCTTAGGCAAAGGGAGTTCAAGTGATTCAGATCATACCATAGCATGTTCCATTTAACTGTTTACAGAAAAACTTTGTAAAATCAAGATGAGTTGGACATGATGAAGGGAAAATGATGATGCTTCCTCCTTCTTATCTGCTTTTTTAGCCCCTAACTCATGCCAAACTGATTGACAAATACATGTAACCCCTTGTGTGTATTAATCATAGTCAGCTAACCTTTATATCTCTTCGGGTGGCTTTATCTCTTTTTAGATAATGTTTACAAATGTGTTTGTGGATTTTTAGGTCATTATTGGGACAGGAGTTTCAGCTGGAATGAATCTGAGTGAGTCATACAAAGTGGATGTTGTTGGGAATATTCCTCAAGGGTAGGTATGATACATTCTTATTAAGACTGTGCCTTTTCTGTATTGCATATAGCTTTTATTGTATTAATTTATAAATATTAATTTAATCTCCAAGGTTACGTGCACCAGCAGTTCCGGAGATTCAGCTCATCCCAGCACTATTTGTGGATGCAGTAGCAATAGCAATAGTTGGATTTTCAATGGCTGTATCAATGGCCAAGATCTTTGCCCTTAAACATGGTTACACCATTGATGGGAATCAGGTAAAAGTAGTGGGGTTACTTTGTTGAAAATTCTCAGTAGCACCTTTGTTACATCATTAAAGTAGAGTGTGATATTGGCAAAAGTGAGGGTTTTTTCAATAGTGGAATCAGGCCAGATTTTTGACAGCCTTCACATTTAAAGGCCAGGAACTAGTTTAAGTTCTTCTTCTGGCTGTGTTTAGATAACCAGTTTCACTTCTAGCTTCATTTTGGGACACCTACTTCTGCTACATTTGGAATTATGTATGAATATTAATTGTTGGGACAGACATTACTCGGCCATACTGTCCTGATGAGCAGCTACATTTTCTTTGCTTTCTGTAATAGAGAAAAGCATAGAGTTCCCATGGGATAAATACAGTACCTTATGTGTCAAAGAACTTGTCTAGAGTTTAAAAATTCCAATTATGTTTTATAATTTCTTCTTATTCCCACCCATTGCAAGTGGGCAACTTGTCATTTTCTGCAATTGGCCCTGTCTGTACTTGGCATTCTGAGCATGATTTGAGTGATAAGGACTGTGTTTAGGGACTCCCTAAAATGAAAATTATATGTCCTCCTCACCTACTCTGGCCTTCCTGTGCAATTTAGAATCAATATTGCAATTGGATTATTGGTCGATATCATTGTGGTGTCAAGGGAGATAAGAGTTCCTGTGCTGTAACACATCTCCTGGAGCACACATCTGACACAGCACAGATCAGCTGTTCTCCCTTCTGAAAATTACTGTCTTCCTCTGAGAGTAAATGGAGTTTACCTACAGAGTTTTACATCTGATTAGATTAATCTCATCCTTCATGTCATTGTGCTCTGTTTCCCAAGGAGAAAAGAGGACAAATCTGTAGCTGCATGAATGCAATCAGTTCTATTTACATTAAACATAATCATCACTGACCTGAGTTCAGCATCTAGATCTTTTCCTCAGGAGGTGCCAGATTCTACTTCACCTGGGTGTTAAACTGTAGAACTCCTTGTCATAGTAGCAGTGCATGCCAAGTGTTTAAATGAGTCCAAAACCAGATTGTACAAATGCAAAAGAGAAAAACTCATTGAGAACTATTGGAAATGTATGACTCAGATCACTCAGTTACAAACAGCAAGATGCAGAGTAATCTGGGGAGGCTTCATTAGAAACAAATAATTTCTTAGTCATCAGAAACACTGTACTGAGGTAGATGGAGCTCTTATCTCACGGGAGCAGTTCTCATGTGGGCTCTACCTGATGAAGCAGTGGATACTCACTGGTTTTTCCATGTACAGCAATGGATTACCACTCATGGAAACACAGGCAAGGCTGCTCATGGTCTTAAACATGTAGTTTAGGGTGAGAAGCAAAGAATCGTGTTTGCATGAGGAAACATTTTTCATGTATATTCAGGGTTAAAACTCAAATTATCCCCAAGATGAAGAAATGCTTAAAACAAGCAGTGCTGTCATTTATTTTAGTTTTCAGTCTGATTAATTCTTGTAACATTTAGGGATGGGAAATGTCTCCAGCATTTCATCAGAGACTTTGTTTAACAGATGATTCAACATGCATCAGCTTGTGCATGTGTGAGGACTGCAAATATAAGCTACAATTAGGTTGCTTATTCTCTACAATGAAGTTGCTAGAAAGCACTGTAAATAAGATGTGGTTGTTAATATCTATGGATAGCTCCAACTTGGTATACCTGCTAAGTATAACTGCCTTTGGCTTTTTTTTTGCTCTATTGTTTAACACAGGAACTTATTGCCTTGGGAATATGCAACTCTGTGGGGTCATTTTTCCAAACCTTTTCAATCACTTGCTCAATGTCTCGGAGTCTTGTCCAGGAAAGCACCGGTGGAAGAACTCAGGTATGTTAAATACCTAAATCTTGAGCCAAACAAAGTTTATACTCGTTGGATCTCCACCACTCAGGTCTGAAGCTTATCTAGATGGCTGTATTTCTCTGCCTGGGCCAGAAGAAATAACTGAAGTTTCCCATGTTTCAAATCCAGACTGGGCCAGGATAGAAAGCAGCATGACAGGCAAAATGGGTGAACTAAATGGAAGGAATCAAAAGTCATTTGACCAACCAACCTTGTTGAAAGCACAAGGGGTTAGTTGATCTGTAATATTTCCCCTTGGGGACACTTCTAAATAATGTCTGCCTTTTTTGTGTTCAGATTGCAGGTACACTCTCTGCAATTATGGTTCTGTTGGTAATTGTGGCTATTGGATACCTTTTTGAACCACTTCCACAGGTAAGGGAGCTTAGCAAGTTAGACATTGCATTGACAGTGAACAGAGGCCCATGAGTATTGCTTGAACTTGAGAATGTGGGAGGGTTAACAACAGTTAAGCTTTGATCCAGAAGCTTTTAAATTTTGTATGCTTTTTTGCTGTAAATTAGCCTAGAAATAAATAGTGTTTCGAACAACCCATCGTGCTTTTTGTTGTTGTTTTTAGTATTGGATATCCTGGACTCTGTCTTTAGAACATAAGAATACCTTCAAGCAATTCCCCTTTAGAATTGTTTAGGTTGCAAAAGACCTTTAAGAGAATTGCATTCAGCTGTTAGCCCAGCACTGCCAAGCCCACCACTGAATCATGTCCCTAAGTGCCACATCTACTCGCTTTAAATATCTCCAGGGATGGTGACTCAACCACTTCCTGGGTAACCTGTGTCAATTCTTGACAAACAGTTCCATGAAGAAACTTTTCCTCATATCCAATCTAAACCTCCCCTGGCACAGCGAAGTGATTTCCTCTCATTCTGTCACTTTTTACTTGGGAAAAGAGTCCAATGTCTACTGCTTCAGGCAGTGTAAGTGTAGCAGCATGAAGTGTAGGAGCATGTGGTTCCTCTTGCTAGGAAAGAGTAAATCAAACTGTACTGAACTGGTTTGCTATTTCTGCAGCTGCAGTAAAAGCACATGTCCACTGAACTACCTGAAAAGCTGTGAGTTTTTAAATAGAACATCTGTTCAGTGGACTTATATCAGTTATAAAGCACACAAATAGTTATTTGTGATACTTTGAAGTTCTTACTTGGCATTGGGTTTATTTCGCTTCTGAAAATTGCATTTGTGTCATGTTCTTAGACAGTGCTAGCTGCAATTGTCATGGTGAACCTGAAGGGAATGTTTAAACAGTTTGGAGATATCATGCACTTCTGGAGAACCAGTAAGATCGAGCTGGTGAGTATTGCACAGCTCAGTGCATATAATTTACTATATTAAATTTGTTGCTATCCCCAGAACAGTGTAGAAACTTATCAAGAAATTACAAATTAGTGTTGTACTGCAGATGAACATAAGACAGGGAGCTGTAAGCACCCTGGGAGAGTGATCTGTTGGAGACAAGAATATTTTTGTTGTTGTTCAACAATCTTGTAACTCAGGTCAGTAGTAGTTTGGTTGTAGTAAAAGCGAAGCTCTGGCAGTGTTTCTGTAGAACTGCACTGAAGGCTGTGGGAATGTCTGAAGAATTTGAAAACAGAGTAACAAAGAAAACCACTTGAAGGTATTTGCCATCTTTTAAGACAAACCAAAAACCTGGCTGGAGTGGGTCAGAACTAAGAGTTTATTGGCAGGAACATTTTGGTGGTATTTCTTTCCTGGATGAACTGGCTGATGGAACTGAGTTAGAGCTACTTGCAGGTCTTGAATATTTATTTTTTTATCCTAAGCTATTTGGAGTGTGATGATGGTAGAACACGACTTAAGGCATGAATTAATATGTGAGAGTTTGTCAGATGTTAAGAGTGCCATGAGCTTTTATGCCCTTCTGAAAGGTTAAGGCAATTCCCATCTGCCATTATGATGGATTACATTAGAGCCTATTCATGATCAGAAGTGATACACAGGTTTTGAAGTTGGGTTATGCTGCTGTTTTTGTTGTTAACAGGAAAAGATGCATAATAATTCAGACCTTTTCTTTGTTTTAGGCCATCTGGGTGGTAGCTTTTGTGGCTTCTCTTTTCCTGGGACTAGACTATGGTTTGCTTACTGCAGTAACATTTGCAATGATAACCGTTATTTACAGAACACAAAGGTCAGATTTCTTCTTTATCAAAATTAGTGTTTGGTGATCTATGTGGTTTTGTTTGTTTAAGGGGTGCAAATAAACAGAAGTCCATTCCACCCTTTTCAACTGCATGCTGTATAGAATTTGTTTCCTAAGATAGGTCATGCCCTTTAGCTCTGACTCAGGGTTAATGTTTTTTTTTTCTGAGAAAAATTTTAGAGGGCATGAACTTGCGCTGTCAGTAATAAACAGAAGTTTTTTCATTTCTCATAGTGGTTAATCTTGTTTATTTGTTTTAATGCTTAGAGTTTAGAACTTTAAATCTTCTTGTTGCCAGTTTCAGTACATGATTACATTTTGTGTGCACTAATTGTCACAGACAAGCTGAAGCTGTGTCGGGTTATCATGAGGTGAATGCTTAGGCATTTTAAAAGAAAGTTCTAATTTGTAAAATACTGTAGCTGCTCTTCCAGTTTTCAAGTAACTTCTCCCCATTCAAAGTGACAGAGTTCTTATTGTGAAGCTTTCCATGTCTACAGTGAAATGATTTCTTGCATGTGTGGATAGGACTGCCATGTGAGGCTTCTGGGCTCAAGGTCTGAGACATGCAGGTGGAAACTGTGTAAAAGTCTTGGTTTCATTGCATTGGAATGAAAGCAAATTGTGAGATTTCCACTCTGCACAAATAAGAGTATTTTTCTGCCATCTCTATACAGTTTTATTCTTGCAAACAGAACAGTTTTGTACTTCGCTGTCTTGTGAGTTGGGAATATTCATCTGCTTAGGCACTGTCCTGGGAGCAGAGTGGCTCTTTGAAATCGCAGCATGTTTTCTGCCAGGATGAGTTTGCATATTTGCTAGACAGTCAATGGAGTTGCACCAGTTGGTGCTGCAGAGAATTTGCCCTGTACTTTTGCATGCTTTGACTCATGTTTTTCAGAAAGACATTTCAGTGCTAAGCTTATGAATTGTTTTTTCACTGACAGAAACAAACTTTCTTTTTATTGTGTTCTGCCATAAACTGCTCGCTTCATTTAACCATGTTTAGATAATCCTGTACCAGAGTTTAGATAATCCTGTACCAGACAGGCCCTGCTGAATGACTGTTTAAAATAAGTTTCAGTCTGTGTTGAACACTCACTTTTCCACTTTATAAGTGATAATACAGAAATATTTGTTTCCTTTCTCTCTAGCCCTCAATACAGAATCCTCGGTCAGATTCCTAACACTGACATCTACTGTGATGTGGAAGAGTACGAAGAGGTAGGAATGTGTTCTTCTGCATTGAGGAGTTTCATACAGTGGAGCAAAGACAGCTGTGGCAATTTGCTGCTTTGCCCTACCACAGTCTACATGCAGTGCTGTCTGCTGTGCATTCACCTGTGTTGAAAAGAAAGAAATAAGTTTGGGTTTAGTAGTAGAAGCTACTTTGTTCAAAATGCAAGCTCTTTGTACTGCACGTACATTTCACCAGGAGCTGATCAAAAGTAGCTTTTATCTTGGTTCCATTGTCCTAGTTTGTACAAAATGGTAAAGTCTTTAGGCCACAGGCCACCTTTTTTACTTGTGTGGCAGTATTGCATGGAATCCATGGAACCCAGGATCCAAACTTTGTTCTTCAGAATTGCACAAACTATTCAAAACAGCATCCTACCCATCCCCTGCTCGTGAAATATACATTATTAATGGCACAATTGCTCACCATGCACTTAGCTTCTCATAAATGCCATTTTTTTCAACCAAAAGGTGATGAAAGTATTATATTTTGTCAGTGCAGTGGATATAAACATGCTGTATTTATTCTCAAACAGCAGCTACAATTTTCTGCACTCTCTGCCATGTTCTCAGAGATGCTGCTATGAAAGCTACATCCCCCTTTACTGAGGAACCAGTCTGTAAAAACCTATGGAAAAAGATGCTGCAGTTCTGCTTTAAATATGATGCAAAGCAGGAGTATAGGTACACACATTTATATCTGTATGCAAAGGAGAGGAAACTCCACTTTGTTACACTGAATGCAGTCAGCATTTCCTCCTGGGTAAAGATGGGATTGGCAGCATATGGCAGGCTGGGTCTCTGCTTCTGGCCAGCTCATTTGCATGGAAAATGTCACAATTCAGCCTGTTTAGAGATGACTGCATGTAAGGTACGGGAGAGAAGTGAATATCAAGACCTGTCTGAAGGTCTGGATAAAGCCAACAATTTGAAAGGTTGGTTTTTTTGGTACCTGGGAAGTCAAGAAAGAAAAAGAGAGAAGGAGGGAAGTAAGTCATGCCTGTAGAAAGGGAGGCTAAAAGGAAGCAATTCTAGGTCTGCATGATCTCCTCATGGTAATACCAGCTGCAAATAGCAACATCAGAGAACTGCAAATATTTAGCTCTTTTCATGGCTGTACATTCTGTTGTAATAAAGAAGGAGAAATGTTACCAGGCATTGATAGTGTGCAGTATTACACTGGGAAAGGGGGAGGTTCTGATCTCCTGGTTGCATTTGCTCACAACAGTGCCAACCTTCTTTATTTGTCATGTGCTGAGAGCCATCCAAGCTTGGCTGTTGCACTGCTGCATGTTTGTGTGTCTTGTGATCACACAGGGGCTTTTACTCTGTTTAACGGTGCACATCCAATATTTTCCTTAGGTTAAAGAATATCCTGGAATCAAAATATTTCAAGCTAATACATCACTTTATTTTGCTAATAGTGAGTCGTATACAAGTGCACTGAAGAAAAAGGTGAGTAAATTCTATGTCTGTGTCCTGAAAATTCAAACTGGTTTCTGAAACATGCTCATCTTTCAGCTCCTTTAGTGTAGCCCCTAGCACAGTGTTTCTTAGCCTGTGACCCCTGGTGATCTGTAAAATATGAGAAGGTGACCCTCCAGCCAGCTACAGATTATCTTAGAAAGCAACAACATGGTGGGAGGGAATAAACAGGCAAGTGTAGCTTCATTCTGCCTGCTTGTTAATGGAAAGTGGTGGCTGCAGAGCACAAACCGGTTGAACTTTTTTTTTCAGCAGGAAACTATTTGCTGAAGTGAAAACAAAATGGGAATGAAAGTTTCCTTGTTGGGTAGCTAACTTTACTGGAGTGTAAGACTGTGGAATATTGTGGGCATTTAGTGCCTCTCAAGGCAGCAGATCACCTGCACACAGGGTGTGCCTCACTGCCTGTTTCACTGGGTGGCAGTGGCAGCAGCAGAACTGCCTAAATGGTGACAATTGCACCTGTACTAACTTCTGAAAAATTTTTCTGTAGCTCCCATGACGAGTCTTATACAGAACAGGTGGGTGGTACTTGCCCTCACAAAGTGAGAGATATTAGTGATTATTGCCCAAATGCACTTCTTTCCCCTTTGCTCTCTGCACTCCAATCAGCATTTGGTTGAAACACAACACTCTGATTTTAAGAAAACAATGAGATGCATCTCTCCCTCATCTTATTAACACAGTGCTTGCCAAGATGATTCCTTCTTTATACTGTTCTCACTCCCACCAAGGGAAGCTGGAAAATGCAGGCTCCTTGTTTAAATTTATGGCAGTGATTAATTCAGTGCAAATTGATACTCCAGTGCCATCCTAACAAGCTGAATCTGCTCTGATCATGCTTTCTTCTCCTGATAGACTGGAGTGGACCCTGGTGCCTTATTAGCAGCGAGGAGAAAAGCCCAGAAGCGCCATGCCAGGGAGATAAAGGCAGCAAATGAACACAGAAAGAAAGCTGTGCTGAAACTCGTGAACTCTTCGGTAAATATTTACCTCTGCTTTATCAGGCTGCTTTCAGGTGTTACCATTCTTGTGTTTTATACAAGGTGCAGAGTGCTGCTTGGGGAGCAGGGCTTAGGCAGCAAGTGCTGTGCAGTGGGGACAGGTGACTGAAGGAACAGTGTAAGGATCAGAGGCTCACTGCTGGATTGGATAATTCTGTTATACCTTGATTGCATTCAGGTAGCACAGAGTGGCACAGAAACTCTCCACCCTGTCATGTTATCTCAGCATTGGTGTTGGCAGAAATCAAAGAGACTCTGCCCCTCTCCACACACTTGGAATAATCATGTAGAAATAAGATGTAATAAAATAATTCGAATTAGCAGCCCTTGTGATAAGAAGGTGGCATCCCCTCTGCTAATTCTGGCATGGCCAAGTGGGGCAGATACACTGAGAAGGGTTATTTAGGACACGCTTGTGCTTTTATGCATGTTTAAACTCACCCCCGTGTTGGGAGCTGGTGTGTGATTTTACCATGGGAAACCTAAAAAAAGCCTAACTTGAGAGCCTGATTGCTGTTGCTTATTTTGAATCATAGGCCTTGATGGGATTAGCAGGGATAAGGCAAGGAAACGGAGTAAAAATGTGTCAGTAAAAATGAACAGGTGTCATTGTTTGCAGGAAATGGGTAATTCAGTCCTGAGATACCAGCTTTAAGCTGCTTATGTGTGACTGTAGAAAGGCTGGGCATAAGAGAACAAACCTTGATATACACAAGATATGGAAGTATGTGTGCTTGTCAAGCCAGTTTCTGTAGTAACCACAAGCTGTACACCTTTTAAAGGCTTAAAGAACACATGAGTGAGGGGAGGAAAGGGATTTATGTTGAAAAAGCACTGACTGCCTCTAAGCTGTATTTATCTTCTCTCCCAGACTAACGACGTAGAAGCAAGTGTAAAACATGAGATAGCAAGTGATGACTTACCTGTGAATGGAAAATTTGCAGATTCTAGTGTACAAGACATACCTCCTGATGAGCATGAATATTTTGTGGAGCCCAAAACAAATATTCACTCTTTAATTCTGGATTTCACCCCAGTGAACTTTGTGGATTCAGTTGGAGCAAAAACACTAAAATCGGTAAGTAGGGATTTTTTCCCCAGAAAAACCCATAGAAAGCTTTTCAGATACCTAATAAGGAAGCTGTCAGCATGAGACATAACTGCCTGCTCAAATACAATCCAATATGTCACCTCATCACTGGTTTAATTCTGTAAGTTTTAGCTGAATGCTGGGGAATGCGGACTCTGCAGCTTTCACAGTATATGGCTTCCAGAACTGCAGTGTGCATGATGATGTATTATCTGCATTTAACTTCAGCTTAACTCTGTTGTAGATTATAAAAGAATACAAAGAAGTCGGTGTCTGTGTCTGCATTGCCAGCTGTAGTGGTGAGTTGAGATTTTTTTTTTCTTTTTTTGTGTTCTTTACCGGAGAGATTGTGTTTTATCTCTTTCTCTCTGCTCCCAAATTTCCTGCTGCCAGTAGTGCCTCAGGAGTATCAGCACTTCACGTAAAATTGGATTTGAGGAAAAGCAAGCCCATATGCATTAGAGCTTTAACTTTAGTGGAAGTAGAGCACTGATGTAATGATCTTTGTGAGGACTGGATCCTGCTCCCATTTCCTCCAGCTGGCAAGTTGTGAATGCCACACTGAACTTTGTATCTTGAAATTGTTGAGGTAATGTAGTAAGGAGAAAAGCCTGAAATGTTCCAATATCCGGTATTTGGGATTGTAGCATCTTCTGCCAAGAACAGGCCTCTGTCTATGTCTGCATAAGAGAATTACCTGTTTGGACTAGAAGTAGCATGTGATCCACCTGGCTATTTCAAATTTTTTAGTAACAACAAGGGAACAAGCTGTCATCTTTTTCCTGGCATGCCATTGTCTTCCATCTTTGTAATTAAGTGTATTCACTGATGCCATGTTTGGGTTTTGTTTTATAGGCCCTGTTATGAATGAGCTGACAAGACTGAATTTTTTTGATAAAAGTGTAACAAGAGAGTTGCTGTTTCATAGTATTCATGATGCTGTCCTTGCTTGCCAAGTGAAAGATGGGTGTGCTGCACAGGCTGACTCCAACCTTTGAGGAGTGGCATCGAGCAGAATGGGAGCCAGATTTGTGCTGATGGAGACTCTTTCTGAATATTTAATTTGCACAGTTTGAAGAGAGCCTGAGGCTGTTTGTATCTATGGGTATAGGGTGGTGCTTATTTTTTGTAGGAAGAGTGGATAAGGAAATGTAAGCCTTCATGCTCTTGAATTTTTTCCTTTGATCAGGGTATAGCCTTCCAATAATACACAAGCACAAAATTATGCAGGAAAAGAAAGTTCAGTGTATTCTGCTGCAATCAGAATCTGGTGGACAAGGTGACATTCCTGTTCATGTTGAGAAAATGGGCACTTTAACTCACTACGAGTGGGATCTTGCAGGAGGTAACTGTTCTGCAAGTGCAATACACTGTACCAGTGTCTTTAAAGAACTTTCTTAGATGACTTTTAAAGCCTGATGTCAACATTTATAATAATCTGATAGCTGGATTAATGAATTCACACTGGTGGCATTTAGCTGCTGCTGTTTTTAAACCTGGATGGTACAGTTATCTTTTAAAAAATATCTAACCTGTCTCAGCTGTACTCACTTCATTTTTGCTCTAAGTGAACTTCAAGTCAGAAACTCATTGTTTAATTATTACATTATCAGTATGGTACTTGCACTGCCAAAACCCAGTTAGGCTTTCTAGAAAAGAACTCAGATGATTTTAAGCTAAACTTAATTTAGCTTTAAAGTTTGCAGACAAAACTGGTTTAAGACAGGAGTGAAGCCTATTTATATTAAGAACTGATGCCCTATATGCAGTCTCTTAAGTTGGAATGAAAATTTAAGCAAGGTCTAAAGTCTCAGTGGTCAAAAAAAAAAAAAAAAGGTACTTTTCTGTTGCCCATCTTCCTCCCAGTAGTGCTGCTTCTGCCTCAGCTTTTAAGTGCTTTGAGAAACAGGGTTCAGTAGAACTCAAAAATGGTTCATGTTTGGGTTTTTTAAAAGAAACAGTAGCATGGGGTTTCTTTTTCTATTGTCAGCCTGGCCACTGTGGTACTGCCTCACTTCAGATGTGAGATGAAAACCATGGAAATGGAAGTCATGCAAAAGAAATCTTCAGTGCCCCTGTTTCCCTCACAATAATCACTGTGAAGCTCAGCAGAAGCAGGACCCTAAAAGTCTTTCTCTGCAGGTTATTTTGACAGCACAGGACATCAGTGACATTTCATTCAGCACCCTCAAATCACAGGTCCTGTGCCTAAGGAATTCAGACACCTTCCTCACCTCTGATCACAGAATGTAATACTCTTACTTTATTTCAGGCTCTGTTGCAATTAGGGCTTGCTTCAGGTAAACTGTTTCCCAAGAACCAGGGAAGTCAGGAAAGATGCTTTAATTTCTCAGACTCCCCTGCCCATAGGGATGGGAAGCTTCCTGCATCAGAAATTGCTGCTTAGCTGGCTTTCAAAGGATGAAGTGCATGCATGTCAAGACATTGTGTGTGCTTATTTAAACAACTTTTGGTACATTTTATAATGTTAACTAGTTCAACAAGCCTTTGTATCTACATACAGTATATTTTTCTACTTTCAGCTTGTCGCAGCTTCAGTTTTTAACTCTGTAGTCTCTTCAGTTCACGTTGAAATCCTGTCAACTTCCAAAATAAAGTGATGTCACTTGTGAAAATTTTCCGCTTTGTCTTGGTGAGACTCTGTATGAGGGACAAGCTGAGGGCCCCAGATAGAAGTGTCTGATGCCAAGGGATGGGCCAGGAACGGTTTCCAGCTCCAGGCGGGTCTTGCCTCTGTGCTGGTTCCTGCTCCTCACTCCTGGCACCCCCACAAAGCCCTCTCCATGCCAGGCCTCACAGGGATAGAACTAAAGCTGGATCTCCCATCCTGGTAATAACAGCTGCACTTCTGGGGAGTTGCTGAACCTGGACTGAGAACCTTTGCCCAACAAAGTCCCACATCCCAGACCATGCAGACCAAGTGCTCCTGCAACCCCCAGCAGTGCTGGTAACTCATCCTGTAGAACAAAATCTGGCAGCTTTTGCTCATCTGTTCCTCTGCTTTGCTGCCACCAGCTGAAGCACTGCTTCCTCCTGGCAGCTTGAGCCAGCCCCTGAAAAGGGAACCCACTTCCTCTTCCCTGCACTGACTAACAGACTTATTAGTGTTAAATCCTACCTTAGGCTTGTTGGTGTGAGAATAAACCACCCTGGGTCCTTTAACCTTGTAACAGGGCTCCAGTTTGTCTGCAGGGACAGGGGAGGGCCTCCCCCCTCACTGCTGAAGCCCCGCCACAGCAGCTGGCAGTGGATGGCCTAAGTCTGGGTCAGTACCTTGGAATAATCAGGGTCACGCTCCTCTCCCCTCCTTTTTTTGCAAGAGTACTGATGATAATTCAGGATACCGGGTAAGATCCAAACTCTTCCTACATACTTCACTTAATCCTTCTCAAGTAGAAGCTACACTTGATTTGAAGTGCTGCTCCTGATAAAGAGATGCTGTCAGTGCTGCTTTCTGAAAATGAGAACATTCTGTCCCACCAATAAAGTGGCATCCCTCCCTAAAATGTTCTTCCTGAAATGACACACGAGATTGCCCAAGTTTCCATATCAAGATACTGACACCAACCAGAACCCTAACCCAGTCCATGGGCTGGGTACTCTCTCTCCATATTGCATGCACTTCCTCTTTAAAAAAAAAGTAAAGTGGCTTCATAATTTGAGCTTGATAAATTGATGGGTCTCATTTTGATACAACTGACAATAAAACTTCTCTCACTTCCAAGACAAAGCATTTCCCAAAAGTAATTTTTCCCCTCAGGTATTTCTTCCACCTCTTCCCCTCAAGCCACTTTAAAGAAACACTTGAAAAAAGGAAAATGAAAGGCTGTTGCTTTTTGTTGACCACACCCAGCTCTACAGGAACATGTCAGATGAACGAGGATTAACCTTTCAATGCTGCTTGTGGCCAACAACTCCCAGCCACTGCCCAGCACCAGGAGCACCAGGAGCACCAGGAGCACCAGGACCCTGTCAGGGTCATCCTGTGTGTGCAGCAGCATCTCAGACAAGTCATACAATATATCAAAGTGCTCATGCTAGACTGGTGTCAAACTCTTCATAGCAGGATCAGAGAAAAGGAATCTTCCTTCCCTTAGCACTAAGAAAGTACACCTCCCTCCTCCTTGACCATTTACTATTTTTTAAAACACAACAAAGAATCTCAGCAAAAGGGATAAAAAACCCACCAAAGATAAAATAAACCACTTGTGATGGTACCAGTGTTCACCAAGGGAGGAAAAAAATGTCCTATCATGTCTTCCCTGAGATGGGCAATGACTCAGACCACCACACATGCCTTCAGTGGCAGCTCCCATTTTCTTGGGATACACCTACACCTCGGTGCCAAGCATCACACAAGCCTTTCTTAGTACCCTCAGAAACACTGGAGTCACTAAGGGGTCTTCCCACACCTCTATGGCTTGGATTTCAAGTTCTGGAGTGTAGATGGTGACCAGAGATCTAAACTTGGGATGGCTAACATTGCCCAGGTATCTGATTTAAAATTACCTGTGGTTTAGTCTGTGCTACTGTAACCTCACTGAGATCTCTTCCCTACAGGAGCAACACTCTGCTGGTGTAGAACACTCACAATGAACACACACTTACTCTTTGGAACACTCCCGTTTAATTCTAGATTCCAAGAACACAACATGAATCTCTACACTTGGATTTTGTTCCACAGGAAGTTTAGGAGGAACAGGAAGACCCCTCCCAGGTATTAGTTGTAGGTCATGTAGCGGGGGGTAGCGCTGAATTTCGCGTACGATTTGATGACTTTGTTCACTGCCTCCAGGAAATCCTTCTCGGTGGCGATTTTCCGGCGCGCTCGGATAGCGAACATTCCTGCCTCCGTGCAGACACTGCGGATCTCGGCGCCTGGGAAAGACAGGGATAACTCAGCACTGACTGCCAGGGGACACGGCCCATACACAGAACTGTTCAAAGAAATGAACACATTCAGCTTACCTGTGCTGTTAGGACACAGCCGAGCCAACAGCTCAAATCGGATGTCCCTCTCCACACTCATCGAACGAGCGTGGATCTTGAAGATGTGAGTTCGTCCCTGAAGGGAAGGGAAGAGGACAGGGGTGTTCAAGGCATGACAGAGGTGATGACTCCAGCCTGCAGCTGTCTGTGTCCACAGCACAGGCAAATGGAAAATACACCTTGTATCTGCTGCCCAGCTATGGTTTCCCATGTCTGGACTGGAATGTGTAAGTGCCCATCACACTAAATTAAGAAAATAACTTTAAAAAGGGCTTTCATCATAGAAGTACCTCAACAAATCTCTCTCAAAAGAGCCAAACAAAACACATTCCAAATTCTGAACTAAATCGTGGATCTGGTTAAAGGAATTTTTCTCTGTTGAGGCAGGAATATACAGCGATTATAGCTGCTTAGTATGGCTTCTCGGCTGGGATGGAGTCTGTGCAGCGTGGGAAAACCTTGGGCACACCTTTAATCACCCATATTTCCATGCAGTTTCACATAATTTAAGAGTGCTGCTTTTTCTATTTCTCATAAACTTCCAGACAATGATTCCCTAACTGAAGAGACACTCTGGTATCAGAACACACTTGGCTGGGGAATAAAGAGTTCTCACCTCAAGATCAGGCAGGCTGAACTCTATCTTCCTGTCCAGCCTGCCAGGCCTCATCAGCGCTGGGTCCAGAGTGTCGGGCCTGTTTGTGGCCATCAGCACTTTGATGTTGCCCCGTGGATCAAAGCCATCCAGCTGGTTGATGAGCTCCAGCATCGTGCGCTGCACCTCGTTGTCACCCCCGGCCCCATCGTCAAAACGAGCACCTGGAGAGGAGACACGCAAGTTACACAGAGGGAGAGGCACCTCCAGGCCATGGACACAGAGGTGTCACAGTGGCTGCAACACAGGACACCTGGGAAAATGATTTTAAAGTGCATACAAGTATTTGTGATGAACTGAAAAGGTGTGAGGGGGTTATTTGGATGACACATTTCAAACCAAGAGTGAGTGCTGGATCTTCCTCCTTAGTAAGAAAGGGCCTCTATCTCCCTGCCTAATAACTGACCAAGCTGCTGGAATTTACCCATGTAGCTTGTTTATTTTGCCCTTCCCAAAATCATCCTTCTCCCTTGTCTATGTAAAAAATTGTTCTACTTTCAAAGGACCTAAGCACTTTCTTTGAGAAAAAAGCATAATATTCAGGAAGTAATAAAGACTTGGAGTGTAGTCTAGAAGATGAATGGGATTTAAGTTAATAGTACTTTTTTGCAAACAAAATACAGGCTTTCTTCACGGAAGTTTGAATAATCTGGGTGTTCCAAATGTGCAAAAATGGCTTCCCATCTGGGCTATATAAACCACTTCTTGGCAGCTTTGTGGACATGGGGTGTGCTGGGAGTCGTTTTGCTAACTCAGTATTTACAAGCACTTTCCTTGAAATGCAGCAATCCAGATAAAGAACTGGATAAGAAAACCTGGAAGCTCTCACAGGAGGTTAGAACTGTAGCTACTACAAACATACCTCCAATAGCATCAATCTCATCAAAGAATATAAGGCAAGCTTTTTTAGTTCTTGCCATTTCAAAGAGTTCACGAACCATTCGAGCTCCCTGAAAGCAAAAAATAAAGATTTTATTAGAGATTTGAGGTACATTAAAGGAAAACTATCAAAATCAAACTCTCCATGCTTCCAAACACTTCTAAGTTTCCAATGAAAAAACTCTTTTTAAATTTCTTCACATATGTAATGGGACAATTATAAAGCTTAAAGCAATTTATAAAGGAGAGAAAAATTACTGCTCTTAAACTCAGAAGTACAGATGAAGTAATTTACATCAGGGCCAACTGGAAAGTGGCAGAACTGGGAGCAGAATCCTAATTCCAGAGTCCTCCTGAACCACAGACTGAACTCTGCACTGCAAAATCCCTTTCATCAGTGACAGCAGACCTCAGGTCTTGTCACCAATGCCTGAGCTGCAGTGATTTGTCTGACAGCTCCTGCCCCCCTGCACCTGCAGCTTCCAAGTACATCCATCCCTCACCCCCACTGTGGTGTCGGGTACCTACAAGGGGAATCTACAAACTCCTCCACACTCCATCAAGCACCTGCTCTTACCTCTCCCACGTATTTCTGCACCAGCTCAGATCCAATCACTCTGATGAAGCAGGCATCAGTCCTGTTAGCCACAGCACGGGCACAGAGGGTTTTGCCTGTGCCAGGTGGCCCAAACAAAAGCACTCCTTTGGGAGGCTCAATTCCAAGGTTCACAAATCTTTCAGGCTGTGGAGGGAGACAGAAGGCAAGGTTATGTGCAGATTAAAGATTGTGTGCATCATAGAATATATGCAAATTGAGGAAATCACTAATGGGGACCAATGTAAAGGAGGCTGGTCTGGATTTCACTTGTTAAAACCCAGCTTCCTTTCACTCAGGTGTTTACACTCAGTGACACTGTCTTTTGCTTTTTCACATGCTAACAGATGACCAGAATACTTCCAAAATAATAGAAGCTTCAATCTGGAGGTAACTTACGTGAAGCAGAGGGGTTTCGACCACCTCTCTCAGCTTTTCAATCTGCTCTTTACAGCCACCAACATCGCTGTAAGTGACATCAGGTTTTTCTTCTACCTGCACAACAAAGAGGTGAGTGAGCAGTTACCAGCCTAGTGCTGCAAATATCTCCAGGCTTTTAACAGCCCACAACAAAATCCAGCTAAAGGAATCACAATTACAAGACAAAGCCGTGCCAAAATAAGTAAAAGCAATGCTCACTTGCATCATGGTGACTGTGGGATCAATCTTTGGAGGCAACGGGATATGGATTTGGTACTTGTTTCTGTCCACCCTGGTGAGGAAGCATGAAGACTATTATTTTAACACCGGTTAAGTAAAGTGTTATGTAGAAGCAACTCTGTAAATGACAAGCTCAATTCTTGAACTGTTGTTTTCTCTGGCATCAAGAGAACCCAGCCCTAAAAGCTAATAGCAGGTAGGCTAGGTACTGGAATTCTTTCTGCAGAAAATTTTAAGGTTTCCGAAACGATTAATTCCAAAGTATTTTGAAAACTAAATTTCAAAATATCCAACAGAGCAAACTGGCAAAACACTGACTCTGAAGTAACAGGTTTTACCTCCTCAGTGAACATTTCATTGCTGCCCTGTGCGTAACCAGAGGGTGCCAAAGAAGGACCCTACATAGGCTCCCTGAAAGCTGGGACCACTGGGGCCCAAATGGAAAGGTTTCTGTCCAATGACACATGGATTTTGTCAATTTTTTGTCAAAGTAAAACAAAACAAAAGATTCCAGCAGAGCATACAGGTGAGTTTACTGTCTTCCAAGAGAAAGACAGTAGTGGCGTAATTTCAACCACTGCAAAAATTGGAAATGAGGGCTGTTGACCTGTCAAACTATGACATGAGACAACTCAGAGAAAGCTTCAGTCTGCAGGAAGACTCACAAGAGCACAAAGACTTTGCATACCCAACTCTCATGCCTTCTTCTATGTCAGTAGGTGCCACTTGGTCACTGAGATCCACCACAAACTTGGCAAATTGCTTGACATTGATAATGTACTTGGGATCCTCAGAGTCTGCATTGATGATCTTTGTGCACCTAACACAGAAACACAGTTACAGCTCCAGGCAGGCAAACTGGTTTGCTACCTGCATAAGCATCAAGAGAGTCACATTTTCCTTTCCAAATACAACAGAATAGCTGTTGTACTTGTGATGACATCATTATATACATTATTATGCAATCATTATAGCATCATACAATAACTGCAGGAGTAAGTACAAGTATAATGTACACTACACATAATCACAGTTCCTTTATGATTCAGTGGTAAAAAACACTTTCAAGATGCACAACACATGAACTTTATTTTTTAAAAGAAGTCCACACATAAGCTATAAATCAGACTGTTAGCACTATGGAGCTCTACTGGAAGGAGAAGAGTGCTCCCACCTTGCAACTTGCAATGGTTGCTCACTTTGGAGAGTTTGTTTATCTGCAGCCAGATCCCAAAGGGCAGGAGGAGCCAGGCCAGTGTCAGATTCCTTGATTCCTGTGTGCAGCACAAACAAGCTGAGGAGGAAGCAGCTAACTGGGGTGTCAGCCATCCTTCCCACACCAAACTCTTAGAAATAACCCTGCAGGAAGCTTTTTGAGAGACCTCCAAAACAACACACACACATCTTTCATGGACTTCCTAAAAAACAGTTTCCTAAAGGAAGAGCCTACGTGGCAGCTGGACATTCAAATCCCAGCCTGGCCACCTTCCCAGACAATTTTGTAGTGTGGGGATGGTTACAGCAGGACACACATCACTGACAGTGGATATCTACATTTCACTAAAGGAGTGAAACTCACAAGTGCTTTCACTGAGGGAAAGCTCCAGTGCAAGGTATCAGAAAGTAAGGGATTCACACAGATGAAAAACCCCATAAATCTTCCAAAACATGGATATAACAAGTACCATCTCCATGATACATTTAAAAGAATCAAGATTATTTTACAAGAAAAACTGTGGTCTTCCTGGCAGAACCGAGAGCCACTGCAGGATTAGCAACAGGGCAAAAAACATACATCAGTGAAAGAAAAATTAGGAAACTAATTAATTATTATTGTTATTACTACTTCCTTATCTGGTGTCAGAAAGGGGCATTTGTTTCATGCCACCATTATATACAGAAACCACAGTTTTGATTAAAAATGTGTTAAACTACAAAATTACAAAATCAGATATACAGATTACTCCTGCCCAATCAAAATAAACATCACTTACTAAGCAAAAAATCTCACATTACCAAATAAAGAACTGTGTTCTTTTGAGAAAAGCAACAACAAAAACACAATGCAGAAGTTGTTTAAAATCAACTTTTTACAACACTTGTTTTGGTATCTGTGGCTCTTCTACAGAAAGTTATCTAAGACAGCAACATACCAGTGAGCTCATTGATTTTCTTAAGCAGTTGTTGAATATCATCTTCTACTTGCTTGATCTGCCTTGAGTATGTGCTCTGGCCCTGGAAAAGGAGTATCACATAGATTTCGTAACTGAAATTCTCTCATGTTTAGGAAAAAATGACAAGAGCTGCTGAGCATCAAGATGTCCAACAGACTGTCTTGGTACATTAGCCAACCATTGATGACAGCCAAAATAGACAGAATTAACTTCCAGCAACAATACTTCTGTTTGCAAAAGTGAAGTGCAGCTTCACAACACAACTGACCAACTGTGAAGGTGGAAATTTTCCACATTTGTAAACTTTAAGGATTTGTTTTTCTTTTAAACCTGTTCAGCCTTACATTTTTAAACTATTTCTCCTAAAGAATAAAAAAGACTCAGTAAAATCATATATAGAGAGAATTCTGAATACACTTTCTGGAAACCATCTGTACAAGTGCTTTAACTACCTTACCCAACCTTTTCATCATCCACACAGGACAGCAGAAAGATCAAGGGGCAATTCTTGCTTGTGATAAAATGCATTTTTTGATCCAGATCTGCCTAACACAGGTGGATTCAGACCTGGATTTGCTCTGTAACATCTCCTTTGTACACCACTGGCAACAAAAAAAGAAGATGCAGTGGGAACAGGCTGTATTTCAGAACTTTGTAAAGAAGTCTTGGTGTCAGCAAAATTCAGACTTCACCAAACATACCTAAGATGCAAGTTTCATCTCTCAAGAGTTCTTTCACAGACCAACTGTACTTCCCAGTGAAAAGGGTAGACTGGCATTTTAAGCCTTACTGTCTCTGGAAAATGCCTCCCAACATTATGTTCTTTTAACATTAGGGCTAAAAGCAAGTCAATTTTGTGGCAAGAGGGGTCTTAAAATTATTTTTTGTGTAATCCAAGAAAACTGGCCAGTGAAAAAGCCCTAGAAAAGCCCTGTCTGTTAGACCCCTACAACAATCAGCAATGAGATATGAAACAATAATAGAGAAACAAACTCTTAACTACTTTCAAGTTAACAAAGCCACTGGATTATTTTTAGTGTTGCAGGCTGGGGCCTTCTCGTTGGAAGGTGAAAAGGGAGAAAAGATTTTGGCAGGAGAGAAAAGCATGAAGAGAAGCAGAGTTATGCTCTACCTGCTCAGTGCACACCCCTCCACTCCTGCAGGGTATTCCCCACAGGAACTGCTTTTTCTCTTTAACACTCCCATGTGTGTGTGCTACTTACATATGTTTTCAGCAAGGCAATATCTCCTTCATCGAGAGCTGAAACAAGACAGGAGAGACTTAGCTTCCAGTTTTAAAAACAAAGCCAGCAGTATTAATTCTGCTTCTAAAAGATGAAAACATGTATTTTAAAGAGATTCTTTTCATTGAACCACAGTGCTACAAAAAAGCATCAGCTATCCAAGGAAAACAGGGTCTCCAGCTGCTCCCTTCAGTCCAAAAACCTGCACCACTCAGAGCTCATAACAAACAAGCTACTTCAATTCTGCCTCGCTCAGAGTAGTTTCCCAGCCTATGACTGTTCAAAAAAGGGATGGAAGATATCAAAACTTCATCTTTTTAACTTTTTGCTTCTAGATGTTCAAGAAAGCATCAGTGAAAAACTGTTACCACTTTCCACCAGTGATGTCTCTTCCAAACAGCCCGGTGTGAGCAGGGAACAGCAGCCAAATCTAAGCTGGTCTCAGTAACAAAACATCACTGTCAACTCCTAGTTTTAATACTGTAAAACAGGAAATATGGTAAGGGTCGTACTAAATGAGACAAAGTCTGGTCCAAATTCCCCTCTCAAACAGGAAGGTCTACAAAAGGTGCCAAATACATGGTGAAACCCCACTCCTGTGTCACACATTGTTATTAACAGCCGTTAAAACAATTTCCTTACATAAATATTTATGTTGGGGGTTTTAATCCCTGTAAACTTTCAGCAGAATACACAGGAAAGAGTCTCCTGATTTAAATCTGCATTGTGCTGCCTTTTACTTGACTTGAACCTGGCATCTAAAACTTTCATTTCAGCCTGAGAACTCCCACCAAAGAACAAGCACAGTCAGCTGTTTCATGTGTTCAGTTCTGCACAGAGGTGGCTCCAGTGACTCCATCAACTAAGAAAAATATAACTCTGTTAGTGTCACTCTGCCACAGCACTCTCACATCACCTGGCATTTAACAGGCTTTCAACACCCTCTCTCCCTTCCCATCCCAGTTTCCTGTCTTGTCTAATTCCACTCTTTTTAAGACAGATGGAGCCCAAATCACACAGTACAGGTGATCTGGGTGCAGTATGTGTTATACAGGATTCTGAAGACCTTTTATGTTGATCCTTACTTCTTTCCTGACTATTTGTACTACCCCATTGGGGTTTTTTTATAGCTACTAAGCACTCTGTTGCTATAATTTAGAAATCTTTCTTGAATGGGAACAGTTCAAAGTCCATCACTGATTACATTTTGCAGTGCTTGTGCATCCAGATGCATTAATAAATATTTACTAACACGAAATAAAAAGCCACAATAAGTTAAAACATGAGGAGCAAGCGGCAGCTTTCACACTATGCCGGTATCCTTGGAAAACTCTGCTGCCTTCCCTCTCCTGCTTCCCCGCAATTCCTAATGAGAGAGGCAGCACCCGGGCAGCTCTGCGGCGCTCCCCCAGGCAAGAGAAAGAAATTATCATGGAATCATCAAGGTTGGAAGAGACCTTCAAGATCATGAAGTCCAACCCTCAACCCAGCACTGCCCCTGTAACCCCTAAGCCACGCCACCCAACAACAGATCCAGACGCCTTCTTTAACACCTTCAGGGACAGTGACTCCACCTCCCTGGGGAACCTGTTCCACTGGCTGACCACCCGAACTGTGAAATTTTTTTTCTAATATCTAATCTGAATCTCCCCTCCTCACCTTTAGGCCATTTCCTCGAGTTCTCTCACTGCAGGCACGGCAGAAGAGACCAGCCCCCAGCTCACCACAGCCTCCTTTCAGGGAGATTCAGTATTACTGTATCACGTTTTGTTGTACATTTTAAGTATAAAACTAAGTATTAAACCACAAAAGGCATTCTTTTCTCTCACGATGAAAAAATCGGGCATTTTAGAAACCTTTTTTAAGAGAACGAGACTTAAAAGGCGGATCGTCCCTTCCTCCCTTGAGGATCTCGGCGCTTCCCCGGCCAGCCCCACACGGTGCTGGTTCTGCAGCCCCGATCGGTCCCTTGTGGCGCAGGCAGCCCTGTCCCGCTGTCCCTCGGCATTCCCAGACCCAGCCCCTCACAGCGATGTTTACGCGAGGCGACGCCGGCCCCGCTTCCCATCCCGTCAGCGGCGGCACCGCCCGAGCCCGGGCTCCGGGCCGGGATGGGGGACACTCGCGGGGCGGCGGCCGCAGGGCCAAAACGCACATTAGAGACATTTTAAAGCCTTCTTAGTCCTTTTTTCCCCCGCTGCTCCCAGCACCGACATGGCCGCCGGCCGCACCGCCCCGCCCCCACCCCGGGCGCTGCTCGGAGAGTGTCCTCGCCATCGCCCCTCACCGCGGATGGGTTTGTCCTCCTTCTCCTCCTCCTTGGTTTTCCTCTGGTCGGCTCCCAGGTAATCCGGCATCGCGCCCACCCGCCTTACGCAGCACCGCGCCGCTTCCGCCCGGAACACAAACCAGGGTGCACCGCGGCCCGCGCGCAGGCAACTCCTTCCCCCCCGGCGCCGCGGCTGGCACCGGGAGTTCCGCGCAGCGCCGCCGGTTCATCCCGCTGCTCCGGGCAGCGCCGCCGGTCCCGCACCGCGGGAGCCGCTCCGGCCGCGAGAGCGGCGCGGGGGCGGCGGGGGTGCGGCGGGGCCCGCGGGGCCCAGAGAGGGCCGGCCGGGCCGCTTATGGCGCCGCACGCCGCCGCCGCCCCGGAAGCGCTGTGGGCGCCCCACGCGCCGGTCCCGCGGCAGGCCCAGGCCGCGGCCATGGCGCTGCTGCGCGGCCCCGCGCGGGACGGGCAGCGCTCGGCCGTCAGCAGGCCGCTCTCGGCCGGTAGGTACCTGCGGGCCCGCAGGGCCTGCGCCGGGGAAAGGCCGCCCTCGAGCGCCCGGCCGGCCGCTGGAGTTGGGAAATCGGCCGGTTTCGAAGAACTTTCCTGTTTATTTGACTTTAATTGTCTCCGTTTCGCGTGCTGTGCCTTCCCCGGCATCGTTTCAGCCCGTGTGCAGCAACAAGTCTGGGTTCGCTGCCGGAGGGAGTGGCCTGGGAAGAGGGAGCGGGAACGTAGGGAAGATCAATCCAAATTTAATATCGCAGCCGCGGTTGTCTCCTCCGTTGCCAATAGGACTGTATTTAATATCATTTGACACGTGCGTTCCTTTAACTTGAAAGCACCTTTCAAGATGTAAGAGCACGGCAAAGCGTTGGGAGGTCCCGTCTGACGGGCACGTGTGCTGGTTCTAGCACTCTGGTGTTTATGGAGCCAAAGAGAAGATTTAGCGATCTGTAACCTTGGGTGATGCTGTACTTTTGTGGGCTTTGATGGGGTTTAATTAAAAAAAAAAAAAAAGTCAACCGCAGAAGGTGAAGTTGCTTTTATGTTTTTGCTTATAGCATCAGTACTCTGTCAAGTGGAGCCTGTGGGAAGATGGTTTGAAGCATTTATTAAGAGGAGAAACATAAATGTTTCTGCCTCTTTCCAGGAGCTAGAAGATGAGAAGGAACTTTCTGAAGAATCGGGGGATGAAGAACTGCAGCTTGAGGAATATCCTATGTTAAAAACCCTTGACCCAAAGGACTGGAAGGTATTCAGTCAATATGGATTACTGTTAACTATTTTTGCCCATCAAGGTTATTTGCCATTCCCAGGTGCTAAAGATCCCCTTCCTCTTCCCCTCCTACACCCATCTGAATCGGTTTGTATCCTTTACCATTATATCTGGTGTGTGAAGGCAAACACATCAGGATGAGATCTTAGTTTTGAGCTGCGGCTTTTTATTTTACTGCCTGAAAGTATTAAGTGTCTCTTCTCCCTGTCACCGTCTCCTTTATCCTGGAGTTGCATTGGCACTGTTGATATTAAAGACAGCAATTCAATTTTCCAATAACTGAATTTTCTAGTGCTTCAATCCAATTTAGATTAAGCCACTTGAATTTCTATAACAGTGGCTTCATTTATTGATATTCAGTTACTCAGTAGTTGTTCAGTAATTTTTGACAGTTGTTTTTATAGTCTTTTCCCAATGTTTGCTGAGAGAGGGAAGAATTCTCCCTCTTGCCTGTAAGAGATGGAGAGGAGAACTGGTTTTCTGCATGTCTTGTGGTGTTTTAGGTTGTATTTATCAGTGTTTATTAGGGTTTGTGGTTCTTTTCTCTCAGAATCAAGACCATTATGCAGTTCTTGGATTGGGAAATATACGATACAGAGCTACTCAGAAACAAATCAAAGCAGCTCGTAAGTACCTTTCCCTCAGAAGCATAACTTTTTTTTCAGATGTACACAACTGGTTTCTAGTGAAAATACCTGCGTGTTGTGAACAAGCTTTTTACTGTTTCCCAGCCCTAAAAGTTCATGTTGCTTACCAGCCCCTTAAATTCATATCACAGCTCTGAAATCCAGAGGCCTACATCTAGGGAATAAAAAAATTTCATATTTCTGCTTCCTGGCCTGTGTTTTTTGTCAACAGCCTTGAGACTGTAACTATACATTTCTATATATTTGAGTCTGCAGTCAGGCTCAGTGAAAGGCAGAGGAATAGAGCTGTCCCTGCCCTGTGTGTTCCCAGAGGTTCCCTTGCAACCCCCCTGACAGTGTTGAGCTGCCATGTTCCTGCTGCTGTTAACAGTCAGACTGAGTGTGGCATGGGAATGGAGCCTGCTGGGCTTCAGAACTTTATTTTTGGAAAGCAGTGTGCTTGACTTTGCAAGAAGGATGCAAATATTTAGTGGAGGAAGATTTTAAAAGACTCTGGAGATTGTTCAGTAGCCTCTCTGGGATAAGCTGATGGCTTTGTGAATGGATCTTGTGAACAATTGCCTGTACTACTGTGCTGGTGCAAGTAGAATCACTGATCTCAGATACTTCAAATGAAAATGGGTGGAAATCAGTGAATTACCAACTTACATGGGAAGTCACGTTGCCTCAGGCAAGTGCTCCACAGCACTGTGGAGCATGTGCTACCATGGAATAGAGCAGCACCTGTTCTGGTGGTGGTGAGTGGTCTCACTGATCTTCTGAGCAAGAACGAGAGCCTCTCTCTTTAGGACCCTGGCAGCACACAATTGTTCCCTGGTGCTGTAGAGATGTGACTCTTTCCCGCCAGTGTACACTGTGCTTTCCTGTTTCTAAGAAGGATTCTGATTCGTTTCTCAGGAGACAGGTTGCTGTGACTGCTTGCATGGTATCTTCTCCCTGGTATTTTAGAGAGAGCCAGGAAGGTACAGTGTGTGTTGTATGGCAGTATGGCAAGATCTTTTGACAAAGAAGTCGGTGTAAAATCTGGTTTTACCTTTTAAACACGAAGACAACCTTGGTAGCACCTTCAGTAGATACTGTATGTGCCAGTCATGCCTTAGGATTCAAGGCCTGAGTAGAGGGAGAATTTAACCCAAAGTCTTGTGTATCTGCTCAACATGAGCCATGGGGAAGTGCAGCAGCATTCACAGGCTGTAGTTTTCATGCTAAATTTCACTTTGGATCGTGTTCAGAACTAAAGGGACAGAATACAATTTTTATTTTATCTGAATTATTTTGTTTTTCATTAGAAATAACAACCAAAATCCCATGAATTATTTCTGGTTTTTCAGTTGTGAAGCTAACTATACACTTACAGATGCTGAAGCACTTTGCTAGGCATAATACTAGAATAAGTCTTAGAGACTTCTTCAGATTTGAGGTGGAATAGAGAATAGAGTTTCTGAGCTGTGGTTATTTTATATCCCAGCAAAGATGAAATAATACTAATTCTAATTATAGTGTTAAAGAAAATTCATTAACTCCTGTTTCCTTCCAGATATGACTGTTTGCTTTTTATTTAAGTTTTGAATTAGAGAAAGGCCAGCTGGAATTACTGTATTACTTTGTAGTTTGAAACTGTTGCTGATGAAGCATTTCTAACTAATGCATTTATTTGTTAGATAAATCCATGGTTTTGAAACATCATCCAGACAAACGAAAAGCTGCAGGGGAACAGATAGGTGAAGGTGATAATGATTATTTTACTTGCATAACTAAAGGTAAGCAATTGATCTCTTTTGTTAGATACTCCCTCAATCTACTTGATCATCAGAAATGTACTTGCTGTGCTTTATTAGGATTTTAATTGTCAATGCCTAAACAGCTGGGGAAGTTCTTTTTCCATTTTAGAAAACTGCATCAATAGATCACATTAGGTATAACTTCCCAGTGGGCAGAAGCAGGATGGGAATGCAGCTGACAGATGTTTGGCTGCTGTGCCAGCTGGTGACAAAATGTGACGCTTGTAGCAGTGCACACACAGATGAACCTCTGTGGCTGGAGGTGGCCCCATACCTGGGATAAACTAGTGAGCCATGGAAGAGTTCCACACAGGCACCAACAGCAGTTGGAAAATCTGAATTCTAATGTGCTTGCTCTCACAACAGAACATCTTGATTTGATCCAGGTCATCAGTTTCTTCAGCTGCTCATTTTTGCCCACAGATGAGCAAGTGAAGTCAATTGAATAACATTTTCCTCTTGCCTGTACTGGTGGACTTGGCAGTGCAGGATTAATGGCTGGACTCTGATTTTAGAGGTGTTTTCCAACTTTAATGATTCTATGACCCAAACACCACTGCTGGCTAACTCCAAAACTGTATGGGCTGTTCCAGGTGTATGACTTACATCGCCAGAAATGCCTTAGAGCTTGGCTTTTTTGCTTATTTTAAACAAATTATTTTCACTCAATAAGGTTGAAGCAGGAGGAAATCCTGGAATTTGTGTTTCTAAACTTCCTTCTCTGAATGTCTTCTACCTGGAGTAGAAGAAAATGGTAACGAAACAGGGAGAAGAAACATAGAAAGGTGGGAATACATAGGTTGGATTCAGAACTTGGTCTGACAAAGGAATGAGCGGGAGATACAGAGCTGGGGGAACTGAGTGTGTGGGAGTAGAACTGGGGATCTGCAAGTGGAAGGGACATCTCTTAAATGGAAGAGGAACTAATGGATGTGCACAGAATTTCCTGCATCAGGAAAATTGTATGACCATTACTGAGGCAGAGGATAATTGGGGTCATTTAGAGTTTTGGTGAAGTCCTTTCCCAGAGGGGAAGGACAGACTGGCAGACAACAGCTCATTGGTGGCCACTGTCATTCCTTCATCTCTCCGCTGACACGTCCAGTGAGATCAGTTTACAGAGCTGCAGAGCACCAAGGTCTCCTCCAGGTTATCACCTCCTGGATCCAACCTCCATGGTGCAGTGTCCTTGGGCAGGGCTGCAGGCACAGAAGTCCATGAATGTTCGCAATACAAATTTGATTGCTTTGACTTTTCATTCTTACTGGAAAACAGTGGTCATTGTAAAACTGAGAAACTCCACACTTCCTTGAGAAAAAATTAAGAGTTTACTGAAGCTATACCTTGTGTGATTTCCAGAATATAAGATTAGTATTGTGATGCTCCCCAACTGCAGGGCTGTAAGAACAGGAAAACAGGGACTGTTTGCATGTTTTGGAGTGTTTGTGTGGAGTTTTATATTTTATCCAAGACTCAGTACAACTTCATCATGACCTGCAAAAATTCTTATGAATGGCTCCTGTTCTTGCCAGTTCTGACAGCATACTAACCCAGGGACTGCCTTTACTCTGTGCCTTAGTAGACCATTTTGTAAATTTATCTGCAAGGATCTGGTGCAAGATAAAAGCCTGAAGATGTCATGCCCAAACTCCCAGTGTCTGAACTAAATTTGCTGCTATAAAATTAAGTGTTACCTGTTTTGTTACATCCTAATGGTTAAATGTGTTCTTTTTCATAAGTGTTTTCTTCCTACTTAGTCTAACAGGAATAGACATAGACAGCAATGCTATTTGATGTCAGTAAAATAATTAAATATCAAGCTGTACAGAACGACAGATCAAACCCAGATCTGAGAGCATCTTTTTAAATATTTACAACCTTATGTCTGGTAACTTTCTTTCAGCTTATGAAATATTATCTGATCCTGTGAAACGACGAGCATTTAACAGCATAGATCCTACTTTTGATAACTCTGTACCTTCCAAAAGTGAAGCAAAAGAAAACTTCTTCGAAGTTTTCTCACCAGTTTTTGAAAGAAATGCCAGGTAAGCTATGTCTGACTGCCTCTGCTGTTGCTGGAGAATCAGCATTTGCAAACTCATTTGACATTGTGTTTGTAACAAGAGATGTATTAATTTTCTAGAAATGTAATACAACTGAAATTGTGCAATTATTTTTTATTTCATTTTAAAATAATCTGAACTGTCACATTGATGTCATTGAGTTTGACCCATGTGATTTTAAAAAAAGTTCTCAGCTTCCTATTGCTTACCGCCCTTTTTGTACAACTCATTGTTTCATCTTAAATTACTTAAAATACCAGATGTTTATATGTTGCTGACTAAAAATTCCCTTTTTTTATGATTTTCTTCTGAGAGTGAGACATTAACAGAAGACAGTAGTTATGTTCATGATTTAGCTGGTTAAAAGAGAAGATAACTATCAATATTTGGTGGTTCTCTCACAGTGCATGATTTTTTCTGCATTTGATTCGTGCTTGACAATTAACTTGGTATTAAGGTTTTCACAACCGGAAACTTTGCAACTTTTCAACTAGAAACCTGTCAAGTTTTCCCTATATAAAAGTGCTTAATTGCATGAGGCACTTTACAACATTCTGAACAATTATTATTTAAAGTAGTCTTACTGAATCTTTTATCAAGTATTCCATAGATTCAGACCTGGATCTGTGGTTATCAGATGAGGTTTTCCCTTCTCTGCAGTGGAAATGGATGCTATGTCACAGAACAACAAATTCTAGAGCCAGTGGAAGATTTCCCTAGAAAAAATGCAGTGGAGGCAGAGTATGCATTATTCCTTTGTGCTCCATTAGAATGTGTGGGAGAGTTCCTGTACCCTACCACAGAGCTGAGTTATTCACAGAGCACTTTTTGTCCACTTTCTGTAAGCTCCTCTAGCAGAAGAATGTGCATGGAGAATTGAGTATCTGCAAAGATAGCTCATGCTCCATCAGGTCTTCTTGGAGGCACAAGGCAGGAGGCACTCAGGCAGGAGGAGGCTGCTTTTCTGGGGAAACTCCCCAAAAAAATGCCCAGTCTGGAGGATACTTAGGAGGAACTCTCCTGTTCTCTTCCTCTTTCCTGCTGCCCCTCTGTGTTGGTGGGAGGGAGCCTCAGATTTTGATTCTGTATTTTGATTCTGTACTTAACTAATGAACATTGTATATATTATTTCTTGAATATATCCATGTATTTTCAGGTGGTCAAATAAGAAAAATGTACCTAAACTTGGGGACATGAATTCCTCATTTGAGGAGGTAGATGCATTCTATTCCTTTTGGTAAGTTAACTGATGCCTCTGTTTCTATTCACAGTATTCAAGACATGTAATATAAAGGGCTCGCAGACCCTTTGGTGTGTGGGTTGTTTGCTGTGGGCTGTCCCAACCTCGTAATGTCACAAAATTACCCCACAGCTGTTTGTGCCTTCCACAAACTGAGCCAGGTTTCTCCTGGCTAATCCATCTGCTTGTAAATTCATGGTTGCAGCAGGAACTTCTGACCACAGTGGCTGAGAACTGAGCTGACCCACAGACTGGAAGTCAGGTTTATCTCACCTAACCTGTGTTTTCAGTGGAGACGTCCTAGGTGTTAAGCTCCCCTAGTAAAGAAAGGTTTGTCTAGTCCAAAAAAGTCAGTAATGTTTATGGCTTGCCTTACCTGCTAAATATGGGGGCTTACATAAAGATTAATTTCTCTCTGAACTCCACAGACTGCACTGCATTTCCACTGACTATGATGGGAGCTTAGACAGGTGTAGACATTTAGAGTGGGCAAGACTGATGCCATCCTGAAGTAGACTATGCCCCACAGTACAGAGAGGTGTAAATTACATCCTGCATTTTGACTTAACACAGTGGAATCACTGTAGGTGCAGTATATTTGTAAACAGCAGTATAGTTGCCTACAAACACATAACAGTAAAAAAGATAGCTGATTTTTAACAGATTTGCTGGTTTTTTCATTCACTGTTTTTTTCTTAAATTTACTTTAGGTATAATTTTGATTCCTGGAGAGAGTTTTCCTATTTAGATGAAGAGGAAAAAGAAAAAGCAGAATGGTATGTAAGTAAAAATAAATTTGACAGGAGACTAAGAGATTGATACAGCAAGATTTTCCAACTTTCTCTTAGACTGTAAGTCATAGGAAGAAAAGTAGCTGAGCCAAGTCTGAATTTCACTCTCCCAGCTTAGGAGTCAGTTGTGGACTTGAACTGGACTTACTGTGGGCTTCTTTGTGTAATTGAAGTAGTTCCTGCTTGCCTGACAGAGGTATATCTGAGGTGCTCTGAAATGTGTGTTCATTTAAGTTCAGACTTGCAGTTCCTGCCAGTCCCAAGCATAGGTTGAACCTGGAGCCAGGACAGAGTGGATGAGCAAGCAGGTATTGTTTCTCTCTTAAACTTGTACTGAGCAAGTGATACTTCCTAGAATTTGGAGAGATGAGTTCTGATGGCTTGATGTTAATAAAAATTGTGTATTTGTTGATGTAGTGACAGTTGCTAAATTACTCAGACCACGTTGCCATTGGAAAATACAAATACATTCTGGTTTTATCCTTCCTATAGTTACAAACACAGAATGTTCAAGCTGGAGCACCAAATCATTTAGTCTAACACACATTTCACAGGACACAACCTTTCACTTAGTAATCTTTGTAAGACCATAACTTGCATTGTGTGAATCTCTCCTTCCAAGTTTGGCTAGAAATCAGTTTTGTATTTAGATTCAGTGGTTGGCTTTCTTTGTGCTAGAAACTGCCATATTTAGGCTGTAGCTAGGCATTTCTCTTCTCTTGTACCTCTTCCTGCTGTTGAATTTCTTGAGCCTCACCAGTCCCACTGTTCTCTCTCCTGTGAAGATTCTGAGAAGGCACTGTAATCAATTCCCTGTCACTTGTACTTGTAAATCACACAGATGTATCTCTATGCTTCTCACTGGAAGGATCTTGAATTATTTGCATAGCTTTTTTTCTGCTCATTCCTGTCATTAGTGTCCTTTTCCAAAGATGTTTAGACAAATGGTACCTAGTCTGCTGTACTTAGGAGAGAGAACTACATTACAGCTGCTGTTCAGATGGTCATGATTCTTGCTACCCCTTCTTGCCAAAGGTGATGTTGCTCATGTTTTAAAGCTTCAATCTACTTGTATTAGTCTCCTTCTCAGTTATGGGGATTGTTTTCTTTGTTCTGAGGTATAGAGTGGTTTGGGTTGCAAGGAACTTGAAAGGTCACATAGTTCCAACCTCCCTGCCCCCTCTCTATTGTTCTCTATGTGGTTGTGCGGATGAGGCTGTAGACCCCTACTAAAAATTTGCCTCTTTCTTGATAGTACTGACAAATATTTTCAGTTTATTTAGTCAGCCCATATACAACCTGAGCTGTATTTTACTGGAGTGAATCTGGCATGACTGTACCCAGAGTATCATGGTACCTCATAGAGTGTTGTTTCTGTGCAGATGGGTTTACTTGACATGACTATATTCTGCAAAATGATATAATTGGCATTGCTTATACTGCTGTCCTTTAATTAAACCATATGCCAGCATTTCTGTTGTTTTGATTGAGTTTAATGAACTTACCTAATGTTAGGTAAGCAAGTGGATTGCATTTTGGAAATAAAGTCCATGATCTCATTCCCTACAATGACAAATAAGCAGCTTGGTTTGTCAGGTTTATGTAACCATGTAAACACTTAGCATTTTTTAGATGAGCTCAGGGCCTGGAACTTCATTTTTTGAAGTCTATTTTTGAAGTATTCACAGAACATCTGTGTGGGGGAAACTATTTAAGAAGCTTGTTGATGAATTTCTAACAGTGACATTGTAAAGCATTAGCACTGAACTTATGCTTTCCCTTTTAGTCGAGATGAAAGGAGGTGGATTGAAAAGCAGAACAGAGCTGCCAGAGCATTGAGGAAAAAAGAAGAAATGAACAGAATTAGGACTCTTGTTGGTGAGCACACAAATGGCTGTTCTTTAAAGAGATTAGTTAACCAACTGAAAATCTTCTGGTTTTCTTCTATACATGATGCTTCCTTTCTTCTGCCAGACAATGCATACAGCTGTGATCCCAGGATAAAGAAATTTAAGGAGGAAGAAAAGGCGAAGAAGGAAGCAGAGAAGAAAGCAAAGGTAGAAGCAAAACGAAAAGAACAGGAGGCAAAAGAAAAAGTAAGTAAAGTATTTTATTTGGGTTGAAAAACTCTGCTTCATTCACACCTGATGCACTGCTTCAGGTTCTAGATGTGTCAGAAGACTACTGATAGAATTACACTGGGGTTCAAAGATGTGTTTTCTTTGATGGTTGTGCAGTAGGCAGTGCAAGGCTGGCAGCTTTCTGAGAATGAGATGGAAACAAGGAATGCAGATCTGAAATAAATCCCCTTCGAAAACAGAGTTCTTTGTTGCATACACTTCCTCTTGTTTCAAGGCTAGCATTAAGTGCATAAAATGGATGTGGCTGCTTGCCTTGTGTGTGTGGTTTGCAAATGGCTGGTTGGTATGAAACGCTTTGAGGTAACACAACATACATGATTAATATGAACAGTTTGGAAAAGATGGCTCTGAAAGTACAGGAATGAAAGGGAACTGTAAGGTGCAAAGAAGTAACTTAAAAGATGACGTTGAAATACTGCAAAATATTATGTCAATAATGATGCAGGAAAAATATTGGACCACTGCATTTTTCCAAGCTTATAGTCTTGAAGCAGCCATACGAAATTACATATGGTTTTATACCTTCGTTGTAGAGGAAGTCAAGATTTATAAGCTGAGGGTCCTCACAGTGAATACTTGACTTAATGCCAAATGGTATATGTTTAATCATCTCCCCAAAAATTCCTGGAAAACCAAACATTAAAGTATTGATATATTTTAAAACCCCCAAACATACAAAAAAAAATTCCACCCAAACCAGAAACAACACATTTTGATATTGGATGACTGAATGACCCTGTAACAATGTGACTTTTAGCATTTTTTTACTTGGATTATTTTTTCCTTTTGATTGCAGCAAAGACAAGCAGAATTAGAAGCAGCACGGTTAGCAAAAGAAAAGGAGGAAGAAGAAGTTAGGCAGCAAGCATTAGTAGCAAAAAAGGAAAAAGAGATACAGAAGAAAGCAATCAAGAAAGAAAGGCAAAAACTCAGAACAACATGCAAGGTATTTAACTATTATTACAATGAAATACAGGTTACGTCAGAGAAATTACTGTGTTTTCTTAGATCAGACTGCTTGTTCTTAGAGTTGGAGATGGGTATGGAAAGCGGGTTTACTAAAAATACCAAAACACATACTTAATGGGTTTGAGTTAGGAGTAAAGTTGACCAGATAGGTCCAAACACAGCAGTGGCTGAAGAATGGTGTGTGTTAAGCCTTCGTCTGAAGGAATAGGACAATAAAGTTCAAGAACTTTGTAGAACGTGTATTTCTGCTTCCAGAACTGGAATTACTTTTCTGATAATGAGGCAGATTGTGTTAAAATGATGGAGGAGGTGGAAAAGCTTTGTGATCGTCTTGAGCTAGCGAGGTAAGTCCTCCTGCTGCTGCTTTCTGCGCGTTTTGATACCCATCTTTCTACTAGCTCTCCGTTGTAACTTAATAATTTATTTTTAGTCTGCAATGCTTGAATGAAGCACTTACATCCACAACAAGGGAAGGAGGAAAGGCGGCTGTAGTAAAACAGGTAATTATGCTGAGTGTCAAATCAAAATAACAGAATAATTTGTGAAATCAAGCTGACTGAATTAAGTAAGATAAAACATAGCTGCTGTGGAATCCTGCTTGTTAAATACAAAGACTTGATTTTCAGAGTCCACAGGCAGTGTGATCTCTGCTCCATTTTACATTGCGCAGATCATGGTCGGTCAAATTAAGAGGGCCAGCCAAGAAAAAAAATACACATTTTTATCTGTAAAGAACACAAAACCTACCTCTTGTACAGTATACAGAAACAGTACAGGAATTTCATTTTGCCCAACAATGTGTAGCAGTGACCTTGAGGGGAGGGAGGGCAGTCTTAACCTATTCTGTTATGCAAGAAAAATCCTAGTCTAGTATCTGTGACTTGGGGATAGATCCACAAAAGGACTTAAGTGCTGCAGGCTGTAGACACTGGAAGGGCTGGTAGGTTGGATACCAAGGAATGGGAAATGCAAGACACGTGGAATCAAAATTTACCAAAACTCAGCAAGGATCTGCCTATGTTTGCCATTGGGGAAAAGCCATTTGAACTAATAAAGCTGAACCTACATCCTGCAGAAAGAATAAGGTGCTTTCTGTCATCCACTGTGGATTCATAGCTGTGAACTTTTTTCCATGGTGGGGAATATGATCTGCCCTCATCCCAGGTTTACTCATCAGACAATTTAAGACTGAAATGCCTCTTGTTCTACAAGGGACTGAATTCAATATTCCATTCTCCAGGAGGGTGTTCCAAATGCAGGGCAGTCCCCTTTCTATCTGTTAAAACTATTCCACTAAAAATTACCTATCTGGTAACTTTCCTTTTGCCAGGAAGACTCTATGAAATAGGTTTCTTGCTCTTTCTTTTGGGCATCCTGCCAACAGGCATAAGCACACAGCTCTTCTAATATTGCCAAGATTGGACTGGGCCCACTCAGAAGCAGATGATTAAAGGTGTGCCACACCACAGTCTTGAGATGTGATTACAGGTCACAAAGATGTGCAGTGGGTTAACTTAAGTAGTTTTTAGCTTGCTAAAAACTACACATGGCCATCTAACCCTGAATACACACTTAGCAACTAAAATCTGGAGTTAATTCTAACTTAAAAGTTCTCCATTACTACGACTGTACCGACATAATCAGGCTTAGATAGCAGTTAGGCTGGAGGACTTGAGAATCAGTGTATCCAACATGGATGTTTAGCTGCCCTCACTGGGCACTTGAGGCTCTTAATACTTTTGTGGATCTGCCCCTCTAAGTCAACTGTTAGCCTAGACATTCACGCAAGGTTGAAAAGTTTTTCTTTAATTCTGGGGGTGTTCATTTAATTTCCTAGTGAACCTGTGATGGATTTCTGCCATTAACTCTTAATCTGGGATGCCCAAATGTACAAATAAAATGAAGGGAAATAATAATGGAACAAATAAGCTCCTCTGTTTCTTTACATATACAGAACAGAAACTAAGCAAAATCCAAGGTTCAAAGCAGTTCCAGAGAGAGGGGGTTGTGTCACTGTAAAATGTAACAGTAATTCAGCAAGCAAACAAATAATGCTTATTTACAATCTTTAGATAGAAGAAATAAATGAACAAATAAGGAGAGAGAAAGAAGAGGCAGAAGCTCGTATGCGCCAAGCAACAAAGAGTTCAGAAAAGTCAACCACTGGCGGTGGAGGGGGAAGCAAAAATTGGCCAGAGGATGATTTACAGTTGTTAATTAAAGCTGTGAACCTCTTTCCAGCAGGGACTAACTCAAGGTACTTCTCAGGTTTGGTGCTAAAAGCCCTACTAACAATTTTTCATTAAATAACAAGCATAATAAAACATATTTTCAGATCATCCTAAGTACTTTGTCAGTATAAGGACTTCCTAAACATTCTCCTTTTCCTTGACTCTCAAGCAGCCAGTGGTTTGTATTTCCTTGGTACCATGCTCTATGTGTCACTGGAGTTAGTTCTGGCCCTGTTTCTTATCTCCTCCCAGATTTGGGCCTCAGTCCATTACCAGGATGGTGCTGAGGTGCCTGTTTGCACAGGGCTTACTCCAGGGTAGGCTCCAGTCCTTCAGCAGAGACCAAAACCACACCAGGGACTGGGGTGCAGCTGGGTAGGAACACAAGTGTGTAAGCTGCTTCCAGGAGCTCCACAATGAATGTAAGGCTGGTGTCTCCTCTACATGGTAGGAGGAAAATATCCAGAGATAGGATTTAAGTGCACCAGCTTTCTTTAGGGAAGAGGCAGGGGAAAAGGAGATTTACAGAAAGCAGCACTGGCACTCAGCTTACTGATAAGCATCAAAAACAGGAGCACACCTGAAATCTTTTCTTTCCCAGGAATGAAATGCCTTCTTCCAGTTAGGATTCACAGATTTCAAGCCTCCATTACAAGATTTGGATGCTTACTTAAAAAAAAAAAAAAAAAAAAAGCTGCCATACTCCATGGAGATGTTACCAGTGCCTGTTTCTGCAGCTCAGCAGTCAGTGCTCAAGGCACACAATCCTCTTGTCTGACCAGGGGTACATATTGCCTTCCATTTTCTAACAATCCACTAGGAATTATCTTGGGGCTAGGGCTGTTCCAGCTCTCCTGTTTAAACCCCTTTACTTGATGTTTAGGCATTCTTCTTGGGAGCAGTGGACATAGGGTTAGTAACTTCTCAGCCCTTGAGTGCAGCCTGCAGTATTTAATGTCAGAGGTCTTTAGGGAATTCAGCAAAGCAGTGGCTAAGGAGAATTTTGAGGATTACAGGTTTGCACTTACCTACAGTTTACCCCATCCTTTTTCTGTATTGGGAGCTGAGAAGTTCACCCAAGCTGATTGAATTCTTCATTTACTGACTGAAAGCTTTCCAGAATAGCTACTCCGAGATTTTATACGTATTTAAGTATGTTTGAACTTGCTCAGAGTTGATAAAAATGTGTACAGGAGCTTGACCATAGCTTATATGAAGATAAGGGATTATATAATATGCTGGTTTGTTCTTTTTGTTCTTGCTTTAGGTGGGAAGTTATTGCCAATTACATGAACTTGCACTCTACTA
Organism: Corvus cornix cornix; assembly: GCF_000738735.6. NCBI lineage: Eukaryota > Metazoa > Chordata > Aves > Passeriformes > Corvidae > Corvus > Corvus cornix. The sequence goes on along the minus strand of NC_047057.1, from coordinate 11,852,026 downwards.
CTGGAATAAAACGAACAGCAAAAGATGTCATCAATAAAGCAAAGAGTCTCCAAAAGCTTGGTATCTATATTACCTTATTTTTGTAATGGTCTGCCTGCCTCTGTACAGCTGACTTTTCTGTGAATGGAGCTGTGTTTCTTAAGAAAATCCTCTGTATATCCCCAAAAGATAGGTAGTTCAGATGGAAGATTTAGAGGAGCATTTATGTGATTCAGTGTTTTCATCCTTATGGCTCTCTTGTAAGTCACCACCTCACGAGCAACTCAGGAACTCTCTTACTGTAGCCTGATGCTCTGATGTCTGGGACACATGAAATGGCAGGGCTCAGAGAGAGATAAATGGGCCTTTTGGAAAGCTCCCTACAAAGAAAGGTATCTAAAATAAATGGAACTGATGAAGCTCTAGAGATACTTCAAAGGAATTAATGGAATCCAACACCAGAATAAGACACCTAAATTAATGTGGCTCATCTCATCTTCAAAAATTAATAATAAAATAAAAAATGAAGCCTCAAGAGCTCTGGATTAAAGTCTCAAGGAAATCATACATTTCACAACAGAAGGGGAAAAAAAAAAACCACTAAGTTTTCAAGAGATTTCTGTGTTACTAACCCCATAGTGGCACAGGGAGCACCTGGATTTTCCCAGTGTTCCTTCCTCTCTGACACCGTCATACCCTGGGCAATACATGAGTTTTGTGCCACAGCCCTTACTTGAGAAAATAATCCCTCTTGATTTTGTTGAAGCTGCAGATTCAGGTTTAAGATTATATGGAACAAGTATTCCTCTGAGCACTATAAAACAGGATAAGGGTTGGAGAATCTGACACTGATAAAAATCTATTGGATCCTGAATGATTTTTTTTTTTTAAATCTACCGGCCTCTTCACCATCTTTTTAAAGGAAGTAGGAATTGGGGTTTTTGATTTTGTGATTATTGTAAACTAATCTGCTACACAATGTTGTTGTTATTATATATGGCTTTAATATTCTTGCAATAATTATTCTCTTTAATGTGTGTTGCTCATAGACCCTCATCAAAAAGATGACATAAACAAGAAAGCATTTGACAAATTTAAAAAAGAACATGGTGTGGTGCCTCAGATGGACAGTGCTGCCCCCTCAGAACGATTTGAAGGTAAAGGTGAAAAGGGAGCCCTTTTTGTGTGCTTGTCTGCCCTGTGTCTCTTAGGAAGAAAGTAACCCACAACTTACTCAACATTTGCTTACAAACTTACATAGCTATTAAGTGATCCAGGCTCTGTTGCCAGATTTGAGGGTTTCTGGTACACAAATACACCCCAAAACTGCATGGATTTTAAATCAACTATAACAGGTTTTACAATATTTTCTAGACTCTTTTTTTTTAAATATCTTTTCTTGCTGTCATTTTTGCATTTAAAAACAGGATCACCTCTAGATTCAGCCCCTTGGACTACAGAAGAACAAAAACTTTTAGAACAAGCATTGAAGACTTATCCAGTAAATACTCCTGAAAGATGGGAGAAAATAGCAGCAGCTGTTCCAGGCCGGTCAAAAAAAGACTGCATGAAGCGATATAAGGTAAGGTCCCTCACCTGCTCCTGGGACTGTCACTACCCAGGTCTTGAGAGAATCCTTTGCTTTTACTTTTCCATTGCCTATCAGAGACAGTATCTGACACCAGCAAAATTATGGACCCTTGTGGAAAACGTTTTATTTTTTGTAACTCAACCCCAAAAGAGCAGTAAGGACTAAATGTTCCTCAGTGAAAGTACTGGCTCTGGAAGCTGGGAAAGAAAGTCTGTCTCAGGAAATTTGTGTTATAATTTGACAGCAGGCTCTTGCAGGTGGTGAAGTCCTGTCCCTAGCCTCCTGTAGGTAAAGTTCCTGGTACACGAGCATTGACCTTTCATCAACTGATTGGTTTCTATGAGAAATTGCTCTACAATATTAAACTTTGTAGATTTCTCATTATGTTGAGAACTAGAATGTTTCACAGTAAATACATGTAGTGTTCAAAACCACAGCATTGTTCACAAGTTAAATGTTTAGTTTTCTTTTTCCCCACCTTCTCTTCAGGAACTCGTTGAAATGGTCAAGGCAAAGAAAGCTGCTCAAGAACAAGTGATGAATGCTACTAAAGTCAAGAAATGACTCTTACTGACAATCCTTGTTTTATAATAAAAATGCAAATACTGTACATGTTTCCATTCCTTTCTTCATTATACACACACACAGAGGAGGGGCTGGTTCTCAGTTTTGATCTTCTCAAAAGCACCTCCAAAGATTTAAACAGGGGTATAGTTGGTTTGTTGGGTGGTCTTGGTTGTTTTTTTGCTTTTTTTAAAGCTAAAATATGCTGGAAGTTCTTGTTATTTACTACTCACGAAGCCAATACATGCCACTGCAGATTTTGCTATACTCTGGAAGTTGTTCAATTGGACCTGGAAGTTAAAGAAAGTTGGCCATGACACATGCTCAACTCACAGCAAGTGGTCTGGAGGGGTTATGGGAGGATAGGGATACCACATACCCACGGCAGCAACTGCAGGATGCTTATCATAGATGTACTTCGTGCAGATTTCTCTAATAGTCTGGGCATCAATAGCCTAAAAGGGGTAGAAGAGGCATCTTTGTAACAATCCCATCTTAAAACCCTTTTTGATCTTAATTTTATGTAATACAGGGGAGTAGGCAACAAAACACTTGAAAGTTTTCTCAGCTGGAAATGTTTTCTTGGCTGAACAAGAAATACAGCTTCTATATTGTTACTTTCTGTAGCAAGTAATTTTCTTGATGGCCTTTTAAAAGTTGCAACATGGGTGCCACTTACTTCAATTCTTGCCTCCAGTTCTGGAATTGGGATTCGGCGCTTGTAACACAGCATTTGTCTTCCAATGTCTTCACAGATTGGTGTGGACCCTAAAACGGGGAAAAAATCCTTCAGTTATCAGCTTACAGCTCCACAAAGAAGAAAAAGTTTGCATAAGTCTCACCATCAAGTTGTAGCAGCATATTAGTCTTAAGAAGATTTTTTGCTCGAGCTACTTCATTTTCTGTAACACTTGTGCAAAGTCTTATCCTGAAAAATAATTTAAATCCAGAGGCATTAAGTAATGGTAGTCTGCAGCACACAAGATTGTCTGTGGTAAAGAGGTGCATAGGCATTACTGCACCTACCAGGCACTTCTTTTCTGTAGACAAAGCTGGTAAGACAGCTTGGAAAACAAGCCACAGATACAAAGCAGCAGCCTAAGAGTAGGGGTTTTGGAAGCATAGCAATATACCCAAGAGCAAGATTTTCCTCTTAGAAGAGCTGTATTGCATTTTATTAAATGAATATTTTGAGACAAGTGTAGTCTGTACTTGTTATCATGAGAATGGATGTTGCTAAAAAAGTAGGAGCCAAGCAACTAGATAAGAGGTAATTAGCCAGAAGGCAATCCATTACTTCCTGGCTCCTCTCCTGGTGAGATTATGATTTGCCACACTGCCTACGGAACATTTTGTGAGGACGAGGATGCATTAAATATCTTAACACTAAATTCTTGTCCCAGGAATCGTTTGTATCTTCCCTGGTGCTAAACTGCAGCAAACACACAGTCAAAGTGATGACATTTTCTCCTTGACTTAACAGAAATCTCACAGAATAATGGTATATGAGAAGTGATTTATGTGATTAAAGAAACTCCTCATTTTCAAGACTTGTTTCAACTCTACCCACTTTAAATCAGTGCTCTTAAGTAACATATATCTGTTTCTAATAGCATCTGCAGTTCAAGCTTTACAGCTGCACCTATGGACATCCTTCAATACAGATTTAAGCCTTAGATGAATGAATATTGTCTAGAATTATAGGTTTCAAAATTCCATATGTAACTGCTCACCCTTCATTTCCCTATGTACTCACTACAGCTGTCCAACACCAGCACCTGGTACATCAACTGCAGCAACTGCAGACTGGGTAACTACTAATACTGTCTGGTTCATTATTCTCATGCACAAATATTTACTCTTTCAGTGGTGGCACTTGCAGCTCACAGGCACTGTACACTGAGTGAGTAGCATTCTAAAAGGTCTGACTTCATAACTCCTGTCATTTGCCAGTCAAAAAAAATCCCTGCTGTGTTTCCTTGTATAAGGAACGAAACCTACTTTTTAAGCTGTTCATTCCAAGTAAGGGTGCCAAAAACTGGGTGCTGGGACTTGGCATTGGGTGCCAAAGTTTAGAATTTGATGCATTTTTTGCTCCCAGGCAAGCCCAAGCAGAGAAAAATACTCTCTTTAAATACTTTCTTTTTAAATTGTATTCCTCCACTAAAAACAGTATTTTCAGAGAAACAGTTGGTAGCTTACCATTCTCTCTGAACAAAGTGCACCATGTCCTGAATAGTGGATGGCTCACAGACCACATAGAGTCCCCACAGCCCTGTGTCAGTGTAGCAGGTGTTGAAGGACTGGAAACTGTGACACAGGTTACCATGGCAGGCAATCTGGGCAAGTTTACTGGACAAATTCTGCTGAGGCAAAAGATAAAGATACTGCTTTATGAAGTTTTTTTGAAAGCTTACCAGTCACCTCCATGATTTCCCATTTTCATTTCAATGATGACAGAACATGCAGTAATAGCTAGAACGTAAATTATCAGCTGTTCATTTCAACGGTTTCTTTCTTTGTATGTAATACCACATTTCAAAATAACAGCCCAGATTTGAGCCAAAACTGTAAAGATACTTGGGTTCAAGAAAGGGACAGTTAATTACTGATACCCCCAGGTTCTGATGACGTACAGGTATAAAACATCCTACTTTCCATGAGGGCTGGCAAACCTCCAGTCACCTCTGTTTCAGTGGTTTAGAACCACTTCCTAAGATTCTCCTAGATCCTGGGTGTAACAAATACTCTCAGACTCACAACTGGATCCCCTTTTCTGTCCTGGCAGTACCCCAGTCAGGGAGATCCCACCAACCTCATCAAGAGCAGGACGGTGCTTGTAGGTTCACTCACCACTCCTCCTCCAAAGGACCGATCCCAGTTACCTATCAGAGTATTGGCTACCATGAGTGGGATTGTATCAGGGTCTGACCAGCCGGCTGCTTCGACAGCTATGGCCAGGTGTGCCAGGGGCATCTTGTCATCCCTTATCCGAATCTGGAACACAGGAGAACAGCTCTAGTACAACCTGTACATGCTCAGGCATAGGGGAAGTTAAATAACAGAAAACAGACTTTTCCATTACAGCTGGATTACAAAGCATGCACTATAATTAAAGCATACGAAGCTTAATTTAACATCAGCCTTAACTAGTTTCCCCTGGGGAATTTTCAGATTACTTTGCCAACAAACACAGAGAGGGCATTACAAGTCATTTACCACCAGCAAGGAAACCCGATGACTTTGTAAAATCTGAATAGGGACCGGAATAGAACATGGATACCTCAGTTCTCTGCCACATCCTTTATATAAGTGATCCTCTACAAGTGGAAATGCTCCAACACCGTAGCCAAGTGGATAAAAGGGAAGTAGGAGCACGGATAAGGAATGTATTCTTCCAGGAAGTGAAGCATAAAAAGTGGTGGCAGTGAGGCTTGTCCAAGAAAGGATGGGAGGTATTGCTTTGGAAAGCAGCTACTCCATTGCCCTCACTGGGGGCAAGAAACCTTCTCATGTGCTGAGTCTGTGGCAGAGCAGCCCTCTCTCCTCACCAGAGTGCACGTGTCAGGGGATGTAAGGGCCAGCTCAAAAAGCCACCCAGCAGCTTACCTCACTACCTGTGAAGCTACAAGGCGGCAGGGGTGGCAGTCCTCCTTCTGGAGCAGATGGCAAGTTACCAAAATGGCACTTCGCCAGGTCAAGTAGTTCATCATGAGAGACCCCTGAACAAAGGTATTTCACATGCTTTGTGATGTTACTCGGTAAACAGTTAATTTAAATTGCTGCACAGTTTAAGGACTCAAACAAGCAGTAATTTATTGTGCCCCTGCTTTAATACCCCATTTTTGGATTCTTCACACATTCCCTTTATAGGGAGCAAGATCATAATGATTCCCCCTTCTTAGTTCTCTTTAACAGCCTTCCATTAAAACTACATCAAATCAAGCTCTTTGCTCTCTTTCAAGCCTCAATGTTACTTTTTTCTCTCCACATTCCTTGCTATTCCCCTCTTCACACTGAACACCTTCTAGGATCCTTTTTTCCTGCCCACATGGAAAAATGACTTTGGCCTCCAATTCACTTCTTGTTCCAGATTTAAAGGTTCTGGAATATTACTGAGAGGAAAAGGGAGCAAAAGCTCAAAGGGTATGAAAGCACAAAACACTAACAATGAACAGGACCTACTGAACAATGGGTAATTCATCATGTTGTTCCCACAGCCCCAGGCCATGGTTTCAAGCATCATTTCACATGATCCAGGGCAAGTATCCCATACTAACCTCCAGCAGCAGCCAAGACCATTCTGGGTCCTTTGTAATGTGTTGTTATGTACTCCACCAAGTCACTACGATTTATGGATCTAGAAACAGGAAAGGAGACAGCACTACTGTGTCAGTAAAGTTTACTACAGTAAAGAGAGATAAATGTATATAACAATACAATATCAAAATAATTAAAAGTTCTGCAATGTGCAGAACAGAGGCAGAAAGCTAAAATACAGGTGACTTCCGAAAAAGGAAATAGGAACTGGATATATTTTGCCTTTCAAAGCTCTTCCAGCTTCCTGAGAAGGAGTGAGATTTCCAACTCAGTCAGGTAGAGACAGGATGCACTTATGATCTCCTTTTCTTTGAAAACAGCACATTTAGCAGTCCCTGTACTGGTCTAAACAAATGCTGAAAGAGCAATGCAAACACCGTGTGCTTACAATAAAGCCTAACATGTGACCTATAGGAAAAAGAAGTATTTCCAATTTTGTGTCAGATGCACTCTTAAGAAACAGGAGAAAAATATGGCAAAAAAACCCCGAAGTCATGCAGAGGACATTTGAAGTTCAAATACCCTTTGATGCCTGTATACAGGGGAACTAAAGCAATACAGGGGTTCTTCTTACAGTGATATGCAGTGCAATTTCAGCTGCCTTTCAGCATAAAAATGAAATCTGACACTGTTCCCTACATTTTCAGGTAAGTCTTTTTCAATATATAAGTTACCACACAATTAAAGACACACATATTTTTGGACATACTTGATATTTTCAGTGGGTCCTAAAATTGTCCGTCCTAGAGCTGTATTCTGGTAGGCTGTGGCATGAAGGTAATCAAAGACAACTTCTTGCAAATTGGTTTCCACCTCTTGCATCTCTCGAAGTATAACTCCTCGCTCACGCTCAATCTCTGCCTCTCCCAGGGTACTGTTCTGAATTATGTCAGCAAGAATTTCCACAGCTAATTGCAAACAGAGATGGAAATGAAAAGAGTATTTTCACACTACCAAACAAATCTGGTTCCAAAAGTGAAACCCACCCCAAAGAACAAGTGCTAATAAGACCAGCAAGGGGACAAAACATTTGCTCTGCAGGAAGGGAGAAGTCCAAAAGGTATCTTATTTTGGGACTCTGAAGAGAAAAATGTTTCAAATATCAGCTTCCCTGGCGGCTCCTTTCCAAATCTGCATTCACGCATTCTTGTGAAGTTCAAGAACGGACTTTTCACCCAGCAAGGAAGGGACTGTAACACTGCAAAAGCATCATTCTGTGTCATCTCACTGGAAGCTGGACAAGCACATTGTTCTTTGCAGCTTTTCTGATGAATGAGAGCAATTACCTCTTGGTAAATCTTTCGAAAAAGCTTTTGCATAATACACAGTTTGTTCCCTGGACGTGTATGCGTTCAGATGAGCCCCCATGTTCTCAATCTCTAGTTCAAGGTCTAACTGAGATCTCTTTTTCGTTCCCTGAAATAGAACAGTAAGAAAATCACATTACACCCTTCAATTCATTTACTCATCATTACTACTTGTCTGGAAAAGTCACCATCAAGAGAAAGAAAACGTGCTCTGGAAATAAAACTGGCATACTAATCTCTCCAAGCTTGAAAGTCAGATATAAATCCTACTATGCTCCCAAATGAAAATAAAAACCTGGCAAAAGGGTGACGGTGTGTCTTCTAAGACTATTTTAAGAAGGTAAAAGTGAGTTAAAAACTGGATCTGTGTAATCCATAGCTGTGTAACAGTTACACAGAACTAGGACTTTAGCTTCATCTTCTAATGGAAACCAAAGTCTTAGCTGTCCATATTATTTTTCTCATTTAAATTTATTTATACAATTCTGACAAAGTTTTTATCATTGATCTTTAAAGACAAATAACTTAAAAATCCATTGTAAACTTCTACATCAATATTCATACTCACCTTGAAAGCCATATGCTCAAGAAAGTGAGCAGTTCCATTGTTCTTCTCATTTTCATACCTGCTTCCAGCATCAATCCAAAGACCAACCTCAATGAAGGAAAAAAAAAAAAAAAAGTCATTTTACCAGCTAACAGCTTTGCTATGGCTTTTTCCTTAAACAGAGCAGGTTTTCAAGGAAAAGGAAATTTTGATCTTCACAGAAAATTTAATTACAAATCTACAAAAGCATTAAGACTTCTATGTCCTAGCTTAAGTTCTACAAACAGTTGTTAATAAATATTGAAATGCAAATGCAATTTAGTTCCACGAGGAAATGAACACATGGGAATAGATACAAAAAAACGTTCCTTCTGTAAGCTACTTACTGTGCATGTTGAGAGTCCAGAGTCTTCAGAAGCTACTTGCAAGCCATTTTCCAAAGGACTCACCCTAGTTTCAGGGACATTTAAGATTACTTCTGTTGCTGCTTTGGAAACTCTGAGCTTCCTTGTTCCAACATGCACACACTGGAAAGGAAAATCATCAGTCACCCTCAGATTGTTTAGTTATATCCATAGATGCTTTTCTGAAAAATGTATTGCTGAACTTCAGCATTAAGTTTGTGGGTCTTTCTTGAAGCATGCATTTATAAGGAAAAGAATTCAGGACTACTATTCACCACTACTTCACATCAAGGAAGCAGTACCCTGAATCTGAAACAAACCCTGAAGATAACTACAAGTGAGGAGATGCATCTGCTGCCCTCCAATCTGACATAGAAGCTGTTACTCTCATCAGCCAGACACACTTGTTTCCCACTTCTGCCAGCAAGAGCCTGCAGGACCTTTACCATCTGGAATTCTCCTGGGTAGCTGCTTTCTAAGGTGAAGTGAGATATAGCCCAAGGGCCGGTGTCAGGACTGCAAATCCATCACCCATTGATCAGAGCAGCAGAAACTGCCGGTTTTAAACAATCATGTGGCAGCTAAAGCATGTTAAATGAGAGCGGGGTAGAAAAGAAGGGAAGTTTACTGCAGTTTTTCAATAACAAGAAATGCAAATATGTATCCCAAATGCATACTTCAAGCAAACAGCTATCTCAAAAACTGTTATTTCAAATGTTTCAAATAAACAAAAGATTTCTCTCCCCATATAAATACCCTAAACACGAAAGTACAAAATCCAGCTCTCACCCACTCTCCTCCTAAAATAAGTTAGATCTCTCAAAACTCACTCATTTCAGAATCACAGCACAATTCAAGTTTGAAGGGACCTCTGGAGGTCTCTGGTCCAACTTCCTGCTCCAAGCAGGATCAGCTTGGTCAGACCATTCTGCTCACGACTTTTTGCATTTGGGTACTGACAATCTCCCAAGGTAGCTGGAACTTCACAGCTCTGTGAGCAGCCTGCTCCACTGCTTGACTGCCACATAGTCAGTTTTTCCTCTCTTGTTTCAACTTACGCCCATTATCTCTCATTCTGCCACCGTGCCCCTCTGTGACAGGCCTAGTTTTATCTTCCTGACAACCTTCTCCTAGGTGCTGGCTCAGGTACTTCTCACAGCTCCTCCACAGGTCCAGCAGAAGCCATGTCTTCTCCAGCCTGAACGAGGTCCGGACTCTCAGCCTCTCCTCACACGGCACATGTCCCAGCCCAGTTCATCTCTGCTGAACATCTCCAGTTCACCAACATCCTCCTCACACTGAGGAGCCCCGGACCAGTGCAAACTAATCACTTACTACACCTCCCGCCATGCACCGCGCCGCCGCCCGCGACTACAACTCCCAGCGTGCACCACGCCCCACGGCCTCCAACTCCTCGCGTCCCCTCAGCGGCAGCCCAAGCACCGGGCGCTCGGAGCTACTGCGCCCCCCGCGCCTCCCTCCACTCCGCTCCCGGCCCCGCCGCCCTCACCCGCTCCGCCGCGCCCGGGCGCTCGCACCAGGCGGGCAGACCAGGGCAGGAGAAACCGCCCGGGCCGCTGAGCGCGCTGCAGACGCCGCCATCTCGACGCTGTGGTGGGCGGGGCGGGGCGGGCGTCCTCGGGGGCCGCGCAGGGCGCGGGTCAGTTCCATCCGCCCCCGCCGGGGGGCGCGTGGGGCAAGCGCAACGCCGTTGCAACGGCCCGGGGGCGGGGGGGGGGGGGTGAGAATCGGGGAATGCCCTGGGTTGGAAGGGACCCACAGGGATCATCGAGTCCAACTTCTGCCCTGCACAGGACAAGCCCGCCATATATCTGAGGGCGTTGTCCAAACGCTCCTTGAGCTCTGGCAGGCTTGGGGCTTGGTTTGATGGTCCGCTCTCCTCACTGGCCCAGAGCAGCACAGTTCAGGAAAGCCATTTTCCTTGCGATATCCATTATGGCCCGGCTCAGTACACACAACGCGCTGCCTTTCGGCTGCTCCGGGAGGTGCTGGTGGGTACCACTGCTCGCTGCGGCTTCTCCAGCTGCTCTTTCGGCAGGGCTGGGTGCGGGCGCTGCGCTTCGTGCAGGACAGACCCGCTCTGACGGGGGAAATCCCGAGGCTGGGATAACCTGGAGTCTTCTGAGAAGTGTATGCAACGGAGCTGAAACACTTGTTATGGATAGGACGGCTTCATCCACAGCAGTAAGTTCAGCGCTCCGCCGAGCCTGTGCCAGCACTGGTGAACTACCTCAGCTCCATACATACGGCTCCAAACTGCTGGGAATGGTCCCTTCCAGCTGCCAGGGGCTGGGAAGGGCCTGTGGGAATGCTACTTGACAAGAGCCAAATTTGGGCTGGGAAGAGTTCTGGAGTGTACCAGTGGAAGCAACTTCATTTCAGTGCCAAAGACTGTTCCTGAGCACGTTTGGAATGTATGGCTATAGAGAAGTAGGTACAGACATGCAAGCAAGAAGCAGTGCTCAGTTTTGACTTCCTGGTTAAAATTTTTACATTTTTTAGGAACTTTTCATTTGGCTAATCAAGCATTATCTCAAGAATGAACAAAAACCAGGGTAAAATTCTATTATTTGTCCCACAGTGTGTAAAGTGACACAACGCAAAAAACCAAAATACTACTTTAAAAAAGAAATCTGTACTACTTATGCTGGGGGAAGCACTGTTTTAGGTACCATTTTCCTAACCCTGAATGCCCCTCTACCTCAGACTGAGCACAGTACTTCTGACACCCTCTGTCTCTGTACAGATGCTACAAACCCCTCTTGCCCTGCTCTAAAAAGAAGGAGAAAACTGGGCACTTAGCACAAGATCAGAAGGAAGAGGTTGAAAATGGTGGGAACAGAGGATGCTTCTGCTCAGGGTGAACTGTCTCCTGTAACTGCCAAAGTCCTGTTAGTCAGAGATGATTCACAAGAACTGTCAAAAATGTTGCTTCCTTCCCCCTGAAATGTCATCTGTCACATGCAGATTACAGTCACTACTGTGACTCTTAAAGGACACTGGGGTTTATTGGTAGTTCCCGAGCTGGCTCAGATGCTGAAGTGTGAGAAGGCTCTGTGATTTAGCTTGTCAGACTCCAAAACATGGACCAGTTTCAGAAAAATCCACTTTATTTTAAATGTATAGCTTTTGGGGAGTATTTTGTGGGTGTAGGCAAATTCTTACTTCCTTGGCAGTTCAGAATGAAATTGCACCAACTGCCCTAAAACAGTTGCACTGCCAATTCATAAGCTCTGTGCTTTAACAGCAGCTTTAGTGCTGCAGCTGGGCTTGCCCAGTTTCTGTCACAAGGACTGTAATTGCATAAAAATAGTAAAACCCCAAAGCATGACATTCTGCATACAATTAAAAATGAAAGTGATACTGTTGTTAACACAGAGGTTAAAATATAAACCTAAATGCCAAGAAACCAGATGCTTCCTAATTTGACAATGATGCCCTGACCACAAATGGAACTGTAGATCTCTTATTGAAATTGTTACTGTTACTTTGCTGCCTGTACTATATTAGTGCCCACATACACCCTATGTAAGAAGGATCTTGTAGCTGCAAAGCATGCACATCCTTGCACTAGAGAATTTACATTGGAGTCAAATTAGTTTCCATGGAATGGAAAATCTAACCTTACATGAAACTAGCTACTTCTTTTTTTGTTTTGTTTAGTTTCTCCCATTTGCTTCATGCACATTCAAAAGATCCATCCAGTTCCAGCATTTTTAAAATTTCAGATAGAGCTCTGTCAAGTTGAAAAGGAAAAAAAGCAAAGCACCAAACTGTGCAACTGAAAATTAAAATTAAGCTTCTGTTCCATTTTACAGCTAGATCTAACTGATCTCATTATGCTGGGATTTATCTCAAAGATGTTTTAGCAGACTTCACTAAACCATTAGCCATCCTAGAAATTTGAATCCTCGCTAGACATAGAATTACAGCTTAAGATAAACTGATTATCCCCATGATGTCTCCTACTTAACAAAATAGGAGTGTCTCATATGTAAATGCAATCTAAAATTTAGCATCCAGCAAAGGTCATTAGAGAGATGCAACTTTAAATTAAGAAATCTTATTAACCAGCTAAAAATGCAATAAAATAAAACAAATACTGATGTTCTAACAGTAGAAGCTGAATAGGTAAATATTCACCACTAAACTTTTACAAAACACTACTTTGCAAATGGTTTTAACTTTTTTTTTTTTTCCCTACAGTGTGACTATTTTGAAATGGGCTATTATAACAAGGAATGCTCACAATATCCCTTGGGTTTAGGTAAACAGTATAATCTGTGGCTTCCAGATGGAGAAAATTAGACCTTTGTTCATAGTTCTTATGTGTCCAGTCTCAAGCAACAATGGAACAGAAGGGCCAAGACTAAAAGAAGGAAATTCTATATAAATTATGTCCTTGCCATCAGCATGATAGATAAGTAGTTGCCTGCCAATTTCAAGATGCCACAGAGCCTTGTGAAATGAGTGGATGATATAGGTGAGAGTCTCAGGATGAAAATCTGGTTCCTTCAAATCCAGATTCCAGATTTCACCTTAAGTATGGGAAGCTTTGTATTTCACACTAAGTAGCTATTTTAGATTAGCATCCTTCCTAAAGAGGTGCCTGGGAAACAACCAAATGGCACTTTCAGTTTTTAAGCTTAAAACTTGTCAGGAACTCCACTGAAACCAGTAATAATGCACAGTCTGAATTATACAATTCCAGTTGGTTTTCTGAGGAAATAAAGTTTCCATGTTCATTGCTGTACGACATCAACCAAATGACACAGGCATCTCAAAGAAAAGGCCATTCCAGGATCCACCAGCTGAGGAGGTGCTGCATTTTCAGCTTACACATGGGAAAGACTCTACACTACCCTATATGAAAAAAGATCCAGCTGGTGCTGGTGCCAGCACTCATAGACCTAGCTTGATGCTTCTAGAGTAATATTTCTACTTTATAAAATAATTCCATGTGGTAGCAGAGAGAATGAGAAATCTGTTTATGCATACCTGATGCTTGTTTAGCGATATGTCAGCACAGGGGCTTGAACACAACACTGTGAAACCAACACTTCTGTAACTCTGAACTAGGATGACAATCTTGATATGAGCAAAGAAAGCATGATCTTGAAAGGGTATTCTTTCAATTGTATATATAAAGTATTTCTTCTGAAATAAGGATAAAGTTCATATCAGCAAGACACACTATCATGATCAGCTTTCTACAGAAGTAGTTGGGAAGAACTATCCTCAGTTACAAGCTGATCCAACCCTAGAACAAGAGGGCACAGGAACTAAGCATTAGAACAGCACTGCTCAGGAAAAAGACCTTCAGAATTGCTGAAACCAGCACACAGTAAACATTAACAATTGAAATTGTCTTTGGCTAAACTACTGCTTAATGCTGTGTTAGCTTTTTGTAGAGTGCTCGTGTTCACTGTTTATTTACAATCTACTATCTTTTTAAAGCAATGATACAGTATTGCCTTTAATGAATATGCTGAAATCCAGCTGCCAGGAATTGGCTTGATTTCAGCCAAGCAAGCAGAATTCAAACGAGCCTAAAAACATGGGCTTGAGAAACAATACATTATTTTGTAGAGGAGTGGGGTGGAGGGTTTTTTTTGTGAATAAAGCTGTTTTGAGAATACAAATCAAACTTTACAGACATTATGTTGCCTGATTTTCATGCTAGCAGTTCACTGGCATCTAGCTGATTATTTTTGTCAGTATTACCTAGAAGTTATCCTTCAGCTAATTAAATTGCAATAGCTTTTCTTTCCCATGGTTAACCACTGGGCAGTAACTGCAAAGGCCTACAGGCCACTGACACTGGTCTTTTGTACTCTCAAGCTGCAAGGAAGACTGTCTAAATTAAACATAGCTGGCTGAATTTATAACATTTCAGTTGCTCATTAACAGAGCACTCTTTTGAAGCTGTTGATTAAAAGCTTTCTTCAGGGAATATTACAGTATTCTGTCTGCATGCAGCTCTTTTTTTTCCTCATAAGTATTTATGCACTGAAATAAGTCGGTAAGTACCAGACAGCCCACTATCTGACAGCTGAGGGCTTTTATCAGAAAGGTAAATGGAAGAAGTTTGGATATCTCATAACAATTTTTCAAGAATAACATGCCAAACAAATGATTCTGCCTGATGCAGTAACCCAACAAGAAATTCCTGTGGGTAAATTCATCTGATTTAGCTAAACAGATAGGTTTGTCTATGCCCTTTAGCAGACTCACTGCAGAATAAGGATCAGTCCTTTTTTGTTGTTTTTGTTGGCATTGTACTCAAGTGTCATTTGCATCCTTCCCTGTGACTATAACCACACACAGGTTTCTTGGTTTAGGGCATTATTCTGATTCAATAGTAGATGAGTTCTGGAAACTCCAACATTTATTTCAATCTTTTTCTCATTTTAAGAAAAGGTCACTTCAGCGAATATTTTCTCCAGAAAATAATTAAGAAGTCACCTGAATCTCTGGTATAATCAAATCGAAATTAACACAGTGAAAACTGAAACCAATGCAGTTACTGAAAAGATTAGAATTAGGCACCTGTTCAGGCAGCCAAGACAGCCACCATTCCTGGATTCTCTGATTCATTCCTCCTCTGTTCCGCATTGTTCAGGTAGCAATGCTGTGAGCATTTTTCAACAATCTGTGGAAGGAAAGTAGATTTTCCATTAGCCAAAAATGCTGCTAATGCTACTCATCGCATTTTATAATACAGCAAATGTACAGTTACGTGCTATTGTAACATCCAGATAACTGAGTTTTCTCTTTTCTTTCCTCTCTTAAACCCTGTTTTCTCACTCTTTAATCCCTATGATCTTACTAATGCTTAAGTTAGCCAACACAAACTACAGACCATGTAGTTTTATACTGATATTAATACAGTGTGATTCCAGACTTCCCCAAAATAGTCATTGATCCAGGGCAGGTTTTGTTTAGCTGCCAGGCTTCCCTGTTGCACTCTAACTGTGGAAACAACGTATATGAGCTTTTTGCTCTACAGCTCTGTCCAGCCTCCTGGTTGATTTCCTAGCCTGCATTGATTGCCATCATGTTGTAGACTCTCAGGGTTCATCACACTACTACAGACTGGCCAAATTTGTGTCCCGACCCATCTCTGTGCTATAGGGCCTCCTTTGTGCTCATGTACAAAATTTGTATCACTCATCACCCCTCAGCTGTATAAAACTACTTCTCTGCACTCTTTCAATAGTCAGTGGAGGGATACAGGCACCTCGACTTATGGGTTATCCTTTGCACTCTGGACACCTCTCTTAGGATAGTTATTTAGAAACGTCTCCTCATGGTACTTCCCTCTCCCACTGATTGTAAAGGAATGAATTACTAGTTCAGCAGACAAACACCCAACTGAAGGCAGCTACCTGCAGGCAAAACAAACCTTATCCTGAGCTTCAGGCTATGAGCTCATGGCATGTATCTAAATATCCCTTATCTAAATATCAGATCCATACATTTTAATATATTATTAGAGGATATTATACAGACTATAAATGCATTTTCTCAAGGGCACAACAAGTTGAACTTATATTCTGTAAGGGCCTACAGCATTTTAATGTAGGAGGCTGGAAATTTTGCAGCATCTTCACATAATTTTAAATACTGAGTGCTTGCCATTAATTAAATATAAATACAGTAATCACATGAGTACTCCTTGAGTTATTCATTTTGTATTACAAGAAGTTTATTTTTTTATGCGTGCACATATTCAAGGTTCAAGACTGTGTAGCAACTGGATTTTGTGCTGATTTTAATGTGATGAACAACCACACTGTAGAAGTTATCAAGGGAGAAGCTAGGAGTGTTGACAGATGGTTGGGAAAGAGAAAGTTGGGGATTTTATAACCTGAGAAACTGTCAGAAGTTTGGAAATGTGGACTATCATTGGTCAGATATTTCTGCTCAGGTAAGCAGCTAACTTGCTAGAGTTGATAGTCAAACTTTCAAATTTCAAATTAATGATCTGATTGCATTGCTTAGTCACGTATTTCACTAAATATCATTTTTTCAGACTGATTTCTGATTTATTGGCCTTTTTTACAGTCCTCTGAAGAAAAACAGTTTCTGAAGCTTCTTAAACCCACTGTGCTCTATGTTTTGATGCCTTTCTCAAATCCTATTATAGCCCAGAATGGCAGACTACCATTTTTTTTGTGAGAGACAGCTGCTTTTGCTGGTCTTTTTCTTCCCTACCACTTTTCTACATTTTTTTGCTGACTTCCAGATGTTTGGCAGCTAGTGCAGTGCAGTAATTCCAAGAAAGCTTCCAAACATCTACTGAATCCAGACACTGTGCATGCACAGGTTTTCTTTGTAGCTGATGTGCATTGTGATGCTCTCCCTCACGAAAGCCATGCAACTCCAGCTTCTTATGCTCAGAAAATCACTAGGATTGCAATGCGAGAATTTCACTGCACGTGTGTTAATGAGTTGCTTTAGAAGACAAACGAATTGGCACAGAGATCCACTATACCTTAAATACATTTGCTTCCACGTTTGCCTTTGGAACTTCAGATGCTGACTGTGAGGCTTGAGAGTACCTGTGTGCCTCTGAAATAGATTTTTTTTTTTAATTTGAAAATCGCATTTAACTAAGTATGTGAGAACTGGGTTAATATGAGAGGCTTACGAGATCCCCCTAAGAGGCATTTTCAAATACGACATGGTCTTCATAGCAGATGAGCTATAGTATGTCAAACAAAATAAAGTCTGGAATAGGAATCCAAGTCATTACTGCTAAGTAGATCCAACAGAATTAGGGGATGGGCAGTTACTCTCTAGCTGCTTGCAGTTACTGCATTGATAGTAATGCATAGGGGTTGCACTAATTCGAGCATTAGCCATAATCTCATGTGTTTCTGACTGTGCCTATCAGTCATCCTGCTGGTCTATTAATGCTGGCAGATCTACTTTTGTATTATGTAATGTATTTATTTTATCCTGAAACATTTTTCCCAATAAAAAGTAAACCCAGAAAGCTTCAGAGCTTACTGCCAGCTGCATAATGCACAAATTTCATAGCCATTCCTCTTGTCTTTTCCACCTTTTTTTTTGCCACTATGATAACCTGTATTTTCTAGCCTTGGCTTTCTACCAGTGAAAGGATCTACTTCTCAATCTTTTCTTTTAGAATTATAAGTTAAGCACTAGGAGTAATTTTTAGTATAATTATACATATAATTTGGTCATAAAAGATTTACTGAGAAACTCTAAACACCCCAAAGGTTGGAACTATTCTGCTCTACTGTTTTCCAAAATTTGCAGTAGCCTGTGGATAAATAAATGAAAAAATATGTGGCATTTACATTTCAATTTTTATTTCATCCATATAAAGTCCTCATGCATTTCTCAGAAATGTATGGATTGACTTTCTGTGTCTACATAAAATCTACCCCAGAGAGCTTGTGGACTCCCCATCCCTGTATGTGTTCGAGACCAGGCTGGATGGGGCTCTGAGCAACCTGATCTAGTGTGTGCCCACTCCTGGCAGGAGGGTTGGAACCAGATGACCTTTAGGGTCCCTTCCAACCCAAACCATTCTATGATTCTATCCCCAATCATGTATATTTGAATAAACAACACATCTAGACAGTCTACAGTGAAGTTCCAGGAACTATGTGCATAGTTGAGATTTGCTATCTGATCTTTACAGGCATAGACTCTAAAGTCCCAAATCAAACTTCAGCACAGTCAGTGAGACCTCCAATTTAATTCAAATTACTTGCCTTTAAAGAGGTGACTTGACTTCCATGTAATGGTGGCTGACATTCACAATCAGAACATGGAATGGAATGGAATGGAATGGAATGGAATGGAATGGAATGGAATGGAATGGAATGGAATGGAATATTTCAGTTGGAAGGGGCCGACAATGCCTGACGCATTCAGGGCTGAATGAAAGTTAAAGTGTGTTATTAAGGGCATTGTCCAAATGCCCCTTAAACACTGTTATGCTTGGGGACTGACCACCTCTCTAGGAAGCCTGTTCCAGCATTTGCCCACTCTCTTGGTAAAAAAAGTGTTTCCTGATGTCTCTTTTTTTTCCTCCTTGCCTTGGCTTCTGCAAATGCTTGGGTGGGATGGCTTGCTTTGATTTGTAAGTTAGAGACTAGAATAAGGCTTCCAGATAGAAAAGGGAAAAAACCAGATAAATACAACTTAAATAAATTAAATTATCTAAATTGTGTCAGCCTGTTAAAACCTGTAACTATTCTCTACTAGTACTCCACTAAGGAATGCTTCATTCACTCTCTAAATAAGGAACATGTAAGTTAAATAGGAATGGTCAAGCATACAAATGGAAAAAAGGAAGAATCCAAAACTCAGGAATTCAGGACATGTAGTTATTTGCCTTTTTGAAAGTAATAATAATAATAACAACAACAACAGTAATAATAAGTACTCCTAAACATCTACACAATAGCCAAGAGGAGGTTATCAAGAAAATGGAGCCAGACTTCTCAAGATTGCTGTATGGTGAGAGAGTGACAGATAATAGGCATAAATTGAAATGTGAGAGGTACAAGCTAGATTTAAGGGAAAATATTTTCATGTGTCAGTCAAGCCATGGAATTGGTTGTCCATAGAGCTTGTGAAGTCTCTGCTCTTGCAGGTTTTCAAAATCCAACAGGATCAAGTCTGATCTGAACTCATAGCTGACCCTGGTTTCAGCAGAGGAATGGACTAGGGACCTCCTGTGATCCCCTTCAAATTAAATTATCTCATAATCCTGTAGTGATAAATAAGAGGTAATGTGGTTTTACCAGAAAACAACCTATTAAAAGCAACATTCTGGAAAAAAAACCTCAACAAACAATAAAGAAACCTTGTGATTTCTCTCCAATAAAGAAACCACAGTAGAACCATGTAATTTTCAGAGGTATAGAAAATGTGACACATGAGGTTAAGATTGGAAGAATTCATTTCTTTAGTCCAGAAATGTGAGGATTAAGGGAAGATATGGTATCAGTCCTCAAATATGTAAAAAGTATTGCAGAGATACAAAGTGTTCTTCATGTCCATTGATATGGCAAGAAATAATAGCCTTAAATTGCAACTTGAAGATTTCAGTTATATTTTACAAAAAGCTTTTGAACTGTAAAGAATGTTATGCAGTAGCTGACTGTGGAGAGGTCTGAAGAATCAGCATAACTGCAAATTTTCAAGGTCAGATTGAACAAATATCTGTCAGGAGCTGATTAGATAGAGTGGATTCTGCTCTGAAGCAAGAGAATGAACTGGAAAACCCTTTCAGATCTCTTTTTTAATCATGTCTAAAGAAGCACCTCCATTGTCCTCATTACTAAATTGGCATGAAAAAATGAAAAAGTGTACCAGTGTCACCTCTCCAAGTTTTCTTAAATTATGCCAAGTACTCTTTTTCCACTTGTTAAACCCTTTCTTCCTTCTTTCTCCCCAGTTTCATGTACTGAGCATGATGCCATATAGTATGGAATATCCCTTTGGTCAGTTGGGGTCCCCTGTCCTGGTTGTGTCCCCTTTCTAATTTCTTGTGCACCCCCAGCCCATTTGCTGGTGGGATGGGGTGAGAAGCAGAAAAGGCCTTGACTTTGTGTAAGCACTGCTTAGCAAAATCAAAAATATCCCTGAATTAGCAACATTTCCAGCACAATTCCAACATTTAACCCAAACCAACTACTATGAAGAAAATTACCCTATTCCAGCCAAAACCAGCACACCTAGTGACACAGGTACACAGACACAGGAGCCTTTCATCTAGGCTTGAAAACATGTTCCTGATCTGATTCATTTCACAGCATCATAGAATAGCCTGAGTTGGAAGGGACCTTAAAGATCATTTAGTTCAAACCCCACTTCCATAGGCAGGGACATCTTCCACTAGTCCAGGTTGCTCAAAAGTCTATCCAATCTGGCACACTTCCAGGGATGGGCATCCACAACTTCCCTGGGCAAACTGTTCCAATGCCTCAGCATCCCTGAAGTAATGAATTTCTTCCAAATATCTAATTTAAACCTATTGCCTTTCAGTTTGAAGCCATTCCCCCATGTCCTGCCACTACACACCCTTGTAAAAAATCTCTCTCCAGCTTTCCTGTAGGTCCCCTCTAGGTACTGGAAGGTGCCCTGAAGTCTTCTCTTTTCCAGGCTGAACAGCTCCAACTCCCTGTCTGTCTCCAGACAGGAGAGGTGCTCCAACCCTCCGTTCACCTTCTCTGGACTGACTCCAACAGGTCCACATCCTCTCATGCTGGGGATGCCGGACTTAGATGCAGTCTCACCAAACTGGAGTGGGGAGGCAGAATCACCTCCTTTGACCTGCTGGCCACGTTGCTTTGGATGCAGCATTTGCCTTTCTGGGCTGCGAGCACACATTGCGATCGTGTTGTGCTTGTAATTTATGAACACCTCCAAGTCCTTTCCCCCCTGGGCTGCTCTTGATCCATTCCCTGCCCAGCCTGTACTTTGCTTGGGATTTCCCTGACTCATATGCAGGACCCTGCACTTGGCCTCACTGAATTTCATGAGGTGCACACCTCATGCAAGTCACACTGGTAATGAAGAATGCTGAGACCAGCCTGATTTATCAATCCCAAAATTTAACATTCAGAGGAAGAATAATGTATCCCAGCAGAAACTGGCACCTGTGAGGATGTGGCAAAGTTCCTGATAAAGGAGCCAACAAGTGATAGTACTGATAATGTATCTAAAGCTGTTGAGCCTGGAGACATTTGACTGATCGTCAACCACTTAGTACTATAAAAGCTCAGTCCCACTTTTTAATGGCAGAGTTTTCTAACATACCCCTTCTTGGAGTGTGTGTGGTGATTCCTCCCTTGGGTGGGGACACCCCTCAAGGTTAATCCTCGAGGCTGAGCAAGAGATTTGCCCACAGGCATTGTATGAGTGAGTAACATCAATTTCCATAATTACTGTGCTAGCTTTAATATAATTGTTTCAATATTGCTTCAATACATAGTGCACTATACTAGTAGTTACAGCTACCTATACTGTGTAGTAAATAATTCTGATTAAGGCCTTTTAGTCTTTTCATCCTCATAATCAATTTAAATTCTTATCTACTTTATTCATATAAATATATTTGGTTTGCCATCCTTAATCCTGTGGGACAGAGTTGTATAAAGGCTCAATTACACCTATATAATACTTTAGACATAAACCATTGAAAGTCTGGGACTAGGACTGGATCCAGCTCCACCCAGACTCCTTTCTGAGAAGGAATTTAGAAAGCAAAAGGATCCTTTCTGCACCTTGTGACTCAACAAGTTGAGGCAGGAGGGGTCCTCCCCAATAAACTTTGTCTGAAGCTCCCATTCTGCCCATGACACTTATATTTTATTGTCTAATAAATAAAAATATGTCTGCCCATGACACTTACCTTTTATTAAATAACAATCTGACTCTAAAAGCATTTTCTAGGGAAGAAGCTTACCAGTGTGCAGCATTGTAATGTAAATGACTCAGCATAAATACCTGAGTCATTTGTCATTATTAATTTTTTTAAGAAAAAGCAATCTATACCAGAATACTTAAAGAAGCATCCATCATTTTCCAAATTTTAAATAAGATATGTGACATTTACGTTCCCTTTAGAAAAGACAATAGCACTTTCACGCCTTTGTTACCTTCAGGGAGTTTACATTGTCAATAACCCACTATCAGCAATTACTTATGCATTTTAAGTAATGGTTTTGCACTTCTGCTTTAGTTTTGCCAAAACTAAAAGACTCAGTTCAGATGCATCTGTTTTCCAGGGACATCTATGATTGCTTTCTTTCATTTATTCAGTGAACCAGCTGCATTGATTGATGTCTGAGAAATCAAGTTCAGTCACAGAATAATTCCATTGTAGTCATTTTAGTTGCAGCAAAGACCAATTTGACCCATGGAGCTCTGTATATTGTTAAAGGTCATGCAGCCTGTCAGTAGTTCAGACAGGATTTAAATAGAGGATCCTCCTGAATCCCAGTTCAAATGAGACTCTTTTGACATCATCATAGTGTCTACACATTCAGACTGACATTTTGTCACTCAGAGCACTGCTTATCTGTTGCCATACCAAAAAGGGACTGTCATGGCTTCAGTCACATGCCCTCATTCTTTATTTCCATTTATTTATAACTCTCTCCTCTATTCAGTGCCAGCTGTTAAAACCAAAGTGGATTTCCTTTCTCTCTCCCTCCTGGGTGCTGTGGATGAAGAAGAGGTTTCAGACATATTTCAGGAGGGCAGTAACAGGGTACTGAGTTCAGCCTGGGAACCCAGCAGTTTCATTAGTGCCAGAACAGCAGCTTGGCAGCTGAAAGCAGCTCCATGTGGCACAGAGCATGCCTGCATGGGATGCTGACAGTTACAATAATACTCCAATTAAGAAAGGCCCTCACTGAATGTCATGGTTTGGACAATGGGATTTATTAAAGCCCCTTCTAGTCCTGTATTTGTATGATGCTTGTACAATAAAGATAAAAAAATGTTTTATGGAAACAAGGAAAAGGATGATCATCATTTCTGAATATCTACAAGCAATCACAAGGAAGCTGACTTACCTCATTGTTACACAATTTCTTCCTTATTTATGATTATTTCCCTTAACTTTATATGACTTAAAAAGTAATTATTTTTTCTTGTTTTTCCCTTTCACAATGTATTTTTCATTGTAATATAAACCCTAATTCATTTTAAATTATCCATAATGTCTCAGTTACAATACCATCACCATCTGATTTTAGCCCTTTTTCTTGTGAAATCATGCTCTGTGCCTTTCTCTCAAACTAATTGGCCAATTTCAATAATACATGAAAGAAGGAAAGAAAGATAAGGATGGATGGATGGATGGATGGATGGATGGATTAGGTGGATTATGAAATCTTAGAGAATTCCCAGTTTTCTTAGTAAAGGTGGACAACTCACCTGCATCCCAGTTCATGCTGTGAAGAAACCTGGATGTGCATTTGTCTTTTTTCCTGTGGCCTGGTTTTCATAGACAGTAAACATCAGAAATCTGTATTTGGTGGAATATAATGGTGCTCCAAAGGCATCTGTTCTGGTCAGTCAAGGGACCAAGACCATGGAGCATGTTAATAGTACTAGTTCCTTACTATTGGTTAAATATTGTAAATCCTTACTTACTCATAATAGAAAGAGCAGGGGTAATAGTATACACCTGAAGTAAGCCTAATACAGCCCAAAGTAATTAAGATCCTATAAATTTCTTTAACACCAGTATCTGGATATAGGAAGCAGACTCAAATTAGTTCCATGAGTATGGGAAAAGTAGGCAGAACACAGCAGCATGTATTATCTGAGCACAAGCCAATTGGCAGTGGGCAGGTGCACTGGCTGGCCAGTCTGCGTGCACATATGACTAACCGGACTAACCACAGCACTCGCTGTCTCTTGCCAAAACAGATGGAAGGCATGGGAAGAAGTGGGCTTGGATTATTGCACTGAGAGGGTGAGACTAGAGAGCAGTAAATAGAAGAGGACACCAAGCTTGGTTAATTTCATTCTTTCTACATGATTTTAGATTTCTATGTGGCTTTGCCTTTCCACATGTGCTCTGAAAGTATATGAGTAAGCATATGAATAAATGGTTGAACTGACCTGTCACTTCCATGATCAGTTCATCACTGTATTGATGCACCTTCAAAATCATCTGGAGATCAACCTATTTGGGACACTGCTGGTGAGAATTCAGGCCTGTGCACCCTATGAGCATCCCCTTGAGGCAGTCTAGATATACCTGCAGATGTACAGAGCCTGGGACAGCTCCAGTATGTCCACGATGAAGTCCCTAAGAGTACATTCTTCCATACTCTCATACCATGCCTCCTTCCCTTGCTACACATTTGCATCTTGTCTGTCTCAGAGGACTTTGTAGTGCTGCCAGTGCCAGTAGCCCTCTCACTTTTCATCCCAACTGTACTCCAAATATACAAGGAAGCGCTGTCTTGACAGGATGAATTTCCCACCCTCCCCCCAACCCCCCTATTGCAGGAGACTCTGCCGAAAGGCACTGTTCACAGCCATGAAGGCAGCCAGACCATCTTTAAGACCCATTAAGACCCAGTGCCAGGGTTGCCAGATGATGTGTTTCTGTCTCAGAGTAACCTATTTGCTCTGTGGCGAATAAAAGCACAGAGGTAGAGCCAAATACTTCTTAGAGCCACAAAAAAAATGAAGCCACACATATAAATGGCATGAGAATAAGGATCATTACATATTCAGACAATGACCTGGTCATATAAAAAATTAAAACTACAGGGTATAGTTAAGACCTTCATAATTGCCAACATTCAAGCCATGGCACTATGCATGAGAAACACTCCCTTAAACAAAGGATAGTTCACAAACTCAATCCATTTTAGTATCAGCCTGAAATTACAGAGGTACACTTTTCCAGAACGCATTTAGACACAAAGAAACAGTTTGTCATATCTTGCCTGCAATGAAAACAGCACAA
Source organism: Corvus cornix cornix (assembly GCF_000738735.6). Taxonomy (NCBI): domain Eukaryota; kingdom Metazoa; phylum Chordata; class Aves; order Passeriformes; family Corvidae; genus Corvus; species Corvus cornix. Next base: position 11,826,807 of record NC_047057.1, on the reverse strand, counting down.
TGTTCTATAATTTCTAATTCCCAACTGAAAATCAAGACAGTCATATCAACCTGTATTAGGAGCTATCCTGCATATTCTTATTTTTTTCTCCTTTGTAAATCCAGAATTTTTTCCTGTTTACTAAACATGTTACCCTACCTTGTGCTCAATTACAAATTCAATTGCAAAAAAGCAAGGATTTTTCCTTTCTAAACAGTGCCACTCACAAAGGAATCTGAATCTGATGCAGCCTTTTAAACACTATGATTGAACTTCCTAAGTCAATTTTAATGATAGCAATTTTGCAAAATGCTATGCAATAACAATACATTATCAGCTACTGGCTATAACAGCATCATCTCACGGTAGTGCTTGTTCACAATAACACTGCCAAGCTTTACCAATTTTGGAAACAAACCTAAAAACTTTAATTTCCTCTGAGATACAAGGTTAAATCTCAAAATCAGATGTTGTCTAAGGCTAGATGCATTCCAGTAAACTACAACATATGGTGGACATTACTGCACTTTAATAAGCATTAAATCACTAGCAAGGTTTCTACCCGAGTTTTGCTGAATAGCATTCTCCCACATAGTGCCCAAGCATCTTTAGGGATTAGCATAGACCTGGTAAGACTTTCAACAGTAATTCTGATACAACCACATGCTCTTCAGGCCTAGGAAGGTTTATCTGTAGGAAAATACAGGCATTGGAGAATTTAGTGTCAGGGCTGGAGAATGTTCTTGGCCCGTTACTGGTTTAACACAGAGTAAATGTCTCTGTTATAGTTCCAGTTTGTTATCTTTCCTAGTTTTGTTCCCTAAGTAGAAGTTAAAATATGCTAGCAAGGCATCAGAGAGTATTTCACATAAAACAAAGCAAAATGTGCTTTTGAGCATTAACTATACCTCATAAGTTCCTTCTCTATAGTCCCCAAAATTGTCAAATTCTTTATCATGTAAGAGATTTGGATTTGTAATGGTAAACATAGTATTTACAGTAATTTAATTATTATATATCTATTATATATAAATTTTGTACATATATCAATTTAATGTTTTGATTGAACATTATTGTGAAGCATTTTGTACCTATATGTGTGTGTGTGTATGTATGTATATATATATGAGCTGGTTGTGTAACCCTCTTTCACTGGCTAACTTAACATCCTACATGATTTGAAACTGCTTGCCTCTGCCTGCAACAGGTGCCAAGTAACTTTTCTCCCTCAAGTTCTCTCCTAAAGAGGGTGGATACCATAAGGGTGGTTACTGCAGCACACTGTAATTAGAAGGGCAAGGTTAGGCTTTCTGGTTATGTCCAATCTGGGCCAGCTTTGCCAGAGAAGCTTTTACTAGCCTAGTAGAATTTCTTTTGGTGCTAAATTTCTATGCCAGTAAAAATTCCAGTATTGCCAGTATTAGAGTGATGAAATTTTTTTTCCAGGATAGCTTATTTCACTCAGCTATCCAGCACAAACTGTTCCAGCAAGTGTAGGTTTTTTCTGCAATAAACTGCACTATAACAATAAACATTGCCTAGTATATAGCCAACCTCAGCCAAAAGGGACTTCAGACTATGACTCGCTATTCTAGTATGGAGTGAGATATGGTACAACATTTTTACTTTGTCATCTAGGAGGATTTTCAATCAAGTTCAGACAGTTCAGTTATAAAGCTATAAAATTTTAACTATGAGAATTTCTATTTTTTTCTTGCTTTACGTTGTGCTTCAGTTATTTGCCAAGACAATGAGTATCTTGCTTTGACACAGCTTATGTCAACCAACTAAATTAGACTTCGTGAAAACACATTAACACTATACTTGAGAGATCTAAACAAAATACTGATAAACTTCAGTTGTGGAGAAGGTTAAACCTTTCATCAAGAGAAATTTTATAATCAAGTTAGTCAAGCTGTCCTGCCCATGATTAATGCACTATCTCCAAGAGAAAGACAGCACTGCAGATACAATTCATGAAACACTAACCATGTGCTTCTAATTAAGATACAGGTTGTTGCATGAAGCAAATTAAGCTAGTTTAAGGAAATTATCCTTCCAAGTAGTTAATGAAATGGTATACCCCAAAAATTTCAATAAAAAATTGTTCTGTTTCAGCTGTTAAATTTCACTGTGAGGAAAAAAATTACACTGACTCCTAAATAATCCCACTTTGCTATCCCTCAGTATTTGTGCCTCTATGGAGTAAAAAGAAGCTCCCATAACTTTTTTACTTGCATATATAGAGGATAACATATAGGGTCAGTCTGAGTAGTAAAAGTGCCTGACTAATCAGGACTGCATGCCACTGATGGAAATAAAATTATTACATCTTCTCTTCCTAAGACTAGGTGCCAAGCAAAAACTCTTACCTCATGCACAGATGGCTGGAACCTTCCCATCTGTTAATAACTTCTGGCTTCCAACTCCTGCAGGATCCTAACATCAGTCCTCTTAGCATGTCTGGGGAGTATTAAGAGTCAGAAAGATCACTATTATGGGTTTACACAACTAGTTGAGCACAGATATTCCCTTGGGACTTTTCCTCAGTTTAGATGTGTTTGTGTGCACAAGACATTGAAAAATCAAAACTCACCAAAGAAGCAGGAGTAGTGTGACATCTCAGTTGGCTCCTGGGAATACTGAAAATAGGAAACTAGTTTAAAATCCTGGTTCTGTTGAACAGCACCTCTGGAATAGAATTTTCTCACGCTGTGCATGCTGGTGTGGCACAGTTGGTAATACACTGATACAGACTTCTAGCAGTGTCAGAAATTGAACAACCATATCATTCTTCACCAGTCATGTTTCCTTTCAAATTGAAAGCCGCATGCACCACAGATACCAGATGTCATTACTTCCAGCCTCCAACAGTTGACATCTCTATTTGTAGTACAGACAAAATGCATTTACTAAAGCAGAGCCTCCCAAGCTTTAGCTTTTGCAGCACTGGTGATATACAAACTATTTTCACACCACATGTGGAGCTAGGGCTGCCTACTAGGAGATACTCAATTGAAGTGTAGGATGAGCACCCCAAATCTGCAACTGTTGGCAATCAGCTACTACTAGCCTGCAGGCACTTACTAGTGGCTTACACAGGTTTCTATACATAAGCACTAATTATTACTGTTAATGGTCATTGATCAGAATAGCTTTATTATCTAAGTCATTTAGTAGGTCTTAGACTCTATAAAATAGTAGTAGAAATAACTTCAGTCAATATAGATTTGTGTTTAATAATTATGAGTAAAAGTCATTGCTGCTACAAGGCTGGCTTAGCATCAGACATAGTGGTAGATGAAATGATCAGGAAATAGCAGGTGAGAAAGGCCAGAAGTAAGAAATAAATTAGGAATTTCCACTGGCAAAGGTCAGCAAATCTGCCTGACCATAAGCAACCAATACATATCTGTATCGGTATGTACAGAACATAGAAAACAGATAACTCATACAGAACAAGGCAGCTTGATAGTTTTATCATTCCCTTACCTTAAGGAAACTAAGAGAATGACAGATAACAAAAGAGTAAGGCCCATATTTCTAGTCTCCCAAGGCGTGCCTTGAGAATTTTGGCCTTGAAATAGGTATGATTTCTTCACCAATGATACATCCAGTCCCAAGCTTCAAGATAAAATGTACATAAACATGTTATCAGAGCTCCAGATAGTCTTAGATTTCATATGGCTGCTATATAATGTGGGGCGTTTTTCGTATCACACATAGCTTTGTTCTTTGCCATCCATTGTCCCTAAGGAGGTAAAGAAGTATTTTTAAAATACACATTTCTGAGAACCCAATTCCTCTGGGTTGGGTGCCTCAAAATGCCTCACTTCTCAGCCCATCGTTTTGAACTGCCTGCAAACTTCTGACAGACGTGAGCGGGGAGTGAGGGGATGGTTGTAACCCACCACGTGAAGCGACTTGGACGCGAGTTTTACCTTCCCAAGGCCGTGGGGATACAGGTGCCTGCGAGGCGGGCTGTACTGAGAGAGAGTGGCCTCGCCCGGACACCGCATCTCCCGTGAGTGCCGGTACCCCCGGGGATGGCGACACTACCCCGGGCTGCTGAGAAAACCGAGCCCAGGAAACTTTTCACCGCAGCACCTGGCGGTCGGAGCATGCTCGTGCTCCCAAAGGGGACTGCGGGGAGCGTTTACTTCCCATCGGAGGCGGTCAGGAGCACAACCGAGTGCTTCCCTTTCCTCAGAGCGGACGAGCAGCCCGGCCTCCAGGGGCAGAACGTGCCGGCAACCCCGACACTGTCCCGCGGTGGCTCCGGGACATCCCGGATCCCTCAGTCCCGGACCCCCGCCGCCATCTTGTTAACGGCGCCGCTCCACGGTGAAGCGCCGGGCGCCGCGGAGCCCTTGCCCTCTACGGTGAGGGGCCGGACTTTGTGGTGCTCTCTGCTCGCCATGGTGAGGGGCCGGGCTGTGGGGAGCCCGTGCCCGCCACGGTGAAGGGCCGGGCGCCGCGGAAGCCCTGCTCGCTATGGTGGGGCGCCGGGCGCTGTGGAGCTGCTCCCTGCAGCTCGCCGTGCTGCCCTCGGCGGCGAGCTGGTCAGGTGGAAATCCGCAGCCGTTCAACAGCTCCTACCGGAGACCTGCAGAGCCGCCGCCGTGGAAGGGGTGGAGCGGCACCATGGAGGAGGAGGAGGAGGAGAAGGGGGACGAGACTCTTCAGGGGCGGCAGCAGCAGCAACCCGGGAGGTGAGCGGCGCTCCAGCGGTACCAGCACTCCGGGGCGGGGGGTCTCTGCCCCCGCGCCTTCCTGAGGGCAGAGGGGAACCGGACCGAGCAGACCGGCAGCTCCCACCCCGTGCCCGTCCGGAGGGGAGGCGCTGCCCGAGCTGCCGCCGTCAGAGCCCGGCTGGCGGCCGGGCTAGCGGAGCACCTGCTCCGAGAGCGGCAGCGGGGCTCGCTAGACACACACACGGGACCGGGGCCCCACCGGTGAGTGTGGGGGAGACCGGGTGCAGCCGCTGCGGAAGGCGGTGGGAGCGGGGTGGAGCGGGAGCAGGCACCCGCCCGGAAAAGTTCGCAGGTGGGCGGGCGAGGTGTTTGGGGCTGGCGAGCCCTGCTCCCGGCCGGGCAGGAGCGGCACAGCCCGGCTGCCCACGGCGCTCAGTGTGTGCCCCTGCCCCGCTTCCTGCCCGCCGCCCCGGCTGAGGACAGACCCCGACGGGCGGCAGCTCCAAAACCAGCGGGGACGGGACCGGGGGGATCCTTTCGCACCGCTGAAAAGAAACCCTGGAAGAAAAAGTCCTGCGTTCGCCCCCCGCCCTCCCAGCGCAAGCTTTAGTTCCCACCAATTGACAGTAAAACATGCTGCAGCAGCGCTCGGGAAGAAACAAGTTATATAATCGCTTAAAAAAAATCCGCTTGATAGTATCGGCGGCTTAGAGAATGTTTTCCTTTGAAGAGGAGGCATGAACAGATGTTTATTGCAGTTGGGGGGGGGGTGTTCGCATTGTATAGTGAGACGTGGAAGATATTAAGGAAGTCATTTAATGTAATTAGTGCAGTCAAATAATCTCAATGATCGTCAATTATCTCTAGCAAGGATTTGGGGAAGGTGTTGACTGCATGCAGTTAAATTTATTAACTTGTGCAGAAATGTTTTTTCTAGTGACGATTATGATTTTTTCCATTTACTAAATGGCGATTATGAAGCAAGTTTTTAGTTGTAAAGGAAAGTACTATTTGTACGTAAGTATTTTTTCTTTAATTTTTTTTTTTTTTAACTGCACCGGCTAAAGTGGCATCAAAATGAAAGATAGTGACAGGAAAATCACTTCAGTTTTCGGGCAAAAAACCCTTGAAAAGGGTTTTTTTATTCATAGTAGCAGCTGTATCAGTTAAGAAAGTAGGAAGCTTGATTTATTTTGTAGGTAAGATTTTGAGGAAGACAAGAATAAGATTTTTTTTCTTATTAATTCAAGAATTATTGCAACAGTTGCTTTCAAAATACCCCAAATTATCTGAAATTGAAATGTCTTATTATAAGAAGTAATGGGAATTTTTAATATGTGGAGGTTGGAAAGCCCAGTTTGATTCAGTTATGATGGAGAGGAGGAAGTAAGGGATGACAGTCAAACTGTTCAAATATAAATAACAGTTATTCAGCTTCAGATTGGTCTCAAATCAAAAGAGATATGCAGCCTTTTTAAGAGGAAACAATCCATTATTATCTTTTTATTCACTTGCATTAACTAAGTAGATTTGAGGAATAACCAGGAGAAATGTACTATTTTCTCAGCCTTTATAAGCTCAAGATTGAACCAAAACTGTTAATTCTTCATTCAGAAATGGCTTTTAAGTTCTTTTTAGCAAAAAGGAAGGCAATTATTTTGTCTGTGATGAGAAAAACAGAAATACTGCCATATTAATTAGTGTCTTTATACTTAACACCTGCAGTGAAATTAGTTCTGCTTTTTGTCACATCTGACTCCTTTCCTCACTTTAAATCTTACTTTAATTTTTTTCAGTCTATTGCTTTAACTTTATAGGTTGCAGTGTGAGTCCTATTTCTGATACATTCAGAGCCAGAACCATGGAAAATCACTTGATTGCCTCGTGTCTAAATGCAGATTTGAGTAAAAAGGATTTTTCTATAAACTAGATGCTGCACTTAGTTTCAATATTCTTAAAAAGTCTAGGAAAAAAGTTATGTATTATATATATACTCTTTGCACGTAACATTTTGGTGTTTAGCAACTGTACAAGGAAGGGATCATTCAAGTTTGGATAGCCTACAACTGTGCCCAAGCAGATAATCTTGACAAAGCTGTTCAGGAAAGAGAACTGAGCATTGCCAAGTGACACTGTGAAAACACTGCTGCCATCGTGCCCCAACTGTGAAAAACAAAGTTTGATAAGATTTGTGAGTGAAAAATTGGGTGTTAAAGAATTTATGTCGAGAGTTACTTCTTCTCTAAGACCTGTTACTGTGGTAAGAGCTGCTAGTGCTACTGCCTGGTGAGTAAGGCTTATGATAGGAAAACAGGTTTTATTGCTTAAAATATTTGGAAATAGTTTTCTCATGCTGTGGACTGGTTTTTGAGGGAAGGTTTCAGTGAGGTTCAACTGTTTCTGATAATAAGAGTGTGGCAATAGCAAGGTGTTTGTGTGTTTACATTAAATACTTTGTCTCCTTAAAACACCTATGTGTTTAGGATGGTGCCTTGAAAATTAGTAGATGGCTCATGTTTGTGTTGGAAGTATGCCTTGACTCTTCCATAAGAAGAAAAACCCAAACCACACAACTTCTAGTATTAACACTTCTGTTGTTGACTAACAACCAAAGCACCTTGCATTTCATTTAGAGTACATGAAGACTTCGTAATCTAGAGTTGTGGGGATGGAATCAAAGGCCTTTTATATATAGGAAAAAAGGGTGTAATGAAAAACATTTACATATCATGATGTTTCCAGTTTCCTTGAGTATTGATGTTTTGCTGTGTCTGGTGTACTGTCCCATGGAATTTCTTCTTAAATGGGTGTGTTTCAGTTAAAGAACTTTAAGGGTGCTGTATTGGATGTGTTTTCTGGCTTTCCAGTATGAAGTTTGGATATTCTAAACTTCTATTATTTGGAAAGGCTGGTGACCTTTTGGCTTAACTCATGTGAAAGATGGCTTTTGAACAGGTGCATTCAAGAAAAACATATAGTTCAACGAAGAAAAACTTGTCACTTCCTTATCTTAGCTGACCTTGAAATTATTTGCTTGGATTTCAGTAAATTTGAATTCAAATGTTATAAATAGTTCTGTAAAATCCACATATGTATAGGGTGCATGTACATACATAAACAGAGGGAGAGAGAGAATGTTGTTAGGACAAGCAGAAGTTGATTTTATACTGAAAATTAAGTAGAACTAGAAAGAATTTAGAGAAGTATTTTCATGTTGCAGAGAAATTACATTGGACCCTATGTGCTTGGACTTTGAACTGAAAAGAGGGAATCAAAATAGACAAGCCTTTAAATATGAATATAAACAAAATTTTATGACTATCTATTAACTTAAAAATAAAATTGAGTTTGTGGGTGTTGCTGCACTTCCTGGACAACTGAGGTTTTATAGGGTTTTAAAGGATTATTCTTGGTGTGAGTCTAGAGGAAGTTTGCATAAGTGTTTGTTCCTTTCTGGCATGGGGAGACGAGGAAAAAGAAAATTAAAAGGCTTAGTAAATGAAGTGGAGATAGCAATTGCACACATAAAAGTGCCAGAGTTGATGTTAAATGAGCTTTAGATCGTACTTTGCCATGTGGATCCTATACATCAAAGTTTTAACATTATTTCTGTGCATTTTTATGGAAACAGTTCTTACATTGCCTCTCTAACCACATGCTACAAAGGAAATCAGTTTTGTCCCACAGCATGTTCAAGTGGAGCCTTAATTTCATTACGTGTAATAGTATTTGGGTTTAGTCATATCTAATTGACATTAAGATGTTAGATGGAAAACCTTTACCCTTAGGATGGAGTGTGAGCTTGTAATATTTTAAAACTTTATTTTAGTTAAGAAAAACGTGTGCTAAGAGCTTCAATGGCATAGTAACTTAAAATACAAACTCCAAGATGTAGAGTGTGTTAGCACACAGGAGTGGTTAAAGTGTGTTTTTAAATGTTCAACTTCAAAGTTTGGCAGTTTTTTCCAACAGTAAACCCCGTCCTGGCAAGGTGTGCCTCTGTCATTAACTGGAGTCACATCAGTAACCAACTGAAACTAATGAACTACTCGTTTGCATAAATAGTTACACAAATGCCGCTCGTGCCAGAACGCCAGAGCTGGGCTCTGAATCCTGTAGCTGCGTTGGTACAAGTTTCATGTTTGCTCTTTTGGAAAAGCTTTATTGAAATTCTAAGTGTGAAGGGCGATCCATGTTGGAATCCATGACTTTCCTGTGCAGCTGTGTGTATATGCTATCTGCACTTATTTTTGTGTTGATTTAAAAATTGTCTGCATTTGATTTGTGACCCGGGTATTGTCTTGTGTACCATAACACAGCTGTAATGCACAAGCCTTGCTTCTGTGTGTGTCAGCCTCAGTCCTGCAGAGCAGGTAAGAAAACTTTGATTCCAGCTCTTGTTCTTTCAGCATTCTTCCCTATAAATTAAGTAGTTATATGAAATTAGTTGTTTAGGGAGAGCAAAGGAAGGCAGTTTCCTTTCTGGTATAGGGAAATTTGACTCCAGCTTCCCTTTGGTGACTGCTTCAGCAATAGCACAGAATTACACTGCTCTTGTTCTTAATCATAGTAATAGTCTAGGCTGCTCTTTTAAATGTGATGGCCATATGCCAACTTTTGTGTTCTTTTATTCAAGACTGCAATAAAAGATGAGGGTAGAGAGGAAAATAATTTATTTTAAAGGCATGTATTGCTAAAGAAATTGGCTCCTGGGTCTGTCATCTCTGTTCCTACTGCGTGTCCCCTATGGACAGCTACTGTTGTATTAGGGATCACAACCTGAACAGAATATGCATGTAACAAAAAATTTCTATCATATTATCTACAGATCACAGACATGTTTGGGGACTAGAGAATGCTCATATTGGACAGGGAGAATCATCTGGAGCACCTGGAAACAAATGAAAAATAGTTATGTATTATCCCAGATCCAAGAAGAGGCGTCTTTATTCAGTTGATACAGTGCCCATAGCTGGTAAGATTTAACCCAGCGCTGAGAAATAATTGGCTCCAGGGACCACTGATGGGCCTGACTCTAAAGCCTATTTGCATTTGTATCCAGAGGCATGCAAAGGTGTAGCTGATAGGCATGAATAACTTTCTGTTGGTTTGGTTCCCCTGATGAATACCAGCAAAATAGAGGTGGAATGTGTAGTAACGGGAGTGGGCTGCCTTGTGGGTGGTAGGTAGCTATTGAATGTGCTTCGTTATAATATGAAACATTACTGTCTGAGGACGTAAATGGAGAGTTTCAGCATCATCAGTACTAAGTGTGAATGAAACCTTGGAAGGGAGTAGATTGAAAATGAAAAGGTAGGAGGAATTGTTGGACCTAACTTGGCGGTATGTGTAACTGAGCTACACAGTGAATTCTAAATTGAGGGTATTTAATTCGTTATTTTTTTAAGCCATTGCTGGCATAAGTAGTTTTTGTTTACAACACTATATTCCTCTTCTCACCCTTCCCTGTCCTAACCAGTTTGTTGGTATAAACAATTGCATGTTTGCACAGTGATGCAGGTGATAATTAAGTGCTGCTCTAGGGATGGTAAGGTAAGAAATGACTATCAGCCAGATTAGTTTCTTAAACAAATTCACCATGTGGACAAAAGTGTCTGTTTTGGCAAGCCTGGGGGAGTAGTGAGGGCAGAAATGGATTGGCTCATGGTAGTGGCTGCTTAAGTAATACAGATGCTTAAGAATAAGCCTAACAACAGATGACCGTGGGTAGATGCTTCACCTCTTTTTTTATTTGTAATTAATTTTGTTTTTCTCCATGATGTCTAAATAAAACTTTGCTTTGTTTTACTATTGATCCTCAAAGCTAGGTAAGAATGATAAGGGATTTATTCTGATTTTATGAGGCTGTTTATGAAGAGAGCTGTTCCTTTTTCTGTTATCAACTCTATTATTAATCTTTCTTGACTAGTACACAAGGGCAGTGTAGAATCAGGATACTTACAGATCTGTTGAATGAAAATTTTGGCAACATTTGTTGTTGCTAGGGATTTTTAATGTGATTCAAATAGTAGAAGTATTCATGGATCAGCTAATGCAAGCTTGAGAGATCTTTGTGTGAAATCCTAATTCCAAGAGCATCTGGAATAATTGCTGGTGCAACTGCTGTGCAATGATAAAAAAAAATGTATAGTGAAAGAAAACTTCAAGATGTGTAGCAGTATACAGTTCACAGAAGGCTCAGGTTCTTGCTCTGGTAAGTCTACAATGGTAAGATGGAACAGCTTGAAGTACTGCACAATAAAAATTTAAATGTATTCAGAATTTTCCAGTCTCAAACTGTTCATTAATTAAAGCAGCCAATTTCAGACCTGAAGGAAAAATAAAAGCAGAGCCAGAACTTAGCTGGCAGTCATTTGATAGTAAAGCTTGTGGGAGCCAATTACTTACATGCTCCCTAGCGTTTGCAAATACCTTTCCTTCTAACTGAAACAATTTTTTGTTCTATTTCAAGCCAAAATGCATGGTTTTTGCAGTCATTAAAAATATCTATAATGAAAGAAAACTTCAGAGTTGTGTAGCTGTATATGGAGAAACTTCAGAGTCTTGTTTTGGTCAGGCCACAGTGGTGTGAGTTTGCTGGGCATTGTGTGCTGTCCCTCCTAGATGATCATTAGCGCAGCCTAGCTCTGGATGTAGTTTACATATAGAGACAGTGATTAAAAATGAACCAAACCCTTTACTTCAAAAAAAGCAGAGAAATTAAAGGTATTTGGGAAACTATGAAACGTTTACCAGGCAATTGTAAAGTTTTGGAAAAGTTGTTCTGTTCTAGTAAACCATAGCTTCATAATAACGCTTAAACTTTCAGGCCTATGGATTTGTTAAATAAGGACCACATTTCTGTGTAGCAAAGAAGGATAAGTCTGTTTTGGCAGACTTGATGCTTAGTACCATGGCTCTGTGATTAGTAGGGGGAACTACATCCATTTCATTTATGGAGCAGCAGATGTTAGAGGAGACTGGGTGGAAAGGGTGAAGACAATAGATTTTAAGCCTATGTTAAAGTAATTTGGCTTGAAGCTCTGCTATGTTTAAAAAGACCATTTAAAAAGAAAAATTATAATGACAGAGTGTTTCTTGTAATGGTATTGTATACTTTTCCAACCTTCTTTCGGAACAGAGAGTATTAAAATGTTTAGTTAAATTTTTGTTATTTTCCTAAATAAACAGAAGGCTCACAGCCAAAATATTTATATCCAAGTTTTCAGTTATGTAAGCAATGCTAAAATAAACCATTTGCCCGAAACCTGTTGTCCTAAGGGCTATATCCTGTTTACAGGTGTAAGCCAGTTTAGTGGGATGTAAGACATCCCATGGATTTTCCATGCCGTGTCTTGCCAGACCTACAACTTCTCTCTTCCTTTGTGGATTACTAGGGGTGCCTTAGTATTTGATGTTGGAAAACCAGTTATGTGAGCTCTGCATTTTGATTCATGTTAGACTTTGTCTTATTCATCAGCCAGTGGTGTTCTTCCCCTCTGTCCAGAACACTTTCTGGCCTTGTGGATTTCTCATGACCAATGGTCTTCTTTAGGAGTTTGTATGTCTTGGTCCATTTCCTCTTCTGAATTCAGCTGGAAGAGCAAAGAACCTCTAAGGACAGAGAGAGAGGGTGGTTGCCTTGTTTCTCTCCTGAGCCCCTCTTACAAATAGTGTCAATCCACTTGCCCTCTGCTGGAGGTAACTCATCTCATCCTGAAGGATGGTTCCATTTGCCAGGAAAGCAGTTTAATGTTTTAAGTAAAATTGTAGTTTTTCTTTATGTTTAAAAGTAGAAAAAGATTCCTTGTATAACTTTTCATAACAATGAATTTTCACCAGGGATGTGATCCTTTCCCTCTGCCCCCTCCTAAGTGAACACAATTCTACTCCAGTTGGATTTTCATATCTTTATAGCTCATAATTTTTCTGCCACTTGAGTGCTTAAATTAGTTTTTCAAGTGCCAAACTATCATTTTTGCGTGGGAAGAATTTAGGAAAGCTGGCAGAAAAATCAACTGATTTGTGATTGGGTATTTTCTGTTATTTAAAATACACCTGCCCAATCTCCTTATCTGTAGATGCTTTCTTTTGCAAAAGTGTAAGAATCTCTTTGGACTAGTAATTGGTTGAGTTTTATTTTAAGCTAATGATTCCTGGCTTTCAAGAAATTATCATCTTCCTCTTCTATATAAGACAACTATGTCATTAATATTGTAGGATATGTTTAATCAGTTTAAATGAAACAGAAATGATCTGGCAAGATTGATACTTCAAAGGAATCTACAGTTCATCAGGAATACTTTAAGTTGTTTGTAAATGCGTCCCTTTCTTATGCATGTAAAAGGTTTAAAGTATTCTGTGAGCACTGAGCTCTTTTATCCTTTCAGTTGCTTATGGAATACTAATGAAAGTAATGTATGTGCATCATGTGGAAAATATGTTGGCAGACAGATAGATACCTGCAGTGCCTTAAATGCTTTGGCATTGTCTTTGTTTAATCGGCATAGTTGATCCCTGCTTCCCCTAGAGGTTTATACTTCCAGGATAAGATCAAAGGTTTATATGAAGGTTTAAGCAAAAGTAGAATTCACCTATTTTAGAGATGAATGAATAGATAAACAGAAGCTTAAAAATAAAACTTCAGGCACCCCAGTCTCTAATATAAAATGTCTTGTAGGAGCAATAATTACAGTAGTTATATATATTTAAGAAATCAGACATCTGAGATGTTAAGAGAAGAATTTCCTGGAATTAAGTACCTATCTGATTAAACTTTTGTGATTTGTTTTCATGATGCTTTCTGAAAGAGTAGCTGTTTTATGCTGTGTCTGTGTGCTTTGCTAAATTAATAAGCTGACTTGGCATTGAAAATGCTCTTTGAGGAATGCAAAAAAAAAAAACCCCAAACCCAATCATTAAGTTAAAGTAACAGTTAAAATATCCAATACCATTTTTTGGGTATTCTGTCTGTCTTTTTGTGGCACTGATTCTTTGTGTTACCATTTACATCTGCTTAAAATGCTACAGAGCAAGTTGAGTGTTTCATTGAAGGCTGATTCCAGTAAATGTTTAGTGGAATAGAGAAAAAAAGCCTAGAAATATCAACAGTTAAATTTAAATTATGATGCAGATATGGTATCCTAGTGCTAGATAGGAAATACGTAAGTGGAGTGGTTTCAGTAAACTGCAGTGAAACTGGAGTACAAAGCAATTACATAAAATAAGATTGTGACCGGGGTATAAAAAAGTTCTGTCAGCCGTGTCTTCTGAGTGCCGTTCGTGCTTTTTTATTAGAAATGAATTTTGATGTGTTAGTATTTTATCTCTCCTGTATGGCACAATAATGGTTATTTTGTTAAGAAAATTTCACAATATTTATCAATTGTCGTATTCTTTGCAACTGATACCATACTTAGTGTTTAGTCGTCAGTTGCTGCTGAAATAGCAGAAATGGACTCTGCATTTGAAATTGGAGCATCATCAGCAAATGCATTTGGGTTCAGTTTGCTGACACATGTATGTAATATCTTAGCTGAAATGTTGCAGTGAACAATATATTTAATTTTCCCTGTAATTATGAGCTTATGGGAGGCACAGTGAGTTATGTGATTTCTAAGAAAATTGTGAGCTTTAATTCTGTTCTCTGACACTGTTGTTTGCATGGACTGGCTTGGCTACATTGGCCCAGTGCTTCTGAGTGTACAGCCAAAGTCTGAGTATTTGAATTAGTGAAACAGTAGCTAGACCAAAACATGTGGTGGAGAGTTTTCCACAGGGAAAACTTCAAAATTTGTTATTAAAAATTATTCCTGCACCTAAGCTGTAAATAGTGCTGTCTGTTCATTACTAGTTGTCTTCTAGTTATTATCAGATAGAGTCTGTAAATGCCAGAAAGTTGTGCACTCACTAAAACAGTAACTTTTTTTAAAGCTGACAGAACAGTGTATTTACTTTCAACATTTCAGTCAAAAGTAAATACAGAAATGGAAGCATTGAGCTTCAATTGAATTGCTTTGGCAGGGTATTTGGTTTTTCTACCTTGGATATAATAAGATTATATTCGTAAACTCTGCAACACTTAGGTGCAGTTTGGAATAAGAGACTCTGAGTACTGAGTTCATAGTTTTCTAAGAAATATACCAGAATCATGACTTCATAGAAATAAGTTTTTCTCAGTTATTTTCTCACTTTTTTTATGTTTCATGATGGAATTAAGAGCAAACATTGCAGCTCTGATTTGAAATATTTCAATTTCCTGTGGCCTTTCACCAGTTGGTTCAGTTAAATGTGTATCAAAATTATATTTGGAACAGTTACATTTACCCTGATTGTAATAAACTTATGTTTTAGACAAAATAGGAAACAGTGCCAAATATCTTTTGTGTTCTGAGTTTCCTGCATGTGTGTTGGTATAAGTAAAGTGTTAGTAATGCTACACAAGACTGCTGCTTTTACTACAAAACTAAGTCACTATATAGGTAAATCCTAAGGTATGGTATATTTCCAGTGTCTCTTGGACGGACTTGCAGGATCGTATTACATGAGGCACTAAATGTCATAAGTTTCAGGAGAAATGAGTATTCTTCCAAAATGTAAATTAAGGAACCCTTCCCCCTCACTTTTGCAGTTGGTAGATAATAGTGTTAGTATCTGAAGCTGTGCATTCCAGGGAGTAAAATTCAGCCTGAACTACAAAGAGCCCTCATGTCTGCTAGTCACAGCATGTTTTTGAAGCCTTTTGTGTAATAGTGACTGCTTTAAAAGCATATTTTGTTGATAAAAAAAAATACAGTAGATCATAAAACAAGAAAGGCAGGCTTGTTTCTAATGTGCGTGAGAACATTTAGTCTTATGAATGTTGATGCTAGTCCAAGAAAATATTGATTAATTTAAAATTTGATTTAGTTCCCCTGAAAAAGTTATGGATAAGAACACAGATGAAGAGCAGCCTTCAACTGCATGTAACCAGTACCCTAAAGAAGCAGTGAAGAAACGTCAGAATTCAGATCGAGGTTCCGGGAGGAGTGATTCTTCCAGGACCTTCAGAAAAAGCTTCAGGCTGGACTACAGATTAGAAGAGGATGTAACTAAATCAAAGAGAGGCAAAGATGGAAGATTTGTCAACCCATGGCCAACGTGGAAATCACCAACCTTATCAAACATTTTGAAATGGTCCCTCATGGAGAAAGACAACAGCAATGTGCCACGCTCAAAGCAGGTAAATACTTCCATGTTTTCCTTTTGTGATTTAGACTGCTTTTACATCTGCTCTAATCAATAAAATAGGACAGTTTCTAACTAATACTCATTAGGCATCTTCTGGAGACTTTTCTAAGTCTTACTTTTCTGATTTTAGTATCATTTTATTCTTTTCAAAAGGTGGATTAATACTTTCTACCTCTTTAATTTTTGTCTCCGTTAGGTCCACACCTTTTGATTTATACAGCTAAGTTTATATTTATAAAAACAACAAAAATGGCCCCCTAGTTCAGTCATAAACCAGTTACAGCCATTCCTTTTTAACAGTTGTTGTTTTATGAAGCATGCTATTAACTTAATTTGTCTCGCATGAAATAGCTGATTTCATGACATATCTAATTTTTAAAATTTTCCCTTTTTTTCCAGACTGCAATTTAATGCATATGTTGCATCTTTTTCATGAAGGTTTCTGTCACCTACTTATGAAAATATTTACAAATCTGTTTTTTCTGTTTCAGTACACCAGGAGAAAAAAATGCATATGTTAAAACTAACCTGATCTAGTTACATTTGTACTGAAACACTTAAAGTACAGTGCCAGTTTACGGGGTAACACTGTTATTTGTTCTTGGTGAAATGCTATCGTCAGGTATTATGTGTAAAGAAGGAGACAGGTGAAGCTTCTTTTCCATGAAGAGTAATGGATACTGGAAAGTCATGGGTTATGTTTATGGTCACAGGAAGAATGAAGATGACTAAGTTTTGACAGAATTACTTCTCAGTGTACTTCTGATGTGTTGACTGTACTTCAGAAAAGCTGTGCTGAAGGGTGCACAACCGAGGACAGCATTTGTTAACAAGCAGGCGTTAATAATGCTTTTAAGCATTCAGGAGGGTATGCACAACTTACAGATCTCACAGCCAGTATTTAGTAAAGAGCTTTCAATTTTGTCTTACCTGAATTACCTTTGAAGGAAGGAATTCTATCAGTTTTATGGACAGGAAAGCCATGTTACACATTAACGCATGATGGTCAGAGGTTTGGGGATATTTAAGGGACAAATAATCTTGGCTGTATTGAATAATAATAATAATAAAATCTGACTTAGAAGCACAGCAAACTTTTGTTGGTCTTGGGATCGCTTCTGTTTTAAAATTTTGGTGTCTTCCTTGTGGTGACAACCGTTGCCTCAGTGTGTACAGCTTTCTAGACAGCGTGCTGGCCACATTTTCATGAAATTCACACCTGGACGTTTTCAGTTGCTTTTGACCTCTGCCCTTCTTGGTATGCGTGGAACAGTCTTTGTATCTTCCCAGTGCCAATCAGAAACCCGGGTAGTGACTGAAGTCCCTCGAAGGCAATGCTGAGGTGTACTATGGAGTGCAGAACATACAGCACTGATGGAGTGCAGAACTGCAGCATTCCCCTTTAATTTACAGTTTGCCCCTACAATAAAGGATGATCACAAAGAAATCTACAAGGCAGCAGTTGAAAAGCTGTCTCTCTGACCCAGCTGGGATTCATTTTGGGCTAATCTTACTGTTTGCATGATAAATCTTTTAATTAAGTGCCTTAATTCAGGAGTTCAGTGAAGTAAATCAGAAACAGAAAAACCTAGATAGGGATCAATGAAATGTACTTGTGGAGTCCTCAGCCATTTTGATGCTTGTTCCACCCAGTTTTGTTCCACCCTTAAATCAGCCTGTGAAGTGCATCTGAGCTTGTTTAAAATTCAAACTCAGGGCTCTATACTTTATTTATCACTGCTAGATGGCATGTCCTTTGAACAGACTCCTACTTCAGTTTCTGCACTGAGTGTGGCTGGTGATGCCCTGCTATCCTGGTCAGGTTCACTTTATCTGTACCAAGTGCTTTGCATATGTAAAAACAAGCATATTATCCAGGATAAGTGCTTGTGCTTCACTGTGGAAAAGCTATATGTATTATAATCATGCCTTCATAATGAGCCTATATCATTATCCAGAATGCATGGACTTCTTGTATTTTCATTACAGGCTTTATTAATAACTTTGTTTGGGGCTGTTGAAGGATCTTTAATTATTAGTTGTTGGATCATCAGTTTAGATTGTTCTCATTTCTGTAAAATCCTGTGGTATTCTAGTATGCACTAAGCGCCAAAAATCCTAAGCTAATCAGCTGGTCTTACCAAAGCTTGTCATGTGTTTCTTCTTGCTTTGCATTAGGAGGGAAAGAAGAACAGGGCGGGGGGAAGGGACACAGCAGGAGAAATTTTTGTATTACTTCAGTAATGAAGACAAGACAGTATTAAGTGCATTTTGCTTCTCTTGGTAGCTGATTTGACATAATTGCCATATTTCAAAAATCTATTATAATTCTTCTGGTTTTAATGTGTCTCTGGTTAGTCTGACAGAGCAAAATATAGCAGGATAAAAATTCCATATGATATGTATTTTATGCATTATGTTGCTTTATCCTGTTATGTGAGTTTTAAGTATTTCTTGTGAAGTAAACTGCTACTAGAACTTGTGTTTTAGTTTGAAATCTTATGAGCTGAGTGTTGCTCATTGCTTTAACAGGTGATTTTGGTGTGCTTTTGTAAAATACTAAAAAAAAAGCCCAAACACAAATCCCATGCACTGAGAAATAATATTTTGGTGTGATGTACTGTGATTAGTTCAACATGCCTGATTTCTGATCTCATCTTCTGAGCAATCATTGATTTGGATCAGAGGCCTGTGTATCACAAACCTGGAAAGCACAAGCTCTGTATGAGATCTACAAGTTACATTGCCTTTGTGCTCTTGGTTTGTCTTGAACTGTTGGTCACGGAATTTTGTTTAAATCAGTCAGGATGGCAGTTGTTCGAACTGTGCTCCTCTCTATTTATCAATCTTCCTGTCTATGTAACTTTTACAAATGCCTTTTATAGTGATTAGTTCTACCTTTAAATCAACTGCAGTGACAATCCCAATGACATCCCTGTAAAGCCTTTATTAGTAGTGCAGATGTGTTGTGGCTTTAGCCAGCCAAGTCCCAGTCAGCTGCTCACTTCCACCCCCCAATGCTTGCATCCCAGTGGAATTGAAAGGGCAAAAATCAGATAACTTCTGGGTTGAGCTAAAGACAGTTGAATAGGTAAAGCAAAAACTGCATGCACAAGCCAACTAAGTTTATTTTCACATGGGCAGGCAGGTGTTCAGCCATCCCCAGGAAAGCAGGGCTGCATTCCATGTAACAGCTACTTGGGAAGACAAACGCCATTCTTTCTGAATGTCCCCCACCTCCTCCTTCTCACCCCAGATTTTACTGCTGAGTGCAATGTTGTAAGGTATGAGATATCTCTCTGATGAGTTGAGGTCACCTCTCCCAACTGTGTCCCTCCCAGCTTCTTGTGTGCCCCCAGTCAACTGGCTGTGATGCGATTTAAGCACTGTTCAGCAAAGCTGAAACATCAGTCTGCTGTCAGCACTTGGTAGAATATATCTGAGTCCCACTTAACTAATTGTTCACATCTGCCAATTGGCCAGTTCCTCATCCATTTAGTATTGTTTATTAATATTGCATGATACTGATTTTAATAACTAACTTGTCCCAAATGTCAGCAAAAATAGCAAAAATAAGTTTAGTTAATAAATTTAGTTCTGAGAAAATTTGTAGTCTAACTCTAAAACTATCTACTCAAAAAGAATATTCTCCATAAAAAATGTACTAACTGACCTGAACTGCATTATGACAGTTAGTTATTGAATTCCACATCTGAGTTGTATTTCTTTGATGTTA
Organism: Corvus cornix cornix; assembly: GCF_000738735.6. Classification (NCBI taxonomy): domain Eukaryota; kingdom Metazoa; phylum Chordata; class Aves; order Passeriformes; family Corvidae; genus Corvus; species Corvus cornix. The sequence continues at coordinate 11,807,169 of NC_047057.1, read as the reverse complement.
TCTGATTTTTTGACTTAACAATGTGTAATTTGTCAGTATGTCCTAATTTCTGTTTTTGAGTATTATGTTAGTTTTATGCACCTTTTTTTTTTAATTGAAGTGTCACAGTATAACACTTCTGTAGTTCAGATTTCTGTTGTTCCCATGTACTTGGAATGAAATAGAGATAAGAAAATGATGCTTCTTTCTTAGAGAAGCAGCCATTTATCTCAGTCTAAGACTGCTACTTTTCTTGTATGAACTAAGGGGTTGTATTGTACTAAGCTTATATTCAGCTTTATAGAAGGTTATCTATTTCTTGTCGCTGGAGACAGTAATGAAACTTTTTCAGTGGATGTGTCTTATCCATTAGCTCTCAGAAAAAGCAATTTCATGAATATTTTATTATTTACAGTAGAATTGCAGGGGGATGGAGATGTGCATGCTTTGTTTTTCCCAACATATGCTTTCCAAATCAATAAAATATTGTGGAGAAAGTAACTTCCCTGAAGCTGTCAGGACTTATTTAGCAAGGCAACTTCTCTAGTCCTAAACTGTCACAGCATCAGCTGGACTTTTAAAGGAGCACGTGGTCAGCTCTGTATAAATTCACTGATAGTGCTAATCTGTGCTAGGCTGAGAGAATGAGAGCAGCAACCATGGCAGGGAGAACTTGACTTGAACCAGAAATGCTGGGACATTTGTGATAACCAGGGAGAGGAATGTCAGGAGTTAGAATTTGCCCTAGCACATGAAAATTCTTCTAAAGCAACATGAGGAGTTCAGACCAGAATTGTTTGGGAGGAGAGCATTAGCTGTGTTGTGGCCAAGCTGGACATGATCAGGAATTCTGAGAAGACTCTTTGGTTGGTTGGTTTTTTCAATAGGAAAGTTCCTTATTTATTAAACATAAAATTTCTGCGTAAGCACCTCCACCAAACTGCAGTGAAGAGCATAACTCTGGTTCAAAATGAGAGAATGAATGGTGGTTGGGCAGTGAGCTTCAGTAGGTAATGTACAGCCATGGCCTCCTTTGTGCCAGCTTGAGGATACACATAGAGTCAAATTTGAGCCAGTCAAAATGAGATCTGTATATTTTTCACCTCTGAATTGATGTTCAGCCAGATCGGTTCTCTGACCTGTCGTGCTCGAGTAGGGACTGCATAACTAGTCAAGCTGGAATAAGAGAGGAGATGGGAGAACCTTTTCATAACTTTGTTACACAGAAGAATGGATTTAGGTTGATTTCCAGTCATTCATGGGACTGCATCCTGCACATACATGGAGAGCAGTACAGTGATTTATTCAGTAAAAATTAAACTTTAATTACCCTAAAGGCTTCAATAAAACACCAGAAGCAGCATATCTAAGTACCTTAAGGTTTATATTAAAAATGATCTTTTGTTTTATGAATGTTCATTAAATTATTGGCAGGATGGGAAGGCATAATTGTAATAGCTAACATTAGCCAGGTAAGGTTAACCTCTGTGTGCTGCTTCTAGATGTAATGAGGAGAGAGAGAGGGCCTCATAAAGGCTTAAGGGGCTTTTGTGGAGTGTGACTGGGGAACATGGCATTTTCTTTCAGCTGTGACTTACTCCTGTTAGGACTTAAGAGGATGCCTCATTTAGTTGCATAAGCTAAACTTGAGTATTTGTTAAGTAACACTCTGTGTGTGCATGTGTATGCATATTCTTTTTCAGGTGGAGGTATCCCTTCCTGGGATGCTGTTAATGCCTTGCAGTGCTCTCATTGCAATGCCCCCAGACTCTATCAGGTCTCCTTGCCTGATGGGATACTCTCTTCTCTTTCTTGACAGAGAAGTGTAAATGTTGCAAAAACCTAAAATGAAATTAGGAGGAAGTAGCTGGGAAAATGGACATTAAAAAGGCATCTGGTGCGTGCTGCAGTTCTCTGCATAAAAATATAAACAAAGTACAAATCTTGACTGTATTGATTTGTGCCTTGTATGCAGTTTTTGTTCCATGGCCAAGTACATTCTGAAATCTCTCATGCATACTGTGTTCTTTTTTGCCAGGAACTCGATAAAGAACTTCCAGTGTTACAACCTTACTTTGTTCAAATGCCAGAAGAGGCTGGGAAGACAGGAGCTGGTATGAGAGTCACATGGCTGGGACATGCCACAGTTATGGTGGAAATGGATGAACTTGTATTTCTTACTGACCCAGTCTTCAGCCAGAGAGCTTCCCCTATTCAGCTGTTGGGTCCCAAGCGCTTCCGAGGGCCTCCGTGCACAGTAGCGCAGCTCCCCAAGATAGATGCGGTGTTGATCAGCCACACCCACTACGATCATCTGGACTACAACACTGTGGCAAGTCTGAACGAACGCTTCGGCAGCGAGCTGCGCTGGTTTGTGCCTCTGGGGCTCCTGCAGTGGATGCAGAGATGTGGGTGTGAGAATGTGATTGAACTGGATTGGTGGGAAGAGAACTGTGTCCCTGGTCATGATGCAGTAACTTTTGTCTTCACCCCTTCCCAACACTGGTGCAAAAGGACTGTGACAGATGATAACAAGGTTCTCTGGGGCAGCTGGTCTGTCTTGGGACCTTGGAATAGGTTTTTCTTTGCAGGAGATACTGGATATTGTTTTGCTTTTGAACAAATAGGTAAAAGGTTTGGACCTTTTGATCTTGCAGCCATCCCCATTGGAGCTTATGAGCCAAGGTAGGAAAATCAGAGTTTGAGCAAAATACGTAAATGAAATTATATACTGATGACAAAAAATACACCCAGAAGTTAAAACTATACTGTATTAAAAAGGTGTACTTTATTAAAAAGTATGTGTATGTGTGATGTTTTTAGAGAGTTTTTTCTTCAGACTTAAGGACAGCAAGGATGAATCAGCAGTCCTTCTTCCCTTAAAAATGTTGAGTAAAAATCTGGAATTATTCTGCCTTTTTTTTCTGAAACAGCATCATTTAATCCAGCCCATTCCAGTGTATGTCATTTGCTGCATTTTTCTCTTGCTTCAGTCTTTACCCTGGTTTTGCAACTCATCTGGAGACAAAGATGGCTTGGTTATCAAGTATGAAAGATCTGTTTGCTCAGGAGAGCAAACTTTGCTCCTTTTGGAGAAAACACTTAGACAATAGCACTCATGTAATGCTGGAAGGAAAGCATGTATGGACTGGGAAAGGAAGATAGGAATCCAAACAGCATGGTAAAAATACAGTATCTTTCAAGAATTGTCAAGTTCTCTCTTCTGTTTTCCCTGTTTCCTTGGGCTATCTCCGAAGCACACACTTTTTGGTGTGTCCTGCTAGCATGAAATTTTTTCAGGGACAGATTTAAAGTTTCAGCCTTAATGCCTTAAGGCCCCAGTAATATGTCCTTATACTATTGAAAACAGAGATAAGAAAAAATCTTTCAAAAAGAGAGTACAGTACATGAACTGCTGTTTCATGGATATGTTGGTGTATGTTAGTTTCCTGATTTTCAGTGTTCTGTATGTTGTCCAGGTGTACATGCTTACGATTTTTTTGATTAGGTGAGCATATGTTTCTTTTTGTTCTTTGCAATGGAAGTAAAGGAGAAATCTTGCACTGAATTAGGTGACACAAAAATGTCATGCTTTGTTTTGGTAGGTGGTTTATGAAATACCAGCACGTGGACCCTGAAGAAGCAGTAAGAATCCATATTGATGTTCAAGCAAAGAAGTCTGTAGCAATTCATTGGGGGACCTTTGCTTTAGCAAATGAGGTAAATTGCAACGCTAAACATGAGTTCAGATTTCCAAGGACTAGACAGTCATTAGTGAAGCTTTGCTTGTGCAGTTTAACCTACATATCTGTAAATGTAAACTTAAAATGTGGACTTTGTATAGAGTGAAAAGTTACTGCTCTATGTACTGCTGTTCAAAACAATGATTAGCTTTTCATAACCAATTACATCAAATATTTCCATGGTTAAGAAAATACAGAGTTATTGAAACAAATGTGGGGGATTTCTGATACGCAGATGCTGAGGAGCATCACAGATGAGGACACATGCAGTATTATGCATTACATTATGCAGTAATAAAAACAAACTCAGTGGTGCATCACTTGGAGATAGTAAGCACTGCGTGCCTGTAGGTCAATACAGTATTTATTAATTACGTCTATCTAGTAAATATATGAGCACTATTTTTAATAGTTGATTCAAAGTTAAAACCAGAAAGGATATGAAAAAAATTGATTTAGTCTGAGGTTTTGATCTTTTAAAATGTTTTTATTCTCCTCTACCCCCTCAAGTCCACAAATCTAGTAAGAAGGTTACCCAGAGACCTTCACAGCAACTAAAAATGTAGTGAAATAGGAAGTGTCTACATTTGCTTTGATACTGTCTGGTAGCTGTTTTTCAACTTTGTCTTTGCATCAGTTGCACCACTTTATCTCCTAATTCACACCTGATAGTGTAATCACCTGATCTGTCAAATGTTCTGTCCCGGCTGTCCTCCCTCCCAGCTCATCGTGCACCTCCTTGGCAGAGTATGGAGGGAACATAGGACGCTTGAATAGAACGTTTCCTGTCCTCAGTGTTTCCAATAAACTGTGTTACTAGTGCCCGCGGTACAAATGTTACTGTGTATTTAGCAGCACAAAAAAAAGAGATTACTCGCTGATGATGCCTTTTCTGAAATGTAACAAATACACCGCGGTAACTTGAGGGGGGCCGCCCTGACAGAGCCGAGTGTTCAGACAGGACCGCTGACAGCTTGGGTTTACAGAGCGAGGGAAAGCGCCAGCTGCTGGCGGGCAGCGCTTCCTCCGAAGGGATCTATTACTGCATTGAAGACGACCGAGTTCAGGCTGACAAGTTGAGCCTTACTAGTTGTTACTCTGCAGCTGTATATCAGCGTTCGTATCGTTTAAAAACTTAAAATGAACCCAAACATTTTAGTTTGACAAATAACCTTTTCCTCCCCCCGTTTTTTAGAGCAGTGAATTTTTTTTTCCCCCCCTCAAAAAATGTTGCAGTGGTATCTTTTCCCTCATATTATTCTAATTTTTTCCAGTATTACTTGGATCCTCCGGTTAAATTGAATGAAGCTCTTGAAAGATATGGCTTGAAAAAAGATGACTTCTTTCTCTTACGCCACGGAGAATCACGGAACTTGAACACAAATGACCGGTTTGAAAACTGAAACAGTGTCAGTTCCTTGTAAGCCCTGTTTGATTTGAACTAGCAATGAATGCTACAATACTAACATGATGTACTTACACTATGGATTTTTTAGATTGAATTGGATTTGTAGATGCCAGGTTTGTCAGTTTCAGAACTAAAGCTTGCATACCAATGTCATGACAAATTTTGCTAGTTATATTGTTTATGAATTTAGAGAGGTAATCTAAAAGTGGTTTATATACTAAGTGTTGTCTGGGAATAACTTGTGGTTTCAACTCTGATGTACACCACCAATAAAAAAAAATATTTTTAAACTTTCATCTTACCTGCATCAGCAATAATAACTTCAGCACAGAACATATTCTTAGGATTAATGGCTAACTTGAATTATTCATTGTTAGACTGTCATCTCCCACTTGTTAGTCTTCAGGTTATGCCTTGTACCTTGATAGCTTCACTATGTATGTTTTGGGGGGTGAAGTCATCCAATACAGCTGTGTTGTTAAAGCACAAGTGTGGTAAAATTGGTTTACTCTTCATTTTCATGTATTTATGAACCACAAAAGCTGAATTTTGCAATGATCAAAGAAATGTGCCTTTTAAAGAGAGAGAATTTAATATTGCATCATGGATGTGTAAAACTAACTGCTGGCCAGAGCATCTGCACACTTTCATTGTTTTGTCTATGTTTTTAAGTTAGGTCTGAATGTGTCAATTGCAGCACATGAAGGAAAAATCCCTTCATGTTGCTTGTCCTTGCATTAACTCAGCTGTTTTCTAAGTTTGTTTTTTGTTTGGTTTTGTTTGTTTTTTTTTAAAGTGGAAAGTCTTAAGCAAGAGCTTTGGTATTTTTTGTTATAGCTTCCTTATAATTTTAAAGTTGAATGAGAGATTACAACATTGTTCAGTGTTATAAAACTTAGCCAAATGTATCTGTATCAAATTGTCTTGCTAATTTACAGAATTAAAGCCTATTGTTGCCAATAAAAAGGGTTGTTATTCTCCTTCATAATTCATTGGCAAATCATGTTTTGTTTATGATTTCTTTTGGTCTGTGGGATATGTGGGTTGGTTTGGGGGTTTTTTTTGCTCTTGCTCTACATTTTATTTTCATATCCCACAAAGATAAATATATTTTTAAAAATATATTATTTAAAGACCTGAACTTCTGGCAACTAATTAAAGCCAGTTAATGAGATTTCATGGTAGGAACAACTACGTAATCTTTTAACTGTAGACAGTTATCTCTTTTAAGCCTTCTGAATATAAATATTTTAAATGTTAAAGATCTTCATATCAACAAAGAACAACACAAAGAGGCAAAGTTAGTCAAAATTCCTTCTGAGGAAGGGTTCTGGAACAGAGATTATACGTAAGAAAAAGCTACTTACTTTCCTTTGGTGAGGTTCATGTTTGACAAACATCAAGATTTTTTCGTTTGAAAACTTAATTCTAGTATCATCTAGATGTGTTCACCAGAGTTTGTTCAAAACTGGGTTAAAACTACCCTGTTATTCAGTGTTGAGGGTATTTCAGATGAAGTCTCTTGTATTTACACAACAGCTTCAACCACAGACTTGGGTGATACAATGTATTTTACACGTGTAATTCTGTGGAGAACACCAAGCTGCAAGAAGTTTTGAGTACCTTGAAGGTCAAGTTTAAAATTAAGGTTGGTTTTGTTGTGGGTTGTTTTCTTTTCCTGTTTTTATAATCATCAATAGATTATTCTGTAAAATTATGTACTTTAAAGTGAAACTAAAATACAGAATACCTAGATAAGCAGCCACAGAACAGAGAAGTACGGAGTTACATGGATCAGAAACTAAACGTCAGTAATGACGTTTTGGTTTGGATCTATTAATTCACATTTGTACCTAGAATGGTGACTGTTATGTTTTGCTTGGTGCTGATAAGATTTCCACCAAGGTTGTGGGGTAGGTGATAAAAAAATGAGACATCTTTGCATAAAGACAAATTTTAAAGCCTTGCATGATTCCAGAACATCCCAAACAGCATTGTTCTGTGAAGAAAGCATTTAAAAATAGGTCTTTCTATACCAGAAAAAGAAAACTGAGACAACACTGTAACATATTCTCATGTATTTTTAGAAAAAGTCACTTTTTTCTGTCAGCTGTCAAAGCAAAGGATAAGAGATCAGCTGTATCAAAAAGATGGTATTTGAAAAACTTACTTTTAGGTTGGAGAACATGGAAAGGGACATTTAGACATCTCTGCTGCTGATCTTAAGAAACCATGCATGAGCTATACCTAGAACAGACTGGTCCTAATGTCTTGTCAGGAGAGGAGAGGGGGTAAATTCTTAGTGTCTGGCCTAGTCTTTATTTTTTTTAGTCAAATTCAGTAGCAAAAAAACATTAAATCTACAAAAAGTTGAAAAACATCAAGTGATTGTAATGTAACTTGCTTATTACAAACTGTACAGTGTTTTAGGAGCAGTGGAAAGGAGAAAGGGAAGTTCACTGTCAATGCAGCAATTCTCAAGGTTTTGACTGGGAATGGTGCCAACTTCTATTTCTGCCTTAACTGTATTCCTGGTGAGCTAAAACTACCTATGTGGATAAATTAGATACATGTAGCTTTCTTTACCCGTGTATTGATCAGGGCATGGGTGCGTCACAGTTTCAAGGTCATACTTTTCTTGCAGTTTTAGCTATATGCAAAGTGACCTTCTGAAAATAAGTATCTATTGCATTACAGAAAGAGAAGAAAATAATGTTTTCTTAAGAGCAGAGTGAGTATACTAAATTAGAAAGATGAAGCACTTGGTAACAGTTTAGGTGATACAGTTCTCTTAAAAATGGTACAAAATAGAAAACTTTCCTAGCCCTTACATCTGACACATTTTTTAGTTTCTCTATAGTGGAAGTTTTTAGTAATTTGGTTTTGGAAGTATTTTCCAGTATGTTTTCTGTTAATCAATAAAACTGTTCAGGTTCTTTTACAGTGATGTTTGTATGGATTCTACTTCATTTTGAATAAATGCTGGATTGATGACTAAAACTTTAGGGGGGTGATGCTCCAGTTGCAGGAAAAAAAAGGAGTAAAGATGTCCAAGGAAAGGAAGATCAAGGGCTGCTACAGAATAGGAAGCTTTTGTAAAAATGTGTGATACTGCTGTTGTAGACATTTTTTTATAAGAATGAAAATACTGAATAGCAGTTGCAGATAATCCTTGACTCCTACTAAAAAGTTTTTTAAAATATGTCTGCTTTCCCTAAAATAGCAATTTTAAAGCAATATAAAATCCTTTTAATTTTTGTTCAAGTGTAGAAATCTTTCACAGTTGTGGTTAATTGCACTGCAGTTTGGCTAAATTGAATGGATATACTAAGCATACAAGAATGGAGTTTTAGAATAAATTCCATGCAGGTAAGATAAAAAACCTAGTCTGGGTGACTTTAGTATGCAGTTTTCATTGAAAACACTAATTCTGTAGGAAGGCAATGATAGTTTGGTGTTGTTTTTATTTAATATTTTGTAAGATTTGCCTTTACCCATTTAATAGATAAATACAAATGCCTAATCTCCAATTGCTAAATCTTTAATGCACAGTTCTAAAGAGGTATTTATTCAACAGCTGGAAATACTTAAAAGTAAAAAAAAAGTCTTTGACATTGTGAAGAATATTTTAATTCACTTCACTCATCCATTTAAAATGTTAATTTTACATATGAATGTTTTCATGTTTTAAATTTAAACTATTTGTCCCCATTGCATAAATGTAGCAACTGTGCAGTGGTTTATCAGTAATAATTAAGCTTTTGCTTTTCTCTTGCTTGTAAAAAAATTATCTGTTATGCTCTCTGTATTAAAAACACTGCATTCTCTTCTGTAGTAATTAATTCATGCCTAGTAAAATGCTAGTATTTAGAGAGGGTTTTTTCCATCATTGTTGTATTGTTTGCTTGTTGCAGGCTTTTTTAGCATAGCATTGCCAAGATTAGATATTTTCATCAGGTCAGTCTGTTTTAAGAAAACAACACTATTGTGTTAATATTCTCACAACTTGTTCTTTCACTTCCGCGTCAGGGTGATGCAGCAAAGACGCCAGTCTCTGAGCGAACGGGGCAGAGTCCCTGCAGAGCGTGAAGAAAACTGAGGCTTCGCTGTACTCCTCAATCATGGTGCCTTCTTCATCATTCATGTTCTTTTTCAGGTTTGCTGCAAATGCCAGGGCTCGAACCAGAATATCTCTGTTTATACAGTTGTCAAAAAGTAACACCAATGCTGGCACCTAGGATATTGAAGGATATATTCATACTTAATCACCAGCAGTAAGTACGTGTAACTAAATCTAACTTTAGAAAATGGAAAAAAATGTGCACCTAAACCAGAGATGTATGAAATCCCAGAACTTCGTATGCTGTGAACTCCTGTCAGAAAGTTGCACAGTATGCATGTGTTCTCTTTAGAAAAGACTGGCCTGTGCATCAACAGGCTAATAAATGCTTTGTATTTTCAATCTCCGAAATGTGTCTGTCTGGAAAATTCCCATTTGGAAGAGAAGGTCTGCTTTCCTTCTCAGTGATGTTTATTTTGCCCTGAATGTTTTTACGTTAGCGTATCTGATAAATGAAAAAATGAACCGAATATTTAGCTACCCTAACCTTGTTTTAATAATGAAAAGACAGCATTATCTAGGACCAGCTTTGCTCATGGCAGATAGCTCACAAATAAAAGCCACTGCATGTTTTAAGAAAGTTACTTTGGGGAGGGGGACAAGGATGCAGCACCATTCCAGCCCCTGACTGTTTTGGTGTGAGGACATGAAACTGAAAAAAACCTGTGTGCCAAGGCCAGCACAGCAAATGTCACACAAAGTTCTCCATGAAGAAATAAGTAAATGCACAGGGAAAGTTCACTTAGAGACAACAGTTTTATGTCTTTATTTGAGTAAAGGAGTGGGAATTTCAGTGGAATTTGGTTGGGTTTGGTACAGTATGTTGGCTATAGAAACAGCTATTGAGAAGGATCACTTACTGCTTCTATTTGATAATTTTCAATCTATATACTGACTGTGTGTCTGGAAATGAAGTTTTGGGTTCCTTATACATACTACAAACTGAAGTTCATTACCCCTTTGGTGGAAAGGGAAGGTTAGAACAGGCTTCTGCAAGTTGTCATTGATTATTTGGAATGGTACACAGGACATACAACCCTCTTCAAGTGCACAGGCCCTGTGCCTCTTCCTCTACAAGTACAGGATCCATATTACACTACCCTGTGAAATAAAGCCAGCCCACGAAAGAATGTGCACTTAGCTACTGATTTTAACCAGGTAGTGTCTAGAATTTGCTCTGGAATTGCATATATATTTCTAATATATTACAATTCTTCTAGTGCATGCAATATCTGAACAGGTACACATATATATATATGCTAAAAATAAAATGAAGCAGCAAGAATCTTACTTGAGGTCTGAGAAGATGTCTTGTCATGGCTGGGTTTGCAGATAAGTTCACAAGTACTTTCAAAACTTGAATCTGAAGTGAGGAATGTACAAGTTCATTAAAAGCTCCAAAACAGTAAGTACAGCTGTAATGGGCATCAATAATGCCAATGTTGACTTGGGAAGGAAAAGGTAGAATGGGTTAACTAACACCTTGAGTATTTTGGCATAGGGAAAACTAAGGTATAGACATGTTAGGAGCAAGTTCAGAGTGACTTAAACATCAAAATAAGGCAAGATCTATAAACAAATCCCAGTAGGCCAAATGCAGAGTATTTTTTTAAATACAAAGAGGATGGTTAAGTACTACATTTAGAATTATCTAAATCATATACAAATACACCTTTATGCTTTCTTGGACCTTGTGGTGCTAGTCTTTAAACACTAGGAAGAGGTCATATTACTGACTGTACTGAAGTACAATAGGTGTGTTTTGTTTAATGGAAATGTGTGTTTTGGAAAACTGGTTTTGATCTGATAGAGCAACCACATATACTGACAGTACCACAACATCTTGAATAAAAGCTGAGTTTGGTCCCTAACTGAAGCTTGTTTCAATATCACAATAATTCACAAATAAGCACAATTTCCAGTTGCAATCACTAAGGTTGCAAGAGGTGTCATAAGCGAACAAAAGTCCATAATTTAGGATCCCTGCTCAGCATCTTTCCCTACAGAGATTCATGCATCAGTGAAGCCATTCCCATGCAGGTTCTTGCTCTGTGATACAGTAGCAATGCTGAGAGCAGAAGAGAATTCTAGAGTTGCTACAGCAAAGGCACAGGGCAATCACAGTGCACCCTGCACTGCTTTGGTAGAGCTGCAGCCCAATGGTTCCACTACCACGGTTTCCTTCCCTCCCCCCTTTTTGAATTTATATTGTGAAGCTAATACAGATCCATATTTTAGTGCATAAAATCTGTATCATTAATGAATATTTAGTTTTTCTTAGCACAGTCTTAACCATTTTACAAAACCAGTAAGAAACAAGACAAGTAAAGTAGCTTCATAAATGGCTTGTAAAAATAACACTACCCAGTACCTGTGTCCTTTCAGTTCCTTCTGAAAGCAAATGAAGAAAGCATGGAATTGAGTTTATCATCTTTTGGTGGTAGTCACTGGTAACAGACATATTTGTCAACAGCCTGAGTCCAGCTAGCTGCACATCAGAGTTCAGGGGAGCTGACTCAACAGTCCTACAAACTTGTATAATAAATACCTGGGGAAATGGGGAAGGAAATAAAGAGAGAACAATTTTTGATAAAAGAATATTTTCTGTAACAAATAGTATCAATGGCCTAGCTACAGTAACATAAATACTTCCTGAACATTGCTGGCTGAATGGCGAAGGTTCTTGGAAACAAGTACTTTTTTGTTTTGAATATTTCAAACATTCTATTGGCATGACAGAAGCAGACCACACAGCATTATGCTCACTGACCTTCCTGAAGTATAACTTGGTCTGAAAACTTAAAGTGCTTTGACTCCATTTCAGAAGTGACACAGCTGCTTTAAGGAGTTATTTTAAAAATCACTTACAAATAACTAACATCTTAAATATTGAAAACAATCTAAGGACAAGCCTTGAAATGAAATCCTTTCTCCCAACTATGTGGCCCATTTACTGGAACACTCTGTAGGAACAGCAATGACAACTGACATTAACAACTATTTTTACCAATTTTTCTTCTGGATGACAGTCTATAATGAATCTTAGAGTCCTAAATGAGAAAATTATTTTGCCCTTACCAAAGGAGTTATTTTCTACTTATGTACACCTATACAAATATTGGCAAGCACTACTTAATAAAAATTGCCCATTGCTAAAGATGCTACAAACCACCACATACAGTCACACTACCTTTTTATCAAGCTACTGAAACAAACTAGTAAGAGTCTTCAAATCTGCCTCAGCTCACCGCTTGGACATTTTTTGGTCTATTGATTAATCAGATAGGTTGGGTTTTTTTCTTGATGCTTAATCCTTTCATACCCATAGCAGGTACTGTATTTACCAGTGGAACTTGTTATAATTTATACACACTATTCTTTTAAGATGGAAGTATCACCTGCAAAATTGGTCTCATACAAACCCAAGGGCTCAATTCCTCTTTTCTTCTCCCTCACCTAAGGAGTCCTGGCAAGTTCAGTGTGCAATCCATTCTATTAAACAGCCACTGTTGATGTTCTAGGCACATTTGGAAATCATCTTACCTCACATAATTTTGCTATAATTTTAGCAGCACAGTCTCTGTTTAATAGTATTCTCTGAATCTGAACACAAACTGCATAGGTTCCTGTCTTTTATTTTAAAAGTAAGTGCCAGTGAAGCAATGTATTTCTAAGTTATCCTTTCAATCATCCAGATCTGCTGACTTGTATGTCTATCATCAAAGCATTTTGGCATAGTGGCTTGTATTTAACAAATATGCTGAAGGTCCTGTACTATCTCTTTGCCTTGGTTACTTTGATTTTTCCCATTAAGAAACTTACCTGTATCTCCTCCTGATTTTTCATATTCATACTCAAATTATTAAGTGCATTTAGTGCTTTTTCTTTAATTTTGGGAATGCAGTTGGAGAGCATCCCTCCAATAACAGAGACACCATCCAGATTCCGGATTATATCCTGAAATATAGAAGATATTTAATAAAATTTTTAAAAATTCAATTTAAATGCTGAAGCATTCCCTCAAAGTCTCAATTTTAACAAAAATGAAATATATGAATGAAGAATTCAAGAATTGACTGCTCTGTTTAAAGAGAGTATTAGCAGATACTACTTTATTGCTTCCACTGAAACTAAGAAGGGTCCTGCTTAGAAACAAAGTATTAGTTGCTGTTATTTGACAACAGCCCACCACCTTTGCTTTTAAAATCTCATCTGCAAAGCATGCTTAAAAGCACTTTGGATTATAAAGAATAAAAGGAAATTACTGCATAATGAGTTTATAGAACAGCCGAGCCAGATCACAGTAACTAAAAGCCCTGACTGAACAGGACAGAACTTCAAGATTCAGCTTCATATTATTATAGTAGAGGTTCTGAAACTTTTTCCATTACACTTGGTTTTATTAGTGTTTTAATCTTTCTCACTCAGACTGTAACTGTCTTTGAAAAAAAAAATACTGTTTTCAAAACAATTTAAAATGGACCAATGGACTTTGGGCTCCAGTTCCATTCTGTTCTATGAGATTTATATTAAGAAGGCAGTTTTGAGAAGCCAGAATAGACGGCTGTCATAAGTAACAGAAAGGACAAAATAAAAAGGGTAGGACCTTGGAGGTTAAACTGTTAAAAAGGCATGAAAATCTGCATCCAGCTCAAAAGTTTTTCTGCATTCTATGTCCAAATGATTTGGAGATATGATGCCTGGATAGTTGTAAAATTGCTAATGTGCAAACAGCACATAACTTCGTGAGGGATTAAAAAAACAGTTTATCTCACTAAATTTTAGATCTGGACCAGGTAGTATTTAACCTCCAGTTCAACCCTTTCATTAATTATAAGCAACAAAAGATATATTTACAGCACTTTGAAAGTACAGGGCTCTGTATGGACTTTAAGTGGTCCAAATATTATGATTCAATAAATTCTGTTGGGGAAGATGAAACAGGAAAGCCTTATAAATATGATTGCCTGACAAAAGATTTTGGGAATATGAAAACTATAAGCGACATCGAAATGAAAGCCACCTTTGAATTACCAAGTCTTAGTTACTGAACAACTGGAAAACAATGGTATGGCCAACTGAAGGTAATCCCCTCTTGATTGAAAAATACCCTCTGCTTGCAGGCAGGTCCAAGGGTCAGAGCAGACCCTACTAGCTCAGCAGAAGGGGTCCAAAGAGTAGTTTTTAGAAGTTAAGATGTAACACTCTATGGTAATATAAGAACTCTTATCGGCTGTATGTAAATGCTATAGGATTTGTATCTTGTATTAGATTGGTTAGTGACAATTAGAATATTCAGTACAGAAGATGATTTATTGTATTGTAACCAGGACTTCAGACACTCTTCGCACACTCTCTCTCTTACACACTCTTACTACAATCTCTCTCACTTCTTCACTCTCATTCCTCTCTCGCTCTCTCTCTCTCTCTTTACTTACACTCTTGTTCTCTTGGGCCTGCTCCGAGCTGCAGCTGGCAGCTCTAAGCAGTGCCCCTGTACCCACGCCCTTTGCAATAAACCGCATGTTCCAAGATCTGACTTCAGAGATCTCTCGTCTCCGTCTACGCCCGGTCCAGACTGAACCCACCAAAGCTCCCTACAAATTCTGTGAAGCTGGTGAATTATATTATTTGGGCCAGCAGAAATTAAGGCAAGATATTAAATGGATTTTAGAGCACAAGCTATCCTAGTGTTCAGTCCTGTGTCACTCTTTAGCAAAACAGCAGCTCTCCTCTGTCAGACTGGCTGGCATTGGACGTTGTTTTCTACAGAACAATACTCACTTGATTTACAGAGAAGGCAGCACTGTTGCTGAGAGTGATTAAAGCTTGCTCTTGAATTAATGGATCATCTGTGGCCTGGAGCAAATGAATAAGTTTCTGTAGAGCATCCACATCCATGGTATGGGTTGACACTGGAGGACTACTGTCTGTCAGTGTTTAGAAATTAAATACTTGATACCAAGTTTGAAACCTTTCACTCAGTTGCTACTTAATGTTTTTTACAAAGCTGAAATTTAGCTCTCAGTTGTAGGACATACTGTTCTAAGTTTGTGCCCAACCATCATGTCATGGTAAAAAGACTGTTTTACAATACTAAGATTCTCATTCTTTTCCAGAGTCCTCTAATTACCTCTTCTCAAAGTGGAGAATAAAAGGAACACACAATTAGAGATTGAGGTGTGTTACCTCCTGCTTAACCAATAGCAAATTTGCTATTCAAAATTATTAGGAATATTCACCAAACATGGTTGGGGGGGTGGGGGGGGGCGGGTGTGGTTCTGTGTCCCTGAAATGAAATGTGGAAATCTGTCTGGGCACTGTAGGAAATAAAACTTCCAGTTTACAGACTACTACTTCCAGAATGACACTGTGCTAGTACCCTGAGGTCCTTTGACAAAGTAACAACCACAAATGTTAGGGGAACACTGCTGATCATGGCATCACTCAAACAACAGAGGAGGGCTGCTTCTGATTCAGGATGATGTGATGGAATACCTGGCCTTTATAAAAGGGCAACAAATGCCATCAAAGGCCATTTCCGCTAGGTTGGAGGCAGAACTATTTAGCCAGCTGAAGAGCCATGAGACCCGATCTATGACTGCTGGACTAGTCATAGCTGACTGAAGATGACTCCTGAGAAGCTAACCAGTGCTTTAAGTTACCCAGCTTTACTGCCAACATCACACCAGGCAAACAACAGTGTTCTTTGGAGGTAAAGAAAAAAAAGAGGTCAAAGTTAATTATGATAATCCAAGAGCTCACTTCAAAAAGAAAATTGTTTTTCATCCTCGTCTAAACACTTAGTTTAGCTTTGGATTATAGGGGGAACACACCTGCAATAACATAAGTAAACACACTGATCTGACGTACGCTTTGGGGCACTTAAAAAAAAAAAAAAAAAAAGAAAATTAGGCTCTCCTAAAAATAAACCACGCTCCAGAGTGCTCCAAACCTCCGCATGGCTGTGGAGGGCCGGTGCGCAGGACTGTGGCACCGCCTCTCGCAGGGCGCAAAGCCGCCAGCGGGCCCCGAGCCGCGCTGCAGGGCCGCGGGCTGGGAACTCCCCGGGTCCCGCGGAGCCTCCCCCGGCCCCGCCGCACACCGGGGGGGTCCTGCCCTGCCCTGCCCTGCCCCTCACCTGCCGGCGGGCCCCGGGCAGCCGCTGCCCGCCGCCCCCGCCGCCCGCTCGCCGACAACCGCCACAGGCAGTAGCAGGCGCCAGCCCCGAGCACCAGGGCCGCCGCCGCCACCCTCACTGCCGCGCCCCGCGGCTCCCACATCGCCCCGGCCGCGGCTGCGTCGCCCGCAGAAGCCACCGCCCCATCCGGCGCGGCTCGGCCGCGGCTCTGCCCTTCCCTCCGTAGGTGCCGCAGGGATGCTGAGCCCACAGCTCCGTGTGCGGGGCGCGGGAGAGGCCCCGCCGCTGCGTGTCGACGATGCGATGGGGTTTCTGTTTTACATGAAGGATCGCCCGTGCTCCCGGGCCGGGCCGACCCCGCAGCGCGTACCGAAACAGGCTTCCCGCTCGGGGAGGCGGCCCGCTGACGGGAAGGGCGGTCCTGCGCCATGGCAGCCCCTGGCGGGCAGTGGGGGGCATCCCGAGATTGGGGGGCAGTCGTCTCCGCCGCCCCTGGCCCTCCGCCACCCGCTGCGTGTCCAGGTGCTCGGCCGCCTGGTCCCACTGCAGCCGGTGGGACCACAAACTGCCCCGGTAACATCTGTGGCAGGGAGCCATGCGCCACCCTTCCCCACGAAGGGTCCCCCCCTCGCCCCTCAGCAGAGCCCTGGTCCCGGCTCGTTGTGCCCCTCAGCGCTGGCCGCGGCATCTCACACCCCTCACACTGCTCTCTGCTCGCCTGGGACATGATTTTGTTTTGCTCGTTTTGTCACTAGCATGCTTCAAATGATTTATGAAAACTTTAAGTACAGAAACAAGACAGAACAAAGCAATTCTGCTTTATAATCTGTGTCAAAATGAAGATTGAAATGAAGGTGAACCCGGGGAACTGCACTGGCTCTTTCCCTGGTACGTTTAAGTTATTCAGTGTTAATTACAGAAGCACCTCTGTATTCCAGACGGGTAATTCCTTCCACATGAGTGCAGTGGGTGCAATCCATGTTTTCTAATGGCCTGTCGTAAAGATGACACCGATCATGCTTCAGATACTGGTGGATTAGGTATTCTTGTTGGCACAGGAGTACACTTCCATAAAATATCAGAGTAGAACTGGCACAGCATGAAGGACTGTGGGGGAAATACGGTTGGTAGGTTTGCCCTTAGAATTTGTAAGGTGATTCTCTGTGTTTCTGTCGTTTCCTCCTTGTTTGTCACGTTCACCTCTGCTTGTTACCAGCAGCTGTTTTTCAGTTTCCTTCAAACAAAAAAAGGCACAATGCATAAATGCAAGTTTAAGAGATATCCTGATATATTTAAGCTACCAAAATAGATCCCATTTGCAATCAGCTATTACAGCCAGGATTTCCATGGAAATACTAATAAAGAAATCTTGAGCCAGTTAGAATAATTACAGAGCGTTGCTGCCATGTTGACTGAGTACTTCTCCTGGGAGTCTGTCTCTAGATCATTCTTTGCTTTCTGAACACAGAAAACCAAAATATAAGATGTGTCTGAATGAGGTGTATTCCTTGATTCAGCACTTAAAAAACAGCTCATATCTACATTTCCAAGCAAAAGTTATAGCATTATAGCTATAACAGCATTATAGCAGCAATGCCATTAAGTTAATGAACTAAAAAATAAAGAATTAAGGATAAGATTAAAGGAAGATTCTTTTTAAAAGAACCAGTTAAAAATTATCCTCTGTAAGATCTTATCCTTTTTTTTTATTGTTTCTTAGAGGTTGTTGCTTGCTGATATCTAGCCATATTTCTTATTTAATGTTCTTATATTTTAATTTCTTTATGAAGTTACAGTGTGCTTGGTGTGAAGATAAATGAGATGATACTGGTCCTTTTATTAAGGAACATCAAAGCTAAGATGAGACCTTTGAACACTTAAACACATAGTCTCAAAATTAAGGATATAGAGTTCTAAAATGGCCATTTGCTTAAGTCTTTTTATGGACATGGTCCAAACCAGTTGGAGTCCAAGGAATCTTGTCCAAATAATTTCAGATTCCCTGCTGCATCTGAGAATTTCCTTCCTGTCTAATTTCTATCTGTTCTGATCCAGATTTACTTTTAAACAATATTCATCAAAAGTCAGGTAAACTGTAATCCTGCAAACACTCATGTGTGACAACTTCACTGTAGTTAGTAGGTGTATTCTTACAATGTTAGAATTAAATATGGATGAAGAGTTGGCCTTTTTCTGCCCTGTGACCCAAATTAATTTTGCCATGAAGGGTAAATGACTAAAGTGGTTTTAAGAGGAATGGGTGACAACATTGTTGATGGATGTTTACAGATTGCTGAGAGACTTGTAGAAGTCTAATAGAAATATCCAGACTTGTACAGATCTAATTGCTTGGCATAGTTGACATGATTGTTTCCAGTTTTACACCTAGTCCAAGCATCACTGAAGAGTACTTGAATGAGGATTGCAAGACCAGGTGTTACAATTCCTTCCTTATATAAGGAAGTAACATTCTCAAATGTTAAACCGAGGCATTGCGTTCCAGTATATCACTGGATATTCTGGATTTCTTGTGTTGGAGAACTTTTATAACACCCAAAGCAGAAGAAGTTCCCTGTTTGTTTGAAAAAGGAGGGGAGAAAGGCAAACAATACTGGAAATAAAATATGGCAGTCACGTACTGGGTTAATCCAGCAGAGGGAGTAGCTGGCCAACGTTGGGAATGGCTTTGGGAATCTGCCCATAGGAAAATTTGTGATGAAAACAATGTAGCTGTTTATTATTTAAAATATTGCATGTCATGAATTACAATGATAAGTGATGCATTTATATTTTTTTAACATAGTCAACCGTCAGCCACACCTTGCAAATTACATTTCTGTTAAGAAGAATAAAAATATGCTAAGGTTGGAATTGGTGTGTTGATTTTAGTGTTGTAAATATTCTGATATCTAAAGTGAAGACAATGGACTTTCATTTTGCCTTCACCTTTTCATATTGGTCTTGACTTAGATTCATGGAAATACAGAACAGTTTGGGTTGGAAGGAACCTTCAAAGAACATTTAGTGTAACCACCCTGCCATGGGCAGGGACACCTTTCTTTCACTTGATCAGCCTGCTCAAAATCCTGTCTGGCCTGACTCTGAACACTTCCAGTAATGGGGCATCCCAGCAACTTCTGTTCAACACCCTTCGGAGATCCCTCCCATTTTCATTATTGTCTGATTCTCTTTCTACACAGTATTCTGATTAAAGTGTGGAGGGCCTCTAGAGCTGTTCCCTCTACCTATCTGCCCTGCTCCCTGCCTCTGCGGGGCAAGGGCCCACTTGACAGGGTGCCTTTTCTTGCCCCTATGTTGTGCGTGAATTTTGCTCTTTACCCACAACATGGGTTTGATTTAGAGCCTTCCTCTTTTACTTTGTCATTCCACCATACTTCCTGAAAAGGATTCAAGCACAAGCTCCACAATTATTTAATAACAGCAAGAGGCCATGTCTTGAAAGGAAAGTAGTATTGCATGCCACATTTTGACATTTTTACCAGGCACAAGAACTTTTTGTTTATAGTTTCCATTAAATATTCACTTAAATAACTGCAATTTGCCCATATACTTTAATATACTTGGAATGTTCTTGCTGTATGCGAGCTCAAACTCCAAAAGTAAATGATCCGCATCCTTTGGCTGACGATAGCTAAAGGACAAATGAGAAAAATGGTTCATTGGTTATTGTGCATTGTTACTAAAAGATAATGTAAAATTGTATGATAAAACAATCTTGAAAAGCAAATATTTTTTAAGCTGCATTTTGTTTTCAGTATTGGTTACAAGATCAATTTTTGCCCAACGTACCATTCAACATACTCTTTACCTCACAATATTAAACTTGTTTTAAATTCTGTTTCTCATTAAGTAAATAAAATTATCCAATCTTATATATATTCTTTTTTAAATGCACACTAAAAGCAATGCCATTCTTAGTAGGAATTGCTAAGGAAATGCCACATATTTTACTATGCTATACCCAGTAATTAGAAGTCTAGCAATGGAAACATGCTGAGACATGCAATATTACCTTTAAAAATTGAATGAAAGGGAAATGATAAAAAGAAATGCCTCTGTTTTTCAGTACTTTAAAAGATTCTGGTAAACTGTTGTTTATTTTAGCAGCTTCATACTAGGTGCTACTTTGCTGTTAATACAAGGAGTTAATTTGCAGTTTCTTTTCGCAGGTGCTGCTTTGTGGCGTATTTATTGCTCATCCAGAAGATCCACTCACATTTTTAGAGGAAAAGCTCAGAGAAATAATGGCAAAGGGATTAGATGCTTCCTTATGATACATACTAAATTATTCCCAGTGTGTGTGCTATGTGGTTTATAATATTGCACTTGGACTTTTAAAACATGTTAATGATACAGCATCTACTGTGTACACTGCAACTTAAATGATGATACTGGTTTTTTTGCAAATATTAATGGCATATGATATTGCAAATACTGTAAGACAGTAGCTCTAAAAACATAGAAAGTATTTTATTTTTATATCTTTGGGTTTGGAGGGGGTTGGGTTTTTGTTTGTTTGTTTCTGGGTTTTTCTATCTACAGAATATTTAATGAATATAACCTCCACTTAGTGCTCCTTTTTGTTTAGTTGATATATTAAATGCTTACTTTTGTGGTAATCAAAATTGAGGTGATGTTAATTGTTTTAACTTCATTGTTGTCCACAGTATATTTACCTATATGAACCAGGGATATGGCCCTCAAGCACTGCATCATTAAGTGAGATATTTCTCATGCTTTCTGTTCTCTGTGTGTTCTTTCACCCTTGTAAATGAAGACAGCATAACATGAGATTTAAAAAAACCAAGGATTTAGTTTTGTTTACACTGGAATTTTAGAAAATAATGTAGTATTTCTTGCTTTAATATTCTGTGCAATTTTGTGGTTGAAATTTTCAATAGGATGTGAATAATAAATCCTTAATCTTTGGATCCACTCACTAAACAATTGAGTCAGTAAGTTGGCATGCAAAGTGACTGGATTTTTCTCTTAATTACCTCTTTGTAACTGTACTCAATTTTATCTTCTGCTAGTACAGCTGTCCTGAGTTCACAGCAGTTGCATTTCAGCTGTTTCCTCTTTTGCAAACTATTCAATTAGTATTCAGATCAGTCCAAGAGTGGAATGGTTGATTTACACAGTACATGTATACATATACAAACTTGTTGCAGTCAAATCCTCTCATAGATTTTCTCAGGAAATATGAGAGCAATATGTGAGATAATCCCCAGTATTTTCTGAGGCCAATTGCTATTTGTGCTTTCAAAGGATCATATTTTCTTTCACAGTGATATTCTTAGCCCATAGTGTTACACAGTTTTGGTTCTGTAGAAGTTCAGACAGGTTTATTAAAATACCAGTTAGAATCATATGGTAAATGGCTGACATAACAATGAGTCTTGAAACAATTTTTGCAAAGAGTAACTAAAGTATTTATGTTAAATAGCTGAATACAACTGATCAATAAAAGAATGGATATGAGGGATGAAAGCTTGAATTTCAGTTTTGAGCTTTCCTTCAAGTACACAAACTAGTTCTGGTTTGTATGCTAATTTAACTTTTGCTTTAACTTCTCTGTGTAAAAACAGAAGTGCCATTTGGTAGTGAAGTACTTCTAACTATACAAAGAAAGTTATGCTTGAATGTTCATCACTTTAAATTAGATCCTCTAATTTGCAACAGTCAACATGGAAAAGACAAGATTTAATTTTTTTGTGTGACTAAAAACATTTATAAAACAGCACTACTTTGTGTACTGCCATAAATTATCTTTTTAGATGACTAAAGAATTATGTGCCAAAGAATGGGACTTTTACAGCAGAAACTTAATTAAGCCTTATTTGGGGTAATGATATGTATTTTACACATACCTCAGGAAAAATCTTTTACCAAAGCAATATTTATTGTTCTTTGTGGGAGGAAAAGATTGTTTTTAACACAACAACATAAAGAGAGAAACTTAGATTTGGTATTAATTTTCTCTAATGTTATTATATACTAAAACCAGTCAGTTCTGAGTTTCTGCCTGTTCCAGACCTGGCATTTCTGTACTTTAATCAGCTCTGTTTGTGAGGAATATGGTGGTATACCCAGAAATAAAAGGACAATTTTCATTTAGGTCTGAAAGTAAACAATCTGTGTTCTCTTATGCTCTTTCTTTGGTCTTCTGTGCTTTGAATTAGGAAGATCATACTTTATGTAATCCAAATTTTCCTTTGAAAAATGGGTATTATACATAAATATGTTTTAAAATAGGATAATCACAATAAATAAACACGTCCACTGATTTCTTTGTGATGTGTATAAAATTTGATGACCGTCCATTTAGAATTAGGTAAGCTGGGCTATTTTGTTTTGAAAAGCATACCGTGCTTATTACATAGGAGGTACAACTCTGTTAGGAACACTGGTGTAAATCCTTACTATGAATCACAGAACTGGAAAGGAGGTGAATATTTTCAAGCTGTGCTGTGGTTAACCTTGGTGCACA
This sequence comes from Corvus cornix cornix, assembly GCF_000738735.6. NCBI lineage: Eukaryota > Metazoa > Chordata > Aves > Passeriformes > Corvidae > Corvus > Corvus cornix. Next base: position 11,784,267 of record NC_047057.1, on the reverse strand, counting down.
TTTGTCCAGGGTGTTTTTAGTCATTTTAAAAATCACAGGTGCTGGACACACATGAATCTCAGCAGGCAGTTTATTCCAGTACTTCTTAATCCTTTCTACGACAAATACTTTCCTAATACAGTAGCCCTTCCTGCAAAAAAAATGCAAACCCACCACCTTTTTTTTAATCTTATTGTCTTATACAACAGGGACATGGAAGATTATTCATTTTTTCTTCAGTGCAGCCTTTCTAAGATTGTCTCAGCTAAGAGTTTTGTTTAATTGTCACAGAAGTTGGACTGAAACAATGGCATGTTCCATTTATAATTTCTCCTGAGTATATGATTTTTTTTTTTATATGAAACGCGGGAGATTTTGGCAAATGAAAGTAGCCATGGAAAGTCTAATTCATTCAGCAAGTCAGATACAGAGAGACAGTGTATTTTAATATATCAGCAATATATGACTCATTTGAAATACATTTTTGTTCTGAATCTAATTATTTCTTATTGCTTAGCCTGGAAGGAAAATGGGACTTTTACCAAAGGTTAAAATTAGTAAGATACAAATTGAATTTGCATTCTGTTACATTGGGGGGTTTTGTATTGCCAAGGAAATATGAATACCACTTAAGTAAATGAACGTATCTAGCACTTTTAAATTATTTTCTACAAACACTCAAACGTCCTCCCGTAAGTGCAGGTCTGTACTGTAATAAAGTACAGATGACATCAGCAGGACTCTATGGCGGTGGAAGCAAGAAAATTTTTATTGCTTGATACTTCAGCAAATTACAACCAGGTAGAAATTTTATTAAAATGTGTGAATGAATTGCTACTGAAAAATATTATCAATGTGTACTTTATTTAAATTATACATAATAAACATCAGTTGTATTCAGAAGTTTATATTGTTGAGCTTGACTGCTTTGTATGTTACAGCAAATTGCAGAATTTTGTGGATTTTACTTCAGGTCAGAAACTGTATTAAAGTACTCATTCTGTTTTACAGGTCAGAGGACGGATAAAATATAATTTGCTGAAAAGGGATGAGAAAAAAGCCAGTGGAAGATTGTCGGGGTCTCCTCCCCCCGCCATGTAGCCCTGGGAGAGGGGCCCTGAGGGGACAGACATGGGGTTTCCCTGCCCCTGGTCAGCCTCGTTCCCCATGGGTTGTTTTGTGTTCCCTGCGCGGGCAAGGACCCTCGGGTCCCATGACTGTGACAGTTCCTCGGCAGAGCCCCGGCCATGCGGCTGGAGAAATAAACATCTCTGAAACATCTACCAAGAAACTGTCCATATATATTTCCTTTCCACAGGACTCCTGGTTTGGTACACGTGACAGAATCCCCACTGTAACAGAAAATGGCTATAGGATAAGTCCATTAAATGTCCAAATATTAAGAGTTATTATACATGACACTGAACCATGCCATAAATCAAATCCCTCCTGATGGGAGAGAATTTTCTACAAGTCCTTGCAAGGAGTTTTCAAAGATAAACCAAGACTTTTCCTTGAGTTTCAATGCTGCCGGATAGTTGTTTATTAAGTCTTATCAGAGGAACAGAGCCACTAGCATGACCCAGATACAGCATAGAGCACAGAAAGCAGGAGAGAAGTCTCTAATTATCAAGATTTACACAGCCTTTTAAAGATAATTTAACCAATAGTTACTAAAAATGTATATTATTTTCACTTTCCTACCAATTATTCAGTAACATGGGCAGGAACTGCAGAATTCTCTATCCAATCATTCCAAACTACTTTTACTGCATGGAGTAGTAGAAGAGGGAGAAGAAGGTTTAGAGAACAACAACAATCCTCCATTTTGATTTTTTTTACTCTTATCTATTTAGTACAAAGAGAAGCCCAAAACCTCTAAATTTTTCACCCTGTGACAATCTTACATAGTAGTCTATCACCTAATTCACACCACTGTATTTTCTAGTTCTTGTCTGATCACTGGTAATTTTTTCCAAGGTTGGAGGCTAAAACAGTGTTGTTCAGGGGGCTAAGAACCCTTTAAAACAGGCAGATAAATATTCTCGGCACTCTGGGTTCCTATGATACAGAAGTGGAACATGTGGGTGTAGACTGACAAGGAAAAAAACCATGTAAGTCTAGGTAGCTGCTCTGTATGAGACAAAAAATGCACAGTATATAATAGAAAGCTATGCTGTATAAATTAAATGTTCTTGGTCCAACCATTTATCCAGCTGTCTTTTTGCAGGATTCCATCCACTGGTTGAGCTGTGACAGCTTGATGCCATGAGTGCCCGGAGAGACAGGTCCCTGTATTCTTTGCTAGGACAGATGGTGCTGGTACTCTTCTCTCAACACTGAACAGTGATGCTGGTTGGGAGGTGTTAGGGCAATGGAGTGTATGTCAGAAGAACGGGGTGGAAAGAGTTGGGATGCTTTTCTGGGAGGTGAAGAGTGCAGTGATAGGGATAAAACAGGAGGGATCACAGACTTGTTGGCTTCAATTAGATGGAATGCATGATGAGAGGTGAGGATAGAGTGAAAATCAAACTAAGAAAGAAGAAAAACTGGTATCTTAAAATACTTAAAATTTTAGTCTGACTAGACTGGGCTGGCTAAAGATGTCTTGCTTCTGGAACTTACCAGGGCATTCTCAGGGAATAATAGTCTCACAGTCTCAAATTCTGTACATTCTTAATAGCAGTTGCACTGATTGGTTTGACTTCCATAATTTGATTAGAATGCATATAACTGAGTCATTTTTAAATTGTACTTTTATATTGTATATGCTTTTGTAGACATTTTGGGTGCAAATAAGTCACCTAAACATACATTTCTGGTGTAATTTGCCATGCCCTGGGATGTGTGCTGGCAGCTAGGACTGTGGAACTTTGGGACAAGCTTCAAAATAATGGCTTTATTTATGTGTAAAGTGCAGAGGGAACAAAAATTATTACAGAAAAGCAGGAAGCCTGCTGAAATGCATCCATTTTGTATTTTAAAAATTGCATCTCCCTTGATCCAGAGAGAATTGCAAATCTGTGTGTGTTCTGGTTTGGCCAAATGTAGGAATATATCGTCTGAGAGAAGGCAGGTCACCACCACCCCTCCCCCACCAGGTTCGGGGAAAATAAATTTTCCTCAAAGGAAAGTGAAAGAGATAAAAACTATTTATTTAACAAACACACAGGAAAAGGATATATATTATATATATATCTATTTTATATATATATATATATATTATAATATAATACATATATATAATATATATATATTATATATTATATATATTATAATAATGCTAAATAATAAAATCTCACTGTGGAGAAAAATCCTGGGAAAGCGTTAGTCCTCCCTTTGGTCTCCTCGGAGCTGGGGCTTGGCCCAGGGCCAGGCCCTCTGTGCCCCGTGGAAAGTCCTCCTGATGTGCTCTGATATTGGAGCGGTCCAGTAGAAAAGGGAGAAAATCTGAAATTCCAGGGAAGGAAAAAAGTTGAACTCTCAGTCTCTCTCTGGAGAAAAAGAAGCTGAACAACTGGCCAAAAGCTGACCGGGCAGCCACAAGCCGGACGCTTCCTCGCTCCCCTGCCGCAGCTGGGAAAAAAAAAGTCGCTATCTCTGTGTGACCTTGAACAAGCCGCAAACTGCTTTGAAAAGGTTTTGCTCAGTTTTTCCTTCCCTCTCTCAGGCCCAGTTTAAAGGCATAGAAAGGCACAAAAATTAATTTCTGGGCATAGGGCAGCGATATGGGATACGTATCATAAAGTCACCCCAAGACAGTGTGGCTGTCACCTGATTTTTTTTCTTGACCTGTCACTATTTTATTCAGTATGGGAAATGCAGAACGAGCTCTTCTGTTTAGAAGACAGAGCAGAGGTTTTCTCTAGCTGAATGCCTAACCATTTGCTGCAGAAAGGCAGAGCTCTTTTCTCTTTTCCTTTCTCTCCCTCTGAATCCTCATGTTCTCTTTTTGGTGGATCCAGTATGTAGATACCGTCTCCTTCAACAGGGGGTTGTTACTGGCTGTTGTCTCCTCCAGGCCAAATCTGTGTTTGCTCTGAGCATTCACAGACTTGGAAAATAAAGCATGCCTGGACTTTTCCAAGTTCTAGAACTTATGGTTAGCAAACTTGATTATCTCTGGCACTGTAGATGATGTTTGCTGGTGGATCATTTCAAAATTACTGGGTATTTAGTAAATATCATTATTAGCACACTATCATTTATTGCATCTTTCTGTTCTGCTCCTGTGCAAAAAAAAAAGTCAGCTTATACTTATGGCTGGACAAGATCTGTCCTCAGGGCCAGATGGAAACCATTTGCTTTGTAAATTACAGTTTCCTAAAAAGGGTCAGTGGTACCACAGTACCCTGATGTTGAGTTATCGACAGAAAATGATTGCTGTGTTTTAAAGGTGGCTGCTGTGGTCTTGACACAGAGTTTTAAATTAGGTGGAGTTTGAAGTTAAGGAAATGATCCACATGTCCAAATTAAACAGATTTTTGGTTAGAGAAGCCCATGGTGGAGCCAACTATATTTGTCATGGATGCAGGTCTTTGAAGAAATGTACAAGAAGAACTTGGTATTGAAAAGGGCCTACACATTTCAGTACCTTAAAAAATCTTTGTAAACTCCAATTGCATTCTGAACCACCTAAATATCTTTAAAATTATCATGGCTGTAGCAAGTTTCAAAAATTCTATGGTAAGAACATAAAGCCAGAAAACCTGACTTTTTAAAGCTGTTTTAAGAAGTTTATATGCAGTGAACAGAGATAGCTTGTTGAACAGCAGCATACTTTGAGGAGCAGGAAAATTCCCTGAAGGTATTACCTATGCAAATAACGCCAGTGGGAAGAGACACATGTTGCGGTGAACGATGGCCAAAGCCAGGAACAGCTGGATCAAGTGGACCCAAAGGTCCATTGGTTTGATGCTGCCCCAGCCCAAAAGCCCTGAGCATTCAAAAGGCTGTGAAAAATACATAAATCCGTGCCTTACCATTGGCCACAGCCCTCCCCTCCCCTTATTTCTCATTTTTGGTTGTATTTCCAGAGAGTTCTATGTTCTTTGGTTGTTAATTGGTCCTTGTTTCCTCCCTGCCTACCCCTTCTCCCATGTGCTGTAATTCCTTCTCCCCACCTCGGTAACACCCTCTGGCTGATGTTCCATTGGTTACTGTGTGTTTTCCACGCCCAGATCGTGAGAGTACAAAACTCCCTGCAAGCCATGTTTCTTCGGCTTTTCTCCGTGGATTTTGCTTTCCAATGAATCCTTGCCCCTCACAAAGAAGTTCCTGCTCTTCTTTCCTACCTCCTTCTCGCACCCTCGCCATCGTTGGGCAAGGTGAACCTGACCCGAAGCTTCGCCTGCCCTCCTGCACTGGGGTTCGCTCCATCCACCCCCATTCGGAGCAGGCAGAAGATTGCCTGGTGCTTGGGACAGCGTGCTAGCTGGCACAGCATCTCAGCAGACACATTATTAGCAATTTTCCTACCTGATTTTTCCCTCTGTAGCTAATGAAATTACAGCGTATGGAAAGTTGTGTAGCTAATGGGGACATACTCTTCTGTAAACCCCAGTGGCATCTTTGCTGTGTTTTCACGCTGACATCTTACTATTAACGTACATATCTTAAGTGCAAAGTTCTTTGCAAATGTGTAAGAAAAAATTGTCTTCAGTGACAGGACACGGGATAAAATTAGAAAGTGTTTTTGTATTTTTGCTATCAGCCAATTACGGTATCAAGTTTAAACTATTGCTTTAGTGTATTACTGTGCAGTTATAACAGAAATTACATTACAAGCATAAATGTTTTCTTATATAAAATTTGCTTTAGGAAAAGTGACGAGGGATGTTATTAACTGCGTTCCTTTCTGGTTTCTTCTTCATACTTAGAATTGCACATTTTAAGTGTTGCTTATCAGATATTTCAGCATATGATGTAGTAATCCAGTACTGAAAATGGTTATGGATATGGGACAGTTTAGAATGTAAGCATGTAGTAACTATTATGCAGAAGTGACATCCATGTGTGTTATGTTCGAATCTTTGAGGCTGCTGTTCTTTTCACTGGCCTAGCGTTAAAGTATCAGTAAGTACTACTTCTTTTTCTTAATTGTAATTCTCTCTTCAAACTGATCTTCATTCTATGCTTTGCTGTTGTCCCATTTTGTCACCTATGTTCTCCTCTGTATGTTCAGCTATAATGAAGAAATGTGAATATGAGACCTGTGAAATTACTGCAAATGCAGCCTTCCTTCCTTCATTCCTCTCTCCAGGCCCAGCGATATCCATATGACTGAGCATTGCTATAATGCCATAGAATGGTTTATATTGTGTGTGAAATGCCATAATATAGCCAATGAGTTTGGAATTCAAATGTGGTTAGATATATAGAATGACAGAATCCAACTCCACTGAGATAATTATCACAGAGTCACAGGCTGGTTGAGATTGGCAGGGATCCCTGGAGTTACCTGGTCTGACCTCCAGCTCAAGTAGGGCCACTTAGAGCTGTTTGCCCAGAACAGTGGCCAGATGGCTTTTGAATAAATATCTCCCAAGGACAGAGACTCCACAATCTCCCTGGGCCACCTGTGCTCAGTCACCCCCATGGTATAAAAGGGTTCTCTGGTGTTCAGATGGCACCTCCTGTGTTTCAGGGTGTGCCTGTTGCCTTTTGTCTTCTCTGTCACTGGGCACCACTGAAAGAACTCGGCTCCATCTTTGCCCCTGCACCCATCATGTATTTGTATACCTTGCTAGGAGCCCCCTGAGCCTTCTCCAAATGAACAGTCACAGCTCTCAGCCTTCACTTAAAAGGAATACGGTCCAATCTTTAGCCATCTTTTTGCTCATTGTTGGATTCTCTCCAATATGTCCATGTCTCTCATGTACTGGGAAGCCCAGAACTGGACACAGTCCTCCAGGTGTGGCTTCACTAGTGCTGAGGGGAAAGATCACCTCTCTGGATCTCTTGGCAACACTCCTCCTAATGCAGCCCAGGATACCACCCGTCTTCTTTGTGACAAGCGCACATCACAGGCTCAGGTTCAACCTGGTGTTTACCAGGACCTCCAGGTCATTTTCTGACAGCCTGTTTTCAAGATGGGTGCCCCCAACATGTACTGGTGCCTTGAGTTGTCCCTCCCCAGATGCAGGATTTCTCTTGTTGAAATTCATGGACCCGCTTTCTCCAGCCTGTCAAGGTCCCTCTGGATGGCAGCATGACCCTCTGGTGTATCAGACACTGTGCTCCCAGTTCAGTGTCATCTGCACACTTGCTGAGAGTACACTCTGTCTCATTGTCCAGGTCATTAGTGAAGATGTTAAACATGACTCGACCCAGTACTGACCCCTAGACTAAACTGCTAGTTACTGGCCTCCAACAAGAGGCTCACTGACAAAAAAAAAAAAAACAACCAACAAAACCAAACAACAGCAACAAACCAATCAAAAAGCCCCCAAAAACTAAGTGTGGTCCAAGATACTAATGTGGTGTTCACAAGTAATTGGTACTTGATTCTACTGCCAAATCAGAGTCCTTCTGGATGTAAAAAAAGCATCTTAGTTCTTCCCGATTCTACGCATGGAAGTACATGTGACTGAGCGTTTGGAGGTTAATTCCCTTTGTGGCAGCATTTTGCAATAGTTTCAGGTCAGTAATATATTTCTCAGTATGACTCTATGCTCCTCTAAGCAGAGAAGTGGGGCAGGAAAACTAAAAGCTTTTATGATCCATGTGAGAGGTTTAGTGCTAGTGTGAAAGTGTAGTTGATTCATTAGGAATCACCTGCATCCCAACTATTACTCGTCTGTTTTGTCATGAAGAGTCTGAAAACAGCTCGGAACTGTTCTCATGAGAAAAAAACTCCTCTGCTACAACTAGGCAAGATCCCAAGAAATGTTTTTGATTCCTGGCACAGTATTTCTGAAGCAGGAGAATGTTACTGATTGACTCTTTTCTAGCCTACACTTTAATCAAATTCAAATGCATAATAAGAAAAGGAAAATGTTTTTATTTTCAAAAAAAAAGTTGTATTTTGATGTTTTGAGACTACAATGCATTTATTATTTAATAGGATAATACATGATTGAAATTGTTGATGCAGTCTATAACAATTTCAGAGTGATTTCTTTTGATTTAGAAAATGACTGTGTAATTATGGGTGAGAACAATTTACTTTCTAGATTGGTGATGGAAAAGAACAACTGGCCAAGAATAAAAAGTATTTTGGTCATGGTTTTGGCTTTTATATCACAGGATAAAATAACATTCTCAATGATACCAGCATGCAAATTGTTTAGTGACAGAATTTAGTCCAGTATCATAATGAACTTTGGCAGCTAATAAAGAAAGCAAGCCAAAATAAATCATACACAGTCACGTCACCTCCTTTATGGGTGTTGTACTTAGATATGTTAAATCCTTCTATGATTTTGTTTTCCTTATGTATTTGAGTATAAAACTAAAATCATCATAATGTTTCTTGTGTTTAGAGCTAAAAATATGTAAAGAACAGTTGTGATAGAATTACGTCTTGTATATAAACTGCCTTTCCTGTCATGTTATTTAACTGATTCCTATCTAGTGTTGATTATATCGGCTGGGATATCAGTATGTTGATTGCCATCCATTTGCCTTTATCTTACATATCAAAGACACTAAATACAATTTGTGTCTCTATAAACTTTTTTTTTTCCATTTTTGTTGATGATTAATGTTTTCTGTAGGCTCGAAATCAAACATTATGTCTAATTACATCTACTCAGTGCTATTTTAAACTAGTTGTGATGAATCATGTATGACAGTCTACAAGGGCTTTTAGAAAACATTGATTTATTAAGCTGTTTCTTCTAGCTCTGAAGATACACAGTAGTTCTTTTTAAGCATGAAACATTTAAATCAGTGTGCTATTGATATTTAGATTAGCTACATGCGTTTTTATGTTGATATGTATCATATAGCCTACTTGTGCCATTCTTTTGAAGCTCTTGTGGATGGTTTAATGTTGCTGCAAAACTATTTTTCTATCTTCTTTTAGAGATTGAAAATAATTCTGAGATTCTTTTCCTTTGACATTTTTTCAGCTGGCAAACTGAGTTGAACTGTCTGTTCAATTATAGGCTACAGATGTGATGAACCTTTCCATTCGAACTTACCGGAGCTACAGTTCTGACCTCATCTTTCCAAGTAAATCCAAGATTACATAGATTTTGGCAACATGCTTTTATTGTTAGTGTTAAAACAGCAATTGTATTAACTGTGGGTTAGGTCTGTTCAGCTGGCTAAATGTTTGCCGGGTTTTTTTGATGAATTAATTATCTGCAATTTTAAAAAAATTGCATTTGTGTACTCTAACTTTGGACTGTGGTGCATTCATTAACTAGTAGTCTTTGACTAATATCTGCATGTGAATATTAATACGATTCCAGCTCAGACTGTCTTTGGCAAATCAGTGTGTTATTGTTCTGGAGAAAATGAGTGTATGAGATGCATGGGTTATGGCTCAGCTCTTTGTGGTATTCCTCCACCTACTCAGTGATCTTGGAGAATCATTTGTCTTCCATGTGTGACTGGGAGCTGCCTTTAAATGCTGCGATTCATATTCATAGTGCAGGAGCTAGAATTTCCCTAGAAGCTTTTGAAGTGTTTTATTTCCAGTAGTGGTCATAGTATTGACAGACATATCCATTTTTCCTGTATTCTGTCATGGAAAACATGGCACAAAATAATCTTTTCTGTGTTTCATGTGGCTCTGTAGAGAGAGGGGCACTGCCTCTGTAGAGCACTGTAGTTCATTCCTTAAGGCAGCACTCCTAGGACATGCGCTGCATGTCAGGAAGGCAGGGCAATTGTCTTCATGCAATTGTAACACTTAATTATTTCCTGGCTCTGGACAGAGAAAGAAGGGGAATCAAGGGAGAAGTTAGTGAAAAAAAGAGACTTAAAGAGCTTATAAAGGAAGAGGAAGGCTTATGATTTTCTTTTAGACATGGAAGTTCTTCTGGGGCCTTTTTGATTAAATAGTACAGAAACATAGAGATGTAAACATTAAATTGTGTTTTGTGGCTGTGGTGTTTGATGGAGGGTGTACTTTACAGTACATTTTTGAGAAGCTCAGAGAAATAGGAATTAACCCTGTAATGCTGAAGTTTTTATCAATTGTTAGTCATTTCCCCCATATGTATGTTTTTCAGATATAGTATTGTCTTTTTCCTTGTGCTGCCTCCTTGTGCACTACCTTCATAACTCCTGTATGCTTTTTCTGTTCATGCAGTCTTTTCTCAATGCATTTGCTACTAATCACTGTCAGATCATGCTAACCTGTATTATCCTTGCACCAACCTCCTATTTCTAGTGTTGTGTTCTTACATTATTTGTAGTTGCAATTACTGTCCGTTCTACCACATCCTCGGTGGGGGGGTGTCTGCAAATGCCAACATACAGAAAACCCTAATGTATTTCAGCTACATTTTCAATGAGAGTTTCCCCCAGGCACAGATCCACTTTTATTTTAATTATAGAAAACTAAACCACCACTTGAATATTTGTGTCTATTTTGACACAATTCTCTAGTATTATTATAAAAAATGAAATGTGTGATAACTTTAAGCAGTAAGGAATAAAATTATGGTGCATTGTAGTTAAAATAATAGAATTTCCAGCTACTCTCTGAAAGCTCCAAAGGCCATCCAAGGAAAATAGTATCAAGGACAATTCCAGCATTCAAAACTTCAGACCATTCTTCATTGCTAGAAGTCTTTTCATTTGTTGATTCCAGGTGTCTAATCAGTCCTGCTCTTAAGTACTGAATTTAATTTTATTTTATTGCACAAGTGTTTCTTTCATGGAGCTTCTGTGCTGACACTGATTTTACAGGGTCTCATAGAAGCCTTTATTTGGAGGACAGTTGTTAAACCATGTTTCTTGTTAATATGTCCCTCCCTCACATACAGATTTCACTTAATAACTGTGGCCAAACATCTTGTGCTGTTAAACACAAGGTAGGATATTTAGCTCATTATCCCTCTTGGACCTTCAGCAGGTGCAGCACGTTCTGGTGCCACTGTTTGAAACCCTGAATGATCGCACCCCTCCCTTAACTCTTGCTGCTGCTGAACAATCATCCTATTTATCACTGTGTACCACAGGTTTTAGCCTTGGTCCTAAGAAGTATGTTCATGATCTGTTTGGGAATCCCCGGGGCCTTTGAATGAGAGCAATTAAGCCACTGCTTGTGGTCCTAAATCTTATCCCACTGCTTTTCCAGCTGGTACTTTTTGCTGACCAGAGAGATCAGAGACCTCTCACACAGATTTTGTCTTATATTCTTCTGGATTATCTTTTCTACCCAGATTTAGCCTGACTTAAGATAGTATTTTTTTTCCTAACACTGGCTCTTTGCAGAAATTATTATAACATGGTTTATAAATGCATTTTTTCCTACTCAGATTTTCACCATTGTCTGTGCTGCCAATAACAGATGTTCTGCTGCGGTTTTGTTGTCTGTCCTTTTCAATCATACCCAGTGGTTCTGTATTGAAATAATCCTCCACAATTTGAGAGAAGGAGGACAACTTCACTTTATACTGGCTACTATTTGTGACAGGCTTTTTTTTTTTACTTTCAGCACTTTTAAGTTTCCAGATGTGCCCTATTTAGTGAATGCTACTGGCAAATGGGATTTTCCTCTCTGTTCCATCTTATCAGGATTAACCTTTAATAGTTAAGATAATGCTTAAGATATTTCCAGGAACAGGGATGAGTCAGATACCATTATATTTTTGCTATAAATTTTTTGAAGGATATTGTGGAACAAATGGCTAAATTATCCAGTTTGTCAGGAAAGCACATGAATAATGGAGGACATGAAGGAAGGCAATTAATAAAAGGATGTGTTTGCTTTGAGATTCTTTGGCATTCCTACCACCCTTAATATCTCCTGATTTTTTCCTTTATGTTGTTCTTTTATTTCATGTTAGCACTAAAGCACTGAGTGCTTTGTCTTGTAAAACAAAAAGCATGATCTTTGGGACGGGTGGTTAAAGCACCAGAGGAATGCACAAACACCATAATTGTCTCCGGATCTTTAAAGGATCAAACTTTCTCCCTGGAGTTTTCCAGAACTTATTCCATGATAGCCAAGAGAAATTTAAAGATTTGGCCCTGAATTTCTACCCCACACTTAGGGATTTCATAGTGATCTAAGTATATTATGTAGCAAGGAATTTTATCTTTAGAGATATCATCTACTTAGCTGAGGCATTTGTATTGCTCTGTTTCTGTAATATTAGTATGATCACAGGTTTTAATCAATGCATATTCACATATCAAACACATAGTTGTTTGATAAGGAGGTGCTGTAACGTGCATTTCACAAACGAGCTGAGAGAAGAGTGAACTTAGAGAATGTCCCATGCTTCTGAGCTCTCAGAAGCATACTTACTTCAGTTTGGGTGGGCACTGATGTGCTGGATGCATACTACAGCATCCTTCACATGATCCTTGTCATCTAGAAGTGATGGCATGTAATCTGTGTCAAACTGATACAACAACATAAAATTCTTCCTAGAAAGATTTCAGCTCTGCCTGCCTCAGAAACCAAACAAGGCAATTATAACCATGTGGAGCTGGATCTGAAACCAACCATGTCTTGGCTACTTATCATTTTAAGGCAGATCAGGTAAGGAAGAGGCAGAGGCTGAGTTATTCATTCAAGACATAGCAGGAACACTGGTAAATCAACAAGTAGAACCCACCTTCTGTGTTTGAATCCTAGTTAGTATAACAACTGCCATTCCTCTTTTTCTAGAATTGTATTTAAGGTTAGTCTTAAGGTGGTTTTTTTTTGGTCTACAATAAAACAACAGGAAGTCAATACAAAAATCTCAGAAATGTTTTCTGGGAATATTTCAAGAAACTGATAGATACAAAGAACTGTCAATACATTCAAGAAAAATGTGTCTTGGTCACAATCCTGCAGCTATTTCTGTGTGAACACATAAACTGTGTTCATACATAAGACGGCTCCTCCCCACCATATTATGTACATTTGTGTCTATCGATTTCTACTGTATAGTTTCAAATATTTGCCAAAATATTTCACAAGAGCGTCCAGAACAAATTGTCAAAAACAACTGCTTGATGAAGGATGCTGTAGAACTAATGTCATTCTGTAGTTATTATCTGCAATAAACAGACATCTTTGTAGGCAGATAGTCCTACAAACCAACAGTATAATTAGAAAAAATGTAAACAGCATGTTTTTCTTTTTCAAAGTATCAAATATTTAAATGTACTAAGGAAAAGAGTTCCCTTATTAACCTATCACAGTGACAATTACACCATGCTTCTTTACTGTTTGAACCGTTTGCTCTTTGTGTCTTTCCCATTCCTCATCATCTTTGTCCAGATCAAAAGTTTCTGGATAAATGGGAAGCTTGTCTTTTGGGCATTCCTCATAATAGCTTCGAACATATTTTCCAACAGACCATCCTTTGTATTCCTCAGGCATTTTGCATTCTAGGCCATTGTAGTGAACGTTGTAGTGATGCTTCAGCCAGTAGAAAAGATAATGAATGTTGTAGTCACATCTCCAAGGATTCTCTCTCAGCCACAGTATTTTCAGAAAGTAAAGATCTTCCAGTACTCCATATTCAAAATTCTGCAAGCTGTTGTTTGATAGATCCAGCTCCTCTAAGTTATTGAGGCCTGAAAAAGCAGCTGGTCAATAGAAAAATAGTTACTGGTACCTTATAAAGATAACTTGGAAAAAAAACATTCATATCTGTGACAGGAAAAATATGCATATCTACAACAGGAAAAACATCTTTATAATTATACAGCTATTGCTGCTTTTTTTTTTTTTTTTTTTTGTCTAAAGGCTACAAAAGGACTTCTCAAACACCGAACTTTGAAATATGGCATGTTCCTTCAGAAGTGAGAAATATTAGGGGAGTGGTAGTGCTGGTAAAGCTGTAAAACACTTCATGGGTCTGCCTGAGTGTAGAACAGAGACAATGGAGGTGGATGAATGCCTGATTTGCTTATTGAATCCTACTGTTATTGTCATGGTACAGAAGTAGGAATATGGAAACTTAATATTAGACAATGTGCAGGGCCAGTTGTTTTTTTATGCATATAGGTGTTTATGTGCATGTATAGAACCTTTAAATTTAAATTAATTTTTAAGATTTGGAACACAGTACACATGGAGATGCATAATAATGCTTGTGAGTTTCATTTCAGAGGGCAGTTCCTACTTTTTGCAAGGATATTATTGCATTTAATGGCAGAAGTCTTAATTTAAATAATTCAACTCTGTAATGTTAAACCTCTTAAGTACCATTTTACTAATATTACCACTTTCTGTTGCTGTTTAATTGCCAAGACGGTACTAGATAAGGCTTCTTATGCTTGATACACTTTCCCTCTCTCTCTCTTCCCCCAGCTTATGTCTGCTTTTATAATTAAAACCCAAATACATATAGGCTATAAGCAAATTGCCAATAAGGATACTTGAGTTCTAATAAAATATAACTTCAAAGCAATTATATGTAGTGATTTTTAACCAAAAAGAGTTTAAATCCTTTTGGTTTGTCTGTTATTTTATTGTCCAATACAATTGAAAAATAGCCTCATCATGTGACATATTTTCTTAGATGTATCAAAGATACTTAAAAAATCATTCAACTACTTAGCATTTTGGAAAACTGTTAGCCTTCAGGTTCCAGAATTAGCTTTTGTACTTGGTTAGTTTAGTGTTAAGAAAGGGCAGCTGAAATGTGTCTTTCTCTACTGATTTTCATGATGAATATATTTCAGTGCAAACCTCTATGAATTAATTGTATGGCATGAAAGGTAAAATTTGGACCAACTTCTAGATTTTTAAATCGTGCCCCCCCCCCCCATTTATATCTGATAGAGACAGTATCAAAGTTTATAATTAATAAAAGAGAATTTTTAATGGATATTTAAAATTAATCTTACCAGGATCAATGTATGCTATTCCATTACTGTTTAGATTTAATATCTTCAGTTCACTGACATCTTCAAACTCCTTGGCTCGTAGCTGTCTAATTTTGTTGTTGGACAAATCAAGTTTAGCTATATCTGGAGGTATGTTACCTGGAACTTTCTTTAAATCTTAGAAAATGAAAAAGACATAACTTGTATCAGCTTTAGATTATTCTTACTGTTTAGGTATCACAGTTACATGCCAGACAGAGTATTGTCAGTCTAACAATGTTTCTTGTTTTCTTTCCCTTTTATCCCCTCTACTAGTGCCACCATGTTTTTTTAATTTCTGAATTTCATTGTTTCTTTACTTGTACCTTTACATTTCATGTGGAAATTTTCTCTTCATTAGTGCTTATAGTAAAGCTTCTTTCAGTGTTTTATGTTTTTATTTTAGTAGAACTAGACCATTTGTTCTCACAGGGATAGGGTAAGTAGTGAAGATACTATACTAATAAAGAATGTGTGTGAAGGGCCTGATTGTGTAAAGAAAAGAAACCAGAGTAACTATATAAAAAACCATCCAGGCAGCAGAGTGGCATTCTGTCTGCTTCTCTCTCCTACATGTATCACTGGGATTTCCAAAGTAGCCAAGGACCTCTCAGTCATCAGTGTTCGTATCCTTACAGTGTTCCCTGCAAAAGAGCTTCAGAAAGAACAGTAGCAAGGGCCCATGCTTGAGAAATGCGGACTGTGGTTTGAACCCTGTCAGAGTAATGTTAATAAACCTAATCTCCAGGGTTATTATATTTGTAGAATGAGTGTTCTAATCCTGCACTGTCATTCCAAGAAAATGAGCAGTATCTCTTGTTTGACTGTCTTTGAATGAAAGCAAGTAGTTTCTGGATCTGAGCTGGAATCTCTGTGGTCATTGTACTTCTGAAGTTCTGAAGATGTCTAGTGAATCAGGGATTTTTGAGACTAAAGCAACATATAAGAGTCTTCCTGCCTTATATCTGATTATGAGCACAGCTTTGATATTACAAAAACATCAATATTGTAACTACTCCAGCCTGCTGTGGTTGGATTGCTTCCTGCTTCTGCAGATGTCAAAGTTTCAGGGCCTATTTATTACCAAATGAATGCAAATAATGCTTGAATTTAGAGATGTTTGGCAGTACTAGAAAGCAGATTTTTTTTCAACTGTCCTTGCAAATACAAGTTCTTTGCAGAAAAGCAAACAAACTCCTTTTGTTTCCATTTTTTTTTTGCTTTTTTTTTTGTAAAACAGAATCAAGGGCATAGAGTATTTCATTCTGGAGTACTACAAGGTCTGGCTGGTCTGATGAGAAGTAAGTAAATTATTCAAAAAAAAGAGAACATACACATGGATAAATGTATTTTTAAGATGTTTCTTTCCTGACCTTTCTGACATAAACTGAAGGCTCCTGACCTGTTGTCATACCTCTTTAGACATACTTAGTAGTGGTAGAGTGCTTGTCATTCTGTTCCCTCCATTGTAAAGGAATAATGGATTGCAGCTTTTCATGTCATCTTACTGGTTTAGCAACTGATGCACTTTTTTTTCTACTCTGATTTCTTGTCCACACAGATTTAGAGCAATGTTTGTGTTTTCCCTGGATTTTGTGTGCATTACATTCCTATTTCTGATGAAAATTCCAGTGAAATTGTGCATCCGCAGTACAATATTCATATACAAAGACAGTAAGTACGATGCTTTCATCAAAGATTACCATATGTTCAGAAATACCAAATATCAATGGGATAGCTGCATCCAGCTGTCAAGCATATGCACAGTAGATCTGGTACTTCCAAAAAAGTATTGAAGCATACTCAAGTGTCCATGCTAGGCATGCAGGAAGTTCTGGTTTGATAATACTTAGTTCTTGACCTGAAGGAGGGAGTCCCTGTACTCTCTAGTGTGCTCGTGTAGAGATTGAAATAACTTTATTCCTCCATTATTAGTATTAAAGACAATAAACCATATTTTTAAATACCATAAACTCCTTTGAAACTCCCATGAAGATCAGACGACACTGAATGTTTCTATGAACTTAGAGAAAAAAGTAGCATTTTTCTTGCCAGAAAAATATATGAGTGTGTTTCTGTATTCAGCTCATCTACTTGATACCACTGAGTGGGGAGAGATGTAAAGTCAGTCTTTGCTTATATAAGGATTATAATTTATGGCTGGGTTTTGTTCAATAACAGTTTACTGGAGACATAAAGTAATAGTGATATAATTAAGACCCGATGAAGGATAATTAAGATCATAACATATAATCTAATAATTAAGATCCTATGTACAAGGAAAGGTAAGATAGGTCAATATTTAAAAAATAGTAAATGTTAGCAGGTAAAGCAGCATAAATAATTAATAAAAAAGATGTAGTAGTTGCATGGTAAAAGAAAGAGAAAATTGAGCCAGAGGGACAGGAAAGGAATTTAACATGGTGGGAAAAAGTAAAGAACATAGACCATTTTTATGACATACATAGATAAACTATGTAATCAAATACTGAAATCATGAATCCTTGATATTTAGATATTATCTCCTTATACTGAATTTTGAGCTTGTCTCTGGCATAAAAGTGCAAGAGTAGGGGCATAGTGAGGTTTTTATTCAAAATCAAGTTACTCTTAAATCAAATAAAAGTTCAGCTGAAAAAACATACTGCTGTGATCTGGTATTGCAGGCTAAACTCCACTAAAATTGGGAAAAGGTCTCAAAATGTTGGCTGCTTCAAGCAATGCTTCTTGTTTCAGAATTGTTATGTTAAAGAATGATTCTCTTCTGAATTGTTTTGTTGTTTGCTTTGTTTCATCGTGGGATAAAATATGGGAAATATAAAGCACAAATAAATGTGCACTTTTGTGTTGATATATGCCCCATCTGGTTTACCCTTAAGGCTTAACTGTGGCTCTTAGGGGCCTGAGAAAGATTTAGGGATGGAATGGATCCAAGTGTCTGAAAAACATTTCTTGAAGTCCCTTCAACTTTGAATTGTTTGCTGGGTGCTGGGAGGAAGAACACAGAGGAGGTATTTCTTCATGAACACAAATATACAATTTCTTTCCTTATTAGAAGAAATCTTGCACAGCAAATGTGAAAATGCAGAGGCTTTCCTTTGCAGTCGGGTTCCTTTGGGCATTGAAAACAGAGCTGGCTGCTCCAGTTCTGCTTCACAACTCGCTTCTGACAAAGTTATTGCTATCTTTGTGTTTGTACAATGGAAGAAAGAAAAGACACTCTGTGCTTTTCTTTATCAGTTCAACAGTTTCAGCACAGCTGTAATTTGACTGATTCGTATGTTTACAGTTGTACAATCAGACTAGTAACTTAAGTAATATGCTTAGTTTTTATTCCTGTTGATTTCTGTTAGATACTTACATTAGAGCACTAAGGATTATCTGTGGAATTTGGGCTGCAGAGCAGAGATAAAATGCAGAAAGTATTCCTACTTATTGCTGGTAGTTACAAGAGAAAACCAATTAACAGTATCAGTTTAAGTAGAGCAAGTACTAGTACTACATTCATTTGCAGTAAATAATGTGTGAATAAATGTAGTAAGGATTAAATAAATAGAATATTAAAATCATTAATTCAGTTATAATGACAGATACAAACCTTTTCTTTTGCAGTTCAGAGTTGGCATGGGAAACACATACATGTGGCACAAAGAGGAATCAAATTCTGGTTTGACAGGTTCAGGCTTCTCCCGTTTTATGTTTTTGGGGTCCTGCCTGTCCTCTTCACTACATAGCTGATCAGCTTTTATCTGCTTTAGCTTTTGATTTTTCAGTTCTATTGGGTGCACACATTTGGCATAATTTCCCAAATTCCTGTTTGTTGGAACCTGTAGCATTGTAACAAGGGTTTCTAGTTCACAGCTGCAATGCCAGGGATTATCATAAAGACGTAGGTAGTTTAAACTGGGCGTATAAATAAAAATCTCCTCAGATAAAATCTTAATTTGGTTATGCTGAAGTAAGAGTGTGGTAAGTTTATCCAAACCATAAAAAGCCTCGCTCTCAATTTTTGATATGTCATTCTGTTGTAAATCCAGCGTTTTCAATACTTTGTACTTGGAGAACATATTATTCTTCAATTTACGAATCCTGTTTCTTGCTAGCAGCATATGTTTTGTATCCTCTGGCCAATCAGGTGCCACAAAAACCAATTTTCTTTCCTGACAATCTAGGTATTTCTCATGAAGGTAAGTGTAAATATCACATGTTAGGCCTCGGGCATTGCGCTTAACAGTGCTAGATGCTCTCCTTAAGATGTTTTCCCTTTCATTGTTTCTCAAACTCCTATTCCTTGTCTTCCTACAGTCAGATGTATTACAAAGAAGAAGTAGTAATATAATAGTAACTACTTGCATCCTGACATTCAGCTGGCCCCAGTTATTTTCTGTGACAGCTGGAACAGTTGAAATTTTTCGATAGTCAAAATCAGTGTTGTACAGGTCTGAGGAGGCACAGCTGCAGTGTGTGGGATCCCTGTGTTGGAAGAAAAGTAAAAGATTAGAACAGATGAAATGGGAATTTTCATGGAGGCTTGTATATAATATGCAGTCAAGTACTCAGTCATCACACTACTTGGAACTTCACAAATACTTTGAAGATTTAAGGTCCTATCTCTTTTTATTTGTTTGTTTGTCAGTTTTTATTGACTCTGGTCTACTGTTTTTTGTTTTGATTAAACATGGGAAACTATATGGACAATTTCTCACTAATATTTGTTAGGAGATTCTCATGTGTTCAGGAAAACAGCATCAGGCTGGACCTTTTAGTATTTAAGTTAATCTTGGAAGCTGAGCTCAGATGAGGAGTTTGAAGCTGGTCTTTTCCTACTTCTTGAGTCCTGAACAACAGGAACACATACAGAGTCAGACTGGGGAAAGCCATCCAGTGTCCATCAAACTCCCAGTTTTAATTTGCCCTCAAGGGTGGGCTTGTTTTCAAGTCATTTTCTCAGGACTGTTCACCCCAGTTTTTGGGATTTTGTGCTTTCATCTCAGTAATCTGCTGTGACCATGGGTTCAGGATATTGGCCCAGACGGACTGAACCTGTATGAGGAATTCTTACATTTATGTCATACACTGAGAATTTCAACTGTTCACCTTTAATGTGATAGGTTTTTGAATTTGGTTGGGGTATTTCGTTTTGTTTTGGGTGTGGAGTTTGTTGTTTGGTTTTGGTTTTTTTTAGGTGAATTAAAAAACTTGCAAGACTTAATTTTATCTGTGAATGCCAGGGATTAAATATATGAACTACAAACTTTTTGTATTAATTCTAATTTATACCAGGAAGAAAAATTTTTTCAAATGCTGTGGTTATTTGGGCAGCAAATCTTTCTGATAAAAAAGTAGAGACTTGTGTTCTTAAGTACTTTGAAAATGGAGTTTAGTAGGATTCAATGAAGGAACCATGAAGTTGTCATTGGTTTTCTCCAGTACCAGAGCAAAATGATATATTCAGTCTCAATTAAATTTGATAAACAGGCTTCAAAACTTCACCAGTCTGGGAGGAGGGTTTTGTTGTTATTGTGAGCTTGGAGTTGTCAACAACAATACATTTTAATCCTGTATTGTTTACAACTTCATTTATTCCTTCAGTAGCCCACTTGGGCTCTAAAAGTGTCTCACTAAATTTCTTGGTGTTTTTAAGAGCTTTAATTTGAAAGGTGTCTAAGAATGCAGTCACCATTATATATTTGTCCATTTTTTCTCAGTTTAACATTTTTAGTTTTATCTCGCTTCCATTAATTAATGCTTTTTCATCGCTCTTCCTTGATGGAAAAACAGTGTTTGAATTTGCTTTAATTAATAATTTCTTAGAAAAGGCAATGTTATATGCAAATTTTTCTTACAATAAATCAAAGAATAACATTAATATTTTGTTCAGAAATTATGTTTCTTAATAGATTCATCCATTTATGGGCTATTTCTAATGTTAAGCATATAAAAAAAAAAATTTGGTGTCGTTTGTAGTCACTTTGTAGTGAAGTGTTAATCCGATGTTCTAGCCCAGAAACACACCAATATTTACACACAAGCTTTTAAAAATTACCATAGGTAAAATGCAGCTTAAGAACTTCAAACAAAAATGATTTGGGATAGCCAAACCAGTGGTGCAAGGGCTGGTTTTTTCCCTTTATCAATAGATCTAGTAATTTTATCATAGCAAACTATCAAATTAGTGAGGAATGCTTTGCCCTTGATAGGCTCATGCTGGCTGTTTGCTGTCACTTTTTCATCCTTTGTGTGCTTGGACAGGGCTTCACAGAGGATTTGCTACATAACCTTCCCAGGGACTCAGATGAAGCTGACTGGCCTGTAGTTTCTCAGATCTTCTTCCATTTCCTGAAAATGGATGTGGTATTTCCCATCTTCCAGTCATTAGAAATCTCCTCTGACCGTCATGACCTTTCAAAAATGAGTGAAGCCTCTCAATGACAAGAGACAGCTTTCTTCTTCTTGGATGCACCCTGTCTCATCCCATTTCCTCAGGTGCTCCCTGACATTAACTTCTTCTGCGATGGGGGTATTGCTTCACTCTCACAGACTCTGCTCACAGGCTCCAGCCAGGCACCTGAGAAGCCTTTAGACAAGCCTCAGCTGTAAAAACTGATGGAAAAAAGTAATTGAGTAGCTTGTCCTTGAAGATTAACCACTTTTCCTGGGCCCCTTTGCCCTCCAGGGCTGCCTACCACGAGATCCTATTAAACAGATCTCTTAACTAGTCAAAATCTGCTAGCAAGTTCAGGGTTTTTTCTTCTACCGTTTGTCCAATTTTCTTCTGTATGGATTTTGAACTTCTCATTTTCATGGCTGCAGTAACCAAAGCCACTCAAGTTCATTCAAGTTCACATTCACTCAAGTTCACATTCCTTGACATGTTGAAGAACACATTCCCGAGACCACTTGTCAGTCAGCTGGATCAAGAAATTGTCTTCAACATTCTCTAGAAGTCTCCAGGATTGTTCATGCCCAGCCATATTTTCTGGCAGCAGATATGAGTGACTAAAGTCTCTCATGAGTAACCAAGATAGGCAAGAGTAAGGCTTCCTTCAGCTGCCCAAATGTTTCACCCACCATCTCTTCTTGACTGAGCAGATCAAGCAGTCTGCAGCAGATACCTACCACAATGTAATACTCATAGGTCTAGCTTATAATCATTACAAATAAGCTCTTGATTGACTTGTCACCTATTCCAATGCAAAGCTCCATTCATTCAAGCAATACTTTGCATAGAGTACAGCCCATCCTCACCTTTTTGTGCAGTTGTTCCTAAATGTTCTGGAACCTTTTATTGTACCCCTTCAGTTGTGTATGCTACCCTTCGCATCTCTGGAGTCACAGTGAAATCACAGCTCTGTACCTGTGCATGGACTTTGGTGCCTGCTGGTTGATTCCCAAGTTACAAGTATTTGTGTTCAGACACTTGAGATAGAACCCTTTATACTGCTTTTGCATGGAAGGTTTCAGAGATTTTCCTCATCCCTATCCCCCCAGCTTTCTCACACTCCATGTGCCTTCACTCCCTTCCAGGTTATGGTTATCCTCCATCTACATACCTATTTTTACTGATAACTCCTCTCTCAAATCCTTTGTTGCAGGAATATATTTCAAAAGCACAGACTTTCCTTTTTAGGGTTGTTTGGTTGGTACTGGATTTCCAGTTATCTGGATTGTCCTTTTGCCTGATAACTGAAGTAGGGCAAAGGTGACCACCACATGGAAAAAGACACAGACTCAACTATTACATTTTTATGTACAAGCACTTACTTTTTGCCTTTGTATTATATTGACATTTACTGTAAAACGTTCATCATACTAGGAGATTTGTTCCCATTATATAAGAATGGAACAATATCAGTAATACATGTTCTGCAGGTCAATAAAACATGGAAGCCTTATAATTACTCAAGTTTGATGTTCCACCTAGAAGGTAGAACTAAACAGGAAGCATTGTGTAAATTATATATTATATTACTGGTTAGAGAAATGTACCAGAGTTCATGGAGAAAATTCACCAGTGGTTTAGATACCAGGATTGGCTGACTGTAATCTTGGTTTAGCAAAATGTGTAAACATGTACGAACCTTCAATCATGTGAAAAGTCCCTTGTGTTCTGTCGGACTGTATAGTGTATGTATCCTTTAAAATGATTAAATGACCATACTTCAAGTGAGTAACAGTAGCATCATGCCTCTCAGTATTCTACTTTGAGGCTTCCAAAGAAAATGGCTGAGATGATGAATATTGGGATGATTTAAAGATATTTACTCATGTTTTTTACCTTGTTACATACAAATATAATTTTAATATACTTCTGGATTTTTTTTTTTATCATTCAGCCTATGTAAATCTATTTAAATCTGTTGTGTAGAGATAGTACTAATGGAACTCTATGACTATTGACAAGGTAAAATTAAAAAGAAAATGAAAGTGTGGTTTTTTAATCCTGAAGGAAATTTAGAGGCATGTGTAATAGAAATACTTTTTTGAGTGATTTGCAGGATTCTGTCTGCTATACAAAATGAAATAAATGCCCCATACATTTCACTTAGATAGCAGTTCTTTTATCTTTTTAATTTATTTAAAAATATATGCTAGATTCCCTTATGTGTTGCACAGAGTTTTACAGAAACTTTTAAAAGAAAATGCTATCCAAAAACTTCTTCTGCATGTCCAGTTCCTCATGATGATGCAAGAAGTTTGCAAGTTAGATATGTTCTTAAAAGTTTGTTTTTGAAAGAGAGGATTGTGGATAGGTGCATTGTGTGAGCCAAGGCCTTGTGTGACAACTGTAAAAGAAAGAGATATCCCAAACTGCTATTTGGAAGATCAGTGAGCTGAAGGCAGAGAATTTGCAAACTTACAAAAGTCTGACATTCCTGTTTCAGAGGTATCCCTAGAGACTCAGAGTCTGCCTGGGAGGTAGAATTGCTGGATTAAAAGCTGCCATGGAGGAAAAGAGGCATGCTGTTCACAATAGCAGCCATCACAAAGATCTATAAGGATTTGAAGAATAGCTGTACATTGTTTCTCTTTCCTATGAGGAAAACAGATGTATGTCTTTCAACAACATCCCCACAAAGTTCAGAAACATGTTTGCATAATACATTTTAACTTTGGCTTTTCTTAGTCTGAAATGCCATATCCTCATATAACTAACATTTGTTTTGGCAAAGTTTTGCATTAGTGTCTCCAGTCCTACCACTCATCTCCTCATCTGTATTACTTTTATTATAATCTGTGTTTTCTCGATGTTGGCTGATATTTTGTTCTTTTTAGATTTCCATATATTTATGCTGAAGCTTGAAACATCATTTTTTTGATGTGTAAATAGCAAAGAAAAATTTTCCACTGACAAAATACCTTTTGCAGTTACTTTGTACCTTGTTAATATGACATTTTCCCAGTCACATGTGATGCTTCTGATTTAAAACCATAAGATTACACTCTTTGTATTGATGATTTTTAGACAAAAAGCAAAGCTCATTGTTTCTGAGATTATGGGGATGTACAAAAAAGTTGCTGTCCCGTGAAGAATCTGATAGCAGACAGATTTCATGAACATTTCACATGGCAATCCCAAAAGCATTAGCTCAGCACAGGTCCTGTGTACTATGGTAACTAACACAAAGTGCTTAGAGGTGGCAGTATTGCATTTCATAATGCTGCACATGAAGTTTGCTGTGGTGTATCAGACAACCTTTATTGGAGCAAGGAGCTAGTGAAGTGTAGGGGTCATTTTTTATTCTCTCATACTATTCCATACAAGCATTTTAGCCTCCATATTGTACAAGAGAGATAATCAGCTAAAATTTCCCTCTGAAAACTTCTGTTACATATGGTAGACATGAATACTGTCCATCAGGAGTAAATGTCAGAAGGTGAGTTTGTCAGATTTCTTTAAAACTATCCTGAGATTTCAAATGCCAAAATTAATTGAAAAACCAGTATGACAGGATTCCTGCACAATTTAGCTGTAACACAAACAAGGATTTTTGGTAGTCTGTGTGATTGCTGAGTTTTAAAGAAGATGTTACTTTAAAAATGGAAGAAGAAGGCATGTGTTAAAATTCCCAGATCATAAAAATTGGTCATATGGCCAATAAAGGAAATCAGCTTCTCTTCAAAACTATTATAAGGTTTTGATCACAGTCTTCAAAACGCAGTAAGAAATGCTTACCTGTGTCTTAAATTATGCAGCCTTGCAGCAACATATACATTAAAAAGACTCAGACCTACCAGAGTATTTACCCCAGTCTCTTAATTTAGTATCTGTTTTATCAGATATGTTTGGAAATATACTTCTCCAAGTTTTATTTTTCCCCACTCATTTCTGTGGAATATCACACTAAAAGGCAAAAAGGTTTGGGCTTCTATGAGGAAGGATACTTTTACTTCTGTACTTAATATGAATTAAATATTTCCATTTCAAATAAAAGGCTCCACAAATAACACATGCCTTTATATTCTAATATCTGGTTCTAATGCACATTGTTGGAGGTTTTTTTGTGAAATGTAGTCTTATACTTAATTTCTTAATATTTTTGTATTATTTTTTAAAAACAGCATTCTTTTACTCTTCCTATCTCTTTGCATTTGTGTTCAGTTCAAGTTAGCAGGTTTCCCCACTCTATATTGAAAGCACAAAGTCAGTTCCAAAAGTCAGTATGCCACTCCTTAAGCAGTCAGCTCCTCAGTGGGAGTTCCCATCTTCTTCAAAATGACTAATTTTGCTGACTTGCAGAGCTGCATGACTACAACTAAATGTCTACCAGAGCAGAAGGTCCTAATTCTAGGTTTTGATTTTCTCTATGCTTTCATTTGTGGTGCTTGTGGTAATTGTTATTTATCCCAGTTAGAAATGTAGTTCAGTCAAATGAATAGTTTTCAGTGTGGTATAAGCCTGCAGATGGAAATTTAAATAAATTCAGAGTATAGATTCTTGATTTTACGGAGTGCTGTTGATTAACATTTTCCACTTACACAATTTGCTTTCTCTTAACGAACGTTTAGTATAAAGAAGTGTTTTCCAAAAGAACTGATCAAAACCTAAAATTGCATGACTCACTTTTGGATAATTCCCTTTTGTAACTCTTTCAATTTTTTCAGTTTCTTTTAATAGTACTCTTCTAAAATAATTACATTATTTGAGAAGTTTTAACTACACATTTCTGCTTTTAATGTCTTTTGATAGAGATCTGGTTTTCATTTCCAGCAGGCAGTGCTTCTAAAATCAATAGCAAAAGCAGTCCAACAAACTTACACTGAAAAGTCATATTTGCAAAGCATGCACAAAGGAGTTCCAAATAGTTAAAAAAGTATGCTTTTGCAGTTTTACTTGAGATAACTTTACAATGTTACTGATTTCATATGGTGAAATATCTTGCACAATAGTGCTATTCCCCAGTAATTTACAACACAATGAGAAGGGGGAAAAGTGCAGCAGAAGGAATGGACTTTCAAACTCCAGCAAGTAGATAATTCTATTTCATATTGAACATCTTTTCTTTACAGTAATTTTCAGAAAACTTTAACTATGGCATTTTATGTTCTTTTGATTCTGTATCATGCCCTTGTAAAAAAATTCTCTCTGTTTTTTTGTGGGTTTTTTGCAAAGCTTCCCCAGTTAACAACAGTAAGTGAGTTTAGCTCACTGTAGAAAATTCACAAAGTTTTACCATACCTGGACTCTGGAAAAGCCTGTCACAAGATCATCTGTTTGGAAATTCCAGGTTGCGTTCAGGTTTGTAGTTCACGTCTTTCTTTCATAATGTGAAGCAGAGGATCCTTTATATGACTGGCAGCATCCTGCATTCATGGTATACTGAAGTTGAGCAAGCACTGCAGCAGCCTTCCAGGGTTTTGAATTACATGACTACAGCTGTTTAAGTTTTACTAAGGAATAATAGCACTATAGGTTTGGATCACTTCCAGCAAACTGTCAGATCTATAAACAGCTAGTACTTACTGCATAATGAGAACAAGCCTTGCTTTTTGTAGCCATAAATAGACTAATTGTATGTTATGATTAGTTGGGGGTTTATATCTGGAGCTTTAAAAATGCAGTATTTACTAAGATATCAAAAAAATAAAAGCCACTCTGTGCTGGAAAAAAATACAAATTTACAGTTGATTTCCTGAGAAGGAAGTTAATTAAAAAGTGAACTTTTGTTACAGTTTTACATTGGTTTAATATATAAATTGAAGTGGTATTTATAACTGCAATCTAAAAATAGTTATGTTTTGGATTATTGTAGTATCCTACTAAACTTCTACAGAAAACCAGGGTTTTAGAATGCAGTACTGTTTTAGAAACTTTCAAGTATATACTGTACCTTGAAACATACTCCAAAAGCAGTATGAAATGCCAAATTGTAAGACAATGGAAGTCTCCTAATGTTTAAGTAAAGACTCAGACATAAATTTCTTCATATACTGAGAAGATTCTCATATAACAAAATGCATGTGAAATGATAGCGATGGAGTCTGAGGAATATAACAGTTTAACTTTCCATCTAACAAAACCTTTTCAGAACAAAGGATGAGGCAGATGGGACAACAGTCTTGTTCTGATTGCTCTCTACTGAGCGTCTGTTTTCTTGTTTATGAGAATCATGCTGAGATTGTTGTGCAGTGACAGTGTGAAATTTGAAATGAGGGCTGAGGTTAGAGGAAAGTTAAGAACTACCTACCTCTGAGTAACTTTTTCAAAATGCCAGTAATTGGTTCTGTTTCCCGAAAGCATCATTCCTGCTTGTTTGGAAGTGTCATCATGAGCCGTAGGGATCTGCCTCTAGAAAGCGTGATCCAGTAGTAGTCAGGGAGAAGTGATCATCATCAAACTGGGAAAACCACAATCCTCCCTTTCCAGAGGACCGTGGGTTTGCTTGCCAGTGTATTTGAGAGCTCAGAAAGGAATTCCACAACTTTCTCCATTTTAGGATACTGGAACAGTGCTTAATGATTATGACCAAGTACTTAAGTGAACAGTTAAAACCAAAAAAAACATCGAATTGCATCACAGTTGGATAAAGGATTTTAAAAAGGTTTTTTTCCCCTCACTGGATGAACTAAACCAAAGGGAACTTTTGTAAGGTTAGCATTTCAGAATTAGTTGGAAAACTGTAGAGAAGTTATACTATAAACATTGAAATTGTGCTTAAAATATTATATAGGATGTGTGTTTTTCATGTTTTTTCGTGTTTCTTGGTTTTTTCTTTTGTTTTAATATTACAGTTCTTTTTATATGAGTTCTTCTATTGCCACTACTTCTGCAGGATTTGAATATTTATTTAGAAAGCCCTTCTGAAAAATGGGTGATTATGTTAAGGGTTGTGTGATTGGCAACTTAAGGACCAAGGCATTTAATTAGCTCGTTAAAACAGAGGCAGAAAACTGAGAATTAAGCAGACATTTTCGAGTCCATTGTTATAAAACAAGGCCATCTTTTCTTTGAATATTATGTTCTTATGTGGTAATAATACTAGATAAATTGTAGGCATGGGAGTTTTTGCACAAACTCATGGTAATTAAGATTTTATCTGTATGGTACAGATAGTAAATATTTTTATTAATGAATTTCAATGTATTTCTATAAAAATCTAGAGATCCTGTTGATTCTTGCTCAAAAGGTACCCTATTACACCACTGACATTCTCAGAGCCCCACCTAGAAAGCATAAGATATCTTTGTTCTGCTTCTGATGCTGAACAAGTATAGGTGGAAAATTTTCTGCTTTTAGACACAAAACTGGTAAGACCTAAGGGTATAAAGCAATTGCATATCATGCCTAAAATGTGTTACAGCAGTCTGTCACTTGCTGTGGGTAACAACAGCTGGATAAGAGAACACAAGCCACTGGGAAAAATAAATTTATCCCTTTCATTTCTTGACATCTGCGGGGTGTTCCCCCCACTCCAGCTTAATTGGGAGAATTCTCATTTTGGACAAATTCTGGCTTCTTTGGACATATCAAGCAACAAAAAAGGGGCCATCACTTGGGGATTGAATCTGAGCTATGTTCTTTATTTTTATTGAAGAAGAGGATGATTGTTTATATTTACTGAGTACAAACTTGTGTAACTGAAGAATAGTATAAGTTACACATGCTCTGCTATTTATTTTTAGAAAAATGCTAATTCAGGAATATGTTAATATAAGCTCCTTTTTTGGACACTGGAAAATTAAAAGAAAAATAACATGTGGAGACAAGCCATCAGTGTAATGTGCCAAACATCTGAAAGGATGTCACAATTCATTTTATGATTCATGACAAAGACAGGATACAAAAAAGATAGTCCCATTGTAAACTGAGCCTCTGGACAGAGGGAGCAAATTTGGGGTAATTACATCATTACTTGAAATTATAATTGGAGAATTAACCCTGATATGCAAATGAACCAAATTTATAAAAGTGTGAAAAACCCATGACCCAGGGTCCATCTTGGGTGGAGCCCCTCAGAGGCCTTTGACTCCCAAGGTGCACGTTTGAAGGCCCTTCAAATAAATACCCTCTTTATTCTCTTAATCATATGTAGCCTCTGTTGTCAGGTAGCCATTTCAAGGCATCACCATGTGCCCCAGAGAGTACTTCCTCAATTCTGAATGTTGATTTTCAAATTTTTACCCTCAAAGTGTATTCCCAATACTGGAATCGCAAAAGTGTTTCTTCAAAATCCCTTCTGTGCTGCAGACGGTGTTCTCCCTTGCAGGGTGGATTCCACAAATCCAGTCAGTTCTGGGAGAAAGACAGAATTGTAAAGTAGTGTATGTGTAGCAAAAAAACCCTGAATAAAAATTCATATTCTTTGAAAATAAGAAACTATAGAAAGATTAAACTAAATGAACTTTGATATTCTTATAAGCATTTCATAATTTCGCTGCAATTATTTTCTAAATCTATGGGGACAAATCTTTATCTGTGGTTTGCTCCATGTTTGTTTTGTTGTACTTTCATTTCAGATCATAGTATACTGTTATGCAATCAAGAAAAAAACTTGGGACTGAAAAATCCCGCAGACAAGGAATTTTATTTAACTGTTTACCTTATTTTATTTACATTTATAATTTATTTTTGCATTCACTTGTGATCTGTATATGCAAGAAAAGTAAGACATTTATAGAATGATTTTACTGCATCATGCAGGAAAAGTCTGTTTTGCAGAATTTTGTAGGACCTAAGATGCAATAACCTTCAAAATATTCTCCCTCACAACTGGTTTGAAAGATGAGGTTTAAGTGGGATTTTACTTCCCTGGGGCCAAGAATACAGTATTAAACTCCATATGTATCCTAACATTGATTCTCAGGCCAAGCTGTTCACTCTTCAGGCATTCTATTAAACACTGAAATTCCAACTGAGTTGAGAAAGCAATTGTTTTACTAAAGTGTACATAAAATTTCATATTTCTATGCCTTATCTTCAAGAGTGCCTGAAGTTTCATAGAGAATCCATAGGGGCCTTAGAAAAGAAATTTAAGATTTTACTGTTCTAGATGAAGGAAAATAAGAGAAATACATATGATTGCAGTAAGATCTAAATGTTGATTAATTTTATTTAATTGTGTCTGAACGCATATTTCACACTGGAACTTTCTCATCCTCATGCCTGAGATCTATTATCCAGTTTTAAGTCAAAAACCAGTACAAGTGAAAAAGAAATTAGAAACAATCTGTGCAGGGGTATTAACTGCTTCAGTATAATTTGGTTTGGCTTGCATGGAGGAAAACACTAGATTTCTGCTATTTGTGGTATCAAATGTCTATGTTAAGCAAACAGTGTTTTTCCAGATAGAGATTAAAAGTCTTTTAGACTGCACTTAACATTATACACTCCATACTGAATTCCAGCAAAGGGGATGCTATTTCTGTCAGGATTGCTGAGTTTGATCTGATTACCTGCTACCTACAATCTCTCCTTTGGAGAATGGGAATTTCACTTTATTTTAGGCATCTAAGATAAGATAGTGCCTAGAAAATTAACTTAATATATCTATATAGCAATTAGAGAGTGGGAGAGGTCTCCAGAGGTGATTCAGACCCATCTTGGGATCTTTGTTGCTCTTTGCTATACAGAGATCCCAGGATTCATAATTTTTCTGTTGCTGTGCTGCTTTAGAGCCGACAAGCAAGAGGCCTGTTGCAGGATTAGGTAAACTCTTGCTTGAATGACTTGGTCATGCCGTGCTAAAACAATTGGTGCTTCTTGACCAGCAGAAAGTATAGATTTCCCAATACCTCCCTTGGGCAGCTGCTTATGTGATATTCACCATTAAGCTGCTCCCTTTCATATGTACTGAAGATTTTGGGCTGAGGAAACGACGACAGGAGTATTTTATCCCACATTGCATATACCAATATGGTATGGAGTACAAAACTACAATCTGGACAACTGAATTTCATGTTCTGTCCTGAGAACTAGCACACATCTTTCCCCACTGACATTTTATCTTCTGGTGATCACTACCAGTAGAAAAGATGATTGATTGCCTTTGCCATAGTAGCCCTACGCTGCACCTGCTTGTTTTGCAATCATTTGGGGTGGACAAATTCAACCTATCCATGCTGATGATGAGGTCTGCAGTACTATCTGCAGATCCTCACTGATGTGTTATCCACATCAATCACATTCCCAAAGTCACAGTGTCCTTTTGTCCAACAGACACGTCTCAGTTGGAGGTGGTGTGACAGCCTAGAATGCACCAATAGGCTCTACATGCTCTGACCGTCTTGTGATTGCGAGATGGTTCTTTCTGTGCAATCCCTCTCTGCAGCCTCCCCTGCAACCTCACAAGATTCTGCTCTTTTTTCTTCATCTGTTTCTTAGAGTATAGCTGTTCCTGGAGGAGCCTGATCCAGGGTAACACAGCTGCACTATATCAGACCCCACCTTGAACACAGCTAGCTGTCAGAGGGATGGGACTTGATGGGATTTATATCACCATGCATTACCAGTAAAATATTTCCTCCATTTATTTTGATGGTAGGGTTTTCATTCATTTTGCAGGCTGTTACAGACGCACTGTAGTAAAAACAAATATGCTACACTTGTCCTGAACTCAAAACACACCAGATTATTTGCATCCGTAGTGCTAAAAGTGCCAGTGGGTGTCATCAGCCACACCATATTCTGTCTGTCTGTCTGTGAGATCTGCACAAACACTTTAATAACACATTTGACAGACACGAAGCCAGTTCCCTTCTAGTGCTGGCATCCCTCTGCACGAGGGAAAATGTGCAAAGAGGGCCACAGTCTCCTGAGAATGAGAGAAAAGACATTTAACATAAAAATATTTAAAACAATTGACGAAGAATCTGTTTAAAAGGCCACTTCAGCCTGAAAATAAAGAGCAAGCCAACCTGGGCATAAGTTAAAAGATGAGGCATTATGCCAGAAAAGAATAGACAGTCTGCCTTGATTATAACTTAAAGTCAGTTACTCCATTAAAAAAACTTCATGTGCAGAAGGAATCCAAACGTTAAATTTGCAGAAAGAAGAGCCGGAAACCCAAGGTGTGAATCTCCTCACTCAGTGTAAGATGGAAGTAAAGCAGGCTTGATTCTAGTTTCCACTGATAAGTAGTAGTGGGGACCACTCAGGTATGCTACAAATGCTGGAAGTGCAAGAACTGGGAGCCTTTCCTGGTTCATTGTTACCATACTGAGGTGTGATGGGTGATTAGCTGCTGCTCAGTTTCTGGCTAGTTTTTCTGGGATGATCTCCTATCTGCTAGTGGTGTCCACTGTCAGACAACAAAGCCTGTGCCTTACACAGCTGCTCCCCTCAGGAAAGGTAGCTAAGCACATCCGGCTTCTGCAGCAGCTGGAGAGGTGGGGCACAGCAAGAATCCCTACCACTATATTTATAATACAAGTTTCGTTCTTTGGATTCTTCTCTCCATAGGCCTTATTTGGTACCCAGGAGGACATGCCAGACTACTTTCTGTGGGTGTTTTGCAAATGAATTCCTGGGGCTGTGGTCTGAGCTGCACGGCTGGTGTGGAATCATGTAATCATTATGGTTGGAAAAGACCTCTAAGATCACCAAGTTCAACCATCAACTGTTTTATTACACAATTTCAAAACCCTGGAAAACAGTGAGCTCTCTACATGCAAATATTGGGGGGACTACTTCATGGGGAGGAATGGTTCACATCTGTGTTTTCTGTAGAAGCTAAAAAGAAACTGTCATTTACAAAGCATTTATATGTCAAAAGAAACACTTTGTATGCCTAACTGACATCTTTTGAATTTAAGCAATTAAAGAATTGTCTCAGAGGAATGATAAAAGCAATAAACTGAATTGACAGATCCATCTGTCCATTTGTAATTTCACTGAATGTTGCACTGTTAGAGTATGCATAGTTGTTGTGGTCCTGCATGCAGGATTCTGTAGAAGAGTTCGATATTATTGTGATTGCAGAGGACCTTTCCTTGTACCCCCTCTGAATTTAACACATATTTTACTGTGGACCTGGAAAGAAACAATGAAGATAGTTTATTACATTCAGAGCTTGCTTCAAACTGAATCTCAGCATCTACCATAGGTGAATAAATCATAAGGCTGGGAAAACAAAGGTAGAATAATAAGACAGTAATATTCATTGCTACTTCCATAAATGGTGTCAGCTGTAGAAAATGTTGAACCTGACTCTTGCTTGGCTAGAGGACACATTTTTTTAACAGATCCTTTGGATTATGCTGTTCAAATTTCAGAATAATATGTATACCTCATGGATCTGTTCTTCTTTTAGCGAGATTAATGCATTTCTTGTTTTAGTGAGCATCTAGGCATGACAAGATGTTATAGTATTGAAAAGATGTCAAACTTTCCCTGTATTGTTTTTGTTAGGCTTACTAAGACATAAATATTTAATTTCTTGTGTAAATTTGAGCTGATGTCTTCAGAAATACTGCCAATGGCTGCAATTTGATTCAAGATTTGCTAATCAGCAGAATGTTAACTCTTACAGACAGATGTATTTAAGTTAGAAACTGAAAATAAACCTGTATTTTTTGAGAGACTTTCTGGTGTTGGAACTGAGCTATCCTCTCAAATTACTTTAAAGAAGTAAGAACCAATTTAAGAGGGAAAGTTCTCCCCAAAGCAATTTTTTTTCAACTATTATCTAATTATGCTTGTAAGTCTTTCTCACTTGCGGTCACTTTCAGAAAATTTTGGTTGTCTTGTCTTCCTTTTTCATTGGTATATCTGAATTATGATCTTCCAGTTTATAAATGAGAGCATTTCATTTTTTTCAGTTTTAGAACAAATATAATATATGGGAACAGCATTCTGCTACTGATTTTGCCCATCAAAAAAACCCTTCCAGGCTTCTGCAAAAGAGATTGTTAACTAGATCACTGTCTCAGGTGTCTGCCATAATTCATGTCTCCAGGTACTTCTTCCTTTTCCTTTTGCTCCCAAGCATAATAATTATATGGAGAATTTCAGCGGTTTATGTGCCGCTTGCTCGCTGGAAATTACTGTTAAATGGATTATAACTATTTGTTTGAAATTTGACCATATTTTGGTCTTATATGGAGAACATATGGTGATTA
Source organism: Corvus cornix cornix (assembly GCF_000738735.6). Classification (NCBI taxonomy): domain Eukaryota; kingdom Metazoa; phylum Chordata; class Aves; order Passeriformes; family Corvidae; genus Corvus; species Corvus cornix. The sequence continues at coordinate 11,749,737 of NC_047057.1, read as the reverse complement.
TATTTTACTTGACAGCATAAGGATATGAATGTTTTATTTCACCTTTTCTCTTCAAAGGCTCAGGTTGAGAAATGCCAACAGATAATGTCTGTTGTCTTGCTTGACTCTCCAAAATTTTCAGGCACATCTTTGAAAACCCTTGCTGAATGTAAACTTTTGAAGGTCAGCATTGAAGGTTACTATAATGATCAAATAATTGTTAGTATAATGTATTTTTTAAATTCATTCAGATAATTTGGAATAAATCTTTCAGCTGATTTCAGTGGGTATTTGGATCATGCCTTAATGTATGTCAGATGTGCAACTTGAACCTTAAATATTTCAACAGAGAATAACCAAATTACTGATCTAAGTTTTAAGTTGATGAGTAACTGCTGCCCATACATCAGGCACATTCATGTAGCTGATTGCCAGAAGATTACAGAACCTGGTCTTAAGATGACTTCATCATTGAAGCATATCCTTGTACTGAATATGGCAGACTGCACAAGGTACTAGATCACATCAGATTTCTGTAACCATTGCCAAGGGATTGTAGTAAAGTTAATTATACTTTTAGTAAGTTCTGTTAACACATCTTTCATTTTTAAAAAGGAAATTCTTATAATGTAAGTGTAGCTATCTTAATATTTTGAAAAATATTTTATACATACAGTTTTTTGTTCCTGTATCATGTTTTTAAAAATCCGTTCATTATTACTCCGAGCAAAAAAATTAGCTGTAGATGTAGTGTCACTTAATAGCCATGGCATATTATAGTGCTGGAATGTGACTATGAAGAAGAAGAATATGATAACTGAAGACAATTCCATTGTCACAATTCTCTTGAAACTTGGATATTATTTAATTTTGTAAATATTGAAGTAATACTTTATAAATGTCTAATACTAAGATATAAATAAAACTGCCAAATTTTACAATTACCAAGAAAACATTGTAATGTATGTTATGAGGAAGAATATATTTTATGTAAAACCTTGTTTTCCACTTAAGGTGTGTTATGTATAAGTAGAAACAAAGACAAATGAAAGTAGTTTCAAAGCTGCACATTTGATCCCTGTTTTGTGGCACAGTGATGGAATCAAGGATGAGAGAGAACAGAGAAGGCAAAGCCTACAAACATTTCAGGATTAGCAGACCTATTAAATAATACAAAGAAGCTGGAATTGCTGTTGATCCTAAAGTTTCTGACACCATGAGAAGTTTTAGGGATTCTGCTTTAAAGTGTAACAAAAACACTTTTTGTGCCTGTTGATGTATAAAAATCTGGTAATATTGCCTGAAGGAGCACTGAAAAGTGCTGGAGCAATACCATGTTGGTAGTTTAGCTGAGTAGGTGGGACAGCTGCCTGCATTTTCTGGTTTAACATTTATCAGGCTGGGTTTTCCAGTCTGTCAGCCAAATCATGGGCTGTGAACGTGTTTGCACGTGTCTACTGCGTCTACTGCTAAAGAATGGCTGAATTATCCTAACAAAGCTTTTTAAGCACTAGTATAGGTATTGTAGAGCTCTGCACTTATTTTATTGCTTTTCCAGACACTTTCAAATGTTTCAGCATTAGCAAAGTTACAGATTTTAACACATCTAGACTCATGTGGTGGGTTGACCCTGGGCTCCAGGCACCCACCAAAGCTGCTCTACCACCTCAGCTGGACAGACAGAGAAAACACAGCCAAGGGTTTGTGAGTCAAAATAAGGACAGGGAGAGATCAGTCCCCAGTTACCATCACAGGCAAATCAGACATGACTTGGAGGAAGAAATTAATTTATTTCCAGTCAGATCAGATTAGGGTAATAAGAAATAAAACCAACCTTAAAACACCTTCACCCCACCCCACCTTTCTTCCTGGGCTCAGCTTCACCCCTGAATTCTCTGCCTCCTCCCCTCAGTGGTACAGGGGGATGGGGGAATGGGGATTGCAAATCTACCAATTCAGAATTCTTAGATTATAGGAAGTGACTACATATGAAAACTGAGGAAAGAAAATTATCAGATCATGATTATTAGAATTAGGAGATGTGAGTAAAAACGTGTCTGAAAATGGATACAGGCAATGTAGTGGCTCACCCCCCTGGCATATTATTCTAGTTTAAGAATGTTACCCCGTGTTTGATAAAGCAGCATATGGCCTGTGTTCTCACACAGTTGATCAGCTGTGTATTTATGGCTTGATTATTTAAAAAGTTATAATGTGGTCATTTCAGCCCTCAAGCTCCGTGTGGTTACAGAATAAATACTTTTTAAATTCAGTTTACTTCATTGCCAGGCTCAGCATTCCTTATGGACTTTATGGAAGTTAGTTATTCTGAAGTTACATTTCTTAAACGTATCTGTCCTCTTGAATGGAAAACAACTGCACTGTGAAATAACACCAAAACTGCCACAGTGGTTGAATTATTGTAGGGTGACTTTATGAATTCTAGCTTCTTCTGTACCTTGTGGTCAGACAATGAGGCCCTGTTCAGGTTATCAGTTTATTAGTAGTGCTGGGACTTTGGGATTTGCAGTGATTCTCTGTGCTGAAACAAACTGTACAAGCCAAAATATGATTCTGTCCTACAGAATTCTGGGATTAATTTTTTATTCATCAGGGAACACAAAAGAAATACTGGGAATGCATTGAAAAGCTGATTTTACAGTAATGTTAAACATACCAGAGATATGAACTGTATTGAAACACCCAAGCTGTAGTCAGGTCTCCAAAGCTCTCAACTTGGCTGAAAGCTTTTCTATCTACTTCATTTTTACAGCCTCTGTGTATAAGTTAGCCATGTGCAAGACATGCAATTGATTGAGTGAGACTGAGGAAGGACTCACGTTAACTCTTCACGCAGGGTACAGAGCAGCTACTGCACACAAATGCTACCAATGACTTTTGCTGCTGCTGTGCTAGAAGACCATTTTTTCTTAAAATTATTTCAGTCCCTTAAATTAAAAGATATATTAGTACAACTATTACTCTGCAATGTTTAAACGTGTTCTGGTTCTTTCTAGATTTGTTTTCCAGCCTCTGACTGCTGGAAAGGTGATCATTTCTGAGTGCTGGAACTAATGGAAGTTCTCATAATCTCCAACAGACTTTTTTCCAGAAAGTTCAGTTTTTCAGCCATTCCAAGGAGCAGCATCTTTCTAATTGAGCTATTAATTATTCTGACTCTTCTGGGGCTTTAAAGGTCTATTTTAAAAATACCATCATTAATTTTTGCTTAGCTACAACATTTGCTGCTGAACACAAATTGTGTATTGACTTGTATGGAGTAGGAAAAGTAGTGAGTATAAATATTGCCTATATTTCTCTTTTAGGGTCAGTGATGGATGTGTAAGGCCATTTGTACAAGGTTCTTCAGGAGCTAAGCTATGAGAGCTGAGTGTTAGCTCCAACAGAGGCACTGCTCTCCACTGTGGTCTAGAAAACAATTGCTTGTGAAAGAACTACTAATAAGGTATCTTCAATATGTCAAACTGCTGAAACTGGAAAGCAAAAAAAAAAAACACTGAGGGGAGTCAAGTTAAAAATTGGCAGGTCCTGCCTTGTGAACACTGTTTCTTTTACTTTTGGGACAAACTCTTTGCACTGAACACAGAAATCTAAGAGAATCCTTGTCAAGAAAACTTTCCATAGAGAATATTCACTCGGTCACTGTCCAAACACAATTCTGACCAAGAACCTCATTATTTGGCTTTAACACAGAGTTTGTAAAAAAAAAAAAAAAAAAAAAAAATTGAAAAAAAATTAGAATGCCTTTATCTTTTTTGTAGGCCAGTGTGTATTAAAAAATTAAGCTAAATAAACAGGGTTGGGGGATCCAAGAAGACTTCACTTAATGTGCTCCTTTAAAATATCACAAAATTGCATCTGAATGAAATGTATGCTGCCTTGAATTTAGTCCCACAATGTTACAACAAAAATGTTTTCTTTCTCTTTGCCTGCCACAGCTAGTCTTTTAAAATGCTGTGCTGCTTCTTACTCTAGTTTTCACATAGCACAACCCATGACCTCGGCAACAAGCCAAGCTTTTTTTGCTTATACTGTGTTGCTAAGGCTTTCAGTTTTCTCTCTCCCACAAGACAGATAAATTAGCTCAGAAATTGACCATTTTAATTTTTGCAATTTCTGACTCCTGGTACTAGGAAAAAACTTGTGGGTTTTGCTGTTTGCTGTATTTAAGTATGTAAATTCATGCACATATAAAATAAATGTATTAAATATTAAATACATTTCCTAGTCTTAAAACATTACTTGATGAAAGAAAATCTATCAGTCTGCTCTGTAACAAGCTACTGTTTGTATGCTTTGACTTCATATTATACATTTTATTAGCATATAGAGGAAGTCATACTAGGATCTCTTTCAACTTAGACTTTCTAAGTATTGGTTTAAAAATGCAACAGAGAACACCATGTTTCATGTGCAGTAATCAACACCCATATGCTGTATTGATTAAAGAAATATTGTAAGGCTCATGTGCTTTCCAGCAGTCTGTGCAGTGGATCTCTCTTGCTTTTCCTGTCTTGCTGTTTAGTGTTTAAAACTCAGAAGGTGCAACTTAAATTTGCAATACACAAGAGAATTTTCCTCTCTGTTTTTTCAAATGACAGCAGAATCATTCTGCCCATCAAAGCAGAGCAGAATTTATTGCAATAAGGATGATATATACTTATAGGAAGGATAGGGGAGAAAAGATACAGTAGAGTGATATTTTCTTATATACTTGTGTCTCAGGTATGACTGACAATCAAAATGGAAGTTCTTCCCCAGTGTTGGTGCCTTTCTCTTCTATTGCTTCGTACTCTTCCTAACAATGCCCAAAAAGTGAATGTTCCTTTTGCAATCTGTTTTTCTTTCAGGGAATTTGTTGCATTTGGGTGAAATATATTGAACAAATATTAAAGAAATTAATTTTAAAAATCCTAAATCGACACCCCCCCCTCCAAACAGTAATTAAAATATAGTGCTAATAAAAAATTCATTAAAAGTCTAATGTTTGGAGAAGTTTATATATTTATCCTGAGTCTACTACTCAACTGAAAATTGTAAATTGAATAACAGTAATTATTGCATATGTTCAGATTTTGCATAGATATTTTGATATTGCATAGAACATTGTGTATTTTGCATGAATAAAACATGCCTAGGGAAAATTGTGAACACTAGCTAGAATAAGGGAATAAGGTAAAAAATTCATGTCATGTTTAAGTTGTGTGTGTGATAAGTGTCTTGCTAAATAAGACCATTCATTAACAAAATCAAATATGCAATGAAAAGGAAGTGAACTTCAAGCATATGAGAAACTGGTGACATAATGAAGTTTCTGTACTTTTCTCATTAGGCCTTTGACTATATTGCTCTTACTCTCAGAAAATACACAACATTAAATTAAAAACCCACACAAGTACATTTTAAACATTAATTTTTTCACTCTGTTATTTTAGCATTCATCCTTTTGCATTCCAGAAAATATGTCCTTCTTTATTCAAAAAAAATTTTTTTTAAACAACTCACGCTTTTTAAGTCTCAGTAACATTTTTTGATAGTGGGAAGAACATCTGGTTTTGTCATTCTTGAAGTACTAGAAATTAGTTTCTTAAAATTATAAAAAACTTAAAAGAATCTTAGAAATCAGAAGATTTGCAACTTGAAGACAACATTTCTTTAAAAAAAAAGCAACAATGCAATGACAAAGATGTTGAGTTCTTTGAAAAAAGTTTAACATCTTTGAGAAAGTTCCCTTTTTTCCTAGCTATCCTTCCATCCCTCATTGTTTTGCCTCACATTTTACTCCTCTAAATTCCTTGCAATAAGGACTATAGGGTTTTAAATTGAGTATGGTGCATGTGTCCATGAATGCAGATATAATGTTACAAAAAATTTTAGATATTGTAAAATTATTTACAATATATGCAAGGGGTCTGAGCTTCTATTACCAAGATGGTAACATGAGCACTTACGACCAAAATCTGTCTGTCTCATGAAAGCACACTCACTGGAACTGCTTCCATGAGTTAGAGAAGCAGTTTTAGTCAGGAGTTTTATTCTCACACTCTCCATATTTTTGTTAAAATGTCTTGAATTTTCCTCAATGTCTACATGAAAAGCTCTGGCAGCTTTGCTCCAAGAGTGAGTGTGAGAGCCTGCAGCTGCCCAGCTTCCCTCATTCCAACACAAGCTGCTGATGCATATGGCCTGGACCACCCATATTCCTGGGACATTAGAAAAGTAATTAAGTATAAAAGTGTCAGGATATTTGAAGAAAATGTCTTCAATCAAGCAGGATTTAGACAGAAAAACATAGCAAAGAATAATAAAAGAAACTTAGTTGACTCCTGAGTTACATAAAGCATCCAGCAACAAAACCAGTAGATGCCCTGACAAAGGCTCAGGAAAGCTTAATATCAGCAGTGAGTTACATGCAGTGTAATAATGAGGAAGAAAAAAAAATAGCCTGAAACATAAAAAATAGGTAAAATACTTTAAAAATGGGAAGAACCCTGAAACACTTTTGAAATCCATGATAAAAAGGATGTACAAAGTACTCAGAGAAATATTGTCTGCTTCTGCACTTTCTTCTGCAATGACTGTCATGCACAAAATTTTCTCTTGTAATAATCTAAGACCCCATTCTCTCTTCGGGCTGAATTGCTGCTGTGTGTGTAGTTACTATTTAAAGTTGAGGATGCTTTGTAATCACTGGGCACTCCACAGTAGAGGTTATATGAATATGTAAACACTTAGCTCCATTTTCATTTTTATGTGTTAATGATCTTCACATCCTGACTGGTCCTGAAGACCAGGCTGCAACATAAATGTTTACTAATACTTCAATAATGAGTTTCTAAATAGGGGGAAAAAACCCCACCCAAACAAAAGGGGCATTTTGACTTTCCATAATTATCTAGAGGAATTTTTTAGCACTCTTAGTGGGATTCTGAATCTGCAGTGAATAGAATCCATAGCCTGGCTTTGCTTTTTGGTCTGTTAGAAAATTAGGCCAGTAGGACTGAGGAATAGCCTTGTAAAGGTTAAGAAAAATATATCATTGTGTCTAACAGATACAACCAGCTACAGACTGCAAAGGAATTAGTTGCATTTGATTTCCAAAGGAAAGGATATGACAAATCCCACACATTCCCAAGACAGAGAAAATAAAAAGTTAAAGTATATTAAAGTGGGCTCCAAATTCCAGTTTGCTTAGGAGAATGAAGAAAGAGAGAATTTAATCTGGAGACTTAGAAACTTAATGCTGCATAAAAATAGGAAATACTAAACCAGAGTAATTGTGATCAATGCCAGATGTGCCAGCACCTGGAGTCCCAATGCAAATCAACTGGAATTAAAAGTGCTTAGCAATGCTGAAAATCGGGCTTGATATTTTTACAGGATACTTTGTTGCAATGTAATCCCTGTCATCTGGACTGTCTCAAGAAACATTGGCAATCGTAGTTTGTAAACTATGATCTGGTCTAAGCACAAATGGTGTTAGGTATAGAAATTAAATGTTATGGCATGCGTTATACAGGGGGATTTCTGCACTGCAAGAGAAAAAAGTCCCTACAGCTCCTGAAAACAGATCTGACCCACCTTTATATTAGCTCAGATATTAGAAACAGTACAGCTATGTTTGCATAAGAACTTACCCATTTTCCAGGAGGTTTTTACTATGTGAATCTGAACTTTGTTCTGCCACATAGGTGTTGTTAATAACAAAATGAATCTGCATGGGAGGAATTGCATTCTTCTCTTCTAGTGTTCAATCCATGACACTGGTGCCTGACTGTGGCTAATCTGTGCAGAAATCTGTGCATTTTAGAGGATAAACTGAGTCATTTAATAGTAAATGGTTCAGACATAGATGGTGGAAGACACCTTTTAAGAGCTGTCTTCCAGGACTGGAGTCACTTTGGGGTCAATCTGTTTGGTTTGGAGTATGAACAGGAAGCAACAACTGTATATCTCTGGAACACAAAGATACATTACAGATGCTGACCTTGAAGGTTGCAAAGAGATATGTGAACAGAAATCTCAGAAGAAGTTGGAAATACCCTAGCACATGGTTATTGTTAGTGAGAGACAGTACACTCATTGCAATCTGCAGTAGAAAGGCAGAGATTTTCAGCATGAGACTATAAATAATGAAGAGTTGTTCTTTAGTATGTCATAACCTCAGGTGGCTTTTGTCTCTAGCAAGTGAAGACTCTCACCAACTGATACAGTCAATACTCATTTTCTCACCTACAGAAACTATGGTGAAATAATAAATGATGTTCTGCAAATGTCTGTTTGCCTTATAAGTAACTGAAAAAGAACAAAAATGTAAAAGTTACTTGAAAAAACCAGCTGTTACAGATTATTAAGAAGTTTCTTTTTAAGTTGTTTTCAAAATGGAAATGATAATATATATGTTATAGAAGAGATGCTGGCCAAACTCTTCCCTTTCTCCATAGCAATGGAAGATTCATCCAAGATACAGGAATGATTTATTTACACTGAAGGGGAAATATGTTTTTGGAGAGTGGTTGATCTGAGAGTGGGTCATCCTAGTCTGTGTGTTGCATGGTATTTGTTTTGCCAGCATCTGTTTCCAGGAGTTCCAATATGATAGCTCCAACCATATCTTCCATAAATGTCAGGAGGTTTAGTACAGAAGATGGAATTTTCTAGAAATAGGTCAATACCCTGGATGGGGATCCCTGACCTTATATATCAGGAAGTCTAATAAAATTAGTGATAATTGACTCCTTTTTATCTATGTTAGATACAAAAATAATAGTTAAAAATTTCATATGGATTAAACTTCCTGTATAGAGCTTGTTTCAAGAGGTTTCTTTTTGGAAACATGAAAGTTTCATAGTTTTTCTATGTAATACACAATTCCAAATTATATTTCTTATCTTCCAAGTCTTCACTCTTTCCCTTCTTAAATCTGTAATTTTAAATGAAATGCCTCAATGTAGGTGAAAAATTGATTTTCATTGATAAAAAATAGTTGTTCTGTGATTCAATGTCACTTTAGTCATATAAAATGATTATAAATTAATTTTGAAGTCATAGCAGCATTAGTTGTTGTGTAGCAAAAAAGTCTTTATTATATTCTTTACTATTTCATTAGCAAGTGCACTAAAGTGGTGCCACTTTTAAGTAAAGAAAAACACAAGAAATTATTTCCTTGAGATCATCCCTATCAGACCATCAGTCTTTGATGTAAGGAATTCAAGTTCTGGCATAAACCCATTTTAGGTTTATGCATATAGCTATTTTATTGTCTTTAACAGGAGGGCTCTGGTCAACAAAAATTTGAAATCTGTACATTTTCACTAAGCTGTTGAAAGTAACTCTCACTACATAACTGCATCTGCTGAGAAAAATGCAAACTCTCCATGTTTTCATAAGTAGCCAGGATTGGAAATCTCTTTTGTTGTTCCATTTTTTGTTTCTATTCAGCTTGTGAGATTTCAGGAATCTGCAAAATTTGAACTCCAGCCACACTCTTCCAGCATTATCATTACAGTGTCCACATCTGGATTCCAGACACTATCTACGTGTGCTTATTTTTTTAGGACGATACTTTCTCTCTGCCTACAATTAGGCAGTGCTGTTCACTGCATAATTTTAAATAATTTATTAACCACATGGAATAAAGTGGTAACTTTGTTTTCCCGTAAAGTTTACTTTATTGATATGAAGTACAGAGATATTCTGCTGTGATTATCAGAAAGAATTTTACAAGATCAACAATTAATTCTCCTTTAGACTAGAACATTTAGTATCAGAACATTGTTCAGTTTCCTGGTGTACGAGCAGTAAAATCACAAAGTATCTTTAGATCCTTTTGAACTCCTGAAATGGGAATTTATCAAAGTTTTCACCTCCTTATTGTCTTGAATATGGGTGTTGTTCATACACTTTTGAGTGTGACTGCACCATTTCAAATGTTGTCTTGTGCCATAGCTGTAGCCATAAAGCCCTTAATGGTAAGGCAGCACTTCTCAGATATTTGGTCTTAGCAAACAGTATGGGAAATAAACACTAGTAGGTAACTTTACAGTAGTAGAAAGAACCATCCGTCTTGTTAGGAATTTATATCCAAATGAGAGCACTTATTTTTTTGTAACTGAGAATTGTTCCTAACTATATATAACAGAAATGATTAAATCATGTATTTTTAATGGTATCAGTTTCGTGCCCATAAACAGTTGCAGATCATAAGGCTGCAGGTACAGCCAATGCATCACATAATCCCAGTCTTCAGCTTCTACATTTTTTCCACTATAAATCTTCAACATCCATCATTTTATAGCCATATATTGTAAAAATGAGTCAGTTGTTGTACCACAAGGGCTGCATCTGGATTGAATCTTGTTGTCCAATATACACGCCAGGCAACTTGCTTCTTTAGGAATAATTCTGACTTGTCTTTCATGAATGTTCTGTGTAAAGTTCCATGTTTTTAATAATGACCAAGTATGTACATCTTGTGCACCTCATGGAACGTTGTGTGGTGCCAGTGTTGCTGCTCTCAGAGGAGAATATTCATTTCTGCATTGTGCCATGCTTATGGCTAAGAAGCTATTTCAGGCATCTCATTGCACAGAGGAAGTTAAAAAAAAGACTGTCAAAAAGAAGTGTTTCTGCTTTCCTTGTGTGCCAAATGAATTTGAACTTTTTGAGGAAGAAAGCAGCAGCAGGGAGCACATGTAGGAGTTGCAGAAGCCCTGTTTTCATGGATCTGGGGAAGGCAGGAGAAAGAAGAAGAGATATGGAGTAATTCGAAACAAAATGACAAGTCCTTTTTCGTAAACTGAATCTAAAGGTATGATTTTATGGAAAAATTGCAGAGTAATCCCATTGTAATACTGTTGCCTGTTCCCAGGCATTATAACAGTATGTAAACACTTATGAGACCCCACATGTTGAAAATAGGATCCTTGTTCATTCATAACTCAGACAATGCTCACTTATTGAGCAGCAATTTAGTATTTGATCTTTTCATTGATGTTTTTGTGTGTCCTCAGGCCTATTTATACAGAATGAAAGATGTGCAGTTAAGTTAGAAAATTACATTTTCTTCATATGGCATTTGATTTTTTATAGTGTCTAAATGTTTTGCAAACATCATTTACCTTCAGAACCTCTTCTGTTATTTTCTCTATAGACATGGAACCAGGGATACAGAGATGAAGAGAGCAAACAGCTCCAACTCTTTTGATTGCAAATATAATTTGAGTGCTATTCGCAAAACTATGTAGGGGTTGACTTAAGAGTAAATTCAGAACCTAACTTTGAAGGATATTTTAAATATATATGTAGACAAGCTATGCTAGTAAAAACAAGATAAACATATCTAACAGGCATTGAAATCTTGGCTTCGGCTTGTGTTACATACCCTAGCTGAGAATGTAGTGATTAAGCCATCACATCTGAGGCCTAATTCTGGAAGGAGTGGAGTTTCTCTTGCACATGGATAAAAAACATTTAGTTGCTGGGTGTAGAATGTTTCTGTATTATAGGTGAAAAACAGCCCATAAATCTAAGATTGGAATAGGAAGGGTAGAGAAGCCAATTAATATAAATTCTGAATTTTCCACTCTAACCAATCCTAGGTTCAAACATTGACACTCTAATATTTTTAAAATAAAACAAGGACCCAAAGCCCAAGAAGCACTGCCTTGATATAGCTGTACATGAGACAAAAAGAAAAAGGAAACCAGAGTGAGGATACAGATTAAAAATTTAGAAGTACAATCTATGAAACAAATTTCAGATTTCATAAGTTTCTTTCAGTCTGTTTAGGTAAGACTTGTGAAAATTGCACAGAAACACATAATCTTTTGTCATAACAAAAAGAATATTTTCCAGTGATCAGCCCTGTGTTATTGTGCAAGTTCCTGTTTTACATAAGGAAAAATTAGCTGTGTGTTAGTGGCAATAGTTTCCGCAGAGGTGATTTTCTCAGAATGATAAATATATAAAATTTGTGCATAATAAATACATGCATTTTAGTGTCTGTGTGTGTGTACACATTTTATTTATCCACGTGGTCCTTAATATGTTTACCTCAGGACTAATTCTTTGAAAAGCTTCATGTAATCAGTGGTTTTTATTCAATCTACTATGTGAATTTCCTTCTTTTCCCTGTAGAGGTAGAATTGGTATTCCAGTAAATGACAAATTACTCTGGCCTTAGGCTGAAATTAGCAGGCCTGGAAGCTAGCTCCGTGACAAATTTAAGGCATCTCCCCATGTTTTGAGGCTGGACACGACAGAATAGGAGAGATTCTGACTGACACTAAAGCTCTGGTAGAGCTGCAGACTGTCCTGTGATCCTCATGTCGTGGGGCTGTCAGGTGAAGAAACACAATTTTAGGCATCTCTTTTCAAGACGTTTCCAGAGAAGGCTTCAATAGAAGGCCTAACTTCCCCTTCTTTTTGTAGGCCTAGAAGTGATGGTTTTCAGGCTTGCAAAAGATTCAGGCTGAAAGGTAAAAAAAAGTTTCAGAGTGCAAAGGAGAGAAGTGTATTTTAAAAATCTATGTGACCTTTCACAGGAATTCCATTGTTATTTTCCAAGACTATCTGATTACAGGGCTTATGAAAAAGCTAATATCTGAGTTATAAAGGTGCTGGAATTGAAGTCAGTAGGATCTGTAGATGTTTATTCACTCTAAAAACTGGGATAGTAACTGTAGTCTACCAGTATCACAGTTAACTGGCCTGAACTCCACAGAGCAAATCAGAACCCAGAACTCTCAAGTGACAGTCCTGAAGTGCTTACCCATTCCCATCCAAGAAAATAATGTGATTTATACAGACACAGTTTTCTGTTCAGAAGAAAAAGAAAATGAAAAAGAAAAAAGAGAAAGAAAAAGAAAAAAGAGAAAGAAAAAGAGAAAGAAAGAAAGAAAGAGAAAGAAAAAGAGAAAGAAAAAAAGAGAGAAAGAAAAAGAGAAAGAAAAAAAGAAAGAGAAAGAGAAAGAGAAAGAGAAAGAAAGAGAAAGAGAAAGAGAAAGAGAAAGAGAAAGAGAAAGAGAAAGAGAAAGAGAAAGAAAAAGGGAAAGAGAAAGAAAGAGAAAGAGAAAGAGAAAGAAAAAAGAGAGAAAGAAAAAGAGAAAGAGAAAGAAAAAGAGAAAGAAAAAGACAAGAAGAAAAAGAGAAAGAAAAAGAAGAAGAAGAAGAAGAAGAAGAAGAAAAAGAAAAAAGAGAAAGAAAAAGAGAAAGAGAAAGAAAAAGAGAAAGAAAAAGAAAAGAAGAAAAAGAAAGAAAAAGAAGAAGAAGAAAAAGAAAGAAAAAAGAAAAAGAAAAAGAAAAAGAAAAAGAAAAAGAAAAAGAAAAAGAAAAAGAAAAAGAAGAAAGAAGAAAGAAGAAAGAAAAAGAAAAAGAAAAAGAAAAAGAAAAAGAAAAAGAAAAAGAAAAAGAAAAAGAAAAAGAAAAAGAAAAAGAAAAAGAAAAAGAAAAAAAAAGAAAAAGATTTTATGCACAAAAAAAGGGCATTTGCAGCCAGTAGTAGAATGAATGTATTTGGGCCTGGTTCTCTAAGCAAAAAAAGTTTAGTTTCTGGGTTGTGCTCAATTTAAACAACCCAAATTCAACATGTTTTAATAATATAGTGGAACTTACATAAATATTAGTTTAATGAATCCACAGTATAATATATTAGCAATGGAAAATAGCCCCTTAATGCATCTCTTCTTTTTCTAGCAACATTCCCGGTCAACAGCTGAATGTCTTCACTACTAATGAAGGGTACCTAGAGAACTGAAGTGTCTGCAGTGGATCAAAGGACTGATGTACACGTATTGTAACTGAGTTCTGCAAGGACACAGAATACCTGGAACACTGCCATGTCTCCTGCTGCCCTCAGCTGACAGATGAAGCTGTGAAAACGATGGCACTGCACTGCCAGAGTAAAATCTGTCAACAAAGTGAGTTGCCCAAAGGTAGGTATAAGAAATAGGGTGATAGTTCTGGGATTGGTATTGCAAAGTATTACTTACTATTTCATCCAGAAATTTGATTCAGCTGCTTTTCTGTGAGTTTTGAGACTTGGCTCTTGAGAGTATTTGGCATTTTTCTAATGACTGCAGTTACAGTACAACAGTGTCCATGCTGTATCAGGTAAAAGTTTGTCTCTCCAAGGGTTGATGTCTAAAGAAGGGTCAAGAGAGAAGAGCTTTTAGTGATACTTCCTGCAAATACTCTCTCAGGTTCTGGTGTTTTGGGTGCTTCCAAAGGATTGTGGCTTTGTTTAAATTACTCTTGATTAAATTATTCTTGATATTTTTTTCATGCTTGTTTTTTTCCAGTGCTTTTTCTGAACCCAGGTAAAGCATAAGCTGAGGCATTAGAACTTAATACCTGTGTCTTTACATGGCAGGGGAGTGGCTACTTTGAAATAGCAGAGGCCTAAAAGCTGAAGCACTCAGTGTTGAAATTAAATTATTTAGATTAATGTTCATCTGTAGTGAAACTTAGTTCCTCTTTACCATGAGCTTCTATTACAGCATTTTTGCTTCTTGTATTTTCTGTATCACTTCTTTTTGACTAAAGCCTTGCATCTTAATTATGTTTTTGTTGTATCTGAATGTGTGTTCCCTTTTGAAATTATTGCTCTTATGAAAGCCTATATCCCTTCCCTGTACCTTCTGACTTAATAGCTCTGGCTTTCATGCACTTAATTATTTATGTGGTTTTAATTATTTTTTTAACAGCAAAACCAAATACTTGCTTCATTTTGAAAATAAGCTTGCAAATGTAATTCTTAAAATGCTGATTTCATTTTTTGTTTAAATTTCATGGGAGAAATTGTAATGCAGCTTCCATCACTATCACATGGCAATGAACAAGTTTATTACTACTTCTGGAAATGTTAATCTTGAAGTATCCTTTAAAATTTTGCTACTCATTGAAACAGTTACCCCCTTTTTTCCCCACTGAAGTGCTCATGTACTGTTTCCTTCCACAATAAGTCTGCAGCCATCACTTGTCCCTGCCTTCCTCCTCACCAACACTCATCTCCATAACCCTTGACTATTCTTTCAGTCCTCCATACATCCCCTCATTCCCTGCAGTGGCTGAACACAGCCCCTGCACAACTAATTTGAGATTATTTTGCTGACTAATTAGCCAGCCCTAAATTTAGATATTCTCTGGTCGAGTTGTTTGCCTTCCAAATGTACATAAGTTTCTCAGCCTCTATGCCAAAACTCACTGGCTGTGTTTCAGATCTGACAGGCCACTCTCCATCGTACCACTAGCACTTGGTTTACATCTTACAGATACCTACAGAACATGATTAATTATAATACACATGAGCCTTAATCTCCTGCATCCTTTGGTTTTAGATAGATATTAAGCTATTTTTTCCACAATGACAGTGGTAATAGAAGTTGTGCATGAAGATCTTCCCAAAGTATTTGAAGTTAGGTAGTGGTGTAACCAGTCCCGTGTGCCATGCTCCCCACAACACGTTATATACCAACACAGGAAAACAAAACAAACACCATAAAATGTCAGTAAATACATTTAGGCTGGCAGTTGGGAGATTTTTGGGTTATCACAGCAGTGAATTGTAAAGCTTTCTGGGAAGGGACATGGGAAAAACTATTAAGGAATGTTAGTACGGCTCTTGGTGAGGGAATGGACTGGGTCATACTTTGCAGTTCCTGCAAATGGGAACAATGAGTCAACTCAGTGACCTAATAATCCCTTTCCAACACTTTGTTCCTAGATGGTATCTTTTCCTTAAACAGTTACAAAGCCAATCTGTTAAATGCTAATACCCTACTATTTTCAGAAAAGAACATCTTCCACATAAACCTACCCATAAGTTTACAAGTCTTTTTTTGACTTGGATCCAGCTTGCAGCTCCATAAAATGAGATGAGTACACCTGTGGATGTTAAAGCTAATGGGTCTTACAAATCCTTTGGCAATCTGTAGTGTAAATTGAGGGTATCCAGCTGCTAAGTAAAGAAATATTTTCCACTCAGAAACTGTTTAAAAATTGTCAGGAGATTAAAGTCAAAATGAACCTGTTCCAAAGGATATATGTTAAAGTGTCCTGCAACATTTGATATATTACATTCAAGAAAAAGAATTTTAAAAACCATAGGAAGATAACATGGGAAAAAAATAATATAGAAATACAAGTACATTTAGAATATTTTGAATGTGCTATGCAGGTTACTCTAAAATTAGAAGTTTATCACTTTAATCCTATATTCTGGGGCAAATCAAATGTCTTTCAAGAAACTCCAGTGACTTCAGTGGAAGTGCTGTGAGTCTCCATGTCATGGTTCTGTATACCTAGGGCAGGTAAAAGTCATTTTGCAAATGCTGATTCTATAAAATATTCAGCAGTACTGTTCTGAGCCTTATTCAGGGAATGAGCCTGATTCAAGGGTATTCTTATTTCATAGGAAAAAAATGAAGTTGCTGTGGGAAATATTCTACACATGAAAAAATACAGCAATAACTGAAAATAAATCTCTGGTTAAATGAACTGGCTTTTTAAATAGCTAAGTTCCAAAGACACAATAGAATGAACAATGAATTCGGTCATTCAGTCCTCTAAAGGGAATAGGATCAAGAGAATGACAAATGTAGATTTTTCTAAATGCATCTGATACCCATTACTGACTTCAGAGTCAGCAATTTCTTTTTTTTTTAATAAGAATATTAATCTACTTGATATTATTTTAATCTATTTATTAATCTATTGCAGACCTTAATATTGAGCATATAAATAGATCTGGAATAAGCAAAGCACATCTACATTCCTCTGCATACCAGGAGGACTATCATGAGATAGTGCGCTAACTTTTTGTTCCACAACCACAGGTTCCAGCTTTATCTTGCCTCCTTGTCCCTTTTAGGTTCTCATGAGACTGGCTGTTCAGAACATGTGAAACTCTCATCTCTCTTTCCACCCTGCCACTCCAGTGATTTTAATCAAATATCTTTACAAGGTTTTTACTATGTTCCCTCCTTTTGTTTGGTCCTGAATGAACAAGGTAATTAAAGTATGTGCATAATGTGTTCTTGACTATTCCCACTGAGGTCAGTGGAGCAATTAGTACCTTGCCTGGTTGCTTATGTATCTTGAAGACTCTGTGTGTCATGTTTCTCTCAAATACAACTTCCAGCATTAATGACAATGAGTTCCTGAAAAATGAACTTGTGAGGTGAAACTAAGCAGCTGTGCTGCAGAGCTAAAAAAAACCAACCACACATTCAAAAAGTCTTGTGAGACACTCATTTGTAACAGAGAACTGAGTTAAAAAACTGATACAAAGTGGATCCTAATAATTTAGTGAGAGCAATGCAATAGCATGAATGCTGAAGGCTTATATCTGCTACATGGACATATAAGGCTGGGAAAGTTAAACCATTCTCAGTAGGTGAAAAAAAACCACAATACTTAAGACTAGACTGGATACACAGTTAACTAATATCTAATATTAGAAAGTGACAGTTTCTGTGGAGGCTCTTGTAGAGATTCAGAATTCTGCAGTGCCAGAACCCTTACTTCAATTTTAAAACATAGTTTTCCTACAAATCAGACACTAAAGTTGTGCTCTGTGGTTTTTTTTTTTTTTTCATCTATTCAATAATCTTCTAACGTCTGCATGTCTTGTTGCTTCATTTACAGATGATTGATACGTGTATCCAACACTTGGCTGCAGCGTGCCATTGTCTCTTCCTCTTGGACATCTCAGGTTTTACTCATCTTACTGACTATACCTGAAATAACTTTGGAAAGACTGTAAGCAACTCCAAATTCTCATGACATTTTGTACTGTAGAAAAATTACAAGGAGGGTATTTCCTAATTTTAATTCCAAGGTGGTTGTAAACCCTAAAACTTTTTTCTTCACTGGCATCACGGTGCCATGCTAGGTATCTGGCTTGAGCCATCTAGCTTCTTTATCTAGGGGGTGTCCACATTGGTGCCTTAGGATTCTTGTGGTCTGGTGGGGTTATCTACATATTCTAGTGTCAGTCAGAAGTGAGGAGAAATACAGACTTCACGTCACTTTATGGCAGACAATGTCCTCTTACGGCAGTTTCTAGAGACATAGGACACTACCTCAAGGACACATGGGAACACGAATGAGAAAACCAGGCTGGGCTCTCAGCCATCGCACTGTGTACTTGAGCTCACTCCAAGGGTTTGTGGGGGCCTGGTTCCCAATGACTGAGTGTCAGTATATGGCAGAAGTAGATGTGAGCCTGTGCTCAAAACACAGCATGGTTACAGCGAGTGACTCAAGCTATGGTGCTGTGACCACTTTCCCAGGGAACCTGTTGCAGTGACTGACCAGCCTCTCAGTAAAGAACCTTTTGTTAAAGTTCAATCTGAAATTCCCCTGACACAGCTTATGCCTTATCACCGGCAAGCACCTCCTCCTCAGCCTTCCCTTCTCCAAGCTGAACAAGTCAAGTGACCTAAACCACTCATTGTAAGTTTTGTTCTCAAGATATTTCATCATCTTGGTCACCATTTGGATGCTCTCTAACAGCTTAATCTCTTTTTTATATTGTGGTGCCCAGAACTGCCCCCAGCACTCGAGGTGAGGCCGCCCCAGTGCAGAGCAGAGCCAGACAATCCCCTCCCTTGCCTGGCTGGTGATGCTGTGCCTGATGCCCCCCAGGACATGGTTGGCCCTCCTGGCTGCCAGGGCACTGCTGACTCAGGTTCAACTTTCCATCGACCCGAACGCCCAGATCCCTTTCTTCAGGGCTGTTCTCCAGCCTTTCATCCCTGAGGGTGTATGTATAACCACGACTACCCTATACCAGGTGGAGAATCGAGTACTTGCTCTTGTTCAGTTTCATACAGCTGGTGACTGCCCAGCTTTTCAGTCTATCCCGATCTCTGTAGCTCCTTTCTACCCCGCAGGGAGTCTCATTTAGTATCATTGGCACACTTTACATTCAATTCCTGCATCCAGATCATTTATAAAAACATTACAAATTGAGCACTGGTGTCTGGCCACTAACCTGATATAACCTCATTTACTGTAACCCTTTGAGCCCAACCTGTGAGCCAGCTGCTCACCCAGTGTATTATGGACTGTGTAAGATGAGTGCTGGACAGTTTATCCAGGACACTATTGGAGACAGTATCAAAAGCTCTGCTAAAATCCAAACCCACCATATCTACTGGCTTCCTGGTCAGGTAGGTGGATGACCTTGTCATAAAAGGAAATAAAGTTGGTTAAGCAGGACTCCCCCCTTGTGAACCCATGCTGGCTGTGCCCAGTGACTGCATTGTCTCTCTAATGTTTTTCAGTTACTCTCAGAATAACCTCCTCTATAATTTTACCAGGCACTGAAGTGAGACTGGAGGGCCGATAATTGCCAGAGCCTTCCCTCTTACCTTTCTTAAAAATTGGGAAAGCTGAGTTGAGCATTGAGTTTTCACCTGTGAGTCTCAAAAGATGTGGATTCAATATCCACCACCCTTCCATGGGGCTTAAGAGCATCACAGACCAGGCCCTGTACAGCTAGAACAGCACAGTGGACAGACATGCCACAGGGCCTGAAACTGGAAAGGAACTGAAGTTTAGACATGGTTGATAGATCTGAGTATATAATTTAATAAAACTTTATGAGAGGAAGAAATATATAATACTGTCCTATATAGATAGCCTATACTAGGCTAACCTTACTCTAACAGAACCACTGTAAGTACTGTACTTCCTGCCAAACCAATCCAGGGTTTAATAGTCACTTTAGAGACCACGAGACTAATGCATATGCTTAATAACTCGAAAGGTATTTCCAGTGTGCTTCACACTTTGCAAACCCTCCTCTACTATTTCCCTTTTTTACTACAAACAATTCTGGTGTCATTGGTCTTATTTTCTTCACTTCTCTCAGATGTAGTTTTCTCAATGTCATCTCAGAACTTCCTCCTTAAAATCCCTACTTCTAATTCAACACTTGTAAGATACAGAAAGTGCTTTGAAGGATTGGTATGCAACAGTAGTAACTGGAAAAAAAATTAAATTAATTCAGATTCATTCAATCTCTTCAAAATTTTCTGATTTATGGTTTTTCTCATATTAAGCCTCAAGAGATTTTCTTTTATCCTCAGATTGCTGTGGTTGACTTGTTTATTCTGTGACTTCACATCTCTGTTTAGAGCAGCAACAGTGTGTTGGCCCTTTCTGGCTCTGGTTACTGATCCATCTTCCTGTAGAGGTGAGATGTAATGGGAACAGAAATTTGTGCCAATTCCAATTTGTGTTGGGTGAGCCATGATCAAGGTGCTGACATGACTTCTCAGAAACCCATTTGCATTATTGTAGCCTGGGATGACCCAGGATTATGCCTCTGCCTCAGAGTCCCACGTGCAATGGGCTCTCCAAAGGTCTTGATTAAACTCTTCTGACTCAGCCAAGGAATTTCCCAACCAGTTATTTTTACTTTAAAGGAAACCCTGGAGAGTTATACATCTTTGCAAAACAAAAAAGCAACAATGAGACACACATCTCCACCCAGACTTATCTTTGCCCTTTTTGTGATGTTTAGAACTAAGTAAACTTTGCCAATTTTATTTTCTTGAGTCTCATTTACTGGACAGTGGATGGTTCTTTTCCTTGCCAGCCTCAGTCTCTAGCCCTTTACACCATATGTTCAGTGACAGGAAACTCCTACCCTGTGCTGAGTCTGGGACAACACCTATTAGGTGGATTGATTATGCAGAATAATTCAGCCGTGAAAATTTTTTGCTTGTTCCTTCCAACAGGTCCAAAGACACCTCACACTAGACCTTGCCAGGCCACAGAATAGACTGGCTGCATCCAGATGGAATGATATTCATAAGATAAAAGTGAGTTCACAGCTAGATTCAGATATGTTCCACATCCTGCACGTTCCCCAATTTAGGAAAATCTTTTTTTTAAAGTTGCAGTTCAAGGCCAATACAGCAAAGATGATAAAAATTTTATCTTCTACCAGTAACTACATCAAAAGCACAATAAAATATGGCATGGTTCTAGAGTTAGTTATCTTACAGTAGCTTTTCAAGAACATCAAAAGCAATGACAGTATTGTCACTGTCACATATTTCTATAAAACTATGTGTTTCATTCACAACCTGTATGTTTTTAGTAATGAATGATAAGCAACAGATTGCCAGAAAAAAAAAAACAGTGGGCCCTCATTTTCTGTTTTCAGACTAACTCTTAAAACCATATTCAGATTCTTAGATTTTCACTGAAGGTAAAGGCTGGCTTCAAGTGTAATTTACGTTCTGCAGGTGTGAAATCTACATTGCAGAGATGTTTCATTCCCTGTTTAAGGAGATGGAAAAGTAATCTATGTAAAAATCACATCCATCTGGAGAATTAAATATGCTAGTGGCTTAGCTTCTAAATAAACCATAAAAATTTAAACTTTTTAGTTCAAAGTTGCCCTAAAATATCTATAAATCATGTATACTTCATTGTTCCAAAGGAATTCCCCATTATTTATTGTTAAACACTAACCAGTCCTAGCAGACTGGTTAGTAATAGACTTTTAATTCTCAATAGACTAAACTTTGCAACTATTGAGTCATATCTCTTGTATCATGCCACATTATTTTTCAGGGGTTTTTTATTTTTACTGTTTTGATAGATTAAAATAGAAAACATGTGGAGCCACAAAGTTCTTCAAATCTCAGTCCAATGAGGCTTCATAGGAAACAGCTATGGGCATATAAATTGTTCATTCTTTCCAGTATCAGGTAGACGTTGAGTTTGTGTTTGCCAACGTACTGCCCTCCTTGCAGGTTTAATAAATGTTAGAAGGAAAAAAAGGTCTGTGGCCTGGTATCCTGCTGCATATTTCTGTATCCAGAGGCTAATGACCTTTCAGTTAATCCAGTTTCTAAATGGCAGAAAGAATCATGGATAATCTAATGTGCAAGTCCATAGTACTGGTACAACTGACTTCTTCTGCTAGAGGAAAAGAAAGCTAACTCACTGCTTGCTAAAATATAATTTTAGAAATGTTGTGTCAGTTTGATTCATTTAAGACTGATCCTACAGGAAATAACACACCGGCATCTTTAGAGAAACACTTCTGTTCCCTACAAAGCATTCTGTGTTAACATTTCTAGATGCAAAATGAGAAAGGAAATGTGTCATTGACAGAGAAGCCGGCTAGTCTTGTGCTTTCCCCAAACTGTAATATTTCTCTTCTGTAACAGTTTGGTTCCCCCAAAAGATATTCTTTGAGAGCCAAATTAAGTACTTCCTTCTTTCTTGTCTGCACTAATATAAAACTGGTTACATTTCTCCTAAACTCATGACTACGGTCTTAACGAGTAACTCATCAACAATTCCTATTACAATTTTTGCCTTTTAAACAAAAATTATATTAGGTCTTAATAGCTACAATACATTTGACATTTGGAGAACACTTTTTGATTTTTGTTTGGTTTTGTTGTGTCTTCTGATGGCTGCTGTTGGTTAGAAAGGAGATTGCAAGAACTCTTTTTTTCCTGAAAAAGCGGAATTTCTTGGGTATTATCCAAATATTCAGGTCTCAAGGCAGGAAAGATCCAACAAACAGGGAATTGGAAATGAAGATCTCCTACACCTGAATTGATAAAAGACCAACAATA
This sequence comes from Corvus cornix cornix, assembly GCF_000738735.6. NCBI lineage: Eukaryota > Metazoa > Chordata > Aves > Passeriformes > Corvidae > Corvus > Corvus cornix. Next base: position 11,727,124 of record NC_047057.1, on the reverse strand, counting down.
ATTACTCCTAAGTTTTCTGTTTAATAAGCAACAAAACATATAGTACTGTCTTCTTGCTGACTGTAAATCTCTTTTTGGAAGTGATGCAGAGGCTCCTGGAGTGCCATGTTTCAGCCACTGACTGCACATGAACTGGATACCATAAAATGATAAAACTACTGCAGCTGACACAGACCTCAGAATAGTTCAGATCTTACGTAGTCTAACCACCTTTTGTAACCTGGAGCATGCCTGTAGGATGCTTCCTGCTTTTCGCATTAGCTGCCTCCCTCCACTTGCTTAATTTCTCCTGTACTTGCACTATAAACAGTTCTCCCATTTTTAAGTTTTTTGTTTCCATTACTTTTTACTGTTGATTGGTTTCTGTAACCTCATGTCAAGAAGCTTTTTTCAAAACCTCTGCTTTTTATTATGATGGACCCAGTCAAACAGGAACAGGCTCCCCAGGGAAGTCGTCCCAGCACCAGCCTGACAGAGGTCAAGAAGCGTTTGGACAATGCTGTCAGGCACATGGTGTGACGCCTGGGGATGGTGCTGTGCAGGGCTGGGAGTCAGACTTGATGATCTTGGTGGGTCCCTTCCAACTCAGCATATTCTGTGATTCTGAAAAACTGTTGAATTTTGGAATGGCTCAGGATTCAGACCATGTTGCAGAACTGTACTTCCCAGTTACCTCCCCTCAGTAAAATGGATTCAAATTTTGGGTAAGGATTCAATTACGTATTCCAGTGCTGCTCAAGCTGTGTGTTTGGGCCAGTACTTTTGTCTGACTTATACCAAGAGATAGTTGTTTTGCCAAAGATGACTGTAATTATTGGCTGAAATACTTTTATTCATCAATGTGCTCATTTAAGACAGTAAATAAATAAATAAATAAAAAAAATTAACAGGTTCTGTCATAATGCAGTATATCTTAAATAAACAATCTTTTTACCATGTGTTGATGATTAATGAATGGCTGTTTCTGGCAAACCACTCAACTGTAGCTCCAGGCATGGGACATCATAAGTTTCCAAAAAAATAGTAACAGCTCCCCTTATACATGCTTCAGACAGCCGCTATACATCGCAGTTTCCATGAAAAACAGGAATTTGGACTTGGATGAGTTGATTTTTTATAGGTCAGAGCTTATAGCTCATATAAATTGTGCACACATTCCTCAATGGCACAGGCCCCCCTAATGCAAAAACAGATGCAGCCTTGTGTTCCTGTGCTTCATAGAGTATGTCGGTGTTGGACATTTTAAAATATCCTGCAGTGGTTGAAAACAAGCCCTCTTAGCTTCACTAATTCTGTCCCTTTTCCACTCCTGCCCACTTCCTTTTTCCTGCTCTAGTGGTGCAAGCACATCTGCCTCTTGCAACCATCTCCAGTGTTCCCACTTTGGGAAAAAACCACAAAAAACACTGTAGCAGCATTACTGGCAGATAACAAAGCACTTCAATTTGGATTTTTTTCTAGTATTGTCTGGATCCTACAGATTGTATTTTTCCAGAGCTTAGGAATTGGCCAGCAGGGAGAAAGACTGCCTTGCTGTGGCTGTGACACACCAGATCAGGTTGAAAATCCTGGAGAGGACGGGAGATGCAGAGAGTTGGCTTTTCCCCAAGGAGCACTGGAGTATGCTCAGCACAGAGGGGGTTCTGGAGCGCAGAGCCAGCGCTGGGGGAGGCTGGGCAGAAGGGCGCTCTGCTCAACAGAACCAGGCTGGCAGCCAGGTCACACAAGGCATGGAAAGAAAGAGACATTCACAAGACTGAAAGTGGTGGGTTGAGCTTCTTCAGTTTGGGAAGGTAATGAAAGTTGTTGGACTGACATTGCCAGGAAAGAAGGGAGAGATTTGCTCTTCTTTTTAGTGTCTCACTCAGGAGGCCAGATTTTCTTAAATTTTGATCTAGTTTTTTGGGTTTGTGTTCTAATGCTGCAAAAAGGCAGTGGCTACAAAATGTTGAGAGAGATCTAAGTGTCATGGGTGGGTTTGAGCATCATAGACAACTCTCTTCCGGTTCAGCTGTCACAGAAGCTGCAAAACACGGCCTTGGGGCAGGTCCAGGGCCAGTGCAGGTAAGTGGAGGTAACGGTAAGGCTCTTGTAGCTCTGCCCACTGTGTACTCAATTCTATTTCTGAAACAAAACACATTAAAAGAAGATAACTACAGGAGATAGGCTGGCCAAAAAGCAAGCAGAGGGTGAAGGAGGAAAGGGTAAAAATACTTGGAGGTGCCACAGACACTGGTTCAAATAGAAGAACAGAGATGGACCTGCACAGTTACTATAGCCTTCCTGTAGAACTATGAAAAAACACTCTGGAGATGCTGTGATACCTTTGGAGGTAGATGGTTTGTTTATCTTGTTTGGTGTTATGTTTTCTTCCAAAGACAGTATTATTACTCCAGTGGCATCACCCACTCAGATCTGTGTTCAGGCAGATGCTGACACACTAGAGCGTGTGGATGAAGCCCACCAAGACCATTAAAGGGCTGGAGCATGTGCCGTGTGATGAATCTTCAGAGCATTGCTTTGGTAAGTCACAGGAGAAAGCTCAAGATGGAGGAGACCTTATTGCTGTCTCTAACCCCTATCAGAGCACACAGAAGAGAAGGCACGGCCAGACCATTCTCAAAGGTGCACTGATAGGACAAGCAGCATACGTAAAATTCTGATTACATTCTGATTAAAAGGAAACTTTAATTTTTTTAACCAGGAAGCTGGTCAAACTCTTGAAGAGGCTCACAGAGACTGTGCAACCTTCATCCCTAAAGATGTTCAGAACTCATCTGGCAAAGCCATGACTCACCTGGTCTAGCTGGATACATTTAAAGTAACACCAGGATGAAATGCTCTCCAGAGGCCTTTTCCAACCTAATTTATTCTGTGACTCTACGACCTAAACAATTATCTTCTGGTTTACTTTCCACAACACCCTTATAATACTGATAGCTTTAGTTAAAACAAGGAACTTTTCCTCATTAAACTGCTTCTAGTGTTTTTTGTAGAAACAGCCTCCGAAAATTTTTATTTTGTCATTATTATTTTTGAACTCTTGTTGCAGACAAGCTGTCTTGAAATACACAGCTGAACTGGAGAAACAGGAACATAATGATACTGATCCTCCTTCCTGGCTTGGATATGACTGGGATGGTAAGCACCTTCACCAAAAAACACAGATCAGAGCCTGAAAAAACAAATTCTTCAAAATGAAAAATGAAGAAATTGTGCAACATCTCTACATTTCAAGGGTTTTTCTCTAGAGCACGAAAAGACCACTGTGTTATTTTTTCTTAAAACTAATCACACTTTAATAAAAGGCCATTTGTTGCATTAGTAAGGAAGCACTGCAAATCTTTCTCACAGGAGTATGAATGCCTTCAAGCAAGACAGCTGCACTCAGACAGCACTGCTAACTCTCAGATGTTGATTCAAGCTGTCTTCATCTTTCAATAATGTAAGTTTTTGTAGTCCTGTGCAGAGTAAGCAATGAATAAATCTGCATGTGTTTCAGGTTCTTGTTTGCCATGAAGGTCCTCTCCAGGACATAAACACTCTGACTCCCCAGAGAACTTCACACTTGATGTGGCTGGTACTCAGCAAGTACAGCCTTCTTGAGTAACTGAGAGCAGTGAGTAGGTACAGACTACAGATTCTTTAATACATAACTACACCCATACATTTAAGCACAGTTCTCCACTTCTCAACAGTCACTTGTGCACCCAGAGCCCTCATTCTCATAAAAGCCTCCTGGGCTGAGTCCAACTCTCTAAAGGAGCTGATGTTAGTGTTTGCAGATCTGAACTGTGGGCTGGCTGGCAGCTGAGAGACCAGGAGAAGCAAATTAAAGGGAGCACAGATGAAAAAAGTGTTAAAAGTATAAATTTGCTCCAGTTACAAGAATAAGTCTTCTCACCAAATGGACAAAAGAGATATATGAGCACACAAGGGATTTACCATTCAGATTCTAATTGCTGATAACCTACTAATCTTCCCTTGTCTCGAGAAAAACAGTTTCACCTCATTATAGCAGAACAAGACATTCTTCAATGCCTTTGGGGAAACTCCCAAGGATTTGTCCTCCTTCAGCTCATTCTTGACCTTTATATTAACATTCTAGTTGGTATTAGCTCGGAATTGTATTAGCTTGGAATGAATATAATCAGTAGCTTTAGCGGTAGCACAATTTTTCTGCTGGCTTATTTAAACTACTTTAAGCGAGTAACTAAAAATCCTGATGTTTAATTCCTGCTAGATTTAGAAAATCAATGAATTCGAAGCCAGAGTTTGCTTTCTTTTGAATATGGAACAAATAACATGTTTTCTTAGTATGTTCCCCCTTAAATTGCTGCTGCAGCAGTCCCAAAAAACACAGCCTTAATCTCAGGCTGACAGGCTTTGTATTCCAGGTGAATAATGGGACCATTAAATGGATTTGATCTTGTGAAGGATCTACTAGACTGTTTTTATGTTTTCATGTGGTGTGAATTTTGAGGTGCTTTTTTCACTTTGGCTGCAGCAGGGCACAGAAATCATTTGTTTCAAATATTTTTCTGGATATCCAAAACCATTATAATTTATTAATTTTGTAACTTTTAAAAGTATAATAACTCATATTTAGCAATATTGTAATAACGTTAGTAATACTATTAGAAATGTTTTATATATTAGTGTTTATATTAAAAATATATTAATTTGCCATATGCATCAGTGCCCACCTCATCCCAACAAATAGTACACACAATAGTAAACAGAATGTGGAGTTTTTAACCACCCTGAATTACAGTAGAAATGCTGCCCTTGACTCTTGAAGTCCATTAGCCAGGGGCAATTATACCTCCCGGGGAATCCTGTGGCAAAGGAGAAGTTCATTTCATAATGTACCATTATGACCTAAAGTACAAACACATATATACAAAACTTAAAGCCTGAGCTGACAGTCTGAATTTTCTCCTGCTCCTTGCCATCCACTCAGTTGGCAGGGATTCTTACATTTCAGCTTAAAACACAAATTTCACTACTTCTTTTATAAGGTGCCATATAGAGGTATGGAAAGGCTTTTAAAAGCTCCATTGACTTTACTGTCTGTTTGCATTACAGTAACATGGAATTCTCCACAAAAATCAGTCCTGCCCTTGTGCAGGGCCTACCTGCTCCCCTCACCTCCTTCCTCTGCCTTCCTGCCTCCAAGAGCTGCCTGGCAGCTTTGCAGGACAGGGCTCTAAGTCACTGCAAACATAGCAAACAAAGAGATTCCAGTTCTCAGTTACCAGGCCAATACTTCCATTCTATGGCAGCTTTTCCTTCAGGGGAATGTTCATGTGGACTTGGCCCTGAAGTCCAATTGGAGGAGTGTTCCAGTGAACACTCAGTAATGAAATTACTCAGATCCATTGCACTTTTACTTATTTTAAAAGCTTTTCTTTGCAGATGAGCAGTGGTAGACGTAGCTGGAATTCTTATTTCTATTCACAAACCAGCAGTTCAGGATGACATGGAGCAAGTTCTGCCATTTCACAGAAGTATTTTTACACATAGAGTACCCATTGCCCAGGCAGAAACTGCTCAGGGTTCAAACACCAAATGAGAAGACCACATAAGAACTACAGTTCTGAAAGTGATTTTATGCTATCCATGATACAATTTGGTTGAAGAAAACTCTCTGTATTTTGCATAAACCAGCAGAATTCCCCCAGTATTGAGACATTTAATTTGAAAGTATAACAGAGCTTGCAAAGCATGTCATCTTGGAAGTGTTGCAAATGCTTTTTTTTATTTCTAAATGACAACTCCAAACTTTTGTTTGAAAGCTACCAGCTTTTAAACTGATATGGTAAGTGGGTAAAGTTATATAAATTCTGATATATGTAAGATCATCTTGTTCCTAAAAGGCACTAAAAGTAAACCAGACTGTTTAGCACCAGCACCATCACAGGCAAATCTTAGGTTAAAATGCTCTTATTTTTAATATTGTTTCTCTTTTATATTAAGAATATACATCAAAAAAGTTTCATAATTTTACAGAAATATTCCTTTGTAGTTTCTTGATTTAACTTCTTTGGCCTATTTCACCTTTAAGAACTCTTCAGCTTGACAGACTGGATCCAGCTTTGGCTTTTAAGACACACTTTACCATTTTGTGTGTCAGCCTTAATCCATTTGTCTGTTTCATTCCTTTGATTCATGTGACCTGGAAAAGAGAGTTCTGTTAGTTTAATTTGACACACAGTAAACATATCACCTTCACATTGTCTTTTTTTCCCAAGCTCCCTGGAAGCACTTACAGCATTTTTATTTGGTAGAATTTGTGTACTTTTAGCAGAAACTTCTGACATTACCTTCTTGATACAGTTTTTTTGCATTAATCTAATTTCCCATAATAAATCCTTACAATAGTGTTTTTATTATATAGTACTGTACTTTTTATTCTAAGTGAAGAAATATGTTATGGTGGGTTGATCCTGTCTGGATGTCAGGTATCCACCAAAGCCACTCTACCACTCTCCTCCTCAGATGAAAAGGGTAGAGAAAATGTAACAAGAGGTTCATGGGTCAGGATAAGGACAGGAAGAGATCAGGCATCAGTTACCATCACAGGCAAAACAGACTTGACTTGGGGAAAAAATTAATTTATTCCCAATCAAATCAGAGAAGGGTAAAAAGAAATAAAGCCAAATCTTAAAAACATACCCCCTCACCCCTCCCTTCATTCCAGGCTTAATTTCACTGTTGATTTCTCTACTTTCTCCCTACCAGAGGCACAGGGGGACAAAGAACAGGGGTTGTGGTCAGTTCACACATTATCTCTGCCACTCCTTCCTCTGCAGAAGGAGAACTCCTCATGCTCTTCACCTGCTCTCACATGGGGTCCTCCACAAGCTGCAGCTGGATCTCTGCACCCCTGCAGATCTCCAGGGGCTGCACCAGGGGCTGCAGGGCAATCTCTACTCTGGCATCTGCCCTGACCTGGGTATTGGCAGGGCTGTTTCTCTCACATACTCTCACTCCCCTCTCCAGCTGCTGGTGTGTAGCAGGATTTTTCCCCGTTTAACTGTGTTATTCACCGTCACTGATGGGCTCAGCACCGGACAGTGGTGGGTCCATCTTGGAGCAGGCTGGCGCTGGCTCTGTAGGACATAAGGGAAGCTTCTGGCAGCTTCTCACAGAAGCCACCCCTAGAGCACCCCCACTACCAAAACCTGGCCACACAAACCCTACATGTACTGGTTTTCTGTGGGGTAGGGCTAATTTTTTTATAGTAGCTAGTATGGACCATGTTTTAGGTTTGTGCTAAAAATGGTGTTGGCAATATATAAAATCTGTTATTTGTGAGTAGCCCTTTTACAGCATCAAGGCCTTTTATGCTTCTAACACTGCCCTGCCAGCAAGGAGGCTGGGGGCACAGAATAAGCTGTGAGGGGACACAGGTGGGACAGCTGACCCCGAGTGACCAAAGGGATATTCTGAACTGTATGGCACCATGTTCAGCATTGGAGCCGGCAGAAGGAGGAGCAGGGGACTTTCAGAGTGATGGCATTTCTCTGATCCAATACCTGTTACATGAGATACAGCCCTGCTTTCCTGGGGACAGCTGAACACCTGCCTGCCCTGGGAAGCAGTGAAAGGATCCCTTGTTTTGCTTTGCTTGTGTGCACAGCTTTATCCATCAAGCTGTCTTTATCTCAAAGTCTCTTCATCCCAACCCATGAATTTTCTCACTTTTACTATTCTGCTTCTCTCCCCCATCCCAGTGGTGGGGAGTGAGTGGCTGCCTGATGCTCATTTGCCAGTTCTGCTTAAACCATGCCTCTACATGAGATACTGACCAGGCTAAGTAATTTCAAATATTTTAATTGTTATTGTAAACACTGAAAAGAGACATGGTAAGACCTGATTTTCCAGATGACACACATGTTGCTACTATTACTGTTTCCTTATGATAGTGGCCTAAAAAAAACCCCACAACCCTGAGGTATCTGTCTTCTTACATGTTTCACATAAACTCAGTATTCACAGTCATGCTCTGAAAAGCTCACTGTATAACAAAGAAGAGAGTTCAACTTAATTTTAAAATGAGACTAAGAAACGGAGGCCAAGAGAGAATAAGTGACCTTCCAATTTTATACAAAAGCTTTGTGTCCATATTGGGAATTAAACTGGGATCTTTTAAGTCCCAAATCAGTGCCTTTATCACAAGATCAACCTTTACTTTTGTTTATCTTTACAAAATATCCTTTATTATTACTTTAGTGTTCATTTAACTGTGTGAATTCTAAGTTTAGAACTAATTTGAGCCTGGAATAGCAAGAGGGATGGCAGGGAAGCAGATTGTGAACCAAATTTGCAAACATGCTCTGCAACACAGCTGAAGTTAAATTCTGGCCACAGCAAAAACAGTGGCAAAACTCCAACTGACATCACTGCACTGGTTTCCACAACTCAGGCCTATGTGCCAGAACTTTTCAATAGCCTTTCAGTACTCTAGCAGTTCTAGGAGGGATTTATTTAAGTTTATGGGCCAAACCCATAGCAATTCACAATAGGCTGAAGTATGGTTTAGAAATACACAGGAGTCCAACAGTGTCAGAGTCACTCCAGTGTGTCCCCTGCTACCAGACTACAACATGCCTTCAGGTGTCTCCATGGGGATGTCTGTAGTGGTTTGGTCTAAAATACTCATTACTGTTTATCTGCTGTGACATAAGAATTAGGAGAAATGCAAAGCAGGCACCAAACTTGAAAGAATATAAAGAAGTTTATTAACAGACCTAAAAGAGGGAAAAAAAAAAATTATACCACCTTCAGAACTCTCCTCCTCCCCCCACCTTCCTCCCTTCTCCCACTGACAATGTAAAAAGACAACCCTTAAGATGTTCAGTCTGTTTACCACTTCCATAATAACCTTGTTCAGTCCATTTAGAAAGAGAAGTCTCTTCTTGCTCATGCTATGAAAACATTATCACAACGAGACAGCCACCCACTTCCAAATATTGTTCAGTCCATTTAGGAAGAGGAGTCTCTCTGCCTCCATGTGAGTCCCTTCCCCCGACTTGCAGCTTTTCCCGCAACTGCTTTCGAGGGTCCACTCTTGAAGTTTTTTGGGGTACAATTTTAAGGTTGAGCCATTCAAAAACAAAAACAGAGGCCCTTCTCCTTCCCTGGGAGCAAAGGGTCTTCATCATCTTCATCTTTAGGACTATCTCTGGGAGCATCTCTAGGAACTGAGGTTTTCTCCTTTCCCATTTGGAGCAAAAGTCCTCATCAGGTTCATCTCTAGGGACTGAGGTTTTCTCCTTTCCCGTTTGGAGCAAAAGTCCTCATCTGGTCCATCTCTCCCTGTCCAAACTTCTCATGAAATTACAGCTGTGTCAGCATCTGCCTATCTCAGTGCAGGTGCTTTTGCTTACGAGTTGAACACTCCACCCCCCATATCTTCATGAAATTACAACGGGATACTCTGATATATCACAGCTTCACAACAGAATTTCAGCTTTAAGCATCTCCTCCTCTCTCTTCCCTCAGGTTTTCAGCTCTTCACAGCAATAAAAGGGTTAATCTCACCTCGGCTCTAAGAGAATGTACAGAAATGTTTTGTTCCTTATACTTCTTCTGGAAATTTGTCTGTGACACAAATATTAAGGTATTAAGCCCGTCAGTAGTACCAGGTTCAAAGATATTTAAGACATTTAAATAGCTTTGTGTATGAGGCACTAATCAAGCAACAAGGTTTAGATGGAGACCTTTTGATGACTGCTTGGGTTTTAACTGTACTCACTGCTTGTACTTTGAATACTGTGAGAACACAAGCGGATTTTGAGGAAAACTTTGCTAGCTTGATTAAATCACAGAAGCAAACAGCCTCCTGGATTGAGAATGAAGCGGGGAAAAATGAATTTCAAAACCTACCAGTCAAGACAGCAGCATGAGTTCAGGAGAAGACAGACACACCATTACGTTGTGTGGCCACCTTTTCAATTTAATGCCCAGGAAAAAGGTTGGAGTCTTTTTCCCCTCCCCAGCGTGTGGTATCTAAAGGAAGGTAACACCTTTGTAAAACTTTACACAGTCAAGTACTGACTGTTCATTTACTTGTCTTCCTAGAGACTGGAGAACTTGAGAGCCTGATTTTCATACCATAAAACACAAGAAGAAGATCATATTTTAAGTGTTGTTCATTGGTAGTGTTAGGACTACGGTATATATCAAAAGGCTGTGAACAGCTTGAGTTGAATGCAAGCTGAAACCAATAAAAATCTCTAGGATAGCATCTCCTCTAATGTGTTTAATAAAAGTTGGATGAACTTTCTATTTGACTCAAAGGAATGTAATCTTTTCCAGATACAACCTGGGTCTTTGTTTATTTTTTTTTTAAGATATTGCTTAAGGATCAAGGCTTCACAGAGGGCAGTGCGTAGAAGGACATTGTAAAACAAAGCTCTTCCCACTCAATTCTAGTGGCCAAAAGTCAATAAAAACTGCTTCTAAGAAAAAAGGAAAGTTCTGAAGTGCCTTGAGAACAGACAAAACGGGGGGCGGGGGGAGGGGGCATGACAGCAGATAGTGTTACTCCTGGGATCAGAACTGCAATGCTGACTGCAACAAACCCAAGACAGCTGCACAGTGGGAGAAGCTCTACACTTGCGCAGCTGGTAAGCTTCAGATAAAACCTGAAGTTTCAGCAGACTGACATAATACAAGCTCTTTCAGTTATTTCCCTTTTAAAGGCAAGTTGCTTGCCTCATGTTATTCACTGCCCCTTCAGCTGTGTTTGTATTCAACCCTTGAACTCCAGGCAGCTAAAAACACAGACACTACCTTGGAGTAAACAAAATAGAGTTTCTCATAATGAAGACTCTTAAACACATCCATCCATAAAGCTTTGAGCATGGTATAGGAGACACATGCAGTCAGCCCCCTCCTGCACACTGCATTTAAAGCAATCCTAAAGGGAAGGCTACAGCATTCCATAGGCTGCTCTCCCAGTACTACTGTGAGGGACCGCTGAGAAGTAAGTTATTCCTGATAGTAGGAAACATCTGTCTAGATCCCCCTTGGTCCAGCAGGGAACATCAGGCAGATGTGAAAGTTATAATATTTCAGTGCATGCCTGAGTGAATGATTGTTGCAAGGAGAAACGTGCTTCTTACCACAATCTACTGGGAGAACCAGGCAGGATGAGAAGGCTTGAAGCATGTTAGTAAGAGAAACCTGAGAAGTCAGAGCTAGGACGGTAGTGTCAATGTCCATCTTTTCAAAGGAATCTGGTAATTATGGACAGGCTGACTCTCCAGAGGCACAGGAAGAGGAAGGCTATCTAAGAAGTTCTGAAGTATTAGAAGAATAATTGGATACTGGATCAACCCATAAGGTAGAGACAATGTGTACTTGAAAATTTTCACAGGAGAAAAGGAGTTAGACAAGACAATGGGGATTTCCTCTCCATGTCCAAGTACAGACATCTGAGGGAAGGCATAAATTAACATGGGAGAGTCCTATTCCCTGCATGGTCACCAGAGGCATAGCTCAGAGGAACACTGCTCTCAGGTGGCTTAGCAAAGCTCCTGTGCTGTAGACAGGATGGGATTAGTACCAAAACCTAAAAGACCTGTTAACTGCTGCAATTGCTGTCATGCTAACGACAATTGGGAGCAAGTATGTCTCCACCTAGGAGAAGACAATAACTCCCAAAGCATTTGCTCTTTGTATGAGGACGGAAAAATACGAAGAGGTTTGCCAGTTGAGAAGGCAAGAAGAGGGAGACACAATAACAGTGCCAAACATCCACAGCCTCTGAGGAGCACCTGAGACACGGTGGGACTTTTACCATGGAAACTCACACACCTGCTGCAAACCAGATGAAGTGACTGCAAAGTTAAAAGTTCACTCAGCACCAAGCAGACGGCATCACATAAAAGGTTGACACATGTTCACATGGCACTAGAACTGGGGCAGGGATGGAGAAACATCCAAAATCAGGCAAGTCCCTGGCACCACTCACAGATGAGATTTACATGGTTTATTTTCCAGACAATTAGGTTTGGAAGTTGATACCATTAGCTACAAGGATTCAAATAAAGTCTCTGAATGACTGCAAGAGTTTTTCCAGCAAGTTTACAGTTGTCAACACACAAGTTGGCAGCCAAAGTGGCTGAAGCGTGTCCAATGGCTGCATTTCATTTAGTCCCCATCCACCCACATGGCTGATAACCCCCCTTTGTTACTTTGGAGTGGGTGGGAGCAGATGGTCACATCAACTGGAGACAAGAGAAAACAGAGCTGAAACAACCTCCTGAAGGAAGCACTGAATTTGGTCTGACACGCTCACATCACCTGGTCTTCACAATCTGCAGTACCAACACTCCTACTGCCTCCCCAGACCAGGGCTACAAGGAAATTTACCTTGATATTTAGCTAAGTTTTCTTTAGCATACTATCAAATCATAGTTTCTAGTCCTATTGCCAGGGGACAGAACAATTTATTTCCTTTTTTCTCTGTAGCAACTTATGTACTAGAAAAATGTATCTTCTCTTCCCTTTGTCTTCTCTTTTGAGACAAAACCAGAACTTTTCAGTCTTCTCTCGTTAATCATGATTTTAGGACTCTAATCATACGTTCTCCTTTACAGATTCTACAGTTTTGAAGTACAGTACTCAAAACTGGACACATTCCAGCAAAGTATTACTAATGCCATGTAAAGCCAAAGGATTATTTTGAGTTTTATGGATCATGTTAATACACTGTTTGTTTTCAATGGTGTAACACTACTGTTTCCTGATATTATTTAAATATTGCTTCTCTTTGGACTACACAGGTCATTGTGCCTACCTTCATACTTTGAACCTAATTTATTGGAAAGTGGCCTAAAAAGCACCTAAATCAAAATTACATGACCTTTAACCTTGGCCTTCAACATGTTTGTAACCCCTTTGACATAACAGTCTCCTAAGTTTCTTTTCTGCTTAAATATTTAACACTTTTTAGCTTGCTACTCTTCCTCTTACCACATAGAGTACCTATAGCTAATTACCTCCACACGCATCTTAAACCAGCTAATTTAAGAACACAGACAGACCTGGAGAAAAGAAAAAGGCAGATATTGAGCAGTAAGGGCTTCCCTACTTGCCAGGGAAAAGAAAGAACACCTTGACAAGATTACAATCAGAAATTACCGGAATTACTCAATTTACTAACAGCAGACAGCCAAACACTTCCAAAGATGGAAGCTGGACCAGTGCTTAGCAGGAACTCTGTTTTTGTAACATTTCATTATACCATACATACTACTTCTAAGAGTACCTACTGATGCCAATGGAAACAGATGCCTTGCCCTTGCAAATTACTTCAAAGAACAAACTCCCTGTCACTGCTCTCTAGTTCCCTCCCTTTGTCAGCAAGTATCCCAGTTTTGCAGGGAAGTCCCTTCTTTCTAAAAGAGCAAAACAAATTTTCACACTCTCATCCCTCTGTCTGTAGAGCACTCAGCCCAGATTTCCATCTTCTTGCTTTCACTAAATCCCACTCTATTCCTTGGCTATCTGGCAAAACCCTGGACGTGAGTGCTTGTGGGCTTGCAGTGTACTGACTCCCCTCTCAGTGTGGAAGTGGGGGCCATGCAGCCAGGTGATGATATACATGATAACTGCTCTAAAGCAGTAGAGAAGGCTCTCCTAGAGCAGGTGACAGACTAAGTGCATGTTTACCCAAGTCACAGAACTCTGCCCTGTCTTCCCACTGGACAGCCTTCTCTCTAAAACCTTCAAATATTCCCAGAGGTAAGCAAAACTTCCTAAAAGCAGACAGTTCCCTGTGTTATCCACAGGAGAATTGGATTTTCTGAAAAATCATCTATTTTTAAACTAATCTTTGAACTCAAAAGCATAAAAACCCCAAACTGCCATGCTCTTCTGATACAGCTTTTATCCACTTGGCAAAGCCCCTCTTCACCATCTATTTTACATTTCTTCATTTGCAGCAGGAAGACAGCTATGGACTTTGTACCTGAAACTTCAACAGTAAATAATGTTCTCAGGAAACAGAAATTGTATTAAATTATTTTCAATTATTCCAGAATCTACTTGTACATGAAAATTACCAAATATAACTTTAAGAGGAAGCGATTGTTGAGAGTGGGGGGGCAAGTGCTTTGCCTGCAGAAAGAATACACCATAAGGTAAAGAGAAATAGAAGCAGGAAGCATTTCCCTTTTTGGTAATACCTTAACTTCTTTAAACAACTGATAATCATTGGCCTAATGCTGTTGCCTTTGCATAATTCTTGTTCATTTCTGTGCCTTTGGGACGTGTATATTTCAGAGTTAACTAATCAGGGTTGCTTTTGGCCTCAAGTGCCAAGATCATTTCCATACAGAACAGTGGGTTGAAAAATTGTATCTGCTTCAGTCATGACTGTCCTACATAAACACTGACTGGGTTGTGAAACCAGAGAAGTCATTCAGCTGTGTATATTTTAAACACCAGCTCTTATCTTTAATGTTGCCAAAGCAGCAAGATGATTGACTGGCCAGTGGTGCTCATTCACTGAGAAGAAGTCTTGTTTTACTGCTGAGATGATTCATTCCACAGAGTCTTGCTAGAATCTGGGGTCCTTCCACAGATGTCTAGCCTGAGAACTTCTAATTATGGTTTTTAAAGAAACTGTATGTAATAACCATTAGTAAACTTAAGTGCTAGTTACTGTTCCTAGGCAGGAAGAGATATATAAGCAGGCTATGTACTAAAATTATGTAATTACAATTCTAATGTTCCCTGACTTTGAGATTACCATCTTACATGGGGGAGGAAAAGAGTTTTTGTGCATATTTTCTTAGGTTTAAAACCAGAGCAAAACTCAAAGCCTTAACCAATCTGCTGTCACATCAGGTCACACTGACATAACACGTTCAAACATAATGTGTCTGAGGGCTCCAGCTTTCAGTTAATGTTTTCTCTAGAGCAAACTGTGTAATTGGTAAAAGCAACAGACTTAACTTCTAGATAGCCACATCTGGAGTGGGGGAGAGAAATACACACCCTACACAGTGAACTGTGTAACTGTTTTCTAAAGCAGGAAACAGCAAGACCTGGGATTGTAAGTTCCATTTTAAATGCCTTACAAAAATGCTTCCAGTAATTGCAGGTACCTTTCCATGTACTCTATTCCTCTAGCTCCAGCTTCTTCTGCTCTTCTCATCTCCCACCCATCATTTCTCAGCCTATTCTGCACTACTGTACATTTATAAATATGCCATATATCCCTTTTACTTCCCCCTTTGACTCAGAAACAGACAGAATTTTTTAATTATATTTTTAATATAATAGATTGCCTAGGAAAGTCTGTGTGACTTTCTAAGCCAACAAAGCAATGAGTCAAATTCTGCTCTGGATTATCTCCCACAGATTCACTGGACTAATGCTAAGGAGGAATTTGGCTCTTAAGACTTTTGTTAGAAGAAGTGATTACATTCACAAGTCATTGACCAAATAAAATTTTAAAGTCATCCAGTAACATGGGGAGTACAACAGCACAAGCAAACATCTGAACATGAAGCAGATTAAACAAGCAGATGCCAAGGGCAATAAACTAATAAAGAAATGTAGATGCCTTTGACTTAGGCCAGACAGACATTTATTGGAAGCCAAGATTAGTAAGCCTTACCACTTAGAGTTACGTGATTGTCTTTGGAGGCACTCTGTGTTTCTTTTAACTGGATCTCTGAGCTCACATCCACTTTTCTTCCAGACAGCTCTAAATAGGCTTTGAGAGATGCAGGTACCTTGACTGTGATTGAACCTGGTATAAATTTAAGTGAAAGCTAGTTAGTTTAACGCTTAGATCAAAGCATGAAACAGGCCATTATTTCACTAACTTGAATCAAATAATCATTTGGTTGTGCTTGGTTGGGATTTTTTAAAAGTCTTCAGACACAGTAACCTCTTTTTTTTTGGTTACTGAAAGGATAAATGAAGGTATCTTCATTTATCATAAACAGGGCACTGCATGTCTCATGTAGAAAATGGTATCACAGCACTTCCTTTGCAGACATGAAAATAAATAATGACATACACTTCCAGCAATGTATTTTGGTAGAGGATCTTATTACAGGAATGATCAAGGAAGCAAACATAATAGAACTCACAACTATTATGACTTTAGATTTATCTTCTAGTTACATATTGACATTCCTGAGCAAGGACAGGGCATCATAGTTGACAAATAATCCAGTCACTGTGTGGCACACAATGAAAGGATTGCTCCTCTGGAAGGATAAGACACCACTCATATACTGTGAATGCTGGCAACTATCTTTGCTTTACTGCTCAGGGTAAGCTGTTCACATCCTCCAACAGATGCAGTCTCAAAACTGACAAACCAGTTTAGACTATGCATCACTAAAAATGTAAACTAGTAGCAAAATTGCAGCATTGGTGGCCTGAATAATTCTACTTTGACATTAAACCCAGAAATTCTGACTTCTGCTTTTCCTAAATCTGTGCTTCTCTGCATTAGACCAAAGGCAGACACTGGGCCCCCAACCTGCCCACATTAGTCATCTTTGTAATAACTCAGTCACAGTTTGGAAGCTCTGTCCTACACATTAGATCAAAAACCTGAAAAATTCAGAATAGTCTTATATGTGCTTCTCAGTTTCTGCTCAATTTCAACACTCACATTAGGAAACATAAAACAATTTCTTGACATACATCCCAAAAGCTGAAGAAGAACATAGTAAGAATAACAGCTAAGCAGCACCAGAAAGCAACCCTAGCTAAGCAACTTAGACTCAGCAGAATCACTTGCCTGTGACAGTTTTGATGAACAAGTAACTTCCAGCATAATTTAGGCCTGCATTTTGCTGGATACATAAAAGCCTTAGAATAAGAAAGGGAAAAGGTCTTCATCTTTGGGTCCTCTTTGGAGAGTTGCTCAGTGATGACTCATAAAAACCAACACACATGCAGCTCATTTATCACAAATGGGACATTTTCTACACTGCAGCTGTCAGCAGTTATTCTGAATTTACAGGGTAAACAGAAACAGAACTTCAACTTTGTCTGTACTAAGCTGTGCTGCCAGAAGAGATGTCAGAAAATATTTTGAAAATAACATTAATTAGCTTTTATTAAATACATTCCTCTTTGCTACTATCTCAGAGACATTAACTTAGCAGTAAGTGATACGAAAGATAACCAAGAAATAATAAAAAAATAAATTTCTTTGCACTAATGAAACCAAAATAGATTGTACAGAAAGATGAACAAATGATTTTAGTGCATTGACGCCATCAGTCACATTTTGAGTAACTGTTAGATTTTAACAGGGTACAGGCATTGTCTCACAGGAGACACAAGTGTACCAAATACCATGTTCATTTAAACCACCTGAAGTGCCTGACATGACATTAAAGTCAACTATAAAAATGCTGTAGTGTGTTTTGGCTTGTTTTGGATTTTGTTTGTCTGCATTTTGTTTTTTCAGGGTTGTTTTTTTCAAAACTAGGACTAACAAGATGTACTCAGGGCTATGCAATGCGCAGTATCATATCTTCTGAATGGCAAAACTATGAATTCAACTTTAGGTGTGAGCTTTTAACTAAGAAGTAAGATTTTAGTGAGTAAGCAGGTGAGAAAATGAAGGAAATGTGGTAGGGTAAGGCTCTCCCATCTTTGCTTTTCTGCCTTCAAATTTTCATAGTAGGACATTTCAGTCAGAAGACAGGAAAAATAAATGTGTGTCAGTTATCACTGCACATACAGCATCATGGAGAAAACTGTGCTCAAAGCAAAGGAACACTGTAACCCTAGTCAACTCTGCAGAATTCTGCTGGGTATATTGCCAGGAAAAAAAAAAGAAAAACATTCATAAACACAAACATTTGTAATCCATCTTAAGTATCCTTGTCCCTTACAGAGCTTATTGTATTTTAAGTATTTACAGACATCTTCCAATAATGAGGCAAAATGAAAATGTAAATAACCAACAATCACAAACTATTTTTTACAGACAGATAAAAAACCCAAAACAAACCCTTATCCCCTTTTCTTTTACATCAAAATCTGCCACAAAAAATATTTGATTTAGTTTGCTAACCTTTCTGGGATTTCAGATCCACTTTTCTTAATTGACTGACATAAACATCTATCGTCCCATGATATGTAGAAGCTTTTAGACTTCCATCTGATGAATCTAAAACACAAAAGGAAATAAAAGAACTTGTGTATCATTCACTCTTTTAAAAGAAACATTTGCCATGAACTTTCTTTATACCTCAAACTCATTTTTGTCAATTCTTCTGTGTTTCAGAAGTATAATAATTTACTGAATGTCAGATTTTACTTAAAAAAACAAGTTTCTGAAAAAAACGTATCTCCCCAGTCCAGAATTGGGGCACACAATCCTATGGCTGGAGCTCTGCAGTTGTTCTACATCTACAAGGCCTCAACTGCACTGCACATCTTTCTACAGGAATGTCTTTATCTTTGTGTGAAGATCAAGCACCAAACTTGAACACTGAGATCTATTTTTATTTCCAAAAGAGTTCATTTCCTCAGACTCTGTGCAGGGAGAACTTTACCCTGGAAAGCTGCCCCATACAAAAACCAAGCAGTTGTTCACTGAAACATCTTGTTACACAAATAACTGAGTACAGGCTTTGTAAACGCTGATTTACTACATCTGAATTATCAACAAATGTTTAATATAGCAGGAAAACAGCATTTGTTCTGTGCCCTGAAAAAGGGAGGCCTAAATTTTCTTTTATACCTTATTAGCTGAAATTTATGATCATAAAACTTTGTGAAGAAGTGCTTTTACAAATAGAAAGTCTTGAAGAAGCTTTAATTGTACACTTGAGTAGTCTTTAATTATTTTCAATGTATTCCATTTTAAAATACATAGACTTTCAAAATATCCCAAATAGTTTACTTTCAAGCTACTGAACAGACTTATACCTAATAAAAATTGCAAAGAAATTATGAAGAAACTCTAGAGGAGCATAAAAAAATTACATTTGTACACGAGCAAAAGGCAGTTACTGAAAGGTATTTTTGGAGACAATGCTAGAAATTAAAGTATTGGCAAGAAATCCTGAGGTAGAGACTGGTTTCTGCGTATGCATAGAAAAAACCCAACAGTCAAACTGTCATAAGTAGCTAAAACAATAAAATCAAACCTTAATGAAACTTCCCATTTTAAGAAGTAAATGCATAATGAGAGAATGAACTAGATTAATCATAACAAGGATGTCTCATATTAATGTTTTATGCTGGCCATACAGTTTTAGCTCTAAGTAAACTCATCTGGAGGTTTTCTGATCACAGATCTCAAGCACAGATGCCAAAGATCAGTGCATTGCTTACAACAGCAGAAACATGGAAAAGGATCATTATTCTATAGCTGAAGCTGATTTCTTTGGAGGGGAAAGTAATTTAAAAAAAAAGCAGCTAATCCATACTTAGTCACTTGAGAAACTGAGAAGGGCTTTGACTAAAAAGAAAACATTAATAACTAGAATTGGATGTGAATGCTTCTGCCATCTCAAGACTTTGAATTAAAGAAGGTCTGTTCAAAATCTGAAAAAAAAAATTAACTCTTCATTAATAATGAAGTTTTGCTTGTGTAAGTGAAAATGAAACCTCAGTTTTAACTGATGACTTTTTAAAAGGTTGTTCATAATAGTAAAAAAATTAAACTCATTAGAACTAGAAAATTTGACATACATCAACCTTTTTTATGAACATTTTAAATAGTGATCACTTGAGGTTTTCATGCAAAAGCTGTTTTTGCAGATATTCCTCATCAAATTTAGTAATGGCCAATTACCAAATCTTCACATAATCCTGACAGAGATTTTGTTGGCAACAGATACAGGAAACATCCAGCCTTTGACTCTTCTGCTTTAAACAGAACATATAATAAGTTCCTTTATCTGTTGCAGGAAGAAAGAAGAGTCTCCAGTGACAGAACAGCAGCTCTCTCCAGGGAGAACAACTACAAACAGTCCACAAACCACCAGCTGATGGTGCTTTAGAGGGACAACCTTTATCCAGTGAAGCCTTTCTCTTCCCACTCCTCAAACGCCAAAGTAGCTCCTGTGAGATTCTTCCCAGTGGGAAGATAACTTTTGTGAATCTGCAAGACTGAACAGTGTTCTTTCCTAGATCTTCAATTAATATATATTAAAATAAAAAGAATTCTCATTTTGTGAGAGACTGGATTCTCTTTGCAGAAGGCATCAATATGAATGAAGGACGCAGGAGGAGGGCAGAAGGACAGACTCACCAGGGCACAAATTTACCAGGGAAGACAAAAATAACCTCAAGGGGAATAGAACACTTTTCCACTGAAGAACACTGTTTTGGGAGGACAGCTTGCCAGATTCTGACTCCCAGAGTACCTCACTAATACAAAGTTTCCCATGGCTGAAGAAACTACAGCAGAGTTTCAAAACCACCAAGAAGCTTGGCAGCACTAATCAAACACCAAACCTGGCACTACAGTACTGTACAATAAACAACTGTTATGCTTTGACCTATGGAAGTAACATGAAATATATTTTATGGAAACAACTGAATATGATTTGTGTCATGAATGTTACAGATACGATATTAAATACAAGTCTGTAGATACAATTAAGAATACCAAGAAACATGGAATTGTTCATCACTTCTGCAAAGTCCATAAAGATGCTGTTTTAAGTTTGTGTCTCTAGCTCTTAGCAAATAAAGGGGAAAAAATGAAAACAGATTAAAAACATGCCCAAAGTTGAGGTGATAGAACAAAAAAGTGCCCAAATCTAAATAAATAAATAAATAAATATTTCAATAATGAAAGATTATCCTATACTAAGAAGCGCAGGCTGACAGGACAAAATACATAACAAATAATAATGGAGACAATACATATTTTATGGTTATGACAGAACAAACCTAAGGCAATTTATTTTCAAATATATACCCAGTTAGCTGATATGAATGCAAATAACTGAAGGTAAAAATAAGGAAAAAAAAAGTACAGTTTGAATTCAGAGTTTGCTAAGGACTGACAGGGGAAAAGTTTTCTGCAGGTTTTTCAAGGGGAAAAACAAGGACAAAGCCTTTTACTGGAAATGGAACAGATGGTCACTCTTGAGCAGCTTCAGCTATTTAAGAATTTACTGGTACTAGAGAAAAAAGATGAAAAAAAAGGGCACAGTGAAGCAAGATGTCCTTGGCAAAGTCTTTGTTAAGTTTTATAAAAAATTAACAGAGCTTGAAGAATAAGACCTAAGACACATAACTTGAAAGACTGCATAATTAAAGATCAGTGAAAGGCCTACAAAGGTAACAGTTAGTATCACTTCTCCCTTCACTTTATCAGCCAAGCACTAAAGAAAGGATTAAACACAAGTGATCTTTCCTTAAATCTAAGCAAAACCATACTTTTCCTAATAGCACCTAAAGACTGACCTTGTTCATGGTAAAATCAGTAACAAAATCAATCTCAAGAGGAACACAAAATATTTACCATGATTTGATTAGACTGGAGAAAGCATAAAATTACAACATATTCAAAGTGTGATGAAGATTTAATTCCTGCTAAACTAGCTATCTAGTATTGCTTATTAATAGAAAACAGGCAAATATTCTTGTTTTAGTTCATTGTTCCAAAACATAAGAAACTGAAATACATTCACTAAATAGACTTCACTATTATTTATTGTTTAGAGTTCACTAAATTGCACATACTACTGAAAAATCCTTAGCAGTCCTGACCATACTCATCAGGGGGACCTAGCAAAACAAATGATGCAACACACAAAGCAAAGACATCTCTCATGAAAACAATTCCTTTCCTAACCAAGTTACCCAGACTATCCTTTTACCTCTTAATGATCTATTTCCTACCCCAATTTTAAGTTATATTCATTGGTTGTAAAGGCCATAGTTTCTTTTTGATAAATTATTCTGTTGCAAAAAAAACCCAAACAACCAAACCACCTGGCTTGTCTAGTCTGCAGAAAAGGAAGCTGGGGGGTGACCCCATAGCTCTCTGCAGCTTCCTGAGGAAGGGAAGGGCACAAGGAGGTGGTGAGCTTTTCTCCCTGGTGTCCAGTGAAAGGATGCATGGGAATGGTTTTTTTAAGGAAGCATTTTCTTACAGAGAGAGTGGTCAAACAGTGGACCAGGCTTCCCAAAGAGGTGGTCATGCCCCAAGCCTGTTAGTGTATAAAAGCCCCTAAACAAGACACTTCACCTCTTGGTCAAGCAGTTGGACTGGATGATCACTGTAGGTGGTCCCTTCCAGGTGAAATAAGGGATAAGGCATTGAGCAAACTGGTCAAACAGGAGGTGTTCTCACACTTTTAGAGTTGAGCATCTGGATCTTAAAAGTCTTTTACCTTTAGAAAAATCCATAAAAATACCAGGGATGTTTAATGCTCTTTAGGAAAAGATGAAGTCTAACTAGTGCTGTCAGAATTGAAATCTGAAAAATAATGTTTCTTCAACTGTGTCTTAATGTTTAAACTGAACCTGGTTCATTAAGGAAAATAATCATCATCTGTTGATGGAAAAAGCTACCTCCTATATTAAGAAACCTTTATTTAACCACTCTTCATACCCTACAAGTTTATTTAAGAGAAGGAAAAACAGCCTAGCAAGAAAAATTTAATTCTGTGGTTTAATGAGTAACTCATAAGAACGTGTCTAGCATTCATTTTCCAGGAATGTTAACACAGAGCTCTTAGAAACATAAGAAGAGTTGTTAACAGTCCCTGAACAATTCTTAGAGATTGTCCCTGAAAGATGCTTAGTGAGAGACTACAGTTAACACCATTAGCAGAAGTCTTCAAGATTTGGGCCTGAGGAAATCTTTCTACATTCAAAAGACCACTGAGCCTTCTCTATGATTCTGTTACTTCAATTTTCTGCCATAGCAATAATTAGAATTTGAATTTCTCCCTTTGGTGTTTGTGTGCTGTAAAATGCACTGATATAAGGTATACCATAATTGATAGCTCTGAGTTATCCTGTTGTATAAATGCCCAGGTTCCCAAAAAAAAGGTTTATGAGCCATTTTCATTTCTGAAGGAAGAATTATAAGCATAATAGTTTGAAAAAACTGAAATTATCACAAGCCTTCCCATCATCCCCCCAAATAAGTAATACATCAATTAGCTTCCTGATATAAAAATTAAGCATAGCTAATCATTGATAGCAATAAATATAAGATAGAGAACTACATTAAAGGCACAACAGCATTTGATGTACACTTAGTGTTTTGTCATGTCCTTTTATCCCATCTTTATCTGAAAGGTGACACCTAGACTCAGCCTAACTTGTGCAAGGCCCAGAGGCTATTGGGTATCAAGTGAGAGCACATGCCTTGCCCAACCACAAAAGGCTGAGTTTGGAAGGGGTCTTGTTCAGCCACAGTTATCAGTGCTACTCCTGAAAAGGAGGCAAAAACATCTGTGTGAAATCACCTCCTTTTTACTTCCCCTGTGAATATTTAGCTCTTAGAAAGGAAAAGGGAAGAACGAGAGAGAGGGAGAAGGCAGAACCTACCTACTGTGATACTTCCTGTTTTGGTCTGAAGGTTGGTGTTACCTATAATGAAAAGGGGAAAAATGTTAAAAACCATATTATTGAAACATATTATTTATTTTTAATAGCGTTGCTTTACAAACAAAAGTCTTAACACTTGAGGGTAATAATGAAGTGACTCCAGACAAGAAAAACACTGAGTAAAGTCAAAGACACCACCTGGATTTGAGGGAGAAAAAAATGCAGAGAGGCATGTGGAAGGCTAATGCACAACATTGTCTTATTTTATTGGGGCACTTTTTTAAATTGCTCTGATGCTGCAACAGCACTATGGATGATTTAAGTTCAATTGGATGTATGACATAAACAGTTTCTATTTTCCTCTTTTATACACCTATACCCCATCTCTGCTGGAGGGAATCTTGTGTGTTATCTTCATAGGCTACTTCCTGGACCCACTGAACATTTCCTAGTCCCTCCAAACTTATGTGCATGACAACCCCTTGTCAACATTTCCATTGACTTCAATCTGAGTACGCTGGGCAAACTAGAGAACATCAAACAAAAGTGTGTAAGGCACAAAATGTAGAATGGTCTTCTACTGAACTTGCATCACTTTAAGCAGGCTCTGGTGTTCCAGCCTTAAAATTTCAAAATATTTATTCTTCCCTTTCACGAATAACATCAAGAGAATCTGGAAGGAGGGGAGATGTACCTCATAACAGAAAAGCCATCTATACTACTAACAGTCTCTAACTAAACTGTAGAAACTTCTACAGTTCCATGTGTAAATGTCTCATAAAAAATGCTTTAAATTAGAAAGTAAACCACAATATATCATCCCTGCCATTCTCTCATCCTCCCAAGAGAAAGACAAATGAAGAATAAGGCTGATCACAGTAACTGAGTCAGTTTAGTAATACACAGTAGTCATAACTTTCAAGTCTTTCAGAAGAGGTTTTAAAAATTGCAAATGGATCAAGCTCTACCCTATCTTGTGTAACTACACAGTAGTAAACAACCATTAGGGCAGAATGCATTCCACTGTATATGACCTGTATTTTTCTTAGTGGTTCATGGGCTGAAAGCTAGAAAAGCAGCCTATCATCAACAGCTTAAATTCATCTTTTCAAGCACATACTGAACAAAATACTTAGGGGTTCTGAAAATCAGAGCAGAAACAAAAGCATATTTCAATGACCTTGATGAAAGATGTTTGGCTTCACTCCTTGCTGTTTTTAAAAGGCATGTTACAATTATCCCACCCTTTTCCCCATTTTATCATGGCTAACACTTAGTTTGGTACAACCTACAAGAAGACCTAGGGTTTTGTCAGCAGGCAGCTCCCAGGGAGCCAAAGGTAATTATATTCTGTCAGCATATAGCCCCTGGGCCTGCTCTGTCTTTTCTGTTTTGATAAGTAGATCCTTGAAAAATATTCAACATATAGAAATCAAATTCCTTTTAACCACATACTTATATGGCAGAACCACCAATGCTGTGCAACATCAAGACAATATATTGGTGTGGAAAGCTCACTTCAAACATCTAGCTAGAACAAAAGCTGCTTTTGAAGCAGACAGGACTGTCCTGCTGTGTTGTGTCCTGCACTGGCTACAGACTAAACAGAACTGAATTTTTGGTCATGTAACTGTTCTCTGAAGGCCAACACTTCATTTAGGATTTTTAAGTCAGGCAAGTATTTCTTGGGCACATCAAGGGCAAAGAGAGAAAGACCTGACTAGAGGTAATTACCAGTTTGATTATTACAACCAACTGACTCCAGCATTGTAATGCAATACTATGATATCCAAAATATAATAATTTTAACAGAATATTGATAACAGCGCCTTAGTGTTTTGGGGTTTTGCTGCTTCTGAAGAAAGAGTCATCTTTTCTATCATCTACAAGCTTTGCCTCTACATGAACATTGCAAAATTTCAAATTACAATTTTGTAATCAGGATCAGTAGTATAGGACCAGGGCAAAAGATGGCTTTTGGGATATAAAGGCAACAATTTATGCTGTGTTATTTATATTCTTTCTTTTTTTTTTTTTTTTTTTTTTGGAGGCTCTTAACATCTTTTGATACACAAAAAGGAAAATAAACCATTATGCAGCTTTTTACCACTTAAGAAATTAATTTTATTTTCATTTCTTTGTAGACATGTCTGTACTTTAGTCTGATGAGAATTTAAAATGCGAAGTTACCATTCCACTCTACGTGAGTGAAATCCAGAAATGTAGCTGAAATGTATGGAACACACTCTGGTATATCATGGGGTATACTTTCTGGAGGGATTATAGAATGCCAAGCTCAAGCATTGGACTGTACTATCTTTGGAAGATGGCAGATACTCTTTGTGTTATTCAAGTCATTGACAAGGCAGTTGTATGTTTGCCCTTTCCTGTATACACATTAGTGACATATGTATTAGTAAATACATAAAGTAACCTCAATAACCATGTTTTCCAGCATGATTCTCTCAGATAATTAAATTGTTACTAGACTATGACAGAATAATAAAAGGTCAAGTGCAAATATAAAGTCCTGCACAGGCTTTACTGATGTAAAGCAGTAAAAGCTGAGTGCTGCTTGCAAAGAAGCTTTGCAGGCAAGGACCTGGGCATCTTGATGGACACCATCTCCAGTGGGAGTCAGTAAAGAAAGTCAACTGCACACTGAGCTGTATGATTAGGAGTATAGACAGCATGTAAAGCCCTCCTGTGAGATTGCATTTAGAATATTGTGTCCAATTTTGTGCTTTCAAGTCAAGAAAGACACTGGCATACTTTAAGGACAGAGAAGGGTATTGAGAAGATTAGGGGCCCAGACCAAGCTCCAGGCACTCTGAGAGCATCTTTGTTTTGCTTTAAAAGGAGAAGGCTGAGAAGGAGTCTTCTTGTGGTCTTCAACTACCTAATGGAAGGGCATAGAAAAAAAAGACATTCTTCTCATGGCGATGCAGCAAGAAGGAAGAAGTAACAATAATGGATACAAGTAATAATGGAAATTATGATTTCTTTTAAAAAAATGGTTTTTTCCCCACCAGAAGAATAATTCAGGACTGGATCACTATGTCAAGAAAGGTCATGCAATCTCTGGACTTGAAAATATTCAAAGCTCAACCAGACAAGGCCATGAGCAAGCTTGCTCTGAGCCCACTTTAAACATTAGTTGGGAAAGAATTTGATATCTAGTCTAAATTTGAACTAAAGTTATAAAAGAAATTGATAATTAATGCAACTCCGCCCAAGACCTTGGGACAGCTGCAAAGAGGGGTTTCCTGTTCCTCCCATGTACCCCTTTGTAGAGAAGGTTCACTGTAAGAAATTTCTCAGGATCAGATTTCTTTTTCAAGTGTCAACTCAAAAGCTTAAGAGCACCTGACATCTCTAATGCCTGTTAGAGATGCTGATGAAAATTACCCAAAATCAACTCCTTCAAAACAATGCATTACTCATTTGCCACAGGAGCATGAAGCATGCAAATGAGCAACTGTGAAAGTTTGAGCACTACCAGCGTCATGAGTGTACAGCCTGAGTTTCAACCACACAATGTGTCTCAGACAGGTTTGTAAAGCCTGTGCTGCACTAGCTTCAATTTTCCCAGAGGAAAAGCAATGAAATCTAGCATAATTTTGTGCATGATGTGCTGATTTGATGCCAGCTATAGCATCAGCTGTAGGGAAATGATGACTTTAGCTGCCCAAGAACAATCTGTCCAGGTGTTTACAGACAAAACTATCAAAATTGAACTACCTCATGAGTAAAAACCAGAAGTGAAAGTAACCTTTTTTTTCAAACAGAAATTTACAGTAGGAGTTATCTTGTCTGCTAATATGTGTTTGTAAGTGTACTTTAAAAGCCTGTGCTCTTACTATTAAAACATGATTGAGGAACATGGTATTTTACAGAAAATGGGGTTTTTTATCAAAAAAATAGACTAGAATTACCAAGCAAATGTTAATGTGCAAATTTTTTTAAAACAAACAGCTAAAATAACATTAGGTGTTCCAAACCCATTTAGCAGAGAGGTCATAAAAATAATCCTGAAGAAATGTAAGAAATGTCTGCATAATTTGGATACAATCTATTTGTTTTCACATTGTTCTTCAACTTAATGACAACAGGCATTACTGAAGGAAGTAAGTCATTAACTACAGCAGTTATGATTTCATTTTTGTACCAAGAAAATAAAAATAAACTCTTGGATGTGCACAGAGACATGAACCTGCTCACAAATTGATCACTCCACAATATCATTATATTGTATAACATTAGAAAAAATGAAACAGCACATCTTATCAGATGGAAGTACCAGACATAATACAAGTCTACATGTTAGAAAAATACAAGAACAAGAGGAAAAGCAGCTTATTTCTGTCTTTGGATGCTAAAATTAACTTTAACTAATAGGTTTAGAAACCATTCTCACACTTAACATAAATGGACAGAGAAGTTGCTCCTTCAAGGAATTAAAAAGGCATTCTCTAGCAACAGGACAACATAAAATTGCTAAGAAATTGCACCAAATTTTTTCTAAGGGATATAGCTGAAAATCTGGAACTCTGACTGAGATGAGTAATCTTCTTTGTACATCCCCCAGTTTGTTTTACTCAATGTTAAATCACCACAAATGTATTACAGCACAGTTTGAATTCAGTGGGAGTTTTGTTAAGTCAGAAAACCACACCAGACCTGAACCTCAACTGCTGTTTAAATAAAAGACTCTGTAGTTCATTAGTTTTAGTTCTAGGGGAAGGACACTAAAGGGTGGATGGATTAGAGACTGCTAAGAAGTTCTAAGAACTTCTTTTAACAACAGGAACTGTCATCACTCTTAATATAAGGTGCCAGCAAACACACTGGCTATTTCTAATAAAAACTTCTAATTACAACTGTCTCCTACAATAGTTCTTAATAGATTATATGAGCTGCTTCTCCTATGAAGAAAATAAAGGATGGGGAAAGGGGAAAATAAGCCTCCTGACGACTTTTAGTATCATTTTCATTGCTGAATTTTAAAATATTTTGATGTTCTTAGTATGTGTAACATTTCTTTCCTGTAATATACACTTTTTGCTATTAATAACTCTGCTTATGAAATTGTTTTCAAAATACAGTCTCATAGGTGGCAAAAAAACAACTAAGTGTCTAACAGAGATAGAACTGTTCTACTCATATTCTGTGCGCAGCTGATTTAGTGATAGTCTACTGCATTAGTCCATTTGTTACTGCGAACATTACTGAACACCTCCAAAGCAGCTAAATTTGTGACAGATTTTCCTTCTTACCATGAACACTTCCCAACATAATATCACCAGATTCTGAAGAGAGAGATGCTGATTCTGCATAGAGATACTTAGTTTTCAGCAGCCCATCCTCAGTAGATATGTTGATGGTTGTCCCCTGCAGCTTCTCTATATTTACACTCTAGGAGAAATAAACATAATGGAAAATTTGTCATCACAGCTTGAAAAAGCAGAGGGAAGCAACACTATTAAAACACAAAACAAATGGAAAGCTCTTGTTGGTGCAGGACAAATGGAACCAGATTCTTAGTTAAAAGCTACACAGGACAAACCAAAAAACCTCTTCATCCAAGAGCTCTGACCTAAGAACTAATGATTCTTCACAACATTCCTATGAGTTATTACATCCATTGTTCAAGTGAAGAACCCAAGTAGTCACAAACAGATAAAAAAAACCTTGATTTAATATTCAAAAATTAAACACTCCATTTTGAAAAGTAAAAAAAATTATTAACTTTAATAATGAAGACTGAATCTTCAGACAGCATTATGGCACTTAGAGCACTGGTGATCAGTTTTCTGCCACCACAAACTGAAACATCCACTGTCTTTGTTACATAAAGCTATTTATGAAGATTTTTAACTGGCTAACTTTGCAGACATATCTTTGGTGAAGGTTTGCAAAAAAGCCCCACCCAGCTGCCCTTTTTCTCAGCATAAATTTTCCTATTACCTTGGTTACTCAGGCTTCTATTCTTGGACTTCAGCCTCAAGACATACAAAGCCTTGAAAAAACAGGGATAAGATCTCCATTTCTACTTCTTTTCAATAGAAACAGAGAGAAAGGATAGAATATGAAAAGTTGCACTATGAATTTGGGAAATCAAAGGTGACAGATGAGATTATCTATGTAAAAGTGATGAGCCACGTGATATAACTTCAATCTATTTGAAAAAACAACAATTCACGTGCTTGTGCAACAACCATATGAAACTGAACTCTATTCTTTCTCAGTTAAATTTGATTTATGGTAGAAACATGCAATAGTTCATACTCAAACCCCTGCTCAATTTGGTTTTATTTTGCTTATGCAGACTTTCAGTGAATTGCACAAAATCCTTACTCATTACAGGAAATGATACATGGCTTTCTAGATCAAACTGTGCCTTACTCGAACTATCTCTAATCCTCCTTGTCATTTTAGCATTGCTATCTTGTGCAAAAAGAGTTGATATAAAAAAATAAATCTGTCTACCCTCCCAGTCTAATATTATATAAAGAATAAGCTGGATGAAGCAAGGGGTATTCTGACAAATAGCCACTAGTGTTACACAAACTCAATGCTGCATTGTGTCCCAAAAATTAAGCTGAAGAGACTGGTTTGGTATGGACTATATGACAGCCAAATTATTGGCCTTACCCACCCATTCATACTGAACTACTAAATTTTAAGATTACAGAATGGACTACTGGCTTAAGACTCTTCCCATGATGCTACAATACAGATTAGGTCTCCAATAATTTAACAAGTTACATTAAACTTCAAGAAAATCAAAATGTTATGCTAGAATTAGAGATACACAACAATCAATATCTACAATCACTGCAGGTTGTAGAACTATGCTACAGATAAAAACAAAACCCAACAGTATTAAGGCCCAATTTGTCACTACTGAAAGGGACAGCAATTGAGCTTTTTCTCTTCTAATGCTTGCAACAAAACCCTAATAACCAGGGATCTTAAACATAAATTTACATTGCATCTGTCCTAAATGCTTTCCACAAAGTACTCCCCCACTCCCTCACCCTGCATGGCAAAATGCAAACCTGCTGTGACACATGGCCACAGCAACTAGTAAAGGGAAAGCCACTCATTTTAGGCTCTATGACCTAACCTGCTCTAAAAAGTTAAATAACTTGCAAAGAGCATTTCCCATTTGAGCAGGGCCATCACTGATATCAGCACAATGAAAATAGAGTAAAGCACACTTCAAAGAGGAGGAATACAATAAAAATATCTGCATAGTTTGGGTAAAACTGGCTGTCTTGTGATATTCCTAACCAGGAAAAGGAAAGTTCAAAAAGCTACCCCTCTTACTATAAAATGCAAGTTTTAACTCTATTTAGATACATTATTTTATGTAAAAATTAAATGCTTTATTGTAAACAGTCTCACACACCAACACATTTACCAGCCTTAACTACCTTTCTTAAAATTACAAAGCAATAAAAAGGGTTGTCTCAGCTCCAGATAAAAAGAAGTTACTATAAACAATAGAAGAAAAACTAGCAATACAAAGAACACTTGTTTCAGAACAACCCAAATCAGGGTAGGGGCATGGAGGAGGGGGGAGTCAGACTGCTCAAATATAAGAATAAAAAAGTATTTTAGATGCGGAACGCATGGAAAAAATAGGATTGCTTTTCAATTAGAATAAATATGTTTTCAATCCCAAGTTCTTTAACTCTTGTGGATTTTTGGCAGAACATAGATGTCTGGCTCTACTAAGCAAGTGTTATAGAAAAGTCCCCATGGCACAGATTAGCTAATAACTCCCCAGTCAAACAAATTTCATTATTTTTGTCCATTGAACCACCAGATCTTCTGGAAAAAAATTCCTTCCCTTGGGCATAGAGCCTTGAGGGTTGCAGTTACTGAAACTGACCACATGCTCAAGTTCCATTGGTTTCATCTGCATAAATCTGAGAATGCTTTTGCACCTGAACACATTTTCAAGCTAACAACTAACATCTTGCTATGTTTAAATAAGACATACACAGATCCTTCCCCGCATATTCCTGCTCTTGGCCTTCCTTTTTGCGCTATCATTGTTCAAATGTTTTACTAGTGTCTTCTCCCATTACCTCCCTTAAAAAATATTCTTCATTTCTCAAGTGCTTAGTGCTTTTTACCACATCCTCTCCCTCCCCACCTCCAGGAGGGGGCTGGAAATGCTGACGGAGCCATAATTACATAATGATGGCTGCAACTGATGGAAGAAACACATACAAACACACAGAGGAGACATAAGGCTGACTGATTATTAACAGAAGTGGTCAACTGAGAAAAGAAATCTGTCCTTCCTAAATACACTGCAAAGTTTGTTAGTGAGAAGTTCAATAAAATAAGCTAAAATATTCTTCTGTAGCTGTGAATTTGTGCTAAAATGACTCACTTCCCTCAAGTTACTACAGCTTTACAACTCTAAGGTTGACTTCTTGCAATATTACACACTATATACAAATATTTATGATCACAAAGAATCACTTCAACTTAATCTGTATGAAGATTGTTTTATTGTTTCAAAAGGATGATGTTTCTGAAAAGAGTTAATTTTCTAAAAAGCATTTAAAGGCTCAAAGCAAAACAATTTTCTGAGCTATATTTTCCCATACAGATACAATTATTATACTTATTACATAAAAGGCAGTCTAACACCCACTACAAAGAAACACAGATAAATTAATGCTGACAGTTTTTGGAAAATCCAATGGTAACTTGCTTATTTTACAGCAGGACATTAAGAACAGCTCACAGCTGGTTCTAGGTAAGTGAATATATGATATGGGAACCCAAGCTACAAGGTATGCAACAGTGCCAAACAACACTTCACAGAGGTGATTCTGGATGCCTGGAATGCAACAGTTTTGTCTCAAATCTATCCTTGGCAATGGAGAGTTACCCTTTAAACCAACAGCACTGGGAAGAATCAGGAGGAGAGTGGGGGTATCTATGGATTCTGACAGAGCACACATCCAAGCTACTTCCAGGCTTGGCTTGGCTCCACACGTTCATACAGCAATGCCTCAGATCTAAAGAATCCTAAAGCAACCAGTTGCATGGACATTATGATACCTAAACACTCAAGTTGAGCCTAAAAACAAGACTGGGTGTGACAACTGCAGGGATTTTAGCTCTACATTATTTTAAATAAAAGAGAATTGCCTACTTATGCCAAGAAACAAAACCTGAGCGCAGCTGTTTGTGGTTAGTCTCATACTGCCATCTACTGAAAAAAAGCAAGCTAGTTCTCTACAAAATTGCTTTCCTGTTCATGATACTTCCCACTGCATCTCATAGCAAGATTATATGTGATTATATTTCTTCAGCTGCAAGGAAATTGGCAAAACCTTCTACTCTTCCATTCTTACAACTGTGTAACACTAGAAGTGTACAGCATGTACAAATATCAAGCCACTATCCACGGGACACTAAATTAAACTCCTGGGCCTTGTGCAGAATCCAAGTGCCTAGGTATCAGCCAAGGAGAAAGTTTAAGAATGTTGTGAGGGGTCTATATAATTAGAGCTGATGGGTTATATCAGTAGAACAACCTCTGTGCTGATGGAATGATCACATGCTTATTCCTGCTTTCTGTGGAGCCTGTTTTTTAATCCAAATCAAGCATAGGATAATATAATTTAACAGACAAACCTAAGAAATAGTGAAATGACAAACAATCAATGAGGGTTACTTACATATTCTTTAGCACATTCTTCAAATTTAGTCATTTTACAGCAAACAAGCAGAATAAGCCACTGAAAAGAAAGTTTTACTTCCTACATACCCCTTTGTCTGTTGCACAAATATCTGTATTTCCATGAAGTGTTCCAAGACCAATTACTTTGCCACCATTTGTCCGTATATCAATTTTATGGCTCTGAAAAAAGTTTAAAAATCATACCGTTAGGATAACTTGTTTTCTAGTTATAGTTATCTTGTTCTGCAAGTTGTACCACATTAACCACTCCAAACCTTAGTCCTGCAAGCAGAACCAGGTTCTACAGAGCTTCACTGCACACAAATTCTAATTAAAATCATTTCGCATAAAGCAAATCTCAAGTTTTTAACAAATAAGCCAGGTTTCAATTAAAAGCTGCTCTATAGCCCTTATACCTTTCAGGTGTTGCTGCATACAACTGGCAAGAGAAAAAAATACAGAAATACACATAAACCAATCTCAAAAAGCAAAAAAAAAATAACACCAGGTATTGAGAATAAAATGCAATCATTTGTAAAAGGGAAAAAAAAATCTTGAAAAAATCAGATTTAAATAATCTAATTGTATTCATAAACTGCAACTTCACAAATCTGACTTCAAGAAGTCTACAGATCTCCACAGCAAAGTTATTTTGCTTAAAGTCACTAGCATAAACATGGGAATAACAGAATTTTTTTAAGTATTCAGCAATTTTTATACTTAATGCTGAATAAGCTTATACACACACCCCCCCCTTTCCTTCAGTTTCCCACACCACCATCTCCATTTTCAGATATATTAGTTTCTATTGAAAAGGATATTATTCCCATGGATTGTATTTAATTTAGGATACCATCCATCAAAAATATCAGAAATAGTCAAGAAACTTAGATTATAAACACCTTTCTGGATAAGGAACAAATTGCATTATCTAGGTCTAATCAGATGGCAAGAAGGTTAAAGACTTAAAAAAAAAATTATATCAAGTTTCCAATATGGAAAACATGGACATCTCCAGCACATTCCTGATGAAACACCGAGAACCAGAAGTTTCATGGGGTTTCATAAGACAGGAAGAATTCTAGAGCACGGTTTCTTTACCTTTATGTTCAAGTCTTGCTTCCCCCTCTTCTTTTAAAGGTGTTCTCACAGTAAAATGCAACACCCCTTGACACTACAGTACTGCTTCAGACTTTTTAAAGGCTGGAAATAACTCAGCTGTTCAGTTACACTTCTAAACAAATGGAATAGATTGTTCTCTCCTTATACAGTAATAATATGAACTAAATGTTTCAATCTGGCATCACAGCTCCATTGAGGCAGCTATACCAGGCTTGTTACCAGAAAAATGGTTAAACAGCAAATCCTCCAAATATATAACTTGAGAAGAATATAGGAACTTGCAAGATTGGAAGAACTAGTGTACAGCAAGGGCTCAACAATATGGCCACTGATAGTTCAGTAAAATAAAACCACAACATACACACTAATTCCCCCCATCCCAAATTATTAGAATATCTTCTTAAAAAAAACCAACAAGGCTTTCAGAGATAGGTATCTCTAGAGACACCTAACAGACAGAAGTATTTGCTGAGAGAAGAAACCCACTTATAGTGGTCAAGTAGCTTTTTCACTAAGAGGGAATATTCCACCAGCTGAAAGAAAAAAGCACTAATTTGTCACAGGGCTTCTCTGAGCAAGGGAAAAAGGTTTGAGTAAAGAAGAGGCAAAAAGGCTGTCAAGGCCTTAACAGATGTCAAAGGAAAACCAGAAAAAAATTGTTCAGAAGTAGAGAAGGACACTAGTGCAGGACAAATCAGGCTCAGATGTGGTGTGTGGTGAGGAAGCATAGCAGGTCTGCTGCCTGTGTGAGCGAGATGCCTGGAAATTCTTGTTATCACCAACACAGTCAGAGTGAAAAGTAATTGAGGAATATGGAAACATAATTAAAGGGTCTCCCCAGTCCCATTATCACTGACAAACTGTAATAAGAAGCAGTAAGAAAAAATTTTAAAAAATAAGCACTGCTTTCTCAATAAAGAATTTGTGAATTATTCATACTCTGAAGAAGACCTAGATGCCATAACTGTGGTTTGGAATTACTGCTGCTATCATTTGACCTGGAGGCTTAGAACAGATAGGGTGAACTGGACTTTAGCCAATTCAAAAACAACCACCACCCAAAAAAACCCCCCAAAACCTCAATAAACCAACCCTCAACAAATCTCACTGCCTGGGTAATGTCTACTACACCAAAACTGCCAGACAAAATCCATTAACAAGCCTCATAGGGACTCATTCTTTCTGCTCAATTACTAGCATGCATGATTAAGGAAAGTAGATGTCAAATCTCTAAGTCTTTTGAAAAGACACTGAAGACTATATTAAAAAAAAAAAAACCCAGCTGTTTTTTGAATTACAAATTATACAAACAACTTCTTGTGAGATAAGAAAATTAGCAGTTGTGAAGCTGTTTGCTGGTGCTCTTGAATAATCCCCACATGACCAGATTTTTTTCATTTAAAGTCACTCATTGATCAATGATCTTTTTCTCTCTCCTATAAAGAAAGGGTCTCCTGCTTTGGTGGTTAATGAGGTTTGTTAATGCTAGTGAAGGAACATTGAAACAGCTTTAATCCATCCAGGGGAGGGCACTATCACTTCAATTTGCTCAGTAAAGTACATTCCCTAAAGGGGAATCAGCTCTTATGCTTCACTACAGCATCTGGTCTATAAGAATTTTTTAATTTTGGGAAAACCCTGAAGGCTAATACTACTGCTTCTCACTAATAATTCTGCTTCTCTGATATCAGAGAAGCTATATTAGAATTCCTGAAGCTATATTAGAAAAAAATTAGTTCAGTCACCTCACTAGAACTACAGTAATTAAAAACAAGACTAAACTGAAACCCAGATCTTAATCTTTAAAATTCAAGATTTTTCACATCTTGGATTGTATTTGAGTCAAGATTCCCAGAAGATAAGTTAGCAGTCTTTCCTCAAAATCGTCTTTTTCCACAACACCACAAAAAATTCTTGATGCGATGGCATGCCATGACTACTGTCATTATTGCTGGCCAAAACCACCTTCTTTTCTCATATTATGCAGTTTCTCATGTACTATTGTTTTCATTATTATATAACAGCATAACTTTTAAACAAAACTTTAGACAGGCAACACACAGTACTGTTAGCTTTTTGTTAGATTTTAGGTACCTTTATAACAGTAATACGGTGAATTACACAGAATCTGCAAGGTTCAAGTTGTCTGTAGTTCCCTAGATGTAGAGAAAACCTAGCTCTATTGTATATTAAATTCCTCCCTAAGCTCAGTTTTCCCTAGGTCCATTATAAAATCATCTCTTACTGCAATAGAGAAAAATGTTGAATTTTTTTTTCATATCTCAAAAAATTTGAAGAGCCCTTCTTTTGAATTTATACCAATTCCCAGAGGTGCAATCCCAAACATCAAGTGAATTGGATATCAAATAGCACCTAAGTCAGATAAACTGTAAATAATTTTACAACAGCTTATGTCAGCAAACTTGGAGCCTTAAGACTGAAAAAACAAGGTCATGCCTATGATATATACAGTATATATCAGATATATTTCAGTCAGGTATTTTGGATATGTAATGTGTAACTTCTGATTGAAAATTAACTTAAAGGGTTTGTCAATAGCTCTGCTATATCAATTATAAAAAAACCTCCAACCCTCCCCCCCAAAAAAAAACCAGCAGCATGCTGCAAAGTCTCGATTGAGCAGGCATAACAGTTAACCTACTAGACAGGAAAATCCAGTCTATTTTTTTTTTTCTTTGAGAGGCAGGGAAGACAGGGATCAGGCTTACTGCTGTCAGTGTTCCTGCTGGCTTTGGCTATCACAGATACATGGACTTCTGACTCCACGTTATTTACTGTTATTGACTTTGTGCCATAATTGTATGCAATAATTAAAGGTGAGGTGCTATACACATCGTAATACTATGAGTGTTGCAATGAGAAATACCAGAGTACCTCTCAGCTCCAGAACTGGTATTTAAGTTTTGACACTATATCCCACCACACAATCCCCTTTCAAACAGTTGGGGAGGGTTCTTTGTACCTTTATTGACTGCAAGACACTAGTCCCCTTCTCTGTTTCTATTTTGCAGTTATCACATTCTATTTTCTGAATCTTCACGCAGCCAGTCCCTGATGTTTTGATATCCAAATCTAGAATTAAAAGAGTTTTATTAGCAACAGAATGAGAAAAGTCAGATATCTTTAACATAGTATTTGATCACATTATACAGTAACCATATGTAGTAAGGAAAAAGAGCAGCTTCTTTGTTATTTAAGAACCTGCTTGCTAAGTCTGGCCACACACTTTGACCTGCTTGAATAGTCACTATCAACCACGGACACTGAAAGTTTAGTAAGCAAGCCTGTGTATGAGCCATCCAGCTCCAGGAAAGAACATTAAGAGGCAGAAGAATGACTGTAACCTCTGGCAAAAAATCAGGAGGGTGTGATCCTTTAGTGAAGTCTCATCTTCTTGCTTTTTTAACTTCATCTCCTAGCTGTATCTATCACCCTAGCCAACAACTCCATTAAAAATTCTACTTTGACACTTGGGCACCCTGACACACATTTTGGGGTAGAAGGTCAGCAGGTGTCTGAGGTCACATGTAGAGTAATAAGGTTCAACAGCACAAATACATTGCCTGCTGCAGCACTGCCATCACAACCCCAAAACAGACATAGAAGCGTTGGTGTGCGTCATTCTCCCCAGACTTCTGGAAAGCCTGGCATTCCCCTGGCATGAAGAAGCATGTTTGCCTCTAGTCTGAGCCACCTCACCTTGCTACTGTTCATAGACTCCTACAAAGAAAAATCACTAGGTCTTGTAGATAACATGCAGGAGCAGCAGAAGTATTTTTCTGCCAGTTGTCTCACCCTTGGGTTTAAGGAATGGGATGAAGTTTGAGAATGTACAGTCTGGGGATTCTGTCTATATTAATAATCATTTATAGTAATCATGTATATTAATGACCACCATAGTGACTGGCAAAATGTAAAGGCAGGAGAGGAAAAAAGTGATTTTGTTCTAAGGATAAAAGGCAGAAAGAAGAAAAACTGAACAGCAATCAGAAGTGTTTGCTGCAAGACACAACTGAAGGACTAAGCGATAGTGAGCCCCATTATTCCCTAAAGGAAAGCAGATTATCTGGGAAAGAAACCTTCATTTAAGCACACGTGAAAGTCTTCCCTTCACCTGCACTTCCTGCTAAAGTTACCAGAAAGATGAAAATAATCACCATTATGTGCAAAACAAGTTTTGCCACAAGGAGATTCCCAAGTCAGACCAGTGACCCAGCAGAGCCTGAAGATCAATACTGTCACACTGCTGCCCAGTACAGGTGCTTCCTGGAACCATGACAACAGTAAGCTTGCAGACCATGAAGATGAGACACTGAGAGCTCCAATTAACAACAAATGGAAGTTTTTTCACCTGACAAATAGGAGAATCCAAGAGACGGAACTAAAACACAACATCTTTGTAGCAAGGGTGCTACCTCATGGCTATAGTAAGCCAAGAGGTTAAATTTAGTAAAGGATGTAGACTGTGCTCACAGGTAACAATTCCTTAAGAAAAAAAGGCTACAAGAGGTAGACTGGAAAGCAATGTTGGTTTTGAACAAGCTGTCTTGCCCCAGACTGCTCAATTCACCCACTGGACAACTGCACAGTGCTTGGGAGGATCTACAACCAAGACTATTTTGCTTTCTGAGAACAGAGTCCCAAAAGACTATTTGCTTGTGCAAATCTTTTAATTCAATCAGCCTGAAACCCTCCTGCTCTTGTTACTTCTGCCAAAAGGGATGAGGAAAAGGCTTGAGAGTATTCACTTTAGCCGTGATACAAACTCACTAAGACTTCTACAAGAATAAGGTTAATAAAAAAATTTCTGATCCTTTAGAACATATTATGGCCATCATTTGAAAGGTGGGTTAGTAGTGTAATCCTAGCTATCAAAGATGGGTGCTAAAAGAGGACCCATCACCAAAGAAACACCAGGGACTTCTGGAAATACACTTTATGCATTGATCTTCTGCGGAGTCACAGCACTTTGCTAGCCTTGACATAGCAAAAATTAGTGGACAAGGAATTGAGCCCCTCTGTCTCTTTCCCTTTGAGTTCCCAAACCAAGGATAAACATCTCCATAAAGAAGCGGGCAGAAAGCTGGATAATATTGCCAATGAAATTTTAACAAGGAGGAACAAGATACAATCTGTTTTGGTGCCAAAATTCCAAAAACAGCCAGTTTGATTCCTCCCTAGCAGAGACGAGGACTGAAGCCAACTTTAGCCACAAAAACCACAAAGAATGCATGAAGATCTTTGTGGTGTAAAAGACTCACATCAGAAATAAAGGCATATAGTAAAAAAGAAACACTTTGGTATCAGAATGTAGACAGAGGTACCCCAGGGTATTTCAGCATAAGTTGCCTTAAGCTATAAGACTTGAAATAGACTGGATAATTATTTATTTTCAGATGACTCAGCAGCCCTAGACTACTAGAATTATCTCAAATTACT
This sequence comes from Corvus cornix cornix, assembly GCF_000738735.6. Taxonomy (NCBI): domain Eukaryota; kingdom Metazoa; phylum Chordata; class Aves; order Passeriformes; family Corvidae; genus Corvus; species Corvus cornix. The sequence goes on along the minus strand of NC_047057.1, from coordinate 11,687,295 downwards.
GTTATGCAAGACCTCAGTTCACTTTACTTCTGAGTACTCATGCAGTCAATGTACAGTAACCAGAAATCAAAGAGCAGGTTTCAGGTTTAATTAACACATGCGAAAATAAACAAGCTTGATTAGACAGAAATTCCTTGAAATCTGCCATTGATGAAGGTTAAATATATCAGAGAGGATTATCAGATCAGGTATGATATTGAAATACTATACAGAGCTCAAAACTAGACACTAAGACAAACAGAGGACCTTTTGGTACTTGCCATACCAAGCTGCTTACAGGTTGCCTTTGGTTTAAAATGCATACTTAAGCTCAGCATCTTCCACACATGCTCTTCAGGCACTAAGGAGTTTTAGATAACTTGCAGCTTCCTGGATGAGCTCCAACCTAAATTGCGAAAGCTGTTATGAAATGCCTTAACTTCCAAAGTGAAGAAAACAAGAACACTGAAAAGACATTCACATCAGCCTCTCAACTTCTTGCAGCTAAGTGACTGGTAGAGCTCAGGCAAAACGGTCTAAGCAGAGCAGAGTTAACATCCTCCTCACACATTCAAGGAAAGCCGGAGAGAAGCCAAAGTGTTTGCAGAGCAACAACAGCTCCTTTCTGGTTTGAGATGCGTTTTTACAAAGGGTAAGATCTTTTGCTTATCCAACGATATTTAATGGATAATTTTTTTCTAAATAAACAAACACAGCAACTCAAGCACAAACTAATCCTCAGAAGATCAAAAAAACAAACCAGAGCTGAAAGGACACTTAAAAGTAGAACCTCAGTGGCAAGCAAAAATTCTACTTCACCAAGTAAAAACTTTAAAAAAACCCAGAAAAAACTACACAACTTTACATTTTTGTAAATATATCTCTAGATACCCCATGATAACAGCATGAACAGACAATACTAACATCATGCTAGTTACGGGGTGACAAAGAGCAACTTGTGTACATTGTAATCCACAGATTGTCCAGGGAACCTGAATTGCATGAACTTACCGCAAACCCAAGTGGAACAGCTTAGAAACCTGCAAAAAAAGAAAATCTGTTTCAAGAAGAAAGCCCCTAAGACTGTCTGCAGTTTTGGCTGACATTCAGAATATAGGAAGAATCTCAAAGACAGGACAAAAGCTAAATTATTTTTTTCCACCAATCAGGATTCATTATTGAGACTTTCAAGAAGGCTCCCCACATTGAAATCCTTTATGAAGACTGAGATTCTCCACATCTTAATACAATGAATTCTGCCCCTTGAGAATAACCAAGTCTGGAGTGACTTGTAATAGTCACTCAGAGATCCTGGAGAAACTGAAATATTAAATGACTACAGTATCCAGACACACCTGGTACCAGAGAATTGAAGGGTAATAAATGGGACACTGGGTTTGTTTGATTCCCAGTAATTATGGCATGGACTCTGTGAATGTGCTACAGACAAGCCAAGGTAATCTTGCTGCTTGCCAAGCAAGAGAAGAAAAGAAATAAAAAGCAAAGCTGTAAGATTGTAACTGAAACTTCTCAGGTAAGAGTCAAGACTACAAGACTCCTGGAGAAGACAAGTCTTGCTACAGTTCAGTGACAGAGACAAAGAATATAGAGATAACAGTTGACCTGTTTAAGAGACCTAACTTAGATTTTCAAATGTCTTTAACAATATCCTTAGTTCCGTATTGTCTTTCAACTAAAAGCTAGGCACCACTTTCAACAGTACAAGAAGCTGGAAGTCAGCACAAATAGCAAGGTTGAAAACTTTTATCAACAACACCAAATTATTCAGACTAGTTAAAAACTCACTGACAAATTGCAGGAAGACCTTGGAATGCCACATACTCAAATGATAAAATAGCAGGAAATTAAACTATGGTACTCTGCCAAGAGTTTACCAGGAAGTTTTCACTCTGAAACTGTTTCCATGTGTAAAGGGACATGCAGAAGAGATTCACTGAGGGGCTGAGCTGTATGAGGCTCTGAAAATCCTATGATGAAAACAGTTGACAGCTAAGAGAGTGCTTAGATGAAATATCATTTACATTTGTTCTGTTCTTACTCTTCCCTGAGCATCTGTTTATGACCAGAGACAGGGCAGTGGGTAGCTGGACTCAAAGTAGGAATCAGTATGGCCATTCTGACAGAGCAAATCAGAGAGACCCCTAACTTTAGTTACAGAATATTTGTGCATATATTAGATGGTAGGAAACAAAACAGACCCTAAGTTTTGATAAACATATTAAGAAATACCCTTTCAGTTATAAGCAGTGTTTTTAAAAGAAGCAAATTATAGGGATGAGTAAGACTGGAAAATGTGAGAATGATGTTATGTCAAACCTATAGGACTTCTCCATTTTGAATTGCATACAGTTCAGGTCCTTCTAAAAGAAAACAAGAAAATAAAAAGCATGTTGCAGAATTTATCCTAAGATAAAGGGTGCGGGAAAAAGCAAGGTAAGATAAAAGGTGCAGAATACCTTTGCTGTATGTAACACCATATTCTACAAAAGTCATAGATTACATGTATGAAGAGTAAGTAGGGTGGGATCATCCATCATTTCTCATATCACAGCTGCACCAGGGCATCAAATGAAATATAGCATCAGTCTTGAATAATTTTAAGCAAAACAAGAGACCAGGTGCATTGTACATCAAAAAGTTTTTCAGCATGGTGAAACATTCTGCACTGTATAGGAAATTGCCTAAATCCACAGGAAAATTCAAAAACACATTAATGACTGAACACAAATCCCTGAGTTTGTACTTCCTAAACTTAGGGCCACTGTCAGAATTTCAGTTCAGCAGAGATGTTTATTGTTTTCAGCCACTACATATGCTCTCCCAAATTGTGTTCCATACAAGAAACCCTGCACAGATTTTAGCCTTGTGCCCAAAAAGATAATGCAACGTTTGTAGCGGACAAGGGAGCCCTTCCTTATATTTCATCTGTATCGTTACCTTCCAGGCTTTTTTGATCCTGTGGGTAGCCACTTAGCATAACAAACACTGATGGAGCTGGTGGATCCAACAACCCTACAGGGAACAGCCCTTGGAGAGCAGGCGTGCACAGCTCATGCTAAGGATGCCGTCTGGAGCCGGGTCTTTTCTGGAGCAGCAGCTGCCAGAGCACAAATGACAGGGCGCGTTCTGAGCGCCACTCACCAGCTGAGGTTTCAGCACTAACTACTGCTGGCAAAAAGGTCAGCAACAAATCACGTATCCAAACACCCAAGAAGTCAAGAAACAAAACGGGATGTTTTGAATTAGCGAGGGCACAATGCCGTTCCACAACACCGGCTTCCAGCCGAAGCACCAGCGCCAGCCCAGCCCCCGGTGAGCTCCCCCCGCTCCGTGCACCTGTCCCGCACCCACCGAACTTCACCGGCGTCCGGACGTCCACGGCGGCCTTGCTGTCCACGCCGTCCGCCACGATCGCCACCTGCCCCAGAGCCTCGTCGTGCTCCACCCGCAACTGGGTCCCGCTCCCGCCCGGGGCTACCGCCGCTCACGGCCACCAGGACCCGGTCGGCGCCCGGGCAGCGCTGCGGGTCCAGCGGGCGGACGCTCACCTGGCACGGCAGCCGCACCCGCAGCCGCCCCCGCGGACTCACCGAGAGCGCCCACTCCCGCGGCGGGGGCGGACCGGGGCCGCTGCGACCGCGGCGGGGGACAGGCGGCATCCACCGCCCGCCCGCCGCCTGCACAGCCAGGGCCGCCCAGCGCGGGAGCAGAGCCCTCATTGCCGCCGGCGGGGCGGGAGCGCCCGGGAGCCGCGTCAGGAGCGCCCGGGACGGACGGGACGAGGCCGCTCCTGGCGGGTGGCCGCAACCCCCGGCCAGTCACGTGGTGCGGCTGAACGCGGCGAGAGACACCGGCACGGCCGGTAAACAGGCGGTGGCTCCGCCGCAGAGGCTCCTGGGAGCCGTAGTCCTGTGGCGCGCGGAAGGAACTACAGCCGTGCCCGCGGGCCTATCGGAGAGAGGGGGCCGCGGGGCATTGCCGAGAGTCTGCTCCTATTGGGCGGCGGGGCGGGACACCGGAACCAATCAGGAGTGGAGGGCAGCTGAGGCGGGCGCAGGCGGTGCGCGGGTTGCCATAGCGACGGAGACGCCGCTCGTGCGGGCCGGGCCCTGCGGCGGCCGGGAGGGACTCGAGGGGGCCGGGGCCGGGGCCGGGGCCGGGGCCGGGGCCGGGGCCGGGCCGGGGCCGACAGAGGCAAAGCCGCGGCTCCGACGTACAGGCAGGAAGCGAGTCCAGCGGCGCCGCCACAGCCCTGTTTGAAGAGTCCCTGAGGGCCGGGAGTGCAACCCCGCCGGGGCCCAGGGCGGTGCCGTGTCGCGCGTGAGGAGACGAGGTACCCGGGGCAGCCTGCGTTGCACTTAAGCCTACGGCGAGTCTGCGTGTGTTGCAATGTCCTCGGTCAGCTGGTGTAGAAGCAGTTTGGTAGACGTGTTGGAAAACCAGTTTTTTGTTGTTGGGTTTTTTAAATGATAGTGCAAAGCACCCGAATTGCTCTCTGTCAGTAAGTTTTGGTCAATATGCTATGTGTTGTACTCCTTTTTAGCAGTTCTAAAGCCAACCAAATAAATATTTTTCTGAGCTCTGCACAAGTACACCATGAGACAATTGTCCTTACAGGGTTTACAAACAAGCGGGGAACCACTTAATTCAGTTTAAAAGACTTTTCTGGACTTCATAGCCCACATTATCATTGTATAACAATTTTAAAAAAGGGGGTGGGGCGTGTGGGCAATAGATGATGTTCAGTCAGGGGCTGAGTTCTTGTCATAGTTGTAGTTTACTGTCAGTACTGAGAGAGAAACATGCACAGAAAGCCACATTGTCTTAGCGACATTGCAACACAAGAAATAATGAAATCTGGGCCTGTTACTTAATTACTGTCTCACTTTTGCACTCCATGTGTTTCTTTTTTATAAATAACCATGCAAGCATGATACTTAGTCATCAAACATTTTTCATCTCATTAGCCCTGTTTCCATTTCTGTCTGACTTTGACTATTTATGAATCCGAAATGACATCTCAGTGTCCAAGAGGAAAAAAGATTGTACTAGTTTTTTGGTCCTTTGGTAATTTTCACTGTGGGAAGTTTAATATACACCAATAAAGCCCTTTAAGTTAAATTATTTCATTGGTTTACATTACTCAGTCTCAAAAAATCCTTAGGTGAAACACAAAAAGGGCTAGCCTGGTTTGTGATAATCTAGTATAGAAAAATAGAATTCTAGAAAGTCAAAAAAGTATCAAGAAATATCTTGGAACATTATGGAGGCTGCAAGTTATTTTTTTCAAGTCTTCAGAAATAGTTGATTTGGGGAAAAAAACCTACAAAATTCTCACCCTTGAGACCAATACCAAGTTTGGATGTCAAATTGTTTGTCAGGGAAAGTTACAGATGTATAACGAGTGTGTTGCAATGTGCTATGACTCCACTAGATGACAGCCAGTTCAGCAAATAACTCCGTGATCCCACTGTTCCAAGGGAATCCGGTCTCTGGTAAGGTGGGGCTCACTGCTGCCCCCCTTTCTCCCTGAGTCAGTGCTGCTGTTTCTTATCCTTGACTACCACCTCCTTTAAAACGACAGTGCTGCTTTCCCACAGCCCCCTTTTCCTTCAGGATCTTGGTACCTGATGCTCCTCATGTAGGCAGAAGTTTATCAGTGCCCACAATCCACAGTAAACTGTGCTCTGCATCACCTTTAATATTGTCGGGTTTTGCATAGTCGAGAAGTTAGTTCCAGAAACCATTCCAAGATGCTTAAGCCTCAGTTTTGTTTATATTTCATTGTTGCTGTTGCGTTTTCTCATTAGATACACTCTAAGCATACTCACATTGTTAAAGATACCGTACAAAACAGATAAAAAGTAATTGCTAGGAAGAAGTTCTTTCTCCATACATATGAAACCTCATGTGTTTAATGTTTTACTTACGTTGTCTATATTTTTGCTATATTGATTCTGTTTAACTTTCATGCTCTTGTTTGGATCAGCTGGTATAGCATGTAGCAGACTCCAACAGTGAAAGAATATTGATTTGTTTGTTTGTTTGTTTTCTTCTTTTGCTTTCTGGCTTGTCATTTGCAGGAATAGAAAGGTATATCAAATTTATAAGTGAAAATTTAATTAGAGCTCCACTTTTGATAGCTGCATGATTTCTTAGTGAACTACAATGCTTATTTGCCATTTTACCAGATATTGGTGGTGTTGTATGCCAAAGAATATTCAGTATTTAATGCAAAAGGTAAAAAAACCCTAGAACTTACAAAGTGATATAAAATAGATTTTAAGCCAAAGTATTATCAGAAATACTTTTAGGCTAAGGTGAGAGAGAGATTTCAAGGAAAGAGGAATTAAATAAAAAATATTTACAGGAGAGGCTGTAGAAGGAATACATTTTTCTAACTTTTGTATTTGGAATTTATCACAAACAATCACAAACTGCTGCAGGTACCCACAGGTTATAAACTTAGTCTGCGTGGGTAGGGTTAATTTTACCCATTTGCTATAATTGTAGTGAAGAAATAATGTGACTTCACTTCTTAGAAAATAGGGCCACCTTTATTTGTATTTTGGTTATTTTAGTGGTGTATTTCTGAAATGCTTCCTTGAATCTTCTTAATTCTCAAGGTGTATCAAGGGTTCAGTGGGTAGGCAAATTATGTTTTGTTTGCTTTCTCCTCTGTACTTTAGCATTGCAAAGCACACAATGGTTTGGATTTCAGGGATTTTTTGTTTGTCACGCTACCAGAAATTTTCTGAGGAAATTAAGTTCCTCATGGAAACCATGTGAAATAGGAAGTGGCAAATCTTACCATTCAAATTCTCCTTATCTCAGCCATATCTAATTAGAAATCCAGCAGAAAAAGCCTGTGTGTGGCTCAGGGTGATTCTATCCCAAATAGCAGAGACTTGAAAACAAGGGAAAACAGTGGAAATTATGACAGAGATTGTTGAGCAGTTCAGGTGTGTGGTGTGCTCTCATTTCCCCAAAGTAGTGAGATTGTACAGTCTAATCAAACAATTTATTCTGATTCACATGTGTATTATAATGTCCTATTGTACATGATGTAGTTTTAAATTTAATTATCATTTAATGTTGGCATGATCTTGTTGTTTAAAGACACATCCCTTCATGCTGAAGCACAGGCTCTGCCCAGTTAAAACACAAGGTCTGCTTCTTTAACATAAGGGAAAAAGCCTAAGAAAATAAAACTTTAGGGGGTGGAAAGAGGATCACTGTGTGATCAAATAAATCTATGGAGCTCCTGCTATTAATATTGTCTGTAGGTCTCATCCTCTCTCTTTGAAGAGGATATGGTAGAACTGAAAAAGTTTTGGAAAAGGATGATAAGGACAGTGGAAGGCAGAGAAGGGCTTTCATGCCAGTGACAGCAGGTAGATTGGCTGCTTCAGCCTAGAGAAAGGATTGTCAAATGAAGATTCAACATTAGGAATAAACCTAGTGGCATAGAAAAGTTGTGATTATCCAGTAAAAGAAGTAGGTGATATCAAGGAGCCAGATTCAAAAGCAACAAGAAGCACTGGTTACTCATGTCATGCACAGGTAAAATGAAAATCTCCATTCCCCTGGATTTTATCAATACTGAAAGTTTTGTATGAGTTCAAGGAGAAAGGGGATGGGTTCAGGGAAGCATCACTGCACCATGACTGGTGGGTACTTCTGTCCCTCCCCAGGCATCCAGTGTAGGCTGGAAGTGTGCAGAGATAGTTGATGCATCTTTATACATGGAGCTGCATCTCTTTATGCTAAGAATAAAATTTTACTACTTTTTGCATCTGTCACTCTGAAAAGAGTCAGTGCAGCTAAGTGTCACCTACCTGGATTCTGCACTGATTTGTGTATCAACATTGCTGTTTGCTAGAGACAGACAGAAGTAAAGATGCTGAAATTAGTTTGGGGAATCTGAGTTCAGACTTTTATTATTGTTGCTGCCCTGAAACTGTTCACAAGAGAATTCTCAGCCTGATTTCACCCGGGTTCCAAAACAGCCTTGTAATTCCTGTTCTCTGCAATTCTGTGTCTTGGATCAAGGCTGTGATATTATTTGCAGTTTTACAGTTTGAAAACATCCATACTTGTTGGGCTATTCCGTGAAGTTAGAAATCATGCCACCTTTCAGTACTAATTCAATTAGAGAGTTTATTTACCAGATACTGCAGACACAAAATTGCCACTTTGTTTAGGTTTATCGATAGAATTTTATATAAGCTGAATTATATATTTAGTAACATAGTAGGTAATGGAAGAATGCTAAACCTATTTCAATGTTCCATAAACATACATATGTTTTGTTACGGTCTGCCCCCTCTTAAAATCGCATGGAGACAAGGGCTTGTCACACCGGCTGAGGCTGCCTAATGGTTTTTCTCTGTCTCAGATTTCTATAGTTGTATCTTAACATAATATAAACTTTTCAGATTCAGATTTTTTTTTGGTCTCTCCCTGCCCAGCAAACTGGAGTCTTGTTAAGGACTCTTTTGTACTATTCTACGGGGAGGAAGTGTATTTTTGGCTGATGTCAACTGTGTGTTTCACATACAAGTATCAACAAACATGCCTACACCCATGAAACTCTCGCATTTTGGCATTGTTCTGCTTAGAGGTTCTGCCACAGTGCTTTTTCCTCTGTCTAAATTGTTTCAGTAAGTTGAGAGGAGCAAATAAAACTACAGTAGCCATAAGCATAAAATGCATATGCTAAAATATTCAGCAGTTCTTTACAGATGAAAAATTGCTTGCTATTTATAAATGTGTATACATGTTTATGTACAGTAATTCAGAGCTTATTTCTTGGCCTCTATGATATTTACAGTTATTTCACAATGTTTTGACTCCTCCAGGAGGGATCATGAAATTGCTTTTTCTTTCCATAAGCAAATACAGACACTGAAATCTCTCTAAAAGTCAAAATGTTCCTGAAGGAATTCCAAGCAGCACTGAAGAAAGTAATAAACTTGCCAGTTTAACTTTCAATACCTTTATAGACAAGTGACTTTTCAAAAGGTGAATACAAACAAGGCAGCATTTTTGTATCCATTTTTCTACCACAATTATAAAAAGAGATTATATTTTTCTTAACTGTCAGCTTTCTGGCTGTGGAATGCCAAATTTCTCTGGCTGTTTCATTGGAGAGATCTGGTATATATTCTTGAAATACTCTCAAAATTTCTTCTTAATTTTATTACAGTTTCAGTTTTGGTTGTCCTTGATTTATAATAAGATGTTCTCTTTTAAAAAAAGGGAAAGGTCTCCCATATGTTATGTGAAAGGCTGAATGATGTCAAGACTGCCTAATTTGAAGAGGATTCTGCATCTTTGGCAGCTGATATGGGTTTTATAATGATATGGTTCCATAGCAGAACATGTCTTCTGCATAATAGCTAATTCTGGTGTCAGGTGAACATTTGCAGAAGTTGATGATCTCTCTCCCAAAATTTTGCACAAAAATGCTGTGATACTGATCTGTCCATTCCTGTCATCTACAGACAACTTCAGTGAACTTGTGAAGGAGTTCTTGAATTCCTCCATCCGAGCTCCATCTCCGCTTTGCACTGTGCTTTGCTCTATAAATGCTCTATGCCTTCCCTTATCTCACCATGTCATGGCAAGGTTTCTGTGTGCCTCACAAGTCCCTCTTTCCTTCTCTTACCTCTATAATATGCTTATTGCCTCTGTTTGATCATCCCATGTCTCTTATATCTTTTTCCTGAAATGTTTTTGTCATCTTTCATGCTTCTTCATGCAAAAGGTTGGTATTTTAAAACTCTTTGGATATGCAAAACTCTTAAGATGCTATTATGCCAGAAGATGGATTTGTCAGATGTTAATTCACATTTGATACAATGATGAGGACCAACCTGATGGACACTGCTGTCTTACCATGGTATCAGGAGCATTGTTCCCCCTTGTATTCCACCTCCCATTTCCCTCATCCACATTGGCATTTTCATACACCTCTGGGAGTTCTGATGAACTTGGGAACAAAATTCTCAAGTGCTGGACCAAGGTAGTAAACACAAAGTTACATGAAATTATAGAAACTTTATGGCATTAAGTCTCATCTTGATGAGAAGTAATTACTAAATGTCCTTAGTCTAACTTTTTCTAATGCAAGTATCTTAGAGATTTCTATTCCTAAATAACAGCCATGAATAGGAGATTTTCTCAAATATAAGTGTAGCAAAATTATCTTTTCCAATACCCCTACTTGTTCCAGCTTTCTTTATATTATCTCTCTGTGCATTTATTAAAAGACTGTGTTACCTAACTGGAATAAGAGCTTTCTTTAGGATATTTTAAAAATACTCAAAAGGATGGTAGAGTGATAGTGCAGCCCCTTGCATGAAGTCTTTCATGAAGTTGTAACTGTAGACTTACATAGTTTGCTCATATGGTGACTTCTGTGATTTGAATGTGGGTCTGACATCTTGATGGAGTGGTTTTTACACTCCACATTTATCTTTCACAATCATATATATCCTGGATCTAATGAACTGTATTGGTATTTTTGTTACTTTCTAGAGCTTTAAACAATGAGTCAGGCTGGTGAAGGAAGTCCCACTGACACAGAATTGGCAACTGAGAATGAGTCACCTACCCGTGCACCGACTTCAATAGCTCATAGCCAGGATGAGGCACCCACTGACGTAACAGCAAGTCCTGCATTTCAGTTTTTAGATGAGGTACTATGTGCCCCAGCTTTCTCTGTCTGTAGCAGTGCAAAGTAGTTGTTCTGAAGTGTATCTTTTGTTGTTAATAATTGGAGGTCGTTACCATAGACTATCTATATCTTCCCTATTTCTTTGATTTTTTTCTAAGTGATAAGAAAATTTTGTGAAGCAGTATCATGTTCTTGCTGGGAATGCTGTGCTTGATACATAACCATGTTATTTTTTTCAGTGATCATGACCTTAAGGGGAATGAGAATAGAGAGGTCTTGGGTTTGGTCTTGTAGTATTTTATCTGTAGAGGTAGTTGCATCATGATTTTTAAAAAGGCTACATGGCTGTAGGAAAAATTGCAGGTAAGTGGCTCCTGAGGCACTATTAACAGATGATGGTGATAGAAGGAACCTTTGGGAACTCAGTTTCTTTTGCAGATTTTTTTGTGTTAAATCTTTCAGATTACTAGAAACATTTTAAAATTTAAGCTATCAAATACAGATCAAATGGAATCCTTAAAAATGTAAGCCAGAAGAGCCATTAAGAGATAATCCAATCCAAAGTTTGCACTGAAGTGGATTCTCTACAGATATTTATTTAATTTGTTCTTCAAATCTTTAGCTAATGGAGATAGCTCTTTGGGTATGCTTTTCCAGAATGTCGTCATTGCCAGAGTTTTATAAAAAGTTTTCCCTATATCCCAGTTTAAGTTTCCTTTGTAGTGAGTAATTCACTTCCCACATTTTAAATGGAGACCAGCCAATTTCTGCCCTTTTTATAATAAAAATGTACATCTCTCTTGTATCCTTACCAGGATTTGTTCATATTTCATGTTTTTCTCAAAGTTCTTACCTAAAGTTGCTTTACCTTGGCCTGTTTCGATCTTGGATCTGTCAGATCAGTTTGCTAGCCCAGCTCTTACTCTCTGCCTACAACCTAAAGTCAGGAAAAAGGACAGGGCAAGAATTTGGAGTGAAGGGGAAAATAGGACTGGCCCTTTCCTCTCCTGCTATTAGATCATACTGAACATAGCATGAAGCTGCTGCTTTCAGTCCAATGCCAGTGTATGGGGAGCCCGCAGCTTCCAGTATTGTTGCAGCACAAACCCCCTTTCTTCTCAGTCCAAGGCAGCGGCGAAAGTGCCCCCACACCCCTTCTAAAATGTATTCTGCATTTCAACTTTGTTTTCCTTATTTTTAACCATGGTGAAAACTTATTTTTCTAGATTTATTCTAGAAAATTATTAGATCATTTGCCTGATTTTTTTTCTCAAAAAAAAGTCTTTCCAAAGTAGTTATTCTGCATATCAAATTTAAGGCTAAATTGTTTAATACTGATGACACTGTAAACCATTAATGGCAAATACAGGGTAACCTTAGTATTTAGAGCTGTTCCCAACTCAGGAGAAAACATGCTGTGGAAAACCAAAGTAAGCAATTTGCATAATATTTCATAAATGAGGTCTTCCTGTCATTTTGTCATTTTCTAGAAGGGCACTATGGCTCGTTTATTTTACCATAATTTTTAACAGTTTGCACTTTTACTTTATGGGTGAGTTTGGCTTTTCATCACTTACTTACGTTTCTTCTCTTCCACTGACGTATTTGTTTTCTTTTGTTGAACTTTATACATAATTCAGGGATAAATATATTACTTCAGTCACCATAGAGGTTGTTGCATTGATGCTGACTTCAACTTCTTGGAATCGCTTTCAGGATTTTTCCGCAGAAGCAGAATTGTATCATATTATCTCAGTTTCACTGACCGGTCATTTATGCCTGCACAGCATGTACTTATCAGAAGGGACATCTTTTTGTTATTATAGGATTTCTTTAAAAACAGATATATGCCCTCTTCCAGTCAAGCCAGTCTCATTTTTCTCATGTAAGCAAGCAGCAGGTACTCAAACATACAAAGGGCAAGAAGTCAAACATGCAAACTCTCTCTCCTTTATTTTTAATAAAACATAGTAACATTATTTAGCTTTGTGGGTTAGGTAGAAATACTAAAAACTTGACAGAGTTTGAACAAAAGCCACCCACTACGTCATGACTTCTTTTCACCAAGTGTTTTTATTTATTACCAAGTTGACATTGTCCTGCTCTGTTGAGTACTGCCATACATTCACAAAATGAACTTTCCACTTCTTTTAGCCTTTGTTGTTGTGTCCTTGAAATAAAGATCTTTGCTCTAACACTTCTAATTTAATTTCTTGACTTGTGAATCTTTCCTCATACCCTGTTTTCTTCTAGTGTTGGAAATAAATCAATCTGCATTATGTTAATGACTTTCGTGGAAAACTACATAGTCTAGTACCTGTGAGATGAAATAAATATATTACTTGAATAAATGCTACATTAAGATGCAATAAATCATGCTGGTTTTATTTTGATTTTAGTATATTACAGGCCATGTATATGTAATCTTATTCTTAAAAGGCAGCAAAAAATGTATTGAATTTTGTCATACGTGTACGTTGTCTAAATTTAAAGAGCCATAATTTTATTAAATGGATATTTTGTAGTAGTTAGCTTCAACAAAATTATCTAAATTTGTATTCACCCTTTGCTGCAAATTTATAATTTTTTTTGCAGCAGATGGTAATATAATACACTTAACCTCTCCCTTTATCCTTACATCATTCTTGCTACAACAATACTATTACTGCAAAAGCAGCAGAGAACAAACTGAAATTGTCATTTGAATAGAAAAAGCAACAAAACATGACATGAAACTGGATTAAATGCTCAAAATGACAAGATTATGCAGAATGAAAATTGAAAAAGACCAATTTATGAATTGCCTCCTGCCCCTTCTATTCATTTTTGTTCCCATAATTTTTGCTCTTTACCAGATTGCACAGCAACATTTTTTCCCCACTGGCCACTCAAGCTGTGTTTTACTTTCCTCCACCTGATCCAGTTTTAATGGGAACATAAATAAATAAAGCATCATTTGTCATAATGGTGTTGTTGATATTTAGTTTGTAATCTATTACAGTTTTCAAATCCTCTTCTGTTGCTTAATTTTTGTTTTGTTGCCCAAATCCCAATCCCAGATGTAAAAAAAGACCCCTACTCTATGCATCTTCCCAGTCTGATAGTGAATCAAACAAAAAAACCCTGAAGAGAAATCAAATGGTGAGTATCTTCTCCCAGTTTGAGGTCTTTTTACTTAAGACAATGTCTTGTGCTTTTTCTTTCTCTTCCTTTTGTTGACATGTTCTTAGGCTAGAAAGCTAGTTCAGTCAAATGTATACATCCATTTTTAAAACCATACCAGAAAAATGATTCTGCAACATTTATCTTGTATGTCTTTGCAGTGGATGCTCTGAGGCAGCTATTAAGTCTGCAGAGCAGTGTACTTGTGAATGAAAAGTGCTTTACTATTTACCAGATCCAGTGAGCGGATACCTTGTTTGGAAAGTACCACAATAATCCCTTTCTGCTAACAAACATCATCCATTTATTTGCTAAATCTAAACCTGCAAAAGAATAAACTCCTTTGCAAGACTTTCCTGACTGGTCTATTGCAAATTGTTACATTCTGTATCCTGTAAAATGGTCAGTGCCCCCTATGTGATACCAGCACCAAATCTTTCATTTGTGCTGCTTTTTTTGATGGAAATTGTCACTATCATGCCACAATTCTTCATCACTGAAGTCCAGGTGTCCTATTGCCATCAGGAAGCAGAAAGAACCTTTCATGAATATTTTTCATTACTATTTTGAAACTCAGAGTCTTTCTGAGATTAGTGAATTTATACTCCTGGCTGCCAAAAGTGGTTGAACTGCTAATAAAAATGCTAACCAAAATCTTGATTCTAGTGGAAACACAGAGAAAAATCTCCATGTTTACCAAAAATCAACAAAGACTTCTCAAGCAAAATTTGTTTCTGATTATCTGATCCTGATTCATGTCTATCTGCTATCTGGAAGAGCTTTAAAGTCATAGAACAGTGTATATGTTCAGTGTTTGAATGTTGTTTAAGGAGAGAAAGGTACTTCCCATTTTTCTCTTTTTTCTCATCTGTGCTGCAGGAAAGAAGAGGAAGTCACATAAAGGTTGGCTACAGCTTTCAAATATAAATACTAGGAATCAATATTTCATATAGTTCTTCAGTGTTGTAATGACATCTAAACACCATTCTAGAAATTACAGTTGTTTCCAATTTCTTTTGCTAACAAACTGGTTTTTAATTCTCTCCTAACTTAGGTTACATGGTGTTTCTAAACAACTTTCCTTTAAAATTTTTTTTATTTATCCTTAAATGAAAAGTTTCCTAGAAAAACTTCCTTGGTAGATTAGGATTTTTTTTTTTTTTTTAATCACCATTTTCATTTCTGTCTCCATACACATACTGTAATGTGCTTTCTGCTATTACAAAGTATGATCATCACTGTATTTTTGCATGGTGACTATAACAGTGCATAATTTGTTTTAGTACTCACCAAATATGTGTGTCCTCTATCAAAGATATAAAAATCTTGACACAGCTTTGAATGTTGAATGCGAACAACAGTTTTAAGCTGATCCTGGCACACTCCACACTACAAGCTTCAAAGGCTCCTGGCCCAACAAAAAAGCATATAAATATGTTGACACAGACAGCTAAGATACTGTCTCCACCTCCACGCACAGGAATCTGACCGCTAATTAAATAAATCTTTTTTGATTGTGTTAGTGTGGTCACTTGGAAAGTCAGCTAGGAATGAAAATGTGTTCATAAGCTAGAGTATGGTTTTTTGCACCAGCTTTCAGCAAGTAGGAAATAGTTTGTATTGTGAATGTTAAAGCAAGTGGTTGTTGCCAAAGGAAAGTTGATTGTTCTTAAAAAAGCTGTAGAGGAGTTGGGCAAATGTACAGGTGCCTTCAAACAGCAGGAATGGGAACAGAGCTGGTGTAACATGCTCGTTCTATGGAGAGGTTCTTTTTACCACTAGCAGGTGACATTGTGAGGAAACAAGGCCAGGAAGTGGTTGGGTGTGTTTGAACTATCACAAAGCAGGTGGTATTTCTGTTCATTCTGAAAAGGCTGTTTGAAAGTATTTATGATGTCTTGTTTTTCTGCGCTGTTATAAAGTCAAGTGTGCAGATTTCATACCATACAGAGGAGCTAGAGCTCTCTAAGGCTGTGAGACTAGTGAAAGGAATAACCTTTAACTGTAACATCTTGCATTTTGGCCTTTTCTGAGCCCTTTCTGAAACTCATGAGACTTGACAAGACAAGTATATTGCTGTATTGTTTTCCAAAGCTATCTCCCTCTTCCTGTTTTCTCACCTAAAATATGTATTTGAGACAAGGCAAATCTGTACTAAAATTGGGTCTACCAGCCATGTGATGAGGAAGCCAGAGAAATGTTAACCAATCTTACATTCAATAAAAACGTTAGAGGTGGAGAATCATCTGTTACACACGAGGTTACTTTAAATGTTAAAAAGGGGATTCCTGGTATTCAAAGCTCCTGGGTCCAAACACTCCTGAATAAACAGAGCCTTAGAGATCTGCATGAGAAAGAATCCTTGTATTTCGATTTAGCATATGGAGGTTAAACTTTGGAGGGAAGCGGAGAGGCTTTTGTACTCTGTCTGAAGAAAGGCATGAGAATTTCTGTTTCTCAAAGTGGATCCTGCTTCTCCATAAAAATTATTCACTCCATGTAATTGCTTAAAAGTGTGTAAAGCCTACTATTGTTTTGTACTGTGTAATTTTAAATGAGGGCATATTATTCCCGCTGAAATGCAATCTTAATTAAACTTACAGTTCATCTTGATTATATGAACATAATCAGTTAATTTTGGTTATTTTTCCCATTATTATTTTCCAAATGGATTACTCTTTTACTGAGATCGGAAAAAACTGATGAATGAGGACTTAAAAAATAATATTGCTTTCATAATTTCCATGTTCTCATGACTTGTGTGAGGGTTAGATTTAACATACCATCTTAAAACATTGTTTTCTGTTTCTGGTTACCATTGAGGGTGACAGCCAAATTAACTTCTGGCAGAAGAGCTATAGCTCCATAAAAGTTTAATTAAAGCAGTGAATGAAAGAGATCGATTTAGTATGTGGAATGTTTGCATTTAGCAGGACCTAGCCATTTTTCTTTAAAACTTATGTCAATGTCTTCAGGCCTATATGTACTATTTTCTCTTTCTTTCCTGAAAGAAAACAAACACACACACAAAAAATCTAAAACTATATTGAATGTATTTAAATCTTCTTTCTTTGTAGGCCATTATTTAATTATTTTCTCTCTCTCTTTTTTTTTTTTTTTTTTTTTTTTTTTTTTTTTTTTTTTTCTCTATGAAATTCAAAGTCGCATACTTCCTGCTTTGGTTTTTCCATGACATGTAAATCATAGACGCTAAGTAAACTTGGCACTTTTGTTTGATTTTGGTTTAATTTGTCAACAGGGGTCTGGGTAGGGATTGGCAACCATCTTAAGTTATTTTTCAAATAAACATGTAAAAGTAAGGGGTTTTCTCACCAATTTATCAAGCTACCTGTTGTTCTCAACTCACTTTAAGTTTGACTGCAGTCTTTCCCAATAAACACCATTAAGGAAACAGGTATTTGCATTAAAAAGGGAAGGAAAAAGCACCAGTGCTTTCAAACCTTCTTTTCCTTTCTTCTCTGGTTTGTTTGGGGTTTTTTTCTGGTTTTAGTTTGGTTTTGTTTAAGCAATGCATAGAAAGCCAAGACATGACAGTCTGCTTGGCTGATCACATTGAACAGATGGGCTTGTGTCTTTATATTTTGGAAACAAGCCATAGGAATTTTGCTAGGAAACCCACTGTTAGTAATTTTTTCCACTAAAATTCACAATTTAAATATTAGCAAGATTAAAACCACAAGTGTTTTCATATGATAATTAGTGTTACATAGATGTTTTCCATAGATTGAAAGACATGTTTTGAATTATTACGCCTTAGGCAGAAATCAAGGGCTTTTTCTCTGTATAAAAAAATTGTATAATTTAATTTGGGGTGGTATTTGTATTCATTTGCTTTGATGACTCTTCTATGTCATCTGAAAGGTCAAAACATCAGTTTGCTTCTCCTCTTTCATGTTAAAGATAAAGGTTGTGTAGACTCTTGATTGGGCAATTACTTTTTTCTCTTCCAAAATATGAATAGTTTCAAAAAAATGTCTGAGATTTCAGCCCTTGGTATTATCTGGCAATTAAAGGGTCACAAAACAGATCTCTAAGGAACTGTCAATACATATGTCACATAGTCATCTGTGTTGGTTATTGGTGTTTTCTTACTGCTTCAATAAAATTATTTATGAGAATTTTTTTATAGTCCTCATATACATCTATTACAGTAGTACAGCTTTAACAGTGTGACATAATTTTATTACACCAAGAAAAAACAAAAATAATGTTTGCAACAAGTAGATGAAGTTACACTTTGTAAAACTAGTACACATTGACAGAGATTCAGCTACAACAGTTCCAGACAGGTAATAATCAGATTTCTGTAACAGCATTACACTTCCTTTTTCTTTTTTTTTTCACTTTCTGTTTTTAAAGACATGAGACAAAGCTTCTGTAGGTGATTTTCCTATTCTGTTAAAATTCCTGTGTTTTACCAAGTTTCCTTTAAGCAAGATTTTAAGAGGACGGTTTCTTTTCTAACAACTTAGCAGTAAAAAGACATTTTCAAGTAGAAGCTTGTAGATACTGTAAATCATACTTAGCTAGTTATCATATAATGAATAGGAGCAAATTGTGCATTTCATGCAAAATGATTAATTATAATCATATGCAATTAGATATTTGCTCTTCTAACCAATACTTGATAAGTTGCTTTTTTTGTTTTGTTTAGACAACTATTTTTTATCCCAAAATAAATATTCTATTGCTTCAAAACATACTCTCAAGGAAAGATGATACATCTTGCAATTAAAAGTTTTCATTGCTCTTTAAAATTGAAATATAATAAACCAAATTACACTTGAATTATCCTTCAAAGTATTTACTTCTTTAAAATATATATTAGTATTTTACAATTTAGCAATTGCCAGTGTTTTTTGTTTGCATAACTTATAACTCTAATAGTTTTTTATAATCTTAAAAAACCAGTAGAGATCATATTTATAAAGTATTAGGTCAGATGTATACTTATATTCTTTTTTTATGTCTCTTTTAATCAAAAAGGCTATGCCAGCAATGACCACACTTTACTTGATAAAGAAATAGAGTCTTAGTGTAGTTTTTCTGCATCTCAGGATTGGTATAAGCAAGACAGTAGAATAGCCTCTTGCTAAGATAAATTGTGTCTCCACTCAGTGTTGGTCACTGTCTATAGAGACATGGCATAGATATCTGCAGTCAAACTTGTGCTCACTATCTACAAAGTCAGAGTTAATAACAGTATCTCTAATTTGAGCTTCCTGAACTATTTGAAAATTAGATTTTTTTTATTTGTTATATTTAGAAAAAAATCTTTCATCATATATTCTCTTCTTTTGCTTTGAATTGACAGTAGATTTTTATGTTTCTGTGACTACGAAACATGTAGTCTAAAAATGGGGAGAACAGTCTTTTCTTATGTCACAAAACATTTGTAATATTTTTTTTAATTTTAGGGTCCAATGATACCTAGATTGAGAAATATTTAAATGAGAGCTTGACTCTCTACAAGAGCATCTTGTAACATTTGACTTACCTAAAGGATTCAGGAGAAAGCAAAATGGCACTGGAAACTCTTTGTATGTATTTAGAGGCATTAAAGCAAAGAATATGGATTCTTATTGATGTCTTCCTCCTACCTGTCTACCTGCCTCTATAAATGTGCAATAATCTACATAATGGCTCCTTTCTCCTACAAATGACAAATAGGACCTTGAGCTTGAATGGAGGAACCAAAAAGAGCAAGAATGTTGTTCATTACATGCTCTCTCCATGTGTAGATGTGACACTTCAGGACATGGCTTAGTGTGGACTTGGCAGTTCCGTGTTAAAACTTGTACTCAGTGATCTTAAAGGTCTTTTCCAAACTAAATGATTCTATGATTTTATAATTAGTTCCTCTGCTTTTATTCAATTCTTCCACCAACTTGTTTGAAAAATCTTTGATAAAGGGAAGAAATTTGAGGAATCATCTTCATTTTCTGTTTTCTTCAAGGCCTTGTTTGGTGTCTTTGGGCAAACCATGTGGCCCTCTGTTTTCTAGTTCTTTAAAAAGAATGATTTTTATTAATTTTCCTAAGTTATATTGATATTGCTATGGTATAACTTGGAAGTTGTGAAGGATAGATGATAGAAAAAGGCTGTTTTAGAGAGACTAGTTGTTTTTTTTTGAAGTGTTGACAAATTTATATTAGTTACACCTCTGAATTATTTCCAGGTTAAAATGTAGGAGTCATTCAGACACAATTTGTGGAAGACCATATAAATGTTTTAGATCATGAAATGTGGTATATCACAGTCAGTAGAGGCACCAAAAGCAATGTTTAAAATATTTACATAACGAAACTGAGACTTGACTGGTGTTAAGTCTTAGTGATAACTATTCGTGTACTTTAATGCTGGTTTTAATACATTATATGGGTCAAATGGTCTCTAAAAAATTATGTGGAAGTATGTTGTTTTGTCTAGAACAATGTTTTGCCAAACATTACTGAATACTTGATTTCTGAGTATAATACTGAGTAGGTATGATTTTGAGTGCAATCCAACGCAAATTAGTTAAGACAAATGTGTAGAATTACTGCACAAAACTTTTGGGTCTGATCATGATCTTTACTGATTTAAAGGGTTGCCTATATCCAGTGGGAATATCATCAGAAATACCATGCCATGTACCCCAGAAAATGCCATTGCGAACACCTTTGTATTTCTTGTGGTAGTACTTGCCATTGAGATTGGCTGACAAGCAGGCATCAAACCACCAGCCAGAGCTGTAGTACGCCCCACAGTTCCCCGAGGGATACCTGTCATTGTCCTTGTCTGGGGTCGTAAAGAACTTTTGGTCGTGGTTGTAGTGCCTGCTGTAGTGGAGGGCATCTCCTGCAGTGCCGCTGTAGCCGTGGACACTTAGACGGTACTTGAGGTACTCGTTGGCCACGTAAAAGTGGTCATATTTTGCATACTCTCTGATTCCATTGAAATCTTCAAGATCAATTCTCAGTTGCATTTCCTGGCTCCTTGTCAGGAGATGAATTTTGTCATTGCCTAGCCAAAACTCCCTGCTGAGGTTTCCAAAGCCATGTTTGTAGTCATTCCAGGTTCTGTTGAAGTTAGTGCTGCCATCCTGACGTCGTTGCAACACTGTCCAGCCGCCTCCTTGTGTTTGCATGTCACAGTAAACTTCAAAGCTCTCGTTTCTGGGGTCAGGGCTAATCCTGTAGATTCCATTACTCCTTCTCCCTGCTGTGTAATGGTCAGCACAGTCTCTCTGCATTATTTGTATAACTGGTGAAAGAACAGGTAGTGTTAGAATAAACATAATTTCAATTTAAAAATATAGAAAAAATTTACCCACACTGATGTGGCATACAGAACTTGCATTGGAGAGACTTTTACTTTGGAAATAGTGTTGCAGCAATTTCAGTTCCAAGGCAAACACGTTTTCCATCAGATTTACTTTATAACAGATGCCACGTAGGATCTCTGCATCAGATAGCTGTCCAAAAAACCCCATCTAAACTACGTTTTTTCATCAAAATGCCTAATATAAGGGCATTTTGATTGTTTGCTTTCCATTTTCTCATTTTCTCTACTCTATCCTTTCATTATCTCATGTAAATTCTGATTTCTGAAATAATCTTTTCCATATTAGAATTTTCCATATTACAAATACAGACTGATTTCTTCAGTCCATATTTCTAATGCTTTGTGTTTGCACACTTGCTGCTTTTTGTATTTAAATGTTTAGCTTCACACCCTGTCTATAATTTATAGCTCCATCTGGTAATATGTTAGAGGAAGAACTTTGTCTGTGTGGGAATGATGTTAACCTGGCTATTGTTAAGCTAATGTTATTTGATAGAGAACGTAACATCATTAGGAATGCTTTTTGTGTTAATGTGGACTGTACTTTAGGAGGCAGGAAAAAAGTAATAAAATTGTCACATCTGTTGTGTGATTCCTAGAAAGATGAAGGTAGAAAAGTGATGGTGCTTTCCTGTGTATGTGGCATCTCTGGCTTTAGAGAAAATACGAATGTTAGCATCTACTTCTAACGGTACCTTTTTTCCACCAATGGGTGATGTGTTTTACTCAGAAGAAAAATACCCCCCATTTTTTTCTTCAGAGGGAAAATCCATTCTTAAGTGATATGGAGAGCTCTCAGAAGTTCTGTGTTAAGAGTCAAAACCATAATGTTCATTCCCATTGCAGATTTGAATGTATGGGCATGTTCATTTGTAGGTGTCTAGGAAAAATTGTAATTTTTCCTAGAAAATTTAAATTAACTACTTCTTGAAAGTGAGGATTGATCGCAGGCTACAGCAGGGAATAAGATTCAGGACTTCTTGTTTGCCAGAAAACTGGACATTTATGCAACCACAAAGTATATGAGTCAAAGGCTTTAAAGCCAAGTCTAAATTCACAATACATTCTCATTTATTTCACTGAACTTTGTGTAAGATCTTTGGTGGATTAAATTTCAGAGCAGATATTGTCAAAGAATATACATTGACGATAAAATGCTTCTATAATCTAATTCAACTCCTATTTAAATAAAGTTTTACTATTACTTTCAGTGGGTGCAGGAATAGCTCCTGGATAGGAAAAAGTTGTAGCTGTTTTCCTTGCTGGCTTTCATAATGGATATATTGCTGCTACAAGTGCTTTTGGCATGTTGCTGTAAAAGAAAAGGAATATCTACATGATCATGTGCTATGAATGCTACTCATTGTTTCAATAAGTGTAAGGAATATCTAAAATTAATTTAGTCTGTTATGAAGTACAGTACTTGAATGTGATTCACTGCCCATTATTAATATAACAAAAAATTACTCATTCTTTTTGTGAACGTTTTGTATCTGAATGAACATAATTGATCTGTAGTGATTTTTATCTGATTTAGCTGATTGCTGATATAGTAAAAGCACTACCTTTATTATTACTTATTTGCTCTTTTCACACTTTCAAGAACTTCAGTTGTACATACACTGTACACTTGCAGATCCTTCTGTTTTTGATATGTGTAGACAGAAGAACAGTTTTATTTTAATCTTGGATGCTAAGCTAGAGACTTAAAGATTGTAATGCAGCCTGATCTTTCTCTGTTTTGTCTCTTGAAGGCTTAATCTTCCTATGTTTGATGTGATAGAATACATTGACAATCTAAGGAACATTTCTTGTTTTCAAGGATTCTTATATGTAAGATAAAAACATTATGAATTTTAGAAAACCCCTCGATCTTGCCTTAATAACAGTAAACATTAGAAAGAGAGTATTAGTTCTATTCCTTTATTTTAATTAGGAGAATTAAATGGTAAAAGAAAAATTGTTTGTCAGTGATAACACCTGTTTTCTGTTTTATACTGCTCTTATATTAAATAAATGCAAAGGGTTTAGTGTTAAAATGCTGGTACATGTGTTACCCAGTCAAGAAGTGCTGTTAGTAAGCTTTTTTTAGCTGAGCCTTTCAGATGTTTGCTGGGATTGTAGGAAAATTATTTTATTATCCATCTGTTAAAAACGAAGCATTTTTCTAGGTTCACTTAATGATTGATGATGTCTTGCACCCCTTTTCAGAGTATCTGCAGTTTTGCAGTGGGAAAAAATAAAAATGCTGTTTTCTAAGGCACACCTAGAGAAAATTTACCCCTTTTCATCCAAGGAGAAAATATGTTTACGTCACTGATGTTTAATGTCTCTAATGAAGGGTATTATGGTGTAAAATAATGTTTCATGTTTACTTATTAAATTGCAAAAAAATTGTCCTTTAAAACTTAATGTTTTGAATCCCTCTAATGAAGTCCAATTCTAGGAGGGACTGAACACCTGCAGCTCTCAGTAACCCTCTAGTGGCTGCTGAAATGTTTTACAGGAGTATAAATAAACACTACAAGAGCAGATACTTGTGAAGGTAATAATACAGCTATTTGGGTAAAATATATGTTTTAATTGTTTACCTAATACTAGTAAAATGCACAAAAAGTTTATACAAGCAATAAGAATTAACAGATTACATACCAGGTTTTGCTTGCATTGCTGGACACTTAGAAGAACATTTGTTATCCAGGTTGTTCACAGCAAATGTCAAATTTGCAACTTTGCTGTCAACATAATGTTCCACATTGTTCATATTTATGAGGCTCAGCTTCTCTAAACGACCCTGCAGTGTCTGAATCTGGCTCTTTGCATTTTTTAAGCTGGTTGCCATTCTGTTAACTTTGCTCTGCAGTTCCTTTACTCTGTTATCTTGGCTTTCGGTGTTTTCTGCAGTGTTAGGTAGCAGGAATTCATTACTTCTTTCTCTTTCTTGGTTGTCATCTGCTTGCAGCTTGCAATCTTGGCAGCATTTCTTTAGCTTGTTTACTGATTCTTTAAGGGTCTGTACTTCTTTGAGAGTCTTCTCAAGCAGTTTGAATTCTTTGGGTATCTGGATGGTCATCGGAGGCAGATTTATCTGATAAGGGCAATCCTCTCCTTCATCACATTTCCGATTAGTTTTGAGCTTTATAGGACAAGTCTCAGTAACTTTTGCTTCTTTAGCATTCTCTTCCTCTTCTAAAACAACTGCAAAGACATTTGTTAAAGCAAGGAGAGTTAACTTCAGCAGGACTATGTAAATGAGGAGCTTCATCTTCACCGAGAAACTAGCAGTATGAGGAAGTATGCAGAAGTGGAACAACTTTATAAGGGCAGCTTGAAGCCTGTGACTTATCAGACAGCCTACACTGTTCTCAGAAATGGGTGGGAGTGCTTGCATCACGAGTGATTAATAGCAGAGCAAAGTTAGGTAGTGCTTGCAAGAGTACCACATTTCAGTGAGTATTCCTGACTCAGAGCTAGTTTCTGTAAGCAAGATGATGAAATGCATGTTATGCAGTTTAATTTCATTCCTTGTTGTACATGGATTTTCTTTTTTTGGAAAAAAATCACCTAGCTCTTTATTATAACAGTCTTCTAACATCTATTTCTTAACACTTGAATGGTCTAAAACTTATTTTCTAAAGCAGACCATGATTTTAGCACAGCAGGTGGAGAAAATGAAAACCAGCCCTTTTCTCAGTTTGAAGTTTATCACAACAATAGCTTTACTGACAGTCAGTCCCCTTCTCCGTAAAACTTTTTCAAATTTAATGCATATATTCATATAAATTACTTAAAACTGAAAACATGTTGAAACACACATGGAGTTTTGGTTACAAACATTTTTCAGTACAGAGTCACAAATTCAGGAGGATGAAAAGCACTTTCTTCTTACTATTTCGCCTAGTCCACCTTAAAATAGTTATCTTGAATATTCATAATTTGTATGGCACATCACAGTTAAAATTCACTATTATCTGATATGGGGTATTTCTTATTGAGCCTTTTTAAGTGAAGGTTTCCCCTTTGATGTATGAGATCCTACCTGTTGACTAATTGTATGGGATACCAAAGAAAATCCTGATCTTCTGGTTAATGTCCCAAATTCTAAATCTAAAGTGAGGCAGAGGCCTAGGGAAAGAGCTCTCATCAGTTTGAGGTATTGCTCTTCTTTTTATTGTGCCTTATATCAACTTTCAGAGTTAGTTGTGTATTTTACTGCTGATCGTACCAAATGAAATACTTCTAGAGGTGACAATTGCCATGTACTCCCTCATTCTCATTCCACAGACACCTTTGCCATGTGTGCCTGTGCAGTTTTCATGATCTGTGTCATTTTTCCTGTGCCTCAGAAAAAGGCTACGAGGATATGTCTTTATGCATTCACAGGTCAGTCAAGAGTCAAATAATTTGCATGAGTAAATGGTATTTACACCAGTTCTTGTTAAATTAGTCCAATCTGAACCATTTATTTCCTTAAACCCTATTTGAAATTACTCATAACACAGATTAAACATTAAGCAGACATTAGTCACACATATAATCCACAAGTTTATGTTCTCTCTAATGTTACTAACATTATACACACCACATGCTTATATTGATAGTACGGGGAGGACGCTTGGTAAAAAAACTTACTTGTCTAACCCGCTGCAAGAATTCCTTCAGATTCCTGCATAGCACAAAAGTTTGGGCACTTTCTTGGGAGATGGGTTTTGAATGGGTTTTTTTTTACCTTCCCCATTTTCTAAAGGAACATCTTTAAAGCTGTGGTGCTTTTAGTTATGTGGTAAAACTGTGTCTCCCCCTTTCAGATCATGATAGCTCCCCAGCAGTGAGGTGAAAGGAACCCCTCACCATTCAGGTGTAAGATACTGACATCACTCTGGTTTTGTTAAAAATGCATAAAAACTGAAATGTTTGTAAAAGATAAAGTGTATGATTTTAATTTGCAAGTAAAATTTTAAATTTTTTTATTTGATTAACAGGATGCTAATTTTTCATTGTATTAGTCTAAAATCAGGTATTTTCAGAGCCTTCTTCTTGTGTGTGGCTGCTACTGTCAAATGGAGGAAAGCCATACCAGCCTCTTTTGAGAGGGTTTAGAAATAGAATAGAATTCTTAAATCCTTGTTATTTGGGAAGCCACAATCCCCCCACACTGTTGTTTGTTCAGTTTACAATTAACTCTGCTATCTGCTTTTTGACTTTGAACTGGACAAACTGTTCTGTATCTGTAAAATGAATAATAATTATCCTTGATAGATGACATTCTATGATTTGCCTTGAAGTATTTGAATGGATAACAAATATTGTTGTAATTTGTGATTGCTGTGCTGCATTGAAAACCTAAACTATCTTTAGAATATTGTAACATCTAGAAGGGCAGAAATTTCTGCTAATGCTGAATGTAAAAAAAAGGAAGTTCAGATAGTGAGGTGAGGTATCTGAACTTTTCAAACATCTCTGTTTGAAAACAAACATCATGTCTTGAGACATCCATTCCTTAGTCCTATATATATCTTCCTTTTGGGATATTTGCTTCCTCCCTTGGATGAGACATCTGTAATATTGAGTTGCTCTATTATCCTCCTGATTTCATTACTGGTCTGATGATCTGCTGCTAAGCTGTCACCAGTCTGCTTGGAGTCCAAAAGATACATTTCTCCACCAGTCTGTATGCTTCCCCTACCTGTGCACTCTTGTAATTGAGTACTGGTCTTTCTTCCTGTTCTGTCAGGGAATGTCCATTCCCAACAACTTGTCACACCTCTCTTCTTTCTTCAGGAACCCAAAATAGTATGACATGGCCTTTTTCACGTTTCATGTCTCTTACCCTTCTGGGAATAAATGAAGCAAACTGTCAAATCTGAGATTTTCAGCATTCTTTGCCCTTAGAAAGGACACTGAGTAGTCTTAAGCTGTGAGATGCTGATGCAGTTTAACTAATGGCAGAAATATTGGACCAGATTTAAACTGAGACCTGCAGTTTGTTGATAAACAAAGTTTCTTCCCAGATAGGACTTCTCTAGATCTAGAGTGTTCTGCATAATACAATGACACTGAACCCTGCCATAAATCAAATCCCTCCTGATGAGAGAGAATTTTCTACAAGTCCTTGCAAGGAGTTTCAAAGATAAACCGAGACTTTTCCTTGAGTTTCAATGCTCCTGGATAGTTGTTTATTAAGTCTTATCAGAGGAACAGAGCCACTAGCATGACCCAGGTACAGCATAGAGCACAGGAAGCAGGAGTGGAGGCTCTCTATCAAGATTCACACAGCCTTTTAAAGATAATTTAACCACTAGTTACTAAAAACATATCTTATTTTCACTTTCCTACCAATTATTCAGTAACACGGGTAGGAACTGCAGAATTCTCAATCCAATCATTCCAAACTACTTTTAAGAACATGGAGTAGTAGAAGAAGGAGAAGAAGGTTTAGAGAACAACAACAATCCTCCATTTTGATATTTTTTACTCTTATCTATTCAGTACAAAGAGAAGCCCAAAACCTCTAAATTTTTCACCCTGTGACAATCTTACATAGTAGTCTATCACCTAATTCACACCACTGTATTTTCTAGTTCTTGTCTGATCGTTGGTAATTTTTTCCAAGGTTGGTGGTTAAAACAGTGTTGTTCAGGGGGGTAAGAACCCTTAAAAACAGGCAGAGAAATATTCTTGGCACGCTGCGTTCCTACAGTACTTAAAACTTGAAATTAGTTAAGCAGTCACAAAACCCAAAAGCCAATCTTTTTCAACTGTGAAAGGATCTAACTTAATAACAGCTGATGGCTGTAACTGAGACTTTTCTGCTAAGGTCTTTGCTTTTTACTTAAAGCTCACTTTCTTGTAGCTTTTAATCTCTTCTAGTCTACTTTTTAGGACTGTGGACTGAAGAGATATCTTTATCATATAGACATCTTCCTAAAGGTAAAGAAAATAACTGACAGCTCAAGATACTCTTAAATTCTACTGAAGATTTTAATTCTGTTCACAGAGCTATGCGGTGATTACAAGGTTAAAGAAGCAATATATTTTGTTTTATCAGACTTGTCTGAGGATTGTTTATCCAAAGTTTATCAAAACCAGCGTGAACCGTTTCCCATGAATTTTTAGAGTAAGGTTTTTTTTCTTTTTCTGGCAGATAATGGAATGTAGGTCAAATAGAAAACAACAAAGTTATGACTGTAGGCAGATGTTAATTTAGCTAGTGACTATGGCAATTTAAAACACAACAGCCTGGCATCTGTTTGATTTCTGGCTTTGTTCTGGGAGTCAACATCTCCTGCAGAAGAATTGCTGCAAAATATCCAGGTTTGTCTAAGCAGTTCACGTGATTGGTATGAACAAACCTGAAGTACTTTGGGGCTCATTCATAATGATGCATTTTGGTGGCAGAGGTGGAATGTGTTAAGATTCAACTGCTGCAGGAATATTTCTGATGTTTTTGGTAGACTTCAGTGGTTCTGTGATACATTTTGGCTGAGAAAGAGGATGACAAGCAATTAGATTAATTTTCAGGTTTTTCGAAAATGTGGCAAATATACCAAAATTCCATACTAGAAACAAATTCTGATTTAGAATTCTTTCTGATTAACTGAATTGTTTTCTTCTTTAACTCAGTAGCCATTCTTCATGCAAACAGTCCTTTTGTTGTCTGCTGGATTGTGGGACTACCTATTCAGCTTCCTTATGTGTCTATGAGAACACATCAGAAGACGAAAGGAAAGGCAGTCCTATTCCATTTGATATTAATTGTTAATATTCTTATTCAGATACAGATTACATAGAACTAGAGGCTGCATGCCTTCCTACCTGCTTAAATTGTTCATTGCTTTATCTATAAATTCTGGCAGCAGGAAAAAAGGCAGCACTGACATAGAGCATGTAAATAGTAGATATATTTATATCAGCAACTGTGAATATAATACATGTTAAAAAAATCATGCGGTCAAAGAAAATCACTGCTTCTGTTGAGGACCCTATTTGTAAAGAAGGAGATCCACAAAACTATGTTCTTATTAATTCTTTTTCTCTCATGACATCTGATCTGCCTGCTCTAAATCTACAGTTTACTGCTGACTATTTCCTTTATCTGTAGCCATAGAAGATGCTGTAGTTGGTTCAATATAGGAAGAGAATAAACCCAAATGCACTTTCAGAGTGATGATATACCAAATACAAAAGCCTCTCCTTCCTGTGTCTTTACAGAAAAATTCCTTTCTGATTCCTGCAAACCTGCTCCAAGACTGTGCTGGTTATTTAGTATCCTGGTTTCGGGCTTCGTAGCCAAACAGGTGACAGCAGGAAAGCCATGTCCTTTCCCGAAATGCCTGTCTTACCCATCTCCTATGCCCTTCTTTACTGAGCCATGCAAGACTCAGTTGGTCACCAGTATTTTCTCACCCACTGCACCACCTTGATTGTAGCTGATGTTTATATTTTCCATGTAGGGATTGCTTTTTCCCATGAACTGGGGGACAAAACAACTGTTATGAACCATGCCTTGGGAAAGAATTTAGGCTATCGTTTTTCCTAGTCATTATTTGTTAGTTTTAGAAGGCTCTTCAGCAGTTTATTTTTCATTGAAGGATGCCTGGTTCATCCCTCTGTAATTAAAAAAGTAAAATTGTAGAAGTTCAGTGTAAGGCAGTACAGTGTATCTACTGTAAGTGTATTTATGATTTTTGTGTATGCCTTTACCCCCACCTGACTGCGTTTGTGCAACCAATAACCTCATAGCTTCAAGTATTGTTGTTTATCACCTAAATTAAATGTTTAGGAAACTCAGTGACAAATATTTTTCTACTTGAAAAGCTACTTATTCTAAAGTCTACTTCCTGTAATAAATGTATGTAGTACCAGGTGAGAGGGATTACACCTTATTTTTAAACTCTAATTACAGTATCAATTTAAAAACCTCACTGCATTTTTCTTTGCTTTCTACCATCATAACCTTTCTCTAGAATAATGACTTGAGCAAGATGTATCATTCCCTAAATATCTGCAATATAGCTATTTCTGTGTGCACTTTCGATGTTTCCCAATCTCCAAAATGGAATGCAGAATTGCATACCAATAGCTATAATTTATTGTGTAACTAAATGTTTACAGTCTTAAATTAGTGATTTTTATCTTCTTGGTTTAAAGTACTTTGAAATATGTGCTGAAGCCTGAAATATTGTTGAGTAGAGAAATTATAGATAATTTTGTGTTAGTCTTCCATAACTCTGTATGAATATTTGAGACATATTGAAAAATGCATGGTGACTGAATAAAAAGTGTAAAGATTGTATTTTTTCTGGACATATATAAATTGTGATGTAACACTTTACATTAAAATCAGAGTTTAGATGATCTAAAAGCCTGGTGTTTGGGCTGAGCTAGGTAGTCATCTTTGGGTCTTGCTGTAGTCAAAAGCAACTAAGAGCCTCACTGAGAATGTTTCTTACTACTTAAAAATGCTGCAAAGCAGTCTGAAATAATTTAATTAGTTAAATTCTATTATTAAAAATAATTAAAAGCTTAAATATTAGTCTCTATTCTGGTTTTGAATGTGGGTTTTTTTGGGGTTTTTTGCCTTCCTTATACTTCCTAAAGTCTAAAGGCAATGTATTTCAGTCTCCAACTGCACAGTTTGGGAAAAATACGCAAGTGAGACAAAGTAAGGTAGTCAATGTTTAGATTCAATATACTTCAGGACAAGTCAGTATCTTCTTTTGGGTAAAAATTAGAGAGAGCTGATAGTACATCAGCAGAATACAGGGACTATCTTATAACAGGTGCAATAAATAGTCAGGCACTGTATCCTTATTCAGTCACTGCTTTTTCAAAATTTGACAGGACAGGCCCCTCACCTGACCTGGTCTAAGTTTGAAGCTATCCCTGCTTTGAGCAGGAGGCTGGACTAAATGGCATCTAGAGGTTCCTTTCTGCCTTAATTTTTCTGACTTTATTCCTCTCTTGTATGACATGGAGTTTATATTTTGCTTTACATTTTGTTGTAATAACAATTGTGTAAATATAGCATTCTGGAAAATGAAGTGCATGCCTTAAGCCCTCTAAGAAAATTGTGAAGATGGTAAAAATTGTCCTATGTATTGAAATTGCCACAGAAGTCCTGTTAAATTCCCTGGCATCAGGACTGGTAATTTTTTGAGCAGTTTTCTTGTATTGTGTTTTGGCTTTTTTTAAGATTGACAGAGAGGTTAGAAGCACAACCTTTTCATTGTTTTTCCTTCATTTTTGGATGCTCCATCTTGAAGCAACCAGGACATGATCTTCAGAATTAGTGAGAAGTTATAGTTATGAACTTGTTCTGAGCCATGGGCTGAGCTTAAGGAGGAATCTCCAGTTCCCTTATTCCATTATCATGGGTCCAAGATTTTGCCTAGATAATTTGGAGATACGAGGCACAGGCAAGCCGAACACCAGGAGATATCCCTAGCACTATGATTCTGTGGAGACTGGTATCCAGCAATATGGATAGAAATGCAGGAGCCACAGCATGGGTTCAGTGTGCTTGTACCTGGTGCCCCGCTACGATGTTGAAACAACCCCTGAGAAGGCAGCGTTGCCTTCTCCCTGGAATAAGGAACACCTGAGCTCTGTGCTAAGTGTCCAAACTATGTGGCTTCATGAGGATTTTGACAGAGGATGCAGAGCTCTCTTTTCAAAGAGGAGCAGTTACCCTATCTCTTCTCTGAATGCTTAAAACTTTTAAATATTATATGAAAGAGGTAAGAAAAGCTCTTCAAATAAACAGCACAGAAAGAAAATTCCAAAGCTGTCATAGCAGACTGGCCAGAAGAGCCATATGCCAAGGGGCTAATACCATACTGAAATCCTGAGTGTATACAAACTGTAAAATATATTAATCCCTTGATATTTTTCTCTAGTCGACTATTAGGAGGTAAAAGTGTTGTTTGACAAGACCTTTCAGATGTTTGAAATAGCCAATGAATATAAAATGTTAGACATTCTATCTGTTAAAATAACAT
The DNA here is from genome assembly GCF_000738735.6 of Corvus cornix cornix. Taxonomy (NCBI): domain Eukaryota; kingdom Metazoa; phylum Chordata; class Aves; order Passeriformes; family Corvidae; genus Corvus; species Corvus cornix. The sequence continues at coordinate 11,655,105 of NC_047057.1, read as the reverse complement.
TAAGTGCAGTCATAATGTCTTGTTGCAGTTACAAAACCTACAACTTAGCATGAAGAAGGGGAAAGTGTTATTATTCAATTTGAGCTTAGAATACATTTTAGTTGTTTTGCAGTAACTGCAAACATAATTAGAAACACGTGTTGGCTACATCGTTTCTCCAAAATGCAGAGATCCTGGGCACTGATGAAATTGAGATTTTCCTAAGAAGCCTCAAGTGGTTCACTTTAATAATGATTGTAAGTAATTGATGTTAATTGGTAATTACTTGGTGGTGACTTTATTTATTTTCTGTGCTTATTTTGTGTGTTTTTTTATCAAAAGACTATGAAGAGTCAGACTAATATTAAGATTCCATCATCTATTTGTGTTTAAGATTTGGCTGAATTTTATTCCTTTCTGGAGAGTTCCAAAAGAACTTTAGGAGCTTTGAAATGGGAAATGTTCCTAGAGTTCTTATTTATATCACATTTGAGTTACAGAAAACTTGTTTTGGAATTTTAGATGAGTTCCTTGTTGCATTGTTTTGAGCTGACTGTCAGAAAGAATTTAATATAATCTGGTAAAAGGGAGAATGCCCACTGTACTTAATGCAGAGTGAGGAGGCATTGATAGTTAGGGCCAGATTTCACTAGTTTTGCTCACATGGGTGAGTACGTCATTTATCAGGTGGGTCCTCTCCCTTCTGTGGTTTTAATTCCCATTCATATTCTGACATGTTCTCTTTCTTACAAATATCTATCTATATCCATCTTCCAACCTTGGAGAAAACACTGTGGTCTTAGATCCAGGGACTAGTGTGCCTGAAGTCAAGCTGGAAGGATATAAAAGAGGTCCCTCAGATAGTTCTCACTTTTTCTTGGAAGTTTCATGAGGAGATTTTGAGGACAGGTCTGGTGGGGAAACTGTTGGTAGCAAGTGAATATGAACTTATTACTTGTATGGGTAGAGAGAAAAGTTATTCAGGTGTACAGTACAGCTATTTGAGCATAAGTATGTTCTCTTTTTCTCATGGACTCCTATATTTAAAGGATTCCTGCTCAGAACCAGAAAATCTACCTTTTCCTGCTAGAAAAATATCAAGGATATGTCCTTCCCTTTCACCTTTTCAGCTAAGTTTTCCTCCACATTTTTTGCAATAGGACAGAATTACCCAGCACTTTACTTCATGGGACTTTTCACTGATTGAAGGAAACAAATTTGCTTCGGAACTTGGGTTTGGATTTGGTTTTGTTTTGTTTTTCTGGTAGAAAAGCCAGACTTCAAATCGCAAAGCAATATAAAAAATTGTAACAAAGTTAGAAAATCACAAGGGTAACTTAATAGGGTGACTTAAGTGTAACTTAATAGGGTAAAATAAACATAACAGAAATTTTAAATTAAAAGGAAAAGATGCAAGTAAATGCAATAATAAGACACAGACTTCCCTATTTTCAATGTAATTGCATTTATGGGAGTATGGGGTAACAGAAAGCAGAAAGTTGCCAGGCAACCATATGTTAAAGGACAAATCTTCATCCAACTTTCCAGTAATTCTGCATTTAGATAACAAAAAATTATTCTGGTTTATCCAGATGATCTATCAATGTTGAGTGTGTTTGAACATGTATGGGGTCCCAGTTCATTATATAATGAGAAAGAAAATCTGAGAAAAGCAATATACAGCTAAGTACAACTGACATGGAATGGGACTGGAAGACTCAACAAGAATATTTATCTGGCTATATTCCAGACTCTAGATCTGAGATCACCAGTACATTATAATTACCTCAGTTCTTTCCGGGGCAGTGTGGTTAACACAGGACTGAAAAAAAAGTCATCCTCAATTGCCATTTACAAGCCCTTTTTTTTCCTCACTACTCCATCTTTTCACTCACTCTTTTACTTTTCAGTGTAGCAGTGTAATTAGTTACACTGAGAAGATCTACATTTCACTTAACGCAGCAATGCAAGACCTTCTGAGCAATAAAGCGAACTATGAGTGCATAAATACTGTTGGTTACTTTGTCATTAATGTGGGACAGGCCACCTTGAAAGAATTACACATCTGTATATCAGGGGCATCATCTCTTGTCTGTAATTTATCATTACAATTAATACAATTTTTCTAGAGTAGGATCACATGTTTCCTCCCTTCTTCCACAAACTATTTCTTCCTCTCAAACAGTTGCATCTTTCCCTTCTGCCCTCCCAAGAATCTTGGAGAAAACAGGCTTTAATAGCAAATCCTGGGGCCAGAGTAGCCCAGTGCTGTCTCTCTGACAGCTCTCCTGATAATGCTGTGGTAATGGGAACTATCTGGTGATGAAAGTTTCCAGGAGGTCTCACTGCCTTTGACATGCTGGTGTGCTATCCATGCAGTCTGTCTTGTGTAGTCCTCAATGCTGCAAGTCTTCACATTGTGTAGGACCAGCCTTCCTGAAATAGAGCTCTTATCGCAGAACTGAACTGAGAAATTAGGTGTCAAATCTGTAAAAAGTTAATGGATGTAAAGAAGAAGACACAGCCTCCAGGACAAGAGTTTGTTTCTGTGGAAGCTTTGTAAAACATGGCTTAGATCTGTAGTGAGAACCTAAGCAGTTAAAAAAAAATTGTAACTCACAGATACAGATCAGAGGAGTATGGAGAAAGCACTTTAGTAAGGTACCACACGAATAGGACAACTATATCTACATATGAGGCTAAGAAATAAATGGGTCGAGAAAGGGAAATATTTTCTTTCTCCCAGAAGACCTAGATAGTATTTTGAACTTAAGTGGACAATATCTTTGTTCATAGAGAATGCCAAAATAAATATTTGAGAGCTGCTTATCTTTAATCTCATGCAAGTAAATGAAAGGCAGACCTTCTGTTCTTTTCTCGGCATCTCAGGGAACAAAGATTCTCTTTGCTACCATGAAATATTTTGAAACAGATCTTCAAAAATACTTAAACAGTTATAAAGAAAATACATACTTCCTTTGAGATATTAACTTGTATTCTGCATCTTAACCATAGGATTAGTTCTAGATGGTTTCTTGTGAATATTCTAAAGGTTGAATTATAACTTCTGGGATTTTCTTGGTGCTGTGATAATTTCACTTCTTATTCCAGGAGATCTGCATAATCACATTTCTTGGCAGGGTCCCATAGAAGTTGCAGATTTGACTTGCTGCTGCACAAGGCTAGCAGCCTTGGATCACCTTACATTTTTTAATTGGATTTAACCTGGTTTTCCTTACTTGTGACTGAAGGAGGAGAAGAAAGGTTTTCTAAAGAAATATCACAGAGGAATAGTGTGGCCAGCAGGATGTCCCCCTGCACTCAGCAATGGTGAAGCCACACTTCAAATCCCACATTCAGTTTTGAGCCTCTCACTACAAGAAAGACATTGAGGTGCTGGAGCATGTCCAGAGAAGGGCAATGGAGCTGGGGAAGGGTGTGGAGCACAAGTCTGATGAGGAGCAGCTGAGGGAGCTGGGGATGTTCAGCCTGGAGAAAAGGAGGCTCAGGATAGAACTTACTGTTCTCTACAGCTGCCTGAAAGGAGCTGTAGCCAGGTGGAAGTCAGTGTCTTCTCCCAGGTACCAAGGGATAGGGCAGAAAGAAATGACCTCAAGTTGCACCAGAGGTGGTTTAGATTGGATAGCAGGAAAAATTTCTTCACTGAAAGCGTGGTCAAGCGTTGGGACAGACTGTTTAAGGAAGTGTTTGAGTCACTCTCCCTGGAGGTATTTAAAAGACCTGTTTGATCTTGGTGCTTGCTGAAGACCTGCATAGGCATGTAAGGTAATGTGTTCTGTTGCCTGAGGATAATCCAGCTTTAGCCCAGCTCCTTTTTTTTACAACCCTACTGCCTGCGGAGACACTTCAAGCTTCAGTTTTGCCTGAGCAGGCCAAAACTGATCCAGTTAAGCAATGTGGAAAAGAGGTTGCTTAGAGCCTGAGTTCAAAGTCAAGACAGAATTATCATGAAATATTAATACAGACAAAAAGTCAGAGAAGAAATGGTACAGCACAGGTGGCACTGTAGTTCTGACAGTCACATTCTTTATGTTCTTGTATTTATGCTTTGAATTTTTATGTAAATAAGCGGGTTTTTTCTGTGCATTTGATTTGGTTGTGTATTTAATTTTTTATGTTACCAAAGTCTGTATAAACTGAAAGCCTGCCAATTACAGTTTTAAAAGTTGCAACAGAATGAAAGTGTTAGTGCTTAGGAGATTTCATAACTGTCTGTTTGCCTTCCATAGCTATTTTCTGCTGGAAAAATTACAGACACCAGAGTAGCCAAGCTGAAGGAACAGTACACCCGGCTGCATAAGGCTGTGATAAGGTATAATATTCCTTTTTAAACATTCAGTAGCCAAAGCATTATGTTTTTAAAGTAATTTTCTGCTCATGCTGAAGCCTTAAATTATCATTTAAGGCTTTCTTACAGTTGGAGTTCATAAACAGGAATCCAGAACACAAGGCTGAAAACCAGTGTTATTTAATAGGAAATTTCAAGGTAATTTGGGATACTTAAATACTTGTTTTAACAACATCTTTGTTTCTAATAAAAACATAATAATATTGGGAATGGACATACAGACTGCAACAGACAATTTGCAAGTTTAAAATAAATATGTATTTGAAGATCATGTAGCCAGAATTTTAATATATGAAAAGACTGACTTGCTGAGCTGACATCATAGAGAGCAACCGAAGAAGCTAAAGGTTCATTTCTAAGAAGGAAAATTAAACTGTCATTCCTAAATAGGTGTGAATTTACCCTCTGAGAATATTGACAGTCACATTAGACAGATAATAGATTTTGATTAGAAGCTTAAGCTTCGAAGTCTAAGTGAAATTTGGAAATTAGGTGTAGCAGTTGTGAGCCTGCCCTGCACCAGTACATCCTGGAAAGAGAAAAGAGATCATGCTCATGGCCTGATGCCAGGCTTGGGCAGGGCATATGTGGGTGGAAGGAGAGAAATAGAGAGGGACAAAGTGGGACACAATACTACACTGTAGCAGGTGTCCCAGGGTGTCCCAGAACAGAGCAGTCCTACTGAAAATATGGCAATACTACTGTAGTATTTATGAATAATAATTTTTATATTACAGCATACCTGTCATCATTAAAATCAGCATCATGATAATCCTGTCACATTTTTGTGATACATACCATAATTTCCACTGTATTAACAATATTTTATCCCACTTTCACTGACACTCCACATCAAAACCTTTATGGCAATTCTGTCATTGAAGCTAAAGCCTAATTTAAGTATTCTAAACCTAATTCAGGTTATACCTGCTTATTTGGGATTTGCTGTGCATCCTGGCAATCTGAATAGCAACAAGTTCTAAGTAATGTAAAGTAATTTAAAAAGGGTTCCCAAAATACTGAAATAATAATATTTCTTGAGGATATCTGAGTTTTCTAATTTTGTCTTAATAAAATGGGGAATTGGAATATGGCTCTGACTCTGGGAAATGTCATCTGACTTTATTTTAGATTACTGAGATAGCAAATCTTTCTGAGAAGACAAATTAAAAACAGCATTACTAAATCAGTTCGGGTTCCTAGAAAATACAAAAATACTTTTCTAACTGCTCAGATCAAACATATTATGTGAGGTTTGGATTAATTGATTGCTAAGGTTTCTACCATACCGGTGTTCACTGAGCTGAAGCAGAAATCCAGTAGCTGCTAATTAGTGGATTTTTAGCCAGTGTTAGTTTGAAAACTGTCTTTCATTGGAAAAATGCAAACATATTGCTACATGTTTTATGTATTTATACAATATTCTTTTATATGGGACATTCATTTTTGTAAAGGCAATCTCTTTGTGTGTATAGCAAGTGGAATATGGCCTCAGTGTAAGCAGGACTCAGCTGTCTTTTCTGTCACACTTAAAACTACCCTTAACAGCATGCACCAAAAGCATGAAAATGTTAGGTGGTAGATTACATCTCTCATTCTTTCCATCATTCTCACAGGAGTATGAAATGGCCTTCTGTAAGAGAGTGGATCAGAGAGAATCGTGTCGCATTCTTTATTAGATGTAGTCATGTGTCAAAGCAAAACACCAATGTGTGAACACGCACTAATTCCCATGGATATATTTCTCCTACTGCTAAAAGAAAGCAAGTGAAATCAATTACCCAAAATCTATCATGATTTCTAGTATATTTTAAGGACATCAAAAGTGGGGTTCAGACATCAAAAGTGAGATTCACTTGTCCATATGTTAACATCAGTGGACATGCTCATCTGAACGAGGTACCAAGGGTCCCTTAACAGTCAATAGAAAGAAATAGGGACCAAACACTTCCTCCTTATACAGACATCCGCAAGGGGCTGGTTTTCCCCATCAGCTGTAAGCACTGTCCTGGTGGGAAGTGCAATATGTGTGTATGTTCTCCTTCTGCAAAGAACCCTTCACAGAATCAATACTGGTTTTAACTGTTAGTTCTTCACCCTAACATGTGCAGTACAGTTCTGTGCATCAAGAACTTATTTTTTTCACCCTTCCTAATTCAATTCCTTTCCTAATTAATGCCCCTCTGTCCTAGTGTTGTTGCAATTCCATGTTAAGACAAATGACACAGGAGGAGGTCTTCAAGCTGTGTGTGTTTTCTTCTTTCCTTTGTTAGCATATAAAAATCTCAAGGAGAAAGCCTTATACATCTTAAGCAGCACAGTTCCCTGTGACATCTGTTCCAAACTATTGCAACTGATCTTTCTGATACACAATACAAATTTGTCTAATATGTGAATGCAATTAGTCTCTGTGCAGGTAGTTTCCAAGGCTGTTGCCAGTGTACACAGAGCTGTAAGTGTATAGTGCAGTCCTCTGTTTAGTGGCAAATAGTCCTTTATTTCTTGCTTTCAGTTTGGCATAATCTGGCATTCTGAAATGCTGAAAGATGTCACTTGGCAGATAACATCTTTGATACTTTTCTTCAAAGTCTTAAGTGCTTTTGAATTTACGTTTGTTGAGAACAGGCTGTCATCCCACTGTGGTGCTGTCTCAACCATCCGCTTTGCAGTAAGGCTGCATCTAAAGTTGAAGTATCTGAGCTTGTATTTGGCCCCTGCAGACCCTTTTAGTCACTCAATTATGTGGCCTTGTTGTAGATTTTATTTATATTATCTCAATTTAGGAACCTAGTATGAATTTCTGATAACCCAAACTAGAATATACTCAGGTAATAATGAAGAATCATTGGCAGATTGGGAATCTTATTTTCTTAAGCCTCTGCTAAATTAATAATTATTTCACAAATTCAAAAGCTGCCACATCAGACTGCACAAACCTACTTTTGTAGTCATGTCATTCTATATGTGTACATTGTGTAGATGTGCAGTTATTTCTTCATTGTTATCAATTAAATTTAAATCAACACATGAAAAAATACCATTGGCATCTGTAGAGAGAAAAATCTAGATTCAACACTCAATTCTTGTTTCTGTTTTTCTTTTTTTTTAAATTATCTTGAAGAAAATCAATACTAAGAATTTTCTTTTTATTAATTCACTTATGTGTTTATGTAACTACATGTAAAATGTATGTGTTAAGAAAGAACTGTTTGAAATTGTGTATTACTACAACCAATTGTATTTTCTCCTACAACTGCATAAATTCTGTTAGATTTAAAGAAGATTTAAATATCATACAGAATGCAGTGTTAATAACTCAGTTTATTTTTCCCTTAGTGTATGTGTGTAAATACATCACACATGAAATTATTTGTTCATTTTAAAGGCACACTGTTTTCTGTTGAAGTCTGTGGTTTTCTTATTTTCTAGTTTAGAAAAAGGAAGTGGTTATCTGGGGAGAAATGTTGCATGAATCAAAACCTTTTCGGCTACATTATTTCGACTATGTTTTTGCAGTATAGTCAGTTTTATATTTTGTATTTTTATCACCATTTTACCATCTCAACTCTATTCTTTATATGATATGTAATTTTGTTTTTCTGTCTAAGCCATAAATGTCAAATTTGAGCCAAAATTTATGTCTAGAGTTTCTCAATATGGGAAATTCTAAGTTCCTTTGTTTTTAAAAAGAAATTAAATCGCACGATATTTTTGATTAGTAAAAGGTAAGTGATAGAGTTCTTTCTTCTTCTACATAATTGTGACTAATTTTAGCATGCCATTATATAAAAATCATAATGTAGTAATACTGAGGAGGCATGCACAATGATTTCTATAGCACAAAGCATAGGCTTATGTGTGGTGCATTGTATATGAATTTTCATACTGTAGTTCCCTTTAAGAGTTTTCCATAATAATCTATGTATTTTGCTAACAGCCTTTAGGACATTTTTCAGCTGTCACCACACAAGTTCATAAGTATATTATGAATACCAGTCTCCTGACACTGACTGGAGCTAGTTTATTGTTTCTGTGGAGCTACACTTTGGTAATACAAGTCAGATCAGATCACTGATCATTGATCTACAGGCTTCCACAGATGCCCACAAATGTATTTTTGGCTTGTGTATCATTACATGAGTTATTTCAGACCTTGGTAGCACTACAGCAGTAGTAAGATGTAATTCATCACTGGGTAGATGTCTCAGTGTTTATTAAGAAAGTTGTCATATAGGCCAGACTGGGCTTTGTCCTGGTGAATACTTCACCATTATAGGTCTCCACACTGAATCAGATCTAGCTTTTGGCACTTCTTAGGATAAAATGGATTCCCTGTCTCTTAATTTGTGTCTAGGAAGTGCTAGAAAGATAAATTTAACTAAGTAACCATCTGTCATCTGGTTAAAATTAGATGAGATGAATCTCACTCCAGCTCTAGGTATGCAGAAAAAAATCCCTGAGACCAGATTCCACTGCTCTCATGTCACCATAGGATGATTCAGGTTCGAGCAGAACTTAGGAGGTCCAACCTCCTCTCCAAGGCAGGGTCACCTAGGAGGTCAGACAAGATTATTCAGATCTTAATTCTATCTCATCTTGAAAATCTTGAATTAAATATTGTAGGTATGTAAAGAAGTATAAATACAAAACTTGTGCTTCTCATTGACTAGTTCTAAGTTTGTCTATTTAATGTAGTTTACAGGAGTCTGAGACCCAGCTGTTGCAGGAAGCCAAACTCCTGAGTGCAGAACTGGAACAATGTGAACTGGAAAAAGCAGAACAGTTCCCCGATGAAGCTTCCAGCGAAGCTTCCCAAATAAGGCAACAACTTCTTAGCTGCCGAAGTGAATACAATGTTGTTAAAGGAAGAGTGTATGAAAATCGGTTGAAGGTGGAATGGTAGGTGAAAGTGGTCAAATGCTGCTAATTTCATCATAGCTAATCTAGAAAGATGATAACATGGAATAAAATTCAATCTCCTTTACATTTTACACGGCCACATTTCTTGATGGCTGTTGTTAAATGAATTGCCACAAACTTTCCCCAGTAACAGCAACATGGCAGCGATGAATAAATTTACCATGGTGAGAGATTTGTAGATAGTTTTAAATTTAGAACATGGTATGGTGTCCTTTAAAATGCTGTTTAAAGTTTACTACATTGCATGAATAATATTTAGGGAGGCAAAATCAACATGAACAATTCTAGTCTAGGACACCTTCAATACCAGTGTTTAAAGTGTCTCAGAGACCTGTTGGCTTGGATTTTATGGAACAATATCATAAATAGACCCAGTGCTATTTTTAACATTAGTAGCACAGTACATTCAAGTTTTTCTGTTCAGGTATTCAAAGGGGAAGAAATACTTGTATCTTCTAATGTCAGAAAAATTATAAATTTGCTGTGAGAGGAGTGAAATCTTAACATTTCTTTGTAAGGACAACAGTCCAGAATTAGCTTGGTATTGTATACATTTCAATTATCTTCATATTTTATAGCAAAATTACAAACAGAAGTATTGCATTTGTAAAAAAATATGTACCTAGGCAGATGAAATCAGATTTTTATTTTGTGGGGGGCTTTCTATTTTTACCCATCTTCAATCCAGCTGTAGTGTCATTGGTGTGTGTATGATACAAACACGCAATGTCAGCATCTCAGCAGTTAAGATTATTATTCTGGAAGGAAATCAGGAACACTGTACACATTGCATGGAACAGATTTTTCTGGCAATTCTTTCTTGATTTTTTTCTGTTTTTTTAGAGCCAAGTGTTTGCTCTAAGAGAAAAAGAAACTTGAGAATGAAGCAAATTGGGAGTGGGAAAGAAACATGGAAAGCATCTGGAAAAAATTATTTGCTATGAGATAACTAAGAAACATGAAATTTCCTGAAATAATTATTAAATACAGAATTTATTGCAATTTCCAAGAAGTCCAGAAATGAGGTCTTCAAAAGTATTATGCTTTTTAACTGTTTGCCCTCATATCTTATGAGCATTTTTTACTGGTTTTGCATCAATTTTCAAAAAAATTATATGTTTAGGGAATATTTTCCCATTCTCTATTTTCTACCTCTAGTCAAAAGTAGAATTCTATTCTATACAAAGTGCAGTGTAGGTATTATTTCAATTACCCTTGAACATTTACTGGATTAATCTTTATATACAAACTGAATGTCTTGAAGATTAAAAATCCACTTTTTGGGTCAGTCATGCTGTAAAAAATGTTCCTTCACTGTAGTAAGAAACTTATGTCTTATGTATTGCCTGGGATCAAACCCAGCTGTACAGTCTGACAGGAGGTGCATTATCTAATGGACACCAAAAGTGCAGCCCCAACCACTCGTGATGTGGGGATTTCATGAGCCAAATACAGTCCTCTGTGTTTGGGAATCCTCAGTTGACCCCTGTTCCTTTGAACTTCTCCCATCTCCTCCAGAACAAACTTCTGACATTGCAACATGCTGGGCGATGAGTTCCACAGATTAACTATGTAAGAACTGCCACCTCCTTGCTTTTCTTAACCCGACTCCTACAGTTTCATTTAGTGCCCTGTAGTTCTTGTATTGGATGAGACAATGAACATCTGATCCTGTCCTCATTTTCACTGTTGCAGAATTGTTTGATAGATCTCTTTTGTACAACCCCTTCCCCTTTAATCTGTTGATTTTTCAAACTTGGGAGCTACAGATTATTTAATTGTTCCTTGTTTGGAATCTGTTTCATGCCTGATGGTAGTATTGGGTCTTATGCATGTTGCGGGTGTGAAGTGAGAAGGATGTACCTTGGTTATGTGAGGATTTGCTTACTGGGAGAGAAATTCCAGAAATATTCAAGAAACTATACTGATTTTGAGTTGGGCTAGTGTAGCATGAACAGGATTAGCACAATATGTCTGAGGAATGGTTGAGTGAATGTAGTGGAGAAATGAGAAATGGACTGTGAAGAAAACCAGATAATGGGTATGAATACATGTTTGTAATGAAGGGATGAGTTTGGTGCCTGTGAAAGACAGTGAAAATTAATGTCCAGAATAGGTGAGCAGCAGGTGATCTAATAGTCACACTGATATAAAATGAAGATCTATATGCTTGTGGTTTTATCCAAAGAATAAAGCAACATTTTCTGAAGTATCTGTGTGCATGGACAATGTCACAGACAGAGGGGAGGGAAGCTGCATGGAAGGATATTAGCAGTTTGCTGTTAGGTCGCTGCTTGGTTTCCTTCATTTCTCAGGATAAAAAGTCATGGTCCAACCTCTCTTGGCCCTTGATCTCTCTGGAACAGAGTTTTCCTTGTTGTCCAACTGTGTTAATACAGTCCCAGCTGTACTTGGCACTTACAAGTGAATTTTGCCTTGGGAATTATGACTAATGGCTGTTCAGTCTGAAAACAAACATGTTGTTTATTTACCTTTGCATGTATAGCAGGCAGGGAACACGGAGGGGAAAAGGTTTTGAAGGGATTATCTGTGTCTCTTATCTACGGCTTTATCCTTTTTTTAGAATGTCTACTCAGCCCTACTGCTCAGCTGTAAGTGAGAAATCTAATCTTCTTTCCCTGGTTCTGCAGATCTCTGTTCCCCTGTTTCTGTAAACCTTTCTTTCTCTGAAGCATCCCTCTTATCTCTGATACCTTTGTTTCCTGCTTTAATTCACTTTCTCTGATAGCTAAGAGTACTTAGCACCTTTTTTGCACTCAGATTCAAATCTGACAACAATGACATTTCTCTCTTGTGGAGTCATACAGATATGCCGTAACTTTAGCAAACGTGTCAAGGTCCCTTACTATTCCATACTCTTCTATCCCTATTTCATTTCTTATTTGCTTGCCTCTGTAAACAATTTTTACCAGACCTTTTTTAACAGCTGAAGGCGATATTTCACCTTCTGTTTTAATTCTTTATTGTTCCAGTGAATAGTCAACATTCCCAGAATAAATTTAAATTGCTTTCAGCATTGTAGTATCATCAGGGTTTCAGGAATGTTGTGACTTTTTTCGTAGTTTGAATAGGTACATGAGGTATTCAGAAGCCTCTCTGACACACTTCAGCTGTCAGGGAAGTCACCCTGAGGGTGACTGCATGGATGGGGTGTGTTCCCACTGTAGATATGTGCCTCCTCATCCAGTTTGTGCCCTGTTCTGCCATATGGATGTACTGGGCTCACTGCTGGTGTGTCTGCCTGAGAGCTCAGCACACAGGGAGAACAAGGGTTGGAAGGATTTTACTGAGCTTATCAAGCTTGGGCCACTATCCCAAAGTCAGAGTTGACTCTGGGAGTATTCTTCCTGTCAATAACTACTTGGCAAGGGTAATAAAGTAAAAGGAAAAACAGTCATCTCCACTCAGTTCTGCTAAAATTGCATTCAGAGCCATGAAATGTCTTCATATAATTGATAAGAAGCCCCAGTAAGTAAGAATATGGAGCAAAAAAGCAAATTAGCAGAACAAGAAGGAAAGAATCAGTGATCAGCAAGGATTTGTTCTGGCTTGAGAAGACATTTCATTTTAATGTTCATGTGAGGCTTGGAGTTCTGGTTTAGGAGACAATAGAAAGAAGAGCTGCTTTTCTTTATTACACAATGATATCAACAGTAGTTTATTGTTGAGAAATAATAAATATTAAATCTAAATCTATCATCTAAACAATTAATTTAAAATAAAGCAATTAATTTGTACTAAATTTATCTATAACAAGAGTTTGTGAGATTAAAGGTCCCTGATGCTTGAAAACAATTTTGTTTGAAAGCCTAGGTCCAATCTCCAGCTCTCACGATGATTTGTGCAGGTAACAAAATGGCTCATCACTGAAGTACTCTGTGCAACTGCATGGAAGTCAGGACTGCAAAACTGACTTTGTCCTTGTAGGAGCATTGCAAATAAGGAAAACTATTTCAATACTTGTAATTATTTCTGTATTAGTCACTCAAAAATTAAAAAGTGAAAATTTAAGCTTTTGTCCATAGCTTCTCTCATAAAGAATTACACGCCATAAGTAAAATAAATATAGTCACAGCTGAAATTGTTATCAGCTGGTCTTGTGACTGCATTCTCTGGTACCTACAAACTAATTACAGCTCAGAGCCTTACAGGAAGCTCATGCTGGCAGCTTGTCAGCTGTGATAACTTCTACCTGTGGTCACTAGTTTTTAGTTGTGAGGTGCCAAACACCTTCTATGGTTTTCCAAGCAATCCCAGCTGTGAGACAGAGTAGCTGAAGGAGTTCACTTTCTTGCCTGATGGGACTTTGAATGATAATAGCGTTGTGGTTATTTCGTGAGCTGAGGAAGTGAAGTGGACCTCTGTTGACGGCTGCCACTGCATTTCTTAATCTCTCTGTCTTAATTTTTTTATTTCTGTGTCAGCTTGCAGCTGTAAATGTCTCTCAGGGAAAAATCTGGAATGTATTTTTTATTAATGGCCCTGTTTTCCAACTGCCTTTTTTTAACTCATTACATCTGCATCTATGACAACTTTTCATGTACAATGCTGTTATTAGGCTTCATGAAAACAAGAAGTGCAATGTTAGAAACATCTGCACACATTAATGCTTAAACTTAAGAGGTTCATCTTCTTTCCATTGTGTGTGTTCTTAGAGGTATAATAATGATAATAATAAAATCCACGATGTTGAAAAATACATCCATCAGGGAAGAGCTATAAAATAATGGGAAATTTAAATGCCTAATGCCAGTTGCAGCTGTTTCGTTTGTTGTTGTGATTCATGTCTAAGTAAAACAGTCATGGGGTCGTTATCCATATAACACAGATTAAAAGATTCAAATGCTAAATTGAAAGACCAAAATTTCTCTGCTTATCTTACATTATGCTTCTGTGTTCATCTATTAAATCAGAGACTAAACTTAAATTCTTTGAAGAATCTAATTTGATTTCAAAATGTGTGTTAATAATCCTGCCTCCCCTTTAGAGTCCACAGAGAGATGTAGGTTATCTTTGACTGGTAATTTATATCATCCTAAAACAGTCACCTGGGATGTCAGATGACCTGCCCTTTGGGGTCCCAGTTTTTATCCCTGACAGTAAGGAAGCCCAGGGTGTTAGCTTAGGGCTGCCTGTCTGACTTCTGGGTATGCGCAACTGGATCAAACTCATTGCTCAAAAGAGAGAGATTTAACTTCTTTCTTTTTACCCATTTTTTCTTTTCACACTTCCACTGGTTTTTGTGTGGAAGCAGTTGGTCAGCTGGCTATTTAGCTAGCTTGGTCCTTGCAGTTCACTGTTGCCTTTGTTTATGTCACGGAAAATGAGGTGTTCAAATCATTTTGCTTTTGCTGGATGGAGAAGTCTTTGTTGTGAAACTGGAATGGCTCCACAGGAATCTGTCCTCATGAGTGAGGAATGTGACAAAATGAAAACAGTGTCAACTTTGCTCTCCTTCCTCATCTTTGGTATTGCTCTTTTGATCATCCAGCGTGAGATGAAAGAGGGCACAGCATGGACTAACCACAAGCCATGTAGTACCTCTTTAATCATTTTGCACAGGACTGATTTAATAATATTTTGTAGCAGTCAAACAGTTACAGGTATTTGTGCAAAGTAGATGTCCATTATCCTTAGTGTGATTATGCCAGTCCCAAGGAATTCAACTTGGGGTACTGCCAAATGGGTTTGGAATATGATTTTGGAATTTTTTTTTAATCAATTTTATCAATTGATAAAATTGATTTAAAAAATTATCAAAAATTATCAATTTTGGTGGACGTTTGATTTAAATTCAACTTTTTTCTTTAAAAGATTTTGTTTTGCAAACTCGTTCACTCTGTGAGTGTTCAAACACTGGCATTCAAATTAGTTTTTAGATTTTACCAGTCCCTGTAGAGGCATACTTGTACTCTGCCCATACAAATATCATGCATGCTGTATATCAACAGCATCTACTCTGCATCTATTTTCTCTTTGCTCTTCATCTGAGCCAGAGCTTCTTATTCATGGGATAGATTTTGTTTTGATTTGTTTTGTTTTGTTTATATTGCAATGCCACCAACCCAGTTCTCTTTTTTAAAAATTATTTCCTTTCCTTAACTGGAAATATGTTGCCTAAGACTTCCAGGTATAAGCTTCACTCCTTTTGTTGGAGGATTCAAATGTAAGAAGGAGTTTATTGAGAGGGTGGGGGTGATGGAGTAGGGGAGAGAACCTTAAATCAGCACTGCTAAAGGGTTGAGCATAAGGTCCTAGGGATGGTCCTCCATGAGGTCAGCTGCTGGGAGACTGATCTCTCTTCCCATGACCACACACTTTCTGAAACCTGAACCACCATCACCGTGCAAAATCTTACACTGCTGCTGGAAGGTTTCAGAAGAAAAAAAAGAAATAACAATCAGCTGCCTCTTTTCTGTATCAGCCACATTATGAGGTAACTGTATTAGCTGCTTTGGGTGGGGGGGCTGCCCAGGAGTCCCTTGCCACTGTTTACAGCTCCAAGTGACACAACTGTTTTATGGAAGTTTGTCCCCTTCTCTTAATGTTTCCCTAATTTAAAGAGTTATTTATTCTACCAGACTGCCTTGGATCTCAACAAAACTTGACCAGCACATACTCCCACTGGAGTTATAAAAACAAATTTAAGCACTGAAGTTAGTTCTTTGCTATACCTGGGACAGAGGATTTGTCTGTTCCACCTATTTCTTAGCAGCAATCTTTACTTTTTTATAGACTGAGACTCTGAAATGTCATTGTAGGTACCAATTACATTGCAGGAACCTGCCTCCTTGTTCCCAGTGAATAGCAGAGTGACTCAGTTCAGTTCAGTTTGGTTGTGATGGCATACAGACTGCTGTAGCCCATTTACCTACTATAGGTGTAGACCTGTCCTGTGCATGCACTGGGGATGTACAGATGTACCTTCAGTAGGGATAATCTTTTGCATTTGGCAGTATTTACCTACCTGCTACCAAGAAGCTCCCTACTGTAAATCCAACAAGCTTGTTGGTATAACTCCCTTTTTTTAATCATTCCTTCATCCTTCTCAGGGCAGTGTAACTAAACATCCACAAGATCTAAGAGCTTTCCTATTTTTTCCTTTCCTCCTTCTTCACTTCTTTAGCATCTGTCCCTATTGTTGCCTGAAATTAAATTGCAATTTAGTTTTGGATATAGGTTAAGATCACTGTGGCTATTCAATTTAGTTTTCTACCATACTCCTTTGACTTAGCCTATAACCGCTGCCACTTTTCAGGAATTTTTTTTCACAGGATCCAGTCCAGATGTGAGGAGCTTCACTAATGGTTGTCTGAAGAGTAAATGTGTATGTGAAAACATTCATAGGAAGAAGGTTTCTCATAGCAACTGCACTTTCTTTGATATGTGATGTTTTTGTGGCTATTTATTACCCAACTCCTCTTTCCTTTTGCCACATTTCTATGTCAACATTGTGTTTTGAGGTTGGGAGGAACTGTGGGTATAGGGTGCCACTAGTAAAAGGCAAGGTTGAGTGAGGAATGAATGCACCCCTGCAGGTGGTCAGACTAAGAAAAATCAGGTTTAAATGTTTAGATGTGTGCACTGTAGAAAAAGATGTGTGCACCTCCATACATGCACTCAGTCCTTCAGGACCCCTTCAGCTACCAGTCAGCAAACTTCCTTTAAATCTGAGCACCTTTCATGATAATTCACTGTGTGTTTTAGTCTAACACAGGATAGGCTTTCATACTTTCTTACCATTTACTATATTACAGTAATGGTTATTATATTACTAATACATTTAGTTCTGCTTTGATTTTTACTGTAGTTTGCGAGAAGAAAAAAAGCTTCTGGAAAATGAATATGAAAGAATGTTAAAAGAAAAGGTAAGTACAAAACATGAGAAAAGCAATGTTTTATGTTATGTCATCTAACATATAAAAACATCACTGAAAATGTTTTCACAGGATGTATTTTTAGAGTTTATTTAAAATAGGATACATAGAAAAACAGATTTTAAAAGAAGCAGATTTTATAGGCTATATTATATCATTCTGTTTTGATAACTCTAGGGCAAGCAATAAATAACTGATTCAGAAAAGATCTGGATTTTTTTGTTTACTCAAGAAAATATTTACTATATTCAGCAAATGGATACTCCATGTAAAGATAGCTGCAGGTTTTTGGTTCTAAAATGTGAACATGAAAAATACCTTTGCAGTCATAAATCCTGAGGAATATATGTGGCTTTGTTGGAAATAACATTCTGATAGTATTGATAGAAGAAACACACATCTGGTAAAAAAATTACATTTCATATCTTGTCACTAAAAATGTTATCATCACTCAATGTTAGTGAGTCTGTGTTGTCAGAAGCCTGCAAAATGTAAAAGGGAAAATACAATTAATCTGGACTTTTACTTGATTTTTAAAGAAAGACGATAGAATTAAACAGTTGAAAGAAAATTGTGATGAGCTCAGCAAAGAAGTAATCCAGAGGAAAGCAGAAATTGATTCGATAAAAGAAGCTGTTTCATCCAAGGAAAAGCTGATATTAACAGATGAGGAAGAAATGGAAAAGCTTCAGGAGACGCAGACTTATTTAAAAGTAACACAAAATTAATTGTGCCTATATATCTGTGAGTGCATGTGTGTGTATAGGGGTACATGTTTTGTCCAAAAGAGCAGTGAATCTTCTTGATGTTGTTTGTCATTCCAAATTCATTATGTCATTACATTAAATATCAGACCATTTTTCAATAGGCATGAAACATGCTGCTGTGCCATATCCTTATTACTCCTTTAGGAAATAATAATAGTCATGGTTTTGATTAAAAAGTGGTTTCTATAAAGACATCTTAGCTATGTTGTGTTATTGTAGGCTGCTCAGATTACAGTTTGTACAGATTTATGCTGGGAATTAAAAACATACTTGGGTCTACTTCTTTCCATTATATAAATAGCATTGTAAGATGTATTAATAATATTCAAGCATAATTTCTATCTTGAAGACACACTAAAACTGTAAATATCGATGTTTACTTTCAAAAGTAGCAGCTACACTTCTCTGGGACAAACTCAAGTAATTCAAAAACATATTTCCTACCGATTTTCACAGCAGTTCTAAGTGAATATTACTGCTATGATAACTCATCAGATTTTGAGGCTATTAATCAAACCTTTCTGTTTTATCACTAGGCTGAGCTATTTAGAATCCTTGGTGTTCCAAAGCAACTTGCAAAAGAAACTGAGAAGTTGAATCAGAAAAAAATGTATGTTTTTAATAAATAATTCTATATACATTAATATGTATATGTATGACTTCTTCTCATCCCTTGGTTATAAAAAAGATTGAGGATAGTTGTTGATTAAAGTTAGGATCAACATTTAAACTAACACTTCCACAGCTGCCAGTGTGGCCTGAGCTACAAACCCCTTCTCCCTTGGTCCTTCTGTACCTGCTGTTGTGTCACAGGTGCTTTGCTGTAAGGTCCTGACATGAATTGCAGTCTCTAACACTTGATCAGGGGAAATGTAAGCCAGCAGACAGCCTTTTCTTTCTCTCTCCTGTGAAGCTGGGGTTCTTCTCCTCTGAAGCATGGCATGTGCTGTTTTCTGTAAGTGTAAAATCAAATTAGCGCTGTGCAGTTTCAGCCGCATCACTCACAGATCCCAGCAATCCAGTTGCCATCCAGATGAATGATGGGGTTTGTACCATTTGTGCACAGGGTTACACTGAAGTTTTTGTATCTCCTGCTTCCAATCCCTATTTGTAATACAGAAACTGTTCAACTGCCTTAAATTTCTCAGGTTTAAAACTTGTGTGATGGTTTTCTTCTACATTTTCCTCACTACTCTGCTTAATGCAACTCTGCCATCATAAATCTAAGTTTGCCCTATTGTGTTACAGAGAAGCAATTTCTAAAACCTACATTGTGCAGGTGGCTATTAATGAAATATTTAAATGAGTCTTTATATTTGTGTCATATTGCAGAATAGACTAACCAGATTTCCCAGTCTCAGGAAGAATATTTAGAGGTGTCACACCCATGTACCTAGTAATGTTGACAGAAATCAGCTTACTAGAACTCTTTTTAATACTTTCATGGTGCTAAGCTGTCAGTTAACCCTATGGCTAGCTGCAATTTTATTTTTGGACTATACTGGAATTTGAAGGTTTTCACTGTCTGCTTTTAAACATATATTGTTGTGAAATTATTTTGTGTGTCCACAGAAACTGGCAACTTACATTTTGTCTTTTAAATATGCATGTGGAAAAGTTAACCCTTACTGCTTTGTTAAAATATATCCATAGCGATGCAGAGAAGAAGAATGAAGCCCTAAATGACCAAATAGAAGAATTGAATAGAACCCTGAAAGCCACTGAAAGAAGGATTGAAGAGATTTTGCAAGAAAGAGAAGATGTAATGAAGGAATTGGATGAGAGACAAACTTTGATAGCAAACAATGAACGAGAATGCATGACTTTGACAAAATTACTAGAAATGAGCACAGAGAAGGAATTAGCTGTCCTATCAGACAGGTTAGAGTAAGAGACATGAGCCACATGGAAAGAGTGAATGATTCTCTGTTCTCAAAAGTCCATTTCTTTTTTCTGTTTTATTGCTTCTATTTTCAAGCTTTATGCTGCAACCAGTGAAAATCAGAAATGATCAGGCTTGGTACTGACTTCAGAAATGTTTACATAAAAATTTGGAATCTGGAATCTAGAATCTGGCTTGAAGAAGAACATGAAAAAGCATAAGCATTTGATTAAATGCTGTGAGATTTTGCTCTTAAAGTGAAATATTTTAGAGGGTTTCTCTCTTTAGTGCACATAGTTTCTTTCCTGCATAACCCACTGAAAGCAAATTGAAGAAGAAAAAATATGTCAGTATTTTCATTTTCAAATGAGGATCATAGATATCTGTGCTCACGTACTCCTGAATTTCAGTGGAGATTGGTTAATCATCTCTTTAACAGTCCCTTCAATTATGATTTTATATTTACTTGGTAAAGTAAAATAAACTGTTAGTTTGAAGGCAAGCATCAAATAATTCCTCCTTTGCAGAGGGGGATGTATAGTTGTAATTCTGGCCATATGCTCAGCAACAATGCTTTTGCCTTTCAAGCTTTGTATTAAAGGCCCATGGCATCTTATTTGGAAATGTTCCATCAGACTAAAAAATATGTTTTCTTCTTCCATATGTATTAGTTTCCCTGGAATTTTTAACACATTTAGGACAGACTGTGAGACCTCACCGACATAATTAGGGTCTTATAATTGATTATAGTTATAAAAATGCAACTTTTTAGTGTGATTTTTGTCAGTAGTTTACGAGTTTGTCTCGCTGCTGAGCCATAGTGATGAGGTATGCAAAACCCATTAAAATAGTAGTGCCTGTTTACATATATGTCTTGATTAGGTTACCTGTTTCTAAAATTCTGTATCTATCTATATAGACAAATTCTGGAAAATAATTTAAATAAATGTATCTTGGAGAACAAAAAGCAACAAGATATTCTCAGTCACCATCAAACACAGAAAGATAGAGAATTGAAACATTTAAAAAAGTTGGAGTTACAACTGAAAGGGATTTGTGATTCCTTGGAACGAGATAAGGCAAAGCATAAAAGACTCAAATCAGAGGTCTGTATGAATGCATTGATCATAAAGATTGTAAATGTTCTTGTAAGAAATACTTCTATGAAATCTCTTGACAGTCCTAATAGGGGAAAGGGGGGAAGACTGCTGTTTCACCTTCCTCATTTTCCTCTTGCTTTAGTATTTTACCCATTCCTCTTTCAATAATGCTTTACTCTTTTCTGTTTTACTTAGTTTTTTGACTATAGTAGTTTAAAGGGAAGTATCATTCTGCTTGTGTATTCAAAGCATCTTCTTTCTTTTCTGCTTCCAATTCTTTCTTAAAAATTTACTTTGTCTATAAATGTTTTATATTTTCTTCCTCTCACCACTAGTTCTTCCATTCTCTCTTTCTTATATATATTTTCTCCTGTACTTGCTCCGTGTTTAGTCTAGATTCTGAGTCATATAAAATTAATCTTGTTTAGTCAGGTGAATATTTTTTCACAGAACTTGTTGTTTCCTACCTTGACACTGTCCTTGAAATTTTTCTTGGTCCTTCTGAGCAATTCAGGGCAGAAAAGAGTCTTACATAATTTCAAAGTTTTAAAAAATAACTATATGTACCAAAACTCATATATACTTAGCTTTGCTATTTAAACAACTCCAAATATTACTTGGTAATATTTAATATTATTAAACAATTTTTTTGTCTCCCTTGAAATTCCTTCTCAATTCATGTGCGTATTACCTAGTAATATAAGCTCACCTGGGAGGTGGGAGGAAAGCTCTCTAACTACACAACAGAGATTTGGATTGAATTTCCTGAAATAATGATTAAAGAGCTGACTCATATTCCAGACTTTGATCTTAAAGCTTAAAGAGTTTCTGTTCAGTATGAGCTAAGAGAATCTGGGAGATGGTATTTTTTCTTGTGCTCCCATTGAGGAGATGTTTCTGGATGAAGAACCACAATTGTTCAAAAACATGTAAAGCTAAAATCAAATGCCGTAACTCACCAACAGCTGTGGTTAGAGTCCACAGTCTGGGGTGAGATCCAAACCCTTCTCAGCCCAATTCCTTCACCCTGTGGAAGGACAAGACCTTGTATGTGTCTTACAAATAGTATCATCATGAGGAGTAGGGGAAAGGGAATGCCACGGGATACAGAAGTGGCATTCTAATCAGGATTTTACTCCAGCAGCTGCAGGATACTGCTCTAATGCAAACAGGCCACAGCAACAGAGTTGTTTTAGCCCATCCTCCCATGCTCAGTGTTTTCTCTGATTCCTTTCCGGGCTCTGTTAGAAGAGCAGATGTGAAATCACTGCTCCTATGCAGCGTGGTGAATTCAAGTGCAGCACTGCAGTAAGGCAGAGTCAAGTGGCAAACTTGATTCTGCTTGGCTTTTGCTATATTGGGACAATTTTAATTTGTAAGACTTGGGAGCACACCTAGCAAAAGTTAAAAAACAGTATTTTAAGTAGATAAAATTTCTTTAACTACTTAAACCCCCAGATTTACATTTATTCATTGTGATTCAAAGTGGAAAAATCACAAGAATTAATTGTTTGTATAAATATGTGATTGCAGAAGCAGCAGTACATCAGTGTGGTTCCCCAAATTTCTTCTTTTGAATCATATGCTAAGTGCAGAATGACTGACTTGTAGAATAAGGAAATTACAGGAACACTTCCTTCAAATGTGTTTTTCCTGTTAGTAAGTTGTGAAAGGTCAGCTATTGCTAAATGCTGACATTGTGTGTGAAAGAGAACTGCTGCTCCTCTCCATGTGGGCCTTCTCCTTGGGCAGGCCAACACAGAGACAGCCAAAAGTGCCTAAGTTGAGCCCTGTCTTACATGAACAAAAGTCCTTAATGGATTAAAGATGTTTATATGAGCTTTTTGCTTTTACACCGGAAAAGTGGTAACTAATATATGCTCCACATAAAAGCTATTTTTGCTCCCACCACAAGAGCAAAAGTCACTTTCTTAGGACAAGCTTTACTGATCTTTTAGTAAACCTAAGTCAAATCAAATCTCAGAGCTGGGAGCTGCTACCAAAGTAACTCCACACTTTGACATTTACTGTGTCTCTTGTTCCCCTTTCCCTTCATGCAAATGAACAGCATTTAATTTTACAATATTGTCACAGAAGTGAAAATCACAACTGCAAAACATTTATTTCTCAGTATTGATTTATAGTGTTTTGAACTCGAACATCTGATTGAGATCTGAGCAAGATATCACAGAGTTGGGTGTATTATCTTTGAATATCTTCCAGGTGTTGTTAAATGTAATTTTTCCCCACCCATATGAATTACAGATTAGAACTAGAATCATTTGGATTGGAAGGGACTTTTAAAGGTCATTTTATCCAAACCCCTGCTATAGGCAGGGACACCTTAATCTAGATCAGGTTAGTCACACCTCTGTCCAACCTGGCCTTAAATGTTTGCAGCATTGGGGCATCAACCACCTCTCTGGGCAACTTGTGCCAGTGTTTCACTACCCTTGTTGAAGAAAATTCTTCCTTATATCTAATCGTCCCTCTTTTTGTAAAAAATTAATTCCCCTTGTCCTATCACAGCAGATCCTGCTAAAATGTTTGTCCCCATCAATTACAGAGAGGCAACATACGCCTGCATAATTAGCCTAATGCATTTATTTCTTATTTGCTTATAGCCATAAAGAATTTTTAAGTGAAGTTAGTCACAGTGACACCAAAACAACTTTTTGTCTTAGAAATTATATCATGTAAGTAGTTGTAGTGAGATTGATCAGATATGTTTTAATATGTATTTCTTCACATAATTAATGTTAAAATCTGATTGAATAAATGAATTTTCCCATAATGAAAAATAATACATAAATGTTTGTGTTGTTAGATTTGGCTTTCTAGAGCCTAATGAAAATCCTACTGTAGTGGCAAAAAGAAAAAAATGTGATATCCATTCTACATAGATGCGAACTATTTTTTTTCCTTTAGTAAGATCAAAATTTCACTCTGAAAATCCTCTGTGAATTTAGAAGGTGACAGTTTCATATACTCTCTTTGTGATTATTGGTTTTTTAATGACAGTTTAGTTGCTGAAAACCATAACCCTTCTAAATTTGTGAAGTTTAGTGTTCCTAGTTCTTGAAAGAAAAATTTTAGAAACTCCAATAAGTGGCAGAGGAACTCTACTCAATGAAGCATTCTTGTGCTAGCTATTACAATAGGAAAGGAAATTAATTTCTTAATTTGAGTAGCTACTTCTAATAGAGTATCTGCAGTTTACATTTTCCTCATTTTTTGTTTGCATCACTCTGTGCTTGGTTTATTCTTGTAGGCAGAAATTAACTCAAAAAAAAATGCAGTATTATTAGAAAGACGACAAGAACTGCAGAAGGAAATTGAAACGATCAAGAGAGGTTTAGCTGAACAGGTGCTGAATCCTGCTTTTTCATATTTTTTCATTTTAACAGTTGGTTTTCTATCATGAGAATAAAGGAAAAAAGGAAAGGGTGTTTCTAGCTGCAGCTTTCTGGTGAGAAAATGCGTTAGTATTTGCTCAATTTTAAAGAACAGTCATCTTTCATTTTAAAAAATTTTTTTTGGTGTTACTGGCCATATACTAGAAGGTAGAAAGCAAATCTACTTTCTAGTTTTAGTCTTTATGAATGTTGTTAATGACACTGCAGCTAGAAATATGTTGTTATATATTTCCTTTGGATATGGAACCGTGTCTTGTTGCAACAACAAAAATTCAGCATTTGTACATTATGATTTTTCATCTTCACAGTTCTGTCATTTGTGGATGTCTGTCTGTACTCAGGACAGCCATATGGACTGTGGAAATGCAGATATCTGCATTACGAGAGCATTAGTACTTGCCACTACATAAATGACTTTATAAGAAGCAATCTATCTCAGGCATACATTCTTAAGATCAAGCCTCCTTGTCTTCTTACCCTTATATCCATTTTCTTTATGTGTTTTGTTTGAATTCATTAACATTATCAGGTGGGAATCAGCTTCTATTTGGATACATATGCATTCCAGTACCTACATGTCACTCTTTGGGATACGTAAGTTGTGTGCCATAGTCAGTGGAGCCTAGGAAGCTTCCATTCACCTCCTCCTGAGGATCTGACACTGAACTTACTTAAAGATTATATAGCTATAAAGATCCATTGTGTCAATGGACCACAGCTGAAAGATGTTAGACTGAAGAACAGAAATGGTCCTAGGTGATAATGTATTTTGAAATGTTATTATAGGGATTGTGCATGGTGTTTTAAAGCAATAATTTATTATGTTTTTAAAGCTATGTAGTCTGTTTACATTGCAGATAAACCCAAAGTATTTCCAGCTTTGGGTTTGCCAACACTGATGCATTGTTGCATTAGGATTTAAATTTCATGTTCTTTAGGAAATGATATCAGATATGGATGCCCGTGTGTTGGAAGAATGCATTGCTGAAGAACGCTTGCTTTTTAAAGAGCAGGAAAAATGCAGAAATGAGTTATCCACACTTACACATCTGACTTGGCTCAGAGCTGATGAGAAGCAACTGAAATGCAGGAATGTTCAGAAAGCCAAGGTAAAAAATTGCATATTTGGAAGGCTGTTCAAAAGTATAAGCTGGTATAGGGAGAAATTAAACTACCAGTGAGGGGAGCCCTGTGGTCTCATTTCCCACCCTAGCTTTGAAGTTCCATCAGAACACTGGAAGCTCACAATACTGGGGTGTTTTATCGGCAATTTGTGGTGCAGTGCAGTATGTTAAAATATCACTCCATAATTGAAACAAGGTATTGAAAGGACATTTAGAGAGTGTCCAAAGGAGGGCAACAAAGATGGTAAAGGGCCTTGAGGGGAAGCTGGGTGAGGAGCAGCTGAGGGCACTTGGTCTGTTCAGCCTGGAGGAGACTGAGGGGAGACCTCATTGCAGCTACAACTTCCTTGTGAGGAGCAGCAGAGGCGCAGACACTGATCTCTTCTCTGTGGTGACCAGTGACAGGACCCAAGGGAATGGCCTGAAGTTGTGTCAGGGGAGGTTTAGGTTGGATATGACCAAAAGGTTCTTCCCCCAGAGGGTGGTTGGGCACTGGAACAGCTCCTCAGGGCAGCAGTCACAGCACCAGCCTGACAGAGTTCAAGAAGTGTTTGGACAATGCTCTTGGGCACATGGCATGACTCTTGGGGATGATGCTGTGCAGGGCTGGGAGTTGGGCTTGGTGGTCCTTGTGGGTCCCTTCCAAATCAGCACATTCTGTGATTCTGAGATTCTGTGATTTTCTTTCAAGCTTGTAGAATAAAATGAACAATTTGAAAGAAAGAGGCAGAAAAGCAGATAACCTCACCTGAGATTCTCAGAAGTAAAACTGTGTGGTTTATTTTACAAATATATGAACCTTAGAAGATAAACTGAACTACTACTCATTCCCAGGAGAAGCAGAAATTTCTATTTTCCTGTTACATTTCAAGGCATAAATAATTATATTGATTTAGAGAAAGAGGGAAAGAAAACTTTTCCTATGACTAGTCTTTGTATTTGCTACCTGCATTTTGCTGGCATGACATGTGCTGTGATGTCACATAGAATTTACTAAATACCAAATTTCTATATGGGAACAAGGTATTTATGTTTCCAAAATGTATGTCTGTATTCAGATAAATTAGATAAGCGACTGTTCTACCATCTTGGGAAACTCTGACTGTCTATAAAAATAAACGTCAGGCTTTGTACCTTCAATAAAAATCAGTCCATAAACAAATAAAACAACTAAAATAATACAAATTCAGGAACACACAGGCAAGCCCAAAGTTGCAACCCATCATCCGCCAGCTTTCCCTAATACCACTCTCCTCCTCCTGATACCACTGGGAGGGAAGAAAAGGCCTGTTCATCTAAGATTGATGGCCTATGCTATGAGGACTGAACACAACTGGAATCAAAAGTCCAGAGACTTAACAGAACCCAATTCTGCTCAAACATCAGTGATTGCTTAAAAGTCAGAATGGAGTAAAAAAGAAATTTTATTTGTAAAGGTGCAGTTTCAATGGTTCATACGCCAAATAATTATATTGTGATGGAATTGACAGGCTGATCAGTAGAAACAGTGGAACTCCAGATATAGGGAACTAAGCATTTAAGATGCAGCATCGGATTATCTACATTGCTAATAGTAATTGTAAGCTTAATATAAATGGAAAAACTGTGCTTTTTAATGTTGTTTTTTATGTAATAAAAACATTTCATTATAATAAGAAAAAGTTCTTATGAAGTCCCCTCACGGTCTTTTTCTTATCTAAGAGTTGTCCTGGGTAATTTCTTCAAAGACATTTCTTTACTATATCTAAAGTGCTCACTAAATATTTTTTAAATTTCAGATTCAACTCCAAAGTGTTGTTAAGGAACTAAAAAGAAAGGATCGTGAACTAATCACCTGTAAAAAGATGAAAAAAGAAAACCAAAAAGAGTAAGAAAATAATAACAATACATGATCTAGAAAAAGTCTTCTAAAGCAACTTTTATCCAGGTAATGTATGCATAAAATGCTAACAATTATTTCTTTCACACATCTCATTTCTTCAGACTCCAAGGATTTGCTACAATGTTTGACCTTATGCAAACTGAAAAGGAAAACTGTATACAATTGATGCGTACTGCTCAGTGGAAAGCAAGGGAAGCTGAAAACCGGGTAAAATTGCTAGAAAATAGAATAGAAAATTTAAGGAATGCTGTTGCAAACAAGGAAAGGTGAGTTTACAGTACACTGTAGTTCACAATTATAGAAATGTAAGATTGGAAAAAATCT
Organism: Corvus cornix cornix; assembly: GCF_000738735.6. Taxonomy (NCBI): domain Eukaryota; kingdom Metazoa; phylum Chordata; class Aves; order Passeriformes; family Corvidae; genus Corvus; species Corvus cornix. Next base: position 11,627,444 of record NC_047057.1, on the reverse strand, counting down.
TAGGAGAGAATCTATTCCATCTTCAATTATGTCCATATCATCCTTGATAGTTATTATCCTGATTTTTAAAATCTGATTAAAACAAAGGCACTTAGAAACATCCCTCCATAACGTGTTCCAATTTCTTATCCCACTAACACTCCACAACTAGCTTGGGCATCACTACTTGGCAGAAAGTAATTTTGAAGTTTGGCTACTCTCTCACTTTCCCATCCTTTATATGACAGTTCTTGCACCTCTCAGGTTTAGCATTATCATGCTGTTTCATTCAATATGAGCAACACCGTTGCACTCATATTTGCTGTCCTTAGAGAAGAAGAGGTCTGACATATTTGATTCCCCAATGAAGTGTGCATGGGACTATTAAAGGAGTCACCAGCTAGGAATGTGGCTGTCTAATCATGAAATTAGAACAAATTAGAACAGATTTTGGTTCAAACTCACATTGAAGTTTATTAGATGACATTTATTTGAGATAAAATGTGGTTTCAATTTCCAAGCAATCACAGACAAAATGAAAGGTTACATTCACAACAAGGATAATGAGGCAGAATACCTGGTGTGTGTGGCTCTCTTTTTCTACACCATTATTTAGTGGTGTATTATTTTGCCATATTTTTGTCATCTTAGTGATGAAATTCTGCAATATAGACAGAATTACAATGTCTTGGAAATCCATACTTGGGCAAATATGGAGACAGTGAATAGCCAACTGTGTGAGCAGAACAGGAAAACCAAAACTGAGTAGATAAAAATAACTTGATTTTCCCCAAACTTCATTATTTGGTGCCAAAAAATTGCTCAGAGAAAGAATACACTAAGTGTTTATTGTGAATCTCCTAGTAGTTTGATTCAAAGTCATGCTAGAGATACCTAAAAAAGAAGTGGAACTTCAGTGATTGAAGTGATTTTGTCAGGATGTACAAGCTGACATTTTGTGGCAAAATTTTTGAGGCCTTCCCAGGTGATGAAAGAAGGGGAAAAAAAGGCTAATAAGACATAAATATTGTATAGATATCAGAAATACACAATTATTATTGATGTCCCTACTCGGTACAGATCCAACAAATATTTTGGGCTCTGCAAACCTAGATTTAAAACTAGTCAGAGGTATTGAATTTTCAGTAACTCTCTTTCCTATGAAAAATATTTTTAATCCCAGTAGTAGATTTTAGTATCACTACCACTGACTTCACTACAACCTATACAATCTGGAGGACAGAGTATCAGTCCAAGTAAGACAAGTATTTTTCAGAAAATATTTAAAACATATTGCCTTTCTGAAATACTGTCATACTTTCAGTCTGAAACTTGACTTACAGAAGTTTAATTCAATTCAGTAATATGCTGTGGTACTCAAAGTGTTATACATGTGGGGGAACTGAAAGGAAGCAGCTCCCTGCCCTGTATAGAGCGATTCAGCAATTTAATGATGGAGCTCATGAGGGAAGGATATTTCATCTGCAGGTCTGTTTTTTATCAGGAGATTGTGCTTCTCCTTTCACTACCTCTTTTGTATGTTGACACGAATATCTTCCTGGTTTAGAAAATGTTGTGTCTCGACCCAGAAGTGATACCACAGATCAAATGCAATAACTCTAAATTCTGTGTTGTGAGATAGTGAATAGTCTATTTGGCGACAAAAATCTGTCTTTTAAGTGAAGGACCATCATCCAGTGATCAACAAGGATGCTGGAAATAATGAGATCTGTTCTTTATTTTTATGTGATTTTGTCACTTATCTTCCACTATGATTTTTTTCATCTATCAAATGGGCAATCTGATAATTTTCTTTCTTGTGTTAATGCTGTGACATGTTTTATAAACAGTAGATTTGGAGAACTTTGAATAGCAACCACAAAATAATTTAAACATTGTTCTTTAAATAGAAGGGCAGGATTTCTACACATTAAGACTTTTCATCACAGTTTATGCCTATGCTCTTGAACTTTATTTTTTATGACTACTTGGGCTACCTAGTAGAGAAGAAAAGAGCTGTAGTGCAGTGCTCCCTATATAGCATTTTTTTTCTTGAGCTAGAATCCAGCTCTTTTCAAGATGGAAAAACTTGCAAAGAAAAATTGCTCTCAGAGAGTCTTTCTTCTTGTTGTAAAGCTTCTGTGAAACAGAGATATAGAGGAGCACTTGTGTGCTTGAGAAATAAATTTAAGCTCTGCTATTAATTGCTGAAATTGGTTTCAAATTGAAAGGACTAAAAACATTCCCACATTTCTGTTATGTTAAAGAAAATTGCAGGAAGAGTATGCGAAGATTAAAAAGAATGAGAGAATGACAGAGTTGATCAAAAAGGATTATTGCAAAGCTGAACAAGAGATGCTAGAGAATAAAGAAAAGGAAAAGTATTTGAATGTTGACAGACTTACCACTATAGCCACACACATGGAAGAGGAAATTTTGCAACTACGCAAAAAATGTGAAAGGGCTATTCAGCAACAAAATGAGAGGTACGTTTGTAAATTTGATCTAAGGTAGTATTTAATTTTGACATCCATGAAGCAACAATATTTTTCAGCTTATGAGCACTCCTCATTAGGAATGCTAAATGTCTGTGGCACTGCAATGTTTTGCCGACCAGTCCCCCTCACTGCACTGCTGGTGCTGCTTTGCATTATGTGGATGTTTCTCCACTGGTGATCATGCTCATTCTTTATAACTATTATTCAAAAAATACTGTAGCTTGGCTACTGAATGCCTTGAGAACTTGCAGCCTCCTGCTCTGTTTGTGCGTTATGCACAGAAAAGGTATCTGCAAAAATGCAGATTATCTAAAACTGTCTGATCTTAATCCATTTTTAAATGCTGTGGAAGGCCAGAAGACCTTAAAAATTATGTGAGAGAAAAGAGTAACCTTTCCAAGAGTTTGTTTCCTGATTTTAGCATTGCAATTATTTTGTTACTTATTTAAAATGCTGCCATTAGATTAAAATAATATTTGTGAAAGCTTCATATAATTTCACAGATTATTACTATCTTCTAAGGTCACTTTTTGTGCTTTTGAATGGAATACACTGAATATGAGTAAGTTTTTTAAATTATCTTTTAATTTTGGCCTTATTTCAGTGGTCTTTTGCTCAGAGAACGAGAAGAAGAACTAGGCCTTTTATATGAAAAAATAAAGAGGCAAGAGATGTTGTGTAGAAATGGAGATATTAAGATGCAAGTTATGGATGAAAAGATCAGTTTTCTGAAGCTGAAGGTAGCTGAGAAAAAAAGAGAGATTAAATTGTTTTTTAAAGAGCTCCCAGTGAGGAATGCCCTGGATGCACATCTGGTGAGACTTCAGATACAGGTTGGTGTTAAAAGAAGCCTTTTTTTACTATCATTCTGTATTTTAAAATTTAAGGTGATTTCATAGAAGAATATGTATCTGGATGTACAAGGTTTATTAAAACAGCAAGTTTAGTAATACACCTGTCTAGGAGAACACTGATACATGTTTTTAACTTCACATATGTGAGTTTCTACACTTAAAGAGGCTCATGCTCTTTGTTTCACACATGCCAAATGTTTCCTGGGTATGGAATCCCAGCTAACCCACCCCATAGTCTGAAATGTCAGTATGACTAAGCTGGAGAATGGGAGTCATGGGGGATAAATGGGACTGTAGATAAAATTTGTTAATACTGTATTGATGGAGTAGGTGGAGGGGTGGGAGATACACTTAGACCATCAAATTTCTAAAATAATAACTCAATTCACACTTGACCCTGAGCCTACTCTGGAAACTCTGCTGCCTACAATGATATAATCCACATATATTTTCTTCTGCACAAAAACAGTGTAAGTTTTAGTTCTAGTTACAAAATAGCATTAAACAGCTAACAAACTGCAGTGCTTGGGACATTCTTTCCTTGCTTTCTGAAATGGCTCATTTACTTTTGACCTTATCTCCAGATGGTAATTTTTCCCATACATACTCTGTTAGTGCCTGCACAAAATCATAAATTAGGGTGTACCATTGCCTTTCAAACTCACATCGATGGGAGCTGTGACTCACTGTTTAATAGTGCTTGCACTATTCTCTTACTTCTGGCCTTTTGAAGAAATTTTATGCTCCGTTACAAGAATAAAACATAGTCCAATACCTCATGCAATTCATGCCCCAAAGGACTTTACAGGGCCATCACATATTTAAACAATGAATCAAGGCAGTATTAAAAAGAAAAAGGAAAAGAAGACTAAAGGAAAAAAAAAAATCCAAAAAAGACCCCAAAGTTTTCAGGTAAGGTTTAAAACGAGAATGAGGGTCACTGAGTCAAATACAGTAGTAGCAAAATGCAGATGATTTTTGTGAACTGACAGGGTCAATCATGAAACTTTGCTTTTTCTGTTCTAAATTCCTGCAACTTTCTCCTTCATGACGATAGTTCATGTGAAACCTAAAATCACTGTTAAAGGGACACTATTGTTGCAGGTGCTTTAAATCTATTTGCAATGTTGACATAGAAGTACAAAGTAGGAAAATACAGAGTGGTGTGATATTATACATGCAGTAGTCTTAATAAATGTTCCCAAGTCAGGGATTTTCCAGTGAACAGTGGCAAATAATCGGTTATCAACCTTTAAAATTTAACTAGATGCTGTGATTACTAAATATTACATGGTTCAAACTGGCTGTTAACTCATTCATGTCCTTATGCTCAACCATTTCAGCATTAATACTCCCACTGCCAACAGGAATTAAGTCCAATGAGAAGTTTCAGATTGTTTGGCTTTATCTCCATGATTTAAATAAACCATGAGCTGAATCTGAATTCTGGTGTTGGTTACCAAATTCAAATTGTTAGTTCCTGTACTGATTACAGATTTGACCCCATGTTGAAATCTGACTCAGCTTCTGTTCAGTTATCATGGCCACAGACTGTCTGGATTAGGCAGGCTGAATCCTGTACCTGTGCCTCTTTTTTCCTCCCCTTTTCCTACCCTTCCTGCCTCCTTCAATCTTCAGCAATACCAGACCTCTTTGAAGCAAGTGCTAGTAACATGGACTAGGTATTTTCATAATATCAATGAAAAAATTGAAATCAGAAATATTTACAGACTGCAAAAACTGACCCATAATCTTAGCAGCTGTAGTGCCCATTGAGAAGGGGAAAAGCCCAGATCAGGGCTGTGTGCCAATTCAGCAAAAACAAACACTTCACCTGGGTCTCCTATATTCCATATGAGCTGCTTAATCATCAAAGTGATGTATGTTCCACTTGTATGTATGTATGTTTTCATCAGAAGCTGGCTATTTCCACAAAACATTGGTGAATAGTGTAGCTAAAAATATACCATCGTCTGAAGCAGGACCAGACCTCTTCTAAGCAAGAGCTAGTAACATGGACTAGGTAGGTTTGTTACCATCAATGTAAAGATTTAAAAATAGAAATATTTACAGGCACTTCTTTACACAAAAAGTACCTGGTGAGACTGTAAGGTGGTTTTGACTGGGCATAAAAGTATGTAACTTTTAATTGGGACTGCAAATCAAGGGACTGGTCCTGCTGACTGAAGTGACCCATAAAAACTAATCTGCCTTCATCCATCAATGGGCAATACTTAGCATTAGTCATTAATTAGTCCAACACGTAGACCTGCTGAGCTGTCACGGTGACATAGATGGGACTTTCATGCCTTAGAGTTCAGGCAATGTACAAGGACTGTCAGTTTATTTGAGGCATTTGGCAACAACATTTGTCCAGGTTTTAACACAATCCCATGAAAATCTCCAGACTACATATCATCATCATAGAATAATGGGACTAGTAGAGAGATAAAGAGTTTGTCTAGGCAATCTGCACTGACACCAGCATTGGATTGCCTGTCATTCCTGAAAGGGCTAAGCTCTCCTTTCAAGCCACCACTGGCAAACCAGTTTTCCCAGCAAGCTATCCCAGTCTTTCCTTAACAGTGGAAAGATTTTCTTGACCTTTAGCCTGGATCTTTCTTGCTATGGTGGAAGAATATTGGTTTGTATTCTGTTCTCCAGGGACATGACAAACGGGCCATTCTTTTCCTTTCTGCAACATTTCATTTTCCGGAAGGATGTTAATCATGTTCCTCTCCCATCCTTTTGCTAGGCTACACAACCTTGTTTCTTTCAATCAGCTCTCAGAGATTTTTCTTAGCTCATTCTTGTCCTGCATTTCTTTTATTTTTGGCAATATGGTCTTTATTTGTCTAGAGGTGCAGTACCTGGTACCTGTGGCTGACAGTGAAAGGATTCATGCAGGCATCTTGCAGGTTACCTTCCTGCTTATGCATCCAGGTATGGTGGCACCTTTCTTGACATGACACAGCGATTCATCTTCACGTAAATGTATGTAACAACCAGACCCTTTTTTAAAGAAAGGGCATCCAACCAGTTGACTTTGATTCTGTGTTTGTACAGGCAATTTTTCCTGCCTACATGTAGCAACTTACATTTTTTATTTACTATTATCTTTTTGGTTCAGACCTTTTTTCAGACCAAGGTAATTTTGAATTTGAATCTTTTCCAAAAAATACTTGCAACCTCTCTGAGCTTAACCTCATTATACTGATGAGGTATTTACTGCATATTTTCATCAAGAATCCATTTATTTTCTTGTTTATGAGAATATAATATGAAATATTGAAGCTGTATAAAAATCAGAACGACTATTTGTCATTCGTACACCTGTGAAATTATCATAGTAGACATTGGTCTGGTTTGGCATGACTCAACACATCCATGTTGGCTGTTATCCCTACCTTTTTTCTCTTCTCGATATCTACAAAGAAAACTTAATAATGTGTTCCAGACTTATTCTTCAGAAAGTGATCTATGGTTCCATAGCTCCATCCCTGCCCTTTTTTAAAATAGGTCTTGTATTTGCCCTTTTCTAGTGCTGTACATACCTCACCTACTTTCTCTGAGATTTTAAAAAAAGGACTCAATGTCCACTTTTTCAGACCAGTTGCTTTATCTAAACAAGTGTTCTCTCCTGTGTGCTCATCCTTCAACAATTCCTCCTGACTAAAATCCAAGTAGCCTCTCTTCTAGAGCCTTTTCCTATTCCCTGTATCAAATCCACTCTAAGAAAGAAAGAAAGAAAGAAAGAAAGCATTTTTTAAAAATTTAAGACTTAGAATCTCTTATAACTTAGATAAAGTCTTGTCCAAGGAAAACACTACAAATTAGGAAAAATATAAAGAAAGATGCCTGTAGTCATGTTACTTAAGCAGACACAGAATTACATGGTTATCTCTAAATCCACTTCGATACTTTTGGATTGGCTTTCATCTGATCACTTCCAATTCATACTGCATTTAAAAGTAAGGCTAGTACTTACATTTAACATGAAATTTTTTATGGCTTTTTGGACAGTGGCTTTGCTGCAATAGTCCTTCTCTAAATTAACTATTCAGTCCTGAAAAATTTTCCTTGGTGAGCTGCCCCTAATCTCATTAAGATACCACTGCCTCCAACAAGGCATTTTCCCCTGAGTTAGTGGTTGAGAAATTTGGACCCAGATAGAAAAGATCACTGGAAGCATAACTGCATCCTGCTGTTTGTACTGGCCTTGCTTTTACATTCTTCCACTCTGTGTATTTTTGGGCTTGAGTTTTAGCTATTTGTTAGCAAAATATAACTTTCAGTACCTAGCTATGTTCAGAATCATGGTTTGCTGAGGAAATTGTTCATTACACTCATCTAAGGTTTTTACTTTAGCTGCTTTTAGACAAAGTGTACAGGGGTGAGTTGTGTGGTGCTTTTTTACTAGGAAAAGAAATATTTAAGAGTTCTGGTAATGTTGCCCTGCCACCTGAGAATATCTGTCAGTTTTCTCTTTTGTGGTTAAATATGACTTGTTAGCTTCCAGTGACAAACCTCATCCTGGCAACATCTAAACATTTAATTTACATTTTGGTGACTCTTCATAACTGTGAGAGCCTATGACTGCGTATTTCCATAATCAATCATCACCTGCAGTGGATGGTTAACATTTACACTTGGGTAGTGTAATGTCAGCTCACTGACAGACAGCCAGGTGCACATCAGAGCACACAGCCCTGCCACTGTCAGTCTTGCAAGTCCAAACATGAAAAAATGGCCCCAGTGACTCCTTCAGCGAGTATTTATGCTGACCCTGGATGTCCCTCTAGCATGTGCTGGGAAGTGTTATTCCATGGGAAGGTCTCACACGAGAAAGGTCAGGCAACACCTGCCTCTGTGAGTCCCGAGGGTACCACACTGCTCAGTGTCGCCACTGAGTCACTTCAGGACGAATGCCTGGGAATGTTAGTGTACAAAACTTGGATGCCTGTAGGGATGAGACTTTCAGTGCTAACCAGCAGGGAAGCAGGGCCTTCTATTGTATTCCTGAGGATAAAAACCAAAAAGTAGCCCGAGGACCAAGAAACAGGTGGAACTCAATTTCTGTCAAACAGCAGGGTTTCCTCTGTCCTGCAACTGTCACACTGTAGTTCCCTTTTAAAAGAAAATGTAAAAATGATTCATAATTTTCTGTGTTACCTGCCCTCCTTCCCAGTACAAGAAAACCTTGTCTGTTGAAGTCTCCAAACCAAGGTCTGATGATAAGTTTGGTGGGAATAAATAACTGTTGAGGCTCTTTGTTTGCTAGTATTCCCAATGCAAGGACAAGATTAAACAGCTGGAGGAAAACCATGGTGATGCCACAAATGAGAGCAGAAAGCAAGAAATGGGAGGGAAGGACCCATCTCCACCTGAGCTGCTCAAAAGGATCGAACAGGTAATGTCACTTCCCACATCCTGAGCTATCCTGCTGTGCTTGGCCTCTTACAAAACACAAATAGTGTCTTTTATTTTCAAAATAAATTTTCTGTGAGAGGAATTAAAGTCATGATTGGCTATTTGGAACTCCATCCCAGTGTCTGCTTTCCAGGTCAACTGGACATGGGACATTTTGACTTCTTCCAGGAGAGGCTGGGGAGGGCAGGGGTCTGTCAGGTACCCCTGACTCTGCAGCATCCTCTGCTGATTCCATTCACATCATTGGCACTTCAGTGCAGACCCACCTCACTAGGGGAAGGCACAGAAAAGGCAGCAGAGGGAGATAAATGCAGAATAATAAACTGCTAACAGTCTTTGGTAATTGGCAGTGAGCTGTTCTAGCACTATCCATGGGCTGTGAGCAAGAGGCAGACCTGCCAGCCTCTTAACAAAGTGTGCTTGTGCGGCACAGAATCAAACACTGCCCCCTTGTCAGGGCTGGGCTCTACTGCTTTGCTTCCCTGATGAAGAAGGAACCACTGAACAGAGCTTGGTGGAAGCAGCAGCCAGGCCAGCCCAGCAGCTAACACCTGACTGCAGCACTGCTGGTGACTGCCCTGGGAGACTTCAAAGGGAAGCATTAGGTCCAGTGGAAAGCCAGTTTCAGAGCCCTCGGTATGGAGGGGAAGAAGGTAAAGGAACATTTTCTTATATAGTTTTGTCTTTCCCATTTATAGAAGCACAAAACTCCTCCTGCTGCGTTCAGTGTTTGGAGGGGATTCGCAAAAGGTTCTGAAGGTGTGAGGGCAGTAGCAGCAAGCCCTGAGCACACCTCAGAGTCTTCTTTTGAAATCCAATTTGTAAAGACAGACCCTGAGCATAACTGCTTGAATTACCTGAGCTTTTTGCTTTACTGTCCCTTATTCCTTGGCAGGAGGGAGCTCTGCATAGCCAAGCAGGCCACAACACAGCCTGCTATCACCAACCTGCACATTAAAAAGAAACATTTCTTGGAGTTATGATAACTTTAAATGTCTATTTCAATCTCCTTGGGATTTAAAGTCATTGTAGTTGTAATTTGTTTATGGAGCCCATATTTTTTTTAGCATGAGGAGGGAAAAAGTATTTAAAGCAAGAGCTGAAACCTTCCATTATGGTGTGACTCAAGGAACCAGAAGATTAAAAAAAAAATGATGACTAGAAAAAAGCTCCATTGCTTTCAAGAAAAGCACAGTAAGGCAGTGACAATGGTATAAACCCCTGTCCCCAAAAGGGCACGGTCTGATATGGAAGAATTGTATGACTGACAGTAACCAACTGAACCAATCTGGGCCTGCTATTTGGCAGAGAGGGCATAAGTTTTGAGAAAACTAATGGTGAAGCTTTTTTTTTATTGCTGTTCACTGGTATTATTTCAGCAGCTCAAGGCAATCACAGAACACTTTGTGCTGCCCCTTCCCCTGTCCTTTCCTTACACCGTGTCTTCGTTCTTACTGCAGATCGAGGCAGAGCTGCTGCAGAAGGAGCAGAGACTGCTGAAGATAGATTTTCTCTGCGAGAACATTTCCGATCTGACGGACAGAATCCGTGCCATGGTGGAGAACGGCAAGCAGGACATGCTGCTGTTCACCAGGAGGGTAAGAAGGGCACTGCATGCTCTGCTTGCCAGCCTGTACAGAATGAAACAGTATCTGGGCAGAGGTGATTCACTTGCAAATTACAAAAGTGGCTGGCAATGTTGATAGGCAAATCATAAATTAGTCTTCAGAAATTACAGACATGAATAGTGAATGTCCTCGCTTTTAAAAAGAAAGTTGCACCTTTCACCAAATATAAGATTAGGACTTTCTGAAGTAGATGCTTAGAAACTTTGTAGGATCCTCCTTTTGCAAATATACTTAACAGCTTTTCTACAACAAACATGTCAAAGGCTAAAAGAAAATAAAGGCAAAAAAAATAAAGGAAGGCCAGGTAAATTCTACTCCAACATACAAAAAGTTGAACTTGGTATCTGGCTCAAAGTACTTTTGTTGTTCAGTTAGGGAGAATCACACAGGAAACATGGTTTCCAATACAGTTTTAAAAATATAATTATAGCTATTTGCTTTTAACTGCCAGTAATATTGTTTGGGAAAGACCAAAAATGCTCCCAGCCCCCATATTCCTAATGAAAAAGCTGCAAATTGAGCAGAGCTGAGGGAAAGTCAGAAAAAAAATGCTAAGTAATTAATGTAAAACAAGGCCAGAGTAGAATTTTTTTCCTTAGATGTTAGGTTTGGCACACATGAAAGCTCAAAACAGTTTTTTTAATAATTAATTTTAAATACACACAGAAATATCATGGTTGTTAACTGTGTTTGTGAAATGATGGCCATGGGCTAATAAATTACTGTAAGAATGGCAGTGTGCCAAAAGTTGCATTCACAAGTGCTTTGACTCTCCCAATTCCCTATTAGTCACTTAAAGAGTATTTAAGTTTTGTTGGTTTTTTAAAATCATCTTCAGTGAGACTCAAGGATTCTTGTCACATTCCTTTTCTGTTTGTCCCCCTTCCAAGGATAATGTCACAACCCATAGCCCCTGCATCAGCGTTATTACTCAATTATCTTGTAGTAATTTGGCTTATTCCAGCTTTATTACAAAGTTAATTATGCATAAACTCAAAGAGAATTGGGATCCCAAGCCTTTGGGGGCTGGGGGAGTTTTACTGTCCACCTGAAAAGGACAAGAAGCAAAGACAAATGTGCTTTTCTTGTATTGGAGTAACTGTGACTTCTTGAGCAGCCAATTTCTTTGGTTCTAAGTGATCACAAAAATTAAGTCATTTTCAAGTATTCAACCACTATTTAAAACCTTGTCAAGTTGGACTTATTTTCACATGCCTAATGCTGCCCCAAGTGTCATGCCCAGTGAGTGCCTAAAGGGAAGCCCTAACTACAGTGCAGATGTTTTGCATTGCAGACCAACGAACTGCAGAAGAAGATAAATGACAAAACCCTGGAGATAAGGGCTCTTTTTGCAGAGTTATCCATGCAGCAAGCGCTTGCCATTAAACTCCAGCAGGAAATCAGAGACAAAGAGAAATTTGTGATGACTGCTTCATTGACAATAAGTCAAGGCCTTCCCGCTCCTATAGAAGCAGAAGAGAAACGGTGGAAGATAGTACACAGTGAGAAGATGCAAAAAGTAGCAGCTGAAGCCAGAGCTAAAGTAAGTTTTTGTCATACATTGCAAGAGCTCCAAGAGCCAGTGCAGATGACAGTACAGACAGAGAAAACTACTACAGTGGGTTTGTGGAATTTTAACACTAGTCTGGCAACACTGCTTAGAGCTGGTCATTGAATCTTGAGGAGATCATATACTAGAAGCCTCACCTTTGATTATAAAAGTAGTTTGTGTAACTATCTTGTGGCTGAAGGGCAGGACAGCCATCAGTGGAATACTACTTTTCATTGGATTTCAAGGAAAAGCTGCAAAATGTGGAGTGTAGGGTTCAGGAGAAGTAAGTTTAGCGTCTCCCACATATAAGATGCAATGAGCATCAGATCGGAAGCAGCAAGAAATTGGATTGCTGGGTAAGAGACTGAGGTAGGCAGGGCAGCATGGCAAACAGTGCTTCAAACCCTACCCTGCTGGACACTGCCTCTGTCCTTGAGATGGTCAGTGATCCCAGAGCAGAGAGCTCCTACAGAATAATAATGGTTTAGAATAAGAAACTTCTGTCATGAAACATCTTCTCATGCTGTGACTCAAGTTTTCTTTCAGTGCTGTGGATAAAGGCTCACTGCAGTAACTATGTTCAAGAACAGAATTGTTCCTCAGATGTTCTGTGCACAATTATTACAGCTTTTAATAGCTCGTCTCATCTGTTTCCTTGACAAATAACAAAAGCATGACAGGCTCACACTGTCTACTATTTAAAAGGACAAACTCGCATCTGCAAGGTCAAAACCTCATGCTTTCCTTTTAATACCATTTCAACTTTCCTGCCTTGCCAGGGATTAGACTAATGGTATTTCCTTTGTCATGGATTTTGTACACTGGCTCGGGAGAGCACTGGAGTTTTAAAGCACACAACCCCTGTGTGACCAAGCTGTGTTTCTCTGACAGCACCCTGCAGAGGAGGAACAAGGTGCAGTACCCTGCCATGCCCCCACTATCCCGGAGGAGGGGAGGCTCCCGCTGCTGCAGCCCCACGTGGCTCCCCTCAGACCAAGTGAGCCCAGCTCGAGTCCCAGACATTTCAAAAAGCCTCCTCCAAAGCTACCTGAAATCTGAACAGACAGCGCCTGAAGCAGGAGAGACCAGCACCAGCTGCTGGATCACAAGAGTCAGCAGCATTTACACTGCACTGAAGGAAGATCTGTAGGTGTTCAGCCAAATTCCATACTGAAAACAAAGTATTTGTTCATGCCAAAAGCATAGCTAACTAGTCGGCGATCCAGGGTCCATTCTCCAGGTAGCCCAAATGCAGTGCAGTATTTCCAAGTGTTAAGAAAAGTGAGTGATCCTCATGCTATGCTTGTTTTTTTTTTTTCCAGGTGAAGTTTTATTGCATTTGAAGATATGTTATAATACATTCATTAAAAAGAACAGGCTAGAAAATCTTCTCTTGTTATTAATATAATACAAAGTAACCACCGCTTATACACATACACCAACCAACATGGCTTTCTGCAGTCTGGGACTGGAATTTACAATTCCCAGAGAAATTCTAATTATATTGAAAAAAATATTCCTCCCCACTCTGCAGTCACTGAGACAGCTAAACCTTCGCGGATGGCAATGACAAGGGAGTGACCATGAGCTCGCCGGGTCACTCCCAGGAACTGCATCTTTTTATTTCACTGGTAAGGAGCAGGGAGCATCAATGGAAACTACTCAAAGAGAATATCAGAGGTTGTTTTGAAAACCTCCCAAATATATCCAATTTGATGAGTTTCTCTAGTTTAATAGTCTGGAATTTTGTAGTTTTCATAAAATCCAATAAAGGCTGCAGAAATCCTGCATGGCACAACTTGGCAATTTTCTCTGTGTAGCAAATTGCTATTACCATTTTAAATTAATGTCACAGTTCAGAATTTAAAACAAAAGAACAAACAACACTGGCTCAGTTACATATGAACAGAAGTTGAAAACAAAGGAAAAACAGCCTGCCTAATTTCTTTCTGAAGCTGAGGTTTGAACTGTAACACTAGAAGTTGTAAAAAAGAATTATGTAAAACTCTGTCCAAGCCACTGTTAAAATAAATTTCTAAAGCTTTTTCCTTATCCTATATTGCTTACAATATATTATACATATCTTTAAAAAACAACAAAAAACCCCACAAACAAACAAACAAACTCCCAACAAAATCTGTCACATGCACTTTAAGGAGATTATATTTTGTGCTAATTACACAAGTGAAAATATTAGAATGCAGCTCCAGAAGCAGAAGTACCGTAAGGTAACAGACACCACCACAAGGAATGAATACCTCCTTACTCATGCCTGACATAAAAAGTCATTTGTTATTCTTACCTGCTTTACACAAACACACCAAGAAATCCTTTTATTAATCCAAGTAAACAGTTACTGGTTCTTGTTACTGTACAACTGGACTGCCTTTTCTAGCATTGTCTTGTTAAAAGAAGTGACATTTATACCAATTTTCACAGCGTGTTTTGATACCCGCTGTTGTTCCACTTCTTTGACCACTTCAAAATGAAACCACAGATAAATTTCAAACCTGAGGTTATGTCAAATGCACTTCTCTAGGATTTATCTAGAAGTCAGTAATTTCAATCTCAGTATGTTGGACCAAACACCATTTTGAGTAGCTCACGTCAGTACTGGCAACTACCCAAAACTGCAGGTTATTTGGGAAACAACATTGCATTTACATGAATACTTTTACAGAGGCACCACAGTTTGACAGCCTTCTTCAACAGCACGGTATTTCAGGAATATTTGAGGCCCAGAAGTGTCATAGTGTGCTTGAGTGCTGTTTCCTCTACAAATCTTACATTTACATGGTCTTGTTTTTCACATGGATGCACACCTAGAGAAACATGGTGAGGAAGTATTTACAAAATTGTACATGCTTCTGTACACTTACAGTCCTGCAATCTATTAAACAGCTTCATCTACAATACCAAAAGATAAGGGCTAATAGGACTGTGTTTTCATGTACCCAAAATACCTACAGCTTTCAGTGGTGCCTTTTGGATGCTCATCCATGGCAAAAACTGTCCTATCAGTGGGATGTAAGTCAATTGTATCCCACACAGAGGGAAGACTCTCTGGAGGCTGGACTTCCAAACCAATTCGACACTGGAGATCCAAACCCAGACTGAAGCACAGTGGCTGTGTTGGTGGTAGTGCATTAAATGCCCCAGGACACATGCTCATATAATGCTACATGGTTTAACTCTCTTTCCTCCCCAGATAGCAGGGGGAGGAATACACGGAGAATGTATTCTCCCCATACATGGAGAATCTTGGCCCCTGACACTTTCCTTCAGCAGAAAGACAACCAAACCTATGTGTTCAGACATCACTGGAGTTCTAATAACTCAATTATGTCACTATAGGCAGAATACATCTGAGTGAGCATCAGAGGGTAACGATCACTGGTCTTCCGAAGTACAGAATTAACATTACCTTGATTCTCTATCTCTGTCAACATATTAGCCAGGTAGTTCAGTGGCAAAAACTCCACAGGGACTGAGAGTCTCTCAGGGATAGGCCTGCTGCACTACAAGGGAGACCATTTCAGGTTAGTTCACAAAGTCACACAGTACCAAGGTTCAGTGTTTCTTTAGTGTGTTATAGTCCACAGAAAGCTCAGGAATCTCAACACTGTCAAAGCATAAGATTTAAAAACACGGCCTCTGTGCCCTTACCTGCCTGTTTCCCAGCTTCTCAAGCAAAAGTTTCACGTATTTCCGTGCAATTAAATTTGCATTTATTGGATGATTCCAGTACTGGCGGACCTTTTGACCAAGAGCCTAGTAAGCAAAAAGAAACCCCAAAAACCTGAGAACATAAACACGAGACAATGGAAACTTAAGAAAATGGAGAAAAAACCTGACACAAAATCCACCCTGTAATGCAGATGTGCTTTCCTTTCAGACCCTGATGACACAGAGGTTATCATGTTCTGATGGAAGGAAGCCATGGAGCCTTCCTTTTGTAGCCAGTAACTAAGAGATCACAATATGCTCCCAAAATGTGGGAAATCAAAACCTCGTCGCTTGGTCTTCACCTCAATTGGTCTGTCCCAGTGCCACTGTTCCATGTACTTAAGTATTAATTGAATCTTTATCCTTTACTGTGACTGATTTGAACCTATTCTTCCCCCAGAGAATAATGTACATGCCCCATTCCTCAAGGCTCATTCAGGACAGGGCTTCTCAGGCTCAGTCTAAGGAAGCTTAGACAAGCCGAACGCTGACAAGGAAAGATACTGGGAACAGAAGTTTCGATCCTGTTATCCTGGAAACTGATAACATTGACTTACATTCCCAGAGCCAAAAGAGATTCAAAACCAGGTTTCCCAAAGCTTCCAATCCCAACCAATAAGCAAAAGAATAGGAACACACTGAAATGAGCTCCACCTTCTGCTGTTTTCCTTGTGTAGATCTTCCCCTGTCCCTCCCCTTCAGCTGCACCGCAATGCAGACAGCTGTTCATTTTAGTAAATGCTGTACAGTTTAATGGTGCTTAAATCCTTGCTTCTGATGAAATTGAAGTCATCTACTGCATGTAACCTGCTCAAAATAGTCTGAGTCACCCCAAAGTGACCTTTCTGGCAAACAGACTATTCCCAGCATTTTTTCCCAACGCTGTAAATAGATACAACAAAGCACTGGTCTACTGTGCATAGCTAGCAGTAGTTGTTCCCTAAATCTCTCCCAGCTCAGCCCTTCACGTCAGAGCGTGGTTGGAATGGAGTTCCCCACCCACCAGGCCTGGGGCTGGCAGCTCAGGGGCCCTGTGCTGACCCCAGCTCACCAGCCCTGGCCCAAAACAAGACACAGAGGACAAAGAACATCCTGTGGAGATCTCCTTCTCTACCCTTTCTCAAAACAGCTGCCAAATAAAGAAGCCTTTGTTGGAGGAAAACGCCAGCGGCACTTCTGGCCATTTGAACTCTAAGTGAAAGCTTACGAGCTTAATAACGAGCAAACAATGGGCAACTTATGTGAGAAAAGCCTGTTCTGCAGCGAGGCATTCCCCGAGGGGGATCCCTGGTGTTCCTCTGCTCCCTGACATCTTGTGTTTCCCCTGCAGTCCTGTGCTGTGCACTAAGAGCAAAAGGGGAGAAGGAGGAGTGCATCTCCCATTCTGCTAGAACATTTTATGAAGCGCCAGTAATCAGCTCTAGCCTGTGGCTACACAAGTCACCTTGTGAATAGATGAGACTGTGAGGTTTAGCTGAGGGGAGATCTTGTAATTCATCCCTGCCACAAAGCTGTGGTACAGTAGGATTTTACAGCTTTTACTCTACCAGCTTTTGAACATATTTTTTTAAGTGTATGGAACCAAACACAGAGGTCACAAGTGTGGAAGGCCCTGTGGATGCTAAAAACCCCACACAAAACTCCCATAAACCCTCTTTAAACCCTCATTGCTTTATGGAGATGAGTACTCAGCAGAACAGTGTCAGTCTTGTTGACTCCTGTAGGGTACTGAAGGCTTGGTAAAACACTATGGACAAATTTATAATTTAAGTTATCAGGGTATCCTACAGGCCAGGAGCAGCAGATGAAGAAACTATGGATGTTCTGGTTATATTTGAATCAGGTTCTATTTGAATTACAGCTGAATCTTTCATTGGTTGGACCCTATGTATAAGGAGGCATTTCCTATCAATTCCAAAATCCAAGAAATTATATCCAAAGCCATTAGTTACCTCAGGAAGCCTCATGACAATACTAAACTTCAGCTTTTCATTCTGTTCAGTGTCATCCAGATCTATAAGCAAGAGGCAAAAAAACCATATCAAACAAGTAGTAATCACATAACTTTCAACTTTCACTGAAGACATTCTGAATAAACATCACCTCTGTAATGAAATGAAAATTTCAATTTAAAGTAAGGACTATTATTTACATTATACTACATAAATAAGGGCTGTTATTTACAGTTATATAATTTATACAAATGTATTTCTGTATATTTGTACATAACTTCGCCATTTTATATAAAAATTTATACAGTAATTCAAAAGTACTTCGACTAAGTACAACTCCCCAAGTTTATAATATTTCATTTATAAAGACCAGGCACAGATTGATACAGCATATTTTGTTGTCCCTTTTCTTGGACACTGGAGAAATAGCACATCACTGGGCACAGCTGGCTGATGTTCAGCCACCACTGACCAGCACCCCCAGGTCCTTTTCCCCTGGGCAGCTTTGCAGCCGCTCTGCCCCAGCCTGTGGCGCTGCCTGGGGCTGTTGTGGCCAAAGGGCAGGACCCGGTACTCGGCCTTGTTGAACCTCACGAAATTGACCTCAGCCCATCAGTGTGGCCTGGTTACACCTGTCTGCAGAGCCCTCCTACCCTCCTGCCCAGCTTGGTGTCATCTGCAAAATGGCTGAGGAAGCATTCCATCCCCTTGTCCAGATTACTGATGAAGGTATTAAACAAGACTGGCCCCAGTACTGAGTTCTGGGGAACCCCACTGGGGACCAGCCACCAGCTGGATGTAACTCCATTCCTCTCCACTCTCTGGGCCCAGCTGTCCAGCCAGTTTTATCCCCAGTGAACAGTGCTCCCATCCAGGCCATGATCAGCCAGTTTCTCCAGGAGAATGCTGTGGGAAATGGTGTCAAATGGTGTAAAGTCCAGGTAGACAACAAACAAAGCCTTTCCCTCATCCACTGTGTGGGTCACATGGTCATAGAAGGAGATCAGGTTGGACAAGATGATCTGCCTTTCACAAACCCATGCTGGCTGGGTCTGATCCCCTGGTTGTCCTGCACATGCCATGTGATGGCACTCAAGTGATCTGTTCCATAATCTTCCCCAGCCATGAGGTCAGCATGACAGGCCTGTTCCTCTTGTCCCAAACATAAAGCAAAAGCTGAGGGCTGGATAGCAGACCAACTTCCGGTTGGAGTTTTAGGAGTTCTCCTGGGGTTTTTTTCTGTTAAAGGAATTTTCCCCATATGTGTTGCTAGGGGGACAAATTGCTGGGTAATTAAGAAAAACAAAAGACCTGGCTTTGAAGTGGGGTGCATCTGGCTACTCTTTTGTTTCACCTGGGTGTGCGGACAGTTGGTTCCGGCGTTTGGACAGAGAGGGAGGCTGCTTCTTGGGCTGCTTTATTTCCTTCTGCCAGAGAAACCCTGGGATCCCAAGCCCGCCTTCCCTGCCCTACTGGGAGCTGGGCTGTGGCCGCCCTGCCCCCGCTGTTGCTTGGAGCCTTCGCTACGCTGTAACCCCGCACACCCTGCCTGCCCAGACCTCTGGGGGGTTCCCCGTTTGGATACACCTCATCTCCCACCCGGGATTTGTGCTCGTCCCTGCCGTTCCAGCCTGCTGTTCCAGCCTGCTGTTCCCGAGGGTCTGGCAGACACCGGGATCGGCTGCCCAGGGGTTTGTGAAGCCTTTGTCCCATCCCTTCCCGGGATCCCAGGGCACCAGTGCCGCGTGCTCCCCGAGCTCGCTCCGGAGCGCCCCCTGCAGCCGCGGGGGAACCATCGCACCTGCCCTGCTCACCGGGAGCCGCCAGCGCCCCTGCCGGCTGCGAGCGGAACTGCACCCGAGGGGAAAGGGCCTGACAGCCGAGAAGGCTGGGACTGGGTTTGTGATTGTTTGCTGTTACTGCCATAGTTATTGCTGTTTGTTTGACTGGTTATACACATACAGATACATAATAGTAAAGAACTGTTATTCCTATTTTCTACATCTTTGCCTAAAAGCCCCTTGATTTCAAAATTAGAATAACTCGGAGGGAAGGGGGGTTGCATCTGCCATTCCAAGGGAGACTCCTGCCTTCCTTAGCAGACACCTGTCTTTCAAACCAAGACACTTCCCCACACACAGGTGTGCAATTTCATAGAGTCACAGAAATTCCCCAACAAATCCTATGATGATCTTTAGTATTTGCTTTTCTAAGAACTCTCAAGTGGAAAAACTACAAACTCAAATTCTCTCCACAGAGACATTTCTTTGTGTGCTATGGTACAGCAAATCACATAGCCTGAGCCCTGACTTTCTCCTTTCAGGTAGGCAACACCATCAGCTACAGCCCTCACTGAAACAACACTCTAAGAAGAGCTGAGTGTCCTGGGCAGTAAAGCCTGTGTCCAAGGGGAGCAGCTCCAAGGACAACACTCCCAATTAGCTGCTGGTAACAAATGAAACACGATGTTCACTGTACCTTTCAGCAATTTCCTGACACACGTTTCTGTCAATTGCAAGACCCCATTGTCAATATAGTGCAGGAGGGTGTGCAGAGGGAGACATCGAACACCAAGACCCAGATGCAGAGTGTGAAAACCTATGAAAGAGACAAACTTGTTTAGTACAATACGTATTTTTTTCTAATTCTCTATTGGAGACTGGCATTACTCTAGCTAAAGCCATCACTTCCCTTAACTTTCTGATTGTTTCTAGTTGGTGAAGAAATCAATTTATTGAGTCATGTAGTTTTATTTAGACATCTTCTAAGTCCTCTCAAGCACAAGCTTGTCAGAAAGAAGAATGCTAAGGGGACTGAAAACAGTCATTAAAGTTGTACACTGTCACTAAATGTCTCCAAGTTTTATATCTGAATTGTTCTATTAATTTGGTTTTTATCTCCCTCTCTCCTCCTAATTAATCAAAACCTGAGGCCTCACCACCCTCAGGATGTCGCTGCCACCCAGGCACTCCCACGGGCAGTGTTAACACTTCAGCTTCTCCTTTAACACCAGCCTCATGATGGTCTTGTTATCAGGTAACACTACTGTGTGGCAGCATTTGTGCCCACACAGACTGAGGGACAAACTCATACCAAAAGCAGTTTCTAAGACCGAAGACAGATCAGTTAATAAAATCCAGAAAGATTCAAACAGAATTGGAAAGCATTAAGATGTTCAGATGTCAAGATGTCTTGCCCTAATGAAAATAAGCAAGTGCTTTGAAAATGCTGTAAACAATTATGAGGAGCTCTAGGAAGTGAGTCTACTATCCAGACCAGCTCTTCCATCAAGGCTGGAAGTAATCCCTTCAGGATGAAACTGAAAATTATTAGCAGGGCAACAGCATGAGAAAAAACACTCTATTTGCTACAGGATAGAATTTTCCCTTGTAGCCCTTGACACTGAAGTCCAGTTGTCTAAAAATACATATATGTGAAAGGAGTCTAAATCTTAGTTCTAAGATAAGACTGCACCCAAGCATTCCACTGGAAACCTCTGTTTAGTTTTCTCTGTTTCTAGTAACTATTTAGTTTTGCTTCATTTCACTTGTACAGGTTTATCAAGGGCCTTCCCCTCTATAACTGACTTGAATAGATGTCAATACTGCCAAAGCTAGCTTGACACATGTGCTGCAACCAGTGCTCTGCTGGGAAGAATTTATAGTACTGCTCTCCTCACTTATGATTAAAACAGTAAACCACAGAACTTACCAGGAGGTAAAGGCATGCACATGCCATTTGCTGCTTCCAGAATCCGACTCATGATGTGGAACACCGCAAACTCTCCTGCACTTCCTTTCTCATCACTGTAGTTAACAAAGTAGCAACACATTAAGAACCTAAGGTGCCCACATTGTCCTGGAGAGAGCGTCAATTTGCCATACTGGCTGTGCACTGAATGCCTGCCTTTGGGATGAAGTGCCATGGGATGCTGACTTGTTTACTGTGGTGTCTCACCCAGCACCAGCTGCCCAGTGCTGCAGACACACAAAGCCTCTGTGTCCTCCCCCTGTTGCTGCACATTTACAAGGCTCTCAGCAGTACCTCTAATCAGCAGCAACAGGTGAAAGGGTGCTGGTGTAAGTGACCTGGCTTTTATAGGTGTTTAACACCCACTACCCAGCTGAGGACCACTCCAAACTCAGCAACTTTGAACTCCGGCCATAACACTGCCTGCATGGTTAATATTCACACTGGCCTAGGGAGGGCCAGCAGGATCCTTAGGAAGAGCAAGTGACAGTCACACTGACACTGACAGCAGCACAGGCACTGATTGTTCAAAGGCGTACTACTGTTGATGACCAAAATCATTATGCCCATATTTTAAAAGGCAGGCTGAAAACTTTAACAAATCACTTGCTCACAAGCAGAAGACACAGGAGTGAAGCTGGTATCTCCTCCAAACTTCTTTCATTATTCGATGCACCAGATTCAGCTAAAACAAAAAAGAGAAGACAGTGTCCAGAAGCCTGCGTACAGCAGGCCCTTGCCCTTCATTCATTCCACACACCAGTTTGTTAAAAACTTCTCATGGGACTCCTACTAAGTCTTCACTTTTTTTCCCCTAGCACCTTAAAATGTAAAATTATTAAAATTCGAATTGTAATGGAATTGCCCTATTCCAGAAGTTTAAAGTTCTTCCAGCTCATCAAAGCATCATGCAAGACATACAGCAACTGAACACATTCTGCTTCTTGGAGATAACTGGTCTCATGCTCTTGCATCAAATTCTCAAAGACCTTTTTGCCATCAAAGCAAAACCAGCATGTCCAAGTGGCTGAGCATTTGGCAAGGAACAGTCCCAAAGGCTCAGCAAAAGTGGCTAACGTTGGAGACAGTAGAATGCTTAGTTTGCCAAGAAAAGTCAGCAGGAGGAATCACAGATCTAGTCCTGGCAAGGAGGAAAGTTGAGACAAGCAAATGCCTCTCCTCATCTATTGAGTTTCCTTTTTGTCCCCAGTGAAGTGAAACAATCCCTTGGCCCATGTGGTTGTTCTTCATGCTCCCAAACTGTCAGTCACCACACACAGTCAGCATATACCAAAGCCACAAGCCCTGTTCTCACTTAGGCCATCTCAGCTTCTGCAGCTGAAAGAGAAACCACACATGAAAGAGCTGAAATAACTTCCTCATCGTTGTCATGTGTGACCACTTCCACATCTCAGTAACACCACTGAGACACTTCCTCTGCACCTTTTATCTCTGGCCCTCAAAGCACAGCAATCAATCAATCCCAGGAAACTCAGGAAACGAGTCTGACCCCTGTTCTGCAAAGAGGTGTCACAAGAAGTTAGGAACCCTTTTTCTCCCTCCAGATGGTCAGAATCCAGGAGTGTTTTTTCCCCACTTTCTTTTCCCCTCATAGGCTTTGCCCTGTCCAGTGTCTGACTTGTCCCAGGCTCTGAGCAAGAGAGAAACAGGACACGCAGGAGAGGTCCACATGCAAAGGCCAGAACTGGAATATTCATCTTCAGTAATGTTCCTTGGCCAGAAAGCTCTACAAGGTAGCACCTTTCCCCTCCACCAGC
Source organism: Corvus cornix cornix (assembly GCF_000738735.6). Taxonomy (NCBI): domain Eukaryota; kingdom Metazoa; phylum Chordata; class Aves; order Passeriformes; family Corvidae; genus Corvus; species Corvus cornix. The sequence goes on along the minus strand of NC_047057.1, from coordinate 11,604,297 downwards.
ACTTGAGCCAGGCTTGCACAGCTGCCTGATGCAAAATAACTACCTAATATTTGCCATCTCCACACTTCCTAGATGCAGTGGAAAGATCCAATTTAATCTCTCTGGAATATGGCAACTTTCCTAGGAAATTAGTGATTTCCAGTTTCCAGAGAAGGGTCACAAGAACCACACCTGCTGCTGGAATGAATTTCACCTCTGGCCAGCACAGAGGGTGCAGCTAAGGCCTGTGCATCAGGAGCTGCAGCTGGATTTGAAGGATCAGTGTTGAACTGAAGGTTCTTACAAGTTCCAAAAAGCACCAATTATTCTTCGTGCAACACAAACATTTTTCAAGAGTATGCTACTCCAGAATGAATATTTTTTGCTTAACAACACAGCAAACAGTACAGCTTTCACAGGGCACAGAAAGCTAACAACTTCTTAAGTCATAGTCATCCAAGCTATCACAACATACTTGAATCATAAATACATGAATGTTTGTGATGTGACATCCTCACTAACAGCACATCTCGCTTTGGAGGTCAACATCTATCCTTGCCATTGTAGAAAATACATACAGAAAGATAAGCCGTGTCTCAAACTTTTTTTTCAGAAAGTAACACACAAGATAATGTGCATGAGAGAAAGGCAACATTATCTGTCTGATGGAAGGGGCACAGGCAGCATCCTGTCCGAGGTTAGCAGTGGGTGTCTGGGGGAACCAAGTTAAGAGCTCCACCCGTACCAGGCAAGGCCATTTTCACTGAGTAACAGATACACAATATGAAGTTTTTTGGGGCTTGTACGTGAAGCCATTTCCCTTGGAGTGCTCTAAACTAATAAGAAAACACATGACCAATAGCAAGACAGCACATGCAGGAGGGCCTTGGCTGATGCTGCTGTCACCTTGTCTTCAAACATCTGCAATTCCAGGCAATGGTGCCAAGGAAACTGAAGTTCCACTAAAGGAATTGTGTGCTCAGCTCCTATAGCTGTTTCTACAGGAAAGACTTTGAAGTGGTCAAAGAAAAGAACCAGGAGCAAAGGAGAAAAGAGAGTGAGACAAGGTCTTGCTGTCTTTCAGATCCCCTCCTGTGCAGCAATATGACACAGTCCTCTTCCTCCTGAGGAAACTCAAATCCAAATGGTGTCTGTCTTCTATTCCTCTGCAGCTGAGCCCACATCAGAGGACAGCTGGCCACAGACACCAGGGGAAAATGTACAGCTCCTGAAATGACTTGCAGAGACATTTCAGCAATTTATTCAGGTCTGCCTCCTTCCCGTGCCACAGGCTGCCTGCTCACCGTGCCTCCCCTTCCACTTGCTGCCAGGGCAGCAAATGTCACACTGCTTCGGTAAGTTACTGCTCCCCTTTCCTGCCTCAATGAAATCAAAAGAGTGAGAGAAACAGATATGGAGTAAAGCTAAGATAAGTGATTGGAGAGGAGAGAGAGCCTGTGGACATACAACAACCACTGCAGGAGAGGTGGCACATGGACTGGGAACCAGACACGCTCCAGCTCTGCAGAGCTCCTCAGCAAACAGGGAAGTCCCACCGAGATGTGTCATTCACACTTCCCCACATTATTTCTCTGTATACAAGAACAGTTCTGGGAAAGCAACCAGCCCTTGCCTGTTGTTTCATAAGAAACACTCAGTGTTCCCAAGTCTTGGCTTCTCTGACTTCTGCTGCAATTGATTTACACAGTGACTACACACCACGGAGCCTAATCTCAGCCACTCCTGGGCTCCTGAATGCAATGCAAAATATTTTATGAAAGCTGACAAATTTCAAGTCTCTTTCTGTTTCACTAGTTTCAATAGCTCTGCTACTCACTACTGATGGTACAGAGATCTGTGGGAAGACTCAAACCAGTTAATTACCCTGAAGAACTCTGAAACATTTAGGATATAGAAATGTTTGAGATGTAAGAGTTTCTAATTAGGATGAGGGGTAACACAAATTTAAAAATTAAATAATTTCTAAATATTTCCAAACAGTATCTAAGGTGCACCAGCAAAAGCAGAAGCAATTTCGAGAGGCCCATTATCTTTGTTTACAGTAGCTTTTCTAAGAATAAGCCTGTCAGTTGAGTTGACAGAATTAGTCCTGAGAGTTTGCTTGTGGGGAGGACTAAGATTTGTTTTGCAAGACTTAGTCTACAATAATTAAGCCTTGCAGATCAAGGTTGAATAGATGTTTTCAGATTTTTTATCTTAGTTTTTACTAAAAATGAACAAACTGTTATTAGAAATCAAATGAAAGGAGAATAAATGTTCCACTTGTGTTCTTTTCAGCACCATTTTCAGCTTTGGTTCACATACTGTTCCTATTTTAATCAGCCACCAGTTTTAGTTTCTTTCCTACACAGATACATAAAAGTCTGCCAATTACCAGTGAAACAACTTGTGAAGTTGTTAGAGTGAGGCTTAAAAAGTCAGGAACTGCAGTGGGGCTGCAGTGGTTCAGAGAACGCTGTGACATTGACAGTGCAACTGACTCATACAGGACTTTGGAAGTGATGCAGGTATCAGTAGCCTCAAGGAAGTTTCACAAGGTTTTCATCCCTAGAAAACAGCACTGTGGGGAATTTCTACTGAATACTGGGGCAAGGATGGCACGAAGAACAGGATTTACAGTTGTCGTGCAAGCTTTTGGGAACTCTGCATTCTGCACTTAAAGGACATGATATTGAGACAGACAAAACCAAGTACATAACTTCTGTACACAACAGTTATGGGTTTTGTAGCTTTTTTTCTTTTTAAGGTCTCTGAAGAGGATAAAAGACAGAAAAATAAGAATTTGGAAAGCAAATTTTCACAGTAGTTTACAAAGATTTCTTCACACAAAACTGTCTCCTGTCACATGCACAGCCCACCAAAGGCACTGTGTAGGAGTGGTGCTGATTTACCCACAAGTCAGACTGTAGTGACATCTTTTTTTGTTCATTGGCTACTTCCCCTGGTGGCACTTTCATTATTCAAGACCTGCAGCAATGTGTTCTACAGGAAACCAAATGGATCTAACAGCTTTAAACCTTCAGGATGAGCTCCCATTGTATTTCTGGGAGTAGAACATATTTGTAGAAGCTGTAACGGGAACAGTTTCTTCTGTATTCTGAGTGACTGGTACAACTCTTTTAATAATATTTAAATAATATTAATTTCCTTTATCAATATATACAATATTAGGCTGAAAAATATGTTTAAACATCTTAAAAACAGTTTTTTCCCACCAAATATATGCTATATACAACTGCTGCACAACCAAGGATCTACAATCCAACAAATACACACTTGCTCAGAATAGTGACTATGAAATCAAACTAACCAGGTTTGCAACATAATCCAAAACTATTTGGTCAATCTTCTTTTTTCCAACATATTGTAGATGTCTCATAAGATGATCCTTCAGCTGAGCAACCATCTAAAAAAAAAGCCAACAATTCAGTATCCCTGGGCATCTTCAAAGAGACACAAAAGCTGCAGCAGGTGCAGGGCCTGATCAATAGGCATTGGCTCAACAAAACATTTCCCCATTACAAAACTCTGGAGTGAGATCCCAAGCTACTGTACAATCTTGCTAAACTCAGCAGCAGATGTGAATATTCAAAATGGTTACTTGGTGCAAATTCAGCAAAATGAACGCAAAGTTGAGCTTTCAATGATACTGAAGAGAAAAAGCTTACAGCTCTCACACCCCTCTGTGTAAAGCCAAGGGAACAGGGTGAAAGAAGGATTTAAATATAAATATTGAATCCTGAGAACAGAAATACTTGTTACAAACAAATAAACCTGAGATTTTATGATAGAGAAAACTAGCACAAGTACAATTTGTTGTAGTTGCCAAGAACCTGAGAATCAGAGTGATTAATGGCAATTTCAGGTTAAACATTAATTGTGAAGTCATTAAAATTGGGTATTTGTTATCATGTAGTCCATGCCGCTCCCTATTCCTTTCTGAAACATTCGCTGACCTCATGCAGCTTCAGATTGCAACTCAAGTCCACGCTGGCTCTTTGCTGAGAATTACTAAGAAGCTCAGAGTGAAACTGGAGCAAATAAAAATCTCTGTCTGAAGGAACTTACACGTAATCTCAGTGTGTCAAGACAGCAATACAGGTATGAGGAAGGCATAGACAAAGGACAGCAGTGACCTGCTATTTGGATCTGTCAATAAACAGAGGGGAAGGAATGTAGAGAAGCTTCAGAGAATGAGAGGCAAAACTTGGAAACAGGGAAACAAGATTGCAAAGAAGGAAAGTTTCCCTCAGATGTGAACAGACAGGACAGTGTTGATCTGCTGTTCGCTGCTGAGATCTTCTAGTGCATGCTGAAGAGTTAGATGGTTTTAAAAGTAAGAGAACAAGGGATAAGCCAAGATGTGTATTCAGACAGAGGGAGGACAGGTACAGATTTGAGACAGGATTTATTGCCCAGAAGCAAATAGATGATAGATCCTTTAGGGAGATCCCTGGTGAAAACAGTGCAAAAGAGGAAGGGACATCAGAATGGCCACAGTAGTCTCAGAAGTGAGGCAGAAGGAAAAAGAAACAGTAAAAAAGGTGTTAAATCAGGGAGCAAGAAGATATCTGCTCATCAAATTGAGAAAAGCTGTGTGGGGGAGGAATTCACTTTTATATGTTTTAAAGGCATAAAGTAGTCCAAAAATAGCTGACAGATTAAGATGACCTCCCAGTCTCTAGCCAAAGTTATACTGGGAAAAAGCATTTTGACAAATCAACTTTCTATTCCTGTTTTTGCCCTATGCCTTATGATGACCTGCTAAGATGATAACTCTAAAACTTAGGAAATGCCATGTTTGCCCCATAGCTACTCTGAGTGAGCTTCCACTCAGCACTGGAACTTAGACGGTGACTCTTCACACATCCGTGGAGCGTGTGCGTCCTCTAGTGCATACTGACAAAAGCACATACCAGTCCCATGAGCAACTGCTGCTGATAATCCTCCTCTTCAAAGAGAGGTACCAGCCTCGCCTCTGAAATAAACATAGCAACAATCATTCAAGGACATGGCACTACAGAAATATCACCAGAATTCAACCAGCTTCAAAAGTACTTAGGAACAGACAAGCAAACAGAAGTTGTGGTTTGATCTACTCAGCTACAAAACTAAGATAGTGAAGAACCATGGCCTGCATGAGAGAACTGAGAAATGGAATAACCATTTATCTGCCATCCACTACTTCTTTTCTTTGATATTTAAGTAAGAGTTATCACAGTGTGGTGACTCAAGAGAGTAAAGAGGCACAGAGAACCTTCTGGTAACACCAGTGCTAATGCATGTGCTGCTTAGATCTTGTCATTTACAAACAAATGAACTATAGCAGCTGCATGAGTTTTCCAAGGAAATGGCTAGACAGAAAGTAAATAGTCCAGGGAATCACCTCCCACTGATTCTCTCCCATGGTCTGGCTGCTTCTGTTACTCAGATTTGCAGACCACTATGAAAAGAACACAACTTTTCTAACTAAGTGGAAGGAAATTGTAGTGTCTACTGGAATTAATAACCTGTATTTCCTAATCAGTGCTTCCTGTCTACTAAAACAAAGGAAGAAAAACAATCTTCTATTTCATGATATAGATAAAACCAACTCAACACTTTATGGAACCAAGTGCTGAATTCTTACAATATTTCCACCTGGTTTTGCTCACCTTGAAATATATTTACACCACCACTTAGCAGCACAGAGACCTGTACTGCTTGATTTTAAGGACTCAAGGATCAATCTACAGGGAAACACTACATTGATGCTTGTTACTGACTGGCAGCTATTTAGAAATTCTCTAGTAACAGTTAAACATCTGACTTCTTTATCAATAAGCACCTTTGAAAACATGAAGCTGAGGTTCACAGAGTTGATACAAAGTCTCTCGAAGTCAGAGCCCATTGCAACAACTAGCAGCGACATGGATGCCTGGTGTCAGGGGCTGCAAATGAGTACACTGAAAATGCTTGGTAATAAAGGACCGAGCAGCACTTAGATCAGCATCATTTCACAGCACACAGTGGCAAGGCACACAGAAGGCACTGATGTGTGAACAGCAGGAACATAATACACTACTAAATTCAGTTTTACTTATTTGTGACAGGGGAACTGAGCATCACAAAATCTCAAGTGTTTCTGGCCTAAGGAAATTCATCACACCTGCTCTCTCTACACCATGTTTTTTCACCAGCCCTAATCTCCTGGACAAGATCTGATGTTGCAAAGGCAGCTGTAAGTGGACAAGACTCAACAGTAACATGGTGTCATTGATACTCTGCTCCACAAGAAAAATCCTGAAGAAGATATTCTTTAGCAGACTAAGTTTTACTGCTTATGTTGTTACATCCAGTATGAACTAGGGGCTTTATTTTCAAGCATTTCCTAGTCACTATGTGAAAGTTTTCTTCTCATCTTAAATCCTCAAACTCTTCTGTGCTGAAAACACACATAGCAATTTATTTTTAGCAAACAGCTGGATGGAAATATCCTAATAAACCAAAGTCTTACAGCTAAAGCCTACATCAAGAAAAGTTTTACTTACCAGAGTCCCAAGTGTCCAGATGAGAAAGCACCCTGGGGTTTGAAACAAAAATCAGTGTGTTTCATATGCAATACTCTGAAGGCTTTCATAAGATCATTAAAAATTCAAATGAGCCTTTGATCTTTCAAAGACAGCTAAAGAAATCTGAGAACAGTACATATGACTAAATTTAGTAAAAATACTAGATAGCATTAAAAAAATTCTATCTGTCTAGACTGCATGAGAATAACTTCACATCTACCATGAATTCCCTAGCTCTAGAGCCCTGTGTGTGTTTCAGATCATGCTGTAGTGATGACAAGGATTCCAATAACCAGTTTTCACCAGGATAATCTTCTTTAAAGATATCCAATCAGATACCTAATCAACTAATTAAATGTCACATTAAATCCTTCAACATACTTGTGCAAAATAAGATAGGGTAAATATAATAGAAACCAGTACATACTTTTTGGCATTTTCAAAAATACTCCTCAAATACACTGCGGTTCTTCTCTCCTCTCTCTGGTTTGTAAACAAACAAAAATCACAAAATGAACTGAACAGAAGACCAAATAAAATACTCCCTGACAGAATGAAGATGAGAAATAAAGTTGGTTTTCCCTTTGAATGGAAATAATACACAGTGGGGCCTCAAACCATCTTCCAAGTGTCCATGCTCATAGGCATTCACACACGTGTAAACCACGTGATAATACAGCGCAAGCCCTGCTTTTGTTTAATTTCTTCCATTATTTTAAGAGAACAAAATTTACAGGCAATCACCTTAGGTGAAATGACTGCAAATCTTTGCACTCCTCATAATCAGATTCCCATTTATTTATCTTCAAAATAAAAAAGCCAACTCATCCATGCTTGACTTTAAAACACCCATTTCAGAGGCAGCTCTGGAGAGTTCCAGTGTTTCAGTTCCAGTGCCTCTCACCCACCTCTTCTGAAAGGTTACGCCATTCCCTCCTGAGCACATTACTCTGGTAGTGCAAGTGTGGCTCTGCATACTTCACACTCTCCAAGTTTGAGCTGAGTTTCTCCCAGAAGCCTTTGGAGTTTTGGAACTGCAAAGTGTTGCAGAAGAAGCATGAATATAACCTGATCTCTTAAAGAAATACCTCATCACCCTCCCACTAAGTGACTGCAAAGATATGTGATTAATGTAGCTTCGAAACAATCTAAGTGAAAAAAGTTAAACCAAAGCGCTCCAACTAATTTCTCTTGATGGCATGGCAGTGGTAGCACTTACTCAAACTTGAGATCAAGATTTGGTGCCTGGAAAGAAATGAGTATTTCTGGGTCACAATTCATCTGACCTATTTACACGTTTGAGATGGGAAGAACTGCACCACAGACTACACTGGCCATATTGTCTAGACTTCCTCTGACTGTAAAAAGAGCCTTAGGCTACTAACTTAGATATAAATGTTTTTACATTTGGTCAAATAAATCCCATTTCAGGTTTCTAGTAGCTCCAAAAAGAGGAATACCACCATGGCCATGACAGCTGCAGGCTGCCACCATTTTCAAGCTGCATTAATACTTAGATTGCAAACATCCATTTACCAACTTCAAGTAACACTGCTTCCTCCCAGAAAAGAAACAAAATCCAAACATTTCCATAGCAATTCTAAAGCATTTGACTCTAAAGCTAAAATTAATTTAAACTCAGCTGTGCACAGGCAAGAGGAACAAAATCTGAACAAAACCACACTGGTTTCCCGAGCTAGTTCTTGGACTGGGTATAAAATTTGAAGCTGCTGTTTATAAGGTGGGTAAGATGTGATCATTGCTGAGGAAGAGATGAAATTAAGGCAATTCATTTTGACAGTTTTAAAAAAGAAGAGATGGTACAAGCTGTTCTCGCACCTCTTAATATACTATATCTCCCAACACAGACACTACAGTAATGACATTTGAATAAAGAAAAGTTTGAGTTCACAATATTCCTCCACCTTGCACTAACATATTGAATTTTGCTCTCTCTTCTCAACTATTCTACAAGAACAATAACTTTAAAAGAAAACCTCAAAAGGGGGAACCCACTTCCTACTATAAACTATAATTTGTCAAGGAAAATAAATCTCCAAGATTCAATCCTGCCAGCCACTTTCCTCTTGCTGCCAGTGCCTATTGTCACTTTATTATTGTAGCTGCAGCTTGGGTTTTGCTTCATGTTAGTTATATTTAGCAGCTGCAAACTAGGAGCACATATGGCACCATATGTTCACTCTGTTCAACCTAACTCATGAGATCTACAACCTACTACTGCAGAACGTTGCCTAAATGTTACCAATATGAAACCAGAGAAATATTAAATACAGCATGAGGGTATCATCTAGTGACCAATCCATGCAACAGCACCACCACTGCAAAACTGTGTTCAGGCCACACCAGACCTGGATATGTGGCAGAGGGAAGCAAGACAGCAATTTTCTTTCATATATGAAATGTCTAACAGGAAGTGGTAGACTTCAGAGTTGTCTGCTTTTAATCCCAAAAAGCTGAGTTGTACTAGATCTCATTTAAAAAGTCAAAAGCTTGAAGTAAAGGATTTTTAAAATTACATATATTGTTTCTTGAGGATCATCAGGACAAGGACTAGAAAGAGAAGGCTTCTTTATCTTAGGTGTTTATTCAGGAGACATTTCTAGAGAGTCAGGAATTAACACCTAAGCATGAACACCTAAAAGACATTGCACTACCAGAAGTCAAAGCCAGGCCTTATCAGTTTGCAATCCATGAAAAGCTCCCATGAAGCCTTTCATAAGTAGTGGGTTATTGACTGAAGATAGAGAGCTCTCTACTATACCCTTTGAAAAGATGTAGGGTGACAATTGCCTTCAAGAGGCCCATGTCTCTCTGGACTGTAGTGCTGTGTCTCCCCAGCAGTGATGGCATTCAGAGAGCTCTGTAACCAACCTGGCAGCTGCACAGGCAGCTACTCCTTAAAACAACACTCTGCACCTCAGGGGTTCAGCACAGCATGAGGGAGAAGCTCTTTTCCTGTTCTCTGACAACTTCTTGCACTATATATTTTCACTCTTCCCCTGGACCTCCTCCTATTTTCTTTATTTCCCTTCTTCCTCCTGCCTTCTCCCTTTCTGACTGAACTTACTTGCACCCCTGCAAGTTTGGTTTGTGCTTAAAAAGGGGGAAAAATTAGACGTATTATTGCAATCCTTATGTAGAGCTTTTTGACAATTGGACTAACTGTTCCTCCTTTCTCAGTATATCTTGATGACCAGGAATTTAGTGATAAAAACACCTGATACCCAAATAGCACAAATTTTTTTTGTGAATATAGACATGGGCCTTCCAAAGGCTCTCAAAAACTCATGGGCTTGAGAACTCCAAAAAGTGTCTCAAAGTAAAAATTCAGCATTGTTTATAGCATTGTGAAATGTCATAAAATCTTTGCAAAAGAAATACTACTTGTAGGACCAGATCTGTAACCAGGGTCTGACTCCAATAACATGCACCAACTGAAACACCAACTGACTACTTAAACTCAAGCCATGGTGGGTTTGGTGACACTGGTGTGGTACAAAACAGCCAGAGCATTAAACCTTACCCTGTGCATTAGCATCTTTGTCCTCATGCAGGAGTCAGAGCAATTTGCCATCAAAAGTAGCAGGAAATATTTGTCTTTAGCTCAACTCTGACTTTTTCAATCTGTTTAGGTTTCAGACAGAAATAGGAAATGAGTTCCACAATCAGGAAGTATAGCTGCTAAAGGCATGTGCCCCCAGGGGCTTGAGGTTCAATCTCAGACAAATTAAAGGCCTGCTTACTTTGACCTTAGTGAATTACAAGGATTATCTAGCAACAAATTTTCTCAAGGTCTGATTTTCCCAGGTGTCCCAGGTCCCAGGGCAGCCTTTCCAAGCAAAGAATGCAAAGCCCCATTCCTTGACAGAAACCCTATGAATGTGTGCAGCACTGCTGCAGAGTGAAAGAGCAGTGGGCAATTCCACTGATTTTTAAAAGATTCTGTGAACAGTCAATCTTTATAACTAATTATAAGCACGTCTTTAAAGACCTATATGGAACAACATTGTCATGTATCCAGAGTCTAATCCTGTGTGTTGCTGGTGTGTTTAAACTCCTCACTCTTCCCATTAGCTCTCCACAACAAACTGCTTATTAAAATCCGCTTTCAGATTTTGTAGGGGAGATTTAGGAAAATTTCAAGTATTTCTCTAAACTGGAGCTGAGGGAGTGGAATGGGAAGACGGGAAGAATCATTCATGTTGTTTTCAACGGAAAGTGCAATTTCCTACCCAAACAGCATGTGCTCTCCCCACACAGCCCACTGCCCTTTCCAGGCTGTGCAGGAATTTGTCTAGATTTAGTAGCCAAAGCCCTGACATAAGTGCAATCACAGGATGCTCTGGACAAAAAAAAAAATGAGAGGGTCACGAACCATCCACACTAATGGCAGCACAATGAAATAGCCCTCAAAGTGGGCACATGTAGACATATGTAGAAATCCTACTTGTCTGTTATGCCACCTCTGCCTTCAGCAACCAAAGCCATAAAGTGAAGTGGTACCAATCTGATTAACGATAATTAATTAGTGAATAATCCTCCCTGTTGAATAGAGGTGTCTTCAGAAAGGGAAAAAAAACCCCACCATCTTTGAGTCTGATTAACTGATATTTTAGTAAATGCATAAGTATTTCCAACAGGGTAATTTTCTGTTCATAACTATTCTTGAATAGGGCTGCATCATTAATATTTAGCACATTCCCAACCCACAAAAAAGCAGCTACTAATCTCCAAACACAAATGTGGTTTTATACTGGAACTTACCTCTAACACAGGTAGAGAAATAATGTCTGTGGCACATATTACTCCAGGGACCACCTATAAATACAGAAAAATTATTTATAGTCTTATAATTTAGCAGAGAACATGGGGCAACTAAATGAATCCCCATCACCCATTTCCTTTGTGAAACTCTCTACCTAGCCAAAACGGTGCCCTCATTTAAAAAAAAACCCCAATTTATTAGAACGGTGTCACAGCAGAGAAATTAAAAGACACTATTTGCTCTAATTGTAAAGTCTTGCTTGAAGTTATTTTACTTCTGCAAACTTACTTGTAAATCCTAACTCTACTGGTTCTGTCTGTCCTGGAAATAACTGCATGATTTTGTTGGTTAAATGTATTCTGTCTTCATTATAAACCTCATATGATAAGGAATAACTTAATACTTCATTATGAAAACTGAGATATTTAACCATCCATTCAATTATAATAACTGTTCTTGGTTTTGTAAATGCTTTTATTTGTTGACAAAAAATTTGACTCATGGAAAACATCACAAAGGGTAAGACTTGGCAAACTAAAATAGGCATAAAGCACAGGTATCAATTTGGAGTATATCTATGAAAAGGTAAGACACACAAGCTATAGACTGTACTGAGGGATAAAAAACAGCCCCTCTAGCTATTAATTACAGTACCAGCTGTTATCTTACCCCAATCCAGTCATGCAGTGATGTGTAGGGCAGGAGTTTATCCAGGTTCTGTGTTTCTGGACACATTCTGCAGTACAGGGAGGCTGAATGTAATGTAAAAAGATTTATAAGGGCAAGATTGTATAAACTATCAGTTAACAAGAGTAGGCTTCACAGTTCCTTATCTGACACTTTTTAAGGGACAAATCCTGCTGCTGTCTCTGAAACAGCTTCCTCCATGGTGGAACTGGTCCCATTCTGTGCACAAAAGGAGGAAGAGAAGTCCAGATGGCTGCAGGGCCAGGTCAGCTGCTTGGCTACAGCTCAGCACTGCAGGGGTCCTTTGTGCAAAGACTGTGCACTGGCTAGACTGAGGAAGAGAGTATCATGATAAGCCAAATCCTTTTGAAAAAATGGTTTGGGCTATAGCTAGGGGAGAATGGAGCTGAGGAACCAGTCTCCGGAGACCTAAAATAATGATAAATCCATTTGTTCCATTAGACAGAAGAACGCATTTGAAAAGTTTTACTGCCAGTCTGATTTTGAGATGTCTATGTATCTCCTAAACTACTGATACTGTCTCTCAATGCCACAAAATGCAGATTAGTTATCATAAATCATAACCAAAAAGTTCAGAAGTAAGAGTCAGTTTGTACTGCCATGGCCTCCCCTCAGTGTCAACTGGAGTAAGCAGGAAAACTCAGTATGCAGGAAAAGAAATACCTACCTATGATAAATTCCTGAATGGGGTCAAAAGAATGGCATGTTGACATGTTCTCAGAAATCCACCGAATAATCTGTCAGAATGAGAACAGGGAGCTTGTCATTTCTCTCTGTTTAAGTAAGCGTTGTAAGAGAGTATAGAAACTTTGGTTTTAGTAGTAACACTTTGCATGGAGTAGTGATAGAGACACAAATGTTTTCAGGACAGTCTGGACCAATAAGGGGGTTTAGGCAGCCCAGCTTATGAGACTTTTGGCACTGCCAGGTGAATTAGGACTTCTCTTTGGCTGATATGATTCATGCCCTGCCCCTGCTTTGTATATGACATCAGTCACTGGAAAATAATTTAGAGGAGGTTCTTTTCCCACCTGCATTTCCAAGTCTTCTGTGTGTTGGAAGTAGAGCAGGGCACAGTGAAGAGCTGCCAATCTCTCATAGTCTCGTTTGCTCTTTTGTAGGAACTGCAGCAAGGCACTGTCACTGATGCTCACATCATACAGACTTCCTGCTTCACAATCCAGGGCTGTTGACACCCATGGGGATCGGATGGAACAGTTTTGTAATGTGTCAATTCTTGCATCCTCACCTGAAGAACATTGGTTTGAGAACAAAAAGGAGTAAGAACATAAAATTTGCCCGCTACCAGTATTACTCTTAAGACTCCTAGGCCCCCAGCAGTAAGAAAGATTCTGCCTCTTGCATTAGCTGCCCTGGTATTATGCAGAAGAGGAGTAGGAATGGTGTTGACAAGGAAAGCAGACAAGCACAGTCCATACTCAGTGCTCTCCTTCCCTATTGCTGACACAGAGAAGGTGTAGAGATTTGAGGCTCACAATGCTGCCCCAAGGCAAATCAGAGTACATGTGATGGAATAGAGCAGAGCACAAGGACAGTAGCACAAGTTCAACACTAGAATTAGCACCTACTGGTATGGCTTGTACAGGTCTGTACATGTAGAATGTACATGTACATTTGTAGAATCATGACACAAACTTCTATTGGTGGATCTCTTGCCATCAATCCCAATGGCCAGAACAGGAATGTTCTGCTCTATGATTACTCACTGAAGCATCTGACCAAAACCACTTTATTTATGCTAGTACTATTGTTCACCATCATGGTACAATACAGATACTGTATTTCAGACCGTTTGCATCAGAAATCAGGCCCACCATACATCAGTGATGCTTTCCACTCATTTTTAGCAGGACACTATTTCATTATGCATACAAAATAGGTATTAGCTTCCTGTGATGCTGCCCCTGCACCAGTTTCCACAATTTATGTCTCCTTCACCCAATCAGGACAACAGATTTCTGTTTTCAAACAAAGGCACCCCACTTTCAAAAATAAACCACTTCCCACGAAGATGTGTTTGTTGGAAATGAAGTAACACACATCTCAGATGAGACTCTAAATTAAATTGCATCAGCGTGATCAGGTGAAGGAAACACAGATTTCCTTTCCCCACACCCTCCAAACACACACATTTTGAGCAACTCAATTGGAGGAAGGAAATGTAAAATCAAATTTACATGTCCATGTGAAATTTGAAAACAGTGGAGGACCAAGAACCATGTGCAAAGCTGGGGGAAGGGAAACTATGAAACCAGGGCAGAGAATTTCAAATTCAGTGAAAGGTCTTCTTCCATTTCATAACAAGCAAGAAGTATGAAATATATGAAGTATGAAATATATAAAGTATAAAATGCCAGTTCAGATTCTGTCTAAAATGAAAAGTAGCAAAAATGTCATTCTTATTTTTTCAGTATCCTTCCTTCGTCAGAACACTGTGCAATAACGAAACATTGAGAAATACAACTTTCATGTAAAGAGATATGAACAAGTTTCCACAACAATGAAATTACTTAAAGCAGTTTTACTATACCTGTCAGAAATAAACTATAGCACAGCAGGTCAGGATGTTGAATGTTCAGGAGGTGCAGGAACTGGCCAGGCAAATAAGCAGCCACATAATAGTCTATTTAAAGAAACAACAGTGGTCAATTTAGCACTTGATCACTTATTTGCTTTAAGAGGCTCTTTCACATGATTCTCATCCTGGCCCACTTCTCTGTGAGGAATTGATTATATCTAGGAAATATAAAAGGAGTTAATTAAAAGCTGCTCTTGTACTAACACAGGAAACACTAGCAGTACATTTGGAGTTCTAGGGGAGGATTCAAGAGACTTGAGAGACTCAAGAACTCAGCAGCTGGTGTCCAGCACAGATTCTGAGGCAATTTCAGAGGAAGCTGCCTACTAATAGTGAGGTGTTGCAATATCGAATGCCAAATACAGAAGTCATGCAGAAGAAAAGCAGCAAAATAACACTGCTACCTAAAGTTAAGAAAAAAAATCCTTTCCTTTCAGAGAAGAGTTCGCCATTTGTCTCCCTACTGCAAACAGAATGGCAATCACACAGGGAAGTAACACAAGTAACCCACCAAGATTCATAAAAGCCACTTCCTTCAATTGATGAGATTCTGTTCTTTCTAGAGAAACTGTAAAAGTTTTGTTGTAACCTGGGGAAAAACAAAAATACTTTAAAAACCTCAAACAATAAACACCGTTTGTTACAATCCACCTATGACTTTATCGCTAGAAACTTCGGCAGTGCCCGTAGACTCAACGGGGATATTTTACACTGTTTTATGGGGTTGTCTGCATGGACAGATTTAATCCATCCTAAACAGAGTTCCTGCACACTTAGTAGACTGGCACCTACACAGTGCCATTCTTTAGTGTGTGAAAACCAGCCATGCACTGCACAGCCTATGTTTGTGTTTAAAGAAGCATTCCATCCCAGAGCAAGCTTGTGTAAAAATACCTTTCCCCCCGCAAAAAAAAAACCAAACACAAATCCTTTACATAGCTGTGTTTCACATTTTGGTCTTTCAACTGCTTTAAAGAATTTCCACTTTGTTTATCTGCATGCCCTATTGCTCTAATTTAGTTCAGCTCCGTTTATACAACGGCCAATTTCAGACCTGCTGTGTTTGCATGGGCTTTGCATCAGCACAGTTGTTGTTTTAATCTAGACTTGTACCACACTTCTGGCACTCAGTAAGAATGACACAATGCCATCAAACTTCCTCTGGCTCTGAGAAAAGCTGGAGATTTAAGTAACTAATGATGTCATGATCAGGATGCTACTTAATAATGTGTGGAAATTCAGTATAAGATCCACCGTTTACAGGACCACCAAGGGAAAAAGTCACCGACAGCAACACTACAGATGAAGAGGTGTCAAAAGATAAAGCTTTTCATACAAAATACTGACTGAAGTTAGCTTGCAATGAGTCAGTATACTCTCCATCATCACTTTGTTACTTGCCAGCATGAGCACATGCGAGCTAAAACCAGCACTGCAAAATTCAACTGCAACATCGTGACTTCCCTGTTTATGCTGCAGTGACTGTTTTAACACAGGTGGGAAGCTTCCAGTCGAGATTACAGAGGTTGCAGAACAAACTGAATTCCTTACATGTCTCCAAAATATGGCTTATGGACCCAATACACCCCTGTTTCTGTGGGTCACTGCAGGACAATTACTAAAATTCTCTTGTACAACTGATGAATCTTACATGAAACCACAAACAGCTCTGCACCGAACTACTCCATTCCACAGAGGTCATTTCAGATTTAGCTAGTCAATGTCACCATATTTATCCTAGCTTCCTTCTAGTACAGATCAGGAAGTACAAGAGCCATGGCTGGCTCCAAGCAATCCAACAACCCTTTGGCTACACATCAGGTGCGTCGGGAAATCAGCCCTTCACAGCAGTGCAATGCACTGTGTGTCACACCCAAAAAAGACTTCTCCAATTTGTTAATGCCTTCAAGAACACAAAAAGGTAGTTCACTCAATCCCAGAACGTTCCATCAGCAAAGCAACATGTTGGTGCAGCTCTTACACACAAGAAACATCCTGGCACAGGAAAGCAAACAGTTAAGGTAGAAGAGAGACACATTGTGCACTTGAACACAGTTATTCTGTACTATGCAGCTTCTCAGCTGAGAATAATTTGCCTCTCTTGTCCATGTATCAAATAAGAAAATCTTGATAATGAGAATTGTTATTCTGATTGGAATAAAACAATGTCCTTTATTATTTTAAAACAAAAACAAAGGTCTTAACTTTAAGAGCTAGAGCACCACTTACACAGCAACTATTCTTAGAGTTGGGTGCTGCACCTCTTGCTGTGAAAATGACATGCTGAACTGGAATTCTAAACAGACATTCAAGCTAAGAGCTGTTTGCTCTATTTCCCATACAAATGCCTTATGGCATGAGTACAACACACCTGCAAGCTCCCACAGATTTCATTGATGTCTGTGCTCAGCATGCCGGAAAGTCTGGCTAGAAATAAGGGACCAAATTAATAACTTACAAGGCCACTGGTTTGAAGCTACTCACTCAGCATCAGGCAGGAAGTCTACAGCAGGAAAGTCAACTCTGCAGCTAAAGGCAGCTGCTGTCTTTAAACACCAGCCACAGTAGTTTATTGTCTGCAGACTTTGGTAGTTATTTGTTTTGAAAGGCATTCTGTGACTCTTTCAGAACACTGACAGTCTCCAAAATAAAGCACACTAAATTAACAAGTTAGTCTTACCTTTATGTAAAAAATATATGGAGTACATGATCTCATGAGGAATATCAGAGGCTAGACTACAACACACACACAGGCCTCCTAAAAAGACAAAATAAGGAAAGAAAATTCACTTGTCCAGCTGAATATCTAGACATCTTTATACTGTACAAAACTAAAGCAAGACTGTTTCAAATTAGAAACTAAAAATAATTTCTCAAAAAAGGTAAAGATTACAGGAATATCTGTTATGGACTCTAAACATCATTTAGCTAATGAAGCAAAATCAAGAAAGAACAGAGAAGTCAGTCTGGCATGCTGGAAACCTGGGTCCTGACATGGCCAGTTCTTCCCTTTAGGGGAAGTACATTTTAGCCCTTCCCAGGAGAAATGCTTGCAGCCAGAAAACTGATCAAGCCTTTTTCTCCACAGACTGCCTCAATCCAGATATCTTCTGTTCACGAGCTGTCAGATATGCTCAACAACATAGTGAAGCACAGTTTCTTTGCTTTTCAAGTAATCTCATATTGGCAGCAGCATGAATACACTACTAGAGCTTTCTCACACCAGAAGTGATAGTCACTTCTCCCCTTTCCAGCCCAAAGAACTGTTAATTCCTTTTTCAGGAGAGAAGTCAGTCGTTGGGACAAGTTTATTTCAGCCAGGGTACTGCATACAGGAATGTTTCTCACTCCCAGCCTAATTATACATTAGACTGATCCTGTTTTGACCCCACTGGATGGTAAACCTGCCTTCTTCTCTTATAAAAACTTTAATCCCCTTACTCTGATGCTTTGGCATTCATGTTAGAAGCAGCTTCCAAACCACATTATCTGAATACAGTTGGAAAAGCTCATCCACAAATATGACCACTCACCTTTTACCTTTATTGAAAGTTTATCATTTAAAAGAAGAAAAGAAAGTAATACAAATACAGGTACTGTGGTGTAAAAAAATAAGGATGTGTATAGAAGCTATACAGAAAATGCCACAGTACAGAAAAAGCACAAGTACAAAAAAAGCACAGCTACCAACTTACATCATTTGATTAAATGCCTCAGTATTTCACACCACAAGGCTGTTCCATAGCTGTGATACAGATATGGCTGAGACACTTCACACTTCTGCCTTCTGGGGAACATAACTACTTTCTTGAGACCCAATTTTTCTTTCTGCTTATTCTTAGCTGACTGAATGTTGTTTGATACAGTTTTGCTTGGATATTTGATTCATTCAGACAACAGAAGGGCATTTTGCCAGAGCACTTGGCTTCTTTCAGAACATGCATAATTTTTAAAGTAGCAGCATCAGGACTCATGAGGAAGACTGGAAAAGCTCCAGCAACCCACAAGGCTGTTTTATTATCAACAGCTCCCTTCCAGCACTGTACATTTCTTTCTTGTATGCTGGAGGCTACTGTGTACACTGCTCTATAAAATGGCACAACATGCAAGCGAGCATGTTCAGACTGAAGTGTCAGTGGGCAATATGCAAGCTGACCACAGAAACAGCAGCTATGGGGGATTAGTAACAGGATGTGCATCTTTCAACTCAACAGTTTTGGTCCATGTGTCAACAAGCTGAACTACAAACAACCAGAAATAACAAATGGTGCTTCATTAATACAGGCAGAAACATGGCAGCCTCAGACCAGCAAATGTCCAAGCGCTGTTACACCTGACACAGTTCTGGCAATCCCAGTAGAGCAGCCAGAGACTGAGAATACACCACAGACTCATTTCCTACCCTTAGCAGTGCTCTCTGCAAATTAGAGCTGGGTTGTGCTGCTGCAGGGAAAGCTTGTTAGCCTGTCGCACCTGTATGGTAAGTGTTTAGTGTGAAAAGCCAGATCTTCCACACTACCCATTTCAAAATCACTTGCAAACAGTAAAAGTTGTAGCTGAATGTCTCGAGGTGAGAAGACACATGAAAATATACTTAGATGGACATTTATCTTTCCAGAAATAAAAGGGAAAAAAGATCTTGACCACAAAGGTCAAAAAAAAAAAAAAAAAAAAGAAAAGAGAAAAGAAGGAAGAATTTTAAAATTAAGTTCTACTCCTATTCAGGAAACGGCAGTTACAGCTCTGGCACTCAACAAAGTCACCCCACTGAGACTCTAAGAGTCACCTATGATATGCAGACATTAAGTTTTCCCTAGGAAACTTTAATTTTAAATTCTTCATTTCTGTTCAAGCAAAAACTCAAGACATGAGGCTGTAACAGCATCTCAACAGGGCATCCAAATGCCACAACTCAAATACAACATTGCCCCAGGGCATTTTGTCTAGTTGTACTGACTTAGAAGTAACTTGCCTCACTTCAGCTATCCAAACATCTCTCATTTAGACTCCTATACAGCTAACAAAGAAAGAAGGATTGAAACAATCACCCGCTGGAGATGCCTATTTCTCTCTAGAAACATAGTCCAGATGCCTAACTTTCAGGCAGATAGTTAGGTGATGGTAATCCAGTGCCTATTCCAGTACTAATCCAGACCTCTTACTGCCTGCATTTTTTTTAATACTGAGCAAATTTAATAGAAAAATATTTTTAAAGCACTAAGAGAAAACATAACAGCACAGTGTTTCCTTAATAACCATTGAATTCTGGACATGTGAAGTTAATTCTGAGACTGGAACTGCTTGATCTCAGCTACTCAAGAAGTACATGGGAATATTTATCTGGAGAGATTTCATCTGTGCTGAGTGTAAGGAACAGAGTTATTTTTCTGCTGTGGAACTGAGAAGTGAGAAAGGAAAAGTGATTTCATTCAGAGTTCAGATTGACAGGAGCCAATAACAGTTTCATAAAAATGGGAAATTGCATGGAATATTCCAGTCTGAAGTTTTGCCAATTATGCTTTTCCAGGGATGGCCGAATGGTACAAGGAGGGATTCTGGCATTAATATCAGAGGTGTGCTAGCAGTCCCGCAGAAGGTACAGTCTGCACCACAAAGAACTTGCAGTCCAGTCTTGCAAATCACCACTGAGGCACAAAAGGGAACTTTAGTGTGATTACCCACAGTGTTCTTCAGCAACTAGGTATGGTTTTAGCACCAAAATAACTTGCTCCAAACTGTTAGTTACCCAAAATGACATGTGCAAGGTAATCCTCAGTTTCAGGCAACATTCAAGGAAAAGCCACATAGAGTAAACTCATTTAGTCACTGCAATTTTCAAATTATGCGTTTTACAGTAAGTGCAGTGAAAAGCACCTGTGAAAGGTTCCACACAGACTTTAAATATTGTGTCACCAGACAGAAAAAAACATTTTATTTCAGAGTAACCAAATAAGAGTCTTGTTGGAGGATGACTGAATTTCATCCTAAACTCAAGGAGGTGCTTCAATCTGAATAAACTCCAGAGGACTTTAGGTTTAAAAGGAAACATATACACAAATCAGTAATATTTTCCATTATTGGACTGGCTGTTTATATAAGAAATTGCCTTGCTAAGAGAGAAAAAGCATAATCTACATTTGAAAGATAGAAACTTGTCTTTCTCTTACTTCTGATTCCTTCCCTCTACTCTTTATAAGTGTGCAGTTTGCCTTGGTAGGAGAAAAACCCATGTAAGGAAGTTGTATTTCACTTGATTTGCATTAATGGAAATTTCAGTGCAAGTGGCAGACAGCTCAGCAGTTCACTGATGTGCACAGCAGGCTTTGGGGAGTGACATGTAAAGCCTCTCCTGCAACACTTCCCGGTACAACTCTGCTGACTATTCAAAGGTTAAACAGATACCATCTCTGCCTGCCTGTGTGGTCTAATTCAGAAGCTGGAAAAAGCTGTGATGAACAGGTACCTCTTGAGACCAGTTTTTAATGCAAAAAAGTTCATGGCATACATTAGGATGGAGGGAAACTCCAAAATCCTAAAGGTTTAACAAACATGTTAGGTTTTAGTTTAAAGAATCAGATATATATACTAAATCCTTGAGTAGCACATACCAAGTTTAGTATCACATACTTGGGCCCTCTAAACACCACATACTAACAGCAACACGAAACTCTTAAAGCCTGCATTGCGCATACTCTGTGTACATATGTCCACTCTGTAACACAAATATATACTAGATCAGAAACCCAGACAAAACCTTCCTTGAATTTACTTTCTAACACAATTCTGGTCAGCTTTAACATTAGATTGCTTTAATGTAACACACAACACCATGCTTTGGTGTTCTGAAACTGACTGGAAAATGCTACGGTGTTCTTAGGCTGAGATATTTCACTAGAGGAGGGCATGGTACCAGCTCTTTGAAGCCGGGCTACTAAAAAGTTTCTGGGTGACTGTTTTGTTGTTGGTGTTGATATGTAAAACCCTGGGTACTTCAGCTCAACTTCACTGCAGCTTTCAGAAGGTAAAATTTATTAAGGCAAATAAAGCACAGTTGCCTTCTCCCTCTCCTCACAGTTACCTGTCAAGTATGCTCTAAAGGAATACAAATCTCACACTCACATTATAAATGTTTGTATTTTTGTGTGGTTTTCAATATTGTATGAAGAAATTCAGTAATCAATTAGGACTATACTGCACGATAATTACTAGTGGAGGTAATTTTGACCATATTTGTATTTGTTCATTACCTGCTTTACTTGTAAAAACTTGAAGGTTCAAAGACTTAGATGCAACATCTTGATCTTGACAGTAATCATATCCAAAATTCACAAGTCTATGAGCAAATAAAGATGACTAAGTAAATCACTTCATCCACAGAGATTTATCACAACAAAAATATCACCAGAATAGTCACTATGTAATCAAAATATACTAATTAAATTATAATCAAATGTTCTGTAATGAAAGTTAAATTAGGCTTTAACCAATTTTGCTCAACGCTGTTAGAAACAAGAATCCCAAAACTGCACACTGTTATCCATCAATTTATAACATACCTGACAACTTCATATTCACTTACTGCATTGTCCAGCCATTCCCATACTTTGAAGTGAAAGCAAATTCTCATGACATACTGTAAATCCAAATACTTGTGACACTGATAACTCAAAGGTTTTGCAGACTAACTGTACAGCCCATGTCTGTAAAGCTACATTTTAATCTGCGATACGGACACTACTTTCAGTGGAAATGCTTGAAAAGAAAAGCACAAAATCACACTCACACAGAATTTGTTATACCATTACATTTTCAGTCTCATGCTGCCTGTGCTTTAATGGTCTTATGTATCTTTAAATTTACAAAGCCTATTTTCACCCTGCAGAACACCCAGCAGAAGATTGTAGTCAGTCTGCTCTAGTTTTTGTGTTGCTGGGTGGGTTTTTTGTTTGGTTGTATTTTTTTCCAGAAAGTATTTTGACCCTGTAGGGATTTTCCCCTAGGTCTTCTGCAGTAATTTTGAAAAAAATAAAATAAAGTAAAATACAGCACTGAAGCTCTTACAAGAGCTGTGTTCTTTCAGCACCAACTGCAAGGGGATACACTGCCCTTTTATAGGGCAGCCTGCACATGCAGGAGCACCACACTGGGCCTCATGCACAGCACTGAGGCATTCTGAGAGCCACAGCTTGGGCAGGGTAAAACTCAACTACCTTCAGCTACTGATACCTGACCTAACAGCTCTGGCCTCCCTTTTTATTCACAAAAATACACAGGCCCTTTTGGAATGTGAAGATCAATGAGGATTATGACAGAGTTAAACCATCCTGACTAGATTTTTCCCTCAATTAAAAGGGAGCCCTCAGGAGACAAGCTCAGATGCAGTCATGTGCATGGCAGACACAGAATCAGACAAATCTTCGTCTTTAAAAGTGCAGGCTGA
Organism: Corvus cornix cornix; assembly: GCF_000738735.6. Lineage (NCBI taxonomy): Eukaryota > Metazoa > Chordata > Aves > Passeriformes > Corvidae > Corvus > Corvus cornix. The sequence continues at coordinate 11,581,213 of NC_047057.1, read as the reverse complement.
TGGAAAGAGCATGCTGGAGGAGAACAGAATACAGGCAGTGTCTTCACAGGCTATAAAAAGGAGCTACTGGTTTGGTTAACTGCCCAATAAAACTTGCAATAGCAATTAAAAATGCAGAGCTTCCCTTGACAGAAATTTCGACATCACCATTACAACATGCCCAAGGTTAAAACAAATTAATTTAAATAGGTGTAGCATACTCAGAAGGTTTAACCTATAGCTAGAGACAAATTGCTCTTCAGACAAATAATTTTTTAAATGGCACTAAGAAGCAGTCAAGGATTAAATTACTTTTTACCGTTGACCCTGATGAAAATAAGAACTGGAGGTCTGGACACAGTTTTCATGTTATTCTTATGTTCCAGTACCATGCAAGCAACTGCAAACAAAGATATTGTGGCTTGGACAAATTTTACATGGGTTTGTAAAATGTTACCATGTATATTAAAAAGAAAGCAAAACAAAACATTAAAAAACCAAACAACTTACTTCAATTGTGTGTCATTTACAGCAATATCCAGGTGTGATTCCAGCTGTTAAACAAAAAAGAAAATAAACTTGTTCTTTACAGAGGTCAATATACTCTGTTTAGTATTTCAGACCAGTAAAATGTGTCATAGTCACTTTTCACCAGGTTCAACATTTTAACAAGTTTATTTATCCTCCTCTAAATCCTTACAGCCACTTCAAAAACCCCCATAAAACAGATTCCCTTTAAAAAGAGAAAAAAAATCACTGCATTGCAGGAATTTTCAGCCACTGGGTCAAAGGTCTAGTAACAATGACATGTTGTAATTTTTATGTTCTGTTCTTTGTATTTTAACTGCAACAAACGTTCTTGTCACTTAAAACTGACAAAAAATCAGTACACAGTTTCTTTGTCTAGTGCACTTGATAAGTCTGCTTTTTCAAAAGCTGAGTATTAGATCAGAATAGCGTCATGAGTGTCACTTACTGCCTTCTAGGTCAATAAAAGTGTAATTCCACTAAAGTTACCATACTGTGGCAAAATCTGAATCTGACTGAATGTATTCTTGATAAGAAACTAATGCAAAAAATCCCCAAAAACAAACAGAAATACAAACCCCGGTTTTCCTATGAAAAAGTTTCAATGATAAAAAAGGCAAACAGATCTCTGTACCAGTACCTGGAAAACATAATTACATCCCACTAAAAACCATTATATAATAAAATACTCATAACTTACTATTGAGTTAAAATTTTCATCAGGATAAAACTGGACACACCTTAAAGTACTCTTTGATTCCTGGAATTAAAAAGGACATGTTTTTAAAGTAAGAAAGTATATTGTATAGACTGAAAAGTGGTTGGATACTCAGAACCATTCTTCACACTCAAACTGCTTTGCTAACAGATATGCAGAAGTTAGAGGACAAAAGAATTTAAAACCACATATAATCCCTCACAATAGCACAATGACATGCTTCCTTCCTGTCCCAGATCATTATCTGCCAATCATATATAATTGCGTGGGCTCTCACTTGAAGCACAGCAATACATGTCTCACACATTTTAGAAAGTTTAAAAAATATTTTCCATATCTACCTATATGGCAAAAAGAACTGTATCTTACTTTGGCCAGCTCAAAAAGGGTATCTCTGAAACAAAAACATGAATACATTTCTCCATCACAGTTCACTTCCTGTTATTTCCTAACATTCACTTTTTTCATGGCTAAGAAGAGTAAATAAAAACCCTTTTTTATTTACAGAGAATGCATCAGGTGCAAATAGCCCCTCAGACAAAATAAAAAATCCAAACTCTAAGAGTTTCAGAGTTTCTTGCCAAGAACCTGTCCTCATCTGGTCACTCAATAAGTCTGCATACAAAATACTTTCTAGATGTGAATTCTCTAGAACAGAGGTATTACTCTCAACAGTTTTGGATAGATTTAGATAGTTTTCAATAATAGACTTTTCTAAAGCAAAAAAAAAAAAATTTACAAGCCCACCTTTTTTATAGAAAGCACTAAGACCAGAAGTCTTCTTGCAATTTACTAAGCACAATAGCAGCTAAGGCAAGTTTGGCTTCTGCTTTGGGTTATTTGAGGCAGGAACAAGACAGACCATCCTAATGAAAACAAACTCCTACTTCCTACCCCACACACTCAAAACTTCACTGTCTCTAGACAGGCAGGAACAAAACTGCAAGAATGACTTTCTTCTCACCTTTGGAACAATGTAGAAGAGTCTTTGTTCCATCATATCCCACTGTGCCCAAACGAGGTCATCTACAACTTTGGCTCTTGGTAGCTGACCTGACTTTTGAATCACCTAGAGGGAAAGAATAAAAATATTAGAAACCATCAAATAAGGTTTTGTAAAAATTATGCACAGTCTGTGCTTTAAAGAGAAAGGCAGTCAGAGAAGAGGCACAAACAGTAAGGAGCTTGGAAGGAACAGACTCCATCTCAGCAGCACGAAGTCCACCTTTGTTGTGTGCAAGGTGCTCAGTTTAAAGAGATCGGAAGCACAGTTTTCAGGGTACACCTACTAACAAATCTTTTCTTTAAGGCTTCCTTGCTTGCAAGAAATCCACCACTTAAACTACTCAAAGTGAATGAAGAATAGCAGCGGCACCCTTCCTCAGAGAGGAGAGAAATACCACAGCTAGTTCAGATTCAGCTACATTAACTACTGAAGGAAGATGTATCAGCTCTAAAAGAGATTTCTATCCAAAGTCTCAGCCATTTGAGAGAGAGGACTGGAAGTAAGGAAAAGACTAGAACTATGGAAAACTGTTGGGATTGTATACATGCACACTTGAATGATATAGGGAGGTTTAATTTCAACCAAAACAAATCTGTTTGTCTGAAGGACATCAGATCAATCTGTTTTCTGGTTATACTTAAGTCTTTACTCCACTACTGTAGTCTAGCATATAAAACCCATCTGCTTTAAAGGTCATGATAAACTGAGAAAACCATGAAAGATTGTAAAGTGACCAAAGTCAGGTCCTTAACTTTTCCTTCAAAGCCTACATTCACCTCCATAATGCAAAACATAGGCTTTGAGGACACAATTATTTACTATATTAGATGAATGTTTATTAATAGTAAGTCTTTCAAGCAGAGCATCCACAATTAGTTGATGACAAATTCATGTTAAAAACAGAAAAAGAGATGAGGGGAAAAAGAGATTGGAAAATTCACTGTACTTGGACTGTATCTAAGTTTTACATATTTTGTTCATTTGTTTTTTTAAGTGAATCCTTTACTGGGTTCACACAGACTCACAAAAGACAAGGTTAGGAAGGTGACTCTGAAAATATTTTAAATGGTTGCAAATATTTTAAATGGTTTAAAAATGAATAAACACTATGTTTACTCCCAACTTCTAACATACAGAAGAATTCAGCAACACATAAAAAAACCAATAAAATAAGTAACTTTCCTCATAGATTACAAGGTGTAAAGTTTTTCAATCAGCTTTGTGGTTACCTGCATAAGTTGCCATACTAATCAATGTTTTCTTTATAAACTATGTGTTGCCCAAGTATAAAACTACAAAAGCTTTCAGCTAAATTAATTAAAGTAGAAAACCTCATACCCAATGATTTTTCAATCTTACCACTTTGTGTTCTTCTTCTGCAACAACACGAATGTCAAATTGTTCAATATCTTTAAAATATTAAAAAAATAATTACAAACAAACATTTTCAAATGCTTTTATGCAGCTAATTACACAAGCCCACCTCTGAGAATTCTGTAAGAACACTTTAGGGCCAGGAAAGTTCAACTCAGTGTAAGAGGAAATCTGTGATACATGAGCACAGGTGCCTAGACAGAGATCTGGATTCTCTTCCTTTCCTCAGCTGAGAGTGGCCTCAGCCATAACACCTTGTGGACACAGTTCCCTGCCCAAATCAGTACAGCACAGGCACGAAGAGCAATGACTGGAATGTGCCCAACCAAGCCAAGGAGCACGCGTGGAAAGAAAGAGTCTGCAGAGCTGCATGCCCATGTCTGAGACTATCCCTGACCTGTTTCACTTCCTATCATGAATACCCCTCACAGTCCTTTCCAACACAAAATTCCTTAAAGTTATCCACAGCTGGCCTGCATGAGAAGTGCAAGATTCACCCAGCAGATCTTGTGTTTCTGTTTAGCTCTGTCCACTTCAGTCTACCCAGGGTTGGTGTCTAGCTCAGGGAAGATGGGCCTCTCCAAGGGGATGGGAAAGCAATCTCACTCTATAATAAGAAGGAAAAACCCAGCCTTTTCCAAGTGCCCATCTTTATCCATTCCCTGCCATTAGATTAGGCTCAACATGCAATGTTAGCTGAATCCAAGGAACTATTGTCCCATTGCAATCCCACTTCACATGTTAAATGACAGTCCATCTTTCAGCCAATTGATTTGCTCTGTATTTACATAGGCAGCTATAACAAATCTATTTTAGCTTTTTTAGAAATAAAGATAACTGATGAATGCATGAGCTAAGCAACTAATTGTAGACAAAGATGGCCATTCTGTTAACATTGAAAAAATTCCAGTAAATGATACAGTTTTTGAAAGACCTTTGGAATACCTAGAATAACTCACACCCTTCTTTTTCCCGTTTTTTTTTCCCCAATTAAAGTATACCAAAACCATAATCTATAACAATCATCTTCAAGAAAAGAATAACAATGTACTTTGAAAATATTAACTCACATTTATCTTCTGAAACTAGCAAGAGACGACTTTCTGTAGAAGAATTTCTGCCTTCAACTGGATAAAGAAACTACACAGAAAGTTTCACAAAAGTAAGTAAAAAAACAAAGTCGTTTAGAACACTTATCTAAAACGTTTTGGGTTTTTTTTTCTGGATATTTATGTATTTTTAAATTAAATCAGACACACTAATGATATTCAATTAATAAAAATAGCTATTATTACATATTAATAGTCATCAGTCACTATAACTGCAAACTGTGGAAGACTGAAGAGAAAAAAAAAGGAGCCTTCATGTTGGAGAAATATTGTACACCAAACATTTTAAGAAGTTTCATTTTTTTATTTCTGTGAAGAAACAGGGTGACATTATGTCTGTAACAGATGCAAGATAAAATGAGGTATTTCTGCACTAAACCATGTTTTCTCCCTAGCACAGCATATCAAAAAAGGCTTATCTTTAGATTAGGTGAATAATTTACCTGTACTCGAACAGAGCTATCCACCGCCTTTAGGACTCTCACATTATTAATGGGATGAACTTCGATTAGCAAGGTTAAATACTTGGATACTGCAAAAATAATATGTTTTAGATAACAGTCTCTTATGTACACAAGTTTGTTTTCCAAACAGAAATTACATGAGAAAGAGAGCAAAAGGGTTGAATATTTCAAATAGTATAATACAATCCACTTGCAGTACCTGACTGTAAGACCTGACTTGCTCTTTCTTCCTCTGTATATTGACAGAAGCTGACTGCTGTGGGGGGAGAAAAAACCAACACAACCACAGTGAGTGTTCATATTTGATAGTAATATTACTAAACATCCTTGAAAAATGAGCATCACAATTCTTTTACCAAAACCATACATGTTAAAGGAACAACAGAAGCCCTTCTAGATGTAGGAGGCATGCGTGAATGCAGGAGGAGGAAGTGAACAAAGGGTCAGTGTGTCTTAGATGTTTTAATAAAACAGCAATATTGTCACAGCTGTGTCCTTATGTTGTTACCTACATTATCTGATGATGGATCCACTGAAATTCATAAACTGCTGCAGGCAACACATAGGTCAAAATAGATATAAGTAATTCTAAACCCAAATGAATCATCCTACTAAACTAAATCTTTATCAAAAAAATTTAATGATAAAACATGTATTTACCCAATAACGTCCTTTCATTGTTGACTGAGCAGCTGATTATGTGCAGATCCTTCTCAAACACATAGAGGTGCTACAGAGAAACATGGTGATGTTAATAACTGTGCTTTTTTAAACTCCATAAAGGAAATAATCTAATTACTTCTTAGGAAAACGCTGCTGTCCAGTACACAGCTTCTGTCTTTAAACCAAATCTTTTCATGGCCAGAAGAACCATATTTCAAGGCTCAGTTGTAACAGCTCTCTCTCATGTTTGTTTTTTATGAGTTCTTTTAAGCTTTATGTTGCCACTTGAGCAGCACAGCAGACTTTTATGTAAATACAAAATTTCACTCATTTCATACTATTATGGGGACACTTGCAAAGGCCTGTTATCATGGTTCTAGTTATTGAATTGTAGTATATTTATTTTTAGAATAAAATAATCTCTTACAAATGGTAGCATCAAACAGACCAAGAATGCATATATAAAGAAAAACCCAAGCATTTACTTCTTGGCACATGTGTGCAATGTGAAAAGGAGTGGAAAGGACTTGTTGTTTAGAAGGTTGTCTAGAAAAAAAGATTGCAGACATGATGCTTTACTCTCAAGCCTTTCAGATGTTCTGCAGTGTGGTGCATTTTAATACTACTGAGAATTGTACCAATACCTTCTCCAGTATCTTTTCTATTTCAAACAAGGATACACTCCTTAAGGACATAACATACTGTGTTGCAAAGCATCAAAATCTGAAACACTACAGCACTTTCACCAGAGAGAAACCTGGCATTGCTCTCACCTCATTTTGTTTAGTTTGAAGATCGTACAATCCAATGTGAGTATTTCTCTGATTTCCCTATGGATGAGAACAAATTAGCACTAGCAATATAAATATACACAAAGTTAAACATTGCTCTTTTTTTTTCCCCTGTTCTCCCTGCCCCTTGACACACATCCTCACACACTTCCCTGTCCTACATATAAACAGGCAGTCAATTATCTAATTCCAAGAAAGCAAATTCTAATTCCAAGAGAACAAAGATTTATTTTTTCCTTTTAGAACTAACCCATGGGATAAAGCTGAAATGTGGCCAATCCACAGCCCACAAGCCATTGCATAAACCAAGTGCCTCTCTCTCACTTTGCTTCTAAACTGGTTTTAGTTATAGGCAGTAAGACCAGGAAAAGAGATGTCTGTACAAGAATCAAGAGGGATGCTGTGGCCCCTGGAGACTTAAGGCTGGTATTCCAAACCTCACCAACTTGGTGGGTCATTGCTCCAAAAGGGAGCACAGAAACATCAAACATCACCAAAAATCATCTCCCAGTGATCTGGCTGTAGCCTGGAAAAAGGATTTCAGGTCTGTCTTAGGAAGTGATTTCTTGAAGGCTAAGTATTTTACAAGTTCACCATTAGCCTTCTGCCTTTGAAGAATAACATAATACATACCCTTTCTAGCTTATTGATAATTAATATATGATGATTTTGTTTGGGGCACTTACACATGTTTGGGATTACAAATCACAACTTTACTACTTCTTAATTTTTATCATGTCTTAAATTTTCAAAATATTAAAAAAGAAAATTCTGCTTTGCAGCATACACTGGATAGCAAATTAAACTGATGTCTATTAATGTACTCTGGGTATAGGCACTAAATTGCTAAACTGCTGAAATTAAATCCAGCCACACAGGCTTCTACTTACACAGTGAGCATCATTGTTTTTAACAACTGCTTAGGGGGAGAGGGGAGAGATCTGTGGTTATTTACAAATTTATGGTGTCTTTGTGAATTTGAAACAAAAGCCTGAGTATTCGCTTCCTAAGGGGTCTATTTCTGAGTGTCTCATTATTGTTGTGGCAATGACAAAAGTCTTTGACTTCTGATTTAAACAAGGAAAACAAAATGTCTTTATATTAAGACACAGGCTCCAGGCTTCCTAATTTAAGATTAGGCAAGTGCTTTCACAAATAACTTTTTTTTTCAAGTGTGTCTGAAACGTTAACACCTTCTGTACTTAGATACTGAAAAATACACTTTACAAACTGGTAACAGAACTACATCAATGCCCATGGCCATGCATAAACTAGGATACTTGTTTTCATGTGCACTCTGAAGATTCTTGCATTATAATGCAAATAGAATTCACTTCTGTTAAAAATATCTTCCTTTACACTACTAATGTCACAAAATACAGACACCGTCAAAGCCCCTGTACAACATAATACTCTAAAATGAGCTTGAAAATAAAACTCATTCTCCACCTTCTCCTAGTTTCACACAGAATACACTTAACTGTCTCTCACTTAGAAGACAAAGGTTGTTTTCTATTTGTATCTATTGGGGAACAAGCCAGGCCAGCTCAGTCGAGTTTACATCCTGTGTAAGTGCCATACAATTCTTCCCAAAGAACAGGCAACAAGTGGCCAGTTCCCTAAGCTCCACCAACTGTTTTGACCAGATCCCTACAGACTACAGTGGGAGCTTAGACACCCAGCATGCAGGCAGACACCTACATTTAGATGTGTGAACCTTGAGCTACAACTCATCCCTTGTGCCAGTTGCAAGAGCCTGAAGAGCACACAAGGCAGTTAGACTGTCAGAGGCCCAGAAAAGCTTAGTGTGAGATTCCACAGGTACCAGAAAGCAGCAACACCACACACACAGAGTACCAGATCTTCTGCTGAGCTAGATGATTAGTTGCATTAAGTCTTCTAGAGTTTTGAGCAATGAAAAAATCCCAAAATTTGACACACACTTTAGAATTGGTTTTATGGTTACTATTGTCTTGTACAGACTCCCCTCCCTATGCTTGTACCAAAGGAAACATCCACCCACAGTTAACGTGTATTACACCTTGATGAAGGCCTCACCTCTTCCCTTAACCCTAGGGAAGCTGGAGAGTTTTAGCATTGTTGAGCCAGAGGGGAATGAAAGCAGCCCTACTCTACTGGAGTTCACCTCATATCTGTACTCCTCAAGAAACAAGATCCTCCAGATTCCAGCTGGATCTACAGACTCCTCTGAGCTGCACAGTCAAGGAGCACAGCTTGTCTCATCAAGGAAATGATGGGAATGAGATGAAGTTTCACCTTCTGAAACCATTAGAAAACCCACTTGGATGTAAAACTACAAATATATGGAGAGCAAAATCCTATGTTAAGAAGTCAGCTCTAGATACTTCAGGACATCAAATAAACAGTGGTTACCTCAGACTACTTCAATAAAGTGTTATGGATGAATCTTAAAGAAAGGTATGCGCAGAAATAGGGTTAGATAAATGGTATCCTAAGACATCTTAGTAGGAGAAAATATTTAACTAAAACACTGCTCACAGTTTAATAGCTAGGCTTTGCCGAGAAATTGAGGATGAAATTATGTGCTGCTTGTGAAGTGATTTTAAAAAATTGCATCTCATTCATGGGGAGATTCTGGCCCAACAAAAACTCAAGGGCAAAAACCCTATGGATTTAATCAGGTAAGTACTTTACTCTCCATTTCATCATTCTTAACCTTTGTCTGAAGTGGAGACCGGTATTTTCCCATTGCCCAACCCCCCAGGTTGTAATCAGTCGTGTTTCCATGTTCTAACACTCACTGCAAAACCAATTAAACTACAAGAACTGAATTCAATTCACATACAGTATTATTCTCAACTATATTTTTATAAAGTTCCAAGATGGACTTACCTTCCAGGTATAAATAATTTTTCCATTTCTTTCAACATTTACAATGTAAAGTGCTGATGAATTCTCAGAAGTGTCTGAAATAAGAAGTACAAAAAGGCGCAGGATTTTCATTTCAGATGGTTCATAATATAATTTATGCACATTTTAAGCAAATATGCTAAATATATTTTTACATGTAAATACTTATTTGCATTTTATTACTCCCAAAATTACTCCCTTCTGGAAAAAGAGAGAGTATTTCTTACATCATTATTTAAACCTGATAAACTTCAACACAAATAGCCATGGGATTTTAAAACATGCAAGAAAAAAATTATTTCTGTAAACTCCTACCTCTTCATTATAATTGTGATTCTAATGGCCAGTACCTTTTGTTATGAAAATGGAATGTGCTTTTTCAAAGAATAAAAAAAAACAAACCAAAAGACCCCCTCGCATTTATTCATTATACACAACCTGGGGTTCAAACAGTCCAGTCATACTCCAGTTCTCCACACACTACAGGAAGACAGAGCTAGCCTGAGGAATATATCATTTGCTCACACCTGCTCCTTCAGCGTCTCAAAGAAAAACCTGAAAATAAACTACATCTTTAGACATTAGTTCTACAACACCAACTTTTCTGTGCCATTCTTAGCCTCTCCTCCTCCTCCAAAAAGAAATAAGTAAAGAAAAAAACAACCAAAACCCAAAGAACCACAAGATTAAATACCATACAGAGAGATAGGCAACCTACCTACAAGTACAGGGAATTAAACAATGAAGGACATATGGGATGTGAATGAAAGAGTACAGTTAAAATGGAAACAAATGAGTCGGAAGCTAAGATGGACACAGAAAGAAAAGAGCTTATTTAGACAAAGCAGTACAAAATAAAAAGAAAACCACCAGAAAAAAGGACAAAATATTGTATTCAAGGTGACAAAAATGCATGCTTTTCCTGATACTGCTTTTATGTTTTGTAATCACTTCAGCCCTCAAAAATGTAGGCATCTCTTATGGAATTTTTACTAAAAGCTGAGATTTTGCCCTTAGTAAGATTGAAGCTGCATGACTGGTCTTAATTTTATAATAAAGGTGGCCTGGAGGTCAGTAAGCATCAATATAGAGAACTCTCCACAACCCTCTGTAAGCATTTAGTCAAGTCTGACACTATTTACCTGGCGGTTATTACAAAGTGTTGCTAGAAGGAAGACACTTAGTGAAACTTATTTTAACAAGCCTGATACTATAAACTGGCTTGTATAGTTTGCAGTGATAAAACTTGAAAAAACTGTTTTCAAGTATTATCAGAAGGAAGTAAATTTTCTATTTTGTTGTGGGATGACAATGAAAATCCTTCCTGTACATTGAGCAACACATCACTTTCTATTGGTTTCAGATCACTTGAAGTACACTACAATACCACTACATTAGGGCTAGATGGTGACAGCTGGGAGAGTCTAAGATAACAATATACTCTTTTTTTTGTTATCAGAAGCTTCCTGGAACTTAACCACCACCTCAAACTTTCAAGATGAGTACTACAGTCTCCATATTCCCTCATGAAAAACTTCTTCAGAACAGAATTTTGGTAGAGAAGAAGCTCCATGAGCAATCTCTGTGTCAATGAATTTCCCTATCATCTGACATAGACATTCTAAAGGTGCTGAAAAAGTTCTGAATCAGAAGAAAGTTTCACATCACTGAACAGTCAGTGGGAATATGGAGGCAAAGAAGTGGCAATAGCCTCTGCCCTTGGAAAGTCCTGCAGTAAAACCCTGCACATAGAATTACAACTCCTTCCTCATGCCCACAGCCGAGACCAGCAGATGAAGGGCTGCAAAAGAACCAACCCAGCCTGCCAGCCCAGCACCCAGCTTTTATCAACATAATCAGGAGAATGCAGAGCTTGATTTCCTGAAGGCCATTATATGCAGCTCATATGAAAGTAAGTGGAATAAAGAGAACAAGGCTGGTTCCCTTCACTTGCCACTCCCTTCCTCTCATCACAGCTACTCCCAGCTCTCATGCAATTTGCAGTTCTCACATGCTATCAAGTGCTTTCAAGTCCTTAGGAAAGAAAATAATAAATATGAATACCTAACATCTGAAAACTGACACAAAAGTACCATGACTCCTGAAAATTACTTGCTTTCTGTGATTAGATATTTCTTTGATGTTTAAATTAATCTTTTCAAATCCCTACCTCCCACCTTCACATTCCTAATATGACAGCATTGCATGAGGGGGAAGAAGTCACTACACAGAGATGAGTTAAAATGAAATACAGCAGTGCTGGTATTTGATCAGATGCACCTTCCAAACTAGATTTTTATGATTCTGTATCACCAGGAACATTACTGAATGAAGAGTCTATTACATTTTAAAAGACTCAATACAATTTTCCCCTTCCCAAAAAGAAGTCAGTGCCATTTTGAGACCTTTATGCCATTAACATATAGGTTGATTTATCTTTGAATTAATCACTGATGAACTAATAAATTCATAGATTAATCAGTTATGCATGGAGAATTTCAGAATTGTACCTCAGATCCCTCCAGTACACATTTCAACAATTGTTCAGTAAATGTAGAAAATGCAAAGTACTTTTTAACAGATTTTGTAAATGGTGGCTTGGTAAATAATACTCTTATTTTCCAAGATGATACTTTCTGATTTGTCACCAAACAAAATCTTAGGAGTCTATTTCATAACAGACCCTCAATGTGGGAAGCAAGTTAAGTATTTTGAGTAAAGTAAAAGCAACTGAAGGCATTTCAAGCTCATCACACCGTGCATGATGATATTTCTACTGAAGCACTAACAATTACAGTATTATTATTTTATTAGAATAAGGTTTTCATCGGTTTCTGAAAAGCAGAACTGAGCCAGCTGCTCTGCAGATTCATAACAAGCAAAAAGCAACAGTGCCAAGAATACGGGAGGTCACTTTTTTCCAACCACTACCCCGAGCGCTCGCTATGCTGGCGATCGCACGGTGCTGTGACAGCTGACGCTGCATCTAATTTTAAACTAGCACTCATTTACCAGACACACGAAAGTGTTCAGGCTGTGGGGTTTTTCCTCCCAGAAAGGGGAGTAGCGTGGGAGAGGGAGCAATGGTAAAACTTTTTTTTTTGAAGGGGGAGGAGGGGAGGAAAAAAAGAGAAAGCCCCAAACGTGTGAAGAAGCAGGAAGAAGAAACAAGTTGTGGAGTGTAGCAGATGTGTAAAAGTGTTTTCGGCATGTGAGAAGTTCCTTGAGGACACCAAACTTGCCTGCCTCGAGTCCTCCGGCACCCGAGGGTCGCTCCCTCAAGCCCCGGCCGCTCCCCCGCCGCCATCCCCCGGCCCCCGCGGCCGGAGGTCCCGCTGGGGACCCGCACCCGGGGCCTCGCGCAGCCCGGCTCCTCCGCGGGCGGGCGGGCACGGAGGCGGCCAGAGAGAGGAAGGGACGGCCGGCCTGAGGGATGGGGCTCTCCTCGGCCTCCCGGAGCGTTACCTAGAGCCGCGGCGCAGCCCCGCTCTGCCAGCCAAGGCACCACGTCCCTTCGCAGCTCGAACTCGGGCGCCAGGCGCACCAGCATCGCCCCGGCCCGGCCCGGCCCGGCGCCGCTCCGACTCCGCCGCCCTCAGCCCGCCCCGCGGTGGGGGATGCGCCCATCGGGTGTTCCGGCGGTTCCCGGCCCGCTCCCGGCGTCGCCGGCCCTTCCGCTTCCTACCGGGCACGGCAGCGGCGGGACAGCGCCTCCGAGCCTCCCGCGGCGGCCGGCCGCCGTGCAGGTGACCCGCGGGACTCGAAGGCTCTCGTTTTCCCCATGGAGCGGGCGCCCAGGCTCCCCCTCGGGCGCACTGGAAGAATCACGGAATCACAAAATATTTTGAGTTGGAAGGGATCCACAAACATCATCAAAGTCCAGCTCCTGGCCCTGCGCGGGTCAGTCTCAAGAATCACACCATGTGCCTGAGAGCGTTGTCCAAACGCTTCTTGGTGCTGTGACCGCTTCCCTGGGGAGCCTGTTCCAGTGCCCATCCAGCGTCTGAACCAAAAACCTCTTTCTAATATCCAACCTACACCTTCCCTGACACGACTCCAGGTAATTCCTTACTGTCACTGGTCACCAGAGAGAAGATGGGGCAATCCTTTTGGGAGCTTCATCACGGAGTGAATCCAAGTGCCTCAGACAGCTGCCTGTCAGTGAGGCCTGGAGTTGTAGTCACCTGGTGCTCACCAGGATCAGGAGGCCCCCTGATGGGTTGCCCTGGTTGTGATCCCCCAGGCAGCATTAGCTGTTTTCCAGAACTTCAAGTAGCATCCCTGTTTTCTGAGGCTGTGCACTCTGAAGTTGCTTGTTGAATAGATGGAGTCTCTGTCTGTAAACTGCTGGCAGAACTTGGGGCATCCTCTCAGACTAGGCCTGGCCTGATCCTGCTTTTCATCTGCAAAGGAGGTAAAACTTCGTGTAATCTTAGGGAGCGTCGTGGTTTGTTTGCTTGGGGTTATTTCAGCTGTTGAAAGTATTTGTAGCACTGATATGGTACTACTCCATGGTTATCTATAGCCTGCCTGTAATTACCATTTCCCTTCTGAAATGTGCTGGCTGATATGGGCCAGCTAAAGGTGGCATATGAATGGAGAGGCTGTGAGGGCACACACACCAAGCTTGATGTACCCAAATACAGAACAGCTTGAGCCTGTTCTAAGAGCTAATCCTGTACCAAGTTTTTCCCCATCACTGCTAAGTTCTGGAGCTATAAAAAGGCCAGATCAGAATCAGGTATGTCTGCAAAGAGTGGATGAAAAGCAGGTTGATAATCAAAATGCAAAGCAGACATGCTTTTCTTCTCAATCTCCATATTGCCAACTTTTACAATTTTACCACAAGTTTCGTAATCAGCATTTTTCTTAAAGCTCCTTAGATCAAGTGGTTGGGCAAGAATTTCAGCTTATATTTTCACCGTTGTGAAATAAAGCTTGAAAATGTGACTGGAATATTTATTTTGGATGCAAAAGTAGAAAACAGACAAGAGCTCCCAAATGGATGCAATTTTAGAGAGATGAGATGGGGCTAATTCATGAGTATTTGGGAATGACACAACTGGAGAGGCAAGCAAAGGAGTGAAAAACAGCCGATGAAATGACTGATTCTGTAAGTATATGAAAAAGGGGAGATTTTGACTTGGAGAAAGTCTCCTGCACCCAGATCTGGAGTTCATTTAAGGCCAGATGAGGTCAACTGACAGAAGTTTTCTTCTGCTGTAAAACAAAACAGAAAGAAATATGGAAATGAATAATAAAGAGTCTGCCTCTAACAACAGGACTCCAAGTGCAGAAGGAGGAGAAAGAAAATTAGGTATGTTTGACTAGTACAATGGTACTGGATTACAACAAAAATCCCCAAACAAAGCAACTGTCACTGTTCTTTTGTTTCAATGTTGACCATGCCACTTGTTATAGTTCTTGAAAGAGAGCCAACAGAACTGATGGATGAACTATTCTCTAATATTCACAGATCAAGAACCATATGACAGTCCCTTAGAGAATCTTACACAGGATGTTAAAGGCCTTTGGGACAATAGGAGCTGCATGTTGTTAACATGTAGTTTACCCAGCAGACTGCTGGGTCTGCCATGATGTGAGCTGGTGAGCAGCTGTGCGGACAAGTGGGTGTGGAGGACAGCCATTCACTTGTGGCCTGTGCGTAAAATCCATCCTACAATCGTTGTTTGGGAAAGAACTGGAAGGATTTGTACAGGTTGGTGGAGGAGTTTGTGCAAGACATCACAGTCAGGTGTGTAGTAGGAAAAGCTTTTCTTGTTGTGAAAGTAGTTAACAAAATTTCTCTCAGACTGTGCTTTCACTAAAAAGGACTCTTCATTATTTTTGTAAGCCAAATATGTTTCCATTATTTCACATAAGGTTCTCAAGACTCTTGGGCACTCCTAGGCACTCCTCACTCAAGCCATAGAGTGGCACCTCATCTCCAGTGCATCATCCTGGAAACTTGGAAGCTTCTCTGATGTTAGTCCCTGAAACTAAGGCAGGAGAAATTCTCACAGAAGTTTCCCCATCTTTTCAGTGAGAAAAAGGAAGTAGTAGCTTGACAGGTGAAGAGATCTGAGAAACAGAAAGGGATGAGGTGATTAATGATTACTATCAGGGTGTAGAGATACAGAAACATGACAGGAACAACTATGTAGATCTGGGAAAGACCAGCATACCAGCAGAAACTGAAGGAATAGATGGGAGCAAAGAGCCAGAATAGAAGGGAATGAGGACGAGGGAATCTGGAAAGACGAGACGAAGGTTTATAACCAACATAGAACTGAAGTCAATCTTCCCAGAATTGTAGTAAGGATTCCTAATTTTTCTTGTAGTCCAGTAGTTGATTTGAAATCCACTAGTTTCAGGTGGCTTATCCAATAAACAGACAGTTATTACTTCTGCAAGTTTCTTTGGTTCAAATGTAAAGGTTTCCTTGTGACTCCTAAAGGTCCAAAACTGCTGATAACCCTGGGAAGGTCATTATGATTCCATGGTGTACATTATGATTCCATTATCTGTACTTTCTCAAAATTGGTTAATTTTACTTGATTAATTTTAAATTATCACAGGAAACATGATAAAACACTCACAGTTGATGTGAGCATTAAACTTTGCCTTCAACAAAGTGCCTACTTATCAAAGCCAATCTTTGAGTAAAAAGAGACAATCACAGGTTTGGGTCTTTACAGTCCTACTTTTAAGGAAAAGTGAATGGTCTTGCATAAGAATTTGTAATACCATGAAGGAAACTTAATCCGTTGCTGTTCTTTTACCTCAAGATACTACTAAGTGTTTGCTACTGCTACTGTCATCTGAGTAGCACCTAAGGCTTTGAAGTGAAATGGTATTTCTTCTTTCTCTTCCTGTGTTTCCACTTTTATCTGTTGTTTTTTGGGTTTTTTTTCACTTCTACCATTAATTAATACCTAATTCTTTCACAACCATAAATACTAATTCACAGATTTAGACCTTATTATGTAAATATTATTATCCATATTCCTTGAGCCATCAGTCTGGCTATGTGCATCAGAGGCCTTATCTACAGACCAGGAGCTCCTGGTTGAATTCCTAGAAGCACAACACATTCCTCAGAAACCACAAAGCTGACTCATTCAGAGATCCTCAAATAATAACTCAGTATGGTGTATCAGGCCACCTTAAAACTGATACATAAAATTAAAAAGTTGGTGCAAAAGCTGTAAGCATCTAAAAAAACCCTTAGTCTTTCTTCAGCAGTCTTTGCATTAAGATGGAACATGATGTATTCTTGATAACATCTCCCAACTTTCTTAGATGTAGAAAGAAGCTCTTGGTTTAAAGAAACAACCCAATTTCTTATCTCTGTCAGGTGGAATTAATGTTGTAACCCATTTGTCACTTTTGCTTGCATCATGAAATGAAATTGTGAATTTTGCTCTCAATTTATATTCAGTTTCCTTTTCTGATTATCTGACTGGGTTAGTTTTGGTTTTTTAGTTCCAATCTGAAGCTGTGCAGGCACAGGAGGTGATCCCGATGGAGCAACTCCCAGAAGTGGGATGTGAAACTAAAGCTCTCATTAAAAAGGGACAAATTAAATGTTTTTGTTTTCTTTTTAATCAGAAATCTGTTCCTGCCTTAGTAACGGGAGGATCTCCCTCGAATTTTTATCTGGATTGAGTCTTGACCACAGGGAAATCATTAGAGAGCAGTAATGGCCCTACTGATTGCATTGTAACCATTATCAGCATTATTTTACTGCTAACAACAAATTTTGTGCTAATTTCCTGTGTGCCTATAATCCCTTTTCACACAGTTCATATGGCAAGAATTACAAAATTATACCATGACACAAGTGTGGGGCTGATGAAGCATTGCCCCCTGACACGGCAGTGAAGGGTGTAATGTACCTTTCAGCTCTCTCAACAGAACAAAGCTCTGTTCATGGAAAAAAACCCGTAAACCATCAGTGTGTTCCACACTGGGAAATAATACATAAGGCTTCTTATGAAGAATGAATATCTGAAATAATTATTTAAGCACATGACAGCCTGGCAAACAGTTCATGAATTTTTGGGAAGTACTGCTTACTGAGGGCAACCTCTTTTCCCGCCATTCCAGTAATAGAGGGTTTATTGTCATCATGTCTAGACAGCTGTTTCCTTGAAGAATGTTTTCCTCCAGTCAAACACAAAAAATATACATAAGTTTTCTTCCTCAAGTTGGTGCTTAATATGTTTACTAAATCCTCTTGGCAACACAAATAAGATGCAACTTGAAATCAATATTGTAGTACCAAAGTGTGCGATTCAGTTGGTAGAATAAAATACCTTTATTTTAGTGTGTGAGAATACCTTTTTTTATTCTCTTTAATCGCTGAATATCAGCATGGATTGGAGTTATTTCACTGAAATCAGTCAGCATCCGCTATGGAAGCCAGTCTTTCATGGAGGTGCTTTTGTATGCTTTTTTTAATAATTCATCATAGGAAAGAGTCTCTCAACTACTACTAAAAAAAAAATCATCTTGCTATTCACGCTCATGTTGAACAGCACCTTCTTTTAAATAGCTTCATTGAAGTCAGTACCATGCTCAAGCCAGTAACCTGAGTGAACAAGGCTCCTGAAACAGTTAAGGTAGTCCTCAAAGTAAGGGAGGGGAAGAGAATGGGACTTAGGGAAGTCTCTGACTGTCGTCCAAGTGGCCTTTTTGTTTCCGCTGCTTCTCCCTCCATGGCCCAGGCTCTGAGGCTCCTTTGTTCTTTCCACAGACTAACCCCTGCTAGCGCTGATGAAAGCCCTGTGAGCACACTCTGTCTCAACAGCTGTTGGAGGAGCTCTTGGCTGTATGTTTATTCTTCCAGCTCCAGCCTGATTGGGATTCATCAGTAGGGTTTAGAAACTTGCCCTTTTTTCCTTTGTGATCTTTCAGTTTTGACTTCATTTGAATTGCAAGAGGACTGTGTCAATACTTTGCAACAGTTGCAACTCTCTTGAGAATTGGTATAATAATGCATAAATCAACAGATCAGTTAAATTTCTTTCACTTTTTAGATGCCTTTCCATTATCATTTTTATTGTAAAATGAAAGAAATATTTAGCACAAAAGCATTCCTTCAAAATGTAAGGTAGCAGCACTGTAGAGCAGAGACTGTAGACAGGGACAGCACAGGATGAACACATCAGTCTGAATTTTGTCTCACTGAGCTTCAGCTGCTTTGAAAATAGGGTTCTAGTGTGAGGTTTTTTGTCTAGGCTCCTTCTAGTTAATGAGGAAATGTAAGAACTCCAGAGGGTAATTGATGCCACCTGGTTTTAGCAGTTAACTTAAGGTGCATTTTACATGAGTGTGGATGCTGGTTCTCCTGTCCCCTCAATTCTGCTATCATGCCTATTGGGAATGTGCAGCTGAAGGCCTGGAGGAAAGCGGGACTGTCCCTTCCCGTGTCTGCCTCCAATTAGATCACATCCAATGTAATATGGAAGGGAGCCCTGAGGGTGCAGTTTGATGAGCAGCTGATCTAACAGCAAATGACTGTTGAAAGGATGGACCCAGATTTCATTCCCTTCTTGTTTTCTTCTCCTTTTCTCATCCCCAGATCACTCAATCTCTTTCTTTTTTTGCCAGTTCTCCTGTCTGTCTAACACCTCTGTGATCCAGCTGTACTGGCTAACACACTAAAATCTATTTACTTTTTTTTAATGGTTTAGTTTTCTACCAGGTTTTGAAGGTGTCTCCAGAAGGTTTTTACAAGTCCACAGCCATTGCTAAGGGAAGTGGCTGTTCTGTGCAGCTGGCAGCAGGGAGGGGAACAGAATAGAAGACCACCCTGTACTGGTAGCAGTGAAGTGTTAGACCCACATGGCTCATTCAGACCCTTTGCCAAACGCCTTCCTCTGACATTCAAGTTGAAAGAAGCAGTCATTTTTGCCCAGCATTGCTCTGATCCTTTTCCCAGCTACTGCTGGCATAGTTTCCAGACC
The DNA here is from genome assembly GCF_000738735.6 of Corvus cornix cornix. Classification (NCBI taxonomy): domain Eukaryota; kingdom Metazoa; phylum Chordata; class Aves; order Passeriformes; family Corvidae; genus Corvus; species Corvus cornix. Next base: position 11,561,718 of record NC_047057.1, on the reverse strand, counting down.
AGAGAACTGATCCAACTGAAAAGTAACCTTGAGGAGAGAAAGAAGGATGTGGAAGAGGATGGTTTCAGTAATGTCAGCTATCTATCAAGGTCACTGAACCCTTATGTCAACAAAAACAAAGTTACTCTACAGAACTGGGAATAAACCACTCATTCTGGGCAAAAGACCTTGGGGAAATCGCCTTTCCAGATGTTGCTGCTCACTTAGGTCAGTTAAGCTTCAGGCAAACTACAGCCTTAGGATGTGGTTAATGGTAGTAGGGGCACCTACGTCCCTTGACTTACAGTAAAAGGAGTCTAGGTATGAGCTTTTAGCTGATCGAAGTCAGGTGAGTAAATCCTACCTTTTAGCCTCCTTGGCCTGCTTTTCTGTTTCCATCAGGATCAATAGAAACTACTAGTTTTTAATACCTTATTTGTATACTCTAAAAACCATTCCTTTGATACTGTGCAACACTTAATACACTCAAATTATTCTCTGAAAATCTGAATGCATTTCCCTGGCACATCCTAAAAATATCTTTTATTTATTATATGCTGGTTCCAAACAAATGTCACATTAATAAGCAGCGAGGCTTGGGTAGGTGTACGTCATCAGTCATGCAGTGGTTTCTTCTTCCAAAATACTTCCAGAATTAGGTCTGACCTCTTTTAACAATGAACTATTTATAGGATTCATAAGGGCCTTATCCTCCAACCCTGACTCAGCCAAAACTCACCACTGACCTTGATCTCCTGAAGTCTATTCTTGTAGCCTTACTCATGTGAGGAGCTTTTATTCGCTGACCTGACTCGGGGAGTGTATTCTCATAAGTATGATTTTGCAGGCTTGGTTCCCAGCTCAGTGGGACTTGGTAAATGTCACAGAATCAATTCCTGAGATGCATATGCTATTTTTACAATGTCATAAGTGTAAAAATAAGGGGGGAATACACAGCTAAGTTCTGCTTTCAGTACTACAACGATAAACTGAGTGTAATTACATTAGATGTGTACAGCTACAAATGAAAGCATTAAATTCTCATTTTGGAAGAGAGTGCATGTATTTTTAGAAGAAAGCAGTCACTAGATTCCTCAATAATAAAAATTATTACTAAAAGTAATTGTTTTTTTCTCAGGAACTTATAACTGTTTAAGGAGAATATTATTGCAGTGTTAGGTGATTACACTAGCACAGTATGATAATGGCAATCTCTTTTCTGTATTTTTTTGTATCTTTTTCTAAGAACCCTTCTAACTAGTGTTGATGCTCATAATAGTTTTCTGTTTTTCATTATGATGCAGGATGATACATTTTAGAAGCTAACATATTGTCATTAGTGGGTCTGGGTAACAAGATGTGTTGTCCACATAAAAAAAAATTACTCTTAGCAGTCTATTATGTTTCCGTTTGTTTAGAATCCAAGAATCAGAGAATCATTAACGTTGAAAAAGACCCCTAAAATCATTGAGTCTAACCATTAATCCAGCACCGTGTTCACTACTAAACCATATCCTTGAGTCCTATATCCGCACCATTTTCTGGACACTCCTGGGGATGGTGTTTCCACCCCTTTCCTGAGCAGCTTGTTCCAATGCCTGACCACCCTTTTAGTGAAGAAATTTCTCCTGATATCAGATTTAACTGACTCTTCCCTAATATCCAATCTAATGACTCTTCCAGTTATAAAGATTTTAGTTATGTATCTTTGTTGTGTCTTCTTTACAACACATGTTGTGTCTTTTTTATGTTACACATCTCTTCCTTTTTACTTTTGTATTTTCTCAATTTAAAGTGGAAGAGTCAAATTTTTTAGATGCTTTTATAAGTCCCCAGTGTTTTTTTCATTCACATTTTAATCACTTCTTTTTGTTTTCCTATGTTTTGTTGTGCATGGTGAGACACTACTTATTAAATAGTGAATCATCAGTATATTATTTGGTGGTCTTCTGTAGATCCTGTATTTTGTTAGTTCATTGGAATACAAGCATGCAATGAACAGCTGTCTCCAGTCAGCTGTCTCCTATGATGCCTTGGCCTTTTTCTTGAGTGGGTACAGTAAAGATGGTATCTATTATCCTTAGGAGTATTTGAAGGAATTCCTTCCAGTCAGCACTGTCGCAGATTTATCAGCATTTGACTTTATCTGCCTGTATTGCCAGTTAACCTCATTCCACCAGCCCAGTTCTGGAGATATGTACATCTTTCCTTGCTTCTGAAGACGCACAAACAGCAGGGATACAGGCAGAAAGGAATTGTCCTTTATTGACCATGTTGGGAGCTGAGACTCAGCTTTTATTCTCTCCCAAGGTCAGGCCAAGACATGGTGGAAAACAGACCATGTCTGCCCTGACTATTCCATCACTGGCATCAGGAGACAGTTCTGTTACTGGACCCCAAGACATTTCTTATCACCTTGGTCGTTATTTAGAAACAATATCTACAAGAGGATTTACTTGTTTATCATTTGTATGAAGTCTCCATGTGTATAAACATTACTTTTAGACCTGGGTTCAGCACTTTTATCCATTACAGCTCCTTCCTGTAGCCCTCATGTTTAATGCCCATTGACCCTAATGTCCTACAAGCAGCAGTCTTCTTGCTTAGTCATTTCTTTTTTCCTAAGGTCTCCAGCCTCCCTCCGTTCCCTGCACAACAGGCTGCTGTAGCGATCTGTGCCAAGTTCCCTGCAAGCACATACTGGCCAGCCCCCTCTTCTGTCTTTTCCTCTGCACACTCCTCTCCTTTAACCCCAACTAGCAAACACAAGCATTGAAATCATTGTATCTGACTTGTTTACAGCTGCCTGTCTGCCCTGGGCTCTAACCAAAAGGCACATTTTGCTTTCCTGTTCTTCTTTCTCTCATTTTGGGCCACTGACTCCTCATTCCACTACAAATTACATGAGTCCAAAACTGAGGAATGCTTAACTGGGCTTGATTCTACCTCTTTCCACAGCACTATCAATCGTTCTTGTTACAGCAGGAGTACAGAAACCAAAAATTTACTTTAAATTGCATATGGATGCATTGTTGTACCTTCAAAAATGGTCAGTTCCAAATGCTTCTGAGAAAGGTGCACCTTTGTCAAATAACAATACTGTGCACCTGTCTTGGATGTTAGGTTTCATTCTGATCTCTGAGAGTCAGAGACTGATTTATCCTCAAAGTCTAACATTTAATATTCCAGTGTGTTCACATTAGTCAGAACTATACGTATTCTCAAAATCCATAGAAATGTTTAATTCTTTTTTAACTTTTAGCCTCAATGACCTTTTTTATCCACAGTCTAATTACAGGGTACATGAGAAGTTAGAGAGAAGTAAGAGAATTATTTAAGAAACTGCCATCATTTAATTGCTTTGAATTCATTTCAAACTCCTCCTCCATCTTTCCTATAGCACTTTTTAATCTTCTGTGCTCTTTCCTAAGTCAATCACAATTAATCTTTTAAATTTTTCTTCAGAAAAGCTGCTCTCCATGCTCTGGATCACTCTTGTAGCTATTCCTGAATGTCTTCTGAGGAGGGCCTTTGAGAAACCTTCTTTAAAACCCAGAAGTAAGGTATATGCACTTGTTTTTCTGTTTTGTCAGGACACTCAGGATTGTGATTTTCCTTTGCATGGGCAGATATGTTTGGCTTATCATGGTTGTGGTTAGGCCTTTCATAAGTCTGTCATTAGAGACTGTCAACCACCTGACCTGGTGATAAAGATTCTTATCTTATCATTCCTAGAAATCTTTTTTAGCCATACTTTTGTGGATAAATACATGTTACTGACTTAAAGTACTATTAGAAAGATGATTTAAATGAGAAGGTTGGTATGTCAGCCCATGAACTTTCTCATTCTTGCAGTGTTGGATGTATCCTGCCTGTGTTTTATTTTAAATTTATCAGTTTATAACATCAATGTTACTTCCTCTGTAATCCTTCTGCTGTTTCTGTATTTTTTTTTAACAAGAAAAATATGATTGTAATCGATGTTCTTTGCTGGAAAAAAAAAAGCTAAACAGGGGTGATTATTTGTTTTGCATAAAGCTTCAGACAAACCAAGCCAGTCGGATCAAAGGTCCATCTAAGTAACATCTTGCCTCTGACAATAGCCAGTAATAGATGCTAAGAGAAAGCATATATAAAAACATAAAAGTTTTGTTCCCTTCTCTTTCAGCTCTCCCAAATTATAGAATTAAGGAATCAAGACAATCTGGAATATACTGGTTTTTTTTTTTTTTTTGGCATCCAGAAAATCCTATGTTAATTAGTTTGATGACTTAATAAATGAGAAAAAGTACATCTATCTATTCAATTCTCCTGCCCAATAATTTTGTGTGGTGTACTCTAGTTTTTAAGTTAAGAAAAATAGTGCGTAATCATTCTCCACTCAGGATTTTATATACATCTATCACATTTTCCTTATTCCAAGGTGAGGAGTGTATTTAATATCCTTTCATATAAAATCTATGCCCTACCTCTTATCATCCTGATTATACTTTGTGTTTTTCTGAGACTTATGTTTGAAAAGGCATGCAGAGGTATATTCTTTGTAAAAGTTGTTTTTATTTTCTTGGGAGTGTTATTGGTCCATAATTTGCATCTTTAATACTGTAATAAATTCCCTTTTATTTTCCTTATGTCAATGACTATTTGCTTGTCAAATTCTCACCTAGGCCTTCTAATTTCCATTTTATACTTTATTTTCCAAAAGCATCTTTTTGAAGGCATGTAAATGAGTGGTTTGCTTTGCACAGGCACAAAAGCCATCTAATGTTAATTATCAGTTGCAGCTCACACATTGCTTTTAGCTTCGGCCCTAGGACAGGAAGCAGCTGTCCAGGACAGCAGACTGGTGGGGACAGTTAAATTGTTGTAGAAACAGTCTGTACTTGGCACCATCCTTCAGAAGACTTCAGGAGATCAAGATGAACTCATGAGGTTCAACAGGGCCAAGAGCAAGGTCCTCCACCTGGATTGGGACAATCCCCAGTGTCAGTACAGGCTGGTGGATGAAGGCATTGAGAGCAGCCCTGATGAGAAGGACTTGGGGGTGCTGGTGGATGAGAGCTGGACGTGGCCTGGCAATGTGTGCTCTCTGCCCAGAAAGCCAGTTGTGTCCTGGGCTGCATCCAAAGCAGTGTGGGCAGCAGGGAGAGGGAGGGGATTCTGCCCCTCTTACTTTGTTCTCATGAGACCCCACCTCTGTCCACATCTGGAGTCTTCTGCACAGGAAAGACACCGATCTATTGGAGCTGTGTCAGAAGAGAGTCACAAAAATGATCAGAGGGCTGGAGCGCCTCTGCTGTGAGGATAGGCTGAGAGAGTTGGAGTTGCCCAGCTTGGAGAAAAGAGGACTCCAGGAAGACCTTATTGTGGCCTTTCTTTACTTAAAGGCAGCTTCCATGAAAGATGGAGAATGATTTTTTACTGAGGCCTGTGGTGATGATAGAAAGGCCAATGGCTTTAAGCTATAAGGGAGTAGATTAGATTAGTTATAAGGAAAAATGTCTTATCATGAGGGTGGATGACACACCAGAACAGGTTGCCCAGGTGAAGTTGTGGATACCCCATTCCTGGAAGTGTTCAGGTTTGGATGGGACTTTGCACAACCTCCCTGCTATGGCAGGAAAAGATATCCCTGACCATGGCAGAGGGTTGGACTAGATGATCTTTAAGGTCCCTTCCGACGCAGACCATGCTAGGATTGATTCTGTGTTCACTACTTGCCAAACCCATTTTCTTACCTGCTCCTTGCCCAGTAGGAAGAGAGTGGCCACACAAAACAGCAGTGCCTTGCAGTGCAGTAGGTTTTACATGTTCACACATTCCTGTTGGGGACTGTGGGTAGGGAAACCTTCAAGGTGGTGCTGGGCACACAAACAGTGGGGTTGTGGCTCTTGGTTATGGGAACAGGAAGCTTGCTTAGTTTTCATGCTCTAAATTGCTTAAGGACCTCAAATTAGATACTCTATACTGCTTTGTGGAGTGAGAGCCTAATGAGGTTATCTAATGAGTTGTATGTCTCATATTGCGCAGAATGAATGTTTCTACACAGTTTCATTTTAAGAACTCCATGAATAATAGCCTTGAGTGGTATTCTCAGGCTGGGAAAAAAATTACATAAAAATGTAAATACATCTCTAAAGCCAGTTTTAATTACTTAAAATCTAAGTGCACCAAATACCTTAATTCTAATTGTCTGATTGTTATGTGGCTTCTCTCTGAAGTGAGATTACAGTTATTTAGGTACCTTAAGGACACCTTAATATTTTACTGTAAAAACCCTCACTTTTTTATTTTTTATTACCAGAATCTTATTTTTTATTCTACGTTTTAATTACTGGTACATAACCTGTATCAATATTAGTCTCTTTTTCTCAAAATCCTGAAATAATATTTTTGATTCTGAATGCAAAGGTCAGCTTCATAGGTAATTTTAAATATCAGAACATCTCAGATTGCCTGAACTAGAGGCAGTGAAGTCTGTTGAAAGTAATACAGCCTACTCCTGCTCTGCTTTTTGCCATTTCTGGAAAGGTTTGAAGTTGGTACATGTAGAGAAAGTTTGAAAAAGAGCAATCTTACTTAAAATCTAGGTGGAGGCAGAAAATTTGCTCATAAAACAACCTGATGAGCTAATCATCAGAGTCACTGAGGAAGGCAGACAGTATCCTGCAGAGCTGCATTTCCAGCTTGCTGATCAGGCTCTGTTCTTTCCACTGAGAAACACGCTGAGGACACTGGATGAATGCACAACATGCAAATCTAACCGGTTGTAGGTGCCTTTTGTACTTCTCCCATGACTAAGAAGCTAATGTCATACGTAATTTATTTCAGCCTTTTATCCTATGTCTTTTTCTCTAAAGATGGGATCCCCAAGATGTCACCATCCCCAAACTGTGGAGAGCACAGAGCACTAATTTGTAACCTTCTCTCGGTGCTTCATTTTCAGCCAGGCCAGTCTGTAAAGCTGCCACTTCTCCAGCACATCTGATGGGCTCACCAGGCATGTACAGTACAATTTTCACTTTCAAATGGCCAGTGCAAGTACATCTGTTTCAGGGGACTGCAAATGCCCTAAGAGTAGCTCGTGTCTACCAGCTTTCAATCTGCTCAGGCCTGCTGCCTTGCTGTAATGACTGCCCTCTCACCGTCCTTTCCATAGGAGCTGTCACTACCAGGAGAAGCTGAGTGTTTTGAAATATGGTGTTATTCCTGGACAACCAGTTTGATCAGAGCAGACTGGTCCCTTCAGTTGAAATGCCATGAAGTCACTTAGGAGTCCTGGATGCACAAAATTTGAATTAACTGTGTTACTCCTTCAAACAGTGAAGTAAGAGTCATCCCCATGACTGAAGAGGATGAGTGTGAGGTGGAAGGCTTGGTCTTCTCCAGTGGGGGCTACAGAGTTTCAAAACAAGACTAATGAAAACATCCAAGTCTTTTAGATAGTTACCTAAGAACCCAAACTTGTGTCACAATTTAATGAGTGGAAGAAGATGGTAAAGAGTGGTCTGTCTGCCCCCTACCCCACCACCCCAAGGTGCTTTGTAACTACAAATACAAAGTAAGGAATGTGTAAAAATAATGAACTCAAAGAGCAAAATGATTACTGCCACGATCTGGGCCTGCTGGTGAACTAGATCAGACGTAATAATCTATGAGGGTGAATTGCGTTCATCAAGTGGGGAAACCTGTGGGTTTTTCTTACAAGTTTGTTGGGATTGGCCTACATGGATGTGTAAATGTTGCAGAAGCAGGAAAACACAGGAATTACTGCTGGACCTTAAATTTTAGGACAGCTGTGTTCATGTAAGGCATGTATCAATTTTTGCTTAAAATGGTCTACCTTTGAACAGTAAGAAGTAGGGCGTGTGTGTGAGGACCACAGTAAGTACCTTTTTTTTCTTTTTTTTTAATACACTTTTCAAAACAGAGAAGAGAATCTTGCTGTAAATTACCAGGCTTACTGACTTGGTGTCAGACTGTCTCAGATACTAGATTCATATATCAGCTGCTGTTACCCCATGAAAATATAGCTGACACTACTAGGAGTTACATTTGATAGCATACTTACCAAACACTGCAATTCAGTGTTTCCCACCTGGATTATACCTCTCACAACCCATCTAGAATACAAAATAAATGAAAAAAAGAATTAGAGGCAGATATTAAAATCTTGGAAATATAATTAATAAATATAAAAGCTGGGAAAAAATTCTGTGCAGCAAAACCAAATTAACATAAGTAGCATAGCATCTTTAAACTTTCTTTTTTTTTAAACTGAAACAATTCCAGAATTAAAGTCACTTTAGGCTTGTCTTTAGGCCAGACTGACTGGAGAATGTTTCAATTTCAATAAACCACTGTTTGGTTTATTCTGAAACTGGTAAGACGTGAAAAGCTTCCATAAAACCTCATTTAAATATAGTAATGCCCAATTTTGGTAATGTAACATGTACAAACAAGATGTCCATCAGTTTAGTTGGCAATTTTGAAAGATTTCCACTAAATGCTCTGCAATTTTCTGAAGCATTTGAGAACCACAAATACTATGCACTTTTTTTCCCTGCTATTTAGAGAATAAATGTAGCTCACTTTCTACTGGTTTCTTATGCTAGTATTTTTTATTCCTGCTTCAGTGTGGTTGATACAGTAAAGCTTTTTCTCAGTGATCAGCTAGAGTCTTTCATTCTGTTGGGTGCTGTTTGTGCCTTTTGACCTGTGCTGCGGATTTATTGGTACAAAATTGGAACATAATTTGGGTTTGGTTTGGACCAGAATTTGATGTAATGTTTATAACATTTGTGTCCCACGTGCATCTTTACAGATTATACTTGTGGGCAAAGTATTGGTGCACATTTGAAAATAGCTTTCTAGACATTAGCTAGACTAGCTAGTAATCTTACTGTGGGAATAAAATTGGGATTTAAGGGGAAAATTAGCAAATTGTATGTCATGATTTTTTTTTGTTTTCTCTAATATTAATTAGAATTACTATATATTTTTGAATCTGTGATTTCAACTTTCAGTTTCTAATTTTACAGTATTAGATGACCAAGACTGCATTCAGATCAGGATTTGGATTTTTACAGAAAAATGTAATTTCTGCAATAAAAAAAATACATGTGAAAACTCAAGTTGCAATTTGCAAAAACTAAAGAAAGCAAAAGTCAGGTTTACACAGGTCAAGGGAGTTACAGCAGCGAAGAGTTTGGTTCCAAAGCCAAGATCTGGCCACTCAAAATTATTTTCCCTCTCTAATGGGGTGATGCAGACACCATGACCGCAATAGGACATCAGGTTACAGTCTGGTTCATTTAAACTATTTCTTTACCAGAAGTGCAGGCAGTCAGCCATAAAAGTGGCCAAACCAGGAATGTATTGTTCTAACATTTATGCAGTTAAAAAAACCCAAGCAGAAACCCTTCAGCCATTCTATTCCGCTTTGTGAACTCTTCTAAAGTTTTGCAAAGACAGGATGATATGGAATGTTTCATTTACAATAAAACATTGCCAGAGAAAATTCTGAGGGCATAAGCCACATTTCTGGAAATTGCAGTGACTCAAGTGACCTCTTGTTCTGACAACTACAATTTTAAGCCTGGACTACTCTGATCTGTAACCAAGATAGGGAAAAAGAAACAGTGATGTGGGCAAAACAGACAGGACTGGATTGCATCAGAATATGGTGGTTTTTTTCTTGTCCGACCCAATATAATACATAACTTTGAGATAAAGTGTAGTAAGAAAACGGTGAGGACATTTCCTTTCTCTTTAATTTAGTCTGTTGTACAATTGTTTCAGGTTGGTCATTTGCTTTCAGGACTGTTTGTATTGTACCAGACTAAGGGCAGCCGTACCCCTACGGAATCCTATTACTGAGAAGCTGTGTGGGAGTTCAGGAAACTGGTGGTCCATCCCCTGCACTGAGCTGATCATCTGTATCCTAGACCATCCTCAATACAAGTATGCTTAACTGCTCTTAAAACTTCCCATTTCCTAAAGCCTTTCTAGTCTATGACCTTCCAGGCTAACTTATTGTGGTGTTTAACAATCCTTTAGGTTGGACAGCATATTCCTAATGTCTATGCTAAATGTCCCATGCTATAAAGTCACCTAGGTATTTCTTGGTTTTCCTCTTGTGGCCATGAGTAGGAATTAACCATCTGCTCTTCATTTAAGGAGAGACTGTTCAGTATTTTAAAATCTACAATTATTTAAATATATATCCAATATGATAAAAGGCAGTAATACTTGAAGGGTGAGGATTTGCTGTATTGGACCTAATTAGTGGTGTGTAGGCTCACTGTGCTTTCTGTGTGCCAACCTACCACTTTTCCTTGGTAGTAAGACAAACCCTCCCTTTGGCCTGTATTTGCACTGGTACAGACAGGGAGATTCTTGCCCTGATCTGAATTTTTGCACTTGCAGTGCAGATGTGGCAAGGACCTGGGGTGTTGTTAAAAACCTGTGTCCAGTGAATTTGTCTCAGGCATAAATTTTTCTCCTTACACAAGTGTAACCTCAAAATGAGCAGATCCTACCATTGCCTAAAACTGTGGAATCCTGTAGACCACAGCAATATCTCTGCAGATCAGGACAACATTTCATTCAAGGTTTTAACCTCTTTAAAATATTTGTAATTACAAAAGCCAAATTATATTATCATGTAATGCTGAAGAAGCTGAGTTCTGCTGAGTTAATCCTGAGTAATACCTCTGCCTGTAGAAGAGAGTTTGACCTCAATGTTTGTGACAGACAGGATTAATCAATTTAAAATGTTTTCAGTATTTCAGAAACATGGAATGTTGTACGAATGATAAATACTAGTTTCCCTAGTTGAAAATGCTGTGTAGAGGGATCTTAGTGCAAACATGGTAGACAAGGGTAGTAAAAAGTCTGGGATAGTAAAAACTCAAGAGCAACTCAGCAGAACAAAATTAACCCTAAGAAATAACGAGTAGGTTTCAGCAGGTCCCTTTACTTCTGTCCCCCTTCATGCTTTGAAACAGGATTATCACATACGCAGACTGTAGAGTGGATCTGTGGCATTTAAAGAAGCATTTATGGGGCCTAGCAAAAAATTCAGAATTTTGCCTACCAACTGTCCAAAATTTTCGGAATCATTAACAAAAAGGGATTTTTTTTTAGCTCATGGTTAGAGAAAAATCTTCAGTGTGATGTCTGGGCTGCAGAACTGATGTTGTACTATCTTATCTAAATTGCAGAGATACCAGAGAACTCCAAAGTGTGAATAGTTTTGCTTTTCTTTAGGTCTTCTTTAGATGACAATAACACCTTTATAACACTTCCTTCTCATTCAGCTAGTTAAATGCTGGCCACATTCTACCCTTGATCATTGTACAAATCATCCTCTGGTATTAAATGAGAAGTGACTGGGCCAGGTGTGAAATACAGGCTTGGAAATTCTGCATTTCCTTAGCCTTTCTGTAGCTCCAAACATCCCTGGTGAGATCCAGCAACATATTCCTGAGTGTGAACTAGTGATTGCTTCCCCAAAGGCATGCAGCCAACACAGTCTTATTTATTGGTTTCATACAACCCTAAGTCTTCAGTTTGAAATTCAGTAGGATTTTTACAGAAAATTCAAAGTAAATGGATATTTCCACATGGCTTAGAAGAACAGAAGCCACACAAAAATGGTAGCAGCTCTACATCTTGTACTCAGTACTCTAATGGAAAATCCAAGCACTAAGTTTCCCAGTAAAACTTCTCAGAGCTAATTTTAATGTAAACAAACTACTGCTTAGAGTGCTAATGTGTTTTTTGCTGTGACTTGTGAGACATGTTTCACTGTTTTATGATATTCTTTTGTAGGTGCAATAGCAATCTATTGCATACATAACATTATATTTTCAAAATGCAGTATTTTTTAATGTATGTGCCATTGTTCTAGAAATCTGAATTGCATATAAAAATTAACATGAAATTTTGCATTGTAAATTGGCTTTTAATGTGCAAATTATGGTGCATCCATGAACGTTTTGCATCAAAACATTGGGAAAATAGACATAAATTGCGTTTTTTCAAAAATGAACTGATAAGGAGCTATTGGGAAAATGTAAAATATGTGAGAAAAGGAGGAAGGGTAGATAAAATGTCAGGACTGACATTTTTGTCACTGCTCATTTACATTTTTTGCAAATGAAATAAAGTTCAAGAAAATGACAGACCAGCTTTTTCTTTCTTCTTTCTTCTTTTTTTCTTTTTTTGTTTTTGCAGCATTTTTAATAATTAGGGTTAGACACTTACTATCTAGTGCAGAATTGCTTTAAGCTGTTACTTCCAATGAAAGTTTTCCAGAGGAATGACTTTGAGATTTGGCTCCCCCAAAACATGGCATAGGACTCTTCTTCATGGAAGAATTCCTTCTGCTTGAAATGGGCTTTGCTTCCCAGAGCTGCAGTGGGATGGTGTAGCTTTAGTCTGTGCTCATCGAAGTCAGTAGGAAGTCTTGGAAGTCTACAGAGCAGCATCAACCTCATGGGAACCTTATAACCAGTCAGAAGCCTTTTCTACACCAGAGCCTTGGCTGCAAATTTTTTGCATCAAACACACAATCACCAAGTCATCTAAATGCATTGGAAATCTTTGGAGCTGCAAAAGTACTCAATGGGCTTTCAGTTGCTTCTGAAAGGGCTTCAAGCCTCTCTCTACAGTTAAACTTGGAGCTCTGCAAATGCATTGTATTAATTTTTTATTAAAGTTCCTCTGACTTGTGCATAGAGTACAAAAAATTAAAAGCTGTTTTAATGATATAACAGACATCTGAATGATAATCAATTATTAATAATCTCTTTGTTTGCTTTTGCAGTTGATAGAGACTAGGGAAATGAATCCTTACAGGTGCTAAAACAGAAAGGCCATATGAGCAGAAGGTACATATGAATATAGTGGTAGAAACTATACCAAATAATACAAAAAAACTAAACACTACATTCAGATTGATATGTTGGAGAAAAATCAACAAAACCTCTATATCCGATGTGGAGTTCCACAAAGTCACTGGAGACATTAGAGGTCAATGGGCAAGGGTCACCCAGTGTTTATAGTAAGTATAGTGATGTTTTCAGATTTTTTAAAGCTTAAGTCCCTTACCAAAGTATTTGAAAGAATTTGAGGTATCATATAATGAAAGAAAAAGTTCTCTTCAGAGTCCTTGTCTTCACAATGAAGGATGCTATAAGCAGTTTCTGAAAGTGTCTCTGCTGACATGGACACTACTCAATTAACCGGACATAAACAATCTTGGATATATAGAGCTTCGTTTGGGAATGGTAAAGAATTATTCAGGGTGGTCTGCTTTAAAGATGACAGCTGAAAATTTCAAACGTTGAGCAGCTGTAATAGCTCCTCTATGAAGAAACCCAAAATAGTTTTGAACTGACTGGCTAGCAGAAGAAAATTTAAGGAGGGATTTGAGAGAGAACACTGAACTTGTGAATACAATGGGTGTTAGCCATCATTTTCTGTGATACAAGGATTTAGGAAGATTCAAACGAAATCCTGTTGAGCAACAGATTTGAAATGAACAAAGGGATGTACTTTTCCAGGTAACATATATTTATGTTACAGAACTTGATACCACAGAATGTTTTGAACTTGAAATGTATCGTGTCAAGGAGCTGATACATGCACAGATACTGTTTGGTAACTGTAGCACAGGATGTCAACTCCTGTTAGGGATCTCCTTAGCTGCAGAGTGCCAGTGCCTGTGCATGACCTGGCTATGGATCTGTCTTGTCTTCTTGCATTCATTCCCTTAACATCCACTACTGGCCACTGTAGAGACAGATTACAGGGGGTTGTGGACCCAGATGGACTGTGACCTGACCTGCTGTGATCAGAAAATGTTGCAATACTTTTTTTGTTGAAATTTTGGAAAGAAACACAAGTTTATTGAAATTCACTCTTTGACCTCTGTGTACACAAATTACCAGGAAAAAAAAAAAAGGAAAAAAAAAAGTGGTGTAAAACCAGACAAATTTTTAATGTTAAGCCTTTTAGTGACTTTTACTGAGTAATCATTAACCTACCATCATGGTGAGAGACCATTACCTATAAACTGCCCACCTGCTGCATTTGAAGGGACAAGGAAATGGGGAAGGGTTTTAATGTATGTTGCTAGTAGTTGGATGCTCATTAATATATCGGGTTCATTCATCAGACCTATACCTTTTACACTCAATTTCTAACCCTTATGATTTTTTCCTATTTCAACTGGTATTGTTGGAAGAATTCCAGTTTTGTTGAACTCTTTGTCCTGATAGCAAAATTAACTTAAAAATGCTCTCTCCATCAATAAACAGTTGTTTTAAAATGCAGAAAGATTTTTTTTAAACATCTGGCTTTTTAAGGCTTGAGTCATGAAAATTTTTATTCAAGTTCAGTAGAAATTAAAGCATTAGTGAGTAGAAATCTACATTTAGTAATCACCTACCATAAGCCATTGTGAATGATAAAATAAAAAGGTGGCAACAAAATAATAGTTGAAAATATTTTGACATAAATGTTGCTGAAAGATAGGTTCTTCTGAGAAAAGCAATTGAGAACACTGTTAGGTCAAAATCAAGAAGTTTGCATTAGAGAAGTGTGTGATGAGCAATGTGCACAAAAATGTCAATAAAGGAGGGAGAAGATCAAGTATATGATGTTCATAGGCCATAATCTGCATCCAACTGAATTATGAGGTAATAATATGTAAAAAATTACCTGACCTTCAGAAAACTATTTAAAACCCCTTTTTTTTTTTTTTTTGAGACAGATGCTTCACAGTTTTTCATGCAGAAGCTGGAAGTATTTTAAAATATTAATGTCTCTCTGTGCATTTTCTGCCAAGATGGATTATGATATTTATGAGATTGATTTTGTTCCTGCCTTTGCAAATTATTTGTAATGACAGAATAAAAATGCACATCAGAATCCCCTAATATTAATATTCTTAAGCTTAAGTCTTAAGCCTACACTTCTTGTGGCTGTGCCACAAAGAGGAGATTCAGAATTCAGCAGCTCTCAGTATGCTCTAAATAAACAACAGCCAAAGCCAGGGCCAGCTACACTCCAGCAACACTATCAGTAATTCCCCGTACCCCTTTTCCTATGGTGGATCCAAATGAGTGTTCATGCTGGCTACCCCCATTCCTCCTCACAGAGCTGGTGGGACAACAAGGGCTGATCTCCTCTGGCAGAAACCCTGCACAGGACACAGGGCCACAAACATCTGCTCCCACACTGTCCCCTGTCCTGGTGTTGGCTGCAGAAGAATCTCCCATGGAAGCTGGATTGCAGCTGCTGCTGGGGGTGCTTGCAATCAACATGTACTGTCATTCAGGCCATTTTTCAGCTCGAAATGTGACTCTGTAAAATATAAAGTGGGCTGTTCATGATTGATGAACTGCTTAATCTTTTAGGAGATAAAGTGAGAGGAATCTATAATAAATATCTACATCTGTATATATTTCCCTTTAGAAAAGCCAAGCAGTCAAAATCAATGGAGGCTCCAGCTTTTTGGTGATTCACTGCTTCTGCTGAGCTGACTACTACAAGCAGAGTGTGAGCTGGAAAGTCTGATAATTCCTTAACATGTGTGAAAAAGGTTTCTAAGCTCCTTCACCAGCAGCCCTTGGAGTAGCCTTGTGGCAGGAATGGAGCAAGTGGAGAACACAACTGAGGGAGCACAATTATGCTGAAGCAGAGAAGGAATTATTTCACATTTTCCCTAGATGTCAGAAAGTTTATCTGTGGTCTTTCAGAAACAGTCAAAAGCATCAGCTCTGCCCACCCCCCAGGTGAAAGTCACGTTAGTAGCAGTAAGAAAACATTCCATATTTTGTTGTGAGACACATGAAAATCATAACATGTCTACTAGAGCTTTGAAGTGAAACACAATGATAGGACAGAAAGGAAAACCATCTGGACAAGCTCTGGAGCTGTGAATTGTATAAACAATTCCTAGAAGATACTCTTAAGGAAGGTTTGGTATCTGCTGCCAACTTTTCTGTGACAAAACCTTTTTCTGTGAGAAAAAAGATGGGAAAATATAGCTTGTAATTGAATGTAAAACTGGAGGCTTACATTACATTTTGTCAAACAGGTCTCACTTACTCTGTTTGAGAGTATAAGATGTAGGACCAAAGAGAAACAACAGCAAAATACACTTAGCATAATCTACAAATAATCCTCAGATACAGAGGGAAACTATATAATATTTTAAAGAAAAAATCCTCTGGATAGCTGGTAGAAAACTTTATCAATTCTTACAGACATTTAAAATAAAAACGGAGAATTGTCTGCAGGAAGTGAACTAGTCCTGCAAGAAAAGGAAAGAGTTCTTTTGGGAAAAATGTGGAGATTTGAGAAAAATCCCACAGAACTCATGCTGGTATTGTGCTGACCAAAAAACATGCAAGAATATTTTTTTTTAAAATTTAAAATTCAATACAAGGCAGAAACAGAAGAAAAAAGAATTTTTTAACTGTACCGAGAATATTAAGGATAAACTTACAGTAAGCTTGAGCTAATTTCTGAGGCAGAGCCTGGAAGCATTTGGCAATGGAATTATTCAAACACAGAGGTGACCAGAACCTGCTTGCAGTGACTATTGCACTAGTTTTATCAGTGAAATTCAGCTAAATAATTCATTAGTCAGCAAGGCAATGAATAACAACAGGATAGCACTAAAAAACAATATTTATGATAAAGCTGTTTCATACAACACATTAAATATCCCAGGAATTTCAGATATTTGAAAGGTTTGGACGTTCACAGACACGCTTGCAGCCTGTGTTGCTCGGAGGTCAATGGACTTTGAAAACTACGTTGAAACAGCAAAGCAAACACTAAGGCAAATGAAGATGATTAAGACCCTATCTTCACTACAAAACCACACCTCTGCACTTGAGAGCCTCAGTCACGTGTGCAATATGGACCAGGAAGATCACTTTCACAAAAAGACTGAAATTTGAGGGTGTTCTCATGAATTCAATCACCTCTCATTATAGGACTGTGAATTGTGACAACAAAAATGGTGAGGGTAAAGAAATGTAGCTGTCTAGCAAACCTTTGGGTCCCACCACCAAGCAGAGACAAAGAGGCTGCTCATTTGCAGACAATGAAAGTAAGAACCACCAAATGATATAAAAACTGTAGTACAAGTCAGAGAAGCCACATTCACTCCAGATAAAAGAAGATATTCCAAGTAGGACTACCATCCTTCTGTTTTCTCATGAATACAGATTATTTCTCACTTAGAAATCTTGTCTGGCACAATATAGAGAAACTGTGTATTCATCTAAGATTTGGAGGTATGCAGCAGCCCTTTTCCTGGGAAATCTGACAGTTGTGCAGTGACAGTGAGCACGCGCAGTTGTGAAGAGAGGCTTGACCTATGTTAGAAACCCTGGACATTCCTAACACATTGGAGACTGTGTCTCTGTGTGTAGAGTAGGCTTGATGTTTCTCCAAGAAGTGCTGTGTGTGCACAGTTTGATGGCACAGCCCAGAAATTCCAGTTTCATTCTGCAGATGAAGCACAGAGAACTTTTCCTGTGCTAAGTGACTCGACACTGACAGTGCATAACTCCTATTCAAATCTGAATAATTGAATAAAGGTAAGAGCAGAGTTGCATCTAGCTCTGCACCTTGTTTCCAATAATGACTACTAAGTAAGTTTCCTGAGAAGGTTACAAGGGCCCTCTAGAAGCCCTTTCCAAAATACATTTTGGGTATCTACTGATAAATAATTCTGTGACTTCCTAAAATATTTGATGTGGGTTTGTATTGAATAGTCCTTGGTGTCCTTTTCTTCCATGAGTTTATCAAATTCATATTTTGAATTCAGGTACATTTTTAGCATCCACAATGTCCTGACACAAGTTCTATTGGTTAATAATGTGATGAATGAAGACATAGGTCCTTTTGTTTGTCTGGAGGCTGGCATCTTCTGGCTTCATTTGATATCTTCCAGATTTTGGGCTGAAAAAAACAGTTATTTCCTACTCACCTTGTTCAGGCCACTCCTGATTTTATTGTTCTCTAGTATATGGGTTTTTTTCACAACAAAATCTTTAGTCTATTTTATTGTTCTTCGTCCCGTAATCACTTCACATCTTTATTCATACTTGTTGCACTTATCTGTATCTTTTACAGGACTACTATATCTGTCTTGAAATGGACACATAACTATAAACACTGCTGAATATGTGGATACGTCATGTATTTATGCAACACAAGAAATAATATTTTATATTCTTGATTCCTTTTGTAGTGATTTCTAGCAATGTTTGTCCTAATTTTACATTCCTCTACAGTGAATTTTTGTTGCCCAGTCATTACATGGTAGGAAGTTTTTATGCAAGTCTGCAATCAGCCATAGTCTGTATCACTAATTCAGTGCCATCAGCAAATATTTTCATCCTTTTTTGACACTCTTTTCTGATCCCTTGTGATCTGTGTTGAGCAATGTGGACTTCGGCACAAAGACACGTAGGACTCCATGTGTGATCTCTTCCTACTGTGAGAGGCAACTAATACGTTACCTCCTTTCTTCCTGTCTTCTGAACATTTCTTCATGTCTGATTAGGGAGCCTCAAGGGAGGCAACTCTTTAAGTGCCTTCTGGAAATCCAGACAGATGGTATCAAACAGATCTGTGCTGCCAACATTTTATTGACATGTCAGAGGACTTTGGTAGATAAGCACAACTTCTCTTTACAAAAACCATGTTGACTCTTCCTCATTTTACTTTATTTATCCTGATGTCTATGAAGTCTGTTGTTTATTATTTTTCTTCAGTTTGAACCAGTACTGAACGTCTGCCCTGCAGTCCTGCTTAAAAACTGGTGTTGGGTAGTGAGCACTAAGTTTAGCAATGGCTTCCCTGGGCTGTCTTTAATGACAGTATATTAAATGGATACACAGTTAAGCAGCTGGATCCCTACCTTTGATGCAGGGGACAACTCCAAGATGCTGTGCCCATGGGCTGAGCGTGTGCTGCCGGGATCACTGCATTTGAGAGGCCTCTTAACAAAAATTCTGCTGTGTTTACTCTCCTGTGGATCTCCCTTTCTGTGAGCAATATAAAAGACAACTATTCATGTTTCATTTAGAACAAATCAAAGCAAAACCAAAAAACAACTCAGGCAACATGTAGATTTGCATTTAACCAGAGATCAGGCTTTTCAGGAATGGTGAATTTTGCTGAGCATATTAAAAGGCTGTTTGTTTGGTTATACCAGTTTTACAGTTTGTGACTGTAGACTTGACTGGATTTGTACAATGCAAGTAAAGGCTAAAATTAAAAGCAGATTTAAACCATGAGTGAGCATTCCACTTTAGCAGTTGCGTATGGACCTGAGAGTAGTTTGGCTTTCTCTATTTTTGTGTTTAGTATTCAAAGCATTCAGACATGCTATTACCTACTCATTGACTGCCAGATAGATTATGGATAAAATAGTAAATGCTTTACTATGTTAAAGGCTCTTGGATGTTTGGTTGTTTGGGAGGAAAATAATGTAATCCAAAAAGTTGCTGTCGCGTTCCACTGTGGGGAACCGCGGAGAGTTATTTTAAAAATGGATGGTCTGGAAGTAAATTAAGCCAAACGAGGCAAACATTGTATCTGAAATATCGTTTATTGATAACAAAAAGGAGAAGGAAAAGGAGTTGCCCAAATGAAAGAGAACTAGAAGGGACGGAAAAAAAGAAATGAAAATGGAAAAGGAAGGGGGGAGAGGAGAGAGAGAGAGGACAGAGAGAAATAGAGGGTGTTACCAGCAGCGAGGCAGGGCAGTGCTGTCGGTGTCCAGATGACAGGGCAGTGCTGTCGGTGTCCGGGGCTGTGCTCGCTGCCTGCCCGCGGCCGGGCCGGCTCGGACCGAGCCTGCGCAGCTCCCGGCGGGCGCGGCTCCCGCGGCGACGGCCCCGGGCACGCGGTGAGAGGGGGCTGGGATGGGCGGAGCAGGAGCCGGGACAGGGTCGCGGCGAGGGGCTGGATCGGGGCGGGAGGGTGGGCAGTGACGGCTGGATCTGGCAGCAGGGAAGGATGCAGGCAGCCCAGGCAGGAACGCAGGGCGAAGCGGCAAGGCGGAGGTCAGGGGCACAGGAGGGCAGGGCAGGTGCGAGGGCGAGCCAGCGAGGGCAGGAGAGCCAGAAGGCGGGCTGGGGCTGGGGCTGGGGCTGGGGCTGGGGCTGGGGCTGGGGCTGGGGCTGGGGCTACGGAGGGAGGGAGCGAGCAGGCGCAGCGAACAATAGTAAACCCCAGCGAGCAGCAACGCGTTCGGCTTTTATATCCACCTGGCCCCACCCAAAGTCTTCCCGCTAACAGGGAACCACTGGCCCGGTCCAACCTTTCTTTGCCGTCCATTGGTGGAGACATTTTCACGACCTGATGGGAGAAGCCCCTCCACGGTGCCTCCACAGTTGCTAGTGGATTCTGCAGGTATTTCCAATAAGACAGCCTGTACATATATATAGCAGTTTTGATCTATTAAATGTTTGTCAATTATATATCTTGTTTTGGGGGACTTCCTCGCCACTTACTCAGCAGAAATATCTTTCCAACACACTGAGACCATACTGATTTGTAAAAATGCTAGTAGTCCAGGCAGTGTGTCTTTCACAGCGCTGTAATTTCAAAAGATATTACTGGAACAGATTTGCCTCTTATTATTTTTGTACATTGCCTGTGATTATTGCTATCATAATTTAGAAATACTCAAGTGTGTTCTCCATCATGCACACTTTCAATCTGCTTGATCCTGTCTGTTATGAAAGGCACAACTTTTATCTTTGTTGCTCTGCCCACATGCTTATGCAGTTGTTTCCTTGATATTAATAATTTACATCCTGTTAAATTCCTCAACACAAATGCTTTGAAAATGCTTAGTATATGCTATATCACCTCATGGTGATTTTTATCTTGCTAATTTTGTTTCTGAAATTGTATCAGTGAAGGAGGGAAAGCCATTCTCCACTTGTAAACATAAAGTCCCCGGACAGTATTGTCTTTGTGTTTACAACCATCCAGATGGCAGTGAGTGTGAATTTTGCATTTTGATTGAGATGGTTAGTACTGATGTGAAAACAACAAAATCCCCCCATGTTTGCAGAAGGTTGCCTACTGACTGCATCTGGCAATGTAGCAGGTATATCATTTATTCCATGTACAGAGAACATGTTGCACTTGGAAAACATAACCAAATATGACGGTTTCTGACTCTAATCAAGTAGTTTCTTCTGTGATGAGTGGAAATTGAGGCTTGCCAGAAGTATAAATTGGTAGAACAACCAGTAACAAAAAAGCAGTGAGCTGTTTCAATGTTAAATAATTAACCAGCAAACATACGTACAATCAATACTGCAAGCAAGTTATGTTAATGCTGAGGTCTTAGCAGTTTCAAGAGTGCATGCTTGAAAATTGTAGTTAAATACAAGTGCAAAATAGTTTTATGACTCATTTATTCAAGCAATTACTGCATTTTTGTACATAAGAGCTAAATAAAAGGAGGAAAAAGGATAATTTTAAAAGAACTTGATATTAATTTTCTTCAGTAAGTGATGCTGAGATGTAACAGCTGCATTATATTTTACCCTCATTCTTTGTGCAGATTTCCTTTTATCACAACTGAATCATTCTTGTCTTCCTCTTTCTATTTTAGTTCATATTTACAGATTTTATCATCCACTTTAGTTTGCTATGAAACTAAGAAGCCCAGAGTCTGTACTGTGAAAATGGAACAGTGTTAACTAGTGGAATTTGCATGCTAGTATTTTTGGTTTTCTGGATTTGTTTATTTTGTAAGTGGAATTTCTCAGAATTCTCTCATGAGCACAGGATCATTCAATGGTAATATTCATCACCTTCATTAATGATGAAAAATAAGAATATGCTAGTGAACTTTTTAGTGGCAGAAGGCTAAAGAAGGAAGAAAGGCAATCCTTAGGGACCTGAGGACTATAGGGTGGAAGTTAGAGTAAAATCATTGCACTGGAGTTCAGTTCCATTTTAGGCCTTGTCACAGAGCTTGCATTTACACCATCTCATCAGCTTCTAGATGGTGTAAAAATCCTTTCCCTTCAGAGTTTGCACATGAATGAGAACATGTACCACCTCTACTATATTGTGATTTTCTTTCTAATGGCAGTCACTTAAATTCTACCTCCGCCATCCGAGATATCCTTTGTGTGTCTCCAGGACAGAACTGTGACTCCTGAACCAAGATGTTTGGCTCATGGCATTATGCCCAAGTCTGTCTGGGCTTTTCTCCTTCCTTCAAGTTTCTAGGGAAGTTCTACATTCAGGGGGAGAAAAAACCAGGCACCTTATTTATTTACTTATCCGACATTTCCAGTGGGCCTGAGGTGACAAGAGTGGATCATATGGACTGTTTTCTCAAGAAAGAGCCCTCCTTGAAGGCTAGATCAGTTGGCTTACTTGGTTTCTGGGTCCTATTCCAGTGTCCTATAGTCTGTGGCAATGCCGAAGCCTTGATTAGCTGTTAATGGAATGTGCTATGAATGGTTTGGGTTGGAAGGGAACTTAAAGATCGTCCTGTTCCAGCCCCCCCGCCATGGACAGGGACACTTTTCAGTAGATTGGGTTGTTCAGAGCTCCATCCATGTTGACCTGCCCCAGGGATGGGGCATCCACAACTTATCTGGGCAACCTTTTCCAGTGTCTCACCATCCTCACAGCAAAGAGCTTCCTTCTAATATCTAATCTAACCCTACTGTCTTTCAGTTTGAATCCATTCCCCCATATCCCGTCGCTACATGCACTTGTAAAAAGTCCTTCTCCATCTTTCTTGTAGGCTCCCCTCAGGTACTGAAAGACCACAATTGGATCACCCCAAAGCCTTCTCTTTTCCAGGTTGAACAAACCTAATTCTCTCAGCCTTTTCTTGTATGAGAGGTGCTCCATCCCTCTACCCATCTTGGTGGTCCTCCTCTGGACTCGCTCCAACAGGTCCATGTCTTTCTTGTGCTGAGGACCCCAGAGCTGGATGTAGTACTCCAGGTGGGAATAATGACCGCCACCCATTGGAGAACCTTTGGCCATTCCTTGCTGCTGTTCTCAGGCAGCAAGCATAGCTCTGGGAAGTGACATGCTGTTCTTGCTTACCAGCAGCGAAACTTTAATCAAAAAACTTCCTCCTGTGTTTCCTTATTTTCCTTCAGAATTACATCTACTCATTGTGTCTTTTAGCCTTCATCCCCAGCAAGCAGACACAGAGGTTAGGGAAGTTTTTCACTAATCTAGAACTTGGCACATACCTAATCTTCCCCATCCAAGAAAGATTGATTCACCTTAAAGAATTAATTTGACCCTCCAGCTATGAAGAAGAGCCTGTTAGAAATGATGAGCAGTTTATGGCATAGGAGTAGAGCAAAAGCAAAACTTTTCTAATATAGTAAACCAAAGATGATTGTGATGAAGAGATATTTTGTGCTGGAAAAAATATCCTTGAAAAACTGAGGTTGAAAATAAGAAAAACCTCCCAGAGTTATAGCACCGGGGTTTTGAAATAATCTTCTTGTGTGGCCAGAGGAGGCAAATAATATGATTTATTTGGAGATGAATCTTGACAGTGTTATTAATTGGATTATATTCAGGTTTACATGTGATGGCAGCTTGGACTTGGTGACTTTTGCTATTCTTTTCCAGTTCTTACCCTATACTCACCTATTCCTAAAGCTGAAGAGCAGTTTGGCCTAATTTCAACAGTCAGAGAATTCATAAGGAACTTCAGACTGCAAAGGAACTCCCAGGTGAACTCCACATGATGGTCTTGAAGTCAACAATAGCATTAGATAGTACTCTTACAAAAAACCCCCCCAGCTTCTCATCACTCTGTGCAAGCTGATTGAGAACCCCTTATTCTTCTTAGAATGAAATGGCTCATCAGTTCTAGATTTCACAGTCTGTATTTATTTATTCTTATGATTACATTGTCTTTTAGCTTGAGTAGAACTTCTTTCTCCTTCATTTTTTTAATCTCTTGATATACTTACAGATAAGTTTTATCCCTTTTCAATCTTCAAGTCTTTATTATTCTCTGGAAAGAGACTTTCCATTGTCCTTTTCACACTAGTAGGCCCTCTGGATGTGACTGCAATCTCATTACCAACATATTGATAGAGCAACACTAACATTCATTTTATTTTAATTTTTCTATCAGGTCTTGAAAAATTCAAGTTGAAAAAGGAGTTTACAGAGAGAATTGGCTTTCCTACCTCTATTCAAACTGTTTATTTTTAGCTGAGTATTACTGAATATGGAAACAGTCCAGTTTACATCCTGGTTTGATTTCCTGTTTACATGAGCCAGTCTGGTGTGACCATCGTATTTCTGGACCACTCTGGGAGCTTGTGTGCAGCCTTCCTTCCACCTCCGAGGAGAGCTGCTGTACACAATGGAACTATTGTTGTGCTCTCTGATAATGAAATATGAATATTGTTGGACTCAGTATATGCTGAGCTTATGTCACTTTGTTATAGTGCAAACCTTTCACTGAAATGTGGGGAGAAAACTCATGTTAGAGAATACAGTTGAAACTGTATCCATATTTGTTTGAAGTTAATATAAAACCAGATCTGGTCATATATAGGGTGGCTCCCTATAGTATAATTTTTTTGTGGGCTTGAGGGGGAGTGATGTCTTTGTTTTTACTTTTTTTTTCCCTTTCCCATCTGGTTCTGTTTCCCAATCTATAAAGCTCACTATTTCCCTTAAGAGACTATTAAAAATATTTTTTTTAAATCTACAGAATAGTTGAGAATCTGAACTGGCCATTATGACTACTAATGGTCATAACAGCAGGCATTTCATGGGAGGGACTCTTAGAGAGCTCAGTTTCACCAGTCCATCTAATGCATTAGCAGTCTCTGTCCTTGTTATTATTATTTTAATAGGATTTTCAGAATAAAATGGAAGAGTATGTGCATTCAGAGAATGCTCATGCCAGGTAAAAGAGCAGTGTTTAATCATTTTGGCTCAGATTCTGTCTAGCAATTTTTTGTTTTATTTTCAGTAAAGATGCATTTTAGAGAAGAGGGAATACTTTAATGTGTACTGATGAATATAAAACTAGAGACAAACTATAAACAGACATCATCATTTAAGGATGATACAAATATTGCTATGCTAATGGATAAGAACCCTGAAACAGAACTGGTTAATTCTTTTGTTCTTGAGGCTGATTTACAATAACTAAACAAGATAGATGAAGCAAAGCTCGTTCAGTTTTTACTAATCTTTCAGATTCACTGGTGCAAAAATTCATACTAAGATTATTTTTTTTCCAAGGGATACAGCAAACTTCATTTTTATTTAATTGCCTGTTTCAAAATCACATTTTGAATGAGTGCCTCCCATTAGAACATCCAGATTTTTCCCTGGTGTCTTTGAAACACGCCAGTTTTTTAAATAATGCTTTTTTCTGATACTTACAGGCAAAGATTCGAGAGCACAGATACCTAGCATGCCCTGTGCACAGGCTTACCTTCTGCTGCTGCTATTTCCATTTCAGATGTGCTGCGGCTGTGCCTGGGGAATACCCTCAAGGAAAGCTTTGTCACAGGGAGGCAAATGAGGTTCCCCGGAGCAGCCCAGCGCAGTGCTGCAGCTGGCCCGCAGCAACCCACGCCCCGTCACCTTGGGTCAGAGGCGCTGCCTAGGCACAAGATAGGGTTCAGAAATTATGTGTCCAATTTTAATAAGGTCAAAAGATATGGATGGAAAATGGCTCCTGCTTTTCCTGATCCAATAGCACAAAGCAGGTCTCCTACTGCATTAATAGTGACATGTATAAATAACAGTCATCAGGCGTCTCAGGGATGGATTTACAGTGAGCCTATCAAACAGCAACTATCAAAAGGGGACACAGCAATTAATTGGAAACCCATATGTTATTTATTTTAATACTGTTAAAAACTTGCAGAAAATCTTGATTGTATTCTGAAATACTTTTTTTTAACTCACAAAAATCAAAGGAAGTACCTCAATCAACAATCTTTAATTAAATGAAACTTAAAGAAAAAAAAAGCAGAAACATTTTAAGTCTGGACAGTATTCCACAGCTGTTTTCTTTTTAGAGCTGGTCATGGTAGAAGATTATGCTGATGATCATAATGCACACACTTATTTTTGTTTCAGTTGCTTGCTAGCAATACCTAAAAACCACTTTAAACCTCAATGCTGCTTCAGTAAGTGCTGCAGCAAGAACAAAGTTTCTTCTATGTACTGAAACTGTGTGTGTATGGGGTGGGGGGGGGGGGGGGGTGTATGTTACAGTTAGACAGGATTCCAAAATATGCACTGATCATGAAAATCAGTAGTTCTGGTCTAAAATATTTATTACCTGCATAAGAAATGTCACATTTAAAGGGCTTTAGCAATATCACACAATGAATCCCAGAAGATGGTAAATAAGTAAATAAAAACTAAGCAAGGCAGGTAAAATTAAATTGTAGTAGGAGTATTTTCAGTGGTAATTACAGGAGTCTGTCATTGCTGAACTGAGAGTAATAGAGGCAAATGTCAAGAAATCCAGCAGTCACATGGCACTTAATGAATATGAATGGAACATATTATACAGACACTGATCAAGTCTTTATGACTCATTTAAAATGAGATTAGGTGCAGGTTTAAATCAGAGATGCAATTTATTTGTAGTATACAAAGGATACTCTGTATCTTCCTCAGATCTGTTGTCTACAATACCTTTTGTTTTCAAAATCAGGATTTTGAGACTCCATGGGGATTGCTGTCTTTTAGTTTGTTACTTATAATCTAAGTGGTTAAATTGTAGCTGAAGATCAGCCAGAAAACTTGATACATTATTTTTATTCTCTTCGGAAACAAAAGTTCCTAATACTGAAATGTTTCAAGGATAAGAGTATACAAAAAGTATGTGATACTGATATTCTTGAATGTTTAATTTAACTGTTTTCAACCAGCATGAAACATTTTGACGTTTGTGGAAAGACACATTGCATTTCAGTTTGCCAGATCAAAGACAAATGTTTCACTTGGACTTAGTTTTTATGTGTACCCTTGAGCTGTTCAACAGCTTCCTGGCATTTATACTCCATGCTCCAGTTCTTTCATGTGCTGAGTCCCTAACCCAAGTTGTGCTGACTTCAATGGTAAAGACATTTCTACATCTGTAAGTATAACAGTGCATTGTTTTTGTCAGAAAGCAGAAAAACATCGGCAAAACTGTTTCCTGTGGAAAATGTAAGTTTTACAGAAGCAGCATTTTCCATTGAAACACCACATTTTTAGAAAACTTCCAACTAACTGCACTTAAAATATGTTTCAGGAGTCTTATTTTGAAATCTTTGAATGCTAACATCTTTTTTTATCCTAAATAATTTTGATTACAAAAACTTTTCACACACACATTATAGATAAAATTAATTGAGCTTTCATGTATAGGATACATTGATCATAATTTAATTATCATTTCAGTATTACATTATTAATTATACAACACCATAAAGTGTTATGGTGCATTATGGTTCTTTTGCATTACTCCAAATAGTTAGTGAAAGTCTAAGAGTCTGCAGATTATTGCAAAGGGGAGAAGAAACTGGTGGCAAAGTGAGCGATTGTTGTAATGTAGTCACACAAAATTACAAGGAATATACAAGATCTTGTTTTGCTGGACAAAGGAGGAATTAAAACTATAGGAGGTGATGCCCTTACTCAGAGCTGTGGGGTTCTTTCATCCTTCCCTCCCACTCCAGTTCTTTGATTTCTTGCTGAAGCACCCTTTTGGGTAGATATGTGCTGGGTTTTGAACACATCTCCAAGCCACAGAGGCATTGAAGCCAAACAACTTTGACGTGAGCCTGTGCTCCATCTCAGCTTGAGGGAAACCTCTGAAGCTTGGTAAACTGGGATGTGTGGTAGTTCCACCCACTGACTGGGCAGCACCATGGTATGCAGTCCAGGAAGCACATTTACCAATTTACACCATGTTTACCTTGTGGGAATATGAGATGCCACCTGGAACAGAAAAAACTATCTTCCTTCCCTGCAGCAGCTGAAGTAGTGCACGGCAAGGCAAAATGAGACTATAGCAGAGAAACTGTAGGTGATTTACTTGCTTTCCTTCAAGGACCATACTTGTATGGATTGTTAAGATACAACTAGAATTTTCTTCTACAGATTTGGGTTGAAACTTCCTGTTCTATCTATAGGGTGAGTAATTCACACTGTGTGTCTGTTTTTCCGCCCCTCTCCTACAGCTACACAAATATGCACTCATGCACACATGCTGCATTGGTCAGATGTCTGGGGTTAACCCAGATGTATGAGCCTCAGACCAAAAGTCTCAGTTAAAATGCTATTTTTGCTGCTGAAGCTTTAGGTGTCTGTTCCTAGCACAGACATGAGACAGCCTCCTGCAGCATTTGCAGGGCTGTGGGAGATAAAACTGGTGCTATCGGGTTTGTGCTCAGGACTGTCTGGCAATTCTCACAGGTACAGGTACACATGCACATGCAGACAATGCCAGGCACAGTTCTCCATGCTATTCCTAATTTCTTTGTTTCATATATACCTTTGTTTTGGCTAGTGACACATGCCTAGTTTGGGGGCTTTTTTGTCTTCTGGGACTGTATAACCTTCTTATCAGTTAACCCAAATGAAAGGCCCCTGTTATACTCACTGGTTTACAAATTTATTACAGTTCAGTTACAGATTATGAATGAGGCCAGACTGACAACTGGGTTCTTTCCATGTCAGGCAATAATGATATCAGATTCATCACGATCTTTCTTTTCCTCCTCTATAACTCGGTTGTGTGAATAAACGAAGAAAACCATATAACATTTAAGACTTCATTAATTGGTTGCTTAGTCTCAGGTATCACTTTTCTGAAGTTACCTGCCATCTGGCACTGGGAGCAGGTTTGCCAGGACAACTGCTGAGCAAACAGCAACCTTCCTAAGCAGATGGAACTCCAGCAAGGTGACATGGAAAAACTATTTGGCGATCCAAGCCCCAACTATCCTTGTGGTCTCTGGTCTCTCTCTAGTTTCTCTATTTCCCTTTAAAGCTGCTTTTTGGTATTGTAGAAAAGGAGGTTTGGAGAAGGAAAAAGAGAAGGAAGAAAGGGATTAAAACAAGAAAAGCAGGTATCCTTGTGGCTCTTTGGGGTCAATTGATTAGCTTATTATGGAAGCTGGTGCAAAGGACATGGAGAGGAGACTGAGCTTTGACAGCTGATGTGCTTGTGTGGAGTGCTCAGGCTTCACTAAACCTCAGCACAGAACTGATGCCCTTTCCCAGCTCCTTCATGTGTCCTTATGTCTGCTATATATTAGTTGATGAACATCAACAGCTAAAAAACCGAACCCCTTTATAAGGTGCTGAATTCTGCAGCAAGTTGTGAAAATGCGAAGCTCAATTTTCCAACCTACCCCTCTGCCAGAGATGGCTTCTGCGTCTGTAGCAGATGCAGGAGAAGGAAATGTGTGTCTACGCAGCAGCAGCTACAGTTCAGGGTCCTACGCCATATCTCAAAGCTTGCCTCCACTAGGAAGATGCTGAGTTGGTAGGCACTGAAGGGGCTGAGGGTGGTAGTTTGCCATTGCACTAATTCTGGTGTGGAAACAGTATTCTTTGGCAGCCTTCTAAAACAGTAATATCTTAAACCAACACAAGGAAGACCAAGCTTTTTGTAGGTTTCTTTTGGTAACAAAGCCAGATTAATGTAACGATCCGAGAAGAAAACACACTGATTTTCTATGGACTTATATTGCAGCTGACTTGGTTCCCTGAGCTGGTTCAATGTCCTGTCCGGCAAGGGGTTGTGTTGGTGTGACTGCAAGTGCCACACACTCCCGGGGCAGGGAACGAGCAGTAGAGAATAGGCGATTGGGCAGGAGTGACTTAACCAGGTTATGCTTCTCAGCATGGGCCTTTATCATCTGCCTGTGTGGCAAAGTTTTACTGGATCAACAGCATCACTCAAGGCTGTGAAGTTCTTCACCTATAAAATTACATTTTAAAAGACTTCACTTGGAATATTTATTGAGCTTTAAGACTATACATATGCACACCTCTATAACTGCTTTGCTTTCCTGAAGCAGAAGTTATAAATGTCATCAGGACACCAAACATGAAGAAGTTTAACTTTTCCATATAATGTAAAGAATGAAACAGCACATTGCTAAATCGTCCAACACCACGCAAGGCAGAGATTTTAGACTATGTTTAAAATAGGAATGCGCGGGGTTCCTGAGCCGTCCCGCTGCGGTGCCGAGGGGTACGGGACCCTCTCCCCGCCTGGCACCAGCCCGGAGCTCGTGGACACCTGCCGGCGGCATGTGCGTGATTCAGCTTCGCCTGCGGACATTTTTGTTAAGCAGATACCTATATCTATATCTATGTATATATGCACACGCATACATATATATACTTCATAAAGAATATACACTTACATATATACAGATATAATTAATATACAAACACACAAACATATATATATATATATATATATACTTAATATAGCTACATACAAATACGCGAGGAGCGGTTCCCAGCCAGGTGTCCGCGCCCGTCCCCGTCCCCTGCCCCGTCCCGCCCCGCCATCTTCCCGCTGTCCGGTGTTCACCGCCGCCGCACCTCAGCACCGCCGCCGCAGGGGACCCCCCGGCACTTCCCACGGCTGCGGGCTTCCCACCCGGGGCGGGATCCTTCTGCTCCGGGCGTTTCAGTGGGGACGCTGCGTGAGCCCCCCCGCCCCAGGACGCGGCGCTGTCGCGACTACATGTCCCGACATGCCGCTGCCTCCCGGCACGGCGCCGCCAGCACCCACCGCCGCCCATTGTGTTCCAGCGGGAGCAGCTCCGCTCCCTCGGCCTCCCCCCCGCGCGCCAAGTGGTCCCTTCCAGCGTTCCATGAGGCGCCCTTCGGGCGGTCCCATCCACGGGAAACAGGGGGGTCGGAGGAGCGGGGCGAAACGCAGGGCCCAGAGAGCCCTCCCTGGAGGCCCGGGCGGCCGGTGATTGGCGTGCGCGGCCGCCAATAGGGCGAGGCGGCCGTCGGGCGAGCCAATGGGAGCGGCGCATGGTCGGGGAGGGGCGGGGCACAGGGAGAGGGCGGGGCGGGGCGGGCGCCGCGCGTGCGCGGGGGGGGAGGAGGAGGGATCGTGTCGTGTCCGTGTCGGCTGCTCCAGGGAGGGTCGGGCGGAGGGAGGGGAGGATGGAGCGGGCGGCCGGGCGGCCGTGAGCAGGGCGGGAGCGGAGCCAGCAGGCCGCGGGCAGGCCCGGGCGGGGGAGAGGCGAGGCAGGGAAGGGAAGGAAGGCAGCCGGGTGACGGGTCGTGCGGCGGAGGGGGCATCGGGCGGAGAGCGGGCGGGCGGCCGGGGCTCCCGCTCCGCAGGGCGGCCGGCGGGGCAGGATGAACCAGGAGGAGATCCTGAGGAAATTCATTAGCGAGTCCAGGCCATGAAGGACACGGACCACAATGGGGAGGACAACTTCGCCAGCGACTTCATGGTGAGGGGCGGCGGCGCGGGCGGGGCGGGCGGGGCTCCTGCCGCCCCCTGGGGCGGGGGGGTGACCCCAGCCCCTTCCCCATTCCCCCGCGAGCGAGGGGGTGTCGGGGCGGGCGAGCGTCGCATCGCTGGGGGCGACCTGCTATTGTGTGCCCCGGTGCTCGGCCGGCTCCCTGTGCCCACCACCACTTCGGAGCTCGGCGGGGGAAGGGAGCGTGTCCGCCTGGCATCAGCCTCCTTCCTGCCCCCCACCCCTGGGAGGTTTGTCGCCGCGGCCCCGGCCCTTCGCCGCTCCTGGGGAGGTGGTGGTCGTGGGCTCTTGCAAAATTAACCGGGAGGTTCCTCGTCCTCCCGCCCCGCTGCTTCCCTGAGCACATAAAGGGGACAGAGGCGGCGCGGGGGGCTGCGAGCGCTTCCTCGCCCTTGCAGCCCCTTTTCTGCAGGATTGCCGTCTATGATGTCAGCTGGGGATAATCGGGCACTCCTTCGCTCCTTCCACTTTTATCTGCCCCTAGAGCTGCCTGCTTGAGATTTCTCTTTTTTCCGAGGAGATGTGTTAAATGTATTGATAGTCCTTGGAGGAATATTCATCTTCCTTTCCCTAACATCTCCCATCCCCCATCGCAGCCCTGCCTGTATCCCTCGTCCTTTCTTCCTTCCAGATCAGTTCACCGTCAGTCTTTGGTTAATGTGTGCGCTCTGGGAAAAATTGTGTTGGAGAATTAATGCTTTTCCTGGTTTATTTTAGCTGTTTGATTGAGCTGTTATAATATCTCGGGAGCTTTATTTTTTGAACTGGTGGTCTGAGCGGTGAACAATGATTTTGACTGGGTAGATGTTGCTGGCACTTTTCAGTATCATTTAAATACTTAATATCAAAATGCAGTTTGACGCACAGAAGAGCTGAAGGAGAGCGGGTTAGTGCCCTCCGTATCTGTTTCGTAGCTCGCTTTATTATGCGTCACTCTTTGGGATTGAAAGCACATCGTTAGCCCTTTAAGCTGTCAGTCTGTGCTAGTGGTCTGGGAACAACAAAAAAAATCTCAATATAAGTGTCGCATCGGAGATTGTCCGAAATGTGGGGAGGAGGCCGCGGATGTTGCGCAAGGCGGAGGGGCGCTGGGAGCGCTGGCAGGTCCAGGGGTGGAAGAGGAAGTGGACTTTGGGAAGTAACGAGTTCATCCAGGGTGGGGAGGGAGCCCGTGGGAAATCGGCCATGCTCTTTGGGCAGGATTTTGCAAATACTAAAAGTATGCTGCTGAAACATCTGAGTGTGTGGGAAAGGAAGAGAGAAACGTGTGAAATGAAGAACGGCGTTGGAGCAATAGGACCCTTCTGAATCTTTACATGAGAGCTTAAAGGTTACAGAATTGACAGAAGCTTTTCATTAAGTCATAGTTTTAGTAATATAATTGGTAGTTAACACGAATTGACATCTTGCCTTGTACTGATGAGTCCGTCTTGTTCATGTAGATTATATGTACTGTACAGAAAGGCTGGCCTAGACTAGTGCAAAATGCAGAACGTTTTTAATAATCTCTGTGTTAAGTACTTGTTCTAGATCTCCTAACTTGCTTCTACCATTTCATATCTGATAAATATCCTGATGTTTTAGCTTTGTTGTAGTCAAATGGTATGCAATACATTTTTTATCATCCTTTCTTTGAAGCAGTGGCACCTGTGTACAGAAAAATAGCTTTTGTTTCAATTTCTCTGTTTGACAGCATGCTGTTTCTGTAGCTTTCAACTGTATAGGCAGTGAATTTTCCCACTGTTCTCCTGTAGCAGTAAGAATACTGGTAAAAATGGCAAAACAGGATTATAGGAACTAATGGGCAAGACATTTCAGGAAAAAGGTGTGTTACCTGAAAGAGTGTTAAATATTTTTGGGAGAATTGTTTTGAAAATTTCTTTTATCCTCTTAACACTTTGTATTTCAAACTTTCCTATTTGATTTTTGTATCAGAAATTAAAGGAAAAGCAGGAAATTAGGATGCTGATCTTCAGCTCTAATATTCACCTTTATATAGTAAAGCAGACATAGATTAATGTAGTGACAAGAATCATAATTGCTGATTTTTTTTTCACTATGAATATGTTGGGGTATTTTGGGTTTTTTTGGGGTATGTGTTTTTGAGTGTATTTGGCTGTCTTAACAGAGCCATGCTTAGGTCCCCTTTGAAATGATTGAAGAGGGAGAAGAAGAAAAAGGTAAAGGGGATATAAATTTCAGTATTCTGTTTACTTAAAGAATTAGTAGATATTTTTTGAGGGGTGAGAAGGGAGGAAGTTGTGTTTTCTCATTTAAGTGCAGGACGTTCTGTGGCTGTTAAACAGTGGCAGGTTTGTGGAATAGGAATTGCTGTTACTCATCGCTTCATTTCCAAGTCAAAATGGAATCTAAAATATGAATGGAATAGTGAGTGAATGCAAATGAAAATGATTCTTTACCTTTAGGTCTTTATTCCCTTTGAATGTGTTGAGTAATAGGCTTAGAGAGTTGTGTATAGGCCTCAGTGAATGAATTAAAAGTACGTGATGGGTTCCAGGGAGTGCTGGAGGAGAGGTAGAGAAGCTAGAGGTGTGCACAGGTAGGCTGATAAGCCTGGCTGATTGCTATTGAAAGTCCAGAGTGTAGATGACTAAGACTGCAATTTAATAATGGCATTGACATACCTGGAAACAACTTCCGCTGGGAAGGTGGAAAGTTGATTATTATCCACTCCACCACTGTCTTCCCACCTCCCCCCCCCAATAACAAGATAAATTCTATAGTCTGGGCACTAGTAGCAAGTTTGTTACTGGAAATCAAATGTATTTAATTAGTTTGCACTAGGAAGTAAGCAGGACTTACTACTAGATCACTTCAGTACTCTGGGTGTACACAATTAGGATTAAATGAAGTGGATAGTTTGAACACAGGGTAGACATATCTGGATGCCTTGCCAGTAATCATATATATGTGGATATAGGGGTAAGTGGGCTTTTTCCTAAAATAATGTAGGTTAGGATTTTGTTCTATGGTTGCAGTACATCCAGGAGTATACTTTTTCCTGGGTTTTTGCTGACATTGCTATTTGGGCAGAAGGAAATAAGTATAGATTGCTTCCTCTTGGTGTTTCATGCTGTATGAATACAACCAGCATGGTCTAGGTTCTGATTTTTTTATAATGAACATGTGTCTTATGTCAAACAAGGATTGGAAGTCAAAGTTCCATATGGAGGAAAAGAAAACAGCTTTTCTAGATTCTAGAATTTATAAAGACCTTGATAAATATTACTTGCTGATTTATTTTTTTATTTTAATTTACCCACAATTAACAATTAATTTTTGTTTTCATATGTGATAGTCGTGACAAAAGCATTCTGACACTCTCATTTCTCACTTGATGTAGGTTGCCATTGTTAGAGGAGAACTGAAATATGAATAGTGTGGAGCTTTACCTTCAAAGATCAGATGTTATGTTTCAATTGTTTTGTGGTACATGACCGTCTTGCTTCATTTTTTGAGTTATGTATCTGGCTAATCTGTTGTCATGGAACACAGTGGATGGATGAGAATGGGTTTTTTTGTGATGGATGCTGTGTAAGGAATCCTCAGATGCTGTTTGGAGGTAGTGGTGTCAAAATGATCCTGTCTTAAATCATCAGTCTAAATAATAATGATTTTTTTTTGACAACTTCGTTACACCTAGTCACAGATCTCTTTATACCTTTCGTCAACGAGGGCACAGGTAACTAACAGCTGAATATTGTGTGTGTGTGTTCTGTTCAGTCTGTCTAAGCTGAAACTTTTAGGTTTGGAGACAGTAAAGTACTCAAGGTGCTGTTTTCTGAAGTATGAAAGGGAATTTGTATGGGTCTGATTTGAAACAGGAAAAAAGTAGTTTCTATGCTTTTTATCTCTAGTTGGTTTTATTTTTGAAATTTTTATGTTTAAGCACTTCTGATTATTTTGTGAAAATGCTATTTAAAAAAATGGGAGATGGAATGTGCTTGACTTGTAAAGATAAAATGTAGCTGATCATAGGAAGTGCTGCACCAGATGTTATAAAACTTTCTGTGTTTTTTGAGGGTTTTGTCTTTGTTTTGCTTTTTGGTGGTTTTTTTCAGGAAAAGGCATTTCTAAATGCCTCTAAATTTCTAAAATGCCTAAAGTCTGCTTAAAATGAACTAACAATCTTCACTATACTAAATCACCAATTAAAACTACTAAGATTCATAGTGAAAGCCCCCACATACTGATGCCAGTCATGACATACCTTTTGTTCTGGTTCTGGAACAGCATTACGGATACCAGAAATACTTATTCAACTGTAGCACTTCAGAAATGCCCCTCTTAAAAGCTTGTCTGTGTATTAATGTGCATTTGCATAAGCCTTTCTGATTCAAATACTATTAGTGCACCTTTTGAGTATCTGTGAAGATCTTTCAGATTTATAAGGCAGGCATATAATCTGCAAACTTATAAAACTTTTATCTTTTTTTACCATCTCTGCATTATTTTTTTAAGATCCCACTATATAGATACTTTTGGAAGTGATGTTTACTAGTATCTGTTTAATGAGTTTCATGCTTGTAATATGTAGAAATACTAATGCTTTGTCATATATGTTATAAAATGTGTGCTGTCTTTCCAAGAGAAATTATTTGTATCTGTAAAGGTTAAACTGGGAAAAAATGCTTTGGTACAATCAACTAGATGGTAAACTGTTTCTTGAAACTTCAAAACCAAGATTTAATTGGTGTAAGCACAGGTTTGCATGGAATTCTTGTAAATTGGGTTCTTTTGAAAAAACAACTGTTTGGAGCACTTATTTTCCCTAAAGCATGACAGAAAGAGTAATTGCCTTGGAGAAAATGACCCGTAAGTGTGTTGTACAGCTGATCAGTTAGAAGAAACCCTGCTCTTAGCAATGTGTTAATAGGTCATAGACAACTGTCATTTTAGATATGCCTTGTGTATTTTTATCATTTCAGGGTTAAATAATGGATCTGTTAGTAGTCACCTTTCATATTATGCTTAAATTTGCGTGCAAATGTATTGCTAAAGTTTTGTTTCCGTTAACTGTATTTCATCTGTATGCTGTTAATTTGTATGTGAGGGCCACACTCCAATACATGACATCATTGTGTGTGGTTATAGTCATTGGGCCTATTCATAAAGCTTCTTTTACATGGACCAAACCTGGCTGGAGCAATGTGACTGGACAGTCATTTCAGTAAACCCAAACTTCAGAGGCTTCTGAAATTTTGTGAAATACTGTTCATTAAATGTTATATGAAAATACAATTTTACATGAAGAATCATTCAGTTTAAATATTCAGCTTTTTTGTCCCCTTCTGAGGAAATGAGTGCTGTTTCTGTTGCTTCAAAGATGCCATTCTGAATTTTCGTAGAGGCCATTGAATACAGCCACAAAGCTGCTGCAGTGACCCTGGGGTATAAGAACTTGCAAACTCTGCCTAAAATTGCAATTCTTTCAGGCACATGAAACTAAATCAAGTCAGTTAGGCAATGCTCTGGGTTGTGTCAAATAACTTGTGTGGTAATAAGTTCTGTTTGCTCGTTTTCCAAAGACAGCAGTGTGTAAGTCTACTGTTCTCATAGAAAAAAGGGTTGTTTACGGGCTTTGCAGAAAGTTAAAGAATCATTCAGGAGGAGCAAATGGTAATGTTGACCTTGCACCTCATGGCATGCTACATGCACACCAAATAATTTAAATAGCCTGTCAAATACATACTTTGGTTTTATTCTTACCTCAATTCTACAGCACCTTTTGGTGTATTTAGTTACATATGTGTATAGATAGATAGGGATCAATAGATACCTATATATGGATATGTCTCTTGTGACCGTAGTTCATGAACCATAGACCCTAACCTATCGTTGTGTAGCTCCATGTACGTGCTTATATATTTCTATATGTATGGCTGTATGCCTATGTACTGTTCTGCATATGTCACTGATCTGTAGTACAAATTTCTTGATTTGGAGTGCATGTAATTTACTTTAAAATTGCAATAGGTTCAGGGTGTTTTTCCTTGATGCTGTTATAGCGAAATATAAGTTATCAGCTCTGCAAGCAGGGGAAGGTTAAGCAGATATTCAGATTATCTAATGTGTGTACATTTGTTGATCATAAGGGCAACAAAACTCTGAGGCTTCTGTATTAATCTCTTAAAGGCATTGGTTTGTAATAAACAGAAATGATATTTTATCTTCTTCACTGTTACTATTTAAGATTGGTGGATTTTGCATTGTGTACTGCTATTACTGTAGTATGCTTAGTACAAAGGATATTTTGGCACAGGGAAAATAGTAATGCATTTCTTAATGTTGGGAAAAGCTGAAAGTATAGGAGTACCTTGGATATGCATTTCTAGAACTGAAATCAGAAGGTAGAGGATGTTTTTTTCTTAGTCTTATAAAACAGCCTTCATTTAGGGAGAGGCATCAGTGTTAAAGGTCAGATGAGGAAGTAAAGCACAAGTTAATTAGGTAGAGCAGGAGCTCTTTGTGCCATTAGGAAGTGCAGTGTTTGCATCCTGGTGTTTTTCTCAAACTCTTGTACTCCACAATTGCTAAGATTATGCCAGCACAGGCTTGGATAACTCAGCTGTGTGTGTTTGCCCTAAATGAAGCATGGACTTGCATTTCTATTTCTATTAACTAGCACGTGAATGTTGCAGAGAGATTAAGCTCTTTGTTTTCCTGCTTCATCTGACAAAAGAACTTGCTAATATAAACTTAACTCGTGAATTATTTGTTTAAATTTCAGCAGTCAGAATGCGTTTATGAAAGGAGAGCACTCTGGTATGGCTGTGGAGTTTTGGATCCAGAACCTAGAGCCCCAGAGAGTGGCTGTATTGTTGGATTTCTGTCTGGAGTCCCTCTGCATCTTCAAGAAACCAAATTGTATTCAGACCCAATACTGCTGAGACAATACAAGTGCAAAGCCAGTAGCTTTACTAGGGAAGCTGAGAGTGCAGCAAGGCAAGGAAAGAGTTGTAAGAGCAGAAGAGCACAGTCAAGTCTGTCAGGCTTTAGGACCATCATTCTGGGTTGGAAACTGTTGTTTTAAAGTATCTCTGAATACTGGTGTCAGGATGTTTCAGTCCCTGAGGTTTGCATAGGAAAGTTGCTGCTTGCATCCCTGAGGGCCTTGTTCTAGCTACCCTTTTGTCATCAGCTTTAGAATGCAAAAATTCTTACACAGCTAAAAAGTTCAACTAGAGAAAAATGTTTCCCAAAAGGTACCAGATAAATGGAGGTATAAATGGATGACCTAGTTTAGTTGACCTAATTTTTGCTCCTATCTGTCCTCCTACAAGCCAATACTTTTAATTTCTTTAAAAGGTAATTTTATTGGTGTTAATTTATGGGAAGACTTAAAGCCAATATTGTCCTAATGGAAGTGTCTTGTGAAAGTAAAACCTAGAAGAATTGAATTATCAGCTCCAAAAAGTAGCAAGGCAGTTACTTCAATGGAGAAAAATATCTGGCTATTATGAGGACTGAAGCTGTGAATGATGTTGCCTCATGGGCTACACATGTCATTAGGAACAAAAGCAAAGAAACATGTTTCATTCATTCATTCATTCATATTTCTGGAAGGAGGCATCAATAATTTTGAAGGAAATCCTACCATAATGCTTCTGACAGTTAATTTTCTATATTAGTTTTACTTCTGAGTTCCCTTAGTTCTGCAGAAAGAATGGCATTGCCTAGTGTTAGGAATGTGCCAAGGGCAACTACATGAGTAGACTGAAAGTTTTAAATGCTGTATGGATTGGTTGGATTGTTCAATTTTTAATTTGCTATGATTTGGAGAAATCTTAACACCGTTGTTAAGTTGTTAAGGGTATCCATATAACTTGTGGTCCTTCCTTTTTGTCAGAAGGGCTATATGCTTCATTTTTACATGTTGGAGAGCAGGCCTTGATTCCTAAACATTATTGGAATTTATTAGTTTTAATTGCCTGATCTTTGCTATGATTTTTGGTGTCTAAAGTCATGGGTTGGAAAGCATCAGTCTCTAAGGGGAAGTTAACTTGGTTAAAACCATATTGCTTTAAAGAATGTATGTACTACTTTAGTCTCTTTCATTTAGTTATGACACTGAACTTGCCATTTTAAAACAAACTTTTTAACATTAACTTCCTTTTTATATAGTCTTGTAAGGTGTAGCTGGGTTTGTTTTTCTAAGGTCAGAGTACAGTGGTGTCCTCTTGAATAATTTTACATCTTGCTGTATTTGTCCTGCTGTCTTGTCATTCTTGCTGCCTCATGTGGATGACATCTGCTTTTTGTTTTTCTTCTGAAAATACACAGATGTGTATTTTCACATACTTTTCATATTTTTCAGATACTCTTTGTAATCATGGGAAGAACAGCTTCTATGTGGATCAGTGAGAGAGTGGGGTTTTTGGGGGTCCAGAGAGGTAAATAACCATCTTTCAGCTGTGCAACTGGGCTGCAGTGGGAACAAGGGGCCAAGGCTTGTTCCTCTGGGCAGCAAATACAAACAATCAAAGGGAGGCTGGAAGGGATGTGGTACATGAGTGATGTCTTATGTTCCTGCTTTTATTGAGGTTGGGCAGTCAGCACCTCTGCTATTGTTGCTATCCTTGCTATCTTTCATATTTGCTTTAGGGTCAATATCGTGGATGAGAAATTAATTTCTTGTGCTGAGCTGAATTAGTTCTAGGTTCTGGTTCATGCATGTTTTTCTGGACTTACTGGCTTGATTTC
This sequence comes from Corvus cornix cornix, assembly GCF_000738735.6. NCBI lineage: Eukaryota > Metazoa > Chordata > Aves > Passeriformes > Corvidae > Corvus > Corvus cornix. The sequence continues at coordinate 11,521,459 of NC_047057.1, read as the reverse complement.
CAGCTACTTCTCACATTTGAGAGTTTCAGGGGCCTGTTCCAGAATTTTCATATTGTTTTCCATTGTTGATTATATTTTTAAATACATTTTGTCTTCCATTATGATAATATGGCATTATTTTTATTCTTCTGATAGTTCTTGGAGGACGCAGCTATCTTTGAACAACAGGGTTCCAAACTGAAAGGATGTTTCATGGGTTTCCTGTCCAAGTGTTCAGAGGAATTGTCAGTGTGGATTATGCATCACGTTTAAATGACTAGTTGCTGTGGGAACTGCACTGCTCTTGAGAAGCCTGAATAGTGTTCTACTCTGTCCTAAATGTTTCACTTCTTATTTCACTGTGTTTGTAATGCATAACCCTGGGATGGAACAGTGTCTTTCTTTCCTCAAGTGTGTGGGTAGCACGTGTGGTACTTGGGTATACCTTCCTACTTAAACAAATGTTCTTATTGGCTTAGTTGTCCAGTTGTCTCACTGCACAAAACTGAGAGATCAATTAATATAAAAAGCAGAACAGACAGAGAAGGGCAAGTGATAGGAACAGTGCACTGCATTTAGACTGTGGATAGACTGGGTCAGAAGTTGATAACTGGCTGCTCTGTGAGTGAAATTGATCATGGAGATGTCTCAGTGGTAAATATATCATGTCCTGCATATTTGTAGCGCATAGCTCTTTTTTTACTGTTTTTACACATGTAGAAACTAAGTCTTAATTCTTCCTTTATTGTCTACTTGAATCTTCACCTTCATGCATGAGAAGCAGGATTACAACTGGAAGCTATGCTTTCGTTATTACTTACTCCCTCATATATATTCTGATAATTTTAGCAAATAGGTAATTGTTAATTGAAATGAATACAGTTGTCCAGTAGGAGTACTCAAGGGAAGCATTTAGCTCAAAATAAAGCTGGAAAACGAAACACTGTTCTGGAGGGAAGGGCATATGTAGGTTAGTTGAACTGCTTCAAGAAACGGAGAATTCCTGCAGAGCTGAATTAATTATAAATTGCCTATAGGGCAGCACCCCTATTGCACAAACTGCGAAAGGAAGGAAATCATCTCTTAGATAATGTAAATGTCCCCAGATAAGCTCTACGTATTCAACAGTTACTTGTAAGATTTCAATTTTGGTAGTTTAGGTGGTTACACAAAACTGTGTGGATTTTTATTGTGACCAAATTATACTGTAAAATTAATTTTAACTCATATTCTTTGAGGTTGCATAAACAGAACTGTGACGTTAATGGACATATAGGGAACTATATGTAAATGTTAATGGAGAAAATGACTGATTTTAGGCAGGTAGAAGGGACTTGGAAAGTACTACAGGCACTCACTGGAATTTACTTTAGTAAAGAAATGTGGTGTTTTATAGATGCTGTATTTTTCTGTTATTTCTACTTCATGAAGACTATGCCCAGAAAGGAGAAATATACGTTGTTTCCTTTAACAGCCCTTTGCTACAGAAATTCTTTAAGTGCTACACAGGCACTTAAAGCTTTGGACGTGAGTCAGCTTTTCAAACTGAATGCTCTGAAATAAGTTATTAAGCTGCAGGTTAAGCCCTATCACAACCTTTTGTATTTTCCTTATAAACAGGAGTACTTTTCCAGAGGCTATTCCACAGAACTGCTGTGGGAATTGCCTTGGCATTCTGTAGTAACACTGCTACAGTTGCTTCTTCAACTGGTGCCATGTATTTTCTTAATATTTTGATTAAGATGATGAAATGTGAGCTTTAATTTCTTTTGCCTTTTGTGGCGAAAATGCAGCTTGCAAATTATTTGGGATGTAAGCTTCCTATTTTTGTTGTTCTGAAAAGAGCAGGTGAAACTGTGGCAGAGAAGCCTAGTTGTATTTTGTACAAATTACAGAAATCTATAGCCTGTTGATAAATTATTTAACATGGGAGACCAATAACACAGAAAAAATGTGTGTATCCCAAAGTCAGCAAGCTGTTGCCATAAATCAATGTGATTTCCTAAAGGGAAAGAATATTTCCTTTTAAGATGCTAGCTAATTCCACTACTAATTTTAATATGGAACAGCCTGAATACGAGCTTGCATTTGGTGCCTTATACATGATTAAACACTATAGTATTTTTGGTGCAAGGCTGTAGCAACATGTCTTTCTGGCACGGCACTTTAAAAAGCATTAGCACTGTTTAAATTGGTGATCGTGTGAAAATGAAGCCAGCATCCTGTTTCTCCAGCCTTACAGCATACATAATGGGCTTCCCTTCCTGTATTCATAGAAAAAAATATCCCCTGTCTGGTACATTAAGATGCTATGGTCATCCAAAGGATGTGGATATAAAAACCTCAATGATGATGTTTTTAGCTCTTATGGAGAAAGGTAACTTCCAGATATATTAAGTGTATATGAGATCAGGATTTGTTTAGAAGTGAGAAAAGCAGCAGTGAAGTAACAAGGGAATTCAGTGAAGGAATATAAGTAGGTAAAGAGCTGATTTATTTCTACAGACAGTACCTTTTGAACTAAAAATGGCCATGTTTTCTGCCAGGTAAAGGATCTTCTAGGGCACGTCAGGGAGGCGTTGGAATTGGCTTTTGTAAATAAATGCAAAAATTAGTTTCTTCTATTCTTTGTGTGCCATGTGGTTTATGTTTTATTGGGCTGTTGTATTACTTTCCACTTTAATGCCTCCAGAACTTGATGCTGAAGTCAGGAGTTTCCCAAGTTATGTACTGGTGGTGTAGATGGAATAGTTTGCATGGAACACCTGAATAAGACAAGTGATAACAAAGCAGACAATATTTACTTTTTATCTTGGGGTTTTTTCCTTCCTTCCCTGCTAACAGATTCTTGTTAGTGTGGTACTGGAATCTGGTGTTTATTGGTGACAACTGAAAAGGTGGAATGTTCTCCTTAGGGGAATGTAGCTGTATTGGTTTTGCATGGACAGATTTTAGTTGTGGTTGGGGGCTACAGGAGTGGTTTCTCTGAGAAACCACCTAAAACACAATTCCCCCATGTCCAACAGAGCCAATGCCAGTGGCTCCAAGATGGACCCACTGCTGGCCAAGCCCGAGCCCATCAGAGATGGTGGCAGCACCTCTGGGATAACATATTTAAGAAGAAAACCCAAAAAAGTTATTGCACAGAAGTAATTGTGGCCAGAGAAGAGCAGAGTGAGAATATCTGAGAGAAACAGCCCTGCAAGCACCCAAATCAGTGCAGAAGGGGGGGCAGGAGGTGCTCCAGGTGCCAGAGCAGATTCCCCTGCAGCCCCTGGTGCAGCCCATGGTGAGGCAGCTGTGTCCGTGCAGCCCGGGGAGGTCCACAGGAGAGCAGAGATCCACCTGCAATCCTTGGAGGGACCCCATGCTGGAACAGGTAGATGCTTGAAAGAGGGCTAGGACCCTGTGGGAAGCCCAACCTGGAACAGACTGCTCACAGGGAGAAGCCCATGCTGGACCAGGTTTCCTAGTAGGACTTGTGACCCTGTGGGGGTCACGTTAGAGCAGTCTGTTCCTGAAGGACTGCACTGCATGGAAAAGTGACCCACATTGGAACAGTTCATGAACTGTAGCTTGTGGGGAGGGCTCACTCTGGAGAAGATTGTGGAGAACTGTCTCCTGTGGGAGGGATCTCATGCTGGAGCAGGGGAAGGACTCCTCTCCCTGAGCAGTGGCAGAAGAAAAACATGTGATGAACTGACTGTCACTCCCATTCCCCATCTCCCTGCACTGCTTGGGAGGAGAACCTAGAGCCTGGGAAGGAGGGATGGGTGGAGGAAAGGTGGTTTTTGTTTTTAATATTTGTTTTACTTCTCATTATTTGTTGGTAATAAATTGAGTTAATATCCCAAAGTTGAATCTGTTTTGCCCATGTTGGCCATCAGTGAGTGATCTCTCCCTGTCCTTAACTCATGAGCCTTTTGTTATATTTTTCTCTCCCCTGTCCAGTTGTGGAGGGGAGGCCTAGAGTGGCTTTGGTGGGCACCTGGCACCAGCCAGGGTCAACCCACCACAGCAGCTTACCAACTTCATATTCCTGAACTCCAGATCTGTTTGGATGGAGATCCCAACCTGCTCTCCTTCCTGTGGTTGGTAGACTAGTGGGTATATGATTGTCATATTGTGTGGAAAGTTAAGTCCATAAAATCCTTTAATTTGCAAGCTGGACTTGAGAAACCCTTAAAATTCACAACACACCTTGCATAACCAAAGTTACCTGACTTGCTTCTGGAGATTATATCAAAGGCCAGGGAGGAAGGATTTTTGTGGAAGAAAAGAGAGAAATACTTGCTCATGTGACCTTCCTCTTGTATTCATACTACTGTCTTTGATTTGTCTTTAGCTTATTTGATCTAGCTTCTGGACATTATATAAACAAGATATCCTTCAGGAATTCTGTACTTATGTCAGCTAGTTGTTGAATCATCCTACGAAGTGTGTAGTTTTCCACTGGGCATAGTACTTCTGTTGGATCTTATGCAAATTGCAACATGTATTTTTGATCCATATCAACTCTGATCTGTCTTGAATGTTTTAATTTTGCTCTCTCTTTATGCTGTGGTTGGATTTTACTAATTATTTTTTCATTTCTACCCTCACCTTTACTCCTCTGTTTCTGCTACCTTATCCCTGGGCTGCTAAAATGATTTCCTTATATTTTTAAATCTTTGTTTTTTACTGGTTTTGGATGACAGAAGCCATTGCATCATGAGTGGAAAACCATGTGAATAAATTTCATATGTTTCTTCAACTTCACCTCACTCCTAGACTAGAAGCTCTACAGAACAAGCATTAGCTTTATATAGGTTGTCATGGATTTAATGAACTGAAGGTAAATGATTGTCTATAGTATAGTTTGGTATCCTTTTAAGCTCTGTGAGTGTTGCATGATCAGTTGTTGGATTATAAGAATATGTGTGTGGGTTTTGTCTTTTTTTTTAATTCAATGGTCAAAGTAGAACTGGCTGGTCTATTTGGGTCTTGGTTTCAAATTCAGTACAGAGTAGCTTAGCCACACATTTTATTGACCTTGTTATCCTCTTAAAGAAGAAGTTAAATTTGTAAGTGTTACCTGGCTCTGATAGTCACTAGCTTTTTAATGACTATGGACAATAAGATTTAACCAGACTGGTTTAAATGATCTTTGTAAGAATCTTCAAGCAGTGTCCCTTATGAATTTTCCGGCTATGATTTGTTCATTTCACTAGGAATAGTATTTCAGGGTTTGTATTGGACCAGGTAAAACTGCTTACAGGTCCCTTTCCTCAAAAGAGCCACTGTAGTGTTAAGCTGTTGTCTAAGCTTGGTTATTACAGAGATTCACTGAGACCAAAGCCTAATTTGAGTATTTAAAAATAAATATTGAGTCCTGATACCTACAAGGAGTGCAGTCAGTATTCAAGGGGAATAGCAGTGCAGCTTGCACTGGGGCCAGGATGCAACCTTCTAGTAAATGGTGTACTTGAGCATGCTCACATCCTGTGCTATTCACCATGATGCATCTATAAGAAGCACTTGCATCCTGATAAGACATTTTGATACTTCACTGCTCCTGTGAATTAATTCGCTTTGGCTGTAGAGTATGTGTTTCTGTATTTTGCATTTTAAAGCCAGGACTTAGCAATCCTGTATGTCTCATCCTATTACTTGTCATGCAGTTACTGTCTCTTTAGAACAAATGTGTATTCCTGTCTGGGCTTATTAGCATTAATAGCTGTTCTGGTTGCCCAGTGGAATACTGATGCACAATGCTAGAAACTGGGAATGAGAAGAAGGTAGCTTTTAAGGGAAGTCACAATGCAAGGATTAAAGAGGGCATTGCTTTAGAAAAGTGCTCTTGTTCCTTGAAGTCAAACTGCAGCAGCAGATACAGGAGTTGAGATTGAACTTAACTGACATGTTGAAAATTAATTGAGGTCTTTTAAAGGTATGGCTTTTGTTTGGAATGCTGCCACTTCCATTAAGGGAAAATAAGATTGGGAAACTTTGAGTCCTACTTAACTGTGCTTAAATAGTTCTCCTAGTAGCAAGTATAGGGAGTTCTGATATTTGGAAAGGGTTGTTGTTTCTCCCCAGTCCAAATTTCATGCAATGTCTATAGCCTATTTTCTAGCTAGAAACACTGCAATAGGCAGTCCTCCGCATCTATAGGAATTAGAAGTTTGGGGTTTTTTTCTGACTAAAGGCACATCTGTTTCCACACTGAAAAGCAAGTCACATAATTTTCATGGCTGTAAGCAGCAATGCAACTTGGTCCTTTTAAGCTGTGTAGTAACACGTAGCCTCATTTTTCCCAGTTGCTCTTTTTTTTTTTTTTTTTTTTTTTTTTTTTTTTTTTTGGTGTTAAAAAACCTCACAATTTGGTTTAGTCTTTGCTATCTTTGTGAAATTTAAATTCCATTCTTCCTTATCTAACTTTTCCCAAGAGTGGCTTCGATAGATCAGAGGAAGTAACTTTGGTAATGCAACTTTCCTCATTTCCTGTATTTTATCTGCTTATTTTGTCATTCTGAGGAGCTGTGACGAGCAGTTTCACAAACCTGAAGATTTAAAATTGGAGAAATGACACCTAATTATGCTTTTAGATAATGGAAATGTGAGTTCAATACTCAGTAAAATGCTATAATGTGTATGTTTCTTGAGGGAGATAAAACAACATTTTGATGGAGAAGGCAGCAGAGAAGAGTAAATGTTAGGAGGAAGCTGTTCAAAAAGAGGAGTTTGTGGAGATTGCATTGCATTTTAGCAAGCTAAAGCAGGAAAGGTGTTCATGGCTTATTTGTGTGCAGGTTGGCAGCCTGCTGCTCTCTCCATGAGTAATGTATGTTGAGGAATGTACTGAGTTGAAAGAGACAGTAAAAATGTGGAAGAAGTTCTGCTTGGGCCAGGAGCTGTCACCAGTATTTTACGCTCGAACAAGGCCTGACTCCGGTCTCTGCAGGCAGTGGCGTTTGAGATGCCAATCCAGCGGCTGCCGCTCTTCCAGGGCGTCCACTGACAGTGTCTCACCGAGTCACATTGTTAGTTCTGTGGCTTTGCTGAAATGGGTTCTGGTTTTCCAGAATTAGAATGTGAATTTGACCACAGCTCAGAATTTTTTTTAATGTGCATGTAAGCAGAGAAAAGAGGAATACATGACTGAGTGCTGAGCAGCTTTCCTGTTCCTAGATGGGCAAGTGTGGGCTGTAGCAAGTGTCTCTAGCAAGTTACTGTACAGACAGCATTTGCTCTGAGATGAGGAAGGAAAGACAATAAAGGAGATTAGTGGCTTGGGAAATAAGATTAAAGCAGCAGAATTGGAGTAAAAAGCTAAGAGGTGAAAAATTGTTAAAACTTGATGCAACAGTTAGAGAAAATCCCAATATATAATTAGCTGTTGTAATTGATGTTAACTATTGCCTCTGGTACACCTTGTCGGTAGGGTGGGAATGAAGCTCTGTCCTTGTGTTACTTCATTGTACCAGAAGCTGAACAGACTTGAAATAAGAAGCATGGCTCATGCCAAACTTAAAGAATCCCAAAGTTGTAAAGAAGGAAACCCCTCTATCCTTATCTTATAATCATGTAGATCATCAAAACCTGTCCTTCCTGTATTCCATATGTTAGCTTCTGCAGTATATGATGGAAGCAGATAAATAACGGTTTGTAAATTTATGGTTTTATCTAGACGGAAACTTCTTTAAAGTCTGAAGTATGCCTTAGAATTGTATCCAAGGTGGTAACTTGCCATTTTCTACAACGTAGAAAAGCCTAGAATCTACTTTGGCTGCTTTTTCCTTTTTCTGATGATTTCTTAAAATAAGAAACCTGTAATTTCCGTTCGATCTTTAGCATTTGTAATTTGCAGGGTTTGGATGGTATCTAAATATTTAGGTACATAATTAATAATAATGAAATCAGAATCAATAAACCACGAAAGAAGTAGTGTTTTGAAAAGGCTGCTTGTGTGCTGAGGTGATGGGTTTGTTACTTGAACACAGTAAATTAGTTGAATATTAATAGCTGTGGTGTTTGGTACAATAGAATAATATGACTGTGATTGTATTATGCTGCCTGGAAAGGATCTCAAAATGTTATAAACATTTTTAGGATTTTTTGGGAGGAGGTGTGGGATGTGTGGGTTTTCATAATTGGGAAAGAAGATGAGTAATGAATCTACAGATCAGTTATGTTTGTGCTGAGTACAACTGTATGTGACCAACCAATGGTGTTAGCAAGGTGGATGAAGATGTGATGTAAATAAGGCTTACAGGAAATGCTGAAGAGTTGGAATTTGGCCAGGATGTTCCCCTTGTTGCCTTTTTTGCTATTCTCAAGATCTACTTGTTCATTAAAATTATCAAAACAATTATCTTGGAAAGAGATGGACCAGCAAGCACAGTGTTATTGTAGGGCATATATGCACATGGGAAATAAAACCTGGAGTTATTTCTGTATTGAGGGCAATTTTCTTAAGATATCTTTGGATTTGCAGTGTAAGAGCAAAAGGGTAAAATTGTCTTAGACTTGCATGGGCAAATAGGATCTGAGTAAAAGACAGTCCCTTAAAAATAATTTGGTTGTAAAAAAATGAGCAGTTCAGGTGATCATAACTGCAGTTGTGGTTGGGAGAAAACAATAACATGAATGAGATTATTTTTTTGTCCTTTCCAGGGACAATGCAATGTTCTGTGCATGGTGCAATAGGTATATTAGTAATGGGGGAGGAAGATAAGGAGATAAACTTTAGGATCATGTGATGCTTTTCAGTTTCTTCAGGGTATTAAAATGAATTAATGTGTCAAATCAAGTGTACACCTAGTCTAGTACTTTATTGTGACTGGAGGATACTGTGACAATTAAATACAGCCGTGCTCCCAGTCCTTCTCAATGGCAGATTCTGAGTAGAAGCTGAGATTGTGTCTGTAGTATCAATAGGTCAATGAACACAGGACACCAGAGCCCATCCCTGGTCAGGACAGTGGCAGGTACTGCTACCTGGCATTGTTCAACAGGACCCTGGACTGCTTGCAAAAGTTTTACTTTTTTAGTTCTGTGTAATTTCCTTCCATTCAACTTCCTCATTTTCTTTTTTTTTCTTTCTTTTTTTTTTTTTTTAAAGTTCCTATTTCTAAGGGAAAAAGTTGTGGTGAATTTTTTTTTAGCCTTTTCCTGTCTGGCAAGAGTAACAGATGTAAGTGTGCAGTAACTGTAAGTGGTTCTTCAGGATGTGTCTTTAGCCAGGTCCTGTGCTTGGTCAAATTGGCTTCAAGGTGTTTTTCTTGCTGGGGGATTGAATGAAACATTCTCTGGCAAGTTGATCCAATATCTTCAAAAAGAAAGAAATCTGTACTTCCTACCCCTCTGAAATACTTAATTTCTTATTTTTCAACTTCAAAGCCTTCCCAGTGTCCTCCACAAGAACCAAGAGATTTCTTGTGTGTGCTACCACTGCAGTGATCAGTTCCTTGATTGTATAGGTTTCATACGATCCTGGGTGCATTAAAATGTATTATAAAAACTTGGCTTGCTTTTTCTCACCTTCCTTGTTTGTCTGTCTTCTTTTGTAGTGCATGATGCTGCTTCCCCTCTGGCATGCCCTTGCCCATTGTAATTTTTAGGAGTGCCATTAGTTTACAAGTATGTGGCCTTGCAGTCAAGTTTGAGTCCTTTAATATCAGTGTTTTCCTTTTAGACTCAAATTTAGACACCCTTGAAGAGGTCAGGCAGCTGGACTAGATGATAATTTTAGGTCTCTTCCAACTGAAATATTCTGTTCAAAACTTATAGTGTGCCTTAATATCTAGATGTAGTGCAGGTGAATAAAAAGACCTACCCATTTCTTCTGACAGCAGGCACTTAATGTACCTGAACTTTGACTTTGGCTCTGCCTTTTATTTAGGGTGTGGTGTTTCATGCCTATCGCAGAGGATTTTACACTGTGCTGTAATAATTTACATTATTGCTTCTGAGTCTAAGCCTCTTTAAGCCTGATTTATATTTTAGTAGAGGTAGAACCCATTCTTCTGGTTTTTTTTTTTTTTTTTCCTGCAAAAATGTTGGTTAGTGTTTTGGGTATTTCAGAAAGTAGGAAAAAGAAAGACCTTTGTCTTTCAGTTTTTTTAACACCCACATTCAGCATCCTATCGAAAAATGTGTTCTTTTAATCAGTAATGTTGCACAAAAGAGTTCTTAGACATGAGCTTCTTAACCCTACTGGCTAAGCTTTGTCTAGGGCTGTGTTTGTTCTGTGTCTCTTACCCACAAGTGCTTCTATTACTGGCTGCTTCTGTTGTGGCCCAGGGATGCTTTATAAGAATTTCCTCTTGGACAGTTGGCCTGATAACCAAGGACTGCCAGCTGCCCTATTTGCGTTGGGAATCAAGGATTTCCTCTGCCCAAGAGGACACTGACATCTAGTGGATGGGTTCCACTGACACAGGGCAAGAGAGCTGCTGCTTAGTGGCCATCTTTTTTCTAAACTTTTACCTAGTTTATCTTTCATTTAGATTCTTGGAGTTGTTAGGAAAAAGGAAAAACAGAAAAAGCCCAAGCAATTTTTATGTAACTTCTGGAGTTTAAGGAGTAACATTCGTGCAGTCAAAGTAGTTGTGTTTTGTCGTTGTTGGGTTTTGGGGATTTTTTTGTTCCTTCAAGTCACCTGCATGTGCTCCTTGGTTGTTTGTAATAAAATGATTCAAGTTGTGGCATTGGCCCATTGTCCTCCCAGCCTGTGAAGAATGTAAGTTACCTGTGGAGGACAGCAGGGGGCAGATCACAGAATCATAGAGTGGTTTGGATTGAAAGGGGCCTTAAAGATCATCTCCTTCCAATGGCCCTGCCATAGGCAGGGACATCTTGCTCAAAGCCCTACCCAGCCTGGCACTGAACACTTACAAGGATGGGGAACTCACAGCTTTTATAGGCAACCTGTTTCAGTGTCTCACCACCATCACGGTAAAGCATTTCTTCCTAATATCTAAGCTAAACCTGCCCTCTTTCAGTTTGAAGCCATTCCCCATGTCCTGTGGCTACGTGTCCTTGGAAAAAGTCCCTCTCCATCTCTCTTATTGGCTGCTCTAAGGTCTCCTTGGAGCTTTCTCTTCTGCAGGCTGAACAACCACAATTCTCAGCAGGTGTTCCAGCCTCTACCTCCAAGACAGACGGTGCCTCTAAGTTGCCTTCAATTTTGTGCCTGTTGGTTCTGTGAAACTTGAAGCCTAATAATTGCCTCATAGCTGCCTTGCAGCTCATCCTGAACATCTGTTAGTTTAACTGGGAACCAAGTAGCAGGAGAAATTTTAACAAAACCGCAGGTTTTCCAGGAATGTTCCTAAGCAGAGAACAGTGCTTAGAAATCAAACTTTCTGAAAATACTCATCAAAATGTTAATATTGCTTTAAAGACAAAAATAGACATTTTGTTTCCAAAGTAATAAAATCCACATTTCTTTATCAGGGAAGATAAACACTGCCTAGAAAACACTGCCGCTTGACAGCAGGAGATGGCATGCTTAAGTATTGCTGCACATTATTGTTTGATCTCTCAAGTGTTTAAACTATTCTGCACTAGTACTCATTAAACAATAATGTAGTGGGTTTGGATTTGTTGACCATCTGGTAACTTTGTAAATGTGGTTAGAATGAGACAGTTTCAAGGAACTTAAATTTGGACTTAAACAAAAAGCTTTTCAGGCCCCTTTAATGGTACAAGTCATAGAAAGTATAGACTGACATTGCTTAGGATAAGGGTGTTAGACTTAAATGTTCAGGGACTGTTTTTAAAAGGAAGATATTGTTTCCTTGTCCAGAGTAAGCATTGATTTTTTTTTTTTTTCCCTGAGAGATGCTAATATTTGCTAGCATTCTTTGGTTACTTTGAAAGTATTTCCAAATAAAACCAGACCATTACAACCATTGCCATAAAAAAGAATTTGTGTTTTATGTGAAGTACTAGCAAACAAATGTAAAAGCTACTAACACTTTCTGTGTGTGCTTAGGCAATGCAAGCAATAGTAGAATATGAATGTTTCTGTCCTAAGAAGAAAATTTCATTAATTTCAAGTTGAATTAGTTTTCTTAATTTCAGACCACAAAGAAAATTAAAAAATAGTCCATCAAAACAGAAAAATCACAGCTTTAACTAACCTGTTATGCTAATTAAGAAGAGAAGCTATTTTTTTTTCTACATTCTCTCATCTGTTGAGAATTTATATTGTCTCATCTGTAGCTTCCCAGCATGCTGGACTTACTACTGAATACAGGTTATCAGGAACTATTCTGTGTCTTTTTTTCCTTGGTGACTTCTATAACACTTGAGTTGTCACTTAGTTATTTGTGATATGCATTTGTGTTTCCTTCATTATAACTTCTAGTGTACAACTTTGTTTGGCATTTTTGAGGTTTATTTTTTCCTCTTGTGCCCTGAAAGTTGTTTCTCTTGATTAATGTTAAATTCCCATCTTCATCTCTTACTGTCTTCTGGTTTGTCATCAAATGTTTGTTAGTGCACTGCTTTGCTGGAGAGGTCATGAAGGAAAATGCCTGCTTGTTCTGGGAAGTTTTTGAGAAACTCTGCTTGTGAGATCGCTTCAGTCAGAAGATTTTTTTTTATTTTTTTTATTTTTCCTTGTAAAAACAAACTAAAGAGACTAGTCTCAACTGAATTCCTGTAGAAATTCACATACTCTTCTTTTGAATTGGCACCGTATCAAATACTTATTTGAAGCTCAGATTGGAACAGTTTCCTTTTCCAAGAAAGGAAGTGGAGTCACATATTCCACATAGATGAGAATTATAGATAATGATCTTGAGGTGGGTTCTGAAGGTGTTCCCGTGCGTTTCTGAAATACCTGGAAGTAAATCTGTCATCCAGAACCCGGAGGTGTTGAATAAAATTGTTTGTGTATCAGATAAAAACCCTGTGCTATTGTTTACCAAACAAACTATCGACTTGTACATTCTGGATTGTAAATATTAATCTTTTTGAAGCCATGGCAGCTGAGGTTTATTTTAAATTTATCAGCAGCTTGATTGACAAAGCTCTTGTCTGAACCAGATTCATTCTACCAGTTGACTTGAGGACCATTCTATTTGTTGAAATTTGGCACTGTAGAAGGACTGTATTTTGCACATTAGCTGTGTAACAAATTTAAGTTGTGGGGCACTTAAAAACCCTTAGGTGATTGAGCACATACTTCATATGAGGTAATTTTTTCTTTGCTCTTCAAAATCTAAAAATTGCAGAAATAATTGCATTATAAATGTAAAAAAGGCATCCTCCAACTATTTGGAAAATAATTTAAAATTTGAGCTGCGGTTTTGATGTACAGAATAAAATTTATATAAAGGCCTTATTGTAGAAGTATGAGGAGTATGGTTGTACAGATTTTCAACACGGGCTTTAAGAGGATGTACAGTGAATGTCTTTTACTTGGCCCTTTAGGTACAAGCTTTTGTGAATTTTCAGAATTAAAAATTTCCTCAAAAATGTTCATGATTTTAAGAAGATTAATCTTCAAACTGTTTGATTAAAATAGGTTTTTCATTTACTTTCTGGTAACTTCCCTGTAACATTCTTTTATTTGTATCTTGTCAAGATACAGGCCTGCCAAAGAGACAACTGTTTCTTTTGTAGCTACTTTTGGATTGGCATGGCCTGAGAATGAATACCTGGGATTGAGGTTACCATGGACTTCAAAGTGTTAATGGTATGTCAGACAATAAATGGTTATGTGGGAGAAGCACCACAGCCTTTTCCTTGTCTTGCAGTGCTTATTGAACAAAATATGAGGAAAGTAAGAAACATTCTTCTTGAGTGGCAATACTATATTAATGCTATAATGTGTACTCTGAGTGGTAACACTGTGTAGATGCCTGTGTTACTTTTGTAGGAGACAACTGCATATAATATAGCATGTATGGAGAAGATTTAAGGACCTTTTCTTTAATTCAGCAGAAACAAATTAAATGGTAGAGTTCATATTGTTCAAGCATTTGAACATTTAGCAGCGCTATTTGAATGTTCAGCCATTAAAGCAAGAACTTTAATGGAGAGAAATAATCTGAAGTCATGCATGGAAATAACTGGTTGTCTGAATTTATTGTTTCTGTACTAGCCATTACTGCTTTGGTTTCATTTCAATAGTTGCTTTATACCTCTTTCTGCCAGAATTATGAGAATTTTATTGGCCATTGGACTGTCCCATCTCTTTTTGAAACCAGAATGATGCTTGGAAGGTGTGTTCTTCTGAATTGTTGGGGACAAATTTGTTAGGCAAAAATTGACAGATACCGCAAATATAAATGATTAGAACACAAAATTCCTTTGTCTCTCCATAAATATTGTGCTGGTTATTAGCTAGGGTTATTACAGTTGAAATCTTAGTACAAGTTTGTGACTTTAATGAGGCTCTTAAAATGCTATTGAACTCTATCATAAATGGCCTCTTTATAACTAGCACATTCCTTGGCTTCCAAACACAGCCTCAAAGAAAGGGTGAAAATAGTTGTGTGTTTTCTCCAGATAGTAGAAATGTATTTTCTATTTGCTATCTTATCTTTTTTTTACAATCCCTTATATGTTCCCTGTGTATGTGTTGCTGCATGGAAGTACTGATTCAGCGCTTAGCAAAAGTTTCTTATTTTTATTTATTAGATAGTGGGGGTTTTACTTGCCAATCATGAACTAACATAACTATTAGCAGTATCCTAGCTTTACCTGCTGAATAGTGGGGGTTCTGAACTGCTGAAAGTCTCTAAAGATACAGTGTTTTTATACAAGGTTCAAGATTGCTTAAAAAAGAAAAGTTAGACCTCTGGGGAAAGACAAAATTGGCATATTGTTATTGGAATTGTATATTTAACACTAAACTCATGCCACTGAGTAGCAATTCAGCTGTATGCCAAAGGATGTCACTGAAAGGAACAGCACCTTTGAGCTCTACAGATGTTTCAGTAAGGTAATTTGGACTCAAAACCAGATTGGAATTGCAGTGTTTCTTGACTGCACAAACAACTCTGCTCTTGACCCAGAACAGTTGTTAGACTCCAGCTTTTCAGCTTAAACTCGTTCTCAGTGAAAGTCTTACAGGGCAGGATCTGTGTTTCATATAAATTGTTTCATATAAATTGTGTTTCATATAAATTGGCCCAAAATTGGCCTTTTGGGAAGGCAGGACGTAACAGCCATGGCAGACCTTTTTTTGAGGGAGGGGGTGTGTGGGTGTGTGTGTGTGTGCAGACTTATTAAAAGGCTTAAGTAAGGTTTTAATAAAGCTCTAAGACTATTCTCCTGTGCCTTCATTTATGGCAGCTTTGGTAGTGGGGGACTAGCAGGTAGGAAATTCTAGTTTACTTCTGTTGGAGTGAAAGCTCAGTGTTTCCTGTTTCAGTTGGGGTGCTTTTTTTTTTTTCCCCACCTTGAATTGCTTGGAAAACAAACACTGACCTCAAGGAAATGTGTTCCAAGGCGTGGGAAAAGAGGAAGGGTTTTGCATCTTGTGAAGGAAGAGGGAGGAGAATTTGGGTTGGTTTCCCCCCCTTTTCTTTTGCGCTGAGCAGAAACAAAAGCAAAATACATTGTCCATGGATCTTAATGCTTCATGCCACATACTGTGAAGTCACAGGCAGGGGAATGGTAAAGACTGGTGAGGAGTAATAGGTGGTGATAGATGATAAAATATTTCAGGGAGAATTTATATGGTTAAAAACCATCAGTATTCTTCAAGGACAGAGGCTAGTACTTATTTAGATCCTCATGCTGTTTATTGATATGAATGCTTATCACAGGGTGCTTTTGAGTGTTTCAGGATGTTATGTTGGTTGAGACACAAGCACTGAAGCTGAAGAGCCACAAAGCTGTCACAAACAGTGACTGGTCCAGCCCCTCCTGTGGCCATGAAAAAGTATGGCTTGTGTTCCATTTAGCTGCCTGATTGACCTGGAATAAAATCTCTTGCCTTTGGGGTGTTCTTTGTGGAAAAAGTCTCAACTTGCCTTCAGATAATCTCTTCTAGGTTTCCTAGGGTTGGTCCTGGGGACGTTGTTACTTTGGTATCCATTCCTGTTAACATCAGAGCTGTTGGGTTTTGAAGCAAACCTGGTGTGCGTAAAGGAGACAAGGACAAGTATCTACTTCATCTCTCTTTTGGGTGGAGGACATGGTCTGTAGAAGTCTTCACTCAAATGTTGCACTGGCAGTGTCAGTGCCACATCCCAGATGTCAAAATTTGATTGACTTCAGAGACAGAGTTTGAGATAGACTGTCTAGATAGAGTGGACTGAAGTGTGGTCACCTTTTCTGGATAAGACAGAGTGGCTCTTGAAGAGATGTTTACCTAAACCTACAGCCATTTTTTGTTTTAAATCAAGATTAAATGTGATGCTTTTAATACACTTGTGCTGTCAGCATGCATAAAAAACCTTTTACTGAAGGAATAAGAGGAAAATGATGAATCCAGTAATTTGGAAATCATGATTTTAAACAAGGGGTTCCCTGGTTTGCGTTTTATTTCTTTGTTTCTCCAAGTGCTTTGCTTCCATATGCTGTTTGGGTTTATATTGTGAGGACAGAAAATCATCTTGTTGCAAAAAATCTGAGGCTTATTTCTGTTTTGAATTATCAACAATTGTTCTGGAATTGCTCTAACACTGCTAAGAAGCCTGTTATTTGTAGTGTGAGCTAATGTTAATGTTAACTTTTTCTGGTTTTGCATCAAGGTGCTTCCTAGACTTGAGTCCAAAGCAGTCAACTTTCTAATTGTGTGCTTTCATACTAATAGAAATTTTCATGTTCTTCACTCATAGTCTATAAAGAACTCTTACAACTTCATTGTCCAGCATGTTTTCACTTCTTGTAATGTGTTCACAGTAGTCACTGCAATAATGTGAGTGTGCTGAGGAAACAGTATAGTTCAGAGATGGGAAGTTATAATCCCCATTCTTAAAGAGTATGCTGCAGGACTTTCTAAAATATCTCAGAACATATGTTAGTAACCTACTAGTTAAAACTAGATTATGCTTTAGTAATTTAATGTTCTGCTTTGCTGGATTATTTCCTTGCTTGTCGCCAAACCACGGATCTACTTATTCTTCTCCAACCTTGTAAAACTGCCAGTAGGTAGTGGCTTAACTATTATGTGGAACATAAATTAACTGTAACTGTAATTGATAGTACTGTTAGTTTAGACTAGGATTGACATGCAGATAGTATAAAAATAGTTTCAGAAAAGAGGGAGAGGAAAGGAGACTTTCGAAGCACTCAGCCCACATTTTGATAGTGTCTGTGTAAATCTATCTTTAGTTATTAGCAGCGTGCGAGATGTGTCTGATTCTTATGTTTTTCTTAGGGAAAATACAGGTTTGGAAAGATGGGAAATGTTGGTCTTACTCTGACAATACCTAATTCTGGAGAATAAGCTGCTGGTTTGGGTTTTTTACCTGTTTCTGGTTTTAGTGTGATACTGGAGAAAGCAGCCTTAACAGGCTGCTTGCAGTATTATCATTTTGCCTTCTCTGCATGAGGATGTACCAGCATTGTCTTCATTGGCTGATACTTCTCGATGGGATAGAAATCTCTAATTAATGCAGTAACATGAATTCACCTCTTTACTGAGAAAATATCAGAGAGTTAAGATGATGTAAAATCATAAAATGTCTTGAGTTGGAAGGGACCCACAGGGATCGTTGAAGTCTAACTCCTGTACAGAACACACTATACAATCTAGTACTGAAACAATGCTGTTTTCAGTTGTCTGGGTAATTTTGGAGGGCTTTTCTTTTACATGGTTCCCACAAGCTTCCTGGAACACTGGGGGTTTTTTGACTCATCACTGTCCTGCTATGAAATGCTGAAGACAGAGCTCCCAAGGGAGTGTAGTTAGCAGGCTTGTATATTAATCACTTCAGCAGAGATTCCCTTGGAGCACCTAGAGCTTGAGGGTTAGTAGGTGTTGCCAGAAGAGAATGCCAAGGCAATGAAAACTCCTCGTTCTATCAGTTCAGCCTGCAATCTCCTTTCAGGGCTTTGTTCAGAGAGATAGGTCCAGTGCAGGCTGCTAGCCTGTTATTTTGCAGCCAAAGCCATCTGTGAATGTTGAGATACAGTGAAGTTTTACAGATCCCAATCATTCTCCTTTCATTGTTTATGTTTCACTAGTGTTTGGGAAGGTTTTTTCCCTCCTTCATGAGGGCTAGGAATTCTTGGAAACAATTGCTGTTTGAAAGGAATCAAAAGGGAAATATTGGCATGGGTCACAAGTGTATGCTGTTTTACAAATACTCCTAAGACAAAGTGCTGTTCACTGTGTTCATTTATTCCTTGCTATTGCAACCAGGAGCTACACAGGCACTCCTGAATAGTCTGTTCTCCACCTGAGTTTACTACCATCAGCTAGTCTTGGTGTTTCCCAGAGACCTCACTGGTGAGAAAATGGTATCGGAAAATTCCAGTTGGATTTGCAAGGCCTTGAAGTTAAAATACTTCTGAAACCAAAGCAGTTTTAGGAAGTCAGAGCCCCATTTGAACACTGATACCAAAGTCTGCATTGAACTGTCTGTTGCCAAAGGCATCTCTGGCATTTCTTCATTCATAGGTACAGAATCTGAAACTTGTGTAATCTGAGTATAGATGAGCAGAAGATAGTAATTTTGACATTTTTGTGGTAATTTGGTTCATACTGCTCCATACAGGTACTTTTTTCTCACAGTATAAGTACTAGGGAATGTATTCTGCCCTATTAATGTTTATCTAAATTATTTGAATGAGACCAGAGTTGTACATAATTCTTGTGGTTTTCTTCCCCTCCTGTTAGTAAGAAAAATGCAATGTGCACTTTAAAACAGAAATAGCTGTCGTATTTAATGAAATGAGTGCATTAATACAACATTTTTTAAGTGTTTCCTAGCATCTTCTTTTATGCTCTGATTTTTAAAGTAACTTTTATGGAAGCTTTTCTTTAATTGTTTGTTTCTTTGAATATTTCTTAATGCACTTAGGCAAATTTTGCAAACCAAAATATGTTCTGTGTGATTGGCACAATGTCGGGAGACCACTGGCAGAGCTGTGTAGAACTTCCTGAGCCCGGTTCTGTGGCCTGTTGTCACATGGCAAGTGGGTGTCATGGAATACTGTAGCAACTGGCATCTGACACTCTGGTATGTCCTGCTCCTCAGGAATGGTCAAAAAGGAGAGTCAAGAGAACATCCCTGTTTTATTATCTCTTGTTTTGCCAATTAGAAATGTCAGACAAGACTTAGGAGGCAGTTTGGGGACTGGAGATAACAGAAACTCTGGTGAACTATTTGTCATGTTTTCCTTGAAAAAAAGCCTGGAAAGGAGTCAAAGGAACTTTTGTATCTTAAATAAAGTTTATTCTTTTGAAGTGAGTTCTTTAAATTTCAATAAGCTATATAAATGCTTTCTTTAATCCACAAACAGCACTTCTATGATATTAGGCATCGTGTCTTTACAGGCTTTGGAAATGGTCAAATAAATAAATAAACTGACAATGAAAGTCAAAGATCTGTATTTCCTGAAATGATTGAACAAAGTTCTTCTTAATATGGTGGGATTACACAAGTTCGGTTTGAAAAGCTGGTTTGTCTTTTCATAAACACTCTGAAGTAGATTTGTAGTACAGATTGTAAAACCACTGTGGAAGTTGGAAGTGTGTTTCTGAAACTTAAATTGTTTCAAAGACTCATCTCCCCACTGTCACATGTGGTGTTTGTCACCACCCCACAAACCACTTCTGTCACACAATGAATAAGCAGAATTAAAATTGAGCTTTTCTAATGAGTGGAACTAAAGGCCTTGTGAATGTAGTTCTTAAAGTATATATTTATGGGTCATCATACTTACTCTTTGACCATTTTGTTCTTAAGAGAACATACCAGTGAAGATTTTTGTGGTACTGGAATAGCATTCCCACTGAATAGGCGAGTGTCACAGAAGCGCCCAGTGTTATCTGCAGAGGCACCAGGCTGGACCTCCCATGACCCTGCTGTTGGTGTCCCAGTATCTTCAGGGAAGCATTTTGGCAGTTTACTCACTTAACCCAAAAGTGAGTGCTGCTTTGTACTGTAGACAGTTGTTTATTAAGAATTAGCATGAAACCCGGCTGAGACAGATCTTGCAGGCTGTCTTGTCAGCTTAGTGTAGTCTGAACAGAATTCCTTTCTCTTCTGCCCTGTCATTACCCCTGTTCTGCTATTGAGTACATTCTCCTCCTCTTGGTCACTCTGGGCTGTAACCTAGGAAGCACTGGATCCCTTGCATCCCACAGCAGGCTGTGAGCACACTGCAATAGCCTTCTGCAGGAATTTTCTATTGCGTGTAGGGCGGAATCCTCTGCTGAGTCTGGCACTTTTCCATTCCTGTGGTAGTCTGTTCAAAGCTCAGTTTTTAAAATTCTTTCCTTACCCTTTAGTCAATTATTCCTCTTCCAAAGCATGAAATACATGTTATTCAATGTAGCTGATACTATAAATCACAAAGAATGCTCCTTACTTGTTTTGATTGCTCTCAGGACCGTACTTAGGTATCTTCTGTTACCCATGTCACAGAACAGCTGGTAAACACACATTAAAAGCATGGATCCTGAAGTATTTTGGAACAGATGTGTGCTAGAATCAACCTGTATTTAATTTCCAGGCTTTGCCTTGGAGCTGGGCTAAGCTAATTGTACTTTCTGGTCTGTTTAGCAGACTGTAGAGCAGGGGAGAATGAATCATGTAGGGAGGAAGGCTATGATGGATTCTCATAACATTGCTTTCCAGAAAATGAAAGTTGGTGCTAGTCACTCGAGTCTTTTTGGCTTACAATTCGTCCAAATTGTATTGGTGGAAGTTTTTTCTTGCATGCCTTTAAAATGGGCTAAAGCAAAAAGGATCACCTTCTTAGGATGCTTTTTCATACCTAACCTGACTTCCTTGAGTGTGTTCTTTCTCGGGTAAAATAACTTTTGCTTCTAGTCATGGTTTGTAGATGTAGTTTTTCACTAAACTTCTTTTAAGCGGAGTCATAACATTTGTCCCATAAAAATGAGTAAGATAGAGGAAAAACCCTTTAAAACTCACAGCCATGTTGGAACACTACACAAAATCATACTAGTGACTGTGCTTAGAAAGTATCATCATTGGTCTTTGCTTTTTTTTCATACCTTAATTGGAGGTTTCTAGCCTATTTCTAACTGTTTCTCAGCCTTGCAGTTCATAGCTGATTTAGCCAAATTATGCGCATTCATCTGGCTTTTTCTAGACTCCTGACTGTGTTCAATTTTAGCACAAGTGATATTTTTTGGCTTAGGAAAGGTCAGTGTTACGTAGGACAATGTCTCCTATGTGCAGTGGTATTCTTTGTCTGTGCTGTGTGACGAACCAGGTTTCTCTGCCTGCTGTGCATAGAAGTTGTGCTGTGAATTTGTCTTTAGTGTTGCAAAGATGAGTGTAATCTGCAATGGGGGCTTCCAGGAACTGTTTGTGTCTTTTTAGGAATTGAATCTTCCTGTTCCTCACTGTAGCAGTGCTTTCAGATTAAATATTTATAGTTTCATCACTGTGTGGTCGGAGACTTACTATCACACCTCCAGATATTTACTGTTTTTCTTCATTGACTAATACTGCAAGCTTCTCAAAAATTCATTTTAAGAAAAAAAAAGTTGCAGGCCAGTTCTGTTGCTCTTTTTAGTGTTCAGTGATTTAATCTGTGATGAAGTCCTTGCAGAAGACAAAAAAATTGAAAACTGGTACTACTTGATTTGCTTTGGTTTTGGTGTTGGTTTTTTTTTTTTTCAAACCTGCCATTTGTTTTTGCCCTGCAAATGTCACTTTTCTGGTTTATTAGATGTGTATTATTCAATTAAATTAATGACATGTTTTATCCACTTTTGCATAGGTAATTTGATTTTTTTTTTTTACGATAGCCATATAAATTTCATGAAAATGTTTTTTGCTATGTAAGAGAGATGCTAAGTTTTATGTGATTTTCTTCTTGGGGTTGAGAGTGGGACTAGGACAATTTTGGACCTAATATGCATATTTAGTCACCTCATTTGCATAGTAAATTAGGAGGAATTATTGGAGGGCTTGAGTTGCCAAAACATGTTTTTAATTGAAGTGTGCAGTGAGTGTCCCAAGTGTTTTCTTCTTGAATTCTTCTAAAGATACTAAAACTGGCTTTTCAAACAGATGATCATTTTTATGATACCCTTCTGCCTGTACATTGTTGCATAGTCAGTGACAAACAAGATTTACATTTTTAACTGACAAAAAACCTCTCCCATTGTCTCCCTTCCCCAAAAGAGCACAAATCGTGAATGTTTTGAGTCTTCACGTGTATAATGATGCATTGGATATAGAGGGAGGGAAACATGAAGAATGTCTTATCTTTCTATCTGAGCAGAACACCCCTCACTGGAGATGCTAAACTTGCTTGAAGCTACTTTCAATCTTCGTCTTGATAGTCTTATGCACCCCCACCATGTCAGTGTTGATAGAACGGCTGGGTTTGCAACCACCAGAGTTAAATTTCTGAGTTCTTTAATGTTCCTTTTTAAATCTGGATGTCTACACAGTCTAAAATAACAAGAACTGCTGGCTCCTCTTGTATTTATTTTTTTCAATGAGAACTTTTCCTCCTCAGTTTTAAGGTTGCAGATGCCTAACTTATTTGGGATGATAAAAGCTGTATTCCTCTTTTTATTTCCTAGGTCACTGGAAGGCAGGGGCTGGTTTTTATTATTAGAGGTTTTGACTTGCTCACATTTCTAAGATTTGAAAAAGATGGAGGGGGGAAAAATGACATATTGTTGTGAATACAGCAGACCTCCTGTCACTCATCTTAACTGTGAATAGCTTGTGCCTGAGAGATGGGGACATTCTTTCTTTGAGCTTGAAACTCAGCAGGAGTTGGGTGTTAGGAGTTGGCACCAGTTACATGTAAGATTTTGGTTTCTGTTCAGTTGTCAGCGCTGGAAGCCATGTGCCTCAGAGCCAAGTGCCAGCTGTTTGTGAGCCAGCCCATGCTGTGCTCTTCCTCCAGGTATCCCGAGATGTTTCTATTTCTCACAGGTATTGTTATGCAGTTCTTACTCCACAACAGGGCAATGTGTGATCTAAGTAAAATATGGCCATAGTCCATGCTGGTGCTGTAGTCTTTTCCAAAGTTCCATGTTTCATGATGCATAGAGCTGGCATCAACTTGGGTATAAACTGTGCTAAAAGTACTGGATAATTAGATGTTTAAACTTCATTGTAGTGAGTATCGTAAAAGAGAAGAAATTTTTTTCCTAGTAATCATCTTCATCAATGAAACGAATACCTTGTGATGTTTATCTTGAGGCTTGAAAATATAACGTAAATCTTTTATTTCAGAGGTTAAGAAGATTATCAACAAAATACAGAACAGAGAAGATCTACCCAACAGCCACTGGAGAAAAAGAAGAAAATGTTAAAAAGAATAGATACAAGGATATATTGCCATGTAAGTCTGATTTACATGTTAATAGAAGACAAAGGAAAGGGCTTGTTATTTTCCATGTATTTTGAATTTTACTTTTTAGTTATTACTGAAAGGCAAAATTGGAGATAATTTGCTGAAAGATGACGTTCTTAAAATTTTTATTTTTAACTTGGAAGGCAAAGTGACTGAATATTCTTATATTTTATCAGGAGAGGTATCACCTGAAGGTAAATATGTTGTGGTTCTGAAGCAGTATCAAGCCAACACTTTCATTTTAGCTCAGAATAGTTGAGAACTTTACTAGATGCTTAAATGTATGTTTTCCGTAGGAGCATGTTATTCTTGGTAGAAAACAAATGTCAGCATAAACTCTAGGTGAAATTTTAAGGAGGCTTAGGGAACCTGGTTTAAAGTAAAATAGATATTTTTTGCCTATTTGTATCTTGAAAATCGTTTTGGAGAACTTTCAGGGCTGGATTAGCTTTGGTTTCTATTTTGCTAGAGTCCAAATGAAATTCTTTTTAATGTGTGGACACAGAAAGCAAGACTCAGAGCACAATTTAGATTTTAAACCCACCAACATGTGGATACAACAGATCAGTGATCTGAAATTACAAGACTGTCTGTTACACACTCACTTTGTGTAGCTCCTGAGGCCACTTATTTCAGAAGCTCTCACTGCGCTTCTTGATCTGAAGAGCTGACAGTGAGATTAAAGGGTAGTCTTCTGACAAATGCCACTTCTCTTATCCCAGAAGGTCAGCAACAGGTACATTTTACTCTGCTTATTAGCTGGGAGGAAATGTTTGATAGTGAAAGAGAGTGAAAAAGAGAGAGGAAGTTGTTATTGTCATCTGATTAACAGTGTCCTGGCATTTTGGTAGATCATGAACAAAATAGCAAAATCTTGGTAGCACGCGGGCTGAGTTGGTGAGACAGTAGCACTGCAGCAGTGAATGGCTGCAACTATAGCAGTAGATGAGCATATCTGTCATCTGCATGGAAATAAGAGCTGAGTCACTGGGATCTGGAAGGGAACGAAGCTCACAGTGGGGAATTGAGAGAACTTCAAAGCCGAGATGGAGGAAAATTGAAGGCATATTTTCAGTTCAAGTGAATGTCTCAAACATCCAAAGGCTCTGGCAATGAAGTGATGGGAGACCAGCTTGAAATGAAAAGAAGCAGGAGAAAGGCAAAGTATCATTGCCTATCTCTTGTAAATCCAGGAAAGAATGTACATTTGTAACTTAATCAGAGATTAGTGCTGTATTTATCAGAAATTGTTACTGCTTCCAGAGAGATCAGTACCTCAGCACTAACTCAACACTGGCTTCAGAGTAGAAGATGCATGTTCCCATTGCAGTTTACTAAGCCATCCTAAATGGTAGTTAAATGCAACATGGTGTTAACTGGTCACCTGAAGAACTGATCAGTTATTGTGAACTGAGCCTTTAAGTTATATAATAATATCCAAGCACGTAGAAGCTGGGAACAGCAGTGGATATTTTTGGGAGAATTCTACTCCAGACCTTGAACTCTGTAGCAGATGAGCTGTGGAACACAGAGACAGGATGGCAATGTTGACATTTGGAAGCTGCTCTAGAATTTTGGATCTAATGTGCTGGGAATATAAGATCCCTCATTAGCCTGCTCGTTTAATTAGTCTGTTCTGCCACTTAAAAGCAGTTTTTAGTATAAAGTCTTATGACACCATTACATGCTTAGAGAGTGTTCTTGCTTTTACAATCTATGTATCAGAGTGTAACACAGTGCAATGTGTTTTAAGGCTTTTTCTAGGCCTGTATATGAGTGTGCTGTCTTTAGATTTGTGATCTAAAAGTATCGTAATTTACACTTGTGCTTTTTTAAGAAGCATTATGTGGTAACACAAATTTTTTTTTGCATGTTATGAGGACTGGCAGAAAAATTTCATCACTTTGCAAACTTTTTGGAAGAACTTTCTGAATAGAAATAACTTAGCATTTGCTTCTTGTGGGCGTGGTTCCCTGTTTTATTATCGATGATGTTTTGACAAAACAAAAAACCCAACTAACCATATTTGTTCTTTTGAAATATATTTGTTCTTTGTCATTTTCTTGAATTTAGGTCTAATCAAAGGCTTAGCAGCTGTTCTGTGGTTGAGGAATTGACCCTGGGAGCAGAAAGTAACAAATTGCTTGAGAAGCTGCTGTTTCTACAGATAATTCTGTTGCCCCATTTAAAGATAATTTCTTTTCTGATATGGATTTTCAACTAGAAGAGCCTCTATTGCAGAATAGCTTTAACAATTTTTATATGATAGCTAGTAAGTTTTCTTATCAACAAGAGCTGGAAGGACTGGCAAACCTGCCAACCACCTACACCATTTTAGTAACAGTCAAGTTGTTGTTGTATTAAAGAAGCAGGGTTTTTTTTAATGCTAAAAAGAATACCAAAATGTTTAGTTTATTCTGTCAACAAGTAATAAAGCTATTTTTATATTACTGAGGATTTTAGTCTCCAAAGATCTGCTGTTTTTATTAGAAGCTTTCTCTGAGACAGTCAGTAATGTTTGAGGCAGAAACTTGACATGTCCAAAACCCCCTAAATGAAGGAATCTGCTGCTTCCTAGTTCAGAAGTGCTGCAGCAATGAGCCTAGCCCAGTGTTTAGGGGATAGGGGTCAGTCTGTGCCTGAGCAATAAACCCTGGTACCTGTTTCCTGATGCAATATCTGATGGAGTGCTCCTTGGCAGAGACTTTGAGAGCTCCCAGCTGCTTTAACTGTGCACTGGTGTTTTATGCTTTCTGCTTTCCCTAAGTGTGCCTTAATTCTGACCACCATGATCTGTGTTAATGTTGTATAACTGCAGTTTTGATGGCTTCTGGTTAATTGCATTTTGCGTCTTTGTAATGAATTGCTCTTGGAACTCCAGGAGGTGGTATCCTGTGAACTTGAGCATCCGAAGCACATAGCAGTAGGAGCTACTCTGCTTTTCTCTACCTGACTTGGTTTACCCACAAATCAAATGTACTGACTTGCTTGTGTGACCTATCTTTGGGAAATGTTCTTTAATGTACTATATATATTATATTTACTGTTATATACTGATTTACATGTGTTGTAATCCTTTTTCAAATAAGTTATTTTTTTTTTTAAGTTGATCACAGCCGAGTTAAACTGACCTTAAAAACTCCCCCACAAGATTCAGACTACATCAATGCAAACTTTATTAAGGTATGTCGTACAAGTTTAAAACAGTTCTTCAGTTCTTTTTAAGCTTTTATTTCATGTCAGGGCAGTTTTAATATTATAGTCTAACATAAGACTTGAAAGCTGTGAGGGAAGATATGCTTTTATTATGACTTGAATAAATTTGCAAACATGATGCCATTTATAACACAATCTTTAAAGCTTTGATTTTACTTATAAGTGGAAATATAATGTAAAATACTTCATTTTAAAGTGGCAGGTGAGCAAATCGGAGCTTTATACCATAGGAAAATTCAGATGCAGTTGTTTTAACAGGTGATGTTTTTAGGGACCATAAATGAGGTGTTTGACAAACTGTGTATGTTACTACACATTTTGCTCTGTTCATGGAAGAAGCATGGCAATGGAATTATATCTAACATTCTTAAAGAGAAGCCGGAATTTGACTAAAAGCCTGTTACAGTTTTGTTTCAAAGTATTTAGGTCTTGAGCTGTCTTTGTAGCTTTACTCTGATGCTGCTTCTACACAGTATTTATTTTTCAGAAACAGGTGTTCCTGTAAATCTTCCTGCGTGAACATTTAGCTTGAAAAGCTGAATATTGAAGTACTGAACATTTATATAAAACAATTTTTTAAAGTCTGTGTTTTTGAAATGTATTACAGGGAGGGAGGAACTTAAAATTTGTTCAAGAGAATGCCCTTTTGCAGAAAGATTTTTAATTTTTCATCACTGAATGTTAGAGTAACAAAGAAAATGCAGACTTAAAGAGAATCTTCAGAATCTGAACATACAGAAACTTATTTCCTGTGACAGCTTCTGGCAGTGCTGTAGCTGTTGTAATCTTGGGCTCCCCTGAGATCACCAGCAGAATTCCCACTAATGTAATTAGGACTCGTTTCGTATTCACCCCTCCTGTTGTATATAAAAAAAAAGAAATTCTAATTTTACACGATTATAACCCCAAACCTTTTTTTATTCAGTGCAGATAAATGTTCTTTATAAACATTAATGGTTCCTTTCTGCAATGCCAGGGAGTACATGGGCCAAAAGCATATGTTGCTACCCAGGGACCGCTGGCCAATACAGTCATAGACTTCTGGAGGATGATATGGGAATATAACGTTGCTGTAAGTACCTATAGAAAAATTCAGTGTTACCTTATTTCATGGCACTATGACTGTGTATTTTTTGCCTGAGCTGGCTATTATTATCAAAATATTGATAGTGATTTAGATTATTTTCTTCCTAGGTCTTGCTTTTTGTAGTTAAATAGCATTAATATTATTTATTCATTTTAATAATGTTAATTCAAAGTAATAATTTTATTGAATGAATGTTAAGTCCTTCATATTTATGAATAGGTTCTTGCTTGGTTACATTTCTCCTGTAGGAGACCTTACAATTCTGACTTAATGTGGACTGACCTAATCAAATACAGAAGCAGCATGTGAAACAAGAAAAAACCTCAAACCACCTACCTTTTTTATGCAGATTTTGGGTTACTTATTGGTTTTAATATTCTACATCTGTTTAAACAGCTTTTGTCAGGAAGTAGCGCTTAAATACTTGTGGAAATTGGACATGTTTGACAAATTATTAGTGAAATTTTTTTGGAGGGGTGGTTTGACACTTGAATCATGGTTACTTACAGTAACAAATATCTCACCCATTGGTGCATTTTTATTGTGCTACTCATGCTTTCTGAAATAGTTGCACCTAAGAAATTTGATTGATGGTTGGGTTTTGGGGGAGGGGGGTTGTTAATATTTTATGCACTCTATGTCACTTTAAGCAAATATAGCTATGTTTCTTTCAGCTGGCAAATGGTTCTCTATTTTTATGAGTTAAGAATTTACAGTCAGACTGAATAAATAAGGTATTTATACAGGATTGCAGTGAATTTGAATTAAGCAGCCTTAAAGTGTTGTACTAGTGATGTAGATTTTGTGAAGGATAAAACTCGTTTACAGTTTTAGAATTAAAAGAGCGTGTGTATGCAGGAAAGAAAATATTATTAATAATTAGTCTCTTCCATAGTAACCACTTAAAGTATATCATTATCTGCCTGATAAAGCATGTGGTGAAGTGTAGGTGTAAGTTACATATCTAAAAACATCTAACTTGGAGCATCATTTTTTTCTTTTCAGATAATTGTAATGGCCTGTCGAGAATTTGAAATGGGAAGGGTATGTGTCCTAAATACAAGAATAAATGAGCTTTGTCCATATGGGGCAAGAGCTGTGAAGCTTCCTATGCCAAATCCATAACTGTAATAATAATATGCCCGATGAAGTGGGAATGCATGTCGTTACATTTCTGTACATAGGAAATAGTGCATGAGACTGCATTTTTTTGCCCCTTTTGTAGGGTTACATGATTATTTAGGTGTCATCTTAGTGGAATATGTGTTTGTGTACAGAACTGTACCAAAGGTTTGTTTCTAACCATGTCACTGTGGAAAAAGAGTGTCTTGCTCTTCGTGGGATGTATGCCAACTATGAAAATCCTGAGTCCTTCAGAATTTCCTGTCAATTGATACAGCTGCAAAAACAATTTTTTAAAAAATCTCTCTTCTTTATTCTTATGACCTTAGAAGGAAATCCAGAACTGTGAATTTCCAGCTTTCACAAAAACTAAGCTTTCTTTGCTCCCCTCTGTATGATGATTATGCATATGTACAGGCAGACATGAAGTCCACATCCTAATTTACAAAGTGTCTTTTGCCTGTATGTATGTTGGTTGTTTGCAGTCTTGGTTTTGTTTTTCTTTTGTTATCCAAGAGAAAAATTATTTTACTCTCTTAAAAGAAGTTCAGAATAAGGCATTCAGGGTTGTGATTTTGTCTGCTCTCCTTCTATTAATCATCTTTCAGTACCATGCATGAATTAAATTAGGAATCTTTACTTTAACAGAAAAAATGTGAGCGTTACTGGCCTCTGTATGGAGAAGCAGCTGTAACTTT
This sequence comes from Corvus cornix cornix, assembly GCF_000738735.6. Classification (NCBI taxonomy): domain Eukaryota; kingdom Metazoa; phylum Chordata; class Aves; order Passeriformes; family Corvidae; genus Corvus; species Corvus cornix. The sequence continues at coordinate 11,491,882 of NC_047057.1, read as the reverse complement.
TGGACCATTTCGTGTTTCTTGTGTAAGTATAAAGCTTTATAAATTAATTTTCAAGTATTTAGTGGGTTTGTAACTTAAATGTTCAACGAACTGTTTGTAGTGGGCTTTTTAATTGTTCAGTACTAAATTTTACACAAGGACTCTCAAAGGAACGTGCATATCTAACCAGTGTGGTTTTTTGAATCCTCCACGATAGTTTTGTTTTTTTAAAGAAGGGAACCTGTGTCCCTTGGTCTTGTATCTTTTTATGTATTATTTCTTGAGCTTTATATGACGTAGTCTTGAATGTCTGTACTATACTCAAGAAATTAAAGTCTTGTGCAGTTGTTTTTTCTGTTATGTCTTGTGCGTTCTGAATGCAATGAAAGTAACACTGGAATAGGTTATTTTTATTAATTAGCATGAAGTATTTTTAGGTGTTCAGAAAGAGCTAACATGCCTGCTTATTCAGCTTTAATACTACTTTGAAATAGTCTAACAAGAATTAAGTACACTTCATCTTGTCAGGAAAAGATATACTAGCAAATTTTCATCTATAAAGATTCTGAGTAACCTTTTCATACTGTAAGTTGAAAATACCTCCTCCTTGTGATATTGGTGAAAGGGTTTTGTGTGTTTGTTGTAATTGACTTCTTAGCTACAGCTGAGAATGTATTCCCTTTAGGTACCCTGGTGTATGTGGGCTGCATTGCTTTGAAACCTGCAAAGTGTTGCAATTGTTGATGGGAAATGGTAAATTCCCAGTAGGAGATAGAAACACATTAAAGCGTATATGCAGTCTCCTAAATTCTCTGTGGGAAACTGTAATGCCAAGCTTTTAAAGGCATCTTCAAATTCTGATATTAATGATATTTAAAGTACAATAATATTGTTTGATGTCTGCAGTATAAATTTTCCTTGGTATTCCAAAGGAAGACTTGAAAATTCTGTGAGCTAGAAGCTAGGTTTTTTGGCCACAACCAAGATAATCAGTGGTTCTTTCAGATGCACCCTTAATTGAAAAAAAAGGAAAAGGAAAATAAAGGAGAGATCACAGGATAGAGTGGTAAGAGGTTGAAGTTTATACAGCAAAAGTGTTATAGAGGGATGGCTGTGAAAGGCAATCTGTAAATTAAAATTAAGGAGAAATAAAGCAAAATAGGTACTTAGAAATATTTTTACATGGTTTATGGATGACTTTGGAGCACACAAAACATTAATTTCAAAACTCACATTTTAAAGTAGAATTAAGACGTTTTGCACATCTTGTGAAGCAAGCTAATTTGCTGGTGTGGTGATCAGTGTTTTGATTGCCTCTCTCTTGAGGAAATCATAAATACAAAACCAGTGAATTAAAAAAAGACACCTGAGCTTAAAGTTTAAAGCTTAAAGTTTTAGTTATATCCTGTGTGTTGCATATTGATTTTTAATTTTTTTTCCCAATGTATTACTGTTTTCTCATGCTTAGGAAGCTGAGCAAGCAAGAACAGATTACTTCATTAGAACATTATTACTTGAATTTCAAAATGTAAGTACACAGTCACTTCTGGTCTCATCTTCAATGGCTGCTCAAAGGTCTTTAAAATGATACAGTGTCAGAAACTCAAGAAAATATCTTCACTTTTTTAGGTGCTGATTATGTATGTAAATGATAAAATATGACAAATGAGAAAGTTGTGTTAAAATCTTAGTATATAAAGGAGGAATAGCAAAACCCTTTGCCTTTTATCTATGTTCTTATTTACCCAAATGCCTTAAGCTTTTCTTATAAACTTGCACTGAAATGCCAGATGTCAAATGTCAGACCTCATTTGAATGAAGAGCAGCTACCACTAAATACAAACTGGAGAGCCCTCCTGCAAAAACATGAAGCACGACAGTCTATTTTACAGAATACCTGTCATTTTAATTGGCAACCTGCATTAATAAATGATTTATTACAGGTTAGTCTCATTTGTGGTTATGTTTTCTTTAGCAAAGCTTTGTTCCAGTTCAACAACAGATATCACAACAGTTATGACAACTGCTTAATCATGAGGGGAGTAACCTTGGGGAATAATTTTTGTCTGCAGTATTTTGCTAGGAATGCATGAACTTAATCAGTTTGTTTCTGTTAGTGTGTCCTGAATGCTCATAACTGACTGGGCTGGGAGACTGTTCAGATAACAGAAATTCTGTGTAGTAACCAGGGTTTGTGACATTTTTTTGACATGGTGTACTTCAAAACAGAACAGGATACCAAAAACCCCAAACCAGAAGCTGCCTTCCTTTTATACCTCAGTGTTGTATGAACTAGATACACCAGAAGCTAACTGATGTATATTGTGCTTGCCTATCCTATAGATGAAAATGCCATTTGGCTATTGACTTTGGGGGGTTCTGTCCCGATTAGATGCCTCTGTACTGCTTAAAAACTGAGCAGCAACAAAAACCTATGGTTTGTGCTGAACTTCTGATCTTAGCAAGGAAACAGAAGTTTGTTCCTATGATAAACAATTTAACTGAAAGGGTTAACAAGATGTGTTGATATTTAAAATGTGCATCTGATAAAGTGGCTTTTCTTCAGATTTAAGTAGCAGATTTGCTTGAGGATTCCTGTAAAATTAATTACAGACTTTCAGCTTACTTTGAAGAATTCTAAGTGTAGCCTTGCGCTGGGGAGGAAAAAGTGTATTTGTGGTATAAAGTAATATCTTTTAAAGTTTGCTTTCAGGCTTTCCAGAATAATTATGTTTTGTCACTTCTGTAGCATTTGTGGTGGATTATCATACAAAAAAGAACTATGCAAAAGAATTAAAAATTTCCGTAAATCTACAAAGTTATTTTAGTTTGTAGAAGGAAAACCAGTTTGACTGAAACTTGATTATTTTCAAGAAAGAGCTTTGGTTTTTTAGCTTTATAATTGACAGTAGAAAAAAGAACTATAAAGGCTCTTTTAAATTTTTGATTTTCATGTAAGAAAGCAAATCCTTTTTTTCCCCTGACCATTCTGCTAATGTGAAAAATCACTGGTCTTTTTAAAAGTTGTTAAGTGAAATTTCTTGGTGGACCTTAATAGCCAGCTGTAACTCTTCCTTTTTACTGATGACCTTGGTTTTACATAATCATCTAGATTTTAAAATTTGTGCTTTCTTAGGCTGTGTTTTCTCTTGTTTTAGCTAGCTATGGTGTTTCCACAGAGCGGGGAAAAGTCAAGCATCAAAAATAGATCACTTTCCATGCTCAAGAGGCCTGCTATGTTGCTTCTCACGTAACTAAACAGAAGGTAGTGTAGGTCTTGAAACCCATAGACTGTAATGTGGATCAAAAACTTCATGCTCTCCAGTACATTACTTGGAGGGGTATACTGGAACCCAGGGGTGTGACACCAGCATGGAAAGGTGCAGTAGAGCTAGCTCCTGGTTCTGCTGGTAGCTGCAGATGCTTTGGATAATGACGAAAGAGAGGATTTTCAGGGATTCAGGTAGCTGAGTAACTAAGCTGTTCTAAAGCTTGCTTCTTACCTTGCCTTTAGTCCTATTGTAGCTCCTGTTACTAGAATAAAAGTGTACCTTTTGTTGCAAGTGTGATCTGTATTTAGATAAGGTCTCGATTATTTCTGTTGTTTTCTTAGTTCCCTCTGTGAGCCTGTGCACATGCTTTATTTTGTAATGTGACAACACCTTCGCCCCCATTTTTTTCCCCTCAATTTAAGTTACTGAAGTACAAATAGAAAAAGAAAGATCACATGAAAGATTCTTTCTCCCTTTCTAAGTTGTAGCTGTAAGGGCGTGGAATCTTTTCATATGGTGCAGCCTTGTGGGTCCTTTAACCCATATAGTAATGAGGGGCTTCTGAACTGTCCCATAGGGCATCTTCTTATGCATTAGCAGCACTTCAAATACGACTTCAGAATTTCTCTTCTATTTTTTGATGTGGTATAAGCTGTAAGGTTTGTTATTCCAGTAAATGACTTTGCTTGTCAAAGTGAAGGTTCATAGCACTACTTCTTTGGTACAAATTCAAATATGTGTTATCATTAACACCTTTCTCCTTGCTTCTCCCTTAGGAGACTCGTAGTGTCTATCAATTTCATTATGTTAACTGGCCTGACCACGATGTCCCTTCATCTTTTGATTCTATTCTGGATATGATCAGCTTGATGAGAGAATACCAGGAACATGAAGATGTTCCTATTTGCATACACTGCAGGTATAAAATATATTTATCTTTTAAATTTTAAACATTTTCATTTTTTGAAGTCTAGACTTTTGTTATGTGGTGCACTAGTTTTGATTCTAAATCAGAATTTATTTACTTTAGTAAAAAAAATTCTCATGTCAAAACTTAATTCAAAATTGTACAGGATTCATTTTCTTAAAACTGATGCCACAGTGAAATTTTGCTTCTACTTCAGTTTAAGACAGAGTGTCAATCAGAAAAGAATGAGCCTTTGAAAGGGAACCCATTTTGTGGTTAAGATGTAAATCCTCGTGAGGACAAAACAGACTTTGAAGATTATTGCAAATCATCTTGGGAGTAAAGGCTCCATTCTCAATAGGAGAGACAATGTAACACATGCATCACTAAGAACTCTATCTTCTAATATGACAAAAAAGATCTTTAATGAGCAGGCTGTAGTTTCCAGTTGGGAAGTCTTCACTTCTGAACAACAGTTTCATCCTTGACCTGAAATTTGGCTAACAGAGCTGTTGAAACTGAACTACCATGAAAACATTTTGGTGAATTGACAGTTTCTGACAATTTATCTGGAAATCTTGCCTATTGCTTTTAATGCTTTTTAAAGCAGCAAAGTTCATGTATTATGTCAGGAAAAATTGAATTCAGATTTGTAAGTCAGGGCATGTTAAATTCATGGGGCTCATTAACTCTTTAGAGCTTAGTTATTCTCTTCAAGGGCTGCATTCTTTTTTAGAGTTGTCACTTTTAAATGAGGTCTGAAACCAAAACTGATTTAGCACTGAAATCTATTTCACTTTGTCCTGTTCTTTTTGAATGTCAATATAATTGTAAGTGTTGATTCTTTGCAACAGTGTAATTGTAATCTAATAAATATGCATGAATTATAACTCTGCATGTGTAAAATAGAAGAATTCATACAATTAGGGAAAGTAAGATAGTTTGCTGTCACTGTTAAACTTTCAGATGTATGTTTTTTAGCTAAAAAGCAGAAAATACAGATGTGATACTAAATCAGAAAAATGTGCCAAGTCTTTAAATGGATTCTGTTCTGCCATTTTATATCATTTACCATTAAACTTGGAGAAGACCACACCTGATGAAGCAGTAATAACTGGGAATAGTGGGACAAAAGAAAGAGGCAATAAAATTGTCAGCATCGAAGCATCTTTCATGACTGCAGTTCCAAATGGCTATGAAAACTTGCATTAAAAAATTTGATGCTGCATTTTGCACTGCTGGTTTTTTATTTTTAAGACACTAGTGTCAGGCCGAGTTAAATTAAAATGATATTTGAGGGATTTGGATAATTTTTTTGATGTGGACTCTTGAAATTTAAGGCTTATAGTGTTTTTTAATAAGTTTAAATAATATCTAACACCTAGCTGTTTATGTTCATAGTGCAGGGTGTGGAAGAACGGGAGCCATCTGTGCCATAGATTATACATGGAATTTGCTTAAAGCTGGGGTAAGGAATACTAAAAGAAGTTTTATGACAATCTGTAATTTCATAACAATGATTGATTGAACTTCCGAGTGTTCTAAAATATGAAATGTTTAAGACATTCTGGAACTCTCTTGACAGGTTGGATGTTTCGTTTCATTGCATTCATGCTTTAGTATGAATTTACTTTCCTTTGACAGCAAGTTTTTACCTAAAAAGGTTGCTATAAAATTCTAATTTTTAAAAAATATATTTCAATATAAATTGATTTTTGAATCCAACTTTCTCAGTCTCTCTGATTTATCGTGCAGTTCAGATTTAAAGGGATAACTTAATCTGGGATTTTTAGGTTATGAAGCATCGTTAATGTTGCAGTGTCATATTAATGACATTGGATGTCTCATTTTAAAAATACTTGAAATGCTCTCATCTAGTCTAAATCAAATGTCAATTTGAGTTGCTTTAAAAAAAAATTAAATAGTTGCAGATTAGCTTTACCTATAAAAGTTAGACTTATTTTTTGAAGCTTAACAGCTTTTGTATTGTTGTTCTGACAGTTATGTCATTGTAATTAATTTGCTTCTGTATTTCAGAAAATACCTGAAGAATTCAATGTATTTAATTTAATACAGGAAATGAGGACACAGAGGCATTCTGCAGTGCAGACAAAGGTATAGTTTGTTTTAAAATGAATGTGATAATATATCATTATTCTTTGTAAAGATCTGGTGCATTAATTTTTATCTGGTACCTTCTTATAGGAGCAGTATGAACTTGTCCATCGAGCCATAGCACAACTGTTTGAAAAGCAACTGCAAAAATATGAAAGTTGTGCAGACTGGAAGATTGCAGATGGAGTGGTAGGTGTCTTTTCCATATGTAGCTGTTAGCTTCTGATGAAAATTCTCCTATGAAGTTGTTTTTAAAGTGTTCACTGGTGTGATCTTATTAAGTTGTCATGTTTTTTAAAGTACTGCTTGCATTGAAATAGATTAGGAGAGAGAAAAATAAGTTTAAAATGCCTTTGTCAGGAAGCTTCATGCTCTACCCTTTTAACAAAGGAGAAGAAAATGGAAAAAATATTCTTCATTGGTGTTCACAGTATTTGAGGACTTTTCTGTCTTTTTGTCCTTCTTTAAATTTCATGTCCCCTATAGGTTTTTTCTCTTTTTTTATGTTTAGATATATTTTCTTGGCTGTTGCTGGCTGCTGTGTGAAAAATGGCTTTTTGGATTAATATATTCTTTCTCTTCCACAGTCCAGAACTCTGTACCACCCTTTGTCCCTGGGTTGTGTTTTGTTTGTTCAGTGATTTTCAGTCCCTTCAGTACCTAATTGGTGTAGATTCTGTAGCTCTCTAGAGGGAGTATGAGTGGTATCTTCAGGACTCTTTGAAATATCTGGAAGCAATTTTAAATGTGCTTTTATTAATAAGCATCCCATTTATTTCAGGGATTTAGCTGTCCTGTACTGTGCTTTCTAGGAAGTCTAGAATGTATTCAATTCTTGGATTAAAGGCATCCACCCTTCTGCTAACTCCTAAGAATTTATATCAGTTCATGAAGTACTTATGAGGTCTTTAGTCATGACAAGAAGCCTGTTGACTAAATGCAATATGGAAAGGGCAGGCTGCTTTTATTTGTTACAGGTTTGATTAAGCTGATTGTGATTTTTTTTTTTTTTTTCCTGAGAAATGAGCATGAAAGGGTTTGGAATATGCAGATTGATCAGCTTTGTACAGAAGTAATTTCTAATTACTTTAGTTTTGATCATAAAATAATAGGTAGATTAGTCTACTGGATCTTCTGGTTATTTGACTTAAATCTGACCTGTGTCTGTGCTCTTATATAGAATCAAAAAAATCTCCTATTTATTTATTCCTATTACTATACATACTAAATTACTTACCTATTCCAGAACATGAGTAAGGCTGTGGCATCATATCTTGATACTATGTCTGTAGCAAGGGCAATGCTGTCTTTAGCACAGCTTGAGAGATTTGCTGACTAATAAAACAAGACCAAAAAGAAAATGGATAGGTAATGTACATGGGGGTGAGAGAGGGATAAATCCCGGCTCTGAAAAGGCACTGATGGAGTGTGAGTTTTGAGTTTTACTTGGAGATGATCTTGGTTTATGATCAACAAGTTGTAAAGGAAATTGCATTTTGGCAGTTACTTGGAAACTGGTAAGTGCAGAGAATGTAATGTCCTTGTGTGGGTACCTTGCAGCTTGGCTACTGACTGCATGTCAACTCTGCTTATCTCAAAAGCATGTTACAGAATTTGAACATTAAGCAGCTGGACGAGGATCAAAGGTGTTGGAAGGCTCCATCTAAAGAACAGCCAGACTGAGAAAAAATGGCTGAAGTTAGATAGAGCAGAGGCTGAGTAACAATGGAAAACTGATTCCTATTAATGTTTTCTAAGGGATACCAGGGACACCTGAAAGACTTAATAAAAAAGTGACATTTGTATAAAAAATGCAACATGAAACTGCAGAGCTTCTTGCAGCTTGAAAGCCTGTATCTTTGAGATGAATATCTCACCACCTTGGAATCTTCTTCCATGAATTTCACTAACTTCTGACCTATGAAATTCCAGAGTTGCAATCTGTTGGAAAACATTCTGGGGAAGGATCCTTGTATGCCTGCTCTGATCTTATTCTTCCCTGGAAGTTCCCTTTTGGTCACTGCTGGAAGCAGAGCAAAGTAAATCTTTGTCTGACTAGGCACAGCCCATTTTGTGTTGGGAAATGATGCTTCTTCCTATTGTTGCTTGAATAATTCTGCAGGAAGGTTGAGGGAAGAAAGTCTCATAGGTGAAGAGTTTCTGTATCTAAAAATGTGGTACTTAAATTTGCTACTCTCCATTTGTTAGAAAATTTGCCTGCAAGGAGTTAACTGGTATAGGCTTAGCTTCTGTTTCAAATATATAAGGGAAACCTCACATGTCCAGTTAAATATTTTCTCGTAGTTTTAACCTGATTCTCAAAACTTTGAAGCTCACTTGAGACAGTGTTTTTGTTACTCTGACAAAGCTCCCTTTTTGCCTCCAGGGGTGTTATGTAGCACCTGTCGTATATAATGTCTGAATTTCTCCAGAAATGTTCTAGTTTGTTTTCTTTTAAAAAAACAGACAAACATTCTGGGATTCATCTTGGTTAAAAAACTAATTCTGAGGCAGGAAGTTTTCAAAAAAACTTTATTAAATACAATGTAATATTCAAAGGCTCCTTCACAGGTGTTATTCTGCCTGCAGATGCTACAGCAACTATGAAATCTTCATAATGTGAATGGTTTAATTATGTCCAGTGAAAACAATTCCAAATAAAATTCATGTGCCTATGTTGGATATATTACTATTTGTTAAGCAGAAGATGCTACTGGGCTGAAGAGGAAATGTGTCATTTATTTTGTTTTGATAATATTGTGAAGAGCTGGAGTGCTCTGTAGGGTTGGTTTCATGGTTTTGTTTCCCAATTGCTGTTCTCATTTCAAGCAGTGTTTGAAATGGGTTGAGTTCCAGAGGCTCTGTGAGCAGGGCTTGCCAGTAAGATCCCAGTAAAAGGTTAATCTGATGGGCAGCAAGTGGCAGTATTCATGGGGAAGTAGCTCAGACACAATCCTGAACGTGTGTTCCTGTGAACTTGCCAGCTTTGCCTTGACTGGAACAATACTGTAAAAAGTCAACAGCAAGGCATGCAGTGTTTGAAAACAGACTTATGACAGGGTTAGAATTTCCACTAGGATTTGATAGTTTCGAAACCATGTAAAAAATGCATACATGATGTGCTTTAATGTAGTAAATGTATATTCTTACCATATAGTTACACATATTGTGAATGTGTAGAACTACAAATGTCTCAAATAATACTAAGTATTTAAATGAAATGAAATAAGAAAAGCTCTGCTCACATACCAATACTTTTCTACAGTACCCCACAGCAGCTAAATTCAGGGTGAAGAATTGCTGCTCAAGAGCCATTTTTTTGTGATAAGAAAAGAATTCAGATGCTAAATTTGATAATCAGAACTATTCCCCTCCCCCACTTAAGTACTTTCAAGTTACCAAAGAAATTGGAACAGAGTCTTGGATTGAAGCCCTTCCTACTGAAATTCTTGACCATATTGTCATGTATTTCAAGTCAGTAGCTGTGCTTCTCACCATCATTGGCTTTGTTAGTACTGCTATGAAAATATTACACTTGGTGTTGTGTTTGGAAGCTTTGAAATATATGTGAGATCATTAGTCTTGGTCATCTGATAAGATATCAGTCAGATTTGTATCAGTAAAATATTTCATGAGTTATTTGAGAAGGTTCTTCATGAGCTGAAGTGAACTGTAGCTGTCTTGGAAAGTCTGAATCATATGGAATTTCATCAAGTTGGATGTTCTGTTTGGGAGTCAGAAAAAGAAAATTGTTTAAAAGACAAACAACCAAGTTCACTATCTCTTCAAAAATATTTCTTGTTGAATTTTGTCTCTTGACAGTACCAAGCATGTTACAGGACTGCAAGTCCTTGTTTTGCCCTTATCCATGAGTAGGAGCTTGTGTTAATAAACACTTTCTCCAAAATCTGGCACTGCTAGTACTCTCCAGTACCTCTTCCATTTCGTGCTGTAAAAGTGACAGAGTTCTGTTGCTGTGGTTGACTGCACTTTTAGAAGTCATGGAGGAATCAGCTGCTGTAAGAAGAATATTGTTATTTGAAACATTAATGGTTTAGAAACTGTAATTGAAAAGACTTTGCTGTTCATATTCTCTTTGCTGTTTGGCAGTTTGGAAGGATATTTTTTGTCATCACAGCATTCTAAAAAATCCTATATTTCTTCTGAGATATTTATCTTGTTTCCTCTGTTGGAATGTTTTATTTGATCTGAGTCACTTGAGTGCATCATTTCAATCTGAAGTATTTCTTTTTTTATCCACTGATGCTCAGTGATTCCCATGCAGCTTTATGATAAGGGCAAAAAAGATGCCTCAATTCCTTTTAAGGGAAAACATGAGATTACTTCTGCAGGAGTCTTTGCAGTAAATTTGCCAATATTTTACCAGTACAGAAAGCTTCTGAATGACATTAAATATTTCTACTGTGAGTTCCAAAAGAAAATGATAATTGCAGTTCCTGGGCAAAAGGTTTTGAATGGTAGGCAGTGTCTGTGAAATCTCAGTCTAAGACTATGATCCTCTATTTGCTTGAAGTTAGTGACAACTCTGTTTGGTGATTGAGCCAGTGGAGGAAGCAGGTGGGGGAAGACCCACCCTTGGGACCTGATAGCACAGTTTGGGTTACCTTAGCAAGCTGGATTCAGACACTGCATCTGCCATGAGAATTCCTTGTTTCTCTGCATTGCTACGTGAACGTAAATTGCTCTGCATTTTAGTAGACATGGGGTGATCTACAGTTCAAGGTATTTGAGTTTATGGTCTTGTCATTTGTTAATGTAGTCTTTCATAGGTAGATATGCACACGTGTCTACGTATGTGCAATTTAACAGAATACCTAGAAATTCCGAACTATGAGCATTTTCACTTGATCTCAGTTGCTACTCCCTCAGGGGAGTAACTCCAAGGAAGTTGAACTGTTGAGCATTTGACGTGTAGAGACACAAAGGCTGGGGAAAGATCCTATTCTTTTGTTTACCCACATTGCAGTGAGAAGCCTGCCACAGTAGGATAGTTGTCTTCTGGGAGAAAGCAGGGTGCTACATGGAACACTTTGTGAACTGCACACGTGTGAATCCATTTTTAAAACATTATTCTGTATGATGACCCCTGAGAACTACGTATGTTGTCCTGGTTTGTCTAAGCTGATACTTTTAAAAATTGTGCTCTGCCTGAGAATGCAACATCTGTCTAGAGAAGCAAGGGAGTGTTGACTGATGTTGATAAGCTGTGCTTAGGAAGGCTGTGGAAGGCTTTTTCTTAATACCGCCATCTGCTCTTCTCAACAGATGCAGTCATCCCAGTGAGATACCCTATATTCGCTTTCAGAGCTGAGCTTCCTCGTTTCTGCTCCATGCTAGTTTTTCTGCGTGTTTGCCTATTCACTTATTTTGATATATGACAGGGAAATCTGTGAGTTGGTGTCACTCAAGGGTGATAAATACTCAAAATACTGGTTATTCCCTATTTCTTGTAACACAGAACTGAGAACAAGTAACAGGGAATGACTTCTCTAAAAGTAAACAAAGCCTTCACAGAAACATCAATCCATTGAGCTAATTAAGGAAAGTAGCAAAATACTTTTTCTTTTTTTTTGGTGACAATAATTCCTGTAATCATTCTTGCTCTTCATTCAGTGTAACTAAGTGAATGGATCTGGAGTTTAACCTGATGCACAAGTGAAAACTTTTGAATACCTCTCTGCCTGAAGCCTTCCCTGTTGTACAAAGTTGGGGTAACCACTGGCTTTTCTGGTGTTAAATTTAAAAGTACCATTTTATGTGTGCAGGTTTTCTTGTTGGGTTTTGTTTGTTTGGGGGTTTAACTTTTTTTTTTCCCCCAAGGAATTGTAAACTCTGTGATTGTATATGCCTTGGACATTTAAGTTTATATAAATTTTTGAAAGGATTATACATATGTTTTATTACCAGTAGTAAAAATGGCAGTGCGTTTTCAGCTACTTCTGCCTGTCTCAACTAGAAACAGCTTCTTACTCTATACATGGAGTTTTAAAAAGCTTTGACATATGTTAGCTTCTTTAATAAGCTTTTTCTTCTGCCTGTGAGAAAAGCATATCTCAGGAAACATTCTGTTCACAAACACTTCACATTACAAACATAGAAGGACAGAGATGCAGCTGCTGGTTTGTTTTCTGGACAAGTTAGTCTAGAGCCAACAGGCACACCCTTTCCCTTGCCAATACCCTTTAGAAAACTGAATGCATAAATAAGAAATGTGTTCCTGAAAACTTCTGTGCTGGTAGAACTGAACTTGGGAGACTTTTCTGATCTGTTGTAGGATGGAGAAGGTGGTGAGGGGGAGGAACTCCTGTGGAGTCTCCCTCTTTCTGGTGTCTTTCTGCTTTATGAAACTGGGATGTGCTGTGGTGCTGAAGTAAGGCCAGCAGCTCGCTCTGTTCTCAAGGTGCGGTTCTTTAGGATGCATTCGTTTCTAGCTTTGGTTGTTAGTACTTATGAATAAGGGGAGCCTTTTTAGTACAATACCAATGCATTTAGTGCTATCCATAGTAAAGAATACATATGGGAGAAATTCAGTTTGCATTGCACAACTTGGGGATGTGGGAAGGAACACAACACAGCCATTGAGCATGAAACAGAGTTTATTGTTGAATACTGGGAGCCTCAGCATCTTTGGCACCAGCCTTCAAAATGGTCCTCTGCCTAATGTCCATGTTTGTTAAGGGCAAAATGATCCATATTGTCACCCATTACCTGATGTCAAAAAGTAGAAAATTGCTTTTTTCACATATTTGAGAGGAGACTGGGTTGGAAGTTCATGCCCCATGGTAATGTTTCCTGTGCTGGGAACCTCAAAGCTGGATGCAAACCATTGCAGACATACTAATTTTTTTTAAAAAAACAACCCACATTCATGTTTTTCCCCAGTCAGTAGCTGTATCCAAAGCAGCGTGGGCAGCAGGTGAAGGGAGGTGATTCTGCCCCTCTACTCCATGCCTGTGAGACCCCACCTTGGGTACTGTATCTAGCTTTGGGGCCCCCAGCACAGGAAGGACATGGACCTGTTGGAGCAAGACCAGAGGAGGGACACAGAGTGAGCAGAGCACGAACAGGTCTCCTATGAAGACAGACTGAGAGAGTTGTGATTGTTCAGCCTGGAGAAAAGAAGGCTCCACGGGGACCTTACTGTGACCTTGCAGTACTTAAAGGGGGCTTATAAGAAAGATGGGGACAGACTGTTTAGCAGGGCCTGTTGCAGTAAGACAGAGGGTTATGGTTCTAAATTAAAAGAGGGTACAGGCAGACTAGATGGAACGAAGAAATGTTTTATGATGAGGGTGATGAAACACTGGAACAGGTTGCCCAGAGAGGCTGTAGATGCCCCCATCCTGGCATTCCTGACAACATTCAAGGCCAGCTTGGACAGGGCTATGAGTAACTTGATCTTTTTAAAGATGTCCCTGCTTATTGCGTGGAGGTGTGGACTAAATGGCCTTTGAAGGTCCCTTCCAACAAAAACCATTCTATGATTCTATGAAAACCAACCAACCTTGATTGACTGCAGTGGGAGCTTCAGTTGTGTTCATTTAAATGAGAGTGGCTTTTATCTGCTGATTGAATCTTACACCAAAAAACCCCTGATAGTTACAGCTAGTGGTCAGCAGGACAATGACGTCCCTGTGCAATTTCCCTCAAAGGGCTAACACAATCCGTTCATTAAGGAACAATAGGGTATTTCTGCTGGAGTACTTGTGCAATATTATATTTGACAGCAAGTCAATGGGGGCAGCTAGGGAAAAACAGTAAGAAAGATCAAAAAGATTTAATTTTTTTCTTCACAGGTAAAGCTCCACTTAGTACACTGAGGAATAGGATTTGATAATAGAGTCTTCACAGTAGCCAACAGTGGTATGGTAACTTTTAAGACAAGTAATGGAAATTTAAAACATATAACTAATTAATCTAAATTTAAGTGAGGTTAGTTAACTGTTGAGGCAACTTATAGTTTATCTTCCAAAGCAAAAATTGTTCACTGCTTTCAAATGCAGCTGTCTGTCTGAAGCAGAAATTTAACAGGGAATTCCCTTTTGTTCTGTAAGACTGAAGGTCAGTCTCTGTCACCAGTCTCAGCAGGTAGGCTGGCAGATAGCAGACCCTATTCCTGAGCGTAATACTGTGCTTTGAAATGTATTACACCGATTTGGGATGTTTGCTGTTCTTTTTAACATTGCTTTTCAAAAGAGAACTCCTGCAAGAAAAGCCTTTAGGTAAAATAAACATTAAAGTTAAGATAACACTAAGCTCCTCCTTGATTTTGTTGGGTCTTTGGCTGTGGCACACGTTTGGAAATGGTATGTCAGCTTTAGACTGGTGCATGTTCTGGTTTGATTTTTCCTTATTTTTGCTGAGTGGCTGGGATGTAGTTAAATACTGTTCATAGCCACTCTCGGGGTACTGTGTTTTAGATTTGTGGTGAAAAAAGTGCTGATTGTTGTTTGTAACTAATGCTGCAGCTATTGCTGAACCATGTTTCAGGAACTGGCAAAGGCCCACCTGTGAAAGGTTATGAGTGATTGCTTTAGCATTGCCTGTTTGATTTCTTTTTATCTCCTCCCACTTTTCCTTTGCCTGCTAAACAATTTTGTCTTGACCCACGAGTTTTCCTGCAGTTCCTCTTTCCCTTCCAGGGTTGGGGTGGAGAAATGAGTGTGAGAGTGGCTTTGTGGGGCTTAGCTGCCTGCCAGGGCTAACCCACAACAATATTTTACATGTATATACATGTAAGTGTGTATGGATTTATAAATACATGCATATATAAAATGTATCTTTTATATTTATGGTCCTAAAGTGAAATTAAAATCTATATGCTTTGCTGAGTAAATTAAACTTTCTTGTACACAAATGGGAGATTATTTGAAAGTATTTTAGATTGATGCATTAGGTGACAAGTGGGTAAGATCCTTTTCATTTTCTTACTATGCTGTAGATTAGTCTTATCTTCGTTGGAGTGATTGTACAAGTAAAAATAATCAGACTGACTGGAAAATAAATGCTTTATTATCCAATTATTTAATTATTCAACATGACTAATTGGGAAGGTGTATGAGAGCTTGCTCTGCTAAAGAAAGATCAGTTTTTGAGTATTTTCTGTAATGGATTGTTCAATGGAAAGCAGACAGAAATCTTCAGTCAGAAAAATTTGAAGTTGGATACACAAGATTAAAAAAAAAATCTGTGCATTTTAGAAGAGTTTTGAAAGTGATCTCTAGATGATAGCCAAAAATAGGTCATATTGTTATATATTATTGCAAAGTGTCATTACAGATCTTTGGGCCTTACAGTTCAAATATAGTATGTATCAGCTTTACAGCCATGAGTAAAAATACCCTTTTTTCTTTTAATCAGGATGAAAATAATACAGAAAATGCTGTCAGTTCTTCAGATGCTGAGAAACAGGATTCTCCTCCACCAAAGCCTCCAAGGACCCGCAGGTAGTTAACTGTGTTCATACGCTATTCTAAGCTGAAAGATTAATAAAAAGTAAAATAAAGCTACTGATACCTTAAAGACTTAAGATGAATATGTTGTGTTTATAAATAGAAATCTACATAATGTAAATAGGAGTCTTGTGATTGACTCTAAATATAAGCTACAATATCTTTGTGAAGTCTGTGTTTAAATAGACCAACCTTGCAATGATTATCTGTGAGTACACAAGCATACACTTTTACTAGTCAGATACGTTAGATCTACTTGTGTTTTAATTCTGCTAGGTGATATAGCAAAACAAACTTAAAACGGACTCAAATAATGACTGAACCCTCATTTTTGGAGACAAAACCATAGTGGAACATACCCATGTGTTCCAGAAAAATCTCAGACAAGTACTGCTTTTGACTAAAGTATAGCAACCAAATGCTGATATTATTGAGAAGAATTGGTCTCACCAGTCCTTTAATTCAGCAGAGGAAAAAGAAAATCTTCTCCAGCTCTTAAAATGCATAGACATAGCTTTACAGAAGCCAAAACTAAATCTGAACCAACAGATTCATCAGCCTAAAATGGGTACCCAACCCAAGTGTTAAGACAGCTAAAGAAGCAACTCTCCTGAGCTAGGTGTCCAAGCCCCCCAGCTGGCTTGTGAAGGGCTTATAGGGGCCTTTGGCAGGTGATCTTGCCTATAGTGTTACATTGGCAGGTGTTACATTGCCTGTAGTTAAGTAGACATAAGGTGAGTGCTTGGACTTCCTAAAGTTATAGAATGACACAACAAACCACCAGCCAGCTGATATTCTTGCATAACATTTAGTTATAAGTATAATTCCTTTAAAATAAAGTAAGAAAGAGATGGAAGTGAGTTGGGGCTTTTTACAAACAAATTACATGGTTGGTGCTATGTAGGCAACACATTTTTTACCTTATTTGGATTGATGGTAATGTGATTGTATTCAATTATGTAGATTAAGATGATGACAGAGGAGTTAGTTAACCTGTGTTCATGATGAGTTCCAAGTCCTTGAAACTTCATCACTGAGCTTAGAAATATGATTTCTGTCTAACAGGTAATTTCCTTACTAATGTTCCTTGAAATAATCGTAGGTGTACCTTAGGTTTTATCATTTTTATATATTCATGTAATATTAACGTGTATAATTCACATAATTCATGTTTAAGCACACATCTGTCTTATCTGCACTGCATTGTTCTTTACTTGCTGCATTTAGTTAAAATCTTTTAATCTCCCCTTAAAGCCTGGGGTTTTTCTGGGCCTGTTTCCATAAACTCATACTTTCCCATCTGCCAGCACTGGCAGGCAGATTGGTTTCTTAGAGGTGAGTAAATGGAAGCTTTTAGCAAAGCTGTTGTCTTTCTAAAATGGAGATTATTTTTGAAAAACAATTAATTAAACCCCTCCTGGAAGATGCTTCTGAGGAAAGACTTTATTTGCTATTAGTCACATCTGCTCAAAATACCCACTAATGAGCATGTTTTTTTCTTGATGTGGGGGATAATTTTACAAATCTACAGCCTGATTCAGTCAGGACATAGAGCCAGGTTTTGTGTACTGTGGATGTTTTGGCATAGGTTAACATCCTTTTCCTGGGGAGGATGGGAAAGCAGAATCAGTGAAACATTCTAATTTAATCCCCATATGCAGAAGGCAACATTTTTATGTTGCCAGCCAAACGTGTACTTGAGTTTTACATGAACTGTCTCTGAAGAAGTTACAAGCAAGTTGCTAAAGCTACTATTTTTGAAAAGAAAGCAGGCTTTTAAATTCTTTATATTCTGTGTTGTAGATGGCTTCAGAATGTGTACTTAGTAAAGTACGCTGCATTTTTTTTATGGGAAGGTTTAACATTTGCTTTGTTTTCTAAAGCAAAAAGGGCTATAGGGACTGATAGAGCAGAATACTGTAGGCCAGCTTGGTTTCAGATGAACTTGCCTGAGATGATCCTGACTGAGCAGGAGAAAAGTTGGTTTTTATTCCTTGGCCTCAGGGTGCTTGTTTTCCATATTGTTACCAGACTGAGCCATGTTTGCTTAGACAGTAAAGTTTATGATGCCTGTTAATTTTTTTCTGATGGCCTCTAGTCTGCTGGATGATGGTGACATCTCCTCTGCAGCCCTTTCCTCTGGCTAACCGCTCAGGACATGGCAGAATTTTTCTGTGAACGTGGCTTTCTCACTCTCTTGTTCTGTTTGTGATATTGTCATGAAATCATCTCAGTATCTTCTTTAAACTTGAAGATCTCTTCCTCTGAAAGTGCAGCTAATATCATGTAAACTCTCATGTTTGTGCTAAGGATGAGATGTCATTAAAGACTTTTACCATGCAAGGTAGGGAGCTTACTCAGAGAGGTATAATTAATCCTTTTAGTACTTGCTTTGGCCTGGGCATGTACTGGGGAAGGAGTAATACTTTCTAGGCTGCTTTTATGTCTTTTTCTTCTTGGAAGTTACAAGTATCTTTAGGCTATAGATATTAAATTGATATTAAATTTGTATTTTATTTACTTAACTCACCATGAAGCATCTAGCTCTACTTTTTTTGCAGAGGTTTTGGAATTGTATTGCCTTCCAGTCTTTTATCACCTTGTGATGCTTTAATGTAATTAAACTTGCTGTACAATATGTGAGTGTAGTAATTTAGCTTAATGTCTCTCTCCATTTGATGTCAACATTAAAAAAATTCTAATATTACTCCTTGATTATTACAGAGGTAAACAAGAACAATTCATTAGTGCATACATCAGCACTTTATTCCATAAATTGCTTGGCTTGGCAGTTGATCAATTCTTGTAAAAGTCACCTTTCTTTAGAGGACTTGAGGGGATGGAAAGCCTTTGTTAGACATGTTTTAATTATTTTCAGGTTAAGGTAGGAAGAGGACATAAGTAAGGTTTAACTTTGTTAGATAGAAGACTGCAAAACCCCTAAGTTTTAAATTTACAGTTTAGGACTGTACTTGATTTTGCATGACTGATGCATCAGAATTCAGAGGGAGCACCTTAATACCTTTTAAGTATTAGTCCTTGAAATATTTGTGTGCTTAGTAGTTGCTTCTAAAGTATTTGGAAAAAGAGGTGGTTTATTTTAGTCAGGTTTGGTTGCAAAAGGTTTTTTATTTTCAAGTTCAAATGCAGTTTGAAATCAAAGCATAAACTTAGACAAAATCACAAAAAGCAAAGATGATGTAACGGCTTTTTCGTATGCAGTGTAATGAAGAGCTACGTGCTGCTGTCTGAAGGAGAAAAGGTGAAATACTGCAGCAGTTTAACTTCTCATCAGATTCTCTTTGAACTTAAGTCTAATGATACATTTCCAGGGTTATGTGTTATTCTGTTTCACTTCAAGCCCTGCAAACCATCTCTTTGCATCTCCTGCAAAGCTAAGATAAAACTCATTGATGGGTGTTCCTTCTTAGTGAGCTGTCTCTAATTTGTATGCCACAATCAAAAAAAGCCAAAAAGCCTTGCTAAGTAAATTTTAAAAGATAAATTCACCAGTTGGTTATTTTTATGAATTCATTGTACTTTTATATAAATTATTTGTAGTACATTTGCAACAACTTCACTCACTGGACTGCAGCTTTTCTTTCACGTGGATGGCAGTGATTTAATGCTAAAGTAGAATAATGTGGTTGTCTAGCTTCAGCCTGCTTATGTTGAGTTTAATTTTCCTATTTTAATTATTAGGGAGGATGTAGAGCTTGCTATCTATTTTTGGTTGCTCATAGCAGCTGCATTCCATGACCTTGGCATCACTCTCTTTTATTTGAAACACCCTACAGTATGCTGCATAGAATAACCATGGATTACTTAAGGCTTTTTTCTTTTGAACACTGGCCAAGTTTCATTTAAATCTGAACCTATTGTGCACAGTTTTAATAATATAGCTCTTTTCCATTAGGAGTAGAATGGCTTAGATTTTAAAACATTCTAAAAATTTGTAATGTATTGCAGAGAAAGCAATAAATGGCTTTTTTCATGTATACATTTTTGGTGGAAAGCTGTGGTAAGGCTTTTTTCTTTTGACAAATCATAGTACAAATTGACAAATTGTGTGCAATTGTTACTATGACAAATAATTTTAAAAAGTTGTTATTGCCTAATTCATGGTTTACCTGACACCTGAGAAGCCACTGGCACTAGGGCACTGCCTCAGTTGCTCAGGCTGTGTGGCAGTAAAAGTGTATGAAAAAGCTGCCTCGATCACCCAGGGACATTCCATATCCAGCTGTAAATGAGGAAGTGCCGAGGTAGTGGCATTCCAAGATAATCAGGAGCAGTTGTATCTGAAGAGGCACTTCAAGGCTGAGTCATGACAAAGCTTTCTATTTTTTTTATCACACAGTGAGATTTTGCAAACGTATGTGTTTATTTAAAGGTCTAATACAGGAAAGCTTACTTCTCTTACTTGAATGGCCTGGCTTTCTTTGGTTCACTGACTCTTTTCTGTCTCAAATTCCTCTTCCATGAGCTTTCTGTTAGTTTCCTGGTATTTTAAATTAAGCTGGTTTTACTGCCTCCTGTTGTTTCCAATAGTATTAGTAGTTCATGTTCAGATAGTTTTCTGCCTCTGGGGGCAGAAATGTCTCTGGAGCACAGCTGTTGAGGGACATGCCCAAAGACAGCATTATGCTGCAGCCCAAAATACCCAAGATTCACAAGAGTTTTAGAAAAAACTACTGCCAAACAGAGATCTTCTGAATGTGTACATATCCTAATATTTCTGCTGTGTAGAAACAGACAAAAACATTATTTGCAATGCAGAACATGTGAAATAGTAATATTAAAAATGTCAGTAAAATGGAAAAAATGTTACCTAGTGGCATGTTTCCTAGTTTAAAGAGAAAAAATACATTAGAATGCTATTTGGGCATCTCAGTTGCTGAGGACAGATATCCTTCAATATTAATAATGCGAAGAATGATTTTCGGAAGTAACTTCTAACTTCTTCACTGTAAGCTCTCATTTAAGAGTGAAGGAATGGCATTTAACTTCAAACATAATGGGGAATATTGTAGTAGTTCTGTACAGGAGGAAGTTGTTTAATCAGCTTTTGGGTTGCTGATTTGTGCAGCATTTCCTGTATCATCAGTTCTATGGATACATCTAAGGGAAGTGTTTGAATACACCTGGGGCTCTGTTTACCAGTGGATCAAAGGGTAGAATGATTTCATTGTAATTGGTAAAGAACTTAATGAATTTTGACTGGTATCGTGGACTGTCTTGGGGTGACTATAACCTTGTTATATCTAGTTTAATGCTAATTTGCTCCTTTAGCTAATTGTAATGGTTAATGTTAGGTCTGTACCAGATAAGAAATTAGTTTTGCTGATTGCAAACAACTCTGGGTCAGGAAAATTAGGTCAATAAGGGAAAACCATGATTTTCAGTGGGAGGATTTAGTGGAGATTACTGATGAGCATCACTGCTGGTAAAAGAGGGCATGTAAACATTTGTGCAAGTGCACTCACTGTCTCCCTCCCTGTGTTCCCCTCCCCCATTCGGAACAGAGGAGAGAAATCCAAGAGGAGGGAATTCTCCTGTCCTTAGTGTGTATTAAATTGGAGCAAGACTTACATCCCCCCCTTTCCTGTCTTATCTTTACTACTTCAGGCAAACAGCTTACTCTCAAGCTTATTCATTTTTCAACAACATCTACAGGTGAGAGTTCCTAAATTACTTCTGTTAAATTGCATTGATGTGCTTTGTATTCCTCCTGTTCTAACGTAAAGAAAAACAGCAATATACAAGTGGAGGGAGGAGAGGAAGAGAAGGAATTTGAGGCCCAACTGTTTGTGACAGGAGTCAGGCAGAAAATGGAAGAGGTCACCCAGAACTGCAAGGGAATCTGGGGTTTTCCAGATACAAAGATACAGAAACTTTTAGAAGATAATTTGGAAGCTGGGAAACTTGCAGTACTTCAGGGGGTTAGGATTTTCACAAACTGAGAATCCAAATGGTTCTCTTTAGTACGGGAATCCCTTGTATAAAGATTTTGATTCTTCAACCCATACTGCTTATCGCTTGGTACTAACAAAGTCACAAGGGTGAAACACATGCTGTAGCCTGTCCCAAGTCAGGTGTGCTTTTAGTTCTCTACAAGACTCAATTGTGAGACAGACCCTGGGCTTTTTTTGTTTTAGGTTTTTTTCCTATATGTCATGATAGTCTCAAGAATTTGTACTGGCTGAGTCCTTCTTAGGCATGGTTTGGAAGTATGGGAGCCAATAGTATTACTTTGATTTTGCTTGTCTTGTGGCATGCAGACAAATAATGAGAGCCTGTCTGATGCCTTTCTCTTGTAGACAGAGTTCTTGTGCAATTTTATGGTCCTTTTTATGCTGGAGGGTCTCATGAGAGCAGAGTATAGAGGCAGGGTAGAATTCCCTCCTTCCACCTGCTAGCCATTCTGCTTTGGATGCAGCCCAGGACACGGTTGGTTTCTGGACTGTGAGTGCACACTTCTGGGTCATGTCCAGCTTCTCCTCCACCAGCACCCCCAAGTCCTTTGCCACAGGACTGCTCTCGTTCTGTTCAATCCCCAGCCTATGTGGACATTGGGGGCTGCCCCAACCCAGGTGCAGCACCTTGCACTTGGCTTTGTTGAACCTGATGATGTTCTAATGGGCCCACCTCTCGAGCTTGTCCAGGTCCTCCTGGATTTTTAAAGGAATGGAAATGATAAAAATGCCTTCATCAGGTATGCTAAATGTTTGTAGTCAACTACTCTGCATCTAATCTACCATATGCTTGAAGAACTTCTTGTAAGTAGCTTGACGTGAACTGCAGTTATAAGTGATGTGGTCTCACTAATATGCACTGTGATTTGGATCATATATTCTACTGTGAATATTTTTTATGTTGGATGTACCTCATGTCGGCTAAATTTGGTTTGCAACTATGCAGAGACTATTAAATACACAAATGTAAAAATAAAATCCTCTCGGGCATGTGCAGAAAAGTAAAATTGAAGGAAGATATTCAGTGTTAAGTGGGCTGAAGGATTTTTTTTTTTACGAAATCTTTCTTGGCTTTATTGAAATTTGAATTCCATATGTCAAGTTTCTCTGAGCCACTTAAGGAAAAATGTAGTGAAATGCTGCCACAAGAGGGCCTGTCTTGCAGCGCTGTTGAAAAAACACTTCTGGGAAAGGATGTGAGCAATCTTTGAGCTATTAGTGAGGATTAGTTGTGGCCTGAATGAATGTCTTTGTGATATTCTGAAAGACATTTTGAGTGTGTTGACTTAATTCTTGCCTGCCCCACTAGTCATATTCTATAACCATTGTCTGTGTGCAGTGGAACCTCCGTGTGGAGTTTGATATTGGTATGACAGCATTAACTACTGCAGAAGGAGATGGATAGGTATCTAAAATCTTGTTAAATCCAGAAAATTCAGACACTTGTGTTTTGGTTGTTTTGCAGTTGCCTTGTAGAAGGAGATGCTAAAGAAGAAATCTTGCAGCCTCCAGAGCCTCAGCCAGTACCACCAATCCTAACACCATCTCCCCCATCAGCTTATCCAACAGTCACTACGGTGTGGCAGGACAATGACAGATACCATCCAAAGCCAGTTTTGCACATGGTTTCATCAGAGCATTCAACAGACCTCAACGAGAATTATAATAAGTCCACAGAACATTCAGGGAAGAATGAACCCAGCGAATACGCAGAGAAGAGGCTGGAGCGCAACTTAAGTTTTGAGATCAAGAAGGTACCTCTTCAGGAGGGACCACGAAGCTTTGATGGGAACTCCCTGTTGAACAGGGGACATGCAATTAAAATTAAGCCTGTGTCATCCTGTGTAATTGATAAGAACTTTAAGCCACAGGAACAGATTTCAGGGGATTCATTTGTAGATGCTCCTCAAAACTCATGTATGGAATACAGCGTGCCACAGTCTAATACAGCCTTAATACCTTCACCAGAAAGTCTGCAGAGTCAGCAGGTGTCTGATAACCCACCCAGACCAGATCGTCTGCCTCTGGCAGAAAAGGGACACGCCACATGGTCACTACATGGGCCTGAAAATGCACTGCGTACGTCCGTGTCTGAAGAGTTGTCTTCAGACGCCTTGTGTCACGGTGTTAAAACTCTCTCTCTAGTATCAAACACCCCAGTTGAACATCCTTCCAGTGATACTGTTGATCATACTCCTCTTTCTGTTCGAGCACCCCTCTGTTTTACTAATCCTCTCCATTCAGATGATTCTGACACGGATGAGATGAACTTTGACGGAGCCATGAGCAAAAGCGCGTCCAATGTGTCAACCGCAAGTGCCACAGTCTCTGCTGCCACTAATACTGAAAACATTTCTGCCAGAAAAGTATTGCCAATGTCTATTGCTAGGCAAGACTTAACAGCTGTAACATGTTCTGAAGATGGCAAAGGTAGGTTTCATTGAGGTTCAGAAGTGCTGCTCTTTATCTAGCTGCATCTGTGGAATTGGACAACACAAATTTCTTTGCAACACAATTTTCTAAATGTAAATTTAATCAGTGCAGTATGGCAGCTTCAGAGAGGGCACAACTCTTTTCCTAACAGCTTTCAAATTGCATGTGAGCTGTTTTTGGTGTAAGGTACTACAGACCATGATTAGCTGCTTCAAAAGCTGTACTGTGAGCTTTATTGTGAACATTTGTTTAATGCTTTATTTATAATGCCTTCCTGTAGGTTTGTATGTAATTGTAGGTTTCTATGTTATTATTTGGTGCATATTTTTTCTCTACACCCAGTTTCATGGAAGTGTCTATAATAATTGGGGATTGACTAGTCAAAGCATTTTCAACAGGCTTGTGCAAATACATAACAATTTCATGCTTATTGGTTGATGTGCTGTTCCTAAAAATGTGGATGTAACCTAATTCACTGTGTTGGTCTTTGAAGTTGCTCATGATTTGGCTCCTGCATTTTAACAGTGTTGTAAATATTTAGCTGTGCTTTCCTCTTTTTCTGTACATGGCTGGGGGTGACAAGCTAATACGGCTGTTCATCTAAACATCCATGTTATGCTTTATTAGCACTTCGAAAATTATTTAGTGGCTTTTTATCTTTTACTACTTTTTTTGAATTTTTTTTGGTGAAAGTTTCAAGTTCTAACATTTTCAAGTTAGAACGTTGTTTATTGAAGGCAAAAGGGTCCCAAAACACATGGGTACAGATTTCAGTCAGGCTGGCACACTTAAGAGCAGATGGAGCACAGAGCTGGGAAGAGTAGATTAGGTCTCAGTAACTGCTTGAGCAAAGCCCAACAAAACAAGAAGTAAGGCTGTGGAGCTGAAGGAAGAGCATGAACTTCTGGATTCAGCTCAGACTCTTGTGCTTGGAGCTGCTTACAGTGATGGCCTCACCTCAGGAGCCTGTGCAGACTTCATGAATTTCTGAAGTGAAATGGGGCTCAGTGTATGATGCAAGATGCAGAACCAGCTGAATTGAAAATACCAGCTTTGTGAACTAAATGTTCACCAAAAGTCATATATCCAGAGATGTGAACTGTTTTGCAGCCTTAAAAACAATCTGTTTCTATAGATCTTGATATAGATCTATACGTATTGTGAATTGTATCTGTAGATTGTGACATTATATGTAAACACAGGACAATACTTGCACATACGTGTGTATTTTTAATGCTGGGACTTAAAAGATGCTCTGCAGAGCTGACAATGTCCTTTTGTCATAGCTATTTCAACTTTGCAAGCAGTCCTCCTTGTATTTATTTTATAGATTTGCAGGCTATTGTATTTTTCCTTTTAGCCAGAGTTTTTTTCTTCTTTCCCAGAGCAATTATTGTTTATCACACTGTTTGAAAATTATCACCTCTCTGTGCATCTCATTATGTAGATGCTATAAGAACGTGCAAATAAAATAAGTGATATGTCATAAATATGATAAAGAATTGGAGAAATGTCACTATAGAATTTGATTCATGTAACTGTGTATCAGAAACGTCTTGAAGTAACAGTTACAGCCTTTGTGCTGCTGGTATGTTGATGATTTCACAGGAATTGATTAAAATTCTAGCATTAATTTTTTTATCATTTATCTCTTGTTATTAAGGGTGCATCTCTTCCCACTTTGTATGATAGTGAACGCTTCCCATTTTCTGTTCTGGTTGCAGGTCTTGTAATCCCTCTGGGACTCAAGAATATAGGGTTAGATCGATTTGCACCAGTGATCCTAAACCCTGTTTACAGTGGCTTTCTCATTTTCATTCTGGCTTAGGACTCTTCTATCTGAAGCTGGGAATGTGGCTGCAGTCACCAGTGAAACTTGTCTGTGAACTTACCAGCCCCCTAATTGCCTAACCATAGCTGCTGGTGTACATGATCTTACCACACAGTTAAATCCTCTTTTTCATTCAAATGCAGTGAAAAGTAGTTGTACCCTGAGGTAAAAGGAAAAAAAACCCAAACAAAGAGAACAATAAAACATCAACAACATCCAAAACAAAACCCTAAAAACTCATTTTCAGTTAGTGCATATCCATGGTGACTTTACTTCCTGGTTTGATAGAGGCCCTTTCTGTTAATGGTTTTCTTGTGCTGTATAGTAAATTTGAGATGGAGGAGGTCTCAGAAGTCACTTGGAACATGCTGGCTTGTAGGAATTGATGGAATTCTGTCCCTGCAGCAGCTGGGCATGCTGGCAGCTCAAGCTTCATGGCTTTACTAGTTGAAGTGTGTCTTCGTATTTTTGAATCCTGTGCAGAGTACAGTGGTCAGATGAGATTTCTTATGGCAGCAGCTATTTTAAATTGTTTTAAACCTTTAATTATGACTCCAAATTTCTTAGCAGGTCAGAGAGGGGCTTTTGCTGCCAGAATAGCTTGTGCTCGTACACCCTTGGGAGGTGAGAGGGAACAGACTGGGGACAGGATGTGGTATTGGCATCAACAGTAGCCATCTCCTCAGGCTCCTATTTACCCTTCTGCCTAGTAAACCTTGCACTAGGCTGTTTAACTAGTTTGTATCAGTGGTGTGGGAGCCAGTGAGCCTCAACATGGACTTGGGGAGCAAAACTGAGACCTGAAAGAAGGAAGAAAAAGTATTCTTTGGAGTTACTGAGTTACTGAGGAGTTTTTTCCTCCAAATCATTTAGACTGAAAATGCTTTGTTTTCTAACATAACACTCAAACTGATCCTACGCCCTTAATTTGAAGTTAATGTTGTTAGATGAAGTTGCTCCACGGCGTTACTGTGGTAAACCAAAATGTTTAATAATACTTAGAACAAGTTTTTCTTTTGCTTTAGATTTTATACCAAGTTTAGAATTATCTCATATATGAAAAGATCAACTTCTAAAGGTCTAGGAGAAAATCTGTGTTTTTTAACTTATCTAAATGTCATATTTGATTTAGATGCTGATGCTAGTGAAGATTCCTCTCCCCCGCTCCCAGAAAGAACACCAGAATCATTTGTATTAGCAAGTGAACAGAGTGAGTTCTTGATGTTTGGTGATAATTGGAGATAAAATGTGAAGAGCATGTCAGTATTGTATTGTATTTGAATACCCCGAGTTTTGGTTAGTGTGTTGGAGCAAATTGTAAAATGGAATGAAAGCTAGCACATGTAGCAGCTTATTTTGAGGTTTAACCTCTACACACCCTTGAACACAGAGAAATTATTTTTCATTTTCTGACTAAATATGCTGTTATATGATATTTAAGTAATTTGAGACTTCAGTATTAGTGGAGCTGGTTTTCAATCTGAAGGGTATGGAAATGAGATGATACAATGGGAAGATGCAGTACAGTGAGGGAATTTCCCAGCTGTTTTAGTTTCCTACTGCTCCCAGGTAGGGAATGGGTACTCACATGAACAGTGTTTATCTGATTCCCCTTTCTTGGGCAAAGGAAAGATGATGACACCTCATTCTGCACTGCATGTAGTGAACAAGCCCAGTTTGTGGTTCACTCTTTGCCTGTGTCAAAAGGGTAACTGCAAGAGAAAGCTAACACTTACAAATGATGTGCTCCTATTATTTTGTCCATTTGTCAAGCTAATTAATGGCAGAATACAAAACAGATTAATTGAAATTAAGTGATAAATTAGGTTGATGCTTGGTACCTCCCAGAAAACCTAATATCAATGTAGTTATTTACTGAGACTTTCGTTTAGTGTCATTTTGAAACTCAAAAAATTTTGGCCCAATAGTTAATCTAGGTATTTGCAGCATAAAAACATTGAAGTTCTGTAAATGTGTTCTTTGAGCATCACGAGCATAGGTAGTTGAGTCAGAGTGATCCTTTCTTTGGATATTGTGGACCTGCTGCTTTTCTGTGACCACACAAGGAACAAAGTTGATTTCTTAAAAAAAAAAAATCTCTCTCCAGGACTGGAATCACTAAAACACTTCCATTTTGTTTGTCTTGTTGCATGATGTCAGTAAAGGACAGGTGTGGCTGTCCTGACTTGTACGTTTACTTAGGAGTTCTGAAAAACACCTATTATTACTGCACAGCTGATGTAACAGAAGTTCTAAAACATCCTTGAAAGAGAAGCCAATTCCCTGTTGATTAGGAACCTCGAAAGGAACAAAATGAACAGCCACAATGCAAACACTGCAGTCTTGTGTTTTGAGTTATATTGTGGCATTTTGCTTTATCTGGAGCACTTCTCACGTAAAGAGATTTTCATGTTTTTACAAGCATTTAATTTTTCAAAAAATGGTTTAGAGCACATTTCTAATGCTGTGTACTAATGCCTCATCATGAGGAGAACTGAAGTATGTTGAGTTGATTTAATTCTTCCTAGGCACGCCCTTGCCGAAGCCAGTTCTGGTTGCACAGTCGGAGTGGAGCGTGTTGCGTGATCAGCATCTGCCTGAGCAAACAGCCTCCACGGTAAGCCCAGGAGACAAGTCTGTACTAATCAGTTCTGGTTTGGTTGGGAGCTACAACAAAAAGCAAAATACATACTTGTGAGAAGTTGCAGCTGTTGGTCATCTACAACTGGCCAGTTTTACCTCTGCCTGAGCTGCTGAATTGATGTGAAGAGCATGTTTTCTTTCCAAGAAAATTATCTGGTTTTCTAAGGTCAGCAATACTTTTAAAAGGAGTCATCCTTAATATATCTTAAATTATGGCCTTAAGAGTGTAAATATGCTGCTTTTAGGGAGCTTGCTGCCTGCCCTTAATGGATCCTAGGCCAGTTCAAACTGGAAGAGAATTGCAGTCCCTTATCCAAGCTGCTGTATGGAGCAGAGCCTCAGTCCAGGGTAACCAGAGCTTTTTCTAGCTGGGTCCTGAAAACCTCAGAGATGGACACTGTTTATCATCTATGGGCAACCTGTTCCACTGCCTGAAAATGGTTTTTTCTTATGTCCATATTTATTTTAAACAAACCATGTTTTGCCCATCAAATTTCACTTTTCACTCATACAGCTCAAAGTCATCCAGCATGATCTAGGCAAAATTTTAAAAGCATATAAATCCTTTTGACATTTTTCACTTTTTTTCATGTGCCGCCCCCCATACCTCGCTTAAAAATACGACAAAAAAAAAAGATGTGAGTTTTCAGGGACTGTAAATGTAGTGTGAGAACTAACCTACCTAAATTTGCAAATAAATTGCAGTGTCATGTTTTCAAATTTTCATTAAATGCTAAGGTTCTAATAGTAAACTGTTTTATTAACTACGGTAGCATTTTTTGTCAATGTTGAGTCAAGTAAAAAATGTAGAAGCAAGTAGGTATTTCCATGAATGTTACATGTTTTTCGCAAAGTTTTCATAATCTTAAATTTCTCACTTTTTAGTTTTTTGGAAGTGGTTTGTGTAATTATTTTATATATCTCTCATTAACAGGGTTTGAAAACAACTTCACCTATACTACCTGGTAAGTGGCGGAAAAACTTTTTTAATTTTTTTTTTTCAAAATACATTTTTCCTACTGAACAAAAATTTGCCTGAACTTCATGTTTGCTGTGAAGATATTGTCAGTATATTGTCAAATATATTATACTGAATATATTGTTACATATGATGTCTAAACACCTTTAGTTCAGAAAGAACATGAACAGATGCCTTCATGTTGATGTATTAAATAGCACTGTGAGTTTTTGCCATAAATAGGTGCTATGTGGGATTTCCATACAAACTAACACAAAATAATAATCCAGATTTGGCAAGCAGGAATATGTTGCTCTCACTGAACATCTACTTCATAAACAATTTTCAAGTATTGCTTTTAGGAAATGAGAAATTGGCTTTGAAAGCTTTATTTTTGTAAATAATATTTGCTGCCAGCTGTTTTCTGGACTGTAATGACAAGTGGCATTGCCACAGTGGTGACTAAATGAATGTTGTTACAGTGAGGGCTCTGTGTATTTTCCAGATCGTCCTGAACGAAGCAACAAAACACCAACTGACATTTTACCTCAGATTTCTTTTTCTGGTTCCACTGATACAAGAGGTCAAATTTCAGAATTTCCTGCAGAAGTAACAGATATTGGTAATTACAAATCTTTCAAAATATGATCACTAGATGACTTAAACAGGGGATTCAGTATCAGTACTGGTTTGGATAGCTGCTGCTACTGGCACCCTCCAACTCACTGAGATGCAGAACCCAGACAAATAAGCCTGCCTAGTCTTTTTAGGAGTGCTGAAGGAGTTTTCCCCAGAATAAATGATTAAATAATTCTTCACTTTGAAAAAAACACAAAGTGTATAAAATATAGAATTTGTCAAATGGGTTATAATTTTTGTAAAGCACCAAAAACTTCCAGAAATAATACCTGATAACTGCTTAGGTATGCAGAGAAGGAGGAAAAAAAAAGATAACAAAGGCTGTAATACTGTATTTACTGAAAAGTACTTTCCAGTGAGTTTTAAGTACTGAACTATAATGATATACAAATTCTTCATATTTGTATTTCCTATGGCCAGAGTGCCTTCAAAATTCCTCATAATACAAAATTGTTTTCTAGCCCTGAGAGTAAATCTGTTCTGTAAGAGCTGGAGCATGTCTTAGTGATCTTCTGACTTAGTGATCTTCTGCCAGCCTTTGTGAGCCTGTGTTGTACCAGCAGACAAAAGTATTAAATGCATTTCTTTCCTTAGGTTTTGGTAACCGCTGTGCAAAGCCCAGAGGACCAAGAGAGCCACCCTCAGAATGGACATGATCCAAGATCCAATGGACATACTATCAATAAATTATACTGGAAAACTCAAGTGCCACTGAGAACTAGAGAAATAGTGTTCCACTTTCCTGGGGGGCAACTAACACAGAGCAGTGTAGATCTAACTATCAATGGTACATTCTTGCAGTGTATCCCACGCAAAACCTGACACATGGTTCACAACAGTGGATTCCAGTATTACAACCTAACTTTTTTGCTGGGGCCATCTACCTGCCTTACTACACTTAGGAGAAAGTATTACATATGATTTATTTTGTAACTTCAAGTATTATTGCCTTAATGTCTTTTAACCCTGTTACACGCTGCTTGTAGACATATGTTAATATAGTAATACTTTTGACAGATTGTGTTTATGGACTACTTTTTGCTAACATTTGATTACCATGTATGCATTATTTTGTATATGTACAGGGCAAGTAAGTATATAATTTGATAAAGTTGCAATCATAAAATATTAACAGAAGATGTAAGAAATCTCTGCATGATCTAAATTTTTGTGTACCTTATTTGTAAATTATTTGCCCTGAAGTTTTAGAAAATAGTTTCTGGGGTTTTTTACAAAAATTGCTGGACACATACAGCCAGAATTGCAGGTTAGCAGAGATAAAAGATTGTAATGCATTTTGTAAATTGTAAGCAAAAGGTTATTTTTATATTATATACTGTTTAATTGTCAGACCTGATTTGTTCTGGTTTTCATCTAGTCATGGAGATTCAGTAAGTGCCTTGGAACAGTATTGAATTCTCTTAGCCTGTGTATGTTACTTCAGTGTTTTGAGTTCATCTGGAATTAGATTATCAAAAGTATTTGTACATTTCTTAGTATATTTGACCTGCCAGTAAAAGAGAAACCATTTTACATAATCAACACTCCTTAGTTTTCATTTTAATGTTTCATCAGTTACAATCTTTAGAAAATTCATCTCTATCACCTTTCTGTATAGTAGGATTTTGCAGTTTTAATATGACGTGTTTCTAATTTGGGAAAACCAGAACACACTGGTAAAAGGACTGTTTCAATACCACTGTCTTCTCTTACAGATGGGGAATACAATTTTTGTTGTTCAGCAACTGTGTATGTAAGAAAGCAACTTATATGAAGGTTCACCTGGAGCCCTTGCAGCTACACTGTATCTTGGCAATATATTATGTCAAGAGTTAATCCTTATAAGGATTCCTTACTTAAACTTTTCTGTAATACAATCTTTAAATTAAAGAAAGCAAAAATCTCACTATGGGTGTTTTTACTCTTAGGAAAGAAAACTTGTGTCCAGAAGCAAAGTGTAACAGAGTGATGGATGGCAGTCTGGGCTAGCTTACAGATCTCATACTTGAACAGAACACTGACACTCAGGACCTTATTTTTAGCAACTACTTTTAAAGTTCTGGCTAGCAATAATGTCAGAGAAGCAAAGAAGAATGTGTAGAAGAAAATGTTCATTTTAGGTAGAGAAACTATATTAATCTAAACTTTAGCCATGGAAACATTGTCTGATCTACTACTTGTACTTTTAGTGTCTCTGCTAAAAGAGCTAATGCCCAGATAGCAGCTCTGTTGTAACTTCCTGAAGGTACCTATCTTGCAACTACAGAAAGTCTCTGACTGTGGATTTAATCACTATGTGCTTGGTACATGTGACAGATTGCCAAGCTGGGGAGCTCTTTCAAAGAACTGTGTGCACTATAAATACTTCCCGTCGATGTAGTTTTGCAATTACTCATTTAAAAATAAATAATTCAATGATATATGCCATCTTGGATAACCTATATCAACTATATTCCTGATTTGTAAACAGTTCAGACAGCTGGAATGTTCTGCAGTTGGCAGAATAAGGCTGGCCTGAACTTTGTTTCCCTTCCCTCACATTGCAGATGATTAGCTCAGACTTTCACTCTTATGGAGCTCCTGTGGATTTGTAATGTGAGATGGGCTGTCAGCACCCCATGGCAGTCCAAATCACTGGAACTTTTGGGAAAAAAAGTTAAGAGAATTTCCAAATATGTTTTGGATGTACTTTTCAAGCATCCCTTCCATATTTGTCTACCAATAAAATACAAAACTGTGCAGGTAGTAGATTTCTGTTTTTCACACAGGAATTTCACTTACAGCAAAGGCTGACCCAAATCTGTGCACTACATACAGGGCATCTGGTTATGTTTAATTAAAGTACATCCAGGTTCATCTTTTTTTCCCCTTAGCTTTGCACAGATTTGGATCCTATTCCAGGCTGAGTTTCACAGAAAAAACTCAAAGAAAGGTTGCAGTCTTTCTTTGCTTTAGTGATACAAAACTGCAATTATCCTATATAGATTTCTGTTTCCTTTGACAGAGCTGATTCACAGCTCGCTGTTCCCTGCTTTGAGTTTTATATTTTTACCTACTGTATTTCAGATAAGCTGACACTTTCAAGAGCAAGGTGAAACCTGCCCAATGTCATTACTTTCTGTATCTGCTTTTGTGGGTGGTGCAGAGATAACTGCAGGTCTGGATGGTTTACGCTGGGGACTTTCATGTCGTAACTTTGAAATATTACCATCTTAACAGCTTCATCAAAAAAAACCAATCAACCTTGTGGCTGATTTGAAATGGAATCTAAAAGGGTTTAGAGTATTACACTGGCTTGTGAATTATCACTGAAGCCATTTTGTATATATATTGAAATCAATCCTGTTTAGTTCCAGTCTTTCATGTTATTTTTTCTGAAAGCAGTCTTCAGCTTTCATCTCTGAAGTGCAGCTTTTCAGGCATTGACGTGATTACTGTAGCAAAGAAGACATAATGCCACTCACCCCAACTATTTCTATGACTAACTGCTGCATTGGCTTGTTTGTCATTCTGTATTTTTCTAATATACCATTGATTAATTTTTTCTAAAGGTATTAATATTGAACAAATCATGCAGTGAATTATCACATCAAAAGCAGAATGAGTTCTCTATGCTTTAGAAACGTGATTTCTCAAGTCTCAAGAAAGCTGACCTCTGCCTATACCACTGTTTATTACTCAGCATCTGTAAGGCTGTGTATTGATGTGGCAGGTAACTTTCTATTTTGGTAGTAATTAGAGCATTATGCCAGCATTTTTATTTCTTATCTGCTAGGAAAACCTGCTGCATTTACACATAATTTTCCTTAAAGAAGTTTCTAACTTGGGAACTGGGCAGAACAATGAAAATCTCAAAGAATTACCTCTGGGTTTTTGTGTATTGGAATCTTGGATTGGGTTTCTTTGGAGATAAATCTCTAAAAGAATGAATGAGATCAAGTGTGATCAATGACTGGGCAGCGTGATAACCCCGTGCTGCTGGAGCAGTTGCTTTTAGCTGCAGGTCAGACTGTTGGGAAGCACCCAAATACAAAGCTCTTGCCTGCAGCATAACCCTGGCATGCTGCAGACAGAGAGAGGGAACTCAGCAAGAGAGGGTTGGGCTAGGGAAAGAATAGCAATGCATATCGCTTTGAAAAGGGGATTTTGAGGAGGAAAAAGGAGTTAAGGACTTGGGACAATGGAACTGAGCAACCGGATAAAATTGCACACAACTGAGGCTTTGAGAATTTTCTCAAGACTTTGAGGGAAGAGTAACATCTCTGCAGTATAAACAAACAAGTTGCAATTCCTACAGCCCATTGCCAAAGAAGGGTCTTTCTCACAATCTCAAAATGCTCTTCAGCTCTTGATAAGCTGAAACAGTGTCTAAGGGAGGTTATCCTGTGTGGGCTAAACCGCAGGGTTAAATGCATGGAACACATGAACCAAGGACAGAGCATAGCTAGGGCCAGCCAGCACAACGCACTGACTACTCTGGAGCCCTCTGAGCATCTAAAGCCTGTTCAGACAGCAAGGCTGTGAACTGGTTAGTAGCAGGCTTAGTTAACATCCAGTTAATCAGAGAGCCAGGCTCTCTGATGTGACTTTTTCTAACCATTTCAACGCATGTACTTAATCAAAACACAGGTTTATCAAGCATTGGGTCAAACAGAACAAGAAAATAACTTTTCTTGGCTGCAATGCCGTGGTATCCTTAAGACCTGTACTAAATGTTTCACTTCATTGCTTCTAAGACTACATGGCAAAAGCTTAGTATTTGCAGTCTTAAAGCAGTGAGCAAATAAAATGTTGTTTGCTGTTTTGATCTATTCAGTCGTAGTTGCTGTAACAGTTGATTTCTTTAACAACTCTTGCCTCTGAAATTATATTGTGTCTGCATGAAGAACTTACTGTAGTGAAGCCAAGGTAAGAAATCAGTTTTGCATTTTGGCTTAAATCCTGCAAAGTTACATACCCTGTGCATGTAAACAGCTGTGGTGAGCTCAATGCAGGTATTCATCCATGGGGTTGAGTGTTCTGTGTCCATGTTTGCCATTCTGGGGTGCTCATAAGGACAGTGGTTAGCTCTGCCTCAGGCACCGTGACTGAGCTTCATGGATTTCAGGCAGTGAGGTGGAAGTTGTCTTTCACATCTACAATTCCTACTTTGATCCACAGAGTTACAGTCCTTAGTATAAAAGATCACAAGCAGGCAAAAAAATTTCTCTTTGGGTAGGTAGTGCCACAATCTCATGGAGAGCTTGACTGTCAAGTCAAATGAAGAGCTGGACTTGGATCAAAGATGATCCCATTGTTCAAACATGGAGTATCAAAGACTGCCGAGTTTTTCTGCTTACTTGACTCCACTCTTCATGAGAAGACACCTGGTGTGTGGTTCCATCCCAGTATATATTCCACCTGCTACATCTCTGGCCTAATGTTAAAAGGGCAAAAAAACCCCATCAGGTTCATAAGCTGAGTGTTTTCAAGTCTTTTGCTACATTTGTTCAAATTTTTATTTGCTTTCTTTCTGTTTTCACATTAAATGGTGTATTCATTGTTCAAGTGAGCCTGAAGAAACTGGCAGGAAGAAGACACAAACCTTGTGAGGAAACATGCCAGCTCTGGTGTACATTGGCTGTAGCTGTTCTTTTATTTGCTGCATCTCCAAAATGTATATACTTTATGGTGAATATTTAACTTTGTAATATCACTTACACATTTTATCAGCCCTGCCCAGTGCACTTCTCATCTTAGGGTTTCAGTCTTGCCTGCACTGAACACTATTTGGCTGAAAGTGAAGGAAAGTTGGGCCTGGTACACTAATGCCACATGTTACTGTGGTATCTGGACACAACTGAACCCACCAGTGAAAGGCTAGCAGTTTTGTTAAAAAGCAGTAATGTAGCATCTGATCTGTTTCATTAGAGACAATTGATAGCCAAAGCAGCCATCCCTGTGGATACCAGTAGAGAATCTAGGGTTACTTTTCCCATTGATGTGAACGGCCCGTACCATCAGGCTTTTCTGAAAAAGCACTTGTACACTGGTTTTTATAAAAGTTAATTAAAAAATTATTCATAACTCATGTCATGAGATCTGTGGGGAGTAATTTGTGAGCACTTCAGAAATCAAGCAAATTGCCTGGATAAAGTGATCCAAAGAATGGTCTCTGCTTGGTGTGTGGTAAAAAGTGAGTCTGGCGGGGTTGGGAAGAACAAGGAGCACTTAATGCCAGAGGAGAGAGGTGGGAAGAGCTGAACTGTAGCAAGTACAAGGGGTAAAACGTCTCTGCCTGTGGGTAATAAAAGGCTGAAGTGAACTTGTTAAGCAGGTTCCCAGTTTTGTAAGCTCCTCAGAAGGGCAGAGAGGTGTGGTTGGGTAACAGGAATGCAGCTCAAGGAAGACGCTTCAAATAAATTGTTGGGTTGGATTTTCTGCTCAAATCTGCAATTGAGTACCAGCCTCTTGGGTTTTGTGGCCCAGACAAAGATTACTCCCTAAGGTGGTAGAAAAATAAGAATAATAACCCTAATAAGGATAAACTGACCTTTGAACCATCCTGGAGTGGGTGGGAGAAGTAGAGATATGAAGAAAGTTAAGTTCAGAAAGCAATCTCTTGTCAGGAATTTTGAGACTTCAAAGTGATACCTGAACAAGGGCGCTTTATGATACCATTGCCATGCAATGAATACATCTTTGTCTGCCTGTTGACATGTAAATCACTGGTAAGAAGGAAGCAATGCAAGTGATTCTTTTTATAATGTAAATCAACCTTTATTATACGTTAGGACCAGTGAGACGCCTAACAGCTCTGAGTTGCTGAGCAGCTCTTTCCCCTTCTGTGTCATCAGACAGCAAGCTGATCAAGTTCACTGATGCTGGAAAGAACACTCAAGTGTATTTTTTCCCCTAAATCTGCCCTTTTTGGAAATAAGGTTTCAGACCATACAAAAAATATTTCTACAGGTAAATTAGTTCTTTACCGTTTGGATGGTGGGTGGTGGTCAAAGTTGTCCTGAATTTAATTCTCTGGTACTTCTGCCTTTCACATGTTCTGTTTAGAAAAAACTGAGCCTTCATTTGAGCAGCTATTCCACAACAGGGAGGGTGGTCTCAGAGTCCCTGATTCATATGAAAGGGGGTGTCTAGTCTTACAATTAAAAGAAATGAAAAACATCAGGCCTCTTGGACCTCAGGCACCTGCCAACCTCCTCTGGGTGTTAAGTTGGAATGGCTACATGAGCCAAAAGGTCTTTCTTAGAGATCTTCCACGTTAGTCTGAAAGACTGAGCTCAACCCTGCCTCAAGGAGGGGTTTGGCTCCAAGAGAGGCAGCTCCACTCTTGGGCCTGTCTGCAGTCCCCAGATCACAGGGAGGTATTTTGGAACGAAGCAGCGTTTATCACTAAACGAAATGCTGCTTTGCGTTTCAGCCATTCAGGGCTCCTCTCCTCACCACTTCTGGAACATGTGATGTGCTCTAGGGAGTCCCCATAACGCATAAAATGTATAGGTGCTCCTACAGACCACATCATGTCCCTATCTAATTTATATTTGAAACCATGAGACAAATCCTCCCTTTGGTCTCCAGAGACAAAAATATGTGTAACAGTAAGGTCCACAGAAAGGGCACCAGGGTATGTCACTGCTCGTAAAATGCTGCACACTTCAGTTACACAACTCAGAAGGCTGGCTGGAGTTTTTATTAGAAATTTTATCTTAATGATGTTATGTAGATATATCAAGCAAGCACTTTTTAGTGTCTCTTCTTTCCGTGATTAAGAATGTGTGAAGAATTTTTCCATCTGCTTCTTCATCTACCTCCCCATTAACTCTGAGCATCAGAAGCAACCAGCACAAGGGAGCTCACTTGGAGCAGCCTCTGGGCCAGAATCTGTGGCGAGATGATAAATCTGTCCTGCACATTTGCTGGAAGTGGGGCTATCCATCATGTAGGCTCAGCATTCCTGCCTCTAAGCCAGGGCAAGACCGTACAAGTAACAAGGTACAATTGTGATTTCACATGAACAGGCTAGGAGGAGCCCACTGAGCTCCCATATCAAGACTGATCTGAGGTTGATAGTGATGTGTTAGATTTACACCGAAGTTGTTCCTTCCATCCTGAGTAAATCCCAAAGCCCCTAACTGCCATCCAGTACACATACTTAAACATTTTTGGGTGACTTTATACTGTGAGATGCTTTCCTAGTGCCACGGTGTAGAAATTTCAGGTGCAATTATCTTCCAGTTACATCAGAGAAAGTCTGAAGACCTTATGGCAAATGCTTTTTTTTTTTTTTTTTTACTTTAAACAGTATGTCTTAAACTAACTGTTTCCCAGAATCACCGTGGGCACTGATCTGATAAGCTGCTGCCTCTACTGTGGAATAAAATTTGTGAACAGACAGAAAGCTCTTTATTGTGGATTTTTCCATGAAGATGTTGTTTATGTGACCAAGAAGTTGAGGTGAGCAGTGAAAGATTAGCTGCTACATATAAGTAGCTGTTTATTTTCTTTTTATATCTACACTTACAAATATATACTGCTACTTTGCAAATAAGTGCCTGTACCTAAGACACAAAAACCTGAATTTCCTAGAACTGAATGTACTCCAAATCAAGACCAGGTTGGATGGGACTCCGAGCAACCTGGTCTAGTGGAAAGTGTCCCTGCTCACAGCAGAGAGGTTGGAATGAGATGATCTTTCCAACCCAACCATTCTACAACCATTCTTTGATCTGTTTATCATTCCATAAGCCTTTAGGGATAGGAAAAAAAAAGCCATCAGGAAATCCATATGGATTTCAGTTCATTGACTTGAACTCTGGTAACAATAAGAGGTATGCATACCTCGTAGAATTGCTTGTTAAGGAATAAGTATTCTCTTAAAGTTTAGTTTGGGAGAATCTGTGCATTTTCTTTCACAGAATCACAGAATGGTTTGGGTGGGAAAGGATCTTAAAGATACATAACAGAGGCTATGTCAAAACTTATACCAAAAAAGCCCTTACTCAAAACCAAACTAGTTCCAGAATCACCTGTGAAACCATTGGAATCTCCTGTTGGAAGACCGTAGAATTTCCAAGCTGATACTAATGACAGGATGGGGTATGGGGCTATTTAGAGCCCAGGCAGGCACAGCTCAACGGGAAATGTGGCTGCTCTAAGTCCTTGTCATAGCAAATAGATATTGATTCCTGTGCCTGCTGAAGCAAAGACTTGCAGGTCCTTCTCTCCAAGATGTTTGGAGTGGCTTGCAGCTGGAGCATCAACAAGCAGAAAAGATGGTGATTTCCAGGCACAGCCCACAGAAGGGGCCCTTCTCCCATGGTGTTCCTTTCCTCAAGGACGGGAGCAGCCACAGCCTTGCTGTAGCAGCTGCAGTAGATCTGCTGGGATAGAAGGTTTAGACTCTGTATTGTATTTTTTAAAATGCAGCCAGGATATAGTGGACAAACTCTGGAGGGATTTAAGTGAAGGTGGATCTAATGGTAGTGGATTCTAAGGGAAATGAAAAAATGACTACTTGTTTAAGTATCTGCACAGATCTGTGCAAAGCAGCAGGGAATTCAGGTATCTCAAATTGCAGTGAGGAGGCTGTTAACCTGTAAAAAATCCAGAGCTGCAAACCAGCAGCTTCATTTGAAGAAAATTAGTATCTTAATTGTTACTGAAATAAGAAAATGGATAAGACTTTTATCCATCTCCTCCATATGTAAGGGAAGACAGTTTTGCTCAGCTTGCATCCTCTTGCTTTCATAGTGATTTTAGTCATTATGTATCTTTGGTATTGAAAAATTCTAAAGATCTTTCAAATAGTCAAATTGGTTTTGGGTGCTATGAGGACAACAGCTAAGCAAATTGCCTTTTCAACTGCAAGCAGGTATCATTCAAAACTGTGCATATCAAGACTTTCCAAGTTTGCTCCATTGTTGTGATTGTTATTACACTTCAAAAAAGAAATATTGGAGCTGGGGTATTTCACATGTTAAACACAAGTGAGGAAACCAGTTGTAAAGACTAAAGAGCTGTTATAGCAGTAATCTGTAGCTGTTTGAAAAAACATTAAGCAAGAAACAAGTACTGTAGGTCCTCCCCGAAGTGTAAACTCCTTTTTGTGGTTTTTATGGATTCTATAAAATGTTGGCAGATTAACAGGGTAATAAAAACCATGAGTGTCCCCAGTTGTCTGCTCTGCCACTCTGCCAAATGTCTAACCCACCAACCCTGAGCAGTCAGCAGAGACATCTGCTGCTTCTGAGGGGAAAAAAGGCTTCTTAGGATAACCACCGCCTTGGTCACAGATTTGATCAAAGATGCACACTCCATTGCTCAGCTGTGGGGACACTGTCCCTTGCAAAGGACAACGGCAGAAGGGGACAGTTCTTATCACCCCGCAGCAAGGCTTGTCATGCTGTCAGCAGCTCCCAGTTCTGAGCCAAGTTAGTCCCCAGTGTCTCATTTAGTTCAATTGTTTGGGTGGTAATTGCAGAAGTATTTGGATATGTCACTGGTTGGTCTGAAAACCCTGACTATGGAAAATGAGGCTCTTCTAAAATAAATCACATGATGAGAACACCTTTGTCAGTACATTTCTGTGCACACAAGGCTAGTTTTCACCTCCACTTCCAAAGATGAATTAACTAACTTTCAGTGAGTTTGAAGAAAAAATGAATAGCATTAAAAATTACAGTTAGCTAATTTTGCAAACAAAAACCAGCATAAAGATGTCTAAGTGTTATCAAATGTTTTCAATTTACACTTGGCACAATTATTTCCATGCTTGACTTAAGAACTGAGCAGATGCCAAACCAAGGAAGTAAGCACATGGAGAACAAACCGTTGGAATTATAAAGAGATTAAATAACATTTCTGGAAGCTGTTTTTCTATTTAAAGACCTGAGTAGGGCTACAAAGCATCACTTTGGTAGGCAGCTAAGAGCATAAAGCCAAAATACCTGTGTACAACATTTACATTCAGCTTTTTATTTTATAAGGGCTGTCTGAAATGATTCTAAGTTTAGGTGAATGTATACACTAACTTGTTTAAGTAAGTGTTTTGATTAATAACCATTTAGATCAGTATTTCATAATTATCCTAATTAAAATGGCAATGCATTTGTAATAAGCAAGCTAATAACATGGGAAGCTTATTTTTAATGCATGTTGGATACTGGACTGCTTTGTGCCTGACATCTTTACTGTTATGGTTTTGCCTCATTTCAGTTTCCATGGTCTAGAAAGCCTTTGTGGATTTCCCTAACTGCATATAAAATTATAGACAAAAGCACATTGATATAATTTCCATAATCAGTTTAAAGGCTTCTGCTGAAAGATGAGCTCTCTGGTCTCTGTGTGTGGGGTGCTGCCAACACCCCTCAAGGACTGACCCCCACTAAGACTCCCAGTTCACACAGCTATCTCTCTGCAGCGGACTGGAGTTGTGACATGAGACTCTACTGTATTTCTCTGTAGTAGTTTGGTTTGGGGGAAGTGTTTTGACAATGTTTCTCGAGATGGTATCATTTCATTATAAGCATATGTATTTCACTCATTTCAGTTAACATCAGAACAAATTTGTGATTCTAACCTGTACTTTACACAAGGTATACTGCTTGTATTTACACCCTCTTTGTTAAAGATGCTCTTTATTCTGAAGTGGTTTTTGTGTTTCTTATCTTGTCTGTCTCATTCAGGAGTGTCTGCCTGGGGTGTGTGTGCCAGCAGCAAGAGGTTTAATTAAAGTAAAAACAGGTAGTAAGGAAGACACCCTGAAATTTAGTTTTAATATTCTGGAATGCATGCTCACCATAGGTATGGTGGAACACTTTAATGTATCTGTGTGATTGGTGACAAAACAAGTGACAGGGACAACACCCCTCCCTCTAATGCTCGTACAGCAGCATGACTGGGAGCTGAAGCAGAGCTGGCTTCTGAATTTCATGCACCCTGCAATTTTCTCTGCTGACAAATGGGTATGAGATAGCAGCAGCAAACCTCCAAACATTAGTCACACTGCTTTCCAACAAGCAACAATTACATGTAATAGGTACTCTGTCATCTTGCTCCAGCTGAATTCTATAAAGAATTCACTAATAAAAACTTGGCTTATGCTTACAAGCACAATATGCTACTTCAGAAAGCATAGGAAACAACTTCAGCTTGACCTGAGTTTAGTAGTGTATTGTCAGCTGCTAAAGTTTGCTGCACATTTTTATTTATCAGTTTTTAAATCTAGTGTTGGGCTATGAGTTCTCCTTTCACAGTTTTATCTCTGTACCTATTTTTGTATTTCTGGGTTGCATTACGATTCAATGCATTTTTTAGACATCCAAGCATATCCAATACAAAGTTCAGAAATATAAATTGTCTTGATTATTAACATTGATATAAGTGCACATATCAAGATATTCAGCTATTTATACAGCTATCCAGCCTTATTAGCCTAATAAGTCTTGCTGAGCCTGCTGCATGGAGAAAAGTAATGTACTCCTAGGTGACTGGCATTTCACAGAGGTTGTGGTGAAGTTCCTTGAACCAAAACCAAGCCCTAGGATTCACTCCAGTTAAAGAACAAAGAAACACTGCTCTTCTGTTTCTCAAAGCCCCCAAAAGCGAGAGGTGAAAATATGGTTGTGACTTACCTGAAGTTTGAATGAACTTAATATACTGTTGACTTGGTATCAATACCAGCATAAAAGGAAGATGAACTTGGTTGTAAAGCCTGTGAAGTTGAGACAGTGCCATGAGGTGCCTCAAATTCTCACTCTAGTCACCACAATCCAGTTTCCATTAGGGACTGGTATATAGGGATACCAATGGCCTTGGGCGCATTTAATGGCACCTGTAACATCAACTGAGACAAAATCATTGATTTTGACTAAGGTGGATGGGTCACCTTTACTTAACCTGGAAAAGAGACATGTCTATTAAAATGCACAGGTTTTTCTCATCCACTGATACAAATAAAACATTTCTGAGGGAGCAGAAAGTGACCTTCATACTCATAAGCCCACTCTATTTTACCAGCTTATGTACATACGGGTAGATTTGTACCTGGATTTCAGTCTGGGACTGAATGTGAGTTGAGTTTGCTCAAATACCTGCTGTGAAATGTTCTTCCTTTGATGTAGATGCCATTTTCCCCATCAGGCCCAGAAATACAGTTTGAGGATTCTCTCTCACACTCTCGCAGTAGCGGAACTTGAAACATCTGAGGAAAAAGCAGAGTTGTCTGGATACAGAAAATTTATTCTTTGCTGCTGTTGAGATCAACACTGAACTGCATTCAGCCTGGTTTGTAATTTCAAAAGAAAATGAAACAAAGGAGGAGATAACCCAAGGGCTAGAAGCTTATTCTGAGGCTGATCAGTGGCAGCTCAAATGAAAATGGTCTGTGGAGCAAAAAATCTAAACTTAAAACCTTGTTTGCCTGCTGATACATCGCGTACAGAACTTCTCAGAGCAACTTGATCTGGCTGCCATCTGCCAGGTTCGGTTTAATGTGGCAGCGACTCTGTTCCTCCCGCTGCAACCA
Source organism: Corvus cornix cornix (assembly GCF_000738735.6). NCBI lineage: Eukaryota > Metazoa > Chordata > Aves > Passeriformes > Corvidae > Corvus > Corvus cornix. The sequence continues at coordinate 11,448,135 of NC_047057.1, read as the reverse complement.
GGAGACCTCAGGTGTGACTCACCAGAGCGGGAGCCCGGCAATGCGAACACTCCAGGAAACTTCTGTTCATTTCCGCGACGCTTCCTGCTGACACCAGGACTTGGGGGAATTTCAGTCTGCTCCTGAACCGCGGCTATGGCAACTTTAGACGCCAAAGGCACGGCTGGGGGCTCCTACTTGGCACACTGAGCTCAAATCCCTTCCCTGAGGCAGGGCGGTCAGTGATCCCGCTGGTGACAGACACCCGACTGTCCCGGCGGGATGGCATCGGCCCCTCGCACAGCCGCTGACCCCCGCAGCCTCTGCCTTCCTCCCAGCAGGCCCTCCGCTCCCAGGCTTTATGTGACTCCCTCCGAGGATGCGGGAGAGTGTGGAAAACTCGGGCTCAGGCCGTTACAGAGCGCGCCCATCGAACAACGCCCTCGTCCCCGGGACATCCCGAGGGACCGGTGTATCGCCTCCCGGGGTACATCCACCGGGAACGGCGCTAGTCCAGACTTCCCTTATTCCCAAACAAACGCCCTTCCCAGGAACAGCCCGCGGGGCTGCCGGAATCCCGTCAGCCGGTCCCAGAGAGGAGAAGCCCAAACCCTGAGGCATTACCGAAACCCCCGGGATGCACCGGGATCCAAACCTTCTTTATTCGCAAACAAACGCCTTTCTCAGGAGCGCCACCTCTCCCCCGCTCCGCTCCCCGCTCCGCTCCCCGCTGCGCTCCCATCACGTCCCCGCTCCCGCGCCCGCCCCGACAGCGCCCCCGCCCACTCGCGCCGTGCGCACTCAGCCGAGCCACCGCCCCCAATCCCCTGAGAGCCCGCCCCCTCTCCCCGCCCTGCGACTGGCTACTCTCGCTGTCAGTCCGGAGCCCCTCCTGCCCATTGGGCGAGGTGAGGGGCGCTGCCCCGCCCCCGGCGCTGTCGGTTGGGGCGAGCCGAGAGTAAATAGACTCCGGAGCCCAAGATGGCGGAGCCGCCCAGTCCCGGTCGTGGCGCGGCGCCTCCCGAGCAGGAGCCGCTCGGCGCCAGGGCGGCCCTGGACGCCAAAGGTTCCCGCGGATCCCAGCCGGCCGCCAAGAAGGTGAAGGGAGCCGAGGAGCGGAGCCTGAAGGGCGCTAAGCGCGTCAACGGTGAAGGGGGCGGCGGTGGCGGGAGCGCCAAGCAGCCGCTGCCCGCGGTCGTGCCGAGCTACAGCGGCCCTGCGCCGTGGGGCTTCGCCACGCTGCCCTCGGGCCCCTCGGCGGGCACGGGGGGCTTCGCCTTCCCTTCCCCGCTGTCCCGGAAGCTGCTGCCGCCCGCGGTGCTGCTGCCGCCGTCCGCCTCCCCCTCCTCGTCCCGCCCGCAGCACCAGCACCGCCACCACCGGCACCGCCTGGCGCTGGCGGCCGAGGCGGGAGGCGGAGGCAGCGGCGGCAGCGCCAAGCCCAAGAGACCCAAGGAAAAAGCGGGACAAGGAGAGGAGGAAACACGGGGCGCTGCCCGTGGTGGCGGCGGCGGGAGATGGCGGCGGGGCCCTGAGCCGGGAGGAGAACGGGGAGGTGAAGCTGCTGTTCCCGAAAGGTGAGCGGCGGGGCAGCGCCGGCAGCGGGGGGCTGGAAGGGGCAGCGAGCGCAGGGGGCTCGGTGGAGCTGCCCGGCGGCAGCGGGAGGTGGCTGTGACCCGGGCCGGGGGCTGCGGGCAGTGCTGCAGCCGGTCACACACCGTCGGCGTTGTGTAAGTTCGTGGGGAAGGCAGCGGCGGCTCAGTCCGCCGTCAATCCTGTCAAAAAAGGGGGTGTGGAATTAGCGATGGCGTCAGCCAGAAGCTGCCAGAGGTCCTAGGTTTTGTTACCTATTAGGGAAATGAGGATGCCCAGTAATTTATTAGAAATGTGCGAACAAAACTGAATTGGGGAACAACGGAAAACACGTTTCAAAAAATCACCCTAATTTAAAAATTAAACCGTGAATGATCTCGTTTCTTAGGTTATTATTTTTTACAGGCTAAGTCACTGAGTACTAGAGAGCATGCAGTTAAAATTTAGATACTTAGACTTTTGGAATCTCATGTAGTTGCTGCTGCAATCTTTTTATTTCTTGAAGATCACATCTGCCAAGGAATGCTCAAAGCCTTCAGGATAAGGGGTGGAGTGCTGGGTTAGTTCATTAGTGGGGCTGGACAAAAATGGCCATCCGAGGTAGGACAAGATGTCAGGCAAGAGTCTTGCTTGGATTCCTGCTGTGATCAACAGTAAATCTTGGGAACTAAAAGACAATACATGACTATATGAAGACAGTACAAGAATACATGCTTTTTTATTTCTTGCATGTCCTTTCCTAGTCTCCAGTGACCTTAAACCAGATGTTGATGCTTTTAGATTTACATTGAAATATGAGGAATTTGAAACGTGCACTCCATTACCTAGTTTAATCAAGTTTCCTTTCTTTTAATGGAAAGATAAATTACAGCTGTTGTGTAAATTTAGGTTACTTTGATTGTGGCCTGTACCTGTAATTACAGGATCAGCCAAGCTTGTAGAGAAATATCAATATGCCTTTTTGTCTATTGATTATGTTGTCTGGCTACCTTACTGCATTTTCCACTAATTTCCATGAGTATCTTAGTGTATGATTCACTTCCCGTTGAGGGTTTTTTTTGTTTTTAAATTTTGTACAAGTGGGTTTTAAGTATGTAATTTCAGAGCTTTCAAGGGTTCCGTTTTTCCCCCTTTCTCCTGTCCAAAAGGTGACTTGGAAAAAGTCTTTAGAATGATGCTCAGTACCCATTTAATGTTGGTGAAATCATCTTGTCTTCAAGGATAGCTGCTAAGAAACTCACCCAATAGCCTTCTAGCAAAGCTATGTAATTAATAATCATACTTGCTCAGATTGCCATAGTGTCCTACTAGTGTTGAAGAGTCATGTTAGTAAATCTTGGAACAATATTACAATAACAAGATGAAATATTATTTCACATTGGTAAAAGAAATTGACACTGATAGTGTTAACTGAATAATTGATGTGATTTGTCTCTAAAGAGGAGATTCTGCACCTTGTATGTGGAAAAGATACTTTTCTCAGAGCTTATATACTGACAGGCACAAATTCTTTATTTTTTTGGTTGCTGGGTGCTCAGAACAGATTCTTTTACCTCACATTTATTCCTTAAAAATTTACGTAGATGCAACAAATAAATTTTCAAAGGCAAATGATGCCTGTGTGGCCCCCGAGTCTACAGATTTCTGTTTAGAGGAAGTAATTTCTAAAGCTAAAATTTCGTGGCATAATTTCCTATATAAAAGAAGAACTTTATTTTAATTAAATTGTATATTTTTACAAAGAAGGCTGTGAGAAAGTGAGTCTTCTGCTGAGAGCTGCCAGCTTTTCAAAAGTTCAGTATTTGACTGTAGATTAAAGAACAGGTTTGTGCTGTTAATCCTGTGAATAATTTTCTTTGCAGAGAGGAAAGGGAAAAACGCAGTTATGATGCAGGGAGAAAAGAATGGCTGGGGGGCAGGCACGTAGAATCCTACGTACAGAGGAGAGCTAAGAATGACATTAAGGTGGGTGGGTGGAATAGTCAGGACTTGTGCATTAGGAGTGCTGAAGCTATGGCACAGACTGGAAAAAGATACCAGAGGGACTGTGGTTGCAGCATATAATGAGTGAATGTGGAAGGAATTTGAAATACTGACATGAAAAGAAAATAGCAGGCAAAAGCAGTATGGAGGTGATTCTGGTCTTGTTTTGGGGCAAAATATATTATACTTAGGTGCTGTAGAAAAGGCCAGGAAGGTTAGAGGACAGTAGAATAGGAGGAGAATGAAAATTTTAGGCAGCCTGCAGATAGGACATCGGTGAATTTGGAGGATTTTGGGTAATTATAAAAATCTGAAAAGCTTGCACACACAGAATATATGAGGGGTGGGGAAGTAGGAATAAAATATGCTCCTTTAGGTGTAATGAGGTGAGTTTGTGGAAGCTGTCATTAGTGCATTCTAAAAATCAACCTCGTGCAGGCAAGTGCAGCCTCTTGTTCCTGGAGTCTGCAGTTAGACAACCTTTTTGCTTTTGGTGCAGTGGGAAAGGAGCAACAATGTGGAGTTGATGGTATTGATCGTTTTTCTCTCCTAGCATTCAGAACTGATACACATAACAGTGTTGCACCTGCCAGAAGAAAAATTGTGCCAGTGGAGAGACTAGAGGTGTAGAGGCAGAAATACCAAGAGATAAGCAGGTGGAATAGGTGAGAGTTCCTTGATTGTTTTGAGGCTCTGCAAATGGAAGAAGTCCATCCTCCTCTTTGCAGCCAAAATGTAGATTCATTGCAGGGGGGTACGTGGGATGGAGTGGAATTCCCAGTTACGCCAGTGCCTGTGAATGAGGAGGGGTCTTGTTTCTGGTCAGTGAGCTGTGTGCTCTGCTACACAGAGCTCTAAGGGTGTGAGGAGAAAAAGTTTTACCTTTGTGAGAGAGACTGATGGCCTGCACAGATCTCAGTACTGGAAAAAACGAGGAGCAAAGCTAGGGCAATCAGAAGAAGAATGGCAAAATTTGTCTCATGAGATTGCTGGGACTGTGGTATAGACAAGATAATACAGGGAATCAGGTTATGCAATGATATGGAGTGAGTGAATGTGAGATCTGGCCTTGAGAGTAGTACCAATTGCATTTTCCTAATTTTAGTTTAATTACTGTAATGATAAGGGATATTGGCGCTGAGGAGGAAACTGAGATTTTTCACCTTGCATTCAGAAAAGCTGATAATAGGAGCTCATGTGTGTCCTTCACTTGCAGTAGTAATTACAATGTAAGAGAGCCTAGTTCTGAGGCACCTTTCTTTCCTAAGTGATAGGAAGGTGTTAAGCTTGGTAATAGCCAAGATGGATGATGTGTTTAAGCTTTTCAAAAATTTTTATGTTTTTTTCAAGTCTTTGTTTAAAGACTTCTCTGGTCTTTTAACTAATTGCAAAGAGTTTTAAGTTGCAGAGTCATAACCAGGCCTTACAGCTTGTGATTCCATTAAATGAATGGAGTTCAGTGAACCCTTCAGAGATGATCTACCATGCAGAGAACTTGAAAGAACCTTTTGCCGGATGAATGATTTGTTCTGCAGATAACGAGGTTTAGGCTGTTTAAAATAAGCTCAAATTTCACTTGTCACGTACATTCTGATAGTGGAACTAAAGTTGTGCAATGTTTTTGTTTTTAAGACACGGTGTCAGTCTGACAGAAGCGGTTGCTGTTCGTGCTATGACTCTGCTGATTCAGTTAGTCATTTAGCTGATACTCTGCTCTAGCAGTTCATAGTTGAAATTGTTTTCATAACAGTGCAAAGCTCAGCTCAGCCACTCCCCTCTTAATTAGACAATGCCTGTCCAAAAGCTTTTGGTTGTGGTCCCTATACTTGTGGTAAGGTGTAATCCAGTTGCACAATCAATCTTTTCTGTTTTTCTTGTTGTTTCTGTGTACAATTTCCCTTTTCCTCCTCCCCTTTTTTTTTCCCCAATGATCCGTTTGCTGATAAGATCGCCTCAATGTGCAAGCAGTTGCAAAATGAGATTGACATCTTTTGACTTGCAACTGGGGATTCCCCATATGAGCAGGAAAGCTGAAAATGGTGCTGTAGCTCTTGCTTTTAATATTAGTCTATTCTTTTTTAACTCTCCTTCCTCCCCCCCCCCCCCTTTCTTTCTGCTGCTGTCTTTGAAGGATAGATAAGATTAGATTTCAGATGAGCTTTTAGCAGTGATTCTTCTGGTAACTGTTACCTTGTATTGTATGACCTTTCTGGGATTTTAGCTTTCAAGAAGTTAGACTTTTCAGTCTTAATAATTTTGGTTTGCATCCAGTGGGATGCTAACTTTGTAGTCTCTGTTACCAAAGTAGGTTGTAGAAAGTTTTGGATCTTCTTTTTCCCTTCCTTAGAACTGAGGCCATGCATCTTCCTTGTTAGGTTGTCGTTTTTTTTTCTTTTTCTTCTGCTAAACATTTCCTCCTTCTGTTAACTTCTATTTACTTTTTTTTTTTTATTTTTCTTGTACTATGTGGCTTGACTCATTTCCCCCTCCTCTCTGCTGAACTCTTTAAATTCAGCAGTCATTTTCATGCTTATGAGGTCTCTTGGTCACTCTTGTCTGAATTCTTCAATATATTTCTATTTAGATACCCTACTGTAAGCAGCAATGTCTATCTAGTAAGTGTTCAGGGTTTTAAGTGTTGTGTTCAGGAGGAAGAATGACTTCTCAAATTTGTTTTGATGCTTTGAGATTTACATGCAGCTCAGTTTTCAGAGACAGTAGTGACATTAATGTAAATATGCAACGTTGGGATAATTTGGAGCAGTGCATCTTTTTCTTGAGGGACCCTGGCCCCTTTTTGATAAGCTGATGCTTGCTAGGCAGAACAAAATCTTCCTAAGCTGGAAAACCATGCCCTTCCTGTACCCCAGAATCCAGCTTTGTGTGTAATTTATGCAGCAGAAACTTACTCTGATTTTAGAATACCAAATAATTTTTCTTAGTTGACACAAGATCAGGAGGCTGAAGCATTTGATCTGAAACCTCTTGTAGAGGCCTTGTTTGCAGCTGTCACATTCTCTGTTACTGATTTCTGATGCAACTCCCTAGTGCGTGTGCTCGAACTTGGCTCATTCAGTTCTGCATGTAGGAGATCTCCTTAGAAGTGCGAAGCTTAAAGGAACTGGGAACTGTAAAGATTATATTTAAGTTTTTTGGAAGTGTTTTAATTCTGAAAGGGATCTGTCTCCCTTTCCATTCACTGAAGAGCTTGGGGAAATGTTCTTGCCTGATAAAGGGATTTCTTTAGTCATAACTTGTATTCTAAACTTAAATTACTGAAAGGAGTGCAAGCCAGATATTCCTGGTTGTTGGGATGTGAAAACTATCCCTTTTTTGATGATTTTTTTGTGTCATGGAAATACTATATGGGTTTGTCCATGTTCGTTAAGTTGGAAAACCTGCTCTCCAGTGTACATTGTAGGATTTAATAAGTGCAGGTGTCAAAGCTCTTTACATGGTGATATTAAATATACTTCATGATACCTGCATAACCAGTTAAACATGGCTTCTTGAGGTTTTATTTTTATGGGTGCTTGTTTGAAGTGAGGAGAGTGCCAATGGAAGGGATGGTGACTGGTGTTCTTGTATGCTCTTCCTTATCCCTGCTTCCTTTCAGTTACACTGCTGGTGGTGTCATCCATATTGATGGTGTCCCTTAGCAGTAGTCTGTAAATATTTTGCCTCATGTGCAGTGACAGCCCTTAAATCAAACGAAGGAGAGAGGCAGAATACTTTGAACATAGTCTATGACTGACTACTAATGTGAGTTACCATCTGGAAAACTGATGCAAAGCAGCTGCAGCTTTTGGCATCTGACAGGGTTGTTCAGCTCTCCTCTTTCAGTGCTGAAATGGACTTGCTTGTTTGAGCTCCTGCATGGGCTTCAAGGTGCAAATTTCCCAAGTGACAGCTACCAAGTTGCATATAGTCCATCCACTAAAGAGCACTTCCTACTTGACTCATTCTCTATGCTCTTGGTTTACCCTTTTGTCTGTAGAAAGCTTGCAGCAGAGGCAAAGATCTGGTTAAATGTGTGTATCCATTTCTTTTGTTTATGTACTTAACCTACCATCCAGAAAAAGTAGCTTTGGAATTAAAGGAGGAAGTATGCATATCATTCTTAATCAATTCAGTTCATTGTGTAGAATCGTTGTAAAGTGAAAATATTTTTCAGATACCCTTTAGAAAGGTGAGATGGAACACATCATAATAAAATTCTTCCTTGTCTGTATGTAGCATTTCTTTAATATACTGCTGTTGCAGCATTTCTTTTGGGTGTGGGTGTACTGTTTCTGTGACATGCAAAGCAAAGAATGTGGACTTTGTGGTGACACTCTTTACTGTGAACTTGAATGAAACATGTAGAAATCTCTTAATTCCTTGGGTGTTATATTTTCTTAAAACAGGGATACTTATTCCTACAAAGCTCTGTATTTTAAAAAGGATACTTGTTTATTTACTAGAGTTGGATTGGGTTTGCATGGCAAGGTTTTGGTAGCAGGGGAAATACAGGGGTGGCTTCTGTGAGAAGCTACCAGTGATGGTGGTAGCATGTCTGGGATTATATATTTTAAGAGGGGGGAAAAAGTTACTGCAGAGGAGCAGTTGCAGCTGGAGAGATGAGTGAGAATATCTGAGCGGAGCAGCCCTGCAGACACCCATGTCAGTGCAGAAGGAGGGGCAGGAGGTGCTCCAGGTGCCGGAGCAGATTCCCCTGCAGCCCATGGTGAGGCAGCTGTGTACCTGCAGCTCAGGGAGGTCCATGGGGGAGCAGGGACCCACCTGCAACCTCTGGAGGACCCCACAGTGGAGCAGGTGAATGTGCAAGGGACGCTGTGACGCCATAGGAGGCCTTTGCTGGAGCAGGCTCCTGGCAGGACCTGTGGCTCCATGGAAAGAGGACCCCATGCTGGAGCAGGTTTGCTGGCAGGACTTATGACCCCATGGGGTACCATGCTGGAGCAGGCTGTGCCTGAGGGTCTGCACTGCATGGAAAAGGACGCACATTGGGGGTGAAGAACTGCAGCCCCTTGGCAGGACTCACACTGGAGAAATTTGTGGAGTACTGTCTCCTGTGGGAGGGACCTCACACTGGAGCAGAGGAAGAATGAGAGGAGTTGCCCCCTGCCCCCCTAAGGAGGAAGGTGTGACAGAGGTGACATTTGATGAACTGACTACAATCCCCATCCCCCTGTGTCACTCAGGGGGAGGAAGTAGAGAAAAATGGGAGTGAAGTTAAGCCTGGGAAGAAGGGAGGGACAGGGGGAAGATGGTTTTTAACATTTAGTTTTTGTTTCTCATTACCTTACTCTACTTTTGATGGGTAATAAATCAATATTTTTTCCCAAAATTGAGTCTGTTTTGCCCATGACAGTAACTGATACTACATATGATCTCTCTTTGTCCTTACCTCAACCCATGAGCCATTTGTTGTATTTTCTCTCCCCTGTCCAACTGAGGAAGGGAGTCCTAGAGTGGCTTTGGTGGGCACCTAATGTCCAGCCACAGTCAACTTGCTATAAGAGTAAGAAATAACTTTATAGTAATAGAGACTTACTGTTTTCCCCTCTGGCAGTAGAGCTTGAAAACTAAGGACTTGAACATAGCTCTTACTGAACTTCCATAGCTGATTCCTACTGTCCTTGGATTTATTTATTTTTTTTTTAATGCCGGTAGGGAGTATTTGCAAACTCTGTTTAGTGTGTGACCAGTTATTTCCTGAGCAGTGTATTTCTTTGTCAAAATCATATAAAGTAAAAGTGTGTGTTTTGGTAGGTGGGACAAGCTTCATGAAAAGATAGATTTCTTTCTTTTTTGCCTTGGGATACAAATTATTTCAAACGGTTGCCTCTTCGTTTTAGTATCTTTAGAGGTATGTAAAGGCCTAGGAAGTCTGTGTATTTGGGCTACATTGTTTCCATGGGGGTTCATTTCATCCTGTTCCTTCAGCAGGTCAAGATTTTTTTATTTTTCTTTTTTATTTGTTAGGAGTAGTCTTGGTAGAAGCTAACTGCAGAATATTCTGTGGACATGGAAAGCTTATCATAAACATGTTTCTACCTTTTACTACTTTGTGATCCTGTTGCCCTACAAATGAAATGGAGACCAGTAGTAGCTTCTACTGGTAAAGGTCAAAAAAGATGTACAAGAGCATTCCAGGTTTTCATAACTTCAACAGAACAAGTTTTTCTTGTTTTCCCTTGCCAGTGTCGCTCACAGCTTGTTTAGTCTGACATGTAGGTTGTAAATTGCTTAGTGTTGGAGGTATTCATTTTAAAGCAGGATTTTTGTGAGGAATGTTCATGTTTCTGGATGTCCCTGAGGAGAATAATCTGCAGAATTTCGTTTGAGCGTTGTGTTTGAATTCTGCAAGCCAGACTAGAAAATACTTATTAATACGCATAAACTGAAGACATTTGAACTGAGAATCAAGCTCAAGTGTTAATTCAGCGAATAACTCTCATTTCAATATAGGGTTGTTTTTTTTAATGTGCAAAGATTTTTTTTTTAATTGTTTATCTATTCTGTGAACTTTGAGGGAGGAAACCAGAAAATCTGTACATTCAAATTGAGCTTCTCAACTGTTTTTTACTTGCCTCAGGCTCTACACTGGTTTTGTTACAATACTGTGATTTCCAAAAAGGAAAGTTTACTCCAAACTTCTCTCAGCTGCATTTACATTGTATTTGCAGTCACTTAAGGTACGATTTGCTTGTGGCTGTTGCTGGGGGATGTTACAGAACACATTTTGTCAGGAAGGTTTCGCCATTGACTCTAATTGCTTTGTAGATGTGAAAATAAACTGGAGGCTCTTTAAAAGGGTCTCTGTCCTTGTGTTGCTTCTGACAAAACTGGAAGATTCATTGGCCTGTGATGCTTTTTATGAGCTGGCAGTAAAGGATTCTTTCAGTCTTTCTTTTGTCCTCTTTCAGCAAGACTCACTATTTGTATATGCTCTTCAATCTTGCTTTGATTTGTAAGTGAAAGCAGAAGTCAAGTGTGCCTCTTAACCATACAAAAATGCTGAGATAAAATCTAGGTCTTCCCATGATAATTGTAGTTCTGGCTGAGTTGAACATTCAGCACAGGTTATAAATCAAGCCTGGTGTTACTGCCTACTAACTGAGTGTCTTTCAGAGCGTTACATTAACTCCTGTTGTACAGTTTACCCAATTTCATACTCAAGTTGCAGGGGATTTACAAATTAGAGATTCCTTTTTGGGGAGAAGCAGGTTGGAGAGGAAGATTTGTCTGTGTAACCTATTCCTAGAAAGGTTTGTGTTGCTTAGGAAGGCTTGTTTGTAGATTGGTTTCCATGGTCTGCTATACAAATAAATCTGCTTTGTCATCCATCCCTTTCCACAGAGGTGTTAGGGAGACTGTTCTTGGACGTGACTGTTTCAGTCACTTGGAACTAGGAGATCCTGTAAGTGCAGCTACCTTACTATATTTGTTCCAGTATAATTTCTGTTCTCTCCCCACTGCTTATCATGATCTGTGGAGAGGCAACAGATGTATCTCAATTGCCATCTCTTTTGGTTTTTATTTGACTTGTTTTCTCAAGACTGTCCCTAAAATACATTCTTCTCTTCACCCTAACAATAGCGAGGGTTTAAGTTCTGTTTCCATGCTAGAATGTTCCTAAGAGGAAAGATATGAATGCTGTGGAATCATTGTTAGAACATCATATATGTGGATTATTGACAGCTCTTTGCACCTTTATAAACATGCTTCCTGCGTAGTTTGGTTAGGGGTCACTCTACATTGCCTTCAAGAATTGAGGGCTTTCTTTGGTTTGGTTCTGAAATACTTCTGATTTGTTAGTAGTGAGCATACTTGCTGCTTCTATTTTATGTGAATGCTTAAGGAAGAGTAATTGAATTTCTTTGCTTTCACTTGGGGTTTATAATGCAAGTACCATGAATAAAACATAAGGGCTGTCTCTCGGCTGTATTACTGAAGCATAACATTATGTAGAAGCTTGAAATCAGATTTCCTCTTTCCCTGCGAAGGTTAAAAAGCCCAGTAAACTCTTGGAGCAGGTATTGGCTTCAGGCCAGGAAACTAGGCATGAAGTGCTGGCTGCAGTGCATGTAAGCCTAGTAAAATCTGACTTCTCTAAAAGCCTAGCCTCATAAGTGAATCTCAACTTGGCTTGCAAAGATGACTGCTTGAAATTATGAATTCCTCTAGGTCTAGTATTTTACATGCAGAAAGCGTGCCTAAAGGTTCTGCTTTTCTAGGGATTTAAAAACCTGGAGTGACTTGACAGGAAAGTAAATGAATAATGAGACTGCTCAGGTGAGCTGTTGCTGATTGTAGGTAAGCAGGGGAAGTGATAGTGAATTACATCTGCTGTGTGAATACAGCACATTTCATGTTTTTATTAATTATATCTGAGTGCTATTAATGCATTAGCCTGTGAATGTAATAGAAAAGATTTTTCAGCTGACAGATTAAGCCATCTTTCCCAGGTATTTGCAAAAGTCTTTAAGTTCAGAGTATGTATGGATAGTAACGAGGTTTTCAGTGTAGATGTGCACCCAAGAAAATGCAAAATGTGCTCTTTTTTCCCTCAATTCTTATGTAATGCATGCAATTCCAATTTCAAGAAATGAGCTGGCTGCAGATGCAAAGTAAGAGCAGAAGATATAGAAGTAAGCAAAAATTACTATACTGTTAACTTGCTGGGTTGTTGCATACTGCTACAACATAAGAGAAACAAAACTTTTCTGAGTTAAAGAAGCTTATGTTGGATTATGCAACAGATAAATATTAGCTTTTCATATTGTAAGTACTGGATTTCTTTGTAACTCCTCCTCTATATCCTCTTAATAGGGCTTGCATAAGAGTAATCAGAAACATGTATGTGACAATTAGTTTTCTGTTCTTGCTTAATTGTGAAATATTTGCATTTCAGCTCAAATCAAAGACAAAGTTAAAGAAAGGGAAAAGAAGCAAAAAGAAAAGAAGAAGCACAAAATAATGAATGAAATCAAGAAAGAAAACGGAGAGATCAAATTACTGCAGAAAGGTAGGTTCAAACTGTATAGTGGTTTTTCATTCTAGTGCTAAAAGTATTTGTGTTTGGATACTGTGTTTTAATACTATGTTTTTCATTTAACTTATGCCATATTTCCTAGTTAATTGGTCCAAGAGTTGCAAATTAAATCCTAATTGTATATGGTAATTTTTTTGTCAACTGTGATAGGTACTGGAAATTAAAAATAAAACCATCATCACAGTGTTGCATATACAATAGTAGTAATAAGAAAGACCAGTACTTCCAGGAACAATATTAATGATTCTTCAATAACTGCTGACAAGATGTAGGTTATAATTTTATATATTGTGGAGAAGAAAAATGAATGCATGCTATATTTCGTGTCTAATATTAATGGTACAAGACTGAGTAATTAAGGAGTTATAATTCAGGAACTTTGTCAAATACTAAGCAGTTGTATGCAACATACAGTCTTAATTTTGGCTAATTTCTTCATCTTTGTTTTCTGTAATGAAAGGTAGTTAAGGTTATGTTCTCATGTGGCTTGTACGTCCACTGAATCTTAGAGCTGTACAGTAGGTGATACTGGAAGGGATCTAGTCCAACTGCTGCAAGTATGATCAACTAGAGTAGGTTGCCCAGGACTATCAGACTCTCTGTTGCCAAGGGTGGAGGCAACAGTCTCTTTGGACAATGATGTTCAGATTAGATATAAGGAAAATTTTTTTTTTTATAGTGGTGATGGTAAGAGACTGGAACAGGTTGCTCAGAGAGGTGACAGATATCCCATTCCTGGCAGCATTAAACGTCAGGTCAAGGATTGGGCTCTGAGCAACCAGATCTAATTAAAGATGTTCCTGCTTATTGCAGCAGTTTAGACTGGGTGGTCTTTAAAGGTCCATTCCAGCACAACCTATGTGTCTGTTGTATGGTCTGTGAAGAAAGGCAGAGACTGCTGGGGCTGATAGGCCTGGAGAAGAGGAGGCTCAAGGGGAAATCTCATCAGTGTGTGTAAAAACCTGATGAAAGGGAATGAAGAAGGTTGCAACCTGTGCTTCACAGGTTTATTCCTTCCAGGTGCAGGGTTTTGCCCACCCCTCTGTTACCTTCACAAGTCCCTTAAGTTGGCCTGTTTCTACAGCCTCTCAAGGTCCCTGTCACTGGCAGTGCAGCTCTGTGGTGCATCAGCTCCTCCCTCCAGTTTTGTATCAGCTGCACCTTGCTGAGGGTGTGCTCTGTCCCACAATGCCATTCATGGAGATGCTGAACAATACCGACACAAGATATCAAGGTCGGGATTACACACGACTCTTTCCAGCTGGACTTTGTGCTGCTGCTCACAACCCTTTGAGCACAGCATCTAAGCCAGTACTTGAACCACCTTACTCTTCACTTAGGTCATGCTGCATCAGATTTTCTGTGAGGGTGTTGCTTATTTGAGTAGACCAAATACTTTTTTAATCGGTTATTTTCAGACTCTGCTTTTGAAGTTAGGAACAAATTCCTGATATGTTTTTCTGTTACCTTGTCTACTGTAGGATTTCATTTACAAACCAGAAGCTGAAACCCTCAAATCAAAACTTGAACTTCAGAATGCTCGTATGAGGTCAGAGGCATAGAACCTGTAATTACTACATCACATATTACACTCTACACACAAGTAACTCTATTAACAACAGTGACAGCTTAAAACCTGTGTTGATCAGATCTCGGGATATTGCCTTGAACATGAGGATTGTGTAAGCTGGTGACTTCCCGTGAAAAGGACAGGTGTGACTTGTCGTTGCTGAGCGTGGAAGGAAGTTGGTGGTTTAGATATTGGGCAGCACTTAACTGCCACAACAGTGGGTTCTTTAGGCTTTGAGTAACAGCCCTTTTTTATACTGGCTCCTGTTTCTGTTGCCATTCAGCAGATGAGGTGCAATCTGCAAAGACAGCAGGTTGTTTTACACCAATCTAATAAATGAACTTAATGGGACTATTGAGCCTAAAATGGTGCTTTATTTTCAGGTTAATGTAAAAGTACATATGCCCTGGGACTCTGCTAGAACACCTCCACTGAGAAGCAGGATAGGTTATTTTCACAGTGAACAGTGCTGCAAGTGCATTAGATGCTTTACCCCTATTTCATTTGACTTGTTACCACTCAAGTATATTTTAGGTTTTCTTTTAAGGTGTTGGCTGTTAACTGTTTTGTAGAGGCTGTGTTTGGTTTGCCAGTATTCTGCAAAACTGACTCCTATTTCAGGGAAAGAAGGGAGTGAGTCAGGAGAGCAGACAGTTATTTAGAGCAGACAGATCGTCTCCACAGGGTTTGTATCCTGTTCGGAGTGGCAGCTTTTGGTGTCTTCTGTGGGCCTCCGAAATCTGACTGGATGTGCTTGTGTGTGCTTTGAGGTTTGTATAACATTTCCTGAGCTGTCCTGCTGATCTGACTTTACATCCTGGGCAAGAGAGAGCAGAGGCAGAAGTGCTTTATGATGCAGCTTGTATGTCAAGGTCAGTGTCTCTGACCTTTTCAAATATTAACTCTTTATCTAAGGGTGGCATCTTCCTGCGTAACAAAAGTTAAGCTTCAAGCCCTATTGTCTTCAGCTCAGGATTTACTGTGTGGGCTTTGGAACAAAGTTTTGGAATGAGTCTGCTTTCCTGTTCTTTGGGTTTTTGCTTTTGTGGTTGTTTTTTCTATTTTTAGTGTGTATGTGTTTAGACACCAACAGTACTGTGCCTAAAAACAGCTGATTTCTTTCTTCTAGGTATTAGATCTAAATGTTGTAAAATGTTGCTCTGGCCATCTGTTTGTGACTGACTTTGGTTGAGGGATGGAGGTAACAGCCTACGTGACTTCAGACAGCTAAACTGGCTGTCCAAGGTCCAAGGTGCCTAGTTATAGAAGAGGTCAGTACTGAGGGACTGATGCTTTTTGAGGGAGTGCTGGTGCATAAGCCTAATTTTGGTGCTCTAAGCTGAATGTGGAAGAGTTTATTTATACTAGGAGGCTCTGGGTTGTGAGCTGTTCATCTGCCTAAACTTGGGTTGGCGTTCTGTTGAAAGCAGTGATAAAACTTGGCCATGTTGAGAAGGGTGATTCTTAAAAAGGGTTTTTCTGCTGTGCTTGAGGCTGCTAAAGGAAATGAGGCTCTTTCAGAGAGTGTGATAGCTTTTCTTATGAACCTAGAATGAAGATTTTTTTTATTGTCCTTTTGCACTTAAGGATGTATTCTCTGTAGATAAGGCTATAGAATTGCCTCTATATCTCTCTGTCTGCTATGTGGAAGGAAGAGCTCAGTTTTCAGACTAAAGCTGCTTGGCACATGCATATTGTTAAAAATTCAGAAACTCTAAGTGATTTAAACTTGTTTTTAAGAAAAATCTGCATCATAAATAGTTACCTTCTAGAAATTGAGCATTTCATGCAAAAAAATTGCACCAATGTGATATGACAAAGTTACTGGAGGTCCTGCAAAAAGGAAAATGATTAATAGGCTTATTTGTAAACTGTCCCATTTCTGTTTTTCATTTTAGAAAAAAACAGTCAGTCTTGTGTTTCTGATTATTTATATCCAAGCACAGCAACTGCTAAAAATGCAGTAGGAGAAATTCTTAGTGTGTGTTTCTGCAAGATTAAATTCATTGCTTTATTGAACGCCAAAATCCAGGAAAGAACTGAACATGAACATTTTATTTGCTGGTATGAACATACGTAAATACAAATTGCTTTCTAAAACTTTTTAAAAATTATTCTTCTGGAAGAAATGACATTTAATTGTACATTCTTATGAACCTTTAAAATTTTTTATAGATGGGTTTTGCACATGCGTAATTATAAAATCAGTATATTGAACATGAGACTTGAGTCTTTGTGTATCTTTGAGGAAAATGTTCAAGTATTTGTATGCAATGCTCTTCAGTTGAGGGAGTAAGACTGAGATAAGAGTGCAGGGCACACAATCCACCACACTGATTTGTCTGTGATACTGAGTTTTCTCCACAGGCCTTATGCACCAAGTTACCAACTTTTACCAATAAAATATATAAGTAGAGGGTAAAACAGATATGTCAAATGGGATGGAGCAAGTGGCAACTGGAGGGAGAGCTGTGCTGTAAAGCTTTGAAGTGCTTTCTGCTGGAGCTGGGGATCTTGAGCTTGAAGCAGAGACTTCTGGTACATCTATGAGAAGTGAAAATGTTAGTTTTTGGTGACTGGGCCCTCCTAAAGTAAGGAAGTGAAAATGGATTTTAATTACTGGCTGCTGTTAAAAATGTTTGTGCCTTCCTGCTACCAGCTGTCAGCTAGAAAACTGTGGGAAACTAACAATTTAATGTTATTAAATTTTGGCTTTTGTTTTGAAGTGTCTAAAGTCCCCCCCTAAAAATTTTGGCTGACCTCAAAGTTGAGAAACAACTGCTTTGGTTGAAACAACTGAATAAAGTATTTGACTTCATGGCCTCTTGTTATTTAAAATTTCAGATCAAATGATCAAGCGCAACAAATAGACAAAACACAACATAAAATAAACTTCAAGTAATGTCTGACTTCTTGCAAAAACTTACATTTGGAAGGTGTCTGTAATTAACCAGAGTTTAGACTATCTAGCATCACTTTCAATTACATGTATGTGTCGTCTTGTAGTAACAGAGCACTGGCTTATTTGCTAAAAATTTGAACAGTTTTGAGTATCAGTCCTTATTAGTAAGTCCTGTGTCATTCACAGTGACAGGGAAATTGGGGCACCACAAAAAATAAAGCATGCTGAGTTACATTGAAAGATCTACCATTCCTATACATGTGTGCGTGCAAGAATTATTTTTCTATTTATGGTACGTAAGGCCTGGTGCCTAGAAGATGGTTAAAAGTTGTTTAGCAGTAGTTCTGATACTGCTGAGTATGTGCATGCATGAACAGAATGACTGGGGAATGGAATAACTTCCATTCTTTTGATTTCTTGATTGATACGGTGCAAATTTTGTAACTCCATCCTTGTGCAGATGCTGCTAAACCAAGTAAGAGCAGAAGCTGTTCTTAGATTTTTTTATAGTCCGGTAAAGCGTGAGCTCTGTCTGCTTTTTAACAACAGATCAAGGGAAAAGTTCCTGTAAATGTGAATGCTGAGGATTTTTCTACCCACCCCTGTCCCTGTTAGTTTTCATTCTTGGGGTCCTAGAGCAGCTCTCTGAGTCACATTAAATAAAATGTTTTCAATACAATTGAAAGTTGTTAACTTCTGTCTCATGTTTCCGAACCACGTGGTGGAAAAAGCTTTTTGTTTGTAGGTGGTTCAGTACCTGTTGTGTCTAAATGGATCTCAGGACAGACACTTAGAGACAAAGATGCCCTGCGCTTAAAAATGGGTGAAATTAGATTCCAAGAGTCATATGTATGTATGTACACACCTGTATTGTGTGTACTGGTGAAGACTCTCTGAAACACCTGTCTGAGAAGTTTTGGGTTGCGAGTGTGTGCCTCAGCCGCAAGAGGTGAATCCAGTTAACTTGCATCAAGTACTGCACTGCAGTTCCCAAATATGGCTTAAAATGAAATAGTTTGGGATATCTCAGCCTTGTGTTGGGATCTTTTGGATCGCTTATTTATGTTTTCACCAAATTCTGTATGTCTGCTCTGGGGCAACTCGATTACTGCCCTAGAGAGATGTGGAAAGCTGCTGTTCTTTTCTGGTGTCCGTTAGCCAGGTGTCAAAGCAGTGTTACTGGTTTTGGAAGAAGCAGTGCATTTTACTTCAAAGTATTTTGATATATGCAGCAGAGGAGTGACTGAATAAGTGTGTTTCTGCTCCTCTCTACAGCTAATGTAGAAGAAGAAAAAGAAGAAAGTATTTATTGGGCATTGCTGATAGCAATTTCAGTATTCCAGCAAGGTAACTCCTTTTGCTCTTGAAGTATTTGCAGCTTCTGAGCAGCTTTAAACATCTACTTCAGAGTGGATCTTTGAAATTCATCAGAGCAGAAGCCTTAGGCTAGAAATGTGCTTCCTTCTCTGTCACATTCTATTCAAGCTTTACTGAGAAAAGAAATTGTTTTTTCATTTTGTGTTTGTATTCTCCAGGAGAACTGTCTGTATGCTGAAATAATTGAACATACTCTAAAATTGGGCATATGCAGTTGTCTAAGCAATATGGAGAGCAAGTACCACTCACACCCATTGTAAGAGGACAGATGGAGGAAATTGTAGACTCATCCGTATTACAGTTAAATGAACTAAAATTTTACCTTTAAAAGGTAAATTTTATAACTTTGATAAATTTAAAAGTTCAAGTGTTTGAGTTATAAAAATTTCTCTTTAGGTTTGCTAGGAAATTGATCCTATCTCATAAATGTACTGTTGGGTGAGGTGATGGGACTTTTTTTTTTTTTTTATAACCATTGTTAAAAATTCAGCTTTTTTCAGTGCTGGGGTGGACAGAGAAGGTGTGAGTGACAGGGTAGCCAAGCAGACCAGGGTGGTTTGCTGCCCTGAGGAGGGGTGGGTTCTGGTACCCTTTGTGTCCTGCTCCCGGTGGTCTGTATGCTTTAATTCCTGTCTGACAGTGCTGTGAACCAGTTCACTAATCCAGCAGCAGAGTGAATGGTTTTCTGCTGAGCCATTAAGTTACTGTGCAATAGATGAGCATCAGTCAGTAGCAGCAGTGGTGCAGGACTGTGCCCCAGGAGCAGTGACAGAGGAGAGTGGCGGCTTGAATCATCTGGCAGTGAACTCGTACATTGCTCAGCTATATCATATCCATTTGAAGGTTGAATTAATAATTAAGAATGTCACATTTTTTCAGTCTTCCAATATACAATTTAATTTAAAAATATTTTTTCTTTGCAATCAAGAAGAATTCAAGAATCAAGAATTACTTTAATCCTCTGGTTAAAAAATTTTATCTCCTCTGAAGGTTTTGTAGAGATGGCATGAAAACAAACAGAAGGAAAGATAAATATTCTTCACTTAAAAAATGTCTTACTGTAATTCCTTCTAGGGTTTTGAGTGCTTCCATAGATGTATACCAAATTAAATAAAATGTACTTTTACAACTGGTTTTGAAGACAAACCTTTTTGGATATGTTCACATGAACTTTGCGTAATTTGAGACTGATTCACATCCCATATACATTGTTTCTGCCTTAAAGGCATCACCTACAACGATCATCCAGTTCAACTGCATGACCACTTCAGGGCTAACTTCAAGAGTTAAACCATGTTGTTAAGGGCATTGTCCAAATCCCTCTTAAACACTGACTGCCTTGGAGCATTGACCACCTCTATAAGGAAGCCTGTTCTGTCGTTTAATAGTGGAATTTTTTTGTTTATTTAGTTGGTTTTTAAATTTTATTGCATAGCTGCATCTTGAAATACATTAAGCGATGGATTAAAGAAACAGCCACCACATATTACAGGAGCAGTTGAATGAAACTATGAAATTGATTGTTAGTAAAACTTTTCAGAAGATCAAATCAAAGGGAATGGGACAGATTGAAAGGGGAAATCAAATTGTCTTCTTTCTTGTACTGTAGGAATGGAAGTCAGTTTTTGTTGTTTTGCACAGATACAGATTCATACCCATCTTTTATATAAGTACTTTACATTTCAGCTAGTAATGATGGAATGTAATTTAACAGCTGGATGTTCAGCAAGAAGATATAGATGCCGATCTTGAATTGTCTTAGGATTTTCTTTGGTGATTACAGACATACTCAAGCAGGAGATAGCAATTTGGTTCTTACCACAGCAGATAGTTTCTTGCTTTGAAGAAACCTTTCTCTGCCATAGGTGAAGCCTTAGATCTGAGTGACTAGTTTCAACAAAAATCTGAGCTCCATTTAAAAACATGTAAAAGTGGGTTGCCAGGTAACTCCTGCTTCCCCCTGCATCACCTTGCTCCAGCATTTGGTTCTATAATTCCATAGTTTGTATATTCAAACTAATATAGTATCTGCAGAATGCTTGACTTCTTTGTGCTATCCATCGGTATAGCAAAAAATTTTCATATTTAGGGTGAAACAATTTTAAAATGCTAAGTTAAAGCGTTTTTAAGAGTTTGCAGTGTCTGTATACTCGTGGATGCTTTCCAGTTATGTATTCCTGCAGTCAGGAGGAGGGGAAAAATGTCTGAGTCTGTATTTTGAGATTTGTATTGAGATTTCAAAGCCTGCAGTATGTAACTTCCCACTGTCACAAACCATTTCTTTGTTTTTATTTCCCCCTGACTGGAGCTGGTGCCATAATGACACCATTACAATACCCCAGAATGTGAGCAGTAGGTGATTTTTGTGAGGTGATGACATTTCACTCAAGTATCCTACCACCCTGAATGAACTATTTTCAGGATTCCTCTAAGGTTGAGGTACTTAGTTGTTGTACACGTGTTGCTGCTCTTCCTGGTCTTTTCATGCATGCTGGACTTAAAGACTCTGGTCTTTCAGACAGAAGATATTAACAAAGAAGTGGTGAATATTGCATCTACCAGATGAAGCAGTCCTGTTGCAGAGGTTTGATGCTGGATTTACATTAAATTTAGCCTAAGAAAGTACACACTTCCATGAAGATACTCTGCCTTTTGGCAGTTGAACTAACTTAGCTAAAAGCGAAATTGTGTTCAGAGAGTGTGCCGTGTTAAATCTGATTCTGAGTGAAGGGAGTTTTTTGTAGTTACTGACTGTGTGGATTAGGTTAAGAAATCCTAGAGCCTGTTTCCTTGTTTGGGCTAAATAAAAAATGAGCACTCAGGGCACTTCTTCCCCTCTCTGTGAGAAAATAGAGTCCAGGGAGATAACTAACTCTGCCTCAACTTCAGGAATCCCAGAGGTACTTAGCTGCTGTTACAAACCTCAAGAGGCTCAGAGACAAATGTCTTAATTGCTTTTTCTCCTTTCCAGTATCTGCATCTTCATGTCCAACCTCTTAATCATCAGCAAGAATTTGTGATTCCGTGCACCAACAGTTGTGGTCCCTTTTGTTTGTTTGTTTGTTTTTTGGTTTTGTTTTTTTTCTGGGTTTTTTGGGTTTGGGGTTTTTTGGTTTTTTTTTTTTTTTTGGTTGTTGTTTTTAAAGGGCTCTTGTGAGTTACTTGGGCTGATGATGGCAAGCTGAAAATAATCTACTGCAGCATAGTAGTAGAGACTGGCTAACTTTTGTGGATTTCAGGTTACTTAGTCTTGCAATGAAATACAGTTTTTAACCTTCTAAGCTTCTGTGTTTGAACTTGCTGGTCTTGAATCGCTAGGTGTGAATATAATTTTGTGCTGAAACATACCCATAAACTTCATTTTACTATGTGCTAAATCATTTTGACTGCTTGATCTTAGGGCAGTGTAGTGCTAGAAGTTTTTTTGGCTACCACTTCTATTACTTGCAAAAAAAAGTATGCCCTCATTTGTTTAAAACAAGTGAGAACATTTACCTTGGGAATCACTTGAATATGTTATCCCCAAATGAGTAATTTCTGCCTTTAGGACATTACAGTTTGTTCTCACTTCAGCTTGCATATTATGTGAACTTGAAACTAGTTTCTGTTTTGTGAGCATTTTCTGTAGTGTGTCTTTTGTTTTAATTTTATTTATTTTTTAATATGTATGGGGTCAGTTTTTAGACGTTCCCACATGTACTGCTTCAACAAAGTTTATCTAGTTGTGAAAGAATAACCATGCAAAGCCCATCAGACAAGGTCGGTTCTGGCAATGGCATCTCGTGGACAGCAGCTTGCTGCTGTGGGTTTATATCCCAGGATGGTTTGTAATTCCCTTGTTTGGCAGTGTTGGACAGCTGTCCTGTGATGTCTCTGGACTTTCTGGGACAGTAACTGCTAATGACCAGTTAAAAGGAGTGATGGACTGTGACTCATCATGAAAGCAGCCTTGGGAGACTTGGGTTATTGTGATGTCTTTCCCTGGCTGTCTCAGCTTATTTATCAGTTGTAATAAGACCATGGCAGGTGTCTCTTACCCTCCTCACATCTGGTAAGATACACATTTTGACCCTTGCTTTTGGTCTCTGGTCTTTGTGTGCCATGGCGAGGGTTTTGGTGACTTTGAATCCCAATCTTTAAATACATATTTTGTATAAAAACATTCTTATTTTTTTCTTAACTCTCAACAGGTGGGAAGGAGAAACCAAAAACCAATGCAGAAGAGCTACAGATTAAAAAAGTTAAGAAGAAAAAGAAAAAGAAACATAAAGAGAACGAGAAGAGGAAGCGTCCAAAAATGTACAGCAAATCCATTCAGACCATCTGCTCAGGATTGGTTTCTGATATTGAGGATCAGGAAGCCAAAGGCATCATAGATGATCATCTTAAGGATTTCAATGGGAAAAATATGGATACCAAGAAGGACTGTGAGTCCAAGATACCAGAGAACAGTGAGTTTCCATTTGTCTCGTTAAAGGAGCCACGGGTTCAAAATAAACTCAAAAGGTTGGACACATTGGAGTTCAAACAGCTGATTCATATTGAGCACCAGCCTAACGGAGGTGCATCAGTTATCCATGCCTACAGTAATGAACTCTCCCACTTGTCTCCTGTGGAGATGGAGAGATTTGCAGAAGAGTTTGTGGGTCTGGTTTTTAGTGAAAATGAAAACTGTGCAGCTTACTATGTAATGGGTATTGTTCATGGGGCAGCTACTTATTTACCTGACTTTTTAGACTACTTTTCATTTAATTTTCCCAATTCACCAGTGAAAATGGAGATTTTGGGAAAGAAAGATATAGAGACAACGACTATGTCAAATTTTCATGCTCAGGTAAGAGGTTATGCATTTTACTTTCTAAAGTCATATAATGGTTTCAAACAACTGTGAATGGGTTTTTTTAAGAGTAGTTGCTACTAGCTGTGCTATGTGGATGACACAGAAACGAGAGTTTTCTTTAAGTCAGTTCTGTGGTATTAAAGATGAGAAGAGACATAAAATTGTTAACTGAGACATAAAACCAGGTTTTTGGGGGGAGGGGAAGTGTTTGCATGCTTGTGTGTGTAGGTTTCTTTGGATTTGTGTCTGTAGCTGAAGTTTAACCATGAGTTTTGGAGGGTTAAAATGGTTTAGCTGTGATTTTCTGGGTGTCTGAATGGTAGTTTATCTGTTTGAATTTTGTCATAAAACTGAAATGCTTTAATACAATGTTATACATAAAAACTTGTGTAGGGCTCAGTTAAATTAGCTGTGTTTGTAGTTTGGGTTTTCTAAATCCATCCTTAAAGGAGAACTTGGAGGTTAATATGGCTATTTGGTCCTTAGCCCTTTGCATTTCTACTCACTTGATTGGGTTCTCTGGAAAGCACTTAAGTTAAATGGCAGACTGACTGGCAGCTTTTGAATATTTTTTTATTTTAAATTTTTTGGAGAGAAATGACTGCATACTCTCTTAACAACAGCTACTGATTAAACATCACTTCTGCTGTTCATTAACTTGCTGTAGAAAATACATTTCTGTTGCACGGAAATTATTTATAGCACTGGTTTTCAGGAAGAAAAAATCTGTCTGATTTTTTACCTTGATGTTGTGGTTATTGCAAAAAGCCCCTACAGTGAGTATGAAACAACTTATGAAGAAACTCAATCCTGTTTTTAATTACATCAACTTTATCTCACAATTACCCTTTTAACTCCCTTATTTATGAATTTAGATGTTGTATGGATTAGCTTTAAACTGTTTGAGTCTTCACTTTTGACTTGCAAAGAGTTAAGTGTAAGTTACACTGTCATCTTTTTCATGAAAAACATGCTTTTTTTTTTTTTCCTTTGGCTGCATAAACATTTGCATAGAACACTTGCATGTATTGACAAATTTCAGGTGTGTGTTATCCACAAAGATACACAGAACTAAAATGTTGCTGCAAGAGAACCTTTGCAGTTCTGGCTGAGAAAATATCTACTGCCATGGAATATGAATATTCTGTGAACTACAGTCACAGAATATTCATATTCCATGACAGTAGAAAAACATTCCATGTTTTTCTTGAGTATATAAACTGAATCATTAATAATAAAAATCACGGAATGTATTATGGGCACCTCTGCCGAGCTGCTCTGTCTTTGGCCATTTTATATAAGAAAAGCTGGGTCTGTCCGTTTAAGTATGTTCCTGAAATCCAACTGGTTTTTTTGGGTAGCATTAACACAAGCATAGCTGTGTGCTATAACCTGCCCTAAAGAAATAGTTAAGAAAGGCCCAAATTTTATTGTTGTGAGTTATAATAGAATTATTTTATTAGAAGGATAGATTAAATTGCTATTACAGTAGTAACATCAGTATGTGTAGTTAAACCAGTCCTGTGTGTGTTGGGGTTGAAATCATAGTTCCCTGTTTTTGTGTAAGTGAAGGAGGAACAGAGAGAGGTTGTGGTAGATGAAAGAAGCCAAACTGTATTATTACAGCATTCAACTGATCAGCTCCATGGTCTGTCTTCAAAGCTGTATTTTGCTTGGCTGGAGGTTTAGTTCTGGTATCTTCTTTTCCTTTGTGTTCCCTCATTTTTTTTCCTTAGTTTTCATGGCATTTTATCAATTCTCAATTTGGTTGCTTGACAGAAAATGCTTGGCTCCTGTATTTTTGCTAACTAAGGGATATGTGGTGTAGTAATAACTTGTACAGGCAAACACCAGACTTAAATAATCTTCTGTGCAGCACTCCTGTTTCCTGGAATATTTAAGTCAGTATCTTGGTTACCTAGTTATTGGTTCTATTTTTCCTTATGATTTTCTTATTTCTGTCTTACTTTGGTTGGTTGGTTTTTTTTCACGTGGTCTGCTGCTCCAGTTGAAATGTTTTGTTAGCTTTGTGTTCTCCTTTCTGACTTGTTACGTTTTGTGCAAATTGAGAACATTCTTCTGTCTCTCTGAGTTCTTTGTGAATCTTTTAAAGGGATTCTTATGTCCTGTTGCAGTATATTTTGATGAAACTTTAAATGTATTTAGTTTTCTGTTCCTACATTGCCCAAGCTTTGTGCTGTGGTGTTCCTTGTCCTGAGCAGCCTGAGCAATGTCTAGCAGTTGTTGTATAGCATCAGTTGAGCAACGAGTTGTTTTCTGAGGTCTAAGTAGGAAGCTGATTTTATCAAATCTGCTTTGAGTATGTACTTCATCAGCTTTAAGAAACTTGGGTGTTCCTTTGCTAATTTTAACTAAAACACTAAAATGAAGCTCACTTTGGTACAAGAGGTTCTTTGGTGGTTCCTCAGAGCTCATGTAGCACATGCAATCAGTCTGACAAATATAAGTACTTAAAAAAATCTAAGCAAGTATTATAAAAAGGAGAAAGAAGGTTGAGCTAAGCCTGAAATGGAAAGTATTATAGAGTGTTTTACCAGTTTCTGTTTTTCAAGTTGATCCTTTTGGTACTATTTAATCTTCCACCTCCTGTTTTGTAACAGATGTGGGTTTGGAATTTTTTGGTTTTAAGTAATGCATATTTTTAAGTCATCAAGTTCTGTGACAAGAGGCTGATTTCGCAGTAAATTCTGTTGCTGAGGTCAAAATTGGAGTCCTCCTAAGCTTGCCTGGAAGGTCTGCATCTCTCAAGTAATTTATTTAGTTTACATGGTTGTAGAGTTGAAAACGAACTCCTTTCAGCTTCCTCCTCAATACACCTGTGTCAGACTGGAGTAAGGTAATTTTACTTGTTAAAAGATTTTAAGGGTCAGAAATTTGTTAGGATATTTACAGCAGGTGCAGGAGAGAGAAATGTGGAACTGGTTATTTCTAATGAGAATTAGCTTTTAAATTTTGCAGGGAGAGGAACTGGGGAGTTTTTCATCATCTAGCTTGGGCCTATGCCTAAGTACTCCTTAAATTTTTTTTGTGTTAGTGGAACAGTTCTTTGTGAACTGACTGTAAGGCCTAGTCAGACAGTTTCTGTAAAAAATGAAATGTTTCTGGGCAAAATGAAATTAGTCTGGATGTCCTTGTAGCCAGTAAGTTAGTCCTTCAGGTGGTGATAAACTGTCTTGTAGCTCCATCTTCCCTGGGCTCTCTCATTTGTGTAGATGGCAACAGCTGCCTCAGTTACCTGATAGCCATGGATCTTGTCAGGTTCTTATGAGGATTTTAAAGAACATAAATAATCAGCTTTTGCCACCTACTTGCAGCTTACATCACTTCTCTTAAGCTATATAGTGCTGTTGAGACAAATCTTAATATTTTGAGCTCATTACCTTTTCCTTGTGCTGGGCAAGAGTAAATTTTTATTGCTGTGCTGAAACCCAAAGCTCACAGTTGATGTTTAACTGGAACAGTGCTTAGTGCATTGATTTTACTGTCTTGTCCCAGGGGCAACTTCTTAGTATAGGAGAAGTAAAATGCTGTACAGTACCCACCAGTTCCTCTGCTGCAAGACAAGATTGGACTATTTTAAAGCCATATCTGACAAGTACTTTGTCTGATGTGTTTGTGAGAGATCTCAAGGTGATTCCACTCCTTCCAAAGAAATCTGTTTTAAAATATTTTTTTTCTTGTTTGTCCTTTTATCCTTTTATTCTGATCTTTAGTGGATGAGGCAAACAATTTATCATTTTCTTTCAGTTTTCTCTATATTTGAAGATTGCTTAACAGCTCATTTTTTCCCCTCTCCCTAGATTAAGTAATTTGAGTTATTTCAGTCTACAATTACATGTTTTACCCTTATTAGTCTTAGTGTTCTCTCCTTATGCTCACTTCAGTCGTCCTTAATTTTGCTTAAAATACAGTGCTAAAAATCGACAGTGTCTGCCTGGTGTATTGATGTCAAGGACTGTGAGAAGATTGCCGCAAGTGTTTTGTGCATTATTGCTCTTGGTTATCTATTTCTTCCTTTTTCAGAGCAGTTTGTGATCTGCCGTAGCAGCAGCTCCTGCTACTTGAGTCACTCCTGTTTTCATGTTTATGCCGTTCATTAAATATATATGTGAGTGTAGTTCTTGCTTTTGTTTAAACTGAATTATATCCTTTGCATTCAGACCCACTCTCCAGTTTCAAGATCTTGTTAATTTTGATCCTTTCCTGTAATGGACTTGCTGTGTTGTGAAACCTGTGGGTTTTGTGAGGATACACTGTGTTCAAAAGAAGGACCCTTGCTGCCTGCCTAAAAATTGGATAGTTACATGAGCACAGACAAAACTGCCCACAGTTTGCTCTTTCTAGACCATGTTTCTGTAGCAGTTTTTAGAACATAATGCAAATGTCAACTGTCAAGATGTCTACTGGTCCTCTGAAAAAGTCTCTCCAGTCACAGAAACAAAGGTTAGTTTGACTTGATTTTTTTTTTCTCATGACCATGTTTATTAGTTCTTACTATCTTATTTTCTAGGTAGACGATAGTTGTATCCAGCTAAGTGGTTTTTTTTTTTTTCTGGAAATTGGAATTAGGCTAAATAGTCTCTAACTCCTCTGTCTTCTCTTGACACCTATTTCTTTAAGATGGCGTGTTATTGACTTCCAGATTTGAAGAACTCATTTTGTGGTTTTGAGTTAGAATCATGGAGTGGTTTGTGTTGGAAGGGACCCTAAAGACCATCTAGTTCCAACCACCTGCCATGGGCAGGGACAGGACACCTCCCACTACACCAGGTTGGTCGGAGCCCCATCCAGCCTGGCCTTGAACACCTCCAGGGATGGGCCATCTGTAACTTTTCTGGGCAACCTGTTCCAGTGCCTCACCACCCTTAAAACAAAGAAATTCTTTATAATATCTAAACTTCTTTCAGTTTGAACCCCTTGTCCTGTGACTTCATGCCCTTGTACACTGTCCCTTTCCACCTGTCTTGTAGTTCCCTTTAGGTACTTGAAGGTTGCTCTAAGGTCTCCCTGGAGCCTCTTCCCCAGGCTGAACAACTCCAATCTGTCTATGAAGAGTCTGTTTTCATAGGAGACATGCTTCAGCCCTCTCATCATCTTCATGGCCTTCCTCTGGACTTACTCCAACAGGCTGATGCCCTTCCTGTGCTGGGACCCCAGAGCTGGATGCAGCACTGCAGGTGGGATCCCACCAGAGCAGAGGGGCAGAATCTTTGTTTTCAATAGAATTTGCTTCTTCCTTTTAAGCTGGTCAGATGTTTGGTTAGTTATTAAAAAGATGCAACATTTTTTAGCAACTGCTTGCTGTTACAAGTCCCCCAAAATAAAGCCTACTTTTGTTTTCTCCTTTTGGATGGTGAAAAATTAAATTTTATCTCTGTTAAAGCAAATATATTGCCCCATTCTCTCTTTTTTAATCTAAAAAAGATTGATTCTTCTAAAAATTCTTCTTAAAAAAATCATAAAAAGGATTCTTTATCTAAAATTTTTTTTTAAAAAATCATGTCTTAAAAACTAATCTGTAAGACTACATTTAAGAGTCTTCTTGATAGATGATGGCAACATATTGTCTTAAAGCACAAGAAGTTTTCACTTACTGAATACCATTGAACAAAGAATGAGTTCACAGGGAATGACATTAGAAATCTGCAACACATGCTCATTTGTTTTCCACTTAGAAATTTCTTTAAGAAATTTAGATTTCTTCTTGATAGCTTCATCCAATATGAGGTAACAATCTTGTTCTACCCTTTTTAGTCACATACTCTGTATTGACAAAACCCAAACCTAAATAAAACCCTGGAGGTTTGTGCTGGCAGCTCAGACAGGATCTGAGACTGACCCTGTCATGGATCTGCTTGAGCTACAAGAGCAGTAGTAGTTACTTTGCTTTTACCGCGTCATTTTCCATGAAGGTATCCAATTGATGCTATCCTTAATTTTTTATTCATTTAAAAAAATTCTTTGTCAACTGCTTCACTATTTTTGTGTTGATGGAATTCAGAATAAAAGTGAAGTAACTTTTGCTTTTAAAATCCTCTGTCCATCCATGGTATTATTTGAGGATTTCAGCTGCAGGGTGAAACATGTCAGGTGATAAATGAACTACAGTGGTCAAAGGACACTGGTGAAGCTAATAATGCTGTAAAAATCTTGGGATTGCATTTTCAGAAACTCCCAATCGGGAAATACTATTTGTTGAAATTAGGATTTTAATGACAATTGTGTAATGACAGAACTCTCAAGACATCCCATTCTGATACCAGAATCCTGACCTAAAAAAGGAAAAAAATGTGAAGGAGGGAGTATGAAGTACATGTGGTTTAATAGTAAAAAGTGGCCAAGCAGATTAATGAGTATTTGTAAAATCAGAGCAGTTTTGATGAGTATTTGTTCAATGTTAGTTCCCATTTGAAATTGGAAGTACAAGGAAGCATTTAAGGATTTGAAAGAAGTTGGCAAGGAACAGAAAACCATTTGGGCACTTTATTGAAATGTACCAAATTAGCAGGAATGGTGATGGCCTATTCATGGCTGTAGCATTTGAGATAACACTGACTGTGAAATTAGATGTGTTCCATTCTGAGATACCAGTGTGTAAGTGCATTCCTTGTGCACTTGTGTAGCAAAACCCTCTATTCCCTCAATGTCCTTGCTTATTCTTAGGTGATGTAATGTGTAGCGGGTTCGGTTTGTAACCGGGCAGAAACACCAATTTAGTGTAGTGGTTTGGTCCAAAATACTCATTACTGTTTACCTTCTGTGAGATAAGAATTAGGAGAAACACAAAGCAGGCACCAACCTTGAAAGAATATAAAGAAGTTTATTAACAGACCTGAAAGAAGAAAGAGGGGGGAAAAAAAAAATCATACCACACCTTCAGAACACTTCTCCTCCCCCCCCACCTTTCTCCCTTCTCCCAGTGACAATGTAAAAAGACAACCCTTGAGATGTTCAGTCTGTTTACCACTTCCATAATAACCTTGTTCAGTCCATTTAGGAAGAGGAGTCTCTCTTGCCCATGCTATGAAAACATTATCACGAGACAGCTGCCCAGGTTGGTTCTCTGCTCGCATCATGTGGGAGTCCCTTCCCACGACTTGCAGCTTTTCCCAACTGCTTTTGAGGGTCCACTCTTGAATTACAGGGGTACAATTTTAAGGTTGAGCCATTCAGAAACAAAAGTTCTCTTTGCCCATCTCTGGGAGCATTTCATCTCTAAGAACAGAGGCCCTTCTCCTTCCCTGGGAGCAAAGGGTCCTCCTCATCTTCATCTTTAGGACTATCTCTGGGAGCATCTCTAGGAACAGAGGTCTTCCCCTTTCCTTGTGGAGTAAGAATCTTCATCACTTCCATCTCTCCCTGTTCAAACTTCTCATGAAATTACAGCTGCTTCAGCATCTGCCTATCTCAGTGCAGGTGCTTTTGCTCACAAGTACACGTTGAACACTCCACCCCCCATGCCTTCATGAAATTACAACAGGTACTCTGATACATCATAGCTTTACAGCAGAATTTCAGCTTTAAGCATCTCCTCTTTCTCCTCCCTCAGGTTTTCAGTTCTTCACAGCACTAAAAGGGTTGATCTCACCCAGGCCTTGCAGCTGGAATGAAGCGTATCGCTGTCGGTCCCATGATCTCTGCCGGACAGCAGTGCAGCTTCAGCTGAATCTTGGCCACACTGGTGGGGGGTGGGAGCTGAGCCTCTCCGGCTTCCCGCAGCAGGGCTGTGGGGGGGTTCCGTGGGTGGAACAGGTCCATCGGCTCCAGGATGGCCGTGGCCCGGCCCGGCCTGGCCCGAGCAGGGCCTGGGCTGGGCCCGCTGGCCCCCACACGGGGCCCGCAGCCACCTGTCCCAGCACTGGAAACGAGAGAGAGCTTGGGGAGGAGTTTGTCTACTCTTAAGTGTGGATCACAGAGGCAGTCACAATTTTAAGTGGCTTAGAGAATTGTCCATATTCAAACTGGCCAACTGATAGGTTCTGTCAGGTCAGGTCACAGAGGAAGCTGTAAAGCACCCCTTTGCAAGAACATCACTTCTGCGACTATGCTTTGCTAACCCATGACGTAATGTCTTTGGGTTTTTTTGTTGGTCTTTGTTGGACTTTATGGGTTTCTTGAAATTATTTTGGGTTCAGTTGGTGGATAATATTTTTGTTTGTTGTTGGCTATTTTTTTTCTCTTCAAAACCTCCTTGGTTTTAAAGGTGAAAAATTGAAATAAATTTAAACCTTTAAATTAATTACAGAGTCTCAACTGAAAAAAACCCCAAAACCCTCCACCCAAACCCCACAACAGCCCACACCCTACTGTATCAAAAATAGGAATTCAGTTGTTACTTGCCCCAGTTTACATTTTTTAAATTCCTCTTTTGAAAGCCATAGTCTCTCTGGATTGTTCCTTCCACTTTGTGACTTATTCAAACACAAAATGGAAACGTCTTTAACATATAGTGTCTAAAATGTTTCCATTTGTAGGATGATGATGCTCAAATATATTTTTGGTTATTTTTATATATGTATGTATGTATTTTCACATTTAGTCTTCAGATTCTTGTTAGACACCAAGACATTTCTGTCAAAATATTTGCTATTGCATTAAAAAAATCAGTTGAGGCCATGTGAGTCACAGAAGCAGATAATTCTCAAGTTTTACTAATTGTGGATTCAGTGGTGGTTTTACTGTTACATTTTTCCATTACTGTGATGCAAGAGAGTAACAGTCTCCTTTTGTGAGTTTTTAGGTGACATACTTCAAATGTAAGCTACATGAGAAGAAAGAAGCTAGGATGTTGTTTATTATTTTATGTTTCTCTTTTACTTGTCTGTAGTATTATACTGCATGTACTTGGTGATTTGTGTGTATATTCATTCCTGACCATGTGCTAGAAGAGCAGCGTGTCCTTGACTCCTCCTTTTATTAGGGATTTAAATTGTTCCAGTTTTGAGCAAGTCTGTAAAATTCTAAAAACCTAGTCACACTGTAACCTGTGAAATTACATCCATGAAGATTACTTTATAGAAGGTATACATATAAAACACTTCATATATAAAATACTTCATTAGAGGTCAGTGCATTATTTAATCTAGAATTTGATGAGTAAGTACTGGTTTTAGTACATCAATATTGTTTTTGTGAGTTTAGAAATACATAGAGGAATCTATTTCTCTTCCTATGAACAAACCAGCCAAAGGATACTGACAGTAAAAGGAAGGGAAAATGTTGCTTTTGTCTAACATGCCATAGGTTATATTTATTTGGTTGTTGTCTTTATTGGGATTAGTTTTATGTTTCTCAACAGTCAAACATCAGTGGCATGTTTTGGTGTTTTCACACTGTTACTTAGTAGCACTCTAAGTTGAAGTGAGTGAAAATTAGCTAGTTCTCCCCACTAAGAATGATCTCACCTTTTTGTGAGTGCTTGTCTAAGTCTTTAACCTGATCTAAGGTAGTGTAGTTTAAGCATCAACCTCTGCTCTAAGACTAGAGCTTAGGATGCTACAACCCAGTTCAGAGAAGAGATGTGATGGGAATTGCTTTTCACTGCCCACAGCTGCTTCATCTTTCAACCTCTCTCTTGTTCTTTCTGGCCAGGCATTAGTATTTATGGCCTATGTCTTTATTTAATTTTTATTATTTTCTAAAACAGAGAAATTTTTTAGGTGATTCCTGGATTAAATTCAGATCAGTTCCCTAGGCTTGCTCCCTGTCCATCTTCAGAGGACCTAATGCTATCAGGAAGGAAGGGAAAAGAGAGAGCGAATCTTCCCCTTTGATCACCAGCATGGATTTACTTCCTGTTTATACTGGGTCTGGACAAGTTAATTTTCTTTGTGGACTGTGTTTTGGATTTGTGACTAAAACTGTTGGTAACACTCTGGTGTTTTGGCTATTGCTGAGCATCAATGGCAGAGTGTCAAGGCTTCCAGGACCCCCCTGATGAGTAGGCTGAGGTGGGCAAGAAGCAGTGAGGGGACATGGTTGGGACAGCTGGTCCCAATTGACTGCAGGGATATTCTGTGCCATGTAACATCATGCTCAGCAAAAAATCCTGAGGTTGGCTGGAAGTTGCCTATTGCTTGAGGACTGCTGGGGCCTCAGTCTGCTTGTGGGGGTTGGTGAGTGGTGGAAAACACTACTTGGTGGTTTTTCTTCTTCAGTGTCCTCTAAATAAACTGTGTTCATCTGGACCCATACATTTCCTTGCCTTTCCTGTTCTCTCCCGTGTCTCACCATTGTGGGTGGTGAGTGAGCAGGCGCTTTAAGATCAGTATCTGCTGCCTGGGGTTAAGCCACCACAGAGTTCTTAATCACTCAAAACATTTCATTCTGTATTTGCAATTATGTGATTCTGAATATGGTCCCAGAAGAAACCACTCATCATTTGTAACTTTGGCATTATTTTAGCATTCATGTTGGTATTTCTTCTCCTAAGCTGGATCTTGAGAAACAATTGTACTGCCTCGTGATCAAGGGGAGGTTGGTTGACCAGGAGAGCTGGGGCTGAAAGGGGTTGGACAAACAGTGCTTGAAAAAGTTGTGTTCATTTTTCAGTTTTAACTTTCAGTGGCATGGTCTTTTTTTGGGAACAGATGAAAAATTTCTTAATTGATCCTTCTTAATGCAAGTATTATTCTGCGGCTAAATACTTTGCTGACTTTATGCTTCGTTACCAACACCTAGTGGTATATAAGCCAAATGGGTGGGTTGATCCAGCTGGAAGCTTCACAGCTTTTCCAAGCTTTAAGTTAGTATTTTTAGGAGAATTTTTAGAGTTTTTACTTGGAGTAGTTTCACAACCAGTTTATCATATGCTGTATGAATCATAAAATGATTTAGGATGAAAAAGATCTTCAAGACCTGTCTAAGAGTCCAACTGTTAACCCAGTCTTGCCAAATCCATCACTAAACCTTGTCCTTAAGTTCCATATCTACTGGTCTTTTAATTGCCCCCAGGAATGGTGACTCAGTCATTTCCCTGGGTAGCTTGTTCCAGTGCTTGAGAATGTTTTTGGTGAAGAAATTTTTTTAATATCTAATCTAAACCTCGCTTGGCACAACTTCAGGCCATTTTCTCTTGTCTTCCCACTTGTTACTTGGGAGAGTGGTAGTAGGTAGGAGAAGGAAGCATGGAAGAAGGCAGGAAAATGGTTCTCTTTAATCAGGGATGTAGATGAAAACAGCATCTTAATATCCTGGGCTGGAGTAGTGGAATACTAAGCTACTTATGTCAGTGGAAGAAACATCCTTTTGCAGGTTAGGCTTTTAATAAAGTGTCACAGATTTGTGGGTGTCCGTAGCTTCAGAAAGGGGTTTTAGGGTTCTTCCTTGCTCATTGCTGTAGTTGTACAAGCTCCTGATGCTTTGTGCCAGTGCAGATATAGCTGAGCACTGAGCTGATGCAGATTCAGCAAAAACGAATGTTTTCTGATATTTTATCACAAAATCACCAGCTGTCTCTGCAAAAAGCCCTGCAGGAATGTATGACTAAGGATTTGAGGAATAGCAGAATATTACTGGACTGTTCTTTTCAGTGTGTCTGTGATGGCTTGCTGTAGCATTAGCTAAGACACTTTGTAAATCCTACTTTTAGCCATTCCGCTGTTTGCTGGGAGGAATGAGTGATGATCTGAACAGTGTTTGGTTCTGCATTTCTGGAAAGATCTGGTTACATCAGTTGAGTTTCTCAGAAGGGCACAGTGTTGTTCCATGTTTTCTTTTCAGGAACTGCTGTTAATTGTCCTCTGCACTGCCATAACTACTAGGAATGTTGATGGTCTGGGTGAGGACCGTAGCTAAGCAGTATTTCATTAACTGTTTTCCTTGCACTTTCTTTCTTGCTTTGGATGCAGAATGTCTAGAGGTGCCATACAGGAGCCTTACTTGGTGTGTTCAGTAATCCATTTGCTCTTTCGTCTGTTCTGATTTCTTCACCATTCATCTCATAATGCCACTGTGTCTTTCAGCCTGTTAAATAGGAAATCAAAGCTTAAGTGGACATGATCCTCATCAATCTCATGCCTGAGTATTTTGGTGATCTATCACAACAGATCAGATTGTTGAAAAAAAACTTAATATGTGTTTCTGTTCAAATTTTACAGTAAAAGATTTCTCATGAGAGGTGAATGTTACAGCCCTTAAAGTCTGAAGGGAGCACAAGATGTGCTAATACAGCACAGCAAAAATGAAGGAGTGACTATCATTGTCTTGCTTTTTGTACAAGCTCTTTATGAGCCTTGTGTTCACTGTTGTAATTTGCTCCAATTAATGTGCTCGCAGAGAGGCCGTACTGGAGAGGATGATTAGCAGAGGAAGTGTTAAGAGTTAAATTACTTGTAACTCAGAGTTCTGCCTGTTGCAGGGAAAAGGTAGAAATTCATCTAGACTTGAGTAATCCAGGTAAGAATCCTTACTGACTAGTTACTGAGCAGAACATGCGTTGATATTTTTTTACAATTGCTGGTTTGGAATGTTATTTTCTTGAAAGGCAATAAATAGTTACTCCAGTTTACCTTCAGGTGTTAAAATATAAATTGTCATGGATGTTTAATAAGATCTTCTGTCTTTGAGTTTGTAGTAATTGACTTCATAAGTACACTTAAGTACACTGAAGACAAAAGGACTAATGTCAGAAAGCATAAGCGTAGAGATTAAAGGTGTTCATTGAATGTAGATTTTGCACAGTAGAGGACTTGGTATAATTTTTGTTGTCATATTCTACTTGTAGGTAAAAAGAACATACTCTCATGGTACGTATAGAGCTGGCCCAATGAGACAGATCAGCCTGGTTGGAGCAGTTGATGAGGAAGTGGGGGATTACTTCCCTGAATTCCTTGATATGTTGGAAGAATCACCCTTCTTAAAAGTAAGGACAGAAGGGAATGGGCTGGGAGAAGGGGGACAACATGCTGTGTAGTGCTGTTATAATAAAGTGAGAGTATGTGATACTTGTTTAGATAATTGAGTGTTCTAATAAATATTTTCGTCGTGAGAGATAAAGGCTGCTTTTAACAAGTTTATTAAAGTAACTCACTTCAAAATTGTGGCTTGTATTTCCCATTAGTGTACACTGCCATGGGGAACGCTTTCTAGTTTAAAATTAGAGAGTCGTAAAGACAGTGATGATGGTCCCATTATGTGGGTACGTCCAGGAGAACAGATGATCCCTGTGGCTGACATGCCAAAGTCACCTTTCAAAAGGAAGAGGTAAGTTGAATTGTTTTAATTGGTAAATGTCTGGCTAGTATTTTTTTCTTTACAAATTCATTTTATCCCAAATCTTTTACTGTTTGGTACTGTATGTTAATATAAATTTCTGTAAATCTTCATCTCCAAATACACTTTTTTGTTGTTTTGTTATGTAAGAATCCAGAATTTTTTTGTTTTAATTTTTACTGTGTAGCCAAGTAAGGTGCTGGTCCTTTTTGGAGCTTTAGTAGAAATTTAAGGTGAAAGCTTCAGGAAAATGTGTACACACATGCAATTACTGATTGCATGAGTGCCATGAGACTGGAATTGATATCCCTGTTGTTACATGTGAGTGGATGTTATGACCTCTGGGGATTTTTTTGCATAGCTCATTACATTTTTATTTTACCTAAATTTTACTGTTTTCCTGCTTGACTGTTTGACTCCTGCTCTCATTGAAGGGATTGTTCATCACAGTCCTATTGGCTATGGTGGAAATTAGATAATTCAGAGAAATTTCTATATCACTGTTACTGTTTTTCTTATGCAGAACTACCAATGAAATAAAAAACTTGCAGTACCTACCTCGAACCAGTGAACCCCGTGAAATGCTATTTGAAGACCGGACCCGAGCCCACGCAGATCACATAGGACAAGGTTTTGAGCGACAGACCACAGCTGCTGTGGGAGTGTTGAAGGCTGTGCACTGTGGGGAGTGGTAGGTGTTGATTGGCTTCACCTAGATGTCTGAAAAATGTTTGCCTGAATTGCTATTTATAATTGGGAGGGAGTGCAGAATAGGTTAATCTAGGATTAAAGATTTAATGAAGACTTCATAGTCTGGCTGAGCATTAGATGTTTGTCTGCCCTCTGCTAGCTCACATATGGTTTTGCTGTGTGGTTGAAACCAAAAGGTACCTTGCAGTGACAGTTCAATAGCTATAATTGAGTTGCTGTAACTGAGGTCATGTTAGATGTAAAAACACTTCACACTTTGTTTTGGTTAAAGTGGTGCATAGAGACTGAGCTGTTAATGCTGCACAGGTGCACATGGAGACCTTCTGGCAGTTCTTTGTGTTGTCTGGACATGAGCAGAATTCTTATGCTTCTGCTTCCCAAGTCATGGCTGTTACAACCCTGCTTTATCTATGGGAGCTCACCTAGAAGATTCCTGTTAGAAGTTGTGTGATATTTTTTGGTGTCTGTCTTTGGAATTCCCATATGAGACTCTGGAAATGAAATGTGCCTCATTTGAAGCTTGTTTACATGTTAACCAAATAAAAAGCCCATAAACAGATGGGCTTCCTGGTCCAGATCTAAGAGGCATTTTTCAGGATCTTCAGATCTTGGAGAATGACCTTAGGTTTGGAGGAGGTTACCTTTGCATATGTAAACACTATAAATACCTTTTGTTCGTTGTGTCTGTCTAGCTATTAGAAGAGTGAATTCCCTTTGGATGAAATTGTGTGAATTTGTGTTACAGTGCATGAGTTCATTGACACAGAAAGTAGAATCGTTGTTGGGGAAGAACTGGACTGTTCAGATGATAATGTGTTTGTCTCTTGGGCTCTGAGGTTTTCAGTTTCCTTCCTCTTCAGGTCGATGACAGTGGGAGCCTTCAACTTCCTGCTTGCTTTGACTGAGATGCTGGGGTGAATTAAGACTGAGCAGGGGTAGCAGGACAAGAACTGAGATAACTGTGTAGGTCTGAGTATTTTAGATTGCACTTCGCACATTTGAGAGAGGGACTAGCAAAGGAAGTAAAGAAACCAAACAAAACCCCACTCCCTGAACTTGGATGTCTGTGGAGATTAAGAATTTAAATTGATAGTAATTTAAGTGTGTGGGAGCTTCCCATTCTCATCCTATAGCTTTATAGCATATTTGAAAGTACTTCAGTTTGGAGAATAAAAAAGAAATACCAGCATTTCACTTCAGCATAAAGATGGAAAATGTTCTTTTAATTCAGTATAAAAAATTTGTGACTGATATATGGAGAGTAGTAAAATGTACAACACAAGCAACACAATAGAAGTTATGTATTTCAGGCTTGATTTGGCCTAAATGATAATTCCTGCTTTCCCTTTCCACTTCTGTGTAATTTTGAAAAGCTACTTCAGTATACTTACATGATGAGAACTAATCAGGGCTTATGATAATGAAGCATTATTGATTAATGTAGCACATTAAAATAATTTCAGGTATTAGTTTTGCTGTAATAGGCAATCTGTGAGTAGATTTATTTTAAAGGAAACAACATGAACGGAAGTTTTGAAAAATCTAGTTCTGATTTTTGTTCAGTTTTGTTTTTTTTTTTAAATCTGTTAGAGTAGTTGAACAAACCTGAAAAGCTGGAGATACTCTGGGGTGATTAAGGCACTATGGCAGTAAAAATGAACATGTTCTAGTGATGAGATAATGTATATAAAAATAATGCTTTCTGTGAGGAGAAAATAAAGGAATTCCTGGGCTGATGAACTAAATCCATAAAAATG
The DNA here is from genome assembly GCF_000738735.6 of Corvus cornix cornix. Lineage (NCBI taxonomy): Eukaryota > Metazoa > Chordata > Aves > Passeriformes > Corvidae > Corvus > Corvus cornix. Next base: position 11,409,129 of record NC_047057.1, on the reverse strand, counting down.
GATTGAGTGTGCAAAAAAAGTTTTATAAGTTGCTGTAGATTTAAAGAAAGTGGGATTTATTTCCTACTTGGTAGAGATGAATATTAATGCTAGGTGGGATAAATGGTGTCTTTCAGAACAGACAGGAACAGAACTGTTGAAAGGCAAAAGGCAGTTTATGGTGCTAGAGGACAGAAATGGAAACTAAACGTAGTATTTTGAAGAAGAAGAAAAAATTTTTTCCCTTTCCCAAGTGTGACAGGATCTTGATTTGAGGTATTTTGTAAAATTACTGTATTATGATATTCTTTTTAGCATTTTGAGTATTTACAATTTACAGAAGAACTCTGACTATTGCTAGCAAACATTTTAAGGATTGCACTGAAATCTGATAAATGCAGGTGTGATCATGCTGATTACTTAATGCCATTTTCATAGGTGATAACAAGTGAGCTTTAGAACTTCCAAAATGCCTGTGAAACTTTAAATTATGGAAGTTTAGAAGATTTTTACGTGGGAAATTTGGGTGGGTTTTTACAGGGACAGCAAAAGGCACTTTGTAGCATTGTTGTTGGCAAAATGAAACCTGTGCTTCAGCAAGCAGCTTTCAAGCTTGTGTTGTAGAGACTGAAGTTGTGCTTCTCTGTATGATCACAGGAATTTGTTATATATTGCCAGAGTTTATGCATTAGGCCAGAAATATTAATGGTAAAACCTCTAGTCTTGAATCTGTTTTGAAAAGTTACAGCAAAAAGAATCCAGTCATTTTGGAGGAGGAGGTTAAGGGGAAGAAATACTGCCAAAACCAGTTCTAGCAGTTCTCTAGTAGAGGCTTAAATGGGTTTTTCTGAAGTTATCTTACATTCTGTTTTCATTTAATATCTTTTTGGACATTAACTGAACTTCTGTGCTACAGTTTTGCTTGGGGGTGGGTACATGATACCCTCTAAATTAAAGGTTTTGCAAAATAATTACCTCAAAGTTGTGCTAAAGATAGTCTGCAAATGCAGAATTTAAAATTATCTGACAGTATTTTTTCTCATTTGTTTGCAAAAGGAATGTTGTGTTTTGTGATAGAATTGCAGCACAGAGTTGGTGATGCATCCTCTAGGACAGATATATATGGACTGAGACTAGGAATGACAATGCATAAACCGCAACAGACACTGCTGGGAAAACACATTGATTTGGATTGATGTTCTCTTAGTGTGCGAAATACTCTTTCAACTGATTTTAAGTCTTAACTTCATTTACAAATAGTGGTGACTCCAAATGCAAATTCATATTTTAAAAATAAATACCTGCATTATAAAAGGTAGATTAATGTAGTTAATGTTTTTTAAGACTGATTAGAAGTATTTCTGAAGCTTTTTGCTTTCAGTGTTTAAATTCTCTTTGGGAGTATATAGATAAAAATATAGAGACACATTTTAATCTTTGTAAAATTGAAAGTAAAATATGTGGTCTGAAAATTCTTCCTAGCATACTTTCAGTAGTTGATCTGGGATTTTTTTTTTCTCCTGAAAATAGCCTCAGACTGGTTTTTTTTTGCTTTATTGAGGTCATGACCTAAATGAAATAAACATGTCTCCTGTGTTTAAAAAGCCTGAATGAACTGTACATCACTTCCTAGAACAGTAATAACAGGACATATATATCTGTATATATAAAGGTGATCATCTTGTTTTTAAAAAAGAGCACTTGAACATCTCTTAGCTTCTGAAATGTATCAGCTCTGCTGCATCAGCTGCTCCCCAGGCCCCCTAGGTCTGACTTGTGCCCTGGTTTTGGAGGGGTGACAGTGGGTGAGGGATGTACTGGAGGGGTGGCAGGAGCCAGCCCAGCCCTGCAGGTGGGAGAGGCAGGAGGACAGCAGTGGATTGTGGTTCTGATCCCTGGTTTCAATCCCTGGATGGATGGGCAGTGCCTGGATGCACAGCCTGTGCCCTATGCAGGCCAGGGAGGAGGTGCTGCACTCTGTCAGCCCCGGGGGACTCCAGAGGAGGAGGGAAGGAAATCATCAAATAGGTTCTTTCTGGCCGAGCAACTGTCCTTGCAAAACTGCTCCAATGTGAGCTTTATCCTTTATAAATGAAATCTTTGTACCATCACATTTAAATTTAAAAAAATCCTTTTAAAATGCAAACATCCCTGAAAAGCAAATATGTGGAGGTTGTTTTTTGTATGTGTTTTCAGTGGGGAACAGAGTTTGGCCTTTAGATCAGAAAGTGATAAGGATTGTATCTGCTTTTACCTTTTGTTAGCTGATTCTAGATAATGTCTCCAGAGGAACTTATAGATGGTGTACATTTCTTTGGGAGAGATGCTTTGGAGCTAGAGATGCTTCTCCTAACAATTTGGAGACAAAGCCTAATTCAGACTTACTCTTGTGTAGCTCTCTCTAGTGAGCATAAATAGGGATGTATTTTTAAGGGATATTTTGTGGAGGATGCCAGTATTGGCTGTTTACTGGCATTGTGGCAGCTTAATGTAGGTTCAGCTTTTATTCCTAACTCTGAACAAGGTGTTTGAGGCTGAGATGCTGAGCAGTTGTTGCCCAAGTGCTCCCAGTCAGACTGCTGTGTGCTCAGGTACCTGATGGGTGCATCATGTTGGAGTGCTGACAGAGTAAACCCAGTGTATTTGGGGCAGCTGTCTTTCAGCATCAAGGCAGACTAGAGGTCAGCTAAAAATAGGAATGAAAAAGAGTGTATTTTGTTGGCCTTTTAATGCTGCCTTTACGTCTGCTTATAAAGAAATTGTAGTTAATTTGTTTAACCAGTTTAATGAGGTTGTGTTTTAGAATTAACCATTTTGGTCAATGTTTTTCTTTAAAAATGTAGGTTGTGCTAGAGTTGAGTTTAAGTTAAATAATTTGCTCTATGTTTGCTTGCAGACTTTTTGTTATCTTCTGTAGCATGTTAGTTTCAGCCTCTGACTGTGCATTTCTTACTCTTCTGTAGGTCTGAGCAGCCTCGTATAACCAAAGATGTAATTTGTTTTCATGCTGAGGACTTCTTGGAGGTAGTTCAGCGAATGCAGTTAGACTTGCATGAGCCTCCACTCTCACAGGTAAGCATGCTAAGAACTAATGGTCAGTGTCCTCTGAGTACTAAGTCAGAGTTTTTACCTTTCCCTCACCTTTTCCCTACAGTGTGTCCAGTGGGTTGATGATGCAAAACTTAATCAGCTGCGAAGGGAAGGCATTCGATATGCCAGAATCCAGTTATTCGATAATGACATTTATTTCATACCGAGGAATGTTGTGCACCAGTTCAAAACAGTTTCAGCCGTGTGTAGTTTGGCTTGGCACATCCGGCTCAAGCTCTATCATTCAGAGGAAGAACTCTCTCAAAACACAAGTACTGTTGAAGCAGGGACCTCTGCAGACCCCAAGTCTTCGGTTGTTGGACTTCAGACTGACAGAGTTTGTACCATGAGCAAAGATACTTCCGAAGACACCAAATTTCCAGATACTCTGCAGACCAAGTACCTGCAGCAGGAATTTTTGCCGATAAAACATGAACCTCTTGCATCTCTCCAAGTAAAAGAAGAGCCCATGAATGTTGATCTCGCTGAAAAGACAGTGACACCTAATGACATCGGGGGACAGAATGTTCAGGCTAGGCTGGGTCACGTTGAGTTGACGTCACTAAAGTTGGAAGTGGATTCTAAATTTGAACCTGGTAACAAGGACTTACAAGGCAAGTTGTGCTCTGGAGGTCACGTACATCCAGATGATACAAGACAACACAGTTCATCATATCCAAAATTGCATGGACAAAGAGAGGATGATTTTTTGTGCTAAATTTGTATATATGGTTTTAAATTCCTTTTTAAACTTAATGATGTAATAATGTAAAGATCATAAATTGTGAGACAAGTTTGTGACTTGTCTTCGCATCTGTTACAGAAAATAGTTATGTAGCTTTGTAACATTCCTCAGTGCCTGTCCATAACTGTGAAGTATCAAAGCACTTAGGGCCAGATGCACTGTAAACACTGCAGGTTTAACATAAAGAAGTCTTTAAAAAATTTGAGTTGTAGGTTTTAGAGTAGAGCTGACATTTAACATATATATTTTTTGTAAGATGAGCCAGAATTCTTTTTGACAATTCCAGGCTTTTCCATAGAGCTTATTTATACCAATTGTTTCATTTTAAATATGTCAGCACTGTAGTGTAAATATCTTTTTTAAAAATCTTTTTAGTGTGATTTATACTGAAATGTGAGCCACTTAATAAAGGTTCATAATAACAGATTGGTTTTATTTTTGGGTCTGCAAAAAATAATTCAGTTCAACTGCCTCTCTAAGTGGTTATGTTTCTACCTGCACTAATGCATAGGATGCCCTTATGCCTTGGGGGTGAGGAGCTATAGCAAACTGAGATAGAGCTGAGGCATCTCTGAAATGCAGAATAGTCAGAAGGCAGAATCAGTCCTCCCTTTGCACGATTCCTTATGGGTGCTTGTTCCAGGCACTCCCCAAACTCCTGCTGTCGGATATTCATGGGGAACAGGGAGACAGGCTGTTCTCCCTGTTGTGGAGGTCAGTTGGATGCACAGTGGGCTCCAGGAGTGCTACCACTACCCACCTGCATCTCTCTAGATAAGCTGGTGCAGGGGAGCAGACTCCCTCCTGGGCTTTGCCTCTTGGCCCTGCTCAGGGCACAGTTCAGACAGGTGCATTTCATGTAAAAAAAAAACCCAACCAAAAAACCAACAAACCCACAAAACAAGCCAAAAAAGCAACCACCCCTTCAAATTAAAAAATTGTTACCTGACTACAATTAAAACCAAGACTATTTAAATGGTTACTTACCAAGCTGAAAAGGCCTCAGTTTTGTCAGTGACCTGTAACTCACAGAGACATACCTGGATTTAAATTGCTCCCTGTGCTGATAGTGCCAGGCAATGAAGAGGCTTGCCAATGTGTGTAGTAGGAAGGTTCCTCATGAGTCACAGTTTGGGAGCAAGAGGTGTTTCATTGAGAAAATAACAGCAGTGTCCAAGTTAATTGTTCTCTTTCCCCACCTATGGAACACTTGGATTCTTGTAAGTTGTGTTCTGAGGGAAGAGGATTTCAAGGCTAGCTAGCATCTGATCTGGTAAATCTATCATTTAACTTATTTATTCTCTGTGTAGTGTATTCCTGTGTAGTTCAAACACAGCTGAATGATACGTCTCCCTTGGGTAGCTGCACACAGCAGTAAACTGCCCTGCAGCCTGTCCTTCAGCTAAGTAAAATTTCAGCTCCAAGGCCTATTATTTCCAAAGCTCTCTGTATCTCTGATTTTTGTTAGGATTTTTCTGTATAACATTTTTGAAAGTTGTACATCCTTAAGTACCCAGTTTATAAACTGATGCACTTAGTGGTCACTTTGGCTTCATTTGTAGCAATAGAACAATGTGATTTTCAGGCGATGTCCAATTAAACTACCTGAGGTCCTTCTGTTGTAAATGTTTTTTTGCTTATAGGTTGTTAAAATTTAAAATGTTACTGCACACTCAGAGGTGGCACTAAAATTAGCTATTTATTAGATGAGTGCCCTGATTGGTTTAATCTAAAATAGATCTGTCAAGGAATTACTCATTAAATCAATATTTGAATTGCTAAACATTACTCCTACATAGCCATAATTATGTATTAGAGAAGCAATAGAAATGTGAGTCTCTTGGATGTGGCTAATACGTCCTTAAGTCTTACTACTGTTTTCTTTAATGCTGATTAATTAAGAGATTACTACCAGTTTTTCAGCCTCAGGGATCTTCCTTTCCCTTTTGCCATGAGCAAATGATTCATGTGTGATGTGGTAAGTTATTGCTCTAGCAGATTCTGATTTGAAAAAATTAATTTGTCCATGTTAGAATTTGAGCCTTTCTTATAGTAGGAATGTGGTCTCAGCTCCCTTTGTTTTCTGGATTATCTGGAAATAATGCTTCCACCTGTAATCTCTGGCTTTATGAACATCCATATACAGTTACATGGCCTTCCATTGCTGTTGTCTGTGCTGGCCATGGGAGAACAGCAGCAGAGCAGAGCTGCAGGTTGTAGTTTGCACCAAGCACGCAGCTCTCTAGGTGGGATAGATGAGGGCTTCAGCTTTAGCAAAACCAGCCTTGCCAGATACTGCTATTTAAAATAAAAACCACACAAACTCCCCAAACTATTTAGTTGACTCAGAATAAAAACCTTGCCAGTGTGCTGGTCATGCATACACCCACCATTCATTCTGGTTCAAGTAATTTTTTGTAACCTGTCAGATTTTAGTGAAGTGTGGACATACATCCCCTAGGACAGCTGACGACTTTCTGCAGCATAGGCCCTGTCCAGACTGAAATAATAAATCTTTGAAAATGATTAGCAAATACAACTTTACACTTATGAGTAGAACTTTTTTTCCTTTTGGAGACCTGCTCAGTGGTCTTGGCTGATGTGGTCTTGAATTCTGCTCAGGTATCTCTTAGTTCTGAGATTTTGCTTCTAAAGTGCCCACAGCTTCAACCCATTTTTCTCTTACCACTTTCAGAATTTTAAGAGACTTTAAAATTTGGCAGATTGTTTTGCAGGTTTTATGTGTTCTGTTTGTTTGAGACCGACTAGATTCTCACTCTAGGCAGAATTCCTTGCAGACAGAATTTGAACCATATTGGGATTATCAATGGCTACCAGACCTCCCTTTGCATTTACAGGTGTCTGCAGTCTGGGCTGGCTGGCTGCATTACTGTTTACTTTTTACTTGCTTTTTAAAGACAAGATTTAAAAGAACTGTTGTCCTCTCCCTGTGGTATGTTCATTTTAATGAGGTTGTCCATTGAAAGGGGAGTACTTTTTCTGAGAATTTGACCTCCCAAATTGTTCATTAGTCTGACAAAGGTCTTGCTTCAGTCCTGTGTTATAACCTTTATTCCTGCTGCGTACAACTTAATCTTCAGACTTTTGCTTCAGCAATAAATCTTTCCTGTGTTCTGCTGTAATGAAATTAGTCCTTGCTTATTGCTTTTCTCCCTTCTCTGGATTTTGATGATATATAAATCTTTGTTACTTTGGCTGAAATCTCCAGTGGTTTAGTTGTCTCTCTTGGCCCTAGTTCTTGTGCAGATTGGAGAGATCTGCCCAAGGCCACTGGTGCTGTTTGTATCTCCCTGCACGTGCAGTGGTGTTCCAGTTAATGACATGATGTGCAGAAATGTAGATGTTTTCCTAGATCCTGGTATATATTTGTGCATAGCAAAGAATCACATTGTTACAGTTGCTACAAGGGCTTTTAAGGGCGTAGCTGCTTTTTTTTCTTTTGATATTACTGGATCTTTTGCATTTCACTGGCAACTGACTTCATGTGTTACATACAAGTGTTACTCAGTGTTGTGTCACCCCCAGCCCTCCAAATGCCTGAAAATTGACTCTGAAAGAACATTTTCATTGCAGGTACTGCTGGCATGCAGATTTTCCCTTCCTTGTTACTATAGCAAATATTTCAATACTACTTTAACTGAAATATTAATTCTATCTAGTATTAGAAATAAAGTATTATTTTAGAGGGTGATGATTTAATTCTTCATCTGTGAAAGAATTCCTTGGCGATAAATAAAGTTGATTTTTAAGTGGATATACACGTGCATAGTAAATAAGTTGGAATTGCAAAAGATGTAGGAAATGGAAATCAGAGTAAAATGCTTTGAAAGAGATCTGAACATTACAGATTTGGAAAATTGAGTAAGTCTTCCAAGAAACATAAGACTGGTATTCCTTTATTAAAATGACTGTTTTTTAATATCTGCATGTGAATAAGATGCTGAATTGTCCGAAATAAATCCGTGACTTTTCCTCGTTCATTGGCAAAATGAACCGTTGTGAGATAGTACACTGCCACGTGACCCTGCTAGGCTGAAAGCTGTACTGATTCTGATCAAGAGATCAAAGAACTCTTCAAGCTTCTCAAGTGTCATTTTATTTATTTTCTTCTAGTGGTCAGGTACGTAGAGAGCCTTGTGTTTAGACAGCGCAGCACCTGTACCTTACCCCGGATGTATCCAAGCTGGAAATGGAAAGGACAAATTCTCACTGCTTTGTGCTTTGCTGTGAATGACTGTCGAGAATGTTTTATTTGATTATGAGTCACTGTGTTCAGCTGATATTTTATTACTTTCTTAAACGGATGAAATGCACTTTAAAATTGTATAGAAGATACTGATATTTTGTGCAGATCCCACTGAATTTGCAGCGTATGTGGGAATATTTGGGGAACTGATTCCCATCAGTCACTCATTTCATTTTTCTTATAAATGCAAGTTATTTTGTGTTCTGTTCAGAAGCAGTGATTAACTTCACAATATTTAGGTTGCTGTTTCTGTTAGAATCATCAGGGATACTGACATTGCAAATTTAGTGTATTATATTCTAACCACTGTTTTTCTCTGTGCTTTGATGCTGATATGATCTCTGCTTTGAAGCCGTGCTGTACTTGAGTGCCAGCTAAACATTGATCTTCTCTTGTTCTGGTCATGCTGATAGATGAGCCTACTTGATGAGGGTGTTAGTCCTAAATAGTCCTTTAATATTTGGTGTACAGTTATCTGATACGAACATTGATTAAAACAGCAGTTTAAACTTCTATTTTTATCAAGTTTGATTTTTCAATAGCTATTTTGGTACTATGTTTTATCATTTTATTTGCCATCCACTGGAATGACAGTGCCATGTTAGGTGCAGCTCAGGCCTGTGTTCTAAGGACTGTACTTTTTATGGGAGCTTTTTTATCTGGTGTTGTTGAGACAAAGTGGGCAGTTAGCAGAGAAAGCTGTTCCTGGTGGCTGGAGATGAAAATCTTGAGAATTAGACCTGTGTGTGGGAGACTGTAATGTAAGTCAAGACTGCTAAATCTGTATCCTAAGCATGCAGTAATAACACTCAGGTACTTGCCAATGTGAACTGAAGCAACTGAGAGTTTTAGTTAATCACAGAAATGACATTTTTAGACTAAAAAACATCCTTTAGCAGTGATTTCTTTATGAACTTCAGAAGGAACACGGAGAGAAAAATTGATGCAGGTGAACTAAGCTCACATTCTCATTGCTTCCCTGTTTCTTGCTCTTATGCTGTTGTTCTGCACTGTAGGGAGATGTTTCTTGTATTTGTCTGCTTGGGATGTTGGTTTTGTTAGGAAAGGCAGACCAAAGGGAATGGTGTCAACGAATTGCAGATTTTCCTATTCTTTATCCCACTTCGGCACAAGTCCAAGGAGAAAATGCAGAACTTATGCTGAACAGTACTCTCGTGGTCCAGCTGCAGAGATTCCTTAAGTTGCCTTAGTTCTCAAAGCCTGATGCTTTTCAGCAGCACGTTGATACCCAGGTCCGTGCAGGTCTACAAGGCTCATATGGGAGATGAACTCCATCAAAACTTCAGAAACCAGTAAACATACAGTGAAAAGGTGCAAACATTCTTTTCCCAACTCAGCATAGTTGTTTTTACTGCAATCCTAATTAAAAAGTGTGATGTGTTACATGATAGTGCTATGTTTTCCATGCTAGTAAATTCAAACAACTTATAGGATGCAGTTATTCAGGAGCTTTATTACTGAAAAGCCATGTTATTTATTCCCTAAATTATATTGATGTTAAAATAGGGAACACCTGATGTTAAAATTCTGAGTTTCTGGGAGTGTCATAATCCTCACTTCCAATTCCATTTTGTGTCACCCAACTTTTAAACTGTGGAAATGTGAAAAGTTTCATGAGGTTAGGCAAGCATTTTGCTTCTGTACTATGATGCAGATATGTCAGGAAATAATACTGATAATACATCTCTCACAGGGTTGTGTACCTGTGTCCTGTGCTAGTTCAGTCTTTGATACTGCCCTCTGTGCCTGGCGGTGCATTTTGTGTGTCTGCACACGTTCTTAGAGCATTCAGGTCAAACTTTGTTATAGGTGGGGATGTACATGTCACATAACTGCATTTTTTCAAGTATGAAAAGAACACAAAACTGGATACCGTTCTAAAATGGTGACAAATCAAGAAGAGCAGTATGAATTGGCAATTGAAAATTTTACTTTCATGACCTTTCACACGTGCATTGAGTATTTTCTGTCAGACAGAAGCAGATACTCGCCTGCAATGCATGCTGAAGTGTTCAAACTTCTATAAATGATGGGAAGAGAGAAATTATGTGCAACATATCTCTCCATGTCCAGTATATATCATCAGTACAGAGAAATACTTCCAGTTCATTTCAGCAAGCTTTTGAATTGCACTTTAAAACAAAGCTTCTGAAGGCCAAGTTCTCTCTTTTGCCCCCCATCAGCTGCCACAGGGAGCTGAGACAACATCCTTGTGCCTGTTTATCACAAATCAGTGTGAACCATCACTCAGCATGGAGCTCTCCTTTTCCCTGCCACCTTCAGCATACCTGCTTTTCACTCGTTTTATCCTGTTACTGAAGGTCAGTTGGTAAATTTAGGAAAATGTGTGAAGACCACTGGTTCTCCTTCCAAGCTGTGACCAGTGCCTTTGAGAACAGCATAATTACAAACAGCTGTAATTAATTCCTGCAGCAGTTTCTGGAAAGGTCACAGTAGGCTATAGTGTACTTTGTATCATAAATCCTTCTGAATTAAGTTCTGATATGGCAGAGAAGCAACACTCTGTGTACAAAGATCTCAGCACAGTTCAGGTCAGTTAAGTATGATACAAAGAACTCAAAAGAGAAACGCTCTTGTCCAAGTTTCCCTGTAAGGACAAGGAACTTGGAAAGTCGAGCACTTCCAGCTGGTTGTGTGTGACTTCTGTGTGACGCCAGCAAGAAACATCTGCTTCAGCTTTCCTAATCATTCATTTCAAGGTTTGTAAACCTTTAAAAAAAAAAAAAAAAAAGCCAAACCCACAGCCAAAACTGAAACTGGTAAACTGCTGATCTTTCTCTATTGAATTAGAGGCAGCAATTAAAAAGAGATTTGTAAGGACCGTGTGTGATTCTAGTTAATTAGAGATGCCAAACTTTCAGATAATTGTTACATCTGTGGAAGAGAAGGGGTTTATTACGGGGGCAGAGTCACCATTCACGGCCTATCTTGCTAATAATACACCAAGTTCCAATGAAGCTAGTTCTTACTCTTCCATCTTTTGTTTTATATTATAATGATCAATTACCATCATCAGCCTGGCTGGGGAAAGCTGCTCTGCTCTTCTGAGCAACACAGGGCTGCTTTGGCGTCCTCTGAACAAGGGGGTCTAGACTTACTCTGCAAGAATCATCGGATGGGGAAGGCCTATGGGTATTGTTTTATGCTTGGTCCCTCTTAACCTATCACAGGTAAGAGAGTGTGTGTGCAGATAAAATCTTCCTGTCTGAGGTGCTTAAATGCTTGTTACACACTTGTATCACTGCTTGTTAAGTGGGTCATCAAAGTTTACCTGAATTGGAGGTAGGGCTTTAAACACTCTTCTCCATAAATTTTAAAAGCAGCCATAACAAGTTCACAAGGTCTAGATGGCCTGCCATGGAGTGGCATTCCATTCCAGGCAGGGGCTCAGTGGCCCTGGTTCCCATATGCAGAAGGGAACCAAGTGGGACGTGCAGATGACGCCTGTTCTCTCCATCCCACACACAGGTAGCCATGGCGCATGCACGTGTGTGCTCGCTCTTGCACCTCCTGTAGCCAGCAGCTCTAAGAGCATGTCCTGAGATGAATGTACTCTTCCCCTCTCCCCACAGCTCATCCTAATCACAGGTTTTCTTGAAAAATCACTCAAGACTGAAGGAAGTCAGTTCTCCACAGGAACCTCACGAGTGGGCAAAAAGTCTCAAACACAGAGCAAGGTCCTTCCATTGAGTATTTTTCAGAACTACACAATTCATCGATACACCTCCTAAAAACAACTGTTCCTACTAGGCACTCCCCATAAATTACCTGACACGCATAACTTGGGGCTGGGTACACGGGTTTGCTTAGTAAAAGCTGATGTGTTGTTATAATAAAAATAAAGGGGTTATAAATATTTTGCATTATTTAACAACAGTTACGGTTTAGAATTCTTTCATCTTTTCTTGGTTTCTCCTTTAGCAAGGTAGGGCAGTCAACCACTCTGAAGTAATATGACTGACATTTATTTTAAAGATCATTTGTTACTTGATATTCTGAATTGAGATTCATTGCCGTAGAATGAAACGTTGTTTTCTTAGATAAAGCCCTTTCAGCAGTCTCCCACAATATGGTTCCTCTGTATTTTTACCCACATCTGTGTGACTGAACAGCAAGAGTAAATCCAAACACTTCAGGAAGAATTTTTTTCCACATACAAGTACAGTTGAATGTACACAATTAAAATTTTGTTAGTGAGACACTTTGGCCTAGGCATGTCCTGTTACCCTAGACTGTTTTTCATTCACTTCATGTTCTTCAGTCTCTAGGAACTGTAAATGGATCAGTACTTTGAGCATGCATGTTAATAATGTCCCAGATAACTGCTACATTTGAATTTGGGGTTACTGTATCTCCTGGAAGAACGCTTTAGTCCACAAAATACACTCGTAGTTCCAGTTCTTTCCTGAAGTCCTATTCACTTGTTACCTGGAAAAGGTAATTTACTCACATCTGAGTTTGCCATGTGCTCCATGTGCCATTTGCTCCAGTGCTCCATGAAGCCAAGGCTTCACCCCCAAAAATTTCATATCCTCAGGCATTAAAAACTGTCTTGTTCAAGTACCACTTGGGCCGGTACAAATGCAGTCCTGAACTCACCCTGTGGTTTCAGTCTCTTGCAGCACTGGTGATTTCTCACTTGGAAAGGAATCACCATTGTCTCCCTCTTCTCTGGATCTCAGGACTGCTGGCACAGCTCAGCTACTGTGTTCCCTAAGGTTAACCTACTGGTCATAGACTGTTTCAGCAGCTTAGAAAACAGTGTTTAGTTTTAGACTGGTAATGGAATCTCACTGTCCAAAAAGAAAAAAAAGGTGTATTACTTTATTCCTTTTCTTGCTCTTATTTGGCTGCTGTCAGTTGTTACAGATTTTTAAAGCAAATTTAGCTCCTTACAGAAATTACTGTTAATTGTTATTTCTTGGCTTACAGCGTAAGTAGCAGAAAACATTAGTCCTCTTTCCTAGGATTACTCAATGTGCTGAATACTCTGGGTAGAACATTTGTGGTTTCTTTGAGGTTGTCTTCTACCTGCACGTGAAGAACCTGTATCTTATTCCATGTAACAAATAATAGTAATCATATTAGTGATGCCTTGAGAGACCTCCTAGTAACAGAGACTAGACAGGAATAAGGGAATAAAGGTAGGTATTTATTTGAAAGGCCTTCAAAGGTACCCCCTGGGAGCCACAGCCTATTGCCAAGATGGACCCCAAGATGGACGACAGGTCACGAGTTCTTCACAGTTTTATAGGTTTGGTTGATTTGCATATCAGGGTTAATTCTCCAATTAAAGCTTCAGTTTAATGATGTGATTCCCCTCCGCTTGCCGCCTTCTCAAAGGCTTTTAGTTTATACTTTTTGGGCCTAGGACGGTCTGGGTGTCCTTGAAGAACAGGCCCGGAGAGGCTTTGTTATGTCTACCTAGCACGAGAGACCAGAAATTAACAGGCTACAAGAAACTTCAGAGTTACACACTAATCAGTACAGAATTTGAAAAATATAGAAGTTAAAACCTAAGGCATCATTTCCCCCCTTTAGAGGCTTGACAAGGCCTCTACCTTGTCGAGACTCTATTCTAAATATTCTAAATATCTACTAGTAATGTGTGTCTAACAGCAGTATACATCTATAAACAAGAATTATAGTTACAATCATTATAAACAATCTTTAATCCAGAGTCTGTTTGGTAACCATGAAACCAGGGTGTGGAAGATACAATCAGATTTGAATGTTGTTCAATGTAAGATCTACGTTAGTTCTCAATAATAAATTCTTAATAAACAAATTTTGTTGATCCTTCCACTTCAGTTTACATGTCAATTATTAGTTTTGTATCCAAATGAATGTCTTTGGATACACTTTGGACTAGAATCATATGCAAAATTTGGTTCCAAACCTGAGTCAGGGTTACCAACTGTGTAAATAATAAGCACAGGAAAAATCATTTAATCTACGTCATCTTTGTTTGTATCAGTCTCTGTTTTCTCAGTTGTTTCAGGAGCAGGACTGGTCCTCTCCCCTTGGCCTGTAGAGGATCACTGTCCCACCACTTGACATAGACTCAGTCTCCAGGCTGGAAGGGATGTGCAGGTGTGTCCAGTCCTATGGGTCTGGATAACATGATGTAATTCTGGAGCTTCTGCAAAGTAGAACCTAAAGGCATTAGATATCTCTGCAAATCAAGTTTTCCCCTCATGTGAATTTCACCTGGAACATGTGGAATTTGATATGGCCTGCCATACAGTTTTTCATAGGGCCTCAGTCGTATGCAGATCCTCAGTAAAGCTATAGGCAAGGCCTGAACCCATGTCATGGATATCTCTTGACAAATTTTGCTAATTTGTGCCTTAAGGGTCCCATTCATGCATTCCACTTTACCGCTTGCCTGGGGTCTGTAAGGTGTGTGCAGATCCCAAGCAATTCCCAAAATCTGGCTAACTTCTTGAATCATATTTGCAACAAAATGTGGTCCCCTGTCCAAGGACATACCCAAAGGAACCCCAAACCTTGGTATTATATGATTAAGCAAAACTTTCACCACCTCTTTGGCTGTGCTAGTGCGACAGGGGTAAGCTTCAGGCCATCCACTGAAGGTATGAACCGACACCAGTATGTACCTGTATCCTTCGCTGCGTGGTAACTCAGAAAAGTCTATTTGCCAGTAATCTCCAGGACGATCCCCTACCTTTGTTACTCCCAACACAACTCTTTTCCTTGTATCAGGATTGTTTTTGCAGCAGATTTCACACTTGCTCACTACTGATTGTACAATATCTGCCATTCCCTTTCCTATTACTACCTTTTTCAGACATTTCAGAAGATTTTCAACCCCGAAATGTGTGCTTTCATGTTCTCTTAGAGCTAGCTCTCAAAGAATTAGAGCTGGGACTACAACCTGATTTGCAGGTTATGTTGAACAAATACTTTTATTTACAAGAGCATATGTGAGTTTTAAAATTAAAAAATGGAACAAGTCTACTTTCAGTCTTCAGCCTGCTTTAGCTTAAGTCTCCACCTTGACTCATTTTGCTTTCTAGTTTGAAGATCAAATTTGTGGCAAAATGGCAATAATCTAGTTATTTGGTGCTAATCTTGGCACTGAAAACCCTGGCATAGCTTAGTCTCTTCGTACATAGAAGATATTATACCCAAGTTCAACCATGCCCCCAATCAGCAGGGCCCAGAGCGGGATGAACACATAGGCCAGTTTCATGGTGGTGAATCGCTGCAACTTTGCACACAGGGTGAGGCAGAAGGCCAATTTCAGCAGCATTGCGATGAGGTACCAGACTTTCTTCTTCATGTTCTGGGAGCCATTGCGAGGGTCAAAGCCAGATTTGCACCGTCCAGCCATTTTTACAATTAACATAACTAGAAGAATTGTATCAAATATCCACACTGGAATAAAAATGAGGAACCAGTTCCAGGGTGCTTTCTCATCCAACTTTAGCACCAGCATGATCAGGAAGAGTAATGTAAAAAGCCATGTCAGCAGCACTCTTTGCGCCAGGGACATTCTCATTTAAACAGCTTTGAGAGGAAGTCCTTCGCTGTCAGCAACAACCTAACAAAAGGGGGAGGGAAGGCATCAAAAGATGGCACTACACCACCATTAGGCATATTCCACAAAGGAGACAAATTCCTTGCTCTTGCTTTCCCACTCCTAACCTCACCCACATACTGCTTCCTAGCATTTCTTTCCTAACTACCATGCTCAGCTGAACAGTGTTTGTTCCAGTCCACCATTGCCATGGAGCGCCTTAAGTCAGCTGTGTAACTGCCTTAATCTAAATTTGTTCCGTGAAACAAACTGTACTTTAATCGTAAACAAGCTGTCAGACTCATTTAGGGATTTTTTGAATGCTAAGAATATGGTTTAGATCCATTTTCCACCAGTACTGAGGCACTCATAGTTAACACTTGAAAACAAAATGTAACAATGCTCTCTCTGTAACAAAATAACCACAGTAAAATGTGAACAAGCACAAAGAACCCTCGGAGAGATCCTGCAGTCTGCAGAGCTGCAGCTGAAGTGACCTGGGCTCAAACTGAGCCAGCGAGCACTGCCCAGCTTTCTGTCAGCCAGCAATCTTGAAATTACTAGAAGCTACAGATAACGTTTGCTTTCTGACAGGTATCTCAAGTGTTCAGACACTGGCTGACAGGTTTATTGGCTGGGCAGGATATTTAAATTGCTCTGTAGTCATGACGAAAGAAAAACAAGACAAATGCATCTTCCACTACAGTCATGAAAGTTAAGTTTTTATATTTCCAACTGGAAAGTTTTTACCACTGTATCTGCCAAAAGCCTTTCACTACAAGTGTAAAAAACAGAAGTGCGAAGGACTATGATCTTCGTCTAGATTTCATGCTACAAAAATGAGTAATTTTTACCAGTGAAATGGTGCTGAAATAGGTATTTTAGTTATTTTTAAAAATTGAGTTTAAAAATTTAATAATTCCCTTTAGAACACCAGTAGTCTTTAATCTGAAATAAGAAAATGAGCTTTGATTTGTTCCAGATTACAAACATATTTGTATTACTGAAAGTGAGATGTCGTGTTCTGAAGCAGCTAATCCTCAGCACCACACGCTGAGGGAAGGACAAGAGCTGCTTCCCGTCTGTGCCCTCAGTGCCCCTGCCCAGAAGCCGCTGCTGCTTCCTCTGCGTTATTACCAATGCTCACAACATCACCTGATCATGGCTGCTAAACTCACCCAACAAGCAGAAATCGACTGCCACCTTTTTCTTTTTAACTGGGGTAGTTTTTTGCCAGATTAGGAAATTGAACAAATCCTGTGCTCAGGTAAGCTTTGCAACTGGAAGGAGGCAAGTAAAAGTTGCTTTCTCAACTGGTTATGAGATGATCTGCTACCTTACAGTGAGGGGATAACAATTTTGTGCATCACTAAAATTATCCTACAGTTGAAATCTGTGTCTCAGATTCAACACAGTTCAACAGATCTACTATTTTGTCCAATCTGTATTTGAAGTTTGAATGGATTTGATTTAGTGGATAGCAGTAGGATTTCTTGTAAGAAAAAGATGCAGTTTTGCTTGAAATAATCTAAACTGGAGTTGCTGTCAGTGCATCCCCTCTTTGTGTTGAGGCTGACACTTGTGTGACCCAAACCAGGCCAGTTCCCTGAGCTGACCTAGGAAAAAAAAAAGTTTAAAATAGGATTTTGTAATCTTACTTTTCACAATTTCAGTTCTGCTCAGTTCACCAAAGGATCTGGTGAAAGCCAGTTCCTGACAGGGTTGAACCAAGACCCCCACTGTTCTCTTCCTTAGGGAAGAGGTGGAGGTCAGAAGCAGCGCTCGAGAATTAAGGGGACAAAAAAAATGGAGGAGGTTTAGATAGTATTGTTTTGCTCTTGTTACAGAAGTAAACCTAAACCAGCTGGCAGGGGCAGAGGATTACAGAGCAGTTACTATGTCCAGCCTAAAGTATTTCGAGTATTTTGAAAACACTTCCAATAATCTCAAGTGCAAGTCTGTGGCTAAAGTGAAGAGTCATGATCTGAAATGAAGTTTCAACCTTCTTTTAATGAGAATGTTTTTCAAAACCAGTTCTAGAAATCAATGCTCCAAACACTATAAGAAGGAGACTCTCTTATTAGCAAACTGGAGAAAGTAGAAACCAAAGAAACAGACCGGAAACTTGGGTCTGAAAGGAAAAAAGAAATTCAACACTCTTAGAAGTATCAGGTTATCAGATACTCAAAGTAGGTGCTATCACCTGTCTCTGGAGGAAACACAAAGCTACTGAAGATGTATTACATGGGGCTACCCAATTTGAAGGTTGCTCACTTGAAAATACTTTGTTTCCTAAGAACCACTCTGTAACAACTCTGAAAAGGAGGCATAAAATTCAGCACGGGAAGAAGTTACGCTGCCTTTCTCTGACCTAACAGATGTTACTGCCGGACTGGGCAAGACTGCAAGGCTCCAGTCAGTTTTAGGGACGTTTTTAGATGAAAACTGAAGAAAATCCAAGTGTACTTTTGAGATCTTAGAGTCCAAGTAAAGAAAGCTACCAGATTTTAAAGGCTGACAGCTGGGTATAAAGCTGACATAACAGTGAAGGGTTTGATTACATGGAGCATTTGATTATCTCATGATGAAAGAAAGATGATGGGGAGATTCTTTGCTAGAGCCCAGCTATCCCAACAAGATGGGTGACACTGGGAAAAGGATGCAGCTGTGCTACAGGTTTGAACTGGCTCTTCAGTGAGAACACTGAAGGGATGTCAGAGTGTGAAAATAAAAAAGCTATTGATTCCTATTATAGGAGCTACATAATTAGGGAGTGACAATTTTCAGTGATGAGAAACTATCCAAGGAACATCACTGACCTTGGTGGGATGATCTGCATAACGAGGATATTATGATAGCTAATTCTGTCCTGTTTAGAAGAAAAAAAATAAAGAGGAGAGCAACTTACACATGACACTCAGCTCAGTAGTAATGATAACATAAACCTATACATTTAAACCTTGAACCTCGCCTAAAAAAGTCCTGAAATGCATTATTATGCTGAAACCATATTAAACACAACCCCAGTTCGATGGAATACCGTTTTAGAGCCTATTCCGAACGTATGAGTAATTTAATACTTATAAAGAAATACTGCGGTAGGCCCGGTTTAAAAGCCCACTTAAACACAGCTTTGTATTCACAAACTCGACCCCTCCCTCGGCCTCACGGCCTTGTCCCGCCAGGCCCCATTTCCCCGCCCGTGCCGGAGGCCCCCGAGGCCGAAGCCCCCTCGTTCCCCGTCACCTACCGCAGATCCCGGCGCCTCCCCCGGCCCGCGGGGCCCGCGCTCAGCTGAGGGGCGCGGGGCCCTCCCACCCGCTCCGCCTCAAGGAACCACCCGCCTCCCTCAAGGGTCCCGCGCCTGCTATTGGTCAGCGGGGAGGCGCGTCCTGCCGCGCTTCGTTTTCCTTGGGTGGCAGCGACGTCGCTCAAGTTAATCCCGCCTTCCCCCTCTCAGCCGTCGGTGACGCCCCTCGAGCTCGGGCCGCCCCTCCCGGCCGGCGGCGGCTCAGCCGGAGCCCCGCCCCGGTCGCCAATTGGTGATGGGAGCTGTCTGTCAGAGCGGCCCCGCCTCCAAACCACCACCTGTCCATCAAGCGCAGCCCCGCCTCCCTCGGGCTCTCGTTGGACAGTGACGCCGCCTGTCACCCTTAGGCCCCGCCCCCGGGGGCGGGAGGGGCGCCGTTGGCTGCCGGTCCGCTCTGGCCCCGCCCCCGCGCCGCGGCGCGCGCGGGTGGCGCGCTGTTGCTGCCGCCGCTGCCTGCCTGGGCGCGCGCGCCGCTCCCCCCGCCAGCCGCTTCCCCCGCCAGCTGTTGCCTCGCGCGCGCCTTCCCGCCGCCGCCTCGCGCTCCCGGCGCCGCTGCATGCGGCGCGCGCTGCCCGCGGCACCGGCGAACGGTGAGATGGCGGTGGGGGGGCTTCGGCACCCGGGGGCATCCCGCCCCGCCGGGGCAGCGGCGGGGGGAGAACCGGGGCGCCGAGTTCCCGCGCGGCTGGGGAAGGGGCCGACCGGGGCGCGGTGGGGGGGCGGCCGGGGCGAGGCGGCGGTGCCCGCTTGGTGCTGGGGACAGCACAGCGGCGGTGCGGGTCGTGCATCACCGGTGGGGCTGCCGCGGCTCCCCTGGCCGGGCGGCGGGAGGGGGCGGCTGCCGCCCTCCACCCCCTCCCGGGGGAATCCCGGCCGGGGTAAGGGCGGGCGGCCCGCGGCCTCCGCGGCGCCGCGGTTCCCTCCAGCGGGAGCCGGCGCGGTGCCGGCGCCGCCGGGGCGGGGGTCCGAACGCGGCTCCGAGCGGCCCTGCCCGCAGCGTCCGCCGACTCGCATCGGGTTCGGCCGGGCAGCGGCCGCGCCGTCCCGGAGCCGTCGGTGCCCGGGCTGCCGTGCCGTTCGCCGCTGGCGTCGGTGCGGGCGGCAGAGGTGCAGGTACGGTCCGGGGCCCTTCGCGTGTTTGGGGCTCTGCCTGCCCGCTCCGGCTTTGCTGTGAGGCACCTTCTCCCCGCTGAGCTGCTTGAACGTACCGTGAGCTGCCTCAGTGCCTGTGTCAGGTGATAGGATGTCTTTTCTCCTTCCCTTTCAAGGTCCTAAATGTCAGCATCTTCATGTTTATTTCTGACCTCGTCTCTTGTATTCTTGTGTTTTACGGTCGTTCATGTTTTCTTTTTCTTTTCATGTTTCCTTTTTTTTTTAACTTTTTTTTTTTCCCCTTTTCCACCCTAAAACAGTGGCAACCTGACTACAGCTTATTTCAGCTTGGGAATCAAAATGTTAGGTAACTTCGCATCACTTAAAGTTTCTGCTGTTGCATTAATTTTCTTGGTGTTTAATTTGTTGTCTTTTCTATGAGAAACAAAGGAACTGGGGAAAAATTACTCCCCAGTACTAGAACTGTCTAGGTGTATGGGTGTTTGTTACTTTTACTTTTGTTTTTCATTCCTAGCCTCTGAGTTTGTGTTGCTCAGGTGTATCAGATTCAGTGAAACTTTGAGTCCATAGTGTCAAGCTCTGTGCTTGACGTTTTGCCTTTTAGTGCTTTTACATGTTATTGGTCACTTGAAAAGTAATGCTGCCGAGTCTAGCATTTTGTTCCAAATTTGCCAGTGTCTTATCCATCTGTCATATAATTAACTGGAAAAAGTAATTAATTGGAAAACCTGACTTGTTGAAAGTACTTTAATTAATGTTCTGAAATTCTTTGTGATGAAATGTTCCTACGGAAAATACAGCTGGTCTTACAGTTTGGACACACGAGTTCTCTAATAGGAATGAGACTACATATAGTGTGTCATCAGTCATTTGTCTGCTTACATCTTCCTGTTGATGATGTTAAACAGATGGTGGTATCTGTTTTATCAGGGAGAAAACTTGAAATAACCTGTTAATCCTAGTAAGTGAATCCTAATATCTTCAGCTGCACTTTGAGTGGTCAGTAAGTGGCAGAAGGATGTATTTCTGTTACATACATTAGTGCTTGGCATCATAGTTTCTGTTTCCCTGTTAAGAGGCTAAAATTGTTCTGTGAATAAATCTCTGGGTTATAAATAGCTGTATGTATTTGGCTATTTTTGTAGCTCTGAAGATTTTGGTGATCTTCTTCGATTTGCCTCTTTACTTGTGACTCCCTGGAAAGGATAATCCTTTTCTCAGAAGTCTTATTTCTGTTCCAGTAAGGTGTTTATGAATGTAGGTACGCACATCACCTCAGTGGACTTCACTGTACAGTACTTGCAAGCAACTTCCATTTCTGAAGGTGAAGGTTGAGAACAGTGCTTGGAACTTGTGTGTTTAAGATCCCAATCCATGTTTGAAGTGGAATGTTTGTGCAGTTAAACGTTCTGTTGCTATGTTTTAATGCCAATGTGTGTTTTTATGCTGGGTAGAAATATTACCAAGGATAAAACATGAGCCTGAGTCACCAGAAAAAGAATTCGGAAACCTAGTTGGTTTAATTCAGTGTTTGTACTCTATTTTTTTCCTCTTGTGTTGTGTGGAATGTGACATATGAATAAGTTGTCAGTAATTGTTGGGAACTCCATGGAGCATTTCAAGTATTCTGGTAGTACTGGATTTCTCCCAAAGCAGAGTTAGCTCAGCTTGTCTCAAAAAGTTGATCCCAGCTGTATCCATAGCTGCCAGGCATTGGTGTGAATTCTGTGAGAAATCAGAGTCCTGTAGGTTTTGAAACAGGAAACAGAGTGTTGGTGTGTGTTGGAAGGGGGACACAGGTGCGTTAAAGAATTCCAGTCAACCTCGTTTGAGGCAGTTGACCAGGCAGTGAGCAGGGGAGTGGCTCTTGGAGTTGAACAATGCTGTTCCTGTCACAGCTGGCAGGGGTCACTGGAAAGCAGTGGACGTTATTTCTTTCTTAATTCTTCAAAGTTACATATACTGTCTTCCCTGGCTTTTTCTATGTATCTATCTTCTACTTAATTCTAGTAGAAATTTTATTGAAGAAATTTTTTTATTTTTGCAGGACCCCTGTGAGTGAGAGTGATGACAGTCAAAGATTGGGGTTTGGGTTTTCCTTTGTCTGTGAGGAAGTTCTTTTAATAATAAACAGTGTTGTTTATGGATTCATCATCGAACAGTTTATGTGGATTTTCAGCAAGGCTTATTAAGGGCACAAAGCTTGTACAATTGCTTTCTTTGTCTGTCTACTCCCATTTGAGTCACTTCTTACTCAGATGATGAAACTGAAGTTAGAGGCAACTAAAAGACTTAAAATACCTACACTGTGACAAATTTTTATAAAACTTTTGACAGGTAGTGACCCAAATTAATATTCCTACCCAAAAAAGGCAGTCACAATTGAGTTCCTCCCTTCTACAAGAAGTGAGCACCTGTTGGGCAGTCTATGTGCTATGCTCTGAGCCATCAGCAGTAGCCTACTGCTACTAGCCCAGCCAAACAGTTGGGATGGTTGTTAAGATGGGTGGGGGGCAGGAAAAATATGATGGGTGGGGTGGAACAGGACAATAGGGAGCTGTGGGACAATGGTAAAAGCAGGCAGACTTAATTGCTTCTGCCCACACAGCAAGGTAGGCCTGTTTTTTCTCTAATATTTTTTTGTTTTGTGAAGGAAACAAAACAAAACTCTTGGGGTACCTGTCAGAGGTACTGCTCCATCTGACTCTTCGAGGACAATTGACCACCATTTATGCAGACATGTGGTGGTGGTGTGAGAAATAACAGAGTTGGGAAGCTTTAAATGTCATGTTTTCTCCCTTGAGTTTCCTGTGCTGTTAATCATAAAGATCCTTCTTGATGGGTCCAGAGGGAATGGTTAACTATTTGAAGAAATTATAATCAAATTTTTAAAGAGAACCCAAAGAGCTTAATAAATTGCCATAGGGGAAAAAAAGATTTATACTAATTAGAACTATAGTGTATTGCTGTGTAATGTTTGGATATGCTCTACATGTAATCATAGAATAATTTAGGAAAGGGTCATTGGAAGTCATCAGTCTGGTCCAACCTCATCTCAGAGCAGCTTCAAAGTTAGAGCAAACACGTATACATATGGAGAGATAGCCATTGTGTTGTCCGGAAATTTGGAAATACAGGTTGTGTTTGTGGTGGGTTGGTTTGTTTGTTTTTAGTTGGAGGGAAGGCTATTAGGGAGTTCCTAGAACTATTCTCTTATTTCTTAATTTATGCATGTAAAGGGGATTTTTTCCAAATTTGTTTCTGCTGGGAATACGTGTAATGTTCAGTATTTAATTCTTTGCTCATTTGAGGTGGTCTTGGTAGATGTACTCCAAAGAGGCTAGATAGCTTTCTGGAATGAGTCCAAGCATTGGACTCCTATTGGCAAATAATTTGTGGTTCTGTTCTTAAAAAATAAAACACAACTGCAAAGTGGGAGAAGAAATTAAAGCAATATCACATCAAACGTGAAATCGTGCAAGCCTTGCATTTTGGAAGTTGGCCAGCACCAGATGCTTTTGGGGTTTAGGTGGTTGGCAGATGCTGGCTTGGCAGCTAAACACTCTTCGTGTTGATCTGTCTGAGGGACAGTTTGTTCTGTGTGTGGCTCATACTCTCCTTGGTATTGGCTTCTGGCCGTTGTGGGGTCAGGTTCAGGGGGGTGTTTGGATGGCCGAACACAGCCCAGTGATCTCTCTGGATGTTTTCTTGCATCCTGGGTTATGAAGCTTGAGATTCCCTCAGCTGTGTGGTTTTTTTCCCCCCTTGTTGTTATTGTTATTGTATGTTTAAATAGCTGCTTTCTTTTCGAATGGGAGTAAAATCTTGGCTTCAGTTACTTCCTGTGGCAGTGAATTTAACAGTCTACTTATGTGTTGTAATATAATATTTCTCTGTTAAAACTTTGGCTTTGCTGTCCTCTCAGCTCAGTTAATGAATGAAGTTGCCTGTATTATTGGGAAGCTGTTGTTTTCTTGACTATATTTTCTGTTTATCTCTTAAAGTCTCAATTTATTATAATGCCTTATTTTTCTATTTGTGGTCGCCTGTTTCAGTAGGAGAATCTTTCAAGTGGTTGGTAATTCATAGCCCTTCTCAGAACACCTCCCCCAGTATTTTAATATTCTTCTCCCAGTAAAGCAGCTGTGTTTCAAGTCAGGTTGCATAGCTGATCAGCAGAGCTGTACTGCAGTGTTTTCCTCGTCATTCCCCTTTTATTCAGGTCTCCCTGCTATTCCAGCTGTATTATATTGGATGGAAGAGGTTCCTGAGCTGCCAGAGTTCCCTTCTGGATTTGAAATACTGGTTCTTAAGTCTTTGAGTGGTGTTTATAGTTCACTCCCCCTGCCTTCCCTTACAGATAACATTGACATGGTAGATAGTGAATTCTGTTTATTTTGCCTATTCATTCATAGTTCATACATATTCTTAAGATTTGCTAGTTTAAGACTGGCGTCTAGAAATGTTACTACTTCAGGTGTTCCTTTCTTCTTTGAAGTATAAAAGATAAATATAGTGAGCACTGCTGGACCTTTTTACAAAAGCTTAAATTTTGGAATAATAGGACAGGGCTCAGTTCACTCCATTTCAGAACTTAATTTAGGCAGCACTTCATAAAAGCTCTAGTCTACTGGTCCAAATAGGAGGAGGAGAGGGGAAATAGCCCTGATTAGTCCAGATTAACTGTGTTAATGGTGCTTGAGAAGGCTTAGAGGAGAGATCCAGAGTGTTCAAGCTGGCCGTGGTCAGAGCTGCCTCAGTGCTATTAGTGCTCACTGTATTGCACTTGCATGGCCTGAAGCTCTGTGGAGGTAAATCATGTTAGAGCTGCTTGGGGACTCAGCAGTCAGTTCCTGGGAGCTGTCTCCTGTGCCATGGGCTCCCGAGCTGGAAGCTGGTGACTAAGGATGGTGTACTGTGGTGATACTGGTTTAGAGTGGTTAAAACCCTTGTGGAGTCTTACTGGGCCATCCTGACCTTTGCCATCAGTTGTGTGGACGTGTCTTTAGGGGGTGATTGCTTCTGCTTGAAGTTCTGTGTTTAGAGCCCCAGGAGCCAGCAGCAATGTGGGGCATCTGTATTTATTTGTAAGCTACCTTACAAATAAATACCCTTACCTTTACAGCTATCCTGTCAGGGCCTGATGAGCAATGGCATGGTGAGTTTCTGTGTTCATCTTTCTAGTCAAAGTCTGATGGTTGGCATACTTACCTGGAATTTGCAATTTCTGGATACTCTCATCCTTTAAAAAGGTAGTCACCAGGACTGTATGCTGGATGAGGCCCTGAACGTCTGCCTCTGTCACTACAGGGTGCTAAGATATGTGAAAGCTAGTGGAACATAAAGACACCAGACTAGGAAAATTTAGTCTGTTTGGTTTCAGGATCAGGGTGCTTCTGTGTGAAGAAGAACGGGGATTTGTGTGCACTTTGCCTTGGACTGGCACTGAATGGAAGAGCTACAGGCCAGTGGTGTGTGATCCAAGGAGCTTCTGGACACTGGTATCAGGTGATCAATAGGCTGCTCTATGCAGTCTGGATGCTGCTGTTAATCTTCATTATACAGTTAGCTGACTGCAGTGAAGAATGTTGATTCCAAATTTTGTTCTGTGTTGTGGCTGGTTTTGATCTGTGGCAATGTTTGCTTCCCATAGACAACAGACTATTTGGAAATCTTTGACATCTTTCCAAAGGTTCTTTGAAAGTCCACATATATTCTATCACTTGCTCTTGTTTATCAGCTAGTTTGACATGTGCAGAAATACTGATAGACTGAGACATGATCTTCCTGTGCAGAAACTGCTGATTAGACCCTATCAGATAGTCTTTCGGGTATAATGGTGTTCCATTTTTAATGATTGTTTTGAGGACCTTGCCAGATACACATGTAAGGCTTGTTACACTGCAATTCCTTCCGTGGATCACTCCAGAGACTTTTTTTTTTTTTTTTTTTTTTTAAGAATAGAAGCTCAGCATTTTCAACTGTGTTCCTACAGAACAGTGGCTGTTATAGGAGACAGCAGCTTTTTCTGACAACTCAGCCACTTCATGCCTCAGCTGCTTCAAAAACTTGCTGGATAACTATTTGTAGAACATGATGCAAACTTGGTGATTTAGGGGTGGTTTTCAGCTTCCTGACTGTAGTCATCAAGAAGCCACAACTCTGCTGTGCAGTGCCTGGTGACAGATAAACATGTCTTCCTAAACACAAGTCAGTATTTCCAGTGAGCAAGATTTATTATTGCATCAAGAATCTCAAGAAAGAAGAAAGGAGCATGGCATCTTATTTCAAGGTGGTGACTGTGTTTGGAGGATTTTTTTTCTCCCAAGTATTTGTTAAGGCAGCTATATATATAAATTAAAAACTTGGTGTTTATAGGAGTTCTATGCCTTAATAAAGTTCTTACAGTTGTAAGAGCAGATGTATACATGCAATGTTTCAGGGATTTCTCAGTATAAGATTGCAAATGTTTAAAGGCATATGTATGTGTGTGCACGTAGTATTCAGTGCAAAAATCAGGAATTAGAAAACAGAACTTGAGATTGACCATGTGCTGTGTTTTATTTTTTTTAAAAAGATACAGCATTTTCAGAAGTGGCTTGTAGATCCAGTGTGCTAACAGGAATTACTGTATTTGGTGAGAATTTTGAAACTGACATCTCTTATAGAAGACAAGAAGCAAAATTAACTTGAGTATAGTTCCCTTTAAGGGCTTGGATTTTTCTACTTTATTGAACAGTAGAATATGTTTAAATATTAGGAGCTTATTGCTAATTAATTAATACCGCAGCAGGCTCAAAAGTAAATTATGGGAGGTGCAGAATCTTGGACTTCTCACTTCAGAGTCCTTTCCCCCTATTTTTATGAGTAAGGTATTTATGAGATTGTGTCATGTTACTTCAAATGGAGCCATGAACCAATTATGTAACAAAATTAGGAAACTTGCACAGGCTTTGAGGCTGAGGGCAGAGATTCCAGAAATGGCTGCATCAGTTGTAACAACTGCACGCAGTGTTCTTTTACCAGAACCTGAAATAAATCTCAGAAATCCTGATAGTCAACATTTTGTTGCTATTTCAGACTGTTGTGTAATTCACTGGCAAAACAAGTATTCCTTGGGTGACAGTTATTTTCTGTGGCTTTTCTTTGCTTCAGATATTGGTGAGTTTGCTGTGGAAGTGAAGATGGCTAAGTTGAGTCTACTTCCAATCAGATTTTGAAAGCTGGTTCTCACTACATGCTCTGTGCTGTGTCTGTGAGATCTTCCTGCTTTGGCTGGTGCATGATAAAGGGCATGAGCTTATAAGGAAATACGCAGCAGTAGAAATAGGATCAGTTGCAGTGGTTTGTGGGCAGAATACCGAGGCCTGCGAAAGTATCAGCTTTTCAGCCTCTGACATCTTACTGGAGGCACAGGCAGGCGTGGACATGCTGCCAGATGTCTGTGTGTGTCATCATACATAACATGTTTGGTACATCTCTGTTCATAAAGAACAGGTTTTGATACACAGCAGCCAGCACAGCATCTGATTCGTATTTTATTGTTGCTGCTGTTGCCCTGATGAACTTCCCAAACAAACAAAAACCTCCCCAAATAGGCATCTAGGGATATTAAATTTTTTAAAAATTGTTTGTTTGGGGTGATTGTATTTTTGGTTTTCAGGTTTTTTTTGGCGTTTTGGGGTTTTTCTGAGATGAAGTGAAGGGCAAAGTTTGAAAATTAACTCTCATGAGCAGCGTCCTAGGAATGCTGGTATCCAGTTTTAGCAGAGTTGTTGCTCTTCCTTGGGGAAAGCAAGTATGTTAATTTCTTTTTATTTACAAACTATTATGACCTTGGATTGCAAGACAACTTGGGGAGGGGCTCAGCAGGCATGGCAGGAAGAGTACTTTTCATGCTGGTTGCTGGATACAGTCCTTAGGTTAGGAGTGTCTGGGGTTTTCTTAATTTAACTTTACATTTTTCCTTGTGTTTTGGCTGCTGCAGATTTTCTTAAGGCTAGCTGGAAAACATGGTAAAACTTCCACTGAAAGGTGTGAACCTGGGAGTGACAAGTTTCTCATTTGCTTGTGTACAATTTGCAATTCTGAAATGCTGTTTTGAGAACAGTGATGCATAGATAAAGTACTTAAAAAGAACTGTGAGTGCATTGCATAGTTTTTGATGTTCCCTTTCAGAAGGAGATGTAGGTTTAATGGTTTACTTGTAATGCACATGGAAAGTAATGATTCTTTTGGAGCACTGCTTTAAGGCTTTCATCCTGTTCTTTGTGGCAATGGCAGAACTCCTCTGGATTTGAGTGGAGGAAGGATGACTGCTGGTAAGTTTAGTGCTGTATCTGCATTACAGGGATACCTGCCTTGGTTTTGTTATGGCAGAAGCAGCTTTTCAGTCAACAGCGGATGCCTAATGTGACTAAGCTGTTTATTGGGCTCATTTAAAATTAACTTAAAGTATCAAATAATGTCAGCAATTTGAGGATAATGTTAACTTGTATTTTGATGTTGAACCTGGAAAGTGTGGGTTTTTTCCCCCTCATTAAAGTTGCTTTCTAGCTGTGCGTGAACAAGTGTAATGTTTTAAGAGAGTTTGTGTGATACAAATGTTGCTATAAAATTAGTAGTTTAGGCCATTATTATTCTGGTTCATTGTCTTTTCTTACTCTACATGCCAGGGAGTCTTAGTGAAATTATGCCTGTGGTTGTGAAACTGCAATATGGAGGATCTAACATAATGGTAAAACAGTTCTATCTTGGAAAGTGGCTGAAACCAGGTTGTAGTATTCTCATGGCTTTATATAATAACCTTTTTAAAAACAGCTTTTAATTTCCTGGAGGTACTGAAAAATCAACGACTTCTTAAAAAGCTTTTGAGACAAACGCAACCTAAATTTTGCAGTTTTACTTCTGGTGATGTATGGTGAACATGCAACTTCATTGCTTCATCAGTCTACGGTCATGATGAGTTGAGAAGGACACTCAAGTCTTGACTCAACAGCTGGGTGGTATCCTGACCACTCAGGCTGGGATTGCCGTATGAAATATTTAGTGATTCACAGTGTTTACAGGCAAGGAAAACCACTATTTACCTGTGTGTCCTTGCTTGTGTCATACTTTTAATTATGTCCTTTTGCTAGTTGACACTGCTTAGAATTGTATAGTCCTCAAAAAAAAATTTTTTTTTTCATTTTTTTTTTCTTTGTCACTATGGAGGAGCACAATTTTATTCTGAACTTCTGTCAGAGTTCAGATTACTTTAGACTGTCATTTAGAAATATATACAATTATGTCTGAGTAGGGTCACCAAAGCCTTGTGGATATGAGTAAGATTTCTAAATATCTTTGAATTTATTTAAATCCGATCTTACTCAATAAGCACTGCAGTACTGCGGGGCTGGAATGAGTACTTAGCTACCTGAAGACAACTAAATATAGATTTCTGTGGCTTTTGAGAAAATGTTAATTTGATTGCAAGGTGTACTGTATAATATGATTATGCCCTGAACTGGGAAATAGCTAAGAAACCTCACCTCTGGACAGGGATCACCAAAACTAGATAGTCCTCTCTATTTAGCTTTAAGGAAGTAATGAATTTTGTTTAAAAAAATATTGCTTATTATTCATAGCATTAACTGTTTGATGGAAATGTAACAAAAGCTCCATTGAATGTTACAGAGGTGCTGTGATCCAGCTTTTATATTTGAATGCTCTGTCTAATCTCTGAAGTTGGGAGGTTTTTTCTATGTTGCTCTTAGGTCTTCAACTAGTTAAGACTAACTTAATCTTGCTGTAGTTACTGTGCACAGGACATTGTACAGCAAAGTGCTAAAGCTGGTCCCTGTCCTAGATGCAGGTATTTGACACAGAACATGGAACAGAAGGTTGGGTCCAGAAGGGATGAGGGGAGAACCAGGCAGAAGAACAGGCACTGCTCTGTCGTGCTTGTGTTTGTCTGTGAGCTGTTTTTACTTGTTCACTTTTACCCAGTTGATGCTGATGTGCTTTTAGAGCCTGGCTTGTACAGTCCGACTTCAGGATCAGTTGGAACAATGAATGACAGACACAAACGACAGGGTAACTTGTAATGAATATGCAGAGTTCTGAAATTGCTAAAATATTTAGTCTCCAGTCTAAGGTGTTCAGTGAGCTGTGGGCAGATAGAACCAGGGCTGCAGCTGAAGTGCCTTGAATGTTTCCATCCCTCCCTCACCCAGATAAGCTAGCTTCAGGCTGAGTCTATTAAACTCATAATGTTTCATCTCACCCCCTTAAACCCTCCAAAACCAAAAGAAAAACTAAAAACCAAACCACAGACAAATCCCAGCCCCTGCAAGCAGAAACAGTGTACAGAAATAATTAAGTAAACCTTTTTTACCTTTCATTACTGTGCTGTCTCAGAAATGGTTGTATAGCTCTTGAAGAAAGCATGTGATATTTCCTAATAGAGATATTTTTACTTAGCACACTGAACTGTGTTTTGAGACATCCATCCCGTGATTTTGTCATATTTACTTTTGTAAGCATCATCTTTATATTTGTGTATGCAAAAATGCCACCAAAATAGATTCTATGGAGGATTTAATGCAGATAGTTTCTTAAAAATATGAAAACCATGGATAATCTAAATAACAGGTTTGTTGATAGAAATCAGATAAAACTACTTCTTTATATTTGGTTTATAGTTTTGTGAGGTAATTCTTTCTTGAGGCAAAGGATTTTTGAGTGAATTGAAAAGCAAACATTTGCAAACAAATGTTACTGCCTTTAAAATGGCTGATCCAATTTTGGCCATATTTGACACAGTTCGAAGTCTGGGATTCATGAGTTAATATTTGGTTTCCTGAAAAGTCATTGACCTTGGAGAAAGACATCAAGTTAATGTAGCGGTTGAGGGAAAGGTTTCTGTCTGGGTTCAGGAGTTTTTTAGTGCTGATAATGAGTTATTCCAACCTTTTTCTCATCCTGTGATTATGGTGGTAGGAAGTAGTGTATTGTATGTGAGAGGGATGTTATTTAAGAGAAATGAGGAGTTAAAGGTCCTCCAAGATGAGGTCATAAAGGCAGGGAAGGCGAGGGTGTGTGATCAATATCTACATGGCCCCTTCCTGCACTGCACCCCAAGTGTGATCAGTATCTTTATGATCCCTTCCTGCACTGGCACCTCTGTGAGCAGTGAACTGCTTTCACTGTGACTGTGTGATGTAGGTGGTGTGTGTGGAGGCCATGTGTGTGTGGGGAAGGGTTTTGTGTCACTTTGAGTCCAATGTTGCAAAGGGTTTTTAAAGTTAAGTTTAATTGAAGAGGTTTTCAAGTAAGAAAGTAAGTCCTATTGTAAGCTTTATATGGGTGAGAATGGAGGGTGACCAGCCTATGTGATATGCCAGGTTATATCAAAGTGTCTGTTAGACTCCTTGCTTTGTGTGATATTAGTATTTTTCTATTTATTGTGCCAGTGAATTCTTAATAGTTGATAGTTCCTCAAAACAGACTCTATTATCAGAAGCAAATAGGTCAGAAACAGTTACAGATGTTGACACAGCCATGGCTGCTAGCTTTAACTGACTCGATGTGACTTACATGATATTTTCTACAGTGGAAAAATTGAGGTGTTTGCTTGCTCAGTTGCACCAATTGTCAGTGTTCTGATATTTCTGGAATTTGCAATGACTGAGTAATCTCTCTGAGACATTTCTTTCTCTTGGGTTGTAGTTTTATCTGAAGTTGTATAAAAGATACTGGAGTTGCCCTCTTAGAAATCTCAAAAATAGGTTCGTTTGGGAAACATGAACATGTATGGCATTGTTTTGTAGAAATTCTCAGGTGCTGATATAGTATCAATCCATTTGTTAAAGATTTGGACTACAGTGTATATGGCACATGTCCAAACTAAAGGCAGTATTATTTACATCTTTTAAGTAATGCACTATATAAAATAGGAGTATGTCCATGCACAAATCAAAGAAGAATGAATAAACAAATGTCAGTTGCAGAACTGAGTCTTTTGAAGGGTCATTTTTAAAATAAATAGAATCATACTGAGTTGGAAGAGACCCATAAGGATCATCAAGTCCATCTCCTGGCCCTGCACAGGACAACCCCATCTATGTGGCCCTCCACTGGATGCATTCTAATAGCTGAGTGGTTTTTTTATATTGTGGTGCCCAGAACTGCCCCAGCACTCGAGGTGAGGCTGCCCCAGAGCAGAGCAGAGCCGGACAATCCCCTCCCTTGCCTGGCTGGTGATGCTGTGCCTGATGCCCCCAGGACAGGGTTGGCCCTCCTGGCTGCCAGGGCACTGCTGGCTCATGTTCAGCTTTCCACTGACCAGGACCCCAGGTCCATTAATGCAGGTGCTCTCCAGCCTCTTGTTCACCACTCCTTACATGCAGTCAGGGTTGCCCTGTCCCAGGTGCAGAATCTGGCACTTCCCCTGGTTGAACTTCATGTGGTTAATACCTGTTTTAAAAAAACCAAAGCCTGAAATTTTTGGTGATTAATATTGTTTAATAAAGTGTAATGAGTTACTCTAATGCTTAGGTCTTTGATATAAACACTCATTTTAATCTATTGTAGAGTTTTGCTTTCCATTCCATTTGTTGAATGTTGCATTTTTCTTTGCCTTTCTTATCTGTGCAAAAGCTGTAAACAAATGTCCTTAAATCAAGAGGTAGATCACAAATAACCTTTCACTGTAAAAACTGCCTACTGGTTAATAATTCTTGCTTTCTTTAAATGAAGAGATAAAAGGTGTAATACTATTGTTGATACTGACAATCTCATAGTAAGTGTAATATTTTTAAGCGAGATGGATCTTGGAAAATGCTTGATGAGTAGTTTAATGTTTGGGGACTAAGCCACTGCCATCCTTATGACATCCTTAACCATGTCCTTGCCATCAGTGAGGCCACACTGGGGTGCTGGGTGCAGTTCTGGGCTTCCCAGTACGAGAGAGACACAGATATATATATATGTAGAGGCTTTTTATGTTTTTCTTTCTTTTTTTTGGTAATGAATTCTGGCTGACTGATTACACAGAAGAAGACTGTAAAAATTAGTTTCAAGATACAAATGTTTTATGTAGGCTAAAAGTTTGGCTTTTGGTTTTTTTTTTCCATACTGAAAACTAATTACAGTGGCATCAAAGATTAACTAATGCTATTGCTATTTGTTACCATTAAAACCATACCATTCTTCCTTGGTTTTCTCTTTTTGACTTAGTTTTGGTCTACTGTTTTCATGAGGGTATTAATTTTATGATTAGTGAAGTTCTAGCACTGATACTGTTTTCTTCTCCAAGTATATCTAATAGTCTGTATGAATTCTTCTTGCATTTTATAACAATTATTCCTGGACTTCAGAATACTGTGCTGAGCTAATAGCTATAGGTTGCTTGATTTATCAGAAAAAAAAAAAAAAAAAAGAAAAAGCTGCATGTAATATACCACTTGTGAGGTTCCTGTGAGGCAATGACAGATGATCTCTGTGCAGCCTGTGTTTTACTGGGCAGGATGGACAAAACTGAGACTTTTGATGTCCTGTAGCAGCAGATTTGTAGTTTTTTTGTTTGCCTAGAGGAGAAAGCCCAAACTCTTACTAAAATAGAAATGAGGTAATGTGTAAAGTAAATACAGCTGTTCTGTGATTTGCAGGTAACGGGAGTGTTTTTACATTCCCTATTTGGCCTTTGTAGGGAAGTGGAAGTAAAGTTCTGTCTCTTTCTGTTGACAGCCTAAAATGACTCTGTGAATTCAGTGGAATAAATGGCGTCCAAAGTAACTGATGCTATAGTTTGGTACCAGAAAAAGGTAAGATTTCTGTTTGTTTTTATGGTGGCTTAATGTGTTTGTGTTAATATAACAAATAGAAAATACTTATGCATTACATGTTAGCATTGTATGTGAGTGAGTAGCTTGAAACTCTTCTTCTGTAAGTAAATAAATATTTAGTGACTGTATCTAGTGAAATGAAATAGCTTTTGGTCTATGCTGAAAACTCCTTACTCCCTTGGTTATCTGTGCTCTGCAAAAAAAGAAATTTTGCATTCTTGCATTCAAGTAGAGTGTTAATTAATGTACAGGAGAATGTTGTTTCTATAGCACCGAAAAGAGTCCTTGTGTTTAAATACAAAGTAAGAATTGTAACAAATATTCTATCAGTAACAAAAAAATCTGTATAATCTGTACCCAAAAGAGAGAGTCTTGGTTCTCCATGGTTTAATAAGTTTCTGTGAATTACTGCTTTCCTTGGGCCTATAGCTGTCTTTTGGAGAGGGTACATCTTGTCCTTGAGCAAATAATGACAGTGGTCTTCAAAACAGAAATTCTGGTTAGCTTCTAGCAAAGCAATAGTTATTTTCTAGAAATAAGACAATACTGGTCTGCTTTGTTGAGGTCTTTACAACAGTGAATTAAATGCACAGTTGAAAGAGCAGGCAAATTGATTTTGCTGACTTAATTTATACCAATCATTAAGTTATGTTTAAAAAATTTGAAAATAATTCACAGTTTAATGATGAATTTTTTGTTTGGTTTTTTTTTACTGTGTACTCTCTCCCTTCTCTTATTCAAGCTTTATAAAGAGTACTTTTGCAAAAATACAGTGGAAGTACACTGTGGTTTTTGAACAGTTTCTTGCTTTCAGGTCCTTTTTTAAAGGTTTGGAAGATGACTTGTAAAAGATTTAATGTAATGAAATTCAGTGCAGGATCTCATGGAAGGGGGAAATGATGCTGATTTTTACCTGCTTCCACTCATTCTCCCATACACTTAAGTCACTCACTGTGTAGTGGTATCAGAATACTGATATCCAAACACCAAGCTGTATTTGGTCTGGCCAGGATCCCCTTTGTTCAGTGCAAGAGATGCTGGATGTCAGATCCTTATCATGTCTCTGAGGTTGTTTTTGTTGGTGGTGATGCACTGTTCTTTGGACAGATCTTTCATGATACTTAGCTTTATATATAGATGGTCCTTTAATGCAAGAAAGAGCCTGCAGTCTCTGTAAATCTTAAATGAAGTTCATGTTTGGTTGTCTGGTTCTTTTTGTTTTTTTTCAAATACATGTCTGTTTTCCTGTTGGTCATACAGTAAAAGGAATGCCACATTTGATGTGCTCCATCTTTCCATCCTCCTGATGGATTAGGAGGAGGGAAAGGCAGGAAGTTAGGAAGGCAGGATCTCCTGCTGATGAGTCACTGTAGTGTGATCTTACAGAGGACAGGCCTTCTGGTCTTGATATAAACAACCCATTCCTCAATTTTACTTTTCCCAGGAGACTGCTCCTAACAGGATTACTTGTTATCAGTACAGGTCATTCTTTTAACCCCTGTTCTGTCATTTTTTCCAGTGATTTCACGTGTTTGCATTTTTTTTTCATTCATAGTAAAATCAACATTTCTGTTGTGAATCTCTGTAGGCTTTTACAGAGCTCTGCTCAGCCAGGAATTGCACAGTACCTTTGTGGCAAGGAGTTATGGTGAGGTGACTTCTGTTATTTCTGGAAAGACTGAGCTGTCTTCAGGAGGGATAAGATCATGTATAAACCAGATGTTGGTCTTCTCCCTGGTGTGAACAAAATTTAGCTGCAATCCACATGTGAACTGGAGTCTGCCAAATGAGCAAGTTATGCTGCTTTAGTATGAGAAAGTGTAATGTTTTGAGACAAATGGCTGTATTGCAGAAAAGTTGCATCTCCTGCAGATGTTCATGTCAATTAGCCTGTAATTTCTTAGGCACCACATGAGTTCTCCTGGATCTGGCTGATAACCCCAAAAGAGCTTTCTGACTTTGTAGTGTGCTGTGATCTGCTCCTGGGAGTATCTAGACTCTTTCACCTGTGCCCTTGATTTTGCTTATTTATTTATTTGCTTAAATCTATTACACAGCACACTTATTTTTTTCCCCATGGATTTGTTGTTTAGACCAAAGATTTCAATTTAGGGAACAGAAACTGTTGTGCTGGTGTTTAGTTGATACCAGACTTTTTTTTTTTTATCCTTTCTGATACATTTTTTTATATGCTTGCTTATGATGGCAAGATACTAGACTCTGTGACCTCTTGGTTGCTTGCAGTTTTAAATTTTAGTTTCGGTTTTTATTGTAGTTGTCAGAGTTGTCCCACTGACTAGATCACAGCTATAACTGGAACTGAAAGTGTGGAGGGATCAAAACTTAGCACATTCTGGCAGTAGAAGTTTGTTTCTGAGGCAAGAGAGAACCAGGGTTGCAGTCAGTATTGATCAAATTGATATGACTTGCCTCTCTGATAAAATGAGAAAAATAAGCTGTTGTTTTGGGGAGTTGTTTTCAGATTAATAAAATGGTGTATGAATGCCTTGAAAAGAACGTTTAGAACTTCTGGTATTTCTGGTCATATATGACTAAGAAATATTTGAGTAGGTTGAAGCTGTGTAAGAAATACTGAGCAGGTAACTTGCTCCTTGTCTTAGTTTTCAATTTTAGTGTATTTTTTTATATATTTATGTGTCTCTCTACTGAGTTTCAAAGGTCTGTTGGTTTCTCAAACGAGACATTTTTATATCTCTTCAATGGAAAGAGTTAAGCAATTGAGCTCTTCCAACCCTACTTTAGGCAAGTTTTGCAAACAGCAAGTTTGCTCATGACTCATACTATTGTCTGAAATTGAGCTCCTTACACCAGGATGATTTAGTAATACCCTTAATTGTTTAAAAGGTCAGACCTTTTATTATGTAAACATGTTTTTCTGTTTTGACAATAGATTTGCTCTGCTTTTGGAGCTCCTGTTACTGTCTTGTAAAAATACAGTAATCAATTCTGAATTATTGTAAGCTGGATTGTAAGATTTCAGAGTGGTATTACAGCAGCTTGTTATTTGAGATACAAGACTGCACAGAGTTTTAGTGCATCCAGTGATTGCTTGCATTTCCCAGCCAGGACAAATACTTTTTCAAGGCATGAAATCTGCTAGATACAGGTTGGCTCTGTAGAAAGTAAAATAAATGAAACCTCTGCTGTGTTTCTTTATGCACTAGGGAGTACAGTGCTGAGATACTCCTGCGTGACACAGGGTTGGTCTGGCTTGTTTTCAGCCCTTGAAGCTGCCCTGGTTCTTGCAATGAAAGGGAGTGGCAGGAGTGTCTGCACTGATCTCTGGAAGGGTTCCAGACAGCTACCGAGCTACTGCTCACATAGATGCACCATGTTGGTTAACGTCCTTAGGATTATGTGTACGTACCACAATACTGAATTTGCTTCAGCTTGGTAATTGATTAATTTTATGGAGAAAGGCATCATAGTGTTTATTTCCTGTGAAAAAATCTGACACCCCACATATATTGTAAACAATTTCAGTGTCTGGTGGCATAACTTTTGTATGATACTGATAGTATATGTGTACTTGAAGTATTGCCTCAGTAACAGCAACTGATGTTAAAAATAATAAAGTTATGAATAATTTAAAGCACTTCTTCTATTGCTTGTAACTTCTTGCATTAATTTCTTATCATACTTTCAAGTTTTACAGGTAATAATAGATGGAATTTTTGGTCTGGTTTCCAGTTTGGAGAATACATGTAAATTTACCTTAACAACTTTCTGATTTTCAGTCCTTAGGGAAGCCTTGCTGCTAAAATGGGAAACTCTCCTGCAATATTACCAACAGTTTTGTACAATTATGTTGTTCCTTCTCTTTGGGATGGTTGTAGGGGAAGGCAGAATGGAACTTAATGAATTGAAGCTGAATCCTGCACCTGATTGTGTATCAGTTAACTTTGCCAATGCAGCTTTCTGCTGTTTTGGGTATCCCTTGGGTACAGCTGTTAAAGGGCACAATAAAACAAAAGAGATGTTTTCTCTCTCATGGTTTTAAAGGGCAAAATTAGAGTTCTAATGGCATTGCTTTAAGATCTTAATATTCAGTGTTTTGCAGCTCATTAGTCCAAGATTATTCCTGTCTGTTTAGATTCATAGGGTGGCCCGGGTTGGAAGGGACCTGAAAACTCATGTTCCAACCACCCCACCATGGGCGGGGACACCTCCCACTAGAGCATGTTGCAACCTGGAGCACTTGCTTGTGAAGGCCGAGGCAAAAACATCTGAGTACTACCTCAACCTTCCACGTCTCTGGTAACCAGCTCTCCTTCCACAGAGGGCCCACATTTTTCCTAGCATTCCTTCTGTCATCAACAAACCTGTAGAAGCTTGCTTGTGTTGCCCTTGAGGTCCCTCCCAAGTTTAACTCTGTCAGTGCTTTAACTTTCCTAGCCTGGTCCCTGTATTAAATTAATAAAGGACAAAATAAAATGAAAATTATATCTTACCTTGAAACCACCTGACTTCCTTTTTTGCACTGAATTCACATGATGCATTACTGATCCTGGCACCAAAGGCACTTTTTGCCAAATGGACAGGCTGTATTGCTATCTCACCTAAAACTTTGGGTGCTGAAACTGCATTGGTTTAAAAATGCCTGCCTTCAAGTGCCAAAACTTGACAAGTTTTGTTGGAGGTGTCATTTGTCAGAGCACTGAGGAAGAAAATGTGTGTTCAGATAGTTTCCTTCCACATTTGGTACTCAAGTAGTTGCCTGACCTAATGGGGGTTTGCCTTCGGTGTCTTGTTTGGTGAGGCAAAACTGGTTTCTGAATCTTGTGCAAAAGATCCCTCAGCTGGGGCTGTGGCTGAAGCAGGCTTGCATTTTGCCTGTCTGTAGGCTCCCATGCCTGCTTGACCTTCCCACAGACTTTCATGCATTTATTTAGTCAATTTGGTTAGGAAACTCATCCAGCTAAAACTGAGGCTATGAGTCTACAAGGAGATGAACCATCTAATGGCAGGGGAGCAATGAGATGAAATCCCTCTGTCTTGAGAAGAGTTCTTTGGTTCTTAAATTGTTTAATTAGGCCTTGTGGAATTACAGCCTAACATTTTCTTTTCTCTTACTGAGTGATCTGATTGATCTTTCAGCCACCCAGACAAATGCAGGGGCAGCAAGGAAAGTGTGCTATGGGAAGTGGAAATGATCAGGGACATAAGGACAATGCTGTTCCAAAATCCTAGTTGCAGCACTGCTAAAGTTACTGGATTTTTAGAGGTCTTCAGGGAATTATACTGAGTAATGAGACTGTCAGAGTGGTTTTCTTTTTTCAGTTACATCTTGAGACTGTTTCATTTTGTGCAAGTACATTATCATTAAGAAGAAGAAAGAAAGTGTTGCACAGGTCTAAATTGTTAACACTTGTAGAATAGCTGGGCATTGTTAGCAGTAGCGTAGCCAGTGGACCTAGGAAGGGAATTGCTCTGATCGGCCTCATCTCAGCATCTTGGGTGCTTTGTCCAGCTTTGGTTATTCCTGTACTCTCATTTAGTTTAACCTGCAAACTGTTTCTAGCTGTTCTTCTGTATATAGTTTTTCTTCATGTTTAATTGTGTGATGAAAAAAGATGATTTGTGTTTTTTGTAGATATGCTAAAATTTGTAAACCATTACTCAAGGCAATAGATAAGTACGGCTGATGGATGTTAAGAAGAGTTAATCTGTAAAGAATAATTCAGAAAAACTATTAGTATGTAGTTGATAAATGTTTAACTAGCTATTATTGGACTCTGAAAGGGATGGTATCTCTGAAGTAAGCCTTGGTAAAATTATTGTTCAGTGAAATGGCTGTAAATACAGTGCTGTTGCAGTTATTGGCAGAATTTAACTAGGTCGTTAGTTGGCAATTCAAACAGTTTAGACTAAATAAGTCTTACTAAAGTTTTGAATTCCTTGCTTAATTTTACTCTAAATAGCTGGTTTCAGCCTCCCTCTGGCACCAAACAGGGAGAAGGGAGGGGAATCATGGATTTTTTTAAATCAGAAGTAACAAATTCAGCAGTTACAAATTCAAAGCTCTGTACCTTAGGATATAGAACCTTAATCCCTTCACTGTTGTTCTCCGTTTGACTAAAAGTTAACTCTTTGCTGTTAACAGACAGTGTACAACTACCATATAGTGATTTCTATGGTTTATTGGCTAAGTTTGTCTTAGTTTAGCTTGTCCAGTCCATGTATCCACCATAAACAAAATTGAAAAAAACCTACCACCTTTGAAAATGAAAAACATCCTGAAAAAAACCCCTGTCCTAAGACCAGAAATCTACTCCAACAGAGATAATTATACTGCTGAGCTACTACCTTTGCTGCAATGGGGATTAGTTCATGCAAGAAATAAACTGGAGTTTAAAATAATTTTTAGTAATCCTGTTCTAAGTTTTGAGCAAATGAGACATTTTGTGAAAATTAATGATATTGCCTGTAAGAAATTATCTATATATTGGTATTTTAATACTAAAATTGATACAGAAAATCATGTAGATATTTTTAAAATGTTGGACTGTAAAAGTTAATAAAGCATATTGGCTAATATTTTAGCACTAAATATTTCAATAAAGTGTCAGACTGTCTGAGGAAGCAACTTAGTTATTTATTTACCAGGCTCTAGATCTTACATCTTTTGGATTTGTAATACTATTGTGATATGGCTTTTAAAAGTGTTTAGAGGTTTTAAAAAGCAAAGTTTAGCACACAAATTTCATTATTGATAAACATTAAAGTTTTAAGATCCAACAGGAAATCCTATGTATTCCTAGGATTGTAATCTTTGCTAGTCTGCATGGTCATAAATTATAAATGCCTCTTGAAATATTGATCAATTCCATTAGAATCAGAAGGGCCTTGCAGGTATTGGGCTACAGGAGGATACCATCACTACATTAGCTTAAAGTGAGTATCAGTGTCATTCACAAAGCTCAAATTCAGTCTTGATGTACGCATGGCTTGTTATGAGAAAGGCACTGGGAAGGAGCACTAAGCAGTGCTAAAGCTCTTTCCACTGTGCTTTGAAGTAAAAATTGCTGTGGTTTCAATAGCTTAAGCATTTACTTAGGCTAATTGCTGTTGCTGTTATACAACCAAACTGTAGAGATGCCAAATTTTAGATGTACAAAGAAATTTGATCAAATGCTTCCTGACATATTTGATTGGGAAAGAATAAGTCCATCTATTTTAGATAATTGCAAGAGTTGCACTTAAACCCAGAAAACTTTATGAGGAGTCTGCACTTAAAAAAGATCTCAAAATTATTTAATCTTTCAGTAAAGAGCTAGCTTTATTGAGTTTACCAAATGTGTAATTGTATAGCATAATTTCCCATGCCAAGTCACATACAAGTTAGTTTTTTTTTTTAAGTAATTACTTATGAGGAAACTTTTTTTCAAGGAAATCTATTCGAAAGTTTATTACACCTTGTTAATTTAGGATGTTAAGCACCTGCTTCTCCATTGTGAAAGAGTGGCTGCAGTTTTCAGTCATTTAATCCCTTATATACTGAAAATTTTTATAGTTGCTTGAAGAGTGGTTGCTAATTCTGCAAATGCATAAAGGAACAGAATCCCAGTCATCTTCTTTACTTGGTATTTATTGAGGTGTGGGCTCTTGTGAACTGAGTGTTCTAAAGGTAACTGAGTTGGATAGACTGGATAAAATCTTGGCATTGAGGAGGCCTGGGATGCATGATTTAAACTAAGTGTGTGTAAAATAACATCTACTAGTTTATCTACTTCTGTTACAGATAGGTTATAGCACCATATTTAATATCTGTAGCATGTTACTGACAAGTTTCCTACGGCAGGGCTGTGTTGATGCTTGGTGATAAAAGTTACATTTCAAAATGAGGTGTTAGGCTTGTTATCTAACTTTTTGTTAATTTATTTTCTTCCAAGTCATAACAAATAAAAAAATGCTGTAGAATACAATTTTGGATTAGATATTTCATAAATTAAGTATAGAATAAATTTCTGTGTGAAATCAATTCAAAATTGGGATATTGTGTTTTATAGTTTGCTTTAAAAAAAGTTTATTGCCAGTTGTAGGCTGGACTGATGGATTGAAAATATCGGTGATGAGCTGTTACACAAGCAGCCTTGCACTAAGTCTTGAAGAGATTTTAAGAACATTTCTTACAGTTGTGTACTTAAAAATGGGACAATTTTTTTGACTTCTATGTTTTGTACTTTAAATTTTCTCTGAAGGATAATGCAGAACTTGCAGCTGTGAGGGATGAGACTCCAGGAGCAGCTGGTGGGTTCAGGAGTAGTAAATGGGTACTGGAGTTGGTCAGGGCATTCCTGTTGGCAGAATAGCTCCAGCCAAGGGAGCTTGAACGCCTGCTTGAGGAGCCCTGGGACAGTTGCATATTGAGGGAGACCTTGCTTTGATGAAGTTGTGTATATTTAAATTATTCAGGTTCCAACCTGATCTTATC
Organism: Corvus cornix cornix; assembly: GCF_000738735.6. Classification (NCBI taxonomy): domain Eukaryota; kingdom Metazoa; phylum Chordata; class Aves; order Passeriformes; family Corvidae; genus Corvus; species Corvus cornix. The sequence goes on along the minus strand of NC_047057.1, from coordinate 11,366,759 downwards.
TCTGGAAGGTTATTCCTTCCTTTTACTTGCCTTTAGAGCCTAATTTCTTTGGTGCTAGACTTCTTTCCATGTCCTTCAGGTATGTGGAATTGTAAGGAAATACATGAATAGCCAAGAGCCTACATTTGTTTTAGATTTACATTAGATTTAACATAAAACTTAATTCAAATGCAAATACTTGTAAATCCAAACTCTTTGAAGCTGGAATTGGCTGGTGCTCTCAATAATTTAAAACTAGGAAGGTTTGCTAGTATTAACTTACATTCTTCAATTCATTCACAAATTATGTTCTTGATTTTAATTCATACACATGCCTAGCATCTCTGGTAATAATTATATGTTATAATTTAGTTTGTTGTAAATGAAAATGTACCTTTCAATGAATTCTGCAGGACACACTTCAAAAACTCTAAATTTCCTGACATAAAGGAGAGAAAAAAAAAATTAATGCCTGTGTTTTTTACTTGCCTTCTTTCAGTAACACTAGTTCTTCCTATTTTTGTTTAATGTGGGAAATGAAGTGTTCCAGTATCCTGGAAAAAGCATGCTACTTTATAATGATGCCTTTGTTTTCGCGTACTTTCTTCTGCTACATTTGGAAGAGAAGTGTGGAGGGATGCTTATGCAGATGGCGAGAAGGGAAGTTGAGTATCAGGTTGGAATTTGATGTGCTTAGTGGCATGGACACCAGCTCCCTGAAGTGCTCCTTAAACTTTGTTAAAACACAAAGAGGTGATACCAGGTGGACTAAAAAAGAAACCCCAAACAACAACGAAAAAAATGTGAGACATTGTAATGTACTGGCTGTCTGTAATTATCTCTTTCACTCCTTTCAGTTCACACCAGTATGCTTTGTTGAATAGTCCTGTGCTAAGATTTCAATAACTAAAGTTGATCAGAGGTGGTTGGACAGGTCCACTGCTCCCATAAAACAGTTGTAAAGGACCCTGTCCTTAAAGTAGTTCTCTTATTTTACCTCCTGCTGGAAGAGTTGCTTTATGGAGCAACGTTAAAAGAGAAATGTGAATGGCGAAATCCCTGCTTCTTGTCTTTTTGTGGAGATGGAAGCTGCTGCCTAAAGAGGAAAAAGAAGTATTTGTAGGAAAATATAATTAAGATTTTAAATCAGTCAACCTCCTTGCCTCAGATGTCTTCTGGGATCTGTGTTTCCCAGAATTCCTTTAACTAATGGTCTGTTATTTGTCTAAAAGAAGAACACTGTTTTAGAGACTTTCAACTCTATACCAGTTTCAGCTATGAATGGAATTATGAATGGAGTTTGCTTTGCAGCTTTATTGGCACAAAGGCTTCCTTCTGCGTTTGGTTCATGCATAGCAGAGAGTGACACAGATCTGCATTCCCTTTTCTGTCCTAGTAGAAAGAATTTTTTTGGGGTATGGGGAGGGGAGGACACAGTATTATGCAGCACAAAAATTTCACTTGTGGCTCTTAGCAAATTTAATGAAAGCCAGGAAGGTCTGAAATTTCATTTGATATGTATTTAGAGGAAAAGCCAGAACAATTAGCTATAAATGCCTGGGTGGAGTGGTTATTCAATATATTGACTTTTTAATTGCTGGCTGTTATCTGGGTGGAGTTAGCTGTTAAACTTCCCTTGGTTTAATTACTTTAATTGTAGCAAGTGCTTAATTCTGCCCACTACTGTGCCTGACTCCTGAGTTATTTTCTACATTTTTTTTTTTTTTAACAAATGAGAGGTGTAAAGTGTTTATTATTACCAAAAAGCCAGTAGATTGTTTCTTTTGTAAAGTTTTAACATAGCAAACTGTGGAAATTGTTTAGCTCTATGAATGGGAAATATTATTTAAATTTGAGGAAGTTATTCAGTAATTCAGTTTGCAGTTCTCATTTTCAATCTTAGATATGCTTTGGAATTTATTACTCTAAATTAGAATTTTTAGTATTTTTTTTCCACTAATTGGCCAGGTTTAGAGGCATAGAAGATGCCTTTAGATTTCTTTGTTTGTGTGTATGTTTGTGCATTGGCTTCCCTGATTATTTTTTTGCATTTATGTTGGATCCTTGGTTCAAAGATCCTTTTTAACTAAGGATGACTTTTTCTTTTTGTTTCTTTCTTTTATAACATCTAAATTAATGCTGAAGGGTAAAATACTAAAAGAGAAATGAGAACAATGTTTTCTGGTATAAAGTGTGTGCACTCGTGCTTGGGTCACTTACATCTGTTGCAGTTGTGAACTGGAAGGAGGAATCACACTCTTTCAGTAAGATTGAATTTATGCAGGTTTGCTCAGATGGTGGGAGTTTTTCCTCTTGCATTTCTGTCAGGTGTCTGACTGAGCTGCTCATGTCACCTCTGCAGGCTGGAAAAGGATCTTTGAATCTGAGGAACTGCATCTGTCTCTCCCTCGCAACCTGAAAGTGATCTTACGCTTAACTGCTCTGAGTTTGTGACATGAATTGAACCTCAGATACACACGATTTTTGTGTCTAGGTAGAGCAGCTGAGATGGCAAGGGTTTAAAATTGCCATAGTAAAAGAGATTGTTATTACTGGTTATTACCTAGAAATAGGTGGAGTTCAAAGCAATCTGATGATCTTTGATAATTTCTTACAAAACTTGGATATGTTGTCTTGATTTATCAACTTGTTCTTGTCACTCTCTTACATCCTGGAGTTTAAGGTTGCTCTTCCTCTAAATATCTGACAATCAGCGAGAAAAGTGCTATTTCTTGATATTCTTTGAGTTCCCCCTGGGCTATAAGCTGGTTGATTACCAGCCTGACCATATATCTGGTTGCTGTGCACTGTTAAGAGATAAAGCTAAAGACCATGAGGCTTTAAAAGTGGGTGGAATGGAATGGGAATTATAGAGGGTTTAAAAACAAATAAATTGAGGGTATGAATTCAACTAGATGTGCATATTTCTTTTGAAGTTATATGAAAGACCGTGTCAGTGTAGCTGCCATAGTTCTGCTCTCTGTCATGTGGAGGCTGGAATCCTGACCTGGGGTGGGAGGGAACGTGGTCTTCCAGTGCTTGGGCTTGTGAGACTCAGCTCTCCCCTCTATCACAGTTCATTTACAGATCAGCTTGATCCTGTCCAGCCAAGAAAGAATGCAGAAGACAAAAACTTCTTTGTAAACAAGTCTCCCCAAGGAAATAACCTGGTGGCTTCATGCTTCTCTTGTTGAAGGTTGGTTTGATTTTGTTTGATCGATGTCTTTTAAATCCTAATGTAGATTTTTTTTTTTTTCTGTATTCTTTTTAGATTGGAGCGTACGATCAACAAATATGGGAAAAATCAGTAGAGCAAAGAGAAATAAAGGTAATAATACAGCATTTAAAAAGGTTTTTTTTGTGGTCATGTATGCTGATGTAATCTACATTGTATGTGGTGGTGTTTAATAATGGTAAAGTAAAATGAGACTTCTGGAGTGTAACCAAACGTAACTAGCATACTATACTCTATTTATTTTATGTAATTAATAACTCTGCAGCGTTTAGTGTGATGCATCTTTCTGTATGTCAGTACTTTTTTTTCTTTTCACTTATCTTAAGACAGGGCTTAGTTGTGTTAATACCTCTGTCTTTCACTTTTCTTTGTGATGAATTCTAATGTCAGTTATCTGAGCTCTCTTTGCTTTCAGTTAGTTACCTTATACCTGCAGTTTACTTTTCCTCCTTTATGATGCTGTCATTGTTTTGTACAGTTTATTAGACTGGTAAGTACCTCAGGCTTTGTTTTTCTGAACAAGCAGTTTAACAGCGTTCTGTGCGTTTTGGTTTAACTAACAGTACCATCAGCATCTGACACGTTGCTAAATTGCTTTGGACATAAAGGAGTCAATCCTATAGGTGCTAGTTCTATAGGCTGTATATGATGTCATACCCACAATGTTAATTTAGTTAACATTTTCTTGCAATTTACCTTTTCTTTTCCTCCAACACTGCACGGGAGTATTGTGGTATTTCTGCATGAGTTTCAAGGTGTTGCTAATACTTAACATCAGTAAAATGTACATTGCTTCACTTTCCCCGGTGATTGGTTTTTTCACTCCCCAGTACTTGAACAAAACGTGTGTGGGGACTTGCTTGCCTTCTGTGGGAACTGTTACTGGCCTGAGCTACAGAGTTTCTGTACAGAAACACACACATGAAGTGGAACCCAAGGTATTTCAGCAGCAGTGCTGAGCCTGGGGGTGCCTGGAGGGTCCTTCCCATGGCCATGAAAACCCATCACAGCTAGGAGAGGAGTTCATTAACTGCTGTGTAATAGCATGTTATTCAAATAGTTACTGCAAACAGTGCCCCGTGCTGATTTGAAATGCATCTTGTTGGCTTAGGAGTCCAATAACTAACAAATTACTGGTGGTGTCTGAGTTTGGGTTGACTGAATGAAGTGCAATTCAGGTAACACCAAGGCACATGACTAAGTTCAGGTATTACACATTAGTGCTTTAGTCTCAAAGCTCCTACAGTGCTTTGACATTATTGATATATATATAAAAAAATTATGTAGTAATTTACAAATTAACTTCACTAAAAATCTGAAAATATCTTATTTTTCAGTAGAAAGTCAGTTTCTCTTACTATGAATTTATAATTTAGTTATAACTGTAATAGAATCTATTAGGATTAATTTTAAAATGTGTGTAAAAGTTTTTACAATAATAACAACTACTTTTAAGCATTTTTATTTGAACCTTCTTTTGCTAATGCTTAGCTAAATGTGTTTGATGCTGAAGAGAAATTATATGAACTAACTGGATGGGTCTGAGCATTATGAAACACTGAATATTTTTTTAAAATAACGTTAGTCTGAAACACTGCTGTTTTCCATGTATGTTACAGAGATTTGTGATGCATTAAGAATGTGGAGAAATTGCATCTGAATAAATGGAATGCTTTTTCTGTGTGTGGCAAACAGTTCAGGAGCCAACTCAGTGTAGTCCATGGACACTGAAAGTACTGTTTCACCAGTGGAATTTTTAAAGAATGAGTCACCATTTCTTTTCCTATGAAGGCTGCATCAAGTTGTACTCTTGACTTAGTTTTTTCAGAGTTCTTTCTTTAAAATGAAAACATAATTTGAGCCACAGTGGTAAATTTTTCCTAGGATTGAGCATGTGTTTCTAGGGCATTATTTCTTCCAAAAGGCACATCTTTATTTAGACTTTCAAGAGAGATCTTGTGGCCCATAAGCACTAATACATTTGAAAATGATTATATCATTCAGAATTTTCTTTTCAAGCTTCAGTTTTCTTTATGAAATGGAGTGGCTCACTTATGCAAGATTCACAAGAATCTGTAGCTGATTCTAGAATTATGATAATTTCCAATTCTAATTATGGGCTTCTTTTCTCATTCCACATAAAATTACAGCAGTTTTAGGACTGCAGTTCTGGAAAAATCTTGCATTATAAGGTCTTTGTAGTGCTTGAGTTTAAAATACAACTGGTTTTCTGTATTTGTCATCCTCAGAGCACGTTTTGTCCTATTCGTGTTTCAGTTGTGTGTATTGATTTTGTTTTGTTTCAGGCAAGCTCATTTGCTAATAGACACATTGGGTAATGACTACATATCTAGCTTGTTGCAGTTTGATTTTTTTAATCTTAGCTTTATTTCTGCATGAAAAATAAATCCAGTTGAATTTAGATGTGAGAAATATTTTGAGCTGCATTCAATTGAACATTTTGCTTAGTATTGTTCTTAAATAGATTAACACTACCAGATTTCACTGATCAGTCTCTCATTGATAATAATTTCATTTTTATGCTTTTATTTATACTTACGTTCATATTTAAGTAGTGTTTTTACACATGCATAAACTTTGGTAGTGATAGAAATGTACAGTTCCCCAGTGAATTTAACTGCTTTTTGAATGAAAACAGTTAACTGACTTTCATAATAATTACATTTGTATCCTAAATATTTTTTTGAATACTTTATTTTACTCTGTATGAATTGTACTCTGTGATTTTCTTACTGTCCAATGTGACCACGAGTCTAAGCTAAGGGGAGCAGAATAAACTCAGAGCTGTCTCTGAGACTTGAGCGTACAGCATCACATTTTAGCATTAAAACCAAACTTGAAAGCTTTGCCAGAGAGTTTGGTTCTTCAGTGATGGAAGATGTTGCTTGTAAAAGACAAAATAATCTTGCTTTTCTTCCTGCTGCTTTCCTGTTGTGTGGGATTTCCCCCCTCCTTTTAATTGGCTAATCTATATTCATTACAGTGAAAAAATTCAATACTTTTCTAGAATATGGATTTCTGAGATCTTGCTGATTAGTGGCTCCTGCATTGCAACATGATTTGCTATCTAGGTTTGGAATTAAGGAGTTGCAATGTAAGCATTTTGTGAAGTTGAGTTAAGACACCTAAGGAGAAAAGAGATTCAGGAATGTAATTTGTTGCAAAAGTTCTGGAAATCTAATAGACATGTATTACTAATTCTTGCAAGTGTGTGCCTACATTGTGTGCATAATGCAAAGCCATGAGTGCTCAGTGCCTGTTTGAAAAATAGCCTGGTGGGTCAGTAATTGGTTGGGTTTTATTTAGATTGTAAAGTGTGTAAAAGGCATCTATTGTGCATTGTTCGTTGGAATGTTTAATTTATAGTACTTTAAATCTATGAAGTTGACATGTTTATCTGAATTTTCAGTAGGAGTATAGGTTAAATACAACTACTGACCACAGAGATATTTTTGTCTTTTGTAATGTCTGTCATCTACATGAAAGTATTTTGATAGTATTTGTCTACTGCAGGGTTTGAGAAACAAACCAAAGAAAACAGGACATGTGAAACCAGACCTCATAGATGTTGATCTTGTAAGAGGTAGGTCCTGAGCCAGAAAAAGCTGAATTTCTCAGTATAAAAATAACAGCCATTCTGTCTATTATAATGACAGTGTATTAGTAGGTTTAAACTAACCCCAGGTGAAACAAAACACAGCCAACCCTCTACATAACTCTTCCCTAAAGCAGGTGGATAGAAAATATTGTTAAATGATGACATCAAGATTAAATTGAAAGCTTAAGAATTTAGTTTTAATTTTGTTATATAGATTTAGATTTTGGGAAAGAAAAAAAAAAACCTTTTGTGTTGCCAGTGATCATTTTTGAGTTACTAGTTTAGAAATCTCCTACTGCCATGTGTTTAGACTTCTTTCACATCTCCTGAAGTCTAGAGGAAAGGTTATGTTGAAGTTTCTGAAGAGTAAAAAAGTGTATAGGCCTTGATTGTTTCTTGCCTGTTTTAAATAACAAAACAACAACAGAAGGCCAGATGATATAAGACTTTTCTAAAAGTCTTTATTTAGTCTTAATTTATTCTTCTCTGTATGTAATTTCCCTCATGCCTTGTAAAGGCTAGGGAAAAGATTATTTAGTGTTTTTATCCATGAGCCCAACAGCCAGCAGAGTCTCTTGCATCTGTTTCAGGAAGCCAGTAGTGCTCTCTGGGCACCCTCACAGCCAGCGCTGGCCTTCAGAGACCTGGCACCCCAGGCAGTGGCTGTTTGTGTGACCAGTCCTTTTTATCCCCTTGCCACTCAATTTCCCTGCACTTGTTCTTCCCTAAATTGCCTAAACCCCTTCTTTCTCCCACCCCTGGCTTCTTCCTGAAATGTCTGATGAGTCCTGTGCCATCTGAGCTCCTTCTCCCTGGCATCCCTTAATGAGTCCCACCCCTCAGGCAGCATCCCTTTTCCTCTGAAAGATGACTTGGAGAGCTGCTCCCAGCTGTGCATGGTGAGGGTTCACACCTGGACAGTGGGGTCGATGGCTCTTCTGGGACAGCCCTGGGAGGGGCCTGGTCATCGTGTTCATTCTGTGATTTGGATTCCCACCTGCTTTTCTGCCTCTGCTCTGGAGATGAGCCTGATGGGCTGATGGTTCCAGTGATGGATCTATGAGGAGAAGCCTGGAAGGACCCTTGAAAGTATTACTTGGGCTCCCCTCTCCAATTATCTCTTTGAACTTCTCTGTGGTTGTGCAGATAAGCTTTTGTCACATCAGCTAATAATATAATTTTTTAAAAATAGGAATGTGAAAGAAAGAAACAAAATAAAATTTGAACTTACAAGAAACTGAGAAACAGTGGTAGACCTCTTCAGTGCAGTGATGTACATGAACAGCATTTAAATGATTGCATGGATGTCGACGTTGGCACTAAAGTAGTTTCAGAGCTGGCAGTGTTTTACCTGTGCAGCACAGAGCTCACTAATGCCAGTGCTGCTTGTAAGTGAGATGGGGATGGTGTAGCAGCATGCAGTAGTTACTCTTTCAGTCAATAACTTGGCATAATTTAAGTCACATCCCCATTAAGTACATTTTACAGTTTTCTTGCTGGGAATTTGCAGAAGAAAAAGAAATGGAGAGATATGGGAGAGAAAAGACATTTGAATGAGAGAGATAAAAAATGGTATAGAAGGAGAGACAAAGATAAATTATTCTTTGGGTGGCTTCCCTGCTCCTGGGCATAGTCCTCAGTTGGACAGATTCACTTCAATGCTTCCCAACCTCATTCCATTTTCCTGAATGATGTGGCTGGTGCAATTTACAGATGTTGGTATTTTAGATCCCTCTGCTGTGCTGGGAAAGGACTCTCATGCCTCCATGGGCATGTAGAATTTTCATATGACTTCTTGTTGCTTCATGTCATGTTTCTGATACCTCTGTGAATCAGAACAATTTTTAATAATTTATTTTAGAATAATTTTGATGTGGCAATGTTTTGTTATTCGAACATTCTGAAATACAGGTATTTGTAGAAGTTCCTGATAATGGAAGTCAAGAGGGCACCAACAATTTATGCCATATTTAGATTGTGGAGATAATTATTTAAAGGAGCAATTATTAAACACAATTACTTGAATAAATCTTGTACTTCCACCATTTCACTATCTTAACTACTCCGCTATTGAACAACTGAGGTTTCTATTAGCCATAATGATGGAATAAATCTAAATTTCTTTTCTGTTTTTTTAAAGGATCTGCTTTTGCTAAAGCAAAACCTGAAAGTCCTTGGACATCTTTGACCCGCAAAGGAATCGTGAGAGTTGTTTTCTTTCCATTCTTCTACAGGTGGTGGCTGCAAGTGACATCAAGGGTCATTTTTTTCTGGCTGCTTGTTCTTTACCTTCTCCAAGGTAGAGTTGGATTACAGCATGACCTTCGACTGAATGCCTTATTTTAACCATATGGAAGCTGCAGTGTGTTACTTGGTTCACTTCATGCTGTTAAGGTCTATTCCAGTATTTTCAGAAAATATTGGAATGACGTGGTCCCAAGCATATGTCTCTTGGTTAACATTTCTTTTACATATATAAAGGATGCATAATGAAAAATTTAACAATCTCCTCACAGGCTTTCTTCAGCATTTGGCACACGTTAGTTTGTCGCATCTGAATATAATTTAGGTTTTCCAGACTATCTAATTGAGATCAGGGCAACTGTTAACAAACAGAAGTCAGTACACAGCTTTTGGGATATTCAGTATGGAGTTCTAGCAATCTGACTTGGTGATTCTCTTAGTTACATGTGAAGTATAAGAGGAAAATTAGAAAGGGAAGAACATAATGGGGTGAGTTGGTATCTATCAGTGTGAAAGTCACCAAAAGAATAAGTGTTTCAGAAGTCTGTACAACAGATATGGAACAGAAGGTTAATGAAAGTTGGGAACAATAAAAGTACCCTGAGAAGCTAAATGACTAATGAATTTTCCACTGAAATCCAATTAACATGCAATATTACTTTTTCAAATTCACCATCTGTCCTCTCAGTTGTGAATCATTGTATCATTTGGAAATTCTAATTAGAACAATATATGGTGTTTCAAAGAAAGGACAGTACCTCTTGTATGGTGATGTTATTAGCAGGTATGAAATTAATCTCACCATGCCAGTGCCCTAAGACATGCAGTACTGACAAATATTCATGTGGCCTTCTATCAAAAGTTCTTCTTATCCCCATTTCTGAGATAGATTCTTAATTTGTCTGTGCTATGGTAAGAGATCCCATAGTGTTAATAATTTTAATCTTGTTTATAGTAATATAGGTAGTAAAAAAGTTAAGTTGTGGTTGGTTTGTTACGATGTTCATGGGTGTCTTTTTCTGAGAAACACCATTGCAGTAATTTTATTATGTTCCTGTTTGTAAATTTATTTTAAAAAATACACTCACACTTAATTTGTGGCACCTTCATAAGACCCTAAAAGCAGAAAAATAGTGAGACAGTGCAGATTCTGAGTGCAAGCAAGTTTTTAGGACATTAATTACAGAGCTTTCTTATAACTAACCTTTTTCCTCTCAGATTTCTTAGGGTCTCTGATTTACTAAGTTATGGCTGGAATGCATAATTTCCCTAATCCGTATTGTCTGTAATGTGACAAAGTATTTCTGTGGTTGTAAGTTAATACCAGGAAATAATTAATAGTATGCCATATTACACTATAATCTAACTATTTGAAATACTTGATAGTTAAACTGTGCAGAATTAGCTGCTGATTTTTGGTAGTTTTTGAAATAAATTAAAAGACTTAAACATGTAAGTGAAATTAAATGGACATATTTACATATTGGGGACTATTCGAAACAACCCCCCCAAGCACTTACATAGAAGCTTTGCTTTTATTTTACTCAGAAAGTTATTAATTTTGTACAGGGTTGGTAAGGCATCACCAAAATGTCAAGAATATGTGATGGAAGCTTAAAAATAAAACACCTCAAATTCCAGTGACCATGTTTCTGCCCTGAATCTGGATTTTGTAGTGAAGCTTGGACTTTCTGTCATCGTGACAGATTCTCATTGACGTTGTTGTAAAATGGTCTGACTATATTTCATTTATATGTGCTCATAATCAAATAAAACAATTTAACTAAAGGGTTTTCCATATATTTATGAATTGCATTACTTGGAATTAATGCTTTAAAATTGATTAGCTTTACCAAGGTACTTGCTAGCATTTATGTAAATCTACAGCAAAAACTTTTTCCTTGGCTGTAGATTTTAAACTCCAGGTTTTATTTGCATTGGTTTCCTTTAGTGTAAAGTGATTAGCACAATGTGTGATAAGAGAACTACAGAGAGATGTTTTATGCTCAAGGTCGTGGAACAGGCCAGTGACTTAAGGTAGAAGTAAAACCTTTTTCTTCTGCTTCCTTATCTATCTAGTATATGGTAATACCTCATTTTTAATTTAAAATGTTTTTTATATTCTAATGGGAAAATAAAGTGCAAACTTACAGTGTTTATTGTGTATTTCTTAAGTATGAAGCAAGAAACTTTAATAGTGATGTAATGGTTGTTTTTTGTGGCGGTGAGATATATAAATATGTATGTATGCATTTTTAAATTTGGTATTAAAAATATTTCCAAACTTTAAATGCTCTAAAAATAAATGCTTGTTGGCCTTTGAAATGTAAGGTTGCTTTCTCTGAGGCAGCTTTTTGTTCAATGTGATGTAATTTCACTTGTGTCTGTTTTACAAAATAGACTACTGTGTTTTAGAAAAGCGGAGGTCAAAATACTATAAATACATAAGGAAACAATTAAAAGTGCTGTAAGAAATCCTGTTCCAACCAATCCTACCTAGCTGTTGGTAGGAAATAAATTCTTGGATTTCCCTCCCATCTTACTTAAAAAAAGATCAGGAGATTGATAACATTTTTCTAAATCTGTGTGAAATGTTGTGGTAGGAATTAGCAATCTGCAGATTTTTGTCTTCTGGAAGATGATTTCTTCTAGACAGCTCTGCTTTGCTTAATGTTTTTTAAGTAGCGGTAGTGAATTTAAAAATTATTTTGCGTAGGCCTACTCCTGGAAATCATTTCACATGGATCTGTGGAGCTCTGTGTTCTCAGAAGTGTATGTTTATCCAAGTTGTATGGTAGGAGCTAAAATCAGCTCCTTTAGATTTTGTACCTCATGAAGCTGATTCTATGTGTGAGGAACTCAGATAAGCTCATTTAGAAAGAGATAACATTATCTTTTCCTATCTGTACCTATTCTTATTGGATTTTAGTAAGGTGGATTTCTCATTGATGCATGTCATCTTTGAGAAACATTATACAGAAAAAAAATGTAGTTCACATATAGTAATAAAGGATACTCCATGCAAAACTCTTGTGCTTTAATTTAGGAAAAAGACAGAGGAGAAATTAGAAATAGTTTTTCCACAATCAAAAATAATTCCACTGTTTTGTATGTTCATCATGTTTCTAGTACTGGTTACCTTGCTAAAGATTAGTTCATGAAAAACACATTGAACCTCTTTTTAGTGGAGAACATCACATCCAGGTATCTGCTGTGTTAGGTGTTTTTTCATTGGATTTATTTTAGATGTTTGAATGTGGCACATAGCTTTGTATGTGGCTTCATTTTTTTCAGTCAATTTCAGTAGAGAACCGGTGAAAGCTGTTGAACTTGTATTTCTTGTGCTAGAAATAGGTCTAAATTATGGGATTTTCACTTCTCAGTAGCACACAAGCAAAACCAAGTTCTCATGGGATCTGCGGATGTTAGGCAGAGAGAATTATTTCCCAGTTCTGCTTCTGAATTGTTTCTTGGAGTTTCTGTGGGTGTTTTGGGGTTTTTTTTGTTTTTCTTGATAGCTTCTCTCAGCTGAGTTACACAACACAGTCCTTCGAACCAGAGCAACAAGGAGATAGAATAAGCTGAGAGGAGGAGGGGTTGCCTCTTCTGCCTTGCGCTTGGTGGATGCGTTCAGGTTGTAAAGATGTTTCTGAGTGGTTGGGCTTTGGGTACAGGAGCAAGAATAGCTGCCTGGGTGTTGGCGCTATATGAAAAGTGGTTGTAGGGTTGCAAAAGTAACAGTTAGCTGTGGAATTGGGAGCTGCCCCTTTTCCAACCACAAGTGCTAGTTGAAGGCCTGGCCACTTCAGCTGGACTACACCATAGTTTACATGGTTTGTCTTTTGATCTTTCCTCACTACTAAAAATATGCACACAAGTGTGTATAGAACCATATCCAGGGTTGTACTTACGCATGGCTGCTTGTCCTTTTTGAGCAACTTTATCTCTTGGCTAGGACATGGAGTTTAAAATGCATTCTGCTGTGTAAGGAGTTTCTAGTCTCAAGTCTCATCAAACTCACTGGATTGTGCTGTGTCAATACACATGATACAGAATTTAATTTATTTGGGCTGCTTTAAGGATGATACTTACTTTTTGGTTTCGTCTCCTACTGACATTTCACCATAGTTAAAGTGGTTTCATGACAGATACAGACTTCTAAATGTTTCCCCCCCCCCTTATTCAGCCACCTCTTTTTGAGCAATACCTATAATATCACAAGTATGAAAGAAAAGATGGGTATTAAGAGTGTAGTCAACTGTTTAAACCTTTATTGATGCTGTTTTTCAGCAATTATAATTTAGTTCTCTCAGAATTACGTGAGTCTTAAAATGCAGGTAAAGGTCTGCATCTGACTGGTTTGTTTTTGACAAAAGCCATATAATGAGTTGGCCATTTCAGACATTAAACTCAACTTCATTTCCCTTCTTTTCCAGTTGCTGCTGTAGTGCTATTCTATACAGCCCAAAGCCCACATAATATACCTCTGACTGAAGTCATTGGGCCAGTATGGCTCATGTTGCTGCTTGGGACTGTGCACTGTCAGATTGTTTCAACACGAACTCCTAAGCCACCTCCCAGCACAGGGGGTAAAAGAAGAAGGTATAGTCTGCGTTGAAGTACTTTATCATTTAGGATTGTTAGACTACTATAGAGAGTGTGCATGAAAAAAAAATGTAGGGGTTTACAGTCTGTGCTTTGCTGGAGATGAGAAATTGATGCTGTTTTTATTTGGAACTTCAAAATGGGTGCTTAATTGGTGCTCTTTAACTTTTATGCCTTTACTAATTTATGGATAATTTTATTTGAATTTTAATGCATTGAATCTGACATTTTGCCTCAAAACAGTTATTATCTGAATAGTGGTGGAGTGACAGTGTTTATACTACTGCAGATTTAGTTTTATAACTCTGGCTAATGATCTGTGGGAAGTATATGTTAAAAGAGATGCTCTTGGAAATGTAGAATTTAAGTCTTCCAAGCACTCCACTGATTGTGGTTTGCCACAGTGAATTGTCCCTTTAAAATGGGAAACACTGCAGTAGTGAATTCTGTAGGTCTAAGCCTCTGATAATGAAATGCATTTTGTGTTTAAGTATTATAATAATGAATGTCATGCTTTTTTTTATTAAATGGAGTTTATTAAATTGATACGACAAAGCTTTAGCAAAATACTTTGAAATCTTGCTTGTTTTTGCATGCTTAAACTGCTGAACACATTATAGAACTAGCAGATTGCACTTACAAAGCTACCTTCCCATTTTAATCTTTTCTGATGAAGGAAATTAAGGAAAGCAGCACATTTGGAAGTACATAGGGAAGGAGATGGCTCTAGTACCACAGATAACACACAGGAGGGAACAGTGCAGAGCTACGGTACAAGCACCTCTTGCAGTATTGGCGCTGTCTTCAGAGATATCTGGCATGCTGCTTTCTTTTTATCAGGGTTTGTATTTATTCAAGGCTATGTATGTGTTAGAGATGCACTATCCCTTTTCTAATTAAGTAAATATTGATGTAATGATTAAACTTCTGTTGATCTAGTTTTTGCTCTTAATAGCAAACTCATGAGTATTTGAAAGTGGACTAATGTGTTGTGTTGCAGCGGGGAGGAACCCCAACAGTGTTGTTTCTTGACTTTTGCAAATGCTGATACAATCATTTTGAAAAAATATTGAAAAAGATTGAAAAAATATTATTGTAGAATAATTTGGGTTAGAAAGGACCATTGCCCCTTATCCTGGCACTACATGCTCTTGTAGAAAGTCCCTCTTCAGCTCTGGAAGGTGCTCAGTGGGTTTCCCTGGAGCCTTTTCTCCAGGCTGAATAACCCCAGCTCTCTCAGCTGTCTTCACAAGAGATGTGCTCCAGCCCTCTGATCATCTTGTCCCTCCTCTGGACTTGTTCTAACAGTCTCATGTTGGGGGCCCCATGGAGCATGGTGCTCCAAGTGGGATCTCACTAGAGAAGGGTACAGAATTAACTTTTAATTAAATTGTATTTTGTTGTAGGAGTACACTATGTAAGCTATCAGGAAAAAAAACAACTTCATTTCTCAGTTTTAATCTAAAGAGAAAAATTCAACTCTTTATTTCACTTTATTATGCTACCTTCTTATTACTCCAAGAGAATGCTTATTGAACTCTGTCACTGTGATCAAGTCACACGCTTTTTCCGAAGGAAAAGGCTTCAAGATTCAAGTAAACACAGCATTTAGTTTATAAAAACCACCGAAGATACATTTTTGTAAAGGTTGGAAGAAACATCTAAACCTGTTACATTCGAGATCTGGTTTGGAAATGATCAATCTGCTGATTGGGCTATTAAAAAAAGTTTTTATAAACCCCATTCTACAGCTGTGTGTGCAAGATATGCTATGCATCAGCATTCATTAATAAGTGAAAATATATTCATAAAGTATAAATTAAATTGAGAAAAGGGATAATGCAAATTACTGATGTTTTGTTGTGCATGCTGCATTGTAAATACAGCAACACCAACATGTCTGTCATACCTGTGATTCGTGCTCTTAACCACTGGTAAAACTTACGTTATATTCTGGGATTATCTACTTGAAACCTTGGACAACTTTTAAAAAATGTTTAAAAATATTGTAAGAGGAGGGTTCATTTGACTTTTTCTTGTGTGGGTTAAGCTCTTGTTGATAAACTGTGGGTCATAGTGATAGGCACCAGGGCTGTTCTTTGGTCTGCAGGCATTACTGTCTGCTATGTTTCAAGTGTAATCTTGTAAATTTTTGAATGTTTTGTTTTCCCTTCATTGAAGATACTGATCTGTGAGAAGAGTGTTGGAAGGTTGATTTTTTTTTTTTTTTTTTTCTCCTTTCTTGCTGTTGGGCTCAGAACATTTTCTGTTGAAAAGGGCTATGTGGAACTTATCCTAAAGATTTGTTTAAACCATTTAATGAGAGGTAGTCTGTGTGTATATATATAGATGTTAAGCCTTCATGATGACTGCTTAGTATATGCAGTATCTTCAAAGGAAAAACAGCACAGAGTGGCTGAGACGCTGTAAACAGCCCTTAGTCCTTTGTTATCCTTCAGTTGCAGGGGCACAGTTGCTTGTAGGTCTAGAGCCATACAAACTTCTCCAGATGAAAAATAACCTTTTTTTTTTCCCCAGAGAACAAACAGTTCAGTTTCTTCATGTAAATTTTTTCATGGTAATGCAAACAGTTTTGTCAGCACAATGGGAGTGGGGCTGGGAATGAGGAAGCAAGAGCCCAGCGTGGAGTACATTGACTACTTGGATGATGTTGCCTAAAGAAAATCTTACGAAATCTCAGTGCAAGGAAGCTTCACAGCTACACCTCTTGTATTTCTTAAGACATAGTTGGAAGCTCTTTAGATAAGCACATTAGAATGTCTTATATAGAATGTCACATGCATGTTTATTTTCAGCAGTTTTTCACTTACATTAAGCTTTGACATACTGTTTCCTGGAACTTTAAGTGTAGGTAATAAATGCATGATTTCAAATTAACCTCAGAAATTAGGTTCTTTGTGTTAGGGCAGGACCCTGTATACCTAGACCATTTTCCTATGCTCAGATCATTGGTAATCTGGAACTGTGTATTCAGTAAATATCCTTTCAAGTGGCAGAATTCAGTCTGACTTGTAAATTATAATTCTAAACTTTAAGTCAGCACAGGGGCAATTTAGAAAATACTACTGGTAAGTTTTACTGGAAAAGAGGGCAGTATCCAAAAAGGTGATTTGTTCAGAATGTAGTACTGATTCGGGACTTCGCTCCGTGCTTTGGGACTGTGCTCCTTACTCCAGTGGAAATCTTGTAACTTCTTTAAATGTTTTGCAGTGGGAACAGAGAGGAGAGCTTTTGTGATCAACCCCAATGAAAATACACTGAAAGAATACTTGGGAGTGAAAATCCACAGTCTTCCAGAAACTTTATTTAACTTTTCCTTAGTATTTTCTCTGGCTAATGCATGAATAAGACTGAAAGTCATTCTTGATTTAGCTTTTGCACATATTCAAGCCTTTTAAGACATTATATTTACTCCTGGTGTTGTTTGTCTTGCTCTAAATACTTTTAGTTATAGCATAAAATTGTAAAAGTTGATTACGGATGTATGTGTATATATAGTAATTCTAGAAAACCATGCATTTTTGTCAGCTGGGGATATATTGTTTGTGTTTGTTACTGTGGGTTTTTTTGTTTTGTTTTGTTTTTTTTTAAACATGTGCACAAAAGCATAAGTTTAAGCCCAAATTTACGTTTTTCTGGCTTGAGGCTTACAGTTAAACTTAGGGAGCCTTATAGAAAGGTAACTTTGGTTTCTTTGTTAGAAGCAAGTAAAGACTTCAGTCAAGCTCTCTGATATTCAGAATGAGCCTTAGTTGATACTAGACAGGTAGCTTTGGTCTTGTGATTTTAGCACTCAAACATTGCTTGAGTAGTGAAATCCCATCTGCAAAAGTTGTGCATATATGCATATGTTCTTTCATTTTCTTATCTGTCCCTGTTCACCTGTTTGAAGCTATTTCTTCCTCCTACCTTTGAAGTTTCGTACAAAATGTATGAAAACTTCTCAATTCAAACTTGGAATTGTTGTCTTGTTAATCTGCTCATACAGTTTAGTAACCTGTGGAGGAAGTGGCTCTGATTGGATGTGTGTGTGATGAGAACTGCATTTACTTCTGCACTGTTAGAAAGAAATTTTTAAAAAATGCTGGAAGAATATTTAATGAATTACATATTAGCCTATCGGGATTCCTCCTTATTGCAGATAATTTAATATTAGTGCTACTTCCTCAGTACTCACAACTGACCGTACTGAAACTATTTTGCAATGAGTTGCCACTGAAAGGCAGCTCTTTTGCTTTAAAAGAAATATCGATGTTAATTTTTTTCCTAGTTAGGGTGACAAAATAAGATTAAAGATGGAAAGGAGGATGAAACACCTTAGTAACATTGTCTCTTCTCTTGATTATTTTGTCTTCATTCCTTTATTCCATTATTCCATTTTGTCTGCATGCTATTATTTTGTGAGCTGAATGGATCCTTTTTGGATTTTTTTTTTCCTATTCTGTCCAGCTGTCCCTAGCCGTTTTTTGTGTTCAGGATTGTCCTTTACATGTGGGATACCTTATCTTGGAAAGAATGTGAGGCAACACTCCAAATTCTCCCAGTTTGTTTGATGTACATATTAAAGAGGAATTTAATCTTCTGCTGTGTAATCAAAGCCCTCACAGAATGCCTCAGTCCTTAAAGAGGAATGCAGTGCATATTCCCTCACAGGAGCACAGGATCAATTGAACAGATTCTTGATAGTTCTCTGACCTATGCCCTGTGTTCTACTTGTAATAAAAATAAAAAATTTCAGAAAACCTTATTTATAACACTCTCCTCTTGTTCTCTCCCCCTGTTATTCCCCGCCAAGTGTTCTGAGAATCTAAAAACCAAAATAATTTACTTTGACAATACAGAATCGTAAGATAAGACTAAAAGTCCCTGTCAGTAAGGTAGCAAGTTGCTATTCCTCTTCGTTCCTTCATCCACTGCTCATCCTAGTTTGGGAGTGTAATCATCCAAATGTTTGCTTTGAGAGAGTCTTCTTGCATTAGGTAGTCTTGCTGGTACATCAGTTGTCTAGGAAAGGGCCCTGATTCTAGAGGATGTAATGGGAAACTATTCACCAGTCTTAAGATATTGTCCTATTAAAAACAGCTTAATTGGTGTGTTAGTAAGAGATATTGAAAAACATTGCCAGGATGTTAATGGACCATACAAAAAAGAGTAGATCCCCTTCTGTTTAGTGGGGTTGTCAATAAGCAGAGTATATTCAAAACAACACCAAATATCAGTGTATGGAGTACTAAACAGCATGTTTGTTTGCAGCTTCAGGAAATTGCATGCTTGCTTTGAATTAATAATTATTAAAGCAACTTCTAGCATACCTTTTTTATTTGTTAAGATAGAATAGAGGGGTTTCTCATTCACTTTTGAGGCTTGTGGTTCTTCTATTGCCAAAGTTGCTGTGACGTTTTAGTTTTAAAACAGGTTTCCTTTTCTCTTCTTTAAGTAGCTAGTGATATAAATTTCTTTCACACACTGACAGTTTATTTTGTAACAATTTTAGGAGAGGATAATGGGTATTATTTAGAAGACTAAATAGTTACAAATATGGCATCAAAATCAAATGTTATTATTGTTAGTTTGTGGACATCTTAGTAAAGCTAAAACATGGGTTGAGAGCAATAAGCAGGATTTAGACTGGGAAATAATCCAGAGAATAATTAATTTAATACATATATTTGTTTTAAATATAGATCTAAGAAAGCAAAAAACTCAATAGATAAATCCACTGAAACTGATAATGGCTACGTGTCTCTTGATGGGAAAAAACCAGGCAAAGGCAGTGAAGAATGTGTGCAGGGCCATGAACGTCGGTGTGAAGTGATTAGGCCAGAAGAGACAGGGTGGAGCCCTTCCACAGTGAGAGATGCCTTGAGCAATCACAGTCACCACAAAGTAAGTGTGTTTGTTGCTTTTTATGATGCTTTTGATGCATTTTTATCTACTTTATTCTTAAAAATATTTTAAAAATGGAATTAGGCTTAGGGTCCTGTGGCCAAAAATTACAGTGAGTTGTCTTATTTCATCATATTCCTGGCCTTTCCTTTTTGTTGTAGGAGGAACATTAATGGTGTTTAAACGTTCTTTGGTATTCTGTATTTCAGTGCACAAGTTTGTGTGCTGTGCTTTATCTGTGGGTATTTCCTGACCAGGTAAACATTCTGTACCTTCTCTGATAGTCTGGGCATCTCTGGTCTGTCTCTGTGCTAAAATGGAACAAAGTTTGGATTACTGACAGTGAGTAATTTTAAGGTGATTCTGAGCATTTGCCTGTGAATCATTTTCCTTTTCCTTTTTTTTTTTTTTGATTGATCTGTGTGAAAGATGAGGAAAGCAGGATTTCCCTCCAAGTGAAATAGACAGGACTCTCTACAGTGAGGAGTAGGAATGAGAGGGAGTAATAGAATCCTTACAGAATCATAGGAAGTGAGCATGGAAGAAAGAAGAAATTTTAATTTGTCTGAGTCTTATTATCTCCTGGATATCCTGTATTCAAACTAACTCACATAAATGACCTCAGTATTCAACATGCAATCGCTAAGAACTTTATTCTTGTAAGAAGTGGTAAATGTTAACTTTGTTATACTGTTATATATGGCAATGTTATACTGTTGCTTTTGATTGGTTGTTGGTTTGGGTTTTTTTGTTTGGTTTGTTCTTTTTTTCATATGGATACATTTTCTCTAAGCCTATTTTGGCATGTTCAGTTTACAAAAAAATCACATTTAAAATAAGAATGTCATAATCTTGAGGCTAATGTGAACTAGGCCCTCCTTTGAAAAAGTGTTTATTTTGATGTTACAATTTCTATTCCATAATTTCTGCACTGCCAATTACTTTTGAGTCTTGAAAATGCATTAATGTCTGGTTTAGCTGAGCATAGATACCAGAGTTGTAGAAAGAAATTTGATTTATTACTGATGATTTGATTAGTCATTTGAGTAAGACTTAGTAAATATGACTCTGTGTCTTACTAATGCTGTATTTCTTGCACTAGGATACTCACAGGGCTGTGACAAATTTATCAGATGAAGTTTCTAGTGAGGAAGGGCCTGAAACTGGCTATTCTTTACGTCGCAATGTAGAACGCACTTCTAGTGATTGTACACTTCGAAACAGGAAATCTCACCATTATAAGAAACACTACCCTCTGGAGGTATGTTCATTTCTATTGCTTCTTGCCTATAAATCCTTGGAACCTCTTGACTTCTTATTGAGTAGGTATATTGAGCAAGCAGCTTGCATATACTTGGTTGCTGGCTGGAGATAGACTATGACATTTCCTCAGACTTTTTTTTCCTGTATTGGATTTTAGGAGTCTGTAAATTGGAAGTCATGCTAGTGAGGAACAGAGTTGTTTTGGTTTTTTTTGTTTTGTTTTTGTTTTGTTTGTTTGTTTTTTGCTTTTGTTTAATGACAGTGCTTTGAAATTAAGAGGTTGTAATCTAGTTTCTTTGAGCGTCATCCTATTTTTCAGTATGTTACAAGGAGCCTAAATATGTTCTGTAGATCTTGCATCAGGTTATGGTAACTCTGTTGCTGTCTCGTGACAACAGTAATTTCCTCTGGAAATTTGCTTTGTTACAGAAACAGTAGTAATTGGCAATATGCAAATTTTCAACATGGTACTGTTCCTGTTTCTCTCCATTTAGTATTTTGGATTCACTTGCTTTTTTGTGGAGAAGTCTGATTGACTCTGAGTTATAATTTCCTCGTGTTTGTTGAAACAGTAATATAAAATCTTGTCATGAAATCTTAACAAAATTGTTAATGCGTAAAAATACTGAAATTTTAAGAGACTTGATGACATTACATCTTATAATAGGGGATTTCACAGATTTCATATTAGCAGAATCCTTAATTGTAAGGACTCGGGCATTGAAAGAGAATGGGATATTTTATTGTAGTTTTGTTTATTTATTTATTATTTTTTAAAATTATGCTATTTTGCTAATGGTATGCAACTTCACAGATGTGGAACACTTTTTAAAGGCTTTATTGCTGTTTTGTCACTAAGGCTGAGCAAAGAGAGTAAAGAATAAAATCAGCACTGACAAAAGTCCACTGACAGATGGGTTTGATAGGCAGAGTCCCATGAGTAAACTCTCTACTTGATATAAGAAAAGTCTCTTGGAAGTGTTCAGATATTGCTTGCTCTGATCACAGCTGCAAAGCCTTGAAGTTGATGCTTTACATAAAGAACATTATTAGATAAGCTATTCTTATTTCTCATAGACTTTGGTTAAGAAGATCCAGAGTGTTAATTGATTTAAGTGTTTAATGCCTTTTGCATGTGTGGTTTGTGATAATGGCACTGTTTGTTTCATGTTACAGAAGATGTCCCTTCACTGTGTGCTTGTGCAGCCGTAGTGCTTCACAAGAGGAAGCAGAAAGATGCTATTACAGTTGATTTTTTTTTTTTTTTTTTCAGCTTAAATATATTTTCTCTTGCATAAAGTGCTTCAAAGCTAGGGAAGACTTTGTAGATACCTTCAGAAATTAGAGACAAAATGTAATCCATGTTTAGCTATGGCAGTACTGTTTTACATTTATTCCTCGTTCACTGATCTGACTGATGCAATGAAAGAGGAAGCTTTTCTTTCTTGCTACCAATTTGCCTCCCCCACACCATTACAAAGGAAATGAAACAATAGTTTTCGAATCAGTGAAAGCTTTCTTTGTATTTTAAAAAAATAAATTAGTGAAGTCAATGGATATACTCTCAAATTCTGTCCTACGTTTTCTTTTATCTTTGTGTTTACGTGTCTACTTAACTGTTGTTTGAGCAAGCTTTTTTAAATGTTCTTACTTTATTAACTTCAGGCCTCAGTGGTACCCAGAAGTGACTGCCTTCTATAAATATCTTCTTTTTTGCATTTTAAGAAAAAAATACTTCAGACTCTTTCTGCATTGGTGTTATCCCTCACTTTGTAAAAGATGGAGAAAGTTCAGATCAAATTTTTTCTGAACATTTCTTTACAAAATGGTTTACATAAAATACATTAAGCGTGGTTTTCAGAAAGAACAAAGAACATTTCTTCAGGTAGTAATGCACTATGAATCATATTAAGTTAGTATGTCTGCTGAAACATTGCTTAGGTTTTTGTTTCAGTGTAAAACATTGTGTGTGTGTTCTCAAGAGAAATTAGTAGAAAGAAATAAACTTTGTGTTAAGAGGGAATGGAAATTGCCAGAGGATGGCAATGAGTAGGTGGTACTGCTTTTAGTATTACACCCCGTCTTGCTGGAAGTGGATTCTGTTTATTCTAGAAAGTAGTTTAAACTGTGCATTGTTGTTCTGAAGACAACAGTAGATTGTTTCATGTGTATGTATTGGGAGATTTGAATGTCCCAAACTCAAGATTTTTCTTTCTTTATCTACGATCTAGGTAAAATTTGAGTTTACAAAGGCATACTTGTTTGTCAACTGCAGTTTGTTTAAAATAATTAAAATTTTATGTATAACTCTGCAGATTACACATGGCATTACCTGGCATTAGCTATGTGTACCCTTGCTTATTTTTCCCCTCTATACCTGATGCATTACTGTCTTCAAACAAGCTCACGCCATCTTTGAGAAGGTCTGTTAGTAGTAACAATGTGGTTTTAGGGACTCTGAGCGTCAGTTCCTCAGAAGTTTGAGCTATAGCTGGAGCTTGTGGCTTGATAATTGCTGTCAAATTCTAAACTACTGAGCTCCAAAAAATCTGTGAAGTACTTATTTCCTTTTAATAATGAATATGATTTGATTCTTCCTTATGTGACCCCCTCCCCAAAAAAGCAGGGGCCATGGACTGTTGCTTTTTTGGTACAGTATCTTAAAATGTGCAACTTCTTAGACACAATAAACATCCAAATCTTTCCAATGAGAAAGATAATGGATTAGAACCTAAAAATCCAGATAGACACAGGTTCACTGATTTGAACTTCTCTGCCAGGAAATGATGTGGAATAAAACAGCTACATTAATTCCAGTGGATATTTGGGTTTCAGGATACACCTAAATCAGGTACTAGCTGCAGTTCTCGGTGCTCAAGCTCCAGACAAGACTCTGAGAGTGCAAGGCCAGAGTCAGAAACAGAAGATGTGCTGTGGGAGGACCTCTTACACTGTGCTGAGTGCCACTCGTCCTGTACCAGTGAGACAGATGTGGAAAGCCCTCAAGTGAATCCGTGTGTGAAGAAAGAGTACAGAGATGACCCGTTTCATCAGGTTGGTGTCCACCAATTTTGGTCTTTTACTCTACACATAAACTCAGTGTTGCCTGTTTTATCATATGTCACAGAAGGCCTGGGACAAAGACCTATATTAAATGGAAGTATCAAAGCCAAAGTGATTTGATAGAATTAAAAGAAGGAAAACTTGATTTCTGCTACTCAGTCATTAATTTGTCAAATGAAGAGAGTATGACAATATATCAAAATAGCCTGTAGACTATTTGAGTGTTTGAATCTTAATTCTAGTTTAGGGAAAGTACTGATTACGTTTCCTCTTTGATAAGTGGTTCTGTTTAGTTGTTTATTTTTCTGGGGGTTTGTTTGTTTGTTTTGTTTAATTTTTTGTTGTTTGGGTTTTGGTGGGTTCCCCCCGTTTTTTTTTCTCTAGTGGCATTGCTTTTTATAAGCACATATCAGACAGCTTTCTGTTTGCTTATTTTAAAAGGTATATATAGGAAAAGCAAACAGAAGGATAACACATGCTTCATGTATATGTGTATGATATCATGTGTGTATTATACATGTCTAAATTCTATTCAGTTAAAATTTTTTTTAACCTTAAAGTTAATAATAGCAATTTGAATTTCATGCAGCCTTTTTTATATTTTTAGTTCTTCCTGCTTGCATTCCATTAAACACTAAGCCTTGGAGTAGTGAGTTGAATTGCAGTGTATTTATTGAGTAGATGAGTTGAGAATTTTTCTATTTGATTGCAGATTGTAAGTTTTTGAGTTTCAGCTCCTGGTGCTGATACTCCCTCTAGAGGGAGAGCTTGGAAAACCGTGGTTAAGAAAAACCTGCAACAAATATTTATGATGTTCTAATAATATAAATCATTTTTTCTTCATTCATTTGAAATAAGGGATATAATTGAGTACTGAAGAGATTAAAAAGATTTCAGATCAATACTTACAAAGCAAGTGATAAAATGAAAATAAAGCTTTACTTTTGATCAATGATAATTAAAATCTAAAAATAATAGCATGCTGTTGCCCCTGCCAGCACCACCACTTCCAGCAGTGTGATGCACATAGTGCCAGGTGACTAAACTTGAAAGCAGTTTTAATCTCCTGAGTGGGAGAGGAGGAGGGAGACAGAACTGAGGAAAGTCAAGAAATGGCCACAGCATAACTTGTCCCCTTAACATTTTCCCATATCCATTAGTTCTCACTTGGCTTTGGTTTGAGAAGAAGGTCCCTGAGCTCTAAGTGCAATCAGTAGATGAGTGTGGGATTGCTTGGCTCTAGGAGCTGCCTGTACTGATTAGACACCTATTGCTCTCTGAGTCTGGCCAGATACAGTGTGCACAGGGGGTCTTTATCCATAACAAGGATTGGGAAGTATACAAATATCAAGAGTGCATTAAACAATTGTTTCCCTTAGGCTTAACCTGAGAAGAGTGCTTTTCAGAGTGTTAGAGGGAAATAAATAATAATAAAAAAATTCATTAAATGTGTCAGAATTATAAAATTACTTATAAATGGAACTTTGTTTTCATATTTCTTTCTCCTTTGATATGTTTGAGTGAAAAAGAAGCCAATAAATCCTTAGTCACATTAACTAATCCCTATTACAAAATGGAGTATGGAGAAGGAGAGATCTCTGTTCTCACAACTATTTCTTGGAAAAGAAGGGGGATGATTTTGAGGAATGAGGTTAACATATAGTAGAAGTAAATGCTATATAGCAATATAGCATTTTATAGCAATATTTGTGTCAGTCTAAAGTGTTTTGGTTTGGGCATTTTTTTGTTGTTAGTATATTGCTGACAAAGGCATACTGACATGAAAAAAGATTAATTCTGATGGAAGATACTCCTTGTCTTTCCCAGAGTCATTTGCCTTGGATCCACAGTTTGAATCCAGGATTAGAAAAAATAAGTGCAATTGTATGGGAGGGTAATGACTGCAAGAAAGCAGATATGTCTGTGCTTGAAATCAGTGGTATGATAATGAACAGAGTGAGTATTTGTTTTGCTTTATGCAAATACTGTATTTAGAATTGTAAGCACTACCACTATCACTACCAAGCTTGGTTTATGGTTGGGGGGTGTGGTTGGTTGGTTGTGGGTTTTTTAAGTTGTGTGTTTTGTTGTTTGTGTTATTAAGTATCTGTTATTCACATTATTGTTATATGGCTTACATCACACTGATTTACTTGTTAATACCAGATTAAAGAGCTACCAAATCTTCAGTGTCTGGACAAAAAAAGGTGTTTGCATTGTTAGGTGCTTGCACACATAGCTAGCCTCAGTTTTATTGATACATGCTGTGAATATTCATGTTTATTGCCTTGATTTCGATGAACAAGTAATTTATTGAGTTATGAATAAAGATCTGCGTATCTGGATGCTAAAGTTAGGATTGGAAAAGAAAGCTTTCCTCTTTAGGAAACAAACCTCTAAGAGGATGAGTGGGATGTTCTCACTAGTCCTCCCTCCTTTCTCCTAGTACTCCTCTTCAGGAAACAGTTGGAAATGCATTTAGTTGATATTGTGCTCTTTTTCAATATAGACAACATGGGTATTTTGTAGAGTTGGTCACAAAATCCAAGCACAGCTGAAGAAAACTCTCACTAGTTCTGACAAGTTGATACTTACTCTCTCCAACTTGTTAAAAAGCAATGTATTCACAAACCTAGTTCTGATCTCTGCTTGACTCAGAGACTTTACAGGTGTGGATGCGATGCACAGCAGAGATAAACTCACCAAGCCATAGCCAGCACAACAGAGCTGCAGTCTTGTCTGCACTGTAAACACTTTGATTCCACTAAAAAGGGTACAGCCTTAACCAGAAATAGGAGCAAGGTAAAGTGTCCAAGCAGCACAGTCTGACTGGCCCACTTGGTTAATTCAGCATTCAGTGAATTTCTAATGCAGGAATATGCACTGGAGTTTAACTGCGGTGTTTTACTGTTGGGTTTTTAAATTACTTGTCTTATTTGGCTCCTGTGCATTAAGTGCTCTTTGAGGACTTCCTCATTTATCAGTAGTAAAATGGGAAGATGATTGGTTGAAGTTTTCATGTAATTTGCCAGATTATAAAGTGTTGTGATAAAATGAAGACATTAATGTTTTGTTTATTGACTTAATGACAAAATCATTCCGAAGTTAAATATATACCTTTTCTTTTGTTTTTAGGTGAACAGCTATATACCAGGAATTGGTTATCAAATTTTTGGAAATGTCATATCTTTAATCTTGGGTTTAATGCCCTTTGTCTTTCGACTTTCCCAAGCTAAAGATTTAGAACAACTAGCTGCACATTCTGCCACTGAGCTTTGCATGACTGCATTTGGATCAGATGGAGATGTTTTGGTTCTCTCAATGGTTATTATAAGTTTTGTGGTCCGGGTGTCTCTAGTGTGGATTTTCTTTTTTCTGCTCTGTGTAGCAGAGAGAACATATAAACAGGTATGAAAACAAGCCAGGAGATTTCATCTGAAGCAAACCAAGGTTTAATGTTTGTATTTTTTGACTTTGTGGATATTTTAAACTTGTTTTCTTCAGCACGCTATGAGTGATAGATCAGTGATGATAAACACTTCAGTGGGCTTGCAGTTTGGGAGATGACTCCAGTGGACTGAAGTCTCTGTAGCTAAAAAGTTTTTTGATGGTGTTTTGGTTTGTTTTTTTTTTTTCCCCTGGAGAGAATTCCTAAGGG
Organism: Corvus cornix cornix; assembly: GCF_000738735.6. Taxonomy (NCBI): domain Eukaryota; kingdom Metazoa; phylum Chordata; class Aves; order Passeriformes; family Corvidae; genus Corvus; species Corvus cornix. The sequence continues at coordinate 11,339,186 of NC_047057.1, read as the reverse complement.
AAAACTGGCTCAATGCATTAACCCAATGCTTAGTCATGTCCCAGGTTGTCTCACGTTTCCACAAAGAGATGTAGTTTCAGGAAAAGAGCTCTATAAATTTCCAGTGTGTTTCATTCAAAACCTTCAATTTAATTCATAAAATCATAGAATGGTTTGGGTTGGAAGGAACCTTAATGATCATCCCGTTCCAACCCCCCTGTCATGGACAGGGACACCTTCCACTAGACCAGGTTGCTCAGAGCCCCATCCAGCCTGGCCTTGAACACTTCCAGGGATGGGACATTCAGAACAGTTCTGTCCATCCGTGGCCAAGGCCCTGCCTGCTTCATTGTTAGATCAGTTCTGTGGCTGGAGATGGTGAGAGCTGCTCTCTGAAGTAATACACCATGGCTTGTTACTGCAATTGAAACTTCGGAGAGCAACCTTACTAGCTGCAGCATATAAATACTTACTGGTCTGCAAAGGAAACATTTTTATACTTTCTGTTCTCAAATTATAGTCAAAATATGTGATGTAATACAGTAGAATAGAATTAACCTGCTTCTAATAATGATTTTTGTTGAAAGGATCTCCTGTGGTATAGGTGCTTTCTAATGAAATTAGAAAAGGCAGGTTTGGGTTTTTTCCCCAAGTTTTAAGAGCATAGCAGATCTGTTGTCTAAAGTTTGAGTAAAAGAACTCAAAGTGTAGCTAAATTTTGTTAATCATTGGAATATGGAGACTTTTAAAATGTTGTAGTGCATTTCCTCTTTTTAATAATATACTGCTGCACTTATTTCTGGTTTATATTAACTTATTTTCATTTTTGCTGGTATGTTGTACATTACTTTGATGTATTTATTGAGGCCTTTTCTCTTATTTTTTTAGTGCCTCTGAAAATCAGTTAACAGTTAAGGTAATTTTATTTTCTTCTCTGCAGAGGCTACTTTTTGCCAAACTTTTTGGTCATCTAACATCTGCCAGAAGGGCAAGAAAATCGGAGGTTCCTCACTTCCGCTTGAAGAAAGTGCAGAATATAAAAATGTGGCTTTCTCTCAGGTCCTATCTAAAGGTAAAATAATGTATATTTTTGCTTTAATAAGAATTTAACACATTTAATAAATTTTAAACATTTAAAAATACCATATGATTATGTTCTAACATAAAATATCTCCTATGCTGCTGGTGGAAGGTTGGTGTTGTAGTCTATTTCCTCCTGTACACTCACTATTGGTGCATATGTCCCATAGTTGCTTCAGTTTTGTGACTCTCGGCCAGCAGTGCCTGCAGGCAGACAGATTTTGAGAAAGTTGAAGTTTGGTTTTCACCTTGGATTAAAGCATGAGTGTGCTCAGAGTTGGAGTCTTGTCTTAGTAATGCCAGCTGAAAAGTTTTGTGAAAATGTTGGGTAAAAACTGACCACTTGTAGTATATGCTGACAGTATCTTATTGTAAGAGTCTTATCAGTTGGTATCATTAACACAAGGAATTTATAAAGCAAGACAGTTCATGTGTATTTGTGTTGTAAGTGTATGTGTGCCAGGTGAAGCTAGAAATGGTGTCTATGTAAGACATTCTGATCCCTGAAATCTCCTATCAGTAGTTTTTACAAGCAGGAAAAGGTTTACGAAAACATTAAGGAATTACGGTGTGGAGGCTGGAGAGCATGGAAAGCAGGAACTATAAGCAAACAAAGTTTAGTATGGTGCTGGTGGGGTGAGGAGGATAACATCACTTGGATGATAGAATGTAGTTTTGGTGTTTTAAATTTCTGCAGAGGGTTGTGGAGAGAATGTCTTTCCTTCTTTCCTCGCAGCCACACCTATGTATTCCACCTTTTGTTGTGCCACCAGGAACATTTGTATAATAATGTGGCTAGCAAAAAAGTGGTCAGAAGCAGGTGCAGAGGGAACTGACCCAACTGAGAAATAAACAGTGAAGAACAGTGGGATTCTTACTACTTATGCTAAATACCAGTGCTGATGGGGTGGGGTTTCACTCACATGTGCATATCCTGTATTTTCAGCGTCGAGGTCCTCAGCGCTCCGTGGATGTCATCGTTTCATCTGCCTTCCTACTGACTATCTCAGTTGTGTTCATCTGTTGTGCACAGGTGAGGAAATTCTACTTGTAGAGAAACAACCATGACTTAAATAGCTTTCAAAACAGTTTTGAGTGCCTTTTGCACAGTGATTTCTAGTAAGTTAGAAGACCCCAGGGAAAAACCAGTAATAGCTGTTACAGCTTTTCAGAATGGAGCTCCATTTTGTATTGTTCATTTCATCTACTTTAGCATGTTTTTCTGTAATAGCGAAATAAACTTATTTATAGCAACAAATTAGAGGACTGGGAAATCACCCACAGTGTGGAGTCTGACGAGGGCAAGTGGTGGATTCTGCACCTGGGACAATGTGATTCTTGGGAGTGTCCTGTGCAGGACCAGGGATTGGCTGTATGATCCTTGTGGGTCCCTGCCAGCTCAGGATGTTCTATGATTCTGTGATACCACTGTTGTATTTTAAATCTGTGTCCTCCTTCATTTTTCATTGTGGTTTTTGGAACACTTTTTTTTTTTTTTTCTTTGTAACATTTTGCATCAATACACATTTTCTTCTGTAAAGGCAGTTGATAACTGAATTTGGTTGATGCTTTTTTGTGAGAAACAGGCTTGTTGGCTATATTTGCCTGCCCTCTAGTGGAAAGTCTTTTAGTAAGCAAATCTATGTTTAAAGATTTCTACTGCTTAAGATTTGTCTTTGAGCTACTGTTTCAAAATATAGGGGATCTTCTGAATGGCTTCTGGTTGTATTTTCTTTCCAATTTCTAATTAACTCTATTGTGTTTGCCTGGTAGCTAACGATATTTTATCAAGAATGTAATTTATATAAAATTTAGTACATGTGAGGCTGTATTTTGTTTTTTATCCCATGTAGTGCCTTTGCAAATTTGAACAGGAGTTTAAAATTGTCTTAGAGTGTGGTTTTTTATTTATCTTTTCTCAGACCTCATATCTTTAATACAGTGTTGATTTAAAATTGAGTCAAATTTTATAGGCCTCAAAACCTTCCATATATTTATTACTGGGAAATGTTTCTTGAAGGTGTGGAGATATGTAACTATCTTCTTGTATCATAGTGTAATTATTATTTCAAATTAAATTTTGATTTCTTTTCTCTTTATTTTTCAGCTACTTCACATGCATGAGATCTTCCTTGATTGTCACTACAATTGGGAACTCGTAATTTGGTGCATTTCACTAACTCTTTTTCTCTTAAGATTTGTTACTCTTGGATCTGAAACAAGCAAAAAATACAGCAATACCTCAATATTGCTAACTGAGCAGGTGAGAATTTGCATATACCTATATTTTTATATCTAAACAACTCATTCATCTGGTAGGTCTCAGGCCTTGTAGATTTATTAAAATAGTTTGGATTAGGGAGTTAATTATAGGGAAGTGAAGCAACACACTGCAACCCAAAGTTCAGTTTCTGAGATAAATGTTTGACTTTATCCCAACTTCTGTTTAAGTGAGTGGGCTTAGAGGTACCATCTCCTTTGATATAATTTAACATCTTACAGAACACAAACATAAAAAGTAGTTTTCAGATAGGAAAAAAAACCCTGGAATCTCAGTATTGGGTGGGTGAGTAAAAGATTTGAAAACAAACTTACCCTCTGTGAAGTGAGTTGCTGTTTCCAGCCCGATAGCTTAGGATGGCTAGGTTGCATGGATTACATATAGCCTCCTCTAGACTCCTTGGAAATTTTTTTTTTTCATTCATCTTTCAAGCTTGGCTTTGGGTCTATGTGTGTTTCTTCTCAGGAATGTTCTGGTTGGTGTTTGTAGTTCAAACTTCCCTCTCTGCTCTGCCTGGCACTGCTGATAGTTTTCTGAGCTAAGCATGTTCAATTAGGGAAGAAGAAATCTCTTTCTTGTTAAGTTTCACACTGGTCCAAAACAATCTCTTTAGGGCAAGGTAAATAGGCAGTTTCAGAAACCTTCACAGGTTTCCTACAGAAAATGTGTTGAAGTAGAATAAAGTCTTCCAAACTGTGTGTCCCAAAGTTGGGATGTGAGGCCTCTGACAGATGATATAAATGATTTATTCTGCCTTTACTGAAGATGATGAGGCTGGACATGGAGAAGCCAGACTGCCCGTCTGCCTTGTCCTGAGTGAGATATTTTGCACCATTCTGAAACCTTTCAGAGTTCCTGAGCCTGGAGAGCTTTGCATGGTTCTGTTGATTTTCAGAGTACAAATAGCCGAATGTCCCAGTGAAGTTTGTCTGCTGTTCCTGGAATGAAAATGGAGGGAAGTGTTTGGGATAAAGATTGGAAAAAAATGCAGAGAACAAGGGGAGAGAGATTGCCAAGCCTTTATTTTGCTTTCATAGGTTCCTATACTCTGCTCTTCCTGGGATTCAGTGTTTGAACATTTTAGTCTAGTATGGACATTGAAAGAAACACTTTCTGTATGTCCTCAGAACTTAAAGAAGTGCTATGTCATCAAACACTTATCTTTGCATTGAATCCAGCTTATAAGTCTTTTCCCTCAAAAATACCTGACAGCTTTATGAAATGAAAACCAAAGTAGAATTCACAATTGTTTCTCAGAAAATTAAAAGGATACACTTCACCCTGGGTAGAGCTCACTTTCATTTGCTAGAGCTGGGTACTACAGCACATTTACAGTGCTCTTGAGACAGACTCATGAAAGTCTGACATTTTGGCTTTTCAAGAGGGGTGAAGCTGAATAAATTGACTGACACTCACTTTATCTAAAAAAGCACATCTGATCCAGTGTCTTGGAAAGCAACACAGTAGAGTTATTAGGCTCACTGAGAAGAGAACAAAGCTGAAAACAAATAGGAAAATACAACAACATTAACAAAAAAAGACAAATGAGTCTCAACTCCCAGATTCAATTTAAATGCTCCAAGGATAAGACGAAACTGCAAATTCTACTTTTGCAAGCAAAGTTCTAGGCACTTCTGTGTTCTTTATATTCAATCTATGAATTTCATGATTGGGAGTCATGATGGGAAACTAAAAGGGATCTTTTTGACTGTATGCTGTTTGGTTGTAATTTTTCAGGTCCTTCTGAAAGTGTTTTTAATTGGTCTTGTAAATCTGTGAGCAAAATCAAGTGTATGGTCTGACCATAGTTGTTATTTTGCCAGTTTTGGGTCTCAAAATATGTGTGGTAGATGGCTGTGCATACACACTCCTCTCCTGATGCCATGTTTGTTATTGAAATTAAGGAAATCATAATAGCTCTTAAAAGAGGTTTGAATCTTCCTAGGGTTTTCAGGGTTGCTAATTAAAGCCTTTATTCTTTGTTTAGTCCTGCTTATAAATATTGAATCGTTGAAATCAGTAGTTTTATATTTAAAGATTGGAATCTCTTTGCCTCTGGAAGCATAATTTTAGTTTAAAATGCAATAGTAATAGATAGTTCACGACCTTAATATGCCTTGGAATATATTAGGCATAGGTTTTGATTCTTAACCTGTGTAAGAAAGTGGTCTTTTTAGGGAGATCTGATAATATTCAGTTACTTGTTTTAGATGTCTGTGGACCGTATTTCAATAACCACCATACAACAATGTGGTTAAGTATATCATAGCATCATATAGCATCTCTTCCTTTCTGTAGTCAGGTGTCATCTGAAGGACTACTTCAGCACGTTGCTAAATTGTTCATTTTTTATTTTGAAGGTTTTCATCCTAAAATAAAATTCAGTGGCTTTTCAAGACACTTTTTCCTTTGATTTGCTTTTGTTATGCAATAGAAAATAAAAAAACCTAGCCTTTGTCTGATCTTGGGTATCAAAGATAGGCTGTTTGAGAATGAAAGTTGATGTTTCAAAATTACTAAAAGGCCGAAAGAGAGCTAATTTGAACTCTTAACTTTCTCAGAAATAATGACCTGAAAAAGTCTGCTTCACAGAAATATTGAAATGTTCAATGTACTGTTCTCCTACAGCAATGAAGAGTTTAATAATTTTTCAAATACTTCAAGGCACTGGAAAGATTGATTTTTCTGCGTTCAAGGTGCTCATGAAGTACTAAATTATACTAGAATCTTTTAAAAGAAATTACACTTTAGCAGAATTATGTTTTAGCATTTCATTCTGTTCAATAACTTTTGAGGATGTTAAGTCTTGTAAGGTCTGCCCACTTGTATAAAACCCTTCTGGAGATGAATTGTCAAACCTCAGGCAACTCTTGAATGAGGAAAAGAAATTACATAAACCTTACCTATGTTGGTGGTTTTTCTTGCCTAATTTATAGATCAGACTAAACTTTAAAGTCGGTGCTATAATAATGTCAAATGTAATTTGTTATATCATAAGGATTGTGTTTTCCTATGGTGCTGAGCCAGTACTTGTTCTTAAATATTAAAAAGGAAACAAAAAATTTGCTTGCTTGCAGAATTGTCATTGCAGTTTTGTCATTTGGCTGCTGAGTAATCACTTTGTTGAAATATTGAATATTTCCAAATTAATTCCTTTAAATTCTGAGTTGGTGGTGATACTTGTGTTTTTGTTTTCAATCAGATAAACTTGTACTTGAAAATGGAGAAAAAGCCTAATAAGAAGGAGGAACTGACACTAGTGAACAATGTTTTAAAGCTTGCTACTAAGTTATTGAAGGTAAGAATTAAAATAGTATTCCCATATTATAAAAAAGAAGTAGAATAGGTTGGTTAAAGAGTCACTTGTGTGACTTCTGCAGGCAGTAGGGTGTTTTTTTGGTTTAAATTTGCCCCATGCCGCTTTCACAGTGATGCTGCTTGTTCATACGCTGCAGTCTGTTATGTTGCAGATTGTGGATTGCAAATTACTATTACATCCAATAAGTTTTTATTCTTTAGCTGTATATTAGCAGTGTGAGAGAAAGTACTTCAGGGTGGACAGGATGATGAATGCTTGAGAAATAAATGATGTAATTTTATTGTCTGTTTTGAGTGTCAATATAGTGGTGATTTAAGACCTTGTGGCCTCACTCTACCACACACTGAACTCTGGTCCCTTAGCCTGTTGATTCCCATGTGCCAGGGAGCAACCCTTAAAATGAAGCTAAACCTTGGTTTAATATGGCCAGCCAGAAGCTGAAATCAGAGGATTTCTTCTAGTTAGATGAGTAATTCCCCCCACCAGCACACCTTGAGCAAGGTGTGTGCTGGTCCCCTCCTCTAAAACGATACACAGCACTTTCCGTGAGAGGACTGATGGAGTCAGCGAGGACTCAGTGCTGACAAAGCAACAACTTGAGAGTTGTGTTGCAGCAATAAGGAGAGCCAAAGTCAGGGACTATCTCCTGGTGTAGGAGTAAGGGACTACAGGGCTTTTACGATCTGGTTGTGGAGCAAACGAAAGGAAGTATGCTCAGTGCATCAGGTGGTCAAAGGATACTGTGGATGCAGAAAGGTTCTCTGGATTCAAGGAGAAACTGGATGAGTAGAACAGACAAAGGCCAACAGGTTCATGCTATCATCTCATGAGCTGAAGTGTTTGTGTGCTGTGAGAATGTGGGTGGGTTGGATGGCGATCAACTCTTGGTCGAAGTTGCTTCCATTTTTTCGTGCTCTTTTCAGTGTTTCAAAAAAAGTGTTTGTGTTTTACTCTTGCCAGAAGTGTATCAACTCTCAGCCTTTTCCAGTGGGGGACTTGGCTTTTGTGGCACAAATCCCAGACTCAGGCCATCGCTTAGTTACTGTAAAAACGTAGTGAAAAGTGAGATTTCCAAGCCACCTACTATGAGCTTAAAATAAATTCTTGGTAGTTAGTGATCAGCACAATTACATACTTCATGTCCAGTAGCTAAATGGGCTCAGGGTTTTTAAAATTTGATTTTGATCTTTAAACTTTTATAAAGACTAGATTCTGTTGAATATTCTTATTGTTTTCTTATTCACAAAATTGATAAGATGAATCCAAAATCTAAAAACTTTTTCCTTAAAGAATTTCTCTGCTGTCCTTCTTAGAATCATGTCTTTTGTATCTTTTGTATTTGCAGCTGAGTTTTATACCACATTACATCTAAATGAAAAGGTTGTTCATTCTTATTTCACCTTTTTGAAAGAAGAGTCATAGCTTTGAAATTCTTCTTTTTTAAGAAAGAGTTTATAAGGCCTTTTTCAAGGCCCAGGATGTAATGCAGGAGAGGGATGAAGATGAATTTAAAGCTAGAAAATATGAATGACCAAAGCAGTGATAGTTGGTAGACTTTATATAATCCACTCTTATATTTTAAAACTCATTTTTCCTTCCTTTATTTGATGTATTTCTCGGCCAGAAAAGTTTGGGTGACTATATCCACACACAATTAATTGAAAATTGGTGAAATAGCATCTTTGTTGAAGTTTTATTACAGATTAATTTGGGCTAATTTTTTGTTCCTTCCAATAAAAAAAATGTAAAGTATTGGCAGTCCAATGATTATTAGGATTTTTTTTTCCTTTATCATCCTTTTCTGGCTGTATTGATCAGTAGTTAGTCTCAAAATTAATGGAAAAGGAAGAAAATTGCAATAGGAAAGACATTTTTGTTAATTTTCATAGTTGTGAGGTAGTCTTCTGTCATTATGAAAAATCTTCCTTTTGTTATTTTTTGTGGTTCTGCTGCTTATCAGTTCTTTTAACACTGAAGGTGATTTCTGGAAAATTATAAGGAATTCTAAGATGGTGGCACCTAGCTCTTTATTTTCTTGGCTTCATGAGCAGATTGGTAGATGCTGTACATGGGTAGCCTCCAATTTTTTGAAGGGTTATTAAGACAACAGCAGTCAAGTCAGTTAATGTGATGGATATTTTCCTGCACGTTGTGTTTTATATGCAGAATAATAGGAGAGTGTTTTACTTCACTGGGTCTTGAAGACTTCATAAAGTGTCTAATATTGCACAATACATATGTGAACAAAACCCCCTTTGTGTAATTTTTATTTTTTAACAATGCTGTTGTTTTGCATTATTAGGAACTGGACAGTCCCTTTAGGTTATATGGGCTTACAATGAATCCACTGCTTTATAACATCACCCAAGTTGTCATCCTGTCAGCTGTTTCTGGTGTCATCAGTGACTTGCTTGGATTTAATCTGAAGGTAAATATTTGAGAAGCATCCTTTTTTTCACTATGTTCTTGTAGATGGAACACATATTGTAGCATAGTTAATTCTGAACCAGGCTAACTAGAAGATCTATTGTTTGAAAACTTACTAAATTATTAAATTAAAGCTATATCAGAAGAATAATGTATTTGTCAGACCAGCCCTTTAAACTTTTTTTTTTTCATTTTGTGGCTTGGTAACTTCATTTAGGACACTTAATTACAAGAATTCTTGACACAAATACAGAGACACTTATAAATACAAAACCTTCCTTAACTTTTCTTCATATCCCAGATTTGATTTCTCTCTCTAATTCCTCACTGTTGACTCTGTAGCTCTTAAAGGGAGGCAGACACAGCAGGCTATCCGTCTTGCACAAGCATCTTGCACAAGCTTGTAGTTGTCACAAAGCCCTTTACTGGCCATCAAGTTTGCTTACATCTACTGTCTTTTTCTTGTTTAGAAGTAAATGAATGTAAAATGTATTTTGTGTGTCATTAGAATACGCAGCAAGTGCAGTAAGAAAAAAAGATGTGGTGGTATTGCAGTTCTGGTAAACAGAAACAGTTTGAGAAATAAATTGATGTACTGCTCTAATTTTTCCAGCTCTGGAAGATCAAATCTTGACAATATAGAAAGATGATGAGACAACAGAACACAGTGTTATAGAAAAGCTCATTGATGGACAAAACTGCCTCACAGCAGCCACCGAATCTGTATCTCAGACGCTACAACCTCTTCAAGGAAGTCATTTGGAAAACCGAAGTGTTTACATCTGTCTTGTGCAATCTTTATATTTATTTCATCTTCTCACTGGTTTAATGTTCGTTCTAGTTGACATTTATGTTTTATTTTCAAATTACTTGCTTAGTTTTGGAAAGGGTCAGATTTAGGAAGGGTCAAAAACTGTGTGTCTGAGAGTTTGAAATCCTGAACATTGGTTACACTAAATTGCGCTTTCTGTTAAAGCTGAAGCCAATGCTGAACATTTTTAGTTACCAGTAACCCTATATGGAAGTCATTTGATTTTTGATAGTGTGGTAAAATTGCTTAGAATATTTCATTTGCACCAGTCATTTATGAGGACAATGTCAATAGATGTTTGGTTGCAATAGAAAAGTGAGACATGTTCAAAAAATAAAGTACTGACTATACAGTATGACAGGTAGCAAAAATGTTTTATATTGCTATTAGAAACAAGTGGGTATTTCTAGTATTTTGAGTAATTCCAGGATCTAAACTCATATAGGCTGCAGTTTAAATATCCTGGGATATTAAAAAGGTATTATATAAGAAGTCAACAAGTGTTCTTTGATAACACACTTATTAGAGCAATAATTGTAAATTTATTACTATGCTGTATGATATTTTGATAAAAATTAAATATTGTATTTATTTGAAATACTAGGCTGTTCTGTGCAGCTCTGACTGTGCATGTGCACTTTTTATTGTTACTTTTAATGAAAAACTTTATACATATAAATGTATATTAATTGGGATATATTATGGTGAACTATGGAGGAGTATGTATTATATGTTGAAGTTGAATATTTAAACAAGCAAGTTATTTACTGGTGAAAGGAATGCTTTGAATGAGTGAGCAAATGATAGATACTCTCCTCTTGTACGCTATAGTATATGCCATTCGTACCACACTGAAGTTTAAGAACAATTAAACACAGAGAACAAGTTGCTCTGGTGAGCAGCAGAGCTCACAAAGCCTGGTATTTGGCAGGTTTGTGTCTTGAAATAACTCCCATTCCTCCCCAGCAGGTGTCATTCCCTTGTGCTTTCTGCTGGGGTTTCCAACACCTCTCCCTCTGCCTGCTATCCCTGCCTCCCACAGGGACCAGTCATATTGACTCGTGGTTCTTCAGTGTGACAAAAATAATGTATCCATCCCTGTGGAATTAAGCAGCTTGGAACAAACTTCCCTTCTACAAATTATTTTGGGAGGATTATTACCACCAGGCACAAGTATTCTTACATTTTATGTTTCTAAAATACTGGCTTCATACTGAAAAATTGCAAGAGTCTGGACATTGCACTATGTTTGCTAATCTTCAGAATCTTGAAAGATTGGAAGTATTGAATCTTAAACTTATGTGGTATAAAAATATTTTTATATATAAAGCAACACAAACAAGCATTTTGTATTTTATTTGCCTCTGTACTAATGTTTAATAATGACCAAAGTGCATTCTGGTTTTTGGAAGAATGTATTTACTGGAGCTTTAAGAACATACTATATTTAGTTTCTCATGTGAAAACTTCAGCTGCCTCTGATCTGTTTCTCCTTTCTCTGTTGTTTGACGTTGGGATTGTTTTTAAAAATTAAATACATTTTATACACAGTTTTTTCCAAATTACGGTACAGACCTACACAGAACTTAATTTTGCACAAAATATACTTTAAAAAAAAAAAAAAAAGAACAGCAGGAGTTCTATGGGTGATAAAAGATAAGGCTGTTGATTTTACAGCCTGTCATTATTACAAAACCATTCTTTAGAGTGGAATTATTTTTAGAAATGTGAAATAGTGAATATATGGCTTTCATTACTTTTAAAAAAAAAGGAGAGAGAAAACACTGCAGTTTGGGTTGAAGGTGTAAAATTAGTTTAACCATGTATACCTCAGCAACTAGCACTGTGCTGGATTGTTGCACTAACAAACGGCGGCTTGGGGAAAGTAAAACATTTGTGAAATGAAATTAAAAATAATAAAAACCTTTATTTGCTACCCTTAGGTACATTCATTATGTTAAAAATGAGAGAGGTTTATTCTCCATCCCTCAATGTGGAAAGTCCAGTATAAGAATAGAGGCAAGTAGAAATATGGCAGTTCTTGCGTGTTAACTGTTATTTTTTGCCCCGTGTTTTGTAACTGAAAGTGTGATCAGGCTTGGAATAAAGCTTTCTATGGTTGATGGTAAAAAAGAAAAAAAAAATGCAGTGAGCTGTATCTTTTAGTATGTCCAGCATATTTCTGTGTCTGCCTGTTTTGATTTAAATCCATATTATTTAAATTAAAGCACGTTTGGGAAAGAAACCTGCGCCCGGAATGCAAATGATACAGAATATCATGTAGAACAACCTAAGTTGAAGTACAGGTGAAACGCAGAAAGATACTTTAATAATTTGATTAGTTCTTCATGTCATCTTCTAGGAATGGGACATTTAAAACACCTTGGGTAGCTACCAAGTTTAGTAACTCCCAAAAACTTCTCTGTATTGCAAGCGTGTTTCATTCCAGGTAATGTTTAAGGATATTACTGGTTCAGATTTCACAGGTCCATCTTTGGCATCCAGCAACAAACAGTAGAGAGAATTATCTTTTTTACAGATGGTGGTAGTAGGCTGCTGCTGTTGTCTTTACTGGATACTTCAAACCCCAAGGCATCCAACTTGTCTGTTGGAGGGAAAAGGAGGAAAAAGGTTGTTGGTGTTGCAGGTCTACCCACTGCTGCCTCCTTAGGTAGGCTTTTGTTATGCGTTTCTCGGTAGTGAATTTCCCTCAGTAGGAATGTAAGAGAAGGTTTTGAAGGAGGAATGCATGATTCTTTGTTCTCAGTCCATAAAGCAATCTCATTTTTACTGCATGACTGCACAAAATATATCTGTATTGGTGCAGGAGGTGGGGAAGAAAATCTTTTAGTAATAAATAGCAGCTGACAAAGTCATCGTTTCCAGTGGGGAAAGCTGTCATCTCTTCCAATTTAGTTCTTGCAAGACAGAAGAGGAAATAATTTTGAGAAGGTGCCCATGTTGTTTGTTTTGTTAAAAAAACCCCACAAGAGTCTTCACTCATACTGTGGCTTTCCTCTTGAATACTGCCTTTGTACCTTGTCAGTCTTGGGGAAAGTAGTAAGTCTCTGCTGGGTTGTTCGGATCCTGCTTTGCTGACACTGCCATTTCCTGAAAGTCACCATCATCTTGTCATTGGTGATGGATAGAGCCTGCACATGTCCTTTGAAGTCCCTTTATGGAGGGTGTTCAGACAGGAGGTGATCTTGGGCAATTGTGCTGTGCCTTGGGGAGTGTCTGGCTGCAAAACACCTGGAGATACCTGCGTTGCCAATGTTCCTGACTGGGTTGATAGAGGTGTTTGTGGTCATGCCTGTCAGCTCTGCTCATTTTATCTGCTCCTTTTGCCTGTTGCCTTCCTGGCTGAGCAGATAGACCCTGCTGGTGACAGCAACCAAACAGCTGTCTTGGGAAGGGGGAAATGTCCAAGGTTGCCATGGACAGTTTGTGAAAGGGATAACTCAGGAAAGAAAGGGAATGTGATACCTCTGATAACTGGAACTGATGACCAACTTCGGGTGACAGTTCTACTGTCATTGGATATCAGCATTAATAAATATTACCCCTGAGCCCAGCGTTGCCTTGGGGGTTGGTGGAGATAAGATTTCCTTCTTGCTGTCTCAAGCAGTTAGTCACTGCTCGAGTCTGGCATGTCATGTTCGTTCTCTGACGCACAGGCAGCCTTGAGAACGGCTTTCATGTGAAGCCTTTTCAATAGGAAAGGGACACCAAGATCTTCCCCATAGTGTGCTGCTACTTCTCCTGATTAGGACTGGACAGGACAGAGCTTGTAATGGACAGTTTAGGGACAATAACAGAAAACTACAGAAATCAGAGGAGGCTGCAGCTGCGAGTCTTCTCCCTTGTGACTTAGTCTTGCTGTGGATGGTCATAGTGCAGGCCGAAGGCTTTGTCAACCCATGGCTGTAGGTCACTGCAGCTTGCCCAAATCATCTTGGGAAGGCTAAAGCATGTGGAGAAATTTGTTCTAAATGTAGAAAATCCCCATGTCCTGCAACCAGTCTCAAAGCTGATCAGCTACTGCCACCAGGTGTCTGTCTTCTTTGGTCATTTTGCTCCTCAAATGCTACACCCCATTTTTGTAGTTTAATTTGCATGGGCAGCTACAGAAGCCTTGAGGATGCTGTGGAGTTTTGCTCAGTATCGGGTGTTTGGTACAGGGGAGGTTCATGTGAAGGAGAATTTGCCAGCCTGCTGTACCAGGAGTTGGATGTGCTTCTCCAGCCTGAGAGCAGTGCCTTGCAGCAGGCTCTGCTTGGGGCTGGTGTTGGAGCACATAGCTACTGCCACAGCAGCCAGGAAGGACTCTTGGGCAGCAGGGCAGCACTTCAGCTGGTGTTATGTCAGGTTTAAGGCAGGTTGGGCTTGCTGGCAACAAGGTGTCAGCAGATCTTGTTCTAGTGCTGTCATGCCAAAGACATACTGGAATTTTATCTATAAGCAGGTATGTAAACCTTGGATTTTAATTGGATGTTAATGTAAAAGCTCAGATCAGATTGTAAGTCCCATCTTGGTTTCATCAGGGAAAGTTTGCAGTGTGGCAATAGGAATAAATGGGAAAGAGCAAAGAAACCCATTTGATTGATGACATCTGCATTGTCTGTCAGGATGCCATTTGAGAGCTTCCCCCAGCCACCTGTGGTCCATGTAGGTCCTTATGGAATGTCTATATTATGCAAGTGTAAAATATGTGTAGAGCATTAATTCAGATTCATTAGTTTAGATTAAGCATTGGAGAGTCAATATGGACCTCAATATGTTACAAATAAATTTCCCAAAGTGTTACTAAAGAAGATAAAATCGTTTTTAGAAGCTTTTATTTTTACCCATTTCTTCCCTATTTCTTCCCACTCTTTAGTCATTTTGCACTTGAGGTGACACTTTGCCATCTTTAGACAAACTTTCAGAAATCTGAAGTTGCTGCAGATTTGGTTTTGTGATAAAAAGTCAGTTCTCTGGGCTGTAAGCAATCCCATGTCTCCTGCTATCTCTGGAGAGAGAAATGAAGAGAGATTTCCTTTCTGGCTGTTCAGAGATGAAGCTACAACATTCAGTATGGACAGAAGCACCTCTGATAAAATAAACAGCACTGATGGCTGGTCATATTCAATTTTTCCAGTACAAGCTTGTATAAGTTCATGGTCTGGGGTAGGAAATAAGGTCATGCTGCAGAAAGATTTGTCTATTTTATTTCTTTTTTCTTCCTACATTTGATTAATCATTTCAAGGAAAGGAAAGCACATACACTTTAGGGACAAGTTTGCAAAAATATTCAATGTCTTACTAATTTAATTTATTACTTAAGTCTTTATGTTTAAGAATGACAATACTTTAGGCATGCTTACATTCTTAAACACCCACTAACTTTTCACTTCTAACCCTCATAAGCAGTGCCTGCTTCTTGACCATATCTTACTGGTAATGAAATTTGTCAGGAATTAGCTGGCTGCCTTCTGCCCATATCACAATCCAATCCCAAGTCTCTGGGCTCGTGATTATGAATCAATTGAAATCTTTTGCTTTTGCTCTGTCTCATGCATGTAAATAAATGGGAAGTGAATTACTTGACTAATTGAGAACTGTGGTTAAACAAATGGAACCTGAGTGGAAGTTGGCACTAAACCAGTGAGTTTTGGTGAAACAGTTGTTTGGAGCGCTCAATTATTTCATTAAACCATTTCTACAATTTCTGATTGGGGTCAAAGACAACCAGCCTAGGGATAAAGGTTTGACCTTGATGAAAAGTCTCCAACAGCTCTGCATGCACTGCTTGTTGTACCTAGGGCTGTGATCTTCCGCTTTGTGTTGGGTTCTTTGGCCTGAGATGTCTGAATTTTAGATGCCAAATTGACCCAGGGTTTCCTTGGCAGTCATTAAAAAGTCCCATTTACCTTTAGAGGGGAATTCATTCAGTTGATCTTTGACCCTCATTTTAGTGATCCTCTGGGTTATTTCTCCCTTGAGTGTAAAAGGAAAAGTGTGTGGGTAATTTAGAGTCAGATGCAAAACTTTCAGCCACTTAAATTAGGGGAGATAACACTGTTCTGTTCTGCAGTGAAACTTTTAACAGTGTTTGCAGCTCTGTAATTTGTTCGGCTGCCATTGGAAAGGAAGACATTTGTTTTCTTCTTTTCTTTTTTAATTTTATTAGTTTTCTCTTAGAAAAGATTTCCAAATTTGAATTCTGTAGTCTTTCACCAGCACTCAGATCTCTCCCTGCGCTGTGGTACGGGAGCTGGTGAGCTGCCCACATCTGTATAGCTGCAGCTCCACAGCCTGCGGGCAGCACTGTGCAAACAGCAGCAGCACCCAAAACAGGCACAGCCTGTAGCAGTGTGACACTCAGGGGTACCTGGAGAGATCTGTGTCTTTGTTACTGAGTAATTTGAAGGATGGGTAAGATCCTTGACCCCACTCATGAGGAAACGCCGTTCCTGTTTTGGCAGAGCTGCAGGGGTCATGCTTTTTTTGTTCCTTGCCTGTTACATTAGAAATCCCTTGTGGCAATGCTGCTGCCAGGTGTAAAGGTGTGATACCACTGAGCTGTAAAACCCATCTGAAGCAGAGAACCCTCCCTGCTTGGCCAAGATCTCTGTGCAGAGCAGTCTCTGTGATGTGTGTGCTCCCAGCAGCTGGAATCAAGGGTACTGTCTGTTCAAAGTGAGTAGGGCTGACAGAGACAAGGCTTGCCATATGTCTCCTATGTTATCTTCAGGCTGTAGATTTGCAGCTGAGTCAAAGATACTCCTCAAAGGCCTTTGCTGGCTGGCCTGGAAGTATTTGCAGGGCAGATAAAAACAGTGCAAAAAGTCTCCAGCTTGCAGAGGGGAAACCGCTGTTATTTTACCCCGTCCTTCAGCAAGGTGTTCTGGTTCCAGTCTTTTGTAAACCTGTGCTAAGTTAGACTGCTTCTAAGTGTGTTTGGTGAGTTATTTATTCATCCAGCCTATGTGGATGACAGAAATAACTTACGATGACCCTCGGAGGATGATGCTGGAGCCCTGTTTCGGTAACAGGCCACTGCCCGAGGCACTTGTGCTGTCATTGTGCAGGCAAACACAGCAGGAAGAGCAAAGCACTGTATTTAACCTGCATTTATCATCTCTCCTTTGTGCATCACCTTCTGAAGCAATAGCTCTTGATAGCAGATAACTTGCTCTGAATATAATGAGGTGAGTCTATCTCTAGTGTTATGAATGTGAATATTACCATGGGACAAAGGCTCTGGTCAGTCTTTTGACTGTCCAGGGGTCTGACTCTTCACAGCAATTTTTGCCTGTGCTATGACTTGTTTTCTTACCGCTTGTGAAACTGGTTGAAGAAATTCCTGCCTCTCCCAAGTGCCTATGCACATTTCTGCTGCCATGCTGTTTGCTACTCCAACTCACTTAGGGTTTTCTTTTAACACCATTTATTTCAGTGTTGTTTCTATCCTAAACATTGGTACTGCCACAGCTGCATAAGCAATGTGCTGCAGGAAGGGGGTGGAAGCTGGATTTTTGGCTGCAGAAAGCATATTGTGTGGCTACAAACAATAGAGATCACTGGCATCAACCTTGGAATAAATAGGAGCCATTGAATTTATTGAAATGGAATTAATTCTCATTGTGTATAGAGGGGAATTAATACAGTGAATGCAAATAATGTAGATGGCCAACAATCTTAGCCTTGGGGTGACATAATGCTGCAGTTAGGGACTGCCATTATTTCTTATTCTTCTTTCCCACACACATGTGCACATTGTGAATTCCAGTTGCACCACAAATCCTGGCTTTCTAGATAAAAATAAAAAATTAGAAATTCAAAGTATGCAAAAGAGTAATTGTAAAAGAATTGTTATAACTTGGAGGAAACAACAGATGTTTCACTTGTTGCTGGAATTCTCGGAAGGAGAAGTAATTATCCAAGCATATCGAGTACATGCTAATCAGAAGCATTTTTCTCTATGCAGCAGCATAATGGTATTCCTGGAAATGTTCTTTGTGTTGGCTTAGTAATGCACAGCCAAGCAATGCACCACTGGGACTAGTGTAGCAGCTTTTGCCACTACCTTTATATTTTGTTTCTTTCCAATTCTCTCAACTGGGCCACTTGAAATAAAAGGCAAAATAGATTTATTAATGTTTGAAAGTAACATTTAAATCCACCCATGAAGATAAGGAGGGATCTCACTGAAGATTAGGTTGGTGCCTTGTTGAAGTTACCACTGGTAATGCAGATATAGCATCTGGAGCTCACAGGGGAATATATTGAGAACACCAATGCTCTTTCCTCCAGATTTCAACCTTTGAATCAGCTCCTTCTAACAGCAGCTGCGACTTCAAGTCATCAAGATACCAGCCCAGCTCTATAAAACTTATAGTTGTAATTGCAGTACAAGAAAATGATGTATATTAGATAGCTTGGGTAGTGGTTGTGGTATCAAACATTGAAGAACATCTGTTGACCTTGGTTGGAGATGCAGACAGGCTGGAGACGATCAAGCCAGCATCTACATCTGCCCTGTGAGGAAAGACTAACGCAGTCAGGTCTCCTCCCTGGAGCAGAGAAGGCTCAGCAGTGCCTCATCATAGTATAACAGTGCTTAAGGGGCAACTGCAAAGAGAATGGAGGCTCTCTCTTCACAAGGGGCAACGGGTACAAATTGCCTATTTCAGCCACAGATTTCCTTGCATATGCAGATCTATGTTCTAAAAATGCAAAGGCTTTCTTTGTATCAGAACACAAAACCAAAAGACAAAACCCAACAAGCAAGACAGCAAGACTGTTAATTCCCTGCAATGCTCCTTCTTAAATGCAGTTATTATTTAAGAAAACATTTCCAGAGCCTTTGCGATAGAGTTGTGAAGATCAGCCCTGACAGCATGCTCCTCTGACTGGGGCAGGCACAGAATTATCAGCTGTGAGCACTGTTTCTTCTTATATTTCTTCTAAGAATACTCCTATTTTTATTATTTCTGTGCTTACTAATGCACTTTGTTTAATACCAGCAGCAGGATTAGCTGGTTTTTAATTGATGTGGCAGAAGGAAGGAATCTTAGTATGGAAATCAGGTTGCAAATTTTTATTTGAAGGTAAATTGAAGTCCTGCCTTTTCGGCGTAAGATGTCAGATTTAAGCAGGAGTAAATTACTGTTTGACTGTTTAAATTGACTGTTTGACTACAAGCAAACACTGTTAGTGTCCTAAAACTATGATCTGCAAATAGTTATAACCAACATCAATATAATTGAACTCAAAAGACCAGAGATATCCTATGTGCAAGTGTCCACAACCTGACTGAAACCTGAGGTTTAACCACCATTCAGGTGAGTGGTGGATCAGCAACACGTAACACTGGTAAGTACATGAGGTTGTACAGGCTGTTTAGATGCTCCATTCAATAATAAGAGATTTTTTCAATATGTTTAGAAATTTTGCACACTCTCCTCTGAATTAGCCATCATTAGCTTAGAGTTTCTTTAATAGTTGCAGGAGATGTTGGTTCTGTGATGGAGTGGTGTCCTGTTCATGTGTGATGTGGTTGAGAGGAGCAGACAAATGATGGCTGAGACATGGAGAAGGAGAACAGTGTGTGCATGGGGGTAGAAGAAAGACTTAGGACAAGACAAAGAATCACCAGCTGGGATCTTGAGGAGAACACATTTTCTCTACAGAAAAGTTCATTAGTTCAAGGCTGAGTGTGTGGAATGTTGATGTTTAGGATAATGATAGAAATTGGAAGTAAGGTTTCACAAAAGCATGGTTTTGCCCATGTAACCTCTTCATGGTGTCAGGAGGCCAAGGGGTCGGAGAGAGATGTCAAGATGAATGGAGCACATGTGGTTTCCTTCAAGTCCTGGTGCCCAGGATTTCTTCCTGTGCTTCAGAGGGGGTGGGAGGAGATGGAGATTGTCCCTGGATCTTTTCTCCATACAAGATTAAGGAGCTACAGTGCACTCCTGGACCTGGATGGTTTGGAATCATAGAATATCTCAAGTTGGAAGGGACCCCATAAGGATCACCAAGTCCAATTCCCTGCTCCTTGCAAGACAACCTAAAACTGAACCATATGACTAAGAGCATCATTCAGATGCTCTTTGAACTCCAGTAGGGTTGGTGGCATCACTGCTTGCTCCAGGAGCCTGTTCTAGTGATGACCAACCTCTCAGTGAAAAACCTTTTTTTAATGTCTGATCCAAACTTCTCCTAATGCAGCTTTGTTCCATTGTCCTGTCACTGATTACCAGAGAAGAGATCAGCACCACTCTCCTCCCACCTTGAAGAAGTTTTAGACTGCCATGGTATCACCCATCAGCCTTCCCTTCTCTAGACTGAACAAGCCAAGTGACTTCAGCCATTCCTTGTAAATTTTGTCCTCAAGAAATTTCACCACCTTGGTCACTTTCCTCGGAACACACTCTAATAGCTCTATATCCTTCTCACACTGAGGTGCCCAAAACTGCACACAGGGCATATCAGGGTGATGTGGAGCAGGACAATCACCTCCCTTGACTGGCCAGTGATGCTGTGATTGATGCACTCCAGAACACTGTTGGCCCTTTTGGCTGCCTGGACACACTGCTGACAATTTGCCGTCAACCCAAAGCCGCAGATCATTTCTTTGGTGCCAGGACTCTGGGAGCCAGGGCAAGCTCATGTGGCTACGAGCATGGGGAAGGAAAAGTTACCATATAGAGGGCTGGTATTTTTTTGAAAACAAGCCTGGAGCACTCCACTCCCTCGTTAATGTATCAGAGAGACGGGGTGGCATAGCTCGCTTTTTTCTATTTGCAGCATTAGCAGTAGTGCATCTCTGGGTACTTGTGCCATGTTCTAAAACATATGGCAAATTGCTTGCCCATATGGGTTTGAAGAGCAGTGTGTGTTCGGCAGTTTAAACCTCAGAACAATCAGAAGACAGGCTTTGCATTCCAAGCTGGAGAGCATGGCAATCATCTCACATTGTCTAGACTTTCCTCTCTCTGTCATTTTTACATATTTTGCAGTGATTACATTCATTTCCTCTGTCTTCCTTTCTGCCAAGATCTATCTGCAACCTAGAACTGGTTAAGATAGCTTTTCATATTCATGGTATTAGTCACTGTGAGCACATTTGGAGTGAGCACTTGTGATGCTCCCATCCATTTTCGTTATGGTAAATTAATCCTATTCTGGGAGGGTGATAGAAACTGGTGGTTTTTTTTGATTTATCTGTGCAGATCTCATAAATGAAATAAAAACCCCATAAAGCCAATGTTTTAAAATAATGATTGATCTCATTTTTCTTAGGAGATATATTATTAGACACATATAATACAGAAAATTCATTACTTTGGTTGTAAAAATGTATTAATTAGATGACTTTGTCACAACAAAAAATGAAGACAAACTTACTACAGAGTAATTTTCATTAGAAACTAGTGAAAGTGCAGTTCTTGACTTGCTGGACTTAGGGGTTAGTATTACCCTTTCCAGTTTTCTGATGTTGATGGGATTTTAAATTACTTTTGACAAATTTGGGTAACATTGCCTATATTAGCAAGCTGTCTGTGAGCAGGTGAAGGAGAGTGCTTAGTTAATGGTGAAACCTCCTAGAATGGGAAAGGGCTGGAAGGTGGACTTTAATCTAAACCTCTGGATTCCTCATGATTCCTCAGCTAAAGGGAAGAGTATCTTACCTGAAAGCCTTGATTAAGTTGTTTTCTTTTGCCTTGGGCTGAAGCTCAAAACATTTCTCCTAATCTTCGTTTTCCAGTGTACGGAGCAAGGAAAATTTGCCTTTAGGGTTTTGCTGCCTTAGGGTTTGGGCATCAATTTATCAAGCAGACAAAATCTTTGGTATAGGCAGGAGCTTGGTGGTTGTTGGTGTTTGAGGAAGTAGTGAGCCACTGTATAGGTGCTATGGAGCTCACAGTTCAGCTGCACACGCTCCTCTCCCCAAATTTGTCATGTAAATAGCCATTTCCTTGAGCTGGAGATCTGGGAATTGATCTGGTTTTGCTGATGTAATTGATCTATGTGTTGCTGTCTGAGTGAGTAGTTGTCTTCTTTCAGCTGTCATGAAATCCTAGTCTGGTGTGAGGCTTGGGAAGCTGCTGTGGTTTGGGGCTGCTTTGGGTCACCAGATCAAGGCACCAGCCTGAGCACTGGATGGACCCCCTGTGTTTCTGCAGGGCTTTGTGCTGCTCTTCTCTGCATCCCTGGTGGTGTCCCAAAGCATGAGGCACTGCCACGCATGTACCTGCTCTGCCCCAGCTGCACACATAGCTGTATCTGTGTGTAGCTTTTTCCCACATTTCTGTCATTTCACCAAAATAGGTATGTGTAGATATTGCGCACCTGTACCTACCCCCAGCCTGACCCTGGCAGAATTGCACAACAGCTGTCCCTTTACAACCACTTGTACGGACAAGACCCTTAAAGCTCTGGCTGGTGATTAAGTGATGAAGAGTAGACAAGATTTTATCTTCAGATCCCTGCCATGATTTGGACAAAATGGCTGTTCTTCATCCTCCCCTGCAGTGCCATGGCTTTACCACAACTCAGCTCAGTGTCCCCCAGCCCAGCTGGGGTGCTGAGCTTTCCTGCTCCATCCTGCCTGCAGATGGGGACTGAAAACTGCATTTTGAAGGCACAGATGCTCTGAGTGCTGCAGCTCACTTCCAGAAGGCAATTACTCTTCTGCTGCAAGCTGGGCTCTGACTCCTCCTGAGACCAGCATTTCATGAAGGGAGAATGCAGTGTTTAAAGAGCAGCAGCCCTTCCCCCTGAGCTGCCTTTCCAGGTCCTCTGCGGAGAAACAGAAGGAACCTGGTGACCAGTGATGGATGCAATTTATTAGTGCAGACTGCTGTAAGAAATGGGCTGAAATATGTGGACTGCATACAAATATGTACACATATACATGCATTTAATATTCTTTGGTTTACATATCAAACAGAAGGTGCTGGATAAACAAAACCATGGCCAAAATGTCTTTAATGTTGGCTATTCTAGGGCACAAGGCAGCAGGGATGGGTAGCTTGGCAAGCTTGTTTTTGATTCTCTGTGAAGGGGTAATTTGGGCTGTAGATTGTAGAGGGATTCCTTATGGAACAGGGGCATATGATACCCCTGGAAAGATTGGACAACCCAGGGTTGCTGAGGAAAAGCCCCTGAACAGGCCCCTGGCTGCAGGCAGGCCTGGAAAGCACCTGGCTGCAGGCAGCCCTGAGAGTCCTTGGCAAAGTTATACACTGGTCAGCTCCCCTACTGATTAGAGGCTGTCTAGAGGGACTGGGCGTGAATCTTTGCAAAAGTAGGTATCAGCTTGCAGAGTTGAACAATAACGGGAGAACGATGCTTAATCAAGTTGGTGTACGTGTCGTTTATCCGGCCAGCTCTCTGGACTCTGTCCCTAACAACAGATGTTCCAGCTTGCCATTGTTACACTGATAATCAGAGATGGCTGCTGTGCATCACGCTTCTGAGCTGAGGTGGAGTGCCCGGGGACTGTGGTTGTCCATGTTCCCAGGCCAGCTCAGCTTTGAAGAGTACGTAGGGGCAGAAGGGCACTGCAGCACTCTGCACACCTGCAGGCACTGTTTCGCTTTGGATGAAGCAAATCTAGGTACTTGCATTTGAGCACGTGCTGAAATCCTCTATGATATGTAAGAATTGCTCCTCATTTTGGAGAGAGCCAATCAGGGGACTTGGCACCAGACCTCTGGCTTTTATGTTCTTCATAAAAGACTTGAAGAGTTCAAGTAGCCTGGTACTCTGCTGGGGATGTTTCCCCTACAATGAAATAAACCGGGCGTAGTCATCCATTTCTCTTCCAGGTTTATGTGAAATTCTGTCCACCTTGAAATCAGAGGTTTATGTTTGATTCCAGTGGAGCCAAGCTCTCATTTTTATTTCACAGGGATTTTGGTCTGATTTATATGATTAAGAGTTTTATAAAACCTGCTGTTCTTGTAAGGATACTTTTTTCTCCTTTTAGATGCTTCTTAAGTGTGGAGGCACACACACCCCCCAAAAATAAGGTCTCTAAGATGAGGGTGTTTCTGTGACTGTGAGCAGTAATATTGATAAACAGGGAGAAAACCATGACAGCCTTATGCTGACTTGCACACCACTAGGAAGACCCTAGAGAGCAAATGCGTGAACAAGAACATGCTCAGAAAATAACAAACATCTTAAATTTAGCAGCCCCGTACAATGTGGAGAGGAAAGTATGTCAAGGAGGTTAATGCCACTTTGGGTTTTCTTCTGTCTTGAATTTGACCTTTTGTCTTCCTCCTCCCAGATATTCAGAATGAAGGCTTATGAACACTGCCTGTTTATACTTGCAGAATTTTGGTATGTAGGTAATTAAAAAAAAATAAAATTCAGATCTATGCAGGTCTATTTTGTATTGATGTTAAAGAAGACCACAGAACGAGTGACTCTGGACCTTTGCCTCAACTCCCACAAAGAGCTGCTGCAAGACAGCAGTGTTAAGACGCTGGTGCTGCAGCTGCCCTCCAGTTCCTTAGCAGGACAGAACCCCCACATCTATCCTTGGTTCTCTCAGGTTTGTGAGTCTTGGCTTGACAGTGAATCCCATGTGCTTGTGCTGCAAGGTGCAGGTCCTTGAGCTCTGGTGGTGTCAGCTGTTCTTGTCCCAGGGGAAGGGCGTTACAAGAGAGCCCTGCTGGGATGCAGGCTGCCAGAACTCATCCCACAGTTGTGCTTATGAACATCAATCTTGTGACTCACCCCAAAGTCTCTTTGATCCCTTCCTATCTCCTTGGTTCCCATGCTGAGTTCCCATGCTGGGCTTTAAAAGATTTACAATGGCTTTTGTTAAATATTGAAACCATTTGCAACACTTTGTTATGTTTTACAGGTTCCTGAGAGACTGAATTTCCAAAGCATTTTTTGTTGAACAACACAAACTTTAAGTCCCAGCTGTCTCTCCAACTTGTAGTCTCACTCTACCAGCAGTTGCAGGCTTTGATCATCAAAATTTCTATTATGCAGCTTGATTAAAGGTATTCAGAATTCAAGGTGAGAGCAGAGAGAGATTTACATTTGAAGTGATTTATTAACCTGCTGTAATTTAAGGTCATGCTAGTTTCAGAATATTGTTAGTCCTTAATTTTGGTCTCTCTTTGTGCTATCCAGTAATAGACAACTAACATTAGTTTAATTCAAAGGCTCTTTGCTTCCTTGGAGGAAATACTAGAAGGAAACAAAAATGCTGTAGTTATTAAAAGGGATTAGGAAAAAAGTGCTTTTGAATTCCTGTTCTCAGAATCCTTATGTTACCAACACAACTGATTAATGTACCACCTAGGCAAGAAATAAAAAATTGCCACCAATGCCCCTTCTTGTATTGTACCTTTTATGTCACTTACTTGGCAGCAAGGGAGTGTCAGAGTGAGCTGTGAATGGTGCAACTAGATTGTAACTACAGTCATCGCTTGGTAGTGCTACAACCTCTTTGTTCTTATGATATGAAAAATCCTGGATGGGCTAAGTCTGGAATAGACAAACATAGTTCAGCTATGCATTTCATGACCATAATATCCTACTCTTCTACCAATGTCACTGTGTGGTACAGGGGGATAACTAATGAGTTTGTTCTAATGACTTCGTTAAACAGCTGTGTCGTCCTACCCTTAAGGGAAAAGGAACACTCAAGATTTTTAAATGCTCGTGGTTGAAAGGAATGACGAAACTCAGAGGGTCCACAAAACCCATGAAGTTTTATTGGTAAATTACACACTGGGGATGGAAATTGGTATGTTAGTCCCTGACCTACTATATAAGCACATGACAGTGGGTTTTGGATAAAGAGGTAAGATGAGAAGGAAGAGAGAAAGAAAGAGATGAAAGAAAGAGAGAAAGACAAAGAAAGAATAAAAGAAAGGATGCCCAGGCTTGGTGGGGGCACCTTTTTCTAGATAATTTTCCCTGCCCTGAAGGCCAGTTTCTCTCTTTCTATGTGAATTAGTGATCATGCACAGTCCATTCTTTCAGGCCTTTCTGGATATGAATCAGAGGGCTTCAGGGGTCTTGGGTGGTCTTAATCCCCCCCTACACTCCATGCCCGCTTCTCATCTTCATTCCATGCTTGCACTGGACTGTGTTGTGCTTATCTCCAGCAGCCAGAAAAAGGATGTTTGTCACAGAAAAGTACTGCCCTACTTCAGTATGTTCCCCTTCTCCAGACACAACTTGTTCTTTCCCACAGCATGTTATTACCAACAATCCTTGGTTGCTCCAAAACCATCCAGCTATTGGTATTTGAGACATACACATTAGTCCCTTATCTTCTGGGCTTTTATACCAGTCCCTAACCATTTTTCTGAAAGCCAAGGAAGTTAAAGAGTATTTTGGGATTCAGGCATGGTACAGACAGTGCTCACTACGCACACTAACTTCATTGTTTTCATATGAGTCACCTCTTATCTCCTTGAGACTAGAATAATCATTTGATATACATAAATGCACGGTCACGATTACCCTAAGAAAAATACCACAAAATTCAGGTATCATGATAGAAAGCCAAAACAATCCCAGTAAAAGAGAAGGTCAGGCCTGAATGTACCTACACAGGCTTTACTGGTGAAACTCTGAGCAGGGGTTGCTTGTGCCACTGCTGGGATGTGGTTTTGTGAGCATGTGGGTCCTTCCATGCATGTGTAGCTTCTCTTTGCTGTGCCCTTTTCAGGCAGGGAAGTTCCATTTCATTTTCTGTTCTTCAGCAATTCTATCACATATGCAAATAAGTAGAAAATAATTCTGCTACTGTGCCCCCAAAGGAAGAAGTTAGTACCCAGGTATTGATTTCCCCCATATTCTGTGAGGACCTGGTCTCATTTCAGGCTTAGATTTTGAAAATATCTGGTATTCTTTTAAAACAGAAAAAAAACCCCACAGGGACAATTTATGGGGAAAAAACCACCAGACTCAAAAATGAAATAATTTTGGAGGTCTGCAAGAAGGAAAGGTAAACAAGTCTGAGGAATTAGAGCTGGGGTGGTGGGCTGTGGGTCAGGGACAGATGCCCTGACAGGTTCCAGGCAGAAGCACCTGAAAGAAGGGACCTGTGATGAGCCCCCCAGGAATTGCACTCTGAGGGAAACTGCGTGCATGGTCTGTTAGATACACACATCTCTCTCTTATAGCTCTACACCAAACCCTGAGCTGTGCTCTCCAGACATTGAATGCACTTCACAGTGAAAAGCAGTATCATCTCTTCGGAAGGGGACACAGGATCTGCCATGCAAATGTGAACTTTGGAAAGAGAGACTGTAAGTTACCAACATGACACCTTTGCAAACACATTAGTAATTACCTGCTAGTTAGATGCACTGTGAAAAATTCATTCTTATAAACCTGTGACACCCACAGTTACTCACTTTTGTGTTACTTTCTGAGCACTGCATGTTTGTTCTGGGGCCGCAGCAGGCAGTGGCTGTGCAAGCAGCGCAGGCAGGGCAATAACAGGCACTGGGATTTTTGGTCTCAGCAGGACTCCCTGGGTAGAAAGGCTCCAGTTCTCAGAAGGGCCTGCTCACCTACCTTGTTAGTGCTGGTAGCAATTCTCTAGGTTGTCCCAGACTGGCAGAGCTGCAGCTCAGCCCTCTCCTGACTGCCCGTGGGGCTGAGTCTCTGCCCCAGCTGTGGGTGCTTGAGTGGAGATGTTCCACACAGATAACAAATAACTCCAGCTGAACCCTCAGGGTTTACCTGCTTAAATCCTTCATGCAGACTGATCCTATAGATATACTATGGACATGCCTCAAATTAAAGGCATCTGGGAATATTTTAGTAGGCATTTAACTATCCTGACTTCAGAAATGGAGGTGCTGGACATGACTTGGAGTTAGTGACCCTGCACACTTTTTCCAGTCAGTGGAAATATTTAGATGCTTCTGCAGAATAATTAATTCATTCTTAAAGGTGTCAGACAAGTATTTTTCTGAAAGTGCCCATTGGTGTCCTTTGCAAAAAGCCTGGAATGAGGAACAGTAATGTAGATATCTAAACTTGGATGAGATGTATCCTGCTCTGTATCCCATTAGTCTCTGGAACAGGAACTGAACTTGGGACACTAAAATGCAGCTTTCTAACCATTGGGCTACTGGGTACTCTCTGTCTCATTTGCTCTATATTGTACAAATGTTTACAGGGACTGATGACTTGCCTTTAATCCATAATGACCAGTTGTGCCTCTGAGCACTGCAGCAGCATCGAATCATGGAGGAAGAAAGCTGGAGCAGAGAGCACGTGCACACACACACACATTGCTCTTAAAAGCCTGATTTTGTCTACCCAGTGACACAGTAAAAGGTAACCTCCTAGAGGTGGCTGCTTGAGCTGCAGTGGCAGAATGAGACAATGGGAAACCCCAGGGCAGAGCTCGTTCTCTCCTGGAGGCGATGGAGGAACCGCTGCAGATGTGCAGCAATGCTGCTCATGTTAAGACAGGAAGGAAGATGGTGTTGGAGCAATTGTTTTCTCTCTTTGACCCTTGATCCTGGTCTGGAAGGGTCCACAACTGCCTTTTGTACCCCCTTGCTGCCTGTTTTTGCACTGTCACCCTATGCAGGGTATTCACGTTATGTTTTTAGCTGTGCCTTAAAACAGGTTCTTCCCAGCTTTTGGGACCACTAATTGGTAATTTGTGCTTTGTGTTTGTCACCTTGGGATCCTGGTGTCATCCTGTTCCTTAACACATCATTTGGGATATTTGTGCTTTCAGAGCTCCTTGCTATATAATATAGTCTTATCCATTGATTACCAATTCCCAGTATTGATTAAGGCTACATGTCCTTAGAGTTTTTGACAGTGACACAACATTTGTCATGCTAGAAGTAATAAGAAACCCCAAAAAAGTTTGTTTCAAAGGGGAAAACTAATTTAAAAGACATTGCATAATGAACTCACAGAGAAGGTTTATTCTTGAGAAGATGTCTCCAGCTGGTGTTAAGCTGACCAGACATCTTGTGGATACCAGCCTGGGGAGGATATTTCCTCTCTGCCAAAGACTTGAAGTTTGACTGTTTTTTTAATTAATTGATATTCTCATCCTACTTTTATAAGTTTATGTAGTTCTAGTTTTCTTTACTTTTTTTGGATTATATTGATGGTGTTACTTAAGCTGTAGGTCAGTCCATGTAACTGTGTTGCGGTGATTTGAGTTCTTATGACTTGGTAGTTTCTCCTGTGTCCATTTTGTTCTGTGTTTTCATGCCCTGATTCCATTAGACATCGTAAAATATCTGGTAGTTCCCTAAGGTCACATACATGGTAATTTGAAATATTTCTTTAAATGGTGCAATATTAGCCAATGGTAAGAATTCTGTGACTATGTATATTATTTATGACTTAGAGAATAAATTTTTTTCTTTTGAAGTATTTTGGTTTTTATTATGCTGGTGAATGACCTTTCTACTGGAAGACCTTATTAAAAAATATGCTGCTTGCATTTTTTCCTAATGCTTTTTGCTAAAGTTCAGAAGATCAGCACCGGGTTGCAGAGTCTATTTTCTCTTGCCTAAAAATAACTCTGTATACAGAGTAGTAGAGTGTTAGCAGGGCCATGCCTGCATGGCTGGCATACCCTGCATGCCAAGGAGCATGGTCCCATGGGCAGCAAACCTGCTGTGGGCTGGAGAGGCCATGAAGATCACAGGTCCGAGCTGCCCTTTCCCAGCAGTGAGGCTGCACGGAGGTGTCAGCCCAGTGGCAGAGCTGCCGGATTCTCTCTGCTCTGGCCACGTGTCTGTGCAGGCGTGCCCTGTGTTCCAGGGCACTGAGCAAAGGCAGCAGCAGCCCACTCGGGCTGACTTTATCCCCCTTCACCCCAGGGCAGCTCCCTCCACTCCTGTATCCTATAAAAGCTGTCCCTGGACAGCTTTTTGACATACAAAGGCAAGAAAAGGGAGTAAGAGATGCTATTAAATGAATGGGTCATTTCATGCTTTGTATTTCACATGCTACAACTGCCTTTTTGCTTTTTAATCTATTACTTCAATGCAGTCTTTTATAAAGAAACATGTAATAGTTCCTTACTGTCCCTCAGGCTATGCTGGCTGAGGTTTCCTGTGCTTAGTAGCTTGATGTGAGAGTAATTGTTGCTGTTGTATAGCAACAGCTCATACTACCCTGCTTTGACTCGTGGGGCCCATTTGTTCCACCTGAGCCTGCAATTTTTACACGGCCAGTCCTGGATCAGTGGTCCCCAATCACTTTTCTGTGATGGCCAGGTCACCAGGAAACAACCCAGACCAGGATGGGGAAAATCAGCATCTGATTCTGCAGGGAAGTTTGCCCCAGGCCAGCCTTGGGCTGGCAGAAACAGAACTGCTGTGCACATTGTTTACTGTGTCCTCCTGCTGTGAGGGAAATGCCTGAAATGAATGGGGAAATTAGGGGGAATTTGTCATTATGTTGGTCCATCTTTTATTCCATTTGGACTTCATCAGCTGCATAAGCAATGGGGATTGCCAGGCCCTGCACATCAGAGCAAGGATACGTGAGTGGGAAGGTCTGACAACAAGTAGAGAGCTCTGGTGGTATCGCCTCCAGTCACCTTGTCACCTCCACTCCCATTGCTGGGGTGCTCGCTGCTGCTAATGAAGCCTGGGGATGCTGGGGTTGATAAGTGGGGCTGAAATATGAATAATTTCCATGTAATTTGCAAAACACTTTAACAACCGGTTTTAAAAACACTAGCTATCAAACCTTCTGAATTTATTCCAGAGCCATTGAATCTGGGACAGAGCTGCTAATCAAAGAACATAATGGACCTATAAAACTATGAGGTAGAGACCTAGTTGTTAACCTCAGGGGACTGAAGGTATGGAGGGGATCAATTTGGGCTGCACTTGAAATTTGTATGCCAGTATGAAAAATGTTCAGTATAAAGAGAGCAGCATGAGAGATGAGAGCAGGGAATTGGGCAGAGGCTGCTTGAGGTGTGTTCCCACAGGGACTGAGGCTGCTGATCCTCCAGAGCTGCTTCATGACCAGAGCCTGGGGCTGTGGTCTTTCAGTTTTGTCAGACTTCAGATAAGACGTAGGCTTATCTTGCATTGGGATGTGAAGTCAGGGCAGAAACATTGCTGGAGCTGCCCTCTTTCAGGAAGAGTGCCTCACTATAAATTACTATGGAAAAGGAATAAGCAGCAAGGTTAAGGGGCTGGTGCACCCCAAAACAGAGTTTCAGAATAAACTGCCATGGTTAGGGAAAGGGCTTTTTCTCTTGACACAAGTGTTAGTTGTTGGGAGGTGTCACAACGCAGGGCTTAATGCCACATGCCCAAGGATGCAGAGCTGTTTGTGCAGCTCCACAGCCAGAGCTGTGAGCCCTTCTCAGCTGGATGTCACACAGGATGGGTCTCTATGTTTCTGGGGGCAGGGGGAATGCTGTGGTGCTGGTGTGCAAGTCAGATGGGAAGGTGTCTCCAAAAGGCTTTGTGACCTCCTGCAGCTGCCGTGGCACTGTGACACTGGGGTGCATTTCTGCCAGGAACCAACCTGAAAAGCTGGGTGGTACCAGGGATATAGGAGACAGGAGTCATTCAGGAGGAGGCACATGCTGGCATTCATCTTCCCTGGAGTGGTATAAAAGAGTAATCAATTAGTATTGTTTGTGATGTTCCAGGGTTGAGAGGTACTCTGAAATATTCTGTACTAACACATTGCAGGGCTCCGTGTTGCCTGCTGGGCTTATTTTTTAAAAACTTCTGGCGTGAATGAAGTGCTAATTGGAATAGGAATTTCATACATGGTGAGCTTTCTGGACTATGCTGGGAAAGGTCTGATTTTCATCCTGACTTAAATAGGTACTTAAATATAGCTTTTTGTACTTGCTGGTTTAGAGACAGGATGAAAAATCTTCTGGTTTATGAACTGCAACTATTTTAAGTACTTTAGTTAAAGCTCTTGGCATAGTTTTGAATCCCTTTGGGAAAGTACTAACACCAAAATTCTTTAATTCCATATATATGCATGAATAGAAACTTCAGAGCTGTGGGCAGCCCTGCTGCTTGGTGGTGGCAGGAGAGTTTTGGACGGGTTGGGATGCCTGTTGTTGTTCACTACTTTTGAGCAAAGGGCATTCCAGGAAGAAAGTCTACATTTCTTTTAGACTGTTAGTGAAGAAGTGTAAATATACAGGTGGCTTCAGTGACAACAATGGCCCCAATTTACTGGGAGGGGAAGGATAGAAGGATGCCAGTGTCCTGGTCTCACTCCTGCTGTAGCTGAGCATTTGTGGTTCCTCAGAACCTTTC
Source organism: Corvus cornix cornix (assembly GCF_000738735.6). NCBI lineage: Eukaryota > Metazoa > Chordata > Aves > Passeriformes > Corvidae > Corvus > Corvus cornix. Next base: position 11,307,012 of record NC_047057.1, on the reverse strand, counting down.
TTCCTGCTTACAGCTGTACTGGGGCTCTCACCATAGGTTTCTGTTTGGCTTTTATATTTTAGTTGCTTCTTCCACTGCTTTCACATCTACAACATCTTTGGGTGGACAACAGGTCCACTGGTGCTATGCAGCACTACTGGGGCACAGAGATAAAGGGAAGTATCCCAGGGGTTGAATTCTCAACCTTCCTATGTCACAGTGAAGTAATTGCTGCTGCCAGCCCACCATGGCAGTGCCAGCCCACTGCTGAGGCTGCTCTGTATGGCTGCAGCCTCTGGAGAAACTGGGGATTACTCTGACAGAGTTTCTGGAGAAACTCTGTCAGAGGAGCCCATGGACACCCTGGAGTTGCCTCTGGAGGGCAGGGGACAATGTGCTCTCCTCTCCTTAGCAGCAGCCAAGGCATTTTACTTAAATAAATTAATTCTCTTCAGAAGTGTAATCACTAAATAATCTTTGTTGCTGTCCCCAAGACTTGCAGTGCTTTGTTGCAGCATTTGTCATGTTTGATATGTTCTTTTTCAGTTTTTTAAGCTTGAAGAAGTTGAAAATAGAGCAGGTCAGCAGGTGGCCACATCACATAAAGTCTCATCACTCCTCTTTCTCCCTCACCATTTCTTGCTTATTTATTATTTTTTTCAGTTTAAATGTCTTTACAATTAGAGCAATTGATCTGTGGATGAACAATAGCTTTCTGTTTTAGCCTGTATTCCTATGTGTTTTGGTTTTTTTCCTGAGAGGGGCAGCCATCCAACTCAGACATGGGTATTTGAGCAGCTCCTGAGTGGGAATGAAAGATGGTGCTCCAGGCCCCTGTGTGTGTGAGTGGGAGTGGGTCTTTGTGCACTGGTGTGCCCCCAACTGTTTAAAAGAGATATATTTGTACCTTGTAAGCAAAACTCTCCTTATCGATTAATTGAACTGGCAGTGTGACTTATTGCCATAGAGGCACTAAGGACAGGAAGGGTAGAACATAATTTTTAGATTGGCTATAATTCAGAGATATTGCTTATGCTACTATGTCTTGACAAGATATTAAAAAAAAAAATTGCTCTAAGCTGAGGTGCCAGCTATGGAGATAAATGTGTGATCATATAATTGCTGTTAGAAATACTGAGAAAAATATTCCAAACCCTCAAGGCTGGACTGAGTATGTGTGCCCTGGCTCCAGGAGGGTGGTGGCTATGCAGAGCCTACAGGTATTTATTTGGGTGGTGGGGAGGGGCTGTTACTCCAAGGGAGAGGACAGCCCTTAGTGCTGAGCAAGGGACCAGTGAGGGGCTTGGGGCACTGGTGAGTCCTGGCCGAAGCACAGCTGTTTCTGTCCAGATCATGCACTGGATTTCCCTTTGGGAGTGATGGCTAATCAAAGTCACTCACTGTTTGGATGACAGCTGTGAAGGTAAAGGTGTTTGGTTCTGAGAGTCCACTTCTCTGGGCCTCTCCACTGACAGACGGTGAAAGAGCCTTGGGAGTCCTGGAGTCTGATAGCTGTGGAGGGTGGGAGCCCTGCGGGACACAGCCATGGAAATTCTCTCCCAGCCCCTAATTAGTCAGGAGAGTAGGCTGCCTGCCATGCTTGTGTGGCATTTTAAGCAGCAGTTAGAGAAAATATCCCAGGCTTCTAGAGGACAAAAGAGGGAAAGGACTCTTTTGGAGACTTATGTGAAGTCAATCCCTAATGGGATCAGACATCCCTGGGCAAGTCCAAAGCCTTCTGTAGCTTTGAGCTCCATGGCAGTGTAACAAGAAACTTTTCCACTTCACAGCGAAGCTTCCTTCCAAGCAAGGAGAAACATGGAGGGTGACATCCTCATTCACTGAGGTGTGCTCTTCCACTTTTCCCTTTTCAGTTCTGGCCCCAGGTTTCTGTGGCAGCAGTGACGTACAAAAAGAGCATAGTGGCTAAGACAGAAATGTGCCTGCAGCTTTGCCTGTCCTTGCCTTTGTAAAATGAATTTGGAGACTTCCAGTAGAGTATGTTGCATCCACAAAACCTGGCCTGAATGCTTGAATCATTATCAGTACAGACATTTAGCAATGAAGATAAAACATTATTTGTACTTGCAAAAGTAGTTACTGGCTGCATGTAGAGTTAGTATGTCTAATAAGTAACCACTGGTGGTTTGTGGAGGACAAGGCAGTTGATTTGGGCTTCAGTGCAAGGTGCTGGATATGTCTTTATGTTTATATGACACCAGGAGAGGGTTAATGACTTGATGTGTAACTGGTCATGACACCTCTTAGGAGAGGTATCTCATGTTGAGCTGCTGATACACATCAGGTAGAGGTTGAGAGACGCCAGACAGTGACAGAGGACCAAAAGAATGAGGGTAAAAGAGGAAGAAAAGTTCTGAGGGACAGAAGGAGAAAATGGAGAATGGAGGATTTGATTTACTGAATGGCAGCAGCACTTACCTCAGAGGTAGGATTAAGAACGAGCAGTGGGAGCTGAGGAGGAAGAGAAGAGATTCACAACGAATCTGGTGCTACTGAGAGCACATGGGATGTAGAGGGGGCTAAGCATGTTTGTGTGTAGAAGACATGGCACAAATCAGATGGAGTCTCATCTTTGATGGGGATGGGAAGCTTTTGACACCGAGACAACTAAGAGTGGCTGTCAGCACATTCAGATGAAAAGTGTCAGGTAAGAAATGTGTCCATGTTTGAACTTCTTCACCAATTCCTAGCAGGCAGCTATCCACTCTGGGCTAAATTGTTGGCAGTCTAGTCACAGAGGCCATGGAATAGGTGGATAGATGGGTTACAAATGTCCCTCCTGTTTAGGGGAGCACAGTGTAGTGAAACCAGTGCAACCTATGCTCTGTTGTAACTAAACAAAGAATGCTGTCTGTCCAGCAGCTTTCTGGAAGAAAAGATGACATCTTTGGTGAGATCTTGTGGGAGTTATTAAATTTCCTGTCTTTTTTGTTAAATCTGTTTGAAGGCGTGCTCTTCCAGGCTCTGCAGGTTGTGTGAATGGCCTAAGGCAGAGAAGTACCTGGAGATGGAGCAAGCTCCAGAGCCCACATTTGCCACTGGCTAGGAAAAGGGCTGCACTGACATCTGTCTGTGGTGTTTTTGTCAAAACTCCTGCCCAAATGTGCATTGGTGATCACAGGCTGGCAGGCTTACTTACACTGTTGGACTGCAGTTTGGAGCAGATATCTGCATCAAAGAAGGCATCTATTTCCTTGTATGTTGCACAGGTATGAAAAGAGATATTAAAAGGTGTCATAATAACAGCATTGCAATGGAAATGCTCTACTACTATGTTTAAAAGAGAAAGGACATGTTATTAACAGAAAAAGTTAGACTGGATGAAGCTATATGGCTTTAGTACACTGCCCTGCGATACCTCTGCATCTGAACCAGGCACACATCCAGATTTCCAGCCAAGAAAATAGTGGCTATTTAAACAGCAGCAAATTATTCTTGAGAATTAAAGATGCTTCATATTTTCTATGTGTTTATTGTAATGCAAAATGATGTTATTAGTTTAGCTGGTAGAAATTTTCTATGTGGAACATTAATCTGAAAAACAAGGCTCTGAAGAAGTTGACTCAGGCTGTATGAAGACAAATTATTATTTTTTGAAGAAAATTATATTTTAAGGAAACAGGAAATATTTATTTTTAGAAATGTCATATTTGTGTGAAAAATATTACTAGTTTTCCAGGCAGACATCTTACAGTGTCTACAGTCTATAAACTGATGATTTATTTTGTCTAACTGGAGATAAGGAGCATTTAATGAGGGGTGGATTTGGTCCCAAAAGAGGCTGGCTGGTTACTAATATTTTTACACCCTTACACACCTTATGTTTTTTGAGACATTATTTCTGTAAAATAAATTGAAAATGCAATTATGCCCCCTTCACACAGCTTGCCAACAAAACCTTTTTAGGGCTAGTTAGAACTGCCTGATTTCTGAGGTAAATATGGTTTATGCTCAGATTAATTCCGTATATATGGTGTACTCTCAGAAGTTATCTCTCACTGCTGGGAGTCTGGCCACCCTGGCCCTGTGTCTGCTGGGACTGGAAGGAGAATAAGGGTTTAGGCTTCTCCACCAAGGAAGAGATTTTTCTGTGTCTGTGTTGTCTCATAAGCCTTAACTTGCCGTTATGGAATTTGTTTGGTCACCTACATGTTTATTCATAAATTGGAGTAAGAAATTAAAATGGTCTATTCCCTTTTTTATAAGGCAGCATCTAATTAATTCTGCTCATATGCAAGAAAATGATTGTTTCTCAGGGTAACTGAAGCCTATTACTCAAAATTAACACCAACTATATACAATTGAAAAAAATGAAAGATTTTTGGATATATATTTTATTTGACAGTGGTTTAGAATATCATACAGTAAACAAGATTTCTGTAAAAGTTAATTTATCCATAGTGGTGCGTTTCATAAAAATAGTTGCTCACTTACAGCCTTTCTGTGACTATTAATACATGGAATTATATTTATAGAGATAGAGCTGTACAAGGTAAATTCACAGCTAACACTACACAGAAATATTATTTGGAATGGGGTTTAGATGATGTGCTGTCTTCACAGGTTATCGATTACAGCCGCATAAAGCAATTACTGCACAAGGAGTAGCTGTGAACTGTGCAAATTAGAGTTTATGCAAGCATAATCTCAACTGTTTTTCAGGTTTCATTGTTTGCTTTCTTTATACATAAAAATAAGATACTGGGACGTGCATCTACACTACAGAAGCATTGTCCAAAATCAGATTCAATAAATTAATGGCAAATTATATTGGATTCTAGTTCAGGGGATAAAGATTTTTTTTTCCATTAAATAAGAGTTTTATAAACAGCTACATGGACTTGTGCTTTTTTAGAAATTATAAATGGATTTTTCTTTCTAAAAAAAAAATGTTTGAAAGCTGCAAAATCCTTGACTTGAGGCTTTTCAAATAATTGGACAGGAAGAAACATGTCTATAAATTTTGCAGTCCAGTGCAATGTTTGAGACATACAGTAATGTGCTAATTTCTTGGAACAAAGCCAATCTCAATCTAATTTTTCAGCAGAGCATATGAGGAACTAAGATTGCTAGTGAACAGTAATTTTTAAATACGAATTTTTGACAGTACTTAGCTTTATGGATTTTTTTTTAAATTACCAATGTATTATTGCCCAGGATTTTGTTTTAATTTTGACAGACGAATAAGCATATGCACACTAACACAGACACACACACATCTTTTTGAAACAAGATAATGACTGATTGACTGAACTCGGAGTTATTTCCTGTGAAGGCAGACTGGAATGTTTACCTGGCACTTAAGGCTTGAAATTCAAAACAGACAAGCAAGAAAGATAAAAACAAAAAGAAAAAAAAATGGAGATAGGGAAAAAATGGTAAAATGGAAACAATTTTAAAAATTGAAAGATGTTGAATTTACTGAATGAGGACACTGACAACTGTATTTCAGAAACCAGTCTAATTATTGTTGACGTGTGCCTGAAAGGCACCTGCTCTGCCAAACTGAGGGGATGAGAGGTGAGAGTGTCCTAAGTAAATGCAGATGGGTATGAAACATAGCACTGTTGATAAGTGACGCTATCATCTTCTGCAGGAAGGAAAGGCCTTTCCTTAAGGAAACTGCAGCTTTTTCTCTGTAGCACTCTTCCCTTCATTGCAAGGGCCTTGCAGATGTCTGGGGTTTGAGCCTGACCAATTGGTTTGTGTGCTACCTCGCAGGACTTGGGGAACCTGTAATAAATCACTTTTGAGAATAATTTGCAAATACAACTCCACCCTAACTCCTTTCCAATGTACAGAAACATGGTTTGTTCACAAAAATGGCAGTAGAAATGGTATCACAGAAACTAATCCACTGGATTCCCCACTCCTCCCGTAGCGCCCAGCGAACTATGCTACAGGGTACCACGTGGACTATCCCAAAGCATTAACAGTGGAGACGTGTCATGGGTGTACAGTTCTGAACGATGCTTTAAAGAAACCCTTTAACCCCTGTCTAGATATGTCGAGAACAACTTATTTACAACATTTTAGCTCCATGAAAAGATCCTCTCTCGGTTTCAGCTTGCTCCGTGCAGTTTTATTTAAGGCGATGTTCCAGTTTGTGATTGCTCTAACTTGTTCCAGTTTCTTGATATAAAGTCTGAATGAAATCCAAGTCCTTCATGCAGTGGGAAAAAAATGCTAAAGCTACACTGCACTATCCTTCTCTGATGTACTGTCCTTCATATTGTTTTGGTTTCTTCCATAGCTGCCAAAGTCCCTAAAATGGAACTGGGACTTTAGGGTCGATTTTAAATCTCTGTGTTGACTATATGCTTTTGAACTTATTAGATACTGTGCACATTGTCATGGAATTACACACTAATGTTTTCATTCCTCAATGCTTTGTGTATATGTGTGATAGTTAAAATAAATTAAAACAAACCAATGTGAGACAAAAACTGAGAAGAATGTTCTGCATCAGTTTGAGACAGTTAGAGGGCAACAGTCCCTTGCTTATCTGCTCATGGCAGAAGTACCAGACTTCAGGACGCTAGGTAGCTTATCTGAGCCAGGGATTTTCCACGGCCCTGGAGAGACCGTTGCCTTTCGAACTGTGGTGTTGGTGCTGCGAGTGCTAATGGAGTGGAGATGTCCCTTCCTGGGGAACTCGCTGGGTTTCCCATCAGGGTCCCTCTGGCTGTGGTCCATATCACTTCCAGGCGAGCTGCAGCGGTTGCTACTGTATGTCTTGGTAGCTCCTGTATCGATCTTGACACGGTCAGGTGCTGCAGCTGCCTTCTTCTCACTGGTGTTTGTGGATCTGTGATCTTCTTTTTTGCTAAGAGATCCTCCTCTCTTGCTTTCTGGCTTCCTCAGCCTCCCAAACTGTTCATCACTGGTTCCAGCACACACGTGCTCTCTTGTGCCAGCCTCGATCATAACGCTGTGTCCCACCACTTTGCTTTCTGAGGTGGGCCTGCCACCATCAGTGGTCTTATTTTTGCCTTCTGAATATCCTTTCCAAGAAGCCTCTTCATGCTTTGACCTGTCTACCTTTTTAGGACTTGCTGACCTTTCTCTTTGTTCTCCTAACCTTTTCTTTTTGTGACCGTTCACCGAAAGCTCCTTTGGTTTCCTTACATCGTGTTCCCTCTTGATATCCCATGTTGGCTCTGGGCTTATCTGGTGAGAAGGGTCAGAGGGTGGGGCTATGTGTGATGAAGATAATGGTGAGATTATGTCGTCGAGGGAAAGAGCTACTTCCGGCAGACCTGGGGAGGTGGCAGAGGGAGCACTCCAGGAGTTTGGTTCGTCTGTTGTAACAACAAAGAGAAGAGTGTTAAGGGCGTATTCAGCAGCACAGGTGTGTACTGCATAGGCACGTGTTCTGAGCAACACTGACACCCAAACCATGCACCAGCCTTAAACCCCTCTGTTCCAGGTGAGATGAAACTCCCTCAATTGTGGAGCCAAGAGGGAGAAAAACAAAAATAATCTCTCCACAAAAAACCCCCCAAACAAAAAACCAACCTACAGGAGAAGCAGGAACCACAAAGCTGGTAAGTGCAAATGCTGGAAACCCTGGTCTTTTCTTCATAGAGATTCTGCATTCCTCTGCTTATGTTAAATTATTCTTAAAATAATAAAGGCACGTGCTCATGAAATCAAATAGCCTATTTTGTAGCTGTATAATGGATTTCTTAGCTGAGCAATATCACTGCTGTCTCTGAGGACAAATGAGAAGGACTTTCTGCCATCTGTTAAACATGTCCCTACAAGCATATAATAATTGACAAGAATCTGTAGCTCAGATAAGGTCATCATTGAATTCTGTCTCATATTTTTTCTAAACAGGTATAGTATTGCAGTGTTTATGGCACCACAATTCTTACAGGGTACTTACAAAGCTCTGCCTTTATATCACAGTGTCAGCTGCTGAGTCTCCTGGCTGTGCATTTTGAATTTCTCCTGTTTACTTAGCCTCAACACAATATGGTTGGATTGTGCAGATCCTGTTTAATTTAGCTAAATAGGCATCTCCTTTGCTGAATCATGATGATTTTCCTAATCCAGAATATTCTGAGAAGCCTTTCTCTTGCATATACATCCTCATTTCTTGTGATTAACCTTGTGGCAGACAACAAATCCATCATGATTAATGACAGCATGGCTCCTATTCTTTCCCGTCTACTTAGAGGTTAGAGAAATTACTGAACTTGGCTAATGTCATTCCCTATTTAGCACCATTGCCTGGCTTTGACTGGTATGAGAAATAATCTGTCAGAGATGAAGGACTATCTCAGGAATCCATGGAAACAAGGTAGAACTTGTGGTAAGAGCTGTATATTTTATGGGGGAGAAAATGTAACCTTCTAGCTAAAAAATAAGCGTGGACTTCCTCAGGTCAGGATGAGTATCTCTCAGTGATATCAACTGCCCTTTAAAAAAGTAACATGCATTTTTCTCAGTGCTATGGCTGCTTTCAAATTATCATGGAGATGCACATCCTCTCGAAAAATTGAATAGATTCTACTGCCCAGCCTGGGATCTGCAGCTTGCTTGACTAAAACAGCACTTTTAAGTTAATAGCTGGATTGAGTGATTGCTGTCTTGCAGATAAAAATAGGAGAGACAATAGTGAGGTGGGTGACGTAAAGGGAGGGAGCAGCACAGTTAGCTGAGGAGCTATTTATTTTCCCAGATGGTGTTTGTCATATGCTTTTGCATAATGAGCATATGTGTGGAGAGGATTAGCATTTGAGAGGGGGTAGAAAGTACAAGTTCTGTGTAAGACAAATAAACATTGAGCTGGGAATCTAAATGGGCTAAGGGTCTCAACTGAATTTAAAAAAAAAAGAAATCACACTTTCTTACCCTCCAGTTAAGGGTGAGTAATGTACCATCTGCTCCCAGCTTGGCACTCAAGCAAGAAAAAATAAGAGGAAGACTTGTGCATGGTAGAGTGATCAGCTCCTAGGAGTTTGCCTACAAAAAGCATTGACTTTGATGGGCTTGTTCTTCTGTTCTTCTGCACCACCACCCTGATACAGGACCACAGCCTGTGCCTGATGAGGGAGGCACAGACACCACCCTGGCTCTGCTTCAGTCTGAAATCCAGGGTATCTCATTTTATTTAACACTTGAGCCAGGGACCATGCATGAGGTCCAAATCAGTAAAACTATCCCAGAACTTGGCATAAAGCTGCCTATGTGCACCAGCGAGGTACCTGAGCCAACTCTGAAGAAGCCAACTTGAGCTTTGGAAAATTAAGTTTATACTTTTCATGGCACTGTCACTCCTCCCCAGGGTAGAGGTGGTGCCAAGGGCTGGACCAGCATATTTGTCTAAACTACAGTCTTCTTTCCTAGTTGTCCATGACATGTTGTTTTTCACTGAGCCTCAGTAAAGAGCAGTGGGCCATTATTCGATCTCATGTTAGGCTCTGAGAGCTACTGATTACAGAAATAGTCTGTGACTTTGGGTAGCATCAGCTGCACACCAGTAAAAACACCAAATGGCCTGGAGCAGCAAGATGCTTTCAGGTAACAAGACTGCCTCTGTGGAAAATGTACCACTATGCTCAAATCAGCTGTTTCTCCTCCAGGAGGACAAACAAGGGGGCCACCATTCAAGGCCAGGGTGGCAAACATCTCTTGTGGCTCCTCTGAGACATGAAGGACAATATGGTACCAGTTATTTGTGGGATGCTCAGGAGAGGAGACCTAGGGGTTAGTGGCCTGCTGCTTTATTCCCTGGGGATGACAGAATTTCTTCTACTTTCTTTTGTAAAGGGGATGAAAAAACAACCAAATGCTGTAGTGAGAAATCATAGTGGGTTAGAACGTACTTCAACAACAGTGAATCAGCATATCTTTTACATAGAGTGATATGTAAGTATAGGTGTCTATAAACTGGGACATGCCATATTATATGCATTACTGGATTTTATCTCTCCCCCAGAAAACGCTAAGTAAAAGACAACATGGCCAACTAAGCAAGAAAAGTTATAGCCACAGCTTAAAGGAAGTTTGGCTGTGGGACAACCCCAGGTGGGTCACTGGCTGCACTATGTTCAAAATACTTGCTGGGAAGACGCCTATATATAGGTTGTATTTCCAGGGGTTGTGGAACAATGTTGCCATGGAATAAAACTATCATTTATATTCTGTGGCAATATATCACTTGCAAGTAAGAATAAAATTACTTTCTTTAAGGTTGAAGTACCATCAGTCTGAGACAGCCAATCCCAGCCTAACCTGCTTTTCTTTCAAATGAAATGACATTATACAGAAAGTCAGCCTCAGTCTTCGTAGATGTTAATGTCAACAAGCCATTGTTGCAATATTTCACTGGCTAGTGAGGAGAATACTCATGTGAGGGCATTGTAGTCAACTTCCCTCTGAAGTTTGAATACTATGGAAAAATATAAGAATTACTAGAGTAGAGCAAAGTGCAGGAATATAAATAATTTGTTGCTCAAAAGAAAAACCCTTAAAAAAGCCATGTTCAAACCATAAGGGTTCATTTGGACTTGTTCAACCACCACTAAAGTGATTGCTTCTCCATAACAAATATAAACAGGAGAAAAATGTAAAATTTTATCCTGCAGAGCAGTTAAACTAGTAATTTATTTTCATACTTATACTCGGTTTCTAGCTGCATTTTGGAGAGAGTTATTATTATTTCTGAGTATTTTTTATTCTGTTGGTCTAAGGCTTTTTATAAAACCTTTGTGTTAATTGGGAACATAACCTACTTCTACTGTCTGTTATTCCATTGTATCTCAAAGCATTTTGTAAAGCTACTAAACCAGAGACAGAGCACTGATTTTACTTTTTTTCTTCCTTCACCTCTGGGAGGAGCTGAAAACAGTACCTGTTTAACAGAGCATGAACTACTAATGCCCAAACAACTTGCAAGCAGATGAAAACGATATTGCATTCAGTTGCAACTGCTGGAGAGATTTAGGGACAAATTTTTAAATTTGCTTCTGACTTCGTCACCATTGACAACATCCTTACTGTGAGAGAAATTGTTTTTCAAAAGTATACCTCTCACTGAAGGCTAATAGATGCCTTCCTCCCTTCTTTGAAGGGAGAAAATCTCCCTTGACCTACTAATTTAGACAAGATAAATGAGCTGGGAGCAGCACTGTAATCTGTCACTGTGATGACATTTAATTTGGTGTAATTTAGTAGGTGTTTACTGGGTGGCTTTTAGTTTCCACAAGCTACTGTAACACAAGTTGGTGGCACTTCTCCATGGGATGTGTAAGAATGACTCACCTACGACCCACTTCGTATAACTCTCAGGCAAAGGAGTAAATTTCTAACTAAGAGCCACCACAGACACAAGATCTTGAGGGTGTGGGAGGACAAGTAGGAGATGAACACAGCCATTCTGGGGGAAGAGTGACACGAGGAGAACATCAGGAGCAGAAGTTTTCTGTCTGAAGGTTTTTTTGTTTGAGGTAGAGCTGCCACATACATGAATTGTTTTGCTCTGTCAGCTCTCACACATTCAATGGAGTGGAAATGAGGGTACTACTTTCATGTGTCCATTTGCTACTGTCTTTAACTGTTCTGCCTGGACCCACTGCTTGCTGATGACTGAACCACGAGAAAAAGAACCCTGGCTTTACTCCTAATAGCAAGGAGAGCTCTGTCCATGGACCTCTGATTTGTGGCTAGGTTCTACCTTAGCATCACAATATTTTAGATAATTGTTTAGTAATTTATCAAGGACATGTGATTTTTCATCAGATATAATTATCCATAAACTACTAATATTAATTTATTGAATATTTAGTAGTAAGAGTAGAAATTACGTCACATTTTATTACTTACATACAATAAAATCTCAAAGCCTTTTTAATTTTCAAATTATATGAATAATGTACAAGATATTAAAGCTTTGAACACTTTCATTAGTCTGAATGAAGTGTTTTCTGAAATGTCTAAGCAGCTGTTCTCATATCTTCCCAGAATTCTTTTCCTAGGGAATCAAAGAGGTTTTGACTGAATAAAAATATGGTGCTTTATTTTTTCCCCCCATTTTTTGTCTGAAATTATGTATTGCCAGGAGGTGGCAAGCAGTTCTTACAGATGCTGCTAATAACAAAAATGGGACAAATTGTCCCCTGGTGAGTATCCACTAATGTTGGCAGTGCTACACCAGGAATGCATTTGGGTCTTTCTCATTATAGCTTGACATGTCTTTGATGTTCCTGATTGCATTGGTCTCCTGCAGCTTTTCTTTAACGCTCTCTAAGGGGGAATATTTCAGAATATAGAAAGAATCTTTAATCTTTTATCCTGAAACTTCCACAAACATACAGCACCTCTGTCTCCTGAAATGATTCTCTGAAGATTTCATGGTTAGAAAAGCTCTTTCTGTTCAGCTTTCAGCCTTATGGAAATGTGACGAGATGCCACCCTTTCCCCCAGCCTCTCCCAGAAAGTGAATGGGAATGGGCTCTGCCCCCAGCTTACAGCCTGCCTGTTCTTTTAGCTATAAACTGCAATTCTTGTTAATTATTCAATATGCTATGCAAATGTTTTCTCACAAATTGCACTTTTCTTGGCTTAAAATTACACTCTGTTTGTCTCCCCTTCCACTGAATGTACCCACATTCAGATCCCTGAACACCAGTAGCCCTGGAAGCAAACACCAACAGATTTAGGTGCCTTCTGCTGTGATATGGTACTTTCTTTGGTCAATCGCTGTGGGCACATCCAGGTGGGATAGCCTTTCCATCATTAGTACTGCTCTTATGCTTTACAAAGGTATGATGGCAGTGTGCTATGGGTGCAAAATGTTCATTCTATGTATAGAAATTAGATACCTGCCATAGACATTAATAAAAATAAATCCAGCTTATACTTGGTTATTTTAGTACATGGACTACTTCTCCTTGCTCACACATGCAGTTGAGTGATCAGCTTAGTATTTTGAAGTCTTCTTTCAAGAAAACCTAATCTCATTCTTTGCTATATTAATTAGTCACATTTGTTACACCACTTGCCTGTTTGTACTTAACAATGTCATGGTGACTGAATGTTTAGAGTACCTTTTAAATATAACTTAAAATGTAGCTTTGCTCAAGAGTGGAATCCTACTTTACAGTAATTTGGTTTTTTTGGCTTCACGCATTTGTTTTTCCAAAGTTGGAGGACGGTTGCTCAGGGTAATCAGAGATTACAAGTCATGAAAGATTACAGGAAAACAAATATGCATCTGTGTCCTGATATCTTTCATTTATAAATTTTGTGCTCGGCATTTTCAAAAGAGCAGAATGATTCATTAAGAAAGACTGATACTTGGGGTATGAAACAATGCCAGACTGCCAGAACTAGGCTTTCTGTCCCCAAAATCATTCTGCGTTTTTGTTTTTGTCACTGGTCTAATACTGAAAAAGGTGGCCACCATTACTATTACATGAAACTATTGGTGGCATGGCTTCTGCAGATGTTCACAAGAACTGAAAAGATATGAATGTAAGTGTAGTGTAAGTGGTATCTCCTCTGTAAACTTGAAATGTTTAATTTTACATCCAGAAAATTCAGCCACTGACCTATTCCAACACTGGAAAGCACAGCTGCACATCCTGCTTGGCTCAGTTCGTAGTGCCACTGATACCCAGATGCCCTACTTCTTTCATGTTCCTGGTCATTACTGAAGAGCAACAATTTAGTTCCTTTGGGTTCATTATATCCATCTTCCATTGTATACTTTACCTAGGTATTAAATGGAAGATGCCCTAAATATTTTTGCAGCAGATATGGTGTTCATAAGGTTCTTGCAAGGGCCATCTAATGAGACTTTGAATGATCTCATCTCAGGTAAAATTCACTTTCATCATCTTTTCTGTGCTCTGCTTAGAGGTTTCTTAGAGAAGTGCTTTCATGTTCAGAGATCTAATTTTAGAATTATTGCAGCACTTCAGAAAGAGCAGATTGTTAGTTATGCTTGGAAGATTTTCTGTATGAAAATCTACAGAAGCTCAGGAGATGATATTATTTGGTTTTGGAGCTAAGGGAACAGAGAGAAAGGGAAAATTCAAACTTGGGGCAGAGAGGACAAAACTGTATATTGCAAGGAAAAAAAGTTTAAAAATCCTTTAGAAAAATGCTGTATGTTTTCTTGAAACAAGAAAGCCACACACATTGATTTGTGTTTGCTTTAATCTGTAGCAAGCACTATGGATGAAAGCACTTTTCAATTTTTTATGTGATGTAGTCTTTAAATATGGTTAACAAAGAAACATAGGAAGCAACTGATCTGACTTAAAGGGCTTCTATTATTATTCTGCACTGGTTTTGATCCTACATTATAATACCCAGGGCATCATCAGTAAATCCCTTTCCCTGAGTTAGTTCTTTAATTATGGCAGTGCTTCACCAGTATTTTACTGTCCTTACCACTTGAGATAATAATTTAATTGCCTCACAGAGTCAGAGAGAGAGGTGTCTCAAAAGACCTCTGGAAATAGCTGTCTGCTCTTCTGTTGAAAAGTGATACTAATGTTGGGGAGTTCCTTATGGGAAACCCCTTGGAGGCTATGGGTCAAAGCTGAGTGGATGAACACAGAAATCTACACCCATCACCCCACATCAGGTCCTTTTTGGAAAACACAGGCCACTGCAAGTAAGTGGCCTGAGACCTTTCAGGCTGACACAGGAGATAACTAATGAATTCAGAAGCACTCAGACTTCCTGCCGTGGAGAGTAGGTGGATTGGATTGTCATGGATGATCTTGGGGGGCTGCTTTAGTCCTGTCCTGTTTCCTCTGCCATTGACCACCCCTTAAATATAAATCACATCCATAAGCAATTCACTGTAACATTGCCTAAGCTCTGCATAATTTGGTTCTCTCCAATATTTGACACACCTTAAAACAGGGTTGAGACTTTAGCAGTGCCCTTACAATAGCAAGAATAAAAAGGGGTAATTTTTCTATGCAGAAGAAAGCTATCCAAAGCACAGGATAGGAGAGGGGAAAAAATAAGGAGCCCCACCTATAAGCAGGTTTTATTTCAGAAACAGGTAAATTAATATAGTAAATCAGTTTACTAATTTACTGTAATAGTCTTCAGGCTGTGAATCTTAAGGCCAGATGATTATGAGTACAGAGTTTACCTCTCTTTCCAAGACTCAGTTTAGTTTATTCCATAGATATGACTCTAGTAAACAGTCCTATCAACTAAATATTGAAATCATTGTGATCGCTCATCTGAGTGAACTTGGTGTGAGAGACTGAAATGTTAACAGTTAATGACTCAAACAATTGTTCATTTGCAAAAGCAGCAGGTGCTTTGCTGAGGATGTGCAAGATCACAGCCCAGAAGCAGAGCAGGTGTACATGAACCTTTGTTTAGGGACAAGCTGGGTTTTGAGCCAGATAAGAGAAGAGGCTGATAAGAAGCAGATCCTGTGAGGTGGGATAATACTTCTTATCATGCCAATGTCCTCCCTTACACAACTGGCTCAGGTAAAACCCCTTTGGGGAACATATCAGGACATTCATGTTATTCATCCCTTCTGATGGGGCATAACTGGCTCAACTACAATGACGTGAGAGGCAGCTGTCATGTCTTAGAAGATGTCATTCAACTTCCTCCTTCCTGCCTTCCTTCCTTCCTTCCTTCCTTCCTTCCTTCCTTCCTTCCTTCCTTCCTTCCTTCCTTCCTTCCTTCCTTCCTTCCATGTTTTCTTAACATATTTTTATGTAATATTTTTATGCTTTTATGTTGTTATATTACTATAGGTAATAAAAACCAAAATCGCTACATACCTGCTTTCCATTTCAACCAAACTGTTCTAAAATAAACCCTGTATATATATTTATAAACATCAATCATTCAGTGTTGCTTCACTCCAATTCCCCCCCAAGGGCTCTATTAACAAGAACTGCAGTTACCCTTGCCTTCAGGGACAGGTTGTAACCCTTGGTAAATTAGACTTTTCCTTGAATCAGCTTAATCCATCTGCATAAATGTTGCAGGATTACTGATACTGGAAGAGCTGAAGAGTTGCAGCTTGCATGGGGCTTTTATCCTCCACAGGAAGCTCCTCACTGCTATGTCAATGTTAAGTCTGTGGACAGCTTAAGTACCAGTCTGGAGTGATGCTGCTCTAACCACACATTATCATTCACTTGGTCCTTCAGGTGGTTTGGTGCTATTTTTGACGTGCTGAGCATCTCACATATTTATCAGATCAGAGCTACTCAGGCAATATTCATCCTGTCAATAAAGAAGGTTTTATTTTTTCCTGTGTAGTCAGGCAGCAGAGTAGAACTGGAGAAACCTCAGC
The DNA here is from genome assembly GCF_000738735.6 of Corvus cornix cornix. Classification (NCBI taxonomy): domain Eukaryota; kingdom Metazoa; phylum Chordata; class Aves; order Passeriformes; family Corvidae; genus Corvus; species Corvus cornix. The sequence goes on along the minus strand of NC_047057.1, from coordinate 11,290,709 downwards.
AGTTCTCCTCCAGAGCCACGCTGGAGCTGGAAAAACTACATTGGAAGTTACTGTATAATTAAAAAAGATAATTACTTTCAAATTAGTTTTTATTAATAGAATTAAGCCACATTAAATCATAAAAGGTGTTCATAAATATGTTAATAAAATGTGTGGTATTAATGAAAAACGTTCTGCAAAGAGTGAATAATTTAAGAGTTGGATATTACACACTTAATTAAAGTTAAATATTAAAATTATTAATTACCACAGCTAAAATGGGCGTTAACAGTAGGCACCACATTCTGTCAGGTCAATAAATAGCTCTCATTAATAAAAGTGTGTAGATAATAAATAAAATTTACTTAATATGGGAGGGATTCAGAGCATTCTGACTCTGTGTGAAATGCCCCTAGAAAGATGTTTCTGGTAGGCACTGAGGTTCTCACTTTATGAGTGAGAGCAGGATCTTGAGCAAAATACATAACTTGGTTTGAACTCAGTCACAAAGCTCATGAATAAGTAGTCCTGTTCGGCTTAGGGTAGAAGCTGCAGAAGCAGTTTAGTGTCTCTTCAGCAAACTGTTTTCAGACTGGGGGCCTTTAGGCAATGAAGGTGCAGAGCTGACTCTGGGACCACACCTGCTGTTGGGACTGTTGTAGTATCTGATATCTTTGGAATGCTGAGACAAATTTCCCTGAAAACTCTATGATGAGATGGAAGTGCACGAATAAATGAATTTTACACTGTAACATTCAGCTCCTAATAAGTAAACACAAACTACATGTTGTTAGAAAACCCAGATGTTCAAAATTCTGGGTTGCTCAACCACAAGTCAACACTCTTTATGGTCATGTTCATTAAGCATCAGTTGGAGAGTCACAGTTACCTCATATTGTCTAAGTAAAAAAACCCCACATTTCATTTTCTGGTTGTTTCCCCCCCCCCCCCCCAAGCTAGGAATAACAGGCTCTAAGAACTCTGACAGAAGCTATGACCTCTGCTAACCTTTCCATGTGGCTGGGCCACAAAGCATCAGCCAGGAGTTGCACGATGGGATGGTGGAGTGAGGACAGAGGCAGGACCAACTGCAAGTCCTTCTGTGAACAAAGCTTGCCTTCACCTTCCCAATGGTTTGAACAGCAGTTTTTTGTGTCACTCTCTGTGTGATCATTTAGACTCATCATATTTCCAATGTCAGTGAGAAGAGGTTATGAGAAGCCTTGTTAGATTAATTTAGTCTTGGGCATCATAGAGTCAGGCCACTGGCGAGGCTCTTTGACAGAGTTTGAGTGATACAGGAATATTCCTGTGTGCTTCACGCTGTTCACTTTGGTTACACAGCTCCCTGAGGCAAGGATACCATCACAGATACGTGGGGAAGCTAACTCTGAGCAAGAACAAGTTGCAGTGATGCAGTCTTGCTATGAACTGGGGACCTGTGGCAAATGAGAGGGACTGAGATAAGCATCAGGAGAGGTATTTTCTGGGGTACTATGCTGCAATTTTCTGGGGTATTACGCTGTCCAGAAGACTGGACTTGGTCCTATGGCACACTGCAAAGACATGGTAAGTGTTACTGAATTCCTATTTTACCTATTTATCTGGATTACACAAAGAAAGGAAAAACTGATGCTGTGGGACAGAGGGATGGCTGCATTCTATCAGGTTCTGTATTTCAGGCGCTTACCTTCTGGTATTGTCAACTGGATGGAAATACAGGAAGCCATGAAAATAAATGTTAGAAAAAGATTTGTGGGTGGGACTTTCCCCTTCCTCAGGAAGTCTGCTTGCTAGTTTATGTGAACCGAACGAGGGATAGTATTTGTTCATCTGTTTTATGAATTGTAGTTTAGATGTAATTACCTACACTTTACACCATATTAGTAAATCTACTCCAGAATATTATATTAGAATAATTAAGCTTTAATAATAAGAGAACTTGCTCAACAACCTTATTAATAAATCTTTGTTCAGATGTGGGGGGACACTGCCAATTTTGGTGTGGATTAGCGAAGTTTTCTTTAGTAATAATATTGAGTAGTCAACTAGGAATTTTAATCTTTTAAGTGCTTCTCAAGCATTAAATAATTAATCCCCATAACGCTCCCATGAGATAGGTAAGTAAATATTACTATCCCCATTATACAGATGGGGGAAGCCTGGATTAGGCTATTCAACTAGACTGGCCAGAGCCACTGGGAGTGTAATTGCCAAAGCAATGTTTAGGACTCAGTATTTTTGCATTTAAAAAGTGAGGAAAAGGTATTTCCTTCCTGGAAGCTCGAAGTCACTGCCAAAAAACTGAAAGTGTCATCCCATGTGCCATTCTTTCTTTCAATACTGATTTCTTCCATTTCTATATCAAGCGATGAAAGGTCTACGTATCTTCTAAAATAGAAATTTGCTGTAAGACAGAAATAACTATATGCACCCACACATACATATACACCCACTGTTATTTAATAGAAGGATGTTCTACTTTTCTGCCAGCTGCTACATATTTATTAAATACTAAAGACATGTTTGTAAAGCAGGTTTCAATATTCAATTTTGCCCTTGAATAGTTTTTACCCATAGCAATAAAATATTCTAGAACCTTTGGGAGCCCATATTCAAATTGCCTGATGGTTTTAGACCAATTTTATTAACCAGTATATTGGTTCATTTAGTTAGTACTTTTTTTTCTTTTTACACACCACGGGTTCCTGAAATTAAGTTGGTATTGCTAGAAATAAGAAGGTGGTATTGGAAATGCAGCAGGAATATGAATGAATGTTTGCAGTTCCACCAAGGTGGTCACAGGCAGAAAGGGCACTTTTCCAAAATGACTATTGATTTTTGCACTCACATCAGGTGAATGATATATGGGGTAGTTCAAGTTTCAAATAACACCCAACCTCAGCTCTGGAGATTTATAAAATGAGCATTAAAAATAGGATGAACTGGATTATTTGATCAGTACTCTGAACAGATAAGAGTATCTGCCTTCAAAGTATAGGCCAAGATGATTTAGCCATTTATTAGACAAATGCAAAAGCTTCACACATTCTAATAGAACTAGAAAAATCAGTTTGTAGCAGACTGCAAAATGGAGCTTTCTGAAGGATATAGCTATATTCAAACAATAAACCCACAGTTTAAGCTCCCAATTTTTAATATATTTTTGCAAATATAAATGCAGTGGTCACTAGTAAGGGCTACCAGACCTATGATGCAAGGAAGCACAGGCATGTATCACTTGGTCTGGATGTACCTTCCAAAATACCTGCCTCTCTCTTGTGCTACATCCAAGTTCAAGTAAGCCTGCTGATCATCTTGCAGAAGTGATTATTTATACAAAAGGGAACAATTCCTTTGGGTGAAATGTGGTCTTATAACAGACTGCACTGTGATGTTACGGTAGGGCCTCTCCTAAGGCATACTGGAATGGTTCTGCATAAGGAAATTTGACTCCTTCCTCAGTGCTCTAATGAATGGTATAACAGCCACATTTTTGGTTGGGATAAGCCCCATCAAAATGGGCTCTTTAGGAAAATCCCCTCCGAACTCTTTCATTAAAAACACCTGAAATAGAAACATTTAATAAAAATTTGACATGACATTGCTTTTTTATCAAGCAAGTATCTCAGTTTTGGTGTTGACTGGAACTAAAATGCTTTTGATTTTCTGGATACATTATACTGAGAAAAAAAATTCTGTTTCAACACTTCCTGCCAAATAAATGAGAACCATTCACAGCTGGATGACTCTGCAAAACTAACTTTAGCTATATTTATAGAGTATTTACATTTCTACTTATTTCAGGAAAAAGACTTATTTCCTGTGTATGTTTTTCTAGAGGAAGAAAAATAAAGATGATGCCCAGAAAGTTGCAGTTATAAATATGTAGAACTTCTGTTGGAACTGTAGTTCATGGAGCTGGGACTCCTGGGACAACTGGGACTTGTAAAATGGCCCTAATTCCAGCCTGGATTTTAACCTCTCTGAGCTATGTTTAGTGAAGAACAAAACAGAGGTAAGGTGAGAATACAAGGAATGGTGGAAGTAACATTTCTATATGATGCAGGAACTTCGTGGCTGGGAGGTCTCTGATGGTGACATACACACTTGAACTACATGGGAACAATTCCAAACAGCCTCTAGATGTGTCCAGCTTTGCAGCAGCAAAGCATATGGATATGTCTGTGTTCAAAAAAAAATCTTATTTCTAGACACAGATCAGAAATGAGCTCTAACTGGAAATACATTGGTTACATTACCTGGATTTGCATGCACAAGACTGATAACTTAAGGCCAGTTTAGTGCCTGGGTGCTGGGGGCAGGAATTCTCTGAGCATCACACTGGAGGAACTGCTTGAAGCTCAAATGCTGGAAGAACACTCTGGGTGTAACTCCCTTTCTATTTCCAATCTGTCTGCTTCAATGTGTGAGACTGTATAATTGCAGTAAATGTACTACGTTGTGCAAAGTCAGCAGCAGACAGAGCTGAACGCATCTGGACACTGCTGTGTTTTCTGTGATGACAGCAATCAGTAGGAAAATAGAAAAAATGAGTCTTGCTTTTCCTTTGCTTTCCAGGTATCATATCTGGGCCCTGACTCTGTATTACAAATTAGATGTATCTGAACAACCTGTGCAGTTGGATCTGATTCTATGAAGAAAATAGCCTGAAATCAAGAGCAAAGTGCTTTGCCTAAATTCAGCATAACCACAGGGTTTGATAAATGAGTACTGCCTTACAGCACATTTCAAAATGTGTTCAATTTTACATCTGTTATTTCTTCAAGGGGCTGCACATAAATATTGTTTGAGAACAGCACCTAACTTCCACCTTCATATTGCTAATATTTTTGCAAGCCAGGTGCCACAAAGAAGAGGAAAATTATGGCTTGAATGCAAAAGTTTAAGATCTTCTACCTGAAAAGTCATATTCAGAAGATAAATTTTTGTCATGAGAAAAAGTGAATATATAGCAGACCAATGCACTAGCAGCAGTGTAACATGCAAAACTCATTATTTAGGATATTAAAAGACATTTGTAGAACGCATAGCTGCTTTGATGTCTTAGATAATCGGTTATGAAAGAAAAGTCGAATACTGTAGAAACAAGTGAGCTAGCATGTAAGAAAAAGTTGAAAAATACTCTATTAACAGTTGTGAGAAACAAAATGTATTAGAAAGATAATATACATGCAGAGTTTACAAACCGTGTCTTTAGGGTGGCCCAATAAGTAGAAATATGGGGACCCATGCTTGTCACTTTTCATGCACATGGAGAGACTGGAAGGTACCATTCCTAAAGGAAGGGGAGGAACAGCCTAGGACCAATCATTAGAATTAACAGAACCAGTGACATACAGACATTTTACTATTGTTAGAGCAGAGAATTCTTAGTAAGTTTAGAACAACTGAGTAAGAAGCTTATATGTAACAGGAAAGAAGTATTTCTGTAAAGCTAAGACAAATAAGCATGCTGTAAGTCTAAATATTAGTGGATTATTGAAACTACAGTACATATATATTCAGGATATAGATTCACCTGGTCTATGGATATGGAGTACATCTTGAGGTGCTTCCTGAAGGAGTCATAACAAAGCAAAAGCAAAGGGCTTAATGCATTTAAGAACTGTGCCAATTTACTTGTATGAAAAATCCTTGTATTGGTATCAACTCTGACATTTTTGGTTTTTTTTGCTGGGGTAGTGCTGAAGCAGGAGATGAGAGTTTCTTCAAGGCCCCTTAGAAATGACTTACTGCTAAATAACTTGTAGCTTTTATCTCTTAACCATCAATTTGTATATACTGAAACTTTACTCTTCCTCCCTTAAACAGCCCAAACCGAATCTAAACTCTAGTACTGTAAAACCACCTGAGTGTAATGAACCCATGGTGTGAGCTGTGTATGCAATTTAGCATTGTGCAAAGAAACAGAGATTCCAAAAATACACACTGCAACCCCAGGACATGTCTTTTAATACAGCAAAACAAAGCAGGGGAGGACAGGGAAAGGGACCATCATTGTATAGATCCATAAAGCACCAACCATCACCACACGATGCAGATTTCTTGTCCTCCAAACCTCAATGATTCCAGTTCCCACAGCTCTGTGTATCTGCTAGTATCACAGTGTGACCTAGAATGCTCAGGGCCAGATCCAGATATCCAAGATAGGGCAACGGAAAAGTTTTCCAAAATCTCTCTGGGCTGGAGTCTCTAAAACTTGTAACTTCCTTCAGGAGTTCTTAAGCAACTTAAAACTAAGTGAAACTTGATAGAAACCTGATATCAAGCCTGACAGATGATTTTGTAGTCCTGAAAGCAGGAAGGGAAACAAATTCATTTCTTCTAGATGTTCCTCACAGGTGAAAATCAGTGGTTTTGCTCCCTCTGCACTACCAGACAGAAAGCAACCGGGGCAGGGGGTTATGCCTTGCTGGAGGGATGGAGTCCACCTACAGGTGCTAACCTGCCTCAGCCTTCCTTTACAGCCACCTTTACACCCTGTTACGCCTTCCTTCCTCAGCCTCCTTTACACCCCATTTGTGGTCATTTGATTATATGACTCATTGCTTTCAGAAACTTCTAGGAACTTATATATTTTAATGTACTATGAGTAATAAAATCTCCAGTCAGGAAAGGCCAGGAGCAGTAAGCCGGAAGAAACAATCTGCCAGGACTGCTGATGTGGGAACCTGTTAATCCATTGCTTTTCCTATTTCACATGTTCCCCCTGTTCCCTCCCTAGCCTTGGCCACTCCCTCGGTTTCTCCCTATTTGTTCTGTACCCAAATCCCGCCCAGGGACCGCCCCTGGGCCCTGACAAAACCACCCCGCACCCAGACCACGCTGTCTCTGTGCCTCAGCATTGCTGGGACGAGATGTGATTAAAGCCATCTCACACCCTCATGAGAGACCCTTCTCTGCCTCCTTTACCCCACTGCGTTGTGACGCTGCTGCTGCCAGAGCCAGATCGCGGGGCTGTCCCAAATGGACTCCGGGATGCGACTGATGGCATGGCCCTGGGAAACCCTCACTGAGCTCTCAGGGAGCAGCAGCCTGCTAGCCAGAGTGCAGTGGTTACAACATGCTGGGACTGAAACATCACAGGCTTTCCTAGGGAACTTCCTCCGAAGATATTTAGAGAAAACAGTAGCTATTCCCACAGAAAACTAGTTTTCTGGAGCTGATCAGTCATTAGAGGTAACTTGCTTCTTGCAGAACTCACAGCTGGATAGAGAGACTGATCTGTTAGTTTTACTTCCTCATTAATTTTATCATTTTGAGATTTTGTGAACAGGTTTCCCACATTTTGCCTTTAAGAATGACACTTCATCCCAGTGTTTGGCTATGCAAAGTACATGTCCTTCTCATGGTGTTTATGTAGCTATGGCTAAGGCCTGAAATACATGAGCATCTGTAATGAGGCTCCCACAGTGTGAAGAGACAGATTTTTTTTCAGAACTGCTGCACACCCAGTAGCTCCTGCTGAAGTCAGTAACCACTGAGGTAGGTGCATACACAGGAAATTAGGCAGCCACTGCAGGGAAAGTCTTGATCTGTCACTATTCAAATTGTTTTTAATGCTGGGGTGAGAAGTGCTCAGTTCTACAGTGATGATTCTGAGTTTTGTGTCCTGTGATATGTAGGAAACCTCACACTCTCTCCAGCCAGACTTCCCAGTCATTAAGTACATTTTGGGATCAGGATTCCCAGCAGTACTTCTAGTCTTTCTTGAACATTAATATGATTTCTTACTATGACTTGGTTCTCTGGAGAACACAGCTGGCAGATTATTTCCTATGAAACATGATGCTGATGTTCTTCGGCTTTGGACAAGCTGTGATAATTTACCTCCAGTAGAAGCACAGTTCCTCTGGCTATCCTTATCCTCAGCAAAACGTTCTGAGATGCTGGCTGATAAAACACCTGTTTTCTAAGCTTCCTTTGTTGCACCCTGCTGTGAAATCAGCTATAGTTTTGGAGCATTAGTCATACCCGAGCTCCTTTGCTTACATTCTGATGGTACCGGGCCTGCTACAAGGGGATTTCTGCCTCTTAAGTACTCTGGGATCTTTGGCATTTGTTTTCAACCAAAACCAGCAGCCGGAATGGACGTAAATGATGCATTTGCAGCACACCTTATTTCTTATCCTAGGTTTGAGTAGTGCTTCAGCTCAGCCAGAATTTTCCAAGTTCGGAAATGCACAGATTTCCAGGCAGTATAAACTGACATAACTCATTCAGGAGATTTACACCCTCGCAGGAGCTTGTTTTTTGTTTCCTCCCTGAGTGCTTTCTTCTTTTCAATACACACTCTTTTCTTTCACAAATCACTTTCTTATCATTGATGTATTTTCCTCAACACTGCTGTTACTGATGTCAATCACATCATCATTCAAACACTGATATTTCTTGCACTTAAGTACATACCTCCATATTTTGTACTAACAGAAACACTGCACTGGGGTTTAAAACTCAAGGAAAATCAAGAAGCTGAAGACTGAAGACAATAATGTGATGGTCTTGGCTGGCTGGTTTAGGTAGCTCTAGGTAATTAGTGCTGTGAATCTGAATGTTGCTGCTGTTGGAAAGGTCTTTAATCACAGCATTACTAAAACTGATTTGGGAAGTCCCTGACCATTTCACCTATCAGGGACTGAGAGAATATCCAGGAGAGGACCCTGGTACACTTGTGCTGTTTTCATATTTCTCCCTAGGCTTCTGCTGCACACCACCACTGCAGTCCCAATACCAGCTCTGTCCTCCAGACTTGCATTTATATACACAACTAAGTCTTATTTCCCACTGATGCTCTCCATAGCTGGACCCTGTATAAGAAATATTTATGACATGTACTTGCTAAAACAAAAAGCTGATTAATTCAGTAAAAAGAGCTCCAATTAGTCTTGTTACATCTCAACTGTAAAATTCTGGTTGAAGGAAGAGTGAGCTACTAAATATTGAGTAGTTTATCTGCTGTCCTCAGGACCACTTTGTCCTCAAGCTTACTGTCACAACCTTCTCTGCATTCAGTTTTACATTATTTTGAAAAGATGTTCTGGGGGTCTCTGACAGACATTCTTCGCAGCATGATGACTTAACCTTGAGATCTGGCCTGCTCGAGACGCTGTCTCCCATTTCAATTGGTTCTGTTTGTTAATTTCTGTTTTTAACTTCCTAGGCAGGCTGCTGTTTGAATTTACGTGTACCTTCTGTTTGTTCTTAGACTATTTCTTACACCTTTGGGAAATGACCTAGGGAGGACTTTAATTATCTCAGTTTATTTCAACAGGCATCTTCTTATTTTGCTTCCATTCTGCCTCCGGACTGGATAGAGCTCTAACACTTCTCCGCCTGCATAAAGCACAGATTAAGAACTGCAGATGTGCAGATGTTATCCTTTGCTGTCATGCTTTCTGCAGGTTGTGTGTACATTATGAAGTAACTCCTGAACACTTTTACTCCTTTTTCAGTGCAGTAGGAGAAAGGGATTTTCAAGCACAGCTACTTAGTTCTCCTCCTGTATGGAGCTGTAAGCTGGAGATGTAGCTTGGAAAATGGTCTGATGAAACAGCACTTCTTAGTAGCAACTTTTATTTCTCAGTAATCTGCATTTTTAAACAACTAATGCCAAGTATTCCAAATGCCTTTCCAAATGGTGAGCTTGGGTTTAAACAATGCCGTGAAGTCTCCTTGTTGCTTTCTGTTAACTAAAAGCTGTGTCTGGAATTCTAGTGGTCATCTTCTGTGGAAGGGAAGACTTGTGCACATTTTGGAAGATTGTTTTCCTAAATCAGTGATGATTACACTGAAGTTTTTAGGGGTTTTAGGTGGTTGGTTGTTTTTTTTTTTTTTTTTTTTTTTTTTTTTTTTTTTTTTTGGGGTGTGTGTGTGGTTTCCCCCCCCCCCCTGGAATAAAGTACATATTTATAAGATTATATAAATAATGGACATTCATTTTGGATTTAAATGCCATTTGGAGCTGGGATCTTAAGAAATTCAGATTTGGAATGGGTCTGAACTGCAACTGATTTTTTACTCATAGTAGCTTCCTGGACCTACCTTAGATTAAATTGTTTTTTGAGGAACGAGAGAACTGCTGGTATATAGTTCTGCTATTTGAGAAGGATTACAACCACTCTATCAGTCCTGGACGCTTGTTTGTTCTTTCATTAGAAATGATGCACCTCTCCCTATAAAACAGTTTTGAAGGTGACCTGAATTTCTGTTGGAGGTCTCTCTGAAAGGATTGCACACTAGTTAAAATTGGTATTAAATATCTTAGTACCATTTTATCAGAACCCCTGAAAACCATTTTGGCTTTGTTTCTACTCACCAAAATTATAGATCACTAACTTTATTACCAAATGAGTGGACTATGGCCCATCTTTTCTGCCCTTATTCAGAAGCTCTTGAAAGCAGTAAAAAATGTAGCATACACTGTCCTGAGTATTGGCTTAGCCATAGAATTAGCTCTAGTTTAGAGAAGAAAATAGTGTAATTACCATGTGTATTGACAGCTGGGAAAGAACTGACTTTCAGTGGAGCTGGCTTTAACAGAGGTAATGAATTTATGTTGGCAACAAAGGCTCACCTGAACCTACAGTTACGCCTAAGTATTTGAATTTTTATGTGACTCTCATTTCTGACTCTAATGGGAAAGCATTCTGGAACTTCAAAAGTAACAGTAAAGAAGTTTAATAGAGTTTTTGACCTCCTAGCATAAAGAAGTCAAGGACTTTTCATTAAAATAATAGCCCTTTTCCTGAGATATTTAAGGCCCAGAGGTGCACATCATAGACGTTATGTAAATATATGAAATTGTTGCACCATACTATAGAGTAAGCCCTGATTCCAGTTTTAAAAAAGAACACTTCATCTTTGAAATTACCTTTGGATAATTTACTTTTACTTCTTGTCATTTCTATTATGAAATAAGGTTTCTATATTGCCTAAGTGACTCACACATTTTGAAATACTTAAAAAACTCCCAGAAGTCCCTCTGAAACAAAACATAAGAAGAACGAATCCTGTTTTCTCACCAAAATGAGCAAAATCTCATGTTTTAAATTCAGAACTGGGTTCTAACTGATCATCCATGTATTTTGTCAGAGAGAATACAATGGGTGAAGCTGTCAAAGAAAGGAGTACATTCTTGATAATGCTTTGAGGTTCAACCTGAGGCGCTCAATTGCATGGCAACAAGATCATCTGCTGTGACTCAAAATGTGCAGAGAAGTACCAATAAAGGAAGAAAAGGAGAGTTTATGGGCAAATCAGCAACTCCCAGCACACTCAAAGATGTCCCCTAAGAGGTGTGTAGTGCTTCCTCCAATGCACACCTTAAAAGCCACTGCCTATGTCGGGAGGTCAGCAGACTGCGATGTACACACACCTACGGGCTTGGCTAAGGAAACACTTAAGAGTAAGTCCACCTCTATTCAGGTAAGCACTTAAGCCAATAGTTAATGTGCTCCAGGAAATTACAATATATAAATATCTGCAACTGCTACTTAATTCAAAAGCAATAGAATTAATTTATGTGGAGTCATGCACATACAAAAATGTAAAGATGAAAACCCACCATATTCTGGGACCTGGCCTGTTCCACGTTTCAACAACAGTCGCACTCTCCTGCCACCAGACTTGATTAGCTCTATTGCTCTGGCATGTGTCATGTCCCTTGTGCTTTCTCCATTGATTTCAATTATTTGATCTCCCACCTGTCAGGTAAGAAGAATATTGAGTCAGACAGAATTGCAGTAAAATGAGCGTTTCAGAAGGAGACATATTCAATGGATCACAGGTTACTTGAATGACAGACAGACACATCAAGGTAAATTTGTTCCTGTCTATCTCAGGAATATTGCTGGCAGATCAAATAACCTCCAAAGTGGATTCTGAATATGGTATATCAAATGCTGCTTGTCTTCTGCTGAAATCAGTGTAATGCCTTTGTAACTTGCCTCACATCTATGTGTAAGAGGCTTTGGTGAATTGCTTGATAAGGTGGAATCACTGGAACATTATCTGTGCTACTCTGTAACATGCAGTGCTGTGTGAGCCTAAGAAGAACTTTGTTGCACTTGCTGTTCTCATAGAGAAAAGAGAGGTTTAAAGCACAAATATAAACTTCCATAATTTGAATTTCCGAATCTTGGCAGTAAAGTTTCACACCAAATTAAGAGTAGTTATGAAGCACGCTATTAAACAAAGAAAGGTTAGTGCTTTGACACAGGACAGGCAGGTTTGCTGGAGTTCAAAGAGTATGCTTTGAACTATTTAAGCACAGGAGCCTTTTGCTGGGAGTCAGCACAGCTTGTGGCTGAACTGTCTAGTTAGAGCAGCTGACTCCAGGATTCTGATTATGGATTCTGCCACTCATCTCCTGGCCAGATTTCCAGTCAGTGTTGGAAAAGAAAAATTATTATTTTTCTGCTGCTATTTCTATAGCAGTAAAACGTGGCACTGATGTCTGCATCTCTCATCCACCTCAATTTCCCTGGCTTTGCCTCCAGCCTGCATGTTTTGGTTTTGGCTGGCTTTCCATGCTGGAAACCTTCTCCTTCAGTAGGGGAGCAGTTGCTTTCCACTGTGCCTCGTCAGCGCAGCAGAGAGCACATGTTGGGAGCAGCACTGTACAGCCTGTTGTGATACCCCTTGGTGAGAGCCTGAAACAAGCAACACAGAGAGGTGACATGTGAGCCTCGTGTCCATAGCACCACAGCCTTTGGAGTTGGTGTTTTGCAGAAGCCTCCCAGCCCCACTGGAAGGGTGACCCCAGTGAACCCAGAAGGAGGGATGCTCTCCTGGTCCTGGTAGAGGTGCAGGTCCAGGTGAAGGGCAGCCAAGAGTGGGGCATGAGGGCCCAGCTGAGTGGGTCAGCATGCTCATTTATCAGTGCCAGAGGAACACATCTGTTCAGCGGGATCACATCTGCCTCAGTGTGCACCTATGCCTTCCTCACATTGTGTTTTCACTACACTAAAACAACTAAAACATCCTAGAGAGGAGATTATACAGACTTAAAAGTGATGGGCACTTCCTTTTCCCCTTACAAGACTGTCGTAACAAAACCAGCTCTTAGCTGGCCTTCGACATTGAAATGTCTTCTATTTTGTATGTTTTCTTTGCTACAACTGTACTTCTGTCAGCTAAAAGTGTAATCCTTCAGAGGTTTTACTTCTTTCCTGAGTCTGAAATATAGTATTTACCAAATAAATGTGCACAATATGAAATGTCAACACAGCTCCTAGAATCAAAGAAATTGAAAAGGATGTCAAGTTATCTAGTCCTCACTTTTGCTCAGAGACACAAAGAATGCTAGTAGAAGTACTATGGAAGTGTTTTTCAATAGGAATTCATACTTTGTCAATAGCATCCTCCCAGGATCCTGTATGCAACCTCTGCTGGTACTTTGCATAGCTAAAAAGCCATTGATACAAATAAAACATATTAGCCTTGATATTACACTTTGTAAATGCTGCAGAATGAACAGTGGGGGGAAAAAATTAGAATTATTTTGTGCAGGATTATTTTTGTAGCACAAATTGCTTCCTCAGCAGATTTTCTCTCTTTAAAAGAATGCATTTGGTTGTACCATGCAGTAAACAATTTAAAATATTTCTGATGACCTTCAGGCCAGATTGGCACACAAGCCAGGTGTTCTCTGGATCATGGTGAGATCTCCCCCAGGACTGGCCATACAGGGCTCTCTGCAACCCCCTGACTTTTGGAGAATGCAGTTGGTGCACACACTTGGAGCAAAAAGAGAAAATCTGTGTTACCACTCCTGTAACACACACAGAAGACAGATTTGTAGCAACCCCACAAGGATATTAGTCAGGCCAAAGACAGTGAAAATTCAATGAGTTTGGGAAAACCTGTTTCTAAATGTCATGAAACAATTAAACCCCGTAAAAATCCTGTAAAAGTAAAGTCAGATTTTCAGAAGGCTTGAGGACAGCTCTTTTTTTTGTGCTACATTGCCTGGGTAGACCATATTTTGGAGAAGGTATTTAAAATGTTCTTGTTAGCATGTTTTGAGAGAAGTGCCAGATTAGATCAAATGAAAGAGGTGTTTTTAACACTCCTTAATGAGTAGCTTTTAAAATGAATACTGAAAGCTGTGTAGAGAATGTACAGTCCTTCAAATAAAATTCTCTGCACTGCAGAGCAAAAAGACAGAAAGATTTTAATACAGTTTAATATGTAAAAAGGTTAAGTTAATGTCACATTTTTCCCTTGCTGTTTGCCTTTCTTCTGTTTCAATTGGTCACTATGCAGGAACAATCTTGTATTAATGTAACCTTTTCTCTGTTTCTATGAATTTGAAATTGTTTTTCTCTGTAGGCAGCATGTAGCTGATTTGATATTTCCTTTCAATATAAAATATTGTAGTTGATTTGATATTTCCTTTTCTTATAAAATATTATGTGCAAATAACTTGGGAAAGCTGCAAAAAAAGGGCCAGCACCTTGGTTATGTGACTGGAGGGGAGAGAAACATGTTTGCAAAAATTAGGTGCTCTGAAATCTACATCAGAAAGGGTGAGACCAGAGGTATAATGAATAGTTGCAGGAGCAGTGGGTTAATTGTGTTCCTTGCTTTTGTGTCTTGTGGCTGACTGATGTACAGCTGAATTATACTGCCTTTGCAGCACAAGCCCAGCTCTGATTACAGGAGAAGACAAGGAAGAGTTGTCAACACTCTTAACCTCGAGAAAAGCTTCGATTAGACTTTACACTCATATCTGAAAATTCATACAAAAGAGAAAAGGCTGAGGAGTGGTTCCCCATGTGTCAACAATGTACAATTCTTGGGGTTTTTTTTTGCAGTTAAACCTTGTTAACCTCCCCTTCCTTTTCCTTCATATTGTAGATTTTCTTATGGCTGATATGGGAGGAAACCCTGCTGTATATTTCCTCTTTGTCCAGGCATTCATATGTGCTTTCTCCCTCAACTTTGCTATTGTGGAATAAATTTTTAGATTTGTGGAGCTATTTCTGTCTTTTCTAAATCCAGTGATTTTTTAAGAGGATCTCAGATATACCCACATATTGAAGATGCACCAAGATGAGGTCAGAGGTAACTGCAAGCATAAAATCAGTGTCTGGTACATGGGATCCTCATTTCTCTTTTTAGGATCAAAAGTTGACTCCTGCAGTTTATACAACACAGAATTGCTCTGTACTTCTCTTCTGGATCCTTCCATGCCTATTTACAGTCTCCAAACTGGAGATCTTTTGAAGATGGGGGGTAGGTAGAACAGATCAAAATGGTAACATCTTTCCACACTTACTAATAATGTTCCCAGAACAAATCCTTTGCCTTTTTTTAACACACCAGATTTGCAACTCATAGTCAGTTTGGATTCTCAGATACTCCCCAGCAGTTATCTCCTATTTTACATTATGCATCTGATTTCTCTGCCCTAAACTGAGCACAATGCACCTTGGCGAATTTTATCAGATTGACTGCTTTAGCATGAAATTTTTATTTTGAAATAGCCTGTTTCTCAAAGTCTTCTTAAACTCCCTATGAATAGTGACACACTGGCATCAGTAAATTTTGTTTTACTATTTATCAGTAGGTGTCCAATTATTAATGGAATATTGAACTGAGTTGGTTTCATCCCAGACCCCTCAGAACCACGCTTGTAATTACTATCAAGGAGCAAACTGTTCAGAGCAGCCTTTGAGAGGAATTATTGTCAGTAACCACTTTAAAAGAGATTCTACCTAGAGCCTTTTTCCTCATCCTTTTTATGTGAATTTCACAGATGGTAGTGTTGAAAGGTGAAAAGAAGATTGTGCATTCTCCTCCCCCTTTTTCCACTTAGAAATAAGAATGAATATCAGACATAAGAAAGGAAAATTAGACTGGTGTGACAAGATTTGCTTTCCACAATTCGTATGTCAGTGAACTTTCTCAACTTTTTGATAACTTGTCACAGATTATTTCTGAGTACAAAAGTTAAAGGAAATTTTCTTTATTTGACTTCAAAAATAGGGGATATGTTTTGCTTTCTCTAGTCTACTTCTTACTTTCTTGTCCTCCATGAATTCTTGGACATAATTACTAATAGTCTATAAATTTATTTCCCTTAGTCATTGAGCATACATGAACATCAGCAAGTTCTGCAAACTTGAATCTAAGTATGCTTTAAGCAGTTCTCTCCTTATTCTGATTTATACTAATTTTTCTTTGTTTATGTTTTTTCTGAACATTTCAATGGAGACTGATACAAAAAACCCCCACTGAATATTTCAGCCATCTCCACATTCTCATCAGGCAGTGGACCTCTTTTTTCCCAGTTCTTCATGTTTCTTTAAATATATTTATGTTACCTTTCCTTGTTCCTTTTTAAATTTCTTTGCAGACTGTTTGGATATAATTCTGTCACTTTTAATCTTCCCTCTTCATCTAGTGGGTCACCAACCACCAAGCTGGTGTTGCAGCATCAAGCTTTGAGTGTCTAAATATTTTAGTGGGTATAACCCTGTGGCATTATTTTCTTTTGTGGAAAGTCACACATTTCAATATCAGACAGCTATTTTTAATAGGCATTTCAGCAAGATGCCTTCTGTGAACATATGTAGCTTTTCAGATGAAACATCAGAATACTTTAAAAGATAAACTTCAGTGTAGCAACGTTATTGTTTTGCGTGGAATTTAGGTCCTTGGTCATGTTACAACTTTTGATTTCACTTCTGTTAAGAAATTAACAGAAAAAACAATTCCCTAAATCTGGAGAGTGGGCCTTCCCTATGATAATACCTTCAGCTCCCATGCCATTCATGTGAAGTGTTTGCATGACACCCTGAAAGGACACATGCATGCTAAATACCATGATTTAAACCCTCAAGCAGCAGGGAAAGAATTTGAGAGCACAGCCATTTAGATGTAATACTTCAACCCCACAAAGACACGGACTACATTCACATTCTTTAATAAATGTAAATAATAAACTTTAATTCGAAGGTGTCACAGCATGGGATCCATGCACAGAGCTGCGATGAGCCCTTGGCAAGGCTGGCGGCTGTTGGGTGGCCAGTCATGTGAACCAGATGGATGGACCCTTTCCCAGCCCCAACAGGGAAGCCCTGCAATTTGGGACACTCCCCAGGCTGGCATGTTACTCTGGTGTAACATTCCTGGCAGTCTTCAGCAAAGACTACAAAGCAGGAGTGATCTACTGCTATGTCCTCCAGATGTTCTCAGCAGCTTATGCGTGTTGGCCTGGGAAGCTTGCCTGGCTGCTGCCTGAGCTGTATTTATTCTGAAGAAACATGCTCTTTGCATCTATGAATCTGGAAATTTTATACATGCTGATTTTGTGTTGTGTTTCTTTCTTCCTAAAGAATATGACCATTGCTGAATTTCCATGCTGCTTGGGATATATGCCTACCCAAACCCACTGGTTCTTCTCCTGACCCAATGCCACTTGGTAAGCAGAACGCTCCTCTATTATATTCTTACAATGGGCAAGCACAAAGTAAACACTGAATGCTTCACCCCCTTAATGTTTTGAAATTTGAATATTAATTATTTGAATGTAATTATGAAAGTAGTTTGTGTGTATGGAAAATGTTTCTTTAAAAAATCTGTTTCAGTTCAAGTTAATTCAAATGCTCCATCCATGTGTAAGAACAACTGAGCTATAAAATTGGGCAACATGTTTCTAGCTATAATGAGAAGATAATATTCCTAAGGAATGTTTAAGTGACATCACTATTGATAGGTTAATTAGAAAGAAAATTGTAAAGCTTCTCCAAATCATTAGAATAAAGTGCCTCTAGTACACGTGGGTTCATCTGCAGAGCCTTTGTTCTGGCCATATTTTATAGCAATTATTACTGGTCTTGTTAAAAAAAGCTGACCATACATGCAAACAGAGTTTCAGAAACAGGGTGAACCAGAAGGGAAACATGTACAGCTTTAATGTAGTAAAGAGACTTTTCCTTGCTTGAGTGTGCTTTTAAACTACTGATGTGAGCGTTGTGTATGTTTGCCTCCATTGGCACGTAAGGAACAGTCTCTAAGCAGGTGTATGGTTCCCAGTTGCATGAAATTAAATTAATTGTGTATGCACATTTTCATTCTATGTTAAATCTAATGATAAAAGCAGCCTCAAATGATTTGTGTGGAGGGCATTTCTATCTGTCATTTTATTAATGCATTTTATAATTAAGCCTCAGGAAAGAGACTAATCACACTTAATTATTTTTATATGGGCATTCTATTTTTATAACTGAAACACTTTTTACATGTTATTTGTTGCTGTTGTTAGTGTCAATTGGTCCAAATAGCTGAAAAATTGTCTGTACTTGGAGACCAAATGGCAATTCCAGAGTATCTATTTTGGTGAATTTCCAAGTACTGTCAAGCCCTAGTATCATTGCCTGGAGTTAGGCACAGGCTGGGTATCTGCTGTGCAAATTTCCTCACAGCAGAGAATCTGTACTGCCTGGAAATCCCAGGGGTAATATGTAGCCTGAGCAAAGCTGTGGGGTTTTGGTCATCTTGGACTCCCTCCAGTGCATTTTAGGTACGTGCGCTCAGATGTCTCAGCAGGAGACAAGGTATTTGTCTTTGGGGAAATTACAATTACATGTCCCATGCTGCTTTTGAACCAACTGCCCATAAAGGTTCAGAGTGAAAAAGTCTCTTTTTCTGTGGCCAGCCAGCTATTTAAGCAGCTGTGGCTTCTTATCCCTGGAAATGCCAGGCCCTTTGTTCCCACAGAGACACAGTCTTGACTCCTGCCCAAAAGAAGGGGAAAAGAGTGGCCATGGGACATGGTGCAGAGCAAGAAAAGGCCTTCACACCACTCCTCAGCAGGAGCTCTAGCTTGTTTCTTTTCACTTTTTTACCCTTTCCTGAGAGAAAGAGTAGTGCTATTTGAGAAAGAGAGCTTGGGAAGAGGAAAATGTGCATGCCTGATTGTCTGCAGAGAATGGGGAGTGTAAGAGGGAAAAATGGAGTTTGCAGTTATGGGTCATGCAGTTATGACAAGACAGCAAAGTGGACTTCTGGTACTACAGTACACTTGATGCCTTTCACAACATTGCTGCAAAATAATCCATGTATATGTGAAATAAATCTGTCAAAGATAAAATGAAAAAGCATTGTCCTCCTGGATTTGATATATTATTACTTTTTTAAAACAGAGGTGGGATAACTCAGTGTGGCATAATGTAATATTAATAACATGTACTTCACCTTTACAATCAGGGATGGGAACCAATAGAGACTATGAGAAAGGAAGAAGAAAATTTTCTGGTGTCTTCTTGATCAGGCAGTTCCCATCAGGCAAAAGCAAATTCAAGTTCTGACAAGCTGCTTTTATAGATCCTACATAGAAACCTGGGCATGGAGATTGTGTCATCCAAAGTTGCATCCATGCAGCAAAAGAGAAAAGAACATAAACCTTTACAAGATAAAGATAAAACCACAAAAAAATTTTGAGGAGGAAAAATGCTGAAATGTCAGATCTAGGAAGGTATTTTCAAGCATACCAGAGGAACAGAGCCTGTCAGATCTCAAAAGATAATTTGGGCACAAGGTAGAAAAGACTGCAGAAAACAGATTAATTCTTTGCATCAATGTTCACTGAAGAGGAGGGCAGCAAAACTCCTGCAGAGGGTCTGCTCACTGCAGGGTTGAGTGAGGAACTGACTCCAACAGCAGGGTCAGTGGCAAAGATTTTATAACAGACTGATGAAATGGATAGTGAGAAACCACCAGAAGTAGATTACTTTTATCCTCAGTTCTAAAGGAATTTGGATATGAAGCTGCTTCAACTAGTAGCTGTAGGACATAATCTACTGCTTAAATCAGTAAATTGCTGAATTTCAAAGGAATGGGAAGTGGCAAGTGTGACACCAGTCTTTAAGAATGGTCTTGGAAAGTAACCAAGCGAGTCTCATGTTCAATTGAGCAGATGGAAGGAAGCAATAAGGATGGTGAGGCTTAGCTGGCACATGGATAATGATGATACAGTAGGAAAGGGTCAGTGTGGCTATTGTAGAGGGAAGCCATTCCTCACATATCTATTGCAGGTCACTGCAGCTCTCAATGACTATATATATAAATGAGATCTGGTTAGTATACTGACATTTTCCGAAAGCTTTTAATAGTAAAGTCTTCAATAGAGGCTCTGGTGTGGGATGAAAAAGAATAGGGTCTTCTAGGCAGGAGATTAAATTCTAGGAAAAAAATGCTTTAAATAAGTGGTCAATTTTCACTATCAAAAGACTTTACCACAGTGATTATTCTGTTCAGCATACTTGTAAATGGTGTGGGGAAGAGGTGATAGGATTTGCAGACGACACATTACCATGCAGTATAATCAAATCTAAAGTTAAAAGCTCTAAAAAGAGATGGCACAATTCGGTGTGCTGAAGCAGCATTTGAAGTCCAGTGGTGCTGAGTGCTAAGCACCAAGTATAGTACATGTGGAAAACTGCCTACACCATCACTCTAAGTCAGCCATCACCCCTGAAGAGACAGATCCTACAGTCCTTGTGCTTAGCTCACTAAGCTGAAAATGTCAGCACAGCCAAAAAGCCAAACAGAATACCAACTGCTAGAGGCAGAGTGAAGAGCAGAGGAGAAGCCACGGCTGTGTCATTTAGGAACACCAATATCCTGAAAACTGTGGATTGTTCTGGTGCTTCCACATCCAAATGAATGTGATACATTAAGAAATGGTTTGGAAGAGGCCAATGAGGCTGGTCGGGGTAAAGAACAGCTCCCTTTTGATGCAAGATGAAATAGACTGGTAAGGTTCCGTGGGAAAAAGATGGATATGATATAGGTCAGTAGAATAAAGAATGATATGGAGAATGATGAAGTAAGGTTATTATATTGTAACTACAAAAAAAAAAAAGGTTTTTTTTTCAAACAATGCAAGCATTTAAACTTGGAATCCACTGGCATAGGGTATCTGGAATGTCAAAAGCATGAGTACATTCAAATAAATGGCTAAAAAATAGTCCTAATACTGAGTTCTAACATAGAAAAATCTATAAACTTCTGGCTGCCAGGGTGTTGGATGTTATACGCAGTGAAGAATCATTTCATTCTTGTCCTACATTCCTTTTCTAAGCATCTTTTACTTGTCCTTGGAGTGAGGATACTAGGCTGGTGGGCCATAGGAATGGGCCTCATATCTTTATCCTTTTACTGTCAGAGATGACCTCTCCCAATTTCAACTTGACGTGGTTTGGGAAAACACAGAAGAGAAGTCGATGCCTGTGTCACTCCTGTTGCTGGACAACATGTTTTAGTTAACAGAGCAGCATCATGTGGTGTGCTCATTTTTTTTCTAACACTCTTAATTTTTAAGTTAGGGTTAATTAATTTTTTAGACTTGAAAACCTTCATAAATATGCTATAAACCCCAGATTTAAATACCATGCTTGCCTGCCAACTAAGTATTTTAGTCTTAAAATTTAATACTAAACTATTTTTATCAAGATTATTAACTTGTTTTTTTTTCACAGCTGGCTTGAAAGATTTTGCTACTAGGCATAAAGGATGCTTTGAATGTGCCAACCTGAATACATTTTGCAATACTTTGTTAATTAAGTGTGTGAGAGGAATACCTCTCCTTACCTTTCTGCAAACAAGTTCTAAAAAACACACACAAATTTTTGGAGATCTGCTGAATAATAGTTCACCTACAGTTAATTCGCTCTCGATTTATTAAGCTTTTTTACTGTCAAAATATATTCAGGATCCCCGAGGGCCTTAGTTTGCATTTCTTTGTTGTGCAGACAGTAGAATGTTGATCAGCTTTATGCCTGCATGTCAATATATTCTTCCATGAGTTCTGCCAATTACACTAACCCAGCACTGAGCTCCTCTTGCCACAGGCTGGCATCCAGCTCATACTCTTGAGTATCCCAGTTGAATTCTCTGAGTTCAGATCAATCACACCTAGTCTTACTACAAGTGAGGTTGGACAGTGATGTATGTAGTAGGGAATTGGAGTGTGAATTAGATTACCCCAAAGGGACATGCAATTCGGTGGGAAAGTATAGCTAACATCTTCCTGTGCTGTTCAGATGGATCACAAATCACAGAATAAATGGATGGGACTAAGAATATCTTTGTCTTTTTGTTCCATTGTAATGACAATGTTGACATTCACTGAATGCTTATCATGAAGGTACGATTTATATTACTGCATAAAGAAAGCCAGGTATGCTGCAGGTTTTAAGAGTAAGTGATGCTTAGTAGAAAAGATGGGCTACTTGACTGGCATGAATCACTCCATGGGCATTTGTCTTCCAGATGGGTGCACAAGACCTAAGTCAAGCTGCTGCTGGTGGAGCACTGTATGCTCCTGGAATGTACTTCTGCCCCTGATGTGTGGGATAATTCCAAATATTAGTGACTTTTCAGTGTGGTTTCTGACAGCCTTCTCAAGCCCTCACTCACATCAAGAGTTCAGCAGCTGAATCCTTACTGTGCCTAGCACACCATGTGGAGAAGACCTTTTTTAGCTCTTAGGACCTATCACTGCTCCTTCTACCTTTGTGTTTGCTGTGACTAGAGGAAACTTGCAAGAGGCTTTCCAACAGTAATATCCACTTTCCTCCAATATTCTGAACATAAGACTTCACTGTTTTTTAGGACCTGGAGAACCTGGGGATTTTAATGAGTCATTGAGCAGTATGTCAGTCTTGTGCTTTCTTTTCAATACAAAATAGGATTCCAAAGTTTGCTATAGCAGAAATTAAAGATCAAGCATTCCCTTGCTGCAGCTTTCTTGATTGGATAAAGAAATGTCTGTATCTGTCACCTACTCTTTACTGTGTGACAACCCTTTCTCTCTTATTTTTAACGCATTTTGCTCTAATCACCCTCAAGCTGAGCTGAGCTACTTCTTGCTAACTGTACTTACTGATTGCAACCTTAGGTGTTTTCCACTGCAGACTGTAGGAAATCATCCTTTAATGTGGGGCTAATCACTGATGGAGCATCCCGAATAGATGCTCTGTTCTTCATTAACAAGAAATCTTGGAGAGGCTCTATGCTAGTGCAGAGTCAGTGCAGATTGTGGGGTCTGCATGGCCAAGTGCTCTCAAGGGTTTCCATTTACTGTAGAGTAAGAAATTGTACATTCTTCCTTTTGAGCTTTGATTTGATGGTCACGGACAGAAAACAATCAGTCCTGTTGATCAGTGCTTTTTCATATTTACCCATTTTCCATATTCCTTTAGCAACAGGGCTATAAACAGCTGAGATAACCCTGTAAAGACTTTGTCCTGGAGGGACAGAAGAAACACAACAATAATGCATGGAGACCAGAATCACAAAGATTAGAAGGTTCCTCTGTGTGAGATTGCAGGAACTGCATGTGGTTTCTGGTACAAAATTTGGTTGTGCAGTGGGAATCTCACAAGACATTACATGGCATCCCAGCCATTTCTGTTGGATTTTGTTATCTCTGGGATGCAAGACAACAGCAACTAAAAAATAATTTTTAAAAAGAATAAGGATATTTTGCATGTTTATATGGACTTAGCGTCTATGGAAGCTGTATTACGTCCAAGCCCCAGAAAGGGAATGATTCCTTATTTGGTGGAAACAGACAACTGATCTATTAAGAACCTAGAAATCAAGGGCTGCAAAAAAGAGATACAGTGATTAAGTGACTAGATGAACACCAAGCTAAATGTGTGCAATACATTAGCAATAATGAAAAGTGAAATGGAAAAAAATAACAATGAAAACAAGAGAGAGATTTCTGTTTTGCAGAAGTCCACCGAACCCAGAACAACGTAATTGATTTCGGGGTGCCCTGACTTGAGATGTTTGGAAATGTCATACTTCAGGGAGACAGGTTCATGTTACCTTGTTAAATTCCACAGTTATACAGCATTTACAGAGCCCAGATGCCTACATACCACCTGCTCCTTTGAGAAGCCTGAAGCATCTTAACGGTAATGAATTTATTCTGTGAGACATAGTTAGCAATAGCCAACTATCACATGCCACTCTACCGTTCAGAAGCCTGGACTCCAGACTTTTCCAAGGGGAATTAAAATAATGTCTCTTATGGCTCAAGAGAGGGATTTAATACCAGATTACAAGTCTCATAGGCACTCTGTCACTCTTTTGCACATATGATTTAGGACACATACAAAGGGGAAAACGTCAATTTTGAATGTTGTTGAATCCTCATACATGGGTTTTGACAGTAGTTTTAAATGCAGTACTTATGTCCTCCCTGATTTGAAACTTTAGTTCTGTTTCCTTCCAAATAAGAGACAGACTCTCTTTCTGCCTGCCTTTTTTGGCCCCTGGTTCTTGAACAGCCAACTCTCCCCTTCTGCTAGGGATAATTCTTGGTGTGGGTGGATGAAGGTTTCTGAACAACCTTCATAAGATTAGTGTGAGCTTTATTATTATGGGAAATTATTAAATACACAAACTGTGCTGGTTTGCAGAATGCCATGAACCTGACCACAGCATAGATTGCTGACTGGTGAGAGCATCACTGTGCTGGTCACTCGGCAAGCTGGAACAACCAAGCAAGGCCACACAGACTCTTATGCAACAACGCAGAAGCTCATAATTGACACTGTAGGAGCCTCCTGTCCATTGTGCCTGGTTTTATCTCCCGCTGTGTACAACTCAAACAAAAAGAGGGATGAAAGCCAGAGAAAAGCAACAAACAGGAAAAAAGACTGAAGAGTCAAAGCAGGACTGCAGAGCATGAAAGATATGGAATTCTGCTGTGCCTGGATTTCAGATGTCTGTCCTGCAAAAATATAAGAAAAATCTATAATAAAATGAGAAAAATAATGTAGTATAAGGAGATATGAGGAAGCTGGAGATAGGGCTAAATGGTGCATGAGGGCTGAGAAAAATGAGTTGACAAGACAATGAAACGAGAGATGTCAGAGATGAGATGTATGGCTTTTGTGGAAGATGTGAAAAAAGGATGTAACTCACAAAGCGACAAAATGACATAGATGTACATTGCCTATAAAAAAGCACATTTCACCCTCATTCTTCAAGAATTTCATGTTATTCTGTACCTTTGCAGCCCTCAGCCACAGGCTCTTTGTTTGACACTGGTTTCAATAAACATGTTGGCTGCTGGAGATACCATTCAAGGCAATAAGACATCTGTTGATCATATCTCATGTCTAGCAAACACTACGACCATGCTTAACAATTCTCCTGAGAACAGTAAGGAACTTACCCCTTCCCTCTAAGATAGGAAGGGATAGAGATCTGCAAGCAGAGCTCTGATGATCATTGTCCTCGACATGAGGCAAAAATAAAATATAAGTTAGCATGAGCCTTATCTAAATAGGCCTGTAAAATTGTTTCCAGCAATGTCTGAATCTTCAAAGGCTGTGGGGACTGTGCTCCGCATTGTGTGTGTTGTGTCCCTTGTCTCTGGTGACAGATTCAACTCAATATGACTGTCACTGACAGTGTGTGAGCCATGTTCTCACCCTACTCTGAGACTGAGCCTTGCAGCTTTATTCTTAATATTGCCATCACCAACTAGTTTCAATGTTTTTCCCTGATGTTAGGATTGCTTAAGAAATGGAATCATGATATGCTCAGTCCTCTGCCAGTCTGGGAAAAAGTATCAAAGGCACTAATAATTCTCTTAACTTTTTTCATGGTTATTTTAATACGTCCTTGTCTCATGGAGCACAGACATAGATAGGTTTTTCAGAATTCACCGTTGGAGCTTGCTCTCTGCTCAGCTGTCAGAATGAAGTCAGTGTTTACATATATTAGATACATTTTATATATCTATATAAAATACACTATCAGTATGTAATTCCAGTGTAGTGATGAGGTTCTCCCTTACAGCAGTCTCCTATGAGGAGCTACCATATATCTTATCCATAAATTGCAGTAAAATCTTGCCACAGTTAATTGTGGTGTATGACCTGGCATATGATTTCATGTGAAGCTGCACTTACGGCTGTGGGTCTCCAACACTGGTTGAGAATAGTTTAACAACTATGTGGGCAGAGGATGCATGTGAAGAATCAGTTTCCTGTAAACCTCTGGGTCCTTTGATGGGCATTTCCTTCCCATGTCTAGTGATAGATGAATCCAAGTTAAACTAAGATATATGCCTGGGCTTTCTGCAGAGTCTATGGGCTCAAATCAAAGTCTCAGTGCATGTGAAGGTGCCATGACTGAGTGTAACAAGACCATGAATGTTTTAAAACTGCTTTTAAGGGAATAATTTGTTGAACCTCAAGACTTAATGCAGTGTCTATCTAGGCTGGCAGAAAGGGATCCCCAAGTACAAGAGCAATATGCTGGGAAAACTGATGAACTCTGCATGACATCAACTCACTGCTCTTCCACCTTTCCAGTTCCCAGAAGAATTCTGCAGAAAATCAAAGTAGAAAGCTTCATCTGTCATGAAGTGCAATTAAAGACTATTTTAGATCTTGTAGTCCTAAATTGGGTTGCTCCTTGGTGAATTTGTTTCCAAAAAAAACACAACATGCCTAGCATGCCATCCCCAGTGGGAAGGGAGACCAGAACTTATGATTGGAAATGGTGATGTGGTAATGAACTTCATTAAACTTTTTTCCCTCTTACATCAATATCTACAAATTCAGACAGTTTTGGCAGGACCAGTGGAAGATCATCATTCTTGGTTTTTTTCTATGAGTCTGTTCTGTGTCTGCTCACAAGTCTCACTGAAGTTCATAAAAGCCTGAAGATCGATCTGAAATTTTCATGAGGATGTCCTGATTTTGATGTCACTTTCTTCATCTTGTTTCATCATTGCTTTCTTGTTCAATTTCTCTTTGCTCCTATTATTGGCATATTGTACTCCTTCTGTACCTACCTTCTTCAGTTATGGATCTATTCTTTTCTCTTTTACAAGAGATAGCTCTATTCCAGTTCTTTATTTACATCTGTTTTCCTATATTCACAGCTTTTACTTTAATAAACTCTGCATCTGTAATGCCTAACACTTTTACATGTATTTAGACCTTAGAATCTTTTGAATTTGTGGTGGTAGACTCCCAGATTTTTTAACACATGTCCAGGTGGAATACAGCTGTTGGGACTCATCCCATCACTGTGGTTTTTCAATGCCCACTAACAGAGTAAACATACAGACTTTGGCTTCCCTACCTGGAGCTGTTTTTAATTAGAGATTTCATTTCTTCAATTATACAATTTTATAAACCCACTAATATAGCTTCAGTTCTATTAGTTTAAGGTAATTATTTTATTTCTGTAAAATAAATTTATATCAATAAAGCTTTATATCAATATGAATGAGTCTCTATCAGGTCTTTTGCTAGCTGTGCATAGATTGAACACAAAATGTTATTTGTGGAATATGTTTGCTTATTACACCTAAGTGCTCTACAGGTAACATGTTTCGTTATATGATCTATTTTTTGCAACAACTTAGCTGGTTTTATTTTTCTTTTCTTGGTTTCGTCAGTTGGAATAGCAATGGAGCTATGTGCAGTATTTCTTTTTATAAGCATGATCTGCACCTTGTGTTATCTGCTTCAATGTTTCTCTGTAAAGCTTCAGTTAAATTAAAGAAGGCTGTTCATGGAGGAGGAAAAGGAAGCAAAACAATAATGGAGACAAATAGGTCATGAGAAGGACTCTTAGCTGGAAAGTGTTCAGATAACATCCTACCACAAAAGCGTGGTTTGCTATCCCCAGTGCTGAAAGCCTACGATCAGAGAATCGTGTCTTTAATGATGATGGTAGCTAAAGCAAGAAGCACTGCCCTGATTTTTGCATGTTTTGCTGTAGAGATGCACCTGTGAAACAGAGAGATGGAGACATGCCACAAGCAGCTTGGTGTTCCCAGCCAAGAAGTGTGAATGAACCTGCATTGTTAACAGCTGATGTAAGCTTAGGAAAGGAGATGTGGATACAGAACTCTGCTTCCTTTCCCCATCTTCCTATGTAATATACTTCTTTCAATGTGTTTTTTTCTATTTTTGTTTTGAAGCTGTTTCTTGAGCTTCTGCTGTACATCAGTCACAGGTCACTGAATATAAGAATCTTTCATGTTCCAAACCCATTTGTCAGGTTAAAATGTCTGTTAAGCAGGAGAATAAAAGAGAAGACTCAGTGACAAGGATTCATGGTAGAACTGGTTCCAAAGAATGATGCTTTTAAAAGGGAGAAAAAAACCCAATTACAACTATCTGGCCAGAATAATAACATATTGTGGCCACTACAGTGAAAAAGCTTTAAACCAAGTTATTTTAGAAACTGTACTAGCAGTATTCATTAAAACAGAACTTTTCCTACTGCAACTGAAAAAATCCCCTCATATTCATGTTAAATACTTTCTATATTTTGGCTAAATACAGAGTGGATAGTCTAACTTCATTCCTTAGTACCAGTTTGTTTAAATGATGCACAGATTTTAGTGTTCATTTTCTACCTAATACAGGTTTTTACTTGAAATTAATCCTCTTCAAAGGTGTTCTTCTTTTATTTTTTTCTGTATTCTTAGCCATATGTCTCCAAATACGTGACTCCAGAGCTTATTAAAAGCACAACTTTTTTTCCATCTTTAATCACATTATAGCTACTAATGTACATCTTGCATATGGCTTCTCATTAAGAGCAACTGACAATGATAATGCTACAGTAAAGGAAAGAATAAAGACCAGAGAAGATATTCTTAACCTAAAGTCTGTCTGCAGCACAAAATCACCTATATTTCACACAAAAAATGCAGTGGGAGTATTTCTCAGTTATCAGTTGCCTGCCTGACTGCCCCACTGGCTTTCCTGACACAGTGACTACTTCTGCCACTGCTGCCAGTGCCAGGGGCTTGCACTTCATGATACAACTGAGGACTGACTGAATTTTGTAATTCCACAAAGTGGCCAAGTGAAGAGTCATTTGAAGCACAGCAAAATTCCTGAGTTATACACAGAAAGACAGTGCTCTTTCAGTAAGACATCAAATTTGATCAGATTGTTAAGACTGTGAAACAGAATATGTGTAAGAACCACAACATTTTTAGAATCTGCTCTTATCACTGTACAGCCCACAATTTTCATTGCCCATCTTTAAAGTTAAATATAGATTTAACACGACTGCTCTAATTAGATACAAAACTAACTTTTTATGTTGATTCTTGGTAGTCTTGCCTATGTTCTTTCCTTCTCCTTTTTGTGTACTCATAATTCTACAAAGTATCAGCAAGCCCGGTTGTGTTTATACCTTGTCTTTATCACAACTGGACAGATTAAATGCCTCTGATTAGGTTATTTTTCCTACATAGAGTGTGTGTTTGCTTTTTTTTTTTAATCACGATCCCTACAGACAAGATTGAATAAGATCAATAAAGAAATTTAGCAAACACTACAAAGGCAACTTGCTTAAATTAATAAAATAATACAGATGAGGTCTTAGGTTTCATAGTTGTCTAATACATGTCATATAGTTATCACTTTGCTTTCGTGATTAGAAACCCAAATGTTAATTATGCTATTATTATCTAAGAAACATCAAACTTTGGCTGAGATTTTTAAGTTGCTTAGATAAGAGTGAAAATAATAATGACAAGAATTTCTAATAAGGCAAAGTTATTATCAACAAGAAGTAATAAACTTATTTGCAAAGAAACTACACAGATCTGCTATATGTATCAAGTAATTTCTTGAACTCCTCCAGAATGAGTTTATTTTTTAAGAGGTATTTGGCACTTTTTCTTTAAAACCTGATCAGAAGTGAAAAAAAAGCTTTCTCTTTGACCCCATCACTAGACATATCTGTAAATGTCGAAAAAAAATGTCACAATGCATTTTACTCACCCTCATCCTTCCATTTCTTATTGCTGGTCCATCTTCTGCTAACCTCAACACATACAAATCCATTTTGTACTCCCTTCCTCCTCGAATACTAAAACCAAACCCTTTGGCTCCTTTCTCCAAATCAACGGTGAAATAATCAAAGTCCTGTACAGACAAATACAAAATGAAAGACAATTAACTGTATGAACATTGTGGTATGCATTCAAGGAAACTTTAAAATAAATCTCTTCAAATATGTATTGATCCACTTGATATAAGCAAAGCTCCATAGCAGGGTCTGTGTAGCTTCTGATCCATTGTCAGCCAAGAGTGCAAGATCCACGGGAGCAGGAGAAAATCAAGAGCAAGCTTGGGTTGTGCAGTTTAGAGAATTAAACTGGAGATGCTGAGAAACACCCAGTCCAAGTATCTCTCTAGATGCTAAGAAGCATCTTGTAAGGTATGCACATGGGGACAGGGATTTGCTACTTAGATATTGAAATGCACCATATTTTCATGGGGTTCTCTGGATCCATTTAGGAATTTCAGTATTTTTCTTGATATAGTTTATGTGTCTGGTTGTGAAAATATGGACGTACAAACCACCTATACATGGTTCCAGCATATAGTGTCCAGAAGTTTACATTCTCTTATTTAATACTTTTTGACCTCTGTTTTTCCTGCCTGTATGTAAGGAGAAAGGAAGGTTTTTTTCAAAGTCTGAACTTTGAGCTAAATCCTCAACCTTCAAAACTGTCAGTAAATATCTGTCATCAGGAGGAGTCTTGTCCAAGGTACCATAACTCTTCATCTAACTCATCATCTCATCATCATTTGTCAGATCATGCTTGATGTCAAAGAAAGTAGTTGCATGGGCTAGTTTCTACTCATCCAGACTACTGCCAACAGAAATGTAATTTTATCAGTCAGGATTTTCAATCATTTATTTATTGATGCTGATTAGATAAAATCTTAATTTTCAAGAATGCTGTAGAAATGCACTCTGACCTCAGTATACCCGCCGTTTGATGACTATGTCCCAAGAATGAAAATATTCCTCTCCTGATGAAAAGGTTTTTTACGTTAGATTTTTTTATTTCAACTCTCCAGTACCTTAAAAATGGCATTTATTTAAAATTATGGTTACACAATTATAAATGTAATGTTAATTTACCGATCACAGTTATACATTAATCTTAATGGTTTGGAAGTAATTTCCTCTACAGAGAAATAGTAACTCAGAGTAAAACCCATTAATGTGTCTTTTCCTTCCATAATATCATCTTCCTTACCAATATCCAAGACCTGTCCCTACAGACCCTGACGCCTTCTGTGTGGGAGTGCTCTGAGTGTGCCTGTTTGTACCTGGGGCTGCCTGTACTCGGACAGAGGGTACTGCCTGGTGTCGGGTGAGTGCTGCCTGTAGTCCATCAGGGGTGGCTGCCTGTAGTCAAGCGGCGGTGGCTGCTGGTAATCCATCACCGGGGGATGCCGGTAGTCCAGCGGGGGCTGCCGGTAGTCCGTGGAGGACTGCCTGTAGTCTGTAAACGGGGGCTGCCGGATGTCAGGCTTCACATCCTGCCTGGCTTTTACTTCTGACCTATAACTGAGGAAGGCACAGTGGCTTAGTTTCAGAGAGTAGCAAACCATTAAGAATATGCATTGCATGCAATACTGAGGAGTGAAAATGAGCTGCCTGGCTGGAAAATTGCATGAAACAAATTTTCACAGAGAAGCAAAAGTCTCAAGGGTAAAGAGTTGAGCCGTCCAAAAACAGTGAGCACTTTTAAAACATGGGCATAAGCAATTTTCCCTCAGGTCATACTACGCAATTTTCCAGCTTGTATCAGCGAGATCAGAACTAAACTCAAAGGGACAGGAACAGAAAAAGCATCTTGATTCCCACTTACCTTGCCTATTTGGAAGATGAAACTGTGTGTGGAAACACCCGCTATACTCACTACAGAATAATTCACTGAGTTTATAAAGTGCTTTCTTCCAGAATTAATATTTCTATAGAATAAGTGGAATATGAGTGCAGTTTATATCCCCTTTCATTGACATGTGAGCTTATTAAGGTTAAATAAGGATAAATTCTTTGTCTTGGCTTTTATCTTTTAATGAAAGCTATTCTTTGATATAAAATCTGTTGATACAGTGTGTATTATTTTTATTATACACTCCCTATGATGCTATCTGGCTAAGAGCTATGGCAGTAAAGTCATGTCAGTAGTTATGCACAGAAATAACACAAGGTGAAAGGAAAAAAATTTGGTTATGAGGCATTAATAACAAGTAAAATATTATTTTAGCTGGTTACAGGAAGATGGAAACTAAAATTTGAAAGAAAATATGGCTTTCTGAGGTACAGTGACTAGTTATTTACTTTATGCAGATGGGAATTTCCCTTAGCACATGGAAATCAGCACATAATGGCATTTCACAGTTCAGGGTGAAGTAAAGAACATTTCTTATTGCAAACATCCATACCTCAGCCGTCTGGTGTACTAAAGAGGCACAAAGAAAGTCCTAAACTCTTTTAGCAAGGTAATTCTGTGATAGTGGTTTGGGTTAGATTTTAACAAAAATGTTCACATAGTGGATGTTCTTACACTATTCCCTAGGTGTCAAAGGAAAGACTTCTTTCTTGTACAGGAAATAGACATTTCAAACTTTGCTTTAATAATGGACTGGAAGTTTTTAGTCCAGCTAGTGAGCATGTCTATACATGGACACATACAGATATAGAGACACATATATACTGTGAAAGGGATTTTGAAATTTACTTAATGATTACAAAAATTACACTCTGAAAAAATGACAGCATTGTTTTTGATAATGTTGATTTACATATAAAAAAGTGATCTGAATCGAAATGTTTCAAAATGTCTGATATGTTTCAAAACTTCATTATTTTATTAGTATAGTTACAGTCACATTATGGCAAATCTTCCTATACAATAATTTTAATAATCTGAATGTCTAACCAGACACAAAAATATCAGAACTACTTCCCTTTGAGTTTTCTGAGACAATTAAAATAGACTGCTGCCACGTGTTCTTTTAAAACCTGTACATGGCATCTGTAATAAGTCCTGCATGCATACATGCAATCCTCTTACTTTCTTTACTCAGTATCATGATCCTGTAAAAACAGGCTTACTGTGATACTGAGCCTTATTAATATTGGAAGTAAAAAAAATAGTTAATATTCCTAAGAGTTTTAAAATCTTATTTTGGTAAAGAAACCATGTATGTGGCTATGCAAACAATCTGTAATCTAGTTTATAAAATTTAATGAAAAATAATACTATATGAACTAGCGGTAGTTGACCTTTTTCTGAAATAAGAGTCATCTTTAGGCAGGTTCCCAATTAATGGGCCACAGCTGCGTATCAGGAGATGATGTTTTTATTCACAGATGGAGGCGCTGTAATTTTTGCTGAATATGTAAATAGTGACATGTGCAATTATAGATTACACTTTTCAGTAAAATTATTACAGAATTTCTTTCTGGAACTTTAATTAATATAATTTGCTGGTCCCATCTGAAAAATCTCAATTTAAAAGGTATTTAATACTGACTTCCAACAGCACAGAATGAATTTTGTGAAAACTTTGTATTGAATTTTGTCAGTAACATATGTCTTCTAGGAGGTGATCACTTTTGGAAAAAGTACTCAGTGAATTATAAGGCAAAGTAATTTTCCTAATTACTCATTTAAAGAAAATAATTCTGAGTAAGCAAAAGTACTACATCTGTTAAGCAAGGAGAATTAGAGGGTATAGCATCTAAATCACAACTGAACTCAAGTATTTTCAGAAGAGAAAAGATACAATCTTGTAACCAGCATCATTTGGGGAAGAGGATCTTGATGATACGTGTTGGTCACTGAAGATTAGCATAAAGACAGTCAGTGTAATCAGCCTTGTTTAACATGCTAAAAAATAATCCAAAGACTAAATAGTGCTGATTGGAGGTCACAGAAAGTTGTATCATCTCACAGCCTGAGTGTGCTTTTTATATAAAGAGCTTTTAATACAGCTGGTCACAAAATTTCTGTCCCTCTACCATTTAATTTCCATTACAGATAAATTTGCTAATGTATATGCATAAATTGCACATGAGGAATTGGCTGGTAAGTGATACACCAGAGATAAAACCCACCATAAAAATATCTTCCTGACTCCAGACTAATATACAAGGCAAAAAAAAAGACCATTAAGAAAATGAAAAACCTGTTCTCGTGTCCCTGTGGCTGGAGGGGCTGTGGAGGTGGAGGCTGGGCCACGGGGCTGTGCTGGGCCACGGGGCTCTGCTGCGCCAGGGGACTCTGCTGGGCCATGGGGCTGTGCTGCTGGGCCATGGGGCTCTGCTTCTCCGAGCTGGGCGCTGAGGCTGGGCTGTTCAGCTCTGCATAATGGGGAGATGGAGATTAAAGACCTGTCACAGTGCAGCATTTAATAAAGGGCAAAGGTACACAATAATAATTTTTGGTCACACGCTACCTCTGCAAATTTATGCTTTGTTGCTTTTGCTCTCTCAGGTTATAATTAGATTTTAAGACATTTGAATGTAATGGTCTCCTTTTGATAGTCTGTGGGATCTGAAATCTTGGTCACTTCTATAATTCTGGTTGACACCGTCATTATTTAAAACACAACTGAACAAGGGAAATTGCTTCCATGTTCCACATAGTCTTTTAAAACATAGAAATACTGATCATAGAATGACAGAATGAGAGAATCATAGAATAGTTTGGCCTGGAAAGAACACTTTAAGATCATCTAGTCCAACCCCCCCTGAAATGAACAGGGACATCTTCAAGAAGGCCAAGCTGCTCAGAGCCCTGTCCAACCTGGCCTTAAATTTTGACAGGAATGCCAGGATGGGGCATCTACCACCTCTCTAGGCAACCTGTTCCAGCATTTCATTACCCTCATCAGAAAAAAAAAAATCTCTTTTTTATATCTGTCTGGATCTACTCTTCTTTAGTTCAAAGCTATAAGACCTCTTGTTCTATCACAACAAGCTCTGCAAAAAGTCTGCCCCCATATTTCTTATAAGCCCCCTTTAAGTACTGCAAGGCCACAATAAGATCTCCTTGGAGCCTTCTCTTCTCCAGGCTGAATAACACCAACTCTCTCAGCCTCTCCTCATATGAGAGATGATCCAGCCCTCTGATTATCTTAATGATCCTCTTTTGGACTGGTTCAAACAGAACCAGAGGACCCCACAGCTGGATTCAGAGCTCCAGGTAGGGTCTCATGAGAGCAGAGTAGAAGGGCAGAATCACCTCCCTCAACCTGATCATCCATCAAACAGTCACCCCCATCAAATGAATCTCTCTCCAATTTAGAGAGAAGGATATTGTGGGGTACCATGTTAAAGGCCTCACAGAAGTCTAGATAGGTGAGATCCACAGCTCCTCCCTTGCCCATTGTTGTCCATTGATGTAGTTACTCCACTGTAGAAGGCCACTAGGTTGGTCAGGCAGGACTTACCCTTGGTGAAGCTGTGCTGGCTTTCCTGAATCACCTCCCTGTCCTCCATGTGCCTTAGCACAGCTACTAGATATTTGAAATGCTTTCCACTTAGAAAAAAAAAAAAATTTTGAGAGAATGAAAGCATTTTACTGCTTTCTCCACTGTTTGGGATGATAGACCTGTCACAAAAGTTAAAACACTGGTGTCCTTATGTTAGCTCCTGCTTTCTTTGAGCTCATCAAGAGTGTCCTGTCTTTTTAAATTTTTGGGGACCGTGAACAGTAAAACAGTAAACCCAATCTCAATAAATTCTGACTAACTATTTAAATCAATGTTTTATTTCAGTGTATTGTGTCAAATGACCAGGATTTCACACAGGAACAGTGCAGAAAACCAGAATCCTTCTTTCCAAACAACACAAAATACAAAAAGACGGAGATTGGCATAGGAAATATGGTTTCATTGCTTTGTTACAAATAAAGGATGCCAATCTTCATTCAGCCTTCCTGCTGGACTTGGGGGAAGACACATTTGGCACTGAGCTCATATAAAATATATTTCTTCCAACATACTGGCACAGTCCTGTTGTTCACCATTTACCTATTAGGAAGCATAAATAAGAGAGACTCTGCCCACAGGAGGACAAAGCACTGTAGAAGTTCCTGCATTATGAACAGCAAAGGCAAACACTATATTTTTTTTATTCCTGCTTGCAACAGAAGGAGGGAGGCCAGTGTGGCATGGTGCGAAACAACCTAAATAGACACACATATGGCTGAACATCCCTAACAGCAATAGCTACATGATACAGATCTTGCCTAGTTTTACACTTGAATCTAAATCTAGTTTTAATTTTTAATTGTTTTATTTTTAAATTTTTTACATGTGAGTTTTTCCATATGGCTGCACATTCCTAATGGCTCTCTAATTATCTAATTTAGGCTCACAATTATTATAAAAATTTTGGCTACTTTATTAAAAATATTTTCAATTTAGAATTAATTGTCAAAAAAAGCTTGTATATTTGCACTTAAAACATTCCTCATGCAGGCACAAGCAATACTTGTCTGTCTAATAACTATGCTTAAGGCTGCAATTGCCCATTTTGCATCTGTGAGTCTCTTTTGTCTTGCAAGTTTTAGAGAGGAAGATTGGAAATGTTGTCCCTCATTTCTACATTACTCTCATAACTAGGGATGAACTGGTCAAATCATGAGCTGCTTCTAAAACTGCTTCACATTTTTATGGTATTTTTTACCTGAAAGTATATTACAGACGTATTAGATTTTTTCTCAATTTTTATAAGCTGGGAAGCTAATACCAGAAGGCAAATGAGGTGTCCAGTGTCACACAGTCACACAGGGAAGCTGTGCCTTGGGCACTGATCATTTCTCACCACTAGCACCTGAGAACATCTTGTAGCACTGTAACTCAGCTGCACCTCTGCTTTCCTTCTAGTTTAATGTATCCATCTCTAACACTGAACTATTAATGATGTTATTTAACCTGGACACCAGAGAGGCTTAAACATACTTCATGGACTATATGAAGTATCACGCTTATTTTAGATGCTTGCAAAGCTGACCTCCAGTAATTACACAGATGCTAATTGATGTGAATTCTAAATGTGTGTGTTTGTGCTTTTCCATTCACTGAATTCATTTAACAGAGTAGATGAGTTCCTTCAGTTGAAGTCCATGACCAGTGTCAGACTATTTCCCTGTCCATTGCTGGATGCAGCGGCAGAAGGTGAAGGTCATCTAATTGGACCAAGGATAATTAAGTAATTCCATTACTTTCTGTGTGTCATTCCCAGCTCTACTGGTATTTGTTGCTGAGATATAAAGACATAGTCTCATTAATGTGGTACAATTCATGCACCAGTGCAGCACATTGTTAAACTAAAAAAAGCCCTGAAATCAAACCCAAACCCCATGGAACCAACATCAAAAGATCTTCACTGATTAGATGTGGAGTAATGACCAGAATAACGAGTCTATCCCCTTATCCTCATCCTACAAATGAGATAATTCAGGGTTCAGTTCTTCCTGCCTTGTGCATTTACAGTGATGTATCACTCTATGATAGTGATGGAGAAAACTGCCTAATCTGAACTCTTCTTTCACATCACTTTTTGTCACATGTAGCTGGTAGCTGAACATGCCTGGTGACAGCCATTGCAGTCTTTTGTGAATCACTTTGTCAAACTTTGGCTTGGCTTATAGCAAGATATAAGGGAACGGACTCAAAACTTGGCTCTCTTGTAGAGTGCTTTTCCATGCAGAAGACAATTCTTACAAAAGACATTAACATCCTCTTTCTCTCTCTCTTTCAGGTTTCTCCAGGTTTGCTTTAAATATCCTTTTCATAACTTGAAACCTTTTCAAGAATTCAGACCCTATCCAAGCTAGTTCTGAGCTCGTAATTCTGGTGTGCTGCGCGTTACAGCTGAGGAAGGAGAACAAAAGATGCTCTTTCAAGTGGTGACATAATTTAAGCTAATTGGAGGCTACTTAAAATTTTCTTCCTGTTTTTAAGGGCCATTAACTTACCCTCCTGAGGAATGATGCGAAGAGTTACACTGAGACCTGCATCTTTAATTAGCTTCACAATATCTGCATGAGGCATGTTAATAATAGACTGGCCATTCACAGCTAAGATCCGGTCTCCAACTTTAAGTTTTGCACAGCGATCCGCAGGACTTCCATCAATTATCCGCCCTATTTTATGGGGTACAGCTAGACAAGAAACAATAGACACAGTAAACATATGCTGAAACAAGTGGTGATGTTCACAAGTGAAAGAAAATGAGTTCATTTTGGAAGAAAGTTCTATATGAATTAAAAACAGCTTGTGTAAAAGCATATAAGAATATAAATTCTTATGCAATATCATTTGCATTAACACAGTACTGTGTTTTCTCACTAGAAATTCAGAATCCAGATGCATATCTACACATGGCATATACACATGAAGTCCAAAATAAGTTTATAATTCAGCTGTTTTTCAAACCTGGCATGAAACCACCTAATAAGAAGATCAGGAAAACAATAAGGCATTAAAACAGGGAAAGGGGATAAATTTGCACAATAAGTAGCAGTCATAAATTGTCTCCCACCTCCTGGTTTACAGAATTTCTTGATTTGTATGTTGCAATAGAGGCACTAAAAACATTATTTATTTTATATACAAAAAAATGTTACTGAAAATGCCCAGGGTACATGAAATTTTTCTCCTCCACTCAAATGTGTTTATTGATAAGTAGAAATAATACTGAGGATTTATTGAGATGTGCAGCTCTCTAACTAGATATGAATAATAAATGAATAGAAGTGAATTGACAGTTAACTATGAGTACATAGACATGTACTACATCAAAACATCTCAGCCCCCTTCTCAAAACATTACAGAACAAACCTTCTCCTCTTGTTCTTCACCTTTCTGTTTACTCCATCCATGCTCTTGTTCTGTCTTTTCCCTCATCTTTGACTGAATTTTCTAAATATTATTCTTGATGTTTTTGCCCAGTGTTTCTACTCTATTATCCTCTGGTTTTTAACTAAATGCATATGCTATAGCTGACTGTTTTCTCTAGGCTCCCTAAAGAGCACGCTGCTTTCCTTTCTCCCAACTACTCATAAATATGCTTATCACAATTAAATTTGACTATATAGTCTATTAATATCCTAATGGTGCTAGAGTATTCCTCTGCAGTCCCACACTTCAGTCTTGGAAAACTTAGCACAAAGCAGCTCAGCCCCACTATCCACCTTTAAACTGGTGTTTAAAAACAATGTGTTTCTTTTTTCAAAAATAATATGACCTTAACATTTTATTATCTACAAAGAACTTGGAAACATGAAAGATTGTTCAAACACTTTTTGGGAAATATGTAGGCCATCAATGCTTATAGAAACCAAAGCTCTAACAGGAGATGTGTTCAGAATACATTGCTGCAGAACAAATTTCTCAGCAGCCTGATTAACATTTACTGAAGGTTTTGGTGACTAACACAGACTGCACATCTGATATAAAGTCACAACACACATACCTTGAAGTGACTTTTGTTTCCATTGTGGATGTTGTTTACAGTGTTAAAAATTAATTTTCTGAAAACTGAAAATATAAGTGAATACTCTGAAGTGCAAGGCATAATCAAACTGCATGCTTCTTTACCACTACAGTTCACACAAGAATATAAATTAAAACATGGCTTTAGTAATATAGACACAACTAGTGTACTTCAGAAATGTGTCATTGCTTAGGAAATAAGCACCTAATTTATGTCACAATGTCTAAACATTTCTATGTTTTAAAATATACTAAATATGTATAGCCACACTTTCTACAAAAATTGTGTTTATTTTGCCCTTATTGCAGATGTGTAACTGCCATATATACATATCTGTGAGCAAACAAATAAAAGAGTAACTTGACTCTTAAACAGTTTATGTTCACACAGAGCCTTTTCCATCAAATCAGTCTTAAAGCATCACCAGGAATCCTTTAAACTAATACGAAAACATGCCTGTTTCTGGCATATGTAATAAAAGATCTGTCTGAAATTGTCATGTCTTTACTATATATTAGTGGAGATCTGAAAATGAGACTGTCTTATGTAAAAATCAAGAAATTTGGTAGTAAGAAAGAAGGGGAAATATGGCAGAGATGCCACAGCTAAAATTTCCATGCTTGCCATTTCTAACCCTAAAGATGTTTTTGCTAGCCTAAATATTTAAGTATAGACATCGTTTCAATAGTAAGGGGTGTGGGAGGGTGGGTGGGGGGGGTGTGGGAAGTCCTATTAATTTGCCAGAAAAAATTTTTGGTTGGACTTCTTGTACCTGACAAGTGAATAGAGCAGATGTCTGCATGTTTGAGATGTCTGCTGAAATCAAAGCTG
Organism: Corvus cornix cornix; assembly: GCF_000738735.6. Lineage (NCBI taxonomy): Eukaryota > Metazoa > Chordata > Aves > Passeriformes > Corvidae > Corvus > Corvus cornix. The sequence continues at coordinate 11,250,536 of NC_047057.1, read as the reverse complement.
GAGGTGGGAGAGCCACGAGAGTCTAATTTGGATCCAAATCCTGAGACAAGGGAAAGGAGGGGGAAAGAGGAGGATCCTGGTGTTCTTCTTGCCTTTAAGCGCAATGGCCTTCACCTTCCTGATAAAGGTATCTATTCTAATTGTTTGGGTATCCCTGAACTCCCTTCATTCTGTTGTGTTATGAAAGGATCAATCATCAGATGGTAGGTGACCATCACAACAAAGCTTGTGTCTGTCAAGGTACCTTTTCTACTCCACTTTGGTATTTGAGGATTTAACGCTCCTCTTCTCAGGCTGTATTGGTGCCATGTGTTACCACTTGATCTTGCTGCAAAGCAGGGTGTAGGAAGATTTTGCAGAAGGAATCTGAATCTCTGTTGGATTCAAGGTTACACTGTTACGCTCTATAGGGTTTTATGGGCAAATCTAGTGATTTACTAATGGAGCTCATGGCCACTCAGCAGAAACCAGTTTATGCACATTTCTGGATAATATGAGGAGAGGATTATCTCCTGGCTCCCTCCCTCCCAGTAATATCATCCTGAGGAGTTTCTATTCTTTGCTTCTCTTCCCAGTGGAACTCTGCCTGAGAGCCCTCCTAAGCCACAATATCCTGGCTGCCATGGTCCCAACTGCTTTCTTGGGAAGGGAGGATTTATTTAAGGCTTTATTTACAAGCATGAGTGCTTCTAAGGGATGCAGATTATCTGATGTGCAGGTTGTTCATAAAAAAACAACCATGTTAAAATATGTTAGAAAACTTTCAATTTTTAGAGAGAGCCTTTGGTGGTGAAATATTTACTTTGAAGGGATAAGAAGGAGCTACTCTCATAGGGGATTAATTACGTAAAAGCTCAGGAACAAAGGTAGAAATGAACTATGCATTTCCATAATGGAGAATTTTTTATCATTCAGAATGGTCACATCTAAAACAAGTGTGGAACAGCTGTAAATTGTCAGTAGGGAGTGGGTTGACTGAAGTGGCAGACAAGATCTCATGAAAAGAAATGCAGGATGATGCCCGTAAGGAAAAAATAACCCTGTGTAAGATTAAGCAGAGCTGAGCCCTAAATTAATTATTATCACTCAAGAGACCTTGAAATGTGCACCTACTTCTCTAAAAACAAACTCATTGAAACAGTCAATATGACACTAAGAGTTAGAAAAAAAAATAGCAAATGAAACAAACTATTGCTAGTTACTGCTGTGCACCTGAATTCTGAGTATTGCTGATAGTTTCAGTATCCTCATCTCAAAAATCATAGCAATGAACTCACAAAGATTCAGAGAAGGGAAGCATGGAAGTCAGAAGCAGAAAATAGCCTCTGCTCAATGGAGTTGTCGAAGAACTCACTGTCTACAGCTTGGGAAAGAGAGGCTGGGGCAACCTTCTGGAGAGGTAGAAGAATAAAAGCATTCAAAAAGGTATTAGACCAATTTACAGGAGTAGACCCATTGCTGATTAAATCAGAAAGTCTTGGCTGTGAAAGCTGAGGTGACTCCTGGGAAAAGTCCTGTCTACTGTAGGTGCTGTCCTCTCTGTCACTGGTCATGGCCAAGGGACAGCATGGAGCTGTGTGGCTACTTGCTCTCTCCCAGCATGGCAGGTCTCTTCTTGGGAAGAAACCTCCCCTGTCTGGAATTTCAGTAGGGTTTTGTTAACATATAGTGGTTTTTTTCCTTAAATTGCATCTTTGCTGTTTTATTTTTATCTAAGCAGAGCATTTAATAATGTAACCTTTTAAAGGAAGTCCCAGATCACCTGACTGGTGGTAAATGTTTCTATCACCCTTAAAAATTTTTACTAATCTATTCATTCTTCTTTTAAGAATTTGCCACGAGCTGTTCTCCAAACATATGTACATATTGAAGAGTGGCAGCATGTGCCTGGATGAGACTTTGCAGAGAATTTGATCCACTTATTTCAAAACGCTGAGTTACCTGAGCAGCATTTAATATTAGCAGGCTATATGGAAGACTTGGGTTAGTGGCTTTTTTCCCCAAGAAACCCATTGTTCTTGCTAGAAGTGAGCATAGAAAACAAGCTGCCCCTTTGCAGAACAATTCATTTCTTGGTTCTCTCAGACTACACAATGAATGAGACTGCAAGGGAAAAAAATATTGTAAACAGGGATTAATACATATTTTTTAACTGTTGAAAATATGGGAAATTAGTAAGTATGAATTTATATTTATACAAACCACACAGCCCTTCAAAATAGACATATAGGGTCTTTTTCTCCAATACTATCAAGTCATGCAAAATGTGATACTCAGGAGTGATATAGTTGGATGTCTACCTTAAGATAAAATAAATCCTTCCAAGGCAGAAGACATAATCCTAGACTCAAAATAATCTAGCAGAGAGCAGCAATGCTGCAGAAACCTTACCTAACAGAAGATCTTACAATGGGATGCAACTTTTCTGTGGTGTATTTTTCAAAATCTCACGACTTGGGGAAGATGTGAATCCTGAGAGCACCAAAGCTTCTATGCTATTTGAAGTCATTAATCTCGCCTCCTAAATCTCGCTCAGATATTTACAGCCTTACAGCACAAACTGACCCAGAATTGGCATGTAGCAGCTGATGCTTTCCCAGAAGGTAGTTAATTGTGCAATGATCAGCTCTTAGCTCATTAAAGAGAAATTAAATTGAAAAATTAAAAGAAAAAATGATTTAAAAGAAATCTTTGCATTTAGAAAGTGGATAAGGCCTGCTTTCAGAAACTTACTGATAACTACAAATTTACATTTTCCTCTATATCAGTATTTTTAATTGATAAAAATCACCCACTTTTGCTCCCCATGATTCAAATTAATATCCTTACCACACCTTCATGTCACAGAACAGAGAACAAATTTTATGTCATTACACCTGAGTGTCCATATGCTTGGGTCAGCTGTACACAAACCCAGAGCAGTTGCTGAATAGAGATACTCCTTCTAACACCACGTATCACAGAAACACAGAAAGGCTGGTGTTTGAAGGGACCTCTGGAGGTCACATAGTTCAACCTCCTGGTAAAGCAGGCTCATCCAGAGCAAATTGTACATGATTGAGTCAGGTGCGTTTTGAGTATCTCTAGAGAAGGACACTTCACCACCTTTCAGGGGGCCTGGTCCAGTGCACAGTCACCTTCAAAGGAAAGAAGCTTTTCAGAATGAACTTTTTGTGTTTTAGTTTGTACCAAATGCCCATTTCTGGCTCTACTCTCTTGACACCCACTCTTAAGATATTTTTATGCAATGGTAAGAGCTCCTCTCAGCCACCTCTTCTCAAGGCAGAACAGGCCCATCTCCCTCAACCTTTCCTCTCAAACAGATGTTCCTGTTCCCTAATCATCCTCTTAGTGCTTCACTGGGCCCTCTCCAGTAGTTTCAGGTCTTTCTTCTATGGAGGAGCCAAGAACTGGGCACAGCACTCCAGATGTGGCCTCACTAGGGCTGAGTAGAGGGACAGGACCACCTCCCTCGACCTGCTAGCAATGCTCTTCCTAATGCTCCCCAGGACACCACTGTCCTTCTTGGCAACAAGGACACCGTGCCAGCTCATGGACAGCTTGTTGTCTAGCAGGACCCCCAGGTCCTTCTCCACGGAGCTGCTTTCCACAAGTCAGCCCCTAACGCACTGTATGTGGGTTCGTGAAGGGTAGCTGCGTTTCCCTGAAACGTCCCTGGCAATGGGATCGTTCCGGTGGGTGCAGTACAGCGCTCCAGCAAGCTTGCTCCTCTCACCCGCGCGGCCGTGGGCACGGACTCTCACCACACACTCAAGCCGGATTGCTCAGCGTTACCAGAAGCAAAGGTCAGGAGGGCTCTCCCGCAAGGCATTCCACAGAGGATGGTTTATTGCACCCTGCCCTAAAGGGAATCCAGAGACCAAAGAGAGCGGACCATCCAGGGTCAGGGGTTTATGTACAGGAGCGGGGCGAGCATCAGGACCAATGATCTGAGGGCACGGGGGCGGTACAAAGGTGGGACTAGGGTAAGGGAGCCAATGGGGAAGGTCTGGAGGCATCCAGGGGTACAAGCCATTCAGACAAACCAAGTCTGCAGAGCAGCACAAAGACTGGCAGGAGAGGCTTCTCTTTTCTCACCATGAGGTCAGGGCATGTTCTTAAACCTCAGAACCGGTCCACCAGCAGACCCCTGCTATTTCAGGGCTCCTTGGCCCCTCAGCCATCGCAATCGCTGGCTCAGCGGCTACAACAAGCCCCAGCCTGTGCTGGTGCTTGGGGTTCTTCCTCCCTCGCTGCAGGACTTTGCACCTGCCTGTTCAAACTTCATTAAGTCCCTCTCCCCCCAACTCTCCAAACTGCCCAGGTCTGGCCAGCAGAGCTTTCAGGTGTATCAGCCTCTCCTCCCAGTTTTGTATCAGCAAACTTGCTGAGGGCATACTCTGTCCTTTCACCCAGACCACTGATGAATAAGTTAAACAAGACTGATACATCTATCAGCCTCTTACTTTTTGGATATGAAAATAATTTCTCCCCATTTGAAAGACCCACAAACTAAAAAGAGTGGATTCTAAGAAAATATTGCCACAAATAAGGCTTTTCTGATTTACATCAGTATTTTTTTTACATCCATTCAGTACTTCTAGACTTAACTGTTGAGACTATGTTTTTTAGACAGCAACTTTTCAGTTTTCCCCCTGAATATAGTAATTAAATGTCAAAAAGTATCAGTTAAGGGGGAAAAAAAAATCAAACCTCTGCTTTATCTATTAAAAACCTCTGGCAGATAAATTTTTGCAATATTTTCTAATGTTAACAGATATAGACAGTAAACCAAGCAAATGAGCCTTCCTAAGCCAGCTGTCCTTCAATGTTATACAGTGATCAAATGAATATTTATTATATTTTCAATTCTCTAAACATGCAAAAGTTTTCATTCAACCGCAGGCTCCAGCATAACAGATTTTAATTGGAAGAATATATTAAAGATAAACATCTGTAATTTCATTGCTATGGAAAAACCTAAAATTTGGAAAACTTGAGTATGGTGGACTTTCCATCAGGGCTAAAAAATATTTTCCTGATATTGACAGGGTATTTTATGTGACTCTTATTTGGAAAATAGAAATCTGTGGCATGCTGCATACTTGTAGGTGAAAATAATCAGTTTTATTTATAAGATTAATGAATCTATGAATGGAAACATTCCATTGTGTGCTGACATGGACCATATTTGCTTGCATAGCACAGGCATAAGAAGCTAGGTGGGAAGGAGTGCACATACCTTAGAAAGCTGAAAGATCTAAGAAAAAATAATGTAACTTATATACTTTAATTCAAGCTTCTAATGAAGCAAAATGGGCCCTGTGAAATTATTAGAAAAACCTTGATTCCCTTGATGGGTTTGTGCTAAGAAAACTCACAGTGTTTGTTCCTCGAAAACACACGAGCAGCACCTGTAGGTCCAAATGATGTATTCAGAAACATGCTAGAACGTAAGGACAGAAACCATCTACAGAGGGGAGTAATGCAGTTAAGATCCTCTGTTCTTTATCTCCAAAAAATGTCAAATATAAAATTGAGTATTTCATGCCTGCAAACTGCAGCAATGTATTTTGGTGATATTAAAAACTTCTTTGACCTCTTAAGGTTATTTCACTATGATTAATTGCTTCTGTTGATTTGCAAAACTAAATTGTATAGAAATTTCTTTCAGCTGCAGGTTTTACTATCACTTAAACATACTTAGAAAGTGTGATTTTATAGCTGAAGAGGCAGAACAGCTCAAACCTGAATATCAAAGCTACATAGAAATGAGAATCCAGATTCCTTGCCCACAAGTTGCAAATATCTTCCATGGGGGACTCACACTGTAGGTGGATTTTCACTGCTATGCTCCAAAAATGTCCTAGGTGGGGTAGACAGACATCCTAATTTCCAAAGCTCTGTTTTCTTTAGAATTTGCAGATTGGTCACAGAAAATTATGTCCCTAGGCACCATCATACCCAGGAAAAGCATGGGTGAAATTTCTGCGCAAACAACTCGGACCACACAGTTATCATTGATCGATAAACTGGTTTTTATCTCTAAACTGTAAGGAGTTCAAAGAAACTCTGGGCTGAATGGGACTTACTCAGAATGCTGTTTCCTGCAGTCAGCACAGGCTTATCTTGGATTTATGTTTTTTAGTTAAGACTGCATGTTTTGAGAAATGAAGGAAACTTCTTTCATTAGACTCTGTTTTATCATGTTTTGAAAATCCAGCAGGCACTGGCATATGCAGTGTAGGGGTAAATTAATCTACAGCTCCTCTTTTGTGAAGCAGGAGGAAGATCATAACAAGTATGCAGAGTCATCTGCTCTTAATTTTTTGAAAATTGTTTATTGATTATGCCTGTATTTTTAGTTTGTTTACACTTTATAACTGCTAATTGACAGTACCTGCTACAGTACAATTCCTGGAAATATTGCTAATTTTCCAATTTCACTGGGAGTTGCAACTTAACAAGGTCTGTTTACAACGCATGGTTTCTCTCTACAAAAATCAGGATGTAAAGAGATTTACAGGGCATCACAAGTACTTCTTCTGGATGAAGCCGCATCCCAAACATAAAGTAAAAGCAGCAGGAAGATATGAAGCAGGCAGGGACAATTTTACCCCATAAAACTCTAGGACACATTAATCCAGAAATCTCATTCTGGCCAATTTCAGAAAGCTGCCAAGTGCTTTTCCATAGGCTGCAGATAGTGAATTTATCTTGATACCCTAAAAATATTTCCCTAAATGCAATGCTAAGTATAGATGAATTACTTAAATTTAAGTATTTTAGCTGCAATTTCTCATGTGTGGAGAAGGGATGGGAGCCCTTTAACGATGGAACAGGATCTGGGGGAAGGCACAATAATATACTTTAGAGGCAGTGGAAGTTAATCCTTTTGTTAGAAATAGGTCAGGAGCCTGGACAGGTGTATTTTCTTTTCTTAATCTCTTAGCACTCTAAGATCCTCTGCGTGCTGCACTAGGCAAAATGATTTGCTCCTGTATATACCACTCAAGAACAGCTCTTTATTTATCCACTTTAGCTCCTTTTACTGATACAATTTCGAAGCATGGCTGACCTTTTCTATGCCCCTGCTTTGCCCTGTAAAATCTCTTCATTCAATCCTTGTCATTCGTTTTCCACTCCTGATCTCCCCACATCAGAACCGTAGTTCAGTGCAAGATAATCCCCTGCGCTGGATTAGAGAACATCCCAAGCAATGCTTTGACAAAGGGGAAACAAAATTTCTACCATTATAGATGTAGGAAAATAAATGTGCCACAGGAACTGGATGTTTAAGCAAGTACCAGTAAGGAAAAATGACATTCAGATCTAAAGACTGACTCCAAACTACTTAACGTTAATTTATTGAAATGACAGCTATTACAGTGCTGCCCATCACAAAATGTGAAAAAATAGTTGGTTCCCTAATTATGGCTGTAGTCTGTCCTCACTCTGTGTCTACATCCATAGTGAAAAAAATGCATTCATTATTTTGAAAATTTCTGCAAGGAAAAGGCAGAAATCAAAGGTTACAACAAACCCCTTGCAAACCATGTCAAGAGAAAAGCTGACCAAGACCCTAAACCTCTTGGAAAAAGAGTGACATCTCTAATTCTCGGAGCTCCTGAGTGTTTCATGGCTCATTCTCAGGTCAGAAGGAGCATGAAGCACTCCTAAGATGCTGTGTGGGAGCAGTGCAGCCCCTACAGCTTCACACAGAGCAAACTCTCCTGGCAAACAGAGAGTGAACTTTTGTGCAACCCCTTCAGCTTCAGGCCAACTGCAAAGGAGCAAACTGATGAACTTGCAGCTCTGTAGCCAGTAGCAACTTTGCTGGAATGATTGCTTCAATTTTGACAGTGCTTGAAGCACAGGCACCTAGAGACATAAAGTGCTTGCTCCTGTACTCAGCAAGAGCTGTTGTAATCTTTTGGACTGTAGAACATAGTTTGTAAGTGTGATTTCAAGAACAAGGAAAATACTTTCAGTGCATAATTAATTGCCTTCCTGAGTAAAAGTGGTGATGATACTTATATTCTAAGACCTCAAGTCTTTTGCTTTTGCAAGAAAATAGAGGAGGAAATAGAATTATTGAAATAAACATTCTTAAATAAAAGGAACCCTTCTCCACTTTGCCCTGAGGATGCTCCTAGTGAGACAACTTCCTGGGCGATGCTCTTCCTTACAGAGTCTGTTACTACATGATACTCCCTTTTTTTGACCTATTTTGCCCATTTTGATTTTTTCAGAATTGCTTAGCAATTACAATATTTATGTTTAACTGTGCATGCATGTCTGCTTAACATCATTCTCTTCCACATGGGGATGCAGGAACTGGCAGCAAGTGCACTGGCTCTGAAACAAGGGACACTGGAACCAGAGTATTTCACCCAATTAACATATTACTGCTATGAGAAGTGGGTAACTACCAAGGTGTTAACATGGTCCCATGCAGGTTCACACTTCGATAGTGATGTATCGTATATTTTGCACATGACATATTTTGCACACTGTACTTCCTATATCCATTCGATATTTTCCTGCTGTTAGCATGCTTTCTACCCCTGATTGTGCATTTCAATAAAAGGATTTTGTGTTATGTCAAGTTAGAAGGTACCTCAGGACAGTTTCCCTGTTCTGTTTTCTACCAAAAGGCCCAAAACCTAAATGCTGTATTCTGAATGGATGCCAGCGAGTGCTGAGTAAAAGGGGATAATAATTTCCCTCAATCTACTGGCTATGCTCCTGTTAATAAAGCTCAAATTACTTCACCCAAATAAATATTAAGTAAAGAAAATAACCTCTCTTACTCTAGAAAGAGTAAAAAATTTTTAGATTGTTTTCATTACTGATGACATCACGTAATTTTCAGCATATTTTTTCTACTAGTTTTGTAACAGAATTCATATAGACAGGGTATTTTCTTCTCTTTTCTGTCACTATCTAAAGCAAATGTAATATTTTGTTCACTGCTGTTCTTGTAAACTTAGAATTTGGTGCTTTTTGGGATCACTGAAATTCAATGCAGTTATTATTTGAATAAATTCTCCTGTCACTTCCACAGCAGACTGTAATTTTCCTTTACTATTGGAGATGTTCAACTGAGCATCAAAAACAACTGGTCATGTAGTTGCTTGTGGAGAAAGAAAAGTATTGAAAGAACATGTTGGAGGGTAGGAGGCAAAGCAGGATCTTGGACCTGGGTCTGTAGTCTTCAAGAGAATATTCCAGTCACAGAATATTTGGTTGCTCGAGCATTTTCTCATTTTCTTCCTCTCCCCTTTCCCTCTCCATCTGCCCCAACCACAAACTCTATTAAATAATTTTCTTGAAAAAATCATGACTGGCTTAACTGATTAACATGTATGTATCTCAATGGATTATTATTTTTCTTTTCTGATCTTCTGCAAAGAACTTCCAGTTCTTTGGCTGTTATATTCAGTAATGTGAAAACAGAGTCCCAAGAGGCTAATTAGCTATGGTTTTGTTACAATATTAATTCTGGCAATCATGGAGTTTTAAAATTCAGCTCAGGTAACATGAAAAGCAACTCTTTTAATAACTACATGATCATGAAATACTGCAAAAACATTTTCTGAGATAACTTGCTATTGTGAGATAAGGTTTTCCCAGTACTCTCTCAGCCGCTTTTCAGGTATGAATTTAGAAGAGTGATGTTTGATCCTAAAAGTTGAAATTGTGATTTTATTTTGTCAGGAACCAGTTTCAGGCAAAAGAACAGTTCCTTCAAAACATGTTTTAATGTAGGGAAAGCATCAGATTAGGCTGCAACTTGCAAAATGATAAATGTTCTCACTTCTCTTGGTTTTTCAGCTGTGGTTAGCATTATTTGGTGGGGCATGTGGATGTCTCTCAATATAAAGCCTTTTTACTTCCTTCTTCCAGAGGGCTCAGCTCTCATTTGGTTAAATGTCATTGGAAAGACCCAAGGGTGCCCCTGTGCCTCCAGCTGTCACTACCAGGGTTTGAGTCTTCTGTAGGTCCTATGTCACATCTGCCTGATCTCTCCCTGGATGTACCCAGGACAGCTCAAGTGGCACCAGATGTTTATATTAAAGCAATAAAATTGACCCACAGAACAAATTAGTTTTCTGAACAGAAAGTGAGCTGTAATTATTAAGGGCAGATCTTGCCACCTGAGTACTACTGAGTACAGAGAGATATACCTATCCCCCTGTACTCAGCTTTAATTTTTATGCTGTCTATACTCCAGCCAGTTTAATCAGCCTCTCTGCACCTGCATCTAACATGTTTTCCCAATTTCCAGTTGTTTCTGCAGTCCTGTAGCTGGACAGCTGTTGTCACAGGGTTTGCTGTGATCTAAGATTGTTTTCAACTTGCTGAACTTCACCTTGATTTATTAAAAAAAAGTCTCATTCAGTTGCATGTGGGAGAATAATTTATTCACATAACCCTACTCGTTACTTACAGAGTCTCTTTGAGACATAGTAACAGAGAAAGTCTACTTTATGGGTGAATCCTCTATTACTCTGATAGTCAAGGAAGTGTGGGAAGCACAGAGCTTGAGAGGACAGAATAACCTTTGGTTTTGTTCAAGACACAACAGACAAACAGTGCCCCTGAATCAACATTGAGAGTATCTTCAGTTTAAATCTCTGCAGTGATAAATTATTAGCAGATAGGTTTAAATTAATTATTGGGGTTTTTTATTTGGGGCAAACTTGGAGGAGAAAGAACTGAAAAACATGATTTACTTACTTATTGTGGACCCGGATTCGGGCCTGTTCAGCGAGCTGATGATAACGAAGCCAAAGCCTTCATTCTCCTTGCGATGGATCACCACGTCACTGGTTTGCAGGCTGTGAGATGCGAAGCCCTCAGGGGGAGTAGCATTGCTGCTGGAGACAGCGTGATTACTGTTGGCATAAGTCGTGTAGTCACTTCTTGGGGAACTGTGGTGCGTAGACACCGAGCCTGGGCTTCTGCCATTCTCTGGGCAGGGCTCTCCTACAACACAAATCACACCAGTGTCAAGTCTGACTTGCTCAGTGGCTCTGTGACTTACAGTACATTTGCTAACATAACATGAATAGAGTTGACTGTCTACAGACCAGACTACCCTGAGTATTAAGCTAGGAGCTGTAGTAGATGCAGAGAGACAGGAATCTACACAATTATGCAAAACATTCAAGGGCAATCAGATAAAGCAAGCATGAACACTGGCTTCTAAGCTAGCTACAAGAGAGCAAAGGAAAGTAAGAAACAGTGTCTATCTGGATTGCAAAAACATTAGCAAGCGCTATTCCCTTGTCTGCTGGTGGATCTGTCATCAAGAGGAAAATGTGACTGTCTAATCCAATAAAAAATTATTTGTGTTTGGATTACAAGAATTTAAGCAGGGAGCTAACAGAGTAATTAGGATTAGCTGCATAATGTTCTTCTTACATGTTGATTAGCATGTTCAAAAGATGTTCACCAAACAGAGCTGTTATACAATGAAAACTGATCACAAGTAGTTTTTCTGCGGGTGTCATGGCGGCAGCAGCAGCAGTCATTTAAAGGTTTGGAGATGTTCTTGTTTGGCAAGTTCAAAAGAACAGAAGTGAAAATGGAGTCCATGCACACTCTAGTATTGCTTTACAGTAACAAGAACAGGAAGCAAGTTAAAACTTGTGGGATTGCACATTTTTTAGTGTGAGCATTTTGGCAATTGAAAACAGTAAAGTTACACCTCCAGATGGGAAAAAAAGATTTATATTCCTTGAAGATCTAAGTTGTTTACACAAATCAGCATTTATTGACAGTTTTAATACAGAACTTTCAGATAAATGTAAGTAATATGTTTTCTGTTTGGAGCAACAAGAATGGCAGAGTCATTTTACTGAACATGTGAGGCGCTCCCACATACACACATACATCCTAGGTAGAGAGTTTGCAAATTAGACCTTCAGTGTGTGTATATATTAATAAAATAAATAACATCCAAGGACAAGCTGTTGTTTTCTCAGTCAGGTGTGTCCTTTAGCAGTCCTTCTGCAACTATGAAATAAAGTAATTAGAGAGTATAAGGAGGAAGAAAAACAAACAATTATTATACTCTTGCTTTAAAACTGAAAATCTGTAAGAGTTATTGAACCAAATCTGCAACTAAATGCCATAGTCAGTGGCAAGAGAGTTCTCATTTTCTGGCTGTCATGTTTCAGAAAGCTGAATATTGTTTATGTCAGTATGGCTGCAACAGAAAGGAAACTATCTGACCCTGTAGAATGACCAAGAGATGGCTTGGCCATACGAGAATGCAACTGAATGCCATTCAATATAGGAAAAGAAACAAAAGGAGGAAAAGCTTAAATGGCCAGTTGACTGTCAACTGTGCAATAGATATTAATCAGAAAGATTACATTTTGCTTCTGCCTGTGAAAAAATGGCATTTTAATCCATGTTGTTCCAAATATCAGATTTTCCTAATCAAATTGTTTTCCAGAGCTTGTGAATTGTGACTTTCTGTTCCAGATCTGGGTAAGTATATGTATAAAATGGTAATTCCAGGTGAGGGCTAAGATATGTATATCAGCTATAGACAGGTAAGGAAAACGCCAGATCCCTCTGTTGTATATGTTCATGCTAGTGAGAAATTCCCATGAAATTAATTGGCCTGATGTATTAGTATGGCATTTTTCAGTCACGCCCAACATCAGCTGTTTCAAATTTTTCCACAAAGCTTATGTTGTAACACACCACATTAAAATCCTGTTCAGCTCCTGAAATGCTTAAACATTGATGAGCTACATGCTACATTCCCTGGTGTGGCATTCTCGAGGCCCAAGAATAACTTCAGGTGTTTTACCAGCCTGCTTCATTGTCTGCACCAGGAGCCCTGGCTGGCTATCAGACCCTCTAATATTGAACGAGCAGCAGCAAAGGCTGGCATCCACTCTGTGGATTTTGCTTGCACTGTGTACAGCGGCTGACCCGGCAGAGGTGCTGGCGGCGAGGACTCGGCATTACCTTGGTTATTGGCCATTTTCCTCGCGCTGGGGGAGCTGCGAGGGGGCGTCGCACCAGGCGCAGGGGCACCTTTCTGGCTGGAGGACTCTGGAGTCAGTAACAGAAGAAAGTCAGTCCTGCGGGAGCACGGCTGGCAGGGAGCTGCACTGCCGCAGTGGGAGGGGGACTGCGAAGACGAATGCGAGTGGGAGGGCGGCTTTTTGGCACAGGAGCGAAGGGGAACGGCGCAGGCAGCGACAGTGCATCTAGGGCACGGGCAGGCAGAAGACAGGACAGGCTGGGAATGTGGTTTTGCTCATTTCTGGTACCTCAGTGAAGTGTACTCACCAAAAGTGTTTTAAAAGTTCTTAAAGAAACTTCTTTCCTCTAGCAATCAAAGGTTGTAATGGAAGGGCATCAAATTCTCCCTTTAAAGCTTTAATAGATGCTATCACACATTTTTCAAGGTTCTGATGTTTTAGCAATTGAGACTGAGCTAGTCTAAATGTCTAATTTACTACAAATACTTCATATTGGTTTAGGGTAATTTTCTGAATGTTTCTGCTTGACAGAAGAATCTGGCCCTGTTCCTAGGAGCCACTTGTGCCCCAGAGAAGATTTTCAGCCAGCTTGCATTGCAGTTTGATGGGAAATTCCAGATGACATCAGTGAGACCAGAAATGGGCTTTTAATACATACAAGAGTGAAATGAGTTCCTGCCCTGATCAGTTAACAGTCTTTGAGCCTTTCTCTTATTGACATAGGCAGCTCAAATGGCTTTAACTTAGGTGAATGTTTAGTCCGAAAAGTGGACAAGAGGAGACAGCACAGACCAAGACAGCATGGAACAAATCCAGAGCACTTTTGATCACCACACCAGGGTTGCCAATATGTTTCCACTTCTGAAGGAAACAACACTCAGCTGTAGTACTTTTTTCAGAGAAACAAGGGACACACATTTACAATTTTTCTTTCCTCAAAACGACACAAACATTCACTTTGATTTCCTCTGTTGTTTTTTAAACAGCACCTGTTTGTGCTGCCAGCATTGGGATCTGTTTTTCCTTTCACCTTTCCCAGTCTTCACTCACCCGTGGGTAGCACCTTTCTCCTCACAGTAAGATTCACTTGCCCATTTCGGGCAGCGTTATGCATAAGATCAATCACATATCGGTGGGTTTTGCCGGCCACTGGAATCCCATCTACATACACCAGCTCATCACCAGGATGGAGACGACCATCTCGGTCTGCTGAGCCCATGGCAATTACTGCTCCGATGAGAATCTAGGCAGCAAAGAAACAAAATCCTGTCATATATTGCACTGAGCCTCCAATTTAGTGACATGAATATTGCAGTGATTTTCCCTTTCTTCTGAAATTAATCTAGTCATTTAGTACAGATGAAGAGATCTGTGTGTGTCTGAAAGCTGTGCTTGTCCTCTTGTGGGTATGACTGAAGATGTTTCCTCGCCTTTGGTAAGAAGGCACGGTGTTTCCTACCTGCATAGGAGAGATACACCAGACAATCCTAATCTGAGTTCTACTTGATATGTTCAAATAAAGATAATTTGTCTCTAAGGAGTGCGAGTTTCCATAGACTATGTTATGCAGAAGACCTAAACAGATTAATTCCATGTAAGGATTTTTTGACTTAAAATTAGCGAGTCTGCATACTTCTTGTCGAAGGTTCTTCACTGCTGTGTGATTTAAACACGTGGAGTAATATACCTGAGGTCAGCAGTGGAAGTGACCCCACTACACAGAGTGTGCTTTGGGACTCTTTAGGGGAAAAGAAGTACCGTATTAAATGTTGTTACTCGTAATGAATGATTGCTCAGGTTGTGCTTGATTAAAATGGAAAAAAGAGGAAAAAATGTCAGCTTGCTCTGAGCAGATGTTGTTTTCCCAAATCAACACTTAAATGTAGTTTGTATGGGACATATAAACTAGTAAAAAATCTGTCCAAAACCTTTTAATGACTTTCTCCACTTTCTATGCAGATAACTTCACATAATTTATTAGAAGAAGAGGTATATATTCTCCCTGTGGAGTAACTGGTAGAAGCGTTGAGATTGATTCAAACAAAACCTGCTTTCTTTGAAAGAATATTAAAGCATTCACAAAGCATGTTCCAAATTTTTGTTCTCATTTTCAGTGTGAGAGTGAGCACAAAATGATGGATATGACATGCCATGACAATCTGCTTTAAATAATAAAAGACAAAAGCTTTGAAACATTGCTTTTCATAATGAATTGCAAAGGATAGATGTGGTAGTCACACAGGCGGGCTTGGGGTTTTTTTGTGGTCTTAGCTGCAGAGTTGCAAGTATCTCTGCAGAGTGTTTAAATGAAACCCTGCATGGAGCCTGGAGAACTTCCCCCAGTTTTTATCCTCTCTTTGGCTTACTTTTGCTTTCAAAACTTAGCAAAGAGAGAACATGATGTGGCTTCTTCCTGCTTTCTGGTACTCCTGGGATTCTGTTAAGCAGTGCCAGGCTGAGTGGCTAGAGAGGCTGTTTCAGGTTCTCCATTCTGTTCTTCAAACGGTGAAAGAATATACCTCAAAGTTTTGGAAAATACTTTGTGCAAAATTCAACTCTGAAATATGTATTTATGCTCCTTTACTGGACAGAAGAAAAGCTCTCCAAGGCTGGGTTTAGCTAGATCTCCACAAAGTATTCTCAAAACGTTTGAGAATTAGGTGTCTCACATGAGTAAGAATTTCTTCCTAGTTATTTTGGGAAGAGATGGGTGATAACCCTCTGCATCTTGGTAGATTGTAGGGACTGGCTTCCTCCTTTGGTTTTATTGAGCATTTGCAGTTTCTCCATAATTGTCTAACAAAATATTGAACAATTTGTGCATCTTTAACCTTTGGAAAAACACAAATGCAGATCACAGCATGGTAGGTCATCAGTATACATAACAAACTGGAAATAATCTTTCTAGTTCTGACTAATTAAGTAATTATTGCTGATATCTCACATGTCCACCATGGAACGTGACTGTGCTACTCATCTCAGTGTTGGACTCCCAACATAAGCAGCAGAGTCATATTTTAAGCACTTCAGATAGGTGTGTTTGTTGAGATGATGGCCACCATATCTGTTATTTGGTATATTTAATAGCAAGAATAACTTAATTTTCCTACTTATTCATTTTCTGTGTCTGAATTTCTTATCCAGTATCTGCTCTTATTTCATGGATGAGTAGTTGCCATAATAGTTATCAATTCTACATGTAAAACACAAATTGGAAAAGTATATATCAGGATTATATTACCTCTGAAATGCAGTTTTATACTGGCATGAGATTGCTTTGAATGTGTGAGGAAAAGGAATGTAAGCAATTAAGACTGTGTTGTAGAGAAAAAGAAAAGTTTCTCATATTGTTTGAGATTAAACATGAGAAATTCTGGGTTAGGGTGACAGTGGCAGAGCATAATCTGAAATTAAAGCCTGTGTGTATTAATTTGTCCAGGTTAATCTGCTTTGATACTGACTTTTTGATTCTTGGTAATTATTAGAATTTGTATTTTAGTTTCTCTGAATACAACACAGTAGGTTCACAGGCACATAGCAAAATTTAAGTATATACACATAAGAGGTGATTCACCTAATTTTGAGTGTCAGGGATGTCTAAATCCAAGCTAGTCATCTGAACTCTGTCTAATTGGTGCTATAATAGGACTTCCCAAGGCATGGTCTTAGCCTAACATTTTGCTCTATGGATATCTAAGTCTTAGAAATGCAGAAAGATACTTAGAATGTGTCTTGGCATTGATAATAAAAAGAATACAGAATACATCTTACAGACATTTTTGAGAAAAATCCCAGTCCATCTGTGTTGAAAAGGTAAAACTCTTAGAGAAATTATGTATATGTTCCTGTGATTCTGAGTCTGAGGTGCAAAATAGCTCTCCCCTTTGGGACAGCAATTTGCAACTTCAGTAAAATTCCAATTTATGTGTTTTTGCAACCTTTCAGTAGTATTATAATTCCATAACAGAGACAGATTATCCCTAAATCCTCAAATTACTGGGAGATGTGATAAATAGCTGTTGTAGTGCAATATTATAAGATTTGAGAGGTGATTGGAACTGGAACAACCCACAGTCTTGAAACTTCTGAATAAATTTAAGGACTTCCTTTCAAAAGCATTTTTATGCTTACAAATATGGAAAGTGGAGTAGTACAGCAGCACTTTCGTCTTCTAAGGTGCCAGGTAGCTGATATAACTAGAAGGAAACTAAGCTACAGTCCCTCTATAGTGTCAGTATTATCCTTCTAAAATAACTTTATTTGGATTCTACTTCTTTGAAAAAGTTATTGCCTTATGGTGAAGAATCCATATTCCTTTTTAGAAATCAAACCACAAAGACAAAAGCTTCCTTTTGTTCTGTGTTACCTGACTGCGCAGCAGGAGAGCTGAAATAAAAATTTCAAAGTGTCTCAGTTCTTATTTCATAGGAAAGGCAGGGGTTTGGAGAACAGGCAAAAACTGCTTCTCCTGTTCTGGAGGTGAAAGGAATGGGAGGCTGCAGGTGGGCTGTCCATGGGGGAGCAGAGAAGCAGTGGAGGAGAGAGAGCAGAGTTAAGAAGTCTTGTACTTTGAATACAAAATAGAGGGACACTAAAAAGAGTACATCTGTTGTGTTTATTGGAGCTGAATTTGAGCAGCGAAAACAAGAAGATGGACAACAACGAGGGAGTGGGAATTGAAAACTTCAGCACTGCAACACTTAGTTCTGAGAAGGTGCCTTTTTGCCTTGTACAATCCTCAGCTTCAAGTCAGGGTCTTATTAACTCCTGAGGACTTTGAGAAACATTTGCGAAGAGACATAAAGCCCATTGGATTGATAAGTCCCAGGGAAAAATGCTTTTGTATGTGCAAACCATGAAATAGAGATAGCAGCCTTGAGGCTAAGGGCACGCTGGGAGCAATTGTTCAACAAGCCAGTGAAATGTGTTAGAGGGTGGTTCACAGAGGGCAGCGTTTTTGGTCCTGCTCTCCAAAAATAGCAAGGTGCTTGTCTCTGCACTTGGTATCCAGCTATGGCTCTTTGACTTTGGACAGTAAAGTCAGGTCAGTCCTTTGCTGAAGAGACACTAGAAGGAGCTTATCCTCTGTAACACTTCAGTGCATAATGCATGTAGCTGCAGGGCAAAAGGCTTGTTTCAGATTTCCTTTCTATTGGATTGCTGAGCAGAGACTCAAGTCTCTCACAACTCCAGCATGTATTATGAATATGAACTATCAGAAACTCAGATATTCTACATGAGTTTTTTCCTTAGTCCTTTAGGTTGAAATAATTCAGTTTTATATAAATAATCATCTTTTAGATAAAGCATTTGAGCTGCACTTTTCCCCATGAGATTGTCATAAAACTCCAACAAGCAGAGCCAGTCACATGCTTAGTCTGTGACTGCTTAATTATCCATTTGTAATGAAAAATGCACTAAAGGAGACACTAAGAGACACTCTCACAAAATACTGAGCAGCCTTGTAGCCAGGGATATGTTCCTGGGAGATAGGAAATGACATTAGACATTACTGTCCAGAGCAGGTAGAAGGAGACTTCCAAACCTTCATAGAATAACAGAATGGGTTTGGGTTGGAAAGGAAAAATCCTCTAGTTCCAATCTCCCTGCCATGGGCAGGGACACCTTCCACTACACCATGTTGCTCAAAGCTCCATCCAACTTGGACTTGAAGGTAGTGCCTTTCTAGTGCCGTTTGCTCACAGTATAAAAAGATAAAATGGAACATTTCCACTAACACCTAACAGATTTCCTTTTTTGGCTTCACCCAGTAGGTGTGCTTTGAGAACTTATACTGGCTGAGCCATCCAGAAGGGACAGGAAAAATGCTTAGTTGGAGAATGTGCAGATGATGGCTCAGTGGCCTTCTTTTATGTGCACTGGGACAGGCACACTGCAAGTGTAGAGGATGAAGCAGTGTTGTTTTGGAGTCCTTCTCGGCAGCTGTACTTTATATTTGCAAAATCATTCAAAATGCTTATTCTAAACTAGACTGCATTTCAAACAGCATTTGAAGCATCTTTTTTCAGAATACACTGCATTCTTTTCTTTTTATGGGAGACATCAGTAAACTATTAAGATTTATCAGTACTTTGACAGATGTTGACAATTTTAAAATATAAGAGCTTCTTTGTTTCTCAAAGCCATGTGCTGGTTAACCTTAAGGCCTGAGTGAAAAATATACTATTCTGTATTAATTTGAATATGGAATATATAAATTATCAACTAGGGAATATACAAATCTAATAATTAATTATACATTATCTCAGAAATGTGGTAAGGAAGCAGGACTCAGACTGTGCTTAAAATTGTGATAATAAAACACTATCATTACTGACTTGAGATTAGTCCCAGCTGTCAAACTATAGTTACACCATCGAGTTTTTTCTGAAGGAGTACTAATTATGCCTGCTCTCAAAATTACAGCATTTAGATAGATCAGTAATTTATCAAAATGTGTACACATTTTTGGTGTCTCATGCACATTTGACCCTTATTTTCTGAGCTTCTACAATGTTTCTTTAAAATATTGTGTGTATGGTTTATTTTATATTATATTTTTTTAGCAAAACATCTATGTTCATTTTGTTACCTGTTATTTGGTTACAGAGGTGTCTCCCTCCTAATGGTATAAAGCTATCAGTTTTATGCCTGGTGCCTCTCATGATGTTGTCATCTAACCTGGAACATTGACTATCACTCCCTGGTGAGGTTTTCTGTTTCTAGAAATAAACTGCATTGTTGACTGTGTCTTTTAACCTTATGCATACATTTTGCATGCAAGTTGCCTACTGTGAACATGGTTATAGATAGTCTTACATAATTGGATTTTTAGAATCTTCTGCTTAAACTTGATTTTGGAAAGTCAAGATTAAGAGATGCCAGATCACACTCTGCAGTAATGGGATGAGTGATGCTCTGTTTCTACCTTAATGCCTTCTTATTCTAACTTAATTTACTGTGACATCTTTTAGATGTGAACAACCTGAGAGTTCTGTCTTTTTCTATGGATGAATAAAAGTAATTTTACTTATAGCCTTAACATGGTGTTCATTTGGGTTCAGTTATGTAGTAATATTTTTCCGACCTTTACACAGATTATAGAATGTGGAAGGAAAAGGAAAATCAGGAAGAAATAACTCACAGGCTGTCCAGGCTCATCTCCTCCCAGGATCCTGAAGCCAAACCCAGACTCCATTCTCCGAAGGTGAACATCCAGCTCCTTGTAATCGGGACCTGGTTTAAAGGGAAATCCCACTGAGCAAAGTATTTTGGTCTTATCTTGAGAGTTTGCACCAATTTCCCTCCCACCTTGTGTTCATTGCATGTGACTAATGGCATCCTGGTTGGAGCTGGTGGAAACAAATGGGCCACAGACAAGGAGGAGAATTGAAAATGTAGGTGTCTCTTGGAGGATGATTATGTTTAGTAGAATAAACTAAACCAAACTAGAATACATTCACGGAGGAACAGTATGGAAAAGTCTGTCCAAAATACAGGTTATAAATATGTCTTCCTAAAACTGACTGTATAATGGACTGCTGTTCATCCACCTCTGGTACTTAATTTGTCTTTTCCTTGCAGTTCATTAAACCCTATAAAGAATAAACTGAAATGGGAGAGAGAGATACATCAGTCCAACTCACAAAATATGAAAATCATTACAGGCCATTTAAGTTCCAAACACAGATATGTATATGTATATATATATGTCTTTTTATGTAATGTAGCTTTTGAATATTCCACTTTCAGGTAATACCCTCAATAAGGAGTTTTGATGAAAATTATCATTATAAACCTCTCAGTCTCAGTGTTTAAACTGAAAATATTTCAAATATTATAAAGTAAAACCGTAAGCATTCAGAGGACTAAGAAGTTGTCTGTTGTCTGTTGTGTCACTTTGTCATCATGCTCAGAGATGCTTTAGGCTCATCACCTAAAGCAGTGATTGACAGGAATGGTCTTTTCTATGAATTGCACTCTGGTGTATACATTGTGACACAAAAGCTTCTGGTCAGTGTCAGCTTGTTGCTGACCCCAAGAGAAAAAAGGGATGATAAGGAAGATTTCAGCAAACTGCTCATAAGTGTCTCCAGTTGTGCCTTGTTCCCTCAGTATGGGAGGGATTACAGATGGCTGAAACATGGTACTTCAGCAGCTCTCACTTACAGATCTCCCCTCAGAGCCATCAGTGGACACCTCATAAACTGCGGAATTGGGCACATCCCAGGTGTAGTCTGGGATTAAAGCCTAATTTGTTTCAGTCAGGTATTGCAAAGACAGATACAGAATGACATGCACTGGCTCTATATTATGACCGTGCAATAAAAATCCTCTGTAAACAGCAGCATAGTGCATTATTTCAACAATCTATATTGGGGAAAGTGAGACTGAATCACAAATATTTCAATTGGTAAAATAAAAGTATTACCTTTCCCTACCAACTTGTTTCTCATATAATTGAGAAGGCAAACCCAAACAGAACCAGTTTATTATACTGACTTTTTCAATTTATTTGATGGGTCTCAACACTAAATAAAGGAACAAATGAAGTCTCTGTGTGTACAGTATGTTAGCTTAATGCAAATAATTTAAAAGTTTGAGAGGCAAAGGAATTTCAGATGAAAGAAATACTTTACCTGGTTTGCTGTGCCTACAAGTGTGGTGATAAAACGCAAAGGCAGCTGGAAAATTCCTCTGCTCCTGCTTTTTAGCATCTACATACAAGGATGGGGCTTAGCACTAGGGAAACAGCTTTGTGATAGACACAGTGTAATCATCATTTGTACCCCAGGTTTAACACTCAAAGACACTGTCTCCAGCACTCTGTCACAAAATGAGCACGACCTTTGTTGTGCACAAGTGAATGAATATGCACAGTCGGGAATACAATACAAAAGTCTAAGAATGTCAGGTTGTGAAGAACACTTGCTCTGGCAAACTGAAATGAAAACGTCCCTCAAATAAATTGACAAAGCTGATTCAAACCAGTGTTGGCACTAGACTCCAAAATAAGGGGTACTATTTCTTTTTTAAAAGAGGCTGTTTTTCTACCCATTTAGAATGGAATAGGTAAGCCATGTTGACCATGAAAAAGTTTAGGCTAAAAAATACTGTATAGGGGCATACTTTTCTATGAGCCCTAACACAGTTTGGAAGCCTGTGGATTAATTGACTGTGCCACAATGCTCATTCAGAAGAGCCTTCCTTCCTAAAGAGTTGGAATTCTGTGGAGTCCATTGCCTGCCAACTCTCACCAGGCCACTGAAAACTGCTTTTAAAAAATAATGTTATTTTCTGTCCCACTAAGGAAGCAAAACACAGGACTGGAAAGGATCCCTGGGTCATCGAGTCCAGCTTCCGGTTACTGCAAACCTCTGCAAGCCAACAGCACACAGACCTTACCAGTAAAGACACTGGCAAAGAAGACACTGGTAACTGAGCTTGTTTGTGGCCTTTGTCACTAGGTCACCTGCCTTGCAGTAATATCATAATATCACAGTATCTCCGGTGACTGACTGGTACACAAACGCGTTTGCTGGTTATTTCAGCTTTCATGTTGGGTATGATATGACTCCATTGGCTGCACTGATCACCTTTCCATTGCTCTGGAGACAGCTACGCCAGATTACTGAGTTTACATCTCTGAAAGTAGAGCTGACTTCTACTCTTGGTTTTTGTGCTTAAGTGATTCTTGAAAATAAGACAGAAGACTTAATGCAAGGCTCTTCAATAATATTACTCTTTCAGCTCAGAAACTGTTCTTTTAGTAAAATTGCTTAGCTGCTTTCTATTCATTTGTCTTTACATTTCATGCTAAGCACTGTCTTTTGCAGGCTAACATGGAAATGTTTCAATTATAACTGGCACTTTGTAAAATGCAAAGTATAGATTAATTAAGCACGTACCACTTGTTTGGTGTAAAAAATCAGTTACCAGGTTAGTCCAACCGTGTAAAAAATCAGTTACCAGGTTAGTCCAACCAACAAACTTTTGCTAAACTCCCTTTGCATAGTTCTCAGTTTATCTCCATATTGGCAGTTAGTCTTGATCAACAATATGTTCTAAAGCCTTGCTGTGGCTGAGAACCTTTTTCTTATTTCTGGAAGACAGGTAAGTTGTTCACTATTTTGTGCTTTTCCTACAGGAGCTCATGTTTGGTAGATTTACTAAAAGCCCTAATGATCATGTGGCAGCAGTTTCAATATTCCTGAATATACATTGATTAAGTATTCTTACCCATGTAAATGATTACATTTCATCCAATATTCCTCTAGTGCCTGCTTCTCCAGGATTCTGGTACTTTTTTTCTTACTCACAAAGGATTGCTAGATAGACTAAATTTTGTGTTTTCTTGCTGGAGCAGATTTTCAGTTGATCATACATATAAAATTGCCTGTACTTACAGAAAATGACACTCCTGTGCCTTGCAAAATACTACAAAGTGTTGGTTAATATAACTTCATTATGGAAAATGTGTTTTTTTGTTTTCTCTTGCTAACCTAGATTAGCACCTTGTGGTTCATGCCAAAGAAGAAGAGATGAATAGGCTTGCAGACAAGCCAGTACTGAATTAACACTGTCTTTTCCAATTTGCTTATCTTTCCAGTCAACTTAATGTATCTTAATGTCCTGTCTCCTACCAGTTTTACTGAGAGTTTCACCTTAAAGTCAATATTTTTGATCATGTAATATGGGTATTCTCTGACAGAATGACAATGCTCCCTGTCCTTCCTTGCCTCTCTATAGATTTATATTAGAAAAAGAACTTTAACTTGGCTGGGTAGTAACTTCATTCTCTCTTTTTTTTTTCATAGTTATACCACTTTGTTTCTTCTTTTCGTGTGAAGGAAAACTTTTTTAACAGTTCATTTGGCCTGGAAGAAAAACGCTCACACCAATTCATTTTGCTAGGCTATAAAACCAGCTGGCTCCCCCATGAATTTGAGAATGGTATTGGACAAGCTGTGATCTGATCATTGCTGCACAGTGAGGACAGTAAAGAGCATTGGGAAATTCTTTCTGGTTCATGAACGATGGGGGATTTGCTTTAAATGTAATGGTACCAGAATAGATAGTTACTGAACAATAGTGAGCTCTCACAGGTGAAGACGCAATTATCAACTCCCAGCTACCTTTCTGCACTGTATTCATCTGAATAGCTGGGTGAACTACACACTGATAAGTGTACATGCAGTTGTTTCTTAAATGTTGAGAAAATATATACCTGAAAATGATTAATTAATTTTCTGTGTGACAAGTTGAACGAGTCCTATGTGATTTTATAGTGATAAACCTGCTATTCAAGATGATCCTGTAAATGTTGATATAATTTTTTTTATTAAATCTCTTCTATATTGCAATTAAAGCAAAGTTGAAGTGCTTTGCTGTAATAATTTTACAGTCTTTCTGAGTGTATTCAGCTACCTACCGAAAAGAAAAAACTAATTTGGGCTCCTTTGCTGAAGATGGTGAAGATTTTTGTTTCATACAAATAATTGTGAATTGTGATTGACACAGAAGTACAATAACTTCATCTGAGTTTCAGATGCTCTTGAAAGATGTGAAAAGCTTGAAAACAGTCATGGAACTGCTGGTCTGTAATGTGAGTAGCTTTTTAAAAAAGCATACATATTCCCTCTTGATATTTATAGAGAGGAAAAGCTGGCAAATAAAAACTTCAGTTTGAAAATCATCAAAGAAAAGAAAAAAGAACTGGTGTGCTAACAGAGTTATTCAATGTATAAACCCTACTGGGTTATGCAAAACCAGTCCAATGCTATATTTAATTTAGGATCTCTGTCCAACTTGTGTAGGACTAGAAAAACTTTGATAGGATTGTCAAAACAGCCTTTTTTTGCATGGGATGCCTGTTTTAACTGTTCACTCAGCATGATCACACTGGGAAATCAAATATTGCTGTTTTTTAAAAAAGTCCATTGCCATTTTACAAGATCAGTGTTGACTCAAACACCCCAAAAATCTCCTGATTTTTGAAGTTTTTGCTTTTACATATTTACAGCACAAGATATATGTTGAGCAAGGGAGCAAGGAATTGGTGATAGAGTTAAGAGAGAATTAAATTCAGATTTAAAAAAAAAATTGCTTAATCTTAAATAGCATGAGCTATAGAGATACACTTTTATGCTAAAGAGTGAACACTAATAGGAAAGTACACATAAAACACAGTAAAACATAAACAAAAACTGGCTGAGGAAAAAGAAATACCTTTCCTTCGTCAAAATGCAAATCTATTAGAAAAAGTTTTGGAATAAGCATTCTACAACCCCACAAAGATCATACAAAATAAAATGGTGACTGGGTAGTCATGACTGGCCATCATCTGGAGAAATGATTAAAAAAAGAATAGCTAAAACATAAAATGAAGGATGACTAGTTTACAGAAAACAAAGGCTGAAGAATACTTGCCAGAGGAATCCGCTCGAAAACCAGTCCTGGGCAGCACTTGTTCTGAATAGGAAAATGGGGAATTAAAGGTGAAATACATTTCTCAAGTTATTTAAAGATGCAGCATCAATTTCTCTGCTGTGTTTTGAATAATTAAAATGCATTTTCTATTTTTTCTTGTAATTTTGCTTTCTCCTCCTCTCCTTCCAGACTTTCCATGTGGTACATGTACATAGTCCTGCTAGATTAAGACCTCCCTGTCCATTTCTGTACAAAGTGAAAAAGATGGTGAGGTGGTAATGTCTCTTCAACACAGTGTAGGTTCTGATGAAGATAAAATTTTTAGTTTGGTTAAAACTGTGAAAAATAGTGACAATATTTGTGCTTATTCAAGTACAGCAATAAAAGGGGAAGTTTAATGGGTGTGTTTGGATGACTTGACCACGGATGACTTGACCCCTGCTTTTATACAACTCAATTGCAAAATGTCTTTTATCATCAAGAAGAGGAAGATTTTGCTAGAGGGAGGTATGTTGCCAATAACAACAACTGACTGTACATGAAGGTAAATGCACGTAAATCCCTTTAACATACTTTTTATGCAGGTAGCTTCAAAGTATTTGTAATTCAGTAGATGAAGTGCAGCAAATAACTGTCTTGTTTTCATATAAAACTACTTTGCTTGCATTAGAGGAATCTGGATGAGTTCATAGCTGAATTCAGTCATGCTTCCTTTGCTAATTTTGAAATGTTCTGAACAAAAACTTCTGTTTTATTATCTTGGTAGCATCCAGAGTGAACTGCAAAACATGCCAAACCAGAGGTGATTTCTATTGGCCTACACACAACAAAAGGGCAAATAAAGTATCCCATTTATGTGATTCTAAGCAAGAATACCATACCATGCATATTTCATGCTATAAAGGGGGTAAGGTCTTTTGCAACAGCATTTGTAGGACAGTGATGCAACCTATGAGTATACACTATCTTCCTAAGACAGAAGGGTGTGGTGAGAGACATAATACAGGATTTCCTCTGTGGGAAACTGTGCATCGCTTTGAAAGAGTTTGGACTAAAGCCACTTGCCTTCTGGTGGACTGCTTCCTAAAGGCAGCATGGGCTACAATGGCAGCAGCTGAGTAATTCAGAGTTCACTTGAGATAGTACTCAACTGGTTGTAACAGGGCAAAGATATTTCCCAAAAGACGTCTCCCAGAATTGGAGATGTCTTAAAATTTTTTTGGTAAGGATATTTAGATAATAGCCATGACCTGTCCAAATGTAGGTCCACTGGATGGGGAGATCTGTTTGGATTTGGTGTTCTTGTAGTATTTGTGTTTACTGTCTGCATTGAGTTGTGTTATGTGGGCTACGCTGTTTGACGTTATAGGTGGCTGCATGTCTTTACTTTGATGGTTAAAGGAGGCAATTCCTTCACACACTTCGGATTTTGTACAGTGATTTGGGATCCTTCAGGTGAGACATGCTATCTAAATGTAAAATATTCCACCAGCACAGCTCCTGAAAACCAAAGCCTTTGAAACTGATGCTGCTCCACTGCAAACTTGGAGAAATGATTTTTTTCAATCACAGCCCTTCAAGATTTTAATGGAATTCTTAAAAGAGACAAAATGATTTTAATATAGAGAAAGCAATTTCATCTTGATAGTCTCAATAAGCTTTTAGGGTTGAAAGCACACAAGCTTTTTCTCTTGGTCACTCAGCTAGAATTGCTCTTCAGTACTGCTGTAAGATTAGTTCATTCTGTGTTTCCATTTCTGCTTGCAGTCACTCTAATATCACCCAGAATTGGCCTCAAGCAGCAAAGTGAAAGAATCATCACCATTCTCAAACTGTAATCAGTTAGGGAACAACTTGCTCTGTTAAGACAGCCAGCCATAGATTTTAGGTAAGTTAGCAGTGTCCTTTTTTGGGAACTGTTATTTGTGGTCTAGCAAAAGTGCCTGTCAGTGAGGTGGTTTCCTTCAAGGTAATCCCATGAAGTCTGATATGGCTTTTGTTCCTTTGCCTTGCAGAACTTCATGTGGGTTCTCACAGAGTTAATTATCATCTTGTAATCAACCATTCAGCACCTAGCATGTGTTTTCACTGTAGTTTAGGTATTCACACACACAAAACTTGGAGCTGTGCTACGCTGAAGATGCCGAATCAAGCCTTACAGTTTTTAAATGTCTAATCACCAGAAAGATAAACCTAAGTGCAGATTTGTGTTTTTGGTAACCATAGGAAAGCAATGTTCATTTTAGGAAGAATCTGCTGTCAGCAGTATGGGTCTCTGTGCAGCACAGGATAATTGTGATAATGTCACTGACACTTTGGAAAACAAAATACATCCTCTAAATAGCTGTGCTCATATGACAAGCAAACTGTTAGCAAATAGTAGAAAACTTCAAAAGAAGACGGATCTTTGAAGAATGTTTAACATAGAGGAAGGGACTGAATTAGCACTGTCTTCACCTGTCAAATGCAGAGATAGTTTTTTCAAAACTCACCTAGTTCTGTGCTCAAAGACCCTACAGAAAAGCAATTTCCAACAGAGGAGGAAGGACTGCTGAGCCTTGTCCTCAGCTGAGCAGAATGCATGTCATTTGTGCACATCCAGGTGCCTTCTATCTGCTATGAATAAATTGAACTGGTAATTTTACCAGAATATTGCGAGACTCTAGCAAGCTTTGTTTTATAAAAATCTGTCAATTAGGTTTATAGGAAACTAACCTTTACACAAAGCAATTTGAAACTTTCAATTTATTTATTATTAAATTAATTTTGAAATTTTCTAAACTTTTAATAGGATTTTTAAAAATACGTTAAATGTCCTGCCTCTACCTTATTGGAAATGAGGCAGAAGAAGGCAATTTTGGAGACGTCAGGACAAAGAGACAAGTCTACCCAACACTGCCACCATGAAGAGGCATTCAAATTGCTGAAAGTTTTAAAATGATTACATAAGATTTCTGTATTCTCCCTATGATGCCTTTGGCTGAACCTCTGCAGCTGCATTGCCATGAGTAGTTGTAGTCTTTCATGTGAAACAGGAATGAAGTACTTACAAAGTAGAGCTTGGAAGTATAATAAAATACTTGTTAAATTCACTTATTTAATTTTTTTTAGATCAGCTAACCTGTCCTAGAACCAAGAATCAGGAAAGTAAATCTAAGAAATCTTCTGAACTGTTATTTGTATATATTTGTATATAACTGTAATCAGAACAAATCTCCACCATGGTGATGACTCCCTGTGCTCCTGAGAATGAGGATGCAGCTGTGCATTTTGAGAAGTCTTGCCATACATCAAGATTTGGGGGTTGGAAGTAGATCCCTTCCAACCCAAACCATTCTATGGCAATCATTTTATGATTCTTTGCATATCAGATGAATGCAAAGCCAAGATTAATTTTGATATTAGAAGGCAGAACTGTAAAAAGTTTGCATACCTGCCTTCATGTTTAGTCTAAATTAAATTACACTCATAGTTTTTAAACTGAAAACTGTAAAATATTTGTGAAAAAAGACAAGCAATAAACAAGACCTGGTACATAATCCTGATTTAAATGAAACCAATGGTGAAAGTAGTGGGTTTGTTTTCTGTCAAGATACAGCCATAGGAGAACAATTCACCCACAATGTGACACAAGGGTATTTCTATTTGCACCACTGGAGCCACTGGTATTCTCTGGAGGAAGAATTATGTTGAAGAAAGGTAGGGATGATAATATTTATTTTCCATATTCTGTTGTTTTCTGGATCGGACTTTGCTGAATGCTAAATACCTGGAACAAAACTAGCACGAGGGAACATTTATATTTCAGCATCTCAGTACTAGCCATGCTTTAGGCTAATAGAAGTTTCGCAAATGAGAAGAATGAGAGTGATTATGCTTCAATGTCCTTTCCAAAGCTGTGCAAGCAGCAGTTTGACACAGTTCATAGGCAATGCAGCACCCACCTGTCTCATGCACGTGCCCAACTCCCCTATGCCTACAAGGCAGTTCTCTTAAATTATTACTTTGACTTCTTAAGTTCACGCTTCCACTTTACAGATCAAAACCCATTTTTCTACCTTTTAGTAAAGTGTAAATTGTTAAAGAGACAGAAATACTGCATCCTTAACACTACCATCAGCTGTAAAACTGACACTTCATATTAGCAGAGGTCGTTAGGGACCTACTTTGCAATCCAGCAATCAAAATCATTTTACATCCATGGTACTGTGATGATGATATACTCATAATTCCATTTGAAAATGGTTTTGGTTTCACTGTCAGTTCATATAAGCAACAAATCCATTTTGTCATGGTGAGTAATTCTTTCTACAGTGACGAACAGTACAAAATCATTTGACATTAGTCTGCTAAATTTCCTCTCCTTTTATTAGATACCATCTCTTATTAAAAAGAAACGGTTATATTCATTTAGTAATATAAGTTCTTAGACCATCTACATGCTGTTGCTTGGGGTAGCAATAGATGCAAGGAAAACACCAACACTCACTGTTTGGAAATTGCTTTGAGAAATTCCCTTCCTATTCCTCAGCTGTTCATACTCTAGGTCAAGGAATAGTTTGATGATAAAACACCTTAATTAGCAATTTCCCAATACTTTTCTTTACTAAGTGAAGGCAGGCATGACTTACTGACATAAAAGGCACTAACTGGTGAATAGAAATATTGAAAGGTATGGTAAACTGCATACAAGGAAGGTTTGAAACTAGAACCTGATTTTCTTGCTTACCAAACCCTTTAACCATACAAACCCCCCTTTACACAATACTTCAGAATATTATGTATTTAATGCTATCATAGTTCAGCATATATATATATCTGTACACATATGCGTATACATGTATTTTAAAGCACCATAACCATAAAAATGAGCAAAAATGGGAAAAAATGTTGGAGACAATTTTTTTTTTTGTCAGGAAAATCTGTCTGAAAAAAGTTGTAGTACCAATTATGCGAAAAAATTCCTTCAATTTTTAATATTTTCAATTTTAAGTTTAATTTTTAACTGTAGCTTTTCAGCCAACAAGCACTGGCAAGAAAATTCTGCTTAGCTGTAGACTATGCCATAAAACCCCTCAGGTGATAATGCATTCAGTTCTAGACACCTAATTTTTTTTTTATGTTCCGTGAGTATCAAATTTAGGAAACCCTGATTGCCTTAGTATTTTTCTGCAAGACTGGTATTTTCAGAGTTACACATTATGGGTCAGTATAATGCTGTCCGACAAATCTTTTCTACTTTAATGCGTATCTGTGCTGAAAACCTGCAGTTTTCAGATACTCCAGAGGAAAGGTAGCCCGTGAATATGAATTGAAGTGCTTGTCTGTGACCCTTATTTCATGGTGGCTAATTATGCAAATACATTTCCTATTTACATATTTCACAGCTGTTGGTGAACTTTGTTTTTTGGTTCTTTTCCAATTTGTTTAAATCTCTGGCAGTAAAAAAACCCCAACATAAACCAGCATAAAACAGCAGATAGATTTGAAAGGGACGTGGGAAATTCAAAATACTGTGGTCAGAGGAGAAAATAACATGGGAGATTTTGAAGAAAGTAACCTTTGTCCTTCCAGTTAAAGGTGGAACTGTAATTGTTCAGATTTCACTTTCAATGAGAGCTTATCACTGGCTTATCTCATTCATCCTACTGGCATTTCTGTGTCACATCACCAGCCTTGGCTACCACACTAACTGAAGTGTGGGTACAAATGTAACCCAATCAATGTAAAAAATGTTTTAATTTACTGCTTTCCTTAGAGGAATACAACCTCAAGTTTCTATTATAACTAGAGAAATATCATGGCACTATGATTCCCAACAGCTTTGTGACTCCTCATTGACTCATGTCTGCCTGCAGGGGTGTCTGAACAAAGGTTTTTATAAATTGTGAATCTACAATAAAAAGAGTTCAATATAAAATATAAGATAGGATAAGGAGAGTTTATAAAAGCAAAAATTTAAAATTCAGCTGAATGTTCCTAATGATAACTCCAGGGCTCCAGTTACAGCTGCAACAATCTGCTGCATATGAAGTTATAATTTTGTCATTAATAGGAAGTTCCTGGTTTGATGTTCCATTTTCTAGCTTCTATACCCAAACCTGGTTATCAGAAGAGTCACACTGTTGCTTACAATCTAACAGTTTTCTTAAGGAGAAAGGAGTTAAAGGTTTTGCTTAGAATTAATAGTAGGACAGAAAAAAGGAAAAAGTGTCCAGTTGAGAAAATAATGTCACAGCAGAAATTTAGGTAGGTTCTCTTCATTGTGGAGAAGAAAACAGCAGAGAGGAGGAAAGAGAGTTAAAAAACCCCCCAAAACTCAAAACAAAAAAGAAAAAAAAAAGCAGAGAGACACAGGAAAGAAGGAAAGAAAGCATAAACCAATTTCCCTTTTTTTGCTTTTAAGCAGTTGTTTTAGATGATGTGGTAATCCTCAGTCTTTGGAAAGCCCTCACGCTCCTTTTTTGGCTACTTGGAGCTTTGAGCACAGGTGATAGGTGACAGCAGAGGCTGGTGACATCTAAGAAGGAAGAGCTGACAGGTCACAGCTAAGTCATGACAAACAATTTTCGAAGGTGCTATAACTTAAAAAATAGAGTAGCACTCTGGTTTTGTACTAATGCATTATTTGCTTGTCTCTACGAAACTCTTTCCCATGCAGAAGCAGTAGTGCTTTGTGATTCATATGTGATCATTACAAACCGAAATCCTCCCATCACACAGGGTCTTGCAGGTTCTTCATGTTCCTTAGGTGGAAAAACATTCCTGTAGAATGAAAATCATACTTTTCATTGAGGCTTCCTGCTTGAAGCCCCTTTCTTGCTATCATTAGGTTGGGATGAGCTAGAGGCAACATGTCCGTCTAGTTCTTGCTCTGCTTTGAGTCATGTTGCTTGTGCTCCTCACAGAGCTACACTGTGATGCATAACTTGCTTCACTCCCTCCCTTATTGGGAAGCAGGAGGCTTTTATGAAGTCCTGGTGAGTGCTGACTGTGGGGAAACCCTATGATAAAAAGCTCTGTAGAAATTCAGAGCTATAGAAGTAAAAAAATGAACTATTTAGTACCAGAGTTTTACTGTGAGGGAAACAAAAATCTTGCACTATTTTTTTCTTTTTTAATTTTCCAGGTCATGATTGTTCACTTCTCTGCCCTATTTTCAGAAGATGAAGATGAAAAGGTCTTTCTAGGATATAAGACAAAGTTGCTTTGAGATAAGAAGTACTTAAAAAACCCATGTAGCTGAACTTTTCCTGTGCACTTTTAGGGTATGCCCTTACCAAAAATAACCAACTTGACACTGCCATATGGTAGGAAACTGTGTTGTCTTGAAACTCTCCCTCCTCTATACTCAAATTAGATGACAATTACTTGACTCAGTAATGGATTTCCTTCCTGCTGTTTCCCTCTTCAGGAAACAGTAGCACTATGTGGAGAATAAAAGCATTCAAAGGCTTGACAAATTGAATTTGCTAAAATGTGTGCTTATGGAATTCATGAAACAAAAATGTCAGGGAGAATAGAGATCTTTGGAGGCAGCTATTTATAAATAAGGGATATGAATGAATGCAGACAAGATCTGGTTGGGAACTGTGGAATCAAATCTTAGAGAAAATGTTGAAGGCATAGCAGTGTAAGAAGATAAGGAATTTAAACTTCCAGGATTAGCTGGAAGATGGGACACTGCAGGAAATCTAGGACGAGGTTACTGCAGTCTTGCTTTCCATCTCTCACTTTCTTGTTTTGGACCTAGCAGCTTCATGATTTTTAATTCTCAGTTTTTCTAGGCAGCTGGCTGAAAAAGTCTTGCATACAGTTTCCAGTTGCCTCTTGGACAGAACTCAAATGCAATTATACCATTTAAACACAGGCTTTAGCATAACTCCAACCTATGTGTTAGAAGCTCTTCCTGTGGTGAAGCATATACTCCTTAACACAGTAGATTATATAAGTAAAAGATAAGAGTTCATGTCGGTCAAAGAAGTGCTCAGAAAACTTAAGAAAGCATTCATGAATAATAATGAAGCACTTAATTATTTCATTGAATGGTGTAATATATCCTGTAATGCAATATATAATCTTCTGGGGTGTAAGTGAATCTTTGTTGTTGACATGAGATCTATATTCCCACATTTTTATGAAGGGAACACATGGATCCAGCCTATATTGGGGATCAGGATGAAAGAAGATACTATATTAATATGTATCTCATACGTATAGATGGTATTTATAAAGTTTTCTTAATTGTCTTACTGAGATATTTATTTAAATGCAGGAAGTCTGCACTCTTGGCTTGATGAATTTAACCACAGAAGATGGTTCTGACTGTTGAGTGGAAAGTACAGATTTTTGTTAAACTACTTCACTTCTAAAAGCTACTGATATGAGAAATGATTATTTGCAAAGGGTTCTCTGTTCGTTAGAGCTCTATACGAAGCTAAGAGTTTTTTCAATAGAGGTACTGAACTAGATAAAATCCTTGCTAACTATGGAATGGATTATTTTCCTTCTAATTTATCGTATACCAAATTCTATCACTTCGGGGAATAACACGTCAGCTCAAGCAAGTCTTTTTATTTATTTATTAGTCTAGCCCTTAATGCACAAGAGAAAGAGGGAGATGTCTGAAAACTACTTCCGATCTTCGCTCAAAACTAGTCCTACTTCTTTCAAACCTATTTGGCCTACTCCACACAGTATCCTGATCCATACTTCAAAGAGTTTTAAAATTTCAAAAATGATAGTCTCTTTTTGTACATTGCCTTGAGAGTACCAGCCAGCATGGGCTACATGGTGTTTGTAAATATACTGGAAAGTTTAGTTTCTATGCCTAACAGTTTATAATTGAAGATTAAATACTTTTTACAGGGGTCTAAATAAGTTCTCAAATCCGTATTTAGGGTGACTAAGATACCTGGTATTCCTCAAAAAAGCCAGCAATTTATTTAAGTACATAGATTTAAATTTGGGATCTTAATTTCAGGCACTTGTTAAATAAACAGAAAACCTCAACAACTGTCCCCCTCAAAAAAAAAAAAAAAAAAAAGAAAGGTCTGGTTTACGCAAAGTGACTTTAAGGGTGACAATCTATACTGAAAAGTGTTCCACTAATAGGATCAGTGTGGCAGAAGATGGTGGCACTGGCCACAGTGGCAAAGAACTGAGGAATATGAAATGCAACTTTGAGACTAGATTAGGGTTTACTTGGAGTTGATGTAAAATGAACTCTGCTGCTCCTCCAGCATATCCATTCTTGTGGGGACTGGGAATACCAAAGCCAAAGAGGAGATGCTGATGCTGTTACTAATATATGAGGGCCAAGGCAAGTAAGAATGGTATCAACCCAGTGTTTGGGGCAATAATGTATTTTCTTCAGACTATCCCTTTGCATGCTGAAGAAATTTGAACATTCCCGGTCTCTGGGCCTAACTAATATTAATGGACTGGTCTGGATCAGCTCCAATATTTTATGCATAATTTATAACATATTTTGGTCTATAGGCTCAAGTAATTTATAAAATTAGTTGAAAGGTGGCATGTGCAAGTAATGGCAGTGGTGAAGAAGCTTTCAGTAAAAAAGTCAATTATTTTAAATAATTGATCTTAGTAAGTGCAAAGGCTGCAGACAATTTAGAACAATATTTTTAGCTAAAATGTTCTTTACAAATGGAGTAAATAAGTCTAGGTCCTTCTACTCTTGTGAAAAATATGTGATATATTTCCAAAAACAAGAGAAATTAAATCAAGATGAGCATCTCGTTGCTCAGTACTATTTTGTATAGGTCTTCAAATAGTACTTTGTGCTATGGATTACTTTCTAACTACCAAAGACAATGTGAAAGCTTGTCAAAGACATTTTTATAAAAGCAAATAGATTTGAAATTTCTTTACTAAACATCACTTTGAAGTGAAAGTAGGTGAAAGTTTTTTCATTGATAAATTCACATCTTCCTATTGGTTGACTATGAAAAAAAAAGTGCAGTAAAATGTGGTGGCACGTACACCGTGCTTCATCAAGGATTTAATAGTCAACACTCTGAGATCAAAAATATAAGAAAAAGAACACCTACGAAAGTCAAACATAAGAATCTAGGCAAGATCTAGGAAAATATATAAGTGTAAAGTTTTTGAATAATTTACAATGGTCTCTATTTACTGGAAAGAAATGTAGTTTCTTTCTTTAAATTACAAAAGATAATTACAGGAAACTATAGACAAAATTTTAAATACTAAATGGTCAGCAGGGTCAAGAGAGCTTTCACTTACGCCTACTTTCATAAATAGCTCTTGATTTCTCATACAGCTCATATGGGTCAGGTTTTCGTGGATCAAAGGCCTCTGTTGAATCAGGAAATGAACTCCTGTGAAGAGTGGGTGGGTAGGGAATATTCTGTGGCATCGCTGGAGCAGACACACTTGTTTGAGGGCTGCCTTGATTCTCCCATCGTTCCATCATCTGGAATGAAAACATACAGAGAATAAAAATGAAATTTTGCAAAAACTGTAGCTTCCACAATGAAACCAAAGACAGTGATTTCTATTGAAGATGTGTTTTGTAAAAATAGTAAATCCATTTGCTATCTTTTGAAATGAAAGGTGTGTGTTGTGCTGTTTATAAAATGATTTGGCTAAATTTACATATTAATTTGTTGCACATGGCAAGATGTTATTTATTGCAGGTTAGATTAGGCCCAGCATTGCCTCTGAAGCATGTGGAGTGCCTCTCACAGAATGTGCTGAGCTACTGGAAACTATTTGCTAAAGGTGGAATCTGTGGGTTTGTGAAGACACAGTTATCAGATCATCAAAATACAAGGTAGTGCTTAACAAAGAAGGGACAGACTGTGTAGCAAGTGAATGACCTTAATGCTGTATCTTCTGAGAATGAATGAAAATAACTAGCTGCCCAGGGGGAAGTAGATAACTGTAACTGGGAGCAGAATTTACAGCTTCAATTGAAGATTTAAAAAACCAAAACCAAAAGAAAATCAAAACCAAAGAGAAAATTATTACAGCATATATTCAAGTATCTCCTGTTCAAAAAAACCCCACTAAATTTGCGTTATACAACCAAGTTTCCAAGCACAGGATAAGGCTTTCAAATCTTCCAGATCATTTACAGGAAAGAAGTACACAGCAGCCTGTTGTCTATGCATGAGACACCTAAGTTCAAGCTTTTTTCAAGACTGTCTTTAGCAGCCTTACATGTACATCAAGCTTGAAGATATGATAGGCTGTGCAAAAGAAGGCTTGAGGATCTGCTTTTTTTTTTTTTTTAAGAAGTTGGCTACTAATCAAATTGCATTAGCAAATTTATTTGAAGAGGCTAAATTAAACAAAACACAAATGTTTATCCCAGGAAATATGTACTTGGATATTCCTATCCAAGGAAGGACCCCTCCTGAGGACAAGGGTGGTAAAGCCTCCAGAACAGCGTGTTCTCACACGTAACCCAACAATGGTAAT
The DNA here is from genome assembly GCF_000738735.6 of Corvus cornix cornix. Taxonomy (NCBI): domain Eukaryota; kingdom Metazoa; phylum Chordata; class Aves; order Passeriformes; family Corvidae; genus Corvus; species Corvus cornix. Next base: position 11,213,628 of record NC_047057.1, on the reverse strand, counting down.
TACACAAAAAATGCCTCTTGGAAACAAACTGATCTGTAATTAAAGTCCACTGACTTCTATTGTTGTATCAGCAGAGCTTTATCAAAGATGATTGCAGGTTTACAGAGAACTTGCTCTACAAATTCTGCGATTATCATTTGTCTTTAGTTCCTTGGTTTCAGAATGTGTTTGGGTCAGCAGGTAGGCTTAACTCTGTTCTGATGATTAACTGCATCAGGCTTTTTTCACACCAAGTATGTGTGAACTACAGATGTTTTAGTGTCCTCCTTGGTGAATATGCTGAATAACTGTCCTGCTGAATATCCCAGACTCATACTTAAGAATAAACAGATTATGGATATTGGCCTTTTTTAGTTGTCGAGGACCTCATTCTTTTATAAAATAGTAGTATAATTCAAGCTGTGCTTCTGTCAGAATTTCAGCAGTAAGTAGGGCTGGTTCATTCAAAACTATAGGTATGTACATTCTGTGCAATACAGTGGCATATGGAAATACCTGAGTTGCCATTGAAATAGCTTAGGTACAGGAATGTACAAGGCAAATTTATCCTCTGCAAATAATTACCCTTTGGGTAAATTAGCTTGTGTGGTAAGCCACATGAATATCACAGTACTACTTCTGACAGCCCTAAAGAAATTACCTCAAGTAGGTATAAACACATATACAGTACATATTTGCATTATGGAAGTGTAAATTCAAAGGTCTCTAGAAACACACCTGATTATGACCCCTACGTCTACATACGAAAGGAGAACTGAGCTCAATTCAAGCTCCTTATGATCAAGGAAATTACAGGAGAAATATGTTTAGGCTTTACCTTCCCTTAGGAATCTAAAAAAAGAACACAAGCCAGTGAAACCAAGCTGTCTATTGTGTCATTATGAAGATGAAAGACATGAAGGGCCATGTCTGCCTAGAAGTGAAAGATTCTTAATTTCTTGGAAAGTGCTGGCGAAATAGACCACTTACCTCTTTCAAAATGCGAAACTGGACAAAATTAAAATACTTAAAGAAAGATTTAAAAAAAGAAAGGAAAATATAATGATCTTTGATGAGCAAACTTTACCCTAGTGAAAGGAAAGGAAACTGGAGAACAATTGGCAAAACCCTACTGGGTCCCATATATCTAATTCTTGCTTCCTGGTTAGCTCTAAATCTTCAAGTGTGAAGTTCAACCAGCTAAATAAGTAGATAAACAGAAGGGGAATTATATCTCCCAAACCCATATCAACTAATTAAACAGTCACCTAGTGTTCAGTAATGTGAGTTATCCTGATGCTGCTTCAGAAAAGAAGGCATTCTTGAAAGTAAGCACAGTAGTGAGTGCAGGGTACCAAATCCAAACTGGGGCAATGGTTTGGTGACATTGCTCATGGTCATTTTGCACTGATATTATATATGATATACATATATTTTGCACTGATATTATATATGATATACATATATAATATATGCACTTATATACATATGAACCACAGGAACTGATATTTATATATTTGATGTGTACATGAAGAGGCTAAGTATGGACAGGAGGAGGTCTTCAAATGAGTATCTTTAACAAGTGAGCTCCAAGCTATCTATGTCATCATTTTTTATCTGAGATTAAAGGTTGAACACCCCAGCCATTCAGCAGCCTTAGACTGGTGAGAGCAAGTTAGCCCTTAATAACCTGATTTATTTTCATGAATGTCCTGCTCCATAGATGAGTAAAGCAACTTATGCAAGACTTATTCCAATGTATTGTATACAGATTCTGTCCTTTTACACCAAAACCACCACAAGCTGAAGCAGTCTGATGAAGTTGCATCAGCTGATTAATTAAGTGCTATTTGTACTTGACAGGATACAAAAATTGTTTTGGTATACTTTAAGCATGAGATCCAATATGAGAGTATGTAAAGTTGTTCAGATTCAATGTACTTCCTCTGCCTGCTCCCCAATAAGAAGGCTCTAAGCTCTTTAAAAGATACTGCTATTGTTATTCCTATTGCTCTTAGGAGTCGTCAGGATCTATTTTCCTCTACACACCCTTGTTGAGAATTAGGAATTGCTCTAAGGTCTGTCAAATCTCAATAAAAAAGCCAAATTAAAAAAAAAACAAGCAACAAACCAAAACAACCCCCCACCTGCAACAATAAAACAAACCAGACAACCAAAAATAGTAGCCTATGATTTCTTTTTATACTGTGAATGCTGTCGCAAATTCAAAAAATTATATGTGGTGTCAACAGAATAAATAAAGTCATTGCTTACAGTCTTACAGTAGGAAAAGCCTTTACACCTTGGGTTTTACTGTCAAAATCACAGAAACACAGAAAAGTTGATTAGAAGGCACCTCAGTCAGTTATCTAGCCCAAGCTCTTATTTGAAGTGTGACTATTTGCAGCTCTAGATCTCCTAATGCAAGAAAGAATAACAATCCCTTTGAGGATGCTAAACTCAAGCCACTTGTAACCCAGGAAAAGTGAATGTTGTTAATTTCAAAGAATTTGCCAACTAGAAGACTAGACTGGCCTCATTTCTGCTGCCTTCTCCTCCAGACCTCTTCATTTTAAGCCACCACATTTCTGGTTCTTGCAACCCATCTTAACATTATGGTTTTCCTTTTTCCAGACCACTTCTGGCAGACTCCAAGTCAACAGACCTTCAGAACTTAGCAGGGAGGCCACCCCTGGTGCTGGGGCACTACTGAGAGGTGTCTCATGAGTTGGGAACAGGATGGGTAGATGAAAGACTACAGGAACTTGCTTTGCATGATAGGCATCTTATGAACTCAATGTGTACAATTTTGAAAGGGAACTTACAGGCTTTGGAGTTTTCCATGGAGAAAAGAAACCTGAAATAAACAAAAAATAATGTTAGCAGCTTTTTCTGATGCATAAAGAGTGGAGGCTAAGTAGTGTCTATGCTCCCATTCTCATTCAGGTCTGCAGGTAATATTGATAGATATGAAAATTCTCTACACACAAGGGGTGAAAACACAAAACATAAGGGATAATTTCTAAGAAAAAATAGAAATATATATATATGTGTATATATATACATATATATATATATTTGCAAGTGGAGCTATTGAGATCATTGCCATACTTTACAAACAGCATGGGATTAGGTTGAAATTAAAAGAACTAATCAAAAGGACTTCCAAATGTCTTGGTGGACATTGGATAAGACACCAAATGACCTGGTATTGATGTGTCAAACGCAGTCGCACCTTTAGGAAGAAGCATTCAGAACATCCCATCAACAAAACCTAATAATACAAGAGATTTTTTTAGAAGAAAAGCCTGAAGAAAAATAACTGTTTCATCAGTCTAGATAAGGTGGTCAAGTCTTGAGAGGATTGCTTATATTGATACTGTCCTGGTTTTTCGTCATAGTTAGCAAGAAGTCATACATGACTACCTCTTTTACACAAGTAGTTATCTCCTTTTCCTCAGTTATTGACTGACTGATAACTTACTTCAGTGACTTTCTTAAATTTCAACTATTGTAGCTTACAAATGTTTAAAACTCCAGATATGTCTTTTTCATAAAAGGAAATAATTTGAAACACTCATTGTAAACACTGTTCCTATCTTATGCAGTACAATGTTAAAAACCTTTACAAAGTATTAAATAAAAAGAAGCATTACAAAGGGTATTGGGTCACGTTTTTTAAAATACCAGCTTTCAACACGGCTTTCATTAAAAAACTCATTCTCTGTTTAATAGCAGGTAAAAAAAAAGTCTGTGGACCTTCCTAGTTAAGATTAAAAGCTAAAACCAAAGAGTTCATTTGTTTTGTCAGAAACAGAAATGGGACTTAAACTGAGATATCTAATAGGAAGGCTCCTCTTTCATTCAAAAAAATTAATTCAGCTGAAAGAGTAGAACTGACTTCATTATTTCTTTTTCTAAAGTGAGTCTAAAAAGAAAATTAAAATTATGAGAGCATTAGGATAGTATCTTTCTACAGACAAATCACAACAGGAATTATATTTGCACATACATTTAAGGTTTGTAGAATTCTGTGATAATGAGATAATCTTTTCTGCCCTAATACCTAATTAATTTTGACTGAAATATCTTGCAGTGTAAAAGCACTTGAACCATTTGTAGCAAAACACTGGCTGTTCAGTAATGCTGATGTGTAACCTGATAGTGCTTTTTTTTTTAAAAAAAAAAAGTATATTGAAAAAGTAATCCTGGAAAGGTTTATGTTTACTGACTCTACAGTGCCTGGACAAAAACTGCTTTATTAACAAGTAGATAGATTTCTTTCCATCTGCAAACTCAAGCTGAGATAACAGGCATCCTTGATAGATCTGGCTATCAGATCTATCTATTCAGTATTAAAGATTCTGTAGCAGAAACTTATTAAATAACTTATTGGATGGCAGATGGCTACCTTTTTACTACCTCCTATGTTTCTCTACTGCTAATAAGAGTGAAAGCTAAAAAGTACTTTTCCTCTCAGAGCTAAAGATAGGACTTGAAACTTGCTCAAATCAACTTATTACCCTGATTGTCGTTCATAAAGTATTTGTAGAGGTTAACTCTACTTATCCATTGATACTGGTGCACCTCCCACAACTTATTGTCATCAAAAATGACTCCTGATTAAACTGAAAGATCTTTTTTGTTTCCTATTTATCTACTGTATCCACCTAAAAATAAGTTATGCTGGAGTTATAATAAAAATTTTACTATCCATTAAAAATATAGTAAGTATTTATAAATCAAATAAACAATGACATATACTTCGAGTCAAGATTTTTTAAAAAAATCCCTCAATTAAAAAAAATTCAATTATTTGCTCAAACAAGGAGAATATAAACTTATATTTAACTTGGAGGTTATGGGCACAGACTGCAACATACAAATGACAACATCTACACTCAAAACAAATAAAAGGCAATATTTATTCACACAGCATGAAATTATGTTAAGAAAATGAACAGATATAGGATGCCATAGAAGCAAAAGATCCAAAGGAAAATTAAAAAAAAAAAATTGGAGACCCATATGTGCACAAAAGGATGCTATATAAGCAAAAATTTCTAAGGGTAACAAACCTTGGGACTAATAGTAAAATCCATTCTTCTGATTTTATTTCATCTTTTACACCTTGATCTCATGTAAGATGAGATAATCTCTCACCTCTGCCAAAAACCAGGCTAGGCTACAGGGGTGAAGGCCTAGTTCCATAAAGCAAAATTTACATTACATCTTTCATGTATCACTTGATAATTTTAATGTTGTCTCACATAAGATCTGTACTCCCATCTGAACTAAACATCCTTTTCCCAATCTAAACAAAACTGACTTTTACAGAATATATGGCATTATCAGTTATTCAATATGAGACTGATATGGATAATTGTTGTGTACCAAACATTGAGAATTATCACTGCTATTTAAACACATGCAGCAAATTCTGCAAATTCAAGAATTCAAGAGAATATTGCATATGTAGCACACTGCAAATTTAAAAGAAACTTCACATGAAGAGGCATAAAAGCAAAATGCACTTTCTTAGGTGTGCTGCACCCTCCCTTCTAACTTTCCCTTTTAAATAGTACTCTGCATGAGTACAGGAACAAATCTTCTACATAGAAAACTGAGGTTTAAAATCCCACCTGAAGAATATACCTGAATAATGTGCATTCAGTGCCCACTCAACAGTGTTGGCCGTCTGCAGCCACATCTACAGCAGGCAGTGAGAAGAAGAGGACTTTCATTTAGTTTGACCTCACTTCACACCACATTTTCCCTTGACTTTCTGGTGCTCATGACATGCCAGGTGAGCATTCCCCACCAGGGACAGCGGGATCCCACCTGAATGACAGCTTCCAGCAGATTGGCATCAGCTCATATACAGATACTGACTTATCAACAGGGCTGAAATTTGTTCTCCGAAGAATGGAGCTTTCAACATCTTTCAAGTACTAATACAGTATTAGTACTGCTTAACCTTCTGATCAACTCATGTCTAACTAGACACATATACTGGATAAGCTCTTCCAACCTCATTCCACTTCCAGATTTCTGCTTCACCTGCCCCAAACTCCCAACCCCCTGCTGTCCAACTTGTGATGTCTTCATAAAAACTTGAGTAGCTGAAAATATTATATATGTCTACATATAAACACCCCTCACCTCCATATCCACATACACATTTGAAATAATAAAAGTCAACTTAGATTCAGCTAAAAATAGTTCATGGAGCCTGTTCTTACCATGAGTGGCTTTTGGCTCACCCATGTGTGTGACAGCCACCCCTTCTCACAGTAATCTCACCATGTAAGCTGTAGCCATTTTTTGAAGACTCCTGTGCTTTTTTAATTAACATTCCTTGTAAAGACAGCCAGTACAGGTCTGCATCAGTTTTGGAAAGGAGAGCAGGGTTACTGGCTTGTCTTAAAGAGCAACCACCACCATTCAGCCAGGTGCTAATAGGAAAATACTGTGGTAACGTGTATGCATGCAACAATAAAAATACATAACCTCATATGGTTCTGCAAAATTAGTTTTGAGAATATAATGATTTCTTATTCAAGGTTGGCTATTTAAACTGTAATAAGGTACAGCAACTGGTGACCAACACATATGGACCTTTTAATTGTTTAATTTCAAATAAATAAGCTGAGGTACAGTAATAAACATATGTTTTCTAAAAATCAGACTGACATTTTCTATTAAAGCAGTGTTACAAAAATCTATATTGACATTGCTTTTTAAGTTGTATTTACCACCTTCCAAAATGAGCTTCCCTGGAAATCAGAGCTGTGATGGTTTCTATGTAGTAACTTTACTAAAAAAACACTGTGAACTGAAAACAGATTTTGGATTCAAATATATTAGGGAGAAAAAACTTTTTTTTTCCTTTTTTTTTTTTTTCTGATCAAGGCAAATTCCAGCTTCAGTTTACTGTACTTCTCCTTTTTGATGAAGATATCCTGTAACAAAAGACAAATCACATCACACTCATTGTATCTACTCCTTCTTCTATCCAAATTTAAGTATGCTTTTGTTGTAAAATATTCTTACAGATATCATATGCATTACACTTCAGCAAGGATTTATTGTTGAAAAGCTTAGTTTTCTAAAAGAAGCTTATCAGGCAGAACTTAGAGCATTTGCAAGACACAATTCTGATTTGTTTCCTTTTTTTTTTTTTTTTCAGTGAAAATAATGAATTTGGCAAATTCCATAATGTCAGTAATACAAAAGCAGCCCTTGGTTATTATTCTGCTCCCATGGGGATGATTTTCTCTACATTTTCATCTTCATTATTCTCACTATTTTGCATTTTTTCCTGGAAAAGTTCTTCACTCCTGGTAGGATCATAAGTAACTAACATAGCTATTGCTAAGTCACAGGACTTTTAATGATGTTCACCTCTGTGGCAGATGTGTATGGATAATTAAACTGAAGCCTGGGAACAGTTTGATTTCTGCAGTGACGGCGTGTGCTGCAGGGAGGAACTCAACAGCATCAAACACAAAGCCTTTTAATCTAAAGCAATGTTCAGGGCAAGTCAACATCCCTGCACATCACTTGTCACACTTTCACTTTTAATGGGTGAAAGCCCACTGGCTTTCACTGGGCTTCTTGGGGTTTTTTTTTTGTGCTTTAATATCCTTGTTGCATATGGCTTCCTGAGCAAAGCTGTCTCAAGCACTGAACAGACCTTTCTCCTTCCTAGATGCTCAGAAGTCACTGAACAGATGACTGATGAGCACTCCCAGAGCATTAACTGACTCCATGGGCATCTTATCAACATCCATGTGACAACACTTCAGCAAAAGTTTTCCTTTCTAGAAAAGCTACTGTATAAATTTACTGTAGCAGTAGATTTTTTTTCTGTGTTTTCTTTCTCTTACTCGAATCCCTGAAATGTCTATCAGTTGTCTATGTGGGCCTGATTTCCAAAGGTATCAAATACTCATTAACTTCAAATGGATGTGACAGGGGAGAACACTGAGATCAGACTCAGGTGTTCAGCATTAGCAGGGTGCAGGGAACTGTTTCTTACCATTCACTTTACACCTGGTATCTCCCTCTGTATGTTCACCTTTTGTTGAGCTATGTTAGGTGTGGTCAGATTAGGTGGACAGAACTAATGCTAGGACTGAGTTGACTGATTAAGATTTAAAATACCCTCCAAAAATACTTGTGGGAGAGGTAATTTTTTGTGTATACATAGAACAAATATATAACATTAATTCAATTACTCTTCAAATATTTTCTCCTTTAAAGGAAAAGAAACATGATCAATGAGAAGTAGTACGTTCAATTAATTTATATACTGTAGTAAACAAAATCTAAAAGGAGACAATGAATGAAAATAAATGGAAATAATACTTATAAAAACAAGCAGGTGATAAAAAGTTTCAGTTGATCATGTAATATTTAAAGTATCAGATGATGTATAGGGAATGGCCATTAGTTCCATTTCTAACAAAATCAATCATTATTACATAATATTTTTTCAAAGGTCCATCTTTTTGAAACAGGTCTAAATATTGAGCTCTTACTCTAGCAACAACAAAAAGTTGATTTACCTTGAAATAAAGAGTAGGTGTAAGAAGACTGGGAGCTCTAGCCCTTCAAGCATAGTTAGCTAGTCCTGCTGTCAGCTGTCCTTCAGAGTGATGGTGCCATGCTGTGGAGGATCCCTTTGGTCTTTAGCTGGGATGGCACCTGATGCAATGGGTCAAAAATCAACACATCCCACATCAGAGTGAGATGAATGACCCACTACCTTTGATCAGGCCACAACATTCCATATGTTTAGAGCCAGTGCCTTTTCCATGCAGTAGGCTACACACAAGCAGCACGGCAAGTAAATGATACAGCACTGTGTTGCACTGAGATAAGGCTAATTACAGTCATCAGTTGTTGTATCAAATGCAGGTTCACATTAATAAAACTCTGAAATATGTCTGTTTTCTTTATGACTATATATATGCTCAGATGTTACTAAACCCAGTTTTTCCTGAAAAAAAGACTCCCAGTGGTACAAACTGATTCTCAGTAGTTGCTTGTGCTGGCATTTTGCTTTATGGTCCACTACTCAATTGCCCTGGATTTCAACCCAAGTGAAATTGCAACAGAAGTAGTGCTCCAGTTTAAATCATCACTGTTTTTCACTCTTTGACCTACTACACCTATGAAAAGTAATCCCAAAGAATGAATACATTCCTGCCAACAGACAATCACTCTATGAAGGTACTAGGCAAAAAGCAGGGACAGTTCAAAGGAAGGTCAGCTAGATCTTTAGACCCCATTGGCATGCCACCCTGTCTGGCTTATCTCCACTCCAGATGACTTGGGGGGCATCTTGAGTCCAAGTCTATATTTCAGCTCTTCAGATTTTCAGACTTCTTGACATGTAGCACTAGGTGTGAGACAGAGAAGTTTATCAGAAATGATGCAGAGGTAGAGGAGCACCGTGGGAAACAGTACCTGATCTCATCCTACTGAAGTTGCTGAGGCGAGTGGCTCTGGTGCTGACATGACTGGCTGTGGAGTGCTCCAGTGAGGTGCATGGGGGAGCTTCCTGAACTTGGGAAGCTCAGAGGAGGGCCAACAGCAGCCTGCAGCTCATGCCACAGTGGCTGACAGGACCAGGAGCAACGGGCCAAGCCTTCCTCCAAAGGATAAAAGAAGCCCTTAGGGATCTCTAATGGCCAGGGATCTCTAATGTGCACCAACAGCATGGTGGGCACACAGGGCATGATGTGACATTCTGGTGGCAGCTGGCACAGAAGGGCACACAGGTATGGTGCTGACACCCTGCCAGCTACAGGCAGGAAGACACAGCCTCTACCTCTGTACCCACCATGAGGGACACGGCTGCCCAGATGGAGCTCCAGTGGGAACATGCTGCCACCAGTGCCAGGCCGTGCACTGCCCTTGTGCCAGGACTGCTGGCACAGTGAGGAGCTCCTGTGCTCAGTGACAGCTCTGGGAGGAGGTGAGTAGGCTGAGGAGTATCAGGGGGAGTGTAAGAGCATCAGACTACTGGAATCACAGAATATTCTGAGTTGGAACAGACCCACAGGGATCATTGAGACCAGCTCTTAAGTGCATGGCCCATCCAGGGATTGAGCCCATGACCTTGGTATTATTAGCACTGTGCTCTAACCTTCATACACTGTCTTGCCTGGGACAGGCTCCCCAGATAGACAAGACACATGATAGAGAGAATTTATTATCCTTTCCCCCTGGCTGAACACAGTGACTTAAGGGATTGGTGGCAGTGGTGACATGTGCCTGTCCAATGCACGTCTGCTTTGGGACTGCCTCACCTTCCTGGGTGTCAGGCATAGCAGGTGTGAGGCTCTCCAAGTGGAACCAAACATAACAAGGATGGTGGTTCATCCAGCATGGGTGTGATGCTGAGGTCAAGTTGGCCTACTCCCTGTGCCAAAGCTGCTTTCTAAATATAGAAAAAATGGGTCACTGTCACAGGAAACTCCCTTCTGAAGAGAACAGAAGGCCCAAAATGCAGCCCAGACCCACTTCCTATGGAAGCCTGTTGCCTCCCTGAGGCCTTGGTTAAAGATATGGAAACTTCCTACTCTGACACGTCCCTCAGATTATTATTTATTATTCATTTCTTGAGTAGGCAGTGATGAAGTTGCAACAAGAGGTTAGAGGGGAATCAAGAGAGACTTCAGGGCCTTGGGATGACTGGTTAAGAATCAGAAGCACAGGCAGTGTTCTCCTCTAGTTTTACAGTTGCAGGAAATGGTGAAGGAAGCAACAGGAAGACCCAGAAGATCAATCCTTGGCTCTGACCCTGGTGTCACCAGCACAAGTGTGAGTTTTATTTTTTTGATCATGGGATGGTTTAGACTTCAGGGAACAGACAGGGTACAGCTGTCTCATAGTGGCGAATCTATGCACAGGAGTTAGCAGGACTCATTGAAAGAGACTTAAACTGCATTTGAAAGGAGTAAGGGATAAAACCAGGCTTGCTAGAGGTAAGCCTGGGGGCTGCATGTCACTGTTTGTGGGACAGTGGGCTAGTGAGGTCCTCTGGTCTGCTGTCTCAGTGGAGGTAGGCGATAGACATCCATGCAGCAGCAGAGACATGAGGGTTACTGATGTGCTAGAAACCACAAAAGCAGCTGACAATGGTCACACATGAATTAGGCCTTCTCCCTGCAACAAGGTGGCAGGATCAATAGCCCAGCTGGAGTGTGTCTACACCACTGCACACAGCACAGGCAACAAACAGGAAGAACTGGAAGCCATGGTACTGCAGGAAAGCTATGATACAATTGCTATCACAGAAACGTGGTGGGCTGACTCACATGACTGGAATGCTGCAATGGATGACTATGAACTCTTCAGAAGAGACAGGCAAGGAAGGAGAGGTGGTGGGGCAGCTCTGTATGTTAGGGGCTGTCTTGACTGTCTGGAACTTAGTGATGTGATGACAGGGTTGAGTGTTTATGGTAACAATCAGGGGAAAGGCCAACAAGACAGATAACAGGGTGGGAGTCTTTTGTAGACCACTGAAACAGGATGAAGAGGCAGGTGAAATATTCTATAAGCAGCTGGGAGAAGTCTCACTATAGCTAATATCTGTGCTTGTATCAGCAATAGTGTGGCCAGCAGGACCAGGGCAGTGATCATTCCCCTGTGCTTAGCAATGGTGAGGCCACACCTTGAATCAATTTTGGGCCTCTCAGGACAAGAAAGACACTGACGTGCTGGAATGGGTCCAGAGACGGGCCTGCAAAGGGCCAGTGAAGTATCTGGAATACAAGTCTGATGAGGAGCAGCTGAGAGAGCTGGGGGTGTTAAACCTGGAGAAAGGGTGGCATAGGGAGGGCATTACTGCTCTACACATTTCAGGTAGGAGGTTGTAGTGAAGTGGGGGCTGGTCTCTTTTCCAAAGTAACAAAAGATAGGACAAGAGAAAACGGCCTAAAGTTGCACAGGGGAGGTTTAGACTGTATATTTGGAGAAAAACTGTCCACCTAAAGGATTGCCAAGCACAGGAACATACTGCCCAGGGAGCTGGTTGAGCCACTATCCCTGGAGGTTTTTAAAAGATGTGTAGATGTGGTCCTTTAGGGCATGGTTTGCAGTGCTGGGTTAATGATTGGACTTGGTGATCTTAAGGTATTTTCCAACCTAAACCTTTTTATGATTCAATGATTCTAATTTTCTATGTTTATAGAACTGATACAAAAGCCTGAATGACTGTGGGATCAGGTAGTAGCAATATACAGCTTTTTAAACATAGGAGCACTTTTTGCACAGTTCATGAAGTTTCACTGACCTAGCCTGCTTAAGCAACACATTTTCAACAATATTCACAGATAATTAGAAAAAGGATGGCTATTCAAAGTCATGAATGCTAGAAGTATTTGCTGTTCAAGCTGGAACCCTCACTGGTCACCTGAATCTATCAGAATGTAATCTAAAATACACCAGAGAATCTCAAGCTAGCATTAAATTTCAATTTCATGAATAGCAAAGAGCCTTTGTTAGCAAGAATACAGCCATCAGAAAAGGTCAGAAGCTGGCATAGTAATGAGCTAATTTACATTCTGATGGACATACAAGTATTTATTTTCTTTGGCTGCTACAGCTCTGTGAATTGCTTATCAGTCAGAGATTTAAAATAATTTATGAAACCAGGAAAAAACCAACAAGTACCATGTCCTTCTAATTATTATGGATGTGAGGCAGAGAATTTCTGAATTATAGCTAAAATAGTGCAGAGGCAAATGCAACAGTTAGTGACAAGTTTTGAAATGTCAGCTTAAATATATTAGAGGTTGAAAAAATAATAAAAATCTAAACTTGCAGAAAACCACATTTTTGGAACAAGCTTTGTATGTGGTCAACAAGAATAAATTATTTTCCAAGGACAAACTTCAATACTAAGCACCTATAGAATGTCTCATTTTTCACAAACTGTCTTCTCTTTTCAGACACCTATTACCAGAACAGTGTTACTCTGTTCCAGATTTATTTCCTTGCTGATAGCAAACCATATTATCTGAAGCACAGTCATGTCTTGAAATAGAGAAAATGCTGCTGGAGAACAGATTTTACTGGGACAACTTGACCTGGAGTAGAAAAAGGTATCTTATGGAATTGAGGAAGAGCCTTGCCTCTTGCTTTTTATGACAGAACTTTCTACTAAAATTTCAAATCCTTAGGTTCATAGCCTAGTTTTTGATTTGCAGCTGCAGGCAGTATTGGATTAACTGTTATTTTCCTCACTGAAGTCTAAAAATTTGTATTTTTATTTAAATACTAACCCAATTAGCAAAAGTCTGCATGCATGGGCACTCATATATTATGAGCAAGAAATCTCAGAAATTTGCTCACAGGTTGTGTATTCTATCAACATTTTGAAAAGGTCAAGGGCATATTTTTGTACAGACATGAAAAAGAACCTTTTTTTTGGCTGAAGAGAAATTTTCCCTGAAGAATTTCCAGTTTTGCTCATGTGTGTTGTCCAATGACTGCTGCTAAAAACAGGGTCACTGGTTCACTTCTTCAGACTCGCAATTACACTCTTGACTGTACTGCTCTAATGCTGCAAGAGCTGGTAATGGAAGTGATGCCTTGTCTTGGGCAAAAACATATTGTTGAATGCAACTCCCCCTGAGCAGAGCAGACACAGCAAGGTGATAAGCTTGCTATGTGTCATACACGCAGAACCAGCAACATAATTTGGAATATAAATTGAGACTTCAGAATCCTGACAGCTTGTGGCTGTTGCTTCTAGAGGGGTCTGCAAGTGCTGCCATACCCACAAAGACTTTGTATGCTTGCTAAGAACATGTCTGACAACTCAGCCTGGCTTTACTGAAAGCTAATTTAAGCTTCAAAACTTTTCAGGGATACTGCATCGTATGTTCGGAGCTCTCTGACAGTCAGAAACTCTGCCTAACTATATCACTCTCTCTGCTGTTTCATATGTTTAGATTCTGGTCCCATTTAAGCTTTAACACTTTCTAAGCCCAATAAAGAAATCTCACATTACATTATGGTATGTCACGTTGATGAATATCAAGGCACGTTCCAAATATTTTCTGTTAAAATGTAGATGGCTCATAAGTTGTTTTAATACAGTGCCCTAAAGTCCTCTTCATGAAAATACATTCACAAAATGTCTTCAGCAAGTGTGGGGGAAAAGCATTTAATAAAAAATCCATTCTTTTGCTTTCATGTGTATCCTCCTGGTCTGGCCAACTGTGACAAAGGACCTTTGGTGGGAAGAGATGTGGAATATCCAAGGGCATCTCACTAGAATAGGATGCCTGCATGCCAGCAGTTTATTAAATTCCCCATCAGTTATAATAGACACACAGACACCTATGCCAAATTTAGATATTGATACTCAGACAAGTACATTTTCATGTCATAGTCTGTGAATTAGGAACTTAACACAGATGCAGAAACACAGGTCTAGTATGCAGGGTGCCATACCTAATGTTATTCATAAATCTGTCCTAGATTGGCAGATATGACACAGAATCTATGGAAGACTTCAGAGCTTCAGCTGTCATCTTGACTCTGCCATTCCACTGAAGATTTTTTGGTATGCCAGTGTATCTCAGATGGCCCTGGATGTTGCTAATGAGCTTAGAGTCTCACTCCTCCTGATTTCTCTGCGATTTGGGAGCACTGGACAAAAGTTCATCATAAAGCAACAAATAAGTTTAGTTACTTAGAGAGACTTAGAGAACCTCCTGGCTTCCTCTGACTGCTTGTCATTATTAAATTACATCGTAGTAACTTCAGTATTTTGTGTTTAATATGAATCAAGCTGTCCGCATGGTTTTAAATTTTATTGAGTTGCCTTTGAAATCTGTTCTGTGGGATGCAATGGGAAGCGTTAGGAGCTCAGGTGTGTTGACCACAATTGGCTCATTTTCATACCACATGGCGGAATGACAAACGCTCAAGGGCAACATAATAAAAAGGTAATCATGCCACTTTGCCACAGTGGTGAAAGCTGGGATAAGCAATAGCATGCTTATTTCATGCTTTGGAACCAGATGTTATTCAAAGTAATAATTAATTTCCAATTTCCTGCTCCTTCACACCAACTTGACAGATGAGTTTATTGATGGCTATACGGATTCAGGTAGAACAAAAAGATTGACAAACAGTTGGAGACTGTGAAAGAGAAAACTAACTGGAGAAACAAAAGAGCCACAAGGTTTACCACAAGAGCCAGGGTTTACATGATTAAGCCTTGGATGTAAAAATACAATATTTAGTGTTGAAAAGAAGAATATTTGGCAAGGAATGTTAGTGTAATGCCCATGTAGAAAGGTTAACAAAACTGTGAAAAGAAGAATCTAATATTGCAGTTCCCTGGTTGAACCTCCAGGTAGTCACTTTGCTTTGAGCTGCTGAAACTTATCAAGAAGAACAAAACTGAATTAGTAAAAGCTTTGCTGATAATTTTAGTGATCTAAATTATACTGGTTAAGATGACATGAAGTTCAGAAGGTTTAGCATAAGACCACAGGAGCCTGAAAGAAAAAAATGAGAGAGTAATAATGATCGATGGGCATGATATTATTGCAGTACAGAACACTGAAGAGTATAAAGCATGATAAATTGATCAAGATGACCTGGATTGCAAAAAACCATTAAGAAACGTCAGTTTTTTATGAATTCCTGAAAGTTTGGAGTTGAGCAATTAACATAAAGAACAGCTGTGTCCTGAAGTCTAATGAGAGAAGAACAGTATTGATGGGAATTTTATGATGTTTAGATTATGTGCTGGTCACATGTAGTCCTGTGCAGTACTTTAAAAAGTTAATGAACAGAACACTAAAAAATGATGCTGAAAAAGGATCCTGACAAGATAGTTGGGAAGTGATAAGTATTAAATGAATATATTACAAGGAAAAGGAAGAAAACTGTGAATAGTTTCTTTCCCTGTGACAGTGCTCTGTCTCTCAGAGGAACATAAATTGGTTTCAGACTTGAGAGTTAGATGATCTGTCCAACATAATGGAAATAAACCCCTCAATACTGAGAAAATTGGAACAGTACATAAACATGACAAGTTAAACAGAGGAGATTATGGTGCTGACAACCGTGAAGCACCTTGTGGACCTTAAAAATTAGCATTTTTAGAAAGACATGCTAGGGTACATAGCATGTATGTCCCTCCTTATTTAAAATCAGAACTTACTGCGTAAGAAAACAAACTTGGATGTAGCCTTTGGATCTGTAAAATATCTTCTTCCTCAGTTTACCCTTATACCTCAGTATCCCCATTTGATCACAAGACAAAAACACTGAATTTATGCCTGAAGAACATAGCTGGCTGAAGGAATCTGGATGAACAGCACAATTAATCTGCAGTGGTCATCATACTTTCTCCTTGGGTTTCCCCAAAGAATAGATAAATAAAAAGACACTAAGTGTAGATCTGTATGCTCTTTACCCAGTCATCATACAGGATTACTGGTGTATAATCCCAATCAGATAGGATAGCAAATAGTTCGTAGAGGAAATTTCCCCTTGAGTATAATTCATGTCATAGGGATCAACAACAAAGGGTCTACTTCAGGGGAAGAGGAAGGAGAAGGTTAATTCTAATTAGAGACTTTTAGCAAAGGGAGTTTTCATTGGTTAATGGTAATTGTCTAAAGCCATTTTTGTGAAAAGCATCTGCATTTCCAGAATGTATTGAACATTTAACGGGTAGAAAAACATAATAAATTGGATCTCAGATGAAATTTCTATTCCAGTTCTAGAAAAAATACCTGCTGACCATCTAGCCTTTAGCAGGATCATCTAATATTTAGCAAGCACTAAATATTAGATGTCCCTGATAACATGGAGAATGAAGTAATTTACCCTATTATAAACAGGCCTTTGCTTCTTATACCATCAAAAAGTTTTTGATTCATCAGGCAACTGACAGTTCTAGATTAAGTTGCTCTATTTCTCAGTGGACGTTCTCTTTGGTGAATTTTAAAAAATTGTTTAGGACTGATAGGATAGAGGAAACAAATTACAAACCCATTCTAATTTAAAAAAAAATTATATTTCCATCTACTCAGAAGTTAGTAATTCAGAAATTTTTTGCTGCCATTCGAAAATAAAATCAATATGCAAGAGAAGACAAACAAAATTATTTTCAGATCCTCCACTGAACAATTTTTTCCCTGAGGAATGTTCTGAAAATTTTGTGTTCTGCCATACAAAGAGACCTTAAATGGGAGACACGGCAAATACCAATAATTCTCCTTAATCTGTTAAATTTTGCTTACTGTTGAGGCAAACTGAAAAAAACCAAACCAGTGTGCAAGTAGCTATCACATATTAATGAATAAAAATGGGTACCTCTGTAGAAACACAAGTCATGAATTTTTGTTCATCTCTTTCCTAGTAGGAACAAGTTAGAAATGTAACTGAATTGCAATTCTACACCAGTACTCTGCAATAGATGCATTTAAATTTAGTGACAAAAGTATATATGTTGTTATACTGCAGTTCTTTATCTTTCAGACAACAGAGAGGAGCAAAAAATAGAAAGCTTTTGAGTACTTCAGCATTAATACTCACTCTCTACAGACTAAGCCTGATCCCCTATCTGCAAAATTTCAGAGGCATTATTTTTCTTTCCTAAATTTGCTTGTTTTAATTAGCAATATTATTTTCAATACACAAAATGATTATTTTCTTATTTATTATATTGCATTCTAAACCACTATTACTTATTTTTTATTTCTTTGACATCTTTGGTTTTTTACCAAATATAAATTTCATAGCTTTAAGTAGCAAAGGAGAAAGTGATAGCAGTATATTTCAATTTGGGTCTCTTTTTTTCTGACTTCATAATTACAATAATGCATATTATTTCTGTCTTTATCACCCCAAATTGTAAAACTGCTGCAATTTTCTATAAAAATCTCTGAAATCCGTAGAATTTCTGTGTGAGTTTTGTTTCTTCATTACTAACTCACAATTACATAGCCACAGAAATGATTATCAGTTCATAAGGAGAAGCAACTTCAGTTCTTAGTCCCAGAATTCAAGCCTTTAAGCTGCAAGGTGAAGGATATATCAAACTGGTGAAGAAATTACTTTCTATTTTGTGGCAATATAGGAGGTTTTGATTTGGTGTTTTCTTCCCACATGAGCTGGATCCCAGGCTGGCCAAAGATTTTATCTTTGATCTGCCTAGACTCATAACAGTTCCAAAGGCTTGGTTATATATATAACCAAAAAAAACCCCCAAACCACTGAGCTTTATCATAATAGCACTAAGATACATATGTTTTCAAATAGGGAAGATGTAAAGTCATTAAATGGAGTATATAGAAATCAAAGAAACTTCTGAACAGCTTGCCCTGCTCACGGTGTCCCTACATTAGAGGTCCTTGTTCCCAGTGGAATTGATGACTCCCTGAGTTATAAAAAGCTCTGTATACTCCCTGCTTGTCCCCAGAAGATTTTTACCCCATTCCCTCTGCAGCCCATGTGTCTGCTCTTTGCTCCTCTCAGCAGGTTGCTGGATTAGGCTGCAGATCTCCAGCTCTCTGCCCTGACCCTTCTTCCTCTTGCTCAGAACCCACAACCATTGGAAATCTCTCTCCATCAGGACCTCAGGAAGGAGGGGTGTCTTCACTGCAGAAGGACCTGACTAACTCAGGCACTTTCAGAGGAACAAAGGCAGCCTACACACCTGGACAAAACCAAAGAGATCTCTCCATCAGACTGCTGTTACCTGCTTGACACACAGGATGGCTGCAGCTGTTTCAGGTAAATATTTACTCATGGCAACCACAAATGTCTTTGAAGCAGTTTTATAGCTAGTAGACTGATACCCAGAGAGCTGTAAGTCAGGGACTGTGCCTCCTATCTGCTGAAAAAAGGATCATCCAACAACACGACTCCTACCAGTACTCTTTATGTGACCCAAAACATCTTCTCTTAAATGTCTAATTCTTCACTAGCTGGTTTCTATACTTTCAGCTCTGTTTTGGAGTACTTTTCCCAAGCAAAGTAATTTTCTTTCATTTCTACAAGCTTTTAATGAACAACTAATTGCAAGAGTACTACAGGAAATAAATTCTGAAATTATATGCCTAGTTGTCTGCACAGGAAATGAGTCGTACTATAGGAGCTGGGTAGTAAGGAAACATCTTTCCATCTACCTTGCACATGGACAACTGAATAAGCCATTACTTTAGCTAATGAAGAACTGTATGGAAAATCCTATAGAAACCCCATATTTCAGGTCTGAAAAAAAGAGAAACATTAGTTAAAGATAAGACTTCTACAAGATGCTTGATCATTGCATAGTATATGGAAGTGACACAAAGTAACTTTGAAGCAAATGGGAAAAATTGAAAAAATAAGATGGAAGAAGCAGGGAAAGACTACCTGGAACAGGAGCTCATTGGTTTTCTTAACATTAATAATAAGTGCAATAAAATAGTTTACCAATGGCATCTTACTAAGAAAAATATAAACAAAACCTTTAGTTCTAAGAAGTTGTTCTGAATCTGCCTTCTTCATTTTGTTGCTATGCTTAGGTGATTATACATAATGATTCAAAAGCACTTTTACAAGTTTGGGTTGCATTCCTTACTCTCTTTCAGGAATTAATTTGCAATGACTGGATAAAAACATTTCCTGTTTGCTGATGCTTAATTTATTAAGCATTCCACATTGCTCTTTATCAGTAATGGCTTATCTATTCAATGACGTGGACCAAACTCTCTGCCAACTGCAAAGTTTATCAGTATTGATTTTATGTTTTCTACAGGATTTCCAAAGAAAGTGCATTTAGTCAGAAGCCAAGAACTTTTCCTAGAGATAGTTCAGTGACATGTAAAAAAATGTAGAATCAATTAATCACTGTGAAATGAATGCTTAAAAAAGACCATTTTGACTGAAGCTGTATATAGATGGTTCTTTTTTCAGTACAGTGCATCCTAATGTGATGCTATTAGGATAAAGACCTTTATAAAGTTAAAAGTCTGATATGCAATAAACAAGTTATGAGATACACCTCTTGCTTATTTAAGATTAACTTCAGTAGAAATAATCATTCTAGTTGGTGCTTATGCAGTGAATGTTAGCTGGATCAGACTCTCCAGATGTTTCTGATTTAGAGCCAACCCCACAAGCCACTGAGATCTCTCAGAAATGCTACATAATAAGTAAATAAAGACTGCATTAGCTTTCAATTACAGTGTGAGAATAATTTGTTGTGTATGTAATCTCAAGGAACACATCTGGCAAGCTGAAATCAAAAAGCATGCCACCATTCTTCCTGTTTGCATTGACTTCTAAATAACTTTCCTATATAAAGAAATATATGTTCAATATGGTGTAATAAGGAGACAAGATTAAAAAGCTTCTCTTTCTCTCTCAGAAGTACTGTGGAAGGAGTTTAAAATTATCCAGATGGTGATTAGTTCAATGAGAGACTCTCTCTTTTAGCACCCTGGGACCCCAAATGTGAGAAATATGGAGAACCATAGAATATTCTAAGTCTTTAGCTTGGAAGGGACAGTTGGATTTCAGCTAGGCCAAGCTCTTGCTCAAAGCAAGGCTAAGTTCAAAGACTGGGCTGACATTCAAGAATGGCATCTTCTCTGAATTGCCAAATGAAGGAAAATGGAGCCAGAATGACAAGCAATAAACATTCAGACTGAGAAAGGACTGGGTAAAACATGGAACAAGCTAATGAAGAAGGGCAGAAATTGGATGGAGCTGACCATCTTTGACTTTACCACATTTGTTGGCTCTCACTGGCCACAGATGAAAGCCTGATGGAATTTTATCCAGAATTCTCTCTGGGCTGCTCTAGGAACTTCCATTGATGTAATCATGCTGCATTTTGGTTATACATCTGGATGATCTGCTATAATCTTTCCACTTTCACTAAGTACTTCCTGATACTTATTCCAGAGAACATGAGATGTTAAATAGTGCAAGGCTTAAGATTGATGCAAAAGAGAAGCCGTATCTTCTGATAACACTATCCCACTAGGATCATATTTACAGTTTCTCAACTGGTCATTCTTTTTTACCCTTAAGGAGCATATTAAGGTGTCTTTTGCTGTACTTCAGAGATATGATAGCGTTTATACTGCAGTAGAGAGGCACTGCTTGGCCCTAGATGCCAAAAATAATCATATTTATTGAGAACAAGTTAAAATACAGAACTTATGCATGGGTAGTAAGAAAGAGATGTTGACTTCGTATTGATAAGTGAATTTAGTTTAACTATTAAAATATAGAGAATACTGTGGTATTCCCATAATCAGCAAATCTTTTCTATGATGTCAACGAACCCCTGGGGTACTACTTACTGATTTTTTAAAAATTCTTTAAGAAAAATAGTATTACTATCAACATTATTACTACTACTATTACTATCGTCATCATTGTTTATCAATTTAAAATATTAGTAAATTTTCTGCTATGAAAAACCCTAATTATAGAAATGGAGATTAATTGATAAAATGAATGTAAAGATCATTAAAACATTTTCTCATTCAAAGATTTTGCATCTGTGCTTGTATTCATGCATATGGAGGATTCTTCTAATGATCTGAGAATTTTTAGAAGTGCTCTATCTAGAACATGTGAAATGCAATTAAAAATGCTTACATTATAGAAAAAATATTCTAAAAAGTCCATTGAGTATAATTTGCACCCAACTGAAATATACACTAAAAATAAGGTGACCCTTATGTAATGTGTGTAAAGAAAGCTTGCCTTCTTTTAGCTTATGGGAATAAAAGGTACCAAATAGAAGTCAAGATTTCTCTCATTTACCAAACAGGAACACTGCACAGTATGTTTCTTCTATGCTGAAATACTGTTCCCAGTTATGAAAAATCTGGCTTTGGAAAGCAATTTACTTCCTTTAGAAATCTGCTTGGACATACTTCGGAGTCAACTTCCAGAATTTGTGCCTGGCAGCTTTAGCTTCCATATCCTTTTTTTTTCACTGTAAACTGAAGGTGACACAACAAAGGGGTATGTATCCTGGTGCTGGTTTTGATTGTGTTTGAATTATGAGTCACCCAAAGGCTTCCTGAGAAGGACAGTGTTGTATTTAATAAATATTGTAATCTTGGTTTATAAAAAAATAAAAAAAAACCCCATTGAGCATGAATCAGAGGGCAAGCATAGCAATTGTTAAAGCCCTCCTTCTCTTTTTAAGAATTTAAATGAAAATTGCTCAAAGAATTGTACAGGGATTAATACCTCATTTAGAAAACTAATTTAGTTTCTGTATTTTTACTGGATATGCAAACCATAAGGGCAATGAGAGTTTTGTGGCTTAGGAAGTGCCTGAAAAGCACACCTTCCCATCTCCCCAGTGCTGTGTCTCAAGTCTGTAGCACAATAGATAATGTAGTCACTTGTTTCATAGTGTATTAGCTTACTTTATTACTATAAAATATTGCACTATTTTACAAATCACCACATCACAACGTCTACACAACGTACTTTGACAACAGATTTGGAAGCCCAACAAATGCTGTTTAATAGGACATTACATTATACTGAACCAACAAAAACATTGTTCAACACATTTAGACTAAACTTTAGACATGCCTCAGTACACAAGCACAGGTAGTAAGGTACTTTTTTTAGAGTCCAGCTCTGTAGTTCTCCATCCTTAGGCTGAGATCTCCCAAATCTCCTCTGAGGAAGGTGAGATTCACTCAGAAACTAGACTATGGGTGACTGGGAAAAAGCCCCGTTTCTTCATCTCTCAGTATTGCAGCAGGTTTTCCCACATACCATGCTTGGGAAGTATTTGGCTTCAAAAGATGTCATCTTTCACTGAGATGTACAGTCCAAGATAATACCATTAAGTTTTCTCATAATACGGCTTGCAAGTACAGAGGAGAAACTTCTCTGGCCTGGCCAGATTCCAAGCCAGACAAGCAAAATAGTCTGTTTTCTCAAACAAACTATTCTTCAATTTGCATGAATTCATTCACTAATATTAGTAAGACTGAAACCAGTCTGCAGTACTGCCAATGGAGCTCTTGGGTTCTAGCAGTGATGTGGGCTGTAGCTATCAGACAATAATGTGCCCCATACTCCTCAAGAGAGACAAGCCTGTCCTGAAGGCAGAGCTCCTGCAGCTCTGCACAAATCCTACATGCACAGTAAGTCTCTTTGTAGTCCTATAGTAACTATAATGTCTGACTGCTCACTGTTTGGAGCCTCCTGGGTATAAGAATGTAATGGCAGAATTGCCACTGGAGTAGTAAATGGTAGTTACCTCCTTATGGCATGCAATGATGACAATATGTGTCTATACATATTATACACTTGTGTTTCTTTTTGCTAAAAGGTTTTCTGCAGGGACCTATTTCTCCAGCGTGCAAACTAACTCCTCCTAATGTCAGCAAGAGTTAGGCACACACATCCCTAGGAGAAGTGTCCCCAAGTTTTACTAGAAGCACTGTTCGAATTTCACACAGACCATATAAGCCTACATCAGAAAACAGTTTCACCAGTGATAAAAGCACTTTTGAAACAAAATGCTTTCCAATAGTCATTAAAAACCTTCTGTGTAATATATGTAAAAAGGGTTTAACTAATACTTTGCAAAATTATCCACAAATGTACCACACAGTGCACAAACATTAATAAGGAAGAGGCAGCAAAACGATAGCACTACCACTTTGAAACACAATGCAATTAATACTACTTCCAGTAATACAGTGTAACAGCTACTAACTATTATTGATGTCTATTTTTTCAGGAATCCATATTCATTAAGGAGGTCTATGGTTTCTTTGTCTTTTATTCAGAAATATGGAAGCAATTGCACACTGTTTCACTGCTAATCAGAGCTATACAAGAAAAGATATGAAAGTTTCATTAGTGCAAATTTTAGGATAACTGGTCTCCTGCCCTAACTCCTCCTGTTCAAATTTGTCATTCCCTGTGTTACTGAAAGGTTACAATTTCTCTCACTAAAACGATTTAGATTGAATCCCTTCACAAACAAGGCTATATATGTAACTTAATTTTTAGTTTACCTGCTATAACGTGTAATATTTATTGAAATAGATTTTATGCCAGATAATTGCCACAAGATGCTTAAAAATATCACAAGTTAACCCAAAGTATAAAACAGTCTCAATACGTAGGGCAAAAAGGATGTAAATAATTGGAAGGTTACTAGGAGAGTACGTATCGCACAGCTAAAAATATGATACTCTGCAAGGTGAGACATTCCTTGTAAAAATGAGTCAGGAAAGCAGTGCTTCAGGATTTTTGTTAATGTAACGGCAACTTTTTTTGCATGTTAACAGTATTTTCTAAAAATCTTTCAGAGATTTTATTTCTGGAATTAACAAAGGAAAGAGAACTGCCCTTCTCACAAGGCTGTTAGGAAACTATTTTGCGCAAAATACAATTTCTGTGTAGGGAAGGTAGGAAGGGACAAGTGTCCATGTCTGGGAGTGGGGAAAAGGGCAACATAACATCTAACAGAAAAGTCAGTGAAGTGGACAATATAGCATGACTCACAATATGTTTGAACATTAAATGTTTTTGGCCTTACTAGCTAAAAGTAGCAACAAAAATGAGCACAAAAAAAGAGGAAACAACTCAAAAGCCAGCATGAGAAGAATATGTTTACAGAGAAATCATGCTGAGGAAACTGTTGAATTTATGATGTCATAAAAAACGCTCATAATTTTGAGATGGAAAGGAGAAAGGTCAGCTATGAACCTTTGTTTTCCATCATTTTTAAAGCAGATGGACCCAGGAACAACAGAGTGCTTAGAGGGATGGCAAGGCAAAATGGTGTGGGAAATTGGAAAGAGAAAATTGTAAGAGGATGATGTCAGCAGCATGTTCAACAGAGGGCATTCGTGTCTCTAACTTCTAGGTATCCATGGATCACATGGTTCACTTCAAATGGGTCAGTGGTTCACTATTAGATTCATATGCACATTCCCTTTGTGTGATCAAATGTCCCTTAAGCTCGCAAACAAGAGATATATGTGCCATTTAATAATACAGGAGGGCTAAAAATGCAGATATTGCCAAGTATTCCTTTCAACATTGGACTACTTTCAGGAAATAGGAGAAAATGGATCAGGAGCAAATGTACAGTTGAAGTGAACATCTGGAGAGGAGAAAGTATATCGGGAAGCAGGAGAGATATGAGACCTTGTATGTCCCAAAATCTCCTCTCAGAAACAACAAAAGAAGCATAACTTCATGAACAAGGCAAGTATGAACAGACCGCTGTTAATTTGCAGTATCCATACAAAGCAATTTATTTACGTTTGGGTTCCTTTAGGAAGTGACTGGAAAGGAAAAATTTGCCAATGACTCAGGGATGTAAAACAGTAGAGACAGCAGGATGATGGAAAACCTTCCTAAGTCCCAAATCAAAAGCCTACAACATACTTCCAAGAATTTAATTTCTTTAAACCCTCAGGACTTTTGACTAGAAAGTCCTGAACTGGGGATGAGCAAGCCATGAGATACAGGGTCTCCAGTTTGCAACAGGTACGCTGGTAATATTTTGAATGAAGAACTGCAGAATGAGAGTAAAAGCTACAGAGACCTCAGTGGTGGTCTCAGCTCATGGAACCAAGAGACCAGAATTTCCTGTGCCAGACTAGTGCCAGCAGGGTGAGAGTGCTGCCTCAGCTTTATCTTGTGAAGCTTTCCAAAGAGACAACAACCTGGAGATAAAGAACCAAAAGCTCTCCTGACCAGAGGAACTGAAACACATAGCAATCCTGGAAAAAAAATTTTAAAAACCATCTCATCTCTATGGTAGAAAGGCAAAGCTGGCAAATCTGAAATAAGTCCATGGAAAGGGTACTGAGAACGGAGGGTTTCTTCCACTGAAGTCTGCTTATTTTGAGGGGTTAGTTTTTTTCACTAGAATATTCAGAGATTTTTTTGGTGAAATTTCTGCCTGTTTTTGAAATTGCTGATGCTGTGTGATGTACTGGTACCTGTTAGTGATTTTAAGGAGTTACACATTTCTACTGAGATTTATACAATATCTGAGAAAGATAATTTACCTTCCTTTTATTCACACAATTTACAACTATACAGTTAAATTCTCCCTCCTCCTCTTGTCTGTTTGTGCATTGCATGTGGCCCTCACTATTTCCCATGCTGTGTCACAGTGACACCGGCTGCTGACAGTCCAGTCCCACACCAGGACTGGGCTAACAATTAAACAGTGTGGACAGTGTGCCAGTTCTCTGGCTCAATTTCGTACCAACAGCCTCAGTTTCTCAGAGCCAATTTGGATTCTACCATTCTCTGATTCAATGATTACAAAATAGCCATCTGATGTAGGAATTTTGTCAGTCCCCCACTTTTTGCATTTAATGTTTCACTCTCAACACCTGTTATGAGTTGCCATAACTTCATGACTCAGTCCTGGGTTGTCTGCAGGTTTCCTTTACAACAGTATTTCAGACATAGTCTTGATGGGTTTACTTTGGAATCTGTCAGTTCTTTTTTAGACAGGAACACTTCTGGAGCTGGGCTGCTGTCTATAGGTTCATATATTTCAAAGATATTTTCCAAAAGAGATGGCGTATGTCAAATACTTGGATAGCTCATTTAGTAGGACATGCCAAACCAAGTTTTTGAAGTCCTCATTATTGAATATTTTGCTCTACATAATTTTGCTACATACCACTTCAACCACTAAGTGCTGGTTTTCAGTAGTAGCGGACTAATTCAGAATTTATGCTCTATCTACAGTCAGAAAGACTGATTTTTGAGAGCTCTTCCACACTATTTCAGCAGCCTACACTCAATGAAATCTACTGCAGAAGCTGAGGATAAAGCATAAAGCCTGAACCAAAACTGGAAAGGAGTAAATCTCTTTGGGTGTTATTTTCTTTTTTTTTTAATATTAATTTTTTCCTTTTATTTTTTTAGGTAACAATTTTCCACTACCTTTTCCAATAATTTTAGGGTTTTTTTTCAGTACAAACATATCTGTCAGCTTATAGTAATCAATGGAAACAGTACAGCTGTTCAGCAAAAACAGAGGTAAAGAAACTGAACTATTATAGTGCGTCTACTTAGCAAAGAACTTGTCCAATAAACAAAAGAAAGACAGTAAGATGTCTAGCCACTGCTAGAGAGATGCTTTGTATTTTCTTTGATAGACAAGTTATATTGTTTCTATTATTATTTTTTTTTTAACATGCAGATAAATTGCTACTTCTGCTTTTGGAATCTTAAAACAAGTAGACTACGAGTTGTGGGACTTCCTCCAGCTGGATTGTATCCCATGACGAGTCTCTATTTGGTGATGGTTAGAGAGGTCTTAGTGGCCTCTTTAAATTTGAGTACTGCTATTCCCTCCATCCTTTTGAAACATCCAGACCTTTCCTTCTCCTGCATACTCTGGCTGTTGGCCTTTTTAAGCCTGAGGGACAATGTTTTTAAAATGTTATAGCATGCATACTATGTGCATCCGAGGGAGTATTTTTTTCCAGTATGAGATACCTTTTCCTATAGTGAGAATAAATCAGTCAGTGTTGATCTGTTTCTTGTCTGCAATGTAGATAAGATTGCTGGATGAGAGAGAAATTAAGTCACTTACAGAAATGGATTTGCCACAGTTAGGTGAGCAGTCAGGCCATATTCATATCAGAGACAGAATACATTACAAGGCAACGCACAACCTTATGCAAAACACAGCCTTCCTCCACAGGCAGGAACAGCCCTTTGGTCTTAATCTTAAAAATGAGACATTAAAGACAGGATGCACAGGGTAATGATGGAAAAGGATGGCATAATTCAAGTGTCATTACAAATCAGAGATAATAAAATAAAAATTGGATCCATGAGTAATGAGAAATTATGCCTTGCTTTACTGGTGTCATTGACTAAATATTTTAGAGTCAAAGTAGGTTTCTCTAAATATTTGGTTGTGTATTCAGATTATCTTACATGACCAAATCTTATCACCTGTTTATTATTTATAACATGTTGGATCAACACATGCACCTGAATCAGTCATCCTCTACTCCCTTTATAATGAGTCAAGCAGCAAATACAGTTCTAAGGTATACCTAGATATACCTGACTTACTTGAAACATATACAGTGGAATTACATGAATTACATCATAGAAAAATGTATTTCTGCCCAGGGACTATAAAAGGAGACATGAAGACTAACATAGACATAATAACCTGCATTATAGGTGTACATTTGGTAACATAGATTCCCTTTTCCTAAGAATATATGAATAAAAAAGAAATGAGATCCTGGTTGTCATCTTAAAACAGTTCTCACATTTGTGTTAAGCTGTGATTTAGCCATCTCTTAGGTAGAGTAGGTCTGATTCATACACTATTTTTTCAGTTCTTTTGAATCACTCAAACCAGAGAGCCTTTTTTAAAAAAAAAAAATTCATAGTTTTGCAGCCTTGAGTTAAGGTATCATTATTTCTGATGCACAAAAATTTATGATAGTCAACTTGCATTTCTTCTGTACCATCCCATTAAGTTTAATGACACTGTAGTACTTCTAAACATTTGCTTTAGTCTTGGTCATTGCTCTACCATGAACAAAACATGCTCTCTCTTCCTTGCATTCTCTAAAGCAACCAACCAACTCCTGCCCCAGCAACAGAGGGTTAAATGTTACTGCATTTGGACCTAGTATGTTGTGTCAGCTGAGCCAGGGGAACGACCTGTACCTCAGTGTTTGGCCTCAGACAAGAGCAGAGGGTGTAAATTTACACTGCTTTTATTGAGCATTGAGCTCAGTGTAGTATCTCCTACCTGCCACAGTGATGTGTAGAAAATAACCACAGCTCAGTCAATGTACCAGAACTTGTTAAACTATCATGTTGATCAATGTTAAACTATCATGTTTTGATCATGAATCAATGCTCTAAGAAGAAATTCTCTTCAGAGAGAGCAATTATCCTCAAGGGCTTGTGTATGTTGCTGCTTCAGGTTTTTTTTGCTACTGTCCTGCAGTGATTGCTGAAATACCTGTTTCGATGTCTATTATTACTCAGGCTTGTTCAGCATACTGGATTTCACACTCCACTTCTCTCTGAAGACTGGTGTTGTAAATTGTTTTCCTCTAGAGAGTGATTACCTTGCCTTTTTCAAAATAAAATTCCACCTTTTGGGGTTACACTAACCCTTCTAATCCTCTTTATGCTCTTTTTTTGGCTATGAAATTTTCCCTAATTTGTCAACTTCTTAATAAAAAAGAATGTTGCTTACTCCACTGTTCAAGATTCTTAATGGACACTAAGGAGAACCAGATTTAATACCAATGAATATAGCTTCTCTGCAACCATTAACTTTCTCCAAGTCCGTATACTATAGTAATACCAGTTTAATTATCATCCTAATTTGGTTTCATTCCAAAGAAATGTCAGATTCTGTCTCTTGTAAAGCATTCTTTTATATATATATATACATGAAAAATACTTTATTGATTATGTGACTATAGATCACCCAGAATCACCTTATGTTTGTTACTTCTGCAATTTGAGATAATGTTACCATATTCCTTATTCTAAGGATTTTTAGGTATTGTAAGGATAAACATTTGGCATATGAAAACACTAAAGCTTCACTTCTCAATTTCTACTCTTCAGAAGGAAAGTAGTTAGTATTTTTGAATCTTTTTGCATAGAATCCTGTCTTTTTTTTCTTTTGATGCACAGAGTAACGTACATTAAGTGACATATGAATGCCTTTAGAGAAACAAAGAGCTTTAATTTTAAAAATCCAATCATTATTTACTTCAGGTAATAATAAATTATGATGGCTGCCCACCTCAAACCACCAAAGAAATTTTTTTTGGCTAAAGTAATAAAAGCTATGAAATAACTTATCGCTGTCAAGTTTTTAACACTTTTCTGTTCTTATTGCTTCTTTACAGATAAGTCTTGACTCTCCCCTTCCAATGGTGAACATTCCAACTTACTGTGTTGGGCTGGTGAGGAAAACCAAGTTGCTAGAAGCTATCTTTTTTAAAATCAGAGAAATATATACCATGGATCTCTGTTATCAGGAAAGAAAATAACCCCAACAACTGTTTTCACAATGAATGAAAAGGAGGAAAAATGGCTTAGGAAAACCAGTAACTTGTAAAGGGCAAATAGATTGCTCTGATTTTGATCTACATTAATGAGTCAATATATACAATTATATCTAAAACTTGCAGCACTGCTTTGGGACTACATGAGTTTGCTGCAGACACCACACAAACTATTATGGGTTGAAAGGTCTGGAACTGCCCTAGTTTTACTCTTTATACAGAGATGGGACCGTTGACACTCAAAACACATAAAGGAATGTACAACAAACTGTAAGATTTTGCCTAGGATACTCAATTGCAGACACGCTTTTCCAGAACCAATGGTGTTACCTTCCACAACATGGAAATTAATTTCCAATCTAGCAAACAAGGATCTAGTGAGTATATGTATGTCTTATGGTTTAGAACCTTTTACACACATTTTTGTAATTGTACAGACTTTCCAAACTTACCTCCTCTATGGATAATCAAAGAAGTTTCACTTCCAACAGGACATTCTTTAAGTATATCCACTACTTCTGCATGGCTCAGGTTCTGTACATTCTGCTGGTTGATCTCAACAATGAGGTCACCTTCACACAAACCAGGACATCCCTGAATGTCTAGAATTTGCTTCACCCTCTGTCCTGTAGGACTGTCTGCTATAGTGAAGCCAAAGCCCTGGGCCCCTTTCACAATGGTTAAGGTCATGAGTTCAGCTTGGGTGGCCCCAGAAGAAGCCATTGATACATTATCATCATGGGCAGGTGGTGGGAATGTGCTATCAAGCTGACTATCTGCTGGAATGGAGTGCAAGGAGTGTGGTGGTCGATCTGTTACGTCTGGAACAGACTGAGAAGTCCTAGAAATGTATTCCAAATAAGTTTCATAGTTATGTCTTCCATTTACCACTACCGGAGGCCTCTCCATTACTGCAAGGGGTGGCACCATGCTGTTGGCAGGATCTTCAGGATCAAAGGGCAAAGGGTATCCACGACATAGCACCAAGTTGACACTCTGACCAATAGGAACAGACTGGAAGAGTTTGACTACATCTGCGTGAGTATGTCCAAGGACACAAACTTCATTAATATAGACAATCACATCACCTAGAACGAGAAGAACAAACAGTGACAACATGAGACAACTTCAATTGCTGTATATGCAGTGCATTTTTTTTCAAATGAGATAGAAGTCTACTAAAAAAAATACGATAAATTCAATCAACATACTGACTCAAATAGGAGAGACAAAAAAGTAAAGTTTGTCTGGGAGCAAATGTAATACAAAGACACAATGACAATACCAGTTATTTTCTGTGTAAGCTCACAGATGGAAAATTTAGATGTATCCAGACATTCACCTTCTCTTAATATTTCCTCCCTATTTTTCCAACTCCTTTTAGTGTAGTCTCCATAGATTACTTTTTTTATAAGGTACAATGAAAGATTATTTGGAGAGTGTGTGGTCAAGATATACCATTGTTTGGTGAAGAGTAAAAGAAAAAAAAGTAAGTACTCCAGGACTTAAGAATCAATGAATAGCAATGCAAGACTGTGTATGCATGTGCATAAGGAAACACTTTTTGCATTGATCATGATATTGACACATTTCTGTTAAGTGTGATTACTTGCCATCAACCAGTCAGAACTACTACTGTCATTTCCTATCTATCTGGCATAACGTAGAGATGTTTCATGGCATCTTGTTGTAGCCAAAAGGCTCAGGACAATGACACAACAAATTTTTTTTAGGTAGGTTCAATAGTTTTTTATTAGAAAAATCTAAGCAAAAATACAAAAATCAGTTTAATATTTTCACCTAACCAGCTGGTCAAATAAAACCAAAGATACTACCTTTACCTCCAAATCTTGTCTCGTGTAGCAGAGCTACCAGTCTGAGCATATGGAAGCAGAATACTTTAAGTCAACAGGCTATTTATGGGTCTCCATATTGCCCATGCACCAACCATCTACTGTTACTGAAAGGCTCAGAAATAACTTCAAGATTCTTCTTGGTGTTAAAATAGATCTATATATTTATAGCCATAAATAATTTTTTTAGGTACTCTTAGGTGCATATTAAAATAAATATGAGTGATCAGTACAAACAATATTCAGAATAGTTTAATGGCCCATAATCAGTTTTCACTTTCATAAAACAGTTTGCATATTTATAGAAAAAAAAAGGATATTTGGTTAGAGAACTCTAGAAGTTAAAGTATTTTTCTAAGTGAAGATTTTTTTATTATCCTACCATTAATCACCAGGATACTGTGAGATGTCTACAAGGTACACAGTTCAAAAATTGACACATAACAACACAAAGCTTTTTAAAGGTATTTGAAAACTCAGCAATAAAATGTGAATGATTTAGGGAGAATGAGGTGGTTTGGGTGGAATTGCTTTAAGTGTATTTATGAAATTATGTCTTTCAAGTACTTCAATCAAAATATCTAATCAAGCAAACTGAGGATAAGAGCGTCATCAAGATGCCAATGCAAGGGCTGTTTCTAAGTGACAGCAAAAGGCAAAGGCTGTTTCTATGTGAAAATGAAATGGTCAATTCCCACATGATCAGTCTGTGTAACAGCCTGACAGTAATTAATTGCATATGCACAAACTGTGATTCAGAGGAAGATTTCTCCAGAGGGTGCCTAGGGAAAAAATGCTAAGAAAGTTGGTTTAAATGATTGTATACACACATAAACCTTAGGAGCTGCAAATGCTTTCTTAAATGTGCAGCATAAATAGATTTCAAAACAAGCACAAACAGTAATGTCACTTCATAGGCAGTGCTGAAAGAACTCCAATGCTTTTGTCTCAAGCAGCTGAAAATAAAGCAGTTTTCAAAAGTCAAGATTTAAAAGAAAAAATGCACCGTACAAATTACTGTGGCAATGGCTGCAATTCATCTTGATTTGCTCATGCCCTAGTATAGAAAGATCTTACCTGCATTCTCATCCCTGGCTCCCACGTTAGCAGTGAGGCTGACATTGCTCACAACAGGACTGCTTCTGTTGAACTGAGAGCTCTCCAGTGCATGTTCCTGTTCCAGTAGCTATGCCTTAATAGTAACCTTGCGACTTTTTAATCCATGCAGTCTTTATTTTCCTGAGTGCTGGCAATGCAGCTATGTGGTGGGAGGAGACCAATCTGTTTGTTCATCCTCTCTTACAATACATTAGCAGGGTGCAAAAGGAAAAATGCGATTTTTTGCGTTGGGCAAGTAAATTGTTGTCTGTTTTCAGCCCTTCACTTTAAGTATTTGGACAGGATTAGGTATGATATAAAACTTAAATCAATATGATTCCTACATATCAGAAAATTACATAAACTAGTTGACATTATATGGGTCTGTAGTGAAAAGCTTTTGCAAAAGGAGTGCAGTCAGGAAACATACAGGCCAAGTAGTCCCTTTCCCCAATCACTAAACAGGCAAAACTGAGCACCAGAAGATCTGGGGTAAGAACTTCTTCAAATAACAACCATGCATTATCCCTCACAGGACAGCAGAAAACCCTCCAGGATTTCCTGAATCAATATTTTTAAAGCTCTTTGTTGTTTCTGAGGTATAACATGAATAGCACGCCTGGGCACACACTGAAGCTGTAAGTCACAGTGGGACTGTCTGGGACCCACCTGCTGTACTGTCACACGGAGAATGAACAGCCACAAATGAAGTGTGATGAGCACAAGGACATGAGTTACTAAGTTCAGCTCAAAGAAAGGAGCTACAATGGTGTTGCACTGGGGAGAAAGAGTTTCAGATCATGAGAGAGGACAGAGGAAAAAAGGGGTTAATTTCAGAAATCCTTTGAATTAATCTCTCGGCTGTACTTTCTCCAAACCTAACTCATTTTTCCAGGCTGAGAGTTCCTCATTGCTGACACAGAGAGAAGTACCCAGTATTTGGTAGGAAGAGAGAGATAAGTTAAGAGCATTACAGAGCCAGTGCAATGCTAACGCAAAGTTCAAAACCTCTCTTCTTTAGGAAAACTCCCTTAAAGGTCCCTGTAGCATCTTTTCTGCCTGTTCTCTTCTGCTACTTCTAATAATAATGGGTGCATATGGACAAGCATGATAGCAATCCACTTTATAATTCCTGTCTGATTTTCTGAGCAAGCCATAGTCTGCCTCCAGAAATCACAGTTTCACAGTGAGTGGGTATCTCTGGAGTTATGCAGAACATTTATATTAAGCATCAAACTTTGCCTGACTTTTAGAATTAAATTTACTAAAATGACTGGAGCTTGCTCACAGTATGACTGAGGTTGGCAGGGATCTCTAGAGGTCATATTGTCCAAACCCTGCTCAATCAGTAGCCCTTAGAACCAGTTGCCCAGGATCATGTCCAGGTGGCTTTTGAAAACCTCCAAGGAGGTAGACTCCACATCTTCTCTGGGCAACCTGTGCCAGTGCTCAGTCACCCTGCCAGTAGGAAAGTGTTTTCTGATGTTCAAAGGAAACTTCCTTTGTTTGAGTGTTTGCCCATTGCCTCTTTTCTTGCCACTGGAAAGAGCTTGGCTCCATCTTCTTTGCACAGGTATTTACGTAGATTGGTAAAATCCCCCTGAGCCTTCTCTTCTCTAGGGTGAACATCCTCTCTACCAGAGAATAGCTCTCCAATTTCATCTTCCTCACTAGCCTGTACAAACTGTACACGTGCCATACCAACCTTATCTTACTCAAGACTGTTCAGGGATGAGGGAGCCCAGAAGGGCTGATCTATGGAGAAGGCATCTGAATCAGACTCTCTAGATGAACTGGCAGGTTTGATAGACACCCAGTAGACAACAGATACCCTGGCCTACATCTCAAACATTTACACTGTCACAAAAACAGATTCTTCAATGTCTAAATTCAGCATTGAGTTGAAGAATGTTAAAGAATACTGACAGCAAGCAAATTTGTCAAACTGTCTTATAGTTACCTCTGCTTTAGTTAAGGCTCCTGCATTTAACTGACAAATTTAGGAACATGGGTCTGGAGGGGACTTCCTGGATAGCTGAACCTAGTTCCCTGTTATCAGATACAATATGTTACACTTGATGGAATTTGATGTCTTCTTCACAGAAACAACCATGAAGCCCCATAATATTTCATTTATTTAACTAGCTTGTTTTGCTTATTAGTCTGCTGACCATTACTTATTTTGTCATGTAATGTTAATTGACTCAGTGCCTGAATGTTTGATTAGAGGTTACATTTTGTTATCTACATATTTCAAAGCAAAACTCAGATCTATACTGTCATTATCTTTAGTTGGATTAGTAACTGGTGAAGAAATTTGTGAGCTTCAACATCTTTTAATGACAGATTCTGTTTTACATTCCTCTCTACAATAATGTTGCAGAATGAAATCTGACACCCAGGGGATTTTCCACAAGCATTAATTCTGAAAAAAAACCCCAACTTTTTCATGCTTGAAGTGCTTGATCCAAACAGAATCTGTTTTATTGACATAACTAGTTTCACCACAAATTATCCTATCGTTTCAGGCAATGTTACCAGCTCTACTTACCTCCCTTTTGAATAACCTGTACTACTCAGTTGACTCCAGTTATTGTTTCTGCTAGGTTTTTATTACCCCTAGATTCTCTGTGCAAACATCTTGCACTAGTAGGTAAAGTTTGTCCATTTTCTTACCTATGTTCCCACTATTTGTATACAACCATTTTGCTTATTTCTACTTATTGTTTCTTGTGCACTTAGGTTTCTAGCTGTACTTCAGAGAACTGAATTACCTACTAGACTTCCATTCTTATGATCAATTAGGATTCGCTAAACTTTGAAGTCTGAATGCAGAGAAAAAAGTGCAGATTAGATCTTCGTTCGAAATTTAGTAGAAATGTCTCCATTCTTTCTGACAGGTTTTTGATCATGCTCTTAGTGCTAGGTTTATGTGCTTAAAATATGACAGAACTCTGTGATTTGGGGTGGAGAACAGCTCTGCTACTACCCCCCTGCAGCCAGCACAAGCCAATAGCAATGGAGCTAAAACTCAGCTGGCAAGTCAGCACAGGACACACCAGCTCTGCAGGACTTGGGCTGCATAATTTTTTGCTGCATTTATAGCCCACATAAACTCTGCTAACTTCTCCATCATTGCTTATTCCCACTTGCATTTCTCACCCATATAATCTAAACCCTGCATATGCATACTTTGCATCAGTTTCAGAACTAGCAATACATGATTACTTCATCGTTGAAGCTTTCCCTTCACCTGCCCACCCACACTCTCTACTGTCATTACCAGATATTTCTGTCACTTCTCAGCAGTGACCTTGTCTTCTCTTTCTGCAGAGTGCTGCAAGATTGCTGGCACTGGAGCCTGTTAATAATGAATTCAGAGCACGTTTCCAGTACCGAGATATGAAACATGGGGGTAATTTTAATAGAAACGGCATGTGATTGATGGTCATGAAAGAAGCAAAGATTTGTTAGAAATGAACCATTTTTACGTTCACACATACAATTACAAGTAGCAGTACAGACATCTAGTGTGTGAGGGATCCTTTAGTTAAACACTAGCAGACAAACTACATCCTGCAACTTTGAATTCAACTTCCTTCCACTTGCCATAGGTGTTAATCCAGTGTGTGAATAAATAACTTCCATTACAAATGGCTACAAGCAATGTTTTGGACGTAAGAGGTTTCAGAAAGTTCTGCATAAACAGAAATTCTCTGATTTCTTGTACTCTGACTTGCCACAGTACCTTGTAAAATCTATTTGGCTCTAGCTGCTAAGATCTGATGGCCTGACTTTTACAAACCAAAGAGAAAGCCTAGGGTCCTGTAGTTCATGGTAGCCTGATTTGTCTTAAAAAAAAAGGGGGGGAGGGGGCCCTTAATTTTGTTAATACAAAACTACCCTTATTTTTAAATAAAAATTTTGGAATTTTAACAACTTCTTAAAGGGGATTGCAGTGTAAGGTAACTATTGCATATTAGTACTGAAATACTTAAAATACCTGCCAAGAAAATCCTTACTTGTTTCTTCTAAAGAGGAACATTAGATTAACTGCTACAATGTATCAAGAAGGTAACCTGGGGAGAAGTACATGCATACAATAACTACAGCTACTGATTGAAAGAACTAAATTTAAAACTGACCACTTTATTATCAGCTTTAAACCAAATTTCTCATAGATGGTACTGCAGCAGCCACAGTGAAATCAAAAGAACTGCTGGGACACGTAGTGGTCGGCTGCCTCTGCACTCAGAAATAGTTTCAGGACCACTTTCTGGTATGCAAGAACACTGAATAGTCCATTAAAATATCACTGCTCATACTGGCATGGAAGAACCATTTCCCAGTCTTCACCACATACAGAAAGTTTTACCCATGTGTGACAAACTCAGCAAAGCTGACAGGTAACCATTTACCACAGATCCTGCTTTCACTCAGCGAACTCTGGGAACTGAGGTTCAGGGGGAAAAAATCAGGGTAATAAAAATTATTAATTATTTGATCATTAATTATTTTTATTTTTATTATTTATTTAAATCAGACAAAAGGTCAAGCCAACATGTATTCCTAGGCATTCAGGCCTCAAACTGGCATAAGACAGCCCTAGATTTTCCTCTTACTGAAACCTGAGAAAGAGATATAAATCATCTGTTTGTCACATTTGAGTCAGTAATGTACAAAACAGCATTGTAGGAGTGATTAACTCAGGCTAAAATCTGTTCCCATCATCGGAAGGACTGTGCACACTGGCTCTGAACTTTGCTTCAGGGGCCAACACAAAGATGTGACATGGACACTTGTCTGCAACTTTAGCCAAGACTCAGATCTGTTGAGTAAGCAGGTGCCATTTTTATACAATCAATTTTTTAGAACTCATTTTAATTCTACTGTGACCCAATGCATATGCCTAATTAAAAAGCTGTCTATTCAAAATTTTTGTGCTTAACCAGCATATATCATGTAATTACACTCAGGCAGATGTGGATTAGCAAAAGAAACTATTTCCATTTTATTTGTATTTTGCATATAGTGGTAAAAGCTATTTAAATAGAAGCATTTATTTGGGAGAGAAATAAAATACATTCCAGAAAAATCTAAAGACCTTGATTATTTGCTGATCCAGTAAACATGAAACACTGTAGATTAAAAAATGTAAATAATGCAACAGCGAAAGCATACTTAGTTATGCTGGTCATAAACTAGTAAAGAGTAGGCAAATTTTCTTCCTAGAAACAGTTTTTCACTTCAAGCATCTGAAAGCATAGCATAGATGTTAAAACTGCTACTTTACAAAAAAAGTAATTACTTAAAAGATGGTAAGTATATTGGAGGCAAGACCACAAAAAAAGAAAAAGGTCCAATTTTCAAGGCAGCCTTTTATTTACAAATTATGTAAGCTTGTTCTGTCTAAGCTTTGCTTGCGGGAACTACTTGTGCATCCTGAAATGCCTGGTGTGAATGAACTGCGTGACAGAACGTCAGTGGATCTGAAGAGCGAGATAAAAAATGTATGCCACGTTTGCATAGCTATTTGGGATCACTTTGAAAGGTGTCACTGTGTGCAGAGGCTCATGCAGAAATGAAACCCTTCTTTTTCTTTAGAAAAAGGAGGTCAAAATTTACAACACATTTGCTTTTGTACGCACATTTTATTTCTGTAGGCAGCACATCACATTTATCTAGGTAATGGCTCCCAGGAGGAGGAAAGTAGCCCAGCCAGCCTCCTGGCAGCCTAAAGGCATAAGGGTATGGAAAAGCATGATGTAAATACCAAGCAGGCCTTGTGGCCAACTGGGAATTCTGGCAATGTGCCACCTGTCCCTGGTGGAAGACATTTTCAGCAGCACTGTCAACTGCACACCATTGCCACTGCTGATTCCTGACATAAACTGCCAGGAAGGAAAAAGGGAGACGGATGAGGAGAGGAATTAGATGGAGCATTTATAAAGATGCTGCAGTGCAGTGACAAATGCCTTCATATGTTGAAATATATATATATATATATATATATATGTGTTACTGGGAATTTTTAGTAATAGGCAGTCATGTTGTGAACTGAAATGGTTAATAGAGCTATTTTATTTCTTTGAGTGATGCTAGCACCATGAGGACAAGAATAACTAGTCACATACTAAAATAGTGATTTGTGAAAGTAACAGCAGTTTGTTGGACACTTAAAAAACGAGCAAAGATAGATGAGTAGGATTAGTTTCCATTTAAAATCTATAGAGGTACAACTTGAAAATTAATTTCTATTTTAGAGATATTATGGTTTCCACGGAGATTCCTTATAACTGAAGTGGGCATTACTGCCAGAAGAGGGTCATTTTTATAACTCTGTTATCTATTTGGTAAAACTAGGATTTTCATCATTGTTTGATCAATACTTTGTTTTTCCTGCTACACTCACACAGTGCCCATCCAGGCACCTAATTCACCAGCTGACTCTCTGAGACCAGTACAAATCCGATTTGACTATCAGTCAGGTTATTAATTTAAAGCTAAGACTTAAAGCTTTGATTTGTGGATGTTTTGTGTATTCGTTGTTCAGGTCCACATTCTGCTAACTGAGATCAATGTGAGCTGCCAGCAATCAGTGTGCTTATTTCAGATCCAAACCATGGATGTGGAGCCAAACGCCAGGCACCAAATCTGAAGGCGT
Organism: Corvus cornix cornix; assembly: GCF_000738735.6. NCBI lineage: Eukaryota > Metazoa > Chordata > Aves > Passeriformes > Corvidae > Corvus > Corvus cornix. The sequence continues at coordinate 11,173,951 of NC_047057.1, read as the reverse complement.
TGTTCTGAAGTATTGATTAGCAAGGTCAGTCTACAATAACAGTAATATGCATCCAACATTCTTCCCAAAAGAAATATTTACTGTTGTCCCAGGTGCTACTTCTTATGCTATAAATTCACTACCAAACTTTATGCCGAAGAATCTGACTCTGATTAAACATCTTGTGTCCTTGATCCTGCCAGTTGTAATGAAATGTGTGCCCATTCACTGCTTCATCCTAGGTATTGGAGCTTCTCCTGTCATGCCAAACCAGAAATCCAGAATATCTGTATGTGCACTCCTAGTTGTACATATATATAGATCCTCAAATCTTGCTGTACCTTGAAAGTAGTCAACTGGGTTTACAAGGACAGCACCTTTCAGGAGACCCAGACATCAAAACATGTCTGGATCACTACAGAATAATGCTTTTGTGCAAAATTAAAGACAGGGAACATTTTATGCAGCAGAAATTAAATGTATCAAAACACTGAAGTAATTACTAGCTAAATAAATGAATTTTTTTTAATAGTCTACTACATATAAATACCTCAGTGCATTTGAAATGGAGCTATATTTGATTACCAATTAATTAACAAATGCTTATACAAATCTATGGCTAGTATATAAGTAATTTTCTACTCATAAGTTTTATAAAGGCCATTCAAATTTTAGTTTGTATGTGCTTATTTTATGCATTACCTCTATATCATCTTTTTTTTGATCATAAAATCAACAAGAAAATATTACCTTAACTTCAGAGAGTTTCTCACATAATTTCTATACCAAAAGATCCACTCAATAGTTTTTCAGGTATGTATAAATATATTACTTGCTTTAAAATTGCATAGTAAAGATAAATAGTGGCGTCCCTTCAGGTTCTCTAAGGCTTTACAGTACTTTTCCAGGTTAATAGAGGGTAATGTATTATCAAACTGACCTTCCTTCCAAGCAAATGTTGGTTGCCTTAATATCTCTAGAGCCTCTTTCACTGCCAAGCACTCGTTTTCAAGGACAATATATTTTTACTCTTTGCAAAACAATTTAACACCTTCACCACTGAATAACTACTCTTTCACTTTCAGCTGATCTTTGAATACTACACTGAGTATAAACTACAAAATTCAGCTTGCATAATATTTTTTTTTGGTAGGAAGAAGGAGGCAAAATCATTAACAAAAGTCCCACCAAGCTCCTTCTTTAAAACTGTTTTATAACACACAGAAAACTCCAGCCTTATAATAGTTAGGAAAAGGTCACTTTCTACCCTTTTAGCTCTCCGGCTAAGAATCACATTCTCCTTTTATGAGGATTATCCAATCTCCCACTAGCTGTTCTTCCTCCTTGCATGTCTTGTCCACCTTCTCTATTTTCTGTTGTGGTTTCTGAGAGAGAGGAGAATTTGTGGTGCTCTTGTATGGTTTATAGCACTGAGGAGTCACAATATTGTTGGGACTTCACTTCCACTGCAGTAAATATATGACCAATAACAATACCATTGCAGGGCAAATACTCCATCATTTTTGAGTGCAATGTAGGGGTTCAGTTGAATGTTTAGATCACAACACTTGCCACAAACTGTGCTGCAATATGGATACATCAATTGCCGTCCAGAAGTCAAATCTGAGATCTTATATATAAAGGGGCATTAAGCCTGTTATGTATGAGAACACGCCATATCTTCCTCTTTAGAAAAGAATTAATTTTCTGGATGTCTAAATGTATCAATTTGTTAATTAGCTAATGAATAAAAGTAAATTAAAATGTGTTATTATGAATGACTGTGATGCCATATCAAACTATTTGTTCAGACCATGAAAAAAGCAGTCTCACACTATGCCTGCCATCTCCCAATGTTCCCTGTGAATCATTTCAAGGGTGGCCTGTAATTAAAAAGACCTTCCCAAAATTGTCATTGTATCTAATTTTTCCTCAAAAGGCTACCACTTAATGTCATTTGCTACCATGCAGTATTTTTATCCTGCTCCTGACAAAGTAGGTGGCACCATCCGTCCTGAGAGTCTATTGCTTTTATGTCCATCAAAAATCGAGATCAAGCTGTAGCCACCCATCCCATTGGAGATGCTAGCCGTAGTGGTAGAAGGTGATTCATGGAAAAGTTCTCTCAAGCATATTATATGCACAACTTCCTCTTCTTTGGAAAGCCTGTAAAAATGGAGGGAACTGGGACAGCCACTCCATAAACTTCCTTCTTAGAAATGCTGCATGAGAAGTGCACAAAGAAGGGCAAGAGTGCCATGTGTTAATGGATGCAGCATGCTGGAGACAGGGGATAACTAAGGGTGAGCAATGGATGAGAGTGTGTGCTGTGGGTTACAGGAATAGAAGGAGCAGGAGGAATGTGGGACAAGAATGCCAGCAGCAGAGTGATAGAGAAAGCAGAAGCTGTGCACCGGGTGCTCTGTTCTTCCCTGTCTTTAAAAATACCCTAACTGGCTGCCTGTCTAAAATCCCTGTCCTGCTTCAGGAAGGCACAAACAGACTGGAGGACACTAGTGAATCCTGCTTGAAAAGTTAATGTTTTTAAAATGGATGGCAATTCACATTAAAACTCCTTTTGTTATTTCTGCTTCTTATGGCATTTTAAGGATAAAATTATTAATTTTTCAGACTTGTATGCAAGCAATGCTCACATACAGGCACAACCAGAAAATGGTTTCCAGACAAAAAATACAGTCAGGTGTCAGATGCTTATATGTCAACTGCAAATTTTAGAAATACAGTGAAATTACACAGTTATTATTTTCAATGGGGATTATAATCAGAGAAACTCAGGTACCTAAGATCAAACTAAAAAAAACCCAAACAGCCCGGGGTATAAAAATGAAAGTACAGCTTCTTGTCTATTTTAGCTCTCTCTGCATTTATTACAAACTACAAGTTCAGAAAAGAAACCCAAAACTGTCTTTGTAAATCACTCAAACCAGAGATGGGGCTGCTGACACTAACAAGAGAGACATCACCATAAATAATGTTGTCCTAATAGTAAAGTGAAACATTGCTGGGTGAATGAATGCAGTGTTTCTTTGACCTAGTGCATTTTGATTTCATGGATTTTATGATGATGTATCAGGGAGACTTAATACCTGTTCAATACAATAAACAATAAAGAACAATAAACCAATACCCAAAATAGAACAAGATTTTACAATAATTGATAAAAATGTACTAAATATTATAATTACAAAATATAATTTTTCCCTAATTTTATACCATTAATAGCTGATACATTATGTTTTCAATTAGTATTTAGAAGAAAGAATTGCATAATTTTGAAACTGACAGTCCTTTAGCCATTTTCACCAAGGAATCCAAAAATTGTTTGGCCTTGACAAATTTTACATACATAAAGATGAACCAATCAATCAATGCATTAAATGTCTAGTGAGCCTGTAATACTGTAAACTGCTATTGAAACATTGTCAAGGCTTTCAGGGCTAATGAATAAGTGGAATTACAATTAAACACAGTGAAGAAAATATTCGGAAGAGTTCTATAATTTTATTTTTATTGAGAATGAAACTATCCAGTCTTTTCACAATCCTTCCAAAAAGATGTGTATTTGTATCTCTTATGCCAAAACTATTGTAACAGCACTGCTAGCATTCCCATGGCAAGGAGTATTCTGATTAACTGAGACAGTAGAAGGGGTTTATGAAAAAAAACCTAAAGTGATTCCATGTTGTTAATGTCCCTATAGCACAATTTCTAACACTACTTCTATGAATTATTCAAGATGCTAGGGATAACTAGTGTGAGTGCTTCTTCTCAGTGTGCTTATTTCTTATGTGACAGACACCATAAAAAGAGAGGACAGTAACTTTGATATTAACAGTGACCATATTTTCGTTCTCTGACTTCACTGTCCTCCCAGATTTATTGCAATGAGCTGCAAACTAAATGCTGAATACCACAACTCCACCTAGTAGAACTCATCTAAAAGGTACTTTTGGAAAACAGAAGTATGCATATTTTCACACTTATTCATATATCTTCAGCTAGCTTCAAAAACAGTACTGATTTAGAAGGAGAATAAGTGGTCCCTCCAGTCTAAAAAATGGAGAGCATGTTTTAGATTCTGAGGCAATCTGGAATTTATAGAACAGCAAGCATAGCTATTTCTCTGGTGCAGAGCTTCTGATAAGCAGAGGTGGCACATTTTCTTCCAGTTATGTTCACTTGGGCTTGAAGGCACAGGACAGCCTTCACCCTGACAGAGCAGAGCGCATCTGTCCCTGGGTCCAGTTTTAGGCTGCTGCTATCAGAAGGAGCCCCATAGCACCAGAGATCCCTCAAAGCCAGCCTAGTACAAGGGAATAGTGGAACAGATAATGTCAATTAAGTGACATGGAAATAGAGAAAAACCAAATACTATCAGCAATGGAAGGAGAAATAAAATGATGTGAAGAAATTGTGAGACAAATGCCTCTAATATCAGTGCCTACTGTCCCCCATGCCGGCCAAGGAAGCTGAAAGGCATTTCTGTATTTGCACAGTCCTTGCCTGTCCATAGATAATCTTACAAACAGCATGGTCCCCAAACCTACTAATGACTTTATCCTGTCATTCAAAAAAATATCATCATTAAAATTTGTAATATCAAAGATGAGGTTCAGGTCCAGTTGCAAGCCTTCTGCATGCCCATGCTTCTGTTTGCACATAACAGATGTGCTTCTGTTCCACTGGAAGGTTCTACTTTGGATTAGAACTATTTTCTCAACTCTCTCCTCCCCACCCTCTACATTTCTTCTGTAAAAGGAGTCTTGCCCTTCCCCCAACACGAAAAGTAGAATGAGTACTTGTCTGTATGGTTATTTTTGTAGTAGTTATTTTGTAGTTAACGGGAATCTGCAAAAGCGAGACTGTTTAAGATGAATGATAATATATTCTTCTTTTTCACTGGCACAAACAGAATCCATTTGGGAAGAATGCTCTTGAGGCATAACGATGATTTTGAATACCTAAGTAAAATCCAGATGTGCTTAGATACCAACAAGATGTGAAAGAGATTAAAAACTGTTGCCATTAAAAGAGAAATTAGTTACATGAGCATTCTGCAATTTCCTCAAATATCTTGCTATCCCACATTAAAAGACAGATGCACTGCCTAATTCAAACACAAAAATACGAGGTGTGCCTTCATCTAATGGAAGAATAATACTGTTGCATCAAATTGACTGAAATGCAAAGAAATGAAAGAAAAAGGAGTGAAAATTATCTGAGCGTAATGTGATTTTTCTCTTTTACAGATAAAACAGGATATAAAATAATATCTGTTTAGATAAATAATAGTAATAAAATAGTAAGGCTATGGTGCATGAGAAATTTAAATTACTCTGAAGGAGTAGGTTCTATATTCAGCCTGTCCCTAAACCCTGCTCTTGCAGTATACAAACAGAGGTCACAAAAAAGTTGTATCTCCTGTAATTTCTAATAGCTGGGAGAAGAACTTGCTGTCACTGCAAGAAAGAGTATAAATCTTGCTGCAGTCTGTTGAAGTGGATGCAATTATACTGTACAGGTATTATGCATGGCTCTGCTTGTCCACTGGACAGGGCTGCTTGCATTGCCATGGGAAGGCTGTCAGAAACTGACTAAACACACTGACTTTCTCCTTCCAGTCTTGACTCTGAGAGAGATTGTTTCAAGTAGCTTTTACGATTTTTATTATATACTTCAAATTTGGGGTAATCTTTTGGAAAATGATAGATTAAAGGTTGTCTACACTGTCTTGATTGTGTTTGCATTGTGCAAACAGATTCTGATACAGTCTTTATTGAGATGACACTTTATATTTTATTCTTTGCTACAGGGTCTTTGTTCTAGTCCCTCCTTTTTACTGTACTTGGCCTGGCTGTTTCCCCCACAGCTGGGTTTTCAGTTATGTGAGATAGAGAGGGAGAGAGAGAGAAGGAGAGGGGGAGAGAGACAGAGCATGAGCCAGCCTGATGTGGCTTGCCATGGCCACTGCCACTTCTGCACAACCAACTGGAGACCCAAATCAGGGAAAGCCTGGGTTTCCTGTCAGCCTGTGGTAAACCATGTTCAACACAGAATTCATACTGGAGAAAAAATTAGCTCCCGATTCTGACACACACATGCAAAGTGAGACTACAATCTAAGTGTGGATATATTTTTATGTGGAAAAGATGAAATCCTATATCCCTGGGACCAGGCTGATCACACCTAGCTTGGGGTTAGGTAGAAGACTTTCTCAGTCTGTGGCAATTTTTCTGGAATAGTTAAATTAAAAAACCCTCTAAAAATTAGAAACATTGTGATTTTGTTTCTTCATAGAATGCTCTTAAGCTCATAATATTTTCAATTTGAATTTTTTTTAACATCCCTCCAACATTTTTGGAAAAATATTACTTCCAGTTGACTTGAAATGATAAGTATTATGACCTAGCAAAGATGAATTCATTATTCTTGTAGCAAACAAAATGATTAAAGTATCACAATCCTGCTTTCAGAACTGAATGGACTATTGAAACATAGTATTTACAACACTGCACAGTATGAAATAAAAATCCATCCGCTCAGCACCTTGGTTGGAGTAGAGTTTTTGACACAAACAATTTCTCAAGTACAATTCTTATTATCCCTATTTCTCCAAACAATTCAGAACTATTTTTCAACTGTGCTAGAAACACTAGAATCTCTTATATAATAGTCAACGGCATCTTTTGATGCAACCAAGTTTGGCCTAAAAAAATACACTCTTGTCTGATATGCAGAAAATAATTGGAACAGGACAGAATAAAAAGATTAAAAAAAAAAAATCTAGCAAAAAAAGGAAGCTTTTTTGAACTCTGAGTAATGATGCTGCCATTGTGACCTGCCTGGAAAATGACCAGAGATGATATGAGTGTTTTCGACTTCTCCTATCTGTGTTAGAACAACTCCGTCCCACTAAAATAATACAACCTTCTTAAGTGATATTAAAAGTATAAACACAAAATGTGTTTATACTTAAAACGTGATCAATATTTTCATACCACGTGTAGCACTGCAGTGTTGCATAAATTTCCTGTGGAATTTGGCAATCTACCCTCAATTCCACTTGTTAAATAAACAAGGTTAAGTACACGTGTGGTTTCTAGTGCCAGTGACAAGGTCTGACAGGAGGCAGTGTCTTTGCTGTGGCTGGGTGTCTTCCTCTTAAATTGCCTGAGGAGAGCCTGCCTGAGCACACCAGGCTGCTGTGTGGCACACAGACTTTTGTGGAGATTTCAGTGGAAGAAAGTCAACCAGAATCCACAAACAAGATGACTACCAAGAGTGCTGGCTGAGGCTCTGCCACATACCAGGAAAATAATCCTGGTAACATGATAGTGATAGGGGTATGATTAATGCTGCCCACCATATCTAGTGTGTCTTTCACTCACGAACAATGTTTCTCCACTTCCCCCTTACAAGAAAGCACTGACAGATTCTCATCATTACCTCAATTTCCTAATTTTCCAGTTTCCCACCTCTTTCTGATGCCTTTTTTGAATCACCCCAGTACAAAACAACCGATTTTTTTCTGTGCTCTTTCAGCCCTTCACAATGTTACAGGCTTAGCTCTGACAGCTTCTTCAGAACTGATGGGTTTTCAGGATTCAAAGGCATGATTTCAGGCCAACAATCATGAACTGATGATAGCCTTTGCTAATTGAGACGTTATTTTGCTTATGTAAAAGTGGATAGATCACAAAGAACAGCAGCATAATCTAAGATGCTGCATGACTGACTTTTAACCTATGAATAAATTCTCAAGGAATAGCTATCAAGAAAGGGTGTCCAATATTATCTGACTTTTCCCCAGCAGTACTACAGGTGATGCTCAGTGTGGGGTATGCCCAGCCCCTGCCCTGGAGGGATCTCTGCTGAGATAAGAGATTTTGTAATCGCCCAGCAGGACTCCCTGGAAAGGCAACCACTTCTTTGGTCACGGCAAGAAAAGACAGACCCACAATCCTTTAGGAAACCCTATGCAGATCCTTCGTAACCCATTGGTCCTCACCCATCCCAGATCCTCTGTAACCCATTGGTCTTCACCCATCCCGTGTCCCTATAAAAGCAAGTCCTCTGGCCCCTGTGGCTCTCAGAGAGGGTTCTTGTCCCTGGCTTTCCCCTTCGCCGGAGGGGACCCACAATAAAGCTACCTTCGTGCGGAACCAGCCACACGAGCCTCTCGTCTCTCTCTCTGGTCCGGCTTGGCCTGGAGGCTGCCTTGCAGAGCTGAGCTGGAATCACGAGCTGACAATCACTAAAGAGTTGACAGCCTCTGCAAGGGCCCTCCTGCCAGCTGGTGAGGGAAGACACCGGGCCTCGGGAAGGCGATTCCTTTCGGGACCATCTCCCCGGACCGGTCACCTCTTCCTGGGTCAGAGCCGCTGACCCCACACCAGCTGTAATAGCTCAGTACGGCAAAGAAAGTCTCAGTAAATACTACATACAATGATGCTGATTTTAATGCAGAAGAGATTAGTTTAATACAAAGAATTGTAATTTACGTCAATTTGGAGCTGAAAAAGAAGGCAATACACCAAAAGCAGTAAAACTGCCAGTGTTTAAAAGATCTGTACTCACATCACTGCTCTCAGACCTTTCTTGCAGAGCTCCTTTCTTCTTTTCCTTAGTACCTTGCCCTCCCCCTCCTGCCTCCTACATGCTCACACATGCATAGAAACACCCACTCTCCAGCCATTTCTAGCATAAAATTACTGCCTTTTCTCCCTGCCTCCCCACAGAACAAAAACAAACTATCTCATCTTCAGCTTCAGCATATCCTAGTCCAGTCAGTTTTCTCCCTGTTCTGCACCCAGCCTCTGGAGATTGGACCCACTTCTCCCCTCTCCACAAGCCAGTCACCCCCTGAGGCTGATAGCTGAGACCTGGCAAAACACTGAAGCTCCAGACACCAAGAATTTGTCTAAGCTCCTGTACACAGCCCTCACTTATCTGGGCATGGCAGCAGAGCAGTTTTTAGGGGACCCTGGCTCCACCACCGTGGCCCCGATTCCCTCTGGTACCTGCTGAAGGAGGAGCTGAGGAGGGGCAAGCAGTGCCCAGGCAGCTCCCACTGCTGCAAACACAGAGCATTCAGGAGCAGCAGGGCACCTCGAGCTCCACCACCATCCACCGACTCAGAGACAACATCACTCTTATGTGACTGCCGGACGGGAGAATACCTTTGTGGGGCAGAGAGGGAAAAAGCTGGAAGAATTTTTCCAGGGGCTTCTCACTTTCCATCAGGATTCACTTCATGCCCGCCTCCTAGTCAGAAAAGTGCTCCTTATGTCATTCAGAAATTTTCATTACAGGTCTTTAAACAAACAAGCCATTTTTTAAATGTCAGAATCATCAATTACAAAGAGGCAGTTGCATAAGTGCTGGAACAAACTTTGCTCTTACAAAGGCTACGTGAGCAGCTAAACAGGGTCAGATGAGAGGTGCATCTGTGCTAATACCCTGATTCTGGCAACAGACAGTGAAAGATGGTTTTAGAAGTGAACTTCTAATAAAATTGCCTCAAATGTCTCTGTAACTCCCCATTAGTTAAAGGTTTGCAAAGCTCCTCAAATATGATTTATATGCCTGGAAATGTTTTGTCATCTCTAATTTAACTCTGGATAGTTTTACTTCATGCCACACATCAAATTATAAAACTCAACACTGACAAAAATACTGATCCACGTGCGATTGAGAACAGCTTTTTCTTTTAATATACATTGCTCAGTTGGACTTTGACTGTATTTGGCCTTAATACCTCAAGCTGCACTCCATTAGGCTTCTCTTCACTAACATTTTTAGCAGTTATGATAGGAGTTGCTAACTTCAATAATTATTGGACTTCACTAAGTTCTAAAATGACTATTTCTCCTTTTGGATGAGGAAATTCAGGTACATAGATGTAAACAAATTTGTTCAAGCAAAATGTCTGCTAACTTTCAACAAAGATATTTCCCATTCTAAATATACAGAAGAAATTTTATCTTAAAATTAATTACTTAATTTATTCTTAAAGTCCTGAAGAGTTTAAAATTTGTTCTCAATGGTTAAAGCCAAAAAATGAGGGGAATTTCTGAACTCTCAGATTTTAATATAGATACAGATTGTATCTGGTTGCACAAATCTATTAATTTTTTAATACAAAATGAAAATGAAAATCTGAAACTCAGATAAATACTTTTTGTTTTGATAATTAAATTGTATAATAAGGCCCTATATGCCAAACCAAAAGAAAATTAAATGTGGCATGGTTGAGGATATTGAAAAGTACAGTTCTAGATTATTTTCATCATGCAGTATTAAATTCTCACTTTCCCTGTCATCTCTTTATATAGTGAGACCTCCTTCTGGCTTCATACATCATTCTTCTTAAGAAACAAGATGTCATTATTTATTGAATGAAATAGTACATGAGAAGAGGATGACTATTACTTTCAATGTATATTTTTGTCTGTTCATACAAATAGCCAAATCATGTGAGACAGATTAATCCGATAGAAGAAAAGTAATTTCTGCAACTGCAGCATTTTTGGCAGCCACTGAGTTCAGCACACACTGCTTACTCAAGGTGCAACTTGCAAAACTTACAAAAACTGTCCTAATAAATACCAGGCTTATGGTAATATATTTATCATCTCCTGGTCTATGTAAAATGTCCTAGTGGCAGAATCTGCAGATTTTGCATGATGAAGTTCATACTGAAGAATGAATTTATGGGCTTCCTAGAACCAGTCATACACAAGTGTTTATGACAATATGAACACTAAAATTGCATAAAGGTGTATTAGGAGGTGATAGTGGACAGAATAAATAATTTAACTTTTTTTGCCTTTGTATTTTGCATACTGAAATAAGTATGACATAGTTTTAGTATCCTTCCCTATGCTTTTGATCTTTGTGGCCATTTTTTCCATGGAGTCAGACCTTGAACTAAAAAGAATGCAAGACTGCAAATACTTGAGTAATTTGTGTCCAAATAGCCTCCTTGCTTTTTCACCTTTACTCTTTCACATTTTACTTTACCATATTTCTTGATTTCTGTATGATCTCATTTTCTGCTAAACATATAGCACCTTTGAGCACCAGAAGGTCTCCATTGACTCTTTTTATAAAAGAGACTGAGGCTCATGCCTTAGGTTAAACAGGTTGTGTATGTCTTGTGTTTATGGTTTGTGTTGCATTTGTCCATAAGAGACAGGATTTTTGTATTATCATAGATCGTATTTCCATTATGCCCTCCCTTCCCATTAAATTACTTCACTGTTGGTTCCTGGGTTAAACAAAAACATAACTGCAGGGAGAATCTGGTCAAAGCTGAAACAGCTGGATAAAAGACAGTAAGTGCTGTACATGTGGAATCTAGCATTGCTGGACAGAGCTCAGCCATCTCTAACCAAGTATCTTCAGCTTTCTATAGCTGGTGCTGGAAGAGTTGCTCTAATGGCTTAAATACTAGAAAAAACTTATCACATATAAGCAGACCTGTTCACATACTCTCTCCTGCAGAGGATTATGTGGCTTATGGTTACATAATCCAGAATTTCACCTATTTACATGTCCAGTATTTTACTGTTTCAAGTAGCAAGCACACGTTGTCACTCTTGGGACTGATAAACATAGATCAAAACATAGTGTCAAATGTGAACTTCTTTCAAAATGAAGTAAGTGCCATAAACCAAGTGTATTACGAGTTGTCTCCTGTGTATAAATATGGATTTTATCAAAGCAAAATGAAAGATTGGTGTTCTTTTCAGATTCTCCTGCATTTCTGTGTAATATGTGGACTTGAAAAAAATGAGCGACTCACTTCAAAATGACTTTTGAAGAAAATTCACCACAGGAAAGAAAACAAATTACATGTATAATATTCAATCCTAATATTGGCATATTCTTTATGGTACCAATAATATATGAAGCAAAATATTGTAAGCGCTAGAGATGAAAATGAATTTATAATCCCCAGTATTTGGTTGAATTCAATCATCAGACTTCTTATAATGTTGTTGTCTGAATAGTTACATGAGAAAGAATTAAGCCTATTAATTTTAAAAGGGTTTCTGTTGCTTCTTTTAAGTATTCATAAAACCACAAATATTAGTTTTGAATTAGGCCAGGGGAAACAAATACTCTTAAAACTGTCAGAAAAGGATTATTATTGCAGTAATTAATCAATCTCTAATAGATGATAAAGAAAACCAATGGGGTCTATTAACACACTCCTTGTTGAAGGAGGAATGAGGTTGTTGAAGGAGGTGTCTAATGTCATTTGAAAGAGCCTTTGGCATTTGAGATATATGTGACCTGCAGGTACCACACAGGACTTACAAGAGAGTGCTGCCTGGAAAGGCAGGAGGAGGCCAAGTGGGATCCCTGGAACCTTTAATGGCACTGGACACCTATGTTTATGCAGCTGAACTGCCCCCGCATATTGGTAGTCTCAGAAACCTCCTGGAGGAAACATTTTCCTCCCTATTGCCACCCTTCTTGTGGATATATCTTCCTTACTGTCTTGCTTTGAACCACCTTGAGTTAAGGTACTAAGCCTAAAACTTGAGATAGAAGATTCCCAAAATTTCTACATTATGGCAGACTTTAGGACTAAACCTCAAGATATGGAGTCAGAGACCACAGAGCTCCATTTTTGCTAACAATGCAAGCCCAGAATCATCTCATGAAGTGAGACAGTGTGTGATGTGGAGAGAAGAATTTCCCAAGAATTTTTAAAAAAATTGTTCCTGTGACTTAAACAACATACTGTCCATTTTCAGAAGCATTTTGAAGTCCAGCTTAGATGCTCTGCTACAATTGCTCTTTCAGTTTGCATAAATAATTTTAATTGAAGACTTCAAGGGAATAGACAAATGACAGGGCTAAAAAGAATCAAAAGCTCTCTTCATATCTCGAGGAATGTCTGTTTGTAGGCAGTACTTAACAATGCTCAGTAGCTCGGAGAGGCAGCGCAGACTCAAGCTCTATCGGGCAGAACAGATACCGACATGTGGATTTTTTGCAACTCAGAGAGAACACAAGGGTATGGATTTCACACCAGCCAACTAAAAAATCTGACAAGGTACACACAAAGACCCCAGATATAGACAGTAATAGTGTGTGGTATACAAAATATGGATACTGTTTTTAGTCTAGGCTCATCTCTGTCCTGGCTAGCATTCAATGAATACCTCACAATATAGTGAGTATCAAAAGAAGGAAAATATGAAGGAAACATTAAAGTAAGAACCGCATGGAGACTAAAATTCAGTAACTTTGTGACAAAAGTAGGCACCTTTCCTAGTCCTTTGGTTAACATAAGGAGAAATTTACAGATATTACTGTGACTGCTGTACCAAGTTATGTGAAAGCCATAGAAACATAAAAAATATAATGGAAAATCAATCTTAGAAAAAAGTAGCACAAACACAAAAAATTTCTAGCAACCTAAGTACTACCTCCTGATCTTTCTAATTACATGCAGAACTCAATGAATTGCCTGCCTTAAAATATGAAAAAAAGGGGAATTGAAAAAGAATCTCTTAATTGCTATTAATATTCCTAAGAGGCAGGTATTAGGTTTACTGTCACCATCACACATTTAAAACCACAAGTCATATCCATTTCCACAGTGAAAGTGAGTCTTAATATATGATATCAAATAAATAATAAGACTGGCATTTTTTTTCTTTTCTTCATGTTTGAAACCCCTTAAATATAATGTGGTCATGCTTCAGCACTTTCCTCTGTGACAGGGGAATAGAAGATCTATCCTGTAAAATTTAAGATTCACATTTAGTCCCCTTTAAAGAACAAACAATTAATTAACAGTTTTGCTTTAAAGATTTCTGGTTACATAGAGACTCAGGTTAAAATTGTGAGGACCAGCAATACTGATAGATTGTTAAAACAGGGTTAATTTTAACTACACCTCTTGAATGGTTTTGGCATTAGTTATATGATGTGCAATTTTTTATGGTGAGAAATAAAATATAAAGTTAAATGGGATGTTGTGTGCTACAAAAAGGGGAAAAAAAAGGTTATATCTGTTTGTTTTAGCTATGAATTAGCTGGGCATCTATTAACTCCATCCTCATGTCTGGTGTAAAAACCAAAGCACTCACATTGTGGTTCCAGAAAATCTCCTCTGTGGTTCCTCTCAATCTCCTTGACTTAAAAAAACAAATTAAATTGTGAAATGAAAGAAGAAGACTGGTACTGAAAAACCAGGCTGAGGTTTTAACAAATAGTTACTCTTTGTATGTCTCACAAACAAGAAAATGTAACCAGCACCACTGGTGGAAGGAACTGTAGATTTTGGTTGTATCTGATGCAAATATAGTACTTCTGCTGTGCTTTGCACCATTTCATCATCTGCCTGGAGGATGCTGGAATACAAGCAGTAAATATAACACAAATTCACACTGACTGGCCTAACGTGGGTGGGAGAAATCACTCTCTCTGATGCCTGAAGTAATTTGTGTTATTGCTGTTAGTTACTTTCCAAACAGTTAATTTTTGTTCTCTGAACTCCATGGGATGATTAGCAACATATGGAGACAGAGAGAGATGTGCAGTCTCAGCTAGACTAAAACATCAGATAAAACATCCTAGCTTCCAAATAAAGCAGGGGTAGTAAGGGAAGCTGATAATACAAGCTGGTTTTGTATGTGCTGCTCTGCTCTCACAGTCCTGTCTCACCTGGAACCAGCTTGCAGCTGCAAGACTGACATTTCATGAGGCCTTGGTGCATATTAATGGAGTGTTTTAGCCTGGGGAGGCATAACAGCAATGAAAAGATAGTGCTTCCTCAGCAGCCCAACTAGTAGCCCAGCTCCTCATGCTCCTAACACCATGCCTTAACTTTGGGAGGCCAGTTTTCCTAGAGCCACTGGATAAGGAGGTATCAGGCAGGTGAGATAACTAAATTTCAGCCAGCTTGTGGTACTGTGGAAATCAAGCCCTACACGTATGTGACAGGCTCCTGGTCAGTGTGCCTCTCGAGATGGCAACTGTGGCAAACAGTTGGCTACCAAGGGCAGAGAATGTTGTAAAAGAGATTATCAGTTGGGTTTTGACTGACAGTACATCAGAAGGACATGACAGGTTTGAAAAAGAGCATGTGGTGTGTGGTCTTGATACTTGGAGTAATGTTCTGAAAGTATTAATATTTCCAGATGACTGCCAAAACATAGATTTTAATTTTAACATATTTGCTTCTTTGGACTGAAGGCATTCTTTGTGCATACATAGTTCATCTCTTCTGTTGCTCAAACTAGACAGCTTGTATCTCAGCTGATCTCACATTAGATGAGATGATGGTTTGTTCACATGATCTGACAATGGATAAACGGAACAGAATTAAGGATCTCTTTGAACTTGTAAAAATACACCCTTTGCAGATATCCCCAATTCCTTCTGTCTTGAGTACTCCACTTTTTATAAAGGTTGTAAGATATTAGCCTTACTGTGAAAAAAGTACGCATTAATGAAACTAGATAATTATTGCCTAAGCCTAGTGACATTGTAGGGTCAACCACCTGATAACGGCTTTGGGTTTGCTCTTACTCACTTAAATAATAACATTTAAGTCTTTATAGATCAACAAGTGTGGTTTCTCCAATTTGCTTACATTTAAAGTAACCTCAACTTCTTGAAAAATTCATCATATGCAGAAGATTGTTATGGTCTTGACAGTACATCCACAGACAGCAGCAAGGCCATGGGTCACTCCTTCCAGCATTTCTATCAGCTCATTCCCTTTGGAGATCTCTAAGGTGCAGTAGAAATTCTGAGTGGTAGATGTGGGACCAATCCCTAGCTTTTGTCTCTAGGCTTCATCCTATCACAGTCATACAAAAGTAATAGATGTCTGTTTATATGGTAGGTGTAGACATCTGTATTGTAGACAAGTATATTTGTTAGCTGAAACTTATCTTTATGAATTTCCATCTCTAAAATAGATCAATCAATATAGAAAAACTACCATTCCCGAGAGAACAACATCTAAAAAAGCCCAATTCTGCATTGTTTACAGATGATTTAGCATCTTAAAGCTGGCCAAGTATATGCTTGGCAGATGAAATGAAAAAATATGTTTCCCCTTTCTTGATTCACACTGTTGAGCTATGACATTTCACCACACATTTATGTTTCTGGAAAGTTCAACCTGCAATGACCAAAGATACTCATCATCCAGAAGGGTCATCACCAGACTCCAAGAACCACTTGAGCACCATGTCTTTGAACTGTTCCCTGGAAACTTTCAGCAAAGGAAATGAAGCTTGCTGAAATGTGGAGAGTGAGAATCTTTCCCTGAGCATGATTATGTGGGAGTGTTTCAGTTTATCCAGTCCATTGAATAACCTTGAGAATCGTAGGAGAGTTCTTGCCTTTGCAGCTTGAGCTTTTATCTAACTCAGCCACAGGCCTAAATCTTTGTTTGCCTTAGAACAGCAGTCAGTCAAAATCAGTCACTGTACAAAAATCTTTTCATGTAGATGCAGTCTTTTACCAGTGATGTTCACTCAGCATTTTAATGGAATGCAGGGGCCTCTTAAATATAGACAGTATTCTATCAGCTGCATGAGGCTTCAGACAAGACAAAGCAATGTAACCTCCCAGAAAAGAATGTGGTATCAGCTCCTAGGCTGTCCTGAGGTAGACAGAGATGCTGTGGAGTGTAATGTTCATATACAGAAGCTTGATGGAGCTCCAAATGCTAAAACATGTCCTAGAAAGGCATTTTCAGGATTATTAACAGCCATTAGAGCACAGATGCTAGATTTACATGAGGGCATAATAGCCCTACAAATTCTGAAACATCTGGCAAATAGGATCAGGAATGTAATTTTGGTTGTTTTTGACTCATCCACTGAGATGTGGTTCCTCTGAGTCTGCTTGTGAGGTTTATTGTGGGTCTAGGATAAATATAAATACCTCTTAGTGCCCATCACTGAGCACCAAGTGGTGCTGATAGATTATCAGGACCTCAGATATCTCTTGTTGCCTCTCAGTGCTCTTGGTTTGCCTCACTGCTTTGTTTCACAGCAATGCCAGGTCACTGTCAGGCAGCTGCTTCTGTGTTCCCAGTGGCTTCCAGGCTTTCAGCAGTGTTCCTCAGGGGTCAGTACTGGGACAGGCACCATTAAACATCTTTGTTGGTGATTTGGACACAGGGATTGAGTGTACCCTCAAGAAGCTTGCCAATGACACCAAGCTGTGTGATCACATGCTGGAGTTCCACCTGGTTTAGTGGAAGGTGGACCTGTTTCTGGTATGGGAGGTGGGACTGGATGATCTTGAAGGCCCTTTCCAACCCAAACCATTCTATGGCTCTATGTTCCAAAGGATGAAATCCAAAATTGGTCCATTTTGAAACCTTCAGGTCAAACTACTTTGTGTAGTAGAGTGACAATGTCTTACACAGACTCACTCTTTGAACAGCATTTGTACCTGACCCCTACATTAGATTTTGGGTGGAGAAATAAACCAAAGCTACAATGGTAGTTTTCTGTGAGCTTATTTCTTTAACAATTAGCTTGAAGTACAGCTTTGGTGTCTTCAGCTTGCGGCCAAAGATTAGGTAAGATAAAAGAGATGGTGCCTTTTCTTCCTTTTCCCCCCAAATCTAATGCAGGTCTGAAGCATGAAGATTTCGATAACCACTAGGCCAAAACCACCTTGCAGCCTTGCAAGGGACAGGGTCCAGAATTATATTAGAGCTGGGAGCACCACTGCCTGTGGTTATCCCTTACACTCAGGTTGTTCACAGATCATTGTCACTACCCTCAGAATTTCTACTATGATGCCCTATTGCCACAATATGATGTTTCAATCACTAATCAAAGCTTCCCATGACTCTGATCATATCTGGAGTGCACATAAATTGAACAACACACAGTTTGTATCAAAAGAATAAATAAAATCAAATTTAAAAGCTCTATTCATTATCCAATGATGCCTACTTAACAAACAAAAAGAAACTTATGTAATTTCAAGTAGTTTTCAAATGTAAGATTTTAACAGCTTTATGAACAAAAAGCTATTGATAGAACCTGGGAGACTTTCATACCTTCCGCTGATTATATTGTAAAATAGCTGAATAGCGAGAGAAATTCTAATTCAGGAAATGTGAAAAAGATTTGATATCAGAAAATACAAGCACTTTGTTGAACAGTGCTTTTATAAACATGCTGACCTTAAATATATTTTTTCAGTTTACCATTACCATATTTAGAAATTACTTTATCATAGAAACCATGTTAGATGCCACAATTCTTAGTCTGAGATTCTCCAATTACTTTACATCAGAATCTGTCACTCTTCTTAAAAATGAAGACATTTGAGGCCAAAATTTGTTCTGAGATCTAATTTTGTATGTTTGGGGTCACATAAGTATAGAGTGATTATATATTTGAATGTACATTTCTGCTTTGCATTCCTAATGTAGTTGAATTAATTACCTGAGGATAAAACCAATGCTATTTCTGTGCATTTTAAAGCACATTTTTCTTACATATTCTTGTCACAATCCATGACTACAATAATGACCATAAACAGTACTATGAAACCCATGTTCAATTTCAGCATAAAAATTCAAGTAAGTTTCGAGGATACCCTGTTTTCCAGAGGAAAGAACTCCATATGACCAAGTTCACTAATAACCAGCCCACACTCCAGAGGGCTTATCAAGTAACTATATTTGAGTGCTTAATCTGAGAATGCTAAACCATGACAAATAAGGAAAAGCTCTCATGCCATGTATTAGATAGTATGAAAATCTTAGGGAAAAATGAAGTTTATGTCACTGAAATCTTCTGAACTTCAGGAAGTCCGTTGTATCCTTTGTTCACTTAATCACCTAATTTAATAAATTTTGCCTTTGGTAACTAAATTGCATTAAGTTAAAATGGCAACATGAACCGAGAATTAAAAAGCTATTAGATGAATGTATTTTATAAAATCAGTGCCAAAAATCTATATTCTACTTCTTTCTTACGTTTTACTTCTTCATATAAATTTTCTGTTTATCTATTTGGCATTAGAAACATCATGCCGGGTATAACATTAAATTTCAAGCAAATTCTGTTTGTTTTGGTTTTTTTTGGTTTTTTTTTTAAATAATACTTTTCACAACCTTCACACTTCCTACTTGCAGAGTTCTGGAGAGTCCTACAAAATAAACTAGAATTCAGGGTGATTTATTCTGACATATGGATATGACTAGGATAAAAAAGTTGACAACAATAAAAGAAGGATGAAATGAAATTTCCAGAAAAATCACTTCAGACTATTCCACTTGCATCATTTGTGCCTGTGTGAGTTTGTGTCTGCTCCCTGTACTGTAACACACTAAAAGGATCCTTCTCTGCTGCTGTTATCCATCCACAATGATTAGTTATCAAAGTTTAGAATATCTTTACAGTGACTCTGGCCACTATGAACTTGGTTTTCTGCAAAGGCAACAAAAATCTCAAACTACCATGTCTTTCTTTCAATGTCTTGGTGAGAAATGGAAGGATAAACTACGCACGCCTCATTACCAATGTGCAGCATGATTTATTATCTGAGGAACAAGGACTGAGGGGAAGAGATGGTACAGAGTGACAGGGCTGCTCAAACACAGGAACACAGTACTTCAGTCCCTACTAACCAGCTGCACCTGTGGAAAGCCCAACCAGACCTAAAGAACAAAAATCACACAACAATAGAATGGTTTGTGTTGAAAGGGACTTTCAAGGTCATCTACTACCCTTGCCACCCACTAGACCAGGTTGCTCAGGGCCCTGTCCAGCCTGGCCTTCAACATTTCCAGGGATGGGGCATCCACAACTTCTCGGCAAAAGTCTTCACCATGAGAGTGGTGAAACGCTGGGACAGGAGTCCATGTGGAGGCTGTGGAATCTGTGTCTCATGAAATTTTCTCAAGACCTTGAGAAACCTGATCCAATCACAAAGTTAGTGCTGTTTTAAGCAGGGAGTTAGTGATTGAAGGTCCCTGCCAACTGCAATAGTTCTATTATTTTCTGATTTTCTTTTCCTAAGGAAGGTGACAGCTGCTTGGAAACTGAATTCATCTTCCTTCAAAAGAGTTTCATCCATACAGAGACCTGATGTGACCTTTCAGACAGTGCTTTGCAATCTTTATCAATCTGTGAACATGAAAATGTTTGCAGTGGTGGTCCAGATCTTCAGAGCAGCTTTAAAGCTCTTCAGAGAAGTTTCTTTTATTTCATGAATTTTCACAGATTCTTTATTAATAGGACAAAAATGCCTATGTGTCCATATGCCACACTGAAAACTCTTGTGATGGTTCTAATGAGAACAGTATTGGATCAGACTCAACTGATTATTTTGCAAAACCATCCTTTCTAAAGAAATAAATTTGCACTTAGTAGTCTGTGTTCTCTCTCTCTCTTTTCTTTCCACGCAGACTTCCCTCAAGTAAAAACAGCTTATAAACCGTATCCCATTTTTATCTAGGAAAATGCAGAGATCTTTCCTCCCTTAAAATATTGGGAAATGGGAAAAATAAGCTACTTGGCATTTATTAGAAAGAAAAGTTACAAGAAAGTTTTACCAAGAAACTTACCTTTTCTACATATTAACACAGAAAGTCATATGGAAAATGTATGCATTCATGGAGAGAGTGAGACTCAGAAATCTATTTCTCATTCTATTTCTTATATAAAAGAACAGAGGAACCTTCATAACTACCTGTTTCCATTTTCCCATCTTGTGCTGCAGGCCCATCAGGAATTACACTCTTCACCTGGAGAAACTCATCCGGTTCGTCCCCACCAATGATGGTAAATCCAAAACCCATGTTGCTTTTCTTAAGAGTTGTGCTGAGGAAAGTCCCCTTCAGCTGTGATGCATCACGAGTGAAGAGTGGTTTTTCTACATCAGTCAACACAAACAAGAAAGACAAAAGTTCTGATCTAGTCACAACACAGCAGAGACATCAGATAACAATACTGGCTGCAACCAAGTGACAGTGTATCAAAGACAAGAAAATAAAGAGTGCAGGCATTCCAGGGAAAAATATTTGTGAGTTCTTGTACTAATACAAAGCTTAAAACATATTTCTTATCTATGGCAGATCAGCCATAAATGAAGAGATATAAATATCCTTTGATATTAGAAATCCATGTAGAAGTGGATATTGTGTGGCTAAAATAATTACAACAATAAAACTGATCTGTGAGGTAATTTAAAAACCTCTTTCCTAACCTATAAATTCAGCTTTGTCTACTAAGTAATACGTCCTTCATAATTTCCCTCCCAACCACAACGAGGAAAATATCCCCTCTGAGTATCTCATTGCATTTGTTACCAAGAAGGGCTAAATACTAGGTGAGCTTTCCTCTCCAAACACACGGGCTTTAGGCATCCAACAAGTGACACACATGGACTGCTGTGCAAGCTTTGTGTCCCCTCCTCGCGTGCCTCGGGGTGCAGTGTGGGTGCTGGTGGCTCCCCATGCTTCTCTCCTGTGCCGCATTCGGTGAGGGAGGGCTGGGGAAGGTGCGGAGTTTGTGACCCCAGCCGGTCCCAGGGCGGTGGGGCTGGCGGCAGTGGGGACGTACCATAGAGCGCGCGTGCCCCGGCGGGGTCGCGCCGGCACTGCGACAGGTCATTCACGCTATGGCACCTCTTGGGAGCAGGGCGCAGGCGGACAAATTTGGGTCTAGGTAAGGTTGATGAGGCGCTTTCTACTGTTAGAAAGGAGAACAAGCCTCATTCTCTGACTGTAACCTTACATTAAAATTAATTTGTCTATACCAGTACTGTTTGCTCTTATACAGCTCATTTTGAGTGCTTTAGTTTTTATGTTACCAAGTGGCTGCATTCTTGTAAACTCCTGTAACACTGTGCTTGAGGCTTTTAACTTAATTGATACTTGCTAGATGAGCTAGCTTAGAAACATACCAAACATCAATTAAGAGTAATTTAGAGAAAGTACAATTAAGTATTTCAGTGTTGCCAACCTCGGGTGCTCAAGAGAGAGTCGTACATTCTCAGGAACAGAATTTATGATTTTATTGAGAAAATTACTTTGGGAGTCTCATTGTGCTTTCAGTTTCTCAGCCTTTAGGAAACACTAGATTCAACTTTTCTGTTTTTTCTCTGCACCTCTGAAGGTTTTAGTTGGCTCATCAGTCCTGCAACTAATGGAATCTGGACATCTTAAGGGAGAAAATTGCTAAGATACAGGTGATAACCTTTTGAGAATTGGCAACACTACTCTTTTAATCAGCCTATGACAAAATCATTGTCACATAAACAGAAGAGCAGGATCTTTCATCTTAACTAAGATAGCTGACATAGTACTGTACCTCGGAAACCTTGGGCCTGCATAGGCTTTGTTCCAAGTTCTGCGTTGGGCATGTTATGCTGCTGTAGCTTCCTTTTTGCTTCTAGGACAGGGTTTTCAAATTGAGTTCTTCTATTTATGTGGCTGGAAAAAATTTGGTTTTGATTAAAAACCGGGTTCAGTTGGGTAAAATGGTAATTTTCACAGTAGGGTGCTGTATGTGGCTAATGCATGTGTGGTTAGAGAGCGAAACCATGATGGACCCCCAACGGGCCTGAGTGTGTCCCTTACATTTCACAGAATTTCATTGGGGATGAGAATATACAGCCAGTGCCCTGAGTAATGAACAGCAGTGAGCATCATCCTATCACTTCAATACACTCTGCTACAGACAAATGCTTTTGATCCATGGGACTGCAAATTCAACAGCAGCACTGCTGAAACATGCTACAGCAACAGCTTTTCATGTCTTCAGCATGACAACTGTTCTGTGTATGATTCAAAGGATCTCAACCAGTTTTGTGCATTATTATCAATTGGTTGTAAGCAAAATTATTCAATCACTTGACACACTTACAGAAAAAGAAAAGCCTAGAACACAGAGTGCTTTTATGATGGTAATTTAGAAATAAATCTAACATAGGTAATAAATTGAAGATTATTCCTTTTTAATACTGTGGTGCGTATCTGCTCAGCTGCACAGAAAAATCAGATGCAGAAACTAAGTTAGATGGTAGATTAGAACTACATAGGTCATATATGAAACACAAGAAAAGATAGTATACACATTTTTTCTTGATGATTTACATTTCCTACTACAGCTCATTAAGTACATCTCTGTCATTACACCACTATTTTTCTGCATTGTGTTTAGAACTGTGATGTTTAGTACATACTGTCACCATATCCTTGATTTTAATTCTTTAAAGCACACATCTTATCAGTCACTGAGCAATCTTACAGTCTTGTCCTGGGATAAGTTTTGCATGTTTTCTGAAGGAGGCAAAAGTAGTAGGCTGCACGGAACAAATCTGCAAGATGATCACAATAGAATCACAACAAAGAGAAGGGGCTTGTGCTTCAAACACTGTTCTGGGGAAACAAATACATATGTGCAGAAGGGAAGGCTTATGTCACTCCTTATTTGTTGTCACTGGGCTACTATCTACTGAGGTCTTCTCAAAATCCAATCCCAATCATGGGCTTTAAGCACTTGGACAGGTGACCTGGGAACTTTCAAAACTCCAAGATCCTAAAAGGGTCTCTCTTTTTTTACACTGAAATGACCTTTTATGCCACATTAAGCACCTTTCATGTCCTTTGGGATTCTGATCCTACCACCGCTTCAAACAAATTAAGTGTAATTGCCATTGGGAAGGGAGGTAGAGGAAATGCAGCAAGTCCTGTGGGAGTGCAATACACTTGCAAAATAGGATTTAGTGGCTAGTGTTAATGAAATGAAAAGACTTTCAGTCATGTAAAAGAATATTTGATTTAATGAGATGAAGTAAATGTGATAAATCCTGAAGGTGATACTTTGTTCACATGACTATAACTCATTCAAGTGGCTGCTAACTTACTCTCATACTCTAAAATTTTGATTAATAGTTTTCAGTAAATTTTGGTCTATGTTGCAGACAAAGTTCCTCTCATTTCTTTTCTTCTTCAGACAGGCTGTTTAAGATTGTAGGCATTCCTTTCCTAGACTTTTGCTTTCTGTTATTTCTAGTAATTGTCAGGGTCTTCAGCACCTTATTCTACTGCAAACCTAGAAACTTATGATGAAAGGAAGAAAAGCTTTACAAGTTAAAAATGGAGAAAGCAAGACTTACATGCATTAAACAAGGTAATAATGAACTACTAACATAAGCATGAAAAAAGTAATTATGTGATGTGCTTATCATATGATGTATTTCCATATTGTACAGGAAATACTGCTTTTTGCCTTTAAACAAGACAGTGATGAAACTGAAATACTACATGAAGTTCTGAGCACCCATGATCAAATGAAATGAATCTATGTGAAAGGTTTTACAGGAAGACCTGTGAAATAGAATCTTCTGTTATAGAAGATCAAAGGAGTTTTAGCTTTTTATTCAAGCAGAATTAATTCTGATATATAATTGCTTCTATGAATATATTTGGAAGTAAATACTAGAATGTATTAAAGATGCCAGGATTTCAGACTTCAGTTCTGTAGGCTTCTCACAGGAGAAGCCTGAAGTTAGAAAACAGCTCCCAGTAGGAGATATGGAGTACAATATCTAGCTTGTTTTGTGTTAGCATTTCATAAGGTCAAAACCAGGGTTGTTACACAGTGGGTTAATTGCTTCAACAGAGGGATCATCTCTTACTTTAGGGGCTCTAAAGTATCCTGCCCTGTTCTCCAGCTGCCCTCCACAAGAGCTTAGGTTTCTCATGGCTCTTTTTGCCATATCATGCAGATGTAATGGATATCCAAGATTACACTCCAGCTCTTTATTCAGGACCTTTCACTATGCTTAGTGCCATGTTATAATTGCAGGGCACATCTCGGAGCTGCAGGAGGGCCCTTGCAGGCCTAGGTTTCAACTTATATGTAGTTCTGTGATATAAAAGAAGTTGGGATTTTAGCTAATATCAGATGTGCTCATGGCTCAAGAAAGATTAATTACTGTGGTACTGACATCACAGCTAGAATCTGTTTTCTACTGCCTACCTACAGTTTCTAGGCAGAGTTTAAGTTGTGGTTTGGTCCATTTACACAGAAATGTCTTTGATAACAAGTATCTTGAAAATGACATTTTGTCCTATCAGATCAGATAGGAAGACTGAAAGAGGTACTTGAAGCACCTCATGTTGTTGGTGCAACTTTAATAATTCTAAGCTCCAACTTATATCCATCTTTTGACTGTTTTATGGTAGTGTGCAGTCTCAAAAGCACAATGTGAAATTTCCAACTAATTTAAAAAAAACTGCATTAAATATTGTGTCCAAGATGAGTCAAAGAAAAGAAAATTATACTGGTAATCAGTCATTTTTATCAGTCAGTAATACTATACTATGCTCCTAGACTGATGATACTGAAACACATCTCTTTTATGCAATTTTAAGTGCTATACAGCTTCATGGCTAAATCAGAAAATGTGCTCCTGATGAGTTTACTTGAGAAAGAAGTTATTAAGCTAAGTAATTCTCTTTAAAGGACATTCTAGCTTTTCATCTAGCTACTTCAACAGCATACAAAATATATATTACTAGACTCGGCCTTCATAAGACAAGCCAAATGAGAGTTTTAGAGATGGTTACAAATAAGTGCTTTTGTGGTTAAAACAGATTTTGGATGGTAACCAAAATGTATTGCTCATTTCCCATAGGCTCTAATTCAGTGAACAATTCTAACTTAAATTTTCTTCCTTTATTTTATACGATATATTAAATCTAAAAGCCTAATCCAAAGACTAATCCAACAACTTTCTTCTAGTGCCATTGTGGCTGTGCACAGAAGGAGTGGCTGGTGCTGCTGGTCCCTGTTAGCTCACTGTGTCTTAACCGGAGACAAACCCTCAGAGGCAGGATGTGCTTTTGGGCTGCATTTACCTGTGAACTCAAACTACTGTCTCTGTGTGATGAGGAGGTACCATCACCACCAGCCAGCCTATAAGACACAGACACAGTTCCACCCTCTCATCAGTCAGTAGGGCCAGGCTAAGTTGTTTTTATGATAAGCTTCAGGTTCGATGCACTTAAGACAACTGAAGCACATCCTTAGGAGATGTGTGGGCAGTAGTGCCTAATTTGTAGATTTTACTTGATGGTCAAGGTACTGAGCTCTGACACAATGGTAGCAGGTCAGAGCATGTGCACCAGTAGAAGGAGTTTAATCTATCTGCTTTTCTTAGCTACTTTAATATATGGGGTGGGTTTTTTT
Organism: Corvus cornix cornix; assembly: GCF_000738735.6. Classification (NCBI taxonomy): domain Eukaryota; kingdom Metazoa; phylum Chordata; class Aves; order Passeriformes; family Corvidae; genus Corvus; species Corvus cornix. Next base: position 11,147,735 of record NC_047057.1, on the reverse strand, counting down.
TTCAGTTTTTCCTATAGCTTTTGAAATTGTTGCCTATTACCCAACAAAGTAATTCTGGGGATCAGGATGCCTATAAAATGGATATTCTAATGCATAACATGTTAGTGCCTATCTACTGTTTCTATTCACATTTTTCAGTTGATAACACTTTATAATGACAAAAAGACCTGAGATAACTTTTTCTATTTGAGTAGTAACAGATTGTTCTTAGAAGTTGTAAGTCAAGGAGGTACATTTTTCCAGAGTAAATGCCTGTATGGCTAATTTAGCTGTTCTATTAAAGAGCCCATGCCTGGAAATTGAGCTCTGTGTTGTACTTAATCATCCCTAAAGAGGGAAACAATTTTTTGGCAATTAGAATCCCGAAAGACCCAGTGCACTCTAATGACTATTTTCTCTCCATAGCCCTGCACAGCTCAGTGCTGTTAGTTCTTAGTTTACAGATTAAGACCAGATTGCATGAAAGTTAACAAACATATTAGCAAACATTTCTCATTTATGTCAAACATCTACACATTACAAATGAAGTCTGGACCTGCATAACAAAGCAAATGAAAATTATAATAATATCTCACACCTACATTAATGCATGATTAAGAGAGGTAGTTATACTGGAGACCTTTTTTTTTTAACAGAATTTGCAAATACATTGTGATTAGTCTTTATCAACTCAACTAGCAAGAGGTTTAAGTTTCTTTGTTTTGGTTTGTTTTCTTTTTTAGCTTTTTCTCTGGTCTCAGAATATTTGAGCTGAACATGGCTGCTCCTTGTAAGGTGAAATGGAGCCTGTCTGCCTCATTGCTCATCCTTACATACTTCCCATGGCATAGAAGTATCTCAGTGAGCAGAGCACAAGCTCTTCTTTCATGAGGATTTTGTAGGCCTGCCTGTAAACTTGGACTGGACCTGAATGTGTGGAAGTTTGGTTTGTAATCTTGCTTTTCATAATTTACCTACTTTTATGACATAATTAAGAGAGTTTATTGTAATCTGATTATATCTAGTTAAAAATGAACTCATCTGTTGAATACTGGTAATAAAAAAGCTGTGACTGTTATATATTTTAGCAGGCAAAAATGGAAAGCAATCTTTTTTTCAAACTTATTGAGCTCAGACAGCAAATTAAACTACAGCTGCATTTTACTGGCTATAAAATTCCATGTGAATTTAGCAGGGCTGCAGTTTCAATGCCATACCATGAGCATCCGTTCCACTTCTAAAAACCTCTGAGACTGCAGTAGGTTTGATGTATCTGTCCATGAATCTTACCTAATCATGGTAGGATTAATAAATTTCACACTAACAGCCTCAAAATATGTAATTGCACAATAACATCTGGGCCTGGCGCCTTGTGTCTGTTTACCTGTGGTTGGACACAAAATGCAGGTAAATACTTGTTCCTTTTCTGACTCTGCAGTGTAGTGTGAACCTTGCTGGTGCCAGAATGCCTTGGGCTGCACTAACAACCAAGCGGAGTCTCAGTAAGAGATTAATGCACAGAAATTGCACAGCACCTGTTACACCCCAAAATACACTAAAAACCACTGGGAGAGAAGCCTCACTTACACCCAGCAGCTGCATAATTGCATGTGCAAGTACAAAATGATATGAGAACTGCAGCCTCTATCTACCTGGGGACATCATAAAAGAACTCAGGCATTACAAGGGGGAGTAATTTAATGGTATTAGTAGGGACTTCAAAACTTATCTTTTTGGTTGGATCTGGACTGACTAAGGTGACTTGAGCTGAGCAGCAAAGTAGATGGGGCTGCTGGCTCTTTCACCTGAGGGCAGGAAGCAAGCTGGTGACAAGGAAGAAGAGCAGGTGCTCTGGCATTTGGAGAATGGGACAGAAGGAGTCAGCAGAGCAGTGACCAAACACCACTTTCAGTTGTTTGTTTGCTTTGTAGAAGGCTGAGGAACATGCATGGGCATCCACAAGCTGCTGCTGTGGCAGCAGGTAAGAAAGGGGCATCTTATGTCTTCTAGACCTCCAGAAATCAGATGATTTTTTGATCTCCCTGCACACCTGAACCCTGGCATGCTAACAGCAGCATATCCTGAAATCTGGAAAAGCTGCATCCCCAATGCCTGTCCAGGGCAATCCTGCAGTCAGTGTGTTGGTATGGATTCAAGAGACCAAATTAATAATATTACACACAAAGGAAATTTTCTATTTTCTATGAAACAACTAGATGAACATACTGCTTGAGTGTCAGGGTTTGAAACTGACATTTTAGGTCAGGGGCCATATTCTCTAAAGATCTCTCTTGTTTAATAAAAGGCACAAATGGATAGTTGTTTCTCAACCTTTCAAGTGCTGTCTGCACAGTGACAGGAGTGGTTTTCTCTCTTCTCTCCTGCATACTGTCTGTAGAGAGCAGAGTGAGAACTGACTCCTGAACAAGTACCACAATCTGAATTTAGATTTACTTTGCATAAGTCTCATTCACTGTGCTAAATTAAAAAGCAGAGGAACTCATCTCTCAGATTTACTTATTTTATGTACAAAGTGACCAGGCTCTACCATTACTTCAAACAAAAGCATTTTGTTGGCCTTTGCACAGAGGAATAAGGTGTCTTTTTTTTTTTCTTGTTTCATGACTAAAATATAATCTAAAGAAAATGAAAGCAAGGATTGTCCTTTGAAAATAGAATTTATATTCTTTTCAGCTGCATTTTTAAATACAAGATAAAACACAACATCCCTAAAATTTTATATGCAGCCTATAAACAACTTGACTTCTTGTACAAACAGTATAAACACCTGATTTGCAGCAACTGAGGACTCTCCAGAAAAGGATCTTAACTGAGCTAAAATGAGTATGCTTTGCTCTATTCATTGATTAACAAGATTTATATCTTGCTGGATATTCAAAGCTTACATAGAAAATGCAACATCTATTTAATGAATATGTTCTTTGTACAAGTATCAGCTGGAATGGTACCGTGAAACCAGACCCTGCATAAAGAGAGTGACTGAATGCCTGAGTCACTGATTGGGACACTTTGAATGTATCTGGATACATTAGCTGCATTCATGACTGAGAATTCCTGGTATACCCCTAGTTTAACATGTCAAGTAATTGTACCCATTCCTCGCCAGGCTGAGCATTGCAGAAGGTGCTAGTATTAGTTTATGACATATTAATAGGAACTTAATATTGAACTTGGGAACTTACTCAACATAATAAGTGCCATAAATGGGATCATCAATTTTCTCCCAGCCATATGGAAGCTCTGAAAAACAAAGAGTTATCTCTCTCAGTAAATGCATTACAGAATGCTAGATTTCTAATAAAAAAATTGTGGATCTTTGCTGGGTGTTGAGGGAAATAATAGTGAAATTAGATACAGTGACCAAAGCAAATGCCAAATCTTGAACACACCCCATGGCAGCCAAAAGTAGCAGTAACTTGGAAATTTGCATGCAAAACCAGCTCTCAGTCTCTAAAGCAACACATTTTGGTTGAACTTTATTGTTCCAACAGTTGTACCAGCCAACAACTGTAGCACATCTTGTGTGACATCACTGCCAGAGGAAGTGAGGGCATTCTATTTTCACAAATAGGTACACACAAAAAAAATTATTTTGCTTTTTGAGCTTTTTTTCTTAGGAATCCTGGAAAAGTTGGTGTAGAAGGAACAAAAAGAGTTTTTCTCCTGCTATATAAGTACAGTAAGTATACTGAAATGTTTGCACCATTCATCTTACTGATGGCAATTCCAGAGTCTCCAAAGGCATCCTGTTCCAAAGTTTAGTTGTATATCAGGAACATTGGAGTGCAGAGCAGTACATGAAAGTACAAACCAAAATAAGATACTGTAGCATCCTCTGGACATAAAGCTAACTACATTTTGCAGAACAGAGATCCCTAAAACATTCTGGTCTTAACAATCAAAATGTTATAAATATTAATTCAATAATCTTGAAAATCAATCTGCCTTCATTTATAACCAAACTGCCACATATATATTCATGTACATCCATACTTATTTTATTATCACTCACACTGAATGCTTAAAAAATTATTATACTGCCAACAGAATTTCATCTTGTGTTTAAAAGGCACCAGACAGAGGCAACAAGTATCTCGGCTGACATGAACAGAGTAAAAAACCTCAGTGCCAGATGTGGCGACTTTGATGGAAGAGACTCACAAAAGGATGGGCATTCCCATCATGCACAGCTGTTGATTTCTGTGCAGTTAAAGAGTATGACACGATGTATGGGGAGTGGTAATGAGATTCTATAAGAACATTTGATTCTGGAATTCCTTATCTCAGATTTTTTTTTTTGTTTTTAAACTCGGTTGCGCTATTTTAAAGTAACTTTTTGGAGACAATAAGTACTGAACTAGACAGAACAGAACTGATGTAGATCATATTGAACAGCCATTAAACTGGACATAAAGAAGCACTCCTGGATGACTTGGGCTTTTTTTTTTTCACTGACAATATGAATAGACAATTATTGACATGCTCAAAGAGGAAAGTAGGAAAGTAAAGCCTGAGTGGCAAAAGGGAGGCTAAAGGGTTAAATGGCAATGTTAATCTCTGCTTGTTACTTCTCCTTTAAATGCATCTGTAATAGCTGATCCTTTCTTGAGTGAACCTGTTTAGACTACTGTGGTCTTCATGTCACATTGCGCCCAGGGGATGTTTCTGCTCAGCATATTCCAACCCTGCATTGAAGGATACAACCCTCTGCCAGAGAGAGGCAGATGAGAAACGCCACGTTTTTAGCAGAAGGCTTAATGTTGATATTCAATTTTTCCTATTATTCTTAGAATATTGTTAGCTTTGAAACCTTCCTAAGTCCACACTCTGAACTGCTTTTGTCAGGGCTATTTTGTTATTGTCACTTCAGAGGAATAAATGCAGCATAAGCAGGTCACAGAATTACAGAATGGTTGATGTTGGAAGGGAGCTTTGGATGTTGTCTAGCCCACGCCCTCTGCTCAAAGCAGAGTCATCCAGATCAGATTGCTCAGGACCTCCTTCAATCAATGCTTGAATATCTCCAAGGACGGAGACTCCACAACCTTTCTGGGTAACTCTGTGCCTTTTGCCTCCTGTCCTGTTGCCACACCCCTGCAAAGAGCCTGGTTCTGTCCTTGCACCTCCCTTCATGTGTTTATTTAGATTGATAAAATCTCCCTTGAACCTTCACTTCTTCAGGCCAAACACTCCCAGGTCTCTAAGCCTTTCTTCATAGGAGGGATGCTCCAGTCCCTTCATCACCTTAGCGGCCATTCACTGGACTCTCTCCTCTATGTCCATGTCTCTTCTGTACTGGGAGCCCTGGATCCAATACTCCAGCTGTGTCTCACCTGTGCTGACTAGAGGGGCAGGATCATTTCATTGATTTGCTGGTGATGCTCTGCAAGGCAGCCCAGGAGGCTGCTGACCTGCTTTGTTGCAGGGGCACGTCACTGGTGTGTCAAGGCTCTAAGCACTAGAAAGCCCTGGTGATGCTCTTTCCAGACCTTCACAGAACTTGAGCAAAATGAGGTGAGTCACCCTACACTGGCTCTTGCAAAGTCCTGTCTATCTTGGAACAAGACTGTGTAATGTATCCATAAATATACACAAAAGAAATCAGCTGATGCACAAATCCTGTACTGCCCCTACAGTAAGTTTCATTGCCAACTCATGCATGATAAACAAGGCAAAAATCTGCTATGAAAAATGATGCTCTTACTAAACAATATGACACAGAATGAATATAAAGTATTAGCTTAAGTACTATTAGTACATTTTGTTTTTATGTAACCTTGCAAAGTTTTCTTCCCCGATTTAACTTAATATTGCTTTCATATCTGTCCATCTAAAATTACATCTCCTTAGAGAAAAAGTTGGATGGGTACCAGTAAAACCTGTACATAAAAATACACACAAACAAACACACATCCCCATATACATACACACACAGGTGTGCATAGGTTCCTCTCCCAAACTGCATTAGTAGAGGCATTTTTTTTTCCAATTATGAAATAAGTAAATAAGAAAGTAGATATTTTGTCCAAATTTAAAAGTAGGTATTTTTATGTAGCTATATACACTTAAAGTATATGAATGCAGATGACTTATTTTATTTTAAATTTTTGTGAAAATCTGAAATAATTGAGGACTCACTATTAACCTATTGGCCTATTTTTTCCTAAAGTAATAAATAATTGTATTTATGAACTGGCACAACTACTGAGAAGGAAAAAGAAAAATTCCATTTACTAGTGCAAAAGTCTGTTAAAATTTAATGAATTGGACATACTAAGGAGAAACCACTTTTAAATGCATGGATTGAACCACTGATTATCTAACATCATAAGATAGCCACACGTTCAGAAGAAAGAAAAACAAGACTACCTTTGTGTACCATAATAAACTCCCTGTAAGGTTATGCTCTAATTTTATTATTCCACTTAAGATTCAGCCCATAAGCTATGTTTAATTAAAATTCTGTGTTGACCAGTAAAACAGAATTGCTAGAGCACAAACCCCAGGCCCCTGCCTGTCGAGTATGGCACATAAGGTTAGTGGAGTGTAGTTTACTACAGAGGTTCTATAAGAAGAATCTTCTGCTACATTAGCTTTCAGGAGCACCATGATTATTTTTCATTACATTAAATAGTGGCATCTATTCCATTTTTCACTATTGAAATGAAAGATTACAGGACAGAAATACTTTAGTGCTTCATAAAACAGGAAGCTAAGCATTTGCCAGATTAGGGGTGAGGGCACTATGGTTTCTCCTTTTGATTTCACTGTGCCCAGGGATGATCATTAGGGATGAAAGTGAACAGTAAATATTTGTAAAAGAGAATTGTTGTAAAACACTAGTGAAGGAGACTGCTGATGGCCACCATGATGTGAATAGGGAAAAGAGCTATATCTTACAGCTCATATTCATTTTTTACCATCAGCATGCTCATTTGTGTACAATTTTTGCAAGCACTAGTTAATGGATATGGTGCTATAATATGACAGACATCTTCATCTTCATGAGCTCAACACTTCTATCTCTCATGGCCTCCATGTCTATTGACTCCTGAAGGCTTTCTCTGTATAGAAGGAAAAAAATTTAAAATCTACCTTTTTAAAAAAATCTTAAATATCTAACATCCTCCTATCATCCAGTGCAGGGCCTGTTCAGGAATATTAATAAAATCACCATTTAAAAATTAGTAATAGCTTCTGCAGTGGTTGGCAATTCTGACACTATGAGTGGATGAAAAGGAGCTAGATAATCTGTATGGTATGTTTGTATCCTCCAGTTTTCACAATGCATGCTTTATTCCTTACAAAAGAAGCAGCATCTAGCCACACCAGCCATCCAAAACAACCTTTGCTCAGTAACCGTCTGGGTGAGCTTTTAATTCAGAAGAAACTGCATTTCTAATAGTTAAATGCCCAGTGGTAATGAAAGTCAAGAAAGAAAGAAAGAAAGAAAGAAAAAAAGAGAAAGAAGGAAAAAAAGGAAAGATGAATATGAATTTAAGCAGGTCACTTTAATAATCAATTGTAGTGCCTTCTCATCACAGACTGCTTATGCTAATGGTGCAGATGCTCTTATTCTGCCTTGTGAAAGCTGTTGCATTTCAGAATGATTTTTAATGGTGCCACTTAACATTCTCTAGGGATGGAGGAAGGAATACATTTTGGATCGCAATGTGCCAAGATGAAAAAGCATATTATCAGGCCCAGAGATTAATTTTTCTGAAGTTTATAATTTGCTAACTGAGTTAAAGAGAGTCATAAAAACTTCTCAAGGTTTCAGAACAACAGACAGCATTGTGTCACTACCCCAATGACAGGCTGGAAAGAAAGATGAGAGCATACTTCCTGATTCAGCTGCAATCAAAATATTTGTATCGTTCAAAGGAGTATAGCATGAGAGACAAAAAGAGAATATAATACCTGCTGTTATTGAAAATACTGTCAGTAAGTATGTGGAAGCTGTGGAAGTCAACATGAGTTTGGTTCACCTGCCTTGTTAACACCCTGGCATGCGCCAGGAATCCTTTTCTAACCTATATAGGAGATTTTTCAGAAAAATACTGTATCTTCCCACTCAACAGCCTGTGCTTGTTTCTTGCTTTCTTTCTTATCTTTTCTTTCTCCCTGTTTCAAGTTCAATTTTGCCGTTTCAAGTCAGTTACCTACTACAAAGGATATCAAAAGAGTTGGGTTAAAAGTTACAAAACAGTGCAGCTCCACAGTCCCATGCAGCGTCACAGTCTTCCAGTTTCTCTAAGAGATACAGTCTTTGCAAATACTTATCTCTAAGTCTAAACCAGTGTTCTTCACTGCATAGCTTACACAAGAAAACATTGCTTGTAATACCCTAAGGCACAGCACAGATTCTCAGGGAGTGGATGCTGCTCCTGGCATGCAGTACTGCTCCCTCAGGAGCTCAGGGTGGGAGATATTTGGTTTGGATGCTTTTGTTAGTGTAAGTCCACATTGTCCAGCTGATACATGAAACATATTGTGGTTGTACTGCTGCTCCTGAAACCTCTGATACAGGTTGCCATAAGGAAAGAGAGGATAACAATGCCCAGTAAATATCATGACTTAACCTACTACCCCCATACCTATGTGAATTCTGCTAGGTCACCCATCTGCATTCCATCTGGAGCTCAAAAAATGAACCAAATCAACAGGTATATGCTATGGCAACACTGAGTGGGTGAGGAGAGAAAAAAAATAGATTAAAAAGTTGGAAGTTGAATTATTCACTCTCTCAGTAAAAATAACAACAAAGGTAGGACTGACAATTCCACCTCCACAAAAAAGCCCAAACTGACTATTTCTTTTGTGGAAGATCTGGAAAACCTAGGGAATGTACCACCTCCGAGTCAAGCCACGTAAGTTCAATTTCAATGAAGCTTGTGTTCTCCAACTGCCATTCCCATATCAGCAAATTTCACAGAGTCATGACTGTTTATGTTCTGTCTGCAATTAAAAAGCATTCATGCGCAATTTATTCTCACGAATAAAATGTCATTATGCAAAACTTCTCCTTGCACAATGGAAATAAATGTCTAAGTAACACTCACATCTGATAAATCCATCTTCTTCCTTCTGTGCAGCTTATTGGGACATGCTACACCATTAATTATGTAGAACGTAGATTATTTAATATTATTATAAATTCAATAATATTTTTTCCCAGCATTGTTACAAAGTCAAATACTGGCAGCAGTAGGGATATTTTTTAACATTAGGTGTACTTGATCCCTCTGACACTCAGAACTATGCAACTGCTAATCAAGATTTGCATTAATACAGTGAAAAAGTGTTAACTGAATTACTGGGGTTTTACTGGTTTTGATTTTTTTTTCAATCAAAAAGAATCTATAAAGGGCTTGTTAGTTTTTCATTCAAATAAAAATTAAAACCCCCAATCAATTAGAAATAAATAAGGGGCAAAATAACTTATATGTTGAAAACTTAGCTAGATTACTGTAGGAAGTGCCTGAGATGATTTCCTTAATAAAGATTTAATAAGGAACTCAGTGCTCAAAAGGTCAGTGGGCAATAGCTGAAGCTGGTCAAAAGTACTCTCCATGGACCTTTTCAAGAGAAAGCTAAGCGTTTCTGTTAAAAGATTTTAAACAAATTACAAAATCCTGTTCTCTGTGTATTTATAAAGAACAGATTTAAGGAAAGCAGAAACATTGAAAAAAAATTATTAAAACTTTATAATTTTTTCATCAATTTTGTTATCCTTTTATCTTGTTGTCTGTCCTTACTCTTGCATTATTTCTGCCAGGTGCCTGGTTCATATTACAGGACTTCTGGGGGGAGAGAAGCTTAAACCAGCTCCTTGTTGATCTCAAAGTTCCCACTAAAGTGACCAGCATTTTGCTGGCAAAATAGAGATATCTTACATTTTAGCTACAAGTTCTTGGACAGGAAGAATTGAATTCTGGACAGGAATGCAGCCAGATTTTCTCAGAATAATTAAACAGCAGTGTGCCTTAGCTTCCAAGAAGCACTTGGTAAAATATCTGAATTCTGTGTTAAATTACTCGCTTGTTTTTAATATAATAAAGGGTACATATAAACCGAGTCACTGCAACTCTTGTCCTCACAGGTCATAGCTTTAAACCAGCCCAAGGGGGCATTGCTAGGAATGAAGTCCCTTCAGGATGAGGGGCATTTCTGCAGAATGCCAACTCGCCGGAGGAGCCCGACCCATGCCCTGGTGGACGCATGCCCACGGGCCGAGGAGCTGAGGTGGCACTGCTGGCTGGTTCAAGGTTCAGCCAGGCACATAAAAGGGACTGGCACTGGCACACTCATTTTGCCTGCAGAACAGGAGCCCTGAGTGCATCAACTGCATGCTGCATTATCAATTTGTATTCCTGAAGTTCAGCAGATTTGCTTCATGCCACGTACAGCTCCAACGTGGAAGATCCTGCCTTTGAAACCAATTTTATTAACACAGCTGTTTTATGCTATATTCTTTCAACTTTGAAAAAACCAGACTGAAAAGAAACACTCTTTTTGATCTTTTGGATGTTCAAATCTTTCAGTGCCTGTATTTCATTACTGACTGTATCAATTAAGCCTTGTTAGAAACCAGTGTTTTCTATCTAATAAATGCATGATGTCATGAAGTTAGGCTTTTCTTGTATTTGCTTTTCAGTCTCTTACTTTATTTATATTCTTTCCTTTGCTGTTAAATGTTTAACAGCATACCCTGTGAATTTATGGAGTTAGTGAATTTACAGTTATTATAAAACCTAAACCCTCGAATTTGGCTACTGACCTAAAAAGATCCATATAAAAGTATGTAGCTACTAATAGTACAGACCAAATTTTATGTGAAGCTGCCAGATATTTTGTCACTCAAATTCAACGACTTTAGTTATCTGTTCACCTCTTAACCTCTAGTATAACAAATTTAAAAAGTTTATTATTCTGTAAGAAACCCAAATGACACATTTCAGTGCTGTTTTCAGTGCCACACTTTACTAAGGGGGAAACTGGAATACCCTCAGCCTTTGCTCACAGGGTAAGTACCCCTGCCCTTGCCTGTCTTGGTTGCCCTCTGCTGAACTCCTGTGTATCATGGGGTTCAAAAACTGGATTCAGTATTACAGATGCAGTCTAAAAAGTCAGTTCCCAGCCTGTACTGTTTCAAGATTTTCTTCCTGCCCAGGTGTAGAGCTCTGCATTTGTCCTTGTTGAATTTCACAGGGTTTCTGCTGGCCCAGTCCTCCAGCCTGGCTAGAGCCCAGGGCAGCCATGCCCTTGACTTGTCCCTATGGGGTCACCTGCAAAGCTGACTTTGTTGCCTCCTTCAGACTGTACATTGAGAGTCAAACAGGGCAGATTTATCTATAAGCTGCTGCAATACTCCTCTTCCACAGGCATTCAGGTACAGTGCGGCCCATTAACTGCTACCCTCTAAGCCTCAACACCCAGCAAGTTACTTACGTGCACAGTTCTCCATCCACCCAGATTTTTAATGTCTTAAATATAATACACAAGATTTTGTGACAGTCAACAAAAAACCAATCTTGAATAAGTCAAGATAAATGACATCCACTGCTTTAACTGGATCCACAGATCCAGTAATTTTAGCACCGCAAACTGCATGATTTGTAGTGGGTAAAATACACACTAGCTGTTCCCAGTGCATTAGATGTGGATGGGATGGAGTTCCTTTCCCCACAGCTGTAGTGCTGTGCTTTGCACCGGTTGCTAGAAAGGTGCTGATAACACACCAGTGTTTTGGCTACTGCTGAGCAGTGCTGGCACAGCATCACAGGGGTCTCCCCAGCATTCCCCCCTCACCAGCTGGCTGGGTTTGGGCAAGATCTTGGGAAGTGACATAATCTGGACAGCTCACCCAAACTGACAAAAGGGATTATATGTATCATATGATGTCTGCTCAGAAATAAAAGCTAAGAGAAAGGAGGAGGAAGAAGAAAAATCTTTTTTCATGACATCTGTCTTCCAAAGCAATGGCTATGTGTGCTTTGAAGCCCTGAGTCCTGGGAAGTAGCTGGACATCACTTGTTATGGAAAGAAGAGAGCACCCTCTTATTCAGGTGTCCAGAAATGTTCTCAGAGGACTCCACATATCATTGTCAGGGTCTGACATCTGCCAGTGTTTTGAGTTCCTCTGCTACAACATCTTGAACTTCATTGTTTCATGGTCACTGTAGCTAAAGCAGCTGTTGATTATCACATCTCCTGCTAGTTCTTGCTGTTAGCTCATAACAGGTCCAGGTGTGCATCACCTCTCATTGGCTCATCTGATACCTGTAGCAAGAGCTTATTCCCCAAAACTGTCAGAAATCTTGTTTCCTGCTTGTTTTCTTCCTTGTTGCCCCTACAGCAGCTGTCAGGGAGCTTAAAGTCCCCCATGGAAGCCAGAATCTGTCATCTGAGACTTTCTTGAGTTGTTTCAAGTATGTTTCCTCACCCTGTTCAGGGGATCAGTAACGACAACCTAGCACGGTCTGCTTTACTGTCCTCTCCTCTGATCCTGCCCCACACACTCTCCATCAGCCAGCTGCTCAGGAGAGCTCCATACGGACATGCTGTTCCTCTGCATGGAGGAAGCTGCTTTTTCCTCATCTCCTCTAACCATCTTTCCTGCTCAAACAAGTTATTTTGCCTTGTTTCTGAATGATTTTAAAAATAACAACACTGAACTTTAATTATTTCAATTATTTAAAAATTTCAATCAACATTAGAAAACATTTGTTTCACGATGGCCTTTTTCTCACTGGGCCTTGAGAGTCTCAAGTCAATGTTTCAAAATAAAGTACATACAATAATGCTTTTTGGTTTCTTGGTGGCTTTTTCCTGCCTTGTTACTACAACAAATGGCAATTACTTGATTTTATTTGACAGGCCAGTGAGGCAAATGGATAGATGTGGTATAAAAAGAGATAGAAAAATGTAGCATCTGTAGTGATAATGTGAAAAAAAAATTGCCAAGTACTACTTTGTATGCTTACAGTGAACTGATTATCTGTGGGTGGTCTACAAATAAAAAGCTATCCTACCCAGACTGTAAAATTTCAAAGGTACATTACTTATTTGTGATGAGTTGCAACTGCCTCAGAATCACCAGATACTGACCCTGGATGGAAATCTGAGAGCAGATTAAATAAACTAGTGCTCTGATCTAGTACAAGGCATCTTACATTTCTATGTTTTATTTCCAAGTGGCCAGTGAAGTTCTATACAATCAGATAGAAGAATCCTCCTCAAGCTACTTTCTAAATGATCTGTTTCCATGACTACCACGCTTTTAATAATGTTTTCACAGTTCTGAACTTGGCTGGATATATGTAATGCAGACACAGTAGTTGTTTAAATACTATTTGATGAAATAGATAAATCAATACAATTGATGACAGAGATTACATTGCACTGGGGAAAATTTGTGTTAACACTGCACCTGCTGAAGCAGCGATTCTTCATTTATGCTAGTGAAATAAGATTAGAGTCTGGTTTTGTCTTCTCAGTGGCTTCATTGCCTTCTAGAGGGTGAGAACTTTAAAAGTCCCATTTTTTTTTACTTTTTGCTTTGTTCCACAATCAATAAAAAGCTGCTTTGGTGGCATGGAACTGCTTTCTGAAACTTCTTGTTATAACTTATTCATCATTATGTATTAGTGATATTTATGGGGACAGTCACTCCATACTTTAAACATTATGTTAAAAAATCCCTTGGCATTTGAGCGACAAGGAAATATGTATGAATTCATAAGCTTATTTTTCTTTATTTGAATTGTAATGCCATCTGCCAAAACTCACTCTCAGTATGGTTCTGTGACAGCATCAGAAAGGAACTTTGCATGAGAAACAGTTGTGTGGCCCTTTTTTTAATCTACCAGACACAATGTGCTTGCATTCATAAGGGCACTTTGCAATTGTAGTGTCCAATTAATGCATCGATTTGTGTCAATGACAAGCTAATCAGGTTTCTAAGTCACTTTTCCTTCAACAGTTTTAACTGCGTGGGATAATAAGACAATAAAGATCTACCCAGATTTTCTTCATGTTTCAATGTTCACTAACGTTGACATGTACTAACATGGAAGAAGGGCTGTAGGAAGAAAAAAAAATAAAAGGAAAGCAAAGTAGATCTTACATCTTCATAGTAACGATTTTTTATTTTTATGTGATGAAATGTTACAAAAAGTGACAACACATATATTTTGCACTCTGTTTGCCCTCCTTTCTTCCTTCTCAGTGTAAAACCTTCATAAGAGTAAATAGAGTAGCAACCCAAACACTAGAAAGAGGACTGAGAGGATACTGTGTTAGCGGCATGGAGATGGAAATGGGACAGAGAGATGGAAAAAACAGTTATTGGAAGAAGAAAGAGAGTGTCTGCTCACTTTTTTCATGCATGTGCAGCAACAGACTATTTGCATGTCAGGAGACTTTCAGGTTACTCAGTCATGGCTGCCTTTATCATAAGCATCAGCCCAGAGAGATGAGGCATCTGACTTTCATGATACTGATACATGCAATTTTGGAATCAGCAACTGATCTACTTAATTCCAACAAAAAGTAACCTTTTCCTAGGTGTATGCCCTTGCATGGGTATTATATAAATTGATTATTTAAATTGAATTAATTAATTTTAATTGCATTTGTTCTTAATGGTTGAAGGTAAGTCTCCAAATTGAAGCTGTACCAACTCAGTGGCATCATAAATAAATTTCAATTTGAATGTGTCTTTTTCCAACAGTCTTTTAATGTCTGCTCTTTGCTGTACCCCAGTCCCTTCAGCTTCTTAAATATCAAGGTTTAAACAAGTTCTTTAAAAAAAAGAGACCTCCAAACTGCTTCTCCTACAACCTATCCCAAAAGATGTATGGTCTACCATGAAGTTACTACAGAATATAGGAACATGAAACACAAAAATTGAACAGATCTCTCACTGCAATACCTCATTTCAGCCTAGTTTTGCCTGACTCTATTTTATGCCTTTCTGATTCCTCTGTAAACCATCTTAGAAGTAATCAGATAGAGACATACAAAGACATCTTTTACAGACTGACCTAGTGACACTTTATTGAAACTTTTTGAGGATTTCTCCCTATGGCCCATGAGAACAATTCAGAGTGATTAGGCTGGGTCCCCTCAATGTCAACAGATCCTGTTCAGAAAGCTCAGTAAGAAGGGCAGCAGCATGACCTTACTGACTACAACCTCAGTTATTTACAAAAATACATGTATGAGGGCCCAAAAGATAATATAAAAACTGCTGTTCAACCAAGGCTGCCCCTAAATCAGTAGAAAAGAGTCTGAGTACATCAGACAAATAAATGCAGAAATTGCAAGCAGAAGAAATGATAAGATTGATTTTGTTGTCATTGTATGTAACTATACATAATTGTATTGTAACCAGGGAAGAGCAAATAAGTACAGAAAAGAACAACTTTTAGTGGCTGGTTATGTTTATTTTCAATAATTTTTAGTCTCCATAAAACTTAATAAACTGTACTGGCCATTTTCAGACAGAACTCAGAGGATGAAAATTTATTGAGACTTCTATATTGGACAGGTGTAGAGACTATTATCTTAAAGCCAAGCAGAGCTGGAAGGGACTTGATTTTACACCTCTCTTGATAGGCAGCCTACTGATATAAAAAGTAATGGTGGAATTATCATCCATAGCTTTCAAATGCAGCAGAATGGGAAAAATGAAGTCTCTTTATAATTTATGATATATCCACTGTGTGCACTTATCAAGAGATAGTTATGTTTTTCCTTGGTGAACTTTAATTATTTTGAGCACAATGTTATATGCCTACTGAATATGTGTGCTCAATTCCTAAGTTTGCCTTTTGGGCTGAGCTGCAGTCAGGACTTGTGGATTTAAACCAGTGTCTACTTTCTTCCTCATTCTGTAATTAGGAGCTTGCATTCCAAAGGCTTGGTTAACGTCCGGTTCACTGGTCCGTGCTTGCAGAAAAAGATTTCTGTACCATGGGAAAAAAATAAGCCTCCAATCTTTTATCAGAAGCCTTAAAAATGCAGAGAACTAAATTCTACATGCATTTTGGGTGCATATTTGTCTCTGCTCCACTGACAAAAACAGTTGTGCATGTGCCATGTTTGTAAACTGGTTGGGTCTGAACACTTCTAACACCTGTGGCAGTGGCAAGCTCTGCCAGCCTTTTAGTACCCAGTGAAATGATAAAAATGTATTAGCTTTCCACTTTTCAGTTGCAGTGCTAATTATATGAGGCAGCTGGTGCTGCAGGAAAATCTGTACTGTTTAACAGTAAAGGAATTTAAGTGGAAGGAGGGAACATGGCGTTGCTTCACAACTGTCACATTTTTGTCTTTAATCTCTTTTTTCCTTCCAGCATTTTAAAATGACTAGATGATGAGAGAGGACTAAGGGACAAAAAGACTGGTGGAAATACTGAGAGAAAGTATCGGTGTGCTAGTGAGGGGAGGAAGACATGCCATGATAGCTAGGCAAGTCTTGCTTGGACTGGCCAGGAATTGCTCATTTCCTGCCATATATTATGTCTCTCATTGATTTGTCAATGTCTTCTCATTTCCCAGTACTATTTCCTCCATTTTTCCCTTTCTTTTTTTTGTTTTTTTAAATTTTTAGCTTCTTTTCCCCTTTTATTTTTTGAAACTGTTAGAGTCCGTAATAAATAGGATACCCTTTGGTCTACTAAATGTGATGGCAGACAATGGTGTCTCCTGCATGTTAAAATAAGAACAATGTTCATACAGTTTGTACCATGTAGTCTAAAGAAGAGAGACTGTTTATGTCTGCCACTTCTGAGTTTGCAGAAACTGTCTGTATATCCGTACAAAGTCTAAAAGAAAAGGGGGGGGTGTATAAAATAATTTTAAAATCGTGTGCTGGCTGTTTGTTTAAACACAAAGCCCCCAGTGATATGAATATATAACTCAGCAATGAGTGCTTAACATCCCAAGGATTTTACAAAATTAAAACTCATTTACATGTCAGTCTAGGGTCCTCCTGAGAATATTTGCATTTCCTTGTCTTCCTGTAATAAAGGTAATTAATGCCACACAGTTTTTTTAGGACCACAACTGTAAACAGGATAAATATGGGCTGTATCAGGCCTGTTAATTTTACGTTGTCCCAAAGAGCCTGATGTTCACAACACTTAACTGTTATGTAGTGGGATGACCCTGACTGGATGTTAGGTGCCCACCAAAGCCACTCTCTCACTCTCCTTCTCAGCTGGACAGGGCAGAAAAAAATATAATAAAGGTCTTCCCCTGTTCCAGCATGGGGTCCTCCAGGGGTTGCAGATGGATCTCTGCTCCCCCATGGCCCTCTCTGGGCTGCACGGGCAGGGCTCACCATGGGCTGCACCAGGGGCTGCAGGGGAATTTGCCCTGGCACTTGGAGCACCTCCTGCCCCTCCCTCTGCACGGACTTGGGTGTCTGTAGGGCTGTTTCTCTCACAAATTCTCACCCCTCTCTCTGGCTGCTGTAGCTGTTTTTTTCCTTTCCTCCCTCCCTACTTATGTTATCCCAGAGGTGATGCCACTGTCGCTGATTGTCTTGGCCTTGGCCAGCAGTGGGTCATTTTGGAGCCAACTAGCATTGGCTCCATTGGACATGGGGGAAGCTTCTGGCAGCTTCTCCCAGAAGCCACCTGCCACCAAAACTTTGCCATGCAAGCCCAATACACATTGTTTTCCCAGATTTCCAGTATCCTGCATTCTTGTGTTAGGTATGATGATATCTAATTACCTGAAAAACTGGAGGCCTCATGAGCACTGCAATACTACAAGCATCAAGGTCATTCTCATGTCCCTTCAGAACAGGGCAGTTAAAAACAGTTGGTGTCAGTTTCTCTGAGCTAAACTCTGCCCTCTGGGCTAAACTCTGCCCACTGCTCGATTTGCAGGTCAGACTTCTGCCGTCTGGACATTACCAAGGTTCTGAAATAATTTAATGAAGTGAACTGAGACACCAGCTATTCATAGCACTCAGTCACAGGCATTACCCTCCACACTTGGTGACAACATACTGAAATAGCCAATGAAAGTAATGAAAAATACTGCATTAGTATCAAGGTCCCAGAAATCATCAATTCTCAATTCAGTGTGTTCACACAGCAAAATCTGAAATCTGGAGGCTGTTTGACCTAAATATGGTGGGCAACAGCACCTTCTTTGCTGTAGCAAAAGTAATTCACTGCAACCAGACAACAATTAATCAATTTCACGGATCCAATTATCCTTGAATGATGGGAGATTATATTCAGCCCTGCTCATGATTCTGCATTGTTCTCTTTCTTACGAAAGCTTTTCCACAGCCTTTTGGGATCTTTCTCTTAACTGTTAATAGCAATAGGTTTCTTTATTTTTATTCCAAGAATAAACATTAAAAAAATCTTTAAAGGACTGGAAATTTTCCTATGGGTCTATTGATGACTATGTTATTTTGTGTAATCACATTTGTCTCTCATGAGGAGGAGCTCTCAATGAAGGACTCAAATTGTGATGCAGAGCACACAACTGTGCTACAGATACTTTTAAGTCTTCTACAATTCAAGGTTACACAAATAAACCAAAACCTTTCTTCCATGACACTGCAAAGCTGAGATAATCTGTGTAATTCTATAGCAGTGAGAAAGAAGGGATATTTAGCAGGGCGGAAGGACTGAGGAAACAGAGACACAAAATGCGGAAGTTGCTGTAGTAGGAACATTTCTGTGCATGAACACATGAATTTACATCTCCCACTGGCAGTAGCTTCCCACCCTGGGTGGTCCTTGCACGCACCTGCTGCCCAGCCCTGGTGGGCTCCAGACTGTCCCCTGCAGCACAGTGCCCTCCCCTCCCAAAGATCCTGCACCAGTGTCACTACTTGATGGGAAGCAGAAGAGTTTAACCCCTAGTAACTTCCCATTTTCCATTATCCATTATCCATTATCAGGAACTACTGATGGAGGGTTTTTTCTGTTGTATTAGCTAATGTAATGGTCAGAAGGAGATCATTCCTCAAGGGAAACTACTGCTATTGCCTCATAAGTAGGCCACTTATGTTTTTAATTTTGATAAATTGCTAAACATTTCTGATATTAAGGACAATTAAAGACTGTGACAGTAAAAGGAAAAAAATATAATAAAAACCCAAACCAAGGACATCAGCATTCGATCTTGTGAGAACCAAATATTGGATTAAAGAAAGGGAAAATTCATTCAATTACTGCAATATGGCTGGTCTTGAGATGCCAAATATGAATACAAAATTAAATTTTTAATCTATCTAAAAGTGTATGTCTGCAGTCTTTGATTTAAACTCATGTCTAATGCAAATCTTATTAAATAGATGAAAATGTTTGAAAGGAAGAAAAGAGAGCAGAATCAACTGCATAACTTTTCTCCTTCTATCCCAAAATAATACCTTGATCTCTTCAGGATAGCACACAAAGGCCCTCAATGTTTTCGCTAGACCAGTTTTTACCTATTTTTTTTTAATCTTAATGGATATTTTTGATAACCTTTGTGTTATCTAGAGGCCAGAAAATGGGAATCTCTGCTAATGGTTTTACTTCTAGCATTTCACATTCCCTTTCAAAGTGATAAAAGCTAATTAAATGAACAGAAATAAAACAAATATGCATAAGCAGACTTTGAAAACATCAAAGCGCAATTTTCAGTTAGGATAGTCTCTTTTTTGATGTCCATTCCAAACCATATAGTAGACTGACAACATCCACAGATTATTTTTCACATTTGCCAAAGAAAATACCTTGTAACTCCATTTGTATGCAGTTGATGTAAGACAAAAAAGATCAAAATAACAAAACCAGACAGTGTTGCCATATGTTCCAGTATAGAAGCAAATTATAGTACACTAACACCCCATCACTACCATATAAAAAGGCAGCAAAGATAAATGTACCCTAAAAAAATCTACTAAAGAATTAAAAGATGGGTAAGATAACAGTTTTAAATTAAATAAATCATTTTAGCCCCCTTTTTTCCTTCAACACTCCGATTATATTTTTTCACTTTTTCTTCCTGTTATTAATGTTACAAGTTCTTTCAGTACTTCCTCTGACTATCATTAGAGATCTTAATGCAATCTTTGACCGGTAGCTTCATATTTATTTTCTTACAATTTAATCTTCCAGGAACTATAGCTTGAATAGCTTAAGAACATATAAACTTCTTATGTCTGTTATATCAAAAAATCTCAGCCCACACATTAGTAGTCCTCATAGCATCAAATCGTATTGTTATCTATGCTGCTCTGTCAAGATTTATTTTTTTAAAAATTTAAAACATGCGACTTGTGTAGTTTAGTGTTTTAACACAAATCTAGATTTTCTCATTTCAACCCTGTTTCTTTTTCCCATCAAAATTTATTTTGCCTTGAAAGAAGTTCAGGATTCAGGTAGGCTGTGCTTCACTTTTCTATAGTTATCGCTATGTGTGGGTATCATTCTGGACTGAGCGTATCTTTTACTAGGTTAACCTTCAGCTGAGTTCTGAACACTTCATGAACACATAAGGATGGAGCTAGAAATATGACAAGGATAGAAAATCCCTGTATTCAAGGTTCTGCTGCTAAAGTATATGGATTTACTGGATTCTTCAGTTTCCCTTTTATCTTCAGAAGATAAAACCTATGGGCTAATAATCTCATTAAAAACTCCAAGGGAATTGCAATCTTCAGGAGAAATGAGGAGGGCTTTGAGCAACCTGGTCTGGTGAAAGATGTCCCTGTGCATGGCAGGAGAGTTGGACCAGATGATCCTTGAAAGCCCCTTCCAACACAAACCATTCTGTGATACCAAAGATAACTGGTAACATGGAATGTGGACAACATGTCTTCAGGAATGACAGTTTCTCTACAGACAAGCTACTTCTTTTGTTGCTCCTTTCACTCCCTCTTTTCTCTCTACCGTTTCCAATCAGTCACTGTTCAGAGATACTTTTTGCAGATCCTCAGTTCCATTCTCATATGTCCTCTCACAAATGTGTTCCCTTTTTTCTTAATAAAATTTTTTTACATGTTGCCCCTAATAATTTCTGTTGATTCACCCTGAATTAGCATCTGAAATGAATCAGAAATCTTAAGAAGTGCTGTGACTTATACAAAATTTGTCAAAAAGTGGCTTTTCTCAGGACTGCTGGTTCTTGATGATGGTGTGGGTGGGTTTCTCAGCCCAGCAAGGTGTCATCGCCACTACTTTTTTGAAGCAGACACAAGTCTAATAATACATTAGTCACTTATATGGCATTCTTCCCCCAAAGTAATGATGTTAGAGCATCTAAAGGTCTGTGAACTGATCCAGTGTAGTGTGTAAAACCTGACTGGCCTGACAAAAACCAGTATTCTAGTTCGGGAAGGGGGACTTCTTACAGGCTCCTTAGGAAGGACAGGCTGGGAAGACAAGGAGGTAGCGTTGCCCTTTATGTGATGGAACAACTGGAATGCATGGATCTCTGCCTGGGGATGGATGAGGAGCCAACTGACAGTTCATGGATGAGGATTAAAGAGAAGAGAGGTAAGGGTTGGTCTGTGTTTTCTATAGGCTGCCTGACCAGGAAGCACGAGTGGATTAGACCCTCGACAGAAGAACCAGATTAAATCTTCTACAGAAAGATAGAAGCAGCCCCACATTTGGAGGCCCTGGTCATCATGGGTTACTTCAACCAGCCCAATATCTGCTGGAAGGACAACACAGCAGAGGTTCCTGGAGTGCATCAGGAACTTTCTCATCCAAGTGAAGACAAAGAGGAGAAGTGATCTGCTGGATGTCATACTCACCAACAAGGAGGGACTTGTTGGGGATGGGAAAGTCAAAGGTAGCCTTGGCTGCAGTGACCATGAGATAGCAGAGTTCAGAGGTCTCTCCCAACATCAAGCATTCTGTGATTCTGTTAGGGCAGAAGATACTAGCAGTATCTACAAGATCTGAGGTAGCCTAGATAATTGGATAATTATTTGCCAAAACTATTAAAAAATGCTTAAAGAAGTGCACAGAAACAGGAACAAGAAAGACAATGCAAGTGTACAAAAAAAGTGAAATGTACAATGGTATATAATGGGTGAAATAAACTTAGCCTCTGTATTTATTCCTTCTTTTGTGCATTTCAGCTTCAGCCTTTGATTGATTTTGATTCCAAGATGTGTTTCAATACAGAGTCTGCTCAGGAGGCTGAAATGAAAATGCTTTCTGAAAATGCTTGGGTGTTGTTGAACGTTTGCTTTTACTGGCTCGATCTCTTGAATCGAAATCCTTTTCATTGAAATTAATTGAATATTAAAGAGAAATTTGCTTTCCTGTTTCACAAAAGTATTCCCTTAATCCTTAATTGTACATGCTATCACATCCTAATCTAAGCTGTAGAAGTTTTAATCATAGTTACATATCCAGTAGGTTCTCTCTAATCACACAGGTAATATTTTATTGACCTATTTCAGTTCCAGCTCATTAAACACAGCTGTTCTGATGCTTAAGAAAAGAGCAAAATGTAAACACCACCCCCCACCCCCCCCCCCAAATAAATGTAAAAGTGCAAAATTCAGAAAAGCAAAATGGCTGATTTAAATTCTCTCATCTGAATTCTCTTCTCAGGTCCAACCAAGCCCTCAGTTTTTTCTCACTATGAACTGAGGTGTATGTGCAGAATTTCCACTGAACAAAAGGGACGAAATGTTGCCCTCAGCCTGTAGTGTGTAAGCCCTCACTGCAGCCACATTTACACAGCTTAGGTCCCAGGAACAGTCTAGCAACAGACCTGGCAGCACAGAGCTGCAAGCAAACTAAATTTATCTTGCTACATCTCATGCAGAACAAGCCCTTTAAGAGGTAGTCAGGCATCCCCTCAACATATTTTGAAAGCTGATTCTTGTTCGCTGCACTAGAATTGTCAAGAGTTTTCTTAGATTATAAGTTTTTCTGGGCTGAGATAAGCTAATACTCATTGGTTTGGTAACCTCAAAAATGGGTTCTTTTCTGCTGTATGACAGTATATATTAATAAAGTTATAGTAGCAACAGGTCGAGCAGTAGCAAAACAGTGTTATCAGAATAAGTGAAAATTATTTATTCTGTAAAACTTCTAAGCAAATACACTAAAGACACACAGGACTGATGAAAAAGTTTTTATCTGAGATACATATGAAATGAAAAGAGTTTTATCTATGATAAACAGCAAATCAGAAAAGAATTCTATATTCTTATCAGCAGGCTGAAATGGAAGCAGATGGAGAAATTGATAAAATGGGATAGACGGCATTTCAGCTTCTGAGCCATACTGTTGAATGTTTTTGCTTTTCTGAGATTTCCAGGGTACATGGATATGTTTCTATTCAATTAATCCTGAATTTACCTCTAGTTACAACTCAGCATTTATTGAATTGCAAGGATCCTTATATTCAAGAGTTTATGTGCTGACTTCAGGTAAATCATGGTTCTCTGCAGCATCATCCTCACTACTGAGGTATTTTGTTTGTTCTTTAAATTACTTGCTCAAAGCAATACTTCTTTTCCAAAAGTGTAGTTGAATAACTAATTCTCCAACATCTTAGCAGAATCTTTTCCATATGAAATGCCAAATCTGGTTTCTGTGCTCAGCCTTCTTTTTTCACAACACTACTGATACGTGCTTGCAGACTACTCCAAAATATCCACAAAATACAGTAATATTATGTTAAGAAGCATTTAGATATGATAGCTTAAACTGTGCTTTTGATTTATGATATTTAAACCAAGAGATTAGCTGATTAAATCTGACAAAATAACGGCACCTGCTTCTGAATGTGGAGCTGTTATTGCTGGTGGCATAGTTAAAGTTGCTTTGAGATTGGCAGCTACAGCTTGTACTGAAACCCTTGGACCTGGGCCAGTGCACATTAAAGTCAATAGAAAGGAGATTTGCTTGCACTGAAATTAATCAGAAATAAACTCACGACATTTAGAGCTAGCAAAATTATATGTATTGTCTACTTTCTTTCCTAGATGCATGGTTGTTTTACCTACAGCAGCAATGGCTGTCATAAGAACCTCTGGAATGCAGAAATAGGGATACTTTCAAAGGCACAAGGTCATGTCCTTTGCTCCTATTGAAATTATCTTTAAATACTCCCTTTAATAACATGTTTTGCTCACATAGGGGGGTTGCAATGCTCAATGGAAGAGATGGAAAATTTTATTTCACAGGAAAAGCATTAGCTTTATAATGCCTTTTCTTCAGAATATACCAATGTTTTAAAATGGCAAATAAATTAAGCAAATACTATTATGCTCATTTTTGCAGTTGGGGATGTCAGAACACAAAAATAGATGCAATTTCTCATAGTCACATATTAAATCCCTGGCAGTGCATGGGACAGAGTCCAGGACTGCTGATTCTCTGCAGACCACTAGACTACACCACTCTCAGCATGATTTGAAGAGCCACCTTCAGTCTCAGAAGACAGCTTTGTAAAATATAATTTTACAAAAGATTCTCGGCTGGGTTTCACATGCAGTAGTTGCAAGTCCAATTTTTTCCACTCATCCTATTTCCCAGGTTTTTGAGTTCACAGTATGTTTTGGGATTAGCTCCTGAGAGCCTTGAGTTTCAGCCAAACATGGATTATGGATCAGATAACGCTAATTACAATTAATAATGTGGGCAATAATATTGTAAATTGAGAAATTACCACGGAATTAATTTTGAAAGTTGGAATGATGCTACAAGAACACAAAATCCATAACTAGAGACCAAAATATGATAAAGACTAATCTTTAAAATATTTATTCTGAATGGAGTTGGATGATAAATAAATTTACCTAAAGACCCATAACTATTCAGAAACTGGAAATAAGATTGGGGAGAGATTTGGCTGCTGCTATTTTTTCTGGATGAGATTCATAAGAATAACACTTGTTTAATTTAAACATAGTGTGCAATTACTTCCAATCAAGATATGGCCTTCATGTTTATAAAAGATTTGAAGGAAATTCACCATTTCCCAGAAGCATAGCCTTACTGGTGTTCTCAGTCTAAAAGCAACTGTTTTCATTGGCTTTTGCTTTTTCAATTCTTATGATTATTTGCTTAACAGACTAGAACCTGGAGTTCACATATTTTCCTATAAAGGAGCATCCTTCTCACTAAAAAATTACCCATATTCTGTATTTTTTACTGGTTGGCTGTGCACAAAATGGCAGGGATTAAGCACAGGAGGGATTAAGAAAGCAATGATGTGTGAAGGTTTGGTGTATAAACCTGTAAATGGGTAAACCTCTGCCCACACCAAGACTATAATGATTATGATGGACATGATTAACAAAACATCCATTTTATGTTACACTATTTTATGCTTACACTACAGCATTTGGGATTTACTGGAACAGGTAGATACATAAATATGTGCCATTTCTATGCTCACATCAGCTTTTTTGTTACTTTTCTCACTGTAGGAACTAGCAGTCATGAACATCTTTATGAACGATAAGGCTGAGTTAGAATATATGAAGAAAAGTAATTATGAAAATTTAGTGATTCACTGCACTGTTCCTGAAAACTGTTCCTTCTTATCACAGAGTAGAAATTGTATCAGTAAAATTTGAAAATTGGGCAAATTTTTGTGCTATGTCAAAATTTTAAAATTGAACTCTGAAATAAACATTCTCACAAAAAGGCTGAGTTTCTAAGCGCTGCATCACAATATTTTGAAAAGTATTATTTTGCATAACTAATTGCATGAAAAATTATAAACTACTTATTATGCGAGCAGAAAAATGTAACTTCTAAATTAGGTGTTCGGTTGTTTTCTCTAATACCATTAGATATTTGGTTACGACATGGTAATAATTTCTCAGCCCTAGTTACTATTAATTGAATGAATGTATTACACTGGAATCTGTTTGTCCAAATGAACATTAAAAGCAAATGATGAAGACAGAAGGGACAAAAATGACATTCTTTATAATAGACTGTCCAAAGAGTAAGTGATATACTGTGTTGATTCTGATGCTAATAGCTGAAATTTCAGTATTTAAAATCGACACTTCAAAAAGACAAATTCTGATCTTTAAGTTATTTCTCCTAATTTGAAGAAAATGGTAGGCAACATCATTATTGTGGACATGTTTCAACCAAGATTTATACTTGTTCAAATTTCTTTCTTCACCCTTTCCCCAGACTATTATGACAATTATGTTACTTTCTAAAATCCCTGTAAAATATAATGTGATTCACTTTTTATAATTTGCAGTGAAATACTGACTTTCATAAATCTTTTAATGATGCTATTACATATGTACTGACACTACACTAGAGTGCTTGGTGGAAATAAAAAACATTGCATGTGTGCTGGATATAAAAATTGTAAATTTGAGCAAGGGCGACCAGCATGTTTAATAACCTCTTGCACAGCAACATCAGAAAACACTGAATGATGCAACAGACAGCAATGCCTTTGTGGCAATTTTTTAGCTCATCTGGAATCCTTAACTATTGAAATGTTTCATTCCTGGCTCAGAGGCATCATAAGTACACAGCACCACAGAATGTTTCAAACCAGCAATCCTGGTGGATGCTTTGAAAGCATAGTACAAATGTGGTATTTCACTTCTTTTCAGTATCAGACTGATGTAAGAAAGCACCAGTCAAAAAACAGCAGAGATTTTGGAGAATGGCAGGTGACCAAGGAAACTATGACAACAGTATTATAATAAATTCATCTCTTGAAGGGCTTCGGAAACTGCATAGGCACTTGGATTGTTAGTTTAGCATGTAAAATATGGAAAAAACCCCCATATTTTCAGACCAAAATGATGGTGTATTAAGCTGGGCTCACTGCCCCACTAATGCTGCTACACAGCTCTAGGAGCAGACTGATGAGCAGCCAGACTGGAGTCTGAACCGAGCAGACACCCAAATATACACACATCCAATTTTGTGCATCTACAGGCACGCACTGCTTTGTAGGTCTCACTCTGGAACATTTAGACATATGAAGCACGATTTCATAATTCAGTGGATGTCTTCACAGTATTATCTTTTTAACATTGACATCGTTTTTTCCTCTTGCAGAAATAACAAGCTAGCAGAGAATGGCTCTAAAACAAATGGAAAACCAAACCAAAAGAAAAAAAAAATCTTAGTAAGAGTAACCGAGTCTGTACTATCTTACTGCAGAATGTATTAAAGGTGCAACATTGCATTACCATCTTCAAAACCTTAAATAACCTCAGCTAGGAATAGCACTTCACTTTTTCAGACTTTTTTTTTATGAGAAACCATGCTGGAAAACAACTTGACTTAAAGACTTTAAACTCAATACTTTTGAACTCCTTTGATAAAAGAACATAGAAAAAACCAACAAAAGAAATAAAATCCTGCCAGGGTATCGGATGCTAACATCTCCATAATTCAGTTTCTCAGAAGACAGAAATCTACCTGATTTTTCTCTTTAAACTAAATTCAGCAGGATTTCCTCAAGTACACTTAAAGCCTTAAGTGTGACTCACTTCAATTTAGGATCTAGAGAGAAAGGAAAAATAATTGGTCTTGGAGAAAAATAGAGAAACTGCAATGCAGAAAATCAGCAGTTATAAAGTGGGAGTTTCAGCCCCTGATATTCTGGAGGGGAGGTCAGATAAGTATGAATGATCAGATGAATGAAAGCAGGGATGGTACCTCTTGCTTACAGCCAGGTCTGGTGAGACTCAGATCTAACCAATTACTGTCGCATCACTCTCTTGCATCAAGCAAAGGAAAAGAGAACCTGTCCAGGAAACTTGTCATATGAAGAAATATATCCATTTTATGAAGGCCATATTCACACTCACACAGGTGACAACTGTATTTTAAAGCAACTAGCCTGTGATTCTGTGGCAATTGTGATTATTAAAATGTGTGCCCAGAACCCAGGTGGTTCTCCTGGCTATGCTGCAGACAAACAGGAGAACATTCCTGGGTAGGACATCAGCCTGGAAGACAAGCTGGCCATGGAGCTTTCTAGTGGCTTCAGAGCAGGACCCTTATGTTGCAGGCACTGCTGGCTACAATGACTGTCACTCAACTGCTGGAAAACTCCCATCATAAACCTCCTTCTACTTGCTTTGAACCTCTGATAGAAAATTGAAACCAAAGTGATCCAGCCACTTCCTAGAAAAGGCTCAGAAAAATATATTTGGGACAATGATAAAAAAATCAATAGATCTTGACTCTGAAATGCTGTAGGAAAGTTTCTGCTTAGGAACAGAACTTAAAGAGAATGTTTTTATGTCAAGCAGGGCCTTCTGTAAACTCAAAAAAATCACTAAATGTTTCAAAACCTGGTGAGATAAAATTTCTTCAGATCCTGTCCTTTCTGAGCATGCACAAATGTGTCAGCTGATGAGATAGAAATGTGCACCTTCTTATCACAACTGTACTGCACACATATCCGCATGAGATAACAGAGGGACAAGTGACAATATCAGACTTTGCAAGTACTTGTTCTTTCCAAGATCATGTAATCCAAGATACTTGAATTTCACCACTGCTTGTCTGCTGGGAGCACATATGTGCTATAGCCTACCCAGCCCCCTGCTAGAAGCAGACCCTATAGACTTTACAGAGCAGTCTACAGCCACAACCCATCCACTCTGCTCTCTTCTCACATGAAGGAAAGTCTGTTATTGAAGCTGCTCTTTGCAAAATTGCAGATGAACCACGTGAACAGAAATATTTCAGTGTCTTTCCCCCCACTTTTTTTTAAAATTCTCAATAAAATATACGGAAATTAATACTAAAATTTTATAATTAAAGCTGAAAATTTAAGATGGGTTCCAGAGTCTTAAACTCACCACCCAAACAATGAACACACCAAACTGCAGTGTAAGAATGCAGGTCTTCAGAGCTACATTCAGCAAGAGCAAGTTAAACCAAGGTTCAAACTCCCCCACTTGGCCCGCAATTCCTTTCATCAAGCAGTTTGCAAAAGAAGCAAAACCATCCCACAGCCACAAGTCTCTTCTACAGAGCTCTGGCCCATGCCAGAGTACACAAAGGTCTGTCCTCTGTACTCAAGGAAGAGCGAGCCTAAATGGAAGATACTCATACCCATATAACAAAAAGACAATACCACAGTCTGCATGAACAAAAGAGCCAATCTGAAATCACACAGGGAGCCTGAATTTTAATGTGTTTGGATTTTCAGGAGTATGTTTCTATCATCTTAACAGCATTATTTATCTGTCCCTTTTTCTTTTTGTGTGTTCATGTGTTGAAATATATTATCCAGGCCAAAGTTCTGTCTCCGCATGTATAATAAGATTCAGGAAGACAATTACCACATGGCGATTGTTTCATACCTGAGGTTTATTTCAATATACATTTCACACTGATATGATCACAGAAAAAACAACCTACTTATAAAATACCTAGTTTTCCTCTAAGTTCAAATGGAATGAGGAGTGAGATTAACATTTTAGTTTCTGGTTTTGATTACTTGGTGGCATAACAATAGTACTGTAAATTAATATATATATATATATACAGAAAGACGGAAATACCATTGGTTTGAGCAAAGACACAAGTTTTCAAGGTACCTAGAAGACCTGAAGTGTCTCTGAAGAGACAAGAATATGGATTCACAAAAACAAAACAGCTGTATATTCCTATGCACAGTGACAGAAAAGGAAACTGGACAACTTAATCACTTGTATATTAAAATTGGAAATTCAGATTTAAACAGACTTAAACCAATCTAAACTACCACACTACTACAGAGTAGTTAAAACAGGCAAATAAAACTAAAAAGCAGATAATGGATTATAACTAGGGATTCCATCTGATGATAAACCCGACAGCTAAATAATAAGGTTTTACTGATTCTATTACCTGAGATCCACAAAAGGTGATCTGATCTCTGAGTAGAAATACTATTAATCTCATTCAGCCATATGCTTAGCAGTTATGCAGCAG
The DNA here is from genome assembly GCF_000738735.6 of Corvus cornix cornix. Taxonomy (NCBI): domain Eukaryota; kingdom Metazoa; phylum Chordata; class Aves; order Passeriformes; family Corvidae; genus Corvus; species Corvus cornix. Next base: position 11,117,808 of record NC_047057.1, on the reverse strand, counting down.
CAAGATTCCAGCAATATAAGTATAGTTAGCAAATTTAGTATGTAAGTAGCTCCACCCGTCAATTATTTCAATGCTTAATACTATTCTGGTTTCTTTTCTGATACTGAAGAAATGTATAGGCTGAAATAGTGACTTCACAGTACAGTTAGCTAATAAAATTGTCTTCTTGATATCGTACTTACTGCTCAGCTGGATAGGTGTAAAAGTATACGGTTGTTACAACAGCTTCCACAGCATTAATGAGACAGCTTCCCTTGAGCTCCCGCAGTAATATTTGTGGCTTTAGAACTTTTTATAGAAAGAGTTTTAGTTCTTATTTTTGCAGAGGTTAGGAAAATCACCATGAAGAAAATCAAAATACCAAATTCTTTGGACAACAAAAGGTTTTTTCTTGCCATCTTATCTAGGCACATGGAAAAGAGGTACCCCAAGTGCAGCAGATTGATCAGAACTTCAGTGAAAGCTTTATAGGACTTTTCTGTAACAAAAATTACTAGGAAATCTGTCTTAGGCAAAATGTAATAGTCTCAAACCCACACCAGTTGTACTTACAATGTAGTGTAAGAGCACGCTTCAGGCAAGGTCTGAGACTGAATTCACCAGCCAGTCATTTTCTTGCCTTCAGAAATGCTCTAAATGACTGCTCTGAGGCAGCTCAGGTGTTACTGCTCTAAGTGGGAGCTTTAGATACATCTTGTGCTTTTGAGTATTGTTGATGTTGTAACCCTTAGGAACAAGACTTAAGAACAGGTTCAGGAGCCTCCAGCTATGCCTGGCAGTCCAAGCTGGTCTGGGTAGGCTACACTGCACACTGTCTATCCTTGGAAGATAAGATAATCCTCCTTCTATTCCATTACTCCTGCCTCTCTGCTGTGTATACATGAAACTAGGAGCCCAGCACCATGGCATCCACTATTACATTTCATCTGGGAAAAAACTCTCCTGGGAACCACTGACTGCACTGCACTGCTGTGCAGCTCATCAGCTCTGGCAAGGGCACTTAGCCTGAGGAAACACCACTGCTGCAGGTGCCTGCTTCCAACCTTTCTCCCATCAGCACCATTGCCTCCTATAAGCATTGGAAATATTTCTAGAAATATCCTGAGAAGCTGGACTGGGAGCCACTCTAGGGCTCCTGCTCCTGAAACACCCAAGCCCATCAATGAACCACTGCAAACCCAGCTGGCAGGTAGAGGAGAGAAAGAGCTCTCATAGCTGCTCCTTGCAAGTGCAAGTTCTGTGTGCTGAAGGAGATTAAATGGGCAAACACTTTTTCCTACACAATGCAATGGGTGTACAAATAACTTGAAAGACTGCCTGCAGTCCAGGGCAGTAATGCAGGCCAGATGTAGACAGGGCCATTGATTCTCAAGTTAGGAAATTTAATTATTATTAAATAAAAAGGTAGAGACAAATTAATTCTGCACAAAGGGAGGTTGAAAAGATCAGAACTGTTTTAAATGGGAGTTATTTTACAGATCTATATACAGAAAATAAATTGAAATATTATCTTCTGCCCATTTAAATAGGAAATCTAAAGCCAGTGAATTTAAGTAACAAATATTTTTTTCTGTAAGACCTGATTAACTCAGCACCATGGAGTATCACCAAGACTTAACAGGATTTAAAACAAATTTAGTAATTTAGAAGTATAATGAATACTTCTGATAACAACTAAGGGAAAAATGTCCTTCAGATTGAGGTCCTATCACACGCTCACGAAGGTTAAGAGGAAACTTCCTCTAATTCAAATTAACTTTAATTGCCACTCCTGGGCTTCCTGTGCTTCTCTCTGAAGCACCTGACATTGTTAGTGTTGATCAGCAACAGGAGTGTCTATGCTCATAGCATGACATTCTGCAAAGCCAGACCACTGACCAAAAGCCTCCACAGGTTTCTGTGTAAGTGCTGTGATTTCTACTGCAAGAAATAGCCACTAAGAGAGCTGTGTGTGCGTGTTAACTCTGTAATTCGGCAGCACGTTGTGGATTGTCTGCATAATTCTTTTGCTGATGGACTCTCCCTTCCAGGCTGCAAAAAGAATATTCACCAGTATCGCCCTAGCAGTCACAGCAAAATGTGAAAAACAGAAAGGCAGCATACAGGGAGGCAGGATGCATCCCTGCAAATAAAACAAAAGACAGAATTGTGGGCCTGAGTTTCTTTCATAAGATGTTGTCAGATTGTCCCAAATGATTGTCTTTAACAGCAACAGTGCAATGGAAAGCATCCTTTCATTTTCAGAATAAATTACAGACAAACCAGGACATGCAGTTTAAAGGGTTCTATAGCTGAATATTTGTTGTGTACTCAATTTTTAAGTAGTCACATTGAAGTCACTCCCTGATGGCTGTCCTTCGCGAGTGACAGAAATTATATTCCAGAATCTTTTTCTTCAAACAAAATTTATATACAATATTTCAATCACTTGACTGGCTACTTGTATTCTTAGGACAATGTGAATGCACATTATTCAGTGGAATTCCCACCTTGGCAAAGGGAAGACTCACTGTTACCCCAAATTTCACCTACCATTTCAGTAGATTAGCATTATTCTTTTCACTTCCTATTATAAAATGTTTCTTTATTGACATTTCATTTTACTATGATATAATGTATCACTAGGGGAACTTTGCCTTTCAAAATTCAACCAGACTGAAAATCTATTGTTTTGTTAATCACTGGTAAAATACCTAAACCACTCAGATTCCCAGATAAATGATGTAACAAAACTAAAAAACCAATATTATTCATACCAATCAAATGCTTCCAAAGCCACTTTATAGTTATGACAACTAACAAATTCACAAACCACTTACACGAAGAAGTTTGTTTGTGCCTGTTTATTTTCTCCTTTACAATGCTTTTCCAAAACCAGAATTTTAAAGATTAAAATAATTTCCCCTAAGGAAAAATCAAGAAATTAGCAAATCCCAATATATGTTAGTATTTATATTTTTGAAACAGCTCACTAGTAGCTGATGTTCATGGTTCCAGGATGTCAGAGCTAGCAATTCTATTACTTAAATAACTGCAAAACACACATCACACATTGACTCTAATCTGAAAGTTAAAAAAGAACATCCCATTCTTGGGAAAGCAGGGCTCATGCGTCTTAGGATAATTTTAGCCAAACATTTTACAAGCAAGCCATTTGAGTTTGATTTATTACATACTGAACTGTTTTACAGGAGCTGAGTAGAAACTCCAGAGACTGTCACTAATCTATTAGTGTACACACACATCTTCTCCCACAAACTTTTACACAATTAGGCCAGGCTATAACTTTAAATATAAGTGCTCATTATCTTAGCTACACAAATCTTTAGTTAATTTTCATACACTATTATGGAATATGGGTCAACCTCATTATTTCCTGTCTACTGAGGATAATTCCTCTTCCTGCTCATAAAAGCTGAATGTCGTAACCTATGAATTAAAATACTTGCCTTATATCCTAGCTTTTATTATTATTATTACGACTTATGGAAGTTCCACTAGAAACAGAGCTTTTTGTTCTGTGCCTACCAGTTCAAAGCCCAAGGTGAAACTTCACACTAAAAATTATATGTGATTAAACTGGAACCTGGCAGAGACACAAACCCAACATGAAGAGTTCAACTCATTAAAAAAATATCAGGCAGGCAGGTGCTCTGCAGTTCTGGTATGACTGAGTCACACAGCAGATGGAGGTGAATAGTAAGGGGCAGATCTTAGCTGGTGTGTATTGCCTGAGCTCTGCTGGCTTCAACAGAGCTGTTACAGTTCACATGAGAAGAGATATGCCCTTGACTACTGAACACAATAAAAGCAGACACCCATCCATGTATGTGACTTAAAAGCAATGGCAAGAGGCACAAAATTCTACCACAACATCTTAATATTTCATGAGGTAACTCAATTTGCCAACTCAAATGCCAGACTTTTAAATTTCTGCTTTTTAATTTTTTTTTTAATGTGTAGATTTTAATTAATAACTCCTTGTTTGGATGGAAAAAGTAAAGACTTTTTCCATCCAAAGTTTTATTAATAATCAGAAAAAAACTGGTGTTTTCTAGACATGGATGTGCAAGAATTCTCCAAGCTCTGGTACCTTTTTAGTGGAGTGTATGGTTGTGTGCAGGCAGTTACAAAATGAGCCTTTTAACTCCTTTACAAAAGTAAGACCTAAATTTAAAAGCTAATTTTCTGCAGTTTTAGGGACAAATACGTATTTCCCTCCATTTTTATAGGGGTCTGTCAGCTATAACAATCCTATATACCCTCTGAGAGGGCTCTTGATTTTAAGTTTTTGTCATCCTGGTAAAAGCATGCATGCTTCATCTTCCCACAGTCTAAATATTTGGGATGTCAAGTGCCATATCCTATGAAATTCCCAGGCTCCTGATATTAGTTAAGGGGCACATGGACACAGAATACTGGTCTTGTGAGGGGTATATTGTGTAAAGGGATGCAGCTGTAGCTGGTCACCAAGATATTGCCCAGGAGGACTCATGGCAGCACAGGGCCGTGTGCCCCTGGCTGCAGAGCATCTCTACAGCCTTTCCCTGTGCTGGGGTCTTGTGTATCCCAGATCCAGCATTTGGGTGAGTTTCCCACTGAACATGGTGGGGCTGTGCTGAGGCAGTCTGAGAGAGGAGCTGTGGGCCAATGGGAGGTGAGGGCTAGTAAATGTGTGGCAAGAATATGTGAGACTCAGCACATCTAAAGTGGTTCACAGAGGAGAAATCCATGCCCAGCCTGGGCTGTGCTGTTCTAATTGGAGTTGCAGGGTGTCTGACAGCCAGAGCCTCCTGCAGCTAATGGGACTGGTAGCTGAAATATGATAATTCAACTGTGAAATTTCATCACTGAGTATGATCCTGCACCATACCAGTCCAAATGACAAACTCTGGAAAGCAAGTAAAAGTCTTGGAATGTGTCAACTTTTCTTCTCAACAGGGTAAATTGGCACTGCTCCTGGTCACAGTAAGCTAGAGTGCTCTGGTCAGTATGACATAAAAGCAGATACAGCTCATGGCCACATAATGAGCCAGTGGCTGCTGTCAGATTGAACTAATCTGCTGCAATTTTTATTTGTGCAATGATCCTGTCCTACAAATTCTTAATATTACAAGGATGAACACAAACCCAGACTGATTGTGAGCATGGTGTTATGCAGCATTGGGCCCACTGTTTGTACTAACAGAACCTCTTCTCACTGACTTACTATACTTCTTAATTAACATGACCTTGTAGGTCATTATTTTCATTTAAGGGAAATGCTTAATGAGTATTCTACTTCGTTGTTCAAAAATAATTGGAGCCACTTAAAAGCGCAAGAGTCCTCAGAGAAGTACCTGCTGCGCCATGCCCCATAGGCCTGAAACACTAATACCTTTCCTGCTGGGTTAGGGATTTTTTTTACTCTGACAAGAGGAGTGTGAAGCCTCAGATATTATTTGTGCGGGCTAATTCCTCCCACTCAAATGATGTTAAGGAAGCATCACTTAATCAGAGCAGAGGCTGAGTCCCAAAGCCTCCCTGCCCACTCCCCTCACCTTTCCAGTTACTCCTCTAGACTCTGTTATTTTTTTGGCAAAGAGCAGAATCATGATGTCACTAAGTTCAGTCAAGAAAACCTTTGGCACCCTGGCATTCACAGGGAGTGAGTCTTATTTTCCCTACCAAACCTCCAAGAAGCTCCACCACCCCAGCTGTGCGATCTGTGGGGCTGGCCTGACACCCCTTCTGACAACCTGCAGTGTCTGGAGCTTCAATGGCAATGCTGCTCCTCATGCCCAGCTTGTCTTTCCCTGCCTGACTCACAGACTGCCTCAGCAATCCTCAGTCTATGCATTTTTTGTTCCATACAGCCTTCAGCTGCTGTACCTATCTGCTGCCCTTCCTGGGAACTGTGGGCCCTGATCACAAAAGGCCCACACAATTATTAAAAGGGATGCTGTTATGCCTTTCCAACTCATTTAGCCCTCAGCATGAGGAATCCCAAGGCCAGAGGGTGGTCTACCCTAAGTGATTTCTTTCTTGGGAGCTCTTCAAGTCACAGGCATACCCAGCCACCTGCAATGCACACAGTGGACACAGCAAGGCCAGGTGTGGAGAGTGCCTGTGGGGAAAGACTGGCCAGTCTGATTTTACTTTGTGCTATTTCAGTTGCCGCGAGGTAAATCTCACCCTTTCATTCATAAGCTCTGCTTGTTTTGTCCATACTATGCAATTTCATATGGAAGTCTGTATCTTGTTTCTCACATTTAAACTCAGCAAATGCCTGTGCACACACAAGCAGGAACACTCCAAGTCCCTTCACCACTGCTGAGAACAGCAAGGGGAGTCAGGAGCTCTGAGTGGGGTGGCAGGGCTGTCACAAATCATTACTTCCCTTTTTCCTGCCCAAGCCATTTATTCTGTCACCAGATATACTCTATTCTTTAGGTACCCCACCAAAACCATCCTATGGTTTTTCACATCTCTGACCCCAGCTTTGCTTCTTCTTCTGCTCCTAAAATTCCTGCTGAAGAGGACAGAGAATGCAACAAGTCACACTATTGGCTTCTTCTGAGAACAGTGGTCTCACCTGAAACTGCACCTCCCAAGTGAATAAAGGAGAGGAAAGGACTACAATCATCAGTCAGAGTGGAATTCCCCCTTCCAGAAAAGGTTTGTGTTCAGACAGTCCAACTCAATGGCAAGACACTTGAATTTTCCACTTAAATTTTGTAACAGGGAAACCTATTGGCATTCATCCCCTCTGTGTGCCTGTGTTGATCACCATCATCTCAGCTACAAGATTCAAACAGCATGTTTTGATCCCTCTCAATTCCAACATCCTACTATGGCCAAGAGATCAAAATGTTTTTTTCTGCATTCATTTTTCTCATCCCCATGAAACAGAGATGACACCATGCTAATAGCCTCTGTTGGAACTGCAAGATTGAAATCAGACAGTCTGTGGGAGGAAGGGTTGTAGGATCAAGTATATTACTCTCAAATGATTCCAAAATGGCTCTGCCAGGTCAATTATTGCAAGCTATTATGGCACCTGTCTCCTCTGTTCAGTTCGATTGAGTGCAAAGCCTCATTTAAATTATAGATTTGAACAGCACGGTAGTTACAGACTCTACATAGAATTAATGACATACCACAATGCTTAAGTAAATGAATTATTTTATGCTCATGTATATAAAGAAAAGAAATAAGGACTCATCTAAGAATTAAGCTACTCAGTACCCTCAGCAAACAGATACTTCTCTTCTGGATCTTCTATTAGTTTGTACTTTTCACCAGTTGAAAACCAGGTAGTACACACAATTCAACACTTATTTGAATACTTAGTAGAATTATACTGCAACCAGTCTGACAAAGTGAAACAAACCTGATAATTACTTCCTGATAGCCTATTAAATGATAAACATGAGATTGTAAATGAACTGTCTGGTACAGCATAAAAAACAGCTGTGACCAATTAAAAATGTATATTACCAAGACACAGACTTTCATGTGGTGGAGTAACTTCAGTGGGTTTCTATCAAAGTCTGTCTCACTAGAGATCTGATCAGAGACAGAGATCTGATGAAGCTAGACAGAGAAATATGAGTACCCAGTGCCAAGACAGACCTTATGAACATCAAGAACAACAAATATTAATTAGATGTCCATTATTGAATTTCAGCATTTTGCAGCCTTATACAGGTTGAACCTTCAATACTGTACATACCAATCTGCATTTCTCACATCATCTTTTTCACTTGCACTCTTTTGATGATATCCCTAACTTTCAGGTGTGGTGATTTTTCCCAAATGTCTTTCCAGCTAGTCAGTAAAGAAGACATCAGATAAGAGACACAGAATGGGGATTATATATTCCAAGGTACATATTTTATTGTAGCAGCTGACTTTGCTCTGTGGCTCAGCATTTCCATCTGCTGACATATTTCTCTTAAAAAATATTATGAACTGAAAGAATGGCAAAACCCCATCATGGCAAAGGAACTAATTCTGATCTTGCCTTCAGCTTGACCTTGACTTCAGTGCAAGGTACCCGAACTCTCTGGTCATTTCACACCCTCCAGCCTCACTAAACTGAGCTCTTGTTGGTGGTATCACTTTCCTCTGCATTCTTGGCAAACAGTCAGACATGATTCTGCTTCCCTTCCTCGCTCAGACACACTCTCAGAGGTGACACGAGCCTCCTGCGGGGTACTGGGTTTCTAGATGACAGATAATTATTGACGTTTCACTGAGATCTGGGTGGGGAAGGTTACTAATGGATTACGGGAGTGATGCGAGGCTGTCTGAAGGGCAAAGAGATGTGATCAAATTTTACTGCTATAAAAAATCACAGGCTTTGGAAGAATTTTTCCTTTTCAGGGGTAACCAGAACCATACAATAACTAGCATTACCAGCTAGTTTTCTTTCTTTTCAGAGAAAACCAGTCCCTTGCTTTTGTTAAAAACTAAAGCAATTCTACAGTTTTTAGGGAATTAATGTAATCTTTCCTGAAATCTAACAGCTCCACGGAAAGGACTATGGACCCTAGCTAATCAGTACAGGTTTCCAAATCTGGAATACAAAATATGTGATAGAGAAACAGCTTCCAGTGAAGTTGGATTCACTGACAGGTGTAAGTATCTTTAACCACAAAGTATCAAATTGGTGAGTTTGGAGAACATGGGATAGAGGTTACCATGGATTGGAATAGGGGGATAGCATGGGGTAGGGATGTCCAAAGGATCTAATTCTCATAAATTTTTTTGCAACCCTTTCTGGATATGTATAGCACAAAAAAGTGGGTCAAATAAGTCTCTCTGTAATTTTGGAAGTTTCATAATGGTGATTTTATTTTTGGCCATCTAACCTCAATAGATAAAGGGTTGCATAACTTGCTCCCTTTCTCCATTTCAGTAGCTGGTGTGTTTTATATTGGTGCTTCTGATGTGGCTTTGTTAAAGCCGTAAATATGGAGATGGAGGCACACTTTCTCGAGCTATATTTATTAAATCTCAACTGAGACTTTCTTAAAGGATCAAATGCAACTCAGGAGCTGGGGAGACATGACCCTGCTAGAACTGGAAGGAAGTAGGGAGACTTGGGAAATGGGAGAAGTCCCAGATGCACCTAATTAAAATTCACCCACCTCTCTGAAGGGAAAGCTGACATGAACTTATCTCTGAAGGGAATTATTCTCCCTTGGGATCCTGCATCCTCAATTCTAGGGCTTCCAGGCTGAAGAAATAAATGCTGCCTGCCAATATAACTGAGATTTGCTAAGAACTCTGCAAATGTTTCTAATTTTGCCTTGTCAAAATCGGTACTTCAGAATAACATCAAAGTTGTCCAGCTTACATCAGTCAGACCATCGATGATTAATGACAGCCTGGAGGAGTAAAACCTGAAGATTAAGTACCTAGCACTGCTTTATGATTTTTCTTTTCTTCTCTTACAGTTTTGAAACTGACATTGACTTCAAAAGGCATTATAACCCCTCCCAAACAAACCCAACCAGAATTGATTTTATTGTGTAATTACATATTTACATATTAAGTTTTTGTTTTACACACTTGCAAAATACATTCTCACCTAGGATATTTCATTTGCTACCTTATATTACGACTATTTTTTCTATGCAAGACTGAAAATGGAAGCAATTGGCATATGAAGACAAAATATTAGTGCAGGTACCTCAGTTCTATGACAAACTGCAATTAAGTGTTTTGAAAAATATCGTGCCTCCCAGTGGTGCCAGAAAGATGAACCCAGCACCTGAGAAGGTGCTCCTCAATTGCTAGAACACTATTTTGGTAGTGCTTTGGATCTCTGACAGGCTGACTAGAAGTTTAAAGAATTTAATATTATCTTTCAACACAGTTGCTGCTGTGGAAATTTTGTTAGATGCTGAGGAAAAACTACTTTCCTGTGACCATAAATCAGCTGTAAATTAACTCAAAGTCTATGATCTTCCTTTCAAATTACCTTGCAATATATATCATTGCTTTTCACAATGAGAATTTTTCCTTGTCTTTAAAATGAATAAAACTTGTTCCTACCTTAGAGGAAATGCTGTTAGAAAATTAATTTTCTTTCAAAGAACTTGGACATGTTAAAACACACACATAAATATTTGTTAATAGTGTTATTTAACATGTTAAGTCCCAATTTCAGTGGTCACTTGAAGCTAGTAGAACTTAAATTTGAAGGAAGACTATGGTTAAGTGGGCTGAGCAGGTGATAACACAAAGCACAGTTACTGACGACTTAAGACAGCTGATACATCCCATTTTAATATAAACTTTAATTGCTTAAAGATTTTGTAAATCTTTAACCATTTAACATAAAACTTATGTGCTGGGTGTTTGCCATATTAAATGAGACCAGGAATTCTTTTTAATAAACCCATGCAATTGACACATATAGTGATTCACACAAAAAGAATTGGACTAGAGTGGGTAATGCTGCCTAAATTTTGGTGTTTCCTCATCCCTGGGTGTTTAATGTTGAAAAAAACCTCTGTATATTATTTGAATGCATTTATCTTGGGCACAATTATAAATTTAAGAGCTGTATAAGTTTACTAAGAGCTTTCAGAGACACGTCTTCTGCTTGAATCCTACATGGAACTTGAAATTAATATTGGTATTGGTGGTGTGCAGAACCTGCAGTGGGATTTTACTGCAAATAGACAGCACAGGGCCCAGGGTGCAGCCTGGAGAACAGAACGAGGCTTAGGGGCAATTTTGAATTTTGCAAAAGGGTAGAATCCATTGAATTGAAAGAAAACTGGCTTCTCCCCCACAGTGCAGTTTGCCAAGGAGTGTGTAGGGTTGCAGCTGGCTTCCAGCTGCCTTGGTGCCTGTGGACTCAGGACTGTGCTGGGAGCTCCCATCTGACACCATGACTCCTGGGACAGCTCTGAGCGCCTCAGAAATAAACAAGGTGTTCCCTCGGTATGCAAATGAAACAGATACTTTTTCCCTAGCATTAGAATTACTGAAAAGTTATTCTTACTAGTCCTTCTAAAGACTTCTAATTTTCTTTAAATTCACAGTAAATAATGGAAAGAATGCATTTCTAGATTATAGGATAACACAGCAGTGCAAAGAGATCCCAAACATCTGGTAATTACAAAGCATTAAAAAGGTGCACAGTGATGAAACAGGAGTGTCCTTTCTAAAATTTGAGCATATGCCATAAGAGACAGTTTTATTTGCCTCAAAAGGCATATGGAACCACAGAATCATACAACTTCCAACTTTCCAATAAGTTGGAAAAGAACTTTAAAATCATCAAGTCCAAGCATTACCCCTGCACTGCCAAGTCTACCACTAAACTGTGTCCCTAAGTGCCACATCTATACATTTTTAAAATAACTTCAGGGATACCTCTCAAAATTATTATGTCAAAAAAAAAAAAATTACAAAAAGAAGAGAAGAAAGCGATATGAGAAGGTTCTAAACACATGTAGAATAATTTATGGAAAACTTGGCTTTCTTTTAAATGCATAAATTTTACATTACTCTCTAACACCTATAGACTGCTTTTCTCCTTTTTTATTTGGTTTTACAAAAATTATTTCTTATTGTTCATATAAATAGAATTGTACAAAAGGAACATGCATGCAGTGAGGAAGATGCAGTTCATACCACACAGATGCTAAAATTGTCTCAGCTGTATCAAAAAGAAAAAGCTCTTTTTCGAGAGCATGGTGCTACAGAGTGCCTGAGAACTTGTATTGCTGACCTTCTGCACCTGCAATTCTGTCTTCTGGAAGATGGAAATGGATTTTCTTTTTTTAAATGCATGAAGTACTAGAGTGCTGTTTGTTCTCTAGCTTGTAAGATTTACTAGAGCAAAAGAAATGAGAGCTTTAGTCAAATGGGAAGGCAGGTGTCCCTTGTGAGATTACAAAATCAATCAGCTCTTGTTTACTGTACAGCGACAGAGTCTCCTGCTGTGGCTAAGTTGCACAGACTGTTAAAACACTGAACAACATCACCATAAACCTTATCTAGTTTGCTGAGTGAATTTGGTTGTCTCCTGACACAGAAGTGGCTTTGTCACTGCCATATAGTTGAGCCATCAATATTTCAGTCTGGGGTGAGAAAGACATATAGGAAGGAGATGATGGGAAGAAGTCCAGAAAGGCAAATGTGGATTCTTACAGCAGAGCACTGCTTTCCTCAAGTCTTTTAAATTCACTCCTTGGAGTCTGAAGGAATGAGGGCCCAACACAGACAAGGAGCTAGTGACGTCCCTCAGTCATTCCGCTCTCTTTGCAGCCAGTCCTGAATAAATACAGACTTTTAGGGAGGAACTGGACTATGGAAGATGTTGTGATGGATGGAGACCTCTTTCACTCTTATCGCTTCAGCCTGTGTGCTGGAATGGGTGATATTTGAGTAACTCGTCTGCCTTTACCTGTGCCATAAATGCTATGGGACTCAAGATGAGTCTAATGTCTCTTTGATAATCTCAGCAGAAATTATCACTGGGTCAGGAGAGTCTGAAAAAGCTATGTGTCCTCAAACAAATCATCAGGACCATCTTTTGCATGGAAATAAAAAATCCCTTACTGACCTGTTTTATATGGCAAGAGTGGAGACCCCAGACCTGCAGATTTGCCAAAGAGCTCTACACCACCTCTAATCAAGGTGCAGTTACTTCATAATATACTTATTTTTCTTCATGCCCTTTTAAAATCAAATTTAGCCAAAAATTCGACCAAGCATGTTTTTTATTTAATTTTTGCTGGTTGGAATAGTAAATCAGTAGTATTTCCTCAAAGACAAGATATTTTGTGAGGAAAGATGGCTTCTATTGCACAGTAGGTTAGCTAATAATGCAGAAACTTTGGCATGTATCACTCAGGGAAAATTGTAATTCTTATCTGTTCTCGTAACTGTGGTTTTAGTGTCCTAAGTGACAAGTTCAGATGACATATTACCATTATCCTTTGTGAAGTGTATTAAAAAAGACTGCAGGACACGATACAGCAAGTCTACCAAAGCACAACTGTGATGTTTGTAATGCATTTACTTAAATGTTTTTTTTCTCTATTATTGACAACATGGCATACCACCTAGTGCTAACAATCACACTGAGGAACTAGACAGGATTTGTTTTCCATTTGCAGTTATTTTCAGTTATTTATTTCTCAAGGAAGACTCTACCTCCAGTGTTTTTAACAAATACACAGTTTTTTAAAATACACCGAATTCTTCACTGAGAAGTCCGCTGTGTGTGCTTTTAAATCTATTAAGTCAGACCTATCCAAAGCAAAAGTTCTGATGGAAAACTTTCTGGTTTTGATGTCTGCCTAAACCGGAGCTGTTGATAATGCCAGAAGAATTATTTTTTTGTTGTGATGTGTAACTAACCTAGAAGCATTGGTTATGAACTATCCCATATGCCTAGGCATGGAGAGCTAGGTCCATAAAGCAGGATTTGAAAAAACATGTAGTTCAGGGCTACAGTCTAATATTGTGCATACAGCGCTTAGAGCAGAATGCACAGTGTGGTTTAAACACCTGACATTGTCAATATCTCTGTACTCAGTGTTCACTGAGCATTCCAAGGTGCTCTGCCCCAGAGAGAAAATCCAAACAGCAGGAACTACCAGCTGTCTGCCTTCTTTGTACAGCTCAGGACAGTAGAACTATAACAGTATCTGGAAAACTGAATTTGCATAGAGAATTAAACCAGCTCATTAAAAAAAAAAGTATTATGCCATTTTCAATTAAACATAAAAACTTTAAACACACTAATTCTCAATCCCACAGCAAAAGGTAAATTATAATATATTTTGTATAAAATCAGCATTTTCAATAATAAGAACAGGAATAAAAAATAAGCTAGTCAGTGTATTGCCTTGGTTTTAGAAACCAAAAATAACTATTTTTTAACTTTTACAGAAAGAAAAAAAAAATTTTTTTTCTGCTTTTTTTTATCCAACCGAAAGCTTTTCCTGCATAATTGGACAAATAGGTTTATCTTTTGTTTGGTATACATAAACATAAATGTTCTGTATCTATTTATGTGTTATTTTGTAAGTATTTTTTTTCCTTCAATAGTCTGAATCACTACATTCTTGAACTGGTCTACAGAAAAGTTATAAAGTGTTTTTTTCTACCTTGCAGACTCTGCAGATTTCAAATTTCAAAATCTAAAATAAGCACTAGAAGAAACACAGTGGAAAGTCTGCTTTAATTTTTCTGAACTGGAGTAAGTCCTTCAATGTTTTTGCTCTACATTCTCTTCTAGAAACTATTAACAAAGAAGAGAAGAGGTCTTTTTAACTAACAAACTGTCCTTTACACAGTTGCTGTCCATCATCTTCCCTAGCACAACTGGATCCTGGCCTTTTCCCTAGGACTTCTACGAGTTGATTAGATTTGGGGTTCTGAGACTGCAGAGGAAAAGGACATCTATCACCTCCAGACAGCCTATGTAACATGTATTTTAATGTTAACAAAGCTGACTGTGGAAATGCTATCCATAGCTCAACGGCAGCTATGCAGAAGAATGGATAAATTCTTTAGACACAGGAAGCAGAAAGAGTGGTAAACAAGAAAACAAATTTTAAGAATAATGCTGCTTTCCTTATTTTAAAACCACTGACAGTACTAGGATTTAGAAAGACTTTGTAATTTTTCTCTATTATCTTTTATTACAGAATTCATTTTGTCTCACGTAAGTTAAAGAACACGGAAGGAATTGGGAAGGGGTACCTTACACTCATCAATGTTTCTTTGATGCAGATCAAATCTAAAGGACGAGTGTAAGAAGTTAAGATTCCAAATACTAAAAATATTCAAAGAAGCCTAGGGATTACTTATAAACTCTATGAAATCAACTGGAAAGACTATGAATACACTATGTATATTTTTTTTTCTGAAATCTAGTAGCAAGAAATTGTATTTGCCACATGTAATCACTATGGTGATTGTCTTGATCATTATTTGTTACAATTTTAGTATGAATTAGTGGCTGTCTATTAGGGGTGAATGAGATACAAATCATATCCTTCTAATAGCCATGTTTATATATGAAATCAATTGTTTCAATGAAGTTTGTTTCCTAGAATGTCAAAACCTAGTGGAAAAAATTTAGAGCCATTCCAAATATTGGGTGACCGTTTAGTATAAAGTATCAACTGGTCCAGAGGTCATTTAGAACAAGTTGGCATATATTGACATGATCTTGCTGGATCAAGTGTCCTTGATTATTCTGAAGGGTCAGAGGGAAAAGGTACACATCTCCATTGAAAAGCTGGATTTCAGCAGCGGAAGGTGGAGGCTAACTCCCTGTGGCGTGCTAGCAGCAGGGTTAGGAGCAAACAGGTGTAGTAAATTCAACAGCAATGACATTTTTGTAGAGTAGACTGCATAAGCTATCAGACAGCCTCATGATATGTTCCATACACAAGGCAAACATTTGGGTTTATTGGAGCATTAAACAAAGATGAGGGACTTAAAATACATGTTCCTTTTCCCAGTTGTTTGGAGATTTGGGGTGAGAAGTACTTCAGCTGAATTAAAAGCTTATTTTTTGTCATTAAATTTCTTAGCATTCATCTGCCACTAAACAGCCAGCATTTTACAAGTCATCATAACAACAACAGCAACAAAACTTTCCTTGTTGCCTGCTCTTTAAGGGAAAGTTTCATGCCTCCTTTCTTACAGATGTGGCTATTTCCTAAACCAAGGCCTTAGGTCCCACTATTATGCTCTGCTTATCTGGATTCCCTTCCTTCCCTTGGACAGGCCCCTATAAGTTTGTTTAGCAACCTCTCCATCTCATTTTCCTCCATCTAGTTTTCCTCCATCCCATTTTCCTTAAAAGAATGGTGAAATTATGTGTCAAGCGTACAAGTAAATATATCTTAATTTATATTTATTAATTATCAATTATTTCAGATGTATTACCATCAGGATTCCTTGATATTTACTAAGGTAAGTGACAGGGAGAGAAATGGATCATACTCCTGACCTTGGGATTTTCTTTGCAGTCCACGTACAGAAAGCAGGCAGGATCCATTGAGATTGCCAGAAAGTCTACAGATACTTTTATTTTTTTCCCATGTAAATGCAACCATTCAGCCCATGACATATTTAAATTCACAGAAGAGAGGAGAGAGATAGGCTCATGCACATCCAGTCAGGCCAGGGTGAAAAGTGAGGTTCATACCTGCTCTCTCTGTTGAAGGCTTAAAACTGCTGTATCAGAGATCCAGCAGGTCCCATATAATGGATGAGATGAATGTTAAGTGGTTTAGACTTTGGGGCATACTGAAACCTTCCAAGAGAAGAACTGATAGATATATTATTTCTTGTGGAGTATTAAATTTGGTGGCAATAAATCTGTGATACTAATTTCACCTTTTCCCACTAGGAGGAATAGGAAAAGGCTTGCATTTAGAGTAATGGGTTCTAAATGTAGCCATAATGAAGCTCATTTTTGTGGCTTATGGAGAAAAAATTGCTGCAAGGTGATGCAATATTCTCTATTTGTGGTAAACAAAAATCTATGCCTGAATGCACTGCACTTGAAATACACAGGATGTCTGATGATGATTTCAGCAGGAACACAGCAGCTCTTTCTCTGGAATTCTGCCAGCCCCTTGAAAATATTTGGCATCTGAAAAAACCCAACAAGGTGAAGGGTGACAGTTTCAGGAGCACGGTTACAGAATCAGAAGTAAGTGGGAACAGTCCCCATCTATGTCAGTGAAAGGAATAATCACATTTCAACAGATACTTCCTTGCTAGGCTTTGTTTGAAGAATAAAAGCTGTCAGCATTATGGCATAGCAGTAACAAAAAGAAAATCTGACAGGAAAATCACAAAGTTGACAGAAATGGTATGTCTATGGTTCCTGCTGACAGCATTTGTGTCTATTCAATGAGAAAATTGAAAAGTTTCCATTTCATTTAGGAAAAGGTCAGAATCATACAAAACAGATGATGAGAAAGTTCTAGTAATCAATGAAACAGGTCTTTCTCCCCAGCATAAGCTTCAGTCTATCGACCCTTGAATGAGATTGTAATAGAAACCTACTGACTTGGGCTTTTATGTATCTTCCTGGGAATCCCTCCAAGATGGGGTCATCCCTTGTGTAGGTGTCTGCATAATTAAACTCCCCTCATTTCTGTCCCCCTCAAATGGCTGCAGCCCCAGCCCACAAGGAGAGTCTGCCCTTAATAATGTGTTAATAATGTGTCCCCAGCTTGATCCTATCTGCCTTACAGTCACAAGTCAGATACTGACTGGGGAGTCACAAGACCACAGAAAGCTGTGATACAAAATTCTGAATGCATTTATGTATTGCCTTCTGATTTCAGTTTCTTCTTCCATCTTGCACATCACTCAATTTCAAAAATTTTAAAAGACCTCTAGACCCTTGCTGATTATTTTATCTTCACTTTTTATAAACTGGAGTAGATAGAATAAGGCAGTTTATCTCCTTTCCTGTATCTGAAATACAGAAGCCCTGCTTAGTCTAAGACAAGGGAAAGGCCACGGCACACACGTGGGTGATTTCAGATTGCCTGTGATTGGCATTGCGCAAATGTGCATCAAGGCAATACTAATTACTACTGAGACATAAAAACTCTATTGCTTTTCTTCATTCTAATCCCAAAGGCAAATTGTTCATAAATAATACTTGAGGTTAATAGAGCTATGTGAATCTCTATACAAATATTTAATCAACCACCAATTCAACTACCAGATAGTGCTGGTTTAACTGCTGCAACTTGGGCACTACTTGGGGACTTTCCCTTGAAAGTCATATTTTCATTAGACTTTAATACAGAGATATAATTAATGGATAGCTGTCACAGCTGCTCTATCTGGTGATTCACTAGAAGATGTCTAAAAAATAAAATGTGTTGCAAAAATGCCAGCTGCAAGTGACAAACTGGAAAAATGACATGTTAAATTATTAAATGAAAAATGATTGACTATTCATTGTAATATGCATTCAGATGAACACTAAGTTACTGAATTAGAGTTCGTTGTGATAAAGAACCTGGTACAAAAGTCCCAGTTTTCAAAAGTCTCTGTACTTCCCTGTCAGAAGTTTTAAGGACCGGTCTGTGCTGCAAGTCTGCATGAGAGCCGACAAAACATGTCCTGTCTGTCCACTTAATAAAGCTGTTTCCTTACGCCAGGATGCCTTTATCAATCATCTGATTAAGTTCTTTCTCTCAGGAAGGTAAAACCCTACCCAACTGTATTTTTAGATACTCTGTAGAGAATAAAGGACTGGGCACTCCTGGAGATCTGAGATGAAACTCAAGGTACAGTCAAATCTTTGCTTGTGCACCAGCTGCAGACATGATTCTGCCAGATAACAGTTTCCCTCATACAGGTGCAAATTTTAACAAGTTAACGATCACCATCTTTAGCAGGGAACAGGACTGATTGCACTTCTAGGTGACTAAAAGCTGATCATTTAATGACTAGCCCAAGTTTAAGAGACAACTAAAAGATTGAAATTACTGAATGGTGGTATTTGTAGTACCAGAAAGATTTTGGAGTAGCTTTCTACTGCTAAGTCCCATCAAAGTCTGACAATAGCCAAGAGATGCATTTTGGAATTGCAAAGACAAAAGCATGTGTAGGTTC
The DNA here is from genome assembly GCF_000738735.6 of Corvus cornix cornix. NCBI lineage: Eukaryota > Metazoa > Chordata > Aves > Passeriformes > Corvidae > Corvus > Corvus cornix. The sequence continues at coordinate 11,099,187 of NC_047057.1, read as the reverse complement.
AGACTGCTCGTGAGCTGCAAGGAAGTTCATGTAAGAGACTTCAAACTGCTGATACACATGAGCTTAAGGTAGGACAAGATGGTTAGGACTAGCTAGAGTTTAGGACTAGACAGCAAAGTAATTCTCCCCAGTAAAAGATGATAGAGCTTGCAGAATTAAATTGATGCAAAAAACCAAATTTAAAAGCAAAAAAGTATAATACAGGCATAACTTCCCACCACCTCAGATTACACAGCAAATTTACACAAACACTATTGTATTGATTATCAGCATTATAACAGGAAAGGATTAATTTTACAGCTCAGTAACTTTGGACGTGTCATTATATAACAGCCAAGCAGGTGATTCTCTTTTGCCAATTGACAAGCATTAAATTTAAATTTACATTGTTAATTTTGTATATTAATACCTTAAGTCCCTGAAAAGTAGATTCTAAGAAGATGGTGGATTTCTGAACTGACATTTCAAATTTCTAGGCTGATATGTGCCTTTTTCATAAGGATGATTTTCGACAGGCATTTTGAACAAATAAAAAGAACTGGTAAGGATTATCTACATGCCCTAATGCACTCATCTATCTCATGTTAGAACAAGACTGTACGTTTTCTTTTCTTGGAAGGTGATAATTCTGAAAATAGAGCGTGTAGCTTGATAAACAGTGGTACAGGTTTTGTTAGCTTTATACACCCTAAATCCAAAACATTTCCTTAAATGATGGAAGAATGGGAAGCAAGCAGAGCTAAAATCGTCCTTTGAGTTTTAATTTAGTCCACTGAGTGGAAATCTATTCTACCTGCCCAACACTGTAAATATGCAGCCTCCTTCCCTTCAGAAGGATTTTATGGCTGTCTGTCTATGAGGACATCCTCTGTCTGGAAAACCTGATAAGGAAAAAAACCCAACCAGGATCTAGGGGAAAGAAAATTACAGAGAGAACAAAACAATTTACATACACACAAAATAATTGCAAAATAATGACATCTGCAATTCCTTGTACCTCACTGGTCTGTGCCTGGGCAGAGGCACCTGCCTGCAGAAATCCAAGGGCAGGCTACAGAATCAGGGGCTGAGAGTTTTGATAAACTCCAAGGAAAGAGGGACAATGGGCAAATGCCTAATTAAAAGACACACAGGAAGAAATGGGGAATTTAAAAAATAAAAAAAAAAATCAAGAAAACAGAGGCAGAAGTTATTAAAAAGAAAAAATGCAGGAGAAAATAGGCCTGGTTTATGATACACAGAAAAAGTAAAATAGGTAAAGGTTAAGCTGTTATAACAAGAGGGAATTAGGGGAGAATTTAATAAATTATATTTTAAAAAGATCAGTTTCTTTCTTTTCCATTCTGTCTAATATTTTTCTAATTAGCTCCGCATTTGTGGTTTTCAGTTTTGTGCTTTTAGTGATTCATTTATAATGGATTTATCTGGGGCATTATGTGGTGCAAATACTAAATAACCATGATTGTAATTGGTTAATAGCCCAAACGCCATCAAACATGGAGCTTCTGACACAATGACATGATGCAGATTAGCATACACCTGTTACATACTAATTCATCATCAGTGGTCAATCTGCAAATATTTCAGCAGTCACCACTGAGGAAGATAAAGAACATGGTGTATAGATTTTCCTTCTCTAAACAGGGGCCTGGGTAAAGTCCATGACAGATAATCTGTGATATAGGACTGACACTGCTTACTCCTGAATTAACAACATCTTTAAAGTCTGATAAAGAGTCTGTATCTGCAGAGCTATCAGCCTGACATCTTTAGCATCTGCTGAGATCACTTAAAGGGTGAGGAGGGGAAGAGAGATGGAAAAGGAAATAGGTTGAATAGAAATGAGGTAAAGGAAGGTTATGAGGATGATAAACAGTTTAAGAGTTGAAGTAGCCCTCTAGTCAAAAGAAAGAAAAGTTGGTCTTTTCATACACATTAAATTACCTCAAAAGAGACAGGTTTAAACCCTGTTTCTGAAGATATATCTAATAATACCTAAAGAGAAAAAATATCCTAATAAATCCATGACTAAGAGTATCTGTAGACACATAAAACTGTTAAAGCTGAAAAATCCTCTTAAAAAAGCCCCAAACCCGACGTATTAATAGAGTGATGCAGTGTCCTTGTTGTTCCTGTAACCTTGTGGTTGCAGTGACATTGCTAGAGCATAAGGAAAAGCAGCTCTAAACTTCTCCTTGTTGAATACATTTTACATTCTCTGTTGCTGTGGGGATTTCCCAGTCTGAAATCTGCAGGATACAGGTGACCCAGTTTTGAGCTCAGGGTGGCTGAGCTTGCTGTGCTCTGCTGGCAGCACACAAACCTGGCTGCTCAGAGCTGGGCACAGCAGCTCCCTTCTGCAGGGCATGGAGTGCCCACAATGATAGATCACTCCAGGAAAACATGGGTCCCTCTGAGCCAGGCAGCCCACATCTGTGATTCCAGAAGCAGCTCTGGTCCTCCGTGCCCTCAGTGTGGGAGTAGGAGTTACTGAAGCTGGACTCTAGAGTACATCCTTGGGAAAATACTCACTGAAGGACAACTGAGAGGTGAGAGAAAGGGCAGCTGGGATTGATCAGGAGTTACTTCTTGAAAGACAGGTTAGAATGGGAGCTGTTCCCTACACAGCCAAAGAGGGAATGGGGATTTTAAGTAAAAAATCACTGAGATGTGTTCTTTAGACTTGGAGAGCACCAGTCAGTCTGAAACATGGGAAATCTATTGCTTTTTCCTATTTTAACTACACCTCCTCTTCAGCAGTCAGTACTTTTACCTTGGAAGAGCACCAGGACCTCTATGCCAACTTTCAATGTGGTATATATTAAACCAGTGGAGATAGGCATCTCCAGGAAATTGATTTTATAATGAAAGTAGTGCAGCGCTAACTGTAGTGGAACTCCAGAATGGCATTCAAATTGATAATAAATAACGCAATTTTCAGCCCAGTGGTGATAGAGCATTTAACACAAATAATTCCAGTAGCCAGCAGACTATGTTGTATCTTTGTTTTGCCTTGCCTTGCCAGGGAAAGGAGTAGAAATCAGAGAATACGCAGAATTCAATTACTGGCAAAGGGGTAGTACAGAACAGTAACAATGTGGGATCCAGGAGGAAAAAAAAAATAGGTAAAAGCTCCTCAAACAGCAACCACTACAGCAGTTCTCTGCAGAATAGACAGTGTGCTCTAACAGAGGTGTTGCAAAACCACTTACCAACCTCATCTTCCACAAAAGGGAAGTTGGAAGAATACTTTGTGGTTCTTGCCACAGTGTGCTTAAAGCTCCCATAAAAGTATTTTTTCAAAATGTGTTATTGAGCTTTGCCCATCTATGCTAACGGGTAATTTGACAAATTATTTTTAAGATTCCAGTGAAGGTTTTGGTGCCACTATGTGCTACTCATGGCTAGCTGATGTAAGCTCTCTTAAAAGGTTAATGGATGAGATTCACAAGGCTAAATGAAAACTCTGTTTTGTCATCACAGATTTAGCTATTTAACTAGAATCATTAAAAACATGACATTTCTAGAAATCACAATAATGTGGACTTCACTACAAGTATCTGTGTTCCTGTAATAGTCCAAAACCCTTAGGTCAAATTAGATTTTGTTAAAGAGACCAGTTTTGTCCTTTTCATTTTGACTCAGCTACCCTTTATGACATAAAAAGCAAAAAGACAGAAAATAATAAAATGCTTCATTCAGCCTGTAAATATCGTAAATTACTTTTGTGAATTGATTTTCTTTTAATTTTACCTTTCCTCATTAAACTGTAAACAAGTTGATGTATTGATGATGCACACTTCTGTACATATATGTGGAATGGACCACTTCACATAAAGGTCAGGGGATTTACTAATATTTATTCCTTTAGAAAGATGTTAGCTAGCAAAATTCAATAAATTATAACAATGTTCCAATGCACATTTAATGTTTACATTATGTTTTTAGCAAACTGAATTTAAGCAGAATATCAGTAGGTCTTTGGATAGCTAAAGATTCCCCTTTGTCATTATTAATGTCTATCAAGTGGCCCTATCATTTGAAAAGATAATTTTTATAAAATATCTTTCAATGACAAGAAACAAAAGCATTGTCTCAATGTACATTTTTTTTCCTGGTTATTTTTAAAATTTAAGAGTGTCATTGCTCTATGCTAGTATATATAAGAGAATTGTTATGCAGTCCTCTACTTTCAAATTCCCATGTAATAATGATGCAATATTCACATTTCATGTACTATAGAAGGATATTTTCTTGCTTTCATATACTGCAGACATGTACCTAAATACATATAAAAAATATGCCTGTCATTGTGAACTGGTAGAGACTGTTTCTGGTTTTGGATCATATTTGAATTAGCACATTACAAATCTGTTATTGAAAATGAAAGCCTTTTGGTTTATTTCCTCCAAACAAGACTTGATTTAAGGTCAACATCACAAGATAATGCATCCTTTAGAGAGCTCCCCACTGCAATGCAGAGTTTTGCTAAGATCAGACAGGCTGTGCCCTTGGCCATTCAGGAATCCCCAACTGGTAATTTGGCTTACAAGCCATTCTTTTCAAGCCTCTAATCAATGGCCTCTTTTTTCCCAGACTAATGACAACCTTATGAAGCAGTATTTCTCTCATGTCTCTCAGAAAAAGAAACAATTAGCCACAGCTACAAAAGCCATTGACACAAATAGATCTTCAAATTGGTTTTGTGATCTACAACTGTGGATCCAAAAGGTGTCATAAATGACCTTACTGTTAAACCACTCTGATGCTAGATTTACTAGGATACCAGGAGACAGGCTAGTAAAAGCAGTTATAATGTTTAGAGCAGGGCTTGATCCTGAGAGATGCAGACCACCTGCAGCATCCATTGACTCTGCTGAAAATTCTGCAGGTCTGTCCCTCTCTCAGTTCTGCATGTCACGTCTCCGTATTCCTGGTCAGCATCAGGCAGAGTGGGCACAAATGGCACTTTCAATAGACCTGCCTCATAAAAGCATCAGTCTAATACTTAACAGAGCTGTGCATATTTCCTTAGCAAATCTGTTTTGTCAGCCTCTCCTGGATCTTGTGTTTGAAGCATTTACTTTTAGTGAGACTGTATAAAGCCTTTTGGGAAACAACCCAAAAGTTTCTGTTTGGCACAAAATGAGTCCCTTTTAGATTTTGAGCCAATACCCTATTAGTGTTTCATAAAGATGATACAGAAAAATAAGTACATCTAGTACTCACCTAATACTTTATATATTTTTATGTCCATGTTGTGTAAATGGATGTGTTTATGTAGACATGCATTTCTCTTATACCACTACGAAACTTTGTAAATAATGAACTTTCACAGATTTCACACTAATCAAATTACTTCTTGCTAATAGGTATCCATGGAGGCTGCTCCCCAGGTTTTCTAATTTTGCTCATTATGTTCTCTAATTTTTCCAGAGAGACAACTCAAGCAGCTATTTGATATACAGCGGCTGTACCCAGCTGGCTTTCACTTGAGCAGTTGCTTTGATACAGCATCACATGATGATGCTCATTACTTCAGATAAATTATTCAGAAACTCCCAGATGCAGTGTCCTGCAGTTTACCAAGCTATAGGAGAGTTTCACTAAACTGTGATGCTGGTATATCACAAATGAATATGAATTTCTGAGTATTATATACTCCTAATAAGCCAAAAAAATCACGTACTGGGTGACCAAGTTGCAATTAAACATTATCATTATTTCTCAAAAGGTTCCCTTAACGCAAAGTTCTCTTTTTCCTTTTCTTGGTGCTGTTTAAGGTTACTTAGGAGATATAACACAGTAGCAAAATCTTCCAAAGCTACAAGTTTTATTTCCTAAAATTCTTAAAATTCTTATTCTTGAAGAACTTTTTTAATGTTACTACAGTATTCATGCTTCATATTTCAAAATTTGGATGAAATCAGTTTAAATTTAGCCCCAATTTTTTATTCTTTCATTCAAGTTCTTCAAAGCTGTTAGATGGATAGATAATACCTGGGAAAATTATTTTTAAAACTAAAAATTGTGTGTATATATATTACAAAATTTCCCCTTTACTGCAGTTTTTAATCAAACACAGTCCTGACTCCAGGCTCTATCTGAGCATAACTGTATTTCCTTTAAGAACAAAACACAAAGTAGATTCTCAAAGCAACAAAGTGAAGCAAGAAGCCTATTCCCTAGCAAATCTGGCTGTTGTCCACCTCTTACAGAGCTCTTCAGTAGCACAGCATCAAAAGGAGCTGCACGGGAATCAAGGAAAAGTGTAAAAAGCTTGATGTGTCTTGTGAAACAAAAGGAAGGTAATGGCTGCTGTTGCTGCTTTGTCAGACCAGTTTTGCTGGAGATCCCACACTAAATAAATTTCTCTGTCAATCCCCCAACCTAGCTGCTTCATGACCTGTAAAGGGGAAGGCTTTTCCTGGAGTGTGCCAAGACTGAAGTGAGAAGCATCTCATGTACTTCAAAGACCTACATGTCACTCTCACCCAGGGTCAATCCCCTCTGATTCCCTTCAGATCCACCTGGGTAGACAGGGCTGTCAGAAGGGAAATCCATCTGATTTAGCACAAAAGTTAAGGGTGGGGTGAAACACTCTTTGGAGATGTCTACAGATACAAAGAGTCCATGGTGTCCAGCTCTGGATTTCAATATCCCTCTTTTCCATTGCTAAGTTGGGCCAGCTGCTTTCATTTCTGTGGAGTAATTAAATGCAGCTAATTAAACAGAGCTGCTGTTACCATTGTTACCATGAATTCCTAAGGCCTTCGTTTCAGAAACAAGATGATTGTATTAACTCTCTTTCTGGCTCTTTTAGCACAGTTTTAGTCCATTTTACTGGTGGATAAAATTATGCAAATAATCATCTTAAGGGATCAAGCAAAAAGAAGGTAAACAAAAATTGCCACATATTCCTTCTCAAGATCTTTTGATTCTGAAGTCAATTTCCTGATTCTGAGATATTGATGAAAGACTCTGAAAGCTTATTCCAGATAATCAAATTAAAACTGCTTGTGAGAACCTGAAGAACAATCTCATAATACTGAGTGTTAAAATGGATGATTAATCTCCATAAATGCAAAGAAATGCAGAAAGTGAAAAAATAATGCTAACTGTGCATACACACATAAGTAATGATGGGCTCTAAAGCAGGTATTACCACTCAGAGAAAAGATTTTCAAGACACCAGCTTAAGCCCATGGGTAGTCAAAAAACAAACAGAATTTCAGCAATGTCAGGAAAGGAACTGAAGCTAAAACAGGAAACACCATTATTCCAACAGCCAACAGTGCAATTACACCCTAAGTACTGTGTGCAGTTCCGGTCATTCAACCAAAAAAGCAAGTAGCAGAACCTGGAGAGGTGCAGGGGGGGATGTTGCCAGAGATTTGGAAGACCAATGTGAGCTTTTGTGGGCTAGGGTTCTCCTGCTGGAGAAATATCACATAAAGGGTTATGATAATGGTATATGAAACCTTTCCCAGAGGGTGGAAAAGTTTAAATGGCTCTAAAAAAGGAATTAGACACATTTATAAAGGACAGTTAGAGCACAGTGATCCTGAGACCACCACCAGCTCAGAGATTCTGTAACACACTGAGACATAAAAAGTAGGAAGGTGCAAGAGGGAGAAGATTATGCCTGCTTTGTTTCTTGTAGCCTTTTCTATACCATTTGCTTCAAGCAGTACTTAGAGACAGGATACATGTTAGACAGAAAGCTATTCTGAGCCAGTAAAACAGATTTTGTGCTCTTACTATGTAGTCCTCACTATGTGTAAAGTAAGAATTTATCTTTATTCAGCATAAGATTCAACTTTCCTTCAGCTACAGAATCACAGGAAAAGAATCCAGAATTCTGTTTTTAATTCTAACATGCTAATATAAACAAATAGCCATAATTCACTTAATAATGTATTATTTTTTTAAAACAACTTGAATAGTTGCTAAAATGGGAAGAAAACTATGTTTAATTTATCCAGAAATAAAAACTGCTCTCAGACAATGGGTGTGTCTAGTTTTTCTGGTCAAATATCACACATAAATTTAGACCAAAAAGACTTCTACAGATCATAATCCAGAAATTTAATAAAAATTTTTGTAGGACTATACTTTCCCAGTTCTGACCTCACTTCATGAAAAATACCAACACTGAATATGCTTGAAAGAACTGCAATGTATAGAGTTGCTTTTAGACAACCCTAGTGCATTATTCTGGTACTGAAGGTTTGAAGGAGTTGACTTCCTGTATCCTACAAGAAAAAAAAATATATTGAAACACTTTAGAGAGAAAAAATACAATTTAAAACTATGTTAAAGCTCAATACAAAACCAACATTCTGTAAAATTCAAGCTGAGGCAGCCATACATGATTTTAATTTTAACGATAGCAAGGTATTTCTCATTTCTCATCAGGGACTCTCATCACAGCATGACAAAAATCCCCATTGTAGGAACTAAGCAGCCTAGGAACGCCTGATCACAGTTATCCTTTTAGTTTAACTCCTTTGATGAGCAATTCCCATAGGCAATGTTTAAAGTTAGTGGAGAAAATATATCTCTGGCATTAAACTCAAAGACTTGTGTTGGAAATACATTACACAGAAGGAGAAATTCCAAGCAGAAATCCAAAATTCTTTCAACCAATTTAAAGCTTATCTTGCTTTCCTTGGTGTTGCAAAGTCTGTGTGTAAGAATATATGCAAAGCTGAACTAGAATTTGGCTACATATAATGTTGAAAAATAAAAGCTGGGACTCAGTTCTCAGAAGGATCAAATCCATGGTGGCATTATTTCAACCTCAAATTCAAGTCTGTATGAAATCTCAGTTGTTGGGCACTCAGTCATGTGAAAGGCAATGTACAACAGCAAAAGCTGAAGGGCAGTATTCCCAGTTCAAACATCTCCTCTCAGTTGCACATGATATCATGTGAATATCAATATTCCCCTTATTTTACATAGTTCCCTACAGCAACATCAGTGGGAGATCTGCATACATAACGAGGGCAGGGCAGCAATACATAGAACCTGCAGCTCAGAAGTTCTGGTGATTAAAACAGTAGAAACAGCTAGATTGGGTCAATAGGACGAGATGAGCAGACCCTCACTATTTCCCAAAGTATTAAATTAACCACGCTAACAACAGTGAATGCATTTTGAAGTTTGTGCAAATTCACTACCTCTGTATAACACTGTTCATGCAACAGGAACATAAAGCACAATTAACCTTCCTGGGAACACAGGTTTTGTTTTACAGAGAAGGACATTATACAAATATCACCTCCACCTTTCCACCAGAAAAACATTTAAAAGGTTTTCTTATTGATTTTTCAAAGCCTTCTGTATTTGTAACAACAATGCCTAACTTAATTACTGCGGCAATAATGGGACACATTTACTATCCCAGAAAAGGAAAAAGAATCTGCCATTATGTCTCTTTCTTGGATTAAGAACTATGCAACAAAAAATACCCAGACACACTAAATATCGTAGCTGGGCTCTCTATCAATCTGGCCATTACTAAAAATTATCCCAAGGAGAGAAAATTACATATTTTGAACCTCAAGAACAAGTGAAGGAAACATGAGCAGATCAGTAACTCAGAGATGATGGTTGGCAGAGAAATGTGTGGGGGGTGAGGGTGGCATTAATTTTAGTTTTGTGAGTGTCCCAGTAATTATGGGAACAAAGCCAGCACTCATGAAATTTGCCCATCAGTCATTAATTGTCAGTGACCACTGCCACAGTCATTCAAAAACAATTAGAAGTGAGAGAAGGAAAGTGTATCAAAAAGGCATAAACAATCCAGAAAAACCACTGCTGGCACACACATGTTAAACGGGGATTTCACTGCCACAAAAATGCACATTGTTCTCTCTGGAAAGAATATTCATGAGGACATAATTACAATATTTGGTGTTGCTTAAACAAAATCCCAAAAAGCACACTCCTCATCTGAATAGTGAACCCTTCAAGTCAATCAATGATGGAAGCTTACATGGAGAAAAAGGAAAATCCTTCGTCTTATAGATGTATTATCTTTCTGCCTAATCCAATGCTCTTCAGGGGATTTCAACAGAAGACATCCAGTGGGTTTTGAAGAAGTCCCCTATCACCTTTCACTAACTAAGAGTTTGTTTGAGCTTCTTTAAACAAAAAATAAATCTGTGGGGCTCTTTCAAAATTAATCTAAAATATTAGCAACAACAGGATTTTCTGCCTTCTTCTCTTGTAGTACTGTCACTTATAATCTTACTGATGCTTAAGTAAGAGATTAAAGTTTGTTTATTAATGTTCTTTATCCATAACAATTTATTCTAATTCTGCTTTTGCCTACCTAGTCATAGTGCAGGTAGAAAAAATTCTTCAGTCCTTTACTAAGGCAAATGCTCCTTATCCTCAGAACTGTATTTCTTACAGGATTAATATTAGAGGGGAAAGATTATTTGCTTTTACTCCTTGCTACACCAAATTCTACTTTTTAAACCATGTGTTAGATTCAGTTATTGAAACAATACAGAATTTAAGCTGGGCATAATGGAATTTTAACGGAATACCATTTACTGAAATAGATCTAGGACTATATTTTTCTATCCAGCATTATCTGTTCAGTTTATTTATAGAAATTTACATGCTAATAAATATCCTTTAGCTACAATCAGCAAACAAAAATTTTTGTGCAAATTCCAGCAACCAGTATAGCAAGCAGCAAGTAGGCAATACTGTTCTACGTGCAATGATCTTTTCGCTAGACCAACAGAAGTCCAAAACTACAATTTAACTTTTCAAAAATTAACACCCATGTTTAATGAATAATCTAAACTACTCAGGAGATGTTAAATGTCATAGTGTGAGACCAGACATCGTAGGGAAGCATGAGAACAAAAGGATGGTGAGACAAAACTAAAGGTGATAAAATCCTTCAAGAATTTGAAAAAAAGAGACAAGAAGGGAACAAACCACAGAAAGTTCAAACAATTTTGGAAGTCCTCTCTGTTGTGAACAGGTATTATATGTCATGTCTTTAATAGTTCAGAAGACAGACACTCTAAGGTCTTTCCATACCATTTTTCACTACTCATCAGAGCAACATTTTATGATCATGTATATTAATGCAGAACTTGCAAGTACAGGTGTATTCTTCAGTTATGAAGAGACAAAGTATATCAAATAATGGTGGGGACAGAATGCCCAAGCAGAAATATCATGGCACAGAAAGTGACCACAGAAAATTGAAGGGTAGAAAATATGAAAATATCTGTATCTTTGAACAAAGTGGACCACCAGAAAAAACCAGTAAGTTTAGTGAATATTAATGGAGCTACAATTGGCAACAGCCTAATGGTCCCCAATAAACCCACTGAATAAACAATGATGAGACTGAAAAGTGTACAAAAACATCTGCCCCCAAACCACCAATGATGGCAGTCCTTTCCCAAGTCCACAGCTGAAATACTGAATGATTCCTCTAGTCCAGTGGAGGAAAGTAGAGGATCAATTCAAGACAGAAACCTTTAAAATATGAATGTCTGAGTATACAAAATATAACAGTCCCAAAATAGCTAAAGCTGACTTTGTCCACCCTTTGTCCAAGCGTGAAAATTTCTAAAAAAATGACATAAGTTGAAGATAAATTGATGGTAAAGCCAAAGCCACAGTATAAAAAGCACGAGGTCCATCCTGCAAGAGCAGTGGCAGACACTTTCAGATTCAATAGTTGCACATGACCACAATGAATGCTGTAGTATTTGTTTAATATGAAAGTGATATACACTTATTGTAGACATTTTTTTGAACAGAAGGAAAAGAAATTTCAGATGCTGATCAAATGTTTCTGTTTCTGTCATTGGAAAACTGGAATGACTGAAATTTTGTTAAAGGAGTGAAAATTGTGAGAATTGTGTTCCCCTGTAAGGAAAACTCTTGCTTCCTCAAGTAAATATTCTATTATTGAGAAGGTAAACTATAACTTTAAATTCTCTAAGCAAAGATTTTCTTGTAAAAAGGAAAACTCACAGACTACTGAAGAGAAAATAGATAAGAGAAATGCAGCTGGGATTGAAAGAGGAAAAAAGTATTTTAAAAACATAAATCCAACTCTCCTTTAACCTTTGCTCCCTCCTTCCAAAACAACAAAACTTTTGGACAGAGCAACTCATGTCTTTCATGGTGGTGTCAGAGCTGAAAGATGAAATAAAAATTTCTATAATTAAAACATTTCTCAGATTTTGCAGTCTATTTGAGCAAAAGGACATTGAAACAAAGTCCAATGGCGAGTACATTTAAGTGTGCAGACAAAAGAAGCTGTAGCTTCTCAGTCAACTTCAGAGTGAAGCAGAGCAATGTCATCACTGCAGTGTCAGTACAGGAAGGGTGTAGGTTATCAGCAGTGAGATAGTATCTAGACTAGATAATTTCTCAGATGAAATTGCTAGTTTGGGCTATTGTGAATAGTTTTGATAGTAAGATACGACTTTTTTTCCCTCATATCACTCTTTTCCCCTCCTTCATGCACCAGAAGGAAGGGGATCCAACATAAGATCTGGGTGCTTCATCTTTGTACAGGGAAGATCTCTGGGCAGCATCCCAGTCTCAGGAGTTACCAGAGTCTGGCCTGCATGGCTACAGAAATATGCACATATTGATATGTAAGTAAGGCTCATTTGTGTTTATAGCAAGTGACTGCATTCATCTGGAATCATTCTGCATTTCGATGGCCTTTTAATTTTTACAGTTGCATAGACAAAAAGATCCAATGCTTCACCAGAACATGTAATCAGAAATTATTATTTTGATGAAACATTAGACTGTATTCTGTACAATGTAATTACATAAAAAGGTTTGATGTTTAACAGAAACAAATTTTAACATTTCTTGTCAGGATTCCAAAATCCTGCCTGTTTGCCTTATCAGTCCTCTTACCAGGTCTCAGAATTTCCTCATATCCAGAGATACTTTTCCCTCTTCATGTTTCTATGCTGAAACAATTCTAATGTTTAAAGACATCACAAATCCAAATATATTTTTATATAGACAGCAACACATTCTCCACATCTCTGCTTTTTATATTTTCCACCTTTTATAGCCACTTATTCTATTCCAAAGCCTTCTACTATGAATTCTGAAAATATAGTTCCTCCCTTCCCAACAGTTCTGCAGTATCTGCCATCCGCATACTAAGTGCCTGTGCCTTCCTCCCACTCAGGCAGATACTGAGTTCTCAAAAAGCTTGAAATGTTACCACTTTTTTTTCTGTCCCACAAACAGTGATTATCTGCTACTGGGTCTTCGAGGGTATTAGTCACGAAAGACAGAGGCTTTTTAAAGAGCTGCATTATCTGTCAAATCTTAAATACAGGATATCTGTGCTCAGACAGGATTTCCCAGTTCTACTTAACAGGGACTCCAACACTCACTTTGAGGATTTTAGGCTGGAATCAAAGACCAGGTGTCACAAAAGGAAAATAACTGAAACCTTTTTTAAAGCATCTTGGAAAAATAAAAAGAAATGGAAATCATAAATACAAGGAATTCACTTAATACTAAGACAAAACCTGAGGTAACTGTGTTTGTGAAACTCAACTGCTACTGGAACAGAAAGGTTTAGATACATCTTCTCTTTAATTGTAGTACATTGTAAGCAAAGAGCAATCAAGGAATGTTTCAAAAAAATGACAAACACTCTACCTTTAAAGCTATCTGAAAAATAACAAGTGTTACTAGAGATTTTAGCAAGTCATCAGAGTTCTTATTTGGCAGCAATGGACTTTGAAATGTTTACCATAAAAACAGCCAACCACTCCTTGCAACAAGTCAAAATTTCCATCAAAGAACACCAAATTGGCTTTTGGCTCCTAAATTTGATGAAATTGCTGACCTTCTAGACGAAATTTAAAATGAGATGATTATGAAGAATAATTTTTTAAAAGGAGAAGATTAACATTCCTTTTTCATTAATGATCTCTGTTAAAAAGAAAAGCTTTCATAAAAAATCAGAGGGAGGAGAAACAATAAAACCAAAGGTAGCTGGACATGTTGTAATGAATATAATCCCACAAGCCCCTCATTGTTAAATCTATCACGCTTCATTGCCATTTAGAAGTCAGGGACTGAAGGATTAAAGCTATAAAGATAATAGGATTAAAAATCATATACGCTGATTTCTACCTACGATTAAACAATATTTCATAAGGAATGACAACCTTTTGTTCTTTACTGGCATCAAGGCCTTGATCTTTGCAAAATGTGGTGGGGTGAATTCTTTTCTGTGTGACAAGACAGGATCACTCCTTTCAATCGTCCTTGTAGGAATATTTCAGGACACCTCTATTCTCATGCCACACGTTGTTTGCATTACAGTGGGAAAAAACCCCTTGTGCTGCCAATGACAGTTCTGCTCCTTGCTTCAGTGGTGAGTGGAATCCAATTTATAGCTCATTAAAGATGTGAATTGTTAAAACTCTGGCCCTGTTTCTCCCAATGAGTTTACAAAATCTCTCTCCCTCCCTTTCTAAATTACATTACACATTCCAGCTGAAAACTACTTAAGCTTAGCCATTTAACTTGGCAGCAAAATGAAAAAGAGATGCTTTTGGAAACTGGATGTGAGTAGCTTCAGCAGCTCCAGCAGGAACTCAAGCTACCATAGTCATTCTAGCCTTGGACTGCCCTTCAGTTGCAGTGTAGTTTAAAGTGTAATATCATTTTAGCTCCAGTTTGCTGGCTCTGTTTTGGGGTATATCACTGGTGAATGTGTCTATTTTATTCTGAAATTAAATTATAATTTGGAAAGTCTTACAAAATAACGGTAAACCTTTACTGCTGTTAGAAAATGCATTATTCACAGTATCTCACACCACTGATGAACATGCTGTGTTCCTTACAGGGGGCATTTGTTATACATGTTACAATACTTTACGCATTAAGGGCCATTAGCAAAAATATTATTTCACGGATCTATGAACTTTTTCAGCTGCGAATCTCAGTGCAGTTTACAAGCAAATAATCTTCACAGCCACGTGAAAGGTGTGTTTACATGACCCTCGTTCAAAAAACTCAGAAATTTGAAGTGATTTGTTTCAAATCATCATGAAGCAATTAGAATGAAAGTCTGTGGTTTTCCTCATGAAGGACCACGGGACAAGTTAGTAGGTTCCTCAACCTGCATTTAGCAACCTTTAAAATCCTCAGGTTGCTGGAAGAGTTACTATGGGTTGCCAATACCTCCAAAGACAGGGATCCTTGCAGGCTGTGTGCTTTGACAGCAGGCAGCTGTGGGATGCCTCTGGGTCCTGGGCATCTCCCCATTTAAATGCACAATCTGAGGGAGCAGTGGTTGTAGTGAGTGCAAGAGAGCCAAGTGCTCGCTGAATAATCAATGATAAATTTTTTTCTCTACTTTTACTCCTTCTTGTCCTTGCAATTACCAACTCTATTTAAGATTAGTGTTAGTACTCTACAGGGATTTGTATGGCTGAGACTGTGAGAAACTGTAATGGTTGTAAAGGCAGAGTAATACTCAGTAGTTCATTACAGCTGAAAGGACTTATCTCTTACACTGGTAAGTGTGCTCCAAGGAAGCCTCCCTGTCTGCAAGAGCTCCCCCAGGGAGATACCAGAATGCTGCCCAGGGCACAGACAGCCAAGGTATGTACACGTGGACAGCTATTTTGTCTTAAAACTTATCTAAGGATGAAGAATTACTCTTACAAGCTGTGTCACTGAACCAGGTCATCCAGAGAAGCGTCTTCTGAACTCCCAGGAAGAAACTCTAATGAGATAACCCCTTTCTTATTTTTATTATCATTATTTTGAGTTTGGCATGGAAGGGTGTTTTGGTCAGTGAATGCCCAGATGGTGTTGCCAGCATGAAATGCCCTTCCAAATGTCATAACAGTTCAAGATATTTTGTTATGGTTTAATTAACCCAAAATTGAAAATGCAAGCTGCGAAAACCATGTTCAATATGTCCTAAAATGACAGAAAAAAATTTCATTGTGATCAATATTATTACAAGTAATGCCAGCTCCATTACAAAAGTGATTAAATAATACTTAAAATGGGGTTAATAATCTGCAAAAGGGATTTCTAAGTAAAAACTCTGTGATTTAAAGGTGCCGTATTCTTATCATCTGGAAACACCTGGATTTAAGTCAAAACTGGAAATAAATGTGGTATTCTGTCAATCTGTTTCCTAATTCCCAGTCATTTGTTCCTATCACAAAGCCACCAGGCAGGAGTGCGTGATGGGCAGTCCCTGCTCAGAAGTGACTCAGGCCTGGAACAGGAAAGGGTTTGATGTCTGAATTGAAAAGCGCTTGCAGAGCAGCATCAAAAGTTTGCAGCAAAATTACTCATCTGTGCCTGGCACTCTCAGCTGAACTCCGTAAGCATTGCTTTCTTGCCCTTGGGAAGAAAACAAAACAACAGTTCTTGGCACAGGAACTCAAACCATCCCAGAGGAGATGGTTTAAAATGTCGAGGGACAGTGTCATACTCTATGCTCCTCTCTGGAGCTGCTCTCTATTATATCTCTGGATTGTTTAATCTGAAATTACATTCTGCATCCCACCTCGCAGAGGATCTTACTCAACATGTCTTTCTTGCTTACAGGATAGTGTTTGTTCCAGCCTGCAATGCAGGAACTTCTGCTTTAAAATAAAACAAGGAGACCCTCCCACATTTTTTTGAGAAACATATATAATGAGGACTGGTCCTCAAGAGAGGATGCGGAGGAGGCCAGATTCAAGCTCTTAAAGAGATGTGATACTCAAGATTTGCTAAGCTCTGGAAGAGATCAAAATTTGGGATGCAAGCTTGTGATTAGCCTTTCCTCTTTTCTGGCTTCAGCCATGTCCCTCTTGACTGTGCAGCCTTTTTGGCTTGACATTTTGTACTCAATTTCCTACCCACAAATAAACTCCCAAAACAGGGATCTGGATTTCTTTTCAGGCACTGGGCATCCAAATATCAGATGTTGCAGCAAGTATCTGCTTAGGTGCCCACATCAGTTATGACGGGGAATTCTTTGCCTGCCCCTTCACAGAGGGAGCACTACCTCAGCCACCTCCTGTCCATTGTGGTTGTGCACAATGCTTCCCCTCTCACCTGAAATCACTTAATATGTCTGTATTGAAATATAAAAATTCTGTATTTTTCATGGCAAATATTTTACTAAGGCTTAGACTCCAGCCTCCAAATGGCTTTAATTGTTAAACCCACTGGAAGTATTTCTGAAATTTCATGTAACATGGATAGGTGGATAGACAGAGAGGTTTTTTCAGTGTGGTTAGAAGCCATTTTTTATTAACTGATAACAACAGGAATAATGAAAGATAACATAGACCAAGTAAATTTTTATGAATTGCATTGCTTCCATTGTATTAGAGACAGACACTTATGTGGCCCTTACTTATTTCTGGCTTAGTCATGTTTTAAATTAACACTAAGCTAAAATTCTGCAAGACAGATTTCTTGAAAAAATGCACATGTGAATGGATAACAAAATAAGCGAAGGCCTCTTTGTACATAGTCATGTCTCATTCTATATAAAGGCATAATTTCATATGGTGACCTATTTAATACTCAACAACATTCCAGCATTTGAATAAAAGAATTAGGCTGTGCGGGTACAAAGTCTAAAAAAGAGACTCTTCTCAACATATTTCCAACAGCAAATATAATTCCCTGGATACAAGGTTTAAAATAGTAATGCTGGTAAACCCTTGACTGTAGTAGAACAAATGGTGCCATTTAACACACAGTGTAACTAGCACATAGCATTAGATATCAATCATGACTTTTATGGTTTTTATTCTTGTTTTCATCAGGAATAAAAAACTACTTTTCTGAAGATAATATCACTTTCTACTTCGGTTTCATGGGGAAATGAACTTTATAGGATCGTACTATTTCCCCTGTAAAAGTCTGAGTCTATTGTTAGTTTTCACCTAAATTTAGCAGAGACTCAGGTATCTCAAAGACAAATATACTGCCCTTCCAAGAGATACTCTATGCTCAGCAGGTACTTTCTCGTTTGCACAGTCCAATCTGGTTTGCAGAGACAGAAAAGAAGAAAAGGTTTTACAAGCCATCGAGAGAAAAAGAAAATGTTGGAAGCAATGAGCAGAATACCATGTAGAGAAACACAGTGGTCAGGGTCACACAGCACTATACAAAACCCAAAAGCTAGCCTTCTCTCCTAGTTCATATTGGGATACTTCCTTCAACAGAGACAGGGGATTGGTCTGGAGTTGTAAGATGTCCTGCTAGCACTTTTTTCAGTCAACAGTGTAGAGCACTTCCTCCTCATTCCACCTCCTCCTCTCCTACATCACTGGTCTGCCCAAGTTTCACATGTAGTGCTCTGATACGGATATATCCCAATATCTCAAAAAATCCCACAACCCCTTGTATCCTAGACTGCTGAAAGATTTGTTTTCAAACCCAAGGCTACTACAATCAAATAAAAAAACTATTTGTAGGAGAGTATTTATCCTCTACAAGTTGCCATTAGCAGGCATCGGAAAACACAAACGGTATCCGTTTAAGACAAAAGCTCACTACATGGCTTCCAGTGAAAAATATGTGTAAGGGAATCAAGAAGTAATACTTTACTCATAAAACCAGCATGCCTATGCCCAAGTGCATCTATAAAACAAAATTATGAAAGGTTGGTACATCTTACTGCAGCATAGTAAGGAATCAGGTAAGCAATGACAAATTCTGAAGAAGAGCTGCGTGGGGCAGTGGGAGCATCAAAGGTACCGCCTGTGACTACAGGAGTGGGGAATATATAACCCAACAAAATGGGATAGGAGGGTGGGGTTCTGTTCAGCATGAAGACACCGAAATGCAGCAGTCTGTCTGCATACAGGTGTTCACACAGGTGGATCAGGTGTCTGTGTCCTCTAAGTGCCAAAGCAGAGCTGATATTCACAGTCAATGAAGTATAAAGGCAACTCAGCTCACCCTACATAAACATCTATATTCTGCAGTCAAGTTGGTGGGTGTAGAGGAGATGGAAAGACAGATGACGGATGAATGCTAGGTGAAATCAAAGTTTTATTTATAGTTGTAGGCCTATTTGTATTTCAAAACTAGGAGAAAGGAGGTTGACATAAAAAGAAAGAGAGGGTCAAGAGTGATAGAGACTACTGCTTGGGACAGATTAGTAATGAAATTAGTGAAATTTGTAAAAGAAATGAGTGAAACTTTACATATCTGATCCCAGGAAATTTCAACAGCTGTTTAATAGCCAAATTGGATATAGAAGAAATCCTTGATTTTTCTCCAGAATAAAAGTTCCCTAAAATGAATTAAAAAATTTGAAAAAATTGCTACATTTCTTAATGAAAAATGAACTTCCTTAAACCTGTGATATTTCATGTCATTACAGCTGAACTGCCTTTCAATATAAAACTACATTTCTTACTGCCTTATGGGACTTGTCATTCTTTTCCATATTCTCTCCTGAAGAACAGACTCAGTTAGAAGACCACTCATATAATATACCTGTAATCATGCAAAGCCCATGAATCTACTATGTTATATGACTTTACAGGAAATTTAGCAACCAGGGAATCTACCTCACAGATGCAAAAGGGGCAGAACTATACCTTCTCTAGTACTCTACACATAAAAATTGTTTAACCAATTTTGATGTAAAAAAAAAAATCATTTAAAAGTAGTATTTAAATTCAAAACCCCCAAATTTTTAATTTGTATTTCCAGCAGAGAAAACACAATTATTTCTATTAAGGTCAATATTTTCTGGAGGAAATCAGAAACGTGTAAAAATTGCAGCTGTTATTGTAGAACTGCCAGCTATTTCTACTTATTGCTATTATGAAACTCAGATTGGCACCATAAAAACAGAGAGTAAGAGGCAGTTCTTGCTTCAAAGACCTGCCATCTAAGTAGATCTGACAGAGCAAAAGTCAAAGTAATTTGCTGAAGTGCACACAGAAGTTCCATGAGAGAGACACAGAAATAAAGATCAGCACTTAAAACCTCCTGACCTACAAAAGGATTTAGAGCAGTAGGTGTCATTAAAGAAAAACAGAGAGTCCACAGCACGCAGATAAAGAAAGCTTGACTTGGTAGAGCTTGTCAATCTCTTGGCAAAAGCATATGAAAATTTTTCAAGAGGAGGGATGTGCTGGAAGGTTGATTCAGATTTTGTGAAAGGAAATGAGCAAGCAGTGGGATTTGCAGATACAGAAGCCAGAGATAATGAAGAAATCATATTTGGCAAAGGAGTATTGAAGAGCAGAAAGTGGAAGAGAGGAAATGCGTGGAGCAGAGGGGGCCCTCAATACCACCAGCCTGGAACATCAGGACTCTGATATCATACTCTGCTTGGACATTGTCTGGTGTGGAAACTGCATGCTGGTGGCAGAATGAAGAAGGAGGACTTGGCAGGATTTGCACTGAAAGGAGAACACAAAAGTTGGGTTATTCACAATGAAAACCTGATAGGAGAATCTGGTAGATGATTAAGACGTCCTAATGTATCTCAGAGAATCAATACAAGTTTCAGATGTGACAAAATGAATGTCAATGAAAAGCACAGGTTATGCAGGTAGCGATAAAGCATCAAGGTAAGTATCATTTCCTATCTAAACACTTATGTCTTTGTAAAATTTTATATCTCTGAGTAAAGTATGCCAGAATAAATCATAAAGTGCAACAGAAAAGATGTTTGGCATAAAAAAAAAAAACTACCAAGCCACAGCTGAAATTAATTCTTGGAGTTGGATTAAATTTAAACAAAAATTCCAAATCCCTGTGTGCTATAGCAAAGTCCCTTGTGTTGGACCTCCTTGGCAAGGTACAGTCATTTTAAGGCATATAAGCGATTTTGAAGAACTTTTTCCTCTGCAGGTATTGGATTAAAAAAAAGACAAATGATACTTTTGAAAAACAGGAGAACCTTAGAAAAGAGAGGATGTTGCAAGAACAATAACTGTAAGAATAGAAAATCTCTCCCTAAAGTCTTTTATGCATCACTCCAAGTACTTTGCATTAATGAGCTGAGCAATCTTAAAAGAACAACATGACCCAGCATACTATAGTGATTCAGTAATCCAGTGGTCAAATAACTATAAAATAATGCTTTTTCTTTAATGCACTGATCTTCATCTTAAATTGTTTCAGATACTTTGATATTTTTTTTAAGTGCTGTTCTGATCTCAGTAGACAACAGCTAACAAAAAAAGGAAAAAAAAAAAGCAACACATTTACTCCAAGTAACTCTGTGCAATGTTACTCCACAGATATTGGTGGATTTTTTCCCCTGCTTTTTCCATTAGTATTTTCTTAGGAGCAGGCTGAGATATAGCTTCATATAAGTAATGTGAGAGATTCAGAAAGCAAGCTCCTGTGCCCTTGTTTTGTTTCAGTATCAGACCTTTTTGTAATCACTGTAGAATTTAGTCTGGGAGCTCGTGTTGTCTGCGCTAGAATAAGCATCACAAAATCATTCAGACATGTAATTTCTGATGTCAGAAGAGAACGTCAGAATTGCTGCTGAAATAAGGAAGCAATTTTTGGAATATATCAATCTTTCAAAAGAAAGGCATTTACAAAAAAAACCAACCCAGAAACATTTTTTACTAAACCACTGACCCTGCAATTCTTACAGCCAGCGACTCCTCAGTGACCTCTTAATCAGCTCTGACTTTCCTTTCCATTAATAGTATTTACATTAACAAAATGTATATATTTTGGAAAATTTAAAATAAATCAGATGCAGTACCTGAAAACTTACTAATACATTAAAAATATTTTAAAATGCTTTGAATTAAAGCACATAGCATGCATGCATTTAATGCTCTGTATCTCACAACAATAAAATAAGTAGCAGCCTTTAGAAATCATAACATCTTAACTGACTAATCGAACTGACATGGAAGTATAGAACAATGAAAAAAACCCCTTATCAGAAACAGATCGACTACAACACATTCTTTCCTTGACTTTATTAAATGATTTTGATTACTGATAAACTTTACCAGAGAAAAATTAGAAATTATACTCAATGCAAAGATAGTTTGATATGATTTGTATTATTTCAAATCTCTGAATCTGTCAATATAATAATCTCTCTTGCTCAACAGTTACAGCTCCTGTAAGCATCCTCAGCAGTATATATGCTTTTAAATTTTAAAGCATTAGCAATGTAGTACCCCCCAAATCCAGCCTTGAACTCTGACAGACACTGATCTCTTGTCTCCCTCCCACACCCTGTTTTATCAGACACTATTTTGTTTAAATTGGCTACTAAATAGCATAGCACTGTACCTTTAAATACAAATCAAACAATATTCATATTCCCACGGTGCTGCTAGTTTCCCTTATGCATTGAATCGCCTGTAGATTAAAAGCTCAGAATCTGAAAAGGGATTCTGTTCTGCAGACCAAAGTTCTCTGTAGGAGATGAGGGAGAGGGTCAGTCCCGGAGTCACACACACAACAGGCAGAAAACACACTTGTGATCCTCAGCTTTGGATAGCATCAGAAAGGGGAATAAAAAGCAGAAACACATGGCACACTGAGAACTGGTATCACTTATGGCTTCTAACCAAAGCAGCAATTAAACACCTTTCACCATTCCCCCAAATGCCTGATTTTTGTAAGAACTGAAAGAGAGACACACACAAAGGAAAATCCCCTCTGAGCAGCAAGGAAAACTTAATCACCTACCATTTTCTTTGCACTCTTCTGGAGGTTTAGCCTTTTTCGCAAGTCGTGGATCCAGCCATGATGTTGTCTTTGTGTTATGGCTGAAAAGAAAAGAGATCACTCTGAGCAGACACATACTGAAAGGAATCAAGTTTATTCCTTAAGAAAAAAGGGTTAGTCCAACAAAATTGCAATCGATACACTTAATTTGCTTACTGGTTCTAAGTAGCCCTGAAGGAGGTGTAAGAGTAATTGTGCAAGGCAGCTGTAAATTTGGCAACCTCAGCTCCCTGTCCTCAAAGCAGCTATTTTTATTAAAATCAACTAGAATGTTGCCAAGTTAACCTCATTGAAAATGCAGAACTCATCCAGAGCAAAAGGAATTTATTACAAATACAGTGTTCTCCCGTTGAACGAGTGCAGGCGACAGGATTCTGTACCATTCTCACAGTTTTCAGATAGAATTATTTTCGTCTTAAACCTGTCCTTTTCATAAATACAGGTTTGTTATTTCTCACCAGCAGCACTGACAAGGCATAGCAAAAGTGATGCAAATTACAGCATGCTCCTGCAAAGTCTACATTTACGGACAGGGTGATTAATGATACTTTGTTTAACAAACCTTTATCTCTCCATATATAATCCTTCCATAGAGATAAAATAGATATGCACAAGCTGAATGAATCATGTGGCTCCTTTCTATACTCAGAATAGATCTTTGAGAAATCAGCCATCAAATAGCATTGAACTGGCACAAATTGTTTTCTGGGAGATTATTTTGCCAAGTGAATTGATACTTAGCACCGCTAATGAGACTTAAAGCCAGATCCTTTCAATGTATACCTTACCCATAAGCAATTAAATTTGGAGCCAAATATTGTAAATATATTAAGGAAGACTATAAACCAGAAAATGATGTGATCATTACTCTTTGATTTTTTGAGATGCCTTTCCTACAATACCATCATTCAGAGACACTTCTAACCCATGTTTTATTTATCTGATACATCCTAGGAGGAAGCTCATTCCATACAGTATTGAATTATTTAGTTTATTATTAATTTGCTGTGTCATTTTAAAGTGTGCTTACAACTTCTCTTATAAACATTGGTATAAGGTGTACAAAAACAGGAGACCTGGCAAAAAAAATGGATTAGGATGCAACTGTTTGTGAGTTACTGATAGAGTCTATGTGATCCCAACACCACTGGTTCCCTTAGGGAAAAATAAATAAATAGAACCAATTCCTTCTCCCACCTTGTCTTCCATGGCAGATAAATTTTCCTCTGCCTCAATTTCTCTCTCTTTCTCAAAACAGTGACAGCGCCTACTTCTCAGCAAATTGTCACTATGTTAAAGCTTCCTCCATGTTTTGGATGGGAACGAAGGTAGATGAGAGTTATGTATGGATAAAATAGTAACTAAATGAAAATTGAGGCATTTAAATTCTTTTTTCTTTAATGCATTATCTAGTCTAGAACACCATTCGTGACAGGTGAAGAGGATAAAGAAACCCTTTCCTTTGAGAGCTGAGCTATATTTGCAGAGTATGAAGAATGATGAGCCAAAGGTAAGGTGAACTTGAAATGATGCCAGCAGCCTGTGCTTGATTGCAAGTGTAACTAAGACTTTCTCAGAAGCTCTGGCTGCCTGTGGTCTCCTGTAGGGTGCATTTTTATACTGCAGCCACAGCCCAACCACAGCTTGTGCAGACATACTTGAGCTAGCTTTAAATTAACTGGAGGAGATGCTCCAATAGTGTCAGTGCAGCAGGGTGGAGCTCAGCGTGGGCTCATCGCCCCAGCATCCATCCACTGAGCTACTTGGGTGCATCCAGCAGCACATGCTGAACTCCACACCACCAAGGCTAACCCGTCAGCAGTGCCAGGGTTCAGAGCGAGCTTGGACATACCTGTGGAAGCTGCAGTTGCATCTCTGGAGTGTGGGCATGTCTGGACAACAGCCACTCTCTCCCAGCTCTTAATTCTGAATTGTTTTAAGGACCTCCACTGACTGCAAGGACTAAACCAGAATCACAGATTGTCTCCGATGGCTTTAAAAGAGCAATATATATGACCACTACTACCAATGTTTGCTGTGGTATAGAGCAAATCTTAAATTTTACAAAGGAAGTAAAAAGAATTACCCCTGTTTTAAAGGTGAGAAAATGTAGTCATGAAATTACTGTTCACATCCACCAAACAAGCCAGGGACAGCAGCAGTACTAAAAGCCAACTCTGTTGCAAGTCAACTGGCCAATGTCCACCCCTCACACCCGGCCAATTCACCAGCCCTGAAAACACCCCCATAATATTTTTAGAAAGAGTTTTCAAGTATCTGCGAAGACAGGTGCCAAGCTGAAAACAAGCCCAATTCAGCATCAATATTTAAAAATGTGAATTAGTTGGATTACAACCTTCAAGGTTTTTGGTGAAACTGAGAACAGCAAGCAGTTATGTTACCCTTTAGCATAAATGTGGCTTCTGCAAACCCAGCAGGACTGAAGTCTCAGTTATGTGCAAGATGGCCATATTAAACAAAACCATAAACAAACGAAAAAATCAACAGCTCTTACAATGGAAGAGTGATCCTTCAGTCTGCAGTGGAATTTCACAGAACGGAGATCGTATTTCATTTAGATCAGCTCTTACAGCACTCAATCTCCTCTTCTAGGTGCTATCTGTCAAACCTGTTCAGCTACTTAATAAAAGCAAAACTCATCCGCAAGAACTTTTATCTATAACAAATAACTGCAGGAGAAAAGTACCTTTCGAAACTCATCCCTCTTTTCCTTACTTGTATCCATGCTTTTTCTCTTGCCCTGCCTCTCCACTTTATAATCTATACTAGACATACAATGCAGTGGGACTAAACAACTCTTGCAATGGGACCTTAAATGCTTCTGGGCAAGTGCTTCAGTGGGTAAAAAATCCTTTCCTGCTCTGAAGACAGGACTTGAAAGAAGGCAGAATCAATCCCACCTGTCTTCTAACACCTCTACAGTACCATCAATGTCCTCTTATGCTCTCCATAGTGCTGTTTGCTTGGATCATTTTAGCAACCAGGTACACAACACACAAGCATTCTTTCAAGGAGGACAGACATGACTACTGTCACACTGCTCTCAATAAAAGAGGGAAACGAGTAGCCCTGGAGTACAGCATAGTGTTTGTTATGCATGTCTACTTCTGTTCTGCACAGGAGGTTTACTTGGCAGGGTATTCTTCCAGTCTCCCTTGTGTCAGCTATTCCCTCTTCAGTTCTGCTAAGGACTAGAATCTCTAAAAGCTAAAGGAAGACAACATTTATCTCCTAAACTGTTTTTATTATAAAGGAAGCCTTGATAGGAAAGCTTTAACTATGGGAGAGGAGACAGAAGGAGCAGTAAATTGGCCAAATTAACACCAATGGCAAAAGTAACACATATCTGCTGCATAGGCTGTGCACACTGAATGCTTTTTAAGCACTAAAAACCTGGCAGAGGGCATAACCTGTGTACCTTACCACTGGTCTAATCATGTGTGTCCATTTGGGAAGTCTTATAGACAGACCAGAAGGAAAAGGGGCTGGGGATTTACAGATTAGTTATGAATGAGTTGCGGATGAATAGCAGCAGCAGTTGTGGAATAAATGCTCCAACAGGAATTTGGAGTTGTTGTCAGTGACAGAATGAGAGTGAAGTGATGCAACAAAAGCATCCTGTGAGAAATACATCTGTGGCTCCACCAGCAATTTCCACTGACCAATGCTTCATTATTTGGCAATAACTATACCTTATAATTAAAAACACGTCTAGAAAGCCCATCTTTACATAATTTCAATGATTTTGATTACTAGTTAGGACTCCTGAGATAAGTGCTGGCAAACCAACAATGCTTGTCTTAAACTCTCTCTTGAAATTAACAGTAAATTCCTAATTTTTCAAACTTTGAAAGCAGTTAACAAAGGATCCCTTTGGTCTTGCTTCAAGCACATGGAACATGGGAAGAACATAACTTTTTAAAATTCATCCTAATTTGTTACCTGCTATGCACAAAATAGAAACTGCAGGTAGGCCTGAACTGTGTTGAAGTTGTTTTTTTTTTTTTTAAAGGTCATTCAGTAAAGCAGAGCTTAATACTTTAGCCAAATAATAATTAGCCAAAGTCAATAAAATAATTATTGCTAAGCTAACTTAAATCCTCTCTCTTTGCCAAGTATTTGCACCTAGCAGAGACAGTTTATTATAATCAGAGTCCTCTGGTATTAGTTGCACACAATTTTGAATATACATGGAAAAAAAGTTCTTAAACTGGTTTAAACAGAGTGAAAGAAAGCACAGAATACTTCCCAGAAACCTTGACTCAACCTCCTGTTTTTCTCCAGATTTTCTTTATAGCTCCGCTTTTTTCACAGAGTCTGTTTATTTGCCTCTGTTCCCTGTTAATAGCACTGGAGCTGGGTACTAGGACTAGAGGCTCTCTGGGAATCTCACTGGATACCACTCAATATCTTTAGGAAGTAAAAAAACACTAGGAGTGTGGCTTTTCTTATCTAACAAAGTGTTATCTTTTTATTATAATTATTTGTTAGACAGTGTATTATTTTACTTAAGCTTTGAATATAATGGATTTGTGTTATCAATCTGTCAGTTTAAAACACTTTGACAGATGAAGTTTCTTGTACTAAAAAGCCTTCAGGCAATCTCTTGAAACCTTTTGGAAGGAAATATAGAAAGTACTTACTGACAGGAATAGCTTTAATGTCTTTTAAAAGCACTGCAAACCTATTCTAAATAGTGAGTCTTGCAAGGTATGTAACTTGCATGTTATTATGAAAAGCATTTCAAAAAGGGCATTTACTAGTGTGCTACTTCAGTGTGTTTGGGGGCAGCACATATGGGTTTGTTTGGTTTTTTATTGTGAACATATTAAATTTTGGCTGGTCCTTGATCTAACAACTTGAGCAAAGGGGAACATAGGAGAAGAAAACCACAGTGTTCTGTGGGCCCCTGGACTTCAACAATGCTAACTCCTCCCTCCGTTTTTTTATGCTGAAGCATTGCATATCTGCAGAGATTTTCAAGTAGCACAATAATGATCTTCAGGTAATTTGTATGTGGAGGGACATGGGTAGGAAAAACAGAGCATCAAACCAGCAATTTTACAATCCATCCATTGTGGGATGCTACCTAAACTTCTTGCACACATGTAGGAACAGATACAAAAGGAAGTTGTCCTCTGGCAGTGGTTTGCATGGCAGCAGCTGTGATTGCCAGTTTGCCTTGCATTTCATGGTGTGCTCAGAGTTCACAGTCCTTAAGAGACCCAGGTCTGGGAGTTCTATCCTGTGAATCTTAGATGGCCTTGGGCAGTAGAGGAGCACTTCTGTACCCAGCCCAGAGACGGTGGTGCTGCCTCCAGGCACTTGCAGCAGCAGCAGAGGCTTATGCAAGATTTTTAGGGGAATATACAAATGCTTAGAGTCTCCTGTGGTAATTTCTGCTGTTGAAGTAATTCTCTTTGACTCAGGCAGTTTAATTTCTGACAAAGAATGGGCTTCATCTCATGTGACTACAAAAATTACATAGCTAATTGTGTAGGATTCATCTCTCTTCAAGGGAGAGACACCTATACAGAATAATTTATCTTACTTCTCTTCCAGCAGAACCACCTAATCATATGCTCTTAAGTGACATAATGCTGGTATGTCACCTCCTAAATGGCATCTGGCTGTCACTCCAGAAGGTCCTGGTTTTGACAAGGTCTGTGTCATATCTGCTAGGATCATGGAGATGTCTTGGGCTGTTACTGTGCCTCTACAGTGGTGCTTTGGCTTAGATCAGGAGGTCACTTTTCCAGTGAATCTGTCTCCCAGTTATCTTCTTTTTCACACTAAGCGTTCTCCAAGCTTGTAAGCTTTTCACTTGAATTTAAACTAAAAGATGCACAGCAGGAGCTCACTTATTGCACTACATTCACAGGCATGCAGCCCATGGCACCTGAAAAGACGTAGAAGCTGTGGCTGCTGGGTCATCAGCACCAAGAGTTTCGCTCTGCAGTCTGCTGATATTGCTAATTTAGATAGGGAAATGGTTTAGATCAGAAGGAACGCAGACTAGTTTTAACGCAAATCTGGTCTCATGGACTGAGTTCAGGGTCCAGAGGTTGTAGAAAATGAAGTGCACTCCCAGAGATCAACTTTCTTTTCAGTTTCATCTGAAAGGAATCCAGTGTGCATACTCTGAAATGTGAGCCAAATCACAGTGTGTGAAGACAACCAGAAGATTTCCTTCAGAAGTGTACTCCTGACACAAATTACATACTACAGCAGACAGAGTTTTGGATATCTGGAGACATCTTTACTGGTAGAAGCAGCTGTATTTTGGCAGATTAATTCTGCCCTTATATATGGACAGGATGAATCAGCCTCTCTCTCCATTGACAGGATGAATTCTCTCTCTCCATTGACCTCCGAAGGAGGCTTGGCAACTGGCTTACATTAGGTACCTAATGCTATAGGGCAAGAAAGGTGAACTGATTCTTCTAGTTCAATAAATACAAAGGAGAAAAGTTATAAAAACATGACAAACATCAGAGGAAAGGTCCTGGAAGATGAATTCTGCAGAACAGAGCAGCAGAGACCTTTGGGGGAAAGACTAGAAATAAGAAAGTGAGGAAAGACAAGAGGAGTTAAGCTGGCAGTTTGACCTGGATGTCAGCACAGATAAAAACAGCAAGTGAGAGCAAGGGACAGCACACAACTAGTACAGAGTGATAATGTCTTTATAACATCAATAGACAAGAGAAAAAAAAAGGAATTCAGCGTTCTAGAAATTCTTTCCAGTTCTACCATCTTCATATTCCTAATTAATTTCTCATGAGGCAAGAAAATGGTCTCAGGAGAAAAGATCCCTCTCAGTTTCTTTCAGCAGCCTGTCCTGCTGTATGTCATATTGAAGTCCAAAATGCATTAGAAATCTGATTTGTTATGCTGACCAAAACTGACAGACCCAATCCAACACATAAACAAAGAAAATGAATTACAGACATTTATGGTGATATGCTCAAGACCCCTGATGAATCAGAATTGTCTACACAATGAAGTCAGACTAATTCAAGATGGCTTTTTTCCCAAAGAAAAATCCTATCAGAAGTGAATATTATAACAGTATGTGGAAAAGAAAAAAAACCAAAAAAACTTCATCCTAATTGCTACTTAATTCAAGTAACAGAAATATCCAGACAACCAAAACATTTCATTATTATGGACTGATACTCTGATGATATAACTCACAAAAGTTTCCAAGTAACTTATAAAAGTGCAGGTAGGAGGGTGTATCTTCTAATACAAAAAATAGTAATGGTGTATCCAGGCTTAACTAAAGTATCCTGCATTCCAATTGTGAACTGATGGAGCAATCAGGAGCAACTAAATATATCATGGTTCTTCAGGTAAACAAGATGTTGGGATAAATGCTATTCCTGCAGTCAAAAAAATTTCCTGCCTTAAAAACTGCTACAAAGAAAATCTGATCCCACTGAAGTCAATAGCAATATTCTTGAAGCTGTACTCTTCAGATATCACTTGAAATTGTATCAGCTGTATTAAAAAACTTAATGGCTGTTTTTTACAGTGAAAAGGAGAGTCCTTGGCAAAGGACTATTTTATAGCTGTTTTTTAGTCTTTTATGGTGCTTTCATAAAAAAAAAATCTTTAACAACTAGAAGAGATATGGCAACAGGTCCAAAAAGCAATGCTGACTATGCTGTTTGGAGAAGTAGGTGTTGAAGTAGTAAGAGACTGAATGTCTGCGAGATGTACTGGAAAGTGGTTTGTCAAACGTCATGTGGCCACATTCTCCTAAAAATCATCAGCACAAGTCAAAAAAGATGATTCTTTAAAGATGTTTTACAGCAGTTTGCACTTATTCTAGACTTTTATCCCCTAAGAAAACAATTAATATAATACAAGCAAAGGAAACCATATATGCTTTTGAACAGTATGGAGTCCAATAGGTTGACTTTAGGTTTCATGTCCTACTGTCCCTGCACCCCTTACAGAGTTCTGCTGCCTATATGTGGAGAGAAGGCTGGACAGAAAGAGAAATCCAATTCTGCCTTTTATAAAAAAGTATTAAAATGTGTAGCCAACTGTACAGGACAGTTGCATATATAATGCAATGGGATGGAGCTGGATAGTTGGGTGAGGGCCACGTTTCAGCCTGACTGCACATGATAGCACACACCCCAAGAATCTCGGTCCTTTTTTATTCCCTTCAGCATTGCACTGGACCAACACAGCAAACACCGATGCTTGGATCCAACACAACCAGCATCTGCTGACTTGAGGAGCACAACACAAGTTTGGGTCTCTAGTATGTGGTTTGAGAGCTGTTGGCAAGGCAAGGTCTGAAGGCTATGGAGAACCACAGCCTTTCCTTATCCCTGGGAAAGGGAAAAGCTAAAAAAGTGAGTGGTGACTATAATTTATTTAAGCATGCCAAAATATGCCACTCTTACCAGCCACATTTAAAGCAGGAAAGAAGGAGCAAAACTGGAAGGTTTTTTGATGGTATTCCAATTTATATACAGTCTGTTAATTATTGCATATTCTCATTAGCACATGTTCTCAGTGAAACCAAATGTAAGAGATGGAGTCCTATTTGTGTAGTGTGCGCCTTTATTTGAAAATTCAGATTCATATGTAAGGCTGGAAACAGCCCAAGAAATGTAGATCTTCCTGAAAAACAGTGGTAAGTATTATGTTGCAAGAAGAGATGCTCTTGTTCGGTCTGTGAATGCTAAAACAGGTAAACATAAGGTCATGCACCTATGTTGAAAAGGGAAAGAAAGGAAGAAACAGATCAAGGCATGCTCTAAAATACAACCATCTTTTGAATCATTCAGTGTCTGGTAGATGATAATTTTTTTCATCTTTGTAGTCCTTGAGGGAGAAGAAATTCCTTCTACTGTGCTTTACAAAATGCTAACTGAGCCATTAATGATTAACAAATAAATAGTCCTGTCTATAGACAATTATCTCTCCCCTGATGAAGTCACTTCCTCTCTCACTGTAAATCTGCCACATTATTCTGATGGCAGTTTTGATAAGTGAGATCACACACCAATTTTAGAGGTTAGTTTGACGTGAATGAATGAAAATGCTGTCATGAAATCTAAGACCTTTGGGTGTACCTGCGACAACCCGGAACTTGAGATCATGTGCTGCTAGAAGGCTTTAGTGTTTAAAGGCACAATTCACAAGATCCTCAAATAAAGCAATAAAAGATGCTGCCTAGTCTGTCTTTTTTTTCCCACTCATTGTGATGTACACTTTAAAAATGTTTGTTTTTCATCTATTATTTAATAATCTAGTACAATCTTTACTACTGTTCAGGGAGATGTTGTTAGACAAATAGGTTTTTGTTGTCTTTTTATCTTTCCGTTTTTTTGTGAAAGCAAATGGAGTCTCTTCATGCCATTAACCAAAGTGACTTGTAAACAAAGAGGCAATTTAACAGCATCCCCACAGCATTACATTCCTACTTAACCCTGCAAAGGCTGTGCAATGTGAAAACTCAAATGATCAGTGAGTTGCTCCTTTGCTAGGATTCTAGTAAATAATCTAGTGTTTTTACAAATGTGTAATTGCACTTTTTTTGCGAATACATTGTTCAACAATACAATCCCAAAAGCAAGAAGTCCTTACAACAGCCCTTCTATCCAGTCTGCACCTCTGATTGATTTCTTTGCTTTGCATAACATTCATTTAGTGGAAGTGAATGATGAGCATTGTCAGAACTGCAGTGTAAACCAGAGCATTTCCAGGAAAGGAAGTAAGCTGTAACATCAAAGGAATTTGAGGAGTGCAATGGCTGCTCTGTAGAGCATCAGGGCTATTTGCATTCACTGTATTCGTTACAAAATATATATTTACTTTCTATTAAATTACCTCCTGCAGTATTTATTACTCTCACAGTTTGGTGTATTAGTGATCTACCCATCATCCCTTCCCCCAGCCCCCAAAGGTATCACAGGTTTTTGTTACAAGTAAAATAAAAGTGCCATATAATTCAGTCTGCTTTCTTTCAGAGCATTCAATATGTGCAGAAAAATTAAATCTGGGAGTAAGGTAAGAAGGAAAAAAGGGTTTCAGCTAGCCCTGAGGTCACCCTAGTTCTACTCTGCTTGCTTGGGCAAAGTTATATTAATTATTCTTTTTCTAGAATAAGCATATTTTTGCCCTTTTCAGCAAAGACACTTATGTTTTAATAGTTACTGCTATTTTCAGCCTTGTATATGCCAGAAGCTATAGCTGGTCATGCCAGTGTTCATTAAAAAGCCCCATGCACAAACTTTATTCTTAACATTTGTTTACACTTCATGTGATAGTCACAACATTTTACATTAAATACAGGACTTAAAGCAGAATTGACACCACGAAATGTTATTTTTACCTACTAATAATCAGAATAACAGATAATGCTCCAAACTGTGGCAATTCCACAAAGCAAACATAAATGCTACTTCTACCTCTGTAGTAGAGCTCTCCTGATGAAAATGTTGGTTTTTCCATTCTCTTTTTTCTTTTGTGGAACACAATGTTATGCCAACTCAGACATTTGCTGTGTTTTTTTTTTTCTGGTAATGTATAATAATCACAGAATCATAGAATGTGCTGAGTTGGAAGGGATCCATCAAGATCATCAAGCCCAACTCCTGCCCCTATGCAGGACACTCCAGTCACACCCTGTGCCTGAGAGCATTGTCCAAACCCTCTTAACTTTGTCAGGCCTGGTGCTGTGACCACTTTCCTGGGGAGCCTGTTTCAGTTCCCAACCACGCTCTGGGTGAAACACTTTTTCCTAATATCCAGTCTAAACGTTCCCTTGACTCAGCTTCAGGCCATTTCCTTGAGTCCTGTCCCTGGTCACAAGAGTGAAGAAATCAGTGTCTACCCCTCCTCTTCCCCTTATGAGGAAGCTGCAGACTGCACTGAATTCTCCCTCCAGTCTCCTCTTCCTCAGGCTGAACAAACCAAGTGACCTCAGCTCCACTTCATAAGGCTTCCCCTCCAGACCCCTCACCATCCTTGTGGCCCTCCTTTGGATGCTCTCTAATAGCTTAATGAGAATACACAGAACTTTCATATCCTTTACTTCAATGAGTTTACTAATTAGTAACAGGTATGTATAATCTACCAGCACGGAAAAGTTTCTACACATAACTAATTCTCCTTATAGTCCACTCATTTATTTTACTATTTCTATATATAGCATGGTCTCCCTCTACTGTTCACTAGCTAGTTTTTAGTCCACTCATTTTTCTTTCCTTTAACTGGCAAAAAGCGTCATGCTCTCCACCTCTGTTCACATAAGGAAGGAAAAAGCCAGCAATTGTGTTTCTTTCCCAGCAGAAAGCACCAGAAGAGCAGAAAGGCCTTGCTTTCAACAGAAGAAACAAAAGCTTTAATTCCTGCCATCAAAATCAGCAGGCCAGTTACCTATCTTAAAACCCAGCAGGCTTCCATCTAAATCACTAATGCAGGAGTTGCCACCAGCCCTCAGGAGCCCTGACAGCCAGAACATTCCTGCTGTTTTAATGAGGAGTGCAAAGCTGCACTTCACTGTACAAACCATTTCCCCGCCCAGTTAAATACAATACTGCTATTAAAAATAGAGGAAACAAGACTTACTCAATAAAGTAGACTTCCCCCTTTTCTGTATAAGCCATTTCCCAGTTATCAGGCAGTGGGCCCAAGTCATCATTCTCTTCAGGTTTAGTCTGTTTTGTTACATCCATATCCTCCTTTGTTTCTTCAGGCTGACCATATCCTGGTGCAGGACAAGGCTGGGTGGCAGATACCTCACCCGTGACAGCTGTACTCTTCTCTTCATGTTCACTTGATTCTACAAGAGAAGAAAAACTACAGGTTTTGGATATCCAAGTAATGGTGAAGAATTTACTGGGTGCAAGTCTCTGTGAAAGGCAAGTCAGAGAGAAAAGATTCTCTCTGAGAAAGAGAAAAATTATGTTTGGTTTCCATAAGGGTCCCTCTGATGATGCATTTTATTTGAAACACAATGAAAGAAAATAAAGCAATAAAACCAAACTGAAACAAGAAACTAATAAAGAGTTCTGGCTCATTCTGTCTCAGGAGTCCTTCCAGACTAGCAGTAAACACTGAGCAGAAGGCAGCTTCATATCCAGCAGCTCTACTGTCTAATGTCTTAACTTTTCAAACTATACACACATAAAACAACTATCCTGCTGTTTTACCACAGACTACAGATCCTTTTCAAGTAAAAAAAAGTATATGCACCAATTGCTTTATCTGTATCCATCTATCAAAGAAACCAATGACATCCATGAACTCATAGCAATATATTAACCATATAGAAAGTGG
This sequence comes from Corvus cornix cornix, assembly GCF_000738735.6. Lineage (NCBI taxonomy): Eukaryota > Metazoa > Chordata > Aves > Passeriformes > Corvidae > Corvus > Corvus cornix. The sequence continues at coordinate 11,064,114 of NC_047057.1, read as the reverse complement.
TTTTCATTGCTGATACAACCTATAGGAAGCTTAGTTTCCCACAGCCAATGCCAAATGCTTCAACATGTCAACAATGTAGTCTACAGAAAAGTTCAAGAAGATGACAATTTATTAAATGATCTAACAGTGCACCCAGAGCACGTAACTATGCAGACACCTTTGTGAAACGTGTAGGAAGGTGGAAGACAACTTGGGTGAAACATTCTAATTAGTGATGCTTACAACAGCAAGAAAGAAGGGCAACAAAAAAGTAACAAAAACTGTCTATAAAGGTCCAGATTTTAATAAACTTACAGAATCAATAAATTTGATATTATGGCAAGCAATGGTAAGAGAGAAAAAGTTTAGGAGGACAAGTAAAGATTAAATAAACAACACTAAGAATGCAAGTACAAATTTTTCTAATTGAAAAGAAAAATAGTAAGCATAATCAAAGATAATTTTAATTAAGTCATGACTGTAATGATCTGTTACTTGAGACAGAATTGTACAAAATGTGAAAACTAGATTAAATCATTAAGGACGAACACAGAAAAACAACATGGGCATCTAAAAGCAAAACAGAACAGTCAGTCTAGAAAGTGGGAAACAGCCAGGACATTAGGGGTAAAAAGAAAACCTTCTGTAAGTGCAATAATAATAATAATACCAAAAGCAGACTCACTCTACTATTTGGGAAGGAAAGAAAGCTAATAGTTTATGATGCATAAGAACCCCAAGGCAATTAGTGCTCTTTTTGCCTCAGCCACTACTACAAAAAAAATCACCTGTGATTAAATGACTAACATAATTAACATCAGCAATAGGGCTAAAGAAGGTGGAGTGAGCAGAGAACAGGTCAGGTGAAACTCAGATGAACCAGATGTTCTCAACTGGCAGAGCTGGATGAAATGGAACCTAGGGTACAGAGAGCACCACGTAAGCAGACACACGGCTAGTAATGGAAAAACCTTCTAGACTTCATGGGAAAAAGAAACTTGGAAAGGACAAACACAATCTTGGTTTCAGCAAAGTATCTATGATTTAGGTTTTTAGATAATTTTATATTCTTAATTTCTGAGTACCTATGTTCCCTTTGAAATGATTTGCTCAATTAGGCCTTTTTGTCGTTTTTGTAGAAAAAGAGGAGGAAGACCCGTGAAACTCTAACTGCACCATCTTTCTCTTTTTAATTCCTGGAAGGACTGGAAGTAACAATCAAACCACCTACATGTAAACTCTTAAGAGGTCACAAATATTTGTCAAGAATTTTTTCATGAAGAAATTGTGTCAAACTAATCTTTTGTTTCTTTACATGACATAGTAAAAGGTGCTGCTTCTTGGGGATAAATGGTAGATACAGCTTTCGTGATCTTAAAAAAATACTTTTGACACTGACATGTACAACCCTTCAGAATACCATGAAAAAAATCACAAATTCAACCTTGAACACAGTTATGATCTACAGCTCTACATCCACGTGAAGCTCGTGTTGCTACATCTTAACTCATGCTTGAACTATGTGGAATTACAATCATTTTATGCTGTTTGGAAACATGAATCTATCTGTCTGTAGCATTTTCAAATATGTAAATATTCCTGCAAAGCAGAGAAGATATATGGTCTTCACTTACCCTGAGAACAGGACAATGTAATAATTGCTGATAAATTTTTGGGGTGTTTTGTTCTTATCTCTGCAAAGCAAAAGTCCTCATCTGTTACAAGCATTATTAACAGGTCTGTGAGTTGTATTCCTGGGGCTGCCTGCAGCCTTGACCACATTTCTACCACAGGAAGGAAGACATACAGATTAAACTGAATATAAGGCATAAGGTCACATGGCAGATTCATTTGGGGCACAGGTGCATCACACACAATGACTGTTGATCAGCCAGTTGGTCTGACAGAGTGCAGATGGGGTGACACTACTGTGTCCTGGGATTTTACCAGGATATCTCTAATATGGGTTCTCCCTCAAGATCTTATTTTCAACAGGTCTGAAGAGGTCAGATTCGTGATTTTCAATAACAATATTAACAAATCCCAGCCATCATGATGACAGAAAAAAAAAGTGAAAATTTAGCCCTGAGGATTAGAAGAAATATTGAGCTTTTCTAACACAGAGATTGCTATCAAAATACAGCAGGGAAAAAAAGAACCTGATGTTTATATTTAGCAACTTAAAATATAATTATTTTAAACCCAATCTCATGAATAATTAATTATTGGATCATTACCTTTTAATAGGTTACTTTCATAATGGAGAAGACATTATGATGACTAAAACCCAAGCAATTAAGATGGAATTGCCTAATGCCATTTAATAACTGTAATCTTTACACAGTGGACATCCTAGTCACACTTATCTGAAAGCTCTATGGTGTCATCTCACCTTCTGTTACATGCAGCTATCATTCCTATACTCCATGTAAGGTAGATATTCACCTCACTGGTTTTCTTTCTTCTAATAGATATCCATCTATAATTTTTGATTTGATAAAAAACCCCCAAACAACAAAAAATTGACTTCTGGTTAAAAACTAGCAGCATCTTGAATGTACAAACAAAATTTGCAACGTGACAGTATTGCATGGTGAGTACAACTATTTTCCTTTGGAATATGTGATGTAAAAAAGAGCCTAAAATTGTACCACAACATTAGCCCATAAGTATTTTTGTCACTAAAAAACCCCAATCAATTGAAATTGAAATAGCCTACTAGAGCTTCTGTCTCACTACAAAACAGATTAGATGGTTCAGTCTTCAAAATCAGATTAACACAGTTTCTCAAGAGTGTCCTGAGAAGTGACAGAATAGACACCAGTAAAGCACCAGCAAACTATTGCATATGTGGAATACAAAGTTCTTTGAGAACAAGATAATGTGTATGTTAAAATAACTATCTTTAAATACCCCAACTCTGTCATACCCAGCTTCAAATACCAGCAGTTAAAATATTACTGATATACGTTGATATGACACATTCTTTATAATTTTGTAGTCGATATGGTGACCATTTAAAAAAACCCCGGCAAACTAGTAGTTATGCTGTCATAGTCTCAGCATTTTTCATCAATGCTGTTGCTTGCACTTTAAATTTTTCTATTATTTACAGTCTAATTCTTGAAATTGGCCATCTAAATATGTAAAAGGACCTTGTCACTTTATTCATTTATATTAATGCTGCAGATTACTCATGTAGAGAAGTTCGAAAACTTATTCTCTTCATTTGAAAGTACCAACTCATATAACCTTAGGAATATCAGCAGAAAAAAAAAATTAAATAGTAATTTATGGGGTGGTTTTAACAGTTCTGAATAATATTTCACATCTTTATACCCTTGTTGTATCAAATGGCTGATTTCTTAAATTCTGTACAGGAAAGAGTCCATCCTTTTTAAACAACTGTTGGATACAATAGTAGTTTAACTCATGTTTGCCTGTATACGTGTATGTACTTTCTTGTGAAGACACCACTTTGCAGCCTTGGAGCTGTTCCCTTTCCCACAGAGCTGGAGCCATATTCAGGGCTTGGTGCTTTTGTATGGAGGCACTGCTCCCTCTGACTCCTGACACAGTGAAAACCAGGAGCTGAACCTGGGCAAGGAAAGCAGGAGTCATGGAGACTGGGTGAGCACAGGGCATTCTGTGGGTCACAGGATGTGACCTAGCTGTGGTAAATTGAGTATAAAGAACACACCAAGAAAAATCAATGGATATCAACTTTTGTATGTTTTAAAATCTCATGGCTCTCAGAAGCTACGTATGTTGTTTTCATGCCTCTGGCTGTCTTTGCTGTGCAATAATAAAACAATAAACTCAGCATGTTGCCTGGGACTAGTGCACCTTGCATGGTGATTGACAGCATTGGGACTCTGGTCTTCTGTTCACTCTTAAGGTCTGGAATGATAATTTTGAAACTTGATATCATATCTTACCCCTCAATTAATTTGAGCCTGAAAGAACTTTATTCTCTGGGTGCAACTTATCATTGCTCAAGTACTGTCAGAATAATGCACATACATAAGCATGCCTTCAATGTTAAAGTGATTCTTCAGGAGTTTGGATGATGAACACTTCATCAGTCAGCAGTGGGAAGCAAATGTGACTTGACCAACAGTGTCAAGTACTGATGCTGGTTGTGAAGGAGACCGACTCAATTCTTTGCAGACATAAACAGTGACAGCAGTAAAAACTGAATGTCTGACAAGTTTTGGGTTACAATTTGATCAAGTCTCTTTTTACCTATTTAGTCAATGCATCAGTTTTGCAGAAATCCTTAATTTCAACACAGTGTCCATTAGGAAAGTTTTCTCAGGTGCCATATGTCTCGCCCAGTAATGCAGACAATTGCACTAAGTGTAAGAAACCGAATACTAAGTCTAATCTTACCCATTTTAACAGTTAATCTATAGATTATGTCTCTCATATGTTTCTTGGAAAATAGCAAGATTCTTCATTTAAATTTAGCCATTTAAGCTCTTCTGTATCTGTAGGCTGAATTAATAATTCTAAATTGTAGACGTGATCCCTAAAATGTGTATCTATGTTCTCTTACTCTTTGGAATTTCTTCTTCTTATTTTATAGTAAGAGAGCAGAGACAAATAGCTCAAACAAAAAAGTAAGGCATTTAGGCATATAACTTACTAAAACTGGATGAGACAAATCCCATCTCCCAAATCATACTATTTTGTCCTGAGAGAACTTGATCCAGGATGAAGGACTGAGAATGCTCCATCCTAAAATGGCCAAAAGCCCCATCCCAAAGCACTGAGAAGGATTCCTGGTGGCTTCTGGGCTAAGGACAGGTGACAAAAATCAGAAAGAATAAACACATTGAGCAGACAATTATGATCACTTTGTCCATATACAACTGTCTCAGAGAAATCTGATGGACACGAAGAAAGGCATACGGAAGGTATTAATGAAAAATTGCTGAAGCTCAACACTTGCACAGATTATGGCAACAGACACTGAAAAGTTGCCTGAAAATTCAGACCAAAAGCACAAAGATCTCTGTAACCACAGATATCACTTAATCGGTCTGATAAGGATGGGTTCTTTTCTTCAGATTCATCTTAGATCTGTTGTTATTTCAAACTAGTAGTCCTATGTGTTAGAGCAGTCCTTTGAGTTGACAGGCTTGGATATGCAGTTAGTAAGCCATTAAATTGCTGAGCATCTATAAAAAATGAATCAATGTTTCAGATGTCCCAAGAGTCTTATAATTAATAAAAGCCTCCTCCTGGAAGTGAAGTATTTAAAATAGAACACACTTTCTAAAAGAATTGGCAATAACAAATGTCCTACCTTTGCTGATTCTTTATAAAAACTAAAATGCTCTCACCACCAAGAGTTTAAAAATAAATAAATTAATTAACATATTCTGGTTTTCCTGATTGTTTAAAGACACAAACTACAAATGCACTGACATTTTAGAAGTGACTAAGCCTCTGTCAGCTCGCAGAGAAAATGACTGCAGTAACAGGGTCTGTGGGAGCCACACTGCCCAACAAAGGCAACACAGCATGTATGTACAGAGTTGCTTTGCTACAATCCCCAAAGTCCTCAATCAGTGTAACTGAACAACAAAACCCTGCTTATGAAACCATGAGAGCCAACACAGGCACTGCTTGTTCTGCTGGCCACACTGACAGGAATTACTCTGGGGGGAAGAGGAGGGGGAAGATGGGGGGGCTGTCTTACACCCATGCTCATGTATTTCATTTTGTTACACAGCACATGCCAGTGCCTGCTTCTTGGGTGCTGCCTAGTCATTGTTCACATGGAATTTGCCTGGGAGAAGCAAATTATAGGTGTAGAATTCAAGGAAAAAGACAGGTAAATATTGGCTCTTGATCCACTTGGAGCTGAAACATATATTGTCCTGGAAATTGCTCCTCAGCAATGGTCTGTTATGTGGCACATTTTGAATAACTACAAAGAATGGTATTTCTAATGATTTCTACAATACACATCAGAGACCAAATCCTGCCTTTGCCTCTTTCACTGTGGAAGTATCCTGGCAACAGCGGCAGTGCTGATGTTTTATGTAAGGATCTCTGGGCTTCATCCTTTCCTGCTTAGCTGTGTAGGAAAGGCACGAAGTGCCAGAGCAACGCCAACAGATGCAATCTGTGTGGAAGGGATGAGCAAGACTCGTCCAGCATGTGATGGCAGTGGCCAGGGAACAATACTGCAGCCCTTTGGAGAGCCAAGGGGAAGAACCACACCCACTCTCACCCCACTGCTCCTGTACACCTCTCGCAGAAAAGGATGGATTCTGCACAGGAATTTTCCCTTATATGTAATGTTAGGCAACAGCTAAAGAAAAATATGAGCAAAATCATACTGGATGGGAAGATATCAAATTCGATATGCTTTGTAATGAAGCAGGAATTAGAAAGGTATATATAGACTCTGCAGTATGAAAATCCTTCTACAGAGCATAGAGGATTAGGTAATAGATATACTTTGTTTCACAGTAATGTATACATTTAGAGAACTTGCAATATTTCATTTTATCTTCTCATCCATATAATTGTCACTATAGACTTCTACTTCAGTGATCTGTTTCTGAATTTCTAAGTTTACCAAAAGGATTCACAGCATTATTTCTCAGAAAGACATAAAAAGCTGAATTCTTAAATTTTCTATACGAACAACAACAAAATCATTTCTTAAATTCTATTTCAGGATAAGAAGTATTAAGATCTGTGAAGTATTGTCTTGCTGAAAGGTTGAGGGGGAAGCTGATTACCTGCTTCAGAAAAGGCTGGAGTGCTCTCACTAAAGATACCAGTCTACATGGACTCCCTTTTTTTCTGAAGCACTGTGATCCAAGGAATAAAACAATAATTGTCTTTTAGGACTAGACATCTGAAACCCTTATCAGCTTTATGCAGGCTCTGAAACATTCCTGAAAACAGGTCCTCCAGATAGTACTGCCAGCTAAGTTTCAGTGGCACTGCCACAACTTTATTAATGTGGTGACTTTAGACTCCCACAATATTGCTAACTCTTTATAAGAATTTACAAAAGTTCATTTCATAAATGCTGAACAATCTTGTGAGTGTCACCATTTGAGAACAAGAAGGCTTGAAACACAGAAACTACTCATCTGACCAAATTGCAGCTCTCTAGACTCCCTCTATAGTCAACGGAGAGGAACAGGCACTTGTGATTGATTTCCTAACCTAGAAATCTAAACCAGGTCACAATCCATACTCAGAAAGAAGGTGTTTTTCTCCTTGGTCTATACATATGGTTCAAAGGGACTAGTTCAGAGACAGAAATCTTTACAGTAGCTGAGGTGAGATGACTCCCCAAAATACAGATTAAGTAATTTTTTTTAGGCTTCAGAGAAATCCTAATATTCAGGATTCCTGCCTTTCACTCTTGCAAGAACATCCTTACCTGAACATGCATATTCTCACTGCAGAAGGAGGTAACTGAGAACTCTGAATAACAGAAACTCACTGCAAAGTAAGAAGGAAGAACAGACCTGGTGTTACTGTCACGTCATTTCCATTGACCACAGGTCTTTCTTCCTCTTCTTCCTCTGGCGGTTCAATGCCTGTCTTCTCCATATTGCTCACAGACTTATTCCTTTTACGTTTGCCTTCAGCCCCGGGAGTGGCACCTGGGAGGATCTGGTCTGTCACATTTAACAGCAACGGAGACGGTTCTGCTGGAGGCTTCGGAGTGCCGTAATAGTTGTCTGCAAAGAAAAGAAAAGGAATAACACATAAGATTGCAGAAATACACAGGCTGCTGCTGCTTCTTTTGTCTTAGATTAATGGATGTGTGAGGTAGGATCTGGCTCACCAGCTAATATAAAGAATAGTTCAAAATGTTTTCTGGAAATTGAATATTTACCTTTCATGAAATGGCAATTAATTTTCTTAGTGGTATCACAAGTGATCCAATTATGCTCACAAACATGTATTTTATTAACAATTTTTGAAACTATAACAGGTTAAGTTTACATTTCTCTCATCCAAAAACCTGACAAATAGGCAGCATACCAGAGCTGTTCTCTTATTTCAAACCATTAGTTAGGACAAATTAGTTTTGCAACATTTATGCCACAAACCAAGAGTTTCTTAAGGATCAAAATCATTATAAGAATATTGATTATTTATTATGTTATGTAATTTTCACTCCCTCAAATTATCTCACCTGCTTAGAAAGTAAATAATCATCCAATGATTCAGAGATTTGCAGTTTTCAGCAACACTCACTATCTTGTTTTTCATAGTTGTCAAATTTTTGCTATTCACAAGATCAAAACTTGAATAGTTAATGTTAATATATTTTCAAAGAAAGTTGAAACCTTATGCTTTAGGTCTTAAGATTATCTCAAAGTACTAAGGAATTCTGAGAAGACTCAAGGTGGCTGGCAGATTACCCTCTAGTTGTTTCTCATGAAATTTCTGGCAGCTTCCTCTGAGTCATCTACTTTCTGTCAAAAGGATTATTAGATTAGATGGACCATGGCTCCATCTTATCTATCAATATCTGTATGTTTGAATTTCCAGCACATCTGATCTCAAAATTGGTGTCTTACTGATACAGCAAATTTGTCATAAAAACATAGCTAAAAATAGGAACAGTAATATAATTAAATAATATTTTAAAAATCATGTGCTTTCTAGAAAGAAACATAGTAATATAAGACATAAAGATGAAAACATGCTATTTATGCAGTTATCCTTTTTTCATCTGTAAGCTGCACTGAAGTGCAATGAACATGATATTTTACAAGTAGATTTACAGCAGTCATTATGGGAAACTAAAAATACTGTCCAGGTCTAAGAAACCTCCCCACTCCCACCTCTCCCCCGCCCCGCCCCCCCAAAAGGTGTACCTGTGTAAGGATATCAAGCTGATGAAAATATCTGTAGACCTTATGACCCTTTTTTAATTTCTTGTCCCACATTTATGACTTCTGTATGATCAAACAGCAGTAGCAACTGACAAAATTTTCATAACCATATACAGGCACGACAAAAATAAATGCATATGTTATACATGCACAGTAAACTATCATAAAATACATATTGCAGGCAGAGCAAAAACTACTACTGGTAGTTGTACTCCTGTCTATTTCCAAGGATTTACAATGTTCAGCCACATGACCACCTCAATACAGGTAAGTAACTGAAAAGCCTTGCAACTACTGAATACTCAATGAAATTTTCACAGCAGTGTAGCAAAAAAATATTAATAACAGATGTTTCTGTAATTGCAATACACAGTAAAAATGTACTGCGTTAAATGACACTCATAGTCGCTCTGGGCTTAGGGATGTTTGAATGAAACTTTGACTCACTACAGATTTTCTTAGGATTTTGTGAAATGGCAGCAGGTTTAACCCAGAGCCCCAGTAGGGCAGTGAGCTGTGGCTGTATAGGGGTGACTGTGGGACCTCTCTCTGACTGCTGGAGTTAGAGCAGGGGAGCAGGATTTGGGGTCTAAGGGGGAAAAAGGAAATCTACATTGATCCACTCACAAAACTGTACCTCCAAAAAATGTCAAAATCAGATCTGGTCACAGTCAAATTTCTAAGATCTGACAGTAGGGGCTATTTTGAGAGTATCTGAAAACCAACAGTGCTCACTTGGAAATCTACTTGTGTATTGCTCTAAGATCATGTTACCTTTATTGGTGAGACTGCATGTCTGAAATTACATATATTTTGAAAAAAGGATTCCTCAATTAAAAAAACTCCCCAGCCTAAGCCATTTTACCAGTCTCAATCAGTGCCTCAGAGGCCTCAAGCTTCACAAAACTTGTCAAATATGCACTGATTTCCATTGATTCCATAAATATCAGCAGATATATCCCAGGCATATAGTACCAGTGTGACACAAACTGTGAAACTAAAAGTGCAGTACCCTGACTTTTTTTGCTTTGTTTCTAGTTTTGTCATTGTCATACAAAATTGAGTGCAGTAGTAATTAGCAGTAATGCTAATATCCTGAATAGTAGATGAGGTGTTTTAACTGAAGGATACTCTCATGTTATTTTAAAATATTGGACACTTTTTCACTTTGACTGACTGTATGTATTAGTGAGAGACAGATAAAATGCACTAAAAAAAAAAAATCAGTGAATATCACATATATAAAAATATAAGAAAAAATGCACATGTAAGATCAGGAGCCAAAGAGGATTTAACTAATTTAATTTCAAACTAGAAATGCTGTATAATTTCCAACTTCTGTCCTCTAATGTAACACTTTATGTGCTTTATGATCCAATAACCATTAATTTAAAAGTGAGTTTTACATTATTAATTACCACCTACCTTTTGATTTATACCTTTAATTCAAAAATACGCAAAAACACTGCAAATAAAAATAAGAAACTATACACATATATACAATCAGTGTTCACAAAATAATTAGTTAAACTCCAATGGAAAAAATATATAGGATGAGAGACCCAGTAATTTCAATGAAGGAGCTATGCTCCATTACAGAAAAATTAGAATCAATGTAAACTGTGTCTTTTATCAAGAAGAGGTTCTCAGTGTCTTGAAATTCCTTATTTAAGAGTTAGGACATTAGAGCTAATGGGAGACTCTCATAAAACCTTGGCAAATGTCATATCTAGGCAAAATATAGAGACTAAATATTTAAAAACAGTAACTTTTGTTGCCATGAAGTTTGGAAAATCTCTGATGTTTTTCATCTTCCCTGAGCAAGGCCAGGGCTGGTTCAACAGCTTATTGTTGAAACACAAATCATAAGGTACTGAAATTTATTTTCCTGTAGGTACAAAAGGAACACCAAATAAATAATTTCAACTGTACTTAATTTTTAAAAAGGAATTTTTAAAAAAAAAAAAAAAGAAAAAAAAGAAAAAAAAGAAAAAAAGAAAAAAAAGAAAAAAAAAGAAAAAAAGGAAAGCTTACTAGAAGAAAACATAAATCCCATGCTCATTGGCAGTCAGAAAAAACAGCAGTTAGGAGTTTTTTTAAAAAATGAATGGAGCACAAAACAGACAACACCTTTATAGCACTATACAAAACTACATAGTACCCTCTCTTTTGTATACTGCCTGCTGTTCTGGTACTTGCCTCTCAAAAATTACATGGGGGAACCTAAAGAAGGGCAATTAAAGCTTGGAACTGCTTAAATTGATTTTGAGTTTTCAGCTTGGAAATGGGACAGCTGAAGGGGGATATGGCAGATATGTATAAAAACAGGAGAACCCTGGGAAAGTGCCTAGAAAATCAATGAATGGCTGCTTGGCTTCCCACTGCATAAGAACAAGAGGATGCCCAATGAAATTAGCAGGTTTAAACAAGCAAAAGAAGTGGTTTTTTTTTTTTTTCCACACAGCGTAAGAGAATAGTGGCATTCACTGTCAGATGCTGCCATTATCATAAATGCAGTCAAAAAGCACTTATACAAAGTCATAGATGAAAAAGACCATGAAAGCCTGTTAAATGTCAAGGTACAAATTCTGAATCAAGAGTCCCATACAATCAGATTGATGGAGTGCAGAATGGAACTCTGCATAACTTCCCTGTTCTTGCATTTTATGCCTTAACGTCTGCCAAGGGGCACTGGTAGAGACATTTTCCCTCGATTTGAATAAGTGCAGCTGCTCTATTCTCAGGTCCCTCCTTGTTGTACTCAAAAAAATGTGTGTATACTTACCTGCCACCGCTGCACAGTCAAGAGATCAGTTTAAGCCTAAGTGAAGGTCTTTGTGCTGGGCCTGAATCAAAGCAGACAGGCAGTGCAGAAAAAGCACCACTGCTTAATCCATCTGGCTGCTGCTCCTGATTGCTTCAGTGCTCCCAGCTGGTTCTGAGTGCAGCTGAACACTGAAGATGGTCTGGCCTAACCTATTTGATTTGGCTGCCGAAGTGGCTTGGCTGCCATGGCACAGTGACAATTACCAAGTATCCCTTGCCGCTCCTGAACTGTATGAACCCTCATCAGCACCCTGATTCTGCAAGGAAGAGTCAGACAAATTACTGGGTAGGCTTTCTCTGACGACAGAGACCAGATCAGGAAGCCAGAAAGTCACAAGAAGCAGAAAAAAGGGGAAATAAGGAGGACAAAACAGTTTACTATTTTTTTCCTTAACCTTAGCTCACCTATGTCGGGAAGAAGTAAGACTTTTATCGATAAAATGTTTGATGATGAAGCAATACCCTAAGTTGCTCCCTGAGAAAAGGTAAGCCCTTGTGGAAGAAAAAACACAGAGCATTTGGGTGGTAGTAAAGGAGCAGGAAAACCACCATGCTGAAATGATAACAAGATGTCCTGACAATGCCTACACTGATGTGCTCGACACCCAGTGATCCCAGTTACTGGGCACAGTTATAAATTTGTCTCCCATGTTGTGCTCTACTTCGTGCTCCATTGCAGGGACTGACCTACATACATTTTCCCCTGCCTGGCCTTCCCAGGTCCTCTCCCTTTCTGTGAGGAAAGAGCCAAAATGCAGCATAGAGTGGACATCTCCACTTGCCATCCTTCTGAACAGAGAAGGGAGAGGAAAGGCTTTGTGCCAGGTCTGCACTCCAGGCTGTGGAGGAGCACGTGCTCCTTTAGCTCCTGGGCCAGGCCAGCCTGAGCCATCAGGCTGTGAAGGAAGGGGGTCATTGCTGAGAGCATCCTTTGCTCCTGAAGCTCCACTGATCTCATCTAAGAAACTAAAAACTCTTTGTTTAAAAATGTGTTATGGAAAGTTAAAAGTAGTGCTGAGGAATTAGGAAATTATAGTAAAAATGAACAACCACACGGAAATAAAAGGTGTGCCAGAGCCAGAAGCTTTTAGCATGAATACTTCCAGCTATGGTGTGACTCACATTCTGAGCCCAGAGCAGACACATTCCTTTTCACACTTATTTTTAGAGTGGGATGAAACAATACCCAGCTACAAATACACACCTGCCTCTGCTTATTCAGCACCCTCATTTAGATTGATCTGTCTTTTTTGTTTATACAGCTTTGAATTGCTGAAGTATCAGTCAAAATTGTGTGAGTCAGCCACAACTCTAGGAAATGAAAGACAAACCTTATTTTCCAGTTTTGAGAACAATAACTGCAAATGTTATGATGAACGTTAAACATCTACATATTTGCTTTTGTGATCACTCACTATTGATAATAAATTAGGGGGAAGTACTCTGAAGTCTAATTGTGGCCTAGATTTGAGTTACATTTGATATTTTAACAGTTCACAAACAAGTACATATGGAAATGTAATGGACTAAAACGGTATAGAGAGTTTCAGGTAAGCAGAAATTAGCTTAATTTTCAATAAAATAATAATGTGAACAAATACGAATATTTTATTATTTGATTAAAAGAAGATGGCTGCATTTATTTAAGACTAGAAGCCTACTGCATGCAACAAGAAGCATCTGTTCATAACTTATGTCTGTTTATAATCAGTATCCAGATGAAGACTGGTGACAAGTGGTGTCCCTCAGGGGTCCATACTGGGAAGAACTAGTATTTAATATCTTCATCAGTAACATCACCAGTGGGACTGTGTGCACTCTCAGCAAGTTTGCAGATGACACCAAGCTGAGTGGTTTGGTTGATTCACCTGAACAACAGGATGCCATCCAAAGGGACCTGGACAAGGTCCAGAAGTGGGCTCATGGGAATCTCATGAGGTTTAGCAAGACCAACTGCAGGTGCTGCCCCGGGGGTGGGACAGCCCAAGTGTCAACACAGGCTGGGGATGAACAGACGGAGAGCAGCCCTGCTGAGAAGGACTTGGAGGTGCTGGTAGGAGAAAATCTGGACATGGCCATGTGCACCCGCAGCCCAGAAAACCAGTTGTGTCTTGGGCTGCATCCAAACCAGCATGGCCAGCAGGGCAAGGGAGGGGATTCTGCCCCTCTGCTTTGCTCTCATGCAGCACTTGCAGTGCTGCATCCACCTCTAGGATTTTCAGCACAAGACATGGACTTGTTGGAGCAAGTCCAAAGGAGAGACACTAAAATGATGCACCACTCCTATGAGGACAGGCTGAGAGTTGGGGCTGTTCATCTTGGAGAAGAGAGTACTCCAGGGAGACCTTATTGTGGCCATTCAGTACCTAAAGGGGGGCTTATAAGGATGACTTTTTAGAAAGACCTGTTGCAATAGCACAAGGGTTTTTTTAAAGTAAAAGAGGATAGATTCAAACTCGATAATAGGCATTTTTTTATTGGAAGGATGGTGAAACACTGGAAGAAGTTTTCCAGAGAGGTAATGGATGTTCCACCCCCGGAAACATTCAAGGTCAACTTGGACAAGGCTCTGAGGAACCTGATCTAGCTGAAGATATCCCTGCTCATTAAAGGGGATTGGACTAGATGACCATTAAAAATCCTTTTCAACTCAAACTATTCTATGATTCTATGAAAATCAATGGTCTTTTAATAACAAGATATTTATTTTTTGACTTAACCGGCTTTGGAGTCTACAAATGAATTATTATGGCCTATATTCACCCTGCCTAGCTTTAAGTGTTTAACTGATGGAGTATTTAATTGGTATTAAGTAAAGCAATCATCCACGAAGTGGCTAAAAAAAAAATCTCCATCTATGGCGATCCCAAGCCTGCAAACCCTGGGACATCAGGCTCAAGGCTGCTGCCATATGGAGTCCACACCCTGTGCATTCTTTGGATGTAAGTTCCAGCATAGGCTTCTGCTAACCTCTAGAAGACAGCAAGAAAACAAACCCATGGTTTTGGTATTGTTTAGGACAGGCCCAACACAATGGCAGTATAACCAGCAGGGTAAGATCATATGTGGGTGGTAGTCTTTCAAATTTTGTCTGAAGTTTTCCTGGTCAACACATCCCAGGAATATGGGCTGCAGACATCTTCTCTGAAGGATTTAGCATTAGAATCACTGAATTTTAAAGACTGGAAAAGACCTCTAAGATCATCAATATAACTGTTAACACAGCACTGCCATGTTCACCTCTAAACCATGTCCCTGAGTGCCACAACTACAAATTTATTGAACGCTTTCTGGAATGGTGATTCAACCACTTTCCTGAGCATCATTTGCATACAATGGATGTCAAAGACAGAAAGGAATTCTTAAACGCAGATTCTGTGGACTTGCATGAGCCATGCAGAACCACCATGCTCTCACTTCACTGTGCTCACACATCACTTTGCCATAGAAGTATGTCCAGTTGATTGCCATCTTCTTACGAAATCACTTTATTCTAACATTTCTGATCGTCTGTATATGTAATTAAGAGCATTTTTTGTATGTCTGTTTTGTTCTGCAGTAAAAACACACAAGTATAGAATATTCTAAAACTGAAAAATCCCTTTCTCAGTATTCTTACAACCATCTTATAAAATTACTAAAGAGGAAAAGAGTACATAGACTTTGTTAAAATATAATTAGTGATGTATTTTAACAAAATCCAAGACAATTACCACCTCCTTAAGGAAGTCTAGCAAACTTCTTTTTACCCACTCACCCTGAGTAATTTATTTTGATGGGTGACTATACTATAATTAGGGCTTTTTTTAATCATTGCTGTAAGGTTGGGTGAGTAGATTTTGTTCTTGGGTTCATACATTTTCATGATGGTTTTGCAAAGCTGCTTGATGGATTAAAGTTGCAGAACTCTTACTGTGACTCCAAAGAAAGTGGAATTAAAAAATGAAACCTTCTGAAGCCTTTAGATTTTAGATTTACATTGATAATATTTTTACTCACGAGCTTGTGTCATTAAAATGGCAAAGAAATAGGAAAGGTCATAGTTCAGATCTCCCAGAATTTAGATTAAAAAAGTTATTAAACATAGATTCGCAATTATGTTTTTCAACAACAGCTTTTAACTTCTATTGTTTTCTCTGAAATATTCACATGCAAAGTTATACTTTACTATGATGTTTGAGGCTACTTTTCATTTCTCTTTGTGGCTGCTTTTAGTTTATTTTTGACAGAAGACTGAAGATCCCAGAGATGTCTTTGCTCTTCTTTCACTAAACTAAGCCTCTGAATCCAGATTTCTTAGTTCTCTGAGACTTGCTGTTAAATTAAAGTCTGAATTAAAAATACAGATTAAAATTTATTTACTCTGGGAACGCTGTCTGAATGAGTTACACATGATACACAGAACTAATTCCATACTTGTTGGATACAGACATCCCCAAGGCTACTTGTTACAAAGTCTGTTTTTTCTCCCCTTGCTATTTCCTAACTGCATTTGGCTTAGGCTATAAACCAAGTTACTCGAAAGAAATACTTTCTGGACACCCCAGGATTCTGCTAGAACAGAGGGGTCAGAGTTACTGCCTGTGCATTCCCAAAAAACACTTCACCGTTTTCTGGCAGGGGCTGTCCAGCTGTTTACCAGGGGCAGGGGGAGTTTTGATGCCTTGAGTTGCTGTGCCTCTTCCCCAGGCAAAATTCTCATTTGGGCTGGTCTCTGCAGCTTCTGCTAACAGACATTAGGCAAATATGCTAACTTCTGTGTCAAGTAATGACATTTTAATTACTGGCTTCAGGATTGTCTATTCATCTACATTAAAATTAAATCACTAATTATAGCTGTGGATTTTTGCCCAAGAGTGTTCTGGCCCCCAGTGAATGCAACAGCAGAGGAAGTTTCTAAATTCACAAATACAGCAATGGAGACAAGACGGGCTGTCAAACCTTCTAACATGACAAAACTGCTGTTCTCTTACTATTGGATGCCAACTGCCCCCAATAAGGACATCACTTTTGCATACAGACTGGGGAAGACTGTATAAGCAAGGATAAATGCGTTTGGTATTTATTTATTAATTGGTATTTATTAATATTTATTAATTGGTATTTTTCAAGATAAATATCAGTAGCAAATGAACTTTTGCAAAATTAAGGTGGTGATAGAGTACACCAGATATGCATAGGGCATGGTTTAAAACAATTCTGATTTTCAGAAATTTTGAAGACCCCCAAATTAAGGCATACATAAGTTAGTTCTCATTTTTAAAAACATATTTTCCTCAGAGATATCACTTTACACTTTAGTGTATTTAAGAGAGTTCAGACTTCTAAGTTTTTTTCATCACTGTTTCCATAGTTCCATTTTACATAGCTGCTTTTCCTCTTAATTATTCTTTTTCTTTCTCCCACCTTTTTAAGTACTAGGGTGGCTTTATCCTATAAATACTCTGTGTTCCTTAGATTTTGCTAATTAATGTTTTAGCTGCTTTCCCATCTACAGGTTTAGGCACCTATGCAAGACTAATCCCTAAAGCTCTGTGTAAGAGTACAAGAAGCAAGTAGAAAGAACAATTTCACCTTTACAAAATCAGGTACTGCCTGAACTGTTTTCATCATCCCTTCAATTTCTACCAAGACCAAACCATGTGAACAGATACAATCCTCTTGAGCACTAAATCTCTCACAGCTGGGAAATAACAGTTCTCCTGTCAGATGTGGGAATCCCATGGGTTGAAGGTGTAAATACCTTTCAGATAAAGTAACTATAAACCATCCCGTGTTAAGTCCAGGTGGAGATGGCTACAGAGAGGGAACTATCTTGCTTTAAGATTCCACTAAGATTAAGGTCCTGACCTTATTTCTCCCAAATATTCTTCAAGTTTGTACTTCTTTCTGAAGAGCAGAACAGATCAGTTTTAGATAATGGCCTAGAACAGAGAGTGCTGCTTATCAGATGCAGCAGTGTGCTGCACACACTGCACATCATCACACATCTCTCAGCTGATGCCATGAAGATTTTTTGCCTTTTCTTTTATACCCCTGTTATACCTTTTTACAAATTCTGTATTCTTAGTGCTTTTTGCCTACATTCTTGGACTTGTTTGTCAAGCTGAGAGACTAAACATTTTAGAAGCTTTGTAGCTAGGGATCAGTGTGCCCCAGACGCCAAGGTCCTCTCCAGAACACATTCTGTAAACCAAGATAGAACCATCCAGGGGAAGGCTCCTTGGGGACGGGGGCTCACTTGAGCCTCTCATTGGGGAATCTTGGATAGATATGCTAATTAGTAAAACCTATAATGTTAGACCAGATCTTTTGGGGGTGTGCATTGTGGTCTGCATTTCGGTGCACTTGACCTGGATGTATGCACCTAAGGATCCTTAAAAAAAATACCAAGGTAAAATCCCTTTTCTCCTTCTAACCATGTTTGACTCTTGATTTTAAGATCAGAAAAAGGCATCACAACCACCTGCAAATATGAAATGACCTTTAACTTTCATAATTTGATCTTCTGCTGAGCACAGTGTACCAGAAGTGAAAAATCTAGACATAACTCTTGAAAAGGCTATTCTTACAGACTTAAGGAAAATCATGGACAAAGGGACAGGATCGAATAGTTAATAAAAAATGGAATTTGGACTTTACAAGAAGGAATCACAGAGGTATGAATGCAGGCTATTGGAACAAGACTACACAACAATACAGCTTGATAAATACATTAGTAACTGTTTTATAGTGTTCTGCACACTTTAAAGCAATTCTGTCATCTGACCTTATCTTCTAAAAAGCAGTAGTATAATCTGAAACCCCTGCTTTCCCAGAAAATAGACATGGTTCAATTCCTAAACAGTGTGTTCTTTGATGCAGCTCAGCACAGATACCAAGACACTTTTCCCCACCACACTTATCTCTTTTGTGGTGAGCTGGCTGTTGTCTGGATGGGACCCTTGAGTAATCACTTGTCCCTAAATGTGAATGATCCCGAAGTGCTATAGAGAGTGGGGTTTTAGATAATTTCACTTCAGCTGCTCAGAAGTTTGGTGTCTAAAATAATGAGCTTTCTCCCCACATCTGCCCTGGTAGTGATCTTAGATGGGATTAATTGACTTCTGGAAGCATACTTGGGTTTTGATTGTTGACTTTACAAGAAGGTCCAGACACCTTTAAGCTTACTAACGATAGAGGACATGATTCAGACCTTTAATGACCAAGGTCCCAACACACTAAATCATGCTATTACTTTCTGCCTTCATTTAAAGATTTAGGCTTAGCAAATGATAAGATTTTTCTGCTTCCCCTTGTATATTTTATATATTATGGCTAAGATTCTTGTAGAAGTAAAAATCCTTTGTCGTATTAGAGAACAGCTTGCAGCAGAGTCCCTCCCTTTTTACAGTAGTGCCTACATGGTTTTACACCTTAGAAATTATCTGGAAAGATGAGAAAAGTCCAAGAACATTTCTAGACAAAATTTTATCTAGTTCAGTCTGGGCCACAGAAATGAATGTTTCTGAAGCTTCAGAAGGATTGAAAAAATAAAAACTGTAAGTCTAGGGGAATCTATCATGTTAAATGAAATTTATTATTGATTAATGCAAATCAGGGAGCCATTTTTTTGCAAATTAATATCTTTTCTAGAGAGATACTGGCATTACTGTAGACATTTCACTGTATAGTAGCAGCTTCCTTCTGCTAAAAAGCAAAGCAAGAATCATTAACTGAACTGAAGGAGTAGAACAGCATGCAGCACTCATCTTCAATTATGTGGTTAAGAACTTTATTGCATACCGTGCTGGCCCAGACTTTTTTAGGAAAAAAAAATTACAGAACTCAAAGATGCCCTAACAAAAGCAAGTAAAATTATAAGCTTCCCATAATAAAAATAAAATACATTTCATTGTACAAATTAACTATACTTCTGTAACAAGGTGGTATGAAGGAAAGGATATGCTAAGTTTTTCTGATGAAGTTTTGGTTTAAAAATGGGAATGAATTTCAAGAACATAGAGTCACTATACCAGAAGTTTTTGAGAGATTACCCATATGTTAAGTCAATCCATAGTTGCCACAGATCTATCTGAAAATGCCATGTGTAGGGAAGCAGGTGAAGTTTATTCAAAAAATGATACTGCAGAGGTCTTACAATCCTGAGAATTGTCTGATCTGTCTTTTGCCTGACATAAGAAGCTGGATTAATGTCCCCACCCCTGGTTTGATCAGTACTGTGTTTCCTTTTTCTTTTTTTCATAGGACTTCAGGCGTTTTTTAAAAGCTGTGTTTATAGACACCTTATACTTTTTCAGTGGCACTTTCTCTGTGTAATAGTTGGAAATATGTCTCCAACTACCTTGACAACCTCGTGGAGCCACTCTAGACTGTTAATTTCATCTGACATTTTCTTCAAACCTGAGGAAGAAAAGAGATCCCTGTAATCAATCAGTTTTTGTATTCATTTATTCAAGCTGCTACCAGAGAAAGTTATCTTGCCAACTGGAGAGGTACGTAGGGAATCCTTTCTTTTTGTGCCTAAAAAGGCATCCACAGATTGTCCTGGATATTCATCTCGCACAACATGAATAAATCAGATGTTCCCCATTGATCTTCCCTTAAGGAGTTGTCAGAATAAATAAAAATACTTCTCAGAGACTCACAGTGATTCCAGGTACAAAAAAATAAACAAACAAACTTCAAAAAAAAAAAACAAACAAAACCCCAGATAAAAAAATATACATAAATTCTGCTTTCATCAACAGATTGTTATTTTGCCATATTAGTGCAAATCCTCAGGGGTTTTTTTAAGGTAATTTGGCTTTATAAATCCAAAATACTAAGCCATAACTAACACTTAATGGAGATTCTGTGTTCTCTGTTTTCCTTAAAGCCAGTGGGATAACTCTTTCTGACGTGGTATTTTTTACCTCAATTTTCTGTCAACCACCTTGCTCCTGAGATGGCTGAGCTCTAGAGCTTTACTTTTCTTATGTGAGTTTTAATCAATAACTTTACTGCCAATGAGGTCCTATGCTATAACAAGACATTTTAGCTCCTCCAGAGCTCAGCTACTACATAAAGATCTATGATGAGGCAATCCACAGTCCCAAGAACCTGTTCTAAAACCACACAACCTACCACTGTTATAACATAACTTTCAGCCAGGAAGAAAAAAGAAGGTTTAAAAACTAATTATTTTTGAATCATTCAGAAAATCTCAGATTAAAAACAAACTAATAGATAATGAGGAATGAAATAATTGATATTGCCTGAGGTGAGTTTATTACATATTAGTAGAAAAAAAAAATAGGGAAAGAAAGAGTTCTGAAGTTTGTAATAAGAAAGCTTGATCATGCTTGATGAGCCTTTTCTCCTAATTCTTGCTCCTAAGCTGTATAATGAGGCAACTTCTGGTTTGCTCTTCTTCAGGCCCCACAAATTACAAGCTTCACAATGTCATTCTCCCAAAAGAAGGAATGGAGGGTCACTGTCATTCAGGAGCTAGGGCACTCACTGGGACGGCGAGGTGAGACATTAAATAAACTCTGACCTTCCACTGATTCTTTTCTTCAGACATGAGGCAACCAAGAAAGTGGCCAGAGATCATAAAGAAAGTGTCATCACTACCATGAGCGCCTGGGCATTTTGCCATTTGGCCAGCTCGTATTACACAATTTTTGAGCATGGATAGGACTGCTGGGGAAGTGGGGTAAATTGTGCTTTCCACTCATTTATCGACTCTGACAGAATTTAGGCACCAAGAGACACTTTGGTCCCAAGGTCATAGAGGTCTCTGCATGCCCAGAACTGCAGAAATGCAGCAGCTGCCAGTGGGGACTGAATTAAGTGTTATTGGAGTGGATGGTGGCAGCGTTCCCCTAATTTACACTAGAAAGATACAATAGAAATGTTGTTTAAAACAGTGGGAGTTGTAGATCCATCTGACCAACAGCAGAAAGAGCAGCTGAAGATGAAAAAGACGAAGAGTTTTCACTGTCTCTCAAAGATGTATCTAATAACTGCCTGAGGCCATCAGACAAATAATTAAAAACAGAGGTAAAGTAAATGAATTTCTATTCACCAGGTTGACTGTGGGGGAGAAAAAAAAAAAAAAGAGGTAGCTGAAGAATCTGTGCTTTTTTCATTCTCTGTCAAGGACAGCCAAATGCTTTTGATGTGTGGTCTGCACAGTCATTACAGATTGAAGCCAACATGCACAACTGTCCAAGTGTTTCTTATCTCTCTCTTTCTCGTTGACACACTGTGTTGCCCCAGGCTACCTTTTGTTGGCTGTCCTTGTTTTGCCTGCCTGCCTGCTTCTTTTCTGATCCTAAAATCCATTCTGGGGTAAAAGACTTTTCTACTTTGTCATGGATACCTCTTGTCTCTGCCCTGTGAGCCAGCAGAAGCAACATAGGAAATTAAATGCACCTCTCTTGTTTTGACTTTATTTTTTGAAAACTGCACCTGATAAAAATTCCCTGGTAATGCTAAGCACTGACCTGGTCCTATGAAGAAGCTGAAGGCTTAGTGCTCTATGGAAAAAGAAAAATCAGTTTGGTATATGTAAATTATTTAGGTAAACTAAGCATCTGTGAATGAAGGAATCTTCCAATCTGTAAAAGACTGGTACAACTATGCATTTCCCTCCTGTGAAATAAACATGTCATAATCCCAAATTCTACATTTATAAAATGTCCCAATGTTTTAATTATAGCTAAATCTTCAGAGAAGACCTGTGTTTTCCACAACCTTAATTCCACCATGAAACTACCCTCTCACAGATATCAAGGACCAGATTCTCCTTTTGCACAAGTGTAAATCAAATACTACCACTGAAGTTAATGGACTTACTGTATTATGAAGGAAATGCAAAGTTCAAGCATTTAAAAAGTGCAATTCTGTGAAACAAAGGGGTTTTTTTGGTGATCTTTGAGTGATTACTTACAAGAAGACTCACTATATTTACTCTTGTAAATGGCAAATAATTTCTCTTTAATTTTCATTCTGGACAGAAAATGTTTGGGAAGAGTCACAAAGTAGTAACAACCTTGAACATTTATGCAACACTTCACATTTCAAACTGCTTCAGAAATATAAACCAATTAGGCTGTCATTATGATTTATGCTAAGGGAGACAAGAAATATATAAACAAAGTCAAATAGAAATGCAGGGCTCCAAACTACAGTTCTGTGAATTACAAATCACAGAAACATCTTAGGGGTGTAAAGCACAGGGACTGGGCTAATCCTGGAAAATGGAAGATAAAACTATGGAATAGACTGAGTAACAGCTAAGACATTGTAACCTAGTAACTGTTGAATGGTCACGTCTCTCCATATGGAACACAGAACACTTAAGTACACCACTTATCTAAATAAGCATTATCAGCTTCATCTCACAAATAACTATCGTTCATTAGCTCATTAGTGAATTTCTTGAGATATCTGATTTACAATGCAATTACCCCCAGCCGATCTGTCTAAACTGATAACCAAAGGGCAATTAAAATCAGTACCCACGCCAGACCCTTACATGGTTTAAAAAGTAATATCTATGCTACTGGTTCCTTTCACAAGTACGTTGTTAACATCAGGAGCATAAATGTTAATTAGAGTAATGACTTCATTCACCAATTTCTTTTCTACAAGGCCATTTGGATCAGAATTCAGCTCCTCTGGTTGAAAGGACAAGTTCTTTTTAATTAGGACAGCTACTCCATTGGCACTAGTAATAAATGAGAGGAGAGATGAAGGTCTCACCCCCCAGGATTTTTCCATTTTTTTTGTTTCAGTGTAGCATTCAGTACTTCAGAAAAAAGCTCCAGTTTTAGTCAGAAAAAAAAAATAAAGTCCTCATTCTTTTAATGTTAATGTAGATCCTTTAAAAACATTTATTTGTAGCCCAGATAGTCTCATATGCTCATTTTTGAGATAAATTTTCCTCCCTGCATGTTTCAGTAGGTAGATCAGTAGCTTTAGGTCATTGTTATTCCACTGGATCACCCCCCCTAAGGCAAGGGTCTGTGCCAGAGTGAGACTAGTTAAGAAAAAGCTTCAAAGACTATTTAATTTCAAGCCTTCGCTTTTGTGCATCTCTCACTCTTCAATCACGCTCTGACCCTGTCAAGGCACACACATGCAACTGGGAGAGGACAGGCTGCTCTTAGCAACAGCAGTGCCCGGTGCTCTGCCTGGTGCTGACCTGAGCTCCACAGCAAAGGCTTCTGATTTGAACCTGCAGAAATTGCAGCAGGAACAGACAAAGAGCAAAAAAGTGTAGGCTGAGGAGAGAGAGTGAGGAACACACAACTGCACTTGCAGGGCAGGAAACATTTTTCCTCATCATCCTTGCCTAGACTGGCAAAGCCTTATGGACTTTCACAAGGATGCTGTCACCTTTCCTTCTTAAAAGTTGGGATACATTATTACAGAATAGGTTGGATTCTTATGAATTAATTCCTGGAAATATTTCTTAAATTTGGCCTTGTAACTGCTGGGTATCTGCATGCACTAGGCATATGCCCTTACAGCTACGGCCAAGGATGGTCTTGAGTCAAGAAGGGGCTGCAGTTACACAGTTACTTCACATGCAGCAGAGTGTAAAGGATGAACTTACATGTTCTCAGAGGCTCTGAAGTACCATGTTTCTGCAGGTTCTGAGACCCATATTTCACATTCCTGTTCTCAAAAGAGCAAAGAATAAGAAGGAATAGACATAACTGGGACTAGACATGAAGACGTCAGTCTTCAGCCAGTTTTGATAGGTACAAGTTCCTTCTGGACTCTAGTGCCAGTCTAAGAGCTTGTGGGCAAATTATGTGTGTAGAATCATGAGTACGTTCCTCTACAGAAAGTAATAACTGGCAGATAAGATAATGATACTCTGTGGAGCAACCTGTATTGCCTCTTAGACTCCGTAAAGATGGCAACTTGTGCAGCCAGAGATTGACATGCACACAGTAGTAATATCATGCTCCAGCAAGATTTCTCATGCACTGACATGTGAGAGTCATATCTTAGCTTGACCCTACCTAGGTCACTAGGAGCTACCAGTGGGAATATGCAGAGGCCCTCGAAGAACAATTTATTTGGGCAATGCCAACAATCCCTTCCTAAGATTAAACACAGCAAGGAACTGTCTTACTCTGATGTAGGCCCAAAACAGCATTGCTAAAATCAGTGTCTTTAATCCTATAAATGAAAGCCAAGCTGACCAAAGATTAATAAATAATAATAATAATAATAATTCCATATGTCTAAAAATAGTATACTCCTTGTACATAGTTAACATTTGGTCCAGCTTGTTCGTACTAAACACCACTATAGCAGGCTAAAATTGAAAAATTAATAATTTTGTCAAACTCTCCTTAGTTCTAAAGAGTTTTGATGGTATTGTGGCCAGCTGATACTGCTGAACTTGTCTCAGTAGATCTAAAGAGCAAAGTTTCAAGAACTGCCGATTTGCCAGGTTGAAGCTGCATCAGTGCAATGACAAGGTGATGCAGACATTTTCCCTGTTAGGGTAATACATATATTATAACCAAAATTTATATTAAATCAAAGGAATATATAGTCACCACTACAAAAGAAATCAACAGTGTAAGCCGTGCTATTAATGGTTCACAGTGTCAGAAGATCAAAGGTGACCCAGGCATGGAGAATGCACAAGAATGAGATCCTTAGACAGAAGGCAAGATTAGATGATTACTGAGCAGGCTGCAAGGAAAAACTTACAGAGCTACTGTCAGTTCTGATTTTTAAGCTGGATGTTCCACATTAAAAATGTCATTCAGAATGATCCTAAAACTTGCTGCTGTGTGCCATTAGTTAAAGTGCTGCATTAACATATCAGTGCTGCGTTAACATCAGTGCCTCCCTAGTACAAAGTTTTAGTGTTTTCTTTGGAAATGCTGAATTTCTGTGCACATTTTCTGTCCAGAAGAACTAATGATGTCATTGTCACTATATTCACCAATCTTGCTGAGCAAGACCTATTTTGTGTGAAGTTCTCAAAATAGCTTTTAGACTGCAGCAGTGTTGGAAGCTGGAATAAATCCAAGGCTGGTGGAACTTGTACCTGACCCCCATTCCTCATCATTGCCCTTTTATGGACCATCATCCTTACTGATAGCTCACACTAGTGCTCCTAGCTGATTTTGTCTGAAGCAGACCAGAGGGCTGTTGAGTACAACCTGCTCTTCTGGCAGGTAAATGGGAACTACAGGAAAGAGAGGGGTGGGAGAAAGCAACAGTGAACAGCCAAGGTGGCCAGTTCTCCACCAGCTGGTGCTGGGAGGGACGTCTGTCAATGCCCCAACAAAGGAGTGAAATCCAGCTGTCATACTGACATAATGAATCCAACTCTAATATTGCACAATAAAGGATGTAAGGATCTTTTAACCCACTAAAAATCTTTTTTTTGACCCTAGCATTAGCTTAATATCCAACTCTATTGTGTTCTATCTCTAAATCTCCTTTAGTTTCATGCAAGCCTGGATTAAATACAGATATTTTAGGTTATTAGTCAAAAAAGCTTTCCAGATGCAGAACTCAATGTCCTTCAGATGACTGTAAAAAAAAGACTGTTGTACACTGAGTGCAGTGGAGAAATGCCTATCTGGAAATCCAGAAACCTGAATGGTAGCAAGTGTATGCAAAGTTGCATTGGGTAGATGTGAAAGCAAAACAATCAGGACTGCTTCATTCTGCCAGTACCTCTGCAACTTGGAAAGAGGTTTTGGCCTTGACTGCTCATATGTCAGTCTATCTGTTCACAAAACAGCAGGACTGTTTATGGGAGAGACAGTTTTAAAAGATAATTACGTGGTGGCTAGAAACCCTTGGACAAAATCCACTCACAGACTTCATTTGAAGAACGTTATGTATGGATTGCCATGAATATGGATGCTTTCTTTTACCCAAGTGACATGTTTTATAAATTGCCATGCTGATTAATCACTTCACTCTATTTTTCAGGAAAAATGAAGATAACTAATTACTTAAAAAAAAAATTTTTTTCTTGCATTTACCTTTTTTTTTTCCTCTTGCATAAGAATGTTCTTCATGGAAGCTTTTTAGCTAAATTTAAGCTATCTACTACCAATGTAGACATCAGTCACCAACTGAAAAGCAGACATAGCCACATGTTAATTTCCTTTTTCTTACTACTCCTGACATACCATTTCATTAGATCAAACTGAAAAGCTAACATGCTGAACTATTTACTCTGAGAAAAGCTAGAAGGTGTTTGTCATTCAGCTGATTACATTTTAATTCAAGTAAAAATTGTTGAACTGAAAATTTTTTGAAGGAATAGAAAAACAGTCAAATATGAATTGTTTTAGCAAATCTATCCATACAATTTCATACTTGCATTCTGATATTTGTCTGTCTAATTTGGATTACAGCTTCTTAGCAAATGCATTATAAAAGAAGACGTTTGAGTTTAAGAACCATATTTTTAAAGAACTGTGTTGCCTGTACATGCTCTGAAACTTACACTTGTTTCCTACACACACTGTGAATTTTTAGTTTCCAAACCATTTGTACTTATTTAAACTGACTGAAAATGAAACAATTTCCTGGCTGATGATGCTCTCTACAGAGTGGAACAGGACAGGAAGGACAGGAGGAAAATCTGAGGGAGCTTTCACTGGGTGAAGGGGTCAATGCATTGTGCAGCCACAGTCTGACAGACACCTCTGGCACTGCTACTGTGTTGGGGAGGTGCTGCTCTGACAGTGCCAAATACCTCTGGTGTTATAAAAACAGAGAGTGCTCCAATGTTCTGTGCAGATTTAAAATGGATATTTTACACTTACAGACTAAACAGACGGTGTGTTCTTCTGGGGCAGCCCTATTATGCAGTTGCCAAGCAGCCAGAACCTCACGTGCACAAGGTCCATGTGCCATGCAATGTCCAAGCAGAGCAGCTGGATCAGACCTGGGTGTAACGGCACCTGCACAGCTCCAGGCACACAGCAGTGCTCCCAAAAGCTGGCTGGGGTGCAGGGGCCACGCCTGCACCCCACACAGTGCCTTCTGGCAATGCCACTAGCCCCACAATCCCTAAGCACAGCCAGGGTATCTCTTCGTGCACAGAAGTGCCTCTCCCACAGTGTCCCGCCGGCGGCGGTGGAATCTGGGAATACCAAAACTATTAGATGGCCCCATCTGTTGTGAATGAGGAAGGTGCCAGAAATAGATTCATCTGCCATGCTCTGCAACAGCATTGCACCAGGCAAGGCTCAACCTGTGGCCTGAGCACAGACAAAAAAGGACTACTGCCTCAGGGTGACTGCAACTCTGACCTCTCCAGCCTGTTGACATTTGGAATCCTGTAGCAGCATTCCGCACAAGCTAGTGTGATTCAAAACAAGCTACCTCTCTTCTTCCTTGTAGGAGTCTTATTAATTGGAAAGAGGGGATAATATCCAGGTTCTCAGACTGTAACATAACATTATACCTGTATGAACACATCCATCCCTGAATTAACTGGCATTTGAATTGTTGACCAGAAAAAATAACCTTACTTTAAAAAATTTAATAAATGGTAACCCTGGGTATCTCATTATTTGCCTCCAATGCTAAAAATGTGTGCTTCATGTCTAATCTGAACAGGTTCAAGTTACAGCCAGGGGATTGTATTATACTTTGGCTGCGAGACTGAAGAACTATCTATTACCTGGTATCTGTTTCTACAAACACTGCAGAAATACTTGAAAAATGTGACAAAGTCACCCCTTCCCCTTTATTGTGCTAAACCAAACAGATTCAAGTCTGACTTTTAACATTTCTTATGAATTCCTCTCCAACTTTTCATCTTCCTGCTTGCACTGCATGCACTACAACTGGACAGAGACAGCCAGGAGAGCTTCAAGCAGCTTCATACACAAAGATGATGTAACCTCTCAGGTCCTACTAGTCTACAGACACCTTATCTCTTTGCCCTAACACCAGAGCAGGAGCTCACACCCATTTAATGTGGTTTGCTATGCTCTTTAGGTACCACCAATTATGAAAAAAAAAAAAAAATCATGACCTGCATAAATGTGTCCCAGACTAATCATTCCTTCATAAAAAAACTTCATGTTTACAACCTACCATCATTTACTAGCTCTTCTAATCCAAAACTGGTCATCTGCCTTTTAGCAACCAGCCCCCCACTCAGTAAAACATCACTTCTCACGTTTGGATTTTGGTTTCTAAGACTGTGTAGTATACAACCACCCTGAAAGCTATGGTGTCTGCCTATCAGAAAAACAATTTTTATACACAATTTTATACCTACTGAAGCACAAGAAAGATGTCTGTGGGGCTGTTTCACAGAAGGAGCTGTGAGAACAAAATTAATTAAGCTTAACAAGCTAACACAGACAGAAAAATACTTTATTGAAATATTTTGCTTCCTAATAAGTCATTATGACTGAGAAACCTTCAAGACAGCTGGAGATACACAAGTTTACATAACAGGAGGACCTGTATCACAAGCTTAGGAAACAAACAAATCTCTGTATGTATAAAGGTATGGTTTCCATCCTGTTATTGACAGAAACTGCATGACAAACTGCTGGAGCAAAAATGATACATGAGATGATATTAGTTACCTCTACAGCTTTAGAACTGGAGAATAAATGATATACAATATAGTGAATGCATCACAGACCACTGAAACACTGTAACCTTGACCAAGGAAGCACAAAGTCAAATTTCAACTAATCTGAATTTTAACTAATGTAAATATGATTCCTCACACTCACTTTAACAATCTTTTTTCAAGTGTTCAAGCAAGAGGCATGTTCTTATCAAGACTTTTATTAATATTCCACATTACAGAAGCTCCCTAGATATTTTGACCCCTAGTTAGGCTACCAAAACAATTAGCTGTTCATCATACATGATTTATTTAAATAAAATCTTTAATAAAATACCAAAAATATGCATATATCCATAAATAATATAATAAATTATATCCAGTTTCCACTCATCTAGTTGCACACTCATCCAGGTCATAACATACTCATACATTTGGTTACAGCTATAATATGTGCTGTGGTGGAAGAAAGATTGGAATTGGACTTTTAATCCTCTTGACCTGCTGAAAGCTACACTGATGTACTGTTTGTGTCTATTTAATGTGACTTGTTAAGGAAGACACCGTTCTAGATTATGGTTAAAACAGTCTGTGTCAATCACACATCAATAAATGTAACTGACAAATGACAGTTTTCTCAAAATAACTGAAAAAAACCTGAACATATAAAATTCTCTCAGACTGTAACCTGATTCTAATACTCATCCATGAAAAACTGGCTTCTACTTCTTGTGAGTGGGCAACAGAAAGAAGAAATTTAAGAAGGAGATAAAACCAATGTGAAGACAGCAAACTTTGATGTTGGGAACCGGTTTAGTTTTATTTAGGATTCATTGCACTTCCAACTCTCTCTAAAAAGTTTTGTGCTTTTTAGTGTTCCAAAGGATCACTCAAAACTTTTTATGTATTTAGTACCATTCATCTCCCAGGTGCTTTAATGACTAGAACATCACAAATGAGTGGCAGAAAAAACACATAGTATTATCTAGTTCAGCCCCTACCAGCACAGATTTTTTCTTGCCCTGCAGTTATATTGCTTTCCTGTGTCTATTTTAAATATAATTAAGGTATAAAATCAATCTTGATGAATCCTTTTTTTAAAATCCAATCCCCTCTAAATAAGAAATGCATATAGTTAAATTCTTTTGAGACAAATCATAATCTCACAAATATTGTAATTTGAAAAGAGCACTTTACACATTACTTATCCAGCCACCAGCTGAATAATCCAATTCCTCATAGGAGGTGGGAGGATGTTGCAACTTTATTGTTGCAGTGGTTCTTTGCTGTCAATGCTTCCTCCCCTTAAAGAATGGAGAACAAATATTACTTTTAGAATCATTTTACTGGCGCTGCTTCAATTTCCTTTTATGTATAGTTTAATTCTCAGGAAGATGTGATCAAAATGAGAATATCAAATGAGTTTTAAATGACATAAGGCAATCCAGTGATGAAATTTCTCATGTTACATAGACTTTATAGCTATAGACTTTATTTGCATTTTTTCTAGTTTTCATTTCTAAATTCATAATTATTGTGCTTCACAAACTACATATAAAGATTGTCTTAAAAGAAATGTGGCCTAAAAAGCTGTTTAAATGATAGAATGGTTAAAGTCTGTTTAGTTTAAGTCAGGTAACCCTTCCAGGCATATGGGGATACAAATGAGTTTGTACAGATACCTGTGAGCAGAGGACAGCTCTGGAGGGATGGAAATACTCCTTGTCATTCCAGATAGTTATTCACCATTCTGCTTAAAAGGTGCTGCACCACAATGATGCATGTACAGAAAAACATATGGGTTATTATCTAAGACATGTCTGGAGAGACACAGAAGTCTCTCCTATCTTTCATCTGTAACATTCCCTTCAAAATTCTAGTCAGATTTATTAAAAAACCCCCAAACTTTCAGGCCATTCAGGATGCTTCTGAAACAACTGTTATAACTCATTTTCTCTTTAAAATGAAAGTTTAGGATTTCCTTAACTCTGTTTTACATCCCTGATATCTTCTTCTGAAATTGTCTTTCTGCAACTCGGGCTCAAAGTGACACCAGTGTCCCATGCACTGAAATAAAAAGTGTTTCCCTGGCAGCAGTATCGACACAAAACTTCTCATGATGTTCTCTCTCACTCCTGTGTCTTAATGGACTGAATAATCCAAATAGCAGAGAAAAGCAACATGCATCTGATCTTAATGCACTGTAATAGCTAGAGACAGCATGAAAGCAAGCAAAGGTATTTGTGCTATTTATAAACTACTGGATCAGCTGACTCAGCTTCACCAGCATTTGGAGTAATTCATATTATATTCAGTGAGTCATTTAATGAGATACTTTAGCGTGTCAGGCTGTGTGCAAAATATTCTTACACTTCATTTTTACCAGCAGTTTGATCTGATAGCTATAATATATAGGAGATTAAGAGAAGCATGGGTTATACCTTCTACAATCAAGAGATGGGAAAAAACCAGCAGTTAGTTAACAGGCCACAGAATGGAGTGGCCATTTGGATCCAATGCTCTGAAGAAGGCTTGAATCAGTTTGTGACTGCTTAACCCTCAGCTAAATCCCCCCGACTTGTTATCCATCACAGAATTGTAGAATCAATCAGGTGGAAAAGACCTCTGACATAATTGAGTCCAACCTATGACTGAACATCTCCATGTCAACCAGACCATGGCACAGTTTCAACCATTCTGAGTTTCTCTTATCACTTCAGCTCACCCTACAA
Source organism: Corvus cornix cornix (assembly GCF_000738735.6). Classification (NCBI taxonomy): domain Eukaryota; kingdom Metazoa; phylum Chordata; class Aves; order Passeriformes; family Corvidae; genus Corvus; species Corvus cornix. Next base: position 11,032,105 of record NC_047057.1, on the reverse strand, counting down.
CAGTCATTTGTCATTAGATGGATTTTTCCCATGGCAATGAACGTTGTCTTGGGGTGACTTTATGATGTGTATCCCATATCACTGCCCTATGCCCAGGATTTATTTTTTATGCCTTTCTATGCCTTTAAACTGAGACTGAGAGGGGAAAGGAAAAACTGAGCAAAACCTTTTCAAAGCAGTTTGCAGCTTGTTCAAGGTCACACAGAGATAGCGACTTTTTTTTCCCCAGCTGCGGCAGGGGAGCAAGGAAGTGCCCGGCTTGTGGCTGCCCAGTCAGCTTTTGGCCAGTTGTTCAGCTTCTTTTTCTCCAGAGAGAGACTGAGAGTTGAACTTTGTTTTTCCTTCCCTGGAATTCCAGATTTTCTCCCTTTTCTGCTGGACCGCTCCAATATCAGAGCACATCGGGAGGACTTTCCACCGAGCACAGAGGGCCTGGCCCTGGGCCAAGCCCCAGCTCCGAGGAGACCAAAGGGAGGACTCTAACACTTTCCCAGGTTTTTCTCCACAGCGAGATTTTATTATTTAGCATTATTATCCTTTTCCTGTGTGTTTGTTAAATAAATAGTTTTTATCTCTTTCACTTTCCTTTGAGGAGAATTTATTTTTTCCCAAACCTGGTGAGGGAGGGGTGGTGACCTGCCTTCTCTCAGAGGATATATTTCTAAATTTGGCCAAACTGGTACAGGAAAATGAAAGGGCAACAAAACGAGAAATCCAAACTGTAATTGTTTGGAAGGAGCTGTTATCAGTCTGCTTTTGTCAATTAGCATTCACACCATCTATTCAGCATTTACATTTACAGATTAGTGTCCCTATTTATAAGATGGCTCATCCTATACAGTTTTATATATATATATATTTATATATATATATATATATATATATATATATATATATGTCTTTGATTTAAGTATAGGTGAGGATCTTTTCTTCCCCATATTACTGTGAGGATATGTACCAGACTGGGGATGCTAACAGTGGATGTGGTCTTGTCTGCACAGCTACTTTTACACCAACCTGTTTTTCATCATTCTTTCTGAGAACATCCACCTAAAGAACAAAATAATACTATAGTCTCTGTAAAGGAAGCCCTCCCAAAAGCCAGCCAAGACTAACTACCAAAGTTCACTCCAGACTGTGGCTACTAGATGCTGGATAAAACAAAGACCATGAGGTTACCAGCAAAGAAAACTGGAAATATTGGTCTACAATAAAGCAGAAAACAGCACTTCCAAACCTTCCATGGTTTAATTTTACGATTGTGAGCTAGAGGCATTTGACACACAGCCAAATACTTGTCTGAGATTTTATGTGATAAGCAATGTGTAATTTACAAAATTCTTTGCTGGTTCTTCTGGGACTGAGAGAACATCTAACTATCGTTAGTATTCACTGGATGCCAAGACCAAATGCATAAATATTACATTACTCAAACATGAATATAAATGAAAAATGAAGTATGTGAAACTAGAGCATGAAGTGAACCTAGAAACAATCAGCAATGCCAGAAACATCGGAAAAAAAGATTCAGCTGCTGCAATTGAAAGTTCATTGTTAACATGAGCAGAGACTGAGACTGAATTTTATAACTTCAGTCTATTTCACTTTATGGAACTGGGAAATTGGTAACAAATCCTGAACTTACATGTCTACCTTTAGTGTAGAAATCTACATGATATGCAGTAGAGATCGGGATTACAGGCCGGCTGACTAAGTGCAAGTGCACTCTGCAGCTTTGGAGTCAGTAAGATGCGTGGGGCATTCACACAGGACTGGAAGACGTGAAACAGGACTCATTAAAGACTTGCATCCTTCTGGAACAGCAGCTGAAGGTCTAGTGAGATACACCAGGTCTGTATATACATTTGAGCATTAGAGTTTGGATCAGAAGTGCACATGTGATGCAACCCCACGTTGTTCCTATTTCCCATGCATCACTGTGCATGGGGAGCCATCTCAGAGCCCACAAGCTGTACCTTTTACTGATAGATCTGACACAGAAGACATCCTCTGCCCCCAAAGTGTGTTCAGTCTGCAAGACTAGGATAGAGCCTCCTAACCTGCGGGATGTTCACAGCGCACAACTGGGACCACAGCACATGAGTGGTTCTCCTTGCAGAGCTGCTCCCATATTCCTGTACTCCCTCCCACTGCAAAGGCAGGCTACATTTTCCCAAACAATACTGAAGGACTTTGTTTAAGCAGCTGAAATCCCCTGGCCTGACACTGTGGAGCAGAGGGAATGGTTTGGTCCAGCCTGAAGCTGACATATAGTGGCTGATAGCTAAATCCCTCTCCAACTCCCCTTGGCTAATTAACTGGATCTCATAAACTGATAGCAGTGGGAAATCAGAATCCTCAACACAAGTGTCTTTGCGTGGAACTGACTCCCACCATTTCTGTCTGCATCACAAAATCTTTTAGGGACAATAGTTTTGTTACCTAGAAACTACAGCCTCCCTACAGACACATCCTCTGTTGGCAATGGCTGGAAGAGTGTGGGTGATCTTGGGTATCTGGTAGGTAAGCAGAGCCCTTTGATGCTCTTGTCCCCATCCAACATCCTTCAAAACCTCTACACTAAACATCAAAAGAAAATCTAACATCTTTAGTTAATAGAGAATAAATTGCAATTAGTATATAAGCAAGAGGCATGGGGGCAGTTTACTGCCTGTGAAAACCAAATTTCTCTTATATGCAGCCAGATGTTAGTTTCTGATGTGAATTTTCCTTTTAGCTCAAAATAGGAATTTTAATTAATAGCACTAATCAAAAGTTGCTCCAATCTTTTAAAAAATGTAAATAAATAACACTTATTCACCATGTGAATACTAAGATGAGTCTTGTAAAATAAATACATAAAAATTAGCATTTTTGATCAAAAGTACAGATGGGAAAGACTTATTTTGTTCTTAAAGCTGGATTCCAGGGACATTTAAGTTAATAATTTCCCCAAATCATTTTCTCAGTCTGTGCTTTGGTTTACTTTTGATTTCCTAAATGAGAACTTTTCTGCTGCTTCCTTTCAAAAACATTTTATAACCCAAAGGATTTTGCTGTCAGAAATTAACCCTGAGAGCTAGATGAAATCCTTTCTTTTTAAATTTAATCTGGATATTTTACTTATACTGCTCACAACACCCTAAATAACCTCTCTTCCCTGCTGACATTTACACATTTCAAATATTTGAGAGCATGTTGTGCCATCACTTTTTCACCGTAGTTATACAAATCATTTAATCTTTTCATTATGGTGGTCTCTCTGTGCTCGATAAAAAATTAAATTGAATAAATACATAAATACACTGAGTAATCAGGTAAAACTCTAAATCTACTTTATCCACACTACTTACAGCTTACTCCTTTGTCTATAGAGATTTCGTTTCCCAAATAATACTATAAACCTTACCTTGAATGCAAACTTTAAACAGCATTCAACTCACTTTAAACATCTAACTCACCTTGGCACTTCTAAGATTTTTGGCACAAGTATTTTCAGTCATCTTAGATAATTTTCTCCCTAAAGTAACTGGATTCAAAAGTTTGATAATCTTCAGTAATTATATCATTATTTTAGCTAATGCTGAGCTAATTAATAACAAAACTGCTTAACACCAGACACATGACTCCCAATACAGGACCCTGTTTTTACAGGCTCCTGTAATAATGAAGAACTCTGAAGAGACGAAATTATATGAAAAAATCTATGAGCCCCACTAATTATTTTCCGTAGACAATAAAAACTTTCTCCTAAGCACCTGTGGAAAGGGATTTTTTACTCATTATACTAATAGTCCATACTTATGTTGTGTAAAAGAAACTAGAGAATGTGATTAAAAAGATGTGTCTTTCTTTTAATTTTACAGTTTCTCAAATTTACTCATTCTTACTGCTTGAGCTCTGTCTGTGGGTAACTAGTTTGTGGATAGTTCATTTCAAGGATTATTAAAATTCTGGGCTATGATTAGTGATTTGATTGGATAAGAGAAGTCACATGTTTTTGGTTATCACAAGAATAATAATATATGTAGGTTACGGGGGTTCTGAGGTCCAGTCGGGACGGCCGGACGTAGACGGTAACGGATGGAGACGAGAGATCTCTATAGGCAGGTCTCGGGACACAGCCGGTTTATTGTAAAGGGCGTGGGTATTGGGGCACTGCTCAGAGCTGCTAGACTCAGCTCTGAGCAGGCCCAAGAGAGCAAGAGAGTAAACGGGTGAGAGAGAGAGAGGGTGTAAGAGCAAGAGTAGAAGTGGAAGAGAGAAGTATGAGAATCGAAGTAGAAGTGAAGAGAGAATGAGAATTGAAGTAGAAGTGAAGAGAGAATGAGAATTGAAGTAGAAGTGTCTGAAGTCCTGGTTACAATACAATAAATCATCTTCTGTACTGAATATTCTAATTGTCACTAACCAATCTAATACAAGATACAAATCCTATAGCATTTACATACAGCCTATAAGAGTTCTTATATTACCATAGAGTGTTACATCTTAACTTCTAAAAACTACTCTTTGGACCCCTTCTGCTGAGCTAGTAGGGTCTGCTCTGACCCTTGGACCTGCCTGCTAGCAGAGGGTATTGTTCAATCAAAAGGGGATTACTTCAGTGGCCATACCATTGTTTTCTAGTTGTTCAGTAACTAAGACCTGGTATTTCAAAAGTGGCTTTCATTTCGATGTTGCCTGTAGTTTTCATATTCCCAAAATCTTTTGTCAGGCAATCATATTTCCAAGGCTTTCCTGTTTCATCTTCCCCAACAATATAAAAATCCTAAATGGAGAACAATCATGAAACAGCATGCTTATGGTAACCCTGCAATAAATATTCACAGTGGTTGATGTATCTGCTGAGATTCAAATAAGTTGTAATAGAATCTGCAAAATTAGAGTAAAAACAAGTAGTGTACTAGAGTGAAGGGTTATTTCAATTACCAAAGTAATAAACACTGAAAGAGATGTCATATTATTTACTACAGTTTCATTTCTTAACACCACTCATTTCAAACCCACAGACTAAATAGCATGCATTAAGATAATTTTTGATAACTAACAGTGAAAACATAATTTTAACTGATAATGGAACATAAATCATGATCTTTAGATTTTGGCTTTTCCAGGTTCATTAACTGACCTGGAGGAGTACATTCTAACTTTACATTTGGATAGTATGGTGATTTATAAGTGACTTTAAGATGAGAAAATGAAGGCCTGTAATACCCAACCCCCAAATTTCTAAATATATCTCATAAGTAATTTTCATGTTTAACTACCTTCTTAACCTTATGGTAGGCAACTACTGGCAATAAGATGCTTCTGGTCCTACATTTTTCACATTATTTCATGTAGACTGCATTCAGGTATATTTCTCAAAATGGTAAGTTATCTCATGGTTACAAATTTTACTTTTGTAGTGTCATGGTATGTTCACCAAATACATACCACCTGAACTGATTTCTAAACTCTCAATCCATTCCTTGTTGGAATGTGCATCTTAAGCATAGGGCAACACAAAAAAATATAAGTATTGGGTTTGAAATTAATATTTTACACATATAGACAAAAAAATTAGAATTACCTCAAGATGATTTTCACTTAATTTTTTTATATAATGTGTTGGCTAAATGATGGGTGAAAACTTTGCCCCAGTAATAAGACAGTAAGAGACACAGCTGGGAAACATTATACTGGTGATGCAACTATACCTTACAACTCAAACACGAAACCATGAGCATGAATCACCTGTGAGACTGTCAATCTCCTGAGGACCAAATCCCACTTGCCCACTCTCACAAATTAATTTTCTTTGCTGATTTATAAAAAAAAATTATTTAATAAAAAGACCTTTTAATTAACCTGGACTTTAACCAGTTTATTGAAACTGGTGACAATGAAATTATGAAAGGCAATACACAATTTTTCTAGCTTTAGATGTTGTACTCTATTCTTCCTAATTATCCAGAACATCAGAGATGCCTCTATGATCTCCTTAGAAAGACAGGGGAAGATCACCTAGATTTCTGAATTTTTTCCTTAATTCTGAAATAACTGAGGACTAATCAGGATTTTTGTCACAGTAATATGATCGGGAGTGTGAAAATATATCCCTCACATCCTCGTCAACTAACATGACTGCATAGGCAAAAGCCCCAGAGTGGACATATTTATACTAGCAAAGAACGCCTCTTGTTGGGGTAGTTTATCTTATTCATGGAACCAGTGGGAGTTCTGTCCTCATAAAACCTCTCTTGCTAACATAAGGCACATTTTCTCAAGCATGTTTTACCGATGTGAATATATCAGCAAATATGTCTTAGTGTAAGAAGCCTTTAATTCAATTAGCAATTAATACTTTTCAAGCCTTAATACTTTTACTGGATAAATTAATTATATTAACTTATATAATAATTATGATTAACGATAGGAAAATTTTACCTCATATTCAAACAAAGTTTTAATCACATTCCTGACAATCATACAATTCCAAAGGTATTGTATGTATTTCAGAATTGTCTTGTGTCCTTCAGATTCACTATTTTTTATCTTTTTTTCAGAAGATGATTTTTCTGATATTAAAAGTCTTCACTAGACCTTTTAGAAACCTTCTAGGTTATGTCTATACGTCTTCCTTTTTGTCTTTTTTTACTGCCTTATTTGTCTTTCATCCTACTGATGTCATTTTAGCTTAAAAAAATTGTATTGCTTGGGGGGAAAACAGAAGTATGTTTTCCTACTAAGGTAAGTTTGATTTGCCTGGTGCCTAAGTGGATACCAGGAGACAAAGTGATCAGATATAGTTCCCTCTTCACACATATGTTTGAAATCTCATTTTATTGCTGTGTTTCAGAAGCAATATTATCTCAGCCTCATGGATGTCTATTTTTCTGATCTTATTGCTAACTTAGTTCATTGCAATTGCAATTCTTGCTTTCCAATTAGAGGTGAAAGATACTCAGTTTCAGTTATTTACTCAGAGTTCATGTGGGACCATTCAGGAATGTATCTGTTGTGTAAAAATATATCTTAAACACAGATCTTCAAAAACACTCATAAGTTTTCTAGAGGAAAAGGTATCATTTCACAATAGCACAAAAGTACCAGAACAGATAGAAAATGCAGAGTCTAGAAATTACAAATAATAAATGCAAGAAATAAGTATCTGTCTTATTAGAAACTATGAAATAATCAATGACCTGATGAACACTGGAATATTCAGTGAAGATGATGATGAGCATTTGATTGCATTTATTAAGAAATGGTTTCCATGAAAGCAAAAACCTTAACTGTTGAGAAATAAATTCTTTGGGGATTTAAGTTATTTATGCTTACAGTTTTTCACAAGGCACCATTGAAACCCTTTACCCCAAATAATGCTGGAGAAGCTTAAAAGTTGCAAATGGGTACTGGGCACCAGTAAGCATCATCCCAGAGGGACCAAAAAAAAAAAGACAAGAAAGCTTGTCTTTTTTCAGGAGCAGCTTATATTTGCTGCCTTGGAAAGAAGAACAATAATGTGTCTAGGAAGGAGATACAAGTCAGTGAAGGTGTTCAAGAAAAAGAACGCATCAGTGAAGGACAAAATGAACTAATTCTAACTAAGACAGAAAGGACATATGCTGTGCTTGATCTGACTTGCAAATACAATGTATCAGGGGAAAATTCTGGCACAAAGCAAAATTATTAATAAGTAATGATAGCTGGTACCCAAGCCCCACTAGGGGGACAAGGAGGTCCTAGTGGGGAGTGTCAAGCTTCCAGGCTTCCTCTAAGGGCAGGGAGTTCTTTCCCCAGCCTTTTTGAAGTGAAGGACTGGAGGTCTTGCTTCAAGACCCCATTCCTCTGAGCAGCAGATGTGGGTGAAGAGGCCACAGGGACCAGAACACCATTAACTTGACTTTCCTCTGTGCCACAGAACATGAGTCTTCTCTAAACCAGTTCTAGTGAACTAAAGCATAGATGCTTTCTGTGCATTTTTTTCTCTGAAAAAAAAATTACTTTTTGCTGTAATAAAAAATTGTCCAGATTTCACTTTTTTTGCCCTTTATATTACATTCTTAGCTTCCAGTCATCCTGCATAAATTCATGGTACCTCAAATTTTAGTTTCTTCCAGACTAACATCCTGTAATTTCCCATCGCTACCAAAGGATATTTAATTTTAACACCACCTTACTCCCTCTAATTTAATCTGGAAATACTCAATTCTTTCAGACTTCCCACTTTCAGCTTGATTGCTCTTCTCCCTTCCTGCGATGCTCTGTGATGATGTCCCAGGTTACACATGCCAAACCCATCCAAGTGCTATTGAGGAGAGTGTTAAAGCAGTGAGGCTGGTGGAGAAACAACAGTGAGCACTGACTGGAGGAGCTGCAGTGAAGTGACATGTTGATAACTTACACTTTGGATCCAGAATTTGAAGCATTTCAGTGCCAAAAAGCAAGTGGGGAAAAAAGAAACCCATGAAAGAATAGTAAAACAGTATATGCAATGGAATATTCTCTAATTCTAGGAATGTTTAGACAGTATTTAGGAATAGTTTAGTTAGACTGAACAAATTAGAAGTCAGAATGCAGTGTGGGAAAAATCAGGGAGAAAGATGATCATTACCTCTCTTAGGCAGGTCAAACCCAGAGTAAGAAAAATGATGTTGAATGTCCTCGGTGGATACAAATAGGGACAGTGGATTAAATCTGTGCACAGTAAAATCTCCAGCCAAGTATCAGGAAGCATTTTCTCCCCATTAGGATGTCAGATCACAGAGCTGTCTCCCAAGGGAGGTGGTGCAAGGAGCTTCACTGTATGAGTCATTTAAAATTAGACTGAAACAAAGCACCTGCATATACCTCAGGCAACATAGCTCCGTTGGCGGGCAGACAACCTCAATGACCTGACAAGACTTAACCAGCTCTCCTTTCTATCATTCCATTTAATTTTAGTCTTTTCACATTAAGTAAAATGAGAAAAAATAGCATTCTGTGTAGCACTCACACATTCGTTTCCTCAAGTGACTGATTACAAATGAAAAATACATAAATTGTGATAAATATTCAGACATCTGATAGGTAAATCTAATGACTACCTCTGGTTTGTGTTATTATTTAGGAAGTTATTTTAAAACATTCCCCCTCTCCCCCCTACCGAAATGACAAATTTGCCTCGCCAGAAGGTGAGCCAGCCAGGGGTAATCAAATACATAAACAAGATTTAGTTATACCTGGGATGATTATGGTTAGAGCATTTATTTTTGGACTCCTACTGCTTGAAATATCTACCTTTTCAGGCACTCCTAAAGAATGCCAAAGCAAAAACGGTAGCAGCAGAAAAGAAGACAGTGCTGATAAGAAAACATTTATGTCTGATCAGCAAGACATTCCAAATTTGCTCCCCTGAGTTTTTCAGCATGTATTTCAGAGGACTGAATACCTCATTTGATTTTTTTTTTTTTCCAATTTCAGCCACCATGGGCTAAAAGGAGAAAGGAGAAGATTTAGCCTTAAGTTTTGGGGGAGTTTACAGGAAAAGAACACAGGGAAAAAAATTATTAATTCATTCTTAATCCATTTCTGATATTAAAATTCACTTCACTCTCCTCTTTATTATTATTTATAGTTATTTTCCATGATTGAAAAGGAATTAACATATCTGTAATTATACACTGCAGGATGTGGGGGAGAAAGTAGAATGGCAAAGAAAAGTTCAGTGTTCTCAAAACAGGAATAAAAGGTAACTTCCACTGCAGAAACCCAGTACCTGACCTCCTGGACTGGCAGTGAGGATACTAAATGTATTTATCAAATTTTATGGTTGAAGAAGAGCAAATAAAGTATCAATATTTAGGCAAGAGGGGAAAGAGGGGAAAATATCCAAGTACACAGTGACCTATTATTCTGACCTCAAAACTACACAGGGCTTTAAAACACACTTTGAAGACAAAAAACGGGAACCTGATCTCTCTTCAGGGTGAGTTTTATGTGAACCCTTGCATAGGAAGTGACTAAACCAACATGATTCATTCAGCTTAGCAGAACGAGAATGAGGTGAAATGCAGATTCTACATGTCTGAGGGGTGATGCAATGAAAAATTAGCTATAAAACCATAATTTTTAATGCAATTTCATACAGTGTAGTCTGTCCTGTGTAACCTCTAGAAACTACTACAGGAAAGTGCAATATTTACAGGTGATATATAATATCTTCCAGTCCCATATGGGGAACTATGTTGGATATCAGTCATATTCAAAGATACATCAAAAATGCAAGGGCCAGTTAAGTTTAGACCCTTGATTAGCTCCCAAAGGAGAGTCATGTAAATGAAATCTAGTACTGACATAAAAGTGAATGATGTTGGCTTATAAGGAACAAAATCCAGAAATTAGAGATAATTTTCTATGTAGATGAGAAGTGATGTTCTAGAGCAATATTTTCATATGAAATAAGAACAAGATAGTCTATGAGATAGAGCTTGATAAGTTTACAACAGCAGAAGTCTGGAATCCTTTTCTTAGAAAGATCAGAATGATGCAGAATGAGGGAGGGAGTTCTTGCATCCAAAGCATGCCACCAGAAGCACACAGTGTGTGTCAAGGATGGCCAAACTGAGAGCTTTAAACTGGTAATTACAGGAAAGGTGGAGATTCCTCAAAAAGCAAGTGAGCAAACTGAGGATGGAATAGATAAGGCAAGAGCCAGGGGAGATGGGAAGAGAAGTGACATAGAAATCAACAAACCCAATGATGAAGTGGAATCACTTTAAGCACAGGTCCATAAAGACGGAGGTTCCTGAGAAGCAATCTTGAGACTGTTGTGGTGAACGAACACAGCTGGGTGCCTCTCTGAAATGCTTGGCAATAATGGATATGGCATGGGGAATCAACGGGAGGAATCAGAAATCCACATGCAGTTACATTCATTGAGCTAATGGAGACATGAGGCAATAGCAACTAAATTTCTGCAGTGGCTGGGTACAGACTCTTTTGGAAAGACAGGCTGGGAAGGGGAGGTGACATTTTTGTGAGACTGCAGATGAAATGCCTGGAGCTCTGCCCAAGGATAATGCACTGGTTATTCTTCCCCAGGTGCATTTCCTTTTGCTGAACTTCATGAGTTTACTCTCAGCTTAATTCTCCAGCCCGTTCAGGTCTATTTGAATGGCAGCATGACTGTCTCTGTATCAGTCACTCCCAGTTTTGTATCATCTACAAATTTGCAGAGGGTACACTGTCCCATTTTCTGAATCATTACTGAAGATGTTTGAGGAACAATATTGGCCCCAGTATCAAACCCTGGCATAACACCACCAGTGTCTTACCTCCACCCTGACTTTGAACCACTGATCTCAACCCTCTGGACCTGGCTGTTCAGCCAGTTTTCAATCCATCATACTGCTCTCTTGTCCATATTTTGCCAGCTTGTCCATAAGAGTGTTGTCAGAAACAGTGTCAAAAGTCTTGTCAAAGTCCAGATAGGAAACATTTGCTGCCCCCTCTTCATTCACAAAGTTGATCACTAGATCAGTGAGGCACCTTCCAGCCTAATGAATTCTGTGAGCCTGTGATCTTGAGGATGACCATTTGTGTGTGCCAGACAAGAAGAGCAGACAGACTGTGGCAATCTGTGTGTCAGATCGCTGATAGCCACTGTAGCACCAAAGTGGCTGGCACTGAGTAATATCAGGTTTACTGATATGAGTAAACCTGGAACCTGACCCCGTACCTGTCAGGCCTCTTTTGCAATCCTGGGGAATGTTAGAACTGACTTCCTCTGAATTTATGGTCATCAGGGCTATTGATGAAAACGGTAGCTCATCTCTGTATCTGTACCCAGTAGATTAAAACACTGATGCATTTCCCTGTCCTCTGATCATCAGCCCTGGAATACAGTCCCTGTTCTGCTAAGGGCCTCTTCTGGGATCTTAAACAGGTCTTCAGCTGTATAGGAGTGTTCACCTCATCTACTTAACTCCTTCAGCATGAGCCCTGTAATTTAGTGCATCCAAAGTTAAGAACTGAAATTCTCAATATAGAGAATGGAGAGAACTGAATGTCTCTAGGGGATGATTAGGAGCATTAAGTTAAACACTTAATGTTACATAGTGTAAATAACCTCTCAGTTACACGCAAATTTTCCTGGTGAATTACTGACTCATTCATACAATGAAAATGTACAGAATTAAATGAAAGAAGAATATTCAATATTTATTTTTATCTGAATGCTGTGTGTCTTCATAACGTATCATGTAAACTTTTGCGGTTGATAAAGTAGATGTGCCGTGAAGAATTTTTTCAATGCCTAATAAAAAAGTACAAAGAAGGCATTGGAAGTAGCTGGTTTGTTTTACCTTCCTTTGCCTTGATGACTTATTTGGAATGTCACTTCTAAAAGTAAATACTATCTCACAAGCCAGTGTATTTCTGAGCATCTTTGGAATGAGGAGTGGAAAGAACAATTTCCATCAAAGGAAAGTAATTAATTTTTAAATTGCAGGTCAGCTGCATGAAGCCTCCTATAAAATATACCACTATTCTTTGCCCAACCCTTTTTTTACAAATAAAGATTATACTTATAAGTTGAAAAATTATTGCAGTGCTGAAAACAGTGGAAACTGCAACCTGTAATTCAAACACCTCGTTTTTCTATACATTAACAGCAATTTGACAAAACAATGCACTTCTACGGGGAAAAAGCCTATCTCAAAAAACTTGTTGTCTATGTGATGTCAGGAGCTAGACACCGCAATGTATTCATGTTTCTTCCTGAATCTTGCTTATCTAATTGGATTGCCACACTCCAAAAAAGGGTCTCTTGAGTTCATATTGGCTGTTTCACCATATGAAGGCACATGTAAAAATTAGGCTCTGTACAAGCCATGTACCATTAAGATAAACACTCCAAACACACTATATATGTACAATGAGGAGAAATGATGAAATTTTCAAAAATCAGAATGATTTTCCTTAGGAAAAGACATCATCTTTTAATCTTGTGCTTGGAGTGATTTCCTTTTTTCCCCCCCATGTGATTTTCACGGACAGAATCAGTAGTACCAAAGGTCAGAAATAGTTTAGGATGCAGGAAATTACTCATAACTGATAAAACTAAAAAAGCATACAGAATTTAGGTAGACACTGCTTAAAGCCCAGAAGGTCACAGATGCAGGCTCTGCTCCAGCTGATTCAACCTAATCCTCAACATAGAAGATAATACCAAATTTTCACCTCTCCGTCCCTAAAAATATCTCTCTCTGAGCTCGCAAGAGGCAAGAGGGTTATTGTGCCATGGTCAGCTCAGCCTCCTCACAAAGCACCTTCTGTTGACTGTGGTCCTGTTAGCGGTTTCTACCTGACCCTCCAGTATAATCCCAGTAAGGAAAAGGCAAAAGCACCACGCCTCCTAGGGGTGGCAACCCAAACTTTTGCTTTACCCTAATCAACCAAGCATATTGTCTTTGTCTCTAGGTTATTCCTTTAGGTAGAACAACCCACTCTGGCATTGATGGTAAGCCCTTAATGTGGGTTGCAATGAGGCACCAAAGGCTGGGAGCTGATACTGTAAAGGCACTGCCAGGTAAGATTATGAAGGGAAATTTTTAAATAGTGTTACAGGGGCAGCTCCTTCATTTCTATCACTTTGATTTCCTTCCTTTCTCTTTCCAGCTAAATTTTGCCACTGAGCATATAATCATGCACATCTTCATACCATCTGTCTTCTTTCATATTTTTTACAGCTGAGTCAGTGAGAGTTTTAATTTCAATTTTCATCGATCAAGAGATTTTTATCCTGTCTCAGAGAGAGAGGTAGAGGTTTTCCAAAGATAATAACAGTTTCAGTAGCCTGCAGAAGATTTTATTTCTATTTCTTTTAGCTGCAGAGTTTTTATGCTCAGCAGACTAGTATCCAAATACAGCTGGGAAAAATATGACAACAAAATGTGTGCTAGAGATTACCAACACAAGTACCTGCAACCAAAATCTCCACAGGGAAGTGAAACAGAATTTTTCTCAAAGGACTCTCAATTACGAAGTTAACAACAGCCAGTGGCTTTTGGTTAAGTAAAAGAAACCTGTAAAGAAAAACTTATGTCTGACATATCCCAAGTGCCAGCTTGCTGAGGAGGATGGTCCTTCCCTTGCCACACTCAGTGTATCCATAGCAAATGAAGTGCTCCTCGAAAGAGTGATAGTGAGTGCAGGATCTGCTCCACAGCCTATACCCTCTGCTGTGGAGTTTCTAACAGGCCTGGCACACACTGGGAAAGGGAGGAGGAAAGACTTGCACCTTCCTCCTTGTCTCTCTGTAAAAGCCTTTCTAAGCCTTATCATAGAAGACTGTTAATGGGATATTTTGTGATAACAGGCAGCCTATGCTGCCTACTGTAGTAGAAAATAGGAAACCAACTTGCTTTGGATAAATCGTTTGGAGTTATTATGAACCACACTGAATATAATTCTCTTTAACAGAATGTTTTAAAATGCTGACAATAACATTGTTCCATGCCTTCATGTGCTTGAAGGTTTTTTAGTTGTGAATTAACTCTACTAGTAAAACTTTAAGCAATGAAATCATTCAGCTTGTCTCATTTTAACATGTGGTTAAACTAATAAAACATATTTCTTATTAAATTGGGCAAGAAAGCAGCTGTGAGCTACACCATTTCCAGATCTTCCCAGTGATGGGATCTTCCAGCTCACGAGAGTGAGAGAACACTGCACTCCCAGCTGCAAAACCCATTCAATCCTACCTATATTTACCTACCTTTTAAACACTTTGCCACTTTCGACTAATTTACCAGCAGCCTTTTATTCATCATAGCACCCATCTCTTTCCCTTCCTCACTTATTTTCCATACTGACATTATCTTCCCACTTGCATAACTCTTCACTGAACTCAGCACTTGCTTTACCTTTTCTGTACTTGTTAGCACCCGCTCTTACAAAATCTCTTTGTATCTCCTGCTGTTCCTGATGTGCCCTCAGGAAGAATTATTTATAGCCACACTATGATGTCACCAACTTCAGGCAGATGAAGTTGGAAAGGATTTGCAGAGATCATTTTGTCCAACCCCCCTGCTTAAGGAGGGTCACTCAGAGCAGGCTGCCCATGGCCAGATGTCTTTTGAATATCTCCAAAGACGGAGACTCCACAACCTCCTTGGGCAACCTGTGCCAGCACTTGGTCACTTTCACAGCAAAAAGTGTTTTATGATATTCAGACGGGACACGTGTTTCTATTTGTGCCCACTGCCTCTTCGATACCTCTTTTTATCTCTTTCTCACCTCTTTCATCTCTAAGTGTTCCAATGTACAGCTGTGAGAGCTAAGTGCTGGTCCATGGACACCCACTGCTTGGCATCCAGCTCATTTCCCTACTAACTGCTTTCATCTGTTGTCCTTCATCTTACGATATAAATTTGCAAAAGAAAGGGCTTTCTCGATTTTTTCTCTGCTTCTGCAGCACCTAGCCAGTGGTTTCCAATCTATGCCTGGGGTTCTCTGACAACATGTAAATACAAATAGAAACAATTCTCTTATCTAAAACTCCTAAGACCTTAGTAGGGAAGAGCATTCATATGCACAAAACACAAAGGAAGAACAACTGTATTATTTCCCTACAATCGACCTCAATGTCTCTGGAAGACACTGCAAATGTGTCTGCTCATGGACAGTAAAAGTATTTGATTCCCCATCACCAATTTGAAAGTTCAGTATTCTTATCATTGCACATCACTGTGCAATTCAGAAGGCCTTAAAGATTTTTTTTCTTACTTGTAGATTTTTTTCTCCCATAGTCTGAATTCATTGGTGGAGTATGTAATATAATTTGGTGGTGAACTTAGATCAAAGCAAGATTTTTGTCTTTGCATTCCTCTGATCTTCAGCAGCCTTGAGGATGCTCTAAACTACATCAGATATCAACCTGCCATGTTCATGGACATCTTGCATCCTATCTCTTCCTGGTGATGACTGAAGGAGATCAGACTTACCCTTAACTGAGTCTGGAAACACAACTAAATTCTGAAGAGCCACTCATTTTGCAGACTGTGGCACCTCTCCTGCACCACTTTCAGTGCTGGTGCACTTTGCTCATGCAGGTGTAGCTTTCTGCTGCACCAGTAGTATCTTTTAAAACTTATTCTGTATTTTTGGCTATTTTTTTCTGTATGCACAAAATAAAATAACTGTAAATGTAGGTCATCACCTGTGCTTTTTATTTAATTCTCTAGCAGCATATCTGACCTTGATTTCTGATTGCTTCTCCACTCTTTTCTTTGGAAATACAAGAACCTTCCATTGGCCAAAACCCCCTGTAGTTCTATTTATGCTTTCATTTACACAAGGTAAAACATAGAGTCATTATTTTTGAAAACAGTGTAAACCAAATATACAGATTTCCCTACACTTGAAAGGTTTTGTTCATTTTTTTTTAATATCTTCAGGGTTTTTTGTTTTGTTTTTAATCAGAAACTCCTTGCTTTGAAACACAAACACTTCTTTTAGTGCTTGTGGTTTTTTGGTCTTTTATCTTGCTTTAATTAGCTCACTTGGGAAGTAATGTAACTGTATTGCAGAAAAAGCTGTATCAGTAGCTGAATCCTTCTTTTCAATTAACCATACAAATCCAGGCCTTCTTCCCACACTCATACTGCATTATTTCACACTTGGCACAACCTACTTCTCTCAAAGTCCTTCATTATTTTAAGGTCATTCTGACAGGATGCTTCCTGTCTTATTTTGTGCCAGCAGGCAGAAAGATGAACACTTTTGTTCACCTGTCTGGAGTCCCCCATAGCAACCATGACCAGGGTTGCATCCAGGACTGCAAAGTCTTATAATACCTTGCTATTGAAACAGCGTAATCAAAGTGAGATTTAAAAAAAACCCCACAATTTCTTCCAAGGCCATAAAAGGGATTTTTTTGTGTCTTGCTGCAAAGCAATTTCTGCTGAAAGAATAGAAATATGGAAACTGCAATCCTTGCTAGTATACAGAGGCCTTATCCTGATTTTATAGAACATTGTGCAAACAAGGGGAGACTTTAAGGGTCAGTTTTGCTCCCAGGAAACTACATGTGTGTCTGGAAGGCAGAAGCAGGGACAGGCAAACAAGGAGAAATAGAGAATAATTTCCTGGATACACAGGGCAGAATTAGGAAGGCCAAAGAAAATCTGGAGTCAGGATTGCTGAAGGACATCAAGGGCAACAGGAGAGATTTTACAGCCACAGCAGCAAGTAAAGGAACACTGGGGAGAACGTGGGCCAGTGTGACAGGAGACCAAGTGATGGAGAGTGTAGGAAAGGATAATCTATGGTAGGAAAGGGTGAAGGACTCAGACTTCATTCCCTCAGACTTTATTGGCAAAGTCTGCTGCTCACTCCCAGGCCATTCAGGTCTTTGCTTAGGACCAAAAATGGCAGAAACTACCCATGGTACAGAAGGATCAAATTAGGTACTAATTAGGTCAGCTGGACATGTGCAAGTCCATAGGACTGGATAGGATGCATATGAAAATGCCAGGAAACTGGCTTGATGTTGTTTCGGGACCATTCTCTATCACATTTGAAAAGTTGTGATTAAGAAAGCAAAGACTAGAGAAGGCACTTGTTAGTCTTCAAAAAAGGCAAGAAAGATTTAGGGAACATACTCAGAAAAAACCCATAATCTTTTGATTCATAGGAAGATGTTAATAGAAAGGTATTGTGGAAGCTTCAGTATACCTTGTGCTTAGAAAATACTAAAGCTTCAATATTTTTGGAAAATTCTGAGATTGAGAGAAACAGAAACGGGATTTTCTCCATTTGTTTTCAAAAGAACCTCCCAAACACTTTTTAGACTGCAGTTTATGGTATTTAGCAGAATACTGTTTGATACAGGAAGGTGATCTGATGCTTAATATTGATGAATATCACAAATATAAATGTGTAGTATCCAAAAGGATATAAAATCTAGAGGAGCTTCACAAAGACATAACATGATAAATACATGTCAACTGGATATAACAAATATTGTGTCTTTCCAGTAATGTATTGAAAAATGAAGATCTCTGTAACTGAGCAATGTAGCTAAACATTTCTGCAGAGCACATCATAATGAGTTGCAATTTGAATGGTTAATTCTTTTACATCTTTTGTAATCTCTACAGGTACATGTGCCTTATCAGTGTGATAGCCCGAAAACTCAGGCTGTACAGTTTGATGGTTTTTTTCTAACACAGTTTGCATTTAAACTAAAGCTACACAATATGTACTGCAGGCAAAGTTCACTTAGAAATGTAACTGAAATGCAAACATGAACTGGTTGTGACCTGTTTTATAAAAAAGCCCACAATCAAAACCTAGTGTGTCACACAGACAGCATTAATATATACTATACTGAAGCATACAATACTACACTACAGCCTTTAATTAATCTCTCTACTAGTGCAGGAATATTTCTACTAATAACTACTTTTAAAATTTCTGAGAGATGAAACTTGGATCTCCACCTCTGGAGGTTATTTTAGCTTTTAAATCACATGAGTATGAAAAATTTTTCCCCCAGTATTAAATTGAAATATTCATCTTTTCCAGCTTCATCACATTAGCCCTGGTTACTTATTTGCCCAACTGTGTTTTATTTTTATTCACCCATTGGGCATATTTTAAATTCTCTGAGCTTCTCAATCATTACTCAACAAAGCTCTGTCTGATGAGTTCTCTAAATTTATTCCCTACAGCTCTCCTAGTAATTTGCATTACTTTTGCCTGGACACCTCAGTTTGTTAATACTTTTCTGGTAGTAACAGCACAGAATTCTAAAGATTAGGGTAGAGGTCTTAGCTGAGCTGACACGTGGTCAACCCAGCTTGGGAAAAGACATGAGGGCAAAATTTCTTTCTTTATTTCCCTGCAGTTGAGATCCTCTTGGTGCTGATCTAGCTTTGATACAAAATAAAGTATGTTAACAGTTGTTTTGGTGAGCCTGTTCGAGCAGACAGGGTTTCTGGAGCACTCAGACCCCTATAATTTGTGCTCTGTTGCACCAGGTCCTGCTCTACATCCTGGGAATACACCTGAGCAAAGAATAGTGTTGTCTGTCTAGTTATATGTTCTCTGAATATGGGGGTGAAATGTTGAGACCATATTACTATGAGATCTACCTCTTCAAGAGGCACTTCCAACAGGAATATGATTTTTACTACCAAGTATCTCTTTTCATTCTTCTATGCCCTTGAAAACACTTTCTGCTGTTAAAAGACATGGCTTTTGGAGGACTACTTCTATTTTTATCTCTATGCATCTATCCTCATGAATCCTTTGTTTTCCATTTTAAATCAGAATATTTCATTAACTACTGTGTTTAGGTCTTAGGAGGGTAGCATTTCATTATCTTTATGTTGATTAATTTCCTTTGTATCCATCTGCTGTGGAGTGCTCAGGATGTCCTGCACACAAGGGAACACTGCATACAGTGAGTGGGTGGAATTTTGAATACCTTACAATTTTTACAAGGAAGAATGGAATCAAAACTACTGGAATCAAACACCAGCTCTTTATAAAACCATTTTCACCACAAAGCAGTAATTAAAATCTCCATTGCCTACATGGAGCAGTCCTTAACTCATTTTTAAAATTTACAGATATTAAAATGAAATGTTAATTGAAAACGCATTAGCTGAACAGAAGGGTTTAGATCGTTTAGGCTAAATTTGGCTTGAGAGAAGAAATGATAGCCTATGTAAAACTTAATATCTTCTTAAGGAGACAGAATGGGGACTGTCTCCAGGTGAATGGAATCTGAGCACCTCCCAGTGTTGCTTATGTGCCAGTTGTTGGCAGAGTCACAGGCAAGGCATTGGCTGTGACCCACATTCTCTTCCCCAACAGAGCTCATTATAATGCTGACCCCTTAAAACTCTGCCTAAAACAACTGGAAGTTGTGTCTTCAAATAAGCAAGTAATACAAAACACCAAGGTTTCATCCATGGGATGTATTCAACCTTTTTTTTAAAGATTTAATGATTACAGATTTCTGGAATGCTAAGGAAACCCCAGCTAAGACTCACCCTTCTGCCAAACAATACTCCATCAGAGAAAAAAGCATGGGTGAAATTCTGTTTTCATTTAAGCCAGCTGGAAATTTACCATGGAATTCAGTGGGGCCAAGGAAAGTCCATAATCATATAAGTGGTGAAATAGCTTCAGTGATCGTGGAGATTTCACCAGTGAATGAATTTGAGACAATTCCAAACAATCAAACAAATCATAAAAAGCACATTTTTGAGAAAATTGATGTCACAATAACTAAAATAATTGCTTTTCATGGAATAAATTAAGGACTATTACACTAACAGCAAATAAGATGTCTTTTACAAGACAACTGTTCTGGAGATTTTCTGAGCCAAACAAAAATTTGATAGAAAAAAAGAGTTCTACTTAGTGCATTATTGATAAGTGTACTGGCTGAATTAATTTATGTTCTTATTTTTGTCACATCTTTAGCAGTTATGAACAGGCTTTTTCATATTTTCATTTGTTATAGAGGTCATCATTGCTAAAATCCCCCTTGCTTTAACGTATTTGAAATACATTTCTATCCTTATGGATTGCCAACAACCATGTTTCTTTTTCTTACAGTATTTATACTGAACATCTCTTGTTATTTCTGGTACTACCATTGGATGTGGCAATTTTACCCATAGCATGCATTGCACTTCAACTCTTACATAATTAACTCTTCATAATGATGTCTTACTATAACCTTCAATCTTGTGCCTTAACATATCTGGGTTTCGGAAATATTGAAGCTGTTACATTCCTGTTAATGAGCACTGACATTCTTAAGCAATACACAATTCATTTTCATTCTACTGATGCGCTGCACTGGCTAAGAATTTTGCTGATCTAATAAGGAGATGGGAACAACATTTGATATCAGTGATCCATGAAGTCTCCATTCAAGTTTTGACGTATCGGAGAGATGACTATGCTGAGCCAAACCTCCTACCAGAGAAATTGTAAAAGACTGTACACACACATAGACACACACTTTGTCTGCTCATCACAGCTTTTTCTATTCTGCATATTGACACATTGTGTCAATTCAAGGACCATCTTTGATCTTCATTTCAGAAACTAGGAAAGGAATGTGGGTTATTTTGCTGGGGCATGTCTTCCTGTGTTACATGAGTCCACATGGCACGAGTGGCTTTCATTCTGCACAGGAACCCCTCCTCCTCTGGTTATACAACCATGGTTATGTTATCCAAATAAGTGTGTTGGATAACGAAGTTATCATTTTGAGCCAACTCAGAATTCCTTTAATCAGTACAGTAAATTGAAATTCTACTAAAAAGCAAACAAAGTGAAACCTTTAGGATTTGGTTGTGCTGCTATACAAAGACCTTGAAGTAAATGTTTGGTGTGCTTCAGGCAAACAGCCCCTGCCTCAAAAAGCGAGGTGCTGGTGTATAATAAATTTTTAATTTTATATAAATGTGCATAATAAAATTTGTAATTTTATTACAAATTCAGAACTCAATGACAATGTCACTGAAGTTAACGACTTCGACTGTTAATCTGACTGAGAGTAGAACTGACTCTTGTATTCTTTCTCTTGTTCTGCACTGAATAATGTTACCTAGATTGACAGGGAACTTAGCCACAGGTAAGCTGCAAAACATAGCAACTGTTTATGTAACATTATTATGCTTAAAATAATTCATATCTATAAAGAAAACTTTCTTCCCAGAAGTTGCTCAAAAAGGCATAAGTAGAAAAGTCAAAATAATAATGGATTTAGTCCTACTTAAATGAAATATTTTCATATTTGCAAAACTGCTAAACAAAGAGATTTGTAGAGTTTTTATCATGAACATACTATTGCTTTTCTACAGCACTTTGGAATATTACAGTCATTCACAGTCGTCACAGAAGTGGTAGACAAAGAAAGGAGTATTCAAAGCCTAAAGTAGTAAGAAGGTCACAGAGTATCCTATTTTTAATTCTAAAGAATTTGTAACTTAAAAATCTATTTTAAAACTAAAAAAACCAGGTGTGCTTCAAAGAAAAAAAAAAAGAGCTATACAACTCTATCTAAGAATGTATGTTGCTTTCACTTTTAGATTATATCCTGTCTAGGCTGGAATCACAACTCTTATTTGCTGCAATAGAACAAAATGTTTCTGATTGTTTTTACTGGTTTTATCATTACTATGAGAAAATATCCCCCTCCCAACAATACCAAGTACTGCAATGAACAATACAAACAGTATCAGGTAAGTGTCCACTTGATCTCCTTCTCCTCTGTCTTACCTGAATGTTACTGATTCTCTTTGGAATTCACACTGTAGAAGGCAAATTGACTGAAAACAAACCTTCTAGTCAAAAAGTGATGAAAAACAGCACACGTACACAGTCTGTCTTTTTATCTCAACTAAATGAGAAATCCCTCATTCTTTAAAACATTTTTCTGGTAGAGATGAACTGGTTCATAGTGGTTGTGGTTAGAGAATCAGCACAGACTGACACAGCTACAATATATGGAAACAGCTAAATACAGGATGATTTTCTTAAAACAAAAAAATAATAAAGAAATCTTCAAACCAATCTATTAACACTGAGAACCTTTGAAAGGAAGGCTGATTTGTTTCAGAAATCCAATAACCAATGTTGATAAGAAGAGGAAAATTAATCTCCCAGAGTATGTATGCTCACAGAAGTTGCTTCATATATGCAGGAATTCAAAAGTTATCTTCTCTTCATGAGGGAAATCAAAAATTTCTTTGCTCTGGTTGTTTTAATTGTCACCAGTAAATTTAATCACTGCAGTCCTAATGTGCTCAGGAAAACTTGTGACAGGATGATTAGAAAAATTCTTCCCCAAAGAAGGCGTTACAGTCAAGAATTAACCAAGAAACTGGGGACGTAACTTTGTATGGTCATGTCCAAACATCTTTGCATGGGAACAGGAGAAATAGCATCTGTAAAATAGTTATATTTTCTCATGTGTTACCTATTATTTGCCATAAGGCACAGGCAGATAATATATTATCTGTTTGTTGTCAGAATGTGCATCTGGTGATCAGGAAACCTGGGAATCAAAGACAGGATTTAGGCAGAAATGGTCTGTTGAGTTTAGTTAGTTGCATGTCTAGTTTCTGATTTCTTGGCTTCAGTGAACTTGTCACCTGTGATAAGCAAATGACGTGACAGACATTGCACATAGAGTCATTATTTTTGAAAATAATGTTCAAAGTCACGACTTTGGACCTCTCTTCAGCTGAGTCCTCAGCTGGTTCGAGGAGTTATGCAGACTTCCTCAACCAGTATTTCACCTTGCTGTCCACTCAGCTCTGGTAGCTGGTATTAAAAGACACATCTTAGTATCCCTCGAGGGACAGAAGAGCACTGTGAATTAATTTAACATAGCAGTTCAATCTCCACAAACTTGCTGCAAACTAATGAAATTACATGGGCAAGCAATGACAGACTTGTGCTACACTTAAGCTCCTGTAATGTTACTTTCAAACACCTAAGGTAACAAAAAGACACTTCAAGAAAGGCTTGTTATTTAATTAACCTGTGATAAAAGTAAAATTGTGGTGGTGTATTAATGTTTAGGTAACTTGTATCGTCAGATGTCAGACAGTAGTGAAAAATGTAGAAACCTGAAAAATTACATACTTTCCTTTATTTGATCTTCTTTAATGGAAATCTTTGTTACAAGTTCTGTATTGATATAAGTCTTAATGAAAATTCATTTACTTCACAATGGGTACTTTGTGCTGATTAGGTGGGAAAGAATTATCTTTGCTGCTATTTATAACACAGCTAATGATTTTTTTTTGGTGAATAGCTCCTTATTTATCTTCAGATGCTTTCCTCGACAGGGATAAAGTCAGGACAAAAGGGTCTTCATTGCTTCTTTTGCTACAAGGTGAAAATACAGGGCTGATTTCTGTAAAGTGGCTCTACTCACCCAGGTATTCCCATGTATATGGGTCATATTTTTCCTATAAAGGGCGTTTCCTCTAATTCTGCATATTGCAGTAAAAACCCACTATCCATTACCCAGTTATTTTAAATACTACTGTATTTCCAAGAAACATCTGGTTTAAAATAGTGTACCATTATTCTTGTTTTATTAAAATACCCTGCTATGTAACTGACCACCTCTTTACAACAGTTTCACTTTCAGTATAGCTGTGTTTTGGAAAAGGTTTAAAATCAGATGAATCATAGGTTCTCCTGGGAAGCAGTGTCATGCAGTAAGCTGCTGGCTCTTTGCCCCATAGACGGGCATCTCTAAAACAGCCATTAGGACAGCTCCTGTCCCTCTGCCATATTGCACAATTAATGAGTTCTTTTCAATAACTTTACAAAGCCCGTAAGACAGAGCAAATTCTTCCTCTGTTACTTAAGTAGTGAGGTTTCAACTTCTGATATAGATGGATATTTGCAGGATCACACGTGCAAAGGAAAAGTGTTAGTCTTACACCCGATTTCTGTTGTGGAATGTTAGGAAAACAGCTGTTTGCTGAAATTTTGTGGAAATGTTCTCGAGTATTTCGTGTAAAGGACTACTGTTTGTGTCCTGTAAATGCAATGTAGATTCTCTTAACCACTACAATATACTAAAATTATAATGAACCCATATGCATTTAGCTTTTACATATGAAAATATTTTCATAGTGGCCATATGGCTTTTCACAAATTTCTGATAACAGTAGCAATGACACACTTGTAACAGAATATCCCAGTGCAGTTCCATCTAATTAGAAAACAGTACAATGGAAACATTATACAAATTTAGCAGTAAAAGCA
Organism: Corvus cornix cornix; assembly: GCF_000738735.6. NCBI lineage: Eukaryota > Metazoa > Chordata > Aves > Passeriformes > Corvidae > Corvus > Corvus cornix. Next base: position 11,007,313 of record NC_047057.1, on the reverse strand, counting down.
TGCTTACCTTCATATGTTCCACTTTCTAGGAGAGCACCACTTTTCTCCAATTCCATAAAATCTTCAACAGTGATGAAAATATAGTCCACACCAGGGACTTCCCCCTCCTTATGTGGCCTTGTGGTGCCTATTAATAATATGAAAGACACACTGTCAAGCATGTGGCCTAAATGTAGAATGATCTTTTTGAAAGCTTTGGAAAATTCACAAAGTAAACCATTTATACATCTTACATAGCACATCTTCCTTGTGAGGATGCCTTTCAAAGCAATATAGCTATATTTGCTGAAACTGACAGAGGTATATGAAATGTATGTTTAAGATCATGCCAGATATTATTTGTATCCATATTGTTTATTCTCACTATCATACAGTTGTTCTTTTTATGTTACTAGAGAGACCCTTAGTGATATCAGGCATTCAGAGGTAACACAAAACAGTCTTGTCTACAATTAATCTGTTTCATGATATTCTAAACATTTATTTAGAACACAAAATAATAGTTCTGTAAGTAAATCTGTAAGGGTTATATTCACATTGCTTGTTTCAGTGCCATAAGTGGACTTGACAAATGGTTAGGCTTTAGGGCCTGTGGGATTCAAATCACCTGCTAACCGTGCTGTCACACTGCAAAGGTGTTTATATTTAGTTATTGCCTCTATTGTCATCTCTGGAAGACAGAACTCCATAAAAGCTGACAGACAATATTACACACAGCCTGAGAAGTGACTTGGCTTAGCTAGCAGAAGTTGGGATGTTAGCAAGGAAGAGTCTGAAATTGACCTGATTTCCTAATGATCCAACCACTAAATAAGTCTCAAAATTCTGTTTGGAAATGGGAGTGTTTTAGGTTCACTTCAGTCTCAGAGTGTTCGAAATATCTTAATGAATTCTTTATCAATACTGTACTGATTACATCACACATGCAGGGTTTGGTTTAAAGACTATTGACATTGGGAAGTGGCTAGAAACCTGTCCAATCTCCTTTCTGTTATTTGAAGACATGGAGACATAGAACTGTTAGGTTAACCCAATTGCCTGTCATAGAGACCTTTTTCTCCTCAGAGACAGCCTGAAGTCCATGGCAAAGACTGAATGAGCCTGTCAAGCTAATATTTCAGTACCTAACATGGGGAATATATTTTGATAAATCTACAAGACCCTTCCCTCATTTTCTCAGATTCCAATTCCCTTCTCATCTCAACATTTACAACTAAAACTGGCTGTTAATTTCTGGGAATTTTCATACTATTATCTAGAGTACTCTGTCCATCTGGAGTACTGTATGCAATTCTGGGCTCCTCAGTACAAGAGAGATGTGGAGCTCCTGAACTGGATACAATGGAGGGCAACAAGGATGACTGGGGGGACTCGAGAATCTCTCTGATGAGTAAAAGCTGAGAGAGTTGGGCCTGTTCAGCCTTGAGAGGAGATGGCTGAGAGGGGACCTCATTAATGTGTATAAATATCTAAAGAGGATGCCAAGAGGATGCCTAGAGGATAAAGCCAGGCTCTGCTAAGCGGTGCCAACCACTAGGACATCAGGCAGTGTCTGATGCACAGAAAGTTCCATCTGAATATTTAGAAGAGCTTCTTCACTGAGCAGTGACCAAGTACCGGAACGGGTTGCCCAGACAGGGTGTAGAATCTTCCTCCTGGCAGATATTCCAGAACCATTTGGATGCAATCCTGTGCTAAGTGCTCTGGGATGACCCTGCTTGAGCAGGGAGGTTGGAACAGATGACCCACTGTGGTCCCTTCCAACCTGACCCACTCTGTGATTCTGTGATTATTCTTGTGTTTTGGAGATGATATGGTTAAAGTACTCAGAGACCTGGATTGTTCATAAGAATGCTGAATTTATTTCCCATGCAGCAGCATCCCCAAAGATCTCCAACCCTTTGTGAGAACTATGTTGAAGCACAGGGATTCTGGTGTGCCACTGAGCTCCCAGGAGCTCTGCTAACAGCACAGACATCAGATGTTTGATCTGTGTGCTCTCCCTCGAGAAATTTTTTACTATCAAAGAATATTGACAGGAACTGTATCTTCCTCAAAAACACTCTGGCAAATCAAGGCTATTCCCAGACATGGCACAGGGAGGAAGCTGGCATATTAGATGAGTATCTCTAACTTACTCTTTCTACAATATTTGTGTTATGTAGCCAAGCTAGGATTACCAGTTTACTAATCAAACAAAAATACAAGTTACATAAAACCTAAGGCCTGCTTTGAGTGGAAAGCTGGAAAGATGATATAAAGAGCTCCCTCACAAGTGAAATTTTTAATGATTTTATGCTATTAAGTGTTAATACACTCTAGTTTGTTTTAAACTCATGGATATTCAGCAGTCATTCTTGAGGGATGATGACAAAGTCTCACAGGAAGTCAAACAACAGACTTGGTCATCCCTATGTTTCTCCACTTTGGTCACAGTCTTGGGTCAACTTGCCTAGAAAAGTGTAATGTAATTCAGTTCTGAATCCCTCTCTCAAGTTGGAAGCTACAGACTTAATCTTTCTGCCCTTATATTACTTAGTCAAGCTTTTTTCAGATACAGTACAGATATGATACATTTTGCATATGCCTTGCATTACTTAACTATTAATTAAATATTCTGTCTAATCTGCTTAGACAACACCAGGAGACAACACTGTCACTGGGATGGTTCCATCCTCTCGCAGTCCTCAGGGAGCCTGCTCCAAGAGCCCTGCACTGCATTGTGTACTGAGGGCTGCAGCCTATAAAAGATAAAGCAGTCACTTCCTGCAACAAAATGGAGAAAGGACCAAACCATGATCAATAGTTGTGTGAGCTCAGGGTGACTCTCACCCTAGGTACAGCAGTTTCTATCCCCAGCAGAAATTTATTGCTCTTGATGAAATCTTGCTGAGTCCCATTTCCTTCCCGCATCTGCTCTCATGCCCTCAGGCTGGAGGACCTGAGATCTTGGAAATGGTTAAAGCAACTCCCTGGCTAATGGAATAACCAATGCTTTTTTGCATCTTTTACTCTTTCACCCTGGAGGAACTGAGTTGTTGCTAATAATACTTCTGTCCTCCTTTATAGTTTTCTGTAAGCACCATGGACTTTGTAATGTGCATGTTTACAGAGTTGGACACAGTTACTGGAGCATCTTAAACACCCATCAAGGTCCAAACATTGAGATCTATATATTGGAATCTTACAGACCACAGGCAAATTCTTTCCTTTAACCTAGAGCTACACTTCTTAATAGATTTTAACTACATTCATATAGACGGATAAGCAGGCCAAAACCCGCTGTTGAATCAAGACTTAAAACAAAGGACTAATTCCAAGCCTTTCATTTCTACAGACACATCTTTTGTTATGCAGCATCAAGGCTTAATAGGACACAGTTTTTACTACTTATAATATTTAGCCCTTTATTAATGCAAAAGGGAGAAAAGAACTCAGTTACCATTTTGTTACCATGGTAACCTATGAAAAAATAATCTTTGAATTCCATAATGAAAGAATATGATCCTTTTAGATCTTTCAGGACCAAAACCAACAAGGGGTATTTGCACTATGCATATTTCTGATGAGTACAATTTATTGGTGCTATTGAAGACACAAAATGAGAAGCTCTCAAGTAACCACGACCAGTCCAGGCATGCAACCTGTAGGTACCTTAGAAATTGCAGGATCTTGGTCTACAAAATCTGGACTGATATTGATCTTCCTTGAATTCACGACCACTACTAGCATCATTCATCAATCTGCTCTCAAAACCAGTATTAAGTTCATTCAGTGAGCAACTACTTTGTTTGGATTTATAGCTTCAAGATGGATAGTTGGTACAATTCAGAGATATTTAAGGTATGTGTTATATCTTTTTATTATTATTATGTTTTAAAAAGACCCTTTGCCTTTGCAGCTGGTTTCTTCTCTTCTACAGGGGAATTATGATTTGCCACACTTCAGTGCAGGCTTCTGTGTGGTGTTGTAGGATGGTGCTATATTCTAGGAGAGGAATTCAGTGCTGTTTACATAAATAGCCTCTGAAAGAGTATTTTTCTTTTAACTGAGTTTAAGGCACCTGAGGGCAGGCATTTAGACAGGTAAGAAATCTTTACCTGTATAAAAAAAAAGAAGTGTTTTAATTTAATAGCAATAAAGCAATGCTTTTATGAGCTTGGGGAACAATAAATTAAATGGAACTTTTATGTTGACTTCTGGATTGGAAAAATGGTCAGTTCATGTAGTATTCAGTCCAGATTACCTTTACTGGTAAAGAAGTATAGAATTATTGATTCTAGAAGAGTTCCAGGGCTGGAAAGCCCCACACCAGTTTGTAGAGGTAGGAGAACAACTAGGAGTTTCTATGTCTCTTTTTAATCTCAGAATTTGATCACATAATTATAAAATTTTAGTGCTTATTTGGGAGCAAGGCGCACAACCTAACTTGGAACATATTTCTACTTCTTAGAGGCACTGAGTCGTCACAGTCTCTGTCCAACTCTGCTACTTTCAAAAGCAGGAAAGGTGCTCCCTCAATATTTCTTTTTTTGCTAACTCCAAGTAGTTATGGAAAAGAGGCTAATTTATTTATGTGTCAACATAAGAATATTAGTTAAAACTCCCAGAACTATGACAGGAAAGACTCAGAAAGGTGCTCTTTGCTCAGTACCATGGACACATTTTAAGGAACACTTCATCCTTTCAGTAAATAATCTGTATTTTACAGTCTTTAGCAGCATTACAAGGATAATACTGCACTGGTTGGGTCCCTGTACAGTCTATATGATGGTCAGGAAAGTAGAAGTAAAGGCCTTACTCCCTGCATGGTCCAATACCGACTCACAGACTGTATTCACAGGTTTCAATGCTCCAAGCTTACAGGCATGTTATAAATATTTAAATTACTACTTTTTTTTGGTAAGTTAAGGGCCAACATGGCACACCACTATTCAAACATTGTCATATTTATTTAGCTGATTTGTATTTGGATTCACAGATTGGTTCCTACCAGATGAGGTAAATTCAAAAGCAAAGGTGTGTCTTTGCCACAAGGATTTAGAGTAAATGAAGAGCACAGAAATAACCTAGTCCTTTTTGCATAATGACCTACTTCCAAAGTAATTTTCCAAATGTATGGAAGTAAATCATGTCTTAATTTGCTTATCTGCTCCAAATGTAATAAAATGCAAAGAGAAAAATGCCTTTAACATATGAAGCACTTTTATTAGACAATCTACTGAAAATTTGTTCTGTAACTCTGGTCTGCACAACAGCTTGTTGTGGAACATGGTACGTCAGGCTGTCACACATTACAGTAGCTGGAGGGATCCCTCCTGCAGAAACAGACTGCTAATCTTTAATAAACTTCAGCTGAGCCCTTGGTATGACCTTCTATACACTTTGCCTTAGAAAAATTCAATGATACTTAATTAGCTCCTTTATTTGTTTGCCAAATTACTCTGGAACACTATTACAGTGGGGAACTGAAACGTATGGGAAATTATACCTATCTTGTCAAATTACTAACTGCATTAAGCAGAGAAGCACCATATTTGTCTTGATCTACTGAATTTCCAGCTGAAGAGAATAATAAACATAATTTTCAAGTAAAGTGATTTTAGATGAACTACGAAGCCTGAAGCTTCAAGTGTTTATGACAATTCTCATAACAACAACATAAACCACAATGGCATAAGTCCCTTCTTGCCAATGGTCATGAAGAGTAAAAGTGTTTCCCTTTTCTCAGTGTGCAATACCAGCAATTTCTCTGATGTACTGCTATAAAAAAAAGCTGCAGAAGCAAAGAAATGAATTCCAGATTCCCGAAAATGTTTTTCAGGGGTAGTAGTTTCAAACCACATTAATAAACAGGTTGTTGGCAAATGTAATCCTGATGAAGATCTGGACGTTAATCAATACAAATTTAGTAAAGATGCTCAATGCTCTACAGTGAGGCAAGAACACATCTGAGAGGGGATCTGATCAATGCATACAAATATCTTAAGGGCAGGTGTTAAGACGATGGGGCCAGATTCTTTTCAGCACTGCCCAGTGACAGGACAAGGGTCAATGGGCACAGACTGAAACAGGAAGTTCCATCTGAATATGACATAAAACTTTACTGTGAGAGAGACAGAGCAGTGGAACAGGCTGCCCAGAAGCCTGTGGAGTCTTCTCTGAAGATATTCAAAACCTGCCTGGGCACAATTATGTACAACCTGGTGTAGGTGAACATGCTTTAGCAGGAGGCTGGCCAAGATGATCCCCAGAGGTCCCTCCCAACCTCAACCATTCTGTGAAAGCCAGGCATTTAGCAACTGCGGAGCTGTGAGACTGCAGCACTATTTGCAAAGTTACCTGTACGCAGAGGGAAAAATCAGATGTTATTTTGAAGTGTGTTTTTTCTATCTCCTGGATTTTCTGATCAAGTTTTGGTAGAAAGTGAAAAGCACTTAGCAATACTTCATCACAGAACTAGAAGCTTCATTTCTAGGTGCTTAATTCATATGAGCTAAAAAGGAGGTTTTGCAATCCCTGTGTATAATTAGCATCCAGAGAGTAGCAGAAGTAATAGATTAACTACATGGCTCAATCTGTTGTCCAATGAAATTAGGTGGAGAATTTGATTCATATCAAAAGAAACCTTTAGAAAGAAAATAAAAGCCTGACCCATGGTTTTAACAGTTTCTGTTATAATTTGGGATTCATGACGTTGGATACATTTTGACTTTTGCTGAAGAAGCAAAACATAAGACTGAAAAGCAGTCTTAAGGGACTGTGCTCTAGGTTGTAGTGCAGACATTCTGCAAAACCACAGAATGCTTAGGACAATATATTTTATATTTTATAGTGTAAAACAGAAACAACAAAATTCTGAATTTGAGATTTACAATGCCCGTAGGAACAGATATAAAGCATGACCTTTATGGAATATGCATTCTTTGAATGATTCTTTAGATCTTCATCATATCTAAATTTGAGACATATGCATTAGGAAAGCTAGATAAGCTCCTGCCTGGTGGTTAGGACCATTATTAGATTCCAGATGCATATATCCTTTCAAATACCTTTCTTAAAATGATTTCTAGATTCAATATGCATCTGCTTCTGATTTAACACAGCCTGGGTTTTCTATTTGTTCTTTTGGTTTCGTGCAATGTGACAGACAGTGAACAGCCCTAAGATAATTTATGCACTGTAAAATTAAGTCATATTGGAGCTGAACAGAAAAGTAAAACTGAGAGATGGGAATGACAGTAGTTCTAGCTAAGGACTGCAGGCAGGAACATTATATATTTGTTTATTTATTTGGTTAATTATGAGAGGACCACTGGAACTAACTGGCAAGAAGAACCCAGATAAGAAATGCAGCACAACAGCTGTGCACTGAGACAGATACTTGGAGACTTTTCTTTGGAATAAATGGTGGCATATCCAGTTACCCATTACACAGTGCAAGGACTTGAATATTGCACTTTGTGCTCTTGTCCTGTGGCAGGCACTGACACCCTGGGTGTTCCCTCTTCAAGGGTATGTGACATTGCTGGTTATTGTGGCATGAGTTGGGACACTTTCCTGCAGTTGGTGAATTCTCATTAAGTCTGCAGGGTACTTTCTTTAAGAAGAACTCTGACCCAGTATTAAGCCAGATATCCAAGTTTCATTGCCAATACAGCATTTTAGCAAATAAAATATCTTCTTTTTCATTATTGAATGAATATTATTTGCCAAGAGTAGTTTTCAAAACATTAACAACAAACTCCGAAGATAAAACCTAATAACAGAGAAATGTGAATACTTTGTGTAAAGTTAGGCATGGATGACTGCAGAAAATACTTGTGAAAAAAAAAATAAGAAAAGCTGTTGCTAATGCAGGTATCGTAGACCCTTAAATGATATTCTATGTAATTCCTGGAAAATGCCAAATTGTGAAATTGGCTGTTCAGGCATTTGGAAATACAGACCTTACAGGGGTTAGCCAAGTCCCTAAAGCAATCTGATTTTCAATGCTCAAAAAGTGGAAAAGATAAAAAGAAGGAAAATCAGTTATGAATAATTTTGGTTTCTACATTATTGCCCAAAGAGGATTTTGTGTTTTGTTTGATTGGTTGTTAGATTGTTTTTTTTAAGGCAAGAATTAGTACAAGCCAGGAAGCTCCAGAATACACTAGGATTTTATTCATAAAACATGTTAATGCCTTAGAAAATACCCAGAAATATGTCCCAATATCTTTCATGCTTATTAGAAAACTAAAATTCCATATCAGCTTTCCAAACATATATGAAAGAAAGCAGTGAACTGCTATAAAAAACATTTAAGAACAAAAATTTGAAAATCTGATGATTAATGAGTGGTAAATTGTGGTGTAGGAAGTCTGGGGTTTTTATTTTGGTTAATTAGGAACACCTTGAGCTAATAAATAATTAATAGACTCCAAAATTTTTTTTTTTTGTACATGCTTTAGATAGTTATTGTTCTTCTTTCATGGATTTTCACTTTCAGGTAAAGATACAAACTAAAACACTATGATAAACTTTTACCTCTTTTGTACATTTAGACTTTGATTACTATGGTACATAGCTGTTTACAGCCCCATAAATCTTTATTACAACTATAAAGAATAGGTTTTACATGAAAATGAATATATATGTGCAAAAGAGAACTATCTGAATAATGAAGACATACATTAGGGCATCATGATGAGAGAATCATGTATGCATGAACATTTATGTTTCCACACAGATTTATAAAAATCACCTGCTAATGAGATCCTTTTGATCTTACTAATAAAATAGAGGTTCACCTAATCACATGCAAAATGCTTTCTACTACTAGAAAAGCTTAATTAGAAAACGGTTTCTTATTGTCTTTAGAAGAACATAGTCTTTTCTGAGAAATGTCTGATTTTTGCAGCTCTTCAAGAGGATAGATGATATAGTTAGAGAACTACTTGCATAGTAGTCTGTTGGCATGTGTATCTCTGCTAAACAGTGAGATATTACAGCTAAATTTTTGTCTAGTCTTAGCAAATTTGTTATTCCTGCTGATGGTTCAACAGATTGGATCATCAGTGGAAATATAATAAAGTGAGATTTGGGATGGTTTGTTCAACTGTGATGCAAAAACATCTACTTAAACTGCACATCATTCAAATACACTTCCAGAAATCCTGGAAACGCATCACTTCTAGACTAAAGGACAACATTTCTGCTATCAACAACAGAACCTGCTTTTATACCATTTGATTTTATTAACATTATAAATAAACTCTTATGGATGACTTCTGTTATGCAGCTTGTACTTATTACCACACAGAGCTGAAGAACTCTCTTAAATCATACTCACACCATAGTGTATCTTGAAAGGTTCTGCAATGCCTGCAATAATAACTTTTCAACTGAAAAAACACTAATATTCTTGTTTGCTTTGTATATTTTATTCAAAACTAGGAAGCCAGCCACTCTGTATAATGTCTATTTAATAGAACATTTTAAAAGGATTTGTGAAGTTGTTAGCTACTAAAACTCTGGAAATATTTAAAAATGGATTTTCTAAATCTACAGTCTTACTTTGAGAGGCACTAAAAGAGGGACTATGAAATAGGATACCATAGAAACCATCCATACATGTATCCTTAACCAAACTCAATTCAGGTGTTTAAATTTGTGTCAATAATACAGAACAATTAATAATGAATCAATAGTATGAAACAATATATACAATATATACAGCCAAAACTCTGCACCATTCACCAGACACTGGACTAGACCTTGGTTTGGTGACAAAAAGATGCTCATACGAAACAGCAGATACTGTTGCAGTCATTTTTACTGACCAAGTTCGAAGAAATGAATGAGTGGCTGTGCAATACTGTGTGCAACACTTCCAGTAGATGCCCAGCTGAAATCCCTCATGGTCAACTGCTATCCAGACAGCAGAGCAAATGCTCAGCTGAGATACAGAGAATGCTATTCCCTCAGTAGGGATCCCATCAGCGCTAGACAGGATTTCTTACTGTGGGATGCCACCACATGCCGTGGAGGGCTTTGAGCAGAAGCAGAAGTCATGCTGTGGGACTGCTTCCCATGGCAGCACTGCTCTGTTCCTGTGGAAGCACATTTCTCATCTGAAGGCTACAGACTGCTGAAGGCTGCACCTCTCGGGCACCCTGGCAGAGCAAGCCCATGTTTTCTTGTCTGCTTCTAGAATAAGACAAAACGTCTTGTTCCCCCTTTCCTCCTCTTGCTTTCCAGTACAAACAGTAAAAGTAGGATATACACACTAATGGTGTGAACCCCTGTGAGAGACTGAAATGTTATGGTTAACAGCTTAAACATTGTTAAATTCCCCAAGTGACTTCTGTCCACTGTAGCAAATTGTGCAAAGAAGGAACCGCTCATCTTTGACCACCAAAGCCAAACCCTTTCCATCTCCTGACTGGAAATGGACTGTGAGTTAAGTCACCTGACAGGAACTTGAGATAAGATAAATCTGGTATTATTGTCCAGTTATCTCAAGTCTGAGGAGAAGTAAACAAGCCTGGAGGGAGAAGAGTGTACCCACAAGGGAAGCCTTTCTCAGCAGCTATGTTGAAAAACAGCTCTGGCTGGGTTCAGCAGGGGGAGGCCAAAGCCCACAGACTCATTTGCTGAGGCCAGGTTTGCACCCCTGAGAGGGAGGCTCAAACCCTGCAGTCGGGGATGGTGCATATATATCTTATATAAAGATATAATGGTCATTGTCCTCTGCTCAGGGGTAAAAGTGCCCCTGCTCCCCCAGGCAGGTCTGATGGGGCATTACTGGCTTGACTGCGCTGAGACGTGTCTTAGAAAGTGCTATAAACTATCAAAGACCCCCAAAGTGTCCCCAGACCCATTTCTGAGGTCTTCCACCAGATGACTGCACGGGATCTAAAAGGGCTTCAACAGACCTGGAGGCTGTTGCAAGAGACAGTGTAAAACTTCCCCTCCACACAGGGAAGGTACCTGGGCGTCCCCACCCAGCCCGAGCCTATTTTAACCCACGGGACTTTGTGCTTTGGGGGCTTCTTCCCCCACCCCCTATGGATCAAGACCATCACTTTGATCAATGGTTAACTGTGTTGTAACAAACAAGTCTGGTTGTGAGCACTATGGGTGGTTGTCTTTCTCTTTCTTTCTTTTCCCTTACAGATTTTCATAAGTGATATTTTTATGCTTTCTTATTGCTTTATTACTATAGACAATGATAGCCAAAATGGCTACATACGTGCTTTCCTCTGCAACCAAACACAACCAAATGGTTCTAAAATAAACCCTACATATATATATATATATATTTTTTTTTTTACAAATATATATATATTACAATATTACTACATATATATATATATATATATATATATATATATATATATATTTACAAACATAGATAATTTTAATCCACCCCCAGGGATCTATTAAGAAGAACATTGGTTAGCCACGTCATCTGGGTACCAACCCCTAAGAAATCACTTTTTTTCCCCTCTTTTTCTTCCACTGTTTCTCATAGAGAATAAAGTTTTCATTGAACTATGACCTTATGAAGTAAATTCCAAGGAAACACAGTGTTTTATTTTTCTGTTTCACAAAGTCCAGTTTAAAAGAGTAGAAGAGAATATCTATTCTTTCAGCTCAGTGAATGCATCATGGAGCACTTCTACCATGGTATTCAGAAATCTATTATTTTGAAACCATCTTAGTTTTTATATTAAATTATTCTCCCTAAAAAAGTTACTTCTCATAAAAAGCAAGTATTTTAAACAGATTTTTTCCCATCTGTTTTTAGAAAAAAACTATTTCCAGTTTAACTCACACTAAAAAAAAAACAAACCACAAAACCATTCTTCGACAAGTTGATTAAATGATTTATACAGTCATTATTTTATAGCATACTCACAAACTTCAAAGTGCATGATGCAAACTTAGATATTATGACTATCTTAATTTTTTTAGAAGAAATTTTAAAACCTTGTTCATTCTTCTTTTGAAGATAGATAAAAAAAAATAAGCTTAGATTTAACTTCAAAGGAGTCAAATACAGTGGAATTGAGGAAAAAAAAGTCACATAATTCTGAATGTTGGAAGCCCACTGCTATTCTTATCTCCAACAGGAATTTTTTCTGAGATGGAACTAAAGCACTGGTGAAGGTTGTTTCACGAGGACTACATGATCCAAAAAATGGACAAATCCCTTATTCCAGGTAAACATAAATGTTGTATCTGAATAAAGAAGGGCGTGCAACAACCTGAAAGATTTCAGTTCCAGGTGTGACCTTGATGTTTTTCTTGTATTTGACAAAGCTGAAAGAAAAGTTATTGGTGAGTAGTAAGGTTACTCTGGTTGGATAACAAAAATTGATGCTTTTCATATACAGTGAGGCTTCCTTTTCTGATATGATGATTTGTAATAATCAACCTTGCAACATTCAATTCAGTAGTCACTAGAGCATTTATTTTATCTCCAAACAGTTAGCAAGAACTAGCATCTGTTCCTACTGATGATAACTGAGCAAATTAAAAGTACCTGTGTCAAATTGATGCAGAACTAATTACCCTCTTCTTACTTTTATATATGCAATTAATTAATACTTAAGAATTTGTATTCTAATAATTAGTATTAGAAAACCAAATTCCCTCAAAAGTGTGGGTCAATGATTCTAGCTCCCCAGCTATCAGAGAACATGAACATTCTGTATTTTTAGTGATACTCTTTCTTTCCTTTTAAGCATTTCAGGAGTTCTGCTTCTTCAAAGTTCAGTTCAAGAACTCTGTATACCTACTTAGAGTATCATTATTGCTTTTTCAATTAACCATCTCTCTGATGCAAATCCTGATGTACTGTGGGTTGGTTTTTGTTTATTTGGATGGGGTTTTTTTCTGGCACCACATGCCATTAATACAGTGGTCCCTTAGTCCCAATATGTAAAAATGCCCCTGCATTCAATAGCTGCATTCAAAATTTGAGATGAATCTATAACCTGTCAATTTACTTCAAGGGATGTACATGGCATACATACAGTGCTTGCTACATAGCTCACTCTGCTTGCCAAATGCACAAATTTGTCATGAAGTTCAGACACTTCAGGTCTAGGAATCATCATTCCAGCCGAGCTGCTCCTTATTTCAGCAGCAGTCAATCTCTCTAGCTGAGCAATTTTTTATCTCAAATAATGTGTTGGGGAGAGTTTTGTCCTTTGGCACACCTTTCAGCACTGTGATCCTTTCTAGGAAAAGGTGATGTTGCCACACTTACACTGCAGGGCTGCCTTGCCACCAAGGGTATTGTGGTGGAGAACATGAAAACAGGGAGTTTATTTTGGCTCAGGCTCCTTCCTTGTGTTTTTGCAGCACATGAAATTTGTCACTAAGTTGTTCAAACATGAGTTCTGCTGTGCTCACTTGGTACTAGTCAGGATATACTGCTGTATTCAGACTTGCCAAACCTCAGCTAATTCTGCTGCTACAATTATTTCTACAGGAAAGAACGACAATGAGCTCTGGAAGGACAAGCCATTGCTGCAGTTTTTATGGGAACAACAACACATAAACACATTAACACTACCATCAACTCTTGTGCCACCATGCTCAGCAGAAGGAGGGAGTCATTTACACCATGGGAAGTGATCTTTCTCCTCATTTACCAACAAGCCTCAGGTTTGCCACTCAGTAGGACTTCATCCATGCAGCTGTTGAACCAGCTCACAGGGAGTAACATTCAAATCATGAATTTTCTATGATGGGTTACCAGATTGAATTTAAACTTTAACTCCCACTTTGCAGGACTAGTTTACCACAAACAGGTATGGAACTCAAGAAATTATGCAGACAAAACTATCAGCCCACGCAAAACATAGATGTAGCACTGGTGGAGCATCTTTGTCAACCTTTTGACAAAAAAAAAGTATCTTCAATGACCAAGTAAATACAACTCACATAAAGCTGTGACTTTAATGTCTAACCCCAGAATTTAACACTAAGTTCATTGATTTATTAGCTGCTTTTCTTGCTTTTAAAATGTTTGTGTAGTTTTGGTTTTATTTTTGTTTTAAAAGAATGTGTTTCAAAGAATTTAATTTGAATTTCAGTATAAAAGGCTCCCTGAATTAAAAAATAATAAATCTAATAACACTTTTATTAGGTTTTGAAAACCTAGTCGAGAACTAGTGGCTACGTAAGTTGACCTTGAGGAAGAAAAAGGCATTTTTTCTTTTAGCTATAGTAAACAGCTTCCTGTAAATAGAATGAAACAATGGCAGAATTTTATGTTTGCTGAACTCCACAGGAAGAAAACTTAAAAGAAGAGAGTTTTCAATACACTGTGTTTGCTTAAGGCATGGAGCTGTCAAGGGCAGCAAGCATATTTTTATTAAAGTAGTAGATGCATATGTGTATCTAAATTATACTGGTTGGCTAAATTACATTTATAAAGATAACAATTATAAATGAAGTAATGCTGTAATTACTGCATAAATCCACCCCTTGCATATCCATTGAATTTAATTTTTGCAATATGTATTGCTTGCACATCAATCTCTATAAGGAACATTGAATTTTAATGACATTTTATGAAGATTTAAGATGTAGGAATTATGAGTACAATTTTGCCTATTTATTATTTAACTCATAGTTCTTTATTTTTATCTGCATAGAGAAAATTAATTCACCACTGATATGTTCTGTGATTCACAGGAGCTTAAAAAAAAATGGAACTAATGATGATGATACATGTCCAGAAATCTTGCATTCAAGTACATCTAATGAAACATTTCAACTCCTTGTTGAGATATTATTCAAAATATGTATGCAGTGAAGCATATTCATACCATGTACCACCAGAACATAAAAGATTGCTTACAAGTTTTACTAGTCAACAACATTTAGGATAAGTCATCTTATAAAGTTATGGAGATTTTGGAAATGATCTACTCATCACTAGAGGGAGTATGTTATAGTCCTATCTGAAATTACCTATTAGCTATCTAAAGTCTGTATCACTTTCACAGTTTTTTCCTGTAATGTAGAACAAGTTTTAAATAAATATACACCCGTCTCTTGTCTTTTCAGAGCAGTCCCAAACTGCCACTAGATAAGAAGGTAAGGGCACAATACAGGCTGTTGAATTTTTGATCAGCTACAAATAAAGAACAATCAAGTTAAGTGGGCTCAGCTGATGCAAATCACCCATGAGAATCAATTCTACAGTTCCTGACATTCTGAAGTATGGTTGTGGGGTTTTTCTTCTGAGATCCCTGAAGGAAAGAATAGAGTTATGAAGAAACTAACAATATATAATCATACCTGCAACTAGCATAAGTAACAGCAATTTCATTGATTTATACCAGCCAAGAAGTCGATCCGTGGCTTTAAAAAGTTTATGTAATTGAAATCAAGCTTATAAATCACACAGTACAATTTCCTCATACTTTGATATTAATTTAAATCTAAAATTTTGCAATAAATAACAATCTCTCTTACTGCTGCTTTTTCTATCTTAGAATCCAATAAAGTCAAGGAATTCACTGCAGGTGAATTAATTCTCTAATAACAAAAAGCACCACTGTATCACCTGTTAAACCTTCATGGATTCTTGTGTGGAGGTTTTTGTGGGCTGTTATTATTTAAAAAAGAATAGGTAAACTGTGAGAGATCCACAAATGTGCCCTCTAACTAAAATGCAGACAAAAATAAGTGTTTGGCAGAAGCAGCAGACTTCACAGAGAACATGGCAGGAAGACAAAGCAATTAGTATTGCAGAAGAAATTGGTTTTGTATGGTGGCCATCCCAAGAAGAAATGCTTTTTACGGAATGCAATGACACTAATTTCTCCCTATGAAGAACAAGCTAAAAGAAAATCTCCTAAGGTGAAATGTAATGCATCCTAAGCTCTTTTAAAAGTATACTCAGTAGGAAGACACAAGAATGGAGAACAAATGTACAGCACCAAGTTCTCTGCTATCCCCCCATGCTTCACTATCCCAGAAAACCTTGTTTTATAGCAATGTGGATATATCTTCATTCTTTGGTTCCCTAACCTTGGATGTTGCTGTGTAGATGTGTTGATAACGGTCTTGAATTTATACTGTTGGACATTTTAATAGTAATTATGACTGTCCTTCTAACAAAGTAAAACTGAGTGACATAAATGTTCTCTCATTGTTTTACTTTCTTGAAAACATTGAGAGTCACAATGTTACAAAGCTGAAACATATGTCAGTCATACTTAAATTCACTAATTGCATTTTGGTAATAACAGCACAGGTACAAGAAAACCCGATGCATAGTTATGTACTAGAAAAAAATGTACTAGCCATTAGTGAACAGAAAGAAAAATACAAGAATTACATACACATTCTTTATCCAAATGATCCCAGAGTCCCTGAAGATTTTGTGCTATTATAGGAACACATTTAAACACACATAAAGCAAATGAACTCATGTTGACTCTGTTACAGCAACTTGGGAATAAATAGATAATAGAAATATGAGTGAAATCAGATGCAGGTCCAAGGCACGTATGTTCTAGAATCTCACAATGGAAGGACCTAATTAATATTACAAATTTTACATTATGGAAGAGTGATTGATATCTCCAATTACACAATATTTTTAAGCAGGAATTCAGTTTAATGAATAATTATGTGCTTCATAAAATGTTTAGTACCATTATCTATCTAGTACCTAGAAGGTGAGCATTCATGAACTGAGACTAGAAGAAGGTGTATGTTTTTAATATCGAGGCTAATTAACAATTTGAATTATTATCATGTAGTAGATTCTGTGTATCTTTAAGGTTATTTTCATAGGAGTTGTCTTAGCTGTTAAAAATGATTGAAGAACTTTATCCTTTATGTAACACAGGAGGTCAGACAAGGTGAACATAATGATCCCCTCTGGCTGTAGGACTTATGACTCTATGAATTCAGCATGAAGTTAGTGATGATTTTAGCTACAGAAGTATTAGCACATTCATTTTTGGGTAGTGTACTCCTCTTCCTCAAGCTGCCTCTCATCAAAGGCAGGTAACTGGATGAGACAGACACAGAAGCACCAGCTTCCAACAATACAGATAGCATACCTCCATCCATCCAGGGATACATGATGGTCTCTGGAAGATGTATGACACTTATTTTGCATACTTTTATCTCAGGGATTTCCAGTTCCAGAGTTTAAAACCTTCTCAGGGCTGATCAACAATTGGTGACCAATCTCAAATATTTTACAGAAGCAGACTTCTAACTGTCACTCTCTGGTCACTCTTCCTTCATTTAAAAAAACTATCCACTGCCAACTGAAACTGAATCTACCAATACAGTGGTTTTATTAAGAAACATCCAAGAATGAGTGGGGAATTAAGTTTCTCAGCCTAAAGTCTCTCCTAATTATGCCCAATACACAGAAAGAAAAAGTCGCAAACACTGTCAATTATAATATTAAGAGGGGAAAAAATTACATCAGAAGTAATCAAGTGCTGGAACAGGTATCCCAGAAAGACTACATATTGTAGATTCTCAAAGTTAGCTTAAGAAAATCTTGAGCAACATGATCTACCCTCCAAGATGGTTATAACTTTGCAGTTGTTCCAGCTGTGATGGAATGTTGGACCAAATGATCTCCAGAGAGCCTTTTCAGGCTAATTATTAGATGATCCTGTGATAATGGAGTTTATCAATAAAAGAAGTGGCCACTGCTACTCAACTAGAAATGCCTAAGAGAGTGCTGCCTTTCTGAAAGTGAAGTTTAAATGCACAAGCACCACCAGGCTTTGCTTGAGATTTGTTTTGTGCTTTTGAATCTAGAATAAAACTCACATATAGGAGGGAACACTCCTATTCCCTTCAGTTGGAAACTTGAGGGTGTCTAACACAAGTCCCAAAACATGTAGCAGTTGTCACTACTAACTAACTACACCATGTGCCCTGAAGTCCATCCTGAATGTTCAATTACACCTCTGCTTTTTTGTCCTCAGCTGGCCTGCAAATAGAAGTATTTAAGAAAGTGCTACCTGATGTAAAAATGGAGCCAAGAAATACATTATATTTTGGTTACAGTAAGCCAGTCACATGGAATCAAAACTGGGAAATTAAGTTTTTTATATTTTAAAGAATGATCCACTTCTTTATGAAAAACAATGTCTATTTGCCTTCTGCTAAGAGATGCAGTGCTGTAATAAAAAGTGAAATGTTACATAAAAGTAATGGTAGTAATGTTTACTGAAAAAGAAACAGAAGATATTCAGCAGTCTGCTTTTCTAAAGCTCACAGGAGCCCTGAAGGAACTCATCCTTGTTAATTGGTACTAACAGAAGGGACGTTACCAACACAACAGGCTGTATACAATTGTATAGCTCTATGTTTTCCAAGGCATGGTGATGTTACATGATACTCAAAACAAGGAACAGGACACAGATGAACCTGAAATCTCACCCTGTGAAGCCATCTCCCTTGTGCTGTGTCATAATGATTCCATTTTGTTGATCAGGGAATACAGAACTAACATAAGCAGCTTTATTGGAATACTGTGATTTTTTTTCTTTTTAGTAAAATTATTTTATGCTGTCAAAGAAAACTAATGACTGGATTCGTGTTTACCTCATATGGCACTACAGCACACTGGCATGAAAAGACCTTAGAGGGAATACATAATTTCTCCATTTTCCTTAATGTGCATGATAGTACAGGTGTGAAGGAGACAGATTTTCCCAATGGCAACACACTTTTTTACTTTGCTTTAATTAACAGATTTGAAATTAACTTTTCATTCTCTATGGACCTTTTGATTCTGCAGCTTATTTAACAAGATCATTATTGAGAATTCTACATTTCTCTTTAAAGGTTTTCAATGAGATACCCATTATTATCTTAGTTGTAACAAACTTCTAAAAAGCTGCTTTGGCATAAAACATATCCCATACATGAAGAGGTACTTTTCAAGTGCACAACTTTGCTTTTTTTTGAAATGCTTATACATTACTATTTTATCTTTGGAAATTATAATATTTTTGCTGGCATTTTGTACTGAAGTAAAATAAATATAGTATAGCTAATCCTATAAAAATTAATATAATATTAATTAATTAATTAACTTCTTCAGACTGGCTACTATCAAGTGTACTATGTCTCTTATTGGGAGCTACATTCTACTTAGATGAAAGGAGAATCTTAATTCCATCCTTCTTTCCTTTTCACATTCTAGGGTTTTTAGCTGCATTCCACAAAGTGCTATAGAATGATTGTACTTCACATTGTGTTGTCACACAAACATGAACAGCAGGCAAAAATGCAATTAATCATAAGTTGATGTTATACCAAACCTGAGGCTAAGATTCTTAATTTTTTTTTATAGGCCCTGCTTGTAACCTTTAAAGTTAAATAAAAGCAATAATGAGAGAATAGAAACCATGCAAAGCACACAGAATAAAACTACCAGCAAAACATACTGTAAAAATACCACAAAGCAGAAAGTGGCATGAAGTTGACAACCAAAGTCCCAGCGCAGATGAAAGTTCATATAAAATATGGATGGACAATACAACTAATGTAACTGTGTTCTTAGCAATGCAATATCGAAGGCAAGAAGTTATTTTAAAAGTGATACCTAAAACTTTTAAACTCCAGAGTTCAGAGGAGTGTAGTTCAAGTATTAGAAGTTTTTTAGCCTTGAAAGGTGAACAATAAAATACCACCTTTTGCCTGAAATACACACTTTTCCTCTATTGTGATTAGAGGTAGCCAGTGTCCTTCCTTGATATACTGGGCTTTTTCATATCATGAGTACTTTTTTCCCTTGACATTCATTTCTTCAGAAACATAATGACTATTCATTGTATAAATTTCCTACACCAGCTGCAATATGATCTTCTGTACTTGGTTCACAGCATGAAGAGAAATCACTGCACCTTCATGCAATAAAATGTACTATTACACCAATTAATGTCATGTAATCAAGAATACTCTAGATTTCAGATTGCTTAGCAATATACAAAAAGAGGCAAAATTAAACCTGGCTTTTAATCTAGTTTATTTTAAGATCATTAATGGTAAAATAAAAAATAAAATTTCACTTCTGAAACTTCATTTCTTTTTATTATTGTTTTTACAATACTTTGATACAATATAAAAATACTGGGTACAAATGCCTTCAATTAAGAGTTCAAAGTGTTCATAAAAAGTCATCCTACAGTGCAGTTTGACATACAAACCTTGGTCTGAAATAAATGCAAGGTATGAAATGATGCACATACTGCAACTGTCATGAAATTACTGTCTATTTTCACTCTGTTTTCTCATAAAAATCTCTTATTTAATACTTGTTCTGAAAACTACAAATGCTCTTCTACACATAAGAAAACATGAAAACTAAAGTTGCAAAGAAAAAATGTCTTGTGGCTTTCTGCTCACGTCCTTGAAAGGACCAACTCTTCACATAGGAAGAGAATTCAGTCTCTTCTCGTTACCTTCTTGATTTGTTGCTCTAAATATGATTCTCTGTGTCCATCCAACAGGCACTGGAATGAACTCCCCCATGTATATCCAATGTACATTCACTGTGTCTCTCTTTCATTAGTGAAGGGCAGACCCAGAAGTGGCATCCTCATTTTAGATTAGTGAAACAGTTAGAATGTGCCACCTAGAGCCACCACTGCAGATTTCAGCTGAGTCTGAGAAACAGGATAAAGTCTGAAACAAAGTACTCAGAAATCCTGTTTTTTGTATTTCAAAATTTTAGTTTGAAAATACTGTCCATAACAGTCTAACATCCAGGGACCTAACACATGAACATAGCACAAATACAGCAAAACTTCAAACTTTACTGGGATATTGCCCAACACTTTGAATGCACAAACCTGAGTTACGCTTTCAGTTAATCTTTAGGATATAACCACCTTCACATCTGAAAAATCCTCTGAAACTCTGTTCTGTTCTGTTCTGTTCTATTCTATTCTATTCTATTCTAGTTCTGTTCATCATTACACTATGTCAGTAACAGTGGCAAAATTAATAACTCAGTACTTATTTCCACAGCATGAAAGTGCTAGGATAGATGGAAAAATTATTCAAGCTAAAAATTAACAATAATGCATTCTTGATATCATCATGCTATCATGCAGTGTTAGAGAAATAATGGGTGAGAGGTAGCAAATGCAGGAGCTGGGGTTTCATCATGAGTAAGATCACAAAACCCACTCTTTCAGCTCCAGAAGCATTCTCATATGATTATATGCATTGTGGTGTCCAGCCTGCATCCAACATTTAGGAAATGCATCTTTTTAATTGTCTACAGTGACTCCACTTCTGTTAATGTGACTGATCAAGTACCACCTACTGTCTAAATAATTTGGGGCTGGCTAACTTTTGTTTACATTACTTTCCTTGAGAATATGGGAGAAAAAATGAGCTCAGAACAACCACGGGGTCTGACAGCAGAGTAAAAGACTTATATTGAGGACAAATGCAATGTCCACAAGACAGGCTAACAATTTTCTAAATAAAGTGCCAAGAGGTAGAAAGGGTGCAACAATTCTTTTTGGGCAGACTTTTGCAGAACAACCAGAAGAAAGCTTCAAGTCATTTTTAGTAAACCTCAACAGCTGGACTAAACATCTCATCCCCAAGATACCTCAGCATTGTCTGCTCACTCCATAGTAGCATATTAATTCATTAAGGGTAATTTAAAGAGACAGTCTGGAAGAACATTTGTACTTCTATAACCTTATGCAAAGATGTACACAGATTTTTTTCATTCCTTATCATCAACCTTAACATTCAGGGACTGGTGAAATAGCTATGTTTGCATGCTGCATATTATTGCTGATTTTACATGACATTTTTCTGTGATATATATATGCAAATGTGCACACACATATGAATATACACTATGTATGTACATTACAAAAATATGCCTGTAACATACAACAACCTTTCCTTACTCTTGATTGGGTTTAAAACATAAATTCTGCTGATCTTTCCTGACCTTTTTCCACTGTGTACAAGATTGTCTGCTTTCATCAGGTTGGCTTTTAAATATTTAATCAATTGAAACATGCCCTGAAGGCAATTCCGTTTAGGGACTCTGCACTGTCCATGTAAAAATATTTCTCCAGAGACTTTAAAAGACTTTGACTGCTCTGAAAATAATTCCACCTACTCAGAAAGAGGAGGACTAACTTCAGATTCCATGTCTGTGGCCAGTTAGAGTAGTAATAAATACACTAATTTATAGGCACAGAGACCACACTCCTGAGGATGGGGGTCTTGAGCATGCTATAAGGAGGGAAGAGTTCTCTCTCCTGCAGAGCAGTTCTGCAGACATTTACTGTCATTGCTGTAATTTTTAAGGGAACGCTGCTTCACCTCCTGTCTGTGACCTCCTTCTTCTGAAGGAATTAAGTATCTATGTGCTTGTACATTCTCCAGATGGTAGAAATGAGAAATTTAGAACAGTGAGGTTACCTTCTTCTGCAGTAAATGTGCTGAGTCCAAAATCAGAAACATTTCAAGCTAGATATAGCAGACAATCATGGAACAGTAAAAATAACAGTAACAAGACAGACTGCATTCATTTACAGGGTTCACATTCTCTATTATCACTCGGATCATTGACAGACTAGCCAGGAAACTGCTCCAAAGGTGCAGCTTGGGCAGAACTCTCACTAAAACTATCATCCTGCTTTGCATAAAGTAACATTTTAGAGTTTGAGATGTCTTCAGGTATCCACAGGCTATTACAACCACCTTGGTTCTAAATATTTGTGCTACCTGTTCTAATAGACTTGGGCAAACATCACAAAATAAATGGCAATACACAAAATTCCTCTCTAAATAGTGATGGACAATTAAGTCCCTGCAGATCATGTTGTCTGGATTAGATTCCTGTTAAGTCTCTGTTTCAGCAACTTTCTTTTACATATCACAATCCCAACTGAAAATACCTTTCATCACTACTTACCCCATTTCTTCAAAATCCACCCTCCTCCCTCTTCTTTCTCACTTAATTCTATGGCCTTGTTATTTTAATTTGTAAAGCATCTGGGGAAATAGTGTGCAATAAAGACCATCAACAACTTTGTTTTATTTTACACCTACATGAGCACAGTTCTTATAAAATTTGCACACTCATTTTGAAACACCCATTCTGTGATTCTAAAAGCATACAAACATTTCATAAACAGTCTTCACGGGATGAATAATTGCAAAACATTGATGGGTTACTGAAGAACAACTCAGTAAAGGCTAATATGATACTGCTAAGAAGAGTACCTAGAACATTTACATCAAAATTAGCAGGCACATATTCAGCTGCATCATTTCTATCGTTGTCTCTTATCCCTTAATAGAGTCTCTGAGACATACAAATATCACTCACAGTGGCTCAGATTTCTTGGTAAGCATCCTTTACATTGGCAGTCTCAGAGCCATTTCAGAGACTTGCAGAAGCTCAGCTCTTTAGCTGGTTTCCTATCTTGTGATGTTATTTACATTTATTTACTACTGACTGAGGAATTCACAAATCTCTTTGATCTACTTGCTAAAACGAAGAAAGTAACAATAATGCCATTCCCCTCCCCAGAACCAAAGATATTTTCCTAGACTTACTGAAGTGCTGATTCATGCCTTCATATGTTGGCCTTATCCTATACAGCAGACATCAGTTCTTTATTTCCTGGAGAGGCAGGAAATCAAACTCACAGTCTGGTATGGAAGAGATTACATGGTTTGTGGGAACCTATTGCTCTGTAAGAAGAATCTGAGAACTGTGACAGCTTTTAATGATAATGTATAAAGGCCAAATCCACTCCTAATGTAAATCCACTAGGTTCAAAAGAACAAAAACTATTTAGCCCATGAATCCTGCTTTCCTTAAATATAAATTGCATTTCACATTTCAAACAACTGCAGCAAGTCTTCCTGTGGATTCAGCTCAGTGCTTTCAAAAACATATTCCTTTCACTGAGATTCAGGGCAGGCCAGATTTTCACAGATAGAAATGTATGGTTGCAAACACCTGACAATATTTTACATTAATTACAGACTGCATCTGCAGACCTCACCAGGAGACAAGACAACAAAAACCTTCAAACCCACTTTTTCCCAAACAAGTGCATGGACATCTTTAGATTTTATTCTCAAGGAAGCGCAGTGTTCCTCTGCTCAGAAAACATTGTGAATAAACCACTGCAGAAGTGGATGAAACCAGTACCACAGATTCAGGTGCAGGGTGCAAGCTGGGTGTTAAAGAAAGGCAGAAATCCTTTGGGGCAGGCCTGACTTCTCCTCTGTTTCCCATACAGAGTCCCATGTCTGGGCTCTGTGATTATATGGTCTGAAAAGGTTTGGAGCACTTATGTCCACTAGCACTTGTCTGTGCAACTTGTGCCTGTGTAGGTTTGGGAAAGTATCCCTGAAAAGGTATCTTAAGGAGTAAGCTGTTTGAGCTGTGAGGTGACAGTCAAGGTTGGCCCACTGTGAATTTCTTAACTGGATACTTTCACCTTCTCCACTTCCTTCATGAGAAATGTATGTTGATATTGGTCACTGTGGGTCAGATCCCTGGAGTGCAGAGCAGAGAGCACAGGAAACAGAAAGCAGGAAGGATGACTCCCTTCCAGCAGTGAACCCACTTGGACCTCAGCACATGTAGTTATGCCCCAAATGATGGGACAGGCTTACATTTGCTTCCCTGAAGGAAAAGTTAAGACTACAGCAGTTCAGGAAATTAATGCAGGTGCAAACACACACCCTGCATATAGACACACCTTTCTTCTCTGTTGTTATATATACTTTTTCTTTTTACCCTACACACTTAAGATACCTCACAATGTCTAGGTCTAACAGCGGAATGCAGGCAGGAAGAAAACACCATAATCCTTCTTGTGCAAAAGGAGATCACCCAGCAGCTCAGTGAGACTGCATGGTGAACGAGGACTCTGGGCTCTGGAACTGTTGGCTGAGCCACTGCTAGAGTTTATGGGAGTCTTTTACAGCTGTGTAAAAAGATTATAGCTCTTTTACCTATGGCTAGATTTGTGTGCCTATGCTTGGAATTTTCAAAGCTGGATATCTCTTGTCATGATGTAGCTTCCTCTGCACGTGTATTACAAGGCTCAGCTCTAAATACATTCTGTACCAATAATTACACAATTTCCATTGGCAGAATATTTAATTGTATAATTGTATTCTATAAAGTTTATTTCTACCATTTAAGCATAAGTTTGTATAAAGACTTAGACCATTACTCCTAGTCATGTGTTCATTAATTAAGCAAAATCATCAGTCACTCTTCTCTTTAGGGTATTCTTATACATTGGTAGATAATTTTTATGCTTGTCCTCTGTATTTTCCTCCAGTAAACATGGCCAGATCTATAACCATCCTTGGTAGTTCCTACTTTTCAAATCCATTCTTTTATGTAATGCTTTTCTAATTTATTCTCCTTCATCCTCTTTTTTGTCCTTTATCCCATAAGAACTGAAGACAATGATAAAGTTCCCATGATTTCAGCAGTTCAGGATCAAGACATGGTTTGCAGTACTTAAAAGAATACTTTAAAACAAAATTTGCCATTGCTGATTGCACCATAGATAACTTGTTTTTAATTTCTAATATATCCTTAAAATCACAGAGCTCAGCAAAACAAATGTGCACAGTTTGCGCAGAGATTTCTCTTTAATTTAAAGCAGAATTCACCTTTTGCCCAAAACCATGTAACAGCAATTCAAGTTTCATAATTGACTCTCTTTCTAAAGCAAAGAGTAGAGCATTTCTATTACTAAATTTTGTATTTTTGAAGTAAACAATATCATACCATACCACCTGCAGAGCAGACAAGGGAAAACTACAAACCATCATGCACCAAAGACTTTCATTGGAACTACATTTTTGAAGTACATTTAAAGTGTATTTAAAATCATTTGAAGTATATT
Organism: Corvus cornix cornix; assembly: GCF_000738735.6. NCBI lineage: Eukaryota > Metazoa > Chordata > Aves > Passeriformes > Corvidae > Corvus > Corvus cornix. The sequence goes on along the minus strand of NC_047057.1, from coordinate 10,981,388 downwards.
TTTTTAAAAATCCAACAAATAATCTTAGTCAAAATAGTAATAAAAAGAGATGTATGCAAAGAATATTCTTTTAAACAGGTTATACTCATTACTGCATTTTATTTCAGGGCTTGATTTATGTGCATTTTATAGAGTCTAATAAATAAAGACCTCTGCATGTTATTTTGTGGGCTTGTTTAAATAATTGATTAGGATGGCATTTTCAAACTTATCTGCTCCACACACGTATATATTTTTATAAATCCTCCAACAAAAAGCCTAGCTAAACTATGTCTAGAGCTCATTAACACCACAACTGAATTCTCTTCCTAAAAAAAGGAAGAAGAAACAAAGAGAACTGTTGCACAATCATAAAGTAACCTGGCAAAACCAAAGACTTAACTTCTGTTTGTTTTTAAAGTCCTCAATATAATGGATGTCCTAAGGGAGCAGACAGGACTTTACTACCCATGCAAGCCTACTGACTCCAAACAAAAGGGAAATTTGAACTCAGGATGCACAAAGACAACTCAAATGATCTCATCTGACCAGACAGGATGTCAGACCAGACCATGGCTCAGTCTAGATTACTCACAGATTCTGACAAATATTTGAATGTCATTTATTTATTTATTTGTTAATTATTGAATGATTGAAATGCAGGGTCACCCTCCACTCCTAACATAACAAGACAGTAAAACCCATATACCATATCAATTGAGGCTGCCATCAACAGAAAATCGCCATCAATTCTCTCTCTAAAGAGCAAGGCTGTTTTTACCAAAAACTTGTTTTTCATTAATAATTTAGAGATTAAATATATGAATGTAAACTTTTACTTTGATGCTTTACTCTTCCCTATCTCTGGAAAAAAAATGCACAGATGATGTAATATAAATAAGTTTGTAAAAAGTCTGCAAAGAAATGCAGTGAACACCTAGTATTAATAGTAACAGATCCCTCAAAGAAAATCATACAATTTATGAGCTGGTTTCAGCATCCATAAGATCTTGCACCGGATATGAACATTTTCTTTGGATCAGGTTTAAATTAATTTCCTCCTATTTTTATCTGTTTTCATTTAAATCCCATTTTGGTTTGATCCATATTGTTAGCAACATTAAAATAGACCTCACACTCGTTTTTTATAAGTAGATGGAAAAGAAACAAATTCAGTCCATTCAATTGTAGATTCTAATTCCCTAGCAATCATTCACCTTGATATGGTCGGAATAATAAACAGGCCAGAAGATGTAAAATATGGGCAATTATGTTATTCCATTACTCCATATGATTATTTCTGAGTATCCATAACATCCATAACATCCATAAAAATTATGCTCTTACTCTATACCTCATTCAGCAGTCCCCAAGATGGGTTAAGATCTATTCCTTCTATTCACAGAACTGCTATATAAAGACACAGACAGATGAAACGAGCTGCCCAGTGTTATTCATTCTCTGAGCAGCTAGAAATAGTCTGAAGCCTGTGGCAGAAAGAAAAAGAGAATTTGTGCTTTTGATGAGCGGGTTTTGCACCGGAAGTGGAAGGACAGAGATTTCTCAAATGTGATGAGAAGGAGGGCAAAAGCAGGAGGCAACAGCTACTTTGTCGATGGGTTAAGTCTAATTTAAAAAATGTTGGCATTTGTTGTAGTGGAATATTTCTGAAAGATTGTGGTGGAATGGCTGATTTTTTTACAAGAGATGTTTCTAATAGCAGCAGGACAAGGCAGGCTCTAATGCAATAGTGAACTCTGCATGACAAATAAGCCAATTAAACTCACATCACATATTCCACTTACTCAAACCGTGAGAATACAGCCATAATAAATCTAATTACAATGTGATGATGTAACAGACAAAGGCTATTGTTTATATAGGAGGCCAGAGTCTCTCCCTTTCTTCTTTATTTTTTCTCTCTTTTTTTAGATTTCCTCAATTTCATTTAGCCAACTGTCACTTTAGAGCTTTGTTAATAAAACAGAATCTGAGAACTGCCATCTCTTCTCACACCCTGTATTTCTTTTTGTGGAAGCAAAAACTTAACTGGAAAGAAATAATATTTTAATTTGTAAGCTCTCTCATGCATCTTTCTAGTATAATCTCCTAAAAACAGGTTAGTTCCTTTAAAGCCAAATGACGGTCCTTCAAATTAAACTTTCAATGATCAAATAAAACTTTCCCACAAAGGACAAAGCTAGCACTGGGACACAGCAATGCCTGTTAATATTGCAGAAGTCATATTTTAATCTCCTTTGTGAGATTTTCTCAGTAATACAAATAAGGGAAAAGAAAATGTTAGTATTGGCTCTTGAAGTTCCATTCAGGGAACAGAGTGAAAAATGAATTAAACCGGTGGAGAAATAAGATTTGGTTTTTTCAGTTTAAGTGATGGTACTGAGTTTCATCTATTTTCAATATTTCTATTTCTCAGTTACGAAAAGAAATCTTATTAGAAAAGAAACACAGATAAGTTTAAGTCAGAATATCATAGTTTGCAAATTTTCACAACTACAGCAACTAGCATGTGAATGGCAAGCTGTTATATAGCCAGATGACTGAATAAAGTACATAAAGGTTCTAAGATTATGTTTAAAGTTTTCTATAAAAAATCTCAACCACAAATCTCTCCAGCCTCAACTTTCTCACATGCTTCCATAATATTTATGGAAGGATGTTGATAAGGTAGGAGTAGTTCGTTATGTTGAGGTTTTGTTTGTTTGGGTGTTTGGTGATTTGGGGTTTTCCTTGCTTTGTTTTGGTTTTTTAGTAAAAGACATTAGGAAGTCATCCTGATTTAATGAAAGAATTATTTATCAAGTTAGATTTAACAGTGACAAACCTTTCTTTAAAAGAACTTTTAGTGGGCTTTTTGTTTGGTTTGGTGTTTGTTTTTTTTTTTTGCTTTGAGAAGAAACACTTTGAAAGAATAAACAATTCTCTACAGTACTTTAACAGGAAAACTAAGTAATAGTAACAGAGTATCTTAATTACTGCAGTGGAAGATTCTTCAACTGGAAAGACAGCTTCATTATAATCAAAATGCGTTGTCAAAACATGTCAATCTAAGAAGTTGTAACAAATGTGTGAAAATGATGCACTAGGATTTTACTACTTCATCCTTATTCATTTTGGCTTATGCATTATAATATTATTTTATGTACTTAATATTGTATATTTGCTACTGAAACATTACCCAATACAACCCACAAATGCATCAACTTTGACTTTGCAGTCCAACTGGAATGAATGAAAATATCAGTATCTTCAGTTTTACATATGAAAACTTCCATGACTTTTTGTGTACTAGCAGTAACAAATAATTAGCTCGCAATTTTAATGAATATGTTTTCATCTCCAACTTATACATGATTATGCAAAATCCAAATGATCCACTGATTAGTTTAATTTAAGTGAACACTGCAACACCTGCAGATAGCTCCCACCAGATGGGATGAGCCTTCGTGTTTGCACGAATTCTGATTCAAGGCCCCACTTTGAGTCCAGAAGGACTCTGAGTGCAGCAGGACTTTCAGCAGGCTTCCTAATGCATTCCCAGGGAGCCTGTGACAATAGAGCAATAAAATAAATGGCAACAGAGTGGACGTGCCCTGTCCCAAAAAGAAGCTTTCTGTTGACTGAGGATATTAAGTGCCACAACTTTCTTTAAAAACTAGTAAGGTGCTGAGTATTGCTCTGGGAGAGCTTCTGGCATGGCTTAGAATCAACTTCACTATTTACAAACAATACTTTGCTCTATAGAATACCTTTATCTCTTCAGAACCTTGCACTGTGCCCTGGTATCACTTAGCCTATGGAGCACATAAGAAAGTCTTTATGGTGATAAACACGGTCTGATCTTTCTGTGTCTTCCTCTCCAGGGCAAGTTTCCTACACTGTCATCTGTCCTTGGATACTTGCTTTCATATGTCTAAGATTAATGAGGCATTTATATTCAGCTTAGATGCTAAGGAAGTTAACATTGTTTCTCCTGTTATGGAATAGAAATGAGCTAATTAGTGACCTTCAGATTTTGGATTAAAAATTGTATTTTTTTGTAATTGGAAACATAACAGAGCACACAGAGCCAGCAACAAAAAACTGTTTAAAGATCAATTGATGGTTAACAAAAGTATAGCACAGTTCTCTGGGAGGAAGGAAAGGAAGGATGAGAAGTTGAGAAAGGAAGCACAGATAGTTAGAATTCTGATTAGAGCTATGAAAATAAATTGACTTTTCATGGGTGAATTCGAAAAATAAATGTAAAATAATCAATTTTTCCATTGTGTGGATCAAGTACTTATTGTTCATCAAAATGAAATAAGTAATTTTGCCTTCTAAGCTTGTAATAGATTTTTAAAATATCACTGTGATTAACTTCTGTTTTCCTTTCAGTATAAGCATAATTTTGAAATAAAATCCTTCATATATTTCAGTTAAAATTGTTGATTTTTTCCCCTTTTAGGCTAAAAGCTTTCCATGTCATTTCATAAATGGCTAAGTTCAAAGTAAAATGAATCTTTCTATCTAGAACTAAGTGATAGGACAGCTAAAACCAACCAACCAACCAACCAACCCACACAGAGAAAGAGAAAGCAAAAGAGATAATGAAAGCAAGAGAGATGGAAAGAAAAAGCAGGGATGAAAGAAAAAGAAGAAAAAGGGGAAAGGAGAGGAAAGAAAGGATGTCAGGAAGGAGCAAGACAAGAAGAAAGGAGAAAAAGAAAAATCCATTCCAACCTCTTTTTCAGAGTTTGCTGCACCTTTATTCTCTGTGCTTGCTAGCATGTGTGAGAACTGCCAAAGAGAGACCTTCAACATCCAAGGCAGCTTCAGAAGCACTACTAGCGAATGTGTTTTGTTTTCCTTTCTATGGAGAATTGTCTGAGCAAATTTGATTAAGAGTCACAGATTTTAAATATAATTATTGTGTGGCTTTCTAAATTTCTTTGAATGTGTTAACAGCATTTCCAAGGAGAGCATTCTCTTTTTTTAAAAGTTACATAATTTTCTTAGCACATTTAAAATAATTTTTTCCCTTTTTTTGCAGTATTTTTTCTAAGTACTAAAGTAAAAAGCAATTTTATGGTTTACAAAGTCCCATGTGAAAGAAGTTTTGAATACAAGTGGATCAAAAGTTATATACCTCCTGTGTGCACTTCAGGGATGAATCATTTCAGAATCAACAAACCAAGGCATAAATCATCTATTATTACTGAGACTAATTGAGTTAGCTGAGAAGTCTATCTTAGCTGTAGCACTATCTCAGCCTGACTCAGCCAGGCTGAAAATCATAAGGATCATCTACTAAAGTCTTCAAACCACAAGAATCATAGACTGAAAACAGCAAAACTGTTTGCAAAAGGAAAATTATAGAAGTCTTGGAGAACCTCTGCTGGACCTGTTCCCTTCTTACAGTCTCTGGTTTGGCTTTATTTTGTGGGTTGTTGGTTCTTTCATTTGTTTGTGCTGGGTGAGATTGGAGGAGAGAAGGACTGAAGGAGGGAAGTAGCCAAATTTGGGGGGAAAATCTTTTGCAGAAGCCTGCAGATCTAAACACATATGTCGTTGGGTGTTCCTGCCATCTGAAACAGTGTGACTCCAGCAATCTCTTCTGTGGTCATTGAGCAACTTAGAGGACAGTCAATCAGGTGAGGATGCACTTATTCTGGAAAAAAAAAAGCCCAAAAGCAAAGCTTGAAAGATCAGCCACGTGCTGACAGAATATAACTGCATAGGCAGGACCAGTTCAGCTTGCATAGAACCAGGGTACATGTACCTCACAATCTGCAGGCTTATGAGGTCTTGCTTTAGGCTTCAACTAATAACTGAGAGATTCATTCAATGATTTATCACCTTTACATCAATTTCAGTAGACTTGGATGAAAATTTAAATAGCCTGGTATTACAGGAAAAGAGTCAGATGGCATCACATAACTAATTTCTGTCTTCAGTAGGCTCTAACAGACTTTTTTCTTCAAGAAACAACTCACTTCAATATTGCTCCACTAACGGCATTTTTTGGTGACAAATTTTCTTAGTATATTTGTTATAACTGAAATGGGAAAAAACTTTAAATTTAAATTAAATTTAAATTAAATTTAAAATTTAATTTAAATTTAAATTAAATTTAAATTTAATTTAAACTAGCATTAGTTTAAATGTACTTCAAGGGTACATTTACAAGGGTACATCAAAAATCCAGGGCAGAGAGACCAAGTTTCATGTTGGAGGCTTTCCCTGATATGAAGCCTTTAAAATGAAAGTAGGGTGCGATACCTATGAGAAGATGAGAGGTTCAGGAGAGAAAGATTTTTAGAAGTCTGGGGTTTGTGTCATAGTCAGACATGACAGATGATTAAAATGACCACTTCTAGTTTGCAGATCAGTGAAGAGTGGGTCTATGAACATTTGTAGCAGAATGGACTTAAGAACCAACAGAGGATCCAACAAGCATGCATGACAAGGACTGCCACTGCCTGTCTGAAATATCTTAAGTATCAGATCTGTCAAATATTTCAGACTATTCAAACCAAACCAAACCAAACCAAACCAAACCCACCCTCACCATTTTTCTATACTTTCAAAGTATCTTTGTCCTTTTCAATGGCATTGTTAAGCACTTTAGTTATTTCTGCCAGTGTTGAGGGAAATGCAGGAGATAGATCAATTAAAAGTTCCAGGAACTAATTGAGTTACTTAATTTTAACTTTGAGCTGATGTTACATGCTCACTTCTGTTTCTTATTTCCAAAATGCCATTGCTTCTCCTTGAGTAACAAGGGTAAAACATATAATTGTGTGCAATTTATCCAACAGGTTATGCTTTCATGGCTTCAAGCAACAGTTAGCTCATCTTAAGAAATAAACAGCTTTCAGATGAAAACTGCCGGTGCTTGGATGACATGCAATAGCTGAATAGCTGGGCGTACCCAGCTTGTTGCAGTGCAAGGAAAAGCAGTTAACTTAAACCATTGGTACTGATGAGTGACATTTATTTCTTCCCCACATGTGAAAATTCTCAATCACACTCTTGCATCATGATTAAATTCTAATATTAATGCACTTCATTCCCATGAATATACTTTAAACTAACTTTAATACCCTAGTTTCCTTAATTATCACAGTAAGGTACAATCCCCTCTCTAACTAGGACCGAAAATAATTTTTTGCTTAAAGGTCAACCATTCTAAGCAGTCTAAAATATGTGCAATTATTAGACTTCACCATGGTTTGGAGAAGGGAGAAAGGGACAGAATTACTTATCCAGATGTGATGTCATTTGAGAAAGTAAAACTGAATCAATACATTCTAAGAATCCTCATTCTTATTCACACCTTCAGTCTGACCTTAGACATTAAAAAAAGACCTTACACAGGGAAGAAATATCAACAGTATTATTAAAAGAAGATACAGGTTTTCTGAACTACTTCAGGAAAGCTTGCCCTCGCCCCACAAATCCCATATTTTCAGAAAAAATGATTCAATGTAAACTTTGGGAAATTAGGACCTTACACCTCTGCTGCATCCAGTCACACACTTAAGTTTGACATCAGACCTGGCAAGTGCCAGAGAAAACCCTGAGCATTTTATTACTATTCAGGCAGGGGAAACAGAAGATAATCACATTGGGGTGTTTAGAAACTAAGGAGACATATTCTGTACACTTTGAATTGGTCATTTTGGATGTCAGAATAGCCACATAAAATTGGGAGACTGGATACATAAGACTGAAATTAGACATATATTTCCATATCTTGACTTTGTTTAGAAGTTTCTTTCCATGTATCCAGTGGACAGTGTGGATAAGCAAGGAAGTAAAGTAGAAAGTATGAATCCTAGTACAATATTCAGATGAATGCCTTCTCTATCAAGAGCTATTACAAACAACCCAAACAATTAGTTCAATTATCTGAGCTCTATCTATTTTTTAAAGACAGAAAATAATAGTTTTTTCTACATGTGCTGTAAATGGATTCTGAAGGTAAATGGAGAAAAAGAATAAAGAAACAGGTTTGAAACAGAATTTAAAACCTCATTGTAAGGCTAATCTCTTCTGAAGTGCTACCAGTGACTCTTAGGGAAGTTTAACTCTGCAGATAAATGACATGTGGTCTAAAATACTTACATCCTTGACTGCAAATGAATTAATATTCCCATGATTCCAAGCTAAAAGACTTGAAAGGTATAAAGAAAAACTTTCCACTCTTTAAGTGTTTAAAATGCTTTTTTGAGTTCTGAAAACTCTCTAACTAACTTGTGACTAACTGCCACAACTTACTCTCAGGCATGGTTCTCTCTCCCAGGAGAATCAATACCCTGATGAGTTTGTAACGTGAGGTGTTTGCATAGAGAAGCAGAGAACTTTGCTTACTTGGGGACCTCATACCATCAGACTTCTATATACCTTGCCTCTTCTCAGGCTCCATCAGTCCCAACTAACAAAATAGTTCGAGTTCACAAACTATGAAAAGTATTTTTTAAAAATGACATTTAAAAATATATCCACAGTACTTATGCTTGCCTTTTAGACTTTGAAATTTAAAAACCTTAATTTTTGTTACATGAGGTGAATTAGCAATCTTTCCTCATAATCTAAATTTATGAATAGTTATGACAAATAGGATAAAGTCATGTTTCCCTAAATCCCAGGACCTGGGATTCTGGGGAAAAGAAGTGCTATTTAGCATATTTTTTGAATTTAAAATTGGAGGATGTATATATCTGACCATGTGTTTAGTCTGGAAAAAGTCATGTGAAACAACAGACTAAAATTCCTTATTCAGTGCAGTTCATTAAATTAATGCTACAGCATGTTTGGAATTAACAAGTTGTATGGATTAATGTTTTTGTCTAGTCCATACTTTCAAAAAAAACGAGACTCTGTATTGCTTTTAATTGTTTTGTTTCTGATTACATATCATTCCACATTCGGAAATTAGTTTTTTCTATGTTTAGAACCTGAAACAGGATTCAAAATCACTTGTGGCTTAACAGAAGAGTCCAGTATGTGAAATTTGGAAATGGATCAAGTGTTATTACTACCCAATGTTACATTTTTACTGGATGACCACTTTTTGTCCAAATACAGTTAGGGTAATCTTCTAACCCCCATAACCAGAATACCAACTTCAGAGAGCAGCTAGAATAGACATTGCTTCAGGAGATGCTATGCAGGCATGGGCAAAATTCCAGATTAATATCCTCTGGTGTAAATTTCAAATAGCCCCATTGACTTTTTCTAACTCCACTGGAGTTTCCTGCTGGAGTGAAACCAGGGTGAGGTCAGAATCTGGCAGTTTCTTATTGAATGCAGTCCATGTCACATGCTGACATTCTAAAAGTAATCCTACTGTAATATGGTCAGCTGTGTCTTGTACAAAATACACCCTGTCTGTCTACTGTAAGCTTTGTGATGGAGCTGGTTTGTAACTTCAGACTTAAAATTTGAAGTGAGGCTTAAAGGTGCTTTTGAACATTTGACACCCAGAATAATAATCACAAATATTCATTGCAATTGTTATTATGCTCTCCAGTCCCCAAACAATTAAGAAATATGTTACCAAGCCTTTTCATGTGGTCTCACTATTTTTTTACTGTGAAGCAGCTCCCCACCTCCACCTATCACAAGAACAAGATCAGATTACAGCAACAGGACAAGCTGATTCCAAAACATCTATTTGCTACCATAATTTACAAACCGACTGAAAACAAAACTGACCTAAGTGCAAAGCAGTGTAGTTTAAACAATGACTTAAGCTCAATTAATGAAAAAGGACTACAAGCATTGTTCTGCTGTTTAGGGTTTACCAGCTGCTCTGTTTTGCCTTGTGCCAAACCCCCACAGGAGCCTTCTTTAAAACTGGTAACTGAGGGAAAGAAGAAGTAGAAGGGAAGGAAACATAAAAAGATTTGCACCTGACATTTCTATGCTACATCGTATATTCTGTTTTTGCTGCAAATGTGCTATTGAGGGTGATCTCCAGGCTGGGATTAGCCAGAATGTCTGGGAAACAAAGTCAGAGCAAGAGTTACTATACTGCAAGAACTTGGGCCATTGTTGAATGCTCCATTTTTAAGTCATACTGAAACAAGTGCTTAACACTATCTCTGCGCTATTAGAAGTCAATAATCTTTTATTGAAAAACACATGAGATAAACAATGTCTGCTTTCCCCCTGGAGCCCTCCACAGAATGATACCACACACAGCACCCAGTGAGTCAACAACACTTCACAGTGTTTGTTTCCTATTTCATCTGATTCTCTGTGTTAAGAGTGGAGCTGCACATACCCTTTTATTGACTCTTGTGATACCAAGGGTTAAGTCCAGCAAACACCTGCTTGTGCCTTATTCTTACATATTGTCTGTATATGATAGGAACTTATTCAAAGACAATAATTGTTCCTACACAGACATCCTAATCCACTTATTCCATTCTCCAGTATATTTTATCAGTCTTCATTGTTTCCACTCCAAGTGTGTTTTCCGCAGAAAAGACAAAAGAACCCCACAGAATGGACTGCTGAAGAGGGACTGTGAACATAGTGGTAGGACACAAGTCTCAAATTTGGCACAAAGACACTACCAGCCTTTGGGGAGAGATATACAGGACTTTTTCCAACACTGAAACATTCTGATAGTCATCCTAAAATACTAATTAGGCAAGATCTACGATAGTCATAAAGGGATGTTCAAAGTAGCCAGTTTTGCCAGTACTGCAATATTATTAGCATAAGAAGAACAGATGGATTTCTAAGACCAGTATGATGGCTCTTTCTGCACTTCACTGCCCAGATTCTGGCCAGATCATATCCTTTTGGCATGGTTACTACAACCAAAGCTTGACAGAGACAGATAAAGGGAGAATAATGGACACTGACTAAACAAGAAATCGCCAATTGATCTGTAATTATCCATAAGTTCTTTAATATTTATAGATAATATTTATAGATGAACTGTTCAGTAAAATACTTTCATCTGCATAATACATAAATAGGTATAAAGCCTCTGAGAAGCTGCAGACATGTTAAATTTGAAATTTTGATTCCACACATCATACAAAGTTTGACATTTTCCACTGAATCTTTGCATGAAAGGTAACATTTCCATACATATTCATTAATTTGGAAGCCTTCAAAATATATCTATTTAGAAATTGTGATTTCAATACAAATACTTTAACAGATTGTATTTTATGTATATATCTTTTTATGACATAAGGAACTACATTCAAATGTGGAAAAACTCTACTCTGGGTAATTTGCATCCTTATGTCCCATTATAGATTTTCCTATTTGGAATTCCATCTGGTCTTCAATATCCTTCTGAGTTTATTGCTTTAATGAGATCATCTTGGGTTTACATACCTACAATTTTATTACTATTTAGAATTAGCGCTGCCTGCTTACCTATCCACAGACTCTTTAGTCTTACCTTCTAAGCATAACAATGAGCAATGCTTGTGTAATGCTGATACAGAATGAACAAAAGGACTATAAGTGAAATAATCTTGTTTTGAAGAACCCCTAATTAGGAAAAAAGAGTTCATGCCAACCTTTTACTTAACCATTCATACCCTGTTCTGGAAAAGTAACGACACTGTACTTTAGGGTTTACAACCAAAAATTGTCATTTCTGTCTAATCAACCTCCAATGTGATCTTTGTCACTGGCTTGTAGTATAACCTTGAGCAAGCTAATGTGTTTGGGAAACTGTCAGAATGTCAGACATGTCAACAGAATACTTTGAAAACATAAGCATTGTATAGCTACTATGCATAAATAATTTTAGGAATAATTTAATGCCTCTGCTTTGCAAGTTCATAGCAATTTGGAACAAAACACTGGCAAGGCATACAATCAAGACAGACAATATCTATCTGCATTTACGGTTGCATCTGTAAAACAAGAGAAATGACTGAAAGAGTTACCAAATCCAGACCACTCTTCCTGGAAGACAGGTCTTATTTTCACTTTCATAATTCTACCTGCTTCATTTAAAACTAAGATTTTACCCTTACACTTCCCTCAGAAAAACTGGTCTAGCACCTTTGAGTAATAAGGAACATCTTCCAATTTTCAGCCAACATCCGTTCATGGCCAATTTATTCCCATTTATCCTTGTGCAAAGATTGCACTTTCAGTAAAGTACCTTTTACCACATTTGTGTTTGCACCTTGGAACAAAGTGATCATTTATCAACACACATTTTTTTCTTTGTATCAAGCTCTGTCTCTTTGCCGTCATGAAACAGTCTCTCAATACGACTGATAGAACAATATCCTTTTCTGTTCCTAACACAATTCCAATTTGTCTTCTCAAATATTCATTTCCACAACTATGCATAAAATTCCAGACATGGTCACATCAGTTTAATTAGTCTGTACTGTTTAATCCACACTGTTTTATCGCCATCAACATTTCATGTTGATGAGTTTCCAAATTATAGCAGAAATATTTAGTGCAAAGCTATGAGATTTTTTAATCAATTATTCTTAGGTTTCATCTTACTAGTACTCTTCTATGATACTCCTTTCATCCTTTGTACTGAAAATTCATCTGTATTCTGTATTTTACACTAACACCACTTAAGGAATCATTACATACAATTTGTTCTAATAATGGTCCTTGTTAGTTCTATTTATAAAATCCCTTTCAGACCAATAGTACCCTTTAAGCAAAGCATGCTATTGTTATCTAGATTCCTTTATGGCCCACTACCTCATAATTCTTTTATTAATCCTCATTTTCTAAGATTTACCTAATAATTTCCTGTGTGACACCATATTAAATGCTTTTCTGAGATCCTGACAGATTAATTTTAACTTTGTTTGCAGTAAGTTACTTTTGTTTTTCAGAAATATCAGTTATCTTAGAAAAAAGCAACCTTAGCATGATCAACCTGAGTAAACCCATGATGTATTTCTCATTTAACCACTATAACCCTAATTATTCTTTCTTTTCAAAATTTGTTCTGAGTTTTTGCATGCAGTCTAGGTCAGCCTCCTCTACACTCCAGGACTGGTCTATATTAAAATTCTTAGCTCCTCATTCCAGTTGACTTCACTAATTAGCTTTCTTAATATCTCAGTCTTCCCTTCTCAAAATCTGAGGGCTTAACTGCAGACCTACTTTGTTTATCCTTCTATTCTAGTTAACTGAATAAACTCATGAACATTCAGTCTGTTTTCTATAGGAACTTCTGTAATATTTTGCTTAAAGTAAGTTCAAAGACAATCACTTCTTGGGTTGTTGACTATTCGGTGACAAAAGGGGTGTAACTGAAGCTTATTGCTGTTAGTAAGGGCATACTATAGCTGGACATGGACAATATTCCATTGTGACCAAAACTGCTGCAGTTTTCAACCCCATATTGCATGACAGAACTTCTGCTCTGTGTCCCTGTCCTTATATGACTGTGCTCATTTTGTTTCTTAAAAAAAAAGCAGGAATTTTCTCTCCAAATATATGTACATTTCAGAGCAACTACCACAAGTATAATAATACTCTGATGTATGTGGGCATCTCTAAACAATACTGACATAGGAGGGAATAGGCAACTCCTGAAATAGACATCTTTTTCAGAGAATGTTGTAAAGAAATCAATATAAAATTAGCAGTACAGAGTGACTACAAAGTATCATGAGCTTCACAGGAAACTTGGATTTTTCTCTCTTTTCTCAAAAAAAAGTTTTCTTTTTAAACTCTCCTTGAAGTCAGTGAAGGTAGGTTGCTGTTTTATAGGATAAGTTATCCTTGCTGATAACTTCATTTCAACCGAACAAGTAAGTGTGTGACACTTGGACTTAGATCTTATTTCTACTGATGGTTTAGTATCATTTCACTAGATTTTTCTCATACAAAATGCATTAAAATGTGGACTGCTACAACTGGACATGCTAAATTACTCTTTTGAACCATAGTCTCAAATAATTTTGCTTTCAACGAGCCTATTTCTGAAAAAATAGATAGTAGCTGCAAATAAGCTACTTTTGTTCTGCTCAGAAAGCCTGTGCCCTAAATTTTCATTTGCCACACTGCATCCTACAGTACCTCAGCCTGAAAGGGAACCATCTAGCCAAAATAACTCCGAGATGTCTTTGTTTTCAACAGAAAGCTATCCTGATTCTCTGCAGATGCTCTTCAAGGACGCTTTAGAAGTTGTTTCTTAAGACACTTTCCTGAATTGAATAGGACTCATTATAGAGCGTAGCGAAAAACAAACATGAGACTGTGCTGCTGAACCTTACAATTAAACAGAATTTTAAAACTTTATGGAATCTTTGTCAGGTAAATCACCTGAGAAAGCAGTTTACAGAAGAGAGAAAGGTGCTTGTGCACCTTGTCCCTCCATCTGGGCTTCTCTGAGGTCCACCCAGGAAGAAGTTAAGATTCAGGCTTTCTCCTGGGGGAATCTGATAGGAGTGTAGTTCCCTCTGTGCTGAGATCCCCAACGGCCTGTCCTCCTGCCCACCACTCCAGAACCAAGGAGAATACTCTATTCCAAAATCTACTTGGAAATCCTATGGCCTTACTCATAGACAAATGAAGCAGATCCTGCAAGGAAGGGAAGGGTCCTGGAAAACAATGTGCCTGACAATGTTTCCTCTAACACTTATAAATTTTCTAGGAAGACACGACACTCCCATACATGTCTTTCACTCCAGTCCTCAGCCCCTTACAAAAATCATCAGAGAGAGAACTTCCTGTTCCCATTTTTCCTACTTAAAAAATAAATAGCCTTTCAGGCTTCACTGGTGCCTCTTACAATATCTAGTACTTCAGCTTTTCCAGAGAAACTTGGGTTTCTCAGTTCACCATGCAGTGGTTTCATTATTAAATCTAAATAAGCTAAGTACAGAATCTAAATTTTAAGGATGATAAGAACATGTGAGCAATGGCAGGTTTTCAGGAACATTTCTTGGAGCGGCTAAGGTTTATTTTGGGGGACTGTCATATAGCAAATATATTCTGAATGTCTTCCATTGTTTCAGACAGCAAAAATGCAGGGGGAAAAAAAGGAACCCATGGGTTCACATCATTCAGCTTTACAATGTGAACTGTAAATAGTATATTATTTGTTACTAGGCACAGGACCAATTAACTGTGTGAACTTGGCAAGAAACCAAGTTTCTAAAATATCTAGTTTAAACAGATTTTAGAAATCCTTAGTGGATAACATTCAAAAGACAAATTCAAAAATAGCTGAAATGTACCGCATTAGGATCACTGATTTAATTATGTTACAAAGTTGATAGGAAATAGTTAGGATGATCTATTAAAATATCTTTCAAAAGTATCTTGCTATTGTTAAAAACAAAAACATAGAACACAAATGCAATATACCTTAAAAACAAGGAATAATTTCATTCTTGATAGACATATTGGCACATGGAAATGCCCATATGGTTTTTTTCAGAAGATGCCCTCTTCTGAATACAGCTTTGTCTTGGGAAAATTGTTTGTAATATTGATAAAATCAAATATTGATAAAGAGCTGAATGCTAAAACAGGGAGAAAAATATATGAAAAATAGCAACAGAAGTAACACAGCAGTGGGTTGCAGAAGCATGCAGTATGAAAGATGGTATGGGTGAGATAAACTTTCATTCATCTACCATAATGCTGTATTTTATTTAAGATCATTAGGTTCTTGAAAGTGCAAATTAGTGTTGATAAAGTATCTAGATAGAGAACAAATACCTCATTAAAAAAATTTCTGACAATTTACTGAAAGCCTGAAGCATCAAGGTCTGAGATACCACTTACACCAAGTAAAATATACAACTTGTATTACTTGGCATATTATAATCTTCATACTAGTGTTGAATGTTACTCATTATCAGTGTATTCCTTTGTACTTTGCAAATGTCAGCAAGGACATGAGATCATTCTTAAGAGGAAAGTCTGTCCCAACAAGGAATTGATTAACAATACAATTTCATAATTGCTAGGCCATTTATCTAGGCAACCAAAACAGATCAGCAAACAGTATACCTCCCCAAATTTTATTTTTCAATAAAAAAGTTTACACTCAGTTATTACAGCAACTTTGGATATTCTGTTTTTTGTTGGTTTGATGTTGTTTTTTTTTTCCCTGTAAAATTAAGAATAATAAATGATGACTTGAAAACAACTTATGAACTCTTATTTAGATAAATTAATTTAAGTCTTTCCTTTAGTGACTCATGTTTCTCAAGAAAAATAGGTTGGGAACTGAAACCTGTTGCTAAGATTATTTTTTTATATCAGGAAAAGGAATATTTGCTATAAGGAAACCTCAGAAATGTGCTCTAGGTATATTACCGCTATATTTCATTCTAAATATCCTCTTCTACATTTCTCTACCCCTATTCCCCCACCAAAGCACAACCAAAAAAAAAAAAATTCAGTATTTTGGCTGTTGAAAGAACACATCATTCCCTGCAAGACAATTATGCAAGAATAAGAGCCTCAGGGCAGATTTTGATCTTACTAACACCAGTATAAATGAAGTGTCACTTTCTTGACTTCAGCAGATTTACAGTTAACTGTGATCAGAACAAGACCTTAAAAATTCGAGTTTGGACTGGGATGACCAGCTGCTGAAGCTCTCCCTGCAGACAATGTTTGAGCACTAGCACAGGTGGCCCAGGGAGGCTGTGGAGTCTCCATCCTTGGAGAAAGTCAAAGGCACCTGGCCATGGTCCTGGACAACTAGGCTGACCCTGCTTGAGTAGGGGGGTTGGATCAGATGGCCTCCAAAGGTCCCTTTCAAACTCTGATTCTGTGAAGTCTCCTCACAGATTTTCTGCTCAGTCAATGCTATCCTGTCATTGCAGACAGATCTAAAGTGATTTCACTACTCAGCCCAAATGGAAATGCTACAAGGGGAAAGGCTCATTTTGGTTTCCCGTCACCAGGAAAGGAAAGAGTGTACTGGGAATCACACTGGGGTGTGATACCCAATCCAGAGGGCTGGGAAAACTAATGGTATTGAAAGAGTTAATGTGGACTAAGGGAGATGGGGTGTCTACATCTGGGGTAGACAGAGTGGGAAAGCAGGATAAACATCCAGATCAAAAAAGATTTTTATACTCTGTCTCTCAGTTGGACAACTTGCTTATTTCTTTTCTCCCAGGCAGCACAGATATGTACTGATCCATGCTAATTCCCCATAAAGAGCTAATACTTTCTGAAGGCTGTGCCTTGAAATGAAGAATAGCTCTTAATGACAGTACCTGTTAGCCAATACTGAAGTACAGACTGTTGTATTGAACCCACTGAAGTAAAGGGAAAGCTTTAGAGATCAGTCATTTCCTAAACGCTTGCCCTTGCTTACATCCTGCCATTTAGCAGTCCTAGCGTGCGACTCAAATGTGGCCTTGGTCACTGTTGTCCTTGTTAGCACGAGGTTGAAATGTCTAGCTGAACTGGGGGAAGAATGGCAGAACTGAGGGATCTAAACCCCAGGATTTTAGGTGGTTATGGTCTTTTTGTATGTGGGTAAATGCTGATACATGCTGATAAATGATAATGCTGATAAATGCAAATCTAAATCCCAGAGGAAAAGATGCATGCCAGAAAAGGTTTTTAAAATGCTCTCTCCCACAATGAAAGTTGGGAAAAAAAGGAGCTACATGTAAACATTAAAGTTCCCAAGACCCTTCCCCAGCTCCCCTTCCCTTAGTCCAATTCAAATAGCTGTGTAGAGGAAAGAAGAACAAAAAAAGAAGGGAGAGAAGTAATGAAAAAAACTCAGAAAAGTGAGGACATTCCCACAAGCTTCTGCTTTTATCCCTGGAGACACCTTCTCAACCATTCACCCAAGAGTTAAAGGAATTTTCTTTAATGCTTTGCTATTACAATCAGCTTTTTTTATAATAATTTGGGTTTTTTGCTTGTTTGTTTTCTCAGCATGAAGCCACAGCAAGGTTTATGCTTCATTTAGAATTGACCTACACTCTGAACATGCCCAGACAACAGGAAACTGGTTTCTTTGGAAACAGGAGCTATGTGAAATCCTTTAGTATTTGTATTCATTTCAAGCTGTTCACACATATGTAACAATAAGGCACCAGACCTTCAGCACGTGATTCAACTTCTCCAGGCAAGGTAATTAAGGGGAACACCACAGTGACACTCCAGGCTGGTAAAACAAATTGGTGCAATTTGAATAGGAACAAAACAAAAATCCCATCACCTAAACTACTTTTTCTGTGTATAAAAGCTCTTAGTGGTCATAACAATACAGAAAACATCAGCAACTATCTGAGTGACTTTTGTTCTGTGCAACGTGGAGATGTTACATCATCTTCCTGACAATATGGAGCTGGCATGGCCACATATATTGAAAGCTGATTTATGGAGAACAACACATTAGCCACTGATGGGACTAATAAAGCTAGTTTAAAAATACTCAAGGCAAACTGAAGACTTCCTAAGTTCCCATTAATTCTGTTTTTGACTTTTGAAGACTGCAGCTGGACACTGACAGTCTGTCTTGGATACAGCTGAGGCAGGGGAAGGTGATACCAGTACTTTCAGTCCACTTTGCTCTGAAAGCAATTACTGGTCCCAAAATAGTCATGTCAGAAGAAACACATACCAGTTTCCCAGGCACTGGCATTCACAGGGTGGTATTAACATAAATCTCAACCTTAAGGTGCTTTAGGACAAAGTATAGGACTGTGAATAGCAGTGACTGAGGAATCAGCACAAGAATATTGCTCCTGCTTCAGTTGCTGCTGGAACTATACCCTCTAACAAAGTTGTGGGCAGAAAGCAAAGATAGAAACATCTTATTTTATGTCTGCTAAATTTAACCCCCTGCCACCTCTCAGAGCTCAGTTTCCTCACTTCCTCAGAATTTTTCAGCAGATAGCAAGTTTCCTGACTTCGCTGACATTTCCCTCAAAATTTCATGACATTTCGATGTGCATAAATCAAAATGATCCTGAATTGTCTTTGATCAAGAATGTATAGAGATCTTCATGGTGCCTCCACACTTACATTAGAATGGCATGACAAATAAAAAAGAGATAATGAAGACATCCTTCCCCATGCTTTTCCATTGAGGGATTCCAGGAGGGAAGGGAAGCTAGAGATTTTGAATACACCTGGCAGAAATAATCATATTTCAATCAGTGAAGAAAAAACCAAAGCATTTAGTGACGAGATATTTTAATTATGATGACAGAACTGGATTTTATGAGGGAGCTACAGTTATTTAGGTATTGAGATACAAGGGTGGAGAGGGATGACAACTAAGGAGAAAAGAGGAAAACGATCAGAAGTTATGTCCACATGTGATACAGAGAAACAGAGACAGACATTATTCAGACACACACATGCATTCATGCAGATATTTATACAAAAAATGGTAAACAACCATGGTTCCAAATTCGCAGGTGAATACTGCTTAAGAAGAAAGAACTTTTTTCCTAGTAATACTGACTGTGTTTCTATTTCAGGGTAGGATTCTGTTACAATAGACAAAAATTTCAGAAAAATAGGATCTGGTCAAGGGACACTGACATGAGAATGCCTGGCAAGAGGAAACAACCACTCATCTCAACAAGAAGAGATAACAGAATCAGCTCAATTTAGCTTTGTTTGCCAGCTCCTCTAAGCTTGTTAACATCTCTTGATGAACCAGGCTGAAATCTGCTATAGACCTAAAAGTGTATATATTTGTCCTTAATTGTTAAAAGACTACGCATCAGTCTAATAAAAATATATTCAAAAGATTCTTGAGTTTTTGAGGTAAAAGTAAGAAAGTTACCTTACTGAAGTAGAAAAGAGTAGAACTAGGATAACAGTTGGCAAGACTACTAGTTTAGAGTGACATTTTTTTGAGCCATGGCTAGATTATAGACTGTTTTAGCATTTCCAGTAGATTGCCAACATTGAGGGGGGTGTTGACAATCACAGCTGACTGGAGTCTCAGTTACTTTTCACCATTTTTTCACTAACTAAGGAAGCCATGTAATCACTGGCAGTTTCTCCACTGCTTTCAGGGCATATGCTTGCAAAATGTCTTAATATAATCAAAGCACAGGTACAAATCTGAAATGAGGCAGTGGCTCGGGGACTCAAGAAAGCCAATGACAATTGGGCAAGAAAGTCAGGTTATTTTCCCAGGTAAGTCCATTGAAAAAATGCACTGCTCTGCAAAACTGCCTCTGATATGAGCTACTGTGTTGTAGCTACCACAGATAATAGCTACCACAGAGCAGAGAGTTCTGCCACTCTGGCTGTTCTTGGAGACAGGGTTTATTTGTCAGTGCAAGAATCCTTTCTTACCAGGACAAAAGGCAGAGCATTACATCCTACAGAAAAATCTCTTTGCCTGATTTCCTCTGCTGTAAAAGACTGAAAATATTGCTACCAAAAAGGGTCTTCACAAAGAACCAGGAAAGATCTGGAGGTGTCCAAAACCAGTCATGGTACATGCTTGAGAAAGAGATAAACCTCAGTAATTAAGAGTGCCTTTTCTTGATTTGGTGACAGACCTGTAACCCCAGGAGGGAGGCAGGAGTTTTACACCAAAATGTCCCTATAGCCTGAGGCTTTTTGTTTCCAGTGTGACTACATCTAGGGAGGTTCTCTCAGGCAGACACACGGAAAGGATCATGACAGCATTTTTCTACCAGATCTTTCCTAATGCAAAGACTCCAGAGTCTGAACAAAGAAGAGGGCTTTCAGGCAGACCAGCTACTACCAAAAGAGAAACTGCTTAGGCCCTCAAAGCCAGTTGCCTCCTGCTGGAGTTCACCCTGCCAAATAACCCTGAACATCAAGTGATCAAGCCTTCAGATGAAAGCTAGAAAGTTCTTGACCCCTAAATTGGAAGCTCATTTCAGATCCTCATTCTTTGAATAATTAAAACTACCTTCTAATCCTTTTAATCCTCTGACTAAATTTCATTCTTCATAAGTGTCAGCAGCAACTCCTGATCAGTGCTTAGATGAGCCAAGAATTCAAGAAGCATGATGCCTTCCAACACAATTACCTGGAAAAAATCTTGATGAGAGCAAAGCTGGAGTATTTCCTTTGCTTTAAGGACATACTAATTAGTGGGGGATAATCTATGCCATAGGTGTTCACAAAACACTATTTTATACTACGCACTTAACTCCCTGGTTCATTTTCTGCTACTTGTAAGACCTGTCTTCCCTAATTCACTCAGTCTTCTCCTTTACAGCCTGTTAATTTTATAAGCACGGTTTTATTAATATACTCCTGTCAATAAACTGGAAGGTTGACTTGCCTTTGAACAATGATGACTTGACATTAAGAACAACATGTACTGTTTTTTTTTTCTTCTTTTTTTTTCAGATGGCACCATAGTTTACCATCATGGTCCAGAAAATTCTAAGGATTATGCTTTGCACATCTTTTATTAATGAGCTCTCATTTTTTGAGGATTTAGGAACTAAATCCAGGAAGACATTAAGAGACAAAGCCCAAGAAGGGTGGGGGAAATATGGCAAACGGGATCAGAGTCTTGAGTTATGGGGAACTGCAACACATCGAAAACAATTCTCATTGTTTCAGACAATGATTACAGAGCAACGGGAACTGAAAGATCTTAATTGAGTTATTTCTGCAAAGAAACGTAATCTTTAAATTTTCAGCCTCTGGGTGACTTTATCCACAGTAAATCAAACAAAAAATCATTAATGATGAAGAAGAAGTAATTAGTTTTTAATAACACATTCAGCAGTTAAATAGGGTGTAATGACAACACCTCGTGTGCAAAAGTCTGTATCAGCACACAGATTCTGTTCATACAAGATGTTTCATGAATAAAGCTTAAAAAAGATCATTATTAAATCATAGAGCTCTGAAGAAGGCAGAATATCACATTTATTTTTTTCATTATTGCTTGTATTTCTGAAATAAAAATGTTCATGCATGTCCAGAGAGATATGGAACTGGATTATTTAATTTCTCTGAAAGTATCATCCTTGAATTTCTTCTCTAAGAGAAAAAGAAAATTGTTGCTTTGTGGTTTTTTTTTATTCTATAGTAAACTGATCCCTCTTTAATTTATCTTATACGTATAATATCTTTCTGAAAGTACATGGAATATATTCTTCTATATTATATGATAAATTTGAAGACTACATGAAGTCTTCGAAATTCTTTAGTGGAATAGTTATCATTAAAAGATGTGGCCTTGAAATGTGATCAGGAGGTAGAAATGAATAATTTAAAAAAGTAATCAAAGATTCTGTATGACATTGCTTCTCATAAAAATTAAGACTGAGTAATTTCTGCAGTAGAAACTATGCCTGATGTTTCCAGTACTATTTGTCCTCAGCTTACTGAATTTGTGAGATTTTAATAAACCACAAGAGAGACATTTCTACTGGACACCCCAAGAACTCCACATGCAAAACAAAATAACTACAGAACAAGACATTTTGAAAATGAAAATGAAAACCAGGGTGAGATTTGCCGTATCCTCATTTTCATGATACACATTTGATGAGAAGTTAGCATTTGGTCTGAGAAATGCAGCTGAGCCTTGAAACAGAAGTCTGCCACTGATTCCTGCAGTGCCCATGACTGGAAAAATGTCAGGGGCTCTCATGCATTCTCCCATGCTTGATCCTGATGCAAATGCTTAATTCTGCAGCCCTTGAATAGCCTCAATACTTTAATGGTGTATGTAGAGTCAAGCTCATGGACAGATCCTTGCAGGATTGCATATTTTTGCACTATTGATATTTCATCTGAAACATGGGAGATCCTAATTGCCAGCTTTGCAGTGTTCCCAGGGTGGCCATACTAATATTAGTTTGCATATTTGAACTTGCAATGTAGCTATGGCAAAAAAACTTACAGCAAACAATCCCAGCAAGGAATTAAAATTCCAGTCCTGTGCAGCAAAAATTGTCCAGCAGCTCTATAAATTTAAGTCTAGGTAACAAAAATTCCTCTACTTATTAAATCTATAAACACTAAACTATTACTTATTTGTTCTTTCTTTTACTCTTCCCTTTATTTGACAGTATATATCAGAACTCCCTGTAAAACTTAAAAGCAAACAATTTGGCTTTCTTAATCAAGAGAAATACTATAAAACAGCCCTTCACAGGCAGAAATATAAGTAGAAATTCTTTAGATTTTTAAAATTGCCTTAATAACTATCAGCAATTATAAAATCAGACATTTAAGATTCAGAATCAATTAAAATATAGCGTAAATATAGCATAATACAGAACCAATTTAAATTGATTTCATTATTAATAATTTCCTTTTCTTATTTATCTGCTTCAGCTGGCTTTTGCTCAGAAGCCTGCATAAGCACCTCATTGGCAATTCCAGCAGAAGTTTCATGAACCCTCCAGTCAAGGCTTGAATCGGTCACTGGCAGTCATTCAGTTCACCTTTAAAGTCTGAGGCATGTACAGCAAACCCACACAAAGCTCAGAGGGTCTCTGCAGGCCAGAAAGCTAAATACACATCTTCCAGGCTGATTTCCAGTGGAGAACCTGTACTTCCTCTAATTCTCCCCCAAACCTCGCAGCATTGACGCTGCTGCACTGCACGGCCTCCCTGAATTGAATGAGCTCTGTTCCTGGTAATTATGCAGCCCTTCAATCCACTCACTCCTAACTTTCCTTTCCACTGTGCTATATTTGACACAAAATGTTTAATCAGGTTCATTTATCATGACTGGAACAGCCTGACTCATTCCCCATTTATAATTAGAAGGGATTTCATCTAATAAATGTTGAGCGCTCTCAGCTACCGAAGTCAGTGAATGAAGAGTTTGCTCACCACTATGCAAGGCAGAGGGTAGATAAACCTGTTTTACATGGAATTAGAAGATTCCCAGATTTCTTCAGAAAATTTTCAGAATTTGAGGCAGTAAAATGTTATGGGTTCTATGTAAAAGGGCCCAGCCTGGAAATATGGAGGTAGCAGATAACTTATTCACCTTTCTGCCTTGGTCAGTCTGTACCTAAAATGGTGGCTTTCTTCCTTTGTTAAGTACTTCTGGGGAAGTGTAATTACTCATTCCATATCTGTAAAATACTTAATAACTATTTATTTCCTAAGGAGTTAATATCTTGAATTTGTAAGAAGAAAACTGTAATAATAAATTTAATGCAAAAATTAACTTACAAAGAACAAATTAAAAATACCCAACCTGTAGTCCCAAGGTCAAAATAAAACAATGAGAGATTTAAAAGTTTAAAGGTATTAAGATGGACACGTAGAAATCTGCCCTTCTTTATGTCTGCAGTCCAAAGCCACCCTGCAATTTTGTACTTTTTATGGTGCTGTGTTTGCCCTATATAATAACACTGAGCAGTGCTGATTGCTTTAACCCAACTGAGAAAAGGTAGATCATAAACCCTTGCCAATTAATTTAAACACTGCATGGTCAGCCTTGAAAAAATTGATTCCGTGATTCCCTAAAATGGAGAATCCTCATCAGTTCCTATTGTAAAGTAAGAGAAAGAGAACTAGAGTGGAAAAAGAAAAGCATAAAAGAATAATGCAAGGAACAATGGGTGAATCATAATGAATGAAATGTCCCCACTGCTGTATTCTCTCTGCCTGAAGGCCTTTACTGGGGAGGGAAAGAACTTGAAATGTGTGTGCTAAATCTTGCAGCTGTATAAATTGGAATTTGACAGCTAAAGCTGGCTAAATGAGCTGAACTTCTATGCTGGTAGGTATTTAACATATATGGGGCCATAACTTTAGCAATGAATCTTATAAAATAGGAAACACTCTGTAAGAATTCATATAATGAAAAGAGAAATTTATAGAATATGAATACCTAGGAAGACCATAAAAATGAAGTACATATGCTAGGAGGGAAAACTCTTTCTGCTAAGACATTAATTTCTTGGATACTTTTAAGGAGTTTAGGCACTTCCTGGAATATGATTGCTTTACTAAATACCAATTAATTATTTAACTTTGGTATTTGATCTATCCTAATGCATTGGTTAAATGCTTAAAGCTAGGTAGGTAGGGTGAATGTAGGCCATATTACTTCATTTGTAGATTTCAAAGCATGTTAAATTAGAAAATAAATAATAAATATCTTGTTACAAAAAGACCACTTATTTTTGTAGAATCATAGAATAGTTTGGGTCAGAAGGGACATTTAAAGGTCATGTAGTCCTCTGCACAATATGCAGGGACATTTTCAACTCGATCAGGTTGCTCAGAGCCCCATCCAACTTGGCTTGGAATGTTTCCAGCAATGGGATATCTACCACTTCTCAGGGCAAACTGAGCCAGCATTTCACCACCCTCATGGTAAAACAATTCTTCCCTTTCTCAAATCTGAATCTACCTTCTTTTAGTTTAAAATCATTAACCCTTGTCCTATCTCAACAGGCTCTGCTGAAACGTCTATCCCCATCCTTCTAGTAGGCCTCCTTGTCATCGTTTAACCCCAGCTGGCAACTAAGTACCACAGAGCTATTAATTCACTCCCCCCATCCATCCCCACAGTGGAATGGGGATGAAAATCAGAAAAAGGTAAAACCCATGAGCTAAGAACAGTTTAATAACTGAAATAAAGAAAAATATAAAAATAAAAGTGTCAATAATATAGTAATGAAAAGAGAGATAACAAAAAGAGAGAGAGGAATAAAACCTCAGAAAAACAAATGACATGCAGATGTGATTGTCCCCTTCCAGCCAACTCCACACAGTTTATATACTGGGCATGGTATGGTATGGTGTAGTTCTGTGGTATGGAATATCCCTTTGGCCAGCTGGGGTCAGCTGTCCTGGCCATGATCCCTCTGGCCTTCTTGTGCACCTGCTCACTGGCACAGCCTGGGAAACTGAAAAGTCCTTGACTTAGAACGAACAGTACTGAGCAACAACAAACCACCAGTGTGTTATCAAAATTATTGGTACTAAATGCAAAACACAGCACTGTGACAGCTACTGGGCAGAAAATTAACTATTCCACCTCAAATGAAGACCCCAGTGCTGAAATGGCACAATAAGGTCTCCCTGGAGCCTTCTCTTCTCCAGGGGAAACAGCAACAACTTGTGTCAGCCTGTCCTCATAGGAGAGGCGCTCCAGACCCCTGATAATTTTTGTGGCCCTCCTCTGAACCCATTCATAAAGGTCTATGTCTTTCCTGTGCTGAGGACTCCAGAACTGGGTGCAGCACTCCAGGTAGAGTGGCACCAGGGAGGAGCAGAGGGGCAGAACCCCCTCTCTTGACCTGCTGCCCACGCTGGTTTGGATGCAGCCCAGGACAGGGTTCGCTTTCTGGGCTGTGAGTTCACATTGCTGCCTCATGTCCACCTTTCAATGCACCACCACCCTCAAGCCCTTATTTGTAGGGCTTCTTTCAATCCCTTCATCCCTCACCCTGTATTAGTACCAGGAGCCGCCCTGACGCAGGTGCAGCATCAGGACATGGCAAAGTTCCCATGGGCCGCTCCTCAAGCTTGTCCAGGTCCCTCTGAGTGGCATCTCTTCCTTCAGGCTTGTCAACTGTACCATTCAGCTTGGTGTCATTTCCAAACTTGCTAAGGGTGTCTATGTCATTGATGAAGATATTAAATGTACTGGTCCCAGTATGGACCCTGAGGGACACAACTTGTCACCAATGTCCATTGGGACATGGAGCCATTGACCACTACCCTCTGGATACAACCATCCAACCATTTCCACTGAAATTATCAAATCCCTATCTCTCCAATTTAGAGAGAAGGATGTGGAGGAATGTGTCAAAGGCCTTACAGAAGTCTAGATGGAATAGACAGCTCTTCCCTTGTCCACTGATGTAGTTAGTTTAAAGATATTATTTAAGTCTGCTATTCAACCAATTTATTTTATAAATTTAATGCAATATTTTATAGCTACTTTCACTGACTGGTATTTTGACAAGGCAATTATATCCTGCTCTTAAGTTGATGCAGTTATGTCCCCTACTTTAACTGACTCTCTGACCATAATAACTTCTTCCCCACCTATGGCTTCTTACAGATTCCTGATCTTCACTTCAAAAGATCAATGTTTCATTATTGCCTCCGCCCAGGACAATTATCTATCCATTTCTGACTTCATTTCTTCCACTTTATCTTTCCTTTGCTTTTTTCCAACTATTATGCATTGAATACATTTCCTGCCCTCCCTCACTGCTGGCCCTTGTCTCACCAAAGTCAGACAAATCTCTTTCCTAATTCTCAGTACAAATCTTTCATGCCTACTGCATTGAATTCAGGAGGCAAAGAACAGAATTAAAACCCAACAGCTAGACAGGTTATGGTGTCTGCCAACCATTGTGTTACTTCCCAGCTGAGTGCTGCCCTGTGTTTGAACAGTGACTTCCAGTAGTGACACCACCCCCAAGGGCCAACTTAATCTAACTCATCAGATCCTAGGGAATGCACAGCTCTTCCCAGGCTCTGCAGTGCTGCCCTGCCTTGACCCCTGTCCTGGGAGCATCAGTAAAATTGGGGACCAAGAAGGCTTCTCTCTGCCATCCCAAATCTTTTAACACAGAGTAAAACACAATAAAAACTTGCCTCTGTATGCTGCATACAGTTGCTGCAAAGCAAATTATTCAAGAAGAGTATAGAATAGTTATCTAAATATTTCATTTTACTACAGTAAAATAACCCATGCAATTCATAATTAATACAATTATGAATTATATACTGTAGGTCATTCCAGTTGACAAAGAAGATTTTAAATAATTTAAGACAACAAATCTATGTATAGCCATTAGAACACACAAATTAGCCCTTCATTTGAATGCATTGCTCAGCCTTATAAAGCTACACCAAACATTTGTAAAGAAATGGAAATACAAAAACTTGCATATTTTCCCTTGCAATGAGCACCAAACAAGCAGAGACTTGAAATATAAGTGAGAGCAGTGACATATGCTAATGGATTTGTCATCAGGAGATAATGCAATGCCATTAACTCATCTCATTTCAGATTCTAGCAACTGCATGTCATGGTAGGTAACACAAGCTGCCTCAAGGTCCCAGAAAAAGAATCCAGAAGCAGAAAAAGAATTTGCAAGACTATGGCTCACGGGTATATCTCACCCATGGTCAGCGATGTCTATTTTAACTTTGTTGGATTTCACGTTTAATGAGCATCATATTAAAGAATGAGTAACTTGACTCACTAAGTCCTCTTAACTCTATTGAGAATGAATAGGATTAGCTGAATCCCATTATTTTTGTATAATAAATATGCACCAGGAGGAAAGAATGCTGATTTCTAAGTGTAGAAACTCAAAACTGTCAGAATTACAACAAAACTTGACAAAAAAAAAATTGCCTTTCACACAGGCTATACAATCTCTCTTTTAGGTTGCATCTAATAAAAGCAGTCCTGACAAACATTTAAGTAAAAAGAATAACTAAATTCATATATATTCTCACTAAAATCAATAGTATTAAGCACAGGTAAAGATCTGCTCTTCACACAATAAAATTAAAGATAATTTTCTCTTTAGTATTTGCCTTAATGGCATTATTGTTCATTTAACATAAGTAGTACAACAGTCTAGACCATAAATACATGCATAATATTGATTAAAACTTAAGCTACTATAAATGTTCTCCAGAGAAATTTGTAACAAATTGCAACAGCTGAAGACCTTCCTCACTGATATCTCTACTATATGTTTATCTCTGTCTCTTAAATAATGTAAGTAATTATGTACTTATCCAATGGACTGGAATGACTTGCAGCAATTCTAGTCTGCCGGATCTATAGGAGTTCAGTTTAATATATGATAAATATAGGTTCTATAAATTTCTTTACTTACTGTGTAAATGTGTTAACATCAGCTATTAGAAAATAAAAGTTCATGGCATTACAAGTAGAAAAAAAACAGATGGCAGTATCTTTGTCTGGGTTTTCAAACAGAAAGCTCCCATGTGGATGGCTCTGCTGACTCCCAGATGAGGTTCAGTGATAAAGTAAATCCAGCTTTAGGGTTCCTAGTACCAGATCAAAGGTGCCATAACCATGAGACACAAAGTGCTGATCCTGTTTTAACACACATTGTCATTTCAAATATATCAAAATATTTTTGGTAGCTTAATTATAATGGGAGGCTTTTTTTTCCCCCTAGGTTAGGCATTGGCAATCCAGGTATTTTTCTGCAAGTCTAACCTCTTTTAAAAGCAGCATAAAATCAGTAGTGATTACTCTTGCTAAATCACCATAAATGCAGTTGTATACCTCCTCTGCATCATATATGAGCTGTCAAATGTCCTGAGAAAGCACAAATCTGACAGCAGGAAGCAAGTCACTCTTCCTTGAAACCCCTCTTGGACAAGCTTGAACTGTGGACTTGAGCCATCCCACTCATCTCCACTGAGCTACTGACATGAAGTACCAGCAGGCTGAGGTCTCACTGCATAAACAATGGCCAGCCTTAAAAGGACCCATAAAGAAAAAGTAGTTTTCAATAATTAGGTTAAACCATCATTTTCAAAAAAACTCACTAATTCTGCATGATTGACAAAAAATGGGATTTTGAAACTTTATCAGATTGTAACAGATTTGGCCACATTTAAATATAAACATAGGTTTTCAGACACCTGAACCTGTATGCAGGAAAACTAAATTGAGCCTTGACTTCAGTGTGTTTATCATAACTCGGACTGAGTTTTTCCAATGTCTCAAAGTTTTGGTACTAGTGATTTAAAAATAGTAAAATGAAGTTCATTAGAATAAAAAAGCATTGGAGTTTCCATTCCCATTTTAGATTTTACTCATTTGATACCAATGCAGTAAGAAGAATATTGCTGAAGATCAAAACAATAAATTATGTTAATTTTTAATTAATTAATACTTGGTTAAACATGGATATCTGAAGGCACAAATATGGATCTGTATGTTAGCTGCTAATTACTGAAATCAGTCACCAGTGAAAGCAGACATGCAGAAACCTTTCCAGCATATTTTTCTAATGCAATTTCCTGGTTTTATTTGTAAATGTCTTTTTTAGATTCAGTATGAAGAAAAGTAACTTGATACCAATGTCCAGGTCAAATAATAGCATGACAAGAAGCTCTCTCCTTCCTCAAATGTTTTTCACATTCATTAGCAATCTTCCCAGAACTCATCCGGCCAGCAGAAACTATGTGTTCTTCTTTGGAAGTGGTCTATCAGGGCTGACATGCAGAACAGTGTATTAAAACTCAGAACTACCTAAAGCCAGGGTGTGTCTAAAGCCTGGATAAGGGTATAATTCTGTGCATATCAACACAGATGCAGAAAGCTTTGGAAGAGTGCTTGAAATCTGTAATACAGGCCCTGCAGCCACCAAGACACAACAGCCACAGCCACTCCAAGTATCAAACCTTGGCCTTCTCTGAACATCCACCAGGTTGCTGCTTGATGAACAATAACAGTTTGTAATAGATTAAGAGGGAAGGAATTTAAACCTTGGATTCCTCAGTATACTGATATATGCTGCTCCAGCAAAATCAAGTACCTGCTCTTTTCATGTATGTCTTAGAGTACACCTCGTGGGGAAGTGGGCTGTAAAACTGGTGTGCCTAGTCCAAGGAGAAATGAAGGGGAAGATGCTCCTACCAGCCATGATTAGAGCTGCTGTATTGGTTTGAGTGGCAAGGCTTTGGTAGTGGGGTACACAGGGGTATATCTGTGAGAAGGGGAGAAAAAGCTGCTGTACAGAAGCAATTGCAGCCAGTGAAGAGAGGAGTGAAAATATGTGAGAGAAGCAGCCCTGCAGTCACCCAGGTCAGTTCAGAAGGAGGGGAAAGAGGTGCTCCAGGCACTGGAACAGGGATTCCCCTGCAGCCCATAATGAAGACTATGGTGAGGCTGCTGTGCCACTGCACCCAATGAAAGGACCCACACAGGAGAAGTTCATGTAGAACTTCAGTCATTGGGAAGGACTCATATTGGAGAAGTTCAGGGAGATCTGTCTCCTACGTGAGGGACCCCACACTAGAGCAAGGAAAGGGTGTGAAGAGTCCTCCCCCTGAGGAGGAGGAAGCAGCAGAGACAATGTGTGATGAACTGACTACAACCCCATTCCCCATCCCACTGCACTGGTGTGTGGGAGGAGGTAGAAAATTCAGGAATAGAGTGAAGCCTAGGGAGAAGGGAAGGGTGGGGGCAAAGATTTGGGTTTATTTCTCATTATCCTATTCTGATTTGACAGTTAATACATTTATTTTTTTTTTTCTCCAAGCTGAGTCTGTTTTGCCCATTATGGTAATTTATGAGCGATCTCTCCCTGCCCTGGTCTTGACCCAAAAGACTTTCACTTTATTTTCCTCACTGCTGCCCAGCTGAGGAGGGGAGTGATGGAGCAGCTTTGGTGAGCATCTGGCATCCAGGCAAGGTCAACCCAGCACAGCTGCTGAAGAAAAGGAACTGTGGGCTAAAAAGGAACAAAGTAGTTACTCTTCCTTTTCTGTCCAATACATGCAGCTAACACAAGGAAGAGAATACCAAAGTTTTGCTTTATAGACACCTGAAGAATGGGACAGCAGAGTCTGGAGCATGCAATGGGGATGTGGGAAAAGGTTTTTGATGAAAGGCTGAAAGGTAACTGGTCACAGGGCAAAGAGAAAATTTATGTCACTGTTTGGTTTGTAGTGCCCTGTCTCCTTCACAAAGGTACATGAATCTTTTTTAAATCCTAACTCATGCAACTGACACAAAAATTGTCAGACTTTTCCAAACCCTATGTGCCTACCATTTAATCAGGTATTTTTAGCTGGAAATAATATTGGTGGTATGTGGAACCTCTTTCATATCCTTTGCCTGTGGCTTTTTAAAGTCACTTAGTATGTCAAAACAACTTCAACTGACTCAGGAATAGGGAAAGGTCTGTTTTTTGGGGTTTCTTTTAATAGTTAGGAATATATTACTTTCTCATATACAAGTAATAACATCTTAAATATTATGATATGATATAGGAGTTATGGTCCTGGGTAATTCAGCATAAACTTTTTCATACCACCACATGGAATTCTCTGTGTAGTCCTAGAATCTGGTTGCCTGATTACATTTTAGTTGTTTCTATAATAAAAGCCCAAGTTCCCTAAGTAACTCACGAGGAGCAATGAATAACTTCTTATGTAGCAGTAATAAGGAGACATAAATGGTAGGTCTCCAAGTGGACCTTCAGATCTTTAGAGCCCTTTAGTAGTGGTATTACTGAAGTGCTTATCTAGGTCGTTAGAATTTTCAAATCTTACAGGTTACATAGTAAATGCTTCTAATGCCACAAGGACTCAATAGTGACTGCAGTATCATTTTCCAATTTACTGTGAAGTATTTTAACAGAGCTGTAAACACAACATGGAAGTTAAAACCTATTGGAAAAATGAAAAGTAGGTGATGTTTTGAAGATCAGGTCAGCAATAGGTAATATTCTTGAAAAAAACAGCTTACTAAATCAGGGAATGTAGAGAAGATAATATGCCAAAACAATTATAAATAACAATTGTGTGCAGCAAAATTAAATCTCCTCCTTAGTGTCCTCAACTCCAAGTGGCACAAATACATGCAGTTAGAAAATTCTCAAATTGTTAAAGTAAATACAATAAAAATCATTGGTGTTCCTTTAAGTCCTGGGTTTGTTCAACAAGGCCCTGGTTCTGCATTTGCCCACAACGGGACAGGCTTCTGGACCTGTGAGGACTTCTTAAGTCCTTAAATAGGGATCTGATTAGGTGTAAGTGTCCTTCTGAACAATCATCACTTGGAAGACTGGAGTCCAAATGGGAACAAAACACAACCACTGAAAATAGTGTGAACGTCACAATGTTGTAAGACTATTCCATCAGTACTATTATTGCTGCTACACAAAAATACACTCTAAAAACCAAGACACTTTTATTACACAGCTCCTTCAATCACAGGCATATTGAGACTACTATGATTTTATGCTGCATGCACCTGAGCACAAACAGACTGATAGAACACATTTTAAATAAGCAGTAGATGCACTGAATAGCAGTAAACACCAAAATCACTGAGCCTGATTAGACCTTAAGTCTACACAGCGATGTTGAATCATCTCACATAGGATACTGAACATCTGTGGGCCATTATTCAATATGTGATTGCATATGTTAAGTGTATAAGCACTTTTCATTATTAGTTTCTGCTGGCCTACTTGTGAATTGTTGGCCTAAACATCAAATTTATTTCTCAGTTTTTCTTCATAAAAGTTATCAGGTTCCTTCATTAATTAGCATTTGTATTTAATAATGCTGTGATATAACAAATAGTTTTCCTACAAGAACAAAAATTCATTGAAAAATAAACCAGAAATTATGAGAATGGGTCAATACATCTGTGTGAATTTTTGGTGCTTCATAATATATTCTATTAATTAAACAATTTCTTCAAGGAAATTAATAATAATAATAATAATAATAATTCTAAATAAAACATAGGACAACATAGACATAGCAATTCATTGAATAAAAGGGATCCAACAATCCAGACTTGTTAATGATAGCACTGTAGAAGACCCTAATATGTCTCACTTAATTATGAATGAGTTCAATAATGAAAGCAGATAATTTAAATAATTACACAGAAAATGAATGAAAACCTAGTTTTAAAGCACACACACCGGAGCAAAACAGAAGCACTTCACTGAAGAAAAAGTTGAATGAAGTCAAAGAATTTTTAATACAGCTTTTCCTTTTACAGTTGAATTTAATGTCTTAACAAATCTTTCAGAAATCCAGTCAAATATTTTTGTGACAAATAGGAATGATACATCATAATTCCGTTAAACATATCCTTCAGAAAAAGAGGGAAAAAAGTTTCATTTATGACAGCTATGGAGAATATCTTTTCTTGAGAAACTGTACCATTAGAAAGATGATAGTGTTTCTGTGCTTTCAAACTCATTCTATTTAGACAAAACAATGTCTGAGTCATTTTCCCTGTGTATCTATGCTTCTTGCCTCTCCTAGTACATTATTTGGGACATTTTTATCTCTAGGAATATTGAATGAAACAGGTTTAATTCTGAAGGAGTATCTTTCTCTCCTGTAGCTTGCCTGTTATTTCATTTCCCATCTGATAATATTCTCTTTCTGAAGGTAATACTAAATCCTGTTTTACATAACGTGATGGTCTAAATATTGCTATGAAATTTGGTGAGGAGGAAGATAACATTCTGTCTACTGTTATCACTAGACAGAAAAATATATATTGAGAAAGAAGATAATACTAATGGGTTTTCTCTCCACTCCCCAAAAGATAAGGAACATTTTTGTCTGTATTTACAGAGTTTTGGCCCTACAGTGGGGGCCCTGGTCCACAAAGAGACACGTTAGCTATTATGAGAAGACACATAATGCATGCAGACACACTCTGCCCACCTTTATCCTCAAAGCACTGTGTATTCATTCTGCTGTTAACAGCCTCCTCCGACTCTCAGGTTTGTGAACCACACAGGATGA
Source organism: Corvus cornix cornix (assembly GCF_000738735.6). Classification (NCBI taxonomy): domain Eukaryota; kingdom Metazoa; phylum Chordata; class Aves; order Passeriformes; family Corvidae; genus Corvus; species Corvus cornix. Next base: position 10,946,981 of record NC_047057.1, on the reverse strand, counting down.
CTTTGTTGACATGAATTCTTTAAATCCAACTCAGTCATCCCTACTCCGTGTGTTTTTGTGATGGACATGGCCTTAAGCACAAGGAACAGCACTTTCACCTTTAAAAGACTGCAGACTGATGGAAAACCATTCCTTCTTCACCCTGCCTTATTAACAGTGGATGAGTCAGAAAGGAAGATATAACAGGATACCAAGTTGGAAATTATTTTGTAACAGGCACTTTCCAAGTTTTCCACATGGTGTCAGTGGCTCCTCTCACTTTTTGGAAAAGAAGAAGTTAGATTAATACATTTCTAAACTCATCTATGGTGTCACATTGCAGTTGTACATTGATTGTGTAAATACTACTCAGGTAATACTTTTATCACTGATGCCATGCACCTTAAAAATTGTTATGGTTCCACTTTAAATAAAGAATTTGTTATTATGTGTTTGACTAACACTTCTCTTTAGTGCCTAAACACTTCTCTTTAGTGCCTTCCTCTTAACCAAATCACCTTATATCTTAAGATAGGCAAACAAGAAAAATAACAAATATCCTTCCTTTGAAATACCAGCCTAGAACTGAACAAACCTTTTATCCAACAGACAATCCATTGACAAAAGCACTACCCTTTCCACGCACCCAAGAAGTCCAAAATAGATGTTTTACTTTAATTGCACTAAATCAATAGACTGTCTTGAAGAACATTCTTATTGATTTATGACTCATGACATATATTACAGCCACAGCTTTTTTAGTGTCTCAGTAAAAAGGAATTACAACTTTGTTCTGAAGACAAGCAGTACAGTAATATGTACATTGCAAATGTTAAACTTGAATTTTAGATTTATTTCTTATTGAAAATGAATTGACCTTGGTTTCTTTATTTTGAAAAACACAAGTTGCCTTTTAAAACTAGCATTTAAAGTGTCATTCAGTGAATATATTGCACTTTATTACTTGAAATTTCAAGAACTTGGATGAAGAGAGACAAGAGGATTGCAATGTCATTTATTGCTCCACCTGCATATGGCACTGTGCTCTGTCAACATGTACTAAGCCATGTAAAGAGTGTCCTGCCGCCACACTTTCCTGCTGGTGATGCCCAAGCAAATTTTCCTCCGAGTATAATCTGTGCCTGTATCAAGGATCTACCTGGCTATCTGGATGGACAACAAAACCAGTTTTAAACACAGTCTTAATATGCCCTCCAAAAGGCAATTCAGGCACATGCTAAAAGCCCATATTCCCTCTTTATATAGTCTTTACTACTATTAAAAGTAGTAATATTACTAAAACATTTATTAGTCTTGCCTTTAGTCACAGACAGTAGTGACTGAAGAACAGTGGTCACCAGACAGCACAGGTAGGAGGGAGAATATCCTTTCCCATAGCTGAAGTCTTACCTTTAACAGACTCTAGAGATTCCTGTGAAGAAAGATTACAGATATGCTTCCTAATGCTTTACTTTTTTTTTTTTTTTTTTTTTAATTTCCTTTACTTTTTTCTCTTCTGTCTAAGGTAGCTTTCAGTGAAATCTCTGAAATCAAATACATTTGGTCACACTTGCCTAGATTTACAAGGAAGACCTTTCCTCAGCCATACTGTCCTTTGGATTAGAATGCTCTGCATAGTCAGTCATCACTACCACAGCACATGAAATACATCTCCTCTCAGGTATCTTAAGATTTCTCATTGAAAATTGCAGAGGCACAGAAAATGTAGCCCAGTTGCTTCTCCTAAATCTGGAGGTTGTGCTTCCAGGAACAATCCCACTGGCTGTGACAGACAGGCATTTGTTTTTATGTGAAATCCTTGTGTCATACCGCTGCTGGTCCCTTCAGGAAACCAAATACTAGCTGTCACACACACAGCAAAAGCATGCACATATACTCCGGTCCTCTAGCACATCCACAGCAGCACCTACTCAAATAGACACAGACAGCTCCAGCTGCACCAAAATGAGCTACAGGCTGGCACTGAACCATCAGAGAAGATTTCAGGAGAATTGCGTATTTCAGAAATCTGTACTACCACTAATTTTGGTTTTTCAAAGGCGAATGCACTCTGATTAGAGTCTTCTGTTCATAATATGTTTTAAATAAAACACATATCTTTGCAGTTTCTGCAGCTGGAAATTATAACAGGGGAATCATTAGTACTACTTTTAGTGTACAGAATGTGCTATTACGAAGTATAAATATAACCTGCACCTTTGATACTGTATGCAGTACATCACTTTTTACATTTTTTTTAATAGACTATCTGTCATTTTGTGAGAACTAGGAGACATAGATTTATGAATTGATAACAGATCACAGAGTATTTTTCTTCTAGGTTAGTGCAGGAAAATCACTTCTATTCAGAGCCTGCATGAAAGGAATTAGTAACCGCAATAAGTTACTGAAAAATCCATCCAGTGCTGAAAAGTCACTACTGCATCTATTATTATAATTAGCCTTACCATTACAACACACCAGCACTGGCACATTAAAGAGATATGTAGAGCCTGATCTAAATCCAGCAAAGGAAATATAACAATGCTGATATGTTCTCTGTACCATATCAATGACCAGTATTTATAATTGGTGGCCACATTTTTCCAAAGTAAGCACTTAAAGGAAGGCATCTTAGGCTGTATTCACGTTTTTCTAGAATTCTGAGCATTTTCCAACTTCAGAATCTGAAGAAATTTAGTACATGTAAAAATCAGGGGTTCATTCAGGAAGGACTACCAATATTTAATTTGAAATACCTATTACTAAATAGTCAGAATGTGTCAGTATCTTTTACTGAAGATTATTTTTTTAAGAAAAGAAATTTCTGTGATGTGCACAGTATAAATTAACATCTCCAATAATACCACGGAAGGTGAGCTGCACCCTGTATTTGACTGCAGTGTTACCTACTTTGAGGCATTATTTTGCTCAGTTTCTCAGGTATATAGCTTGACTTACATTTTGTAACAGAAAAACAATTACAGAACAAATACCAAAAGTTATAGATATTCCCAAAGGTTCTTGATGAAAGGAATAACTTTATGAAAACTGAGCTGACATTGTAGTGGTGCAACCTGTAAATCCATAACACAGAGCAATTAGTCAGAAGGTGGATACCACTGCTATTAGTACAGATTTCCAACAAAACTGCTACAAGCAGTGGCATGAAATTTCTTTCAGAGGGAAATGCAAAGTGAGTGTTTAAGGATAAATTAACTGTCTAAAGTAAAGTTAGTCTCTTGTTTACTTTTTATACAGCTACATATATTTCACTTTGGATATGATGATGATAACATAGAAGAACTGTACCAAAGCATGGATAAGACAAGTGAGGAAGTCACTTCCTTGGAGTACTCTCAGTTATGAATCCTGCGTGACTACCGAAAGGACAACAGGAACACAGTAGGAGGATACATCACACAGATCAGAGTTCCATGAGAAAATATGTGGTCAACACTGTTTCCAATTTGCTCTCTGCAGCAAGTAGAGCAATCTGAAAAAATCCTGATTCCAGGAATTAGGAAAGGCTGTGCAATTACAGTGCACAATATGCAGATCATCCCCCTTAACCTGAAATGTCCATGTAAAGAAAAAAATAATCTAAAGCTTTTCAAAGGACACTGGAATATTCCTATTTTTCTACCTTTTCTGAGGGTGAATGTACAGAATATAATTTGAATTAAAATAAAATAATGCTTAATATCTTTTTCAGCTCATTATGCAATCACTACCTAAAGTACACTAGGAAAATAAAGAAGAAATCTACATGATTGTAATCTTGGTTTTTTGTCTGTGCAGCTCTGTACACTCACTGTGTAAAGCAGAAAAAACACTATTTTTGAGCGAGTCCTAAACCAGCATCAATTTAGAGTAGCACATACATAGCATGTATGATTTTACATTCCTCCTGTGTTTTCAAATGGAAGCAAGAGAAGCACACCAAAGAAGAAAATGTGATTCACTAAACCCAGATGCTGGTCTTAAAGAGCTCACAACTTACACAGTAGGTCTTGCAGGCAGTGAAGGCTATAATCTACCTCAGGATCTTGGGAAAGGAATAAAAATCAAGGTCTCTGGAAAGAGAGCTTCACATCTTTGTAATGTATTTTCCAATTTTAACAAGCTCAAATTCACTACAGAAAATACACCAGGGCAGCACAAGTTTTCATGCAATGAAAATACGAACAAAAAACTAGTATGCTAGGTTATTGACGTGGTTGGATCTGCATTAAAAAAAATAGTTTCTCTGAAGCTGGGGAAAAAAAAGGCATGTTTCAGTCCATTTGTGCTGTAAAACAGAGTACTCAGGAGCTAATAATACAATGTCCTACTGCAGATCGTACAGACAGATTATGACTTCCCCTTACGCATGGCTGAGCTGTTTCTCTCACTTGTACTTCTCCCCAAACAAAGATGGATGGCTTGGAAAGACACTAGACCTGGTGTTTATCTCAGATGAGTGTAAATCAGGAAAAACCACAGCAAAGTCAATGGGATTATTGTACTATAAAATGGATGGGAGAGCAGGATGTAGCTTCCTGCCTGCAACACACAAAGTGGCATTTTAAAGCCACACTTTTAATTCAGCAATTTCTTTTGCTAATCTGGGATCATTGAAAGACTTTTTTCTCCCCTCCCTCAAGCATGACTGTGTGACACCTTACTTCCTTGCTTTAAATGTCCCGAAGTCTAATTTAGCATCGCTGAAGCTCGGTTAGCTCATCATCTGCCACTGAGCAAACCTCTGCTCGCCAGGTGCCCCCAGCCTGGCCCGAGGGCGACACGCTCCCACTGGCACTCCAGATGTGACCTAACACAGCACCAGCAGTGCACAAAGATGCTTTTGCGTCCAGTTCCCTGCACAGGAGCAAGGCCAGGGAGTGGCAGAGGACCCTGTCAATACCTGGATGTATTCCTCTGCTGGGCTGGGCTAACAGGAGCTGTGGGAAGAAGGAACAGTGGGGGATTTTAGTGAAGAGCATGGAGTGACAAGAGGGCTGTGACACAACTGGCACTTCAAGTGCAGTAAACAAGGAAAAACTGCATTTTCATATTAATGACATTTTAGAGAAAGGAAACAGGCAAGGGAGACAAAGAACAGGGCATATTTCTGCTTCCAGAGAGGCTCCTCCATTTAAAGATGTGGCACAGAAGAGAAATGACCATTGTATTTTCTGCCAATTATCCTATGTGTCCACTGTTCTGCTGCCTGCAGCACTGGGACGGGCTGGCACCAGGGATGCATCCTCATCTTTAAATTGTCTTTAAAGCAAGATGCAAAGCCTTTCCTAAACATATGCTCAAATTCTACCAGAGGTTCTTAGGGCTGATAAGGTTTGCTAATATACTGAGGAAAAATAATTCCCTCTGCTTTAGGGATTTTCAGGTGAAACTGTGTTTAGAGGAATGCATAAAGTTGGACTACTTGATCAGAATGGTCCTTCCTACCTATAAATATCTATGCAGCTATCTCTCATGATCCACCTAGAGCATAAAGACCAAATAATGCATTTTCCTAATTTAAGATTAGGTGATAAAACTTTTCAAACAGAAATTAAAGTCTTTGAAAAATAATACAGATATTAGAAAGCATCTCATTTTAAAATCAGTAGAAAAATGTATATTGAAGATTGTTGCTTGAAGTTTTCAAAGTAGAGAATATATTTAAAAAAACCCAAAAGAATATTACATAATATTTGGAATGAATTATTTAGCAGGCATTCTTTTCATGTTAATATCCCATTTTGGTAGTCATGGCACAGGCTTTCCAAGAGACTTCTACCATAACTTTAGAAGAATTGTACCTTCTGCAGTACTAAAGAAAACATAATGTTTACTGCCTTGATCTAGGCAGTCATCTGAAAAGGAAGAATGGTCTTGCAAATAGGATGGGGTAGGGCTGGATAAGACAGATAGGTTAGGACAGAAATGGAACTGATAAGAGATACTACCAGTTTGTGAGCATTTCTGTCACCTGATGCTGTGCACATGCAGGACTTTCAGCACTATCATCCCAATTTAAAAACATAAAGCCTTAAGTTTGGAACCTACTCCTAGTCAGAAAGAAAATCTGGGCAATGCTGAAGTCTGAGCCTAGTCCTCCAAGCTCTGCACCTGTGTCATTATTCTCAACAGGTTGACATCTAGAAATACATTGTAGTGGAACAATCTTCTGTGCTAAATACAATTCTGAATTTTGGATGAGACTTCAGAAATCACAGTGTTTCTGCTGAGGTCCTACAGTATCACAGTAGCATGGGCTTTTTTGTAGGGTGTATTTAATTTTAAGGATTCTTTGTGGTCTTATGGGAAAGTACTCGTGTCTCTTTGCAAATGAATGAACAGTGAAAGCTCAGCTTTACAAAGTAGTGGAGAAGAACAATACTGCATTTATTCCCTAGGAAAAGGGTACATTTCTTTTCCTTCCTTCCTTCCTTCCGAATTCCTTCCAATTCCTTCCTTCCTTCCTTCCTTCCGAATTCCGAATTCCGAATTCCGAATTCCTTCCAATTCCTTCCTTCCTTCCTTCCTTCCTTCCTTCCTTCCTTCCTTCCGAATTCCGAATTCCTTCCAATTCCTTCCTTCCTTCCTTCCTTCCTTCCTTCCTTCCTTCCTTCCTTCCTTCCTTCCGAATTCCTTCTGAATTCCGAATTCCTTCCAATTCCTTCCTTCCTTCCTTCCTTCCTTCCTTCCTTCCTTCCTTCCTTCCTTCCTTCCTTCCTTCCTTCCTCCTTCCTTCCTTCCTTCCTTCCTTCCTTCCTTCCTTCCTTCCTTCCTTCCTTCCTTCCGAATTCCTTCCTTCCGAATTCCTTCCTTCCTTCCTTCCGAATTCCTTCCTTCCTTCCGAATTCCTTCCTAATTCCTTCCTTCCTTCCTTCCTTCCTTCCTTCCTTCCTTCCTTCCTTCCTTCCTTCCTTCCTTCCTTCCCTCCGAATTCCTTCCGAATTCCTTCGAATTCCTTCCTTCCTTCCCACAAAACACACACTCCCTCCCTGTTTCCCTTCCCACAAAACACACACTCCCTCCCTGTTTCCCAAATTTGTCCACAGTTTACTGAACATAAAATATTAATAACACTATCACGACACCTCTCATTAGCCAAGGTTAACAGTATATGATCCCTAAAGCTCAGCACACAGCCGAGTCAAAGCCCTGTTCACCTGCTGGGTTATTACAGGCTATAGGCCAGTTTGCATCCCTCCTAACCATCATGGTAATTTTTTAATTCTTCACATGTGAACTGCACTCTGGGACCTCATCCTGTATGGGCACATGCAGTGCTTGCTGACTTTAATGATCACACCTTCCTGCTTCCCCTTTCCTGTGCTATGGGCAATAGCTCACATGGCATCTTGCCCAGGGAGCTGGATGAGTATGGAGGCTGCCATGCCTGCCAAGCCCCAAAACACGTTTGAGAGGAGGGCAGTGGAGCCAGCCAGCACACTGGGGTCTGCAGGCACAGGTGGGCACAGTCAAAAGGGAAACAACCACTGGTGTGAGACTGAGCTGTGTCCTGTGAAGCAACACGTGACAGTGCAGGAGCTGGACTATAAAAAAAGGGTTTTGTTTGTGTTAAGATAAGGACAGCATATGGCTTTGTAATTGGCTTCAAATCCACTCCTGACTTGGCAGAGTTTAGCTAAACCAAATCAGTCTTTTGGAGGTTAGGCCAAGAGCTGCTTCAATTTCACAGGCCATGTTGCATTTCATATGATGCCTATTTATAAAATCTCAGCTACATTTGTAAAGTTAGTGTAGAAACAAAACTTCTGGAGAAAAACCAACTTTACAAGAGCCATCTGTGTCCCTTCCCCCCTTTAAACTCAGATCACAACTTTAGCAAGTTTCTTAGTTCAATATGAACCATAAAAAAACTCCAAAGCTGAAGGCCTCCAAACTTTTGTTGACATTTTGTCTAATGAGAGAAGACAAATTCTGAAATTTACTAAGAATATGCAGGGTTTCTGAAGTGATGTTATTTCATGTTGTTCTATTGGCCACAGAGTTTTCTCTATGATTATTCAATTCAAACTTGTTCTGGTGTATCTGGTATAAAAGCAAGAAACATCTAATCGTTCAAACCCATTCTCATCTACAGGCTAGGAGCTGTGTGCAGAGATGAATGCTGTTACCAGAGATACTAAGCTGAAATCATTGCTCTCCGAAGATCTGACCCAGCAGTTATGTTTTAGACTGGGATTTATGTACACATCATACTCTTCCCAGCCATATTTGTCTGCTTTCTTATTATGGTGATGAGGTGAAATGTTTGAATACTCTTGTCTTTGTGAGAACTTCACAGAACATGACTGTAGGATTTTTGCATATCCCACTTAGCTGTCTGCCTGCAGTAACAAAAGTACAGGGCAGTGAGAGAGGAAAACTGCTTATGTGCATGCACTTATTGTCATTAAAAGAGTCAAGCAGTTTCCTGCAGTAACTAGAACTTGAAAAAAACAAATAAACCATAAATCTGTCTAAAACAGAGCTCATGCTGCTTCTGCAAAGTGCTTGTTAGATCCCTGATGAACCCACTGAGCAGCTTTTGGATGTAATGTACTGTGGCCCCTCTTTTAGGAAAAGGCAATTGAAGCAACTGCTTAGAGCTTGTCTGATGGCTGCATGATTTTCTATTAAATAGACACAATGACCACCCCAGCTTGAGGATGTTATCTCTATGACACCATTGGCATCTGCATCTGATCTTTTTGAAGTCTGTATGAATTCTATCACACAAATTCTCTGCTGAAAGGACTAGCTCTCTCAAGAACAAGAGGCTAGAAGGAGAAATAGATTACCTTCCCCATTGGCCATCAAAAATGAACAGGAAATTCTTACCTTCTGACAGCTCTGAGCAGTTCAATAACTAGACTGATTTGTTATTACTGCTGCTATTCCTCCAAAAAAAGCCCTTTGCCTCATGCACCTTTTCCCTTTTCTTTATTTAAGTAAGTAACAAATGAGGAAAATAAACCTTAAGTAGGAATGCCTGATCTGCAGTGTCAATATTACTAGGAGCACATATTTATCTACAGCATTGTGCTGGCATTTATCCATTAGAGAACATTAAGGAAGAGATCTGTGCAAGCCTGGGGAATATTAAGTCCGCAGGCAGCCAGACCTATTCAGCCACAGACTGGCAGTGGCAATTACAGAGCTGCCTCAGGTGAGGAGCACTCATTTAACTGAGCCTCCCATGCTCTGTGTGCAGCTTCACATGGATCTCCAGATACTGAGCATCTCTTCATCATGCCTGTGCAGCTGGCAGCTGTTAAAACAGGGATGAAATGGCCTTCTCTCTGTGACCTTCTGGCATTCTTGTTCTATGGGTCTTCTTCCCCTTGATTATGTCTTAAACCTAAATCTAAGCTGTCCTTGGGATCTCCAAAGAACCTCTTATGTTGGCAGGTGCTGTTCAGTGGAAGAACTGCCTCAGTACCTCCAGCAGAGAGGGGTAGATGTGTGCACAATGGAAAGAATACCAGCCAATTTCTGAGGTTTTGCAGCCTCAGGAATGTTTTGCTTACTAAATAGAGTCATATTCTCAGCCGCAGAGCTTACATGAACCTTGACCATACTGGCTAATGGAAATTTCCTCTCGCCCGGTGCCCTTCCTGCCCAATAGATCTCCATGCCTATGAATAGCTAATGTATTTCACAGGAGCAGCCACAGAAAGATAAATTAATTTAAACACTAGCAAAGATTCCAAAGAAAGAAATACAGTCAACAAGGCAGAAATTCACACCTCAGTCTTCTGTTTTACAGCACTGCATGCTCACCCCTGAGTTTACCCCACCATCCTGCAGGGAGTGCCCTGGCAGCCAGGAAGGCCAAGTGTGCCCTGGGGTGCCTCAGGCACAGCATCACCAGCCGGGCAAGGGAGGGACTGTCCTGCTCTGCTCTGCTCTGCACTGGGGTGGCCTCACCTCGAGTGTTGGGGCAGTTTGGGGCACCACAACATAAAAAAGACATTAAACTGTTAGAGAGTGTCCAAAGGAGGGCAGCAAAGATGGTGAGGAGCCTTGAGGAGAAGCTGTATGAGCAGCTGAGGGCACTTGGTTTGCTCAGCCTGGCGGAGACTTAGGGGAGATCTCACTGCAGTTGCAACTTCCCGGTGAGGGAAGAGGAGGGGCAGACACTGATCTCTTCACTCTGGTGACCAGTGACAGAACCCAAGGGAATGATCTGAAGTTGTGCTGGGCTGGGTTTAGGTTGGGTATCAGGAAAAGGTTCTTCCCCCAGAGGGTGGTTGGGCACTGGAACAGCTCCCCAGGGCAGCGGTCCCAGCCCCAGCCTGGCAGAGTTCAAGAAGCGTTTGGACAATGCTCTTGGGCACGTGGTGGGACTCCTGGGGATGGTGCTGTGCAGGGCTGGGAGTTGGATTCGATGATTCCGATGGGTCCCTTCCAACTCAGCACATTCTATGATTCTGTGTGATTTCTTTCCACTCTCCTTTTATCCTAACTCAGTATGAATTAACTCCTCTTTTTTTTTTTTTTTCTTGTAGGAATATTGCTCTAGTATAATTCTGTTATATACAAATCTATATCTTGCAATTTAAAGTTTTCGCTTAGGGAAGAGTGTGCAGAAATATCCATTATTTTTACACAATTAAAATTTTGAAGTCAGTATTTCATTACAGGTTAGGAACACAGGGGGGCTTTAAAAATAATTTTGCATTTTCCAATCTTGCTGACTTGCTGAGTTTTCCAGCCTGAGATCTGATGAATCAATACTACATTATTATTACTAGCACCTGCAAAAATATAATTAGACTGCTAAATATTATTTCAACGCTTTGAAAATCTCCTATCCATTTCAATCAGCTGCCAGCTCATGAGAAGGATGTGGTGACTTATCGGGAGAGCAGAACAGCAAATTTCTTGGAGTAGCTTGGAATGATTCACAGGAGAGCAATAGTGGGAATTGCAGGGCTCACAAATGATGATCAATAGACAATCTTGAGAGTGAAGTCCTTTATGCAGCCACAAGATATCTACACCAGCAGTGGGAGTGCTCTGTGTGAAGCCATGAAGCAGAGTGTGAGGATTGGGTCACGGGCTGAAAATGGTGTGAGGCTCATTGGATGGTCCTGTGGACACACTGTACCAGTAAGCAGCACAGATGGACTGTGTAAAGCTTGCTGTGTTCATAAATTAGTTTGGAGTATCTAGACAGGTAGGCTAGATTTGAGGCATCCAAAGAAAGTGTGCTGATGGCCCTGTGTGCTTTTGCAGCTTTATCTGGCCAGCCTGCAGAAACTGAACTCCCAAAGATACTAAAAAAAATTGTTGGAAGATTTTTCAAGGGCTACAGACCCATTTCCTCAGCCATTTGTCCCTTTTTAATGTTTGAATGCCTGTAAAACTGCTGTCAGTTAATGCTGATTTGTGTCTCACTGCAGTCTGTCAGAGTGCCTGCAGCCAGTGTACGGGAAGCAGTGTTTGCTTTGGATATCACCATCTCTGACTTGCACACATGAAACAGTGTGAGCTGTTGTGAGTTTAATTTCCCCCACTGTTTCCACATGCCTGAAGATGGGTGGGATGGTGGCCTCCTTTCCACATTGCTGGAAAGGAGATGGTAATCCTTCTTCCTCTGGCCAAATGTAAACTGACACTGCTTGAAAAGCCTCCCCTCTAGCATGAAGCATCCCTCAGTGCACTAAATTAAGAGCCTGGCCCTAAAGAGTGTTGACCTTTCAATGCTCTCATACTGTCCTGCCTTTAAGAAATATGCCTCTCCCCCTTTCTCCACTCTTTTTTTTCCCTAATCTTTATGGTTTCTTTCTCCCTAAGCAGCTTTTTACAGGTACACTGAGGCAGTGAGTGCTACTGTCTGCTCCAGATGTAGCTTTTCTGAGTCAGGCAGAGGAGCTTCAGGCAAAGGTTCAGCCTCCTAATAAAGCAAGTATATTCTAAGATAAGAGCTGCATTAGGAATTGCGGATTTTCTCTTTTCCAAAGTTGATGGTTAATACGGAAATTTTGTGGGATTTTTTTCCAGTTAACTTTGGAGAGAAAATGCAGGGGAAGTTTTGGGTTTGGCTCTGAAGCCTGAATCTTCCTAATCCTACACCACAGGTCCTTGAATATGTTGTCAGGCTTAAATATTAATTTCAGATAGCAGAGAACTGTGGCAGGGCCTCATGTGGATCCCTGAATTTGGGACTATCTGACTTAGCAGACTTTACAGAGAGGGAAGAAGTTCCCTAATCACCGAGACCAGACCAGCACAGTGGATCACAGCTGCCTTGCAGACAGCTGGCTGAAGGATGGAAATGTTTTACAGAAGTAATATATAAATGCTGCAAGAACAGAGTTGGGCCAAAAATTATTAACAATTTATTAAAGCTCAAGGAAATTTCCATACCAGAACATAAGAATAAACAACTAGAGACTCCAAAGTGAGCCTGGGAGGTTTGGGAAGCATCAAGAAATGGAAGGCTGACCACCTGCTTATCTCCTTTGCAACCCTGTGTAGTGCAGCAAGAGTTCATCTCAGGGCAGTAAGGAGCTGGCAAGGGCAGGTTTCACAAGCCAGCACACTCAAAGAGGGCATTTTTGTGCATGTTTTGTTTGTGGCAACACTGAAGGGATACAATGGTTTATCTCTGCAGTACAGATGTTTTCTAAATTACTACCTAATTTGAAGCAGTATCCCTAGAAAAGAAGGGACACTCTGGTTCATGAACAATGCTTCAAGTGATCTCCTGCTTGCTGCAATTTTAAAATGCCTAGTCTTTGAAATGTTTGCTATGACTGCAATATTTTTATATGGGGAAAAATTGTAGTGTTTGCTTGTGTGTTTTTAGGGAAGTTCAGATTCCTGGCCTGTCAGTCTGGCAAAAGCTCCTTTAATGAACTCAAAACATCATTATCTACACAAGTTTTTTGCACTGGATGGATAGAAGACAAGCAGAACATTTCCAGGCTTCCTCCAGAACTGCCATTTCTTTAGGCTGTAATTGTTATTTTAATAGGCATCCTAGTATGACATTCTCTTTTAAAACAAACCTTTTCCTTCTTTTAACAATTAGGCTCCTGTCAAACACTAATCCAGGCACTTTTGTGAGCTGAGCTGGTGACTGGTACTAGTGACTAGACACTTCTGGCTGCATCTTAGTGCTTTGTTCCTCATAGGATCTTTTCCCAAGCTGTAAAATGTGGTGCCAGATTTAGTTTCTAAAGCCAGAAGAATAACACTAATAGACAGTAAATGGGTGTGAGTTGTCACATACACCAGCATCACAGAGTTAGTGCTATGTCTCAATTAGCAGCAGACTGGAAATCAGTGGGAGCAGACAGTATTCTTCCTGGTTTCTGTTGCAGTTCTTGAGCTGTAGAGAAACTAAAAAAGAAGAGTCTATGTTTACTGGTGAGAAGAGAAGCCTGTCACTGCAGTGAGCAGTGTCCCTGACCTGCCTGCTTGGCGTTTCTGGATACTTGCATGGGTCAGTTTATCCCCACGCACAAAGCTGAACACTAACATGTAGGTAACTGATAAAAGCTAAACCATGCCTGTTTTCTGATGGGAAAAGCCAGTGTAATTCCTGCTGGACAACAAATGTTAGGTGTGAGCAAAGTATAACTGCTTCTGGATATTCCTAATATTAACTGATGTTGCAGCTTCTGCTGGTCCTGTTTCATATGTGTAGGAGTATGTCAGTCCCAACTCTGCAGAAATCATCTGAAGTTTTACTACTGATTTCCATGGGGACAGAATTATATTTTCTCAATTGTGAACTGTTTTCCAAAGTACACAATGAACTCATTTTCCTGCTAAGATGAAGCAACAACTACCAGAGATTACAGGGAAAGTGAAATTACATCAACAGTTTGCTAGTTCACACTTGTACAAGGCATTGGCAAAGACTTTCAGGGAGGGATGCTCTTAACTCATGGAGTGCTGGTCTGAAACACATTCTCATACAGTTTACACAGGCAGACTGCTATGTATAAAGATGACATAACCTGCTCTGTAACTGAACTGTCACTTTAATACTGGTACAAGACTTGAAATCAGTAAAGTCATCAGGTACTAAGAAAATATGTACCTCATCTAATAACAATATTTAAATATGCTTCTGTTGAATCAGAGTTCATAGATATCTTTTAAACATTTAAATATTTAATTACTTCTAATCACAGCCTCCATAGTTTAAAAACTCCTATCAGCCACACAACATTTCTGTTGACTAAAGTCCAGCTGTATCAGATAGGGAACTAACAGCCATTCTGTATAATTTCACAGTTTCTAAACCTCCCTTTTATTCTCTGAAGCAAGCCATGGACGAAAGTGCATTTCCTTTGAGAAGCACAATCATGTCACTGGCAAAGCTGATAAAAGGGCTTCTAACAGCTGAAAAGTTCACTCACATCATCAAAGAACAAAAGCTGAATGGCTGAAGTTAGTAACAGTGCAAATAAAGCTAATTCCACAAAACACATTTAATTATTATTTGTTTATTTGACCCTTATCTGAGACATTGAGGATGTATTCATGAGAATGCAAAGCAATGAGTTAAATAGTCAGTTGCTATGTATTGCCTATACACATGTATCCTCTTAGGCACTTTTAAATGCATTGATACACCCCAAGATAAGCAGAGTAAGCATTAGTGTACATCTTTCATATCAGACATCCCTGCAATATGACCTGAAAACTGAGAGAAGCAATTATATTAATAGAAAAAGATTCATGGACCAGTGATCTGTGGTTAAGCAGAATAGTCACTCCCAAGTCTGAGTTTGTCCTCACTTAGTTCTAATTAAGCACACTAGAAATAACTGTTGAAATTATGCTTAAGCTTATCCACTTTACGGCTTTGTGTAAAAACTGATAACAACACCAAGTCCAAAAATAGCATACTTTCAGTTTTTTGGGGCTAAACTGAGAGCTAAACAGACTTCACATAGAAAAATTCTTTTAGCATAGCAGGCTTCAGCCACAACTCAAAACCGTCAAAGGAAAGATGCCCAGAGCCTTTGCTATATCCTTCATATAATGCCTTTGAAGTCCCTATACTTACCTGACCACTGTAAATATACAATGGTGGCATTGGCCAGGGCTGAGGAGTAACATGCCATCTGTGTCTGGTGGATTCATGTCTGCTCTCCCTGAGGTTGGGAGGGAGATGCAAAACCATCCACAGTGGCTTTCACAACAGCTTTCACTTCCCAGCTTAGGCACATGAACACCCCAGCCATGCTCCAGTGCAGCACTGAGCCTGACCTTGCTGAGAATGGACATCACCATTCGTCCCTTCTTGTGTGCTGCCGTAACGAGCTCCATGGGATCCGCTCTGGATCCCACTCCAGTGCCTGCTCCAGGCTGTGCCATGGTGGTGCAGAAATACCCAGCTATCAGCACAGTTAGCAGCCAGTGCTGTTCCCCAAGTCCGGTGCTGGACCGTCCCTGAAAGAAGCTTTTCTGGACTCATTCCACACTGCAGCTATGGCAAATCTTGCTAGGCACGATTTGGCTCCATAAAGAAGTACCTCAGTGTCTCTCTTGCTGTTGAAATTTGACCATATGTACAAATTAAAAAAACTGGCAGGAAATGTAATTTTCCAACTTGTTTAACATGACATATAAATGATCTTTGCTGATTTTTTTTAGCAGATACCAATATCATTATGATCTTACTTCAGTTAAAAGTCCCTCTGGGACATATACATACCTCCACTTACTATCCTAAAAGTTAAAAAGTCCCTCTGGGACATATACATACCTCCACTTACTATCCTAAATAGGTATGTTTTATTGCTGTTTGGAAAAACTAAATTACGTTTTTGAGGAAAATGAACTGGTTACATTTCCCCCAATTTTCTTTGTAACTATCTCTCATTGTATTATCACCTCTTTTTATAACCTATTCATGTCAGCTTGCACAGCATGAAGAAAGAAAATGAGTGCTGCCAACAAAATATGCCAGCTTATCTGGTGTAGTCCTAAATCTTTCTCACTTTTGAGAAAAGTTCATTTTTCAGTTTGTAAGGAAAAGGAAAAATAGCACTTTTCTTATATAGGAGGGCCAAAGTATGCTCTTTCCTTAGAGTGAGAAATCGGAAACTCACTACTATCTCACTGATTTCTTTTGCTGGTGTCTGTACTCTTAGGCCACTGAAACATAACATTATACCTTTGCCCCGATAAGGTGTAGCTACATTACCTACACCCCAGTAATCACACAGTAATGGAGCATGAAACAACAAACATAAAAAGTAACATCAAATTGGAGATTTTGGGTTTAAAGAGATTCGAAAGTTATTAACAGTAGTACTTCACATTTTTGTCTTACAGCATAAATTGGGTTTGTAAAAAAAACCTGCAAACATCATTCCATAAACATCACTATCCTTATACTACTGATATACAGACAAAAAGAATGTCCAATGACTTTCCCCAAGGTCAGAAAACAAGTTAACTGGAGTCAAGGAAAGAGTGCTACAGAATTCTCACCCACTAATTCAGCATGTGGTTTGAACTGTTCAGACAGTTTGAAAAGCAATCAGTGCATTTGTGATACTGGATTTGCTTGTTTTGATTTAAATTTTTGAGGGCAATGTCTTGAAAGAAGAAAGGCACTGCGAGGAAATGAACACCTTGGTACAATGCTTTACAGACATATGTTAGGTAACTCCTCACTTTGAATATGAATTCAGATACATCAATTAGCTATAAGTTCTCTTCTGAGTATTTTCAACACATTGAGTTTAGGCATAATTGGATTTTTTACCCCTGAAACACTTAATCAAGGCTAAATCAAAGAAAAAATTCGCTTTCAGAAGAATTCTGCAATATACAAAGAAAATACTTCTCTATTTGCAAAAGATGTGCCAGCTTTATTAAGTTTCCTTCATTTAGAGACTTACTTGTTTTTCCTTTTATCCAATTAATGCATTAAATCACTTTGATGTGTTGCTTTTTAAATGCGCAGTATCTGCAGTTATAAAAAAGTACGAGACACATCAGCAGCATTCATTTTCCCAAACTGAGACAACACCATGCTCATCTCAAGTACAGAGATGATTTTAAGGTGACTTGATTATTCCCCCAGTGTTTAAACAAACCTTTCATCAGTTTTAAAGCTACACAGCTGAAGTGTTTTCTTCCCTATAGAGCAAGGATTTCTGTCATCAAGTTAGCATGAGTCAAAGAGATCCTGAGGAAAAATCAATGGAGAGCAAGTCTCGTAAGATGAGTGTATTTGAGAAGTGTTATCCTTTTCTTCCATCTTACACGTTTTCCAATACCTTCCAACGCAGAAGAAGCTAACATATGTGAAATCTGAGTGCAATTTTGTTGTAAGTAAGCTGTCTACTCTCTACCCTTACACACCCAGAGGTGGATATATATGCAACTTGCTCTGCACCTGTGAAGTGCCAACATTCTCAGGAAAGATACAGACAAAAATAAGATGTCTATTAATAGAGTATTCAGCAATAACCCCTTAAAAATTAGTTTATCAGTATTTATCAGACATCAAATCTTACCTATAAGAAGCTATAATTCTTATTATTGAAAATAAAAACCAGCCACTTAGGAAAAATGCATAATCACACATACTCACACATAATCACATCTCTAAGCATGTTGAATAGAAGGACTGGCATAGTTATCAGTCTCTATATTTCACTGTCAAAAGATCAAAGGCACTAGGGACTTAGGTATGAATATAGACTAGACCACTATTAAAAAGAACCCAAACAAATCCAGAACTTGTCGGACTCCCAGCCCAGTCTCCAGTGTTTGCTTCTAGAAAGCCAATTCACAGCTTATTCTGCCCAACAGAGCTCAGTGAAGTCACATCTGTCAAGGACACAATAAAAGGACTTGTCTCAAATACCCAACTTTGCCACAAACATTAATATCTCTGCTTGTGTTGGTGCAGATTCAGGAGAGTACACTTAGAATAACATAACCTATTTTTATGGAAAGCTGGTGAGTTTTATTGCTATACAGAGCCTATGTGAACACATGTTAAATCAGATTTTTACTGATATAACTACACAGGGGACACACACACACACACACACACAGATTCCACAACCCATCTCTACCAAAAGTGGTTTATAAAAGCTTCAAAATCACATGCAGTGCTCAACCCATGTTTGTCACCTATTGGGAGCTGCTGTTCAGTGGAGGTGGTTCAGCTCAGAGGAACTGTTGCATGTCATTGCCATGGCAATGTGGATGTGGCTTCCTGGATGACGCAATCTGATAGTCCAACTGCTCCGTGAACTCCTGTTCTGCCTGGAACTAAAAGCCATGCTGAGAAGGATTAGTACTTTCATTTCTTCAACTGCATGGTTGAAGAAATGAAATGGGAAAAGCTGGGACAGTCTTAATTCTTCATGAGAGGCTTTAGCCTTAAGTAAAACCTCTAGCTAAGGTTATATGAAAGGTTCAAGAAGGAATATTGGATGTTTTGCAATGAATCTGAAAACAATGTGTCTCTAGAGTTATAAAATTTCTGTCACAGACTATGGTTAAGTCTTTAAGGAAAAAAAATAAAAGATTTATATGAAAACCAGCATCTTTTCTAGGCTAATAAAATGTATTTTGAATCTTTTTCTGTCTTTCTGAGATATGCTTCCATCTTTTGTAAGCTTTTTTGTGCATTCTGTACTTGATGTATTTGAAAAATAAACTTGCTTTATGAGTGACTCTCAGTTTATGTCAGCACTTTCACAGTGTAAACACAGAAAGCTTTATATAATGTAGGTTATGTTTAAAATAAGTGTCTTTCTCAAGCTCGCAAGTATGCCTTTTTTTCCATTAACTATATGAATCTTAATGAGGTCAGAATCACGGTGTAAAACCGCAATAACAATGAGCTGAACCATGCCAGTGCCTCCTGTTTCTTCCCACTCTCGTTTTGGACTGAGCTCTGTTTCAGTTGACACAGTCATATACCCAAATATGCTGCAAGGGCTTAGCAATCACACAACGATAGCCCAGTGTAAAGCACTGGCCACTGAATCACTTCCTTGTAATTTCCAAATTACTGAGTTAATCTTTAGGGTTTTTTTCTTGATTTCAGCCTGTTAAGAAATGCCTGTCAACAGGAGTAGCAATTTCTACTCATTCCTCCAGTTGCTTAACAACCTTTACAGATTTTGTTTTCACAATAATATTTTCTTTTCAGATTTGGTTTCTGTACTAACCAATCATCAGGTTAATGCAAAAAAATAATAATATCCTTCTTTTAGCAATTACACAGCTTCCTACTATTTCAATCCCTTTGTTATTTTCTAAACAAATGCACAACATTTTTCTTTATTATTTCTCCATTTACCACAAGCTGTGTTACAGGTCCTAACAATTCTCTTGGAGTGACTTTACACTTCTTTGATTTCTGTTAGTTTTGAATCAGCATTCATAAATGTAGCTGTACAATCCTTGGATTGTTATGTTTTGGTTTCTTGACATTTCATCACATTTCTTTCCTGTTGTATTGGTTTTGCATGGCCTGCCAGAACCAATAACAAGGTCACTCCTGGGACATCAGTGTTGGTCAGCAAGCTCCATGGGACAAAAAGCATGGCACACACTCCTTCTACTTCATGTTACATGTGTGAGGAGTTTTTAAACTTTTTAATTTCCATTTCTAATGTCAGCCACAGAAATCTCCCAGTACTGTTTTGTGTGTGTTTTACCAAAAAAACAGCTTTCCAGGGCTTATCAAGCTATGCTCTGTTTTGAAATTCTTATGTGAAAATGTATTGCTCATTAAGAACTCACTGGTCACAGTGGTACTTCTTCTATTCCTCAGTCATCTCTTTACAGGTCATACAATATTTCTCACAGGAAAAAAAAAGTGTTTCAGGAAGCTAAATATCTTCACCAACCGAATAGGAAATAAATGATTTTTCACCTTGATTGTCTTCAGTGCTGTGGCCAATAAAAGCTTGTCACTTGCTTTTATGTATAAATTCTAAGTCTGTCATCTCTTTCATGAAAGGCTAGAGCACCCAGTCATCCATATGTGGCCATTTCTTGCTTCTGTTGTACCTGACTTTAGCCTGCTCTCCCATCTGTCAGTCTCCTCTTGTCACTTCAAAAGCAGAATCTCAAAGCATTCTGGAATGTGGCTTTTTCTCAAGTGACATCTCAGGGTTGAGAGACACTTGTGAATATAGCTAAAAGGTACCACTTCACTACTGAGCTCAGTCTCTAATTTCTCTGCAGGCGATGCTGCTGGTAAACTGACAAGTGGTTTGAATTCTCCTTGACAGAAGGTTCTAGAAATGTAACAGCCCAGAGTCACAGCAGCTCAGAATGGCCAAAGTAACACTGAAAAGCCAGATAAATATTTAAGAAACAAAAGCTACCTCACCTACATGGAATAGTTTGTTTATGTAATACGATTTATGTCACAAACTGCAATTTTAAGAGCAGGAAATGCTATTTTTTTTTTATCACAGTATTGTGGTAAACACAGGATTGTGTTAGCATGGTACCTTCACTGCTGTTTAGAAATCCAGATTTTTTTTTTTTTTGCCTGTCTGGATCTTTAGCTAGGCAAGTCCCACATTGATGTAAAACATGCTTTTGCAATTATCTCTCTCCTTTTTTTTTTTTTTTATTAGAAGAAATAAACCCTGAAAATTACCAATTTGCTTCCTATCTTGTCAGCTCCAGGAGGAGATCAAAGGATGACTATTAATATAAAGACTTGGGTGCTCTATAGACAAAACTTGTTTCTTCATTGCTGTTTTCCAATACTCAAGAGTTTATTCGAAGAGTCTCATGGAATATTAATTTTAATTGTCAACTAAAGATCTTTTGAGATCCCTACAACACAACAGTGTAGAAGAAATGGCCTGTATTAATTTTCTAAGAAAGTCCTTTACTGAAAGTCTGGACCAAGCAAGGTCACAGAAAGATTGATTTAAGCTAATGTTGAAATGTGGAAGCACAAAAATTAGAATAAATACAGGTTATGTGATCAAAGGGGTGTGACATTTCTCCTTTAAAGTTAAAATCATGTAAGACTTAATGAAGAACACAGCAAAAATCACAGCTAAAGGGGCTATACCTAGCAAAATGTCAGACATCCAGAACTGAGTGTGCATCAAATACTGCAATCATGTTTATACACGGGGGTTGTTTCACTGATCCATCATTGCCACAGATACAACCAGGAGTTCAGAAGAAGATTTGGCATAATGGAAGTCTCACCATCAAGCATTTAAAATAGCTTAATGATCTCCTCTTTTGCATAGTACACACCTTGGTTCAAGCACCAAGGACAATGCTTGTTTGCATTACTAAATTAGATCTGTTTGACACAAACTGGATGTGCACTGTGGCAACAAAAGTTAAACCAATCTCTATTGTGAACAAAATTTTTAAAAAAATTTATTTTTAAAGCTTAAATTAGAAATTATTCTCCTCTGTATTGACTGACACCTCTAAAAATCACCCGTTACTTAATATTATGACTATGACTTTAAAATAGCAAATAAAAAGGAAAAGAATTCAGTAGAAAAAAAATATGATCACGATGCAGCTAGACGGGCGGAAGAGTATAAAGCAGCAAATCTGGCTTCTGGATGAGAGATTATTCTGCAAAATGTCTGTATTTTGGTCAGTGCAGGTGATATGCCTAGTTAATTGGTGAATAGAGCACAGCACTGAAATCAATGAAAAACATTGGTAACAGATGAGAACGTAGTTGGTGATCCACATACTGAGTATAGAAAAACTGATATGCTTATCTAGGAGATTATGTGATACACCTGCCCATGATTATAGGGGGACTGAATTCAATGGCTCAGGTCTCTTCAAGTTCTACACTTCCAAAAAAATGGTACAGGTATTTTAATTAAAAAGAAAATATGCAATCTGTGACACAGTGTTATAACTCTAGTAATTTCAATGGGTGGTCACTATTTCGCTTCTCATTAGCAGGAAATTGTCAAATAATTTAATTTGTATGCAGAAAGGCTTCAGGTTTGGTCCTTCCTATGAAAAACATCAGTGGAAAATGATAATCTTGTATATGAACTTCTTAGGGTCTCTCTATTATGGATGGATGGATAAGTTCTTTGAAATGCTTTGATACTGCATGGTTTACGCTTCTGAAAAATAACCTTTGTACAATGTGCTTTAATGTAAAGAATTTTGAAATCCTTGAACAGTAGAATACAGTTGTACAGCTACAGAACGTGTCAAATGTAGAAGTGCACGTTCACAACCCCTTTAAGGTGGACACTGAATTTCTGTTTGTAAATGTGTACAAATGATACTGATCAAGATCTGTAGTACCTATTGCATCAGAGGCAATAATTAATAAGTTAACAGTCATCTTAATGAGGAGAAAAAGTAATTATTTGTGAAGAACTAGTAAAGAGGACTAAAAATAGCTCATTAGTGTAAAAAAAAAAGATTATGAGAGGATTAGGACTAACGGCCCTAGAAATTAACTTTTTTGATTATTTCCTGAAATATCCTCTCAGTTTGACACTACCAGCTGGGATGCAGAATACAGTGTCTAAGCAAATAAAATTGTTCACCTCTCTTGTGCATATTCAGTCTTTGCCTCTTGCCACTTTAATATAAATTGCAACACTGACTCCTCATTAACCACCTACTACACCGCTTCTCTGATAAACCCAGCACTTTTGTCATTATTACAAACTGACAAACCTTGGCCCACCCTGAAATTTACTGCATCTCTGACTGTGAAAACTGAGAAATATTGGTAGCAACTTTTCAGAGACAACTAGCTCTCCATGTTTTTATTATGCATTCCCATGTTCTGGGAAACACTCCTGAGCGTAGAATTTAAAGTAAAATAATAAGTATGAGTTTTAGCTAAAGTAAGTTTTCTACAGTGTAAAAGAAGGTTTAAAACATCATGATTTTAACTTAATTTAGTATAACTGTAAAAGAAAGCTGATGCTTTATTCTAATCTTCCAGATGAAAGTAAGTGCCAGCACTATGTCAGGAGAAGTTTACAGTGCCAGCGATTTAGAACGAATTCATCCCCCTGCTTGGGAGGAAGGGATGAACCTCTTTTCCACTGCTAGGAAAATACCACTGATTCTGAGAGAGTAATTGCAGATTTACACCACAGTGCCTCAGATCAGAGTATGGCTTGTAATAAAGCTTCAATGTGTTTCAGGAGTGAAGACGCTTCTTCAAAGACTTTAAGATAAAGCACATGTTTTAGAGCTTTATTTAGCCAGGTTTCATTAAGGCTGAGCTTCAAGGAACTTGAGTGTCAAAGGTGACTTTCTATCAAAAAACAGTTTTCTCTTGCTCTTATATAATATTATATCACAAAGCACCCAGGATTTTGGACCATTTCTCTCACACTGCTTCCTCTCTGCCTTTTCTCATGAGTAGGGATGCTGCATAGAGGCCACAATGACTGGGCTTCTCCATCTTCACCCTTCCACCCTCTTCTTCCTCAACAGCCTATGGTTCACCAGGATGCTTAAAACCTGCATAAGACTTTGCCCCAGCGAAAGCCCTGACATCCACCCCTCCCCAAACTGCAGTGGTGGAGAGGAGCCCTGTACAACACACCAGATGCTGGGTCCTTCTAGAGGGAGGAAATTGTGATGGTGGGACATGGATGTTTTAGAGCAAGAGGGGAATGGCATGAGCATCAGGAGCAAGGAGAAGAGCCTGGGGTGAAAGTGTAGGCCCCACTGCCCTGAAAACCTTTCCACCTGGGGAAGGAAACTTTATCACTCGTTTAACTCTCCTTGGACACAATCCAGCTCACAATTATTTTTCTTTTCATGGATGTTTTTCTCCTCACTCCTCAGCTTCCATAAGGCAAACCCATCCATTTCTGTTAGATAGCATGGTGTGTCAGTTTTCTGGCATTTGAGTTAAACAGTAACCATAAAGAAGGCTTGTGAGAGACAATAACTGTTCCTGATGTCAAGTCTTTCCATAGTAGGGAATGACTTTTAAATAACTTCTTTGAAGAATAAAATAGAATAGTTTTGTGGTAATTGTTTTATTTCCATGGAGAAGTGGAGGAAAAGCTATTGGTCTTATATTCTTTACCATGACAGCTTGAGGATGTGCATAAGTATTCCTGTTTCTGCCTTCATTCATTTTAATTTTTCTTTCCCATTTATCTTAATTTTGGTTTTGGTTTCCTTCTCTGTTTCTCTATGAATTGTTGTATTTCTTTTATTTTTGGAGCTTTATTCCAAGCCCTTTGCTCTCAGCTGCTCTCCATGCCCTGTTTTCCTGGATGGCACTCACTCAGCTTGTTAAACACTCTCCCTCCCATTGACTTCTTGGTGCAGAGATAGTTGGTTACAAACCTTTGATGACAATGGCAAATTGTCTCTGTCTGTGTAAGATGTTCACTCCAAGACTCAAGGATAGCCATTTTCAGAGAGAGGGTCAGTAATTTTAAGGGCAAACAGAGGCTGTCTCTTACAGACAACTGCACTCAAAGACAAAAATGCATTTGTTCATCAACATCTATCTATTTCAATCCAATCTCCCCTTACACCTTTGGGGAAGGGTGGAAGAACCTTAAAAAGGATGAACAAATAGGCAAACCAAATTCATATGCAAAGTGGTAAGATGAACTGGTATTTCAAAGGCATGCCTGCAAAAAAAAAGGGGGAAAATATTCCAGTAACAGAGAAGAGGTGATTTGATGGAGAATACTATGATCCCAGAAGAGGAGGCACATTCTACGTCAAACACTTCAATAGATGTTTTTGATAGTAATTTTCTGAAAAGGGGTTTATTCTGATTCCTTTTATTTTCTGTTTTTTCCTTTTTGCATTACTGTATTTTGCCTTTGCCAGGCGTGACTCATACGCACAAAAATGTCTTTATCACAAATGAAACACATTTTCAGATTTACATGCTGACTTAGCCAAAACTCAAAGCTTTTGACTTTTAAAGTTTTAAAGTATTTGTAATGATGGCAGGAAGGTCTGATGTGCTTGAAGATATGAGGCTCATCATCAAGGAAGCAGTAAGCTCAGGTGAAGGCATAACAAACCATTTTTCCTCCATGACTGGGTGACCCTGTACTGAGGTGTAAAGGTCTGGTTACATACACACCACTGAGCATGTATCCATGGGACCAACGCTGGAAATAACACTTCTTCTGCATTGTGTGGCCACATAAATAACAATTTGTGCTTTAGAACAAGAATGTCATATCACTTGGAAAATATCATAGTATTTTGGCAAGTAATATTGGAAACTGGGAAGCATAAAAGGAAAATATTACCCCACATGGCCTGGTGCTGCTACTCCTTCCCTGTGTGAAAAGCAGGATGCTGGGCCAAATACCCTGCTGTTACTCCAACTGGGGAAGCAAGTTCCACATCAAAAATTTAAGATATTTTGCCAGTAATTTTTGTATTTGCTGCTGAGGTGGAATCTGGACTGTCTGATCACATATTCTTATTACAGTGGATAATTCACATATACTAAGCTTTATATGTAGAAGTGATTGACAAACACAGAGTACAATAAAAAAATAATGCTTGGTAGGAGGTAAGAGTATGTCCTCTACTTCAAGAGTTACCACGCCTGAGTTGGCAGGTCTGGTGCACCAACATTTCTAGAAATTACTGCAGCCTCATTCACCTGATGTGGTGAAGAACCTCAAACTGAGAACCTCAGTGCTTCTTAAAAGCCATAGTCCTCCCCCTGAGAGACTGTGGGGACATGTGAGAATTTCCTATTAAAATGGAAGTGGGAAGAAGAAATGAACAACACAAGAAAATATTCAAGAACTGGTCACAGTGCAGCGTGCCTCCACCAAGGACAGTCTGCACATTATCTCCTGGAGGCACAGAGCAACAAAAACTTTCTCCTTGTTCTTAGGGCAGCTATAGGCTACACATCTTTCTCCATGGACTGCTGCAGCTATTGCCAAGAGCTGTGGCAAAGGAAGCACACTAGTATCAAGCACTGTAATGCTGAACTAGCAGATAATACCAAAGCACCTACATTTTCTTGTGCTCACTCTCCTTTTCTTTCTTTCCTGCTTGTTATCACAACTATGCCATGGAGAGTTTTCTTTGAAGCATTCTTCTAAACACAATAGACAGCATACATTATTTATCCTAATGGAATAGTGTGCAAGGCACCCACCATATCTCACTTCCTCTGAATAACTTCAGAAGAGAACAGAGCAAGATAAAAACAGGCTACATTTTTATAGTCAGAAAATGATGAAACCTCACAGAAGGCAATTCTCATGTGTATGAGGTTGCAGAAGTAGGAGCAGCAGGAGCTAGAAAACCCAACTTTGTTTTCTCCTGTGCTACTGAGTCATTGAGGGAGCCGGGTCCAGGTACTTACAGACTGACCCACATACAAATCCAAGAGCAATGCGTAATTAAGACAACTTGTTGGGAAGGGCCCTCAGATCCTGACTATCTCTACAAAGATGACTGAAAGTTACTTCTGTTTAAAAATGGTTGTGTACTTTCTCTGTCTCAGACTCCCAGTTTATGTAAAATTTTCACACCTATGAAGGAGTGAACCCCTATGAATTTTTTGGTAAAATGAACTGCACAAATGTAAACTACTCCTTGTATGAGAGAACTGTCAACACTGGGAATTTGACTTCTTTACACATCAGCAATAAGGCATTTTTATAGAGGTTCCACCATTTAAAGGGCAGAGAGCATTTACTAGTGTAAATGAACAGTACTGTAAATGAAGACTGCCATTATTCTGTTGGTATGAAAGCAGCAGCAAACATGCTTCCTCAGTTTAGTTTTGAATTCTGAGCAGAGCTCGTATTTCACACAGTAATAGTCAGTAACTTCCATGGACAGGGAACATAATTACAGTGTCCTAGCTCCAAATGGCTGAAGGTTGTAAAGGATAATATATAGCATCTGCTGAATCTGCAGAAGAAAAAACCTAACACAATAAAGAGCTCCCTACTGGCACACTCCTCCTTTTTCAGAAGGACTTTCCAATAGGCACACAGGCAGGTGTTTTTTGATGGTTATATCTCTGCAGTTGGTTTGACAACAGCCTTTGACAGCTGTGATGACAGAATGGGAACAGACTATCCTCTCAGTTATTCCAGGTTTTAAAATCCAGTCATGCAAAAGCTAGGAAAGTTTGGAGTTACCCTTTCCTTTTGTGCAGCAAATTCCTCCTAGTGCCGTCTGAAGGATAGATACCACTCATCCCATAAGGATTTCTGGAGTGCAGAGATACTCACATTTCCACAAACTGTTCACGTGTGTTTTCCAGAAACTCTTTCTGTTACAACTTCTGAACAAGAAACACCAAAACTACAGTCTCGTTCTGTGAGTCAGGAGCTGCAGAGCTCAAGACAGTAGCACATGCTTCCAATCACCCCAGTCATAGAACACTGTGAACAATTATGATCTGATCAAGTTCCTTTATTCAGCCATCTGCAATTCTCCCCAGATGTTCTAGATTTATGGAATATTCCAGTGGCTGGTGCCATAATCAACCTTTGCTTTTAGATGTTCTTAATCCCAACCATGCAATAGGGAACCTTAATTAGTGACAAAGGCACTGTTCCTCACACCTCTTTGGGTTAGTGCACTGTTAAAATACAAAATGCTGGATTGTATCTGACTGCATAGCATTACAGGGTGATGCCAAGTTACCTTTCAGAATTTCTTCCAAGAAGCTGACTCTGAAGGTGAAGAATCCTTTAATGAAAGGGAACTCTGCCCTGAAGATCCTGTCCCTGCAGAGGCTGTGCTCACCAATGTTTCATTACAAATATCATCACCTCCTGGACTCTCCATGGCTTCTGTAGTCACAGAGATGAGTACAATCACTCCAATAACTTTGGCCAATGTCATGAGCAATCCTGAACATTTAAGCCAGGACCTTGGGAGAGGAGACAGATGGAGAGCAGGAACAGCACAGGAGTGCCAAGGGTCTGTGCTCCCATCAGAGCAGGTTTCTCAGTAGATGACCAAGTCTGAAGTTACACAATCCATATCCAATTAGTCTGCTTGGATCAATCCAGACTCTAAGAGTTCCTAAATCTTTACGAACTTCCAGAAATCTTTAATTTCTGTTATCTAGGACAGACTTTTATAGTTTACATCATCTCTGTCATCAGAAAAGCACTCTAGTTGCAATAATTCTTCACACTGTACTTCACTGCAATTTATTTATTTGACTGGAAAGGAAAGGATAACTGAGAAAGAGAGCTTTTATTGTGATGTGCTCTTTATTGCAATGCTTCCCACATCCATGCCCATTTGTATTCCATCACCTCTGGGTTATGAGCAATTCTGTCAATGGGGATTGTCATGGCTGTAAAGACTTAACTCCTAATACCTTCAGATTAAAGAATTTTTCCCAGGCACTTTTTTTTTGTTGTTCATATTTTCATAAGGGATAACAGTTAAGGGGGTTTAGAGGTTCAGTGATCTCTCATTGCCAATCCTATTTGCTTGTTTTCTTTGCCAGGAAGGTGATAAAATGTATTTAACCTGAGCCCCTCTGCAAGATCAGATTTTCTCTACTAAATGTTCTCTTGTCTCATCTCTAGAGTGAAACTTGGCACCAATTTCAGCAGAGGCAGAACTGAGCTGTAAACCCCACTCTCCTTTAGTACCATTCATATGATCATACAGGTATTCAGGATACAGATTCAGATTATAAAATTGTCCCAAGAAAGCCACCAGCTTTCATTGTTTCCTTCAGCAGTTTGAACCATGGGAATATTGGCTAAATTCTTTATGGTATATTTGGCTGATGTTGGGATGAAAAGTAATTTCCTTTTTGTCATAGGAAGACTGATGAGATTGAGAGTATTGTGTTCTGTAGGCATCTGGATATGACCTCTGTATAACCTAGCTCCCCAGCACCCAATTCTGACTTCACCTGGACTAAAGAAAGGCCTGGTGGCAGAAATTGCTTCTCACTGTCCCAGAACATGGAGTTGGGGCAGAAAGAAAAAAGTCACAGGTGCAGAAAGGGTAAGGTTAAATCAAAGAAGGTTTACATAAATAAAGAAGTTTGTGGATGGTCAGAAAAAAGTATGAGAGAAGAAATACAAAGAAATTAGAAGGGTGACAGGGAAAAGACTGTAATGTCAGGTTAGAAGCATCTTGTGTGTTTCCAGGTGAGAGTGGTTTTCTTTATTTAGTTGAAAAAGTCAACCTAACCTTCCATTCTCAGAGAAAGAATGAACCCAGACAACTTTCAGTTTACAGTTTTCAGCTAACCCTACTATTGATGTTTCATTTCCTACAAAATAGTGGGCAGTCACTAAAACATGGGTATGCTTTGTACACAAACACCAAAGGTCATCAAATGAACCATCCTCTTTATCCCACAGCATAATATAGTCAGAAAACAGTTGCAACAGTGATCAGAGAGATCTGTCTGAAATTTTTGTCTGGTGCTAGAGACACATGGATCTGGGGTATGCTATATACATGAGGAAGCAATGACAGAGGAATGGCTGGGATGTTCTTACGGAAAAGAAAAAAAAAGTGTATTATGCTGACCATACTCTTTTCTTGGCCCTGTGGGCTACACTCAGCTCTGTTATAGTGACATAATTTACAACAAACTTGATTTAAACTGGTTGCATTAAGGCAACTGGGAATACTATATGGCCTTTAATGTTCTTAAGTTTATTTTGCAGTGAGAGCATGATGGTTTCTGTATAGGCATATGCTGCTGAAATGGGAAATAGGTGGGCTGTTTGATGAGTCTGTCAGCTGGCAATCACTACTTGGACTGCTTCAATGTAAATATAATTTTCTCAGACTTCAGTACTCTGGGTCCAAGTCTCTTTTCTGTTAGTATATACTAATCTATCTAATTCTTGTTATTATTTATTTTCATCACAACCAGAAGACAATCCTGACCTTTATTGTTTATCCACAGGATGTATTTAGACAGCTTGCAGAAAGTGATGGTGAGAAATTTTCCTAGTGCCACCATTTTATTTCTATGTTTCTCCTCCCCCTTTACAGAAGTTCAGTGTCTCAGTGCTGCACCATGAGGAAATGTGCATTTCCAAGCAAAGTCCCTGGGCAGTTTTCACTTTGTAACGACAATAAAAGTCAGAAGTCATGCTTAATTTCTTAAATCAGATTTTCACTGTTAAATCCCACATTAGATGATGTTATAGTTAATAATCACATAATCAATAGACAATGCTCCTAGTTGGATGTGCATGTTTCTTTTGGGTTAAATTTGCTCATTTAATTTCTTCTAGAAACTTTTCTGCCTGTGGTGATCTTCAAAACAGCTTTTCTTAATGTGTAAAGTTTTGAAATCTAATTTGTTCCTGTTTAGTATTAGACTCTCATTTTATTCTGATTATGTACATACACACCTGAAAATCAGCCTGGTTTGGTTTACCTTCTAAAACTGCTGCTGCATTCCTGTGCTTTATACCTATGGTCAGTGTGAATTAGGCATTTGGAATCTTTCTGTCACTCAAAGTTTTTAACTCTATTTATTTGAACATCTCTCATTGACATTTCTGCTTGTCTGATGGTTTGCAAGATGTTTTCTTTTTCACAATCCCACTGTGCAATTGTGTCACTTTCCATGAAGCAAGTGTTTACTACTGTCAAATTATCTACCTGTACAGAAGGAGCAGTGGGATCTGCATGCAGTGTTAAAGTTCCTTTTTTGCTCCCTTCCAGTGGTAGTGGAATTTTATACCATAACTGCAAGCATTTAGGTCTATGATAATTAATCTCAAAAGACCGTAACAAGTCTGGCAAGTAACATTTGGGGGTATTATAAGTACTGCACACAACATGCTTTCTAAGCAGCAACTAATAGCAGGCACTATTAAGCAGTCACAAAAAACACTGGCCACATTTTCTGGAGAGGATCCATACCACTGACAACTTCTCACAGCTACCCTTCTGCCTCCTACTTGCCCTGTGTTTGTGCTATGGAGCCACCTCATCTCAGGGAACATTTAAAGAAGCAGTTTCCACTGGAGTGAAATTCCCAGTCAGCCCAAGAATCCCCTGGCGCAGATCCCTCTGGCAAAACACGGTCCCCTTCCTCACTCCCCTGCAATCACCCCACACATGGGCAGACAGAGGCATCTCCCACCTCTGGGCTGCAGCTGCTGCTCAGGAACGTTGGAGCAGAGCTGCGGAGTCAGACTGAATGGCCGTTCCATGCGGGGCTCTTTCCACCCAGCACACTTGTAGTACAATTAAAGGAGTGCCTCCCCTCCTCCTCCTCCTCCCCCCTGGCTCTTGTAGTATCTGAATGTGAACTTCTCCCTTAGATAGATAAACACTTGTACCCATATGTATACCTCTGGCCTTTAAGGACTTTATTCTGGTGCCTTTTTTTAGGATTTTCAGTTTTACCTGTCAGTTGCACTCACCACAGGCTGGCATTTCTTTTTCACCTGTATCGGGGGTGGCACATTATCTAAGACACATGTTTTTCAACCCACTTACCTAATTTCAGCAGAACTGGCATAAGCTGCTTTATTAGCAGTATTTATACAACACATTTGCAATACACACTTTAAAAAATTATTTCTCTTTTGTAAGCAGTAGTACTGGCATGAGGTTCTGATTTCAGGTAAAACAACCACTGCCCACTATAGCCCCTCAGCCAGTCAAACAGTCAAAGAAAGCAAAGCAAAACAAGCCAGTCAGACATTATCAGAGAGAATGGTGATTATAACAAACAACAATACAAGGGCAAAATGCATGGCTATTCAGAAACTGTCTTTTGGGGAATGAACAAGAGATCTGGAGCCATTTTTCACTAGGTTCATGAGAAAATGTCAGCACACAGATGCTACTGTACTGTCAGATTGTATCTTAATTTGGCCAAAGGGGACCCAGGCAGTCACCCCTCACAGACATTTTTAAAGGCCCATTACAAATCTGATTTATTGGTTGCTAAGAATCTCCCTGCTATAGTCTGCAGATTTTGCATGACATGGAGCTGAAATCCAGTTACAGATAAAGATCTGCTTCTCTGTATGATCTAAATCCATCTGAATTCAGTATTTCTTGGGCATCGGTCAAGCCTCCCCCGGTTTGCCCACCCCCTCTCCTCCTAATACCTTAAGGCAGTTTACTTCGGAATGAAGCAGAGCATTAACCTGTATAAAATTGCTAATTTGTATACAACTCTCTTGCTGCCATGGGGAAAAAAAAAAAAAAAGAATAAAAGGAAATTCCTTTTGTTCTAAAGAGGCAGAGAAAAAATTTCAGGAACAAAAGAAATGCATCTGCCCAGCAAGAGAAATGAGAAATTGCTGGGATATGTTTTAGATATTTAGGCATGCTGCTGTTAACAACAACCATTCAAATAAAAATGCTAATTTGCTCCTGTTCTTTGATATTTAAAAAAAATCTGTTGGCTTTTTCCTCAAAAAAAATAAAAATCCCTTGCCTGCTGTGAAAAGCCAAAGATCATACGAGTGAGATATATTTGGAATTACTGAAGAAACACCATTCAAACTTGCTCTACTCGAACTGCCCATTGTTACAATTCAGACAATGTACAACAACAAGCACAGCTCAACTTCGAACCGTGTCCCCGTCACAAGGAATTCAAAGTCAACAGCTCTTCCTATTTCCATAAACTCACCTCCAAAGCCTTCATTTGCAGCTTCTCTGGCAAAAATCTACTAGCATGGGAACAGTCATCTGACAATTGTTACAGAAGCACACAGCTTGTCTTAAAGCCTTGTGTTTCATGAAGGAACTATTCTAAACAAAGAAAACATCAAAAGCTACACAAGGATCGCTCACAGCAAGTCCAACTCAGCCCAAGTTTGGGTTCAACATCTGTCTGAACACAGTAGTGCCTCCCATCTTGGTTTTGTTCTGTGGGATTAAACCCCACCTAATCTCTTTAAGAGACCCCAACTCAGGTTCCAGCTATACTGCTTTACAGATCCAGAGAGAAAGAGAAGGAAAAAAAGGCAAGAAAGAGAAGGCAGCGCCTATCCCACCTTTCCATGGCTCTCATCCCGTCTGTCTTCGCATGATCTGCAAACCACCTGTACTGGATCCAGCCCATTCTGGGGACAGAAATTATCTTCCCGGTAGGTGTAGTCTCAGCTGTGCTTTGATTTTTCGGCACGAATGTCTAGAATCTTCTGCTTAAGCCAGACACAGCAACACAAAACTGCAGCTGAGCTCTTTTGTTTTGCCTCTCTCCGGGGCTGAGGCAGCGGCGCTCCCGGCGCTCCCGCTCCCTCCGCCCCCGGCAGCGCCGGAGCGCTCGGCTCCGCGCCGGCCCCCGCAGCCACCACCTACCCCAGCCGACCCCGCCGCCGAGGTTCCTCCGTCAGGGGCAGCTTCGGGGGGCGGTCAGGTGATCTTCCGGTTAAAAACCGAGAGGATGCTCGGGGACTGAGCGCACGGATCCGTGGTGGGATTCAAACTAGCCATTTACATTACAAAGCAGGGAGGGAAATAGGGCTCGGAGGAGATCATCAGGCATCCTTCTGCTTCCCAAATCTCCGCTGGCAATCCACACAGGCAGGCACAGCGCAAAGATACGCAATTAAACTTTCCAGTGGCAATAATCATACATAGTTTGGATACCATGATACTCCTAAATATTTAAAATTAGGGGCTTATTCCTAAATAAACAATTTTTTTTTCCCCCCCCGATGCTATGCTGGTTCTGTATCCCTTTACAGATTCTTTCCAATTGTACCTTTTTTACAATACAATCCTTAAATATTTATGCTGGAGCCATATTTAATTTCTCATCAGCAAAGGGACCCTGCTCAACTAAAAACAATTACTAGTTCTTTATTCACATTATTATATTGCAATTCAAAGTATCTTTGATGTAAGGGCCATTATACTTAAAAGTGACTCTGAATTGTAGCCTATCCAATAGCCCTGTTCCCTGGGATTACCCTGATTAAAGCTACCATACGTTCAGGGCTTTGGAATTTAGGCTCTAAAAGACAGAAAGAACTCAGATTCTATGAGAATCCTAGTTATTGCCAAGTAATAAGAAATACCCAAGTATTGTTGCAAAGGTCAGAATTACTTGCAAACAAGAAAATCATATGGAAAGAGACTGTGAGTGTTGATAAAATACTGCATTTTTAACCCTAGCTGCCATTAAAAAATTTCTACCACGTTTAATGAGACCACAGTTTCACCCAAAATATTCCTTTGCACTCATTATAGAATGGTAGCAAATAGGAAACATCTGCAAAACTAGGCACAAAGGGTAAAGTAGGCATCCACATTTAATCAGTCTTTCTGAGAAACTAAACGTGTAGATGTAATGTATCATCTATTCCAGAAGAAATCTAAATCCATTTTCCTATGACCATGTTTTTAAAGACTCAGGTCTTTAAACACCAGAAAGCCTACTTACCCATCCACCATCCAACACAGGCACTTTTAATGCTTACCAATGCTTCCAACAACATATAATAACCATTTACTCATCTTGTATTAACTCCACAGACACTTCAGTTCCTCTGGCACTACACCCAGAATGCAGATTTCCACCTTTTACTTTCCATGCTATCACTCTTATGATGTAAGGTAATTCTTTTGGTAAGTACACAAAGGAGCAGTCTGGATTTCTTCTAGGATACTGAGGTAAAAAACTTATATGAGAGATCATGGATTATCTTCACCATATTATTAGGCTACTATTATGTCTACTAGATTGACACTAAAAGTTCTCTCTTGCTCTGACTTTCAAGAGACTTAGGTTTTTAACCCTGACACATTCTTTTCAGTAATGCTCTAGTAGGAGTGCTTCACATCTTTCCTATCATAGACAAAATTTTTGCCATAGTCCATGAGCTTTTGGCAGAAGCCAAGGCAGACTTGAAGGGGCTGGTAAAACTCCCATAACTATTATATATATATATACATATATATGAGACTTGATTTCAAACCAGGCTTCATGGGAAAGAAAAAATCACCAGACTTTTACTTTGCTACATTTGATTTAATTATGTATTTAAACAAAAATGTCAAAAGTGGGACTCTTGTCATGCCCTCATAAGAATATCCTTGTAGAAAGATATCTAATGACTGGTGCACTCTTAACACTAGAAGATGTTTATGATGCTCCCAACAGTGAAGGCCATAGGAACCAACAGAAGATGGAAACAAAACAACTTCATCTCAATTGTTTATGTTTCTGGTTACAAGTGGAATTCTGCAGTTCTTTTGGGCACTTTGAGTAGCCACATATAGTTACTCTATTAATAGTTTTCTCCTTTCACCCTGCTGAAGCCACAATAGTGCAAGAAGAGAAGAGACATGTCATGTGAACAGGCTAGCAGGGCCAGCCAAGCTACATGTCTTTAGAACTCAAAATTGCACATATATTGTTTTCTAACTTGGATACCGTCAACATTTTTTTATTGCTATAAAGTCAACATAAAACTTGTTTCTAGTTAAAAAATAGGCCTAAACTATCATTGCTGAAAAAGCAAATAGAAACAGATCATCCCGCCTGGTACTTAAGAGTAGTTACAATAGTGTGTAAATCATGGGACTACCCAAAAAAATTTCCAATGTAGTCAGCTGCAAGAATGCAGTTGTGTCATTCTGCACAGAACTCCCATTGAATGTGATGAGTTTCTTGACAAGCAAGAGGATCACATGTTACGTACACTTATTACAGACATCAAAATGTTCACTTTAGCAAAGCTGAATACAGTAGTGCTTTTCAAAAAGCAAATGCTGTGGTCACCAAGCAAAGTATGGCTTGCAACTCTCAAAAGAAAGTAATTTCATTTCTAAGAAATAGAGCAATGATTTTAGGCTTCCAAAAAAAGCCTTTTATAATGTCTGGGCTGCCATACACACTGACAGGAACAAGACATTCAGACTATACATGTTGATGCAGTAAAAAGTACAGGTCTAATCCACTGGAAGAAACTGGAGGATTATCTTCCATCTAAAGGCTGTATGTATACATGCAAGTAGGTATGTAAATAATGTGTACAGACAGGTATACATAATTAATTAAAACCATGTAATAAATATGGATGAAAGAATGTCTCAACCATGCAGATAACAATTATCTGCAGTAACATTTATCAAAATAAAAATTAGTACAAACTGATACTTTACTCAAGAAGTAAATACAGGTTTTTTAATTATTAATTTTATCACCTGAAATCTTTTGAGAGGAATTTGAGCGTTTCCCAGAAGAATCACTAGTTTTACATCATACTCCTTTAAATATTAGAGCTTTAATTCAAACAACAACACAGACATAATCAAATTATTGAGGCATGACAAAAATAAATTAATGGTCTACTTTGTGATAGAAACGGTCTCAATATTTGCAATGTTAATTTCAAAACAGTAAAAAAATGTATATATCTACATAAAATAACAATAAAAATCCCTATTTTAGTTATAATAATATCACCCTTAAGGCTGGATTTATTTATAAAAGAAGCCATAGAACTAGGTTGCATCTTTTTTACAGTTCATTTATAGGCAAGTCGAAAAGGTATATCCTTAAAAATGAAACTATATTCAATCAGTAAGAAAACAGGTATGTCATGTATTTATGAAGTCTTTTTGAATTTGTGCAGCAAACGGGCACAAATGGCTTCTTTTTCCATTACTCTTTAGATATAGAATTTGCAAGTCTATGTTTCAAAATTAGTTCTAGAGGAAGAAAGCAGCTATTGACTTCAGATCTTTTACATCAATATTACTGATGAGCAAAAATATCCAAGCGCATACAAGTTACACACATAATTTATACAATGGGGCAAACCACAACAAAAATAGATTTTACAGCATTTTAAGCATCTTGCACCCTCAGAAATACTGTAAGTTATAATCAGAAAATTTAACAGGTTTGAGATAGATTTGGTTTGGGTTTTGGCTGTACCTAAAGTCTTTTGTCATCACAGGTTAAAGACTGCAAAGAAGAAAGTCAAAGAAGGCTGAGATGTGGTCTGAATCCAGTTACATTGTAAATAAGCCTTTTGATGTGTGGTCTGACTCATCCAAGAGAAGGCCTCGAATGAAGGCCTTTCCATGGAATGGATTAGTCTTTATCTTTGACTTTAAAATAGACAGAAAGAACTGGGAGATGATTAGCTACCTTAATACAAATATCCTTTGGAATTCATGACCTTTCCTTGTCAAATTATGGGAAGCCACAAGAAGAAACGATGAAAACTTTCCCTTCTTCAAAAACCAGGTGAATTATAAAAATAGAAGCAACAAAATTCCTTTGACAGTGAGGAAGAAATTCACCATCAAGTCTGCTGAAATGCCCATGCTTTTTCTCCCCTGTGGGTATGATGCACATTGCACAGGATTGCATCCAGATTTTTCTTGGTTACTTCCAGTGAGGGAGACTCCACACCCTCTCTGGGCAATCTGTTCCAGTGTTTGGTCACCTACACAGTGAAGAAGCTTTTCCTCATGTTCAGGTGGAACTTCTTGCGCATCAGTTTCTACCCATTGCTCTTTTCCAGCTGCTTGGCACCACTGAAAAGAGCCTGGTCCATCCTGTTGACACCCTTCCTTCAGATGCTTACAGACATTGTTAAGGTCCCTTCTCACTAATCTCTTCTCAAGACTGAACAGGCCCAGCTCCCTCAGCCTTTCCTTTCCTCAGAAGAGAGATGCTCCAGTCTCTCAGTCATCTTCACAGCCCTCCACTGGACCCTCTCCAGGAGCACCAGGTTGCTCTTATACTGAGGAGCCCAGACACAGCACTCCAGATGCACTGGGGCTGAGTAGAGAGGAAACTTACTCCTTTGTAAAGAATTTGTAGAGGGCACAACTCAATCCCATACTATTCAATTTGTGGAGGGTTTGGGGAATGGAATGTACAGCTTTCAGCCAAACTTTTATAAAACTACTTTGCCAACCAGTTCTGAGACTTGTGTCTCAGAGAAGACTGAGTGCCTTCATCTAACTGCTAAATACAGTAGTCTTAATAACTTTGGCAGAAACAAGTGGGTAGCGATGGGGAAAAAATCCCATAAAAATGTCTGGTTATTTTTTTTGAGGATATTAACTTAACTTTCTTGGGATAGTTCAACTGTTTCTCCTTAAGCTTGTAATATTGCCTGTTCAGGCTCATGATGAGAAGGAGAAGATAATTATAGTCCTCTTCAGACAGTGTGTTCATTAAGTGTGTTATTTTGGATAAGTAAGTTTTTTAATTGGTTTCCAGTGCCTGCCAGTAGGACAGTCTATGGTAGCACGGTAGTAAGGATCTGTGCCCCTACCGCTTTCCTCTGTTGGAATTCAATACAGTTTAATTGAATTACAATAGGGGTAACCACAAGATGCCAATTACTGGTTTATTCACAGTGTGGACCTCTTCTTCCAATGGCACTTGATTGACTCAGCACACTTCTCTTATTACAGGACCTCTTCCCCTCTTCCCAGAGAATAAGTACTGTACAAAGATGCCACATTCTTTATTATAAACAGCAGCATAATCACACAACTCCTGTGGCACTGACTGCAAAAATTAAATATCTACCTGGTCCGAGTAGCAGGCATGTGACCGACTTTATTTGAAACTAGATTTGGAATGTCTTCCTGCATCTATGACTTTGGCCATCTGTTGATAGTTTCCCTGTCTGGAACTGGGAAGATACCAATTTTTGAATTATGCAAAACTATCTTTTGTCTGATAGAAAAAAAAAATTAATTTTATTTGTTCATTTGAGAAAATAAACAGAATAGTTTGGAAAGAATCTTCCTAGATTTCCAGTGTTTAAGTCATGTGAAAAATTTAATAAAAACAAATCCTTAACCTATCTTTCTGACTGCTTCTTAGTTCTCTTTCATCCGATTTGAGACCTGAAACCATAAAGACACCAAATGTTTTTGCTAAAAGCACTTAGTATGTTGAAAAGACAATTACCTAAATCAAAAAAAAATTGGTCAAAGATTTTACCAATTCTCTTTTTATGTAAATGATATTTTGATGAAATATAATTTTAAATAAAGATAATATTTTTGCAAGTTTGTTTTTTTCCTCTTTTAAATAGCAAGGCATAGTAAGATTTGATTTGTAAGACTTTTTCATGGAGAAAAATAATTTCCTGATCTGTAAATGTCAGTTAAAGTGTAAATTTGAAAAATCACTGTGGTTATATCAACACTAATATGACATGACAATGTTTTTTCACAAATGTTATTTTACCGTGATTTAAGAAGAGCTAAATTACATTTTAGCAAGCATTCTTTAATCCTGTGTGCAATGCTGATCCTACTACTAGTAGGAATGAGACAGAAAGAGTAAGAAAATTTAAATTTGCAGGAGGAGTGGATGTAATATTACAAAATAACAAGACTCTTGACTGAGCCTTCTCAAACTAGTATTATTGCACTGTGCTTCCATGTTATTACTTGCTAGATATTATTTGCTCAACTGCATGTTTGCTCAGTCCTCACTAGTCCCTATATATTATATAACCCCTTTTAAAACAGTTCTCAAAATTTCTGTTGCAAATTTTGGGTTAAGATAATGCTAGTAACAAGTAAGAAAACCAATTTTTAAAACATTAAGTCTATTAATTTATTATATTCCTATTAATTGTAATTATAAAAATGCCCTTTCTTTCTTTATTTAATGCCATATTAAAATAAAGGCAGTCACAAAAGAAAGCAAAATACAATTTGGTATTCTGCTTGTATATACTATATTAAGATACCTTGTTTAAAATAAGTAATGTTTTTATGGGATTGCTATAATACTTTGCAAAAGAAAATGGACATTCTATAGTTTTTGCACAAATAGTCCAACTGCACAGCTTGATACTTACAGAAAGGGAACACATTCACTATTGTAACTCCTAATGGTTACTGACCAAAGACTTTAATACTCCACTGAAGTCAATAAAATTTTACTGGGAAGTGGCTGGTTTTAAATTTCATATATGATCATTCTGGGGAAACCCAACATTTGGAAATTATTACACATTCTTCCTTTCCCCCTCTCCTGCCATGTCATATGGGAAGAGGAGCTAAGCCTTCTTCATACAATTGCTCTTCAACTCTGAAACTTCTAATGTGGGGAACTCTTTGGGACTTGTATAGGCTAGGAGTTTAAAGTGAGATTCTAGATTTGTTTCTTTGACTCAGTAGTTCCTATTAACAAAAGACAATAATTAAATTACTCAGAATTGTATCTATATGCAATAAAATAATTGTATCTATATGCAATTATGAGGTATGATAGCTACGATTTTAATTATTTTATTTGATCTTTCTGGTATTTCTAGTATTTTAAATAGGTGTGATAATATTTTTTAATTAATAAGAATCTGCTATTATTATTAACAGTATCCATCTCTGTACTCATGAAGAGTTTTAAATGTTATGTTACATTATGTCTGCATATTATGTGCATTTTAAAAGAAAGAATTGTATCACTTAATCCTATATGCACATAAAACTGTTAGTTTTGTGCTTAAATAAATCATTGGACAGTTGTGTAAGAGACTTTTCTGGTACCATTTTGATTTTTTTCTTTCTAGAAGAGTTTGCCTAAAAAAAAAGCCTCATATTCATAGTGTACATAGTAATATTCCATCTAGTCATTAATAGTCAAACACTCACACAATGGCACATCTGACAC
Source organism: Corvus cornix cornix (assembly GCF_000738735.6). Lineage (NCBI taxonomy): Eukaryota > Metazoa > Chordata > Aves > Passeriformes > Corvidae > Corvus > Corvus cornix. The sequence continues at coordinate 10,906,444 of NC_047057.1, read as the reverse complement.
AGGCAGCTGAGTTGGGAATTGAAACCATAATAATTAACAATAGATTTCCTGATCTCACCATGACAAGTAAATGAAACACTCTGTGGTGTGCTTGCCCACTGGAAGAGGGAATTAACTCAGTATGAAAAGCAGAATGGAAACATATCTTTGATTAGATCAAATGCACAAGGAATGCAACAATGGGAAACTTGTGTCAGCAGAACACATCAAACTCTTTTCTAAATATTGTGCATAAATATGCAAAAACATGCACATTCCCTATAAGAACCATAGGGAAATGCACAGGATGTGAAAAACACAATCCCTACTGCAATAACTAAATAAACAAATAAATAGATAAATAAATAAATTAATAAATAAAATTGCTGCATGTTCTTACTTACACAAACAATTTAATCTAAAATTTAATTTTTTCCAGTAATTTTAGTCTCATTCACTTCAAATTTCCTATTTGAACGACTCCTCTCCCTGCTCCTCCCTGACCAGCCTGGAGGCTCGGAGAGTTCAGGACCCTGGAGAGCAGCGGCGCCCCGAGCCCCGCTGGCCGCGGCCCGCACAGAAACACGCACAGCTCTGCGCGGTCATGTTCCATTCATTATCATCCTCTCTTCTTATTCTACGTCTCTTACCACTGCTCCACCTTTCCTTCCTTGTCCTCATACTGTCTTTTGCTTTTATAGTGACATTTACTGTTGCAGCAACTTCTTGTCTGAAACAAAATGCTCTCCCTTTCATTCTTCAAAGTGTGTGGGGTTTTTTTTTGTTGTTTTTGTTTTTGTTTGCTTGGGTTTTTTTTAGTTCTTTTTGGTTTTTTTTTGGTAAGACTGCCTTATATTCAATGTTGACTAAATCATCATGGGACAGCCAATATAATTATTGTATCAAGCATTACAGTTTTGTTGTTGTAATATGTACCTGGCTGGTTACACTGCGTTCTTTTACAATGTGTAGTGTTAGAAAATTTACTTTATAGAAACTCTGAATCAGAAATGACTGTGTTTGTAGTCATATAAAGTAGTTCAGTAGAGCCATAAAAATTCAGTTGTAGTTACTATTCTTCTTGCATGTATTAAACACATTTTAATATTTCAAATTCTCTTCAAAGCTCGACAGACAATCTAAAATTTGAAATTATTACTAAAAACCTGATTCTGCAAAAACTTACGAGGGTGAACAATCCCAGTCCCTTCACTGGACCTATTCACCTGCACAAAGCCACATGGTACGTGCAGATCTGTTCCTAAATAATCTCATTAAGCCTCAGAGTTTAATTAACTCTCAGACAGATACAAATCAAGAGTGATTCCCAAAAGTCAGTTCAGACTCACTGGTGTAACTCAACGGAACTTTTTTTCTTTTGGCTTCTTAAGGAGAATCAAGTTTCTGTAATGGCATTATGAGAGGGAGGCAAGAAAGGAGGAAAGGAGGATGTTGGTACGGCATATACAGAAACATGCATTTGTCTGTGTGCCCTTCAGTCTCCCCAGCTCTGCTGGAGCACAATGGCCAATTTCAGATTATTTTTATAATGCAATAGTAATTTTCAACCTGTCAAGCTTTTAGAATTTTTGTGAAGATACAAAGAAGTAGGGGGAATCAGGAAGGCCTGAGGAAAGAGCACCTTCTGGAGATCAACCACAAGTTTCGTAAGAGATCCGTTTTGTGGATTTGGCAACATGGAAACATTCTTTCTACTGAAAGTGATGAAAGATCAGAAGATATATTTCACATCTCTCTTTCAATATGTGGCTTTTGTAGGTTTACTCTGCCATATGGAATTCAGAGAGCATCCTCTGTGCTGGCCCCTCCATCAGAATAAGAAGTAGCCTCTCTTTCTTCACAATAAACAAAACACTCGTGCAACGTGCTTTGGAAGATTCAGACACATGAATAAAAAATCCTCAAATGAAAACAGTCAAAAATGAAATGCTGTGAAGGACTGCTTATAGTGGCTCCAAGGCACCTTCAACCAAAGACCCACTTTCAGACAAAGCACTTATGAATACACAGTAGGAAAATCAGGCAATATAAAGTGGGAGGAAAGGGTAAACCCTACATATTTTCAAGAAGAGGGACACATATCCTTTAAACAAAAGTAAGTCAAAGGTGCATACAATGCAGTCACATTCACACACCACCACCAAATCATAGCCTTACTCTGGATCTCTCAGAATTCAATTTGGTTAACATATAGGTCATTACATATCCTAGCAACTGAGGATAAAGAACAGTGCATCTGGCAGAGAAACTTCACAGGTTGGAGGTGAATTTTGGACTCTACAAAGCACATTGGGCTGACGAAACTCTTTCTTCAGCACAAAATCACAGGTCCTACTTCCATATGCAGTGAAAGAGGAAGGCAAACCATCCTCATTGCAAGGCAGGAGCTATTATTATTACTGAGATCCCATGCCTTCAAATTCAAAAACAGACCAAATAATGCCACTCACTCTGTGGTCACTGAATGAATGTCAAATGGAAACTAAAACTGGTACAGTATGCTCCTAATAAATACTATCTCACTTCTACATCTTTTTTTTTTTTTTTCCTAGCACAAATAAAAATCTTTTCTCTAGAAGAATTTTTGATAACTTGACTCTGATAGAAATCACAACTTACTTAACCTCCCAAAGAAGTGGTTTTTTCTATAAGGATTCTGGAGTTAAGAAGCCCCACATCTGGCAAAAGAAAGTTGTCAAGTAAAGATTTTAAAGGAAACCTGTGAATTCAAAAGTGAGGTAAAAGTTATGACTGGCAATAGGTAGTGACTGTTATCAATAGGAATTCCTAATTCTGTAGAACTACAGAAAGTTAAGGTTTCCTAAGCCTTATATCCTATGCAATGGGAACATTAGAAACAGTTAAGATACAGAGTAACAATTGCAGTTGCTATATGTGAAAGTCAAAAATAAATACTAAATACCCAATCTTTAATGATACTTTAGGTGGAAATGTTATGATTTACAATTATGAGCTGGCATCCCAAGCACACAGCTTACAGTCTCCTCAGAAGGTAGGTAGCTGCAACTACTGATTTTCCAGAGTGTCAGGCCTGTATCCAGTTGTCAGACTCAACACCAAGAGCCTAATCTTAGTTTTTCTTCTACTGTATTTTTCTTTATTCTGTGGAACACATTCACACATGAAGAGAAATCCATTTCTGATGTACATGTCAAGATTTCTGATATCACGGTTTACCTCACTGTTCTCCACTGACAAAAATATTCTTGTGCGCAAAGATTACATATACGGAAATTCAGTCCATATTCATTCAATCCTTTGAATTTCTTATTTGGAATTTAATAAAATAAGTTTGAGTATTGTCAAAAATCATGTTGTAGACTAGCAAGCAAAAAATACAGAGAGTACTGTATTGCAAATATCTCTAGCTTGCTACTTCATTAAAATATGATACAGAAGGATTTTTCACTTCATCAGAAGAGTAGAACAGGAGCAACTTATATACAGCTACTCCAAAATGAAAGCTGAAACTTTGACTAGATTATAGATCTCTACTGCTGGTCTCATGTTCCCTCGAGGACTCATAAGAGGACTTGTGGATATTTGCCTTGCATCTGATTCCAATGATGGTACAGGCAACCATTTTCATATATAGAATATTAAGGGCATTTTTAACTGTGAATAAACAAGAATAGTTATTCGCCAGTACTGAGATGTACTGTAGATGCTACATTGAGGTTTTGGAATTCTTTTTCTGCTATTCAACTTTTTCATGTCATAGCAAAATATTCTATTTTACAGGTAGTCCTAGATACGGAAGAGTTCCATAATCAATACAGTGATCTTACTGCCAGTAGCACAGGCTATTGAGTGCTACTGGCATTTCATCACAACAGAAAAAACAGATGACTGAAATGTGGAGAACTCATTTCTTTTAAACCAGGCTACAGTCAGATAAAGTGCATTCTGAATTGAAAATTTGATAATGAATGGCTGTATTACTTCTGTCCTCTCTTTTAAAAAGTAGAGCAGGATACATAGGAGGAAGTTCCTTCCTACTTAGGGCATGGTTAAAACTGCCATCTGTGCATCTCATTTCATGAGATACGTATTCCAGAGGGAAGGAAGAGAATAGTCAGAGACGAGTGATGAGCTGGACCATCACTTCTAGGAGTAGTGACAGAAAGTATCACAGTAAGTCCTTTTTGAAAACTATGGATCTGCACATAGAAAATATGCACATCTCATGATCCTGTGGCTAGGATTTTCAAAGAATCCCCGTATCCCACTGAAGAGCAATGGAAAATCCATGACAAAAATCATAAGAAATAAGCTCTTCAACTATCTACTAAGAGTAAAAAATCATGTTATGTAATTCTTGCTAACATTCTGGATGAGTTCTTCTCACTTCCTTTCTTTAGAAACCTATTTTCCTTGAAATCTGATCACCATGCATGCTTCTACTATAAAATGTATTTATATTAATAATTTAATGATAGCTGAGCTGCACAAGGTCATCTGTGTTCCGTGAGTTAGAGGTTATTTTACTAGATTTAAAAATGAAGGAATAAAAGAAGCATGACATGACTCAGTAAAAAAGGTTTTTTACTCTAGGACCTAAATATTCTAATCAATAACACTGTGGAATTGCTCTTCTCTGAGGAAAGAAACAAATTAATAAATAAATGTATTTAATTGGCATAATAATTCTTACGACTCTGTTACAATTTCCAGACAGAGTTTCTTTGGCATAATTGGTCTTTCTTGTTTTCATTCTCTGACCTTAATGTCCATCTTTCTCCTCTTCTGGAGTATTACCAAGAGATTAATAATTTTGAAAGTCAGCCAAGATAATAGTGATGGTGGCGACAGTAGATTTTGGTATTTTTCTCAGAACAATGAATTGGGCACATAGTTAAACTGATTTGAGAGGTGATAAGATAATCTAATGATCTGCAGTCTATTGTAGTTTCTGATATCTCTACCCTCTCTAAAAGCATAGAAAAATAAAAACATATTTCTGTCAGAATATACAGAATAGTCTCAGGAAATGTCTCAGGAAATAGTTAAAAGTCTGTGTAAACAACAACAACAATTTATCTAGTGAGATGACGATATCTTTAGATACCCAAATCTCAAAGCAGAACACCTAAGCCTCAACAGTCCGGTAACTGAAGCACTGGTGGCATAAAAAAGAGGACACCCTCTCCTCCCATCAAACGAATTCAGATGCTGGGATTGCAATTACCATTCCAAAATTAAACAATATAAAATGAAGTAGACATTTGGACCTTGTTTAGGAAATGTACAGCAGAACAGACAACAGTATTAGGCATGTCTGGAAATAACATAGCTGACATAATTACAACAGAAAAAAAAAAAGAAATAAAGAACATTCATGTACCATGGAACTTGTGCTTCAGCAAGTATGAGATCAATGGATTATATGGCCTTCGAAGGCTTTCATTTACAGTTAAATCCAAACTGAAACACCAGAGCATTAAAGCCAGAAAAATCTGAAGGTCAGCATTTTTTTCAACGAACAAAGTATTAAAAGTACTCTCTAAGTGAGCACTTCTTTTGTTATATAAAACCCTGTTCACTGAACCGATTTCCTGTTAGTAGACTGAACCACGGATTAGGTACATTTGATTTGAAGAATGTCACAAATGAAACAAATCATCAGGAAAGGAAAGAGAATTTTAAAGTGTGCTTAGCACACTGCTGGGTCAGAGGGATGAGGTTTTGTAGAGCAGGGTGGAAACTCAATGGAAAGAAATAAGGGAAAAATGTGAGTGTATAAAAAGGGATTTATGATGTGGCTTTAGAAAGCTGAACCTTCTGAAAGAGGCATTTGGAACTGAGGTAGCTGATGAAATATAAATGTCAACAACCATTATAGCTTAATGCAAGTGAAACATCTGTAATACAAAGTTATAAAGAAGAGTGGCTGTAGTTGAAGTTGGTCTGGATTAACGGACGCCGTATGTTCTTACAATTCAGATCAAACAATTGCTAGTCAGAGCCCCTGGCTTGCATCAATAATGTTATCACTAAAATGGTGTAATTTTAAGCCAGTCATGACTGCAATGCCTCGGTTTACCTGTTTATGAAACCAGAATGGCATTTAACTGTGCTGCAGGGCTTAATTATGCTCATAAGGTACAGGGGGTCATTGTATGACACATTATATGCATGTGAATTTTTATTAGTATAACATCTGTATCAACAGTTCTTTGAATAATAAAAATCATGAAATCTGCAGGATTGGAGGTGTAAAGATGGCACTTTTTTCCATCATTGTATAGTAAATTACACATAATTAGAAAAAGCAAAACTAAGATAAAATGTGGCAACTTTATAATTAATTGTGCTGAGAATCCAACACTCATCATCCCACATGTAAAAATCTATAACCTTTTAGGACATTTTTCTGATATTAGTCTGGAAGATAGTCAAGTTTATGCATCAAAATCTAAAAGTTCATAGTTCATACTGGTGCCACAGACACAAACCATGACTAGATCCTTGTTCCTATGCCAAATGATAGCTTTAATGATGACATTTACATCACTATCAGGACAAAACAGTTCAGCAAACTATTTCACTATTTATCATCAAAACTTCGAAACATTGTTAGATATATCCTTCTCTAGATATAGTCATGCTGAAGAGGCAAGTGCATCTTCAGCACCTTTCTAAATGACTTTGCCTCTTCACAGAGTGAGAAATTTGCATGCGTGGTGCCTTTCAATCACCAAACCGTCCCAATTCAGTTATTTTCTATTTTTTTTCTTTTAGTTTGTGTTACTTTGTGGGGTTTGTTTTGTGGGGGTTTTTTGGTTGGGTTTTTCTTTGTTTTGTTGCTGCTGCTGTAGGAGGATTCTATGTTTTAGTTAGGGTTTCAATCTTAAGACAATATTCCTGTATGGCAGAAATCAGATATAAATCTCTACCCTCCTACATTAAGAAACTACATAGTCTGATAAAAAAATAATTGCTAACATACATTTAAGACTCTCCCTAGTATCACTTCAGAAAGCATCACTTCAGAAAAATTAAACCTTCTGAAAAGTATAAAATAAAGAATTACAGTACATGACAGCTCAGTATAACTCACTCCAATTTTACTCTGCAAAAGCCACTGGGAGCATCTATGACATCCCGTCTCCAAAAGCAGTGCATGACAGGGCAGAATAGTAAAATACAGAGTGAGTTAAAGGGAAAAGAAAGTCCTTCTGAATTAAGTGAAGTGCTTTTTCCATGATTCTTTTATATTATCTGCAAAAACAGAATGCAAAATATGTATGGCAGGCCATGGATTGGCAAAGGCAGAGCTAAGGTTAATTTTATGTTTCCTCATTTCCTACAGTTTACATTTGACAGGTCAAAGCAGAGGTGGTTAGTTTGTGAATCAGGCTACAGAGGGAAATTTATAGATGTGTAGGGAACTCATATATATTTCAATTAATATGTGGGACTACTTTCCATAAACATTAATTTTGTTTTTGTAAAAATCTGTGGATGCTAAAATATAAAAGCAAACCCATTTTTATCCAAGACTTGAAGTGGATTTAGGTGGATATAGCTATTGCAGAAGTTGAAAGCTGAGATACTGTTGTTTTTTTTTCCAGTCCTGACTACATTACTACAGCAGAAGAGTAATCATCGTTCCCATTATTCCTATAATTCCCATCACTGAATGCTGGAGTTACTAAGATACTAAGAGAGATGGATTGTTAATTTTTCTCAAACCTAAATAGCATCAATCTCTGTGTGTTACACTGCTTCTAAGTACAAAAAAGAAGGCAGATGTTTTATAGATCCCTAGATTTGAAAGAATATGTACAGGGACAAAATTTCCTGACATCAGGCTCCTTGCAGGGGGTTCTTAATGATCAGCACAGAGCCTGGGTAGTGATGGAGTGTGTTGGGTTGCTGGTTCTTTGTGAAAGAATGTGCCTGGTCCCTGAACATGGAAGAGTGAAATGCTTATTATTTAAGCTGTAACCTGACCTGGATGTTATGGAGCAGTGAAACATATAAATGTTACTTGATTTCCCCCCATGCCTTGTGTTCATGACTGAAATGCTTAGGATTTTTTCGCATGACTTTATATGCCTGCCCCTGGCCAATTTTAGATCATTGAACTTACCTTTTAAATTGCAGCTAAAAAGAAAAGAATCATTAGACATAATATAGACAGAGGCTGGACAAGAAAGTTCTGGACAAAATTAAAAATAAAGAGGCAAAACAGATAGCATTTAAGTAGCAAAAAAATCCTACATTTTATGAGAGCTACCTCAAAATGCTTCATCCTATTAGTTTTTTACCTAAAGACAGACAGTGCAGAAGTACTGTACTCTTGAAAGAAGAAATAAAAACTACAGAAAGATATGTTGGGGGGAACAGATGTGTTCTCACTATTGTCAGTTTCTGCTGTCATGAAAGGAAGTGGGGCAGTTTTTCTAAGAAAATCGGTTTTATCCTAATAACAACTTGTTAAGGGTGTGTCTTTTAGAAAGTTAGCTCTGAGTTCATTTTCTCACAAATTCTGCTGGATTTTGGGATAAAATTATTTAGAATAAACATCAAGCAAATTGAAACACGGGTTCTGCACTTTAAAAACCACTCAACTTAAGATGGAAAACAGCAAATCATTGTGGGCCTCCTGAATTAAAGACAAAATTAGATGTCTATACATACTCGAGAGAGAGCATACTATAGGAAGAAGTACCTAGTCCACAGGAATTTTAGAAGAAAAAATTCAAGTATTTGAGTTTATCTAAAGAGGTCTTCAATCACAGTATTTGGGTTGCTATATTCAGCAAACTGTGAGTTGATTTGAAATGGAAATATATATCTTTAGAGTAAAAGGAGTGTGCAGATGGTCTTGGATGACTGAGAAACAAAAGGAATACTAGCACAAAATGAGCACAAACTGTTCATTTTATGAGTTGTCATGGAGAGAATTATGAATGGAAAAAATTCTTACACACTAATGAAAGCAGGAGAGCCCTGAAAGCTGCATTAATTATACTGTAACTGCATTAATCCAGTATGGACAATTTGTTGTACAGTATTTCTTATTTCAAGTGCTGACAAACTACTGTGTAAAATTTCATGCAAACACATCAGTTTTCTGAAGAGCAAAACACAACATTTAGATTTGAAGGAAGAAACTGGCTATATGGAAAAAGTTTGCTCATTCAGCAAAAGTGAACATGCCATGCCTGAGAAAAGGTAAGAAAGGATTAATTTAATTTTCATTCCAGGGCAAGAGACTAAATGAGAAACAGAAATCTCTGTGTTTCTTTCTGTAAAGACACAGATGGATAGGTGATGCAGAGTAAGTTAACAAATACAAATACTGATAAGAATGATCAATTGATTGTAGTTTGGGAGGTTAGGTGGACCAGCAGTTCAGGTATGATATCAGTATATTACTGATTGATGAAGATTCAGTGATTGAATAAGGTGCTAAAGTTTTTATAAATTTATTCATTTAATAATTTATCTGATAGAAAGGAAGCCAGGCAAACAATATCGTGTCACATTTCCAAATTTATCACCAGAGGACTTGCAGCACCCATGAAGAAGGAGAAGCCAATGCCACCAACATTGGGAATAAGATTTTCCAAAGTACTTCCATAACTGGGAAGGCAAATGCCACAGAAAGCCAATCTTTGAGGTGCTCTGTTACCTACCCACTGCAACAAAAAGAGAAAGATAACCTATTTAAATACTTGAGATACCATTTTAAACCAGGCACCTTCAGGATCCATTAAGATCAGTAGGAACTGATCATGTAAAATTGAATTTAGCAGCTTATGTTTGAGACAATGCCAAAGTTAAGGAACATAAAAAACCCCAATCAACATTGCATTTCAGTCACCAGCTGGGAGTACCAAAACCACACTTTTACTGGTCATGTACATCTCAAGATGTTCTTCACCTTCTGTCACTGTGCTGGCAGGACAGTAGGAGCACAGGAAAAAAAAGCCTGATTCTCATTTGATAGCAAGAATACACCAGCTGGGATTCACCATAATACTGGTTCCAGAGGCAGTTCCCACATGTAAGGTGGTTTGGAGATTTTGAGATCAACTCTGTTTAAAGCAAATTCCTTTCAGACTGCCACAGCTTATAGTCATAAGGGATATTCAAAGAAAAACTCAGCATCTATTTTAATTAATGATATTGCCATCAAGTGTGGTGTAAAAACAGATGTGTATATTGGGGACATGCGCTTTTTATTTTTACTGGTTAAACTCATCAGGAGCAGGTGTTTTATTTATGTTTATATTTGCAATAAGTCCTTATTTTGTGATATGAAAAAGTAAAAAAATAACTTTTCTTTTGATTTTAGCAAATGTAAAATGTTTAAACTATTCAAATGAAAAAATACAGGTATTTGTGAGATTAACTAAAGCACTGGTTTTGAAAGTTCTCCTTTACTATATCTCACACCACAAAATTATATTCTCTTTTGTGTAAGTTTTTTTTTTGGCATTAATTATTTTTAGGAATTTACATAAAATTTCCAGTTTTTTCTTGTAAAGTGCTTTAAAACCTACTTGCTTATATTTAATTGCCAGTCTTCATAGGCCATCTCAGATTTGTGGTTCATTGGAGGAAGGAAGCAGGTGTTTTGGCCTTATGTTTGGTTGGTTTTTTAAAACCCAGGAGGTCGAGTGAGGCTCTCTCACCCACTGCCTGATCAAGGTCTCTTCAGCTGGTTTCTGAGGTGCTGAGCAATAATGCTTTTCACTGACCTTAGCTGACACTTTGGATGCTCAATTTTGACTTACAAAAGCAAAATTAAGCATTCACTGCCTTTTTGTTTGGTTTTGTTGTTGTTGTTTTGTTTGTTTGCTTGTTTTGTTTTTTCAAATATACCTAGCAGTTCATACCATCACATAATGAATAAAACCCAAAAGATTTGCACAGTTCCTTGTAAAGTTCCCCCAGACAGGCTCCTATCTGATAGGAGAAGAACTGCTTGACGTGTAGTGGAAGGTCACCTCCGATTCCATGCCAAGTCTGTGAAGTTCATCATCTCTTCATATTGCCAATCCACACGAGTGACAGTGACATTATCTTGCACGACTTTAATTTAAGAGTAATAACTGAGAATAAAGAAATAAGATTTAATTTTTGCTCTGATTTCTTTGTTAACAAATGTAGAAATCTCCCCTTTAAGCAAATTTTACTAGAAAAATAAATTTATGAGGTTTACAGACACTGACTTCTTTAAAGAAAAAGCATTACAGTAATAATAGTACATTAAAATATGATGAATCTATCCACATTATTCTTCCTATTTTTTAGGGGATCTGCACTTTATTGAATTATTTTCATCTACCTACCTCCCAGAAAGACCAATTTCCAGAATGCAAATGAATGCTGAAACCCAGTATACTGCTACTTAAAATTCTGGGGAGTATTTCAGGTAGAAACAACAGCATTCCAATCTTAGCTTTCATACAGAATGTACTACATGACAGTGCCAAATTCAGGTAATTGTGGACATTGATGGACATAGTTTCTGGCATGAATAATGCTTATTTTTGATGATAATTAATATTTTTATGTTCTGTTTCAGTCATACAACATCACCACCAAGTCAGAGGTCCCTTCCAAAACAAAGTATTTTTTCTCCAGTGTATTTAACCAAATAAAAATCTCACTTTTATCCACAGGTTTGTAAATGTCATACTTTGGAATAAAAAAGCTGCAATATTTAGTTTCAAAAAAGTTGAAATGAGATACTTCCCCTCCCTCTCTGTAATTCATCGAAGAGTTTAAAGCAAAAATCACATGGAGTTTAATCCCTGAACTACATTTTTCAGGAAACATACTATTATTCACAAGAAAAGGCACCAATAGCTAAGCCTATTACTATCACTGCCTTAACACTGCCTTGTGTTAGAGATGTGTACATTTAAGTGAAAAAGAAGAAGACAAAAAGATTTTGTGCTCTTACAGTTTTATTCCTATACTTGAATATTTATGTATTTTTCTAACTAAGACACAAGTTTTAAAAAATATATATTTTAATACACATCTAAAAATTTTAAAAATACATATTTTAAAAACCAGAAACTCCTAAATTATAGCATGCAGAAAATTGTAAGCAAAAGTAATACCTAACTGCTCTGAATTGCTCTCTTCCATCAAAGATTTGTTTCATTTTGTTCACAAAATCCATTGTTTCTGAGAAGTGTTCTAATTAACAGCTTAGCTACAGTTATAAAATATTTTACATGCCAGTTGCTTTTCCCTGGTACAAGACAGATAAGGAAATAAATAGGTTTGCCCTCCCAGAAATGCAGTTAACCCTTTTAAGTCAGATGATCCATTCCAAAGCAATTTCCCTTGATATAGTCTGTGTTTTATCCAACAAAAGAAAAACAAACCAACTTCACTTGAACAGTAATACAGGTTTTCCTTCTAGCTACCATTCTAATTAATCACACAATCAATAATGAAATATTTCTAACCTTATTTGTAACAAAATATAGATCTAGATACACTACTTCAAAGAGAATATTTCTCTAGTCAGTAAAATTTACAACAGATATGCAAAAAGTCAATCTAATGGGAACATTTCAAAGCAGTCCTGTTTCCATGTGAGAAGTGTGACTTTGACTAAACTGCTATTCTTTTCAACGTTTTTGTACAGTGTCAAGTGATTTATACAGTGAAAGATAATCACTTTATAAATACATGAGAGATAATTGAGGATGTATTTGCAGTAGGAAAAAATCTTCTTTGCAACTGTGCCCACATACTGGGCTAGTTACTGAAATCTTGCTCTTTGATTTATTCCTATTGTTTCACATTGAGAGGGGGACAGCAGTTTGTCATTGCAGAGCAAATTTGCTATGGCTTCATCCCCTCTCTCTTCCTCCATTCATTTTGCTAGTTCAAGATGCTGATCTGTCCCAAAGCTCACCACGGTGCTTCTACAGGGAAAACCCTGTCCCACATCCAGTTCTCAACCTTGCTTACAAGCCACACAATCCCCACGCCAGCACAAAAGAGTAGGTGCTCTTTAAGATAGGAGTACTCTGAGCTTAAGCATAGTTGCTTCATCTACCCCCAAAAAATTCTATTCTGTATTGCAGCAGCCTGTCCATAAAGTGTGGTTTAAATTTCACATGCTAAGCAGGATGCTTTTGTTGCTTCATTATTATCCTGCACATTAGAGATTTAACTCAAATGCTGGACTTCAGGTGGCTTATCACAACTCTTTGCACCAGCAGTTCAAGTCTTCAATTCACCTTGCAGTCCTTTTCTCTAATCCAGACTTTATCAGTTGGTCTATGAGTATAATATGGGAGACAGTGCTGAAAGCCTTGCTGAAGTCAAGATGTGTATCATCTCCTGCTCTCCTCTCATTCACCAAGCTAGTTATTTTACTGCACAAAGACATGATCAGGCCTGATTTCTGCTTCATAAATTCACACTGATTATTTCCAATCACCTTCTTGTCCTTAGTACATTTAGTAATGGCTGCCAAGATTTTCGCTCCAACCCCTTCTCAAGGACTAAAGTGAGGCAGGCAAGCCTGCAGTTCCCTACATCCTCCTCCTCCTCCTCCTCTCTCTTCTTAGATATAGGAGTAATATTTGCTTTCTTCCAGTCCTCACGAACCTTTGCAGACAGCTGTAACCTTTCAAATACAACCAGCAGTGGCCTTGTGGTGACTGGCCAGCTCCCTCAGTACTAGTGGGTAAAACCCTTCAGGGATGCACCCATACTTCTGTATGACCTATCCTCCCCTACCTGTTTGAATGTTCCCTTATCTGGTCCTTCTTAACTGAGGGTAATTCTTCCTTTCTCCAGACTTTTCCTGCTGGCTTCAGGGACCTGGAATTGCTGAAAGCCAGTCTTGCCAGTAAAGACCAAAGCAAAGAAGACACTGGGCACCTCATCCTTTTCCACATCCTTCATCACCAGGTACTCTGCACAGTTCAGCGGCAGGAACACATTTGCCCTATTTTTGTTTTAGCTACGTCATGCCCGTCATGTCTCCTACTGGATTCAAATCCAGGAGGGCTTTGACATTTCTAATCCTGCTCCTGCATGTTTTTACAGAGTTTCTATGTTCCTCCCACATCACATGTTCCTGCTTTCACCAGTAAATACTATGTTTTTGATACAAACTAAGGGTACTTGCAGAGTTACAGTTACATTTTGTGTGTATATAAACTTTAATTCTATTTAGCACTTTGGAGTCTAGTACAATTTTTTTCCTGATATTGAAAACACTTTTGTTTTGAAATCCACTCTCTTGGACAGTTATACATTTCTAAAAAATAATAATTGCAAAATTCATAACTCATTATAATTACCAAGTTAATTTTGACTACAAAGCAAAATACTTCATTGCTAAATCATGGTTTTCCTTCATCCAATATAATCATTTGATTAGGCATTCTGTTCCACACTTCCCTAATGATTTTAATTTTTTCCTCTGGAGACTGAATTTTTAGTCTTGTTTTTCAGATGAATGTCATAGCTGATAAAGAATCAACTTACTTCTAGCTTGTTCATAGATAATGATAATAAAATGGGGAAACATCAAGGATGATTTATTATACCACATCGAGCAGTGAAGGAAAAAAAGTCTGTCAGTTGTGCTCACTTCTTTTTATTTAAATGAATGTGATAATGTCCTCCTTCTCCATCTTTTCCAAAGTAATGTTTATTTGCATCTGATTTCCCAACAATATTACACCATATAAAGGAAAAAAAAAAGACATATCGGAAAGCACAGTTAGTTGGTGGAGTATGCACCGGTGCTTGCAACTTAACTGTATTAAAACCCTTGCTTGCTGTATTTCTAGATACCACTGACAGTCCTCTTTAGGCCCCTTTTAAAACATGATGTACACTGTTTGGAGAAATTAAATTGCTGAGGATTGATAAGAAGTAACAGCATGTGTCAGCAGGAGAGATGTAACTCTGCAGGGAGCACTGCAGCTCTGCTGTGTCTGGTGCATTGATTTGGCTACCAACTCCTGCTGTGATTGTCCATGGTTTCCAGGGCAAATGTGCTCAGGATTTCCACTGACTCCACTGAAAGGTGTCTGCATCCATACTGTTCCCCCCATGTTTGTGCAGTCCTTTGCTGGACGTACCAAGGAATTCTGACTTGTGATCTAACTGCTGCACAAAAAGGGAACAGGATCCAGATCCCTTTCTCATATCTGCAACATCTCTGTGGGTCTTGGAATAGTTTTTATAAAAGCAGAAACGATCCTCCAAAATGAATACTGTTCTCCTTATTAAATTCAGCTGATGTGAATTAGCAGTATAAAAATACTTTCACAATAGATTGACACTTCACAAACAGAAGACATTTATTTCTGTTCTTACCTATTATAGTCAAAAAAGAAATAAAATATTCGGTAAATAACATTTTTTTTCTTTATTTTTTCCAGAAAATAAATAATAAAATATTTAAATAAAGTAGTATTTCCAGGGACATATGGGACCCATTTCTATTTTTGCTGCTTTGCAAGATACTGCAATGACCTCCAAGACCAAGGCCAAGCCACCTCCTGTTTAGCAGAATCTGAAGATGGCCCTTCCTGTCCTGTCATCCAGAAATGTAAGTTGTGGAAGGAAACTGGTTGTGTTAATCCTTGAAAATGCCTTGATAATGAGCAAAAGATTAATGGCACAGGTGAGAAAAAGGAACATCTGACAGGTTTATAGCTCTGTTCCTTAAAGTATGGACAGTATGGCATTGCCAGATCTGCTGCTACATGGCATGGTGGTGGCTATGAATGATACTCATATTTCTATGTGAGCTGCATCCCTCTTTTCTCATGCTTCCACAGACTTCGGGTGAATGGATGGGAAGCAGGAAAGGAGACTTTACCCTTTGCCAAGCTTGGAAGCTCTCTTTGCCTGAATTGTCATCGGTGTAATAGGACATCAAGAGCTTACAAAGAGGATGACAGACTATTGTCTGTTTTAGAGACAAAGTGGCAGAAACTGCCAAGAGTGAGTCCCTTGTGTGCCTGTGTGTGTAAGGTGAGAAAAAAGGGAGCCTGGAACAAAAGCTTTATTTAGAAGCAGCATGTAAGCTCCTTGCAGGCTCATTGCTACTGGGATCTTTTGTACTGAGAGATTTTAAAAGGAAATTTAACACATTTAAAAAAAAATAAAATTTGTCCACATTCTCAAGCTTGACATTACTTTATGAGTGGAGACAATGAACTGCACATTTCCCAGCAGAGGACATGTTGCTTTATAGTGGATTAGGAGAACAATAAGAACTCCTCACAAACAATCAAAGTGATTAGATACAGGACTGAACTCTTCCTAGCAGAATTTCAGAATATATTTACAGAGAAAATACATAAATTGCCACCTTTAGTATTCCTTCACAACTTGCAAAAACTTTTTAGCTCAACTTTCACACAGAAAGTTGAGCTGATTATCCACAGTTTATCTATCAATGACAAATATTTCAGACTCTGAGATGGGACGAATATGATTTTAGACTGGTCAAGGCGATTAGTTTTAAATTAATGAAACTTTAACTGCAAATAGCAGGAACCAGTAGGAAAAATGACTGCATGATCAAGATCAATCTCTGGGCTCTAAATCAGGTTAAAGAAGTTTTGAAGTTGCTTTAGTCTCTGAAAAGGTAAGAATTCATATATACTCATTTTTTAATACAGGCCCCCATTTGTTAAGTTTTAAATATGATGACAAAACTGTATTGATGAACCTCACAAAATAGAACAGACAGTTTGAAGGAATATTAAGGGGTAGATCTTACCTCTTTCACATTGAGGAACATTTTTACTTCAAAGAAATTGATATGTCAGTTCGCAGACTAGATGGGGGTATCATTTTGGCTAATTTTAGAAAAAGAAATTATAGATGTCAAATCTAACATTATCATCTAGTCTGCCTTACAAAAAGAGACAGGAATGTCCACAGGGCAATGTTTTCCACTTACCTTTAGTACTTACCTTAGGGGGAATTAGCCTCCAGCATCACCTATCTCCTTCTGCCGACTGTTAGGAATTCCTAGGCAACTATCTCAGATTTACATGCTTAGCAGACTACTGCATCTTATTTGTGAAGTATTTTTAATGCACCTCAGGAAAAAAATGATGTCTACAGATTATTGACTGAAAAATCTGAAGCTTTTTTTTAAATTCTTTGTCCATATTGTTTTTTGGGGTTTGGGGTTTTGTTAGTTTGTTTTATTAATTTCCTTGTCTATACACAAATCTTCAGGGAATCAGAGAGGAATTTGGAACTCAGAGCTTCAATGTTTTCTGAAAATGAGCACATCAGTGAACTGAAAAGGCCTCTTTCCTGCTCATACTTACAAAAGTACAACAAATGTTCTCTCATATGCTTGCAAAGATACACAGAGACTTTTAAAATCGATTACTTACTTAACACCCAAGGTTTCCACACATGGAACCCTGTTAGGTGTTTGACATTTATTGGATGCTCAAACACCATCACAAAATTGCTTTTAAATATATTAGAAAATCTGGACTGTTCAAAAGTCATGGATTGCACAGCCATCTATATCTATTGTGTGTGTTTATACATCCTCTAGCACCAAAGCAATTTGAAGGATTCATGAAAGGTAACAGTAAGGTCTGACGTCACTGTGACTAATAAAACATAATTCGTTACAGAAGTGTCTTGTGACTGATTGACCTTGATGTCCAGCTGAAACATTTATAAATCTGTGGAAATCTAATTATTTAATTAATTAGACTCCTCTACTTCTGTCAAATTCAGTTAAAATACACCAAGTTCAAAAGTTTTTGAAGGGAAGACAAAGACACAGACATGCAGGCAGGGGGGATTTGTGATCCTTGCCTTCTGTGCAAATAATGCTACAAAGAAAAGTCTCTTCTATTCTTGCAGAAACTTTGAGCCATTCAACCTAAAGCTCTAATTGACCATCATCCAGTCTCATTCAATTTGTTTCTGACTTATTCAGCCTGTTTCCAGTCTTATTCAACTTGTTCAACATCAATGACCTGGATGAAGGGATAGAATGCACTCTGAGCAAGTTTGTTGATGATACGAAACTGGGGTGAGTGACTGATACACCTGAAGGCTGTGCTGCCAGTTGGCCAGACCTGGACAGGCTGGCAAGTTCAGCGGAGCGGAAAATGAGCTTCAACAAGGGCAAGTGTAGGGTCTGGCACCTGGGGAGAAGTAACTCCAGGGAAAACTGTGGTCAGCAGTTGAGGGTGGTGATCCTGGTCCTCTACTCTCCCCTAGTGAGGCCACATCTGAAGTACTGTGTTCAATTCTGCTCTCCACAGTTCAAGAAAGACAAGGAGCTACTGGAGCAGGTCCAGTGGAGGGCCACAAAGACAATTAGGAATCTGGAGAACCTTTCTTATGAGGAGATAATGTGGGAGCTGTTTTGTTTGGAGAACAGAAGACTGAGAGAGGATCTCATTCATGTACATAAATATCTCAAAGTGACACGGGGATTGTGCCAGACTCTTTTCAGTGGTGCCCAGCAACAAGACAAGGAACAATGGCTGTAAACACAAGAAATTACACCTCAGCATGACGAAGAACCTCTTTACATTGAGGGTGGCACAGTACTGGAACAGGTTGCCCATGGAGGTTGTGGAGTCTCTCTCTTCAGAGACTTTCCAAACTCACTTGCATGAGTTCCTGTGTCACCCGCTCTGGGTGACCCTGCCTTGGCAAGGGATTGGACTGGATGATCTTCAGAGGTGATTCCACGATCACAAAACAATGAACATTCAATAAATATACCTAAAACAGGACTTTTCACCTTTCTTTAGGTACTCTCCAGGTAAAGGTTCTAACAGAAAAGTGTGGAGCTTCGGGAAAGTGTGAGGGGATCCCAATGGAAAGGCAAAAGCAAAAATGAGACCACAGCTGCAGAAGTGGCCTTCCATGAGACTCCTACAAACAATGGCATTATTTACTCTGTCTGTAGCAGTTATGTCAACTTAGCCAATAGCAAAAGAAGAAATTCACCAGGAGGCAAAGAAATGTAAACACATAGCTGGCAGGGTTTCCAGCCACTGGGAGCTGGCAGAAGGGGGTTTTACCCCTCGTGTGCTGACACAAAGAAGCCCAGAGGTCAACGCTGAAACCCCTCTGAAAGGCGGCACTCAGTGCCCATCACACAATGAAAAGGGGTAGAGCTCCTCACCCAAAAGGAGCTGTATCTTCCTGTCACTGTTCTGCAGGCACACAGGTGAAGGCAAAGAAGTAAAGAGAGGAGACTCTCCATATGTGTTCCACTCAGGCTTATTCCTGAGAAATCACAGGGACGAAGAGGCCAATTGGTGGGAGGGTCCAGGGATCTTATACTGGGTACAGAATAGGTGGGGAAAGGGATCTCAGCTAATGGGATAGAGACAAGCAGGTGGGATTGACAGGAAGGGAACCAATGGGAACAACACATAGGAGGGACTCAGGGAAGGATCCAATGGGGGCATCGAGGAGGAAAGAACTTTCTAGAACTAATACATATTAAAGAAGGAAAATGAATATACATAACTTCATACATAAAACAAGCAGACAAAATAGTAACCAATCAGGGGAAAACATGCAAAAGGCAAAACAAGGGCATCATAGGTTCTCACCATGACTGCAAAGTTACATGCTAAACTTGGGTTGCTGACGACCAGAGCTGGTTGTCTGAGTTCTCCTCAGGAGAAAGAGTAGTTGCAGCCACCTGCACTGCTACCCATGGCTCAAAAGTATATATATATTTATTCTACTGGGGAAAATATTTTCCAGTTTTTTTCATACACAATGTAAAAAAAAGAGACTGTTCCAACAACAAAAACAGTTTAAACGACAAATTTCTAATGTGACCTCTTACAGCTGCAGAATTACTGTGCTTGTCCATATAAACTGAAGAAAGGTGATGGCAAGTTCAAATGAATTTAGAAATGGATAATATAATGGATGTCTAAATCCTCTGTCAGGAGCACTCTTGGAGTATCTCTAAAGAGGCTTCATAGAACTGTATGGGTACTGAGAATATTAGAAGTCTCTCCCTCATCTTCCCTGAACATTTCCAGGTACTAAAGCTGTCTCTGAGGTACATAGCATGGTAACCATGCAGCCTATTCCTCTGCTCAGTTAAAATAACAGCAAATCTTCCACCAGCAGGTCTAAAAAATCTAATTCTTTTCTCAGCACTTTTCAGTTCAAGCACTAAAACCAGTCACTGGTGATCCATGGGGTATCATTCTGTGCCTTTTTCAAATAGGCATAACAGAATAATAACAGCTGCCCAGAAAAATCCCCTAAGTAGAATTGTGTGAGAGAAACTGATGTGAAAGTGATGGACAGTAGCCAAGCTGTATGGGAATGCTTCTCAGTATCCACTGTGTCTGTGTCTTATCATTGTAACCGGGTCCTCCAGATCTATCTCAATTACTATCTCAGCTGTAGCAAGTTGATAAGTGATATGTTAATGGGTAAGACGGAATTCTGATAGCAAGGGCACAAGAAGGCAACAAACCTCCAACTAAATGCAGACACAAAGAACAGTGGAATCCAAGGTCTGTTAGGAACTTCACCAACAAACCAGAATAAAGAACGTAAGAAAACTGTGCATTGAAAGAAGGATATCAGAAATGAGGCTGAATAAAATTAATTCCAGTCCCTCTCCTTTCTTCACCTTCCCCTCTTTATTTTTCATTTAAAAAGAAAGGTGTAAAAATTCCTGGAGTAATCTTTTGTAAAGATCAGTAGCCTCTGTTGTGATCTAGAAACTCTACCCCTTGTTAGTGAGCCCTGATCACCTGGACATCTAACCAAGCACATCCAGGGACTTCTGATTTGTACCAGGGTACCAACACAACCCTATCCAACACAAATGAGATTTTGCTCCATTTTCCCTTCTGTTCTCCAGACTACCTACTTTTTTTTCCTCTCTGCCTATCTCTCTCTCAATTTCACAGTGACCCTGAGCCTCACTACACTTCACAGCACTTGCACAACAGGCTGCAGCAGCTCCTGCTGAGAAGGAAACAACTTGCCTGGTGGTGCCTTAAGCTGTGAAATAATCAAAAATAAAAAGAGGTGTTGTAGAGGAGAGATTGCAGTAGTTGTTGACTACAACTGTGGGTACCCCATTAGGGTGCCTGTTTGTGGCTGTCATAGCCATTTACAGTGAGAATATATTCTGCTCTTCCTACTATGGGTTCCTTAGACAATATTGGAAAAATAGCCTTATTCACAGTTGCCCACTCAAAATTCAGAGACAGGACTATTCTATTCAGACTTCTACATGTGCATGTCTAAAATAGCAACTCTAATCAATCTTCTCAGTCTGAAAAAGAGATTTATATAATTTTTGCATTAATTTATTTTGCTTATGAATTCTGATTATAGTTTCCACTTTTTTCCCTTTCATCCTACATAGCTTTGGCATGGGACTAAATTGTCCAAGGTTTCTGCACTTAAACACTATAGAAATGTTGAAATTCACAAGTAGTATGGTCAAACTCTTAGAATATTGCTGTATTGAAATATTTCTATTATGTTGGGTGGAGTTACATTACAGATATGGTCAATGCTAAATGGTCAATGTGGTCGAAATAAATAATATTGTCATATTGTCTTTTTTTTTTTCTGTATTCAAACAAATTCAACCAAATTTAACTATCAGCTAAGAAACTAGTTAGCATTATACAGAGAAAAAAATACAGCTTCTCATCTCTCAGAGGTTATTCAATACAATGCTCTGTAAAAATAAAATTCAGTAAGTATTTATATAGCTCCCTCAATCATTAGACAAGTTCTGTTTTTCTACTAATGTTCATGGAATTATGGGTGACTTTCACGTTGGCTTGTGGGGTGTAAATGATAACAAAATATGCTAAGAAGAGTTCAAAGTGGTGTAGAAGGTAGAGAATCAAGTTATCTGGTGGCAAATACCTACTTGGCTCCATGGACTTTGTTGCCAGACAACTTTGCTGTATACACAGTTTGAAATACAGTTTGAAATAGAACCCTGTTGGAAATGGGGTCAGGATAAAATCAAATTACAGCTAGATGCTAATGTGTATCTCTCCTGTAATCAGGTAACATCAAAATGGGATATTACGCCAAAAATACACCAAATCACAAATACGTGCCCATGAACATATTTCAGAACATTTTGTTTCTCTTCCTTTTATGCATCCAGATGGACAATGCACAATAAATAGAAACTGGATGAAAAAAGGTGGTCTCACTGTTTAATCATGAGAGTCAATTAAATGAAAATGTCTACTGATCATTCAAATATCCAGCTGAAAAGTCTGCATAGCAGCAAAGACAATCTAAATACAAGATGACTACCACATCCTCTGTTCTTTCAAAGTTTAGTAGCTTTTGACACCCTTTTTTTAAAAAAATCATATGACAGCAAGCATGCCTTAAAATAAAAATTACTCCATTTCAAGATAATACCTATTCAACCAGATGCCTGTTCACTACCACTGAAAGAAACCCAAATTTAAAGAAAAGGTTGAAAACAGCTGGTTTTCCCAATTTATAAAAAGCACAAGTGGAGATTAACTTTGGTAAGTGCTCACAGCAAGATTTGTTTTGGCTGTTTAAGTAAATTAGATTTAAAATATCGTTCAGTTTTTCATTTAAAACTTGGAAGTGCTAACTAAACCACCAACCAATTTTTAGAGATATTTAATTGTACTCCAAGTGGTCAAATAATTAAGGACTTAATGTTGAAATTCAGTTTATTCTCAAACAATAAAGCTATTATATGTTCACTCAAAAAGAAAATAGGACAAAAGTACTCTGTGAGCTCTGCTATAACTAAGGAATTACAGTGTTTACATTAGTTTTGTATCTTAATTACCAAAGATATCATTAACTTTGTAGACTGGGACACTTTTCTTTTATAGCTGCTGTAATTTTATTTGTCAGACACTGGCTTTCATTGCAGAATAAACTGCTGCATATTTTAAAATTCTGACTTCAGTAACTTACGCCACTGAATCTCTTTCTTTTTTACAAAATTAAAGGTAGTTAGAGCTCATACAAATGCATGACGAGACTTTGTGGAGGCCAGTCATAGCATTGGCACAGGAGATCATGGGGCATAAGCAGTCCTAGAGTGGTGGGTTTTAGGAAGCTATTTCCCAGGCCCATTTTTAGGACACTAACTATTGAACTTGCAAAGAAACATTAAGTGCTCCTTTCCATCTCTGTCTGAGGACAAACCATAGGGCCACTTATACTGGTATGCTAATTGCATAGTGGTAATGAAGTTGTTCAAATTATATATGCCCTTTATAATTTAGGAATATAGAGAAGAGAAAAGTAAGAGAAACAACTATAAAGGAGAGTAGTAAGGACTATTTATACTCTGCAAAAATGCCAATTCACCTTTACAGCTGCCTCCAAAGCCTCTGAGGAGTCCCTGAAGTAGAGTCCCAAGAGAAGAGAGCCTTTCGACTCAGTTTATCTTTTCCTGCAGCCAAATGACACTTGTGGACAAACCTTGTTAACATGATTTTTTCTGTGTTTCAGACAAGGACATTTTCTTTAAAATCAGAAGCCAAACCAACCTTGCCTCTATATTCATCATATGGGAATGAGGCTGCCTATAATGAATAAATCCCATCCATCCACATAAAAACTTTCTTCCATGATCAGATTTATTCATCTAATTTCTTTAAGCGCTCAGAAAGATTAGCTCCTGAACTTACAGCTCGACAATGATTCCTCAACCTTGAATGTGTGATGATGACAGCTTTAGCATCCAGTGTGTTCATGTTTAATATAAGAAGAAAAAACTGCAGTTTACCAAGTGGTCTTACTGGCTTCAATCTCCTTAAATATATATCTGGACATATAAATCTAAATCTATTTAAGTAAGTACTCAAAGAAAGAAAAAGTTATGAATTAAACCATTCATCAACTGTATCTACTGCGCTATGGACATGGCCAAAGTTCAGTGCCTATAAATAGGATACATGTAATATTTCAAGGCTTACACAGACTGAGTAAAATAAAAAGAAAAATAATGCTGACTGGACTCTTCCTCTACTCAAGACTCTTTTTCATACTGGGTAGTTGGTACAGCTGCAATGACATCCCCTTCAGCTCCTTAGCACCACCTCCCAGACTGAGTTTCAGTCATGGATCATCTCATCCATTTACCACTTGCTCAACCTTGTCATCCTTCTGCTTTGTTTCTGTTTCCATGTCTCGATGGATGCATTTGACCTCCTTCAGACTTATTCTTCTCCTCCATCTCTTTCTGCTCGGTACCTTGAAAGCCCATGATCTATCAATGTCCAGTACTTATTTACTATTTCTAACCTCATTTTTGCACATTTTCTCCTTTAGCAGCTCAGGTTTCTCTGTCTGCCTATCACAAAACAACCTTCACTCCATTATTCTCTACTGTGACTCTTCTCCAACATTCAAATTAAGCTCTTACCTTTCTAAAATTAAAACACTGTTGAAAATCTTGTAATCATATGAAACAAGATCATAGACAAAAAAACCCCAAATAATATTTTAAGCTCTTTCTTGTTACAAGTGATTGAAAAATGATGTTTGAATGATTTGCATGCACAGACTGTAGGTAAGTCTCAAAAATCAGGTTATGGGGAGATATATTGGAAATAAATATATCCTCGAGCCTTCTTATCCAGTCTATGCATTTGTTGTTTGACTGGGGCATTTAATAATTGAGAAGGATTTTTTCTCTTTTCAAGAATGTCTAATAGAGCAAGAACACAAAACTGTATAGCCTAAAGGTTGTACTTCTGGTAAGCCTTTGCTTGTCCAGGATTACTCATTCCTGTCTGCCACATGAAACTGTTTACTTCATGTTTTGGTCCATAGTTTAAAGCATCATATTTGTGCAGTGTGCATCAGTCAACATTAATACCAGCATTTGCAACCAAGGATAAAGAAAAATACAGAATCTGTCATTTATCATAATTGTATCTTTTCCTAAAAAGGCAAGAAAAACATGTTATCATCATTTGAAAAAATGGGCATTTAGCTACATTGACATAAACACTTTTTTTTTTCCCTAATCAGATTAACATTTACAAGATTAAATACAGTTCATTCATTTAGGATAAATCTAAATCTTGTCACATGAAGACTTTATAATCTCAGTGAATTGTGGGGTGGCATCATGGTACATGTCGAACAACTAATTGCAAATACCAGATTTTTAATGTTCACCTATGGATGTCAAGTCGTGTGACTCAGACACAAAATGTCTCTATACACCTATATGTAAAGCAGATATCTAATTCAGTCTATACATGAAATGCCTTTTTGAGTTCCCCAGTTGGTCTTATCTGCTGTATGCACCATCCCTGCACTAGGACATACAGGGGAGTCTGTGGAACTGTTACAGTTGATATATTCATTCATCTGAAAACCAGAGGCTCATCTGGCTGCTCTGTGGGGCAGGGTGTGATACCAACCTGTGGACACAGTATGTTCTCTTAGGTAATGCACCTTTTCATTCCAATTTTCTCTTGCGTGCATACATGCCAGGCGCAGCTGGTCACCCACGCAAGCTCAGCCAACCAGCTGCTTCTCACACCTGGGACCACAAAATGAGCAAGGCTGCCTAAGAAAGGACTTAATTATGAAACTGTGGAAATCAGTTGTTCACTCAGTGCTTGACATTTGAATTGCCAGTTTCAACTGCATGAGCTAAGCAGCCTTCCATATCACTGCAGTTCCTGCTCAGTTTCCCAGAAAAAAGCAGGCACTACATGGAAGAATATGGACAAATCAACAGGAGGATTTATTTCAATCACTAGCACTATAAAGTCAGGAAACACTAAAAATAAAGGCACTGATAAATTTGAGTGCATTAAATGAGTCCAAGACACCTGTGTGTAGGGAGCTATTGGCATATTTTGTACTTACATTTCTCCTTGGAACTGCCTGTATTTTGGGTATTGGAAAATAATTCCTGAGAAGCTTTATCTTGAGAAAGGCAAAGCAAAACACAACCATCTTCTTGTTTAGAGGACTCTTTACCATTTTTACCTTTGTAGGTAAACTATCTAGCTAAAGATATGACATAACAAACAACTAACCAAAGTGCTAGAAAAACAAAAAGCAGCTGACTTTACATAAAAAAGATGGGAAGCCCAACGCATAAAATTTATTTCATCAGACTTGCATACCATGCACTATTCTCAGACTTCAATGAGTACAAGAAAATCCATCTAATGTGTTTCTGATTTTATTGGTTCCCCAGCAGGACTATTGCTGGTCAGCTGACCAAAGAGCTGATTCAGTGGACCCTGGTTGACAGCCTGTAAGACTTGTCTAACTTAGATGAGGTTTAAAGATGCCCCAGGTGCCCCATGGCCCCAAGAAGCACAGGGTTGAAAGGGCCATCAGACAGCTATCTATAGAAATGCACACAAGAAATTCATGACTTGCTTACGATCCCACTACGTGTCTTGCATTAGCGATTAGGAGCTAAGTGCTGCTCTAAAAGCTACTGCTGTAAATTCATGGTGGTCAAGACCATTTGACCTCATATTTCCACAGTCTCACTCCTCTTCTTTTGCTGCTTGACAAGCAGTCTCTCCAGAAAATGTTGTTTTTCTGTTATTTTTCCACAGCAGGCTTTTACCAAATTATACTGGAATTTTTAGAAGTAGTCTAAAGTAGATAATCAACCTCTATCCAAAGGTAACACTAAAGGAGTGCAGAACTCACAATATTAGTCATTATTGAAAATATGAGGTACATTGTTTTGAGAATAATGAGCCTTGTCATTGTCTGTTTTTACCCATATGTTCTGTTTCCTCCCAGAAACACTGTCTCTTTTTCTGTTTCTGAGCTTCCATTCATCTTAGTATCAGCATTTTGTCCTTCCAGTGATCACAGCTGCCCAAAACAGTGCAAAAACAGTCACAGAAAAAGCAACAGAACATGGATGAAAAACAAAATGTTCTCTATGTCCTTATGTACTTGTTAAGCAATAGAGATTGCATGGAGGAGAAGTTTGTTGTTGCATTCATTAAATATAACTCAGGGCTGTTTGTGCACACTCTCCTTGAAAGCCAAAAGCAAGCCAAGAAGGAAGGAAAGGAATCTTCTTTCTTTCAAGCACCCTTCAGAATAAAATAAAATAGCTCCTGCTATTTCTCTAATGAGAGGACTTCATTATACAGAAGTCCTTCTAAAGAGGACTTCATTATACAGATCTGGTAATCATGTAAATGCTGAAAGGTAGCTACATCTATTTTTATCTTGTCAATCTAATGGACCAAAAAGGCTTAAAATGTCTATAACCAGTCTAAGTGGCTGACACACTTGCTGCTAGATGTTTGTTCCCCAAGGATAAGTACACACAGCAGAATATGGGATCCCACACATATATTTCAATGGTCAAAGGCAAGCTGGCTCGGATGCCGGAAGGAACATCACCACCCCTGCTGGTGAATTTTGCCTGGGTGAACGAGGCTTGCGGCATAGCAAAGTGTATTACTGTGGACAGAAGGCCATGCTCATACAGCTTTAAACGTTTTCCAGAACTTAAATTAGAACAACCTACTTCTATAAGGAATTGCATTTTGGAGCAATTTCCAGGAATTCTCACTTCAGTGTTATTTAGGTGCAGAAGAAATGCTTGCAAGAATCAGCCTCCCCACCACACTAGACAGTTGCTTTCATCTTCAGACAAATGTACGAACCTGATTTTCTTCTCCTTTACTTTGACTTTACATAGAATTATTTGAGCTGTCATAAGGAATCAGACCAATTATCCGTCTAATCCACTATCCCGTCTTTGACAGAGGCCATCACCTCATGCTTCAAATGAAGGTGAAAGGAACTCTGCAGTTGACAATTATGAAACAATCAGCCCATTGGCAAAAAAATGCCATTAGTCAATGTTCTGTCCTATACTCAGAAATCTGTGAGTTTCTATCCTTTCTCAGAAGGACATGCTTTATCTGATATGACTATGGGTATTCTTCAGTCACATGTATCCCTTGGTGTGTTTTTTAATACTTTCAACTCTGAAATGCAATTTATTCAAAGACAAGTTCAACGTCATGCAAAGCAAAAAACAATAGCAAATAATTAATCATGTTGTATTTCAATATTAGTGACTATGTTCAATTTTAATGAGTATTCCTTCTGTTTGGTAGAAAGGTAAAAGATACAGTAGGGACTATGGTTACATTGTCAGTACTTCCAATGTATTACATCTTACTATTACATCTTTCTTGTGTATACAAGTTAGTGTCAGACTTCTCAAGCTCTCATCATTACTTTCAAAGTCTTCTGCTCCTATTTATTTTGCTCTTCAAAATTCTTTCCATTTTCTTAAATGAGGTGATTAAAATTTAGCATAGGAAATTTAATCTGATAAGATGATGCTGAATACTCTCCATATTATTTTCTACTTAGTTTTTGATCTCTTAAACATCATTGTCTATTTGAAAGCTCCTGTGCACTAAACAGAATTATTAAAAAAAACTCCCTGAAATGGTACCTTGTTCCTCAGCAGGAGCAATTTCAGTATCTTTAGGTCCAGTGAGGTATATGGATAATTCAAATATATATTTTAGTATTCTTTACTTTGCATCTGCCATCTTCAAATTTCTTCTGCTATCATGCTAACTATGTAATGAAGGTTCATTAAGTCTCTCAGAGGCTAAGTATGCGTAACCCTTAACTATTGTGATTTAACTTGCAATTCCCTCTGCTGCTCTTGATCTTTTCCTGGAGAGTGTTTGAAAAATTTTTGCTCAAGCAGTATGACAGACATCGCCAAATCAAACAAAATCACTGTTTCTACAGCCTCCTGATCCAGAAGCTGTGTGATTTTGAAATAGGTATATAACCTCAGGCTCAGCACTCTCATACAACTCCTTGCCACAGCTGACCAGTGATCAGGATCACAGGCAAAGTGAACGGATGATTGACTGTGTCTACTCATGAAAAGATATCCAACTCACTGGAATTTTAGTGTAATTATTAGTGATTTACAATATACCAATGTAAGTATCAGAGTATGTGTCTAGTAGAATTTAAGCATCTGATTGTAGAGATATTGGATGTTTTGATCACAAAGAAAATATACGTGTTTGTGTCAATCAGACTTTGTCACAAAATGCCAATGAACTTCTGACTTGAAAGCTCTCACAGGAACTCAAGACTTGTGAAAATTTCAAGTTAAATGAAAGCAGTAGCACATGTCTGGGTATATATTGTGATTTCAGGAGCTGATCAGGATTTGTATTTTTTATCAGGGGCTGACCCAAAATACATTCTTGTTTGACTCCTGTGAGTTTTCACACCAACGTCTAGACAAGTATCTTTCCAGGCATATTAGGTTTCTCTTGTCCTACTTTTTGCAGCACTGAACATTGCTATCTGTAGTTATTTAAAGACAGGTACATTTACATTTGATTAGCAGAATATAGGGATTCAGCTACCTTTAAGACTGATGCATTAACTTCAGTAATAACCTTTCCCATTAGAAATTCACATTACAATAATTAATACCACAATTGCAAAAACACAATAAACAAGCCAGGGAGAAATAGCACCTCTGAGTTTTCAGTTCCAGTGTGACTTACAGCCTCTAATGTAATTCCTAGGCAATAATTTGTACTGAAATCTAAAGGCAGAGAATTTCCAGCAAAAGGTAAAGCTTTCTATTGCTTGAAAAGACAGCTGGCACAGAAACGCAGAGATCAGTTAGGAAATACTGAACAAACATCACTTTCTTATAATGGCCAAAATGTATTTTCATTTCTACTTCATTTTCTATATTTAATACAAAATGATTTTTATCTACTGTTCATGCGTTCTAATAATGTCAGATGTGTGGGCGTCCTGTAATTCTTTATGAATAATAAGGAATGCAAATAGTGCTATCTTCACACTCACAGTTGACTGCACTCTTGTTGGCTTCCCATCAGCACCTAATTTATCAGCTACTAATTTTCAGAGAGATAATGTCTAAGGCTAGAAGAATATCTCTGTGCGACTAACATTACACTGCTGAGGAAGAATGTTAGAATCATCTGACCAATTACATGTGCATCAAGACAGTCATATTTGATGGAGTTCATTTTCTAAATTTCCCTCACCTTATTTATCAAGACTTTTTATTACTATAATCAAGAGAAACTAACAATAATTTGTTGCAATGAGCCATGATCAGCCGAATCAAGTGGACCCAAAGGTCCATTGGTTTGATGCTTCCACAACCCAAAAGCCCTGAGCATTCAAAAGGCTGTGAAAAATACATAAATCCGTACCTTACCATTGGCCACAGCCCTCCCCTCCCCTTATGTCTCATTTTTGGTTGCATTTCCAGAGAGTTCTATGTTCTTTGGTTGTTAATGGGTCCTTGTTATTCCTCCCTACCTACCCCTTCTCCCATGTGCTGTAATTTCTTCTCCCCACCTCGGTAACACCCTCTGGCTGATGTTCCATTGGTTACTGTGTGTTTTCCACGCCCAGATCATGAGAGTACAAAACTCCCTGCAAGCCACATTTCTTTGGCTTTTCTCCGTGGATTTTGCTTTCCAATGAACTCTTCTCCCCCGTGAAGAAGTTCCTGCTTTTCTTTCCTACCTCCTTCTCACACCCTCGCCATCGGTGGGCAAGGTGAACCTGACCCAAAGCTTCTCCTCCCGTGCCGCGATTGGGTTTCCGTCCTCCCCTCTCGGAGCAGGCAGAAGATTGCCTGGTGCTCAGGACAGCGTGCTAGCCGGATGGCACCGCGGCAATGATTTTTGCAATCTCACAAAATGTTCCGTTATCTGTCTGTTAATACAGAAATTTCTTCTTTAAGGCAATTATATATTGGCCCACTGTAAATGAGGACTGCATAAATAAATGCCTAATATAATCTGAAATTATTAGTAACCAATCCAAAAATATAATACGAAAAGAATTTATAAAACTACTAGTGGTATCATTAAGCAATGTTAGATGACTGAGACATAATGCATTTTCCACTATTTTCTATTTCCTTTCTACCCTACATCACACAGACATTTCTGCAGAGTTAAATTGGAATTTAAGTTTACTGTCGTTGAGAAAATTGATTTAAAACTTTTGATGCAATAAATAAATGTTTATGTTTGCAGTTTTTTAGATTTTAGAATGGATGAAGAATAACATAATTAAATATAAGTTTCATATTGTCAATAAGCTTCCACTTTTCTTCATAAGGATTTTTCCATCCAACTTGTTTCATATATAAATAGCATTTCCTCACAGAAAATAAATTTTGAAATAACTTAGGGAGTTACACAACCTAATCATTCAGGTTGCATTAGCAAGTTTCCATGCTTATAGATGTGAGCCCTGGAGGAAATCTGATACACAATTCATCTCTATGTTTATTTGTTTGGATGCCATATTCTAAGATACTACTCTCATTTTCTTATGTACCTTATTAGAAGTTAGTTTTTTGGGTCAGAAGTTTTCTATGCTTTGATAGCAAACAACAAAATAGATCATTAAATCTTACTGGAACTTTGAAATAACTATTACTCTTCAAATGTCTGGTTATTAATATCTCTGCCGCCACTAACTGCTCTACCAAAAATAAAACCTAAAATCTGTCAGCCCATGAACCATAGAAATCCTTTTCTAATATTTAGAATCCTTTAAATTGCTGGTAGTCATATGCAAACTACCTTAACCTTGACCTTGTAGCATTCAAGAATTTCAATGGTGCTACAAAAATCTTCATGTCTCATAAGAAAAACTTCTAGGAAGTCATAAATTGCATTGAAATCATTTTCCCGTCTACACAGAAAATATTTTCTTCACAAAAATTGGGGAAAATCCTGTATCTAATGAATTTAAAATCAATTTCTGGTTGGCAAGGGGTCTTTAATAATGAACAAAATGCCTGGTCTATTCCTAACTTTTCTGCTAGCTTTCCATGTGACCTCAGGAAATTTATGTGACTTACTACATTTTCAGGTTCACATCTTCACAAAGAAATCCTGATTTACATCTTTTCACAATATTTTGATTGCTGAAGCAGAAAATACTCTATAAGTACTTGAAAAATACTTTTAAGCCTTATCTTTGGAGATGAAAAAACTCCAGGTAAAAGTAAAAACTTTCTGATACTATGTATGACTACCATGTTTTGCTATTTTTGTTCTCATAGTAGTTTGGGGGGGGGGGTTGTTTGATTTTGTTTGTTTGCTTGTTTGTTGTTTGGGTTTTTTTCAGTAGAACAGTTGCTTTTAGGTAATTGAAACATACTGGAAGAAAATAGGGCCTCAGAAATATATATCTATATAGAGAGAGTATTAAATGAAGATTCATTGTAGCCTAGTTATGGATAGATAGCCAAAGAAAAATTAATTAGCAGTATTCAGGGACAACATGGAACAGGATTCTGTGATGCATCTTTCCCATTATTGAAAAACATTGCAGTGATGCCTTGAACTTTAGCAAAAATTGTCGGTACTAGCTTGTTTTGACATATGAATCTTTTATCAAACCCAGTTTGTTCTTCATGGCGTCTTTTCTACGATGGTCAAAGAGGTGGTGATATTTCCCATGCTCTCTTTGGTGTCAGTACTCAATTATGCCTTGTGCCAGCTCTGCCTGGATGCTGCCAATCCAGGGACTGTCAGTCTTGGGGTTTTTGCAAGACTTGCCTACTGTATGAAGCCCATCCTTCATGTAACTTATCTGAAGAGAATTATGCAATGCCTATAGTTCTTTTTTCCCCCTAAGCTTTCCCTGAGTAGAGCATGCCATTTCTGTCTAGTCTGTAATGGTTCTGTTACATAAACCAAGTCACTGACAAAATTTGATGTCAAATCCTATTCACTGGGGATTGTTTATAGCCAAAAGATCAGAATGACTTTCAACCAATTTTGTCAGGACTCAGTGTCTGGCCTCCCTTACAGAGTTATC
The DNA here is from genome assembly GCF_000738735.6 of Corvus cornix cornix. NCBI lineage: Eukaryota > Metazoa > Chordata > Aves > Passeriformes > Corvidae > Corvus > Corvus cornix. The sequence goes on along the minus strand of NC_047057.1, from coordinate 10,873,546 downwards.
CTAGGTTCAAATCACTTTTTTATGCTGTTATAATTCTAAAAGAGTTCTTCCCAAAAAATATGCACAGCACTGGAATTTTAATTTTATTCTTTGTATCACAAACATAAACAGATACTTTAATATGGGATCACTGATATGGGATCACTAAACCTGAATTTATGTTGTTCCATATTTCAATGGATTTCAAATGATACTTGCAAATATTTTTAATTCTGTATTTAGTCATGATAGAAAGACAGAAAATTAGAGGTTTTTCCAGCTAACTTCAAGTTTATAGTACTGAAGTTGCATCAATTACATAATTTCTTATTAATTTGTAACAGCCTCTTATGCCAATTAAGATGTTATAGAATAATTAAATTATAAGACAGGCTTTTGGGGGCGGGGTATTATCTGTCTGCATACCTTGTCTGTGGAACACTGATTAAACAGATCAAATGGCTGGGCAGAATGTCATTAATCTTTGAAAAAAAAAAAAGCTATTGTTTACTTCTCTCTGAGAAATAGAGATACAATAAAATGCAATCAGTAAAAACTCTCTCTTACAATTAAATGGTATTTATAGGTATTTTTAAAACATCATTGTCTCAGATTTCAGCTCCACTTCTTTGTTTACCTGGTTTTGCTTGAGTGGAAACTACTGAGTGGATTATTCAAGCCCTAGAAACACAAATTGACCACTCAGGGATGAATAGAAACTGTAAATTTCAATGGATCAACTTGGAACTTTTTTAAACTGCAACTTTTTAGGTGTTTTAAATGGGTACTCAAGCTTTGGTAATAAAACTCTTTTTCCTTATAACTCTAGGTAAAGATACAGATGAATGGGGCTAAATCAATGGAATTTACAGCTAAACAAAACCTAGTTGGATGAGGCTCTAACTCTACAAAGTAGAAAATGATGACCAGAAAAAAAAAACAAACTAAAAATTTGGCTCTGATCTCTAAGTTAAAGAAAAGGCATCCAAAATTACCATCTTTTAATGACCTTAAAAATGCTTGTTTCATATCTTAGATTGCTAGAAGGTATGAAATTTGGTTCTACAGAAATATAAATTAATGACGCTTTAGACAGAAGTGGAAGAGTTAGGAATTCTGTAGCAGTTCTAGTGCAGAAGGGATTTTGAGTGAACAGGTATCAGCCATTTTTGTTTTGCTATTAATCCACATGGGCATGGCTCCAGAGAGTGAACTCCTGCAGGCAGATCCCCTTGGACACTGGCACAGGAGCAGGAGCTGGTGTTTGGCCAGTGGTTTTGCCCTTCTCCAGTTTGTTATTCAATCTGTCACAGCTAAGGGTCAGCATTTCCACTGATTACAGAGACATTTCCCAAAAACATAGCTGACACTTTTATCTAGTCCTGATGTTACATTAATGACTGGAAGAGTAATTACACCCACCTGGCTTTTTCGGGAGCACACCCGCATGTGCAAACATACATATATGTAAATATCTACACAAATTGAGAATTTTGAATACATTTATTCTTAGGTATAATACAGTTCTGCAAGACTTACAGGAGGAGAAATTAAACTTCACATGGACTTTTCTGGTCTTTATTAAGAAAAAAACAACTGAGTTTTGAATATGCAAGTCTAATGGAATGTACTCATCCATTTTAAAGTATTTTAAAAATTTTATTCTAGAATGTTGGAATACCTAATGAAAAACTTATGGGGAATAGATGGTTCCTTCCTGTTAGTTTCCATATTAGAATCCACACTTCTTTACAACCTAATTAATTATTTATGATAACGAAAAATTACATTTTTTATTGACTCCCAATTCAGTTACTAAATTTTCTTCAGCAGTAGTTTTCTGCTTGGAAAATTTACTCCTATCTTTGTATCTTGGTTAGCAAATGTAGTAGTTTGGTCCAAAATACTCATTACTGTTCTTGAGTTTTAGCAAAGAACAGAGTTTGTATCCCTTACCAATACTGAGAAGTATGGAAATATATAACTTTATGTCATATAAATGTGAAATCTATCTTCTTTTCTATTCATATTACAACTAAATTCATTCAGAGAGATAAAAATATGTGTTTATATTCTCCCACACTTACATATGTCTAAGTCAAAAAATGAAAACACTTTCCAGTGATGTATTGCATAGCTTAACAATGGAGAGCAATTCTTTTAGCACAACTATCTGTGGCTGACTCAAAAACTGCTGAAATTCAAGGGACAAGCTTATGACGACTTCAAAAGGTTTCAAAGGTTTTTGAACAGGCCCCCTAGTGTCTCATTCACTCTAATTTTTAACACCCCAAGCAATAAAACTCCCTCTAGTCTTCTTTAATTAGCTCACACAGTAATTTTGTGAATTATTTTAAATACAGAATCTATTTTACATCCTTGCTGATTTCACAGTTACTTGTGTAGAGCTCTCCTATTAGTGCATTCTCAGAGAATTTAATCTTTTCTTTTGAATCATTTCAGAATGCCTTTCTTCCAGATGTAATCTGTTTCCACAATCACAAGGATAGCTCTTTTATAACCTAGGAAATCCTTTGTTGTCTGTTGGTGTGACTGTGGTATACCAGTAGATATCTAGACCATTAATATTTCATTTGACTTGGATATTCCATACTTTAAAGCATCTTGGAAATATTTTTTCCTCTTTTTCCAGCAGACAGTTGCAGTAGATGTTTCTAGTGCTTCCATTCAAGACAAGATAGAACAAAATGAACCCACCTCACTTGTCAAAACACAGTTTGCTGGAGTTGTGATTATTTTCGATACACTATTGACATATTATTGCTATTTCCTTATAAAAAGTACGGTAATACTTTGACAATATATAGTCATTGATGTTCCATCAATAAGAAACATTACCCAAAACTTACATTGGGCCATTTGGTCTTTCTACATTGTAATTTGCATTATATTTTAATTCATATTCAGAGGTACTGATTAAAACAGTATATTGCCATCATCTTAACCTCTCTAGCCCTTGGCACTTTTGGCAGTGGTTTCCTACTTTGATACCAAGTCCTACAAATAAGACAAATTTTAAAATAATAATTTCTCAGTATAAAGTCAGATAAGAGAAATAGATTGAATTCTTTTTATAAGTGCAATACTAAGGATGTAAACTACTGCAAAGGCATTTTATAATCTTAAACAAATAGGAAGGATAATTCTTTTATGACAGTGAATAACCATGTCTTTACTACAGTCAATGACCAGTTCCACACCAAATAAACTGAACAATCTATGCCTTAAAGATCATAAAATCATAGAATGGATTGGATTTGAAGGGACCTTAATGATCATCTTTTTCTAACCCCCTGCCATGAGCAGGGACACCTTCCACTAGACCAGGTTGCTCAGAGCTCCATCCAACCTGGCCTTCTAGGGCTGGGGCAACTGCAGCTTCCCTGGGCAACCTGTTCCAGTATCTCCAGTCTTTTTTACTCTCACAAAGAAGAATTTTTTCCTAATAGCTAATCTAAACCTGCCCTCTTTCAGTTTAAAGCCATTGTTCCTTGTCCCATCATTACATGCCCTTGTAAAATGTCCTTCTCCACCTTTCTTGAAGCCCCCTTTAAGTACTGGTAGATGCTCTAAGTCACCCTGCAACTTTCTTTTCCCCGGAATAAGTAGATCCATCATTCTCAGCCTGTCTTCATAGGAGAGGTGTTCCAGACCTCTGATCATCTTTGCTTTCTCGTCTGGACTCATTCCAAAAGGTTCATGCCCTTCTTATGTTGGGGACCCCAGAACTGGACGCAGAACTCCAAGGAGGGTCTCACAAAAGCAGAATAAGAGGGGAAGAATCACCTCCCTAGGCCTGTTGGCCACTCTGGTTTTGATGCAGCCCAGAATGCAGTTGGTTTTCAGGGCTGCAAGTGCACATTGCTGGTTCATGCCAAGCTTGTCCACCAACAGCCTCAAGTCCTTCTCCTCAGGGCTGCTCTAAATCTATTCTCCACCCAGCCTGTATTTGTGCTTGGGATTGCTTCAGCTCACATGCAGGACCTTGCACTTGGCCTTGTTGAACTTCATGAGGTTCACACAGGCCCACTTCTCAAGCCTGTCAAGGTCCCGCTGGATGACATCCCTTCCCTCCAGTGTGTCAATGTCGCACAGCTTGGTATCATCGGCAAAACTGCTGAGGGTGTACTCACAAAAGGATGACTAGATGCTTCCTGACGATGAATGACAAATTTTCTCATACAAGTAAGCAGAATTTCTTTAACATCCATGGTCAAAGCTATTGTTTGGGGTGATGGATTAAAAAAATGCTAGAAAGAGCTCTGCCTTCCATAGTCTTATGTCCTTAGTGAACCAATATAATGAGTAGCTCACAAAGACACATCTTTTCGTGTTTGGTGTGTTCCATCGCTCAGTCGTTTCATGTTTTGTCTTAAGATTTTAGACACATGATACCCATGCCAGGATTTAGTAAGGCTCCTGTGGTGTAGCTGTTGGTGTTCCAAGAGTCATAGTTTTCATATTGTAATCTCTGAATACCAGAGCCACATTTGATTTGCTTAAAAAGCATGGGCATGACTTAAAATCTTCAGTGGTGTCTATTCAATAACAAAAGAAGTTAGAAATCACGGGACACTTTTTCTAGATGTCTTTAGGACATCATAGTCTGAAAATACAGGGGAAAATATTATAATCCTTTGTTATCTTATTTTAAAAAAACAAATGTTATTTGTTTCTTAGGAACATAAAAACCCCAAACCCCAAGAAGTCCATATGCTGTCTCAAATTGTTATTTGATTTCAACTGATCTAAATGGGAAATCTTTCATGCTCTTGTTGGAATCTTCCTCTCAAACAGACCAATGTATTTCTGAAAAAGAATCCTCAGCCCTCTTCCGCTTCCTGTATGACTGAAATAAGATTGTTGTAGCTCCTCCATCTTCCAACAGCTCTCACATTATCTAGACATCTATATCATACCACATAGGTAAAATACTTTACCCTCAGCTGGAGGTTTTTTTATTGACAGTCCTTTTTACTCTCACTTAAAATTGTCTCAAAGATTATTCAAACTCCCATCAAGTCTAGAGGAAGCTTATGGTGATTCAAACAAGATTCTTTCACTTCATGAAAAAAATACCACCTTTTCATTTCTCTTCCCTAAAATAGCTTCGAAAAACCTGATAGAAACTTACTGCTTAGAAAGAGAGAAATCACAGTTGTTTTCACTGCTGAATGTAGAACCTAGAAGACATGTTACATGTAATTGATGGCAATTTACAGAAAAAGATCCACTTTTTAGACACCAAAACTTCTCAAGAAACTTCCTTTCACCTTTTTGACACTACTGACTTTTCTCCAGACAATTGACACGAGTCCAGTGAGAAGGTGAGAAAATATACTCTTAATCATCACTCTTAGTGACTGAAGAAAACTGAAGTTGCTCATGTGCTCCTTATTAAGACACCTCTTATATGAGATCCTATATTTCCTTTTCTATTTTAAATACAGGTCAGGTTAAACATCAGAAGAAAATACTATCTGAAATCACGTTTAAAACAAAAAATGTGAAAAGCATCAGTTCAAACCAGCAGTAATATCAGGTGTTCTACACAAATTAGGACTGCCCAGAGCAAAGCAGTCAGTATACGGTTGTATTGTTCTCTGAAAACTAACTGTGAAATCTTATTGGGGTGGGGTTGGGGATGATGTTTGTGCATGAATGTTTGTTGCCCTTTTTCTTTTTTTCTTTTTTTTCTTTTTTTTTTTTTTTTTCTTTTTTCTCTTTTTTTTTAATGTCAGGGCAGAGAAATAGCCCTTCCTCATCTTCTATCCTTATCTAAAGGAGAAATGGGGAATCTGGCTTGGACAAATTCAGAGGCACATACCACCCTTTTTAAAAAGCCTCTCAGTCTTCAATGTTCATTGCCTTCACTGCACCAACTTGTCATCTGAGTTGTGCCATACACACACTGGAACTCCCTGCCTCCACAACAGCCTCTCATGATTCCTCAGTTGCCTTTGGACATTCCAGTGTATATGGAACAGTGTTTTTACCCATCCATCTGGTCCTCAAAATATCTCATTAAAACCCATTGCTCTGCTTACACTGGGTCTGGAAAAAGAAACCAGCAAGTCCCAGGATAGTTGTGCATTTTTAACCCTTCTCCAAGAAGATGGCTCATCTCATGGTTTAGCCTACTTTGAAAAAGTTTAACCTACTTTGGAAAAAGTAGCAGTCTTCCTTTGGTGGTGGTGTTTTAATAAGGAAGAGATTGAAGTCTGGGGACCCAAAATAAAGACATTTGCTTGCTTAGAAGCAAACCTTTTGAAAAGCTGTTTTATGTAAAAAAACCCCACCCCACTTGTGAGGATACTGTCGAACATTACGTGACTGCCAATCCACTACACGGTCTTTTACTGAAAGCCTTGTAGCTAATGAGTTACCTCTACTGACATTTGACTTGCAAACCACAATCTCAAAACTACAGCACAGTCACTTGTACTCCGTCAAAATGTTATGATGCTATTCGTGTCCTTGACAGCTTTAACATCACAATGATACACTACAGTAGCTCTGCTAAGAGTGGCTCCTGTTTTTAAAACCCTTTCAATAAACATCAAAATAAAATCTTTCAAAAAAGAATAAAATAGCCAACAATTTACTTAGCAGGAATCTGTAACTTCAAAATAGCAAAAAATGAGATTAATATCATAACTAAAACTGATGACATGCAAATGACATTATCAGATTTCCAGTTTCTGGAGTGAATTACATGCAGCTGCATGTAGTTGGACCACAACTGTGAATGCTCTGCACTGCATCTTGTTGGCAGTTTTTAACAAGGCCATTTGCCACATAAGAAGAAATCTGCTCAGATAGAACCTCAAATATTTACTTAAAACAACAGGGCTCATTACAATCAGTGTTTCAAAAGAGCAAGCTCCAAACATTCAAAGGAAAATAGATGACTGTGTATATTTTATGGAAATACCATATTTTGATCCATGGACAAGAATGCTTCCACATAACACTGGGAAAATGTCCAGAAGACGAGCATGTCAGCTTTAGTGTGGTACTGTGAGAAGCACACAAATTGAATACGGGTACAAAAGTTCAGGACAGTTTCTGGGAAACTGCTGCTAACCTGTTCAAAACCAGTCATCAGCTGAGAGCAAAGAATAAGCAATCTATAGTCACCCATCAAAATAAGCTGCATTCCTATGTGCTGTTCTACATTTGATTTTTTTCTGTTCTATTTTTATACAATTTTCAGAAACATCTGAAGACATTTTGTTTGTTAAAAAATTCATACTGGAAGATATTTTTAAGTTTACTATTCAGTGGAGCATACAAAATATGGAAATACAAATCCTTCACAAAATATTCTTGTTTTTTGAAAATAATACATCATATTCAGACTCCTCAAAAATGTCTGTGAATTAGTTTTTGAAACATAGACCAGCAAGAGCTGTAGATAACAGTGAGAAAACAAAGGCAAAACAAAGGAGATTCTTGAATTACTCCACATCCGAATTACTAACAGACAACAACTCATGTTTTGTGAAAAAAAATTAAAACTCTTCTTGTTGGCAGACCAGTGTTTCACTTTGACCCTCCATATGACAAAGAATGCAACTGATTTGCCATGTTTGAGGGGTCTAAAAGTTAAACCTATTACTCTAGGTCAGTCACTGTCGGTTCTCTTCATTGTTGTCAAAGAGAAACAAGCACCTCCAAAAGATAATATGTTTCATCCTAAAATAGCTTCTAAAGTAGGCCAGATTATTTATCTTTCAGCTATGCCTATTTATTCCATTTACTGGAAAGGAAGCCTGTGTGACTAGCATAAAATTAGACAACTCACTTTAACAGGACTGAAGTTACATAAAATTAAACCTGTTCAAATCATCTGTCTTTCATTTATGGATTGGCATGGGAATACATGAATTTAATACTGTATTTATTTTTATATCTGCAAGGATTTTTAGACAGTAGTTGAACATTAACATGATGTCTCATTGCATTCTATATAGTAATGCACAGATCCCTTACCTGGGTTAAATACACTGATCAAGTTAATGCTGAGCCTGCAAACAAGGTCTATTAAAAGAACTTAACATTGAATCAATGTCCATTACTTTCAGTTAAACATTCATTCACCATCATGTTGGTTATTTACTTAGTTTAAGTTTTTCCTCCTCTCTCTGCAAGGAAAATTCTGAAGTACCTTCACTAAAAGCTTGAGGAGTGCTCTACAGCCTTTATTTCTCAAGGGTCCACAGGAAGAGAGATCAGACTTCATCTAAAGAAAAATCTACACCACACTAATGTGGGGCCTGATAGCTGGACTGAACATCTCACAGATTTGGACACAATCAGTTTGTACCTGTGAGAATTCAGTTTGTACCCATGAGAATTCTAGCACCAACAGAAGCAAGAAACCAAAACAAACAGAAGAAGAATGCACAGCTGTTTGTGGCAGGCTGTTTTTGGGTTTAGAATGGGTGTTAGTTGTAGGTGACCAATAATTTGTAATGTAGTAATTTAGGAGCCAATGGACATGCAGCATGAATGCCAAGAAAGTGTATAAAAGAGGCTTTGTAGAATTAAAGATGCTTTTTGCCTGGAACAGTTGGTGTGTGTCTGTATGTGTTGTGACCGCCTCAACAGCGACACACTAATTGAGCTTGGGCTACCAGGTGAATATTACCTTCATAGCATAGCTCTGCAAAAGATGTCCATTGACACATGTACTGTAGCTTTCTGTGCTATGTCAAACAATTTATTAGATTTTTTAAGCTACCAGATATTGATTTTCTGCAAAACACAAAATATCTTCATTATTTTTCCCCATCTATATTTCCTTCTTTCTGAAATCTCTCTATAAAAATTTCCTTCTTTCTCTTGCATTTAATCTTTTTGGGTTTGGTTTTTGTTTTTCCTGCAACTGTCTTCAAACCTTCTGCTTGTTCTCTTTGCCCAGTCTTTTAGAAGAGTGGGTCATTCCCAAAATTCTTAACATGGTATATAAACAATACACCACGCAAGCCAGAAGCACCAGGCAGAAAACAGGCATATGTTAAAAGCTACAGGTTTTCAGGCCCTGAAGATTACCCCCCTCCCTCCCTCTCCTCTTCTCTTCCCTTTTTGCAATTAAGCTCACACCTTATATCCTGTATCAGTGAGTTTTCCACACCATAACTGTATTTTTTGACTACTTTAGCTGTATTTCAAAAGTCTATTCAGGCACCCATCATCTTCAGTACAACCCAGTGGCAGGGTGTAATTTCTGAAGATCTATTCTGGTGATATTTTCTGCAGCAGCCAGCAGTGTTGTAGAAGCAGAGAAACAGGCCTGAGAAGCATTTATACGGCTTGACAGTTTTCAGGGGACAACTGAATGTGCATCTAAAGCAGCTTCCAACCCTCTGAGCTTGGCCAGTCACACAGGATTTTCATCTCTCTCCATTTCCACCCACAATTAAGTTTTCTATGGGCAGCACAATTTCCACAATGAATGGATGTATTTAATTGATTTTCATCTGATGTTCCTGTCTTTCAGCCTGATAGGGTCTCCTGCCTCTCATGTAAAAAATAAAAGCCCACTCACACTGAAAGAAAACGTCACAGGCACTTGGATTTCAGTTGTTGCAACTATATGAAGCACTCTGGATATTTTTGGAGGCATAACACTTTCTGGTGCTCAAAATTATTTTCATTTATGGTCAAATAAAGAAAACTGCCTTAGGAAATAAGTGATTTCATTCAACCTGGCTTTGAAAAAGGCAAACCCCCTTAGTTTTCTAAGTTTTTCTGCAGGAGAGAACAAGTTGCTTTTTAAAGATTCTGTTGTGCAACAATTCAAGGGGAGATTATGTTTATCATATTAGTACAATCAGTTAAGGCTAATTCTAACTTTAAAATATACAGCACAAGGCTAGATTGACATCTAAATGAAAACATAGATCACTGGTCTCACAGCAAGACAATTCCCCTGGTGAATGGGTTAAACTGTTGCTGTCAGATTGAATACAATTAGTACAACTGATATGCAAAGAACTGCTCTGTCAGGAAATGTCACTGTCATTGAGCACTGTTCCCAGGCTGCTTTCAATTTTTTGTCTGGCTCAGAAAATTTTAATAACAGGTCAGAATTCAAATGGAAAAATTTAACCAAAGTGCATGGTTTCTCCCCAACTTCTATCTCAAGTTTCATTTTCTGCTTTGTGCTTCACATAATTTTTTGGTTACCAGGAAGCTATTCTTAAATGTCCATTTTTTGGTTTAGTTAACTCTTCCTCTCATTGTTAAGTGAAACTAACAGTTTTTGTTGGTATTTCTTATACAACTTTGGATTATTTTTTAAAATAACAACCAAGAAACCACACAGACAGCAAAAGACAAGTACAGAAGAAGAAATAATTTTCTGTAGAACACCAGTGAGAACCTGCTCACTGTAATGCCCACCCACACCCTCTGATCATTCCTTTTCCCACCCTTTCTTTATTGCAGTCCTCCAAAGGTAGATTTTGGTGCTAATCTTTTTTTCCCCTCTACATTTTCGGCCTCAGTACATGAGGCATTTTAAGACCTTGTACTTCTGTGCTAACTCCTCCAGACCCTCCTTTCTATTTTGGAGGAAACAGTCACCTTTTCAGTGCCATCCTGTTATTTTCCAGCAGGTCACAGATTCCTGCTGGCCCTATGCATGACACTGTGCAAAACCTTTGAGTGAGTTTGCAAACTTCTAGCTCTGCAAGGCTGGTGGCTGGGGAATAATACTCCAGGAACAAAAGTGCCCTTAGGAAACTGGGTTGGGGATGGGTCAAAGGGAAGGCTGAGTGCCTGTTCCTACAGTCACGCTCTTTTACAAGCCAATGAAGCAGGCAGGGTGAAATGCTGCTGTGATGGCAGGTAGCTAGTTATCGGCTTAAGGAAATGGGTGATCAACGCTCAGGTTACTCAGCTTGACCTATCTGGAAACTGTCTTTGGAGCGCCATTGAGTAACTAAAGGACAGCAGTGCAAGAGGACAAACCATGGGCTTTTGTGAACTCCTTTCTCCACCCTTGCTAAAGAGCATTTTTTTCTATATAAATTACATGACCCACAGCCCCCAGGAGGCTCGGAAAGTGGATGACTTGCAACTTCTTCAGGATTTGTGACCCTTCTGCCCTTGCAGATGGGATGAGCAAGGGCTAGCTTTCCTGTCAGCCCCACGGGGGCTTTGCTGACCTGTGGGGGCTGAGTGCTGCTGAGCTGCCCAGCAGCCAGGCCACTGACCACCGGCCGCCTTGGCTCCTCCTGGCCTGGCATTGCTTTACGTAACCACTGAGAGACCCGAACTTGTAGCTTCCCATCTCCTCCCTCTTCTTACCACTGCAAGCAAAGACATTTCCTCCTGTGTGACTATGGCACACAAGTTTACCACGGCCTAAATCCATTTTATTATCAGTTTGTTGCGGAATTACAGACTCTGACCCTTTAGCCAAAATCCTGCTTCAGATATGAACTAAATTCCCTCTTTTTAGGGAATAACATCACAATGCAAGAATTAACCCCACTTTAATTCGCCTTCTGGTATGCTGAGAGAAGTCTGTGTGGAGGCTCTTTTAGTGAAGATAAATTACCTTTCTTACTTTTAACTTCTTCTTGTAATAATCAACAGATTTTTTTTAACACTGACTTCTACCAAAAAATGTGATGACAGTTTTATTTCAGCCCATATCCCTGCATACAGCCATCCTGAAAACCATCCCTATTCTTCCTCCCCTCATCAAAACTCCTCTCTCATCAGTTTCATCTTCTCAAATCTCTTCAATTTTCTTAAGTCACGAAGTTCAAAATCCACCTACTGTTCACTGAAACCATTATCTCCTTTTTGCTTGAGAGCCCTGTATGTCCAGTAAACCACACAGCAAGTGTTATTGCCATCTACTTAAAAAAGATAGGCTGCAAAGAACTGTCTAAGATTTTAATTAATTCACTATAATATATATCTCCATATATTTTGTCTGTGAAGAAAACACTAAACATGTGAGTACAATGTCTCGTTGAAAGTACTGGCTTCCTGAAACATGAAGACTCAGGGACAAGCAAATTGTTCTAATCCAAGCTGCTACTTTCACTTACACTATTGCTAACCCTGTAACACATCATTTTAGTGGAATGATAGAACTGATGCTTTTTAAGTGGATGTAATGGCAGATAACAGGGCATGGTCTAGGGAAACCAGCTGTCGTGAAAATCTGCAGAAGCTGGGGAATGAGATAATCCTTCCCAGAATAAAGAAAATTGTTTCCCCTTTCTCGAGAAGGGACAGAAAATTCATCTTTTCCTCGATATTAAATGTTTCAGTAAGCTCTGGATGTGTGAAATACACATCCTTCATGCCAAAAGCCCCAGCTGTCCACTAATCACTTGCCAATATCTCTTTTTTAAATATTCTGCCATAATCATATGGAAAGTGCTAAAAAGTACAGTATAATATGACATACACATAATATATATAATTATGTGCTGTAGGCTAATTTTAATGAAACAATAATGTGCTCACTTCTCTTTTTTGTCTTTCTAGGACCTTTATTTCTGTTTCACCAGCTCACTGAAATTTGAGCTAAATCAGATTACTAACCATGCTAAATACATACAAGCCACTCATTCCTTTATAATATTTAGTCCAAATATTTTTTATTCATAAGCCATTGTAAAATTTGACTACATGAAGAAGGTGAAATTTTCAAATTCAGTTTTCTCATTCAGAGAAAGGACTCCAAAATAATTGTCCACAGAGAAAAAAAACCACCCCAAATATTTTTTTTAGAAGTATGTATTTTTCCTCATATTTGAATGTAGTGTTTGAGAAGGAGACCTTCTACTTCTACCTTATTCATCATTCAGACAGTGACAGGTAATTAAATTAAGAGCAAAGTCACATGTATAAACTGATTTTCTCAATAAAATTATAGGCCTTGATGTCTTTTCAGAAGCTGATTCCTCTGAGTAAGTAAGAAGTGTTAATGATGTTGTCTGAATTTGTTTTGAAACAATTATTCTTACAAATATTAAATATTAGACACTAAAAGGCAAGTGAGTAATTCTGCATGTTCTGAATGTTGTCTTATTTTTGTATAATCCATTTTTATATGGTAAGGAGCCAAGAGGCTTTTGCTGGTGGATTGCTATGAATCAAAACATCTTATTAAGAATGTTCTTATTTTCAGGACTATCACCTAAAATCATAAACAAATTTTATTTCTTTTTAAAGAAGAATACAATTACTCCTTAAATGGATTACCAATATTCTTGATAGTCTTAGATTTTGTATGCTAATTTCCTTGTAGATAATTCAAAGCCTTCAGATCGATTTGTTTAAGTGCAACAACCACTCCAGCCTAGGACAAAGAAAATATGATTGCTTAAATCTCATATATGCAGCTTCCCATAGGAGTGGAATACAGATGAGCTGCAAATGAAACACTCTCATCACCACACTGCCCAAAGCAATTTTCCAGTATGCCCCCTCCCCTCAGGACATATTTTACTCCACCTTTACTATGTTTATAATATGATTTACATGTTAATGAGAAGTGACAGGGACTAAGTAATTAGGAAGCAAGACTGTAGCTCGTCATGCATTTTAAATAGTGTAGAATGCAATTCTGAAATAAATATTCAGCCCCTTTCCTTATTTTCTTCTTAATTAGAAAACATAATCAATTTAGTCTTTATAACACAAATATACCTTCCAAAGGTAAGCAGTAGAAAGAAATGTATTGTTACAGTAAGCATGTCTGATCAGCCTAGTTCTCCTATATTTGGTAATTTTTCTTATTACATTCTGTTTATTAAGCTTGGACAATACAGTGAGAGCAACATAAAACCTATAGAACAGTCCTTCCTCTGAGGCTGTGACCTCTGTAAAGCCACAGTGGTGTGCACTGTATGGAAACGCTGCATGGATGTGCAGCTGTGTGTCTTACCTGGATAATTCTGTGGGTAAGAACTTTGTGTTATGACTGTGGAGAACATCTCTACATGGCGCTATTGAGGCCCTACAATAAGGTCTGAAGGCATCTGTGTTTGGACAGAATGTCTTTCTGATTATGTACAGGAAGAAAAGTGAAGGCATTCAGGACAGCTGACAACCCCTGTGAATGTATAGAAGGCAGGGAGCGGGAAATGCCTACCACCAGTACAGCCATTTCCGTGGTAGGGAGGAAAGTGGTGCCAATCAACCACAACCTCTTTCACCTTCTTCATCTCCTTTCACACCCCTTCCCCACACGCAGTAACTTGGCTCTTTCCAAGTTTTTACCTGGTGCTCTTCGTAAGATCAGGACCTCAGAAAATAATGCTTATCATATTGTCTAATACTAATTGTCTATGGTGCTGAATGAATTAAGTTTCAGAATACACTTCTGATCTATGAACACATTACCATTCTAATTATTCAGGTCAGGAAGAACTCAGAGCAAGAAAAGTAACTTGCTTCAAAGTGTTCTAATAGAAAAAAAAAAATAAAATCATTCTCCTTGCAGATCTTCACAGTTCTTTGTGCCAAATATATAACAAAGTTTAAAGACCACTGAAGCTAAAAACTCTGTTGGGTTTTTGTTACCATTCTATGCATTTTGCTTTCAAACATTAAATTCTTGGAGTATGTCATAGCAAGGTGGTACTTTTTTAGTAAGAGATGCTGCAGGAAGTGGGATGCATGTTTACTAATCCTTATTTCATTACTGAAACCCATTGTTTCCAATTGTAATGGGTGCAGACACAATGGAGATTTCTTGGTAAAGAAGTGACCAAAATGGAGCTGGTAACTATTAGATATGTGGTGATAGGTATAGTACCCCTACTCTTAACAAGAAATACTTTCTATCAGCCTCATTTACAGTTCAGGACTGCCTGGTAAACTGTTCATTCACAGGACTTTTAGGTTTCCAAATGTCTGCTGCTTTTGCTTGGGATACAGCTTTCTTCATAGTAGCTGTTATGGGCTATCTTTTGGATTTGTGAGAGAAAGAGTGTTGATAGTTCAGGGATATTTTAGTTATTGCTGGGCAGAGCTCACACACAGTCAAGGTCTTCTCAGTTCCTCACCCCACCCCACAAGCAATTAGGCAGGGGGTGCACAAGGAGCTGGGAGGGGACACAGCTGGGACAGCTGACCCCAACAGATCCCATGGCCTCATGCTCAGCACAAAGCAGGGGTAGGTAAGAAGGAGAAGGCAGGGGGCTTTTGGCATGGTGGCATTTCTGTTCCCAAGTCACCACTGTGCACGATGGAGCCCTGCTTTCAAGGGGATGGCTGAACACCTGCCTGCCCATGGGAAGTGGTGAATGAGCTCCTTGTTTTGCTTTGCTTGCGTGCACAGTGATTTTGCTTTACATACTAAACTGTCTTTATCCCAGCCCACGAGTTTTCTCACTCTTGCTCTTCTGATGCTCTCTCCATCCCCTCCAGGGGCAGGGAGTGAGCAGCTGTATGCAGCTCAGTTGCCAGCTGGGGTTAAACCATGACAAGATGCTTACATAGTACTAAGAAATCTAAGCATTCTCTAGGGGCATATTATGTATAATTGCTATACATGCAAGGTCTTTACAACCATTACCATGAAAAGGATCTTGTTGATACAGGATTTGAGAACTAATCATGCATATACTATAAAGATTGAAGTTTAAGGAGATTTTACCCAAACTGAAGTGCTAAGAGACTACAATGATATATGCAAAGAAACCTCAAACTAGTGTGAATAGTTTAGTCTCTAGTGAAGAGTTTTGTCCAAAGAAATATGTTCATAACTTTTCTCTCAGTAAGACAATTTATACTCTAGTTATTATGATATATTTGAACCGCCAATCATACAAATATTTAAATATGAACATTAATGTCAATCTGAGAGCTACCCAAAGGTAAACAAAACATGGCAGTGATTAATTCTTTTTTGTTAGCAATTTTCATGGGAATACAATCTAAATATCTCAGCTTGAGGTACTTGTCTCCCTCATCCATAAAATATGCAAAATAGTTAATTAAAAAGGGACAGCCACGCTATATCCAGTTCCATATTACCTACATTGAATACATATGGAAATAACTAGCCAGAACCTAACACTGAAAGGTAACTAGCAAGTACAGAATTTCCTTGTAATTCTCTCTGAACTCAGCTAGCCAGATAAGCATTAATTGCAGTCTGTCTAGCCATTGAATATAGGAAGATAAAAGGTGAATTATTCCTTTGAACTCATTTTTGACAGGTGAAGTGCTGGCAGTATAGTGAGACAGACTTTCTTGTCTTATTAAAAAAATAATTATTAAGCCAACTTGACCATCTGTTTACATATTGTATTGCTACTACTGTATCTAAAGGAGTGTGAAACATGAGATGGAAAAATGCCCCTCCTAATAATCTGTTTAGTAAATTAGTTTTTTAAAAATGAAGAAAGGAGAGTTTGAAATGCGGAGATTGTAAAGGGGTAGAATAAATTCTGGAAGCTGAAGCAGGTATAGTCAACAAAGAAAGGTGGATTTACTCAGCAATGGTGCAGGAGCATTTCTATAAATTAAGCCAAGGCCCATGTCTCATAATTCACTTGACAGTTTATCAGCCCAGAAAATGAATTCAGGCAATTTAGATGAAGGATGGAAGCAGTGGCTTCAAAGCCCTATGAGGCAGCTCAGAAATATTCCCTGAGCTTAAGCTTTTTGTGTTCTAAAGGTTAATGGTCCCCAATCATGCCTTCCACTGGGTTTTATTAGTGTAAAAACCAGCCTGCAAGATACTCTGGGTGCAGCATAAGAAAGGTAAATAGCATGAAAGATAGTTGTTTTCAAATCAAGCTACCTTATGTTTGGCTAAGGGAGGATGGGTTTATGAAAAGCCACCCTTAGGACCAACCAGGACTACAGGAAAAATCACACATTGTAGATGAGCTTTTACCACGGTTTGCTAGGTCCTGTTGCTATCTAAGTGGTTATATTTGGAACAAGACTTTTCAAACATGCAGTAGACATGAATGTGTCTTCTAACCAATCCTTAATACTGATGAAATCTGGCATATGGTAATTTACAATTAGTTACAATTATTTTCAAAAATGATGCTTAGGTCTGATCCTCTCTGCACTCATCTGCAGTTTAGGAGTTAAAGGTCACAAACCTACTTTTGTGAATTGAGCAGCTACATGCACAAAGAACACTTTTGTTGGCACTGTGTTTTTTCATATACACAAAAACTCACAAAGAGGATTCTTTAATTTGTGTATTCTTGGCATTAAAGGGACAGATCTCACTTTTGTGAGAAAATTCTGTCAGTAAAAGATAGGTTTACTAACTAAGGAAAGCTGACAATGTTCCTGCTATCTTTTTTTCTTTAGTTCCCATCAGGTTATGAGAAAGACTGTCTCAAGCAGGAAACACAGACTGTTAAACATGATAAACATGAGAATGATATTAAGCAACATGACTTTGGGTGATACCTAAAATTCTTAAATACTTATCATAATGATCTAGATTTTTACTTCTATTTCTTTCCTTTTTTTTTCTATCATGCAGTGGTGGTCTTTTTGCCTAAATTCCTACTCCACAGCAAAATTCTGGTTAGAATTTCACATAATTAGGGCCATTTTATTCCTGCTCCAAATGGCTTTATAGTATTGCTATGCCCTATTAAACTGCCTTATGCCATGCTGAGAGTGTATGAAGTGATTCCTGGCTGTGGGTTAAAAGATGAAACACTGTAGTCACATTGCATTGTGAATGTCACTGCACGGTTCTGTTTGACAAGTCATAAAAGTTACTGCACTTAATCTGTTTAGTTAATCTTCCTGGCACAGTCCTTCTGTCCAAGCTGGGGGGGAAAGTTCCCTGACTTCATTGCTGTGCAAGAAACTGAACTGGAAGGAGCTGTTGTGAGCATCGAAGGTGATCACTTGTTGCCTTGGTCTTCCAGCTCCACTGAAGTTTCTTTCATCAGGACAAACTCATTCTGGGAGTCAGGTTAGACTGAAAGATCCCTGAAAGGGAAGATGTACCTGTCCCAAGCTTGCAGGAACCTTTACTGAAGGACTGTTGGGAAAGAAAAAACGTAAATAAATCTCAACAAATTAGAATATTCTGTACACTGCTCTTACTGCACTAAAATTATTTACAAGTCTTTGATATCCTTTACCTTTACTCAGAAGGGCAATAGTAGTACTGCCAATATCACAATAAGCTCTTAGCTTTCAGTTCAGCTTCATGTGCTGCCTTTTGTATAAAATACAAAGAATGAGAAGGAAACAGCAGGTTTTCCTTGTATTTTAGATAGCTGAAAATGTTTGTGTACCTTAACCTTTTTAAAATGTAGCTAGATGTAGTACTGTTGTAGGGGAGGAAAGTGTTGGATTCTTTAATTTTAATCAGGGTATCTATTTTAAACCAACAAACCTAGAAGCTTCCTGATAAAAAAATGAATGAAAAAACCCAACACTGTGAAGTAGCATATAAAATATATATGTCCATCTTCCTTCTTATGAAGTTAAGCTTGTAGCCTAGGTCCTAGAACATTCACATCTCATCTGAGAGAAGGGTTGAACACTTCTTCAGCTAAGTAATAGGCTAGCCACTTCTAAATTTTTAATCCAGTTAAATTTTGATCATCTGGTAATCTCTTGTGATAGGAATTTTGACTATATTTTTTCAGACTTCATACTCTAAATAAATACTAGTAATTTCGCAGTTGACAACAGAGGTTATAGCTTGAGGATGTTTTCCTTCCTGCTGTAAAAATATGTTATGTAAATGATTAGAGAGCATTACAATGGTTTTCTTTAAAGTGAGGAGAAACATATTGAAGTAACACAAAATTGATGAAATGATTCACACACCGTCCTAAAACAGAATAAACAAATTTCGAAGAGATTAATACATGATATGTCATAAGTGAAAAGAGAACTGCAATTTCTCTCTAACTTCATTAGAAATAAAAAAACCCATGCAATACTTTTCAAGTACTGAACTAGTGTTTATCTTTTCACTTCTTCCCAGAAAACTGCAACTATTTATTTAGTCTTAGATTATTTTTTATGGCCCAAGGGAACCATTATGATCAGCCAGTCTGACCTCCTCTATAATCTTCGCAACAACTTTTACATCCTAGCAAATGTGTGCACACAATTACGCAGAACAGAATATAACTTTTTTTATTTTTAAAGTTTCTTTAATACCTAAGGTATTTCAAAGCACTTTACATAGTAATAAAACAAAAACTGACCAAGCAGTTTGCAGAAAATATCCACCACTGCTCCAGCAGACTACAAATCTTTAGTGCTCCAGTGGAAGTGATTACATATCTCATGATATGAAACTTTAAAAGGAGGAGAGATGAACTACTTCACTAAATGTAAAATTTAGCACTCATTAACACTGAAATGTTTTATCGCCTGGCAGAAAACACAATCAATATATATTTGTCCCTAAATTGTTTTTTTATAATACTCAATAATTTTTAAAGAACACTGTAAGTTTTAAGTGACTGAATGGGAAAAAAATTAAATTTTTTGATACCATGAAGAATATAAGTGTACACTGGCATGACCAAATTAGAGCAACAAATTTTGAAGTTTACTGCAAATCAGCTAGAACAAAATATTATTCACAGACATAGTGAAAATGGCACAGCACGGCATTAACATGAAAGAATATGCAGCATTATTTTTAAAGTAATTAGAAATATTTAGTTATCTAATTCTCTGATTACTTGGCATATTGAAATCAGCATTTGCATAGTGCAAAAATATATAAACGCAATGGCTTCTTTAGTTGTTTTTATGTTTTTACTTTTTTAACCTTTAAAAAGAAGGATTTTTTTCCAAGTTGAAAGAGCAGACAGGAATTATGGGACATATATTTTATGCCTATATCTCTTACAAACTCTTCACTTATCTTTATTCAGCCACATTTTAGATGCTAACCTCTAATGCAGAGCAACATTTACCACTTCTAATTGGCTTACGAACCCTTGTCGTTGTGTTTGACTCGCTCACCATCATCCAGGGATGCAAGTGGAACATCAGACCAGCATATGACTTTTACACAATCTCACTCAATGCATCAGCTCTCAGGAGCTCCAGCAGGTCCTTAAAGCAACCCTCTGCATTCTCATGTGTGTGCATTCCCTGTGGGATACACACAAGTGCACCTCCCTCCCTGCTCACTGGCAGACATCTGAATCAACTGCAAGGTTCAGTACTTAGCTATAGGAATAAACCATGAATTTCCTTTCTTTAACATAAGTGCAAAAACATATGATCATTACCGAAATTATCCAGAAATACACAGAATACCCTGAAAGCTCAGCTGATATATTGGACAAAGCATCTAGAAAATTCTTTATTATTTCTACTACTGATGCAGTCACAGCAAGCAATTAAGGAAAGCTCCAGGCTGTAAGAAAATGCCTTTCACAGGGTGATGTGATAGATTAATCTGACCTTTTCAAAGGCATGGCCCACACAGGATTTAATATGGTAAATCCTGTATCAATCGTGTCTCATTGACCTAGAGGATATTACTTTCCTTAGAAAAGCATGAAGGGAATGACTTGCTTTGAGAAACCTGAACATAGGCACCTACACTTAAACCAGGTGCTTTAACTACCATTATGTTCAACAGAAATCAATTCAACACCATAAAAGACTATAGAAGTATGAAGAATCAAGTGAACAATCCACTGACCTCCAGAGTGAGCTGCAGTGCTACCTGCACTCCTTCATTTCTTTTTGGATCTCTCTACATCCAGTCCCCAGATAGAGATTTTATTCGTCTCTGTCTTTTAAAGTAAAATGCTTCTGCTCTCAGAAACTACTTTTTGCATAATACTTTCTTGCATGATCAAGTCAGATCTTCATTTCTCTTTTTTCTATACTATATATGTTCAGATTATTTGGATTCTCTCAAGTTTTCTAGAATTAGAATCAGTCTTATCTTACTGTTATTTTCTGAACACTTTCCAAACATGCAGATTTTACTGAACAGGATGTATCTCTTACTTCTGTCATGAAACTTCTATTCTCTTATACTAGTGAAAGCTCAAAATTATGCTTTCCAAGTAACTCCAGCTGACAATTCTTACAGGCTTTGAAAAATGCAGTGGCATAAAGAAGCACAGTTAACTCTTCTATTTTGTTTCAGGTAGCTTACAAACTTCATTAACCTGTTTTTCATTTTTGCATTAAAGGCATGGACTGGGAAAACTAAAAGTCATATATGTTTAACTCTGTGCGTAGTTAATTTCAGCAGTTTCAGCAGGGCCACCCATGCCCTAACCCCAGCAGGTACACAGACCTATGGTAAGGATATAGTTTGGAATCATCACCTCAAAATCAAATCAAAAAACAAAATTGTATTCTCAGTATTTAGCATTTAAGTGCTTATATATATGTTTAGGAGCATTGAGTCTAACCTGAAGCCTTCTGGCACTGGATATTTAGGCTAAAAAATTCACTAAGGCCCTTTCATAGAAGATTTAATTTCCCCAAATAATCACTAGTCAATTATGACCAGGATGGACTATGGCTCAGATTGAGTGAACTAGGCCAGACATTGTTGTTCTGCTGACAGGTTTCTCTCCACTACTGAATTTTCATGAAGAAACAAGACAGGAAAGGGAAAGAAGAAAAAGATTTTCATTGATAGAGCTTAAACTGGAAATTTTTTTAAAGTTTCACTATGAGCTGAAGAATGAAAAAAAATCTCTGTTAAAAAAAGCCATGTAATGGAATAATGTAGTTAGTATGGAAAAGAAATAATCCATGCAATCTGTTCATTTGGCTTGAACACAAAAAAATGAAAGGTAATAAGTATTGTTGAAGAGGTTACCACCAGAAATGCATGAAACAATGCCGAGTCAAGTTAGGTGAAAATAGCAGAAATCTTATAAAACATGCTTTTTAAAAATATGGCTAATATTGCAAGAAAATATCTTTTAAAGTTCTTAGGGGTCAGTTGATGAATTTTTTTGTTAGAGAAAGAAATGCATAATTCAATGCTGCAAATAACATTAATGCTCGAATGTTATATTGCATATCACTTGCATTTCTATTTTCCTGCAATTTTCAGTCCAAGACTTTGCAACTGAAAGCTAAAAGGTGAAAGTTATTAATGTCTTGTAGATATATGTATTTCCTTTAAAGCAAAGCTTCAATTAATGGAACATCTATGCTATTCCTATTTAAGATATGGTGAACTGTTCTGCCATGAATATTACCATTTTGTAAGTGAATCTATCCAAAACAATAGTGCAGCAGCAGGTCAGAGGAGTACATGCTATGAATACTCTCATTGGACTAGTTATAACACACCTGTTCAATAACTACTTAATGCTTCTCATTTACTACACATGAACATAGATTTTATTTAATGACTCTTGTTATACAAGGTAGGTCGGTCAAAAGAGAAGTAAACAATTTGGGAAAAATAGCTCTGACTTTATGGAATAAAAAATGTTGAGTGTGCCAATAAGGGCATGCTACATAAATGCTGAAAATTAATCCCCTATAAAATGATGGAAGTCAAAAAATAGGAAAAAGAAAGACTGAAAATTCCCATGAATGTCTGCTGACTTTCAAAAAGGGAATAATGTTGCTGTGGGTATTTTCATCCTCCTCATCCCTCAAATTCATCAAGTACATCTAATCAGATCTCTCTGCTTTCTGGTTGTAGAATGGCTATAGAATGTTTGACTAAATATATGTCATTGAAATATCCTGACTAGTCTTTTCATCTAAGTTGAACTGAGTAATTTTGCTTGTGGGACTTCTATCATCTGGCCACATAAAATATTGCTATCATACTGTCCTAGCAGCTCAGTGAGCACAGGTAATTTGACAGCTCTAATGAGTTCCGTACACACAGTCCTGAGAATTCAGTAGAATTTCTATTCTGATTCATTCAAAGAAAAGGTCAGTTTGCATATTCTGTCTCAGTGCTGTATAAAAAGTGTATAGTACATAATGACTAAAGGCCAATCCCCTCAATCATTAAAAGTACAGCATTCATGGTATTAATACCATAGTTACAAATACATATTTATGGACATTTTTCTGTGGTGTTTATTTCCTAACAACCATCTCATCAATAGAAACACTGAACACCTTTTTACAAGTTTTCTCTAAGTGTTTATTATTTGAAATTAAGAGGTCTTGCTTTGATAGAAGCAAATTTTCGGTTCACTAGGGCATCAACATAATTCCTGGAAAGCTAAAAGCACAGAATTCTCAGGGGCAAGGAATATACTTATATCCAGACAGAAATATATTTCTTAATATATTTTCTCATGCTGTAACCCTATATTTTTGAAAAAGTGCAATATTTCTTCTTTATATTAGAGAACTTCTTTGAAGAACCATATTTTTTGTTGTAAAATATGTCAGAGAAATTATTGGAGTTTTCTGATTCTGAAAATATGAAAAAAAAAGGTTGATGACATATTCCCATTAATAAATGGACCTTTATTCCGTAAACAGTAAATTACTCAATGGCATCATTGACAGAAGCTCTGGCTATGTTGGAAAGTATTGATTCATGTTATTAGACAGTATCTAATTAACTTGGTGGATTTCAAACCATTACAGAACTGACAGATGGAAATGACCCAGATGAATGGGGGGAAAAAAATGTTTGCACATATAGCCCCAGCACAGCTGAACAGGAGCAAATACTGCACAACCACACAGACATGCAGGGAGGTTTTTGCAGGAGTTCTTTCAGTGTATTTGGACTTAAGTCAGTAACATTAATACCCTAGCCATACATTTTCTGAACATTTCATTCTTGGATCAAAAACCTCCAAGCTAGAAAATATTTTTAAAGTTAACAGCGTGCAAGGAAAACATTTAGAACTGAGTGCTATGAAAAGACCTTTCTAGTAGATGGTTGGAGCACAGTTCAAAAACACAAAAAGATTGCAAAAAACAAGTGTTCAAAAACACAATAAAAAAGACGTGTTTTTAAATCCGTAACGGCTTATCAAGTAAACCTGTATTCAGTGTCCTCTCCACAGGTTTTTGAAAAGGGAAAATGTCACTATAAACTGACCTTTTCCTGAAGCATTTGCTAAAACTCTACAAATGTCAAAACAGCAGTTCAAAATGAAGACAGCATCATCAGGAAGGAAAACTCCAGGGGTACTTGTGCATGTAATTTAACTAAGTAACTCAATGTATAAACTGTTTTTACTTTGACTTGTAAGATCCTCATCAAACTAGTAAACTTCTAGCTATATGTAACAGCAAAATGTAGCTAATAGATTTTTCTAACTTGCAATGTTCAACAGCTTTCCTGGCACTAAACGCAGTTTAAAAAAATAATGAGAAAAGCAAACTAATAAGGTTTAATTGCCACTGAATAACATGCAGGAGCAAATAACATGATGAAATTTCAGGGTGATCAGACAATAGTACGTGTCATCCAGGTCTTTCTTCTCCTTCTTCATCTTTTATTGTATCACAGTCAGTATTAATACATTTCTCTGTCACCACAGTAAATGAATCCCTGTTTTCTTTTTGAACATTCACCAGACATCAGCAAGACCCGTCAGTTGAACTGGAAGGTTGAGAGAAACAAAAATGTGTAGAAGTGCTGCCTAATGTTTTATCCAATCTTATTTTCTAAAAATTGCATGACCCTAGGATGATAACTAAGATTATAGGTTTTTTTTTTATTTGACTATCAAAATGTCAGAGAGCTAGAATGGAGAACAATATAACTGTATTTGAACCTAACAAAAATGCCACTGCCTTTGGGATTACTGGGTAGCTTTGAAAAAGAACTGTCATGAGAGATTCTTACAAATGTTGTTGATTGAATGAATCAAACAAAAAGCCACAGTGTTAATCCTAACCTCATTCTTTTGGATGCTTATCCATCTCCTGCCTTTTAAATCTGTTGTCGCATGCTTGAGCTTCACCAGACATTACAACCATGTGTTCTTCAGAGTTATTGCAGATAATGGACCCGTCCCACCTTATTCAGGAAAGCCTCTAAAATCACTGCGGTTAATCAATTCGCTTAAGATGCAGGAATAAAAAGTATGAATGAAAGCCAAACAACCAGTCTCAATGACAACCTTGCAGACAAGGCAGCAGACAGCACAGTAGTCTCAGAATTACTAACTCTAATACTAGTAAGTAAAAGCACATCTATGCAAATGATTTTGTGCAGTGAGTTTGTGGAAGGTACTGTTTAAGAGCATTTATCCCACTAATACTCTAAAATATTAATTTACTACAGAGATGTAACTAGTAAAGTAAAATACCCAGTACCTAGAACAACAATGATCCTTATGGGTTCCTTCCAGCTTGAGATGTTCTATGATATTCTACTCTATTAGTACAGATTTTTTGTGGACCACTGGAGGTAAAAGTAGGTATTCACAGGATAGCAGTGAAGATTTTGTGACTGGTGGATGTATAGGCTTGATTACTGAGTTTTTTTCCTAATGACTCCAAGAAAGAAAATACTTTCTACAAAGCATTTATAGACCCCAATATTTTCCTCATGTTCCCTCTTACTTGGCTCTAACTAAAACCAAATTACTGACCTGCAGCCAAACTTCCTGAAGTTGCTGGGTTGAAAAAAATGTTGCAGAAAGCCAAATATGACCTCCATCCTAATGGAGATCATGAAATAAAGTCATTTCTTGTTATGGAAATTTAGAGGGTAGGTTGATAAAATACGAATTGATGGGGACTGATAAATCCTCACAATATAACAGAAAGAAAGGTATCCAAACCTGTAAATGAATCCATTCTATTAGAAATATATCTTATACAAAAGTGTGAAGCACTGTAAACCTGTAGAGCATCAGACCGAGTTGGATAGTCAAGAAACACACTGGATCTTATATCCTGTTGGAAGAATTATGCCTGCTGCTCAGCTTTACGGCTGTCTAGAAGCCATTAAAGTGCATTTAGCTGGAAGTGAAACAAAATTTTTCAGTGTTCAAATGTGGCAGTTTTGAGTGTGAGACAGAAGACAATTTAGGAACCTCTGAAACACTCGTTGGTATAATAGCAGTGATCCATCCTCCCTAAAGCAGCAGCTGATGCTTTAGTTTTCTCCTCCATTTAACTAGCAAAGTGCTCAGATGAGCTCTTGTTAAGCCCTGCTTTTGCCATGACTGGCTTTGCTGGTCCTGATTCCTAGGATTTTTGGAGGCTCACCTTTTTTGCACAGTGCTTCATCCCCTTAATTCATGCATTTAAAAGCATTTCACATAAACAAAGTGGGAGTTTGTTTCCATAGAAACAACAAAAAACCTGGAGCTGTTTCTGTTTCCACAAGTGAGGCCCTGGTTTTCCTCCTTAGGAAAAGCATAAGGATCCCACATCATGCCCTCTGTGAAGGGGATACAAACACTTGCCCAGATCAAGTCTAATTCTCTCAACTCTGGATCATAAACTGACCTTGCTATTCTTCTGTTTATTGAGATGTAAGCCACAAATGTGGTATTTCCGAACTACACTGTTATTACCCCATCAGCATAATACAGCTTTTGGTTCCAGCTAACATTTTAATATCATTGCATGCTATTCAGAACTGGACCTTTTTACATTATTTCCTTATCCAAATAATAAAATTATTCAATTATACCAAAATTTGGCACAAAACAATGTCAAAACCATGAGCTTTCCATGACCTAAATAGAAGGAATAGTAATTTTGGTAAAGCTGGGCTTTTTAAATTTTCTTTTGCTTTTCCCTCCCTGTACTATACGTATGAAATACCAATTTGTTTGCTGCAGCTTCATTAGTATTGCAGTACAGCAAATACTGAACACTTTAACTCCTTTGAGTCCTCAGCCATCCGCACTTATTTCACATTGGGATTTCCTAAGGACTACAAGACTCAAGTTCTTCATTCAAGTTTCTGATAGGTTCTTATTTAGAGGATAGTAAAATTTTTTCCTTTTTTTAATGATCATATATTTGCACTATCAACTCCTTATTATGGAGCTTCAACCTGTGACTAGAGTTCTGAATTCCTTCCTGCCCTTTCCCATATGCACTCAACATGTGTACACCTTGTTTCATAACACAGCCCTAATTGCTTGTACAGCTATATTATTCTGACAGTTGTATTCATTAGAAACACAGATACTCTGTGTCTTCATCAGCAAGTGACAAGAAAAAAAGTAAAAAAAGGGAAATCCTTAAGGCTTTAAATATAAATATTACAGTACAGCTTGCAAGTTCCATATTTTTCTTTGATTTTCATAAAATAGCTATTTTGATAATGAGCATTAGGCTTGTTCTCAAAATGAGCAAAAGCATCACCATTCCCAGTCCCATTCCTTTCCTTGTTAACTCTTCTTTTGTTTTCAGTATCATTCTCTCCTTAGTCTTTGTTTTCCTTGCAATTAATACTCTTTCATTTCTACTCACTGATATTATAACTTACAGTTCATTGTAATGACTGTCCTGTTGACATCTGTTTTTCTGGAAGTTTACGCTATTGCTCAGCTGAGTGGTTTCACTGACTTCAGAGGGCAAAGAGAGTAGGGGTGATTAATAACCACTCAACAGAAACCCCAGGTGCAGAAAATCACTCCACTTATCACTGTTTTCTGCCTTGTCCCCTTTCATGCTTTTAAAGTATTTCCTGAACCTTTATGAGCTATCTTTGTTATGCTCTTTACAGAGGGGAAAAAAAAAAGATAGTCTGAAATACAAAAGCAGGTCACATCTCAACATTTCTAAGCCTCAGAATTTACAGTGAGACTCAGAGATAGAAATGGGATGCAGAAAAAGAACTCTGCTCTTTTTAGGGCTCGAATGAATGAAAAGTATGCTCAACCCAAACTCTCTTAGTTGATTTATATGTTCTTTGAGTCATTGTACAAGACCAGCCTTCAGTAAATTGTAAATCTCAGCAAACCAGAGGCTTCCCAGAGATATTCCTGATCATGCAATGCATCACCTTGGTTGACCTAAGGTCCTTCATGAAATACAACAAAATCTCTTGTCTCAAGACTTCATATATCATTTATAGAACTACAAATAAAGGAAGAAAAAGACTTGGCATCACCTTGATTGGATTCTCTAACTAGACAGGAGCACAAAAACTATAAAACCTATCAGGTTTACCTAGAATTTACTTTCAAACAACAGAGCATGAAATAAACCAATTCTGCTCCGGAAAGTAGAAAACATTCTGTGTGCTACAGACTCTAATCTTACTGGATAAGTTAGGATAATCTTGTCAAGAGTACACGAAGTTCTACTTCTTTCAAGTTACCGCAGGAATATAGATCCTGTTGTCAATTACTTTGTCCCAGTGCTTCAATTACACAGAAAGAACCGAGCATGTGACATCTAAGAGATGGATAACAAGAATGTAGTCTGAAAATGTATGATATGTATAACATCCATACACAAATGCTTCCTCACAGCAACTGCTGTTCTCAGGAAGAAAGAATGGGATCAAATCCCAAACAGTGGCATCATCAAGAGAATGCTGAACAAAATCATTGTATGAGACTCCTGCTCAATTTTTTCTGAATATTGGAAATGAATTAGTGGGGTTTTTTTTCAAAGTATCTGTTTCCCAGTTGCCTTCATCATTCTGTCTGAAATGAACTCCTTATGGTTACAGCAGCTCACACTCTTTGACAATGAGACCATGTCAACATTCACTTTTGAGATAATCCTCTAATCTCCACTGATAGTCAATGGAATAAGTACCTCAACAATACATTTTTAATAAGCAGAGCCTGAAGTGACTAGTACTTGTGTTGGTGGCCACATCATAGGCATTGGAAGTTTTGTGGGATGAACTCCACTGTATAATTTATGGCTGTGCAGTGACAGGTACTACGATCAGGAGATAAGAATGTAATCAAGGTCATGGAAGAACAGGTTGTGTCAGGGGTTAGGACACAGACCTAGGAATGGTGAAATACTACTTCAGCTTCCTATTCTGCTCTTATGTGGTCTTGACCAAGTTATCTAGCTGCTTTAAGTTAGATGTAGCTTAATTAGTTATCTTCTCTGTAGGTATCTCAGCTAGTTATCCAGACTCCCTGTGTGGTTAATAAGACAAGATGACTCATACCCTCAACACCCAGTTCCCGCTGAGGGCCTACAACAGGAGTTTAGCAACTAGTTCAAATGGAAAATTTGCATTATAAAAGTACAAATGTAGGTGAGAGTAATCTTGTTCTGCATTACAGATATGGCTAGACTAGACAGACTAGATATAAAAGAGTTTCCATTTTATCGGAATTTAAAAGTCACTTCAAAAATTACCAGAAAAGGGGAAAACACACTTTGAAGCATGCTAGACCCACTATTATTTCCTTAACCATTCCCTAATGGTGTGCCTAAGTTCCTGATTGAATAATGGGTTCAATTACATTTTCTTGCTTGCAAAGGTGCCATAAATTTACAGAATAAAAATTGTGAAATACCGAGGTAATGCAATAATGGAATCATGTAAGTACCTGGGAGAGATGTATACAGCACTACCTGTATATGATCTTGTAAAGGTGCAAAATGGAATGAAATAAATCCCCTGTACTATATCATTATGCTGAGGCTGAACATAGTAAACATTTAAGGCCAGAAATGGAAAAATGAAAAATTTAAATGTTTTATATACATATTTTTGCTTTCTGCTAAGGCATAAGTCTGCACATACATGTCTAGAAAATTCACTGTGTATTTATCATCTTCCACGAAGCAAACATTTGGGAACAAGCAGACTGGCAAGCAGATAAAGTGAGCATAATCAGCTATTTTTACAAACGCCCTTTTGACTTTCACAACTCATTGATCAAATGCTGATTTTCCTCTTCCTTCTTTATATATAGGAAATTTGCACACCTCTTTAGGCTTCTTGATTGAACCAGTTGGCAGAGATTAAGGATTACTGAATTCTTTCTCATCTGTTATTCAAAAGAGTAATCCCATTGCACATGGAAGAAAATAATTTTACACTAATGGTTAAAGAAATAGACTTGAAATCAGCTAGAGATTCTGGAACATCATGCTAATGCAGTCCCCATAAGTTGTACTTGCAGAGTTCTAGACCCACTGATCCTGGGGCTATGGTGCCTTTCTCTAAGGGAGCAGGTATGTCCTCTGGATTTTCTATTTGAGCAGCTGCATTGCTCAAGGCATCACAAGCTCTACAAATTTATCTTGCAGTTTTAGTGCATCCTTCTGGCTCATGTTGTGTAGGGTAGCATTCAAAGTGAAGAGTAAGAATACCTGCAAATGGATACCAAACACCAAGAACTGCTTCTGAGCTACTGATTGGAGCACCTAGTCTAAACTCTCCAAGTGAGGTCAGCAAACCACAGGCAAAACTGTTACTTAATCAGGAAATTAACTCTGTCAAATTCAGGTACCACAGTCACCAAGGTGCCAGGCCAGACAAGCATTTGGTTTCTCTCTCATCTTGCACTTCAAAAAGAAGGGAATTGTAGACCTGTTCTTTGGTCAGCATCAGTTATCTTTTGATGCAGAACGTTCAATGAATATTGTGTTACAAATACAAAGTAGAAAATAAACCCCTTCAAGTTAGTAATTATACATTTAATATAAAATGAGAATGTGGATTAATACATTGGATTTAGTTTTGGCTTCAGTGACAAATTGAATCTGCTAAGAGTATCCACTTTAAAAAATCTTACTGAATATATTCCAATAAATCAGATCCAGCCATCCTACTGTCTGTATCACTGACAACCACTGCATATTAGGTACAGTACAATCTACTAATTAATAACATTCTAAACAACTCAAGATATAAATTTTTTAAAAAATATCTCTTTGTTTTCTTCAAATATAGCATATTGATGTCCTGAAAAATATCATTAAAGAAATCTATCATTCCCAAGGTTCTGCTAGCACCATACATGGCAGAAGTACTACTAATAAAAAAAGAAACCAGTATTTCAGTGACTGTCCTTTTGTCCTTTTACATCTGCCCTGTTGCACATCTGCACTGGAAAGCTAAACACCAACTCTCATTTCAATATACAGAATATAAAATGAACTGTTTACAAGGGAAACCCTGTAAACTTGCTGAACTGTAATCA
Organism: Corvus cornix cornix; assembly: GCF_000738735.6. NCBI lineage: Eukaryota > Metazoa > Chordata > Aves > Passeriformes > Corvidae > Corvus > Corvus cornix. The sequence goes on along the minus strand of NC_047057.1, from coordinate 10,842,518 downwards.
ACCATGTGAAATCTTTAATACAAATCCATAAGCCAATGTGCAAAGCTCCACCTGGTTGCTTATCATTAGCTCCTTACTCAAATGGAAATGTGTTCTAAATAATTTAACAGAGATAAAATTACCTTCCTGTCTTATACATGTTTCCCTCTACACATTATATTTAATATTGTATGGTATGTCCTGAATTTACTTTAGGAAATTATTATCCATTCCATCACTTAGAATAATGTATTAACAATCCAGATCAATTTCTAACATGCTAAATGAGAAATATTTTAGATGCCAGCAGCATCAGGGAAACTAGAACGTAAGCGGGCAATCTATTTGCACAGACTTGTCTTGCACTGTATATACAGAGATGTATTTATCTCAAAAAAAAAAAAGCAAAAAGCAAAAGCTTTCTATGCAATTGGTGGAAATTCCAAGAAAAGGGAAATGTTCTGAAAATGTAAGAGCCACACAAGCAATCTTGCATCATTATAGCACAAAGAACAATCAATTTTTAAACAATTAATGAAAATAAGTTTTCATACCTTTTATCTCTGTCAACACCAATTAGCATTTACAGCGCATAGCATCTTGGAGAAGGCACTGAATTCAATGTAGTCATTTCCTGCAGAACAAACCTGCTTATTTGATCAAAAAAATGCTACGGAAATGTTTGGCACCTGTTAATTGCCTCTAGATATAGATCAGAAAACAAAGATGGAAAAAAAATCAGTAAAAACTATTCTGAACCAAACCCAAAAGTAAACACACACAAGACATGGTGTGTCAAGGTTCTACAAGTATTATCATTTAGAATTTGTACTTCAGCAGCTAGAGATATCTGTTAAGAGTGGTGCTTTCAGATTGTTTAGGGGGATAAATATGCATTTACAGTTTCCTATTTTTTAACTGTTTTCCTAAACAAAGCAAACTATCCTTCTCTGCCATCCTGAACGACCAGAGAATGGAAAACCCAACCTGAGGGTAACATATGGCACAAGTATCCTGAATAAGGATCATATTCTGTCAGTCCACTTTATGCCTCATTTAGGCACATAACTTAGATAATGAAATAGCTGGCATTAGTGTAATCATTCAGGGAGCTCAAGTGATGTTCTTGAGTCTGACACCACTACAGAATTCTGATGAACTGAGGCACCTATTTCTCCCCCTTATGTTTAAACGCATTTAAAGAAAGATTTAATGCATTTGCATATTTAATGCAGGATACATTGGATAGGAGGATACTCTACAGGAAGCTAATACAAAACACTAAACACAGGGAATTTATGCAGACACACAGCCTGAGGCTTAAGAGACATCTTTTTCTGTATCTGGATACCAGTACATATTCAAGAGTGCCCATGAATTAAAAGGTAAACATGAAGTTAATTCCTCCTTATTTTTTGGCATCCTCAGGACATTCTGAATTGATCTCTGGAATGCATGCCTTCGTTTTCTCATAGGTTTTGTGCTACAGCTTAGAATTAGCATTTTAGACTTATTCCTAGGGAAGCAGCAAAAGATTTGAGTAATGAGAAAGACTACATGTCATATCTATCTTTTATTTGGTTCTTCCACTTTTCTTGAAAATTTATACTCCCCTGCAACTACAAAATATTACTGGTAAAAATTGTAAGAATGACTGCACATTTTGCCTCTTGCTTCTGCAGAAACTAAAGAATAGCTTTTGTATTGATTTTAACAGAATTAAAGATCAGGCTTTTCACAGAATCACAGAATATTCTGAGTTGGAAGGGACCTACAAACATCATTGGGTCCAACTCTGAAGTGAAGCCCCCAAACAGAGATAGAAACCACAAACTTGGCATTATTGACATCATGCTCTAACCAACTGAGTTTGTCTCTTTTTGTAGCTATGTAACTGAAATAAATTTAGTTTCCTGAAACTTCCTTTATTAACAATCACTTCTAGATGACCCATAATAGTTCCATCTCAAAAAAAGCTACACCTTAAATATAGTGGAAAGCTAAGTTTCATTTGAAATGATGATTTTCATCTGAAAAAAGACAATAGTGCAGGGCACTTCATGGAAAAGGAGGATTAGCTAGCTTATAAGCCTGTCCTTCTGCAACTTTAATTCTGGAAATGCACAGACGCAGAGCAGAGGCCACTGTTCTGTGCTTCAGTAGCCACGGCTGAGACACTTGTCAAGTCCACAGCAGATGCTGGGTTAGACTTTTTCTCTTGTTTCACAGCTGTGCACAGGATCTGAAATGCTGCCACTGGAAATGCCAACACATCACATGTGCAGGGATGTTTGTCCTTTCTATAAGAACAAATACTCCTTAAAACCATATGATTCAATCCTTTTTCATGTGAGATCTTTATACTGAATACCCTACCCTAGGTGCACACACTTTAAAAAAACTTTAAAAAATCTTCAGTGATGTCAGCAGGTTTTGCATTTTTTAAACATTATCTTTTATAGAAGACCACAGAATACCTCAATGTGTAGAAATAACATTGTCTCAATGTAGTGCAGCAGAAGAACTAAGGCTCTTTGGAGAAGAAAGACCTGGGAAGGATCTTAGGTTCAAATTGAAACAGAGAAATGTTACATCTATTTCTGACTTTTAGCAGTTTGGAAGAAACAAGAAAAAATTTTCCCTAAGAAACCTATTTAGTGATCAACCAATGTGGTGACATTTTGACTTTAAGGAAAACAACAAAAGAAAGAAAGCAGTAAATGACAGAATGATGACTGAGTGAAGACATTGAGCCTTAAAAACAATGGAACAGTGATACACCAGCTGAAAGCATATTCAGGTGATAAAGGTCAAAAAGAAAGGAGAAAAAAGAAAGTGAGTGAATTCCTTTTTGGGACTTTACATAGCAAGGCAGCTTAATACAACATTGGGGTTTTTTTGTTACTACTGTGTCTTTGGGTTGTAAATTGCTTCTCTTTCCTCCAAAGGATAAGTGCCAGTCATTCTAAGAGAGACTACTATTTGCCACTTTGTCACATAACTGTGGCATCTTAAAAAACTAACAAAAAAAAATTGTTTTTATTCTGGACAAATTTCAGCTGGTCAATGGTACATGATCTGTAATATTTATGAACTGTTAGAACTGTGACACTGTCATTGGCAATTCATCTCTTGCATGTGGCAGACATATATGAACTGTTACCACAGAATATAAGGAAAAGAAGGAAAGGAAATAAACAAACTGGAATAAGCTCACTAAATAATTAATGGCACATATAAGGTAGGTACTTTGCTTTAGACATGATATATAGTATAAATATATTTTACACTTTGCCTTATATTTATGATCCTACTCTCCTGCAATCCCAGGTCACCTGCCATGTACTGTATTAGAGTTCCCTCTACTGGATGAGTGACTGAAGCTGTTCCTTAAGAATTTGCAAAGTAAACTTCTAAATTACTTTTACTGACTCTGTTTACTGACCTGATGTTCTGATGCAGAAAAACTGAAGTCTTCTCTCAGTGACACATTGAACTAGAAGACCAAACCACATATAAACAATGACAGATTTTCCTGATAGTTGTCTTGGAATGTATTGTTCAGCTCACTAAGAGTGCACAGTTCAATACAAAAAGTATTTTCCAGGGAATGTACTTCACAATAGAAGCTTGAAGAAATTCCATAGTCTGAAAGCCTCAGTAAAGTGTCAGGATTTGAAATGGAAATAGTATCTTTAATGTCAATGATATATAGCTTGCCTATGCACAGACTATTGCTTAGTCAACAATGTAGAAAGTTATGTTGGTTTTAGTCATTGCACGAGAATTCACTGAGGTGAAGGAAGATTTAAAATCTGATTTCCTCAAAGAAATCTGCAACTTGGATTAGGCCTAGGCCTAGTCCAGATGCATTATAACATGAAGAGTAATTTCTTGGCCATGGTATTTTGCTTTTACAGTTTAAGGTTTCAGATCCTCTGCTATTATTCAACTCTTTGATCTTTAGTAGCAGTGCACCCCTCTCAGAACATATTGTGACAATTGTTTAACTGGAACTCAAAATAAAGAGTGAGACTGATGACACTCACAAGCTTTGCAGTATGCATCACTTCCTCAATCACAGTTCATTGTGCCCTGAGATGGTGGATGAATTACTAAACTTGTTGGAACTTCATCTGGTACCTGAATGTTGACAGCATAGAAATACATGAACACGCTTATAATTTTCAAAGGCATATGAGAACCACTGCCACACCAGCAGGAAAAATCCTCTTATTAAACTGTGACAAAAGAAGTATCCTGCTTTGAATATTAACTATTGTAAAACTGTAAAATGCCAGGCAGTCATAAGGTCCTTTCTAATCTCATTCTGCTGCTAATTTTTCATTCAGCACTGAAATTAGACAATGAAATTGAAACTAGGCTCAATTTCTATTTCATATACTAGTTGAAATCTACTGCCTTATCTTTGGGAGGGAGTTTGAACGTCATGGCCTAATTTTAGAGCTTTATGTATTTCCATGCCCAAATCCTCCCTAGGAGGACATTCACAGAGTTTGAAAGTCAAGTATCTATGTGGAGGAGCAGAGGTGAGAAGGAACTGCACAGGAATTACACACCTGGAAAGCAACAGTCGCAGAGCATCAATGAGGCTGTGTCATTCCCGTGGCCTTAATGAAGAAAGGATGCACATATAGAGATTTTTCCTCAGACTGGATGTGCTTTTAAAATAAACATGCTTAGCAGACTCCCAAATCCATTTGAGCTGCATGTTCAAATACTGCCAAAGTAACACATTATGGTGGTACCTGCAGCTGAGTCAATCTCTCCTAACTAGTTATGTAACATGTGAGAGCCCATATCTATAAGCATAATTCATGAAGATATTACATAGGATTTTGCATTTTTAAGATCTTAAATGCAGTTCTTGTTGATAGCATGGTGGTTGTATACCTTACGCATGACCATACATTTTTTTACAGATTTTATCCTTGAAAACTATTTAAGAATATTTTCCATGTACTTGTATATGGTTTCACTTAACATCAATAGGACAACAGATTTAAGCTCAATCTCCACTGAACTGCTTCTGCTACATTAAGACCTTAACCATTTTTTTTAAAGGATTGATGTATTTTGTCAGGGTTTGGTTCACCTTAACATTACTATGGCATGAATTAAACAACCCAATGTTAATCTTATCTGTTGAACTCATTTTACTTAGATATGCCTATCCTTTCAGGTGGATTTCAATTCACACAGTCCTCTATGGAGGCAATCATTTTAACATTAAAACAAAAATGCCTTATGCCTAATTAACCTTGATGTTTAGGTTTCTGAAATGAAAGTATTGTCTAAAGCTAATGTTTTCTCTATGTGGTAAATGGCAAAAAAAAAGCACCAGAGAAAAAGCAGAGGCACATCTAAGCTGAGTTTCCATATACATGGATTCAGATATGTTAGTTTAAACATTTAAATAGTAGAAAATTTGAAAAAAAAAATGCAATTGAATGGCTGAACCAGACATCCAACTTCACTGAATTTGCTGCTGACCTGCAGTGGAGACAGTCCTAAAACGTTTACTATCCAGTACATGCGTTGCCTTTGAGGCCAATGGCTGTGGGAGAAGGAGCTACAACTTCATTGAAATCTCCCTCTCTCCTGGCAAATCTGTGCTGTATATAACCAGAATGAGTAAATATATTTTCATGGATTTTTTTTAGTGTCTTATGAAACATCAATATTTTTGAGATTTATTCAAAACAGGTGGTGATATATGGCCTTCTGCAGTATCAGAATGAGTTTCCACCTCCTAAATGAAATATAATACTTTATAGTCCTCAAAAAGCTATTCTTTTTCTATGCACATTTCTAGAGAATCATTATGATGTGTGATATACTGGGTTTCAATTAGACCAAGATGTGCTGGTACTGTATTAACATTTCATAGAACAACCAGATTTTGCTAATTTATTTCACACCAAACTTCCTAGCTTTAATTAGCAAAAGGAAAATATCCATTCAATTTGATTAAAGATCCCCAGGTACACTCATGTCCGTCTGAGGAAGTTCTTGTGAAGATTATGATAATGAGTAATTACCTTAGGCTAAAAGCTGTTTTTATTCCATTGTCTGGAATGAAGAACTTGAACAGTTTCCACTCAGGAAATAAAAAAGAATGAAATATTAAATTATATTCAAACTCTGGTTAGATAGTGAAATTTACCTCTGCATTTTCTCTCTACTGATTTTGTTTCAAAAAACCACTTTTCCATGACATATGCTCATACTCTTTATGGTATGAAGAGGTACGGCAGAACCTCTCTCCTGTTTAAGACTGGCAGTGGTGGTGTCCCTGGAAGCATTCACACACTCTGTAGTGATTTTTTTCTTCTTTTTTTTTCTTTTTTCTTTTACAGGTTTCACTTCTTTGATAGGTACTGACATTTTTGACCTAGATCTAAAAGGAAAGAAATTATAACTGCACCCTTAACTTCTCAGGTAACATGAATACATTTCTCAGGTATTAACTTTCGTGGCACTGAGCTCTTATGCCAAGTCAGATGCTTTATTTAAGGTTTTGTACAACTGAGAAGTACAGACATAAAAAGGCTCCTTCAGCTGTCCTTTTTGTCTCAAAGACTTTTAATCCCTCATTACTTAGAATGAAAAGGTGAAAGAAGCCGTCACAGAAGCAAGGGTACATCGGAGACAGGCTTTCCATCCAACACATCCCATGGAGGAAAGGACATTCTGGGTAGCACAGATTGCCTACACACAGGCTGAAATACAGATGCACACCATGGTCAGCCCTGGTGCGCTGTCCATCCCAACCAGAGACGCTCTTGGGGATCCTTCACACCAAAAATAAGTTAGGGGAGTAATATGTGCCTGCCTAGGACTTGCCCTAGTGCGGTATTTTGACAAGATTAAGTTCCCACCTGGATTTAGGAATGCCAAAATTGACACTGGTCCACTGGTTCAGACAAAATCTGAGTGCCACCCATCACCCTGTTCTTAGTTTTTGAAGGGAATATTCTTCACCTTCCTAGCAGTGCTGGCCAGGATGCTGGAATGAGTGTGAGGGTGTGTCTCTGTGTTTGTGTGCAACCAGAAAGAGCAGACAAAAGGTATTATCCAAAGTACTCTTCTCATAGACATTCACTTTGGTGGCATGAAGAATTAGTCCCCAGCTTTAACACACATTGTTTGCATTAATGTCCTAACTGGTTTCATGACTTCTTATTACCATTCCTTATTACCAAGGGAGCACTGTCACTGTTGAAAACACTTTACCTTGAGATGGATCAGGTTATATCCTTAGGGAAAATATCTAACAAATACTTTAAGTAAAAATGAGATCTGTGGACACTGTTCTATTCATTTTTAATGAGTTTTGCATATCATGCCAACTGAAATTATGCTGGGATGTACAGCATGTGTTAGATAGGATAGCAGCGGAGAAGGCATTGGATAAGAGGAAGTGGGGAGAGAGCTGCTTTAAACTGCTTGCTTCCAGACACTTCAACTCTTGGAAACTGTAAAGTATATCTAAAGTTAAGGAGTCATTAAAGACACTCCCTCACTGCACTGTGCAAGCACTATATACATTAGCATATTTTTAAGCAATATGCTATCCATGGGACAGATAGAAAAAAAATTTCCTAACAATAGACCCACTTTCTCTTTGTATTGGTTCTAAATTTACTTGTGATTTAAAGGGCAAGTTATATTTCCATCTTATCAGGTCACTATCAATGCCACTTAGCTTTGCATCAGGATAAAAAATGTTCATTACAGAAACTGCTGTTTCTTCAAATGAAAATACCCTCCCCTGTAGTGATACCCTGCTGTGTCTAGTTTTCTTGGAAGCACGTAGGCTGATGAAAATGCTGCTCTATCCACAAAGGCACTTTCTGATCATCGACAGCCAAACTCTTGCTCATGGTGCTTAGTTGTTTGATCACAAATAAGTGCCCATGACAACTGTACTGCAGGATTCAGGACAGCTGTGACCAAAATCCTTCCATGGAAGGGCATTTTTAATTACTTGCTATTACTATAGGATTTTAATTTTTCTGAGGTGGAATGTTGGTGTATTGGCTTTGATGAAGCTGATATCTCTGGTTATTTTGATTCATTTAGTGTAGACTCATGCCTGAGTCTGCCAAAATCTGCAGCTGTTTTACCCAAAGTAAAACCTCCTGTGAAAGACTGGAATTTGCTGGTCCAGTTATTCAGTCAAGTGGCGGTAGAATTTTTCAAAGTCTTTCAGGCAGATCCCTATAAACACAGAAAACCAAAAAGCTGCATTGTCATGGACACAGAGAACTTACTGCACAACAAACATATCCATGGAATCAACACTTTAGACCCCCCCAAAAAATCTTGTGCTGATTCTTCCCATTGTGCATTGTTATCTCTTATCAATCAGACATTCTTTCCAAACAAAAATAATCCAGTTCAAGTTCTGAACACTAAGTTAAAACCATTTCTTTGAAAGAAATGAGATTTTCCCACCTAAGCTGGGGAGAAAGAGGGAAAAGATCTGAGTAAAGACATTATTTAAAGGCATTATATCCAAAGAACCGTGCACTTTATTCCCCACTTGGTTCTCTGAAGTGACCTTCACTGTCTGGTGCTGCAGCAAATGATTATAACAAAACAGCATCTCACTTGGGAAAAAAGAATTGGTGATTGCCATGGCAGTAAACTCCTTACAATCAACCTGTGAGGAACTACAAGGTGTCTAGCCACTTCTGGGCTTCCAGGAAGGGCTCCTCACCAGCAGGAGGAATCATTTGTAGTTATTGCATTTTAAGCTCTTTGAAGATACTTGATCTCTTACCTTCATTGAGTTCGAATGGTTCCCTGGTCAGAAAAGAGACGTAGTTTCGGCAAGTGAATTCCCTTCAACTCACTGCAGGTAATCAGAAATCTATTGGGATAGATAAACTGGGTACCTGCCAGGTAAACTGGAATGGGAGTCTCATTAAAAAGCTTTTTGTAAAATAAGCAGTCTAATTATAGCCATTGAATGGAGACAATAAGAAAACTCAAACCCAATGCTTTGGGTGATTACCCAGAGACTTCTCATAATCTCCCTGCACCTGTGGTTTCGTAGCTCTTTGGATTAGGGATATTTACTGAACAGACTATGCGTACAGAAAAAAACACAACAGAACAGCCCGGCTTGGACTGTTGTTCTTTTGTATCATTACCCTGACAGAAATACAGCTTTAGCAAAGGGGTAGAGAAGTTTTGGGTTTTTTGGTTGGGGGTTTTTGGGAGGGAGGTTGTTGGGGTTTTTTGGCCTGGTTTGTAGGGGTTTTTGGGTAAGAATTGGGGCTTTTGTTCACATTTTTTGCAGGAATACTAAACTGATCCTTAGGTCTTAGCAATTTTCTAAAAAGGGTCAGTGATGCAGAGATGGACAAGAGGAGAACGCCATAGCTACCCTGAATAGACCATTAGTGGTTATTACAGGGCATGTGAAGCAAGTTCATGTCCTTCATAAACTTCTCGGGTCAGTTAGCAAACTGTCTTTGAGTGCAGCTTGGGTTACTCAGGTCACTTTGAAGTAAAATTTCTGTGGTTTAATATTCTCAGCTGGCCTGTCAAACAGCCAATATATTACTTTCTACAGGAAAAGGAAAACATGTAGCCATCACTGAGAAATTGTCAGGATATTTCATTTGATACACAAGCAGCAAAGAGCAAAAAATTATGAATGTAATAAGTTCACTGAATATACAGTATCACACATAATTAGTTTTTCACCAAATACTTTCTGTTAACCATACTATAAATAAATTGTTCCTTCCATTTTGCATTAATAAAGATCAAATGACAAGCAATCTTTGTGAATGAATTACCAGAAGGGACTGCTGCAGGCATGAAGCAATGTGTTCTGCAGGAAACGAGTAGTTTTAGGGACGTCCAGATATAGCAGACCAATTGGGTATGCAAAAAACTTAATTAAAATTAGCAATAATTCCTTAGGCCATTTCCTCTTAAGTAAATATTCTGCATCTTTCAAACTCCTGCATGATCTACTCTGACAGTTTTGGAAGAGTTGCTCTTTGTAACAGATTGCAATCTAACCCCAAAATAAACATTTAATAAAAGAACATTTTTAATGAAATATTTCATTTAATCTTCTAGTGGAGCCTATTAAAAGCACGTTCAGTTTAAAACCAAATAAAAGTGATATTATTGAAGGTTTAACCTAGGAATTAAGATCTTTCATTAATTTTTCTTTCCAAAAAATTCTGTAGTTATTCTACTGGCTTTAATGAAAGTATTTTTAGTAAAAACCTGGTTGTTTTTCCTATTGCTCGTAAGTTTTATAATTCTCTTTACTGCTTGTTTTTTTCTGCACTACTTTATGCACAGTGATTACGACAGTACTGGATCTAATCTTGAAGACGGTAGGCACCGGCTTGCACAATTTATTTTACTATTTGGGTACAAAAAGCAAACTGTCAGATAGCATCAGTATTCTGTGATATTTCATCTAGAAGGCATTGCTATTCCCTTTACCTGTGGAGGTACCCTTCATCTCACATCTCTCTAGCAAAGCCTGACCAGGGTAATCAAGGGAGCACTTTTACTGTTGAAACACTTTACCTTAAGAGACATTTAAAATGGGAAAATACAAAAAGCGTTACATTCTAAAATTCTGTACTCCAGACATTTCTAGAAAACAGTAGCTTTAAACACAATCTTCATACAAATAATCTTGGGACAAATGCTGTTTGCATGCATTGCTTTTAGAATTTGTTGGTGGGCTATCTAGGAATTACTGAGAAAAGACACATGTGCAATTGCCCCTTTGAATAGGGCTTTCTCAGAGACAGCTGAAAGCAGAATTCAAGCTGTTAAAAGTTCCCTAGAAATGTCATAGGCACAAAAGGAAAGAAAAAAAGCAAAGTGCTCTCTGAGGGGAACCATGTGTTAAAGCATCTAAAATTTCATGAGTACATCTGGAGAGGACATAGATACTGCAGTCTCCCTTCAAGGTAGCACTGCCAGCAGACCAAAGAGTGGGTCTGAGTATTTTTGGAAGGGATCCCTACCCAGAACACTATGGAATGTCCATACCCACTGCTCCTGTTTATCATCTCCCTGGATAATATCACTGCTTCTGTGACCCCATGTCCCTTAAATGAATCTTTATGCTACTTTTGATGAAGGGGAAAAGTCACTTTACTAATTAGTATACATCTTGAAAATACTTGTGCATTGAGAAGGACAAAAAGAACCAGAAAGCCTTAAAAAAATTATAAAATGCCATGCCTGACTACTGGAAGTATGGGAAATTATAAATAAAAGACTTCACCACACATTTTTGTTCAAGTAGGCTATAACATTGCAGAAATTCAAGAGCAAAAAATGATGTCAGACATGTCAGACAACAAGACATTTTAACATCTTAAAACCATCAAACATTTTGTTCATTTTCCCAAGGAAGCAACTAAAAATGATAAATGACTCAGTATAGATGAGTCTATTTGGAGTTTATGAAGTTCTCTTAACTTAGAAGAAAGCAAATAATGTCCCCACTCAAAACAACGTTGTCCTTTCCACAAGGATGTGTTCCTGTTCTTGCCTTCGTGACCATTTAAAAGCTTGCTCACTTGTGACATTTCTATGACTATGATTAACTAAACACTAAGTTGAGTTCTCATTTCTAGTATAATTTTTAACTCTTCCCCCATTTCCTTGACATCCCTATTTTTAAAAATGAGGCGACAGAAAGGAAGTTTTAACTTGTGATTCATCATAAAGAAAAGTTAATTATTTTATGGATACTATTCCTCACACTCAACTATTTTTCAAGGCCTGCATTTTTATTAGGATTAAGTCAATACTAATTTTTCTTCTGATGTATTGTAGAAATCAGGTGTTCTAAGTCATGTAAGGCATGATAGAACTGCTTTGTTACAAACTCGATAATCTCTCTGCTATCCTGCACCACAGTATCCTTGCTCCACTTAGTGTGCAGCTGGGGTACTGGGAACACATATCCTACTGGTTTGGGATTTTTATACACATAAGCACAGATACATAGGCAACCACACCAAGAAATTTTATTTCTTTACAACAAAGAGACTCTTAGCTTAGTACTGCACTTTTACAATTTAATCTGCTTCTGCAGCTCACTTCACAATCAAAGGTTACATCACACACAGAGGTTGATCACTACACCCATTGCAGGAATGCTCATTTCATCATGATCTCCCAGTGCATCCATTTAACTCACCTCCTTTGGTCCAGGGCTGGGTTACATGCCAATGGAGAGTCAAGAAAAGGATGTACTGCTGTTCCACAAGGACTGGGAGTGTTGTTTGACATGCAGTTATCTCAGATAATGCCCTCACCACACTTCTTAGTTGCTTTCTCTCTCAAGTAAAATAGCTGAATTTTACAACTTTTTTTCTTCATCACTTACCTATCCTCTCATTACTTTCACTGCTCTTACATGCATTCAATTTCAAACTGTCCTGCTGCCCATTCAGTTCATATTTATTTTTCACTTTCCTGGTGACAGGATTATCTTTATACATGTCTAGTAGACATCTTTTGTTGACCTGGAAGAGCCACAGTTGTTGTCACAATCCAGTTCCTCACTCAAAAAATTGCCAGTTCCCTCTGCCATGCACTTTGTTGCAATTCAGCTAGGGTTCAGATTAGAAAGCAGAATACTATTTTTCTTGCAATTACTTTCCAGGTCAGTAATGGGGTCATCAGTAATTAAGATCTAGAATGCTTCTGACCGTTTCTGTTTCTATTAAAATGGCTAAACCTGACATCCTCTGTGTTCAGGTATGTTCTTACATATTTAAAAACAGGAGACTAAGACTCACTACTTCTAAACCAGGTGTAAATCATATATTTTTGCTGAGAGCTGCTATGTACTGCCTTCAACCCTTCCAGTCTCCTACAAGGAAGAAGACAGGATATCACATCTTTAATTCCCATCTGATGGATAAATTTTAATTAAAGTTGAAATTTAAAAAATAAAAACATGAGTCAACTATAATAAGAGTATTTACTTATATTGTGAGATATAACTAACATAATAAAAAATTGAAACCTACTTTATTTTTTAATATACATTTTCCTATAAACACTTTGTGATAAGTCAATTAATGCTTAACCACCATTTAAAACATGGCAACACCAAACCATTAGGTCATTATTGTTCTGCTTTGAACTTCATGCATGACATGAAATGATAAACTAATTTACAGATTTGGTCAGCTGGTAGTATCTACTTCATCTATTTTTTGAACATGAATGAAAAGTAAATCAGAATAGTACTAAAATGTATTTATATTTCTAAAACTCAAACCACTTTTGCTGATTCATGTTGGGCATCTCACATTTTTGGCATTTGTTATGCCAGAACAACTAATCTCATTGTATTGACAAACCTATACAGTGCACCCTCAGCAAATAATTTAATGTACAGTAAAAAGAATTATTCTTTCCAATTATGAAATTAAATATCATCTTGTACTTAAAGAAATTAAAAAAGGTTCCCAGTTTTTGTGGATGGCTAATTCAACAAGGAGAAGTGCAGAGGAACAACCCCACACACCAGTTCTGGGGCACACCCACCCAGAAAGCTGCTTGGCAGGGGAGGATCTGAAGGACTCCAGGTGATGGAGTCTGGACAGAGTCCTGGGCAATGTGGATAGCCTTGCCTGAGCAGGGGTTTTGGAGGAGATGACGTCCATGAAGTCACTTCCAAACTCAGCCATTCCGTGATTCTGCTACTACTGATTGTGAGTAAAAATGAATTTCTCTTTTTCTCTGATCAGTTATTCTAAGAACAGTGGCATATTGCCCTCATTGTTGGGAAGCAGCATTTTATTTCCAGTCTGAATATTTCAGATTTCTATTTCCAGCAGTTGGATCTTAAATTATTTTTTTTTTTTTGCACAGACACAAAGATGGGTTACTCAAGTTTCTCTCCAGGAAAAGAGAAAACTAATTAGTGTTATTACTGATTCTGAAATGCTCATATAATATATCTGTTCCCTAACTGTGCTTGCTGGCACAGAGATGTCAGCTGCCACACTGAAGAGAGGAATGACCAATCATCTCTTTATTTTCTTCCTTACAAACAGTGAAAATTACAGAGAAAATTAATGCTCTTAACTTTTTTCCAAGGAGATTATTTTGAAATTATTCCTAAATTGAAATCATAAGCAGAAGTAATCTGAAATTGCTCCAGTTTTGCCATAAAAGAGTCCAAACAGGGATAATTTTACATCTTTCAGGTTCAGAGATGTAAAGAATAAGGCTCCCAGTGTGGCAACATTTTCCACACACTATATAAGGACTGGGTGCATCAGTGGAGTGATTTCTTCCTCACTGTTATTACACTGCAACTTGTCCAGCAATTACCTCGGACAATGTACAAAGCAGAAGGACCTCACCCTCCAATATTCCTAGTACTGGGGTTATGATGAAAAACAGGATCTAAAATACACAGAGACGAGACAGAGACAAGACGATGCCAGGTGGTAATTCACTCATGAACATTTTCTGTCTGGCTCTAACTCACATTTTTTAAACCCACTGAAACATTGTTGAATTAAAAGCATTCTCAATAGATTCCTTTGCCATGACAACAGCTTGGAGGAGGTTTCAGAACAATTTTATGATACAATTTTTGTGCTGTGCCGTATTATTTTCATGCAACTGTGGAGCATGCAGACAGAAAAATATTAAAGTGCCTGCATATTTAAGGTATAGTGTGTGGAAATAACAATGACCTTTCTTTTTCATGTTGGTCTCTGCTGCATGACAGAAGCGACCTTGATTCTGCTCTGTAGTGTTTGATTGCAGATGTGCAACTCCCATCATGGCCAGCTAACAAAAAGTTGAAAGTTCATAACAGACCCAATTGTCTAAATACTTCAAAACCCAAAAATGGGTTCTTTACAAAAAACAATGCTGTATTTAAATGCAAGTTGATAAAAAGTCCCAAAACTATGGAACTTCTTACCTGTGAAAAGTATGAATGTGGCAACATAGAAGCTACTGGATCATTGTATTTATTTTTGATATTTCAAATTACAAACATTATATATACTTATGCTATACCTCTACCTCTTTAGGAACTTACTGGAGAAATCACTTAGACTTACAGGCAGCAAACTCTGGACATCCTGCCTCAGACTCATGCAAGAGAAGGGGTTGTTCCACACACATCAATTTAGGAGCTATGACCCAGTGACTTTGGGCATTTCGTGTGTTCAGTAATTGCATGATCCATTTCAGACCAGGATGGCATTTCTGATCACTGAAAATATAGGAAAATAAAGCAGAGTTTGCTGTTGTTTAGAGAAATGAGCACCTTGAGACAAAGCTGTGTTTTCTTTTTCTGCGCTCTGAAGTCTTCTTCTGCAACCATATGTTTAATAAATAGATGCAATGTCAGATAATTTACTCCTTCATGCAAGACAAGTTTTGCATGTACCCAAATTTACCCAGTGACACAGATTAGTGGGAAATCACCATGCTTTCCAGTTAGAGAAAAATGATGTTCTAAGATTTCTTACTATGAGCATATTTCATCAATATTTTATTTGTGGCTCACAGCAAACTAATTCTGAGTTCCAGTATGTGCTCTTTTAAAATTATCATAAATACTACGAAGCTGTCAAGTTTCAACTGCTTGCTTTGAGGGAAGCGTTAAGTCACTATTCTAACTGTATGTCAGGATACAGCCTTAGTGCATGACAAAAACAAAAACCAGAAAATAATCAGATTGCAAGAGTTCATAAAACTAAGACAAGAAAATTTTAGAACTCCCTGGGTAGAAATAGAAGCACTCACTGTTACATACCTGTTCCTAGTCAATATAGGCCCTTCACAAGGGAATATCTGTGGAGGGCTTTATGGATGGAGGGCTTTTATGGAAAACCGTTGGCAAAATGGACTGGGTAACCAGGGCTGTTAAGAATATCTAAGCACGTGTTTTCTAAAAATTATCTTAAAGAGGAAGATGACCATTAGCTGGATTAAACTGAAATGGGGAGATAAAGGGACTTTCAAAACAAAAAAAAGGCATCAGCTTTAAAGAAGTGTAAAACGAAAGGGGAAAAAGGCACTCCCTATCTAATTTAGGTTCAGGTATTCAAGTGGATATGATTTTTCTCTAAGGGTCTTCAAAGAGACATACAATTTACCCTTACCTAAGATACTTTTGCTTTCTGTCTTGACAAAAGGTGCCCATAGGACTGAAATTCAAAGAGGGTGCATGTAAAACTCAACTGGGTTTTCACCTAAGATTAGGTGAAATAAATGAAGGTCTTAATGTAGAGAACATCTAAAATAATTCTAAACCTAAACAATCTTATCCAATGGGAAGTTGCCCAATGTTTTCAACAGCTTCCGATTTCAGTGAAATTGTTGGCTTCAATGTTAATGGAAGACTATTTTTGAGGCATTTGCTTTCAGTGAGCAGACATCAAAAAGTGACAAATTGACAAATATAAAAACTGTGTATATAGTCTGCTGATGAACACCTTCACAGACAAAGACAAGTGTGTTACATTTGATGCAGTACGTGCTCTCTCACCTCGTACATTTCAGTCTGTATATCAGAATTTCACAAGGACATTGTTAAGTCCTGAGACAGTGGAGATCTTTCTCAGAAAACCTGACAGGCCCTTAATTATATATGTCCTGGAGGACACTGGCACAATACCAATTTAGTTTCCTTGGTTACTAACTCATGTAATCATAATGTATATATTTTACCACAGCCTTATTATGACATGCCAAAGAAAGCATGTCATTTATTCAGGCTGGCAAACACTTAATAAAAACCAGCTGTACATAACTTTAGATTATTTAAATTATGGCAAGCATTCTCTTTTAATGTGACTCAAAGAAAATGGCAGCAGTAAATCAGGGTATGCACAGGAACTGAATCAGGATTATATTAATTATAATTTTGGCGATGTAATCTTTATGATCAGCTGTATACAGTGGAGTTCAGAAGGTGTAATAAATGTCAGTGCCTTGTTATGAGTACTGTATGAAAACAAAAGAGATTCAGTTGGGCAGAAGCAGCTTGACAGATCCTTTAAGTCTTCAAGACTAGGAAAGAAAAAAAATGTCTCGGAGTTGTAGCTGAAATATTTGCAATCTCAGGCTTTCATTAGCATACAATAAGATACTTAACTCTGCTTTTTCCCCTGTTCATTTCTACCTCACGGTAAAAGGATGACAGTTTCTTTTTACTTGAATATGACAAATAGATTTTGTCAGTCTCTTTAGCTATAGGGTGTTTTTTGACATCCAAAATGGATGTCTCTGCAAAGAGCATATCTCAGAAAAGCCAGACTTAAAGGGAGAGTTTACCTTGAGTTTTATAGCTTTGTAACTTTATCACATTTGGAGAGCTATGAAGAAATGTAAAATAAGTTAAGGGTTAAGTATGATCCATGGAGTTTGAGTGGATGTGTGTGAGAGCAGACAAACTCCATTAACTTCTACTGCAGGCAGTTTCACTTTCCATTGAACAAGAGTCAACGGAAAACAGCACTACTGATGATAATATTTTCCATTTTTTTCCACCTCATTTGGGGCAGGGAAGTGGTGGCAAGTTGTTCACCTCTTGAGGAATTAGCCACAAAATAGCTCCATCTGCTCTCATCTACATTCTGTAGCGCTGAATACAGTTCAGTCCTTGCCTGTTTTTTAACATCAGCTCTGTTCATTTTCCAAAGGTTTCTTTCAGCCCCCTTTGGAATTAGAAACAATTGAAGATCACTCACATAATATATACAAAAGGTTCCATATAAAAATGTTGAATGCAAAAATCACTACAAGTAATGCAGCTTCCTTCATATATACTTCAATGTGAACTAAGTTTTCTTAATAATTTGGTGTATAAAAGATTTTAACTTTTGAACAAACTACCTTTGTCAAATATTTTAAAATACCAGCTGAAGGAAAAGAAAAATTTACAAAGGAAAAGTGAAATTAGCATCATGAATGCAAGAGGTGAATTAACAGACTAGTGACTCTGGGGGGGGAACTCCAACTTCATGTACCTAGACATCTGTGTTTAAAATGCTTATTTGGCCTGTGTGTATAAATGGTGAACAGAAAAGAACATTTTTTCCCAGGATAGATGTCAGAATAGATCAAATGCATGGCTTGGAATATACTCAGAAAAAGATCAAAGCAAAACCACAGCTCTACAGTGGTGCAGCCTTGTTGGCCACAAGTGAGACCAAAGCAACATTAGGGTTCCCATCACTATTTAATGGGATGTGACCAAAGAACTATTTTGGTACGGACGGAAGCAGTGCTCACTGAGAGATCTGTAATCCCAAAATGATGTTTTGAGGGAAAGGATTATCATGATAGTGGTAAGCAAAATATAAAAAAAGAAAAGTCCTAGTAGTGTCTGATATGTAAAGCTAATGACACTAAGTAGGCAGGCTCTGAACATGGTATTCATGACAAGCTCAAAGCTGGTAATAAATAAATTCCACATATATTAACATTTACCTAGATGAGGAGTTCTTGTAAGGAAATCTGCTCATTAGATGTTTCCATCATCTTAGTTGTGTGATTTGGAACAAAATTTTTATTACCTAAAAAGACTAGTTCCTCGGGTGAGGTGTAGAAACAGATCAATGTGACATGCCTGTACCAGCTAGAAAATACAACAGATTTTAGCTCTGCTTGTATTGAGATGATTATACTGTGGCTTAGACTGGATGTTCCTTAAAGCAATGAAAGGATGATTTGGGGCTCTTTCAGGCATGAGGAAAAATCTGAGGGAGAGTGAGAAGTGCATAAGGGAAATGAGAAGATAATAATATGTAGGTTCCAGTTTAGAAAGTGAGAAGAGAGATTACACTGTTCTTTTGGTGCACGAATGTAGATCCACAATGATAGCAGCTGTCACTGCCATTGGTGGGTGATAACAGAGTCAGATAATTTGGAAATTCCTGCCTAACTCATTGAGTATCTGTCTGAATCTATTTGAAAGACACATATGGTTTAAAGACCATTAGAAGGCCCCCTGGATAGCTTTTTAAGAAATTTTAAATGCTTTCCTTTGAAAGACTGTAATAAATCAGGCATTATTTTTGAGAATTTTCTGTAACAATTGAGCAATTCTAAAATCTCAAATCAGAAAAACACCTCAAGCATCAATCAGTATGAAAGCTAAAATGAGAATAAATAGGTGTGACACTGCTGACTTTCTAGATTGGTTTTCTTGGTAAAACGCTATGATGCCACAATATATCCGAAACTTACTATTCAAAGATATAGAACTTTAACAGAAAGGTTGAATGTGCACAGTTGGAATTCAGAAGAAATGCTGCCACTTTCTCATAATAGAGAATGTAAAATTTCCTGTGAATGGATTCTGCAGCCAAGGCCCTTTCTTGATGTTTCTGGGTTTTTTTGCACTTAAGAGAAGGGGTTAGCATCCACTTTGTGCCAATGTAAAGTCTTCCCACAAGTGCTGAAGAGAAACTAATGTTTTTGATGGCAGGTAACAATGTAACCAATAGAGAAATTATTTTTTAAAATAAATATGAAACCCCAAGGCTTTTAATTTTCAGTAACCAGAAATGGAGTTACAGAGCTTGAAATGAACAATGTTTTACTACTGACCTTTCCATAAAGACAGTAATTATGTAATTATTTACAGAAAGTAATTATATTGGGTGATGTACACCCTGTGGATGATGCTGATGACCTAAATAGCCTTAAAATACTGTGTCACCCCATCCATCAGTTACTCCTAAAGAGAATCACTACTTTAAATTCTCTCTTGAGACTTTCACATCTGAAACTCTAGGAGTAGGCACCTAATTGGTGGAAGGAATATCAATTAAAAATTAAAAATTGAAATTAAATTAAAAATTCCTTATTGCTCTGGAGTTCTTGGTAAAAAGGTTTCTATTCAAAACAAAATAGCTTAATGCTATTAAAACTGTCAAGGTACTTACCTCTTGTATCATTACATCGATAAAGTTTTGTTTTATTTTTTGGTTATGACAGTCTTTGTGCAAACAACCTTTTGGAGGTTTGAGCGTATTTATGCAATGTATTTGATGACTACAGTCACATTCTTTTTCCTGTACATGGTTTGTTTTACACAGAATATGTGTTTGAAGCTATTTCTGTTTTGCAAAATGTCTCTTTCCTCGAGGATACTCGGTGCATTGGGTGGGTGACCTTCTGCACTTCTGTACTGATGAGATGACATTAAATAGCAGAAGTGTTGTTTTATCTGCTTTGTAGAGCTCATTTCTCATAAATAAAAAAGGTTATTAACAATCAACTTGTACAGTTATGTTCTAAATTAATTTAGACACACACATGAGGAAGTGGGAGGGGAATAGGATAAACGTAATTTCTCCTCCAGTGTCAGGAAAGGTTTAACATATCAGCTTTTTTTTTTTTTTTGGTAGCAAACTCTGCTATACAAACTACCCTTCAGTTTTGGACTGACAAATTTTTGTCTTCTTCTGCAAAGGCTCTTCTTCACTAGAAACAGTTGATGTGGGAAAGAACAGGTGTTTGTGTTTATGAATTCTCCCTCATTCTGGAACGTGCCTTTCACTCCATTGTCTAGATTTGTTATACTTTTACTCTACTTAATGTTTTTAAATCAACAACAGCCTTTAAATAACAGCTTGCATGACACTTTGTACATGGAGATCCTTTATGGAGCAATGAACTACTAAAAAACTAATAGATAGCAAAATAAAAAAGTCACCATGTTCTGAAATGAAAGCTTCAGAGAAAACAAAGTCACATTTATCCTTTTATTTCTCACTGATTATCCTAACCTGAAGAGGTCCCTGTTTTTAATAGGAACTGCTAAAACACAAAAGTAGATACATCTGTGTATTCCTTCCTCTATTCCTCACTTACATTACATGCACACACAAAATTACAGTATTGACTACACTGAAAATAATTGACCATAATTCTCTATACATATCATATCAGCATATAAACACTCAGCTCACAGAGATACTTACACCTCTGATACTATAATAATGGCTTTATATCATGGATTAGCATCAGCACTGTTTTGTTGGCTGGCATGAACTGATGACAACACTGTGAATTAGATCTGAGAAAAAGCTTTTTTTTGAGAGGAGAAATCTTTCACTGTTCATCAGAATTTTCACAGTTAAAATTCTATCTTTATAGTCTTAAAATATCAATAGAATTATCTATACCCCGGTTTAAACAAAAAAATGTCAGTTTCTTTCTTCAAGTATTTTTTATACAGAGATACATGTTTTAGTAATTAAATTCAATAACTCATGACTTCACTGGCACTGAAGCATATACTGACATGCTTTGTTAATCTGGAATAAAACATAAACTCATATCAAGAAGAATCCCACTCCTGTCAATGGGGCTGTAGCACACAAACACATCAGTGAATGTGAATGGTTGTATCACATACAGGATAGGAATGATTAGCTAGAAAGATATTCCTTTTACCAAGTTCAGTTTACAATCCCAGGGAAAATACAAACTAGCCTCATTCATATACTTAAAATTAGTTTCAATTTGCTCCCTTAAAACCAGAACCCGTCAAGATTTTCAGAAGTGTCATTAATTTCCAGTCTTAATAGAATCATATTCAGGTTTTATCCATTTCTTTAACTTCTTTTATCTTAAAAATTTCTTTTTATCACTCTGGCATTCATTCCTGAGTCTTTCTGTAGAGGATGAATAAAACTTCTCTTATGTATTGATCTTTATTTTGCTAAAGTAATTAGGCAAAGCTATTTCAGTAAGACAAGCACTTTGCTCTGCTGAGCAGCTTTTTATGTTTTCTAAGTGCTTCTTCCAATTTTACATTCCTCTTGAACATGCAAAATATTACAGAAAATTTCAGATGAGGTCTTGACAAACTACTATATAGCAGCTTTACTCTTCTCATCTCTCCATACCAAACATCAAAATAAATTACAGACTGATTAATTCTGTGGTGCACTTCCTCAGCTGATAAAATCAATAACTCCATCAAAGAACTATCAGATTAGCTTGACCTTTTAAACCTTTTTGCTGTATTTTGTCTCATTTTCTATTCATCTCTCTGACTTTCCTTTCTCAACACTTAAAAATTATTTTAAGTTTTGCTTTCTAAAGAGGTGAGGAAATAAAGAAATAGTTTCCTGAAAGGTGTTTTTCTCCTACAATGAGCTAGATTTGCTATTACTAGTGTTACTTGTGATGTTATAAATTAACTAAACATTCTGGATGTCAAACTTGCAATTTCATATTTCAATTCTACAATATTTCAGTTGACATACCAAGTAAAGTTCTTGCTTTTTCCCATATCTCAGATGCAATAAGGGTTTTTTATTAAAAAAATCAAAAACAAAGCAACACACAAAACCCAACCAACCAATAAAAAACCCATAAAAACAAAATCCCCCATTAGTCATTTTTCCTCTATGACTAGGTTCTAAATGATCCTGACTGAAATTTTTTTTGTCTGGAGTATGGCAAATCCTAATCACCACCTCCTAAAGAACTGCCTCTCTTCTCTCCTTATTCAATTTCTGTTTAGGTGGTGAAATAATTCATTTTTTTGTTTTGTTCTCTGGAGGTCTAATTCATCTTTATTTTTCCCACTCTTACTTTACAACCTAGAACAGAGCTTATTTTCTTGTCCAATAAATATCTTTGCCGTTCCTTGTAGATGCTTTGCTTTCTTGTTTCTTGTTTGCATCAATCTGTTTATTTGTGTTCAGTTGGGTCATGCACTCTTACCTTCTCTTATCAAAGGAGAAAATAAAACTGGAAAATTCACATATGTGTGGTACACCATTGAAATGATAATTCATGTTTTCCTTAGCTGTTACTTTCTCCTAGTGTATAGATGTGCAATTGAGGGCCTTGACATCTCAGTCACTTACTGAGTTAGCTATAATGCTTTTTGTGCCATAGCCTAACTTAAGATATTTTTATCTGCAGACTAAGCATTATTTTTCAAAACAAATTACCAAAAAAGAAACAGGAATGCTTTTTTTTCATATAAATTGTGCTTGAATGGGCAAGTGTCAATAACTGGATACTTCATAAAACATTTCTCAGGGCAATGAACACACAATGAATCCATAACACTTCTAACAGTTCCATCAACCTCTGTTTACACATTAAAATTATAAAGGAGAACTTAAATGAATAATAATCAGAGATACTCTCAGCTGAAGTAGAAATCCACTAAGGCCTATAATAAACTTACAATCACCAAATTTAATTTCAAATCTTTAACTCAGGTAAGAGAGAAGAACTGGACCTTGGTCAAATATGCTGCAGAGCTTCCATTTAACTGAAATTCTGTGTGCCAAAACTAATATTGAGCTATGGATTATTAATGGATCTAGACTTGTACTGATAGCAAGTCTAAAAATTTTGATTTATTTTTTGTCTTTTTTTTCCACCATCTTTCCATGAAAAAACATCAAAATCAGCTACCTAACAGAGGCCTGAAATACCTTCTCCCCCAAGACTGTCTTCATGGAGTAAGATTACCATGAAGTTGAAATTACTCATATAAGGAATATTTTAGCATTTTTCTCAATAAATGTTCTCCCTCTTGAAAGATATGAAATCATATGTTTATTAGTCATAACCATTAAAGTAAAAATCATGTTTTTAATTCAAAAAGAATAAAAAATCCCAGTCTTCCCACAATATTATGAAGTCTTACAAATATATGGTTTAACAAAAAGACCCTGCTCAAGGATTATAGTGCATATGTACTGTGACACGTATTAAAGCAAGAAATTACTACAGAGGGTGGAAACAAAACAGAAAACAACTGGGTGTAGTAATATGTCATTACCTGAAATCTACCTGGAGATGGGGTTTTTTTCAGATATGAGTAATTTTTTAGATTTTGATTTTGACAATACTAACTAAATATATTTTAGTTGGTAGTATATTCCATTTCACACTACACTTGGTGATATGAAATCATTTAATGAGTCTTCATTAATCTGCCTTCACAAGAAACTTACAAAGGCTGTTATTTCTCTTGGTTTGTACATGAAGAAAATTATTTTGCAGCAAAAGTTTAGTGACTTTATTAAGGTTTCACAGGAAGAAAGAGAGGCATGCTAAAATGAAAGAAAATACTTTTAAACCCTAAATAACTTCCTCTTCTAACTACAGGATGACCTTAATTTCCTACAGCACATATCTTGAGATTTAGCATAAAATCCTTGGTCAAACTGGTGTTTCCTTTTTGGCATTTGAAATCAGCGTATTTCAGTTTTCTCCTACTTTAACTCTCTTTCTTGCAGCAAATGGATGCTTTCATCTTGCCAATAACAGAAACCAGCAGATTCATGATCACTTATTTGCGTTTAAATTAAATTAAATTAAATTAAACACGTTTAAATCATTTCACTATTCATTAATTTGCACACCCTTGGTACATCAGAGTCATTCTGCGACTAAAATGAACATAAAAATACCTTTTCAAGAACATTCTTCTATTGGGTCTACTGACATGTCATTAACAGGAAGCTGTTCCAGCTCCTGGCTGTAACTTGTGAAGGTGAGATTAAAAATACTTACTGAAAAAATAAAAAAAAAAAAACAAAAGGAAGAAGCTATACACATATACATTCTTATTTTGCTGAAATGCTCATACATTGAGTCAAGAAAAATGGAGACACATATATTAGAACCAAAGGTAAATGCCAACAAATAAATAAGATTCAAGACAGATTTTGTTGTAAATATTTAGCTAATCTAGAAAGTTTTAAATCTCTAAAGATACAATAAACTAAATATAGAGCTTTTTGTTCGTAGCAGCAGTCTTCTTTACTGCAGTAATTTGGTCAAAACCATCTTCTCATAAGGGACATCTCCTATTTCCCACTTCTTTCCCTCCTACAGACTTTGGAATCATTGCTGATTCCTCACAAGAGCCATATGGAACCAGGACATGTCTGAGCACCTCTGACTGGTAGAAATGGACATTTCTTGGTAAGGAACACTGTGTAGTACTGCTGTATGGAGAAAACTCCCTGCAAGCTCAGTTCACAATATCATTTAAACAAAAACATCTCTCATTTTAAAAAGGATATCATTGCAATGTATTTCTGAGCTATCCCAGCACTCTCAATGCATCTCAAACACTTCTGAGTTTAAGAGAAACCCTGGAGAAATGTTTGGGTTTAA
Organism: Corvus cornix cornix; assembly: GCF_000738735.6. Lineage (NCBI taxonomy): Eukaryota > Metazoa > Chordata > Aves > Passeriformes > Corvidae > Corvus > Corvus cornix. The sequence continues at coordinate 10,817,351 of NC_047057.1, read as the reverse complement.
AAGAGCATAATCCACATCAACCGATATTAAAAAATATTAATTATTTTTCTTCTCCTTTAACATAGCTCCACTGTATTTTTTTAAAGAATGCTACTGACTTTGCCAGCCCATACCTAAATGCCTGCTTGGCACAAAGATCAGGAACTAGTTAATCTCACATGTTATTAATTATTTAATGACTCACATAAGCTTTACACAACTGCTGTAAATAAACAACATAATCTCAGTTTTACAGACATTGGGCTAGATATGCTCTACGCAAGCCTTTACTTTTTCAGAATCTTTATTTATCTGTTTCTGTATCACTTTAGGTTTCAAGCTACAACTAGTGTATTTTATTATTTTTCTTTCCTCCAACAACATCAGAACGATTGCATAAAACTAATTAAAGATTTGAAAAAAAGTGTAAATTTATGGGAAGAAAGTCTCCTTGAGAATGGCAACTAAATTTTTTCTTTTAACGTTTGAAGCAATGGGTTCTCTATTAAGAAATTGTTTCAGTCTTTACACTTACTGAGAGCCGTAGTTATCTTACATTAAAGCGAGCTTGAAAACTTCCCTTTTTCCCAGACTACCGTTTAGTGTTGCCAGTTCCATAAGCAGAAACAAATTAAGATAAAAACCTAAAATTCTTTTTAGACCCCCCCTTAAAATGTTATTTTCTCCTGCAAGGAAAAAAAAAAATTAACTATGTTTTATGACTATTTCTACACTGTAACTTATGACAGAAGAAAATGACTACATTTATAAACCATAGTGCTAAAAATTAGAAAACGTCATAGTTCAGCCGTTTTAATTCATGTCCTTTCTTGTTTCTATTATAATGAAATCTTTAATAATCCTGTCACATGTTACTTTCCCCACAGGTTTGCCACTTCAATCAGTCTTGTGAAAAATATAACCTCCTATTTTCATTTACCTTAGAGAACCTCATGCCCCCCTTGTCCATCTTCTATGCTGCCATCTCTGAACCCATGATCACTCTGCAGCCTCATCTCACACATTCCTAGTCCTTATGCAGAAAACCACCATGAACAAGTGCAACTGCAGGCTCACCCTGCCTGCAGTTTGGGGAGGTACCTGGGGGGTGTTGGAATGGTACCAGAGCTCATACACAGCCTGAGGAGGGCTGCAGTGCCCTGGCTGATGCCTACCCTAGTGCTGCAGCCTCCCAGAGCACCCACTAGATCTCATCCAGCCAGTACTTCAGAGAGGAAACTTATGTCTTATCAACATAGCTGCACATCAGGCACTATTTGGGCAGCTGCTGTCCCTCAATAAGATTTCTGATTTTCCTACAATCCCTATCCTGAGTTGGGCCAGGCTGCGGACGTTTGTTCCCTTTTGAGGATGCAGCAGTGTGCCAAGGTGGCTGAGAAGGCCAATGGCATCCTGGCTTGTGACAGGAATAGTGTGACCTGCAGGACCAGGCAATGATTGTCCCCTTGTACTCAGCACTGGTGAGGCCACACCTCAGATCCTTCTTCAGTTTTGGGTCCCTCACTACAAGAAGGACATTGAGGTGCTGGAATGTTCAGAGAAGGGCAATGGAGCTGGCGAAGGGTCTGGAGCACAAGTCTGATGAGGAGTGGCTGACAGGACTGGGGTTGTTCATCCTGGAGAAAAAGAGGCTCAGGAGTAACCTTATTACTTTCGATAATTCCCTGAAAGGAAGTTGTAGCAAGATGGGTGTCGGTCTCTTCTCCCAGGTAACAAATGACAGGATGAGAGGAAATGTCCTCAAGTTATGCCAAGAGAGGCTTAGATTAGATACCAGAAAAAACTTCTTCATGGACAAACATTGGAACAGCTGTACAGGAAAGTGCTGGAGTCACTTTCCCTGGAAATATTCAAAAAATGTGTGGATATGGCACTTGAAGACATGGTTTAGTGGTGAAAATGGTGGCAGTGCTGGGTTGATGACTGGACTTGATGATCTTAAAGGTCTTTTCCAACTTTGAAGATTCTATTTTGAAGTCTTTCTGCTGTATCTGCCCTACTCCTTCTGATTGTTTAATGCCATCTTCCTTTGTGCCATCTACAGCCAAGCTGTACACCAACTCCATTCACCACCTTCCTGGATTGCTCCTCTCACATTCTTTTCTGTGCTCTTTAACCTGTCACACTCATCCTACTGACTGCAAAAGCCACACTGCAATGTATTTTCTACCTCAGGTCCTATTTAGTCTGAAAGATATAGTTCAACCTTTCCTCTGGCCAAAAGGCTGTTTACACAGCTATTTACTCCAGAAGGGAATCAGATTTCAGTTGTTGAATCTCATCTCTGTTATCTCATCATCCATCACTGCCAACTCTTTTTATTTCTTTCCATTCTCTTTTTCTCTGCTTCTGTTCTAAGTTTAGTCTTCTTTACCAAACTGTGGACCTGGCTCACTCTCACCTCTTTCGTTTGACCTTGCTTGTGCTCTCTTGTGAAAGTACCTGGAAAAGCCTGAATTCCTTCTCTACAAAAGTCACTCCTAATCCAAAAATTGTCACTGAAGAAATTGAATCCTGTGACTTACATTTGCTCCTCAAAAAGTCTTGATTTATCACGGATTTCTTCAAAGGATGGTAAGATAAAACATGATCTTGCTCCTCTTGTCATAAAAAAATACTGTCTCACTCACACACTTTATTTCAAGGAAATAAATACTCTTGCCTATGGGAACAGTGCTACCCCAGGGTCTTACTGCTCTGCTTCTGTTTTCAGAAGCACATGTGGGCTAAAATAGCCCCATCAAAATAATGTTTATGAAAATGAGACCACACAGAATTGCAGTTTTCCACATTGCCCCTAACTGTGATCAGTGCACCTGGGTTTAGCTGTGAAGCCTGCACCAATTTTGCAAAGGGTAGAATAGGTAGATCCTCAATTACAGCTGCACTCAGGCATGCTACTGCTTATAATAGTGCTTAAGCCACAACATGACATTTATGCTCAGAGGTAAAGGTTAAAGAAACAAATAAGGAGAAGTGACAGAAATGACCTTGGCAAAGGTATCCCTTCCTAGGCAGCAATTACGACAAACTTCACTATGCTGCAAAATTAGCCTGCAAAGGTGAATTATTTCAAAAACATAAAAATGAATGAAAACGGCTTTCTTAATTTAAACCTGCAGGTGAGCATTGGGTTTTGGGCTTTTCTTGTTTGTTTTTAAACTATGCAAATGACAATAACAGCACATTATTTAAAGAAAACAATAAAGCTGCTCCTGCTTTTCAGATTTGCAACCTTTTACAGTTTTATGATTAAACTTTTAGCTAATTTCTTTTGTAATTTAGGAGAACAAAGCAATTTACAAGTCTCTACAGAAAAATGCTACAAAACTTCCAATTTAATTATTTTGATATTTCAGAAACATATTTAGCTCAACAATGAACAAAGCTATTTGTGCCAATCTCCATCAGTAACATCCAGAGAGCTGTTAGCATTCGGTAATCATTTGGAAAAGGAACTTGATGTTTCCTGGCTATCATAACAAGGTTAAAGCCTGAAACTGTGCTAATTTCTGAAAATCCCCAGCAGTAATGAAGTTACACTGATTGACATCAGTGGAGAAATTGTTGCTGGTGAGTATTCAGACTAATGGAAACTCTTAAAGAGTAATAATTTAAAATTCATTGTACAGAATAAGTTTCAAAAGAGGAGGAGAAGAGTTCTCCTGCAGACCTAATTCAGCTATTACATCAGTAAGGCACAGCTTTTGACACTCCCAAGTCCTCTGTTCCACCAAAGTCCTTGTGAGCACTACACTTTGGACCTTGATCTTACAAAGCGCTGTGTGTGGCCCACCAAGGACGCATGGATCCCTTGGCATCCGCAATCCATGCAGGCATTGCATTCTCTCAACATGCATGAATACAATAACTGCATAACTGCAGGCAGTATCAATAGGGAAAAACATAATTAATATAACATTTTCATAGATTGAAGCACCAGGGGATAAATAGAAAATTCAGCCTTTTTTAAAGAGAAAAAGAATTATTATGCATGCTTTAGTTGTCATGCACTGAATTTTCATTTGAATAATACAATTTAGGAGAAAAAAATAAAACAGATGAAACTGAAAAGAAAATTAAGAAGTTAAGAAGGGGTTTATCTGATTGCCAACCCCTTTTCTTTGCACATTACTGGATACAGTGACATTCAGACAATCAAATCCTTGCCTCTGTGGACTGCAAACAAGCTCAAATTCTTGGCAGAGTGATATTGGTTCTCATGCTGCCTGCAGAGAATGAACAGGCAAGTCATGCTCATGTACTTCTGGCCTTGATGAGGGAACCCATGAAGTTAGAGCAGACTGGTTATTGATACTCATCTGTCCCCTGTGCTACTGCAGAACTTATTATGGAGCTGGAGGGTAAGGGGCAGGTGAGGGTGAACTCCTTACTGCTAGTCTCTCCCACACTATAGGGCTGTGCCTGTTTTCTTCTGCTCAAGCTTTTTAGTGACACAGAAGGAGGAGTAGTATATGGCCCAGATTTAACAAAACAGCGGGAGAATCCTGAATCTAAGAAGGACAAAGAGAACATAACCAAAAACTTTGGCTGCTAATATTTTAAATAATACTACACAGAACATGAAAAAAAACCAAGAACAAAAGCAAAAAACCCCCAGGCCATACCAAAACAGACAACCACAACAACAAAAGCCCTAACAACTAAACGAATAAACAGACCAAAAAAAAAAAAAAAACCAAACCAAAAAACCAACCACCCAAAGCCCCAAAACCACTTCAAAAAATCTATATGCTGCTGAGGAACATATATTAAATATTGCCCTGATATAATAGTGCAGAATAATATTTGCCAATATGATGTGGTATTTTTCAGCTGGGCTATATAATTTAGAATCAGTTTTCCTATCTTAAAGTTGGAAACACACATCATTGGTAAATAAACTTGGAAGTACACTTCTGTAAGAGATGGATGGAGTAGTGGAGACAAACTAATGGAACATTTAACTACATCGTATGTTTTCGTAAGTGGAGATGAAGGGAAATAAATCCCTTTCCACCAGCTTAGAGGGGCACTATTTTCTATTAATTTCCATCTGTTTTTTCTAGGACAGACACAGCCATCACCTTGAAATGCTTAGGACTGTGCACTGTTGATGAGGACACTCCATACTGGCCAAGGAAATCGTGTTCCCACATTTTCTGTGATGTCTCTTTGGGGTGTGAAAGGAGAACTGGGATATGAAGGGAGACTACAGCACCATATGGAGTATTGCATGGAGACAGATTTCACTGTCTGTCACATGCTGCAGTACTGCACAATACTGTCTGAACAGTGACAGTACACAACCATGGGGAACAGAGCAGCTCTGCACAGTGAGGTACATACATGGTTTGAACCTAAAAAACCAGATCAAACCATTTTAAATGTTCCTCTCTCTGTCACTAAAATCCCCCTTCTCTCCTCTTTCTGCACTGATATGGCACTAAATTACAAGCAGTTTCTGTGAACCCATTTAAAACACTTCTGCTGGACCACATAACAGGAAGAGAAGATCTTGTGCCATGACCTGCACCAGAATAAAAATGGAGTGGAAGAACACAGAGCCAGAGCACTACAGAGCCTCCTGTGTATGACTTCTGGAATAATCAGGTTGAATCTAGTTGAATTTAGTTTCCATAATTACTCATTGTTTTACTTCTGTGTACTCTTACACCCCAATTAATCCTTTTGTTCAGGAACGTGATGTGCTTTGTGCTTGAGTTTAATGGACCTGAAGACATTGATTTGTTCAAGCTTTAGCTTTGAAGGATTGTTAGTGTTGAGCAGATCACATCTTTATAGGTCCTACTTGGAATTACATAATGAAAAGAAAATTAAGCTGCTATAAACCTCACAGTATTGTCAGGGGAAGAGGTGCATTATTTTCTAAGCTGCAGAAAGCTGAGGCCTGCAATAATTTAACAAAATTCTACCAGGGACATAGAGAATGAAATTAATTCTCACTTCAACTCAATGAAAGTTCATTATGATATTTCACTTGAACAGTAAAAATTGTGCTTGAAGTTATTGACTATTCCTCTGTACACTTCCTATGTGATTTTCCTTAAGTTCTTACCCAGTGGGTTAAAAGAACCCCTCAAGTGACTTGCAGTTTATTTTCACTGCTTAAGCCAACCTAAGATGGTAGTTTTCTTCCTTCCCTTAAGATTGGTCAGAGCAGAAATGGGTAAATAAATAGTAATCACATCAGAAAATACGTCAAGAAATGAAATAGAAAGCCTTTTCTTTTGACTGCATGTATATTTTTAACTGGATTTAAGGTGATCTTCAGTCTAAAACAATGATCTCATTTCAGATTGGGTATTAACAAAACCCAGGAAACTGTAGAAAATTTCCAATTTATGACCCAATTGCTTATAAATTTACCTTCTACAGTTATCTTTGGTATTCCCTCCACCACCCAAAGGGCTCCAGAGATGGCTTCCTCATGGTCTAATACTGTGTCATGTACCCTGAGACCTGTAAGGTGTCGCTCCATGGGAGGATAGGAGGTGCATTTTTTGCTCAGAGCTTACTGTCTCTCCAAATCCATCATTATCCTTTAAAATTCTTTAAACTTGTGCCTAGTCTTCGGTAACTGTTTATGAGCACAGACATTTCCAAAGCAGAGAAAAAACCCAGTTATTGCACTTTATATTGCAGTTTATGACATAGTGTGTCGTTAACAATGGCAACAATGCCATGATCCTCAAGAAGCTCTTGCCCAAGTCAGGAAGTCTTCTGCCTTCCTCTGAGAGCATGATCTGACCTCTGGCCATAATGCAGTTAAACACATGGCCTCAGCAACCCTCCATGTTTTCAAACTCAGTGAAAATTACCATTAGAAGGGCGCAGTGACTAATGAGCTGACTCACATTCAACTTTGTATCATCCAGGACCCCGGGTCTCTTTCTGTGGCACTGCCTTCCAGCCTCTCATTCCCCACTCGGTCTGTACATCCAGGGATGCCCCATCCCAGGTGCAGATTCTGCCACTTTCCCTTGTTGAACAAACCCTTCTGTTTTGCTTTTTCATTTTCCTTTATGTTCATCTTTCAAGCTTCCTTGTTTTGTAGAAGAGAGAACTTAAATCTGTAACCTTCTTCTTTTTAAAAGACAAACCTTTAATCTTTCTTCAGAATTCTCCTTTATGATGCTAATGGATGATTATACAAGAACTAACATTTTCTCATGTTTATTATTGTTGCTCAAACCTTCCACATTTAATAAAGAGGGACAAAGAGAGACAATATAATTGCATCTTGCAGATGCCTTCTCTTTTCTTTTAGACTTTACTGCTTTTTCATAATTTTAAAAGAATTTCAATAAAGTAGGAATTACTTATCAGAAATAAATTTTTCTAAACTTAGAGCTAGGTTACTCTGCTCAACTGTGTAGGGAAAAATGCTCTTAGAAACACAATGCCACGTGGATTTCTAATATTGTTTTTAAATGTGTAAGCTGGTGGAAGCAAGGTCACCACTGAATCCCCCAGATATCTTGGATTTTTTTCCACTTGATTTCTCCAGTTCAGACCGAACAGTTCTGATTTAGGACAGAAACTACTTGTATCTTACTCAGAAGATTCTGACAATTAAAACTCTCAGCAAAAACCCACCAGACGTACCAGAGTTAGGAGATGCAAATTGAAGATAATGACAGGAAATGAGTAATTAGATGCTCTCTTTTTGTGCAGATGATGAGAGGAAGCATTTTCTCCAAAATTTATCACTTTCTTCCAAGACATTGCATTATAAAGTACAAAAACAGAACAACAACTATTCTCTGACAGTTTACAATCTAGATTATGAAATTGTTTCTGGCTCCAAGTGTGATGTTTCTGAGTCAGTACAATTTTAACTGTGTATTTAAATAGTAATTTAAATAGTTGGTGCCAAACTCTTAATACGAGTACAGATGCATTTGCACTGTAGATAAAAGTGACTGATGATCTCATGGCAAGTTTTGAAGCTTTATAGGAAATAATCATTATTTTTGAAGCACACAAAGATAAACTAAAGATTAGATAATATATATTACAGCTAGACTCATTCTACATGATACACAAGGGGGAATAATCTTTATCTTTGGTAATTGATGGGGAACTTTACATTTCACGTATTCCTTGAATGAAACCCTGAATAGTAGAATGACTCACTACTCAGCTGTACTTTTCACCATGTCCTCACAGGACTCAGAAGAGAGAGAAATATGAACCCAGCCTGATTTTTATCCTATTCTTGAGAAGGTAGCTGCACTAGCTTATCTAGAGGACATAAACCTTGAAGTATATTTGGGAATGTGCCTTGCTTATTGTACAGACTAAAGTTACAAAGTTCCATGCCCTAAGCACCAGATTTGGTTAAAGCCACCTTCTGCAACCTGTGTAAAACCTACAGCCTGCAGTCAAAAGCTTCCTTTCCCTGACCAGTTATTGAAGGCTCAGAGTCAGACACCAAACCACGAGTTTTCTGAGCAGGGAGTCAGCCATGGTTTAGAAATATGGAGCTAACAACGTACAGAGGCTCAGAATCATTCAGCATTTTCGAGAAAGTCAAAGCAGGACATCTCTAAGGGAACAAGAAAATTTTTTTATAGATGCTGCTACTACGAGGATATTGTACATAAAAGTAATTTCTACTTTTACGTAAGAAAGGAAATCTTGCCAAATCACCATTTTGAGTGCCACCATAGCATACATTTCCCAATGAATTAAAGGCAATTAAGTGACAGCCTGTTCTCTGGGTTCTAAGAGCTTTTAATGAAGGAGTACAATGCAATGTACATTTGCCAATTAAATGAAGTGTTCTGTGAAATGAATGAATCATAGCAGGGCAGAGCTTTACTGCAAGATTTCTGACACACCTGCGATCAAGCTTTCCAGGAAGGGCTCCACAGATTCTTCTGCAGAAAAAAAATTTCAATTTTTTCAATAAGAGGTTGGGTGGTTTTGATTTAAACCATAAAAAAAAAAAAGACAAAGAAAAAAAAGAAGACATTTCTGTGTTTCCCTGTATTAACAAATGCCAAATGAAATAATTGGTCAAGCATCTACTCAAGTCAGTACCAATATAAATTGAAGAAATCATAGCAGTACCAAGTTGAAAAAGAAAGCTCAACAACCAGTCAAAACCAAAACGGGGAATCAGAAATTACAGATGAGTTAAACTCAGTGCTGGTGTGCATCTTGCCACTAGCTAAAGGCCACTACAACACATGTGGAGACTGCACCTTCAGCAGCCTAGAGTGAATTTCATGCTTTCCTACATATAAAATGAACCACTATTTTTGTGAGCAATGTGAAAATAACTTAGCAATGTATTATAGGTATTAGTGATTAGTTTCAACAAAGACACATTGATAAAATAATAGCAAATGTAATTTATTGTGAAGTTTGGTACTAAAAAATCTAATATCTTAACTGGAAAGCATAGTGTTTTCTAGACCCTGTGATATATGTCCATGCCAAGCTTTTAAAATTCAAAGACAAGAATTTAAAAGCTAAAATTACAACACTGTTCTGTATTTAAATCCAGATCCCTCCTTTCATATGAAATACAGTCTGGAACTTCTGCATTATTATAATTATTTTTTTCTAACCAAAATATATTTCTGCCATCTCCACAGTAAGAAAGTTTCTCTATTCAGACTCATTGAAATAAATTTGACAGAATTATTTGAATAATCCATAATAGATTGATAGCTAGTCAAGAGGTTGATGTGTTAATAACAGTAATACATTAGAAAAAGAAAAATGCATTGGTTAGAATCAAAACCTGGAGATAAAGGATAAATACAAAGTTTTGACAAACTGTCATGGGTCAAAACCAGGACAGCAGTATCCTCAGGATACAGGAAAATAAAAAGATAAGGACTTGCTGAAAAGGAGTTTCCTCATAACAGTTTTTCAGCCACTAAATTATAAATTATTCTCACCCCTACTGATGAAACTAAAGTCTTTTTCACTCTTCAGGTGTTACAGCACCTCTGTAATCTTCATTCTCTAATGTTTTTTCTTAAAGGGATTTATTTGAGCCAGGGTACTTTTGAATCTAAAACATGGTGCCACTAGAGACACTTGTCCATTTACCTGGGCTTACTATGCAGAGAAGGTTGAAATTCTGTCTCTTTTTTGTAAGACACAGAAAATATGAAAAAAGATGTGCCTTCTTCTCTACAGTTGGGGACATGACAAAATATTAAATAGTGAAAAAAGATCTAAAGTTATATATTCTCATTAATGTAAGTAGTGACGTTTTTTAAAGGAGGGAGTGGTGGCACAGAGCACAGTGCCCAAACAAATCAAGAAGGACCTGGGCTCCAGGTGGTGTGAGGAGGCTACTGATCTGCAGGTGCAGTTCAGAGACATAAACGTGAGAAGCTGGTTATTTGGTGAACTTGGCCAACTGCTTACCAATTCACATAAATTTCTCAGTATGCACCAGAGGATCAATTCACGAGGACATCCATTATCACTACCACTGATTTGCTTTTGTTGTGGTTGTAGATGAAAGGCCCAGAAGAGAACAAAAACAAAAGCAGCACATCCTGCCGAAATTGATATTGGACCTTTTTATTCAATGATGCAAATATGGATTTAGTAGTTTAACTAGTCATTCAATTCAGAATAGTGATTCTTTTATAGCACTCTTTTTTTTTGTTGTTGATCTGAATTTCTAAGGACAGCTGTTGTTGTTCCATTGTTCATTGTTCAGCTGCTCTTCAGATAAAAAAAAAAACAAGTAAAGATTATCCACTGTCTCTAACAGTTTATCTTCTCCAGACTGAGAGAAAACACAGATATTTAAAATATCTTAGCTTACCTTAAGAAAAAAAAATTTTTTTTGACCTATTTGACTGCAGATGGAGGCTACATTTTAAAGGATATATTTAAAAATATTTTAACATCAAAAGGTAATTTGGAAAGTTCATGTAGGAAATAAAAAATGCTTTAGAAATCATAGGAACACTTACATTCAACAGTGCTGCAAGTTTTGTTCATCATATTTGTAATTCCAAGATTTCTAAGATACTTTGGTTATTTAAGGAGAAAGGTCAGTACTGTATCTAAAACCTTCAGGCTTGAAAAGCCTACTGTCATAGGGAGATACAGCCTCTACACAAACTTCAAGCTGCTTTAGGCTACTCAAGAACTGTGACTTGTACTTGTGAAGTAAGTTATTTGTGGCCTCTTCTATTTGCTATTCTTGTTCTGCTGGGGCAAGGTACTTCATAAGACCCATGCTATTGCCCTTCTAGTTTGCTGCTAGTTTGCAGGTAATCAATAAATTAGTGCTATCATCAAAATTCATTTAGAACTGCCACTATCCTTTATCCTTTCTGGAATTATGTGAATTAGAGAACCCATTTTGCAACACCTGAGAGTCTCCTCATAGTTTACATAAACATGTAGAAATTCCTGGGGACAATCAGCACAAATATTGTAACTAAACTCTCATCTGGAATTATGCATGTGCTATATCACATATAAATAATTCCACACAGATATGATGAGCAACCCAAGCTGCTTGACATTAGTCTCTAAATCACATGCCAGATAACATCACTTAAGAAAGATATGTGATATACTTTTGTAAGAAAACTGCTTTAGAAAGATTAAGTTTGCAATTCCAGAACATTTTCTTATCTTTTTTTTACTGCAAAAACTTTTAGTGATTTTAGTGGTATTGTATCAACTTTCCAGTTGGCAGGGCCTCAGATTACCAGTAAGAAAAAGAATTTATATCGGCACCAAATTATAAAAAATATTTACTGATTTTGTATGATTTGTGTTTTAAAATGGGAGAAAAGAATGGTATTTAAAGGAGCAGAAAGGAGGGAATGAAGGAGTGGAAAGAATGGGAGTAGGGGACAGAATTAGCAGACTCAGTGTCTTACAGATGTGATTTGGGTGCAAAGATCTGTGAGAAACAGAACTGTTTCACTGAACTACAACCAATTCAAGCATCCTAATATTTTCATACAACCTTTATGGAACATTCAAGTTGCAGTATCAGAAGCAGTACACAATTACTGCTCTTCCTTTTGTTACAACTCTTCTCACTTCCTACTACAGTTACACCACATCAGACACATTCCTTCCCCACTTCATCTTGAACAGTATTTATTTTCTTTGGATACCTTAGTTATTAGAAGGTGAGTATTTAGTCACTGAATAGCCAAGAGTTGATATCCCCAATATGTAGAACTGAGAAGTTTCTACGAAAAAAAGACAGAAATGATGTACATTTTCTCTCTCATGACTAACACACAGTACAGTATTTTTCATCTGTGTTGCAATTTGTAGATATAGTTGGGACATCTGTCTACCCTAGACCTTAACTAAAATTGCAGTTCACTGTGATAAATAAATGTTAAAAACTGTTTTTTCTCTGGTTTTATTTTTATCCATTTCCTGCTGAAGGCAATGAAGTGCCTGCAGCCTGAAGATGCTCTGAGCACAGGCAATGCTCTGTACAAACTAATGGAGAGGAAGCACAGTGCTGATTGCAACCTTTACCATCCTGCTCTAAAACAGACAAAAAGTCCCATAAAATAACCTGGAAAAGTCAATACAAAGATGCATATGCCAAACTCTTTGGACCAGGCATTCCCAGTGTCCTCAGAAAAAAAGGTCACTGTCCTGCATTCATTTCCAGCAGGTAATTAGGAATACTGAATGTAGCAATGGAAAAGAAAGCAAGGTCCACAGGGAACAGTTTAACCACCACTCTACCTCATGCAGGACAACTTAGGCATTGTTGGTGCTCTAGGTTTTTTTATCAGCTGTTCTTTGTCTCTTCTATTTAGGCTGTCAGTTTTTGGAAGCAGTGCCACTTTCTCATCCTCTGGTACATGTGGCTGTGCTGCATGCAACACAGCAGGGCCCTCATCTCATGTAATTACCTGATTTTGCTTGAGATGCCAATGATTTTGATTTAAGTACACTTTGGAGGTGTGCTCCATTAGATACACAACAACAAGAACACTTTTTTCAAGCTCTGCATAGCTCTATTCTGAACCAGCAAAGTCTAAGCAACAGCTAACTCTGGAAGAATAAAGTAGTCATTAAAGTTAGGTACTGTTATTTCCAGTGATGCAGACATTTCTTGGCAATATGGTGTGCTAAGCACAGGTTATTTTATCCTAACAATAGCTCCAAATGATGTCAAACTGGCAGCTCTTTAACTGACAATACCTCTTGTAAGATACTTCTGACACTGAACAAACTTGTAAGGAAAATATATTAGACCATTGGCAAAGCTGTTGCACACATTTCCCTTTGAATTTTCTTGGCTATATACATTTTAGAAGAAAAAAAATTATAATTTCTTTCATTTTTCAAAAAATATTTTGAAAGGCTTCATATTTGTCCAAATATAGATTAGTCAGGTATACCACACATCCTTATTCAGAGCAGCAGAACTATGCACAGAGAGCTTCTGAGCTTGGGCTACCCTCAACCAACACAGAGTTATTGCTCACTTGAATTCCGCAACTCTTTCCTCAGCTTGGAAATCAGAAACCTCGTATGAAAACCTAGGTATGTAATGGGGATTTATTTCAGTATTTACTAATTATTGTGACCAAAATAAAAGGTATTAGAAGAAATACGAACTATGATAACACCTGTCATCAGTAGAGAAAAGTCTTACACACCTCCAGAAGTTTTTTGCTTGTTATTGGTACCTGTGAACTAGATTATGAGTAACTAAGATTTCCCAATATATTACACTTCTCTGACAGAGGGAAAGACCTTGTTTGTTTTGCACTGTTTTTCAGATGAAGATTTCTTCCGGTCTGAAAGTGTGAATTCCCCTGCAGCTTCAAGTATAAACATATTTTACTGACTTTAGTATCACAGAAATATAAGCTAATGGCTCTACTTTTACTGTATATGATAAACAAAACCAACACCAAGAAAAGAAAACTTAAAAAATCACTGCATGTACTTTTTCTTCTGGGAAGAGGACTAGACGATAAACATAAGCATGCTGTAAGAAGTGACATTTCAACAGTACACAGACAATATTGCAGCATGTAGGTTAAATTTATATATAGACCAGACTATACTAAAATACAATACAACAAAACTATATTTGAAAATGAAGCTCTTATTTAAATTGACTCAAGATGACCTAAATCTAAATGACATGAATCTATTCACAGAAGATGGAAAAAAATAAGTCACAGAAGAAGTGACTTAAGTGACTTATTAAGTGCTCATATGTTTCATATTTGCAATGCAGTGTTAATACTATTCACCTAACAGAGTCCCCACAGCGTCAGCAGGCAAGCTGAGAAAAAGGATTTGTTATCACGATTTGCCATGTGGGAAACTGCTGCTCATAATGATTCCATTTCTTGCCCTTGGTCACTCACATATAGTATATGGCTCAGTTACAAACATAACTTTTTTTCCTGTGCTGATAACAAATGTCTTAAATAAAACATCCTTCCTGCAACTTCTGTGCTAATGGTAATACTGCAATATCCACTGCTGTAAGGCTGATCCATATACCCAGTCCTCTCTATTCTTACATCATTCCTTTTTTTCTAAACTCAAAGACTAGGAAGGAAGCTTCCTCATCCCCATCATGTTTTTAAAGCTATTTTTTCCCCCACTTTCACTGTGAAGAATGCATTTATGGGCTGCACCCTCCTTTGGTGCAGCAGGACAGACCAACTCATCTGAGCTACTGTCAGCCTGAAGTTATATCCCAGAGGATGAGCATCTCTTCAAATTAATGGATGACTTTTTACTTTTATGAATCAGCTTGTCCTTGACTTTTTATGGTGCGGTTTAATCACAGTGTTTTCCACTATCATTTCACATTCCCTGTCTGGAAAGGAAGCACACACAGATTCTATTTTCAACCACAGCTACACTATTTTTCCAGCTCTTAAAGAAATGGAATTTGCAGTTGCTTGGAAGGACATATCAAAGGAGACAGGTCCGACCATGACTGTCACTATCAAGACTGTTCTCCTGTGACGTACTCTACTCAAAGCTTTATTCCTGCGATGACACAAAGTTAGAGCTACCTCTTCTCACATTAGTGAAGACTGGAAAGCTGCTTGCCCACATGGCAACTGCAGTTTGCTGGGAACACTACCAAGCACAAGATGCAGCATGATTAAGGTGTTGTCTGCCCATAGCATTCAGAGCCCAACGTGTTTTGTGGCCTTCCTCCAGATCCCTAGATTTGGATGGATAGTGTCAGACAGTGCTGACAGCTACCCCTTTTCACCATGCCTTACTTTTCTGTGTTGTAGGACAACCACAATGGTTAGTGCTCCTAAATACCTTCAGGAGTAAGTTTGGGATATGAAAAGTGCTAAAAACCTACACAACAGAAAAAGGGGAAGAAAATGCATGACACAAACTTCAGCTAGGTCTTCTGAATTTGGAAAATGAGGAACTTTTCTTTCCTCCAACACTACCTTGTTAACAGCTGCATCTTGACTGCTGCAAATACAATTGTACACCCTGCCCCAGGATATATGCATATCATTCCTGTTGGCAATGCAGGGAAAATCAATTTCTTATGGCACTGAGAGCTGCGACACTTATAGAAGGCAGCACTTGACTCTCAGGGTTACATGGCCTTTTCTAATTTAGTAGAAAGGGGCACTGCATTAGCAAAAATAGAGAAATGTAAGGATCACAAACCCAACCAATTCATCTCATT
Organism: Corvus cornix cornix; assembly: GCF_000738735.6. Classification (NCBI taxonomy): domain Eukaryota; kingdom Metazoa; phylum Chordata; class Aves; order Passeriformes; family Corvidae; genus Corvus; species Corvus cornix. Next base: position 10,801,657 of record NC_047057.1, on the reverse strand, counting down.
CCCAGGGGCTACAATTTCTGAGGGAAGAATTGACCCATTATCCTCATGTCATGTGATTCTGGCCCATCTATTCTGTGGTGTACACAGGGATGTACACTTGTATAACAGAAAATTCAAATTCTTATCTAGAATCATAGAGTCATAGAATGTTAAGAGATTGGAAGGGTCCTTAAAGATCATCTGGTTCCAACATCCCCCACAATGGGCTGGGACACTTCCCACTAGAACTGGTTGCTTAAGGCCATATCCAGCCTGGCTTTAAACACTGTCAGGGTTGAGTACAAGCCCTAACCATATCTGGCTTAGTTCAGTTGTCTAACTTGAGTTCTCTTATCCTGATTTAAAACAGGTATGGATTAATTCTCTGCTTCCTGGTTTCACAGAGAATACTCACTCATTCAGTGCAAGTGAAAGATGACTTTGTCTGACCTAGAAGGCTGAGAAACCCATGGTCCTGCCCACTGCACTGCTGGGGCCAGTGCTGCCAGTGCGAACAGAAAGCAAAGAACAGAAAAACTCAAGGTCAAGGACTCTCAATAATGGTTTTACTGGCAATTATGCCTCCGTAACAGAGCAAAGATTGTAGATGCATTTTTAAAAGGAAAATATTGCCACTTATTTTTCAATTTTTTTCCTCTTTGTGTTGCAACCTTGTCATTGGAAATTAAAGCTATGATGCCTGCAGCTGGCTTTCCCTCTCTGTTTTTCTGCACAAGAATTTGACCAAACTGAGCGCTGCTTTTGCTGTGTTGGCATCTGTTGCAAGATTTGTAATAAGTTCATGGTTAGGTGCACTCATTAAGTGAACCTGTGGGCACTGGTACAGTCAAACATTACCACTGTATACTAAGGACTGTAAAATACAGTGTTAGGACAGCTAACCAGCACTCTTAGACTATGTACAGAGCTTAAAAACAAAATACTGCCCAGAGCAGAAAATTTTGAATACTAATGCCCTTGAAAGGTAAGTTTGCGATTCAAAAATTAGTTAACTTATATGAAAATAAGAAAACCGTTTCCCTCCTAGACATGAATTCTAGAGACAGAGTAAAATTTCACTAAAAAAAGATTCACCACAATTATGATTGAGGGGAAATCTGGGTTGCCACCTATGTGATGGTATCCTTTTTATTTGACTGATTATGGAAATTCCTTTAGCTGACCACATATAATCCTGTCTGCATTTCATAATTTCTTTTTTTTTTTTAAACACCCACATTTCAGAAGGATTACTTTCAAACAATTTTCAAGAAGATTTTGAAGAAAATATGCCAGGTGGGCATTATGGAGGGTTTTTTGGGTTTTTTTCTACCACTACTACTGAAAAGAGTCCTCCACTCTCCAAGAACATGACAGCTTACCTGGGAATTCAGCAGCTGCCATCTGTAACACTACACTGTACTTCAAAATGTAGTTTTTACTTAGTTAAATATACTCACTATGAATACAATAATGACCTAAGAATTTAGCCACCTAAAGTGACACAGAAGATGGAGAAGCCACAACAGAAAGAAAAGGTAGCATTGTTAACAGGTTCCAAACTGTAGTCTTTGTGGTTGTAGTGTTACATTTTGAAAGACAAATTTGCTTCTGTGAGTACTGTATTTTACTTGACACATGAGAACACTTTATTATTGTTTTGATTAAAGCAAAACAACCTCAAAGGCTACTCATTGTGCCCATATTGCTGACAGACAGCATCTGTTACATGTGTGCAGTAGTTGTAATATTGTGTTTTCCTTCTTCTTTAACCTGGACCTGTGGCACTAATGAGCATGGACTGGGGTTATAATAAGTATACTCTTATGCTAATGATGCTCCCAGAGATCCTTGGAAGAGGGATTTAGGCTCAAAACTTTTCTACACTTTCCTGTACTTGCATTTCCACTTCAGCTGTGATGTTTCTCAGTATTTTCAGACAAAACTAATTTATCATAAATCTCACATAAATGTAACATTTTTTGTTTTCTGCATACAGGTAATAATTCTTAAATGTTTTTCTCCACCTTCCCTTCTGATAAGTTGCAAATGGAACTCCTGAAATTAAGAATTGATATTTATTTATCTTCAGCTTCCAAGAAAAAAAAAAGAAAAGGGGGGCAACTGCTTGAACAACTTTTTTTAGGTGCAGCTTTTCAAAGCTTCATTATTTAATGCTATGAAAGAAAAAACATACAGTAGCATTCACAACAACTCAGCTTTCAAACAGCATCCACTCATTACCATACAAATAGCACAGCCACTTACTCAGTATACCTTCCTCTGCCTATCATGCCAGTGTCAAGCCTGTAAATTCAAAAGTGCACCCCTTTTTTGCCAAAACCAGAAGACCCATTTTATGTCTGCTAAGCAATTATTTTATGAACGAAGAATAATGGAACTTCAGTCCATTTTAAATGATATATTGTCTGTCAGCCAAGTAGATCTGTTCTGAAAGGCATGGCCCTGACAGTCGGACATGGCTTGCGTGACTCTCCTTAATTTCATGTCTACTGCAGAAATAGGTGGATACTCTCAATACAACAAAAATTATTTTAGAGGTTTTCAAATATTTTGAATATTGACTTATGTGGCAACAAACACATATTCAAGACAGTACAAACTTTCATTGTCATGCCTGTTGCATTCAAACAAAATCTAGTCTATACATTCTTCTGTTTCCCTATTGCATTCTAAATCCAATGGTATTATTACATAATGGATATGTGAAACACAAGGCAGATCAAACTCTCTCTGTTGGACATCCACTGAACCACCCCAGAAAACTGGGTTTTTTCTCTTTAAATTTGTGCTTTCTAAAACTACAGAAGAAATAAGATTATCATTCTAGAGCCAGACTTTATGAAATTACAACTTTGAAAACACCACGAAAATATTAGTGAATTCAAACACAGTTAAATTTCTCAGCAGTAACATGGAAGACTTGAACCAAGCCATAGATCTATTTACAGGAAGTCTGCTTTATCCACAGACCACCTCTTCATACATTGCAAAGGGCCTCAGCAGCACTCACTCAGAAAGTCTATTGCCACTAAAAAGCCAGGTTTGTCCATCTCCACCCTACTTACATGGCACTGTGCGGAGATAGAGATTGTCTCTTATGATCTGCTGGAGTTCATGGTCCACCGAACCTTTCTGGAACCGTAGATTGAGGTAGTGACGAAGGTCCTTATCAACAATGCCTCCTGTCACAGAAAAGACAAATAAAAGTACAATTTAAAATTATATTGCTTTGATGGAAGCAGTGAATCACTTGTGAAGTCTTTGTGACTCATTTTCCTTTATGTTTCTGTCACAACGGAGGACAAAATCACAAAGAGCTTTTTGGTTAAAGCATGTGGTTGGTACAGTATTTTTTACTACTGATAATAGTAAAGACTAAAACCAGTTAATGACAAATAATTGTTTAAATCTGTACAGTTCAGAAAATACATATAGGATTATAGACAGAGCTGTCAATATTTTTTATGCACAAAACTTGAACATATTGTTATTATACAACTACCTACATATGTATCTAAATAATAAAGTATTAGGTATTATGTTTCCTATGACCTTGTATCAATTTCCCACTTCATATTAAACCAAAAATCTTGGTTCAAAATCTCTCTGCAGTGTTCAGTGCTTTTAGTACATGTGTAACCATTATGAAATGTGGCTCTACTTAGTGATCATATAAATGCTATATAATGTTTTATTTATTTCTGATAGAACTCACAATTGAAAGAGACACTATCACAAACAAGGGTTCATATTTTATTTCCACCACCAAGAAAGGTCATTATGATGCCATGAAGATTTTTGCCTTTTCTTTTATACCCCTGTTATGCCTTTTCACAAATTCTGTATTCTTAGTGCTTTTTGCCTACATTCTTGGACTTGTTTGTCAAGCTGAGAGACTAAACATTTTAGAAGCTTTGTAGCTAGGGATCAGTGTGACCCAGACCCCAAGGTCCTCTCCAGAACACATTCTGTAAACCAAGATAGAACCATCCAGGGGAAGGCTCCTTGGGGAGGGGGGTCTCACTCGAGCCTCTCACTGGGGAATCTTTGATAGATATGCTAATTAGTAAAACCTATAATGTTAGACCAGATCTTTTTTGGGGGGGGGCATATTCGGCGGGGTGCATTTCAATGCATATGACCTGGACATGTGCACCTAAGGATCCTTAAAATAAATACCAAGGTAAAATCCCTTTTTGCCTTCTAACCATGTTTGACTCTTGATTTTAAGACCAGGAAAAGGCATCAATTACAACATCTCAGCAAAGCAGTGCAAATGTGGAAAACATTGAGTAAAAAAACCTTGTACTTGCCACTTTTACTATAACTTTAGGACAAAACAATTTAAACTACTGTTTAGCCACTGGCTGGTGTATCATATTCCACTCTGAAATCTATATCTATAAATCTGATCTGACATGATTAAAAGCATTTCCCAATATAGTTCCTCCCCATTTCTTTTAACCTTGAATATGGATCACATTTATAATTATGGAGAAATCTATAAATAACTCAATTTCTTCCCTCTCTGAAATTCTGACATAGGAAAAATATAAAAAATCATTACTATTGAGTTCTGACATATATTCCCAAGATGAAAAATTGCAAAGTAGATAGATCCCTAACTTGTTGCTTCACACATTCAACCTGATGACATTTTTTCAAATGGCATTTGCTATTGAACCTTCTGCCAAAAGTCTTATTGACTTAGACTATATAAAGATTTTCCTGTAAATAGGAGCATATAACATTCGTACCTAATTATTTGAAAGTCACTGCAGAGCACAAATGGTTATAAATGAAAATATATTTCTCCTTACAGCTATTCCTATTTATCTGCCTATTACAGGTCCATAATCTTATTATTGCTGCTCTTTGTCAGTAACTTCAAAACCTTTTGTTCCAGGCTTATAAAAAGCTTATAAATAATTTCTCTCTTCTCTAGCTAAAGGCAAAAACCTAGCAAACTTTCATAATCAAAAGAAGGGGGAAAATAGCACCCCAGCCCGTAACAGACACAAAAAATACCTGTATGCCCGGTTTCCTGAGGCTGAGAACTTCCAGATGGATCTCTTTCTTCCAGGATCCCCAAGTTCTACTTTGTCTACTACTTTGTACCACTACCCTGTTTCTTGCAATAGGTGCAGTCTGCAGACCAGACCATCCTTACTTCTAATTTCTTGTGAGATTTCCAAGGAGGCTGAAGAAAATTCTCTGAGTCTGCTATCCTTTTTGATCAGCTGCAGAGAGTAAAGGTCCTGCAGCTCTTGCTCTTCTTGCTCTAATATATGGAACATGCCCAGTGATGCAGATGCTTTTTGGCAGCCTGAGAAAATGCCATCTTGAGAACAACAGCTGTAGCCTGCCCACTGACACAAACCCGAATCATTCAACTTATAACATAAAGTTTAGGAACCTACACAGATTTCTGACCCTCAAAGTGCATTTTTTATTTACAGCCTGCTGCTTCAAACACAGCCATTTAGTTCATTTAGTTCACCGTGTGTAATGAATGCACTAAAACCTCCTAAGGACTTCATAGAAAGAGTCATCTGATATTTTTGGCAAATTGCATATTCCAAACTGGATGTAAAAATGTGTATTTACAAGAAGAGATGCCTACAGCCTTGTATTTGTTACATACAATTCAAAAGCAAGTTTCTAACAGAAATAAACAGAAATAAAACCATGGTGCAGAGGAAATAAAACTTAGCAGCTTCCAAACACAGTGGAAACAGTATAATTTTTTGCATAATATCTGAGTATATACTGTAGAGATTAGTCAATTTTAAAGAGCAGTCATATTAAATACAGACAACATATGTACAATCAAAAAATTTCTTCTTCAAAAGTCATTCTGTTTTTTGAACTAATTGATGTTTTTCAATTCTTTGGGCACAAGCTATCTTTTTTTTTTTTTTTTTTTTTGAATCTGGCATAACAGTGAATTTTTCCTCCTGGAAATTGTAAAAAAATAAAATAGTTCTAGGCCCTGAAAAACAGATGCAGTATTTTTAGTTCATCCGTTCAATTGCCATTCTTCTGCTTTTCTCCTGTAAAAAGTTCTGTAGTTTTACCTGATGCTCTTTAAAAGCATATTGACTCCAGACATGCTTTTGTGGTATTTATAGTACCTGAGCTTTGGAGCAGCCTGATCCTTTTAAAGTACAATCAGAACAACATCTTGCATGTGCAGTTATGGATCCATAAGACTTTTTGCAAGAAAACTATAGTGAATTGCAAATATGTAAACCAGCCTTGATTCAGCAGCAGTGAATTACAGTTTGTGTTACAGACTATATAAATCAAGAATAACATGAGTAATAATAATAGGACTATGTCCTCCAAAAGGCTGAAAATAAGAGACAGAAAATGTTATCATTTGGTTTACTTTGAAGGGAAAGAAGAACCGACATTGACAGTAAGTTCATAGAAAAAAACAGGGAGAAAGCATTTTTACAGCCAGTAACTGCTTTTTAATGGTCCTATCCAGCCCAGTTAGAGAAGTGACTGACTTGGTTTCTGTACCATTCAACTTCCCTTTATTGTCTCTTTTCGTAGAACATTGAAAATTACTGAGATGTTGAAAAATTCCTGACATGAACCTAACCCCCTTCTTTTCCCTTATTCTCAGGCTGCCCACAGTGGAGGAGTTCGGGATGATGCTCAGGGACCACCGGTGCCCATCGCGCCATTCCGCAAATCCCCCAGCGCTGCCCTATGGCGCACGAGCTGGAGCTCAGAGGGAAGGAGCTCCCCCAGGCCACATCCCACTCACTGCATGTGACAGCAGCAGGAAGCACTGTTTGTGTCAGAGGTATTATACAGCTCAAGCTTTAGGTATCCAACCCAGAGATTTAAATTTAAAGGGTTCTTTGGCCACTGCCACAGGAGGAGGCTGACAACTGCATGATGGAGCATTCACTGGCTTGCAGCCGTGCAGTGCTTTTATGGTTTTGGTTTGTCTTTTTTTTGCTGGCTTGAGGCCTGTGCCCTGTTTCAGTTTCATTTCACTCCAATGAAGCCCTTTGCCTCACTAGCTGAGAAACACAGGATGTGAATGAAATACTTCCAGTAATGATCTCTTGCATAATTTATGTGCGGCTTAGGTACAGCTATCAATCCTGATGGCAAACTCGTAACCATCACTGAAGTTGATTCCAGACATTATAAAACAAGATGCACTTGGATGAACTAAAAACTCTCTGTTTGCATGTTATACTTATGAATTTCATGAGCAAAGTGTATCTTTTTACAGTGTTCTGTACATGAACACTGTAAAACATGAACATGAAATGTTCAAACATTTCTCTCATGTTTGCTTGTCTTTATAAAATCTAGTAGCAAAGTCCAATCAGAAAAGAAGTACAATAAAGAACATGCAGATAAAAGAGTATTGAATAGTTTGTAGCTCATTAGAAGATTCAAACCTGAAGATAATTGCTATTTCCAAGAAAATGGCAGGGATAAAGGTTTATAATGTTCTCTAGTCCTAAATATTGTAACAGTTATTTTGTAACTTCCTATTTGGTAACACACCGATGCTCCAGCTGGAGTCTACACTTGCATTATATTTTCCATGGAGAACTACTTGTAAACATGAACATCCCTCTTGTTGTTCCTGCAATGGCAGCTCTAAATAATTTGCTTTACCGTTAACACATTTTTATTGCTGTAAATTTTCAACAAACACTTCTGAGAATTCACCCATTAGTATTTGCTCATCTTGTATAATAATCTTTCATTGAATTGACTTCCCAAAATGTGGTGCGGTGAATTATTTGGGTCTTTTTAACAGTAAAAGTAAAATCAATTGCATCTTCTCTGAGAATAATTTGCCTTAGATATTTTATTTTCTGGGAGTAAAATTTAAAAGACTTCAGTCTCCCTGGCTTCTATAAATACTCCTGGTTAGAAATATCTACGAGCAAGCAAGACTTTAGATCTATATTTGCATCTCTACGTGATCTGCATCAGGGGAAAGTAAAGGAAATACCTCAGTATCGTTACTCTGTGAAAGCAGACAAGATCATAAACTTTCAGTATAAACTACCCCCTCTCTTCTACTGCCCTGCTTGAACCAGGTTGGCTCTCCCTTTGTTTTCAGCAAGCTTCCACTTCTGACTGTAAACACAAGCCATGTATGTGGCAAAATCAAATGCCTTGAATGACCTGGCTTTCACCAGCTTCAGCAGGACTATTCTACTGGAGAGTGCTATCCAAAGTATTTATTCAGGTGGTATTTGGAACTTTATATCCACACCATGGGGTGGGTCCAAGGACATCTGACAACAGCTCAAGTCTCTTCTGCACCTCTTCGGTAGAGTACATGCAATTTGGTGCCTGCTAGATTAATTTATCCTTCATCATTCACAGATCATCTAATTGACCTTTGTGTAAGTACTCTAAATCATGACCTAAATTTTTTAAATCAGCTATATCAGGAATATTGGATGAATTAGTTCTTTTCTCTACCAATGAGATAAAAAAGTCTTTTACCTAGGAAGGCGAGTGCAACAATATTTGTTTTGTGACTCTCTTGGTGATCTATCAAGAAAATCATAGTCATCACAGGTAAAAAGCTGTGTATATGGTCTAATTGCTCATTTCCTAATGTCTTTTTAAATGGTTCAGTAAGAATCCAGAATACCTGAAATTACCCTACGGAACCCCTCTTAGTCAGTCCAGTAATTTTAGTGACACCATGACCACTTATCTTTAAACATCTCTATCATTTTTCATTCTGTTATATACAACCTAATGTGAGATGACCTACAATTTCCCTCTTCCTGTCCTGTTCTCCAGACCCACACAACTTTAGGCTGATGCACAAAAATCAGCAATGCAAGTTTGAGCAGCAGTGAGGGACAGACCACACAGCTGTGAGAAAGCCCATGTCAGCCATGGCTCCTAAACACTCCCTCTATATCACACCCTAAAGATTTTAAGCATAAAACAAAATTTCCTGCTGTATGCCCAGGATTTTTTCCCCAGATGATCCTCTCAGAAGAAGAGCACCACAATTCCTTTTGCCCTCCCACAAGTTCAGTGGTATTTTACTGTAACAAACTTCAAAAAAAAATCCTTAAGAAAGCCTTCATTAAAGAAAAAATTATGATTACCACTACTCATATGAATTCCTTCTCTTTGTAGTATGAATGGTACTTTTCAAACAAATGAAATATATCTTATTTTAGTACTTGATTAATAAAAATCTCAGGCATTTAAAACTTATGAGCCAGTATAAGATGATTTACTTTAATAGTTTCTTTAACAGTTAACCAGAAAAATCACTTTTAAGAGAGAATATGAAAATTCCAAGTAATAGGAAACTCTTGGTTGGATTTTATAAGGATTCATTATTAAAATACAGCCTATAGCTAAGCCTATTATTTAAGGGAAATTATTTTCATCAAACCTATATATCAGAGTAATATAAAGATGGGTGTTGGCATTTCAATAGTCATGGTATAATGGGCATCTTCAACAAGGGATATTCCTTCAGGTTTCCATGAAAAATATGTAATCACCATAACAGTAAAAAAACTTTAGTAAATTATGTGAAGCATGTATTACACTCCCAGTCATCGGCTGAAGATTACACATTTTATTTTTAAAGCCTTTCTATCTCTAGATTAAACTGTGCATCATTTTTGCACTTCTGCCTGCCTTTCACCACTGCCTTCAGCCAAGTCTGCCATCTGACTTATCTGCAAAGTCTCAAACCATTAGGGGTGAACCATGATCTATGAGCATGACTGTGGAATGTGTGGCATGATAAAGTGTGATGGAGAACCAAGAGGGAAGTATGCAAGAAAATTAGACTCCTCAAGGAGAAAATTAATTTCTCTCATATTTGGGGCTACTCCAATAAATTCTATTCCATAATGGATGATCATGGAGATCATGGAGATCTAAACAAATTCAAGACTAAAGGTTTTGGAAAAAATTAGATCTTGGTGTTTTTCTATGTGCTGTATACGATGAAAAACATTTTAAGACCTAATTTATTGATGGGAAATGGCCTCCTCTTTCATAGCCTGCTATTTTGTCGTCTTTCTCTTTGGGTATGGATTATATTACTAACCTTTTTGCTTATCGATCTTTTATATTATATATCATACACATATATCATATTTATAACACTTAGACTTGCATTCTTAGGTTTATCCTCTGATTTCTTCCTCCTAGCATTTTAAATTCAAGATTTTAAAATACAGGATTGTAGAATTTACAGGTTAAATTGCATGGGGATTGCACTACACACAGACTGTATTAAAAAACCTGCAATAAGTTCTAGCCAATTAATGATTTTCTCCATTATGGGAATCCATATTTGGATGTATGTCTCTTTACAAATATGTAATTCCCTAATCTCTGCAGACGATATATTCCACCTGCTCTCCTCAGACCAAGAGACAGGCTGAGGTTTGCACACTCACTGATCTTCACAGTGGAGAAAGTTTTCACTTTGTTGCTGGGGATAGAGGAGTCCTCGCTGCCTAAGGACACCCCAAGTTAAATTCACCACTGTGTTACACCTGCCTTTGTTGTACCTTCTGTGGTAGTCTGAGGACCAGATAAACAGGATACCCTGGAGCAGCCACAAATGAGACCAACACCACAGGGGAAGACTGATTCTAGGAACACTGTGAAAGCATATAATGCCCTGGATTTATTTTCTTAGTTTTTGTGGCTAGCCTCAAGCCTCTGTTGGAAATGTGAAGACATGAGTGTGCACTGTGCTGGAAGCAAAAAGGTGGTTTGTAATGATACAGAGAGGCTGCGTCAGCAGGAGAATCAACAGAGCCAAACACATCTGCATTTTGTACTGTACCTCAGATTACTGAACTTTGGCTTTTATTACAATATAGAGCTCCACTCCTCGTGGCTACTGTTATGATCTGGTTTAAACCCAGAAGAGCAAAGAATATTAAGTCTGTGTATAAGCTGGAAAGAACCTGAAGGTTCAAAATATACCCAAAAACGAGATTGAAACCAAATGAGGTTAGATGTTGGTGTGAAAAAATTGATGTATTTTATTTAATAGTAAAAGAGGCACAGAGAAAGAAAGAAAGAAAGAAAGAAAGAGAAAGAAAGAAAAAAGAAAGAAAGAAAGAGAGAAAGAAAGAAAAAAGAAAGAAAGAAGAGAAAAGAAAGAAAAAGAGAAAAAGAAAGAAAAAGAAAAAAGAAAGAAAGAAAGAAAAAGAAAGAAAGAAGAAAGAAAGAAAGAAAGAAAGAAAGAAAGAAAGAAAAAGAAAGAAAGAAAGTAAAAAAGAAAGAAAGAAAAGAAAGAAGAAAGAAAAGAAAGAAGAAAGAAAAGAGAGAAAGAAGTGTGTGTGGAGGTTGGGGGAACAGGGAGAGGTGACAGGGGTTAGATGGAAGCAATCACCCATCCAAGGGTCCCAACGACGTCTCGGTGCTCCCCTCCATCTGGTCTGCTGGTGGTGAGGGCCCCCCGTGGTCCTGTGGCCATGGCCACGCCATGTCGCCACATGCCAAGAGTACAGAATCCTGTGGATTAATACACACTTTGGGCCAGGTGGGAACGCCCACGTGTCTCCCTTGCAGGGGCTGGCTTGACACTGTCCCTTGCAACACTGAGGGTCTGCTGCATCATCTCTGGTGCTCTGGTGCAGGGTCTGGGGACCCCTCTGTTGGGGGGCCTTTGATGGGCCTTGTCACCCCCTCTGTCCTTCATGTGGATGCAGCTTCTCCTCGGGTGAAGGGGCCCCTCAGCTGGGCTCCTCTGCACATTGGGGGACGGGCTTTCCAACACACACCCAAAGCCTCTCTCCCCCCACCCTTTGGTGAGGGTCTGTTCGAGCCTGGCAGCTGATAGCCCTGGGGCTGTGGCCTCCAATCCTGAGGTGTTAAGCTTGTGCTTTGGGAATGTTTTCTTCTCCCCCAGCCCAGACCTGAGTCACTTTATCTTATCTTCATCAGCGATGGTCCAGGGCCTCTCAGAGCCCCATCCAGCGTGTGGTAGTCTTCTCTGCAGCTTTTGTAATACAGTTTTGAAAGTCCTTCATGAAAATGTTTAAGTCATAAACTATAGTATTTCAGTCTCTGACAGCTACAGAAACAGTCTTCCAGTGCAAACCCAGCTGCAGCACCTTCCAAAGCCTGCTAGCAGCATGCAACATGGACTTTCTAATCTCAAAGTTACCTCCAGTTAAATTCAAAAAGTGGACATTTACCCAGTAAAACCATTTTGCTATTTAGAGGTACTTTGGTTTGTTCTCTTCAGTTAAGGTACTGCTCAGCACAGTTCTAGATTGAAGTTTCTGGGAAATGCCATGATTTAACTGGCTGGTAAAAAAAAGTCCAGCTGTCATTCCTGTAACTGAGAGGACAGTTTGGGGCACTTTGCTTTTAGAATACCCATCTTTTATTTGGTGTTCCAGTCAATAGGTGCATAAATAAAGTGATGCGGCTGTTCTCTACAAAGCCTGTCCGGAAATGAACTGCCTTTTACTCTAGTTTAGTAAATTCACTAAAGCTAATTATAAACCAGATGTTTGTAGATGCTTCCAGTTTATCAATGATTGGATTGATAACTTACACACAAACATTAATGAGTGCTACTGAGATATTTAAAAGACTGATATAGTTCCTACAAGACTTGCTGCAAGGCAAATAATCATCTTTACAGATGTCTTTGACAAACATAAAATTGTAAGAGATTATACATTTATTTATAAAATGAGAATGTCAAAAACCACACTCATCCTGTGCAGCCATATAGAAGCCAGCAATATTTGCACAGGCAGTTTTCTCTTGAAATTTGTCCATATTTACAGAAGTCGTTACTAGCAGTCAAATACTACCTGGCATTCAGATGCTCCCACTCACAGAAATCTCTTGGTCAAAGGGTGTCACAAGAGAGTATGAAACTCGCTAATGCCAATGTTTGTTATGTAACCGAGCTCTCAGATACAGCTCCCAAGGAAAGTTCTAGAAAGTGACTTCAAGAAGTCAGTTGGAAAAGGGAAATAATACATCTTTTGGTATTCTTCTAAAGACAAAGCCTCTTTGAAAACTAATGGCACATAAAGATGAAAACTCACAGAGTAAGTTTAACCAAAGACTAAATGAAACATACTAAAAACATTTCAACAGACTACTAAGGCTGTTTTTAGCTCCAGAAAAACATTTATATTGTCATTTGAGTTGGATAAATTTCCAGGAAGATGTTTTGTATTCTGGGAAAATCTACATTAGTCACAAATGTCTAACAGACAAATTTAGCTAATGAGGAAAAGAAAAAGTAATAAAGATGCAAGAATTTTATTTTTAATCAAACTGTAGCAAAATATTTTTTCATGTGTATACTTGGAAAACAAAAAAACACCCATGTGCTGCTTACTGACATGCTCATTAGACAAAAAGAGACAAACTGACTTCTCTGAAAAATGCAGCATTAATCTGTGATACACAATAATGGTGATAATGGGAGCCTCCTTCATTCTGGCTGGGTACAAATAATGCCTCAGTGCATCAGTAATTCTCAGTGCTTTAAGGGTGAGTCACTCAGCACGGAAACCCTGCAACCTCTCTTGGGATCAGCTGGTGAATGCCCAGAGCACCTGGAAGAAGGGCCTGCTCAGACAATATTCCTCAGGAAGCAGGCACACACATCTTACTTGTACCAAAAGCCACCTCTGCTGTCCACATCCAGAGCCCCTGCAGTCCCCTCTGAGCTCCCTTCTGGGCCACCTGCCCCTAAAACCTGGTGCTGGGAGCTAAATGTCAGTCTCCAAGGAGATTCTGTTACAAGTTTTACTATTCAAGCAAAAGCAGAATTTATATGTTCAAATTTCTCTTCCAGTGGACAAATATCCTCCTGTCCTTGCTTTGCAATGGCTAAAGCCAGCTCCTTGCAAAACTAGACAGAAATTGCTGCTCACATTTAATGGAAAAGTTATTATTCTGTTTAATACTCTTTTTCTATTAATATATCAGTACAACTGTTCATCTTCTAGGGACACAAATATTCTTTTTCTCTAACACTCTTTTCATTTTATCTTCTTTGTGAAAGACAACTGTGATGGAACTTTGAGGTCTGACATGTATTTAAATAAAATATGAAAGCCTGAATTGGAATAGTGGCATAATTTTACCAGACTTGAATTATTTGAAAGGTATTTTACTTAAATCATAGCTGCCCAATTTTAATTGCTTGAGATAGAGACTTATTTTCCTTACTTCTGGAAATAATATTGCCATATTAATAGGCTGTGAATTATTCGCTGACACTTAGTAAAAAGAAAAATTAATCTGGGTAAAAGAATCCCAGTAATACACAATTTATGAGGGAAGCAAGCTCACAGAGGTTACCATTGTATGAGTTCCAATAATAGCTTAAAAATATGATTTAGGTAGGTATCTGAATCATGGCAGCCCAGTTTTTTAAAGTCTTTGTAGCATCTCAGTCTGACCTCACAATGTACCATGAAAAATCACTACCAGAATATATTACTTAATTGCTTTCTGATAAATAGCACAACAGCATTTTGCAGACTTTGTACTCAAGAAACTTGTCAATTGTAAACTCAATTTTGCAATAGATAATCTGAATTTTTCAGAGTTCACAAAATTATTGATAATGTCTGAGACTGAATTGCATATATGTTATCAAATGTGTTTCCTTCCCTGAAAATGCTGTTTTCCACAATCAAGTGTCATGGCATTCATATCTAGTCAAAAAAAGAGTAAAACACTGAGAAAAATTAGAAGAGGAGATGCTTTACAGCTATTTTTCGGCAATGGGAAATTAGGGCAACACAAAACATGCAAATAAGCCTGAGGCTGAGTAGGTATTCTCCAGTTTTATAAACCACACAATACTCAGCACCAGTAAGTGTCACAGCCCTCTCTATTTCATTTGTCTGGGATGTTCCTCTCAGCTCTCAGCCCACAGTGGTACCACCTTGCAGTTATCACACAGATTAACCAGGACAGTCAGAAAATTTCTCAGCACACAAAACCAAAACGAGTCATGCTGGAAACAGCAGGTGGCACTTCTCTCTCCAAGCCAAGTGCAGGTGAGTGCCTCGGTGTGTTGAGAGGCCACTGGACCAGTGGATGCACTGTTTAGCCCTTGCAGGGTAACACTGAAGTGGTGATACGTGCTACACACCAAGAAACCTGCATTTCAGTCAAGACAGAAGACAGCGGAGACTGTGGAGTGCCTGAGGTTGCCTGGAATGAATTCTGCTCTACTAGTGGAACAGATCATTATTAGGCTTAAAAACAAAACAAACGAGAAATAACTAGACTAGCAGTAGACATAATATTTAGAGCTGTACAAGAAGACCATACTGTTAATTCCACTGAAAGGGAATTAACACCCTACTTAGGTGTTAATTAAATATAACAGTATTTGTCATAAAAGCACTCAGCTCCAGGTACCAGAATATTTCACACTGGAGAACTATTGCTCTGGATCACACTCTGGCTCATTATGTTTCGTGGTCTGTCTCTGAGAAAAATGTTGTCAAGGCAAAAAAGAACCATCAAAGTCTGGGTGTTCTGGCTGCTGCAATGTGGCAGGGCAGACTCACTGCTTCTACCTCTGAATCACTCCCACTGAGGATACAATTCCTACAGTCGCTCTTTTTTACACATATGGCAAGGAACATCTTCCAACTTGTCTCAGAGAGAAGCTAGAAGGATGAAATGAAAGCAAATAAATAACCACAAAATACAACATAGAGATTTGTAGATGACAAAGCAAACAATTGCCATGTACTTACTGCTGACAGAGTTTTGTAAGCATTGCAACACTGTTCTTCACTTCTAGGCACAGCCAGACTGCATGAGCCCATGTCTCTGTGTCAGACAAAAAATAGTAGATCCCCAGCATGCAAACACATAGCTTCAAATTAGCCTGTTCTTAAAAACCTACAAAAATAGGACTGATTTTTTAAACCAAAAAAATTTAAGTCCTTGTAATGCCACTCAATAAACACTTCAAAATTACTGTATGTATAGGCAATAGAGCAATGTCTTTATGCCATCAAAAGTACCTTTTGTGTAGAATGGTACTTTAGCATGAAAGACAGCACTTGGTCTTGGAGCACTGAACCAGCTGCTCAGCGCATGAAGAGGCTGTTATATTCTGGGACAGTCTCGGTTGGTTAGCTGAGTCCCCTTGTACTGATTTAATTAGCACTGCTGGAAAATGCAAATGACCAAAAGAGACACTGTGCATTGTGCAAAATTAGATTGTGAAAAATATGTGTGCTTACATAATATGTTTCAACAGCGAAATAAAATGCTCCTGCTCCCAGGAGCTGTAGGCAGGCAGATGGTGGGTACTCCAGCAAGATCATGCACTCTGCCTGCAGAGACACGATGCCCTCAACCTCTGGGGAAGAGGCTGCTGCTGCATTTCTCTAATACCCCAGCTTGCTGAGCCACAGAACAAAACACAGGATTACAGCTGGACTAAAATTGCTCACTCTGCATCCCCAGAAGCGGAAAGGTGTCACATCAGGGGACAAAAATGAGATGACAGAGCTGTAGGTTCACTTTGTTACCCTTCAGGCACATTGTCCCCATGGCTATGATCTACTGGACTGAAATCAATACAGTCTGTAATTCAAGAGCATGCTTAGTAGTTTTGAACAGAATTTACTACATTTTCACAGTTGTTACTTAATTAAAAGAGAAAACTAGTGGGCTAAAATCATGGGACAATAAAGAACTTGGCAAGCCACTGGGGTGTGCATTAATAGTTACACATTTCCAGCTTTATCTGTGCATATTAAGGTCAATATCAGTCTGCATATGGTACAAAGCCATTAAAAGAGCCACAAAGACGAACATTATCAAGCAGGATGTCCCTGTAATTTCACCTGCCTTTCTCTGTTGAGATTTTGATGCATACCCCATAAAATATTAGATCTGTACTCTCGCAATGCCATTTCCTTAATTTAATGCTATAGGCCCAATAAACTGTAAGTAAATTTTACACCATATAAGAAATGCCAGCAGTCAATTTACTTTTTTCTATTTTTAACATGCTTGACAGTATTCAACTAGCACACAGAGATAATGGAGAGATTCATGGTTTTAAATCAGGAAAATAGTAAAAATTTTCTGTTTCTCTAAGACTGCAATAAAAAAGGAAATTAAAACAATAAAAGGCCAGATTCTCGGACGCTTTTGCAGCTATAGTAAAAACAATTTCAGTTCATCTCATGTATTCTCTTCTACACACTTCAAGACTGAAAGGAACCAGAGTAACTTCAGTACTTGGCTTGAATTATTTTACCTTTATCCATTTTGAAACAGTGCTGTGAGGCCTCTGGGACAAATACTGGTAACTTGGGCCTCAAATGCAGAACAATGCTAGTGTGCAAGTCAGATTGTTTACTCATCCTATACTAACAAACTCAAATGATGCTAATGCCAGAGTAGGTCTGCATTCAGATTTTGGGGTATAAGGTGTCAGAGCAGAAAAAACAGATGGTTACATTTAGAGACTCTGCAAGTCTCTCTTTTGCTTTAGGAAGACACGTAGAGGATGATGGCACAGGATGAAACAGTGACTTTACAATGCATATTTCATGCAATAAATAAACCATATCATCTGCTGCACATTAAGAATGAGGTTTTTTGTTTCAGGAGTCCTTTCAGACTAAAATGTGCTGAAGGTTCAATTTGAATGTTGAGGTTGCTTCTGAAGGCTCCTTGGGCTGCCAAGTGATGCCCCAAAACTGTAAGTTAGTTTGCATGATAGAAGAACTTAAAGATTGCATTGGACTTACTCTATGTGAAGTTTTCAGAAACTGCATGGACAATTGAAAAAATAATGCAGCTTGGGGATCAGTATTAATCCACAGCAGGTCCTACTGGCCCTGCCAACCACCAGCCACACTGAGTTCTCAGAGGAAGTGAACTCCACAGGACCAAGTCTCTTGGTGTCCCAAACAAGCAAGTATTGGGTCTGTATATATCTGCATGAACCTAATGCAACTATATCTTTATACCTCTTTCTTGCAAGAGATGTCAGATCTAAAGAAATACCTCATAAAAAGGGAAATATCTATACATGTCTGTATCAGCATAGCACAAGCCAACCACCCTAAGGACTTTCAGACTCTATAATAGGGAGGGGAAAAAATATTTTTGCTTGCAGTCAAAGAACATTACAAACAAACAATAATTTAGACCCCCTGCTAATGATGAGATTTCTTTCGCACAAATAACAAGTTGCAATGGTGTCAGCATGTCAGTTTAACTCAGGTTCAGAACTAGTTTCTACATCAAAATAGTGAACTCCTGAGGTGGAACATCTAGAGCTGAGGAACTCTCTTGTTCTTACTGAGACAGTGAGGGGAGTGAAAATCATGTTTGTCCCAGCAAAAAGAAAGAAATCATAACGTTTCAAAAAGTTATGAATGTGTGATGTTGGTTGCAGCTTGGAGCAGAGCATCCATGGCTGGCTGTTTAGAAACTGACTTCAGCTGAAGCTATGATCTTATTCCTGAGGTGAATTCGGAGGTATTCCACAAAGGCATCTGATTTTTGGTGCTTTAATTAAACAAATGGAGGAGAGACATTTCAAAGAAAATTGAGTAGAGCAGTCTGTCCTGTAGTACAGTCTGGAGGCATCTTTTAATCAATAAAAGACCAAAGACACCATGAAAAGGGGATCTGGGTTTTGCTCTTAAGGAACACATAAAAGATGTACTAATTCACCAGTTGTCAAAGAAGAGCTGGCAGATGCCCTTATTCAGAAAGGGAATAGTCAGTGTATGAAGATATCAACTTTTTTGGTTGGAGACATTTCAACAACAAAGGAACGCCATACATCAAGGAAAACCAAGAGGAAAGCTAACTTCTGAGGATGCTGCCAGCACTATAGCATCTCCTAAAAAGTATCAACTAGTCTAATCCCATGGACTCACAACGGGCCTTTCAGAACTGGCCCCTTTCTGGTTCATCTTCAACCAAAATGAATCCAGCCTGCATCTTGTGATACTGATCTGCAGGATGAACTCAAGTATAAAATTAATTTCTCATTGCAAATATGTTTCTCATGCTATAAATTCTTTCCTTTCATGCTATACTAACTTATGCTGTGTCCTGTTTTTGCTTCTGTTTTGCAAGCATAACAGTTATGTTGCCCTAACAAGTACCCAAAAAGATACTCATTACTATTACTACTTTCAGTACTCAATACTATTGCTACTTCCATCATCATCATCATCATCATCATCATCATCATCATTATTATTATTATTATTATTATTATTATTATTATTATTCCCTGTATTAATCTGTACCAAAAATAGAATACTACAAAGGGAAAAGGGATGCATTTTGGGATAGCAGCCAACTACTACACCACGAACAAGAAAAATGCTGGATATTATAAATAATCTATTCAGAGTTTCAGATTCAAACTAGCCAGGCTGCCAAAGGCTACTGAAACAATGATTGGGTTAGAAAAATGTCACTGAGCAATATTTATGTCTCTAAACATGGAACTGAGCATGAAACAGTCTTAAGATTACTTATGTTTTAAGGCAAATTACATTTTCTGAATTTCTGCATCACAAATGTGGGGAATTTAAAAGCGTAACATAGAGACATCATATCTGTCATTTGACGGCTGCAGATTTGGAAAGATCAAAAACCACTCCAAACATAAGCAAAGGTATGCAGTTATATTTTAAGATTACAGATACTAATGCTTGATGTTCAAGGTCAGAAAAAGCTTTTAGATCCTTTAGTCTCACCTCCCACAAGTTGCAGGATATGCTATTTCAACCAATACAGTGACCCCTGTACTAAGCCTATTAATTCATGTTGCTACAGCTGTTTCTAGATGAGAAAAGCTGGAGACCCTCCCCTCTTTCTTTGGTGATTTTGTTGGCCTTACTCTTAAAAATGTATGCCTTAATTATAATCAGAATGTCTCTGACTTCTGTTTCCAGTCCTTGGCTAGAGTACTCCTCTTTTCCTTCAACAATGAAATACCCGTAACTGCTCCATGAAAAAAAGTTTATGCTGCAAATTAAATCACTTTCTTTCTCCTTCCTCCTTTTTCTTTTCTTGTTCTTTTTCTTCTTCTTTTTTCTTTTTTCCTGTTTATGTTGAGCTAAAAAAACTGAGGGAATGAATTTCTCTGGTTTTATATCTCTTGGATGTTTTTCCCTGCAACTTATTTCTAATTTGTCTACAGCACATATAAAGATAAGAGCAGAGCTAGACACAGACCCCTCACTGCCTCACCAAGAGCCACAGAGCACCCATGACTGTACCACCACAGAACTGAAGGAAATTTGATGTCTCTTTAGAAGAACCAACTGAAATAAACTCTTGGCTCTTCTGAAAAGCCTCTCATTTCTTCACAGCGCCTATAGAACCCTGTGTATCTCAGAGTATTTCAGTATCAGAACAAGAAAGCTTTTAATGGTAATGAAATAGGCTGTCACAGGACACAGAAAAAGAGAGGATTTCTCCTAACAACTATTTAGGAGAAATAGGAAAATCACAATACAAGAATAGGAATTATTTTATTAACACCACCAATCATACCATTCAATGGCACAGGTGACCAGTAAGAAACATGCTCTAAGGGCTATTTGGAAAGACAAAGGTATTTACTATGACTTCAAAGTCAGCCACTAAAATAGAAGGTGGACATGTACATATTTTTTGTGATCTGGGACTGAAAAACTTTGGCATTGCAAGATAAAACTGCAGAAGAAAAGTTGGAGTATGTTAAAACAAACAAAAATGCTTGCAAGAAATAACAATAAAGTCTTAAACATTATTTCTTGTATGAAAATTGAACTTGCACTTTTCTGCACAAATATCTCTAAAAATTTTAATTTGCATTTACTCATATATTTTCATAATTTTCACCTACTTGCCTAAAGGCTATAGGTACTGATATCCCTAAATGGTGAAGTGGCTTACGATGCAAAACAAACTCTGAATTTTACAGCGCAAAGATGCTACGGTAGATTTACATTTATTGTTACTACTGCAAAACTGTTTTCTTAAATCTTTGAAATTTAGGAAAATAGGAAACTGCAATTTGATGAGAAAATAGGTGTTTTCAGGTGTGCTCATCACTGAGATTCCCCACCCCTCATTTGTTTGTTTGCTTTGTTTGTTTTTCTCTAGCATATATTTGAACAAATTTAAAATGAGAATAAAAATATTTCAAGTCTTACTCACTTTCAATTGTACACATATGGGAAGGCTAATAGAAAATTACCTCCTTTTTATTATTAACAATTCTTCTATTATTGCCCATGTTTATCAACAGAGACAGGTCTGGTGCTGCAGAAGAAAAGTATGTGACGTTATACAATATGAAGTGATAAACTGTAATCAATCATACCATTAAGGAATATCAAGAGATACCTGTGCACAAGGGACATTTAACACTATTCAATAGTTAATAATGTCATATTAACTGGCATTTCACTGCTTCTGATGGCTTAATTGTCTGACATTAACATTCTTCTTGCACTCTAGGGATGTTATTTACACGACTCCTTTAGCTAAGGAAAATGTTATCTCAGCTAGGTTGCTTGCCCCTCCCTCTCCCCAAAGCACTCTGTTGATGGCTAAATAGCTGCTTCACTTACAGAAGAGAATATGTATTGCTGATGAGCAGGACAAAATAATGAGAAAATTATTCTGATGAACACAAGATACATGTTGAAATTTTCAAACCCCTTTTGGCACACAACAGAAGACAGGACACCAGTTTGCTTGATGGGATTATATTAGTCATTCTACTTAAAATGATTCTTCAAATAAAGTATCATTTCATTTTCACAGTGTTTATTTCTGCAGATATAAGTCCCTCAAAAATGGAAGGTATAGCAGTCAGTGTCCACAGAGCAGATCATTGATTATCCAACATGATAATTCTTAGTTTTCTCTCAAATTCTCTCAGCTTACGGTAACAATAAGCTTTCTCTACTTTTCCTAGATCATGCCCTAACTATGGCACATTTCTATAAAGATGGGTATGGTACATCACTCACGCCTTTTCCATAACTAAGACCTTTTCCATAACCAAGCTCTTCTAGGATGAACAGGTGCTCTGATGTCTTCCTGCATCTGAAACACGGATGACCTGGCCAACTGAAGTTCCACTTCTCTGAACTGATTCTTATGGCAAAACAGGACATGTAAAATTCATGATACTCTAGCCTATTTTGTATAGCTGTGTGAGCTTGTCTTGCTTGTAAGCACTGTGGCTGGAAGTTTTCATCACTCAAGGTCTCAAGATGCCTTCCTCCATTCTTCAGAATTTTCAGTGCTTTAGAAATGCATCAATTTTTGCCCTGACTTTCATAAAGTTTCAATCCTTTGTGACTGGTATGTTAATTTTTACATTCCAAACTAAATACCACACAAAATGCTCTTTGCTGAAAATAATTGTCTGCATTTTAAAGACAGGCATTTTGACACATCCTTTCTCAAAGAAATATGAACTCTCATTCCCTTAGAAAAAGCTTATAAGAGAGACAGATGTTTTAGGACTTTTTGAGCCTGTTTCTCAACAAGGAATTTTTGTTTGTTTGTTTCCAGTGCTGGTATGCCTAAGAGAGGAAGAACCAAATTTAATTTCCAGCTGTTGCATTTAAAAGTCTCAAGAAGGAAAGAGTAAATATGGCTTCCTTGCTTACTCCTCATCCATTTTCACCATCATACAGTGCTTGCTTTCATTTGCTTTCAGATTTTAATTTCTTAAAGGCCTCCGTGATGTTGTTTTGAATTGTCAGGGAATTAATGCTACAGATACTGGAATGGGAAAATAAAAGTTGAAAGCACCCAAACCACTGAAGCTGAAGGATTCATGACTCTCACAGATCCACTCATTTTCCATACCTCACTTACTGGGGATAAATTAAATGATGCCATAGAACAAATATGATTCATCTTTAGCTATCTAAGAGTCAGATATCCAGTCTGAACTAGTCATTTGGTCTCCCTCAGCAATTAATACAGTGACTAACAATGTAGACATGCTTTTAGAGAGGGTAAAAGAGAAGTAGAATCATAAAGGAGAAAGGGGAAAGAAAAAATTATCCTAGACTGATGCAGGAAAACACAACACTAGCATTTAGAACACAGTATCTCGTAAGATTGCCTGCAGTCCACTTGCAAACTTTCCACCAACAGCCTCGCCACTCCTTCCCATGGATTTCCCTCCACCCCAAACATTTTGGCATAATTCCTAATTAGATTTCATGCTGGGACAGTTAACGTCTTAGCCAAACTATCAACAAAAATTTGCTAAAGTATTGATCAAACTTTATTTTAAACTTTGTTTTACAATACCATGTGGGAAGTGAATAAGCTTATAAAGTTTTTCTTGTATTGTACTAAGAATATCACTTTGATTCCTTACCTGACTGAGGAAACAACAGTGATTAAGTGACACAGAAAGTAGGATCTTTTCATTCAATCTTTTCAGGCATTTAATGAAATGTCAAATCTGCACATTATATAGCAGTGCATCCAGAATCAGAATTTAAGGCTAAATCTTATGGACTGCTCTTCCAAAATGTTTAATTGAAAAAAGAACATAAGGCAAAAAAGTATTGCTGTCAACAGAAGTGCTGTTTTCCAGAGAGCACTAGGAACATTCAATAAAGGAGACATATGGCTGCACTTTATTCTATCAAAAAATAATGTTAAAAATAATCTCTAGAGACTTGAGAATCCATTAGAAGCTGTTTTGGTGGGGTGAAAAGTGAGGTATTAAAAGAAATAAAATATGTATGAGTTCTAGTAAGTCATCTCTCCAGTTCCTTAACTTCTAACCTCTTCTTCAAAGCTTAAGCCCAGCTTTTTTTCTACAGAAGTTTCTGGCAGATCTCTCAAATCAAGGTGTTCTGCACTGCTACCAGTAGCTGGTAACATTTCGTAAAAATGTTTCTGTAGTGACCCATGTATGACTCAAACATAGTTCCTTTATTGCAAAACTATTTTCAGAGCTGTGTGTGGCTCAGGGACCTCCAGCATAAGGAGGGCATGGACCTGCTGAAATGAGTCCTGTGGAAGGCCATAAAGATGATCCGAGGGCTGGAGCACCTCTGCTATGAAAACAGGCTCGGAGAGTTGGGGCTGTTCAGCCTGAAGGAGAGAAGGCTCCAGGAAGAGGGCAGGTGTAGATTGGAGATAAGGAAGAAATTCTTTGCTGTGAGGGTGGTGAGGCACTGGAACAGGTTGTCCAGAGAAGTTGTGGACTCCCCATCCCTGGGCAGTGTTCAAGGCCAGGTTTGATGGGGCTTTGAGCAACCTGGTCTAGTAAAAAGTGCCTCTACCCAAGGAAGGGGGATTGGAATGAGATGATCTTTATGTTCTCTTCCAACCCAAACCATTCTATGGTTTATGATTATTGCAGTGTGCTTCTGGCAGGAGTATGTTGAGTTAGATGATCCAGTTTAAATTAATAGGAACACCTTCAGTTCATGGTCTGCTGCACTAGGAGACCTATTCAGATAACTGTACATATCAGCACACAGAAAACCTGTTGAAGATTTACTAAAATCCTTGCTTGATTTGTTGTTGTCTACTTTCTGAACAAACACCCACAACAGCTATATCTTTTATATTAGCCTTTTTATTTATATCCTCTGCATTTATGGCCCCACAGCATGACCTGTCCAATGCTTTAATTACATTATAATCCTTTCTTTCAGCAAGTACTTAACATAGGAAGCATTTTTAACCGAATGCCTTACAAAAATATCTTAACTTTTAAGCACAAGCACAAACCACTGGTAACTTCCTTAAACTGTCAAAAAAATGAGTGACTACATCCAAAGAATTTCCAACTCAGACAGAAGTATGTGAGACCATGCATTAATGCATAAAACACAGAGTCCTGTGAATGGAGGTATTTCATTTCTGACTGATCCATGCTAACATCACTTGACCCTTCTCCTTGTCCCTTTTTCTAGCTGGTGCTACCAGGTGAATGTGTACACCTCAGCCTGTATCTCACACTACAAAGGACTATGTTAAACCATGCACAGGTCCTCGTTCTCTTAGTAACTACATCTGATGAGCTTGGAGCCAAATCCAATAAAAAATGTAACATATCTCAGGGTGTTGCACTTTAAGTATAAAAAAACCCCAAATGAGATTTCTGGCTTCATGGTTTGAAAATTCCTCAGGCACATACATTTATTTAATGATCAGTGTGGCTATGGCTGAGCAGAGGACTCTGGGATTCTGACCAAACTACATCTAAATATAGAAATTAGATGAGAATAAAACCCCTGTGCTCAGGTGTACCTAATTCACACCTTCATCTTCGCATTTTAGAGATTAAAATAATGACCACAAGAAGTTCTTCCTTCATCCTTACACATCCTTCTTACATAATTTGGTCTCTCAACTCTGTCCTCAGATTCCCCTCTTGGGATCAGGGACCTAAAATATGAACATTACTGTTCTCAACCTGCACCTACTTAAAGGCTTCGGTGAATATGAAAAACAAAAATCAAATCAAGCTTGGTCTTGCAAAAGGAAGACAGGCCTACTGAGACTTTTCAGTAACTTCTCATGCTGTACCTTTAAAACCTTCTACTTCAATCACCTGTTTATGAGTGACTTTCCTTCCTTGCTTTTATCCCCAACCTATTACCAACAGGCTAATTTTATTCCAGGGCTCCATTTACAATTAACTGCCTCCCAATACAAGGCAACAGACATTCCTCACCATCATCCTGCCATTAAGAAGAAGCAGCAAGCTTTCTGTTTGCCCAGATTTCTACCAGTGACCTTTTCCTGGAAGAAAGGTCCTCTTGATAGGAGTCTTCACTCCTCTCCGAGACATTCTGCTGAAAATATTATATTTTCTAAAGTTTGTGCAGAGCTGGAAAAGTGTCATTTGAATTCTAGCATAAAGAGCCATGAACTCTCACAGTTTGCACCCAGAACAGCCACTCTGTCCATTCTTTATCAGAAATAATTCCACTTAACTCAACTGAACTGCACAGGTGATGCAGAAGGAGGTAACAGGAACTGGCAAATATGGGTAATGCACCTTTCAAAAAGAAAAACTCAATATAGGTACTGTGGGCTATTCCCAAATTGGTAACATGACTGGGCAGTAGAGCATGAAGGCTGCAAGAAGAGGCTTTTCCCAGACATCTTCACAAGAAATCAAGTAAGGATTGGCTCTCACAATTTTTTAAGATTTAAGAAACTTTCTGTGAATTTTTTTGGTAGCAGTACATTGTGCAGAAGCAGATAACTTTCAAGATGAGATTTTTAATCATGATTTTATACCACTAGATGACCTGCCATGTAGGCATAAGAATCTAATTTTTTCTTTGGAATTAGACAGTTTTAATTACAATGCTGAAACATACAAGAAAAATTGATCTAGGCATTTTAAAATAATTTAAAATACATTTTGTAACTAAAAAGCAAACAAAATTACCTGTGTGCAAAAATGTTAAAATAGAAACAAACATTCATCTTGTGCATGAATTAAAGTGTACCTAGAGGGCATACGTAGAATTAAAAATCAGATGGTATTAAAATGCAATTGAGAAACCATAATTATATGTTAAACAGAGACACAAAGACAAGGGATGGCTTCATATCTCAGCTTTGGAATAGCTGTTCAGGGTAAATGAACTGAATACAGACTCCCCCTCACAACACATTGAAACTGCAGTCTTTTGTAGAGCTATGTAATCCTTAAGATCTCAGCAGCTGCTCAGAGAAGCTAAAAGCTGGTATTAGCTAAGCAATTTATTCATGGTTCTGGATGGCAGTCTTATAGCTCTTCTAAGGAGATGGTTTCAGTTTTATGTCTGTATCTGAGTCAGAAGGCTTCCAAGGTGGCTGTAAGCAACAATGCTAAAGACTCTTTATTAGGGCTAATAAACTGGAGTCAGTTTGGATGCTGCAAAGACAAACATTGCTGCCCTTCTTCCCCAGCCACTGCCAGGTCCACAGCTCTTGCTGCAGGGTGCTGGCTGCCCTAGGCACCCTATGTGGGCACAAGGTCAATGCAGAAAAGGAAAATTTGTGCAAGAAAAGGTCTGACCCAGAGGAACAGGTCTTTGCTGTCTTCCTAGAAACTATACTGGGATCTATACTGGGAATAACCACATTTAAATGCTGAAGTAGCAGTTATTCCACATACCAGTTGTTGTTGTTCCATTGCAAAATGGTGTGTTTAGTCTATTTTACTGCTTTTCTGTTTGCTGTTGGGTTTTGCTTTTATGTCTTTGTTTTTGTGGGGTGTTTTGGCTTTGTGGTGTGGGGTTGTCTTTTAGTTTTTACTTAAACCTTCGTTTCAGGAATTGTAAGAAGCTATTATATCTAAGCTATTTAGAAATTGCAAGAAACAGTTTGGAGAGGCATACTTTCTGTGGAAAAAAGAATATACATGCTTAGAAATGTTCAAACACCAGTAGAATTATAATTCAGCTTGCAACGGGTTCACTCAAACTGAGATGTCTGTGCATTTATGTCAGTAAATAAACTCTAATGATTCACAATAAGAATATTTATATTTTGCACATAATGTATATTCTTAAGCTACTTGTTTGCCTAGAATGTGGTAATTTCTTCTTTACTCATAAATTCATTTAGAAAACAGTGACATCTGTCACCAAGACAGAAGTTTCAGGTGACCAAAACACTACTGTGGGCACTAATGGTATAATAAAATAAAATGGCAGCTTATTTTTTCTCCATTTTAAAATAAATTTTTGACCTAATTGTCTAAAGTCCAATGTGAAATAATTATTTCTACTTAAGTCGGCTAACACAAATGATAAATCTGATCTGACAACTGGATATTCTCATGGCATGTTGGTGACTCATATGTCCTCTAATCCAAGTCACAGGCCAACATTTTATCACTGCTCTTTAGAGAGGAAAAAAAAATTTGCACACAGCAAACGTTCAGGTCTTAACTATACATATATTATTTGTAGTTAAGTGTAATCAGCTTTTTATGTTCTAAATTTCCATTCAAATGAAGTATGTTTAGTGTAAAAACCAGCCATTTTTGTTCAGTGCAGAAGAATGAGTCTTTGCAAAGCACGTTTCCAAAAGGTAATAAAAATGACCATAGTTTTAACCCACTGGACAGCCAATTGTATCCTTCAGTGTGGCTCAGGAAGTTACATGGTCTGTGTTAAAAATATCAAAAGGTTTACCCTGACAGGTCCCAAAACACCTGAGAAAGATTGTTTGGGGTTTATTTTCCTGTACAGCCTCATAACACTCTCTAGCAAAATATGATGATTCATGGGTGGTTCATTGTAAACTACATTTACAAGGGTCTGTGCAGCCTGAAATAAGTGCCAGCTTATAATGAAGAGATATTTTTCTGTGTTCTGTTACAAACAACACCATAATTACAATGATTTCTGAGGAAACCAGTAAATGATCACAAATTACAAATGCTCCTAGACAGAATCCATTTATTTTCCTTTTTTTTTCCATTCAGGTTATATAGAAAATATATAGAAGCTTCAACATGGCATTCTAAAGAATGATTTTTTTTTCTTATGGTGCATGTATTATCAAAGCTTATTAATAAGAAAAATGTAATTAAAAAATTAAAATAATTCTTTCCAGACATCAAAAAATGGGGTTGCTTTTGGAGTTCACTTAGTCCAATGTCTAGTCCTGGCTGCCACTAATCTAGATGTTTCAAAGGCAAGTGAAATAAAGACAGCATAGGTATTAGATATTACCTGATATTATGTGTGCCTAAATTTCATAGCTGCATATTAATTGGTAATTGCATACTTCACACATTGAAGTATGACAGATTCCAATTCCTTTCAGAAATACATAAAAAATTTAGTAGGATAATTCTTAAAAAAAAGAAGCTTGTCAATTTAAAAAAAAATGTAACTTAAAATTTACTTTATTCAATTACTAAGGTACCTGAAATTTTTAGCTTCATCTTTAGTGTTATCCTTTATTCTTCCTGGGTTCCCTAACTGTTTGGTTCATTCCACCAACAAATGGAAGTATCTAATTTAACACCTGTGTGACAACAGCATGCACATTTTTGTTACGATAAAATTTAGCATTAAAAAATTCAATGGTAATGTCTGCTTATGAAAGTACCCTCATTCACATGGCAAACTGGCTAATCAAAAAAGCACAGTGGCAGCATTTAAAACTGATGTGCTACTTTATTAGTCCATTCATTAAGATTAAACAAAGGTCAAAAATCAGCAAGAAGTAATAAGTAAGGAATTAATTCTGGTGTCTGGAGGAGTTTGGTTTTGTTCAGGTGATTCCAACTCTCTCACTGTTCTTTGCTTGTTTGAAGGTAGCACATGAACTCATTGTCTCTTTACAGACCACATACAGATTGTTCAAAATGAAAAGTTCTATGTAATTGTAAGATCTTAGTATCAAGCACACTCTAGACTGAACAGAATAAAATTGTGGGGTTTTTTTGTCAAGTACATTGGTGCATTGGAAGTGTCTGGGTTTATTTATTTATTTATTTATTTACTTATTTTTTAGCTATAGCATCAGCACTATTGCATAGAATATAGTCCTCTATCATTTACTCTGAGAGTAGACTATATGCCTGAAAGATGAAACAGATCTCACACAGGGAGTACACTAAGTAATGAAAAGAATATAAGGAAGGAACAGATTTGGAGCTGTCTTTTGCTCTGTGAAAAAGTCATTTGCACACAGGTATACTCTAGTTCCATTTATTTTAATAACCTTTTGAGATTGAAATGCTTTCCTGAGCTGACAGAAGGTATGTCCTTTGTGGTTCAAGATGTCTGGTCATATAGGAACAGGGCTGGGAAGGGCACTAAAGGAACTAAGCAACACACACATTTTTTCCCTTTTCCCAGACAGAATCCACAGTACTGAGAGAGGCTGATGGCAATGCTGAGAAGAGTTGGATTGCACAAAAAAGAAGCGGTTGCAATAGATATGCTGCATGTGAAATTCCACAAAGTAAGGAATGGGAAACCCCTACCTCAAACACCAACCTGTGCTCTACAACATGCAGGAACGCCACCCAGGCACGGTGGCACCTGATGCAACCTTTGCAGGCAGGAGCATGAGCCATGTCCTTCAGAAGTCAGGAGGAAATGAGTATTCTCCTTCAAAACACTGCTGAAGGAGATGAATGGTGATTGTTTCCCCAGTGGTACTTCTCTGCCTTTCTGCTTTTAAGGAATGTGCTCAGAAATGTGTTAGGAGATCTGCATTCAAATCCTTCTTCTGCAGAAGGTGATTCAAACACATCCAGGTTCAGCCCAACCAACACAGTTTGCCAAACACAAGTCTAAGGTATGCCAGGGGCCCTGCAGCTACTTTAAAATGTTCATCATCTTCATTTTGCAAAACTATTTGCTGGGTAAGAGACAGATTCAGCATAAGGCTTAGTTTTAGGGCATTTATCTGTGATGGTAGTCTTGACTTCCAGTCCTTGTTGTACCTTTTTGCTCAGCACTTTCTGAATCCAGAACCCGTGTTCTTTGGTGGTATGGCTCATTCACTGTGACAATGAAATTTTCCTTCTGGTTTTTTATGTTAAAGTTCATTAATGTTCTTTTTTTTAGTTGGTGGATCTTAATTGTTTAGGCCAAGTGGAGCAGCCCTTATGAGAAGAATTTAGACTAAATCCTTCATCACAGAAAATGCTGATGGCCTAATTATTCTCCTACACAGAAAACTGAGACATTTACTTAAGAGGTAGTTGCACAGACTTCCCTTACAGTAAATGGGGAGAAATGAACATTTTCAGACAGGATTCACCTCACCCTAAAGCATCTGCTTTAATATATGCCACACCAACCCAACTCTACAAGTGCCTGCAGAGATCTAAAATTAGGTGAATGTAATTACACCACAATTACCATAAACTGCCTCTACACACAACAAAAGAAATGGGCAACTTCCTCAGGGAAATCAGTAAGACGAATTTCCATCTGGAATTGCCCTCCTCTGTTTCCACTGACATAGTGGGGAGCTGATGCACTTCAGAAACAACTGTGTGTAGGTGTGATCAAACAAGCTACAAGCCTCCAAGGGCAGGAACCCCAGAAGTCAGTTTTCTGTGCAGGCCTGTTGAGTAGGCAATAGGTGAACCTTCAGGGTTTACCTTCTTTGCCAGGGTAGTTCCCAGCATGTGAGCAAGGGGAAAACTGCAACTTTAAAATTTAGAAAGTTGGTAATTTTTTTCCTTTTTTTCTTTCATAGGGAACAATAATACAGTAATATTATTTCCTACTATAATACAAAGCCCATGAGGCATTTTAAAATGCAAGTTAAAACCTGAATATACACTGATCCCACTGCTGAGGAACTTAACATCAAGAGTAGTGGAGTCTTCAAAATACTCATGGCCGCTGCTTCATTTCAAGCGCATTGTACTGAGCCACTAAACAACAACAAAAAATCAACTCATTTCTAAAGGGATCCTTTGGAAAGCAAGATTAATTCCTTGGAGAATCAGAAAGACTGAAACTAAGATTATCCAACGGAACAGATTTATTTTTATGAATGCGGGATGCTAAACTATAGATACTGAAAATGTTCACAGATTGATATTCTTGATTTGGAGACAGCAGTGAGCCACTGACTGATTTGAGCTTATCATAATCAGAAGGAAGTTCAAGTCTGTTACTACACAAATTGTTAGTTGGCACTGTATCTTGTTCCTAACAGTAACAGATGTTTCAGAAACAGGTGCAAGAAGCTCATATCATACCTATGTGCAGTAACACTTGATCAATGTCTATTTCTAACAGTAGAGATTAGGACAAGCCTTGATGTGTACATCTTCACAGTCTTTAAAAAAATTTTGAAATTAATTATGATCAAAAACTCTGAAGATCAGTATGTTATTTTTCATATTATTACGTCAACTCCAACATATATTTACTATTATTTCCCTTTCTAAAAAAAAAAAAAAAAGAAAAGCAATCTCAGTCTTAACACTTTTTTTCCCGTGAGAATTGCTTCCTAGAAGTCCCTGATCATTTACTTTGCTTTTCTGTGAAACCCCTCTTGTTTGGCTACACTTTCTCAGAGGGAGATGATCAGCACTGAGTCAATTTTCTTCAGACTGTTAATCATTCTCTTCCTTATTTAATCTGATTTTGTTTAGTGCTACCAGTT
Organism: Corvus cornix cornix; assembly: GCF_000738735.6. Classification (NCBI taxonomy): domain Eukaryota; kingdom Metazoa; phylum Chordata; class Aves; order Passeriformes; family Corvidae; genus Corvus; species Corvus cornix. The sequence goes on along the minus strand of NC_047057.1, from coordinate 10,769,512 downwards.
GCAGGTGTCGCAAAGGTCTTCACTTGCCTATGAACAATTTCATTTTGGAGTGGATATTGAGGAAGCTGACTTAAAACTATGTAGTGTATTAAGTACATAAATATGTCAAAAGTGGACCTAGTAAAACATACTGCAGCTCATTCTCTGCTTAAAAAACAGTAAGAAAGAAAATAAGAAAATGGTATTACTTTCAGTTTGTATTTTTCTAAACATACCTTTTGTATATTTTTATTATTATTTTCCTTGCAAAGAGGCACAATAATTGTTTTAATATCAAATTACCTATTCTAAACATATTTCTGACACTATGATCGTGACAATGTAACTATCATTTTGTTTTACAATTTCTTTCACTTAAATAGAAACAGGGTTTTTTAAATAACAAAATATTTTAGAGTGATAAAGAAAGTGGACTGGTTTTGTGTAATTTAGTTAAGTATTTTTTTCAATAAAAAATGAAAACTAATTACTGTAGAAAAAGGAGTGAATTATTTTCTTGCTGCAATTAGCAAGGACATGAAGTATTGCTTATCATATCTAGTGTTCTGTCTTGCTCAATAATCTTTTTTCATCAGTCTTATTTGGTATAAATTGTCTGAGCATGGCCATAAAAACTCTTAATAATACAGTTTGGAGGATGTGAACTGTTGTTTTATTTGAACTGTTGTGACACAAAAATAAAGACAAATTCAAAATGTGGGGTTTTTTTAACAGAGAATCTTGGCTGCCCCTGTAGCTCTGTTCAGATCCATTATTTAGATATTTTTGTTTCCACATATATTTAAACTGGGGTTTTATATGCACTCAGAAACACAGAAGAGAAAAAACAAAGCTGTTGTATCTGATATTAAAGAATACTGCAAAATCTAAAAAGAGCAGCTGTACAACAAACTCCCTCGATATCATATGTTTAAATTTTCATCCATGAGAGTAACTGGCTTTTAGCCTGAGGTCTGGACTAGACCTGCTCTGTCAGGATAATTGCAGCTGTATTTTGCCCTTTCTTAGTGCTTTGGCAAATTGGTTGGTAACTACCTGCACAGCTTCTTGAGCTGGTGCTGGTAACAAGGGTTATCAGGTAACATCTGCCAACAAAAGGGATCCATAATCCCCCAGATATCCTCCCTGACCTTTGGTGAAGCCTGCCAACTCTTCCAGCTGAATGCTTCCCAGGTGTGCAGCTGTCTAACCAGCCCCTGCTGCTTTTTTCCAAGCAGAATTATACATCTATCTTCATATTTAAAGGTGTCAGGAATCAAACAGCAAAACTGGTGCCTTCACTATTCAGACCCAACAATTTCCCATACACTACATATGATTTATTCTGCAACATAGAATTATTATATGTGAATAGGAGATTTTAGTCTTAAATTTTGGTTTAAACATAGTAGTGCTGCCTTAGACATATTGAAAACTATTAGATAAAACACAGTATGCCTAAGAAAATGTTTTTATTTTTATCCATTTGAACAGCACCTTCTGACACCTACAGTGAAAGCTACAGCCTTCTTAATATAAATTATTTGTACTTCTGTGAGTCCTGTATATATTTTCTAAACAGGAAGTCACTTACTAATATTGTAACAGATAATCATTTAGATAAAATAAATTCCAAATACCAAAAGACAGTCCTGAAAGAAAAAGAAAACCTCACATCTGCATTTTCATAAAGCTTCTATAAAGCATGCCATGGAAAGCAATTTTATTATAAGTCTAATACCTGAGGCCTCTGAATGAATTTCATACTGGATGTCACCTCCTAAACTACTGAGAATTGAAGCATATGTCAAATGCAATTTGAAAGTAATTTCTTACAAATATATAATAAAAGCTAGAATTTGACCAAAAACCGCAATGCAATGCTCATTTAGGCATTCACAGAATCCATGTTCCCCAGACCATACCTTGACCGATACTTACCTCAGGAAATAAATGCAATGAAAATATTAAAAAAGTAATTTTAAGTCCTCTCCAAAAAGTGCATAAAATGTAAATTATACAGAAATACAGCTAATGCATTAGGAATGAATGAAGATAAACAAAAATCGAGCAACACTTTATTCAGACTACAGTATTCTATTGACTAAGGAAAACTTGCTGTGGTTCAACAGTGAAGCCATGACTTGCTTATGGTGTTTTTTTCCTGCAGAAATACTTTGACAGTCTTAATAGCTGAAGACCACAGAAACACTGGACATGTTTGCTTATAGGCCACTACCAAACAGCAGCTACAACTGATCTACTCAGTTTGCTGTCCAAAACACACTGCTGGGTAAATAAGCACGAAACTTAAGAAACACCCATCTCCCATACCAGAAATCAGTTGCTTGAGGATAATTTTTGCAGTACTGCAGGAACTTGTTTTTGGTATTTGTTTATGGAATCTTGCTGGATGAGTTGAACGTCAAGTGCACTAAACCATCAGACATTGGTGCTTTCTGAATTAATAGTAATAATAATAATAATAATAATACTTCTGAGATGTTTAGGTTTTGCTTGTGACCACTGTCTCAGAAGAGCTCAAAGTTCACTTGTGTACAAACCAGAATCTCCTTGTCATTTTTTATAGATTTTACTGACAACCGGAAAGTTCAAATGGCTAAGAGCAAAGCAAGAAACAGATTCCATAAGACAGTTTTAAATGTTAGTCAAGTACAAGGGATTGCTTATGTACTTTTAAGATCTGATTGGTGCTCCTTCCATGAAAACAGTTTTTCACCAAACCAGAGCATAACCAGAGAAATAAGGATTTCACCTGTACAGGTATTCTTCTAAGGTGACTGAAGACTTATTTATATAAATGTGCATATTTTTACATCAGTTGTGCCGCATTATCAGTAAGAAAAAATAACCTATTTGATTAGTTCCACATTTTACAGAGCTGTTTGACAAGTTTCAAAGCAATAGACTTTATTTCACTGTGCTGTAATCAGCACACCAAATACTGGAATACTGCCCTGCTGTTTTGTGTCACAAACTGACGTGTTACAGTAGTGACAAACAGGGTCTTACTCACTCTTTTGTTTACAATATTCATGTGTTTCAGTAAATTGAGCTTTCATATTTTCCCACTTATTACCACTTCTAAGTTCCACATAACTGCCATAACTGCTTGGCTTTTATCAATGCAAATCAATTGGCATCGGCAATTGACGAACTGACAATCAATTTGATTTGTTTTATAGGTGACTTCTCCCACAGTTGTTTGCCTATACAACTGCCAGGCGTAGCTGGAGAGCACCATCCCTCCCACCACACCACTCCTGAGAGCAGTTTCGTCTCTGCTAGCAAACTTTTAATATTAACAACAATAAAAGTTATGCATGAGAAGAGTCAGACAATTTTATTTCTCTGGCAACTAATATATCAGATGCACTGGAAGAACATGAATGATATTGTTCCACAGAGAGACTGGAGCTTAGCAGTTAACAGTGAAGAACCCTACCCTGGGCTTTCTACACGTAAGATACTATGGATTCCTCCCCACACTCCAGGATCCTTAGGGCAAAGGAATGCTGAGTTAATATAGCTCCAGTCTAAAGTGTTTGAGACCTCTGCAGTGGTTTCAAAGAGAGAAATCCTGTGCTAAGCTCTGGAAGAGCTTAAACTGGGGAGGGAGTAGCTATTTCTGCTCTACATGTGATTTTCTCATGGGAAGTGATTCCCACCTCACTCTGGCACAGGTGAGGGTACAACTGGAGCCCCGGAGTATGTCCTGGCTTGGGCTCTCCAGCATGAGCCAGACACTCCCAGTCCAGAGAGGGACACAATGACAATCTGAGAGCTGGAGCACACAACAGGTGCATCAAGAACTGTGGCAAAGCAGAGCACATTTGACACTTTAATTCTCCACTCCTGACAGCATATAATAGCTGCTGTTTTCTACTAACTACCCAGAAGGTGCATTTCCCTGAAAAACATATGATTTTAATGCTATTTTAATAGCATTTGCTTTTCACTTATGGCTAATAATGTATCTTTCCTTTGCCATACTGCCTTCTCCTTGCAGATTATTCAGCAGAGGTTTTGTTTCCCAGCACCCTGTGAGATATTGAAGTATTCATTACCATCCACAGTTCCCAGGGAAGAAAGTTAAAGTGACTTGCCCAGGGCTGGGAAGAAGCTGTTAGAGAGTGAGGGTCAGAACACAGATCTTGGTATTTTAAGCCATAGCCAATCTTCTAGCATAAAAAATAGTGCTTCACACTAAAACAAGACCTCATGTTAACAGGCCACTGATTTTTTTTTTTTACATAACATACTGGTGTGCTTGTAGCAAGAACCAACCAATTCATAACAAAGAACACAAGAGAGAGACTATTAAACCCCCACAGCAAAAGAACACAACCACAGAGAAAAATGTGTTTTTTCTAATGACTTGCCATGAAGATCATGTAGGGCATCGGAGCTGACCTCCCTTGGTGGCACAGAATAAAACAGGAAAGATTTTGAAAGAAATGGGTCTGGTCTATTTAATCTGCTTGGAGCATTTGTGCCAAAGTTTCCTAGCTCACCTAACTAAATTATCCATTCCTTAGAACACAAGGATTAATTGAGGAATTTAATGCCTGTTTACATCAGGTGTCAAACTCCAGAGTCAAAAGTAGAGACATTAAATAACTAGACACAGTCTAATAATCATAGAAAAAATTAACTTCAAGCCCAATGCCTGAAGGAGATGTACCCCACAACCTTTCTGCACAGATGCAAAAATACAAAAAAAACAAAATAAAACCCCACTCAAACACCACATTTGAGCATCCAGTCCAAAGGATAAGGCACTGGACTGTTACCTGTAGCAGGACATGAAGAACTGATACTTCGAAAGTGGGCTACTTAGACCATAATCCATTTCTTCCAAAAGGCAAAGTTCTTGTGGTTTTCTGCTCTGATGTCCTATCAGGCCAATTAGTATTTGTGCTTTTTGTACAATATCATACACATGAGCATGAGATACATAGAAAAATGGGGATTCTGTTCTTCTAGAATGAGAAAAAACTTTAGTTCTGGAAATTATTATAACTTGACTTCAGTGATCCACCAAACTCCTCTGAATAAAGATAACAGGAAGAACAGGGGAGAGAGAAAAAAGATGGTGTAGTTGCTTCAGTGTAATGTTGTTCCTCTTATTTGAAACAACCTTCAGATTGTTTCCTCTCTGTGATAACCAGTAAGAGCAGTAAGTATTGAAGATATTCACTTTGCCAATGTATTCATTAAGAAATGCTGTAACATACCACGTGACTGGAGACACTCACTTTAATCATAATACTTAATTTTCAAGATACCTCTCTTCTTCTTTATTCCCAGAGTCTTAAGACTGCTGCCTTTACACTGTTGTGCAATGGAAGGATGAGATTTAAAGGAAGCACAGTATATATATATAATATTCTCTGTACTTTCTAAATTCTGTCCTGATTCTTTATCTTCTCATAAGCTTCAAAAAATACAGCAAGAGACAGGGCACTTCCATGGAAGACAAAAGCGTTCAAGATACTGGAAAGAGCAATAGAAATAGCAAGATTCAACTATCAAATAAGGTGCAAGCCACTCCAATCTTCATGTGACTGAGGGTATGGGCAAATGACCAAACAAGGTTAAGTCACAGTAGGGAACAAAGCCACTTCAGAGCAGCCAAGGAAGTATCACCAGTTGCCAGGACTCTCCTGCCTTTCCAGTGAAGGATGATGAAGCACATTGCTATGGCCTCATGACTAAACAGGCTAAAAATACATGCATTGTTCAGCAGCTGCTTGGTATTAATTTGTTATACAATTGTAACTCATTTGCTTTTAAACATCAAGTCTCATCTTTTAGTTGTCACCACCACCCTTTTCCTGTACTGTCTATCCAGAGTGCAAGATCTGGGAAGAATTGTCTCCTACCACACACTTCAATGCTTGAGAAAATTTGGTGTCTGGTAATTTTGTGGAATTCTAGCTGCTGGTGAAATAAAAAAACAAAGAAAAACAAAAAGTAGAAAAATGCTTCATATTTACTAGTACATTTTTTCAGCCTTCATTTTTCACACATATTCAATTCTGTTTTCATGGGGTGGCAAAAAATCTTTATGTCGAAGACACCTTTCCTCTTTGCAAATATTACTCCTGGATTCACATTTTCGGGTTAGTCCATAAAAGCAAACATCTATTTTGCAGAAGACTTATCTCAATGTATCATTTGTATAGATCCAAGTGACAGCATTCAGACACAAAAAATAACTCTAATGCATTTTTATCTGTAGTTCTGGTGTGTTCTGCATTCATGGCACATCTCTACCATAGTTCATCGCTTAGTAAAACACTTTGAGCTATAGTATATGAAAAGCACTAAATAATCTGTAACAGAATATAAACTGAACCACCTTATATTTAAAGATTAATGTTTTCTCCAGCTGAATAACTGTCTTATGGAACTACCTGTGCTTCTGTGTAGGGGCTGTGTTTAAATTGTGTGAATTAAAAATAGGGAGAAAAGGTCCATATGACATTTTGCCTTGTAATTATTTACCTACACTTTAGACATGCTCAATGGGGAAATAATGTATAAATTTTAAAAGTCCTTAATTTCACTGATACTCTGCTAGAACTAGTTTTAGTTTTGATGCTGGTTTTTCTCCAACTGCTCAACATTAGCTTGTTTATTACCATATTTTTATATGAGACTTCTCATGCCTTATTATCTTTGGAGAGGCCTTGCAGGTTTGCCTACACAGTGAAATAATCTGCAAGGTTAAAATCAAGCCTGGGATAGAATAGCCTGAAATGGACCCAAGCAAGGTGCATCTCATGTTCACTGCTGCCATCCTTATGAGAAGCTCAGGCAGTTTTATGAAAGTTAAAAACTACATGACTGACAATTGCTGAAAGAAACAGTGACCCAAAACTCCCACTGAAATTTCACGAAGTATCAGAGGTAAGAAGGAAATAATTTTATCACTTTTGCCACCAAAGTTTCAACAGAGGTGAGACCATGTCCTTTGCTGCTTTACTCTCCAATATCAAAGAAACATTAATTAAAAACTAACCATAATCTTGTAAACTGTTAAACCCCACAATTTGTAGCCCTTTACATTGATTTAAAATAAAAGTTGATGGCAGAAAGGGTTAGCAGCTTCTGGGTTTTGAAATGGGAAAGTCCAAAACACTCTCATCCAGTACAAACATGGAATAATATTGTCAACACACTTAGGAAAACACCAGCTCTCCTCAAGTTCATTGGCAACAGCAGGAAGAACACATCCTGAGGTTAAAGAAACACATTTTCTTCTACTGAAATATTTTCTATTACATAAATGCTCACAAATGTGCAAAAGCATTGCTTTTCTAAACACACAAACAAAAGCTGGCAACCAGAAATATTAAGAACAAAACCTTATATATTGCTCAGCAGCCTGAAATTATCAATGAAATCATGGAGGAAAAATGCAAGCAAACTTATACCACACAGTTCCCAATATCAGCAGTGATTTCAGGCTTTGCTGTTAACTCCAATTTAATTGGGTGTTGACTTTTCAATTTCCAAATAACAAAACCTTTTGATTTTTCTATTAAGTTCCAAGTGTACTGAACAGGCAGATGCAACCTGCATTACAGCTCTCTACTACTGCAGCACCAGCAACTGTGGCAATGAGCAGAGCACAGCATTGTGCTGTGCAGTGTTGGGTGCCTGTAGCAGAAAAAGGCTCAGCTCTGAAAAGCTTAAAGCCTTTGCAAAAATTGCAAGAAGGACAACAAAAGGGTGCAATGAGCAACACAGAACTTTTGGGATTAAAAAAAGCATCCAGCCAAAGATGTGACCACAGGACAGTACTTCTGACATGGACAAACCATGCACTGCCTAATCAGTTTATATTTTTTATCTTATATTTTTATCTCATATTTTTTAATAGCATTTCACTACTGAATATCCATTACCAACTGTTTTCCTTTTAGTAATACAGAATTTTAACTGACAGTGACTTACAGGATTCAGAAAATTCCTTCCCATTCAGACTTTTTACTCAGATGCTGATGCTCTAAGTACCTATGAATGATTTTAATGTACTTGTGGTGGAGAAATTCAAAGCAAGGCATTTACCAAGATATAAATTTGTCCTATACAGATTGCATTGCAAGTGGAAATGATCTACAGTAACATTTAGACCCAGAACCCCATGGCTTAACGTTTTTATGTTACTGAGAACTTTTGCCTTTGGCTGTCCAAGCTTAAAAATCAATTCACTACTTTAAACTTTATGTTGCTGATGTCATTTTTATTGTTGAACTCAACGATCTGAAAACTTCAAAGAACAAGATCATGAAAAATTGCTTCCCATTTACCACAGTTTGAAGCAAAAGGTGACCAGTTTCAAGTCTTCAGTTTATCTTTGCCCTTGTGGAGCATGAAACTCTGCAGGATTGCAACTTTGTGATGAGTAGAACCACATTTGAATCTCCAGCTAAAATGTTTGGCTCTCACATGCCCTGTTCATATTCTTTTCCACTTTAACAAACTCCTAATACCTCTCTCTCTTTTCAGTTTTATGACTGACTTTTATTGATCTATTTCTGCTCTCAGCTATGTTTACTACCAGTTTATAGCAATATAATCAAGATCAGACTTCACTTCAGTGCCTGTGAAGACGTTTTCCTAAACAAAATAAAACTTGTACCCATGAATCTATGATTCCTAAATAATTCTTGGTGATCTTTTGGTACTGGATCTGATTTTCTCAATGTTGACTCTTCTTTGCATCTCAGAACCAAGACAGATTGCATATACCTGAAATGTTAAACACCTAATGAAAAGTCATTCATGTCTACCTGGGATCCACTGTCTCCTTTTCCTCACTCCTTCATCAGAGGGGAGGACTTAGCTGCATCACCCAGTGACATAAACAAGCAGAAAACCAGGGTTTTTTATTTTCCAGACCCCTGGTTCACGCTGTTCCCCTCTGAGCCCATCAGCCATCCCCTTCTCCGCCAGCACCCAGCCACACCACGGCTGCAGCTCCGTGCAGGAGCCCCTCCACCCTCACACAGGGTGCTCATCTTTGCGTGGGCCCTTTCCCATCAGCAGGCTGTCTTCCCTCATCCTAGTGCTGCCAGGCGATCAAAGGGCACATTATCACTGCTTTGATGTGAGAGGACAGAGAACAATTCTTGCTAATTGACAGCATTTTCACCATTTGCTGACAACCAGAACACTAGGTTTGGCCTGAAGCCCTGGATGCTGGCTTATGCTTTTCATTCCTCATGGTGCTAAACTGCAATGATTGAACATTATAAACAGATATTTGGAGAGAATATCTCCATCACTCCATTTTTATTTGAGCTTTCTTCTGTAGACAGGCTTTTTATTTGTTTCCTTCCATTAGCAAACTCATCTTTTTTTTTCCTCTGTACCTTTATTTATGCAACAGATGATTTTTTGTTTTATCTAAATATTTTCTGTCATTCTAAATTGATTGCCTTGATGACTGTGCAATTTGGTGTCTGAAATCAAAACACTGAAAATGTCACTGTGTAAGCTACAACGTCTTAGCTTTATTTTTATCAGGCCATAGAGTCTCTCCTCAGATTCTTGTTTTCTTAAATGTGTTTGAATGGAGCTGTAAAACAAGTCTCCTGCAAGAAATGGTCGGTCAGTGAATGGTTATTGCTTCAGCGGGAGCAATCACACAGTATCACCGAATGTCAAATGGACAGTGTTAATTCTTTGGTGTTTGCCTGGTAATTACAGAGCATGGGAAAATGCCTCTTAACCTGGAGGCAGTAACTACAACTGCTGACACACTGTTACTAGCAGCTCTGGTATCATGAACAAGCTGGCAGGGAGATTAGTGCTCCCAAAGTCAATACTTGCCAGCAGTTATTGAAGCATGTGTTGTGAGATACTTTGGAAAGTTACAATAAGGAGTAGCTGATGCTGCAGCTCTGTTTATTGGATTGCAACTCCTCTTTCTCCTGTGCCAGGGGGCACAAAACCCTCTGTGCAGACTCTGCAACACTCAAAGAACAGCTCTGTAATGTTGGTCTTGAAGGATCCATTTGATTACTTCTAATTGGGGATTTGGACTCTAGAACAGGACTCTGACAAATTCACAGAAGAATCATTTAATGGTTTGGGTTGGAAGAGACCTTAAAGATCACCTAATTCCAACCTCTCTTGCCATGGGCAGGAACACCTTCCACAAGACCAGGTTGCTCAGAGTCCCACCCAACCTGGCCTTGAACACTTCCAGGGATGGGGCATCCACAACTTTCCTGGGCAACCTGTTCCAGTGCCTCACCAGCTCACAGTAAAGGATTTCTTCCTAGTATCTAATCTAAACCTACTCTCTTTCAGTTTGAAGCCATTCTTCCTTGTCCCGTCACTACAGGCCCTTGTAAAATGTTTCCCTCCATTTTTCTTGTAGGTACTGGAAGGCTGTAATTTTGTTACCCTGAAGCCTTCTCTTCCAGGCTGCACAATCCCAGTTTTCTCAGCCTCTCCTTGAAGGAGAGGCTCCATCCCTCCAATCATCTTAGTGCCCTTCCGCTGGACTTGCTGCAACAGATTGATGCCCTTCCTGTGCTGGGGATCCCAGAGCTGGATGCAGCACTGCAGGTAGGGTCAGAACGGAGCAGAGGGGCAGAATCCCCTCCCTTGTCCTGCTGCCCACACTGCTTTGGATGCAACCCAGGACACACTTGGCTTTCTGGGCTGTGGGTGCACATTGCTGGGTCACATCCGGCCTCTCATCCAGCAGCATCCCCATTGCCATTGAAGACTGAGACACAGCAGTTGTTGAATATCTCAGCCTTCTCCTCATCCATGACCAGTTTACCAGCACTGGTTACTGGGGTAGGTCAGGGTGAGGAGGAAGGGGTGTTGTTGTTGGTCAACCTTTGTTGACCTCCTTTTTGTGGTTAACATATCCGTAGAAGCCTTCTAGTTCTAACACAATTCCTAAACTGAGGGGGAGAGGCAGATAAGTTATTTTCACCCAAGTTCTTTTTCCCTGTCAAGCACAAGGTGTAAGATGGGCATAATTTCTGTCTATCCAGTTGCTCCAGTTTAGTGTCTCCAGTAGCAGGAGACACACCTGTGGGAATGGGATCAGCTGACGGAACAGCTTTGGGGCAAGCCAAAGGCAAGAGCTGGGTGGGCTCTGGACAGCTCAGCACCCAGTTCCATTCTCAGTGTAAAGCCATTATGTATATTGGAAAAATACTCCATTTTTTTCTTATTTTTTTAAGGTAAAAATATTCCTCCCCACTCCCAGCACCAGGGAGTTTATTAATGTTCTGAAGAGCTTCAAGAAGAGTGTTATTTGATAAGGTACATTTAAAACACATCTGATTACAATTTGCAGCAAAGTGAGAAGTTACTAGACATCTGTCATGTAATTGCTCTGTCATTAATTAATTTTATCAAAATGCTACTGCTTTTGTGATATTGCTGGAAAGTTTATTTTAAACTAGTATGAAAGAAAATGTTTTTGCATTACCACCAGCTGCTATGAAAACTTTTGAACTCTGCTTAAAATAAAACTGGAAATTAAATATTCTTGTTTCCCCTTCTGATGTTACTAAAATCAGTTAAAACTAAGACATATATGGTTGATATTATGATTAAGAATGAGAGAAAACCAGCAAGAAGGATAAGAAAGAAGGAATGGCATGTTCTGGCTAGCCTTGGATAGTTGGTAAGAATTCTTAGGTAAGAATCCTCAGCACATATTAGAGTCAGGTTTTTTTAAATCCTTCCTTACATAGTAAGATTTTTTTAGATAAATTCAGCACCGCGGATGCTTGATCTTCAGCCTCCCAATTGAAACAGCTGGCCTAACAAAGGCATAAGAAGCTTTGTGTCTCTAAGCCCCTGACCGAGTTAGGCAATGATCACTGACTTGCCATATGGCTGATAAAAAGAAATATTGAGTAGTTCAGTGATCACCACTTATCCCTTGCTCTGACTGAGACAACAATTTTGTGGAGAAAACAAGGGTTCAGGGGCACTGAGGAAAAAAGAAGGTGGTAGGAAACTGTAAGTAATTTCATGTATTTAAAAAAAAAAAATTCTTCTGGTGCTATTTAGGGACATGGCCCAGGCTAAGATAGCTTGCTCAAGAAGGAGCAGGGGCTGGCAGTAAGAGGACATTCTTTCTATATGGACCGACCACCCAGAACATAAGGCCAGCTTCAGGCAGAGGCAAAATAAGTAGATGTCCACATTGGCAGACTGTCCTAGTAAGAGATGTCCTTGCTGTCAGCTCTCCTCAATGGCATGGTCCTGAGGTGATGACCTTGCTGTTATTACTGCCACCAGCAACAGCCTGTGTGCCTGGGACAGTGTAAACAGAGGGAGGTGCTCCCACTCTTGCCCCACACTGCAGCAGCCAGAGAGAGAGAATTTTCTCCTTTACTTTGAGCAAAAAGTGCTCAGTTTTGTCTGAATTAACAAGCAGCATTGAGCTGGTTCTGATGATGAACATTTTTCACTACCAGTAGCACTGAGAAATAACAGCTCCTGGCCCAGGGATAGCAGTAAGCCTGGCCTATCCATAGCACACAACTCTACTGTATCACCCCTGGCTTTTGCTTGCCCTCTGCATCCCTTACCCTAGGTTTGTGAATCTTCCAGCCTTACTCCAAATTCCCTCCTTACTCTGTTTGGGCTCCTGCTTTTCTTCTCCACCTCTGCTAAACCTTTCCTTTCATTGTACCTTGCAGAAATTCTTTCCTTTCCCGTTGGGTCTTCTGATGCATCTCCTCCTGCCTTCACTGCTCTCTGCCGATTCCCAAGCACTGTCTCCCCAAACACTCTAAACTCCCAAGTGGGTCATGTTTGAAACTATTATTATGGTTCAGCAAACAAAAAGCAGTTCTGTAACAGGCAGTATTTGGCTGAACTTGAATATAAAGCACAGAATATTCTGCTGCTTCTTATTTTCTAAGGCAACTCAACAATATATATTGTCAAAACTTTATTCGCCTGTAGTCTCTTTTACCTTTATATCAAATAATCCCCTATTTCTTTCCAGAGCCTGTTGAATAAGTATTTTTCATGCTTTTTTCAGCCTGTAGACATTGATCTTCTGAACTTTTATCAATAATTGCAAGATCCTGTAGCAAATGATGCATCAATGACTTACAGTTTTTTAGAATAGTTTCTTAAAAGACACTGTGGAAGGGGGACCATCAGTGGGTTTCCATTCTTGCAAAATAAGCATACTTGTGGATGCTGCCTTAAATTTTCTTATTATATCAATAATTTAATTTACAATTCTGTTTGTTTGGGTTTTTAAAATAAAACCTCTAAGTCAAAAGCTGCAGCTGAAATCATGAATGTGACAGACAGTATGCTGTTTGCCAACAGAATCTAAAAGATGTAATGTGAATGAACTTAATGTGTAGATTTAGATTCTTTTTTTTTTTTTGGACAAAGGTTGGATATCATTACAGAAAAAAAAAATCCCAAAAGAATGGTTGTTCAAACTAATGGTTATCTTTTCTTCTCACTGTTTACTCATAAATTCTATTAATGCTAATGAGTTGCTTGCATTTATTAAAGAGGGAATATATCTACCTCCATAAATAGATTTATCTAATGGTACTATGCTTTGGGTTTAAGTACTTTGCTGGAATGCAGCCAAAATCATAAGTCCCATCACCTTCTTTAGCACAATATGAATTCCAGGTTGCTGCTCTCACCTTGAAGACCTCACTGAGCACTACAGCTCCTCATGTATTTGTTCACAGTGTTGCATTCTTATGCCACTGATTTCTAAGTAAAAAAACAGAGCATGACCAACAACATGGTATTCTGATGGCTGCTGATTACTTTGATAAAATTTGATACCTGAAAGCCTGAAGGACAGAGATGGTGTGATGTGACCATAAGTACTCAAACATTCACAGAGAGTTAAAAAATCACATGGGTAGTTGATGGCTAGGAAATCCTTCTGAGCATTTAACAAAATAGTTTTTACTTGTAAAACTAAGCCTGACTGTTTTTCACTGAACCAGTTTCTGTATACCTTTGGTAGGTCTAACAGCTGTAATTCCTCAATTGAGATGTAAGGTGCACTCTTATATTTGGTCAAGTTGGCTTCACGAAATTTTAAAAAAAAAAAAAAAAAAAAAGATTGCTTAATGGAGAAAGCAATTTTTACTATGAACCTACCACTCCACTTTCTTGCAATTTTCTTTTGCTCCTGTTGTCTTGGAGATACTTTGCACATAGGGATGAAACAAACAGTGGAAAATAAGATAATCTCATAAAAATAATTCCAGTCTCAAGGAGAGCAGATTTGTTTGGGCACCTATTATATATAATATATATTTTATATTTTTCTTTTAACAACTATGGGGATAAAGAGTTAAGAAATTATGAATTTTAGACACTGTAGGTGCTGAACAAACAAATTCAGAGATTGAATACAAGTCAAAAATGTCAGCAAGATGAATTGTTAAAGGACTAGGATCAGGATGCCTGGGTCAAGATTGGTAGTTTATTTCATCTTAACTTTTCTAGAGCTGCAGCATGGGGCTTGTGAAGACAGAGGTAGATATAACGGGTATGTTTGGAAGAAAATTTGGGGAAAAGTGGATCAAACCGTTAAATAGCAAACTTTAAAAAAAAACCCAGATTTGTTTTGCAAACTTATTTTCAGTCTAAGTGGAAAAATGTAGCAGCATTAGACTAGACTAAAATCCCTTAATGTTTTTTATTGGATGAATACATTATCTTTGAATGAGAAAATCAATGCATTGTTGATGTGCTTGGCAAAGATTTGTGCTCATCAAAATTGTTCCTGATGGATTAATTTTCAGGATAGAGGTACCATTGTTTGGAGTAGTATGTGACATATTTTTGTACTGCTTTCAAATTACTGAAATCACTGCCTTAGGAAATGGAAGAAAACCCAAGATGTTTTCTCTGAATACAAATGTACAACGTATTCCTTCCCCTTTTAGGAGCTAACCTTTGCCTTCCATTACAGGTCTTTTCTATGGGTATGCTGTATTCAGTCACATGTGACATGACAGTCACATTTGTTACATGTGTGACAAAACCAAAGCTATATTAAAAATGGAATATTTTGGTTTTTTTGAAGACATGATCTAAGTGCTTTCAAATACAACATACACATCAGACCTGTAATTATGCTATTGTCTAGTCAGTGTCTCTGTTAATCCTGCAAATACCTATTTCCATTCTGTTAAGGATATTATCCGCTGCTACTGAAGTGAGAAGTGAGAATTCATTTGATTTTATTGGTTTTGGGGTGCCAGTGGCAGTGAGAAAGGATATTCTAGAATTGATAGTCTTGCTTCTTGGTCATTTCAATTTAAACTTCAGGATCAGAAAAGATGAACCACATAAAACTCATTCATAATCATAATGAGTGTATTTCACTGCAGTTATTCAGCACAACAGAAACACACACCACAATTTCATCTCTCTTGTTAAGATTTAGAAGCTGTTCCAGTGCTGAATAACTTCTAGAAGTGAATAAGCCACCAGCTTCTTTTCTTTTGTGAGTTCTGTAATCCACTCCAATCCATTTTAAATGTGGAAGTGATACTGGTGATATGTAGGCTCCACAGAGATCTTGGGATCAGTCATCTTTCATGTTGCTAGAAAGTACCTCATTATCTAATAAAATCAGAAATCTTACAGTAACTTTTTTGTTAGATCAGGTAGTGTCATTGGGTCTAAATGACATGTTTTGATGCTTCTTTACCATGTCTTTGTATGCATTGTACACATATTTTGTTCTGTGCAAAATCTAGATGAAAAAGCAGCTCAACTTACTGCTAGCTTGAGACTGAAGTAAAAGAATTAGAAACATTAGGTGACTTGGTTGCCCTGAAATAAAATCCTTTAAATATTTGTACAGCTTTATAAAAATATTACCTGTTGTTATCAAGCTGTGAGGATCAAAGAAGGAAAATGCTATTATTAAATATAATGCATGTGACATCTACATACTCCCTAAATAGAGAATAAATTTTTTCGTTTGTGGGGCATATTTGGATGGTGTCCACAATAATAAAATACAGGGTTAAATCTGTAGAAACCTTCTCTACTATTAATCAAGTTCTTTAGTAAAGCCACTTTCCAAATAGCCTTGGGCCATATTCTTCTCAGTAGAACAGAAATAATTCCAATTGATTAGTTGATCACAAATTGAAGAAGTCCTATGAGATGTTCAGAGAGTGAAGTTCAAAGATTACTTCTAGATTATAGCATGAAGTTCAGTCTGGTCTCTGGCCCCTAGAGCAGCTGGCATAGTCTGGCTCACACCCCTACTGCTATTTTCTTTTCCAGTCAGGGACAGTGGCAGTAGTACTGCAAGAAACTTCATTATCTTATCCCTTACACTTTTTTCACTGGAAAATTTCTTCACCAGATATGTTTTTCACAAATTTAATCCTTATTTTGGGGCTTGAGAAGATTTTCAAGTCAGTAATCTACACCTTCTTACATATATTTGCAGGCAGCTTTAAGAGCAGTTTATACAATTCCCTGTGAGAATTTTCAGTTAAATTTTCATTCTGGTTTACTTTGTAATCAACTTTGTTCCCAAGATGCTTGCCTGTTACTTAGAGATCAGAGCCACACGTGCTTTTCTGAATGTCAACAGGAGCTGCATCTAATACTTCTTTATAAATATCCTGGGCCTCACTGGGTGCTTTCTACTACATGAAGGTCCCAAATAGTCAAACCAAATCAGCTCCCTCTTTTGTTGATGGGGAAGGTTTTCTGCAGTAGAAGTTCTAAACTCCAAGGAAGTCAGAGGAGCATCAATTCATGTTTGAAAGATTATCTTTACAGCAATAAACATGTAGCAATTTATTTCTGAAGCATCAGATCTCTCCGAGTAATCTTTACACTTGAAAGTGCAAACAACACCAAAGCCCCAGCAATTTGAATAGGGCATGAAAAATGCTGAATAATGATATTCTGTAAGCCTCAGTAATGAAATTAATCTCAACACCTTTTAAATACAAGGCTTTAATTTAACAGATTTCAACAGGGGTTTTTGTCTACTTCTGACAGAAGCAAAATAGAAGAAAAAGGGCATTTGACAGCTAAAAATGCTTTATTATGTAAAGGTCTTTGCCCTCCTAAGGCAGAAGAACATTCCTGCAGCCATTATTAATTCTACAAAATGCTACCCTGCCCAACTACGAAGGCAATGGTGATGCTTGTGCCACTGCATGGGGCTGGAGCTCAGCACTGAGCTGGATCATCACAGAGCTGCCCATGGGCATTTGCCACTTTTACACAGCTCCCTTACACTGGGGTCAAAGCTCTCCCCATTTCCACAACAAGATTTTTACAGACAAATCAATTAATTAGGTAATGGCAGAAGAAGTTTCTGATTTTACTACAGTAATTCAGTCATGTCTGATTAATTTTCCAATTCCAAACACTTTTGAACCAAGCTCAAAAGAAGGAGCCTGCACTGGTGGGGGCTGTGAAAGAACTTGCATGTGTGTGCAGGTGGCCCAAACAGAACTGCCCCTAAGCAAGAAGATGGAAGAGCAGGTGACACCATGTGGAACGTTTAGACATCAAAACAACCCCCTAACAAGTCAGACAGACTCGAGGAGAACTAATTTGATATTAAAATAATAATAATGAAGCATGCCTTAAGACAAGCAGGTAATCTTATAAGAAATTTCCCCGTCCCTCTCTGATGCAAGCGTGTGCAGCTGCAAAGCACTAATGAGCATTTTCTATTTCACCTGCAGGTTAGCAGGTGGCTGCAATAAATACCTCCAGGTAGGTAGATTTGTGTTTCACAACCTTACAGACCTCTCTGGGATGTGTTATGGTGAAGAGTACTACAAGATATCTTTATTATTATAAAAATACACTCAACATCTACTCTCTGGGTATTCACAAAATACTGTCTCTGTTTTCCAGATCTCTTAAACAAACTGCTGTAACCCCCCTCCAGGGAAATGCTGCTAAATGCCAAGAGGATGCATGCACTCATAAACACCCACTGTCGTTCTCTAATTGAAAAGAAAAATATTAATATAGCAGCTCTACCTGTACTAAAAAACCCACATTTGTTTCTAGAACAACTTCCAATCTGCCCTGAGCTGCTGTTTGAACAAATCTCTATCACCATGATTTTATTTCAGCACATAAATGGAATCAGCTATGCTTCACTGAGCTCCTTTTTTCTCCCTCTTCCTTTTTTCTTTACATAATGGAACTGTCTCAAATTAATAGGTTGGTTTCCACATCTTATGAATTTTGACTGCCTTTTGAATACAGAAGCATATTCACTGCAGTTTAAATTTCTTTGGACTAGTATATATGCACTTCCAAAAACTCATATACAAATAGAAGTGGCACTCCTATTCCAAATAGCACTTAATGGTCTTTTGCTACTTCACCCCTCTACGATGTCAAATATAATACTCCCAATCTGATTAACAAGGTGTGCTTCCAACACTCCACTTGGATGCCCAATATAAGTTTCATTCTTATTAAACCTAGCAGCATTTGCTCTTTATTCCAGCTCATTCAAGGTCAGTGCAAATGAAATAAAAAGTTACATTTTAATTACAAGATGTGATTTAGGTTTGCTTAGGAATGACAAGAGATGGTGACAGTCCATCTGGTTTTTACATTCTGGATGGCTACTTCAACATGCAAGATTCGATATCAAAGCATCCTCATCATAATGATGAAACCTTGTCAAAAATTATGTAGAAAAAATGTTAATGGGATTGGTCCAAACATAAAATTGTAGGAAGATGTGGTGGTTTAACCCTGCCTGGATGCCAGGTGCCCACTAAAGCTGTTCTATCTCTCCTATTGTCAGCTGGACAAAGAGGAAATATAATGAGAGGCTCATGGGTTGAGAAATGGACAGAGAGAGATCAGACACCAATTACCATCCTGGGCAAAACAAATCTGACTCACAGAAATTAGTTTAATTTATTACCAATCAAATCTGAATAAGGTAATGAGAAACAAAACCCAATGTTAAAAACACTTTGCCTCCACCTCTCCATTCTTCCTGGCCTGAACCTCCCTCTGAATTTTCTGCCTCATCTCTTCAGCAGCACAGGGGGACAGGGAATGGGGGACGTGGTCAGTTCATCCCACATTGTCTCTGCCACAGTTTCCTTCCCAGCGGGAGGACTCCTCTCACTCTTCCCCTGCTCCATTGTGGGGTCCCTCCCACACAAAACACTTCTCCATTAACTTCTCCCAGGCGAGTTCTTCCCAGAGGCAGTCTGTCATGAACTACTCCAGTGTGAGTCTCTCCCATGGGATGCAGGGGCCATAAGTCCTGACAGCAAACTTGCTCCAGCATGGGCCCTTCTCTCCATAGGACCACAGGTCCTGCCAGGAGCCTGCTCCAGCAAAGGCCTCCTATAGGGTCACAGCGTCCCTTGCACATTCACCTGCTCCACTGTGGGGTCCTCCAGAGGTTGCAGGTGGGTCCCTGCTCCCCCATGGACCTCCCTGCGCTGCAGGGACACAGCTGCCTCACCATGGGCTGCAGGGGAATCTGCTCCGGCACCTGGAGCACCTCCTGCCCCAACCTGGGTGTCTGCAGGGCTGTTTCTCTCACATACTCTCACTGGCTGTAAGAAAACTAGAGATAACTTTGAGCTAAAAGAACCAGGCACTTTCATTCTTTGAAACAAACTCTCCCTCAGGGTACAACTCAAGCAAGTGTGGGCTCATAAGAACACCTGTTGGCCTCAGCTTCTTTCTCTGGGTACAGCCACAGGTTTAACACATACAGGCATAACTAAGAATGGACAGAATGCAAATTATGTTGTAATTAATGCAAGTCAACTATCACACTAAGATATAAAGCAATGTGACAATATAAGCCAGAATCCCAGCATTCCTTGTGAAATGGAAAGAACAAGACAGCAGAAAATATCAGCAGGGCCCTACACATCACACACGATGGTGACACAAGAAGCTGTTAGGTGATTGCTTGCAGCATATCTTGTAAAATTATCTATGTAAAGAGAAATACACGTGTAAGAAAATCCCTGGTTATTGGACCACTAAAAAATGCATTAAATTGCTTAAATGGTTCCTTCAAGTGCTCAGCATACTTTTGTGGGCCATAAAAATAATTAATCTCATTTCTCACGGTCAGTAACCTCCCTACTGAACATATCTCTGTTTACCAGACAGAAATACGCCATCTAATGACAGAATGACCTACTGTGTAACCACTGGATTAAATAAAGGAGAAAAAAGATTCATGCATGCCTCAAGTCAGAGAATTATTTGTTGTATTTATATTGCATTGCCAAAGGTCATCATGTGCTATAAATCTACACTTCACAATTCCTTGAAGAAATGTAAATTATATATTTTACTAGAAACATATAAACTTCATGTTAGAACTGTACAGGGTCTGTATCACTCAAATAATTTAAATATTCCAAATATAATAGGGTGTCTATAAATATTTCATGCAACTAGGAAAATCTTGTTCATATGCCTGTTGATTCCCCACAGTTCCCATGAATGAGGAACCCAAATGATCCTATGCCTTCAAAGGCAGTGGCTTATGAAATCCCATTTACCCTGCACACCTGCACTTTCAGCAACAGCAGCCTCACTTACCTAACACTTGCTTCCATGGGTGAAGCACAAACCAAAATATAAAGTCTTATTTTGCTAGGAGTCAGATGTCAGTCTTTGTGGAAAATAAGCACGATCATTAGATTTGTTTGGGGGTATTTTTGTCAATTTTTATTTTAAACAGCTATGGGGGAAAAAAAAAAGAAAGAACAAACTGTATTTTTGTGTTTTTGAAATTCTGCAAACTGTAACAACTCTAGTGGAACATGGGTTAGAACAGGAGCATTTCATGTCATTTGCTGAAATGTCAGCAATGGATGCCTATGTCACTTGCTGAAAAGTGAAAACATTACATTGCTTCAATTACAGTTGCAAGAGTAGGAAACAAGTAAACAGCTGTGTTTATACTCCCTTTAACTGAACGTGAAAATCTCATGGATAGCTACCAAAGCCATATACCAGCTATGAGTGTCCATCCACATATTTGTAACTGAGAAAAAAGGGACATAATTTAGTCTCAAACATGGGTCCCATAGCATGAACTTGACTGTTTCAACAGCTCCTGACAGCTCATAGAGATGCTACAGGAACAAGGCCTGCTGAGAAATCTCTGAGCTGTCATGTTGAAGCACTGACATGCTACACACTCAGTTTATTTGAACACTAAAATTTTCATGGCTTTTACTTGAGATTTCTGTTACTAATTTAGTAATGAAAGATCTTTCGTGCCTCATTTGGGCAGATCAGGTAATTATGAAGTAATAAAAGCATGAAGGCTTGTGTGGGCTACCTTTACATGTGATCAGTAGATCTGCTGCCTCTGAAGATGACCGTAGGACTGCCACAAATAAAGATCCCTGGTGTGTGTGTCAGCAGGTAGATGTTCAGCTCTTGTCCTGCTCCAAAAAGGATGCATTTGTATGCACCCTACATTAATATGTCTATTTGAAAGGAGCTTGAAGGAACCTGACACTTCCTTAGACAGTTAATATTTTAAGGATTAAAGCACACGAAGTATCAAAGTATGCATCTGAATTTTTTGAGATAAACACACAATCATAATGGACTCTATTGACTGAAAATGCAATTATGGGTTCAAATAATTTCAGACAGACATTGTTTATGACTAATCTTTAATAACTATAAGCCATTTGCTTAGTTACTGCTTTGAAAAAGACATTCAAATTTGTAATGAATAATGCTAAAAATGATCTGACCTCAGGAAAAACACAGCAGAATATGCAATTAATTATGTGCTTTGCAGCTAAAGACACTGTAAGTATAACAGAACATATATAATTCCATAAGCATGGTCTAAGGGATTGGGGTTTTTTTAAGTCCAGAGAAGAGAAAGCTTCAGGGATAGCTACCTCACCCTACCGACAAATATCAAATGAGTGACCAAGAAGAGAGCTCTCTACTGAAGTGCAGAAGAGAGGTGATGGGCATGACTTGAAAGGGAGGGATCCTACTGGGTATAAGAAAAAAAATAAAATCACTCTGAGGATAATTAAGCACTGGAACAGGATTCCCAGAGGCTGCAGGTTCTTGTTCTTGGAGTTTCCAAGACCCATTTGGACAAAGCCTGGAGCAACCTGCTCTGAATTCTGTGTTGCTTCTGCTTTCAGCACATGGACTCTTGAGACCTTTCCCACCTGGGTGAATATATGCTGCTGAAATTACCTGATGAAGTTAAAGTTTTCAGTTAAGAACTGCAATCTGTTCAAGGGCTGGTCAGAAAAATGCACTTACATGAGAAAAATGCAGGTATGGTTTTTCTCTCGTGCCTTTAGCAAGGGTAAAATAAGATAACATGTATATTAGTTTTTATATAAAAAGAGTAATGTGATGTTAAGACTGCTTTCCCCCAGGAGTTTAAAAACTCCTTAAAGAAACAAGGCAAAGACTCAGATAAATGGCTGAAAAGAGAGATGTGCAACACCTGTATTTCAGAATAAAGGTTGACATTCGGTCCCTGAGAGATTTTGTTCATCAGGATCACATTATAGAAAGACAGCTGCCAGGAATTGCCACATAATGCATTTGAGGTCTATATACAAGATCTAGAGAAAATAACTGCTTTCCAATGTTATTTATAATAAATATATTTCAAGCTCATGGAGACCTAAAGCTAAAACTATGGTACAGACTAGAAACACTTGTTTGTAGACAACCTGATCTAAACAATACAATACCCAAAGTATGCCTGCTTAAATTGAGGTTTTTCAGTTTGCTTTTCTAATGACAGGATGCTTTTCTATTGGATTCAGCTCTGCTTCCATATAAGTCACTGAAAAAAGTTTCGTTAACTTTATGGGAACAGATTGGGCCCTCATTACTGAATCATTTTTCATGAATCTTAAAATATGTGGAAAGGAGACACATCTGTTAATCTAAAATGGAAGACTCTGGAGCTGTTGTCCTGGAGATCATCAAGCATCTTAGGCAATGCAGATGCCATGAAGAAGCAGTTCTGCTCAGCTCACTATTTGTTTGTTGACTCATATTTAGGTCTTGAATTCAGGGACCCATACACTGGAGCATAGTTGCTGTAGGTTTGACTCTGGTTACAAGGTCTGAGCTCACAACATAATTGGCTAAATGTGACATAAAATCACTCCTCCAGGTGCCAGCAGTCCATGGCTACAGTTTGAAACTCCCAGTACTCCAGTGTAAACCCAGTTGCTTTTCTGGATAAAATAATGACAATGACTGAAATGGCCTGGGACAGAGAATGTGTCACCACTCAGTTCATGCACTTAGGTCCTGATGTATTTGCTTCCCCAGTCCTGAAGAGCTGGTTCAAAAGTGAAGATATGATTTTCAGGTAAATGCTGGGGAAGATTTATTTCATATTTTTGATAATCTTCAACACAATGATGGATTGATTTATATCATACAGCTATTCTTATATCTTTCACTGGGTCAGAGAGGGTGAGAAAATGAATCAGTTCAGATACTTAGGGTAAAGCACAACTGCTTAGTGATATTAAATTTTTGGCATAATCCATCAAGATTTTTTCTTGAATGACCACTTGGTCACCAGGGTCATAGTTATAGCACCCACACAAGAACCCTCTGTTCACTTCAGTCCTGGCCTGATCAAGTTTAGTACTCATGCCCTGAGAAAAGGAGCTGCAACCTCACTTCTAGCGTGGGTTTGAACTGAGAACCGATATGTTCAGCTGCTGCAGGACTTTGCTTAACTAGAGACAGAGTCAGAACTTAGTCCTGTCCTTTCCACAGTTCCTTCCTTTTCAAGCCTTCTGTAATAGATGTTTGCCAGGGGTAGGGATATGCCTTAGGAGGCCAGAGATTATAAAGAAAAATTAACAGGGTAGCTTCCAAGACCAGCATACTTTGGAACTAGCAGTAATTTAGGAAAATTGTGCAAAACTACTCTTGTGGCAAAACCCACTGGTCTTCCTTCTCACTGCTTTTTTTCTGAGAAAAGAGAAGCCCAATTCAGATCCAAACCACCTCAAATTTAACTTTTGTCACTCAATTGCTTCAGAGTTTTACAGATAATGTTAACAGTGCTCAGTTACATATTATGGACCTGGATTTGTTTGAAATTGAAAAGGTTAGAGATAGAATTGGTTCATATCTATCCCACAAATACTTTTAATGAAAATATTATCCTTTCTGTTCTTCCCCCTGCCTCAAAATTTTAAAAATTCCTATTCCCATGATATTCTCCTTTTATCTTTCCATAATTGTAATAAAGTACTTACTGCTTGAGATGGCTTTTGTAGCTCCAGCTGCACTTCAGCATTTAATAAACTATAAAAGCCATTTATTGCTTCATGGACTCAATCTCCAGGAACATTATCACTTAACTATATGATTGCCCAAAGCAAAAAAATGAAAGCTGTCTATATGGTAGATAGATGCCCCATTCTTTTTGTGTAGTTCTAGTATCCAAAAGCAAATTATGGCTATTTTCTACCACTAGTAATGTACCTTTACAAAATCAGAGAAAGAAAATGTACATACCGTGCTCACACTAAAACTATTTTTAGGGAAAACCACCAGCTGGTAACTTCAGCTCTCAAATTATAAAAGATAAAAAAAATAAGAAAAAGGAAAGCAACCCGGATGTTTTACAGGTGTAGAAACCAGAATGCCACTATCCCAGTGCTCACTGCTGAGCCTAAAGTAGGAAATATTTCTCTCTCATTTGCACCACTTTTTTTTTCAATACTGAACATCCTGTCCTCTGCCATTGCATTTCTCAATTATTCAGTGCAGCTTTTCAAGTTGGCATTTATCTTTGCTATACAGAATAATTTACTGTCATCAGCAAGTTTTACTGTAATTTTCCAGATGATTCATGACCAGGTAAAAACCCACAATTTTTTTTTAAAACTCTACCACTGAATACCCTGTAATATGACAATCATATTCCTGTCCTGTTTCCTGAATATTTTTAGCCAGTGCAAGTATATTCTCTTGTATCTTATTCTTTCCTTACTCTTCTGTAACCTTGCCTACTGTCACCTCAACTTGAGGCAGATGCCTGTCTCTGTGAAGGAGGCCATTCAAAAAAAAACCAAAACAAACCACTTAATTACCTCATTGGTCTTATCAACCTTGCATACTGCTTTAACTCCTACATAATAAGGCTCTAGAATGTATCCTGTACCCCTTCCCCACTGGCATCTTCTCTGAGGACTTTGCAAGTCCATTCTTACAGCATATTCCAAACACTGTACACCTCTGCACGACACAAGCACAGCCTTTGCTGCTCTTTCCTGCAGACTTTGCTTCCTCGTGTACTGTGAGTCGCAAGCCTTTTGATACCAATGAAATAACATGACTTGTACTAAATAATTAACTACTTGATCCTTTTGGGACCTCCAAGTCTTAATGAAAAATTTCAGTTTTCTTGAATGTTAAAAAAGGATGTTTTCTCTCAGAAGAAATCAGAAGGAAGTCCTTTAGTACAGTAACTCAGTTTTGGCTTACCCAAATCCAATCATATTCCTGTTGATAACTTTTCATGAGTTGTTTTCACTAATCACCCTTCAGCTTTTGATAAAAGAGTGAAGGAGGTTTAAACCATCCACTTGACAACATGGCATCTTCATTTCACATTTGGTCTTTTCTCTACAAAATTCTCATTTTCTTTCAAAAGCTGATTAAATGCAATGCAGTTTTAACCCTTTGTGAAAAATGGTGAGAAGTCTTATAAATCAAATTACTCATTTTTATTATTTAGAATTCCATAAATCTGAATAACCACTCATCAGATTAAAACAATCAAAAAAAGAAACAGAAACTCAACATATTTGACTTATTTTTTTCACACAGCAGTAGTGTGGTTTACTTGGTTGGTTGAGGTGTGAAGTTTTTTTCTGGTTTTGGTGGGCTTTTTTCTCTTAACAGTATTTGTATAGCACTTCATTCCTGCTCCTTCCATAACTGCACTAAAAATAATATATAAACTGAAAGGAATCACTCTGCCTGTTGCTGAAATTCACTGATAAAAGGCAACAGATGTTGAATAACACGAATCAGCCACTGAAGAGAGGACAAAAAAAAAAAAAAAAAAAAGGAAGAAAAATTAATTTGCAAAGGCATCCCAGGACACAGGATATTTATACATCTGCATCAGCAGAGCCTCTGAATTCAATGGAAATGACACCCAGCATCTAAACTACATTATATTAACCATCAGTGCAAAGTGTGCCCATGTGCATTAAATTGTTCATCTCTAAGAGAACAGGGATTCATATTAAGAAAGAAGAAACAGCATTTTCGAAAGCATCAGAAGAAATCAAATTGCTCTTCCTTGTTGCTGTATCACCCAGTCGGTGTCACTTCTCTGTGGAGGAGGCTAAGAGAGGAGGAGCAAGGCAGGAAAGGCACATTTCAGCTCTCCTTTTATCTGCTCCCGACTGCCAGAACATAGGACGGAATCCAGTCTCACCTGAAAGCTCAGTGGCTCTATGTTTCCTATGTTAGTTTCAGAATAAACTGAAATTTGATAAATGCAGCATACCCTTCCTGACCGATGGCAGATGCTCTCTCTGCCAACTGATCATCTTGGTTCAACACCAGCTTTCTTTCATGTAACTTACATGGTTTTAGCACATTCTCCCCAAAATAACTCTACTTCAAAACTGGAGAAGAATAGACTCAACATACTTAGTACAATATATCAAGTAATCAGCCAGAAGACTAGGACACATTAGTGTGTTAAAAAATCACTCATAATTATGAACTAATGGGAGTGTAAGAAGCAACAATTACTTCAGTACCAGGTAAAGACACATTTCCAAGCTGTGGAAGAAGGTTGGAGCTTTTTTTTGAACCATCCTTGGTTGGAGCTTTCCTGGGGCCACTCCACATAAACCTGTAACTACAGCTGTTGTACATGACAGAGTGCTATTCCCAGTACTGACAGTGAGATTTTTCAGGCTGTTTAATTGATAAAACTCAAAAGATCTATGATCTTTTAGTGTCCTTATGAACTTTTCACCATCTACAGGTAGTTAATGAATTAACAATACTCCTACTATAAAAACAATGGGATTTTTTCAAAGGTTTTAGGGACCACAGTTTGAAAGAGGGGTGCTAGGCATTTCTTGCAGCAAAAATTATCTTTCTTCAGCGTCCTGCTATGATTCACAGCATATTAGTTTTGTCACCAGGTAGGAAGTGATAAAAAAGGGATTTTTACACTGATACTCACAAGTCATTCGAGCTTCCCTGCTCACACTATACCCAAGTGGGGCAGAAAGAGTTGCAGCAGAGGAAAAGCAATCTGACACGTACATAGGGCTGGGCAGCTGAAAGCCATAAGCATCATCAAAGCAAGGGGGAGATTGCAGCATGAGCAACGTTAGGGTATGTTCTGAATCTAGGATAAGGAGATTTGAGAGGGAATAGATAAAGGGATGCAGAGAGATAAACACATGTGCATGAAAGCAGGAAAGATTATGAAGGACACAAAGCTGACTGGGCACCGGAAAAAATGGAGAGCTGGAATGGGAAGATCAGGACTGTGAAATGTTTCAGGGGATTACAGAGCAAGGGAAGGTGCAATATAAGGATAAAAATAATGACAGGGAAAGAGAAAGGAAGGGAGAAACCAAGACTTTGGGCACTTAATTTCTGCATGTAATAAAAATGCAATTTCAGGGCAAGAAAGCAAGAATTTTGCTGTTTTCTGCAGCCCTTTTCCACAGCAAGGAGCACTGATATCTGAGTATTTTATGTATAGTTGTGTGAGGCTTTTCTGTTAAGTGATTATTATGACTATTTTTATTATATTTACATGCCATTAATTTTCACGACTTTTTTTTAATAGTTTATAAAATAGCAAATTTACAAAATATATCAGCTGAATTACTTGATATTTAAAGAGATACTATATTAATCATGCCAACAACAAATCAGCCATGCTTAACATGTTTCCAAAATCCTAAGGAATAAGCACAAGTTTTTCAGTAGGAGCCAGAGAAGACAATATTCCTATTACCCATCTTGTTGCTTCTATACCAACTATGACAAATACTGATTTTGTCTATGATCTCAGTTTCCCTTAAAATTTAAATGCAAACAACTGTAAGTGTAGAGGTCCCTGTTTAAGACACATGTTGGGAACACAATTCTATTTTGATGAATCATGGGCTGCTCCTGACGTAATTCAGCACAGGGAGGTCCACATCTTCTGCATTAGGTTAGGTAATGGGATGAGTAATGGAAGTCCAGGCTAGGTAATTTTCAATGCGAATTAATAATTTTGAAGACCAGAACCCTATGTTTAACTTTTGCACTAGAACATTTTTTTAGTATTATCACAATAGACAAAAGGCTGAGCTCAAATTATGTGCTTTACTTTCATTTGAACAAATTTATGTGAATATTTGCTTCGCATTTTTCTCAGAACTTTTAGTAATAGAAGGAAATTTGTAGATGGCTGTAGATAGAAACCTGTGGATAGTTGCCAATTTTCTACCATTACAATGTCAGTCAGTAATAAAATAAAATAAAATCCTGCCTACTGTAAATGTTTAATACTGCTTTCTCATCCAAACAGAAATCATGAAACAGTAGACTTTTAAAAAGGTGCTTGACTAAAGCAGTGAATGAAGCCTAAATGGGAATAGAAAGGATAAAGCTGTCAGTATTAATGCACACATGCTTTTCACATGACATTGCCTTTATATTTCTAACCTGTTATGCAAAAAATGTCTCTGGAAAAAGAAAAGGTTTTCAACAGTTACGCCTTCTGGGAAGAAAGATTGTGATAATATCTTTGCAGAAAATACAATTGCATCACAGGAACAAACTCCAGAACATATGGCCTAATTTGGCCTAATTTGGCCTAATTTAATCTAACTCACCGATGAGAAAATATTTCCTTGTATGATTTCCAGTTCTCAGTACTTGGGCACCATTGAATAGCTCATGCAAATAGATTGAATCATCTTTTTTACACGACTAAAAATGAAGCGAATTTAAGGGATAATAAAAACAGACTGTAGGACAGGATTATCAGTTTAATTAGAGACTGCATTTTGAATTCCATCACATTTCTCTGAGTTTACTGCAAGACTTTTGAGTTTGAGACTTCATCAACAGCACACCCTGGCATTTCCATTGCAAATGCTGAAAACTGAAATCTTTACTGAAGCTTTTAAGGATTTTTCAGATTGTGAAGACTACAGAAGGTCTTTGGTGGATAGAGACTTTGGCTGGGAACCAGGGGTTGAACTTCAGGCTCTCACACACTTCCTCAGCTCCCCAGACAAATGAGGGGGATGGCAGCTCTGTTTATCTCTCTGGGCTGAAAGCCCACCATCTAGTTACTGAGATTAACCAAGATACTGTCTGTCAGCTCAAGTCACCACATGTATGTTTATAGCCAGCCGTGAACAGGAGATTTCACTCAAGTTTAAACTAACACCCTCTCTCTTCCTTTACCCATGAAAGCAGATCAGCTCACATGTATTTTTTCCCAAGTGACAAGAAGACCACATGCAGTAAGCATTTCTCAGATAAGGGGTTCTCAGATGAGGGAGAAGCTACCTTGATCATTTGTCATTTTATGAACATACCTTTATTATATGTATACAGAGTCTCAAATAAGAGATTCTTCTTGCCCGTTGCTCTGAACAATAATATTTTGGCCTTTCTGCCATTCTGTTCCTTTAGAAAATGAGAACTGACTTCTCTCAAGGGGATTAGAGCTGACACTCAATAAAATGGCTGCGTTGATGAGTTGGATAGTTCCGCCTAGGAAGAATGAAATGTAAGTTGTACATGACATTTTCAACCTTCGTTGAACTTCCTGCAATTAAACACATTAACATTTTAAATTCTAATATTTTAACAGCTGCTTAGAGCTTTACACTGTGAGAATACCCTGATGCTCTGCAAGGAGTGAGTGCCAGTATTTGCTGTGTTCCCATCCTGGATCCCCAGGACCTTCCAAATTGGTTCAAAAGGTAGAGTTAAAATAATTCTGCATATCTGTCTCTTCTGGGTTTGCAATCTTTCCCCATCCATTCAAAGCGGCTCTGCTACCCAGATGTTAGGCACTATTTGTGTGCACCAGACTGGTCGCAAGTATTTCCATGCCACCTTTTGAGTACAAAAGGCCAAAAATTGACATCAAGCAGTGTGGTTTTATGACCTTCATTCCTCATCAAGACCCTAAGAATAAGTTCCGAATAATTTTTTTGGTTGCTGTTGATCCCAAACATTTCAAATGTATGTACTTTAAGCCTGGTGGAAGAGAAGATTTCATTTGACAGAGATTTCAACATGGCACAGCTCCTTAAGACACTAAATACAGCTTATGACACAGTAATCCTCTGAATTCAATGAGCTCGAGATGAGTTTGGCTGTCCCAGTATCTCAGCACCCACAGATGCCACAGTGTACATTCCACGATCTCAGCACCCACAGATGCCACGCTACATTCAATGCGCTGAACTTCCCTGCATAAAGCAGTACATCACCTCTGCAGGAAGGGTGTGGGCATGAGATCAAACATGTGGGCTAAGGAGTCCATATCTAGGCTCCTAAAACCTACTATAATCTCTGTATATAAACACATACACAAAACTAGCCTAAGTTTCAGATGGTCTGAAAGTATTCCCTTACAAATGGCTTCTGGACTGTCAGTACTTCTGTGTGGGAAAAAAAAACCTCAACCAAACAAAACCCACCTATAAAGGGGCAATATGCAGGGGAAAGGAGGTGAAAAAAAGACAGCAAAACATCTGGGATCCACTTCTCAATGCAAGACTGTTGTGCTGTTTTAGAGTGCAGGACCAGTTATTTATTGCCTGCCAAAAAAAAGAAGACACCAGGGCAACTTTATGTGGTTCTTGGACACTTGACCGCCAAGCTGAACATCCAGAGCAGCACAGGTCTCCATTAGCTCTTGTGTCATGTCAAGATATGCTCTGCAAATACCTCAGATATTGCAGGACATCTAAAATTGCATTAGGCATCCATAGTCAAGCAATGGAGTCCTACTCCAGATGTGACATCTTGGTTATTTACTGGTCTCTGAGTTTGTGGGATTATTCAGGTTGTTTCCACTACCCCCAAATATCAATCTGTCTCAACATAAGCTACTTCTGTGTGTCATTGTTTCCTTCAAACAAATAGAATAAAGTCCTTTCAAAATTGCAAGTGTCTCAACTCTAACAGAAAAAATAACCATCTTTAGTGCACATCTACTTCTGAAGAGCAGCGACACTGAGTCAGACAACAGTGCGTTCATAAAACAGAACATTTGTAGCAAAGGGTAAGAAAAGACAGCACACTGTATGCAAGACAATACATTAAGATAAGCATTGTGCAAGTTACTTATTCCCATTCAGCTCATTCCAATTCTGTTTTAACAGTGTTTCCATATGTGTAGAGACCCCTTGAAAACGTAAGCAACAAAACGTGAACAAATCTGTACAGGAAAAAGTCCTAAGATTTTATCAGGTCCAATGCTGATTTGAATAAAATGAGACACTTCTTGGAAGAAAAAGAAGTCAAAGTTTAAAAAAAAGTCAAGTAAAAGAGGGAACAGATCAATGAGATTAACACCTCTGATAGACCAGAATTATGATTTCCTAACTATGGTCAAAATCATACAAAAAAATAAAATGGAAGACAATAGTTATTTTAAGAAATATACAGCTGAGTGACAAGTCCACAGGGATCTACCCTAGCATTAAATTCCATTGCAGCTCTAGATTACATTTCTGCTGCTTGAGAACAAGAAAGGCAGAACAAACTCAGACAACACTATCTGTACTGCAACTTGCTCCAAGTCAAGCCCTTTGTTCTGCTCAAATGAGCAATGGACAGGCTATCACTGCTCTCTGACAGCACTTCCCCAGGCTGGCCTAATAATTAAAAATAAATCCAACTGTACCATGACAGTATTTACACAACATTTGTCACTGGGGAAGCTTTGGCGACTATCTTCTTTCCTTTTAATAGTTCATCTTAAAGTGTATGTTTGTGGCTTTGTGGAATCCCATCAAGAAGGAAAGAAAAGGTGCAATTAAGACATTGTGGGAAGCACTTGCAGCACCATCCGGAAAACATTGCTGGCGAATCAGTGGTACTAGAGATGTACTGGAAAGCCAGGAGAACATAGCTGGCTCCAAATCTGCAGGTACTAAACTTCGCCAGGGATGAACGCTTTTTTGTTTTTGTTGTGCCATTAGGGCATATTCTCTCCTGCAAACTTTTCTATGACATTCAGTTTCACCAATCCTTGACTACCTATCAATGCCTGAGATCTGTCACCTACAAAGCAGGACTCATAAAGCCTAGAGGGAGATTTAATGGTACTTCATGCAGCATTAAACAAGGAAGTTAAAAAAAAAATTATCTGAGACTGAAGCAATCTTTTTTTAATAATGTCTGTTCCCCTCTGGTTCTGTAGCTGTTTCTTGGCCAGAACAAGGGTCAAAACAACTTTTTGAGAGAGTTTAGATGTCACATGAAAAACAGCACTCGTTCAAAACACAAAGTTATCTTTTTCTAAGGTCTCTTGATTTTCTGCTCGGATCCATTATCTTCAATTAATTTTTATTCTGCATGCAAGAATAAGCACTCAGGAAGGTTTGAGTTGGTTTTCTTAACACAGTGTTTCACTCTTTTATGATTTCTTTTAGGCATATTTCAGGTGTTCTAATTCATTAAAATTGAGCTATTTTCAAACGAACTGAAACAAACAAGAGAACTGTGAATAGCTAAACTTTAAAAATCGCTTTCAACACAAACAAGCCCACTGATATTAGCAAACCTAACCCACTCATTTCTTGACTTGTCTTCTGTTTGCCAATTAAGAACATAACAATACATAGCTGGAATTTTGCTCCCAGGGCTGGTCTTTAAATAAGGTTTACGTTTAAGGTTCACCTACTTCTCTCTCGCTACTACCCGACTTCTCTGCTCTTCTATCTCATGAATGGAGCTAGTGAGATCATGCTGACCTGACTGCCCAGAGAGGCAGCATATTTGCCCCTTTTCTTACACTCTCTTACACCTTGGCCCTGTAGAAACATGTCACACCATTTCAGAGGTGTGACCCCAGAGGGTCAATGACCTGCAACTCTCTCCCGGTTCCTTTTCTCCAGGCAAGCTACAATAATACAGGCACTTTTCTGGCTCTATTGATCAAGCAGACACATGGAAAAATTTTCATAGCATATAATGGTGGATTTACCCATCACCTTTCAAAATAGAAGTTTCCACATCCAATAATAGATTTTAATGTAAATAAGATGTTCACAGTCATACTGTTTGTGTATTTGGGATAGAAATACGGATGCTGAAGAAAGGACAGCTACACAGATAGCAGATGATCTCTATATTCTCTCTATACACAGAAAATTATGGATGGGTGTATACTCTACAACCAACATTACTCCTTTCCCTTTCCTAAAAATAACAATCACCAGAAGCAGCAAGGACCTTGGTAATAGAATAGAAAGTAAATTTTTAGGAAAGCTGGGAGGAACTGCCAGTACCCTGAAGAGCATCACTAAATCTTAACAAACTGGAAGTACACTTTAAAAAAAAAAATAGCTTTTACTCAAGTTGATCATAGGAGGGAATTTGAAGCAGAAAAATGATCTGTAATGTAAACAGAGTTCCTCCAGAGTTTCTTAAGGATAAGAAATAACTGAATTGGTAGTACAAAAGGGCACAGGTATTTCCGTGGTTCTACCATCTACTTGTCAAATATGTCAACTGTCTCAGGTTATTGGAGTGAGGGCAAACATCTGACCAGGAGGACATAATCAGCCGTATCTCCTTTCAATCCACAACTGGACAGCTGTGATCAGCATTAATCAGTCTGAAACAGTACATTAACTCCTTAGGAACACAAAACAGTAGCTTTTCCTCTCTACAAAAAACCATGTTCACCACAACGGCCAGGATCTCCTTTCCAGCTTTAAGGCTTGAGGAGTTAAGAAGGGTCAGATACAGAACAGCTCTTAGAAATGCCCTTTATTGAAAAAAAATTGCATATATGTAAAAAATGCAACTCTAAATTGTTGTAGCAGTCTCCGCTGGCTACCAAAAATTCAGTCATTATTTTCCCACAGTTCTGTAAAAGCTGGATTTTATTTCTTAGTCAAAATGTCACAACATTTATAAAACAAACAGAATAAGAAAAAGCATGCCCATTTTCTTTATATCTTTGACATATTTCCATCATAATTTATATTTTATTTCTGCTCAGGACTTTCAAATGACATTTGAAGTTCAAAAACTTTATAATGGAAGGAAGATTATCAAATGGAATATTTAAAGGGAATTTATACAGCATTGCAGACATTAGAAAAAAAATCTTTCATGGAAATCAGACAGCAGGATAAGGAGATCATCTTTTAAACAGATCCTGTACTACATGTTTTAAAAAGAAGGCATTGATTTGTTGAGACTATTAGGGAAAAGAATCAAACTTATTTACAATGAGTGATAATTTTTTTTATATTTAAATAAACATTTCATGCAGCTTTAACTGTATTTGCACAATTGTTTACTGTTTTCCAGCAGGGTATGATAAGATCTACTTGGGGAATCACAGAACGGTTGAGGTTGGCAGGGAGCTCCAGATATCCTCCCACCCAACCGCTCTGCTCAAAGCAAGGTCACCTACAGCCATTTGCTCTGGGTCGTGATCAGCTCTTGGATATCTCCCTGAGAGGTGATTCCACAAGATCTCTGAGCTATCCATGTAAAGTTTCCATCTATCCCAAAAGTTTGAACAACAACAAAAGAATATTTTTTTCTGCATGAATAGGTTTTCCTGTATTTTTTTTTGTGCCTGTTACCTCTTGTCCTGTCACTGAGCAGTCTAACTTTGCCTTCTATACACCTCATCTGATATTTGTATACATAAATAACATCCCACTGATCCCCCTCCCTCAGGTAATTCCCACTTAAAGATGATATAAATCCCTTCTTTCAAGAGGGAAGTTATGGAAATCAATTCTAATCAGCGCATGTGGTCAGAGCCAGCACTTAGCCTGTTCTAAAGTATCACAGTACATGAGTGGCACACTACAGTAAAAATAGAGTCCTTTTAGGTCCCAGAATATGAGAAAAATACAACTGGTATAAAACCATGGCTTGTTCAGGCTGACAGGCAGAGCTGCACACCACAAAATGGACAAGCTGGTAATCAGGGGTGGCTGTGAGCATGATATATTCCAACCATGCTGTAGATGAGCACAGGGGAACACAGGACATTCACTAAGGATACTTCTGCTAACCTCAGATGTCAGTCTGCCTGAAATTAGTGGCAGAATTCCCGCTAACATCACTTAGGACAAAAATTTGTACCTAAGCCAGGCAGCTGGGAATAATGAACAGCGTGAGAGAAAGTTCAGATGTTTTAAGTATCTGGACTTCAGAGTAGCATCTGTTCTTACATCTCTGCTCCAAAGGAGTCATCTCGGTTGAACCCAGTGAAATCTACTCCTTTTTCTTTAATGATGTGACATTCATGGGTTTGCCCTACAAATATCCCATAGATCACCTCCCTTCCTTCACTTTTAAAGTCGTGTCCCCTCTGCCAGCAGTTCATCTGCTCCTGCAGTGTTTGTGCATGAGGGAGCAGGATTTCCTTTTGAAGAGCAATGAAACCAGTGAATTTCAGTTTAATGTCTGCTAACTCTGTCTGGGATACACATCCAGCCTGCTCCTTCAGGACAATGCATTTGACAATGAATAGGTTTCCACAGGTTTAATAAAACTTCTGTTTCTAATATCCTAAATTACCTGGAGGCACTGAGACTGAGAAACTGAGCTTAGGTTGTGATTATGAGACCGTCTTGATTTGCCAACGTCCTTTGCCTGTGGTCAACTAGTTAATTCTGTCTCATAACTTTGCGCTACCCCCAGAAAACTTGTCATTATACTTGGAGTCAGAAAACTGAGAAACAATTTGAAAATACCTGTATGATGAGTTATTTTAAGGCTGTAATCAAAGAAAAAGCAGACAGGGCAGATTACCTTCTTGCAGAAGTTTCAAACTGCAGCTCTTTGCTGCCCTCTCTAGATACAAGCAAAAACTGGAAATCTGGGACAATGACAATGGAACTGCAATTCATTTCTAAATTTTAAACCGTGGGTTATTCACTAAAGGACATGCAGTGTTACACTGGTTTCAGTACATTAAATAATCTCAAGCACTGGATTTCCCTCTTTCCTCCCCAAAAGACACATTTACCTTGGCCTGGTTGTTTAAGACTGATACTGGTATCATACAGAAAAGTGTCAAATCTCTGTGTGCAATGAACTGTGGAATGTGCTAAGTCCGTGAACAAATGCAAACTTGAAATCTTCTCCTTTAGTTTTGTTCTACTGCTCTCAGCACTTCAGTATTAAAATGTGTATACAGAAAAGGCAAAGGAGAAAGAGGAGTCCACAGGAAATAAAGAATTGTTGTAGAGTTTTCCTAAAAATATTTCTCTCCATTTATATTCTTCTCCTTTTCACTTTAATCCTAGTGCTGATGGTGACTCTCTTCACTTCCTTGGGCAAATGAAATACTTACTGTATCACTGAGGTGTTGTGGAATGATCATTTGTAAGGCATTTTGAAGCTGAAAAGTGCTAAGTATTATTATTATTATTACAGATGAAAGGCCTGTTAAAACAAATATGCAAAGCTGCTCTTATCCTAAAACTTAAGACAAAAGTCTGAAATCCTGTAGGAATAAGTACTTAATAGACAGCCTTTCATTGGAACTGTTCTTGTCTTTGTGAAAACTGCTAAGGAAAAAGCCACTTTCCTACAAGTCAAACTGGATGCAAACAACCATCAGACTGATGGCACTGAAAAATAAAACAAACTGAGTCTGGACATTTTCTTACCCAGTGTGCCGGTTTGGCCAAATTTAGGAACATATCCTCTGAGAGAAGGCAGGTTACAAATCACCCCTCCCTCACCAGGTTCGGGAAAAAAAACTTTTTCCTCATAGGAAAGTGAAAGAGTTAAAAACTATTTATTTAACAAACACACGGGAAAAGGAAAATAATGCTAAATAATAAAATCTCACTGTGGAGAAAAAACCTGGGAAAGCGTTAGAGTCCTCCCTTTGGTCTCCTCGGAGCTGGGGCTTGGCCCAGGGCCAGGCCCTCTGTGCTTGGTGGAAAGTCCTCCTGATGTGCTCTAATATTGAAGGCAGTCCAGTGGAAAAGGGAGAAAATCTGAAATTCCAGGAAAAAACAAAAGTTCAACTCTCTGTCTCTCTCTGGAGAAAAAGAAGCTGAACAACTGGCCAAAAGCCGGCTGGAAAGCAAAGCTGCTTCCTCCCACTCCTGCCGCTGCTGTAGAAGCGAGAGGACTCTGCATCTCTGTGTCCTCGAAACATGAAAACAAAAGCTGCAAAACTGATTTGAAGAAGTTTTGCTCAGTTTTTCCTCCCCCCCCTCAGGCTCAGTTTAAAGGCATAGAAAGGCACAAAATTAATTTCTGGCCATGGGGCAGTAATACGGGATACAACATAAAGTCACCCCAAGACACCCAGTCAGATGGATGTATTTCTGACAACAGCACTTTTAATGCTAATTAATTGCCTTCTGGATGTGTCACCCACTGTTGCCCAGTCAACACTTAATAACCCATGACCAGATGAAGTAGAAAGAAGAAAGAACTGTCTGAATGCAGGGCATGTGCCCTGTGAAGGTGTGAGAACAAATGGCTATTAAATCTATTTCTGGAAAAAACAGGCCTTTTCCAAGAAAACATCAGACTCTTGCAGCCTTCTGCATAGTGTGAGGAAAACAGCCCCTATAGCCACAAAGTGCAGCAAACACATGGAGCACTGGAACTTTTCAGAGGGTTTGTGTGCCCTCATTGTGAGGGGAAATGCTGGCAGAAAATTTCTTTGAGTGCAAGTCTTTGAAGAAGAAAACATGTCTTGTGACACAGGTGTTAGACTTGTTTAGTGCTATGCCAAACGATGGGGATGATCTTGGGAAAGGATGACTTTTATTACTTAAGACTTCGATTTTTCTTTGATGTCTGAGGGACAGAATTTCTAAATTCTAAGCTTCATACAAGTCTATTGCTATGATACATACTCTTAAAGCTTAATCCTATACACAAGACTGAATCCTACAGAAGGCAGAAGACTTTTCCTCAGACTGCCTTTGCTGTGAACTACATTGCTCTGGCAGCTGTACAGGGAAACACAAAGAGCTTTCTGCCCCCTCACCAGTGGCCAATTACCCACTGCACATACCACACGGCTCTGTCCTCTTTACAAACCTACCTCAGAGCAGTTGCACAATCCCTCTATTATAAATATTTTAAGAGGATAATTTTACACATTAGATGTATAAAAGATACATCTATAAGAGACATTTTCCTTAAGAAACACTCTTGCTACCACTGAGACAGGGGAACTGCAGTTAATAATTAATACAATTCACTCACTGCTCTCTACAGGATTAAAATATCAGACACTCCTGACAAAGGCTTAACAGAGACTGAGTGCACAATAGTTTTTCTAAACTTCTGGAATACCACTAAACAAGACTGTAAGGGCAACTACAATTAGAGCTTTCTAAAACTATATCTTAACAGCACCATACTGTTGTATGATACCTCATTGCCTCTCCACAAAAAACCACTAAGAAATGGGTAGAGCCTTTTCAAACAGACTTCTCTCCACCTACAGGCTGAGCTGTACCAGCCTATCAGATGTTTTTTCAGTACTGGGTTTGATCTTATTCTGAAACCAGGGCAGGGGTACTTATCATTACAAAACTGTACAGTCACAGAGACACATTGAGATATCTAATTTGTAAAATTCTTGTGAGAATCAGATAAACCAGTCTGAGTTGAAAATGCTTGAAATGTCTTTTCAAGGCTGATTACTCATATAAGAAAAGGAAATGGGAGAGTGACTTTTCTTGCTTTAGTTTTATAATGTTTTCAGGGGTAAATAGTAAATTTCTCCTGCAATTCTCTAATAATTCTTATTTTCATGATATTAATATAAAGCTTCTTCTGGGGAAAAAAAAAGACAAAAGAAACAAAATAAGAAAAGACAGTATTTAGGTCATTAGCATATGCCTAGCACTGTCACAGAATACCTCATGAGGCAAGATTAAACAAGACACTTTGAAAGTCCTTACTGTGATGATAAAATATGGTTAGCTGCATCCATAGTGATCTGGTGAATAGAGGTAATTAGCTATTAATGCAAAATTTGAAAGAACTCTTTAAATACCTGGATATTTCAGTCATCAGATACCAGTTAGTCAAGGATACAGCCCATGAAAAAATAATGCCAGATTTCCTGCTTTGGTGGCTCTTCACTGGCTGTAATGCAGCCACAGAGGCTGTTACACTACAATCTCCCCTGCTCTGGGTCATTCTTATCCCAAACCTATTTCATAAAGCTCCAAAAAGACAGACATTAAACAGTGCCTGCAGTGATTGCTGGAGATGGATAGGTAGGTACCACCATTCTTTGGGAGATTAGGTTTCCCAAAGCAGAGGCAGCCAGCCCAGTATGGAGTCAGTGCTGCTCAACTTTTGCTTCTGATCCTCACATCAGTCTGGATCTAAGTCCTGGGTCTCTTTCAGCATTGTTCTCTGCCTGGTTCAAAGCTGTCCCTACTCTTCCTGTCTGACTCCACTTGCTGAATGCACGTTTCGTGCGCCAGATCTTGTGCCTTGCCTCACCCACAGCAACTCTTTCTGGTCTCTGCTATTCATGATCCTGGCCACATGCCCAAAGCCTAAACCTTAGGTTTCACTGTAAGTAGCTGCATCATTAGAGTTTCAGTAGCTTAGATTACTTGGCTGGAGAAATCTTCAGTATATAGCAAGAGCACTAATAATCATGTCTATAAAGAATTTTGATACAGTTAAATTCAGCTTGATACAAATGTGATACTTTTGACTTAGTAGTCACTGGCAAAGGTTTGATGCCTAGGAAAGCCAAGAAATGTGAAACATTTCTCTAGAAGTGTGACTGACCTTTGAAATGCTTCTTCCCAACAGAAATTTCAGTAGGGAACAGCCAGAACAGCAATTTCCTTTTCAAAAAGAATGCCCTGCTTGTTTTAGGACTACATGACAATGGGAGAGTTTTAGATCTGAAGGAATCCCAAGGGTTTAAAAATTTCTCAGTCTTTCTCTGACAGACAGAATAAGAAAAAATACCTCCTATTTGGGCACATGTTGCATAATTTACCCAAAGGGACATGGCATTTCCTAAGCTTAATATTCATACTCTCAGTGCTGTTTCCTATGTTTCCCTTGAGAAAATGAAATAAGAAAATCCCAAACTAATTTGGACCTGATTCTCTGAAATTTTGAGCCTAATGTAGCCATTGAAGCCTGTTTCTTACATCTGCTCCCACTGGTGTGAGTGATTACAGAATGTTTATATGGAGAATCATCAGGCTCTTACAGGCTGCAATTATAACCCATGCACACTCTGCCATGACATGAAGCCTGTTTCTTAGACGTTTGTTTCCTTGAATTGTCCTCTCCACACAGGGAAGTCATTCAGATCTGAAATTCCAGTACAGTACTCTAAGCAGCAAAATCCTAGAGATGCTTAAAAATTAATTTTTAAAATTAATTTTTAAAGCAAATATTCCTTTTAAAAGTAATTCCAAACCAAGGTTTCTTCTAAAAAGCACACATTGAGCATCACTTTACCTACTGCATGTGTTCCACAGGGCTATATACATTGTCACAGAGCTAACCACAGGCCCACTCTCTGATAAAAGCCATAATTAATGGAAATTAAACCTTCCATTACAGTCTGCACTTCTCAAAGATCAAAGAATGGCCTTATAAAAGTCTTTTCTTGGGGATGAGGCTGGGATGGGGAGGCTCAGCATGAATGAGCTAGAATGTCTTTATACTTGCATTTGTCAGTGCAGGTGGCTTTAGGCTATGAATTGATCCAAGAAATTACTGTTACTATAAAAGCAAAAAAAAATTTGCCTCTGTGTATAAATATCAGAAAGATGACATAAAGTATGTGAATTATAGAACTGTAGAATGGCTTGGGTTGGAAGGGACCTTAAAGATCCTGTTGTTCCACCCTCCTTCCATGGGCAGGGACACCTTCCACTATCCCAGGTTGCTCCAAGCCCCATCCAACCTGGCCTCGAACACTTCCAGGGATGGGGCAGCCACAGCTTCTCTGGACAACCTGTGCCAGTGTCTTGCCACCATCAAAAGGAAGAATTTCTCCCTAATATGTAATCTAAACCTTGACATACTGGCCACACTTGATGCAGTCCAGGACCTCTTTGGCTTTCTGGGCTGCCAGTGTGTATTGCCAGGTCATATTGAGCTTCTCATCAACCAGAAATAGACTTAAAAAGTGATTAGAGCAAATGCACAGAAAAATACATTATGGCATTGACTTCTATGAGGGAAGGAACAGAATATTTGACACAGCTAAATATCTTCTCCAATTTAAATTTTATGCTGTGGCTTCAAAACCAATTAGACTATGCTACAGTCTGATGATTTTCCAAATTACCCTTTTTAAAACAAAAGTAGTTTTTGACTAACAGAGGCAAAGGAAAACTGCAACTATGGAGTTTATTTTAATTTTTATAGTGTTTATATCTAGGGCCACACCTCAGTAAAACCATTTAAGCATATTTGTAAATTCATGGACACAAGAAGCTCCTACCAGATCCCTATTCCAAGATAATGGCTTTTGCATTGACTTACCTGAGACTGAAAAGTAACTTAATGGCTGTACTTGTGCATGATAAGAAATATATATAATATACATGCTCAAATTTTTGTCATTCTGCTACAAAACTCCATAAATTTAATCAAACATAAGCTCATAATTCCCAGGGGAGGAAAACAGCAGTGCCACAACATCAGCATATAGTGGGAATAAGCCAATAGAGGTCAGCAGTACACAACACAAATGTCTTTAACAGCAGTCCATCAACTAGACTTAGCCACAGTCATAAAAAATTCTTAACTGGTATTTGGCGGAAATTTTTCTGAAAGAAAATTGAGCTTTTTTTGGTAACAAAAAGCATTTTCCTATTTTGGAAACCATGAGTATTTCCTCACTCACAATGCACATTGCAGAGCTTCACAGTTTGACTCATGCTCCTTTTGTAAGCTCTTATTTGTGCCATTCCTTGGATGTTGGCCATACAAAGGTTAAATTTTCAGTTACATATCTGAGAATTTCATTGCAAGAGGGCTTAGTCTGGTATAAACAGATATTAACTCAGACACCACAGAATTCATCTCCTTTACTTTAGAAAATAACATTTTTCAACCAGAGAAATTTGGCTCTTTTTTTGTAAATTTGGTATTTACTTATCTGTATTTCCAATTATGTCATAAATTAGATTTTTTTTAAACTAAAATCATCTTTATTCTTCATCTTGATTTTCATCATGTGTGTCTGCTTCTTGCAGATAAGGATTTTGGATACACACCTGAACTCTGACTACACAGGTTTAGAAGTTTTTTTTAAATTTTAAATAATTTTGAGGAAAAATAACACTTTAAAATATTCAGAGATTGTTATGAACAATAATTCTGCTTTAATTCAACTGTAATTTTCATTTATATCCTATGACTACAAAATTGGGAGAGACAAATCCCTTTTAATGGATACCTACTTGAAAAATACTACATTTTATTTGTCCAAACAAGTGGCTGCCTGAAGTCTGGCAATCACAGATTATAGCTAACAAAAGGAGTATTAAGCTTGGAAAATAACAAAGGCAGCATGAAAAGCAACAGCTTAAAACAAAGCCTTTAAATAAGGCACAGAAATAATTACTTTTTTCGGTGGGCAAGATTGTTGAAAACTAATTTGCCACCTGCTATCATAGAACAAGTCTTGTTCATCTTAATAAGGAGGTAGTTAGACATGTGCCTGTACAAGTTAGCAGATATTTTAACTTGATGAGGGATAAGAGTACCCAGTGAAGCAACTGCAGAATGAAAGTTTTCTGCTTCCTAATTTACTACACACGTTACCTCCTAATGTTACAGAAATAAAGCAGGGGTTATTTATTTAAAAAGCAGGATTCCTTTAAAACACTGAATTTTGTTAGCATTTCCTTGGTATATAAGCTTATATGTAACTTATTAGAATAATGAAATCCTACAGGTTTCAGCAGTGGCATTACAGCCACCGGTCTCCTGAATGAACACCAGCTTCCACAGAAACAATGGCAACATTGCCAAAGTGTCCCAGGGAATTAATGGAGTATCTTCCATTAATCTTTGGTCCACATGCCCTGCAGGAGTTTGAAATTCAAAGATTTCTCTCTTTAAGTGTCAGAGGGCAAGGACAGTTGGAAAGATTATCATGATGCTGCGTGAGCGTTGCTCTCATCTCGAAGGATTTAATACACTAAAATAACAGCTCTGCAGGCTGTGGCCTCAGGCAAATTACAGACCTGGCAGGGGGCAATGAATCAAGATCAAAGTGACTCTAGGCCTTGACCATTAATGTTTTCCTTCCGTTTTGCATAAACCATGAAGCCACAACTAAGTTGTGAGAAGGATCATTTTGAGGCTGATCCTGCCCAGCTCAGAGATGGCAGGACAGGCTCTACTCCTGCGTTTTATGTACCTGGGATTTCACTCACCTCATGCCTAATTTACCCCATCTTAATACCAGAGTCAGAGCCACAGTGTATGGTCTTTCCATAATGGAGCTGTAATGACAGTCATTTGGAATACATTTATAATTATGAACTGAAACTGGCAGCCTTTATCCAGAGGAAAACTTACACTAACTTCAGTGACTGACTTCACTGGTAGTTTTAGGAAAAGTTGCAAGTTTGGCTACTGTAGTACAAAACTTTTCATTTTTAAATTGAATATAGGCAACAGGATTCAGCAGTACATAAAAACATCCATAGTTTTTCATAAACAAACATCCTTTGCTTATTAGCAGGACTCCTGGTTCCCTGTGTATGTACCACAGCCATTTAATCTTGGCTATATTCATTCAAATAGGTTCTTAAAATAACTACATTCAGTTATAGCATTGAATTTGAACTAGACAGCTATTCTGTAGAGTTTCAAGTATATTACCCTTCATTTCTTTTGGATTTGGAGAGTGACTTCATATGCTGGGGAATAAAATAAAAAAAAAAATAAATAAAAGCTTATAACGTTCCCTGGTAGTCGGCAGAATAAAGTTTTGTGGATTTTGTTGTTCATTGGTTTGGTTTTATTTTTTCCGGAAAATCTTTCACTGTGTGGTCTAAATTTTTTGTCAGCCTATCGGCAGGGAAATGACATTTAAAAGTCTAGTTTTATCAGAGCATTTAGATTTGCTAAATATTTTATTAATTATGAAAATATTATTGAGGTTTTAACTTCTTATTTATGATGTACAGTGTCCTCTCAAACTCTTTAAATACCAGACCTTCTTGACACAAAAACTCGACAGAGGTAATAATGCTTGGGTATAACAAGATTCAG
The DNA here is from genome assembly GCF_000738735.6 of Corvus cornix cornix. Taxonomy (NCBI): domain Eukaryota; kingdom Metazoa; phylum Chordata; class Aves; order Passeriformes; family Corvidae; genus Corvus; species Corvus cornix. The sequence continues at coordinate 10,724,995 of NC_047057.1, read as the reverse complement.
AGACTCTAAACTCCTGAAAACATTCAAAGCCAGGCTGGATGGGGCTCTGAGCAACCCAATCTAGTTGAAGATGTCCCTGTTCATGGCAGGAGGGTTGGACGAGATGGCCCTTTACAGGTCCCTTCCAACCCAAACCATCTACAAAGACTGCTCACAAAACACAGTTACAGTCTGCAAAGTTTAGCAAAGCCCTGTAATGTGAGCCCAAGTCATGAGCTGGGCTGTAGGGGGTTGCTGGACCCGAGAACACCCCAACACCTCACAGAGCTGAGCGTTGGGTTTGTATTGCTAGGAGCAAATGCACTTACATGGCTTGGGTCTCTGCAAAACATTCAAGGAGCATAGTAAATACCAGGCCTGAGAAACAGCACTCATCTCCTCTTCCTCTACAAATAAATTGCGAGTAATAAAAACCAATGTTATTTTGCTTAGATTTCTTCCTCTCCCCCTGCACTGCCAGAGTTGTTTTTCAGACACCTATGGGAGGGTATATCCTTGTTTGGATTGCAGGGAATCCCATAATCTCACAGGTGAATGCATCCTAATGAAGTAGAAAGATCGACATAATCCTTGCTTGCAGAGCAGCATCATTTATAATACTGAAAATTCCTATTGTAATTTTCTTCTTGACATGCTACAGTCTCACTTCAAATTCCTTGAATTCAATGAGGGCTTTTGTTTTGTTTTTTTTTTTACCACAACCATCTATTTTAATTTTTACTAATTTTTTTTTCTTAACATTTACTCCAGTATGTCATGCTCTGTTTGAGAGCAGTAATTGGTTCATTCCTTCAGGGAAAAAGCAAAACACAAGCAAATACAGTTTTTGCACACAACAGGCACACACATTTTTTGCTTTAAAGCAAAAATAAATACCCTTTACATCCTCTAAATATTAAAACCACAAAAATCTTTGCCTGACTGAATATAATGTTAATTGGTTTAGATTTATGGTACTCTTATACCACAGTTTAATAGTGTTTCTTACCAACCAAGCGAGAAATCTTAGCTACCCTAAGTAAATAATATCAGCTACTGCAAGGCAAGAAAATGCTGTTCTGGTTACGGCAGTGGACTAAGATTAATAAGGTCTTAAATTCCAGATTCTGTCACCTTCTTGCTGTGTGACATTAAAAAGGATGTATCTTCATGCCCTGCCTTTAGTTCCCTTCTATAAAACAGAAAAAGTAAGAACTGTAAAACTACTGGATAGAACAACATTCTGTTTTTGTGCTGAATCACTGGCTTGTATAGCGGGGCCACAATGTTGGTTAGGGCTTATCTGCCATAATGTAACAATTAATAAATGATAGCAATCTGTGCCTTCATGAATAGAATTATGTTGTGGGTTTAACATAAAGGGAGAAATTCTAGTCAAATAAAATTAGTCATGTACAAAATCCTGGGCATGTTTTGCACCTGTTTTGCTCTTCATAAAAAGGTAGATAAATCACTGTAAATGCTTTCTCTATTAATGTTTGCTTATGGATTTATATTTCCAGGTAAAATTGCACTCAACTGCTGCCAAAAATAAGATACCACGTCTGATGTGGAGGAAGAGGCCAATAGTCATTTTATTTTCTTTACAATGTGCTTTACTAATCTCACTCAACCTGGAAGGAGAAAAGACTGTAGTGGATTTGAGGGCCACAGATTATATTTTTTAGGTAATTTTTCAAAAGTGCTTAAATATTCACAAGAGTTCATAAAAGCTTCAGAAAAGATAATAGCACTCCAAAGTATTAAAAGGAGTAAGAGAACAAGCAGTGGAATGCATACAGAGCAATTAATTAATTGCTTTGCACTCTTTCTCGCTGTTCCTTCTAGCAAAATTTCCAGCAGTAGCCAGGATGAGTACAGTAATTAATCTTTTTTATCATCTGAGATCAGCATGATTACTGGGCACACCTTTTAAGTGGAAATCTAGTCTGACATCCTGCCCCTAATTACTCACAGTCATGATTAAAGTTGGTGATAGAAAAAAGAATAATTGCACAACACAGATTTGCAAAATTCCACTCAATAAAGGGATTCAACCCAGAGATCAACATCAACATTTTAGTCACAACATCCTCTGTGTAAAGTCAGCCAAAAGCAGGAAGGAACTAGAAGTTAGATCTGACAGTATTCAAGGCGATACTGAAGAAGCAAAGACATCAGATCGGCTTCCAGCCACATGGAAGGTAGCAAACACCTCTTACACATTGCAGAATCTGAGAGACCAAAATGAAAACATTTAGGAATGCAATTCATGGAGATGCATTTGACATAACTCTATGTTTTAATGAGTCATTTTTAGAGTCAGGTGGTTTGACAGGCCATCACACAAGCACATGAATGAATCATAAGCCAATTACTTTCTTGAATCACTGACTAGGGAATATTGTCAAACTCTAATTTTTTAGTTGTGTTATTTATCTGGATGATTGTATCATTTATTTCAACAAAGGTAAATCAATTTTCAGTATTAATGTAACAAAAGCTATCACACAGGATGCTTGATGCTGCATGTGCTACGAGGAGCACAGCTGTGTCATGGCAGCCTTGGCTATCACCTTTGTGCTGGTGCTTAAAGGGGTCATGTACAACAAAATTTCAAACTACTTTAACTTAAAACCAGGAACTTGTGAGAAGCCACTCACTGTTCAACTACTGTGAAGTACCTCCCAGTCCTATCTAAGTTTTCTAGGAATATAAACATTATTTTTGCTGAATAAGAAGGAAGCAAGGCAGGTTTATGCAAATCAACTGATTTAAAATATAAGCAGTTTAAGACAACCCCAAGTGGTGTTGCCTTAAATATTCTGATTTACTTGTAATAGTACACAGTTTATAACAATAAGTGAAACAGAAGACTGAGAGCTCGATCCTGCAACATATTCATGTGATTTCAAATGGAATAATCTGCAAGACTCAGAATGTGGAAAAGATTTCCAATCCTAGGTAAGCTTACTTAGTAAATACACAATTTTATGGTGACACAGACAGACTGATCAATTGCAAAATTGTTCACATGTTCATCAAACTTAATTCTTACCAGAAACTGATAGTCATGTGACTAAGTTTCAATAAATTCACTTTTAAATTATTACTGTCATAGCAATATGAGTCTGAATTTCAGTGTAGCACTGACTGCCAGCCTGGACTGACAGTTCCTTACTCTTGAAAAGCTGTCTTCATTCCTAAAATTTAAATATAATGGGGAAAAAAAAAAAAAAGCAACCTATCATGTCCCAGCCATTACAGTGTTCTCCACAATTCACCATATCCTAAGGAAATTAAAAAACAAGAAGGATGGCAAATCCAGACAGAAATCATTACCCCAGCTCTCTCATTTTTCTCCCTAAAATTGTGGTAACAAGAAACTACACTTGCATGCATACTAAAAAAAAAAAAAAAAAAAAAAAATAATTAAAACTTACTATTCTGAACAAGAAGTAACACAAAATTAGCTTTCCAGACAAGCTCAGATGATTTGTACAATACTAGACAGAGTAAGTAAGATCAGGAAATAGATCAGAAATTTGTTACAAGCCATGAATACAAAATTATACACTTGGCTTCTCATAACACCATCTTTTGAATAAGTATTAATAGTAATGCCAGACACTTTAGCACACAAGCTCTAGCAAAAAGGCTCTGAATGTAGGTGAACCTAAGGGTAAAGAACGGATCTTTATAGCTAATAGGAAACATTTTCAGGAAACTGTTATTAAGAGTGCTATTAAGGGGTGTTCTGGTATGGTACAGTGATACACTTTCACCTAGGACATGTCTGGAAGCACTTGTACTTCGGCAGTGCACAGATGTTCAACTTAGAATTGAGATCCCACTGTGAAAGGTAATAGGTACACAAAGGGAAAGATGTTAGGCTGGTAAAATGTGCATTTTGCTCCCCATATTAGAACAAGAGAAAAGGAAAAGCAGAGGAAAACAACAAGTGATGGCACAGCTCTGCAGTCAACCCTTCCACTGTGCACTGCAGTTATTTAAAATACAAGTAGCTTTGGAACAAATTAGGGCTCCATGATCGTATGCTTTAATGGAAGGCATAAATGTGTCAGCACTGGAACTGGTAACACATAGATTGATAGAGCAACAAAATAAATGTCAAAGCCCATGTGAAAAGCAAGAATGTACATGAGTGCACAAAACCACCTCGTCCTGACTGTTTTTATTGTGATAGCATAAGGGCAAGGGCAACTCTACCTGTCTCTGAAATCATCAGCCACCCTCCCTTGCTCTCTGATGGCCACTTGGCCTGTAGTTCACGGTCCCTGGTTTGAGTCAAACAGCTGTTTTTGCAGGATCAATAGAATAAATCAGAGTGCAGAGTCATCCATCTGTGAAGACAGTTTACTCTGTTTTCTTTGCTAGGAACAATGTTTAGATGACTGTATAAGAAAACTAAGTGAATTGTTTACGACAGCACTGGGAGCAAGCCGCCAATGCTGGTTTGTAATGGGATTAGATAAACTGAGGCTGTGACAGATGTGTCTCCCCAAAACACTTAAGATCTTGAGTCACTGCTGCTCTTCCCAGTTGCTCAGGCAGTTGCTATAACTAGATCACTGTAGTGGTTTGGTCCAAAATACTCATTACTGTTTTCACTTCCAGGACTATGCTTGCTAACCCATGACAATCACTCATTGGGAGGAGGAGTGTCTTACATTTTCTGGTGAAATACAAAAAAAGGAAGTTTGAAATTAAGTAATTTAAGCAACATTTAGGTTAAATTAATTTAAATTTAACCACTGTTTTGAAAAATTCTCGTATCTATTCCCATAGATTTCAGAATTTCCTAATTTTAAAAGTTATCACTTTTTCAGAGGTTTTCCAAAGCATTTTCAAGTATTTTAACTTAATTATTTGTTGATGTCACATTAAACTCACACATGATTTCTATTTCCACAAGAATCAATTCAGAAAAAAATCCCCATTTTCCAAACAAGATTAAAAGAATCCCACATTTTCAAATGGCATTTTCTCATCTCTCAGAACTCTGTTAGTAGTCATTGCTGGAAGTTTATCCAATATGCTTTTTGAAAATCTTACAAAACTAAGATGACAGATTGGTTTAGATGTGACATCCTTAAATATGTTTTTCTTTTGACTGCTATTATTTCTAAGCTTCACTCCTTATTATCAGCATCTAAGCCAATGTCTTCTGTTTTCATTACAGAGGTATTGAACACTTGATATGAAATACCAAAGCTTAAATCTGCTAATACAGATCTCAAAGAAAACTTGGAAGGAATATTCAGGCCTGAATTTGTGCCATTCTCTTATCCATCTGTTAGAAAAACTGAAAGGCCAGACGTTTCTTTGAGAGTTTATCCCACACTTGTAAAGTTCAGTGAGTCAACTACTATAGCTGTATTTCTGCAGATTTGGTAACACTTCGACACAATTTTGTTTCCTGCAGTAAAAAGACACGAAGCTATTATTTTACTGAATTTTATGTGAAACCAATTGTTTATTTTTCTACTTAGAGCACTTTATGTTTTGAGCATGGAGAAGCAGCTCAGCATTGAGGTATTTCCTCCTGCCTGGCAGCCCCTGGCCTGCAAAGAAGCTGCAGCCTGACACAAAAGCCACTCAATGGTGGGCCTTCAAAAATGCCCAAAAGATTGTCCTCAGTATTCCCAAGACTTTCTCTACAGTAAACTACTGCTCCATATTTCCCTTTCTCTGTTTCCACCATGGCTTCACCTCCTTCCCTGCACTTGGACTGTCCTGTTTGCACAGCATGACACAGGGAAGGGCAAATGCTGAGCAGTGACACTTCCAGCCACAGCACTCCCCATCCCTGCCAAATCCACATCCAGTATTTCCACTTGGTTTTGAGCCTGAGAATTGAGCCAAGTAGTTCAGCCTGTGCCATGAAAAGGTTTCACCAAAGCGAGGAAGTGGAAGAAGGTGAGGATTTGGACAATTGGGTTCTGGAAGTAAAAAGAGATGCAGGGAAGAACTATTAAATTAGTGTTTTGGCCTTCTGAGAGTACTGCTTTCATGCAATAATCATGCAAATGAGAGGATATTTTATCTATGTAGCCAAACACAGTCACACAAGGTTATAAACATGTCTGGGCTAAGATATTCTCCTGATTAGTCAATGTAATAAAAAAGGAGAAAGACTAATCTATGCAAATTAAAACATGTAGCAGAGCCTTTGTAATATCCAAAGCTGCTTAGTCAGGCTTCAGAAAGACAACACAGATTTTACGGCTGACACACAAAGCAGCACAGCTGGGAATTGCCTGCTGGGAGCTAAATGCTACCTGTAGGCTTTGGTATCTTTACTGCCTGTCACCTGGTGCAAAGTCTTAACAGTGTGTTCTAGGAATACCCTGGGCTGCTGCCAGCAGCCCTGCCAGACTCAAGCTAAGAGGCTTTGTTAGGAAAACTGGGTATTTGTTCTCTTCTGGTTTTAGATAGATGCAACCAGGGCAGGATTTTGATCCTTAAAAACTGAATATATTTTTAGTACAGCTGAATTTACTAATTTTGAAGGCATTATTGAGTAAGACAAATACCACTAATTTTGAAAAAGGACTAAATACTGGAAAATCTACAATAACAAAGCAAATGTTATTAAATAGTCCACTGTGGATGGTAAACTACTGCCCTGGTTAAGAAGTTCAAATACTCCTATGTATGTTCAGCCACATAGGATTAATTAGCAGGTTTTATTTTACAAGCTTTGCTGAAGTCTTCATAGACTATTAACTTGCGTAATCAATCTTGTCACAATATTCTGTTTGTCATATTTCTAGGATTATTGGTAACAGTAAAAAAGTAACTGCCAGCATTTGGGGAATTTGGATTGTCTAGATTCTAATAGAAGAAAGCAATGATGTTAAACTGAACCTCCTGGATGTGACAGAGAAAGATTATCAGAATAGTTTGAGCAAAAAGAGATCGTGACCTGCTGGACTTCAAGGTTTTGTGACATGTGAGTATGGGATGCATCCACCAAAATTAAATCCTGGTAATTTTCTTTTACTTAAATGTACTAAACATTCTTTTTCAGATTGAATTGTTTTGAGTATGTTAGGGAAAACAAACAAACAAAAACCAAAACAAAGAAAGCAAGAAACTAACCCACAAACCAAGCCACAAAGAATAGACCTTCAATGGAAAAGTGAATTGTTCTACATTGTTTCCTCATGATAACAATACTTTCAATTACATGTAAAACACAGCTGCTGTACTTGATGATAGACCCTTTTAAAATTGTCAGCTAAGTCAAACCACTGCACTGTGCATATTCCAAGTTCACACAGTGTTTGGCTTCCTTTGGGATAAAGGGGTGTCCTGGGTTGCAGTGTATTCTATTACCATCCCCATCAGCTGTTGAAATCAGGTGGGGCAGTGTTCCCTTGCCTCCTCCCCCCAGACTATCTTGCTGTTAGTTGCCCATCATTGTCCTGCCGCCTGACTCAGAGATAACTCCCTCTGGACTATCTTCTGTTAATGAGCCTCATCAACACTTGGCCTCATGACTCATTACCCCATTGTGAGATGCTCCACCCAGAGGGAGGAACCAAGCATCCCATCGTGGATATAATCTGAGGCTGAACACCAGAGATGCTGGCTTCCCACTGGATTTCCAGAGGACAGGAGCTACACAGCCACCACTGGACTTCCTGAGGAAGAGCAGACTGTTTTACTACAGGATCACTGCTTCAGAGGACTGCAGCCACCATTCTACCAGACTGCTACCACCACCCTGCCTAACAGGGTGTCAGGTTGTACCTTGACTCTGTCAGTTTGACAGTGTTTTCTTTTACCTTTTTTTTCCCCTTTTCTTTAATTTCCATTAAATTGTTATTCTGACTTGGTGCCTCCCACTGGTTTGTTTTCAAACTAGTACAAGGGGTAGAGGTCTTTACCTACTCAGAAATAAGTTTTTTTATTTAGCCAAATAATGCCTAAGTTATTCAAAACTGTACAGACAAGCACAGGCTATGTAATTAATAACAGTAATTAAAGCAAATTACGTATTAATGACTGCTTTGGGAAGCAAAAGGACTTGAACTCCCCATGGAACTGAGCTTGGTACTGGATGATTTTTAGGGTTCCTTCCAACCCAAACCATTCTATGATGTTTCATGATGTTTCTTGAACTGACCCTGAAAGTGAACAATTGAATGTTTAATCAGTAAATTCACTGTTAAGACAAACATTGCTTTTTAATGGTTATTTTACCTTCAGTAGAAATGGTATTTCTGCTGGTCCTTTAGAAAAGTAAATTACATAAATAATATCTGTACTTCAGTTGTTCTTTGTGAATGTGAAACAGGCATATGAAAATTTCTAACTCCAGAAAATTGGATTGCTTCCATTCCTCACAGCACACAAGGTCCATTTGGTGAGCGAGCTGGAAACAGCAGAGCTCCTTGTAATATTTCTTTAAAAAGCACATTTGTTGCTATGTCGTTAATAGAGAAATCAAACCCTGTAGGGCATGAGCACTAGTTTAATACCAGGGAGATGCATCGTCAATGACAAAATATTTCATAGTTGTATGGCTACAGGTGTGCTTAATGAGCTGTGCCTAGAGTCTGGAAGTGGGAAAAAAGAGCAAACATCATGACATAAAATGTTAAGTGAATGCATTAATCATATCTTTCAAGCGCTTTTCAATGGTCAAACTGAAAGTGTTTTCCACACTCTTAATAATTTCCTCTAAGAGAATCAAGGACTGGGCAATGAATTTACAGACACTGATCTATACACTATCAGTTCACATGAAGTAACTTATTAGAAACACTTGCTATTCCTTGGAGTGTAACTATGACCACCACAGTTTAGCAAAAAGCCAGGGCATCTGCAGCCTCTGAGTTCCTCAAAACCTTGCAAAGACACATTGTAAAAACTGAGATCACTGTCAGCTCAGCAAAGGCTGGAGGAAAAACCACATCTGAGTGCTCTGCTGTGATCCTGGCTGCAGTTTTCCTGGTCCTCTCCCCCAGTCCTCTCTACCTCTGCCTGTAAGTTTGTGGTATCTGCCTCTTCTGGGCTTTCTGATGTGAATACCTCTTCTGCTAAATGCCTCTGAGGTATCTGCTCTTGTCTTTGCTGTGCCTCCTTTAGGCAGAGAGTTTATCTTAGTTGGGCAGGTGGAATAGTCTGTCGGTGATAGGAGAAGGCAAAGCTGTTATTTCTAGAGCTGTTAAGGTTTACCCACAGGCTTGAGTCGAATTTGCATGATGCTTTAGGAAACCTCTTCAAGACTGAGACAGATCTCAATTTTATTTTCTCTTGCGTATTTAAAGCCAGAACAGCAAAAAAGAAAAGAAAAAAAAAATTAGGAAAAGGGCAAGTTCTGTCTGGATGAGGGAATCAACAGTTCAGCAGCAAATGTGAGGGATAATATAAACTATTCCATGGAGTAAAGACAAAGGCCAACTCGATATGCTGCAGAAGAGCTTCAAGGCATTGAGTGGAAAGACAAAATGAAATATAAACTAAAACAAAGTGATATATATAAGGAAAGAAACTGAATGCTATGGCTGGGTCTGAAATAGTTATCACCACAAAGGAATAAGGTCTCAAGGTTTGGGTTTCAGAGATAGAAACTCAATGACCATATCGACTGTTACAAAGTACTGATGGAATGAATGCAAAGTCCATTAGGCACAGTAACCAGAAATGAAATAAAGCAAAATAGGAAATATTACAGCAGAGGACACAGACTTTATACAATGGGACTTCTGAACCTGGAAAAGATCAAATTGGAGTGCAACAGGAAAGAAATCTAAGAAATCTGGAATGATAAATGAATAGGTAATACTTGTTCACTGCCTTCTTAAACAAGGACTAAGGGGCATCAAAAGATAGTATCACATAGCAAGTTGGAACAAAAAGATATTTCTCTATATAGCTTGCTATTAAGATGTTATGATATTACTGTCCAAAGGATTTACAATGTTTATGGCAGTTCACAAAACAGCTGGACAAGTTTATGGAAGAAAAATCCATTGACACGTATTGAATAGCAAGTCCTCTCCTAAAATTTATGAAATCTGTGATTAGGATGTGCTGGAAGCCATCAAAGTATTCTAGAGAAGTCTCACAACTAGACTATCCTGTCTTAAAGGCCTTGTTAAACACCTGTGGAAGGAACTGCTGAGGGTGGAGATAGATCTCACGTCTGGGTTTAGTACAACCAAAATCAGGTTACTCAGGTAAAAATTACCTACTTGTGTTCCTCGTTGAACACGTGGTAATTAAGGCTCTGTTTAGAACACCGCAAGACTGGAGCAGAATTTGAACTGAAAGAACAAGAAGTGCTTCTGCAACTGGAATACTGAAGATCTGGAAATGGAATTAGAGACTTGCCTGGTCATACAAACCAAATTCAAAATCCCCATGGGAAACTGCGCTCTACCCAGAGCAGGACTCGACAAAATTCTAAAACCTGGGTGAACAAATTAATTGTAGGCCTGCAGTAACTCAGGCTTACTACCACTGCATCGTTGTCTTATTGGAGTATTTAACAGCTGTCCAAAAATGAGGTTTGCTGTCTAACAATCCCTGTTTATTTGTGGTGAGTATCTTCAACCACCTGCCAACTACTTTTCCATGAAAGCAGCATCTTAGATACACATGCTGAACATGCATGAACCCTAATGCCTATAATTAAATGGTAACAGTTCAGCATAGCAAACTAAATCCAGCTCAGGGCATGGAGGGGATCTCAGACCTTTAACTGTATTGGCTGCAGTCTATAAAAACCAAAAGTTAAACTCATTTACATAATCAAGCTCTTGATTGACAGATTCCACCTCATTTCTGCCTCCTTAGGCCCTCCCTGACCATATGCTCTAGCCTGGAAGCAGAGGGCTGAGGAGCTCCCAGATCCCGGGCATCCCGGCTCTGGGACCCACAGGTCCCCTCTCCCTCCACAGTCTGCCAGGCCTTGGGCACATCCAGCCTTGGGGCTTGCTGACACCACTCCCAAGATATTCCACTTAAAGAACCCACTGGCAGGTTGCAACCTTTGCTCACATCCATGCTGGAGGAAGCACTGGAGCAGCACAGGGCTTGCTGTGAGAGCCCTCCAGCTTTTTCCCTGGCTGCAAGCACTGAGACCTATGGGAACAAATCTGGGGGCTGTGTTCTCCATTTCAGCACTGCACTTTGTTTGGGCTTTCAGGGTGGTGGTGGGGGAAATGCTTCCATTGTACCGAAGATTGAGGAAAAAAAAGAAGAAAAAAGGAAAAAAAAACAACTACCCAACACCTCACTAACCAAAAAACCCCAGATCTGATCAAACTTTGATTACTTGTACTTAATTCTGACCTTCACGTTAAATGTTGGAGACAATGCAGATAAACATGTAATTGTAACACCCTATGGCACCCACATAAAATCTAGACTCAATTTTGCAGAGTGAAGGGGAAGGAAGGAAAAACTGAAGAGAGTCCAGAAAAGAACCACAGGATGACCTGGGAAATGAAAAAAAGAGCTAAGAAAGTAGTTTCAAACACATCTGCAATTCAGCTAAACAACAGCTCATGAAGGGACTTGGAAACAGTTTTCCAAGGGACAAAAGCTAACATTGAACGAGTTGTTTCTCATCAGCCCATGTCTGTGCAATTAACTGAGTAAAAGACAAAGACGGAAGCTGAGCTCAGAGTTATCTTCACAGCTTTCTTAAACTGTGAAATAATTGCTTGAGGGGAGTTGTGGGAACTCTACCACTTCTGGGATATTTAAAAAACTACAGGGGGCATAATCCTAGAAACAGTATTTTAAGAGGGATTTTTAGTAGCAAGTACTTAACAGAGAAGTTCCATTAATTGCTTGTAGCTTTTTATTTATTAAAACTCAAAATTGCTGGGGTTGTCCAGTAAATTACTTTTGTGTTAAGTGTTCCCTGAAAGTAGCAATTTTTACAAGGTTCAATAATATTAGTGCCACCAGATTAACATGGTATTTGAGAAAATTTTCATGCAGCATTCAAAGTTTATTAAGAATCAACTGCTAAAGACAGCAGTTTACCCCAACTCTGGATTATATAAACTTATTTCTTTAATTCCCCATTTAGCCATTTAAAGCTCAATTTCATCTTATTTCAAATACTATATTTTTTTTTCTTCATCTTTCTGTTGCTCTTTTATTCTACTTTTTCTCTTGTTCTTTTAATCTATATTACTTTCTCTTTTCTTGTCCTCTCCTGCACATACTGCTCTATTCTGTATTTTTGCATCATTGGTGTCACATATGCCCTGCCAGAATCCACTTTTTGATTTTTTTTTTTTACCTCATGTGCCCTTTCATTTTTTTTTTTTTCAGTTATTCTCCAGTCTTTTTAACCCCCTTTAGAATTTTTCCTTCAATGCAATATTTGCATTGGTTATGCATTGGTTATTGCATTGCATTTGGTTATGCTGTGCAAAAGAACATCACAGTTCAAACAATTTTACCCAAACATGCTTCTCCTTATGGCTGTCCCTTCTTGTGGCTTCTGCTCAGATAATATACACATTTTGTTCAATTTTATTTAAATGCCACAAGGTCAGGAATAGGAACAGTCATTTAAAGACACCAGAAAGCAAATTGAAAGGAAATAAAACATTTCTGTAGGAAATAAGATGGGTCTTTAACTGTTATCTGTTAAGAGATACAGATAAAAAAGAAAGGTCAAAAATAGGCCTAGAAGTCATCTTTCAAGGACCTTTTTTGTTTTAAGAAATTGTTAGCTTTTTACTTCTAGCAGGTAAGTTATGATCAGAAGGTATTTCCCCTCACCTATTCCATCTTTCCACCACACACATTTTTTATTTTTATCTTGACCCAAAACCAATTCATACTTCTTCAAAGAGCTGTTTCTTCCTCTAAATCCTTTGGTCATTAATCCCTCATAAAGAGGGAATGCAGAGGCATCACACATTTTTCCCCCTACTCAGCTCTCCAACATTATTCCTTAACTCACCAGATCTTCTCTTGTCTCACAGTCATCACATCTACCTGAGAATTTAATACAGTAGACAGGCAAAAATCATTGTCTGGTTTTTGAGTTTTGTTTTGGGTTTTTTGGTTTTTGTTTTGGGTGGGGTTTTTTTGTTTTTTTCTTTTGGTTGGTTGATTGGTTTGCTTTTGGGTATTTTTTCCCCAGAACAGGATTGACACACTTCTGGCTTCATTTGAGCACCAAAAAAATACTTAAAAAAGCCTTCAACAGCAGCAGATTAGAACACCACCTTTACAAAACATAATTTAATCTCTCCCTGGCACAGGGAGCAACTCTTCTGATTTAAACAGCCATAGTTGTATCTGCACAGATTGCTCCGGAGAGAAGCTTGGGTGGCCCTGGCTGGGTGCAAGAGGCAGCTGGGGGTTGCAATGAATGTGACACAGGGCTGTCCCTTGGCTGCCATGGGTGGAATGAGTGTGACACAGGGCTGTCCCTGGCTGCCATGGTGGAATGAGTGTGACACAGGGCTGTCCCTGGGCTGCTGTGGTGGAATGAGTGTGACACAGTGCCATTCCTTGGCTGCTGCATTCTTCACTCCTGTGACATTTGCACACTCAAGCTCTATTTCAGCCTTTATACATAATTTCCCTGCTTGGGATAAAGATGTGGACAGGAGAGGCTGCTGGTTCCTGTTTCTTTCAAATGCTCAACCAGGATTACCCAACAGTCTATCTCTGATCAGCCAGAATAGCATAAATGTTGCCACTTTTAAAATCATAGTACTTTCCAAATACTCAATATTTTTAATGCATACAGGGATAGCTAAAATAATAGCATCCTAGAAGAAGAAAAAACAAAAGTAAAAGGAGGAAGGAGCAAATAGTAATTAGTTCCCCTTCAAAAGAAGACAGAGAAGAAGAACCCCATCTTAACACTGGTTTTCACACACTGATTTTCAGTCTCATTTCTATGCTGTTCTCTGATTAGTAACAGAGACATGCATAATATCTCAAACACACCCAGGTACATTTACTTAACTGATGTGCTTTAGAAGGTTCTTGATTTAAGTAAGAATCTAGCCCCAGGCAAGCGCCTCACAAGAAATGATTGCTAGTAGATGCTCAGCCCTATATCTTAGCTAGTAAAATTAAGTTGCTGTCGAAACAGATTAATCAACTATCATGCAGAAAAGACACAGATACACAGTGGCACTGTGAAGACAAATTACTAAACAAATTTTATGCCCAGATAACTCTCCATTTTTAATTCAATTATTTATTCATTTCAATGCCTTTATTCTAAAGGCAAATACCAGTTTCTACTTTCTTAACACCAGCTGCAAATACGAAATGAAAGACATTTTGTGTAAAGCTCACCTTCTCCAGCAAAGGTAGAAGATACAGAGTTATGTTGCAAAAAGCCTTACCATAAGCGTTTATAATGCCTAGAATAAACACAGACAATTACTGTTACAGATTACTTTAAAGCACTTAACAACAGACCTGCATTTTTACCATTATCCTTGTCCATTGTATTTAACAAGCAGCAGAAATTATAGCATGGCAGACAGCAAAACATTTTCCTGCTATAACCCCAGGATTAAATGATCCTGAGCAGCGACCTATGTGTACGTGAAGGGAATTTTTCATTTGCTCCTTTCTGTATGTTACAGTATTGGGTGATAACCACATCTTGCACCACTCTTGATGGATTTGCAGACTGCACTGAATTAGACCTGTTTGCTTTAATTGGAACAGTAGAAGCTGTTGCTCATGTTCAATGAAGCTAGGGACTTAGTATGTAACATCTTTCCAGACATAATTATATCAAAGCTGGGTCAAATTAAGAACTAAAGTCTTTAAATAGAGATTCTAAGGCTCTGTAAGTCCTGCTAATGGTTTATCTGTGTTTTTAAAACAGACTCTTCAAAAAATACAAAGTGTTCAGCAAAATCTGACTATAGGACATTTTTCGCAAAGGAATAGAATTCTTTTCAATGATTATTTTGCGTCAAAAGCAGACTGAGATGACCTATATCGTAAGGCAATGTACTTCTGGGATCATAAGAAATGCACCACCACCACCAGTCCCTGACCCCAAAAAATCCTTATGAATTTTTTTTTCCCTCCAAATCTGTGCCCCAAATAACACATTTCTGTCTTTTACGCAAGTAAATGTCACTGATTCATCTTATGCCCAGAAACTTTCATGAATATCTTAGATGATGCTGGAGGTCAACGTGAAAGAGAAGCTAGTGGGGACTCCGCTGTTTTCTACACGGACTTAACCAGCCTTGGATTATATCAAGGATATTTATGAGTTTCCTTGTTTAGTATCTTCAATATGATTAGCACAAATACTGAGATGGATTCTGAAAATATGTTCTAGGTTGAGTTCAAAAGGAGTCCCAGAAGAATATGATTTTTTTTTTGTTGCCCACTGTAATAGGGTAACAGTCTAATGACTGATTTGCCATATGATAGGCTGTGTGCTTATTTGCCTATATATATGAGCAGTTTCTACATTTTAAGTATAGAGACAGAACTGGTAAAGCCTTTTTTCTTTCTGTGTTCTGCTGAACTAGTGAAATCACTCAAGGTTAATACAATTAGATGACGGATAAAGTTCTTGATGGATGGGACTGCAGTGACACTGAAAAATGTGGTGCTCGTTCCATTAAGAGAGATTTCTGCATCCAGTGCAATTAAGGGAGGTACAGATGTGAATATGGGAGTAGCTGGAATAAAAAAAGAAATGGCTTCATGCATCTGTAAACCTCTATAAAAGACATTTGAATTGAGACAAATACTGGTAGAGGGATCATCTTTCTTCTTCTGATGAAGAAGGTCAACTCAAGGGACAGATTCACAGACTGTGTCAAAGCTGTGAAATCCTCAAATGTTCCTTAGGTGGGATTTTCCTGGAATTTGCCTGTCTTCCCTGCTGCAGAAACTGAGAGGCATGGAAGGTGGGGCAGTGCATACCGTGGAATGAACCTACTCTCAGGCTGGAACAAGACTCCTAAGATACTTTAAAAAGGACACACCTTTTTAAAAAATTTTAGAGACAATATAAAGGTAAAAGGTGTTTCTTGGCTTGACTTTATCGCATGAGTCTTAAGTCAAATAAGCATTTTGAAAAATGAGCCTCTATTTTTTTCCTCAAAAAATCTACAAACAATAGAAGTGATATTTACAAACATCAGAAGCAATGTTAGAAACAAAGTTATGTTCTGAAAGAAACTAAACAGAACATGATGCTTCTTGCAGCTCTATTACTGGCTCCCTGTGCCAGTGTGAATCCTCCTAGAACCAGAGCAGACACAGGAACAATACAAAAGCTGAAGAGGTTGTTCCGACCTTCATTTGACAATCTTTTATTTACAAGCATCAAAATAAGAAAAGTATTGGTAAAAGCACCAATCCAGCATGGGCGCTTTACACCAGGCCTTTCCCTAGTGAATTCTCCACTGTCTAATATTCCTGTGCTCAAACTGGACTATATCTGACTCTCCCTTTTCCAAAACCTTCAGTACCATAATCACTGGAATGTCATTTTTCTCTCAAACCTGGCTTAAGTTGGACAATTGATTTTGAAGTTATCACCTGCATCCCACTACCTGCATGCAGAGATTGTATGACTGCAAATATCCCATTTCCCCAGCGGACACAAATGGAACTGAGCCAGTAATGCTCATTAACATTTTGGCTTTAAAAAAGGGCCAAATTATCAGAAAACCTCTGAAGGTTTTTTCTCTGAGGTAAAAACATGTTTTTTTTTCTCATGCAAATAGTGTTGGCAAATCCACAGTACTACATTCCTTCTGCTTGGAAGTCTTTGTCAGCAGTCAAAACTTCACAAAATAACAGACTAAAACATCCACCCTACCCCAACTGTAAACTACTTGTTTTTCTTCCTATGCTCTTTAATAATGTGTGCAGATCCATTAAAATGGATGGCAGCTTTCCATCGTAACAGTAAATGCCACATTCTTCTGCTAATAATAAGCACCTCTGGAAATTAACCTGCTGGTACAACTTTTATAACCATTATTTCACTCTGCTTTCCTCAATTACAGAGGAGTTATGCCTACCTGGTGTTTTTCCTTAGCATCTCTTATCACAGATCACAAGCACTGTGATATATAATATCACAATATAATGAAAACTTCTGATAGAAAATTACATTTTTAAACCTGGAAAATATTCTCTGTGATGACCAAGGAAATACTTTGTGCTGGATCAGAGAAGGAAAAGGAAAGGGAAAAGCAGAGGGAGAAGGAAAGGGAAATTTGCCTATTCTTTATTTTAATGATTCTGTGAGAATAATCAAAAGAGGATTTTTGCTGCATTATCAATTCCAGTGTATGAAATGTAATTACTCTTTAAATACGGACAGCTCAGAATTAAGAACTACATATTTTTATTTAATTTTGACCACTGAAAAAGACACCTGCTCAGATCTGCCACCAAATGACCATTATAAATTACTTGGGAAAAGCCCACAGCATTTTAACAAGCAGATCTCATTACAGGACATACAACTTCCTCACCTTCATTTTGTAACAGTTCTAATGTTCTTAATGTTCATGCTTGAAAGGAAAAATAAATATTTATCACACTTACTGAGGAAAGCTGTGGTTATGGCTATTAGGAGCACTTTTCCAAAGTACAAGTATCATTCTGGGTCTTGTCCAAGAAGGCTTCCAACTCAACAAATGACCAAAATAATCAATGCTTCAGTTTAGGACCAAAGAGAATGTATGTTTCATCTGTATATCCACATAGGTAACACTGCCAGAATGGTTTCCATTGGGATGTATTAACCTTTTAGGCAGATTCTCTTCCCTTAACAGGCTAAACATAAACTTACTTAAAGTGATCATTTTAATGACAAGCAGCAATAGAAGCAAGACATGCAAGTACTAAGATACTAGAGACAATAAATTCACAGTCATGCTTTGACTTCAACAGGAGAATTAGCCAGGTTTTCTAGCTTTGCTATGAAGTTCAGGAAAGTGGCCACCATTTCATTCAGGTATCTATTTAAGTTGCTATGACCTGAGAGCTGAATTTTATAACTTGAAACATCCTAACAAAGAAACAAGTATGTTTAAAATCCTCCTCTTATGCTAATCAGCATTGCCAAGCCTTCTTGGCAAAGAGGCATGAATATTGCTTCTGCTGCTTCCTTACCATATTTTATCCGGCTCTGAAGAGCTCTGAGAAGGTATACAGCAGCAACCTTTCCAATCTGCGAGACATCATTTATCACCCGCTCAGACAAGTTCTGACACTTGAAGAGACTACAAGGTGTTTCATAACTGGTACCAAGTAAAAAGAGAAAAAAAAGGATAATGAAAAAAAAATATATAAAATGGACAAGGATATTCTAGGGACAGGTTTTTCTCCATGCTATTGACCCTGTAAACCTTGGGGCGCATTTTCCCCTTGGTACTGTTACCTAGTCCACAAAAGATGCTGATTTTTTTCAGCTGCAAGGTATTATTATATATCTTTCAATTTCTTCACACAAAGTCTGCCAGGCACACTGGCTATCCTAGCAGGAACAAAGCAGTTACTTATGAGAGATGACAATGGCCTTTTGAGATTCAGGGTATATTACACCTTCTCTATTAGATATTCAGTCCCCAAACTATTTCACTTTGCTATTCCTGATAGCACATGGTTAAGGATCATTCACCAGCTAAACAGGTGAATCCCTTATAAGTTAACGAAATTTACGATCTTGACTTCTGCCAGTAGGGTGATATGATGCAGTATGAAGAAATTAATGGAGAGGATTAACATGAACACCAAATCACTGAAGCACACTTGCAAATGAAATCATGGTTCCCAGATGATTTCCCTAGCAGCTATAGTTTTGTTTCTGACACAGACATGTCTTTAATGACTATCTTTTCAAGATCAGCTAACATCCTTCCAAAATCAGTTTCTACTAAATGAGGCTGCATATTCCATCCAAGCTTCCTAGTATAGCATTTACTACACTAGGTCTGTTTTTAATCACAAATCATGATAGTGCATAAAAGAGAATATAGGTTTTTTGCTCTCTCTGAAGGGAATGATGATCAGCAGAACACAGTTCCATCTTCTATTTTTCTAAACACTGATTTTAATATTTCTGTAATCCAAGGGACTTTTCAATATTTAGAAATACTTTTAAGATCAAATGAAACATATTTATATTTAACAAAGAAAAGCCAATGCGCTAAATGAGTAAAATCAACTGTGTACTGCAGGAGATGTGGACTGTGAGTGGGGATCTAAAAACAGCTTTGGAGGTATTTATAGAGGGAATCTATAAATTGCTTCTCGTGTCTTTATCCAAAGACACTCAAAGATCCTACATCATTAGGATCCAACATCCATGTTTCATGGTTTCTACTCCACAGACAACTTTGCAGCAAGATTATTGTACCGCTCCACTAGTTTCCCCCTCTAGACAATGCCTATTTTCCCTCCTTTTGTCTGAAGCTATAGTTGGCTGTCATTTCCCAGATGGAAACTTCCTTGTTAATTGCAAGGACCAAGTCCAGGAAGGGTGGGTTAGGAGCCATACAGCTTGCTCTTAGGTCTGGAGTTATTCCAGAAACCGCTTGCGAAGTGATACTCCCTCTTGTTTTGCTTTGGGGACTGCCTCAGACTTGCCACTCAACACTTAGTCCTTTCTGTGGATTCTGACAGAAAAGAGAAAAAGAAATGAAAAGGCTCACAAAAAACTGTGATGGATTCTGGTTAGTCTCAAGCTTTCAGCACAGTTTTCTGCTCTGGCACTGAGAGCTGGGATTTTCCAAGGCATCTAATTTCAGTGCCTATGTATCACTTTCACAGATGAACCTCTGGAAGAGGGGACGCGGAGGACTGTGCAAAACATGCTGACACAGCTGTATCTCACTCCTATGAAAATGGTTTGGTTTTTTTAACTTAAAAATTAAAAAAAGAGCAGAAATCATACACTGAGCACCAGTGTTAGATCACTGGTGAAAGTGAGGGCACAGTGTTACATGACCTTTCAGGCTTTTACCTACCTTGGTATTAAGTAAAAGAAGTTTGGTTTTGAAGCTTTTTTTAATGTATGGAAGCTGAAGTTACATCTTTGATTTGCAGTCTGGGAAGGGTTAACAAGAAAAAGGACAAACATGTCCAAGTTAAAAACAAGGAAGAAACCCTTTTCAGACAGTCATGTATATCAGACCATTAGTAGGAATGATAAATTTTGTAGCCTCAAAAAATATAGGGAAGATTTTGTCTCTGGGGGTTGAAGCAGGCAGGACATCAGGCTAGTAAAAGTGTTGTTAGCAAGAGGGCACTTCTTCCTCTGTATTAGGTTTTTTCCCCCTTAGTCACAGGAAGAAAGGAGGAGGAATAAAACATTGTAATCTGCAGCTGCAGACATAAGGGCACAGAAACTCACAGTGGTACCGGCACTTTGTGGAAACAGACAGATACTGGTTTGGATTTCCACAAGTGGAAGAAAGTCTTCTTCCTTAAGTTCCAGCTTCCCAATCAGCATTAAACACAGGAGTGGCTATCCCTTTTCTGGGGCAGCTATACTCACAGTCCTTTTAAGAATACATTCACACTCCTTGAAATTCCACTACTTATACACAAATGTTTCCACTTAATCTCCCAGTTCAGATAGGTGGCTTTTTTCCCTGTAGAAGGGAAAAAACCAACCAACCAACCAGCCAACTCCAAAAACTTCTTGGGAAATCAGCTTAGATCTGTGCCTCATTCTTTCTTCTCCATCATTCATTGGGAGGGCAGAAGGGGAACTGAAGGCCAAAAGATTAGCCCTCCCTACTGGACTGCAAAAAGTAAGAAAAAATGGTGCCAAGAGATTATCTTTTAGACCACCTTTTTATATACTTTGGGGAATCTGTTTTTATCATTCTCTTGGGGAAAGATGAGCAAAACTGAACACAGACATTTCTAGGAATTCATTTTTCTTCAAACAGCTCTTGATGCACTTGAAGATCAGGAAATGGTCCAAAATCAAGATCCAAACCCTCTGATCCGTGTTCCCCCTGAAGGACTGAGATACCAGGACAGATCTCCTGAGAAGGATGGCCTGGAGAAGGCAGGCAGCACTAAGCTCTATGACTGCATGCTCAAGCTTGAGTACAGAAAGTTTCAGCCACATTAATGACTCCCAGGACAGCTGTCAGGACATAGGTGGCTCTTCACTGCCCACTGGCAGAGTGAATCTCTTAAGGGAAAGGAAGCAGGGAACCTTTCACACCTGCAGCTTTCACTCTTGGGCCAATAGCTACCATATCGTGTCCCTTCGCTCCTGACCCAAAGCTCTGTGTGCTATGAAAAGCTACTGAAGCAGGTATCTGCTTTCTCTTCTGGCTCTCTCTCCTCCATTTGAAACCAGAGCTGTCAGTATCCAGACAGAAAGACTCAGGGAAAAGGAAGAGCTAGACTTGGATGACTAGCCTAAATTATTAGCCAAGGTGTTAAAACTTTTGAAGCTGCTCCATCAGATTTTTACAAAGCACAGAGAGCTTTCATCAACGCTTCCCTAATGGGAGTGATTGGTAGCTCTGATCCATCTTTCTCTCTGCTGTTACTGCTCATGCTGCATCTCTCCAACCATGAAGTACATCAAATTTTTCCTTAAGCAGACTGTAGACCTTCATGCACCAAAGAACAGCACGTTTTATTTAAGATTATAGGTTTTATATAAATATTAAGCAAAACATACAGCATATGCATCAAGCTGAGATGAAAAGAAACAGTGCAGTTCAATTATAGTAATTACCTCTCCAATGACTCTGAGGCCAAAAGGTCCCCTGCTTTTATATTACTTGAACACTCTCTAACCTTCCACAAAAGCTATACTATTCATCTTTAATGAATTCAAATACCATAGGATAGAATATCTGCTGCATTTGGAGGTGATTTTATAGAAAACTTTGTTAACATATTCAGAGTTGACATTTTGCCTATCAAATACCTCCACCCTGAATATCATAAGAACCTAAGATAAAAGGGCCTCTGGCTCAGTACAGATATTCTTACAAAGATCCACCTCACCTGAGATCCTGACTCCAACAGGCACCAAAACTGGGTATAGAAACAACGATGTGAAAGAAGTGTAACACTGTACTTGTTTAGCATACTCTGTATTTCAAAACAGTTTGCAGCAGAGGGAACTCCTGACCCACGGCTCACATCCCTTTTAAGCCTTCTAAATTAATATGCACAATTTCCTGTGATAAGAGTGCTCTTAGCAAATATGCACTAAGAAAAGCAACTTGAAAAAAAACCAAACCAAAACCTAAGCCTCCCACCAGCTAATATGTGGAGCCAATGCACAGAACACTTGTATCAGGGTTTTTGGAGCATCATAAATGCTTTGTCATTTTGGTCCCTGCCTCTGTGAGGTGAAAGATGGGAACAGGACACTACTACCTAACACAATTATATTGATATGCTAAATTTTTAAGGACATCTTGTACATATCACATTTCCAGAGCCAAAACAAAAATAGGTAAGAAGACTGATGCAATTTTATCTATCAATTCATGAAAATAAAATTAGAATAACAGATTACATTTCCCAAGCTTAGAACAAATAACTTCTTTCTTTCCCAAGAACTACCATGTGTTACAAATATGAGGCTGACAAACCACAAGATGACAAACCAGAAGAGAGTTGTGTGCAGAAACTAAGATCCATCCACTGCCATTCTGGAAATGCTCCTCCTAACACCAGAACCAAAGACTGTCAATCATTCTGCAAATGATACACTCCTCTGGAGAAAATACTACTCATAGCTCCTGTGTTGGCCGTGTTATGCAGCTTTTGCATGCATCTGCTCAAAGCAATAAAGCAGATCATGGTTTCTGTGAGACAAAACATCCCTGTCCTGAGGGCTGACAGGGATTCAGCAGAGGCAAAAGGTCCTTAAACAAAAAGCAGACTGGGCAGAGCAGGCAGGTGAATATTACTTCCCCCCATGCCTTCACCTAATTTCTTCAAAGAATCCTAGAATTGTTTGGGTTGGAGAGGATCTTGGGTTTTTATAAACTGATATGGTTTCCTGTGAGGATAGGGAAATCAACTGAAAGATCTCTGAACAAGCACAAGACTGAATCCATTCAGAGCCAGCAGGAGCTGTTAGACCTGTTAGAGCTACCAATGGGAGGGACTGAACACAGCCAAACCTGTGATTGATGACCTCTCTGTAATTAGGATATTTTAGGCAAACAGTGCAGTTCTTGAACGCTGTTCCCAGTAGGATTCAAAAAGGAATCATACCCCTGAGTTCAGCATGCCAGCAAGGAGGCAATGAGCAATAAATCAACAGCCAAACTTTACCATCACGCAGTCTGGGGCCACGATTTCCAGTGGACTGAGAGGAGACAAAGGAATAAGTAAAGAGGAGACATTGCAGTGTTATATTAGAATAATTTGGAGAACACTGCATGAAGATGAAGATCTCTCCAGTGATGAGAAGGATTCCAGTAACAGTATAACAAAGTTATTCTCTTTGCAACTCAAACTAATGACAAAGTACATTTGTAATAGAACTAGAAAGGTCAGGTTTGTATCTTTTAAAGCAACTGTCAATGTTATTATATTAGAACTATTAGACTACATTTTTTTTTCATATATCCAATTTATTTTCATTACTCTTGCTTTACATTTTGCACAAAAATGTAACTTACAGATTGTTTGCTTTGTCAGACAACCTGAGAGACATAAAGCAGATTCCATCAAGCACACTGGGATGCCACTGATCTTCAGAGCACAGATTTTCATTTCAGATCAAATTCTTCCAGTCAGTTTCTGCCTTGTAGTCCAGTCAACTCTTTTCTTACCCAGGATTTCAGACACTGTTGGTTTGTTTTCCTGTTGCTCAGGAAGAAGCACAGACTGTGTCTGATGGCCTGCTCTGTGCAAGAACTGCTGGACACGATACAAGTCTACTCAAGTACAGCAATATCAAGGAAGACACTAACCACAGGTTTTCTTTGAGCTCTTTGAGACTCTGACATGAATCACAGAGCTCAGTAAGACAATACAGAACACTTACAGTAATTCCATATCTTAGGTTTTAGAAGACACTGTGGAGCTCAAAACAGGAACAGGTACGAATTATAAATGGCTAAATAAGGGTTTTTTCCTTCCTGTTGTTTTAGTCAAGTGTTTCTGTATTTAGAAATCAATGTATACAGACTAAAATGATGCTACTTAGACAAATACACACTTTAAGGAGCTAGCAGAGATTATCAAAAGTTTGTAATAAACCTTCTGAAATAAACATTCAAAGCTGAAAAGGCACTGTAACACGTTCTTCAACTTGCAATATAAATTGAAGTGAACAGACTTAGCACTCAGCTCTTCTGAGAGAGCAAGAGCACATAAGCCACTTCTATCCAACTCAGCACAGCTGGAACCCAACTGTGAGCTTTGTTACTTGAGCAGCAAAAAGGAACCCTCCAGTCCACGTTCAGCACAGTCACTGCAAGAGCTACTGAAGGGATACAGCCGTAGTATCCGCACGAGGTGGCTCATTCAGGTGTCCTCCAAAGCCTACCCTTCTCTGTGACATTACTGTACAACGTTATGAGTCTGTAATTGCTTCAGCGAAAAGAGACACACACAAGACTGTGCACACTTGTAAGCCAGTGGGCACATTTACTGTCAATAATTTCCATAAAAGGCAAAATGGTGCTGTACAGAGCTGTCCTCAGTTCCTAAAACTCACCTTAAGCTTTTGTGGTGCACCCTTTGCAAGTGTCAGCTAAACGCTTTGGGTTTGCCAGGGCTAACACTGCCCATTACGTTACATGTCATGTATCAGTGGCAGAAATTAAGATGTCAGCTTGCAAATCCCACCCCACCAAGCCAGGTACCCCTGTCCTGGCCCACCCCTGTCCCCACAGCCTTGCCCATCCACTCTTGGCTGGGTCTGACTGCTGCTCTCTGGGTCTGATCCTGTTCCCCACCCTCAGGTCCCTGACTGCTGTCCCCAGGAACCCCCTGCAGTTTTCCTATACACTAAATTTTGGGAGTGTGTAAGTAATCCACACTTGGACAACATCATGTTTGAACATGGGAACCCAGAACTACTGGTCCGCATATAAAAGTGAGCTCATCTGATTTCTCTTTTCTTTGGAAAAAGAATTGGAAAGAGCTTCCTAGCAGTCAAAAAGAGCAGGAGGGAAGTGGCCTGATCTGCTTCCAAATGCTTCTGCTAGCCGATAAGTGAGAAGGCTCCAAACCAACAGCTAAATTTAAGAGTTATATGTCCTAAGAGGCTTTAATTGATTATTTGACCTTTCTTTTGGTCATCTCACCAATAAGCAACCACCATGTTTTCTGTATTTTACTGTTTTATTACAGTTTTCTACTTTGAAAAAAAAAA
Organism: Corvus cornix cornix; assembly: GCF_000738735.6. NCBI lineage: Eukaryota > Metazoa > Chordata > Aves > Passeriformes > Corvidae > Corvus > Corvus cornix. Next base: position 10,699,662 of record NC_047057.1, on the reverse strand, counting down.
AAAAATCAGTGGCTAATCATTTTTTGTCTATACTTTTAAAAAATTAACCTTGTATGTAGTAAAGAGACCACTCATGAGAACTCATGAGCACGGCAGAAACTGCCAAGACTCTTTACCAAGATGACTCCAGAAACAGATGCTTTTCAAAAGGGTAGTTAATATAATAGAATAATAATTCTTACTCAGTTCTTTATCCTAAAGATATTTTAATTACATTTGAATAAACAATTTTCCAACCAACATAATTACTTCCAATATCATCTGCTTCCTTTACACACCACGCAGACAGCAGTGGTGGGAACTGCTCTGCTATTATTCTGTCAGTGAAGAGTGAGGAAATCTTGACTCTAAGAAAAGATTAACATGCCTAATTTCAGTCTTTGCATTTAAAGTAATATTTTTAAATTGAGGGGTCCAAAATATATCTTTTCAATCTACTTTCTTCATTTACATTTTCCCTTTTAAAAATGCAACATTAAGCTCTCAAAAGAAAAAAATAATATAAAATCACTAACCTGAGCACGATCACAGAGAAGGAAGGATCTGAACAGTGCTCAAACACTGCTAAAGAAATATCCCTGCACTGGCAAGGTCACTGCTGTTTCATGGCTGGGACTCTGCTGACTGGACATTGCTAAAACAACCCTGTGGCAGGCTGGTCTTCTGAGGAAAAGAAATACTTAAAAAATATCAAGTCTACTAAGCACATTTTCTCTTTGCATATGTTTGAGATTTTAGCTTAAATTCTCATAAATTGAATGTACAGCAGCCTCCTCTGCTTTCTCTCTCTCTCTCTCTCTCCCCCTTCCTTCCCCAATTTTTTCCAGTGAAAAATCATGCTCATGAAAGCTGCAGAATGAGAACTTCAGAGACTAAAGGCCTCTAATTATCTAGAAAAGTGCAAAAATCTATCCTTCCCCATTTAACTCCGGGAATGCCTCGACCCCTCTTTGCAAGAATCACATCCCTAGAAGAGGAAAAAAGAAATAGTGCAAGGAAACAGTTCAACCTTGAGCTTTCTGCTAAGCCTCCAGTGATGCTAATTATTGCCAAATCTGACAAATCTCCTCATGGCAGTGTCACCTTGCTGTTGGAAAACACACTGACAGCCAAGTCACCGGAAAGTGGTCACTGCAAGGAACAGCTCATTCACCAGGGGTCTGGGGACCACATTGTCTAAAATCACTTTGCTCTGAACTAAAAACAGCAGCAACAAAATATTGTAAAGCTTACATTGATCTTTTCCTCCCCCACCCAATCAGAAGAAATTTGTATTGATTGAGAAAGAGAAACTGCTTAACAAAAAGCAAGGAAGCATTCTGCAACAAAAGACTTCCTGCACCAGAAGTCCAGAAGTGTTATGAAGATTATCTTATGATGGGATCTGAAACTCAAATGCAAAGCCTTAAAAAAACATATTGGATATACTAAAATGAAACCTAGCTATTTTGATTTTAAATTATTTCAGTCAAGTTAGACCAGAATAGACCAGAATACAAATCATTTGAGAAAGCTACATGCACTGACTTTGGCTGCTGCTATCTCAATTCCAGGGTTTTAAATATGCATATCTACTATAATAATTTAAAATTGACAGTTTCCAGAGTTTCTCACACTTCAGAAAAATGATTGCTATCTAAATGTGTAGCAAGGTGCAGTCACTAGAACTGCTAAGCAACCTTCTCCAGACAGGAAGAGAAGGGAGGTAAATTTACATTATTGATACTTAGATGAGCTGAATCTCGAATAGATTTCTACCTGTGTTATAATAAAATAAAGCTGTAATTTAGATTCACAAACTGATGCAAACCCATACATTACTGTGATATGCTTGGTTAGTGTACCTGTTGGCAAAGTACCTTTAACATAATTAGGGTAAAAATGACTTGAGTTTCCAATTCTACCCATCTGGCTCATACATCATTATGAACTTTGTATGGAAACATCTTAAAAGCAAAGCCTGGTAATATATTATATCTGAGACTTTTCCTTACCAACAAAGTGGTTAAATACTAAGCCACTAAACAGTTCAAAATGTTTTTTTAAAAAAGGGTAAACCTGAACTTTGCCCAGGGACAAAGCTATTAGAGTAGTGGACCTGCGGTTATCCCACTCATCTAAGGGTATCTGCTGAAGACTTTAACCTGGATTCATGCCAACTTTTAACCTTCACACAGACTTCTCCCCCTGACCCATCCAGGTTTAGAGATGCTATCAAATCATTGAGTCATATACTCAAAATCACTTTTCACTTCAATCAAGGCTGGGAGCCATCTACTTCACAGGGAAGATACTGGCACAAATCACTTATTCAGAGTCTGTACAGTACGCTTCTGAAAATTCCTCTCATCTCCCCAAGGACAAACAAGTACTTCTGCAGCAGACAATAGATTGACTAATCCTAAGGCATTAACACACAAAACCAAAATAAAACAAAAACAAATCAAAACCCACCCCAGAACAGAAAAAAAAAAAAAAATCATCATAATCAAATAAAACTCCCCAAAACTACAAATAAACACACACCAAAAAAGCAACCGAAGAGGAAGCTTGTCCCTACCCATACACACAGATCAGTGCTGTGCCTTTGCACCACCACAGCTTTACAGCAGTGCTGCAGCATTAATCTAACACTAACAGAACAAACAATAACACTAACAAAAATTGAACAGTAGCTAATGGTAGCAACATTCAAACAAAAACCATACACACACAGCACAGAAAAGCTTTTGTTGCAACACATACTAAAACTAAAGCACACATAGCACACAGATTCATCCAGTTGTTTTATCTGCATTACTGAAATACTAGATGGGAGTTAATCAATCTGTGGAAAAACCTTGACAAGTAGCAGGAAGGTACAGTGCTGTTATTCAGATTTTACACACGGGTGAAAATATATTTAATACTCAATATTTTAAGTAGTGACGACCTTGGATGGGCTGAGCAATTTCACAGTAGAGAGACATCTATGCGGTGATTTGTACTTCTGGCACAGACTTAAAATATCTCTGATCATCAGTTATCTGGGCAAGGAAAACATATTTAGTGTAAGATTTTTAATTTTTTCCCTAGGTTTGCCTTGAGTCATTTGGTGCAATTTCAGTCTATATACATTGATATATTCACTCTTGAATCAGCAGTTTAACAGAGAACAGTCTTGCAAAGGAGCTGCAACATAGAACATATACAAACTAAATGTGTAGGGGCTGTAGAAGCAAAAGGTCAGAACATATTAAAAAACCACAGTTGCTTACAGCAACTTCAGCTATATCTTAATAAACATTAAAAAAACTTTAAAAATCTGTACTTAAGGGATAGCCTTCCATGTATCTGCAGTATGATGTCATTCTTATCTGTATGACCATATCCAAACTCTTCTGCAAGACCTTTGCCCATTTTAATGTAAAAGACGGACGGCAAAGTCCATTCAATGAACAGATACTTATAATCTGACTTTCTCCTCAGTGTCCACTGTGTGACCATATGCTTTAGTTTACCATGCCCCACTCAAACATGCTCTGCAAAACGAAGTTATTAATTTGCTAGTGGAATTTTTCTAGTATTCCTCCATATATTCTCAAAAATCAGAAATATTAGTTCATTTTCATTAGAGTCTGATGACGAGAATTATATTATCTGAAATTTTCAGATGAAGAACTTTAAGACAGAAAAAAATGGCACATATTTAGTGATTTGGTGCCCAGTTAGCAAGGAATAAAACCTGTTATTTTCTACAACTCTTCATATTACTTGGGCTTTACATATCCAAAGCATTCAACCTCTCTGTCAGTTCTGAGTGCTCAGCATACCTGTAACTGCAATCCCAGCAGTTTCTGTGAAAATTCACATTTAAACAACTTGATTAAAACAATATAGGCGTTCAGTGGCATTGGTATAATCCAGTCCTTCACAGCTGCACTGAACTTCAAACAGAAGACAGTCCCTTCTCATCCTACCTTCCAGTTTGATTCACTCCATACCATTTGTTTTCTGCATGAAATGGAGCAAAGTTGCCAAAATCATTCATGGTGAACCACAGGACCCATGAATCTCACTGTTTTCTATGTATAAAGAGCAGTTTGGGACTTTCTTGTCCATAAGTGCTCTCAAGCCTCCAATTTCCTTCTCTCCCTTTATGCAGGAACCCTTCTGCCTAAACTGCATCCTGTCCTCCAGTGATGCATCTAGTGCCACCATAAGGAAGTGGGCAAACCCCTCTCTCTGGAATTTCAGGCAGAAGGAAAGGATCAACTCTGCACTGTGTACATTAAAAAGCAAGACAACTGTGCAGGTGTTATTGCAAGTGTACCAACATCTACACATACCCAGGCTCCTTCTGGCAGGCAAGCACAAGCCTGCTGTGTCACCAACCAACACCTTGACACTGGGTAATGAGACAACACGAGACCAGCTGGACATGGCCCAATGGCAGTGGCACTGCAGGGGCTTTACTCCCCGCACCAGGGAAGTGGCAGTGTTGGCTGCATAACGTGAATTGCATCAGCAGTCTGGGGACGTCAGGACAGGTGTCTCTGTCCTGACCCAAATGCCTTGACCTCATTTCCTGAGCTGCACCACAGCCAACTTCATCAGACAGCTGGAGAAACAGGAAGATGATGCTCCTCACCCTGAGAAGGTACCCCACAGCTCTGGAGTCTGAAACACTGGCTTGAATTCCTTTATGTGAGAAGTTTTTATCATTCAATTCCTATAAACAGTGAAGGACACTGGTACCCCCAGCTCATCTGTACCATTTCTAACCACTTTCACTGCATATGCCTTGGGTTAGTTTAGAGCATTTCAAATCCTCCCTCAGGCCCAGGAGACAGTGAATACCCAGTGGTTCTTAGCTCCAGACACAGCTTCCAGATAAGCAACCAGAGCTGCTTCATTCTCACCCACAATCTCCAAGGGAGCTTGAGCAACAGTTCACACTTGGGATTCTGCTTTGCTGGGGAGCTGTCCTGAATTTAAGTCATGTATGAACTATAAGAGCCCAAGTTTACATTTTGGTTTTTTTCTTTTTTTCCCCCGCCTGAAATAAAATGAAGTCTTCAAGGTTTTCCTGAAACAGACCCAATGCATTAGCTGTGTGTTTCTGTGTATTTGTTTCATCAGTGGTGTTTGAAGTCCTGTTGAGTTTTACAGGCAAGCTCCTAGCAACATGAAGGAAAAATAGTGGACCTCTGAATTAATATGTCAATCTGGCTACTGACAGAGTAGTCACCTATTTAACCTTGAACTTTAAATGAAATCCTAGTCACATTAAGAGCCATCTCACAGGTTCCAAAGGTACACTGGAAGGGAACAACAGCTTACATTCCAGAGCATGGTTCTGTCCAGGAGATGGACAAGTTTCCTATTTCAGGGTCACTTGCGGGTGAAACTCTACCTTGGCTAAAGTAATCAAGACCTTTGATGTTGATTTCAATGAAAGCAGGGTGTAGTTTTAAAAGGAAAAAACCACCCAGCCTAGCCCATAATGAGAGATTAAATCTCCAGCAGAAGAGCCCTCAAAGTTCTCTGCACACAAGCAGACATCTTGTGCTTGCCTCTGTCACTGCTTCAAGCTCACTTGAAAAGCACAAGCAGTTGAATTTCTTAAATTCCTAACGTGTTTTCTGATGTTGAGAGACTTGTCCTTTGCTGTTGTTTTTATTCTGAAAACTTGAATTATTTCTGTTGCAGTTATCCTTTTGATCTCTGTGCTATTTTTGCTGAAACTTTTCAAAGTACTCCCAACATTTATCTACTTTCTTAGAAACCAAAGAAGGAAATTTGTTCCCAACATGTGGGAAAAGGGGGGCGAGGGGGGGGGAAGAGCATTCCTCACAGTCACGTTTTAGTATGGCATTTCAACACTAACATTAATTAAACAACACCTGTTTGTACAAGCTGAAGAACTGATCCCATTAGATTTAAAAGCTAAAGAAAAACAGGATAAAGCTATCAAGACAAACTCCAATCCCAAAATAGCTGAATTGCACATATCCGGTTCTGGCTTTCCTTGGTGAACAATCATGGAGTTTGAGGGATTAAAAAAGCCTAAAGTTTTCAAGTACAGTCACACTTATTTCTGTTTCTTTTTTTCCTTGGTAAGAATTCAGAAACATGAAAAACTAATCTGACCTTTCTATCATGTTTTTCTTCAGTTTGGCAGTAAGGAGTGGAATTCTTTGACCCCTCTTTTCTCATGCTCATTTCCACCACTCTTTTAACATCTTTCTGTCGTCTCTATTTTGCCAACAGTAGATGGCACCAGTAAATTCTATATTCATTACAATACCAAGGGGTTTTGTTGTTGGTTTAACTTCCATGGTTATATTTTCCTCACTGTATTCTATGGGGTTTTTTTAATTAGTCACCATGACAAAATTCTACTTGTGAAAGTCTCTTAATTTATTGGCATGTGCTTCATTTAAGTATCTGCTGGTTATTCACATGTTTAGGATAATACCACCTAAAACTATAGCTTGATACAATGCCAAAACAGTAATTTTCTGCTTTAACTTTAATTACTTCACTAAAATTGCATTAATTCAATAACTGAAACTTGGATTTTTAATTACATTCTTGAAATTACATTAATTTAATAATGGCAACTTGAATTTCTGCTGGTAATGTTCTTCTTCTCAAAGAAGAAATTATTTTTGCCACATAACTCAATTAAAATGTTCCACAACCACATTAGCTTATTTATTTAGCTTATACATTTAAAATGCAGAAGCTAGGCAGCAGCTCTGCTGGTGTTTGGGTCAACACATTGTTTTACCCTTATATTTATCTACAGGCTCCTACTTAGTTGTGCTATTCAGGTCTAAGCTTAATTACACAAACACAGTTGCATCAGAATTTTTTAAATCTATATATAAAGATATATTTACAAATTAAAATACATACATATAAAAATAAAAACACACACTTCTACTCAAGAAAACAATTACAGCAAGATATAGAGAACATTCTATTCCCCCCAAAACACCCCAAAGCAAACCAACCCCAAAATCTCCATTGGGGATACATATATTTAGTTCACAACAAGTTCCTTTCATATTCTGTAGGAATATGCAAACACTTTTAGGATCTATTTTAGCTGAAAACATTTTGTCAGATGAATTCCACCTTTAATTTCATAATTTTCAAAAGAAATTTATTATTAGCAAATTTATGATTAATTTTTGCCATAACCTTCATTTTACTGGAAATGGAACAGTAATTTGGGTTACTACATAAGTTCGTATGTATCTGTATCTATCTACCTATATCTCTCTCTCTCTATATATATGTATCTGTGAACATAAATAGCAAGGAACAATGGCCACAAACAGAAAAGATTGAAAAGAGATGGTTCTTTGGAATCATCATTTCAAAATTCACCATGAAAAAACATTCCAGTGCACTGGGTAAAAGCATCACAAATTTAAAAGGAAGGCTGTCCCTCTGACCTACAATAATGGATTGCTGACTTATTGAGTTCACAGATCAATTGGCTTCCTGCATCTCAAGAACACGTCCAGCAGGCACTTAACAGTGTTCAGATCAATGGGTTTCCTTTCTCTATGATCCACAACATCCGATATCTGTACAAAGTTCAGATATATATGTACAATGTTCAGCCCCACTCCCACCCTGAGCTAATGATCCCCAAGTTCCTGTTGGTGTCAGAATGACTTGCATCCAGGTCTTCATGTGAAGAATCTGCCACCCCCACAGAAAAGAGAAAAATATGTTTGCAAACAGTCACGGTCATTGGATACCACAAAATGACAGTGAATTAGATAAAAGGCAGCTGAGTACTACAGCTGTGAAACTCATGAGGTTTTCAAAACCTTGCATAGACCAGAAGTAAAAGTAGATGTTTTCTGTTTGCTATTGGCCTATGCCTTCAGGGGAAAGAAAGCAGAAGGAAAAAAAAAGGGAAAAAAAAAAAGATGTTTTTTCTTAAAACATGAAGAATAAGAGCACAGAGAGGGTGTGTAATAAGCTATTGGCCCTTAGTGATGAGTAACTCTGAATTGTATTTCAGCCCACTCCAACAGGCTAACCTCAAAGGCAGGAGAATATGGGGAAGTTGCTTGTGGCTGTCCTGCTCTTAGAACTAAATTAACAGAAGTCCATCTCACATCTAGAAAAAGACTGCTTTAAACACTGAGTGATTTGCAGAGAATCTAAAAAATAATGGGAAGTATTAATGTATAGTGTACACCAGCTGGTGTTGCAGGGGTGTGTGGGCAGGAGGGGTGGCTGTAGATAACAGCGATGTGGTGCAGTCGGGCTGGAGGTCCCAGCTCAGCACATCCTTCAGGGCACACCAGGTGGTGGCATGGGCAGCCCCCTTCTCCCCTCTCTTTTGCTCCAATCATGGCCATCCCTAGCCCTGCATTTGGCAGGGAAAAAAAAGTGTTTGCACACGCATTTCCCATTTGGAACAAGCTCGAGGGGGTTTTTTGCCACTCTTTTGGTTTGATTTGTTTTTTTTCATATAAATGAATTTTCAGGCTGATCAAGTCTTCATTGTTGAAACCCTTTCCAGGGTACTCTGCAAAACAGCATTGCTGGAGATCTTTCTGCTTCCATCTTATACTCTATTTGTGGTGCCTCAACTCAATAATAAATATTATTTTATGATGATTCTGTTTTTATTCCCAGATGAAAACAAAAAGAAAACAAAACCAATCAAGCAGCCAAATACAAATGCAAATTTGAGGCATTCAAAATAATTCCAAACATCTAACCTCAAGCAGCAATTTCCTCTGCATTTAAAAATAAGGAAAAATGAAATTTTCTGGCTTTTAGAATTGCAGCATTACTAAAAGAAATTAAATCAAGACCAGTAAGAGCTAGAAAAGTCTGCCTAGTGCTTGCAATTCATTACAAATGAATCTTAATGTTTGCTGCAATCTTTTAATTGAATCCTCTTCAACCTCCTAACAGATTCCTTATAATTTTACACATAAACAAAAAAAATCATTTTCCATATCTCATGTTGTTTCTATCACAAAATTGCCCAAATTAATATAATTAATAAAATTAATATAAATTTGGATATTAAAATATCTGCTTTGTTTCAATATTATACAAAAAACTTGTAACAACAATACAATATCCAGAGTAGTAGTAGTACAGAGTAGTATAGAAATGCCACATTAATAAAATTCTACAATCACAACCACAAACCAAAAGGTAAAAAGCTCTTGATATTCTACACAGTTTCTGTTCTTCCCATTCTGGCATGACAATCACTGGTGGCATCACAGCTATCTGCTGGAATAAGCAGGTATAATTAAGAGCTATAATTAAAGTACTCCAAATCAATCTCACAGTAAGTGCTGTTATTTCCCTTACACTACAGATTCTAGATTTTGGTATAATCCTGGGATAAATGTTAACTGAAGAATGAATAGTGTTTAACTTAACAGAAGACTTGGAAGGATAATAATAACTCTTTAAATAAATATATGGAAGTTGCTGCTACAAATAAAAGAATCTCTTCTCCTCGTCTACAGAATCACCTTGAACTGCAGTAACACACATTCAGGTAAGAGAGCTGGAAAAAAGCACTTTGGGTATAAGAGAGGCACCAGAATGGACTGCTTGGCTACAAACACTATGGAATTTCCACTACTGCAGATCTTTAGAAAGAGCCAGATAAACATCTGTCAGGAAGTACGTAGGTATAGTTGATCCAGCCTCCAGATAAGAGAGGAGCTGGATGAGTTCTCAAGTTCCCAGGCAACCCTCTCCTTATTTTAATTCTAAGTAACAGAGATACGATTTCTATATTTTTAGTAATTACCATAATGATAAAGTAACTCTATTACTCTTTTCTAAATTATTTTAGCAGAAACTTCTGGTATGCTCACACTGAAGAACTCAAAAGACATCATATTTTCTTTTTCTACCCCTCAAAAGAAAAAACCTCAAACACCCAATAAATTTTTACAATTAAGTTTTTTTATAATAACGTTTGTCAGTTAACATTTTAATCATAAATACTATTTGCAGAATGTAGCTACTAAGCTACAAGACAAAATTAAGTAGATTATAAATAAAATGGGATTGATCTTTGATGTTAATGTAACAGTTTTCCTTAATGTAAAAAAGCTAGTGAAGGAGATCCCATTTTACAGATAATTTTATCAAACGGACCAGAACTTTATAGCTTGAATGATCTAATATCTGTCAAAACAGATAATGCATTTTCCTATTTCTTTGCCAAACAACATATACATGTGCACATACACTCATACAACTGCATGGTTTAGACTGTGTCTTGTACCTGAGACTTGTCCTTGCACTGAATTTTAGGGGGAGTACACACCTTGCTGGTTTCTGCCCAGTGCTATTCACCTCATCACCAGTGCGACTCAAAATAAAGCTTTTAACATTACAGAGTCTCAGTCAGTTCAAGCATGTGAAAAATCCCATTGGCTGAACACTGTTTGTATAAGTTAGGCACACACACGAGTCCTGGTGGATCACAACCTCTATGAAATACGTGGGAGTTAGTCAGTAGCTTCTTACTTGTGTCTATAGCACAAGTATGGGGCTAAGGAGTGAGACCCATCAATTATCTACACATTTAAAATATTTGTCTTTGGTCACCTGGCATTAGACCTGCATCACCCTCTCTCAACATCATCACTACTAACACATTTACTTTTTATCATGCAGCCATCATATGCATTTATGTGGAAAATCTGCCATGTCTACCCCCGATATATAATTTAGAAGATCATCAAAAACAAAAGGCATTTGCTGATGTGGAACGTCTGTGGGGTTTGTGGATTTGGACTCTTCCCAACATTCCTTTTCTTTTTTTTTTTTTTTTCTCTCCTCTCATTTCACTGATTTCAAGCAGTTGGGGTTTTTTTTAGAGCAAAGACCCTTTATTTTCCAAACCATACATTCCTGATAACAATAAAATCTTTATGCCTCTTTCCCTCTTCCAAAAAGAGAAAAGCAAGCCATAGCTGAGCCAAATTTCAGAGGAATTTGGAGACTTTTTAAAATTTAATTTCACTGAAATGTGTTCAAATTCCATTGTCCAAACCAGGTATAGATTGGCCAATCACCAGAATTGCTTAGATGCGATCAGAATTCCATTCCACAATAAAAGCCGTTTTTTTAATTAGAGAGGGGAAGAAGTCCCATCAGCAGTTAATCCTTTAATTTCCCTTTTACCTCAGGAGACCTGGTTGTTTCTGTTCAGTATGACACATGGCAGTAAGTCTGTGAAGTGCACTGTTCTGAAAAACTGACTTTGGCATGGAAGCTCTGTAGCAGCAAGTTACCCTAGAGCTGGAGAAGCACTTCTGCTTCCAGCTTCCTCCTCTCCAAGACATGAGACCTTGTAAGCATCGTTCTCCAGGACCTGGCTCTTCCAACAAAGGTTTTACCGTTACTACCTAATCCCAGCCAACCCTTCCCTGCTCTCAGCCACAATTGAATTAGTACAGTCAGGCTGAAGTTTTTTCTGCTTTATACAAATAACCTACAGAAACCCTCTGAAACTGAGGGCAACAAGAGCAGCAGCAGCTCTTCTTGTCCTCTTCTAACACATATTAAATGCAGCATTAGTTCTGACACTGAATTAATTATTCAGGGAAATTGCTAAAGCAGAGAGAAATTAAAAGACCATCATCCATTGTGCATCCTATCACCTACCACAGCACCAAAATTAAGATTCTCAAATTATTTTATTTACTACAATACCTTTTCTCACAACGTAAGGGTGTATTTTGTCAGAGCTACTCTGACTGAGGAATCCATTTCAGGCCCTCGCTGTGTACTACATTTAAAAGAAATTTCAGTGATCAGCTAAATGACAAGCTTGTGCTCTTATTTAAGCAAGTAGTTATGAACTCTTTAGAAGTTTCACATAAGAATTTTAATGAGGCTTTAGTGATTTTGCTATCAGATTATAGTTAATGCAACCCTGATTTTTACCCTAAATTGTCATATTTTTGCTAAATTTTGGGGAAATTTGCCTAGTGGGAAGCTGTAACTATATTTGACATCAGTGAAAATGTTCATTTGATTGTTCTCATTCCCATTTAATTCAAGTGCCTTTTGTTAATTTATTTTCTTTCTGCAGACTTGTGGAAAGGAACAAGCCAGGATACGACCTTTCTGCTTACATGTAAGTCCTTTTTAATTTCCAGATCAACATGAGATATCTCAGTTGTGGCTTTGCATTCAGGAGTATTACACATTCTGACGGACCTGTGCCTGCCAGCTCAGCCAGAAGAAGCTCCCATGGTGTGACAGGTTCTGAGCTCGCTGCCATCCGTGCCAGGACAGCTTGGAGCAGCACTCAGGGCAATCTACTGCTGCGCCTTCCCATGAACCATATAAACTGCCCGGCTTGCCAGATATACTTCCCTGGCTCCAGCCTGGCTTCCCTGGGATGAGGCAACCCAAAACCAAATGATAAAGGAAAATGTCTATGTGAAGGATTTGGGAAATATGGAGAAAAACCTAAAAGATATCAATCTCAGTCTTTACAGAGCTTTACCCCACCGCACCCATGGGGATTTTTGTGCAACTGCAAAGGAAGTAAAACTGGAATGAAAACTTGAAGAGCTGCTGCTGCTTAACCAAGACATTGATAATACTTTTCTATGCAGTTCTGATATGAAAGACAGTAATACTGCTTTGCTTCCCTGAAGCAGAACAGGTTCAGCTGGTTCAGTCCTACAGCTCTTGGGAATGACTTCCCATTGAGTCAGTGGGACCTCTGTCTGATTTGCGTTCCAGGATTTTAAGCAAACAATACATTTGTATTCAGTATGCAGAGGGAATCTGGAGTCAATTAAATCTGTAAAACAGAAATGGACCAACAATGAGGAAGATCCAACAGCTCAGTCATGCCTGGCAATCTTCTCCTCCAGAAGCATGTGACTGAATTACAAGTCAAATAAAATGAAGCATGAATATTTCATTAAGAAGCACTTAAAAAATAATTTTTAAAAAATTCAATTAAAAAACCACCCCTAAAAAATAGCACACATATTCTTGCTAAAATGCTGTGTTTGCTCCTCCAGACTGCCTTATTTTACAATTAACCTTTCCCAACCCAACTTACTTGAGAAAGGGCAAGATCAGAATTGTAGAGACCCTGGTAACACTCTCAGACTGACACTTTCATTTAAGTACAAAGCTCATGCGCAGATTTTTTTTCTTGAAAGCAGTTCAGGACTTTTGAAACTTATTATAAGCAAGCATATAATTGTCACAATCAACATTTCAAAGAAAGTGAATGAAAACCAGTTTCTGAAATCCTCGGCAGTCAAACAATGAACTATTTCACTAACTTTCAAAAATGCTAGAAAAAAATAAGGGAAAAACCAAACCATAAGCTTGCGTATTTTTGCTTTGTTCAGTCACCAAAATATAAAATGTTAATTAGCATCATGACCATTTAATCATAAACAACATCATTACATAGGTGCTTCATTCTTCATGATTTCTTGTTAGAAGTGGCAAGTGTAAAGCAATCCCTCATTCAGAAGAGAGAGCTTGCAAATTTTCCATGAAGAAGTATTTATAAAAGAGCTTTTATAATTTATTCTACATTTACATGCTGAGTTCTTCAAGACCCCTCAGGATTATATATTGGTAGACCTTAATTCTTGGGAAGAGAAGAGCTCAGCAGCATCACTGCAGCCTTCGGTTAATCAGAGATGGCTGAGCTGAGGAGCGTGCCTGCAAAATGTTCATGTTGGTGAGAGTTAAGGATGGAATAACAACATCAGAGATATTCACTGCTTCACAGGCACCCACAACACCTTGTATGTGTGTTTCAGAGGGAGCAGCCGAGCACCCTCCACCAGACTGGGGCCCATGCTGGCAGGAACAAGAGGCAGGCATGGGAAGCAGAGGGAAGAGCAGCTCTCTGCCTGACAGGGCACCTGGAAATGTCAGATGGAGACCTCTGTCAACACACTGTTCTCCTGTGCTCCTGGCAGCCAAGAGAGAGGATGAGACAAGGGCAAAGCAGAACAACGCAGACAGACCTGACAAAACAGTGCCGTGGGTATTCTGATCCGCGTGCCCCGATGTGTTCCGACAGCACGGATTGGGGCGAGCTGCCCCACAAAGCCAACGCAAATGCCAGGCAGGGATCAGCAACTCCACTCCAAAGTGCAAAGTGCAGTTTGGAAAAGTCAAAAGTACAGGCTCGATCCAGCATGGCACAGAAGAGGCTGCGGCACAGAGTGACAGACTGTGGGAGTTAGCACAGTTTGTTATTCATTCAGTAAGATGTTACCCAAAACAGAGGAACGAAAAAAGTGCCTGAAGAGCAATGTTTTGGTTCAGAGCTATGCAAGCGTGGGGGACTTTTCCCCTTATATTTCAGAATTCATAAATATACTAGAAGTGCTATAAATATATTTCCCTAACTAGATTTTATTAAAAGCAAAGAAATAAAATTTTGATGAAGTATTAAAAAGCTTTTGCCACTATCTTCTTCTTTCTGCTTGTCTGATGTGTGAGTCTATTAAAGCTTCAGTGACAACTATTCCAACCCAGTTATAAAAGGTACAGAAATAGGCCTAGTAATAAATCCAGCCTTTACAGATAAGGATGCACTGAAATGACAAGTTCCTACAAATCTGACATTTTCACATTGTTATTGGGGTAGTCAGCTTACAAACACCATCAATATGGACAGAAGTTCCAGTGATTCCAATGTTCTCTACCATGACGTATTTATTAGTTAGCAAGAAAGTAAAAGTGTAAAAAAAACAAAACAAAAAAAGGACTTGCATTTCCTTTCAGAAAAAGGTAAAAGACAGACAGATATTACACAACAAAGAACAAAGCTGCACTTTTGGGAATTACAGAGCTTAAAATCAAATCCATTACCTTCAGGTAATCAGGACCATCCCAGAAACTATTTATTAACATATAGTTGGGTTTGGGTATTTTTAAATCTTCACTTCTGCTATGCATTTAATGTCTTACTGTTCCCTGCATTTCTTTTGTCAAATGAAGCCTTTTTAAACTAAGTACAGTAGAATTGCATCCATACAGCATATATGGGCACGTGTGTGAAGACAGGTGTGTGCCAAAATAAGGCTTTATCTATATGACATCACATGCCCTAGAAAAGGCCCTTTTCCTGACACTTCAGCAGGACTATGTGCTTTGAGAGCCACAGCCCAGGTTCTGCAGCAGCCTCTGCTGTGAGGATAGGAGATCTGGCATGCAGACCCCATGCTGTGCAAGTCTGCAAAAGTCTGCCTCAAGCATGTAATTCAGTGACTTCTGCTTGGTTTTTCTGTGTCCTGAAAGTTCTCTGCAAGAATATTGTATCACATTTTTGTGTGCGAGCATGTTGGCTTTTTTCTTTATACACACACACACACAAATAGCTTCTCCTCAAGTAATGATTTATTTGCCAGTTGGCTCAAAGTTTATTCTGAGGACAAGCCTCAATATTTTCATGCTGGCAAAGTCCATCTCAGTAAGAGTAAAAATAGCAAGAGAGGAGATGTGAGAGAGAGACACTTTTCCTTTCCTCATTCTTAAAATAATTTTTCTTCTAGATTAAAAATCCACAATATGTTACGGCCTCCTATTGGGCACATGCAAGCTTCAGTCACCAAGTAGTTCTACCCGGCTATAAATTTTGAATTGCAGGCTCGGTCCATGCACTTAAAAATAGCCTTGTGGTAAATAACACCATTTGTAACTTCTCCATTGTGCATCACGCAGCCAAATGAAATTGCAGATGAGTTATTTCTGTTTCTGCAGTAGTTTACTGAAATCCTAGTCCTGTTTGAAGGTTGTCTTTAAACTAATTTATCATCATTTGCTATTATAAGAGTGCTCCAAATCCACAGAGTTTCATCACATTCCAGTGCACCTTAGGAAGGGAAAGATGCTATTTGATCTCTTGGTCTAATGTTACACCTGGTTTAAAGTCTCTACAAACAACTCACTGGAAGCAGGCAAGCATTGCCACAGGAAATCAGCACACACAAAGCCCTGAAAACCCCTAAAGGATCAATCTATCTGATGCACTTCTATTTTAATCCACTCTTTGCTAACAGAGGATGGTTAAATATCTTCAAGTCTCCCATTACCTGCATCATGAAGAAAATGCAGGCAGTGAAGACGTATTTTGCATCTTCAAACTTCATGACTTGTCATCTCCTCACTAACCTTACCGTGTCTCCTAGTCCTTATTTTATGCAGAGGTAGGATCTCCTTCCTCTCTTGTATCCCTTTGTTTTCTCTCTTGTATTTTCCCCTCTTCAGCTTTAATGATCTACTAGTGGCAACAAGATCCATCACCATTTTCTCCATTGCAGTCTTTTTAAATGGCCTTAAAATGCCAGACTCTAAAATTCTTGTCTCAGAAATGCTGGATATTTGTAGCTTTTTGGCTTTTTCCCTGGTGCAAAAGCTCAAGGAATAACCACCTTAGAGTAAAATTTCCACAAAGCAGCCTCTACACACTGCTACCCAGAGATAAACAAAACTGACTGTCATAGTCCAAAATTTAAGTCTCTGGAAAGGACACCTCAGAGGCAGTGATTAATACATGTTTTTTAAAAATAAACAAACAGAACACCCAAACTCTTCAGGGAAGTGGTCACAGCACCAAACCTGTCAGAGTACCGAAAGTGTTTGGACAATGCTCTTAGACATTTGGTGTGATTCTTGGGGTGACCTGTGCAGGCCCAAGAGCTGGACTCAATGATCATGATGAGTCCCTGCCAACTCAGCATATTCTATGATTCTATGAAAAAAACAAACTTGAAGAGCCAAAAAGGTCTATCAGAAAGTCTTATCCAAATTTCAAAAACTTTTAAATACTTGGCCAAAATTTTCTAATTCTAGCTACCTCAGGTTTGCTGAGAAGAAACTAAAAATCTCACCAACCCTTTCAAGATTTATGTTTGTGGCATATCCCTTTCTCTCATTAAGCCTTCCTTCTTTTATAAGAAAAAAAAAACCCAAACAAAAAACAAGCAGGAAAACCCAACCAACTAACTAAACACCCCAGGAAAGCACGGGGAGCTCTTCATCAGTTCCTTGAAGCAGACCATATGTAAACTTCAAATCAACAGTTCAGACTCAATTATCCTAATGATATTTTCCAAACTGAACGATTCTATGCACTTAATATATGCTAAACAGCCATTTCTAATACTGATAACATTAAATTAACACACTAACATTAGTCCCCAGAGAAGAGTGGGTCAGGTGTTCCACTACCTACTGTCTTACAGATGTTTCATACATTTTCTGAAGTGAGAGTAAAATAATACCACAATGATCTGGTCTCATGTCACGGCTGTAAATGACTGCACAGGTTTCAAGATAGACAGAAGTACCAGTTACTTTTACTCTGGGATCAAAAGATCCACAAGGTTTTTCTCTTCCAGATTATTTTACTTGAATGACAGCAGAGTCAATCAGGATAAATGCCTCCAAAATACAGGCAGTCTGAAAGTGCTAAATCCATGGGCAATTCACAAATGCCAAATCTCTCTTTTCATTTCACTGTTATGTGGCTGTAAAACTGGATAAGGAAATTATTTTATATGTCTTGTTTTCTCCCTCCCTTGCCTTTTTTGATAACTAGTTTGTGATGTAATATTTCACAGGACAGGAATAGAAAACCGGAAGAAAGTACTCATTTTTCTGCTTGCCTCTATATGTTTATTGCTTGGGATTAACAGCAGTGGTTTTCTCCTTGAATTTACTACTGAGCAAGTAGAAAAAATCCAATTTGAAAGAGAGTCGTAGAGTAGTAGAGTAGAATGCCATAATTATGGAAAAATACACTCTATTAGATACTAATTGGGCTTAACACTGGACATGACACCTCCACAGTCCTTCACAGACACCTCCACCAGAGGAAGAAGACACAGATTGTAACACATTCCCTGCACTGAATTCCTTCCCACCTATCTGCCTTGCCTCACCAGACACAGCTCAAGAGTTTTAAGGAGGAAAACCACTACTGACATCAGCACACATTCTTAGGATTCCCTGTTACTCTTCAGAGCCCACTCAGAGCCATTCCCTAAAACAATACAAGTGACAGCAGCATCTTAGAAGAGGGGCCACAGAACCTTCCCCACCACCCGAACTTGTAATTTATGGATCTCCCTGGGACTTGTATGGCCTCCCTGGGAATATGAGATATCGATCTATTTCTCCTATACAGGCAGTTATGTCACAACACCGTGGAACTTAAGGGTTTAAATTCACATTAGATATAAAAGTAAAGTTAAAAAAGCAAAACAAAAATATTTCAAACATTGCTATTTCTTTTGGTTGAGTTCTCAACAGCGTGAAAAATATCCCACTCACATTTTAATATTCAGATGACAGCCTGGATGGCCACATCATTATCATTTTCTGGAGTGGAACAGAATTGATAAATAGTTCAGGGGAAAAAAATAAAATAATAATTTCAGCCTTGCATGTAATTCGATTTATTTTCCCGGACAGATTTACCTAGGCATTACCCACAGCAGGGAAATAAGAATTCACATCCCAGAGGAGTTTCATAAAAACATCAGTAGTGAACTGCTGAAATCGAACTTTCATGGCAGTTTTCAGGATTACACTGATTGTAGAAGAATATGAGCGAACATAAGTTTTGCCCTTAACAGGTCATGTAAACAAAGAGAAGAGCTGTTCAAGTGTACTAGCTGTAAATACTGTGTTTAAACCACAGATTCCTGGACAGGTGATAGCTCCTTCATAAGTGAGCGAAAGATCTTGCATGCAGGTCTCTGAATTCCAGATTACTTTAAAGTATATTTTAACATGTATCATTCTGGAAGAGCAGAGCAGAATTCACTCTCAGCTGAAGATTATTTTAGCTGCAATATCTTACAGACTAAAAAATCTGCAAGTAAAAATTCAATAAAGAGGCCCAAAACAAAAGACAGGAAAAAAAACCCCACCAAAATAAACCCTCAAAAAATCTGCAGAACCATCTGAATCCATGTGGAGACGGGCCCATCATCTTTAAAACAAGACATTTGGTGGAGTTTGGCAGGCGAACAAAACAAACACAAGTCTGGCAGAAGTAGCCCATTTGGGAGAAGAAGGAATAAAATATGATTGCTCATTCTGGTAGAGGTGGGGAGAGGAATTGTTATAGCATGTGAATTTTTGAATTGACCCACAGAGTTGGGTAAAAATGAAAACATTTGGAGACATGAAATGGAACGCATTAAAATAAATAAGAGAAAGATAGGCTCAAGTCAAATTGGGTTCTGCTAAGTGAGAAAGTTACTCCCATCTGGTCCAATGATGGAAAGATGCCTATGTATCTACCTAAGATTCATAGTTCAAAATGATTAAGAAAGAGTCAAGTGATTGAGCTAGGCATCAAATCAAGTCCCTTTCCTCAATTTAGTATCTCTGAAAGGGAATGCAAGAAAGCATTTCCTCAGTAGTACATAGCATAAATCTGTGTGTATTTTGAATCCTGAGAAGGGGCAAAATGAAATCATAAATACTGAATCATGGAATCATAAAATTCTCCAATGCATTGTTGCATGAAAAAAAAAAACCAAAAGAAAAAAACATTCCACAAGGTGTTTGAGCACATCACTAAGCAAATGTCACAATTCTTCTCCTGGTGGAAGGATAGGCAGAAAAAACAATTACTTTATTTATATATTACAATTTATATTTATATATTACAATTTAGATATATTCAAATCCCTCAGATTTTCCTCTGCAGTTTTTTACTAGCCTAGTAAATCAGTGTTCAGTTCTACCCACTAATAATACCTGAATAAATGACTTTGGGTAGTATGAACTACAAAACTGGTATTTGGGAAGTTTCTCTCTATTATTATTGGCCCTAATTCGGCGAAGACTAAAGGGTGTGTACTCTCAAGGTTCAATAGGACTTATGAAAATATTATTGATCACTCTCCTATATATAAACCTAAGAGCAAAAGGGTGATGAATTTGGAAAAAAAATCCACACGTGAGCACTAATGTAAAATGAGAAGGGGTTACAGGAATGTCTACAAAATTTAATACAATTACCTTTACACCCACAAGCTGTACTTGTATCCTGCAGCACACAGAACTTTAATCTTCACTAGAAAGTGCCTGTTCAACAACTTACATGCATCACTTAAAAAATGTTTTGGTTTTATTTAATAATAAAGGAAAACAACAATCCAAATTTAGAATGAACTGTAAAAGAATAATAACCATTTTTGAGCAACTAGGGATGCAAATAATTTTGGTAAGTATAAAACTATTTAAATCACTATTTTTTTTTTAAAGAATGGCTCTCTCTGATCATATTTCTGATGGGATGAAAATTTAAGTGAATTTCTTTCCAAGCACAGATTCCAATTTCTCAGTTCACACAAGCTTTTGGATACCATCTCGCAAGAGATGCACACCTTTACTATGTGGCTTTTCTCTACTTTAAATATGCTGGATAATTTATTCTGTTTATGCCTATTTTTTGAATTTAGGGTACTGCAAATTAAACAATAGGAAACAAATAAAAACGTGTCATATGTAGAAAAGAGTCAAAAAATTTTAATTCTATATAGAATAGAGTAACAAGTTAAATATTTCAGCACTGGAAAAGGGTTAATTTTATTTGAAAGAAGTTAGCAACAAAATGGTGTCAGAAAAGAAAATCAAAGGAGGGGCATTAAAGGTGACTGAACAAAGTGTTAAAAATCCATGCAGTGTTGCTGTGTGGCCAAACAAAAAATCCTGAATATTTGGCAGACGTAACCAAAAAAAGTGCCAACCTGAGAGAAGAAGCTAATAATATGATGAAAGAAAAGGCTGATTATCTCCCCCTAGACTACTGTGGCCTTGTTTTGTCACAGAAGTGGCAGAGTTATTACAATGAATATTGATTCAATTACTATATTAAAAAGAAAAAATGAAAACCACACCCTAACCACCCTCCCCCACCTCCCGCAAAACAAAAAAAACCCTGTTTTTTTTACACCACCAAGTAAAAGAAAATAGGTCTCCAGATACTTAAAGGATTTTTACCCAGGGATTTTTTAGCCCTAAGTCTCTTTCTTACAAGCTTTCTGCTCTTACTGATTCCCCTATCACTCGCTCATTACAGGAAAAAAAATGGGCATATGCATGTCCCTACTTTTTTTCCTCTATATTTTCTATTTTTTTTTAATTACTTCATGCCCACAGCAGTTAGTAGAAATACAACTAATAATAATGCTGTTTGCTGAGATTAGAGTGATATATAATTGCACTAATTTAATGTTGCTTCCTACAGAGTGTTTTCATATTTTTTACTTAATGGAAACATCAATGCTAAACTATTTTAGCCCCATTTTATACTACGTACTGCAGAAAAATCACTGCATCTGAACATCAGTCTGCCATTCTAAAAACAATAGATATAAAGCCTTGCAAGGGAAACATAGGCAGAAATTCAGTCTAGACCCTGGTTTGTGATTATCTGGAAGCTAGAGTAATGTACATTTTGGCTTGAAATAATAAAGTGATTGGAAATGAAGTACTAGAATAGCTGATGATAAGGAGGTTCATTGGCATTGCTCTGGAAAGAAACTCGTGCTCTGCATAAGCATGAAGGGCAGTTTTAGCTAATGCACATTGTTAGCAGGAGTAAATTAAGTCAGGAATTGCACATCTCTGAAGTAAAATTTGGAGTCAAACAACAATCACATGACTAATTAGCAAATATATATCCATAAGTATTTGAGCCCATGCAAACTGCTATGAAAATTAGGGACACAAAACATTTGGTGCCAGGGCCAAACAGTGCTCTCTTTCAGTCAGCCAAAGGATGCACCCACCAGTAGATGCTCAACACTAAAAAGCAGCAGCTGCCTCCTCCTGTGACCAATGCACTGGCAGATCTGCCACTGGTTTGGACCGATGCTAACCCAGCAATTTTGCAATCTGCATCTCTTATCCTTCCATGCCCAGCATCCAAGTTCTTTGTGGGGTATCAAACAAGATCCTTATGTGGCATCAACTGAGATCTGTACTGACCTGATTAAGCCCCAATAGCATAAGACCTTGATAAAGATAGAAGAGTAGAAATAGAATTGAGCATGGTCACAAGAAAAAGCATTTCGGAAAGATTATAAGAGGAAAGTTGCTAGCACTGTAACACAGCCCACTTCCATCTCCTTACTTAGAGACTATCCTGCTTTCAGAAATTTTCATAAAGGAAGGTGGGTCAGCTTTGAAGAAAATGCAATATACTTGGTGATATTAACATAGGTTCCCAATAGATTTATGGGACCATATTGAAAAATAATGTCTTTGTGAAATTACCTGTTTTCCTAAATGTTTAGAAGATGACACTTAGATAAGTTTGGGGAACTTGTGTTCTCCTGTCTCATTTCAGGGCCACCTCCTATCAGCACTGAAATCAGGAAAGAAATGCAAAGTTTATTTTTTATTATTTTAGCACTTCACAATGCTATGCTTTTATATTCTAAAATATGAGAGAAGTGACATAAAAAGTAAATTTTATGTAGATCTTAGATTTCTTTTGTTAAAAAAAAAATCTTGTCTAATTTTCTAATCAATGCTGTACTTCCATTTCTATGTATATGACAATGAAATTGTTAGAATACCATCTGGGTATGATTTACCTAACTTTTTATTGTGTTTAGTGATTTACAGAAATGAAAAATGCTGCCTTTAAAGGAAAATATAAGTAATCTAGAAATATACCAAACATCCAGGAGCCAAAACCCAAGCAAGCTTCAGAAAGGCATTACTTAGAACTGGCAGTACAGTGTCATCCAGATACATGTAATTTGCTTCCCAACAAGCCAGCTCTAAATTTAAGAGATAGAAGCCATTCAGGTGAGAGCTAGAGCCCACATGTAGATATACCGTAGAATGTGAAATACACATCTGGATTTGGGGACTATTCCCAATTTATTCCAGCATGGCAGGAGGAAAGCTGGACAGAGCTTACTAAGGTCCTTCTTCTTTCCCAGGATGGCTGGAGGGGCAAAATAAGAAGCTAATCCCTCCAAAAGTTTGTAGGCAAAATATTTGCTGTCCCATTGGTTGTCCTGCCCAGAGCTTAGACGGGGCCACCAGCATAAACCAGCTCTGCCACAGCCCAGCATCGGCACCACTGCCTCGTCTCCAGCTTTGGAGCTACCCCCTCAGAGCAGCACTGCTCAGTGGCACTTAGACGCTTCATCCACGAGTAAAGCAAGGAGACAAGGCCATATTTCTCCTACTAGAATGGAAGAAATTTTGTTCCACTGCCTCCAGACAATGCTTGGTCAGTTTTGTAACTATTTTCTTGGGACCTTCTGTAGCACTTCAGCTCCAGCTGTCAGTGAACATGGCCACTTCAGGCATCAGAATCAGCTATTTTGTGACGTATTTTCCATACTCACATATATTTCTCTCTTATCTCCCCTTTGTCTGTAATACAGCAGTGTGCACTAAAACGAAGGAATGCAACTCCTCTTTAAACCTTTGTGTTTCCAGCTCTTCATCCACAAAAACATTCAAGCAGGCTATAAACTTTTCTCCCTCTGTGCCATTACTTGTAATGGTAATCTGTTCAAGAAATTGTCTGCTGCTGCTGAAATTGCAATAACCATCTCATTTGCAGCAAGGCAGTCATATTCAAACATAAAATGCAGTAGAATGCAACCTCTTGAGACAGCACTATATTAAAGTTACTAATAAAGGCCCCAACTCTTTTTCCATTAAAAGTACAGTGACTTTCCACTCAATTCAATGCAATTTGAATTGGGTCTAAATCACTCTTTTTAAACATGAGGTCAAACTTTCATCATGTGCCCTGGGAGAAGACTAGTAATTCTACCCTGAGTCTCCTTTCTGTTGGGCATTAACCGATTTTACACTATATTCATCTCAAAAGAATTTTGCTGCATGGTTATAAACCATTTTTCTTCCAAAACATAAAGAACACATTATAATCTGGAAAAAGTAAAGAACTGTAGAAAGTTGTTAAGTTTTGAATCTTTACTTGATTTTCTTGTCTTGGCCAGGATAAAGTAATTCAAAACATCTACGTAATTTCAGCAGTTTGTGGCTGTTTCTTTCCCATTTCCTTTGAAGCAAACAATTGAATGCTATTAGAAAAGGGGGTACCCCATAATTCAGTATCATCATCTTCGGTAAGGTGCTGCAATATCATCCTAGAAGATTTCTGTCATAGTCAAAAAGCCATCACTTCATACAGAAATCAGGCTTTGCTATACTTTGGCTAATCTACCTTCCAGAATGGTGTCATTCAATTGACATTCCTAAGGAAGATACTGAGTCCAAAAACCAGACATTCTTGCTTCAGACCATGAACTTCTGTGCAAGGTGTAGATGTAGGTGCAAAGAACTTCTGTCTTTGGAGAAGCTTCCTCTGACTGGGGACCTCCTCAACTGCACATGGGCTAAAAATACAATTATGCTGATCCATAAAGGAAAAAGTGTACTTACCAAAGTCACAAAATGGTTTTCTTTTGAAAGCTAGGCAGTGAGTCACAAAGGAGATATTTGTTAAATGCTCACTTTGCTTCCCTGTGTTTTTGCTTGAAACAATTATGCTGAGCTGTATCAATCAGCTTCAGCTCAGTGGGTCAGGGTGAAGAATTTATTTCAGGAGGTTCAGTTTCTGCTGACACACCATCTGATTTTCACTTCTGCCAGATAGGTTTTTTTCTTTATGCAAAGACTATTTGCAATACAGGAAGAAATAAAAGGCCCATAAAACCTGTGCACTTACAGAGAGCAAAAATAAAAGAAAATAGGGAGGTGAGAATTTGTTCCTGCTGGGTGACTACAGAAGGAATGCTAAATTTATGTGACAGTAACTCTTGTCTTATAGAGGATATCAACAGGTCAAGAAAACACTAAGTAACTACAGCAGTGTTCCAAATAAAGCTGAAGATACTGAAGGTTCCCGTATTTTGGACTTCAGGCAGAAGAACAAAAGGCAGGCATGTAGTCTCCACTTACAGTAGACAGAATGCACTACCTCCTAAGAGAACTAAATCAAGAGATAAACAAATGCTTTTTTAAACCTTGGAAACTCATAAATTCTGCTGCATAAAGCTTCTCTACTGACACCAAGGACAACCTGCTGGCTCCTCTCTGATTGCAGGTGGTAAATTTAGTCAGAAATTATAGAAAAACAATTTCAGGATCTTTGTCAATCAACAGAAGGATTTTTCACAATGCAAAACAAAAGGAAAGATGGTCTAGACAAAAACATGGGGGAGGGAGTGATCACAAAAATCTTGGCTATAAGGGGCAGCCAACATAACTGAGTGATTGAGAAGCTCTGCATCGACATACGCAAGCATTGTTGGGGGACACTGGATTCATGCGTATTAACATTTTAATGCATGAATTTTGTAATAAAAGATTTCATTCATCTATCCTTGGTGTCACGTGGTTTGTTCTCAAGCACGCGTCTTACACACTTGAAGTACTTCATCTCCTGGCAGAACTCAGATTGAAGTCACACAGGAGATTTTATCCAGCACATCCAGGCTGTCTCTCTCTCCTTTACCCTAAGGCCATCCCACCCAGCCTCTCTCCCCTCTCATGTTTTTCTCCAGCTGCAGCATAGTCTCTTCATACCATCCAGCAATCCAGCCACCAGATCGTCCCCTGTCCCTTGGCCAGCCAGAGCTCTTTTCTGTGATCCTCATCTTACCTCAGTCCTGTCCCCACTCATGCTTAGCCTTGCAAATAAAACTTTTTTTTTACTTACCACTTAACTAAGAATCACTTCCACCCACCTGCCCAGTTCCTATCCCTTCTGAAGTTTAACCCTCAATGTTTAATTCAGATTGATGTGCTCAGTGATCTTAGGATCACAGGATGCTCACTAGAAAACATGACAGGCAAATTCCTTGGTCTCAGTTCCTCTGGTTGTACTGGTTTGACCTGTTCAACTCAGAGCAGCAATTTCAAGGAAAGTCCCGTCTTAAGGGAGGCAAACATCCCATACATTCGTAATCTTTTGGAAATGCAGCTGCTAAAAAATCTAATAAAACTTGACCAGGAATGTGTGAAATGCAATTTTTCAAATGTTCATAACTTTGCCAAATGTGGGTGGATTTTAACAGGCGTAGTAAAAAAAGCATATCCAGGCTATAAACTTCAAATCCCTCCACTACACAAAGAAAAACCTAGATGTTCAGAAAGAAAATGTACCAAGACATTTAATGTCAGCAAATAAAACTAATATTGCAAGATGTTCACTGAAAGCCTGGCAGTTCCATCCAAACAGTAAACTGACAACCTAAGAGTTTCAAGTACTAATACAAAAATCAGCCCCAACCCCACTTTTGCAATCCTCAGCCATAAACTTGAAATTTTTCTATTTGAGGAACTGAAAAAGACTTTGATTTTTTTTTTCCCACTCCTGAAGAAGTAACATTAAAATATGTTTTAACTCCAAACACACACCTCACCAGATCCCCCACACCATCTGGGACCCTGCAAATTACATAGCTGACTTTAAGAAAGGCCTGGGATTTTATCTTCTTTTTCACCTGTTGGTGCACATTACTATCACATTATGTACAGTACCTAATAAAAACTAAAGAAGAAGAAATTAAAGAAGTCACATATATTTGATGAGACAGGCAAGAGCCACACTGACATAAAACTTCAGCATTTCATACTTAATTACAAGTATTTTAAACAAGTCCTACAGTGAGAGCACAAATGGATTTTCTATAAGTCCTCTGAGCTCTCTTTTGAGCAAAACACAAAGGCTGTGTGCCTTCCTTGGCTGGATAACCCCATAAACCACTACCATGTTAATATTTCTCTAAGTCATCCTTGTTGTAAAACCTATTGCTACTTATTAATGAATCCCACTGTAGATCATAATTTCAAGAGGAGAAACGGGCTCTAGAAGAGGAATGGAATCCTTTAAAGCATCAAGACTTGTTGGTGTAGAAATAAAGAAGTCGTTGCTGCTTAGTGGCCCCATTAATAAAACAAGTGCCTACAATAAAGGACATCTCCTTGTAAGAAGTCCATCTCTCCAGTATAAATGGTGCTGTGTGCACAATCCTTGGATCAAAAGAACAAGCCCAACCATGCCAACAAAAGGAGTTGCCATTTGAACAGTATTGCAGACACACTGTGTGAAAAATGAGCCCACTGCAAAAAAATTAATTATCTTGTTGGTTTTGTTTTCTAATTAGATAATCCCAATAATTTATCCTTTTCTATTACTTTTGAGATATTTTTAGTGAGAAAATTGCTTGCACAGATGCAAAGCAAGACTATAAGTTTGCAAGCAACAGGCATCCTTCCTTAGCCTTACCTCTCATTGAAACTGCTCCTTCCTGTAAGAGGAACAGCCAGTATCCAAATCATTCCATTTCCCATACATGCAGTTCCTATAACTGCTAGGCAAGCCCACGGGCCATTTGGCTGATTTTCTTTTGTATTCTATTGAGAGCATAAATTCTATCTTGGTCATTATATCCAAAAGCTTCTCTGGGTTGCAATTTCTTTTTTCCTTAAAACAAAGAAGCTATTTCAAACTTATGGAATATATTTATCTGATCTCCAGTACTGCCCAGGTAAAAGCAATAGATCTTAAAAATGTTTCTGGAAAAAAAAGACATGCAAGATTTATGTAAATAATCTGGACAAGCTCAGGCCTTTTCAGACTAACATTAAGTTAAAGATATGTCAATCTTAGGAGAGAGACCAGTGAGAATAATTGTTTGTAAACTGAACTGAAAAGGTTTGGTTGAGCTTTGACAGAAGATTTGTTATGATCACTTACAGTGAAACCTGGAGGCATTTATGCTGAGGTTTGTAACCGTAACAGCAGCAGTTAGGAGGGAGCAATTAGTTAAGTAGGGGGAAAGTCAAGGCAAATGGTCTCTCCAGTGCTGCCTTTTGTACAGTGTTGCACAATAACAACTTTAATGCACAAATCCAACTTCTCTGTTTATGAATTAGAGTCCTGTCTTTGCCAGTCTTTCACTCCATGTGCTGCTAATCTTATATTCACTGCTACTGAGCACAGCCTGCATCAGAGGATATCTGGCTGCATTCCTAGTACATTGTACCAATAAATATTAACTCCTCTACTCCTCTAACTCCCACAAAATAACTCTGCATGAATTGTTTATATATGTTTATGACCAGCATTTATGAGAAATTGGCTTTATTCTATAAAGTTCTTATATCTGTCTAGAAAAATCTAGATAAAGTAGCATTCTGCCAGTTAGCATAACCGTTAATTTCATTTAAAGGGAATTCTTGGCATATTTTTCTGTGGTCAAGAGCTACAAGATTACTGTGATAAGCAAGTATATTTTCTGGTATTAACTCTTTTGGCATACAGTAGAATCATAGAACTGGTTGGGTTGGAAGTGACCTCAAAGATCATCTAGTTCCTATTCCTCTGCCACAGCCAAGGATATCTTGTACTACACCAGATTGCATCAAGCCGTATCCAGCCTGATCTTGAACACTTCCAGGGGCATCCACAGCTTCTCTGGGCAACCTGTTACAGCACCTCACCACCCTTTACAGTACAGAAATTCTTCTTCACATTTAATCTAAACCTACTCTCAGTTCAAAGCCATTACCCCATGCCCTATAGCTACATGCCCTTGCAAAAAGTTCCTCTCCAACTCTTTTGTAGGTCTGCTTTAGAAACTGTATGGCTGCTGCAAGGTCTTTCCAGAGCCTTCTATTCTCCAAGCTAAACAACCCCAATTCTCTCAGTTTGTCTTCACAGGAGATGTGCTCCAGCCCTCTGATCATCTTCATGGACTCTTCTGAACTCACTCCAACAGGTTCACATCCTTATGTTGGACACAGAACTGGACACAGAACTCCAGGTGGGGTTTCACAAGAGTGGAGTAGAAGGGAAGAATCACCTCCCTCATCCCTCTGGCCGCACTGCTTGTGACACAGCCCAGGACGCAGTTGGCTTTCAGGACTGCAAGCGCCAACAAAAATATTAAACAGCATCAGTGCCAGTACCAATGCCTCAGGGATGTCACTTGATATATTTGGTTACCTCTACTTACAGATCTGTGCTGTTAGATAACCTTAACCTCCATCTGTCTACAAAGCCACCTTTCCTCCCTTTACAGACAGGCAGGTTTTTTTGTAGCCAGATTTCCCTCCGTTGTCATTGAGTAAATTCTCTGTCTGATCTGAAATAAGAAATAAAATAATTTTAAAAATTGCAGAACCTTTTAGTGACAGCTTCAACTGGGCAAAGCAGAAAATTTAATCTGAGAAATCAAATGCTTGACCAAGCCTACAAAAACAGCAACTACTACTTTTTAAAGACATAAAGACAATGAGATCTTAAATTCAGGGTAATTGTATTGATCAAACCATTCTAAGAAAACCACTTGTCACTATCAGCAGGATCATCCATCAAAAAGGGACTGTTTGGCCAACTCCTTATGCCTATTCTCTAGTTAAACTACTTAAAGTAAAATGTACAATAGCTACTCAAATCAGGTAATAATAAACAGGTAGTTTTAAAAAAGAGAAAAACACAAAAAAGCACCTACAAAAAATTATGTGACTCAAAGTATGTTCACAATCATGGTATTTAACAGTACCATTAGACAACAGCTGACAATTCTGGACAACTGTGCCCTGGAGAAGCAAAAGTTAATAGTATAACTAATTTTACTTAAACTGGCATTATGTAAGGTTCACACAAGACCTTGAAAAGAGTAAAAATATTATGAATTGTGTTGATAAGTAAAAAAGACAGGGCCATTCACTTACTCTGAGATATTTAAGCAACGTGGCTTCCTTTTAGCAGCAAAAGATGAGATTAATATTTTTCAACTCTAGGAAGCTAAAATTCAGGTATCTAAATCAAAGCTGGTCACTCTGAGTTCACCTACTCACTGGGGAAAGAATCAGGCACTTCTAAAAGGTCAGATCTGTCTTAACTTCTTACATTAGCATCTCCAGAGGCTGAGGTGGTGGAAAGACAGATAAAACCAGTTGAACAGGAAGGCATCTATTTCAGTTACTACAAACAGGGAGGAGGTAGAGGTGCACCTTTAATATTAATCAGAAAGTCTTACGCATTTTGTTCTATACTCATTGATCAGCGCTAGTCTTCTTTCAAGGAAGTTCAGGAGTCATCATTCTGTTCTAAGTTGTAGCTGTTTCAAGTTGCCCCAGTTTTATCCAACAGTTTCTCAGAGCTTTATACCACAGATAATTTCAAATGTGATAATTCCCTTATTTCAAGGGACCCAAATCCCTCTTTTACAGGCATTAACTAAATCTTGTGGTATAGAAAAGTCTAACCCAGGAGCTAACTGAGTTGCAAGTGCTCTTGCAGAGTGGCCATACTTTGTGAACTGCTGGCACAAGAAGGCAGCAAACTTAGCTTGAGCCTGCGGCCATCTGCATGAGACACTTGGGTGAAAATGCAAAGGTTGGGTTTTCAGTCTCTGCAAGGACTTTTGGACACATCAGCACCTAAAAAATCACAAGTAGGAAATATTTCCTAGCAAACAAAATTCAGGATTTTGTTAGTGCTAATTTTTTTGAGTTAACAAATATCACAGGTGCATCATGTGCCACAAGCCCTTGAGAAGGCCTGCACCACAGCTGACTAATGCCGTAAGGACATGACACTAAACATCAGGTCTCTGGAATATTATGAAGATTAACTTTAAAACATCAAAGCAATCCAAATGCTCATCTAAAAAGTGTAAATTTCAATTAATGCATTTCCATATTCTCCTGTTTACTACCATCATAACAATTGCATTTTAAGCTTTTTGAAGGCTTAGTGACAGCCCCAGCTTTACTACCATGTCAATTTGGGACTTGGTCCAAAGGCAACTTTGAGAAGACTCCTTTCCAAGTGCATTGGAAGCACCTGTCTTGGTGAAACAGACTTTATTCTCCACAGTCTCCCAAAGAATCACACTTTTGATCTTGAAAATTATCTTAATAAAAAAATACTATGATACTTGTAAGATGAAAAACATACACATGCCAATCCTCCATGAAAAGTAGTCTGACTACAAATCTGTAATCTGCTCCCAGGCTTTCCAGAATTTCAGAATAAAAAATTCCGACTCACAGATTCCAGTTTTGTGCATTACCATTGGGTAGCTAAAAAAGCAAGAAGTTAAAGCAACAGAAGAAGTGAAAGGGAATACGACTCCAAAATAAAAAGAGAGAAAAAACCCCCAAAACTCAGCACCCAAAAACATTGGCTCAAAAAATCTGTTCAACCAGCATGAGTAGAGACAACCTTGGAGAGCTGACAGGTTGCAAAGCAGATTGCTGGCACTGTGTTTTGACTTGCCAGAGGAGAGAAATGACAACTAGAACACAACAGTCTCCCTGCAAATATTGCAAGCAAGGGTGAGTTGAAAACAGACTTTAGCAAGTCTCAAGGTGTAGTCGAGTCAGGCAGTAAGGCAGAAATAGATTCAATATATTCTGAAGCCTCCATCTTCTCAAAATAACTTTATTTTACTGTAAAAAGGCATAAAGAAAGCTTCCCTCAGATCACAGAACCTGACAAGTTGGAAGGAACCCACAAGTATCATCAGCCACAACTCCTGGCCCTGCACAGCACCATCCCGAAGAGTCACAGGTGCCTAAGAGCATTGTCCAAACACTTCTTGAGCTCTGTCAGGCTGGTGCTGTGACCGCTGCCCTGGGGAGCCTGTTCCACTGCCCAGATATCCTCTGGGGGAAGAACCTTTTTCTAATATCCAACCTAAACCTCCCCTGACACAACTTCAGCCCCTTGCCTTGAGTCCTGTCACTGATCATTACAGAAAAGTGGTGCCTGTCCCTCCTCTTCCCCTCACGAGGAAGTTGTAACTGCAATGAGTTCTCCCCTCAGTCTTCTCCAGGCTGAACAGACTAAGTAACCTCAGCCACTCCTCATACAGGTCTTCACCATCCTCATGGCCATCACAGAAAGACTTCTCTGTAAGAAGATGGTTGCCTACATGTCTGTCTGGCAGAGTAGTAACTTATTTAAAAGTTTCAGTCATAATGAGCTTCATTTCACCTTCTCTGTTCCATTCAAAAGCATCTCATTCCCTCTAATTCCTAAACTGTTTAAAATAAGAAAAATCACCAGACATTTTATCTAGTCATGACAACAAAGTAGAGCAGCAGGAATTAAGCTGTTGCAGCATGGACGTATCATCTCAACAACATGCTTTTAACATGTTAGGACCTCTTTTAAACACCATGTTAATGAACACAAGTCAAAAATTCATGGTGTCCACTTAACAAACACAGATATGTACATCAGCTGTGTCCAAGCTGTTGTGTTACTCCACCTGCATCAGGCAACTGTGATGGTTTCAAAGCATGTTCATTCCTTAAGGCACATACGTGGTACGTACACGGAATTAGAAGAGGACCAGAGCACCCTGTACTTCCAAATTAAGCTTTATGACAGTAGAACCTACAGTGACTTTATGGTCCATAGGCTCTCTTATCATAGTGACTCTTATCACAGTGACATAGTCTGTGCTCCTGAGTCTGCTCCCAGTTTGTCCTTCAAGTCTCAAGTGCTGGCCTTTGCACTGCTCAGACAATGACTTGAACAGCAGGAGAACTACTCAGCCTCACAGCCCAGGGGATGTTATCCTCATCACCTTGAAGAGGTTTCCCTCCATTCCATTTCAGCCTAAAATATTAACATATTTAGGTAAGTTTTTAAATCATGATTTATTATACTCGCCAAAAACACAAAGTGAAAGCTGGTATGTCATCCAATTGCAGTGTTGAGTGCTTGTTTCCAGGATGAAAAGAAAGACAAATTTACTACTATAATATTTTAATTTTCCAAATAAAGAAAAAATTATAAAGGGAGGGGAAAAAAATCCAGTGGATAGAAAGGGAAAGACATAAATAAACTGACATTAGTGAAAATTCCTCAAGTCCTTAAACTCATACACAAAGTGTGGGGCAATAATATATTTTATTATGCTAGTTTATGGACATAAATTTATGCACTCTTTATCACTTCAATCTGTGAAATATTTACATCCAAATTAAAGTTGCAGGACTACAGTGTTTTCACAGAAGAATCAAATGCCATTTTACAATATTCCCCCCAGGTAAATCAAATAATTGAAGTTCAGTGAACACATTCTTAAGAGCTCTCAAATAAAAACAGATCTTCTGTCAAATACCCAAGGCAACCTGAAAAGTAAATTAAGGTAGAAAAAAAGTACACAAAGAGATAATAAAAGCAACAACAGATAATGCTCTCTCTACCAATTGCCAAACATGATAAAGCAGAAGTTTGGTGGGAATCCTTTGCCAGACCCAAATGTTAAGATGCATAAAAGGAATAGCAATGTCTCAGGAGGAAAATCATTGTTATAAATGCATATTTCAGGGAGAAAGACCCCCAAGCAATACAAAGTGCACTCAGAAAACAAGAAGCATACCCAGCAACAACCTAATTGTCTCTCAGTGGACACAGCATGATAATCCTTGTAGTAGCAGTATCCCAGCTGATCTCATCAAAGTGCTGACAAGGGAACACACTCCCAAATTTCTATTGCAGAAAATGCAATACACTTGTGACTCTCATGACCTCAGAGGGAAATCTGTGGCCAGCTTAAGGAGAAGAAAAGCTGTTTTTCTATTCTCACCTTGTCTGGCAAGGTAATTGCATTCAGTAACGGTGGAGACTGCATTAAAAGTGGAAGAACACTTGATTTGAAAGGACAGCTTTTGCAAGAGAAATATTAATGAGAGACACTGACATGGAGTACAGCACACCCTACAGCAGTGATAACAGCACTGGGGCAGACAATGCTAGCCACACTACACAGGGAGTATTTCCTTAGCTATAAAAATGTCCTGGCATACATAAGAGAACCAACTGGCTTCTCAATGAGCTTTTAAGCAACTCACACAAGAAAGGTTTTAATAATCTACTCAAAAAAGAGCTTTTTTGTTGTTGTTGTTGTTGGAAAAAAAATGCATAAAAGTTCTTCTGGAGAGCTAAATATTATTTCTATTATTAAAGTAGATCTGTGGAGAACAGCTGAAGCATTTTACATGGGATAAGGCAGGTCTACACATGGAAACAAGTCCAGCCAAGAAACATGACAATTTAAGTCTCAAGATAACAAGTATAAATCCTGTCTAGATTATTTTGAGTAAAGATAAGGGAGATTTATTTGATAACATGATCTGTGCATGCTTTCTGTATTAGGGTCTACTACTGATCAATTTGAGAGATTTCCTTTAAGTGTGCATTACAGGTCTGATGAGTCTATCTGGTTTCTCCTGAGGGTTAATCTGTCATTTACATAGATAATTAAGAAATTTTAAATGGGAATTTTATTGACCTAATTACTAATAAAAGTCTTAGTGGTGCAGATGTACATGGTACTTTATAAACAAAAGATGTGTTCCAGTCTAATGGTACTGAAAGAGATAAATATATTTAGAAGACTTTTTAAAAAGCTGAATTATTTGTTAGCTATGTAGCAATGTTTGTGCGGAAGACTCAATCTTTCCTAGTTATTAGATCATTGCTTTAGTACAAAGACCTGCAAAGATTGAAAAGTCTCTAGCAGCCCTTTTCTGTCGCATACATGCAGTCTATTTCCTTAACATTTTTATAAACCTTTTGTTGCGGGGAAAACAGTTTAAAGACTTTATTTTAACTGATTTGTAAGCAGAATAACCTAGTTACTTCCATAGTGTAAATTCCATGCCATAAATTTCACATATTATTTGCATTCCTCTTTTCCAGTTCTTTATTTAAATCATCATGAACAAGTTTGCTATTCCTAAAGGACTGGAGAAAATTCAGTTTGACATATTCTACAGAAGCCTTTTATTTATCCTTAAAGTTTTATTTGCTGTAGTGTTCTGAGCAGTACACAATAGTGTTGTTTGTCATTTGGCACAACTTAGAATAATAAGAAATTATATTGCTGCTAAGGAACACCATTATTTACTTTTTCATAATTACAATAATATATCATATGCATAATCAGTGAATACAAAAAAACCTTGAAACACACCAGCAAGATGAATTACAGTGAGATATGAAAATTTTAATTTTAAATTGTAACCCTTTACCAGCATATTCTATATAAAAGTAGATTAAAAATAGTGAGTTTGACCTGGTAACCAAAGTATTCAGATTCACAAGCATCTGCAGTTATCCCTAAAATACACAATGAAACAAAGTTAATGAGATTATTCCAATTTATTTGTGTCTCTAGGGAAAAAGTATGTTTCTAGAATAAAACAGCTTCATTTTAAATCAATATATCAGAGTCAACAGCTAGACCATGTTACACATGCATACATAAGCACTGAGACATTTGAAAGTTTTGCACTTTCTTGAAAATTTTAAATTGGTACTTTCTGGCTTATAAACTATTCGCAATAGAAATATCCCAGCTGAATGCTCAGTGATCAAACATTCAATTTCTGTATGTCAGATGTATACACCACTTCATGTAATATACAGCAGCAATTCCTGAGAGTGATTTAGTTCCTGAGAGTGGATAGTTCTGGCAAAGAAAGAGGACTTACAAGTTTCTTTGATTCAAGGACTGCGAAAGCAGCACAGGAAGGAGACAGGTTCAAGGAAGTAGACTGGGAACTAGTTAGTATTTGCATCCTTTTGAATGTATGTTTTGCTCTCGATTGAAAATTAATTAACAATCAAGAGTCAAGGGTAAAAATAACGTGCTTACAAAATATTTTAGTAAGTTTGATAATTTTTATGTCTGTTTAAGTGGCTAACATCATTGATTTGGAACTCTCTTTCCAATTTAAAAACCTTACAAAGCACTGCCTCTCAAAAGATGGAAAAGCAGCAAAGCAGTAGCAAGAGATACAACTGTGGCTTGAGAAACACTAAAGTCTCTAACTGTGGCAAAATAAAGTTTTAAATATTATAATTTGCCACATGATATTTGGGGATGTTGGAGTTTATGCTGCTCTTCACGTGCTGATATATAATGGGGAGAAAATAAACAGTATTTCTTACCTTAAGTTTCTCAGCCAAGGAGTATTATACATTCAACAAGGGTAGAAATCATTTATGAGATGTGCCCAAGAATACACTTCATTCTTTCTGAAATGTTACACAACAACACATTTAAAAGTGAACAGGTACTTTACTGAACAGGTTTTGCAGGAAGACCAATACAATTAAGATATTTTCTTGTCGTTGTTGCTGTTCCATAGTAATGTCCTTAGGCCTCAGGAAGATCAGGAGACTTTCAGTACAAGTTAAGATTTTAGTACAAGAACTTGTACTTCTTTAGTAGAAGTACAAGGCCTTTCAGTGAAAGACTTTCTTACAACTTAAGAACTGGTTCCTGCTCTGAAAAACTTTTAGTCCAACTGAACTAAGATGGGTAAGAACATTTAAGGAAAGTGAATAAAGAAAAATTTCTCCATTCCTTAAGCTCAAAAGATTTGTTAGCATGTTACACAAAGATGCCATGGGATGGATTTCACCAAGTCTGTTATGTAACACAACTGTCTTTCCCATCTGAAAGCAAAAATTCCATCTAATTGAAAGTACAATGCTTTAAAGAGTGGAAAGGGAGGGAGGGAGGGAGGAAGGAAGGAAGGAAGGAAGAATCTGAGCCACTGACACTAAGCCTCAACCAAAAGGGAGTTACTACGAGCTAGAATCATTCCAGGAGATGGATTCCCCTGGTATTCTCTTCAGAGCTTTGGTATGAAGAGATGGGTATATGCCTGCAAAGGAGTCTGTGTACAGTAAATCAATCTGTCAGGCAGTATCAAAGTACATATTTAAGAATTCATGGGATTTTCATGATGGGCATTATATAACACAGACTACATTTCAACCCAAGTGGCTCAAATGTGACTTGAGTTTTACCTACCTGTAGTTTTCTAGCCCATCCTTCAACACAAAAATAATGATTCAAGGTCTTTTCACCAATCCAATCTTTATACATGGACAAGTCTATTACAAGAATGAGTAGCAGCAGGCTCAGGAAAAAAAAAAAAGTGTAAGAAGACACCATGCTTAGTTCTTTGAAATGCTTTTCACTGTTTTACAGTTCTTTCCAGGCTAAATACATGGACAGGAAATGGAACTCAGGACAACTATCTAACCTTTTTCTTAGGAACCTGAGTTACATGCAGGGTTTGAACATTACGGATTCATAATCACATTTGCCTCCAAGCTGAGGGTAAGCCTTCCAAGTGAGTATAGTACCAAAACCTTCTACTGCTTCCCCACCACAGACCAGATCAAACACCAAAGCCATCTCTGAAATGCTCTTTTGCCACCAAGAGCACCTCCAAGCCGCACACACTCTATATGACTAAGAATCCAATTTACTTCCTGGAAGAGTGGCAGAGACCTGTCTCTTTCTCTTTCCTGTCCTGCAACAGAGAGGGGCATTTCCCTGGCTCTGATACATCAAGAAACTCATGAGGGGAATCAGGACCACTCCTGCAGAGTTATCTGGTGAAGAAGAGTCCAAACAGTTAGAAGTCAATAGGATGTGCACTATGATCTCAGGCAAATAATTAAAAAGCAGCTCATAGCAGGTAGGAATAAGAGGAATAGAAACAGAAACCCTCAGAACAGATTTCTGCCTAAGTGTACAATTTCTGAATGAGATCTAATTAAAATACATGTAATCTATACATCAAAGTTATGATCCTTCAATAAAATCAGTCCTCTACTTACTTCTTTGACTAGTCTCTATAAAAACAGTTTCCAGAATGAGATACTGAGCAGAGAATTTGACACACTGCCTGTCTACACAGGGATCAGCTTCAGTTGAGCCTGTAATGTTAATACACACATCTACAGATCAAATTTTCCCATTACTTTTTCTTCTAGGGGAGAAAAATTTTTGCCTATAGCAAAGAAAAAAAAAAGTAACTACTACAGCACTTATGCCTCAGTACTAATTTTGTATGCTTTTTTACAACCAAAAGTTTTTACATACTTGCAAGTACGTCCTTATAATAATTAAGCCTAGATGTATTCATAATCTGACTAGGAATAATTTATTTATGAACTATTCAAGACTTAATTGCTTCTTAATGTTGTTTTGGAGACATATGCAATATACAAGTCTCCTGACTGCCATGGAAAAAACGCAGATTTCTCTTCAACAAAGAGCAAAACAGAAGAGGATATTCCCTTTTTGGCTAAGCTTTAAAACGTTTCTGGTTTGTTTGGGTTTTTTGTTTCAATATTTATACTACTATTAACTCATCAGCAAAGGCAACTTTTATTACCTTACCCATTCCAATTAATACTTCCCTAAACAGCAATGCTGAGGCACTCTTGGCAATTTTTTACATGCATTTCATCAAATATATATTTGGGTACCTTCTTCAGTGTTTGATGCTACCCCAGGAGCAACATGAACATAATTTCACTGCACTAAGTGCCAGCAATCTCACAGAACAGTTGGGGTTGGAAGGGGCCTCTGGAAATCACCTTGTCCAACCTCCTGCTAAAGCAGATTCACCTAGAGCAGGTTTCAGCAGGATCGTGGGTTTGAGTATC
Organism: Corvus cornix cornix; assembly: GCF_000738735.6. Classification (NCBI taxonomy): domain Eukaryota; kingdom Metazoa; phylum Chordata; class Aves; order Passeriformes; family Corvidae; genus Corvus; species Corvus cornix. Next base: position 10,661,123 of record NC_047057.1, on the reverse strand, counting down.
TCCAGAGAATGAGACTCCACAACCTCTCTGGGCAGCCCGTTCCACAGCTCTGCCTCCCTCACAGTAAAGAAGTTTTACCTCCTATTCAGATGGAACTTCCTCTGTTTCAGTCTGTGCCCATTGACTGTTCTGTCACTGGGCAGCACTGAAAAGAATCTGGCCCCATCCTCTTAACACCTCCCCTTCAGATATTTGTACGCATTGATCCGATTCCCTCTCAGTTTTATCTTCTCCAGACTAAACAGGCTCAACTCCCTCAGCCTTTCCTCAGATGTCCCCTAAACATCTTTGCAGCTCTCCACTGGACCCTCTCCATCTGGCAGTAGACTTAACCAAAAAATAACATTTTTCAATTTGCATGAAATCACATACTTGTCCAAAACATCATGCCTCCTGGCACAAGTTATGCATCTCTTCTCTCCCTCCACCCAAAAATACCACAAAGGTAATTGATTCCACATCCTCCAGCCCTAAGTTCTTCATAGAGCTTCACTACTCACAAATTACCTTCACCAGCAACAATCCCACTAAACCCACTCTGCAGCCTCTGCTCTTTCACAGACACACATGCAACTCTTGCCCCATCTACCCCAGAACACTCCCTCCTTACCTGGCAAGATTCAGGAGTGCTTTACCTCCACCAGGTTCAACACAGGGCTCTAGGAGAGATGAAAGGTCAGAAGGACCAGACAGTGACAAAGGTGATAAAGGACTTAGCTGTTTAGACAAACCCATTAACACTACCTATGTCTTCATGTTTACTGACTGAGATGAGTATACTTGAGAAAGGACACCACCTCTGAATGGGAGCTGGCATCCTGATTAGCCTCCTGCCCAGGAAGTATAACAGAAAGGTCAACCATCAGCCAGGATGTGGGCTTTACAACCTAATTAAGGTGTTAATGAGGGTAAATAAGGTGCAAACTGTGTCAGTGCTAGCTTTCAGATAATCTCCTGACCTTCCTAGGTGTCAGGTTCAGAAGGCCAGCTTAAACCTTGCAATGCCATTTGCACAAATCTATGCAACACAAGGGGAAGTGTCTATCTGAATAGGGAGGTGGGCCTATACAGCCCACTCATATTTCTACATGTTGGTCCACTGCCTGCTTTCCAGAAAATTTGATTAGGTAATTCCCCAGTCAGTCTGAAAACTCCTTGCCTGCTTTGATTCAATCAACCAAGTATGAGGTGATTCGATGATACTAGTTTTTCTGTGTTTGCAAACTGGCACTGGCATAAAATGCTGCCAGACCTTGCCTGAGCATCCACTCCTGGAATATCCTGAGCATGCCATGAGCAGGGCAGCTGCCCCAGAGGTGAGTGCCAAAGTCCTAAGGAATAGCACACTGAAGTCTGGCACATGGCATCATTGAAAAGGAGGAGATCTAAGCACTGTTTTGTGGACCAGTGTGAGGTTTTTATACAACAGTAATATAATGTAAAAAACAAAAGTTCTGGGGAGCAATGACTATAACCTTAATTCATACAGAAGTGCAGGGCTCTGCACAGTGATTTTAAGACAACCAGATTTATCTGTCTTGTTCTCATTACATTTCACTGGTCCCTTATAAGCCCATAGATCCCCATGGTTTGAAAAGCATCCTCATTAAAATGCATAGAGTGGTTGCTGGCATACTACTACACACTGTCAGAAGAAGGTTGGGCAGAGTGGGTGTCAAAACCATTTCTCTAACACTTGTACTGTTTCCCTCCATTTCTGTGAAGGTGCTTGGCACTAAATCTGAATAAGTCTCTCAAGGTGCTGAAAAACCCCACGCAGCCAAAGGAGAGCAGTGAGTATTTAAATGAGGCACACTGTATCCTGCACATCTTCAGAAGTTCCTCTGTTGAATACATAGGAGAAAAAAACAAAATTATGGTTGGCAGACTGAACTGATAAATATGGAATTGGGCACTTGCGCCCATTGTGAAGTAGCTGGTTATTTAAAATAGCAGACTGGATTCTGAATTGCATTAGGGAATTAACAGGTATATCAGTGACTCATTTAAAAGAATGAAAATACAAAATGAAAATAAAGCATAATTATTTTGAATTATTTCTTAAGTTAATCAACTATCGAAATGTAAAAATCTGAACACAAAGTAATTTAATGTAATAAAAAAACAGTGTTCACATCAGATCTGTCAGGCTTTTTTGGCAAGTGAGATATCTAAGATGAAATGATTATGCAGGAAAATCAAATCATTGTATCTAACAACTGAAAATCATTCAAACATTGCATAAATTAAAGATTACTTTAGTGCTGAAGGTGGCTTTTTTATGCATCACAGGAACAGGGTTTTACTGACTAATGTCAGAGGACATAGAAAACATTTCTTGCCTGAGATGGTCCGGAAAAAAAATTAAAGTCATTTTTATCAACCTTTACATTAATGAAGCTGGAAAAGGTATGCATGTGACAAACAAAAATATCCTTCCAGCTTAGAGAAAAAAAAATGTCAACAGGGAAAGTCAGATGCTATGATGCCTGAGGTTAAAAAGAAATTTCTCCTCCAAGGCTTGTAGTTGTGTAACTTGCATACTGAGGGAGAGTAACACATTTTTGAGAAGTATTTGGAAGTAGTTGTTGCAAGATGTAGGAGATGAATGGCTGAACTGATGCACTGTGGCAGTGGTTGGTGATCTTGGGAGTTGTGAATGACTGTCAGGCAGTTCAGCCACTATCCTGCCTCCAAAATGATGAGTGGGAGGGAGGGTTGGCTACCAAGAGGTTATGTGTACACGTGTGCAAAGAGAGAGGGGCAGATGAGGACACGTTCTGGTAGGTAACTGCTGGGAAATCTAATACACTACTGATAAAGAAATTATATTATTTTATCAGCTACCCAGGTTCTGCCCAGTTGTTTGGATATTTTGCCATTCCTGATAGCCTCATTTACTTCAGGCATCCCAGGACAGACCCAGGTGACAAGGGAGCAGAACAGAGAAGGGTGTCCCTGTGTCCCTGCAGGTCTGCTGCAGAGGCATCCCATGTGCTGGTATGGGAATGGGAATCCACACAAGGCAGAGAAAGCAATGCGCCTGTGAAGTCTGACCTCACTGGCAGCATGGGCCAGGTGGGTGGATGAGTCAGATTGACAGGGAACTTTGTGTAAACTCATTGTAGTAGCTTTCCATCTGCTGGTAGTGCTCTCACATTCACAAGTTTTCTAGGTACTTCATGGAAGATGATGCACTCGACAGTCTGCGTACTATAAAATGAATTTTACAAGCACACAACACAAGCTATCCATTTATTCATGAGCATTTCTGTTCCTCCTCTTCCCTTAATTTATGGCTTTGTGCATATTTTGGTCCTTTGGGCACAATTGTTGGGTTCCCTCTGCAGTCAGTTCCTTCAGGTGCTCCCTGTCTCTCCAAGGGCACATGCACACCAAACCAGCCTGCCCCAAGCTTTGCTCTGCTACAGCAGACTGAGCTGGCTGATTTAAAGATAATAGCAAAATCTCTAATGAGAGCAGCCTCTGCAGTGCTGATATGAGAGTGCTGATGTGTGGGGGATGGCCCCACAGCAGTTCCAGGCAGTCCATCACGCAACACAGCTGCAGCTTTCCAGCTTTCCACAGCACACTGAGCCTTGCAGCCACCTCTAGAGCTTCAAAGTCTGCACCCAAAGTCGGTGGCAATGCTGCCTTTCACAGCAATGAGTGAATGATCAAACCCTGGCATGGTGAGGGAAAAGTGGGGGGGGGGGAGGGGCGGGGGGGGCGGGGGGGGGAATCTTAAGAAGAAACAGAGAAAGTGGCTGGGGGGTTATTAGCAGGTGTTGTAATTTATTCTCCTTTTAACTCTGTTTGTAAAATGGATTAGATTTCCAGCTGGTGATGTTCCTTTAATCCAAACTGGCAAAAGAGAACACCAGCTGTGGCAAAAGAACTTAGAAGTTGAAAACATCTAAAATATTTATAATGATGTTTTTGTATTTAAGGACCAACAAAATAATACAAATAAAATGTAAACAATATGTGAATACATTAACTTAAATCATCCAGCTTTTGCCTTGTGCTGCACTAAAATAAAGGTAGTGCATGCTTTTCTGTGTAAAATTTATAACCCCCCATTTTCCAATCATTTAAAAGCATGAATTTACTCACATAAGGTAATAAATAATTTTAGCATTTTATTCAGGTATGAGTCAGATCCTAAACCAGCTTGACCAGGTCCCTGGTGGGTTGCACCCTGCCCATACCAAGAGCTGCCCATTTGACCAGGAAGGTGCTCTTCCCCCTGCACTGCACTGGGACCTGAGCTGCATGGGCACACTCAAGCTCTCTGTAAGACCTCAGCAAGAAATCTCTTCAGTGTGGGATTCAGTCAATATGAGAAAATTTCCCAAATCACCAGCTCCATTATGGGTCACATGCCAGGAAACGTGCATGGAAATTATTTCACTAGCTGAGAAAAAGCCCTGATCTAGACAAGAGAACCCTTTCCTGGGATAAAGATAACTTTGGACCGAACTCCTCTGTTGCTGCCTGTTCCGAGCTTCCCCTCCCCCCTCCCAAAGACATGTGCTCCTGCCCATGCGCTCCGAGCTCCTTTGTTCCAAGCGCGGGCAAAGCCAAATGTAACTCAGACTCTTCAGCAGTGTCTGATTGGCCGCTCACCCCGGGTCCGCCCCCAGTCCGCCCCTTTCCCCTTCTCCTAATAAAGATGGTCGAGGGGAGGCAAACGCTCTCTCTCAGCTCAGCGACTTTCCTGTGAACATCTCTGGTTGTCTGTCTCATTTGAAAGCTTCTAACTGCAGGGAATTGAGCGGGCAGGGAGCTATATTTCTCCCTCTTTGCTTCTGCTGATGGTATTTGCTCTGCAGCTGATTCAGGTACCGATTCTAGAGCTACTAAAGTGCTAGATCGCCCTTGCTACCTCTCAAGGCTGCTCGAGGCTTTCTAAGGCATTGAAATACAAGCGCTAGCCGGTATAAAGCTGAAAAGATACCTTCCATACTCCTCCTTAGCCTGAGATGAACAAAAGCCAAACTGCCAATAATGTATGAACGAGCAGGCTGCAGGCCAGCCCAAGTGGAGGAATACTCTTGTGCTGTTGAAACAGAGGCATCGCATGGGCAGGAAACCAGGCATTGTGGGGACACAGGAAGCCAAGGCATGGAGGAACAGGCTCTTCTTGAGTATGTGGGGAAATCACCTAGAACAGAGAGTCTTAATCCATGGTGCCTGGTCTCTGGAGAGCGTCTGCATTTTTACCAGAGACTAATGTGACCTGCCTATCTCTGCACAGCTCACCAGTGCATGCCAGGGCACCGAGCTGCAGGGTCAGGCTCTGTTTTGCCCCCTCAGTTCAGTCACATCCCTAGGTTTGTTGGGCTGGGCAGAGAGTGCCCACCTGCATCAGCCTGCAACGGGGTGGTTTAATCACCTGGGAGACATGTAAGTGAATGGAGGCTGCAGAAGGCAGCTTTCTCCTGCTTCCTGGGAAGTGTCCACCCACTTACTGTAGCCTATGAAAGTCAGGTACTATCATGCTAATACTATTTCCTTACAGTGACAGCTGTAGGTTCTGTTCACTTGTCCCATAAAAATAAATCTGAAAGTGGCTAGACTCCAAACTGCATCCCTCTGCAAGATCCAAGAACAGAGATTAGCTCTTGCCACAGGGTAGGAATTCAGATACCATTCCTATGCATTAACAGTTAACTTCTAGTGGTTTCTCACTCAGCCTCAGGTTTTCAAGTTGCCTGAGCTTCCAGTTTTACCCATTCAGTTTCCTAGGGCTTAAGCACCCAGTTCCCACTGCAGCATTTTCAGGAGGTCATTATGTCTACAGCAACCACTGACATGCCAGCGTGTAGATGTGTCTTTTATAAGCCCTAGTCCTAATTCTATTCAGCAACAACTTTCTGAAATGTATAATGTGTTCATCAAACTGTTTTAATGTGGTTATGCCCTTCATGTAAATAAAACACTTCCCTGTTCTTTTTCTCTGTGGAACAAATTAGATTTTTTATCATCTTGTTACAACATCTGTTCAACAGAGTCAAGTCCAGTACAGTTCCCAGGTCAGTTCCTGCAGATGTTATTATCCTAATTTAGCAGTGATAAAGCACTGAGGCCAGCAGTTCATGTTCAGCATTCCCTGCCATGCTCAAAATTCTTTGATTTTGGATAGTTCCAGAGCCAAGGAACAATGTCATTCTGTAGTGGGAAATTCAAACACGGCGGAAATAATTTGGTTTTGGAGGATTCATGCTACCAGGAAGGCAACTGAGGGGCTTATTATGGGATCAGTTTCCTCTAAAACCTTCTGACATCATTTAAGCTCTTACCTTGCAAACAATTATGTATGTGCTGAATTTTAATTATGCAGCTGTTAAAAGAGCCACATAAACAATATGCTGGAATCCTGGTAACATTCAATACCAAAAAATTGCTAATTATGTGAGAACAGAGCTATATATTCATGAGCACCATCTACTGGCATATTCCTATTAGCTCAAAATTTTCCTATTAACAAATATCACACAGAGCCATGGAAGGGTTGAGGTTGGAAGGGAACTCTGGAGGCCACCTGCTCCGACCCCTCTGCTCAAGCAGGGTCACTACAGTAGAGTTCACAGGACTATGTCCAGATGGCTTTTGAGTATCTCCAAGGATGAGAGATCTCATATGTATACCAAGACCAATGCACCAGGTGTGACTTTTCATTTACAGTTATTTTTTTATATATATATATGTAAGTGTATATATATATATATGCACATATTTCAAGTAGGGGATGTGGTTAGAAGGCAGTATAGTGTCCTTTTACTCAGCTCCTTTATACTGAGTAAAGGCATGAGGTAGAGAGTCAGATCCAGAGTAAGAATCCAGATATAGGTATCTACACATAACCTGGGCCCCGAGTTTAACTGCCTAAAAGTTTCCAGAAATACTTGCGATGTTTTGGACATCCTTCTTGTGGTCCCAAGAGTGCAGGAGTTCTATCATCCCATGTTCTTCATCCTTCTTTCCCAGAAATTCCATACCACAGACTACACTACATCTGGCATGGCACTAGAGAGATATGTGTATGCTAATTTTTCAGTACTCAAGACAGAACTTCAATACATGGAGGAGAATTTCTCCTTAATAAGACTAGAAACTGCAAAAGCCTTAATTTTAACTGTCAAAAATATCTCCATAGGGCAAAACCTACCTGCCTCAGGAAAACAGTTAGGAATAAACAACACTATAATCAAGTTTTCAACATTCAACCAATGTAAAGAAAACAAACAAACCAACCAACCCCCAAAAAACCCCCACAAACCCAAAAAAACCCAAAAACAAAACACCCCCCCCAAAAAAAAAAAAAAAAAGGATCCATTAAAAAAAAAGCATCCATTAAAAGCAATGGCAAAGTTTTATTTGACTTAACAATTCTAGGAACCTTTTTGTCCAAGTATTTGAAGTCCCATGCTATAAGCACACATCAAGATTTTTATGGTGTATTGAGGTCTATGTCCTATATAACTAGACTAAGTCTACACAGAAGACATCATTTTGGAGCCCTACTGCTCTGAACAGAATGCAGTTCCTTGTGTTTGAATGCTGAAGGGTATTAGTGCCAACAGTCATGACTCTGACTGACCATTCAGCAATGCTTAGGCAAGCAGCTGTGCTTCAGACCAGTCCTACCTTCCCTTACAGGAGGCAGAATACCTCCACTGACCCCACAGAAGTTATGCTGAAACAATTACAGACACTTTTTGGCATTTGTGACCATCTAAAAAATTTCCTTCTTACGTTGATAAGAACTAGTACATGAACAAAATCAAACAGAGCTATGCACTGTTTAAAATACTGGACTAACACATCTGAACCATTTCCTGCCTTTCCAGATATAATTTTAAGATATTAAAATTCCTACAACTTGCATGATTTCACCAAATATGGGTGTATCTCAAGTATTCAGAGATAATGTTTATCATGTACCCAAATACCCACTCGTTTCAACTAGAACACTGATACGTACTCACTAAGTTTCATAGTGCTTTACATTGGACCTTATTATATCATTAAAAAAGTATTGTTAATTCATGTTTTTTTAAGCCCTTTAATCAAATAAATTTATACTTTACAATAAATAATTACTATTGCAATCTATTTTCTCATCAAAATTCTTTACAATGTAAAAATCAAATATGGCCAAAGTGGTTACAACTTATGAGCATTTTGTTTCTCAAGTCCTCAGTCTTGTGGATTCTTTTTATGAACTGTATTTTCAGTGCTTTGTGTTCTACTGTGAAAAATGACAAAGAAAGTTGAGAACAATCTAAAACTGAATACAGAGTTTGTTCCATATTTGAAAACTCTTTATGGAAAGGCGAATTATCCTTTTCTGGAAATGTGCTATGAGTTTGCCTAAAAGCAGAATTTTAATTTAAAATAATATCCTGCCAAGCAGAAAACAAACCTCAGAAAAGACAGACTTGCAAGTTTAAATAATGCATGATTATATTGGCTTCTTAAAAATCAAGATTAAGCATATATCTGAGGCTTTTTGTGCAATTAGAATTTAGAAATTAATAATATTTTTTTTCTACATATGCAAACTGCCTTTAACAAAGGTTTTATGTTATTGTTTCACTGTAGTAAACAATAAGGGGTTTTGTCAGTTTGTTTTTACATCTGCAGTAGCAGCTATATTTTTCCAAGTGCATCACCTCACAACTGGACAAAGCATTGTTACTCCCATGAGACCATCAGCACCATAACAGATGTGACACTGCATGATCAGGTCTGGTAACACCTGATGGCTCTTCTTACCTGAATGTCAAGAAACTGAACAAAGATTAAGTTTCCAAGGAGAAGAACCCTTCATCATTTTCAGCCAACTTTAAGCTTTGATTCCTATATTTATACAGTTCATTACTTTTTCACAAGAAGCAAAATGTTCTTGTTCCATAGCTGAATCAAGCTGTGCATGAGGATTTAGCAGGATATATATTAATCATTGCATTCTCTTCATTTTCTTAAAGAGAATATGTAACACAAAGGAAGACAACAAGAATTATTCTCTGAGAAGAAGCAACAGCTCAGCTTCACAACATTAACTTTGACAAATATTCATGAAACTGTAACTTAACAAGTCCAAAAAAGGAAATAGCTCATATTTAAATGAATTCATTTTCACAACTATTCTCATTAATCTCTTCTTATGTAGGCTCATATTTTAAACATAAAAGAATTCCTTGCTTCCATTTCCTATGCTATTTTAGCTTCATTCTTTCTTAGAACAGCTGTGCCCAACTTCATATTTATGCAAACATCTTCTTCACACTATTTTCCAGCTATTTTTCTGTGAGATTACAGAAATGTGTATTGTTAGACATAGAAGGTACACTTTTTGAAAGCACTTGTGGGACTTGGGATCTTGGGGTTTATTAAATTTCAGTTGCAGCTGTGATTTCCCATTCATGGGTCCCTCAAAAACCAGTTGTTTCACAGAACAAAAACAAACTTGTTATTTTCTACAATGTCACTTAATCTGCAAGTTGTTAGTTTTAACTTCTGATGGATTTAATATAATCATCAGAATTTCCTTATTACAAAACTTACTGTATAACGCAATGTGATTTTCAATTAATGCAATGGAATCTTAAATCAGAGTGTAGAAATTAGAACCTCCTAGATAGGTTTCTATTTCTATGTATGCCACTGTGTTCCTGCATTGTTTCTTTATAGTCTCTCTAGCTCAATTTACTCATATGCAAAATAAATATTTAAGTAATTATTTCATGTAGAAATTCTGAGCATCCAGAATAATACAGGCTATCATTCTGCAGATGTTTACCGTGAACTAATGTTATACAGTCTTTCAAGAACACCTCTCTTTTTTCAAAGTGAACTCTTGGTGTTTTCCACCCTCTGAAAAGTATTTTCTTCTTTGCAAATATTTTATGGTCCTTCAGACCCACTTAGTCTAGGGAAGAGCAACAGTATTTTTCTTTGCAAAAAAATCCATGGATGTGACCATGAAAAAGGGGTTTCTCCTAGCGGTATATACATACCTTCAAAAAATCTATACAATTAATCTTGCCTTGCAGAAGCTGGAGAAAATCTGAGCAACTAGAAAACTTTTCCTGACAATAAGAAAACTGCCCAATGTGACAGAATTGCACAATCAGAGCACGGATGAGGTTGGCACACCTCTCTGGAGACCATCTCATCAAGCCCCCTGCTCAGAAAAGAGTCAGAGCTGGTTGCTCAGGGCTGTGTCCCTTGTATTATCTCCAAGGATGGATACTCCACAACCTCCCTTGGCAACCTCTCCTGGCTTTTGTCCATTCTAACAGTAAAAATATTTTTTCTGATGCTTAAATGGAATTTCTTTGCTTTTTGTCCTGTCACTGGGCACCACTGGGAAGAGCCTAGCTCTGTTTTCTCTACACCCTTCATGCACAGCCGAGATCACCCTGGCATTTCTCTCCTCCCAGCTCCCTCAGACTCTCCTTAAATAGGAGAGTCTCGAATTTCTGTGTTTGTGTGTCCCTTCCTTGGACTTTCTGCAGTCAGTCCATGTCCTCTATGTACTGGGCAGCCCAGCTCTGGACACAGCATGTGCCAATATAACGTACTTGTTCCCAAAAAGCAGATCTTAAGTGATCTGAAATGGTATGTTCATACCTTCATTTATTCTCTTGAACTGAATTTTCATTAAAATCTATACTACTTACCACCCTTTCATGGATGAAACACCTTGTAAAAATCAATGAGTGTTTAAGGTGTGGATCAATGGTATAATATGGCATTTAGTCTCTATGTGAGAACAAGCTGCTTTAATTGGCTACTCATTTAGACTTAAGGTCTCTTCCTGGCAGGTTGATTAATGCAGATTGTCTATCCTTCATCTCTGTACATCATATTCTTTGACTTTGTGAACAGTTTTTTCTCTGCTGCCTGCTCAGCTTTGCCCATTGCATCTAAGTCAACAACACTTCAAGCCAATAATGAAAAATATTATTGTAGATTTAATATTTAACACCTTATCTTAAAACTGGTCTATATGGAAAATTCAGATGGAGTCAATGGGTGTTTTGGGATCAGACAGACAGCAGATTATTTAGGCTTGTGGTAAGGAAAACATTGCTAGGAAAGGATTTAGATAAGAAAGAAATTGCAAGCTAAAATATAAAAAAGAATTCACAGTAACAACAAAAGACCCTCTGAAATCCCTAACCACATCTCAACAATGATGGTTAACCCAGTAGAGAAAGGAACACAAGTTTCAATGAGTTTAGACTACTTTACTTAAATTAACTTGCATTGAGCTCAATGTTCCTCATGTCTAATAGCATGCTAGTCCCACAGACAATTACCTGGTAAATAATTTTTTTTGCATGGAAAAATTCCTCTTTCTAAATAAAGCTCAATTTCTCCACAAATTTAGTGGTGAAAACAGCAATATTAAGAATAGTTTACATTCTTTTGAAGAATCTTAGGAAAATCATACACATTTATAAAAATAATTTCAAATGACTGCTAACTGAAAATAAAAGGTCAGATTGTTTTATTTCTGACTGGGACAGAAGGGATCATGAGGCCATAAAACTAGCAGAAGATCCTAAATAAAACTAGAGAGAGAGAAAGTCCCACTTTCAGTGGGAAGTGAAGAAGTCCATAGGAATTCTTCAGGCAGACAATGATGTGTGTGTCATCTCAAGGTAGAGAAAAATCTCAAGTTTGTTTGCACAGAGGCTGCTCTCTTATCTGAAGTATATCTGCTGCATAGCCTGAGGGCATGGATAAATAAATATTTACTGTGAATGAAACCAACAGCTCTCCATAGATTAAATCCTCTTGCAGCAAGCTGGAAGTTTAATAAAAATTATTTACTTGGATTATGTATGCGCCTATACATACTAAGTACTATGGACTCAAATAGGAAAAAAAGATTAAAACAATGATTTTACAATCATATTAATTGTATGAGAGGAAACAATTAATGGAAATCACAAATACTTGTGAAAGGAGTACAGCAGGATAAAGTTATGATTAGCTTCATAAGCAGCTAGCAGATGCTGGCTCCTACCAAACTCCATGATGGTGCGGCAGCATGTTGGGAAATTCTGAGGAAGGATTTGAATGAGCACAACTTAGCAGCTAGGCAGACATTTGTCAAAAGAATGGTGCTTTCAGTCAAAGTTATTCAGTTTATTTCTTCCCTCAGGCAGTGGCATTTTGGGTGTGAAGCAAAGGAATCCTTAATCAGTCTCTGATTCAGCAACATTTTCCTTAACTAAGAACAGGTGCTGTCTGTTGCCTCATGTGAAGTATTCCAGAATATTGGACAAACACTGGGCATATGTTTCATAAATAAGCAATAGGCAAATAGCAAATATATTTGCAATATGCTGCAGTCACCAGGTACAGAGGATGCATGGGATTTCATGACAACAGTGTTTTGACAGGAGAGGAAAGTGTAAGTATTAAACTTCTCATCATGAAAATAAAAAAGAGTCAGATATGACATAACAGAAAATTTTGTATTATTTATTTTATATTTATTTGGGAACTGATGTAACATGCAGTGGGAATTTCTGTTAAAAAATCCCCTCCAAGTCTGAGGACACCAAATGATGCAGGTACAAACAACAGCAAGTTTGTCTGAATTTGGGTTTCAAACACTACCAGATACCCAGCTGTCAAGGCAGAAAGATCAAAATAATTATGAGCACCCTAGAGTTTGGCTGGTTTAATTTGTTTACTTTAGAAGTCTTCCTGTTACTATCAATACCTAGCAGAAAGATGGCTAGAGCAGGCTATTGAACTGTTGGAGAGATTCTTCTTCAGCTCAGTGCTCAATGCCAAGTATCTTTTTTGAAGGCATGTCCAGGCAACACTGAAAAAATTCACCTGAACTCTTCAGAAAACATAGAAGTGTACAAAGATTAAATATGAAAAATAATTTTTTAAATATTCTTTTCAGTTTCTATTACTGGGAATAAGAATAGCTGGACATAGCATTAAAAAGAGATATCATATAATACAATATTTGGAAGTCTACTTTTTAAACTAGGATTAAGAGAGGGAAAGTTATAGAAAATAGAGCTGGCTTGTGAGGTACAGCACGTCATACAGCATGATCAAATGGGCCACATTAGCTTTAAATCTCTTGTTGCTATAAGCATAAATATCATTCCTGACTTGTCTCAATTATTTTTCCTAATATTTAAAGCATTCATTTGGACAATATATCTTTTCTTAAATCTCCTAATGACATCTATGGAGCAGGAATAGAAAACAACTAAACGGGGTCGGCAGGCAACCAGACTGTGCAACAGGATAGGGTCAAAGGATCAGGAGTAAGATAAGCTGACCCAGGAGAATCAGGTCTGGCCCAGGAGAGTCAGGAATATGTGAAAGAACATCACAGATGGATTGGTGCGTGTCCACTCAAACAAATGAAAGATGTGTTGGGCAGAAGCAAAAAGTAGCATGGCCATCAAGGACTAGTAGCCACCAGCCTGAAATGAGAGAGACATGAACACCATATTCCTAGAGCAGGCTATCAACTTATTTTCACACATAGCACATTAAATGAAATGACTAACAGGGCAGATGTAGCAGCCTGTGTGAAAGCCAGGAGAGAAACTCAGGCTAAGAAATTGGAAAACCTACAAAAAGGCTCTACAAACTTCCAGTCTCTCACCAAATGAACACAGTGTTAGTGGAATCTCCAGTCTCTCCCTAAGTAGCATCACTTAACTAGACAATTTGCCCTTGCAGACTGAAGAAAGTGCTCATGTTGCCACTCAGCACACTCACAGAGAACATCTTACACAGGCAAACTACGACTTCCTTGGATTTAAAAACAACATAAACGAGAAAAACTCCATCAATAGCAGATTTTTTCCCACATGATAAATGGCAAACTCAGTAGTAGTAGTGATGTCAAAGAAATCAGCGTACTTTCTGATGATACCCTTATTTGTGAGTTTAGGTTGAAATAAAACCTTCAATTACAATGATTAAAATCTCAAATCAGGGTTGTGGTGTTAAATAAATAAACATCACAATTACAGTCACTGGAGAGTTGCCCATATTTAAAAGTATCAAAGTCCAATAATCTTTTTTTTTTCCTAGAGAGAGAATTACTCTACTACACTGCACACAGCTGAAACCAAAGCACTCAGAGAGAAACACAACCTTAAAAACTCTTACAGTAGACCTCAATATTTAAATTATCGCTTGCAGTGTTGAGCAATTAAAACTGCCATGTATTTTCATTTCAGCTGCTCGTGAGTCAAGAGAGCATGATCACATGGCATACTGCATCTGCCAAAACGAATACAAATCTTTATTCATGCTGGGTGTGTCTCCACAAGATCTCAAGGGAGGAGGATTTCCTCACCTGTGCCCTTCTGTGCTCCTTGAGCCCTTTAAGTATTTTTCAGATACTTTCTCATTACCCAATACTTTTCTGTTACTCAACCCCGAGTTGTATCAATGCCCCTACAGTGTTGCTGCAGTTCTTTTCCATACATTGGTATAGACAGAAATTAGCTTTGCACCTGGCTTCCAGACATCTACACTGTTTAGAGAACTCCATCAGACTCAGCTGAAGACAGCACTTTAACCAAGGTCTCTAAATGGCTCCCAGTGTATGAAGTTCATACAGTTAAGAAAATCATCTGGATGAAGTAAATCATATATCCTTAAATAAACCACTGAGAACAATCCTGTTTACTATTTACAAAGGAACCATTAAGAGCTGCAAGAGCTGCTCTAGAGTGGCACAAACCACTTAATACTCCCCATGCCTTTGTGAGGGACATCATTACCTCCATTCATTTCAGCACTGAAAACCAGAAATACAAACTAAGGGACAGCAAGTAATGATGAAGAATGATTCAAAGAAGACTTTGTGGGCAGGCATGTCTAAAAGACTAAATTTACAAACTATTCATTATTTTTTGTGTTTTAAAAAAATTGGCAAGGTCAGGTTAAAAACCCCATCCTTTGGACGTAAGTTTCCAATGGTAGCTCTGATGTACAAATACAAATCAAAGTGTATTACTGTCCTCTGAAGAACCCCACTGGTGATTATTAAGCTGTGCATAAAGAGAGCTTGCACACATCGATCAGGGACTCCATTCTCTCATTTGCACCCACAGCTTCATGTAAACACTCAATAGAATGTTGAAACCTTCTCAGTGAGGTGCTTAAGGTTTATAGTATTCCTGTGATCTCAAATACTATTAAACCCAGAGAAATTCAAAAGCTCGAATGAAAAATTTGGCATTTTTTATGAAAATATATAGGTATAGCCTGCACACTTCTGGAAATAGACAATTTGCCCCAAAATACTATTTTAGCATTTATCATAATTGTTTCTGAGATCTGGAAATACTTTTTTCATTTCCAAACAACTTCTGAAAAATCAGGATTGTGCAACAGAAGGCACAAAATTCTGATATTAGTAAATGAAAATATGTGATTTTAATATATAGTAGACTTACAGTAGATCTTCCACAGCAGAAAAGAAATGGGATTTCTCAAAACCATGTCTTTAGGGCACCAAAGTGCCAACAAACAAATGAAACAAGCCCCAGACATGTCTTCCTTACTTCTTACTTTTTTCCTTCTGCATCTCATGCTCTATGCTTCATGAAACATTGTTACCATAAAAGAAATTTAGAGGGGATTCGTGTGTTTGTTTTAGAACAATTTTAAAGAATTACTCCCAACACCTAAGCTACAGAATATTATTCAGTCTGGAGACTGTTCTCTTCCATCTAGGCTCTGGTTCGCCTCTGACAAGACAAAAAATTGGCTTTAAAATTTTTCAACTTAATTTTTTTTTGCTCTGAAGAAAGAAAAAGTGAAGAATGAAAGAAGACAAAAGACAACAACACAGTGTATGATGCAACACAACAACTAAACAGTGTTAAATGTCATTAGCATTCTGGAAATATTTGTGGTCTTTCATACTCAGAAAATAATGAATCTACATAAGCAGTATTTCCTCTTGAGAACAATACCAACAGCCTTTGATTTATCACAGGGATGGTCATAAATGTGACATAAAAGTGGAATTAACTTTTTTTGGATCAAGATACATGTTCAAGATTCATGAATTTGTGGTTCAATACCACAATCCCATTCTTCCGTTACACAACAAATAATGTAATCTTCTGATGACTCCAGTGAAAACTGTTGAACATCCAAAATGTTTACTCCCCAATTTCAAAGCATGTCTGAAGGTCATACAGTTGTTCACTGCCATAGATTTAAATAAATCAGCTCAATATCATTAACAGAAAGCCAGAAAGGCACAGAGTCAGAGCAACAGATGCACTATAAATTCTTGGAGAACCAATACAAAAGGAATTTACAACGCATAGGAAAGGCGAAGAACAGGATTACCCAGGGGATGATAAGAATCTAATAAATGAAGCAGTAAATAGGGTTTATTGCTAAAGGTGTAAGTCTAAAGAGCTTAAGCAAAAAGTGATGATTCACAAACAACTGAGAAAATAGGACATTGTGTAAATCTTTCACAAATAGGGGAGTTTATTTTGTGGCAAGAGATAACATGTAAAAATACAGTGAGATAAAATGTGTTTAGTGCTGCCAGAGGAGGTAACATATGAACTGAAAAAACATGATAAGACACTATGAGGGCACAGTTGGCATGAGGAAAAATGAGAAAGAAATTAGTGGAAATAGAAGTAAGAGAAGCAAATTTATGTTTGAATAAAACTCAGAAAGTTTATTAGAATTTTTTTTTTTGCCCTGCAGATCTTTTCCGAGAATACAAGGGTTCATTCTCATTAGATTTTTCAGTGAAAAATATTGACTCTTTGTCATAGAAAACAGAAATTTCTCGTAGACAGCATTTTTTCACCATTTTCTGATGATCTTTACAGAAAACTTGCCAGTGTCAGGATACATTGATTCTACTTACCTTGCCCACAAAGATGTACACATGACCTTTCAGTCAGCTTTGGTGCCAGTAACAGCTGTGGCACTGCGTGACCCAGTGCTGACAATCAGACCCAGGTGAAGCATTGTGTGCCACGATGGCTCCACACATCAAGGTCTGCATTGCCCGAAATATACATAGTAACTAAGGATTTACTTGTGCAGGTCAGGTCTGCCTCTACACTGCGACTAAAATTTGTGTTTGCAGTTTGATTTATTTGCTCCAGATTTCTAAGAGCCTGAAATGCTGCCCCATTTCTCTGCGTCCTGCTGGCTGCCCTAAACTTAACTGGCTTCATCAGGATGACTTGCGATATCAGGACCAGCAGGACAACAGGGTAACAGGCCCTAGTGAAGCAGGAAAAGTTTGAGCTATGAGACTTTGCAGGTATTAAAAAATCAAAAAGACAACTCAGTGGATTGAGCGTCCATGAAAGTGACGTCAAGGACCTGGAGATCCGAGGCTGGGACAGTGGCTTTAGGGAAACAAAGCTACAGAGCAGGGATGGAGGGAATGGAAGGCTCTTCCAGATCTTAAAAATATTACCTTTAAAAAATATGTTCCACAGAAATCCTTTATAGAAGGATAAAAAATATTCAGATCAACTATGATTTTATCAAAAATGTTAAACTCATTTTACTCAAAACATATAATCAGTAGATTGGAATGGTTTTGCACCAAACTTATCTCCTGGAACAGGTAATGAATAATCTATTGTGTTGCAAATCTCTCATTCTCCAAAATGTTTTACATCAGGAATCCCTGCTAATAAAGTCAGAAGAAATAACATCTCTTTTCAGAGAAGTTATTATCAGAGTCCAATTACTCAGTAGAATTTAAATATTAAAGGAAAAAAAGAAACAAAACAAAAAAGAAAAGAACAGAACTTGGTAATAAAGGAACTTGAATAAAGTAAAGGAATAAAGGAACTTGAGCCAAATGTCTCCAACCTGAGAAACAATTACTCTCAAGGGAATATGTACTGTCAGCCTCTTGAATTCTTCCTCAGTCTGCTTTTACTCTGTACTGAGTGGCATAAAAAGAAGGAAATCGAAACCTCTGCCTTCTGGGATGAATAGATCTAGACAAAATACATTGTCTTCTAAGCCATTAAGTAACTTCAACATTCAATAAGCACAAGTGAAGTAATACAAATTAAAAAGCCCAACCAACTCGTCACTAGGACGAGGACTAAGTCTTCATACTTGGCCCTGGCAGCTTACAGCCAATACACCGATACTAAGTAAATTCAAAACTCTCTCAATAATCCCATGATGATTCTCCAGACCCCTTAAATCATTAGCAATTACCAATATTATTATTTGTTTGGTGTTTTGGCATAGCAAGTGAGTGAAGGCCTCTATGCTACACCAAGTAAGAAACTAGTAAAAAAAGTCACCTCCTCCCTTGTTCTCTCTAAGAAGGATTTTTCAACAGTACGAAAGTTGTTAGAGGTTCTGTGTGGGAAGATGGGAGACTCTGAAATGATACTTCAGCATCAAAGAAACCTAACAACTATAGTTAATTTGGAAAAGTCATTAATTTCAGTGTGTTGCTAGTATAGGATCAAGAGCATGGAGAAGGGAATATTAAGTCCAGAACAGAAGCCCAGAACTGCAATTTGGGTCCCAAAGTCAAGTACTGCTATTATGACTTTTCTGCATCCAAAGAATTCCCAAAACAAGCCTGTGTAATATTCACTACACTGCTAGTAACTAAATCCAGAGAATTGTTTTCAGGTACTAGCAATATTGCCCGAGGTCATTCATATGATCTAAAGGACTCCTTTGGAATTAGAAATCGAGAAGCCAGACTTGTTTAGCAATTCAAACAGTGTGAAATAGCCAGAAGGTGTGATTTCTTTAGATTAATAAAGAATAACCCAAAGGAGTCTGAAGTCAAAGCACAACTAAAGAACCAGTCAAAGCTGCAGCACTTCATCTCATCAGACTTTTGACAGCATGTCCTAAGAGAGATTATTTTATCTTCAAAGTGACACAGACTCTTAAGTTTTGTTCACTGAACCAGAAATCTGCTGCAGAACCAACTTCAGTCACATTACCAATACTGAAATCCATTTTAAATACTGACAGGATTATACTGACCCTCAAAGGGAACAGTGTCTTTCAAGCTATTTTTCTTTTGCTTTCCATCAGAGGAGACATTTCTGACTAACTAAACCTTCAAGTTTCAAAGCTCTGTTGTAACTCCCCTGACTTAAATAAGCTTTGACTAGTTATAGACTTGACCCTAAAGAGTTACTTCAGTCCTATACACAGCTTATTTACAGTTACATATAAAATGATGTCAAGGGAGCTGTTTGCCTAATAAACCTGACCAACTAAAACACACACAAAAAAAAAACCTAGGAAAATCATGTCACATCCCACTTCTACAACTGTCTTTTCTCCCCCTATCAGTCTCTGAATGCTTTCTCCCTCATTTTTAGCCTGTACCTCCCTCTTTCAACATTCTGGTTGTGGGACAGGCCTGTGTTCTAGTCACGATGGAAAACAATGCCACAGCAAAATGCCTCAAAACTCCATTTCTTCCTTGGGTGGTACAAAGTGGAATCATTGCAAAGCAGTGTGCTCCACTTCTGGTAAGAGACTTTCATCCTGTGCTTGTCAGTAAATAAAGTACAAAGAATTGGGTAATGGCTGCTGCTATAGGAGTGATTTACATATTTTAATTGAATGTTATAGCATCCCAAAGAACTCAATTCAAGACATTTTTTAAACAACTCTGGCCTTAATTCAGTAATGCAATTAAACAAATTAAAGCTTTGAAGATTAAAATTTTAAGCTACAATCAATGAGTATCCACACATAAAACTATGCACACGTGTAAGTAATTTGTTGAACTACAGCCTTTGTGTGGGAAAAATTAAGGCATTTGTAAAAAGTCACAGATGCCCTGCGCTTCACAAAATGAGATCTGTATTATTCAAAATTTGACATTCAGTATCCCATTCACTACTTAAAGAGCACAAACCTTAAATATTTATATTAAAATTATGCATTTGCCACTCTCAGTTGAGGTATATGACTAATAAAAATAAACTGAGTAGCTCATATTCTTAAATTTTGGACAGTGAATGAAGTGCTGAATCACATCACTTATTACACTTGTTTGAGAGATGCTCAGTATGAGAGAAGGAATGTTCTTTAGCTCTTCGCAAAATGGCTGTTATAGGGACATTCAAGTACAAAACAGAGACATCAGAATAACTTTAGAAATTGTAGAAAATTCACCTCTTTCACTTCATGATTTCATTTTCCTTTAATAATTTATTAATTTTTTCCACTAATAATTCTTTTCACTTCACAATATTCATCATTATCATAAATAATCCAGTTATTTTATCAGGAGATTTGCCCAACAGAGGTGTCCTTTGTCCTGGTCAATTCAGAGTCACCTTTTTTTTTTTTCACCTGGGGGATAAAATATCACCCTCTAGGGCTCTGCCCTTCATCCAAGGGCAATGAGAAAAGCCATTCCAGGACCACCTCTGCCTTGGTGCTGAGTTGGAGTGAGTACCAGCAAGTAAGAATCTGCATGCTGAGGACACGGCTCTTGATTTGAGTTCTGTCACTTAAGCTCATTCTACACATCACTAACTTCTCCTTGTGAAATGAAAGGCCTTTCATTTTTTAAAGCCATATTCTTGCCTTTCGTTTTAATCAAGCTGTCCCTCTGTCCCAGAAAACCTGGACTCTGTTTCTAATCAGTAGAAAAGAGAACAAGGGATGAAGAAGAAAGCAGCACATCATACTAGACTACCCTAAAAACCTTGTATAGATTGTCTCCTTTAATGAATAATGAATCACAAGCACAAGCCTATTTGGAAATTCTCCAACAGGTCATTCCTGTACCCTCAATGACAATACTACTGGGATAAGAAGTTACAGCCAACAATGTCATGGAGATCAAAACAGCCTTAAATAATGTTGACTTCCGTATTTTCAGCTCAGACATCAGCTTCTGGATACAATGAATTGGCACTGAGCAAGAAATAATAAGCCTGTTACAGGATTCCACATTGTTTTGTGAGCAAACAACTTCTTCAATAAAACACCTGAAATAACTCCACTCCAGCAAAATTCTGCATGAAATGCATCAAAACTACGAGACTGTAACAGAAATCCAAACCTTTTAAATGAACTGTCCTCTGTTCTTACCATGTGTGAAATAGCCATGAATGTAACTCAAACGAGATGCTTCATACAGGACAACCAAACAAATCTGAGAAGTTAGCAACAATTTCAGGGAAGCATGAAAATTCATGTAATCATGCCAAGTGTCATTGTAAGATATGGCTGGCCTATTTGCCTTCTGCAAGAATCTTAAAAAAACATTGCATGTCTCCTAGCCTTCAATAAACAACATCACCCTGCAACTGTGCTTTTCTCTACATGGAATCCAAAGAGTTTCTTGCCCTTGAACCATCTGTCTACATTTTTCTGAAACAACTAAAGCAGCTGAGTTCTATCTAATGTAGGTAAGACTACCAGTGTATCACTTGGGTAATGAGAAGCTGTGAACACTCTGAGAAACAGGATGCCCTATCAAACACAAGATATTTTGCATGATGTCCATTCAGACCCTCTCCACCAGTGCCCAGTGTGTGCTGGGAGGTTTGAGCTCTCAAGGTCTGCAGGATGACTTCTGGTTTTGCAGCCCTACGAACGGATAAAGACTGAATCCCTGATCCTTTGGTGTTACTGTGTGGATACTAAATAGTTAGCAGAGAGATCTTCTAGCTTTCTGCAGCCGCCTGTGAAAGTCTCCTTTCTTACGCAAACTAGCTCGGAAAACGGTTTGAGGTTTTGTAAACTATATTGCAAGTGCAAGCTGTTTGTGTCTCTGTTTTCCACACTGGGAAAAGTATTTTGGAAATGGGTGTTATACCATTCAGCCAATCGCTCTGGGAGGCAGATGGTCAAGCACCCAATGATGTTATGCCACTCCTGTGAACAAAGCTATATAAGCTGATTTATATAATTAAATATAACCACTTTTGGCCTTTGAACCTGATCCTGGACCGTGTCGTTCATGGTACAACAGCGACATTACTGTAACATCCACTGAACAGTTACTTGGACTGCTTTTTTAAAAAAAGTGGTTTTGCTCAGGATATATAGCATTACTTTTATCTAGATACCTATCTTTGACTTGATGGTATTCCTGAAGCACAGCCTACTGAGAAATAAGGAAGACAGGAATTTATATGAAGTAGGCTGAAAATGTTGCTGGCAAAATAATAACAGTAGGTAGGAATTTAAATTACAAAGTTGTTCCTTTATATATCATCTCAACATCCCATGACCATTGGAAGATTTCTCAGCTTTAAATAAATGGGTTTAAATATCTCCCTTTAACATAAAAAACCTTTAAAGTCTGTGGACTTTTTCTGCCTTCATGTTCAGAGTTTTCTGCCTTCACGTTCAGAGATCAGATAATACGTAGAGCTCTAAATAAGGCCATCTCTGCCTTTTAGCCAGATAATGCCTTTTAAAGCTTGTGTGGCATAAAGAATACTGGCAATGGAGCTGCATTATATTAAATCATCCATCAACAACACACACAGAATACATCTGAAGATAATGAATCCTATCTTATGATCCTACCAAATAGCTGTGCTTTCACATCTTTTTCTATAAAGACAATATCATTCCATTCCATGAAAGTAAATAAATTTACTCACACACATGAATTATGTATTAAATTTCGTAGACTGATTTTCACATAAAGAAAGAAAATTATGGTTGAAGCCCGCAGTACAAATTGCCTTTTTTGAGGTTTTACGCTAAGCTTTAGAGATTTATCACTTGAAAACTGGCTCTTTTGGTTTTATTTATTGACCCTAATCTAGAAAAAATAACTTTCTCTTAAAGTTTTTTTCCTTCTTAGTAATTTGAGCAGCCACATAAAAAAGCAAAGTTCCTTCTCTTTGTCCTCATTTTGGGTAATGATGACTATCTTTGTCCTGTGCTGCAGTGAGGTAAGGAAGTATTTATCTGTTCTCATTATCTACTATTGAATAAAAGTTCAAATCTGGTGCTGGAAATTTACTAGAGTGCTCATGAATGATCTGCATATTTTACCCCCTAAACAGCTGATCTAAGTGTGCTTAGAAGGGAGAAGGAACAATTTCCATCTGTATTTAAAGGATTCTCCATGTACAGTGCCACTGCACAGAGAAAAGGCATTTGTCTCTGGTTTTGCGCTCCTTTCCCACAACACCCAGAGACCACACCAACTTCACAGAAAAGGGAAAGAAGATGGAAACATGGACTTGAAGATAATTTTTTTTTTTTTTTGTCTAAGACTTCCTAAAACCCCCAACAAAAATTCTGCAGTTATATGTGTAAATCTTTTTGCAGTCTTGGAATCAGAGCTCCTGTATTTTAAGTAGCATAAGTATGGAAATAAACAGAAGCCTAATGTTGACCAGTGACACAAGTAGCTGGGGTGCGTGACAGGTGGTGAAACACCTCTAGATCTTGATTAATTTTCCAATCTGCAGAGGCAAGGGCAATCCAGCGTCTTAGGAACAACTGAAAGAAAACCCACTGACAAGAACCTCTCCTTCCCTTTTTCCATTACTATTTCCATTCTTTTGCATCTTGCTTGTCTCACCACTGCTATTTAATCACACAAATGTAGCCATGCTGTACTAGGATTTTATTATTTTATTTAAATTCTCAGCAGTATGCCTTCTGGTGTGTTGTCCCTAATTATTCATCTTTTATACATCATTATTCTTTGTCAGTTTATCACCTGTACATTATGTGCCTCAGTCACACAAGGTGGTAATCTCTTTGGGAGGATCAAACCAAAGCTGAGGTCCATGTTCTGCTTTCAGAACCCAATCAGTCTTAACAGGTCTTGGACTGGCTTTCTGTAAACTCTAGTGTTTCACAATTTCTCCCACTCATTGGGTAAACTCTTGGGTTAAAGATTTTTGAGTTTTGATAAAAAAAGACAATGTCTTCACAATGTGCTCATAAAACAGAAAGTTCTACTTTCCATTGAGTTATTCTTACTAAGATGCAGTTCTTGGTAACAATTTATTGACTTCTTTTTGGATACTGGCCTAGGTCTCTGGCAGTTTCTGCATCCCTTTACGCAGATCCTGTTACAAAGATGTATCTCAGCCATCTGAACATTTAATTCTTTCCATCTATGTAGTATATTATTTTTACAAAACTTGACAGTTGCAAGTTGCGAACTCTGGAGATTTTCTGGAGTCCCCACAGATTACAAAAAGGTAATTAGGGGAAACTGCAAGGTGCTAGACATTGAAATCCAATATAAAGAATTGAAAATCTTATTCCATAAAGCTTCTATCCTTCAAGGCTGAATATTACGCACTAGCTTTTCAAAACACAGACACACTAATAATTTACACAAGTTTATCATTGTTAATATTTCTTCTCTTTTTGTTCTCACTTTAATACTAAACTAAGAAGAGTGTGAAAATTCTTTATTTTGAATAGAGGTCACCAAGCTGGAATGGTTGAGACACAGAGTGAGAGATGAGACAAACAAAATCTAGTTGGCCAGATTCCATTGCAACATTCCAACGAGGCTGTATTTCTTCACATAGACTTAAATGATGTGTAAAATTTATAATGGCAACAATTTCATAAGGTGTTCAATCAAAATTCCTTCAAGGCAGTGAAGATCATTTAGATTACAAATCAAGATATCTATTATAAAATTAGAAAACATTGTACTTATTGAGGCAGCCTTTAAAAATAATTGTTAGTGCTGCAGATTGTTTTAATTCTTGAGTTTCATAAATTATGAAAGCAAGCATAATTTGAAGTTTTTTGATGATAAACTATTTCTATGTTTCACAAACAATCTATGCTCCTTCTATCAGTTGTTCAAGATGCAAAATGAAACTGGTTTTCATGGTATCTGTCACACCTTTTATGTGACAAAATACTACATCAGGTCAAGCTAAATCCAATAATGTAAGGTAAGCATCAAAAAAAAAAAAAAAAGTCACCTATGGCTGTATGCAATTAAATTCAGCATGAGGTCCTCTAATTTCCAAGTGTTCCAAATAGTCTTTCCCAGCAAAAAATAAGAGTAAATTTATATTTCTCTGCACAAATCCCTAAAAATCAATACATGAGTTTACCATGGCATACATCAAGCATGACTAGCAAAGTATGAACAGTGAAGATTCAAGTTCAGAACACTCTTGAGGTTTTTTGTTGTTACAGTAGGAAAGTGTCAAAACTGCAATGGCATTTTATGGGCCTTTCAGTCTGAGAGATCAAGTGTCAAAAATAATTATGACATGGATTTTACATACCTGAAGTACACAGGACCAGATCTCCCTGACCAGTTCAGCAACTGAGAATCTCATATAAGTTGAAACCAAGAACAGTCAATTCTGGACTGCTGAAGAAAACAACTGTTAAAGCTAAATTAAACAAGAAGTCAATGAGGTGATAAATTTTGCTGTAAATGAAGGTAAATCTGGAAGAGGGATTTTTTGAATTTTATTTTTTTATTATTATTTATATGGTAGCAAATTGACTGCAGGATAGTAAATGGCATGAAGACCACAAACCATCCCTTCTATCTATATATCTTTATGTATTGCAAGAAATTTCTATGCATTGTGTATTCTTCCCACTTCTGTGCACTGTGCTTTAATATGACCTTTATTTTTTCTCTATCTATAAAAGCTTATATATCTATGCTTGTAAAGCTCTGTGCTTTGTGAGATGCTTTCAGCTGAAATGTATTATAGTAATGCAATCATCATTCTTGTAATGATGGACATTCTCAGAGGACTTCCTTTTGTCTAAATGAAAACAGTATGACAGCCAAATTGACTTCAGTCATGATAGAAATATAACAATTTTTTTGCATTTGGTAGGCATCAGCTGATGCCTGTGTGCAATACTGAACTCAAATGGGCATTGACAAAACTCCTGCTCTTCCTTTTGCTTTAGTCCCCATGCACCTGGGAGGACTCTTTCACCACTCCTTTGGGGAGGCTGTGCAAGCCTCTGGATTTGGGAGATGAAGAGCATGGAAGGTTGCAGGCTTTCAGCATACTGACAGAGGTAGTAAGAAAACTTCTTCCTGTTCTTTCCTGGTTTGGTGCTCTTGACAAAAGAGTAAAGGTGAATGAAGTTTCCTTTCTTTTCCACCAAGTCTCAAAAGCAGGAGAACCACAGGTCCTTGGACCTAAGTCTTTCACTTTTATCAAATTCCATGGAGTGGTGGGATGATGTCATGGAACTGGTTCATCACCATCCATTGTAAAACTGGCTCCATCCGCTTCCACTTCCTGACATGTTCTGTCCAAGGCAAGAGGATGACAAAGAAACTCCATACTACTCAAAATTTCCATTAAAAATTGAAAAAGGAAGTTTCCCAAATTTAGAGTAGATTCTACTGAGCACTGCAGGAATGAACTCTTGACTCTCACACACCCGACTAAAGAATGAAGCCTAAGCAATGTGTTCATTGTCCAACAAGCCTTTTTAAACACCCTTAATTTTAATAAACACCAGTTAATTTTAATGAAATTTAAAGGGGGGGGGACATTCTTTGAGATCTCGTTTTGAAAGGATTGGCCACATGGGATAGACAACATAACTGTGATAGAAAACAATGCATATTAATGCTGAGTTTGAAAGGCTGCTCATCTACCTTCTCTGACAACAACCAAAATACTTGGGATAAAGCCATTATGAACACCCGAACTACTCAAAAAAAGTCTTAATTAAAACTGCCACTTTATTAAAGATGCACTAATGGAAATACAAGAGAAAACTGCATGGTACACCAGGTGGAGGTCTCCCACTCTTTAAAAGACTGTTCTTGTGTTGTTTTCTGCCTTCATTCAGATAAACCTGAACTATCCTATCAGATGAGTATTTAGAAGAACAAGGAAGATGATAATAAGAGAAGAAAAATATCCACACATTGAGTGGGTTCAACCTCTAAATGTTGGCCTGGGGCCACTGACTAAGGGACAGAGCAATTGGTCACCAGCCTCCCTCACTGTAACTGTTAAATAAAGGTAGGCAAGAAGGACAAAGATCTTAGGATCTGTGAGTGTACTGAAGCTAGAGAAGAAAAGATGATGGTATTTATGACACC
The DNA here is from genome assembly GCF_000738735.6 of Corvus cornix cornix. Lineage (NCBI taxonomy): Eukaryota > Metazoa > Chordata > Aves > Passeriformes > Corvidae > Corvus > Corvus cornix. The sequence goes on along the minus strand of NC_047057.1, from coordinate 10,634,038 downwards.
AATTGCAGTCCAGATCTGGCTTACAAACCACCTTCTGAACCGTTCTGTTCTTATGAACTGTGGATGAGATTCAATTAGTAACTAATAGGAAAATTAAGATAGGAGAGAAACTATCCTACCAGGTGGGTGTTGTACAAGTATGCTGGGTTTTGGCTGGGGTATAATTTCTTTTTTTAACAGTGGCTGGTATGGGTCTGTGCTTTGGATTTGTGCTGAACACAAGATTGATAATACAGAGATGTTTTTGTTATTGCTGGTCAGGGCTTATACAGAGCCAAGGCCTTTTCTGCTTTTTGTACTGCCATGCTGGCGAGGGGGCTGGGAGTGCTTGGGAAGCTGGGAGAAGACACAGCCAGGGCCGGTGACCCCAAGTGACTAAAGGGATATTCTAGACCATATGACATCAAGCTCAGTATATAAAGTGGGGGGAAGAAGAAGGGAGAGTGGATGTTTGGAATATTTGTCTTGTGTTTGTCCACCCAAGTCACTACTATGTGTGATGCAGCCCTGGTTTCCAGAGATGGCTGAACTCCTGCCTGCCCATGAGAAACAGTGAATTAACTCCTTGCTTTGCTTTGCTTGTGTACACAGCTTTTGCTTCTCCTATTAAATTGTCCTTATCTTAACCCATGAGTTTTCCAGCTTTTACCCTTCCAATTCTCTTCATGATCCACTGGTGGGGGAGTGAGTGAGCAGCTGAGTGGGGCTTGGTTGCTGGCTGGGGTTAAACCATGAAAGGAAGACAGAAATATATATAATAAAAACTTATATGAAAATAATGCTTTTAACTTGAAATTAATACTTTTTAGACTAATCATATAAAATTGAGGTGCTTTATTTACACAGATGCAGAAAACTTCCATAAGGATGTGTGACAATTAATACTTGCCTATGTTCACTTCATGCCCTGAAAACTCAAGGCTGAAACATGATTAGATATTGCAAGTAGCAATTTTGAAAATCTTGGAAAAAAGCTAAAAACCCAAAGAGCCTTTCAGCCTTAAGAAACAAAACTAAAAAGACGAGCCAAGACTTGACACAGAACCTGATGTGTGATGTAAAGTCAATTCTAGACCATCAGTTCCTAACTCCCAAAACAGGAGGAGCTTTATAGGCACTTGCAAAGTAACTCAAGTGCTGTTATCGTTGAACTGTTCCAGGGTACAACACAGGGAACAGTTCCTACAGGCTATGTATGAAGAAGAGTGTGCCCTAATATCTGGAGGGCTTTTGTCAGAGCTTAATGATGTGTAAATGTAGGAAAAAAGAGAAAAAGTTAACTCCTTTCGTTTTTTTTCATTCCTGTCATTTTCACTGTTAAACTCTTCTAATCTCATTTTCTTGAGGAATTTGACCATTTTTTTTATCTTAACTATTTTCTTTATGTCTTCAGTTTCTTCTAGCATTTACAGAAAGGCTCTACTGAGGTCCAAGTTCAAAGGAGAATTTAACTCTGTGTGCCTTCTTATCCTGATCCAGGCTAGTTGTCTTTACCCATTATTCCCTTGGGTATGTACTATGCCTTAAAAAAAAAAAAAGTGAAAATGGGGAAAAGAGCAGAGTTCTGAGACAGCGTCCTTTATTTGTATCTAATAACTAGTACAGAGTTTTAGCTCATCTGTCTTAACACCTCTCAGATCTGTGATATGCTTTCGGACCTCACAAGCAGGTTAGATGTTTACTGGCAACAGCTGAAGTTCATAAGGACAGTGAGGATGCAGAGAGTACTCTGTGTACGTGTGTTCACTGCGGGCCCTGCTGTCTCCTTTGGAATCTTCCAGATGAATTTCCCAAGAGGAAAGAAAAACGCAACTAAACCCTGCCTTTTTGGGTACTATTTTCTGCTATCTTTGTGTCTCTCTGTTGAGCCTAGGAAGAAGGCCTGATGAATAAAGAATCAGAGCTGAGGCAGGACACGTAACACCACAGCTGAGTTCTGCAAATGATGGTGGGAATGGGATAAGACGCTGTTCAGGCACCACACGTGCTGCTTTGGAGATAAGCCATCAGTGACAGATGACTGCACTGGGAAGATCCACAGCATCTTTGTGTCTGTGTGGTCCCTTTGTTCAGCACTGCTGCTGCAGTGACACCGTGACTGCTGCAGACACTGCTCTGGCAACAGTGGGTGACAGAATCCCTGGTCAGAAAAAATGTCATTAAACTATTTCTGGAATTTTTCTACCTACTGAGCTTATAATAATAGGCTTGTATTGTAAAGTACATTGTGAACTGACAATCCCATAATGCTTATAGCAAAATGCTGTCTTGTAAACAAAGTTCCAGAAGCCAGTCATGATTATCAGACAGACCAGACACTAGAAAAGAGTCCCTGCCAGTCCAAAGAGTTCTGGGGGAGCGTATAAAAAGTAAGGAGCCACAACCCACTGAATACTGGGGGTGCAACAGAATACTGAAGTTTCATGTTCCCTGAGCAAACTTTGATGTCACTAAAGCACAGTATTCAGAGGTACAGCCTGAATTGTGAGCTGCTATTGCAAAGAATTTACTTCCAATCCTGGCATTTAAAAGTCATGTAGATGTGGCACTAAGGGACATGTTTTAGTGGTGGAATTGGTAGTGCAGTTAATGGCTGGATTCAAAGGTCCTTTCCAACCCAAATAATTCTATGATTCTATAAAGCAAACTGAGAAGTTTCCAATAGTCTTAGAGGAAGAGAAACTTATTTCTGAGTCAAGGCTGATTGCTTTTTTATTCTTGTTGTTTTTCCCTGATTTTTTCTTTTTCCTCTGCCACTGCAGAACTCCCAAAGGCAGACAAACTCCCAGAAGACTCAGCTGCAGGATTAGGTTAATTTTTAATACCTGGTGAAGGCATGTCTAGTGCAGATGACAAGAAATGTCAAGAACTTCTGCTGCTTGTGATGCAAAGAGCTAAGTCCCTGTCACCAATTTTTTATAGCTAGCATGACTTCTGCCAGAGGCTCTCTAACAACAAAACCAGAAAGCACGAGCAGAGTAGTTTCTGCTCTCTTTTCCAGTGTGTGAAAAGGCATTAGACTCAGTATTAGTCTCAGAAGTGGCATTCTTCAGTATATAACATGCAGCCTCCTTTCTAGTCTTGCCAACAGTAGAAGAAATGGGTGCCATGCATCTCCTCATGACATATTTTATAATGAATAAATTCAAACAAATTATGGAAGTGACCATAACCTGAAAATTTTCCTGCTCACTCAGGAATATACTTTACTCATGAGAGAATACACGGACCAAATATATAAACCACCTTACATCCTCTTGCTTTTCTTTAAAAATACTTTTTTTTTTTTTCTGAGTTTTGCACTCCAGTTTCTATGTGCCTTCATTAATTTACAGAACTTATTAGTTGTAGGGATTCTTTTGAAATATTGCTTCACTGAATTTACGATATGCTCAATGGTCCAATTTATCACTATCAAGCATGCAGAATTTTGGACATACTATCTCCAATGTAATCTCCATTTTTACATGATTCTTCTTTTAATAAGAATTTATAATCCTTTTGCCCGTAAAAACCACAGTTCAACAGAAATATGTCAGAGATTATTCTGTTATGTGGTTCAGCACATACTCTGAGGAGACAAATAGCTTTACCTTTTGTAGGTACAGTTCTAACTCCTTAGGAACTGATGGAAAATTCAGGGAACCAATCCAAAACCCAAGCATTTCCTCTCAAAGTCCCTGGCTATGCCTACGCAGCTGCAAAGAAGCAGTCACAAAGAGCAGCTCCTGTCTGTTAACTCATGGATGTCTTGGGACCATTAGCAATTTTTATGCTCCAAGCACATCTGGCCACATGCTCTGTACCTGGCAGGCTGGGTCAGCTGGAGAGAGGTCCTGGCTAAACCCAGAGACACAAATAAACCAAACAACACCAGAGCTGCAGGAATATGGAGGGAACAGGTGTGAATCTGAGACGCTCTGACAGACACCTAAATGAAAAGCTTGTGCCATCCAAATGCCAACCTGTATTTTCAGTGATGAGGCAGGTACATAAACAACAACAAAATTATAAAGCAATATGACTTCCACAGGAGAAAAGAAGTATTTTCCAATTCCTCTGTGCTGTACATTAGTATGCATATGTACTGTAAAACACATACAGTAGTAGAATTCTATTAAAAATGTGTATCCTGTTCCTGAATTCAGATGGGCTTTGGAACCTCTTCTGGAATGCAGTTCCAAGGCCCAAGATCTACTGCAGATGTCCCAGCCCTCCTCCTACCCCACCTGGACCAATTCAACCCCACTATAACACAGTTTCTTTCCAAGTACCTGCAGAATGTTGGTAAAAGTGTATTTGAGATACAATGGCCAATTCTTACTGCTGTGACTGAAGGTGTGAGCATATGCAATTCATATTTCTATTATAGGGCTGGCTGTACCTTTAAGTGCAGCAGCTATTTGCTACACAAGCATGAGTCAGCTCTCATTGACTCAGTGAGTACAGATCATAATTTTCTCAGAACTTCAGCAGCTGCAGGATTCTCAGAGTAGTTTCTGATCTAAAATGGTGTATTTGTCTCCATTTTCTTATGCTAGAATGCACATGGCAATGATGAACAGGATATATATTTCTTTCCAATGCACTTTTCGAACTACCATAGTTAGTATCCATAAAAAGGACTAAAACAGCAATTAGCTAAATAATGCATGTTGCTCATCAAAAAACACCCCAAATTTTTTCTAAAAGCAAGTTGAATTAAAGTATTTTTCACCAGTTATTTCATCATCCTGCAAGTTCCTAATCCATCAAGCACAAAATCATCGTGTACTATCCCAGATACATAACCTTCCTGCTGAGAATTGGAGCACTAACTTACACAATGATATCTGACCACTCAAACATTGCTCAGCTTTACTCTGCTAAATGGCTGATGGGCTGTCTTGATTAATTCATGCAAGGTCAATCTAGTTAATTCAGTGCTTTCAACTTCATTAAAGTTCCTGAAAGATAAGGGTACTCAGCACTTTGACAACACTGCTCAGCTGGATCAAACCTTCCTAATTTTCTACTAAAATAACAATAAGGGTCTAGTTCCCAGCTGGTTCTGTTAACATTACGTACATGTGCCACCAAACTGAAAACTGAAGTTACTCAGTTTTATTAAGAACATTTGGAAGCATAGTGATGGAAAAAAACCTCTTCTTCTCCATCTTTTGTAGGAGAGAAATACAAATTAAAAGGCTTCATGTTGCCAGTTTATAGATGGGATATCTCAAATTAATATGCACTACAGATGGAGCAGAACTCCTAGTGTCAAATCACAGAGGCACTGTAGATTATTTCCATCACTTCAGGAACTGGGTCAATGCTCACAATCAGGCCAAAAATTGAACACTCACAGCAGAGAAGATGAAATACTTGGAAAATACAAAATTCACATGAATTCTGAGGGGATTCTGGTATGTTGTACACAGGGATTAATCAATGACAATTCTAGCAACAAGAAAAAGGATTAGAAGCTTGGCATAGCACTCTTCTTGAAGCTTTATTACGTGATCACTCCTACGTGCAAATGGTGAGGTACATTAGTTGGGAGCTACAGGGCATACAGAACTTGAGTCCACTAACTGTTAACGCTTAGATTTTTCAGAGGTTCTAAGGGATACTGCTGAGTAACAGGAAAAAGTCAAAAACGTCTCTGTTCCACATTGCCCCCTCTCCCAACAGGACAATTCAAACTCAAAGGATCAGCACCCACATCTGAAATGTTCACCCAGACTGTGGCAACACTGTCTGTCCTCATTTCACATCTGGTGAAAGCTCCTCCATGAACAGCAGCATGGAGAGTGAGGGATTCCCTTCATGGCTAATATCATTCCATCAAGAGCTAATTTATCGTGGCATCAGCCTTCATACAGTCCTCACCCTTACACTTCAGGGGAGCTGAGCATTGTGGGTGCTGCTTAGAGAGCATGGAAAGATGGACAGGAATTCAGCCTGAAACAGTAATTTAAATTCTGGACTTTCTGGGGCTTCTCAAGGGACCCAGCTGAGGTATAAATTATTTCCTCCTTAAATCCACTTGCAAATACAGTCTAGGCAAGAGGTAAGTGCTTATCTCCTCATAACAGGAATCCTGGAAGCTTTCAGGTTAGGAAAGGAAATGTTTACTAGGTTATGCAGTCCCAGAAAGTAAATTTGCTCGATTGCTGTCTGGCTTGGTGGCTTTTCAGCCCCCAAGGATTTTAGTGCACTGGATTTTACTTTGGGTCCTAGCATCTGAATACCAGACAGTTCTTCAAGGTTGAGGAAATCAAATTCCCTGACAGAGAGAAAAGGTAATCTCAGTGAAATTAACATTCAGTAAACCTGAGATGAATTTTTCGGTTTAACCTTACAGTTCAGAAAACTCTATTTATTAATTCTAATTTTGTTTCTAGACCAGAAAAGCTAATCACACCCAGCACACAAAAAAAGCATTTCTGATAGTATGACTTTGTTTCATGTTCTGTAGTTCTTATACAATACAAATCTATAATTCTATATTATTCTGTGGACAGAAATAGGCTAATTTCATATAGCAACCTGTTCTCCTGTTATATAATAATTATATTTGCAACTTCTCCCACTAAACAAGAAAAGTTCCAGCATTATAAATACATCAAATTCCATAAAGCTAAATTTCACTTCTTTATAAAAAAAAAAGAGAATGAATAAAGGAACATAGACCATAAGGTAAGAAATTTCAGAATTGAAAAGAAATCAAAGACCATGCGTACAACAAGGCACTGCCTCTATATGGAAAAGCATTAAGGCTTCCTGAAAGGCTGTCTTTTCCATTTAAGTCTGAAAGACCATGAAATGCATGCACCAATGCAAGTAACATTCTCGTTTGAGTTCAAGACACATGAAAACATTTCACATTGAGGTCCACACTTAGCCAATAAAACTACAGTCATGATAGTTACAGTCCAGATGTACATTTTGTTTCCAGTAACACAATTTGTGATGGGGTAAAAAACAAACAAACAAAACCAACAACCTCAAAATTTAACAAAAATACATTTAGCGCTGGCTCTATTATTATATAAATGCACAGGTATACTCAGCAAAGAAAATACCAAAGAGGAGAAAAACGATGCCGTTTCTCTTTTTCAGTACACTTTCCCTTGAGAAAAGCCTCAGTAGTTGCCTAGGATTTGTTTAAAGCCATTGAATTAGTAATAGGAATGGCCACACTGATCATCCAGAAGAAGAAAATACATTAGAAATCTCCAGCAGATCAGTGCAGAGTACATTGACTACATACAGCGATAACACCTCCAGGCCTGTTTTTGGGCACTGGTACCCTGGGCAAGCTGTGGAGGCTGTGCCCAGGGAGAGGCCAGCAGGCTCTGATGGCCGGGGAGCCAACCTGAGACCTGCTGCAGTGGCTGCCCCCGTGGCAGGGGCGGCCTGTGGGCCCGGGGATGCTGAGACAGCCCCAAAGTTTGAATCGAGCCCCCCGGTGAGCCTTAAGGCAGGGGGACCGAAAGGGCCTCTCCCAAGCTGCTCTGTCACTTTATGTTCATGTACCCCAGTTCTGTTACCCCGATTGGTTCGTCAACTCTCCACCCCCTGTACCCCTTATAAGTTCATGTCCTAGAATGTTCTCCCTTCCCCGCTTCCCCATTAGCCCTTGGTCCTTGGCTCCTCCCTCCGTGTTTCCCCATTGGGTTGTGTACCCTGGCCCCGCCTATGCTCCTCCCCTTGGTTCTTTCTCCATCGGGCCCTGGCCCTCTCTCCGCCCCTTGTCACCCTCATACCCTGGCCCCTCCTGTATTCTTGGCCCTTCGCTCCGGAGCCCTTCACGCGTTCGGCAATAAACTCCCGTGGAACTCTGTGCGAAGGATCCCTCCCACCTCTTTATTCCTGGTGAGGCACTCAGCAGCTCTCCGGTGGCGAACTGTGCGTGGCTTCTGTGGGCACAGCCCAGCTCTGTGGGGCGGGGGCTGAGTGCCGCTGTGGTGCCAGCCACAGCAGCCTCACCTGGGATGCTTTCCAGGAGGATGCAGCGGCCTCCAACCACGACAGGCCGGCAGCGTCACAGACCTGTGGGGCCTGGGGGTCACAGTGCTGGGGGTGACTGGAGAATGTGAAGTTTTTTTGAGAGAAAAAGAGATGGGGGAAGGTGTCTCCAGTCTCTTAAGAGATAACTAGCACTAGCAACCCAGCTGCAAGCTAGAAAATTTTAAGCACAGAAAGAAGTAGAAAGCCATAAATATTAGCATGAAATCTCAAAAGGAAATACCAGAGAAGCTTTAAAGCTTTTCTTAGCCTGTAAGCAAAGCAAATGCTCCTTCAGCTTCTATCACGAGTATTTCCAGGACACCTGCAGTGTCAGTCCTTTGGTGCCAGCATTAAACATCCGTCCCGTTGCACACAGTGCCAGCATGAGTGTGCAAATACCGCAGGCCAAGGGCCTGATCTTGAGGTGTGTAGGTCTTTTCCCACTGGCAGCAAAGGAACCTGAAGGCACTCAGCACCTGATAACATCAGGGTCACTGAGCAGTGAGATGGAAGTTTTGTGTCTGAGTGCGCCCTAGGAAAGATCTCCCACAGAGCCTTACTTTGGACAGCTTTTCCTTTTTAGCACAAATGATGTTCTATAGTGCTCTTTATGGACGTGTTTTAAAAGCAAATATAACTCAGTACCTGAGGCAGATCGCATTTCATGCTGTGCCGTGAGGCTGCCTAAGGTGGGTTTAGTTGGGACATCTTAAAGAAGGGGAAATATTTCTCACTTTGAAGCGTTCTCTTTTACAGATTCTGATTAAGACTGTATTATAGTTCACAAACTTCTACAAACTACACATACGTACTTTTTGCTACCTAATTCCTATTGGTTGCAGCTAAACTACCTTGTATGGAAATTTCCAGACACAGAATATTTACCCAAAATAATTGACTGTTGCAGTAAATTATCTGATCTTTATTTAGGTACTTTTGAAAGGGCACTTAAAAGGGAAATACAGTAAATCCACATTACTGTATCACTTAGCATAATGGGACTGTAGGATTTTAATCTACAAGTTAGTTTTTGGTTTGCATGTACCAGTGTCCAGGACTGAGTCCAGATTTTGATTAGAAAAATTAGCCATAAAGAACAGTCATTAGCTCAATAAAATACTGCCATCCCTGTATTTAGGCCCAAGATTTTTTATTCTGTTCTCATAGTAATTGTCTTGTACAAATTTGGTCTTTTTTTTTCCTTCTAAAAAAACCTACTGATCTAATACGACAGCTACACTAAAAGAAGATACCAGAGTTGCCCCACTACCAGTGTTTTCTGTAAGAACATTTTAATAATAATTGATACACCCCAAGTATTGGGACACTCTTAACACTTCAGAAGACATTCTTAAGGAAGATTCTATATAAACACTCAACAGTTATTAACAGTCTGTCCTCAAACTCCCTTTGCCAAGTACAGATGTCCTACTACCCACTCGCTACAAACAGGCAGTTTAATCAACCCATGGAAACCCTATTTGACTGCACAGCTTCCTGACATCTCACAGGCATCTTACCACCAGGAAACAACAAAAGCATCTAGAGGCCTCTGGGCTAGTATGTATTCTGGCAATAACTGCTGACATCCCCATAGGTGTCTAATTTGTTAGATTGCTCTAATGTCACCTACTGTGCCACAAAAGTACCATCTTCAGTCCAGTTGAAAAGAGAGAGCCACGTCCTTTCAAAGGAAGAAAAGACTTGGCCATTACCCATCTTTAACTTATAAGCAAGTATTAAATATTTAACATAAAGTAATGTTTTAGTCATTCAACTGGAAACTGCAAGAATTGGGTCTAAGTGAACACCTTGAGAACATTAAGCTGACACCTCCCCCCATCCCAGCTGAAGCTCTTAGGCTCCCTTTAGGCCCTATGCACCTCATTATTCTCAAAACTTAAAGACTCATGACTGTAAACTCTCACTTTGCCTTAAGATATCTGACACAGAAAAGGTAACGAAACCTACTACCTACCTAATTCTGTAAAATTTGTACCACCCTTACTAAACCTGAAATATTGAAGAGTCCTGTAAGCACCAGGAGTGAACTGCCTGAACCTACACTGCACTGGGAGGTGCAACCTCCCAAGGACCTCAGGGAAGAGCTGTGAGTTACCACTGCCCACCAATGTCCAAATTACTGACCTCGTGTTTGGTGCCTCAGTACTCCATCAAAGAGGATATCCTCAGATACTCCAGCATGCTCCTCCCAGCTCTCTTACCTTCTGCCTGTTTCACAGGTAATCAATTATCCACTCAGAAGAGCTCAGTTGGTCAGTGGCCTCCTGCCTTTGCTTGGATCTTCCTGCGCTACCCTGCTATGACAGGTGAACGCTTGCAAGGTTCAGTGAAAGCAGGAGGGAGCTAAAGGCTCCATGGAGGGCCAGGCAAATGGAAAAGTGCAATCATCAGCACTGCAGTAGCAGGCACTGGGTTTATTTTAAGGGCTTCTTAACTCTTACAGTGTCAGCAGATCTGTCAAGCTGGCAAGGCCATTGCTGTACTGATAGTAATTCCCCACTGAAGATGTGCAAAGCCAAGAGATGTAAGGTTCAAATGTGATATATTTTCCCCTTCAACGCTACAGGAGGAAATACATGATCATTATGATGACAAGGAATATAAAACCACCACATGCTCACGCTTCAGAAATCTCCATGGTGATGTACAAACTCCACAGGTAAAACCAGGTGCTTCTCACACACAGTCAGAACTCCAGCATGTACTTCCTGGGATATACTGGTGTCCTGTTCCTGCCAAAGAACAGAAACTCCCACTGGCAAAGCTATTCATACATTCTCCAGTGCCACAAGCATCATGTATGATCCCTTCCAATGACCACAGAGCCCAGGAGTTTCAAAAAGTCACTAGCTTCTGCTGAATGGCCTTGCCAGTGAGATGCTATTGATACAAATATGTGCAAAGACAACGGGGAGCCCTTAAAAATCCTGCTGGAGCTGTCTGAGAATGAGATGCTCCAGTCCTTGCCCAGCAGCAATCCTGGACACAGCCCTAGTAACACAGCAACTGCAAGCAAGGGTGATATGCAAAGACTCTGTGCATCACCAGTACTCTCCTAGGCCAGCATGTTGCATCAGCTTGATTTTGCAACTTCAGGCTCACCTGTTTATCCAGTCTTTTCAGACTCCTGTTCTGGTTCTTCCCCATTTGAGGTTTTTTCCACATTTGTCTTTCTGATACAACAGACACAGAATATCACTGACTGGAAAAGGCTTGGAGACAACAGATTCTTCCTCCTCTGCCATGAAAATAGGCAGTAGCTTTGTTAAGAGTTAGTGTCAAACTTCCCTGAACTCATCCAAAACACATTTTTAATGTAGGAGAAGTCTTGTTTGAGCTTTGTAGCCACAATTTAGGGAACCTTGATCCATCACAAGGGTTGTGGGGAACTACAGGATTACTCAGCACTCAACATAAAAGCAGCAGCAAATGTCCCAGGTGCCTGCCAAGTCCACAGGTTTGCCCAGAAAATGCATTTGCCAACATTCATTCTTTCCTCAGTACAGCAGCTTTGCTGCAGGGTCAGGTCCCCTCAGACCATGCCAAACTCCTCATTTCCCTCTGTAAGGAACTAAGAGTTCATCCCAAAACTGCCCCCCCCCCCCCCCCCCAATCCTGGGACAAGTGGCAATTAAACTCCACAGGAGGCTGAGGCAGTCACAAAGCTCAGAATCTTCCCAAAGGACACTGAGTACAGAGAACAGTCACATACTGTACAGTGCAAAATAAGCTTTAATTGTTAACACATTTGTTTTCCGGTTTGACAAGTGCAAGGCAACTGTATCAACCTTATATAGAAGAGCCGCTGGCAAGGAGCAGACCTGAAAGCCAACCAATATTTAACTCTGTGGATTACCTACCACAGTGGGACACCAGTAAGCAAATAGAGAAGACATTTCAAAATGAGGCAGCTGTTCTTGTTGCAGCCAGCACACTTCAGAGCACAGCAGTTGAACTGTCCCATACATATTTTCATACAGGCCACCCTTGTTTATTAGGGCCAGATGAGATCAGGCACGGTCTTGCCACATAAGACTGAGAAACTGGCCATCCTTAGAGAGTGAGGCCTTAAGTTCAGAAAAATTACATGCACCAAGGAGCACTCTTAGGATTTTATCCCTCTGGCAGATGACAGAGAAAAAGAGAACTAAAATATTCTGTGGTCTTAAGGGCAACCTGATAAAAAAGTATTTATGGTACCAGCATATGTCTGTTGAAATGCACTAAAAATATAAAGATTTCTAGTATTTTCTGCCCTATTATTATGGTACCTCATTCTGTCCACTTCCTCATTAGATCAATTTATCCAATTTTAGTTAGTTACTAGTCTGTGACAGGGCATCTCCAAATGCCAAAGTCAAAGCCAAAAACAATAACAGTTTAAAAAACAAAGAATACTGTGAGCATAAATCCCATCAAAGGCTATGGACATTACACTGCTGGTATTGATGAGTTTGCAGGTGCCCTCTCCAAAGCTGCATCACTCATCAACCCAGCTATGTGAGTGGACTTCCTAGACTTGAGGATACAGGGGCTCAAACGTGAGTCAGCAGACCAGTCACTGTAAACACTTTCTCTGCTTAGAATTGGAGTAGGATGCCTGGGTGTCTCCACTTGACAGGTGATTATGGTATTTTCCAGGAAATTGGCAGTCAAACTCTCGTATCTGGTGTGAGAAGTGCCAGGAACTCCTCAAGCCCCACTGAGTTCTTCCACCTTAGGGGCTCACAGCTGCACCAGACCTCCACCCTACACGATCCTGCTGCAGCTGTTCTTGCTCATCTACCCTCTTGGTAAGCTTTGTTATGGCCTGGTGGCATCGTACAGGTCTACGGGAGCCAGAAGATCTGGGATGTCACATGGTTGGTGTGCCCTGTGCAGCCTGGACTTCTGCTGGAGAGGTAGTGGGACACAGGAAAACCCATCACACCGAGACACTCTGCCTGATGACTCTGTGAAGAAAGCAAGGGACAAGGCTGTCACTCCTAACTGACCATCCTGACCAAAGGTGGGTCAGACTCACACAGGCAGTAGCTGAGCCAGGTACATTTCTTTCTGGGTAGTCTGAGCAACCTGCTCTTCCTCTGAATAAAAAAAAACTTGTAAGGTGCTAAGCCCAGTTCATGCAAAAGACCCATTTCTCAGAGGCCTGCTTGTCCCCGCCTTCATGTGACTACAGCCCAAGAGCTGCCCCCTTTAAAATTACTTACAGGTACCTCAACTTATCCTCCCTCTCCCAAATGTGAGACCAAAACCCAGACCCACCAATATCCTAATCCTGCCTGTTGTCCAGCAGGAGTGAGGAAGAACTTTCTCCTGCATGATCTGGGCTGAGTGCCTAGAACAAGCCCTCCTCCACATCTGCTGGCAGATGTGTAGAGTCTAGTCAGAAGGCTCTCATGAAACGATCAGGTGGTGATGGCCTGAAGATAAGTACTTGAGTTTTGTCCATCAACTGAAGCCTACTAGCCAAAGGAGAAAGGGGAGGACTGGCGGTCCCACTGCAAAGACTACAGAATGGAGTATTTCAGGCATAAGTGGTACCCGCTGCATTATGAGGACCATGCCAAGAAAGATCTGACAATGTTTCTGGAGAGGGGCTGATCTCTCACACTGTTGGCACAGTCTTGACAATCACGCTGCAAGCCTGCCACAGGGGAAGTCTGAACCTACATGGACACTCCTACCAAAGGTGAAACCTGAACCTACTCTGTCCTCTCCAGAGAGATAAGAATAGTCCTTCTCCATCACACAGACAGTCTGACCTAAGAACATGAGCTGAATGGCAAAACTAGGGAGTTGCATAAAACTTTATAAATGTAGAAGCGGGTATCACCCATGAACAAGGGCAGCTTTACTCAACCATGTAACCTCCTACAGTTTTTCTGCCCTGATGTAGCACTGTTGACCCACTGGCTGGAAAATTCCCAGGTAATGAGTTCATTGCACAAGTGAGGCTTTGGCAAAGTTGTGGTGCCAACTGCACTCTTCCCATGTAAAGAACAGACACAGATGTCCTCTGACACCAGTTGATACCGGGTCATCTGTGCCAAGCAAACTCTTGAAAAAGACCAACAAGAGAGTGTAAAGACACAGGGGAAGGGTGATGGCATTTGTCTTTCAGCCTCACAGAAATCAGGCTCTTCCTGGCATTTTTAGTCATTCAAACCTCCTACTTGGTCCTCAGTGATCACTCATGGCATTCCATCTGGGACTTCTAATGGTTCAGAGAAATTGGATAATCAAAGGTTTTGGGTCTTAAAGACCACATGGTAGCTTTCTTGCAAAACAGGGTAGACAGAGCTGTTGCTCTGTGTTCTGTACAATCTCACACCAGTGACATGCCCCATCTCTGCAGTGCATGTCCACCTTCTGAATTCCTGTATACAAGTGCCAGAATCCAAACCTGTTTTTCTTAACTTCTGCTTCTATTTCTATATTTTTAAAATGGCTAATCGCAGCTGTCATTGTTGCCGAATGAACATTTACCGCCTCGCTGTAGCCTTTAGAAATACATTTATCATGCAAATGCTGCTAGAATTTTAAGTATAGCTGAAATAATGGGTAGTTCTGTAATAGCCTTCCCTAAGAGATATTGTGCCACAGTTAGCCACAACAGTCCAAAAATAGAATGATTGTTCTCAAAATCAGTAGCACACCCGATACGCGTTGCTCATCTCTCATCACAAGGGACACGTCTGTTTTGTACAGCTGTACTCTTTCTTGTCTAGATTTGACTGGTCACATGCCATGCTAAGTTAGTCTGGTTTTTTGAATTTTTTTTGTTTAGTTATTTGTATCACTCATTTTGTCATATTTTTTTCACTACTTACATTTACCTAATAGTAAAACACATACCAAATTATATCAATTGCCCGTACCACCTGGAATTCTGTTTCCAGTAGGAACCAAAGGGATTTTTAGAGGGAAACAATTAAAAACTGTGTATCTAGGTACTACTGCAATGCAGGTGCAGAGAGAGCAGTGGGAATTCCCACCAGACACTATCCTTGTGGTCAGCTTTTACACAATAACTCATTGGCTCTTTCATTCCCTTGAATTGCTAAATATTTTCTTCATATTTTACAGATTATAAAATCCTCTCTCTTGAAGTACAAACACGATGCCTTTTTGGGTAACTCCATACTGCAATGAGTTTCACTGTAGGAGTCTAAAAGCTGCTGAGCCTTATACAGCTCTGAGAAGCTGAGAACTCTCAGGACCCTCTGGCATGTGAATCTTAGGAAGGGATGGGCATTTTTCTTTGCACACTGGTTTGTTTTCCTTTTAGTGAGTATGAGGTTCTCATTTCACAAGATGAAGAAGAAACTGAAAAGTCCAACTTCTTATTTTTGCTTCTTTTTTTTGCTACAAACAGCCAGACACACCCTGTCTGGTTAAGTGAGTGACCCTTCTTCAGTTTCATGGGAGCAGGAAAGGACACTACAGGGAAGATGCTGGAGGACAAGGTCTTAACTCTACCAGATTTCCCATGTGATGCCCAAAACTAGACACAATGTGCCAGTGAACCATGGGTGAGATAGCTGCTGCAAAGCAGAACATTACCAGAACTTCCTACTCCATACAGGCCTGAACTATGCATCTGTGACTGTTCAAACACAGATTGCACATTGTAAGACTTACTGACTGAATAGAAACCACAGAGGGTGCTTAAGTAGAAATAAATTAATTTCATCTGCCTCATTATTTTTCCATCTGAACCAACATCAACAGATTTAGAAGAAACTCTGCAATCCTTGTTTTTAAAATTATTTTTGATATCTTACACTAACATCTAAGTTATATATTAATAAATTGCCATATGTTAAAAACCAACCAAATCAGCCAACTTTCACAGAAATGCAGTCTATCCAACAACAAAACTTTGGATATATAAACTTCTAATTAAAGATCAGTTCTCAAATATTTTATGTACCCTTAACTCTCATAACTTTCATAAAATGCTGGGTGTTCAGATTAGGATTCACTGACATACCAAGTTTAAAGCTGATAGACATTTTTGGCTGCAGACAGCCTCCATGAGCAGATTTATTTTTTTCTTTCTAGAATAATGCTTTGATGTGCTGCTAATAAATTAGCCATTTAAAAAACAGCATTTTAGAAATAGCATAGATAATTACCCATCCCTTTTAGCATCCTACCACTCTTACCATCTATGTAATTTCTGGTATATAGTCAAGAATCAACTACTGAATTGCAAAATGTAATTAAACAGTTACAGTAAGTTTCCAAAATGAATATGTGTTAGGAAAAAAGATTTAGTCATAGGAAAAAATGCCTGAATCGACCAGGTCTAAACCAATCAGGTGCATTCCAATTGTAAAGAAAATAAATGGGGACACTCCACACCCACACAAGGCAGTTTCTGAGCTCATTTTTAAACACTTCACAGTTCTATACATAGAAGACTTCCAGCAAAAAATATTTTATGGTGTTGTAGAAAGGAGTTCTACTAAGTGGCACGGCTATTCAGGTATCGTTATGGACTGTACAGCACTCTGCACAAAACAGCCCTTAGATCAAGGCCCATAATGATTGCTGCTGTGTGAAGAAAATGTCTTTATCTTAAGGAGCTTATCGTCTATGGTGTGAACTCAGTCTGCACAGCATTTAAACTATTAATATTTTTATAAGGTATCCTACCTGTAAAAAAGATGTGGGCATGAAAATGAACCTAAGTCTTAACATCCAGACAATTCTTCATGTGCTGTCTTTGCAGCAGCAGTATAAAACATAGCTTTGTCCAGTAAGGCTCAATTTTCCTGAAATTCTAAGTTCCTTCTATGCTGCTTATTTCCCACAGTGAAAGACACTATATTCCAAAATCTGACTTAATATAAGCCTGAGCACTTAGCAGTACATGGCATTGTTACAAGATATTTCACATTTGCCAAAAATGAAGAAAATTCAGAACTGTCCATATCTATGTAATTCTTTGTGCTACTTGGGGATAATTTGGTGCTTAAACAGTAATCATAACTTTGGAGTAAGAACTAAATTACTTGCTATAACCTTATTATTTACATAAACAAGGCATGCGTGGTAAACTGCACAACTGGGTATTGAAATACGGCTGTGATTTCCCCACCCCAAAAGCTCACCAAGAAGCTCTACAGTGGCTGTCCCCCTATGGACAGTGGCTTTTGTGCCACTCCTAAAGATCTGTTTACACACACCCCCAACTGTACCAAACGTACAGCAGGGTCAGTGAGTTTACTGTAACTCTTAATCCAGATATGGAATGCTAATAGGAGTCATGTGCTGTCCCCAGGCTGATTATTTACCACATTCAGGAGATAGCAGCCATAGATCAAGGCTAATTCACCACTCTGGCCAGTTCCCCAGCGTTCCTGCCAGACCACACCAAATGGAGCAGATGATGATTTATCACCGCTTCATTCAGTCAGGACGCTCCAAGTAAGACCAGAGGGATGTGAAAGATCACTGATACGTTTGGCCACCAGTGGCCAAGGTTTCATGCAACTCTTCATCTGACCTTACAGTCAGAAAGAAATCACCACAATGAATGATGGCGTGACCTCAGTTCACACGGAAGTCACAGAACAAGAGGAATGGAGCTGACTGTAATTCCGACATATCTCAGAGGAAAAAGGACTGCTGAATGATTTAACTCCAATTGTGTAAGGCAAAAATTCTGATTCACTAATCAGAATTAAATTTTGCAATCCTTGCTAACACCCAAAAAGATTTAATCATAAACATATACTTCTGATACTTCTTTAGTGATATGCTAAAAAATTATAATTAAAGAAGAGACAAGAACCACAGTTTAAGTTTCCCCACAGATATTGTGTTATTTCTGTCCGTGACAAATTATGTTCAGCAAATTTTGACCTGTTGCCAAATAGCAGAAGAGTAATTACCTACCAGGCCAAATTTAGTAAAACACTCTCATGTTGATTTACATATAGAACAGTGGGTTAGATGGTGTTAAATGTTTAAGTTTAGGCTTTTGATAAGTTCATATAACAAACAAATTGTTTAACTGCCTGAATAAATTATTCAGAAACTGAAGATCTCAAATGGGATGACATCCTCATTGTATGTGGTGAACAACTGCAGGAGACTCAATGACTTCGCTCTATAAGAAGAAAATTACACAATGAGAAATCAGACCAGCCTGCATTCAGTTCTTCACAGTCATATAATTTCAAAAGGATTGTGCAGAGTGGTTTTTATACCATGTAAGTGTGTCTGGCATCTGGGGTGAAGACATCTACTTAGAAGACAGCAAATGACATTTTAGATCTCATCAGGGAGAAGAGAATTTGCAACTTGGGCCTCCCACTTCCTGGCAAGGGATCTAG
This sequence comes from Corvus cornix cornix, assembly GCF_000738735.6. Lineage (NCBI taxonomy): Eukaryota > Metazoa > Chordata > Aves > Passeriformes > Corvidae > Corvus > Corvus cornix. The sequence continues at coordinate 10,615,670 of NC_047057.1, read as the reverse complement.
TCATTAGGCTATTACATATAAATGATACAGGCTAATATATATATACATACAAATACACACACATATATGTAAATGCCACCTTTTTTAGGTATCTTTTGAAAGGACTGGGGTTCCTAAGTCTCCCTTCACAATCAGATGGAAACTTTAGGTTAGTAAACTTCAGTCTTAAGGATCAGTAGACCCAAGACAATAAAACAGACTACTCTCAAACTGAAGGAGAAAGCAGGGAAATAGGAACAATCAGACATGTTCCAGCAGGGCCCTGCTGAGCCAATTTTATATCTTATCTGAAAAGTCAGAGGAAAAAAAACCCGGACTATCTGAAGCCCTAGTTATTTATAGTTTATGTTTACTCTTTGCTCAGTAGAATAAATGTGCTGAGTATTACTGTGATAAGACATAAAAACATTACTTCTTGTACTGACACGTGCTCTAGTAAAACCTTTAGAAATGCAAATAATGCTGCTAAGTCTCTCTTATTTATGTTTCTAAGTCACTGTGATCCTATCTGCCATGTCATCCTTCATGCCCTAAGCACCTTCTGAATAGTCTGCTTCTTAAATTGCTTTTTATAGATTAAATAACTTTCCCAGCAAATCACATCTTTTGGTACATAAGCCATGCAAATGAAGCCCAAGGCAGGTGGGGTGCTGATCAGATGGAGTTGGTATTTAATGACTGCAGTTTAGCAACACTGAAATTCACACTCCCATCTTCTTCCACTACACCCTGTGTCTGACCAAACCCCTTCCCACCCATCTGTCCACATATCCTTTTTGCCCTCTGCAAATCCCCGCTGTTCTTCAATCTCTCCCCATCACCGCCTGCCTCCCCTTATATTCTTCCAAGTACTCCTTTGACCGCATTTTGTCTTCTTCATCTCTTCAGTCCTAACCATTCTTACTCTTCATGAGTGGCAGATCCACCTACTTGTTTCCTGGACTACTATCCTCCCTTGTGTCCTCTTCTGTATTATTTGATCTTGATGAGCTCAGACATGGGAAGGTGATCAAGACCTGCTCTCTACACAGCTGACCCCAGAGCTGGCCAGCCAGAAGGTGCATCTATGTGAGGTACGAGATCAGCTCAGATCACACACTATCTCAGCTGAAACCTGACATATGTTTGTATGATGTGAAAAGCTGCCCAAAATGATCAGACACATCTAAGGGAAAAGGGCAGCTCAAAGCATCCTACTTTATCAGCTAAGACCAAGCTTGACCTGCGAGGCTGAAGTCAAGACATCACCATCACTAATCCAAGAATTACAGCATGGGTTTTCCAAGTGGTCTGATAGCTGTATTCTCTTCACTTGGATGAGTGGTTACTGCCAGATATACTCTGTCCTTTTAGGAAGAACGCACACTTTGTCTTTCCTTTTTTACCTTTACCAGCTGTGGCATTTGAATGTAACACAGCAAACTGACTGCTTCACTACCCTCTCAAAATTGTAACTGGGGAACTGTGATTAAGAGCCCTACCTAATCTTGTTGACTTATTAATTATTTAATCTTCTAAAATTTTTTCTTCCTTTCCTACCATACCTCACAGAATTGCCTGTTTTTAAGAGTAGCTTAAGTGCCCACTAATGGTTACTAATAAAGGGCATCATTTAGCAATGAGATAATTCTGTTTTCTGATAGATGCCTCTTAATATGGATTCTTTTTTTAATGGAAAAAAACATAGATATTTGACCTATGCCTTTTTTCCCATTGCAGTTGTCAGAATGGTTACTTTCACATGTCACACTTTTGACATTTAAAGCAATTGCATGATACACACACACATAATCTGGAGCATGCAAGTAAGGAGACAAAGTCTAGTTTCACAATTCATAGCTCTGCTCACACAGATTATTGCCTAATAGGGCATAAATCCTATCACCCTCTGTGTCTCAGAACAGGAAGCGTTATAGTTATGCTAAGTGGTGGATTAAAAAAGGTGATCTAATGTGAAAAAGATCACTGCATGGATAACAAGGTGAGCATTCAAACAGTGCTCAGAACTGGTAGTACCATCACATTCTGGCTTCATAAAATCATTGGTGGAACATGGGGCTCCCCTTTGGTGTCTGTATTTTAAGCAGCTGTTGGTAAATTAGAAAGAGTTCAAAAGGAGCTACAGAAACAATTGGAGAGCTGGAAAATGGATATTACTGAATAAACTTCAGGTGTGTAGTTTACACAGAGAAGGTTAAGACGCAATTTCATTTTCCTCTCTAGATTTAAGTATGAGGGTATTTTTGATTTCTTTAATTTTCATTCAAACACCTGACAAAGTTCAACAACTGGAAGCTGAAGCTAGAAACATATACTAGTTTTCTTTAAGAGTTTGAATAATAAGCTACAGAACACCTATCACGAATTTCTCATCCTTAAGGACCTTAAATCAAGAGGGTGCATATTTCTAAGAGATATGCTTGAGCTAAAAAACAACATACAAAACCTCCAAAACTTAAGGCCTTCATGAAAAAAACCCATCTATTAAAAATTACATGATGAGTATGAGGTGGAGTCAATCATTGTGATGGTAATGGTCTTGCTAGACTGAAAAACTGCAAATCCTGAAATGAAACACAGTAGAAGATGTAAGTAGAAGATGTAAGACTCAGCTGAACCTTCCCTGATAAAGCCATGTCCAGAATAGATGCCTCTGTGATTCCAAGCATGATGTTGCACAGTCACCCAGCATGTTACTGAGTAAAAGTAACACAGATTAGTATTGTTACTGTACGTCCTATACAGTCCTGAAATAAAGTGAAGGAAATGAGAAAGTAATTTAAATGTACCTCTGAAATCATGTAATTGGTCAGAAAAATTAAAGCTGTTTCTGTTTAAGGTGGACCATATATTTTCTGTACACTTTTTAAAGGGGATAGAAGAATTTCCTCTTCTAGTAGCTTCTTCATCCCAGACTCAAGCAACCATTTTCATGTCTTCCATGGCAATTAAAGAGTTATTGGCTATAACTCAACAAGCAGGGTTGCAGCCAGGTGCCTTGACAGCACAGGAACTCACTTTTAGTGATCTCTCTTTTCCCGTTAATGTGACTTTGCAGACTTAGGCTCCTACCAAATCAGTCACTGTAGCAGGGCCATCCAGGCAACTCTGACTGCAAGAGTATTTGTCTCAACCTGCTGCTGACATAATGTCGTACTCCAGCAAGCAGAAGGTCATGATTATCTCCCCTTCATCGACTAGACAATCCTGTCAAATGTACCACCACCACCACAGTGAAGGTTTGTGCTACAACACAGTGCTCAGGATGCCTGACTGTACCTGCAGACTGTATCTGCTTGTCACTTGTCAGAGGAGAGGGCTTGTCCAAGAGATGAAACCTCATAGAAGGTCGAAGGGGATCACAAACACAAACGAGGACAGCTGCTGGCTTTACCATATGCTTAACCAAAGGCATACCTAAGTCCTCTGTTTTAACTTTCCCACAATCATCTTACAGCATGGCTCAAAAACCCCACAAAAATATCAGCAGGTTTTGAAAGTAGAGACAAGTGCCTGAGTATTGCCACCCTTTCCCATATTTATGGGGGAAGACATTCAGATAACTCAAGATCTTCATCTCCTCCTCCTCCAAGTACAAAGGATCCTCTTCTGAGCCATCCTGCTCTAACATAAACTTACAGCAGCATGTATACAGCTTTAAAAAAATCCAAAACCAAGCAACAACAAAGGTCATACAAAAATACAGCACTGCAGGCAGGGTTCTTCCCTGGGGAGAGGATGAAAGAGCAACATGTGACAGATGTTTGTCATGTCATTTTATATACTATTCAAATGCACTCAGAAACAATAGTGAAGAGAATGGTATAAAAACCTAAACAGACCAGACTGAAAATAAGTGTTACAAAAATAACTCTTGAATAAGAACAAAAGGAATTAAATATAGAAAGACCAAGAAAGTGGTTTTAGGAAGCTTTGTTTGTTTTTTATGTCAATTTAAAGAAAAGAATAAAGTCTCTTTTAAGGACTCTCTCAAATCCCAAATTTGTCTTCATTATCTGCTGACTCAGAGACTTCACAAGACACTCTGGCTGGGAAACTGCAGGGGTTGCTTCTGACATAATACAGTATTGATGTACCCCTGAAGGATGTAACAGCACCATGAAACAGACCCACCTCTTTGCCTGCAGGGTTTCTAGCTATTCTCTTAGGCTCCTTATTTCCTCCCTGCAGCCAAACCCTCATTTTCCCTTATGTAGAACTCCTTTCTGTACTAGTTTTATGAACAAGCAGATAAAAAGAATAAATAAATTATCCTCTGGGAAAGTGACTTAGCAGTGAAATGTCAGAGTGTAATGGATACCTGATCATATAGGAATAAATTTCAACTATGAAGTGCAAGGAGAAGCAAGACACTCTAATAATTCATTCACTCATATAAATATGTATGGAGGCAACCTACCAAACTGTTCACCCAGTTTGGGCAATATGTATTTTAGCATGCAAACTACTGCACAGTGGTTGCACATGCTCCTATGGGGAAGATGGCACAGATGCTTTGATTTTTCCGGCTGCTGCTGTTCACTAAAAGACAGTGAAAGCACCATTCTTCAGTCTGAACTGGTTATTGGTATTCTATTCTAGAACTGAGATGCTTAGATCATTCTTCAAGCATAAGCAGTTAAGCAGCCTAAGCAAAGTATTTATGTTCAGGTATTCAGATTCTGCAATAATTAGATTAGGAGTTACCTTCAAATGGTTTCAGATACTTCAACCACAAATGATAAAAAAAGAAAATTAAAATTCAACTTTCCTACAGTTGCCAGAAAAACCCACAACTATCTGTCGCCATCAACTTTTCTTCCTCACAGAGGCATAAAGCACCACTCTCTTCAATAGCCTGTGTGCTTTTGATTTCAAAAGAGCTATTTTCCACAACCTGTTCCCATGTTTAAGAATGTACTTCCACAAATTTCCCCATTTGTGCAAATGTAACAAAAGTTTTACAGTGTAAACAAAGGCCTTTTGTATAGCATTAAAGAGATGGCTTTTCCTGAGACGGTGGGACACAGCACTGGGAAGAACAGGACAGAGGAACATGTAGGGAGCTAAAGAACTGAGGTGGATTCATGGTCTCACCAATGTGAGCAGAGACAGAGAAACCATGATGCCCAAACCCACTCCCTGTGCCCCTGGCCTGTTGTTCAAAGGTGTTTGGAGGGAGGAAGGCACTGTGGAGGGCCACTGTATGTCTGGGGTTGGTGAACTCCTGAACATCACAGCTAATGCAAACTACAATTCTTCAAAACAGAAAATTGGCATTTTCTCTTTACCAACAGGTATCCAGGTAGGGAAGCAAAAATGCAAAGAAACCTCCTTTATCAGTCATCTTTAGGGGGTAAGGCTGCTCCAACCAACAAACCAAAAAGCTGGAAGTTGGCTGAGTAACAGCTTTTTCCTCTCTCCTGCATCCATACATCCTCAGTGAAGAAGCCAAAGAGAGGAGAGGATACCTGGTCAAACCACTGAAGAGGAGTTCCTCTCTGCTTTTTAAAGAGGAGGTCCACTCCACTTTAATTCATTTTGGAATTAAAACTGGTTGATCTACATTCTGACATTGAATCAAGAACATATTTAGGCTAGAATAAAATAAGGCTTCCCATTCATAATCCCATACTACAACAAAAAGGCCTGTGAGTGTATGAAGATCCAGCTGGAAAGTTTTCCTAAGTTCCTCAGCCACCTGAAAACCCCACTAGCTGCTTTTATACCTTTCTACACCAATTTTTAAAAACAGGGCTGATGGTCTTTGGTCAAGTAATCAAGTAATTGAGGACTGCAAGATCACACCCTGATTTTGGAACACTTCCTTAAGCTCCAAAGGGATTATCTGTTCCAGTTATTACCCGAAGTGATTAAGTCACATGATTCTGAGCACATCACAAATAAGAGACCAAATCTGCTTTTCTTCTGTACAAAAGATTTTCCCAACATGTGAATCAACATGCAGTGAGGTAAATTTTATCTTCAGTGGTCAGACAGGAGTTCAGAGAAAGGGATTTTTACCATCCAGTTAAAAAATTAATAAATTCAGTCAGAGATAAATTCAGTCTCTGCTTCTGTGTCCTCATTACTGAAACTCACTTGAAATACACTTTTTAGAAAGTGTCCTTTAGAATTCATTTGTATTTTTTAAACTCAAATAATATTAAGAATGTCGAAGTTAAAGAGAATACTGGGCAACAATTCTGCAGATGAAGTTTGAATTTCCTGCAAAATTTCACCATGGAGTGATAAATTTAGATAATAATTTGAATTCTGACACACCTTTGGCATTACTTCCCTAATTTATCCTTATGTATTAAAACCTAGCTACTTATTTATTGTAGTTTAACAGGGTAATTTTACTTTTCTCCTCCACTAGTTTTACATTGTTTCAGCAAATACTAATGCTTATGGGGAATCAGCTATGGCCAAACAAAAGAAAGACTCTTATAGCCTGGATCAGAGCAATAAAATAAAACAGTGATAAACTACGTGGAGACAACAATTTATTGAGGCATCTTATTACACTACTGAAGAATATAATTTTGCTCTTCCCCCATTAATACATAATAAAAGCAGATTCAGGTAATTTAAAACCATGTTTTGTTTTGTTTTGTTTTGTTTCCCCTGCTCCTAGAAAAGTATGCAGATACTGAAACACTAAACTACTCTTTGGGTTGTGATGACAACTTTTACACATTTCACTTTCACACACTATTTCTAGTCATTCCAGAAATACAATACAGATTTCTTAAAAAACCCAGACTTCTGTACCAGGTGGTGAAATGCAGCCTACAGCGCTAAGGAGTGCAATTTATTGGAAATTGCAGTAAATTTACATGACAACTGTCACTGATACCTTCCAAATCTATCATATATACCAGTAATCCTCTTTTACATCCACAAAGTTTTTGAACTCTTATGGAAACTGGGGGATAGAGAAATTCTGCATGAATGGCTGCAGGAGATAGAAAGAACACATCACATCAACTAAAAAGATAATCAATTACCATCTTCAAGGTGTATGGCTACTTCCTTTTCCCTTTCTGTAAATACTGACTCTTACTGTTTATATGTATACAACGAAGGAATAAGATATGTTTCCTCCCCTTGAATAATGCTCTCTGCAGAAATGAAGACCTGTACATTACTGAGTGGAATTAGCACCAAATGCAATCAATGGCTAAAATGATCAGATGGCTCTTTTAAATAAATTACTGAACTAAATCATGCACTACAGGACAGCAGAAGCCAGACTCCCTAATAGCCCTACCAGTTTTAGTTCCTGCTCTGGAATCCCAGAGAACAAAAGACAGCTGTGATATTGACTGAGGTCAAGTTGCAATTATTGTCAATACAGGATGAGCTTTGGCCTCAATCCCCAGTGATCATCAGTACTCAACAGTCCCACAGCTCTCTCAGGGTCCCCGAGACCATAAAATTATTTGAGGAGACCAACACTGTATTGCAACCTTACTCTCTCAGAGGAAGTTTCACGAGGGCTATTCTATTTCAGTGATTTCCTGCTCCCTTGTGTCCTTTTGAAATCCAGTCTTGGCATGTTTTTATCCAGGCTTGCACACTGTAGTACCCCAACAGTGAATATTCTACCTTAAAACCTATTTTTTTTCAATTTTATATGGTCTGTGCTGCCCAAAATTGTAATATGATTTTCCAAAAATCATTACATGTCCATATTTCTTTGTGAGATTAATGATGATTCAGAGAAGCTGTGAAAAGCCATTCCAGCTCAGCTTCAGCACAAATGCATTTAGATCTTTGATACCAAAGCTTACTATCCAGAAAGTCAAGCATCCATAAATCTAGAATCAATAAAAACTAGAACTGCTCAACATTCAAGAAAGACAAATTATTAAAACAATTTTTTTTAAATTCTAAAATTCTTCCAATTTTCAGGTGAATCTCAGGTAGGCTTGTAAAAAAAAAAATCAGTTTCCAGTGGCCTTTGATAAATTTGATTAGGTAAAATTCTTAATTATCACATACTTTACTCTTTCATTTATTAATAACATTTCTTCTCTTTCACACAAGGTAAACCTGATACTAATTTTAACTACTCTATGGATTAACCTGTAGTAGCTTCTTATTACTGCTAAACTTAAGGGTTTATATTAAAACATTTAAGAAAGCTCTCATATGAAAAATTTATAATTAAATTACAAAACTGCTCTCAAGGCTTATATAGCTGTTTGGAAAAATCTGCCTATTTATCTGCATCACAGCTGATGAAGGGTTTTTAAAACTCGAATCTGACAAGAGACTTTGAATTCTCCTCAGAATGCAAAAAAAGTATTTCCACATTACTGCTTTGTTCCTAGATCATGATATCAACCTTAAGCAAATGTTTTGCCTACACTGAACTGCTTTTTCAGCCACTGTGATGCAGCCACCAAACTTGCAGTTTCTGTTCTTAAGTCAGCTGGGGTGCCAGCACAGATCCCTTCAGAATGCAAGTTTGCCACACTAATTTACCATATAGTTAAAAAAAAAATCTGTAATTTATACATTGGCTAAGAGCTTCAGCTGAGGAAGAGCGACTGGACTTTATCCCATCCATCACAACTGCTTTGTGTGCAGCAGATTACACAAAACTACAGATGATGAAATCTTACAATATTGGCTCTTGCTTTACATGTGAATGGCATGAATATTTGATAGGTTAAGGTATTTGTAGTTGTGTAGAAAGATGTAATCAAAAATCACTTCAAGCCACAGTTCAGCTTTTCCATAAAAATGAACTACAAATTCTTCCCCTACAACTTCTCATATTGGACATTATGATAAACAATAAACCTGAAAAATGAAGGAGAGGTATGGAGTGCCTGAAAGTTAATGTTCTGGTGGATAATAGTTTTCTATGCATTTCTATGCCAGACATTTTGGTCCTTTTTACTCAATATATGAATATAAACTAACTTATGGCAGATAAATAATAATTTTAAAAATAAATTTTACTAATATCTCTCTTCATTGACATCAGATATTGCCCCTGTATGTGGAGTAATGAGAGCCTCCAGTACCTTAAAATACAAGGAACAAAATGAAGCTATTGTGTTTTCATTTTTTCCATGAACACAGGGCAGTTGTAAATGCCTTAACTGACAGCAGATTTTGTCCCTGAATTTTACAAAAAATCTCAAATAGAAATAAACTAATTCAGCCTGTTTACATCTTATATTTGTTTATGAAGAGGAATTATTTTCTTTTAAAAGAATTGCTCTTTCAAGACTATCCAAATAAACTAGCCACAGTTTTATAAAATCATTTTGAGGCAGAAGAAAAGAAGATGATACCCTCTCTTACCTGACATCTGAGAACAATAAGCAGTCCCAGGCCTGGTATGTAGGATACCTGACAAGCTACCTAAAAAGTCCCAAACAGTTCTGAAGTGCATAAAAATCGTTATGTTCAGGAAAAAAAACCAAACCAAACCAAACCAAAAAAAAACAAAAACCAAAAAAAAATCCCCAAAAAACCCAGCTGAATTTCAATTTCTTTAATATCAAACAGAGATCAAAGGAATAACTCATACTTTTTTTCTTTTCCAAATCACCTTCATTTGGAATCAAGCTTAATACTTGGTTTTCAAGTGTGGCTTTATCTTTTCCTTGACTTATTTTTTTATGCACCTAGTGCTCCCAAAGTTTATTGAAATACTGCAAGCAGCCTGTAGGATTTGGGCAATTAGAATCCAGCAAATACAGATCAAGGGTTCAGTCTAATTACCTTTAGTACTGACTCTGATGCTTTTGTAACTCTCTTCACTTTCAATGGTGCCTCTACAACCAACATGAGAATGCCCACAAATATGATTTTGGATGAAAATGAAGTGCAAAACATTAGAAAAGCAAAGAAATGCAATGCAGAATGTAGATTCCTTATAAAAAGAAATAAAATAGACAAATCACAGTATGATAACAAAGCAGAAGAAGAATAACAAACCAACACAGAGATATTTTGGGCCAGGTATCTTCCAAAATGTTTACATACCCTCAGGGGAAAAATATAGTGCAAATATAAGAGTCACAAACAATATAAACTTCCACTACTACAGTTCTCTTGGAAAGTAAGAATTAAACTGTCTGGAACTGCCCCACAGTCCAAACATTTAGCCATCAGTTTTACATAAATGCTTAAACAAAACCTTTAGCACACAGGCTACCATGGTGAAAGGAGAAGCATAATGCACTCAGTGAGCATCCTCCTTACCTATGCCAGCTAGCACAAAGAGAATAACCCTCTGGAAAAATAGTAACAGCAGAAAAGACACTTCTCAGCTAAAGGGAAAACCCCATTCTATGCAGCTAAAAAATAAGAAAAAAGTAGAAGGACATAATAGAAAAAGATCACTGACTTGATCAAAGAATAGTCTCAAAACTGATATGGAAAGCATCTTGAGCCAGTGCATTATATGCAGAGAAAATGAACAAAGAAAAACACACCCTTGAATTAAAAAAAAAAAATTAATTATAATTTATATCTTATTTACACAAGATCTGATTCAGCTTTCAGAGTTTACTTTTCAAGGATCAGGTCAATATTGAAGAATTAGCAATTACATGTCTGTAAGTCATATTAGTATGCTACCCTGACTGCTATTGCAGACAAATGCATCGCAATCATTAATTGAGTTCCCTCAGAACTCTTTCTGAGGAACAGACCTATTATTAGTTTAATAATCTATGTGATTTTATTACCATTGGAGAACTAAGGTACAGAGACTGAGGAATTTATTTAAGGTTTCTAGAGAATCAGACAGAGCCCAGATCTCTGAATGCTTGCCCATTGCCTGATCTACTTAAGTATCTTAAAATCTACACCATTGCACGTCAAACACTTCACAATACTGAAACTACTGATAGATTTGCTGCTTTACAACAGGTAACAAACACAATAATGACATTATTGTATCTCAGCACTGTATCAAGTGACATAGATATCATAAACCACTCTTCTTTTGTCATGACTTTATTATACAGACTCTTCACATGCTCAGCTGCAAAAAGTAACTACAAGAGCCCTCAAAAAGCGATGTACTCATCTGTCATGGCATGGCAAGAAGTGGTTGTAGCTACCTCCAATCTTTTCTCCGTCTACCCAGACATCACCACCAAAGGCCCAGATGGCCCTGGTGCTGCTCTCCCACTCCCAGCAGTTGCTGGCCCTGCCCAGCTTCTCTGACACCTCCAGCAGTGGCACCCTGGTTCCCTTCCTCTGGCCATAGGGCTGATGAACTGCAGCAGAGATATCCTCAGTCTAGAACTGCTGCAAGCTGTATGCTGCTTTTTTGAAGCATCACATCACTTGAAATGGATCAACACTGGTTTTAAATTATGAAGACTACAAACCATCTTCTGAATGCTCTGGTTTTTTACTTTAATCTCCCTTCTGTTTGCTCTTTTTCTTAGCGTTTGGGGTTTTTTGTTTTGATGATTTGGGGGTTTATTTGTTCATTTGGTCTATCAGTTAGTTTTGGTTTACTCCTTGAGACAGCATCTTTATCAATACGGAGTTCTTCAGGAGCTGCACTCATTGAAGGCCATTAAACATGCCAACCATATCCTGGGTGGCATCAAAAGGAGCACAACCAACAGGTCAAGGGAGGTAATCGCCCTTTTACTCCACTCTTGTGAGACCACACCTGCAGTGCTGTGTCCAGCTCTGGGGCCCCCAATATAAGAAGGACATGGACCTGCTGGAGCAAGTCCAGAGAAGGGCCACAAAGATGATCAGTGGTCTGGAACACCTCTGAGAGAGTTGGGATTGTTCAGACTGGAGACGAGAAGGCTCCAGGGAGACCTTGGAGCACCTTTCAGTACCTAAAGGGCTACAAGAGAGCAGGAAAAGGACTACAAGGGCATGTAGCAACAGAACAAGGGGCAATGGTTTCAAAAGAAAAGAGAATAGGTTTAGATTAGATATTAAGAAGAAATTCTTTACAGTGAGGGTAAAGGGAGACTGGAGATATTGGAACAGGTTGCTCCAAACAGTTGGGGATGCCCTATCCCTAGAAATGTTCAAGACCAGGTTAAATGGGGATTTCAGCAACCTGGTCTGGTGAAATGTGTCCCTGCCCATGGCAGGGGGGCTGGAACAAAATGATCTTTCTTGGGTTGCTTCCAACCCAAACCATTCTATGGTTCTATGATAGCAACAACATAATACTTCATAGCCATCGCCCTCGGAGGTATTCAAGAAACCACTGGATGTGGCACTTAGTGCTGAGGCCTAGTTGACAAGGTGGCAATCAGTTAAAGGCTGGACTCAATAATCTCAGCAGTCTTTTCCAAACCATTTCTATGATTCTATGTATTGAGTGTTCTAGTGTTAGAGCTATATAATAAAACACATGTTTAAAACACAGGGTAGAAGTGTGAAAAGAGCCAAGAGAGCCAAGATGTTTGAAACCCAGTGAGATTACACATATAACTCCTATCAAATAACAGTATCAAAGACTGTGATAGAGAAGAGTGTTTATCTGATTGATGCTGAACACGCTCCAACATACCAGTAAGGACTCAAACAGACAGGATTAGTTAGCTGCTCTGGATCTGCTTTAATGTAATACAGAAAAACTGAACCTCTTCCACTAGTAAAATGAAAAATGAAAAAAGCATGTCCATGAAAACAGTCATATAGAGAGGGTATTTTACATACACAACATGCTCAACAAAATTTGAAGGAAAAGACAGATTTTTGGTTTTATTGGAAATCCTTGATTCAGTTGGTTTAAATCAAATTCTTAATGCTACTGTAACTTCACCACTTATGCATTAAACATGCAGCTTTTCCAAAGGTTCTTGTTACACACATTCATAAAAATTTTTATACATAGAATTTTTTGAGACCAAGTACATTCATTTCCTCTGTTGATGTAAATTGTACAATGAAGGATAACAAACAGCTTTAACGATCTGTTACATTGAGACTTTTCCACTTGATGTCTGCATGGGGATTCTGGCTTATGAGGCACTGGGGAGGAGCCTGCCAAGGGCACTGGCCTCTGCCCCATGCACAAAGCCCAACTAAAAGCACAACTCCCTTGGTCTCCCATCGTTTCCAATAAGCACAAGGGCCTGGAATCACTCACTGGGGAGAACCACCTCTCTTCCTTCTCTACTCTTGTAGTCAGAGACAGGGCACCAGCTCCAGGCCTCTTCCACATCCCAGGCTAAGCTGTAGGACAGTCCTTACTGCACATCACAGCCAGGGCTCCAAAGGCAGGACAGCTCCAGGTCCCAGTGAAACTTCCCAGCTTTTAATTAGATGCTATCTTCCTTAAAAAAACACATGAAGAGTGCTATGCAAGGATACATCATCTGCAAAGATGGAAATTCTCAGGCAGTAGCATCAGCACGACAGACTGACAAATCTTTGTAGCCTCTTAGGCAACTGGATGGGATGGAATCACTCAGCTGCCTTCCACTCCTACCTTTTTTCTCCCTTCCCCTACTTTTAAAAAAAGACTGGATGTGGCACTCAGTGCCATGGTTTAGTTGAGGTGGTGTAAGGGCATGGGTTGGGCTCAGTGATCTTGAAGGTCTCTTCCACCCTAGTGATTCTGTGTGATTCTTTGCTGGCCAGCTTATTCTTTGGATGTATAGGAAACAATTACAGAAATACTTTGCAATCATCTCTGAAAAACAACGACAATTGGAAATTTCCTGGTTTCATAAACAGTTCTAAGACAGAAACAAATTACAGGCATTGCTTACAGACAGCTTTAGTAATCAAAACTCAATTATAAAACTTTAAAACACAGCTCCAGAACATAGAAATGTAGTACCTGGTAACAGTTGATTGGCAAGTCTCCTATAAGAGAAAGACAAAATATTCCATGCTGTACTGTGCACTTGATAAAACTGATACAAAATTTGCCTGAGTAGTTGATACTGGCACGTGAAAATAAAGCAAAGCCCAGCAGGACACATGAAATTCATGCATTTCCAACATAATTCGAAATATTATAGTATAAATCAGCATGGGCATGCAATTCTTGGCTCTATTGTTTGACATAAGCAAAGCAGAAATTATGTGTTGTTGCAGGTGTTTTGCAAGCAAACATGACACCCAGCTGATTGTTAACAGATGAACTTTTTTCAGAAGAAAATGAGCTGAAGGAAGATCTCAAAGCTGACAAATGAAAAAACCCAGGTGGAAGTAGTTATGACCATTCCTGGGCTGGAGCAGTCAGAAGCTGTTGTTTGTGCTGGGATGGCACTGGAAACAGGCTGCTCTTAGGGGAACCAGGAGCAGGCTCCAGCAGGCTTGAGATGCATTCAGGGGGATGACAGCCACTTCCAGCTGGGCCAGTTGCTGGGTTGCTCAGCATAGGCAGTTCCATTTGGCTTAGAGATTGTAAGAAATGTGCACCTCATGCTGAAAGCTACAGAACACCTGCAATTTATATCTCTGAGAAATCTGCAGTTTCTAGTCCCTCAAAGCCAAATTTTAAAGTTTTATGACCTATAATACTGCTAATCATAACAAAGATCATCTTGTTTCAATCCCCTGCCATGGGCAGGGACACCTTTCACTAAACCAGGTTGCTCTGAGACCCACCCAGTTTGGCCTTGAACACTTCCAGGAATGGAGCACCCACAGCTTCTCTGGGCAACCTGTTCCAGCACCTCACCACCCTCACAGTAAGTAATTACTTCCTAATTTCTGATCTAAACCTACCTGCTCTCAGTTTGAAGCTTTTACTCCTTGTCCTACCACTACATGTTCTTGCAAAAAATTCCTCTCCAGGGATTTCTTTGTTTTTTATACAAAGCCCCATAAGTGTAAAATACCTTTAGGTGTTAAAGAAGGAGCCTCTCTACTACAGGTTCCATTTACTACTGAAGATATATTTTACATACAATTCAAAGGCTGAGCACACAGCCTTTGCAGTGCTGGTTAGGGAAAAAAGGGTCAGAAAAAAGAATCTGGTATTTGTAAAGTCATTTATGCATTTATACATACATAATTAATATAAAGAATATAATATATATACATACATAATAAAGTTTAACTATTTGATTTTCAAAATAATTACTTCAAGTTCAATGACTATACTCTTTGTAACAGAAAAATATATATCTAAAAAAATCTAAAATACAGAGAGGGATCGTTGACTTGCCAATCTGGGTGAGGCATCTTGCTCTGGGCTTTTCCCCCTCTCTATTCTGCTGCCCTTCTGAAAAACTCCTGTATAAATCACACTCTGCAGGTTCACCCTCCTTAACTGCAGGATGTTTTCAAGAGACAGCAGTTATCTGTAGCTACCAGCCAGAGGGGGAAAAAAAATTAAAAAGGCTACAGACACACAGAGGCCTGGCTGCTCCTGGATTTGATCAGAATTCGCTTCTCAGCAGTGACACATAATACTGTTTTCAGGCAAAACATGAATAAACACGTGCATAAGCTTTTGATTCAGAGCAATGCCACACTAGTTCTGTGATCCATCAGATCTTAGAAGATAAACATGATGTGATGGGGTCATTTCTTGCTAGAAAGGCTTCCAAACAGCAAGTGGAAAGCTGCAACTAGTTGGTGATTGAGTGTGAATAGGACACTTCTCAGTATGCGTAACTTGTGGCCAGGCAAAGCAGCAGGAAGCACTTGCTCTTGAGTAAAACAGATAAAACTAACCTGAGAAAGACTGGTCAGAAAACAAGGATTCAGCTTTAAAAAAAAAATTGAAGCACTTGGTTTTGGTTTGTGCTTTTAAAAAATAAAATGGAGGAGAAAGAAGAAGATCTCTCAAACATTAATTGAGGAATTTATACCCAAGTGTAGTCCTGTGCCAGGGACATTGTTGTACAGACCTGCTCCACAGGGCAGTCTGAGAGTCAGACTGGAGGCCATCCAGGTCAACTGCTTTCAAGTGTGTCTTCAGTGACAGCTTTGTGGTGGCCCACACAACATTCCCAGAGGGTGAGCTCAGGGACCCTCTCACCCAGATAGCTATGCACTACTCCATCATCTATTTTGGAATGTGGTTTGGCCCAGCACTCCTTGCAGCTTCAGCTATCTCATCCTTCTGAGGACAGTGGGAGACAGACACAGAGGCATAAGAAAAAAAAAAGAGCATTCACCAGTGCAGAATAACCCAGCACCCTTTAAACATAGGTGTTTTTACCTTCTGCTATGAGGACACCTGGCATGCCTGAACAGCCTGATCACTGGCTGAATTCAGGACACCTGGTCCAGGGAGGGGAATGATGCCAGTGCTACTCCATCAAGTACTGCTTGGACCTTTGCTTCATAGGAGTATGGACTGGTAAGTCTGGTGCCTGAGCCAAAGTCTAGCTGTATCTCCCCTATTCCCTGGTGATATTGGCCACTCAGAACATTACACATTTTCTGCACCAAATTGTTGAGCAGTTTCATCCTGCACTGTGAACCAGCTGCCCTCATTCACCAGTTGGAGACAACAGCTTTTCACGGTTTCCTTTGTCCTCAGACCTACCAATGACTGCACCTGTAAAAAGCCTGATGAATTAATAATGCAAACAAGGCCAACAGTGTGCTCATGATCAACTTCAGGACTGAAGTCCTATCAGACTAACTGTACAATAATGGGTGCTGCACATCGAACAGGACTGCATGGCTGTCAAAAGGACACGAGTGCTTCAACAGAATAAAACAGGAACGTGCTGCATTGGCTTGTGCCAGCTCTATTTAAAGGATCTAGAAGTACTGCGGTACATAAAAGGGGATTAAAAGAAGGATTGCAGAACCTCAGCTAGATGTCATTTTAATGTTATGCAACTCCTTTCTCCTGAAAACAAAGGGTGGATTCAATAAGACCCAAGCAGCCTTGCTTGTGCAAGGCTAAATCCTACCCTGACCTCTCGCTGATCACTGCTTTAACTCCACACCAGCCCCAAGCACTTAAAGAGGAGAACCTTCTAGATAGTGAAACATGCTCTGGCAGAGCAGGCAACACATTCCTTTGTACCAGCCTCTCCAAGGGGAGTGGGAGCAAAGAGTTTCCAGTGAGAAACAAGAAATGGATGCCAAAGAGGAGGTGAGCACAAAGAGGCACCAACAGCTCTTCACAGAGGGACAGAAGCACAGAGCCACAAAGCAAACCTTTGGTGTAACCACAGCTGACACAGCAACAACAGAACCCTTCCTGGGATCACCAGGTGTCCTCGTAACATCAGGACAGGCTCACTTCTCCACAATTCCTCCTTAATTTGGTCGGATGTCAAGTCTGACTAAATCTAATATTCTACCAATAACCCCACCCAGTCTGGATCAAAAGGTGGCAACACCAGGGCTCTGAAAGGAGCCACCAGCCAGGGAAGCCAATCTGAATTCTCCCACCACTGTGAAAAGTCAGAGGCTCACACTGAGTTCTTAGTATTTTGTATGTGTTGCTCAGCAAACCAAACTTCATCTAGGGTAACCTTTTCATAGGATTTCTCCTATTTCCAAAGTTTTAAAACAAAAAGACAAAGGAGGTGAGCGGAGGAATAAACACTCCAAAGGAAACCCCACACTTACAATTTGTTACTTGTCAAACAGTGGCTTTAACAGGCCAAAAGAATTTTAATAAATTTCTCATACAGTGTCACTGATGTACCTACTTGTCCAATTAGCACTGCAAACAAACGTAAGTATCTCATTAAAATACATAAATGTATATTACTTTGGTTTCCTACACTTTACCACTTCCAGTGTATTTCTGAAATACCTTTCATTTTAGGAGTAAACACTCCATCACACTCTCTCATCTGCAGATACCTTTGCATGCTGGTGCTTCTTTGTTATTAACAAAGCTTCTGCTTTACGTGGGATTTGTCATGGAATATAAAATAAATACCTACAAAAATGTTATACTCAAGCAATCAGTAGAAACCCTCATTGAACAGGAGAGGGGTTTTTTGTGGTTTGTGTGCCTTTACTTGGATGCAGTACTGCTTGCATAGACTTTTAAATTACATTGCAGTGTTCTCCACTCTGTTACTGATTGATCTGAGATTTCTGGCAAATCATTTCACCACCGTGCAGTTCTGTCTCTTCCTACCTATCCTCTGTGTCTAATTACCCTTTATAAACCCTTTGGGGCAGCAACTGTTTTTCACTGCCAGCTTATAGTACCTGTCACCATGGGATCTCATTCCAGTTGGCTTGATAGGCTAATAGCAACATTCATGTTGTAAGAGACTAATTTTTTAAAGAATAAAAGGAAACAAACTAAGCAATTACATTGTAGAAATGCAGTACCAGTTCTGTGGGTAAACTATACGTATTTAGAAAGACCCTTTCTTCCTAAAAAGCTAGACAGGCTTTAAATAACATTTAAAAAAAGAAAAACAAACAAATCCATAAAAAGACAGCAGAGAGGACAAAAATCATTGATTGTGAAACTCAGCAATTTCCCAAGGGTTTTTAAGAACTCTATCTTATAGCCTAGGTCAGGAGACTAAAGAGGGAAGGAAGTTTTACACAGTCCCAGCTTCTCTCCTCACACTGAAATTCACCGAGGTAGCTGAGGACATCAAGAATAACTCCCTGTCTGGGGACTCTGAATAAGTTTGGGGTTTTTTTTTTTGTAAATGATTTTTAGAATCTGGAAGCTATTCAGATACTCTAATAACAAGGACAATATTAGTGTCTAAAGGGATACAAGTGAGAACTTCTGTTTACTGTCCCAGCTGCAAATCTCTTTCCCAGCAGCACCATCCTCACTAGCTGGCCAGCAGTGTACAGATACAGAGGGAGGAATTCTGCAGCTCATGCAACCTGCTCCTACAGCAATTGGTGAGAAAGTTGCTTACTACTTACCAGAAATCTTCTTAATATTGACCCAAAAGAACACTACTTGGGTCCCAGTTGGATTTACTACTTTTCTAGAACTGGTACTGCTCTAGTCACATGCAGGAGGTGCTTTCTCAGATATGAAGAAAAAAAGGAAAAAAAAAAATCTTCAGCTTCTCTGACTTTTACACTCAAGCATTAATTTCACTACCCTTAAAGCACAGGCACAGACATGAATTCCTACCAAGGCAAAGCAGCTGTTACACTTCTGCAAGTCAGATTAACTGTACACAAACCCATACAATATTTCACACATATTTAAAAGTGGCATTTTTAAGTTTTATGGGTTCATCTCTTCTGAAGACTGTTTTAGTACATAAGTATCACAGGCTTAACATAAAAACTCAACATAAACATGAATCCAGAAGACTTTTTAATTGATATTTCAATTACTGACTTTTAATTAAGCAAACCAAACATCTTGATTTTATTTTATTTTCTTAACAAAGCCTCCAGTAATGTGATCGATTCTTTTCCTGAAATATTTTATCCTATTTTTACTGGAAAATGACCAAATGCAGTCAATGTTGAGAAAGCTCTTTTTACTGGCTTATCAGAAATTCCAGTAATTCTTCTAGAAGTTTACAGGGCAGAAATGTTCTTCCACATGTAATCAAGCAGATAAAATGAAAAACCAAGTTCTTCAGGAAATGTATTCTCTGTACGCAGTATAACAAAGATATTTTGAATAGGCTTCACTAGCAGTAGCTATAATAGAAAAACCATGAGACAACAGACCAGCACTACCAATAACAGAAGCTCCACATTAGGAATAACTATTACAGTCTCTTAAATCCAAAAATATTGCTCAACTTTTATCTACTTTAAATCTTCTATCCCCAAGACTGAATTATGATCAATTTGAGTTACAGATCCTACGTTAAAATTATACAGAATATTTCCAGCAATTCATAATTCCAAGAAATTCATAATGTTAGACTCTGAATTTAATGTGAATACTTCCTTACATTGCCATAGAAACAACAGACTCCCAACTTGAAATTGTCATGCTAGTTGCTACAACAAAAAGGCAGTTTCTCTCACCAGGACTTTTCAGATTTCATGCATGAGACAACAGGCAAACATAACAAACCCACTTGGAAAGGGAAATCAGAAACACCAGTAAAAACAATGACTATACAATTACTATATATATGTGTGTGTATATATATATATAAAAAATGAAGACGGGTCAGAGCAAACCACCTAATATCATCAAGTGCAGAACAGGTAACCCAATGGGCCTGAACTTTGAGGAGTTTTCCAAATGAGTAGTGTAGTGGCTGAACAGGGAATTTGGGGGTAATTACATTTTACCTAATCAAAGCACTCAATAGTTTAATCTGAAGAAGTGTTCAGCTCCTCCATCAGTCTGATAAAAGAGTTCAGCAGCTGCTCCCTTTCCCACTTCACAAGGATTTAATTTCCATGATAGGAGCACCTACATGATCTTTCAGCTTTTTAAGCTTGCAACAGGACTCAGCAACACTTTTAAATATAAAATGCTGTTCCTATAAAAAAACCAGGGACAGAGAATTAAAATAATGGGATTAATATTTGTTTATACTAACATACCATTTTGGAAGCATCTTAGAGGCTTATGTGACATTTATTAATGCAGATTTAGCACAAAGAAGGAGTTAGTAAGGGAATAACAGAAACTAACATAGCCATTCCATTTCAAACTAGTTAAAGAATCAGCTGTGTGAATGTAACATGATAGAAACTATTCAGTATAACTCATACGGGGTACAAATACAACCGTTCATCAGTTTTCAGTCTAAGTAGAAAAAAAAGGTGTGTGTTATAAGAACTTACATGTGAAATGGATTTCCTGGAGTGAGACAGATGCCCCAGTTTGTTTCCTTTCAGCTTCTGTAGTACAGGTTAGGTCTTGCTTTATGAAATGGCAATATTTTATCAAAAACCTGCAGATAAATTCATGATTGGCATGAAGGAAACAAAGCTGGAACTTTTTTTTTTATTTTGTGTTAAAAAAAGAACCTTGAAATGTGCAATTTAAAAAATCATATTGCACATTTCGTTTTGACAAATGCAAGGACAATGTGAAATACAAAGATACCATTAAATAAGTAATAAAAGACGACTTGTACCTGTTTGCAGGAAGGATTTCCACTCTGGAATACTAATGTTACATTAACACAGCTGCACAATGCACTTGCTAATACGGTGTAGAAAATTTTGCTCATTATATGCTACCACTAGTTTCCACTGTTCTGCTATGTATAGTGAATCTATGAGCACTACTCATAATGATGAAATCTATTTCTAGGGGTTTTTGTCCTTTTTTTTCCCTGCATACCGAGGACACAGTATTTCTTCTGAGTTTTTATAAACAAACACACTATGACTCTGCAGAGAGTGAGCGATCTCAATTTTGTCCTCAGTGTCTGACCTAACAGACCATCAAAGAAAAAACCTGGCCCCCAGTGTAGTAATCTGGGAACTCTGTGAACTAATAATTCTGGATAATTCAATTTAAATGCCTGCCATCACTGGCTATAGAGACTACCATATGTTGTCAAGGCTGTGTCACATATCTCCCAGACCAGGGACAATGGGAGATTGTTATACCAGGCTTTCTCCCATCAGAACAGGCATGATCTGGAATCATGGAATGCCAGAATTCTATGTCAAAACATGCAGGTTTTGAAAACAAGTTTCAGCATAGAGGGTAGAAATATCTTACTGGCAGAATAAACTAGTTGGTGCTAATGCCAGACCTGAAAGATCCCCTACCTGAAAGGTTCAAGATGAATTCCAGCGACACAGGAAGACGCTTCAGTAGCACAAAAGGTGTGGAGCGGGCAAGAAGGAAGGACATTGGTGGCAGATAGGTCTCCATGGTTTGCAAAGAAGAAAAGGTGTATGGGGGACTTTCATGAAATACACTGATCTGAACCAAGGATGGTTCAGGAAAGTAACAAAAATATTATATAGGAATGTATATAGAAAGGCATTATTTCATCTATGGATGTGGCAGCAGCCAGCCAATTTGTCTTGTCCGAAAACCATAAAACACATGCACATTTGGTTTTTTAATTCCATTTTCACAAGGTTTTGAGTACCTGAACTGCTGCCCTTGCTTCCCAAGGTCGAAGGTCTGAAAGGAAAGGTGCAGTAATGCTTTAGTGTTTATCATCCTGCACTACCTCTGAAGGTCCATGACACCACGACTGTTTCGGTACCAAAGGAGGATACAGAAATAGAGCCAGGGAGGCCAAGGTGCTGCCTCAGCAGCAAGGAACCCAGCATGCAGTTCTGTCCATAACTAAACACTACCTGGTAAATCTCTTTTTTTGGCGGAATGCCACATACACATAAGAAATCATGTGTGTCATCCTACACAAATATGTGTTTCTCCCCCACTTCTCAGGCAGCACCATTGTTTCACCCTAATTTCATGACAACTTGGGACAGAAACACAGATGCATAACTCATGCTTTCAGC
Organism: Corvus cornix cornix; assembly: GCF_000738735.6. Classification (NCBI taxonomy): domain Eukaryota; kingdom Metazoa; phylum Chordata; class Aves; order Passeriformes; family Corvidae; genus Corvus; species Corvus cornix. The sequence goes on along the minus strand of NC_047057.1, from coordinate 10,593,359 downwards.
TGAAGAAGCAGGAATGCTATTTTTTCCTTCAGAATGAGTTAATTGTACATATTTTAGACAGACAGCTCTAGACTAGCATTCTTCTGCAGAAACCAGTTGGTCATAGGTTGCACTGGTGCACCATTCACTGCGTATAAAACTGACTGGATGGCTGGGCCTAGAGAGTGGGGGGAATGGAGCTACATCCCGCTGGTGGGCAGTCACCAGTGGGGTCCCTCAGGGCCCAGTACTGGGGCCAGGCCTGCTTAATATCTTTATCAATGATCTTGTGTTTTCAGTTCTGGGCCCCTCACTACAAGACTGACATTGAGATGCTAGAGCGTGAACAGAGAAGGGCAGTGGAGGGAAGGGTCTGCAGCACAAGTCTGATGAGCAGCAACTGAGGGAGCTGGGGTGGTCAGCCTGGAGAAAAGGAGGCTCAGGGGAGACCTTATCACCCTCTACAACTGCCTGAAAGTGGCTGTAAGCAGGTGGGGGTCAGCCTCTTCTCCCAAGTAACAAGTAACAGGACAAGAAGAAATGGTCTCAGGTTGCACAAGGGAGCTTTAGATTGGATATTAGGAAAAATTTCTGCTCTGAAAGCGTTGCAAACATTGGAACAAGCTGCCCAGGGAAGTGGTTGAGCCACCCAACCCTGGAGACGTGGCACTGAGGGTTACAGTTTAATGGTGGATGTGGCAGTGCTGGGTTAACGGTTAGAGTCAATGATCTGAAAGGTCTTTCCCAAAATAAATGGTTCTATGATTTCAACATGTTTTGAGAAATTAAGACAGACCTAGGAAACACTTGCTCTCTATGCTGATTTTTCCTGTGCTGGAGGCACAGGGCTGTTCTCTTGAGTATGACAGAACATGTAAATTCTAAAACCTAAATTACTAAAGTAATTACTAAATTAACATTACTAAAGTAATGTTGTACTTTAATAATCTCTACAGTTTTTTCCTGGGACTTTCACACGATTTTACTTTCTCCGTTTTGTTCCTTGTCTTACTTTCCTTTGTCTCAAATTCATGCATTGTGGAAATAATCAAAGACATGCAGGAGAAACATCTGAAGGTGATAAGCAGAGTGAAACAGCATTATTCATATATTGCTAATCATAATGTATGTGTGAATGAGAAGACACCTGGTAGTGCTGTGTTGACAGCAAGCTACCTTTTGATTAAGCTTTCTGGATTCTAGCAATCTGAAGGTACTGACTAGGAGTTCAAGAATAATGTAAAAATGATAAATACATGGCAGATACACACAAACAACAGCTTTCTTTCAGCTCAGCTTGCAATGAAGACTCCAAATTGTGGATAGCAGGTTTGAATAAATGAGAGATTTTACGTTAGCATTAAAAGAACATTCAAGTACTGTTTTTGAGATTATCATTTACAAAAGAGGATTTTTGTCCAGTTTAGGAATGCTAAATAATTTTTGTTAAAGCCCTTAAGTATCTTTCTTTTCTCTTGCTTCTGCCCACCATTCCACTTTCCATTGGGTAGTTTCAGCCTACAGTTAGAAATCTAAACAAATGGCTAGAAAACTATGACACCTTCTTACTGGATAGATTTCTATGAGGTTGAAGAAAAGCTGATTTGTAACAAATTAGGTGTGCTGAAGAGATACTGTTGTGATCACACCCCCTGGTTTTAGAAAATTCAGTTAAGGCCAGCAGTGCAACGGCATTCAGCAACAAAACCCAATGACAGGCACTTTGCTACTGAAATCAATACCTTCCAACTCTGTGCTCTAGACTGCACCTACCTGGATAGGCATCTAGTCAATCTTATTCTAAAGTTTATGATTCTTGGATTTCCTACTGCAGAATCCTGTGCCATTCAGTACATTCCTTGGCCACCAGAGTGACCAGGTTCATTGTAATTATCAGATATGTGTTTGCACCAGATCTTGAATGAAAAATATTCTAGAGTAGTACTGTAGCAATACTTGTATATGAATTCTTACACAATCTCAATCTATAGATGAAAATTCCTACCAGTCTCAAAAACCCCCAAAATTATACAAATGTGCATGTATAGTCTTATATTTATAAACACCTAGGTATGTAAGAAAAACATGACTTCCAGAATGTTAACACAGTCAAGGAATATCACTATGTTCTTTGAACTTTGCCTTGATGCTCCCCAGTAAAAAAAAACAACCCTTTTTTGTTTTTTTATTTGTTTATAGCACCATGAGGAAGAGAAGAACAAGAAACATCTGCGTCTACAACTACTGCAGCACTTTCCTCTCCATCACCCTTTCTAAATCACAGTTGTGACCACCTCCTCCCATAAACCCCTCTGAAGGAGTACTTTTTCCATGTATACACCACTTCCTGTGAACAAAATATGTAGATGAATTATTTATAGAATCTTTCATATCATGAAAGGAGCTCCTCATCTATAAGGAGCAAGGAGAAGATCAAGAACACTGAAAGCAAAAGCTCAGAATCTGTATCTTTCATGAAAAGCTGAATTAATGCAGGTGAGGTTATAGGATGCAAAAAGGAAGTCAGACACAGTTCTACCCCCTCACACCGGTACTTTCCTTTGATGTCAACAGTATCAACAGATGGACAAGTGTTACTGTGAAATTAACTTTACCTTATGTGACTAAACAGAACTAAGCAGAGCACTCTCAATTATTTAATTTCTTCAAGGAAATGATGCACTAACAAAGTCATGGCCCCATCCTTTAATGGCACATTTGTAATTCTCAGGGAAGAAAAAAGACTGATGAATATAATTCTGCTGCCAGTGAACACAGAGTCCCTGACATGAAACATCACAAGCTCTCTGGAGGAGCTGAAGAATAAATCACAAGCTACATGAGTCAGAAGTCAGCTTCAATGGTCTTTAAATTAAGATGGACAGGCATAAGAATAACATAAAGTAATGGTAAAAAAAGAACTCTGAATTTAAATTTAGGAGTTAGTAAAATCCTAAGGAGCACAAATTAGGAAAAAGGAGTAGGTCTGAAGTACAGTTTATTTTTAAATACTATCTATGCAAAAAGCATAGAGAGTACAACCACACAGGTTTTCAGGGTTCTTTGGGTCTGGTTTTTGCAAGACCCTTATGATTTTTTTTTATTCTGGAAAATCATGCAGCTTTCTGTTGCAAAATACTGTTCTTGTGAGGATAGCTATATCCAACATTCCCATCTTGGAATATAGTATATAGTGATATCTATGAATAAAAAAACCACCAAAAGACTATTTATATGCACAAAGCGTTTTAATGAATGGAGAGGAGAATTATTTACGACCTTAAATAACAAGAAAAAATTTTAGAAAACATAACTATACATAGGAATATGTGTATGAAAAAGTCTGTAGTAAAATACTAACATTTTTACAAGCTAACATGGTATTTACATGTGCATGCGAAACTTAGGAAAACCACAACATTCCTGTATTTCTCTGTCAAAAGGCTTGTCACAGACTTTTAAAGAAATTTTAAAAGTTCGGCCACGTTTTAATTGCAAAGCTTATGGATGAACCCATTAAGAAAAAACACTACAAGGCTACCAAACCCCTTAGCCACAAATCAGTGGGTGCTGGGACAGTACTATCCTGTCCTTTTAGTCTTTGCTGGGAAACCACAGTCATGGCTCCCAGGAATAGGATGTGGAGGATGCAGTCTGCCCAAACTTGGCTGCTCTTGTATCCATCCTAATGAGGGTCCATTAGGACCCATTCCTGCCTGGAAAAGCACTTGAAAATATGCTCAAATCCATCTTTAGTCAGCAAAACATTCTAGCATATGCTTACTATTAAGCAAATGATTGGACTGAGAAAATTAAACTGGTTTTTAGTTCCTCCTTACATTATGTGTACTAAATGCCTTTTTTGCATAAGGAGCCAAAGAATTAGGGGTTGACGCTTAAAGTCTGAATATTTAGAGTCAGATAAGAGACATTAGACAGTGTCCATATAAAGTGTCTGTCTTATTCATATTTCATATAACCATACCACTGAATACTTCTAAAAATAAATTAAAATGCTCACTTGGTCAGATCACCTGGCTACTTAATACATCCAAACCATTTTCCTTGAGAAAGAGATGCATCAGGCAGGAGCTCCAGGACGAAATCTGTTGCAATGTTCCTGAGTTCTGAAACCCATGTTTTCAGACTGTTCATTGGGATTCTGTTGAGAGCATCTGGGGAAGTTTATGTAAAGAATAAAGACCCTGGTTTATGCAGTACAACTGAGTGGGCTGTTCCTGCAACCCTTCAAGGAGTGAGTCTGTGCACAGCAGAGACCTGTGTCACCCACTGATGGGAATTACTGTGGATCTGAGACAGCAGTGATGAACAGAGAATGGACCTGGAGGCAACCCTGCTCCCCATGTGACTCTTCCCCATGTGATTACTTTTAAGGCATTTGATCCAAATTAAGATGCCTTTCCTTAACACACTGCTACTTTTACAACTATGCATCTGTACGTGTGTGGGAAGAAGACAGCACTTAATCCAAACTGTTCCACATGTAAAAACAAACACATTCGAAATTCAGAAGTATTTCTTTAAGAAACAGCACAAGGCTCTTCTCCTCACCCGAGAGAGCAGAAGGTCAGAATGAACATTTGCAATACGCCCAGCTAATGTAACTGCTGTATACAATTCTCTCATTGGAAGGGTATATATTCAAAAAAGCATGGGGCTTTGCAGAGGAAACCCTGCCTTCTTTATCTGATGTCAAGGACAGCTTTGCCCTTAACTTCATCTGGGCCAAGATTTCATCCCATGTGTTTCTAGAGATTCTCTGTGATTCTGCCAACAGTAGCACAGTAAGTGGCTCACAAAAAAAAAACTAACAAAAAAACCCCAAACAGGAAATAGTCTCCAAGGAATACTTCTTTGTGAGCTCTTACAATTAAGACATAATAATAATAATAATAATGAGTCTTACAGTCTTTTCTCCCCATGGAAACCCAGGCATAACTTCCTGCATTAAAACCCTATTTATTAGGCATCATACCTAGAAGAATTCATGTTGAATCATATCATGGAACTGCAAATCAGCTTCTCATGATGTTTACTCCTCCTCATGCTATGCAGCAACTCCTACATTATATGTTTGGGGTTTTTATAACTCAAGATGTTTAGCTAACACAAAGCAGCAATATTCCATCCGACTTTTCAAAAGAAGTATTTCACTTAGTAATGTGATAAATGATGAAGTATTTTATTATTTCAGAGAGAGGGGTGTTTAATCAAACATAGCATAATGAAAAATCATGAAAGCACCTTTATTTTCTGTACTTCAAACCAGCTAATTCTTGAATTAGCCATTCCTTGATTTCATCTACAAGTGAATTTTCACTGCTGAATTGTCAAAACTTTCAAACAAGAAAAATACTCACAGTCTCTTAAGGATCACATTATAAATAGTCGTGTCCTACCTCCACATTTCTCTCTCTGACTTCATTCCTAGGCAGCACTGAAGAAGCAGCTACAGTCACATGGTGCATTCAAGGTCATGCTATTCTAATTGACAGAGATATCATTGATAAATTATGCGGAAACAATGATAATGGAGTCATTAACCTTGTTCCAGCACACTAAAGGTGCTTCCTAATTAAAAGGAGTACAAAAGTTATAAAAACATACAAAGATTTTATTGCTCAGCCTTTTCTCTCCTACACACTGCTGCAAAGCACTGTTAGGGAACAGCAATATTGCTGTAACGTGGCTGCCTGTGCTTTGTCACTGAGGGGTGCAGGGACTACACTAGCTTACACTTGAAGGGAGGAGTCAGGTAGTAAAATTCACAAACCACTGACCCTTTTTTTTTTCCCTAATAGGAAGTTGGATCCAGAAGGCCTCTCTCTTTGGCATAAAGGATGCTGGAGCACATGAAAGATCATTCCAGCCAGGAAGTCTTTCTCAGTCCAAGAATCTATGCTGAACTGTCATTTCCAAACACACAGTCATGTGGCCAGTGCTTTGAGAACTTGCATTAAAACTGTAGTGAGTTAACATTTGGTACTGAAACTCCTCAGATATGTATAGATACAGGTACAGATACATAGAATTAGGTAGAATTCAGAATTTATCCTTTATGTCTCATGCAGAAATTTGTGTTAATTCCCAGACTAAAAGCCTGACTAATGTCCCTAATTCATATATGACAGGTCATTTATTAAGGGTGCACACATTAATGAATCACTAGTGGTTGCTTTGACTTAAAGAGAAATATTAGAAAAATAGTGAAGAGATAGGACAGAGACTGTTTCACACAGCAACTCAAAGTAACCTTAAATTTGCCTTACTGTAAAGAATCTATAGGATTTCTGAAAAAAAAAATTAAATTGGATTAGAGACAATCTACCCTTATCTTCTTGACACTTCAACTGCTGCTTCTTTTTGAATCTCGTCACAGTAAGACCACTCCAATAAAAAGAAGAAAGTACAGAGCAGGTTTCCAGGAGTTGACCAGAGATGACACTATACTGCCACGACCAAATCAATTATGCTAATTTTTAATCTTCACTTATCACATAAACTATTGTGTCTCCCTACAGTCTGACTGTCAAGATATGATCTACAGCATATTGCACAACTTACTCATAAGGACAAATAAAAAAAATCCCAGATCATATCTGTATTTAGAGGCTTGACCTCATGGAGATAACATATCATAAAGTACATTCTGAAGGCTTGAGTGGAAATCAGATTCTTTCTACTGTTTTTGTCATGTTCGGATAAACTAATAATTAGCATATTCTTCAAGCATTCAGAAGTATCACAAATTATATTTTAAACAATAAACCGTCAATTACAAAGAGGAAGTAAAAGTGCCAAATTATACCCAATGTCAGAGAGATTCTCCTCTGTGTCCTCTGAGCACAGGCTGATGGCTATAGTTGCAGAGCACAAGCGCCTCTGATGCATGGTATCTAAAAACTTCCCACCGCAGAAATTCCCAAGTTTTCAATGGCTGGGCTCACTGCCCGGCTGGAATGCGTACTTTAGCGATACGCCTACAGCCGCTGCACCACCCATAGCCAAGAAGCACCTACAGACTCGGTTCCCAGAGCAGCTCCTGTGCTCCAGAAATGCTGCTGGGGTAGCAGAAACCTCCTCACAAGTGTTCAGCTGCAGAGAGCTCAACTCAGCATAGTTTAAAGAGGACAGAAACAAACATGTAAACAGCATCTGTGGCGTCTCTTCTCTATTGACTTTCCTGGAAACGCATTAACCTATTATAGTACTTCAAAATAAATAAGAGAAACAGAGGCGAGGCAAGAGTATACCGTTCTCTCCCGAAAGTTTCTTTCTGCCTGTCCTCTCACTTGCTCCGAGCTCCCGTTCCCTGGGATTAGCGATCGTTTTCAGCAGGGATCAAATGAATGACTTTTCCGCTAATGACACTTAAGAGATGCTAAAACCACCCCGGGCGCCACCAGGGGCCCGGCGCGCCGCGGCCGCCCCTGTCCCCACGCCAAAGCGCCCGGAGCGAGGCGAAGCCAAGGGCAAGCCCCGCTCCGCAGCCGGCCCGGCCGCCGCTCCGGCCCCCCGCCAGCGGCAGCGGCAGCAGCAGCAGCCGGAGGGGCGGCGGGGCCCGGGGCCGCTGGGTCGGGTGGGGTGGGGACCCGTCCCCGTGAGACCGGGGCTGCAGGGGGTGCCGCCGCCGCCGCCCGCCCGGCCCCCCCCGGCATGGCGAAGCGCTGTCACTGACGCACATTTAATTCGCCCGGCTGCGGGTACCGCGCAGCGCCGCTCGCATCCTCCCCCCGCCGCCGGGGAGGGGGCGGCTCCGGCGGGGAGGGGGAAAGTCAAACTGCAGCAACAAAGTTGCTCCCCCTCCGCTCCCCCAGACCTGCCTCGGCCCCAGGGGGTGGGCAGAGAGGGGGGGCCCATGCCCGCCTTACCTTGCTTGACGCACTTGAGGCGGATGGGGTCCTTGCAGTGCTTGATCACGGCCAGCACATCCCTGATGGTGAGCCCGGCCACGGGGGTCTCGTTCACCTCCAGCAGCAGCTCCTCCGGCACCAACTTGCTGCCGCCCTCGTAGGCCACCTTGCCGGGCTTCACTTCCCCCAGGTAGGGGAACTGCCCGTTCTCGGCGCCCCCCTTCAGCTCGAAGCCCAGCTGTCCCTCCGGGTTCCTCACGATCACGATCTCGTGGACTCTGCTCGTCCAGTGGCTTTTCTTCTTCAAGCCCTTGGACATTGCCGTGGGGATGCTCTGCCTGACTCCCTCCCTGCAGTCTGTACCTCTTCCCTCCCTCCCTCTCTGCCCCCTTCCCCGGGGCAGCCGCGCTCCTCCGGGCAGGCTCGGGGCGGGCGGGAGCGGCCGCGGCTGTGCCGGCCGGCGGCCCCGCGGGCTGCGAGCTGGGTCGGGGAGCGCCTGTGTGCCCGCTCCTCCCGGCTTTAGCTGATATCCATGGCAGCCGCGGCGGCCGGACCCTGCCTGCGCGTGGATGTACTAGTTGTAGAGAAACTGGCAGGAGGGAGGAGGGAGGCGGGAGGGAGGCAGCGGGAGGGAGGGGACGGCCGCGGCGCGGGGAGGAGGAGGAGGGGTGTCGGTGTCGGTGCCGGAGCGAGGCGGGCGCTGCTTCGCCGCTCCCGCCTCGCCTGACCCGGTAGTGAAGGCCGAGAGAGAGGCTGCCTGGCACGGCCGGCAGAAGGCGGAGAACGGCCCGGGCGGGGGGGCGAGGGCGCCCGACGGGCGGGAGGGAGAGCGGCGGCTGCGGCCCGGCCCCCCAGCGCGGCCCCGGCCAGGAGGGGGCGCTCGGGGGAGCGATGGCGCTGCCCCGGCCGAGCCCGCGCTGCCCCCGCCCCGGCCGGACACTGCCCAGCACCGCCCCCGCCCCGCCGGACACTGCCCAGCACCGCCCCTGCCCCGGCCGGACACTGCCCAGCACCGCCCCCGCCTCGCCGGACACTGCCCAGCACCGCCCCCGCCCCGGCCGGACACTGCCCAGCACCGCCCCTGCCCGGCCGGACACTGCCCAGCACCGCCCCCGGCCCCAGCTGCGGCTGCGGGGGGACCGGCAGCGCTTCGAGCCGTGCGGGGGCACCGCGTCGCTGGCCCGCGGGGGCTGGGGGAGCTGCCCGAGCCGGAGCGGACAAAGGTCCTGCGGTCCAGGAGCTCTGCTCGCGGCCGGGAAGGACCAAAGGCAGCTGGGCTTCGGGATGTGGCTGCAAAACCAAGCGACACCTGTTTGCTTCGAGGATCTCGGTGTGTCGGGCGTTTGCAGAGTGGTTTCACTCCACTCGGAGGTCTCAGTCAGTTTATTGAGTTGGACATGGGCATTGTTGTTAACCCAGGTTGCTGTGGCCGCAGCTGATGGCTCAGGTGGGTGCTACATCTGAAGAGGGTAGGACAGAGGGGTGGCAGTTCTCTCCATGAAATTTACTGTCACCCAACAGGTGTTCACCACCCTCGCACAGGTTGCCTTCTGCTACTTGGCCTTTGTGGCCAAATACCCACACTCCAACCTGCAGAGCTTCCCTAGAGCCCCAGCAGTGGGATTCACTGTTCAGCAGGTGATACTGAAGCTCGCTCCTCCTGTGCGCTCTCCCTTTAATTAGTTCTGTCATATGCCTCACATGTGTGCCAGCAATGGACTGTAGCAGTTGGCATGTCTTTGTGGGAAACTTGCCTTGCCTAAAAAAATAGTTTCCATCCGAAGTGAAGGTTGACAAAATACAGACAGAACAACATCCTGACTTTAAGTAAAGTGCGTAGTGTTTGTGCCTGCAGGATATAGGGGAGCAGGATACATGAAGGCAGGGGTCTGCAGACAGGGTACTGAATGGGATAAGGCAGGAAAAATGTATTTTGTGTTATGGCATGCAATTTAAAGATGGTCAGATATTTTTAAAATTTCAATTAAAGTGACTCTGCAATGAAATTTTTCACAAATTGTATGGCTGTTTTTCCTCTTGGTTTCTATGGAAACAGGCCGTTATGCGATCATGCTTGGCTGTGTTGCTTTTACTTCTCCAATAACTTTTGAAGCTGTTGGGCAGTTTCACCCAAATCTATCTCAAATATAATTAAGTTATTTCATGAAAACAGGCAGCTGGGTAGGGCTGAGAGGTCCTGTAAATGTCCCAAAGGCTGTAACATGAACTTGCCTCTTATTAAACAGTGATTCACATGGTTGAGAGACCATATAAATGTCTTGGTAATGAGAAAAGTTTCCATTACAGCTCATTATCAGCCTCAGTATGTGTCTGTGGGAAACCAGGGTTCTTCACTTCATTTTCCTTTAGAATTACTTGTGTTCCAGAGGTGGAGCAGACACATGCAGAAGGGAAGAAAGCATTGAGGAATTACTGACATCTGTATTCTGCAAGTAATTTCACCTGTTTTACTAGGGGCACCTGGTCAGAGGTGCAAAACTCTGTGTGTGAGTGGCTTCACAAAAGTGAGCTCAAAGGATAAACAAAACCAAGACCCCACATATCTGGAAACATGAGATGCATAAGTACGGACAGCTGAAGATGAAAGGGGAGCTGAGAAGGTACCTTGACTGGAAGGTACTAAGATGTTTTCGCCGGTGGGACAAGGGTTACGTAATGGTCTCCTTTTCCAAAGACCATAATCAGTGTCTTGTCATTAGGGAGCAGGGTGTCTGGTCTGGACAAAAAAAGGCTAAGGCATGTGGAAAGAGAACAAAAGAGTCAGGAGGTTTGTGTCTCTGTAGCCCTGCCTTTTCACTTTGTCTTGGTTTTTAGTTCAGAAGTGAGGTAGGAAGCAAATGGCTGAAAAGAGGAATACAAGACATAACATCCTGTTATCCTTCAGTTTCACAAATTTTACCACAGTCACTTCTTTGCTGAGTCATCTCTCTACTAAAGTCCACTCTACTAAAGTGATCACCATTTCTTAACTTAGAGTTTTTAGTCATTCTGCCAGTATAGTATTGTGGTTGTTGATTTGTGTTACAATTAAAGTAAATTTCTGAGTAACTCCCATGTTTACCACAATATATGTACAACACTAGGACATCTGCCAAAAATTCAGCTTTTAATAAATATGTCAAGAAATATTGGAAATATTCTTAGATGGGGGACGGGCATCCTGTGGGTGTTATTTTACTATTTCTTAGGAGTCCCTAGTAGTTTATTGATCAGAGGTTTTTTAAATGCTCATTACCATTTTAAGACAGATGACAACAGTAGGTAATGGGTAGGGCATTTCTGATTTCAGCTGTCCAATAGACAAATCAAGCTGAGTGAACTCTTCATTTCTAACTGCAGTTGTATTAATCTAAAATAACACCATGTAGAGGTGGTGGAATAGGTGTTCCAGGGGCACTAACTTTGCCTCTTGGAGATGGGCAGCAAGGTGAGCCAGACAGACCCCGGCACAGGCATCTGCAGTTTGGCAGAGAAGTGGGAAATTAGATGGAAGGAGGCCTAACAGTTTTCCCAAAGATCTGTGTGTTAGTTGAGCCTCATGTCAGGAAAGGATGGCAGTTTTCAGGTTCAGAGACAAAGAAAACTTGGTGAGTAGAGTGGCAGGTTATACCTGTTAAGATCAGGAATGAAGTGTGACTAAAGGATGGGTGAAGGATACAGTGTTTCTCTGCACCATCTTCTTACAGGAGGCATAAGATTTTAGAGTTTTGAGTTGAGTGTGTATGGGTAAAGTTTTGCCATCATATCATCACTGGCTTATGTGCTTTGGGCATAGGGCAGTAATGCCAGAAATGCAAAGTTTGCTTTGGTCTTCTATTTGAAAATATATCCTGAGGAAATGAAACCTCATACAAGGTCCTTTTGCATCAGCTGCACCATTTCAGATAATTTTGTTTCATTTCTACAGGGATAGAGGGATCCCTGTACAAGATTATTCTTGTCTCTGACAGAGCAAGTGTCCCAGCATGTGGCTGAGGGGGTGAGCGAGCAGATTTTCTGTCTGGTCCCTGAAGAGCTTGAAAAGGACTTTGTGATTTGCTAAGATCTTTCTGTTAGCTCCTTCCATTGGTTCATCCCAGGAGGGCATGTGAACTGGTCCTGAGTGTGAATGTAAGGGTATCTAACACAAGGGATTTCCTGTGAGTAAAAGTAACAACAGCACATAATGAAACACATTCACCAAACAACACGAATGCCTTTATTGTTCCTTTAAATCTGAGCCTGTAAACACCGGAACCAGCAAGTCACTGTACTTTTGGGAGTAAAGTTGAGCACATGAGTAAGCTGAAGTGTGAGACTTCATAAATAATTATATTTGGTAGCTGAAAGGAATCCTTCCTACTGTAACATTACAGATTCAGTAAAAAGGTAACTGAATCCTGTTTTTATTTTCAGTATGCCCCATTTGTAGATAAGTGAATTCCTCAAACAGAAAATGATGTATTGCACATGCCAAAGGGGATAAAAAGAAAATACATCCATTACCTTCTATTATTTATGCAGGAATGGAGTTCTCTGCCTTGTAATTGTGTTTGTAACATTGGACTTGAACTCAGAAGACATTAAATTTCCTTCTTCAGCACATGGTTCCTGTGTGACAGGATGATAACTACATGATATTGTTATCTCTTATTTTTTCCATTTTAGTATGGGCATAATTCCTCTATTCTCTAGTTTTCTATTGAGCATGTCAGCTACTCAACAGTTATTCTTAAATAAGCTTCTCAACACTACAATATAGATTCACCACAGGACATGTATTCATCTAGGACCAGGAATTCAGATGATTAAATCCAAATTCACAGATATTTTCTCTATGCCCTTAGTTGCCCAAAAAGTTTGTAATACCTAATCTTCCCATCAGTGGAGCTCCAGAGTGTCTTAGCTGATTTCTTCTGCTTGGAGTTCTAAATGTTCTCCTTAGGATTCTGAGAAAATTCTAAGTCCTTTATTTCTTTGGACACAAGTTTAAAATTCCTAACCTTCTCATCTGCAAATTTCACCAAAAAACCCACTAGAAATTTGTTACCACATTTACTACAGCGACACATCTTCTATGAGCTTAGTTTTACTAGTATGAACCTAGAATTACTTCTAACGTAGTTTTTCCCATTTCCTGGCTTCAGATTTTGAGAACACTTGCTTCAGAAAAGCTAAAACCTCAGGCTGTTTATCTAAAAACTATTTTCCCAACTCCTCTAAATTCTCACTTTTGATTAAAAAAAATACATGTTTTATTATACTACAGAGCAAAAGAAGAACTATTGTGTGTGTTCAGTTGGGTTTTTATTTGTCTTAGGCCAAAACATTCCATAGTTTTGGCCATCAGTGCTTCAAAACAATCTGCTACTTAATTTTAAACTCCAATATTTTGTAAAGCATACATCTGGCTAAAATGGAAAGTAATGGGTAATACTCAGCTGTCTCAACCCATTGGAGGATTTCTGTTTTGGCAATAGCTGTTGCAGAGGGCAAATCTCATCATTTCTGGATGTGAAGAAAAAAGTCTCCATGGCTGTACTGAAAGATAAATGCAACCTTTGGGAGTGGAGAAAAATCAAAGACTGAAGTGCATCTAAATACTATAGTTTGCAACAGGTTTATAAGATTGTAGGAAACATGTTGTTGTCTCCTGACCATCTCTGTATTGGCTTTTGTTCTAAATGTGTTCTTTCCCAGTCACTTTTCTCTTTTCCTATCAAACTTTGGTGTTGTATACTTCCTGTCAAACCTTGGTTTGTATACTTCCCATGCTGCTCCTGCTGGCTGCTCATGAGTTGATTAAGGTGAGATACAGAAAATCTGTTGGAGGTCAAAAATTTCCCCAGGGACAAAGTTCTGGAGACAATCTGTCAAAATAAATTTGGAAAGAGCCATTGAAATAAACAAATGATAGCCTCTTTCTACAGCAATGCAAGTTTAAATTGCATCCCAGTAAATATCCACAGCAGAAGGCAGAATAAGACAGAAACAAAACTGCACACAACACCCTATCAGAAAACAATCCTTTAATTTGGTCTGACAGTAGAAAGATAGCAAACCTACAAGTATCTGTTACGGTGAAAGGAAAGAGAAGTGTGAGGCTCACTGTGAATTGCTGCTGTTGAGTGGTGGCTGGTATTCTGAAAAAAACAGATCAAGTGGCTGGGTAACAGCCTGGGTTTGAATTGATGACTTCTCCACCACCATGGCACCAGTTTGTGCACTTGCTAGTTTAAGTTATCCTGTATCTAATCTCTTAATTTTCCCATTTTAATATTTCATGTTCAGTGATCTGCCTCACCATTAAAATATCCATAAACATTTGGTTATTGCTGGTATGTGATGATATCGTCGATTAGCAAACTATGGTGGATCTTTTCTCTGAATTCTTTATTCCTTGCCTTATTTTCATTTCCCTTGGATTAGACAAAATGAGACTTTCCTCTTTCGTGTTTATAATCGGTTTCATTTTACATTTCATATGAACTAACAGTACTGCTGAGATTGATCTCACAGCATGGCTGGGAAAGAATATGAATATTTTATGAACTTATAAAAGATAAAATGAAAGCATATTATTCTAGGGATGTATTGTTGATGTTCTGTGTAAAATTGTGACAGCATGTCCATTCAGAACCTTATTTGCACATCTCTCTCATCTCTTTGAGAGGAATAACTTTTCCATGTCAAAATTCTTGCACTTAAGGTGATTGCAAAGCCTTCTTGTCATGAAAATTAACAAATACTTCTGAAGTTAGAAGGATTCACACAGACATCACCATGGAAATTTATAAGAGGTTACATGTTTTGTAGATACATTTCCATAAATATTAAAGCACGGTGCAATGAGGAGTTTGAAGAAAATGACTCTAAAATAATACCTGCAGAAACTCAGCCAATGCTTGTCACTGCTCAGAGGCCGTGCATGAGCCAAAATGAGTAGGAAAGACACCTCAGTCAATTTAGCGCTTCAGTGCAAGTGGTGCTGAAGCACTGAACTGGCCAAATTCTCAACGTTTTTACCTTAGTAAGCCTGAAGCTTTAATGAACTCAGTTGGTGAGGATGATGTCTGATTTCCATTGTTCTACCACACTTTTAAATTCAACAGAGTTCCTGATTCATGCTGCCTCATGACAGCTGAATGGACAGGGCATTCCTTGTCTGATCAGGGTGTGCTGAGGATCAGGATCCAGCTAGTCTTGGCTCCCTGATGTCGATGTTTTTCACAACTGCAGAAACACCTGGATTGCTTTCACAAGCTGGTTGTATTGAAAGATTATCAGGTGATGGAGACATGTTTAAGTAAAAGTATCATCATGCAAAGGTTAGTGACAAAAACAGTTTTGAATTAGCAGGGCTTAATTTCAGAGTGATATATAAATACTCAAAAACTTGAATGCTAGGTTAAACCTAGAGCCCTTGTCTCTGCCCCACAACCAGAGTGTGTGTGCTCCAGATGATGTGACATAAGGGCATTTGCACCATTGGCACTCACCAAGTTTTATTCAATTTTGTTTATGTATTTCTGGAATTGGTCCACGCATGCTTAGAAGCTCAAGATGGGCTTTGCTGTGGTTTCGGGATGATAAACAAAAGCGCTTTCAAGGAAGCTGAATTATGTTACTGTGCAGTTTTGGTGTTATTCTCAGAATATGGCTCCATGCTCTGTCACGCTGGTGGCTGCACATTATTCTCACTAAGAACATTTCTGCACAGGTGCTTCCATCTATAGCAGCTCACTGATGGGACTGCATGGTACTGTCAGGTCACTGATGCTGTTCTTGGATGACGTTTTCAGGGGGAAAAAAAAGCTTCAGCTGATGTAATGACCTAAATCTAATGATTTGAAGACAGAACCCTCAATCAAGTCTTCAATTCAAGATTTTTTCTCCTGTAAATTGTAGGTCAAGGCCACAGTCTCCAGGAAAATTTGATGCTTGACCAGAAATCCAGCTTATCTTGGGGAAAACTCTCAGATAAGCACCTCCACTGAATTTGAAGAAGCAAGCATGCTCACCCTTGTGAAGCAAGACAGGTGCAAGTTACCCCTTACTGCGCTCAGTTGAGACATTAGTGTTGAAGACATAGCATATAAAAATAGATTTTAAAAGTTTCAGAAGTCAAATTATTCTTATTTTGACTTTGGAAATGTATTTTCTTGTGCTGACAGGAAAAGTTTCTGTACTTTATCATTGTCTTGTTATATGATATCTGGAAATGAAAGAAATACTGTGTTTGCTAGGTGTTGAATTTTTTATCTCTAATCAAAGGAAAAATTGTTCTCAGTCACTGTGTAGTTAGAAACACATGAAGAAGAAACACTGCTTGGGCAATTAGATTATTTTTGCAATTTGCTACAGATTATTTAATTAATCAGAGAGGCTTTATTCAAGGACAGGTGTGTTATTTTTCTTCTATCTAAATTATACTGGAGCTCTCATAACTTCCATATCATCATGGTATTTTATTCTCATAAGGATTCTTTATTTGTAGGTCTTGTTCTTTCTTGTCATGGCCAGTGCCTGTGTTGTTGTGTCTGAAGCCAGTAACACTTGCTCTTTTGTCCCTTTCAGTTAATGATGTAGGCACTGGTACTCTAATCCACAGTTCTGCTGCTGCAGCCCTTCACTCCATTCTTTTTCACCCCAAGGTTAATAATGAAGTAGTGGAATAATGAACATACCATAGGTAAATAAGGAGGCTAACACCAGTGCTGAGATTTATTTAAAAAGAGGTTGTTAAGAGTGGAGAGGAAGAAGGAAAGAACTACTGTCATTATAACTTTTAAAAGAATTAAATTATTTCCTCAATACTTTGTTATATAGATTAGTTTGGGATGTGTTTTGTTTTCCCTTTAGATTTTAAATTCAATGAACTTCTTGTCAGATACTGTTACTTGCATTTCTCATAGGACTCCTACCATCACTATGATCTTTGTGCTATGCATTTACATCATAAGTCAGGGTTTATGCTCTGAACAGTTTTTAATACAGATATCATGTAATATGGGTAAAAGCAGGCAAGATCACATAGTTCCAAGATCACTTTCTGAGCATATAATAGAAGTTGAGGATGATTGAACACTAGAATAGGCTCTGCTGAGAGGTTGACTCGTAGACATAAAGATTCAACGGGGCTCAGCCCTGGGCAGCTTGCTCTACTTGACCCTGCTCTGGGAATGGGGTTGGCCAACATGATCTCCAGAGGTCGTGTCCAATCTCAACAATCCAGTAATTCTGTGTGGTTGTGTGCCAACCAGACCCAATTCTCTGGAGTTTTATGATGCAACTGTTCATTGGACCACATCATCTTTGCCATAAAGTTGTACAAAAACAATATTGTTGTGGATGGAGACCAGTTCTGCAATTATTAGATTGAGCAGTTCTCCATTAGATTGAGCAGTTCTCCTTCACAGCAATTGTCCCATTGACTTTATATTAAATTGGCTTCTGAGCACCTCTTGACCTGAAGGCTAAGTTCTTAGTATGCAATTCCATTTAAAAATTAATTGACACTATTAAGACACTTCTTCCAAACCCAGATTAATAACCCTCTTAATTTACAAACCTAGGAGCCTTAAATGAATTAATAATGTATTTACGGGGTTTATATATTGGCATTCCTACAATACTAAATGGTGCAATTGGTATTAGTTCATCTGGTCTCAGATTGAAACTGATTTCTCCCAGTGATGAAAGAAAATGACAAATTGTTTATTTGACAGGATTTTATCTCTTGTGGGATACACTTTAGAAAGAAGTGCTGGAAATAGAGGAAAATATTGCATTATCCTACACAGATAAGCTAATAATGAATTATTTTTCTCTTCTTTTCAGGTGAAAATTTTCAGTGGGACCTATGTAGTGCTGCATTTATTGTGTGATTTAATTTCCGTGTATGCATTTTTAAGTGTCAGTGGAACAAATCTTTCATCCTTGCTGCTTGCACTTAAAAAATGAGTGCTACACTGGCAGCTGTTTCCTTGCACTGTTAGTATGAGAAAATGTCTGACCTACTCAATTAACAATATTATTTTCTGAAGTACTTAATTGTTTTCCTGATAGTGCTCCTTCAGTTTTGGTATTCAGTAACCTCAGGATGCCCTTCTCTAAGAAAGTGTACAGGTTTCCACCCGCAGATTTTGTCTATGCAATGATCTTCCTAAAGCAGATTTGCACACTGTTGTACCTTGGCTTCTACTGAAGTCCATCATTTTGCATTGTCTTCAAAAGAAATAAAGTTAGTCAGGTTTTTAAAAAATTATTTTTGTACATTAAAAAAATATTGAAAGTTGTTGGTTTTGGATTGTACCATTGCAAAGTCTAAAAGACATTAATTTTGAAACTTCTCAAGCTAGCCAGTTTATTTTTAGAAAAAAAAAATCCACAGCAAAGAAAGAATTAGACTAAAATTTTCAGTGTCTTTTACAGAAGTCTCCCTGAAGAACATGTCTTCAGTCTTTGCAAGGGAGGAAGAAGTCACCTTGTTTCTTAGACAGCAATAACCAGACTGTTAAAAAATAGGTCAAAACTGAACCTTTTCAAGGTTTGTTTGTTTTCTATAAATTTAAGGGAAATAAGTCAATTTTGTGATTTAGAAATAGCAAGTCTATTCCAGCCAAAAAGAACAAGCGAAGTAATTTATACTTCTTCTAGGTGTAAATATGGCCGCATTAAACACCATTGAATTGATTTGCATATATGTATGTTATAATTAATTATCAAAACAAAGTCTGTGTGAATATTAAGAGACTCACTTTAGTCCTAGTAGGAAAAAGTTAAAAACAACTTGAATTCTATTCTTAATGATTTATTTTGAACTTCAGTTTCTACTTTATGTACATATATCCCACAGTTTAGTTTGACATTTATATGTTATCGTTGAGTAGTTATAAGTCTAGTTTGTCATTTGAAAAGTGGATGATTTTCTAGGATAATTGCTGGAGATGTAAAAGGCAACATAATTTTTTTATAAAGAATGTAACTGCTTGTATTTTTTAATTCTGAATCACAGGCATTTTTTGATTCCAGAAATTGTGATCCTAGCAGTGATTTTGACTGTTATGAGTGCTTACACTTTTGGAGTTCACTCCTTTTTGCAAAAGCATGGCACTTGACAGTGTTTGTTACTACTAACACTTGGCTTTCTGCAGTGATATGAGGATGGCAGTAGGCAGGTGTTACGCTGTGACTACTACTTAGCAGGAGAAACTTGCTCCTTATCCTAGCCCGTATTCTCCCATCTGCTTGCTTCACTCACTGTTGTGTCTGGCTGGAATCCAGATTTGTAAACTCTTTTGGGGATTTTTTTTTTTTTTTTTTTTTTTTTTATATTCCATGCTTCTAGATGACTTAACACAGAAAGCACAATAATTATCCTTCTTCTAAGACTGAAGGACAAATACTGTACTCTAAAGTCTTGCCTCCTGACCATCAGCACTTAACAAACTGTAGGACTGCATTGTGGCTCCATCCCTGACCGTACTTTTCTCATAGTAGGAATAAGCCTTCTTAAGTGCCCTTATTTGGGCTAACAAATAAAAATAATTGTTGTATCTACTACACCAGACTAAATTAGTAAATAAATTTAGCCATTTATTATAATAGTGTCTTGGTGGTGGTGAATTGAATTTAATTGACCATTATTAATTAAATAAAGAGTACTGCAACAATTCCTTGTTATCTTAGACTTCTAAATTAATCAATGAGCTAATATTTGGATAAAATCAAAGTATATTGATACTTTTGTTTTATTTTACATTTGGGTTGGGAATTTCTTTTTCCCAAAAGTTGGTTAGAGTATTGTGCTAATAACACCAATGTTGTGGGTTCAATCCTCATATAAGCTATTCACTTAAGAGTTGGACTTGATGGTCCTTGTGAGTCCCTTCCAATTCAGAATATTCTATGGAAGATTACTGTAGCCTGTTTTAAAACTGTGATATATGGCAATGCAAAACAATACCTCAGTGCTGGGGAAGGTTATGGAGCACATCTTGAGTGCCATCACACTTCAGTGCCAGCACATGCAGGCCAACTGGGGATCACGCCCAGCCAGCATGGGTTTGTGAAAGGCAGGTCCTTCTTGACCAACCTGAGCTCCTTCTATGACCAGGGTGACTCACACAGTGGATGAGGGAAAGGCTCTGGGTGTTGTCTACCTGGACTTCAGTAAAGCTTTTGACAGCATTTCCCACAGCATTGTCTTGGAGAAACTGGCTGATCATGGCCTGGATGGGAGCACTGTTCACTGGGGATAAAACTGGCTGGACAGCTGGGCCCAGAGAGTGGAGAGGAATGGAGTTACATCCAGCTGGTGGCTGGTCCCCAGTGGGGTTCCCCAGAACTCAGTACTGGGGCCAGTCTTGTTTAATACCTTCATCAGTAATCTGGACAAGGGGATCCAGTGCTCCCTCTGTGAGTTTGGAGATGACAAAAAGTCAAGTGGCAGTGATGATCTGCTGGAGGGCAGGAAGTCTCTGCAGAGGGATCTGGACAGGATTGATGGGCTGAGGCCAATTGTGTGAGGTTCAACAAGGCTGAGTGCTACACTTTGGCCACAACAGCCCCAGGCAGCGCCACAGGCTGGGGCAGAGTGGCTGCAAAGCTGCCTGGTGGAAAAGGACCTGGGGGTGCTGGTCAACAGCAGCTGAACATGAGCCAGAGTGTGCCCAAAGGGCCAAGAAGGCAAATGGAATCTGGACTTGTATCAGCAACACTGTGGCGAGCAGGACCAGGGCGCTCATCGTCCCCCTCTACTCAAACTGGTGAGGCCACATCTCAAATCCTCTGTTCAGTTTTGGGCCCCTCACTACAAAAAGACATTGAGGAGTACATTATTAAGGTAATTCCCTCTCAGATCAGGGCTTGGCTAGATTTACATTAACTTTTTTTCCAAAAAGAGATCTCTAAGGACATTGCTGGAGTGAGTTCAGAGAATGTCAACAGAGCTGATGAAGGCTCTGGAACACTATGAGGAGTGGCTGAAGGAGCTGGTGTTGTTTAACCTGGAGAAAAGGAAGTTCAGAAGGGACCTCATCACCCTATAACTACCTAAAATAGGAGGTTGTAGCAAGCTGGGGGGTGGACTCTTCTCTGAGGTAGCAAATGACAGGGCAAGAGGAAACAAGTTGTGCCAGAGAAGGTTTAGATTTAGGAGAAATTTCTTCTCTGAAACAGTTGTCAAGCACTTGAACAGGCTGCTGAGTGGAGTGGTGGAGTCACCATCCTGGAGATGTTTAAAAGATGTGTAAATGTTGCACTTAGAGACATGGTTTAATGGTGGAGTTGGTAGTGCTGTGTTAACAGTGGGACTCAATGATCCTAGAGGTCTTTTCCAACCTAAATGATTATGTGATTCTATTCTATAATGCAAATGGATTTAGACTCTGAATGCACACATTTTTAAATATGCTTTGAACTTTAAACAAATAAGCAGTTTCTTTATGGGCACAGCTCATTAAAGAAGTACAAAATTCCTGCAGGTGATTTTAAGATCAATGCCCTACATAGTTATGTTGACACAGAAAATGATGTTGTTATGGCCTTGAAGAAGCCAAAGGGAAGAAGAGGATTTGTAATTATGAGGTATTCAAAATTATTTAAAAGTTACTTTATCTAAAGGGTTCACAAACTTTTCTCAGGCTCTCCCATATTTTCTTCAGATGAGCTCTAAAATAATTCTCTGCTTACATTTCCTAGCTTTAGGTTCATCTTGCCTGGCAAAATTTACAAGTGCAGATGAATTTGCAACTAGTACAGTGAACTAGCACTCTATTATTTCATTTTATTAGAACAGTAATGAAAATCTGATGCTCAAGTACTTAAATGATATATTTCTGAATTTGTGGGCTATACATTTGGGAAACAATCAGCTGGACAGAATGCTGTCCCCATGCACTTCTCTTTGCAGCATAACATTCTTTATTATGTTGCTGTTTATTTATTATCCCTCTAATGCATTATTGCACTCAAGATGTACTTATGTAACAGGACATAAAAATAATTTGCAGAGAGTAGTAGTAGTAGATGGAAGTTAAAACACACTACTGTCTGCATTAGAGAGGATTTAGTTAGAAAGCTAAGAGGAAAGTCATGGAAAATGTAATCTTCTCTATTGTTTTCCTTGTCTTAATCTTTTCTGTTCCTTCTCTGTACATGGCGTATTTAATCAGATCTAACTGCTTGAAGATTCCTGCATCTTTAGAGATCCCTTTTTGGAAAAAATTAATGTAAATCTATCCATGCCCTGATTTGAGAGAGAATTATCTTAAAACTGATTTTGAATGACAGTCATATTTTACTTTTTTCTTACTTAGAAATACCTGTTGTAGTAAAAAGCTTTTGGCAGTGAATTAGAAATCACCCTGTTTCCCAAGGATGGCATTTGAATTACCTATATACACAAAAGTGAGAAAACAATAACATAATTATTATTTAGAAGGAATTTTTACTATTTTGTCCAGATACAAGTCATTATAATACTTCAATAATTTATGATTATATCCAGAATCTGTTAACAAATGTGCTCATGCAAACATGATCAAATCTGTACTTTGACATATAGTATGATATTTTTAATGGAACATGATAATCCAATGAATAAAAGAGATGCAGATCGATACTTTATAATACTATAGAAAAGTGGGTTTCATTTCCTTACTGTGTGTCTTCTGTCTTCTCTGAAGTGTTGCATACAAGGTTCAGAACCATTTCTGTAAGGTGGTGGTGTTCGTTCTTCCTGCTCAAATGAATAAGTGCTAAATTTAATTTTGGTGTCTGGAGCTTTCTTTGATAACCAGCTAAAAAACTGAGTCTACTCCGTGAAATTCACCCTATCCAGACTCCTCTGAGGCATCTTTGACAAGGCTCAGAGAAATAACTGAGCTGCCAACAGACAAGAAGTGGGTGGAATCACTTGGCTGTGTGGTTCCAAGAGTCTTCTGAACTTTTGGGTTTTGTCAGAGAGGTGAGATCTTCCCCTGCTCAGTAGGTCTCAAACAGGGGGGTCCTACCAGCACCCACAATTGCACATCTGAGCCAAGGGTGTCTCGAGAGCACCTGCAGAGAAAGACAAACTCAGCTCTGCAGGAGCAGGGTGGACTCCTGTGATGGGAAAAGGGTGTTCATTTAGGGAAAAACTACAGCACTGCAAGAGATGCCAGAAACAGCATGGAAAATGGTTTTGCTGGAAGTTGTAAAATGCTTTGAAAATTAAACTTACTGAATATCATTCCTTCATTCTTGTGCTATATTCCTGCAGAGATAGATATATATGGTGAAGTATGGATATATTCTTGTGTCCTTGTTTGTATGGAAACTCCAATTATTAAAATTAATGTATATAACAGTTGTCTTCAGAGAAATGGACATTAGTAGTTGCAGGAAGCATATACACAATTCTTTAGAAATATAAATTCCACTTTTCTTAATACCCATAAAACTTTGCTGTTGTGTGGGCAAGACTCCAAATGCTGTATTTCTGTAAAACAGCTACCAAAATCAGCTACTGTTCATTTAAAGTATCATTTGGAAACCATGGGAATAGGAAAACTTATTGGGGAAAAAAATATTTCTATCTTTATACTTTGTAAAATACGTAACAAATTCAGAACCTGCAGATATTGGCTGTGGTGACACTTTTCATGCAGATTAAACAGGTGGAGTCCAAAGTCCCCAGTTACAATAATAAATAGTCACCTTGATTTCTAAAACCTGCAGAAGAGAACGATTGACTGATCGGTGCTGGATCTGGGTAATCATCTTTCAAATATACTCTGCACTGGTTTCAGATGTAGAACTCCAGAAGGACTTGGGTCTTGCAGAGTTATGGTGTTGCAGTCAACTTTGAGTAGTCAGGGGAAACTTGGAGCTATAAACCTGGCTAAGTATAAATTATACATTGATAATTAATGTTCATCTGATGTATAGATTGGGTGCCCAAGAAAGAGATCCACTAGTGTTTTCAATATGAGTGTAAAAATTCTTACATTCTTACGCCCCATGTTAAATTGTAAGAAAGGACATTTATGTGCACAAATCATGTTTTATAGCTATTTTTTCCACCACCTAATGGTTATTCTCCATTCAATAAGTAAAAATCCTGTGATCAACTCCCTTTGGCAGCCTGATGATATGGCACCTGCATTTCTTAATTTCTCATATTGCAGCTTTTGTATTTTACAAAGAGTACATATGTATTCAAGGGAGCAGAGGGATGACATTTTACCCCATGACCAGAACAAAAGGAGCACACATGGAGCATTGTACTGCCTGATTAAATAGTCCTTGGAGCAAGGGCTGAAATTTATGTAACTTTCCAGCAGGAATTGATTACTCTTATGTTTGTAATATGTATATAATATCCCACACAATCTCTGTCTTTGGTGTCATCAAGTGGCTATTTCTGTATGTCATGCACAGTGGAACAGTTTAAAGGACTGAGAACTTCCAATAACTTGTGTTTAAATGCATTAACATGGAGAACATGTGGCAGGTTGAAAGCTCTGGACAGGAAATAGACGTTTTTTCTTGTTCATCACACAAGCACTGTGTCGGTTTCTAGGTAAGAGGAAGGTGTCTTCACCAGCTCTTAATTTTGGGGACTGAAAGGTAGGGGTATGTTTTGCTATTAGAGCTCTTTGTAGGAAAAAGGTGATGGAAAACCTAGTACCTGATTTTCAACAGAGGCTGGACATGGTGTGAAAAGGAGCCACGAGGAGGAATGATCCCACCCTGCCCAAACTTGTTCACAGAGTACCAGTTGAGATCTAATCGAGTTTAGTAGTGGCTGAAAAACTTTCCAGGTGGTTTTGTATGTCACATAACAGTCAGATCAGGCCACTGTTGGAAGGAAGACCTGAGGGAGGTCTAAAGATGTAGGAATGAAAACAGAAATCTTCACTAAACAAAAACTGGGCGAGTGGGTGGATGTGAGAGAAGAGGGGAAATCATGTTCTTTTTTCAACCTGATTTTGCAACAAGAAAGAAAACTCCCATTTATTTATTTCTTTTTTGAACAGCCAGTCTAATTTTCACTCATGATAGGAGGACATGCATGAAATTATTTTAATGAGCAGTTACTTAAAGGAAGCATAATCAGGGAGATTAGGGGGTTCTGTACTTTTTCAGCTTTTATGTCTGTATCTACATGTGCAAAATTTTCAAGAATTAATCATTTACTTTCAAAAATGCTTTGGGCTTTTCAAGTAATTCTTTTTTTAAGCATTGATGTAGCCACATGTTTTTCCATGGGTGGTTCAGAAATAGGATTTTCACCGTTTTTATCTGTCAAATTCAGTAGAGATATGAAGGTATTTATGAGGTAGTTACCAAGTTACTGCTCTGTGCAACACAGTGTTGAAAATGTGTTTGTAAAGTGTTCCACTGTTTCATTACATCCTAGAGCTCTCTGCGTGGAAAACTTCGCATTGTATTTTAAGAGCTTTAGCTCTATATCTCTATTTACCTCAATAGAGAAATATGTAAATAAAAGGTTTTAAAATTACTGATGCCTCCACGTATAACAATGGTTTAGACCATTGTTATAGTGACTGAGCTGAAAAGAAAATACTTTTTGATTTTTGAAGGATCAGAACACAAACCTAGAAAATCTTAATTAGAATAAAAATACTTTTGATAGCAGGTTTTTATTCTTAAAATAATGAAATTTGTATTTGTAATATGTCAGAATTTTTTCTATGATTTTGTTATTGTCATCAATAGTTTCAGCCTAGCCAAAGCAGCCAAAGAACAAAGGCACATAAGTGACTTTCTACCAAGAACACAAACATCTGCTAAGCAGTTGCAAGTGCAGGCTGACATGGAGGGCAAAATGCTGTCAATAGGGAATAAGCGTCTGGAACCTGACGTTGTGATCAAAGACAATTAAAAGGCCGTATGAAACCACAGTGAACAGGAGGATATACTGGAAATTAAGAATAAATTAGTGCAAAATATTTCCCAAAAAATTACTTTTTTTTCTTTTCAGTCTTCCCCAGGAAGTGTTAATTTTCTGTTTTAGTAACATTTTGCTCTTTTTGCTTTTGTCCACTTTCCTCTTCTCATTTTATTGCAAAAATTAAACCAAAAAAACCCTTTAAAAAGTACTGCTAGAAGCAGAGAAGTCAAAGTTCATCCCTAGAAATAAAGGCATGTGGAGGAGTATCCATTTTACGCTGCTGCAAAGGGTTTCAGAAAGTCTCGCCCATGCCTGTGCTTGTTTATGCTGTGCAAATGGGAAGGCATTTCTCAGAGGAATGCAGCAAGCAGTGCTTCTGAAAGCAATCGGGAAATTCTTGCTGATGTGGGAGTTGCCAGCACTCTCCCAAGCTAATGAAAAGCCCGAGATTGGGATTAAGTTCGAAAGAAAAGTGTCTGCTAATTGATTTTCATTATGTGTGGAGTAAGAATGGTTAGAGGTAGAGCTGTGGCTCCCTCCTGAAAGAGCAGACACTGCTCTGGCTGCCCGGGCATTATTATCACCGCCCAAGTCCGGGGTCTTCAGACTCCCTTGCAGTGATTGCAGCTGTGGTGTCTTCTGCACTCACAATTCCTGCATAATCTCCCCACTCACTCTTCGATGCTCCTTTCAGTTCTGCTTGGGCAGCTTGCTGTAGCTTTGCACGCCCAGTCAGGGTTATTTCGGTGTTTAAAACCCAGCTCTGGAAGCATGGCTGGGCTCACCAGTGCCGCTGCTGGCACCCGACCGCTGCGGGGCACCGAGCGAGGAATTTCCACACCGCAGGCACGACTGGGAGCAATCTGTGCCTGGCGAGGGGGTGTCCCTGCCCACATCCCACAGGCATTTCGGCGTGGGGGTGTTCCTAGCAGTTTAGTCATCGCGCTTGACCCCTGGCTCCCCGGTAGGGAGGTACCGGTGCTGCCCAGCAGCGCAGCTGGGATGATGCCGAGCATTCTGGAGTGCCATCTGGTGGCACCGCATCCTGGCGTGAGGAATGGTGCCCCCGTGTCAGGAGATGGACGGCGGGGCAAGCGCCAGTAAGTGTGGACTGTAAACTGCTCTACCCCGGGGTAAGGACGGAGCTATCACGACAATCAGTGATGTGCAGTTGCCTTCCAGTTCTCCTCCTTCGCAAGAACAAGGCAGCCCAGAGACACTGGGGCCTGTATTTTTCCTGACTTTGTATTATAAGCATTAGTTACACTGGCTGTATAAGCATTACAAGTCTGCACTTTTACCAGAGATTTCTGTTTGACATGACATGTTTACAAACAGTTTGGTTACTCCCGCTTCATTCTGAGCTCTGATTTGAAGGGATTGAATCTATATTTCCATTTCTATGGAAACAGCTAACTGTCTTCTAATATAGCTGTTTTGTAACTGCTGGGTCTGATTCTGTTCTCATGTGGGCTGTTTTTAATCCAGTTTAGTGCTGTCGATCCCACCTGAGTTGCTTGAAGCTGACATTTATAACTGAGAGCATTCAGATCTGCTGCTCTCCCAGCACACTGCAGAGAAAGGGACTTTCATGCAAAATGTAAGCAGGTTTGGAGCAGATACTGTGAAACATCCCTCACCATCCATCATTTTGATAGCCCTAGTTCTAACTCCAGAGCTAGAACAGCCACAAATTTCTGTTATATGGCTCACACCGACCTGCCAACTGTGAAGAATCAGCCTTTTTGTATTCATTAGGAATACGGAGTTAAATTTGATACTCCTCCAAAAACTTCTGAATACATGATCAGCATTGCATTTGGCTTTGGTGAGATTTTTTTCCCATTTGTGTTAAAACTCCTAATGCTATGTGTTTCAAAACTGTAAGGTGTTCATAATTGTTCACTTTCTTATGCACTGGCCTGGTATGGAAGCAGGAGTGGTCATTCTCCCACCCCTGACTGTGGGAGAATCTGTTCTTTAGTTTAATGCTATCTGCCTTCCTTCAGAAAAGTGCAGTAGTTTCTCTTGGGAGTTGCAATCTTTATTACATTTTGAAATGAGGCTGATATCAGATGGGTTTCATCCTCATATCAGATGGTTGTGGCTCTGGAAAAATCATAAATGATGCATGGAGGGATGTCTGGTCATATTGCAATAACAACTTTCATGTTTCTAACAAGTGAAGCCACATGAAAAGCTAGAAAAAACGTGAATACTTCCCTAAGATGGATTTTGTGTGTTATTTAGTCATTTGGAAACTGGACAAAAAGATATCCCTCACAGCTGTGTAACAGCTAGAGCAGGAGTGACCATTACCTCCACAAGCTTCTTGCAGCTCACGTTCATAATGTCCTGCTCTCCCCGGTTCAGAGAACTTGTGCTCACTTCTTCTGAGCTGGCAACAGCAGCCAACGTGGCTGCACACATTTACCTCTTGAGAACACTCCTGTTCCTCTTGCTGTGGCTGTGAAAAGAGTTAAAATGTGTACATGAGGCAGATTTTGTATTTTGCTGTGTCTGGCACCATGGGGCAAATTAGTTTTGAGTCACATTTGCAAGGTTCCCTGATGGGTAAAGTAGACACTCTGGTTTTTTGTTGATTCTTGCTCTCCTGAATTGAATCAACCCCATGAGCCAGTTCTTTTCTGTGCTATTTTAATGTTATGGTAGTAAATATAGTTTTTTTATTTACCAGTCACAATAGCTTAAAAACAGAGCAGTATTATGGAAAAAATCTGTTCTTGACCTATAATTTATACTATTTTTTTGGAAGAGGTAAAATATACATTACACTAAAAAGACACTATTTACGTGCTGAATAAACTAAAGGGAAAAATAAGATCAACATATTTAAACATCTACTGAAGCATATGAAATATATATAATTTCACATTTTCAGCTAAATTATACCAGAGAGATACTGATAAATCCATTGCTGGAGGGTCAAATTGGGGCTGTGGTAATATGCCTAAAGAAGAAATACTGGTAGGTGGCAATATATGCCTTAAACAGCTTGGAGAAGGGGGTGGATTAGGGATGCGGGGGCAGGGATGTTTGGTTTTGTTGTTGTTTTGGAGGCTCTTTTGCTTATTTATGTAATTACTTATTTATTTATTGTAATATTCCTTGAACACTGTCATATTCACTTCATCTTTGTGGATATATTTGTGGAGAGATCTGACAAGGCTGATACTTTCACTGGGCAACTTTGTAAGCCTCAGCATGAACCCATTTATTAAAGCAATAAATGTGCCTGGTGTTACTCTCTCTGTTACTCAAATGGTGATGTTGAGTCTGAACGTGCTCATCTTTCTGCTCGGGGGGTACTCTGAACAGGCATTTGCCTGGCAAAATATGCAGAGGTGCCTTCAGACCATCTGCTTTTCTGATTAGGCTGGCATGGGAGGTTCCTGCCCTGGGCCAGGTTGCAGGGGCACAGTTTATGAAGTGTGATGTAAATGGCCTCTCTAAGGCCACAGGAGGAGGGACAGAGTTGCTGGGAATAAACCCTGGTAGAAAATGGCATTTGGCAGGCCCTGTTTGGGTGCAGGACCCTGGGCAGGGAGCCTCAGTCCCAGCTGCTGCCCAGGGAAGCTGACTGTCCTGCCATTCCCCTCCAGCCTTACTCACACAGCACATGTCACATCCTGGCTGGGCAGGCAGGTCCTGGTGCCAGTGCCAGGCATGCAATGGGATGATGTCCTGTGAGGGACAGTATGGAAATTATCCAGTGTAAATTGTGTTATTCTGTAAGTTAATCTCACCACTCTTTTAACATCATGGGGTGTCATGCCCTAGTACCACTGCAGTGTTGGATTCTGAAAGTGGAAAAGCTTCTCCTTGGTTGTGAGTGTGTGGGGAAATCCAGGCAGTCTTGTAAAGGCTGGGCCAAACACACATCAGGCTTGAGTCCAGGACCATGCATATATCCCAGGTGCACTTGTGTTGGTGCTACCATGATGAAATATAAAAGCAGCATGAGACAGTTCCCAATAAAAAGTTATCTCTGCAATTCTGAAAAATTGTGTTTAGAGATTTAGAAATCCATTTCTAAGGTCTGTAAGTCTTTCTGCCTTGAGCCTATCTTTTTCCATTTTATCTCAGTCTCTTAACTGTAATTCAGGATTAGTGCTAAGGTGTTAGTATGTGGTGGGAACAGTAAAATCTCTCCTAGTACTGAACATTTATTGGTTGTAAGCTGTGTACAAGAGTCTGATATTATTTAAAAGCCTATATTTTGTTTTTACTTTGCAGAAATGACAAAGAGCTCATTCTCTCTAGGATAACGTAAATATAGGTCATAAGAATTTTAGTGTCAGCATTTTTCTGTCCATTGCAAGGGCCCACCCCATAGGTGAGGCCCTTAATTCGTCTTGTCCTTGTGTGTCATCTTTTTCTCTAGGTTTTTTGTTCCTTGAAGGGAAGGGGCTTATGTCAAGTACAGTGTGATGTTCGGTGCATAGTGGTACAGTAAATAGAGGGGATGTCCTTATGCACCTCTGGCCTTAGTGACAAGAACATATTTGCCTGAGATTATGTAGAACTGGACTCAGGCACCCATGTTGTCTCTTCCAGTGTTACTTGCCATATAATTTCAGGATCTAAAATGTAATTTAGAGCAGTGATTCCCATGCTGTGATGTTTAGTGCTGTGATGTGGGAATCACTTGCAACTGCACAGCCAAGAAAATTCTTGATGGTACAGAGAGCTGTGCCTGTGGACGTGGTCCTTTTCTTCAGATGGTCTGAAAGTCCATGGCCAGTTGACAGGGACCTCTAATAAATACAAAAGCTCCATGTGATTCTTTAGGACAGATCCTGGGATCTCATAAATTGCCAACATCCTCAGGATGTGACCCTTTGTCATCGGTATAAATGATGTGTAAATATATAGAAGATGCATCCATAGTTGATCTAAATCTGCCTGCATCTTAAATAGCTTAATAATTGCCTAGAGTTTATGCATCACACAGCTTCAGAAATCAAACAATCATCAGTCAGGAGACAGAGTTAAGCTTGAACACACAGTTGCATATGTTCTTCCTAAAGACTTTTTCAGTGTAGCAGTATAAATAATTGCTTACTATCAGTTAATATCTTATTTAATGCAAAATAGAATTTCTTATGCATGCTGGCATAGAACAATGTTCAGTGTGCCTCACTGGTTTGTAGGAGTGAAGGCATGATCTCAGCTTATCTAGGTAACAAAAGGTGATTTATCTCAGTTATAATGGTAAAACATCATAGCTCGGGGGGGGGGGGGCTGCAGCCTCTAAGCACCAGAGCTTGGGTCTGCAGTCAGGAGTTGGTTTGATGAATGACATTTCAAGGAGATCTAGAACTCATCTGAAAATATCTGTCTTTGGACAGATCTCTGCCAATAGCTTCCTCATTTTCTTCCAAATATGTCCAGACTTTGGTGAATTCCGAGACTTGGGTCTTCATTGTGTCACTGCGGATCCATGTCAGGAATGTGTTTCTTATGTCTGCTTTCTTCCTTTCATATGTTGCCAATTTTTCTTTATTTCTTCATTTGAACAAGACAGGCAGACCATTATACAAAAGCTTACTTGGAAAAATAAAATGCCTTGAACTAGTACAACTGCTTTGCTACAAATAAATATAGTGGGGTTTTAACCTTGCTATTTCATTACATTAGATTTAGAATAGCCTCACTAGAAACAAGCACACTGCATAATATCCTTGAAGAACTCATGTTTTATGTGTATTTCAGTTCTTGTGAGCAGAACAACACAGGAACAGTTTGTTATAAACTGTTATTTATAAATCATGGCTGCAGGTACAGAGCAGATAGGCGCTCCAGTGTCTGTAAGCACTGCAAACACTGAGAAAAGCAGAGATGGACTTGTAGCAGTGTTACATCTGAATATCCCAGAGATCTGAGTGACTGTGAACCCCTTAGATGTAAAATATTGAAGGATGTGTCATATGAAACAATAACTACTTTTCAGTTTTTATACACTTTTCAATAATAAATATTTTGATACAGTATGATAAATATTTCAATAATATATAATATATATAATTGAAATAATCTAGATCTACCTACAAATAAATAAATAAATAAATATTAAAAAAAGAAATCTTTTTTATCAATCTCACTTCAATGCCCATTAAAATAATGGAAAAGATTATTCTGGATGGAATTGAAAAGCACCTGGAGAACAATGCAGTCATTGGTGACAGCCAGCACAGCTTCATGAGGGCAAAGTCCTTCTTGTTGCAACTGATTTTCTTCTACGACAGGGTAACCCCCCTAGTTGATCTAGGCAAGCCAGATGTCACCTTTTGGACTTCAGCAGAGTGTTTGATACTTTCTCTCACAGGATCCTGCTGGATAAAATGTCCAGCTCACACCTGGATAACAGGGCTATATGATGGCTTAGCAACTGGCTCATGGGTCAGGCACAAAGGTTATAGTGAATGGGGGAACATCAGGCTGGTGACCTGCCACTTGTGGGGTTCTGCAGGGTTCCATCCTCACCCCTGTTTATTCAGCACCTTTATTTATCTGGACACAGGACTCAAAGAGATACTAAGTAAGTTTGCTGACAACACTAAACTGGAAGGAGCTGGCAATTCCTTCATGGGCAGAGGGGCCCTACAGAGTGGCCTTGACAAATTAGAGAGATGGGCAATCACCAACCATATGAAGTTCAACCAGGGAAAGTTCTGGATTCTGCACCTGCGATGGGGCAACCCTGGTTCTGTGCATAGACTGGGGAACAAGAGGCTGGAGAGCAGCTGTGGAAAGACACCTGGGAGTTCTGGTCAGTGGAAAGCTGAACATGAGCCAGCAGTGCCCTGGCAGCCAGGAGGGCCAGCCCTGTCCTGGGGGCATCAGGCACAGCATCACCAGCCGGGTAAGGGAGGGGATTGTCCGGCTCTGCTCTGCTCTGGGGCAGCCTCACCTCGAGTGCCGGGGGCAGTTCTGGGCACCACAATATAAAAAAAAAGACATTCAGCTATTAGAGAGTGTGCAAAGGAGGCCACGAGGATGGTGAAGGGTCTGGAGGGGAATCCTTACGAGGAGTGGCTGAAGTCACTCGTTCTGTTCAGCCTGGAGGAGACCTCAGTGCAGTTACAACTTCAGTTTGAGGAGGAGAGAAGGGACAGACACTGATTTCTTCTCTCTTGTCACTGGCGACAGGACTCGAGGAAACAACATGAAGCTGAGTCAGGGGAAGTTTTGATTTCCTGATAAGGAAAAAGTTTTTCACCCAGAGGGTGGTTGGGCACTGGAACAGCTCCCCAGGGAAGTGGTCACAGCACCAGTCTGACAGAGTTCAGGAATTGTTTGGACAACACTCTCAGGCACAGGGTGGGATTGATGGGGCGACCTGTGCAGGGTCAGGAGATGGACTCGATGACCATGATGGGTCCCTTCCTACTCAGCATATTCTATGATTCTATGATTTTTTTGTTGTTGTTTTTTTGTCCAGAACACGTGAAATAATTTTACATAAATAATAATCAGGCATAACTGAGGTGCCTGGTATTTTGAAATGGATTCTGATTCCTGCCAAAGCAGGAAATAGTGTAAAACAATTAATGAATGCCATTCCTCACTTTCCAGCATAATTGAAGGAAAATATAGACAAACTGTGTAAGTTTTTAAATGTGTATATCTGTGTGGCAAAATGTAACATAAAGATCCTATCTGTTCCGTCTGCGATGTTTTAAGTCAATGAAGAGCATAGACTTTTTTGTAGAAGAATGAATACAGATTGAAAAAAATAAGATTAAAGTTCATGAGTTTATAGGACTTCATACTTCCTGATTTAGAGTGATGACAAGAGGTAATAAAAGCTTGTTGGAGATTCTCACTGAAGTTGGGATACTCTGAGACTGAGTCACAGTTTGAAGCTCGTCCAGCACTTGTAGCCGACCCATTTCTGTCTGATACATGAGGTGAAATTCAAGGGTTTCAGTGTTTTGGGGCTAGGAGAGTTGGAGGGGTGTGAAAATATTGAGCAGAGCTCTTGACTTTTACTGCACATACAGTCCAAACTATTCCTCAAAATTCAAAAGAACAGATGTTGCCCATGGGATTATGACCTTTACCCTGATGCTCAGGTTTTCTCTGTTTACACCAGGGATAAGCTAAAAGAAATATATTTACTTCAGATTGCCTGGGGCCCAAATGGTCTAAAAATATTGAAGCTTACTGCAGCATCCCAGCAGTGAGTATATTTGAACAGAATCAGCATTATTTTTATAGAACACAAAAATATTTTACATAGTTCTGAGTAACGGAGTTTGTTATTAAAAAGCCTTTCTCAGCTCCCCTCAAAACTGTGTAGCCTCATGCATGGAGAAACAATTATCAACAACTAAAACCTTCAAACAGTGTCTTTCCACTTTTATACACTCTTTGAAAAGCTCTGAGGAATGACCAAAACAAAAAATGCGGTTACTAGCCAAGCATGGAAGAAGCTTTAGTTTGAGTATCAGTGACATACACTGTCAGTAGTCCTTGAGCTCTCATAATCAGGTATCTGGCACAGCAGAGACATCCCCACTCAATGCTACATAATACTGCCAAGTATTTTCCTTCTAGACTTGGCCAAGCTTAAAAAAAATACAAAATATTGGAGGTTCTTCACACTTTTGCCTCTTGGACTCCAGGCACAGGGCACTGATTCCTGGAATAGTTGACTTTTCTTTAGCAAGAGGCTGACAGGGTGATGTGTGCTTGTTCAACTTTATTATTCATTCCCCAGAATGCATCCAATCTCCTTGTTTTTTGTCTTTCATGCTTGTTCCTCCTGGAATCTAAAGGCATGACATTCATAGAGCACTTTTTTTTATATCCCTGCTTACAATCTCAGTGGCTGCCTTCCCTACCTGTTTTCAAGGGCCTGCTATGGATTTTCAGAACACAGTGTGTTTCAGCAGCATGTTTTTCTTTGTTTTTTCTTACTCATTCCCTAGTGGTATAGAGGGATGAAAAAAAGTCCTGTAAAAGATGAAAAACAGTATTGTGTTAAAGCACAGGGAATCAGGTTATTAGGATGGTCAGTGTAGGAGTGTCCTTAGGCAAATTCCTTATATATGGATGACCTTCATTTCACACACTCATTTTGGAGGTGTCTGACTTGAGAAATCTTGGACATGGTGTCCAAGGAGGCCAAATGTTGTCTTCTTTAGTTGAAAGTGATGGAAGATTCAGACACATTGCATTTTTTTGATGAAGCAAAAAGTAAATGAAATTGATTGCCTGAGTTTTATTACACTCAGATCAGAGGAACAATTTTGATTTAGCCTCTCTGCACTTGAGATTTCCTATCAAAAAGGGAGAGGTCATCACCTCTTTCTGCTCATCAGGGATGCGATCTTACTTCCCTGTTCCAGCCCTTCAATAACTTTGTAAATATGAGAAGAGGGTTGTGGTCTACTTGTGGGGTATAGTTACACATTTTGTTCATGTTGCTTTTCAAGCAACATTGAACATAAACATTTTTTACATATTTTTCTGAGTAATTTTTCCTTGTGGTAAATTCTCAGACTCTGACATACTTTGAGCTTGCCTTCAGCAATCTGTACAGATGTTTCTTATTATGATCCCCCTTGTTACATCATTTATTAGAACACTGTTTTGCCAAATGTTTGAATTAGGAAAGGCATGCCATTTTGACATTATTCAGGCATTTTCGCAGGGAAGTAAGGTAAGATATAGATGATACTCTGTTTTGAGCCCATAAGCACAGACGTTTCTGATTAGAGTTTTCAGCAGCTTATAAAATCAAATGGGATTTGATAGAAGCTGGCTCTAAAGGAAGTTTTACAAAACTTCTTAGAAAGATTTGAATCCTTAATTTGTATGTATTCCCAGCTGAAGTTTCATTGTGTAGGAAAATGAATATGGAGAGCTGTTGCATAACCAGCAAACTCCAATTTGTATTTCAGAGAAACATAATAAAGTGAAAATAAATTACATGGTAATAATTGTTTTGGACTGCAGGGCTAGTGCAACTTCCAGGGAGAAAAAACAAAACCTATGATTTTTCATGGTGTTACTCCATTTTTATACAGATTTATGTGTATTGCATTCAAGGAAAACACTGGAAAAAGAGCAGAATAAGGACAAAGATGACTCAGGTCCCCACAGTGGTGATGCATTTCTTATTATAACAAAGCACATACAAGGAACCTATAAAAAGCGAGTACACCTCATTCACTTGACGTTTTTCAGTGATAAAGTACCATCCATCTGAACAACATTTCTTTTTAATATATGGCAGATTGCTCAATTGTACCCATCAGCACAGTATCTGGATGACAGTGTCCCACAGTGAGGCAGGAAAATATTATTACTGCATTACAGACTGAGGCACAGAGAGACTTAGAGACTTGTTCAAATTCAGGCAGGAGGAGTAAGGCAGAGATGGGAATGGAAATCACATCTACTATTTCCCAACCTAGTACCAGGGCTTGCCTGATTTCTTAAAGATGGCCTTCCCCAATTCTTATGGGACCAGTGGACCACAGCTTCTCCCTGTTCATCCAAGTGCACTTATTAATTCATTTTGATGTATGTGCCTTCCATGAGAACATGCTAGCTCTTTTCAGTGCCCACTGTGGAAAAACTACTCATGTGCAGAAGCCTAGCCTTAATTTCAGGGTTGTTTGTTCCATATCTATGCAATAAGAACAGTCAGAACAGATGAAAAATGATGAAAGAGATTGAAAAGCCTTCTCAGTTTTGTGCATCTTTTTGTGCATTGCCAGGGTTTTCTCTGCCATTGTCCCTCCCACCCTGCTTGTCAGACTCAGTGACTTCTCAAGAATGGGAGCACAGTGGATTTCCTCACTTGGGAAGCTGCACTGCTTGAAACTGCATTTTTTAAGCATCTAAACCCACTATTCTGTTAATCACGTCACTATTCAATGAATGTTTAACACAGACAAGTTTTTATTACTGTTTCTATGTTCCAGCATCCACATGCTTTGTTTCCCTTTCCAAACAGTAGGTTTTCAGCCCCATGTGGCCCTGCATACCAACTACATCCTTTCCAATGCCATCTGCTAAATGCCAGTCACATTCAGGTGTTACCCAGTAAAGCAAATCCAGCTCTCCTAGGCTGAGACAGACCTCTCAGCCAGCCCTATCTTCATCCTTCTGTCTGCAGGTATCCCAGTATGGCAGCAGGGACACACAGCAATGTACTTAATCAGCTCTGGGAAACTGTACCCAGAACAAATCCTGTTGAGATCCTCAGAAGGAGAGTATTTTAGAGGAAAGGCATTATGAAATGTCAAATGAAGAAAGAAATATGTAAGTCGATCACTGGGAGAAATGAGTTAGATATTTCTCATGGCTCATGTTTCCAATTAAAATTGTTGTTCCCTGTTTTTATGGAGAGTCTGATAGTGGTCTTGAAGATTAAACCAGTGCTGGTTTTGGAAAGGCTCAGACTTTCAGTCTGCTCACCCAACACTAATATTTATTTCCTCTGCTGTGAGAGAATATTGAAAATAGATATCTCTATTTTCAGACCTAGGTGCAGACGATGTCCTCAAAACTTTGTGATATCCGATGCCAGAACATGCTTTGCTTTGTCTGTGTCCAAAGGATCAATTGGTGGTCACAGGCTATCACCATACTAGAAATAAATTAACTTCTACCATTATTCTAATGAAGATAGCTACAACAATTTCATTAATTAAAAAAAAAAATTAAAAAATTAAAAGTTATTGTTCTCACTGGTTCCCAGAGCTTTGTATCTAACCCGCTCCAGTTATTGTCAAAAACCAGTGTTATGTGATATTGAGTGCTTTGTCAAATTATAAAAAAATCCTAGGAGAAGGCTAGGAGACCCTGGAGGCTGTTCCCAGGGAGTCCAGTGGAAGGTCTGCCCTGGTGCCACAGAGGTGTGGAGCCCCCAGCAACTTCTCAGCAAAAAACTGCCATACTTTGTCTTCCCAGCAAAGCTTACAAGGGCATCAGTTCCATGGCCAGCTGCCATGTCTATAGGGAGCTGCTGCTTTGGTGTAAACTTCGTTCAGATTTGCTGCTTCATTTGATCCAAACCAAAATTACTTTTGTGGAAAAATAAGTCTGCAAAGTGGAAATTTGTTTTGTATCCAGATTTACTCTGAAGTTTTTGAAAACTTGGCCTTTTGGATTCTTAATTTGAATTAAAAGTATACAATAACATAAGTAGTCAAACATGAAAAAAACCACTAAATAAATAATCAGTTGCTAGAGACTGTAAGAAAAGCCTGTACGCCAAACCTAATAAAGATACACATCAAAAATCTAGGTATGAAAAATAATTTTGGGGATTTCTGAGTGTCTTTTCCAAACTTTTTTTTTCCAAACTTTACATTAACATTGTAAGAAGTAGGAGATTTCCATTAAGAAAATTGGAAAAGACCCCACACATTTCCTGAAATTTCCTGAGGACTTAGGAAGAGTGCCAAATGTTGTGAGGTTGTGATAAAGGCAGGGGTGTTAGCAACATCAAGAGCAAGAATAGCTTTCTGCGGGCACTGCTGTTCTGAAAAAGCAGTGTGATATACCTTGAAGAATAATCCCCTTTACTATGCTCACATGCTGCACTGACACTTCTAACATTTTTCTGATTTGCATTGTACCCACTGCTTTTACACATTAGTCAATTTTTACCTCATTGTTTTCAATTGTGCAAAGTAAAAATATCCATGTGCCATGTAAAATTCAACTACATGGTATAAACAAATGCTGCATAATGTTGCTTACACATTGCACTAGTACTCAGCAAACTGATAGGCTTGATTAAATGTAACAAGGAAATAATGATGGTATTTTGTGTGTTTCTCAGGTACCACTGACAGAGAAATTGAACTGCTGCTGAAGATGTCTTACACCCAGCCTGGGCTTTGCCATCTATTTCACAATACTTATGCTTTAAATGGGCATTCCTAATGTTTGATGCATGAGGAAATATTGCACATAATCCAGCAGCATGTGCCTGGTCCCAGCCCTGCTGGAACTTTAGTCAGAACAAACCTGTGTGTGCATGAGCTGTGTCCTCTTGGTGTGGTGTCTGTGTCCAAGCAGGCCCTTGTCCTAAAACAACATGTATTTGCCAGAAAGAAAATAATCTTCAGAAAAGGTGCTGTATCCATGCCCAGGACATGGTGCAGATCTTCAGAGCTTTCCCATTGTCTTCTGCAGCCTTGTCACCAAAGAGTAAACTGACAAGTACAATTACTCTGGAAGATCAACTATGGTTTAATTTGTTTTGAAACAATTTAGCATTATGAACATTATTCCAGACAAAAAAGGCCTGGAAATTGATGCTTGCCTAGAGAAACTACTGTGGAATAGTTGTTATAGAGAAGCTTATTTCATGGGAGTAGCTATGGCCATTAACATCCTTGGTCAGAGAAGACTCACCTTATCAGCAACCACCACCTGAACTTCCCCGGTGAGTGGTAGCAGCCAGCCAGAACTTGACTGGGTACTTCACTCTGCCAGTCCCTTGTGAAATTATTTACTGGAATAGCCCACAACTTGTTGCTTCTTATTGGGAAGAGGAACCTGTCATTTGAATAGCCTTACTTTTGTTTCTGTGGAAGTCTCCAAACAATACTGTGTTGTATTTATGTGTCTAACAGTTGTAGCCTGCACTTTCTCTTCAGTGCTGCTCAGGAAGCTGGATATTGTATAACAACTAATAAGTCATTTCCTAGACCAAATTATAAGTCAGGCTCTGTTAGGTGGATCCCAGAATTTTATAGAATTTTATTTAAATAAATGCTAGATGTGAAATGTATTGTTGCATTTTGAAGAACTTTCTATAAACCTATTAATGCAACTGCCTACTTACATTTCCCATATTCCAAGAATAAACTCCTTCACTATTGGCCTTGGCTCATATACCTAAATATAAGTATATGAAATAAAAACTGAAAGCAGCCTAATCCTTTTACAATCCAGCCTCATGGGAAAAGTTCAGCTGAAGTAAATGGGAAAGACTCGGGGATAGAAGATGAATTCTCATTCTAACCAGACACATAAGGTTATCAAACTAAGATGATGGTTAAATAAATGTGGATATTTTTAATTGTAGCACAAAAAGATGAAATTCACTTTCATAAAAACAATTTATATTACATATCTAAGGGTTTGCTTGATTTCTTGGGCATTTTAGTGCTGGACTTGATGC
This sequence comes from Corvus cornix cornix, assembly GCF_000738735.6. NCBI lineage: Eukaryota > Metazoa > Chordata > Aves > Passeriformes > Corvidae > Corvus > Corvus cornix. Next base: position 10,553,425 of record NC_047057.1, on the reverse strand, counting down.
TAGAGACCATAATAATGTAGACATTAAAAGCAATAAAATCCTTACACTTCTCTTGAAAATGTATCATAGTTTCAAGTGATTTTGATATCCTTCCCAAAAAATGTTACTTGTAAAATGCATCCCTTGAAAATGATAGCACAGTTGAGCATTTCTTGTTGAAATGTTAATATTCTTTAGCAACTAGGCAACTGGCATATCTTGGATCTCTCCATGTAGGAATTTGTTTACTTTTTTTAGCAAGTAATGTAGTCATCAACAACAATCTTGGATATGCAATCAGCAGGAACTTGTGTCTTCTGCTGCCTTATTAATGCACATTATTATTCACAACCTCCTGCAGATCTAAAATACTACTGGCTTCTGAAAACTTAAAAAGTATGGGGGAATATTAATGCACAGACTATGAAAAGAACATTGATGTCTGAGGACCTGAGATTCTGCATTGTCCTTTATTTTGCATCAGTGTCATCTTATACAGCAGATGTGCTACACTAATGTTCAGATTCAACAATGTTTCACAAGTATTCTGTTTTCTTTTTAGAAAATTTCATGATAAATCAAAGTGCAACTGGGCATCAGACCTGTGAAACTTCAGTTATAGAACCAAAAGACAAATTACACACCCAAGTTACACACCCAGGAAGAAAATACAGTTCATTAGAATTGTATGGATGCAGCTAAGATTATTAAGAGATTTAGTTTAACAACTGCTTTAAAATAATAGATGCTTAATAATAGATAGTTTAAAATCTGTTGATAAGAATCTGTATCTGCAAAGATGACTGGCAAGACATATGTTTTGCCATGCAAAACTTCTCTCAGCTAGGAGAAAATGAAAAATCATTTGCTGCTTTCATAGAAAAGTGATTTGTCTATTAGACTAATAAATGAATGGGGATGAGGAGAAAGGTAAAAAGAGATTGGCAACTTTACTGCATTTTTCTTTTTCAGACCCATAGAAGTGGTCTGAGAAGATGGTAATATCCAAGTTTCCTGGGAATAAAACGAAGAAGCTCCTATCTGTGTGTCACAGTGTGGCACACTGGAGGCAAGTGCTCAGGTGCTCAGCAGTTCAGATGGGCCCAAAGTAAGCTGGCATCTGGAGAAATGTAAAGTGGAATAATGTGGCAAGCCTGAAGTGCAGGTGTCTCCTGGGCTGCTTTCAGCTCTTCTGTTGCTTCAAATTTACATTGAATTGGATTTATTTTGCCTTCATTGTGCTGAGGTGGCCAAGCCCTTCACTGTCTCTGCACCTTGGTTCTGCTTCCCTCCCAACAGCACGTGGTGACCCCTCCATAACAAAAGTGCCCTGAGTTCACCTGATTTTTATGTGTCTCATTCTAGTTGACTGCAAATCTTCTGTTGTGCACAGCAACCCACTCAGCCTGGTTAGTCGTTATCTGGTCAACTTGAGAAACTTAAAAATTAACCGTGTGTTCTAAACTAGCTGTGGAAATCAGTAGGTTTTTTGAAGAGCTAGTTCATTGCTCTCAGGCGAATAATGGAGGATGACATGAATGCTGATCTCTCTCCACCTCAAAAGTGAAGTTAGATGACCAGCTCAGATTGGATATCTAACCTCAGATGGCTAAATGTAACATAAATATAACCTGTATTTGGGAATTTCATCCCTTGAACACACTATTTCTAATTGCTGAAGTCACTTGTCCTCAAACTTAAGAGAAAAAAAAGCTTCTTCAGAATTGCTCATTTTCCTTATATTCATTTACTCTTCTCTATCTTAGGGTTTTAGCTGCATGCTGACATAAACCTCAAAGTCTGAAAATTATAACATTATTTGGAGTCTTTAAAACTTTATCCAAAGCAGTAGATTTACATGGCTTTTTATTCTGGTTCTCAGGTTCCTTCCAGAATTCCTCTGAAAAACTGATTTTACCAGATATTGGCAGATTCTTTTATCATCCAGGTATGAACAAGTCATAATGACCCTAAATCCTACATTCTAATTGGAAGCATTTGCAAATTAAAAATCTTTCTCTTCATTGTCCTGGGTATCTACAGCAATGATATTTAGAAAACATAGCTTACTGTAAAAAGCCAAACAATTTGTCATTTTGTAGTTACAGAAATCTTTGGATTACCATTGTGAGCTGTTTTCAATTTACGGAGAGACTGAAGTTATGTTCTCCACATACAATTGATCACAACTGCAACAGTGAATTTTCTGCCTCTTTCTTCCTCCATCTGTCTTCCTCTCTCTACCCCCATAATGAACCAGCTGGTCATTAAAACTTGCAGCCAAGTATACAAGGAGTAAATTACTGCCCTCTGCTTTGGGAAAGCCAAAAATATCCACAAGTTTGTTGATCAGCATGTATGTCTGTCAATCAGCCTGTTCCAAACTCAGAAGCAGACAATGCATGTGCTACTCTGAGGAGTTGATGGGGATGCTGAGTGGAAACTTGGAACACTTGTTCGGGGGAAAAGGGGCATGTGAGATGCTTGACTACAAGGACTAGCCCTCTACTACTCATGTTGTTTCTCTCCTGCTAGTGAAGGTGAGGGATGAGAATCAGAGCAGCCAGAATTACAGAACTGTTGGGTTTTATGTTCTTGAAGTTGTGATGGAGTGTGTATGTGAGCACATAATGTCATACACCTGAGAACCATGAATCAGAGGTGAAAATATGTGTTACACACTAAAAGGCAATGTATCATATTAAGTAGAGAAGTGAGGTGAGGATTTTTATTTAAGAAGTCTCTATTCTGTTAGCCTTTACATTTTGAAGGGAATCAGAGTGTAGAAATAAAATGCTATGGCAGCAGAGTGTAAATAAAAGCAGGTAAGATTACACTGCAGGCACAATGAAGAGTTCATCTGCAGAAAGTAGACAAGACCAGCTTGCCTCTGCCATGTATTTTAGTTTTATAACAAGACAGGTTTGGAGACCTGTCTTGTGCCCCAGCACAAGATATCTTGTATATCTTATGTGCCCCAGCATCAGCTATGGGCCCAACTTTGTATTTCTGGAGAGAATGAGTTTGCAGAGCTGTTCAGCAATCAGAAAAAAATGGTATGCACAATTGTACATGCAGTTTCTATTCCAAATAGTAGCCAGTTTAGCTAAATTATTTAATCGGGTTTCATACTGGATCTGTAGGCACTGATGGGAACTGTCAGGAATTACTATGGTCTTCAGGGCCCCGTAGGACCTCTGGCAGGGTTGATGTCCTGAAGATACCTGTATACTAAACTTTGTGGTGCTTTGCCATCTTCTGTCTAGAACACGGCTTTCAAGTTTCTCAAGGTCAGTCACTTGTTAAGTCCCTGTCTGCTGAAGTAGCTGCAGACTTGGAGGGTGGAGGAGTCTTCAAGGGGTCCTCTCTGAAGAGTCAGTGTTATAACTAGAAGAGATTTGGGAAAGAAACTAAAAGAAGAGGCTGTTCAAACTACACTCCTTCTAGCACCTGTGACCTTAACAATTCTGGAGACTAAATTTATGGTTGCTGGCCTCATTCTGGCCAACCCCTAATTTTTTCATTGTCCTAGAGATGAATGTCCTCCTCTACCAATGGAAAATACTTCTGTATTCCTTCACCACAAGGGCCTCAACTTAGAAGACTACCGTTTCAGTATTTTTTCCATGAGTCATAATATTACAAAGCACACCTTATCAGTTCTCTATGTTAGTGCTTATAAGGAAGAAAATATCCATGGCAATAAAAATAGTGCAAGGAAAATTGAAGCTCATTAACAGCACAATTTCTGTAGTGATTGTGCTCTGACAAGATCTAGAGAGATAAATATCAGAAAGTCCATTGCCTTGTTGTTTTGTTTTTAACTGAAGCCCAGAGGGAATGAGGGGAAGGAATTGAGACTTGAAAACTTAAATATGAATGTTCAGTTATTATCAATATATATTCTCAATAATAAGTGCTTTCCTGGAACGATGGCTAGGTCTGCAAATCTGTCTTCTAAATGTCAATCTGTTAAACTGTTTCTGTTGCTGAAAGTTTGGAGTGCTTGTGTGGTATGTTTTCTGTTTGTCTTTGTCTATGAATCACAGATAATTCAGAAAGAAAAAAAAATTACAACAAACTGCTTCATCTTAAGTCACATCAGGATTGTTTCTTGCAACATTTCATTTCATACATTTTTCCAGTGTGCTTATACTATCCCTAGAGATGGGGTTCTATTATTTCCTTTTAAAGACTATTCCATGGTCCAGTAGACCTTATCATTAAGACAGTTTTCTTCCTGCTCAGCCTGAACTATGCTGTCTGTATCTTCTTGTTATAACCTTGTGACACATCTCCCTCCTTGATATTTATGCACCTCAACTGCTTAGAGATAGCAATTGTGTCTTCTCTTCTTGGTTTTCATTTAACATGCATATGAATGTGATATATATTAAGTGCAAAAAAGTGTATCTTAAAGAATGGATTTTATACTAAAGAGGAATTGTCTTAGCTCAGCTACAGCTAGGAGACCTTTAGCAGATGTAGTGGGAGACAATTTAGCTCTTTAAAGTAATTAATATGATGTCATTAGTGCTTTTAGCCAATGCAGCTACCTTATTATGGTATGCTATATACATAAACAACATTTAATCTCATTCTTTTTCTTGCATAGCACTTTCTTGTGAAAGCAACAGCTCTACTCAAAGGATTTGTTCTGAAGATTTATACATTTATAAACATTTTAGGCTTAATATTCGAAGTGTGTTTGCTATAATTGTTCTTTATGATGAACCTCTCAGCATTGATGCAGTGTTCTTTTGCAAACATCTCTGTGTAATTTATTTATCTTGATATATGAAACCTGAAAACATTTTTCTGTGTACAAACTTAAAAATTATTAGATTAGAAACTTCCACTGATAGAAAAGGCAAGCTGAGGCACAGGGGAGAACATTATTTCCTCACAGGCACGCAATGAGTACGTGCTATTTGCCAAATTGAGCAAGACAAATTTGGGACTGGAGAATAAAATGCTTAGATTAATGTTTATGTGTATGTTCACATCTATGAGAGAGAATTTAACAATGGAATCTGTCTCTGATTGTCAGAACTCCTTCTGAAATCATTGTTCCTCATTCTTTTTAACACAAACCATGGAAGATTTACATACTTTTATCTGAGATCTTTGTGTAGTGAAACATGGTCTTCCTGGCACACTTCCAGAGTCCTAAACTTCTGAATTGTAATCCCCTTTATCCACATTATGTAATCCACATTTATCTATGATGTTCATTTGGGTAATTTCTCTCTTTGGGCCAGAGTAAAATCCCTGGACATCAGGTGCCTCAGGTGACAGCTGTGCTCTCTATCTAGGATGAAGCTGAGCAGAAATTCAGGCCAGAATCTGCCCATAACCCAGCCTTCCTCTGGGTGAGACCTGCAGGCTCATTCCAGCAACGCTAGGGGCATGAGCAAATTAGCACTTTGCCCTTGCAAGCAGTGTGGACACAACTAGTTTCAGTGACATGGCAAAAGAAGTTTTGGGAACACAGCTGGGTTTGGCTGGCCAAGACCACTGTCCAGAGTATGCTGTGCTTACATGCCTCTGTAAGTCCCAAGACGGTGGTACGTCTCAGCTTTCAAGGTGCTCAATTACCTCTGTAAATCCATCTATTTGTGCATCTCTTCCTTTATGGTACTTTATGGTAAAAATATAACTTCTTTCACTGGGCACTATCTGAAAATGGCCTATAGAAATTATAAATATCAGCAGGGCACAAAACTACCTTATAGCATTATACCTTATAGCATTATACCTTATAGCATTAAAAGTTGTTGATGCCAAACTGGGTAAGCAGTTCCCACTGTGAGAAACCTCCACAGATATGTTACAGGTTCTAAATCATATTCAAACTTCAACCTACTATGTGCAGTGGAAAGTTAATTAATGTGCTAATATTAAAAATAATTATGGAAGTAAAATGTTAAGCAAGAATCTTTTTGCTTTGTTGTCAGGAAGGTTATACCCTTGGCATTTTTAATGCACAGCCTTTTCACTTATTATTTGCCTTTCGTTTCCTGCTCACATCCTAAGTGCAGCGCTTTTAACACATTGTGAGGACTCTGAGAATATTCAAAGTCCTGTGGCCTCTTGTTGTCACCCTCAGTCCTAACCCCATAAACATTTATTACCCCAGCAAGTATTGCCAGGAGTGTGTTACCACTCTATTTTAGTATAAATGACAATATTAAATCATATTTAAATAATTATGAAGAATAGTTGTTATCTACAGACTCAGGTTAAGTATGTGTTATGTTCATGCCAGATGGGATGCAAAACCTGGCTGGTGACAGCACTTTATTAGTAGGAGAGAAAAGATGTAGGGTATGTAAACAGGATTGGTGTCTGAAGGCATTGCAAGGCTTCACAGAATGTATGTAGGTGGGATTTTTCATCAGGATAAAATGATGTTAAGTGAAAGATAATAAAAAAGAATCTTTCCTGATGATAATGAAGAAAGAGCAGATAAATTTAGCTAAGTACACTCAGACAGTACAGGAATGGGAAGAGGGACAGAGAGACTGTCCAGAAAATTAAAACTCTGTGAGGAAAAAGAAATTGGACTTCACCTGGGGTCAGTGCTGTGATTCTTGTGATGGACTTTCAAGGTTTGAATGCAAGAGTTAGACATTAGTTCCAGGAGTTTGGTCTCCATTTGATTTGATTACAATAATATCCATCTCTGGTATTAATTCATGCCCTACATTCTTCACCTCAGCTCAGCTTAGCGATGGAAGAGTGGCTAGTTCTGGGGTATATGGAACAAGTTTTCCTGTTCCTTCAGGCTTCAAAACTGCAGCAGCACTGCTCTGTGGTGCAGGCATTTCTTCCTATTCTCTCATCCTAGTTTCCTAGATTCAGATATCTACTAGTACAGTTCTGTATGAGGAGATTGTTTGGTTACCACCAACTGCCAAGTCATTCCATGTCAAGTGCATCTGGAAGGGAGGAGAGAGAAGGATTTTTGCTTCTTCCAACTATTTCTCACATCACAGAAAACTTCAATTTAGAAATTCTAATATGGTCATTTTGATTGCTTGTGTTGAATGGGAAAGAGCTCTGTCTATTAGAATATAATTCTTGTTCTGCTAAGAAGCCATTAGAAAACAGATCTTAAAACTTCGTGACAATACTGATATGAAAATTAAAGCAAAAGTCTTGTGAAGGAAAACAAAATCAAGAATCCCATCTATTTTCCTGGGTATCATCACTGCTTTGATTATATAATATTACAAGTCAGGTTCTCTTGTCTTATAATCCACAAGTTGTTGGTAATACAATAATGGCATGCAGAAAAATGTGCCAAAAGGATCAAGCACAAATAGTGTTACCAAAACCCTCTCAAACCAAAGCCCTGTTTTATTGTCCCCATGCAAACTGAAATCAGCTAAGGGTGTGAGACTGCGTGTCTGTAACCTTGTGTGTCTTGCTCAGGAGTCTCCATGGGATGTACAGTCTTTGTAGCCTCTTTCTTCAGACAGAGAAGGATGGGTACCTCTGGGGAGGACTCAGCTCACCCAAGCCACAAATGGCTCATAGGAGTGGTTTGTCTTTCTCCATTGATTTTGCAGGAACTGCGTAGAAGTGTTCTGACAGATATTAGGTGTCTAAATACAGATGAGATGAATCTGAGCCGAAGAGTCAAATGGGCAACTTAGGCAAATAATCTGGAAGGAAGAGGTAGCAAAATAATCAGAACTACTAGAAATACATAAAAGTGTCTCCTTGAAGCCTGAGATGATCTTTTGAAAGGTTTGGTGAGGAGTGCTGAAAAATGTCTTGGAGTGTGGATGTGCTCAGACAGTCTGTGGAGTCCAATAAATATGAGTAAGATGTGATGAATGCAAGAACATGATGCATATTCTGTGTCGAGTAGGTGAATTTCCTGTAGCAAAAATTTGAACCAAACAAGCACAAAAGAATTACAGTATCACAAAGCTATAAATTCTTCTCTGCTGATTAGTTAGCATTTACCCATTTTCTTTTTGAGTCACTGTGTTGATGATCTCACCAGTGTTGAAGCAGAAGTATATATATTTTTTTGTTCTAAATACTCTATTGTAAGGCTTGAGAAGAAGAGTGATTCTGCATTTGCACCAAATAAAGCCAGCTCAGGGAGAACTGTGTGGCACAGTGGAAGTGCACAAAAAATGAAGTTCAGTTTGGAACTATCTTCAGAAAAATAATACCAGGTTCCTGAGTTCCTAAAAGAACTGAAGCTAATGGACTTGTTGAGTTCACCCAAATTAATCCTGGTATGAGTTTCATTTTGAGATAAAACCTCATGAGTCTGACAGAATTAAAATCTTTCCAGTTTGGTCAATATAATTTTGAATCATTAACTGAGTGATAACAAAGACCTAATGGTAACACTCTTAACTGTTTCATTTTGGATTGTGTTAAAGTGAAAAAGAGCTATTCTTTTGGTGGATTGGCAAGTGATGGGTGAGTACCAGATGTGGTTAGAAAGAGGAAGACTGCTAAAGTAATAATGTCTTAAATTCCATTTAAAACTATTTCAAGATCTAGCTGCCCAAAGGGGTGAAAAGATTCCTTTTGCAGTTATAAATTTCTCATTCTTTCTTCCCCGGAGTATCATAGAAGTGATGAAGAACATAATACAGCAATTAGGTTCTGCAGCTAAATTCCTCAACAGAGATTTGTATTGTAGCAGGCAAAAAATATGTCTTTATACAGTTGTAAAAGAAAGCATAGAAAACTACCAACAAAGCATTGCACTGACTGTGAATGATCCCTGTAATGATACAAGAAATACTGGAAGAAATGCATATAAACCCTGCTTATCACAAATATTCTTCAGTATTTTACCTCAATTCAGAGGATTTTCACCTATGTCACTCTGGAGAACCACCACTCCAGGGTAATGTATTGTAAAGCTTTTTGAAAATTACTGTCAGTTGTTTGTCACGTTATGCAGGTGGCAAGAGGAATTGTATTTAATTATGTAAATCAGATGTCGCATTGTGGTTGACAAGGAAGTATCACAGAATCACAGAATTGTTTAGGTTGGAAAATTAAAAAGTCATTGAGTCCACCTCTTAACCCAGCACTAACATGTCCACATCTAAATCACGTCTGTAAGTTCCACATCTACACATCTTTTAAATACCTCCAGGGATGGTGACTCCCACTTACCAGTGTAGTCTGTTCCAATGCTTGACAACACTTTTGGGCAAGAAATTTTTCCTAGTATGCGATCTAAGTCTCCTTTTGCAAAACTTGAGGCCATTTCCTCTTGTTCTATTACTTGTTGAGGCAAGAGACCAACCCTTACCTGGCTATAAAGTCCTCTCAGAGAGTTTTAGAGAGTGATAAAGTCCTCTTTGAGCATCCTTTTCTCCAGATAAAAAACTCCCAGCTCCCTCAGCTGCTCCGCATCAGACTTGTGCTCCAGACCCTTCAAAAGCTTTGTTTCCCTTCCCTGGACACATTTGAGCACCTCAACATCCTTCCTGTAGTGGGGGGCCCAAAACTGAACACAGGATGCAAGATGTGGCCTCACCAGTTACTCATACAGGCCAGGATGCCATTGGCCTTCTTGGCCCCCTGGGCACAGCTGGATCAAGTTCAGCTGCTGTTGACCAGCACCCCCAGGTCCTTTTCCCCTGGGCAGCTTTGCAGCCGCTCTGCCCCAGCCTGTGGCGCTGCCTGGGGCTGTTGTGGCCAAAGGGCAGGACCCGGTACTCGGCCTTGTTGAACCTCACGAAATTGACCTCAGCCCATCAGTGTGGCCTGGTCACACCTGTCTGCAGAGCCCTCCTACCCTCCTGCCCAGCTTGGTGTCATCTGCAAAATGGCTGAGGAAGCACTCCATCCCCTTGATCCCAGGCTTACCTCTAGCAAGTGTGGTTTTATCCCTTTCCCCTTCAAATCCAGTTGAGAAACTGTATCTGACACAGGAACTACTTGAGAGTCTTGCCTAATTGTTGTGTCAATCTGACTTGTTTGTTGAGGCAGCCAACTTCATCCCACTAATGCATTCTGTATCTGTTTTCAATTGCCAGTTTCCGAGCTGTATCTCATGGGGGGAAAAAAAAGCTCTTTTTAAAACACAAACCACACTCTGTGATTAATTCAGATGAATGGCATTATGGAAAGTTAAGAAAAAATGAGCTTTGACTGACAAAGCTTAGTACGATTACTACTTCAATATTTAGCATTCTTCATTTCTTGCTGCCTTCTATTTCCTTTTGGAAAAGCATGAGAAGGAAAAATGGAAAATATCAAAAGCAAGTAAACCCTGATTTGCCCCAATGGATTATTTTGCTTTTATTTTGGACTTTAAAAAATGCAGTTTTATAACAAATTTCTAGCTTTCTTGTCACCTGACCATTTCATTTCAAGGTTACAGTGTAGTAGTTTATGAATATCAAGAAAAAATATCCAAGATTCTGTGAAGCAGTTAACCAGAAGTAAAGTGAGTGAGGCATTGAAACAATGAAGCCTTCATTTTGAAATAGCTGGCTTGTGAATATTCTTGACACAAATATAGTAAAAGTATCTCCAGGTGTCTGGCCTTCTGGTTAAAGTTGAAAGCGTAACAAAGTAGAAATGTGATGACTCTTTCTTGTATTTGTGTTCCTGTAAAGTTCAGTGACCATGAAATGTGTTCTCTGCTGCTACAGGAATAGAGCATCCCTCTGATATGATAATAGGAGTACTGGTAACTTTGTATTGATCCCAATAAAATCTTGAGTAATATTTATTTATGCTATTGCTAGACTTCATCTTTTCATTCATAGAGAAAATAGATGTTGCAAAATATTCACTTAAGTCATCCTCCCCTTTGGAGGTCTCAAAGCATTATTTCCATTAAAAAAAGATTTAATACTACTATGGTAGTCATGTATTAAAATGCTATAAAAGCATTTTTTAATAGTAATATACTGTATTTTTTCTCTCTAAATGAAATTCTGCTCTTAAGCCAGTTTTCAGAAGGAAGACACTAATCTTCCTTGCTTTTTGACCCAACTGACTTGTATAATTGTGTTCTTAGAAATGGTTCCTTTGCAAAACACAGTCAGTGATCCCCAAGAGTGTTGAGCCTACCAGCTAAATTCGTGGTGTGGGACCAGGAAAGGGTGCTGCAGAGAAGAAAAAAGAAAAGACGATGTCTGAAAGTTGCATATTTCAGTTCAATAGTTCATTTTTATTAGCTCTGTATTTTGACATGCACCATGTTAAAATGCAGCCATTTATTTTCTCACGACAAGCTCACATAAGGACAAAATTGGATGAAAGATTAGAACTGATCTTCAAAGAAACTGGCACAATATTAACATATGAATTGAAATCTAATCCATATTTTAGATTACTGAAGAAAACAAGTAAATATGAAGTGCTTGAATGATAATGGGCTCCCAAAATACATTGATGTGGCCCAAGAAGAAACTGGAAATGGACAGCAAATGTTTAGGATTTAAAGATGGCTGAAAAACAAAAATTTATATTTTAATTTCCAAAAGCATGAAATGCATATATTAAAATCTCCATCTATTCCTAGGGAGTCACACTTAGGACAAGTCCAGACTAAAATCCTGATTTGTCTCGTTCTACTTTAGACATGGGAAGAACATCACGAGAGCAAAATTTTACTGATTTTGGATAGCAGACACCTTACAGGATTTGAAACCTGGAGGATTTGAACATTGAAACCAAACCTATATAACTCAGGTCTAAACTTTGAAGCCTCATCTTCAACTCATTCAGTTTAAATCTGATCTGAGCACAATCACTGCCCATCTATCTATAATAGATATAATGAAAACAGATGGGAAACCTCTCCTTACACAAACTCTCCATACAATTCACCAGTGACCTATTACCACTGCAGCTGAAATTTCTAATAAGATTAAATTCAACATCATTGGCACTGAGGAAAGGTCATCTAAAGCCTGAATATGGCTGATAAGCACTCTGACCTGCCCACTGACGTGTTTTATACTGTTGCCAGTTCCTACAACATCTGAACAAATTCCTGAGAAAATAGACTGGCACTACCACAAAACCTACAGTGGAAATATTAAGATTCTGACTTTTTCCCTGCTCCACATGATTGAAAAATTTAATGAAGTTGTATTTGGGGCAATTCAGAAAAGGAAAGGTTATAACTTCCTTTTTGAGCAATTTTCTGGGGAAAAGTATTGTAGAAAATTTATGAAGCATTGTCTTTTGATTGTCAGATTCTGGTTTTATCCAAGCCCAGTTAAGGTCTAGTTGCCTAGCTAAAGAATACCCCAGCATACTTCATAAGTTTTTTTTCTTCAGAGAAATAATGAAATAATTGTCTGCTACACAGCTCTTCATTACATACAAAGTAAATTAGCAACTGGACAATGAATGGAAAATATTAGATTTTGGGTTTTTAGTATTTATTTTTTCAAAGCACATGTGTTTAATGGAGAGCAAAACCAAGGTCTAAAGTATGAATTTATACTATGTAAAAGAAAATAAAAGTGACAATTCTTTCAGTGTGACTGAAATTAAGGATTATTTTTTCTGAGTTACTTTATTTGCAAGTCAGTTACAATCTTACAGGAGTCAGGGAAGATTCTCTTGGTTTTAAAACAGCAAAGACTGGAGAAAAACCTGGCCCCAGAGGACAGGGTTTCTATACTACAAGGAAACTTCCAGTGTGTCACAGGTGGCATCTCCCTTAGCTCTCTAGCTAATCCTACTGCTGAGTTATCAATCCCTACATGAAGTGGTAATACACTCTCAAATTTCCTTTTTCACATTTAAATAAAATGATGCATTTTCTAGAAGAATCAGGCTGAAAAGTTTATCCCTGAACTTAAAGGAGAAAGAAGCTGATGGAAAGATTTTAAACAGCATTTGAGGATTTACCCTGGCCATAGGCAGCAATATTGACCTAACAAAGAATAACCTCATACAAGCTGATAATAAAAAACCCCAACCCTGTCCAGTGTCCAGGGGTCAGCACTCTGCTTAGCTGCAAGGCCGTGTGCAATAAGCCTGGAATAGAAGTGAAGAATGAAACTCTCTGGGGGGGGACTTAACAGCATTACACTGAGAGGAGTATCTGCTTACAAAGGTATTGCAGTTTAAGCAATGAAAAATATCAAAAGAAAGGAAACAACTTTAAAGATATAACTGGAAGAAATGAGGGGCACTCAACCCTGGTATTGACTGCCCTGAACGGCCAGTTCTGGGGCTCAGCTTGAAGGAAACTCAGGACAAAGCTGAGGCCTGGGTCAAAACACAAATGCATAATTTTAAGCATACTGATAGCCCATTAAAGAAATAAGTAAAAACTTTGTAGGCTTGATTTAGTGGCACTGCTTATATATTGAAGTTACTCATGTGCTTAAATGGCTCCCCTGTATTGAGGTCTGAACCTGACCGGTCGTAAGGGAGTGAAATTTGTTACAATCTCTTGGCAGTTTTTTGATCCGCAAGAACAAACCCTAATAGACTCTGAGAAGACTGCAGTAGACAGGTACCATTCTCAGAAAGTTACCAACACATTTATTCCCCTTCACAGAGCCCCAGAATGGCTGAACTTTGAAGGGACTTCTGGAGGTCACCTGGCCCAACGATCCCACTCAAGCAGGGCCATCTTATGGAAAGCCACATCACACTAAAACCTGATCAGGAAGGTCTGTTAATGTAGAAAGGCATTTATGGGGGCATGCATGGAAAGCTGCTTTATGGCTGTTTTCATTTTTCTGAACATAGAAAAATTTTGCTAGTTTAGCATTTTCCATGAACACTAAATTCAATTAAAAGAATAAAATCAGCAGCAAATAGTTGAGGCCAGTATTTATTTCCTAAATCTGTGTTGTCTGTAAAAAGAAGAATCATCCCTTCAGTTTTCTCTACAGTTTTCCTAAACATTTTATAAAGCAATCTGGGAATACTCATAAGAATCTATCATCAGGCTCATGCCCTTGTGCATGTTATTGCTAGCATATTTTCCATCTTGCAAGTGTTCAGAAACGTCAGTTTCCAATAAAATTTTCTCACTGAAAATTGAAATTCAGTTATGGCAGTACATTTCTAAATTGAAAAGTGAACCAAACAGTTTTCATGGCTTTGTCTCTCTGCTAAGTCAGTCTTACAATTTTGGCTTTTAACACAAGAAAAATAAAAGATACGCAAATAAAAGACCTTTGCCTGCTGTTCATATTCTACATTTTCTGAAATACTTAACTTCAAAATCACTTTTGTTCTCTTCCCCTAGTACAATATTGTTTGAGATTCAGTCATTTGAATACCTGATATGTTCATGTTTTCTGTTTGACATTTTTTCCTCTATGAATACTGGATAGGATTTGCTTATTACAATGGTTTGAACTTTAGAAAAACAGTGATATATAAGCAAATCTTCTGATTATTTTCCAGTTTCCAGCAGCATGAGACTTGAAATGTAGATGAATAGCTCTACCAGTAGAGAAGAGAATATTTACTACTGTACATCTTAGAAGAGGCTTGAGTGAATTTGCCTGTAGGAATTAAAAAAAGACAGTTCACAGATAGTAAAGCAGAACAAATGAGAGATACTAGAAAGACATGGTTCAGGGAGATAAGAACAACAATCTTGCTAACAGTAGGTAATTTGCATTTAAATATCAGAAGCTAGAGTGAGCAAATAAAAAATTTCTCACTCTTTTCCCCCCAAGATTAGTGTCAACCAGTGTAAAAATAAATAATGAGATGTATTCTTAACATTGTACATACAAAGGAGAAAATACAGCAGTACAAGTATGTGAAAATTCCTTTAACTGCTATTGGATCATGCACTTTGACATATAGGTTATAAACGCCACTCTGGTAAAAAATCTGTTTATTTGAATTTAGCTCATAGCCCTTTTTCCAAGGAAATTGTAAGGAGAAATAATGGATTAATGAACACACATGGGAAAACAAAATACCCTTGCCCAAAAACTCCCCAAACCCAAGAAAGCTTGTTGGTGGAAAGTTGAATCCTACCATGTGTTGAAACACTCTTTATGTGTGAAAGATTAGAAAAATTTGCAGTGAGTCTTGTTGGACCTATATTAAAGCTCATAAAATTACTAGTTAAGGCACACACAGCTTTTTGAACGTAATCTTCCTCTTCTTGGAGTGGGATTTCCCATCCTGCTGACATGTTAACTTGCACTATTTATTTTACATTGTCTTACATTTTCCATCCTTGCATCCATATGCAAAACACAGCTTTCAAGTCTATTCACTAAAATCAATCAGGTCGCAATTTTTCTCAGGTCATTTGCTCCTCAAGCACAAATTATGAGTAGGATCATTTTGCTGCTCTCTTAGAGCCTGATGCTTAACATGGTAACAGAGTTTATCTGTGGAAGTATCTATTTACCATGCTTAATCAATCAAATAAAGATACGTTAATCAGTTTGCTTCTCACAGCGCAATTAGGCTGATCTCCTTGATCTTGTAACAGTAACTAAGCAAGCAGCTGCTCTAGGGCTGTTTTTATTTAAAACAAGGTTTCATTTTGCCTTCTAATTCTGACCTTGGGTATGAGGTAAACCTCAATGCATAGTAAAATCTTTTACTGGACATCTTATAACTTTATATTTTTTATCCTATACATTAAACAATTTAGTGAGTATATATTCTACCTGTGACACTGGAAATCATCCTAATTTAGTTCCTTCCCTTCTTTCTGATCTGTTGAGTGACTCTGTGAGCCACTGGGGCCCTAAACTGTATTTCCTGTTGCTGATTTGAATGTTTTGCTGCACAGAAAATCCTATTGAGTATTAAAGAGCTGCATCTGGGCAGTAATTAACTGCTACCAAGACCACATATGTAGATAATTCAGATGACTGAAATACAAATAATAGTATCTAACTTAGGTCAACTTCAACATTTCTGACTACCTGCAAAGCAAATGCAATAATGGATCATGTTCAAAAATTCAATTTTTATCGTTCAGAGCATTCCTGGTATTTTTTTTAATTGAAAAAAAGTGGTAGATACTTGCATCAGAAATTTCTGTCTTACCTAGTTCCATATATTCTCATAAATGTTCTTCATAGGAAATTTCCAGCAACTCAGTTGATCCTCAAATGATACTGAGAGAGGTTCCCAGCTCATGGGTGTAAAAAAATCTAATTCTCTCCATGGTTTCACCTAAATTTGGATGAAGACTCATAGTCAGAGATTATGGATCTGGAAGAGAGAAGCAGCTAGCTATTCTCTCCATGTTGTGCTGATTACAGATGGAAACTTTTCCTGACATATTTTAGAACAACGGAAACTTTATTTTAAAGAATGCAATGGAATATGGACCCTGGGCTGCTTGACTGCACCTTTCCCTCTTTATTTGCACCTATAACAAAGATTTCTCTCTTTCTTGAACATCCTTTGTTTGACTAGTAGAGAGATTGGGGATCCAGGCATTGGGTACATCTTTTTTATTGTGAAGAATATTAGGATTTATTGATGGTTTAGGAGAATATTGACCTTGGCATCTCCTCAGTTAATATTTAACTCTTGGGTCAATAGATCTGGATAGTCACTTATTCAGAAGTCACTATCAATTTAATTGTTATTGGCAGTACATACTGTAAAAATCTTTGGAGACTGATAATTGAGTATTTGTTACCAGATGCTATGAAGAATATCACATTAAAAACCTGATATAGTGATGACAAAAATTATCTTGTCATAAAATTTTTGTATATAGCACCATGAGTTGTTGAATGGAAAAATGCTAAAAAACAGATATTAATTGCTAGTATGTGTTTGGTTCTTTCATTTCTTCTCTTTGTTTAGATCAGTAGTACCAGAAATTTTTTCAGTGAATAAGAATAACCCAAATTTCTGTTTCTCATTAAAAATGATTACATGGTAATTAAATGAGCACATAGCCAATATTTCAAGGGAGGACAAGCACTTCTTTGTCAGTCTGCCTGGAAATCTGTTAAGTATAATCAAATTCTGAAACTTTTTGTTTTTAATCTTTGCTCAGTTATCACATACCAAGCACACTAAAGGCATTGATCCCCATCTGTAGATAACATAGTAAGGCATCTGATACCAACAGTATCCGCTTCTCCTTTTGGTGTAGCTTGATACCATGGTCCCAGCCACAGGGAAAGGAGAGGGATCTGAGCTGCCAGCTCTCTCTATTCCCAGCACCAGGAGCTATGATCTCCTGGCTGACGAAGCACGCTTCAGCTGTGCAGGATTTATATGAGATCTCTGTAGTGGGTCACCTACCAGTCAACCACCTAGCTGCTTTCAACAGTGGAGGGGCACTGGACTGGGTACAGAGATAATTCTTCATACTCAGCATTTGATTTTCTCCTTCAAACCCAGTATTGCATTTTTGTTCCTCTTCTTTGACACTGAGGCTGCTCATGGGAGTGACACAGAGACCTTCATGATTATAAGGCCCCAGAACTTCCTCACCAAGTCCCTTAGAGGGGCTTACAGGCTTTTTATGTACCCTGAGCTGGTCACAAGGGGAAACACCAACAAAATATTCTTAAGAAGGCAAAACAAAAAAGCTTCACTGGTAAACTTCAGAAAATCAGGGAATTTTGGCAAATGTTTAAAGCAACATTCAATCAATATAAAGCATTTCAGAAAGCATTAACTTAGCAAACTCCAACACATCCAATCTTAAGTTACTCAAACTTTGAGAGGAAGAAATTAGAGGAAAAAAGATAAGAGATATAGAAAAGAACAAATACAGCTTCCTGTTTCTGGTGGTGTTTTAGCTGATATGAAGTCCACGAGAACATAGGGTCAAGACATATAGTTGTGTTGAGCTCTGGTTTAAGCCCAGTTTGGCTTTCCTGGGCCCTCCCCACAGGTGGAACTTCTGGTTTGGTGGCCACTCAGGAGCTGGGTTAGGGATGCCAGTGGTGGGCTGTGGAGCATTCCTGCTCAGGGATGTGGCACAGGTGGGATGTATTAAGCAGGGCACTGCCTTGCAAAGGAAGACTTAACTGGCCCCTTTCCCCACACATGCACCTGAAATGTTTCAAGCCAGAAATCCTTCCAGTTCCTCACAATGACTAATGACTTGAATAAAAGCATGTATTTCGTACTTTCCAATTTTGGCTCATTAATAGGAATTCACTTTAAGTTCTGCTTCTTGGAAATGTCTTTCAGTTCGATTTTTTTTTAACGTGTTGTAAAGACAGGCATGCCCCTTCTGAGATTGCTGGAGGCTTGGGTACATTACTGTGTCCTGCAAGAACCCAGTAAGGTGTGCTTGGCTCTTCTGAAGAGCCCCTCTGTGCAGCAGTGACAGACTGATACCTTTGGGAGTAGCAAGAACATAAATTGTCTTACACAGAAAAAGACAAGGATGGCAACACGTGCTTCTGTTTTCATTTGGGCACTCAAATGTGTCTTGTGGTTTGACACTCTTTCTCTTAACTGCTTGTGTAGTCCTATGATGGATAGGAAATAAAAATGAAGAAGAAAGAACTTTTCTGGGGCTAGAATCACTCCCTGCTGATGGTCAGATACCTGATATATTATCATACATTAGTGCCTCCTATACAGTAGAATACATATCATTCCTGGCATGGCTTTTGCACCAGCTTCATGATTAAATAGCACTCAGGATGAAGATACAAACAATTAAACAGGTGGCAACAGGCTGATTCAAGAAAAACAAAGATTTTGTTATATATATATATATATAAAAAACCTAATATATATATTAAGGCACACAAATGTCTTTATAAATAGAAATCAATTGGTGTTCTAAGATGCCTTCTGATACTTTATGCATTAGTATGATGGACTGCATCATGTGTATGAGTAATTATTTAAATATATGAGTATGCATATATTTAAATAATTTACTTTTGAGATTATATAAGATTTCTGAATTCAAACTGTGCTGATGCCAAACCTATAATGATACTGGCCAAGTCAAGCTCTGACAGCATTGAAGCCTTAATGATGTGGTTAATGCTGAAGTGATGTAAATGTAAGGTCTAAGAAACAGAATAGGGTATTTTAAGGATCAAGCCAAAATACACAGGTAGTTAAAGTTCACAAATGAAAAGGTACATAATGCATCTGTGGAGATAAAGGAGCATGACTGAGAGACAAGTTTTCCTTCAGTTCTTTGTTTTTTTATTTCCATCCAGACAATAGTGTTTAGAATATAAAGGAAATAGCCTTTATAATGTGTTTTTCTCCTTTAAGCCTCAGTTTTGAAAACACTTGATTACTTAAATCTTGCCTAAATTTAGATCAAGGATCTCAAAAACAATCTAGCGTACCTATTCTCCAAGAGTATTGCCCCTGTAAGTGCTTATAATCATAGCACACTCTTCTGTTCAGCCTAAATCTCCCTGGATGCCCAACTGTAGTTGTTCAGTTGCACAGAATAATAGGAGATAAGCTCCCATATCTTCCCTAAGAGTGCTTTGATATGGGCACCCATCTCTGGCAAAATCCCTGGAGACACTGCCAACATTAAAATGGGCAGCAGTGATGCTCTCCCACTACCTTCTCAATTGTTTTAAAATGATTTAACGATGAGGAGTTGTCCACCGAGGACTTGGGTTCTGTGTCCATGCTTCATGGAGCCTTGAACTTACAATAGTGGATAGCTTATTTTTCATTTCTGTTGTGCAAAAATACAGTATTCTTGTAATAACTCTGACAGCTTTCTGTAACTGCTGGGATGAGTCTAATTAAAGAATGGGTATTTACCTGGCTTATCTTTAATAGCCAAGAGATGTAAAAGGCTTATGCAACATGATAAAGAAAAGAAATGTAGCTGCTTTGGAGAATAGGGAGGACAAATTTCCTTCATCAGCCTCTAAATAGTTGAACAGCCGCAGTATGTGAGGACCCAGCAGACATTTTAAGATGAGGGAGAGCAATTAAGTGTTGACTAAGATGGCATCAGGCAGCTGATGGGTTAAACAAACCCCAATGTGTTATAGTTACCACATGTGGTGGCACTCAGTGAAATTGCCCTTGCACATCTGAAGCCATGTGTCAGTGCCTGATGTAGAACACTTGTCCTGCTCTTCTCCCTCTCCTAACACTCACCTGGCTCAGTAATTGTCCTCAGCAGAAACCCCTCTGAACTGGGCTGGCACAGTACTCTTGCAGGTGGATATAATTAAATCTGCTCCTTTTAAGCAGGATTCCTAACAATGCTGCAACTGTATTTGTTTAAATCTGACATTCTAACTTTATGAGGAAAGTGTTCTTTCACTCCAGCTGGCAGTGTGGTATGTCCAAGGTGCTTCTTCAGCTGGCTGACATGGGCATGACATGCTCTGCTAGCACTGACAGCACAGCAGGTCTGCCTGCAGCAGTGGAATATCAGTTACCTGGGAGCTGAGCAGCTCACACTGCATTAGATCTGCCACACTTGTCATTTATGATACAAGACTTTCATACTTAGAGGGCTCAATTCAGATTTAGTTGTATAAACAGAACTCATGGCTTCAGAAAATCCATTCAAACAGGACGAGCAGGTACCTAGTTGCCTGGTCTACTTCTGGACATTTAGGTCCTGCGTTCTTGACTTACACTGGTTTGCCTTTGACAGGAGGGGAGCAAAGCATGCTGATGCAAGAGACTGCCTGGAATAATATTCAGTGTTGTGTTTTCAGGATTTTCACTTCTTGGGTCACTGCTTTAATTACTGAACTAAAATGTAAAATACCCAGCTCAGCAGCCCTGGCCCATTATGTTCTCATCCTCAGAAGAGGGCTGGGTGATCTGGATGACAAGCAGATGAACGACCTTGATCTATCCTACCAACTTCTACTCTGCATGGACACTTGATTGTAGGCCAAGTGACTTCCCCTCTGCAGGTTTTCAGCAGCACTGTGAGAGCACAGAAATCGCAGGCAGATATTTTAGGCATCATGGGCTGCCCCCAGAGCCAAGTGTTTACCTTTTTGGTGAGATAATCTTATGTTAGGAACTTCTGTGGGTGAGCAGGGTTCTGCTTGGAAGGGATGTGACCAGCAAGCACATATGTGTATGTACATCCCAGGAAGCAAAGCTTTAGTCACATTTCAAGGAGGACATCCCCTTACAGGACCCTGAGGATGAAACAATCCTGCAGCCTCCAATTTGGATCTTGGCATTTCACTCTTCACATCCCAGAAAGCAGATGGAGCTCAGGAAATCTCCCAATCCTCATAATCCCCTCCTTCTCTGAAGCCTGCAGGAGTCCTCGGGTACTGTTGGGATGTTTCTGTTTAAAACAGCAGGGTCAATATTTTGCTCTGGTTTGTGTATGCTCACACCACTGCACTACTAAACCCTTGTGAAACTGCTGTAAGCAACATGATCATCCAGCATCATGAGCAGATCTTTTCTTTCCCCAAGGAGAAACTTTTCATGTGTCTTTGAAGATTATTTGATAAATAATATGCATACTGTGAAATCTGTGCTTGGTAAAAATGCTGAAGGTGTGTTCCGAAGGAAAAAAGAGTGGGGTTTTCTGACAGTGCCAATGAATGGTTGTGCTGGGTCTGAGCCTGCCTCTGGATGTCCTGCCTTCCCAAGCAGTGAGCATGCATGTGGCATCCAGTGTTCCCACAATACAGTGCAGTCCCTCCCAAAATTTGGGACGTGCTAGGGAGCTCCTAGAATGCAAAGATGATTTTGCTGTGTTGAGTACATTAGGAATTGCTTCAACAGGAGCAGAAAACTTTGGCGCTATTCCCAAACAAGATTCTCTCCCTAATTTTAGGTATGGAAGATGCCCTCATTCTGGAAACAGCCTTTCACAGGATGGTCTGTCAGGAGCTTTCTTGTGGAAGCTGAACTTTCCAGGAACCAAAATGGTGAAATGGCAGGTTTAACTACAGTAGAAGTGTTGCAATTACACTGTGTTTCAACACCTCTTCTGTCACCATCCTGAGTACCTGGCCTGGGGAGATAACAGCTGTTCCCAAGACACTTAGAACTGAAGATCTTTAGTTGTAGTCTTTCCTTACGAGGAGTGAAAAGAGTGTGATAGTGACAGTTTTTGAATTTGTAGTGAAATGTGTTCTTGCGAAAGCACCTGCTAGGCAGAGCAGGAGACACACATCTCTTTGAGGAGCACTGTAAGGCTTTGTTGCTGAGGCAACATGGTACATGGGAAATGGAGATTCAACTTTTAAAACCAGGGCAGACTTTCCATGCATCCTTGGGATCCTTAGGCATTGACTCAGTAAAGCAACTTGGTTTTCTGATGATGTGATTATAGTGTGTATTTAAAGACGTGATCAGAGGAGGACTTTTTGCTGTTCACATACTTTGACTATTTTATTTGTAAGACATGTAAGATCCTTAGGACCAGAACTGTGTCTCACTGTGTGTTTGTTCAAATGCCCAAAACAAAATAGGTCTGTGGTCAGGTCCCCAGGTGCCAGCATAGTCCATAAATTAATGGTAGTGGTAAACACACAGAAAGCTCATTTGAGTTAATGGAAAAACATCTTTATCATTTTATGTGTTTGTATTTTCCTTTGAAAAGCCAAATGTAATAATAAAAAACTCCACTCTACATGAGTTCAAACAAAATTTAATGCCTAGATTGTCAACAGATCCACTGGATCATGTGCTCCTGCTGCCAGGGCTTTGCCTGTCATGGCTTGGAGTAGTCATGTGCTTGAGGGGGCTGGAAGTTGTGTTTCCATGGTTATGTAGCTCCCGACTTTCTTTTAATAACCCAGACAAGAGATTTGTTAATGTTCACTACTGATAATGGGAAATTATACAAAAAAAATTTTTCCCAAGTGCTTTGTTTTTTGTTCTGCGCTGTAAAAAGGATGAGGTGAAAAAATAACAACAATTCCTCCACATAACCAGGAGCTACGTAAAACCAGTAAAATGTGACTTTTATGTGATTGCTTATGAGCAGCTCAAAAATTAAGGCACAGTGGACCTGTTCCAGCTGTAAAGGAACCTATCCCAGTTGAGAGTATTTACCCTTGGTGGCAAATTTGTGAAGGGTATCATGATACAGGAAAGGTTACTTTGCAGTCAATGGTCCATTCTTTTCCTGTGATTGCATCACATCCCAGGAAATCCAATAGAAATAGACACTACACCTATGAATAATATGTTGAGAGAGGCTTTTATTCATCTTCTGCATAAGGGTATATCAAGATCTTTATTTTCTCTGGTCAATTGAACAGTAATTGATGCTAATGCTAGAACATGAGGTTACCAATAAGGCTCTCAGAGTTTTTAAAAGTTGTGCAGTGGGGTGAGTATTCAATGTTAATATCAATTATATTTTCTATGTTGAAAGGGCAGTTACAAAGGAAATAGATTGGCTTTGTTCATACACTGAAGTTTGCAATTTGTTAGGGAAAGATGTGGTCTCAAGATCTGAATATCTATTTTAAAATAAGAAACAAAACCAAATTCACACAAACAAGTTAGCAACTTCTATTTTTCCAGTTCAGAAATGTTCTGATAAATATGAAAATATATTCTGAAAAAGTAACATTGAAAAACTGAATACCATAACTGTCAAAGTTTCTGAGAACTGGCGGCAAAAACAGAATTGGGAAGTTCTGAATTGTACTATCAACATCATTATATACCCTGGTGATCTTTGCAATGCCACTTAAGTGAAAATGTGAATATTTTTCACCTTGATTTTTAGAGGAATTGAAAAACAAGTGTAATTTTAGCTAAGGTTCTTTAGTAACCTCATCTTTACATGGAGCTATAAATCGTATTTGAAAATTATACTTCATGTATCTGATTTTAGACAGACACATATGATTTTCTTACCTATATGACATAATTTTCTAAAGTAATAGTGATTAATGATTGACAATAAGGGGTCATTTTCAAGTACAACTTCTTTTTCCTGTGGCTCAATTCAGGGTTTCTATACAAGGAGTTACAGAATGGCAAAATAATATTTGATATCATAATTCTTTCAAATTACTATCATAATATTAAAGGAATTCAAGAAATGCAGATCCAGCTACTCTTTTAGATCACGATTTGATTAGACACTTGAAAAAGAGCCTGATTTATAGCCTATAAGCTGGATCATTAAAATCAGTGGGTTTAGTGAGAGCCTTAAGTATTAGTGACCATCCATAGCAATTACAGGAGTGAAGCAAGTACTTAAATGCAGGTGTATCATATTAAATCCATATTTCTGTAGTGATATAAAATGAACATTATCAGAGCCTGGCTTAAAAGTTGCTGATACTGTTTTCAGTAGAAATAGAAATGTTTTTATTACATTGAGCATATTAAAAGAGGTAGATCTTTCAAGGTTATTTCATAGATAGCTACTTGTGGCTCAGAATAGGTTCTTAAAACTTTTAAAAGTAAGATTATCCTTTACTGAAAGACAAACTACAATAACAGTGATCATATGTGATTACTGAAAATGTTTAGTAACTTTCTTAGAATGCTTAAGTTTATTAGTCTTCAGCACAAAATGAAAATCATTATTCCAACCTCTGTGGTACTGAGACCTTATATGTCATGTGCAAATATTTACAGTTCTAATACCTCCTACTTCCAGACCTCAAGGCCATCTGACTTAGTACAGAATTTAAATACAATGTCTCAGGTTAGGACCTGTATTACTTTTCCATGATCTGGGGATGTCAAATCAATAACTGTGTACTTAAAGCTGTCACATTTTAATCCATGTGTCAGCTGTGAGGTTGTGAAACCTTAAATATACTATAACATTATTTCCCCAAATTATAAAATTTTGATTGAAAGCAATTTTGAATTTTTAAAGTTTCTGTTTCTCTTTTTGCTGGATTTAAGAGTGCAAAAATGATCATTTAAAATGCAGAAATGGTTATGTGCCATGTTACATGACAAGAATGCTACCAAGCGTCACAACATTTTCTGAGGATAGGATGGGTCAAGAGCCAAGGAAAGAAATAAGGGTATCTCTAGGCTGCAGTTTCAGGTAGATAAATAGATATGTGTAGGGAAAATATTGCTTTTGAGTCCAAGCACTAATGTCCACTCTTTCTAGAAGAACAGACAGGAAATATGTCTAGGTCAGAGGCATCACTAGATTATATATGCAGAGATTTAAGTTTTATTCTAGTCTGAGACCCTAAAAGAAGCATTACCCTAAAAAGTAAAGATGGGGTTGAAGACACGTGGGAGCTGCAGAGAAGGGTACTACAGAGGTGATGCTTGAGCTGACCTGTGGGTCCCCCATCGAGCCTCATTAATGTGCTCATGCTGAATGGAATTCATTGAAGTGATACATTTGATCCTGGGAGAAACCTTCCTTTTCCTTGTGTCTGAAAGTCACATTAGAGTTGGTAAATCTCACAAATTAAAGGATATGGTCTGTTAGAATTTCAACAGGTAGAGCAGAATTTGTTCCCCACCTCAGACTACTTGCAATCTTGAATTATTTTTCTCATAAGAAACAGAGCTTGCAGCTGTGGCTCCACTCAGCATGTGGGTGGATTTGTAAGTGGTTCTTCTCCAGTCATGAAACTCCATAACCAAAAGCCAGTCTTTATTTTCCTGGGTTCACACTAGTTTCAGGGCTCAGTGCACACATGAATGTTTTCCCAGGGCCAAGGCTGCAGGAGGAATATGTGGCTGTGGTGGGGGAGAAGAGTGCTACTGCCCTGTTCAGAAGGGCAAAGCATGGAAGTTGGCTCCACCCTGGGTGATTCAGAAATAAGAGATGGTAGGAATGGCTGTGCCAGTGCAGATCCAAGTGCCACATGGTCCAGAGCGGTATTTGCAGCAGTGGACAATTCTCAATTTCCTTGACACGTACCAAAACCAGGACAGTGTATCCTCACTCAAGTTTATCAGTTTTTGATTCAGGTATTTCACCAACTCATATTGACAAAGGACTGCTGGCATGTGTCTGTTGGTACCACATAGAGAGTAGCTCTGGTTGGAGCTGAGTTAACTGTCCAAGTAGGGACTTTAGGGTGTTCTGGGATCACATGGGATTTAGAAGATACCCCCATCTCCTGTGGGTCCTATTATGCTTAGGTGTTTCTTTCCTGGCACAATTCTTATTGCTGGCACCACTTTGAATTTCTCTGAGGACAAGGAGCCAAAGAACATAAACATTAGGACATTACAGTGCTCAGTGTTACAGTGTCTATTTGATTTTATTTTTCCTTGGAACAAGCTGTACCTCTAATGAAACAAACCTGATAATAAATATCCTGTCTCCTGACACAAACATTAATTACTTCTTCAAATGAGCAGGTTTTTTAGTCCAAGTACTGAGTACTGAGACCTAGTTCTAAATCAAAAGATAACACTCTTCTCTTTGAAGAGGACCAGAAGCAGAGTAATCAGTGACAAGGACATAATTTACTAAGAGAGAAGTATTGTTTGAGCTGCTCTGAGAAAAGAAACATTCTCCAAGGCCAGATTCAACCAAGCTTTTAAGTACTGATCAACACTGAAGAATTTTGTTTAATGAAACATTTCACATGCTTAACCTGAGAATTTTATAATTACCTAGCTGAGCTGGAGTCAAGAATACTTTTCAATCAATAGTATAATGAAGAGCTTAAGGGAAGCCTAAGAAGTATTTTCTACTAGTCAAGGAGGATCTTGAACAACAGATGCAGAAGCCAATGTAAAGTCCTGAAGTCCAAAGAGATGATGGTCTAAATTACAGTTTGGAAGGAATTATATAAACTTGACAAAGAAATTTGTTAATTTTTAATTGGGAAAAGTTAGTGGGTGTTTCAGAACTAATAAACAGCAATTTGTAAAATAATGATTTACGCATCTCTGTCACAATAGACTTAATCAAGCTGTTCAGAGAGCTCATGGAGTTCATAAAGCTCTGGTTTTTGCTACTGAAAAAGCTGATTCTGGCATGTTTACTAAAGAGAAGATACTGAAAAAATCAATAATATTTAATGTGGGAAAATATAAAAATATACAATACACAATTTCAAAACATATTTTTATATTGAAAAATTACAAAACAAATTTCTCTAAATAATTGAAAAATTCTGGTTGAATAAAAAATAAGGAAAAATAATTTAATTAACCTTTATTTTACAAAAAGATGTAAATATAAACATCGTTTAAAAGCACAGATTTCTTCTATTGATGTTTTCCTGTGGACAATGCTTCTCTTATAAAGAAAGGTCATTCAATATCAAAGCAATTTAATCTTCTTCCCCCTTCCAGATATGTAAAGCTATTAATGACCAGTATGCCTTTACATCATGTCCCTACCTCAGCTATGCAACATTATTTATTTCATGGCACAGCGATCTCTCCTTCCTACAGCTATCCACAGCCCCCCTGGTGTTTCAAAGGTTACACAGTCAATTTGAGAGCTGTCTTTAATGCAGAAAAAATCTGGGTAGGAATTTTAAATTAGTCATTGTTAGCTCTTTATTTACTTAACCTATGTGTGCTGATTTGGAAGATGTTTGTAGATGTCTCCAATATTTATGCTTCCAGGTTTGATCTTTTTTGCTTGTTGTTGTGGTCCATATGCAAAATCTAATTGAATGTTTTGGTTTACATTATGGTTAGTCTCTCATTTAAAAAGAAAAGAGATACAAAGATATTATTTCACGAATAACAAAAATTAAATTGGACACATCTTATCTTCAATCTTTTGCTGGAGCACCTGGAAACTGTAAGTCTTGTCACCTATTTTCTGAAGCCAGGGCAGCCCCTTTGGCTGTGGTTCCTTTGGTAACAGTGTTGATTTAAGCTGTTCTGGTCTCTGCTTGTTCTGTGTCTGTACTAACCTTTGTTATGGCAGCATAGCTTTTGTGGCGCTGATAACCAGTAGCAAAAGAGTAGTTTTGTCTGGAGGATTGCTGGATTTTCTTTCAGAGTTATTTTGACCATGGGTCCACTCCATCAGAAGGGTCACTGCCCTTTTCAAACAGCAATTGCTGTTTCAAAACTAGTAAACAAGTGCAACTGAGGGGAGGTGGTGTTTCAAATGCTGTTATGAGCAAAGGGTAGCACACTACATATATGTGAATCCAATGCTTTATAAAGCATTATATAATGGAGGTCTCAGCAGCCTAATTCAAGTATCATTATTACTCTGAATCTATTTCTGATCTGAAAAAGAAACTAATTAGGCAATTAGAGTGCTTCTCTACAGAAAAGATCTCAATAATAGTGATACAATTGAAATATTAGTGCTCAGTTCTTGGTTTTCGATGCTTTTCTTGAGGAATGCTTACTCTTGAATTTCTCCTCTGAACTAACAGTCCACAGCTTTGTGCTGCTAGAAAGGATAAGACCATAAACCATCAAGGCCCAGATCCTTCACTGGGAAGAATCCAGTGCTGGTCTTGCCAGTTTCTTCCTCCTTAATTTGCCCATTTTTATACACTTTTTAACACACACCTTTCCTTTCATTCATGGTTTTGCAGCTCCACATTACATCTGTGCTTACTCTCTATGGTTCACTTTGTGTTAGATACTGCTGTTTTCTTCTCTTTGTCACTGTCAAACCCAGCTTTGTCTAGCTCCTGGTCTGCATTCCTTTGCCTACTGGTGGGTGGTTTATATCTCCAGACACCTCAGTGCCAGCCTGGGCCCACCTCTTATCATTCCAGACTTGCACTTTTATATGCTGCATCCTGCCTCTCCACTTCCCAAGGTCTTTGCTATTGTATTTTTCTATGTTACATTGTTGTGTTAGAGGTGTAAGTATCTCATTCTACACAGAATAACAGCTTGTTACAGCTATCTGCATAAAACCGTGGTTGTACTACATAAAGATAAGCAAAAGTAGAACAAATTAGCCACAGAATTGCAGGCAAGTCAAGAAAAGTGCAGGCAGAGCAGCCCTGGAAATCCTCCGTCCTTATGGCTCTCATTTAGCAGTGGCAATGTTTTGCTGCAGGGCTACAGGTTTACAGAGGTGAGGAGGCAATAAATGAGAAGCTCCTGGGTTAGGGACTGTTGAAGTCAGCTCTGTGCAAGAGAAGATTGCCATGGCACTTTGGTTTTAAATCTATCTGTTACAAAACCTAGTAGACGGTCTGTATTAATATATGTGCTACTGATTTTGCATCAGCTCATGCAGACTAAATATGTTCTAATTTCCTGGTAGAAAAGCATTTAATAGACACGGAAATGGTGTGAATCCATTGGCCAGTCAGGTTGAAGAACTTCTTTCAAAGCCCTCTCCCTCTGAGGTGTGTGTTGCCACTCTCCCTTGTGACAGTACCAGCAGTTGCCCAGCCAACAATCAGGGACCTCATCCAGCTGAGCCCATCGAGGTGAGGGACTAAACTGAACCAAGACCCTGGCCTTGCTTCCACCTCAGTTACAAAAGCTTGGGAGATTAGGTGAGGTAGCTGAAGTAATTCACCAGGCTCGGGGTAATGATGGGACTGCTTGTTCTGGCAGATTCCCAAAACGCTGTGGCATTCCTCCCAAAGCCTTACAAGAAGGTATAGAGGATGGCTTTTTGGCTACCACACCATCTACCTGGAAGCTTATTCCTGCAGACACTCGCCGAGTGGCTAGCTCTGAGGTCGAGCTCTGGGCAAGTCTTTGCCAGCTACTGTGGCAAAGGACACTCGTCGATGGAGCAGCGGGAGGTTGGGCAGGAACTGTGGTGAGGCTTGCTTCAACCACCGTCGACAAAGGCGCTGGGAAGAAGAAGGAGGCAAGGGAGGCTTTTCGGGGAGACAGAAGCAGTTTTATTGACGATCGAAGGAGAACTCTGAAAAAGCCTTGAGAAGCCCCTGACAGGGGGCGAGCACACAGAAGTAACCAATAGGGACATGGCAAAGGGGAGGAACCGAGGCGGGGAAATATACACTGAGACCAATGGGAGAGGGGATAGGCGGGGAGGCTGAACCAGGGCCAATTGAAAAACAATGGCATAACCAGGGGAGGAGAGGCTGGCGGCCATTGCAGACGTGCAAGGTGTCACCTCTTTCCCGCCAGGGCCAATGGCTTTTCCCGCCAAACTGCCTGAGGGCTGCCTGAGGGCGGCCATGTCAAGGCGGGCATCCATTTCATGGTTCCTGGGCCCCTGGGGTGTTCAGCCATTGGACCTTTTGTCCCGTGGGGTCCAGCACACCCTGGCAGGAGCCGTGGCTCACCACAACAGCTTATGGGCATTTTCAGTTGAGTTTCTTTACACTGTATGTGTTTTGTAGATATAAATACTCAGCTATGTCTTCCTTGTACTGTTTCTCTACTCTTTTTTTCAGGACATGACATATTAAAGCTGGCTCGAGGCCTGTTAGCAACAGATCAAAATATAGTAGCTAGATGAGGGAATAACTAATCTTGTCTAAAAATAGCATGTCAGTTCAAAAATGCTGAAAAAAAATGCTGGATGCACTTTGCATTAACTAGGGATTCTCCATAGCACAAATCAAAGACAAATGCGATATGAAATGTGGGCATTAAAAATGCTCTGGGCTGTATTCTAAAAATAGATTATCATCTTAAGATATAACTGTATATGGATGCTATTTTGAACCACAGTGTAAGTACTAGGGGAATATTACTCAAAATTCATGCTGCCATGTGCCAAATCAAATATTCTTTAAATGGCTCTAGTGATCTAAGCAAAGGACTAATGTGTGAGCAAGGCATGTCTCCAAGAAAGGTGATTCTGAGTCAGCAGCTCACTGAGTCTTACCACTAAGAAAAACCCAGTCCTGCTCTCCATCTGTGATGACTGCTGGGTGTAATGTACAGCCTATGGAAGAGGCTGAATTTCAAAAAGAATGACATTAAGACTATCTGTTATTTCTTTTAGAGATTGGAAATGTGAAGTAGAGCTATTAGCAAATGAAATGTGGGTTTGTGGTTTACATGAAAACCGTTCTGTGGTAAAAGCCCTTCAGCCCTTACTCTTCATTAACAAACACAAGGAACACATTTCAAATCCACTGCATTAAAAAGATCTTAGAACCTTGGCAATGAGGGGTCAATGTACCAGTACTGTCCTGTTCTTCCCAGTATCCTGCTACTTGAGATACACTCTTTGTTGGCAAAGCTGACTTTGAAAGTTTCTCTTCCCCTCTGTCAGAGCAAGATTTGACTATTTATCATGCTGTCCTGGCACAGTCAGCTGTGTTTTCAGCTGTGCCAGTTTAACTATTTGCAGTGGTGTACTGTACACAGGTGCACAGATATTTGGCTGTAAAAACCCAAGAAATGTTTTATTCCTGGAGTGGTGTCTTTGACCAGATCCCCTTCATGAGCTTGGGCCAGGGGCAGTTGCCCTGGCACAGCTGTGCTACACTGCAGTGAAAATGGAGTAACCAATGGCAGAATTTCAATCATATTCAGCAAGTCCTTCCTCCTCATCTTTTTATTATTTCAGAAATAACATCTTTTGCTTCAGCTGGGGTTTGTGTGTGCTTGTTTTACCAGTAAATTTGGTGTGGTGAAAGAATTTTTAATATAATCAAAAGCAACAGTGAAATCAAGCCAGTGGCAAAATACTTGTGGATTAAATAAGCTTGGGTTTCCACTCAGAATAGATGTTAGCTCTGTATTATTATTATTATCATCACCATAATCTATTCTACACTCTTGAATTAGACATGCCATAAGGCTTTCCTGAATAAATTTGCTTGAATTAAATATTTTTTCATTAGGAAAAAAAAAAAAAGCAAACCTACAAGCTAACAATATATCTAATATTAATATTGTTAGGTTATCTTGGTGGTTGCTTAAACCTCTTCTAAAGTTCTCACCTTCTTTTATTTCTGAATCTGAACTTTCCTTGCTTCAATTTGCAGTCCCTGAATCTTCTTTTATCTTTATTTATGAGGTTGATGAGCCAGCTACAATCAGATTGTTACCCAAATTAGAATAAACAGCCCGTAATCAAACCACTTATTTTTTTTGTTTTTAAACATAATGGATTCAGACCTTTTGAAAATTTTGTTGCAGGCAATTTTTTTCAAACATTCAATCATCCTGAATCCTCTCCATTCTTTAGCTCTTCTTCAATCTCTGTGGCAGCAATCAAATATTCTAGTCAGTGGTTAACTGCTGCTAAACCACTGATATAATGTCTCTTCACAAATTCAATATTTTCTTCTTATATGTGAGAGAACCACACTAATCTGTTCACCCAATGCACTCTTGAAGGCAATCAGGTAGTTGGGTAACAGTGATTGCTCCTGCCTAACTTTGATTAGTAATTGCTATTGCTTGTAGGGCCAGGAAGATGCCCCATTTTCTGCTCATGGAACTTGGTCTCTACTTTCTCTGTGAGCACACTAACCTACCCATGAACCAGGTCCAAACTAGATAATTCTTGAAGAGTCACCCTGCACTGTAGAAGTGCTTTTATCTCCAAAGCTTTCTTTTAAAGTATAACATCTTAAAGAAAAAAAAAAAAGGGGGATATAAAATAGAAAAAAAAAAGAGGAAAGAATAAAGAAATAAGGCAATTGAGCAAAACTTATTTATGAGGCGCTTCATAAACCCACACGGAGAGTGTATAACTTCCTTGTACCTTCTCTTTTATTCCTCTACTGCACCCTGACTAGTATATTCTGGGCATGACTATCTCTAGGCTTCATTTCTACACTTCTTTTGACTATTAGAAAAACCAGAGATGAACATAAATCCTTGTCCTTGCATACTCTTCTCAAATATCTCACATGGAGAGATATTACCTGCTTTTGTTCCCTTCTACTCTTCCAGTCCAATGCGGAATAAATAGACATCAACACTCAAATGCAGAGTAGGAGTAATATATTTTGTAATTATCTGAAATCCATTAGCATTTCCATTTTCTACACCTAATGCTGTTATATTGAAATCCTGGCAGATTGGATTAGTATGCCCTTCTGCTTTGGGGACAAGTCAGTTTTTAATGCCGTGGTTTGTGACTACCCAGCTCCTGGGAGTAGCCTGCTCCAGACACAGGGATCAGGCATGGGCTGTTTCATTCTGGTGCCATCCACTGGCCCTTGGTTCGAAATAAAAGTGACACTCAGATATGACTGAAGAGACTATGGAAGGCTTGACTTTTTCATTTTAAAGACAGTTTTTCTACTTCATTTGGTCACTCATTTTGTATTGCATATTATTTAGTACAATCATTTGAGTTTCCAGTATGAGTTATTTGAGACCTATCAAGGGTCTACTTGTTGGACTGTTCATATACTTGACATGGTACATTCACTGGAATAAAAATTAGACCAGACCTATGGAGTGGATTCATAGCTTTTCACTTTTCCAAGTGAAAGCCCCAGCCACCAATCTGCTTACTTGAAATTTATTCCTGATTGTACAACATCCTGGTCTTGACGGAACAGAGTGTATCCTGACTCAGTGTAAGCAGCCTGGTAAGGCAAAGAGAGCCCTAAAATTTGTTAAAATTTTATTTCATATACTAGAATGAACTTTTAATGCTTATGTTAACCTGGGTGACTTGATCAGATTTCCATGGTTTATGCAAAATATGACAGAACCATGCACAATTTCAACAGTTTTTTTAACTTGAAATTCAGTTCCTTCTCTTTGCCAAAATAAAGTCCAACATAGGATTCTTCAATACACAGTGTTACAAGTTCTGATTTAGGAGATGGCCATCTGCTATAGATTCAAGAATGTGCACCCATTAATTGAGATGCAGTGTGCTGTGATAACCTGGCCTTTTTATCTGTATGTTCTTAGAGAAAGTCATCTTCTCCCTGTTAGTATGGAGGTCACAAGCAGAGACCAGTAAGTGTGACCAATCTTTTGCTCCATCTGGTGTACTGGCATAAATTGGGCAGCAAAGAGGTCAAATTACTCAAGAAAGATATCATCCTGGAAATGAGCTGTGGCAGAGCTTCATGTGCTTGGGAACTTAACAAATTAAAACCTGAAGTATTATGGATCTTTGGCAATTGCAGAGTTAGGAAGCCTTTAAGTGCAGAATTCTCAAATCATAAATTGGAAGCTGTGCTCTTAAA
Source organism: Corvus cornix cornix (assembly GCF_000738735.6). Classification (NCBI taxonomy): domain Eukaryota; kingdom Metazoa; phylum Chordata; class Aves; order Passeriformes; family Corvidae; genus Corvus; species Corvus cornix. The sequence goes on along the minus strand of NC_047057.1, from coordinate 10,519,571 downwards.
TCAACTCTAAATCTATTTTCAGCTCCTCCATCTTTTGTGGGGCCAAAATCTTGGCTGTTAAAGGCTCACAGAAAGTTACAAGATCTTTTGTATGAGTCAAATAGGATTTTGGTCCCAATGCCTAAAAGCATATATCATCACTAAACTCAGGATCTGTTCTTTTCTGTGACTGCTGTTTTGAAAGCAAACAATAAATTCATTACTATAACTGTATGTATAAATCAATATTATTTCAAAATTTCAATAACTTCCTGTTAAAAAATATACAAGGAGACTAAATATCTCTCTAGCTCTGACAAAAAATGAATAATATGTGCTATTAGTGCTGTAAAATTACAAGCAAAACATTACTAGTGACATGCTGTATTACAATTAGGTATTAGAACAATCCATGATCTAGTACGCACAGAGAGGGAAGTAGCAGTAAATCAGGCGCAGCAGTGTCTGGGAAAATTTCAGCTTGCTTTAGTAGAATAAAATTTGTGCATGATTAACCCAGAAACTGGGAATTATAGAAAAAGTTAATACTAGGATTGTAGGACTCAAGCAGTGGAGGACAGTAAGCACTGGATAATCAGATGCTTTGTCTTGAAGAAAGCTTCTTCCAAGATGTGAACAGAGGTTTTAGAGGGGAGGATACTCTTGGTATTGTACATGAACCATGTTTTGGCAGGAAATCTTCAGTAAGGTATATTTTAAGTGAGGGAAGTCAAAATATTTTGGAAGTGTTAAAAGAGATGACTGCAGTAATGTGTATTATAAATGAAGATGATGCAGAGCGAAGAAAGAGCAGGGATAGGTGAGTGAAAAAGCCCACAGGCTGTGTTATCCATGGCAGGTGGGCACCATGTAGGACAGGCGCTTCTACCTTCTAGAGGGCTACAAGTCACTGGCTGTTCAGCCTGCAAGAAGCCATCGAGATGGGCCTTGAAAAACTGAATTTTCCTGGACAAAAAGAAACCTGACTACTGCTCAGTGTGGACTGAGTTCATGTCTGGAGGAGGTAGAGAACAGGCTGGTAGGAGAAGCATGGCCTCAAAGGGAAGGTTTGCATCAGCATCTGTCATCTCCCCTGATGAATGTGCCTGTCCATTTTAGGTGGAAGCAAAGTTCCTATGCTCAGTTGGAAGGGAAAGAATAATGTACATGGCATAATACTGGAAAGAACTAGTACATTAAGTTTTAGAGTTGGCAGCAAGGCATTGTATTGAATCTGTCAAACTGAAGATGGTACGGCAGTGAGAACAGCATTATGGTAATGACATTTGAGAGAAGGAAAAAATGTAATCTTGAAAACTAGATATATGTCAGTTTGACCTAAGTGCAATGAAAACCTTTTGAACAAATTTGGAAGAGAAGAATAATTAAGACATGGAGATAAATGGAAAATGAGATTAAATGCAATATCGGTTTATGAAATCAGATCAGTCCAAACTAATTTGCCATATTTCATCTAAGATGTGCCTAATTTTCTAGAAAGAGAAAATATAGTGCATCTCATCTGCTAAGATTCCTGCAGAATGTTTGAAGTTTCTAGGTCAGCTAGGAAACTTAATACATGCCTAGCCTCCTCTTTAAATACGTATTTCTGAGGAGAATGAAAAACAGATCAGACATGTTTAGGACTATGCATAACATTTTAAGAGTAGACCATAGGTAAAAGCCAATTCGAAATTCAATTTTTAACTAATTATTCAGTCATCTTGAAGTTAGTACTTATTCTTATTTAATTATATTAAGGAGCATCATGCTACATAATATCAGAAGCCTTGTTAAAATAAAGCTACATAATATATTTTTCTTTTGTTCTTATAATAATAAGCTATTTAATGAAACTAGAGTGGTTTCATATTAATTTTCTTGACAAAATCATGTTGGTCATTGTTTATCATCTAATTATCTTTTGTACATTCACAAACTGAACTTTTAATAAGTTTTCCAGTGTATTTCAAGATTTGAAACTAGGCTGATTAGATCTGTATTTCACAGAGTCCTCGTTTCTCAACATTAAAGTGGAGGCAGAAAATTTGGTAGTCCTTTTCCAGTCCTCAAGATATTATCTGTCTCTCACTGTTTTTTAAGATAGTAATCAGATCTTATTTTGCCTATATCCTCAATCATCCAAGGAGGAATTACATCTGTCCATGCCTACCTGAATACATATATGTCAGCTAATTATTCTGCAAGCTGTTTTTCTTAGTCTGACTTGTAGTCTATTTCCTTGAAAAGATATTGTATTTATGTTCATTAAAAATTTTAATTTTTTTTTTTTTGTAAGGGCCAGAGAAGAACAAGCATTAAAGTGTTACTCTTGTTTGAATCTTCTGCATTCTTCCAATTTAATGTGTAATTCCAATGCAATGTGTGATTTTGGATGTAATTTGCCGTATATATATAAAATCTCCTTCATGATCTAGCTTTGAAAGCAACTTCTATGCTCTTCTGTGGCTTTTCAGGTTTCAGTAGTTACAACAAATCATGTCCTCTGGATATTGAACTTTATATATGACTATGGTTTTTTGTATCCTCAAATTAGTCAGTTTGTTCGACAGTTATGCTACCTGACTAATATTATGTGGGTATTTGCATTTATTTGAATGTAGCAAGTATTTCAGAAATATTTCTTTTCCCTGTGACAAATATGAAGAGGCAGGGAGAAATTATTTGGCTTGTGTTTGTTTCTTGCTCAGTGCCATATCTCCTCTGGATTTTCTTGGCAGGCAATGCAGCATTTTTGAGTGCTACACTGGTCTCCCTCACTCTTGCATCCTCTGATGCAGCGTGAACTGGCTGCTTACTCTGTACAAATTTGAATTTCACTGTTGTAGTCAGCTCCACAAGATTACCAATGCTAAGGTAAATCGGATCAAAAGAGGTTTCCTAAATACAATTATTTTATATCACCGCCAACTCCATTTTTTCCCCTGGGATTTGTATCATGAGCCTTCCTTCTTTATTTTGTGAATTTTCAAGGGCTTTATTTCTATGCATAATGTCTTTTAGAAATTAATCTTGGCTTTCAGCTTCATAGATGTTGATTTATCCTAGGTGACAATCATGAAGAGTTTGGAGGCACTGCATGTGCTTCATGTAAAGCTTTCAGTTTCTCCTGCTAAGTGTAGTTCAGTAGTTCGTAATTTCACACCATTTTACATCCTGTGGCTGTACTATGAAACTCCTATTTTCACATTATTTGCAAATCACACTGCCACTTGCAAATGTTCAAAAATGCACATGTTCTCACACCCATGTGTCTTTCCTACCTAGATGTCTTGGCTACATCCATGACAAGTCTGGAAATTCTATTTGTACTTAGATTTCTTAACAAAATCTTGTACCAGCAGACTAAGCAGGCAATGCTTGCAATTTAAGCTAATTTAGAACAGACATCTGAAAAATAGAGATGAAGGAATAATAACAGACTTGCAAATGTAAATATTCAACAGCTAACAATGGGATAGGAATAGATTTCAGCCTTTTCCAAACAAGATGTCGCTGCCTGCATATAAAACCAGAGTGGATATGCAAAACATGCACCAAGATGGGTGATTTATATCATAGTGATTTTAAGTACCATTTAAATCAACAAGGATTAATTTAAATAATGTTTATCCTTTTCTCAAAGATATTCTGCAAAATTGAGTTGGTTTTAATTAGCTGAAATAATTTGATAAATTTAATAAAGTTATTTGCTCAATGAAAAATTTATGTCTGCTACATATTTGTCTAAGTTGTAATAAAACAACATGCTTTTATTGTGCTACTTAGTACTTATAGTTTTATTACACTGGAAATCAATGAATGGTGGATTCATTATTAGTGGATAATTTGTCTTTTTAATTATTATTTGTGTGAGTTGCATTTGAATGGAAATTCCATTTAAATGATGCTCAGTTAAAGATTAACGGTATTTTGATATTGTTTATTTGGGACTTAAAACTACAAAAAATGCATTAAAAGGCTCCTCAAAACAAACTTTAATGCAAAATTAATTAATGTATTAAATTAAGAAAATATTGATCATCACTAGTCAACTGATTTTTTTTTTTTTGCTTGCCATGTTCTTCAAATTTTTAAAACGGCTGTCACCATTTCACACCTCATCACTCGTTTACAAACTGAAACAGGAAAATGAGCTTTCCTCCTTTTTCAACATGCTCTGGTTCTCACAGCTTCGCTTCAGCTCAGCATTAAGCTGAAGTAGTGAAATAAATGGAGATGAAAAGTATTCTTGTGCATCTTCATGAAACACAACTATTGTCAAAAAATAGCTCAACAGAACACGATTCTAGTTTTTTAACTGATAAATCCTAGCTCTTCATGCTCTGATTGTTTTTAAAATGTGATGGAAAACTTGCTCTCGTTAATTGAATATAAAAGATGTTAAGAGGCTATTAAAGAGTCAGAATGTAAATTGTATTTTCTTTTAAACGTAAAAATATTAAATTTACATGGGACAATATACGTCTTCTAAAATGACTCTTTATCTGTACTTGATCTGGTACAAGACAACAGGCACATGTTGTGCATGTGTATGTAAATAAACCCTGACTATTTATGCTTTTATGGTATAATTTAAAATTTATTCAATTCAATAGCTACTATATTCCTTGAAAAGCAGCCTCTTCATTGGATTTGCATAATCAGCTGACAATATTTTAGGAATTTTGCCAGAATGCCAAATGATCAAAGAAAACCTGTGATATTCATCTTAACTTTCTTTAGCCTACCTTATCTCACAGAAACCACTGGTAAGGGAATATGGGACCTTGCTTTAAAGAAGATGTAAGTTGTCTGATGGGACAGGAAGGTATAGGAGTAGCCCCTAATCTAGACTTGGAGAGCAAGGGAGGAGATCATTTGAAGTAAAGGGAGGGGCAGACAGTCACTTATTTGTGGAGGAGTGGACAGTCATGGGGGATGGAACTGTAGTTAGGAAAAGCAAATGCACAGCCAAAGGGACAAAAATAATGGCAATGGGAAGGGATAGAAATGGAACATGTATTTTGGGGGTTAGAAGAATAAAAGGAGATCCTGCAGTAGGCAGTGGGCTTCATCTGTGGAATCAGTTGAGTATGGGACAGTCTTGCAAAATTATAGGTATTTTTGGGTAAGAAAAGTAGTTCTCCTGTTCAACATATGGATATCTGTGATGTTTCACCTAAATTTGAGATACCTGGAGTGCAGCTTTCTGCATCTGAGATAGTTATCTATGCTCCTTTTATGGCCACTGGAAGCAAACAGGTTTTGATTACCACTGTTCTTGTGCATGTCTAAAATGATCATCTGTTTTGCATGCTGATAATATTTATCTGTTGAGCGCAAAAGAAATCTAGACACCTAACTCAGGTACAGACACAATGTAGACATCTAAAGTTAAACTAAATGGATCTCATACCCTGTTGATAAGATTTCCAACTGGGCAGGAATGGATTCCAAAATCTCTTGGATCAAGCTGTCTAATCTCTTGTATTATTTTTTAAACCTCTGTGGCACATGTCAAGTGTTATTGTACTGAAGGATATCTTTGGTAACTGCTGCATTCCCAGGTGCTTAATTTCAGGTGCACAAGTTTGAAAACATTCTTTCATTTGTTGCCCCCTTTCTACAACACAGGTGTGTTGCTTTTAGATCCTAGAATCCTATTATATTAATTGCACAGAAATATCTTCTCTTTCCACCTTATTCTGATTTCTTTGTTTCAGTTGGAATAATACTCCCTGTCAAATGAGACATCCTTGTCTCCAGATGTTGCAGAGAGCTTTGTGTAATGTTTTGCAACCTAAGACTGCAAACTCTGTTAACATGCAATTGGGATTTTGTGGATCTGTATAAATTTCTTGTATAGTTTATAGGATTTTTTTAAAGACAAATTATTGAATTGGACCACACAGCTTTATTCTGTCAGGAATAGTGTTTGGATCACATTGGCGACAAGTAGGTACTGTCTTTTGTGAACCATAAGCACAGAGGAATGTAGGTCTTATAATTTCTGGCCCGGCAAATAGTACTTCTAGACCCCTGATGTCAATAGTGGCCATAAACAGACCTTTAGGGAAGAACAAGGAAAGAATCAGCTATATGAGGACAAGCTTCGTCCTAATGTTTTCCTCTCAATGGAATCACTGAGCCTGGTAAAGCTGGTCTGTCTACTAACTGTATGGGATGTCTCTTCCAGAATTTCATCCAATCTCCCCTTGGACATCTAAATATCCTGCATGCAGGACAGCCTTTGGCAAGCATTAATATGCCTCTGCTGTCTGTGGTGCAAAGAACCACCTCCTCTTGTTTTTAAAATGCTCCCACTAGCTTCATTGTATGGCCTTAAGTTTTGTTATTGATGTTGAGCATGGATGAAGACTGATTCTTTTTCACTGATTGAATTATTGTTGAGCAGTCCATCCCTCTCCTTACCCTCTGTGATCAATGTAGTTTTGTATATCTGCGTCACACCTCTCACTCATATGTTTTCAAACTGAAAAGTGTGGCATGAGTGAGTTCTGAATTTATACAGCAGTAAAGAGGTGCTTTCTTTGTCAACTAGTGCTTGTCCAACATGTTCCTGTCATGTGCTTATTTTTTTTTAATTTGTTTTTAAATGCTGACCAGACTAGGGCTGGTATTTTTTTAGAACCAACTATCATACCTCATGTTCTCTCTCCCAAGCAGTAAAAGTCAGCTCAGAATAAACCACTTTGTCTGAAGGTACAATTGGCTTCCCACAGGGGCATCACTTTACATTCGTCTACACTAAATTTCATCTGACACTTTATTGCCCAATCAGTCTTGTCAGTTCTTCTGCAACACTTCACAGTTGGCTCTCATCTTACTATCTTTAATAACTTGGAACCATCAGCAAACCTTATCATCGATTACTGTCTTTTCTAGGTCATTTATGAATATATTAACCAGCAGAAGTCCCAGAACAGATCTTTACAGAAACCACTGCTGACATCCTTGATATGTAGGAACTATTTATTTTCTCCTTTTCTAAGTTTTCTACATTTTATCAAATATTTTTTACATGACAGGACCTTCTTTCTTAACTCATCGCTTCTCAGTTTCCTTTAAAAAGTCTTTGGAAATCAGGTTAGATTAAACCAGCCAATTAATAATTATTATTCTCAAAAGTTTTTACTCCTTTAGAACTCTCTATGACAATTATAAAGCAGGACTTGCCCTTAAAGAAGCAATGTTGAATTTTTAATCAAACAGTATTTATCTATAGGTCCACTAATATATCTTTTCTGTGTAGTTACACCACAGTCTTTTCCACAGTTATTTTGGTTTCAAACAGATTCTCCCTGGAAACCCTTGACCCTTTTCTCCTTGCTCCCAAGGAAAGATTTGAATCTAAGAATGCCCCAATTTTTTACTAAAGTTAATGCCTATTTGAAGAATTAATCTGCCTTCTTCAATGGACTTGTCTTTCCTGAGTTCTCCTTTATACTTTGGGCTCCTCAGGTTCCTTTTTTAAAAATATCACTGCAAATGCTGGCACTCCTCCACCATTTATTTTAAAAATTCCTTCCAACCATCTTGATTTTAAATGCCAGCTGAATTTTTTTTCCCTTAGAGTTCACCTCTCCTGTTCAAATCACCTTTATTCACAATGAACCTGGAGTAATTTTGTTTTCCCATTATAGAATCATAAAATCATCAAAGTTGGAAGAAAATCTCTGAGATCATTGAGTTCAAGTTAACCCAGCACTGCCAAGTCCTCACTAAACCATGTCCCTAAGGCCGAAATCCACACACCTTTTGGACACTTCTAGGGATGGTGAGTCCACCACTTCCCAGGGCAGCCTATTCCAGTGTCAGCCTTTCAGTGAAGAAACATTTCCTAATATCCAATCTAAACCTCCCCTTCTGCAGCTTGAGGCCATTTCTTCCCATCCTGCCACTTGATACCTGTGAGAAGTGCCCAACCTCCGCCTGGCTATAGCCTCTTTTCAGGCAGTTTTAGAGAGCAATAAGGTCTCCCCTGAGCCTCCTTTCCTCCAGGCTGAACACCCCCACCTCTTTCAGCCACTCCTCATCAGCTTGTGCTCCATGCCCTTCATCAGCTTCATTGCCCTTCTTTAGACATGCAAACGAAATGTCTCAACAAGCATTTTCCTCCCCTTTGCTTTGTCTATTGGGGTTGTGAGTAATTCCTTATGATGTCTACCACATTTTTCATGAGCAAAAGTCTTTATATAATCATCTTTGAAGTAGCAAACATGTTTAGCTTTTTTCCTGATGATTACGTCTTCTACTCTTACCAATATTTTCCCCTCTTCCAGTCTGAGTTCCTGATTTCAAAGGAGCATCCTTAGTGCTGGATGCTACATTGATATTACCTAATGGAGAAAACCTGTCACTCAGAATTTTTTTACCTTTCCCATCTTCTGTGATATTTCTGGATTTCTTAATGAACAGCTCCATCTCATCAGGTAGGACTTGTGCCCCTTTCAAGATTAGATGGCTCCAACATGTTTGTGAAAGTGCTGCTGATTAATTTTTCTGTCTTTCTCAGTTCCTGTTATTCAGCCTTCCAAGTCTCATGGCATGGGCCTGAATTCTCTCTCTGAAGCTTTCATGTTGCTGATACAATTGCTTTGTGCCACTTCCCCAGAGGGCAGGTACTCACCATTTGGCATATCAGAGGGTAAACTGAGAAACTGTTTCCCTTTTGGCTGAGTTTCCCCTTCATTTCTTCTCCACATGAATGCAAAGGTGACTTCCAAAGCAGTTCTGTACATCCACATGACTTAACTCACCTCACCTCCCATTGTATGTCCTTAATAAGAAAGCCACAAAGCATAAACAAACACTGCAACAGTAAATGCTGAAATAAATATATGAGTAAATATAGGTTTATAAACTAGCAAGAGGGAAAATAATTTCTTTAGCTTTACATATGTATATTTAATCACAGAATCATATAAGCCCTTTCAGGGATGGAAAAAAATACAATCTTGCTTTAGCTGAATTTTTACACACATCCTCAAAGTCAATTGCTGGAAAAAAATTTTAAGGGCAACTTCTAATCTCATATAAATTCTTAAAATTCCAAGAAAATTCAGCATCACATAAGAGTTTTCCATATGTATTCCCCCAAAAAGAAAGATTAAAAAAAAAAATCTGTCAATCTCCATGCAGAAAATAGAATGAAGCTGTTTTGTATGTCATTCTCTGAGACTGACATTTAACACAAATTCCTTCAGTGGTTCTTTCATCTTGTAACAACTAACAGAATACCAAAGGAAGATCAGACTATCCTGAAAACTGCATCATCAGACTGCTATTCATAAGGCAGTGCATAGGGATATTAAAAAAATACTACTAAATGTACAAGATGGTGCTGTTCAACACTGAAACTGCAGCGCCTCTAGAAGGTACAAAACAAAATAATCTGTGTAAGGTGGTATAAACAGTCCAGCTGTGGGATTCTAGGACTGAAGGCTCCTGTAGACTGTAGGCTTGTTCCAAGGCAAGCACTAATCCCCAGACCTGTCGTTTTCTGTCTGAAAACTCAGTATTTCATGTAAGACAGAGGATCACAAGTGAGACTCAGTGTTTCTATTTACAAAATAACTGAAATTTTAAACCCATAGTTGTTCAGCAAGATATGTTCCTTGGCATTCAGATCTTGGTTTTAATTTGACAGAACTTGATTTTGAAGTCTAAGCCAATCTGAAATAAGGCCAAATATACAAAACATGGTGAGGCATATAATTTTTTAATGTTTCCTGTGAAGAGTCAAGTTATCTTGTATGTGTACTATTTGTGAAGAAAAAAAAGTCCTTTTTTTTGTGCGGTTTCAGACCTTGAAAATACTGCCCTTCTGTTTGTTGGTATTGTATGGATTTTGTTATTGCACGATTTTTTGCTAGACTGGTTAATTTAACAAAAACTATATGATTTTCTACAAATGTATATAAGCAGAGTAAAGCAGGAATATCCAACATCTACCACGTAAGAATCATCTTAAAATCAATACAAATGAAAGCTGCTGTTATGAAGTAACATGGATAGACCTGTTATATTTGAAACTGTACAGTAGAAATTGTAGTCTTCCTGTGAAATAGCTGCTGAAGGGAGCCATGAATAGAGAGGCTTATGGGCATTCCAATTACTTCCTGTGGCAGAGATTAAATATACAACTCTGGTTTTAGCTGGATACCTGAACAAGAACCTCAAATAGTAGCAGCAGTGATACCCTTCCTCACTACATATTTAAAGGTTGTTCCACAAGTTGCTTTTGCAGGCACAGGTACAAATGTATGAGTTCCATTTTCCCCTGACCAACTTCCCTAGCAGCTGCTTTGTGGAAGTGTTCACAGAATCACAGACTGGATGAGGTTGGAAGGGTCCAAACCCCTGCTCAAGTAGGGCCACCTAGACCCAGCTGCCCAGGACCTTGTCCAGATGTCTTTTAACTCCACAACCACTCTGGCTGACCTGTTTTACCTGAAGATTCTACCTGGGGTTTTCTACCTAGAGTTGTTTCTTGATCATATGAGATTAAATTTATTTCTTTTGTTTGCAAGTAAAGCATATCCCTTGAGATGTCAGCCTGTGTCCTGGACTGCAACAAAAGCAGTGTGGGCAGCAGATCAGGAGAGGTGATTCTGCCCCTCTGCCCTGCTCTTGTGAGATCCCACCTGGAGTACTGCACCCAGCTCTGGAGTCACCAGCACAGCAAGTTGGAATGGGTCCAGAGGAGGGACACCAAGTTAATTCGGGTACCTCTCCTATGAGGAAAGGATTTGTTCAGCCTGGAAAAGAGGAGGCTTCAGGGCAACATATTTGTGGCCTTCCAGTGCCTAAAGGCAGCCTACAAGAAAACTGGAGAAGGACTTTTTTCAAGAGCATGTAGTGATAGGACAAGGAGGAAGGACTTCAAAGTGAAAGAGAGTAGGTTTAGATTAGATTTTAGAAAAAAAATCTTTACTGTGAGGTTGTGGATGCTCCATCCCTGGAAGTGTTCAAGGCCAGGTTAGATGGGGCTCTGAGCAACCTGGTCTAGTGGAAGGTGTTCCTGCCCATGGGAGGTGGGTTAGGACTAAATGGTCATTAAGGTCCCTTCCAACCCAAACCATTCTATGATTCTGTGATTCTATGTCACTGTTACGATGGGAATGAACATGAAAGAGAGAAGGGATCCTGGTCAGTGCCTTCATGTCCTACACTGATTAGATGGTTGCAGACCAGAACTCCCTTGTACAGATTGAAGCAGGTGTGCAGCTCTGGGCATCTGCACTACTGTGCCTTCAGCTCATCACATATGGTTTGGTACTTGCAGTGGCTATTGCAAGAGAAGAGCACAAGGTGAGCTGAGGACACCCCTTAAGTGCACAGGAATTAGGCAATACATGACAATGGATCCCACAGAGGGATCCATTGCAGGCTCTCTGGACTAACCTGACACCTGTAGCATGAAGTGTCTGATTTTCAAACAGTATTCATGAACACTATTTTACTCTCCCTTTCTTCATTAAATGCTTTACTGTAGGCCAGGCCACAGAGGACTAACAAGCAGTCAGGAGGCAGCTATACAATTTTGGTCTGCTGTCCTTTGGCGAAGTGCTTGTCTAAGAGATACTCTGACACAGTGACACAGACATCCCTGTATGTGTGTTGGCAGGGAAGGTTTACACAGAAAGACCTATTTTCTAAGTGCATGCTAGTTGCCAAAGGCTCTGCTAAAAGAATGCTTTGCTGAACAAATTGGTTTTAAAATGTGTGTGATTTATCAAAATTATAAACTGTGGGGGTGACTCAGCTGACTCTGTGTAGGCTATATTTGATCTAGTCACTCATGGCTGCCTTTGCAGTCAATAAAGAGAAACAGGCACTTTCAGATCATAACTCATCTACACTTAAAGTAGATGCCATTTATGCCCTAATACAGAAAAACCTGTAATTAGCTGTAGGAAGAGTTGAGTCTGACTGCCTTAGGTGTAGACATGTAAAGTCAGGTGAGATGATTCCCACCCTGAGGCACTGTTGTGCCAGCATGACTCTTCCCTCAATGCAGTCACAAATCTGAGATGCACAATTCAACAGAGAAAATGTGTGATTGATGCTTCCTCTATTAGTGGTGCAAAGTTCTAGATGCGAAGTGTGTTATTTGTTAAAGGAGGTCATTCAATGACTAACAAGCAAGAAACAAGTAACCAAGGACAGATCTGTAAGAGCAGAGTGAATATATAATTTGATAGGAACCATGCTGGGCAATGTGCATTATTTTTACATGACTGTCCACTGTTACACATCAATACTGATAGAGCTGAATTTCCCTTACTTTGAGCTTTATTCTACTCTCACTGTACTCTTTCACACGTGTAGCTGCATGGTTTGCAATGAAGTTACTCCTGGTTTAGTCAGTGTACGTGGCAGTGGCATTACTCTTTTATTGTAATTTTCTTCTGTTCCATCTACTTGTTCCTTGTAAAAAAGATTTCCTGTCAGTTCCTACAATGCAGTTTTGTGCTGTGCTTTGCACAGTGATTTCAGCATTATTATTTGCAGTGGAACATTGTCACTCAGACTTCATTTCATTACTGAAAATTTACATTACCCTTTTGATTTCCTAAATATCTTCTAATAATTAAAAAGCCTATGCTTTTGCTCTTGAATCTTTTTCAAGAATCATCTATTTTCCTTCTCTGCTGTTCTCCGGGCTGTGCTCTGCAGAGTGACATAATTGACTCGGATGCCTTGATACTATGGAGACTTGGATATTATGATAATGAGCATGATAGGTACATTAGACTCCAAGAAGGACTTTAGGGTCATCACAGATAATTACCTTAACATGAGATGCCTGCTGTGCTGTGACTAAAAGGATAATGTGAACTTCAGAATTGCATTAAGGGGAAGTTATATCAAGCAGAGGTAGGAAAATAATCTGAAGTTTGTGTGTGTGTGCATCTTTGCCTGAAGCATTGCTTATGGGGCACAGCTGGAGGCAGATCATCAGCACAGCTGTCAGTGCTCTAGTGATTTGCAGGGAATCCATGTCCTTAGATGTGCTGCAAGTGTAAAACAATCACACATTCATGATCAAGGTGTTTATCAGAGTTTAGAAGAACATTTTTCCTTGGCTTGGACAGATTAGTTTGGATGGTAGGTTGGAGTTTATAAATATATATATATTTAAGTTTGGCTTTTTCAGTGTAAGATAATGGATATTCAGTTATATTTTCCCTACTCAGTGTCTTGAATCTAACCAGCTCTCAGACTGATGGTACATCTCTCATTTCCCCTCCCTTTGGTCGCACTTGCAGGATTGAGGGACTGAGACCTTACAGGCCTAGGTGGCTTCATTGTTTCTTCTCTTCCTCATTGATGTGTCTGTGCTGGAGGCAGGTGTGCTATGCATCATGTCCCATAGGCTTAATCCCTACGCGGTGGTTACCAGCACACATACTTCCCTGTTTTCTCTGGAAGGAAACCTGTTGGGAAGGCAGAAAGGCATCCTCTCCATCTTGATAGATTGCCTATACAATCAGCCTAGGGAGAAGGGTGGTGCAGCAGGGATTCAGATAGTTTCTAGGAAATATTTACATTTAGCTTGCTACCTGTAGACTGTAAACTACTTGAGTAACTCCTAGGAGAGGATCTGTAAGAGCCTAACCTTCTGTTTGTGTAAGAGTGTGACAAGAAAAATGATGTCCCCAAAAGAGAAACTTCTTTACATTCTGCCAGTAATATATGTGCTCACAAAAAGACGTAATATCATGTCTGTAATTCTGAATTACAGGCAGCACCAGAAGAAGCCTTGGAGTTCAGGAAAGCATGTTTGAATTTATGCTGCAATGTTGCACTGTTCATATTCACCCAACTATATTCTAGCTAAACTTTTGGCTGGAAAATGGCTTTGCACTATCACTGTCTTTAATTAAATGCTCTGTGTTTGCCCCTTTAGTACAGAGAGGATGAATGCAATATTTGTTTTTTGCAGAACAGAACACTGCTTTAATGAGACCCATGAAATCAATCAAAAACTTTCCCCAAGTTTCCTGAGATTTCCAATCACATACAGAGAGAAACAGAAAGAGTGCTTTTAGCCTCTGGTGTATAAGATTTTAGAAATTGTATGATATTTCTTTGAACTTATTTCTGAATTTCCTTAAAACTAATTTAATGACAGAGGAAAGTTTATATATTAAGCTTGCAAGTAAGGGCTAGAGAGAGAACCTTCCTAGTATGTGACCTCAAAGATTAACACTGTAGCATTATCTTTAGATCACAGGGTAGAAAAAAATCAGATGAATGTTTTAAATGGCAAGTCATGTCAGACTAACACTAAAGACTTTAACAAATGAAACTTTCTTGTTAACAAACTGACATTATTTTATTTAAAGGTCAGCTGACAAAAGGGTATGACTCCCAGGCAATCTCTCCCAGGCTGTGAGCAGGACCTCCTTGGGGAGACGCTGACCTTTTCCAGGGGAGGAGCAATCAAGGCTGATAAAAGTCAGTCATCTCCAAAAGAAATATAACAATAATTATGCACTGCACTAGGAGTGGACTTCTAATAGCTTCATGGTTATTCTAGGGCAGAAGAGACACTACGGAATTCACTGGTTCCCTTCTTCTGCATGTTTTCTGTGGTGACTGCGCGCGGTGGGCTGATGGGTGCACTGATTGTATAGGAGCAGCTTGCTGCAGTTCAGATGAAAAATGGTCTTGCCATGGAAGCTGGTCAAAAAGTTCTTTCCCTGTATCTTTTGGAATATTTTGGAACTCTTCCATTTTGGGAGGTTTTGATGACCTTATACCCATTGGCAACAATTGATTTTCTTGCAGCTTTCTTGACTTCAGTAAATTAAATTATTTCTGCATCAGCTGAGAAATGAGACCTGTTGCTTGAAAGAATGTTAAGATGAAATTTGCTTTTGCAGCCTCTATTTGGGCAGATCTGTTAATGAGTGTTAGTTGAATGATGAATGCAAGCTCCTTGCACCAAACAAATATTTTCTTGGGTGCCACACTGAGTTTTACACAGCTAAAGGTGGATTTACTGAACACCCAGAGGAGGCTACCTTAGATCCATCTTGCGTGGATTCCAAGTCCAATGTTCCTGTACCCAGATGCACAGTGACCACAAATTCAGAGTAACTACATCTGATAAAAGGGCAATACAGAAAAGGATCCAAAAAGAGATTAATCATGTATACTGTTCATTAAATACAAACCTTCACTGCAGAAGTGCATCCATGGTGCCTGCTATGTCTTGGGTCTCATATTTGCAGAGTTGATATTTGCACAAATTGTCAGTGAATACATCATGTAGCAGAGCTCACTAGCCAAGTTCAGTCTAATTAATTCAAAATAAGACATGGAAGAATGCTGAAAAATATTTTAAAACAAAGTTTTAAAAGTGTGAGGTTATCTATATTTCCTCAGTGCCTTTCTGGTAAGGAAGCTGACGTAGAACATTACAGAGCATACTAGGCTGCCCTGCATCATCATTATGGAAAAATTCCAATCATTCTCAGGATATGTACTCTAATTCAACTGTAAATTACTGGATTTAACACTGGAATCACTTGTGGGAAATTCTGTAACCTGAGCTATGCAGGAAGGAATAAATGTTCATAATAATCTTTTGCCTTCAAATTTGTGAATCTATGTTCATTACAGACTGTTTTTTCTCTGTCAGGGATACATCTTTCAGTCTGTAATTCTGCAGGGGAAAGTAGCACTGCAGTGAGATTTCATCTTTTTTCTACCTACTGAAGTCCTGTGGTTAAATGAAAACAGAGCTGAAATCCACTGAGCTACCTATGAGAAAAAATAATTCCAGTGGTAGAAAAATGACAGCCTCATGTTTAAAAGAGTGCAATTTGACCACTTAAATTATTAATTACTAATTAGGATGTACTGAGATGCAAAAACTTGAGAGGAGTTCTTAATGTACAGCCACCAGAAACTTGTCACCTATATCCTTTATGCTGCACAGACTGGAGACCCTCGGTTTCCTGCATGGAACTCACAACTGGTGAAGTTCTGTTTTGTCTGATAAATGATACTGCCTGTGCTTAGGGACTCTGGTTGAGCCTGTTTTGGCATTTAGACTCGTGGAACAACTTTGGTGACAAATGAGTGGCTGGAGGCCGCTGTATTAGTCTGGAGTCTCTGAGCAGCATTTACAGTGACTGGGAAAGCAGCTGCACTCTGGTGTCCTTACCTGAGCCAGACCTATCTCTTTGTTGGGATAGGACTGCTGGAAATTTTATTCCTGTGTTGTCAGCTATATGTTTAAACCTATTGCCTGCCTGAGTCTGCTGGTTGTCCTGTTAGGAATGGCATGGCATTATCCATGAGTGCTGTTTCCTGACACCCACTCTGCTCATCCATCACAGCACTCATCTCGTTGAGGCTCTCCTTGCTGACCCAAGCATATTTAAGTCACTTCTTGCTGCTCTCATGCTATACTAGATATAGAGGCTGTATCATCTGCCTTATAGTCATTGACAGGGACTTCATACTTAGTTCAGGAATATGGTGCAAATTACTCTAAGCTCTGATATAGCTATCAGTAAAGCCATCCATCTGAAACTCCTACCAAATTCAAAGGAAGTGAAAATGTCCCGAAGCTACTAAAAATTACAGCTCTTGATTTTAGAGGCAGGCTTACTTCCTAGTTCTATTTCTCCACTATCTTTGCCCTTTTTACTACAATTAGCCATCTTTTCTGGCCAATCCCATTTCCCTAATTCTTGAACAGGACCATTCCCCTGTGGCATGCCTACTATACGAGCGAGACATCTTTGTTCTTTAATTTTATGGTCTTGTTGCTAATCTACTTTAGAATGATTTTTCTGTTTGAGTTTGTCACTGCATTGTGCGCAGTCTAGAATTTTCTGGGGATCCTGTTTGCGTCAATGGCAATATTAATCTGAAGATTATGTTGAATAGGGGGCCTGCTATGCAAGAAAAAAGATCTACTTATAAAAGCTGTCACAAGGGTTTTGCTGGCTGCACAGGCTGCAGACATACATTGATGCACTTGCACAGCTCATTCCTGGGCTGTGTGGGGTGAGGTGGTCTGTCACCCCTCTCTGCTGAAGAACAGAGTGCTGCCTTTAGGCAAGGCTGCATTTATTCTCATTGTGGTAAAAAACGGAGGGTTTTATGTAGAGGTATCTGCAACCCCATTACTTGGGTTCTTGCTGCATGACATCCATTGCATGACTATTCCCAATATCCAACTGGAGTTCTCACATTCACAAGAATTCCCATCTTTGCGCCGAGCCATGGAAAATCAATTTACTGTCATTCTTCTTCCTCTTGTGTTTGCCTACTTAGAAACAAATCCACCTAAGATATGTTCCTGCAGCAGGTGTACCACTTCTCCCTTTTTGCAGAATATCAGGGAATCACAATTCTCTTACAAACCTGCATGACTTCAGGTGAGGCAGACTGAGGAGAGAACTTCAGGCAAAAATAAGTGCATAGGTCTGTGCCACTAAATTGAATGCAAGATTTATGATTGATTTCAGTAAATACAGAAAATCACTCTTAGATTCTTTTTGAATCTTTTACCAGAACTGACTCATATTTCTCCTTTTATACATTGCAGCTATATCAGTGCTGCTTCAAATGTCACAACTAGTTTAAAATAAATAATATATAAATGTTGCTCAAAAATCTGTGTGCTTCATATACAGTAACTGGGAGTTACTACTAATGTTGATGTCTTTACAAGCCATGGCAACCCCCTAATGTCTATATATCCTCTCCTAGGTTTACAAGGGCAAAATAAGTCCATCATTCACGTGTTTAAAAATTCATAACATTTCAAGTTGTTGCTATCCTTTTCCCATATATCTCTGTAAAAGCTACAGAATCTAAGACTTAAAGTTTATGCTTAAGTTTTTGTTCTCATTGTGGAGACAATTCTACTAAATTACATCAGCAAGCTGTTCCTACATATTCAAAATGTTTACAGTCAGCTCAACCAATTTTGCTTAAGGGTCTAAAACTACTTCTCTTTTTGAGAACAAATTAGGGCACAATTCCAGAAAATGGAATTTTTCGGCTTATAATTGTGAGCACTTAAAAATATGGATGATTTACTACACAAGAGACCTTTCATGCTTAGCTACAATCATTATTAATATTTTCTTTAGAAATGTGTATTTTTTTTCTCTATCTGTTGAAAACATAAAGCTATATGTCTGGAAAAGATTTCCCCTGCATGGGAAAAGAGATCTTTTCAGTTGAGTTCCTAATTGACTTCATTTGTGCAACCAGAATTTTTTGACAAGGGCATGTGTTCTTTCTGTTCTGTTCTACTCTATTCTATTCTACTCTGCCCTTTTCTCCTCTGCTCTACCTCCATCATAATTCATGAATTACTTAATTATTAAATGCTGAAATGAGAAAAAAAGATTTCCCCCCCCCAAGTGTTTCCTCCACTAAACTGTTGATCTTGGTTACAGATTGAACAGATAGCTCCAGAATAACTGGCAATAGTTCAGTGGCCACAATTTAAGCATTTAAAAATTTGAACATACTTGCAGATCATTTGAGAGATCTCCTACGCTGAAAACATGAATCCATCAATGTTATTGACATGAGAATGCAAATAAGTATCTTAATTTATTGTCCATTTGTGCTGTTAGAGTTGAGTGAATCTGTTTGGTGAGGAATGGATCCATGTGGATTAGGATCCTGCCCTGATACAAGTTCTGTTCTTATCTGGTTCTTTGAAGCAAGGAGATGTATCAATAACATTTCTTTCTCTTTCTATTTTATCACTACTACAGAGTGATAGCTCTGGTCATATTCAGCAAAAATGCCTTAGCTGTTCCTAAGTCTGAGACAGAAATTGTCAATAAGGTAGGGCTCATACTCTCCTCCCAAATTTGATTAAGTTGCCACAGAGCTCTTTTTTGAATAACTAAGTATTTAATTACTTCAGTTATGGGGCAGCAGTTGAATGATTTTGCTTATTATAGCATGCAGTGCTTCCCTGCAAGGTTGTATTGGTTTTACAGTTTGAGTAAGGGCAGGTGCAAGATTGCTTTAGATTACTTGAGGTTAGGAAGACACTGATTGGCATAGCTTCAGGGCTGTTGGAATCCTGTGGGAAGTGAAAGTAATTATATTTTATTTACTCTCATTTCTGCAGTTCCTTCTGTCACTTACTCTCACTGGGTCAGCCTTTCCCTTTTCTAATATTTATGCCAGGATATTGCACCAGAACTACACAGAGAGATTTCACCCGGGCTTTTGGAAGGATTGCATCAACATCTTGTGAATTCAAAATTTTGCCTCTTCTGTCAGAAAGCAGCCAACAAGTCTTCTGTTTTGTCAGAAGAAGAAAAACTAAATTTTCTTGTTATTTTCTGTCAGCATTTTTGGTATATTCTAGTACCTTTTTTGCCTTCCCTTAGTTGCTTTTTCCTCACTGCTGCCACTGTTTCTGTACCCATATTTAGTATTTCTAATACTTACTCAGGTAACAAGGCTGGAAACTTACAAAACATTACTATTTTTCTTAGGCACTGGTCATCTTGTAAGTTTGGGCTTCCTAAAGGTCCCCTTTATTCTGCCACCAATTATCTGAGAATTCTGTCTTGTTTCCCACATACGTCCTCCTTTTAAAAATCTAGCTATTCCTCATGATGCTGTTACTTTTGTCAGCTCCTCACCTTGTTATTTGTTAAACCAAATATTTTTCTCATGTCTTGTCCAGCCATTCTCACACCCTGTTCAGTCAGCTTGACCTAACCAGCATCCCAGTCACCTACCCATGACCCTAACACTGCCCTGCTCACAGTGGAGATGCCCCCCCCTTCCATCTCTGTGCCACGAAGCCCAGGCAAGTCTCCTGTACCAACCCCAACGTGGGCTGCACACCTTGGGGCAGGCGCCTGACCCCAAGGGTTTTGCCCTGTGCAGGGTGTGCTGGGCTGTGGGGTGGCTTTCACCATTGCCAGCCCCAACACAACCCTCTAGAGGCCAGACAGCACAAACAGAGTGGGGTGCTTCCACATCATGGCACTCCTGTGAGAGCACCTGCCTGCACCTCTGCTCTGGTCCCATGGGTGGAACACCCACTAGTCGGGTATTGCTCACTTTTTTTGAAAATATTCTTATTTGTGGGCTCTGAGAGCCTCCAGACCTGAGCCTAAATGTGGTAAATGGGGGTAATGAGATTAGTTAAAGGCACTCCTGACCTGAACTAAGTGCTAATGCAGACACACTGGCATTATATTAACAAATCAGCTTCATAACCATCTCTGCACCTGATCTTTCTTGAATATGAGCAACAAGAACTACATACAGAATTTCTCTTAATGCCTTACCACATCAGGGGTTTACTGTTTTTCCCCAAGAGACAGTATATATATCCCATGACCATTCCAGTAGTTGCAAAACACAGTATTCCCAGGACTGGTTGGACTGGCCAGAACTTTCTCTTCAGAAAGGGGCCTAATTATACAGAGCTCAGTACCCACATAAATGTTATAATTAAAGATGAAGAGGGGAGGTGGTGCAGATATTTATGTTGATCTACAAAAGGAAGCTGTATTAATAGTGATAAAATTAGCATACCTGAGTATGCTCAGAGGAATTAGGCAGTGATTAAACTGGGGTGCTTAGGCTGGAGCTTATCAAAACTACATGTGTAGTTATCAGAATAGATACATAGAAACGGCATGGAAGAGCTACATAGCCAAGCTGCTGTTGTGTGATACTGTGCCATACCAGGTCTCTTGCATTCAACAGGAACCAGTATCCCATTAGTGACTGGCTGCCAGCTGGATGTAACTCCATTCTGCACCACCCTCTGGACGTGGCCATCCAGCCAGTTTTTCACCCATCTAAGCCATGATCAGCCAGTTTCTCTGGGAGAACGCTGTAGGAATTAGTGTCAAAGATGATCTGCTCCATGCCCTTGCCTGGCACTGAGGTCAGCATGACAGGCCTGTGGTTCCCTGTATCCACTGTTCTTGTAGATGCCGTTATGTTCGCTAATTCCCACTTACCTGGGATGTCTCTGGTTAACCAGGACTGCTGGTAAATGATTGAAAATGGCTTGGTGATCTCTTTCATCAGCTCCCTTGTTACTCTCAGGTGCATCCCATCTGGGCCCATGACTTGTGGATGTCTAATTAGCATAGTGTGTCACTAACCCTTTCCTCCTGGATTGTGGGGGCTTTATTCAGCTCCCCATCACTAACTTCCAGCTCTGGGAATGCTGAGGAAGAGGGGTGAGAGAACTAGTTTTTGTCACCTACAAAGCTGGTGCTCTTTGTCCTATTCTTTACTATTTTACATTGCAAATTTATGTTTAATGTCCCTAAGTACATTGTGCTGTACATTTTATTTCATCCTTTTTCTACTGTTCACAAACCATGGCTGTCTCACTCCTTCCTGATGCTATCCCAGTTCCTCTCTGTGCTGACCATGCCCTATTTAGCAGCACACCACTACCCTTAGTGCTTTGGCTGTCAAAAACATTTTAAAAGATCAATGGTAGAGAATGGTAAACTCTATCCAGATTGGTATTTTCCCCTCCAGCATGGCCAGGTGTCATTTTCCATAAGTCATCTCCTTTTCCCATCAGAATTCATTTACTAATTCCCACGCAGTAAGGCTTTACAAACTGCTTTCCATAAAGCACCGTACTTGAAGACCAGATAAAAAATACCTACTATATTTAAATTTTCTTCTAAAAATAGATTCTTACTGAGATATCATGCAAGCCTTGGGCAATCTGTTGTTTGGATAATGGAGATAATTCCCATTTCTGATTTATTTGCATGTTTGCAATATTGTTTTTATTTAAAAAAATTGTTCTCGAGTCTTGCATAATATTAAGGTTTGACAAAAATGGTTTTGTAGTTATTGATATCTCTTTTTCCATATGTTTTCTATTTTCTTTATTTTTAAAGATGCACTTTTGGCATTTGTATTTTTTCAAAAAATATTTTATACTTTATCATGGATTTTGCCCTGGTTTTTATTTATTTATTTATTGTGCAGTGGAAATTACCCTGTCCTCCTAAAACTATAAAGAAACCTTTTTGCTTTCACTTCAGATGATAAATTCACCATCCTGCACTTACTTGGATCTTCAATTACTTTTCCAGCATTTATTTGACATCCCTGTCCCAGTTCAATATTATTTTAAAAAACTCTTTATTTCTCTTATATTGCACCCTATTTCTCTTTTCTTCTGTGTCTTTATAGGGATAAAAACCATTGTGTTTTTTCTATTTGTTCTTATTTCTCATAATCCTTTTCAAGATTCCTCTCAACATTCCCTTTGACAAGTCTCACTTTTTTGCAGTATCACTTTATTTCTAATACCTTAAATATAGAATCAGAAGGCTAAAAGGGCCCCAAGAGGTCATGTAGCTCATTTCCCTGTCCCAAATCAGGACCACTGCACCATGGTTGTCTAATGTGCTCTTAGAGATCTCCAGTTACACAGGTTGCCAAATCTACTAAAGTTCAGTATTTCACTATTGTTTCTACCAAAACTATTTCTGCTGTTTAATTTTAAAGTTTCTTACTTGAATTTAAGCTGATTACTGCTTGTCTTTTTCACCAATAACATGAATAATAGGTTGCTCCCTTTCTCTCTGCAGCAACATTTTGCAATTTTGAGTAATTATGGAGGTGCCACTCAGCTGCCTCTTCCTCGGGCCAGCCAGTCTCACTTTTTTCCCCAAAGTGAACTTGTGTGTATGACTATGGATTTGTCTCACTGCTCTTCTCCAAACTCTGTCGAACTGATTCTTACCAGACTTGAGCCCAAGAATGTCCATCAGCTGAGTCTTCCAGGATGTTGATTCAAATATTTTGGTAACTGCGCTCCTGCATATACATCTTGGACAGTATTTGTCTTTTTTTTTTTTTTTTTTTTTTTTGCATCAGGAAAGTTTGATTGATCCAGGTTCAGTTTGCAAACCTCTCTAAGTGATATATTGCTGCAAAACTACTCCCTAATCAGTTGTCCCCTTCCTAGGTTTTTGTAGCTGATTTCTCCTGCCCTATAATCAGTATCTTGCTCTGGTCCCTGTTTCATGAAAAACCTTATGTTTCTTCAGGTGATTTCATTAATTATCAAGGTTGTTTGAATTCCAGGTGAATGTACTTGCTGTTTCATTCAGGGTGATATCATTAGCAAATGTGAGAAACATGCTTAATTCCATCATTCAAGTCATTCTTGAAAATACCAATTAGTTTCCATCCACAGAACACTTTTTCAGAACCCCATGCACTAAATGCTTTCATTTTAACAATGAACCTTTGATAGCTACTCTGTCAATCTTTGTTTCAATAAAACATTTTTTTATTTTTGTAGGTTCTATTAGATGTAGGAATTCTTTCCCACAGAATTCACTTAGGTAGTCTTTGCACATTTGACTTGTCAAGCTGAATGATTAGAATTCCTTATCTCTAACTTGTTGGGTTTTTGTTTTGTTTATTTTTTATTTGAATTTGACATCAAACACTTTTTTTTTTTTAAATGAAACTACAATTACTTATGCTTTTTCTCTATGTTCCACTGTGGAATCAGCCAGGAGTCATTTTTTGCACACTACCACCACCAGAACCATTAATTCAAATAAAGAGAAAAGTCACACCTGGGAGAACCCCAGAGAAACGGTAAACACCAGGTTAAAGACAAGAGCACACAACAGTAGAAGCAAAGCATATAGACCATTCATTGCCTTACACACTTATTAATGGAAATTGATTATTCTTATGTGTGCAAACCTATATTTGCAAAAATTATTTGCTGTAGTGTGGCTCCTGCAAAGTTGATTTCTTGCATTTTTTTTATGGTATCATGATGATTTCTAGAAAAGGTCATGATGAATGGAAAATATTTTTTACCACCAATTTTTTAAGACCATGGTCAACTATTTCTCCTCAAAAGCCTCCTTCCTTTTGCCTTGTCTGATGTTTTTTAAATGATTGCCTTTCAGCTATAGGCTCATTTGTGTAGCAATTTTCTTAGAGGGAAATTTCATGTGACTTTAAAGCACACCATTGTAGCAAAACTATCCAGGTCTCAAGTGACCTCAAGCCAAGTTTAGGCATTGCACTAATGTCCCTGGCTGGACCTTTGCACTCTTTTTGGGGATCTGCATTCTGAGTTTCACCCAGCCTTTTAAGGAGCATTTGTTTCTAAAGCACTGTCCTGAATCAAGTCCCTTCATATATTACAGGGAATTTCTATTTGCAGCCATTCCACCAGATGCAATAAGCTCTATAGCTATGGTTCAGTAAACAACTGCACTCCACAGAAGGTTGTTTTGATTATTAAGGCCAATGCACTTTTTCCCCATTTTTTCCATTTGTTTTTACAGTGCAACATATTTTCAGTTAATTCAGGTGATGTAAAAATTTAGTATTAATTAACTGTTCTCCTGTATCACTCCAGCAGTATTTGCACAGTTACTCAAGATTGGCCATATCACCAGTTCTGAATTAGTTTGCAGTAACTCTGTATTATAATTTTACATGATACCTAATAGGAAGTATTTTTTGCATGCATATTTAGAATAGATTCTACAGTATTTCTTTTATGACACAAAAAATTATGATTTTAAGATTTATTGATTCCTGTCTATACTGTCATTAATTCTGTCTTTTCCAACTCAGATGTATTCACAGGCTGATACTTAAACCCTTCATGGTTTCAAACTTACCAGATTTGTCTACTGAATTCTACCATTTAATACATTTCCAAAATATTTTATTTGAATTTTTCCCAGTTTTTGAATAATTTTGTTGGTATTTTTCAAGTTGAAGTGAAAACATACACCAGTGCTTCTTGGCCCATTTTTCTTTTATGACATTGTCATTTTAATAATAATTATTTTTGTCAGTAATCATACTGCCATTTAATTTCAAGGGTCCTTTTGACTCTTGCTCCATCATATATTTTCAATTTTTTCCACTTTCCAGCAAATGCTGAAAATCCTGGTGTTTAACAACGAAGGTTAGGAGGATTATTTATTTTAAGCCAACACAAATAATTGCTTCTGGAGAAAGAAGGAAGTAATATTTTCCAGGAAAAAAATCCCAAACCTAAAAGATAGCCACTTCATGGATTTTCGCCTTTCTTTACTCCACATGTTTATTTTAGTTTCTCTTAGCATGTTTAGGGCTACACTCACAGATTTGTAAATTTTATGTACAGATTACACTATAGTGACCATGTAGCCTGATTTCTTCCCTAACACATCAGGCATAAAATTCCTCCTAGGAATTTTAACCAGAGGCCCAGCAGCTTGTGCTTGAAAGGCACTATACATGCATCTGTCAAACAATTGGTTTGATCAGTACAATAGATTTTCTTTGGGGGAGAAAGTGTTTAAAGGCAATTTGACCCCAATACACATCTCAACCTTTGGAAAGATATCTTTCTACCCTCCCAAAGTATGAGCTGACAGGTAACATTTCTTCAGGCTCAGCACAGTAAAGATGCTGGCATATAAAAGCATATATTAAAGGCATACAAAGTTTTCCTTGGAGGCTGTATATTGTTTTTTCCTTAAAGTTTGTTGGGATTTTGAATGCTGTCGTATAGAATGAAAAGAGGGAATTCCATTGCCTGATTAAAGTGATAGATGGTGCTAGCTCAAAATAGTCAATATACAACAAATGGTGGTATAAACCCTGAAGGAAGAAGTCTTTTTTTCTTTAGAATCTAATGGATTTCACTTCTATGATATCTATTAAATACAAAAATCCAGCAGATATTCACAAATCTAATTTAAAAAACCCCATCTAATTTACTTTTTTTCTCCCATTTTGAATTTAGAATACTATAAAAAACCTACCTAAAATTATTAAATAGAATAATGTCCTCTACTGGCAGGATAAACTGACTTCTCTGTGGGCAATAGAATTGGCTTTCTTTGTCTGGGGTGAGTGGTAGGTTTCTCCACTTACATATTTGAGCACAAGTCCAAGCCCCAACATTGATTAATGTACTTGTTGTAGCATCTTTTGTTTCCCCCGAACTCTGGCTGCCTTGTAAATGTTGCTTTTGTGGAAGAAAAAGTCTCTGACCCAAGAGTGCTTTGCATTCAGTTTATGTCCACATCAGAATTTCTTTAAAGCTGAATTGACTATAATAATTTTGTGCACTGGTGACAGGACAGTGTTTCTCTGCTCTTAGCTTGAATGTCTCTTATTTATTTTAAGAAACTGAGAAGCCCATGTATAGTGGGATGATCTCTCCCTGGGCCTCTCTGTTGGAAAGTGAAGGAAACTCTTCCTTTGACACAAGGAATGGTCACAGGAGCTTATTCTGGACAGAACTAATTTAGTCTAATAATGCAAATACTCTCATCCTCTTACCCTTAATTTCATTATTAATAAATCATATTCTTTTTAAGATCCAACTCTGTAAATTCAAAGAGCCACTATCTTCAGAATGATTTAGAAGTTTCCATTCACAGTGAAAATTCCAAAGGAACAGTGATCTACAAATCAGCTGTTGCCAAAACCTCTAACTCATGACTGACATTGTTCACAGCAATTTTGTGAATTGATCTCCTTCTTTCCTCCATCAAATCTCTGTCTTTATTTTGAAAGCTCAGTAGACATTAGAAATTTTAATGGCGACCAACAGGCTGGTTTTTCTAACGCACTCTGGATTTAAATCCCTCCTATTGCTTTGAAGACATTAATGAGACTAGGAGCAATAGAAAATCATGCACTAACACAAGTTCATGCTGACAGGATGTAGAGTACCATATTTGTAAGAAATAATAACAAAAGGTGTGGTCTTCTATGGTCAAGGCTGTCCCCCGTTCTAGAGAGTAGGTTGACATGCTTCTTAAGACAAAGTAAGCAGTTATAGGTAAAGCTTTTCATTTGGATTGGGTCTTTTTCTTTGTTTTTTCTTTCCACCTTGAAGGATGTAGTGTGCAAGAGGCATTTCCAGGGGTTTTTTTGAGTGATGCCATGTTTTAATGAAGGATGAGGTAGTTCAAACAGTGTGTGTGCCCTGGAAGGGCTTGATCTTGGCACTAAAATGAACAATGTCTTGAAGTCGGATACATTCAGTTTTAAGGGCCTTTATTAAATA
This sequence comes from Corvus cornix cornix, assembly GCF_000738735.6. Lineage (NCBI taxonomy): Eukaryota > Metazoa > Chordata > Aves > Passeriformes > Corvidae > Corvus > Corvus cornix. The sequence continues at coordinate 10,492,498 of NC_047057.1, read as the reverse complement.
CTACAAAAGTTGCAATTATTAAACTATTACAAGCTTCAATACTGCAAAGTTACAAAAATTATGAGAAATCTACATTATCGGTGAGGAGGATACTGATAGACAGTTCCTTTATCTTCCATGCCAGAAGATAAACAAAATCTTTTCTAATCATGGCGCTCCAACATGTTATCTGCGTTGCAGGTCACCTGTACACCAAAATAGTTTCAGATGGTAGGGCCAGAAATGGACATGTCAAGAGAAATTTTACAAACACATGACAATAAGCAGCAATCCTACTAAAATTGTAATAGTAAGGTTTTTTGGTAATTGAAGTTTTATTCTGACCACCTGTAAACACTCCACTTCTTTCCATATTTAGACATCAGATAAACTTTCATTTTCCAAGCATTATTAAAGGGAATCTGAGACAAAAATAAGAATCTCACCATTACTAATGATAGCATTTGCTAAGGATAGTCGTTATTACCCAGAGCAGTAATTAAACTATCAAAACCAAACTCATAATGGAATTAGTTCTGTTTGGTCTAAGAAAGATACAAAGGGAAAATCATAGTAATGGTACTCTGACTTGTCAAAGGTTATACTAGAAGAGAACAAGCTATTTTTTTACATGCCTAAAGTAAATAGGAAAGTGAATTAACTTTTGGCATTGAAGAATTTAAATGAAGGAAATTAGGAAAGACTTTCTAATCACTGTGAAAATTATCTATTTAAGGTAGATAAGATCTATTTAAGAGAAGAAAGCTCAGAATCTCTTTACAGGCTTTTATAACCATATCAAAAAAGGCTTCATTCAAGAGCACCACAAGGTACTGGATGAGATCATCTCTAGTGGCTCCTTTTATATTTTCAGTCTAAACCTTCAGTTCAAGATCATTCCTTAGAAGATTATGTTCTTCATCGTGAGTGTAACAGTTGTGATTGGCCAGTACACTGTACACAAGTGAATTGTTTAAGAATTTTCCTCTTTTCTGTGTTGGCTTTTAAAATTTGTATGCACCCAGTATGCTCCCAGCTGTCAAACACGAGGGAACTGGTTGTATTATTTCTGTTTTACTTTCCATTTCAACAGCTTGAAGGCCAAAAGCCTTCAGGCTGTTGCTGACAGCAGATTTCTAATGAGAAGTACTACACTGTATTGTGGAGAACACTATTTAAGGGCATAGAGCTCCCTATTCACAATCCATCAGTAAAATCTTCTATTTCACAGTCTTCCTTTCACCTTGCTTATTTGTACTCCTCTTTTTGATGCACATAAGAATGACAGTATTTACATACAGAAATTATTTTTCTACCATCCTTTCTCTCACAGTTCTGCTTTTAAATATATGAGTTCTACAACTTCATTTTTCTTTTGTTGTTTTGAGCCTAAAAACTCAGGAGAATTTCAATAATAGATTTTTTTTCTCTTCATGAAAATATGCATCTGTACTTCAAAGTTTGTGAGCAAGACATCCAGCAAAAGGCAAAATAAAACTGTCATCTGTCTCAATCATTCTAGCAAAGTCGAGTTAATTAATATTGATAGAAAAAATGTCCAAAAATAGATGTATATTTGAATTACTGTATGCTAATAAGCCATGATGAGAGCATAAGAATCTGAAGCATTCTTCAAAAATCAATATGATAGGAGCATTTGCCAGGAGAGGTTTCACAAAAAGATCCAAATGATCTGTAGTGTAGCCTCATAAAAGTGGTTCATATTTTAGTGTAGCAATGTACTGCAACATCACTCACAGAAAATGTCCTCCTCTAAATTCCAAAACATTAGACCACTAAATCAAGAACTATTTTATGATTTGTATACAGTTTACTGCATGTTCAAGCTGCAATGAGGATAGCAGGAGGTTTTGTTGCAATTTATTTTTTAAAGAATTAATTTATGTGGAATTACATTATATGGAGAGCAGAAAGACACAGGCTTTCTGTGGTTTTTTTGTTTGTTTGTTTGTCTTTCCTTCTGACTGCAGTCTACATTGTTCTTTTTAATATCTTATGTTCAATTCTGGAAATTCCTGCAGTACAAATATAGGTAATTTCAATCTTTAAGAGAAATGTATGCCTGCAAATCACCTGCACGTAACTTTAGATACTTAGACTATAATAATTTATTACTATTTCGTGATTACAACAACTAACATCTCAATCGCCCATATTATTCTACCCAAAACATCAAAAATAGCTCTGGCTTTATGAAGCTTTTCTGTGTGCAAAGTTGGAGGCACAGAGGAGTATTCACACTGTTGAGATGAAGACAACCATCTAAACAAATGCACAAACTTTTAATAGTTAGCCCTTGAGGCTGCTATGCAGTGAATGCAGAGTGTCTGCACAGTAGGTCAGGCCCCTTGTACATTGTGACTTGTAGCAGAGGATTTGTGAGCTAAATGCTTTCCAAAAATCACGTTTTGCTAGTAACGCTACACATGAGCCCTGGACATGCGTGGATTTCCAGACACACAGCCATCCTTGATGAAATATCTGACCCCTGAGCACCTCAGCCCCTGGTGACATTTATTCAGAAATGTCCTAACGTTTACCAGGAATAAGGGAGACCTGTGGTTGGAAATGTGAGATTCTCTAAATCCACTTGGAACTAGGAAAAGTCTGCTTAGTAACTAGGTAACTCTATCAGTTCTGTAATTTCTATTATCCCATGGGATCATAGTAACTGCTGTGGTACTGAGTTATGTTCCCTTGCCCCCAGTATAGCCCAATCATCTATTGAACAGCATTATCAGAAAGAGTGGGGAACACTCCTACCTCTGACTTCAGACCCTGGTACCCCACTCTCAAAACAGCAGTCTAGAGGCAAATGCCTTCTGCAGGTCTATTTTGAAGGGATGTAGCTGGAGCTACAATTTTAGAGAAAGAAAATCTTTGCAGAGTCCCTTGGGCTTCCAGTCCTGCTCCCAGCTGAGTGGGAGGTTGGTGCACAGGTTTTGGCACATATGTGACCCTTGATATGCATAAAAGCAGAAATTCAGGTGTCTGGGAATCTTCAGAGTAAGATGTCCATGTACATGTTGACTTTAGTGCTCCTATAATGGGTGGTCAACACCAATAATTTCCTTCAATCAGAATGTTTAATTTAGCCATGTGCACCCTGCCCACCTTTGAGTAATTTGTCTTGTCAAGGAGCTCAAGGTCTTGTATGAATTTTATACTCACAGTGTGAAAATGCATATGTGTTTTCAGACTGGCCTGCATGAGCATGTGGTACAATCACCTTTGCTGGTTTTGTGATAGAAATGTCCCTCACTGAAGGAGTGATTTTTTAAAGAAATATTTTTTTCTGCTCATATTATCAGTTTAGAAACTGAATCCCAGGACAACCTAATGTCAGTTAAAAAGCTGAGGATTATCTCAAAAAATACTGTACAGAAAAATATTCAAATATCTTACATTCATCTTAAATGTTCCTGTCAACTCTCTCATTTGACTTTATGTGCACTCTTAACTTTTCATTTATTCCATGTTCTGAATGAGGCAGTGAATATTGTCATCTTCTCTTCCTCCATTCTCCTTTCTCTAATACGTATTTTCAGCTGTTGCTTATTTAGGCTATTAGAAATGTCCTGTTAGAGATTTAAAACTATCAGCTGCCAGATCAATAGTTGAGTTGTGTGCTGTGATACCAGTTATTTTTCCCTCTCCAGATAACTTGCCTTCTCATAAGCTGTCTCTGCATCTTATAGCTAATGCAATGGGAAGAGGGTTTCCAAAGGCTGAGTTGCTGAATAGTGAATTAATTAGCAGAACTTCTGCTGTTAAAATTAGGTATTAGCCAAGCTGGTGTGCAAATATGTTCAAAAAATTTCAGCTGAACATAGAGCTCTAGCATTTAGCTGTGGTAGTTTAGATTTAGATATATATTCTCAGATGATTAGTTTTGTGCCTGGTGTTATACACATCAAGGTCACCTAAATCCACTTCCACAGTTGCTCCAGACAGAGGTCTGCCTGGAGCTAGAGAATTTTTAGAGCAAAAGATTAACCTATGCTGTTTGTACATGGCCAGTCACTTGTTATGGAATGCAGGACTGTAACCTCTTTGGGAGCAAGGGGATACAGCATGCAGGAGATCATATCGAAATGGCTTGAGTTCTGTTTCCCATTTGGAAAGTAACAGTCTTGAACGGTATTCACTAGTGGGCACTTTCTGAAACTCTAGTTATATTAACTCTACTGACTTGTCAAATTTGGAGTTTGATTAATTTTGCCAATTTAAAAAGCATGTTGCAGCTTCACCTGGTATGTTTCATTTCCTGTAATAAAATACTGTTTAAAATTGATTCATGCTGTGAAAAAAAAAAAAAAAAAAAAGTTGTATTTCATTCCAAAGCAATTTCTTTAAAGAGAAAGTAAATCTTTTAGTGTTTTTGGCTGGTGAAGTACCTTAAAGTAATTTTGAAGCTTTAACAAGATGAGCTGAGGACCAGATCCAAAACTTGAGGTGTAAGGGAGCATTTCATCTAGATAGTGTTAAAGGTGGCAGGAAGTTGCTGTTCCCAGGTCTGAGACACAGCAGCTGTACATGCTCACAGTCCAAAGGGGCACCAGACCCCACTGATGGCTTGCTGAACCTGAGCAACTCTTTAACTTTATTGCTTGCATGGATATATCTTCCTGTAGAAACAAACTGGTCTGGTAGAACTGATGAAACTCGGTTTTCTATGGCTTTGTAGCCTACATAATGTATCTCTAGATATGTCTCTAGATCCTTCCTGCCTTAATTCTTCTGCTTCCTACAGGCCTTCTCAGTAGGCCCAGTTTCCTCCTCGGTTCATTACCCACAGCCTTCCTGAAAAGCACTTGAGGTAAGGCTATGGCATCATGATTTACAGCTGCAGTACTAGAATAGGAAAAGAGTTTTTTGTGTGTCTTAAAATTTAGGAGGTATAACTGGCTTGCAGGCTAATACTAAGAGTTGTAAAATGCAAACAATTAAATTTGAAATTAAAATTAGCGTGACTAAAGGATTTCATTTGCAGAACAGGATTTTAGCTGTAATTTGGCATTTGATTCACAGTGAAGATGACAGGTTACAGACTCAAGAATAATAAAAACTGCCTCTGGAATTAATTTTCCTTTACATCTTGTTGCAACACATTAGACACATACATTATTTATCATCACATGGATCTCATCTTAAAAAACTCCAGAGCCTTGACCCAGTCACATTCTCTACTCTGATTAGACTGCAGCAGGAGATAATTATTCCAGGAATATCTCTGTGTTGGGGTTTCACAGCTGTTGCAAACTGCTACAACAACTGAGATAACATAGACATTGACAATAAAGAAAACCAAAGGATCTTCATGTTTTACAATTTCTTGCAGGACATTCTCCAGATAGCTGAGAAAAGACATAGCCTACTACTTTTTCCAAGACTGCTTTGGTATGTTCACACAAATAATACCAAGCTGACTCTAGTGGGAAATGGGAGGGAAGACTTCTCAGATCCCCTTGAGAAGAAAGGTATCCTGCTTCCAGAACTTGCCTGTGCCAGGAACAAAACTGGATTCTGCTTAAATTCATTTTACATCACTTGACCACAGCCTAGTGGGAGCAGAACTATTACAGGTGCTGACATAAAGTGGGCTGAGTGGCCAAAAAAGGATAACACAACCACAGTCTGCAATTGGCTCTGGATTTTCTCCACTAATGCTGGGAGACAGTCGTGATTCTGGCACCCCTTCCCAGCTAAGCATAAAAGATAAAAAGTAAAGGTGACTTCTACAGTTGAAACATAACTGTTTGATATTCAATTTCAGCTTAACTTTAGTTATGGAAAACAAAAAGGGGAAAGAATAATATTGCAGTCATATTATAAACCCTAAGTCTCATTCCCAGCCAATACAAATTTCTCACAGCAAGAGAGAAGAAATGTATATGTTTTTTAGAAAAAGTGACAAGATGTGGATGATGAGAGGGGGTTTTCTCTTCACTTTGTTACATCAATCTTGCTCTGGAGTAACTCCATGGGTTCAGTGGCATCAAGCTGACAGACCAAGCCAAGAAGCAGGCTTTGTGTTAACGAGCTCTCATGGGCTTGCCTGATGAGTGAAATTTTGGGGACAAGAACATGAGGTATTTGAATACATGCAATATTCTCTCTATTCTTCTGTTCTACTTGGAGCTGGGTCTAATGTACACAAGATGAGAGCTAGCAAAGGTTTGTAATGAGGTTTCAGAACATATCTACCAGGGAAGTCAAAGGACTGATGTAGCTAAAAAATGATGATGAAATCAGAGAATAATTTATTTTCATCTACTGAACTACTGTTATCCCTCTCCCTGGCAGAGCTCAAAGAATAAGTCATATTCTGAAAAAAATAGTATGAGAATTACATTTTTATTTTATTTTAAAAAGTGAATTTGCTGAGTTCCTGACTGAAACTGAGAGACCTACTTTCTACCTACTTTCCAGGATCTCAAGGGTGGAGATTTGGGTTGTATCTAACAACATAATCTCTTTCATCAAATTCTAGAGAATCACGGTATAAACAGGATTCCATTCCAACCCTGAGAAATAGATGGAACTCAATACTTTGGTGAGAAGCAAACAGCTTGGTAAAGCTTTCTTTCTCCCTAGTATATTCTGAATCACTCCACATGCCATGGCGGAGTGAAAAATAACCGCTCCGTGAGTGGTTTCCACTTTCCGTGAGGAGAGAAAATAACCTTGGAAACAAAAGAGGGTCTGTGAGGAGATAGAAAGACTAGACTAGACCAGACTAGACTAGAATAGAATAGAATATTTCAAATGGAAAGGACCTACAGTGACCATCTAATCCAACTGCCTGGCCACTTCAATGATGACAAAAATGAAAGCATAATATTAAGGGCAGTGTCCAAATGCCTCTTAAACACTGACTGGGGGCATTGACCATCTCTCTGGGAAGCCTGATCCAGTGTTTGACCACCCTCTCTGTAAAGAAATGCTTCCTCATGTCCAGTCTAAACCTTCCCTGAGGCAGCCTGGAACCACTCCCACAGGTCCTTTCACTGAATACCAGGAAGGGGAGCTCAGCACCTCCTCAGGAAGCTCAAGAGCAGTGATGTGCCTTGTTTCCCTGGCACTGGCGCTCCTGGGGTGGATCAGCTGCCCGTGCAGTTCTTTGGTCTTTTCCATCACTGCTACTGCATGAGGAAAAGCAGTCTACTGCCATCCTGCTCTTGCTTTGTCAGGACCCAGCCCTGCTCCTATTAAACCAATGACAAAAGTGCACATCTCATTTCTCCTCAAAGGCTTCAGACGTCTTTTACATTCAGAGGACCTCGATGCCCCTGACATTTGTGTACAAATATCGTCTGCAGTCACCAGCTCTGTGCTTTTACCTCAAAGTTTCCAAGAGTCCCTCATAAAGCGGCATATGGGTGGACAATATTTTGGCACATATTTTATTAAGGATAAGTAAATTCCCATGGGTGAAAAAAATCCAAAACTGTGCCAATAATTTCATCTAACAAGAATTTCACTGAGCTTAAATACACAATGTTTGTGAGAAAAAAAAAGTTTTCTTTGGCAGTCTGAGTGCAAAGAAGCTTCTTTACTGTCCCAAATAGATTACAAGACAGTGGCTTGCAGAAAACCCTATTATTTTACAGCTTTTAACAGCTTTAATCTGGCTCTAACAGACCCTTTTAATGTTTAGCTTTGTAAGATAGCCTAAAGAAACTGCTATTTTTACTATTTTAAATAAGAGAGGAGCTTTTGGTTGGAAATCGCTAGCTATCACAAAATTTGCTATTGGTTGTAAATATTTGGTCTGCTGGACAGGATACAAAATTGTAATGTTGATAAGCATTTTCCAACTGATTTCAACAGCTTCTGCATCTTGACATTTGTACACTCCAAGTGTCTATCTGCTGTTGATAGTTGTGAAAGTAGTTTCCTGGCTCTTTAACAAATGCCTCTGCTCAGTGCTGACTTTTTTAAGGAGAAATAGATGAGGAACCAAATGCAACCCCAGAAAACATTGTCTCAAATATCTGATGTACTGTGGAATGGCATCATACACAGTCCAAAGTCTAAAATTACGCTATCTTAAGTTGTACACTTAAATGTGGAACACTGAAAACTGTATATGAGCAATTATTGCAGTCCAGTAATGTCTTTATTTCTATTTGGTATAAACTGGTTCAGAATATTTAAACTGAATTCAGTTTATCCAAAACAGTAATGTTCACACAAAGAGCTCTCACTTATTTAATGAATCTGATTAAACAGATCAGATTAGGTCAATTATATTAGTTAATGAAAAGTAATAGTAAGGAGTATGAAAATTTCCTTAAGTCCCATGGGCAATAGAAACACTGTTAGGGATGCAAGGGAGTTTGGGATGACAGCTCAAGGGGTATCAGCACTGTCTCTACCTCAGGAAATCTTGAAATGATTGATGATATTTTTTTCATTCCAGGAGATTTAAAGATATTTTGAAAGTATTGCCCCTTCGAGTCAGGTTTTTAAACCAGAGTAACTTTGCCCCTGGCAGGCTGTGTTCTGTTGGGAAAGGTCTGTGAACCTTTGCTGTCCTGAACATCTTCCTGTGTCCGCTGCCAAACACATGTGAATGTTGCCACAGAAGCACGAAACACATCCAAATGCTTATTGCCAAGCACAGAGATGTTAATCCCCAAACTCCAAATTTGTTCTTTTCCCTATCTTCTGCTAGACAACAGGGCCATGTAGGCCAGATTTGTGCTTGCAATATCACATCAATTACCAGGAGGAAAAAATACAAAAGAATATTTTGCACCTCCAGCACTGCTCATCTGTTGATTGTTTTTCATCTTTTTTTTTATTTTATTTTTTTTTAGTGGGGCATGGAGGTGGTGGAGGACTGGCACAGGTGGTGATTTATCTCCTTCATTCACTTAAATATAAAAGTATCACATTTCTTCCAAGATATTTTGAAGTTCAAATAGCAGAAAGCTGGGAAAATTTTCTGGAAGAATCATTATGTGCTTACCTCTCTCCCATATGCCCAGGATATTTGTTTTGGCTGTTGTCAGACACAGAATGCCAGGTTGGGTGGACTTCTGTTGTTATCTTAAAGCACATATGTCCTTGTATAGGACATATCCCCTTGAAATTATGTTTTTACCAAGGTGGTTTGGTAACCTTTCTGTTGATGGAAGCTAACAACAGGATTTTTGAAGTTGTTTTGTGTTGCAAAAATATGATTAATCCAAATACTTCATGGGTTGGAGCATCTGTGTACATTTGTAATTCGTTCTCAAACTTGACTGTGATCTTCAGAGTGAAGAAAAAGCAAATCTTCTAGTCAGGTCAAATGTATTTATGAATATTTCAGTTTTCCAATGTTTAAGGGCTGTCTTCATTAAAAACCATGTATATATACACAATAGAAAAAGTCTGATTTATTGAATCATGAAAAGGTTTTCTGAACAGTTTGACTAAATAGTCATTGAATGACTTGGAAACTTAATTTTATGAACCTCTTCCTCTGCAGCTTTCAAGCAAGTACCATGATCAAGACTTCTAAGTGGTTTTCACAGAAAAGATTAGAGTAACACAAAAGAAAATTATGCTCACTGCAATTTTTTTTTACTCCTCGTCATTTCATCTCGGACATCCAAGTACAAAAGGATTTAAAGTTTTATTTTGTGCAAAAGTTTTCTAATGAATTCTCTGGGCCATATACCCCCCCCCCCCCCCTTTGCATTCTTAAATTCATGCATTCTGAGGTTTAAGCATATTCTGAGCTTGATCAAATGAATAGCCTTGCTGTGTCATACAGGTAACTGAAAGTAGGACTTAGATAAGCAAGCATCAGCCCTGAGTCCTCATTAATGGGGTGTCATGAGAATATTTTAATTCAGTCTTTCATTCCGAGAATAAGATACTGATATAAAGTAAGAAACAAAAGGAGAAGGTTTTTGTATTTTGTATGGTTTTGTTTGTTTGTGGACTTTTTTTTTTCAAATTACAACAATACCAGGCACCAACCCTTCGCAGAGTTGAGTAAAATAGAAGAAATACATCGGGAACAGGAAACATAAATACATTCATAACAAATGTATTCTGTTGCTGAGAAAAAAACAGACCTGTCCATACTATATGAATGAATACAATGTTCTTCTTCTTTATACATAGTTAAAAGCAGAAACCAAAAAATATCAAATAAAAATGCATTTCTATGCTTGTGTAAATTTGATGTTGCTACAGTAAACCAATTTGCAAATTTCAGTCGCAGCTGGAGACTTCCACTTAGTGCCTGGAGGAGTGCATGGGTTTTTGAAATGACTGAGATACATACCAGTGACAGCAAAACACTCCCAGGACTTTATTACTCCCCCATCTCACGACAGTTAGGAGTTGAGCTTGCTGTCATTGTCACTTTCCAACAGAGAATTAAAAAACTAGGTGATTTTTTGAAGCACCAGCCACCTTAAAAAATAAGTATTTTATTGATTGTTGCAAGAGCTCTCCAGGTGGGAATTTTAGACAGCCCTAGAGATTCCAGTGGGCCGCTCCTGCTGTGTCAAGTCCAATTTATTTGCTTACACCTATTGATTAACTCTATGGGTGGAGTGTCACAGAGATTCTTGTTGCAGGATCAGTCAAATTGTACGTGGGCAAAAGGCGTAAACAGCCAACAGAATATATTCCTACAGATGCGGAAACGGTCACATAGGACAGCTCTTTGGTTAGGTATTTCAGAGCTGTTTCGGATAGAGTGGAGACAATCAATAACATTTTATCACACATGAACTGAAGTGGTCACGTACAGCCACAGGCAGGTAGATTATATGAAATGAGCAGAAAGGCATCCCAGGGAGTCTCACTCAATCCATCTGAAGATGCTGCTGTAAGAACCCTTGAAAGTGGGACTCCGGGGGGGCCACAAGACAGTTCAACTGTGCCCTGATCCTATGCCACAATCCAAAAAACTTAATTTCTACACAAAGACTTTGGTCTCTGAGAGTCTGTGCAACACCAGCAGGCAGGTGATGTAACCTGATGACTGGAAAGAATATGAATTTTTCATAGTAGGTGAGCATTAGAGAAAAGCTACACTCCATTAGAGCACTCTTGAGGATGTCGAGACTGAGATTCACAAGAACAGCCCAGCACAAGATGAGGGCTTCAGAGAGGTTGCACATTTTCCTTCTATGAAGGTTTTTACAATGCAGCTGGATAAAGCCCTGAGCAGCCTGATCTGACTTCAGAGCTGATCCTGATTTGAGCAGCAGATTGGACTAGACAATGCCTGCTGTCCTCCCATCCAAAATTTCATATGATCCTGTGATAAGAACATGACAGAAACACAAGAGGAGGTTTACGTTTCTGTCATAGGTGAAAGCTGCCCACAGAAGGAGAATGGAGACTCCTCAGAATAAAGGTGCTCTGAATGCTGCTGCCCAGTGTGTGGCAGGGAAAGAGCAGCAGATGATGACTGAACCCTCTGGGATACATATAGACACCTGAATGACCAACACAAGACCATATTCTGAAAGTTGATAGTGAAAAACATTCAAAAAGTATGAGCAGACAAGACAGTCCTCAACAAAGAGTGGCAGAGATTGAATACTTGCTTTTTAGAAAGCAGTTATCAAACAAGTTGACATGAGTTTGTTATTAGAGAGCCACGGGCAGGTGTCTTTGAAGATGATTTCTTACTGCAGAAAGAAACACAGTACCTGTAAACGATGTGTATGAAGTATTTGAGAAGGAAAAGGAAGAAAGGGGAGTAAGTTTTTGGAGAGGCAAGAACGTTTAAGAGGCTCAGGTCATTTGGAAAGGAAGATTCTCTGTAGAAGGAAATGAGTAAGAGAGGGATAAAATGATGAAATGAGGGAGGAAGGAAGACAATCAGGACAGAATGCCCCTCATGAGTTTCTATCCATCTAGTCAAGGGTACTTCAAGGGAAGAGAGGTCTAATATCTTTGTAGAACATCATAAAAGTCCTTTGAATTCATACAGAATTTTCATTCACATTAAGAACATTTTTTATATTTAGATATTGACTTAAAATACAAAAGAGTTCCCAACAGTGCCTGGGAAAAATTTCAGGTCTGTTTTATAGCCTTAGCTGTACTAAAGCCAAAAGAGGATATTAGAAAAGAGCTAATTATAATTACTCAGAGAGAAAATGATCATATCAAAGGCATTTCAATGTTCTGCCATTTCAGAGGACCTCATAAAGTTCAGGAAAAATTCTGATTCAGTTCATAATGGGAAACCTTTTTAAAAGTACCATAGTATTTTTGGAACCTCTGAATAGCCAGAGGGAGAACTGACTGAAAGGATGCAAGTCATCCTTACAGAGCATGGATGAGTGCATTAGGAACTTGGGAATAAACATTTGCTACTATTTTACTATTTTATTAATATTTATTCCACAAATCACCTGCTTCTGTGAACAACATTTTAGGTTGTCACAGAATTGATTGTCACAGAATCGATTTTTGTTTGTAATTTATTCTTGCAAGCAATACCGTGGAACCCTCAACAAAAGAGGAGCTGTGACACAATTGTTCTGCACATAGGAAATACATTGGACTTATGGTTCAGGAGGTTTATGGTGCCAGGCCTCGTCTCTGAGCAGCATGACACAAGATACACTGATTTTCAAAGTCCTTTCCTGTGCTCCCCTTTCTCCTCCCATGCTTTCCCATGTAGGAGTCTGCACCTCATTCAGTGAGGGAAGGAGAAGGAGAAATAGTGGTGGCAGATTGCTGGGACCATGCAAAAAATACTCGTGCCAAATCCTCTGCTTTCTTCCCAGTAAAACCTTTCCCCTGCACTTTTAAGAACCTGCTGAACTGAAGACATCTCAGAGAGCACATCCTTGAGCCACCAAGGCATGTGCATTCCACTTTGGTATATCTAGACTGACATGGTGTCTTGGGGTGACTTTATGATGTGTATCCCATATTGCTGCCCTATGCACAGAAATTAATTTTTGTGCTTTTCTATGCCTCTAAACTGAGCCTGAGAGGGGGAAGGAAAAACTGAGCAAAACTTTTTCAAAGCAGTTTGCAGCTTGTTCAAGGTCACACAGAGATAGGAACTTTTCTTTCCAGCTGCAGCAGGGGAGTGAGGAAGCACCCAGCTTGCAGCTGCCCGGTCAGCTTTTGGCCAGTTGTTCAGTTTCTTTTTCTCTGGAGAGAGACTGAGAGTTCAACTTTTTCCTTCCCTGGAATTTTGGATTTTCTCCCTTTTCTACTGGACTGCTTCAATATCAGAGCATATCGGGAGGTCCTGGGCCAAGTCCCAGCTCCGAGGAGACCAAAGGGAGGACTCGAACACTTTCCCAGGTTTTTCTCCACAGCGAGAGATTTTATTATTTAGCATTATTATCCTTTTCCTGTGTGTTTGTTAAATAAATAGTTTTTATCTCTTTCACTTTCCTTTGAAATTTATTTTTTCCCGAAACTGGTGGGGGAGGGATGGTGGTGACCTGCCTTCTCTCAGAGGATATATTTCTAAATTTGGCCAAACTGGCACACATGGGAAATAGAATATTTTCTGCTTAGGTTCACCTGTGCAATGAATTTCTAGATATTGTTATGTGCTCCAAACAAATGTAAAAGCTGTCAATAATTTTTTTTTTTTCCCCATAACAGTTGCTCAGAGGCTTTGCCTAGAATTCCTCTGGGCACAGGGAAAAAGAAGCAACAGGTATCTAAATACCACCATAATGATTTGTCCTGTGTCCTCTTTAATGTGAATGCAGTGGAGATAGGAGCAACATTAAATCATCACAGTCTGAAGTCAGAGAGGTAACACACAGGGAGCCTTGACTCGAATCATATTGGCATATTTTTTTTTTAGTAGTGTGTTATTTTCAGCTTCAGTGGATTTTTGTTCTGATTTTACAGAACGAAAATTTTAAAAAGTGATCATTGGCCATTTCTTCTGCATTTTTAATTCTGAATTGGTTTCAGAAATTCAGTCAAACACATCTGTGATTTTTGTGGAACAAAAGTCACAAATTCTCTAAGTATTTGTTTCACTGTATAAAGCATTTTAACTGTTCTCCCCAAGCTATTTTCCACCACTGATCGAAGTAATGGAATTGGCACCAAAGCAAACCTTTCTGTGACTAGTTCCATCAACTGGTTTACACATGTTACCTGTGTAGAAGTTGGTTGGGGTTTTTTTTAAACACTGAGGAATGAAAAATGTCCATCTGTAAGTAGCATTTACTATGTAGGAAAATTCTTCTCTGGTACTTCCTAATGCAAAGAAAAACATTTTTTCTCTTAACAGCCACACAGTCACCAGCAAATCAGTATGTGGGATATAGGATATCTCCAGAACATATTACAAGTCTGACAGAAGACAGACTTAGGCTGATGGTTCTGTCGGTTTAAATTTGGACATCTTTTAATTAGGATGATGATTATGACTAGCTTTCCAGAGACATTACCAGATAAGTAAACTTTCTGAAATTGCATATTAAGTTCTCATGAGAGATCTTGAGCAGTTTTACTGGCAGTGGGTGTTTCAGTCATCCAAGTCTGTTAGAATAGCAAGTCAAATATTCATCTTTCTGCTTTGCGTTTGAATTTTCCACGTGGGCTACATCTAAAGTAGGATGTGGAAGTTTAGAAAGTTCATATGCAAAATGTTATTGCAAAGCACTGTAATGGATTGGCTGGCATGTATGGGTGCATGTGGACACACACATGCTTGTATGTGTGGCTGGGTGGCATCAAAACTCATTTGTATCAAAGATCAAGCAAATAATTATTTTCCTCTAGCATAAAAAGGTTGACATTCTAAATTCTTCTGTTATGAAGCATCTATCTAGCATATCTAAGTGGCATCTGTGCCAGCAGTTTTAGAATCTCTGGAAGATATTTGAGACAGAAAAGTTCTACTCTGAGTTGTTGAGGGAATTTGGTCAGGTCTGTGGAGCAATGCCTTATTTACAAGTTTCAATAGGTGAACTCAATCCAGGTTCTCTGTACAAATTTTGTTTCAAACCAGACTCTGCAAGGCTAGTGCAGTCTTGCATAAAATAGTTTCCTTTTCTAGTCCTAAAATAAACTGTTCCTTTCCACACATAAAACAGCCTTGCTTGCTTGACGGACAAGATACTCATCTTCTCTGAATCTGCATGTCTCTGTGGAGTTTAACAAGATGCAACCATGTACAAAAGCTGCGAATCTGTTCTGCGAACTGCAGTCTGGCAGAAATCTGTATTTGTAACTTCATATCTTCTTAGCTCAGCCTGAATGAGGAAAATTAAAAAACTTGTGAAATGAGTCTTATATTTCATGGTGACCAGATTGGTTGGAAACACTGTTGGGTTTTATAGGATTTTATAGACCATTTAAGACATATCAGTTCAGCTGGATGGAGCTGTCATTCAGCCCCCAGCATACAACACAAGTCCTGAGCAGCCTATCTTCCTTCAATTAATTTTGGTTTAAATAAATTGGAAAAAACCCTAAGAAGGAACTTCACACTTATCCTTCTCTGTCTTGAGAGGTGATGCCATTATGTCTGCAATGTCAAGACTGAGTCAAAAGAACTTCTTTCCCTCTGTTGGGCTGTTCCTGGTAAAAAGCATGCTTTTGATTTACAATCTGAGGTGAAGAACATTGTTCTTTATATCTGTTCAGTTCTATGATAGATGGTACTTAAGATTTTATTGTTTACCAGTTAGTAACCTAATGTGTGTTTATTTTTGAGTCCTTTAAACTCCATGACCATTATTTTTTATTTAGACACATTTTCTTTTGTCCCTTTGTTTCACCTGCCTTTAATAGACTGCTATCATTATCTTTAAATTGATGTCAGATGAGGTCCTCTCTGCAGGAAAAGTGCTTTTAGTCTTCATTGCACATGGCAATCTCTAGCTCTTTCTTATCCATCCTTCAAAGACAACAATACTGGAAGACTGCTGGGCTCATGTCTCTTTTAAGGGCATTAATGGACTCTGTACCCTGTTAGGATGCTTTTTCATGCTTCTGTCATCCTTTCCAGCTGAAAATTTGACAAGATAAGAATTTATAAGGACTGTGGTGTTTTAACAGGCCCTTTTTCTCTTATATTCTATAATCCCTGTGGAGTTTCAGAAATGGTTAGGCTGTGATGAAACACACCTAGGCAGAAGCCGAATAACCAAATGTTGTGAGTTACATTCTAACATCAGCTAAGTAAAACTGTGCATCTTTTCATCCATACAAAATAAAAAATAAAATTTCACTGAAATTTGATTGATATTCTGTTGATCTGGAGAGCTCCACAAATATAATGAAATTCGAAGGGTTCTGACCTTTGAGTCCACTTGACAAGCCCTTAGTAAGCTAGGAGGTGCAAAAGTGTCCTGAAATCCAGTGTTAAAGGATGTGGCCCATAAAAAACATCGTGTTCCCTTTCAGTGTGACAACACTTTATACATTCAGGCTGAGCAATGGGATTAAATACAGGATTATTATGAGATCAATCCCTTGTTGTGGTTTAAGCCCAAAAGGCAGCTCATAGTCACTTGGTCACTCCCCCCACAGTAGGAAGAGGGAGAGAATCAAAGGGCAAAAGTTAGAAAACACGTGGGTTGAAATCATCTGATAGGTAAAGCAAAAGTAGTGTGTGCATACAAGGTGAAATGAGGACTTAATTCACAACTTCTCAAGGACAGACAGGTGTTCAGCCATCTCCAGGAAAACAGGGCTCCATCTTGCTTACAAGATGTTACAAGCGCTGTAATTTTGAATGCCCCCTGCTTTGTCCTTTCCCCAGCTTTTATTGCTGAGCACAACATTGTATGGTGTGGAATATCCCTTGGTCAGTCAGGGTCAGCTGTCCTGGCTGTGTCCCCTCCCAATTCCTTGTGCACCCTCAGCCTCCTCGCTGGTGATGTGGGGTGAGCAGCTGAAAAGGCCTTGGCTCTGTGTAAGCTCTGCTCAGCAAAAATTACTGTGTTACCAACACTGTTTTCATGACAGCCCCATGCAGGCTACAATGAAGAAAATTAACTGTATCCCAGCTAAAACCAGTGCATCCCTGATCACTCAGAGATCCTCTGATACTGCGTGCATTGACACCATCAAGGACTTCCAAATGCACTGGCCAGGTGCCTGCTAGAGCTGTGTTGGCTGGTCAGCAGCGCCAACAGTTTGTGCAACTCTGCTTGTGAGGGGATGGCAGGGGTGGCCTCTTGCTGCTGGAAAGGGACAAGGGATGCAGAGGGACTGCCAGAGGGGCCACGTCTCTAACTCTGCCTTCATAACTGAGATGACGACCTGGGCTCTGTCTTTGGATGAACCTGTCTGTGATCTTTTCTTAGTCTTTGATTCTGTCTACCTGTCATTTTTATGTGAGCCTACACTGCGAGCAGAGTAGTGAATAAGAAAGCTAAATTCTCTGGTTTTGTAGAGACTGTTCAGATACACTCTTATACCTTCACCATTCCTCTGTGCTTTGGTCTCAATCCTCTTGAGAGCAGAAAACACACACACACAGGGCACTTGGACTCTCAGGGGTCCTTGCTGGGGTGTGAAGGGCTTGGAATAGGAGCACATGGCTGTGGGATGCACAGCAGTGGACCTCAGGTCTTCATGCAGGTATAGGACCTCATGTTTGGTCATCCAGAAAGTTTAATGTGGCAACCCATGGGGCAACAGCCCTAGGATCACCCCTACAGCCTGCTGCTTACAAGCCTTTCCTCAAATCCATGGCATATTTAGATGACTAAGAACTTTGGTCTGAAAACTGTGGCACAAGTTGTTGCTTTCAAAGTATCAAAAAGTCAGGAAGACCATAAAGTACAGGAAATATCCACAGCAGAGCAGCAAATAGGCTGTGAAATGAAAGCATGGTCCAACCTCATAACACTCACTGTAACACCCTGGTGATCACCATCAAAACTATGCTGAAAAAGTCAAACTACAGAAAGAAGCAATTCCCCTGCACTCTTTACTCTGATTTCATCATGTTTCTGGCCACTTTACTAATTCCCTGTGATTTCTGCATTTCCCTACTGCTTAAAAACTCTGATCTTTCCTTTGCAGAAATACTTTTTCAGAATCCAATACTTGATCTAACAATCATAGTAAATGAACTTTTCACCTTGTTTTTACTTTAAAAGTGCAATTTCACTGGCAAGAGATGACTTAGTAGTTTCAACCTAGGTTCTTAAAGGCATAAATTAAAGTGGAAAAACTTAAATTCTTTCATTCTTTACCTCTGGAAATCTGCTCAGCCTGGGCTTTTCTGATTGGTTTTCCCTGGCTGTTGAATTGATATTGTGATGATTATGTTATGATTTCATAAATAATGTGATGTAATTCAGAAAATCAGATGAGAACTTCTTGGAGAACAGTTGCATTGAAAACCTGAGAGGAAAAACCCATCTTCTGAAAGAAGGTTTTCTGTTCAAATAAATATTTGTTTAGATCTGACATTGCTGGAGATGTAAAAGAGCACAGCACTGCTGAGATCTGCACTGCCGTTTTCATCTCACTCTGTCTGTGACTTAGTTATAAGTAAACATCATACTCACAAACATGATTCTTGGTTGTCTCTCCACAAGCGTTTTGAGTATCTTTTTTTCACATATTACTTGTTTCTCTGTCCCTAATAATAAATGTGAGGTTTCTTTTGAACCTGGGAATGAGCTTCAGCATCAGATGTTTTCTGTACTGCCTGGTAAGCAGTGATACAATACACAAGTCTCACTGCTCTGCTGCATGTCCTCCAAAATGGTACTGTGATTTTTTTTTTTTTTTTTTTTTAGATTTTATTTTGTAGGGGAGGGGTAGGACTTAAAGGCTGTATTTTACTTGGTTTTTTTCATGACTGAGGACAATGGTCCTTCCTGGTGTTTCTCATGTAATACCACCAGCAATGTCTGCATGCAGCTCTTGCAAGAGGTTCATTTAAACTGGGGGTATTAAATGATAGAAAATCTCAGACACATGGTAATATAAAACACTTCTGACTTGAAATTCTAGCCAGTGATAAATTGTTTAAGGCTTAATTTTATGGTTTAAAAAGCCACAAAATCTCTCATGTGAGTACAGGCAGGTATAATACAGTTGTTAATTTTATTTATATTTACTTAACCGAACAAAGGATGAGCTTGTTGGTTTACATGAAAAACAGATCTGAGCACATGAAAACACTGGGGATACATATCTGTAAGACTTAAAAGATGTAATTTGAATTTTTCCTTCCTTGAAATGTCTGGCTTTGGGAGACTTTTCAATCAATAAGTGTCCCAGGACCTCAAAGAGAATAACAGTAGTTTTTATGAGGAATATTTAAATAACAGGTTCATCCTTACACATCACTTACATTTCTTATGAGGTATTCAAACCTGAAAGCAAGAAATGTAATTTTAAAGTTTATTTTATTGTCAAAAAAAATTTTGTTCTTTAAATTAATGATTTAGGAAAAATCTGAAATGACACTCTTTTTATTTTTCCTAGAGCCAGGCTGAAAAAAAAAAATATGTAAAAAAACTAAGCTAGACAATCTGTATGTAATGAATATAAATTTTATCCTAAACCAGCAGAATCAAATTATATATTGTAACATTTAGCACTTCTGCTAAGATATATGCTATCAAATTTTCAGTGTAATATAAATGTTCATAAAGAAGATTATTCATCCAATTTTGAAACCCAGAAATAAAAATTAAAATTAAATGAGCCTAAAATGAACATTGATTACAGTGTTTTTTCTGCCCCACTTAATTCACTCTGGTTAAAGCTAGGGTCCTTAGGACTCTTATTTCAGGGGGAAAAGTTACCTCGTCTATGCTACTTTTAAATTGTATGAAAGCCATGGTTTTGGAGGGCAAAGTGGGGGTTTTTCAGGGTTAAGACACAAGCTGGGCAGAAGAGGACTTCAATGACCATTTTGTACACCTTAAAGTACTGGATATTCTGGCCTTGGGGTTGTAATGCATTGGGTCCCACTGGAACCTCTTCTCATGGGGCCTTCATGTTCCACCAGTACATCTGCTCTGCAGGTCAAAGTGTCACAGCAGGTCCTGCAGACCTAGAGGACTTAACTGTGGTCAGCTTTGTTGTTAAAGGTGGTGTAGCTCCAGCAGCAAAGAGAGCTAAGCTGGTCAGTAATGACACAGATTGCAGCACCTGGCAGACACCCTGAACCCTATTCCATAGCTAATTATTCACCTGATTTCACTAAATGAAACACAGCTTGGGTGTGTGCAAAACAGAGATTCTGAAAGTTAAGGGTGTTTCTGTGTACAAAAAAAAGAGCACATCTTATATATCTTGGATTAATGCATCATTTATGGCTTCTTTTATTTAAAGAAAAATAAACCTAGAAAACCACATGTCAATGCCCTCATTGTCAGGTACCAATGTTCAGGCAGTGAATTGCTCCCCAAGCACCAATGCCTCCTCTAAAATTTTCAATTTATAATGATGAGATGAGCTTCTCCACTTGTAAAAAAAAAAAAAACAACCAACTTCTTTTGACATTAAAGTTGGCCTGGTATTCTAAAATGAACTCGGGAAAAGAGGCAGGATCTGAAGCAATTTCCCTTCTTTGGGGGTAATGAATCCAAATAGGGCATCATTGCAATGCTTATGCCAAACACATGAGAGAAGCTGGGAATCCTCTGTAACACTTCATGTCACAGTGGAAGGGACAACTGCCCAATGAAGAGAAAGCTCTTATTGAGACACACAAATCTGTACCTTTCAGATAAATTTTCAGAATTGGGAAGGCAGTGGCAAATTCCATGTGAGCATAATGCAGCAGCAAGAACTGCAGCCACATGTTTAGTGTCAGTTCAGATGTCCCTTTTGACATGCAATATGTAGTCTCATGATTGAAATAGAAATGTGTATGGACCCTGTTGCCTTGTGCTTTTGTTTTATCTGTTACATAAATGGAAATCACTACTATTTTGACATGACTACCTTATTTCCACTTCATGTGTATTGCAAATCACTAAAAAAATGGGAGTATTGCAGCACTAGACCCAGAGATTTTATTTTTTCACTGCACTACTTTTGTGATAATTATTTGGCTGAATTAAAGCAGAGTTTTCCCATAGACGATGAAATGCTCAATGTGGCTGTCTGGCAAGGTCATGCATAGGGTAATAATTTGCATGGAGCTGGAAGAAGTACATGCCTTTCCAGGGCATAAACAGGCTTTGAGAATGCCAAAAATGATACAAGAAAAATAATTATAACTTGAATAAAACCAGCTTGTTTCTTTTAACCTTCCCCCAGATTCAGCTAATTTATTGAACTCTGGGCATTGCAGTCAGAGCTCCAAAGAGCTTTTCTGTTCCATTTTGCTGCACTCCACTGCATGAATGATCAGGGAATGTAGCAGTGCCCTTGATTCAGACGTTTACAAATCACAGACCTGTGGTGTTTGACTATCTTATCAGCACACATGATGCAGATGGAAACCTGCTCAGAGTCATGGCAGCACAAAGAGGTACTGTCTGAATTGCATTACTTAACAAGTTGCAGGGCTGTCTTTCAAAAGCCACAAGGTATTGCCTTTTTTTTTCTTTTAAAATAATATCCACTACCACCTACCTGCTAACATAAAATTTCTAATACTTCTGATCATAAAGGTACATTATTATTCTTGATGTGAGAAAGCAAATATAAATCAAATTTTTAACAGTTAAAGGCACTGAAAATATTTCATCTGACCCTGGTAAGATGCTGCAGCAAATATTATGTGTGGGTGGCAAAGAATTACTGTTCTATTTTCTGTAGAAAAGGATAATGAAATTAGATGCCAGGGTGGTATTTTTATGACCATGGACCTGTGACTGACTTGGTCCTATGACTATTTCAATGAGTTGTTTGGTGTTGTTTTATTTGTGTGTACATGTTGCAGGTTTTTTTGTGTCTTTTTTTTTTAATATACTTATGCATCCTTGAATTTGAAAAAAACAAATTATATGGTATGTTTGTAAAATCCATGCCATATATAGCATATAGATAATATTATAGGTATATCCTTCATAGATAGTCTTGTCTGATTTAACTTACACATCAACCTGGTGAAATGTCGCCCAGATCTGTAATGAGAGTGCTGTCCTGGAACTGGCATGGTGGAGGAGACACTGGAACATGCTTCTGTGCCAGTGAAATCTTGTGTGCCTTGGATAATTTGCTTCTGTTTGGGCTGGGGTGGTAGAGAACTATTGCACAACTCAACTTTACCCTGCCTGCTGTGAGGCCCTGATATATGGCAGAAGGATTAACTTCAGGTTCCTGTGAGGTTCTCAGTGCCTGATGTGATATAAATACAACTGTTGACACTTTTGATGGCCTAGATCAGATTGTCAGAATACAGCCTCTAACCCTGTGTCATACAAATAATGGAATCTCTAACAAGGTCTTGAACCAAGAAAACATACCTTAGGTTAGGTCTGACAAACAGGTAAGGTGTTTAAACCATGTTCTGGCATCTCAGAAAGTATGTGACGGTGCTGGATGAAATGAAGAATTCCAGGCCTGAGCACCAACTTTGCAGAGCTTTCTGTTTATTGTTAGTACATGCATTTTCTTCCAAAATGTAAAGTTTTTTTGTTAAGCTTATGGAGAAAATGTTCTGTATACATCTGCAGAGAGGGAAGAGAAATTATGGAAGAGAAAGCATGATTAGCTCTACTACCCAGCAGGGACAAAAGCTGAAGCATTCAACCATTAAAATAGTTCTGTGTTATAAAGGAGATTAGCCTGAAATCTCTTGTCAATAGAGATATACATACAGGAAAGCAATTTAATGTGTCCACATTTGCTAGAATATTGAATTAGACAGGGAATTTTGGCATTTACTGAGAGCAAGTAAATACTTTCCGTGGCCTGATGAGAGTATAATATTGATCAATTGGACACATTTGTCTATAAAACAATAGTCCCAATCCTTTTGCTGAGGCAGATGAATTTAATGTGAACATGCAGAATCAAGTCAGAAATATGACAATCTGCCAAGGCGATGATGAGTTCTTTTCAGTTCAGGCTTTGACAGGTAAAGCATGATGTGTAGGGTGGTCAAAGAAAGAAAAAAAACCAATCACTTGCTTATGAACGGTCACTGAGGGCATGTTTGTAATATGCTCTGCAGGGAGCACAGAGAGATCTGTGAAACACCATGGTAGCGCTTTTTTGCAGACCTAGTTGGGCAACTGTTATTAAAATCCCTGCTAGGAATGAAATCCCTGTTATGAATGATTTTTTGGGACTTAGAAACACTTCATACATTAATTGAAAATCAATATACATGTAACAAAAGTGGGGTTTTTTTAGGAGTGTTTACAGATCTGAAAACATCGAGAATTTTACCTAAAATAGAAATACTTAAAAATTCAGATCTGAAAAATATTATTGATAATTTGATATTATTTTTAAGCTCATTATTTTAAATGTTCTTTTTCAGAGAGAGAGGTGGGTATTAAGTAAAAATGACTTTTCACTTTTGGCTTCCTTGCCTAAAGATTGATTGACGACCTTTCCAATGGATTATTTTAAATCTTCACAAAGGAACTATTCCTTCTGCACAGTACAAATATATAATATACATGCATAGATCTGAATTTTCTGGACACCTACATCTTTGCTAAAGCTCCTACCATATTCCAGGCAGCATTTGTGTGTGCTATTACCAAGACTGGACTGCATGCTTAAAAGAAAATCTGACTTCGTATACAGATATTTCATAGAGATTTTTGTCCTATCTACGTGTATATTTATATCTATATAATTTCAAGGATCCATTTTTATATATATATATATTCCTGAAAGCCAGCATGACTATGGAGGCTTGTGTTGCATACATCACTTTGATGACCTGAACATATTGTATGGAGAACATAAGTCTCCAAGTAGAGACACAGTAATTGTAGTAGAGGGTAGAGCAGGTCAGCATTAGATTTAACATTTTGTATGAGTCAGCTTCAGCTGCTGCTCTCCAAATAAAGAAGAGCTGGTAACTGCTTTGTCCTGTTAGCAATCCGAGAGAATCCCTGTTACCCTTTTGCTTGACAAGTTATTGAATCTCCTGAAGGGCTGTGATTTACTCCTCTGCTGTTGCTAGCTCATTACTCATGGCTGCCTGGACCATTCCCATCCCCTCTGTGTCCGGTGTGCTGGGGATGAGGGGCAGAAGCTCCCAGACAGGAGCGGAGCTGGCCAGGGCTCCTGGGCAGCCCCAGCCCTGGGGATGGGGGCTGGGGGTGGACCAGACTCAGCCCATGGACAGGTGGGACAGGGCTGTGGTGGTGCTGGAGATGTGTCCTGTGGCCTCTCTGGGGCCAGGACTGATGGTCCTGGGGCTGGAATGGGATCCTAGGCTGTGGGCAGGGACGGTAGGGCCCACATGTGCACTCTGGCACTGACAGAAAATGTGGCAGGTATTTTGGGCCAGAATCTGCTACCCGCGTTCTATGGAAATCCTGGTCTCCATGGCAGTGCAAAAGAAGTTTCTCAAGTTCTTACATGACCTGAAATAAGAAGCTTATTCTGAGCAAAACCATCTCTGGGGTGGGAGCAAAACAAGTGGGAAATAAATACAATGATATCTCACCTAAATAACTGGTTGAAAAACAATCATGCTCCCCAAATCTATCATTCCTCTGTTGCCTGATCAAGCTCTCCCTGAGTTTTCCCTGCTTCTCATCGGAAAGTGATTGTCCTAACAAACGCATTAACATTTATTGACTTGATCTCATGATTCTTTGGCGCAAAATGATCCTGATGTGTTCAGATACTATTCCTTTTCTATTATCTACATCTGTATGCATATGACAAATTCTTTGGAGGTTTTATATATGACCTTTTAAAAAAAAACTTCTGTCCGTTTTACCACAGCTTCACACTTAGGAAAAATCCTGAATTTAGAGTGAGTCCAACAGAGTCAGGATTTCTTTGTGTGAGGACTCTCAAGGCCATTAATACAAATTAAAAAATGATTTTAAAGAAAATGAAAGCTATGAATCCATGATTGAGCATCTTTATTCAGAATTCAAGTGTTTGCATTTTTTTTTAACTATTTTCAGTTTGGAAGTGAATTAAACTAATCACCCAGGTTTAGTGCTGTTCAACTACCAAATGTTCAACTCAAACTCACATTAACTTTTAGAGTGTCCATGTCTCAAATGAACAAAACAAAGGCAATATTTTTTTATAGATACAAGTTGATTTTACTATATACAGTGGGAAAAGTCTTTCTTAGTCAATTTTTTGGTGCTTCAGTCATAAAAGAAATACGCAGTTATTTTTTCTGGGAAACTGAATATATTTCCAGTAAAATTGATTTACTAACTGAAAGCTTAAGTGAAAGAATATCTATGAGGTTTCCCAAATAAAAGAAAGGAAATTCCAAATCATATATATATATATATGTATGTATTTAGAAACTCCCATTCCCAACACTGTCCTTTGATTCATTCTGTCTTAGCCTGATTTTGAATATCTTAAGATTTTTAATTTGTTTCACTTCCTATAGTGTTGCACAAGCAGACAGGGTGCTTGCTGAATCCCTGCCTCTGAGAAGCTCTGTGCAGTTCTTTATTCAAGGACTATCCTATTTAAGGGATACAATAACCCAGACATTGCACACTTCTATATAAAAATTTTACTCTTTTCTCTCAGCATGATGCATTTCTCTATATGGCTAACTATATATATATAAAATGTTGCCCTTAGAAACTCTGTGAAATTTAGCATAGATAAATTTCATATAATTTTAGTGGACCAAAAGTGTACATAGGGGGGTTGTTTTCTGCTGAAGCACACAAGAAAGCTGAAATGAACTTGAAAGTGATATGGGCTCTTGGCTTCATGAAAGAAAATGAAACGAGATGTTTAGATTGTTCCCTCCTGAATTGCTGGGTGTCATGCTTGGGTCAATAAAGCTCAAAGCCTGAGTTTTTTACAGCAGTCATGAATTTATGATTAGGTCAGCAATGAGGTAGAGTGAAACATTTTGTGGGTCTGAGCAAAAGCGTGTTCAGTTCCAGATTCCACTACCCATCTGCCCCTCTAAGCCCTGGAAAAAGACAGACCACCACTTAAATTGCATTCTGTGACCTAATACTCTTATGAGGGGTACTTCCCTTGGATTTATTTTGGTAATTTCTTGTTTTGATATGTGTGGCACATACTTCTGTTCCACTTAGGAGACTTAGAAAACTTCCATCAGAATGTTAAGGAAGCTTATGAACAAAAGATCTATACCGTGCTTATCAATTACCAGTTTCAGGTGGCTTCTCATGGATGGGGCTGCCTGTGACTTAATCTGTCCACAGACCATCTTCAGGAACACTGGACTCAATCAACCTTGGAGTGCACCATCATGATGATCTTGGGATGGGCTTGGATTCATGATTCTTTGAGCATGTAACACATTGTGGACAGAGCTCAGCATTTGCCTGTGACTGAGTGCCCTTTCCCTCAGTAGAAATTGTGTTTGGAGTTCACTGGGAAAAGCACACAGGAAAAAAGATGGTTCTGGCATAACCTTGACCTCAAACTTTTTTTGGCTCATAACTCGTTAACCACAGTACAGCCATGCGGAGGATCTGACATATAACCCAAAAAAGTGTAATGTGTAAACAGATATGCTTAGGACTGACATTTTCACAGGTCTCACCAGAAAACAAGTGTTAGATCCTGTCTGAAGAGTAAAGGAATTCATATGCTTAGTTAGTTAGTTAGTTAGTTAGTTAGTGTAGATACTCTTACACCACCATGAGGTGTTTTCTAGCAGTAACATTTCATAAAATGAGAAAAGGCTCTACTTTTGGTTTGGTATAACTCTATGCTAATAGCCAGTTTTTGCATCTTAAATATATCAGAAGAATTCAAAACCACCATAAACTATTAATCAGACTCACAAGGAAAGTGAAGACAGAAATACCTATGAACATGTCTTAGGTGTTTGAGCTTTTGTCTGATAGGCTTGGACAGTTATGACCTTCACTGCTTGTGCTCCGAATTGTGTGAGCAAGACAAGTTCCAGTTCCTGAAGCCAAAGAGCTACATTAACATGTCAGTATCCCAAAGTACATTCCCCTTTTACCATGGCTAATGGTTTTTCTGTCAGAGCTGATATGCATGTAGCCTTGAGCAAAGGCTTCCCTCTGAGTCCCAGGCAAACATCCCACCATCATTCATGAAAGTGTTTCCACACACAGTGATGAAGTATCATCACCTCCTCAGCTCTCCTTGACAGACTGGTTTTGATCATGGTCACACAGAGGGTGTACAGCAGAAGTATTCCCATCCTTCTTCTGGATCTTCTCACACTATGATGAAACACAGCTACACTCCCTTGCAAGACTCTGTGGGAAAATGCATCTGTACTGCACCTGTCCTATTAGCAGACTGTCCCAGAGAGCCAGGCTGCCATCCTGAATAAGTTCAAGAAATGCTACAGAAATTTCTCTTTAAAGTATTCCAAGAAATCCAAGTGGTTTTCATAACAGCTAAAGACAGTAATTCGGGTTCTTTAGTGTGTGACAAGGAAAAATTGGCTAAAGATGTGTGACAGCTGCTTGAAAACTCATTCAAACTGACAAAGCTCTTGAAGTAACTGCCTGCATTCATAGCAGTGAAGAGGTTCACTGCAAAAGCAATCACTTTTAATTGTAAGAATATCCTTGGCTCATAATTTTATTCTCTTCTTAGTCAGATTTCTTAAATCAAGGACACATTATATTTTAGACTGTAAAAGTATGTCAGGTCTATCCCAGTTTTTCAGCCAAAATGTTTTCTGCCAAAATTATTTCCCCAGTTGAAATGTTCTCATAAAATGTAAAGGGAAATAAAAAGGAAAAAAAAGAAGAAGAAAACAAAAGGGTGAATTACTTTATCTCTCTGGCCTATTATTTATACTCAGTCCATCTGCCTAAGTTTTAAAATCTGCATTTTTACATGTGTCTAAGGTTGTCAGATTCACATGTTACAGAGTTTTAATGGAAGTTTGATGCCTGAGAGTATTCCTATAGTGCTTTTCCTTTACACAACGAATTTTTCATTTGCTTTCTCTAAGACAAAGGTGATATTGCCTCATTATATCATTAGTCCATCTGCTCTCCCCAAAACACCAGGTAGATTTTGCAGTTTGAATTCTGCATTCCCACTGTATGGAACCTATCTGAGATTCTGAGACTTCATCTACAGGGTCTGTAATCATATCTTTAAAGTCAGTACTAATAGTTATAATGTCTTTAAGACTTATTTCAAAAACTTGGATCTTGCTTAATCATTGCTAACAGACTGTGAAGTTGTCTCAACGAAGTTCAGGAACTTTAAGCTTAGAATCTCTTGAACAAAACCATGAAATAATATTTCTTTGAGTTCCTACTATTCAGATTGATAAAGAGTTGAATTATCCATAAATCAAGTGCAGAGAGAGATACTCTGCAGAATAACAGATATTCTGCTTTTATTTTTGTGATTAATCACAACAGAAGTGCTAGTTAGATTTTAGAAAATGCACAAATGTACACATACAAACCAGTAGGTAGAGAAAGTCTTGGGGCAGTAGTGACTGGCACCTACCAATCAATGCATGAAACACCATAAATAACAATAAAAAAGAAAAAAGTCAAATACAATATTGAGATGCAACAGGTGGATCATAGAATCATTAGGGATTGTTCAAGATGGTGGAGAAAAACCCACCTAAAGTATTTTTTAAGAAGTTGAACCAAAATCTGGATCAGAAGTATAACAGCTACTGGGATGATCAGTAGAATGGAGAGGCTTTTCATAAAAAGTTATTAAAAAAGCTTTGCTTGTTAAGTCCATGAGATGAAGTCTCAGAGAGAGGATATGATTGCTCTATAAAGATCCTTGATGGGTAAGCATCAGGAAGGGGAAAAACTATTTATGGTAAAGGACAGTGCTGACACAAGAATAAATGCATATAAACTAGCTATGGATGCAATTAGGCTGGATATGAGGAGATTTTTAACCATGAGAGAAACAAGAATTGGGAACAGACTTCCAAATAGAAGCTTAAGCATATAAAACCTAACTGACTCTAAGACAGAGAGCCACAATGGTTTCTGAAAAAAATAATACAATATGTGTCATCAAACAACGACACTTCAGGAGTCAGGCTTGTTCCCTGATTGTTATGCATAAGCATATGTGTGGTTTACAAACTGTGTAGAGCACTAATGTTCCTGCATTTTAAAAATTTTAAAGTCATTATCCACATGTAATTTTAATCCATTACTACTGTGTCTGTACAGTACCTTTCAAACTGAGTAGGATTCATTTTGACATGGTAAAAGTGATTAGTCATCAAAATAGTTTTATGAAATAACTAATCAAATGGGATGATGTGACTAGCACATTATCACCTTCCATTTGAAACTCCAGGCTCATCTGTCACAACAGATAAAACTGCGAAACACAGAGACAGGAACATTTGAGCAAGAGAAACCATCTTCTGATCGATGTTATGCTGAAAGACGAGGAACTCATGCAATTAACATGTGACACCCCTCACTCTTCACTGAAAATATTTTGGATGCTAAAAAATTGCACTGCTATCCTTGTAGTCCTAATGATAACTTTCTGAATATACATCAGGACAAGTAAATCCATTCTTTTTCCTG
Source organism: Corvus cornix cornix (assembly GCF_000738735.6). NCBI lineage: Eukaryota > Metazoa > Chordata > Aves > Passeriformes > Corvidae > Corvus > Corvus cornix. Next base: position 10,462,922 of record NC_047057.1, on the reverse strand, counting down.
AAATCAGTGATAATTAGGTGGATAGCTTAGCAGGCAAGAAGGTTGAGAGTGTATTTGGTAAACAACCTGACGTGCTTTTCTGTCATCAAGGGCATCAATTGTGCCCATCTTTGTACAAACAGACTTTCATGTTCCTGTTTATTATGTATGTACTGAAATCTACGACTGATCAAGTCCCTCTTTAAAGATTTTAAGTAATCTCTATATTTTTCTGAAAGTAAAAAACACACTTTCAGTATTGTTGTCTGCAATGTTCTGCCTTGAAGTCTCACCTCAGTAATCCTACTTCATTACAGAAAGTAAAAAAAGTCATTATTGGAACATACTGGGATTTTACACTCAACTGTGTAGTTGAAAAAATGACACAAACCTGCATTTTTTTGATTTAAACAACAATAAAAATATCAATACAAAACCTCTATGGACTTCAGTTTAATAGATCTGTAATTACAGTTGTTTACAGAGACTCAAACAAACAAAAAAGCCCCTAGGTATAAGTAAAGGCTTCAGACATCCAACCAATATGAAAAATCAACTGAAGAATCTCTACTTTGGCTCTCTTTCTGACCAAATCTGTAAGATTTCCCCCAGAGCTGCCAGATCAATAACCTCTGCATGCATGAGAAGATCTTGTAGCAGCTCTGTGAAATCAGTTCCACGCTTCATGGGGAATGCCCTTCTGGTGATGCCCTTTCCTTTAAAACAGGAGGCAATCAGTCACTCAGCTCATCTCACCCCTGCAGCTACATCCAAAACAAAGTGTTCTTCAGAGAGGTGTGTTCTGTGCTATCCAAGGCATGGCTCTCAGCTCCACACCTTGGGAACTGTTTGGAGACCATGAGGCAGATAAGCACTGGCTTTGCAGGCAAAGGAAGGCATGCTGGACTTGGTGCTGGTTTTTCCTGCACCATGGAGCCTCATGTTTTAGAAGTCTAATTTGAAGGTGGTCATGGCTGAGATAGACAAGGAAGGTCACATCTAAGATGAGTACTTGACTGCTACCTGTGCCAAAATAGCAAAATGTGTCCAGATCAAGGGCCACCATGTGCTAAAGGACCGTGTCTAAAGCCATCCCTGTCATGCTTCCTTCTGTGTTTAAGGGACACAAGCTTTAATTCAGAGTCTAGGATTGCATCACCATTTTCTCTGCTCCTCCCAATGTACGCAAATGAGTTTCAGCCTGTTCTCTGATTCTTGCCCATTTCTTGCACAGACATCAGCTGTGGCCTTACCCACTTTAATGAAATGAGATGGAACCAAAATTTTATTGAGTGCAGACTTCAGAGCAGATGCTGCAACCTAAGCCTGATGCATGGCCCCCATAGCCATGACAAATAAAGGAGCAGCTGAGTTACCCTGCCTCTACTCCTCCTTTTCTGGTGAGATTGTTTAAATCTCAGTGTATTTACAAGCCTGTTGACAATAGTAAATTTTACAGAAATTCTGGCTTCAAAAAGCTTTAGTGCTTTCTATTCATTATCTCATTTTCCACATTATTAACTGTTTCCTAATACCCAGTTTTTTCCCTGTAAATAGAAGTGAAAGAGTGCTTGTAATAGCCTCCATTCCATGAAAGCCTGAAAGAACAACACATTATACTTTAATTGTTGTCTTAGTTGAGCATTCAGCAGCACTGGCTTCTATTAATAACACAGGTACCTGGTGTCATTTCACAGTCTTGGTGTCTGAATGTGTTTTTATTTTTAATCAGAATAGACTTGTGATCGGTATTAATTTTTTGATAAAATTAAGACTCAGAAGACACTGTAGAGATAGATACAGTAAATTAAAGCTGACTTTAAAGATTATTTAATCAAAATGGGTCCAATTTAAGAATGTGTTAGCTTTACACAGTTGAAAGCTTCACTGATTGCATTAAAATGGCTTTAGACACATGGTGTCAGAGCAGACAGAGTCATAAGTTAGCCACTTTTCTCCACCAGAAAACAAATTTCATGAAATTTTCAGGACATCATTCATTATACATTTCCTTTTGGTGCCTCCTTGAAATGCTCTGCTTCAGACACTTAAAACACAATCAAGATTACATAATCTCAGAAGTATTTTCTTCCTGAGTGTACAGTCCCTGATTGCATCCCAAGTAATGAGCACATCAGTTTTATCTATTGATGTGGTCCTAAAATGTGTAAGTAAAGTTATAAATGATACTGAAAATCACTATCACAAGGGAGAGTAGAAACCCATTGTTAGTTTACAAACCCTAAATTCTAAACATTTAAGTTGTCTTGCTGTGCCCCAGATTGAAGACTGTTTTATAATCTCAGTGGTGGGTAACTTGGTGTGTGTAAGAAGAGTAGCTGCTTTCGTAAAATATTAGAGTCAGTGTTTTTTCTCATCAGAAGGGCTCTTTGTCTGTTGTGTATAAATGCCACATTTCTACTTTACTGAAGAAGACATTGTTCGTGCATCAACCTGGCCAGCATTTTTTATTATGCACTTTTCCCCAACACTTTGTGCAGGTAAATCAGAAGTAGATGAAACCCTAAACACTTCCAGTTGCCTTTGATTAAGCATTATTTCAGATTTCTCAGCACTTTGTAGGATCAAGAACACAGAGCATCAAAGCTTACTCTGGCATGAAGACTGAGAAACGGCCACCATGTAAAAACTTCATGGAAGGTTTTTCTGTCTCAAGACCCTTCTGTCATCTGCAGTTATTTGAATCTTCCATAGCAGCAGTGTGAGATTGAATCATGAGCTGGTGTTGCTGCCTCTCAAGGACTTCTGGTCTAGTTGTTGTTAAGGTCTGTAGCCAGTTAATCTTCATTATGTAATAGATAAAATACATGCTTCTCCTCTTGAAAATTAACATCAGTTACAGTATTGATTTTAATCTAGTACTTTTGTATTGATAAAACACCATGTTTCCAAACAAGCTTTAATTGGTATATGGAACCAAAATCTTTGCATTAGAGTTCACTAAAGCCAGTCAGTTTTTCTGCACTGCAATAATGGAAGTTTATTTTTTAAAAGGCTATTTACACTGAAGTCTCAAGCTCAGAAAGGCAATAATTTCTCACACATTGCAGCCTCTATATATCAAGTAGAAGATTAATAGTAATTACTTTATTCTAGCATCAGATTATCTGCTAATACTTAGAAGTCTTTGGAATTACAGTTTGTGCTGTGTCACAGTGAGACACTTTATTCCTGCTCTGGATAAGGATCATCCTCTGCACAGATTTCAGCATGGCAGATTGAAGATATTAGATGATTCCTATACTTTAATTGGTCTGGTATGATTTTGGTTGTGTATGAAGAAACTGGCTATAGACACTCCTTTCCTTTTGAAGTGATTGTTGGGGTTTTGTTGTTTTGGGCTGGGGTTTTTTAATCTTCTGTGAAGCCCACCTTGCTTTGGCATCAAAATTGTGACCAAGTAATGAGAAATTTTTTGGATATATATGATAATGGTCACAGTTCTGCTTGTGCCAGTTGAAACCATGTGAATGAAACTTGGCTCTAAACCAAGGCATATAATCTAAAATGTATATGTAGGTGTTCATATTACATCTATGGCATCTAAGCTCCTTTATAGAATGGTTATAGCCATCAGAGATCTACTTAATTCTGGGAACAGAGCTCCTTCAGCAGTTCATCTTCAAAGAAAAGTGGCTTGGTTCAGTTGTCCAAATACAGGCAGGAAGTTGCAGGGTTCCTGTATTGTGTCTGCTACCACTGAGGGGATGTCTCAGATGCCCCACGCTATCTCAACATTAGACACTTTTGCTTGGGCACCTGAACACTTCTGACAGTCAGTCACTGTGTTAGTTTTACAACCTTCCCCATCCCTAGTGCAATCATGAGCACAAAAATTGTTCAGGTGAAGCTGTCCAGAGCTGGACTCTCTAAAAATCTGAGATAATATTCACGAAAAGCCATTATTGCATTATATCAGAACATTACATTCTATTCAGCAGGAATGTGCTTTGAAACACAAAGATGTCCATGTATCTTAAGAGCAGAAGGGTGTTTATATCCTTACGTAAGGATTAAGATGGGAGAAATGGGAGGAGGGAAGATAGAGACTGGAGGATGCCGTGTGAGAAGGAAAGGAATAAAGGAAAACAGAATGGAAGCAAAAGTAACTGAAAATTACTCAAATGACCCTACAAGAAAATGAACCTGCTTTGCCTGTCATTTTGCTTTTTAGATAGGTTGTGACTGTTCACTAAATATTTCAGGCAGATGGATTCTCTTACAGTTTGTTCGTGTTTTCCAGCTCTAACTTGGAGTTACAAAAATAATACTGTGAATCATGAGAAAGTTTGCAAAATACAATGCCACACACATATCACTGACTTTGTTGCATATATGAAAGCTAAGTTCTGAGGAGAGAACCTGGACCTTAATGTAATATCCCAATGCCACTGCAATCAATTGTGAATATCCTCTGGATTTCACAGTGAACAGATTTTGACCTTGAAAGAATAGCTCTCTGTGAAAAAAAGTCCATCACTTAATGCAGTGTTTTGAGTTATTTTATTTGAAATATGTGTGCTGTATTCATATCCCCCAAAAGAAAAGCAAACATTTTTTGCTTGTCATACTGTTTCAAATGTATATCTACACGAGAAAAAAACCATATAGGAGCTGTGAATCACATTTTGAATCAAAGCCTTTAAAAGGAGGGAGAAGGCTGAGCCTTCCAGGACCTGCTGCTAGCAGTTCTCATTTTCTGTAAAGTGTAATCAGTTGTGGCACCAGCAGCACGAGAGCTGGATGTTGGTGCTGGCAAAGGAGTTCCTGTTGTGCCTTATGACTGGCTAAACGTCTGAAGGGCAAAAGGAATCCTTTTGCTTTAAATATCTAACATTTATTTTAAAATTTAAACATGGAAGCTGTTCTTCTGAGAAAGGTACTAAATCTGGTAGGAGCATGGTTTATGGTCTCTCACTGGGGAACCATGTTACTTTCCTGTAGTATGGTACATGCAGGATTAATAAGAATGCTTTGCTATTTCAGGTCTTGTGAAGCAATTTTTTAGGGCCATAAATTTTCCTGGTGATATTTTGTTTGTGCTGTCTGTAGGAAAAAGGGTACCTTTGCATGAAATACTGGATGGCTAAAGGCAAACCACAAAATGAAATCCAGGGGCTGAGGGGGACTTGAAGAAAGGTTAGAAAGGGAAATCTGTGTATTTAACTTAAGAGGTGATGAAACATTCATCTAATTTATAAATCTTTGATGAGTGGGCTTTTGAGGTAGATAAGGATTGTTCAGGACAGCACTGAGCAGAACAGCTGAGAGCAGATAAGAGTTATCCAGAGAAAGAAAAGGCTGTGATAATACATGAAAAAAGAAAACTTCCTTTGATTGAAGTCTACTTCCTTTGAGTGCTGGTCTATGGAATAATCTTCAAGGACAGTAACTGAAGTATTACTATTTTGAACTCTTTATTAACATTACTTTATATTACAGTAGTGAGCAGACTCTAAATGAGATCAAGGTCTTTTTTTACTGAGCCATAGCTGAGAGCAAAATATGTCATGAGATAATCCCTGACTTGGAAATCTAATGAGATTGATAAGGCATATAAAAAAGATAGGAAAAGTGAAGGCAGGAGAGATTTCCTAAGGTTACAACCCAAGTAAGTGATGGATTTATTTATTACTAATTTATCTAATGAAATAAAGCCACAATACATAGACTTTAAAAGTACAGCTGTGTACTAAGAGGAGATGATCCAAACAACCCTTTCCTGTGGAAAACTCTCCCATTTGCTATAATTATCTTACATAAGCAGAGTACACAGTGGCATTGTGAGTGCATTGCAGGTTATCAGCATTTACCTCATAATAAGAACTGTTACACATTAACACTGAACATTGTAAGCTCCTCTTAACAACTTACAGATAGTTAATACATTTCCCTCATTGTTTTCCATTGCTGAAAAATGCATGAAAATGAACTTAAGAGAAACGTCCCTCTAGTGAGGATTGCATAACTCCAGTCAAGACACTGCAACAACCCCTAGTTATATGTAGATTATCTTTTCTTTAATAAGCGTACACTTATTTGGGAAGATCTTATGATGCTTAAAATTTTTTAGGAAGCCTGGAAAGCTTTGGTAATCCTGCAGTTCTCTGTGATTGCTGAGACAAAAGCTCTGTCTGGCAGGGGGCCATGTTTCACAACCAGAATTACCAAAAACCAGCACATTTATGTGCTGACTCTTGGCTCTTAGGAACAATATTCATGTCAAAAAATGTATTATACCACATGTCAGAAAATACTACTCATGTTCCTAGTTTTCTTTTTTAATGACAAAATGCAGTATCAAGGTCCTAGCAGTACACACAATATTGTACAAATGCAGTTTTCAAATACTGAAGGAAGATGCATTAAGTAATACACCTCACAATTTGCTGACTTTTTGTACCCATTACAGAGATGAGATAAAAAAAATATTTAAGAGAAGATTTGCTTAGAAGAGAATGAGCATTTGCAGGCTCATATAGCCCTCTGGCAGAATTGTGCAGTAGCAGATATATTTTTATGTACAGAAATATTGTGGAACTTGTTTTAAAAAATTATCGTTTCTTAGGATATACTTAACTTTGTGTAGATAAGTAGTTCTTTTTGGTCTTCATTTCTATTTCTTTACATTTTACCCCCTTCTTCTCTGTTTCATGTATCTAATTTTCTATTGTCTTTTCTGTCCTTTTTTTAAAGAGTATTGCTCCCAGCACCTTGCCTCTGCCTTTCATGGCTTGTCTCTGGTTCTTCCCAGAAAACTGCAAAGGCAATCTGCACAACAGAAAGTCAGTGAGTTTTAAATGAAAAAGGGTGCTGGTGGGGCATTCATCACACATTTATATGCCTCTATACATGTCTACAAAAAACCCCAAACCTAAAAATCTGTGTTCCATAAAATCACCTTTCAGGTTTTAAGACAGCTGAAGATACACAGAAATATATTGTGGGAATGAAACCCTTAAATATAGATAAATTATTATTCAGTGGGATTGTCTCAAGTTTCTTGGGTACACAGAACCCACAGTGCCTTTTCTCATCATATTTCCCTTCTTTTTTTTTTGAGTGCAGCTCTTGAAATATGCTTGACATTGTGCAGACACAGAGGCACAGGTTCGGTTGCAATGTATGTGCAGTGTAAATACATGAGAGAAGTACTACTCCCTGTAAACCCTTGTCAATGTTTCGTTTCCTTCCTTCACCCAATTTTCACCCTTCACAATTTCTCCTGATTGTCCCTTCTCTCCAAGTGCAAAATGTCCCTGGACAGATGTTTAAGGGGATGTTTCTTTCCTTCACCTCAGATCACCATCTGGCAGATTCCTGTTCAGCAAGACCCCACAGGAGAGGATGAAGACTCAGATGGGAACTGGTACATTGATGGTTCTGCCTAAAAGGTAGGGACTTACCCACGTTTCTGTTCTGTGCTCCTCCCTCGCTGTTTCCTCTCCTTGCAACCTTCACCCACTGCTTACAATCTTCCATTTCTCAGAGGACCTGTAGGTTTGTCATTTTTCCCTTTCCTCCTCTTTTGTACCTTACACACCTGACATGAAGTGCTTTTGTTTCTCATTTTGATTACTTTTTGTTTCCTCCTTTCTCTACCTGCAGACACCTGTAATGCTGCTGAGCCCTTCAGCTCCTTTCCTCAGAGGACACTAATATTTGGGACGAGAGGACATAGACATCCCTGCAGTTGGGCAGCTGACAGTAACTACAGCATGTGCTGCTTGCCAAAGTTGTCTCCAGTTCTGATTGGGGGCTACATTTAGCAGTGATCAACTTTTGGTAATTGTAATTGAGGCTTTTAAAAACCATGTGGCATTAGTAATTATAGATGTTAGTCTTTTCTTTCCTTTCCAGTGCTTGTGGCTGTAGATGAAACATTTTCCACAACACACTATGGAAAATTTAAAGTCACAGGAGAACTAGAACTTTCAGAAAAATCCCCAGAGACTGACAAGCTGTATGATAAAACCTGATGAGCTGGTGACAGAGCAGGGTGCTGAAGAAATGTCAGCCAGTACTGCAGCTCCAGCTGCATACACTTGAGAACTGGAGTTCAGGGAGATTAATCCCTCGTTAGAAACACAGACCCTTTATACCTCCTGTAAGTGGTTGAGCATAAGAGATATTGACATCTCTGAAAAGATGGTGAATGTACAGAAAGCAAGTTAGAGAGCCTGTGCATAAGGGTTGCAGCTGATCTGCCTGCAGTACCTTAAGTCCATCTGGCTTAGATGTGCAGAATACTCACAGCAACAGTCTTTGGCAAATGGTTACATAGCTGCAGTGAAGCCTCAGGCATCATTGCTCTTGGTACTTAAGACAGCTACCTTAGAGCTAATTATCTCTCTCTGTGCTCTAGTCATGCTCTCTGAAAGAAGTCATCCATCAAGAGGTGCTTGGTGTGTCACATGAATCTTCAGTGGACTCTTCAAGGTGCCAGCCACTGTCCTACCAGACACCAGCTCCTCCTCGCTGATTTGAACAAGGATACATGGACATCAGGGAGGCTGAGGTGGAACAGCCTCCTCCCCTGCCCTGCCTCTGTTTAGGGTGGCAATAACACCTTGCTGTTGGATGTTTCATGGGGCAGTGCTGTGCAAGTGAGAGAGAACAATGGCAGGATGGGCAGCAATTCCAGCACAGTGTCCTTTGCAATTCAGCTGTGCAGAAACCGCCCTTTTTGTGCCGTTCACCAAAATGCGGAAACTTGTAAAATATGGTGCTGTCTCAAAATTATTTATGTGCAAGCTCAGAAGGAATGTGATAAGCTCTATTGGGAAAAGGCAAAACTAGGTAAACAGGCAACACCACTGAGAATGAAGCTGAAGCTTGACAAGCACAATATAAAGCACATTGAAAGGAATGATTTAAGTTATAAGTACACACAGATGGTCCCTGAATTAGCCTTAGTCTCAAGCAGTAGAGAATTGGATTTTGCAGCAAACAGCTCTCAGTCTGCTCAGAGACTGGGAAAGCAAAAGCATTTAGCTACATTAAGGATGAGAGAAAATTATGTGTTCAAAATCAGGGCTTGTACACACATGTCGACATATGGCAGTGATTTCCAAAGTGTTTAAATAAATGGGACTGGCAATCAGACTATTTTTTCACATCACCTAAATGGAGATTAGAAAGTCTGCAGGTAATTAATTTCATGGAAATAAGGGGGAACTTACTTGTCAACATCTATAAACACCAGCCTGCTTGCTCCCAGGCCTCATCAGTGCAAAAGGCATTGAAAACCAGATTGCCTTTTACAGATAATCAGTGTTACCTCTGTCTTCCATGACTGGAGAAAAACAACTTAAATTAACAGTCTGGTATAGCAAGTCTGGATTTCAGGCTGCCCTATGCAGGGTAGTTGCCTGGGTATAGTTCAGACCATTCCCTTCTTGAGCTCCCTATCCCACTGGTTCTAGGCAGCTCCTCACTGGGTGTGGGAAGCTGAATATCCCTGTTAGGAAATATTTACTTTATATAGGCTTTATAGGCTTTATATGGGTGTCATCTTAAAGATTTTGAGAATTTCACTCTGAGAGGTATCTCACTGTGTTTAGATAGGAAACCTGAGTACTTAAGGCAGATGCAATGATTCAATCTTTTGGACCAAATGCTTGTTTGTACATCTGTAGACAGTAATTTGAACACTACAAAATTCATCTGCTACTGAATCAGAAATAGGTGGCTCAGTATCCCTAAAGATCTGAACACTGTAAAAACCCTGAGTCATGAGTTTTAACTAGGGATTTTTTAAGACTGGAATTCTCCTCAAGGAAACACATTTCAAATGAGCAGAGCTACTGTGAAAGCAGAAAAGTTGTGGCCAATGGATGGCTGCAGACACTGATGACCTAGATATAGATGAAATATTAATAGAAGACCATCATGACTCAAGACCAAATGACAAATATGACCCATTATGACCAAGAGATCAACTTTAAGCAAAAACCCATTCAAATCAATAATCAGAACTGAAACTAGACAGGGAATGTACGAAAATAATTTCTGCTCTGCAATACATACATAAAAAAAGTTGTGTGCTCCCCTTCTGAAATCGCAGGTTTATTTTCATAAATCCTTCAAACCTGCAAGGTTAATCTGTAGCAAAGGATAAATAGCCTTCAGAAAGGAATAATTAGACAATAATAGTTGCACCATAGGCCATTATTTGAAAAATAATATAAAACCCCACATCTAAATACCCTCACTATTGCATTTACTACCCAGTAATTCTCAAGTTACCTGAGTTCCAATAAAACATTCAGGCACAGCGAAGCTAAAAAGCATACACAGCACAAAGCATTTTTTAGATAGTCAAAAATGGTATTGCATACAATTGAAAATGGGAGATGTAATTTAACTCTACATATAGATGTAGTATCTGGCAGCAGACACCTGCATTTGTACAGCTAAAATCCAGGAAGGCCAACAAACCACAAGGAACAGCATTTGGCATGGCAGCTCCCCACTATCATGTGTGGAAATAACCATCATTGTCAAAGTCATGTCCTGCTTTTCAGTAACCTCACATTTTAATGGCATTATGATGTTACTTTTCAGGAGCCTCAATGAATTTGCTTTGGTATTTTAATGAGATCGTACATTAGGATTGCTATTTGCTTTCCCAGAAGTAGCTATTACACTGCTTTGTGCCCACACAATAGTGCCTTCATACCTCCACATTGGCAGTAAAACTTCTTTCCGATGTAATCTCAAGGAACAGTGATTTTATATTAACTTAAATGGGGCCTGCTAAATATATATGAATACTGCTTTACCTCCCCAGGACAGTGTGTTATTTGCAGCATGAATGCAAACATATCTGAAGAAACAAAAACATAAAATTGTGTGTTATGAAATGAATGGGGAGAACAATGTTACTGTCCATTACTCAGGTACTTCATGCTGTAAATCAGCTGGAAAACCTTGCATAAATCAAATAACTGAAAATAGTATGAACCTGAATTTTCTTTTGTTTATTAATGAACACAGTCTTGAAAAAAATTTTAAAAGCATATGTCCAAACCTAAGATATTGATAAAACCACCAAAAAATGAATACCAAAGCACAGCAAAACCTCAGGTCAATTTACTTTCTTGCTGGTGAGCTCAGCAATTTAGGCGCTCAAATACACTCCTGCTTCCATCAATTCCTACCCTTCTAATTTCCTACACTTGCCTTCTCCATTAAAAAAAAAAAAAAAAAAAAAAAAAAAAAAAAATTGGACAGAAAATGAGGTTTTCAGGGCCTGAGCAGCCACTCACCCTTGCTGGGGAAATGACAAACACAGAGTAGGTTTGGTCTTACTCATGCAAAAAGGCACAGTCTTGCTTTCAGAAATAGTCTATAACTTGAACAGTTGCAACCTGACTTTGGAAATAGGACTCATGAGTGATGGGCTTTGGAAGAAAGATAAGTGAGCAGAAACTTTTTTTGCAATCCCCATTGTTGGGAGGGTTTTGCCTCTCTAGCAGGTCACCACATAGTCACCATGCTGGAGGCTGATACAGGGTGGCCATGTGCAGTGCTGTCAGCATTTATCTATAACGAGTAAAGCAGCAGAGAAACACAGCCCATGCACTTGGCTGCTCTCACGTTCCCGGTGTGTCGTGGCTGAACAGGCAGCGCTCTGTTCGTGTTCCCTGTGCTCAGAGCCAGGTGACCACTGCTCTGATCTGCTGGCCTTGGGCTCCAAGAGTGTCCAGCTGTGTGTCTTAATCATTTTTGGACCAGAGCTGGATTGTGTAGCTCTTTCCAGTGAATGCAAACACTGTGGTGGCACCATCAGCGCCTGAGTCAGTCTGTTCCTTCTCTCTCATCAGTGCAGATGTGGAAAGGCCACTTCCTTCCGAACCTTGGTTAAAAACACTCTGACACATCTGAACTAAATTCTTCTTGGTTCACAGCCTTGCCTGATTTTTTGTTACCTTCATGCCTCCCAGAGAGAAAAAGGACTCAGCAATGATTCCACTTGCTGCCTTTGAAACCACAGTGCTACAGCAAAGAGACATCTCCTAATTGCTCTGGTATTCCCTGGCCTGGGCCACACACTGACCAGTTCCAGAGATTAATCCTGTTTGTTAAATGAAGTGTTACAAATGGCTAAAATATATTATCTGACATGCTAAAAAGTAAAGTGGGACTTTCCAAAGTTAAGTAATGTAAACTGGGGGACTATCTTCATTAAAACACAGATGGGTCTGTGAGGAACTGCAGGACAGAGAGCTTTGACAATCTGTATAAATGCTTTAATCTAGAAATGAGAATCTGTGACTGCATACTTTTGGCTGAGCATAAAACCTCAGGAGCCATAGTCTTTGTAGTGGCACTTAAAGACAAAACACCATATCTGAAAGAGAAAATTGCCTAAAATAGAGTTACCTAGATAAGCTAGAACATGTCACTCTGGGGACAAAAATGAAAACACAAACCAACTCAACACAATGCCAAGATAAATACAATTTAGACCATTTCTTAGATTAATAAATGCAACAATTTATAAATTAGTCCTTTGATCTGAAGCAGCATGTAGAAAAAAAAAATTATAATATTGCTTCCTTAAATAGGTCTCTCTCTTTAAAATGGCAAAAATGAATGAAAACACCTGATAACATGGAATGCACCAAATTTATCCTTTAGCAAGTTTAATGAATCTACATCAAGGTTTATGTGAGAAAAGGAGGTTGGGGATCCTTTTCGATGTGACTGGTTTACCCAGTCACAGGTTTTTTTCCAGTGTTATATTTGCAGATGGAAAGGTTTGCCTGAATCCCATGGCAGGAAAGTTCTGTGTGCACTTCAGAGCTGCCCAGTGGTGTGTGGCTGAGATATCTTTGCTTATTTAAATGCACTCTTAGACACTGTCCAGAGTCTTCTGTTTACTGCCTTTCAATAGGGCTGTGTAAGTCCTCAACAATGTTTATAATAATAAGGAAGCTGTGCCCAGCTATAAGGTGTGGATGTAAAAATCTTATCCTCTTCTGCTCTGTTGGTGACCCTGGATTTTGTTCTCTGGATGCTTCCAGGTTACTGCCTTTAGTACTGGTGTTATTTAATACATTCAGGCTACCGGCAGATCTTGGTGCTTTCCATGCCAAGTCAAATAAATTCAGCTACTATGCCCAAAAGATAAAACTACTTGTACATTTGTCATCAAATAGCACTTCTGGCATCCATTAATATGGAATATGAGTGTCTTCTCTATTAATGCTGAAGGGCTTATTAGAAATTGGACTCATATAGTAGCAGAAACCAAACTTTTCTTTTCAAAAAGAAAGTTTATTGTTAAGACCTTCACATTAGAAGCTAAAATTATTTATAATATACTTTGGGCTCATTCTTTATATTATAAAGTTTTCTTGAATGGCTGACACCAAACATTTCACCCAGAAATGCAACTTAGCTAATCAATAAATAAAATAACATTCACTCTTTCTTTCATAAGACACCACCTTTAATTGCTGATCAATTTTGGATTCCCTTTTTCATTGGATATTATTTATGTTTTGAATTTGGTTACATTTTAATAAAGTTTTGAGGTTTGCGGGTTTTTTTTTCCTGATGTATTTTTGAACAATCAAGGAGTTTCTGTACATAAAAAATTGGAAGGGAACCTCTGACTTTTACAGACAGTTCATCAAAATACTGAGACAAAAAGTCCCAACATTGTTGTCTGTGACTTACTATAAGGACAATGAAGCAGAGCAGTTGGTATACGCCTGTAAAAATGAGGGGGTTTTTAGTAAAAGTTGTAGAAATCTCACAAAGAATAGAGAATAAACTTGAATAATGGCAATGATGACACATTCCCAACAAAGCCAGGACAATAATTGAATAGAGCAGTGGCTTTTAAATGTAATAGCACTTATGAATTATGGCTAAATGGCCTGAAGTTAAATATATATGGTATTGCTGATATTAGTTGAATTCAGCTTCTTGCAGGACTATCCCAGATCTGACTGGCAGACATAGGAAAAGTAATATTTCTCATGTAAAATAAAATTAATGAGGTGTTTGACTCAAAGAGCTGAGTTCTGCTGTAAGGCTCAAAAAAATGTTCCACATAGAAATGTAAAGACCATGGAACTCCACCTGACACTGAGATGCAGTTCTTTCCAAGGTGCTGGTTTAGAAGTGGCCAATGAACTTTATATTCTGTAACATCTCTGAGTAGCCTTTTGGTAGCTCTGTGAAGTTGTGATACCTTAGTGAAACCAGTGAGAAACCCTCCTACTGCACCTTACACACACACACAAATAATATTTCTGTTGTCAAAGTCTCAGAGTTGGAGTTCCTGTGTGTTAGCTGCAAAGTTCAATTTTCCTTCTTTTTTAATTGAATGCTTACTTTAATGAAAAGGTTTTTCAGGGAAGGCAGCTCTGTTTCAAATATTCCATATATATGTCCACTCTTGCTTTTTATTTTTTACAAAATCTTTACATTGATCATATCATTTATTTTCTTATATCTTGCATCAGGTTATTACATGGTCAGAATACTAGCATCAAAATATGCACCTTTTGCAGAAAAAACATTGCTTTATAACTGAAAGATTTGTATTTAAGTGCTGAACACATAGATGTAGTTATAGGAATTCTTTAAACAGTAATAAAGGCATCTGCCATAGCAGGGATCCTCTGCAGACAAATTTTCTGTGAAAATGAGGTAGATGCAGTTTTCTGTGAGTAGGAAGTGAAATCAGTCACAATACAAATTATAATGGCATTGGGGATCTTGAAAGGATCCGAAGTCTGTTGAGGAGGAAATCCTCGAGACTGAGGCTGTCTGCTCCATCCCCGCACTGTCAAGGTGTCACTAAACTCAGAGCATTGCTATTCAAAGCAAATCTATATATAGAGGGAAATGAGCTAGTAGGGAGCTCTCTTAAGAAAATTACAGTAATGGCACAACTACAAACTATGCAAGTGCAGAGGATGAAATGCAGGAAGAGATTCCTGTGGCTGGGTCACGAGCTGGCAATACAGGAAGGAAATCCGGAGATGGACAAATTAAGCCAGGGACAGACAAGTGGAGATAAGCATTCATGGACAATAGCAGAAAGCACAAAATAAGTATAAAATGAGGTACAGCTTGCAAGGGTCATTAAGATGAACAAGAAAACATTCTGTAAGTACCTAAAGAAAGATAGGAAGAACCCATGGAAGAGCTGGTCAGCTGCTGACTGAAGAAGATAAACACATCAATAGATCTAGGTGTCACAAGTGGTGTTTTTAACAGTAGTCTTCAGAAAACATAGTCAGCTGTGGTCAGACACCTAATGCAATTAGGACAGAAAAAATATAAACTCAAGGTGTACCACAAAATACATATTAAAGAATACTTATATTTAGTAGACATTTGAAATTGAACTGTGAGATATGAAATGGGAAGCATAACAATCAGTAAAGTTTCACACTAATTCTTTGTTCTTACTTTTCAAACAGAGCAAAAGGAAAACCAAAGTATTGTCTAACAATAACTTTTACTTCAGCATATGGAAAAATACAGGATCACATAAAATAGCTATATATTTTCTGTAAAAATAGCAAGGCAAGTAGCACTCAATATGACATGTTCAGCCATGACTGCTGGGTGGACTCCTGGTCACTCCATCTCAGAGGGGATTTAATAGAACAAAGCTGATCAAGAGTTTGAACGACTTCTATAAAATAAGACGATTAACAGAGCAGAACAAATAGATTGGAAAATAGATGATTTAGGCAGTTTGGATAAAAGCCTATAAATTCCTGGAGAAAGTGAATAGGCATTGATTATTCACTGTTTTTCACAATCCAACAACAGAAGGGCAGCCAAGAAAATAATGTTTAATAGGTTTAAAACAATGAAAAGAAAGCCTTTTTCAGGGAGTACATCACTGAACTGTGGAACATATTAATGTAATGCACTGTGGAAACCAAATGGGACCAGTTAAATTCATGGAGGGCTTACCCAAAATACAACTAAACATAATGAATAGTAAGGGAAGGTGTACAGAATTGTAGAAAGGAAAAACAAACGTAACCAGGGATCATAAAAAGCTGACCTAAGAAAAACTGGACAAATTACTGTTGTGCGTGCTGCTATTTTTCTTGTTATGCCTGATTAGAGATGCAGTTATTTCAGATAACCCTTTTTAACATGGTACTTTTCAAACCGTTTTTGTGTCCTTCTAGTTCACTGATAAGTAAGATAGTGGACTCAGTACACAGTCATGATGGACTTTGCTAAGTTTTTTTTTACACTATTTTTTGTTTCCTATCCAGTTCTTTATCCCTGGAAAGTTCTTTGCCTTTTATTTTAAAATATTTTTCTCATTATATTAAATATAAATATTGAATCCTCTTTACCCAACAGATCAGTTTTTATTAATCTGCTTCTCACAACAAAACCCCAGCTTTTTCTATTCATGTATCTTATCAGCTTCTTTTGAATTGAATAAGAACTCGTAATGGTCTAGGATACACTGCACATACTTAGCTCTTAACCTCTGCTACAGAGTGTAGCAAAAGTGTGAGAGAAATAAATAGAAATATAAACAATCATAGATCCTGGACACAGAGCTGCAAGAAGATGATGAATAAAGTAGAACTGTTTAGCATAATGGAGATATAATGGAAATGTAGTAAAAAAGTTGAGATTCTGGTAACAGTCTTTAAATACATGAAAAGTTGCTGCAAAGAGAAAAGCTGTCCTCCATGTCCCAGATGAATAAGAGTAACATGTAGGTTGTGTGTTAGGGCAAGGCTTTTCATGGTAATATAGTAAAAATTGCAATACATTGCTTGCAGAGGTTCAGACCTTTTTACCACTGGAGATGTGGCTTTGGGAGGTGGTTGGAGTCACTGCTGCTGGAGGGGGCACAGATTCACCCCTGAGGATCTCTCTGGAATTCAGTAGGCAAAAAGTCATCAAACTTCCCAGCAGCTTTCCTTCATTAAGCCCTGAGGGGAGTTCTGTGAGTTCTTATTACTCTTTCTTTAGAGAATTTTTTTTTCCTTTTTTTGCAAGCCTTCTGGATATTATCTTTTTTAGAAGAAAGAGAAAACACTGCTAAGTGATCACCTGGGTCATGACCCTTTTTCTATAAAAGTTAATGGGATTTTTGTTTCTTTGGAGCAACTTTAACCAGAAGCTGGGATAGCAAGTTTTGAACTTACAGCTACAACCAGCCGTGATTGTTATCTAAAAGAAAAGCTGGAATGAATGTGAAGGTCAAGTGGACAGGTTAAAATCAAATTCATTCCTCTTAATCTTTTTGTTTCTGATCCTGCAACATGTTCTGCATGTTTCTTTTGGTGCACTGCCTCAGCTTTCTTGAGAAATAGGGAGGATCAGAGTTCAGTGGTAGGTTTGGTTCAGGACAGGTACTTTCCAGCCAGGCCAGCCTGGGACCCTGGGTAGCAGCTCCCCAGTTAGCAGTAGATGCTGTTGGCCAGAGCATTGTGCTCTGCATTAGACATAACTGATTTTGGAAATTGTTCAAAAGAACTCATTAATCATAAACAATCTCTTGTTTTCTGACTCTAATTCACAAAATACTTTTAATATTATGTAATGAATTAATCAGTGTTCAACCTTATTTATTATTAATAACCAAGAGGATTATTTTTGTAACAGCAGGCCCATTACTCATGTTACTTGATACAAATTTCCAGTGTAGCTTTGTCAGAAGCAGCAAGCAGTGATGAAGATCTTTTCTTAAGTTGTGGATCTGAAATCACATTTCAGCTAAAATTTTATTGTTTTAACAAGCACCATTCTTCTAATGAATAAAGTAGGCGGAAGCTGCAGCTGGTGTTATGACAAGATTTTAAATTAGAAAAACCGAATCACCTGGAAAAATATAATTTCCAGCCTGTTTTCCAGATTAAAATTCAAAATGCATAGCCTTTAAAGTCCTGAAAATCTAGGATACTCTTTAGAGTTCTTATATTTTGCCTTTGAAAATGCAGAAGTTAGAGGTCTGAAGCATCCCAGGATACCACCAGGAAGACTGTTGCAAATTTTTCAGGTGTCACCTGACTGTGCTCTTGCCGCAACAAACATTTAGACAGTCCAGGATTGAGATTTGTGAAGTTGGCATTCTAAAAATGTAAGTCACACAGTATAATACTTCACAGTGATGAAGAGCATTTGTTGAAGAAGGAACAGATGAATTGCTTTGTTGCAGCAAACAGTTATGCAAACTGCTATGTAAACTTCATGCAGATATATATTTTAAACTTCCGTCAGCATTTAATTCCAAACTTGCCTCTTGTTTGAATTGGCAGTTCACATTGAATACCTCCATTTCCTTGGAAATACATATTCTACAGAAGATACAAGCAAATGTATTTCTACTTAGACAAAAGCTATTACATTACTGGTTACTCTCAAAGAAACACATCTCCTTTCCTGTGTGCATCTGCAACATCAATGTTCGTGGACACTACTCACCTAGATTTTGTTACAAATGGTGGGGAGAAACAGGCAGCTTGTCTGTTGGGTTTTTGGATTAATCAGGATCATCTACACCTTCAGAAATAGTCAGCAATGGACTTTCCACAAGCTCCTCAACCAGTGAGTGTTTAACTTGTTTTGGCATTAAATGTTGTCATTACAAGTAGACTTTATTCTCATATTTCAACTTAAACACATAATTTCTTGTCTGACATAGCTACTTTGAGGTCCAAAGACTAAAAGTCCAAAACACGAACCTGCAGGCATAAGTAGAAGTGGGAACTGCATCTAGGGGCAAGTCAGTGAGTGGCAGCTGTACCCAAGGGTCTGTGATGCAATGTACCCATTCCAGCCTGCCTCTAGGATGTGTGTGTAAATACACATAAGTGCCATGACCTTGATTCTGAAAGGCTTTGCATACTATACCAAAAAGCCACAAGGTTTTTCTGCAGAGGCTGATCAGGGGCAGATTGCACAAGTGATGATAAATGTTTAATACAAATCTCTGCCACAGGAAGTCTGTGCCCTGTCTGCTGTGCAGCTCACCTTGAGGAACAAGACTGGGCAGAGATGACCAAAGAAGTTTTTAACTATGTTGACTAGTGCTTCAGACCTCAGTGTGGTGATGAGGCACTGAGTGATGTGTAACTTTCCCCCTCGTGCTGCTTGGTTCTTACTAACACAGGATCAGTAACTCTCTCTTTTATTTCTCTTGTGCTTCTCAACTTTTATCTTGTATTTGCATGTGGTGTTTTGATTTCTGCACTCTGCAGATAAAACCAAATTCTTTTATGTCTATAATGAATCACAGTCCCATGAGCAGCCTTATGGGAACAGATTATCAAAATAAAACAGCATTATTAAGAAAATATGGGGATGTTAATAGCAAGAAGTACTAATTATTTGCAGTACATTTACTGAGTGTTGACCAGAAATTTCGCCAATTAAATTGCTTTAGCCATAAGATGTGATGTTTTTGTAGTTGTATCTCCAACAATGGCATTTAGTTATGAACAGTCCAAATATTCTCCCTGAAAAGGTTGCAGGGTGACCTGTCAGGTAACACATGCCTAATGGCTCTCTGACTGGCTCAGTTAGCCCACACTCGAGGCTTTTGACAGAACTCTAAGACTTTCCCTGAACTTTGCTAGATATCAGAAGAGATGGACACAAATAAATGCTTCTGCATCATTTGACTTCATTGAGCTTCAAAGCAGATGCACTGATGTTGGAGAGCTGCCTACCAAAGTAATGGTTGCAACAACAGCAAAGCATTTATTGAAATCCAGAAACTGAGGAAGGAGGTGATAATTCTCAGAAGCAAACAGAGCTCAGCAACAGATCCAAGACAGCCATAAAAAAAAACCAACGACGTGAAATAAAAAATTGCCCTAAATTTCCAATCTATTAAATATATGTGAGGCTGAGACAACCCACTGCTGCCAGGACCTCTGCTGTCTTTATCCTTCCTGGGGATGAGAGAGAGCCAAGCCCTCCAAAATGCTGCACAATATCTGCAGTGCACACAAGACAAGGTAGCAATTGTGTCCTTAGCCAGCTCTGGAGTGCTTGTTTGACAGTGCTTCCCTGTCCTTTGTCAACTTGTTGAAGGGCTAAGAGGAGCTGAAGTGGATGTTTAAAACACTGCACAATGTACCTGTTTTCATGACTTCAGTGCTGGTAAATATGGATTGTTGCTTCCCAGAAGTATGTCAATGTAAATTTACATCTGAATGGATATATATAAACCACAATATCTTTCAGTTACTAAGTGAGTAAGTATGGGTAGAAGCAGTGAAGCAAACAAGAATTATGTTGCATTCTTGCAGTGATGTCAGTTGGAGCCCAAGGGCAAGTGAGGCCACTCGTACTTATGTGAACCTAAAAACAGGCAGAGTCTAAGGGTGAGGCCATCCCATGCACAGGCTCAATGAGTCAGTTCTGCAGCTCATATCCACTGATGGGACATCAGCTTGTGAGAAATGAGACAACTCTTAAAACGATTAATTTATTGAAAACAGAAAAATTGAAAAATTACAGAAATTAGAAAAATATAAAAATTTGGGATCCTATGGCTCAGTAGATGGTATGCCCCAGGAGCGCAGGGATTTGAGATCTTCTGGCTGAGACAGCACTAGACCTCAGGTAGAGAAAAAGAACTTGCAGTGCTGGGCTGACTTTAAAGAAATTACTAAAAGCCCCTTAAAAGGGGTAAGGCTTTTAATGCCCAGCACCGACATCTCCCACAGCTGGTCTGGAGAGAGCAAGAGGGGAAAGGAGACCCTGCTGCTCCACTTAGTCCTTTTTATAGTTTTTGCTCCGCCCACAGCCCGCCCACAGCCCACCCCTTCGGTCCAAAGCGATTGGTGCTTTCCCTTTGATGGATCATCTTCGTCCACCAATGGCTCATCATTGTCAGAGGGGGTGGTAGTAGTCGAGATAAGGGGACTACAATGCCTTCATTAAAATTCAGGTATTCAGGTTGCCGTGGAGCTTGCCTGCAGAGTAATGGCTCTGTAGCTAAAAATAGCTGCTGGCTATTAAGACTGGGTGGGGTTTTGGCCTTGGAATCAAAATGCAAGTGAAACACCTACAAAAAGTATTAAAATGCGTCCAACACACCTCAAAACACTTGTAAAAGTATACAGTAAACACAGGAAAGGTAGCTCTTATGGTGTACAAGTGGTTTGAAGTTTGAGAAGGGGCAAGTTTGTGATTTTTAACTGGGAAAATTTTAACTGGGAAGGGTGCAACTCTCTTAATAAACTACTTTAAACAAATGAAAACACTGATAATGGAACTGGATTTTTGTACCTGGGCTGATGGGTTAATTGTAACATTCAATTTAAAAATAATTAACTCAAAATTAATTAATTAAAGCACTTAATATGCAAAGACCAAGCACAAATAGGGATTTCATGTATGACAAGCTGACTTCAGTGGAGCTAGGCTGGTTTATATCAGCTGAGGATTTAGCTAGAAAGTGGTTTTCTGCATCCCTCTCCTTTTCAGCAAGTGATGTTCCATGCTCCTGCTCTCACCTGTGTCACTGCACCATCAGTTTGCTCTCACCTCCAGGAAGGGCTGAGCTGTGACTGAGAACTGGTGGCTCCTTTGTTGTTGCTCCAACTGCCTAAGCAGGGAGCAGTAGCCGACCATCATCCTCTGCAGAACACTGTAACTCACCAGCTCTGGAGGAGAGTTTAGCTTGGCAAACAGCCACCTCCTAAGTTTGGGAATATGGTCAAGACTCCGAATATAGGATTCTGTATTTTCTTTGGGGAAATAGTTTTTATTCTTCCTCTCTTCCTATTTGGTGGGAATAAGAAAAGACATCAAGTTAGTAATAAAAGAAAAATAAAATACTGTGAAACACATGCTTATTCCTGGCAATATTGTGCCATGTATTTTAAAAACCAGGGGACTCATTTATAGCTGCTTTAAATTAGTAGAATCACAGGACTAAGGCAGCCCTCATTAAAATGAATAGGAGTCTTTCTGTGAAGTTCATTGGAGGCTGGAGCAGACTATTATGTGGTATATAAGGTCCTTTTGAAAGAATAAGAAAGAAAATGGTTCAAATTATTTTCACTTCATGTTCTTAAACAATTTGCTTATTACTTTAATGCAATGGGTCAATGCATCAAAGGAAAGAGTTTTGTGAAAGCATGAACAATTTGAATTTCAGGATTGCAGTGTATTAGATTAATTAACTGGAAAATTACTGTAGTAATCATAGTGGAACTGGAATCAAACCTGCTAAGAAGACTCCCATGCTATTTCTTATTTCTAATGTAGAGTCATTTTCAGTGTTGCTAAAGCTGTTCCTCATTTCCATTGCATTAGCTGGGAAACACTGACAGTGGTAGCTAATAATTTACCTCAGAGATATAAAGTTTAAAGTTTGCAGAAGGCTATGAAGATTTGTGGGAGAATATTTCATCCTGTGACAAAGACACTGTACTTAGCCACGCTGATTTATTCCACCAGTTTTTAGTACATAGGTTTCTGGACCAAGGTCAGAAAAGTCAATGATCCACAAAACTCTTTCTATCTTTGTGCCATTTGCATCGATCACAAATTTCCAGCCTTCTGGTGGTGCTCAGATTTACTCTAAATGGTTGTCCATTTACCTCTTCTTTATACTAGTGCATGGGCTATTCTTTCTTGGGACTGAAACCAGGTGTTGTATATCAATATCCTATGTCATTTGGAGTCACAAACTCATATAAAAGACCCTTATCTCAAGAGATTTACAGTTTAGAAGGCTCAAAGAAAAATGAATGTTTCTAAGGCATGATTCATCCCTTCCTAAGATAGTTGTCCAAAATTGACATTCAAAGTGCCTATTCTCTCTGTTGACTAGAGGTGGGGCTGACTAGTTCAGACTTAAGTATTGCAGAGATTCCAAGTTCACATGAATAGCTTTCTGCTCCTATATCTTTTCAAGATATCCATGCTAGATGTATAATATTAAAAGATAATTGTTCAAGCAAATGGAAGCTTCATTGTCACTGTGTGAACTGAAAAAGACATTTGCCCTCAGAACTAAGTGTTTATGCCTCAAGGGTTTTTGCTTTTTCTTTGCACATAACATCAAATAGCTCATCTTGAGTTACTTAGGACTGCAGTGTGCTCATTGTGCACCTTTCCTGTGTGTTCTCAATAGGTGAGAACCCTCTGATCCTCACAGAATAGTGCAGCTGCTAACACCAGAAATACAGCAGTTTTCTTCTCCTTTCCTATTGTTATTGCTAAATTTTGATTATTAAATTTGGCTTATTGTCCAGAGAATATAAAAAATCTCATGCTATGAGTTTAAAAAAAACCAAAGGACTTGAAAAGTGTTTAAGTGTTAGCATGTGTTGTTGGAACTGTATCACACTACATCACAGTTCCTTCAGAGGAAAAATTTGCTCTTCTTTGTTTTTTGCACTACCAATTGTAGAAAAAGATATTTTTGTGGCATTCAAATGTGTCTTCCTACATTGAATTTTGGCAGCCTTTCTGACCTATTCTCATATGTGTGCACATATTCTGCTCCCACTCATACTGTGTGTGTGAGAAACTGCTGGCACCAGCCTCAGCTGCCCCTTGTGCTGCACGTGCTGAGCCAGCACCTCAGAGACGTGGTTCTCTCTGCCTTATTGCTGTTCTCAATAACAGCACTTTGAAACAGCTCAGATCTTTTTGTCTCATATCCTCCTGCTGCAGGAAGCTGTGACTTCTTCATGATCAGGGTGCTTATAATGTGTTATTGCTTCGTTTCCTGAGTTCTGTGTTGCATCTGCAAAAATAATTGACACGAAACCCCCCAAAAGTAATTTTTAAAGAAATAATTGATAAGAAATAATAAGGTTTGGAAAGTGTAATTCCAAAAATCGAATAGTTTGTTTTATGTATTGCAGATATGTGATACACTCTGATACTTCGGGACAGTAAAGGTTAAGAAGAAATGAGCAGAGCTGTGTCAGAGAAAGCAAGTATGTGTCCAGATATATAATTGAAAAAAAGTTGTATCAAAGTATTCTATTATTCTCTATGAATGTCTGTCCTCACATTCTCCTCTATTAAACCAGTCTTTTTATGTTGCTATAAAGAAGTAAGGTTCAATAAATCCAAATTAGCTAATCTATATATATTTCATTTGCTACATTTCTTTTTATTATTATTTTTCTTTGTTCTACACCAGCAAAATATGCTGGAACAGCAGACAAGAATTTCCAGTTGTTCATCAAAATTCAATTTGATTTCTGCCTCTTTCTTCATTTCTTTTTCAACAGGCAGGAAAAAAAATAGGCTTTCCATGAAAAAGCTGCATTTGGTTGCAGCCTGGCTACAACATGAAATATTTTTCATGAACAAGTATCTCCTTTGTGATAAATTTTAAAACTTCATTAAAGTCACATGCCACACACATCCTTTAGTAGATCTGAAATCCCTTGGTTGGGATTAAAGATTCTTTGATTTCTAATTTCAGCTCTGTCACTAACCTTGACAAAGCCATTTGACTGCTTTGTACCTGCATTTATCTACCCATTCACAGTCTTTGCAACTTAGATTGCAAGCTCTTCGAGATAAATATGGTTTCTAACTGTCTGGTTTAGTAAGTTGCCTTACAGAACCTGCATATATTCCTTTTGGAGAAGCCATATGCCTTCTGTGATGACTGAACCCCTATTTCTACTTGCCCTAGGTAGAAATAGGCTCCAGCTACAGAAATGAAAAAGAGATTTCAGCATTTTCTGTGGGTATTGTTCATGCTGCTGGGGGATTGACACAGGTAGTCTTGATCAGGGTCTAGACCACACAGAGTCTTTATCAAAAACCATCCTCTTTACAAGTGATTTCTTAGGACTTTTGGGTGTTATAAATCTGAGCGAAGTGACCCTATAGAAAAATACCTGAATTAGGATGAGAGTCCCAGAAATCTTTTCATTGAGTTTAGTGGGTTTTAGGAAATGGGCATTGAGTGAAAAATCAGAAATGTGGTAAGATGCTTATATAGGTTAATTATCTAAGTTCTGTGGAAATAGTGGGAGTGTGTCTAAAAATGAACCTTGATTTTACTTCTTTGCCATAGCTTTTCACTTCCAGTATTAATTTCAAGAAAATTGTTCACATTGCAATCATCCACATTGATTTGAAACTTGATGGCCTATTCCTCCACAGTAAAAATTCCACGGTGATAATTTCAAGCATTCATTTCACATGAACATGTCACAAAGCCACAAAACAAGAAATGAAGATTCTCAGGAATAAATAGATGATCAATTCTTTTTTATTGATGGGGAGTGGGGAAGAATCAGAATCAGAATAAAAATCAGAATCAGAATTAGAATCAGATGGACTTACTGAATTTTCCCCTTAATGGGGAAATGGGATTTTGACCCCTAAACCAAATATAGATTTCTAGAAATTCTCCTCTATATTATTCCCTATTATAATTTTTTAAATAAAATTTTTCCTGCAAAAAAAAAAAAAAAGGAAATCAATCAACTTGCATGGTTTGTTCAGCTACATTACTACTGTTGCTTTTCCATAGCTAACAAATTGAACACAGAGGAACACAGAAAAGAGAAAGGGAAAATATCCATTCTCAGTTTGCTCTTCAGGGATAATAAGCAAAACTTGTATTGCATATTTCAGCTTTTTGTCCTTATGACCTCCAACTCCTTTCACGGACCATGCAGACAGCTGGCTTGGTCTAGCAGCTCTCCTTCTTGTTCCTAAGGCCCTGTTTCCAGGGATGTAGTCCCCAAAATATTTATGGAGACCATTGAATTTTAAGTGATTTCTATGTGTTTACAATTAATAACTATTTAAGAACTGCTAATAGGAAAACTGGGAAAGATGAGGCAGGATCAAATGGTAAGTCTGCAGGAGTATAAGAACTAGTACTGTCAAAAAATTCCAAAGAATCCAGAAACCACTGTGCCTCAGCAGATTCCTAACATTATCTGCTTTGTCTGCTCTTTCTAACAGTCTGTGATACATTTATGGCCTGAAGTTTTAGAGAATACTGCTCAATTTGAAAGCAAAGTTATTGTAAATGAAATCACAAAATGGACAATCCCTCAGGGAACTGACCTTTCCCGTTCTAAAATAGGAATCTAGCTGCCTTGCTAAAATGTTCAGTAATGATGTACCAAATTTAAACATTTCCTTCCAGATTAGGAAATCTCCTGGTCATTACTGCACAAATCTGAGACTACAGAAATGTTTTCTGAATTTAACTTGCAAGGATATTTTTCTCCTATGATTTTATATGCATAAAACACAACAGTTTTTTTGATAGAGGATGCACCTTTGAATGTGTTTGTGTAGCCCAAAGAAATACTGTTCTTGAGTGAAGCTTCCATCTAGTCAGTAGTGTTATAGCATTCTTCAGCCATCATAGCACAAGACATTTTGATAACTATGTTCACAGGTTAAATTTATTCTTAAAATATATTACCCAGTACTACTTATGAGATATTTAAGCTATAATTCTTCCCTCCAAAATTTTTAGGTTTTAGTAAAACAGAGGGTAAGACGATGGGTTGAAAAAACCATTCCTTTAATTTCCTCTGCCCTATCTGGATAAAACCAATGTCTTAGAAGATGCTTCACAGACAAAATACAACCAAACACCCTAAAAGCCCAAAAAGAGTCTGGCAGTCATCCACTTTGGCACAGCAGGATGGAGGGCTTCTGCTCAGAGCTTGTTGTATCTGCCTTGGATATCTCAAGTTTCAGATTCCTGCTTTCCCCTTTCCTGCTGCAGAGGTGAAGGTTTGAACCACAAAGTACTGTAGGTTAAGGCTCTTTTGTTTATCCTGTGCCTGATAAAGAGTTCCAGGGTTAAATCCAGCAACTCTTCCCAGTGAAAGCTGTATAGAAATTATAATGTTGCTTTGCAAAGCTTTTTGGGAAATCAGGACTGGCTCAGTGCTACAGGCATGCTCTACAATTGGTGTTCATGGACTGGTGGTTCTGTTAGAAGTTGTATTGAATCCAAAGAATGAGTTTTCGCTATTCCACCCCACTTTGCTCATGTAATAAAGAGAACAATGAAGTTAAATTCTAATCAATTTTCATAATAATAGATTACTTCACAATAGTTTAGGTAGGTGAAGGACCTACCAAAGAATCATAATAGAGCTATAGCAACCTCAAATAATAGATGGAATATCTAATCAGTTGCACAGTGC
The DNA here is from genome assembly GCF_000738735.6 of Corvus cornix cornix. Classification (NCBI taxonomy): domain Eukaryota; kingdom Metazoa; phylum Chordata; class Aves; order Passeriformes; family Corvidae; genus Corvus; species Corvus cornix. The sequence continues at coordinate 10,435,785 of NC_047057.1, read as the reverse complement.
ATGGGGAACCTGTTTAAATTAGAAACTAAACTGGAAAAGTGATACAATCTTTTATTAAAAACTGCAGCAGAGCAGAGATACTTATCCAGATGAAAGAGAAAAATTAACACGTTTTAAATAATTGATATCTTAATAATCTTCAGGGAGCAACAAATAGTTCCTTATCATATACATATATTACACGTCACTCTCTAATAAATATAGAATTCTCTTCAGGGCTGACCTCTGAGGTAAGAGAGTTGCTGCTGATTATATTGACTGGTCTTACAATGTCCAGTTTCTGGAAATAATTGCAGTTTTGGAGACTTCAGGGGAGTTGATCAGTTTTTAAATGCTTTATAGGCATAATGAGGCACCTTTTTGTCTGTAACTTTACTCAATTTGCACTACTTGGATATATGATTCTTACTGTTGATAAAATGCAGTATTACCAATGGTCAGTACAAAGTGGAATCCATGATTCCATTGCCTTCAATAGCTGTGGAGATTAATTTATAAACGGTGGGTTGTAGGTGGTATTCCCCTTAATTTCTTAGATGAAAGGTAGAACTTTTATGTCTAAAACTTATAGACAAACCAGAAATATATTCCATAAGTGAAGCTTAGGATGTGCTTTCAGTTGAGTTATTTTGAAATCACACTTATGTCACATGATACAGAAATTCAAATTATTAATTTCATAAATAAGTTTCTTTTTCTTTGGTTGTATAAAGACCTCATTATTATTTCCATCAATCTTATACGTTAGGATACACTATGGTTCAAAGGAGATAGAATTCTTTACTGATTTTTTAAATAAAAGGTTTCAGACACATCATTCTTCTTGCTCTTATAATTTTAGCTTGCTCTAATTTAGCAAAAAACCCCACAATTATTGAAATATTTGACATGGTCTAGAGATCAGAAAACAACCTCATATTCAGAACATTGTAGCTCTGTTCTGTAGAAAACCAGCATAAAACCCAGTCAAATGAACCTTTCTCTAAAGAATGATGATTCTGGATTCCTCCCCTCCTTTTCTTCAGGACCCTTTACATCTAAATTAATCCATAAACCTCTAAGATATTCTGTCACTTGCCCATCAGAAACAAATTATCAATTTTGAATCTAGAATGGATGCATTTATTTCATCCCTAATACCATGAATGTGAAAAGGGAGTAATCACCTGGCTGTCCCTGTAACTATGTATCTCAGTGGAAAACAGTTTATGGCAACCTGTGATGGATAATGTAACAACAAACTTTTCACTCTGAAACGAGGAGGGAGTCCTCTGTTGCAAATATTAACATTTTTTCCCTTCTTTTATATTTGACAGCTCTATTTCATACATTTTCTAACTAGGAAGTACATCAATGCTGCACATAAATAATTAATGTGTCATTTTAATAATTCAATATAAAAAATTCAATATAAACATTTAGAATTAATGCAGCTATTTTTCAATGCAGCACACTTGTGTATTGCGGAGTATTAGAGAAACTCAATATTCTGGTGTTTACTTGAGGAAGGGCTTTTGGTATTTTATTATATGTGAAAGGTAAAGAAAATAAGATAGAAAAATTGAAGATGGTGCAATTGCTGTAGCAAACTAATCCTAATGTGTTCATGTTCCATCACAGTAGTTTCAGAAGCACCTCATTAATTATAATTAGCAAATGGAAGACTACTTAGAACAGTGTATAAAAAAGGTGTTTGTTGAATGTCATTATGGGGAGAATGCAGACATTTGGTTTACAGGTGGAAGTTTGGTCAGACTCAGCCTAAGGAATGAGAACGAAAACATTCCCCAGGTATCCCCATCAGGATATTTTGAACCTTTGGGGTAGGTTTTTGCATTACAGCTCCTGTGATGCAGATACTAGGAAGGGTCTATGTTTAGTTTCTATTGTCCTGGGAGCTCGGCCATTGGCAAGCAGCCAGGAAAACTGATGTGCTCCCCTTTGACTTATTCCATCATAAATAGTTGAATACAGGCGCCCAGAACATGCTCATCAATAGCCAGGGGAACAGGAAGAAATTCTGACCAGGCCAGGCTGATGGTGGATGGAAAATTCTTCTGCCTTTGCCCTAAAAAATGAGCCTTAAGGACTTTGTCATGTGACTGGGGATGCCAGGAGGTGACAGTAGGTCACTGTGATTGTGTACAATGAGTACTCAGGATGGCAACACAGAGGGGCAGCCTGGTGGGTGAGGACCAGGCTTTCAACAGCACCTCTGGGACATGGGCTGCTAAACAACCTCCTAGGAAAGTCATCAGGGGACTCTGACTCTACCTGAACCAGATTTCCCCTGATTTTTGCCCTCAGGAATCCAAGACTGAAGCGATGCAAATTCATATTACCTGAGTGTGATAGGTGGTGATTCTCATCAACCCCTGGGCTGGACATGGGATTGGATCTCAGGGTAAGAACGTGATTAGGAGTGGTGTGGGGGGTTGTGAGTAGAACAGCCTGAAGATCATGTGAACTTCAGTGTTGATGTCTGTCTTTGCCAGTGTGCACAAAGTAAAAACTTTCCATCTGTCTATAATAGTTTATATGCAGTTTGAAAACATAAAGATTAAGGTCATTTGCAATAATAATACCAACACCTCACTTCATCCATTACAAAAATTTGGATTAATGAAACCTGAATGTTAATACGTGGAGTGCTACTCCAAATCTGTAATGACTACAGCAACTGAATGAGACTTAATTGTCCACTTTAATTGCATTGCCTCTCAGGCAGCAAGTCTCCAGACACTAGGAATAAAAAATGGAACTATGAAAATCATAAAGGTATTACTATGATTTTTTTTTCACATCTAGCTTGCTTCAACATTTAAGTTCTAACACTTCATATATCTATATAAAATATAGCTTTATTTGTTACTTTTTAATACTGCAGCACAATTTATTTAGCTCTGCTCCTTCAGCACTTCCCAGATACTGTGTGTGATATCCCCACACAGGACATGATGCTGCAATATACCATTTTGGTCATTATGAGAGCAACATTTTTGCCTTTTCCTTGGCACTGATAATAAACCCTTACATAGCGTATCATGGTAGTTGTCACCTTTTAGATTTGTCACAAACTGTATACACTGGCTTTATGATTACTAAAGAGACAAAGCTACTTTGTGGGTTGTAAAACTGTTAAAGTTCAACTTCTGGATTTGTATTTCAGCCTAGATCCATCTGCTCAGCTTCTCTCTTTCTGTCTCCACTTATTTCAACAAATAATATGGGGTGTTTTTCTGCTTCTTGGATCTTTTCTTCTTTCTCAATAAATTTTCAGTTGTCTTCACCTGAGTTATTTCCTAGCTACTGTCTGAATCCAACTTGTTTTTCTATATGGACAGTGATCAGATCTTTTTATTTTAACAAATTGATAAGCAAAATTCTGGGAGATCTTAGCAGTGCACTAAGGTAGGAAGCAAGTTCTTTGGAAGTCTGAGGTTTACAGAACATATGATTTTTTATATTTTATCACCTGAGGAATATGATTGAAAGGCTATGTATAAACAAAAAAATAAGATACATCAAAGGGAGAGCTCACGTTATTATTTCTCAGATAAGAACAGCAACCAAAAGAAATGGCAGAAAACCCTTATGATTCTGGAGTAACAGGAGGAGTCTGAATATGAGACAAAATAATATCTTGCATGTAAGATGAGACTTAATGATTTATGTTATTTCATATAAGAAGATTGTTTTAAGGACAGCAGACACAACATATATACCAAATGGACCTGGAACAGTAGAAAAGTCAGCTCATAATCAGAATTCTGGGGGCAATTGTATAGGCACCAACTTTATTTTGCTGTGAGTGCCAGTACTGAATTAATTAAAAGAAGGAAGTCAACATGTCTTGTACATGTAGTCAGATATGAAGGACACTGAAGGAGTCATTAATTTAAGCATATTTGAGAAAAAAAAGAGGACCCTTAGTAGAACATGGAAAAAGCTCAGAAGACTCAATGGAATTTGAGATTTAGGATTAAGCTGATAACAAGCAGCTATGGAGATGAATCCACTCTTCAGTCAAGAGTGTAAAATATGCATATTAATTGATAAGTATGAGTTTATAAGTGTTGGAATTTGCTAGCATTCCTTAACTATAGTTTTTTCCTATCTGTTAAAAAAATGCAAGAAAATAAATTAAAAATAGATAAAAATCAAGCACCGTAATATATGTCCTTGTTTTATGTCTTTTATAATGACAAAGCACTCCAGCACTCTGCCTTCAGCTTTGACAAATATTTTTATTGCAACAAAGCTTACGTGAAAATTCAGCTGGATGTTATGGGAAATTCATCTTCAGTTTCATCCCACCATATCAAATATCTTTGCAAAGTCAATGAAGGAGAAAATGATTTCTCTATAGTAAGATTTTGAAAATCCTTGTGGATGGAAGTTGTCACGTACTTCTGTGAAATACTAAAACACTTCTTTAAATGATCAATTTTTAATCTTTTTGTCCTTCAGTTTTCTTTTCAGGCACAAAGATGTGAATCTGCATTAGAGTTATTTGATAGTCATGACCTCACCATGTGTTCAGAGTAAATCATGGGAATGCTGCTTGGAATGTAAATGTTGTCCAGCTGGCCAGGCATCTCACCCAGCCTGCCTTTATGGTTTATTTCTTCTCTGAGCTTTGATTTCATGTTAATTTCTATCACTCCATTTTTTGCAGACATCCTCCTGATGCTGTTTCTTTCCTGGACAGGAAACCAAGAATCTCACTTTTAAATGTTGTTACTGCTGCTGTTTTTAACAATACTGTAATTTTTTTGTTTAATAATATCAGTAATTAATTCACACATAATCAAGGCATGCACAATACTGTGCAAATATTTGTGCACAATAACAATTTATATGTCAGAAGAGCCTGTAAAATTCCCAGCTGCCTGGAACCTCAGAGATTTGGAGGCATTTTTGTAGACAAGAAAGAACCGCCAAACAGTTGCCATAACAATATTTTTTCCCTCCTTCTATACCTGCAAAGAATGGTTACCTGGCTGCTTGCACCATAGACAAGAGTTAGGTAAAAGCTCATTGTTTCCTCATACAGTGCATTTGGAGGTTATTTTATCCTTTTCATAAGCTATATATAATTTTACAGCAGGACTGTGAGCTCCATCCCTCTCCTATGCCACTGTTATGATGACAATGGCCATTACCTACTAGAAAAGAGAAGAAGTGTTTTCCCTGTACTGTCAGACCAGGGAGTGAGGTGTGCTCTTCTGTTTCATCTCAGGGATCCCACTGAGCAGCTGGGAATATATAAAATGTTGGTACTGTCGTAAGTTCATCATATAGATTTTCAGTCAGGAAGAGATTTCTTCAGCTCACAATAAACCAGAACTGATATCAGGACTAGTAGAAGGTATTACTTGAAGGAATCAGAGAATAACGTTTATGCACCTGCACTGCTAATGCAGCTGCTGTGTAGATTTTTCCTCATGTATTCAGTGTCATGTGGAACACAGAAGAGGTTTAAATAGGGACACTGTGAGGTGAAAAAAATCTAGACTGGTGAAACGTTTTCTTTCAAGTACATTCCTGCTTATAAAAAAAACCCAACAAACCCACAGAGTGGACTCAAGGATTCACTTTGAGCCCTCCTCTTTGAGTTTGAATTTGTTTTGTAACATTTAACCCCATGACACCATCTTTATAGAAAAGCTGGGTATTTTGGCTATTTCCTGCTACGTCTGAATGACAATTATGTTCTCTGTTTCCAGTTCTCTCTCATGAAAAACATGCAGGGCAGCTGATGCATTGCACGGAAGTTTCAGTAATGTCCTCCTCTGTGGCTGCTTTGTGACGTCACAAACAAAATCATGAATTCTCTTTCCTTCTGTACAGGCAGCTCTATTACCCAAGCTAAAACAGGTGCAGACCTTTGCATTGCTGATCTCCTTTTCTTTGGATTGAGAAAATGTTAAGGCATAAGGGAACAGGAGGGGTTTTTTTGATTGAAGTGAAACCAGCACTTTTTATGAACTAATACAAACAACACTGGCATATTCAGAAAATAATGCTTTACAGCATTTTTTAAGAAGATTCAAGCAGAGAAGATTCCACGTAATCAGCATGAAGAAACCCTAACAGCTATTTGGACACAGAATTTTTGGAATTGACATTTAAGATAAATTTTTGGACCATCATATGCTAGATTGGACAGTATAAAATTTAAAACAACATTGCACCCCTCAGAAACTCCTGACATTATTAAAGTTCTCAAAGAACAAGACAATTGTTTAAGTAACTTTTGAAAGCAGTGCAAATACTAGCAGCCATGCAGTGAGTAAATGGCATGTCCTACCAGGAGGCAGAAATGGCAGAGTCTGTATGTAACATGCCAGCTGCATATACAACTTGATGCTGCTAGGTACCAAGGGGTAGGAATTTCTGAAGAATCATAATCAAGGATTGAAAATAGTCCTAATTAAATTTTTTCAGCTTACAAGTCATATAATGTTGGTAATTAAACTTTATTTTGCTTCCTACATTTCTTTCACCAGGCCCATTCACCACATTTTTGAGGTTCAGTGGAAGAGAGCAGTGAGTGGCCCTACATCTCTGCCATTGTATTGAGAGGGCATCACCAGAAAGCACTTCCCAATGGTTCTGTCAACCTTTTGCTCTGTTTCACATTTCCTTCCCCTCAATGCTCATTTTCTGTTTTATGAGCTATACTGTACATCTAGACAAACTCTATTCATTTCAGCTACACTAACTTACATCCTCTACAGGCATGTACCCAGGCCAGCACTTACCAACCTGGTGCAAAACCTCTGTCTTGTGTTATGAGACTGCTACCTTGTTTTTCTTTGCTTCTGAAGTTCTCTTGTTCATTACTGAATGCTCCTAATCCTTTATAGTTTATTCTTTTCCAAGCACGGCATAGAATCATAGAAGAGTTTGTTTGGAAGGGATCTTCAAAGGTCATCCAGTCCAACACACCTGCAGTGAGCAGAGACATCTTCCACTAGATCAGGTTGCTCAGAACCTGTCTTGGTTTGAAAGACAGGTGTCTGCTAAGGAAAGCAGAAGCCTCCCTTGGAATGGCAGATGCAACCCCCTTCCCTCTGAGTTATTATAATTTTGAAATCAAGGGGCTTTTAGGCAAAGATGTGGGAAATAGGAATAACAGCTCTTTACTATTATATATCTGTATGTGTATAACCAGTCAAACAAACAGCAATAACTACGGCAGTAACAGAAAACAATCACAAACCCAGCCCCAGCCTTCTCGGCTGTCAGGCCCTTTCCCCTCGGGTGCAGTTCCGCTCGCAGCCGGCAGGGGCGCTGGCGGCTCCCGGTGAGCAGGGCAGGTGCGATGGTTCCCCCGCGGCTGCAGGGGGCGCTCCGGAGCGAGCTCGGGGAGCACGCGGCACCGGTGCCCTGGGATCCCGGGAAGGGATGGGACAAAGGCTTCACAAACCCCTGGGCAGCCGATCCCGGTGTTCAGGCGGACCCTCGGGAACAGCAGGCTGGAACGGCAGGCTGGAACAGCAGGCCGGAACGGCAGGGACGAGCACAAATCCCGGGTGGCAGACAGGTGTATCCAAACGGGGAAACCCCCCGGAGGTCTGGGCAGGCAGGGTGTGCGGGGTTACAGCGTAGCGAAGGCTCCAAGCAACGGCGGGGGCAGGGCAACCACAGCCCAGCTCCCAGCAGGGCAGGGAAAGCGGGCTTTGGGATCCCAGGGCTTCTCCAGCAGAAGGAAAAGTGGCTGAAGAAAGCAGCCTCCCTCTCTGGCCGAACGCTGGAGACCGAACTGCCCACACTCCCAGGTGAAACAGAAGAGCAGCCAGCTCTTTTGTTTTTCTTAAGTATCCAGCCATTTGTTCCCCTAGCAACATGTATGGGCAAAATTCCTTTAACAGAAAAAAAACCCAGGAGAGCTCCTAAAACCCCAACAGAACCCCATCCAACCTCACTGTGCATATTTCCAGGGATGGAGCATTAGTCATCCCTATGGGGAACCTGTTCCAATTCATCACCACAATCTTCGCAAAAAATTTCTTCCTTATATCTAGTCTAACTCAACACTCTTTAGGTTTAGGGCCATTATCCCTCACCCTATAGAAACAGGCTCTGTTAAAAATTATGTCCGCATCTTTCTTATAGGCACCTTCAAGTACTGGAAGGCTGCAACAAGGTCTCCCCTTATATAACATGTCAGTTATGGTAAATATGATGCATGATTACTCTGCTTTGTTTTTTCCAGGCACTGATCTCATTATGAAGACAACAAGCTACTGCTTCATGATGACATTAGAAAATGAGAACGTAATGGCAAGAGTAGTTAGTCATGTCAGACTGTAAAGAAAGAGCTAGAGGAAAATCTGTGCTTAGCAGTGACAATGAATGATTAAATATTTACTGTATGGTGAGCAAGAACAAAATATTTCTGGTGCTGGAACTTACTGCTTGAAATAAAAAAAATTAGTTTTGGTACAGTAAAAATATTGTCCTGCCAAAACACTTGTATTGCTTTACTTATTAAATAAATGTAACATTTTAAATTATGTTGTAATGGAGCGTAAAAATAAAATAATCTTGCTTCAATCAGAAGACTAATTACTACACAAGGAAAAAATTCTCTTTTCAAGGGCTATATTTATTCTATGATACATTAAAGTGTCACTGGAGCCAGCATTTCCTTTGTTCTAATCTGGTCAGAAATGTGTTGATTTGAAAAGGAACATCCTTATCATTAAGAAAAAAAAAGCCAAGAATTCAAATAATAATGAGTTGATGTTACTTGAGTCAAAAAGTCAGAGCAATGCTGGTTTCAAAGTGCATGAAAAATAATGAAGGCAGGTTTTATTTTGAATGGAAAAATAAGACAAATCTAAAGTGCCCAATCCATGAAAACTGCAATATGCACGTGCAATTTCTTTTAAAATATTTTTTATAAACTTTCTAGAGAAAACAAGGTAGATTGTTGCAGAGGATCACAGTGTATTTAAACTAGTCACCCACCAAAGCAAACCACTTACATCTATACTGAGAACAAAGACACTGCACTGCTATAGAGAACTTTGAAAACATAAAACATGAACTGCTCTTGTTGAACAGCCTTTAGCACTCCCTAATAGAGACAATGCCTCTTGATATATGTGTGTATGCAGGCATGTAGTGATAGGACAAGGAGCAATGGGTTTAAACTGACAGAAAGTAGGTTATATTAGATATCAGGAAGAAATTGTTTACTGTGAGGGTGATGAGACACTGGAACATGTTGCCCAGAGAAGCTGTGGATGCCCCATTCCCTGGAAATGTTGAAGGCCAGGTTGGATGGGGCTTGGAGCAGCCTGGGACAGTAGAAGGTGTTCCTGTCTATGGCAGAGGGTTGGAACTAGATGATCTGAAAGGTTCCTTCCAACACAAACCATTATATGATTCAAGGATATATCTAATCCAAATGACCTTTCCACCTTCAAGGTTCTTAGTTTTGAACCAGGACCTGCAGCATAGAAAGAAAATGTGCTAATCAGAGTGACTGTAATGTGCCCCAGGCAGGGTTAACACATGCTGCAGGCATGCATAATCTGTGTTCATGAATATTCAGAGTAGTTCCAGCACCTACAACATCCTTTTATTTGGATGGTATGTTCATGGCCTCCCCCATAAGACTGAATGTGTTTCTCAGCAGGAACTCGAGAAAAAAAATCGTGTGGCTGGTTCAGCCACTATTTATGAGGAGTCATATGAGGAGCAGCTGAGGGAAGTGGGGGTGTTCAGCCTGGAGTAAAGGGAACTCAGGAGAGACCTTATTGCTGTCTACAACTACCTGAAAGGAGGGTGTAAATAGGTGGGGGTTGGTCTTCTCTCACAAGGAAAAAGTAATGGGACAAGAGGAAATGGCCTCAAGTTGCAGCAAGGGAGCTTTAGATTGGATATTAGGAAAAGTGTCGTATCTAAAAGCATTGTTAAGCATTGGAATAAACTGTTCAGGGAAGTGGTTGAGTCATTGTCCCTGGCAGAATTTAAAAGATGTGTAGATGCGGCACTTAGGGACATGGTTTAGTGGCAGGCTTGGCAGTGCTTCGTTGTATTCCATAATCTTAGAGGTGTTTTCCAGCCCAAATGTTTCTGTGATTCTGTTGCTTGTCAGTGAGTTATATATACAAGAGCTATAAATATTCACCTCATTCTCCTCCAGCCTTTATCCAAGCAGGCTATGCTTGAACTGTATGCCCAAAATGAAAGTCAGGACTCCAGATAAGCAAAGTACGAAAATCACTTCATGTGACAGTGCTGTTCTGGATTCAAGTACAATGTTGGACTTCTTTTGCAGCCTCAAAACTATTAGATTTCTCTCCAGTTTGAGAGTCACTACTGTATCTCAACCTGATACTGCAGTACTTGATTAATAATTTCACATCCTGTGTTCCTGCTGTAGCTTATTCTTCTCAAAGTATAAAACTTGGCTATTGAATTGCATCCTTGTTTTCCAAAATATTTCTTCAATTTTTCAAAGTCATTTGGACTGTATCAAAACATACTTTCAGTCCCTCTAAACTGGATAATGTTTAAAGATCTAATAAAGTCACTCTTTGTTCCATCATCCAAGTAATTAATTAAAACATGGAATAGTATTCTACCCAAAACAGAACTGTGAGGAATGTCATTTGATATGCTTTCCATTTTGCCAGCACACTGCTTATTATCCATCCAATACTGCCATCTGACCCATCTGACTGACCCTGTGTTGCTACCTCTAGTCAACACCACCCTAACATGCTTTAAGTGACAAGATGTGACAAGATCTCTGACATCCTCTGCTTCAAGCAGACTGAAAAATTTATTTATGACTATAACAGACAGTGTTCTTCAGACAGGTGTCTTCCTGCTATACCATGGAAGATACAGAAGCCTCATGAGCTATGGCTTGATATGGAATGTAAACTACAAGACTTCTGTGTATCTTGGGCTGTGACACAGACAATGCATTGGTGTTGCTGAAGGGTTAAAGAAACCAGAGGCTTGTCACATAGAGTTCCAGAGTCATCTGACTCACAAGATAGAAGGAGTTGTCAAGCATGTCACAAGTCTTGTGCCCTCAGAAGCCATGAACAGCTTGGATTTTTTGAACACACTGCAAACTGGAGGAATCTGTTCCACTACACAGAAACCTAAAAATGGCTACTGCCATGAGATCAGGCAGATGCCTTTGAATGACTTAGTTAAGACCTAGTTATTCATCTCATCAGGACTTTTTCTATTATTTTTATTAAAATAAGAAAAAATCAGTACAGCATGGATAAGCAAGTAAGTTCAAAAGGAAAAAAAAGCCTGTATATTCACATGAAGATCAATTCAATGGTACTTCTGTAAAAAATATTGTTTTCTTGAAATACAATTTTTGCACTTACGTGTTTGCAATAGTGAGGAAGTGGTAACAATTTTTTTCTTCTTCAATGACAAATATTTTTTAAAAGTTTTCAAAAATTAATTTAAAAAAAGAAGAAAGCTAACTAATGGACACTTCAAGAACTTTTTGTAACTCTGTGTAGAGACACCTTAATGAAAGCCTTTTTTTTTTGTCATGCTGCTTGTGCCATATTTAGATCAAATGGACTATTTTACAAGTTACTTCTGTTAAGAGTTCCAGGTTACAAAACCAACAAAAGAAATTCAGGTCATCCATCATGCAGTGCACATGTATGACCACCCAAATAAAAGCATAAGTGACAGTTGCTGAGGGATGTCAAAACAATGATGTGAACTTTTCCTGCAGTAAAAATACCACTAGACAGACAGGCATATTTCTGATTATAAAGTTGAAGGACAGTAGTAGTGGACACTTTAGTTTTGTTCAATAGAGCTTTAGAAATGTCATTGCCCAACAATGAACACAATTCCCTTGATGTAAACAAAGAGACAAAAAATAAGTAGGTTTACCCTTAAAGACTGAAAAAACCATTTTTTTCAACTCCTCCCAGTTAGGCTGGGAATGGAGCCAGACACAGGTTTAGCACATTACAGCTACTGTTCTTCAACAGGTAAAGAGGATTGGGAAAAGAGAAAAAATGTGACTAGATTAACAAACTTAGTTAGTTTGCAAACTTAGAATTCTGTGACATATTTACACCAAGATTTGACAACAATTTTCACTGAGAATCCACAGTCTACCCAGACTGCTCTAAGAGCAAGGCAACTGCTATGTCTCAACCTGCCACTGTAAGTTGGATTTTTACCAGGGTCATTAAGAGATTGGTCCCTGACTCCGTGTGTTCCACACTGGACTGCTGATCTGGAAGAAAATCGAAAATTGCTGCTGACAAAGTTCACAGAAGATGCAATTACTGAGAATGATAAGTAATGGTGAGGATATGTTACAGAAAGAAACCAATCACAATAATTACTTGATAAATCAGGCTGCAAGCAATTAATTTGATCTTCAATAAAATTGACTGTAAAATTACTCATTTAGGAAGGAGGGATACAGAACCTGATTACAGCATGGGGAGATCTATCCACATAAGAAATGGCTTTAAAACAGGCATACTGAGGCTATAGTGATAATCAGCTGAACCTTGGCTCAAATACAATTATTTGGCCAAGGGACTAATGAAATCTTGGTTGTGTACACAGGAGTTTATCAAAAAGAAAGTTACAAGCAGGGATCCATTGCCTTTTTAAATAGCTACATGTGCAACAAAAATCTGATAAAGCCAGATGCACCTCTGTTCCACAGAGACATGTGCAAGAAGGTACAAATGCTTGAAATTAAACCTAGAGGAGCCTAGTCAATAAGTAGAACACACACTATTAACAGCAAAGGCCATTAATCATTAGTACAGTTTAACAAGAGCTGTAGTAGATAACTTTTCCATCACTGGAGGAATTTAAAAATCACTGGCTACTCTTCTAGTTTCTGCTGTAAGTAGAAGTTAATCAGGAAAATTAAGTTATTTGTTTTATGGGGGCCGACAGATTATAGTGGTCTTTTCTGTCTCTGCCATGTGCAAATCTACAGCAGAGCTTTAGAACTTTATAACTGTCATTATGCTCTAAACGTTCATTCCAATACCAGACTTCAAGACCTCTGTGCTCTGCTGTACAAAAAAGCAATTATTTTTGATGTTCTGTTGATGTAATGCAAACATGACTTTGACTAAAGTATCACTATTCTTCATGGGAAAATATATCTTCCTATTGAAATATTAGAGAGTTCAACTATGGCCTTTGCTCCTAGATTTTACACATAAATGTGCAAGTCTGCCCCAAAATATATCCTAATAAGCCTTTGGAAATGCACATTGATGTGCACAAGAGCAGAGGTTTTAAAGTCTTTTTACATAAAAGAAGAGCAACTGGTGAAAAATTCAGTGGTTTTGCTTTCCTTTGCATACATCTGGGATCTTTCTTGTTAATAACATTAATGATGTATTAAACTAGTGTGTTTATTCAGAGTATGAACCTGTTGACACCTAGCTAGTTATCTAGCGTAGTAATCTATTGTGAGTCGTAGTAGAGCTGTGTTTCATCCAAGGCAGTAGTAAGTTTGGGAATAAACTAATTAGAAGAATTGCAATGTCAGCAGCAGCACCCATTCCTAAGCACATTTTTGGCAACTTTAAAAAAATCATCTCTGTTCTCTCATAAAGTTTTCTCCTAAGGTAGATTTGTTCCTAACTTGTGCTGCTAATTATTGCTGATATGGCTAAGAGATATTTTTACTTTATGTATGGGATTAAGATGCCCCTTCTGAGTGAGACAATTTATGAATGTCATGCCATAAAAAAAAGAGAACCTTTCAGAAAAGGAATGAGTATCCCAGTGCTTAGGAGCTTGCTTTTGTGGTCCATAACACTTTCCACACAGCAATCCACTTTCAAGGGACAAACAACTTGCATCACTCAGTAACTGCCTTGTACTAGTTCTAGTTCAAGCCTCAAAGAAAGCAAAAGAGGTAGTAAAACTTGATTGCATTGTCCCTGTATGCATTATAAACAGACTGCTATCATCCAGAATATTTATCATACAAACATCACCCTGGATATACCACCCATTTCATCAAGTTCCCTTTGTCATGCTTTGAAAGCTGTGACTTATTATAGAGAGTAGAGGATATTTTAGAGTGTACCAGCTAGACGATTTTTAGGAAATTGTAAAATTGTAAGACCTTTTAATTGTGAAAGGAAAAGATATTTACCATACTGACAGATAAATACTTGAGCAGTGTGCCAGAAGCTTCCTGAATATATGTAAATATATGATAATTAGTCAATGTTCAGAGTAAAACATTTTCAAGAGCTAGCAAGGCATTTCTTCATCTGATTAAGCAGTGAATATGCAACAGTAAAAGGTTAATTCAATGTGAGTCTGTCATGTGATATTCTAATAGCATCATGCTGATTTAAGTGGGTAGGCATCATATAAAGTAGAAACTCATTTTCTTGGTCATCATTTTCTGTAATATCTCACAACATGAGAGACACAGGGAGTAGAAAGAAATGTAAGATGTGACTTCAAGGCAGTTTTCTTTTCAGACATAGTGAAATATTGAGAAAAGTCTGATCAGACACTGTTGCAGTGGGGATACTGCAACACGCATATATCAAACCAGGAGTCCCGTGGAAAGGAAATATATATGGACAGACAGATTCTTGCTAGCTGTTTCAGAGAGATGTTTATTTCTCCAGCCGCATGGCTGGAGCTCTGCCCAGGAACTGTTCCAGTCACGGGACCAAGGGTCCTTCTGCCCGCGCAGGGAACACAAACCAACCAATGGGAACGAGGCTGAGCAGGGGCAGGGAAGCCCCGTGTCTGTGCCCTCAGGGCCCCTCTCCCAGGGCTACACGGCAGGGGAGGGACCCCAACACCTCACCCGTTTTATTTTAATAAAAGGAGAATGAAAACAACTGGATAAACATAACAAGAACAGTTTCAAAACAAAACAAGCCACCCTCCTGAGTCTTTAAATGTCCAAACAGATTCTGTGGGACATCTTAGGGCTGACAGAAGGGAGACAGAATTCTCTGAGCATGCTTTGTGGGGAAACTGAGGCAGGAGAGGGTTTAACTTCTTCCCTCCCCCTTTTCATCCCCCACTCGGCATTGGAAAGGGATTTTTGGGGAAACAATTGGCAAAAGCATGGTTTTGTGAGGGAAACCATGGATGAAAAAACGGATTGGGAATACAAGACACTTCCAATCACTGTGCTGGCTGAGTGACCTTGGGATAATGCAGGATGATGAGTATGTAACAAAGGGCTACTTGAGTCTGTAATTTGTAATTAAATACTATTGTTGCTGAAGAAGCTTCTGCAACTAAATTACATGCCTACATTCACCCAGTGCCTTAAAACTAGGCTAAAAACCCCTGAAAAACCTTGACTTCCAGATATTTACCTAAGACTGCATTTTTCTGATCTCTCAATATCATTTGATTCTGACCATAGATATTTCAGGACAGTATAAAGAATGATATCTCAGTATCATCCTGTATCTGCAACTTGCATAGTTCCTTACTTCTCCCTGCCTGAAAGGGATAATTTCTGTAAGGTAGCTGTTATAGAGTATAAAACTCTAGTTTAAACCAAGGGGCAGGTGAGTAAGAGTCACACTTACATTAACCTACCTTTCTTTACAAGGCTGGTACTGATCCCCGTAACCAAGAGTTATATTTTCCTCCTTATTTTTAATTAGTGTTACACTTACTCTACTTCTTTCTCTACTTTCTGTTTCCTTCTGCATCCCATTCCCCTGTTGCCAGTATTCACCCTCCTTCTGTTCCTATTTGCCAGGACAAATACTGAAAATGGTCTGGACTGTGTCTGAGAGTATCAGTGAATCCTTTCAGCTTTCTCTACCAGAAGACACATTTCCCAGAGCTGTCTCCCAGGAACTGCCAGGCCTGCCTTTGCTAGTGTATGTGTCCAGCCTCTTCGGAATCTGTTCTTGCCATTTAAATTTTATCCAGATAGTTCCTATAGTGAGTTATAGTTGCCTGATATTGGAAAGTCATTGTTCATATCAGTAGTGCTCACAAGGATGGGCTAAAATGTATAACTTTTGCCTTCTGGAATCAGGGTCTTAATAAAAACAAAGCATGATTTACACCTCATGCTCAAGCTGGGTATCAGGGAGTTGCAATGAAGTGTTTTGTTGTTGGCTACGCCGTTAAGCTGAGCTCTGTGCATGTGTGCAATGCAGCAGTGCAGTTTTAATAAGAAACTCCCTGAAATTTATTACTGAGAAGCAAAGTATTGATATGCAGTTTTATTGCCAGATCATGGAATTCATCTTTTTTCCCTTGGCCTGAGCTAATCACACAAGAAACCAACCCAAAAAAAAAAATCATAAAACCAAAACAACCCCCACTCTTCTGGTTCCTGCAGCATCATTGTAATAGATTTCTTATCTTGAAGGTTTGCTGCTTTTGATCTATTTCTATACCTGTCTGATTCAAGGGTTCCATATGCATGGATCTGTCCCACCTGTATGGGGTGTTTTCCCCCCGACCCTCCCCCAGCGTGGCACATGCTGGCCAGTTGCCAGCTCTGTTAGCTGCTGTGGTCCCTGCAGTGTGTGGTTTGCACTGGCAATTCTGTGGCATGAAGAAATGTAAGAGCAGAACAGCAGCACTCAGGTAACTGCTGGGGAGGTCATGGCTGTTGTCCAAATAATTTACAGTTAACCATTTGTGTTTTTTTTCTTGAGATGCTGTCACAGTATGGAAATCAGCATCTTTTTCTGCAGTGGCAACTGATGGGTGATGAGGGGGAGGCTGGCAGGAGATGCAGCTGATGAAGAGCCCAGAAGGAAGAAGCAAAAATATGGCAAAATTGATAGGGAAGAAAGGATGCAGATGCTGCTGTTTTGATTGATGAACTAAGAGCTGTTAGAGATGCTCTCATTAAAGATTGCTGAACAATCTCCAACAAATCACATACTCAGCAACCTAGTGGGTTTAGTGTGAGTGTGACTGGAACAGCTCCTCTTATGTAGGCCTGCAGAAAGGGAATTGCAGGGTGAATGGACAATTAATAGTCAAAACTTCTGCCAGTGTACCTGACGACTGACATCATTCTCTTCCTCATTTCTTCACCTTGGGATAAGGGTTGGGGGACTCTCAGTGTCCATGTCTTCAGCTCAGTATGAAGTTTTCTCCTAGGGACTGTCCATAGCTACCCTGAATTCCTGTCCTCCTGACTCATTGCATGTTCTGGAGCAAGAAAAGCAGTCTCAGTGTTTCAGCCTCCCCCACATCATTATCATTACCATGGTTTATTGGAATGTATGCAACATTCACAGGGGTACTGTGACAAGTCATTAATTAATATTTGACCAGAACTTTGTCAATAGCCAGTGTGGTCTAAATAGTCAACTTTTCTTTGACCTTCTGACAGAAAGAAGAGGGACAAACAAAATAAACAATTCACTGTGGCTAGAATCTCCTTCATGACCTAAGTCTCCCTTTTCATAAGCACTGCAGCTGTGGCCAGATAATCAACTACTATAATTAAGTTCGTGGTAGTTTATACCAGGAAGCATCTTCCCCAAATCCTTTTCTCTTGAGGACAATTTGCTAAGAAAAAAAAGGATCCATTCTGCAACATTTATTGAGCTCCATGTTCCCTAGAACCCTTACAACACCTGTTTTCCAACATGTCCCATAAAGCATCCTCAGTGTTTTCCAGTGATCTCTATTTACCAGTTCACACTTGAACCTACCTCTTGACTAAGGGGTTGCCATGGAGTTCTACAATGCTACCAAATAATCCCTATTTTCCACCAGAGGGCTGCTGACTTGAATTTTTCTCCTCTGTAGAACCACCATTTCCCATGAAGTTTATGTGAATGTTGTACTTTTGGGCCATAGGCACCAAAATTGCATTCTTTTGAAATTGGTCAATTGGTTCAAAAATTCTCAGGAACTGACACATAGATTGTCAAGACACAGAAAGAGAGGTGCTTTCAGGAACATCAGTCCTTGCCTTATTTCACGTTATCTCATGGAAAAGGGATGAGAATTTCATTCTAAAAGCCAATTTCTATCAAGATTACTGCTAAACTTTCATTCATAATTTTTAATGACAAAAAAATCTGACTAAACCCCTTTCCCACCTTACATAGTGATATCTGAATTAAGAGTTTTCTTATACACCTAGTAGTTCTCTGATTGATCCCAGAAGATTCCCACAAAACAGGAAAGTACACATAATACTCTCAATAGAGAAAGGAATTTTTAGCAGAAAATTTCTAGTCTTTCTTTATCTCTCACATAAGAGCAAAGAAGAATCTACTTTTTTTTTTTCTCTTTATAAGTCATCTTAATATTTGCATCCATAAATTAGAGAATTGCTGTGATACAGCTAATAATCCTTCGGGAATTCATGCAGTGCTGGAGAAGATGTCCCCTCACAAAAACAGTCCTTGGAATGATAAATACTTCTGTTAATGAGATATAAGGAAAAAGTAAATTATTTTTCCCATATCTGCACTATTAGGGTGGCTGAGCTGTTTGGATTAGATCCATGTGGGAGTTAGCACAAGGCCCAAATGACAATGAACAGGGGAAAATGTCCAAAAGCATTGACTAGAGCAGCTTCTTTCAAAACAAAATGCCCATCTCAGAGAGCAATGATAGATAAACTAAGAGTTTGGGCCTATGATGTGTTTCAAAGTGTTAACACGCTGAGGACTCTGGAGAAAATATAGTTGACCTCTGTGGCTGGCTATGAAAAATGGCATTACTGTGAATCCTCTCCTTGTAGATGAATTGCTCTGTCTTGCTAATCAGACTGGTCAGAAAAGCCCCTTCCATTACAGAAATACAGGCTTTTTCAGCTGCCTCTCTGCTGGAGCAAAGGACACTCACAACTCCTATTGAGTTAATAAATGTGCTTGCAGCAACTGACAGAGGTTTCAAAGCAAGCTCTGTTTCAGCAACTAATAACAGATCTTTGATTTGTAGATGGGCCTTTGTTTACGTATGAGGATCCTGCTCTCACTGCTGAGTTGTGTACACACACCTTAGCTTGTTAAAATGCATCAATTAATAGGGGTTTCACTGCACCTCCTCTTGCTCTTTTCAGACAATGATACCACTGATGGTTGATTCCTGCCCTTAGAAGTTATCCCGTGCTAGTCCAACAGGACTTGCCCACTGAAACAATTACTCACATCATGCCAGTCTCTCTAGTGCCCAACATGTAACCTCAGTTTGTACTACAAAACCATGTGGCAACTTTGGCAGCACCAGCACAGTGCTGAGACCTTTGAAATGAAGCCAAAAGAGGTTAAGGCTTCTGTGTGAAAGGCTGTGGTTAAGGCCAGTGGAGACCTGGCCAAGCAGTGCAACACAGCTAATGTGTGATACTTGACCAAGGAGACCTTTAGGTGAAAATGTCTTTAGCAGTAGACAAACCACAACTTTCTTTATCTGGAGTACAACCTCACTGCCTTCAAAGTCTAATCATGGGTTTAAGAACAGGTTGTTGGATCAGCAGGGTATAAAGAGTTATGTGAAGCTTGAGGCCACAGTTATCACAAACTGTGTCAGTGAAGCTAAATGTAGTCTCAGAGCAGGAGGTTCCTAGTCAAGAGCTTGCATGATACTTGCCTGAGGCCAAGAAGGACGAGCTCCTCACCGTTTTCCTAAGCACCCTGTTGCCATTCAGTACCAGGGACAGTCATGAAGCAGAAGGGAGCCAGGAACCATTTGCTGTGTGAGGCTGGAGCCTATGTTGGAGACATGCCCTGATGCTCCTCCTCCTCCTCTGCTCTGTCAAGCCAAAATTCACTCAGGCACAGTTTCATCTTGTAGCCATGATGTTCTTCTGGCCCTGAAATTTACTGCTTGACTGAAATTTGTACTGTAGCCAAAAGAAATTTTAGTACAGGGAAAAGAATATGGGCCCAAGGCTACATAGATGTATTTATTATACATCCAAGATTTATAATTGAATTGGACATTCTGGCAATGTGATAATGATCTGATTACAATTTTTATCATGGTTTCTCAGTGTATCCAAATGTAAAAGTTATCTCCTCCCTTCACATTCCACTGCAAAGCCTGCCAAGGCACATAAGCCCCTGCGTGTCATTTCTGCGGGCTTGTTGTGGGAAGCTTCTTTGTTATCTCTGCCTGATGCCTGGGCCAAGGGATCTCCTGGCTATTAGCCTAAAGCAGACCCAGCACATGGCAGATTTCTCTAAGCTCACCAGGTACCCATGTAATATCTGATGCAGCCTTGTAACCTATCAAGACTTGCTTGAGGCATCTGCTGCAGATGGGGCTTTTTTCTGTGAAAAATGAAAGGACAATATTTTAACCAAGCAGTGTAGGTTGTCAGTGATGTTCTAGGTGACAAGAGCAAAACTAAAAGGGAATTAAATAGGGGTAACATGTAAAATTACCTGGCATTAGTCCAAGAGGACTACGAATATAAACATGTTCTACATTGACTGTATTAATATTTGATAGCTTAGATTGGTTACTATGTCTTTTCACCTGACACCAAATCTCCATTTTTGATAGAAGATGTAATTTGGATTCCTCAAAGTGTTTTTCTATTTTTTTTTTCTTTTCAAGTTTGCCTGTTTGAAGTATCTGCAAGTAGGAGGGTTTAATTGCACTTTATTTTACAGTTCTTATTGGATAAAGCAAGTGTATTTCCCTTTAATAACTTCCAACAAATGCAAAAAAAAGCATTAAACTGAACCGAAAAAAAGAACCCCTGAAAAGATCTTGTACCCATTACTTTTAACCACAAGCTCAGCATTTTATAAATTTAAAATTATATTTTTCTTGCTTATCTGATAAAGCAAACTCAAATATATAGGTGGAAGAGTCCAGTTATTTGAGATAAATTGAAATTATTTGCCTTTTTTTATCAGCATATTGCCAAAGGGAACTCAAAATACCTGATAATCCATTTCCTGTTACAGCGAATATTTTACGACAATGACATTTTCATCCTTCTGTATAGAGGTGATCTGATTTTTCTGCTATCTGTCTCATATTTTAATGGGAGGTTGTAGCTCCCCATGGGATAGGGATGTGGAGGTTTCAGCTTGGGCTTCCTCAGTTCTGCTTCTGGCTAACTCCAAAAGAAGGATGGGGATGTCAGCTCTGGATTCAGAAGTGTTGGCTAGTGCAGAGAAGGCTTTAATCTGTACAGCAAACCTTGCTCAGAACTACTCCTCATCCTACCTTAGCTAAACCCTGCCAGTGGCTACACATAAATGAATGATTAATTCCAGATCCAAGCTGGCTTTACACACTGTTCTGCTTACTGACTTGGGCCTATTCTACCTTAAATTTCTGCACACTGCTCCACTGCATGAAACAGATTTGGCCTTAGTGATAGTGATTGATAAATTTCACTTGACATGTCTCAGGTCATTTGCCTCTGGAGCTGGGATTAGACAGATTTGTTTTGCAGGTGTTAGTCGAAGTGCAAATGTCCACAAAATCAGGAGTTTCAAAGGGAGACTGCAGCAAAGCTTGCCATGTTTGTACCCTGCATTCACACACCTGCAAATTCTTTATTTTACAAAGTTTTCATCCCTGGAATCATCCCCTGAAAACCAGTATTTGGGAAAGTCTGAGAAAAACAATCCAAAAATGAATTTTTGGAAATGAGGTAGTGCTTTGGAAAACAGTAGTAACACTGTGCCTCAGCTATGCATAGGCTGGAATGTTTAGTACCTAATTCTGTGTCTTCTTGATTGTCAGAAATGAGGCTCCCGATTTAGACACCAAATTTAGGCGTTACAGAGTTGTGTAACACCTATGTGTGTGATAAATTTAGGCAATTATAGATAATAGAAATTTAATAAACAGTGAATTCAAAGAGATTTTTGGATTCCCAATATAGATACCTATTCTCAGAAAATAAAAATTAATAGTAATATTCAGCTGCCAAATCATTAGTGCCTAGTGCCAGTTAGATGCTGTGGGCTAACCTGTGCATCCTCCTGCTGCTGCTGCTGCAGCAGAGCACTGGTTTCCCTCTGGGATGGGGTCATATAGCCCAGCCCTTTGTAGATAGATGACATCCTCCATGTCATCTCAAACGGCATCCACCATCCTTATTCAGTCAACTGAGTTCTTACCCATTGACTTCACTGACCAGATTTTCCTTAGCTGTGCTGAGGGCTGATAAATCTGACTGGTCTGTAAACACCTGCACTGTAGACACTTAAAAAATTATGTGGTGTTAGTTACCACCCTTGGTTTATATTTGCTTCTCATGAGTGTGCCATCTACAGTCAAAACAGCAGAGCAATCTTATCGGGTCTGACAGCTGCCCAGCAGTAGTGAGTGATGCTGTCTGGGAGTTTGTGCTGGTGCACCATGACTGAATCATTCATCTTAATCTTCACTAAGCTGAGCAGAGGTCACAGAACATGTATGATATTTCACCAGCTATCTCTAATGCTGTGTACAAGAGCAGTGAGTTGGATTGGGGTTTTTTTCAAGACTTATTTTCCTGTGGGTTTTTCCTGGCATAGTTCAGGGCTGTGTCACTGTTACAGCGGGGATTACTGTAACAAGCATATATCAAACCAGGAGTCCCGTGGAAAAGAAGTATATATGGACAGATTCGTGGTAGATGTTTCAGAGGTCTTTAATTCTCCAGCCGCATGGCCGGGGCTCTGCTCAGGAACTCTGCAGTCATGGGACCCGAGGGTCCTTGCCCGCGCAGGGGAACACAAAACAACCCATGGGGAACGAGGCTGAGCAGGGGCAGGGAAACCCCGTGTCTCCCCCCAGGGCCCCTCTCCCAGGGCCACATGGCAGGGGGAAGGGACCCCAACATGTCACCTCTCAGCAGGACCGATTACTCTTGCGTGGAGCACTGCCCTGAGCCAGACACAATGCTTCCATCTCTGAATGATAACTCGAGCATGCCTTAATGGGTAGACAGCCCTACATGTCTGTGCATCCAAAGACTGTATTAGCTACCACATCACACTGAGAACATATGCCTTTTCGATAATCAAAATATTTGTCTGATTCGCTGTCTTTTAAAATTCAATCCTTCCTCCTGCAGGTGTGAATGAAATGTGAATTTTCAGGTGAATGTGTCTTTTGCTTATATTGCTCTACCAATTTACATTATTTTCCAGGTTGCCATATAGTAACCTTAAGGACTAAAATGCTAACGTTACTTCCAGAAGCAGAGGGTTTTTCATTGGAGATCTGACATCCCTACAGGAATGACTCTGCTCAGCTTACAGAGGCTGACAGCAGCTCTGAGTTGGGAAGACTGAATCTTGCTTCTTTATTCTTTAATTAGTTTATCCTCTGCTACACTGTTGGTTAATATTAATGTGCTGTCCTTGAGCTCCACTACTTACCCATGTCACTATTGCAGAATCATAGAATATCAGATTAGAAGGGCCCTCATGGCCCCTCTGGTCCAAGATATTAACCAGTGTTGGACTCAGTATTGATCCCAGGGGACCCCAAATGTGACAGATTGCCATCTTGAAGGAAGCTACTTGCCACCATGTCCTGGGTGCAGCCTGTCAGCCAATTCCCCATCCACTGCACAGACCACTTGTACAGACCTTAACATAGGAGGAGACCATGGGAAACCGCATCAAAAGGCTTGGATAAATCTATGTAGACAATGCCCATTGCTGGTCCCCCACCAACTGAGCAGATTGCTTTGTCACAGAAGGTCATCAGGTTTTTTAAGCATGACTTGTCCTTGGTGAATCCATACTGGCTTTTCCCAATCATGTGCTTCATTTGACTTCTGATGTCTCCCAGGAGCCTCTATTCCATAACTTCCCCAGGGACTGAACAAGACCAATGGGCCTATCATTTCCTGGAACCTCCTTTAAACCCTTCTTGTAGATAGAGTCAATATTAGCTTTTGTCCGGTCTTCTGGGACATCACCCAATCTCCACAACTTCTCAGAGATTATGGAAAGTGGCCTTGCCATGGTGTCAGACAGCTCTCTCAACACTCAGCACATATTGCCAGGGCCCACTGATTTGTAGGTCTCAGGCTCCTCTAATAGTTGACACCCCAATCCTTCCTTCACTGACAGTGGGTCTGTGTTCACTTCAACCGGGATTCCTGTTCCCAAGGCCTGGGGCCCAACAGTGCTGGACAGACAGAGGTGAAGAAAGTGTTGAGAACCTCAGTCTTTTCAGCGCTGGGCTCAGCGTTCCCTGGAGCTGTTTCAATCCCCCAGAAGGGCTGTCTGCTCCACCTCAGGAGTCCTTGGCCCTGGAACTCTTCTGTAACTCCATCCACCACTCAGCCACAGGATGCATCATGACCACCATCTGCCCCACTGAGTGATCTGTGTGATCTTCCATTGTCAATTAAAACATCCCTTTCTCTTTGTTTTCATCAACTTAATGACTACATTTCATGATATGGAGTTATTCTCTTTTACAAAATCTTAGTATTCGAATTTATGAAGCTGGTGAAAGAAAGTGAGAAAGTACTTGGAATGCAAATATTCTCTGTGGTTTTTCACAGAGAAAACCCAAATATTTGCTTGGCTCTAAAATGAATTAACAGCAATTGGGTAGTTTGCCTTCTGCTACTTATACTAAATGTTTCTGACAGACGTATGAAAATTGAAGAGAAATCCTTTGCTTTGTTTTAAATTAATAGTTAATGGAAAGGCAGCAAACTTAATAAAAATTCTAATCTGAGTCAAATTTTTTCTCAACTTCTTTCTAAATAAACAAGAAAGATATCTTCACAATTTTACTTTACATATTTTTTTAAAAAATGGATAAATATATCTTAAAATGTGTTACAGAAGATTCAGAAGGAATGAAAAATCAATTTCAATCATCATCGAATGGAAAGAAATTTTACATTTAAAATTTTTCTATATCCAAGATGACTGTTTTTTCAACATATGCCTGAATAGTTGGTTTTAGTTCTACCTTGTCTTTGTAGTGCTTAGTAACCATAAATAAGTTAAAACCCCAAATATTTCTCATAATTTAATACATTTAAAAATCTGCCTGGAAAGACTGAAAAATCATTAAAACTTAATGGACAATGAAATGAATTTGGAATGCACAAATGCATAAAAATGCAAAAAAGCCCCCAAATGTTCTAGAACTTCTCTGTATATAACACATTAGTAAAAAATATTGTTACCCTTAACCATATGCTCCAATGATACTGAATAAATACATTATCTGACCATGAAAGTAAAGATGAATCTACTAGAGTTTTCGTGGAATAAGATTTTTGCTTAATGGCTATTGACAATTTTATGCCTCATAAATAAATAAATCAATTTCTTTTTTTAGTTGTGTGAAATTAGATATTGAAGCAAAATAGGAATTATGTGCAAATCAAAGTATATTGCCTGTGCTAGACAATGAAGCATAGGCACAGCACAAGACAAAAGGTAGGAGGATTCAACAAGTTTGCTGAATGGCTTAGAGATGCAGCTTCGTGGGTATCACCTACAGAAATCACTGCCAGTCTGCACCGTGCAGGCACTGGAGCATTGGCTGTCTGAGAGGACTTGTACACAACAGTGCAGCCAGTATCTGCTCTCTTTGTAATGTCAGGCCATGCCCTGTCTTTGGACACCTGCTGCTCGCAAGAGCACCTGACCTGAGCACTAATTCCTGGGGAAATGACTGGAATAACTGAATAACTTGTTCTTGCTGGATTGTGTTGGACATGCTTATGACAACCATTTGCAGGAGCTAAATGAAGTTCAGCTGCTGAACTTCATCTAGTCTAGCTCTGGTTTTATTCTCATCATGTAACAAATTCAGTTGCTTTATGACAGAGATTCGACGGAAAGGTGATGTCAGAACTCTACATTTCATTTACTGGTAGGCAGAAGCTGAGGTGGAAGCTGAGACCTGTCCCCACAGGGTTTACCCACAGCAGGCCACTGAATGAATGACGGGTAAAGCTTACACACCACTTATTTACAACCCAATAGACTGGGAAATAGAACTCTCCCTTTTGCAGTAGTTTTTAGTTCTGCCATCTCAGAGTTCTGAGCTGTTTTATGCTTTGTGCATCTTCACAAAGCCAGTGGAGTTACTCTAGATCATCTCTGTACATGAGATTGAGGAGGAGAAAAGAAATATGAAATGGGAAATATGAAATATGAAATATGCAATGTGAAATGAGAAGTAGGTCTCCTCTCACTGATATTTTCTGTTCATAGAATCCAGCTCCTGGTTTATGATACACTTCAATAACAACCAGAAGAGTTGATTCCTACCTGTGATACTCAGTAATCATCAGTAATTCTGTCATGAAAAGTGCTTATTATGGTATCTTTTCCCTGCAAGCTGGTGGGACACTTAATTCAGTTTGGCTTTACTTTTCCCCTTGCTTATCACTAATGATCAGTGCAGTGTAGTCCAATAAAGATGTATAAGACCTCAATACATCTCATTATATGGATCTCATCAATGGATCTCATTATATTACCACTGGACAGGTTGTACCTTCCAAAGCAAAAAGAGTAAGTGCTGGTCTTACAGATAACTGAACTCAACATCATCAGGACTGATTCATATAAGTTGCTGCAGAAAGTAGTTAAATAGTGTAGTAATATGAAGAGTGTGATTTTGGATGAACTTTTAATTCTAGTTGGAAATGTCCTAATTCTGAATGAATTTCTAGGTTTACCTTTGCCTTTCCACTTCCAATCTCATGCCACTCTTTCCAAGCAACACACTTGCCCCTAGATGTCTTTTGGGAGGCAAATCTATTGTCTATCTCACATTTAAATAGCCAAATCACAGGAATTTTTTCCACTATTTAAGATTCCACCACAGGCACCAGCTGACTCCACTCCTTACCATTTTTGTAGTGGTCAGGATAAAGAGCAACCTCTCAGATCAAGGCAAATCTCAGGTATTTATATCACAAAAGAGGGAAAAAAATGAAGACAGAAAAAAAAAATCACTGCACAGCCGAATTTCATTCTTCCCTTGGAAATCTTGGAAATCTCATCTTTGACCCACTTGGTCCCCTGGGACCTGGACAGAGCATAGGAGAAATTCTTCAAGCACTCACTTAAATTCTCAGATGTTGGCCATACGCTGCCTGGTGTAATCTGGGTTGCACACCCTTTCTCAGGCTAGACAAATTGTACTGAGGCTATTGTGCAGCTGCTGAGCACACCAAAGCTGAAACTGAAATGTGTAATTATATGACACAGTTTGATACAAGCTTAACATTCCCTACCTGATACTGTTTTAAAAGGGGACTTAGTTGTGCCAAGGTGATTAATATATTAATCAGGGGCTTGAGAACTTCCCAGAGCTGTCTAAATAAAACAGGAAAAGCCATCCAGACAGAAAAAAGGCAGATACATGCAGAACTGAGAGCAAAACTATTCAGTCTCAAGCAGACCAGATGTTGCCATCAATCCAATCAAGAAGGCTGATTGAATTGCTCCAATTTAATAGGTGAAATACTGTAGTGTATTTGCCCAATCATATATGAGCTGAATAATACTAATGTTTTTTACCAGTTTACTGTGGAAGTCACTAAAAGGCTATTTTAAATTTAATTTAGTTTACACATGAACACTGTTTTAAAGGTTGCCATTGTGGAAATTTTCTCTTTACAATTTTCTAAAAAGAAACAAGACAGTAAACTGATTGCAAATTCAGATACCTGTAAAATATTTTATACAGGATATCTTCTACTCTCTCCAACTGTTTCTTCCCATTTTAATGATATGTAAGCTTTATTCCTGTCCTGCCTGGAGACTTTTGGAAGACTCTTGCAAGTTGTAACAAATGACACTTCAAACAAATCACCATTATTAAAAGATTTGCTTGCTGGAAAGGAAGCCAGTACAGACGACAATGCATTCTGTATCTCCAAGTATTTCATAACTACCACTAACAATATTTGTTGTCTTTATGACTCTATTCACATACATTTTTCAGTGTTGCCTTGAACCTAATGAAATCTGTTCGTTTTCTCTCTTGTGATTTGTTTTTTAAAGTCTGGAAGATGTTTTCAATGGCTGTGCAGCTGTATGGTTCAAATCTGTTGAAAATTGGCTTAAAATAATATCTGATTGTTCAAACACCATTGCCAAATCACAGAGCCTGGATCTCAAAACAATGTTTGCTACTTTGGACCATGCTTTCCTACTGTAATGAAGTATTACCTCAGATCACCATAAATTTACCAAATGCAAACTGAAGGTGTAATCACTGACAGTTATGATCTACAATACAAGATAAGGCCGTATTTTTACCGGTGATATCTCAAGACAGATGGTCTTGAGACCATTCACCTGTATTTATTTGTACCCCAAGCCTGCATTGGCTGGAACTGGGTAGAGAACATACAGATCAGTTATCTAAACCCCTAATGTGTATCATCCTTTGAATATATTGTCACAGACACCATTTGCCACTAAACACTGTTCTTTACAACTCAAATACCCATTCAAAAATTGTGTTGAAGTTATCCGTATAACTTTGCATTTCACATTTGGTTCCTTCTCCACTCTCACTGGAGGTATCTACAAGTATTTGTGCTGTTTCCTGTAGCACATAAGTGATTCTGGTAATATTTGCTTTATAAACTTAAATGCTGCACCAGAGCCATATTTATTTCTTTATTTTAGATAAAATCTGCTACATCTTGGGAATGTAATTTCTTTCAGGTCTATGTGAAGAGACATTTTATGAGCAGGTTTACAGGGAAAAAATGAAGGAGAAACTTGCAGTCGGGGTGGCTATGCTGAAGTTGTGTTTCTGAAGGGTCTGGAAACCAAGCTGACTGACAAACTTACACAACTTGTTTGTAAAAAGTATCTACCGTACATGTCTCTCACATTTTCTCCGCAGGGATAAAGGGCAAATAAAAATCTGCATGTGCAGCTCTAGGAAGACTTCAAGTGCAGGTTTTGGAAAGGTGTGGGAATTTTGGTACAGGTCTGTACTGACATACTCTGTTCTGAATCATAGAAAACTAATTCGCAGCTACCAAGTTCAGTGGCTTATCCCCCAAGCATTTCACAAAAACTCTGAAGAGGAGATATAGATACAAATCAGTGATCCACTGTGTGACACTGATGTATTTCAAAACAAGACAAAGATTACCCCACACCACATTTTGAAATAACATACAGAGATGGAAGACATCTTCTTAACCCACTGATTTTGGAATGTGTTTGTCTGTGAATTTCTCCGTAATGTTTGTAAATTGATGGAAGAAGCCAGGAACTGTTTGTCATGTTTCTGTTTGGGATTTCCTGGACTGAAATACACACACACATGCACACACACATGTTGCACAGCTGCCTTCTGTGTGACAGTGAGCTAGATGTGCTCTAGATATGATGAACTCACAGTGCAAAAGCAGATTGATAAATTCCATACAAATACCCCAAATCTTGTTCTCTTATTTAAAGAACATTTCCAGGGGAAAGAGGCTGTTGTGCCTGTTAGTCCCATCCAGGAATCAGGACTTCACCCAACCATCACTTCACTCTAGATCTTCTCTGGCAAGATAATTGTTCTGCAGCTGTCCTGAGGCAGACTGGCAGCTGGATCTCTAACTGTGATCAAGCAGAGCATGGAATAAAGATTTCCCAAGCTTTCTTTTCTTAGGCATGCTGGAAACATGGCAGGTGTTGGAGGATTATCCCTATATGATGAAAGAGGCAGGAATACCTGCCCACAGTTGAGCAGTTTACAAGTTTGGATTCCTCTAAAAACGCTTAATCTGAACTCCTGTGATTAGACTGTACTTTAATACTGAAATGCTCACATTTCTCCCATTTTACTTTCTGAAATGAATACACCTTTTTTAAATTTTTTTTCAGTGGCTAAATCACTTGAAATCCTTTGACAGACTTTGTCAAAGCAGAGGATTCCACAAAATAATTTGAAGAGAGTTTAGTAAGAAGCTAAGTGGAAACTATGGGATAGAATTGTATTGTTCACAAAAGATAGCATCAAGTATTCATTTGACAAAAAGCAACCAGGAAATGATTAGTTGTATTGTGACACCTTTGCTGCTATACTGATACTTAATCTGGTAAGAAGCTACTTCAAAAGACACGGAAGTAAGTTTAGAGATCTCACTGTGAAAAGAAGTGACAGGCTTTGAACTAAATTTGTGTAATTTTTGGAGAACATGGATCAATAAATGATAATCTTATTATAAATCATTGTTTAATCAGTACTTTGGCTCTTTAAAGAAGTAGTTCAATCCAAAGAACAACACATGAAAGAAAAAAAATAGAGTTTAAGCAACTAGGGGAATATATTGGCCATTTAAAATATATATGGATAAAATTAATGATTTATAATGAACCACAAAAATCTCTGATTGGAATATTAGCTAAAGGAATATGGCTTTAAATTGGGTATTACAGAGCCTACTTTAACAAAAAATATGCCAGTGATTTGTCAGATGTCATAAGCATGTCTCAGAATTACTAGGGAGATCTTACACAGGAGTCAGTATAGATTTGGGACATTTTTATTCTTTCTTGATTTGGGATATTTTGGGGGTTAAAGCTAAAGAATGCCGTCTATATCTGGGACTGAGGCCTCCAAATACCTCTCATGAACCTTGTTGATACCTAAAGATCATACACAGCTATTGACACAGCTTAGATTTAAGAATCAGATTTGGATAGACTCAGTTGTCTTTTGGGGAATAATTTTCTTTTAATATTGACTCAACAGAAAATTTGGCTTCCAGCTTTATCTGCTCTTGATTTCAGCTGAGATAGTTGCCTGAACTGGCATCAACTTCCCTCCCTAAGTGGCATAACTCTACATAAGGAGATATCTGTAGCTATGACTAAAATGTCGTATTTTCTCTTAGCTATTCTGCCTGCTTTTAGAAGGACAGATTTTAATTATATTTTAGATTCATTGTCTAGGTTTTAACACGTGGTTATAACAAAACCTTTGTTGGCAGCCTACCTTGTAACAACCAGTGACTGCAGAATGAGACACTGGAGATGTTCAAGAAGAATCAAAAGGATTTGAGACAACTGGTGATTTTGTACATAATTTTCAGTCTTGATTGTTCAAATTTAAGTTCTTCAATGCCTGTATAGGAACTACAGTATAAATGACTTTGCTTTCAAAGGAATGGACACAACCACCTCTTCCTATGAGGAGGGTTCTACCCAGTTCTATGTGTGAGATCTAGGTGTGTGTACCTCTGACAACTCTGATGAAAGCTTTTTTTGGCCCACTGGCTTTGACCACAGAGATGCCTTCCTTCAGTCAGAAAAATTCTATCAGATCTAATGAGCCTCACATCAAACCGACAAAACTCATCTGTTTGTCTCCCTCTTCCTACAACAACGCTAACAATAAACAGCACTTCCTCTCTCCCCCCAGAGCTCAACAGGGACTGTGAATGTAGGACTCTGCTTCCCACTGAACCATGAGAAGGGAAGAAACTTTGTCAACAATTCCCCTGCCTGTGTTCCCTGGCCCTTCCCAACCATACAGCACCTGAAAATGAAGGTGACTAGTGCAGCATAGCCACAGTGTACCTAGTGATTGCATTTCTGCTAGGATGGCTCTATTTCTCCTTAGAACCCAAAGGAATTGCTGTGACATAAATTGCCATGTACAACACTAAGGAACTTCCCCACACTGATCAATCTAAGGACAATTTATGTGCATGAACCATGAAATGAAGCTAAGTTACTCTGGCATCTAATAAGGGAGTGAGATGACATTTTTTTCTGATTGAAAGCCCACAACTCTTTAATTATAGAGCATTGGGCCAAACCCATCTTAATTTCATGCATTTTTAGGTTGACTGTAATGGGGATTCTTGTTCTTATCTGGATTAAATTTTCAGCTTGCTTTTTCATTCTGAGCCCCTTGCAAAGACTTTAACAACCAATCTGCCAGCACAAACATCACTCCTGGTTACCTGTTCAAAAGCATAGCAGAAAACAGCCACACTTCTCTCTGATCTGTGGGGAGGGCTGATGTTACTAACCAAAAGGGAGAGTAAATGATTTAAATTGTTTGTTATCTCATGTCATTGTCTAAATCTCAGATGCTAACTGTAGGTAATTTGCTAATATGCATCAATGTCATCATATATGTTGCTGCTTCTGTTCTCCTAAAAATTTTTCAAATGCAGAAACTAGTGTGGGCCTTCAGAGACAGGTCCTAAATTATTCAGGTAATTTACTCTTCTGCCAATTAACTTGGTATTTCCAAAAGTCCTTGCATAAATGGGTATGTAAACCCCACCCCCCCATCAGTTTTCTTCCACTACCCATGACAACACCACTCAATGAATTTCCTTGCTTCTTGTGTCTACAGAATGAGGATCCCTGACAAGCTGTCAGTATCACCCCAGCCATTTCACAGTGTTGACAGCCCTCTTCTGATGTACAACACGGGACACTGAATGAATCAAAACAATTGAGGAGTGTGACAATGACATCAAGAAGATACAGTTTGCAGGGCCTAACTGAGGTGATACACTTCAGTCATCAGCATAGCAACATGTCTGTTGACAAGAAACTTTTATCTTTGCCAGAAAAACATATCTTTTACACGAGGTCAGATTATACTTGAAGTGTGAAACAGTGCAAATTAAGGATGGACCTCTCATTTAATAATTCATCTCCTAATTTAAAAGCAAAAATCTGCTATACTCATAACAACATTTTCACTTTTTTATTCTTTTTCATTTTTTTATTGAAGTGTGCTTTCATAGTTTTTATTACTGGAAAGTACCTGGCTTCTCAACAGCAATATTGACTCAATTTTTATTCCATTAGAAAGGGGATAACATTTCATTCAGAAACAGTTTAGAAAGGAAGTAAATCTTCCACTGGATTTTTAGATTGGTTTACTTACACAATTAAAAATAAATGAAAACATTTAGAGTCCAATTTGAAGCCTGCTCTCAATAAAATGCACAGGGATCCATGCCGGCAACTTCTATTAATACAAATGGAAGTTATTAAGTATTGTCTTCCCCAGGCATTGATGAGAGAACTTCCTGCTCATTTGTAAAGAAGGTGGAAAGTGAATGATCCTCTTCGCTGTTATGCTCCTGGAAAAGTGCATTAGCTATGGTTATGAACATTATGAAGGAAAATCAAAAATCTGTTTTCAGAGGATTCTGTGGAAAGGTAGTAGAAGTTAGAAAATCAATGGACGTGGCACTGTACTAGATCAAAAATTGACCTTGGCTGATATTTGTGTTGCAGCAGGTGCCGTCTTTGATAAATGGCTCTTGTAAATCCTTGGGAATGTTGTACCATCCCATCTGAGATAAAAAAGTTTAAGTGCTTCTGATGAACTTTCTAAATGCCAGCCGGCAGATGCACTTGGGGGCTATTAACTTCTGTACACTTACAAATGGCAAAACATAAATCCAAATGAAATACAGGAACCAAACTGGTAAAACTCCTGATGAGAGGAGCATCAGCCTCCACTGCCTGCTGAAGGAAGACATATGTCTGACATATCATTAATCAGAACTAGCTTAAATAAATTGCACATAAAATGTCAGAGGAATTTTGAAAGTAATTTTGTGTATTGTCTGCAGATTTGGAGGAATGATTTGTGTACAGCTGTTCAGCAAGTCCTTTTTCTTACAGGTTTTCAAACACCTGATTTGATTTTTATTAACTTATACATGCAGAGGTTTATTAATTTTACCAAACCAGAAGTGCCTATGTGCTGTGCTGTGTTGATCTTATGACCTGAATTCTCAGATGATTCTGGTTGTATGTCTCTGTCCTGGACAGATCAATATTGTTGTGGGAGAGAATAGCAGGTAATGTGGGCATTTGCTTCTTCATAGATCGGTTCACATTTTCAGAATCTGATAAATCAGAATGATGCTTAAAATCTTTATTTTTCACTTATACATTTGGCTATGGCCAAAATATCACTGCTAGAAAAGATCTACAAATTGATATTAATTTTATGTAAAATTTTGGACCCATATTTTAAATCCTCCACTATTCACTGGGGATTTACACTTGCCCTATGTTCACACTATAGCTGAACTCTTTAAGACTGATTGACTGCAATGAATTAAAAGAGGTAAAAATGTAGTATCATACTTACCCATAAAGTCCCACAAGCTGACGAATTCAGAGCTGTTATTAACTGTTCTCATCCAGTAAGAACCAGCTTGCAGAAAAAGAAAAGGACAATTTGGTAAGTTTTTAATGAATACAGCAGAAAACTTCTCTCTTAAGGAGGAACTAGAATAATTTGAATGTAAATAACTTCCATGGAAATAAATTGGATTTCAAAGACTCTGAGATACTTTGGAATAAACATGGTCAGTATAATTGTTTAGGCATGCTGACAGTACAAACTGTTCTGCAACTTTAAGGTATGGAGACAAAAAAGAAATCGAATTATTTTGAAATCACTTTGTTACTAATCTTCCCAGCAGGAGAAAGCACACGTATGATACTGATTCTCCTGATAAAGCTATCACAGAAGCAATTTGCCTCGATATTTTCTTTAATGGCCTCTCCCCATCTTCTTGGAAATATTCCATTTCTTTAATACTTTATACTTTTACAACGAGTATTTATATTACTTAATAAGTATGGAAAACAGAGTCTATTTTTCTGAAGATTCTACTCTTTCTGTTCATGCCTTAGAGACTTCCCTGTTTTCTTGCAAATTGGAACAGCACTGAAAATTCCCATTCATATTGCAACCCTTGCATACAGACTTTCTCTGAGCTAAAACTCTTAAAGCAAAATTTTGGTTTGGAAATCTTTCAGGATTTTCCATTTCAAAATCACTTCCCACCTATGCAGCAATGAAGCAATTAAAGATTTAGAAGAATAAAATATTTGAGTACACTGAGAGCTTAAAGCTCTGTAATCACAAGATGCTTCTCCTTTTCTAGAGCTTTACTGAAACTTGCACTTATTTGAATCTCATTTCAAGCTTGTAATGGAAAAGTTCAACACACATACACACATGATGGTGCCACAACAGGGGGTCATGGCTAAGGATTTCTGTTAGGTAAGCTTGAGGATGAACTAGGATCATAGAGCTGGTAGAGAGATGAAGCAATACAAATTATTTTAGAAAAATCAAAGTTCTGGTGGCCATAATGTTTGGATTTTGCTCATATACGAAAGATTTGTTTTTATTAAAGAACATAAGCCATACACTGAGCCTGAAGTATATTGCATGGGTAGGTCAAGCCCAAACCAACATTGCAGAGTAAACCTACTCAAAATTTCCTGCACGCTGAGAGGAATGACGGCTATGCAGTCAAACAGATGAGAATGTACTTGAGACTCTTACCTGTAATACATGAGGCAAATACAAATCTTTACTTAAGAATGGACACAAAACTCCAAACTAAAAAATCTTGTGCTCAGGCAAGAGTAGTTAATGTAATTATTTATCTCATTTCCTACTTGTATGTTCATCTTGTCAAATTTTGCTTTGAATTTCAAGCTCCAACAATTCCTTCATCTCAATATACAGAATTCACTTGAATTTGATCAGTTTCACATGACTTTTATGACAACATAAATCTGTCCTGTATTTGTTGCAAGGACTGATGGCATTGCGCTATTTTCCAAGTAGGCAGTGAGACCCCCTGGTTACCTGGTACCTGACACATGCTTTGCACCCTCTTCACTTCAGCAAGTTTTTCTCCGTGGTCTTGTAGAAACAAAGTATGGGTCAGCACAATAAATCAAAGCAGATCAGGAGTCATAGCTCATCTTCACCAGATTGCAATGGCAATGAAAACTAAAGTGTTGCAGTGAAACAGCATTGCTGGGTCTGAATGCAGCACTGCAAAGCAAATAAATGTCATGGAAAGGGCGGGGGGGTGTTGAGGCAAATCCCCCAGCCTCTAGTAGTTTGTACCTCAGGGATCTCCAGGGGCCTTTGTATTTCATAGCTGTCTGTGCATTCCTTTACTTTTTTCTAATGATTTTCTAAGCATGTGAAAATATCTAGTAGCCAACTGACGCTGCCGGCCTGTCGTGGTTGGAGGCCGCTGCATCCTCCTGGAAAGCATCCCAGGTGAGGCTGCTGTGGCTGGCACCACAGCGGCACTCAGCCCCCGCCCCACAGAGCTGGGCTGTGCCCACAGAAGCCACGCACAGTTCGCCACCGGAGAGCTGCTGAGTGCCTCACCAGGAATTAAAGAGGTGGGAGGGATCCTTCGCACAGAGTTCCACTGGTGTTTATTGCCGAGTGCATGAAGGGTTCCTGGGGTGAAGGACCAAGGATACAGGAGGGTCCAGGGTATGAGGGGAGGAGTAAGGGCCAGGGACCAATGGAGAAAGAGCTGAGGGGAGGAGCTTGGGCAGGGCTAGGGTATACAACCCAATGGGGAAACATGGAGGGAAGGTCCAAGGACCAAGGGCTAATGGGAAAGCAGGGAAGGTAGAACATTCTAGGACATGAACTTATGAGGGGTACAGAGGGTGGAGAGTTAGCAAACCAATCGGGGTAACAGAACTGGGGTACATTAACATAAAGTGACAGAGCACCTTGGGAGAGGCCCTTTCGGTCCCCCTGCCTTAAGGCTCACCCAGGGGGCTCGATTCAAACTTTGGGGCTGTCTCAGCATCCCCGGGCCCACAGGCCGCCTGTGCCACAGGGGCAGCCACTGCAACAGCCAAGGACATCCTAGTTGAAAAAAAATGAACATGTTCATTACACAAAGAAAATGGGAGCAGCAGTAGGATTAGTGCACTTACGAGTAACACTGGTTGCTAAAGCTGGGCTAGGTGAACATGAGTATCTCTTTTGGGGATTTGCAGCTGTGTCTACTTTCTAGGTCTTAAGCAGAAAATCCAATGTGAATTCTTTCTCTACGAAAAAAAAAGAAAGAAAATGCAGAGCCCAGTTTACACCCAGGACTCTGTGTCCCTGCTGTGGACATACGCATCTACAGTTCAACCAAACAATTTAATATAATCTTCTGTTTGATCTGAATGCACTTCCTTCATGTAACTGGAAAGTTTCATTACTGTTGGACTACAAAAATAATATTTGTTCTTGGCAGAGTTGCAGTCTGTACAAAACACATCAACATTCAGCTAAAGCAGGCTCTGCAGTTCAGGGATGTCCAATAAAGGATGCAAGCTGGGGACTAGAATATGTTTCTTAATTTTCCTGTCTTGGGCAAGAGCTGGAAAGCAAATGACACAGAGCAACCACAGAGCATTAATAAAAGCTTCCATTAACTGAGGTGGGGCACCCTGGGTTAGCCCACAGATGCTGTGGCTGAAGAAGAAGGAAATGCAGTTGACAGCAATAATTTCAGCAATTAGTCTGTTGCTGTAACAATTAATAGAGACAGGGGCAAGATTTGCAATGTAAAAATAAGCAAGTTAAAGCTCTAGGAAAATTTGTTGAGATGACTGAATAAAGGGAGTTTATTTTGCACTACAAAGCTGCCAAGGGCTGCTACTAGGGCACAGACTGAGAAAAGCCAACAGGGAGGGCTGGACACGGTGCAGCTTGGGATGGAGCTGGTAGGGGCACAGCCCAGTGTGCCATAGGTGGTGCCAGGTACGTGTGGCATTGTGGGAGCCCTGTCCCCAGCACCCACAGTGGCTGCTGTGCATGACTGCCTCATACCAAACATGTTTTCTCATTCATGTGATTGGCCAGTTGCCACTTTTTGAAATCAATTGATTGGCTCCATGTTTCCTTTTGTCCAGGAAGTGATCGTATGTAAAAAATATACAATACATATCTACCACTCCTTCAATAGATAAGCATATATTTTTTTATATATAATGTATTGCATATAAAGTTATATATACAATTGTACAAATATATGTAAATAAATATTTTAATTATATATACACAGCTGCATATAAAATATGTTTACATATTTTTATGTAATACCTATATTTGGACATATTTAAACTAAATACATATCCTTAAATGTGTGAGTGAGTAACAAAATACAGCTTTAATAACAGCAAGTGAATGATTGATTAAATTTTAATGTGAATAGAAAGTAATTAGACAAAATCAAAAGGCTGTTGCAGGGCCCCCAGCTCCAAAGGCTTCTGGAGAAGCCCTCACTTCTCGGCAGTGGGAGAAATGTCAGACGGGGCAGTGATGGACACAAACATGCTGAAAAATGGGGAATCAGAGGTCAGGGTGTCTCCCCAGCCTGTCCTTTTCTGCCCCACAGCGTGTTCTGCTTCTGCTGAAAACCCCTCCTGTGCTGGGGAGGATCAGGAGCATTCATTTTTGAACCTTCCCCGCAGCTACCAGGTTCTTAGGAGAATGCTGGTTTTGGAAATGTCTCACTGGACCCTTTGGAAGCTGTTGGTGATTAATTTTTCTTCTTTGTCCCACTGCTGTGAGTCATTAGCATTTATTCAGTCTCTGCTTCATACCTGTTTGTTCAGAGATTGCAGGTAGGTGTGTGCTGGGATATTGATGACCTGCTGCTGGAGGCCTCAGCAACACGAGTAATTTTTACAATCCTTCCCCTGCTGGAATTTTGCATCCATGTGTCCACATTGTCTCTCCACTCATGTCAGTATAAGAATGTTTGCAACAGCTTTCCACAGCCCTAGAAGATCCGCAGGCTTCTACTTCCTAGTACTTACTATCTGCTGACAAAAAATGACAGCTACTTCTAACGGTCTGTAAGTTTTCTTAAGTCACCAGACCTGTGATGTTGCCCCTCAAAATACAGCAGTGTACTATGAAAAACTTTCAATTCTTCTCCTGCAGAAATGAAAACTAATATTGAAATGAATTTCCTTCAATGCAATCATTTTGTCTATAAATTCTATCCTATCCTGTCTTCATAAATACCTGTTTTATTGGATTCTCATAAGCTTTATTCCATGCTTCTGCACTTTTTCATTGTACATTACTCACCTTACATTATTCCTTCTTATACAAGAAAAACTGTTTGAGAAGAAGAGGAAGAAACACTGAGTTATAAAACTGTTTCACCAACTTTCCTGCTATATATTATCAAGGGCTAAACCACTGGATAATCAGAAATTTATTGGCAATAATAGAGATGTCATTTGATATCAGATGTAGATTTCGATCCAGGTTAAAATGCTGCATTTATAGTTGGAAGCAGCAACTGACTCTCTCCTGACATTAGCAGTGGAGTATTCAATGTCAGATAGGCAATATGGAATATGAAATCTGTTCTGGAACAGGTATAGTTCCAGAAATCTCTTTTTAGGAAAGTCAAGGAAAACTGAGGTGAGCAAGAATATTTTTTAAGACTTTATATTAGTAAGAGGAAACATTTTCTGCACGATTCCATCACAGAGCTGGTCTCATACAATGTTAAACATTGAAATTCGACTTTAAACACCTACACAGGGTCTGTACCTTCAGTCTCTAGTTGCTAGTAACAGCTGGAGGAATAACATTTCACAATATGACAAAATAAACTGTTCCAATATTTTATCATCAGGCTTATTAAATAATTTGGAAAGCTGCTTCAGAGTCGCTAGAATGATCGTAAAAATCTGCTAATAAAAGTGTGTTCAAACAGTTTCACTCACTAAAGGGTGACAGATCCATGCAGGCCTTTGTTTTGGTTAGGATTAGTGTTCTCCATAACAGCCCTGGCATCCAGCTCCAGGTAGTAGAGCTAGCACGAAGATAAAATAAATAAGTACTTAAAATGTGATTCATATTATGCTGCATGTCCCCATTACACCTCTTGCACCCTGTCAGACTGGAGAAAAAATTAGAGCAGCAATGCCAGATCAACAAGGAAATTCCACTTTGCAGGACTGTGGCTCCTCAGTATAATTTTATGAATCAGGTACACAGATAAAGGACAATGCTGCCTGAGGCAACAATATGACAAGGCTCATGTAAAGTTTATTTCCTTATTGACATCCACAATGCTTCTGCTTTTTGTCCTGGATTTTCGCTTTGATGGGTCTGTGTTGCCCACAAAGGGCAGCCCTGAGCAGAGCCCCAAGGCTGCCCCAGCGGCACAGCAGAGTCCTGTTAGTGGCCCTTCCTTGTACACGTATGCCGTGATACACATATATAAGTATATATGTATAAGGTGTATCTATGGATAAACAATAGTGCATATTTGTACACTTGTTAGATGTATTTATACAGACAAATGTGAACAAATATATGTCTAAAGCAACATGTCTTCTTTAAACGACTTTCCTTAAAAAGTTGAAGATGTTTCTCAATTAAGAAACCAAGTTTAGAGTTTCCTGCCTGTCATGGTCCTTGAGGGTGATAGTAAGAAGTCATTTAGGTGTTCTACAACTTAGTCCTTACTTTATAGATTGAGGACAAAGCTTTCCCTTCAACATGAAGATTTTTTGCTTCAGAAGACGGGTATCTCTTACTAGGGGGTTATAAAATACCCTCTAGAATCAAATTTCATAATCAATTGGGACTCCTAGGTGCTTCAATAAAGTATAGCAGTACACAGTACACTGGGATCAAATAGTGTAAAAGAACAATTATAGCACAATCTCTGTGCTGTAACAGTTCACATCTATCTATGCTCTGAAAGCAGAGAAAACTAAGAATTGTTGTCCAAGGTGAGCAAAGGCATCTGGGTTTTCTTTCTTCAAAAAGAAAAATAAACCTCACACGGATGAGAACACACTGATAATTAGTTAGCAGAACTCAATTTCTTTAGAGAACAGAAAGGTGGTAACATTTTTCTTGTATTGATGCCCAGAAGTGTTGGTGAGGTGTGTGGTAATGTGCTTCAGAATACCTTAAGATGAAGATGAGCTGCAAGAGAGAATTGCCATAGTGGGAAAACAACAGAAACTGGGAGACAAGATGGGGGAGTAAGTCCTGCCCTCACCAAGACAATACATTAGCTAATGGAAGTTCACATTCTAGTATAGACACAATTTGTGGTGTCTCTTCATACAGCCACCCACCAGCTGAACTTTGGGGCCGTTTCCCCCACTCTCACATCCCTTGACCAGCAGCATAACCAACAGGTACTAAGATAAGAGTACACCACTTCCTCAAGGTAGATGTGGCTTAAAAATGCAATAATGTGAGGTGTTCACCATCCCTGACATAAACTGGAATACAAAATTTCTGTGGCTTGGGAGACTGGGTTCTGTTTACCTTTTAAATCTTCTCTAATTGGGGCTAGTGTTGGATAATGAAGTTATCCAGACTGAGGAACTCAGCACTTTTTTTTTCTTTCAGAATAGGAAGAACAAGAGATGCTGGGGATCAGCTGTGAATGTGCTATTGATTTCTCTCCTACAGTTACCATGAATGACAAATGCCTTGTGAGGCATTCTAATTTAGCTGGAAATAAGAGCTTTTCCAGCAAAGTGCAACAGCACCACCACAATACTTCCAGCATGAGGAGAGCGTACATTTTGCTAGGGATTGCTTTTGGTTAACCATACTGGTGAAGTGATACAGAGCTTTGGACTTTCCAGGCTT
Source organism: Corvus cornix cornix (assembly GCF_000738735.6). NCBI lineage: Eukaryota > Metazoa > Chordata > Aves > Passeriformes > Corvidae > Corvus > Corvus cornix. The sequence continues at coordinate 10,394,415 of NC_047057.1, read as the reverse complement.
GCCTGGACTAAATCCCTGGATCTGCAGTCAGTAATATTAATTATGCTTCATGTACAGCACCATCAGTGTGGAGCCAAGCCACTAATGTGTATAATTTTTCTGCCATGGCATGTGGCAATCAGCCATGCCAGGCTTCTCACTTGGCAGCTTCAGGTGGCATCAAACTGGCTGTGTTTGCTTAGGAGTTCCCAGGAGGCAGCAAAGCAAGCTGGAGATAGTTAAGCCAAGTTTTATCTGTGCCTTTTTTCCAGTTTTGTTATTTCAAATCTTGAAATATTTCAAATCTGAAGTGCTCTTTTGGCAGATTTGGGGAAGGATGAGGTTGTTTTTTTCCCCAGATAGTCAAAGACTTCATGGGAAATGGAGAACTTATTTTGTGACCTGCACTTCTTTTTCAGCCTCTAGGCAAACAAAGGTATGGGTGTCCAATGTTTTGGACACTGGTGATTTTATAATTTCAAGGGACCATGTTGAAAGAGGAAATAAAAAGTCTTACTATTCCAGTACATTTCAGTAACAGACACTAATATGTCTTTTAAGCTTTAAAGCTTTAAAGACAGAGCTTGACATCAAATTTGTATGATGGCTGGACTACCTTGGTTGAATTTTAGCATAAACTTTCCTGGGACCTCCTCTCAATATAGAATTTGATGCTTTTGCCTGTGTAATTGTACTAGACTGCTTAAAAAACATTAATCTTGCCTTATTACCAGTACCAGATCAAAGAAGGGCAATAACTAAACAGATGTTGCCGCATATGTGTCTGTTTGTGAATCTGCTTACTTTAGAGTACTTTAAAGAAAGACTAAGTAAAATAGTGTAATTGTAGAAATAGGAAACTGGGAATAATGCAACATTTTATTTTTATTCTTAAGAGATTTAAATAAATAACTGAGCAAACCTACTTTGGTTTTTATGCAAAGGCTTCTTATTTTCAAATTATTTCTTACTCCCAAGTGCTTGTGAAAAAAGCACATCAAAATTTATTCTCTGTACTCTTGCTACTTGTATACTTAGCTGTAATATTAGGTCAGTGTTTAATAGGATGAATAGCTATGAAAGCATTTCCAATTCCCATTTGAACGTGTTAAAGAAATCTAAAGGTTACAGTACAGTGCTCTGGACCTCACTGAGCTCTAAAAAGTAACAGTAAATTTTAGAGAGGAAATTATTCACTAATACCATTTTTGTAGTTATTTCTTAAATTACAGATTAAAGTAAATTACAGTTAAAATGTAGCAGTTTCAATAAATGTAAAGTATGTGATAGTCTGTGTAATTATACACACATGAATAGGAAGATGCTTTATCTGCTTTGATCCTGCAATTCTAACACAATTTAGGATCTCAGGGAATATTTCCATGAGGATGAAATAATTATGATCAGAAGTAGCTGCTTTTGAATGGAGCCCTGTCTGTTTACAGAAATTCCAGAAAAAAACCCTCTTTATGACAACACAACAGGAACAAAACCAAGAAGCCTCTCCCTTCCATGTGGTTCTTCATTCTCTCTGTGCCAGAAGAGCCTATACAGCAGTGTTATAGCTTTTCAGATTTGTTGTGTTTTGGTTTTGTGCCTCTGCCTCTAACAGAAACACACAGCCATGATCTAACCAGTTCCTTCTCTCCACTATGTGGACACATAATTACCCCCCGCCATCAGATTGAACTAAAAGTTTTTCAGCAGAACAGTAGTTTTATATTCCTGTGTAAATTGTGTCTTTTTATTTTCTTCACAGTTCTTGTGGCTTCCAATGAGTCAACTCCTAACATTTTGCTCTTTCTGGCAGCCCCACCTTCCAAGTTAAAATTCTTTACTGTTGTCACCAGCCTGAAAGTGGACCTCAACACCTTCTTTTCACAGGAAGCAGATTTTGTTCTACATGACCAACTGGGAACATACTGGTTATGTTGACATCTGTGCCCTTCAAAGTACACCTAAAATCTGAATGACTCTCAGAAAATGTCTTTTCCTCTTCCAAGACATGGAGAATTGGACAATTTCTTTCCTAGTGTGAGTCATTACTTGAAATAAAGAAGAGTGACTCCAAATTGATATCAGTTGAATGCAAGAAAATGCCTGCAATTAGAAACTTATGTTGTTTACTTAACTCTTATTTCAGGGATTCTGGAGGTCCATCACACTTCCCCCCCAGTGTAATTTTAAATTTCAAGAAAATAAACAGAAATTGTTCTTTCTAAGCAAAACAGAGTTATGCATTTAAATTTAATTTCTGATGCAGCTCTGCAGGGGATGGATTTTGGAAATAACGGAGTTTCAGGTTAATCATCAGTGTTTATCTTGCTGTAACAGGATCACCTGGAGCCACTAACTGTGCATTAAAAGTCCTTGTTTGAAATGCATGGGATCTGTCATTAAAAATTTACAGTGTGAAAAAATTGTAGAAGGTATCTCATGTCCTATAGGTAAAATGGCATCTAACTGCTACAGGATGAGCTTTGTACTGCTTAAAGTTGCACTGTAGCAAGCAGAAACTCTCAGTTCTGCCCCCAAAAACCTGAAAGTATAACAACATTTTTCCTATGAGAAAGATTTGGCAGCCTGGACAACTGGAAAAATATATTTAAGGAACTTCCTCAGAAAATTTCTTTTCCCCATTGCATCAAAGAATAAATAGCTTTACTTAGAAAGAGTCTGCAGTGCAGGAGAATGTGGGAGGAAGCGGAGTATGAAAAAGAATTCTTCACCAGAAAGGAATGGATTAACTGAATTGATCAGAAGTTTTACAATGGTTTTGTTTTGTTCATAGATCTCTTTTGTATTTTTTTTTGGTGGTGTTTATTTGTCAAAACTGAAACCCGTACAAATTTGTGGAATGTTTAGGTGATGGTGCATTTTTCTCTCAAAATTCTACTGAATTAATTATTTCAGCAATACTTCGAAGATTACAAAAAATCGCATTTTAAGATTTGAAAAATAGATTTATTTTCTATCTTGTGTAAAAAGAAATCCAAATTATCAAAACCTAAATATTTAGAAAACAATCTAGTGTTTTAACTGTTCTGTAGTCAATTCTCCTTGAGGGTCTGGCTAATACAAATGTATGCAATTTTTCATTTTCATACCTTTTTTGCAGTAATTATTTTCCAATATCTTGAATTTTTTCTTTAATGGAAAAGCTATTTCACACTCACATCTGCTAATTAACTCAGTTATTCTTACTCTTTGGAAATGAGTGATTGTCTCATAGATCTCAGCTATGTTATCTATGCCAGAAACAGTCAACTAATCCTGTGAACCTAAAAACCCCAAAAAAGCATTAGATTATATTAAAATTCATTTATCATTAATATTTTTATCAAAAATAATAAATGTGCCTTACTTTTATGCAGTCTCATTCTCTATTGTATCACATGTGTATGAACTGCTGATGTCAGATAAAATGCTGAGCTCTGGCAAAGCTAAATCTCTTGTTTTCAAGATGGACATGGGAGTTTCCAAAGTTAATTTCTATTTTCCAAAGCACAAACATACTGCAAAACCTGAAACATTTCTAGGTGCAAGTAATATTTAAACCTATTCTCTTTTCTTATCCTATGACTGCAAATCTGTGCTCCAGTGTTAATTATATTCCAGTAGATGTTGGAATTTACATGTCTGCAACCCTGCTGCAAAAAGCAAGCTCTGCTGGTGAGTGCAGAAATGTTCCCTCATTCGAAATATAATGTATGTTAAAAATTACAATGCCAGAATCGTGCTAAGTGCACATGTTCTACCACTTCTTAACTGTTGTGAGTCACTTTTGAGTGGTTCACTGTAGAAATATATGTGCAGTTTTCAGTAGATGGAAATATCACTGCCATGTTACATAAAATAAAAATACTTCAGAATTCAGATCTGAATAGGACATGCTGGCTTACTATACTGATAGAATTTATGTTTTCCCGTAAAGCATATTGGAGTAATCAAGGAAGAGTTCTAAAATATTAGGTATTCGCCACGCAAAACTATGAAGTACTAGAGTAGCACAATAAAAAGTCTTAAATCACAGGGCAGCAATGTAAAGGTTGATTCTATTAATATATAATTATATATAATTAATATCCTTATATATATGTTTTCCAGATAGTTTCCAATTATGTCATGGAAGAAATAAAACATAGTATTTCTATATTTATGTTATGGTAATGGAAATTCTTCATCAGGGTTTTATGCTGATTAAATTTGGCAATTTTTCTAAATTTTTTTTTCATGGGAAGTTTTACTCTTTTTGCCAATAAAGTTATTTTTTGAAGAAAACATATTAAGCAAAATATTAGGTGAGGGGTTTTTTTTCCAATTATTTATCGGAGCCATTTTCTTTAATTTTCTCATTATTACTTGTTACAAATTAAAAATGGAAGTGAAGTAACTGTGTAATTATAAGTACTCATTTGGTTGAGCCAAAGTATATTCCTGTAAAATTGTTGTTACATAATATAACATATTTTCATACATTTCCATACATTAAAATTTTATTTTCCTAATTACTAGCAGTACTTTTTCTTAAAGCAGAGGGGAAAAAATATTTGACAATAAAAAGCCTGGGACACAAAATATGCACTGTCGACACATGCTTAAAGGCACATGCCTGCTTAGTGTCTTCAGCACCAACAGAGTAACTGGTGTACATTAGCTTAACTCTTCATATGTTAAATTATGCATAGGCTTAAGTATTTTCAGGATTGGGCCATGGTTCTGGTAAATGACATGGGTCCTTAAATACTTGGGGTTTATTTCTCTTTAAATTTGATGTGTAATATCCATAAATATAGCTCTCATGTTTCTTTAACATATTATGGCACAGAGTTTTACCAGAATGTCTCTTTACATTCTTCATCTTGTAATTCGTATTAAATTGCACTGAATAATGCAAACATACAGACTTCTGTTGCAAACTGACTGAAAGTCTATCAAAATCTGCACTGTCTGATGCAATCAAAATTTCCTTGCTAAATCTGGTTCCCTTCCAAAGCTATTTATACATTTGCTAATGCCTCACTTTGTGTAACATCAGATAAGTCACTTTGCATTACATTTGTGGAGTGTAACATGTCATAAATGGCGTAAGCAGGTGTGACATAGAGGAAAGCAGTGACTGAACACGATATTCTAAAAAGTTATGCCAAAACACGCTGCAAAAAAATTCCTACCATTATTTTTCTTCAAGACATACTTATATTTAATATACAGTCCTCAGCAGCATCCTTTGAAAATTAACGAAGACCTTTTGATTGCTGATATGAAGATTGTCAGAAACAAGCAGCATTTCAAGCCTGATATACAGGGTGAAAGCTGTTAAAATATGTGAGCTCATGTATGATGTATTACCCATGTTATTTTCACTGCCATAGGCCCAGTAGGAAATGTCTTGGATCTTAAGCTGGTTTATCTTATTTCACATCACAGACTGGAAGACACACATCTGTATAAACCCTTGTATACTGGTGTAACAGGACTTCTCCTTACATGTATAATAATAACTCTTAAAGCAACACAATTTCCTATTACAAACAAGTTTTATGGTAGTGTGATCTTTTGTGTGTATGTTGTGTGCTACATGGCAATGAAGCCCTTATAGATTTCTCTGCACAGCCATGTGCATTGTCACAGAACTGCAGATGAATTTCCATTTCCTCTTACTGTAATTAATTTAATTAAAATTAATTCACTTGAAAAAAAATTCTGGACCTCATGACGTGGCCTGAAGCAATGTAATTACCCACACTAATGATTGTGGGGCACCTCAAAGCCAGCAGGAAGATGCCTGCATGAAACACACATCTCTCCAGTCCTTGACTCTCTGACCTTCCTTCATAGCTTGCCATGCGTAGAGTCCCACACTGGTGTGTCTGTGTCCATTACAAACAGGGTGGTTTTTGGTTTTCACAAGGAAAACAGATTGAGGTTATTAGGTAAGGACCATCCTGGGTTTAGTAATAATCACTTTAGAACAATACTAATTTGGATAACATCCAGAATGAACACCTCTATTTTTACAAGCTATTTCTTCATGAAAAGGTTTTCATAGTTGTGTAAAAGGCATTAGTGTTGCTTTAAAGGTTTGTTCACATTGAATAGGACCATAGAAGACATTTTAAAAGGGAGTTGTGCACTCTTCTGTGAAATGCAACTGTTCATATCTTAAAACTGAACACCTGAAAGATTTGGCTTTGTTAGAATGGAAAAGCAACTATTTCATGTGGAAGATGTTAATTACTAATCAGAGAGTAGGAGACTAGGACAGAGACAGCAAATTATTTTTTGCATAGCTGATACTAGACATGTAATTGGATCAATTGAGTAATACAATGTGATTGACAAATGTGAGCAAAATTAAAGGTCATATCATTGTATCAATAGCATAAACTTGAAATTATGAAAATTTATACATTATTCACTTGACTAGTGTTGTCTGATTACACTGATTATAACCCATTGAGAACATGACAAGTATGTTTTTGTTCCTTAGATGTGAAAGGTTTTACATTGTTTTTTAAAAGAGCTAAATAGGAAATTTTTAGCAAAAATAATTTTTGTACAACACAACTCTTAATATCCAGTTACAAAGGTATCTGATTTATTTTTTCCTTTCAGAAATGTTAGAGCTTCAGGAAATTTTAATGAGGCATAGGATTAAGAGTTGCTTAAAATAAGGTGATATCATGTGACTATCAAGTAGTTCTCTTTGTACCACACTTTCCCTCAATAAACATTTTAGCCCTTTAGAAGTGAGAGAAAGGAAGAGAAAGGAAGAAAGACAAAAAAACATATTGTTGCCTAGAAGAAACTGTTAGTATAGATAAAATATCATTAAATAGGCTACAGGGAATATGCAATGCAATGCAGATAAAATAGCTGCTATATTTATCAGCATTCTCTAGTGTTTTAAGATTCCTTAGTGAAGTCGCTGCTTATAAAAGGTGCAAGACTGACAGCACAAGAATATGAAGTCCTTTGTCTGTCTCCTGGAAAAGTACTGAGTAGGCAGCAAAGTCCTGGTTCTCTTTAAAATTATTTGTCATTTGTGTCACTGTTGAATTTACTGCGTGGTTTGCCTTTGATTGGCAACAATAATTCAAGGAGTATATGCCTCCCTGCACTGTAGTCCCATTATATGTCAAATGAGCATGGAAGGCAACATTAAAAACTAATAAGTGTCTGGTTTCTGTAGCTGTTTTGTGTCTTCCAGCACTAGACCAGAGAAGGAACCTGATGCTCTGGGGAATGCACTGAGGAAACAGAAATTGGTTCTCCAGCCTGTGGGCAGGGAGAGAAGCTGGCACTTGAGTGTGGTACAGAGCCATGGACAGGGGTCCTGAGGCTGGAATCTCTGGAAGGCAGCATGGCAGGCAGGCTGCTGGAGGTCTGGAAGCCAGCAGAATGCTTACCAAAATGGAGTGGAAGTGGTGGCAGTAGTTAGAGATGCCATTCAGTCCTTGGAGTCCATCCAAATACTTCCTCAGGATCCTACTGCACCCATGGTTTTATCATGTGGACGTTTTTCTGCAAGGAAATGGGTTGAAACTGCAAAGAGATCCCATAGATCAGGAGAGAGATGGTAACAGTCCCCATTGCCTATGCCAAAAGTTTAATAGGCATTTTAAATGTTTCTACGATAGATGCTGATCTCCTGCCAGCTGGTGCACAGAGTGCAACGTGTTCCAGCTGGGCTGGGTGCAACAGACAGTTACATCCCAGTATATATATATATATATTTTACCCACTTCATGGTATTTTGCCTCAATTGCCAACATTTTTGGAGTACACGAGTCATCTGCCAGCATTCCTGCTCCTTTGTGTGAAGAAAAGATTCACACTTTTGTTAATATTCTAATTTCACACTCCAGAAGCACATTCTTGTCACTAGTGATGCCCTAAAGGTTAAAAGCAATTGTAAGGAGTTGATGAGGATTTGTTTCACACCTGTAGAGAAGAATGCCAAATTCAGAAAAAGGGGGAGTCAAAAGCATTGGGCTGTGGGTTAGCCAGTGCCAGAAGTGATGGGCTGCAGTTGTCAACCAAACCCTATAGATGCTTGGAGTGGAGCAGATGGCAAATTTCAATACATTCCACATTATGAGGAATGTACTTTTTTTTTTAATGAGCTGCTAAAATCTGCAATGAAAAATCGCAATAAGGAAATAAATCATCTGCCTGGATTGTCTGTCACCAGAGCAGTAGGAATGATTTGGCTGCACAGTGAAGCAGTGCAGTAGTTGTTGCAAACTATTGATATTTTTTTGTAAGAGTTCAGAATGGACCACATGTCTTAAAAGTTCAGCTAAGCTTGAATGAAATCCCAAAACATAAACTATACTTAGGCAGAATTTTCTTGCCTCAGGGACTGTTCAGCTTCAACATGCTGATTGCTCCTGCAGCCTCTGACACTATTCCATCTGCTCCATCTGTTGTCGTCCAGTTAACACTGGGGGAGGTTACAGCTGTGCTCTAGTCTGCTAAAAGTGCTTTCCTAATCTGCTTATAAGACTACTCATAGAACTCCATGCAGCAGAATGCTCCTTCTGCTCCTTCTGCATTAAGCACCAGAAAATAAAAAAAAAAAAAAAGGAGAAAAAAAAAGGCCTAGAAAAAACAAAAAAAACCCCAACCGAACAAATAGTAGTTGCTCCCTGAATCTGGACCTCTTTCCCTGTCAGGTGAAGATCATGGTCAGAAAGCATAAAGCTTTCTCTTATTGCTGGAAGAAATATCACCTGAGATGGTAACCATGCTTTCTTTTCAGTTAGGAGCTTAAACTCTCTGATTCTTCAACATTACCAACATAAATCACTTCCACCCTGTGTTTATTTCTTGGGAAAGGGGCATGGAAAGGAAAAGTCTTGTTCTGGTTTCTCCTATTAATGTCCCATTCAGAATAGGACCAGACAGGTGATTAGATTAAGGGCTGAATTTATTTGAAGGGAGAGCCAAGGCAGTGGCATCCTCCCCCTCTCTCTCTGGTCTGGTGTGTGTTCTGCTGGCTCTGTCACTGCTGACCCACTTCTGTAGACCTTCCTCCCTGGGACACTGGGTGATTCTGTGAGAAGATTGTGCAAACCCGGTGTAAAAAATAAACTGGAAGTTCAGGGTTGACTGCGTGCTGAGACTGCTTAACCTCCTGACACAGAGACAACCAAGGCTTTAAAAATATTACTTCTGTTTTTTATAATAATCCCTAAAGTCTTTGGATCCCCAGCTCTGTACCAAAGTGTCTGAACAATCACTGAGTGCTGGTAAATTCGTAATACAACCACAGTCACACAGCCCATCAAACCAGTGCCACCCCCATCCACTGCAGAAACATTGGGTGGGGTGTTCCAAACCAATATTCTGTAAGCATCTGATAATACTTCAATATTGTGACGTGCTTAAATGATCTTTACACAGCTGATCCTAAATGCTTTTACAATACTCTGCACTTCTGTAAACTTTCTGATATTTTAAGATATACACTCAGTATGTTTTCTGAACCCACAGACAGCGACTTATCTCCAGACCCTTCTCTGACTTAGAGGCAATATCCTTTCCAATGGCTGGTTTTCATTTCAGCTGCCAAAAGAAAAAACAAAACATAACAAAAATCCTTTGTTTTTTTCTCCCACATATATTCTAACCTGCTTTTAAAGGGTCTGAAGGAAGTGAATGTTTGAGTGGGGGGGGAAAGAGTTAATTGAAACATGGAGGTTTTAAACCAAATTTTAATCTTACAACAAAGACAACTAGTTGAAAGCATAAATAGCATACTTGAGTCTTTTTAATGCCATTGCAAAAATTTACCTCCAGAAAGGAAAAATAGCTTTTAGTTACTCCAGATTGTCATGGGTGTGATTATAGTGAATTAGAAAATACGTGAGAAAAGAAATATCTCTTTTATGCAAAAACTCACCTTGAAGAAATTCAACGAGTGAGTGAGTGAAGGTTCTTGCAAAGGTGCATTGAGGACTTTTGCATGAGTCTGCAGTCTTGGGAGCAGATAGATGAGAGGGAGCAATCACAGATATGGGTACATATTAAGACTATCTTCATGATGCCAAAGGTTTAAGTGAGATTAGAATCAGCCCCTTTAGCTTCAAAGCATTTTGCTGAGCAGTTTTAGATCAGACCATATAGACTTATACTTTAATAAGAATCCACATATGTTATCTAACTGTTCAGGAGGAAGCATAGATATGTGATAAAACCAGAGCTACAGTATTACAGGCTGCTAAATGCATTCCCTAAATCTGGAGGAGTTTAGTTCACAAGAAAAAAGCTTTGCATTCCAAGTAAATGGGATCCTGCAGCTCTGTAGGGAATAGCTTTAATTGGAAAGTCACATTCCTTGCCTCCCATGTAAATAAATCAAGGTACTTGAATTTGGTCATGGCCTTTGTCTAGTTTGAGGCCAACACCAGCCCAAGGTAATGCTGTGAAGGTTAGAAATAGCACAGTGGAATAAATCTTCCCATTAATACATATGTAACACCACAGGCAACACAGAGCTGGGATTGAATTGAACCCCATTATCTACAGAACATATTAATAAAGTAAAAAATAAATGCCCTGGTAATGCTGTATTTGATTGGTAGTAAAATTCAGGTAGGTTATAAAACAAGCTACAAGCAAGCTAGGAGAAAAATCACCCCTCTTAGCTAAACTAAAAATGTGCTAGGGCAGTTTTTATTATTTCTTAATGAACTGCATTTTAACATGCAGTTACAAAAATATCACCTGCCCCCACTGAAAGCAATGGTTATGTTTCTGTCATCCTCAGTATTTTCTCACCCCATTAAAAAATACATCTGGTAGCTCTCCAATGATTTTAGAAAACAAGGACTAATGTCTTTAAATTATCATTGTACCATGAATATATATTGTTCTTATTTACCGCTTGCAATGCTTGGGTTCCACTATATAAAGTGCTATACAAAGACAGCAAAATACATTCCCAAGTTTAAGATAAGCAGCAAAGCAGGGAGTAAATAGACTTTTTTTTAATCATTCTCTGGAAGCATGGAAGAAGATATCAAAACTCCCACAGATACTCTCCTTTATCATTCCAGCTGGTTTGCTATTTGCTATGTAGATGTGTCCTTGGTGATACCATGGGGAAATATGTCATTTTGCCATATCTCCATTCCCAAAATATCTTAAATACATTAGGGAAAATCATTAATAAAGTGACAATTTGAAGCTTCTGTATTGCATTTGTAAGAGGAACTTAATTAATCTTCTGTATCAAACTAGTTTATACACTGGAAAATGTCATGCTTTTCATAGTCAGAGTTACATTTTCTCTTTGAGTCCCCATGGCTATACATTGACATATAAATGTTTTACTCAAAGAAACACTTGCAGAAGTTTATGTTACACTTCCCAGGAGCATGAGCTGTACTATCAAATCATGATTCATTTCACTTAGCTTTATAAACTTTAGGCATGAAGCCTAAATGAGTGCTCCAATCTTCCTCCACAGCCAACAGACAGAGGCTGACTCCAGTGAGGTGTGCAGATGTTTTATAGGAACTTGCACCTAAATCTCACATATCTAAATATAAATGAGCATCATCCCTGTTATTAGTGTAATGGAAGATCCTGTGCCTGGTTTAAGAGCAGGAATCCTCCTGCTATAAGATGAGAGCAGCCACAGGGCTGCTGTCAAATAGCAAACATTTCCCCTGAACCTAAGAAACACAATTGCCTGAGTTTTTGAAATCAGAAATTATTTCTCTGAGGAACCCTCAATAAGCACCATTTCCCCATTCATAAGCACTGAGTCTATGTGTGAAAGAGCAAGAACTTTATTACAGAAACTAGAAAAACTACATGAATGACAACTAAGCGTACTCTGTGGTAGCTTTGCCAGCAGCCCAAAATCCCGATGCCTTTCCATTCTGGTGATCCACTAAAAAGAAAGCACCCTTAACTGTGTAACTTATTTCTTTTTTAGGGTTTATCTACACTACCATTAATTTAGTCCTTGAGATCATGGCAGGCACTGAATCCTTACTGTCTGCATTGTGTGGATGTTATTTTGCATTTGGAATTTCTCTGGCAGTAAAGCAACCAGAGCAAGTGACACAAATCTTACATGCAGTCCATGTCAAGAACCCCACCACACCTACAGGGCTGCACCTTTACCCTCAATGGTCTTTAGAGACAGAAAGTCCTGCAGACTCCAGGACTTGTGAAATGCACCAATGCAATAAAAAAATCATTTAAGTGCCTGCCAACACAACTCAATCCATGTTCAAACTGAATTTCACTTACAAAGAACCCCACAACAACTCTCAGAAAAAAAAGAAGAAAATTAAATCACTGTGTCTCAAGGCAATGTGGTTACTCCCTAGACAAGGATACCCCTAAGCTGACACTGTTGGGGCTGCCTGAGGCAGCACAGTTTCCAGCTGCAGACGTCCTTGGTGTCAGCTGCAGCAAGCAGGGAAAGCTGGCTCCTTTGCAAGGAGCGAGACCCAAACAAAGATGATGTAAAAGTGTCAGCGTAGGCAAAGGACAAAAGAGGGGTCTCTGTGTAGGTTCCAGCTGGTTTATTGCAGGTGGAGCATCTAGGGACAAATACCAGGGACGAAGGAGAACACAGTATTTTATACGGGGGTGGAACAAAGGGAAACAACCAATGGGGATCGACTGAGGAGGAGGAGACAACAGGAATATCCAATGGGGATAACTTAGGGGAGGGAATTACATGAGTAGACCAATGGGACATCGAAGAAGGGAGAACTTTCCAGAACTAATACATAAGCAACTAGGGGAAATACATAAACATGAACTTACACATAAAACTGAGTGGAGAATTCCTGAACCAATAAACTTAAAACATGTAAACTAAGAACCACTAGGAACATGGCAACCCACTGTACCCAAGGGGTGAGGATTAGACCTTGGCGTTGTGGAGGCCTGTCCAGCAGTCCTCTGAATGTTCTGCTGCTGCGGCCACCGCCACATGCACTGCAACACTAAGGCAATTTGAAAGGGACTAGCCCCGATCACCAAAAGTGTTTTCCACTCTTTACCAGTTTGCTTAGGGATATGGTTTACTCCTTGGGTGGGATGCATTTAGCAGCAGGGGTGCATCCTAAGGATACTAAGCCCTGTGTACAATGTGTTGGAAGTGCATTTCCAGTGTCCTGAGGTGCAGACAGACAGATCTGTGCTCAATTCTTTTACACTTTGCTGCTCGGTGGTGCTACTTTTACTGTTTGACTACATAAAAAAGCTGAGGAATTCAACAAGTGATGGTGCTCGTTCTCCACCAAATGATCATTTTGGCAACCAAAATCCTCACAGATGTACATCAATAACATACAGGAATTTTAGGTGGAGATAGTAAGGACGTACTGCTTTTCAAAAGCAAAAATTATTCTCCTTTTCTCTTATTTCAATTATGATGCCTAATCAGTTCTGAATTTCACTCTGTCTGTGATAATTCCCAAAGTGTCTTGGAGATGATCAGGAAGAAAATTCCTCAAAACAAGCTCTCTTTGGAAGCTATTCAAAGTCTCTCACTCACACTGGGATGCGGCAGAAAACACCTACTGTATGGAGTTGTAACTAAGAGGAGCTATGGTGATAAAACCCTGATAAACGAGGTTTTTTTCACTGAAAAATTCTGTTTCAGAAACACTGGGATAAAACACTTAGTTTCAATGGCATTTTTAATTAAATAGAATTTAATTTTCTTTAATTTTGTTTCAATATAATCATAGAATGGTTTGAGTTGGAAGGGACTTTAAAGCTCATCTCCTTCCAACACCCCTGCCCATGGGCAGGGACATGTCCCATTAGACCAGGTTGCTCAAAGCCCCATCACAGCCTGGCCTTGAACACTTCCAGAGGTGGGGCATTCACCAGTTCTCTAGAAAAACTGTTCCAGTGTCTCATCACACTCTGAGTAAAAAAAAAAAAAAAATTAAGTTCAGGTGGCTTCAAAATAAAGTTTCCGGAGGAGAGACACCTCACACCATCCTACCAGTTTGATGCCCGTGCCTATTTTTAGTTTGCTTTCTTTTAAACATTATATTTTAATTTCACTGAAACTTCAATTATTTAAATTTTTTAAAGATTGATTTTAAACTGTATCACTGTCTGCTACATTTACAGTAACAACATGAGCCATCTTGACACCAACAAAATAAAACATTCTGACAAATTGTAAAATTCTCTAAAATGAAATGTTTTTGAATACTTCTTCCTTATAATTTTAGAAATTGATGTAGTCTACTGAGTTTTAGGAGAAGTATGAAAATGTCAGACTTTCACTGGAAGCAAAATTGTTAACAATGATCTTAATAGGCAGAGAAAGCAGTTTGCTATCTGTCCACCCACTGGTGGGAGTCCATTGCCTTGCAGAGGGCACCGCTTCTCAGCCTTAGGTGGAGGAGAATTGAGTTCCCTTGCTGAAGTCAGGGTTGTGCAATATACCAGTGTCCCAGTGCACATTCTTGTCACTCACCATGGACGTGTAACCAGAAGGTTTAATAAAGTGTAACTAAAGGATACAGCACCTTCTTTGGCAGCTATCCAGACTGGGAAGGCTGAAGGGAGGTGAGGTTCATATACAAACTACAAGTGAGAAACTATCCCTGTAGCCATTGGGATAGGAAGCATTTTAGAAACATAATCAGAACAGTTAAATGGTAGTGAGTTTTTGGGGGATATTCAGCTCTGTGCTGAGGTACCACATATGAAATTGTCCCTTAGGTTTTATAAGCCACATAGAACAGAAAAAAGGTAGCCAGGAAGAAGCACTTCTGGGATGGGAGTTTGAGACACAGGGATAGGGAGGTTATGTATGAGGTTTCTTTCAGTGATAGGAACTGTCATGACTCACCTCAGAAGAAGCTGAAGGGAACAGACAGCCCTGTGTCCCCAAGAACTGTGGCACAGGGACAACCCTCAGTGCAGCAGGTAGGTGCACATCTGGGCAGGAGTGCAGTCCTTGGGCTCAAGGACACTAACTGCAGGTCATTAAGTGTGTGTAGAGACTGATGAGCCATCAGGAATGCTGCACTACAGCTGCTCTTAACGAGTTTTAGGCAGAGATGATATTTCTCAGTGTTACTATCCCATTAGTGAAAGATGCTGCTGCCTGAATTAAGGTGCAAATGAGACCATGTACCAAAATCAATAATACAGGAAGTATGAGGTAGAGAGATAGAAGGAAAGAGAAAAGAGGAGCAGGGAGGGGGGAAGAGAGGGAGAGAGGGAGAGGGAGAGAGGGAGAGAGCGAGATCAAGCAGAAGATAGTGACCACTTGTGAATCCAGCAGTGTTCTATCGGTCCTTCTTCACCCTGGGCTTCTCAGTGCAGGACTGGGGGCTGGAGTCGTTCTTCTGCAGGTACCACCTTTATACAGTCCAAGTTCCAGGCTTCCACAGGGGAAAGATGCCATTCCCATAACTTGGGGTGATATGTGTATGAGCAGCTGCTTCCTTTCCCAGTTTGTCACAGTGCAAATTTTTGCTGGGTGCCTTAGCTCAGTTGGTTAGAGCACAGTGCCCATGATATGAAGGTTGTGGGTTTGATCCCCAAAGGGACCATTTATTTAAGAGTTGGACTTGATAATACTTGTGGGTCCCTTCCAACTCAGAATATTCTGTGATTCTTTGGTTAACCAGGGTGTGCTATCCAGATCTCACCGTCAGGGCTGGAATTAGTGTTTTCCTGTTGCAAATTTCTCCCTTTCACGCTAATCTCCAGTTAAGCTGTGGTGGCTTAGTTACTTCTAAATTGGCAAGTTACTGCTGTGGCCTTGACACTGCTTTGAGACAGGCAGACATATTTTTTAAGTCCTTACACTCAGTTCCTGTGATAAATTTTTAAATATTGTTACGAAGTGTATGAAAATGTCTGCTTGGCTCCACCTCAGAGGAGGCAGCATTCCAGGTGGTCCCTATGGCACACCAAGTCTGATGGCTTGTAAAGTGCTCTAGAATCCCTTCAGAGGACAAAATGGATATTTAAATGGAAAATAGTGATTATTTCTCTCATCTTTCTACCTAACGCAAGCCTTCGGAAATAAAAATAATTTCATAAATCTTGATTAAAATAACATGTAAGCTTCTAAAATGTGTCTCTTGCTAGTTAGTCACTTTAAGAAATAGCAAAAAAAAAGAGTTATATTCTCTAGAAAGAAAGTGCACTTGCTTCACAATTCTTATTGTTCCTGCCTGAAAGAATCCTACTAATCTTAAAATAAAGCACATTGGGGATCCATAAACCTTCAAAGTATGTAATATATTTCAGAAATACTGTTCATAAGCTCTGTTTATTTGAAAAGCAATATTTGTAAGCACAAGATCATTCTGCACATCACTCCTAACTCCCTCTAGCACTCACAACAAAATCCAAAGGAAGAATCTAAAAATCTGCCCAAGCATCAGCCTAGGACTGAACTCAGCCATGAATTCAGTAGCACAGAAATATTGCAGTTCCTTTTCCTTCTATTCCTGCGGCTCAGTGGTCCAATTTATGTTATCTATTTTAAGATGACCAGCAAAGGAGGTTTTTCTTCTGGTTTTGGAAAAAATTCATTGCAGAATACAGCAACAACTGTGTAGATACAAGCCATGGCTATGTTTTAAAAGTGCATGGACTATAAAGAAGACTGTAAATTTTGTCTACTGGTTATATCTTGGGAAAAGGCTGGCAAATTGAAAACACTTCATTGTGAGTTTATTCTGTAGAAATACTCCTTCGCTGGGCAGTGAAGCTTCTCCTGTGCTTTGAGATCCACAGTAGAGAAAGACCTTCTATAAATACAAAACTTCTTCTACTGTGCTCATTTTTAAATAAAACCCTGAGGATGATTTCTGCCTCATTTGCTGTACCACTGGAGAATGTGGTAAAGAGTTCCAGGAAGAGGCCAGTCCTTGCTTGACTTCAGTATTATGATTTTATTCTCTTCTGCTCTCTCCTTTGAAATGTGACATGTTGTGGCACGGCTCGAGAAAGGCACAGCCTGCTCCCTCAGGGATCCTCTTTGTGAACCTGCGTGGGTGGGAACCGATGCTGAGAAAATTTCGCTTTCATGGGGAAGTTTCAGAGAAGCAAAGAGAGAATAGAGATCTCTAGCTGGAGGTGTCAAACCACACCTTTGAAATCTGCAGCAGGAATACTCTGGCAAGTGTAGGACTACTGTTAGCCATCAAAGCAGACAGCCTCTTCTGAAGAGCAGTGAGGGAGTACCTGATTCCCTGGTGTCAGGACCACAGGCTGCCTTCATGCCATGGCAGCTCGTGCACCCACTACACTGCAATGTATTTTGTCTGCTTAAGGATACAGTCCTGTTGTTACTCATTTGCAGGATTCCTGCCGAATCCAGTACTAAATTTTGAATTGTGATGGAAATATCCATTACAGAAAAAGTAGTCATTTCTTCCTGGAACTCTAATCAGCTCAGTCATAATTACAGTACATCTGTTGTTACTAGATTATTTGCTAACACACACGTGCCTGCACACTCTCTGATAAAGTAAGGACATGCTGGCATTTCTCTGAGTTGTTGACAGAGAGACAATGTGTGCAGACTGAGGCATTCTAACTAAATTGTTGTTTTAACTCCCTGCATTATCGTCACGGATTGAGAACAGAGGGGGTCAAACCCACAGGTTTTGTTTAAACACCCTGCATTATCATCAAGGATTGAGAACAGAGGAGGTCAAACCCACAGGTTATTCAGCCTTATGGCTGCTCTGATTTAGAATGTTCTTTTAATGCTTCATTGCAGAAACAAAAGGAAATTCCTGCCATAGTGCTGAACTGGCCACCGTGTATCATTTTGTCCATTCAAAATGGTGATTTAATTCAAGATGTTATGTGTGGATTGCTCGCTGATGAATTTTATTCCTATATACATCATCCTAAGGCTTCTGCTCTGTGTTTAATTTGCAGTGAATAGGCAGATTACTTTTTATTATTTACTCTAAGTCATAGATTTTTATTATCAGATGCCAAAGCATGGCTGGTGTCAGGGTCCCTCCCCCTGCCATGTGGTCCTGGGAGAGGGGCCCTGGGGGGAGGCACGGCGTTTCCCTGCCCCTGCTCAGCCTCGTTCCCCATGGGTTGTTTTGTGTTCCCCTGTGTGGGCAAGGACCCTCGGGTCCCGTGATTGCCTCAGTTCCTCGGCAGAGCCCCGGCCATGCGGTTGGAGAAATAAACATCTCTGAAACATCTACCAAGAATCAGTCCATAGATATTTCTTTTCCACGGGCCTCCTTGTTTGATACGCGTGTTACATCATCCACACTGTAACAGGCTGGCTTGCTCTATGCTTAACACAAATACTGAAACAATTCAACATGGAAATTCAACCAAAGTGCAATTTCACCATGAAAACTTCTCTAATGTTACACTCAGCTTGTATTATTCAATGATTTTATTTTATACCATAAGTATACAACCACCTACAGACCAGTAATAGTATCTTGAGGAACCTTCAGATATGCTTATTCTGAATGCCTGTAAGATAGTACCTGGCTTTGTATGTTAGGCTTCCTAAAGAAAAAATACTCAATTTGAGAAAAAAAAAATTGTTTGAGACAAAATGTCAAGTACCACAGATTTGCTGTAAATGTTCCCTGCAAATCATTTCTGTATAGCACTTTCAGTCAGGAGCCTGAGGAGCCCAATTTAGACTCAACTGAATGCTGAATGAGTGACTAGAAAATTGCAAACCCCTCATTAATCTGCTGTGCTTACTTTCCCACTGAAACCATCTTCCAGGTTCTGCATATGCTTATAATTTAAAATAGATCTGGAAATGGTAAAATACTACAAGTCCAGTGATGAATATATTCCCAGGTGTGTTCAAATCATCTGAACTTCTCTGTTTACAAAGAAGTCAGCAGCATTGTTTAACAAAATATAAATCAGTGCTGCCTTTCCCCTTGATAACTCTTAAGAAGACAAAGCCTGTTCTGTACAATCACCATAATCATGAGTTTATTACTTATGGAAAATAAATGCTTGGCCTGTGCTTGGCACTGATCCCTTTCCAAGGTGATAAAGGGTAAAGCTACTTAAGGAATTGATCTACTAGACAGAAAATCAGCTCTTGCCGGCACACTAGGAGAAGTTCTATTAGCAAAACTCTGTACATCCTAGCTGGAGGCAATGATTCAGAATTAAACCTGCATAAATAATAGAGGATTCATTGTGGGATAAACCAGAATGTGGTGCTTGACTTCAGAATAAAGGAGGAAATGCTTCATTTATGTGTTATATAGCCTTTAACATAAACTTTTTTTACTAATTATTGTTAATTTAAAATTGAAAAATTATGTTTAAAAAAAAGTCAATCATATAAATGTAAAAAAAAATCTTACATGAAAATTCATTTTACATTTTTCATTTTCTGTTGTTTCAACAGACCCTATCTACTGAAGTATTCAGTATACTGAAGATTAGTATTTGGCTAAATGCATTATGTGGTGGAGAAAATGTATTGTTGTCTACTCTGATTCATTGCTGTCAAAAAGCTTACACTGGCAGAGGAGAGAAGGAGATCACGGTGAGGGTTTTCTTTCACTTAGCTTTCATGGATCTGAGGTTGCTTGAAGCAGCCAAGTTTACTTGGGTTATGACTGGGTGGCAGAGAGCAGGTGCCTGAGTTCCTCCTGCCCCTCAGAGCTGTGACTCTGTCCTGCTTCCAGACATTTCCGTGGAGCACCATCCTAAGCTGCCACTGACAGGGCTGTGGCTGAGCCCAGCATGGACAATTCACATAGAAATTGCATACTGGCTGATAACCTGTGTCAGAGAAGCAATATTTTAAGCCCAACTGTGTAAGTACTCCTGCTTAAGTCTGTTAGAACACAAGAACTGTCAGCAGTCATAACCTTTTCTAGCTGTAGAACCAGCTCGTGCTATCACTCCCATTTGTTCCTGTGTGCCTTTGTTGCTTTCCTGAATGATAATTTATAAGTTGCACTTAAAACAACAACAACAACAAAATGTTCAGAACAGCCTGATTTTTCCTGAGACTACTTTTTTGTGCTTTGCCTAGTAGTATACCTTTAATTTGAAAAATTCTAATGTTCCACCATATTCAGCATTACTGTTTTTCGCAGCCTAATGAATTAGGCTTTGACACACATCCTGATAACTGTCCAACACATCATCTTTCCTCCTTATATCCCATTACTCCTAATTACTGTTTTGTGCATCAAATACTTAGCGTCTCTGTGATTTTATAAGGCAATTAATTTTACACATTACTCCCAACACATTTTTTAACTTTTTGTCTCTTTATGTGTGATCTGAAAGCATTTCTGTTACTGTGTGTCAAGCCACTGCATGAGCATTTGCACTACTAAAGACCAACACAAAGGAAAGGTAACAGAGACATTCAGCATAACACATCAAGTTCTCTGCCAGCTTGTTGCAGGACTTAAGACTTTCCTAATAATACATAATCCATAACAAATTTTACACCTGCACTCATACCTGAGCGTCAGCAATAAGATGTGAGAGTAAAGTGTGATGCAGCAGGCTGGATTTTTAAAGTTCACTGAAACCAGCTGAGTTCTCTAATACAAAACAGCTGAACGTTTGTTCATGCCCTGTGTCAGAGAGGAAAGGAATCAATTTTTTATGGAGACTAATTAAGTTCCCAGGACACTCTTGAAATTGCTTGATATTTAATAAGATTAGCATTTTTTAATTGAATATTTATATAAATATTTACATTAATTATATTTAACAGTTATTAAATAACCTTTGAGCAATTATTTGTACAGCTAGTACGTAGAGTTTCTTTAATAACCTGGCACTGCTCCTGTGAAGGAACAAGGTATGGAGCTTCGTATGTTATTGCTCCCACAGCAGACACGCTGTAAAAAGTGCAGTTTATTGCCGCAAGAAATCTTGTTGACCAAATGTAGAATGCAGTTTTCATTAAAGCCAGAGATGAAACTTCTAACATCAGGTCCTGGGCAGCATCCTCTGTGAATTGATATTGATCTTAGATACCCCATAACTGTCTACATCTCTGGATAGGCTGTAACATACAGGTCATTTTCAGTTACTGGGGTCTAAATCTGTTCTGTAAGGGAATTAGCAAAAAGCTAGCAGTCTGGTTAATTAATTATATGTCATCTAAAAAGTACAGGCATAATTGCTGAAGACACATCTGGATAAGGCACAGGGCAGGTTCAAGGTGTTTAATCAGCCCTTTTGCACAAGGAGAGCCACGAGAGAGGGAAGTGGAAGCAGCATTTGGAGGCAGGGATGCCACCAGCTCTTAAGACAGGGGTTCCTCTGGCCAGCAGGACCTTGCTGCTTTTCCAGTGGAGCTGGGGACCCAAAACAATGAATATAGATGGTAGTTCTGGTTTTCATAACTACTCTTTGTAAACCCCTCAGTAATCATCTATAGATATCCTAGGTTCAGAGACCACAGTTAGAACAAACAGGAAAACAAAACCAAAAAACCCACACCAACAAAACCCTAAGACTGATGCAGCCAACTGTTGAAAGCAAGCTGGCTTGGACTAGGGCTAGAGATGAAGAGCTGTAAACAACACGGCCCTGCTCAGGAGATGGGCATCATCCCAGACAGCGAGACCCTGAAGCCCCTTAGAAGGGTCCTGAAACCCTACTTGGCCTCCAGCTCTCCATCCTCCCTATTTCACACTCACAGAATGTTCCAGGGGCAAGGGGGCCCCCACAGATCTGCTTTCTCAAGGCCCGTGTGTCATCAAGGGTACGCTGCTGTGAGTATTGGAAAACCAAATTACAGATGTGATGAATGGGAAAAGTCAAGTCCTTGTTGTCCAAAGAGATCTGGGAAGGAGGGGGGCTGCACCTCTTTCACTGCCAAAGCAGGGCATTCACTGGCAGAAGATGGAGGAGTAAATCACAAGCTCTCAAGAACTGCTCCTGTTATCTGCATTTGCTACATCTGGTACCCCAAGGTCCTGCTCAGCACTGCTGCAGCAGTTCAGTGCTAATGCAGAAATGATGAAGTGTGGACAAGGTTGGACAAGCATAAGCCGTTTTGGATGGTAGGAGCACACTCAACTTATGCCTACAAGCAGGTTTGATGACAGGCTACTGTGATGGAATGTTAATCAGCATATTTATTTCTGCAATATTTGCAAAAGCATCCAACAGGTTTCTGCTTTTTGACCTGCCATTTCCAGCATCCAGTGCAAATTGAGAATGGTTATACTAGTTAAAACTGAGTTCAGGACTATATGATACATTCACTGAATTTTTACATAGTAATTAACTGATGTCTTTTGGTAATAGACCTTATATATTTTAATGTCCTTGGCTGCTATCTATCATTGGCCCATATATTTCTTTAATATGAGACTGTTTGAATTTGCCAGTTAGATATTCTTCTGTATTTGCACAGGCTATGTCAATTCCCAAAATAATAAGAGCAGTGTTCCCCATGGTGTGATGCTTGTCTATGTCTGTGACAAAAATTAGAAATGTGTTTGCACCTACATATTTAAGCAATTCAGAATAAAAGCAAAACTCCGAATGATAACTTGAGTAACAATGACTAGGTGGCTGATTGATACATAAATTAATTATGTGAGTCTGGCTGTGGTATGTCAATTAACAGCTCATCAGTTAAAGTTTTAAAATGTAAATCTTCTTACTTTCTCTATTCAGTTAAATAAGGAATATAGAGATGAAATTCTGCATGAATAGTCATGAATAATTGCAAAAACTATATTCCAATTAAAAAGGCAGTAACCAAATGAATCTGACAGATACCAATCAAGTAGTGGTAGCTCTTTTCTAGCAATTTTGTTCCTCAGTGTTCTTCAGGCACGTTAAATTTACATTAAATCCATGCAAGTCATAAAGAACCGTGTGGAATAAATTAAGAAAAACAAATAAAAAGTTAATCAAATATTACAGTCTGAAGGCTTAACAAAACTGCAGTTATGCACCTGTGTGCCTCTAACAATGTGTCTACAAGGAGCTGCTATTGCAAAGCACAGTTAGAATTATACATTAGAACACAATTATTATTCTGTGTTATCTTCCCATCTTCCATTCAAGCTCAGAGCTGTAGGCAGAAACCCAGAAGAGACAAGTGCATCTGAGCCCTGCTTATGATTTTGGTCCCTGCTGCTAAAGCTCCTCTGGAAGTAGAGTGGAGTGGTCACAGTGAGGGACAGATAGCAGGGAGAGTAGCCATCAGAAAGGCCACAAAAAAAGGGGTATATCCTGGCATCCTCTGTCTGCAATGCTGATGTCCTACACACTGAAACATTGTCATCTACAGGTACGCTTGGCTGGATTGGCAGGGACTCAGGAAGTCCAAGGCTGATTTAAACCAAAGTTAAGTAAATAATGAAGTTCAGAGTTTGAATATTTTCTTCTTTTTTTTTTCCCCCTCTGCTTTCTTTCAAAACTTTGCCTTCTTTTAAAAAATAGATGCAATCTTTTTTAGGATACTGGATTTACAGTTTTATGACCTTAGAATTCTATGAAGTTATATGAAAAATGATATCAAGCTAAACTTTTCTCCCTAGAATGAGTAACTATACCACAAAATCTGGGGTTTTTTTCAGAGAATTAGTACTATAATGGGGCACAGGGAAAAATAAAGAGAATAATTTTTAAGTCCTCTCTGTGTCTGAAGCATCTTGAAAGTCAGGTACTGGCAGGCAAATAAAGTATGTCTTCTCCAATGCCTGTGTGCTTGATAAAGCACCAATAAACTTAATTGCCTTTGCAAAGCACTGATACAAAGAACAAAAAATATGTGCCCACGTATGGCTCCCATTTTGCAGGGAGTTACTTACACATTCTTCTTCCTTCTGTGTGCTATATAATCAGGAGCTGCATCTTGGAATTCACAGCAACCCTCCTCTCTGTGCTGAACATTTATGAGATTTATTACTTTTTTATAGATATGGTAAGTAAATATAAACTGGGAAGGTATCATAAAATAGAAAACTCATCAACAGATGCTGATTAAGGAAAATTGTTTTATAAGCTTTATATATTTTTTCATTTAAAATTTAGCTTTGCTGTCTTATTAGAAAAGGATTCATATGAGAAAGGTATGACATGGGAAATGGTAGCAGAAGGCAATTGTGGACACCAATGGAAACATATACTCTGAAAAAGCTTTACATCTGACCATTGTTCAATAGAAAATAGTGAAAGAGGAATATTTTAAAAGCTTATTTAATTTGATGTACTGTGCTATAAATAACACTTTTACTATAGCCAAAATCTGTAACCAGGCTCATTGGAAGTGATCATTTTCATAGTATCGTAGAATGGTTTGGATTGGAAAGGACCTTAAAGATGATCTTGTTCCAACTCCCCTCCAGTTTTCTCAAAGCCCTGTCCAATCTGGACTTGAACACTTCCAGGGATGGGATATCCACAGCTCCTCTGGGCAACCTATTCCAAGGTTTCAGCAGCCAAGAGACTAAACTTCATTTAGCTCTACTTCAACTTTATACAACTCTTTTCTGGGTCATCCCACAACATGTCAGGAGCTGAAGGGTACAGCAGACCCTCACGCCATGTAGAAAATGATGGAGACATTCAGAAGGTAGAATGGGAGATTCTTTTGAGGTATCAGGCTTTGTGGCCAGGGCTAAAAGGGACTTTGTTGAATGAATCCTACTTGATAGATTTTGCGGTTGGATTTATCCACCATGTTCTCCGATTGCAAATATCAGCCTTCAAAGACGAGCAGTTCAAGGACGAGATGTTGCTCCTGGAACAGCTTCATTTGCAGTGCTGAATGCCTGTTTCATGCCTTCACCTGCCAAACATGGGGACTGAGGAAGGGTGGCTGTGAGCCAAAATGAGAAAGCAGGGTCCAAGGTAGAAAAATTCATGCAGCAAATTCCTGTTCCCTGATCTTTGGCAAGCTGAGCTGCCACAGAACACGGCTGCCTTTGCCATCAACTGCAGGAGAGCTACTGCCTGTGTCTCCAGAAACAGCCTGTGTTTCTGCAGCTGAGCTGGTAAGCTGTGGCTGCCACAGGCAGTGGGTTTGCTGCATTAAGAGCTACACACTCAGCTATAAAAGTAACCTAATTGCTGTTGGACAGAAGCATTAAACACACAGTGAGTTCACTTTCTGCAGAAGCGAATAATTGCCATGTGCAATTTTACACTTAGAGGGTCAGATTTTGTTGTTAAAATTATACAGTTCAAAAGCAATTGGCTTTCTTCTAGCACAGAGCAATTTGGTTCTAGTGTGGGATAACATGACCAGCAACACTTCACTGCAGCACTGACTCAATGCAGTATTCCTCGGGTACTGGTCTGTATAAATCTATAGCTCAGGGCTTGATCCCAAGCCATGTTTCTGTCACTGTTTCCAACAGACTCTAACTCAGGACCTTAAAAAGAAACCCGTGGTGAAAAACCAGCGAGCTGAGCGTATGTCCTACACAATTCAGCTGACTATTCCTGTGCTCAGCAGCTGATAGTTTAGGGCTGCAGTATTGATTTGTGTTACTGTACTTTATAGCTAGTATGTTACAAGATTAATTTTGTGCTACTCAGCATCTGCTTTCTCCTTGGGAAGTTTTGTAAAGAATTCTGCTGACTATAAAGAATCGACTTTTTCATTTTTTTTTCCAAACCAGCTGAACACATTCTTTATACCCTGCCATGCCAAAGCATAGCATGACAGATACTGTTAAGATGATTATTGTATATACTTACATGTGCTTCTGTGCTCACAGGCAAACAGCTAAAGTCTTATTAGTACAGGTCAGCATCCTTGTTCAGTCTTTCTTCTCTCGCTTATTTCCAGCCAACATTACTGTGATAGATTATTATTCTGCTAGGGTAGGCTATGGCTCCTGTCCAAAAAATGATATAAATCTATACACTTTTACAGATGAGTATTATTTTCTTCTTGCATTTACTTGTACTTTTAAATGGGAAATAACAGGGACTGGCTATAGGTAAAAGGGTGAATATTTAGTTCAATAAATAAATGTATAAATAGCTCAATAATAAAAAAATGTGTGGTTTTACCATTAATAAAATCTGTCCAGATGGAATTTGTTGATTTAGGTGTCTATAAATATCAGTGAAGTGATATCTAATACTGACATCTAATACCTTTTCACCAAATCAATATAGGCAAGGTTTTGAGTACCTATGATTTGGCTGTGCCTCCCTTTGGGGGTCATTTAGGAGCAGGCAGTGTGTGATGGATGGCAGGCAATGTAATGGGTCTTTACACAGCTTAACACCAGCCACTGCAATGTGCAGGGCTAATTTCAGGGAAGAATGGGAGAAGTAAGTTGCATCATTTCAAGTCCTGACATAAATTCTTTTCCTTTGCTTCAAAGGAAAGGAGCTCTGACCCCATTTGTTTCTGGACTGAGCAGTTTTGTGTTGGCTTTGAGTGAGACTGTGCTTCATTGCACATTGCTTTGTATGCTTTTGTGCCTGCACTATGCAGCAAGACATAAACCTCATCCTCCAGCTTAGTTGCTGAATTAAAAGCAATAGAGATGTGAAAAGTACATGCTCAGTCAAAGTGGAAAGAGGAAATGAAAACATGGATGCTTCTTAAAGGTTAACCCAGGCTGTGTCTCAGAGGCAGGGGCAATGACAGATGCTTTTTAATGAATCCTGAATGTATTGCTCTTGAAGGTTCTTATAGAGGTATTTCATCTACCTTGCTTCAGATTTCTTCTTATTGGGTTTTATGGCAGCAAAAGCCCTGTTTTATTCTTCAGGGAGTGCCATGTGGTGGGGCTGAGAGAAGGGCAGAATTATGGTGCCAAAGATTACAAAGCCTAAATCAGATCATCTCTGAACATGAACTCTCACACCTGAGGTTTCTGCAGTAGAAGCATACAGACTTAAGCCCAGTGAAGTTCTGTCCCTTTTAGCTGGGAACATGCCCAAAAGGCTAGAACAGGATGACAAAATTTTAGTGAGTTTTCTGTAGAACTCTGGAAGCATGCAAGTTTTAGTCCAGAGAAAACAGAATAACTACTCTTCTTCCTCAAAAATCCATGTCCTTCTCATAGCATGTACACCATGACACAGAGAACAACTCAATAAAGTTAGCAGTGTGTGAACAAAATTTTCAGGGTCCTTATCTCCAATAACCAAAATGTACATGTAAGTAATCCTTCAGCCCTGGACACTGTAAATAAAAAAACGGTCAAGAAGCCTTGACAAAGGATCTATGGCAATGTGCTATTATCTGGGTAAAGGCTGCTGTAAATCACTTTGTCTGACACATGCTCACAAAGCAGATATGGTTTAAAATCAGTAACAATAACCTTGGGAAAACCGACTGCAAATGACCAGTAGATGGTGGTAAATCTTGGGACATGAGTACAATATGTTTATTGCTGCACCATAAATGAACATGGTTCTGCAGATGTAAATAGACCATAAATCTGATTCTGCCTTCAGTTAACAAGGCCTTTAGTGGTGACCAGAGATAGAGCCACTACAGCTGTGGATGTCTCCCTCAGAGATAATCTCTACCCATGTTGCCATCCTCAACTCTACAACAGAAGGAAAAACAGTTTAGTTCTCCTAGAGCATTTTTCCAAATTTTGTTCAGTGTTATTTTGCTTTAGCACCTTAACTTTCCAAATAATAAAGGCAAATAGATTCACTCTACCTCACCTTACGTGTCTAAAACTCAGTCTGAACCTGTCTCTGTGGGTTCCAGGATATGCCCTTCTATGCCCTTCACCTGACAAACATAACTGAACGGACCCTTTTGTGTTGAACACCAAATATAGGTCAGACTTGAGTCCAGGCAAGACTTCTAAATTAAGGTTTCTGTAGTGCAGGTGTTTACATGTGAACAAGCTGTGTCAGATCCAATGCTAGTCCTCAG
Organism: Corvus cornix cornix; assembly: GCF_000738735.6. Lineage (NCBI taxonomy): Eukaryota > Metazoa > Chordata > Aves > Passeriformes > Corvidae > Corvus > Corvus cornix. The sequence continues at coordinate 10,366,589 of NC_047057.1, read as the reverse complement.
AAGTGCACGCAGTGGAGCCACAAAGCAGTTCAGTTCAGTTCACCCTGAAATAGACATCTCTTGATCAGACACCTAAAATGGGAACATTTTCTGAGGTGTTCTACAGGAGGACATGGGATTTATAGGAAACCTGTGTCCTTCTGGAGGGGCAGAAAGAAATCATTTGGAATAGCTGCAGGCACCTCAAACAGCAGAAGATCCTAATGTTTACACAACTGAATTGTACCACTTTATGTAGAATATTTCATATGAACATAAACTGAATCCAATTCCTAACTGCTTGTGTTAGGAAAAATCAATCCCACCTGTTATATTATCTTCTGTCTATGACATCTACAGGCCTTATATCTTGAAAAAAATAGGGGTTTTTGGCGATGTTAGCCCTTATTTCTGTATCTTTTCCATTCTTAAAGTTATTGAAGTCTTTCCGCTGCCACCAAAAGGGCCCCAATTAAATTTTTTCCTGCAGAAGGCCAGGGCTGCTGCATTCTTCTCTGTCATTTATCACTGACAGACTGATATGCATCACTCAGAAATTCAAACTCCTATAAACTTACCTACAAGGCTTTCAATTACTGCAGGTTCTGTTAGAAATCATGCAAAATGAAAATTATCTTCCCTAATCCATGCTCTGTGTCTCCCTTTTGTTGCATTGATCATTCATTCTATGTACAAATCTCCTGAAAACACATAGGGAAAAAAATATGCACTATGTAAAATAAGGTGAGTTGAAATACGTAATTTTAAGAAGTTAAACGAGCAGGATCCAATCCTTAAATCAACATGAACAAAGAGTCACTCTCAGAACAAAAGAAAACTGAAATGCATCGTGACAGAGCACTTTTTACTGTTTGGAGTTTTTTGAAAGCATATTTGTTTGATAGTTCCCAGATCCATTCATGGTCAGACTCTGAGTATGTTTATCATTATGGAAACAGTATGAAGAGAAAGAGTGTACTGTTAACCATAGTGTAGTTCCTTCTTCCACTCAAGTCTCCAACACTGAGATGCAGCAGGAAACATTTGAGGGATTGTACAGGAGATGAAGAAACCCAGAGCAGAGAAAAACTACAAGGATGTCCATGGAACCACCTCTGCAGGTTTCAGCATTTTGGATAAGACTTGATTATGCTTCTTGATTTCGACCATAATATGTTTAAAAGAGTAGATATCAGCACTCAATGTAACTTTCAATCTCACAATAAATTTGGGGAACAGGTTGCTAAAAAAGAGAACTCCCAGCAAGTACTAATGTTGCTTTCTGAAAGACAAATCTCAATTACATTCCTAATTACCTGTAATTATGAAGGTCCTAGTCATAAGGTCAAATATAGAGATGCTTTTTCTCCATTCTGGTAAAGTCATCCTTGAGAAAATCCCTTATATTTTGGTCCATAGACAAGAAAAACATAAGTTAATGAACCACTGCAGAGTATCTTTTCATCTTAACTCTGCATTTGTTTTCTTTGATATCAATATTAATAGTTAATAACGAGACAGGTATTAATTGCATTTTAAAGTACTGGGACTGATGTACAGAGGTGGGACAAACTGGTACTTATGCCAAGCACTGCTGGCAATTATACATGGCCTTCTTTTAATCCTAATGTCATCCATTATAAAATATAGCATTAGTGTGGAGACAATAAATCACTTACAGACAGTAGAAGGGCTCATTTATCTTTGTAGAGATGCTGTATAGAAGCCACATCTGAGCTATTGCAATGAAAAGTAGATTTTTGGACACTTGTGAAAGTACATTTGCAAAAATGTTTCCTTTTCAAGATACTACCTTTTACACACTTTCACTCATGATTTTTGAAGCAAATATCATTATGCTTTTGAAAAATAAGTAATTTCCTCAAGGAACATGATACCAGATACAGAAGGTAACACACAATGGTGCAACCATGATAGCATAGAGAGTTTAGAGTTAGAATAACCAGGGAGCGGTGCTTATCCCATGCAATGGATAATTTTTGAATGAATGGAAGTCTGAATAAACAGCAGTGATCTCAAACAACTTAATTTTCCCTGTCCCTAGCGGTGTGTCCAGTTACAGTCCCAGAAAAGGAAAGGCAGGATATTTTGGAAAATTGAGCTGTCTAGCACACTTGGTATATGCTGTGGACCAGCAGGCATCTCCTCTTCTCACACCACTTACCACCATTTTCACTCCCCCAGGCACCTTCTCCTCATTGCTGGCCTCACCAGGCATGTCCATAGCAATCCTTTCTGCAGACTCAGTCCCCATGACAGAGTCAGCCACAGGTGCTCCTTGCACCTGGCCTCTGATTTTATTCTCTCCCTGGACATCTGAAGATCACTGAGGTCACTGAGGACGTGCATCCTCTGAAGTTTGCCATCCTAGAAAGCAATTAAGGGTAAGGTAATTAGCTGGACTGAAGCCCATGGCAAAATCACTGCTGTTTCTTTCCATTTCAGTAAGTATTTTAGGATGAAGGGATGCTTCCCTGACACTTAACACCTATATTTGTTGCTATCTCTTAATTTCACGTTTGCTTTTTCCTTCTCTCCGATACTGCATTTCACTGTAACTGTCATGGCTGGTTTGCACCAGAGATTTGGATATCGATTCATTATCAGTGCCTAAACACCGTATCCCTGGCATGAGCTGCAGGCCAGAGGAATAATTACAGAGTGCTTGAGACTGCTCCAGAATGCATTTAGATCTGTGTGTATAGCTGTGGGGAGCACTTGCAGCAGTGCAGAGACACCAGGATCAATGTGAGTATCACTCACTGCCCACCCAAACTGCTCTGCCTGGCTGAGAGGTTGGCATGCAGGCTGATGGTGAGGGACCTGGTTGGTTTGTGACACCGGGCAGAGAGGTGGCCACTGCAGAAATATGCTGGGCTATGCCAGTGAACCTGTATTCTCATAGAATCATAGAATGGTTTGGGTTGGAAGGGAGCCTAAAGATCATCTAGTTCCAAACCTCCTGCCATGAGCAGGGACACCTGTGAGAGACTGAAATGCTAATGGTTAATGACTGAAAACAATTGCCCATTTGTGGAGGGGCAGGGTGGTTTGCTGAGGCCAGGTTTGCACCCCCTGAGGGGAAGGAGGTGAGTTTTTGGGTGTGTAATGGCAAGACTCTGGTCTAGATAAAACAGAAGGGGTGAACAATCATCACCAGAGGTTACAAGCTGGGCTTTGAGGCTAATAAGAGGGAGATCCTGCAAGGTGGGATGATGCTTTTTACGGTACCATTGGCCCTCCCCTACACAAATCACTCAGTTGTAAAACTCCCCCTCTCCCCTGTGGAAGGTCCAGAGGGTGTTCATTCCTTCTGATGAGGCATAACTGGTTCAACTGAACTGATGTGAGAGACAGCTGTCCTGTTTTAGAAGGTGTCATAAAGCATCAAAAACCCCCAAAGTACCCCCAGACTCATTTCTGAGACCTTCTACTAGAGGACTGAAAGCTTCCCCTGCCCAGAAGAAGTACATGGGTGTTCCCATGTGAACCTCAGTTACTGAGGATCCATCAGACTTTGTGCTTTGCAGGCTTTTTCCCCAATCTGATGAATTAAGATGGTGGCCATCACTTCAACAGCCATCACTTCAACAAATGGACATCTAAATTGCAACAATCATGTCAGTCTCGTTGTGAGATCCATGGGTGGTGATATGTTTTTACTCTTATGCTTTCTTTCTCCTTGTTTCTTTCTTTTCCCTCATATACTTGCTTAAGTGATACTTTTATGCTTTCATATTTCTATGTTAGAATAGATAATAACCAAAATGACTACATACCTGCTTTCCATTGCGATCAAATTATTCTAATATAAACCCTACATGCATATATTTATAAACACTGATCATTCAGTGTTGTTTCACTCTAATCCACTCCAAGGGATTTATTACCAAGAAATTGTGCTACCCTTGCCTTTAGGGGAGGGTTATAACAACACCTTCCACTAGACCTGCTTGGTCAAAGGCCCATCTAATCTAGCCTTGAACTCTTTCCCATTTTCCACATAGGAACTTCCCTGCTCTGAGCCTGAGTCTGGCATGTGCTGAGTGAGCAGGTTCAGTTACTCTTGTGCATCAGATTTTGCAGTCCCTGCTTGCACTTATTTGTCTGGCTAATTTGTGCATTTTCATCTGTTGGTTCCTTGTTATTCAGATTTGTTTATTAGTGGTAAGGATTTGTGTTTCAGCCATATTATTGCAGTAGAAGAGAAGCTCTCTAGTGGAACACAGCAGCTGTTTAACAGTTTGTATCAGCAGCATGCAAACTGCAACAATGCAGGGCAAAGAACAACGCTCTGCTAAAAATCTGCCAGAACAGAATGAAAACTGTTATTCGAGGCTATAGAAATCTCAGCTTCCTGAAAACTCTTGTAGGAACTCTAAAGGTCCCTCAATGAGTCATGGTTTTACAAACAGAGAGGGAGTGCCTCTTGAAATCTGCCAGAAGTGATCTTGTATTACAGCATGGTGTATGAGGTGCAAAGTCACAGATAACAAAAATAAAATTACCGAGGTTTTTCTCTTGAGGGCCCTCATTTGAGTATAGCAGGATTCTTCTTTGTTTGTGGATAACTGTCCAGATTGGAGTTTGCACTGGCTTCATTTAATTTCCTCTGCACACAGGATAATTGCTGAAATAACTGAGCTGGCTGCAATTATTGGCCATGAAATTTCATGCATCCGTGAAAATTTATTGAAGTACAAATCCTTGCATTTGCTCTAATTTGTGCTAATGAAAGGCCTTGGCACGTTTGCTAGTAAGTCTTATAAAGAAGAAGATTCAAAAGGAATTCAAAGGGAATCACTGTAATGATTTCAAATTAGAGTAATAAATTTGACTTTATCACATTAAAATTAATAAAACTGTTGTTAGTGATTTGATTTTCCATTACTGTGCACCTAGTGTGGAATATAAAGATGGATGGTTTTTTCAAGAAGTTTCTGGCCATCCACAGTGGAAACTTTTGATCAACGCAAAGCTATAGATTTGCATCTCAACATATTTCTCATTAAGAAATTTATCTCCGAAGGAACTCTTAGAAACTGCAAGAAAGAGTGGGCTACAGAAACACAAAGGCTATCCAGCTACAGAATGAGAACATAGTTTAATGAATACTTAGTTTACAATTTAACTTATGAGCTGATTAATGATACAAAGTTATATTTTTTCCTCCAGATGACAGTATAATCAGAAAAGTGATAAAGGTGTCTACTGCGGTAGTGGTATGGATGTGACATCTTTATTTTTCATACCTAAATACTATTTGCCTGAAGAGCAAACACATTGTTCCTGTACTGGTTGAAGCTGGTCTACAGCGAACATACACATTATGCTTAGCCATGGAAATTCATCTCTTTGTCTGTCATGTTGTACTTTGCTGCAGTGAAAGCAAAAGATTTCAAATGGGCTTTTTCCTTCTGTATTCACAAAAATAATAAATTTCCACATGAATGAAGATGAAGAATTTGAAGGAAAAAAAGCAACAAAACCGTTCAGCTGTTTGTTGAAATTCAGCTGCACTGTATCTTCTTGCAGCAGAATGGCCCCACTCGTACCCCTGAGGTGGGAGTCACCAGCCCGTGCCCTGCCAGAAGGGTGCTGAGGGCTCTGCTCTGAGGTCTCTCTCTCAGTGGGGCTGCTGACTCTGCTGTGAAGTTATAAACAGTGCCAGTGATAAAATAGTGCCCAGATAGCAGTGCAAAATTCATTTTGATTGCAATCACAAGACAAATGGAGCGATCTTCCTTTGGTACAAGGTGGGAAGGTAGAGGAGGATGGGTGGCTATAGGATTGTCTTTAAAGAGAAGGCTGAAGAGGATGGAAAGAGGAGATAGACTATTACTGAGACTGATCCTGTTTTCTCATCTTTTATCTCCTTACTAACCTCCAAATTCTCCCTCCATCTTTTTTCCATTTCACCTTAGACACCCCTTCATCTTGTCACCTCTTTCCAAGCCTCTTCTCTGTCTGGCCAGATATGGATCCACCTTGTTGTACCTGTGCTGTCCCAGGAGTACAGTGACAGAGATCTGAAAGTATTGACCAAAAATTCTGTCTTTGTGCCAATAAACTACTACTAGAAGAGCAAGGCCCACCCTCTGGTCCCAAGGCCGTTTCCCCAGCCTGGCCCCTGACCCTGTTCAGCTGCTAGTACAGCTGGTGCCAACAACATTTTGAGGAAGAGATTTTTCGGGACAGGGTACCATATGTCAGAAAAAACACACAGTCCCAGCCCTCTGCCTGGGGAAACCTGGACACAGGAAAATGTCTGTATCATCATGCTCTTCAGCCAGTTCTTGGTGTAGAAAACCATTCCTTGGCATTGGATAACCAGACTCATGTCAGGACTCCTGGAGTAAAGGACTGCCTGGGTGTCTTTAGTGGCTATTTATGTTCAGGTGGAGTATATAATGGCAATAAACTATTTACAGTGAAAGCTATCCTACAATCGATTCCTCCTCCTGTGAGAAGCTGATTTGCAACACCCAACTGTTCTCTGTTTTGTAGGAGGCATCATGGTAGCACACATCACACACATGTAGGGAGACAAATCTCATGGCCATGCTTCTAATGGTACTGCAGACAGCTGTGAAGCTGCTCAAGCAGCTGACTAAGGTCCTCTCTTCATTTTGTTCTTACTGGAGAATGGCTGTTACATGTTATCACCAAAGTTATCACATTAAAAGGCAACACTCTGGTGTTACTTCCCTCATCATTAAGGCACTAAGTTGGGATTAATTCTTTTTTCAAAGATTTTTCACCTGCTTGGCATTACCCTTAACTAAACAGCATGCATGTTTGCTATAAAATGATCATGGGTGGGTAGTGATTTAGTGCTAGAGCTATGGAAAGAAAAGTCACTGCCTGAGTTCTGTAAAACTTTGCCTTACATACAGCCTAAGCCACGTCTATGTCTTTTATTAACTGTATATTAGAGACATAGATTTCAGTGAGAAAAAAGGAGTAGGGCAAAAAAATGTTTTCAGGAAAACAGAATTACTCCTGGGTTTTGGTGATATTTATGAGACAGCTCCCTTTGCAGGGTTTTAGAGTTGCTTTTTTTCCCAGAAGCCAGTGTAGAACTGCTCTCCAATATCTACCACAAATTGATTCATTGTTCAATTTTTCCCTTCAAGTTCCTGACAGTCTGGATCAAGCAGCTAAGTAGCAATTACCAACATTTATGGATGGCTGATGCAAAATAGAGATTGACTGCAAGGTGATTCCTCTGCTCTGCTTAGCTCTTGGATTTGCTTGCAGCCATAGGGCAGATGGAAGAGGCACTGAGTAACCTATACTGAGACCAGGATGTACAGGGAGAGCACTGTCTTCTGACAATGTTCTGAACCAATCTGAAAAACAATAGCCTGGTGTTGCAAGAGTTATTTTCTAACTTTTTTTATTTTAAACATAAATTCTCTCATATTACAAATCCCATAAATAAGAATGCCCTTTGAGATACAACAGTTCAGCCATTTAAAGGATAGGTATGAAAGCTGAACTCTCTGAATGGATGCAATGATGCAATGGCTCTTTTTTGAACATGGTAAGACAGAAGAATTTCTGTCTAGAACTTGCCCTTTTTTTTTTTTTTTTTTTTAATTTTTGTCTTCCTGTTCACAAAGCAAAAGCAGTTATATCATGACTTGTTAGTCAGCATGCAACACACTCGTCTAGGGGAAGGTATTATGGTAGCATGTGTTGGGTATCATGTGGTGCACCAGAAATTTAAGAACAAGTATTCTAATAATGGTTTGGGTTTCTGAAAGAGCTGCCTGAAATAGGTAATTTCTAACTCTTCTCTTATAAAGCTGTATGCCTCCCTCACCAGGAAATCAACAGCATAAAGAAGTGAAAGCCAACTAACAAGAACCCAAAGAAGCGTTAAGGTATCAGAGCCTTAATAGATGTTTTATCAAGGCTTTCTGGGACTCAAAGTGAGAAACTGAAAAAGTCCATTTTCTGAAGAGATATAGGTCCTACTTGCAGGCTTTCAGGGCAACAAAACAGTATCTCTGTGGTTGGGAATTTTTTATTTCAAATGTCAGATTAGACTGGTCCACATTTGTGATGTGCTTTAGTTTCAAATAAATTTGGGCAGAAAATCTTATGTTTGCAGGAGACAAGGATTTATTCTTATCTACCCTGCATACCTATCTGCTTGATGGATTAAAATTAGAGTAACTCCTGTGGGAGAATGATTAGTGAGCAGAGAAGAAGGAAGTGGCTAAGGTAGTTTACAAATAAATTTATCACCTAACTGCACTTTATGACTTACATATTCTCTGCTAGCAGCAACTAGAGTGCTGCAAATTACTTTGTTACTAAAGAAATAAATATCCATGTCTGTCCACATCAATCTATCTCCTGCTTCATATTTTTCAAGGAAGTGATATTGCTTAAAATAATACATACAGTCTGATTGCAAAATAAGATTGAAGTTAGTTTTAATTGTTTAATGAATCCATTTTGAGAAACTGGGTTGAGAATTCTTTTTGTGATAACTGCATCTCAACAACCTCTTACAACAAAGTTCATAGACTGCCTTTAGTTCATATTAAACTTCGAAAAAATTTGTTCTTTCCTGTAGTACTGTTCCATATTGGTCATAATGGCCATGTCAAAAGTATGTGCTTCTTCTTGCTGTGGCTTACTCCTAGTAAAGAAGAAAGAGAGAGCAGGGAAGGAATTGTTCCCACCCAGCACTTCTCTTGGGGTACTCCTGGTACAGCCTATGCCATAACCTGGGTCTTGCCCTCCTGCCAGGAGAGTGTGATGAAGTGAGAGAAGGTGGTTGTCCCACTTCCACCCTCCACAGTTCAGCAGCACAAGGGTCGCAGATCAGCCTTCTACTGGTGCCCATTGAAGAGAACAGACTGTGTCCATTTTTTATGGACGTGTAAGGTGAACTCCAACAGGAAATGCAGACTTTCTCAGCTCCAGCTTTCCAGGAGGTCCAGCCCTAATGATGTTGCTGCTATAATTATCATGCCCCATTTGATGTTTTCAAGAAGACTGAGCAATGATCACTTACAACATCAACAAGCAAATGAGTTTATGAAGATCAAACTGATGTGTGACTTAGAGACATCCAATTTCACATATTTCATTTGCAAATTGTTCCCTGAAGATTTTATTAACTTTTTTTATAAAATCTCTCAGCTTTATAGAAAATCAATTCTCTGTCATCTAAATGTTGTCTTATAGCTCAGCATGCCCTCAATTTATTTTTGTATTGCTCCCTTTTAATGGGAGTGTGAATTAGAAATAGCTGTAAAATATACGCTGTGCTTTTTTGCTGGGGACAATTTTAGAGAAGTTTGATGAAATTGTATTTAAAGTGAGTGCTCTAAATTTTAAATTTGTATAATTTATATGTCCAGGGTGACAGATTAATCATAGGTGCCTGTATAACTTAAAACTCCAATTAAAATAAACAAAAATTAACTTGTCAGTATTGTCATGTATGCAAGAAATTAGTTTGAGTAATAAAAGAGGATTTTAAGCCAACTTTTTCATTTCAATGCTCCCACCCTGAAGTTAATGGAATTAGTGGACTACAGTTTACCGTAGGCAACTATGCATTTCAGAAGGGACTGATTGAGACAAAAAATACTGATGGCCGTCAGCCTTGCGTGAAGAATCCATAAAAATGACCTGCAAGAGAGAAGAACACCTTTGTGGAATTCAAGGTAATGGCTTGTGCTTGTATAAGCACTCATGAAAGATCAGAATGACATTGAGAGTCTGCAAATGCCATGGTAAAAAATAGTATTGAAACACATGACAGGACAATTTGGGGTTGGGTGGAAGTCATTGCTATTTAAATCAGTTATTAAAATAAATATTTATTTTTGATCACTGGAGTTTATCTGACAAGATATAATCTTCAGTTGATACTGGTGTCCTTCTCTTTATCCCAAACTACTAAAATCAGTCTTTTCCAGCACTCTCCAATTATAATTTCTCATCAGCTCTAGCATCTCCAACTCCCCAGAAGAGGGGAAGAAAGGTAGTAGGAGTGAAGGAGATGATGGTCAGTCTGGAATTGACTACCAATACTTTTGGAGGAAGCAATATAGGAATGAGGGCGAGATATACAGGCAAGAAAGTATGGCCACTGAACACAGAGGAGAGAAGTAATCTTGGAAAAATCACATCTGTGAACTTTCACCAGTTAAAATTGAACCTAGCTAAACCAAATTGTAAAAGATAACTCCATTACAAAAATCACCATATTGTATAATATTATTTTAATAAATAAGATAATGTTGGGAATTTAAAATATTTACTACCAGTAAACCCTGAATTTAAAATAATATTGTATATGAAAGCAGGAGTCAAACCTGAATGTTACCTTCATTTTTAACAATAAAATTAGTACCTAAACTTGGCTCCTGCAGATAAGTGCAAGCACTAACAGGACAAACCAACCCTTCCCTCAACCATTTATCCACAAGTAAATGTGTAAAAGTAAAAGCAGCACACAAGTATTAGTCAAAACATAATGATCTTGATGTATTAAAACCCCGCTTCCATGTGTCTAGCTGTGACAGGGAAGTCTATTGCAAATGGAAATTTTCACACCACAAAATACAAATGATGAAATTACAATGAAGATAGAAATTGAACAAAATTATTTGTAGTGATAACAAAAGCTTTCTTAAGTTTGGATGCCTTGACCATCTTGATAACAGACCAGGAGTATCTATGTAAAATTCTAGCAATGGCCCAAAACTATTTCCAGTCTAAATGATTCTTATTTAAAGACTGTACTTCCCTCCATAGGAAAAGTACAAAATAAGTATATTGTCAACCTGTGCAAAATGGCTGACTAATGATCAAATCTTAAAATTTGAACCAATGTTGTGATAGATTAATCATGGCCATGAAGTATGAAGGAGCTCAAATGGGAATACTCTGACAGCCCATAATAAATCAGCTAAGAGCAACACACAGAGCTAGTAAATAAGCTCAGAACCAAATATAGAGCATATCAGTCAGGCACAGAGCTAGAGCAGCAAATAATATAAATAAATATGGAAATTGTAAGAAAGATGTATTAAATTGCTACAAAAGCAAATGCAGAAATACATAGATAAGAAGTAAATAAAATGAAAAATAAAATGTAAGCACTATTGGTAGTTTAGGAAAGGCAGTATTTTTTCCAATTGTTTCATCTGGAAAACAACACTGACAACAATTTGAATGGGGAGGTATTTGCATCAGTGTTTGTCTGCTGGAAGAAGGGATGAACAGCCTGCAAGGCAGGCCTTGAACGGAGCAGTGGAACAGCCTACAAGAAACCCAGAGGCCATGTTGGAGACAGCAGCATCCAATTGGGACCACAGAGCCTTCAAACAGCTAGTCAGCATATCTAGATTTGGATAAACATGAAATGTTGATTATTTGTGGAAATATTGGGATACAGACCCTAGAAAGGCAAAATCATTACAAACCCTAAGTGAAGATAATAAATCAATTCAGAAACACTGCACCAAATCTCAAAACCTCAAAATATCCCCCATAAATCACAGATATTTGGAAACTGTGAGGCACTGATTGACCAAAGAATGAAACAACCATGGTTTCTTCCTCTTGATGCATTTGTCCCATATGTCAGAGAACCAGTGACCTATTCTAAAACACTTATGATGTGAATGGAAAGGCAAAGACAAAAGTGGTGACACAGGGGCAAGAGTTGAAGCACTGTCCTTTGAAAGGGACAGCCTTAACTTTTTATCAGTGACACTAACATGAATGGAATAAAGGTAGACACAAATTGAAAGAAATGTCTTGCAGTGATGTTTGTGCTTGGAAAGTTCACCCAGCTCTTTCAGGAGCAGGAAGCCATTCGTGTAGAACATAGCCATAACTCACTGGAGGGTATTTCTTAAAAGCAAGCTGCTCCAGAGTTCTTTCAGTCCATGCTCTGAGGGAACAGCACTGTTATTTTACATGTGTGCTGCAAGAAATGGACTGCAATTACTGACAACTTATCCAGGCAGAAACTGTAGAATTAAATGAAAGACAAGTGAATAAGAATACAAAACTGTAACCCTTCTAGAAATATAAAAGACTGGAGAACACTGAGGCCATTGGACAATAAATTTTCACGTCCCTTTTAAGAAAAGGTCTGGAGAGAATTGTATGAAACACGTAAGACAAACATTTAGAACTATTCATAATATTTTTCCTTTGGTCTGGCTGATGAACAAAAAGAAACCTCAATTCTTCTGAAGTGTGCTAGAAAGGCTGACATGAGACAAATATCAAAGAATGGATCAAAATGTACTCGGCAGTCACACTGCAATGTCCAGACTACTGAGAAAATAAATTCTCCATTTCAGAATACAGGCCTGTACCAGAAAGCTTAGGCATCCTGTGTATCAGCAAACAGCCCTGAAGATCTCTGAGATTTGATGTGATACATGTAGGAGAAGGCCAGGCAAGCCGCAAAAGGAAAAAAAAAAGGTGCAGTCTTAGAGCAGAAAGAAAATAGATCATTTGAACACAAACCACTCATCACAGTGGCCTGATTCCTTGACTGCCTCAGTGACAGATGAAGCAATGTGTTTGTTAAGTACATTTTTTATCACAAAGTACTATTTGAGAGAAGGGCAAAAATTAGAACAGGAACCATTCAAGGTCAGATGGAATGTTCATCTAGGAAGAAGAAATAATTGGGGTTGTGTAAAAGAACAGGTTGAGCACAGAAGTAGTTCTGCAAGATATCCCTTCACCTTGGAATGGCCTGGGACTTCCTAAACCAGAAGTGTTGGGTTTGTTTATTAGCCTCCAAGGAATGTTTCTTTCCATGCAGTTTTCTTTATAGTCGAAGGATTCAAACACTACCTTTCAGTATGCACTATGACTGTGTGTAACTGAAGTGTACTATCTTTTCATTTCTCCATCTTCTCTTCTAAAAGCTCTTTCTAAAAGTACTTCAGTGTTTTCTCTTGTAACTGCTGTTGGTCTCATGTGAGCTTTCTCATGTGTTCTCAAACATTTTGTAAGTACCACGACTCATACCAACATCTCTTTTCACATGAGGCTTTGCTGATGTGGCATAGACCAGAAAATTAACCCAATATGTTTTACAGGTGAAATATGCATTTCTTAGAAACTCAGAATAGCATAGAGGCAGAACAGCTGGAGTTTTGTTAGCTGTGACGTTGTTTCTGTGAGAACAAAAGCACATTTGTTTCTCTTGTGCCAAAGTACTGCTGGGATGCCATCTAGAGCAGGGCTGATTTCACTGGCCTTATACCTTTGCTGTCTTTTATCTACTTACAGCGAAGAAAATAGTGCATGCATAGTGCAAAGTATGAGCAGCATTGTAGAGTCATCCCTTACTTATCTGCATGACTGTTCCAAGCTGTCTGTTACATAAGGCATGAACACTGAAGAGTCAGTGCTTAGATGTCAACATAATAGACAGCTAAGAAATGTCTTGTATGAAGGGAAAGCTTTTGTACATCAGTGAAGAACAATGAGCTAATGAGTCATGGATGTCCTGCATGAAATGTCTTAAGCCTGTTATAAGGCTTATCCCATTCTAATTCCAAATTATCTCACAAGGTCTCACTGTGGGAAAGGGGGAGATGTTTGCATATTCATTTTATAAGAATTTTCCATCTATGTGACGCTTAAGTGGGTTTGCTGGTAAAAGATAATTTAAAAAATCATCTAATTTGGAGCTGTAGCATTCAAGGGTGCAATTAATTTTCACAGCACACTGCTCGTTTCTCCTGCAGCAGAAAGCACACACAACATCCTCCTGCAAGACCATTCAGCCTGAGCCTCACAGACTCACTGGAAGCTCTGCCCTGGCTCCCCTCAGCGCTCACCAGTCAGCTGGAAAGAACCAACTGGTCAGAAAATAACGGCAGCAAGTGGAGGAGCTGCTGGTGGCATCTTCCAGAACTTAACTGGGTCATTCCTAACACCCAAGTCATGATCCAGCCATGGGTGATGGGGATTCGCAGCCCAAACAGTTCCCCAGGTCCTGCAGACATTGCTGCTGCACACTGAGATGACTTGGGGTGATGCCTTTTCCTGGTCTTAAAATCAAGAGTCAAACACGGTTAGAAGGGAAAAAGGGGTTTTACCTTGGTATTTATTTTAGGGATCCTTAGGTGTACTATGGCCAGGTCAAGTGCACCGAAATGCCCACCACAATGCACACCCCCAAAAGATCTGGTATACCATTATCGGTTTTACTAATTAGCATATCTATCCAAGATTCTCCAATGAGAGGCTTGAATGAGCCCCCCTCCCCAAGGAGCCTTCCCCTGGATGGTTCTATCTTGGTTTACAGAATGTGTTCTGGAGAGGACCTTGGGGTCTGGGGCACACTGATCCCCTAACTACGAAGCTTCTAAAATATTTAGTCTCCTTGCTGAACAAACGAGTACAAGAATGTAGGCAAAAAGCACTAAGAATACAGAAGTTGTAAAAAGGTATAACAGGGGTATAAAAGAAAAGACAAAAAATCTTCATGGCATCAGGGGAATGATAGAAATTACAAAATTTCTGCAGGGCAGGGAGAAAATGATTCAACTTTTGAAGCTCCTCATCAAAAGCACCTGAAGCACTTTCAGTGTTTAATGTCTTAACAACTCCATATTAGCTTCCTATGTGTTAAGTGTTGCAGAAACATGAATCCTTTAATCAGGTTTTCCATGTTTGCAGGTCTTATGAAGGCTTTAGTATCTCTTAGCACTTAAAGTGAATTCTATGTTTCCACAGCATTTTTTAAAATTTTGAATCTACTTTTTTTTCAGATGAGGATATCTTTATTTGTGTATCTTCCCTGAAAATTCAGATTTTCGTAACACATTATAAGCATATAAATGTCCAATTAACACAAGAAGAACCCCAAATAAATTGGAATTAATGCTCTGTAGTATGTACCACAGTGCTTTGATTCTTCCACCTGTCCCCCTTGATATCTTCAACAAACCTCATTTAAAAAATATATAAAGTATATATAAAGTAGGAGGTCGCTGTCAATGACAAGCACATACTCATTGCAACATCAGTCACTCGTGTTTCAGAGTTCCATTGCCCCCTCTCTGACTGGGTTGGCAAGTGAGTAAAGCTACAGCTCCCTGTGCTGGACATCTTATTAACTAAAGCATGGACAGTGAAGATCTTAGTTACCATGATGAATGAAGCCCTGTCACTGTCTGTGTAATTTAGAAAGTACAGCTGACCCTCTGTTCTCTCCTTACTCATCAGGTGTAATTGCTTAATGACTGAAATTAGAAGCTAAATCATACATTTATCTGCATATTATAGATATATATATATATAAACTCTTCTACAGTCAAAAATTCTCCATCTTTTATGCAATTTATTGCTCTATGATAATTGCTTGCCTTTCTTACGATATATAGTGAGCTCTTAATACATAATCTTTATTTCTCTCTTCACTTCTAGTGAGTGATCTCCAAAGACCAGCAACACTGTAGCAGTATTTTCATCCTATATTAAAGCCACCCACCCATCTGAAAAAGGAGCCTGATTTTTTTTTAGCCAATCTTGAAAATACTGAAGTTCAAAAAATTGCACAAACAAATAGGAATTAACTATAGAAGGAATGCAGAAAATCTGGATCTCAAATTCAGGCTGAATATAGCTGAAGAAATTCCTAAGAACACACAGTAGCCCATAGAAAAACTGCTACCAGGAACATCCTCCCTCCTCCCCACCTCACCCCTAAAACCCCACTGCTGTCAAGGACACTGGATTCTTTATTTAATTTACCCTCCTTGTTTTCTTCCATAGCTAATGCAGCCAGGCAAGCATTTCTGAAGCCAAATATCTGATGAGACCGTCATGAGTAAGAATAACATTTGAGCTGTGTGAAGCTAAAGAACCAGGAAAGACTCTGCACCCGAAGGAAAGTTTGTTGTTGCTGCTTGCACGCAGCTGGAAAACCCCATCCCTTTGGTAGCTAAAACAATTTAATTAGCCCCAACTCGAGTTGCTCTGTTATTACACTGGCTCTTGATGAAAATGTTTCACAGCATTTTCCCCTCAGTGTTTACCTTAGCACATCGCTGCTAGGAGGGGTGTTTTTAAAGCATTTGGGGTCAGCTGCCTTTTCCTCCTCTCCAGCCTGTGAGGAATGCTGAGTAAGTTGTTCTTACCTGCTAAACTAATTTTATTGCCTTCAGGTTACAGCAGTTACTGCGTAAACTAACAGATCCCACTTAGGCAAGTCAGGTTTCCATTTTACATATGGCCATCAGATCTAATGAGGGATCAAAAAAACCTGCCAAAATGTGATTTTAATTAAAAAATCTGTCTGCCATCAGAAGTTATAATTGAGAAAACTGATCTAGGGAAGAAGCATGAGGATTTTCAACCCCAGGGTACAGATGATGCTCGTACCATCATCCAGCTGTTCCCTGGCAATATCCGTTCAACAGTCCCTGCAATATGTGGCCAGGCCAAAATCAGTGGAAAACAGCTAATGGACAGCCTCAGCATGCAGGTTAAAGAATCTACCTCTTCCCCAAAATATTCAGCCCACCAGGCTAGAGTTCAAATTGATTGGGAAGGAGTTGAGAACTGGATAAATTTTTTCTGTGGCTATAGAGGGGATTTAATTTTCAAATATTGTTCATTTAGCTCCTTTTACTTAGTGTCTGTCTACTTTCATTTGCACCAACTCAGAAATATTTATGATGCCAATTTGTACTGTGATGTAGCACTGGATATAGTCAAGCCCCAAGACTGCTCCAAGCTTTCCCATCCTGCTTTTTTTTTTGAGAAAAAACCCCATAATTGCTCAAAAGAGACCCCCTCTAACGCTATATTTTCTTTTGAGTGAAGGGAGAATAACAGATGAAATTTACGCAAAAATTATTGTTTTGGTAAAAGTTATATGAGCCTCTGATAATCCTAAAATGCATTTAGAAGTTGTGCCACTCCCAGATCAGCCATATGGAAGCAGAATGATTCTGTAGGTCCCTCCTATAGTTTTATTAAAGCTTTTGTAAAGTCAGAAGCTGTCGCGGACTGCGCAGCTTGTCGGTGCCAGAGCGCGAGATGCTGTGACCTTCCTAAAGGGTCTCCAAGGTGAAGCCACTTGGCAGGACCACCACACACTCACACATGGTGTACACACACACATGCACAGAGAGCTCCTGATGGCAAAGAGGCAGGAAGGGTCCTTGTATGGGGTTCCACGGACAAAGGTTTATTGCTGCCACACCATGAAGGGTTCCAGGAACAAAAACAAAGAACAGTGGGGAGCTCAGGTTTAAGTACAGGAGAGGAGGGAGCATCAGAGACCAATGATCTGAGGGCACGGGGGACGGTACAAAGGTGGGACTAGGGTAAGGGAGCCAATGGGGAAACTCTGGGGGAGTGATGATGGAGCAGGGGCCAATGGGGGGAACGTGGAGTGGAGAACTTTCTAGAGCATGGGACATGCAAGGTAACAAAGGGGCAGAGAGGCCAACACAGCCAACCAGGGAAGCAGAACTGGGGTACATTAACATAGCAGGGCAAAGCATCCTGGGGGAAGCTTTTTCTGTTCACCCTAACCTGAGGAGGATCTCTGATACTAGGGTCTGTCCTACCAGTAGAGTCTCTTTGTCCCTTGTTCTGTAGGCTCACCGGCCCCCCACAAGAAGCCTATGCAGGGACTGTATGTGAATTTGGAGCCTTTATCAGGCTTTTTGCCTTGGGTATTTGAAAGATGTATATGCTGTATGTCAGACAACTAAAAACAGTGTCTGAGGTATTGCACTTTGGATTATACCTCTTCTAATGTTATTTAAATGATAACCAAAGCCGTGCAACTATGAGCAAAAATAAAGGCAGAGGAACAGGCAGCACTCTCTCCCCTGCTGCTTCTGGGGGTGCAGAACTGTGATGTGCTGTGCTGTGTTGCTTCAGCTCTGATCACATCTTTTCACCAATAGTTACTTTAGGCACGTCCATGAAAACCTTTACCATGGCAAGTACTCCTCTTCCTGGATCTGTGGCTCAAACTACTCCTTGCTGCACAGAGTACCACAAAAAGAGCAGAGAAGAGTCTCTTTCCTGATGTAGCTGCTGCTTTATCCCCTCCTGTTCTTCCCAGTGAGAAGGGGCTTGTATGGCCACAACCACAGTCCAAATTCTCCTCTACTTTGTGACACTTCACTACTTTGGCTCTTTACCCAGAGATCAGCCCCCACTGTGCAAGGCATCGTTCAGGCTGGTTTTGTGTTGGCTGTAAGGTACAGACAAATGGCAGCCAGAGTCTGATTCCCTAGGAAATTTGCTGGGAATTTGATGAACGAGCAAGATGAGTTTCTTATAGCTTACTGCCTGAGATAATGTAGCTGACATGCTTCTGAAACAGTCTGAGAGTAAACTTAGCATCCCATATGGCAAAATGGTCAGAGTCAGTCAAAATGCACTGCACCTAGAGATACCTTTAACAAGGGTAACAATGGCCTGCTTTGTTCAGCTTAGTTGTCTGTAAAGTACTTTGGTATTTTAAGAGGAAATGCAATGCATTGGCCCTAAAATCGTCTGTGTTCTCTGAATTAGCAGAGCACGTACATCATTTTCAGCAATAGAACTTCTACATTATAGAAAATGGAATCTTTATTTTCAAAAGTAGAGATTAAAAATGAGCTGAACAATTAATAAAGGTTATAGCTCCAGATGGGCTGTTTGTGTCAAGCAGCCAATCCATAGCCACCCACAGTAATTTATTTATGGGGCACCTGGTATTACCTATACTTGGTCCTTTGATACCAGCTTAAATACACACTTAGGTTTTTCATAGCATTCAGCTACTGATAAACTCAATTGCATCTTTCCAATACAAGAATGGACAGATTTCTTCCTCCTTTATATTTACTCAAAGGGCCAGGAAAATAGGCACAGTGTGACGTTTTCAGTAGACTTTTTTCAAAGATAAGATAAGCAAACATGACATAGATCATCACTCTTTCTCCCAGTGGCCTGGGCAAGGAGGTAGTCAAGAGACCAATAATTCAAATATTAACATCTCTCAGACAGAGCCTGGAAACTACACTCAGGGCTGGAAACAGTCCTGAGCCATCAATCTTTGAATGCATCCAGTGTCCAAAGACTCTACATTCCAGGTTGTTTACATTCTTCATCTATCTAGGCTCTGTCTTTTTATTAAACTGCTACTTAAAACTTTCTTACTGATGAATGCTAGCAGATATTGCTGGACGCAACAACACAAGAACATTGTGTTGGTTTGTGACAAATTGTTTTATATAGAGACTATATATGTTACAAAACTGAGATGAATTTTTGTCTTTTCTGCATAGCAGGAGAAGAGAAGCAAGAGTTATTAAGAGTATGTATTTCAAAAGGTCTGCAATGGAAAATGAAATTGCTCAGTGCCATATTTCAGAACCCTTGATGGACCTTATTCTTCTAAAATTGCACGCTGAAACATAATTGTTCACAACCATTATTACTTTACTGCACTTTGTTAGACAGTTATTTCTGCCACAGTCTGGAAGTCATTCACTGCTTGGCACCTTCAACCTGTTGTTTTGGGGATTGAAAGTATTATGATGATGCTGCTTTATTGGTAGGGCATATAGTCAATACTGAAGCCCAGAAAAGCACTAGTTATAACCCATATTTTGACAGCTTGTCAATAATCCTGGTGTTATGATCAAAAGGGCTGTAGTAGGACTTATAACCTGTGTCAGGTGAGCAGAGAGATTGACCTTATTGAGAGTAGGGTGGAAAAAAGATCTGTTAATTTTATTGCCAGGAAATAAGCCGAAGACAACAGATTACTTGGCAAAAACACACTAAAAAGAGCAAAGTGGACAGACCTTCTGAACTCTACAGTCAATTGTTTATTAATGGGAGAAATAATCAGTCATTAGATAATTGTGTTTTCCCACTTGATCACTTTCAAAGACAAGTGAAAATAAAATCTTTGGAGATTTTTTAAATATTTTATTTTAACGGTTCTGTCTTGTCTTCCAACACTATCACATCCCACAAGTCTTTAAGGAATACACACAGCAAAGCTTTATTAAAAAATGATCCATGTTTTGTACTTTTATATTAAAAGTTAAGCCAATTTCAGTCAGCACTGAAGAAATACCAGCCCAAGTCGACAGGATATCATGAGTCAGAAATGTCTCACAGAAACAAGAGGATTCATCGAAGCAAGGTACAGGAATAACCAAAATACTTTTATATCTACATTATTTTATATTATATTTGAAACTCATAATCCTTTGTGTCCCTCTGGGTGGAAAACACTTGTTTTATTTTCACGAAGGATGAACTTGGTGCCAGTTTGGAGCCAGCGCTGTTCCATGGTGGGCACCAGGAGGAGGATTTGAGTTTAGTCTACTCGAGGCACCAGCGTGCTGAACTGAGCCCCTCAAAAGTGCTTATTTGTTTTCATTGTCTTCACAGAGCACAGCATTTCAAATCACACTCCTGTGGTCTTTTAAATCACAGCTTAACTATGATGCCTAAGTAGCCTGAGTAGACAATACAAATGTTGCCTTATACTTCATCATAATTCCTCAGAATATTATGGCCATTTAATTACAGTTCACCCCACCCGTGTTAAACTTGGCTAAAAATAATCTTGCTTTCATTAATAAGAGAATTCACATGAAGTTTTTTGTGTTTGGTTAAGATTTGGGGTTTTTTTGTGGTGAATATGTGTGATACTTAAGGCCTCAGTCTATTTCAGCACAGTGCTTGAAAGGCATAGTAATTAGTCAAGAAGAAATCACACAAAAGGAAATTAAATAAGACATAAACAGAACAGATATCACATGGCAGCATTATTAAGGAACTGTTTCTCACATGAGAAGAAGGATGAGTAAGGAAAAATGCAAACCCAGGCTGGATCAAGCAAGGTGATTTTAGTGAAGAGACGGAAGCACTGATGACAAGGTCCAGGACAGTAAGAAAACCTTATTTGGAATACTGTATGATATTTTGATCAGGTTGGCCTAAAGGAAAAAAAAAACACACCACCAATAATTGGAAAGGTGCAGTGAAATGCTGCTAGGGAGCTCAGAATCTGCCTTGCAACAGTAAAGGCAATTCTTTGTTACTCTTAAGAAAAAGTCTTAGGGCAGCATGATTTTGCTCTGTAAATATTCCAAAACAAATAGAAAAAGGATTCAAGCTCTAAAACAAAGCCAACCCTCTTGGAAGATCAGTGCAG
Organism: Corvus cornix cornix; assembly: GCF_000738735.6. Lineage (NCBI taxonomy): Eukaryota > Metazoa > Chordata > Aves > Passeriformes > Corvidae > Corvus > Corvus cornix. The sequence goes on along the minus strand of NC_047057.1, from coordinate 10,345,384 downwards.
GTGGGGTCTGCTACTCCGCATTGTGTCCTTTAGCTGACAAAAGGTAAACAGCCCAAATATTTCTGACAGCAGTGGTGCCTAATCATTCTGCATTCATGAACTTTGCATGTTAAAAACTGACCTCTGAAAGCCACAGAAATATATTCAGACATAGGACTACAATTCATGAGCCTAGGAGAGACAGTACATATGAATCTTTAAAAGGAAAACATCACCAAGAAAAGTAAAGTAATTTAAGTATGGCTCTGAATGTTCTGGGATAGGAATGCGTGAAAAACAATGTTCCATGAAAGAAACCATTTATGTGAAAGCACCATCTTTGATCTTGCTTATGCTGGAGCTTTCAGGAAAATGGAAATACAGGAAATCTTGCAATTGAACAAATATTTGAGATTGATGGCACATTTCAGATGAAGAGGGAATCAATAATTTAATCATTCCATCATCCTTGGCTGAATTTCCTCTCTACCTGTAGTAACTCTAATGCTGATCCACCACACGCAAGCAGCAGCAGAACAGATGTTGTGAGAAGAAGGACTATGCAACCCCATCCTGGGAGTTATGCTTGTCTGAATTTTCATTCCTTAACCTGGCAGTACTACACAGCAACAAAACTCGATCAGCCTTATGCCTAAGTCTTCAAGGAATGGATTTCTAACATTTGCTGGAGCAAATGTAATTTCATCATCTGTATCCAGTGTTGAATTGCTCAATGTCAATACAGCTGCTGAGAGAAGACTTTTAGATGTGGATCTTAGGTCTAGTGAAAATGTAAAACCAGAAACTATAATAAATTCCTGCCCTAGGAATTGTTTTTATTTGTTTATACATGAAAAATTACTTAGGCATACATAGGTATATACATAGGTATGTTCATCCTCCAGAATATAATTGAAAAACTTTAAATTTGATTAAATCAATTTGAATTTTATGGTTCCTCTCTAGGAAGAAAACTGGGGTAATCTTATGTTCTCCATTCTTATTGGTCTCTCACTCCTTATAGGAAGTAAAAGAGCATTTGCAGGGGATGAACATTGCAACTGATGATACAGGGAACAAACAGCAAGAGGAAGCTGAGGCACTGAAGGACAAAGTGGCTGATGCAGCTGAATTGGAAAGAGGGATGGAGAAAGAACCCAGTTTTCTTTATTCCTATTCTAGCATCTTTCTTGATAGAAAATCTTAAAACCTTTCCCTTCTCTACTGGAGTGGTCATCCCTGACAGCAGTGAGCAATCTTAGAGGGAAATGTTTAAGCCCTCTGTTATTTAAGTCTAAAATGAACTTATAAAATGTGGGGGTTTTGTTGGTTTTTTTCAGTCATTGTTATAATCTTCTGGAGAAATACGGATCTCCAACGAAAGACTTCCATAATTTAAGTCTCCTAAGTTCTCCAAAACTCATTCCTGTGACAGCTACAGTTGCTCTCATACTTGACTAGTAAATGGCAGAAATCAGACTTTACAAGACATACATTTTTTCCTCTGAGGGAGCAGGTTAACCCCACTGTGTTATATATAGTTACAGAAACTGGAAAGTAGCATGAATATGTGGTAGTAGGAATAAAGAATGATTTCTAGTAATTTTATCTTTTCTCCTGTACTATTAGAACCAGCAAACAACAGAGACTCATCAGCCATCTCAAACATCACTTAATTTACATGAAAATCTCTCTGTTTACACGAATATATTGGAAGAGCAGTGATTAATTCTAATAAGCTAGGCAGGTAATTTAATTAGCTGGTAAGAATTCTGTCTTGAAATGTCTCATTAATTTGTTGTGAGCAGTTATCTCCGAAGTGCATCTATTAACCCTATGCAAGGATATATTCAAATGTGACACACACACAAACCCAAGACAGGTACAGATAGAAAACTGCTTCCTGTAACTCAATTGGAGCTGTAAAATGCCTTTGTTCAGTCCTTGACAGTCCAGTGTGTTCAGTCCTTGACAGTCCAGTGTGTTTCAAATGTCAGCAACTCAGCAGAGAGCAAGAGAGGAGCAGCTCCTGAGGGGTCATCACTGGGAAGGGGTGTAGGCAGGAGCCTTGGATGTGCTGCAGGAGACACACAAAGATCTCCTCCTGCCTCTGAAATCATTTTGGAAAAGAAATTCATCACAGCAGTGCCAAAAAGATCCTACTGCAGAGGGCAAGTGTGTTGACAGGTAGAGAGAAAAGGACAGAGTTTTCCTCATAGTCTGATATTCCCAAAAGAGGCCAGCAGAGAGACAGCAGACCCTTTCTCAGATCTGATCTATTCTCTGCACCAAAAGGAAACTACTTCTCTGTGCCTCAGCTCCATAACACAGACAGGTACTGAGATGATGGGGTCACCCAGCTGACAGCTCACTCTCACTGTTTTTCCCTTCCTTCTAAGTTACTGTAGCAGCCAGAAACTATTTCACTCTCTCATCCCTTGAAGGAAGAACACTTTGAATACCAGGAAAAAGTGAGGAAAAAAGCTTTATGGGCTGCTTTAAGTGAGCTAAGCTTCTTCTGAAAGGAAAATAAATATATTTTGACCTGAGAAAAACAGCTTTAATGGATCAAGGGATTTACACATTTAGGCTATGTCAAAATCAGTAGGCAGATAGCTGCTGCAGTGTAAAGCTGTGCTCCCTGCAGCTGATGCAGCAGCTTTCCTCTCTCTGGGAAGAGGCAGGATGAAGTGGGATGATGTCTTCCTCGGGCTCACCTGGATACAGCTGTGTGCCAGAAGGCACCTGTACATATCGTGGTTAAGCTGTCATTTCCAGAGGAAGTTCAGACAGACTCAGAAAGGGCTGATGAGACACAGCAGCCCCTCGGGAGCAGCTCCATGCATCCCAGGGCTGTCCCTGCTCCACCCCTTGGCAGTGACAATGTGGCCTGGGCACACGGCTGGTGGCCTTGTCCTCTCCTGCACAGCAGGAATCCACTTCTCACAAGCTCTGCTTGTGACAGACAGGCTTGGGAGGCAGCTGAGCTAGATCTAATCCTGTGAGAAGTCTGCTCTGCCGTACCAGGGGACATCGACTGGGACAAGGCAAAGCAATAGTAAGTGCCTGGCATTAAAAAGCTGATGTAACAGTGGGGTGCCCCTTAATTAAGGAGCTAAATCAGCAGGTTTGATTTTCTCCTCAGCCTGAGGGGTTTCAATTATGTGATTTTTGAGACTCCTACGAATGTATCATTCTACATGACCTATCTCTTCTGTAGCTGCAGGTGTTCTCCCTCTGGGTCCCTTCAGACCCAATGTCCAGAATTAGCACAGCCAGGAAAAATTCTGTTAATCTCAGAAACCTGCCTGTGCCACCAAGCTGCACATACTCAACAGGCACCAGTAGGATGTCAAGCCTGAAAACCATCCACTTCATATAGGAACAGTTAGAAACACTTCTGGATGATTTAGGAAATGCTTCACCCCATCCTGGTCTGGACCTTTGAACAGAGGAATTCTTGGTCACAGACACTCCAGAGAACACCCAAGCTGTTTGGCTTCCATCACTGCTAACATCACACACAGCCAGGGAGACACCCCAGACTGCCCAGGCTCACAGCAGTAGGAATATTGAACATAAAATTTAAATATCACTCTCTCCCATACAACCACAATTAAAAGATGGTATTCACAGCAATAGCTGGGAAACTCAATTCAGACCAGCCTTGCTCCCAAGTGGAAACAGCACAGGTGACTGATCTCACAGCAAGGACAAGGAATGAGGCGTCAGCTCCGATACCAGAGGCTGGGAACAGGGTACATGCTTCTTTTTGAGAAGTATAAAATGGGATGCTCGAAATTACATCAACCACAGACAAACATGCTTCCAGCAATTAAAAATTGTATGGCAGAACTCCCTTCTCAGTTGCCTCAGGCTGCTACATATACAGCTAAAAAGGATAATTTTTGTCTCATCTTTAGAGAGGCACATGTAACACAGTCTAGAGCAAAGGGAGATGTGCCATATTATATGATATCTGTTTTATCTGTTAATACAGCCAAAACTGTCAAGTCCTCCTCCACACACACATGCAGGAAGGGAGGGATGCTGCTGATGTTAACCTTTGCTAACAGATCTACAGTACAAATAATTTAAACCAATTCACAGCACTGTGGCTAGACACGCCATGGCCACTTCTCTGTCACCTTAGGTCTTGAGCAAATGAAAATCCTTGACTTAAGCTGGTGCTGGCAATTTTTCTCAATTGCTACATTCAGTTTTAGGAAGCCAAGGGCTGCCTCTGCTCTCCAGTAGTTGTGTACTTGTGTAGAACCATACAGAGCTCCAAGGGTCTGTGCTACAGACAGTATTTGTTTCTATATGACCTGGTCATTGTCTAATCTACTTCTGTGAGGCCAAAAACACTGAGAAGGAAAACAAAGCAGGGAAAAGATAATAAGCAGCAAAAATATCTCTGACCTTCTGGAATAATTTATGAAGTCCAGCACACAGGTTAAGATCTCTGAGAGTATTTAACTACTGGGAAAATACCCAGGCGCTTAGAACTGGTTGCTCTTTTCACTTTCCCTCAAAAGAGCCTGAACAACTTTGGATGTCCAGCATTGCTAAGGTTTAGCTCTGCTCTAGGCAGGTGAATGGCTCTGCTCATAAAACGAGATGAACTGTACCTATTACTAATTAAATACTGTTTTCTTTTCCTTTCTCCCCAGAAAATAAAATTTTGCCAAATAAAGTTAACAAAGTCAGAATTCAAGTAAATAGAGATGCACTATATTTCAGATACAAGGAGAAAATGTACTTTCCTTTAAAAAAAAAATTGTTTGTGTGGGATGAAAATAAAATGAAAGCAGGAAGGATGATACGATTCAGAGAGAAATAAGCAGCTCTCTAGGACTGGGTCATGAAATAGTGGCAACTGCAGCACGGTCCACATGCCAGGCCCTGGGACAGAGCTGGTGCTCCTAGGCTGTTTTTGGGAGGTGTCCTCTCCACCCAGACCATGCAGGCAAATGTTTCAGAGAGCACCACCACTCTGATGTCCCCACTGCTCCACCTCACAGGGTGGTGTTCAACTGTGAAAGAAAAGAACAAGGCCAAACTGGTGTTGGAAGATCCAGGCTTTGGGCAGGTACCTAGAGCAAAGCTATGACCCTATGGTAGGTTTGAGTGCCACATGGGGCTCTGTGTGATTGTCAGAGACTGAAATATTATAATTTATGACTTAAACATTTTCTTGAAGGACTTTTAAAACTGTATTACCAAAGCTTCAAAGAAGACTACCGCACCCTGAATGGAGCCCTGACTGAGGCCTTGCTGATGAAGATTGCTGATGAAGATAAGATAAAGTAACAGCTCAGGGCTGGGGACATTCACGGAGCAGAGGCTTAACACCTCCAAGGAGGAGACCACAGCCAGGGGCTATCAGCTGCCAGGCTCTCACAGACCCTCGAACCAAAAGGGTGGAGGGAGGAGAGACTTTGGGTATCTGGGAAAAGCCTCTGGTCAGAGGTGCAGTGACTGCCCATCCTCCCCTGTGCAGAGGAGCCCAGCTGAGGGGTCCTCACGGGGGGGGAAGCTTATCCACAGCAGGAGGGGGTGACAAGGCCCATCACAGGGGCCCCCCCCAAAGGGGTCCCCAGACCCTGCACCAGAGCACCAGAGATGATGCAGCAGACCCTCAGTGTTGCAAGGGACAGTGTCAAGCCAGCCCCTGCAAGGGAGACACGTGGGCGTTCCCACCTGGCCCAAAGTGTGTATTAATCCACAGGATTCTGCACTCTCTGGTGTGGCGTGTGGCAGCGTGTGGCGGCGTGGCCACAGCGGCAACGGGGGACCCTCACCACAAGCAGACCAGATGGAGGGGAGCAATGAGACGTCGTTGGGACCCTCAGATGGGTGATGTGCTTCCATCTAACCCCTGTCACCTCTCCCTGTTCCCCCCCCCCCCCACTTCTTTTTTCCATTTCTTTCTTTCTTTTCTCTTCCCTTCTCTTTGCCTCTCTACTATTAAATAAAATACATCAATTTTTTGGCAACAACATCTAACCTCGTTTGGTTTTAATCTCATTTCTGGGAATATTTTGAACCTTCTTAGTTCTTTCCAGTTTATGCACAGAGACTTAGCTTGCTTTGCCTTTCTGGGTTTAAACTGGATCGTAACAGTGCTCCAGCACTGGAGTTTTTGGAACCGTGATGGCTGTTTTGCCATCCCTCTTTTCCATTTCTCCAGCACTGCACTAGACCAGTTTTCTCCTATGGAAGAAAAGGGAAAAGAAGGAAGAAACTATTCCCTTTGAATTTTTCTAAACCTCTCAAAAATATTAGTTTAATTACTTCCTGCACAAAAAACTGTATTTATAAACTTCAGTCCTAAAGTGCTTTTGGTAGGTGTCATTTAGGCTGCAACAAAAGCAGCTGATAATGACTGCAAAACCCTTTATAATCATCTATAAACTGTAGATCAGGAGCTGAGGCTGAAACAGTGCAAATATCCCAGGGAAGGAGAGATGAGATTCCTGACTGGAGTGAGACAACTCATTTGTAGCACTACCATGAGGAAGGCTGTGGCCAGTGGGCCTTTCAGAGATTCGTGTGTCTCAGGACCAGGTTATGACACACTTCTGCAATGCTCTGCAAAGAGTACTCACACATCCTCACTAACTTTCACCAAAGGGTCTGGGTTCTGTTGTGCTGCATTTTACACCCTGGTAAACCCAAGGAGGGGAAAATGGTTGGTGGCACTCTTCCAGTTAGTTTTTCAGTTAACAACATCCAGAGTCAACTGACTGAGAGTTAATAATTCCTATTCATGTGTTGCACAATGTATAGGGCTCCTCAGCAGACATGGGGAGCTCAGGGACAGGATCAGCCCTGCCTCTTCACATCACACCTGGAAGTCTATCTGTACACTTCCATGGCTCCCACTGAGTTTCCAGAACCACACAATTGCCACTGGTCCAAACCAGGTCTGCCAGCAGCGCCTCTCAGGGAGAACAGGCAAGAACAGTCGGTCAGAGCCATGGTGGTTCTGTAGTTGATACAAAAATCAAAACACATGGAAGAATAATTTCCAGATGGGATCTTCAAAGATCCTAAGGGGGTTAGGATTCAAATCAATAGTGGGTTGGAGTTACTTTGAAAATCACAGTCTTAGTCATTGAGGTACTGCTGTGAGAACTCAGCACTGTGCTGTTGAGTAAAAGATCATTTTACCAGTCCTTTTTCACAGCAGAATTTTCCTGCACTGACAGTGATTAATAATCAAGAGCTAGTAATTAAGCTTGTATTTACAGAAAACACACAGATGAAAATGATGACTAAGGAAATGGTGCTACAAACTGACCCTTCTCACTTCAAAGAATGTGAAAGGTGAAGCAGACTTTGCACTCACTCCAAGATAAATATCTAATTAGACTTATCTGCTCATCCTGAAAGCTGTAATGAGGAGATTGCACATCTAAGAAGTGACAAAACTAGCAACTACCCTTCTTGAGGGTTTGTATAGGAAAGAGTGAAATTTACCTCATAAAAAAGTGAGGAAATGCTATCTCTGCTTTCCCTGTGAGTCTTTCAGGGCTCACCCTTTACTGAGAAACAGAGAATCACTTTGTGAAAGACACCAACAAGACACAGAAAGAGTCTGTTTATTTGGGCTGCTTCTAACACTTCTGCAAGACAAGGTAGATCCTCCTCCCACCCTGTCATGTTAGAGATACCCTCCTAATCTTTCTCATGTGGGGTCCCAGCCCCAGAGTCAGCCCGAGGAAGCAGGTTGGCACGTGTTTCTGTGTGGGACAGTGCATCTTTGGGTTGTAGTTGCCAGTGTGGTCCATGGTTTTTGTGGAAAAACCCATTGGCTCACCCAACCAGGCAAGGAATCACTGTCATGTGCTACAGCATGGAGCAGGCTAGAGAGGGAAAGGAGAGGGGGCACGCAGAGCTACTAAATTCTCTCAACTCTCCTATCATTTCAGAGGATAACAGGTGGGCATAATGCCAGTCTTCCTTAGCAGTGCAACAAGAACATACTGCATGCCAGAGCCAGGGAAATCTATGTGCTGAAATCTTTGCATGTCTGGGGATCAAAATGCAAGTTCAGTGCATGTGTGACACAGTGCAGGTGTGACATGGGTTAGTTTTGTGTGTGTTGAGATAAAATGCTGCCAAATCTCAGGCCATCTGAGCAGTGGTAGGTATCTATTTGAAGTCATGAATCATGCTGAGATTGCTGGGCAGCCTACTCCATCTCAAGAGTAAGTATACCACAGATCTGATAAGCTTTGTATTACCTTTGTAAAACTTGAATCAGGCCCTGGGGTGTTTTCCTATGTTAGTGTATTTAAGATTAATAAACCTAGATGTGATGTACAGTTCAAAGATTTGGGGGGAAAATCCTATGTTTGCCAGGAAAGATAGATGAAATAGATACTTTGTGAAACAAATATTTCATAAAAGAAATAAAAATAAAATAAAAATTCAGAATTTGTGTCTCAAAGGACTAATGTATCTTAGCATTTATGCTGGAATGACTCTGAGGCCTCCAATGTTTCATTTCCCTTTCCTTTGAGCAACATGATTAATTTAAATAGACAAAAAAACAAAGGGTAAATCACAATTCCTTTGAAGTTTAGAGCTAAGTCTGCTGAATCAGTATTAAGCTGTTCCTGCATTTCAATTAACTCTTTGAGAAACCACTGCTTCATAGAGACCTTCTGTAATTACTGATGTGAATGAGTGGAATTCCAGAGGTGATGAGGACCTTTCAGTTAATTGATTTTGAGGCTCCAGCTAGACAAGCCATGAAAAAAAGGAGAACATAGCCCTGAAAGTGGTGATAAGTAGCTTAATCTTCAAGGCTTTTTGGTTGCATTATTAAAAAGAAAGCAGTGAATAAGAATGTTTATTCTCAGAGTTCTTTTGAGAAGCAGCTTCTGTAGTTGAAACAAATGTGTTAATAGTTAAAAATAAAATCAATGACCTCAGCAGCCTCCTCTAGATGCAATCCTAAACCAGTGCTGACCTGAGTCTTTTTATTTGCAGATTTTTAATTATATGAAGACTGTCTCTTCCTCCTTCTGCCATCAGTGTAATGGAACAAAGCCACTTGCAACCTCTTTTCTATAGTGGATTGAGACATGACTTACTTTTGTGAATAATCTTGCCAAGGGAGTACCGGAACATGTTTTACCGTGTGGCAAGAGCACTTACCTCCTTTCATGAAATCAAGGTTGGACAAGAGCAAGGTTCATCTCCTCTCCAGGTCATCCGTGTTTTATTGTTTCTAAATATGTTGGCAGTGTACTGAAGCACTGACTAATATACAATAGTATGCATATTTATTATTTTTATAACACCTTTTCTCTTTCTTATTTCCATGTCTTCCTAAAGTAAAAGGTGATAGAATTTCAAGAGAGCTTAAAGTACAAATTTTCACAAATTCCTTGGGATGTAGACAACTTGGACTTTAAAAACTTGGTTATTAAATTGTCAGATCTGGTATAGATACACCAAAACTTGTGTATGTGTGAGAGGTGGGAACTGTCACAAATCGGTGATTCCAAGCTGTCCGGTTGGATGTCCCCAAAAAGCATTTTTGGGAATATTATTAATAGTCAGATAAATAAAACTGTAACAGACAGGTTGCTCCTTCTGTGCTAGACTTTTAGATGTAATGTAGATGTACATCTGGTGTAGATGGGATTGCTGAAATCACCAAATAAATTTATGCTGTGTGTTGGCAGAACTGCTCCCTTGGGTTCTAGGCCTCCCACTACCAGTACTGATTTTTACACCTTTACAGTTTGTTGCTTTGAACCTTACCATGCCCCTTTATACACTTGGCATATTATTTTTGCAGCCGCCAGTACCCACTTGGTGCTACTCTATGTCCAAATCCACAGCTGGATCCCCCTTCCATCTTCAGTTCCAACATGGAACTGGCCAGTTTCAGCTTTATTGCTCTTCCTTACTCTTCTCCTCCTTCTGGCCTTCTCTGGAAAGGCATTTTATTTTGGAGAAGAAAACCTTTTGTGTTCAACTGGAATGCAGGAACTTAGAAGTTCTGTCTTGACCAAGTGATTCTTTTATGAAAAAGAAGTTTTTTCAGGCTTTCTCCAGCAGGTTTGGTGAAAAGCATAAAGTACCATTACAAACTCTTGCCTTGGAAGCCAATCAATAGTAACCTGCTTCTTAAAGATATAAGCTGAAACTATTAATGATGGTGGTGAAAAGATAAAATTTGGGGTATTTTTTGAGACAAAAATATGGTTTGATTTATTTTTTAATTCATTATAATGAACTGTTTATTTTAGTCCTCAATGAATTAATGTGATTAGCATTTTTATCAGAACAGTTTATCAAAATCAGTGATAAATAGTGTTATTAGACTTAATATTCCAGCCTCATTTGCTTTTCACACAGAAATTCATAACAGCCAATAAAACACAGCTATGCAATAATATTGTGCTAAAGCCATAAACACTGTATTTGTAAAGTTGACATGTAAAAAAAAGGACAAAAACTATCTTCTACCGAAAGAAGATTCCAGCCAGACTCAATAAATGCTGAGTTTGGGCTCTTTATAACACAAAACTGTGAAAAAAATAACAAACAAACAAAAAAAAAAATTACTGTTTTAGTGAAATGAGAAAATTAATAATAATTATTTCTTCCCCTGTGTGTCCTTTCTCTCTCCCTCCCTGCCTTTTCTACCACTTTAAGGAGGCAGTGGAGAGGATCAAGACGGAAGGAAGGAAGGAAGGAAGGAAGGAAGGAAGGAAGGAAGGAAGGAAGGAAGGAAGGAAGGAAAAGATAATGTACACAAATCTAAAATCTGTAAATTACTTTGAAGAAATAAAAGTATGTGTTTTAAGCCTACAAGTGAAAATTATCTATTTTTGTGTGTGATTTTTTATTTCAATATTCTGATGTTTTCCAACACCTACTTGTTTGGATATCAGTGAATGACGGTCACATTAAGTATCTCATACCATGGTCAGATTTGTTCTTTTGTTGAGAAGTCTATTAAATAACTGGAGAAAATTCTTATGATGCAAATTAATTTTATTATCACTACCAAGTCAGAGGCTTCACCAGGAAGAAAAGAGCATGAGGAAATATGAAGCATAACTTCCTAAGCAATCTCCCTGCCCCATTTCCCTCCTGGGCTCACGGAGCACAGCCTGAAGTACCCGTCTGTTACCAACTAAGTGTTTTAAGCTCTGTCTTTTATAGAGGCTTTTTGCTACAAGCCCAGAAACATCCTAAAGCTCTGACTCGAACCAGACTTGTGCTGCTCTCCCATGAAAATACAAATTCCAGACAGAGAAAAAAATTTCCTTTGCCTCTTTAGAGCTGGCTGGTGCCCAGAGATACACAAACACCACTGAGAACACATTAAAAATGTCTCTATTAGCAAATACTGGTCCACTGACCTTGATATCACCCATGAACAGAGGCCATGCAGCCACAACATTTTACAACATGTGAATCTGAGTGCTGCAAAAAGTGGTATTAAATGCAGGCAGGAGGTGAACACTCCTCATTCCTTCCCAAAACAAGCTGCTACCACAGTGCCCAGAGGCCCAGCACACTCATTTGAGCTGGGCTCAGGCAGAAACACACAGAGACATCAGTTCTCATTAGCTGTGCCACAAACAGGGCAATGGAGGCTTCTGGGAAAACTCGATCAAGGAGGTGGATGGAAACAACCATAAACTATGTAATATTTCTAATGTCTTCCAAATCTCATTAATATATTTCAAATTGCATGGAGTGGTTTGAGTTTATTTATGATTTGACTTCTTATGACCAGTGACAACATAAGCAATCCCCAAACTGCAATGGCAGAGATTTCCCCTGGAATTACAAACTCACATTTCTCTAGAAGTGTCTTGTCAGCAATACCATCTACATAGTTATTATAGTTATGTAGAGTATATATAGCCACTGGTTTTTACTGACTTGTTTAATTGTTTATAACTAGAATGCAGTTTCAAACTGAATTTATTGGGCTGACTGGAAGCTGCACAGCTTTCAAGTGTGTATGGAGCCTTCCCTTAGGAAATAGATTCCATTTTACCATTTTCATAGCCAGAGGCCACTTTGCTGCCTATTTAGTTTGGTGCCTTTATAAAATAATGCCATCAATATATTCAGACTGGAATGAGAAGGCACACTTTGACCTTCTTTTTGCCAGTACCTCTGGGCTGTTGTTATTGTGTTAAAGAACTATAGGTCAATAAAAAAGCTTATTTAGATAAAGCTACTAAATGAAAACAAGACAGACAGTGGGGTCAGTCGTCATCTACAGCTCAAAGCAATATAAATAGAGACTTCTCTCCTTCCTTCTCTCTTTTTTAGAAGTGACTTTAGCGCTTTTCTGTTTGACCCCAGTTAAATGGTTTGTGGGAATCTCTGCTCAACTAATTTCAGGTGTACAGAACCAAAATAGCTCAATCTTACTCTATAGATCCTCTGCAGCTAGAAATTATTGATTCTGCTGATACAATAAAGTATGAATTCTCACAAATTACTGTGAAATTTCTTACTTTTTTTTTTCTTCTTAAATCTTTTGTCTTTGAAGATAGGTGCAGACCTATACTGCTTCCCTTTCAAAAATCCCCAAACAAAACCACCAAAAAAAACAGAAGAAAAGAACTGTCTGAAAAATCAAAATCCTTGAAAAATGGGAGCAGTCATTATTGACATAATTTTCACTCATTTTGGCCAGCTCTAGTTAAAGTACAGTGTAGCACAGTGTAGCATTCTGAGCTGAAATAAATGACCTGCCTGAAGTTCACATTTATCTGTTCATTTTAATGCAATTTAAGTAGACCATCTGACCTAGATAAACTATATAGGTTCATTGCATAACACAGGTATGATGAAAGAACAGGTTTCTGAGAATATTTTTCATTATTACATGAAGAGAGTAAAAGGGCCAGTGCTAAGAAAAATAATGTTCCAAAGAGCATAGAAAAAGAGAAAATAGGGAGGAAAGAGCTATTTGGGTAGATGGCAACAGGTCACATATTAAAACTTCAAAAGAGATGGTCACAAGGGAAATTAAGAGAAACATTTCAGAGAGCATATGATTAAGATGTGTATAGAAGCACTGCAGTCAGCAGTGGAAGCTGTGCTTCTGCTTCTCCTTTGACTTATATCACCCTCATTTCAACAGCACTAGGGTGTCATCAGATAAAAATGAGAATGTGACTGCAGTGGGCTACTCTTATTCTGAAATTACCAGAAACTAAGAGGCCTGGAGTCAAAGCACAAGCTCGCATTTGTATTGCACAGTGACTTAACCAACATTACTGTTTGAAATATGGATTTAAACTGCTACTGGTGATTCCCCTGCTTCCCTACTCAAGGGAGAAATTTCTGTCCATAGTGGTGACTGTCAGTTCTGACCCCAAGTACTTCCTCCAGCTGATCCCATAAATGATTTTGGGGTGGGGGAATATAACGTTTATACAGTTAATGGCAAATAAGGGCTGAAGAAAATCCTTGGAGGGGAATAAACAGCTTCCCCCACAAGAATCCTCAGAAAACTCAGAAGGAAAATGCTGCAGATCTGCTCTTGTAGGATGCAGCTTATCCTATGAAGGACAAGATCAGTGGCAGCACGAGTTCTTTTGCTCAGTCTCTCTCTAACATGTAAAAGTTTTCCATTGTATATTTTTTGATTCCTCTGTTTTTAAAACAATATCCTTACAGATCAGAACCAATCATGCCCTGGCTTCAGGCTTATGCTTGCCTAGAGAACATCACTTTGGCCTACCAAAATAAAACCCCAATGAACACAAAAAGAAAAATCCCCAAGAATTCAAGTGTCTAAATTTATTCAACTACTTTGAACTCCTGAGTACACCAAAATAAAGGAGACATCAAATAATAAACTCCATATTGTATTTTTTTTCTCCAAAGTAATAGAGAAGGCAGTTTTACTTGCTGTTCTGAGTTGGCTAAGATTCCCATGAAGTTATCTTATTTTCTTCTCCTTTATCCTCCTTTCTTCCTCTCTCTCCCTCCGTGCAGCCAAGTCACTGATCTAGTTTCTGAGGTCCTCCTAGCAGAAGCTTGCCCATCTGTTCAGCAATGTCTCTTTGTAATGATGCTGGTATTATTTTTTTACTGCATTTTGTTTTAATAGTGTTCATCAGAAATGCGCAATCTTTGAATTACAGCTGACTTCTCATTAGAGTGATAACTTGTTTGAGTAAAGCTCTGGAAGGCAGGGATCCTTAATTTTACATTAACAAGCACTTCAGAGATGGGCAGAGATGGGCAGTGGGAAAGCAGACCTGATTCACCTCTTAGCTGATGGCTTTTTTAAATGCCATATGCACTGAACAGGAAAGGCTTACTTTAAAATACTTCTAAGAACAGAGAGAGTGAACTGCTGAAGTCAATTAAATCAGGTTATTCAACATGTTGCAATGGACTGACAGTAACTTTTTTAAGCACAATGCTCTTACATGCTTTGACTATCTCAGTGCTGATCAGAGCAGTGTCTCCTTCAAAAGAATAGGGCATTAAATACAGCAGGTGAGTGTAAACAGCCTTGCCCTCCCTTCAACTTGTGATAGGTACATTTCACTTCCTAAGAAGGCTCAAGAATTCACAGACTTGTGGCACACATTTTCCTCCCACTATACTAATATAAATCAGAGGAATTCCATTTTAACCCAATTGATTTTCTGTGAGCCTGCATAAATGGAACATCACAAGGTCTGCACCTTTTTCATCATTTCTATTTTGAAGCTCATAATTTTCATCAAAAATTAGCAACTAGCAGGTAACAATACTTTATATATTTAGCATATGCTATTCTATAACTCTTTCCACAAATCCTGCATCACCCTTGAGGAGAAATTTAAATGAATACTGATAGATAAGGAGAGACCCATAGGTTAGCTGGGTAAGAAATATGTATTTTAAACTCAGAAGTCATACACTGCTCTCTAGTGGCAAGAGCAGGAAGTCTTCATACACTGCAGCCCATAACCACACAGTTTTAGAGGGTTTTTTTATTTGTTGCTCCTTTTCTTTAATAGAGAAAAGCAAGGTCAGTGCCCTAGCAGTGTTTCTGATGTCAACTCTCAGCAGCCAGTGTTTGTAACTGGCAGTAGGGTCTGCATTTTAACTATATTTATGATTCTTCTTTGAAAAGTGAGTGCAGCATTTCAAATGCTGAAATGTTTTTATAAAATATGAGAAACATTTTTATAGTTAGAAACAAATATTCTTGATACAAGCTAAAACAAAACGTCTAAACCAAGACACTACTATATATTTTCTAAAAATTGGTTAAAGTAACTCCTGTCAAATCAACTCAGCCCAATTTTCTAAGCTTATAGGTCAACTAAATATTTTCCCATCTTTTGCAACTGTTTCTAATGATAAATTTTGAGAACACTCAGGAGACTTACTTGTAAAAGGATTTATTAAGTTGTTTTCAGGGCCCAAAAGTGTCTAGAGAAATTTTTCATTTCCTAATTCACCCAGAAGTCTAAGGAGCAGTGTTTATTTCCAGCTCTCCAGCACCCAGTGTGTTGATTCATCATTCTCTGCTTTATGAGAGGGAATTTTTGCCAGCAGCAACAGCAAAATGGACCCTGGTTTTGTGTTCCAGCCTATTCATCCTGCTGCCTGTAATGAGAAACCATATTACTTATCTGATGCTCATGGCTGCAGACATCAGTTGAGGGTGTCTTGAAGCTAACCTCCCCAATGTTTCTCAAAAAAGCTCTCAGGATCTGATAATGGCTGGTATTTGATTAATATCTTTAGCAGTTTGCAAAATTCATTTTATTATATGGATTATGAAAGATAAATGTGACCCATGGACAAGAAGCCCTATGTTGAGAGCCAGTTTAAATGAATTTATATATGTTTTTATACACATGGTCCTGAAATAAAGCTGTACCTGGAGGGAAGTTATTAAGGGAGGGTCACTGGATGGGAACTCCTATTTCCCTTTATAGTCAATGGAGAAAAAAATGTATGCTTCCCAGAAGGAAGGTAGAGGCAGAAATTTGTTTGACCCCTTTTGAAGAACTTCTCTGGGCTGAGATGAATAACAGCCAGAAATGTCAATTTCCTTGCACTGGTTATAGAGGGACCAGGCAAGCCAGCTTAGAGAGGAGTTTGCCCAAAGGAAAATTGATGAGGTCCTAAGGACTGAGCAAATTAACCAGTCATGGTTCTGATCTTGGATGCTGAGCAAGGACATCCTTGCAGGTGGGATGTCCATCCAGTATGACTTGAGCCCCACAGTCTGGCCAGACAAAGGCAGAATGCAAGTAGTGATGCAAGAGAGATACTGTTTAGGTGGCAGGTCTGCTCTGGTGATTCACTCTTCTGATTTGGTCATGAGAAAGTGCAAGTCATGCTCCAGCTCACTGGGTATCGTTTATGCAATGTACCTTCCATTTGTGTAATGGAACTGCATGTTATCCAAGGAATGAGGCAGTTTATTATAAAATTTTGTAAGCAGAAATCTCCATAAATATGCTACAATAGCTTAAAAACAGCACAAAGATCTATTTTAAAGGTACTTTAACTCTTTTTTTGTCCTTGCAACAGCCATTCACAAAACAAATTACCAAAATTTCAAAGAACAAAATGTAGTAATACCTTAACACAGAAAAATAGTCCTGTAGGGAGGTTTATTCAACTATTTCATAACTCCATAAATCAGCAGTACATTCTAAATTTGTTCCCCATGATTTTTCTTCAGTCAGTGAGATGGGGTAGGCACTTTAAAGATGACCAGCATTAGCAGATACATTTTGGTAAGGAATCTTAAAACCACCTTCTGGAAGTGCCCATCTCTCTCCTTTACCTGCAAAAACCCAACACAAATACCTGTCCTCATAGTTCCATGAGCAAACAGGAAGAGATGTCCCAGCCTTTATCTCTGCCTCTTCACTTGCATTCCTCTCTCCCCTCCAGCTCATGTTTTTGGGCTACATGAGAACCTCCTATTTTATTTATGTCCATGTGGGATGTTCTTTGCAAATGGGACTCCTGTCTGAGAAACTCCAGTGACACCCGGCATGTGTGAGCCTGACTGCTTGGGGTGCCATGGGGAGGGGGTTGGTTGTCACTCTGAAGAGCACAGCAGTGAGTCCAGAACAGTGTCTACAGCAGTGAAAATAAACAACTACTATCGTATCTTTTGCACTTTGGTTTCAATGCATGCCCAGTGGATTTTTTCAGCATCAGCCTACATTCACATCTTCTTTTTACAGAAAAGTTGTTAGCAGTTTATCCTAAGCACACCTCTGCCCTTCTGAATCAAACAACATTTTTCAGATCTTCAGAGGCAAGAATTACACACACCTTACAAACCTCAAGTGTTTATCGATCTTGAACTTATTATTTTGGGGTTTAAAGATTTCATTTAGAGTTTACTGGGTGCTAAATTCATTCTGAAGTGTATTTTCACAAAAAATACTCCTTTAAACATCTTTTAACATTCTTATCTCAATTGCAATCAGAAGGGTTTTGGATCAGTATTCTCTAAATATGCAAACAAGCTGATGGGTGGGATTTTGTCTGTTTACAACATGCCATTACAATCCTGTGTTTGTGAGTCAGCTGTGACATTCTGCAATTGATCCCGGGGCAGAACTTTAAAAGGGCTGTTAGTGTTTGCACTGTTGAACAAATATTCTAAGATACTTGAAATCCCCAAATCTCGTCTGTGCATTCCAGTGCAGTGTACACAGAACAATTGTGCCAACACTGCTGTATCCCATGTGAATAGCAAGGAGACAGTTTTCATGTATCAGGGTAGAAATATGGGCCCACAAAAATTAAAATTATCCTGAGATGCAGTATGTGTTGAGGGCTATAGGGCAGTGCCAGGATGCCATCAAGCCTGAGGACTTTGACATTTCCAGGCTTTTCGGTGCCACAGAGATGTGCAGAGCCCAAGGGCCTGGTCAATCTGCTCATTTCCTTGAGAGTTCAGAAACCCAGATCTGGGATAAGGGCAAATAACAGACAGAAACAGGGCAAAGCTGGGCTCCAAACACATCACAGCAAGTTTCAATTCACTCAGACTGCTCTGAAGAAGCTGCTTTATTGCTCTGGAGCAGATGTCTGGTATTTTATTGGACATAAACTCCTTTTGCAAATATGGGGAAATGCTCACTTCTGACATGCGTTTGAGAAGTTCGAGAGAGATTATCAGCAATAGCTGGTGAGAGCTGTGTGCAGTTGAGGGCAGAAGGCAAAAAGATGCCTTTTGCAATTTTTCAAGAGTATTTTGGAATGATCCAGACAATGTGAAATTGAGGTACATTGGCCTCTCCTCCCTTCCGCTGAGTGAGGGGTCCCCAGTTTCTGTTTTCCTTTTATTCTGCAGTTTCAGACAGATACCCATATTTATATGCTTCTCCAAGTAAACATTCACAGCTGTCACTAAAGGACTAGAAAAATATCCTGCTTTCAAGTAGAACTATTGCTAAACTGAAAATATGAGAGAGGGTAAGTCCCAAAAGACTGATACTTTATGGCTCAGTCGTGAAGTAAATCTCATAAAATACAAAGGGTGTTGAAAGCTTATGGGATATTTCCTGTCTTAGTGTGGTTCTCTCTTGAGATAACCCTTCCAATAGCATACACTTTTTGCATAAAATAGAAAAATGCATTTACAACTATTTCTGCACGCACTTTTAAGCACAGTTCTTCATTAAGAGCTTTTCTTCAATCTAAAAAAGCCTCCCCAACACCTCTGACTTCCAAATAACCATGTAATCTATAAAATCAGTATTTTGATAGGGGTTGGTGTGTGTGTGTTTGTGCTCAATTTGGTAAATGGAAAAAAAGAAACATTTTTATTCATGTCTTGTACTAAAGGGAAGAGAGTATTTCGAGTGATCAGGGTCCTTCAGTGCAGGGCATCTGTGAACTCTCAGATGAGATCAGCTGTTCTCCAAGACATACCTGTGACTTTCACATAACGAGTTGTAATAGACATACTATACATGGCATGGTATACATGGCAATAGAAGCAGTTCATCATTTACAGTAACATTTCTACCCTGCAATTAAGGAAAATTCAGTTGAATTTTCAGACTTCGTTTTTTTTCTATCTCACCAAAATAATTTAATCCAGCTGAATAACTGAATTTCCCATGCTGCTTCTCATTCCTGTAACCAGAGGGTTTGGGACTTCTTTTGACTTGTTTGTTTTGGTTTGTTCTGGGGGTTTTTGGTTTGTTTGTTTGTTGGATTTTGTTTGTTTTGTTTTTTGTTTGGTTCTTTTTTTTCCCCACTAAGTCCCTTTAAAAGCAAATATAAACCACACACACACGACCCCCCCCCCCCCCAAAGATTGTAAAGTATTTTTTAAATTACCAATGTGCCTGCTCAGATAATTTTTCCCCCATAACTCAACACATCTTCAAAATGTTATTCTTGTTTTGCTGTGAGATTTGAAAGCTATGGGGACTGAAAAAGCAAGGAAAGTAATGCCACATGAGATGATAGTTCTGCATGCAGACACAAACACTGAAGCTAAACTTTAGTAAATATACATTTTTGAGATAGTGTTTCTATCAAACTATTTGTTTATTGAGAGGGTGGACTTACATCTAAGTATCATGGAGAGTTTTAAAATATATAACATATGTATAACAATCCTGGTTTATTTCATCATCTCTATGGCTGTCATTGAGGAAAGACAGAGTTCAGAGGCACTGTAAACATCCCACTGCAGGGCACAGATCACTCCTGTCTGATACGAGAAAGCAGGAGACAGTGTGAGCTTTTAAAGACACGTACCTACTACAGGTGCCTACTTCACAAGAAATAAGAGATTTGGGGTTTCTTTCATCCTCTGGGAGCCAGGATTTAGTGTACATGAACAGAATGCCGAGATTATATCTACACCTTAAGAGCACTGCTTTTTTGTTCAAAAGGAGCTGCTAGATCCCAAACATTTTCTGCTTTGCCTGCTTATAACAAGCCTGTGCTGCCTCTAGTAGTTGCAGAGTGAATGGGGAACTGCAGATGTGATGTTTGGAAAAAAGGGGTGCAGGGGATGAACAAACAGGCCATATAATGTTTAACTTTGTCACAGCTTGAGACCTGTGCTCAAATAAATCCTTGGTCTTCCAACTGCTTTTCCTTATGTAGCACAATCCTGTCTTAGTATTCTCTGCTGCTCAGCATTTTAAGTTGCCTTTCATAAAGCTTGCATATTAAGCATTCATAGGCAATTCTACTCATGAAAAATTATTCCTTTTAAAGCAGAGGGCAAAGGAAATGTTTTCCAAGGTTGCTGGCTGTTAGAAAGATGGCCATTAAAATAAAGCATTCCTACTGCAAAACAGCTTTTTAAATTAAAACCAACTCTTTCCAACTACTACTCTTGCCAGAATTGTGAGTTTGATGACTGAGGTCTAAAATGAGGAAAAGAAGGCTAATCAGAGCTTAAGACAACATATAGCAAAAACAGAAGGTGATTGATTAATGGAAGAAGCTGACAAGCAAGACTAAGTGTCTTTTTTACCTTCCTATTTTACTACTTGTTAGGAAATCCACGTTAATTAGATCCCCGAGCCAGAAAGCTGAGAGAGCTGATACATGGGAAGTCGAAGCAGGAGCCGTGTCTGTGTGAGCATCCCAGTGTGATGCAGGAGTTAGCGGGTGCAGACTCCAGGGCAACTTGGGAGAGGCTGGGGATGGAGAGGGAGTGAGGGCAGGTGACTGAGCCCCAGGACCTGATACCCGAGTACAGTGCATCCATGAGGAAAGCCAGAGTTTATCACCAACTGCCCTTAGGAGTCCCACACCTGAGATCTGCCAGTCAAAAAAACCCCTGGAACTTTATTCACTTGTTATTGTTAGCTGGATCCATATGTGCTTTTACATGAAGTGATGTGGTAGTAGAAGAAAACCACCGTTTTTTATTTCTCTTAGCTATTCTTTCATATCTACCATGTATTAATATGGCAGAACATTAATATGAAATTAATATTTTACAAAGAATGTGTAGTTTGTTCTTTGCTAGAAACCCTTGTTGCTTTGCTAACTTTTTACTGTATGGTTTTCTAAATTTAAAACCTACAAAGATAAATGTTCATTTCATAACTTGGAATTCATATGAAATATTCTGTAGAAATACTCAACAACACAACAATAAAAAATAAGCTGTTCTACATGTTTTGGAACAATGTAAAAAATTGTAATAATGCAAAATAAGAAGTATAATGTTTTATTCAAGGCTGTACAATCAACAGGCATTTTATAGCTGAGATTTCATTCCATTTGTGCAGACAATGAATGTTTGTGAATTTTAAGCTAGACTTGACAATGTGACCATTTTAACAGCAGAAGTAATTAGAGAAAAGAGGTAAAATACTGACAAAGAATTCTGTTGTAAAAACCCCACTCACTACTGAAGTTAATGGGAAACCAAGGCAGTACTAAGTGGGACTGCAGAGGTGTTGTGAGAACATAGAATTAATTTGTTAGCAAATTATTACCACTGGAAACTGTATTTTAAGACAGAAAACACAAAGTGTTATGTCAGGAGGAGCTGAGGATTTCATTGAGAAGTGTTTTGCAAGATCCAAAAAAAGAAGTGAGCTCCGATGGAAACATTTAATTTTCCTTTTGAGTATTCTCAACCATGGCAGACAATTTTTCCTAGATTCTTGAAGGAACAGATATTTCATCAGCAGGAAAGTAATTTCTTGTGAAGAGATTTCTCTACTTTGTAAGACCAAAATCAGAAGACAGAATACTACAAACAAATCACTGGAAAAGCCTATAGGTATACAGAGATAAAAAAAGAAATTTATCAAGAAATACTAGTGATAAAGATTAGTGTCTTGGTCGAAGTTCAAAGGATTTCCATGATTGTAGTTACTTCCAAGCAATTGATTTTCCAACATTCAGTGCTTGATCAAACAAAAATATTTAATATAATGAAATTATATTAATTGTGTGTTTGAGAGAATCTAGACTCGGGTTATGTTTCAGGTTTTAGCATCTAATTTCAGCCATGAAAATATTGCTTATGTTATTGACAGATGGTCAGGAGTGACTCCCTGGCTCTCGGCTTGGGGGTGAAGGGCAGGGCCTGGGTGGTGCTTCCTCAGTCTCACTGGTGAAGGGGAAATGCAGGAGAAGGAGCAGAGGGTCCTCAAATCAATACCCAGTTGTGCAACTGGTATCATCAAAAGGGATTTGGCTTTTAAGAACACAGGATCCTTTTTGAGGATAGAGGACTGCTAGGGAGAGATGGGATCCACCTGACAAAGCCAGGCAAGAGAGTGTTTGCTTACATGCTGACCCACCTGGTGAGGTGAGCTTTAAACTAGGAATTGTGAGGGATGGAAATAACAACCTGTGGGAGACAGCACTGAACAGGGTGGAAAGCAAAGGGTGCAGGGTGGCAGGAACAAGAGACACCTCAGAATCAATTAGAATGGTAAAAAGACATCAACTTTAAGAGTATACAAATACCTGCAACCTGTGGAGGAAGCAGGAGAAACCAGAGCTCTGCATGGAGTCACAAAAATATTGGAATGACTGAGACATGGTGGAACAGCTTGCACAGCTGGAGGGAGCAACAAGATGGAGCAAGCTCTTCAGAAAACATGGGCAGGGAGGACAAGAAGAAGGGGTTGCCCACTGTGTGAACGTGCAGCTTGGATTTATGGATCTCTTCTATGCTTCTATGGGATCAATGTCCAGCTGGTCCTGTGGGTCAGGAAACAGAGAAGAGGCTGGGAAGGCAGACACTGTGATGGGTTGTTGTTACAGACCCCCTGGTTATGGTGAAGAAATGGACAGAGATTGCTTTAAACTTATGGGTGTTTCTGGTCACACCCCCTGGTTCTCATGGGGAACTCGACCCAACATTTGCTGGATGGGTGGCTATGGAACACAACCAGTCAGTGAGGTTTCTGAGCATTCTCAGGGGTAGCTTCTCAATACAGGTAGTGTATGGAAGTGACAAGGTCTCCCAGGCATCTGTTCTTGGTCAAAGTGTTCAGGGAAGACCATCAAGCAGCAGCAGAGCTTTCACTGAGAGACTGATTCCATGTCCATTCTGGGAGGGTTCCAAGATCTAACTGGACAAAACCCTGAGCAAGCTGATCTGACCCTACAGCTAAACCTGCTTGGAGTAGGAGATTAAACTACAGACTTCCTGAGGTCTCTTCCCACCTGAATTGTCCTATGATCCTATGATTTGTTGAAAAACAACTTGCACAGATGGATCCTTAAAGTCAGTTCACAAATATCCCAGTTCACTCAGCCAAACCAAATACCATCTGTTTACCAAAGAGGTGAAGCTGACAGAAATAAGGGTCATAGTTTCAGGTTTCTACACCATGACAACCTGGGCCAAATGCACGGTAAAACAGTGAGTTATATCAGTCAATTGGCACATGATGACATACGTACAAGGAAGAAACCATTGTTTAACAGTTTACAGATGTCATGAAGTAATTCATTTGAAGAAACATAAACACCCTTACTGGGGATGACTAAATATCTGTATTAGTCTTACCAAAGTTAAAACATCAATGAAATAAATATTTTCGTATACGATCTGCTAGTAATAAAGCCGGGTGTGACTTTGACTTTATTTATAAATGTAATTCTTTAATTTTGGGGGGAGAGGAGAGATAATAGAAGTTGAGCAATAAATTCTTTTAAGATTCATATTTTCCAGCATGAGTTAAAAGAATTTTCTGAGAATCTTTTTTGATATTTTACCTTGAAATATATTGAGGAACTAGAAAAAGTTTAGTTCTGCTTGTGCCAATTCACATCCAGTTCTGAGCTATGTCTTCTTGCCCTCTGAATTTTGTCTCAACCCTTTGAATAAAGCTTTGCCACTTTAGATGAATTTCTATGGTAATTTGTAAACTGTCATTTGCTTTCACTTGGTAACCCTCATCAGTCTGTCTGTAAAGGAATATTCACAAGAATGCCACAATGTGAATGAACAACCAGGCAATGAGAAATGACAACTGAATTTTTGTGTGTAGTAGATGGTCCTCACTCTCCTCATGGTTCTGACACATCTGAGTCCCCCTTTGCTGAGGGTCCCCTCAGCCCCTCCCCAGCTGATGCAGCACAACAGTGCACAGGCTGAGACCATCACAGTGCTACAATCTTCACACAACTCTGATTTCTCATCAGCTCATATGGTGGTGCCACTGATTGAGAAAATCTAGAAACAGGCCATTTTCTTGGGAGGAAGTGTACATAATCTCATTAGGATTTTAGGTTTTGGATGGTTTTCCTTTCTATATGGTTCTTTCTCTTAGCCAACACCATACTTTTCTTATGAAGGTATAATTTCACCAGCAATACAGCCCTCTCCAGTAAGACAAGAGCCTTTATAGTAAAAGAAAAAGACACTGGAATTCTGGCATATATTCAGAGGCTTAAATGAAAAAAAAAGTTTGACAAAACACTCAGGAAGTTCCATGCAACCTCACAAGATGAAAACATCAAAATCAAACCATGTGAACGAAAATAATGCACTGTAAGATACATTCATTTTATTTCTCATTTTTGCTCTCTAGCTTATAGACAAACACAGCTGTTTCTGAGATGCTAAACAAAAGACAGCTTTGTTATAACTTAATACATCCCAGATGGGAGTGTCTCCTTGCAGTAAATCACACAGTGCATGGTTTTGAAAAGACTTCTTTTAGAGATCCTGTTCTTTCAGAAGGGTTTCTCCCTGGGCTGTAGAGCAGCAACCTGCCTCCCTCAAAATACCAGTGCACCTACAGCCTTGCTGCTGCAGCCCAACGTGTTAAAACACTGTGTGGTAGGGAATGCTGCTCAGCTGTATTACAGAATGAAATCCTCAATCTACTCTGAAAATCAAGGCAGAGAAGAACTTTGGAAAATGCCATTTAACTAAAGCCTTGAACAGAGCTAATAGAATAATTATTTTAATCTTTAACAAAGTAATGCAAATTGGGAACATTAAGAAACTTTCCAAACCACGTAAAACTTAAAATAAAGAAGTTGGCTAATTCATCCCAACAGACTTTCAGTTTCTACTGAACATGTAGCTACTTTTCTGGAAAATTACTGTGTGCCTTCTTGGAAGAATTTCCTGCCTGAACAATATACAGCTCTCATCATGGTAAGAAGATGCAATTTGGAGAAGCAAAAACATAGGAAAAGCATGAAGGGAGAAACCACCACTAGGTGGCAAAATGGTGTTTTCAATGTAATAACATCGGGCTCCAGGTTCATTGATGCTGTTTTTAGGAGCTTTGCCCAAACAGGGGTGGTAAGATATAAATAGTGCATGGTAGTGTCGCAGTGTGTTTCAGTTTGCTGGAAAACAACCATTGATTTGTAGCCCGACTTCCACTGCTGCCGGTAGGATTTCTCCTGCTGTGTAGCCACTCTTTGGCAAAAGTCAGTAGTCAGTACCTGCTCATTTGCAAGCCTGATTTCCAGTTTTATTTCCATCTGACATACCAAGTTTGATAAGACAGCTAATCACTCACAGCACAGCCTTGCAGACTGCAAAGTTTTCTTACATTTTGTCTTGTCTGGCACACTATAGGATAGTCTGACATCATTAGAATCATGTGAGTATGAAACAGGTGAGATGGAGAGGAGAGTCAGTTTCCATTTAAAGGTAAAGCCTAGGTAACATTTTTTAAGTGCTCTGAAATAAAATATAAAAAGTTCTGGTACTACCAGATAGATAACACAGATTTCCTCTCTCAGCTGGGATGGGATGTAGTGCTGTGAGCTGCTGACCTTACCTCCATGGGCTCCAAGCATCCATCAGTCCTCGGAAACAGGCCTGTAATGTGCACACAGAGCAAACACTGCACTGCAGGAAAGGGATAAAAACACGGCAGTTAATATCTAATCCGAAACGCAAATGAAAATAGGCATTGTGGGACATCCTTGAATACACATCCTTGCGTGAGGCCACAGGACTCATCACTGCCTCTTTTCTCTCGGCTTTTAGTTGCCGTGGTGATGGAATAACCTTGTCTCTGCAGCCTGTTGTCCAGTCAACACTAAATCTGTTCCCACCTCATCCTTTACAGCATGCCCTGTCCACTTCACATTTGTTTGTTCTCTTCTTCTCAGTCTGTATTGGTGTTGAACCACTCTGTCTGTTCCACAAACGAAATTTGCCCTTATAAACCTGCCTTGGCTGCAGAGGACCTGGCTCCCCAAAGAAACACAGGATTTAACAGACTGCAGAGAAACTGCAAAGGGAAATCTGTACTACAACTGTTGCAAATCAAACAGAGGCTAAGCACAGCTTGCTTTGCCTCTGAACCTTTTTTCATTCCCCAAGAAGTTAATATTTAAAGTAAACAGCATGATTTGAGTGTGCTCCAGTATAGGACATTCCCTGGCTGTCAGCAATGTGCAGCAGCTGGGACCAGCCCAGCCCAGTTTTAAAGACAACTTCAGTCTCAGACAGTAAAAACTCAACATCTTGTCTAAATGATTTCCATCCTGCTGTACCCTGTCAAATCAACACAGTGCGCTCAAATGAGGAAATGAAATGAAGAGTATGATGTAAGTATGGTGTGGTCCCAAAGGGCACCCCACAAAAACTCCCTCTGCTCTGCACTGCAGCCTTCACAGGGACTGCTGGTCACCCTTATGTATACTCAGCAGGCTCACATCCCACATGTAGTTCATGAAATCATGAAATTAGGTTATTAATGGATGGACAAAGGTAAATGCTAAAAAACAGGAATATGAAATCAACATGAACTGGCAGAAAAATGGAAAAAAATCAAACCCCTAAATACTTCCCTATATCTACTGATTTAAATTTGAGATTGGAAGATCATAATTTTTCAAATTCTCACAAAGGTATCATAATTATGTGATGGCTGACTTTTGTGCCTTTGATTTATACTATAAATCTCTCACAATGAACTTTTAAATTAATATTTGATTCTATAATTATAATCTTCAGAGGAAAATTCACTTTCTATTTACAATAGAAAATAGATACTATTTGGGAGGGGGAATGGTCTATTGGGCTGAGGCTATACGTTCTCTTACTGACTAGAAGGTATGATACACTGTGCCTATTTTAATTTGAGGTAAAGCCTCATTCAGAGACCATTTTCATGGAATCAGAATGGTTTGGGTTAAAATGGACCTTACAGACCATCTAGTTCCAAACCCTCTGCCATGGGCAGGGACACTTTCCACTAGACCAGGTTTCTCAGAGCCCCATCCAACCTGGCCTTGAACACTTCTAAGGATGGGGCAGCCACAGCTTTTCTGGGCAGAACATTCTGAACAAAACATTAAGGGGTCCAAAAGTAACACTCAACAAGTTTTTCTGTTCTGTTCTTTTCTTTTTTTCTTGTATTTCCAGATTTAACTCCAAAGCTCAAATATACATTTGTACAGAGGAGAAACAAGAACCATGTTTGGTCTTGTGAAAAAAAGTCGGAGGACAGGACCCAGATGAGTGACACTCAGCTTCTGGCTTGATAAATGCACATGATTTCTGCAGAAATGCAATCGATATTATAGGGTTCACAGGTCAATATACATCCAAAACCCTTTCCAAGAAGATGAAGAGAGTTTCCATGATTGTGTCGGGTGGGTAAATTGTTTTCATCAGATCTGCCACACTTGCCAGTGTGTTTAGGCCAGTATGTTTCTGAGAAAACAACCCAAACATTGATAAACTCAACAAGCCCCAGGCAGGTCAGTTCCCTGCCAGGAACAAAGGGATTGGTGTTATTTTCAGAGTACTCACATTACAGAAAATCAGGGGAATAAGAGTGCAGTAAAAACTGCACTGGCAGATGCAGAGCTGAATCAGTCAGTATTATTGTACATAATTCAGCTAAGAAGTCATTGTAATCTACTAGAAAACATTCTTAATTAGGACATGCTAATGGCAAGTCTGTTCTCCCTTGAGTGGGCATACTGAATAAAAACCTGTTTTCTAAAAATGCCTGAAACATAAAAATTTGAATGAAATAAAATACTGACCTACCTAAAAATAATACTTACTACCTTACAATTTAGCCTGATTTTTTTTTTTCATACGTGCATTATACTGAAATTATGTTAATAACAAAAAGCAGTGGCTGTGGTGCATTCTGGGCACTTCAGTGTCTCATGTAATCCATCATGATTATCACTAGGTTATTTTAGAAGTTGTCTGAGTTTGAGCCTTCTGTCAGAGCAGGTCTACAGGACACAGGTCTAATTTAGCTGCCAGTGGTCACCAGAGCCTCAGAGGTGAAAAGGTTCCAACTCTTGCTGCTGAAACTGGAGCTGTCTGGATGAGAGCAACAATAGGCAGGTTTTGTGAACAAACAGAGCTGGTCAAAGAGTAAGAAAGAATCCTGAAATCACAAATCCAGTATGTGGTGGAACTGAAGCCAGGAATAACTAGTTAACAGCAGCTTAAAAGCTTCCCCTTTAGGGTGTGCTGCATTTTGTATGCGCCACAGTGCATCC
Source organism: Corvus cornix cornix (assembly GCF_000738735.6). NCBI lineage: Eukaryota > Metazoa > Chordata > Aves > Passeriformes > Corvidae > Corvus > Corvus cornix. The sequence goes on along the minus strand of NC_047057.1, from coordinate 10,316,959 downwards.
CATTTCAGCACAGTAATGGACAACTTGGTTGCTCTTCAAACAGCACATCAGTTAGTACAGACTTCCCATGTGTCTGAAAGTGACTCATAGTCTGAATTATCACAACAAATCATTTTAATAGATATACTCGTGTTAATAACTAAATGCATATAGCTAATGTAACATTGCATGTGAAGACAAAATATTGCGCCTTAGTGTTTTATTAAACAGTTGAATGCTTTCAAAAATTGGAATGTCAGACTGTGTCATACTGCACCATTTCATAGCTGTTTTGAATTGAGCACTCCAACAGGAGTATTTATGCATTTAAAATAAGTCAAATTTATACTTAGACATATCACAGGCTCAGCATTTCCTACAAAACTGATGGGAAACACAAGCTCTGGCAGCTGTTGGTTTGTCCAGAGCACCAAGGTCACGTGCAGAACCTGTTGCTGATCCTGTCAGTTTACTGTAAATCCAACACACCTTTTAGACCACACCTTGTCCACGTGGTTTCTGTGAAGGTGATATATCTGCAGCCTGTTACAATGCGACGTTTGGATTCCTCATCCCTGTGACTGAAGGGGAACATTACTAGAAGAACTTGGGATTAAAACTATCAGAAGAATTTGGTCTATTCACACTCTTCTGTACTAATTAGAATTGCTTTGACTCAATGTTTTTTTTTATAGAGCTTGACAAATGCGATCTGTTCGTCCAAGCTATTTCACATTTCAGAGAATCACAGAATTAACTAGGTTGGAAAAGACCTTTGAGATCATAAAGTCCAACCTATGACCTAACACCACCTTATCAACTAAACCTGAGTGCCACATCCAGCCTTTTTTTAAACACCTCCAGGGATGGTGACTCCACCACCTCCCTGGGCAGCAGAGGAAGCCAGTGACCTGTAAGTATACTGCATGAGAAAGGAAAGTCCAGCAGTCCTTAATACTCTGCTCTACTGTCGGTAGCATTTCAAACTAGGTGCCTCTCACACATTTGGTACAAACATACAGATACGATAGAAACTTTAAAATATCCACAGCCTGATACAATCAGGCTTCTTGAATGTATTTTATTTCCACAGCTTGCTTTTGGAGTTGATAATCCCTGAAGTCCCAGACCTGTGTGTTTACGTGCATTCATACCAAACCGCAGAGCCTGGTCCCTGGTCACCCTGCAGCTGCAGTCTGTACATTGCCACGGCTCTGGTGCAGACCAGGAGAGCTCACACAGCCTCTCATGCAGAGTCTGGGTATGGGTCATGCCTACTGCTCTCAGCCCTGGCAGCTAATGCCATTCCTAAGGATGAAAACACAGGACTGAGTCAGCCACTCCAGCTGTATTAACAGTTTTCATGCTATTTCAGATGAACAGTGAGGTTCAACCAGCACTGCATCATTTCTCTCAGATCTCCTTGTCCTCCCTGTAGGACCATAAGCTTGAACAATGCACCCACAATGAAATAAACACTGTCCCTAATTTAAATGATGAATCTATAGGAGCACCTAGTTCACAGAAAAAAACACATTTTCTAGACTGTAAAGCTGCAACATTTCTTTGGGCACGCTGTCAAGATCATCTATTTGAACTAGTGTCAGCCACTATTTGAAGCTACACAATATGCTGTTTGTTTACTGTGTGCTATAAATAGGAATGCACAAAAGAAGAAAAGATGCAATTGTGTTTCATCTTGGACAGTTAAATGGAGCAATTATTCCTGTTTTCAGATTTCTCTTTACACTTTTTAAATAATGGAATTCTTGTTTTCAAAGCTTTCCATCAAAATACATAGTTTCAAAAACACAGTTGGCATAAATCAGTTTTTCTGTGCTTAGTGGAATTCTGTTTATTTGTAAAGCTGATAATTTGCTCGCAGAGCTGTTGTGCCTAGACATATCCATAGCTCAACTCCATTAAAATATTGCAGAACATTACCAGTGCCTATAAAAACACCCAAAATACATTAAAATATTATTAATTAACAATATTGATAATTAACAATAGTTATAATTATTAATAAATAATAATTAACATTAGTTAACTTAGAGGATTTTTTTTTCCAGTGGAAACATGAAAATTTTAACATACCAGGTAATGTCTCTACTTTTGGGGTACGTAGTAACGGCATTTTGTAAAAAAAGTTCATTGCAGCCCAAACTCATTTACAATACTTTACTACAGTGATATGTGGATCTATTGTTTTGGTACTAATATTGTTTTTCTTGTTAGCTTCTATGCTGTCCTATATTTCAGCTTCCTTCACTGAAATACTTTTTCAACCAATTTCTATCACTCAGGTTCGGTGGAATTCCTGTCTCCAAGCTTTTATAATCTGAAAAGTGTAGCAATCTAGGTTAATCATATATGTTTCCTTTGTATTCACTGTAAAGGGTCTGATAAATCTTTGGAGTGACTCATCTAATCCCCAAATGATTGAATACAATAGGAGACAAATTGTCTTTCAGAAGTGTCTCTTCCACATTGCTTATATCCAGGTAACACTGACTAGAGAAACTGCTTGGATTACATACCTCATTTCTAGACAGCAAAAATGAGAAGAAAAAAATGTCTTTATCCAATAGTAATGGGAGCAGAGTTTGGAGACACCTTTAAGCACTATGGCAGCACAGACGCCAGCATGCACAGTGAACCCACCTGAGACAAAAAGAAGGTTAACATGCAGCCAGCCCCAGGGTGTTCTCTCTGGGCTCCTACAGGTACCAAGCACAGGTCAAGGAACAGGCCATGTGCTGCTGCAATGTCTGTAGTGCCAGCCAAGTGTAGAGGTGAGAGAGATGGAAAGTGTAGGCTGAGACAGGTCAGAGAATACTGGGAGTACTGCTGCACATCAGTGTTCACTGAACTGAGCACATCTAGCTTTTACTGGCCTGGAAGAATTTGAGGAGTCTTTTTATTTCTCTATATAGAAAATTCTACAATGCATATTCACATCCACTACATACCACCACCTTTTAAAAGACATTTTGAGTAATATAGCTCCTCTTGATAGCTTTTGCATTAAAATGAACATGTGTTAGCAGTATGAGTCCAGGCTCCCTCCTATTTCCTCCTTCAACCTCACACACCCACTTCCTTGCTTCCACCAATTATGACAGCAATTAAAGTGAAGGGCTCACAAGTTTCCCCAGTTAGTAGAATTTATTTGATCTAGTCATCTCAGCCTATAACTGCCCTGATCTACATATTTTCTTTGCAGCAGGTTATTGCATCTGCAATAGGAGGAACAAAAGTCAATGTATATCAGCTTCTGAACTGCTACAGGTCACTGCCTGCCACGTTTGATTAGAAGGTGAAGACAGGGAGAAAAATGAGCTGAACACGATCTTCTAACCATAGTTCTGTCACATGCATTTGCAAATTATTGAAAGATTTTTATTATTTTACAGAGGAGGAATGAGGAACCCAGATGAACTCTGAGAACTCAGTTGCTGTGCTAATAAAAAGCACAAAGCTAATTTATTGCAAATAACACCAAAAATTAACAAAGTTGTCATGCTGGTTAGTTACAGTTCGGGTGAATAACTGGGATAGAAGAGATGTGGAGAATTAGAGGCTCTAGGAAAAAAACCTCAACAACCCTTCAACCTTTGCATCCTTCTCCTGCCTACCAAAAAAACCCTTCTCCTTTCCTGAGATGTGAGATGTGGCCTGTCAAAGGACCAGAACCAGGTTGTGAATCTGAGGAAAAGCAACATAAAACTGCGCAAGGTAATGATTAAAAAACATCTGAGTGAAAGAGAGAAAAGTTACTGAAGGAAAACTATTTATGATGTGGCTGTGCAATGAAAGATGTGAAGCCAGACCAGGTACCCAGAAAGCCAACTGGAAGGTAATGACTGCAGTCAAGAGTTTTCCTTTCCCACCATTAAAATATTTCTGTTGATCAACAGTAAATAATGTACTGCGGGCAGGAGCTCTACACAGGGCAGAAATACAGAAACAAAAAACCAGATTAGGCTTTTTGTTATATTTAATTCTAATTGACAGAAGAACAATGACAGGAATTTCTCCAGTATTTCATAACTAATTGAGAAGCAGAACTAATGAGTTTTTCTGGAATCAATAGCGGCAGTCAACAGCGCCAGCCCCTTTTGGGCATGTTTTTCACACTAACCATGGTAACAGTGTTAAGTGTTTCCATTAATGTGACTCTATGTCACTTGCCATACTATGCATTATTTATTGACCTTTCTCAGACATATAATTGCTTTTTAAGATTAGCAGGTGATTTGTAAGATTGTTTGATTGTATCCCTTGGAGTCAGCTGTCATACCAGCCCAGCTTTATGCTGATTTTAAGAGCACAGGAAGAAATGAACTGGCTAAATAGAGAGAGCAAGTGTTCACACAATGCCCAGACTAAAAACCCAGAGGGATTTCATAGTAATCCAATGATCAGAGAATGTAATAATATAAATGACCAGTTCAAAGACATAGAAACAGCTGTAGAGTTTAGCAAAAGGTCCTATGATTCTCTGTTAGCTTCTTGTTTTGAACACTAGATCAATCCCTGATGTTTTTCCCAGATTGTTTCAATGGCTTTATCAGCTTTTAGTGACAGCATTTGATTTCTACATCCTTTTCAAATTTTAAATACAAAATCAGAAGCTTTTTTTCAGACTTGGTTGTCATCCCTCGTTCCTGCTTTTCAGCTGTGACTGTTTATTTATTGAATTTATTCCACCTACCCTCCAGCTATTAGCTATATATTGTCTCCATAGCAATCCCTCTCTTCTCCTCAGCACAAAAGTGAAAGAAGAGGTCTGGTAATTTTGATTTGAGATGCAAGGTGTTATTTTAATGCTTTCAGCAGTGCAAACAGCAGGGAATATGGCACTTCTGACACTTTTGGATATCATCCCTGTGTGCATTATTTTTTCCATATTCATGTTTCATCAACCATTTGCAAATTCTCATTTATCTTGACTGACTTTGGCTTTGCTCACATTTTATAATCAGTATAAATTTAATGATACTGTGTTTTTCTCACCAGGCTGCTTTCCTCACGCAATTTTACATTTACACTAAATGTTTTAAGGGGCCTTTACAAATTTTCCTTCCCATGGTGTAGGGGGAAATGACTTGGTTAAATTCCCAAGATAACAGGTGAATAAGGACTCTCTCTCCCGCAAGCCTTTGCTACATATTTTCTATTTTTTGGTATGTTTTTTACAACAAACCAGTATTGTTAATATCAAAAAAGTTCACTTTCTCTCCACAGCTGACAACAGTTAGTATACACCTATTTCCTTGAATCCTTTACAGCTAATCCTACACTTGTGAGAAAAAAGTACACTTTGTATGGGTATGTTAAGAACATCATCCAAGGGATTGGATATTCTGTTTCTGCTTTATCCAAGGTTCTGCTTCCACATCCAAACAGTCTTCGTGTATTAACAAAAATGGCACCCTATATTTAGAGTTTAGTACAAAGAACTAAGCTGGGTAATGTACACATTTAGCGCAGATTGCAATGTTGCTAGATAGCAGCTGGAACAGAAAAATGATATCTCTATCACCATGAGGTGTTTTGTGTTTTGTATTACTATTTATAGGCTGAATTAAGTGTGGATGGTTCTTTGGAACACAGTTGGCTTTAGGCTCTGCCTTGGTTAGTTTGCTGTCTAGCATGAGCCTTGACTAAACTTTATGTAACTATACTAGGGGTAGACAGTTTTACATATAATAATGGAGTGGAGCAGCTAAGTCAAAATGGGCTGACAGAAAATTGATAGAAAAGGAAGTTACATTTAATATGGAAAAAGCAAGCTGTGCCCCCAAAAAGGTTAATGATGTGAATTCAACTGTGAAGAACCACAGGAAAAATTTAAATGGAGGCTAATGACCCAAAGTGAGTTCAGGCAGCATTGTAATACGTGCTTTTGAAAAATAGAGCAAAGGGTACCATGTTATTAAACACTATATTTATATAGATTCATTCACTCAAACTGAATGAAAAGGATTAAATATTTGTAAGTCTGTACTTTTGCTTTCACTGGAAGTAGATAAAGGCCACTATTAAATACTCTGTTCAGCAAGAGCATTATCAGAAGTTCACTGCAATTCTCTTAATTATAAGTTAATTGGGATCAAGATAAAATTCTAAATAAGATTTTCATATCCTTTCTGTTTAAAGCACTACAGTCCCCTTAATCTTGTTCCTATGCCCTTTGTAAAAATCAGTTTTAGCATTTCTTGTAGCCCCTTTAGCTACTCAAAGACTGCAACAAGGTGTCCCCAGAGCCTTGTCTTCTCCAGTCTGAACAAACTCAACTCCCTCAGCCTGCCTGCGTAGGACAGGTGCTCCAGCCCTCTGATCATCTTTGTGGCCTCCTCCAGACTTGCTCCAGCAAGTCCATGTTCTTTATATGTTGGAGACCCCAGAGATGGATGCAGAACTTCAGGTGGGGTCTTACAAGAATAGAGCAGAGGGGCAGAATCCCCTCCCTCACCCTGCTGCCCAAGCTGCTCTGGATGCAGCCCAGGACACAAGTGGCTTTTTGGGCTGCAAAAGCACATTGCTGGGTCATGTCAGGCATGTCGTGACCTCATCGACACTCTCAAGTCCTTCTCCTCAGGACTTCTCAATCCATTTTCCACCCAGCCTGAATTTGTGCTTGTTATTGCCCTGACTCCACAGTTCTACAGTGAAATGCTTCGGTTAAGGACCAGGACCAGCGTTCTGAAAAAAGATATAGCTCTTACGTTGTTTCCCTTGCTGGCCAAGGAGCCCACAAGGAGGACATGAATTTCAGAGAGCAGGAAGAGGTTTTGGAAACAAGCCAATTTTAGCAAGAAGATAAAATTATTATTGCTCTTTGCTGTTACTTAATAGCAAGGAAGGCTCCATGAAAGAATTAAAGTTTAAATCTCTGCATATTTACTGTGTGGAGAGATAGAAATATTTTGGGGTTATTCCCCACCTAACTAGGCTTTAGAAAGAAAAGCTCTGACAAAAACAGCCTCAAGACATTATCAAACTCAGGACAATCGTTGGTAAGAAGCACTGACTGACATTTCAAGTTACAAAAACATTTTGTATTAAACAAAACTTCTTCAATGTTCAGTGTTGTTTTGAATCAAATTTAATTTTCACTTTCTTTACGTTCAGTCTTTTGTATACTTGTTCCAGATTGACAGCACACATCTTGCCAAAAAGCAGTAGCAATCCAAACTAGCTAGCCTTGAAGCAGAAGACTGCATGACAAGGAGTAGAGGCCTTTTTTATGATTTAACATAAAAAACCACTTCTTGATAAATTCAGTTCATACACATTAAAAACAGAAACCTAAAGGGAAATATGGAAATCTTGCTTTCACTGCAACTTATAATTCACTTCTTCACTACTATAAAGTAGTTTTGTGACTATAAGAAGGTTTAAGGAGGGGAAAAAAAAGACCAGAGTGAATACTAAAGTATTGTCTTTAGTCACACAAAATCAAGATACTACTCCTTGCAGAACCAGTTTATAAAAACAAACCATTTAGTAGTCTCAGCTACAAAGAGGTTGCCTTGTTGATGTGCTCTTACCTGATTGTCCACTACAGTATTTTGGAATACTTACTGGGGAACATTAAGAGCCAGGTATTCTCAAGGAAGGAATGCCACAAAAGTATAATTAATTAGAGATAATATTACAATTGCTGCATGTTAGTAATTAACATTCTTGGTCTCATCCCGGAAGAGAAAGAGACAATGCAAGGGAAGACCATAAATTATCCTTCAGTACCAATAGATATCTCTTCAGGCTACAGTGAAAAAATAATAGCAGAGTTATTAAAGAAGCTTGTGCTAAAATTCCCCTGCAGAAAATGTATATACATACCTATAAGGCTTTCTACTGCAGTTTATTTTTATTTATATATATCTATTTATATATTTATATATCTGTATATTTATATATCTGTATCTACACATATCTGTGTGTAAAGACTTTGGCTTACACACTACAAATTGGGTACACTGAAACACCACAATTCCATGTAGTTTAAGACCTTATTAGCACCAGGGGAAAACTCACACTGCTGCCATATGGTGTTTACTGATACAAGTGGAGTTTTTTAGATATTTTGTTGATATTTTTCTGTGAAATTACTGTTTTGTCATAAGAAAGAGCAAATAAGCATGAACACAAAGTCCTAAGCGTCATTTTTTACAGTGGAAAAAGCAGGAAGAAAAGCAGAGATGGCAGGATGCTAGCAGTGAGAGAAATTATTTGGATTTGTGAATTCTGGAATTCAGTTCTGTAACTAAATTAGTCTAGGGCTATTTTAGAGTAAAATATCTTTAAATCAAGATACATGTATTTAATAGAGATCAATAGCTCATACAATCACTCATCTGTAGCTTTACAAACCATTTACAATATATTGCAGATGTTTTTGTGAACAGGTGTGTCAAAGGTTGAAGACATCCCAGATTTTTTATCTGAGCCTTTTCCAGTTTTTCTTTTTTAGATTTCTAACAACAAACAAGTAAAACTTCAAAGGTTGGACTCCATGATCTTGGGGGTCTTTCCAGTCTTAATGACTCTATGATTCTAAATATTTCTAAATTTGGGTATTATTAATTAGAAAATTGATCAGCATACTGAAAATGAAAGGTTTTTTGTCCCTTTTTTTTGGTTTCAACTTCGTCAAATGTGATTCTCATTTTGCACAATGCTGAACATTTCTGAGTTGGCTGATCATGACCCATCTGCATTATGTAACTGTCAAAAGCCTGTCTTGGCCTTGGATAATGTTGAAAGCAACTATTGTACAGAGGGTCACTTGCCATTTTTATGTAATTGTCCAGAGAATGTCCTAGTTCACATTTAAATGACTCTATGATACAAAATTTCTCCCAGCATTCAATCAGCCTTTTGTCTTGCTCTGAATAGATCCTATTAAAAAGCAGAAATATATGAATAGAGATACCCCACTGCCTGTTTCAACCCACTGGAAGCTGTGATATGCTTGTGAATAAACAATATATACACATACATAAAGAGGAAGTTAAAATTAAAAAGTTTGGTGTGAAAAATAACATTTATGTTTGGATAGGCTAGGCTTCTGTGGCCAGGGCAGTACTGAAGAAGACCTATTCCTAAGAAAAAGGCCATGGTTCTATGATACCTTTATAGTTCCTCATCCCTGAAATCCAGCTTGTTTACTGTCTTATTATGGCATTAAATAGGGCACAGCAAGACATGAACATTCATTACTGTTTGTACTGTGGACACTACCAGAGGGTGTTCAGGTCACATAGACACTTTCAAACTGTGCTGAGGGGCCAGGGGGACCAGAGGGGCCAGAGAGGCCAGGGACCCAGTTCTGCAGTGCAGGCCAGGTATGGCAGCGCTGCCTAGCCTTACAAGCCCTCACTGGAGAACAGTAATGCAAAGTATTTTCCTTTCACAGCCCTGTTAGCTCAGAACTTGCCCTGCTCCTGCACTGCACAGTGTGGGGCCTCCTGTGCAAAGCCAGCTCCCTGTCAGTGCTGGTGACAGTGTCATCTGTGTCTGCAATCACCATGGTCAAGTCACACAGTCACATCACATGTTCACCCATGATGGCACAACTGGGGAGCACTATCTCTTCTCTCCCCGTTATCACATTTATCAGTTACATACATTATCCTGTTTAGATATCAGATGACAGACTGAGGAGTTGGACTACTCTGCACAATAACATCACTACCTAAGTGATTTTTTTAGTGCCAACACCAACTTCTTTTTCCTGCCACTCACCAAGATCTGAAAATTTAGTATATAAGACTCAAAACTCAGCAGCCAGATCCAGTAAAAGACTCAGTAAAGCTGGTGGATACTGCATTATTATGTGCCTATACTTCTCTTTTCCAGAGGCTTTTTTACATGATTTTTAATCAGTAACATAAATCAGGCTTTGAACTATATCTGCAAGGCCCAGCAGCCATTTGGCTAGCAATGAGCTAAAAGGGAGTTCAAAGGAACATCAAAGTTGCCAGGTATCTCCACCATGTTTCAGAATGAGCTAAAAGGTTTCTTTTATTCAAATTAAAGAATTCTGTGTCACAGCTATCTGTGGCAAGTCATACAGCTTTATTTTAACTAAGGGACAATCATGCTGCTTTGAGAATCAGCTTCACTTGGAGGACCTTTCTTTTGCAAGATCATATTGGATCAATTTCTAATCTCTAGTCAGAGGAGATTTGTTACAGTTTATTCCTAAACTATTTTACTTATTATTTACAGGCATAGTGACATTAAGGAAGCATAAAAAGTGGATTATCTAGTTTAATATTCCATCTCTCACTAACCCTTAAATTGTGTACTTGTCTTTTGAAAAAGAGTTTCAGTGGTCTCCTCAGTGCCCTGCCTGGCATGAGGCAGCCACTTCACATCCATCTCTTCCTGTTCCCTGGTACCACTTGAATGTGTGACACCTGAGAGATTGTCCAAGCCACTGCCAGATGCAGCCAGTTCCTTCTGCTGCTGCTCATGTTCCTCATCCTCTTTATCAGAGAATTCTCCCTGGGCATTTTAATAGTGATTTATACTCTAGACTTTCAATTTCCTTTTTTTTTTTTGGTGCATTCGCATTAGTTCTGTATGTAGTATTTCAATATTGGTCTCCTTAAAACTTCAAGGAGAGATAAAACTGCCTCTTCATACACTGACTCTTTGTTTAGGTGCATAAACAACTTTTTCCTCCCTTCCCAGGGCCCTGTGGTATGGTAATTTTAGGACACTGCATATAAATGCTTTAGCCTCATCATTACTTAATGTTTTGTTGGCCTGTGTGTCATATGCAAGTTTTATCAGATATGGTATGAAAAAAAATTCAAAGTTATCACACACTAAGCTGAACACAACAGAAATGAGTTCTGCTGAACTCTTCTACAAATTCCATCTGTCCATAAAAATCTGGACAAAGTATTTACATAAATGTCACAAATGACAAAAATACATATCTATATAAAGGCACAAAATTTTATATACATTTAAAAATCTGCCAGCTCACTTCTCTGAAATCCCTCTAAGGTCTGAATCATGGATTAAGCATTTTGCTGCATTTTCAGTCTGAATGTCATGGAATACTTAGTCAAAAACCTTACAGATTTTCACCACAGAAGTATAAAGATTTATTTTTGGAAAATAAAATTCAGTAAAATGTTGGTTGGAATTGATTTTATTCCTACCTTTTACTTCATAAAGAAGAAAAAATTGTGTATCTGTTTTCTGTTATTTTTGGTCAGACTGACCAGCCTACTGTAGCAGGGGTATCTTAGCAGCACAATTTCAATGTTAATGCCATAATGGAAAAAAAAAAAACAACAACATTTCTATATGTATAATCTCATTGCTGCTTTTATAATATAATACAATAACATCAGATCTGGTTTTGTAGGAACAGATTCTTGTAGAGACCTATTATTTATACATTAATTGAAAATACTTCAGAAATGGAAAAGCACAATATAGCCCAAACTCATGCCAACTTTGCCTAGCAAAACTAAGACTTGGGCCGGGACTAACTCTGATTTTGCCTCAATATACAAAGGATGCATAGGTCAGTGAGTGAGAAAGCTTACCTACCAAATAAGTCAGTTTAGAACTTCTGATGATGTTATGAAGGTTGGGGGCAGATTGCAAGGTGGGGGTTAGGGCTTGTTTGTGGTTTGATTTTTTGTTTGGTGTTTTTGGGTCTTTTTGTAAAAATGCAGTTTGTGGATTCTGAACTCTCTTGCTCACTCCCTACACTACCAATCTGCTTTCACTCTAGGACTGTGCTGGGGGAAACCTGCCCATGGCTTACAGATCTGTTGGGAAACCAGAGCTCTGCCCCAGCCTGCACTGCAGGAGGGACTGCTGTGAGCTTCGGGAACTGAAACCTGAGAACTGCACCTATTCACTGACAGAACCATCCTCATCCATCATCAGAGGAGCCACTGAGACCTGCACTGCTGTCTCAGCTGGGCAGTTTCAGAGCCCACCAGGGATGGGCAGGCCTGTGAGCCCCTGGCCCAAAATGTGCCGGTCTGTAGCTCACCTGCAACAGCCCCAGTCAGTGCAGCTCTGCACTCACACCACAGAGCACCTGCCACGATACCACTGAGACCTCCTTCTTCTTTCCAAGGCTCTCTGTCCTGCAGATGACAACCCATTCTGAGTGCCAGCACCATATCTGCTCCTATCCCCACTTGTGACCAGCTCTGGGTTACTGTCTCCATACTCGAACACTCAGCTCCAGCTGGAGCTCGCTTCTTGTCTGGTTTCCTCAGTTTGCCTCTGACTCCTCTGACCCCAGCTGTAATACTGTGCTTTTTTAACATGTCTGAGGTCTTTTCTCTGGTCATAATTCTTGTTTGCAGCTTGGTCCTACTAATTTAGGGGAAAGCTGGATGCCTGACTCCATTGACTCTAATTCCATTTTCAGCTTTTTCAACCAGTGAAGCACCTTGTGGGCAACTTTGCACTGCTGATCTGGACTGCCTATCCTTGCACAGAGTGTCTGTCACAGCTCTCATAGTCAGGGCAATGGTCATTCCTCACACAGCATTAGCATTCTGCAGTAACAAACAGTACTCAGCCTTTCCTGTTTAAATTCCTGATAGCTCTTTCTCATCCAAAAACATTTCCTGTTTTTGTTCCCTTAGACAGTTTTATCAATACATAGTTTTCTTAATCTGGGTTCTCCAAATTCTTGAAGCAGAGGCTCACAACTCAGTTTTATAGTTCTGCTCAGCTATGGAAATATCTGGATCTTCCAAAAAACCCCTCATGAGAGAAGCTTGAAAACAGCCTGTATTTTCTTGGGAACGAAGCCTAGATAACTAGCCAGAACTCAACATGATGGAGTAAACTGTATAGAGCAGTTTGCCAGATTATTCAATCAGGTGACCTTGTGACAGACAAGGAGGAATTTACTTTGCATACTGGAGAGAAGAAATTATTTTGTTACGCAGGGCTTTTTATTTCTAGTGTCTTTTACCACTGTCTCCAACATTGTGTAATGCAAAGCCACAACCAAGTCTTACAGATATTGATGACAGTGATTGTCTTTCCTTACAGTGGACCTGGGATTTGGTATTAATAATGTTGACAGTGTTTAGCTCATGTATTTTATTTCTGTTGTTAATAATAATATTTTTAAGACAAAATATTTCTGAACATATTTTCATGTTATTTTACAAATAGGTATCATGACTGTTTCATCATTGTATTTTTACAAAAATCATTGCTTGTGTTGCTTGATTTTATTTTGTTCACACAACTGATTCTACAAACTTTACTCAAGAAGAGAAAACCTTCTCTCAGAATCCTCCTCTGGCACATGTAGGTTTTTTTGGGGGGGGGGGTGAGTGAGATCTAAACAGATAAAGAGTACTCCAAGGCAAAACTGCTTAGCTTTCAAAGTAAATATTACATTCAAAATGTAATTTATAATACCAGGCACCATTAGACGCAATGTATTATTCAGCTGAACACCATAACAGTATCCAATCCACAATGAAAATTAAAAATTAATAACTTTGCAACCATTGATTTTCTGTATTCTGCATAGATATGAGAAAAGTGAACTAGTCTACTTGAGGAAAAAAGTAGCAGCCCATTATTTCTACAAGCTTTAAGGACATTGGACATGTAAACAAACAATAGAATGAAGAACATTACCCAGGCAACTTGTACTAATTTATATAAAAGCAAAGCAAATGCCAAGACAAACAAAGGGGCACTGGAATATAACCAAATATCTGCTGGGTTTACATGTTCCTGTTTGCAAGACAAAGGAAGTAACATTCAAAACCACAATTTCCTGCAATAAGGCTCATACCTGCTTTGCTCTGAGAAATTATTACTTTCATATAAATAAACAAGATACAACCAGTCCTGTCACTGCATTAGAGAATAACCTGCATATTTATCCGTGTCTTTGTGGTGACATGAAGTATTCAGCCTTTTTTACACCATTTAAGGAGAATTAAATGAGAAAATTAGTCAACAGAAACACAAAATTTTGAATGGAAATAAACTTAGACGTTACTATTTCAAGATCTAAACTTTAACTGTATCTTTCCTAACAAATAATTTAGGATCTGATTTTAGACAAAAAGTATAATAACTTTTTTCATTGACCCAGTAAAAACAATGGTTTTGTAACAGTGTCAGCATAATTTAACTACAAAACAATTTCGAAAGATGCTGAGGAGCCTGGCTGTAGATCAGGAATGCACTTAAACACGTGTAACTTGAAGCACTTGAGCAGTTCCAAAAGAGAAATTCTGGCTGTACTTACATACAGTAATGGTAAACTAATAGTAATAGTCACATTTCCATTGACCCCAGTGTATCCAGGATTTGAACCATGAACTTCATTACTTCTAATGAAATGCCTAAAACTAAAGCTTGTTGGTTTATTTAGTTTAACTGGTGTAGCTCAGGAAAAACAGACAAGCTTTGGTGTACACAAGCCTGTCTTCGGAAGCTGCAGAATTCAGAGCTAATTACAAGCTAAGAGTAAAAGAAAGGATAGTTGTAAGTGTAACTCTGGATTGAATCTGGGAGCTAGCATGACTGAGAATGAAAAGGAACATTTTGAAGATTCAGCAAACATGTAAACACAAAACCACAGCAAAGGCCTTCTGTCAGACCTGCTTCCTGCCACTGCTCCGTAACAATCACTGAAGGAGGCAGGCGGTTTTACCACTTCGTTTCTTCTCCATCTTTTGTAATCAGGGGAATCTTTTACAGTTATAGAACAAAAATCCCAAAGTCTAGTATTAAGAGTCACTGTCATCACGCCTAGGGAGAAGGACAAACCCACTTTGATAAATATTTCAAAGTTATTTTACCTGGTATTTACAGATCAGCATGCATGGTTGTTCAGCATTCTAAAATGGAAAGACTACTGCCATAGCCCACGCATAAATAGTTGCAAAAATAAAAAGGACCACTTATTAAAAAAATACTTTTCATTTCCATGTAAATATTGTGCAACTTTCATTTGAAACAAAACAAATAATATTTATTAGATAACATGGTCATAGTTGACTCCTTTCAATCAATACACTTTACCTGCAATTTATTTTAAAATTTCAATTACTGAAAAACTCTCTGAATTTCTGTAAGTAATCAGTTCTATTCTTTGTTTTGTTGATATGCTTTGTCAGCAAAATCATTGCTAGATTTATACTATATTAATAACTGGAATAAAATCCTTGTATTAATACATTATAGAACTAATCACACTATGTTCATATATTTTCATATGCAGTAAAAGAAAACAGACTAATCAAGGTATCTATTCATATGAGCTGCCTTTCAGAGCATGTGTGAAGACACTTAGATATGACAGTCAAAAAGTGGTTGTATTATCTTATAGTCATGCTGTGCTTATGTGAGATAAAAATTGACTGCTCCTGCAGCAATTTTCCTGAATATCTCATTTATTGTAACATCTTATGCAGTTGTTTCACTTACTGTACTTTTATGAGTCTTGAATAAATATATTTAGCATAAAGTCATTAAAAAGACACCCATTTATGAAGATTTAGCATCGTAACAGGAAATATTATACTGTTGGATATCTTTGCATATACACTGATGTTTACTTCCTACAATTCAAAATTAAAAGAGTCACTATAAAAAAGTGTTACTGAAGCTTTACACAAATTGAATGATATCCACTTTATAATTTTTACAGATGTGACAACAGCACATGAGTATATCTATTTATGTATGAAATTATTATTAACATGCAGTAACATTTACAAATACAACACCTAGTGTTTCAGTGCTATTTCACACTTACTGGGAAATAATTTCAATTTACCAATATGTACAAAGGAACAAAACATAACGTAACAGCCCGGATCACATCCCAAAAAGCCATGTATTCCATAATATTACAGGATTACCTGATTTTTTGTGGTTTAATTTATGTGTAATGCATTTCTGCTACGGGTATACTAAAGACATTATGTCCTGAAGTTCTACAGGATTTTGTGCTGGCCTCTTAGCAATATGGAAACAAATGTCTATCAGGGTGTGTGTGTCTCTTTCTCTTACAAACTAATACAATCTTTATCAAAAAGTGCTCAGTTTTTCAATTAGTTTTTCCTTTCTTTATACTATGAAGTCTGTACCATGATTAGTTCATTTGCAGGTTGGGGTTTAACAGACAGTAGATTATGTAGTTTCTTCTGCTATAACTACACAGAATTAAATCTAACATGGTAATATTTAAAAAAACACGCTGACTACACAAAAAGAAATCTGCTTTGCTGAACTTTTACTCCTGATTCTATCATATTCCAGGAGAGGACCTATCTACAGTGTTTTGAACATTGAAATAATCAACTTAGGTACTTGCACAACTTGTTGGAAACCTGGTCTCCTGGAAAGGTTAACACAAAACAAGTTTTTGACACAGAGTGTCAAATTCCCTTCTGCCCCATTGCTCAGCCTTCTCCTAGCAAAATACATGCAGTCCACCTCCAAGGACCTCTGGATTACACAGTGTGCATATACAAAGCTGATTTTCTTCCCACATCACTGTAATTACACTGCCTTCATTAAAATTAACAGAATTCTCACTGTTTATTTCAAGGCAACAGTGAGTACTAGGATGTGCATATCACTCACTGGCAGACACGGCACACGCCTCCTCTCCCTGCCAACAACACCTGCCTTGCACAATATACACCTTGGAATACCCCAAGGCTCTGACAATAATTATTTGCATCCATATTAACAAGCACTATAGGTGTTAGTATGCTACCAAGCTACAGCTTAATCAATTCAGTATTGCTCACCTACAGTGTTGGGAAGTTTTTAAAGCCAAACTTGTTTTGTGGTACCAAGAAAAATTTCATTTTGAATTAAGCCTACAAAATCTCTTACTCAGAAAGGTCCTTCACAGAGGTGTTGCATGAGCTCTGCCCTGTCATTAGTGACATTGCTGAACAGGGACATTATCCTAGCTAATTAATATCTAAAGTATCCACTATCCATTAATTAATCACAGTAACGTGAGAGAAGAATCAGCATTGTGTATGCATACAGTGTAATCCAGAGGTTCTTGAAGGTGCACTGAAAGCACTTTGCTGGAAGAGTCAGCAATGGGGCAGAGGGGCCTTTGACATTCAATTCATATGGAGGGTTTGTATTTGCTGTCTGTTTAATCATTTTTTCATCTGTTTAAATTTCAAATGGTATAATATAGCTGTTGGTTTAGATTCAGAAAGCCAGCCATGTCCTGGGCTGCATCCAGAGCACTGTGGGCAGCAGGTCAGGAGGGGATTCTGCTCCACCTGGAGCACTGCATCCAGGTCTGGGGTCTCCAGCACAGGAAGGACCTGGACCTGTTGGAGCAAGTTCAGAGGACGGATAGATACCAAGTTGATTGGATGGATGAAGCACCTCTCCGGTGATGAAAGGCTGAGAGAACTGGGTTTGTTCAGCCTGGAAAAGAGAAGGCTTCGGGGTGACCTCACTGTGGCCCTTCAGTACCTGAAAGGAGCCTAAGGAAGATGGAGAGGGACTTTTCTCAAGGGCATGTAGTGATGGGACAAGGGTCCTTGGATGGATTCCAACTGACAGAGAGTAGGTTTAGATATTAGGAAGAATTAGATATTAGGAAGAAATGCTTTGCTGTGAGGGTGGTAAGGCACTGGAACAGGGAAGTTGTGGATGTCCCATCCCTGGAAGTGTTCAAGGTCAGGCTGGATGGGGCTTTGAGCACCCTGGTCTAGGGGAAGGTGTCCCGGCCCATGGCAGAAGGGTTGGAATGAGCAGTATGGAAGAAGATACCTTGCACCATACTTTGGGAACATTTTATTTTCTTAGCACAAAAGGAAATTAAATAGGTAAAACTATTTATAATTATAAAATAATTAGATAAAAATATTTTAGTTCAAGCATTGAGATATAATTGTGCATATAGTTACACACTTCATTCAGAAAGTATTTCACCTTGCTCTACTCACTTTTCCAAAGGCAGAAATTCAAATTCTTGCCCACTTTCCTCTCTTTTTTTGTAACAACTGTATTCAATTTCTCATATATGATTTTGTGTACTGTCTGGTTAAAGATGAGATCAATAAGATGACTAAATCATATAATTTAAATTAAAATCTGAAACCCAGCAAAATAGAAGGCTGAAGGCTGATCACTATCCCCATAAAACACTGTGTAGTCCATACCAAACAAAATAAATTTATCTATTAAGCCCATGCAGCAGCAGCTAAAGATAATCTTACAGAAAAATGAACCCAAGAGCTGATGACAGGGACTCAAAAGGAGGTCATATTAAACAACAGCTATTTATTGTTAAACCAAGAAAAACAGCAAAATCTCTTGAAATAATCCCCTCTCAGTAATGAGGCCATGAAACACAAACCTAACTCCTGAGCAATGTCCCAGCTTGTCAGATGAAGGTAAAAGCTGCAGTTCTATCTGCAGGGATGAAATACACTGTCTCACATAACCATATTGCTATGAAGCAACACTAATCAATGAGTTAGAGCTTATACATTCCCTAAATTTTGGAATAAAGGGGATCAATGGTGTACTGTCCAAATACAGACTATATTTAACTATTTTACTATAGTTTCTTTCACTATCTAGTAGACTATTTTATCTTGTAAGAAAATACTTTCAGACATGAGGTACAGATCTGTGATAGCTCCAGACAGAGATTCAGGCCTACACTGCTCTACAGCATCATGTAAGACATTATTTGTTGTAAAACACTTCACTGACAACCTTTTCTCTGAATATTGGGAGTTTCCTGGCCACAACAGAGTTACCACAATCATTCTTCAGCCTTCTTGTGCATTGTAAAAAGAATTTCTGCTATTCCATGATCCTGAGATGCAGCTATGTATGTGAAGTAACTAGAATACAATAATTTATCCCCTGGGCCATTATTGCATAAGTAGAACTAAACAACTGACATTGCTGAGCACTGTTGAAAAGATCTTTCATCATTTCAAAGAACACCGCATAAAGAACTAATATTGGTGAATCCTATGTAACCTGTACCATGTAGTACTTCCACTCCTGGAAAATTAAAAATCAATACAAATTGGCTTCAAATTTCAAATGAATGCATGTCAGATACTCAGGAGTAGCCCTGGTTTTTGTAATGTTGTCCATGTACAACAAGGTACAATTTATCCACAGGGTTGTAATAGGTAAAGGCAGTAGAAAAGTCCTAATTATGAAATAAAGTGGGTTTAGGTTAAATAGAACTAAAAAGATAATTCAATCTTTATTTTTAAGACTAAGCTATATTTGTGAAAGAGCAGATACTATACAGTATCACCCTGTTTTCCAGATACAGGGTGATAAAAAGAAATGGAACTTGGGCCTATTTTACCCTTTTTGCCTAGGAGTGTAGTGACAGTGTTAAAGGGGGAAAAGGACAGAGAGAGAACCCTAGAAAATACTCCTGGTCAAAAGTATAGAAATGTGTGCTCTATGCACATGATTAAATGAAACAAAATCCATGCAAAGTTGAGGTGTCCTACTTGTAGTATCTCCATCTTTGTAACATCTGCTTCTCTCGTTATCACATTATTTCCACCTGCCATAATCTCTGTTTACTACTTTCTTATCCCTTAATCTGTACTTTCACTTGCAAATATCCTAACCACGTGTTGTTTATCTCAGAAATAATTCTTTATCCTTGATTTCCAAATCAGAAAAGTATCCCTAAGCTTATTAACTTTCATCTCCCCTAACTCTGTTCTTTCCTGAGTAGCAGTTGACATTGCTACCTCTACTGCAGGAGAGGCCAGGAACCCTAAAACAAGACTAGGTTTCCATACGTGAGATGAACCGTTTTGTAAAAGCTTTTATCCCACACCATACCAGTGTGGACGTCTGCCCAAGAGAACACAAAATGGATTATGCACCTGAACAACTCAGGAGGGCAGAGAAGCAAGAGATACCTCTCAGGTGCCCTGGCATTCTCCATAGCAGTAACACAATGAAGATAGCCAAATAAAACGTCTCAGAGGTCTTATAAAGTCTTGAAAACTGATGTTGTTAGTGGTTTCTTTAATAAAGGATTCTATACCATCCTTTGCTAGGGCTGAGAGCATGCCTACCAACCAGAGAATGTGAAAAATATTCAAGTTACAGTTTGAGTATTATCAACTTCATTTTTACACCATTACTTATGGTTTATTCATTGTCAGCATCCAAAGACCCCTGCAAAGAAGAAAAACCAACACATCCAGTAAAAATAGAACATTTGATACGCTTTTCCACTGAGTATTACAGGAAAAAAGCCTTTTAATTTGCTAAGTATAGTAATAGCTGAGTCTGACTTAAAGTCGTTGCACTATAATGCTAAAACACCTTCTGTGCTGTAAAATGTTGCTCTTTTTGAGCTCATTCTGGGGGCAGAAGTTCTTGAGATTCTACAGAAACAAAATTCCTAAGGATGCACTGGGATGATGAATCTTAATTTAACAGATTTGCCTTGTAGGCTTTTGCACCTTATGTTTTGACTGAAGTTTTTCCTGAGATTCACAAAGTTTTATTGCCTGTGCAGAGTTTTATCTATGAATGTCGGTGCAATCACTGCTTCACCCTATCAGTGTTCACCAGCTGGGGTGGTGGGTCTCAGTCACACCGCAGCTCAGCTGACCTTGGGATGGATTATCCCGAGGTGCCTTCAACCCCATTTGTTCCACGATCCTATTATCGGGTAATGGGATCTTTCTTTTGCAATCCAAACAGCGCAACATGTGCATGGTGGGGAAAGACTTGTAAACAATGCATAGTTTTCCTAGGGTTTTTATATTAAAGAGCAAAACAAGTCATAAAACAAGCTCAGACTCATCACAGATGTGCGGACAGCCCCATGCCTGGGCTCTGAGATAGGGCAACAATCAGAGAGTGGGTCAGGCTGGAGGGGACCACAGTGGGGCATCTGGTCCAGCCTCCCTGCTCAAGCAGGGTCAACCCAGAGCACATAGCACAGGATTGCCTCCGAATGGTTCTGGAGTACCTCCAGTGAGGAAGGCTCCACGGCCTCTCTGGGCAACCTGTTCCATGCTCGGTCACTACACAGCAGAGCAGCTCTTTCTCATGTCCAGGCAGAACTTTGTGTGCACCAGTGTCTGCCTGCTACCTCTTGTCCCACTGCTTGGTACCACCGGGAACAGCCCGGCTCCATCCTCCTGGCACCCCCTCCCCCTTTAAATACTTATATATGGATAAATCAGGGTCCATAGGAAAAGGGAGCGGGATGAGCAGCTTTGAGCCGTGAGGTGGGATGGATCGTTTGGCTTTGTATTCGTTGCTGACTATCAGTCCGGATAAGAGCCGGTCCTGCTGCTGCCCCTCCCGAGGGCAGACCGGCAGCACCCAGCGCCGGCGGGGCTGAACCCCGAGGGGCTTCCCAGGATCCCGGCAGCGGGAAGCAGCGGGAAGGCGAGACAGGCCAGGAGTGGACGAGGATCTCGGCTCCTGCACCCCCCCTGCGGGTACCCCATTGGTACAGCCCAGCCCGGCGCTTCCCCGCCCCGCCGAGCAATGGAACCTCCCGCGCGCGGAGCCGTTTAAATTCGAGCCCCTCAACGGCTGCCCCTCCCCGGCAGGTGCCCGGGGCTCGCGCCCGGGGGCGTTACGAGCCGCGTCCTTTCCGGCCCCATTCACGTTCCGCTCCCGCTGTACCCTCATTTCCAACCCCATTCCCGTTCCAGTCCCGCTGCGCTACCGCCATCCCGCCCCCCGCCCCAAAACGCCTCGCCGCCGCCATGCGCACGCGCACACGCGCCCGCCGCGCATCCCGCCGTGCACGCGCTGCCCGCGCCCCTCCTTTCTCCCCTCCCGGCGTGGGCGGTACGCGCGCGGTCGCGCGCCTCTGGCGGGGCGGGGGCGGTGCCGCGCGCGCAGCAGCCTCAGGGCCGGCGGCGGGAGTGGTGGCCCCGGTGCGAGGCCTCGGTCCGCCCGTCCGCAGCCCCGTGGTCCCTGCTCCGCGCTCCCCCGGCCGAGCCTCCCCTCTGTCCTCCCGTTCGCTGCCTCCCCTCTTGGCCGTGAGGCGAACCCGGCGCGCGCTGCCCGCGACGCCGCTGCGCCCCAGGTGAGGGAGCGGGCGAAGGAGAGAGCGAGCGGGGAGCGCACTCGCTTCCCCTCCCTCCTCAGCGCCTCCCCGCCGCTCCCGGCGCCGAACCCCGCCGCTCCCTGATTCTCTTCCCCTGGCGGAGCCAAACAGCCCCTTCCCAAGATGGGCTGCACGCTGAGCGCCGAGGACAAGGCGGCGGTGGAGAGGAGCAAGATGATCGACAGGAACCTGCGGGAGGACGGCGAGAAGGCGGCCAGGGAGGTCAAGCTGCTCCTCTTAGGTAAGGGATGCCGTGAGAGGAGGCTCTTCTTGAGGCAGCCGCTTCCCGAAGCTCCCTCGCCTGCCAAGGGGTATAGTTTTATAGGTACTCGCCGAGCTGGGCGGGAGGCGGTGCTGCCCTCGGACCCCGGGGTACGTGCTCGGGGCCCTTCGGAAGTTTTGGGGTGGCGGGAGGCACAGCGGCTCCTTGGCGCAGATGGGCGCCTCGGCTGCTTGAGGGATTCGAGGCAGCGCCCCGGGGAAGCGGCACGGCGTGGTCTGTCCGGGCCCTGACTTCTACAGGAAAGGGATAACGCCTGAAACTTTTGACCTGGATTCTCTGTTCCTCTGTTGAAAGGAAGGAAGTGTTACGTTGGGGGGATATTTATTCTTAATGTTTCTTGTAGACCCGAACATGTCCTAAACTGTTGCTATGAGAGCGAAGTACAGAAAGTGTCAAAAGAACAAAAGGCAAAGCACCATTGAACTTTTTGCATTGATTTTTGGTGTTGGTGTTTTTTCTTTTTCTTTCTTTTTTTTTTTTTTTTAATTTTGTAGAACTTGCTTGTGTTACTGAGATCTTACAACGGGAAATACCACCTTGATGGAGCTACTACATGTGTAACATAGTTACACATAACGTGCCATCATGTGTTCTCGAGTTCTGCTTGCAAGTACTTTAAGTTTGCCTTTTTGTGTATTTTAAGATATCCTTGTGTGTAAAGATAAGTAAGATAGGATTATTTTTAAAATGACTAGAAAAAAGGAAGTGAGGATTTTAATTAGAATCCATTTGTTCAGGACTAAAACTACCGTAGGCTGGGGACAGTTGAATGCTGCAAGATTTGCATAGAATTAATGTTGTAGGGAGTTTCACAGTACATTCTGTGTATCTGAACCAGGCTGGATCCCTCTAATAGTGAGTTAAAATAGCTGTTGAGTTGCAGCTTCCCTCTCAGAGGTGAAGTTTCGGGCAAACTTTTTAAATGATGCGCTATTTCTCACTCCTCTCGACATTGATTTTGCTCTCCTACAGTGCTCTGTTTGCTACAAATGTAGTAGACCTCTTAAATAACTTTCTGTTGCTAAATTCTAAGATGGCTCCAGAAAGGGACAAAAGACTGAGCAACTTTCATTGTAGATGAAGAAATGAAACCTAGTAAGGGAAAAACAAAGGTCCTAAAATGTGTTTATAGATTTAAAATGTTACTTGTGAGATAAACCAGAAACAAAAGCTTTAATTGTTTGTTTTCCGGGAAGTGTTAGGTTTTAGGCTGGTACTGTGCCTAGTCCTGTACACCTTTTGAGTCCTCAGATTGTTGTATGGAAGGTTTTCATGTATGTGATAACAGTAATTATGCAGAAAATGTTATTGCCTTTTTAGAAAGTGGCAAAGTAATGCTTTATGTGTCGTCTGGCAAGGCATTTGAAGTTAATTTTCAGTGTTTTGCTCTTCTGTATGGAACTTGTGGTGCCTGTAGTTTGGTACTTGTTTATATATTTTTCATAATTCTTGGATACAGATGAAGTCTGTTTAAAGATGCTTTAAACTTAAGAATAGGTTTCCTCACTATTTTAGTGCTCTTATGTACCAAGTCCTATATTATGAGCTTAAATTTCATAAATTCTGTTTCTAATGCTGGAAGGCCTTTCTGCTGGGCTCTCGTGAGATCTAAGACTATGGAATAAATGGCCAAATACATGTGGGTTCTCACAGTGTTCTGAGCAGCAGCTCGGTTGGGTTAGCGTTCCCCTCTCCCCTACTAAAAAGAGGTGTGAAGGCTGGCAGCCTGGCTTCTCCTGGGACCAGTGTTTGCATGATTGTTTAAACAAAGATTACTAAATGTTTAGTGAACTCTGGATGAGGTTTTGTGCATACACCCATGGATGTGTATACGTATTTCACATGTTTTGGAATGAAAGTTTTTCTGTTCCTTGCAAGTCTGTCAGATGTCTTGAATGTGATATGAATGCTTTATCTGATGACAAAACTATTTAAAGTTACTTCCACTAGAGTTACTTTCTTCTCACCACTCACTTTTCCAATTGCTTGTTCAGCCCACATGTCACAGTTTGTCATCTACTTGGTTGTACTCCTACATCTATTTATGGGTTTGTTCTGCTAAAAAGATACTGAAATAAAAGGAAAAGTACAAATTGTGGTCTGCTGCCAGTAAAATGCAGTGTGTGAGCAGCATCTGAAGCACCTTGTTTATGTAGAAAAAGGTCTTGTAGCTGTATACCAATTATTATTATTATTGACCCAATAAATTGGGTTTATTGCAGCATATATAAAAATTGTATTTTTGCATGGTGATTAGAGAATCCTACTGAAGCTTGAGCTAGAATGCTCAATTTAGGGAAGATGTGTTCATAAAATCGGTCTATTTCTAGACTGGAAATTTAATTTATTCCATTATATGCTTTTCTAAATTTTTTTCCCCTAAACCAGGAAATTGCAGGGATTTAATTGAGAGAGATGTGGCACTGCTGTACCTGAACCATCACTGTGAACAATATCACTGATCCATGTTAGATTTATATTTTGTTGTCCTGTCTCTAGGAGTAAGCAGATACATTTAATCTGTGCAAAATGCTATTGACCTGGATTGTCTAAGTTCTTTTATCATATGTGTAAATTGGTTCATCACTTCATAAAATTTTGAATGCAGGTCATTAGGAATAAAAGTACTGGATTCTAAACATTATCCATGTATAGTTATTTTAACCTTGTAATTCTATGCACTTTGGTGTGCTGTCTTAACAACAGGAGAGCCTTTCCTGGAAAATTTCTGAGAAGAAGCATTCTTAGAAGTAAGCTGAATTTGAGCTTATAGTTGGTAAGCCAGATGGAAAATGCTTGTTTATACATGTGATTAGATTATTTTTATCTTTTAAAATCATTACATAAACAAGCTTATTTACTTTAATACTATTTTCAGTCAATATGTAACAAAGAAATACTTAAATTTCATGAGAACTCAGCAAAAAATATAAGTGCAGTATAGTATATTGGCCAACACTAAAAGTTCAACATACAAAAGTATATATTTTTTGCTAAGCACTTTATTTGTGACAAGTTGACAGTTCTTAAACTTCTGTGTCCTAATTGAAGTAGTATTTTCTTTTCTTGTATTTTCTGTTGGGTTTTTTTAATAGGTAAACTCATATACTTAATGTAAGATTTTTAAAAACCAGTTTATATTTTGGGTGGCTTCCAGGTAGAGAAAGCAGTAGACCCAAGTTGTTTTTTTCTTCCATGGTTCCTCATCTTTCAATATTCAACAAATAAAAATTCTAGTGATGATTGCAGAATGTGTGTAATCCTACTCATGTTGGGAGGTGATGCTTCTTAGTGACCGATCTGTGGGCTGCATTAATAGACACGTGATCCCGGTCAGGTGTGCATCTGCAAGTACATTTCTGTTGAAATAGCTAGAGCACATAAGACTGAATTTATGCCAACTGCAGGAGAACAGCCAGTACCTCATTTAGCAGAATGCTTTTTGGTATGAGGTTAACTCATCAGGTTTTATGAATACATTCAAACTGGCACCATGCGTTTATAGGATTAGCACTTTGTCTTGTGAATTATCACATTCTTCACCTAATATAGCAAATTTGGTGTTAAGGTTCTTTGTATCTTGAATGAAAAAAGCAATAGATAAGTCTTAAACATTCTCTAGGCATGGATCCTGCCATCTAGGAGGTCACAGGCCATTTATTTGACAGCTGTAATTCTGTGTCTCCTTCCTGGATAATCGCGCTTCTAGATTTAGGTTCAATGGATACCTTCATCCTCATGACCAGCAGAGCCGCTTTTCTGTTCCTGAATAGATCCTTGTGATTCATAGCGGACCGTGTTCATGTCATGCTCGTAAAAGATAAGTGGCATTTAACTTAAGGCAGTACTGCATTTAGTCTTTTCCATTGCAGCTTCCTGTTCCTTAAGACGGTAACTAGAACAATTCTATTTAGTTGTTTTTCTAACTCTTCACATCTCAGGCATCTTCTTCTGTCTGTTTTTCTTTTGTTACAGACCTGCATCTTTCTGTGTGCTCAGTCAAACTGACTCCTGCTGCATGCTCATCTTTTCAGCAGCATGATCCTCACAGTGCTTGGCAGTACCTGGCTTCCTCCAGACCCCATTGCACATTGGACTGAAAAAATACATCAATGCTGTTTGTACCATTACTTCTCTTGCCTTTCCTCCAGAGTATTCTCTTTCTCCACACTTGCAGACAAGAAAGACTTTAGAAGTCTGAACTTAAGGGAGGTCTCAGAAAAGCCTTGTTCTCACAAACAAGTATTGCACATTTCAGAGATGTTGACCTCATCTTCATAAATTATGCCAGCCTAATCTAAAACGTTTCTAACAAAATATTTCCTGTCATGCCTTCAGACAACTATCTACAGATGTTTATGACGTTCACCTCTTATTTAAAAGCTGATTTTGATTTATGATACCTAAAAGAGAAGTGTTTAATGTTTGGGTTTGTGCTTGTTGGTCTTGTCTTTTTTAGTGTGAACACCACCGCCTCCCATTCCTGCCTGTCTGCTTAGATTTAGCAGCAGTGCTGAACTGGGAGCTCTCTTGCATTTTAATATGGCACAGTTGGACTCTGCCAATCAGGATGTTATTTGTATGGAGTTACTAGATTCTGATAGTGTAATAATCCCCCTTGATTTTGTGAAAGGAGTCTCAGGGATGTGCAGAAAGCACAGTCATTTAGTTATGGTTGTGTTTGTACAATTGCAGTTTGGGTCCTTTTATGCTTGTCGCCTTCTATTTGAATGTTGGTGTAAAAGTTTACAACATCATAATATCGGTCTTTAATGTGTGTGTAAACTTCAATATAAATTGTCTTCAGTGATTTCAGGTCTTGTGTTGCATTATTATAATTCTTCTTTATAAAATCACTGTTTATGATTATATCATGATTTTAGTTCTTTAACATTCTAAAGACAAAATTTACTTCAGTACATACTGTTTTAGAAAGGGTTAAAGAGAAACTGTACATTATGTGCTATGTTGTGATACCAGTAGCTTTTTTAAAATATTAAAAAGTCTAGTTATGGATACATAAAAAGTAGTTGTGAGGTACCAGATATTAAGGGATTTTGTAATATTTTGAGAGTTAAAAAACATTTTAAACTTGAGAAATGGTTTTTCTTCAACTTTTCTTTCAAAAACAATATAAAGTTGCTTCTTTTTTTTTTCCCCCCTCGTTCTGAATTGGAGGCTTCTAGTAAGGTAGTTTTTGGTAAGCTGTCCACTCCCAGCAGCAGTGGTGCCTCAAGACCACTCATAAATTCTGTAATAATCTATGATGTAATTAGCATCTTCCTACTTTTTTCTGGCAGCACAGTTTATTGTATCATCATTGTTGTATACACGACAGTTGATTCTGTCCTGTAGATGATATTACCAGAATGACTGTGCATTTCAGCTAACCTCCTTCGGTGAAATTATTTTTAACTCGCATCAGAACTAGAGTTTACAGTACAGCTCCCTGCATAGTTGTGTTGGCACTACTTGAACTTGGGGCTTTGTGCTATAGTTAGTCTGTAGTGATTTATATACTCATATTGCCAAAGTGGGTTCTTCTTTTTCTGACACATTTTACCCTTTAGTTGTTTTGGTCTTCAGGGAAGGAATAATTGAGTAGCCAGCACATCCTAAAGTCTGGCTAAATAATTTGAAACCAAGCCATGAGTCTGGCTCAGAGGGCATAAAATTCTGAAGTCAGTTTTGCTGTCTAGCTGATGGATGTATGCAGCGTTTCCTGTAACATGCTATCTAGCAGATGTGGTGCAGCAAAACTGGATATAGAAAAGAGGTATTTAAGATGTTCTGTTAAGTGTGAGGGTGGTTTTTTTTTTGCCCTGGAAACACTGAAATAAAGATCTTAACTGACTTGATAATTAGCTATTAAAAGTTTGGGGTTTTTTTCCCAAGACATTTATAGGAGAACGTGTATTAATAAAAACTTCCTATTCTGAATCTTAGTCATTGTCCAGCTTTTACCTAGGTTTGCTGTTCTGTTTATTCCACTTGTTTGCTCAGTGCCCTACTGTTACCTCAGGCTTTGTGTAAATTACACAATTATTCTGTAAATGGAACTTGGTTGGCTTTACCTGAGTGATTTTGTATCCGCAAACTATTGAAGTTGGTAAGGTATATAGAGTAGTTGGAAAAATCAGAACTTTGGATTTCTGAGAGTGAAAAGTTTTGAGTGCACTGTTGAGAAAAATCCAGTTTTTGCAGTGGCTTAACTTAGTGACATTTCTGAGTGGAAGGATAATTAAGATTTTGAAATTAGACTGGTAAGACAAACATAAACTGGTTTTGTTGAGACACTTTTGTCTACTAGGAAGGTATGCTTCTGCAGTAAGAGGTTTGAACTCCTCTTTTCTTAATGCTAAACATTTTGTTCTCCTGGACCATTAAGTAGGAACAGACAAGACAAAATATGATTTCTTAGTGAGGACGGGAAGTAAAGGAGTGATTCTGTAGACTACCCATGTTTGTGACTGTTCATAGTCCTTCTACAGTATAGGTGTATGAAGTATTAGAGTTGGGGACTTGGAAGATGTTTCCCATCATCACGGCTTTGGCCTTAGTGTTTGCAAAGCTGTGGAGCCAACTTCAGGGTCTCTGGAGTTCTAAAGCTTAAAGCTTATAGGCGTTAAGTATCACCTCAAGTCACAGATACCCATATACACCAATCCTTGATTTGAAAGTGTGTTGCCTGTTGAGGTTAGATTTTGACCTTTGTTTCTTTTTGGTTTAATTGCTGGCTACCCCTTCCCTTGAAACATACTTCTGTGTTATTTTTTAAAAGTTACTCTTGGTATAATTCTTTTAGGATCTCAGCTGATGGGGCTAATTGACATAAAGCAGTTAAGAACCAATTCTTTAAACAGAAGATTTTTTAAACATGTGATAAGCAAATAAATTCTTGTTAACCTTGTGATAAGCAAGTAGATTGGTCTTCTGGCTTTGGTAGTTGAAGGGTCATTGAAGCTTTAAGAAAGACCACTTCTGGTATATTTTGGTAACAACTTGATAATCAAGTTGCTGTGTTGACTTATAGATGTATGCTTACATGGGTGCTCTGTATTTATATTTACCGATACATGTAAACTTCAATATAGTCTGTACCTATAAAATTGATACTGGAATTAGAAAATACTTTTTGTAAAGCAACTTATTGAAAGGAATCAACAGCATTCAAATATACTATGCTTCAACTTCTGAAATAGACTGTATGTCATTACTTTTTCATATATTCTTCTTAGACATGTAGGGTTGCCTTTGTAGTGAGTAATATACTTAGTAAAGGTACCTGATTAAATCTTTAGTGAAATATAACAGTATCTAGGCAACCAGAATGTACGGGAAGTCTTTACAATCATTGCTCTAAGCTGATTGCTTTTATAGAAGTAATCAATGTACTGTAATGAAAATTCCTGTTGAAATGGTGAAGCAGGTTTATAATTAATATTGTCTAGAATTTAATATGACCTGTTTCTTGAAATGAGACTACTATTGGAATCAAATGGCTATCTGTAATCCCATCTTCCTTTCTCAAAGTTGGTAAAATAATTTTTTGCATACAACTTCGGAGTTTTTTTTACGTGGATG
The DNA here is from genome assembly GCF_000738735.6 of Corvus cornix cornix. NCBI lineage: Eukaryota > Metazoa > Chordata > Aves > Passeriformes > Corvidae > Corvus > Corvus cornix. The sequence goes on along the minus strand of NC_047057.1, from coordinate 10,286,999 downwards.
AAGCTGTTGTAGTTGTTTGGATCATAATACAAGTTTTTATCAACCACAGTTTTTAGGACATTTTGAATCTCTGGGCTTTTTTAATAGTTTCTAGTAAAACTCAAGGGGTTCTTGCCTACTTTCTAAATCTGTATCGGAATGCTGGAACTAAGTAGTGGATGTTGTTTTATAAGCAGCAGAGCTAGTCTAGAAGCTCTGTCTCGCTAAAAGGGGAGTGCTCTTGCAGCATCTGGCTGAATGGCTTTCCCTTCTCCCTGTCACTTTTAAGTGATTAATTCAGTTTTTTGCTGGTTAAGTAGTCAAACTGGCTGTCCTGACTGGACTTAAGTTTTCTGCTGGAGTGGTCAATTCACCTGGTATTTCATAATGGTCTGATGAATCTGACTAAAACCATGATGAGGAGCAGAGATATGTGCTGTATGCAGATGGAGTGCTGGAAATGCAGAGTTAGCAGGTGGAGGGGAAAATGGGTGCAGAATAGGATGCTTTCAATTTCTGTATTTCTGTGTCACAGTTCACTGTAGAATTGGATTAGGAATAATGTGAAATTGTGTTCACCTGCAAGGTCCATTTGGTAGACATGTTAAACTATTTAAACCCCACTTTTTTAAGGATTCTTTGCTGCAATAGGAGATAGAGCCAGTCTACCTTAAGGAATGAGCTGATTGCAAGTTAGAGGTAAGAGTTTCTTTTCATTTCAAATCCAGGGAGTCTCAGGTTTGTGCTTCCTCATGCTCTTCTATTTTATAGATTGTAGGCTTGACTAGGAAGAATCCTCTTCTACCTAGCTCTTGGTGAAGAATGCAAGATGGTAGTGGGCAAGAAGTACAACTGCCAGCCCAGTGTCCAAGCAGTAGAGAATGGAGGCAACAGTAAAGTTGTAGTAACATTAAAATAGAATACAGTGTGAATGCAGTATTGGAATGCAGTTTTAAAACTTGCTATAACTGGAGATATGGGTCTTGCAATAAAAAAAATTTGGAATAAACCAGACAATTGTTTTGAGCATTTTTAGAGTTTATTTAATGAAGTGTTACTTTGAATTCTCGTTGCTTTCAAGTCTATCAGTAATGTTTTATACAGTGGTGGACTGAAAATAAGTTGCTAAGTCTCATTGAAGTGCTGTCTGTATCCTTGATGCGTTTAATGTTTCTTGAAGCATTTTGAAAGTGGATTTCCCCGCTGTATGCAGATCCTTAATAAATCCGGTAAACTCTTGGCAAAACCATTATGTACTTTGTAAAGCATATAAATGCTTAAGCATAAAGCTCTTAAATCATTGACAGGGATTCCTTCTAATATGCTTTAGGGCTGCAGTGTTAGCTAGCAAATGCTGTTATCTAATTCCTAGATGAGGGTCTATTTACACCCTTTTCTCTATCTGTTGTTCTGGAACATAGAAGTGTTCAGAAGTGATCAGTCTTTGATTACATACTTGTTTGAGGCCTAACAGGCTGCTGTTTATGTAGGTGTCTGTCCTGTTCCTTGCTTCTGGGATTACTGGGTGCAACTGTGTTTTGGAGGGGGTTGAAATTTTTACACACTTTAAAGATGTCTCAGTTTAATATGAGACCAGTTAAATACAAATTCTGTTTAAACAATAAAAACCCAAAATAGCCAGATTTTTTTTTAAGTGCTATTCACCCTACTTGAGGGTAGTTTTGTGTGCAAAATGCATGTACATGTAACAGAAAATATGGTTGACTATGCTCATGAATTTTCTTTCTTGCTTCAAATACAAATAGGAGTTCTGAAAACGTTTGTAATTGAAAAAGATTGTTCACTGATATCTAGGATCTTTTTACGTTTTAATCTCTGTCACTTTAAGTCCATCCAGATTCTGGTGGAGTTGGAGACGTTGAAGTGAATTTAGGTCAACTAACAATATGCTTATTCTCCTTATTTTTGTAGATCTTAGTCCTTGAGCTACAGGATGAAAAACACTTTGAAGTTAGGTGTGGATGAATACTGAAAATTGACATGAACTGAAGTTTATTGCTTTGTTTCTACAATAATGGGACAGCTTTTAGTGTAATTGCATTTTCCCTGGTGTAAACTTCAACAGTACCCATTTATCACATTTGCAACTAATGCCTTGGTGTTATGTGACAAGTAGAGCTTTGAATAAAATCAGCTGAGATTTACATGAGAGATCTTCTTCCTGTTTTGATAGAAATGCACACACAGTTTTCTGGTTGTCCCAACTCTTTGCACAGTTATATAGTTATATGAGGTAGCTGGGACAGTAGGTTCTGTCAAAATTGTAGGTAATACAACAGTAGTGTTGTTCTGAATTGGAATTGTAGCCTGCAATGAAAATACGTTGTTATTCCAAGTTCTTTTGTTCTTTTGTTGTATCTCTCTGCCAGAACAACCTGCATAAAGTATGCCTTTGTTGTAGTGGGAAATTTTTTGTAAAGCATTTTTCATTGTGATTAATGATAGCCTGCTTAGTTAGCTTGCTCTGTTATCTCTGAACCTGCCATCTTTACTCACTATATTTATAGCATGGTGCACAGTAAAAGGCCGTGAAGGCCAATCACACTGTGGAGACCAATGTCAAGGCATTCTGGATTTCTAGAGGTTTATTAGATATGTATTTGAAAGTCTGGATGAGGCATGCTGTACTCTGTTGGCAGAAATTGATGGTAACTCTCTTGATAAACATTTTAAGAGTAAAGGAATTAGTTCTTTGTTGGAGCAGTCAGCATTCGTCTCCTGGATTGGGCTCATATACAATAACCGCAGAAACATGTTCAAGAAGGTCTTTAATCATGTTCTTTCATATTGTGATTTTAAATTATGTAGTAATTGTTTCTGAGCATACTACTTTGGTTGGAAGAAGAAAGCCACTTTAATTTTTTTAAGCAGCAAATTTAAATCTTATTTCAGTTTTGCAGAGGAGTTCAGTTATTTGCTATATTGAAGTTCCATTCGAAATACTAACAAGCTTTTGGACTTTGAATTTTGAAGAACTTCCCAAGTATTTTAGATGATTGTAGTGTGGATGCTGGCCTATGATACATTTAAGTAATCAACTGCTAATCTTATCAAGCTGATATTGACCCCTTAGATAAACCTGAAGCCACAAATGTTTAGCTGCTGGTATTGTGGCATGTACTTGTTGGGCACCAAGCATGATTACCAAGTGGTTTTCATCTCCAAATGTGCTTTAACACCTGTATTTAATTTCTGGCATAAGTTCCTGGCATAAGAGGTTTATTTCCAAACCTTTAGGTCTCAGCTTGTCATGGTCTTGCTGGGTTTGGCACTTCACACAAAGGACGCTATGTTAATTGAAGGAAAAACTGCAATGGCACTGTCCCTGTCCAAGACAATGGTACTGGTGTGTAGGAGAGCTCCTGCACATTCTTTACATAGGTCTTTTTTAAGTAGCTTCACTTTCAAGGTACTGCATTTCCTTTTGAATGTTTCACAAAGTTTCTGAAATATGACACTTGGCATTGTACTGGTGCTCTTCTTTAGAGTGAGACAATGAGTCCCCAATACAGTTATGGTGTAAGTGATACACATAATGGTAAAAGGGTTCCTACTATGTAGCTAGTAACTTGAAACAGCTGAGGAATATAGAAATGTTATTGAAAAGCTAGATAGAATTTGTATTCAAAAGCTGCATGCATTTAATTTTGTGTGGTACATAAAATCGCACATAATTTCTGCTAAGGTGTCTGCTTTTCACATGATTGAATTCTAGCAAAAAGAACATTTCATAAAACTTTTGTCATAAAAAGATATGAAGCACTGGTTGAAAATTAAAAGTAGCTCAAAACTCAATTCATACTTCTAAAGATAAAGATGTGAATAGAAGGTACCTTAAGGTTTGCAAAATGGAGTCTGTGCCCTCCTTGTTTCACTGTAAGATTGATTTTTAGAATTCATTGGGTTCCAGAAGTTATACTGAATGTAAACCCATACTTTCTCCTTGTTTCAATACTAAACTAATTAACAGTCTTTATTACTTGCTTCTGCGTTTGCTCTAGTAGCAGCCTAGGTATTTAAGAAACTCAGAGCAGTCTATTAGACATCTAGACCTTAATAAACATACAGGAAGCTACCACGAGTTAATACTTGAGGTAACATTTTATAGTAACAGTTTTCTTAAATGATGTTTTACGTATAATATATTGACTATTTTATCGTATAGTGTTGATTTCAAACATCTACTAAGAGCGGTACTGGAGACCTAGGAAAGAAATAATTAGTTGTAATTAATTCTTGTTTTGTTAAGGGATTTACAAAAGTGGCGGTGGCATATGGGTGTAAATGATGCTGCTTCTGTAGGACTAAGCATGCAGCTACTGAAACCTTGAGAATTATCTCAGATCTTTTATCTGAGTCAGTGCCATAATTTTAGAATCTGTCACTTCTCTGCTTTGAACCAGGGATGTAATCTGGGATTCATGCTCTGTTACTACATGGCTAAGTTACTGAAATATTTTCTGCCAGATACTAATCATACAGATTCTTAATTCGTTGAAAGTTTCCTGGCACATTCAAATTCCAGTAGCTGTGGACATTCCAAGACTAATGCCACATTAGAATTAAGGGGTTCTATCCACCTTTGGTTGACCGTATGAAAACAGGAGCGGGAAAAAGGTTGTAAACCTACCAGGGTCAGCAACTGCCCCAGAATTAGAAGAATACAGGATGGTGGTAGATAAACTTCAAAGAGGGGGAGTGGACAAAATAGGAAAATTCAGACAGATAGAGTGTGGCTTTCAGAGAATGTTTCATTTGGTGTTCAACCTGTCCAGAGTGTGTTGTAGCAAAGTTTCCACTGTGGGTTTCTTGTACTAGCATTGTTGTATTTTGGATATAGTAACACTGATTAGCAGCTTGCATTCTAATTTAAATCTCATGTCTGGTAATGTGTCATGAAGTGATAAATTTAAGAGATTATACTTCCAAGCTACAAAGCCATGTGTTTTTGTAGGAGATTACTGACCCCATAGCAGAAAGAGTAGAAATCACTGGGTATTTAGCTTGTACTGTGACTAGTGGCAGCTGTGGCACCATACAGCTTGTGCCTTCTGCTGTGAAATACAAGTGTCTGATAGAATTGATAAGAAGGTTGGGGGGAGAGAACTTTACAGTTCCTGAATCCAAAAATTTACAAATCAATATGTTTTATTTTAAATTTCACATGTGTCTCTATGCTTAAATTAATATGGTGTAAGTGTCCTGTTCCACATGCTGAAAAGCTGGCAAACACCCGTTGAAAGTTTTAAATTAATTGCTCTTGTCCATACTTGAACTCTCTTCTGGCAACATAAAAGGCTGTTCTACTTTTTTGTGGATTCTGTTCCTTTGTCTGACTTACTTGGTGTTATTTCAAAGCCAGCCCAATTTTTTCTCTTTAGTTTTTATATAATGCTTAAGTTACTTTAATTTAGTCTGTATTTTTTTTTTCTGTGTTAATATTACAAGGAGTATATTTATTCTATTAGAAATAGTTGTATTTGACAGTTGGTTTCCTCCAAAGAGGGATACTGTGAACTTGAAGTTTTCCTTGCTTTTTACTTTGGTATTTGATTTGTTTCTTTAGTAACCAACTAGCAAATGTGTCGTAACTTAGAAATCTTACTATGAAGGTTTCAGCCCTTCCAAGCAGCGGTTTCAGTACTTGGGTGCATAAAACATTTGTTCCAGAAATTTGTAGTTCTGGAATGCTTGCTATGTAGGCAGTGTGTGGGATAATAAATCGTGAGACACTCTAAGTAGTTTAAAGTAACATTTTTGCTTACCTGTTAATTTTAATCGAATTATTAAATGCTTCAATTCATTTGTAACACAGATTTGCTCCATTTGGAAAAAATATTCAATCTAAGATGGTATTTGCTACAATTTCATAGTAATGAGTCATAGGGTGATAAAATCATTTAGGTTGGAAAAGAACCTTAAGATTGGGTCCAACCCAATCTTTTAAATTTTTTTAAATTTTTTCTCCTGTGATTGACCAAATCACAGCTTGGAGAATCAAATATTGGTTTAGCTGTTTCTTAAATTTATTTGAGCTCTGCTGACCTTACTTGGTTCCTTCAGGAGGAAGATTCAGTGAGACTGATCTGTTAAATGGTTTTTTGGTTGGGTTTTTTGAGCATGAAGATGCTTTGATTTTTTTCTATTTCCGAAGTTGAAAGCTGGCTTTAAGAGAAAAATCATAATGCAGCTTAGTTCTTATTTAGCCGAGCGTCAGATTCACCATGCTGTGGATGGTACGGTAGGGTTAGTCACAGGCCTGGGTTTGTGTGCTGGCTCTGAATTCCTGGAGTGTTGTCAGAATTCATGCTGGATCCAGGTAAATGACTGCTTTGGATAGCACAGTATTTGCTGTGACATACTGACATGTGAAGGTGGAGCCTAAGTATTACACTTTGAGGCAGAAGACCCTTCAGATTATAGTAGAATCTATGGGGAAAATGTGAAATTTTGCTATTTAGGTTGGATGTGCTTTGCTCCCATAAATACATAGCAAGCAATAAATAGCATCCTTTACTAGATGATTGAGGAATATACAATCAAGTCTGTCTAAATTTAGGTAGTGTTTGGTTGTGACAGTATAGCTAGCTCTGATATTTTATATGCAGCTGTCACATGTAATATTTAATATTGCTTGCTCCTGTCTAAAACCTTCTAAACCAGAGTTAGTTCTCATATTGCTATATGGGCAACTTATTTATGCTGAGATAAAGGAGGGAATTTTATAAAGTGTATCTGTCAGAAAACCTGGCAGAGTTCTGCATTCAGGATTGCAAAAATAATGAATTTCCTTTCAGTATGGGACAATGAGTAAGATGAAATTTTCCCATCTACTTTGCAAAGATTATTAGGAATGCTACAGTCATTTCAGTGTGCAGTTAAAGGAAAAACCCAAACCAAACACAACCATTTCTGTTTTCCATTAAATAACATAGGGGAATGCACCTTCCAGGAACTCACTGTTGATGTTAGGTACTCTGTAATAAATGACTTAATTATTCTTTATATGTATTATGGGTGGTTGTGGTTATGTTACTGAGAATGCTTTTATGATAATTGTAGGTATTTGGTACATGTGAATTCTAACACCATAGAGAAACATGAATATCTGACTCAAAAAATGAAGTAGAAAGTATATGACATAATTAAATTTTTGTACTGTAACTAGCCCTGACACTGACATTTTTGGTTAGTCAAATTTGATAAATTTTTAACAGAACATTTTATGAGGTTATGTAAATTAAATGCTGAGTATATTTCTTAATATCTCCAGAATTGCTGTTGAATGCAGGGGATATACCATCTTTAAATTATTTGAATAAAAATACTAATCCAAAGCAAATTATAGTAATTGCATTAGTAAAGCTAATCTTTTAACTTTTGTCACCTATTTGTGATTAAGTGCATAATTAGCTATTTTGAGATTCTTAACTTGATTTATAAATGCTTCAGATGTCTAAATAACAAATTACTTTAGTGCTGGTGTCTCTGATTTCTGTTTATATTAGTGTACTTCCATGGCAGCTCAGAATCTCAGAACTATTGCTGCTCTATAAAGAAACTTGCAGATTTATAAAAGACTCTTTTGCTTGGACATGAGCGAAAGATGGCAATCTAGATTGATGCTGACAGGCCTACTCTATTCCTTAGCTAGCTTAACTCCAAGCTCAATGGCTCCTCTTGGTGCCAGCACTCATTCTATGGTGCTGGAGGAAGGGAAGTGTAGCCACATAAGTAGCAGTGCTGGAAAGGATGTGGGACAGCTTTTAAGATGCAGTCTTAAATTGGGCTAAGCTTGTCCTGAATGTACATATTTATTTCTTAAGAGGAATATCCTAAAAGCATCACTGTACAGTATTCAAGTATAGAGATAGTCTGTTATACAGAAATTCAATACTTTAAGTTGGAAGAAACCTCTTAGAGGTCATCTAGTTTAGCCCTTGGCTAAAAGCCAGGCTAACATTAAAATAGGTAAGATTGCTCAGAGGCTTGTCCAGTTGAATCTTGAAGATCTCCAAGGCTGAGTTTCTGCCTCCTCTCTGTGCAGTACAGCCTCTTCCATGGAATAGGTTCCCTGCATGCCCTTCCCATATATCTCTGTGAAATTGCCTGTGCTAGAGGTTCTTGATTGCCTACGTCTCTTTGTTGTGTACGTCTGACAAGTTTACTTCTGCTTTAAGCTGTCTTATGTTATGGAAAGAACAGAAGCTTACAGATCATCTTCTCCCATCATCCCAATATTTGTAGGATTAAAATGCCCAGTTCCTTGTAGGTTTTGCTTGAATGTAATGTGTCATCTAAACAACTAAGTGACCTTTAACTGTTTTTTATCTAGTTTATCAGTATCTCATTTACTGGGCACCAAGGGGGAGGATTGTATACAGTGCTCGGATACAGCTTAATGAATGGTGCCTGCTGGGGAAGAGCAGCGTCCTTTGACTTGTCTGCACGTTTGCCACTGCAGCAGTGGAAGCTGTTGGCCAGGGTAAACCCAAACACCCACACAGCTGTGTGATCACTCTCCTCTCCCTTGGGATAAGGAAAGAGTAGAAGGAAGGCAAGAAGACTCATGGACAAGATAATGATGTTTTAATAGGGAAAGCCACAGCTTGCACACACTAGCAAAGCAAAAAGGAGAATTAATTCCTTCCTTCTCACTGGGAGGCAGGTGTTTGGCCACCTCATGGAAAGCAGGGCCTTGGCATGCATAATGGTTGTGTGAAAAGAATCAAAGAATTGTTTAGTTTGGAAAAAGCTTATAATGTTATTGTGCCCAACCAATAACCCAGCACTGCCAAGTCCACCACTAAACCATGTCCCCAGGTACCAGATCTAGAGTTTTTAAATACCTCCAGGGATGGTGACTCCACCACTTCCCTGGGCAGCCTGTTTCAATACTTGACAACCCTTTTGATGAAGACATTTTTCCTAATAGCCAGTCTTAACCTCTCCTGGTGCATCCTGAGGCCATTTACTATTGTTCTGTTGCTTATTACCTGGGAGACGACATTGACCACACTTGGCTACAACCTCCTTTGTGGTAGTTGTAGAGAGTGTTGAGGTCTCCCCTGAACCTCCTTTTCTCCAGGTTAAAAAACCCTGGCTTTGTCAGCTGCTCCTTATATGAGTTGTGCCCCAGACCCTTAACCATAACCACACTTCCAAAGGTTGTAACAAAAAAAGGTTTAGACAAACACTGTAACAACAAATGACTACCCCTCCTTCTCCCTTCCCTGAGTTTTTACTGCTGAGCATGGCATCGTGGTGTATGGAATATCCCTTTGGTTGACTTCGGCTGTCCTGGCAGCGTCCCTTCTCAACATCTTGTCCACACCCAGCCTGCTCACTAGGGGTGGGGACGTGGTGGAAAAGAGAAAATGCCTTGATGCTGCTCATGCATTTTTCAGCAACAAGAGAACTATCGGTTTCTCTTACTAATGAGTGTTAGCAACACTGGTTTAGCTACAAATCTAAAGTACAGCACCATAAGGGCTGCTGTGAAGAGAGTTAACTGTTCCAGACAGACACAGTGCAGCAGCCTGGAATGTGGTTGACCTTCATCACCACAAGGCCCCACTGCTGACTCTTGAGTTTGTTGAACCTCACAATTTTCCTAACCCATTAGTCCCAAATCTGAAGTGTTGGATGTGTTATTCTGTGCCACTTGCAGGACTTCACAATTGTCTCTGTTCACTGTCATGAGATTCCTCAGCTCAGTCCTCTAGCATGTTGAGGACTTTTGAATAGCACCTCTGTTCTCTAACACTGTAACTACTTCCTGGCCTTCTGGGCTGATACCAGCTGCAAACTGATGTTAATGCCTTTTGCCTTCGCTTTCAGGTCATTGGTGAAGATGCTAAACTGTATTAGCCCAGAATCGTCTCCTGGAGACTGTCTAAATGCATTTCAGTTAGATTTTTGAGCCACTGACACAAGCCTTTAAGTGTGGCTGTCTGGGCAGATTTTCAGACACCCCAAAGTTGGTACTTACCTAGCTTGGTACAAGAGATGCTGTGGGAGGTGGCATCAGAAGCCTTTTTAGATTCAAAGTAAATTACATCTTTTAGTGTCCTTCACCCCCAAACCCACCTGTTTCCTCATGAAAACTTACTAAGTGCATGTTGGCAATTCTCAGTAACCTTACTTTGTCCAAGATGAGGTTGACTGTCATGCTTCAGGTTCTTGCCCTTTTTTGGCGATGAATAAGTACAGCCTTTATCAGTGCTATTTTGTGGTCAGAGTTTTCTTTGGTTATATTGGAATTGGACAATGGGTGATCTCTTTGCATTAGAAATACCTGTAGACTGTATGAAGATTATGCTCACTTGTGCAGAGCTGTACTGAGAAAGGGCATCTTTGAGAGGGAGAATTCAGCACAAGTCGCAGGCAAACTGGGAGCGTGCTATCTAAAGGGATTAGACTGCAGCTCTAAGAGTTCCATGTATTTTTACAGAAAGAAGCAGACTAAAGATAGATTGTTGAGGTAGCAAAAACTGCATCTTTTTCCCTATCTGTTGACAGAGATACTGTTTTTCTGACATAGCTTTTGTTTTGTTTTGTTTTTGTTAAACACTAAAAATTATAGCGGGTTGACTGGCAAACCTCATGCCATCTGTTTTAACAAAAAGTAAGCTGACTTGGTTTATTCGTGCAAGGGTCAAAAGAGGGTTACAAGGACTAAAGCCTTGAAGAGTTTAAGGCGTTCATTTGCAACATGGGAGACCATTAATACAGTGTGAAGAATGGATTTTGGTTAGGTTTTGATTAAAAAGGCAGTTGGAAGAATTAAGCTTCAGATCCCTTTGAAGTTGAGCAATTTATCATCTGTTCGCATTAGAAACACGAGCAGACTGTGTGAAGATTATGCTCACTTCTGGTAAAAGGAGACTTTTTAGAACTGAGATTTGTTCTTAAAATGGCTTGATTTTGAAATTTTCTGCTGAAGATGCATTTCTATATTAAAAATCAGTTTGTAATGTGTTCTTTTACCTATTGAAGGTACTTATATTGGTTAGATACATGAAGTGTAGAATCAAAATGTATTTTCAAAGAATAGTAAAAGTCTAATGTTGAATTTTCATGCATTTATTTTTCAGGAGCTGGTGAATCGGGGAAAAGCACAATTGTCAAGCAAATGAAGTAAGTGTGGCAAAATACTGTGATAGAGAAATATTTTTTAATTTGATTAGAGAATTTATTTTTTTTTTCTTCCATAGGATTATCCATGAAGCTGGTTATTCAGAAGAAGAATGTAAACAGTACAAAGCTGTTGTCTACAGTAACACCATTCAGTCCATTATTGCTATCATTAGAGCAATGGGGAGGTTGAAGATAGATTTTGGTGATCCAATCAGGGCTGTGAGTATTGAAGGACATACACAGATATACAGCTGACATATCCATACTATTTCCTTCAGAAATCTTTGTAAGATACAGTGAAAACTAAATGCTTTTGGTCTTTACATGGCAAGGTGACCTGTGGAGAAATCAGCCCTGGGTTGATTCACAGCAACTATTTGGTTTAGATAGTATTTTCCAAATCCTGTCTAAATTTGGAGAACTAAACATCTGGGTCTTACGGAGTCCACAGTCATGTCTCTATTTGTATAGACTTGTGGGTTATTAGGTAGGTCATTTAAGTTAGACATCTTCACATTCCTTAAAAAATACTTTTAAAAAAAATAGCTTAAATAGGGAGGCATCTAGCTACTTCTGCACTGTACTGTCTGCACTTCTCTATTAGGTCATAGACACAGCAGTGCCTGAAACATTGCCAGCATCTGAGCTCGATCCTGTTTCATACTGATTTCCAGTGTTGAGGACTTCTATTTTGCTCAAAGAGACATGGGCATGGACCTACTGCTGGGATTCCATTTTTTTCATTATACCAATTTTGGGATTTTTCCCAAGAAATGAGACCTTTTCCTAAGCTTTTCTGCGCCTTTTCCATCTTATTTCATCTAATGTCCCACATGCAAAGCTCTGATGAGTTTATTTGCCATTCCACCTATTGGTATCTCCAGTCCTAACCCTATGCTCTTACCTGTGGTGACCCTGGTTATGTCCATGTGTGGTCAGGCAGGGAGATGCTCGGTCTATCTCCGTAAAATGCTCAGTTTACATGGTTTTACTTGTTGTCTTGTTACAAGAGTCTATACAGTCTGTGCTGCAGTGCTGAAATTGATGCCCAAACTTCTTAGTCTGAATAGCAGTTAAACTTGATTCAGGTTGTATGCTTTTATCTCCTCCCCTTAGAAGTCAGTGTCACAATGTGGAATGCTTGCCAGTACCAGTTTTGAAGCTGGAACTTGCCACATTGTGGCTGTCTCTCAGGAGAGATGGAGGAAGGGTTTTGCTCTTCGGGTATTGAAATAAGAGGCATATTTTGTCATAAATTCTTTCTATCACTTTAAGGTGGAATTACAGTTTGGGAGGAGAGGAGGGTCTTTAAAAATAAGAAACAGTATGTGGATTCTTCATTCTTGACAGTCTTGTATTCAAGATTTTATTAGTTGCTTGAAAAGCAATTAGTAAATGTTAGAGAGTATTCATTCAATAACCTTGTGAAATGCAGTATGTATGGTTGCCATAAGGAAGACATTTGTAAGATTATGTATAGTGAATCATAAAGTTGTATCTGAAGTCGAAATCTGACTGACAGCCAATTACAGCCATTATTTTATGTACATATGTTAGTTCTACCTGATGTCTCTTCAGCTGTAAGCATAACTAGTAAAAGCTTCAATTTCATTGGTTATTCATCTCTACGTTTGCTCTCATGTTTGCTGTAGTCTGCCCTTCCAGAGCACTGACAGTATTTCACTGCTTGTTAGTTCAGTGTTTGTGCAGTCCTCTCTGGAGTCTGGCAGTTAATGTTGGAAAGAGGCAGATGGTAGACTTATGTTACTAAATGCATAGTAAGAGAAAATGGAGGAGGAGTAAATTTAGGTGCTAGCAGATAAAATGACTAACAAGATGATTTTGAGGGCTATCTTATATATTATGTCAGTTTTAAGTCATCTGAGTTTCTCAACTTCAGAGAGCTATAAAAATGATGAGGCAAACGTCTGTCGGGAATGATCTTAAAATTGTTGTCCATCCCTTTGTACTTAGTCACATCTTGGAGGTCCAAATTATTTTTTTTTCCAGAGCAACATTGCTATGGAACATTAGCACTGGTTGTTAGTACTAGTATGTTTATACGTCAATTATTTTCAATTTTATTCTATTTTGTTTTAATGTTATTGCCTTTTGGTGGGAAAAAGAAGCTCAAAATTGTATCTGCTGGTGTAAACTGTCATATTCAGATTATTTTCCTTAAATTTCTGAGGTTATTTTCTGAGGGTTTTACTCTAAATGGGGTAAGGTTTCTTTTAAAACCATATACTTTTATTTCTGTCATAAGACTAATGGTAGAGCAGTGAGTTGAATGTTCTCTTTTTTCAAGTTATTGAATCAAGGGAGCACAGATAACACCAGCAGCTTCAGTAATGGTCAGTTGTAAGTATGGTGTATGTTCCTCTGTGCTTCAGGACAGTTTAAGTAGAAACTGTGTTTTGAGAGGCATTTAGTAAATGTGCTTCAAAGGACTATAGACCACTTTCTGAACGTCAGACTAGTACTAGTTAGAGAGATAGTTAAATTAGTTTTTTTACATTACTTCATGTATGCAATCGGATTAAAAAGAGTGACGCCTGTAGAGGAAGCTGCCCCATTTCAGTGTAACTGAAGGAAAGTATCTAGCATTGATTGATAATGAAAATAGGACTTGATCATTGCATACTGCCTCACTTGTGGTGTCTTTGGTATGCCATCTTTAGCAAAAGGAGAATGGGGTAACAGAGACCATTTTTTATTTTAATGTTTGGCCTTTTAAAAAGCTGAAATCAGTTCTCTTGTTCTACCTTCTCTTTCCCTGCCCCCCTGTTTGAGAGCATATAGAGATACATAAAAGTCAGACCATCTTAGGTATGAAATGCCATCATCTTTTGTGACAAAACTGTCAGTTTCTAACCTGTTTTCATCATCTGTCTTAATATATTGTCTCTTCTTAAAGATTTGCTGCATTTGAGTTGTAGTTGCATTTGCATCCACGAGCAATATTCAAGACCAGAATTGTCATTCAGGTTTTTTTTTATGCAGGCATAGTGTTCAAGTTAAAGTCCCTGAGATCTGACTTTCCAGCCCTTTGATCTTTACAGCTCTGGGTTTTGTATGTAATTATTAGAGCAATCCATTAAATTTAGATTATTTGTCCACAATTTGTCCGGTCTATGTATAGTATTTTTGTTTGACGAATGTTCTTTTAGATTTCTACCTACTCTAGCTTTCAAAAGACACTTTCAATTATACATCAGATACCTGTTCTTCATATGTGTACCTACAAATGTATATATATGTGTTTAAATCTCTTCAAGTTTGTGTTGGTTTGACTGGACTGCAAGCCTTTCATTTTCAACCTCTGAAATTTAGTATCACCCAATCCATCTGTAAACAATTCCCCTGTTAGGTCACACAATCTTTGATTATTTAGGTCTACAGTGGACAGTATCTTTAGAACAATCACTGCTTTCTGTGCTTATCCTGAAAATGTTTTTTTTTTTCCACAGCTTAGTGTTTGAACAGCAAAGTGACAGATTTTTCTACAGATTTGCATCTGTGTCTTCACTTACTGTAATAACCTTATATGTTGCCTTTTTAAATCCTCCTCTTTCTTGAAATACTTCCAGTTCCCAGCTGTTGTGTCTAAGTCTCTCTTTTCTCCTTCCTCCTTTCCAGATGCATTGTTCTCTTTCTTTTAATTACTGGACAAACTGTACATGCTGTGGGTAGTAGTTCCAAGATGATTTTTCTGGCTGACGTACCTTGGCATTGGATCATGTTCTGCCAATAACCAAGGTCAAGCAGCTACCCACAGGAGAGTACTAATGTGGACCTTCCCTGTACCCATCTGCTGTCTTTCCTCCAGTGCCTTACAGGTCTAAATGTAATAGAAGTACTTTAAAAAATAAAATACTAAGTTTCTTTGCTCAGTCAAAATTGCATGTCACTGGTCAACTGGTCAAATGCTATTAAAAGGGGAATGGTGGATTTACATCTTGTACTCCATTAGCCTCACTGTCAAAGCCAGTTATTATATATAGTTTTAAAATCCAGCATTGGCTGTTAAAAATCTTGATGTTTGCTTGATACTCCATTACCAGGAAAGCCTGGTCTCTGTAGAATAATTAAGGCAATGGATATTTGTAGCTGATTTATCTGGAAAGGTTTTTAGAAGTGTTTTTCTAATTCCTGATACATGATTTGGGAAGAAGGGATTATTTCTCACTTTTGAAGTTGTGTAATTAATTAAAATTAAGTAATTAATGTGTTTTCTTAAGTTATTCAATATACATCTGCACTTCTGAAGGGTCTAGTCTGTATTGTAACCATTTTATCCAGTATGTGGTATTTTATGAGCAAATATGGTTAACTTTAGGTTTGAACACAAAATATGTTACTACTCCTGTTTACAAAAACTTAGCTCAAGTTATAAACAGACGAGGAGAAGCTTTATCAGCTAATGAGAAATTTGATTTTGTAGTCTTTGTTGTTGAAAAATGTGGGAATTAATATCCAATGCAGAATACTAAAATTAATTGTTTTCATTCACATTTTTTTGTTTGGTTACATTCACATTTACCAAGTTCAGTAATGCATTTGCTGAATATAGTTCTTAGGTGATAATACTTCTGTTGTGGTTCTCAATATTTCTCTCTTCACCTTGTGTTTACACCCTGAAGGATGATGCTCGTCAGCTCTTTGTGTTGGCTGGAGCAGCAGAAGAAGGATTTATGACTTCAGAGCTTGCTGGAGTTATCAAGAGACTGTGGAAAGACAGCGGGGTTCAAGCCTGTTTCAACAGATCTCGAGAATACCAGCTCAATGACTCTGCTGCCTAGTAAGTACAGTCTGACAGACAAGATTCCCTTTGCCTTCTAACTAGTAGCTAAAGCAGTATGAGGTGTCATCTTTTGACAAATTCTGCTCCTATGTAGATGGAAACCACAGAAGTATCTGAACAAAGATAGTGTATACTTGGGTCAAAATGCTGCAGCAAAGCTTTGAGGTTGGAAAGGAAGAGGTGTAGTGTAATTAGGAACTTGTCATGCTCTGACCAGGTGTTTCACTCCCTTATAGAAGACAAAAATTGCTCTAAGGTGCTTTAATAGCATTTCTCTTACAAAATCATGACTTAAGTACCTTTTCAGTATCTGAACGTGTCCAAAAAATGTGATGACATGATCTGTATTACTAAGGATACTCTTTCATGTTCGTAATAGTCCTATTTCAACATTGCTACGTTTTTATTTTTAATTAATGGTCTCTACTGTAAATGTCTTGAGCCAAGAAACAATTAGAATGTATCTTTTATGCTAGGGCACTTCAGTAAGAAAACAAAATATTAAGGAACTAGGAGTGCAAAAGTAAGATGGTGTGGTAGCAAGTAATGGTAAGTCAGTAAAGGAAGAGAGTCTACTGAGGGAAATATAAGATGACAAAGCATGGCAATAGCAGTGATACTGCCTTATAGTGCAGTTTTTTAAAGCTTTATGATTCTGAAGTATTTTGTAGTGCTTGAAGTTTTTTCTCACTTGTGTAAACTTTCTTCCATATGGAGCACTTCATTTGGAGATTCACAGAGTCTCCTGTGGTAACCTCCTGTGTTTTGTTTTGTTGTTTTAGAAACCTCTAACTCAAGTTTCATAAGAAAACTGTTCTTCTAGCCATATAAACGTATCTGTAAAATTGTTAACTTCTTGTTACGCAGAAAATAGAACACAATGCGTTCCCTGTTTACTATGGGAAAAGTATGAGTAAGCTGTATGGTTTTTGGAAACACTGGACTTGGCCTACGTTGCAAGAATTTTGGCAATGAAAGCATGCTAATTGTAAAAGAGATGTGCAATTAGAAATTCTCGATAGAAACTTAATTGTTATGTATTAGGCATTTTTTTAGACACATTAATTCTGGGCGAAACACTGAGTTATTCTTTTCATATCTGTTAGCAAATAGAGTGGTTTTGGGCTTTGTTTATGGTTCAATGTAATCTGCAGTTCAGTAGGTTACAAAGATGAAGATGTTCTAATTAGTGCAAATAACACTGATGTATATGGAACCATGTTTGCATTTTGGAATTGCAAAGGAAAAATTCTTTGCAGTGGAATAAATTGCCTAAGTTTTCTTTCATCTAGGATGAAATTTCTTTGTGTGTCTAAAGCTTATTTTGAAAAAACTTGGAAATTTGGAATACTGTGTCTTTTGTGTCTCAGAGAAAACTAATTTATAAAATTCAAGCACAATGTATGAATGGACCTAGAACTTCTGTAATTTTTTTGTAATTATTTTGTTGCTGTTTTATGAATAACTGAAAGCAGTGTTTATTTTTACCTTTAGTTACTTGAATGACTTGGACAGGATAGCACAAACCAGCTACATTCCAACTCAACAGGACGTTCTCAGGACTAGAGTGAAAACTACAGGAATAGTGGAAACTCACTTTACTTTCAAAGATCTTCATTTTAAGTATGTAAATCATGCTGCATGGTTATCTATCCATCAAAGTTCCTGTAAAATTATAGAATAGGGCACTCAATGGTGTAATTTAACAAATTTGTCTAATCACAAGTTTATTTCCCCTGCCCCCATTTTTTATGGGGAAAAAAAAAAGGCATGTGAGAGTTGTTGGAACTCTGATAAATGTTTTGGTTTTATTGAAAATGTTTTCTAAGGATACTTTTGATATAAATTAAATCTCAAAACAAAATATTGCATTTTTTGCCATGTTAAATAGCTGTTCTATTGGATTCTTGTTTTAAATTCCATTGGAGAACTGGAGGCTTATAAGAGTTTGCTGGTGTTGTATGAAAGAGTAAATCCATTTTCCTGAAGAGCTGAATTCAAATATGTGCTGTACTTTAAGGTAGTAGTTTAGAGATGAAAAACTTATGTTTTCTGTGGTGTGGGATTTATAAAGTGATGTTAATATTCTGAGCATTTTATGTCTAAAGACATAGAATCATAGAACGGTTTGGGTTGGAAGGGACGTTAAAGAACATCTAGTTCTAACCCCTCTACAGTGGACAGGAATGCCTTCCACTAGACCAGTTTGCTCAAGGTCCCATCCAACCTGGCCCTGAACACTACCAGGGGTGGGACATCCATAACTTCCCTGGGCAGCCTGTTCCAGTGCCTCACCACCCTCACAGTAAAGGATTTCTTCCTAATACCTAATCTAAACCTATGCTCTTTCTCTTTGAAGTCATTCCCCCTTGTCCTCTCACAACGTGCTCTTGTAAAACATTTGCCCTGACTCATGTGCAGCATTCAAGGTGAAAACACAAGATAGTGTTAGCCATCATAGTATAGTACACTGCTTCCTACTGATGAGGAAGAATGTGAAGAAAACTCAGTAAAACACACATTAAATATGCAGAAATTGTTGTCAGCATGTCTGTATTACAAATTTGCTTAGTATCTTCATGGAAAATACTTTTTCTCATGGAAATGCACAGCAAATACTGAAATATGGATACTTCAGGACCATCAGTACTGTGGAAATATGTTTTGTTTCCTTGTTTTAGGATTTAAGAAAACAAAATTGTATTAATCCACAAAAGAATAGCTGATAAATGGTAATGAATCTCTTGCAAACATAAGGAGAGTAATCCTTAGCCAAGTCTCAAGAGAGGACTTCAGTATTCTCAGGACCTCTCTATCTTCTCACTTTCTAATGTTTCTTGTTCCCTATTATAGATGGGTCCGGTCTGTACAGATTATTGGGACTGTTACAAGGACCATATGGTTACACTTCTGTAAAATGTGTCTCTGAGCCAGGCCTGTGGAATTATTTAGCTGTAATGTTGTACATTCAAACACCTGTACCTGTGCCTTAGGCAATAGGCTTAATGAGTTATTGGGAGGGCTTGAAGTACACTCTTACATAACCTTGAAAAGAGCTTTTAAGATGAAGCAAAGGCATGAAAGGCTCGATTATACCAAGACAAGGGTACAGAAGTATGACTAGCTGCACAGGATCATTTTTTTTCATGATCTTTTCTTTCCTGTTCTGCTGTGTGTGTTTAGATTCTTTCAGATTGAGCCTCAATTCAGTCTTCTCTATAAAGCGCTTAGCATAGCTTTGATTATTGGTTCAAACCAAAATGCAAATACCAAGTCATCTTCATCCTGTTTCTTTAGACTAGTCCAAAAGTTGAGTCTGATTATTTACTACTTTTGTGTTCAAATAATACTTTTTTTGTACAAGTGTTAATTCTTATGGAAATTCAGGTCTCAGTATAAAGTTATAAAGCATAGCATTAAAATTGACAGGAGTAATTACTAAAATTTAAGGGATTCATTATTAAGGTATACAAGTATAAAGTATCTTCTATGGGTACAGCCATTGCTGATAGTTTGAGAACTAAGTAGGAGTAGTAGGTGGCTGGCTTACATTTGTATAGGGTGATATCCAAAGACTTCCCTTCAAATATATTTCTGAAGGTAAGGAGCAGGAATATCTTTCCTTTTTTTCATCAGAAATAATCTTTCAAGTGTTTTTAACATGGCATTATCTCAGTGTAGAATATTAAAAGGACAGTGAGCATTGTCACTTGGCAGTTGTTCACCCAAGTAGAAGACCTTGTCAGAGGTTACAGTGTTTCTGACAGTTTTCCATGAGTAAGCAAAGGCTCTTTCTTTTTTTTCTAATTTGTTTCCTTCTCTACTTACTTTTACTGTGTTTGTTTTTCAAATTAATATCTACCAACTTGGAACACTAAGATACCTAAAAATACCAACTGTAATTGAATCCCTTCAAGTGCAATTTACAGGGTTTGTGTAGTGCACTAACATTAAATCGGTGGGATTTTTTACCTGTGCTGCCCTTGAAAGGTTACAGCTCAAGGAAAACAGGAAAGGGGGATAGTAAAAAGTACAAGTCAGCTTCAGTAAGTGTGTCATATGTGAGACCTAATTGCATTTCCAGAAAATGCATTTATTAGAGAGAAAATGATGGTTATTTTTACTATGTTAATGCTTATTTTGTCTTCTAAGATAATCTCTTAAAAAAATAGCCTATTTAAACATGGCCAGTTGAAGACTAGATTTAAGTTGTAATTTGATTTAGAAAAGAGAGGAGCTAAAACTCACCAGGATTGAGAGTCCATGTTGTTGATCAGTATCTTTTATCATTTTAGACTTTTTAGTAAAGCTAACTCTTTATTTTATACAGGTTATAATTAACTTTGTTAATGAAATATAATATTGTAAATAATTAATTTTGTTTATCTTTCACATCATACATTCTCTTCTTCTCTAAAATGTATAAGAAGACTTTCAAGGCTTTATTAAAATTGAGGTTTATACTGAGAAAAATAGTAATTAATACAGGGATACAGGGATTTTTGCTTTCTTTTTAAGATGTTGTTCTCAGACTTACACAGCTGATAATTCCAGATTTTACTGGTTAATGTTCAGAACGCTAGAAATTCCAAAGTTCATTCCCTACTTTGTACTTCTGTTTTGCAGAATGTTTGATGTTGGAGGCCAGAGATCAGAGCGGAAGAAGTGGATTCATTGTTTTGAGGGTGTTACAGCAATTATTTTTTGTGTGGCACTAAGTGATTATGACTTGGTCTTGGCTGAAGACGAGGAAATGGCAAGTACCCTAATGTTGAAGAAGGGAATAGTTGTTGGATAGAAGCTAAGCTTGGAAGGAGAGCTATAAATGGGTCTTTTGAAGTATTACTGCTTTATAAGATGTATGGGGTTTGTGCTTTCTCAGTGAAATGAGTGAAATGGTGATGCAAGTCATGCTTTTGGGTTCCAGAGTATTTCCTCATATTCTCAGAAGGAATATTAAAAGACAAATATTCTTCTAGCTACACTTCTCATGTTTTATAGGAGCCATAAATTAATGAGGATTCATTGTCAGTAATACACATTTTAGTCTCTTTATGGATGCTAGAAGTACATGGAAAGAAAGTTTTTTACTTACCTGTATCTGCTTTACTACATTTTGTTTTCCTTTCCTTCCTCAGTCTTCAGTTTTTGTTTCTTTCTAACTGTGTTTCTCCAGTCTCTTGTCATAGTTTCAGAAATATTTCTCTTCCTTTTCCTTTCCAACACCCTTGGCTCCTTTCTCCTCTTTCAAGAGTTTACTCATTCTGTGTCACTGTGCCCAGGGGGCATTTTACTGTCTTGAGTCGTCTGAAGTGATGCTTACGTCTTATGTGTGAATCATTAACAGACTCTTGTGCTCTTCCTGCAACATTCTATAAAATATAATTTGGGGAGGACAGAGAAATAAGAAAACCTTTCAAGTCAAATGTAGTCAAAGAAGGTCATAGCTAGTATCCTGCTACTTAAATGACTGGAACTTGGCCAAAGTACTTACATGTTGGATAATTTTTCTACAGAGTTAAATATTATGGTAAGAGTTAAAATACCTGCTTACTTGATTCTCTAGTTTTGTAGAACTTTTTTCCTTATTCTGGAATATCAGCTAGGTGCAGAATTTATTTTCAATTTCCAGAAGATCTAATCAGTGTTAAGACAAATTCAGGTAACTCAGCAATTCTTGTAGAATATCTGTACTGCAAAATGTCAAAAAACACTAAAAATTTCTGTAATATTAAAAACTTAAACCTGGAAATGAGAAAAAGTACTTGCTTAAACCCTGCTGGTGGAAGTGATCTTTGTGGTAGTCTTGGCCTCTCTATTTCCCTGCAGGAAAATGTGATTTTGTTTGCTAAAAACTAAGATTTGTAACTGGTTCATTTGTAACTAATCAAAAATATGTATCCTGATTTTACTACTGAAGTCTGATAAAATACAAAGTGACTGGGTTTTTTTTCAATTACAGAATCGGATGCATGAGAGCATGAAATTGTTTGACAGTATCTGCAACAATAAATGGTTCACAGACACTTCTATTATTCTGTTCCTGAACAAGAAAGATCTTTTTGAAGAAAAAATCAAAAGAAGTCCTCTCACTATTTGCTACCCTGAGTATGCAGGTATTGGAGGGGTGTGCAGATGTCAAGGGGGTTTTTTGTTAAATACATAATTTTTGATGCACAGATCATGAGGAGCTGTATAACTCTAGGCATCTAAAATATTTATATGACCTAAGGTTTAAGATGGGGAGTTCTTTTTATGGATCACAAATAAAATAGTGCTTAAGTCTTTTTATCCAGATGAAATAATGCTGGTCCACTGATAGCATTTATATGTTACTGCTGCAACTATTGAGGCTCGTTTATTTAGCCCATTTTTATTTCTGATGTTCTCTTGCTTTTGTACTTTGATATAAGTAGGAATTCCTGAGATACATGAGAATTTTTTGAACAGGGAGTGTACATACATTTTGACATGTGGCTTATTCAGGATATACATAGCGAAGGAGAATGAATTCATGTAACAGGTCAGCATTTTTATGTGTAATTTTCACTGTAACTTCAGGCTACTGCATTGTAGAGAAAATAGCATGTTGGAGGTAAAAAGCTTAGGAAAAATGTGTATGCCAAGTGTCTTTTGAGTGTGGGAAAACCCCAAAACTTTTAAAAACATAAAATTTGAAAGCACATAACTTGAATGAAGAAAACAAAATATCCTTATCTAGCAAAGTGATGGGTCATTAATGACTTGTTCCTCTGGCACTGAAGTAAATGGAAAGACTATTCCTGCACCTGGAACTGAATTGGTTGCTAAGTTTTTATTCTTACAAATGCATCCAAAAGGTTTTTTTAGTGCTATCTTAAAGCAATGGCTGTGGAATTACTCTTCTTCAGGTTTAGGTAAACTGTTTCCAAAGAACCAGTTCCTTCACAGATAGTGTGCATCTTGTTCTTCCTCTGTTGGAAACCTGCTTACTGAGCAATTTTCTTTTTCTAGGGTCAAACACTTATGAAGAAGCAGCTGCTTACATTCAGTGTCAGTTTGAAGATCTGAACAAGAGAAAAGACACAAAGGAAATCTACACTCACTTCACATGTGCCACAGACACAAAAAATGTGCAGTTTGTTTTTGATGCTGTAACTGATGTCATTATTAAAAATAACCTTAAAGACTGTGGCCTCTTCTGAGAACAGACAAAAGGTTGTTAAATGGTAAATTACATGCCTGAAAACAGGACTTAAACATTTGGAATATACCCATGCTGTGTAAAACCTGCATAGATATACTTAATTCTCTTTTATTTTATTTTTAGGTTTGGAGATTGACTTCGCACAATTCTAATCTGATTCTTTTCAAGGTGAAAGAAGTACAAAATGCATTGTGCTGAATGATAGATCAGTACTGTACTTGCCTGTTTTAACAGCTTTATTTATGTTTGTCTTGTAAATTTAAGTAATTAGTTAACACTGAGATGTCAGTTGATTGTATGTAATCTTACAATTGTAGTAATGTATTTGTATAAACGTTGAACGGAATATTTTAGTAACTTGATGTCCTCTAAAACATTCCTCTAAAATTTCCTTGTTTTATGAAGATACTCTTAGAGGAGACAGACACTTTTTGCCTTTGGATTATTTAAACATCTTGTAAAATTAAATTTTCTTTTCATCTTAAGGGTGCATGCTGCCTTATTCTTTGTTTTTGTTGGTAATACTGTATATGGCATTAGCTTTTTTGATATTTAAACAGCCTCATAGACCTTCTCAGACTTAAAGAAACATAACCAATAAACTTGTTTTTTGCCTTAAGTTTTGAAAAATAATCTTTTTATAAATTTAGGATAAATGCAAAGATTATTTTAAAATTTAAATGAAATCCACAGTTTATGAAATCTAGGCTTACTGTCTTTGCAGTGGAAATGTGGCAGCACTGGGAAATAAATGTTTAAGGGTCAGTTATCACTGAAGCTGATGGAAGTGCAAAAAGGAAGTTGTTAAAACTATTCATATCAATAAAAAAATTTGATGCTGTGGTCTTTACTCAGTGGAGTGAATGGAAAAGTTACCTTTGGGGTTTTTTAAATAGACAGTTAGCAAAGGCTAGACTTCAGAGTAATGTTTTTTCTGCTTACTTAAAACATAAGTTCATGTTCTCCTTTAACTTTTGCTATTTTCTGGTAATAAAACTAGATGGACAACTTAATAACCATAGAAATATTGGGTTCTCCCACAAAACAAGGCACAGGGACTTCAGAAATTGAAGCAATTTCCTGTTGCATATAGCAAGAATCTTCAGTATTTTGGATAGGGCGTTTTAGTGACTTAGAAGTCCTGATTCTTTAATTTTCTCTTTAATTATAGCCTCACAGTTTAAGTTAAAGATGTTTTTCTTCTGGTTATGCTTTCATTATGTGATTTGCTATCTTAGGTACATATCATCCATTGCCTTAGGGATAGTGCCAAAACTGATTTTTTTAATACAGATTTTAAAAGGAATAAGCTTCTAACTGTAAATAAGCTGATGGTTGTCTTAAATGTATGTTGTCATCTAGAAAACACAAACGTACCAAACCCGGAGATACAATTTTCTATAATTGTTAAAATATTTCAGGCAGCTACAGTACACCATATGTTCTTTGAGAAGTAAATAAGTCTTGGAGCCTGTGGCTACTTTTCTGTATTATCTTAGCATTTATGTTCTTAGACATGCTCAAAATATTGAGGTCATTGTTCTGTTGTTTAATTTTTGATTGTGTATGTGTTTAAGTTAGGCCTCTGCTTGAGTAAAACTTACCTGCACTTCTCATTCTTCAGTGCTTTGTTTGTTAGGTACAGAATTGGTAAATGCATTTTAAATGAAAGATTAGAAAGGAGATAACTTATTGCTGGAGGTCGTTAAATATGTTGATACATCATGAGCTCTTTCAGCAGTTATGGTAAGCAATCTGTATATCCTGGGCTGCTTTTAATTGTGCTTTACAGTTCTGGATATGATTTTAAATCTCACTGAACTACTTTGTGGAATTGTATTTACACCTACGTTCAAGCTGTTTTTTTGTACTTAATGTAAAACAAAAAATTGGGATTAATCAAATTAAATAAATTGAAATTTTGTGCCTTGCTTGAAAGAAATGTTTTTCATTAAATGTGCTGATGGAAATCTTTTTGCATCCATTCTGTGGAGGTAAATAGGTAGTAAAAGTGAGAAGATAGGAAGTTAAGAGTAAATGTAAAAACTTTGTGCTAGAAGCATTAATTATTAATTAATTAATATTTTTCCTTCACCATTTTTCCCAGGACCTTCAGTTGGAGAATTTTTGGAATTTCTTAACTAGTGGTTTATTCGTATCTTAACACAGAACAAAACTGTGAATTGATTTTGCTTGCTAGTCCACAGATAATCTTGTTTTTTCTGACCTGATGGGTAGCCAGCAGGGATGTTTCCATGTGGATGTGCTGCACTGGTTGGTCAATCTTTGTCCAGAGATAAAGTTGTCAGCCTAGCCCACTTCTCTAGGAAAAGCTAGATTTTGCATGCAGTTGTGGTGGGAGCCACACTCTTACTTTTCACTGCAGCTGTAATAAGGCTCCACTGCGCCTCTCTTCCATCAGGAGCCTGCTTCTCTGTCAGGGCATTGCAGAACACAGAGGAAATGCTGCAGGTGCACCACTGTCTGCGGGACAGTCTTGGCCCTCAGCAGCCTGAGCTCCGTTCTCTTCCAGTTCCCCCTTCCTCTCATTTCTTCTTACAGAGTGTGCAGGCAAACTGCTTTCTCTAGCGTTACACAAGGAAGCTCCCTCTATTATCTTAGAAATTCCTTCAGGTTATTGTAAATGTAGTGTATATAAAAAATCAGACCTTTGTGGTGACTTCCACAAGACCATGGGGGCTGGAGACGTGTCTGGTTGAAGTCTCAGTAAAATGCAGCTGTCATTAAACATGTAGCTATTTTTAAGAGGCTTAACACAGTGGAAGGGTGGTTTGGAAAATTTGCTATTTGGCTTCATTATGCGACCTATGGAATCTGGAGTTAATTTGATATTAAATGTAGTAACCATTAACTAAAACAAGGTCCAGGATCACAGCATGGGAACAATATAGCATTTGCTGGATTGCTGTTTCTGGTTCCATGTAGTCAATTAGCATCTTCATGATTTAAAATCTACGTAAAACCTTAGAGAGCAAAAGAGATCCATCTGCAGCAGGCTGAACAGCATGGTGCCTGGTGTGCTTTCAGAATTGGGGAAAATTAAAAGATAATTGTCTGTTTCAAATCAAGCAAAAAGGAAACCCTGCCAGGATGCTGGCTGTCCTACTGTGTGAATGTCTCTTGAAGTTGCTTTACTTCATATTAATAACTAAGATCCTGCGGGTCAAAGAGTAATGCCAGGCTTAAAAGCTTCAAAGCCTTGACTCTGTTTCATTTTTTAAAAGGTGTAGGAGGTGCAACAGAAGTCTTTAAAAACCTTGAATAACTCACAGCCCATGCAAGTGCATTCATGGGCTGTGAATGTGGAAGATGAAACTGGTAAAAGAGGAGCTTAATCAGTCATGGAACTATAAGCAGTGCTTGTAGTTCTTGCGCAAGTATCGGGTTTTTGGACTGTGATGAACAGTAATATTGAAATTTCAGTTTTGTTAGGTGCAGGAAAACTGTTTTGTGCTTTTGTCCCTGGAGTTCTTTCAAAGAAGCTGGCTTGACATAGAGGGACCTAGCTCCAGTATTTTACTCAGTTGTATTTCCAAGTCATGAAAATATGCTGTACTTAAAAATGGCTGAGTTAAAATGCATTTATGAAGCTTTTTGTCCTTAGTGTATTTAGAAGCAGTGCTTTTCAAAGTTGGTCATGATTCCAGACACGGTGTTTCTGGCTGGTTTGCTCTGCTTTTGTTTTCTTTTCTGTGGTAGTGAGAAAACTTTGACTGGTACCTGACACAACAGAGATCAGGATTATTGAGGAGTAGGAGTAATTTACTTGATCTAAGGCATAGTTAGACTTACTTTTAAAAGTGCAGTCAATAGGTTGGGATCTATCTATGGGATAGTGTAATGCCATTTTTGGTCACACTCCCTTCTGAGTATTGGGACAGGAAAAAGTTGAGCCCACAGTGTAGAAATACACTTCTGTAGTAGAACTGTATTTTTTTAGCAGTGTGTCAATTCTGAAAGGAATTTCGGAGCATCTGTTACAAAAGAAAGATTTATGCATGCAAAGATGTACTGATCAGAATGTGCTATCTGAAATTTGACTGTTTTTAATTGCAATGGAACAAAAGACATTTAAGACCAAATACATTGTCCCTGGAACTCACTGCAGCTTCACAGAACTAGCTGTTCCCAGCTATACCTAAGTCTTTAGTCTCCCTCCTTTTCTGTCCTCCCACTTACTGAGAAGTTTGGGAAGAGGTGGTATCACTGTGCTTTCCCTCACGGGTTGTGCTATTTGTGTCGACATCTGAGGAATGGGTACCTTGAATCCTGCAGAATATGCTGATATGTACTTTCTTTTGCAGATCAAGAATATGCAGATGCCTGATGTAAGATTATTATTAGTATGGTAATGTAAGAATATGCAGCTTGATTAGAAAATAAGTGTATTTAAAACTGCATATGTTTGTATTGAAGAGCATGAAGAAAAGTCTAGGAAATCAGGAACCCTGAGCAGGTGAAGCTTTTCAGTTCTGTAGCTTACAGTAAGTTCCACAATGATCCACAGGCTGATCAGAAGTCCTTACAACATGGCACCAAGCACATCGCAAATACCTCTTACAAACAAGTGTCCTCCTGTTTACAAAATCAGAATGCACTGAGTACAGTACAAGTGACTGAGTGGGAAACGCATTGCAAATAGAAACATACTTCTAGATAGTTTTGTCCTTTGTCAGAATAAAGTAACAGTTTTCTAGACTAAATCCGATGAATAAAACAGCAGTTTTGTATATAGTTTCACAATAATTTGTCTCAGGAATTATAATCTTCCTGTGAAAAAAATATGGTGAGTTACGGTCACAAATTTTCACTCTTCCTCTGTTCCAGTGTCATGATTGTCTTGAAATGTGAATAAATAAGCAAGCCACAAAATCTATTCTAAAAACCCTATGAAACTGTCATCCTGAGAATGCTAAATTGTT
This sequence comes from Corvus cornix cornix, assembly GCF_000738735.6. Taxonomy (NCBI): domain Eukaryota; kingdom Metazoa; phylum Chordata; class Aves; order Passeriformes; family Corvidae; genus Corvus; species Corvus cornix. The sequence continues at coordinate 10,258,927 of NC_047057.1, read as the reverse complement.
TCCATTAAAAAATGCTACTACTTGTCCTGTAAGTCATGATTTTTTTTTTGATAGATTAAAACAAGGATGAAGCTATTCCTCTTTTGATTCCATAAATCACAAACCTACAATACCTTGTCTAACTTTCATCAAGCGCTTTGTTACTAAAACACAATATTCTTGTGAGAATACTATTAACTTTGATTTGGTGTGAATCACCAAAACTTACGCTTCTATTCCTCTTAATAAGAATTAAAGGTGAATTTTTAAAAACAAATATCTGTAGTTGTCAACTGCATAATTTAGAATGTAAAACTGAACACTAACAACCAAGAAAAAATCAAAATGACATTGTAATTTTACTGTTGTAAACATTAAAACGTGTTGAAGATGTGAATTTGGCCTGTAGGTCTGTAAGTCAGCAAGAATACTTAATTACATCCAGTAATGATGACCTTTCTACTATTTTTGGCCTTCAACAAAAATGTGATTTTAATCCTTCATAGTTCCAGACAGATTATTGGAAAAAAAGTCAAATTTGTTAGGGATTGCACATGGAGATGAGTACATTTGATCAAATTCTGAAGTTGTTGCGTATAGATTCTGCCAGTATCTTTCATGGCTAAGTTGGTTTGGCTTAAATGTCGTTAGTTTGCCTTATTTTTCTACCTATTAACTTAATTCTTTGTAAAGTTCTCAGTCTTTGGCCCTCTGACTCTAAGGAATGGAAGAAAGTCATAAATTTTATGATCTGCTGAGACAAAAAACCATTTTCAAGATGTTTGTAGTCAGTCGGGCACATGAGATTTTAGTTCTGGGAAAACATTAAAGAAAGTATTCAGCGATGGTCTTCACAGCTCTGTCCAGCATTTGAAGAAAGCAGCTTTGAGAGGGTGTTGTGGCATGAAGTTGTTTTTTTGGTATGTTTTTGCATGCTTTTGTTGTGTGGAGCTCTAATCATGAGGAAGTAACAGTGAGGTATTTGCAGTTGCTCAGCTACTTATCCTTTTCCCAGGTGCAGCTGTTGATGTCTGTGTGTTAAAGGCCCAGGCAGCCTGATCTTCCATATATTGAGGGAAAGGGTTCTGAGCTACTCAGCAAAAAGAAATAGGCAGGAGGCACCCTTGATCCTCCTGGAGAGGAGACAGGAAGCACTCTTCAGCAGAGTGAATAGAGGTGGAGGAGGAGGGACACAGCTGCACTTCTAATGTCTGTTACGTTTGTATTTGAGTCCTATCACAGTTTAATGCAGTTTTACAAGTAGAGGTGATGTATTTGGGTGCTGCTAGGAGACAGACAGCTGCTGGTATGTTGTACGCTTAATCTTGGAGCATGTTGTCCTATCCAGATTCTCAGTCATTCAAGATCTTTCTCCCTCTAGTTAAAAGCTGCACCAGAAAGAAATGCTGCTAGAGCTGCAGAATAATAGTTTGCTAGTCTTGAATGAGTTTTGGCTTCACCAGATGTTTTAGTGTTGCAGCATTTCAAAGATGATCTGAAAGATAAATCATGAGGTTAAATGGGCTTTATAGTGTTTTAAATATTAAAGTGCAGAGACAGGAACAAGCTATTTTATATCACTTCATTTTTTCCCCAGTAAATCTGTGAAATGAAGATGAATAGAGAACTCCAAGGGCTCTGTGTGAGTCTTCCAAGACTAGTGTTGAAATACGATGCTTCCTTAGGCTGTAAGAGAAACAGAATGAAGGATTTGTGTCTCCTGTGGAACTACAGCAAAGAACTGATAGCACTTCCTGATAACACTTGTGTTTTTAATCCAGTACGCTGACAGTTGACATCCTTGGCAAAAGAGGAGAGAAATACTGGAATAGTATCAATGATACAGGACCCTAAACTACCAGAGTACAAGTGTTCAGGTCATTTGAGGCCAAACTGTGATGGCTGCTGCAAATGGGTTGTTTACACAAACTGACTTTCAGAGAAAGCTTTGAAAGGAGTTACCTGTTCCTTCACTTTCAAAAGGACTGCAGAAAGCAATGAGTAGTCCTGCTAGAAATGCATAATTTGCTTCACTTTAATGTTCAGCATTTCAAGTGAGTTAAAAGAGTTCTTCAAGTGATTGCCTGTCAGCTGGCATGGGGTAATATGTTTTCTTAGCCTTTGGCAAGTGCAATGTAGTTCACATTATTTAAAACAGCAAAATTTGTACTTCGGAGAAGTGAGGAGGGCATGATCACTAAGGAAATAATTTTCAAAATTAAAATTGCATATTAGGTAACTAAGACTTGCATTCTTCCAATAACACACACATCATGTTATGTCAGCATTTCAGAAACTCAATTTTTGAAATAGATCTATGCCAGGGAGCATTTCTCATTGCCATGCTTTCTACGTAAGTGAGGGGATGATGACACTAGTAGTATTTTCTATAGTCCAGTTGCAAGGATGTTCGGCTGGCAGTTGGGATGCTGAATCTCAGTCTGATTTTTGAATTACATTTGGCCTGCTGATATCTGAGAAAATCTTCCTGACACATGGGCAAGTAAATACCCTGAAAGTGTTATTTTACCTTGTCATGTTGATTTGATTTCATTTATATGATACTGACTTCTCTCCTTGAAGGACTAGAATGTGTCACAGTTACATCCTAACCATTCATTCCTTTGCAACAAATGTCTGTATCTTCTACTAAGATAAAATAAGTTCCATAGAAAGTCTCAGAGTGAGACCCTTACTCAGCTTCTCGCCCTGAACCGAAGCTGAATTCTGTCGGTATCCTGAAGGAGGACCTGAGCCAGTTGTACCCTATTGTGTGAGAATATTTCTGTCCCTCCTCTTCACCTTTGGATGATAACAAAATCATCCTTTCAGACTTTTTTTTTTCACAGGCACCATCTTATTTACAATAGTTCACAATGTCTAATTCTGTTTGAAATCTTTTTTTTGAACTGCCAGCTCACTTAAGACTGGCTTGGTCATACATTAGCTGTTTCTCTTTTGAGCTGGATGGATTTGGCCTGAGGAGACTTTGTGTACAATGCATGTGTTCTTAGGCCATTCATTCTTGCAGTTTTTTCTTGCATCAGTTTCCATTTCTCCTTGTCTATCTTGAATTGTGAAGTTATTTATAAATGAAAGGGCTTTAAAAGTGGAAAGCTTTTTTTTTTAATTTCCTTTTGGTAGGATGGATGGGGATGGAATACAAAATGAGTGTTTTACTAAAAAATACCAGTTTGAATCATCTCAGCAAGCTTCAAATTTTTCCATTCCTAAAGATGAGACATTACTTGAGAGGTTTGTACATTGCTAAACTATTTAATACGCTTTTTTACAAAAAAATTGGATTGAAAAGAAAATTTATACTTAATCCCCTTTTTGCCTCTGTCCTGTTTCTGGTCAGACAATTATTAATTGATGACTTCATTAACTTATGATGCCATTAGACATAGGGGAGGCAGACGAAAATCGGAATACTGTGTTCATTCTGGAAGAATTCAGGTAGCACACTGAGGAAAGGCTGAATGATGAAACAGGACTGCAGGAGTTTAACTGAATAATGGAACACTTTCAAATTCCTGAATGAAGACATGCAGCTTCCTTTCAAGGTGTTTGTCCATTGCCTGAATGGACTTTAACTAAAGGCTGCTGTGAAAGCATTTCTGCCTCATTGCCAACCACTATTCTGCTTTAGAGCCATTAATCTTTGCTGTGTTCAAAAAAAGATTCTTAGGAAATCAATTTTCCAATGGCCCAGGAGGTATAAGCTGGACTTCTAAGGCAGATCTTTCTTATGAGCCTTATTCTGGAAGGCAAGATAGTAGAGTTAACATGTCTACACAGGCTTCTGTGCTTTAAACACAGCAAAGTGATGTTTATAGCATTTCATTATATCAAATAAGGTACTTTGTTAGCTGTTGTATCAGCACACCTCTTCACTTGTGTTCTGTGTTAGGAGCCCAGTGGTGCTGAATTCTTTGAAAGAGAAATGACATGAGAAGTACGGTGAGAAGGTGTTGGGGTCTCCTTCCCCTGCCATGGAGCCCTGGCAGAGGGGCCCTGAGGGCACAGACACGGGGCTTCCCTGCCCCTGCTCAGCCTCGTTCCCATTGGTTGGTTTGTGTTCCCTGCGCGGGCAGAAGGACCTTGGTCCGTGACTGGAACAGTTCCTCGGCAGAGCTCCGGCCATGCGGCTGGAGAAATAAACATCTCTGAAACATCTAGCAAGAGTCAGTCCATATATATATCCTTTCCACGGGACTGCTGGTTTGGTGCGTTGTGTTACAGAATCCCCAATGTACCAAATGGGGGAGAATTGCCGGCAAGACACCGATCCCTAAGGACAGAAAATTCATGAGTAAAAACCCACTCTAGATCTCTCTTGTCTCACCTTGGTTTGGATATTCTCTCTGAACTATGGAAGAATCGTGGGAAATGTGGCTCTCTGAGCCACAGAAAGAAATGTATCTAGAAGTTAAAGGAATCCTTGAACAACAAAACAAGAAAGTATTGGAACCGGGAGATCTAGAACATTTTTTTAACTGGCTTTTCAAACATTTCTTCTATATTTCTCGAGACTTTCATTTTGATATTGAACCTCCTGGAACTAGTCATGGGTGTTTTTGGGACAAGATCGGGGATAAGGTAAGGGATCAAACAGAACATGGACTAGCGACAGAAGTTCTCCGTGCATCCCTTGTAATCAGTGAATCTCTTCAGGAGCATTTGTCTGGTCCCATTACCCCTAAAGCAGAGGATCATACTAATCCCATGGCCGAGGCCGCGCGCCACCATCCAGGAGCGCATGACTGCAGCCATGCCGGTGGAGGTGCCTGCGCTGGATGCGCCCGGCCCCCTCGGGAGTGCGCGCCTTATTGCGGACCCCATCCCTGTCTCGGGGTCCCCGGCCACGCGACCGCGAGTGAGGGAGCGATGCCACAGGCGCCGCAGGTGCCGTGGGCCGCGAGCAGCCAGGAACCGGGCACCGGTGTGGCAGCCCGCTCTGAGCACACGGCTTGGAGAGCCCTGCGGAGGGAGAAGCGGCGGTTTCCACAGCGACACGAGAAGCCGCGCAGCGCCGAGCCTGAACGGGCCCGCACTCAAAGCAGCGTGGAGTTTGTGGAGTGGAACCGCTCACAGGCCATGGAGCCAGCGGCGATGGCAACGCGGGGCTGCGCAGAGCCCAGACACGCGCCGGAGCAGCGCCGCTCGGAGAGCGCGGAGCAGCCGCAACCTGGGGGCCCGGCCGAGACATCGGAGTCGGCGAGGTGGTGGCCACGCGGGACCAGCAGCCACGACGAACACGCAACCACGTGATTGGAGGAGTTGTAGCCACGAAAGTCACAGGAACTGTGAAATGGTACAATGTAAAAAACAACTATGGATTTATAACACAAGATTATGCAGGGGAAGATTTATTCATCCATAGAACTGCCATTAAAAGGAATAACCCTAAAAATTACCTGCAAAGTGTAGGAGATGGGGAAGTTGTACAATTTGATATAGTACAAGGAAAGAAGGGTTTTCAAGCAGCGAATGTTACTGGGCCTGGATGTATTCCAGTCAAAAGCAGTCGTTATGCACAAAATTATAAACAATATCCATCCCAGCAATTTCCCTACCCACAGCCTACTTCCCCCTTTTACCCTATACCCAATATGAACCCTTTCCTAAATTTACCCCATCCCCAGTTTATTCCTAATCTGTTTTTCACCCCATGGCTTCCCTATACAATTCCCTTTCCCTACAATTCCTCTCCGATGCCGAGGGGGGCATGAAAAGGGGGAGGGAAGAAATTAAACCCTCTCCTGCCTCAGTTTCCCCACAAAGCATGCCCGGAGAGTCCTGTCTCCCTTTTGTCAGCCTTAAGATGTTCCAGAGAATCTGTTTGGACATTTAAAGGCTCAGGAGAGGGTGGCTTTTATTATTTTAAAACTGTTCTTGTAATGTTTATCCACTTGTTTTCATTCTCCTTTTATTAAAATAAAACGGGTGAGGTGTTGGGGTCTCCTCCCCCTGCCATGTAGCCCTGGGAGAGGGGCCCTGGGGGGAGACACGGGGTTTCCCTGCCCCTGCTCAGCCTCGTTCCCCACTGGTTGTTTTGTGTTTCCCTGCCCTGGCAAGGACCCTCGGGTCCCATGACTGGGACAGTTCCTCGGCAGAGCCCCGGCCATGCAGCTGGAGAAATAAACGTCTCTGAAACATCTATCAAGAAACCGTCCATATATATGTCCTTTCCACGGGAGTCCTGGTTTGGTGCATTGTGTTACAGAATCCCCGCTGTAACAAGAAGGTACAATCATTTATCCTCCTATATTGACTAGTCTTTAATATCTGATTTGTTTTTCTATTGCTGTCAAACAGCCTGGAGGTCATGCCACAGAGAATGAGAATCACGAAACAGCATCAGCAAAATGTATTTTGCGTCACAGGGATGAGTTTGCTTCTGATGCTAAAGACGGTAGATAATGGAGGAGTTAGAACTAAGTGACAGAGCTCAATAGTTCTGTGGGATATTTGAATAGCTTTGTTCAATGGGTCTTTGCTTTAGATCTGAGCTGCCTGCTGCTCTCTGGAGGCTCTTCAGCTCAAGAGGCAGGTGGGTAGTTTTGTGGCCGCGGTAGTTTGCAATGTTATAAAAAAATTTCGTACTGTCTTTATTGGAAAGTTTTCCCTCATCACTATCACTCTTCTAAGAGCTTTCCATATATGCAATATATGGAAAATGCCTCAAATAATATAAGCTTGCTCATTGTCTTGCTATGGGTTTAAATATTGGATGGGTCTAATTTAGAGGTCTTTTTTCCTTCTGTGGTTTCTTTTTTAATTTTTCTGTTGTTGCACTCTTTTGGATGTTCTGTAGTACTGCAGCTGTGCTAAAGATACTGATAAAAAAACCCCCACAAGTACTTATAGTCTTGCTGATACATCAATTATTATGGACCACAGTAACTCTTTTCCTCTGCAGTTTAGAAGTGTCATGCATGTTTTCTTTTTCTGTTTTCGTTCTGCACTTGAAGCTTTGAGTGCTTTTTAAAATTACTCTTCAGCGCTTTTCAAAATTACTTTTTAGTTCAGGCTGCCTGAAATCTCTCTGTAGCTTAACTTGGGCCATTAGCTCACAAAACACACTTTGGTAAAAGCTGAGTAGTTCCATGAAGCTGTGACCAGTGTACCTTTCTATTTACAGGGCTTCCCCCCCCCTCCCTCCCCCCAGTTATTTATCCACAGCTACAGTAAATGCACTTGCCAAGTGATGAATTGATTTAGGGAAATTTTTTTTGGGAGAGGGGAAGTAACAGGAAATGCAGTGAGTGGTCTTTGGGGAAAAGGAAACAGCTGGGGAGGCCAGTGGCTGTGGGATTTGTTGTACCTGAAAAATAACAGTTTAACATCTGTCTTGTGAATGCTACATTTAGTGTTCTGGAGAGGAAGCAGATGGAAAGAGGCTATCAGGTCTGCACACTGTGGAAAGATAAAGAATAAGCCCTTTTAAAGCAATATAGAATCCTTACGTGTTTCCTCTTTTGCAACAGTTTCCATATGATGATTACATGGTTATGTACACAGCCTCTGGCTGTCCACCACGCAACTCCTGAGTGACATGTCTTTATGTGTGATCGAATAAGGTTTTGGCATCTGTTTCTGAGCACTTGTGTTGTGTTCTTAAAGGCTTTATGCCCCACTGTAAATGGTAATCATGTGTCTTTATTGGGGTTGGTACTTTTAAAAGTGTTGTTTTCAGTCACTCTTACCCTGCTGATGGAACAAGAGCTCCTTGGCTGGCTGCTGTTTCAATGGTAGGAGACACAGCTGGTCAGTCTGACCCAAGGCAGTGGAGTGCCAAGTGTGAAACCATGCTAAATCAGGGATGAAGCAGTGATGATCCAAGATGAGTTAGAGGACTGCCAAAACCAGACTATCTGGATCTTTCCCATTTAAAGTGAACAAACTCATCCTGAACTGGAAGTTGCCGTTTGGAAGTTGCCTCATTTCCTACACAAATACTTGCTCTGACCACGAATGCAAGACCCTTTTTGCTTTGTTTCCATACATGATTGTTTGAGGTGAATTATCTGGAATAGCATTTAATGAGACCGAACCGTGGGTAGTTTTCAATTCCCCACAGTTATTTGGGACATGTAAGAAGTCATTCCGCAAAGTGAATCACAGCCGAAGGAGTCTGCAGCATGTGCAGTTGACATCATGATTTATCAGTCGGACAGGGTTTCACTGCAGTAAATAAACTAGAGATGTTAGCCTGGTCTGGAGAGGGATATAAATCCTCTTCAGCAAAAAAACTCACAAACATCAGACCACATCATATTTCATGCCTCAAAACCAACATCAGAGGTCAGGAATTTTCCCTCAAGACATAAGCAAAGGGTTCTGGTACTAGAATACAACACTAAAACATACCTGACAGTGCTGCCCATCACTTTGCTGCCAACATGGAGAGGAGTTTTGTGTTCAGCATTGTCTGCCCCACGCAGCTGAATTCTGCCTTACCTGTGATGACCGCAAAGCCCCATGCTGGCCAGTAAAGTCAGGTGAGCAACCACCTTTTAACATGGCAGGACTTAAAATGGATGTTGGCTGCATAATGGATGTTGTCTGATGCATAACTTTTTATCATGATAGTTAGTATCTAGTGAGCTTTTAAGATACTCTCTATTTAGTCTGATGCAATTAGATCCAAATGCTGTCATAAAGAATAACATTGTGTATTACTAGCAACAAGGTGGTTCTGTATATTTTAAAATCCCCCTTTTATTCTGAGTTCAGTTGCTTTTTATTTATTCTGTATGAGTATATAAACAATACCATGTGCAATATAGCGGGGAAGGGTTCTTCTACATGTAAAACAGTCCCTTTTTGTGCTGTAATGTGCTATCAAGTGTTAAAGGCATTTTCTGTGAGAGCAAACTGGAATTTCTTTTCCACTGATGGAAATGGCTTGAGGTATTACTCTATTACTGAAAACAGAGACCAAAACTGACTTCTGTAGAATCTCTGAAAGACCATTTCCTGGCATACCTCACTCATTATAATAAATTTCTTACTTGAGGTTGCACATGAAGTCTGTGACAGAGCAAGTGAATATGAGATAATCGTATTCAGCCTTACTCTTTAGATATCTCTAAAACGGCACTATTATCCCTCAGCCATTTCTGAGATCTGGTTCTCTGAGCTGCAGTGATGTAGTACAGACCAATTTTTAGTATTTAATTAGCCTCATGTCCTGGAAAGGTACTGAGCCTTTCTTTAAAGGCATAGGTTCGAAAAGCAGTCTAAACTTTCCAAAGAGACAGTAAAAGACTTGTTTAGAAACTAGATCTATAAACTTTTTCTTGGAAAATGTGTGCTTATGTCCTTTCAGAAAACATGTTTGTATGAACCTTATCTTAAATTAGTTGGTTTTATCATATTTTCTCTCTGATAAAAAATAGCTGACTTCAGAGTGGTATTAACTTTTCCATAGAAAATAGATTTCGTAGTTTCTCTTCAGATATAGTGTTCTCAAATCCAGGCATAAGGTAGTAAATGTTATGAACTAACGCTTTACAATATGATCTGTCAGCAATCCTGTTAAAGTAAAATTGAACATCTTTTCAAGGATTCATAAAAGCTGGTACTAAAACCAGCTGGTAGCTGAAACTAAAATTGCCAGACCTGTTCCAGCATGACATGCTTTTTATATCCATTAGAGAAGAGCAGAACACTTGTAACATACCTTGCGAATAGAAAGAATCAGTGGAGAATTGCATCTCTGCAAGCTTTTATAGGGATCATCAGGGAGGGCATTTAAGTCCTTCTTCCAAGTATTGCAGACTGACTTGTCACCATACTGTTCTTGCTTGTGCTCTACAGTGGCTTGCCTGGGCTGTGCTGTGGTTCAGCTGCAACACCAACTCTTGTTTTTTTCTGGAGTGTGTCTCTCATCCACCCGTGCCTGTGGGTCACTTGTTTCACACTCACCTTGGCTATACCTGAGAGCAAGCAGCACAGACCATGAGAAGCAGATTTGAGTAAAATGCTTGTTGCTAAGGGTGCAATGCCCAAGGTCTCTGTTTCATGGGATGTTACTCTGAACCAGCTGCTCTTTTGGACCAAGTGCCCCTCAGCAGCTCAGCACTCCTGGTGCAGAACCAGATTTGCAGAACGTATTCACCCTGGGAAAAAATGAGGATGCATTTCCTTTGGAAGCACATTCCTGGTGAAAATTAAAACTAGTGTAGACACACCCACCTCGTCATTCACTTCAGGGAGACTGTACACAGATGCTCAGCCTCTGTGTACCACTAGTATAGAACAAGCAGCAACCTGTCTACAGCCACCATACCTAATGCTCTTATTTCCAGTGAAGGTGTGGTCTCCTGGGAGCTCATACCTCTGGAAGAGAGCCTTACCACTGCTCTCTGGATCTTGAAAATCCTGCTGTTGCACTGGACAGTGAGGAATCAATTCAAAGTAAGATGACTCTGCTGGTGGCCTAAGCTTGTGATGCCATATTTCACTTTTAGTGTAGTTTGGTCTGTAACAGTTGTATACCCAAGCTTAATCAGTGCTGGTGTGTTATTAGTCATTTCTCAACTAAAAAGGAGTACACATCCCTGTATGCAGCTTCCATAATAAAATCGTGATTGTATGAAGTAGTAATTATTGTTCTGTCATTTTACAGGCCCTGTCTGCTGTTGTGGAAGAGTTGTCTCACTGAGTCTCTGCAACAACAGCAGAGACAACTACTTACATCACAAATTGGCTTTTACACGTCAGCCTTTTTCCACTGAAGGTGTATTTCTTCTCCTCAAAGAAAAACTCATTCTCCATGGTCTTCATTGCCATTCAGCTCTACCAATGGAGGTAGAGGTACATGCACTTGCTTTGAGAGTCTCCTAACTCTTCTCTGTTGACATGCAGGATGTTTTCTGTCATCTCATTAAGGAGAAGGATGGTCTGGGGCAGCCTTTCTACCAGCAGTGTAAGGTGCTTGAAACCACTGTGCAGAGAGCTGTGAGCTGTGCCATACCATCCCAGTGAATTGTTCAGCCTTGTCTAAGGCTGCCATTCTCCAAACTTCCCTATCCCCTTTCTTGCACAACCAGACATTGCACTTATCTGTATTATTTGTTTACCTCCCTAGAGCACTGATTTTTTCTCCACAGTGAAAGCTTGCTGCGTGCACGAAATGTCCCATAACGCATAAGGGCACTTCATAAGGACACTCTTATAATACAAGGCACAAGCAGTATGTTGCTTTTATTGACCATAAAGATTATCCTTGTTCTACAGGGCTATGAAAGTTTTTGTGAAAGCTCTTAGGCTGCTGGAAGGCTGCTCTTTAGCTATCACCAAACCTCTACAGGTTCTGGGTGTTTCTGCTTACTGCTGGCAGCCTTTTATCTGTGGAGATAAAGTGTTCCTCCATCATAACTCTCTGTTTAGGAACCTGGATTTCTGTATCAACCATCTATTTGGGCTGACTTCTTGATAAAAAGCCTAATGTTTGTGAGAGGTGTAGGAGCAGAAAAGGTTCCCATCAAAACACTGAAAAAACCTGTTTTTTAAGTTTTTTTTTTATAAGGATACAGCCAGCCTGTGTGGGGAGGAGACTGGGGAGAGGCTGTCAGCTGTCTTGATGGCACCCTACTTGGCCTCTGCCTGGACACCTGCTACACCTTGTAGAGCCAGAAAAGTGTCCTGTCATGGGGTCTTCTGGGATAGGAGACTCGGATTAGAAAACACAACCAAGAAACTGCTCTTTTCTTGGTGTCCACGATCTTCCTTCAAATGCAGCCCATCAGACAGTCTGTTTTTCTATTGCTCCCGCTTCTCTTTTTTGCAACATTTTGAAAATCAACCTGCTGATGTGTGACCCACACTGAATTGTATGTGCAAGCCTGGGGATAGGTGAGGCTAAAGTATCAGAACTTTTTGTGGTGAGGAAGTGTTTTAGTCTGAAGACATAGCATTGTTTCCCCTCTCTGTGCTTAGCTTACTGGGATCTCAAAACTAAAGGTTTTAGCAAGAATATTCACCTTGATGACAATACCAAAAAAAACTTCTTGGAGAAGTGCTACAGCGAGGAAACTGCAACACGTGTATCAATCAATGAGGCCCGTGGAAAAGAAATAGATACGGACGGATTCTTGCTAGATGTTTCAGAGATGTTTATTTCTCCAGCCGCATGGCCGGGGCTCTGCCGAGGAACTGAGGCAATCACGGGACCCGAGGGGCCTTGCCTGCGCAGGGGAGCACAAAACAACCCATGGGGAACGAGGCTGAGCAGGGGCAGGGAAACCCCATGCCTCCCCCCAGGGCCCCTCTCCCAGGACCCCACGGCAGGGGAAGGGACCCTGACATTTCACCTGTTTATTTTTAACAAAAAGAGATTTAAAACTTAACATTGAAAACAACTGGATAAACATAACAAGAACAGTTTCAAAACAAAACAAGCCACCCTCCTGCGTCTTTAAATGTCCAAACAATTCTCTGATACATCCTAATGCTGACAGAAGGGAGACAGGACACTCTGAGCATGCTTTGTGGGGAAACTGAGGCAGGAGAGGGTTTCTTCCATTTGTACCTGTTGGAACTCTAAACAACAATAGTTAATTTCTTCCCTCCCCCTCTTCATCCCCCACTCGGCATTGGAAAGGGATTTTTGGGGAAACAATTGGCAAAGGCATGGCTTTGTGAGGGAAACCATGGGTGAAAAAATGGATTGGGAATACACTGAGGGTAATAGGATATAGGATAAAAGGGAAAGGTGGGATTAGGAAAGGGAGACTGTAAGGGGGCTTATAATGGAGATATTGTCTAACATGACTACGATTTTTAGCATATATACTGCCTTTTACAGAAACACCATCAGGCCCAGTGACCTCTGCTGCTTGTAACCCTTTTCTACCTTGCACAATTTTGAACTCTACTACTTCTCCATCTCCTAAACTTGATGTATTTTTCAGGGTTATTCTTTTTAATAGCAGTTCTATGAACGAATATGTCTTCTTGGTTGTCACATCTTGTTATAAAACCATAATTTTCTTTAACATTATACCATTTTACTATTCCTAAAACCTTAGCTATGATGATCTTTTCCTTTTTCCGAGTGGTTGCTGTTTTCTGTCTTGCTGCGTTTTTGCTTTCTCTTTCACTTTCGCTCACTTCTGTGTTGGAATTGCCAGGGTTTTCAGTGCTGCCGGGGCCATCGGGGCTGCTTGTGCCTGCACACTCTTCTCGGGGTTGCATTTGGGGCCGCGCGGGCTGGGCCGGGCAGCGCTGCTCAGCTCCCCGTGCACCACTGCCTCTGCTCTCAGTTGTGCTGCCGCTGCCTGGGGCTGTATCCACGTCTTGGCTGGGCCCCCAAGCGACGGCCCCCCTGCGCCCTGCTCCAGCGTGTTTCGGCTCGGCGCAGCTCTGCTTTACCACCATCACTGCCAGCCACTGCCCGCGCGCCGCTCCTCTCACGGGGCTCTCTCCACCATGTGCTGCGTGGGGCTGGGTGGGCTCTCGCTGGGTCTCACTCTGCTGCCGACACTGCAGCTCGCACGGCTCCGCCCATGCGTGGGAAGTGCCTCCCTGCTGCTCGGAGAGCACTTGGTGCATGTGGCCTGGGTCGCACGGTCCCTGAAGCAGTTTTAACTTCGCAAGGACACAGCTGACATTGTTCAACAGTCTCAGTAATTAAATAATATTCATGAAAATATTCTTCCATCGGCATATATTTTGACTCAGAAATTAACTGTGTCCAAATGGTGTTCCAAAAGTCTTTGGTAAGAATTAAATCCCAAGAAACATAGAAAAAGTTCTTAAAGAACCATGTCAGGAAGTGTTTCAGTTCCTTTTGAGCTTGAATTAAGCTAAAATTTACAAATTGTTGTTCAAGAATCTTTTCAAGTTTAAGATAAATGTCCATATGTGGCTCTGAGAGCCAAGAGTCTTTCCACGGTTCCTCCATAATTTAGAGATGGAACAGCAAAACAAAAACAAGAAGAGAAATCCAGAGTTTATTCACAAATCAGTTGCTGTCCTTAGGGATCGGGGGTCATTCTGCTTGCATTATCCACCATTTGTTACAGCGGGGAAATTGCAACACGTGTATCAGTCAACGAGGCCCGTGGAAAGAAATATATATGGACCAATTCTTGCTAGATGTTTCAGAGATGTTTATTTCTCCAGCCGCATGGCCGGGATCTGCCGAGGAACTGAGGCAATCACGGGACCCGAGGGTCCTTGCCCGCGCAGGGAACACAAACCAACCCATGGGAACGAGGCTGAGCAGGGGCAGGGAAACCCCGTGCCTCCCCCCCGGGGCCCCTCTCCCAGGGCTACATGGCAGGGGGGAAGGGACCCTGACAGAGAAGGGTCTTTACTGAGATGACATACTAACTACTGCTAAATGTCCTTCAGTGTGGAGAGGGAGAGTATGGCAGTGCCCTGTGTTCACTCTGAATGATCTCCCTGTTTCCATAATAACCTAGAGATGAGAACCTCGAATGAGTTTTTTTGTGGGAAACAGCAGTTGAGCTGGGAGTGTTGGGCTGGGTGTGTTGTGGGAAGCGTTTGATACTACTGATCCATTCCTGTTTTTCCCTTGTTGCTTGCTCAGAAGGGATTGGATGCTGCCTTTGCACTGATGGAAAGATTTGCTCCATAATTAATTACAGTAGCCACATCATCCTTTGGGGAAACATGCCCTTCTGCTGGGAGTTGCTCTTCTTGGCCACATCTGAGACTATGGGATCTGCTTCTCTTCCTGGTTGCAGTAAAATACATGGCGTGGACACTGCAGGAATATCTACCATTATTCCTTCTTCCAAGGAGGTCAATATTTGGGATCCACACCGTGGCCAGGCTGTCCTGGTAGAGGACAAGCAGTCTTGGAAGCTTGGAACGGTCTTGTGGGAAGAAGGTGGAGTGTGGAGGCCAGGGAAGATGCCAGTGGGATAGTAATCAGGTGTTCCATACTGAGTGACTCGTGTTTTGTGATGTCCATCTCCCACAGCCGCTGGCTTTCATCCCATACCATGTGTCCCCAGCTGGCAGCTTCTGGTGGCACGTCCTACTGCTCACACAAACACAGCCCAAGCCAAGCAGGGCTGCTCCTGCTCTTTGCCTTACCATAATGGGGCTGGGGGTGGGCTGTTTGTGACTGAGGCAGGAAGGTGGTGATGATGTTGTGTTTAAGGCCTTCAAGGGCCTCAGAGGTACTGAGTCCATGCAGTTGTAGCATATGGAATACTTAGGATTTCCCAAATCAGAGGAAACCTATCACGGGGATGTGAACTCTGAGATGCCAAATGGCAAATCTGAGGATCTGCAGCTTCTGTCCTTGTCTCAATTCAAGAAATACTGATGCTGAACTGATGGGTGAAGAAAACTCTGGTGAAATAGTATGTAATTCCTTTCAGGAATCTTATGGCAGATGCCATGGCAGACCAGATACTGTTGGCGTGGGAAGAAAAGGAAAAGGGCAGATTTGCTGCTGGAGGTTTCTAAAGTCAAATCTTCTGAAGCTGGTCGATTGCATAGTCTGAATTTTGTAATGTTTTCAAAACTGTAGACGTGAATCATTCTGTTTGGAAAAATAAGTTGTGACCTCAATTTGTTTTCTTACTTTTTAAATTAAAAAGTTAATAAAAAAGATCATAAGATGATTATATTTTTCTTTCCAGTCTTTGGTGCTTGATTACGCAATATAAATCCACCATTGTATTCTATTTAACTTTGTCCTTCAGTAACAAAAAAACCAGAGCAATGAGATTTAGCAATTATCCTGTTTGCTTCTATATCTGCACACTGGTCGAAACATTCAAGGATGTTGCTAAAAATAAGCATCCTCTTCCTGCAAGGCAGTGAACTCGGACTGTAAAGTGCATCTTTCAGGGAGGTACATGAAGTAACAGGAAATCTGCTTGGTCTTATTTCAGTTTACTGGTGCTTGGCAATGATGTCACCCTTCTAGAACAAGGGTTAGACCCTGAGAGCAGGAGTAGTAATTATGTTTCACAGTCCTGTGTTTGAGAGGAATGACCTCTGGTTAGCTTTGAGGCTGAGCCAATATGCAGTGAAAATGGGAAGGCAGGGTCATTTGGGCTTTCTTCAGGGACATCTGTTGTTATTTAAAAAAAAACCCCAAAAAGTGTATCTACCCATATAGGCTTTTTCCTCAAGTGATAAAGCTGGTGGTAAACACTAGGTATTTAATGTTGTGTTCCATGTGTCAACAGAGGTTTTTTTGTTTTTTTTTTCAGGTTCTTAATCATTTCTTCAGTTAATGAAATCACCTGATTACGTGAGTGACAAATTTTGGGCTTTCAGAATTCTTATTTGTTGCTAAAAAATGGCAAAACCAAGCAAACTGCAAAAAGAAGAAAAATAAGAAAAACTACTCTATTGTCCTAATAAAGGAAGTTCAGAGTCTCTCTAATTAATCTCCTATTTTCTAGAAAATATCGATAATTTTAATTTTAAGAGATGAAAAATTATCTTTTGAAGTGCCTTGACTCAAGCTAAAGATATTTGTTTCAAATGAAACTTGTAACCCATGAGCCTGTTTAAGGAGATTTCTTTAACAGCAATGATTTTTTTTTTGTTAGCAGAAAGATTATCAATTATATTCCAAATTCCAGTGAGTTTTCTTTTGCTGGTTTGTTGGGGTTTTTGGTTTTTTTTCCCGCTCCCCTGAGCAGGTTGGTCAGGTCTGCTTAAGTGTGTAATGGTTGCACATGAGACTCCTAACAGAAGTCTAATCTCAGAGATTATTACATTTCAGCCCTGAGGAATTCCATTTGTTTTCTTATTTCCTTTTTTCCAAGCGATGGACATTTTTGTTGATGTTTGAAGTGTTTGGTATTCATGTGTACTTGGCTCTAAGAGGAAGGATTGTCCTCCTTGCATTGATAATTTTCAGCTACCTTTTGCATCGTGCTTTTTAACACTATTGTGAAGTGTTTTACCTTAATGCAAACATTTAATCAAGATTCATATGAATCTTATTAATCCTTAAGTTCTTCATAAATAAATGTATGTTATGATACTTATGTAACAGAAATTATTGGTAGTGCAGTGTTACAGAGTTTATTCATGCTACAGAATTTATTTATATAAATATATTAATATTCATTCAAAGGACTTTATTAAAATAAATAAATAGTTATTCCATTCCTATGAGTGAAAAACTGAAGTAGAAGAGTGTTAAAAGGGTAACTGGGCAATGCGTCAGCCGACTGTAAAAATCAGAAAGATTGTCCTGCTTTCAGAATTCAGTGTCAGTGTATCCCATATCATCCACGTAGGTGGTATATGTACCCACCCCATAGGGGGAATCCAGCATCCACAGGCAAAAATAATACATTCAGAAATTAAGGGTTATCACTGTCCTACATAAAAGACAAAAGTCCTGTAGATTATGGCAAGTTTGCTGAGCAAAGAGCCAAAACCTATATGTGTATGACTCCCTCTTCAGGAGGCCTTACGTCTGTATTTCATATTTTGGATAATTGTGCTGTTCGTATGAGATATCTGTGCCCTGTCACGTTGGATATGGTTGGGTGTCAATATATGTAAGAGTATTTCCTTCATGCTTAAAAAGAAGTAGACGGTGAAGCTCTGACTTGGTTCTGCCTAGCACCAGGACTCTGAGAGTTTCTGCGTATCTGATGCCAACTCTATTCATCTTGTTTAATAAGCTACATTGGCTCTGAATGTCAAAAGCAAATGAAGATTTGCTCTTTTAGAAACTGCAAGAAAGAAAGAGACATTCCCAGCATTGCAGCATCCAAGTACTAGAGTGAATAATAATAATAATAATAATAATAATAATAATAATAATAGTAAGTATCCAGTGAAAGCCCCTTTCTGCTGATAGATCTGTGTTGCACATGCTGTTAAGCTCAGGGTGCTTTCAGGGTGATTGGGACTGATTCAGTATTGGGGATTTGGGATCCAATAACACCAAAGTGAAGATTACACCTGGTCTGTTGGAAACTCTCTTCAGTCTTTGCAGTCTAATATTTTCAGCTGCATTCAAAGGTGATGTAAATCATGTGCACTTTGCTGCCAGGCATCATTACTACTTTGAGGTAGGTTTGCTTATGATTCTGTCCTCAAAATATTATATTGCTTTCAGATGAGTCCAAGAGGGAATATTGCATGACTAAATCATGTAATTAAAGAGGCAGCACAGCTGAAGTCTAGCAGGAAGGGTTCCCAACAATGTATTTCTGTTGCTTGAGCACTGGAAGCTGGTGGTCTGCTGACTGTGTCTTTTCTAAAGACAACACTTTCTTGAAATTGGCATGAAAACACTTATCTGTTGGGAGAGAGGAAAAAAAGCTGGCTTTCTTTTTCATCTCAAGGGTAATTAAAAACCCCCCAAACTTTTTAAAATATTGTGAGACTTTCAGTGAAGGGGAGATTCTAGTTAAACAACCTCTATATTGCATTGCTAATTATGACTGAGATCTATGAGGTGTTTTTAAAGATGGGTATATTAAATCACAGACAATTTTGCGAACTTTTCATCTTCTACTTCCTGTGAAAATGTAAATGGTCTAGCAGAGAGAGGAAGACGTGTAACAGCTCTTGATCTGGCTGAGCCAGTACACAGACAAGTTCATTAACAGCTCAGGGAAAGTACTGCAAGCTATAAAGAAAACAGCTGAATGACACACGTCGTGTGTACTACCCACGTTTTCCTCATACAGACCTGACAGTGTCTTTGGGCTCCAATGTGTAACAGTAAGGGAGGTGAGGAGAAAATGATGAAGTGGCCTTCCAAGATGTCTCTGACTTGTATCTGGAGTTGAAAGTGCAACAAATAATGTTCAAATCATCAACTTATTCGTAATGAACAAGTTCAATGGCTTTCAGTCTAAAGACCCAGGCATACAGGGACATCTTTGTTCTGCCACAAATGACTTTAAGGCCTGATGTTAAGTCAACTAATGTCATTCAGGATGCTTGAACTGACTTTTGTATACTTTGGATGTAATACTTTATATTAAACAGAGTAATTCAGAGTTGAATCCCTTTTCTCTTAAGAAAATAAATACAGAAGTCTCTTATGAAATTTTCACATATGTGACCAGGGACTTAAATACTCCTCATGATTTGATTTCCTTCAGGAAGTAGAGAGAAATAGACACTGAACAGACAAAGCCATTACAGGAATCATTCCCCTGGTGTTTAAGCTCAATCATCAACAGATTTGGAAATGTGGTAAAAGTGACCTTTAAAAAACATGAACTACAATCATAATATGTAATTTTTAAGAGGTATCTCAATGTTATAGCAAAGATGGAAATTATGTCAGAAGAAAAGATGCACATCTGCCATTTAAAGCTTAAAATTTTAGGATGGAAATTATCTATTACCAGCAGAACCAGATTTTTGTGTTCACGATGACTGATGTATTCGTCCTGGTTTATTTCATTCTATCCATACAAAGCAAGTCTAATCGTGTGCTTTTCAGCAGATTATGGCTGCTTTTCTTCTTTGGGGTAGTATAAAGCAAGTACAGTATGTTAATGAATTTGGACCGATGCTTTAACAAAGTAAAAGCAAATACTCTAAGTAAAGTAAAGTAAATATGTAACATGCGTGATAATCAAAAATAAGGCATGAAGCATCTTCTAAAATGAATGTTTTTCTTTTTGCAACTGACTCTTGTTTTTTCAGATCTAGATTTGCAGCTGTCTGTGACTGAAAGGGGAAAGAAAAGAAGCAAATATCAAATGCTCTTTCGACTATTCTAGACCAGACATTCCCCAAAGTTGACATATTTAAACAATTTTGATATTTCAGGCTTTTGTGGATTCCTTGTTTCTCTCCGATCTATATCCTATTTCATAGCAGCAACAAACATATTGCTGAAGCAGAACAGCACAACTGCACTAATAAAGGAATAGAACATCTTTTTTTTCTTTCTTTTTTTCTGATCTGCTTTAATTCTTCACAGCAGCCTTCCTGTCTGCTTTGACTACTCCACACACCTGCAGAACAAAATCTATTTTGAAAATTCTTCAAACCAACAGAGTGCTTGCTTTGCTGCTCGTTAGTAAATGCCACTGAAGATGAGTGGGAGAGTTGCAAGCTCCAAAGTTTGTCCTGTAGGTCTAACCATACCATTCCTGTAGATCTAAACTACCGATTCCTCTCGATGCTCCTGCGACAACATAGGCTCTTGTGATAAGCCAAGCCTTCTCCATAATGTGGGTGATGTTACAAGAAATATTTTCTGCCCTCATCCTCTGTCTTGTAGAATAGGAGGTGGAATTCAACCCTTTCTGGCTTTCTGGTCATTTTATTACGTAGAGTCTCCAAGAAACAGCTGCTGTGCACAGACACCAGGCTGCCTTTGGCCCTGCTGTGTGGCCATACTTGGACATGTCAGAGCTTTGGAAAGCTGGGGGAGGATGTTGCCTGGAGCATGGTAGGGTACTCTGAAAGCACCTTAGGACCACGAGTCTGTGCTTCCCCCTCCCTTTGGGCTCTTCCAAGCTGGATTTAACATAATGGAGAGTCTTTCCTCCTTCCCCTCTGTCAGCAGTTCTCACAGGTGATTATTCACAGACAGTAACATTGTTATGACTTGCTATGAATTACAGAAACCTAGCATGGCTGCTCTAGCTGAAGAACAGCATGGACAGCAGTAGCACATTTGATTGGCAATGTAATATCTGCTACAGGGTGCACATAGAAAGTTTGGAATGGAAAGTTTGGAGTTTCCCACCTAGGAAGGCAGAAAGGAAAAACTCATTCTATGATGCTAATGTACAAGTGGCAGACTGTGAAGGCTACTGAGTTGTTATATTTTTCTTTGGTTTAGACCAATTTGATCTCAGAAATAATATTTAAGTGTGGTCATTATGCTGACAGCTTGCTTCCTGGGGAGGTATACACAACTGTGCAGAATTACTAGTGTATATTGTAGCAAGGGATTAAAAATTACAAATTTAAGCTTTATGCTCATTATTGTGGCTCTTTTAAACACATGGAGAGAGCTAAGTTGTTCAGCCATGTAATTTGGCCTGCTTACATTAAATGATTGCATATTTATTGGCCACAGTAAGATGAGAATTTTCTGAAAATCTGTTATTGCATTGGGTCTTGCAGTACAATATTTCGTCTGTCTTGTCATTTAAAATAACACAGAGTGGAAGAAAGACAGCAGAGAGGGTATTGTCACAAATAAATGGTCAAAAATAATACAGTTGATAGTGAATTTAATGGTTATCAGTTCTTGCCTGCCTTTTGCTCTTTCTTGGCACATGATTTTCTTGATTTTGCTCACTCAGAGCCATCTCTGGAGCAGTTCAAATGTAGCACACTGAAGTGTGGTTTACAAGATCATTTCTAATATTGCCTTACTGCTCTGCTTCAGAACGAGCAACACTAAACCTTTTCCTGGCCTTGTGAAATGATGCTGTAAAATATCGACTGCAGATAGCTAAAATTTGCTTCTGGATCTCAATCTTCCTTTCATGTGAAAAATGCAGCCCACTCCAAAGGCACAGAGGAATTGACATGTTAAAGCATATAGAGAGATTATAATTAAGTGAATTAGTCAGAAACAGAAGTGCTGGGTATTTTTGCAAACTAATAATGAGTCAAGGAGTTGCCTGAGACAAATTAGGAACTGCCTTTTCACATATGAACATGCAGTGAGTGGAGCAGCGTAGCTGACATGAATTACCGCTGTCAGCTGAGCTGATTAACCATGTGTGTGCTCACAGTCACGGGCAAATGCAAAGTCAACTGTCAAGGTGTTGTCAGTTCATGTTCTTTATAATGGCATCAGAGCAGCACAGAGCCATCGTGCCTGGCTCTGCAGATGACTGGTGACACATGAAAATCCCATTGTTACAGTGTTCAGGTAGCATGTGTTACGAGTTCCTTAAAGTTCCACCTAAATTTCTCTAAATTTTATCTGAAAATTTAAATATAAAACTTTTGAACTGGAGGTGTGACTATCTACCCAGGGTCCTCTTTGTAAAGTGTATTTGAAAATGTCTTCAATGTTTTTCTTCTTTTTTCTTCTTTCTAAATGTTAATGTACAAAAAGTTTCAGTTAGCTTTAAATTTATTTGGGGACCCCTCTCTCTCCTAGGGTTTTTATGATTCAGAGTGCAATTTTACCACGAGTGTTCTTGAAGCATTTTCAAAGCTTCCTTGTGAATTATTTCTGGCCTTCTGGTATTTTATGAAGCATCATATTTTGCAACTGAAATATTTTTAGCATGATTTTTATCACATTTGATTTTCCAAAATTATAGAGAGCCTCTCTTGACACAGATGGAAAAGTGGTTAATACCTGAAGGGGAGACTGAAAATAAGATGGACAAGTTGTGAGTGATATTCTGTGTTGGATCCCCTTCTATTAACTTCATTTCTTTTGACCTCAGATTCAGACTGTGCAGAAAACTTGGGTCCTGTTTTTATGTTTTCTCTTTTTTTTTTTTTTTTTTTTTTTTGGGAGGGAATGGAGAGTGTAGAGGGGAGGGAACATCCTTTGGGACTTAGCAGGCATTCATCTTCAGCAGCTGAAGGCAGAAATAAAAATCTCTTCTGGCTTGGTTATTTCATAATTTAGCATTATTATAAGTTTCTTCCAGTCTCCTCTAAAATATTAAATACTCTTGCAGTAGTCCTGGCAGCATGATTCTGTGTATGATTATCTTTGGTTTTTCCCCTACTTACAGCTGCTTTCGAATGTGTTTAATGACAGTAATTTGCTGAAACTGACTCACTAAATTTGTCCAGGAGGAAAAAATACCATCCTAGGGTTTTTTTTCCTGTTCCCCCAAAACACAAATCCAGGGCTGAATCTGAGTTCTCTCTCCCCAGCTAACCATGAGCTCTTACTTGTACATCAGGTGGTCATCATGGTTTTTTTTCCTCCCTGAAAGGAAGGATTTATGCCTGCTGTGTTTACTTCCTCAACACCTGGAGTGCTGCCTGTGCTTTGGGAGTGGGGCTTTGGATGGCCTGGCAGAGTCCTGGAGCTTCCCCTGGGTTGAGTACCAGGCGCTGCCCATCCAATGGGCAACACTGGAAAGATCAGGGGAATTTGGACTTCAGTCTTCCCAAAAGATGCATTAGGATTAAAATTCCAGCCCTGTAATTTCTTTCTCATGGTGTTTTTCCTCACACTGAAGGAACCGAAAACAGAATCTGTCCAGACAACATTAATTATTTCCCAGTGATGGAAATGGACACAGTGGGAAAGTACTCTTGCAACGAAGATTGTAATGCATGAAGAAGCCAGTGGTTTTGGTTGCTGAGGGACTGCTTTAGTCCTTAGACCCATCCCCAAGGCTGGGGCTGGCTGTCATGCTCTGTCACTGCAGACAGCTGGTGCACAGCAGGCAACTACTGTGTTGCTGTAGGCTTTTGTGTTGCTTTAAGATTTTTATAATTAAATATGAAGCAGCAGTTAAGTATAATACACACTCGACAGGATATTTTCTCAGTAAATCAGCACAGTTCCATTGGCTTAATTTACAATAGTCAACCTGCTGATGTACGGGGATCCTGACTAGTCGTGCTGATCAACATTGTTTCACTGCTTTTTCTACACCAGTGTGCGTGCAATCTCTTGGTTCTTGCTTTGTGCTGAGGCTACAGAACTTAGTCAAGGTTACGGAGCCTCTTGTTGTGTGTTCTCAAAGTAGTGTTCTTCATGGTGTTTCATGGTGTTATGATTATATATGATTATATATACCCAAATTATAATAGTAGAAGTTCCAGGGTAAATGATAAGTTTGAGAGGCATGATGTAATGATTGAAGTCTGGTGTTTGTCAGGCTTCCATGAGTGGGGCTTGGGCTCAGCTGGGGAGCTGAGAGTTCAGGGGTTTCCTGCTGTGATCTCAGTCCTTTAGAAGGGGCTGTAGCCTGATTTGCTCCATACAGAGGTAAAGATTTAGCAGTGTTTGCCTTATCTGATCCTACCAGTTTGGCTGAAATTTGACCTTAAAGTGCCTTCTGCGTGTTCTTTTTGGCTTCAGAAGTGGTTTAATTTTAGTGAATGTGCATAAATATATATCCAAACCCCATGTATTAAAAAAATGTTCTAATATTTTTTATAGTGGGTGGCTCAATAATCACAGAAATTAGTGTCACGAATAAAATCGTGTCACTGGAACTGAGCTTTGCGTAAGTCTGATGTTTGATGGTAGTATTTTCCAAAAAAAAGATGTTATACAACCCTTCCAGGTTTTTCTAGCATATACATGTATAAAATATTTTGACTAAATGTAAGACAAAATGTGTCCCAAGAATTTTCATATTTAGTTTATTTGACTGGCTTTTTATATGGTTTTTTGGCAGGGAGTGTTGAAGGGAAAAACATTTGATGTGTTCTACATTTCTTGGTTAGTTTTTCTGGTTATATAACTTTTCATCTGAAAGTGTAAGACTATTGTCTATCTTTATGCCAAGCCCATGTTTGATCACCCATGCTATGCTGCTATTCTTACTGTGGCAAAGCATAGGAGGTTTAAGCAATACAGCAAATATCTCTCTCCAGGGCTCCCACTCTCTCCTTTGCAAGTCTTACCCCATATTGCATTAGTCAGCCTCTGCCAGAAGTAGACACTGTTATATTCACTAAGTTATGCTCAAGAATTTGTGTCACTGGGACAATTTCACTTCTGCTATTTTTGTCTAAAATAAAATAAAAAAATAACAAAACTCACAACAGTGTTAAAAGAGTAAGATAAAAAGCAGGTCTTTAATGGAAGCTTCTAGGTGCCCACATGGTTATGCACAGACCTGGCATCAGTTTTCTACAATTTTTATAAGTTTAACAAATATTGTCCAATTAGAAGAGCAGTTGGTTAGGTAATTTCCCCCCAGGTTCTGCGCCATTAGAGTTGTTCCAGGGGCTTTCTTGTTATGTCTTCCATGTTCTAGTGGAAAACAAAATGTCTTTGTCAGGCTTCTTTTCTTAAGAATAAGACTAAACAGAATTCAAGTATCTGTTAGAAGGGTTAGCGTATTATTCTAAAATCCAAGAGAAAGGGCAGGAAAAATACAAGGAGCCATATAACCATGTATTAACACTCTACAAAACCACAAGATATGAAAAATTTATAAAAAGATAAAATCTTTAGGCATCACTATAAGCATGGTGAGAGTAGGGATTAATTAAAAGGCAGTGTTTGCTCTGTTCCCCTGAATAGGGCCACGTAATCACACAGAGCCTGTCTCCTGTGACTCTATCTTTGTTCCCAAGACAAGCACACGATGGAGTCTGTGTTGGAGTTGGGGGAAACAGCAAAGATGCTGGAGAATTCTCACGAGTAGCTGTGTCCATTGCTGAGGTCAGTGTCCAGGCTTTCAGCTGGATGAATGCTTTGGTCAGAGCCAGCCACCTGGCACCATAACATCCATCTCCTCCTCTGCCTGGAAATGCCTCTGGAGGCAGAGCATTCCCTGACACCAGAGCTGTGCTCCCACCGTCTGCCTGGAGTGTAAGAGAGACAAACCCAGTGCAGGGCTCTTCTGGCAATGTGTTAGAGTGGCTGTCTGACGCTGAAATGTGTTGATGTCTGTCATAAGTTCTGAGTATGCTGTGTTTGTGCTGGAGTACCTTGTAAGGCTAAAGCAGCGGAAGATCCATTTATGTGTCCAATCAGGAAACGGCAAAGCTGGATGAATTTTGGACTTTTGAACTTGATTTTGATGGATCGAGGAGTGGTCAGTTTGTCTTATTTTTTTCTCTATCTTCAGCTTTTTATGAAAATAAGCAGGGATATCGAAACTCTTAAATGCTTTTAAGGTATTTTTTTTGGATGAGGACTTCAGCCACTGCACAAAGTGAGGCTGATATCCCTCTGACTCTGTCCAGTGCATCCATCCCCAGTAACAGGGCAACAAAATTAAGTAGCTGCTACGTTAAACCTCTGGCCCAGATTTTGCTGGGGGCAGGACACTTACCACTCTTTTTTTACTATTTCTTGTTTCATAACTCCTCATTTTCTCTCTAATAAACCTGAGGTACTTTGATGCTTTCACTTCCCATTGAAATGAGTGGAAGAATGTGCATTTGAAACCCAGCCTGGTTTCAATTTGGAAGGAAATGTAACAAGGCTATAAAAAGCAGAGGACTGCAGTGTATGCAATCCACATGAGGCATTTTTCTAGAAGTGAGGCATCATTACTAAAGACTGCTTATGTCATTTTGATTTTTCTGAATACATTATGAAAAGGATAACATTGCCATGACACAGTGTCTGGTGACCTTTATATTACTTTTCTGAGCAATTACTTTATGGCTGCTCTTCAGGCTCCTAGATTATGTAGTTTCCCATATTTTTCTCAGTGTGATCCAGATTATTTGTTCACTGAAAACACTGTGATAACACTATAGAAATGTAAAAGATGCATCCTACCTCAGCTCCTGATTAAGCAAGGTGTCTGGTAGGTGTAGCCATGATTGGTTTTGACATGTTGAACATTTCAGTTTTTATAAGACTTTGGTCAGCTACTTTGTGCAGACTTTTTTTCTTTTTTTCTTGTATGAATTGCTGCCTTTAAATTATAATCTTGTAAATTTAGAGCATACATTTATTTTTCAGGATGGCAAAAGAACCAGACAGCCATGGCTATGCTTGGGTCAGATACACATTAGAAACAAACTTACAGTAGCCTTTAGGAAAAAGGGAGGTTGAAGAAATGTTTGAATCCTTATAAACAGAAGGATAGATTTTAGATTAAAGCAGCCTTCCTGCAAGCTGTAGGTGTGGGTTTTTTCCTTCAGAAGATGTTCCATAGTTGTAAAGGTGTATAATTTCAGAGGATGTCACGGTTGTCATGGTGATTGCATTAATATTGCATGGGCATAAAGTGTGCAATAACATCGTGTCAGTTCCTCCTGCCCTCAGGCTGCCACAAGTTACTCATTTTTTCCTTCAGAATTGTGTTAATTTTCCCCTATGAACATTCCTTTTACAAATATTAGCTCTTTAATTGTTCAGTTTTAATTCACATAGATAAATTGCCACTCTGTGCAGTCTGTGACAGTGAGAGAAACCCTGAGGAGAAAGACTTGGGGGTGTTGGTTGATTAGAAGATCAACATGACCCAGCAATGTGCACTTGCAGCCTGGAAAGCCAAACGTGTCCTGGGAAGTGTGGGCAGCAGGATGAGGGAGGTGATTCTGCCCCTCTGCTCCACTCTCATGAAACTCCTTCTGCAGTTCTGCATCCAACAGACATAAGAAGGATGTGTACCTTGAATCGAGTCCAGAGGAGGACACAAAGATGATCAGAGGGCTGGAGCCCCTCTCCTATGAAGACAGGCTGAAACAACCGGGATTGTTCAGCCTTGAGGAGACTCTGGGGAGACTTTAGAGCACCTTCCAGTACCTGAAGAGGCTACAAGAAAAATGGAGAGAGACTTTTTACAAGGGCATGTAGTGACAAGACAAGGAGAAATTTCTTCAAACTAAAAGATGGTAGATTTAGATTAGTTATTATGAAGAAATTCTTCCTGGTGAGGGTGGTGAGGCACTGGGACAGGCCACCTGTGGAAGCTGTGGCTGACAAGCCTTGGGAGTGTTCAAGGCCCGACTGTATGGGGCCCTGAGAAACCTGGTCTAGTGAAAGGTGTCCCTGCCCATGACAGAGGATGTTGCCTAAATTAGATGTTGCTTGAGGTCCCTTCTAACCCATCCATTCTATGATTCTACAGTTTGCCATAAGGACAGGACTTTCATTAATATAAATTCATGATTTAGTTGCATTGCTCAACTAATACTGGGAGGAAGAAAGACTTGTGGATGTGGTAACTTAAAGTTAGGACATGATTATTCTCTCTTTTATCTGCTACATTTATGTCCTTTCCCCTCGTATTTTGGTCATTTTTCTGTCTCATGTTTGAACTTGCCCCTTATTGAGTCAATGAAATCTTAGCCAATGATAATCAGGCAAACCTCCACATTATCTTTTAGGATAAAACAATAATAAGAACCAGAAAACCACAGCAATTCTCATTAGTTCAAGCGGTGTTGCAATTGTGAATGTTTTGCTAGCTCTGCACTTCAATGCAAGTTGAAGTTTGTGGGCTAGGGCAGAGGTACCTTGCTTCTCCCTTCTCTTCAGTTCACTTCAGTGGGCTTTGCTAAAGCTCCTAAGGATGCAAGAAGTGTTATCGCTTCTGCTTTCTGCATATATTGGGTCTCATCAAAAGTGGAAAATGCCACTTTTAGTGTTAACAGCTAATCCCAAAAGCATGTCCCCTGCTTGTGTACACCTGCACTGCCTGCGCAGGGGTGAATCCCATTTTGTCATGTTTTGATAAAACCCATTTTGAAAGGGCAGCTGCTGCAGCACTGAGCTCCCTGCTTGTCAAACACTTGTTGTCTGAGTCAATAACCTTCTGCTCCTCCATCTGTACTAGCTGTCTTTGATTTGGATGTTCAGTTTTGGACTTCAAAGCCCTAAGTAAAGCTTGTCTGTCCAAGCATATGTTTGTTAAGTGGCTCAGGAAGATTAATTACTCACTTGTTTCTGTATGGTGACCACTCTGGCACCTTCAGTGTCTGTAGCAGTGTCCTTAGAGCAAATGAGAGAGGAAATCTCCTGAAATGCTTTTACACTTTATATGGGAGCAGCTCATTGTCTGCTCTCCTTCATGTAAAAAGTGTGTTGATCAAATTTCCTGCCTGTGCCACAGCCAAGCTGATACACTCAGTGTCTCTGAGGAGATTTTTAGTTGTGCTTCTTCAATATTCCTAAACATAAGGCTGTTTTTCTGTATGTAGCATGCAGTGTCCATATTGCATAAACTTGTTTTCACCTTTTCCTTACACTCTGGCTGCTTTCTGCGCAGTTTCAGCCCTGCTGGTAGGGAAGTGAGTGTGCCTGCCAAGAGTCTTTCCCAGTCAGCACCCTTGAACTTGTCTCCTCCTTCCTCTGCAGATGCTGGGCTTTGCTGTCCTGCTGGCTCTGTTTGTCCTCAGCTCATGGAGAAGTTAGCAGCTGTCTGCTCCTGGTAGCTTTATAGTCCATTACATTCCTACTTTTTGGTAGGAATTTTTTGGTATGAGCAACCTTGCCTGGAGTTTGGCACAGACAACTCTCTGTTGGATAGAGCCATAAATACATCAGTTAGAGCTGCAGGTGTAATGCCTTAAATGATGAATAATGGGAGATTGCAATCAGTTCACTTCTAGGAGCCTCATAACTAACACTCATAGGGGAAGGCATTTTTCTTCCAACTGTTTGGAGCATTAAATCCAAAGCTCAGCATTGGAGACCTAGGAGGGCCCATCAGCAAAGTGTCACATGCATTAAGCCCAGAGCAGAAAGCCTTTGCACAGCAAGCACCACGGTATTTAGGAAGATGCACTAGCTGTGCTCCAGATCACTTACTCAGTATTAAAATTCAGCTCCTCAGCCTTCTTTTTCAGCACCTGAAATATTTCAGCTGCCTTTATTTTCTGTTCTCTTTCTATTTAAAGTAAATCAGTTTTTTTTTCAGCGCTAGCTTATGAGTCACTGTTAATGGGAAGGTGGAGCAGGGCCAATAATGCATTTGATTGAGAAGATCTGTTCTGCTGCTGGTTTTTGTGAGGAAATGAAAACCACAAACTGCAATAAATTTGCTTATTAAATAAGCATTAAAGTTTTTGCTGTAAAATAGGATTCTTCGTGATTTTTTCCTGAGTCAGGGAAGTTTTGTATTTCTAGAAATAAGAAAGTGACTCATTATATTTAGCCAAGGGTTTTTAACTGGTAGTACTATAAAACAAAAGGAACACGTGGTCTACCAACACAGGTCAACTTCACTGATTTAAGAGGCATTGCCACAGATATGCACAGATCTTCCCTTATCCTTTGTAAGGGCTGTGGGGTTTTCAATAGCTTTGTAGAACCAGAAAAATGAAAAACCCTTAAATCTTTGAGTGGATTTCTGTCAGTACTAGAAATGGAAAGCACGAGAAATCAGGGAATATGTAGGTCTCCCCAGAAAAGATGCCATTTTTCTATGTGGAATTATGCCTTGCTGGGAGCTTTTGTAGGAAATGACTTCATCAAAATGAAATAAGAAGAGGTATTGCTGTCACTCTGGTGTGGACCAGTAGAGCTTTCATTAAGCACATGCGCAGTATATTGAGAGCTTCACTGAAAATGCTGCTCCCAAGCACATTTCCTGTGGGTTAAAGGGAAACCCTTTTCTTCATTACTAATTCCTCTAGATATTTCTTGCTGCTGAATGGTGGACAAAAACTGCAGCATGGACTGTAGCCTGAAGGCTGTGAAAATCCAGCCTTGCCATGCTGTAACAGTCCTTTATTGCACTGCATAGTCACAGGTCACATAAATCTCTTTTAAGTATGGGATAGTGCTGCTGGTTTTAAAGTGTGGCTTATTTCCACTGAACGTAGTTTTGGTACAGCTGTGTTTGTGTTTCATATAAAAAACCCCTCACTTTTAATAGCACTGTCAGCTATTTTTCACTCTGAGAAGTCAATAACCTGCCAGGTTAACTAAGATTAGCTGTACTCTTGGTGGGTTTTATTCCTGATATCATCCTTGTATGCACTGCTGGAGTGTATTTACAATAGCCATTTTATCAATGTCAAGCATGTTAAGCACAGACAACCCCATAGTTTGAAAAAGGAGTCAGTTTTGATACTGATGTGGCAAGTCTCTATATGTGTAATGGGCACCTGTCCCTTGTCACTCTACCACTGGTGTGTCCAAGGTCCTGTTTGATTTTCCTGTAGTCCATAGTAAATGTCCTACTTGCTGTGAACAGATTTAAAACCTTGGCTGTAATTACTTTATCCTGTCCTGTAGATAGTCAGTCTATCCCAATTTAAACACTTCCAGATCTTTCTGTGTATTCCCTGCTTGGCACTTTATCCACCTCCATAATTTTGCCTCAAAATTCCTCTGATTGTCTCATCAGCAAATGGCAGACACTGCTTTCATTCATCTCCACAAAAGCAGAGTTTCCATTGCACAGGCTGGTGGCCTGTGCTGTGTCAGTCTAGGGTGGGCTGAAGTAGCAGGGTCCTGGTAACATGACTCTGGATGAAGTTTAAAACGTACATAGATCTAGAAACATATTATAATGTCTTTGCTTTCCATGCTATGTAGTTGTAAGTACAGCTGGAAAAAGATATTTTCCTCTTTGTCTCAGTATAAATGTAAACTAATGACAAATTTGTAACGGATTCTTAACCTGTGACAAAAACCCTGCTGGGTATTGATGAATAAATTTATTTAATTTCCCCAAGGGAACCATCGGCTCAACATTATCTGCTGGGGCAGCACTGCCACAGAAGATGATGTTGTATAGCAGTATATTTAGAAAGAGATATTTTAATCTACTGTTTTATTGCTTACTATCTTGAATTATGGTTCCCACACCATGACCCTGGATCAAGGAAATCTGCAAAAATCGTGAGAGGTCTGCCAGTGTTCCCCAGCCTGCTCTGCACTGGGGCACAGCAGACCTGATTAGCTTCTGCCTGGTGCCCCGTGCTTCAGTGCAGACACAGAGTCTCTCACCCTTTCTGCTTTCTCCTGGATGTAATAGGGTTTGCATCAGGCCTTGCTGCTGGAGTGGTGGCCCAGCTGGGAGCAGGGATGTTGGAAAGCCACTGACACCGACTGTCCGGCTGTACTGATATGCGGGACCAGATCCAGGGGTTGCTTTATTAAGTCCCTTCATTTGTCTGTTCTGTGAATTGCTATCATTCTTCCCCTGGAGAAAAGACACATCATCAAACTTGGCAGAGGGTGAAAACCTTACTCATACATGCTTGCTTTGGCTCTGATATTCAGCACGTGGAAAGGGTCAAAGTCCTGGAATAATGGCTCAGAGAGCAGAGCTGATAGAAGGCAAAGATGTACATGCTGCTTTGTCCTGAACAGGGAGCCTGTAATATAATTTGCAAGTAAAACTGCAAAATCTCTCCCACAAAGCATTTTCCAAGATAGCAACTGTGATATCTGGTGTTTGAAGGGGTGCCTGTGATGCAGTTTCTGGAAGTGGTGGGATAGCCAAGCTTTGGGGAGAGATACTGTGCAAAAAGTGAACAGAGGAAACAATGTTCTGCTTTGCACTCCAGCCAGCAATAATCTCTTTTCCTGCTGAATACTGCATTTTTCCATTATAAAAACATTAATCTGTAGGGTATTGGGACATGGTCAGATCCTGCCAAGAACAAATTGTTAAGTAGTTGCTGTGCTCATTGCCTCTTAAAGCTGTAACTGTTGGTTTTCATTTTTCAAAATAAGTATCATGGGGCAAAAATGTATTGGCTGTGACATTATAACTGTGTCCCAGAAAGACTAATTCTAAATTGAGAGACTTGGAAACAAATCATTCTTAGAAGGCTCTGTTTGTTTAGCAGCTGCTGTTTATATATGAAACAAAAGATATTTGGTTAAAATTGTATGATATGCCCTTACATTTCAAAACAAGGCTCACTTTTAAAGTCTATTTTCAGCTGGCTTTTGGTCATGGTACAATACATCAGTTTCAGACTGACAAGGAACTGGTCATTCCTTCACAGGTTCTCACCCTTTGAGGGGTCGGACTCAAACTGCGCCATCCAGAGGCACCACAGCAGCAATTCCTGTCTTGAATTGTACCCTCTGCTTTCTTTGGAGACTCCAAGTGCATTCAGCACTCCAAATTCCTGCCTCTGGGACCCTGTGGCTATCCAACCCTCCTAAAGTACATGAGAGAAAGAGTTTCAAATAGGGATGTGCACAAGCTGATCAGGCACTTTCTGGAATTGGAAAAAAAGTGCCAGGGCTTCGGTCAAATGCATTTCCAGAAGGTGCCTTTTTTTTCCAGGTGGCAGACCTAAAAGCCATCACATGTACAAGCTCATTCACTCAAATCAATCGTCTACTGGATCTATTATTGCATAATAGCTTTCAAAGAAAATTATAGCAGTAACAAACATGCTGAGATAATGAAATATACAATAAAGGGAAGAATCTGGAAATGCACAGTTTGCCCCAGCCTAAGAGTTAGTAAAAGCTGGCACAACTCCTGCCAAGATCAGTAAGAGTTATAGTCTTCTATAGCAAGATCACTTTGTCCTTGGACTTTATTGACAGTTATGTTTTGTTGCAACCTAAAAGTAGAAATAGTGTCAAACACTACATCATCAGATGGCTTATTTTTTCCCCCATGCAGTTAGATATTGAAGTAGTTGCCAGTTACTGTAATGGAAGCTGTGTCATACTGCTCCTATTCCCAAGTTGATCACAATTTGGGAATGTATATGTCTGTCTTCTTGTAATGACAAATACTGATATTGTGCTGGTGATAAACTCTGCAGTCCTTTCAGTAGTATTTTTGCTATAATTTATAAGCATTTCTAAGACAGGGACGCAGAAGGGATCATAGAAAACCTAATTCTTAAGGCCTGTATCTGCAAAAAGAGGAGGATTGTAGCCTCAAAGAGGAGTTCTTTGAGCCCTTTCACATTTGGCTGGATGAACTTTCCAGTAATTCTAGTGTATTGAGAAAATGCTGGATTTAGTGACAAATGACTTAATAAATCCTTTCTTTAGGCTTTTAGTTCGTTTCCACCAGAGAGAGATATTTAATTTAATATGTCATTGGCTACTCTCAGGTATGAGGCTACCTCCACAAATCTTTTTGTACTGTCACCTCTTGGCTGGTTATTAAATTAGTGCTGTCTACAAATTTATTTGGTCATAAATTATTCAGTAATTATTGGAAAGTTCCTTTCACCCTGTGTGTCAGATGGTTGTTGGGAAGTAAAATGGAAATGAATGGGTTTTTTTCATGGTAATTTAAAAGTGCTTGGGAATAAGAGAAATTACTGTGTTAAATATCTGAATTTTGCTTTTAGTATAAATGTAAAATAAAATAATGTCTCTGGACAAGACAGCAAACCTTTTACTTATAAATCAGATTCTTAAGAGCTGTTGTATTTGGTTCAAAATAACCTGATAAAATTTTTTATATATAATCAACTTAATTAATTGCTACAGCCATCCTCTTTCTTTTATTCTGAAATTGGAAATGAGTAAGAGCCTAAATGCCCTCAAAATATGTTTGGCTCCATAAACCTTCTTCAGTTTCCAATGTTTACAAGCAACTAGCAGCACTGCCATGGGGATGTTGTCTTTGGCCCAGCAAACAGGGATGGTATTTCAGGTTTTCTTTCTCTAGAAACACTGTGAGTGCCACTGGACACTGGGGGTCTGCAGCTTGGCTCAGCGTGTCTGCATTGGGAGCTGAGACTCTGTGAACAGAAGGGTTTTTGAAGCTGGAGACAGTATGGCCTCTTATGTGTGGAGTACACAGCAGCACATAGTGCTAAGATGGAGCTCACCTACTCCACTTCAGAGCAGATCATAGAATATCCTGAGCTGGAAGGGATCCACAAGGATCATTGAGTCCAACTCAAGATGCTGCTCTGCAGGATCTGCTGCCTTTACACTCCACTCGTGTTTTTATCTTGAGGAAGGTATCGACTCCTAACAACCAACCACCCTCTAATATGAAATAAAAGTCACCCAGCTTTCATTATTTTTATGATTTTAGGTCTCATTTTTAGTGTTGCATGTCAAGGGTCATTTACATGATGGCATCAAGGAAAGAATGAGGAGCATTTAGTAACTCACCCACAAAAAAGAAGTATCACAAGCATGGCAAAGCATAAACCCAACTGCTGTATATTGATTTTAAAACAGGGTACTGTCCTGGTTCCAGCCAGGACAGGATTCGTTTTTGCAGCAGCCAGGAGGGATCATGGCTAGGACCCAGAAGTTATTCTATACACCTCATCATTTCTGGGGCTGGGGGTAAGGGAGTCACTTTAGGAAAAAGTTTTTTACTGAAGGAATTATAAAGTTCTGGAATTGTCTGTCTGGGGCGGTGGTGGAATCATCATCCCTGGATATGTTTAAAAAAAGATTGGATGTGGCACTCAGTGCCATGGTTTAGTTGAGGTGGTTTTAGGGCATGGGTTGGACTCAGTGATCTTGAAAGTCTCTTCCAACCTGGTGATTCTGTGATTTTGTGATTCCTGTTGAGTAAATGTGGCTGAGGAAGCTGTTACTAACACCAGCTCTGAACATCACTCACCTCTCTCTTGTACACTTGAAACTTGAGAGGTGGTGATCACAAAAATGATTTTCAGTGTGTGATTTTTATTTATTTGAACCTGCCGTTCAATCTTAAATTTTCATTTTTGTCAGACAGAACATTCCTATCGAAATATGTATATATTTCTAAGTCTGAAAAGCTGAGCTGTTTTCAACACTTTTTTTGCCATTCCAGGTCCATGAGATTTGAAGGGTTGTGTGCAAAGAGGGTTAAGTTGGCCTTGGTTTAAAGGAGAATTATGTCAATCGCAGAGTGGGATCGGGGTTTAAAGTAGGCACAGATGCATGTCTTTGCTGATAGGATCTGTCAGACCATATGAATGAACATAAACAAACCTATTTCTGTTTGTTTGACATGGCAGTGGAGGATAAGACCTGGAGCTTAATGAAGAGAAAGCACAAGCTTCTCCTGTCAGGCTGTGTGGAGATGGAAGCAGATAACCTGGAGGTCTAGCTGCACTTTCAGTTAATCCATGTGAAGTTCAGCTCAGTTTCACGTAGAGGTTGGCCCCAGATTCTGTACACTCCCAATTCATTATCACAGTACTACAGTTCCTGCAGTCAGGATATTGCCATTTACTTGCAATCAGGTTAATTTTTAGCCATATCAGTCTGGTCATACAGAAAAATTGACAGTTCTCTGTCCATTGTTTGTCTATTCTTCCCCTCCACCAAGTTTAAAGCAAACAACCAAGCCAATTAAAATTTAAAAAAGAAGAAATATTAAATATTAACCATTCAAAATTTGGGTGTAGTGGGATAACCCTAAATAGGATAAAGTTCTTGGCCATTGTATGATTTTGATTTGAATTTCATCTTATTGTCAGTGCCAGGCTGGATGGGGGTCTGGGCAAGCTGGTCTAGTTGAAGGTGTCCCTGCCCATGGCAGGGGGCTTGAAACTAAACTACCTTTAAGCTCCCTTCCAACCCAAACCATTCTGTGATTCTACAATTTCATCTCCTGAAAACCTGGAGGATTTGCACGTGGAACACTCCAGTACAGTTCAATAGGGATGTGCCATCAAGCCAAATAAGTCAATAATTAATCAACATTTATCACTTGATGATGTCTCT
Organism: Corvus cornix cornix; assembly: GCF_000738735.6. Classification (NCBI taxonomy): domain Eukaryota; kingdom Metazoa; phylum Chordata; class Aves; order Passeriformes; family Corvidae; genus Corvus; species Corvus cornix. The sequence continues at coordinate 10,222,794 of NC_047057.1, read as the reverse complement.
TACTACTAAAACTTTGATCTGCTTTTGCTCTGATCATTGTTAGCCATTTATGCTACTGTAAAATGCTACATTTGTGGCTTTTCATGTTAGTTAGGGACAGGCCAGGCTTTAGACTGTGGGAAGGTGTTGAATGGCAGGATACAACCCCACAGGTCTCAGTTCCAGGGGACTCTGTGCTCTCTGCTGAAGTCCCATTGCTGGTGGGCCCTGACAAACTGGGCAGTGGCAAGAAGAGTCAGATTCTGGATGAAGCTGAAGCATCCCCTTAACTTGATGAGATAGGCACCGCTCTTCTAAAATTTTTTTAATCCTTCAAGAGACTCAGCGTATGACCAAAAGGCCAGATTTGTTTTAGAACTTAAATCCATTAATCTTGCATTTCCTACTACAATATATTTCTACCTTTTTCAAGTTACGGGTTTCCCAGTGGAGACACTGAGCTGTTAAGTGCTTCTGAGATGAGTGAGCAGGAAGGCTCAATCTGCATGGGTATTTTATATTTGTAGCCACAGCTCTGATGTCCTTTCTCATGCCTTCAGGACTGAGACACCACCTGCAAGAATTGTTAGATGAAATCCTCAGACTCTGGTAAACAAACAAATAGTTCTGATGTTTGCATCCTTCAAATTCATTTCACCACACTCAGTTTTCTCTGAAGTCCATGTCCTCAGAGAATACTGCTGAATGTCACCATCCTGCTGCTCAGCTATAAAAATGCATGTCTGACATTGAAACTCATTGTTTTATTCTGATCCCCCCACCTCAATCTGCAAAATTCTTATTATACTGGCATATTTTAGCTAAGAAAGTAATAATGCCTCTTCCATGGCTGTCACTACTTGAGCACAGTACTGAAACCTGCTTAAGTGAAATACTAAGTGATCTGGAACATAAAACTGGTTTCTTCTATTTTGTTATTCTTCACTTTTCTGTTCTACTCTTTTCCAGATGAGCTGCTGATAAAGTAAATTTATCAGAGCTTTATGAGACCCCATTGTTCTTTTGCCACGGGAGTAAAAAAGGGAATATTCTCAGGTACCCAAAACACTCTTGTCCCAGAAGTTTCACCTTGACTAGGATTGTCCAATTGGAAAAGTTCAGAAAAATATTCACCATAGATGTTTCACATTGGTTTAAATAGAAGTATTTTTAATTGTACATCTTAAAATTACTTTAAAAAAATCTTTCCTCCATGCTTCTCTTTTCTTAGACCTTAGAAGGCTGTGGTTCCACCCAGCTTCTCTGGAGGGGAAGGTGGCAAGGCTTGTGAATTCATCTTCCTTTCTTCCATAGGATATTAATTTTTTTTTCAGCTTTTCTGTGAGACTTCCACAGCTTCTAGTGACTCCTGTTCAGCACAAAAATACATGAGAGAACAGGAAAACAGACAAACATCACTTTTGCTGCTTGTCATTTGCATCCTTTTTTATGTAGTTATTTGGGAGAAACCTGGCCAAACCAAATTAATCCCAAGGCCCCTTGACTGAAGGATGTCCTGAATTTCAGTGTTTCCAGGGATTGAATTCTACACCACATAACAAACGTGCAGGCCTGAGCTGGTGTCCTTGGCTCATGCAAGGTGTCCTACTCTGGCTGTGATTAGCAGAACAGCTCCCAGCAGCCAATGTCATCCCCTCATCTCTTCTGTTTCATCCCATCCTGTTCACCTCTTAAATTCTTTGCTGCACTGAACTTTACCTCCTGCTTCTGTGTCTCTCCTTTTAAGCCAGCTGTGAGTTTCTGAGCTGATTGAACTCTTGCTGGGAGATAACTGCACATTTTTTTCATGATCATCAAGGTCTCTCATTGACTGACTTGTCTTACCAGAAAAAAATCTGCAAAATATTCATGGTAGGTTTAGCTCAAGCCACAGACTGGGCTTGAGGATAAAAAACATAATGAAAACTGAGAACTTTTCTCTGCCTGTTTTCCCTGGACTGTAAGTGATGACAGCCAGCTCTGCTGAATGAAAGTATGGCTTCAGAGCTTCCACTAGCAATGAGCATTTCTGTCTTTACAAATGCAGCCATGAAATTTTTCACATACAGAGTCAAATACATCTGTCCTCTCACAACATGAGTCGGCTTTGTCTGCTGGCATCCTCTTGTGCAGGCCTGAGGAAGCAGAGTGTTTCTCTGTATCTGAACTCATAATTTTCTGTGGCTATTTTTAGAGACCTGAGGGTGGACTTTTGTTTTTTTCCATTTCTTTCGCAAATGAAATTTCAGAGTGCCTCACTGAGTTTTGACTGCTTGTTTTATTCCTTATGTCTCTTCAGTTATCATTACTCCAGGATGATTCACATTGCTTTCGAAATGCATATGTTTGGATGCCTATTGTGGGGATCTTAGCAACTGCATCATGCTGAAAGCCCAGGCTGGCTGAGGCACGGCTGATGCTTAACCTTTACTTCTCTTTACAGGAAAAAGGTCACTGCTGTGAGCTCATGACTGAGCAATGTTCTGAAATGTTTGATTATCCTGCTTTGTACCTCTGCCTTCTTCCTCCCACAGTCTTCTCCTTTCCTGATCACTGTGATATTTTTTTTTACTGTGTTACCTGTTTTCCTTCAAATGAGATTTTGCAGCACTGACAGTCATACATCGAGGCACCAGAGGTACATCAGCAAAACCCTTACTCCTGGACACTAGTTCTTCATTTTAATTACATAACAAGAAGTCACAGGCCGAATTTTCTTCTGTCACATCTCAAATTACTCCATTTTTAAAACTACATTTTCAGTGAGTAAACTGAATGGACAGTCTTCAAAACTCAGGACTTAAATCCCAAGTCTTGCCTATAAGTCACTTTGACAGAGTCTTGGCATAGATTCAATTCATTCTAGTAGACTTCAGTCATATTCTTGATTCATTACATCAGTTTCTGGTTTTCTTCTTAAATCTTCAGGCTAAAATTATTTCAGATAAAATCTCTTCTTTCCTAGTGACTGACTCACAGATGATTTCTAGAAAATTAAAAAAAAAATAAAAAGGAAAGAAAGGAAGAATTTAGCTTTTTAAAACTATGTCTGCTTGTCAGTGCATGCTTGTCAGCCTGCTAAAAAGTAAATAGTAATACAGAATGGAAAACTGCTTGTCATATTTTAAGCACAAGCGAAATCATAGACTAATGAACTGCAAACACCTTCTTCTTTTTAAGAAAAAAATGGTCTTTTAGAGAACAAATTTCTACTACAGATATAGAATATAGGTATAGAATAAAAGATACAGATGTAGAATAAAAGCTGTGTAATGGTATGAATGGAAAAGGTAGGCACTGTTAAATGGGTATCAGTGGAAACAGAGGCCCCATGTTTCCCTTGAGTTGCACGGAAATTATAAGCGCTTCAAGGAAACCCTCACATACTGTGTGCCTAGAAACTGAATTTACAGCATGTATTCTTCAAATAATTGTATTCAGACACTTTCTATAGCTAAGCCTGGAGACTTTTAGGACAGCATGCTCTTTAAACCATCAGGGTGATGGTATTGGACCCACCCTTGGTGTCTGTTTGGCTGATGCCAGAGCTCCCATCTGCTCACCTTCACACTACATGAAAAGCTGCTGTTTTGTTTATCTTTCTACTTTTCTCTTTCTTTATCTATCCACCTTTATCATCTACTTTAGATTATTTTACTAGGCTGTAATGTCAGTCTGGTTAGGGTCATCCTCTTCACCCACCAGCAGCTTAGTGGAGTATGAAACACACAGCAATAATAACAAGCCCACCCTGAGCGGAGTTCAAGCTGGGCTTGCTGCACGTCAGGCTCTACCAGCCTGCAAGGAACAGTCTCAGTCCTTCAACTGCTCGTGACAATCTGAATCCCAAAAATGAAAGCCTTTCTTTCAAACTCTTTGCTGATAGTATATAAATTCAAGGCTCCACATCTGCCAGCCCAAAGGTCAGCACTGAGCTTGGGAAATTTGTTTCTCTTAACCAGTCCCTCAAGGCACCCACCTCATCAGGCACAAATTCCCTACATGGAAGATCTTTCACCTTGCTGAAAGAACAAATGGAAAAACTTGTGGCAAGATAAATGATGGTGACGACTTTTGGAAGATGTTCGCTAGGTAAGAACCAATATCAGCATCAAACTTACTGAATTATGTGCTAAAACATGTCTTCCTTTATGAAAGCCAAAGGGGTCTTCATAACTTACTGTAAACACAAGAGAGTAAATATAAAATTAGACACTAGGTGTCAATAATTGTGTTTATGGAGAAATACACAAAAATTATCATGGATGCGGAGAAGTATAATTTCGTTTATTTTCTGAACAGACCACTGTGAATGACAGCAACTGAAATATAAGTAGCAAAACCAGCAATGGCACATTAAGAATATTTTGTAGACTTGTCTTCTGTTTCAAAATGGAATTGCTGAACTTATTTATAATGGAAGTAGAAATCAGAGCTTGCTGGTCCTGCTCTTAATTGCAACCTGGAAGTTAGGCAGTGTTCTGAGCTAAATTTTTCTAATGAAGGTGAGTCTTTTCAATTAACAGTGTTAAATTAACTTTTTTAGTTAATCTAGCAGAATAAATCTGCTGTTTTACATATGGTAGCACATGTGATTGTTTAACGTGAGTGCTGCCCTGACATATCTTAGTATAGTTAATTCAACTCTTAGTACAGTAAACCCAAATGCCAAAACCATGAAATGGGCTGCATTAAAATCATGAGACTTTTACACATAATAAATCTTGGGGTTTTTTTCCCCCATTTTAAGATTTCTGATACGGAGTTCACTTTGTAGAAAATAAAGACCAAACTTAAATGAAATATGAGGATGTCTTCTAATTAGTGCTTGATGGGAAACGGGTTCCGGTTTGGCTTTTGTGGGTGTTTTTAGCTTCTGAATGAGGCAGACAGGCTGCAGGCTCCACTTCCCAGGCCAGATGTCTTGATGGCTGGGTTACCCACGACACAGGAATAAATTTCTGCCTCTCTGCTCGCTGTCTCCTTCATTCTTCCTTTCCACTCTTGTTTTTTGTTATCCCTAATCACATGTTTGTGCAAGCTATTCTTTCTATGTGTATTGGGTGTCACAAGATTATTTGGTTTAAGGTCATGAGATTTCAAGTTCTGCTTTATTTCCAACTTTTTAATGGGCCTCTTAGAATTCCCCCTGTTAAGTTTAAATCTGCTGAGTAATACAGAAGGGTTCAGTATTGGTCAGACCTCAAATCTCAAGTGAAGCTGGTGATGAAATGCAGCATTAAAAAACAATTGCTCCAGTGAGGCCCTAGAACTCCAATGCTTGCAACCCCACTCTGCTCCATCACAGTAGGGTTTGAGACCTGACTCCTTTCTTCTCCTTCTTCTGGTCTGAGCCACTGATTTGAGTGGAATAATTGTTTGAATTAGCTGAAAGGATGGAGTTGAAGTCCCGTGCTTTCAGCCTCTTGCTAAGCAATGTGATGGTTCTTGTGCTGAACTGTGGCAACTAAGTCTCATGTGCTGTATTTATTTATATCCTGAAATAAGAAGATGGACAATCATCATGGTACAACCCTCACGACACTTTTGTTGTTTTGGGTAATATTTGTTAGTTGTTAACACATGTAATAATCTTGTAAGGAGGAGTTAGCCAATACAACTGAAAACAGTGGGAATTTTAGCACTCAGGGTCTGTCTGTATCATACAATGATTTCTGAGAACATCCCCACACTTCCTGTGCCTCCACTGGCTCTGGAGTTAGATGTCAGTCTTGTCGGTCCCCTTGGCCCTGCTGCCAGCTGCAGAGCACCTCCTCACCAAGGGGACTGAGCTGCTGCTGTGGCTTCTGCAGCACTGGGCTGTGTGGGCTATCCCAGGCTCCCCAAACAGAACAACTGTGGCCTTATTTAAAACTCTAGTGGAATTCCAAAGCTTGAGTTGGTGGTTTTAGTCAGGATTTTTTAATTAGTAAAAGAACAATACCTCTTCTTTCTTCTATAAATCCATTTGTAAATCCAGCTCTGTTTCTGTTAGTGGGTCTAAGCTGCTCTATGTAACTCATAGGTAGGGTCTGTTAAGGTCTTGAAAGGAGGGGGGATATTTGCAAGACAGTGCCTCCATCTGGGTTTGAAATTGCATCTTTCAAATTTCTTATTAGTTTTCTGATTTTGCCTTTTGATTTTTAACACTAATGCTTCCAAAATGTGTGACTACACTATCCTGCAGCAGGCTATAAAAAGTTAAATATGGAAATATAGTTAGGCATTCTACTCTACTGAAAAGATGCTTCAGGATTTCCATTGGCAAATCTCATTGCATTTAATTTGTCAGTATAAATCATGACAAATTTTTTTGATGCAGTATAGTAAATAATTGTATTCATAAAAGATTACAGAGGATCTTAAAAACTCCACCAAACATGACAACAGCCCTTGTGCCCATAGAGTGCTCTGTGAGCCCCTGGTGGTGGATGGCCCAGGTCATTAACCCCATTGATCAGGAAGCAGATATTTATTAGATTTCACCAATGTCTGTTACTGAAGGACTCTAACATAAACTCAAGATTCCTTGCATGTCCTTTGATAAGTGCCTCTGTTTAGAGTTCAGGACCACACACAGTTTAGTTGTTTGGGTTTTTTAAAATTGAGATCACTGTTAATAAAACCCAGTATTTGTCCTTGCTATAATTTATTACCTTGTCTTTCTTTCATTTTGTTCTCTTATCTTGTATATTTGAGTTCCTCACCTCCAGTACTTAAAAGATTAGCCTTCAGTGTGAACAATCCTGTTTATCTTCATAATAGAATTAGTAACCAGATACATCAACAGGATAAACTTGTCTCACAGGAGAAAAAATCTCCCACTTTCTTAACCATCCAGGGAAGTAGTTGCTGGATCCTGCATATATTCTGGATGAGATCTTATCCCAAAATGTTTTTGTACTACCCTGATGCTCCAAGAGCTCAGTCAGAGCAAACATGCCATCCAGGAAACCATGGGAGAGCAGTGTATTCTTGCCAAGCCTCAAATATTTGCTCTGAGGCAGCCCTCGTCAGCTGCTTGCACAGGCTGCAGAGGGGCCAGGCACCAAAACACTGCCCTTCAGGCTTGGCAACCAGATCAGGGGACTGTCATGCATTTTTCAGACATGGCCACAAATATTTATTTTCTTGCTAGGGCAGTGGCTTGAGTGTAAATTCGTTCCAAATTCTTTAAAACATCTTTTTTGCCTTTTGTGGTTAGATGATTTTCAAGGAAATAGGAAAAAAAAAAAAAGTGGCTTGAAATGTCCCAGAGTTGAGCAAGCACAATAAATCTGGTGGAGTAAGGATTACCACCCCAAGATATACAACTGCTCCAGAACCCCTGTGTGGGAGAGGAGATGCTGGGCACAAATCTCCCTGAAAAGGGGGTGGAAATCTCTCTTCTACCACAGCATCTATCCTCCAGAGCACCCCAGGAGAAGCCACGAAAGGGGTCCTCATTCATGGTATGTCTGGTAAATGCTGAGGTCAGCTCTTGGTAAGAATGTCCCAGCTCTGAGCTAAGCAATTTCTGCGTGGGGGTGGTGTTTTTGTTAACATCAGCACAGCAAGCATAAACACAGGTTTTGTGGAAATTTGATGGTCCTGATAAAAATATTCAGTCCAGAAGATAAACAGCAGCACATCTGGGTTTGTTTAATCTACCATTTTCTTTTCTTTTGACTATAAAAAAATGTGACTTGAAAGGAAAGAAACCTCCACACAATGTTACAGCTGACCTTGCAGCCTAATAACATATTTTGATCAAAAAGTGGAAAATTTTGACTAGAAAACATGATACTCTGAGAGGTGGAGGCAGCTCATAACCATGCTTTGTCTAGGGGATGAAACCCTTGCCACCATGGCTGCAGGTCCTGGCATCCTGCTTCTGTGCAAGAAGAGGTCTGAACCTGCTGCACCTGAAATGGAGTGGCCTGCACTGCCATCCCCACAAAGCACCACACCAGCATTTCTGAACTGTAGGGGTACGTAGCCCGTTATTTGACTTTAAATTTTATGGAAAGCAGTCACTTTTTAAAGAGAAATAACATATTTTATTTAAAGAGCAGATTTTATATTTCTTTTGATAGGTATATTTTTAATGGGAAACAGTCTTAGTTACCCATAGATACTGAACCACCAGTGAAGATTTGTAGGAGTGAAGTTACTGATGTTGCAATCTAGATTATGCTCCAATGCTGGTAATCACAAAGTAGGTATCAACACTCCTCTGCTATCTTATCTTTGAAGATTTCTTTGCAGCTTCTTTCAATGGGTGTGTACTGGTGAAGAGCACAGACCATGTCCCTTAGCAAAAGGAGTTTGTTTTCTGGCAAAACAGTTATTCAGTAAAACACCTAATAATGAGGTTTCACTTTATTTCAGAATATTAATTTTTTCTTGGACTGAGATAAAGTGATCAATCTAGATGTAAGAATTTCATTCAACTTGTTAGCTAAACTGAGAAAATATCAAGTACCAAATCCAGTTTGGACCTGCAGCTTTGCAAAGCTCTGTCATGAAGCTGTATTTCAAAGTAGATTTTGACTGAGAGAGGGTGGCCTTTTTTTTGGTGGAGAAGGTGAAGTTTTGGGCTATTTCTTTTTGCTGAAAGACTCTCAAGGTGAAATTCTACAGTAATAAGCAAATTAATCAAATGGAATTTTTTTTCTCCTGTGAAATTTACTGATTGGTTCAGCTCTCCTTTTAGTCCCAGGACACATGAGGTAAATTGGAGGAGGCAGTAACTCTATTAACAAATAAAAGATATAGGGGATGATCCCCTTAAGTAAAGGATGGTTCACTACCTTAATAAGAGCCATGGTGTGATGCTTCTGCCCTTGAGCACTCTTTTCCTTCTTTGATGTCTTCTATCTATTTATAAAGTGCTCTGAGATTACAAGGATGAAGCACTCCATATAAAGTACAAGGTCGTTGTCTGTCTGTATTAAAAAAAGGCAAGATAATTTATGTTTTAAAAAGAGGGTGAAAGAATTTGGCAAAGAAATCAGCTTGCCATGTTTTGTTATAAGACCCAAGAAAAATTGATAAAGACGACATATTTTTCCATTACAGCCTAAATTACACACATAGCTTCAGAAAGATTCATCTGGTTTTCTACTCAGAGCAAAAGAACCTGAAAAAATAGAAACTAAATCTTAACAATAAAAAAAAAATCGCTGAAAGTTGAAATGGATGCAGAATTATGGGTTCTGGGCTGTAATTAGAGTCTAATTCAGGCAAACTGCAATTATACATAAATAATAAGTTGAAGTTACTCTGCCCTGTGGAGATGAAGTACTGAAACTAATCTCTGTTTTAAGGGAAACTTGCTACACCAAGGTGGAATAAAACATGCTGGAGCTACCATAAAAAATGCTTGGTCTGTGCAGCAGACTTTATTTTATTAAACATGTTGAAAGTGATACACCTACAAATATCAAACATAATGGTTCTTCTGGCTGATATCAGGGATTTTTAGTTTTAAGGAGCAAATCAAAACACAGAAGATTACTCCAGGATCTGTTCAGTACTCTGTGACTTTTTGATGCTGTTTTCAAGGTATGTGAATCCACATATGCAGGTAACCAGGGTGACCACTAAACCACAGCTGAAATGCAATGAGATTTATTTCATTACCTCGCTGACAATACCGGGTGGCAGAGACACATGGGGACACAGGCTGCTGTGGGCTCAGTTCATCCCAGTGCCCACAGACACACGGGGACACAGGCTGCTGTGGGCTCAGTTCATCCCAGTGCCCACAGACACACGGGGACACAGGCTGCTGTGGGCTCAGTTCATCCTATCAGCATGTGTGTGTGGGCCCCTGCCTGCCCCACTGTATCAAAGGGCTTCACGCATGTGTAGTTTATCACAAGGCTGTGCTTTTACAATCTCTGAGGTTTCAATCTCCCTCTCTCTCTCTCCAGCAGGAGGCCCAAGTGTGTCTGTGAGAGTGTGTTCTCTCTACACAGGAATTCTACTTCTCAAAACAGGGAGAGGAATGACTTGGGGTGTCTTTATGATCCCATATCGCTGCCCTATGCCCAGAAATTAATTTTTAATTAATTAACAACATTAGGCATAATAACTGGGGTCTGCCCACTCTGGTACTTTTAGCATTCTCAGCTGCAAAGTCACTTGAGTGAATTTACTATCCTCCTTGACATCCTTCTGCTTTCAACCCTTTCCTCCCAACACAAGGTTTTGACCAGACCTACCACTTTTATGGTGCCCAGGTCCTCTTTGGCTGAGGAAAGCTATGGAGTTTATGAATCCTACAAGAGTTGGCAGCAATCTTGATTTGGCTGAGTTTATATGATCAGGCTCTTAATCCCTGCTATATGTCACTGAGGTTGGCAGGCTGGATGCTCTGCCCTGGGCGCAGCAAGTCCTTGGGCAGGGTCTCACACTTAAGACCATCCCCTGCTGGATTCCATCTGCCAGCCCAAGAGGTCCATGAATCTCATCCTTCCCATTTCAGTGTATTCACTGGTGGGACATTTGGGGCAGTCCAGCTTCAAAGGGCTTCAAGCACCTGAACTGAACCATCCCAATTCAACAAAGCTGCCAAGCACATCCTTCCTTGCCCTGCTGAACTACAAGTGAGTTCAGCTGTTGTGTTCCTTTGTACACAGAGGCCAGTGAGACTGTCACACTGCCTGCTGTGCTGGGTTAGAAAGAGAAGATTAAAAATGACACTCTTTTTCCTTGTGCCATGCAGCTAAGAGGTTTTCCAGTTCCTTTATTCTTAGGAATTTGGGAGCTGTTTGAGACTGGCTGTTACAAACAAATCCAGTTAGCCGATTATCTGCTGAAAAACCACCCTAACAAATACCAAAGATTTTGAAAAAAAATCTCAGCCCCAAGCCCTTGTGTTGTCTTTCTTTGTATTTGAAGTTAGCCATCAGCCCTTTGATTGACATATATATTACATTAAATAGCAGAAATGAGTGAACTATTGGACATGGTGTTAATTTATTCTGGCCTAACTCTGGGCTCTGTGTGAGGACAGCTATTGCTTTGTACATGGCAGATATTTTATATGGTGTGTGTCCTGCTGTTGTGACTCTGTAAAGCTTCTGAGGATTAACAAAGAATGTAGAAATATACTGTCTGAAATGTCAAACATAAAAGTGAAAGAAAGAGAAATATATAGGAAAAATGGGCACGCTAGTACCTAAAAGTTTTGGGGAATCAGATAACGTAGGTTCAATTTCTGATTCCACTGATATCAGTTTTTTATGTGACCTTGGGCAAATCATTTAACTTTCCTTTCAGTACTTCTCTTCTGTAAAACCAGGCTTTGTCGAAGGAAGGGGAAAGGGATAAGCCTTATTTCATCATGGAGATCATCTCACGTGGACAATGAAAGTATGAATCAATTTCTTTTAAGAAAATAATTTATAATATATGTTCCTCTTGATCTGGTCATACAATATGCAGTGCTTAAATTTTTCCTCTTTTGTGTTGTAGATCTCATATCTGAATAAAATTGATTGTATTGAAAACTAACTGCCCACACCTCCCCAAAGCCATTCACTCAAATGAAAGCAGATATTTGACCTCTTGAAGCATAAAAAATAAGCATTCTACTCAATTTTTTCCCCCATTAAACTGATAGAGTTTTTCCTAGAAGAATTACCTTTGGCAAAAGATTCATTTGTTGCGAATCTTCAGAAAGTGTGGCAGAAATTGGATCAGAACAGTGTCTTGCATGTTTCAACAGCAGCTATAAAAATATTGAGAAGATTAAGGTATATCTCTTGTTACCAGTAGACTTTTGCTAGACCTCCCCTGGGCTGACAGCACTTTTCAACGTTTACATGTCCTAGGATTTATATCCTAACTGTGCACAAGTGAAAAATTGCCCTAATTGGTCTCAAAAAGTCTTCGTGGATGTATTATTTTGGAAATAATTTATTTAGCTTCATGCTGAACTGAAATCATGCATTCTGCCTTGAAGAACTGCCTCTGTTCCACAGTTTACATACGGTGAATAAATATTTAAATCACTCTTTCCTGTGAGCAAAGCTCAAAAGGAAGAGCTTGGCCAGTCTTTACCGAAGACAGGCGAGATGTGGTGCTACATGCCGGCTCCTGAGGGCTCCCAGAGAGCTGAGCTCCATCGTGGCCCCATCGTGCTGTGGTCGAGGGAAGGCTTTGTGCTTCTGTAACCTCCTTGCTGTATATTTCAGAAATACCAGGGGTCTGACCTGCAAAACCAAAAAGTGCCTCTAAGCAAAACTACATTTATAATAAAGGAAACAAAGGCATTTTTGAGCTCTTATAACATGGATATTTGGAATATCTGAGGGGGAAAAAAAAAGCATATGATTATATAATTAAATTATCTAATATTGCACATATATAAAGACTTTGGAAGGAGGTTATTTACCTATTTCTGTTGCTTCCTAATTTTCCATGTTTAACTTGGCATCTTTGGTTGTGTCATTTACTATTCATGAGTCATATTTAAATTATTGGGGCAGCACATGCTCTCTGAATGAAGAGATTTTAAAAACATCATTATTCATATTTTTATGAGCAAAACCTGCTTCTCAAACATCAGTATGTACAAAAATCACAGCCATCTGAGTACTCATGGGAAAGGGACTGGAATGGTATGAAATGCAGAAGTCATGCTTTACCTCACCTTTCATAAACTCATTCATTCTATCCACAGCTTTTTATTTGTGAGTCTCATGTCTGTCTAAATACCTACTAATTCAGAGAAAGCAAAGCTCCACTGTTTTTCCAACACTAAGAAAAGAGATATTTTTATGTGTTCATCACAATAAAAATGTACTCAATTTTTTTTAAACAATTATTTGACAGCCTCTTTCTTTACAAGAGTTCTTTCACTTAGAAGTTGTCTTTCAATGTGTCCCTGAAGTTTTTAGCATTATGCACTGATGTGGTACAGGAATAAAGCTGAATTGAAGGCCTTTATTCTAGGAAAATACAGAAGGTATTGTCTCCTTTCTGTCCTGAAACTGTTTTTTAAATTCCTTTCACATTTAAGGGTCAAGCCCTGAGGAATGCCAAAGGTAATATGCATTATGAATTGCACATGGCATGCTGACCTGTTTTTTCATATACTCTAATTTTTAGTAGACAAATTCAGGTTTTTCTTTTCATGTAAGATTTGTATCCAGGCAAAGGATACAGAAGCACTCGGTGATCCAGGCCTATGAGCTATTCTGCCAGGTTCTGCCTTGTTAAATTTGCACACACCACATCATCTTCTTGACCTCATTTACCTCTCAAGAAGCCAGTGCCTGAAGCAAAGGATATTTAGTTTTAAAGCAGTTGTTTTTGCTTCATATGTTTAAACCTTTTGAATAAATGTCTCTCTGTAAAAGGGCTTGTGTCCCTGCAGCTACTGTTTGGTACATAGAAAATACAAGAAAGCATTACAATGTACTGGATCAGCAAGCAGGCAACCTTTGACAAAAACATGAAGAGAAAACAGATATGTAAGCTACGAACATGCCTGCTCTTAACCTTTTATTTCATTGCTCATAAAGAAAAAAAATGGTTTTAAACGATTTGATGTGCAAGAATGGCACAGACACAATGGCTTCCTGAAGGCTCTGAGTCTAAATATAGAGGTGGGTGTTGGCAGAGGTCTGTTCCCCCTGGAATGCAGATGATCCACTAAGGGACTTGCAAATTCCTTGAAGAAATGTGTTGAACCCATTTGGTCAGAGAGTGTTTGGTTACATGGACAAGGTGTTCAACAGTGTGTCTGCTCAAAAGGGGACCTGTACAAAGAGACAGACAGGTGTGGAGCACTGAAATGCAGGTGAACTGCAAAAAAAATGGCATAATTCAAAATAGCTCAGATGACATACAGCTTAATTCCATATCTCAAAATATTACTTCAGTCTCTGCAGCAGCTGGAAGGCTAAAGGCTTTTAGCTCCATCAGAAGGATTTAATCAGTCCAAGAGAGGTGGGTATATGTGTTAAAAAACAGGTAGAGAAAAGGTAGTGTCCACAGACCTGGCTTATTTGTATGGAAAAACATGTTGCTGATTCCCTGTGATACCAGTGCTACTCCTCAAGGGAGAGACTGACACTGAGATGGAGGGGTGATCCTCCTTCTGGAACTGCTTAGTAGATGTTTGTAAAATCATGTAGATTGTTTGTTTCTTTCTTTCTTTCTTATTTCCCCTCTGTCCTTCTCTCTGCCCCTTTCTTCCCACCTGATCACATATTTTGATTTCTTTTGAGTGTCTAAGCCTTTCCCTACATTAATGAGAACCAGGGCATTTCATTATAAAAAAAGAAAAATGAAGTTACATAGAAAAATGAAGTTACACACCCTGCAATGTGAGTCTCAGGAACTAAACAACCAGCATAACAGTTGGTTCAGTTTAAGGGACAAATCCAAAGCTGAAAGTGCGTGTGGCTCTCTCCAGTGAATCCAGTTTATACACATGGTTGACATTAGTTGTGGAATCGGAATTGAAGTGTGTCACGTTTTTGACAAGGTCTTTGAGGGCACAAGAAAAGTCAGAATTTACTCATATTACTTTCTACTTAACTTCTTTACTTCCTTAGGTATTAATTCTTCTGCACTATTCCTCCACATTAATTATTCTAGTTGATTGCTATTGCTGTTTCTGGGTCTTGGTGTCTGATACCTAGACACATTTTTTGTGGTTTAAATCTCATGGGTATGCACTGCTTGCCTGTAATCAATAATTGTGAGAACCACTGACTCAAGGCTTTTGTACTCCTACTCAGTCTGTGCATCATTTGATTTTACTTTGAGGGAGTTTAACTCAACAGTTGAGCTGGTGACACACTTCTGTAAAAAGATAACACCTTGACCACCTCCAGACCTGTCAGACAGCTATGGGAGTAATCTGGAAGCAAGGTTTCTGTGACTAGGAAGAATTTGTGGGAAACATCAGGTTCTGTCACTGAGAGATGAGTGTATATGTTTAGCGTGCTGCCAAAACCTCAGGGATGGATTTCACCAAAGAACAGCTTGTGGGAATTTTGGAATATTTGATCAGTATTAGAAGAATGGCACTTATGCAAACAGCCTGGCCTTGGCCTCACCCAGCATTCACAAAGCGTTTGCCACCAGGAACTGTGTGCCTTTGGCAGTGCTCCTGTTCCATGCACACAAACACACTTTGCCAAGTCCTGGCAGCACCTGCCTTGCTGGCTGCCACCACCTACACAGAGAACAGCCGAGATAGCTTCCTCTCTGACTTGAACTGCTGAGTCAGGAGTATGTTTCCCTCTCCTGCCCCCAAACCCATCCATGCTGCTGTGAACTAATGCTGGGACTTGCTTTTTATGGCTATTGGTGAACAAGAAACTTGTCTGAGAAAGGTGATGGTACAAGTGACTCAACCTTTGTCCCTCCATCTGAGGCAGATGTTTGTCATACATGCTGTGATCCCTCAGGAGAGCACACAAAAGTCACATTCCTCTCAGCCAGTCTCTGGAAGGTCCTTCCTCACTTCGTTGGCCTTTCTTTGCTCCCTGTGTCTTCTCACACCAGGACATCCTTCTCTTAGAAATTACTGGGTCCAGGTAAAGTGAGAAGGTAGGTGCTGAGTGTCCCGCTCGTCAGCTTTGAGTTTCTTTAGATGTGTTGTATTCTCAAACCCCATGAGCATTCGAGAACAAAACACTGGCTATACTCTGGCATTTCTCAACTGCACCCTAATCTAATGCAGGCTAATTCACAGTTTTGAGGAGAAGAACAAACCACATGCCCTCAAATCTAATTCAGTCTTTCATTATTTTCATAAAACCAGTGTGTGATTCACGGAATACTGACTACATATTTTCTTTTGCAGCCACTCATTCTGTGCTCACTTATGGAAGTAATTTCCACCTAAGACTTGCTTTCATGGAACTGAATTTTCTGGTTTCCCTGTCTGACCCTTTGCTTGCGGTCTCCTAACACCCACCCATTATACATAAACCAGTTTTACAAGCTAAAACAAAAGCTCCCCATGAGCCAGCATCCACTCTTCCACAATGGAACAACGAAGAAGTGGATATATGTTTATTACTGCATTGATGATCTGTCTTCAAGATTCTTTTACATTAAGTGCTGCACAATTTAGTCTTTTATTGAAGCTCAGCTTTATTACATTTATTGCATTTCTTCTAAATATTATTTCTGTTAAAGGAAAGAAGAAAGTGAGATCATATGTGTAAAAGCATGACTCTCTGGGGATGTCATTATTGCTTTGAGATTAAAAAATAACCACCAAGGGAACCAAAATGTTTCATATTGCTACAGGTATTTCATCATAGTTTCATTCTGTGGGTCTCACTGTTCCCAAAATCTCTGCTTTCAGGGGCAACCAATTATGAACTTGTTAGAGATATAATGAATTTATTGCAATTCAAGAGCATTTCCAGAGCTGAAAAGTTTCTTGCCCATTATATAATTTTTACTTGTTCTATAATATCTTTTTTCATGTTTTTTTTCTATATTTTTGACCCAAAGTTGGTTTTTTTAATAGATGAGTGCCTTTAAGAAGATATGAAATTGTTAATTATGTAGTAAATTATAATAAAAGGCAAGATTGTTAATAATAAGATAATTATGAGGAGATATTATTTATTTATTCTAAAGGCACAAAAGTCTGAATTAAATCCTATTTGAAAGTATTAATTAATGATTCTGCTGTTGCTAATATATAGCCTACAAAAAGATATAATATTATGCAGTGCCCAGGAAGTGATTAAATTAAAAGTATAAAATATTTATGTCTCCAGGCTGTGAGCTGGTACTGCAGGTTACAAATAAAACATGAAATATTGAGGCTGATAATTGTAACCCAGATAATTTTACAGAGAGATTTTTGTCCTTTTCCACGGCCTTCATTTTTCAGCATGTTTTCTGATGGTTGCCTCAAGAATATAAACACAAATGCGAAGGTGGACATGAGTCAGTATGAGAGTGGGCTCCTGTCTTTTAGAAAGACACTTCCCAAACAGGCAAGCATATCAGCAAGATCTCACAGCCTTGAATTTGGTAGTTTTTTAAGTAAATGGCAGCTAGTGACCAATTCAGTACTGAAATGATACAGCAGTGGTGCTCTGGGGGAGATGATCAAACAACTCTCATGATGCAGGAGATGTGTGGAGCAGGTTATGGCAATTACATTGACCTCTCCTGTAAGGCACACTGAGATGAAAATGGCTGTGCCACAATTCAAGGAAACACGATTTCTTTCCCAGCACTCTATGAATGCAGTGCGATTACAGCGATCAACTCTGCCCCCAGCGCTATCACAAACTGTGGCTGCTTTGGCTGGCATCAGCTGAAATGAGGCTGGAAAGAAAAGGATGAGGGGTTTATTCTACTCACAGACATGTAACAGTAGAGATTTAAATTACTAGGGCTCTTCAAATTCCTGCCAGAGTCCATTTTCTGGGTATTGGGACAGTCTTTGTGGATGCAAAGGGAGTAAAGATGTGATGAAAGGAACCAGGTTAATCAAGACTTACAGCACATCAGTATTTCAAAGGCAACTATTGCCACTTTCAAATTTAATGGAGTCCAGATTCTTAAAGAACAAGGTATTAGTATTTTCCAGAATACAGGTTAAAGATTGAGTCTTATCTTGATTTATAAAAAATCCTTATGGATAACACAAGCTTCACATACACACTTGGCCTCTTTCAGAGGAAGACGTTTTATGAGCTTACCTGCAAGGTAGTTGTGGTGTGTTCTTAAAAACTAGACGTGGCACATGTGTATGTGCTGAAACCTCATAGGCACCAGTAAAGGATGAACACTTTGTCATGGACACCAAGAGTAGGCTTTCACAGCTTCCTTGGGATTTAGGCTTTCAGGCTTTTGGGTCCCTTCCAACTGAGGATCTTCCATGATTCTACAGTTCCATGGCTTACCAATGCCTGTGAATGATGCTGAGCCTGTTGCACTGTACCTGTACAAATATGGATGTTCTACATACAAAATGTCTGTTGCTTTACAAGGTTTTTCAATCTCATTTTCAAATTACGTCATATTGCAGAGTGGCTTAGAAAGATAGCCAAAATTCAGTTATTACTGTTTGCACCTCATAGTTTTGTTACTGGGGCAACTGGGGACTTTTGCTATGGAAATGCTGCTTTCAGACTTTGAGTTATTGGCAGTACTACACAGACTTATTTTGATTCTTAAATAATTTTTAAAGATGTAACTGGAGTTAATGGGTATGGTTTGATGGAGGACTGAAATACCTTGATGTAAAAACTAGACTAACTCCAGCAGCAAATTCACAAAACGGCAGTAAAATGAACTTCCAAACATTTCAACATATATAAGATTAATTGTCAGAACGGAGAAAATCTGCATTAGCAATTTTCTGGACCAAGACTTCAAATGCAAATTGATGTCTTGAAACTGATGGCTCCTGAAAGACAATGTGGACTTTGAAAGAATATGCTGAGTGCCAGCTAGATCACAACCTGCACAGATCTTTCATGGTCTTCTTTTTTATGCTTCCTTCCCCATTTTTTTGGTCTGATACTGATCTCTTATACACCATGATCGATAAAGAACCAAATCTCAAACGTCAGCTTCTCTCTGATGTGCTTTGTCTGTGTGACAGAAAAGGAGCAGCAGCTTCAGAGCATCAAAACTGGAGCCCTAACTTGCTGATATCACTGAAGTCCAGGCAGACCTCCTGCTGCTCTCCTTCAGCTGCTGTTTGAGGTCTGCACAGGGCCATGTGCCAGTGGACAGAGCAGAACTATATGTGGTCCTGCTGGATCTTACTTGACTGCCAAAAATCTTTCCCAGAACACTGACTTGGGACCCACAGTGCAGTATTCTGCTAATATCTTCTGTTATTCCAATTGCTGTCTACAGTGGCTTCTCCTTCTCTTTTGGGGGAATGAAGTATTCAATACAGAGGAATGAACAGAGGTGAGGGCTTTCACATTTTTCTCCCATATCCTTTTCTCAAAATGTTGCCACAAAAAAAGGTGTCTTAACTTTAAATACAGATCTTTTCTTAAGACACTGTTCAAACTGAACTCAGGTAAGTCATAGGTATTTGATGGAATAGGAGAAAATAAGGAGTCATCTCAAATTACTTCAAAAAGTAATGTGATTAG
The DNA here is from genome assembly GCF_000738735.6 of Corvus cornix cornix. NCBI lineage: Eukaryota > Metazoa > Chordata > Aves > Passeriformes > Corvidae > Corvus > Corvus cornix. The sequence goes on along the minus strand of NC_047057.1, from coordinate 10,203,715 downwards.
TATCCTCTTACCCTTGTTGTCTTCAGTATGGCTGCTTCCATCACAGCTTGTCACCTTTGGAGTTCCTGCAAAAACCAAACCGGGAAAATAGGCACCTTTATAGTTGTCACCTGGCCTATTTTATCATTATTAGGTTGCTTCAAAAGAGATTCTTATACTCTGTGAGCTAAACAGCCTAAATGACTGGCTCTATGCTAGGGATGTCTGCATTTAATGAGATGAATTCCCTTGCTTCTGACATTTTTTGCCACGTAATGAAGACTCTCCTGACGGAACAGAGACACCAGCACCTGTTTGTCACCCACACTGCCATGAAGCACTGTGAGTGGGCAGTGGGAGGAAGTGATCACCCTCTATGCTATTTCTGGACCAAAAAGGCATACCTTACTAGGGAAAGAGCAGTGGGAATTTTATCTTAGTAAGGACGGGTAGGGAGGGGGGTAAAGTCAGCCAGCAATGGATAAAGAGAGGATCTGTATCTCTGTCAGCATCAGTCTGACATCTCTCACCTTCTGTGTTCATCAGAAAACCACACACACAGTGAAGTCAAAATTGTAGAAAATTTAAAACATAGCATGAAAAGAAATTGAACCGTTATGAGAATTTCTCGGAAGCATGGTTTCCAGAATTAAGATGCCTGTTGTTACCTATTCTTCTCTATATCTGATGCTGTTCTCTGAAATACCAAATTACACAGTTTCTCACTAAGTTTTCTCTCACATTTGCTAGTTACTCATCCACAAAATCCTGTTTCTGAGTGTAAGAAACAGGAAAAAAAGGTTTCCTCAAGCCTTTTGTTTCGCAGCCCACAAGCTGGCCCCAGCTGCATGTGAATCATTACATCCTGGCTGAACACAACCCATCCACAGCTTTTTGAGGAAGGTTTTGTTATTTTGGGGGGAGGAAGATAGGAGAGAGCCGGCAGGCACCTTCTTGTCGGCAGGGATTTTCCTGGGATTTACTCAACCTGCCAAAAGGTACTTCTAGGTTTTGTTTTGCCCATAGTAAAAAGTGCCCTAGAAACTGCAGATAACTGCTGCATTACCTAATTGCATTAGGTGGAGTATTTTTCATGGAAGGTCAGGGAAGAATCACTCTCACAGTTTGTTTGCAGGGACAAGTCCTAAATATTAGTGGTCTCGATTCCCAGCAGGCTCTGACTATAGGTTGCCACAGCCAAAGAGAATGCTCTTGGAATACTGAGGTCAGTATGTTTTAATAAAATTCCAATTTTCCTGGACTTCTTTTATTCCCCAAATTTTTCAGTCAGCCCCACATTCCAGTTTCACTAATGGGCCATTGTGGATCAAGTGAAATTTTCATTCAGCGGAGAATGCCCCCTGGGTTTCAAATGAGGGTTTCAAAACCAAGAAGGTGAAGTAGAAGCTTGAAAATATGACTTTTTGCAATGATCTTTCTCTTTAGAGTTCCAAAAGCTGCAGCCAAAACGTAGCTTGACAGAGAAATACATGACTGGCTGATTGATAATAGCCTGAAGACGCTTTTTCCAAAGCTAATTCATCCAGACAGATTCTTCAGGGAATTCTCACACTGTGAAAGTTTCTGGGAGGTAAATCAGATTGATGAATCTTCAGATGCTAGTCACATTAAAATGATCTAGTTTAAATGTGTCCTCTGTTGTGCACTTGCTATAATTGCCTGCAGACAGTAAATTGGATGCCATATCTGAACATTGGTACGGTTACCCAGATAAGGCAGAACAGATAGCATGGAAAACTCAGTCTGTGATTTGCACCCACGTGCCAAGACTAGAAGCACAGGGCTTAATTTAATAGGAATTGTGACAGTAAATTAGTGACAGCAGGGATATTGTTCTGTTTCACATGTAGGAATGTCTGGCCTGCTACCAAAGGAAGAATTAATATTCAGGAAGAAGAAACTGAAAAAGGAAGCAGTTGTTATATTTTGTTATTCCTGATTCCCTCAGCATGTAAATACAAAAGAGGAGAATCCTGCAGCTCACTCAGAGATGCTGAGTTCTGCTCTGACTCTTGCTCCAGGCTGGGGTCACTAACATAAGAAGGCAAGAGGAGCCATCAGGGAGCTCAGACACTCAGCCCCAAGATATGCTCAGTGGTGGAGACAGGCAGGAGGAGCTATCTGAGCCAAAAAATTTCTCATATCAGATGAACCAGACCACTAAAATTGAAATCTAACTGGAACTGTGTCTGCTTCTCTTGAACACAGGAAAACATGAGCTGAAGTAAGACAGGTATTTTCTGTTCTGTGTATAGACCAGCCATAGGTAACCAGTCATGATGAAAGGAACTCAAGTTTCTGAATCTCAGAGGTAGTCCCCCACTAAAAGAAGTTGTTTTGCTCTGGCTCTTAAGCTTCCCTGATGCACCAGAGAGGAACAAAACCTTGCCACATTCAAGTGCAATCCTCAAGGAATGTCGAGATGAGCTTTCCCACACCAGAAGAGCAAAGTGAGGTGAGGGACTTGTCAGGGCACTGGCTGAAAATAAAACCCCTAAAAGTGATGTTAATGTAGTGATCAGCTCCTGTGGTACTTTGATTAGGCTTTCAGTGGAAGAGAGTTGCTGGCTATGTGGTGTTTTAGGACACAAGAGTGCTAATCCTAGTGCTTTGCTCAGGGAATACAAGTCACTAATAAAGGATTTAAAATATTGGATTAGAAGATCTGTAAAGATTTTTTTTGTAGTGGTACATGTAAGTTTAAAAAGGATATTGTAATTTCAGGTAAATTCCCACTTGCATTTCCCTTATGCCTGAGCATAACCTGTGGAGCAGAACAGAGCTGGAAAGCTCTATAGTTAGTGATTCCAAACAAACTGGCATCCTCTCCCTCCTCTGGGCAATTCCCTGGGGCTCACTCTCAAAAGTATATAACCCACTGGATATTTTATTTCAGTGTTCCTTTGCAAGCTTTTACTCAGTGTATAGACTTGGCAGCCTGGAAAGTAGAGACGTTGAGGGGCAGGAAAGACTCAGTGAGTGGAGCACAGGAACCAAATTTAAGGCATTAAGTCTTAAATTTACTTCCTCACAGCCCCAGCCACATCAGAAGGCAGGAAGGGGTGACTTCAGTCCTGCTATAAGCATTTAATTTCCATGTGTTCTCACAGGGTGAATTTTGTTCCTCAGCAGATGTCCAGAGGGAGATCTGGTTATGTATCCATTTCAGTAAGGGTGTAGTGAACAATTGTGAAAGCAAACTTTGGAAGCAGATGTGCAGTGGGGACAGTTGGCTTTAAAAATAATTGTGTCAACACCTGCTGTCATTTCTGCACTGCTGTACATGTAGGGCTTGGACCTACGCTTGCCCCCGTTTTCAGCAGTGCCCTAATGAGGAGGCTGATGTGCAGAAACTGTTCACAGCTGTCCCTACCTGTCACATATTCAACAAGCCTTTGTTATAATTTTTGTCTAATTTTTTTCAGCAAAAGAAGCCAAATTTAGTGACAGTAATGATAATTATTTTTGAGTTTCTAATATTTTTGGACCCTGAATGTCAAAATGGGTAGGAAAGTAAACATTGTTGGCCATATGAGGTGATGTAAAAGATAAAAAAAGATTTTCATGAGCCTGAAGGTGAGATTTATCATAATTTGAATTCCTTTGCAGTTCATACATACCACACTCCTGATAAGAAAGACCTATTTCCTCTCTGTTTTTACATATCAGTAACAGTCAAGCATCAAGTATCTTTCATTCTTCTTGTTCAACTAACCATATAATATGGAATATTCTACTCAAGGAATTTGAAAGGATTCCCAAACCCACCTGTAGATGTGCTGTAATACAGTGCTAAAATCCAAATGAACTGTTCCTACGGCAACTACTGTTTGCATCATCTGTCACAAACAATCCATTCAGTGGTGCCTGAATCAGATACTGGTAACAATTATGGCATTTTATATTACAGTAATTTAAAATCCTAATACTTTCTCACTAAGGCTAAAATCACAGGCTAAGTGGACTATTACCAGACTGTTGCTGTGCTGAGGTGCATTTAAAAGATTGTATCTGTCTGTAGGAAGGATGCTGATAATTCCTTCTAATAGCATTTGGCAATTTATAATTGCTATGTTCTGTCTGAAGACCTTCTGTCATGTTCGTGTAATCTCTATCAGAGATTTCCAAACAAAATGATTCATAAAGAGCCATAATTAATTGGAAGAAAGCCAGCTATCTAAAACAAACACTACCACTAGCATCTCTGGCAAGCCCAAAAATAGTCTCTAAAGATGCCACGGTTACAATGAAAAAGCTTTCAAAAAAGTATGAAGATATATGCTACATGTTAATGGAATGATCCTGCCCAGCCCAAGACCTTGAGACCTTATATTTATGAAATATAAGATGGACATAAATTTCTGGAGTGAGTCCGGATGAAGCCATGAAGATGATCAGAAGGCTGGAGCACCTGTTCAAGAAGAAAGGCTGAGACAGTTGGGGTTGTTCAGCCTGGAGAAGAGAAGGCTCTGGGGAGACTTTAGAAAAGCTTCCTGTAACTAAAGGGGGCTACAAGGCAGCTGGAGTATGTAATGACAGGACAAGGGGGAATGGCTTCAAACTGAAAGAGGGAAGGTTTAGATTGGATATTAGGAAGAGATTCTTTACTGGGAGAGTGGCAAAGCACTGGCATGGGTTGGCCAGAGAAATTGTGGATGCCCCATCCCTTGAAGTGTTCAAGGCCAGGTTGGAAGGGGGTTTGAGCAACCTGGTCAGGGAAAGATGTTCCTGCCTGTGGCAGGGAGAGTGGAATGAGACGAGAGGTCCCTTCCAACCCAAACCTGAGTATCATAAAATCATTTCATGATTTTATGATACTCAGAATACCATTTTGTGAAGCTGACTACAACATTGCTGTTAGCTGTATAACAGCTGTCTCTGATTTAAGGACCAGGTCACAGCACACATTGCCCAAAGTTCAAAGGGAATCCAAAATGCCACCTTAGCTCAGCTGAAAACTCCAGCCTTGGAGGACAACAAGAAGGAAGGACTTTTCAGTCAACTGCAATTTGCCATCATTTCTGTGTCTGTGGGAAGGTGTGGAGTGTGCAAATTGAGTAATCAATATTTGGGTATGCAAATATTAGGGTGCACTGCAGAGCCTATAATCAACCTTACCATATTTTCCTGTAGTCTATCTGAATTGTGGGAAAGGGCATGTACCTTAGATAAGCACATAAGCATGTTACTGGTATTAATTGAGGAAATAAACCTTTTAGCAGTCAAGAGAATATTTCATAGAAGAACCCCACAGGAAAACACTACAGATGAATGAAATGGAGGGTGCTATTCAAGATCCTTCAACTGAATCAAACATGCTTGATCAGTAACTTCTCTAATCAATAATGATACCAAAAATGTACATAGTTCATCTTTTATTATAATGGGCCAAATTTCTACTTCATCAGCAAAAGGCATAAGCAGAAAGTTGTGGCTTGCTGGTCCTTTGCCCAGCACTGGCTTGTGAGCTGGTCTGGGCAGCCTTGACTCTGCTCGTAAGTGCATCTGCTGGCCACAGTCTCCACCGGGAAATTTAGAGCTGCGGGTTAGATAAGTGCACAGTTTTCTAACCACATTTCCTTTCTGCCCCTCCTTGTGCCCAACAGTGACCCTGCCTTTAGAGGAGATAAGAGGGAGTGGCAAAACCTAGCTTAACCTATATACCCAGAAGTGAAAAAGTCATCTTCGTGTGGCTCGCTGGTAATCTCCTTTGGGTAAAAGACTTTCAGTCTTTTTTATAGTGTATTGATTGGTTAAGATATACTAACAATTTTGTACTATAAACAACTAGGACCTGTACTATAACCCAGTCTTGTAAAGGGGTTTTGTCATGACATGTTTTTTTCTTTCTGAAAACTCCAACAATATTTGCTATATTGAATATGTGGCAGTGAAAGGAAAAGGAGCTTTATTTGTAGTGTGTGTTACTTATTAAAAATTTGAATTAAATAGATAGTTTCTACTCCATTAGATTGAATCTGAAATTCCTTCCAAACTCTGTATATGAACAGCAGAATTGAAGATATGTTTAAGATGGAAAATATATTACTTCTCTCCAGTTTTCTGATATACCAAAACAAATTGAGTTTTGTGGTAGACCTGACTGCAGATATGTAATGTCATTTAGCATGATGCAGAAAGAATTCCATATAACTGATTGGCTGAGGAGGAAAGGTAGGTGATTATGGGAACACTGTAAAGTGAAACATGCCGTCCTCAGTGAATTAAAAATGTACATGTGTGTGCTGACCTACAGTTGTGCACATTCCTCCTCCAATGCCAAGAGGAGGATTGCTAGCAGCTATCCAGGGTGATGCTAGAGGAGATTGGTTAGAAAGCCTGTTTTTACCATTGTTACCATTGCATTACCAGAAAATGCAATCAAACACCACCCCTTTCCATTTAAAAGGGATGCTGGTCTGAAATGTAAGCATGGCAACCACCAAGGGGTAAGATTGCAGGGGGAATGGACTCGTAGATGAGTGGTGCTGATTAGCAGGCCTATAAACAAAGTAGTTCATTAAAAGCCTGTTTTGTCCCTGTGCTACTGTCAAGCTCTCATCTAGAACTAAGAAATGGAGTAAAAATCAAAGGGCATTTTAAAATTTGTAAGATCTGTGTTTCATCTATTTCTGTACAGCTTTGAAGATACACTGTTTTGATAATGCAGGCAATAAAAGCAACACAGCTTTGCCTCAGTGAGCTGCTGCAAGGGAAGAGCTATTCACTACGTGTTCACTTTCTCTGCATGCAATAATTCAGCAGCCTCAGACTCCTTGTATTCTCAGTTAGCTTTAACCATTTCCTTGCCTGCTCCCTGCATGCAATAACACTAACGCCCTTCAGCAAAGCTGTTGCTTCCCCTACAGGCACAACTAGAATGTGTATGAATAATCTGTACACTATGACTCAGTCTTCTCCAATTCAAAATAAAAGCATTTCAGAGTAGGTGGACAAGACTCTTTCAGCAGCTTCAAGAGTGTTTGACTAGCTAACATGGGTGAATGTGAAAGTGTCAGAGTCCACTAGAGTACACTAACTGCACCTACCCTGATCTCTAAACTCCTCACTGCAATCCTACACCATTGTCCTCCTCATATGATGGCAGTAAAGCCACATGAAGATGACTGATTTGCTGAGATTCATTCCCAGCCGTTGATGTGCTTCCTTCTTGGTAGTAAATTAAAAGTGGCTGAAATCACTGTTGGTTTCTGTGAGAAGCTCTTAACTTCCATGTTTCAAATGTTAGAAGAAGTATATTCCATTCACATCCTGGTTTTATCCTGGATAATAGTACTGTCCTCTTTAACCTGTTCTGCTTTGGAAAACACAGACTCAGTGATATTGCCATATCTAGTTTGCTGATATGTTGGCACTGGAGCTGCCTTCGAATAAACACAGCATTAGGTTTGCACTAAGCAGGGACCCTCTTCCAGAGCTACTGCTAGAATGCTGTCAGATGAAAGCGGAGGGCTCTGCACCTTTTCCTTGTGTCAACAGGAGGAGATGGCCACATGGAGACTGGGAACTGATTAGCTTGCTTATCTTAAATCTAATATGCATTTCTCTCTCTCTCTCTTTTCTGAGACCAAAGAAGACATAAGATGTAACTCACCTAAAGACAATTTTTAGGAATTTAGGATCTGAGACGGAACTGCAGGTCAAGATCTCTGCCCAAGGAGTACATGATATTGCTGAGAAATGTAATGGAATGAGGAGGCATCTGCAGACTGAGCAATATTTCCCACTAGCACAAACAATGAAACTACTGTGATGTGTAGTACACTGTTACTGTCTCTCTTCATTACCTTGTTTGTTTAGGGATCTTCAGGATGATTGTCTTGCAACTATTGCTACACTGGTATCTCCTGCCAGAGTGAAAAACCCTACTGTGTCTGAAGAGACTTTCCTTTTCCAGTGGGAAATTATGCTGAAATGACTTATCTTTCCAACACAAGAAATGTTACAGGATATTTGATGACTTAATTTTGCTTTGCTCTAGACGATTTTGCTTAGTCAATGAAAACCTTTAGACTGTGACCTTCTTCTCTATCATATCTTGGTGTTGTTTTGATTTTAACCTACTGATAAGAATAAAAGGTCTCCATACTTTTACAGGGAGATGGGAAGTAAGAAACAGTTTAAACCCTGCTCTTACCAATAGAAATTGAAAAGAGCGAGAATCTGATTCTTCTTATCTCAACTGAGCCACTTTGCATCTGGACTAGAGCAAAATGAAATAGTCAGTACCTTATGTCATCTTTTCCCCTAGCTGAAACTGGTGAAGAATGATAAAACAGCTGTATTCCTGCCCTGAAAGAGGAATTCAGCTCTTCAGATGGCCTTTTGCATACTGGTATACCTTGCTCCTAATAGTGTCTGTACCACAGCTTGAAATTCTGGCAGTGAATGAAAACTACACATAAATGAACCTTGAATAAAAATTGTCACAGAGATCCTGCTCTTGATATTCAAAGAACCAAAAACATGCCAGGAACTATTTAATGGCAGTAGCTCTTTAATGATTAGGAGAAAATGTTAAATACACTGGGTAAAAACTCATCTGGTAGGAAGTCACACTCATTAAAGTCTTTTTTCTATAGTAGAGTATAATAAAGATGTAGGACCTAAGTGAAATGTTACTAGAACTGTGATCTCTGTCTCCTGTGGCATCATTCACATCATTGTAGTTATTCCAGTGAAGTGTGCTTTGTTTCATTTTTCTTTCTTTTCATCTACAAAGGAAAAAAAACCTTAACTAAAACCCCAGTTCTGTAATGAGAAATGAAGTGTGCAAGCCCTTGTACTCTGAGAACCAAATGTATCAGACTGAAAAGTGAATTCACCTTTAGAAAACCAATTTAAATTCAAATTAAGATCATATATTATGAATTCAATATGCAATAGTAGTATTGTTTTCTACTGAAGTCTACTAATTACTCTGTGAAGAGTGAAAACAGGACTTTCCAAATGAAAGTGGTCATAAAAGAGAGAAAGCTGTTCCACTTTTTTTTCTAACAAATCAGTTTAGAACTTAGTTGAATATTTATATGAGCCCAACTCAAGTTTTCTCTTTTCTTTTCTCTTTTCTCTTTTTTATTCTTCTCTTCTCTTCTCTTCTCTTCTCTTCTCTTCTCTTCTCTTCTCTTCTCTTCTCTTCTCTTCTCTTCTCGTTTAGACATAATGGGTGATAGGAATATGAAGGAATCCCATTCTGTGGACTCTACAATTCACTCATGAGCACTGGATTCTAGGAAATGAACCACAATAGAAAACAAAGTCCATAAAACTATTGTTTATCTTATAAAACCATAACAAGCAGATACCTTCATATAAAAATATATGTCTACATATCTATCTGTATATATATCTTTCTATCTTTATATATATATATCTATATATCTTTCTATCTTTTCAGATAAATTCATTAGTGCTTGATGCATGCACATTTATACTAATGAAAATTTATACACGTACAGACAAGTTAATGGGAAACATGATAGTCATAACCATCAGACAGATATGGAAAGCATCAATTTGCATTAGACTTTGCTCCTAGTGCTTTCTTGACTCACCATTAGATCAATTCCTTGCCCAGAAACATTTTGTCTTGTATCAGTGAGCAGGGGAATGGCACGAGGGATCAGCATCAACACCGAGCAGCAGAGGTTTCACCAGCACAGCAGAGGAGCCTCAGGCATGGAACTTTTCAGAACCTGAAATTAGCAGCTGAAGTCTCATTCAGTGATTTTTGGCCTGTAGGAAGGACAGCAGAGTCAGTGATTCCTGTGGGATATCTGCTCTGAGAAGGTCTGAACTTAGCAAGGCTGGTTCCATTGATTGGACCAGGCTTCATGCTGGGAAACAGAACGGCTGTTCTGGGTCAGACCAGCCTCTACCTAAATTAGAAGCTTGACTCCAATACTGATTTTAACCTTGAGAGGAGGTCAAAGAAGAGCTACAAAGGACAACAGCAGGACTAACATGCCCATGGCATGCTTTCTTCCAATTTTTCATATTTGGAGGTGTCCCTAATGAGGCAGATCACAAGGCAGACTGGATCCTCTCTCAGACTTTGAGGCTATTTTTTAAAATCATACCTAAGGATATTGTTTTTCAGAAAAACAAAGAAATATTTTAATTTGTAAGGTATATTCTTAAATGCAGGTGCAGTTGACAGTGTTCCCCCATCCATAAAACAGGCAGAAGCCAATTTCAGATCTGGAAGCCGTGTGAATAGAGATCATTTGCTGAAAAGTGTGACCTAATTAATCAGCTAGAGGGGAATTTTAGTAGATGAATGGTATTCATCATGACAGTCCAGAACACAGATGACCCCCTTCTCCCTTGCACCCCTCCCACATGACAGGGATGCCTGCATGACTTTTGTTCTCTGAAACACCCTGTGTGTCTTTTTACTTCATTTAGATGTTTCACCATTTATTTTCAATTAAAGTTTTGCTGGTTTTGAGAGTGCTTCTGATTCAAGCACTATTTTCCCCTTCTTATAAAGCAGGCAGAGCATCAGTTTTCACTTTACGGTCTGTGACCTGTACTTTTCTGTGTGCATGTGTTTGCTTGTGCAGTTTGGAGGTCATGGAAAATATGAATGTGAAAAAATTCTATCATGATGTATTTTCTCTTATTCATTGTGTTCCTTTGGTAGCCAGTATCACACTCTAGACAAAAGTTATTTTGGAAACAATAATTTCATAGAATTATGACACATCTGTGTGTTAACGATAAAAATAATCACCTAACAGAGGATTTATTTTTTTTTAAGTGCCCTAAACTGAAGTAAGACTGGATCTTTTTTTTTGTTTCCATTGTTATTTTCTCAAGCTTCAAATAGACTTAAACAAAACAAACATACAAAAAAATCCTTTTCCTCACAAAAGAGCTTTCAAAGTTCTTGAAGAAAGCAAGAAATAATTCATAGAAAGTCCCTGATGCCTACAAAAACCTTTGGGTCTTCATAGTGACTGAAACTCTGATAGCTGAAATGGAAAGACAGAGGTCAAACCTTGAGATCTGCAGAAGCTTGGAAAGAATTTGGTTGCGAGGATGTCACATTTTTTTTAATTTACTGTATAAAAATATTTTTAAAGATTTCAGATAATTTTATGTAAAATATTTTCTCAATTTAAAAAGCGTTTTTATTATTTGCCCTGCTTTTTTTGATTTGAAATGATAGTGTCATCTGCTTTCTGTCTTGCAAATATAAACATTTTACCTATGCTTTAGCACATAAGAGATTATGCCTGAAAATGCATGTTCATCCATGCTTGTACATGTGGGCCATCCCATAAAAATCAATGGGAAATATGTAAATATTATACAAAGTTTGTCACCTGTTTGAGCTTTCCTCAGAGATCTATTTCCTGTACCCCTTTTTTAGACTAAAGGCTAAGGAGCACACCCTGTCAGCAAATTCAGTGTAAATCCAAAACAAATCTCCCAAATCCACTGGAACCATCTGGGATTTACACCAGAGTGTAGAGGGAATGGCAGCACCTTGCCAGTGCACATGGCAGCTGGAGCCCACGTGCAGGGCTGCAAAGAGCTCAGGGAAAACACAGGAGTGAAGGTGGCAGGTCCTGGGATGGCTCTGTGCCTCCAGCATAGCCCTGGGGGCTGCTCATGATGAGAAAAGGCAGCAGGCTGTGCTCACAGCATGCTCTGCCTAAGGAAAATACTGCAACAGCAAATTTCCCGGGTAAACTGCATGAAAATAAAACCATCAATAAACTTGAAACACTTTGATGCAAGGTCAGCTTCACATTCTTTCTCCAGTCTGGCTATAAAGTGACATCAGCAATGAACTCAGACTTTATAGCTGTTCATTTGTCACCATGCCCAGAATAGTCCTCCTAGGCAGTGCAGTTTATGCAGCACAAACCAGATCCCCAAGATGATGGGTGACTACCCATGATGGGTGACTGACAAGTGATTCAGATAACAATGTGAGATTGAGGAAAAGGAAAAACAGGACCACATCCTAAAAATTTCTGCCCCATGAAAGAATCCAGCAAATAGTAACAGAGAAAAAAAATTGCAGTGATCTAATATTCCTATTATGTTACAATTAATTTCAGAGCCCAAGTTCTGCAGTCTTTCACTCTTTCTCTTGCTCTATGTGGGCATTTCTAATTTGTCTGTCAGCACACCATCTAAATGTCTTCTAAGCAAGAAGAAATAGCAACTCTTTTTTCTCCCATCAACAAAATATGGACTTTATCTCAGCCAGCATGGAGTCTTCTAAAAATGTCAGTGCGCCAAGAAGGAGAGTTTAGAGATTTATCATGGATGCAACACCTCATTCTCCAGTCTGCTTTCTGCTCTGTTTATGCATTGCTTTGAGTCTCACTGTGACGACGGGGAACGAGCTGATATCTGTGGTATTTATAGGGTATTTATATAAGGAATGGTTCTTTAAGTATAGCAACAAGGTTAAGTGTGATGTAGCAACTCAAGAAGTTCTTTGGCAGCTGAGTACCCCCTCCCAGAAAAGCATTGTCTGCTTTATTTTTATTGCAAATGCCACTTAAATGTAAGATACTTAGCAATACTGCCTGCAGCACTAGGTCTGTCATACACAGAAAGATAGACACCGACCAGAAGTGGCAAGATAATCACAAGTCATTGTGTAACAGATCCTTTAGTCACATTTTATATGATGTGAAACTCATTTAAAAAATGCTCAAAATAAGTTATGCTGCCTTGAGAGTGCTTTGATTAAAGTTTTACCTCAGTCAGCCCCTGCTCTGCTGCTGGCCAGAGTAACAGGATAAAGCCCTCTTGCCTCCATTCACATTTCAAAATGAATGAAGCTACCAACAGTGCTTTGTTTGCATCTTCACTGCATAGAGAGACAGAGAAGTAATGTGTAAAGGTCCTTATAATTCTAAGAAAATATATTTTATGCTCATACTTCATATTAGTAATTCAAACTGTCATACTATATACTTTACAAATGAGACAAGAAGGAGCTTGTTCATTTCTTTGTGAGTTTTTTCTTTTTTCTCAGAACAGTCCTTTGAGACCTTATTTGCATTGAAAATACTTATTGAAAAGCTGAGTGTCATGTCAGGGTTCCTATTCTACTCAGAGGATGTAATTTTGCTTTGTGAATTGGTCTCTCATCTTGAATGAGCAAATAAGCATCCTGGTGGATGCCAATTAGATGAACTTTTGTATCCCAAGTAGAGCTGCTGAGAGCAATTTTGATGGACTGAATTTGCATCTGAATATGCTTTCAACTGGATCTAAAACACATTGTAAAATCAGATTGATCTCTCCAGAGCTCCTCCAATGGAAAACATTCCAGTAATGTAATTTTATTTGGAAAGATTCAGAGCAAGATATTTTGGTTTCTGTTTAGTTCCTAAGACTTTTCTTTTAACTACCCAAATAACATATCTTAAAAAGTCAATATGAAAGTATTTCAGTTTTTCTAAAAGTAAGCATTAAGAATGCTTCCAGCTTTTTGTTTCTGTGCTTTTGAGACTTATCTTAAAAGAAAAATCTGGAACACTGATTCCTATCAGAATCAAGTCAAACACTGAAATCCTGAAATTCTTTTGAAAAACAATTTCCCTTCTCAGACTTAATCTGTAGAGGGAGAAACATTGATTGCTTAAAATGTTTCCAGCTGCAATAGTCTAAATTAGGAATTTAAAAATATTTTTGATAGATGCTGCCTTTGGAAATGGCAGCACTGGGTATAATCACTGACAGGAATAGCACTGATTACTTGTATCAGCCAAAAGCACTTCCAGCTCAGACTGTCTGTCTATCCTTCAGAGACAGCTTCCATACCATTATGATTTATGTTGTTGTCCCAGAGCTGCTGAGATTTGTACCAGGGTTTCTGGGCGCTAGAGTGTGTACTAACCTGGGCTTTCACTGTCTCCTAACATCTGAGGCTGATGTTAGGGGAATTCTAAGTAGATTCAGGGAAACTATTTTTGGGAGAAACTGTTGATCACCATCATTCCATGAGCAGGCAGGACTGATGCGCACTTTTAAAATCTGTTCCTCTGCATCCTAAACACCCAGGCTATAGTAAAAGTGCATAATTACTTCATCTTTCCTTTAGACAAATGATATGCCAGTATTTTGCAGTAAAAATACTTTTTTTTCTCAGCTCCATGGAGCTACAGATTGGTGCTATTGATGTACTGCTGTAATTCTTGTTCATCTGGACTCACAAAAAAAAACCCCTCCAACTTTTTTTTTGGAAGCAACTCTCAGGGAAGATGAAAGGTGGTGTACTGCCTATAAAACCTCTTGTGAATTGTTGATTCTGCTTGGATTTAAAAGACCAGCTTCAGCAGTGGTGGGTATTGCAACATAAGGACAGGCAGTGACCAGTGCTCTGTGATAAGGGATCTCACCAACTGAACAAAGGTTACCCAAGACATCACTCTTAGGTAGTTCCTGAAGTCTAAAATAAAATCCTGCACTAGTGTGAGGCATTAACTCCAGCAATCACTAAAGGAAAGACACCTTAGTGAACATATAGAGAGTCTCCTGTTCTTAAAAGTAACAATGGTAAAATTACCGTGCTTCACTGAAACAGAGGGAGAATGAGCAGGAGATGCCTCTTTCCCTTCAGCAGTCTCCTCTATGTCAAAGGTATTTTTCTAAGGAATTCTCAACATGGCTAACCTTATCCCAGTGCTAGACCTGAAGGAAGCCCTGACGAAGATATTTGCCAGCTACTTTTGTTTCATGTGTCAAAATAAACACAACTGAATCAGTCCTTTAAAATTAGCAACCAGAGGCCAAGGTGAAGGAGCCATTCTGTGGGAAACCTTCTCCTGGTCAGGCTGCAAAGATCAGCTGAAGGACTGCTCTGCAACCCAGACCCTCCTGAGAGTGGCCTGTGGCCCCCACAGGGTCAGTTCCCAGCCCCATCCTCCCTCCTCTGACGGAGTTTTCAAGAGATGGAGTGTAACACTGCTCCCAAGGAGTTCAGTTGCTTTCACTGCCTCTTACAGAGCCTGTGTGCACTGAGGAGAAATGAGGAGGAAGGAGAAATGTCCTTCCTAGGTTTTTGTTTTTCCTTTTGAAGGGAGATATTTCTTCAGTCACCACCTTTACCATTCCCCTGTGCTCCTGTGCTGTCTCTTTGTAGCCAAAAGGAGGCTGAATTTATCAGATGCTCTGTTCAGCCACTAAGTCTGTATTGTGATGAATGTTGCTGTGGGCAGACATTCATCTTCTCTTTGAAGAGCCTGCAAGGGAGGGAGAAGGGAGAACAGTGTCATCTTGACATCTCAAAAGCCCATCAGTTTCCAGGAAAAAAGACCACCCATATCCCTTCCCCACCCTCCCAGACAAAGCCCTGGCCTGTGCTGCTTTCTGAAGGCGAACCTCACATCCCTCACAGTGGTTGCATAAAGACCTGATGCACACAAAGGCAGGTCTGTGTTTATAGTGGCAGCTAGACAAACTCATAAACATTACCTCTCCCAGCAGCACAAGTTCATACAAAATCCCAGTCTTCAGTGAGCTGGAAGATAAACATGAATCTATGCTGTACTTTTAAATAGAAAGTTCTACAGCAAATGATGGCTTTATCTCTTTAAATGCCTGCTCCACAATTTTGGGGGATAAAGTTTGAATCCTTATTATAGGTTACTAGAAGCACAAGAAACACTTTGCTACAGCTAAGAAAAGCTTTCAGATGATTATGAGTTTGAAGCTTCATGTTGTAAATGCTGCTGGGTTAGCAGCCTCCTAACTGTGCTGGTTTTTTGTAGCTGCAGAAAATGGTATGTTGCACTTCAGAATTGTTTGGGAGAGAATATATATTGCATACAGATGGAGAGATTGGGAATTCTCCCCAGGAGAGCTGTGTGAAATCGAATATATCAAAAACAACCCTTAAAGTTTTCATATGCTCATATAAAGATGCTTGCATATATGCATGCATTCACATTTTGGCACATCACTGTTCTGACTTATGTCCAGTGACAGAGCTTCATCTTGTGGGCCAAGATTGCTTCAGTCATTTCTTTCCCAGAGAGACCTGGCTGAACATCTTCACCTCACTTGTAGTCAGCTAGCCTGCGGAGAGGTCAAAGTTAGGGTTACATAATTTCCAGAGAGTGTATAATCAGTGCTAGGTATGGCCAATTATAATCAGGTGATTATAGTCAGCAAAATTATCCAGGTCATCTTGCCCCTATGAAAAATGGGAAAAAAGAAATCCTTTCCTGAAGTTCCAAAAGCCTTTGGGTTGCTCGTCATGAGGTATGGGGGGAAACATTATCCTAATGCTGTACTCGAACTTCTTTTTGGAAATTGTACATACAAATCCTTGGAAAAATGAACTGGAGATGTGAATCAGTCCCACTGAAGGCTGCATGCTTCTCTGGGAAATGCTTTAGGCAAGTTCAGCCCTCAGTACATGGCATTTTTTTTTCCTCTTATCAAACAAAATTGCCAAAGTATAGAAGGTTTCCCTGCAAATCACTTTCCTCAGAGGAAGAAGGTGAAGCTAATGAACCAGGTAAACTCCATGTTAGCAATACTGAATCTCTCTCCTATTCATGAGGAACCCTCCTTTTCAGCATGACAGATTGAAGAGTCATTATTAATCCCATTTCACAGCACTGTAACATTATTCTTTTGTATTGTACAATGCTACATAAAACTGAAACCTTGAGGAGGTAGAAGCTAAACAGGGAGACTAACAAGAAGAATTATTCTATAAGCTAAAAAAATCTGACCTGTGGCAGTTTACACCTGAGCAGGAAAGATCCACTTGCTAATAAACTATCCAGAGAGAGGGAGGAAGAGAGAGAGAACAGGCTGAACCTTCTATAAGATGCTAAGTGGAAGTTTTTTCTTGGCTAACATTTTTTCACTCATGACAACTCTCACTCAATTCCAGTTGAAAGCAGCTGCTTCCCTAGAACGGGCTGCAGGTTTCCTAACTTTCCTCTCTTGGCCTCATGTCTGTCAGAATTTGATATACAAACTTTCACTAAAAAAGTATATGTAAGCATTTTTTTTTTTGTTATGAAAATATTCTTGCAATTATCTTTTAAGATACCACATGCTCTTTTGCCTCAGAAATGTGTTCTCTGTTACCTTTTTTCAATAATGGCTTCATGACCACTCAGGGTGCAGCTTTTTTACTTATTTTGATTGTATATATAAACTCCAAGATATGTTGCTGTTCTCTGTCATCAGGTGGATGTTACATTATTTGCTTTTAGCATTCAGTTAATGAAAATGGGAACTTTGAGGTACATTCAGAGTTGGCAATTTCACTTATTTTCACAAATCCTGTTATATACCATTCTTGTTGCAGAAAACATTTATGAAGCAAGTAACATTTAAGATTCCAGTTCTATCAAGGGCTAAATACTTGCAGCAAAGTGCTTGAGTCCTTCCACAAAGGACCTATGTAACAAGGTCTTTTTTGGTATCAGATTCTCCTTCAAAGAGGTGTCGGGATGCCCACTTGTGCTTAGAAAAGCCAATCTCTCTGCACCAAAACCTTCTCTACAGGATTGCCTATTGACTGCCCTGAGCTCCTGCTGCTGCATGCTGGCTCATGCTCACTTGCTGAAGTCTTTCCTCTCACTTTGTAGGGAACTTCACCACTATACTCAGGGGACTGAATTTTGCTTCAAGAGCGGCTTATTTGTGTCCAATTCCCTTTGCCTGTGTAAACTGCAGCATTCCCCTGCACCCAGGTCTGGATATGAGAGCCCCCACCTTATTTTATGTTCTTAAGAACCAAGAAATCTGAAAGCAAAGACAACCTCTGAATATGCCATACTTTAAAATCAATGAGTCTCTTTGCATTTTGCTTCCTGCTTCTTACTTCTTCTCAATCCATCTGTTGGATCTGTACCAGCAGACAGAACCACATGACTTGCACTACAGGATGAAATGACTTTAAATGGCAATGTGGCACTAGTACAGCAATAACATCTCAGCAGCAGACAGTGTGAGATTAATGTCACAATTAGCAAGTGGATGTTTGATATCTTAACCTCAAGGATCCATTGGGCTTGTAAATCTGCAGGGGCTCAGCTGGGTTCTCAGTTGCTACAGATCACAGAAATAATGTAAACAGGCATTTACTGGGGCCTGGTGGAACTAGAAAGTCTATGTTTGCTTGAACAGTCTTTATAAATAGTAGAAATATTGTTGTGATATAAACACAAATGTATATTTATATAAACATTGTTTTATGAAAGAAAATTCAATAAACCTAAATTCAGTAAGCAGAAATTAAAAGCAACTGCATATTAAATATTGAAAGGGGAAAGCTGCAGCTCCTTCTTATTTGCGAGCTCAGAGATGGTAAGTTGAAGCAAATACTTTGGGCAGAATTCCTCACTGTTCTTGTCAATCTGAAAAAAAACATAGAAGAGAACAGCAAAATACCTGTACCTGTGCAGCCCCTGAGCTGGGAGAAATGAGGCACGACAAGTGGACCTGATTCTGAGAGAGTTTTCTGGGTGCCACTTGTCAATTAGTGCCCCCAGCCCCCACTGTGGCCCTTTATCAAACAAAACCCACACACCCGGCAGGATTTAGCCCTTAATGATGGGGCTGCTACTGCTCTCTGCTGGTGCAGAGCCAGACTTAGGAAAACACTGCTGAACCAAACCAACTCTGAGAAAAAAAAATGCTGCTGCCTAGAGCTGTGCAAAGAGTGGGTATTCCCCATCAGGAAGGTTCTGAGGTTTTCAGCCTTTCTTTTTCTTTCTAGTTTTAACAGATGCTGGTATATCTTCACACCTGACAAGGGGAATATTTGGGATCTATCAAAATATTTTATTTCAAAAAACAAGCTGTTTTTCTGAGCTTTGAAGCTTTTCTGTTATAATATTAAAAAAAAAAAAAGATACCAAAAACAACCAACCAAACTGTTTTGAAAGGGAGAAAATGACTATTATTTAGTAAGAAAACATACCTGTCCTTCATTCAATTCCCTTTCCTCTGAGTCTGGCCACTTTCACCTTCTTTCTGTAGTTCCTACTCTCTGAAGCCTGAAAACTGTTGTACAAGTATTTTCTCTGCCTCATGAGGCTTTTCAGAGGGATATTTATTTAGAAATTCAGATTACTTATAGTACAAAAAACACTGGCTGAGAAAGAGCACTGGTAAACAAATGATAGTTCATTTATTCCAAAGAAGAGGTGTAAAGAATGTTATAAAGATCTAGATGTCATTTGACTTTCATGAAAGTTCTACTTGCTGTCTCTATTTACCTAATGACTTCCTTTTTTTCTGATGGAAGTACATCAGAGTAAATAACAAGACAAATTATTCAACAGGGTCATAATTGATTCCATGTAAAATAAAAACAAGAAAAGAGACAAGAAAATAGACTTAGACATTTACTCTCATAAATGCATACATAAAAAAATACATACATAAAACATACATAATACATACATAAAAATACAGTGGGACTTCTCGAAGAGACAATGTAAAAACTAACTACTAATTGCTGCTCTATTACAAATACAACATGCAGTGAACATCAGTTTTAAGCAGAACTCCTAAACAGGATTATATTGGCTTTTCAAAAATAGCTCAATAAGATATAAAAAAAGTTATAAAATCAAAGTAATCATGAGGAAAATATCTTCTGTAGTACATAATGTTGTTGATGTTATGCAGAACAACCCACTAACATTTAATTCATGGTGATCTCTGACCAAAATTCAGTGTCATGACATCTATATGGTGGGTGTAGCTCAGAAGCCAAATAACTGCCTATTTTACAGGGGAAAAAATACACTTAAGAGAGACATTAAGTCTTCCTCTTTGCAAATCTCTATTTTTAACTGGAATGAACATGATGTCCCCTTAAGCTGCAGCTCTTTACCACAGCTTCAATCAACACACACAACGTGTAAAAATACCCTCAGATCTACTATGTTCTTTCCCCTCAGAAACTAAATGGGGTATCAGTCTATCTCACTCCTCTCTACACATCTTGCTTTCACAAAAACACCCAATGAACAGTCCTGCTAGGTAGCAAATTTTAGTTTAGTATCTTTTGAGTAAGGTCTCATGTGAATGCCTCTCGTAGCTGAATAATTTAATTTTACAGCTCCCTGCTCCTGTGTGGACAAGATTTGCACTCAAGGGTAAACAGAGTTAACAGGTTTGATCAATGCATGTTCAGCATGTAAGTGCCCTTTGATCTTAGGCCTCAGAGGATCCTCATATGTACTACTTCAGAATTTGTGATTTGTTTTTAATGGATTGTAGCAAGGATAAGAAGCTTTCACAATGCTCATCCTCAGAGTCTCACTGTCCTGTGATTTATATGCCATTCCAATGCTTTTAAAATGTTACAGAAAAGGGCTGTATTTATGGCAGGTTTTCTATGATGTTTCAGAAAGTGGTTTCAGAACATGTAATGCATCATATAGGAACACATTATAAAGAGGGTATATTAACTTTTTTGAGCATCTTGCTACTTTCATTCACAGTAATCAGATTTATACATCCCAGTGGATGAACGAATGGACTGCAGAGATTTTAATTCAATCTATTAGGACAAGTGGCTGACTCAGAGTTGAGAAGGAGCATGACCTTTCCACATCAGTTTGCTCTTAGGGCCAATGTAGAAAATATTCTTTTGAGAAAAATAAACTTTGTTCTCTTTAGTGAGAAAAATAAACTTTGGATGTTTCTAGAGTGGCCTTTCTGGCCATTTTGTTCCCAGTACAGCTTGTGTGCATAGAGCAGGTTTCAGACTGTTGGAGACACCTTTTCTTCATAATTCTCAGCTCATGGGATCAATTTAGTTTCTAGTTCAGGCAAAAATTGCAATTAGGGTTAGGTATTGGAATGGTTTCTATTATTTAGATCCTTTTGCAGACACATTCCTGGGAAGATTTTCAGAAACCTCTGGCTATCTTTTCTCTGGAAGTCAAGTTGCATGTTTCCATATGGTCTTGAAGATTTCTTTTCCTTGTGAAAAATTCCTGTTTTCAGAAAAAAATGTGTGTACATGGAGAGAAAAGGATAAAAAGTCACCATGTACTAAACCCACATGGCAGATATCAGAGTCTTCACTCTTCTTCCTGTCCTCCGCTACAGCCTCTTCACCATAATCCTCCTCATCTCTCAGTCTATGTCCCTTCCAGGGAATTCAGGCCAAGTGCGGGCTGCTGCAGGGCTATAAAGGGTCAGGCTTCAGTGCTGGGTGTTAGAGCAGGTTTGGCACTGCTCACCCCGGGTTGGTGTCTGAATCCAGAAACTCAGTGACTCCACATGGTACATTCAGAAATACTTAATGGCCTTAAAGGATTAGCCAGGCTTGAGAAGAAAGTGATCCTGCTTGCTCCCTGGTGTAACCCAGCCCAAGCAGGTGCAGGTGACCTGGATTTTACCCCATGCAGTAAGAACTGTCACCCTTGGGCTCTTTCCCTGCCTCCTTCTGTGTCTGTAGGAAGAAATTAGAGGGATCATGAGGCTGCATCCCTGGGCATGGCTCAGCTGCTGTGCCTGCCTGTTCTGGGGCCGTGGGTGGCAGCAGCAGCCCTGGAATGGGATTTTTTGGGATGTAGGCACCAGGTTTGATCCCTGCAGCGCTGCTGTCCACAGCACTGGGTACAGGCACCCACCCCAGCTGAGCTCCCTGCAGTGTCACTGGGAGATGGAGCTGCTAACTGGGCTGCAGGAGGTCCCGAGCACCCTGACCTGTGCTGTGCCCCTCAGCACCCTGGGGCCCTGGTGACACTGCCTGCAGCCCCCTCTCTTGGAGGATCACAAGCTGAAATCTCACTCCTGTCATGGGGCACATTTGGGCCTCCCAAACTTCTTCCACATGATCTGGAAACCCAGTCTGAGGAGTCTTACCTGTATCAGCTTTGAGGCTGTGGTGTAAAACCTGTTTGACGTCTCAGGCATTTGCTTGAAGAATATGTTTGAGATATGTTTATTCATGGATTTCTTTCTTAAAGGCCTTGTCTTTTATTATTGCCATCGAGGCATCAGGAATTAATGTTGATATCACCATAATTCAAATTATTAATTTTAAGTTAGATTTATTGCTGGAAATGAATCCAGAATCCTGACCACTGGAAATCCATTACTTTCAATACAAACAAGAAATTAATCAAGCGAAGCACTGCAAATCAGGCAGCAGCAGAAATCCAGGCAATGTAAGACGTATTTTAGCTCTTCGCTTCCCACTTCTCTTGGGAGACCTACACATCCTGGTGGCCCTGCTCATGCAGACAGCTTGCAGGATGCTGTTTTTCAGTGTTTTTCATAAGTTCCCTATTTCAATCAGATTAACCAGAACACAAGGAGTCTATGGTGAAAATTAGGTTGAAATGTATTAAAAAAAAAAGAAAAGACAAAGGCAGAAAGAAACCCCTCATCAATGATTCTATTTAAAAAGTGAGTGTTATTTCAAGACCAAATTTCAAAATTCAGTTGAATATTTTTAGAACTCTGTCATGCTCTAACTTCAGCTGGCAAATAAGTACCACACATCCACTTGCTCACACACACCAAACCCTGAAGTGGAATGGGGAAGAGAATGAGGAAAAGGTAAAGTCTGTGGGTTGATATTAGAACAGTTTAATAATTGAGAAAAAGTATAATATAATAATAATAGCAATAATAATAACAATAATAATAGTAAAGAAAATGAAAAAGAGAGAGAAGAATAAAACCTAGGAAAACCAAGGGATGCACAATACAGCTGCTCACTACCTTCTAACCTATTCCCAGCCTGTCCCTGAGCAGTGATCATCCCTTCCTGGCCAATCACCCCAATTTCTTTACTGGACATGATGTTCTGTGTTATGGAATATTCCTTTGGCCAGTTCAGGTCAGCTGTCCTGGACATGCATCTTGTGCACCTGCTCGCTGGCAGAGCATGAGACACTGAAAAGTCCTTGATGTAGGATCAGCACTACTGGGCAACAACTTTTAGTTCAATGTGCTATCATTATTCTTACACTTAAATGCAACACTCAGCACTGTGACAGCTCCTAGGAAGCAGATTAACTCTGTCTCAGCTGAAACCAGGACAAAGCCCCAGTCTGTTTAAAAGAGTCAAATATTTTCTGTTGTTAGTCACAATAAACCAACAGGAGTTAAGGGAGAACAGTTCTGCATTAGCAAGATCTTTGTGTAGAGAAAGGTGCCCTGTGCCAAAGTTCCAAGGATGTGCTTTTGCCATGAGAACTGGTGGGTTTACATCTGCTCTGCAGTGGTAGAAGTTACTGCTGCCACTCCTGTTGAGTAGCAGGATTATTATTAGCATTTTAAGAAAGTCTCATATTTAATCGTAAACCAAAAAATGTTTCAACTTGCCTTTGTGGCTTATGCAGGAACTGACAGTTATTATAATTTTTTTACTCTCCTTAGGGATTTAAAAACTTGCCTTCATCTTACTGTGTTCAATTTTTCTCAAACCAGATAGCAGCATTTGTCAATTTTGTATGTGTGCAGTTTTTATGTACCGGTCCCTCAGCTCTTCTAACAAAAGAAGATTTGCACTGCTCTTTGTCATACACCATCTAAATCTGAGGGGGCTGTTTTTGTTGAATAAACAGCATGTCATTTTTAGTTGTTTACGTAACACGAATACGAAACAGAATGTAAATTATGTATTGGTGCTGTTAAATGCTATAGTTTTCTTTAGGTCTCAATTACAAATAAAAGTCAATTGTCTGTTATATATTATCTTTTTTCATCCCATCACTAGAAGACACAGAATTCTGAGGTGTCCCCAGTTTCCTGAAAAGTGTTGATTGCCTGGTCTAGTGGAAGATGTTGCTGCCTATGGCATGGGGGGTGGAACTAGATGGTCTTTAAAGTCACTTCCAAACCAAAGAATTCTATGAATCTATGATATTGATTTAAATAGGAATGTGACTTTGATTCCAGTAGGACTTATCAGCAGCTGGCATCTTTGGAGAACAGGAACAATTTGTTCAATCTTCTTATGATATATGGAAAGTCTGTGTTGGTCTGCAATGCTCAGGCTGTACCCAAGGCTTCAACTGATGCTAATGGGTGCCTAATTGATATTGTTTCTTACCTAGAGGGGTTTTTTTTTACTTCAGTCAGCACATCAGACGAAGAGAGGAAAGTGGACTGAGGCTCTGAGCAAGGGAATGAATGGTTAGAAAAGCCCACAGTCTTTCAGATTTTCTTTGATTATTATGTCTGTGACTGCATCAAAAACAAATTTGACATTCTGGGTGTCTGTGGCACAGGTCAAGTGACAATATATCTCTTTATCTTGTTTCCTTATGTTCAAGTCTAGAAATTGTTTCTTGATGTAATTTGCAGCATCTTCAAATGTGTTTTGTCCTAGTGGAAAGAAAAGAAAAACAAAAGAAGACGCATTTCCACTGGTACTTCCTCACAACTGCAGAGACAAGAAACAATGTTTTCTGCCTTTATTTTTTCTATTCTTTCTATTCAAATTAACTCCTTGAATTAGGCATGAAAATTTTGTATCTAAACTGGTTTTTCTCTGGTAATTTCTGACATAGCCTTATATATTCTCTTGCATCAGCTGGGAACATCTGGTGGTTTTTTTATTTCCAGTAGGCACTACTGTCACACAGAAAAAGAGACAGACTTCCCTTATGGAATGAGTTCTTAAATTAGGGACAAAAATCTTGGATTCAGTTGTGGTGTGTGTGTGTGAGTGATAAAATACTGATGTGTACTGAAATACTGGCTGAGTCCATCACAGTTCCCTTCAGTCATCTGAAATTTCTAGATTGCTCAGCTTAGGCTACCACCAATGGACAGAAATGAGCATCTCCAGGGA
Source organism: Corvus cornix cornix (assembly GCF_000738735.6). Taxonomy (NCBI): domain Eukaryota; kingdom Metazoa; phylum Chordata; class Aves; order Passeriformes; family Corvidae; genus Corvus; species Corvus cornix. The sequence goes on along the minus strand of NC_047057.1, from coordinate 10,178,916 downwards.
GAGACATGAAGGATAAACATGGTGAGTAGGTGAGATGAGTTGAATTCTGGCTGTGTCTGTCTCATACCATTCTTCCATGAGAAGATGCTCAGATAAGAGGCTTAGTATTTAAAAGGTTATATATAGGTGACATGAGTCAAAGTCTCAGTCTTTAATGCATGGCCTACACTTACTATCTAAACGTGTTTTCTTCTGAACACTCCAAACTTACCATTATACTCAGGAAAGCAGATATTCAGGTGAACTTTTGTTATTTTCTCTTGAAAGAGGTCTTTTTTGTTTAGGAACAGCACAATGGAAGTGGCTGCAAAGCACTTATGGTTGCAGATGCTGTTGAACAGATGAAGGCTTTCATGCATTCTGTTCTGTTGAGATGCAAAAGGTAAACATGAGACTGACAAATCTCATCCCCATATGTCATTTTTACTGCAATGTTCTTTACTGGAAAGAACCAATACAGCGTAATAGCCTTTAAATGGTTATCAGAGAATGGGAATAGTTTTGATGTGCCATCAGAGAGTACATTAAACTTAGAAGAAAAAAGGGCTGCTTGTCTGTTCTGACTCACCACTTCTTTATCTTCCACCAGAACCATGTCATAGGCACTGAGTGCAGCACAGAATATGATGCAAGTAACTCCTTCAAAGCAGTGAATCCACTTTTTTCTCTCTGATCGTTGTCCACCCACATCAAACATCCTTTGCAGGAAAAATAACATGTACAATGTAAAGCGCTAATAAGGATGTAGTCATGATTTAATGCACAGAGTTCAGATGGAGATGAATGAAAAATATCCAACTTTTCCAAATATTGGTCTGTTTCTATCCCAACAAGTCCAGGAGGGCTGTGTGTTGTTACTCCTGGCTTTGTAGTGGGTATAAAATGAAATATAAAGGCTTAAATACCTGCATGTAGGAAAAATATCCAGTACTTCCAGGTGGCACTCTGTGTTGAGGAAGTGGGGCTCAGGGCAGGACTAAGACCTGCAGGCAAGGATTTATTCAGGGCAGAGTTCTGAGACATCGATAGAAGACCCTCAAATCCAGTGTCATTTGCTACTTCACGGTTTTGCATGCTGACGTATTGATCAATAAGACGCACGACTGGAGGCCAGTCATGGATTGAGCCCTGTTTGTGTATGAATAGTTGTTGTCCATCTGCTCACTGCCCTGGTGTGATCACTGAGCCCACTACACAACCTGCACCACACCTGTGGAGGATGGAGGGTGTGTTCCTTGTCCATCTCAGCTGCTCTTTAAGCCGCAATTCCTGGAGAGCAGGAATCCCTTCTTTTGTGCAGAGGGAATGGGAGGGCTGTCCTTCTTGGCATTTATTTCCTTCCGCCAGGAATTCCTTTGCCAGGAATTGCTACTACCTTTGGGTAGTGTCATATGGACTTTATATGGACTCTATATGGGATCCAAAGCCAGCTGAACACACCGAGCAGGGACCTGGTTAGGGCCCAGCTGAGCCGGAGCTGTTAAAGCTACCACTGTTGTGCTTTGCCTATCCAGAGCTCCCACTTACATTTGCAGTTCTTCAGTAATAAGGACTAGGGCTTTCTTTTCACTATTTTTCTGGAACAAAAGGTGCCAAACTTGAAGATTTTTCAAGTGCATTAGAAAACAGGCAAAGCATAAAAAATCAAATTTATCCTACCCTTAGGTTTTCTGTTCCTAGTGTGCATGATGACTTTTCCCTGTGCTGCCTGTTGTTGAACTTAATACTGTAAAACTTAATCCCCTGTTGGATTACCCTTTCCTTCAAGAACATGCATTAGATCTCTGGATCCTGCAGAATCCGAAAATTAAACACAATTCTTATAGCAATGAATATAATGGGATTCAGTAAGAAACAATCATGTCAGTAGTAAGCAGAGAAAGAATAATTTGTTGCTGAAACATTGTTTTCTGCAGTATCTTAATCTTCTGTTTCCTTCACCATCAGCAGTGCAGTTAATGTTAAAAAAGGTTTATTTTTTATAATTTTTCATCCTTCTTAGAAAAAATGAAATGCTTTCCGATGCTCATAATGAACTGCTTCTGCAGCTGAGGAGCAATCATTTTTTTTCTGGTACATTTCATCTTTTTGATTATTGGGTGTCTACAAAAGTGAATTATTTTGGAAATCAGGAAGCTGTTGTGGAGCAAGATTTTGACAACAAAAATGGCATTCTTCCAAGCATATCTTCACTGAATTCAGAAGATCTACTTAAGAGTGGGGTCATAAATAAACTATCTCGATTTTGTCTGTGATTAGTGCCCAAAAGTCACCTAGGATTACATGCCTTTCTTGATTTGTGGTGTATAACTCTGACATCAGGGTTATGGCAGGAAAAAAAAATTTAAAACCTTCAAAATTTAGTCTTCAGGAAAATTTTGGTTTAGAATACATAATCATATGAATCAGTATTCACTTCCTGTGAGATTTTAGAATATGGCCCTTTGACTATTCAGGAGAAGTCAGTTAAAAAGGACAAGACCAAGGCCAGAGGCAGTGCTTCTGGGCAGTTTTTGTTGTACTGACCTTAGTTTTCTTCTCTCTTCTCAGCCCAGAACTTAACATGTGCACATATAAAATCAAAGTCCCTCCATGAATGGTAGAAAATGAGGTGATCTTCTTTTACCAAGATAGTAGTTTAGTCTAGAAATCTCTATATTTTCCTAGAACTGCTCTTGAAAAACTTAGCTGCAGATATAGCATTAGCCATATACTCAGTCAGTGGTACACACAGAGAGGCCTGAAGCCTAAAATAAAGTTTGCCTGCTTTCAGTCAAACTCTTCCTAGCACACCAATAGAAAGGACAGTAGAAGAGGACCTAAGAAGACCAGGCCTTCTTTTAAAAACATTTAAATATGTGTTGAGCTCTAAGTCAACATTAGTGAAATAAATTGAAGAGCACATGGAACCTAAATTGCACTAAACCAGTAAATTAACCACTAAGCAAGGAGCAAATAAAAATCGATGTTTTCTGTGCAAGTGTAATTCAGTTTCCTGGAGCAGTACCAGGGTTTAGACTTTTACTTAATGGATACAAAATATTTTCTGCCTCATTCAGTTCAGTAAAGGGATCAGTGTTTAGTGAATGAGGTATCTGTTCACGGATTTTTTGTATCCATGTATGGCTTGTGACCTGAAGCCCCATCAGCACATCAGCCAAAACTCACTCTGAATGTGGAAATGTTCCTCTCTTTATAGATGTTTCTATGGTACTTATCAAACTTGCTGCAGAGGTATCAGGGTCCTCCAGCTGTTTTGCATTGCTATGGCAATGCAAAGTAGCAGTAACTGGCTGGTTAACATGGATTTATAATTGTTCTGCACCACTCTAGCGGCTCAAACCCCTCGACTGCTTTGTAGTGGTTTTACCTAATATTACTCAATTGCCTGAAACCACCAATGAATTTACTCACATAACACTACCGTGATGCATAGCAGAGAGGGTAAAATCGGTGGGGTCTGTGTTTGTGGTGGCATTAAGAGCCTTTGTCTTGTTTGCAAACACTTGGGTAACTAAATTCTCAGTTGTGCCACATTTCAACTGGACCTAAACACTAATCTGATATTCTCATGTCAGGACTGGCAGCACCCACGTCAACAAGGATTTGCACTCTGATGGTTTCTTTCTCCACCCTGAATTTATTTCTTACACGAACTATGATTGTAACTGAAGGCATTCAAATTTCCAATGTACAAAGCTGTCTGGAAATATGTGAATCAGAGAAAAAGAAGATGATGTCTATGACATTGCAGTGTACCATTTGTGGGCAACTCCTGAATCTTCATGAGTGACCAGAATATTGATAGATAACAATAATTTATTTGTAAGACATCTGCTTCAGAATCTCATTTTGTATGTGCAACTTCTGTTGTGTTAAAGCATCTGTGTGGTAACATAGATGGTTTGGGGAATGTTTAATTGGCACATGCGGAGAAAGAAAGAAGCCAAATGAAAAATGTAAGTTATAATCCTCATGCTTGATGAATCTCTCTACAGGCAGTGTCTTGTCTAGACTGCATTCCTCAATGTGCGCCCCAGTCTTTAAATTAAGAATTAAATGGATTTCAGTCCACAGACAAAAGCATTATAGAACACTGAGACAATCATAATTCATTCAAATCCATTTTCACATGCAATTAGATGTTTTTAATTGGTTCACCAAGCATAACAAGATCTTGGGTATCTGAAAGTGTAAAATATTTCAGTCAAATTTCTCAGAGGCATTATTTTCAAAACTTTTTTCTGGACATTTTGGTTTTCATCTTAAATGAGCATGAAAGCATGCTTGATAATGCTGAAATTTCCTATGGGACAGAATTTTTTTTTTTCCAACTGCAGTGCATTCCAGTGCTAAGAGCAGCTATTTCCATTCTCAAAAGAAGAGTGAAAGGTTGAGAGTGCATGCAAATTAGTAGACATCAAATGTTTTTGCATGCTGTTAAGGACATTTAAGTAGGCATATTTCACAAATGTCACAATTCAAATGGCAGTATATAACTAATGCTTTTTAGACATTTACATATGTAAAAATGTCCTTTTAGAACCTGGTATTCTGTGACCATTTATAATAGTCCATTATATGCTCAAAGTTGGAGTACTGATAGTAAAATACCTTTCTTTTTCAGCTGTGTAAGAAAGTTAAGTAAGAGTGGGTTCAATGGAATCACAATGGGATTACCTGTGTTATAATAGGTCAATACCTTTGGAAGAAAATACTTAAGAAAGATAAACCCCAAGAAGATTGTCAAATATGGCTTTCATACCTGAAGTTTAAATCCTTGAAACAAAACTGAGTCTCTATAATCCCAGTTGTCTGCACTCTGGAGTGCAGGACATCTTGCTCAGTAGGGACATAGTCAGGCATTGCCAACCTGTCCAAATCGTTGAGGTAACTAGGAGAGTAAGAAAGAAATGGTGGTTGATGAATCCAAAAAGTGAAATGTCCATTATATAATTCCTCCACACTGATCCACTTTTAAATATGTAATGTAAATTACACATTTAAACACAATACTCTTGGTTCTTATGCAACTGAGTTCTACAATACAGAGCCTTTTATTTTTTTCCTACTTGCATATAGAAGTGTAATTTATTTGCACATAATAAACATTTTTCTGAGGATTTCAGCTGAGGGAAATCCTTATTTCTCTTAGGGATGCTTTAAAACCACCTTGTCAGCAAAGAGGTTTTGGCTTTTCTTCAGCAAGTGGGAATTTTCACCCCAGGGGAAGAACTACGAGCATCCTTCAGAAGCAGATGCATCAGGAGTCACCTCAGCCTGTCAGATGGGTTGCAACAGTATTTTCCTTCCTAAGTGAAAGGGAGGGCATAATATTTTGGAGAAATTCACTTTTAAGGGCTATTTTCCCTCTAGACCTCTCAATTAACAAGAAGGTACATGATGATTTTAAAAAATGTATTTTTTAGTCAAAACCAAAATCTTCTGTGAAGGTGAGGATCCCTTTATTGGTATTCTGATGAGCCCTTGGAAAAGTGTGGCTTACCTGCTTTTACAGAAATAAAATATCTCTGGTATACAGAGATAAAATCTGTGTGAAATGAGAACCCAAACCAGATCTCTGAAACATGTTTTTGCCAACCCTTCTCCCGTCTCTTCTAGGGGCACACAGCTTTCTTTAAATGGCTAGGCAGAGCTTCTGAATCCTATTGGATGGTCTAGGAATCTGTGCAGAGAGGTTATGAATTGGCAAAAGGAAAAGAGGTGATGCCTGGGTAACTTCCTACCTTTTAACTACTGGTATTCAAATAGAGAAGAAAGCCAAAAGCAAGAAACCCCACCAGGAGCTGAAGCATTTTCAGTGTCCCAGTTGGTACCTTCCTATTAGTAGCCCTGTGTCTCTGACAAACAAGACACTGTGTCTCTAATGTCTATTAGGCTCCTTGCCTTCTTTTTTCCTCTCTACACCAAGTCTGCCCAGCAGGTAGTGCTGCTGTTCAGTTTAACCAGAATCTTCCAAAATAAACCTCACAGCTCATCATCCTTGTCTGCAATATTTAATAGATCTGTAATTTTAAAAGATTAAAAAATAGAAGAATAAAATGAAACCAAATAAAATTTTAAAAAGCCAGAATCTTTCATTCAGATATTTCCAAGTAATGATTGGAAATGGGATTTTCTTATTTTAAGTTGAATAAACTGTATGCAAGGGGTGTTGTACTTGATCTGAGTAATTCAATGTTTTCCCATTATTTGAGTCCAGGAAACAACCTGTTGGGGAAAGGGAAAAAAAAAAAAAGCAATATAGCTCTGTTTCTCTGAGTAGGGCCTGAGGCAAACTCATCTCAGCTCACCTTTGTGGAAGGCAGGAACAAAAGACATTTTGTTATTTATGAAGCATATAAGCACTAAAATAAACACTTGAATATAAAATGAAGTTCTGATAGTTTTTAGACACAAATGCCTGAATTCAATTCAACACAGCCAATTGTAATTGCATGAAAAATTAGACCAAGTTAATTATCTAGTTAATGGAGCAAGAGGCAGTTCCAGGCTCTTCTTAGAGCTGTAGGTAGCTCCAAGGGGAGACTGCAGACCATCTCTTCACTGGCAAAGGAGGGAATGGAAACTGGTAGGTCAGTAAATGCTGATCTTTCCTTGGCTTGAATGAGGTGACAGGACTCTTACTCTGAGGGGCAATTGACTGAAAAGCAAGATGCACCATGTACTACTGGTAGCTGTACAATGACATTTAAAGTCACAGTTTATAATCCCAATCTTGCCCCTTCCATACCCATCATTAAATTTTAAAACAGAATTAGTTCCAGGTGAGTCTAAGGGAGAAATTCCAGCCAAATTTAACAAACAGGATTTTTCTATCATTCAGAAGATATAACTTTTTTTTTTTCAATTAAAATATACAAAGGAAAGGCAGTGATCAAACTTCATTAGTATGAATTAATAAAGTAAAATCTCAGAGAAGATAACCTCAGAAAGTCAGAGTTTACACAGTATCAATCAATATTCTTTGTAGGAGCTGATTCACAGGAGCTGAGAAACAGGGTTTGGGGTTTAAAAGAAATTGAACTGCAGCATTAGATGGTTGATTGACTGTAGTTGACTTTGAACTGATCATTAGAAGCCCAGCAGTAAGGGAAAATATTAAGTTGATTTTAATGCTTCAGAGCCAAAGGCTAGAATTTTAGAAGCATCAGGTACCAAAAGATGAAGACAGAAGATTAGCAGGATTTTCAAGAAAATAACACTGAGATGGAATTAATTTAGATTCTTCTATCTTCTTTGTTAGGCAACAAAACCTAATTTGCCAGGCATAGTGTACACAGCAGAGTGTTAGCTGGTAAACAAGCAATTTTTTAAAATTTTTCTTTTTCTTAATTAAGAGGTGGTTTTCCTTTTAATTATTATGACTGGTTTGTTAAGGGCTTTTAGTGATGGGAATGGCAGTGGGACCTGTCAGAATGGGTATGTTAGAAAAAAATTGCTCTGTACTATTCCTACAAGAATCCAATGCTGCTATAAAATACTGTCAAATTAGGCACAAATCAACACAGGCAATATTTTCTTTGTTTAGGAATCTTGCAAAAGGTCTTCAATCTTGCTTGGAAGATACAAAGAGATGAAGAATTTGTAATATTTTCTCTGCCTATTCCCTCCACTACCTACAAAAAGTGAACTATGGAGGCCTTCAGGTTGTCCCCTGAAGTCCAGTCTCCAGCCATGCCTTTCTTTCCCTGCCATGTAGAAGGCACACTCAACACCTTGGGAGACTTCCCTCTGCAGCTGCCCTCAGCCTGTAGGAGGAGCTGCAGGAACAGCAGGGAGACCTCCACCTCCCCATCTCAGAAGATGGACCTCAGCTGGAAGGAACCTCTGCCCCAAGTCTGGAGTCAGACTTGAGCACTCTCAAAAGACTCTGATCTAGTGACACCTCCCTTCATGGCTGTGTGTGAGCTGAGAGACAAGGCAGCTGAGCAGGACTGGAGCCTGCAAGAACAGCTGCAGAAGCAGCTGAAAAGTCTAAACTCACTGACTATATCTGAGGTAAGAGATGTGCCCCAGCTGGACAGTGACCCTTTGTGGGGTCGGGGCTGAGCAGCCCTAGTCAGTCCCCTGCTTATCTGTCTGGTGCCTTCCCAGCACTCAGAAAGGGACCTGGGGCTGGAGCAGCTGCAGCACCACTGGCTCAGCTGGGTGCTGGGATGGTAATGGCCCAGGGAACACTTGTCCATGCAGCCGGGTTAGTTTAGAGGAAAGTTTTTATAGTTTCCTCCAGACTTATATTTAGTATCTTGCAATATATACAAAGACTCACTCTAGGTAAAAACCTAAGCTGTTTCAAGTCACCTTTCCCTCTATTTGTCAATCTCAGAAATACCCAGAGGGAGAATATACTGGTTTTTTTTTTAAACTGTTCAAACAAACTCACAGAAACAAATTTTTTCTGAAACCTTGTTTTCACTTGTTTCCTCCAGTTAAACATTGCTGATATATTATAAACCTTTGCAACCCCCTCATTTTTTCAGGCTGATGAGCAATGATCGTTGCAGGCTGTTCTGCAGGAGGGACAGTTTTGCTGCAGCAATAGCCAGCTGTTCAGCAGCTGCTGTCACCTACTATGCAGCCGAGTCGCTGAGCTGATACTCTGCTGCCCTGGCGAAGCAGGCCTGGGTCCCGCCGTCACACCACAGCTGTTTGATGAGCTCAACCAGTTCAGGAGACATGCTGCCATCCTCCAGAGTTGTTGCCATGGCACACAGCTTCCTTTCATCTTCCTAAAGAGAAATTTCAGTAAATATTGTGCAAGCGCGCTGGGCCCCTTCACCTGCTTGAAGATGTGCTTGGTTTATAATGAGTTGCACGGGCAAAACTTCTCATTTTCACTGTTTTTTCCAGGTGGCTGTACTCGCCTGTGCATGTAAACAGCCTTTTACAAGCTCACTTCCCTTTAGGTTAGGCTTAAATTGTGATGGAGTTTTCATCTTTTTATTGTTTTGTTTGGTTCGCACAAAGGCTCCGTTTCACTTTGCCATCAGCATTTACAAACAGTCCAACCTCAAAGCAAGGCTTTTATATTAAGAGAGAGTAATAGGGTATCAAGAGCTAAATTAAAAAGGACATTTAAAGTTAAAACTTATTATAACTATATCAATGCAGAAATCTAAATCTAAATGTATTTTTGGATGCATCTATAAGAAAAAAATTCTAGCTTTAGGCCACAGTGAGAAATGTGACAAAGTGAATATAACTAGTGAAGTCATTTCCCATATGTAGGGAAGCAGAAACCTGTAACAGAATAAAATCTCAAGCATTTAAAATATATTATTCTGTGATTTCTTCCTTTTGTAGTCAAATAAAAAAAAGAGTTTTAATAATCTATTTCATTAAAAATATTTCTTTTCAGTAGTTAACAGCTTAGGAATTTACTGTAAATAAAGACCATGATTAAAGAGTCATTTGATACACTGCCACAACAAGGGATAATTATAAAATATAATTCCTTCCTAGTTGTAGAACTAGACAATTCAGGTGCCTTGCAGTCAATAGTTGCAAAAGCATAAATGGATTCTGACAGACACTGTTTTGGCAGGGAGTATGTTTTATTCAGAACCAGGAAACATCCTCACAAAAATTTTTCACAAATTTATTTTAGGAATGTGCTGTATCTTTATGTCTCAAGAGGAATTGCAGTTTATGGAAACTATAAAAGTCAGAGACAGATCAAAAATGAAACACTGCATTTTTTCTGAAAGAGAAATTGAGTAGGCATGGAGGAAGAAAAAAGGGAAATTGAGTAGGCATGGAGGGCAAAAAAAACCCAGGGGAAATAACCACTAGTGAATTGCCTTCACTGGTAGGAGGGAGGAGGACAGCAGGATAATTTCCCTTCTGCATGAAAAAACACCAGCTCCATTTACACCCCCATACCCTCCTGCAGTGCTGGGATCAGCAGAAGCGAGTCACGCTCTCTCCTGTGTGTGCGGATCCACTTTTGAATCCAGAGTGCACACTAGTTCAGCTGCAAGAGAAGAGCTGGAATGTTCTCTTCTCCAAGATATGACATATCACGGAATGATTGCAGCTATCCACCTACTTGGCTGGTTGAATGGCCTACAATGAGAAGCCTTGAGCTCAGAGTCTCTAGGTGTAGAGGGTAAATGTTTATTGATTATTATGTGAAAGGTGGCAATTGTGGATTTTCGTGCTTACATAATAAAGGAAGATAGCAGCAGATTGAACTTGTCACAAACATGTACAAAGTTTTGTTTCTCTCTGGCATTTACAAAGACTTCAGATAATTTTCATACTAAAAATAGATTGGAGTGATGCTTTAGAAAAAAAAATTACCTCCCTCTCCAGAACAAATGTTCTTTAAATAAGTGCTAAGGCCCTTTCAGTACCAGTAAGATGTATTTGCAGGCAGACCTGCAACATGGATAAGCACATTGCTTTTGGGACCAAGATAATCCCAATCCTTGAACTAGATGATTTTAAGCAGCTAAATCTGGACTAGAACATACAACAAAAACAAAGTCTGGCTGAAATCAAAGCTTATATCAAAATAACCAAGCTTATCAATGGCTTATGATTTTAAGGGTCATGTAAGCTAAGTTTTTGGAGGTTTTTTGGAAGAAAGGGCAGTGTTTAGTGGCAATTCAAATAAATGTGATCAAAATTTCTATTTTCTCTAAAAATCACATCCAGGTTGCTCTTCTGTGGTTCTTGGCGAAAAGAAGACAGGCACTGCAAATATTCTTCACAGCTGTATTCAGCTGTGTTCTTAGAGGCCCATTCTGCAGTGACAGCAAGAGTGAGCTGACTGTGCTATAAATGAGAAACTTACAAAAGTTATATTTTCTGCATTTGGTTATATGTAATGCTAAGAAATGGACTATTTAAGTTATTTAATTTTAAGTATTACAAGTTCTCCAGGCTGTGAAGTCCTTTGAAAAGACTGTCTATGAAACTGGCATAGATGGAGCCTGTACAGATATCTCAGAAAATTTGGCAGGGCTGAGAAAAGAGTCTGAAATACTGGGGGACAGGGAGAGCATATCTTAATTACAGGTGGCAGAGTCTGCACCACCCAATGGATACCATGGGCTGAGCCAGGCCTGACCTATGGCCAGTGCTGCAAGGTCCAGCTGTAGCCACGGCTTGGGCCATGCAGACTGGTTGATGGCTCAGTACAGCACGTTAACACTGGCCTATTTTCTGTCTGCTGATTCTGGGCCTTGTTACATTTGTTTGAATGACTTGCATTCATGGAAAATATTTAATTTCTATTTTGTCAAATGCCTGTATGAGCTTTAGTAACCTCTGAAGATTTTGTTTATCATTTTTTAGGTCAAAGTACCACATGTCACTATAATGAAATGTAGACTTCTGGAACAAGTAAAGCTCTTTCAGATAAGCAGATGTTATTCTCTCCAAGATAAACCTCTAGGGATTAGGTAGAATTTGCCAAAACTGGAATCAACTGATATTCTGACAGGCATTTGAGAAATTCTCAGCAAGATCTGAGTTACAGGCTAACAGACTAAATCATTGCATGGAGAAGAAAAGTTATTCCTTTATTTCTGTCCTTGAAAATTCAGCGTGATTGACAGAAGAAAACAGGTCTTCTTCCTGTGGCTTTGCCTCCCTGTGCCTGTGCAGAGGATTGTTGACTGTGTCAGGAATGCTGGACTCCAGTTCCCAGAGGTGCCAGTGTGCCAGCACTGCATCCACACAACAGGGAGGTCTCTGCTCCAGGAGCAATGCCAGACTGGAATGCTCCCAACATGTCTACATGACCTTTCCTTGCATAGCTAAACCCCAAGGGCTGGTCATAAAAGGAAAATATTTTTTACATTTCCCAATAGCAATAAATAAGTAACTATCAGCTAAGAAAATGTTCTGGTTTTTACTTTTTCTTTTTTTTTTAATGTCTTTGGCAAGTTGAATATTTCTTTTGTAAAAATCAAAATGGGAATTTATGCAAAGGTTAGACCTCAGGCATCAGTTAATGAGAAAATTAAAATAAGTAAGGACATCTTGTCACATGTGACTCAAATGGTGCTCAGTTTCCACTGTCATATAGAAACTACTGGATCCTCTTTGTTGTACTAGTCTCCACAATTATATTACAAAAAAATGTGTTCCAATGCCTATTTCGAGAGAAAGGGTGTCATACTCACAATTCTAGCAGGGTTTTCATAACTGATTCCTAACTTAGTCATTGCTTTCACAATAGCAAGGATAGACTGCACTGCATTACTGTAAACGATAGGTCTGAACTCCAGGCGTTCCTGGTAGGTGAAACCATCTTTATGGATGATCCTGGTGAAAAAAAGAGAAAAAAATAAGGTTTATGGAATACACCTGCAAAAAAGAAGAAAAAAAAAAGAAAGCAATGCAATGTTGGAACAGGTGCTTTCGTGGTCAGTGTGAGAAAGAACAGAATTTGGCCCCTGTAAAAGCATTTATCAATGGTTGATCTGCCTATTCTGCTAGAACAGGGAAGCAGCAGTTTCTGTCTATGTGAGGTTGAGTCTCTGTACCCAGTCTGAGTGAACAGATGCTGTTTTTCCCCCCTTTTGGGTTAACTTAAGATAAGGTAGGAGTCTGGAACAGGATCCAGGCCCATCCCTATAGATATAGGGCAAGATGCATTTCCATACTTAGATCCCAAATCTTTTATTATTGGAAACTACTGTTTTAGTAATGGGCTGTCACATTGCTTGTTCAGTCATTCTTGTTTTTATCCAGAATCTTACCTAGATAGAAAAATTACTGCAAAAATGTTTCAACACTGGGAGGCACTTATCAACAAAACAAGAAAAAAATCTTTAATTTTTTTTTTTTTGTACATCAACTACAGTTTCTAGTTATAGCAAGGTCTTACTCTTATTATCTCCAGGCTTTGGAGACCTACATTTTACTCCAGAGGGTAAAGAGCCTTAGTAATCAATTTCAGTAATCTAATTCTGACAGAAAGATTAGAATTTCATAATCCTCTTTGACTGGAGGATGGCATGTGGTTAAAGTTCTCCAAACCAGTATTCAGATTATATCTTTTTCCATGAGTTGTGAAAAAGGATGAAATCTTCACCCACTTTGGCCTGGTGTGCTCTCAATGAACAGACACCAAACTGCTTTGGCTGCTGCTGGAACCAAGGCTCTGTTCTTCCTCACCTCAGCTGGTCAGAGATGAAGGCCAGGTTATTAAATACAGAATTTCTGGGCTTTGGGGTTTGGTGTTTTACCCCATCTTGCCTGAGATACACTCTGGTCAGAGCTACCCAAGCAGCCAACTCAGCCCTGTCAGAAAATAATTCACTCACATACACACACATGCACAAAACCTAGATGACAACTCATGTGTCTTAACATCTCTCTGACTTGTGGATGCCAGGAAACTCAAAAGTTGCCTTCCTGTGCCTGTAGGAATTGTATCTGTAGAAAAAAAGGCTCTCTAAAATGTTTTCCCAATCAGTTCTACACCAAGCAAATCTATGAACTCTCTTTTGAAGCTTTGTTTTTTTGAATGCTGTTTTCATCATGAATTCAAATGAATTCTGCAAGATTCAAAGGAATTCTATTGAACTTGGGAGAAAGAAAAAAGAGGAGCTCGTGGAGCAGAGACCTCTCCATTTTATGGATGCAGTCTTCTGGGGTTTTATTCACAAAAGAAGGGCTTCTCATCAGATAGGTGGCTTTGATTCAGTCTCAACAGGCATGATGAATTACCAAATATTTTGCTTCCTACTTTTCATTCACTGAAATATTTGTACAAGCTTCATACTACGAACTAAGAGCACAGCACAAAGATACTCAGCTTGGTTTTAAAAAAGATAGATCACACTTTGGAAAGCATGCAGTTAGAAGCACAGAGTTCCAGGAATTGGGTTTTTTTTTTCCTTTTTAGTAACTCTCATAACCATCCTCATCTTTTTAGGGCCTTGCAGCATGTCTGTATTTTGAGTATCAGAAGATATTTTGTAAAGCTTAGTGGATGGATATAACTTTGATTAAGACTGGAAAAAAAGAGATTTATTAATTAGAAAGTTATGTTATTAAGAGTAAAATTATTATGATTTTAGTGGAAACTGTGTTTTCAGTAAAATTATTTGTTTTGTAAGCCATCATCAGTGTTCTTTAGAAAATGTTATGCTTCACTGAAAAAAAAATTAACAACTAATATTGGGGGTTTTAACAGAAAAAAATCTGTTAAAAAGAAGTTCTTGGTTGTGACAGAAAGATGACATTTTATATGAACAAATACAATTTTTTGGAACCATTTTCCTGCAAAATAATTTGTTTTTGTGATCAATTTGACAGCTCATAAATCCACAGGTTTTTAAATATAACTCTCAACTTTGCAGCGTTCCCCCCTCCTCCATGCAGTTAAATCTTATCAGCCTTTTTAAAGTGCTCAGTTCAGAGGAACATCTTTAATATGCTCCTGCTTGGGGCACCTTTGAGCACAATACACCTCAGTGGTTTGCTGAATAGGGAGGTCTCCTGAATGGAACTCAAACCAGAAATAAATTTATCTACTATTTAACTGGAAAAAAAAGGTTAGCAAAGTATTTGATGGATGGTTCTGAATCTGCTTTGTTACAAATGAGCTGCTTAAATAGTAGAAATTTCTTCTTATGATTTTTTTACTCAACTCTTTAAAATGCATTGGTGAAGATAACAAATAAGGGAAACTTAAGTTCAGAATAGTATTACTGATTTCATAAACAGGTTGTTTTATTTTTACACAGGAAGAGATTGGTGCTTAAAAAGTAGGGGCAAATCCAAACAGTTGCAATCCCTGTATAATTTTTTTCTCTATTTGGACAGGTTTAGGAATCAGACCTGGACCTCTCTATGAAAACAAGACTAGACACAACAGCAGTATTTTATGAGGCTGTGCAGCAAAGGAGGACTTTTGCTATGGGTGTAAGATTGGTCCCTTGAATTTAGGGGGATTATTAATTTAAACCAGATACATAATTAGCATTTTGGCTACCCTTAAAAGAAGAACACAAATGAATTTAGTAGCGACCTGTTTTACTATACACGAAAATATTGTCAAGGTAAATTGTAAATCAGCACACACACACAGGTAGAGAGATTTGACCTTCCTCTGAAGTCAGGGTAAGTGAAGATCCTGACTTCAATCTGTGAGGCACCTTGTGCCCTTTGAACAAACTACAAGTATTCTTGCTGTAGATTTATGATGCACACACAATATCTCTGTAACCAGATAGTCAGTCCAAATTCAAACAGGGGTTTCTGCATTTGAGCTTGCACAGCCTGGGTCTTTTTTCCCAGAGTGATTATTGTATGAAAACTTTTTGTGTTGATAATTTTCTTGCTAAATCAGTTCTTACATCGGTTCCTACCCATGGAATCGTGGGTAGGAGCAGCTCACTGTACAGGCTGGTGGCTAAATATGTTCTCACCTGGCCTGTAGGAGACCTTTTTAATCTTGGCAGGAGCTCTGGAGACTAAGAATGATCTATAGAGGCCAATTTGGGGGAAAAAATCCCCAATGAAACAACAAAAAAATGCCACCAAAATAACCCCACCCCCAAAAAATACCCAGGAAGAAAATTTTCTGTTCTCTCATACAGTATGAATATTTTGATATTTTCTCTTGAAATACAGTGAAAGCAAACAAAATTAATAGACACCAAAATAAAATTGAACAAAGAGACATGATTGAAATCAAGCATAATTAAACTGTGGAGCTACTTGCTGTAGAATGCTGTGGATGTTGTTAATTTACATTGGTTCAACAAAAGATTCAGGGGTAGACATGAATTAACTGAGGGCTAATACAGAGATGAAGTGGTGCTCTCTCTGCTTCAGGATGGTTCCCAAGCCATAGATCATTAGATACTGCCAGGGTATCCAGCACAAGTGTGCTGGCATGGCTGGTCTGATGATCTTCAGCAAACATCATTCATAGGTGTCTGCTGGAGACAGGGTCTGCCAGGTGGATCTGCCATCACTGGTTGTCTCACACAGTCCTATTCCCACTACAGGAACTCCCACCAAAGCCAGGGAAGCAGATTGCCCGGTCTCCATGTGTGGGCCCAGTGCATGATTTGGTCAGTCAGATTTGACTACCAATCCACCTGTGTGTCTCACTCACTCTGTGTTTTTCTTTATTGTGTGGCTGAATGGGAACTTGATTTGAATGATGTTTCTTTGCATGTTATTCAAATAAGCATAAACATTGTAATAAGACATTAGCTAGACAGCATACACTACAAATACCAAATTCAACAACTGCTATGCATATTCAGATACTTACTTCATTTGCTTTACAATAGTGCTCTTTCCTGACTCTCCAGCACCTGCAGAAGGGGAATGTTGAGAAGATATGATTGATAGATGAATAAGAAACAAGTATTAAAAATAACTCTCTGGAACACAGAATTTTCTATCTAGGAAGAGAAGTACAAATGTCTTAGTTTCTCACTGTACTAAGTATAAACCCTCCCTAATGTCCATTTGGATTTAAAAAGAACAAAATCTTGGTAAAAATATTAATACTGAAAAGGAAAGGGACACTTGAAAATAACTGAATATTCAGTCAATTAAGAGAAAATTACAGAATTTTCAATTAGCAAGTAAATAAAATATGGATAATATTTTGATTTAATCTCTGGCAGATAGGCAGGAAAACATGTACAAAGTACAGCCTCTGACAGTGTCCCATTTATTACCTGATTTGTAGCTGCTCATTTAATGTGTATTATGACCTTTTGTAAGCCAAATGAGCCACCTCCATTCCCTTTAGCCAGCTTCCATGAGCGACTAGAAAACCAGAGTGTAAAGACTTGCATGTGGTCTAGCTCATGATGCAAAGGCAGGACATGAGCAAAAGTCTTGACACCGTTTTTTTTGTCATTCCTCTGCCATGTGGTCTTCTGCCATGAAGTAGTGTGGCTGGAAGTGGGAAACCTGCAGAGTAATGCAGCAGCTGGGGATGATTCTGCAGGATAACCCCACAGCTGCTGAGGAGGGGCAGACATTTGCTTACACAGCCAGCTGAAGAACTAGGGCATAGGTTTGGCCAGATTACGTACAACTAATTTGCCCTCTTATCTCATGGAAAGTGAGTAATCACAATGCAAAGTGTCTCCATTGCAATTCAACACAGTTGACTATCATCTTCGGTCAGCGAGAATCATGGGGGTTGGCAAAAGCTGCCAAAAAAGAGCTTTTTTTTTTGAAAGCACCTAAAGAGAGGATTTAATTTTGTGAATGCATGGGACAGGATTAATAGAATCTGAGAATATGTTGGTCCTGCACAAGACACCCCAAGAATCACGCCATGTGCGTGAGAGCATTGTGCAAACACTTCCTGAACTCTGTCAGGCTGGTGCTGTGGCCATTTCCCTGGGGAGCTGTTCCAGTGCCCAACCACCCTCTGGGGGAAGAACCTTTTCCTGATATCCAACCTAAACCTCCCCTGACACAACTTCATGCTCTTTCTTTGAGTCCTGCCACTGGTCACAAGAGTGAAGAGATCAGTACCTGACCCTCTGTTTCCCCTCAGGAGGGCATTGAAGACTGCAATGAGGTCTCCCCTCAGTCTCCTCCAGCTGAACAGATCTCAACTGCTCCTCATAACCATTCCTCTCCTGACCCTTCACCCTCGGCCTGGCCCTCCTCTGGATGCTCTCTAATAACTTGATGACCTTTTTTTATTGTGCTGCCCAAAACTGCACACAGTACTCAAGGTGACAAATATTTGTCATACTTTTAGGAAACTGAATGAACTATTCATTACAAGAATTTGTGCTCCCTTGTCCAGCTGGCGATGCTGTGCCTGATGCTCCCCAGGACAGAGTTGGCCCTCCTGGCTGCCAGGGCACTGCTGACTTGTGTTCAACTTGCCATTGACCAGGACCCCCAGGTCCTTTTCCACAGGTGCTCTCCAGCCTCTCATTTCCAATCTGTCGATACATCCAGGGTTGCCCTGTCCCAGATGCAGAATCCAGCACTTTGCCTTGTTGAATTTCATATGGTGGGTGATTGTCCATCTCTCTAATTTGCTGGGGCCTCTCTGCCCTGGAGGGAATTGACAGCTCCTCCCAATTTAGTTTTGTTGGCAAACTTCCTTAGTATTCCTTCAAGTCCTGCATCCAAGTCAATTAAGAAGATGCTGAAGAGAACTGGGCTGAGGATGGAGCCCTGTGGAACCCCGCAAGTGGCAGGTCACCAGCCTGATGTTCCCCCATTCTCTATTACCTTTGTGCCTGACCTGTGAGCCCATTGCTCACCCATCATGTAGCCCTGTTATCCAGGTGTGAGCTGGACATTTTATCCAGAAGCATCTTGCAAGAGACAGCATCAAAAACTCTGCTGAGTACAAAAAGATTCATCACTGCTTTTCTCTTTGTAGATTACCTTTTCCCTCACAGTATGGTGTCAAATAATTCTGACAAAAACAAAATCTGAGGCCTAGGTTTTTTAACCTAGGACTTCTCAGTGAATGGAAAAAACTGATTACAGAATTTCCAAACACATTTTGTAAAGGTAACAATATTCAAATGACAGGGATTAATTTACTCAAATCACAAAAGACAGCAAACCATACTCAAATCGTTTCCTGAAACCCATGATGTGAATGGTAGAAAGTGAGAGAGAAAAACAAGCCCATGCAAAATGGGCTGATGCTGCCATCTGCCACAGTTTGGAAAAAATGCAAATTTGTTGTAGTTCATTTATTATACTTTCAGTGACCATCTGAAGAATTTGGTAAATCCCTGCCAGCAAGGTAGTGTTTGCTATACTTTTTGTGGGAAAGAGAGGAGGCTGTATTGAGAACTCCTGCATTCACCTCATGGAAAGATGCCAGGAAACATAATATAGAAATTAACTTCTCTTCCAGATCTGAAAGACAGTGTTAAAATAGAGTGAGACACAATTGATATATTTTAGATGCATTTTTCTACCTCTGCTCATCTTTAATTTATGATCCAATAATGCTTTTATGTAAACAACAGGTGACTTTCAGACTTTGGCTTCACCATGGAGTATCATCTTAGTTGTAGCAGCACTTTCACCCCAGGAAGTAGATAGGAACTATTTGCTTTGCACCTGCTTTCTTTGTTACTTCCCTTACCATGCAGCCTCCTCCTTTGGCCAGTCCCTGCTGCAGGAAATCAGGGACAGGGCTGCATTTCCACCTTCAGCAGTAGATTTCTACTTGCAGAAATAGTGGCAAAAAGTGTATCACAAAAGACCTTGTGTGACTACGCAGGGAGCTGAAGGCATCTTCTTCAAGCCCAGATTTTTTAATCAAAGAACTTAGGACAAGCAATCTTGTCCTGAAGCACAGAAAGAACTCTGTCAGCTGTGAAGATTTATAGCTCAACCTGATAGGTACCAGTGATAATATGTCATAGCCATATTTTATATTTCACATATTTATGGTCTAGCTGAAATTTACTTCTCATTTCTGTCTCTATTTCCTTGACATGGATAACTGCACAGAAAATACTGGCACAAAAGTTTCAGTCAATGCCTGAAACTCTGACACTGTTCCTGGGAGCTGAAAGATGTCCCCCCCCACCAGTAAGATTGACACTTCTTCCCAGAGATCACATCCACCATGCCACAGGGCATGTCACATTCACCTTCAGTGAGGTGCTGAGCTCTGGCTGGCTGTAACCTGCATCTCTTCTTGATTTGGGTATTCCAGAACTGCATCCCACCATCTCCCAAGCCTACCATGATTCTGGGCACCCTGGGCCTGAACTTGTAAGGCTGCAAAGGAGCTGGCCCCCAGCAGCTGGACACAAATCTCCCTGCTGCTCTGGGACTGCTCGACCTCTTTCCCACAGGACACTAAGGCATATAGAGAGCAGAAATAGAAAAAAAAATGGAAGTGCCTTGAAGCCCTGTGAGAATCTCTCAAATGCAAGGGGAAACAGAACCCAGGCCCTCAGCTGTAACTTGACATTATTGTTTTTCTAAGCAGAATTTGGTTGAACAGTTGCAGACAGTACAAGCTTTCAAGATAGCACCAGCTGAGACATTGAAGAATATATATTCTTATATAATAAGGTGCTTTTGTGACTCAGATAAAGACTTATTATCTCTTCACAGTTATTATCTATGTGGAAGGAAAGGTTTCGTTTAGGAAACTTTCCAGAACTAAATGTAAGGAAATAAAAATCCCTACTGAATACTTTGTTTGAAACCTGTTAGAAAACCCACTGACAATGACAAAAATCAGCAAAAAGCAGGAAAAGAAAATATTAAAATTAAAATAAGAAAATGTTCCACACCCCTTTCTGAGCCTTGTCTGTGCCATTCAGAACTCTGGATATTGTGAACTAGAAAGGAAATCATATCTTCCTGATCCTCTTACTAGACTCTATGAGAGAAAGAAACTTGAAGAAAAAACCTAAGATCAAACCCTCTTGAGACAATAAAGTCCTTAAATGTCCCACCCTCCGTAAAAGAATATCGGTATATTCCCATCAATGGGATTATTGGTCTGTCTTTGTGCTCAAAGCCTATGTTTCCAGGCTAGATTTTAATAACAGGAAATTAAACTTCACTACTACAGTAACTGATTAATCTAACTGGTTTTAAATATCTATATTATAAATTTCTACATTCAGACTACTTACCAGAGACCTCTTATAGTCAGTGGAAAAAAATATTTGCTACTAAGCCTAAACCAAACATCTTCAACTTCTGTTCCCCTGAAGCAGATGTTTAAATTAAATTGTGTGAGTTGTGCCCCCACAGGGAGTAAAGTGAGATGAGGATAACCAGTTCTATTAAGGGTGGCTTTTGTCCCGACACTGAAAACTGTGGACAAGACATGGAGTAATACTTTGAAAATAGGTAAGTTAAAATTTTAATGATTATTTAAACTGAATATAAGTTCTTATTTCTGTGAAACATCACTGTGAGCATCAGCTGTTTTGGCCATATTTGGAATGTGCACTGTACTTTGCACACCTATAAATTGAAAGCTGGCATCCTGCAAAGCATATAAACTACATGTGATGTGGCAGGCCAGATATGGTCCTGATACAAAGGAAATAAAGCTTTCACTGTGGAGTTCTTGGAGTTTGTTCCAGACTCATAAAACAACCTGATCTTTCTGAAGTACAAATATATAGAGACCAGATTTGTGGACATGTTGGACATAACATAGAGGAGTTAACCCTCTTGGCTCCTGGACAACTGGTGACGAACATCAGAAAGTGACGTGATTTCTCTCCTCCCCCAGTTTATAGGTGCATATCATATAAACTGTAAATCATCTCAACCCAGATAGTGTGTTTGCCCGGGTCATTGAGCTTCATATAAACAAACATGGTGCCTTTTTTTTCTTAATGTAATTTCTATTTTTTGGAAAGGGATCTACTGGAGGCTGTAGAGAGATCACGCTAGATTTTAAATAATTCTCTCAGAAAATAGTCAGAATACATTGTTTTTTACATTTTAAGTGTAAGGAAAAAAGTGATTACACTGAAAAAGTTATGATATACATCTCATTTTTTTCTATTTTCTACCAATCTGCCTACTGCAAAAAGAAATTATGACATCCAGTATGCAGTATAAAGGCAATATGAAGTCTGACTGAACAGAAAGCTAGGACTAGGCTGGCTTGAATAGAGCTGCCCTCGATTTATGAAGTCTAAAATTTATATCATTTCTGATATCGTCTTGGAGGTATGGAAAGTTAACAAATCTGAATAAAGTAGATTTAATCCTTTCTTATCTATCCATTTCACTCAGCCCCTGTGGAAGGGGTGGTATGGAGCCCCTTATGCACATTGCTTCTGAATCTCTGGTTACAGGTGCTCAAGAGACACTGTCACTCTGGTCGTGCAATAGGCTCCAGATTCACAGTTTATTCACCTCTCATTTCTTTTAAGAACAAGAAAATTCAAGTTATTTAGTATATTATATTTTTTTTATCTCTTCAATATGCTTTTTACCCAGACTTTCCAATCTGCTGTTCAGGAGAAAAAAAGCCTTCCAAAACATTACCCACTCAAAAATTTGAATTTTTATCATGTGTGATGTAAGTAAAGGAATATATTTTAAAATCTATAAAGAAGTATTTCAGATCCAAATGATCATCTTGCCGCATGAAGCGTGCTTGGGAAGCTAATGAAACTGAAATATATTCAGGTTTGAAATGAACATAATAGAAGTCTTTTTCATGTAGCTTGCATTGAATTTCAAAGTATTTTACTAAAAGTGTCTCAAGGCTGACATTAATAGTGTCAGAAGAAGACTGATTGTATACATTAGGAAACATTTAAAACTAAAGTCCTTAATTCTAAATACATACATATGTTCAGTGTGTATGGGGGGTAATTTACTTGATATCCTGGTGTAAAACAGTCTTCAGTAATACTGTAAGGGCATAAAAGCTTGAAGATAAAACTGCTTAACTTATAAATTTCTCTTTATCTGGAAAATTCTTCTTTATCCTATGCATTCCTCTTAAAGGATTTCTTACTTCTTCCTCATGGATAAGGTTCAGGATGCTGAATTAGATGGATCCTGGTTCTAACTCAATGTCACAATACCTTTTCATAACAAAAAATAGAAATTATTTTAAATTTATGACATTTTAAATTAAAATATTGTTCTGGGGCTTTTTGACCAATTTAAGCTTTCCTCATTAGGGGCAATATTTTATACTAATGTCGCACAGAAAATCTTTGAATTCTTAACCAGACTGAAAAGTTTTGTGAGCCACAATCCAAATACTGATGGCAAATAAAGAGTATCAAACTTCTGTTTTCATATTATTATTTGAGAAACCTGCATGTTCTTCTCTATTTTTGAATAGTAATTGTTTGATTTTTAACAGGTATAAATAGACCTTTTTCATAAGATACAAAACAACAGAGTTGATTTACTTTATCTAAGAGATCTAGTTATGTCTGAATAAATGTCAGTTTAAAAGCAATTGCAAGAACTGCAGTTACAAGGAAGGCAAAAAGAGAAACATTTGAATGATCAAAGACTGTTCTTCTATTCATTGGGAGAAACCAGTTTTAACTTTTGTAAGAGGTTGTTAAAAGAAAAATATTAAGACAGTGGTGATGTCAATGTGCTCTTGGACATTTCTTGTAAGCTGCACAGAGCCATGGGAAAAAATAGACAAGAATAAAGCTGTATCAAGAAAAATAATATCTTTTCTTTTGCCACTACAGCTCCTGGCTGCTAATAAATTGATCATAGTGTGGATTAGAAGTAGTAGTTTATGAGAATATTTATCTGTATTAAGCTCAGTACTTCTCAGTCCACTCTCCATTATACATGAAAAAAAGCCATTCTAAATCACTTTCTGCTTCTTTAAAAAATGGAGTGAAACACTTTGCAAGATAAATAATATCAATACCTTGTGGCACCTGTGGATTTTTTATGCAACCACTTACCCTACTTAATCTTCCAACAAATGAATGCATATAGATCCATGAAGAAAGTCTGCTCTGTTCTGTGTAAGTTTGTATCATAACATTTATTCTAACAGCAGGTTCTCATTTCTCAAACATTTTCAAAGTCAAGGATTTATAACATTTGAAATTTAATACATCCAGTGACATGGCCATTTCCAGCCAATTCCTTGTGACTTCATAAGTGGCCACAACCAGAAAACATTTTAAACACATATTACATTTTCTTCAAATAAAATAGTGAAAGGTGAGAAATTCACTGCACTGAAATGTAGTTCCAGAGCTAAACAACCCCTCAATGGAAAAGCATTATGAGAAATTTTAATTCTATTTACCCAAGAGTAGCAGTTTGACTGTCCTGGCTTCCCTCTCTGCATCTTCCTGGAGTTTCTTCTCCAGTTCTCTGGATCTCCTGGCTGACTCTTTGCTCTCTGAACTGGCTCCACTGCCCATCTTGAGATGTTAAAAATTCTCTTTATGCAGCTGATTTACTTCTTATCAGACCAGTTGCTTTAATTCAGAAGGACAACCATCTGTGCTTAAAGAAAATTTTAAAATCCCATTTGACTTCTCCAGTCAGCCTTCAAATCAAATGGTCCTTTTTCACCTGTCACATGACCTGGAGATGCTATAGACAAGGATTTACATAGGCACACAAAAAGGTAGTGTTATGATGTCATAGAATTAAAGTTATCCATTCAAGATCAAACCAAGGTATGGATAGATCTCTCTTTTTGTTCAGGGAGGTTTTGTTTCACACACTCCAAAAAAATGCACAAAATGTCTTGAGGCAACAGAATTGGGAATAATACAGAGTAAAATTTTCAGCTTGTGAGGCAGTGTGATGCCCTGAAGCAAAAAAAGAAGAAAAAATGTACAGTTTGGGTTTTCATCTTTCTTGGTGCCCATAGCTCTAAATATATGTATCCTTTACTTTTGAAGGACAGAATTTGAATTTACATAGTCAAGACATTTTTAATTTATTATTTTGATTGATTATTTTTGATCTATTAACTGGCACGCAGAATATTTGCTGCATTTTCGTATTATGGCAAGTACATTTATTTCCTTGGAATGGTAAAGGACCTCTTACTACAATTTGTAACATCTTTGGAATAATTTTGCACAGACATTCCTTGACTAATGTCAGAGTCTTTTCCATTTTTTTAAAATTAATTTATTAGCAGTTATCAGTTTTGGCTGAAAGCACCACACCTTTTCTTATGTAAGAAAGGACACAGGTCAGATTCTCCCCACTGATGTAATAATTTAATTTTAGCTTATTCACAGTGCAGTAGGATTATAGAAATGTTTTATGTAATATGATGGAAATATTACCTGGCATGTACTATCAGCAGTATATTGAGAAAATATATCTGCTGTAATAGTGTGGCAGTGAAAAAGTGTAAAATTACTGTCAGAACTAAAAGATACAAAACCCATTTTTTGTCCCTTCTCTTCAGATTAAGGATTTAAATAAAATAAATCTCACCAGTGTGTAAGATTTATTCTAGACTTAAACTTATTCACTTTATAAAGTATTTTGGTTATATAAAAAGCAGAAACATGAAATTATATTATGATACTACAATTATTCACTAATATTAGTCAAAAATGCTCTAACTTCACAGTATATAAATATATAAGGTTCAGCATGAAAATAAAGTTTAATGGTAAAATAAGTATGAAGGTTATTTTGATTTATGTTAGAAGTATTTTTAGGTCAGAAGATAAATGAGGAAGAAGGCCAGAGGCAAACTCATCCCATCCTAGTGAAAAGAAACTTCCCCACAGCAGAAGTGTGTGGACCTCAGACAGGAGGGCAACTGGTACTGGGTGGGGAAGATGAGAGCGAGCAGAATAAATATCATGAATTCTGAGCCATTAGAGATGGAGAGAGCTGTCTTCTGAAAAGGGACAGGTCTTTTGCTGTGCTCATCCCATTCAGCACCGAGTGTCTTCTCAGGCTTAATTTTCAGACCACAAGCTGCAGTAAAGACACAAAGCTGTTGTGAGTCAATATATTCTTCTCAGTCAGCAGCACATGAAGCTACCCAATTTTCAGTCTCCTTGCACTGAGATGCCAGAAATAAACAATCAGTGCTTGTTAATGGCTGAATTTTTGCATATGTATTTACAATGCAAGAAAGTTCTCTGTTTTGTTAAGCTTATATTCCTACTTTGTTTATTGTTTAAAATAGGCCATCATAAGATCTTTACACAGCCATAGTAAAACTGATTTGTTTAAAAAATGAAAATAGCAGCTTTGGAAATGTGGTATCAGTGCCAGGTGTCTGTTTATCAGAACTGTAGGCAAGACAGTGTTCCTATGGATTTCACGGGGGGGTTGAAAAGTAAGCATTTCTGAAAACTAACAGAACTAAATATTAACTGATATGGTCACAATTCATGGAGATGAACATTATCTCCAAATTAAAGGCCCACTTCACTACTGAGTTGTTCCACATATTTAGTGTAACTCTATTCATTTTGCATTTAATTTTTACGGTATCAAACTAGAATAGGGTAAGGGTAAACTATTCAGTTTACTGGATGGGTGTAAATGTATCCTCACTTACATAATTTTTCCTAGATGGAAAACAATGGAAAATCAATGTGCATCCCATAATATAATTTTCCTATCATTGTCTGTTATTGTGACTATGTACAGGAACTGGCTTTAATAAGTAGGTGTCTAAATCAAGCAGACTGTAAAGAGAATATGCATAAACTAAGATAAAAGCAATTATTTCATAAACATGCAGTGTCTATAACATATTATCCATTTGATTTATTTAGTTCTACCGTCAAACTCTAAACAGTTTACTGAAAAAAACCCCTCAGCAATATGTTTCTATTTCTCTAGAGAGAAAACAGGTTTCTGTTTTGCTTTAGACATCCTCCTCCTCTTCTCTTCCTCCTCATCCTCACTAAAAATGTTTTGATTGAAAAAAATTCTGATTATGATTAAGCCAGAACTAATAGACAATGCCTTACAGGGTTCAGTTGATTCCAAAATGCTTTTTGATCTCTTTTCTTGACCTCTTCTAGGTGCAATAATAAAAATATGGTCTCACCTTGCTTCTCTTCTATTGTTTCAATCACCTTTATTTGGTATGGGAGCGTTTGAAGGTGTCTGGAAAATGCTCCTTTGAAATGCCATCATTACAATGCTTTGTAAAGAATACTAGTTTTGTGGCTGGAGTTGTTTCTGGTGATTCGCTCTAGGTGGTGCTGATAATACAGAATGTTCACTAAAGCATTCTGCAGCTGTACAAGCTCTCAGACTGCCTGAAAGGCTGTTTCAAGTGATCTCTTCAGAATTCATGGATGGGGCATTTTGGATTCCAGTTGAAAATTTTTTTTTTATATTAAAGTTGTACTGGCCTGGGATCTTTTTGGCCAATAATGTAGATTGCCCTGGTAGTAGAGTTCTCAAGTAACAGGTTTCATCTGAAAGTGCTGAACGTGTCCCAGTCAAAGAAAGAGGAATAGCTTGGGAAATTCACACCTTTTAAGTGTTATCTCCTACTTTCTGTCTAAGTCTTTGCATTTTCAATCTGTTCAGACTGGACTCTGGTAATCTTTTCCACATTTTCACTAAAATGAATGTTTTCCCTTTTCCCTGATAAATTTTAGCAGAATGACATGGATTAAAAAGGAGGAACCTTGAGAAAGAATAGATTTTTCTAAATTTAGGAACGCTCAATACAAATCCTTCAGTATGCTTCTAAATAAAGGAAGCTTGAAAAATCTTCAGTACAATGCCTTTTACAATCAAAGGAAACTGTTCAGCTCTTTCATCTGGCTACTGAATTTCTTGAAATGCACCTCCCAATTAAACACTGGCAACATTTCAGTGGAAAAAAGACCCACTGAAATATTTACAAACCCATCCAGACTTCAGTCTGGATGTGCAGAGATCCAGATGATGTGCAGAGATACCTGCTCAATGACAGATATTTTAGCTTTTGAGATCTGTTAAGAGCCTTATCTCTGGCACTGGGCCACAGTCACAGGGTCGAAATGTTTGTGGAGCTCAGGCAGTGTCTGCACACAGGGTTGTGCTGAGCTGTGTGACCTGCACAGTCTGGACTGTCACCTGCCCTGCACAGTGCAGGGGCACTTGCACTGCCTGACTGCTGTAGGTGAAGTGCCAGATGGATGTTAATCCTCCTGGGACCTTTGCACAAGAATGTAAGGTGGACCCAGAAGAAGCTTCATAGTTTAGCAATGAAAAGCCCTGAGAAACTTTAACTTTGAACTTATTTCTGTTTTGAGCTGAGGGCTGGACTAGAGACCTCGGGAGGTCCCTTCAAACAAAAATTGTTCTATTGTTTTGTAAAAGAAATTTCAACTAGTTTTACCTTGGCTTTAATTTATAAAGTTTGTCTATGAGATACTAAGGCCTTAATTTTGCTTCTTTTTTTCCCCCTCAAAATATTAATAAGAACATAAATCTTGATTGTTTTCTTTTTATCTGCTCTGCCTCTTGCTAAGCTTTCTGCTTCCCTACTCTACACAGGATATAAATGTGAAAATCTAAGTGAAATCTAAGATTTTTGTGTCATATCATCCCCCCACCTCCTAATTTGTCATCTTCTCTCAAGAAAACATTACCAAATAGCAGAAGAAAAAAGGAAAACTTGGCCCTTAGCTCTGTAATAGTACAGTGATGATACTGTAATATTTGCAAAGACATTTAGTTCAGTAAGAAAGGTAAAAGGAATTATGTAGTCATTCATTTTTACTGCTTACAGAGGGGAAAAGAAAAGGAAGGATAGAAACTACCTTACAGATGTCAAAAGAAAATATTTTAAAACGATGAGTTCCTGCATTTTCAATCCTGTCATTTTTTCCTCAAGTGTTGATATAAGCATGAATTCTTTTCCCTTTTTGTGAAAATCTCAGATCTGCTATGACATAGGTGAGCTGTACTGGCTTCAGTACACTCATCATCCTTGGCTCTGTATTTGCAGTTTGTGCTGATTCAATGGAATATGTGACATTGTGTGAGAAAAGATTATTGAGCACTGGGCGGGGCTCACTGGATGAGTATTGGGCCAGGCAAGACCCACTTATATCTGACAAGTTTGCCAGTGCTTCAGCTGAACCTTTGTGTTATCAGTGAACCTCTGCCAATTTTTGACAGTAGATGTGTGGCTGAGCTACTGTGTTCAGATTAAGAACTGGACATTCCAAAACTCTCAAACTTGATGTATATATCTGTCTGACCAGTGGAAAAAAGGCAACATCCAGTGCAAAGCTGTAAAAGCCCAAATCCTTCAGTGTCTCTCGAACCAATACTCTTATTCCAGTCTGTGCTTACAGGATGCCTGGGATGTGTTTGACAGAACTGCACTAAGCATGGCAATTTCCCCTGACTTCCCACACATGAACAGCAAATATTTCAGGGTCTGACCTTTCTACAAAGATTAACAAATGATCTGTCTGCTATGGTAAGTTTAATTTTTCTTCTGGCTTATTGCTGATTCACACAAGAAAATGGAAAAAACCAGTCAGGATCTAGTGCATTATAAAATGGTTTGAGGTCTTTGAACTCACATATTTCCTGCTGGATTGTCTGAGACTCTCTCCTGCTGACTCCTGTGAGAGGTGCACCTGGTATTTTTTGCGGGGGGAGAAAAAAGAAGAAAAGGAAAAGGGAATCTTAGTGGAAAATGGCTGACACCTGCTATCTCTGATGAAAGGGTTAAGTTTCTAGTACAAGGTGAACAGTCAACATGGTATGTTAAAAAAAGAAAACAGCTTAAAACAATGGGGAAAGATTTTGTCAACATCCCACTCTGAACAATTCCAATTCCCAGCAGAGCCATATATTAAGACTCATCAAGGCCCATTGTGCTTTGATAGCCTGAAGTTAATGAAGAGTAAAAGCAAACACAATTCTGATTTGACTTGTACAACCCTTTAAATAACAAATATTTTAACCTTTGCTTTTAGTGTCAAACAAACATGCAATGCAAATTATGGAAAAACTAAAGACACTTTTCCCAGCAGATTAGCATTCCTTCTTTTTTATTTGGCAGACTTTTTCCAGCTAAAAACCCATGTGACTGCAGTCCCCTCATCAGAATTCATGCAGCTCTGTACTGACATAGCTATGTAGTGGCTGGATAAAATCTGGTTTCTGAATGCTGACAAGGATGTAAGTCTGTAGTTTCAGAGCTTGGAGTGATTTCCAGGACGTCAGCTGAATTGAACTGCTCTGTGTGGAGTGTGTCCACAAAATTTCCGTAAGAGCTGTTGCCACAGTGCAACAATACCTATAGAAATGACTGTAGAAGAGCTTGTTCTGCTGCTGTTCTAATGCACTTCCTCTGAAGAGATCTGTTTTATTCTGCATAGATTCTTATACTACATACTTATGGAAGCTGGCTGATATCTGCTACGTGATACTTGTTCTTTCATTCATACTCCAGGACATAATAACTAAACAAGATCCTTATTTTGATAGGTTTTTAGAGAGGATGGTATTGTTACATTTTTTAAAGATAAATTTCATTGTAATCCTATGTTAAATCTAAATATTTAAAAGGATAGAGCATGACAGCCAAATGTGGTAAGGCAGAGGAGAGAGATTTCCTAGTAATCTATAATATTGACATAATTCTGGGAAAACTCTTCTCTCTTGCTCAGTGTAACTCCTGAAAGAAAAGTTATTTCTTCAGAGAAGAAAGTTGTCTCTTATTATCTTTGTGGTTTGTAACCATTTTAGGGTCTGATTTAGTCCTATACATTGTCTTCCTCCGTAGTCAGATCTCCCTAACTTTGAAGTGTCTTCAACTAAATACATAAAGTGCTTTCTGTCTTGATGGTATTCTGCAATACTGTGAGATGGTGACATGACATACCTCATCCCAACCCATGCAGCACATGGAGGTAATACCGGGAATTTTAAGGATTAATGATGTTTTTAGTATTCTTCTGTTCTACTTATAAACTGACACTTCCCCTAAATAAATGTGCATTGTCCTGGGAAGAATTCAAAGGCAAAGGGAAATTATCTCATTATTCTCAGCTCCCACTCCCCTTAGAGAAATTTAAAAAGCTGAGCATTTCTTCCTGAGCCAGGCTGGCCTCCACCCCAAAATGTTCCGTTCTTAGACAGGCAAAAGAAAAACAAAATGTTTTGTTTTTACTACTCTCCTGAATGGATTGAGCATAGATCAGGCTTCCTGGGTATTTGAGAAGGGACATCCTAAGCCCATATGTTAAGAACTCCACCCAGATTCAATAAGTTGATAGGAAAAATGTAAACCTCTGAAACATCAGGTCTCCTAAGAAATGAGGTGAGGACTTAGGTGCAAAGGAAATGGAAGAGCCTACAAGACTAGCCAGACATTTTGTGAATACTAGTAGTGTCTAAGTTCCTTAAGAAACCACAGACAGGAGTGGGTCTCCAATCAAGGGTAAAAAGAAATGTAATTGAGTAATTATAGAATGACATGTTGAGATGGGGAACAACACGGTACTTTCACACAGCATTAGTCTGTGTCTTTGGGGATGATGTTTTTTGCTTCTCAAAATCAGACAATCTTTTCCAGAATAAAATATCCCTCCAGTTTTATTCTCAAAATTACAAATTTAAGTGGGCTTACTTTCTAGCCTTTTGAGATCTTGTTTTCTTGGCAGCTACAGATGTTTTGGGAAAATGTCTCCTCAAGTTCTTATTTTTCCAGCATCTTTCATGTCTCAAAATTAGTTTTATCTGAGTCTTCCTCTAACTGAAGTGCAGAGCAAAATCTGCCAGTTCTTTGGACAGTGGCTGCTTTCATATTTACTTGTTTGAGTAATTTTCTCATTAGAGATTCTTGCAAGGTAAAGCTGCAGGTGTTTAAGACACTGTAGGATAACTTGAATTACACCATGTTGTACTGTCCAATGTCCCAAATGTTTTGTTTATTCTGGCAATTGATGTTGTGTTTTTGTATTTATTACTAAATCTGTCGCGGTAGCACTTTCATGGGATGCAGGGCGACATTTTCTCCAGAAGCCGCTGCAGTGCCTGTCCCTTATTTTAACGTGCTGCACAGCTGGCAAGTAACACTGAGTGTTACTGATATTTCACACGACTCTGTCAGGCTATTTATCTGTGTGTCCTCTGCTGCTCCAGAATCACCATGATGAAAAGTCACCTCTGGGTTGAGTTGCTGGCTGGGTGCCAAGCACTGCCCTGTGTGATTCCAGCTCACATACCTGTCACAGTCCTGCTGGCTAAGCAGTCATGCCTCGTGCTTCAGTGTGGTGCTCTGCCTGGGTCTTATATTTCATTTGTACCTGCTCAGTTTTTAAATCTTTCTGAAGCACAGATGCTGCAGGGCTGGAGTCCTGTGTTTTTGATCAAAATTCTCACATGTATGTATTCAATCCCGTACTCTGTTCAGATTTCCACTTTGCAGTTAAACTATTCCTTACAGACATGGTTCAGCAATGCATATTGCTTTTCAACATGATCTGTTCTCATGGATTATCTTGTGGCATGTGACAAAAAGAAACACGTCTTCTTACTCAGTATTTGCCCCTTACCCTCAGTTATACATTGAATTTATAGACATCAGTTGTATTAGGAAACCCAAGAATGCCTGGCAATTTTCCTGGACCTGGATTTTCTGTGCTTGCATGTCTTAGGACAGTCTCAAGAAAGAATTTGGTGTGTTTATGACATCCCCTGAACAATTCATACACTTGGCTTGCCAGAAAAAATTGGCACAACTAAAGGCAGATCGCCTACAACCTGTTTGGTCTGAAAACTGTGACAGTCTATTAATAGACTTGAGCTGGACTGTGATAATTGTTCTCAGTTCCTATAGGTGTGAGTCACATGTTCTGGAGCTGACATGCATTCAAGAAGGCACTTCTGTTCAGATGGCTGCAGCATCCTACTTATTTTACAGTACAAAATATCCTGATCCATGTGCATGGAAGACAACATCTGTGTGCCACAGGAACACAAAACATATTCAGCAAAGTGGTCCTTCAATGCTCTGCGGGCATCTGGCAGCTCCTTTCCACTCCTGCTCAAACCCTAAGTACTATCAAGCAAAAAGCAGAGTAGCCTATTTTCCTACTTTTCCCACCAGTTTATATTCTTTGGTTTGCGGAGAATTCTCAAGGTTAACTCTTGGAAAGTCCTGCATTCAGAAGGGAACAGGCAATGGTGATCTCCCTGGTACTCTGTTGAAATTATTGGCCTGCCTGTGGTCTGTATCCACAACCAGCATTTTTGCTCAAGGCTCTGATCAGCCACCTGCTCAGCATCCTCCCTCTAGCACCCTCTTGGGAAATATGATCCTACACAGTAAGAGTAAACTGTAAAATTGTCTTGCTAGGGAAGGGCAACAGAGCTGGGGAACGGTCTGGGGCACAAGTCTACTGATGAGCAGCTGAGGGAGCTGGGGGTGTTTGTTCTGGAGAAAAGGAGGGTCAAGAGGGACTTCATCACTTTCTACAACTCCCTGAAAGGTGTTTCTAGCCAGGTGGAGGTCAGTCTCTTCTCCCATGTAAAAAGTGTCAGAACAAGAGAAAATGGCCCCAAGGTGCATTGTGGGAGGTTTATATGTGCATGTCATATAAACTGTAAATCACCTCAAGCCAGAAAAGGTGCATATAAATTTGATTTCTATTTATGTTTACTCATTCACTTCAGTAATGAAAAATGTATTATAAGTATTTCTAAATACATGATTTTGACCAAAAATATTGCATATATAGTATCCTGTCAAAAAAATTTCAGAATTCTCCACCACATGTGTACTTACTGACAAACAATAATAAATCAATTATCTTTTTGGTTCTTGATGAACATAAAATAGAATTCACACCCCTTGGTGTGAATTATCTTTTTGGTTCTTGATGAACATAAAATAGAATTCACACCCCTTGCATGGCAAATATGCACATATATGAGATTGCCATAAATTGTTCAATAATAGAATGGAAATTCTCACTCTCTCCCTCTTTAATTCATCTCTTCTTTTCTCTCTTCCCTTTCACCCCACCCCTTTATCCAAACCATACTGTTGTATGCTTATCCAGCAGGCCAGGGACTAACATACCATGCCAAGTGTGTAATTTCCATGCCAAGTGTGTAATTTACTGATAAAACTGAGAGTTTTTGCAGTTTTTCTGTATATGTAATAATTTGTTGTTCACTTTCATGTTGTATACTTTTTATTTATAATTTATTATAATCATGAACTGCTAATAAAAATTTATTCTGTCACTGCTGCTACAATCTTGAAATATATTTTTTGACAAGAGTTGCAACTGTCTGCAGATGCCTACAGTGTACAAGCCTACATCTGGACAAGTCACCTTCAATCATTTTTAAAGGCAATGAAAAATAATAGACACTTCCAGAGTTCAGTTTTCTCTCACACTTGAAGTATGCAGTACAGAGGTCTCATCTTTTGCCGCCAAAAATCTTCAGCGAGAATACTAAAATCTTTTTGTCTCACTTATCACAAAAGTTCTTCTGAGCATGTTTCTCATCAGAAGAAAACCCTTTGCCTCAGAACCCTACTGTTTTTTTCACTGTTCTAAATTCAGCAGTTCTCCAGGGAGAATTTTAATAGTGTCCTGCTCCCATGAAAGTAGCTGGTGCAGAAGCTATGGATGAACTGATTGTCTCAAAGTGGTTGGACAACTGACAATGTCAGCAATGTCCAGAAGGACTCCAAGAGACAAAGGTCACCTTCTCATTTTAGGAAAACACCGTGTAAAGATCTTGAAGTTAGGAGCTTCTCCAGACTTCAGTGCATGAGCACGTCTGACTTGTTACTGGTAGTTGCCTGCAGAGGTTATTGGAGGCTGCCTGCAGTGGTTGGTGGCAGCCACACCAGAGACATCCTGATAAACTCCAAGACCTGCTGGGCAAAAGGTCCGTATGAACTTCATGAGTACTCCAAAAAATTTAGGAAAATTGACAGAAAGTTGTACAATGGCCAAAGTCAGTGATAATTTCCAACACACTGTAATAGAACTAAAAGACTTTCAATTTTATTGAAAAAATTACATATTTTGTTAAAACAGTCCACATTGATCTATGAACCCAAATTGAAATGGTGATCAACGGCAATAGGAGATGGGGAATGTCCCTGCATTGACAGCCACATTCATCTTTGTGTTGACAAGAGATCCTTTGTGTGTAAGGTGGTTGGGTTTTTTTCCCTATTCTTCATGCAAGATAACACATTTAACTTTCCTTTACTAGATTAATTATATAGTTTAAACATTCATCTAGATGTCACTTTTACAAGGACAGTTTTATGTCAGATGTTATATCTAATTGGTAACTAGGAATGAAGTCCATCTCTGGAATAAATTCTACCTGCTTCATCTTGCAGTCTGAATAATAAAACATTTGTTCAGAACTCACACCTCTCAGAATGAAAAAGAAAAAAAAAAAAAAACAAACCCCAAACTAAAAAGCCAGAACAATGGAAATAAAGAACTGTTTTCTCTAGCAGAAAAATAAATATAAATTAATTTCACAGGCAAACAAAATTGGTTACTGTATGTCTGACTACACTGAATTATGATCCACAATAGAAAAACCTCTGTTTTATTACAGGCCGAGTTCTGAATTGCTTTGAGTCTGTGTGGGTGTACATGGAAATCATATGGGAAAAAAAAAGAGACAAAGCTCTAGGAGGAAGACAATGTTGAAAGCCTCATTTCTCCATATATACTAAGGGCAAAAAGAAAGTGGATATACATGCCTGTATTACAGTTACAGATCTGTCGTAACAGGCATACCTGAAAGGAATTGTAACTGATAGTATCCAGGTAAACATTGCCAAGCAGAGTTCTTCCCAGAAATAACATTACATGGCTGAAATACAAAAGGAGTTTCATAACACAAGAGGAGGTGCTAGGTTTCATCATATTGTTAGAGAAGCCTCATAGAGCCAAGTGCAGAAGCTCATAATGGAGGCAAAAGTCTTCTTTCTCCTTGTTACACATTTTCTGATTGAAAATATGAGGCATATTCTAGACAAAAATGTTGTGTACATTCACATTACCACTTTGTAAATAAACACCAGGTGAGTGTCATGGGCAACTGACCTCTGCTATGATCTAATTTTTGCAAAAAATACACAGAATTTCACAAAGTATTTGTCTAGTATAATATATGCAATCTGAAGCATGACCATAAAATTTTTTTATTTGTGGTAGTTTTGACAGCTTAGATGTGTTTTTCCATTATTAATTGATAAAGAATATGAAAAGGGGGTTATGATGTTTAAGTTACAAATTAAAGACAAGTTCCATTAGGAATCAGAAAAAAATGAACTTATGCTAATAATCAAAATTAAAAAAAATAAAAATAAATCATATTTTTTTAAGTTTGGAAAATAAATTAGCAAGGAAATGAAGTGTGAAAGTGTTCATAATAGCCTGAAAATACCATATGCATTTTCAAGAAATCAAATGCCCAGGTCAGGGAAAAAAAGGTCATAATTTAAGACAGGGAAGGTTTCTATTAGATCTTATGAAAACTTTCTAATGTAGTGGTAGTTTAGCATTGTAAGATGTTATATATGAAGGCTATGGAAATCATAACCATAAGCGTCCCTCACCAGACACTGTTATTGCAAACTAAATCCAGCATCTTTAATGCAGAGAGTCCTATGTGCTATTACATTTCATTTCTCTTCTCACTCCCATGAATCCTAGCGTACCTTTACAGAATTTAGCTTGCTCAGTGACTTCTTCTTCCTCTAATAGTCTTTTTGGCTACCTACAAAGATTCTCATGATTGTTTATCTTTCCTTCCTGAATGATACACTGAAATATTGTACCGTATGACTTAATGTATGCCAGATTGGAACACACCTCTTTACTTACTTTAAAGAAAATTACAAGGATTTGATAAACTTTTTTGAGGCTGAGGATTTTTTTCTAGAGCCTCCAAGTATGTGGTCATTCATTGCTTTTGACAGGATTCCAAGACTCAAAGGGGAGTCCAGAGTGAACAAAACAGTATAAAAAACCCAACAACAACAACAAAACAATAACATGAAAGCAAACAAAAAACCCCCAAAAAACCCCCAAAACCACCAAAAAAAAGTGTGCATGAAATTACTGCAGGTTAACTGAGGAGTTCCTAGTTACCTCAGAACACACTTGCTGATTTCATTCAGATTCAAAATGACCATTCAAAACGACTCCGACCATCTGGATTAGCCACCCTAATGTACAGAAGGGCTGACCTGGACCTGTGAGGTGAGTCAGAGTGCTCAAGCTGGGCAGCAAGGCTCCTGGTGCAATCGGTGGTAGGAGCCTGTCACCTCCAGGAGAGCGCCTGAACTCTCCAAAGAGGTGTTGAGTGTGAAATTGTCAACAACAGAAAATGCTAAGAAGATCATAAAGTAAGATGGCTCTGTAAGCTAGTGGTTCAGTTCTCTGTAGTGAATGGGCACTCAAGTGTACATATTTTTCTTTATATCTAGTACTTGCCAACTGGTAAAACCAGAATAAGGATGCTCTCCCCTCTTTTTGGAGTGTTAAACTGATCTTTTTAAGTCTGACTGAGGATGAGAGATAGGTGGAATTATCCATGGCTGCTCTGATCAAGATTATTTGATGGACCTCATGGCATAAAATACAACTCTTAACCTGACTGCATTCAGGGTTACATCATGCTGGACAGTGAATATTAGGATTCTCTTATTTAATCCCAAGATTCTTAAT
This sequence comes from Corvus cornix cornix, assembly GCF_000738735.6. Classification (NCBI taxonomy): domain Eukaryota; kingdom Metazoa; phylum Chordata; class Aves; order Passeriformes; family Corvidae; genus Corvus; species Corvus cornix. Next base: position 10,141,783 of record NC_047057.1, on the reverse strand, counting down.
TGTTCTTCAGGTTTTTCACTGGCACCAAAGTAGGTGATCTGAAACTTATCCTGTGTGTTTTTCACAATAGAAGCATATCAGTTTATGTGAGCCTTATTGCCTTAGGAGATATGAATGGATCTTTACTTCAGAAAATCCTAGGATGTTTTGTTTCTTTAAGGATGTATTCGAGACTTGAACACAGCTATTAAGGCAAGGAAATTGTTTAACTACTTTAAGCTACTTTAACTACTACCTGTTTCCTTCTTTTGTTGAGCATTTAATAAAAACTAGAACATTTTTTATGTGGTGATAGAAAACACAGGTCTTGGGCTGAAACCTCATATTTAGGGAGATGTTTTTTATTGTTTTTGATAATTTTATTTATTTTGAACATTTTATTGTTCCTAATCTTCCTTCCCCTCCATCTCTTATTGTTTCACTAATTGATAATTACAAAGAGCCTGCAGAGGGAGTTTTGCAATAGTGGAGCTGTTCAAACAAGATTTCAGGGAAATCTTATGTTTTGTGTTATCCAGTCAGAAATTACATTCATAGTTCAGCCCTAGATTTTCCAGTTCTGGACTGGCTTGTGCTGCATTTCTGCTCAGCTCTACACGGAAAAAGGCCTGATACCCACTTGGTGCATTTAAGTGCTATGGTTACACCAAGCATGGTTAGTGATATATGTCAGGGTCCCTAATAACTCGGGGAACATAGGAGCTGGCTCCTTACACTGCTGGCAACTAACTGATCAGCAAGAAATTTGTAAGCATAAATTCATGCCTTGCTTCCAAAAAAGCTTTCAGTATTTCCATTGGCAGTGTTTATAAAGTACATTGCTGTACATCTTTTCCACACAGCCTCTCATGCTGCTCCCATGACTCCCTTTTGCTGTATGTAACAAGCGCTTAAATGCAGTAGAAATTATGCACTTATAAGTGCACTTATAAGATGCACTTACCACTTTGTTCTAATTTTGTATGCATTGTTTCCTTTTCTATATATTTTCCTCAGTTTCTGTGCCTTAATTTCACGGCATTACACCAGGAGTGGAGGGATCCAAAGATAAAGCAAGGTTGGCAAGATGCTTCCTGAAGCCCTGTACTGATACTGGATCTGAAATGGGGCACCTGCTGCTTATGAGCATCCAGCTAACATGAAGCTGAAGAGCAGTATAAAAAGGAAATAAGATAGAGAATGAGTCAGTCCACCCTCTGCAGGCTGTGGGTCCCCCATCAGCCCCACTTATGTGGGTTTCTCTTAAGAAGGAGCACAAGGAAAGATAAGAGTTTTAGATTACAATACCCAAGAATGGATGACAGAGAGTCCTGACCATCTCCTGTTTATATCAGGTACACAAACCACAGCAGTCCCATCCCACTTCTGCTGGACCATTACTGATGGACATTCGAATTATTTGAACATTTAAGTAACCAGCAAATATATGTCATTAACAGAGAACTGAGCTCAGTCTGGTCCTGTGGTTTTGATGTTTATCTAAGTCCAGATAGAGAAAATTCTAAAAATGTAAGTCAAATTACATGATGTACTAGCAGTCTAGAAACCTTATCTTCAAACACAGAAGAATTACTCCTCTGCCAGGTTATGCTGTTGAGGAATTCAAGGAGTTTAGAGTAAACTCATAATAGGTATTGAAAAAAAGAATACGTGTTACCTTCTTTTTTGTACACCACTTCACAGCACCTCAGAATAACAGTCAAGCCCAGTATTTTGGAGTGGTTTGTTAAGCAGTCAAACTAGGAGAAGCCAGCTCTGCAGCATGTATTCCACTAGAGAGCTCCAGTGCAGCAGCAGCAGCAGCAGAATTTGGGATTCCATCACCATCCTGGTTATGGGTTCTCCACATCCTCCCTAGTGGTTTGTTCAGGTGTACTTAGCGTGGGACCCTCCCAGTCAGGGGCAATGATGAGGACAATTATACATGACTAAATTCTTGGCAGGATACATCATGCAGGTCCTTCTAAGGACTTCCAGGGTTTATGTTTGAATAACATGAAGTGAATGTATGACCACACCTCAAACCACAGCCCACCACCATACCCCCCATCCTCAAACTCATTAAGTCTCTCTCTCTCTCTTCCTTTCCTACAAACCCTTTTTATTTCCCCATTTTGCCTCTTAGGGTTTTTTCCTTAGAGGTGAGATTTGAAGCAAAACAAAAAAAGGTGTTAGTATTTTTTAAAGCTGAAATCAGAATTTTACTGGACTTCATAACACATATGACTGAAACCCTAAAATAAAAATACTGTTAAGTAAAATCACACAGTTCATAAAAAGATAGAAAGAGATGGGAAAGCAAATTCTGTATGCAGACTGGGAATGAACTAGTGAAATCCCCAAGCCAAGTTTTTTCACTTGGAAAAGTACTGAAGAAGACACACAAAAATACATCTATAATAAATACATTTATAAACAAACTTTTCTCTTAGAATGAGCTTTAGTAGTCTCCCTAAGAAGAGAAGAGCTATGTCCTCTAATGGAAACCTGAAATTAAATGAAAAGTCTGAAGCTACCCTTAGACAGGCTAATGCAATCCTCTAGAGGAGATTTCAGAGAAAATAAGATTATACTGTCCTCATCTCATGCTGTGCTGTATCTTCCCTTTCATATGTTCTATAAAGCATTTAACACGAAAAGTTCTGACATTAAACCTTGAACCATAGGATTAATCTTTACTTGTTCTGGAGACACATTTTTCCTTCAGGTTTTCTCACAATGTCTTCCTAGACTCTAGCCTTACCTGGCACAGCAATTCCCCATTTAAATATATGCAACAAAAACAGGGCAAGCCTTGGAACAAATACTGAATTTTGCTACTCCAAGAAATAGACCTGGGAGGTGGGTAGAAGTCGTCTGGGGCTGAGCAACTCCCCCTACAAGGAGGGAAGAGGAAGGTGGTGGGAAAATGTGTCAAGCTGAACTTGCTCCTTCTGCTCACTCCTAGGAGACAGGGAAACAAAGGATGGCGTCTGATGTCTGGTGCTGGAAGGAGCTCCTCTTTCCCCTCTCCCCAGCGCTATGCACCAGCCCACTCACCACAGAAAGACAAAACACCTTTGTGAGGCTCCGGTATCATAAACTATGGCAGGGGAGAAGTACAGATATTTGGGGGATTTTTTTTCTCTGTCTGCTTTTCTAAGCAGTTGCCTACATTGCCCACAGCCAAATCAATCATCAATAGGCGTGAGTTAATACTCTGTACACCTGAAGCATGATTTCTAAATCCGCCTGTAAGAGGGAAGAACAAGGCAATGTGGTTTCTGAGACCATTATTGACAGAAATGGCTGTGGGCAGCCTCTCAAGCTATCATTGATTATCTCAAGTACAATATATTTCTGGCAAGACAAATCTCCGTTTGAGCTGATTTAGCCTTCTTTATGTCAAGGTTTATTGGTATTGGTCCAATCTGTTGAGAGTTTCCTTTTGGGAAATTCATCAGGTATTTCTATAAAAACTGCAAACCATTGTGCTCCATTTGGAACATTTTGTACTGTGGAGGCCCTGCCTAGAACTTGTTCCTGCTACACCTCTTTTTAGCGACTGGCTCCCAAAATGTCAAGACACCTTCTTCTTTCTTGGCTGTGCAAATTATCTTTTTTTCTTTTTTCTTTTCCCTTTTTTCTCCATTCATCTTTTTAAAATTATCTTTTTACTCTTTTTATCTTATTGATCCTTCAGGTCCAATACCTGAGTTTGAGATTTGTTTATGTTATAAGAAAGGGGTGTAAGGATTAACAGAGATAAGATAAAAAGTTTATTGGTGTTTGCCTTTGAGCACAGGCACATGCCTCTGACTGCAGCAGTTGGTACCCAGGAATGGTCAGAAGGCCCCTGTTTCATTCCAGTACAGTGACCTTCCTTTGAGTTATTTGGGGACCCTTGCAGTGGTTCTGAAAGGTGTTCATCTTTCCCTTTCCCTGTAGGAATAGACAAATTTACATCCTGTGTTGGTAGTTCATTGCTGTCACTGAAATAACACACTGCTGCACATTTTTCAAAGTCAGAATGCACTTCTACCCCATTCTTTTAAAACTTACATGGATTTTAGTAAGTCTGGATAATGTAGTCATGGCCACTGTCACGGACATGGCTGGGGTCCATAGCCATTCATTCATGGGTGGCATCCACCCATGCTTCCAGGAAGGCTTAAAATCTTTCTAAATGTTGATTACACATTACATACTGACCTTGATTCTTGGAGGCTGTAAACAAAGTAAAGGACTTCCACTTCCCACAGATGATTATTTGTTGCCTTGGTGGTGATTCTCTTTATCAGTGAATGCTGCTTCTAAAATTTTTTTGCCCATTGTGCACAACTGTTGGAGATTGCTTTCTACAGAGGAATGTAGAGGGGTAACTTCCTTTAATGGACTAAAGAACATCTCTGGCTGTTCCTTCTCATTAGTATTTTCTAGTTGACATAGTGAATATTTTTATATTTTTATTTTCCTTAGATGCTTTATGAAAGTCATAAATTCAAATGCTACTTGCCTTAATTTTTCATAGTAATGCTTCACCTGAGCAGTGGCTATGTCTTCTACTAGCAATATAACTCTGTGGTTAGGTCTGTAAGTATTTTTGAGGGAGGCTACATGGCTTTTACTTAGAGAAGCACACTTGCCCTGATGTTTTTATTTTGAGGAACTGCTGTACTTTGTTACTACAAACACCATAAAATGACAAAAAAATTTATGAACTATGTTTAAATGAAGTATATGTATGACTTTTAGTAAGCTTTAATGTTCTACTTGTATACCACCTGGATATAAACTAATAGAGGCTAATACTTAGTGTCAGCTCACTTCTGATTTTTTTGTGTAGATTTGTACCATGGAAGTCATTGAAGCAATTGGAAGTTCCTGGAAAACATAGATATTTTCTGTGAGAATTTAATTTCTTATCAATCTGCTTTTTGAATGAAAAATGTATATTTGCGCTTGTCTTCAAAATAATTCTTTAACTTTGATGATATTGTAATTATTGACAGGCAGGCTTGTTATAATGTCTTCTTTTGAATAAATCGTTTAGGAACATTTTAATTTTCATGTTTCAGGTAACAATTCTTGAATTCAGTCTTTTAATTTCCACTCAACTGTAGTTTTGAAACCTTCCTTAGGAGTAACAGATATTGGAGAGTGTAAGGTTATACTTTTTTACCCCTTTAAGTTACCAAGTTGAATCAAATGATGAATTTTCATTACTATGACTCGTGAATTTTTCTTCTGCTGCATTATATCAGCAATGTAGATGTCAAGACTTGGTGAAAAATGAAACAAATCCCCAAAAACCCACTTCAAAACAACAAACTCCCAAACCCATTTCCAGTTGTAAAGGGACTTTCTAGGTTTGGTTTGCTGTTACCTGTGTGGGATGTCGACTTTCCAGTTTACAGGATGCTGCTTAATGGAGCTGCTTCTCTCTGTATATGTGGCAAGATGCATGTAATCGTGCTTCCCTTCACTCCCTCTGACTTGCAGCCACTCAGCATTTTGCTGTCCAGAGTCCTCCGTCCAGCACAACCAGCAGCTTCTTGGTTCTGACTGATTTTTTGGCATTTGTACATCATTCCCTTTTAAAGACCCAAATCAAATGTATCAAAAAGATGTGGAAAGATTTGTTTTTCTCTTTAGAAGGGAAGAATATGGAACTTTTCCAGGGGAACACAAAGCTTGGGGAAGGGGATATATTATTGTTAGGAGGTTTTAAGATGCTTTCTCAAGACTGAGACAGAGGCTGCTGCGGTTCTTATGCTTTGCCATTTCATTTGTAACATTTGAAAGCAGTCCTACACCAAAAAAAAAAAAAAAAAAAAAAAAAAATTGAAAAGAAGTATTTCTGTGACCTGTAACAAAAACAAAAATACAAGTCAAGAAAGCTAAGTCTGAAAAGATACAGAAGGAAAAAATAGCAGTGCTTTTCTAAAACAGAAGAAATGAGAGCCTGGTCCAGACCTTTGAACTACCGCTACACTGTATTATTCTACTCACTTCTGGGAATTTATTCCAAATCTGCTCTCTATCAGTGTGGGATATCCTGTTGGGGCCCTCCCTCTGCCATGTAGCCCTGGGAGAGGGGCCCTGGGGGGGAAACACGGGGTTTCCCTGGCCCTGGTCAGCCTCGTTCCCCATTGGTTCGTTTGTGTTCCCCTGCGCGGGCAAGGACCCTCGGGTCCCGTGATTGAGCAGTTCCTCGGCAGAGCCCCGGCCATGCGGCTGGAGAAATAAACATCTCTCTGAAACATCTACCAAGAATCTGTCCATATATATTTCTTTCCCATGGGTCTCCTTGTTTGATACATCATGTTACAGAATCCACACTGTAACAAATGGTGAAGAATTGCTGGCAAGACACCGATCCCTAAGGACAGAAAATTCGTGAGTAAAAACCACTCTAGATGTCTCTCGTCTCACCTTGGTTTGGATATTCTCTCTGGACTATGGAAGAATCGTGGGAAATGTGGCTCTCTGAACCACAGAAAGAAATGTATCTAGAAGTTAAAGGAATCCTTGAACAACAAAACAAGAAAGTGTTTTTTCCGGGAGATCTAGAACATTTTTTTAACTGGCTTTTCAAACATTTCTTCTATATTTCTTGAGACTTAGTTTTTGATATTGAACCTCCTGGAACTAGTCTCGAGTGGTTTTGGTATGGGATCTTGTGCGAGATGGGGGATCAAACAAAACATGCATTAGTGATTGAACTGCTCTGTGGATGCCTTGTGATCACTGAAGCTCTTGAGGAGCATTTGTATGGTCCCATTACCCCTAAAGCAGAGGATGACTGTAATCCCATGGCCGAGGCCGCGCGGCCACCATCCCAGGAGCGCATGACTGCAGCCATGCCGGTGGAGGTGCCTGCGCTGGATGCGCCCGGCCCCCTCGGGAGTGCGCGCCTTATCGCGGACCCCATCCCTGTCTCGGGGTCCCCGGCCACGCGACCGCGAGTGAGGGAGCGATGCCACAGGCGCCGCAGGTGCCGTGGGCCACGAGCAGCCAGGAACCGGGCACCGGTGTGGCAGCCCGCTCTGAGCACACGGCTTGGAGAGCCCTGCGGAGGGAGAAGCAGCGGTTTCCACAGCGACACGAGAAGCCGCGCAGCGCCGAGCCTGAACGGGCCCGCACTCAAAGCAGCGTGGAGTTTGTGGAGTGGAACCGCTCACAGGCCATGGAGCCAGCGGCGATGGCAACGCGGGGCTGCGCAGAGCCCAGACACGCGCTGGAGCAGCGCCGCTCGGAGAGCGCGGAGCAGCCGCAACCCGGGGGCCCGGCCGAGACATCGGAGTCGGCGAGGTGGTGGCCACGCGGGACCAGCAGCCACGACGAACACGCAAGCACGTGATAGGAGAAGTTATAGCAATGAAAGTCACAGGAACTGTGAAATGGTACAATGTCAAAAACAACTATGGATTTATAACACAAGATTATACAGGCGAAGATTTATTCATGCATAGAACTGCCATTAAAAGGAATAACCCTAAAAATTACCTGCAAAGTGTAGGAGATGGGGAAGTTGTACAATTTGATATAGTACAAGGAAAGAAGGGTTTATAAGCAGCAAATGTTACTGGGCCTGGAGGTATTCCAGTCAAAGGCAGTTGTTATGCACAAAATTATAAACAATATCCATCCCAGCAACTTCCCTACCCACAGTCTACTTTCCCCTTTTACCCTATACCCAATACAAACCCTTTCCTAAGTTTACTCCATCCCCAGTTTATTCCTAATCCTTTTTTCACCCCATGGCTTCCCTATACAATTCCCTTTCCCTACAATTCCTCTCCAATGCCGAGGGGGGGATGAAAAGGGGGAGGGAAGAAATTAAACCCTCTCCTGCCTCAGTTTCCCCACAAAGCATGCTCAGAGAGTTCTGTCTCCCTTCTGTCAGCCTTAAGATGTTCCAGAGAATCTGTTTGGACATTTAAAGACTCAGGAGGGTGGCTTATTTTGTTTTAAAACTGTTCTTGTTATGTTTATCTAGTTGTTTTCAATGTTAGGTTTTACATCTCTTTTGTTAAAATAAACGGGTGAAATGTCGGGGTTTGTCCCCCCTGCCATGTAGCCCTGGGAGAGGGGCCCTGGGCAAGAGGCATGGGGTTTCCCTGCCCCTGGTCAGCCTCGTTCCCCATGGGTTGTTTTGTGTTCCCCTGTGCGGGCAAAGACCCTCGGGTCCTGTGACTGTAGTAGTTCCTCGGCAGAGCCCCGGCCATGCGGCTGGAGAAATAAACATCTATCAAGAATCGGTCCATACACATTTCTTTCCATGGGCTCCTTGTTTGATACATCATGTTACAGAATCCTCACTGTAACAATATCCTTCTGTGGCCTTAACAGCTAAGGTACAAGAATATCAGTGGGGTTGCTTCCATGCTGAAGCTGCAAGAGTAGCAGAAGGTATTTAATTATCCTTAACATGTAGGTAATGAACAGTCACAGAACAGTCGGTTGTTTCTGTTTTCTCCCTCATTCTCTGTAACTAAATGCAACAGTGAATTTGAGAAATTTATTACACTATAGGTAGATATAAGAGGGTTTAAGTTCTTTGTAGTTAATTCTTGCTATCCCATGGTCTCACAGATAGTGCTTCAGAGGAGCAATTATCCTGGTATCCCCTCATTTCCCACAGCTATGGCTCAGCAAACCCAGGCACATTACTAGAGCACAGGACCTTCCCTGATCGCTCAGTGATTAGGAGCCACTTCCTGCTTACTTAATTCAAAAATGTGATTACTCTTCAAGATGCAGGAAATTTAGACACAGTTGGAAACGACACAATTTTTTCCCCCTCAATAAAACAACAAGGACAAACTGTTTATACAAATATTGACATGCCGTTCTCAGCAGCACTACGAAAAATGCAGCTGGTTGCTGGCAGTTCTGTGCCACTCCCAGAGGCACAGGTAGGGACTTACTAAAACATGTTTCTACCAAGCACTTCACAGACAATCAGCTGCCTTAAAGGCCACAGCAGCCACCTTTCATGTTTTCTTTAAAATAATAACCACATTTCTATTTTGTTGAAAAATTCAGTCAGTCTTCCTTTAAAAAAATACTTATTTTAGAATAAAGGCTACTTGTGCAATTGCTGGATTACACATTTCACAATATCTGACTAAGCAGTAAACTGTTACATCCCCCACAGTTCCCTGCAAACAGTGCTCACTGCAGTGACCCACCACAGCCAGGGTAAAACTCATGGACATATCTCTGGGTCTGTGAACAGCCTTTGCTAATGGCAGAAGGAAATTTGTCGTGCTTGGGGAACTGAAAAATTGAGTTCTTTAGCCTCACACATTTGATATTAAATAATTCACTTAAACTTTAATTTAGAGTATTTCAGTGTATGTAGCAACACATAATCAGCTCTGTCCTCCTTAATGCAAAGGGATCTTTCTGGCCATGTTCCACTATGGCAAACGAGATATCTAAAATCAAACCTCTGTGTACTCTAATTGTGTCACTTTGCAAAGAAAACAGTACACTGGATTAATAATTTAAAGGAGATGTTATAGCAGCTGATAATTTTCTGCTGCAGCAGAACACTGGGAAAATGCTGATGCTAAAAAATGAAAAGCCCTCCAGTAGGTGAACAGCTCCAGGCTGCTCATCTTGCTGGTATCCTGCTCTCAGCCTGACTTTTTCTGTCAGCACTTCATGCTTTTTCTGCCATAGTAAATTTTTCAGACGTTTACTATATAAATATTTGAATTCCATATATATTTAATCATTCACTTCAATAATGAAAAATGTATTATATCTAAAGACATGGTTTTGACCAAAAATATTGCACATGTAGTATTCTGTCAAACAAATCTCAGAATTCTCTACCACATGTTTAGTTATGGACAAACAATAATAAGCCAATTATCTTTCTTTTTGGTTCTTGATGAACATAAAATAGAATTCAAACCCCTTACATGGCAAATACACACATAATGAGATTGTCATAAAATATTCAATAATAGAATGCAAATAGCTTTTTTCCACATAACAGCTGTTCTCTCACTTATGAGAATTGACATTGAATTAAAATTCAATTTTTATTATTTTTGCTTCTATTTTTATATTTATTTTTATTTTATTTCATGTAATATAAATATATTTTACATTTATATATAGGTGTCGTATATGTATTTTATTTTATATAATCAAAATATGTTTTATATTTATATATAGCTTAATATTTTTCCATTTATCTTTGTCATCTATATGATTATATAATAGGGATTAGGTAACAACAACAGGCAATAGTAGAACTGCACATTATTGCTTACCAGATCCACTATTCCTGATAAGCTTAGTTAAATATTAAAAAATATTTATTTTAGATTCTCCTTGCTGGGTTCATTTCTTCTGACATGAGATAAAAGAAAGGCACAGACAGCATGTTCTCTGTGCCCCTATAAAATTTAATAATACCTAGTTTTTCTTCATGTTTAGTGTTATCCCACTCAAAAAGGTGGGATAGCACTGGTCACACAGCAAACAAACAGTGTGTGGAGATTCGTTGTCAGTTCTGGCACCAGAAGTTTTGGCTCTGGACTAGGAAGTCCTGGTTGAAGCCGAGACACCCCGGTGAGGCTGAACTGTGATTAACCAACCACCCAGCCCCCAACACATTGCAAGATGCAGAATTTAATGTGACTTTTCTAGGAGACAGTACAATAATTTGGGCTTCACTAAAACATATTTGATTTTCATTAAAATGTGTCTTCAAATGTAGGCCACTGGACTAGCACAGAAGTGAAAGTCGAGTGGCATTTGGAGATGACACGGTCTTGGCTAGATGCCGGTTTTGAAGCAATCCAGTGTAAGGCCACCAGTGAAGGATTATCACTTTTTGGCAGAGGGCTCACTTTAAGATAGGACAAATTCACAGCAGAGGGCTGAGGTGATACATGAAACAGAAAGGAATGAATGGTGATGACATTATGAAAACACATGGAGTCAAATTTAGCCAGCAACTATGTGCCTCTCACGTGAACTGAAAAAAATGTGTAGTCACAGTTCACTTCCCACAAAGTGGCAAGCATGCTATAAGATACAGGAACTTTTCTCGAAACCCTGAGAGAAAGGAAGAGAGTTAGAAACAGGAAATCTGTTTCCACAAAGCTCTGACTGGTTTTTATGGCTCCCCTGCACTCATTGGTGCAGCACGAGCAGTAGAACAGTTGACAGCCTTGGTATGCTGGGTGCTCACCAGCAAGAGCTTCTGTTGAGGCAACACCAACTGAAAGTTTTTAGTCTGTCTGTATGATCTATGCCCTTTCCAACACAATTCTGATAGAATTAGATGCTTCTAAAGTGAGAACCCCGTAAGCTTCAAAGTCTGAATTGAATTACGGGCAAATGGCATTAAAATTAGTGCGGAAATCCTGATCACATACTTATGTTCCCATAGGAGGTTTTTAGCAGGAGGGGAAGTTAGTTTGTGCAAACAATCCAAGAAATCTTTAGATTCTGTTGGTGAAAATGTTCTAGTATAAATGTTAGAGAATCCAGACAAGTTTATGCTAGGAAAATCTCATTCCTTAACTATAGAACTAGCAATTCGGTTTTATACTATGAAATTGCATGAACTTTTTTAATAGTATAAAATTGTACTAGCTTTGACCACAAAAAACTGTTGGTAAATGTGTTTTTAGAGACCAAGGGGTGATGTAACTGCCTTCTAAAACTACTTGAGAGGAAATTGTAACGTAAAAATCGAAATCTTCTCAATAGTGGCAGATCTCTGAGAAGAGAAGAGAGTCAGAGGCTGAGCAGTCTTGAACAATAGAAGAAGCTTCTTTATTTAGTGGGTGCAGAATAATGCAGCATTGGAAGACTGGAGAATCTGCCCTTTGAGATTTTCAAAGCATAGCTAATGAGAGGTTCAGCTGATGAAAATCTTTGTTTAGGGAAGAAGTTGGATCTGAGATCTCCGGACATAACCTTTTCAGGTAACACTTCTGTGAATAGCTTCTCTTGTGGATCTTCATTCAGCTCAAGTGAATGTCTGTTTACTTGGTTTATCTAAAGATGTTATACTAAAGAAAAGGAGTAGGAACTTACTTCAGGTATTAGGAAATCATCCTATGACTTGTATTTCACTTCAACTTGCCACTGTCTTATGCACTTTGCATTGTGACCCGAGAACACACTTTGTACATACAAATGTAAGGCTCCAACAGCAGTGAGAAGGTACTACAAATTCATAGTGGTCACCTCTCCCTGTTTAAATCTAAGACAGTTTCACATGCCTAATGCTTGTGTGGAAAAACAAAGAGCAGGATGCACTAGATGCAATGTGATCTGCTTATGAATTACTCTGCTTGTTGCCAGCAAACAAATATTGAGCCATACCCTTCGTGATCGAGCAATGCAATTGTGTGTGATTACATAGTGCTAGCTGCCCACATGTCTTCTGCATCTGCATAATCCTGTGTATTCCTTCAAAGGTATGGATGAGAAGAAAATATTTCTCATCTGGAATCAGGTAACTGTTGTTAAGGAGGAGGTTGGGAGTATTACCAGTAATAATTAGGCTTAATAGACTGTAATACAGACCATCAGCAACTCAGTATTATCCTCTCTTTCAGATTTTTTTTAGCAGTTTTACAAATTACTTTGCTTTATATTCTTATTTATTTCACTTTAGGTTTTATTTTTTTTTTTTTCTATAAATGCTCTTACTTTTAGATAAGAGTTTTAAGAGTTTTGGGGACTCTCATTTTTACTAAATCAAACTTTGCCTCCATTATGCATCTGCGTTTCACCTGACAAATTATTGCTGAGTCAGTTGAATCCTGAACTCCAGCATATTTGGATTGAGCAATTTGAGCTGGGAGATTAACCATGGCACCATGAGCAGGAGTATGGCCTTGTGAAAATGATTCTTCAGACAATCATCCTATAACTATACAGCTGTGGGGTTTTCTTTTTGTTTTTATTTGTTCCTCAGGTGAGATACTTTGGATTCAAATCTCCTTCTAGATCTGATCCATAGCTCAGCAATAAAATGCTGCCCTTTATATGAGCTGTGATAAAAACTGCATTTTAATCAATAGCAAGTGATGAAGCCACTATACATGAAATTTAGAAAATGAGTTTCCTTCCAGGAAATTTCTCAGAACTCCTTATTGATTCTGTTTGGTGTGAAAGAAGCACTAGTGTCTGGATTATGTTGCAAACTTAGCTATGAGGATGGGGTTAACTTGCCGATCTAGCTGCCACATGCCACGTTTAGATATTTGGCATAAATATGTATTTAAAATAATTAGGCAACTCCTACACTTTTACTATTCTATCTAATCCCTGTTTGTACTGCTTCAGGTTTGCTGTATCAGGGAACATATCAAAGTGGAAACTAATGAAGGAATAAAAAGGGGCTTGGTTGTAATGATCAAGAAGAAGAAACAAATCAAGGGCTGAGATCAACAACCTGGTGTTTGATGAGGAATGCTTAAAATAACACAGCAAAAGAAGAAATGATTGCTCAAGTCTTTTTCTATGTACCTGCAGAGCTGCTTTTCTAGGAGATCTTCTGTTACAAAAGAGGCAAAGTTCTCCTCCCTATGCAGAAACCCTTTCCTTCCTAGGAGCTCATTTTTCAGTTTTGACTTGCAGCAGTCAGTAAGCTGTACACCTACTGAAGGGGAACTCTCATCACGCAGGAATGGTGTCCAAGCTGACCATCTGACGTAAATTGTCTCACCACTTAATTAAAAAATGTGTGGCCATCACCATCTAAATGCTTGTAACACACAATAATGTAACGTGCATTACCACTTGCTGCTTAGACCAATCCTTTGTGCTGTGGCCTCTTTATATCTATCAGCCCTCAGACTTCATAATTAGAAGTCAGCATTCTTATTTTATTCCTTTCAAAGAAACCAGTTGTTTTTAAAAGCACAAATTCTCCACTGAGCCTTCAGTACAATATATGATGATAATAGTAATTAATTAAGCATGCCCTTTCTAAAGATCTCACAGAAGGTTACAGGAGCTTTTAAGAAATTAATCCTTAGAACATCACTGTGACTGAGGGAAGATGTATAATTTTTCTTTTTCGGATTAAAACTATCGAGCTTTTAGAATAAATCCCTTGTCTAAGATCCAGGAACAAATTCTGGCTGACTACAGATCTGGAGCTCGATCACAATAAATGAGTTTAACCATGTGGTGCTCATATCAATAGAAATTAATTTAGTTGGGAGAGTCCAATAAACATAGTGGGGCTGACTTCATAATTTGACCATAACTTTTCAGAAAACTAAGGACTTGGAAAGATACATGCAAGTCTTTCTCTGTGGGCCACAGTCTTGCTTTCGAGTGCAGATAGCTGTAGAACTGTGCAACACACAAAGCTGTAGGATTATGCAAAGTCAAAAAAGATAATCCTCTTTAGGGTGGTTCTTCCATCAGGTGATTTTTGAGTGAGTCTGTAACAAAATACAGAGAACAAGTTCCTCATGAGAAGATACTGACTTCAAGGTGATCTACGAATGTGAATTTAGGGGTTTAGAAAAGTCTGACCTTCTCTGCCATCAGGAATATCCTGTAGAACAAGATTTCTGGTCCTGCTAACACTTAAAGGACTTCTGAAGTGAGAAGACTTTTGTTTGGTTTAATTAGCTGTCATGCACAAGTACCAGAGGGGGTTTGTTCTTCTCTGGTTCTAGAAATGTGATATACAATTATTAACCACCACTGTGGCCATTTGGATACTTTCAGTCAGCCCACCTGACTGAAAGCCAACACCAAGAAACCTTGATCCCTAAAAGCAATTTTTGCTTGGTTTAAGCTTATATTCTTCCTGTGGTTAAGCCCGGACATCTAAATTATCAACTCTGAGTGAAGGATTTCCTTGACCCATGTGTATGTAAGCAGATTTTTCATGTGACTTCTCACTTGTGGCTTTCCAGTCATGAGTCTTACTCATAATGCACAAGCTATTTTTGCGTCTTTTCTGATACTTCCTCTTGCAAATAGTTCTTTTTTCATTTACGCTAGAGACTGTTTAATTGGAGCAGTTTTCCTAATATGTGCTTCTAAGGATTAACCTCAAATTTGTCTCCTGAGGGTCCCCACGATGTGGTTGGTACAGCTTCTCTCCTGTCCTTCAAGTCTTTGTGATATCGTCAAGCAAATTTGGAAAGTCACAGGCTGTTGTGGTGACTTAGGAGAAAGTCCATGTGTCCTGAAAACAGGACTTGAAGGCAGCTTAAACCATGCTGTATGCTTATACCCTCAATATTGGAATTAGTATTTTTTAGCTTTGGAGCTTAAGCCCCATATTTGTTAACAGCACAGGTGAAATGGTCATGTCATCAGTGCACAGGATTAAACTGTTTTATTTGTTTAATCTAGCAGAAGCTCTGGGATGATCCACAAGCACTCAAAATATATTTTAAAACAGGCAGAGAAAAATAATTTACATTGGTTATGATTTGAAGTATTTTGGGGGATCACAAATATTATAGTTTATGTATATGGGTAATAACAGATAACTAATTATGAAACAGAAAAATTTACACAGTGGCTATGTAAAGCCAGTGAAGTTTTTGGACCCTCCTTAAAATATGACAGTTTTGTTTATAAATATCGGTCAATTTTATGCAAAAGTACTTTTGACTGTCAAAAGTCAAGACAAAGTAGAATCAGTGGCACTGTTGCTGGAGGTAGCAGATTTTCAGCCTCAGTGGTTAAATAGTAGTCCTTGATTTATGCAACTTTCTCTTTAAAACTCCGGCAGAATGACAAAATTCATGAAACTTTATGAAAAAGTCATTCCATACAAGAGATCTTAGGGATGCCACCTCTTTGGAAATTGTGACACAGATGATTACTGTGTTCTTTCAAGACTTCCAAGGCTTAAGCACTGCCTTAAAAAGTGCCAAGTTGCAGGTTGCCATTTGTGTCTTTAGCTGTAGGCGCTGGTGCAGTTTATGAAACATGCAAAAGAAAAATCTCTGAAATTAAAAGAAAACCAAAAACCCTCAACAAAACAGTGGGGATTTTCACCACTGTCCTCCAAAGAACTGAATCAGGATTGCAGATTCTGCACCATTTGCCAAGACGATGCTTTGAAGGTGGTGAAGGTCCAGAATATGCAGCCTGGGCAGTGTGGAATATTTGGCCCACACCCTGCAATTCTGGATTCGGGAGCATTGTACTAATTAAAGAATAATTTGTGCAAACATGGTGCAACCAACATTTGTGCAAACTAGGAACATTTAAGGGTTATTTCATAAGGAATAATTATAGTAAGTACTTATTCTTAATTAGTGGGATTACACTGCTTTTTCTTTTCTTTTGTTTTTAACTATTATTATTATGTGTTGTAAGAACCGTTTAGGTCATGCATGCTCTAAGAAATAAAAGAGGACCTTATATTCCAGCTCTGTGAAGGAAAAGAGATGGTTTCAGCATTGAAGTAAATGAAATGGAAGACTCTAAAAAGGAATATTATGATGAGGCTCTCACATAGGCAAGAAGATCCCAGTGGCTTTTCCCCTTGGTGAAGACAGAACAAGAGCCCTGGCCACACCTCCAGCAGTTACAATATCTCATCCTTACCTACACACACAGCACTCATTCTCTGCTCTAGTCCCAGTCACTCTGCTTGTATATATATATTTATCTCCAGCGCTAGCGTGAGGTAGAAAATTGCACCTAAGAGGATTTTGGGACACAAATTTAGTGGATTCAGTGAGATTAGGAGGGTAGTCAGTTCAGCTTCCCCCTGGAGTATATAGAAATCAGAAGAGGACTAAACTTCCAAAGATCTGAATTGTTTCTCCAGTGTCCTGACTTTCTTCAAAGAGCAAAGAGGCAGAAAAATTTAGCTAAGCTAGAGATACTTTGGGTATCTTTAGCCACTATTTAGACATTATGAGCATCCTAAAAAATGTCATTCACCTAATTCTAGGACTCTGTTGATACTGCAAAACAAAAAGGTATCATAACCAAGTGAGGAATACTGAGCGGCACTGATTGTCCTATATCCAGAGTGCTAGAGTTGGTTGGAGTGGTTCAAAATAGTCAAGGAGCTGTGATTGCTACACACAGACAGTCAGTGCTCACACTCACTGCTAGGCAGGCTACTTCGGCTTCTCTAAATACTGAATTCAAAGCATTGCAACACTTAGGGTATGGAGTTCAGTAACTTGAAAGTGATAATTGAGAAATCAGTGAAAAATCTGGAACTTAATCAGATCTTCTACAGCATAGGCAAGCCTCTCCTAAAACTGAGCCAACATTGTACTTTCTTACGTACCTCACACTAGCACTCCCTTCTTTAGTGCTTCTTTCACTCTTTGATCCTTCAGATGCTTATTTGACATTTCTGGGATCAGATTAAGAATCAGAGTATTGGGAAACAGAGATCTCAAAGGCAAGAGGGAGAAGATATTCTAGTGGGAAAAATACAGAGGATTTTTGTGTAACCACGGTCTGAAAGAGCTTCTGACAATCCTGTCATCACATTGCATTTTTAATGTCCATGCTGTACTATCCGTACCCTTCATTTCAAGGGTTGATATTGCAGTCAGTTACCTTGGTCAGAAATCCTGCAATATTTATTTTTGGAATTAAAACTAAAGGAAGCATGACTGTGGGATCTCAGTGATTTGCTGAGGTCAGTGTAAAAAAGTAACAAAATATCATACCAGCAAGGAGACAAAGAGGACAAGGAGACTGGTACTACAATACAAAAGAGGATATGGAAAATATTAGAAAAACATGCTTTTGAGCAGAAAATAAGAATTAATTTGGGGAAACACAGATTTCTTTGCAGAAAGAAATCTAAAAGCTGAGGGCTGTCAGGAAAGACAGTATGAATGGCTACTAGTAAGAGAGAAAACTAATATTTGGGTACAGAAAGAGAACTAGTAGCTGCATAGAAGAGGGATCTATTTTAAATTAAAGATCTTTTTACTCTTAAAGGGTAAAGTAATAGCAGAAAATAGAACAATGGATTGGAAAATAAATTGGTGGGAGTTGTTTGTAAATATTAATTGTCATTGGAATGCTGCCAGAATATTTTCTGAATACTTCACTCATTTTTGTAGGATTTTTCTCGTCCCTTCCTAAGAAAGTCTAAATAGGAAATTAAATGTAAAATTCATCACAAAAGCCACACTCTTAGAGCTTTAAGATTATTGAATAATTATAATTGTGTGTCCTTTTGAAAAAAACAACCTGTAAAAGTGAAAAGAATTACTCCACTATTAAGATACACGTGGCTTTTTCTGTAATTCAAATTCAAATAGATATTCAGTCAAGGAGGATACTCAACTTTCATTCAACTGTGTTCATGAAGAAACTCTTTGTAACTCCTTTAATTAACCCACTGTTTGAATATCTGTCACAGCCTCTGGGGGTAGAGATTCCTTATTCACTGCATACATGAAAAGAAGCACGCCTACACAACAAATCAACATTGGAGTGCCAAACAGCTAGCAGCAATAAGAACAACTGCATACAAGACCTATCCTGCCAAATATTTCTATCTCATAATTTTGGCTAGTCAAACTACCCTTCAGACTGTCCCAAAGTGTAATGAGTTGAAATAACAACAAAAAAAAGGATACCTGCAGAAGAAACAAGTTGTCTGTGGTGGAACAAGTGAGCAAAAGGGACAAACAAAGCATTTCTAAAGGTCACCTTGCTATCAGCTTTCTCCTCTCTACCTCTAGAACTGCTGCTCTGCTCCCCAGAATCATGCCATTTCACTTAAAATAGCTGGGAGAGGAACGTAACTGAGGAACAGAAAGCTCATTTTGTTCAGTTTAACATCAGGGGCCAGAATCAGTCAGATTCCTTGGTATTAGATGAAATGACTAATTTTCATAAGGATGTAAAAATTAAAGAATGACATCAAACCAAAAAAACCTGATGATTTCTACTTGAGGTCTGTTGCCCATCTTCTGTACAGTTCTTTGTTCATTTAAGGATTATCCTTCTCATGCTTTGCCACTTTAGTTTCTTCAGCAATATTTGGTGTATGGCTGATTTAAACAACTGTTTCAAACTGAAGTAACTGATATGCAGGTTTCCCAGGTCCACTCTTGCTTGCTTCTTCAAAGAAAACTCCGAGGCATGACTTTCCTTGTCAAAAGGGAGGCATTTATTAATTCTTTCCTGGTACTTACCTATTTCCTTATGTCAGAACAGAGTTCTTATCACCTCCCAGCTTCAAATTAATAAAGACATTTTCTGTGTACTAAGACTGATTTCAAACTATGGGGTTAGTGCTTGCATGTGGACCTGGAAGACTGGATATTCAAAAACATGGTCATCCTTCTAAAAAATTCAAACTATTGAACAATTGAAATAAAGCTTTTCTCAACTTCAGCTACTTAAATTTTAGGTGAGAAATTAAGAAGAAACATAAGTAGTCTGAGAACCAGTTCTTCATATTATGACATAGGACCAGATTATAAATGAAATTTTGATGGTTTCGGGCTCCAGAACAGACTGTAGGAGTGGGATTCATTATGCTGGAAGATACTCTTCAAGTGAATGGGATTGGTATTGCACTCTTGGCAAAAGTACTTTCATTTTGTGCAGGAGTCTAGGGGTTAGGAATGTAGAGTTAGGAGCTTGTGATCAGGGTTCAGATTCTCTCTCAGCCTGTCTCATTTCACTCCTTTGCTGTCCAAAACACCACACAGTGGAACAGCAGAGAGGAAGACAGGACTTCACCATCATATATCCAACCCAAAATATTTTGAAGACAAGAATTTAAGGTTTCAGAATAGCTATGAAGGACTTCACCTTGGCTGCAGAAGATAACTATTTTTACTCTCTTATCAAACTTTTTCCACTTTCACATTGCTGTGTTTCCTTCCCTCTTAATTTTTTTTTGTGCAGCTCTTCCCTCCCATATCTCTGCTCATAGCAGCCATCTTCTTTCACTGCAAAACCACTGGGCTTATGTGCAAAGGTTGAGGATTTTTTAATTTTTTGTTTAATTAAGGTTTTGTAAAGATCCATGCTAACAGCGCTGAAGTACAGTGGTTTCCCACTGAATTTGTTATATCTTGCTTTGTAGCTGGCCCTCTCCTCTGCATCACTTTCTCCTCCCACCTGCCTTCCTGGACTGGTGACCAGCAGCACTGAACTATGGTTGAAATATGTCCTGGATTGTCAGTGCTGCTCATGCAATTTCCTTGATTATTACTGATCTCCACCAGGTGATGAGTAATAATAATGAATAACCTGGCAGACAGCACCAGCTAGAACAGATCTGCTCAGCAGTTGTAACTGCAGCTCTAATGTTATGATTTGCTTTCAGTTCTTGACAAAATTACTATAATAATTTTATCTCACTTTTTAAAGTAGAACATTATTATCTTAATTCTTTATCTGAATAATTTGGACACAATTCTAAACAACGGATTAAAACTCTACTGTTTTGATTAATTTCTAAGGCTAGAGCTATAATAAATAATGTTCCAGAGCTTTTCTGCACTGCAATTTTAACACTCCATGTAAAGAAGAATAAGCTAATAGCACTTTACAATGACATGGGATACTGTAGCATGACATTTATATGTCCTGCCTCAGATAAAGAATTTTTCATTTAATCATTTGTGATTATGTTTTTCCAGGTTATGTTTCAATTCAGACAGACTTTGAACACTTTTTATCATATCCTCTCTCAGATAAATTCCTGGCGCCAGGGAGGATTTCAGGACTTTGCCTTACAATTGATTTTTTATGCAAATAAAGTGAGGATGTGTACAAGTGTATTAATTTGGTATGCTGACTGAACTAGAAAAATCCCAACAAGCTATTCACTGCACTGAGTGTTGGACTTACTATTGTATTGAAGCTTCTATCCCAGCTAAAAAAATAAGATCATGTCCTACACAGAAGGACACATACTTCTCAAAAGGTGATTGCATTTATTGTACTAGTTTTGATCTATATAAACAGGGCTTCTGGGATTACTTGAATTTTGCTTTGTATAATTTAGCATGGAAATTGCAACTTTAACTCCTCAGATAAAAAATTTAATTTCAGCAATTGCCCAGAGTTCTAGCTGAAGTAGAAAAGCACCCCGCTTCTCTTTTACCAATCACACCTGAACACAGAGCAGACTCTTTAACCATAGGTCACATAACTGAGCCTTCAGCTTTCTCCAAACATTAATAAAGTATACAGAACAGCAAAACAATCTTACTAAGTTTTCATTCCCGTCTGCTCAGCTTCACTTACTCCAGTGGTTTCTTCACAGCAGCTATCAGGAAATCAATCCCTGAAAGCAGATGTGCTGAAGTGGGAGGGAAGGAAGGAGGGTCAGGATCTGCAGTCATCAGTCAGAGCTGTCAGTTCAGCCCAAATTTTCTGTTTAAATGAAGGCACGATTTGGATAAGAGGAGAAATAATTTACGCAATATGAAAACCTTGGAGCATAGTAGGATATTTAATACCATTGAGCAGTTCAGATAAGCCTCATTTTAATTACACAAACACAATAGGAAGGCTGAAAAAAGTGATGATGACTGTGGTATGTCAGATACTCCTCATGATATGGCAAAATTAATATCTCAAAATCCTGTTCATTGCCTTGTCCCTTAAAAAAGCAGTATTTACAATGAAAACATACATGAGTCTATCACATATGAATGCAACCTCACCTTTTCAAGAAGCTGCAATCCATTGTATTGTCACAAAAAATATTAAGAACTGCCGTGTGGTAATAGACCTATGAATACTCTTGCTTAATTAAAGTGTAATTAAATACTTCTTGAAAGCATTTTTATTGCTATTACAAGGACTAATATGCTACTACATTGAAGGTGTTTGACTGAAACTACTGGATTTTTAGTTTTGTTTCTTCCATCAAGCCTTCAGTTGCTGTTGAATTATTCTTTTCTAATAGGCAAATGTTAAAGCACCTATATGGCATGAAGCAATTATTGATTTAGGCAGCAGTGTAAGTGACAGCATTTGTAATTGCTAGATGGATGATGAGACACCAGAAATAGCAATGCATGTTGAGAAATCCCCTCTTGGACTTGATCTCATCTTAACGACACGTACAAGGTCAGGCTTTTCAGATTCTTGATTAAGGGTTCTCTTCCTTGCTTTGTTCACATTTCTGTGCAGAGAAACCCAGTGACACTGGGGAATCACTACAGAACATTATCCTTGTAAGCAATGGGGGTTTTTTTGCACTTAATTCACTTACTTTTATTCAGATTCTTTTAAAAGAATAACTGGTTCCTTAGATGCTGCTGATACAGATGCATTTTCCAGAATGTTTCCTTACTTTTTCATTTAGATTATTGGCTGAAAATCAGTGCAGGGTTAGAAGAAACAGAAATGTTAATCCATCAAAACAGTGCTGTTTATAGAACATTTATTATAAAAATTTCCTGCATTTGTGTGTTTAGAAACACAAGGAAAAGGAGTTCATTTTTGAGGACATTCAGAAGTGGTGTCCAAATGTATTCTGAGTTAAAAAAAAAGAGTTGAAACACAGAATCCCCCACTGAAATGTAACAGATCATTAACGAAACCAAAGGAGGAAATCTGCCTCTCCAGGCACTTTTTGGAAGTGTGTAATCATGTCTTTTAAGTAAAAATATACGCCTTATTTGAAAACTGCTAAGACAGCACTGACTCTTGTAATTTCATTTCTTTGCAAAAAAGCTGCAAAGATTGGATTACTTTCTGAGTATAGTTCTTAAATTATTACCAATGTACTAGAATTAAAAAAAGAGAAAATCTCTTTAAAAAATATTTGTTGTCAACAATTATGTAATAATGTTGTATTCCAATATTTAAAAGCCACTAGAATTCCTCCAAAACAACAATAATTTTTTGCAAGAGTTGGAAATTTTCAACACACAGAAGCCCACCACAGCCCTCGGGAATAAAAAATTAACCTCACTAGAATTAGGAGACTGGATTCACTGCAATTTTTTTTCTCCAGTTTTTTGCTATAGTGAGGAAATTTTCCTCAGAAATGAAAGCTGAGGTGTTCATACTGAAGCTTGACTCTACAATTAACAATTACAATAACATTTTAAGCTCCATAGGGAAATGATAAGCCGTTTGGGTAATGCTGATTTCCTAAGAGTCAAAGCTACCTGAAGTATTCCCGATGTTTTATAATTTCATGTGTCCACAATTTTTTTTTTTGCTTCCTATATTTGGATTACATGGCAAGATTTTGGTAGCCTTTGGGGGGGTGAAGGCTGCGAGTGTAGCTTCTCTGACAAACTGCCAGAAGTTGTCTCCATGTGTGACACAGTCAGCTGCAGCTCACTCCAAGAGGGACCCATCACTGACCAAAGCCAAGCCCACTGGTGATGGTGGTATCATATTTAAGAAAGGGCAAAAAAAATCTGTGCAAGAGCTGGGATGGACGGTAGTGACAACGTGTGAGAGAATAACTCTGCAGACACCGAGGTCAGTGCGGAAGAAGGGTGAGGAGGCGCTCCAAATGCCGGAGAAGAGATTTGCCTGCAGCCCGTGCCAAAGACCATGGTGAGGCAGGCTGTCCTTCTTCATGCTGGAGAAGTTCATGTCTCCCATGGGAGGGATCCCATGCTGGAGCAGGGGAAGAGTGTGACGAGTTCCTTGCGGAGGAAGGAGTTGGAGAGGCAGTGTGTGAGCAACTGAGCACAACCCCCATTCCAACCCCTGTGCCACTAAGGAGGAGGAGGTAGAAGAGTTTGGAGTGAAGCCTGGAAGGAAGGAGTGCATAGGAAGTTGGTTTTAGATTTGTTCTTGTTTCTCATTATCCTACTCTGCTTAATTGGCAATAAATTAAATTAATTTCCTTAAAATGAGTCTATTTTGCCTGTGACAGTAACCGGTGAATGATCTTTCCCTGTCCTTATCTCAAACCATGGGTTTTTCAATGTATTTTTTTCCCCTGTCCAGTTAAGGAGGCGAGTGATAGAGCAACTTGGTGGGCACCCAATGTCCAGCCAGAGCCAATCTACCACACTTGTCTAGTTTTTTTTCTTAGTTCTTTTTAGCATCTCTTTTGAATTTTTACTTTTCTCCTACTTTCACTCCACAGCATACTCATGCGTGAGAGTAGTTAGTCAATTTGCTGACAAGTCCCTTGCAGCTGTTCAGATAGTTCTTAAGTCTTGTTCTACATTATTAACATCAGTTTCCTTTGCCCTTTTACACACTCCTTGGATTTAAAAATTGTCTCCCAGCTTTCCTACAGTTAGGTATTGTTTATACGTGTCTGGAACAGAATGATTAAGAGTGAAAAGAGAAGCCAAGTATCTTTGGGCTACTGGCCTCTGAGTAGTCACTCTTGGCACACATTTAAGTACGACTTGTGCAATGTCAAGATCTGTCTCAGTCCCAATATGTTTCTTCCTTGTGTTCTTACTTTCTGGCATAGCTGCTATTCTTCCCACAATTACTGCCAGAGCCATTAGAGACCCAAAGTGCATGTGTGATTCCAAGTCCTCACAAAGTACAAGAAGCATTCTTGTGACATTTTGTTCAACATCTTCCTAACTTAACAGAGATGAGTTTTTGTCAAAACTTCTCAGTAGGGCAGGAGGTCCTTGAGCACAAGATACTTTTTCAGTCTTCGCACTGGATTCTACATTCTGATCTTGATAATTATACAAGTATCGGTTGATTTTGAACACAAGTTTTTACTTAGGATCATTCACTTATCTCATTAATTAGAAAGACAGTATATCACATAAAAGGAAAGTTCAATTATCAGTTTAAGTTTGAAAATTTTGAAATACAAGAATGTTTATTCAATATATAAATTGATCAAATTCATACCACTGCTCAATTCACAGGGGAACACCGCCTCAAAGAAGCAAGAGCAACCCAGGTATTCATTCACCTTATTAAAGGATCCTTTATTTCAGAAATGTAACAACCAGACTGGTGAAGCTGACAGCTTGTATATAAAAGCTTACTACATAAGAGTTTTAAATAGTAAATTCATCTATTAAGGTATTAATGTTAACAGTATCCTCTGATGATAGACCTCTGGCCTGATTTTTAAGATCTCCCAGGCAGATGTTCCAAGGAAGCTGTGCTGAAGAACACTTGGGCTAAACTGGAAGTCAATACTTTTTCAAGAGACATAAGGCATCTTCTGTCTTACCTTTTCATCAGAAGGTGTTTTACAGATACTTTTGTTTGGAAAATACAAGTGAGAGGCCAAAGAAATGAAAGTTAATTAAAGTCTCCTGAGATAAAAAACAAATATTAAGAATCTTTGCAGTAGGAGAGGAGCTAAGCACTGTAAGTGTTCTGCTGGGCAAAGTCCAGTTGATAAAATTCTGAGTTATGCGGCTAAAAAACAGACAGAAAGTCTTCCTAATTATGTTTTAAGAGATGGCAGAGAACTACCCACCTGAGCAATCTAGATCTGAGGGGTTTGGGGTTTTGTTTGTTTTGTTTTTTTAATGACTAAAGCAATTGCTTCTTGGCAAAATTGAAATAATCTAAACCAACTTTATTTTTCACTGTGTAAACACTGTATAAACAAACACAACACTCTCATTATTTAAGTAACCAGCAATTTTTTATTTTAAAAGTTTTTTGGAAAAGGTAGTTTCTTTGTTTTGGGGAACATGGAATTTCAGTTGAAAAGTATCTGATTTTTCAAAGGACAAATAGCAATCTTCTTAAATCAGCAATATAAATTTCAAGGTATCCATACAATTTGTGACTTCTGAGAATAACAATTTTAGGATTTATGTACATTAGCATATTGCAGTGTTTGGTTTTCAGAAATAAAGCAGAAACATTGTTTTCAGACATGCTGAGACTAAAAAAGCCTGGAAATAAACAGGCTTCATCTCTAAAAATTTAAATAAAACCACTGCCTTTCCACTGCCTTAGGTTTATGTAACTTCATTACTTCATTAATGTAAATACTTTTGGATTCCTGTGACCTATCACTTGGTCTGGCTTCTACATCTGAATGGCTCTGAATGTGTCCAGACTCAGTCAGAGAAAGGGACAACTGCTGTCACCATTTCCAGGCATTTAGGCAGCAGGCCTAGGCAGCAGGACGAGTTAAAAATCCTCCCCTGACATTTGGTTTGCGCCGCAGGAGTTTCCAGTCTTACCACCTCGGCACCGGCTTCCCCCAGGCTCTGTGGGGACTCTCCATGAACACTCAATTATCCGAGTAAATCTGGCAAGGACGGGCTGTCTTTAAACAAGGAAGTAGACCACTTTGTAGTTTCTAAACTGAGAATAACTTTTAACTTTTAAACAAGTATAGTAAGCTGTAACAGTGTATAAATTTCTTTTTACGTTTTTATTCATGGCTTTGTTAGGGTCTCTGTTAACAAAAAAGCAGGTAGAACACTGCTTTCAAGGACTCTAATCTTGATGAACTCTACAAAAGTCTATTTGTCATGTCAGAGACTGACCCACTGAATTTTTCATGAACTATTTTGTTTTTTCCCTTAGAAAAAAGTCTTGCTATCCCACTGCTTTACCTGAAGTATCAATTACTCATGTAATGTATAGCATCATGGTGATGTAGTTTCTGAAAAGGAATGTGACATATTGCAATACATCCCATTTTTTCATTTTATTAGAGATATGTTATGACAGACATAAATGTCCAATATTTGTTATTATAATATTTCTTCATTAATGACACTCAGCATTGCATGGTCTGTCTAGGTTAGCATGCTCCTTGCTAAACCTTAACAGTCAACTAATTTATATTTTAGTCACTAATTGATTTTGAGTCATGAATGTTTAATTCATGTGGGATGGCTCCATTACGTGCCTCTAAAACCACTTGACACAGACCACTGATTGGAGTTCCTCCTGCACTCTGTGAAGCTTAGGTTTCATGCATTGGAAGCACAGAATGTTTGAAACGTTTTAAATGTTAATCAATTGCGTATTAAATTAATTTTTACTAATTGCAGCATGGTGGAATAAAGAATATAAAAATAAATGAGAGTAAAAACTTAATGAATTAGGTAGAATATGACAATTTATGCTGTGATTGTTTAATAAAGGGTCATATGAGCTCTTCGAACTGAGATGAAATTCACCCTGAGTACAACCCAGGGACAATGCTCATAGGCTGCTTAAATTCTTGTCATTGTATCAAGTCTCACTAGCTACAGTCACTTTTTCAGGACTAAACTCTTTCCACAGCAAGTAAATCCCAAAATCAAATAAGTCTGAATTACAAAATGAGGATGAGAACAAGTCAGATAAAGCTTATATCATAATTTTGTTCCTTCTCCCTTCTAAGGCCTCGTGAGTTTGAGTAGGAGATATTTCTGAAATCATGAAATTACTTCAAAACCTTTGGAATCACTGGACACATGCCTGGCATATAATGTGAATTAAACATGAAGTATTGAAGTGGTATTTAGAGGAGGGATAGCCATAAAAGTGGGAATCTGCTCATGGATTAATTCGATCACAAGAAAGGGAAGATTACATAGAAAGGCAGTAGCTACATCAAAATATCCATAGCACCCCAAAAAGCAGTTCACTTTAAGCAGTACACCAAGCATGGCAACATGCCAAAGAAATAGGTCTGTATTCTGTCCATGTTCTTCATGAACAGGTGAGGAACCTGGATGGTATGAGAAGTATGGCTCTGCAAGGAATCACAACACAATTTCAAAGGTAGGCACACGTCCTCCCAGCCACATGCATTTCAGCGAGTCACACGTGGAATTTTCCAAGGAAAAGGTAGTACTTTGCAGTGTGCTTGCATGGCGGAAAATGGCAATAGGCAAGATTGCAAGAAGCAAAAAAAGCTCAGCTACCCACTAAGTTTCAGGACAGATTGAAATTGAAACAAGACACCAGCATGTATGCTCATGTACACATGCAAGCATGCATAAAGTATTTAGTTCAAAAATGTATTATTATTGACCTCAGAAAGGGAGGCCTTCACATTTTATTTGGTCAAAGGAAAGTAAAATACCCACAGGGAAGTATGTCCTCACGTCTACTATCCAAGAAAATATCTTCTCACAAGCCTCATGAGTTAATGAGTCAACATATGCCTGTCATGCCAAGACGAAAATTCTTCTCATTACATGCAGATGAAGAATCAAAATACCAGGATCTTCTGGGTCTAAATGTCTTTTAGTAGGTTTTTCATAAGCCCAATGGATGGAAGCTGTCTGCCATGAAAGCTGTTGGGAAGCTTTGAAAAACCATTTCCACTGCAGTGGTTTCTGTCTCTTCTAAGGAGATCCATACATGTTACTTGAATGTGCACACATTATTTAGGCACGTGTGCATTAGAAACACAAGGACATTAAACTATAGTCGGAGGCATTGTAGGCATCCTGACAGATACCAGCTGATAGGGTCCATGGTGTTTGTTTGACCAAGATACCAGAATGCTCCCTTGGGCACACAGACTTTGGAAAATACAACATTCAGTAAGACCTAGAATGTGAAACTTCTGTTAAACAGTCTTACATGCAGAAGTACAGCAGAAAAAATCTTCCCCATCATATGAACATGCAATGCTGAAATAAGTACATAAGACTTTTAGAGGTACAGTTCTGATATGGTGTTACAATCTGGTTTAGATCCAGGAAAGCAAAGCAAGCTAAGTCTCTGAGCATAAACTGGAAAGAACCTGGAAGGTTCAAAATATCCCCAGAAATGAGATTAAAACCAAATGAGGCTAGATGTTGTTGCCAAAAAATGGATGTATTTTATTTGATAGTAAAAGAGGCAAAGATAAGGGAAGAGAAAAGAAAGAGAGAAAGAAAAGAAGTGTGTGTGGGGGGTGGGGGAACAGGGAGAGGTGACAGGGGTTGGGTGGAAGCAATCACCCAACCGAGGGTCCCAATGACGTCTCGTTGCTCCCCTCCATCTGGTCTGCTCGTGGTGAGGGTCCCCCGTTGCCGCTGTGGCCACGCTGCACCATGCTGCCACACGCCATGCCAGGCTGCCACATGCCACCAAACGCCGAAGAGTGCAGAATCCCGTGGATTAATACACACTTTGGGCCAGGTGGGAACGCCCATGTGCCTCCTCTTGCAGGGGCTGGCTTGACAGTGTCCCTTGCAACACTGAGGGTCTGCTGCATCATCTCTGGTGCTCTGGTGCAGGGTCTGGGGACCCCTTTCAGGGGGGCCCCTGTGATGGGCCTTGTCACCCCCTCCTGCTGTGGATAAGCTTCCCCCCCCGTGAGGACCCCTCAGCTGGGCTCCTCTGCACAGTGGAGGATGGGCAGTCACTGCACCTCTGACCAGAGGCTTTTCCAAGATACCCAAAGTCTCTCCTCCCTCCACCCTTTTGGTTCGAGGGAATGTCCCCAGCCCTGAGCTGTTACTTTATCTTATCTTCATTAGCAAGCCGCACCAGGCCTCAGTCAGGGCCCCCATTCAGGGTGTGGGAGTCTTCTCTTCAGCTTTTGTAATACAGTTTTAAAAAGTCCTTTAAGAAAATGTTTAAGTCATAAAATATAATATTTCAGTCTCTGACATATGGTCAAGATTTATCCTCTGAGAAGAGGTGGGCAGACAGCCTGGCAGTGAGACTTGGGAAAAGGAGGAGAAGTCCGAGTTAGAGTTGCAGAGAGAGAAAAGGAACTGTGAGAGATAGACTGGCGAAAAACTAACTAGAAAACCACTAACAGAGCAGAGTGCAGCATGGAAGAAATGGTTGCCAGAATCTGGAGGGACAGAGCATTTATGTGTCTACAATCCTATGGCGGCTACTACCCAGAAAGTCTTGGGAGTGTCTTTCTGAATCCTCTCCAATACCATTTTGAGAATCTGATAAGTGACTATTGTTACTTTTTGCCTAAAACAGAGAAGCCTGACTATAATTATAGAGACGGTGTGTGCTTTGCCACAAACATGCCTGGGGTGTTTCATGTTGTGACGACATGTTTATAACTCTGTAATCTTTATCCTATGTAATTTTAAGGACTTTTTTTTTTTTAAATGCTAAACACTAATGAGTGCCCTGACTTCTCAAATCATAAGGAAGAGATGAAGGATACATCCCATTTCCTTTCTAGCTGTTGTGGATTGGAAGGAAGGGCACAGCACTGGTTATGGTAGCCCAGTATCCCTGCTTTGCCACTGAACCTGCCTAACACTGCATTCAGAAAACTCTGAGCTGTTCCCAGCCTCATCTCAGATCCCCTCCCAGTTCTGGTACAGGTAAGAGGGGGATAAAATTTTCTTTTCTTTTCTTTTCTTTTCTTTTCTTTTCTTTTCTTTTCTTTTCTTTTCTTTTCTTTTCTCTTTTCTTTTCTTTTCTTTTCTCTTTTTTCTTTTCTTTTCTTTTTTCTTTTTCTTTTCATATGGCTGAAGCTGCTCAGTACTAATTTTCTTAGAAGTGGAAGGACTTCAAAAAGACTGCTGAATGACAGCTGGGCAGAAAATAGATAGTGGGTATAAATACCATGGGCTTTACTATTCTGAGGCTTTAGAGAGGAACACAAACAAGAATACAGTGTTAAGTTACCAAACTTAAATTATTATTTATAATTAACCTTTTCAGGTAAGACTTGTCTGTGTACCAAAAAACAGTGATAAATATGGCTTTCATTTGCAACCAGCTTTTTTGATTAACTGATGGTGTTAGAAGGTTATATACCAGAACTTCATCCAGAGGGAGAAGAGAAATAGAAGAAAGAGGAAGGTATCAAGGGAAATTGGGGAAAAAGAAATGTGAATGCCAAGGAACAAGGACAGATTTGATGGAGAGCAGTAAATTCTGGAAGACTGGGGGAAAAATCTAGGGGATAATCCAAAGGGGGAGGAGACAGACTAGGGGAGATGCTTGGTGGAGGCGTGACTGCTGAGATGATAGGGTGGAAGGTGAGAGACATACACAGAGCTGGAGGAGGGAGGAGATTCTCGGAGAAGGAATCAGGGGTAAAAGGAAGCACATGTAGAAAGGAAGGCAGAAGTCTGGCAACAAGCTGGAGGTTGCAGCTGCGAAAGCCACACAGGAAGCAATCAACAGGACTCCAAGAAGACCAAAGGTAGAACAACAGCATTTACATAAGAGGATAGGTCAGAAAATATCTAGATTAATGCAAATTTCAGAAATATTTTTTTATTCCTACCTTTTTCTTGTCACTTGATTTTCTGCCTAACTTTAGAGAAGCAGAAATTTCATAGAAAGCCAGGTTATGCCATGGAGTGCCCCTTGGGTTAATACATGTGGGAGTTTTATAGCTCCTGTCATAATGACTCACCTCCAGGGTCTTGATAATCCTCTGGCATAGCTTTTATTTTAATTATGAAAGCACTTGGCAGACTGGCTGATAACTGTTGATATTTGCTGTAACTTTTTTGAAGGAGGTCCTTTATAGGCTGTTCAAATAAAAAAAATACAGTGCTTAAAACTTAGTAATTTTAGAAAAGTATCTGCTTAAAACTTAATAATTTTAGAAAAGTATCATCCCTGCTCTGATAAAAGGATTTAGCAAAGATCCAAACAGACAGGCAGATGAGGCAATAGCACTGGCTCAGATGTTCATTTAGACAACCAAGTTCTGAACCAAAGCCTGTGGAAATTGTTAGAAAGAGTCCCATGAATTTGAGCAGCTGTGCTTTCAGCTGGGATCCCTCATCCTGACCTGACTCTGTGCTTTGTGTAAATAAATATAAGCCCAAATCTGAAGAGCTATCTCTAACATGACACATACTACCTGGCTGCCAGTACTTTGTGGGGATTAATTGGGATTAGGCTGTGTTTGCAAAGAGTCACCACAAAGAGCAAAACTCAATTAAACTTGTTCTGTATTGGCAACAGGGACCTGATACATTCCCTCCAAGTGCTGGGCTGTTGCAGAGGCTACAGGGATCAGAGGCAAAGGCTGGTCCTGAAGGGGTTTATTAGATCTGGCCTTTCTTGTAAAGCATAAGTG
Source organism: Corvus cornix cornix (assembly GCF_000738735.6). Taxonomy (NCBI): domain Eukaryota; kingdom Metazoa; phylum Chordata; class Aves; order Passeriformes; family Corvidae; genus Corvus; species Corvus cornix. Next base: position 10,109,937 of record NC_047057.1, on the reverse strand, counting down.
TGAGAGGGTATTATCTTGGGCTCAGAGGTTTCATAATTCCTTATCACTTGAGATAGTTTAGGTAAAGGGAGTTTAAAAGGTCTGTGCAACTTTCTGCTTCTCTTTGTGGCTGATACAAGATCAGCTGTCTGGTTGGGCCCTGGGCTGCAGGGTTGCTTAGGGTTGCCACAGCAACTCTAATTTTCTGTAAATACGGAGGTAAGTTTGCAGGTCCTTCTGCACCTCTGCAGTTCTTTGCGGTGAGAGTTGTGAGAGCAGCTCTCCCTCCATACAGGTATGTGATCCTGCTCCTGGGCTAGGGGCAGATTCTGAGCCTACAGCTGGGTATTTTATATATTTCTTGTAAATGTATTATTGCATCCTATAACTTGCAAAATGCTCCTAATTGCTGGTTACTGAAAGCAAAGAGAGATGTCATTCAGCCTTTATTTCTTGACTGTTTATAAATCCAAGAAAAGTCCATTCACTAAAATTTGTAAAGACTAAATATACTGGTAGTCAAATTATTTCTCTTGCATATCTTGATAATGTATATATTGCTAATATTTCACTGTAATTGCAATTAAAATAAACATATTGTCTTGAGGTGACTTTATGATGTGTATCCCATATCGCTGCCCTATGCCCAGAAATTAATTCTTGTGCCTTTCCTTGCCTCTAAACTGAGCCTGAGAGAGGGAAGGAAAAACTGAGCAAAACCTTTTCAAAGCAGTTTGCAGCTTGTTCAAGGTCACACAGAGATAGCGACTTTTTTTTCCCAGCTGCAGCAGGGGAGCGAGGAAGCGCCCGGCTTGCAGCTGCCCAGTCAGCTTTTGGCCAGTTGTTCAGCTTCTTTTTCTCCAGAGAGAGACTGAGAGTTGAACATTTTTTCCTTCCATGGAATTTCTGATTCTCTCCCTTTTCTACTGGACTGCTCCAACCTCAGAGCACATCAGGAGGACTTTCCACTGGGCACAGAGGGCCTGGCCCTGGGCCAAGCCCCAGCTCCGAGGAGACCAAAGGGAGGACTAACGCTTTCCCAGTTTTTCCTCCACAGCGAGAGATTTTATTATATAGTATTATTTTCCTTTTCCCATGTGTTTGTTAAATAAATAGTTTTTATTTCCTTCACTTTCCTTTGAGGAAAATTTGTTTTTTCTCAAACCTGGTGGGGGAGGGATGGTGGTGACCTGCCTTCTCTCAGAGGATATATTTCTAAATTTGGCCAAACCAGCACACATATTGAAACTTTAACTGCAATGAATGTATTAATAATTTGCCTGTTAATCGTTGTATAAAAGCCTATTACATAAGCAAATACATGCATATGTTATACAAAATATAAGGAGATATACCAAGTTTATGGCTGTATGCATTTACTAACTGTGATACAAAAGAACATATGAAAGATACTGTATTAATTATTAATTATGGGAATTGTATAATTATTAATTGGAGGAAAAAGCATATATTGCATTTCTGTGTAGTTTTAAAATTATAATTTATGTGCAATAAATATGCTGATGTAACATCAATTAATTTTTATATGGAAGTCCTGAAATCAACCCAATAAATAACATAATCATATGCTATTTTAATGATTTATTTTCTTGACCATTGACACAATAGCTATATTTATTCAGTGGGGTTCTTTTTAACTTGGCAAAAATATTCTACTCATAAAAAATGTGTAGTCTGTAGCTGCCTAGTTTTGGGGTTTTTTTTCTGTGCTCAAGTGAGACTTCAAAAGCATTTATATAATTGGCACAACCAGGAAAATGTAGGGGGTTTGGGTTAAATTTCTGTAATTTGGAACTACTTTTTTTTTTTCCCCCTGTAACTGATAGTTATATGCATATTTCTGTAACATGTTTTCATCTGAAAGAATAATGCCGTATCTTAGGATCAAAAATTACATGATCTGAGAAGTTCAGGGTATCTATTAATTCCCTCGTTCATTTACTGTTAGTGCACAGAAATCGCTGCTAGTACTTTTTCAACTGCTCTGTTCTTCATAGGTGTTAATATTTCTCAATACACAGTGATATTACACAATTTTTCATAATCTCTTTAGATCTTCAGCTGCTGGCAAGGTATCTCCTGTGGCAATGGTAATTTTGTTTTTCAGTGTTGGGGTTTTCGTTTTTTTGGCAGTGTGTGAATTATGTTTGATTCTTTTATTGTGGTAATTAAGTATCTTCTCAAGAAAAATATGAGAAAAAGGAAAAAAAAATCTTTTTTCATCACAAAATAATTTTCCTCTATTCCAGCTACTGATTCTGATTCCCAAAGTGAGGTTGGCAGCTGCCCAAAGGACATGGCGTAGCTTCAGGAAAGCTTTCTTCTTGTGCTGGCCTGATGAAGAGCAGGGTTTTTCCTCGCAGTAGGCTGATGGTTTGGCTTTGGTGTTTGAGGCTGGACTGAAGCCCCATGGAAGATCTTCTGTACGTTGTTCAGACCTAGGACATATCTCCAGGTCTGGAACGTGTAAACTGAAAGATAAAGGTGTCAGTCATTTGGCAGGTCTTCAATACTTGAGAAGTCACCAAGAAGTTGACCTAAAACTTAGGTATTCACAATTGGAAAAATCCCCAGTGTGTATGTTGTTCTTAATTATTACAGAGACAAAATTAAAGTGTAGCTGGTAGGCAAAAAACTAACATAAGGACTACCCAGTCATTCTTCAAAACCACTGACATTGGCTAGGATGATTCATTGTGGCTGTTTCTCAACCAGGTATTGCACTAGTGAAAGATTTTAGAATTACTCCATTATTCTGTGACTTCTGATCTAAGGTGAAGAGTTTTGCAAGAAGTGGAATATATCCAAGTAGGGACAAGATTTATTAAATTTCTCCTGACTTTCAGAAGATGTTTGCTTTAAAGTTTTCATGTCCTACCATTGGAACCTCCTCTCTGTGCTCTCCTTGTGAAGTCTAAGACAAATATTTTGTCAACAGAGTTGCCTCATCATATTTCAGGGCCTGCCCCACTCCCCTGCTACACCAGGGGAGTAGCAAAGATTGTGAGGAAGAATCTGCTACTGCAGGACACCCAAGATAAGAAGAAATTAAGAAAGGCAGCCTGACAATAATAGAATTGTAAACACTGATGACCATCAGGCCATCCAAGATAAGAAGCCAGCTCAGTACAACTCAGAACTAGTCAAATACTAAACACTGAATATATTAGAAAAGCAGAACATATAAAAAGAGTCCTTATCTTTTTCTACTTGGTGTGATAGCTTTGTGGATTCACCACCCACTGCCCATCTTTGTGCAAATATGAAATAACAAAGCCATTGGCTCTGTGTGTGTTTGGCTCACTGGATACTGGGTGATGAATCCCAATTTTTGGGACATCACTTAGATCAGTGAGAAATGTCTCTAGCATTAATAGACCAACCCAGCCCTTTCAGTAAAGAGATTTTCATAGCTCTTCACTGTTCCAGACTCACTTGAAGCCTATGTTACAATATTACAGTTTCTGTATTGGATTCTGTTAGCTACTAAGTTCCTTCCTGTCTATATTCTGAGTTACTCTCACGTGAACTCACAGGAGTGGAAGAATCAGAGTCTGCTCTGTCCCTGCTGCTCTTAGGCTTTCTTCACCTAGTCTCCCTGCTAAAATCACTTGGAGACAAATTTTAAAAGTGATTTTGAGGACTGAGAAAGGCAGCAGTTTATGCATGCCACAATCAGTGAAGAGCTCAGAAGCAGTATTTCCAGGGAAAAAGCCCTGAAGCAACTGCTGGGTTTTCTATCACGCATTTTCCCCTTAAAGAACCTCGTAACAGTTTGACAGAGGAACTCATCAGTGACAGGAGCCAAATATATCACACTGTTTCCACTGTGCTGCTGCCAAGCTGGCATGAGCCACTGGTATTTTAGGATGTTTTTTCATATCGTCAGGACACACTGAGAACCACAAGGGACAGCACCTTTGGTCCTAACACTTTACAGAGCTGGGAAAGCTACAGCTGGCAGTCTCTAGTGGGTAATGAAGGAGCTACACAGCAGTTTGGAAAGAGTCTTCCAAACTCATGTGAAGAGAAATAAATTATTAATGCATGTTGGGGAGGGTATTTTTTCAGGAGGTTGAAAAATGCTTGATATGAGTGGTTGCAGTATGATTCAGGGCATGCACTGGCAAGCCTTGAAGGCCAACACGCCTGCAGTAAAATCTGTGATGTGAGCTGGGAAAAAAAATGCTATACCATGTCTGCAATCTTTGTCCAAACTTTCCATTAATGCCAGGTGGTAAATACCTTGAAGTTTTCTTCTTGAATTTTCTATTTGTTTCACAACTTGTTTGCATTTACCAGAACCCTCCTGTATAGCTGTTCAGGTACCCTCAATACCCTCCACTGATGTGGAGAGGAAATGACAGACGTTTTTGGGGAGATTGAGTGGAATTGTTCTAACGTTAACCTTCTCATCATTAGATACCTATCCATTGTTTAAATGCTTTGCAGTTAAAGGGGAGACATCAGTACTTCTAAAAGATATCCACTCCTTGGAATTGTTCAAAAATAAGTAGCAGTAGCACTTTGTGATATATGGTTTAGTAAACATGGTGGTGCTTGATGGTGCTTGGACTTGATGATCTTGGAGGTCTTTTCCAACCCTAATAATTGTATGATTCTATATATTCTTGCCTAAGATAAGATTTAAAGTACTTGGGATGAGTTGTGTTCATTCCTCTCTAGGGAGAGGAAAGGAAACCAATTTGTTCCCCTTAGGCCAGATGCCTGCTTTTAGCTGGATAATTTTACTGTTAGCAAATATTTGTAATTAACTTAAACAAGAAAAAGAAATTAACCTATGCCTTTCTTTATTTTAGAACCTTATAGATAAGATAGTAAAAGGAAAACTGAAACAGCTAAAATATCTTTGTGCTTCCTTCTTTTTTTTGTGAGGTAACCTGACCTATAAAACTCTGTTCTGTCCTGTGACTTTTGGAAAATAAGGTGGTACAACATAGCAGTCGCTGTGAGAATAGACAAGATAGAAAGAGTGAACATTAAATTCAGGAGCAATATTTGGTCTGTATTATTATTTTATACTGTGTGTTGTATATTCATGTACTTTATGTGCAATATCTGAAGATAGGCCATGTTCACTCTAGGAGGGCCTTTTGTGCATTGGAAGGTGAAGTAAATTGTTGAAGCTGGTCTGAGTGGATGGTTCACATGCTGCTTCTCAGGTAATATGTGATGATGTGATACACAGAAGGTTTTAATAGCCTTAGGAAATCAAATTAACTTTCATGAATAAAAAATTTCTTTCCCTGTAAAGTAATACCTCATAGTGTCTCCAGTACACACAGAGAGGCAGAAGTCTCACCCAACTGGTGGCATATTGCACTTTTTTTTTTTTTTTCTTCTCTAGATGATTCATTTGAACCATTCTCCTCCTCAGTAGATCTAAGTGCACATGGGTGAATATGAGTGTGTTGAATCAGAAAGAGCTTATTGGGGGCAGAAGCCATGGGTTCTTTTTGTTTTTCTCTGTGTGTATGGTTGTTTTTTTTTTTTTTTTTTTTTTTTTTGAGGGGGGCAGGTTTAATGATTTAATCTTTCACTACTGAGCAAGGTACAACCCTTCCTGTGAGACTTTTCCACTTCCTATGAAGAAGCCAGAGGGTCACTAAGTGCTAATAGGACTTTCAGTAGGACAATAGAAGCCACATAAGATGATGCTAATAGAATAACCTGGATAAGCAATAAATTTCTGCTTTTATTTACTATGGAAAGGAGGTAAACATAATTCCTCCCACCTTCATCTTAAAACCAGGGAGAGTACACAAAAGCTTCTAGAAAATCACGTTTGGGATGCTGAGAATATTAACCTCATCTTTTGCCCCAGGGGTCGGCACTTTACCTAACGACTAGAAAGTAGATTTTGTTGGGGTTTTTTTGACCAATGTCCTTAAAAAGTTCAGAGGGTGCAAAAGCACAGACAGAACTTTCCTGGAGCTTTCTAATTTGCTTTCTAATGTCATCTAACATATGCTAACACCTCCACACCTGGAAAAGAATTAATGTTAACACTAGTTTTTATAAGCTTCATGATAGGCAGTTGAAGAAAAATTCTGAGTGCAATAACTGTGGAAACACAGGAATATAAACTCATGCTGTGCTATACTGTACAGCAAAGAATTTCCACAGGAATGTGGGAATGTTTATGTAATCATCTTGAAGGTTCAAATTATATGTACCATAAAGGTATGTCATACTGTGATGGAATGGATCTTAATATTAAAAAAAAAAAAAAAAAAAAAAAAAGAAAGGGAGACATAACCTATTTAGGAATTTCAGGACTTATAGGAGAGCACCACAAAGAAAATGTTTTCCAAAAGGCCTCGCTATAAGACATCTATACAAGCCACAAATAACACTCATTTCTTCATCATTTTCTTGTCAGTAGTACGTTTACTTCAGAAAATGTATGTGGACTTCATTTGGAAAAAACAACAGCATTTCTCTTTTTCTGCTTCCTGCAGTTTTCTCTGTCTTCATGAAGCATGTGAGTGTCCTTTACCCTATTTCTCCTTTTTGACAACTTTTCCTTGTGGGGCAGTTTGTCTGTTGTTGCATCACTGGGGACTCCAATGAAGCACACAGTTGTTTGTTTTGTGTGTCCTTCCTCTGTTGCTGTGTGTCTCTGCTTTCTCCTCTGCAACCTCTGAACTCTGATACGAAGCCAAAGAACACAGAACCATTAATACTTATGGTTTGTTTTGGTTTTTTTTAAGAAACAGAAATAACTGACATCCAAAGCTTCTCTCTCAGCTTCCTGTCCTTTTAGCTGGTTTCTGTAGTTGATCCAGGCAGTCCTCATTTCATTGCCAAGCACTGCTGCTAGAAGAGATTTTTGCTCATACAGGATGATAGTGGGATATTGTAAGTCATAACATCAGGTGGTACAACTCAGCATGTATATGTTGAAAACTGAACATCATTAATTGACATTAGCCTATCCCAGCAAAAATCCCCAGAAGAAATTTTCCTCATGAAGGGTGCACACTGACTCCACACACTGCAGACAGAGAAAATGAGCATGGTAGGGAACACCTCCAGAGGCAGCAGTGAAGGAGGATCCCAAACAAGAGCATCCTTTGGAGACGTAATAGGAGGACATGTCCAATAGAAAGAATTAATGACAATATTCATACAAGTAGTCCATGGCAAGCACAGTGTGGAGGACTGCTTAACTTTCAGCAGTTAAACATCCCACTTTAACTAGAAAATAGGGGAAAACAAATTTTCTGCACTTTTCAAGGATGAGAAGCTGGAGATATTCAGGCTCACAAACTTGCTCTGTCAGCAAGGCTTGTACTGAAAACTGCCCAGAAGCTTGTTTTCAAAAGGCCAGGCTCACCTTCAGTCTTACCTTCACTACTAGAATATAAAAAACTCAAATTCATTAATTTTCATCCACCTTAGATTTACTTAGCAGAAATAGATTAGAAAAAGACAGGATTCTTCCACAGGAGCTAAACTTCCAAATAGAGCAACATAAAAGAACAGCAAACAGTCAAAACACATAGAAAATACTAAACCTGTGAATTGCAAACTATTCAGTTGTGTACTACGAAAGTCTGGACCTAATAATCTATTTTTAGGAATATTTTCTCTCCCATAATTAAGCCAAATAAAAGTCACTTCCTCTTGCTGCTGCCAGAAGAATCTTTTTAAACAATCCATTCATTGAATTCACCTGAGATAAAGAGGTATTTATAAAATATTTCTTCAAAAGCTTGCCAAACTGTTTAATGTATAGTAGTAGACACTCTGATGGAGTAACACATTGGGTGACAGAGATGTCAGTGTAAAAATAAATGATTTTTATATACGTTCAGAAAAAGAAGCTTCTGGGATGACCTTCATTGAAATTCCAGTAAAATAGAAGGAGCCCTAGCACTTTGCAAGGAAATCTGTAATTGCAATCTGATACCTGAAAAAGAATCCCTTTGAAAAATATTCTGAAATTTCCTATTTTTTTTTTACTTGAAAATAAACTATCATGATGTGTAAAATGAAAATAAGCAGATATGAAAGAAGTGACCAGTTACCAAATAAGTAAGTTACCCTTTTGTCTCCTTGACCTTTGACTCACTTGGATCAAAATTTGATAAAGATTGCAGTTGCTAAGTATATTACCACGAGATGCAGGCTGTGGCTTTTAGTCAGTCTGTAAAAATAACCCCCTCCCCAAGCAGCACTAGAACTTTACTTTTTTTTCTGGCAAAAAGATAAAGAGGGAACTGACGTCTCCTGGAATATATAAACACTCCCTTGCAGTTCACAGTTTATGTGCTTGGTGGGAGATGTAGCTGCTTGTCTGCTGGTAACTTGATGCAAGTCATGTGCTAAGTACTTGTATGTTCAGCTGAGAAATCAGTTGCCCTTATTCAAGGTGAGTCATATGATACAACATTTAAAATCAGAGGTTTTTCCTCAGGAATACTTACAAGATCAGTTGGGTGGAAGATATTGAAAATATTTATTTTTAATGCAAAATGAAATGGAAGGATTTTACAAAGCTGCTGGCGAGAAAAGTGACATTTTATGTGGATTAGTGAAATTCTTTGTTACTATGATAACGGTGTTTTATGTTCAGTATTGCTGGCTTTCCCAATTGCATTCGGTCTTTTGATATTTAATATTTTTGAAAATACAGTTCTGGAGTCACATGAATTTATAAGGAATGCATTTTTAAAAGTCATTTTTCTGGCATTTATTACTGCAATTGAAAAGCTTGAAACTATAATTTAAAAGAACATCAAATATATAATGAGATTATTTGTATTTTATAAGGACTTGCTTTAAGCTGACATGGACAGAAGTCTAAGTTAAGTAGTAAAAGAATTTAATAACATTTTGCATCTCTCCTCCTATACAGTTGCTTATAATTGTCTTTCAGAGATTTGAATGGACCATTTTCATTGTTATTAATTAATATTCTGTTAAGGACCTTTGAAAAAAAATTAAGAAGTACATACCCAACACTCTAGAATGGGGTGAATAATCTTATTAATCCTGCAGTCAAATATAAGTTTAAATGATACTATAGCCTCATAGACCGTATCTAATGTTGTTATGGCACTTTCTATTCTGTTTAAGGTATATAATTTTCACTTGAATATAAATTCCCAGAAAGTGCATTCTTACTGGAAATTTCTACCCTGATCTTCATAATTTAAATTCTGTTCTGACAGATGAGAATAGCATGTTGACTTCTATGTGAAATTGAGTGTTATGGTGTGAGTACTCTTCATTGCAGTTGTGTAATGGATGATTTGAATTGCATAAATTGGGATGTCTAGACTTCTATTACATTATGTTTGGTGGGAGAAGGGTGAATATTTTTCAATTCTTAGAAGCTTGGAATAGACACAAGCTGTTTATCCCTAGTGCTCATGAGAGATGACTAGTCTGCCTAAAACAAAATGAAATCATTGAAAAGACTTGTAGAAACTTAGATGGAAATGTATTTTGGTGGAAAGTGTATTACTGTTGAATTTGAAAAGCTTCGGTATGTAAGTTAAGAAAAAAAGTCTGATGATATCGAAAAGATCTCCTTAAACACTTCTGAAAGAACTAATCTTAAATTTTAAAATGTGTGTTTCCACACTGGAAAAAAAAATCTGCTGGTATTAGGGGGAAAATCAAGTGGAAATAAATCAAATTCTGAAAAGTACCTATTTGACAATGTCTACTTTTCCTTAGATTTGCTACAATGTGTAACAGCAATCAGATTTTCAAATCCCCACACCGCCTACCCAATTAGTTGCCTTTTACTGTTCTGTCTTTGCCAAACTAAAGGTCCTGATCTCAGCATAGCTACAATGATATGAGATTTGGTCCTAGTGATTTTCACTTAAAAGTTCTTCAAGTCTAATAAATTTCTAACTTAAATTTGCTTTGAAATTTGTGGTTAAACACATTATGCATCCATCCACTACATCAAAAAGCCTTTAATGGCCTTGGAGTGGGAACCACATGGAGTGATCTGGTGGCATGTGGATGGACAGGCTGACTTTTGTAGTAAGGATATTTTTACAAGATTGCACAGTCTTTTGGTCGTTCAGCTTGAAAATATCCAAGGAGAAATTCTTAACATACCATACAATCTCAAACGTACAGAAATAGACAAGGCAAGGGAGCCATAACCTGCTGCTAGTGCAAGAGCAGGCAGGAGGTGGGTTTCCAGTGCAGTTAAAGGGAGATGTCTGGTACCAGGTAAAGATGTGACATAATTGTGAGTTTGGCATGACAAGGGAGGACACTTCACTGGCCTGCTGACCATGGTACCTAATCTGTTAGGGCATGCTGTATGTCCTTTTTGTGATAAAAGGATCACATTACTGATTATGAAAACAGAGCACACATTATTCCTATACCTGCTTTACTACTCAGAAATTCATGAAGTCCTTTAAGTTCTTTAGTCCTCATGAGCAAACTGGTTGAGTTCTTCCTCCACTTCATCTTTCTGTTTTTCTTCTCTCTGTGTTTGGCCTTGAATGTGTAATTAAATCTTAACTAATACCTCTTTAAATTGATTTAGAGATGTTCACAACATGTTAACAAACAGAAATTGGTAAGAATAAAAAAACCATGAACATCTAAAATAGAAAATAACAGATTTTCTATTAACTGGAGCAAACCAAATAACCAACTTTCAAATTCTGTGGATGTGATTAATTCATGACTAAGAATAAATTGCAAATTGGGCAACTCTTTGTCTCAATTATTCATAAACAATAAAAAATCACAAAAAAAAATTACTGGGAGCTGGCATTTTACCACTTCAGAACTGGTGTCATTCTGATTTTCTTTATAACCCCTTTCACTAGGGGCCAGTTTGTAAGGAACATTAACACATATTACTAGCAACTCTTCCATTGAGTAATCACAGACATTTTTCTTCTGAGACTGAATAATCTTGAAATTTTAGGTATTACATCTTTCAAAAATCAAGTCCTAGTCTTGCTTTAAAAACTCTGATGTCCTGGGATTGATGAAATTAGCTGGTGGCAAGATTGCTGCTCTAGAGGGAAAATCCAGTTGTGCCTTTGCCATGAAGTTGCTGAAACAAAGTTTTATCCCTTCAGTGAGGACCATGGACTGATAGAGATCTGGAAAGAGGTTTCTTGTGGGTGCCTCCCTTTAGAGGCTGGCTTTCCCACTGAGGTGCTGATGGGCCTTGAGGACTTTTTAACTAGCATTAGGCAGAAACAGCCAGGGGAGCTCATGCCAGGGGAGTGCAACTCCTGCTTTCGCCTGAAGTGGGAGCCACGGGCGTGGCAGGCTGAGATAAAAGCAGAGCTATCTATAGCCTCTTTCTTTGGCAGAGGGAAATTTAAAGATGATCGGGAAGATTGCCATATGAATAGTAACAATGTCAGCTTGCCCTAATGCAACGCAGCCAAAAAGAAAAAAAAAAAAAAAAAGACTGAAAAAAACTGATCAGTCTGTTTAGGCAACTGGAATGAAGAAAGATAATCACACGTAATAAGCAATTACCTTGCCAAAAGTACCTGCAATATTTTTTTTTTTTTTTGCCAGTGGCAGGTCTCTGGCTGGCTGTTTTTGACTTGCTGTCTTCCTACCTGCTTCATGTCATGTACTTTGCACTTTGGAATTTGATTTTTGTTCACTCTCTGCTTATATTAGCAGCTTCTCTGAGGAAGATCAGTGAGCCTGTTGGGACCAAGAAGTGAGGAAGAACCATCAAGCCTTACAGCAAGAATATTTGTAAGCTGTTTACCAGTACCCTAACAAAAAAGAGGAATGGGCTGTGACACAAACTGTGGGCTCCTCACTGGGGCCATAATCGGTGCTGTACTGGCTGTCCTCGGAGGAGTTCTAATACCAGTTGGAGATAATCTTATAGGCAAAGCAGTAAAAAAGGTACTTTTTTTTTTTCCCCCCCAGGGAATATGGTTTGTGGTTATTGAATAGTCATTATTTCTAAATCTTATGTTCAGATTCTGTTTTTGTCTTTTTTTTTTTTTTTCTTAATTAAATATAGTTTTTATAATAGATGTGATCCAAAATTCCCTGGGAATATATGCAACAGCAAAATTTTTAAAAATATATTAATTATATTGCCACTTGTTTGCTCTCTCTTGTGCTTCACATTACAAGCTAAAATATTGTTTTCAGTATGTAATTTAGAAGTAAGTGGGTTTTATTTTTATTATATTTCTGATTGTTTCTGATTCCTTTATATTTGCCTTTTATTTTGTTTTGATTTTTTTTCCATACTTTGGTACTCACTCCATGCACTTATATTTATGTACTGCAAATAATCTAAACAATCTTCTGCTGCAGAATGTAATCCTACACTCATGTATTCAGTTCACATTCTGTGATTGTATGATCCAGGTCAATGTTCTCCACATGATTGGAGGATCTAATAAAACACATCTCCTCATTTTGAGTGTGAAGATTAATTGAAGTAGAACGTTTTAGACCTGGCAGACATGGGGTTTTTTTCCTGCATTTTAGATTATTTTCTGCCCCTAAAATCCAGATTTTTCTGTAAAGAAAACAGAAAAAAAGTACTTTGTTATATCTTTGGTGGAAAGGGTGTACAAAGCCCTGGCGTGTCCACTAGGGTGACATGAAGCCTCCTTGGGGTCACTGCAGCCAAGGTTGGTTCTCTGACAGTTACAAATCTGAAAATCTTAACTATTGCTTAGTCCTGCTGTTGATCTGCTGTGGTGCTGGAGACTGTGGACATCTTGGAGACACATTATCCAAAGGTTCCTCTGGAAGAGTGGCCTTAGCTCAATAGCTGTTGAAGTCAGTTGAGGAGGTGGCTACATGAACTGTCAGGAAATGCTGAACTGTATGTCGAGGCCCTGCCTAGATTATAGTATCACTTTTTTAAAAAAAATGAAAAAAATGGCTTCTATATAATATTTTCAGGTAACCCAATGAAAACCAAGCTGTAGAGGAATTTTCCAATTGTAATTGTATTTTTCAAGAATTTTTAAGGTTTATAGAGAATAAAAAAACATCTCACTAGATAATGTCTCAACCACATTGCCATGTTTTACAAAAAAGTCACACTCTCTGTATTTGCAAACAGTTGTAATTGTTTGCTGTGTTGAGGAAATGCTTTCTAGAAAGCACATAAATTTAAAAATTTATCTCTCCTTATATTGAATACTTACTTTAAGTTAACCCCAAGTGTTGTGTCATACCATTAAGTATTTTGAAAGCAAATTATAAATATGGCAGTGTTATGTGTTCATCCATTTACTAACAATAATGAACCAGTTACGCAGCATGGTTTGCAGATGTCTACATATTCAATTATGCCTTCATGAGTCTATAGTGGTAAATCATTTAGAGGGAGTAATTTTCCCTCAACCACTTTTTAATTTTCTGCATTGTGATCATGTTTCAGATGCTTGTACCTATTTCAAGGCAGCTCGTTTGATGTCTATTAAAAAAAAAAAAAATTGTACCAGTAATTACATAAAACATAAAAGAGTAAATTTGTAAAGGCTTTATTTACTTAATTAAACGGGTATGTTTTTTCCTAAGCACAAGTCATACCAGACTATTGTCTTTCTATTTAGCATGCTGACTTTTCAGTGACACCACAAGACTCTTGAGACAATTCCTTTTCAGACAAGATGTGCCCACGTACAACAGCTGAAATATGTAATTAGTTAAACAGATGCTCCAGAGGGACTTGTATTTAACTAATTCTGATTTTACTGTGTTGATGAAAGGTCTGTTAAGAAAAACAAATTTGCTATTCATTGCATTTATATTTAAGATAAATATAGAGCTGACTGCAAAGGAAACAGGTCTTCCAAACAGAAAGTGCTCAAAATACTTTTTTTTTCTGAATATTTCATTTTTGGAAATGTAATTTCTACAGAAAATCTTTGGTAGAAACAGATCAGTTTCAATGACAAATTGGTTTGCAATTTCTCAAGAACGGTGACCCTAGGACAGGAAAAAAACAGAGTGCGATGTTCTTTCAGATATGACCTGTAGGCATTCATATGGAACAGCCTGCCTAGGGAAGTGGTGTAGCCACCAGCCTTGGAAGTGTTCAAAAAATTAGTAAATATGGCACTTCAAGATATGGTTTAGTGAGCATTGCAGTTAAAGGTTGGACTGGATGATCTTGGAGGTCTTTTCCAAACTTATCAAATCTATCTTATTTCAATTTTACTTATATGAGGCAAAATCTAAACTTGGGTCCTCACCCCCTGGGTGAAAACAAAGCTCAAAATTCCATTATTTTTAATGAAAGGTAAAAGCTGTTTCTGATACGACCAGTAAAGGCAAAATCTTGTCTTAAATTCTTCACAGTCAAAGCTTGAAAAAAGGCCCCTAGTTTTTCCTCTGGCTATCCTATCTCAGAATAAATTCCAGTTCTTTGCAGGGTAGTAGGACCAATTCTGTATTTTTGACAGAAATGAAAGTTGTTATCAAGTGTTATTGCTGGTTTAGAATAACAAATGTTGAATAATTTTTGGACATTTCATACTATACCAAGACAAATTGTCCTAAATTGTTATCAAAGTCTAGTCAAATAGCATTACTGTTACTCTCAAGCAAGTCAAGATAAACTTCTTAGCAACTACCAATGAATTGGCAGAACTTTAATTTCAAAAATCGATGCTATCAATAGTTCTTTTTGTCCTTTCCTGCTTGCAGCAGAAGCCTAAATGTGCTTCTCTTAAGCTTCCCTTAAGCACCCATCTTTACACTTTACCAGCCTCATTTCTCCTTTATTGCCGTTATTGAGAAATTAGCTGGAGTAAACACTGCAGGATATATTTTGCTGGAAGGCTGCAAACTGCTTTTGAAGCAAAGAGACAGCTTCTGGAAGTGTATGGAAAATCTCAGGTGCCCTTAGGAGTTGGACAGAGACTCCATCAGGTGTTATCTCCTGGAGGCTGCTGTGCTGTGCTCTACCCAAGAGCAGTCCATGAGTGGACGACCCAAACAAAGTCCGTGTAACATAAAACACCCAGATGTCACATCTTTGTGTGTTCCAATTTATTATCAGACATCTGTGCTTCAAATCAGAACACGTGGCTATGTTTTCTAGCCCCAGAAGGCTTTGCCTGTGTCTCAGAACATTTTTGGATAAGTTGTTACAAGTCCAGCCTCCCACAGGAATTTTTAAAGAATTCAGTATTATATATATATATGTTCTGATCATTTTCAAGGCTCTTTAAAGAAACTGTCACTTTAAGAGCACACTCAAAATGACACCAGCAGCAGCAGCACCTTGGCAGGGATCCACTGAAGGAGATTAGTGCTAAACTATTTCAGCTCTGATACTATTCACAGAAAGGTGCCTTTGATTCCAGGACCAAAGGGCAAAAGTCCAGTCCTAATTTCTCCAGATATTAAATCTGTCCAAAGAGGAGAGAAGTTTCCATGAAGATCTTAAAGGTTTAGAAAACTGACCGTGGTAGAGTTATGAGTGAAATATGGAAGTTTCAGAGTTCTCTCCAAAAAAATATTTTGCTTGAGATTATCAAAATATACCTTTTGAACTGACTCTACACATTTCAGTTGAATATTATCATGTCTGTTGTCATTAATACTAGATATAATCTTGTCTAACATTAAAAAAAAAAATAAAAGCAAAAGGAAAGAAGCATCCAAAACAACAAATTAGAAAGATGTTGTTGGAAAAAGGTGTTTTGACATGGCTCGATTTCTACTTTTAGCCTTTCCCTCCTTAAAACAATATTATCTTTTTAGGCAAAAGTCCCATCACTTTAGTTATGTTTTTTTTTCCCAGCTAGGTTGAACCACTCAAAATTATAGGTAGTGGATTAATTTGCTAGCACAATCTTTATCACCACTTCTCTAAGTTCTGCTTTCTATCTGAGTGCATGAACTCAGGAGTTTAACATAAGTCACATAATAATACTTAATTTATTAAAGTCCTGATGAATTGGTAATACAGAATGTTGAATGATTTGCCACAATGCCTCAGCACTGTACTGGGTTAGTCTCAGTTATTTTTAGAAATAAGGCTTTCAGTTGTAGCTATTATTATGTTTGCTCATCTGTCTCTTTACATATCTGTGATCTATGATTGGCCAGATTATATGTCCTCAGCTACTGGAGGCATTGGAAACGCTTCCAATTTAAAATTGTGTTTGTGACATTCATATGCCACTTCTTTATACAAACTAATGAAGCTAAAGCAACTGCTGGCTCTCAGAAGAACACGAGTGATCTAATCACATGTATTCCTGCATTATCAATTTTAAGTTTTATTTACTTCTTTAAATTTTGTTATCAAGGATTGAAAAGGAATAAAAGTTGTGATCCAACAAAGCCTGAATAGAAAGGCTAATAATAAGCTAATAATCATCACTTAAGAAGTAATAATAGCCATTCTTCCAGCTGCAAAATGGGAGCATTATTTGCTTTTCTTTAGCTTTACTTTTTCAGTTTTACAGAATTGTATTGTTTGTTTCCTCCACTTTATTTAGGCAGCCCAGCATACAATTTTGTTACAGCCCAAAGTATTTGTGTCACTTCTCAGTTCCCAGAAAATGGCATCTTTTGTCCATCTGGCTGGATTCTTTGTCAAGACAGAAACTTTGTCTTAAATTTTGTGTTTCTTCATCAGAAATCACGATGGCTTAGTTTGCTTTGAATCAACGAAGTACAGCAAGCTTCTACTGCTGACTGCTCAGCATTTCTTGAATTTACTTATTGCTAGTTGACCCACCTCTAGTGGGGGGAAAATTGTCAGAAACAGAAAGGGCCAGAGTTCCCACTGGTTTCACTCAATCTTGTGCAGTTAGGTCATGGGATGAATTTAGCTGTGTAGCAACTGTGTTTGTGTAGCTACTTTTGCTGACAGTAGTTAACTATTGTGCAAGATATTAGAGCTGATGCAGATGGACTAGGGAGTTGAGAAGTGTTTTGTACTATCAGTTGCATATTAGTTTCCTTTCATAACATCCCAAAGCACAGCAATGTTAATAGGGAACTATATAACTGCCCAGCCAGGTAGAGCGGTAATATTTAGGGATGGATTACTGGTGATCAAACAACAAAAACAAGGGGCTTGCTGGTGTGAGTGTATTAGTTTATTAAATGAAGACGTGAATAAGACGGATCTATGGATTTTATTGCACTTTAACCCACCATTTGCACTCTCAAAGTATGTGACAGAGCCCCATAAATGCCTCCTTCGTGGGAGAAATGTTATTAACAATAATGGCTAAATGCCACTGAAAATAATGGTATTGTTATCTTCCTTCCTCCTCTTTCTTTTGTCCTGCTGCTTCCCATGTATTAATACTGGTTCCCTCTACACACACCCCTGAGCCGAATAGCTAACTGGTAGAAAGGTGACACAGAAAGAAAAAAAAAAAAAAAAAAAAAAAAAAAAAAAAAAAAAGGGAAATTATATTCCTTCTGTCTGGCAGGCAGAAACAGCTCCCTGAGGAATAAGAGCTGGTGCAAAGGAATAGGGTATCACATAGATCAAGAGCTGTGAACTGTGAGAGCCTGTTGCCCCTTTGGCTGCAGCACTGCCAGATTGGATCAGCTGTACCCTTGAAACATTCCCCAAGTGTGTCCACAGTGACATTAGCTCACAGTGAATGGTGGGCTGCAAATCCACACTTTGTAATCCAGCAGAGTGCAGTGGCAGAGTTGGCATATCATTCTGGACTGCTCCAACCTCTGGCAAAGGGCTATAAGGGGAAGGGGAATGGGTGGAGGGGAAGAATTTTAAAATGTAAGTGATGCCACTTTAAGATCTGTTAAATTCATCTGTTGTCACAATGTGGAAACTTCTTTATTCTCTGTTCCTGAGTATTGTCTTCTAGAAAGATTAGTTTGTCTTCTTGACCGTATATCTGCTAGAAATTTAACCATTTCCCTACTCCAGTTACGCAGTGGGAGGTCAAATCCTGGCATCTGTCCCTATCTTAGGAGCCTGCTGAGTACAGATCACAGGCAGACTCTGGGCAGACTGAGTTGCACCTTTTATGTTACCCTGTTTCTCCCAGATTCTTGGAGCAATTCTCTGTGAAAACTGGGAAGGCGATTTCTGAATCATGTGAGCTTTTTCCTCTACATTCAGGAGCTGGTCTGCCCCATGCTGGGCCACAGCTGGGATAGTCTTTCACCTTGTGAGGTTCGAGTGCAAAGCCTCAAGATGGTAACATGCTTGCTGCAGCAAGATTTCCTTCCCCTCTCACACAAATGCACATAAATTATAGCAGATATCCAGGCAGCAAGCCCAGTGCTTTACACCACCAGCAAGGTGTTTGCAACTCCACCATACAAACAGGCTGTTCACAGACAGAGCCTTGAGTGTGTTACAAGTTCTCTAAGACATGATATTTGTTTCTAACTGCAATAGTCATTAACTGGCAGTATCTATTTTGTTTAGGTGGTGATTGCTGAGTGAACTTCAGAGGCACAAACTTAAACCAGAAAAAAATCTAATAACTTTTGATTTAAAATATCTTTCCTTGCTATCTAGAGAAATTAGAGCCTTTTAATTTCTGGGCTTTATGAGTTGTGCAAATGAGCTAATTCGTCTTCAATCACTCTAATAAAGAAAAGCATCTTTTATGTTGGAGACAGGCAGCCTAGATTTTTCTTCTTATTGGAAAACATTTTTATGAAGTTTTGCCACCAAGGGGAAAACTTAGATTTTCCCAAGGCTTTGGGAAAATCCTATAGAAGAGGCCTGATACAGACCAGGCAAAGCAGGCATTCCCCTGAATATACTTTAAAACTCTCCTCCTCACTGTACAGTCCTGAGGACTGAATTACCATTTACCGTATGGCTGAGTGCCACAGACTTAACGCTGTTGATTCCTCTAGAGTGGTTCCTGATGTACTGTTTTGTTCCTTCTTCCCTAAATCTGGAAAATTTCCTAATGAAACGTTATCAGAATTAGAGAGATTTCTTAGAAGGTCTCAGTTTTGGTGACAAAAATTTTCTGTCAAAGGAACAGTCCTTCAAGAGTACTTTGTGACTTCTCTGGGTGCAAAATTATCTAGAGCTTGAAAAATCTTCAGACATTACTCTCATTTCCTCCCTTGGGCTATTTGCAGTGTATGAAAAGTAGTTCATGGATTCTATAACCTGCTGGGTATCATACAGTCATCAAAGATTTTCTCTTTATAAATAATCAGTGGTTTTGGCAAGTGTTTGAGAACTAAGGCAATGCCCCACCACAGCAATAGGAAAACTTTGCTGCCAGCTACATCAGTAATTGTATTGGTTTTAGGGGGACTCACTTTTGCTCTCACTGAACAGGAATGTCAAGCTGCCTCCAGACGTTGGCCAACTGGACTGTACATCTTGTACTGATGCTAAAATGGTGGTTTTTTTCGGTTTGCTGTGGAATCTTCAACAATCATCTAAAAAGTAAATGCAACTTTTCACTTGTCTCTTTTGTGGTTAATTTTAGTTTTGATTGTTGTACTTTCAGGAAGCTGTCATTGTCAATGGTACCACTGCTTTTCAAAATTGGCTTGTGCCAGGAAGCACAGTTTACAGGGAATTTTGGATTTTCCATGTCTTAAATCCTTCAGAGGTTATAGATGAAGGAGCTCAACCAAAATTTGAACAAAGAGGACCTTACACATACAGGTAAGAAAAGACCCTTCAATATGTGACATCATATCAGAAGTTTTGCTAAAGTCAGAGAAAGTTCTGCTGAGATAGAATTTATTTTTGGAATTCCAGCATTATACTTTAGTTAGACATGACCAAAATGCCTAAATTGCAGCTACACACAGCAATCCCAAACATCTTCTGGATTGTGTCTAACATAAGGAAAACACAAATAGAAATAGGTAATTGGATGTGAAGCTGCTTGCTCTTGTGGAAAACAGTAATTCATTGGCCACAATATCACAGAGGCAGTTGCATTCCTTCCTGTTCAGTTTTCACCAGCTTTATAGTAGGATAAAATATGCCAGATGCCCTAAAACCAAGAGATTATCTTATCATCCATGCATCACTACTACTTACTTTAATATAGTGGCTTCTTTTGTTTTTTCTCCTTTGTGACATTTTTAATCAATAGCTGTTCTTTTTTCAAATTTTCCTTGGGAAATCATTCCTTTTTCTGAGTGTACTAGATAGGGTGTAGATGCAGCAGTCTTCCCACGTTTAAGGGAGGTTTTATTATGTGTTTAATATTAAATGTGATGTTGGCATAGGACTAGTTGGTGCTTCCTGAGTAACTAAGCCCAATATTTGCTATCACTGGCACCGTTGTTAGGAAATTGCTTTCCTGTGATGATAGGATATTTCTTTCTCCATAACTTTGAGGGTGTATATTGTATTCACAAGACAGTTTTCCATTTCAGCATCTGCAGCCGAAGTGCCTTGATGCCTAAAAGCTTATTTATTTCTCAATGGAAAGAGAGAACTCTTAGTTCACAAAGTACCTAGGAAGACAGAGGAAAGGGTTACACAGGAATCAGGAAAAAGACAGTTAAGAAATACTGCAGAAGGTGAATTGCCACCAAACAGAAACGTTTTACTCTGGTGCTGATGGTGATGCTGGTTTTCTCAGGGACAAATCTGAGCCATAAGCCTGAATAAGACTAAGTAAGAAATGACGACTGTGAAGTGAAGGCTCCTCTCGCTGCTGCACTCATGCTTTTCTGGGATGTTGGGCCTACCTGAGTAGCTGTGACATTGAGTCTTTCTCGCTCTCATTCTCCCTTTAAATATTTAGTAATTTATTATAGTGTAGAACAGCTTGAAAACACATTAATTAGAAAGAAAAATTTCTCAACTTTCAGGTAGGTGCTCTACACATTAGGCTAATAATTAAGTTTAAAGGTGTGCAAACCATTTCTGAGAAGCCAAGATCCAGCTGCTCTTCAGATAAGACCCACCTGCACTGACTACATCTGTACCACGTGAAAATGCTCTCTGTACCTTTTGTACCCCCCCCCCACTCATGCTGGAAGATCTGATGGAGTATCCTGAAGATCCCTGCTGAGTTGGAGCTGGGATAAACTACAGCATAGACTGTCATTTGATCCCTACTGGCTGCTGTCCCCACAGAGGGGTCAGCAAGGGGATGGGACTGGAAGAGAAGAGCTGAAGCTAGAACTGCAGCAGAGCTTTGTACCTTAGAGATCTGCTGACAGGGCATGACTGGCAGAACCTCAGTGGGACTGAAAAATTGCTTATAAATCTCTACATGCATATCAAATATGATCAAAGTAACCTTATGGGTTTAACCTGTTTTGTTGCAACACATGTCTATCAGATTAAAATCTGTGTGTTTATGACTGTGTCACCCCCTTCTAATTACATGCAACCATGAAACAGCTTACGACAAAACATGACAAAGCATAATTCATTTAAAACAAAATATAAAAATGTGCAAGATCCATTAATGACAAAAAAAAAATAAAAAAGATATGTTTGTTTTCATTTTAGTATCAAGAAAACTATTCCATTTGGGAATAAGGAAATATTTCCAAAAGAACAGTATTTTGCAAAAAAATGAATTTTTGCATGTATTCATATGAAAAGTTTATAAACCTTTTAGTGGTTATAAAATGTTCAACATTCATTTTACCAAAATGTTCATCAACTTTTCAAAAACCTTCAGTCAGGCATGGTTATGTGTTTTCTCAAAAGTCAGACCTTAAAAATATTCGCTGTTTGTGTTTTGTATTTCAAGGGTGCGATATTTACCCAAAGAAAATGTCACGGAAAATGAGAATGGCACAATATCCTACATGTTGCCCAACATTGCTAATTTTGAACCTGATATGTCTATTGGGACAGAAAATGACAACGTGACTGTCCTCAACCTCGCTGTTGTAGTAAGTAAAGAAAGAAAGCCATAGTGTCCAGAGACAAATGTTGAGTTACTGGAGGAAAGAGGGGAGAAGTTCATAGCATCACAGAGTAGTTTGGGTTGGAAGGGACCTTTAAAATCATCTAGTTCCAGCCCTCCTGTCTTGGGCAGGGACACCTTTCACTACAGTGTGTTAAAAGCTCAAAAAATGTCCTCCTCGTCAGTTTTAGCATGGAAATAAATCAAGAGTTTGCGGATGGGTTCCCTTGGTGTGTGAGATACAGCATGAACAGTACAGGGCGGATTTGCCATGCTGTTTCCATAATACCATTAGGCCTGCTTAGCAGGGGAGGCTGCATTAATTCCCACGTCCTGTGTCTGCATGGCCTCACCACCACAGAGCTTGGGCCCCATGGTGCAATCCTGGAGCTCTCCTGTCCTACTGAGATATTAGTTATTCAAAGAAGAGCACAGGGATCTTCACCTAGAGTAGTGCTGGAGCCTTTTTAGTCGAGGGGTTTTTGTCTT
This sequence comes from Corvus cornix cornix, assembly GCF_000738735.6. Taxonomy (NCBI): domain Eukaryota; kingdom Metazoa; phylum Chordata; class Aves; order Passeriformes; family Corvidae; genus Corvus; species Corvus cornix. Next base: position 10,087,612 of record NC_047057.1, on the reverse strand, counting down.
ACCAAAGGCTGACAGTGTTTGTCTTTACAATTTTCATATTTATATTCAGCCCTCGTTGTATTGCAACTTTCTGCTGTCTTCATGTGAGTGCTCAGGATTCTGTGAGAAGGTGTCTGCAAGGGGCAGAGTGTGAAGATGCTTGGTGTAAACATAAAATAGAGCCATGCCAGCAGTCACAGAATCACAGAAGAGCCCATGTTGGAAGGCAGAGCAGATGGGTCTCCAGGGCTCCCTGTGAGCCTGTGAGCTTCAGCTGTTCTGTCATTCTGTGATTAGGGCTGATCTAGTGAACTCATGTAATCAGTCAAGAAAAATTGTCTGCTTTTGTGTAACCAGTATGGCAAGTAATTGTTTTGTTAAGTGTCAATTTTATGTAGAAACTTAACTTCGAGGGAGCTGCAAATCTGGGAACTGGCTTTACCAGACATTTCTTAGAGTCAGTCTCTGTATTTTTAATTAAAAGCACATGCGGACTTTTATGCTAAACGTTGATTTTATTGCTGTTGTAGGCTGTACCTGCCGTGTTCCCAAGTACTTTTATGCAATCAATAATAAACACTTGGATTAAATCTTCTAAGTCAGCCATACTGCAGAACAGAACAGTGAAAGAAATACTGTGGGGGTACACAGATCCCTTCTTAGACAGTGTCCCCTTCCCTGGTGTGAACCCAGTTGTGGGAGTCTTCTACCCGGTAAGTGAAACCAATGAGGAGGCAATGCCTTCAGTTACCATTCAATGAATAAAACTTAAGACAGCTGCTCTGAGGAAGAAAGATCTGACAAAGCTATAAATTTGTTCAATATTTCTAACTGTTATTCCTTCTTGTTGCATCTGTTACAGTATAATGGGACAAGTGATGGACCTTACAGTGTCTATACTGGGACAGAAGATATTTCAAAAACAGCAATAATAGAAAGCTATAAAAATAAAAGGTAACATAACATTGTAGATAAAAAATACATATTTTCAATGTTTGGCTTTTAAGAGTTGATTCACTAGGAGCTGTAGATAAATGGAAAATCCTTCAATGATTCAAAGGAAACAGGATCAAGCCCTGGTCTTAGCAAAACCATCTCTTTCTTTCAGCTGTTAATAGTTCTGTTAGGAGCTTGGACTTAAAACAGTTATTGATTTTTTGAGACAAGTAGTTACTTCTGTTTTGCATGCTTAAGTAGCTAGATTGCTTTTATCCTATTCTAATGGATCCTATAATTTATCTGAATAAATCCTTTGCCTTTGCTAATGGGTCAGGCTTATACTGGAACAGTTATATTTGGCAATACAGGTAATTAAATTGCTTACCTGGTATAATTTATTATATGCAGCATGACTTTTATTTTACCCTACAGGACTCTTTCGTACTGGCCGGATCACTGCGATATGGTTAATGGCACAGGTGAGCCTATTAAACATTTTAGAACTTCAACACTTTTCTTGATATTGCAAGGGAATAAAGAGATACAATATTTAAATTAACTCCCCGGGGCTTTGCCAGTTCGGTATTCTGTATATTAAGTATCTATATATATGCATACATACTACTACTATGATATATGCATATGTGTGTGTCTATTAAAATATATGAATTATTTATTACTGTACATTATTTTCCATACACAAGCACACAGCCTCTACATTTAGGGTAGATGTGGAAGAGAAACAAAATTATCCAGTTCTCTTGTTTCTACTAATTATTTTCATTGTACAATATAATTAAGGTTCTTTTTCTTTGCTATAACAGTTGAAAATTATCTTTGCATTTTAATAATGCACATTCATTTACACTGTAGAGAATTTAATTAAATGCACCAGAATGGACATCCTGATATATGAAAAGAAATTGAGGCAACAAAGGAGGCTGTCAGATGAATGGCTTGTAGACCACTAGAAAGTGAACAGCAATGAAGAAGAAAAGTAGTTTGGACTGGGATGAGTAGACTGTAGAGGAATATTTTTGAATTTGCTTTTGGAATTCATATGTAAACAGCTGAGTTGTTCAAGATACATTTGTTGAAGGTGATATTTTTCTTTTTGGTAAGTGAAAGCATTGCTGTGAGGACACCACAATCTGTAGAGCTGAGGCTGGTAGGTGTCTGGTGGAGGCTTTTGGAGAGAGCTCCAGACCTACAGTAGATGAATATCAAAACAAGCGGGCTTTTCTGTTGGGTTGTTCTGTTTGGGTTTTTCCCTCCATTTTCCATTCTGCTTTACCTGGCATAGATAATTTTCCTTATAACCCAGATCATGCAACAAGTATTTGAAGTATTTAAAATACATCACAAGAATCCTCTTTTCCAAAAGTCTGGGAGCCATGAAGGAATAGTTCCTTTTTAAATTGTGTAAATAATTTTATAAGAAACAGTATTTTCTTACATTCTAGGACTTGCCTTCTTTCTTATGGGCCTGGCATCTTTTTTTTTTAGCCAGGGTCATCTTTTTGTTGATTCTTCTTCCATAGCTGATGGAATAAACATATGCCACCAAGTAATTAAGTGCTCCAGTACAGTGAAAATGAGCTTTTACTTGTTAGCAAAGATTGCTGCACAGTTTGCAAGGGCATTCAGTGTGACATTGCTGTGTTTGGAGATGCAACAGGTTTAAAAAGTCTTGTAAATGTGAGAATTCTTTATCTTGTAAGCTTTCACATGAAAGCTCAACATGTATAGTATAAGAAAATACATATATATATAAATATAAAACAGTATAATTGTACGGGGCTTGACATGAATCCATGTTTGCCAACCTTACAAGAATGCCAAGATTTAGAAACAGAGTGTGTGTTTAGGATGATCTTGAATCTTTGAAAAAAAGTGCTTCTGTCAGCAGTGGGCAAGTGCAATATGTAATTTAGCTTTCTTGCTCTTGCCAACTAGATTCAAAGATATCACAGATGTTTGCAATTGTTTGGTTATGGCTGGTGCCTAAGAAACGAAACAGAAGTTGTTGCAAAAACTAACAAATGTACTGGTTACAACACCTTAATGGGGAAAATGGCAGACGCTCATTTTACGTAACTGAGTGCTTGCAGTGCAGAAATACAAATCTGAGTGTCTGCACTCTTTTTTGTAACAAGTTGAGAGAAAGACAGAACCAAAGTGCTATCCTCTGACTTATTCTGCCTACCTACCATGGTTTGAGGTGGACTGTGCTCTAGAAGTGGCTTCCTCCTCTCCATTAGTTCTAGAAGGGCCTCAACTTAGAGGCCCACTTGAGCAATCTTTGGTGAAAAAGGTTTAGCACTGATGATTAAGTAGACAGTGTTGACGTTTGCAGCTGTGTTCCTTGTAAGCGCTGAGTGTCATAACTGCAGGTGACCCAAGCTTCTCTAGGAAGATTTAGGTCTATAGACTGCATGAACCTTGAAGCAATGGCAATAGGTATTTGGTTTCATATCAATCAGAATTTTTTTTTAAATCCTCAGTTTTACATGGGCTTGATCATATAGCTTCACGTCTGGGGGGAGGGGGGAAGCTACTGTATCTTGGCCACTTTCAAGAACAATTACATCTTATCTTTGAAGTGCCTGTTAATGTGCAATAACTTACATAAACATTTTCCCCACATATGACTCATATTGTTTACATTTATCACAGCTTTATAGGACAGTAGCAGCTGAGTATTGAGCTAGCAATTAAATAAGGTCTATTAAGTAGAATTGCTTTCAAGCTCTTCTTATTTTGTTCACAGATGGAGCATCCTTCCCACCATTTGTTAAGAAGAATCAGGTACTACGCTTCTTCTCCTCCGATATTTGCAGGTAGGCTGGTCCTTTCCTGGAGTGTGTTCACATGTTCGTGTCGCACTGCACGCTCTTTGTTTTCGGAAGGTGGCTGCAGTGGCTGTGCTTGGGCTCAGGTCAGCCAGGCAGTGCAATGTAAACTTTTCATCTAAAACACAAGTAAAGTTATGAGTTGTGGTCATGATTCAGAGCCTGATTCTTCCACTTTTATATATGTCAAGTAGCAAGTTATTTACAATGTGCTTTATTTCAGCCACTTACAGATGTGTATTCAGGAAAATGTGACACTGTGAGCTATTAGCAATCTGTAAAAGGAATTGAGGGCCGCAGGATTCAAATCCTGAGCTTCTTCTAAGACCAGGACCTAGCCTTGTTTGGTCTGAGAAGGTAACAGGTACAGCAGAGTCCAATTAGGTCCATCTTTGGCATTTCTGGAGAAAATCATCTATACAGAACAGCGTTTACTGTCACTCAATAGATACTCAAAATTGTTTTCTCACAGGATATTTTTACGTATTTTATTTTTATGTGTTTACAAACAAACAAGCCTGCTTAATGCATCCAGTGCTGATGACTTTTAAACTTGCTGCTTCTGCTGGGCTATCCAGTGTCCCCGAGTTTTCCAGTGGGATCTCTGAAAGAAATGTTAAAGATTTAAAGTGCATCACAGTGTATTAACTTGGGAGGTTGAAACCCTTTATTTCTTTTGCTGCCTGGAAACAGATGCTTCCTTTTTACTAGGTTTAAAGTGGGCCATTTGCTTTGCAGAGTGTTTGTTTCCAAAGATCAGTGTTCTTATGAGGAGTTAAAGGAGTTTTTTGGTGAAGCATTTTTTCGCCAAACTGGAAAACATTTCCCAAGTCGTGGAAAAGGGAATTCTATGCAGGGGAGAAATGATACAATTCTTTGGATTGATTGCACACAGTTTGAGAGATCCCTCCAGCCATTTAATTCTCACAATTCATGAACACTAAAGGACAGTAACAATTGCCCAAAGGTCCTGCAGAAGCAGGGTCAGGAAAAATTGTCCTGTCCATGTTGCAATACCCTTTTGTTGGCTGCAATGCAAAGTGTTGGTGTCCTGGTTACATTACTGTGTAGCAACCACGTCTCTGTATCATCTGATAATGAATTAGCAAAAAGAAGCTGAAGTAGTATTCTGATTCACTTGCAATGGGAAAAGGTTATATGCAGGATATTGCCTGCATCATAAAGCTTAGACTGTCACGAGGTCAGCAAAAAACTATATCAGAGATGATTTATATGGATAAGCATCTCTACTGTAGTCCAGAAACTTTCAAAAACCTCATAATGACAGTGGGTATAGAAATGTGTAGGGAAAAGACATCTCAATTATTTTGCTAGTTTTTGTTATTAGTATTTGAACTTCTGTCTGTCTTTTTGTGTATTGTCATGCTCATCTCTGAGCTTGTACATCCTTTTGTGAAAATGTGGAATATTCTTTAGTACAGAGGAACAATCCTACAATTCTCTGAACAGTGTGGCAGGAACCTGGACATTGGCTCCCTGGGAGGGGGAGCTTCTTTTAAGAGAGGCAGCTGGGGGACCCTTCAGGAGCATTGGCACCAAATCAGACTTTTAATCCAAATGGGTGAAACACATTTCTCCTCTTTTGTGTTCAGATCGATCTACGGAGTTTTCCACAGCAAGCAGGTTGTGAAGGGAATCACACTCTATCGTTTCATAGTTCCTCGTGAAGCATTTGCATCACCAGCTGAAGTCAGAGACAATTATTGCTTCTGTACGGATCCAGTCATATCAGAGAACTGCACATTAGCCGGCGTCCTGGACATCAGTGCCTGCAAAGCAAGTATGGTGGTGACACAGTACTGCTACACAAGCCATTTAACTGGGGACAAGGCACTTGTCCTGTAGCTGAGGTGTTACTCTGAGATCCAGGATGTTTGTGTTTGTTTCTGAATTCTTCCACAGATTGCTTGTGAGACCCCCTCACATTTCTTCAGCCTCATTGCCCAAAATGAGGACGATAATATTTCTGTATTTTGCATAGCGCTATGCAAAATTGGGATACCATAGATTGTGTACTGAAACTGCAGGAATGTGTGTAGAGGAAGGAAAGGAGGGGCTCTGTGTAAAAGCCAGAGATAGTCACAGTCCTTGTGTTTGTGGGAATTCACACACACGGCGGGGGTGGGTATGTACACAATTACATACACGTTCAGAGACTGAGAGACAATACTGGCTTAGTTTGGTGTTGGTAAAATAAATATATACTGAGTCTGCACTTGTTGCAGAGTGAACTGCGAGGGGTCCCTTCAGGCTAAGACGAGATCATGAACGTGGGGGGAAACATTGACAATCTCCTCACCTCAGCATGAAACTGGGAGCACTGCCAGCTCCACAGTGTCGGCACAGACAAGCAGGGTTTGTAGCTGCAGTTTATTTCACCATGCAGATTTTTCTCATGACTGAAAATGTCACTGAAATGCTTGAATTTTGTTTTTTTGGTTGGGTTGGGGTTTTTTTGGGTGGTGGGGTTAGACTATTAACATTTTTATCAGGATTGTACATCTATGTAGCAAAACTATGTTTGGAAGATGACCTGTGAAAATGAGCGCCAAAGCAAGGCTTAATGATTCAAGAGAGTTTGTTTTTTTTCAATAGAAAGACCGGTATATATCTCTCTTCCCCATTTTCTTCATGCAAGTGAATCTGTATTGCATAATGTGGAAGGCCTGAGCCCAGATGAAAAGGAGCATGAGACATATCTGGACATTGAGCCTGTAAGTCCAAGTACTTAATACTTGTACCTTGGGAAACTTGCAGTGTTTAAATTTAATAGTAGTAGAATTGGCCTTTTGCCAGAGGGACAAGCAAAAGATGCATTATTTTCATGCTTGCTTTTCTAAGGTCTGCTCTCAAAGTGGGATAGTTTCAGCAGGGGAAATTTAGAACAGAACTTGATCTCATTCTGACCTTCAAAGTTTTGAAAATTGGTTTTGATTTTGACTTACTGGGAACGTGGGATTGAATAGATTCTTCAAACTGTGAAGTATGTTGTAGCTTTTCTATAATTTTTCTATACTTAAAAGTTATAGAAAATTCATATTCTATGAAACTTCTCTTTCCTCTACACTTAATTTTTAAAATTTTTCTATAACTAGCCATTTTTGGATAATTACTCTCTCAATTGAAACTAAATAAACATACGTGAGTTTATTTCCAATTGGTAGAACTCTAAACAGGCTGATCTAAATAGACGCAATTCAAGTCTTTGTGGCTTGGATTGTCCAACAGATCTCCCAAACAGAATGAATTTATTTTGATTTCTTAAAATTTACCTCTATTTCTGTTTCAGTGATTCAGTTAACTTCAAGTGTATTTACCAAAGTTTTCTAAATTGTATGATGAATTCTAACGTTCCAAAATTCTATTTTGCTCTATTTTGAATGAAAAGGCAAAATTGAGAATTTCTCACTAAAATTTGGCAGTTAAGCTATGTAACTTCAATGAGGAGATATGAAGTTAAATCTTTGTTTCACCTTATTTCCTAAATATTACACAAAATTTTCAAGGATTACAGCCTATTTTTTTTTTTTTTTGTGAAAGACAGAGACAGGAAAAAAGATATGAAGAAAAGATTTGACCTTTGTATAGATATGATATTATATATATGATGTAGATAGATATTGTCACTGATATGAAAAGTTTGTTTTCTGCCCTATGCAAGTTAAATGTCCTCCATTTTGAAAAAGAAAATCTAGCTGCTTTTTGGTGCAAAAAACCCCTGAAATATATTTTTATATGAAATATAAAAATGACTGATTTAGTAGTTTTAGCCTTTGCCTTCAGATTTAAATGTAAATTACAGAAGTAACTATGGTAAAGCCACAAAATTAGAACTTCTGTGAGAAATGAGAAACCCTTAGAAACATGACCATTTCATAAAAAAATTAATCCTTCCAAACATAAGGATAAAATAATCCCAAAGTGCTTTCGGACACAGTCCATATTATAGGCTTTTGCATCTAATTAAAAAATCTAAATTAATGTTTTGTTGGTTTTTTTTCACTGGTTTTAGGTGACTGGTTTTACACTACGATTTGCAAAAAGGCTGCAAGTAAACCTCCTTGTGCAGCCTTCAACAAGAATTGAGTAAGTGCTACTTCATTATTTTATTTTTAATGAATTTTTAAGAGGGCTGATTGGTCTATGAGAACATCAGTAGAAATGTCTTGGAGAAGAAGGAATAAAAATACTTTCCTGAAGCTTATTCAGAGCAAATCTTCCAGAGCGGGACACTGCCCAAGCATTTTAACACACATTTGATTTCTCTATAGAAGCTTACAAGGCAACATGTTCTTAAAAGTAGCATTCTTATAAAACCCAAATGGGAGCCATGAGGATGAACACAAAAGACAAAAGAGACAATGAGAAAGAGAATTTATGTATTCCCTGTCACTAAATGTTATTATCACAAGGGTCAATGGGTCTCTAGCTGTTTTTTTTCCTCTTCATTGGCTCAAATGTACATGGATAGACACACCTTTGGCATCCTGTACATATGAACACCACACAGATCTTCAACCCTCTCTGTGTCTCACTGCCCAAATACAGAAGATTAGGCAGAAAATGGTGTTTGCCCAATATGTAAAATGACAGTTATTAATTGTAGTTTTGGTTTGGTTTGTGTTTTTTTCACTCCAAAAGTATATTTAAAAGGTACACCTTGAAGTCAGAAATACAGTTAGAGAAGAAAAACGTTTAAGTGGAGACTGGGCTTATGTAGCAAACTAAAAGTAACATGCTGTACTCATTTTCTCATTTCAGTCCTTTAAAAAAAGTTAAAAAACCCTATGTGTTCCCTCTTCTTTGGCTAAATGAGGTTAGTATATTTTATGTCTATTAATATTCTCTGTTTTAAAACAAACAACCAAAAATCTACCTAGCTTTTTCAGTCTTGGTGCCCTGAAACTGGGTAATTAAAATCGTGCTGTGATTTGCACCACACCAAGAACATATTCGGCAACTGAGGTCTTGCATATCTACCTTTCACTGATGATTTTCTTGCACATTTTCAGTCTGCTGTTATTGGGGATGAGAAAGCAGAAATGTTCAGAGCTAAAATCTCCAGTCGGCTCCAGCTGCTGAGCACGTTGCAGATGGTGTTAATAATCGGAGGCTCTGTGGCGTTCCTGGCATTCTTGGGGTCCTATTTCATTTTCAGGTCGAAGAAACTAAAATAAGTAGGTAAGCACTAACAGCTCAGTCCTCAGCAGTGACTTCTCCTCTGGGTTTCAAGAGTTCAGAGTCATTACCTATTTCACTGTTCTTTTTTTTTTTTTAATGTGCTAGAAAATTCAGTAGTTGTTCTTCAAGAAATCATCCAGATAATTGGCCTAATGTTTTCAAGTTCTCTTCCCATCCTGTATCTTTCAGGATGCTCTTAACTCGGTGTGGGGGGGGGATTGGGAACTACATCAGAAGAAGAAGATTTTCATTCGTTTGTTGTGATTTCTTTAAAATCAGCATTTTGTCCAAGACTGTTAAACTGTTCAGAAGTGTCCTCTAGCACCTCTCTGAGACAGAGGCCACACAGCTGCAGATTCCTGTGCTCTGCCAGGACATCCCCCTGTCCGAGGTTCAGAGAACCTGCTGTAAATTACACTTTCTATTGAGTGATGGTTTCTCACTTCCTCTCTGTGGTGCGTCAGTGTTATGTTGGTCTGAACACTTCCTGAACATTCCCGGTTCAAAAAGGCAAAATACACTCCCATCAGGGGTAGACTAACCAAGTAGTGGATGAATGTGCTAGTATCTGGGGAAACAAACACATTTTTGGAATTTTTTAAAAGAAGTGCAGAGACATGAATGTTGTGGTAAGAAGTATGCTATACTAAAGAGATATTCTTAAGCTGAAGACTTACCTCACCATATGCTGAATTCTGATTTTATTTCACTACAGGTAACAGAAGACTTCAGAGGTAGTCAATGTTTAATTGAAATTTCAGCCAAGCAGCTCATTAAAATTCAGAGACAAAAGGTATGATTCAAAGCACAGTCAATCCACATGCTATGGAATTCAACATACTTTTCCATTTTGAGAAGACCAGCTTACTAACCCAAATAAGCTGATGTTTTTGAAGGTCAACATATCTGACATCACTAAAGAGGCCACTGTGGAAAATACACTTTCAAAAAACTTTATTTGAAACTTGTTATACATTTTAAATTGCATTCAAGCAGACTGAAATTGAGGTGCAGTTGGATTTTAGTCCACCTTCTGCCATTTATGCAACTTGCTACTCATTTTCTTCTGGATTTGCAAGAAAAATGAAAGCCGCTTGCTGATGTTCCGTCTCTGAGCACAGGCTGGGAATGACAACAATTTGGAGCTCATGCTGTGCTCTACATGCTCTCATAGCAATATTTCTCTCTGTTCCTTTAAGGAATGGAAGCTGCTGCAATAGAACTGCTGTCTGTCCTCTATTCAGGGATGTGAATTGCATTGAATGTGAAGTTTATAATGTAAAGTTACTAACTGTAATACATGAAGTTTATAAAAGACTAAAATACGTGTTTTATACAGTTTTTATGGAGATGGCTCATAGATACACCACAGTTCTCCATATGTTGATGGAGATCATCAACATTTGACTCCACAGCTGTTTATTAATCTGAATCACTCCCTAACTCCCAACCTACTCCACTGCTCTTCCCGTTGCCTCTTGTGAGCTCTTATTTCTGGCTCTTGTTTGAACACCAGCCTCTGCACTGCTCTAAGGCCACTTTTCCCAAAGCGTCCATTGGAGAATGATCTGATATGTCACCTGACAGACCAAGAGAAAATATTCCAAATTGCTTCAGAGAGAGGAAGGACTGAGATAATGATTTTGATAAATGTCAGAGGGTTCCGCTTGCTGTAGAAGCACATAAATGAAAACAGGTAGCCCCAATCACTTATTGATAAACCACCTGCTGTTAGGAAATTTGTGCATTTATTTAATGAGGTGTATCAGCCTGTAGACAGGTACCAAGCACTGCTGTCTGCATAAATAGTTGACTTTTTCATTTGATCTGAATGCTGTATTTTATTCTGAGAGTCAATGGGGCAAATACGGAGTGTTGTGGGGTCTCTTCTTTTTCCATGGACTCATTAAATTCAGAATAAGAGCCTAAGTTAAGCATTTTCTATGATTTCTTTTTGGGTTTTTTTGTCCCCTTATTTAAGAACTGCAAAAAAAAGGAAAATAAAACATAGTCTTCCTCTCATGTCCTGCTGTTTGGAAACAATGCTACAATGGACTATAAACCACAAAGCTAATAAAGGGCAATGTCTTTGGCTGGGTATCTTTAGTAAGATGTTCTTACCTTTGGAAATAAAGGGAAAATCCAACTGATTATAATGCTGGTGTTTTATTGTTTTATTCCATTGTTCCTTGTGGACAAGGTTTTGTAGCTATCAGCAGAGCTGATGAGTCACAGAAATCCCAAGACGTTCTTCTTGAAGGTGAGGTCTGTGAGGTACATGGCTGCACTCTTTCCTGCTGCGAGCTGGAAATGCCAGCTACCAGGGCAGCTGGTGTGACACTGGAGGGAAGGGCTGCTCTCAGCCCATGTATTTAATTACTCATGGTGCTGGCTAGTCAATGGAAAACAATACCTTTCTCTCATATCCACGTTATTGCTGGTGTCATGTATGATGCTCTGTTCCCGTATTAGTCTGGGGGCAACTTGACACAACTGAAGGCATCCCTAGAGTCCTATGGACTGGTCAAAATAGTATGAGGGCAGCTAAAGTCATTAAGCCACATCTCCTCTGAGATAAACACAGCTCTGCCATGGTTCAAGACCTGACACCAACTTTTTATAATAAAATGTCTTTTGTGCCAGCATCTAACATGAAAGGAAAAACAGCAGTGCTCCTGTGGTTTTTGATATGCTAACATTTCAGCTTAATTTTATTTGACTTCAAGTACCTTGTCAGTAAGTTAGTGTTTGCTTTACTAGTGTTGTTTAGTGCTGCAGTGCTCCAGCAGCAGTGATCGAGCAAGTCAGGCCATGATTTAAATGTCTCAGGGCCAAATTTTATATGGACAGAACTATATGTTTGTCCATATGTGTAATCTCATTGATCTCAATGCAGGTTTGGGCTTTTAAACTATGTCCAGCATCTAGACTGCACTTGAATTATTATTTGTTGTTATTTTATCCAAAACATCAGTTACAGTTATTGTTATTTCATGATACTAAGGCTAATGTTAAGTACTTACATTTGTTCAAACAGTGCAGGGTAAACTTTCATTAGAAATGTAAATGAAAATCCAAATAAAATAAAGCTCAAACCTTCTTTCTGATATCCTTATGTTTAATTGTAAATAAAGCCTTCTGTGTTGAATAATGTAGTCCTTGTGTCTCTTTTTTTGGTATTTTGGGGTATGCGTTCTTTTTCTAGAAACTGATTTTTTAAATTGATAAATAACTGAGCTTACAGCTAACCTTGTTAAATCATTGAACTCTGGCACACAGCAGCTTCCTAGAAGACCATGTTGCTACATGAAACATTAGAAATACCAGTGACATACAGCATTTATTTTGTCTGTTGGTCGGAACACAGTGCTAATAACACCAACACTGTGCATTCGATCCTCGTGTGGGCAATTCACACGAGCACGATTCGATGATCCTTGTGGGTCCCTTCCACCTCAGAATATTCTGATTCTGGGATTTATGTTCTGGATCACAAAAAGGAGAAGACTTTTTGGAAAAAGGTGAGCACCAGCACATCTAAACTGAAGCAATTGTAAAACAGACCCAGGAAGCCAAGCTCAGAGAGAGGCCTGTTTTCAAATCTCTGAGCTGGATGTGTTGGCAGGATGGTGTTAGCACATCCAGCTGCACATTACAACAACCTTCCCTGGCTCGGCTGGCCCAGCAGGTCAGGTAGGAGGCAAGAAGGGCTATGCTCATGCCTCATGTTCCCCACCCACCCCAGGTTCTACGTGTGAAAGTCAGATCTGACCCAAGATCTAACAGCCCACACACTTACACCCCAGAGCAGCTATGCCAGCTCTTGATCTCTAATTTTAATTATGCATTCAAAGCCTGTCTTAAAACCTGTTCTTCCCAGCTAGCTTACCACTGTCTGTTAAGGTAATATAAACGTGTTACTCTACCCTGAAAAAGAAAGAAAATTAATGCCTTCTATGTTCTTTTAACTGTGACAGTAGGCAAGGGCTCATTTTATTGACAGGTGTGCACATCAGCATATTAAAAGAAAATAAATTTAATAAAATATTCTTACAGCTTTTTTTTTTCTCAGTAGCCATATAAAACCAGAAACCAGAAAGATAAATGACTTGCACATACCAAATGCAATCTGCATTTATAAATAAATGCCATTATTTTTCTATTCTCTGTTCCCTCTTTGCCTGTCAGTTGGCCCTGTGATGCTCTGCTGGTTTCACCCTCTCCCAGCAATAACCAAGGGAAGCAGGGATTTACAGACAACACCAGGCTGGGCCCTTTCTCAGTTCTATTTTGTGATAAAAAAACCCAAATGCTTTGCAACAGGCGCCACCCAAAGGGCATCCAGGCTTTCACAAGTTCTCCTGCTTCACTTAAGAATAAGCAGTCAAAAATTAGGCTGGCTATGATTAAGTTTTGCTACCTTTGCCAGTTAACATCACGAGATACAATTACAACATCTGTAAAGCAGTACAACAAAAAGTCCATCATAAGTGTCTGCTAGATAACAGGTTGTCAGAATGCAGCTCTAAGACAAATTTTTATGGCCATTAATATTCTGGAGTGTTTTGCTAAGACCAGGGTTTCCTTTAAGTTCTATGAATCGGTGCTTTTATAAAATACCTGGTTGATATAACTAAGCCCACCCAAAGTTTCTGGGACTCTATTTCTTGCCCAGCATCCCTTGTGTAACACCAAGGATGTGTGGGCAAATCAGGAATTTCACAGAGATTTGTGTGTGCTCTTTCATGTGACTTAGATTTTGGAGGTTCCTTAAACACATTTGCAATTTAAATTCTACTAAAATATTTATGTGTAGGACTGGGAAAGTCACCCTTACTTTGCCCTCATAATTTTTCCAACTGGAAAGCCCCCATGTGAATGCTCCTGAAGTTAAATTTCTTGATTGATTTAACTCCTTCATGATTGAAGCTGAAACCAGCAGCAGAAAGTAAAAGCCTGCTGGAGATGCAGGTTCTCTTGAGTGCAGACATTTCCTGTGTGCTTACCACAAATGTGGAAGCATATACTTTTCCATGGATTCACTCCACAGGTGTACCTATCTTTACACTGATCAAACACCAGGTCTGTTTTGTAAAATCAGAAGTTATCGCTACAATTAAAGCACCCCCTCCACAAACATGCACTGTGTTGTGTCAGGAGCTGCATTTTGTTCTGCAGTCTTGACAAGCTCACCCTCGTTGTCTTCATGTCTGACAGAGCCAATGGACCCACTGCTGGCCAAGGCTGAGCTGACCATCAGTGACAGTGGTAGTGCCTCTGGGATAACATAGTAAAGAAGGGAAAAAAGTTGCTGTGCAGGAAAAATTGCAGCTGGAGACAGTAGTGAGAATATGTGAGAGAAATAGCCCTGCACTGACCTCCAGGTCGGTGGAGAAGGAGAGGAAGGAAGTTCTCCAGGTGCCGGAGCAGATTCCCGTGCAGCCCACGGTGAGGCAGCTGTGCCCGTGCAGCCCAGGGAGGTCCACAGGAGAGCAGAGATCCACCTGCAGTGTGGAAGACCCCATAACAGAGCACATGGATGCCCGAAGGAGACTGTGGCATTGTGGGAAGCCCATGGTGGAGCAGGTTTGCTGGCAGGACTTGCAACCCTGTGCCTCACTGTAGCATTGTGTTCCTGAAGGACCTCAGCTCATGGAAGGGATGCACGCTGGAGCAGTCCATGAAGAACTGCAGCCTGTGGGAAGGAATCCATGTGGAGGACTGTCTCCCATGGGATCGAGCCTGACCTGGAGCAGGAGAAGACTGTGAGGAGTCCTTCCCCCAAGGAGGAAGAGGCAGCAGAGGCAACATGTGATGAACAGACCACAACCTCCACTCCCTGCCCCCTGTGCCACTTGCAGGATGGAGGCAGAGAGTTGGAAATAAAATTATGGCCAGTAAGAAGGGAGGGGTGGGGGACAGATTTCTAAGATTTGGGTTTATTTTTCATGATCCTACTCTGATTTAATTGGTAATATATCAAAATTGTTTCTCCAAGTCAGGTTTATTTTGCCCAGGATGGTAACTGGTGACTGATCTCTCCCTGTCCTTACCTCGACCCTTGAGGCTTTCATTGTATTTCCTCTCCCCTGCCCAGCTGGGGAGGGAAGGGATAGACTGGCTTTGGTAGGCACCTGATGTCCAGCCACAATAGTCCACATGCTTCCACGCAGCAAAGCTTGGGAATGCCACATACCTGGCAGAAGCGGCAGAGATCAATGCTTTTTAACTCTCTGAGTCACTGTTTGCAGTGTAGGAGTAATGTGCAAGCTGTGGAGCACTCCCAAAGGCAAACAGTGAAAAACTTTGAATGAGAAATGAGAGTTCCATATTTGCATTTTATTTTCAAGCAAATACTGAGCTGAAAGAGGAAACACTGTGCAAGGGACACCTGCAGCTTGTTCTTTCTGTATTTACAGGGAGGGAGTACTGAGGACTCTTCCCTGAGTTCTCCTATATCCAGGAAAGGAAAATGAAAGAACGGAGATTTTCAAATTTCTCCTACTGTGCCCTCACAACATTGATTCCTGTTCCTTTAGAAAAAGAAGGAAAGGGACTGCGGAGTTCTAATAAGACTTTCTTCCATTGCACAATAATCGTCCAACCAAACATTTCTGAACCCTCTGCTTCCATTCCTATTTGTTAAATGCTGGGAATCTCAACTTCCCAGTTTCATCATGCAGTCTCAGTGATGCTCACTAGATGGCAATACAATATCTAGACAGCCCCAAATTCCCGAATATCCTGAAATATCCTGTCCAGAACAGCTCGCCCTGCGCCAGGTTTTGGGTGGATACACTTGGACACGCTGAGCCTTCAGCTCATTAATCCAGAGCATAACAAAATACGCCTCACATCACTGCCTCACACAGCATGGATGGTTGCAACATTTCCACAAGAAACAATTATTATTATAGAGCCCTTACCACATCCTCAGAGCACCAGCTCTCACTTTCCCTCCTTTTCTTAGTCCAGAAAACTTACCTGCTGTGATTCTCCCTGCTTCCTGTGGCTCTAAGGACACCTGACCGTGACCACAAGCATTTCATCTCAGTTTTACTAGAAATGCTGTCATTTCAGGAAATGGCTCTGTATGTATTTATGTAATTTTGTATTTAAGATATTTGCTTAAATATCATACAATATACACAATACAATATTCCTCTCAGATAGTCTGTTGTAAATCAAGCCTCTAACCATTAAATGGTATATTGCAGGACATGTTTGGTTGCAGAGGAAGGAGGTTATGTTTCTATTTTTTGTATATGGGAAGAGCAAACATTTACAAAAAAAATGGCTAGATGTTTATACGTTGGGAAACATATGATAACAGTATCCAGTTAATAAGATGCCCATGATAGCAGTCATGAATGACTGGAATAAAAGAAAAACCAACATGTAAATTGAAAACTTCACTTTTAGCCTGCCTTCAAAATGTGTCTACAGAATGTTCTGTAGGGTTTTCACAGTAAGCAGGATATGAGCCATTTCTGACCCTTATTGTCAGACCAACTGTTAAAGCCCTGGTTAGAAGCAGCACCTCAGCAAGCTGGACAGGTCTAGTTGAAATTATGGTTAGCCTACTATTAACCCATGTCCATGGTTTATGGAAATATGTATTTATCTATTTCTCTTTGTGTATTTTTGAAACCTAACATATATGTACTTCACGGAGTTATGAAGACAGGATATCTGTTGCAGTGGGGATCCTGCAACACACATATATCAAACCAGGAGTCCCGTGGAAAGGAAATATATATGGACAGACAGATTCTTGCTAGCTGTTTCAGAGATGTTTATTTCTCCAGCCGCATGGCTGGAGCTCTGCCCAGGAACTGTTCCAGTCACGGGACCAAGGGTCCTTCTGCCCGCGCAGGGAACACAAACCAACCCATGGGAACGAGGCTGAGCAGGGGCAGGGAAGCCCCGTGTCTGTGCCCTCAGGGCCCCTCTCCCAGGGCTACACGGCGGGGGAGGGACCCCAACACCTCACCCGTTTTATTTTAATAAAAGGAGAATGAAAACAACTGGATAAACATAACAAGAACAGTTTCAAGACAAAACAAGCCACCCTCCTGAGTCTTTAAATGTCCAATCAGATTCTGTGGAACATCTTAGGGCTGACAGAAGGGAGACAGAATTCTCTGAGCATGCTTTGTGGGGAAACTGAGGCAGGAGAGGGTTTAACTTCTTCCCTCCCCCTTTTCATCCCCCACTCGGCATTGGAAAGGGATTTTTGGGGAAACAATTGGCAAAAGCATGGTTTTGTGAGGGAAACCATGGGTGAAAAAACGGATTGGGAATACACTGGGGGTAATAGGACATAGGGTAAAAGGGAAAGGTGGGATTAGGAAAGGGAGACTGTAGGGGGGGCTTACAATGGAGATATTGTCTAACATGACTACGATTTTTTGCATATATACTGCCTTTTACAGGAACACCATCAGGCCCAGTGACCTGCGATGCTTGTAACCCTTTTCTCCCTAGAACAATATTAAATTCCACCACCTCTCCATCTCCCAAGCTTGGGATCCATTTTTCAGGGTTATTCTTTTTAATAGCAGTTCTATGCACGAATATGTCTTGCTGGTTGTCACACCTTGTTATAAAACCATAATTTTGCTTAACATTATACCATTTTACTATCCCTAAGGTCTTAGTTACTATGATCTTTTCCTTTTTCTGAGTGGCTGCTGTTTTCTGTCTCGCTGCGTCTTTGCTCTCTCCTTCGGTCGCTCCCGTGTTGGAATTGTCGGGGCTACTCGTGCCTGCGCGCTCTTCCCGGGGTCGCGTTCGGGGCTGTGTGGGTCGGGCCGGGCCGCGCCGCTCAGTTCTCCGTGCGTCGCCTCCTCTGGTCGCAGCTTCGCTGCCGCTGCCGGGCGCTGCACCCACGTCTCGGCCGGGCCCCCGAGCGATGACTCCCCTGCGCCCTGCTCCAGCGCACGTCTCGGCTGGGCGCGGCTCCGCTCCACCGCCACCGCCGCCCGCCGCCGCCTGCGCGCCGCCCCTCTCGGTCGGGTGTTCACGGGGCTCGCTCCACCACGCGCTGGGCTGGGCCGGGTGGGCACCGCCGGGTCCCGCCGCGCCTCGCTCCGCCGCCGACACTGCGGCTCGCGTGGCTCCGCCCGCGCGCGGGAACTGCCTCGCTGCTGCTCGCAGAGCGCTTGGTGCACGTGGCCTGGGCCGCACGGTCCCTGCGCCAGGCTTCCCTTCGCCAGGACACAGCTGACATTGCTCAACAGTCTCGGTAACTAAATAATATTCACGAAAATATTCTTCCATCGGCATATATTTTGACTCCAGTATTAACTGTGTCCAAACGGTTTTCCAAAAGCCCTTGGTAATAATTAAATCCCAAGAAACATAGAAAAAGTTCTTAAACAACCATGCCAGGAAGTGTTTCAGTTCTTTTTGAACTTGAATCAAGCTAAAATTTACAAATCGTTGTTCAAGAATCATTTTAAGTTTAAGATAAATGTCCATATGCGGCTCTGAGAGCCAAGAGTCTTCCCACCGTTCCTCCATAGTTTAGAGATGGAATAGCAAAGCAAAACCAAGAAGAGGAATCCAAAGTTTCCAGGGTTTACTCACACAAATCAGTCGCTTAGGGATCGGGGATCGTTCTGCTCTCAATTCTCCACCATTTGTTGCAGTGGGGATCCTGCAACACGCATATATCAAACCAGGAGTCCCGTGGAAAGGAAATATATATGGACAGACAGATTCTTGCTAGCTGTTTCAGAGATGTTTATTTCTCCAGCCGCATGGCCGGAGCTCTGCCCAGGAACTGTTCCAGTCACGGGACCAAGGGTCCTTCTGCCCGCGCAGGGAACACAAACCAACCAATGGGAACGAGGCTGAGCAGGGGCAGGGAAGCCCCGTGTCTGTGCCCTCAGGGCCCCTCTCCCAGGGCTACACGGCAGGGGAGGGACCCCAACAGATATCAATCTCCTTTATTTGGAAAATCAAACTTATTAAAAATTTTTATTTCTTTTGGTAACAAAATTATTCAAAATATAAAAAGTTTTTGACAAGAAAATTGAAAGGATTTCTCAAAAATTTGCTTCCCTCAAGATAACAATTTTTAATATTTTTATTTCAAATATGGTTTTTTGTATTGATGTAATGCAGGGCAAATGTGAGACATTTTGAGTCCTCACTGAAATTCAATCACATTAGAATTGAAGATATCATCAAAGAAGGAAAAATAAGGTTTTTTTGAGTTTTACCACCTTGATTTCTAGGACTGATTATTTGTGGATGAGTGGAAGGATGATATGTATATCTGTTTGTGATTTTACATATAATTACTGACACAAAGAGAAATGTTGGAGGATGTCTTATACCAGTGACATGATGTCCTAGTACATAGGTGAAACCACTTGTAATACTCAAAAGACCCTTTGAAATGATGGGATATTAGCTTGCTTTTCAAAATCTAACAGCTTGAATTATATGGACGGAGAATCAGAACTAGAGTCTAAGTCATTTCACAGAGAAATAAGGACCAAGATGTTACATGAGAAGTTCTCTGTGCTGCTAAACAGACAAGGTGCCAAATGCTGGGCTTCTTCAGGTTTCCCTCTCTGTTTGTATTTGCAACATGCATATGTGGATGTCCTAAATTTATGGTTTCAGTTGGCTGGCCTACAACTGGTATGAGGAGCATACTGAATGTAAGTGTTTAACACTCTATGTTATGGAAGTTTCTGGTGACAATTTTAGAATGAGAATGCAATACTAATTTTATTGTAATCTAGTATAAAATTACTCTTGTGTCCTTTCCATATATATAATTACCCTATTGGTCTTTTCATAAATTTTGAACAAGAAACCTCTACCTTTGACTGCTAACTGAAATTAGTTGTTGGCACACCTGCCTTTCACTGACGAAATTGAGTTTTGAATAGCTTTATGCTTACAAACTGAACTTGGCACAGTCATAAACCTGTGGGACCTGGTACCACCCATAGTGAAGGCTTTTCTGTTGTGTTGTACTTTAGAAACATTACCCAAATTAGCTCCAGAAATGAACTTTGCAGCAAGTCTTCCCTGCTTGAAGCTCAGCACATGGTAGTTTATCTCCCTTATGAAGACTGAGCCTTCATGCTGAGTGTCTGGAGGGCAAGGAGAGCATTTCCAGGTCTGAGTAAGTGGCGGAGGCATTTTAAAATGACAGATTTACAATGTGCATTAAACTTTCCCCATTATTTGCTTTGCCAAAGGAGATTTCATAGGCAGCTGCCATCGTGTGAATTCATCTCCAGCTGCTGACTCCCCAGGGAGCACACACAGCTGCTGACATACAAAATACTGTCTTTCACTGCTTCTGTCCCGTTACTCTGCTTCCTCCAGCCCTCAGCAGTGGCTGTCATGGGATCCTCCAGCAAGGCAGTGACAACCAGCAAAAAAAGACATATTGTGAAGCAGAAGTCGCTGCACACAACATCATTACTGCATACCCACATAAACAGGAACAAAATTAAAATTGCTTCACCTTGTACAAGGCTGGAACTCTCCATTACACCATCTGCAAACACACCCATGACATCCTGTGCTACATCACACTCTCCTCACCCATTACTTCTGCCTTGATAACCACCCATTGCTTTGATAATGATTCCAGCTCCCTGCACAAGCTTTCCTGGAATCCCCAAATAATCAATGGTGGGGGTTTAAAGTCAGATAGCAGTGAGGCAAGAGAAACGCATTTGGGAAGATAAAATGTATTATGGCCCATCAGTTGAGTGTGGCCCCACACTCTTGAGCAACTTTACCATCATAAATAAACAAAATAGAAGTGAAGGCAATAGGGGAAAATATGCACGAACGTATTTTTGGAACGTGGTCTATGTTTTCCCTTCATAATTCAGCCCCATACTGATAAGACTGATAAGATCTTTAAGTTCCCACCAGCCCCTCTGCTTGAAGAAACCTTGGTTTCAGCGAAAATATGTGTGTCTGGGGCTTTTCCACATGGAATATTAGGTATTTATTCAGTGTGTGCCATCAGTTTAGTCAGAACATAGGGTGGCACTTCGGTGCAGAGAGCTGTAGAGCCTGAGATGGGCAGCCTCATGTCCTGGCAGTCGGACTGCAAAAGGCACAGGCATTTCCTGGTGTCATAAATTTCTGAACATTACAGGATTAGGGAAAGGACTGGAAAAGAGTCACAGGTTTCTTGGCAGGATCAAGGCATTTTATAACTATGCTACCAAAAGATAAAAACCCTTTACACCTTTTCCAGGCCATGGTTCCTGCTCTTGGTGGTCGCAGGTGGGACTCAGAGAGGGACTTCCCTCAGGCAGCAGTACTGTCTTCTGCAGCTTAAACCTCCATGGGCAGGGCATTCACACCCCAGTGTTCACAGAGATCCAACTGCTGCAGCACTGTTTACATCTGTGACTCCTAATAATTTCAGTTGATCTTAGACAACAGTTAGTCAGCTACCCCTGGACCTCGGGCCCAAGGCTCAGGTTGCTTTGGGTGTAATGAGCTGTGAAAATGTGAGCCCAGGGCCATGGATCCTAATGCCTACAGACACCCACCTAATCCAAAGTGCAGCTGAGGAGTATAACCCAAACCTGCCTACAATGGATGCCATTTAAACAGCACAGGTCTGGATGGCAAACCACATGTGGAATACACATGGTGACCTGCTCTGCCTTCTAGTAGATGGCCCACCCCAGCTCCCACAAATCCAATGGAAATTTTTCCATTACTGCAGTCAGTGCCAGTTCAAGACATTTGGCCTTAGTGATAGGTTTCTTGCAAATGAAAATTCATCTGCTTTGTCTTGTTTTTTGTGTTCAGAGATTGTGCTGCAAATGATAAGGTATGAAACCAGCAACAATTTAGCAAAGCTATAAATAATGCCTCCCAGTAAAAGATTTTGTTCTTTCTTTTATGCATTTTTCTACTGAAAATCAGTGGTTTGTAGTCAAAAGTTAATAAATGTACCAGCTTTAAGCATCTGGAGAAATCATAGTCCAAAATAAATTGTATGCTTTATGTATTGTTTAGCTCTGGTGTGGTCACTTGATTCCTGAGGAATGAACACATTCTGTGTGTGTAGGACAAACTCTTCACCCTAAGAATGCAATCTAGCAAACACCAGCTGTCTAGGGTTTTAGCCAACAGAACAGGAGAAAAAAAAACAAACTGGAAAGCTGTATTTACAGCTGCATTAGCACTTAATAACATGAATTTCTTTCAGACTCAAGAACAAAACTGACCTTTAAGAGTAGCAAACTTGGAATATAAATGCAAAACACAGCCTGATTCTGAAAGCTCTGATAGAAAGCAGGTTTTATTCTTATAGTGCTTGTCAAACCTTGGACTTGGAACCACAAAGCTCTTTGCTTGCAGAGCTTTTCCAGGCAGACAAATCTGCCTGCTTTGTGCAGTTTGAAATGACAGCGCAGCTCGTGCAATTCTTTTAAGCAGTGAAAATACACCCTAGACTGCAAGATTGTGTCACAGATAAAGGACGTCCCTCTTGCATTGTTTTTCTTTTTCACAAGGATGCTAAGGGTATTTAAATGCTCCAGGCTCATGCACATATGGTCACTTATTGATTGACTCTCTAGATCCAGTTACACCAAGTGACATTATATGCTCTCCTCCCTAATTACTAAATGAAATCCCCTTGGGCTGCAACAATTTCCATATCAAAGTGGGTGGTTCATGCATAAATATAATGACTGGAGCTGAAGCAATTCTTTGAAAAGCAGTGGCATAAGGCCAAAGGCCATTTCCTCCAATTAAATTAGGTAATTTAAAATCAACTTTGATCAGGGGCTGTGGTCATAGAGGTGTGCCAGGTAGTCTGAGTTACTTGTCAGAAAGAACGTTGTTTGTGTATCTCCTCTGTTGCAGTCGTCTGGAAGCCAGAAAAGGTGGAGAAAGCAGTTCCGTGGGAGCAGATCCCCAGGAACATAACAAGGTCAATGATCATTCAGGTGTATCTGCCAGAGTCAAGCAACTTCATTATCACTGCAGCCTTTCATCTGTCCTGCTCTGTCCTTTCATTTGCCTCTTCCCTGCCTTGCTGACCTAGAAGGAGGCCATCATTTGTATATCTGACCAGGGCCAAGAGCAGAGGACTGGCCTGGGACCTCTAAGTGCTGTCACAGTGCAGTATGAGAAGCAGCTCCACTCACAATACTTGCTGTGTTTAGGGCTACCCAGCACTAGAGAGAGAGTTTTGGGTTTTATCTTGGAATTAATCTTTCATGTTGCTATGTGTATCATGGGATCTACCTTCAGGAGAACTGTCTCTTCAATATGTTGCATTTCCCTCTGGATGCCTAAATCAAAACTCCCACTTGACCTACTTCCTGGCCACAATCAGCTAAGTGTCATCTGCCCACAGGTGAGCATAGCAGTCACCTAAGGTCTTAGGAGTTTTGAGGATTTCCACAGCAGGTATTATTTTGATTAAAAAAGTATGAATATGTAGTTGTTCTCAGATTATGTACAAGCCCAGTTAAACACATCCAGAGGAAGAATCCTCTCTTCCTCCCTTTTCAGTCACAGGTCATGGCCTGACTCAAATGCCAATTGCTCCCCAACCGGAAGAGATTTTATTGGCTCCTTTCAACCAGATTGAGATTAGCTCTCTTGTTGCATCTTGAGCAGGGGTATCTAAATACCTCGTGCTGATGTTTTTTTGGCTTTGCATGGGAAAAAAAAGAAAGGAAAAAAGAAAGGAAAAAAGAAACCTCAAAAGACTCAGTTGCACAGTGTTCAGGATTGTCACCTGACAGACAAACCAACTCTCTTTGAACATTTAAACCTCCCTCTTGTACTGATTGCACTGAAAATCCAGCCCAGAGCTTCCTTCTAGTTCATACTACACAGAGCAGACCAGTGTTGTGGCCTGAGACACGCTGTTGTTGCTCAACACCTCTTGCTCAAGAGGGAGGATTGATAGCACCAAATCCTGAATGAATGAAGCAATGAGATCTGCATTAATGTGACACCTCCTTCTGCAATAATTTGAAACTTACTCCTGCAGAAAGTGTGTTAATGTTTATTTGAAAGCCCTTTGACCTCACTGAGGTATTATGTTCCTCAGTGTGTTGGGCAATAAACACCTGTATCAATATTACCTTAACAGAGAAGTGTTTTCTCTGTATCAGTTCTCTTATTTTTTTTTCTGTGTTTTTTTCCAACACATGGGCTGCAAAAAAAAATCTGTTTGTACATTCAGATTTAAAACTGGAGGCAAAAGGGAACCTGCTGCTATTTTACAAACATGCAGCTACATCCATGGCTATGGCTGAACTGTGGTCAGCTTGCTCATCTCACCGGAAATCACCGTGCAGTGGTAGGATGCACCTGCAGGCTTTACAGCAGTCAGCTAGCACACAACAGCAAAGTCCAAATCATCTTCCCAAGCCTAGTTATAAACTATTGTTTGTTTAAAAGCAGAATATGAGGACTGTATAGATATACGTTGTGTTTATTTGCTATAACTCATTTTTCAGCAGCTTGAACCCTTTTTTTATCTTTGTGGGAAGGCCAGTATGAAATGTGGGGTCAGTGGTGATAAGAGAAGCTGAGCATATTTGAGGTTAAATGTCCTTTGAGACTTGCATTTTCATTTCAGCTGTTGCTATGCATGTGTAGCTGTCCACAGACCAGAGTGTGAGATCTGGAATGACATACTCATTTTGAATTGCAACCAATTTTCTGACCAGCCAAATGAAAATATAAATTCAGGCTGTGCTCAACTATGTCTGCAGCTCTGCCATGTTAATTAAATTACATGTTTCTTTAGTCAGTGGACCCAAGTGAGTTACAGACAAACAAGCAAAGAAAAACACAGAACCACCCTGCAAAGACAGTTAGAGAGATCCAGGGTCAAGATTTGTGGCAGCAAGAAAAATTAAACTGCACAACTAGTAGAAATTCCTTTATTAAGGAAGAAAAAATAACCTTCAGAGGTACAAAGCCCTAGTACATGTCAAGTAGCTGTAACCTATGGCAATGGAAGGGATTTTTAAAATTTACATTAAAAAAAAATATCCTTGAAATAACTCACTATTTAGTTAGCAGTGCACTGTTAATAGTTTCTAGTTCAGGACTGAACTGTAGAACTATCTCATTTTACAATTTTTAAGTGTGGAGGCACACTGTAAACCCAAATTTTAAGTAGTCTCTGATCAACAGTAAGAAGAATGTGAGCCATATGCTCGTTAATGTAATGCTGCATGTTCTAGCACCATCTAGCTGACTTTAAAGGCAACTTCAGGACAGCAAACAGGTCCCAACTGCTGCAATTCATCAGAGGGGCAATAATGGTGTTGCTGTAGCTGATGGACTAAACAACATGGTCACAGTACAGCCAGGGTTACGAATTCATCCATGTCTCCTCGTTTCGTTTAGGACTGCACCCATTCCTGAAAAAAATGTGGTTCTTCCTACAAGGGGGAACATCTAGTGAAGAAACTGTTTAGCAACCTTACTAATCACCCAGAGTAGAGGAAATAATCCAGGGCTCTGGGGTATGGAGATGATGGAGAGGAATAAAGTCATCACAGTTATGATGGAGATTTATCAAATAAAATCAACGTCCGAGTGCATTTTAATTTCTGCATAATGTCAGAATGTGTAGGAGATAATTGAATTCTAATTTTGGGTTTTGATTTTTTCTTAATATTACTGAGACCATTTTTCTCCTTTTTTTTTTTAATATATATTCTGAATATTTTCTCATTGCTATGTGTTTGTAATAATCTAAGTTTGTATATGGCAACTATGGCCATAGTAACCTAAAATAAATAACACAGAAAATAAATTTTCTTCTCAGTGATTTGGAATGAGTTTATGAAGAGAGTTTATAGGTCTCCCTTGATCAGGTGGTGAGAAAGATTTCCAATTCAGAACACCCTGGACACAGGAAAAGGAGACTGAGCATGATTCTCAGAAAGCTAAATCCCACAGGTCCTATTCAGCCCTCACTCATCCAAGCTGAGCAACGTCAGTAGGAGTTTTCACTAGGAATCTGGCTTAAGGAACTGAGAAAGGGACTACACTGGACTGGGCTGCAATTTAATAAAGTTTTCAAGGAAATGCTTTTTAGACCTTTCCTAGGATGTGTGGATAGGAATTGCTAGATTATGAGTGCATTAGCTAAGGAGTTTATGACATTGCATGAAACTCAGGGTATTTTGGCATAAACTGCCTTGACTTTGATTCTGGTTCTTTCATGAATTATTTATTTTCTGCTTTTTTCCAGTATCTAAATTTCAAGTTGAAAGTATATTACACCTTGTTTAGTGAAATAAAGGTGTGCAGCATGCTGTAAACATTCAAGAAACTATTCTCCCATTTTAGAGCTGAAAATGAGCACTGCCAAGCATTATTTGCAAATCAGAGCTCCTGGTTGATGCATCAACCTTCCAAGTGCTGTGCCCTTCTTCAGGATGCTGGTATGACCCAACTCTGTGCAACTTAGTGCTCTGTCCTCATAGAGGGACTTGAAATAATGGCCTAGACCCAATAATTGCTTTGCAAAATTCTGGTGATGAAAAGCAGCTGTGAATTGACTTAATCAACCGGTTAAATGGTGTTTATGACAGTCTCAGCTTTCTGGGACAGCACAGAGTAGTCTGAGTAAACCAAAGGAGGCCCAGAGTTGCCAGTCTGAGGCAGAGGAATGGGGACTGCACCGTTTCCTTCTCTTCCCACACTGACAGGGCAAAATCTGATGTAAACAGGGCCGGGGCGATGCAGCATCTGGCATGGCACGACACTGTCTGCCACACTCAGCTCTGCCTTCACAGCCAGGAACAGCTCAGTCAACAGCAGTTACTTCAGAGGTTTCCCTCGGAGTGAGATTTATTCTTGGCACCCCAACCTGAGTGCTCTCAATGCAGGAAGGCTTGTACCATTTCCAAGATTTCTGCTGGCTGAATTTACAGTTGGCTGGAGGATACAGGGGAAGTTTCTGTTCAGCTTATATGGTTTTCGCCATCGTGTCATTAGCTCCTTTCAAAATAACAGCTTGCCTTCTTGACAGGAACGAATAAACTGGCAAGGCAATTCTTTCTTTGTTAATCTCTAGCTGGTCTCCAGCAACACTGGAAAATGAACCGTCTCTAAGTCCATTTAGGGCTCCTTGGCCAGTGTGTGCTGCTCTACAAAAGCCCCTCTGCAGGGAGATGACTAGCATTCTCCAGAGGGTCAGGTGGTTACCAAATGACACCAAACATCATTCCTTACTTCTGGAGCCTTGGATAGCTCACCAGGCATGGTATTCTCTGCTTTAACCATTTCCTGTTAGCTCAGACATCGCTAGGTGGAAGGCACAGCACAGGACAGATCCATGCATAGGAAAACCCATATATAGGTAAATATCACTAATCTTTCTAATCCTTAGAAAACTTGCAAAGGGAAAAAAGCTCCTTTTTGTCCCATATCTGTGAAGGAGACACCTAGATTTGTTGCTATAATAATAAAAGTCATCTTCCTCTTTTGTGGAAAAGGCTTTTAATCTTTCCCTCCAAAGAAAGCAGCCTTAGGAACAATTTTTGTTCTCACTGTTTTGGGTAGCATGGAATATTATTTTTATTATTGTAACTGAGTTACAAAATAATTTATCCTACAGGTAATTTAACTGAAGGTGTTTAAGACTGGCAATCTGAAAAATAGATCTGAATAACATAATCTATTGATATTTTTTATCTATGTCCTTTGCTTTATGTCAAGTTCTCCAAAACAAAGTCCTTTAGCTAGGGTACTGTTAGTGTCAGGTGTGGAATAAAGAACACTCTGCAACATGAATTTAGTGCTGAAAAAAACAGAACAAAATATTATTTTAATGTTTCTTCAGTGTGAACATATACATGTAGCTAGTAGTCTAGTTACAGGCCTAGTTCTTAAGCTTAAAAGCTACAAACACCTTGGAGGTGTTTTATACTTCTTGTATTTTGTTTCCTAACTGACACTACAAGGCAAAGAAACTTGATGAAGCAAATAAAGTGCAGCATCTTTTGAAGATTATAATAGGCAATGTATTTCAGAGTATTGGTGTGAAAAGTGGTTGTAATGAAAACAGTTAAATTAAAGTGGGATTATTAGCGTGAATTCAGCTGAGGAAAGGAAAAGGAATAAAGAAGAGTCCATACAGAGGAGGAGGAGTAGAACCGTAGAAGAAGAAGAGCTTTTGGAGGCGGAAATGGCTTAATTTTTAACCAAAATAGAGGGGGGCTATTGAAAGGGCTCAACTGGAATCTCATTGTGAGCAGTGAAGGGATCTTAGGCTTGGTGAGCTTTGACCCATGGGAAAATTGGGCTTTCAAGGCTAATTTAAGAACAGTATTTTTCTATCATGTAACAACATGCAGTAGTGAGGAAATGTTCACAGTGTTCATGAAAGGACCATGGCATGTTCCATTGCTGTTTATTTCTGGGGTCTTGTTCTTCTCTCTCAGTCATTTTGAGCAAAGACTTACAGATATGACAAGTTTTTTTTCCAAATATTGAATCAGCTAATGAAATTTCTTGGGAAGATATCATAGGCAAAACTGTATGTAATACAGCTTTTACTGAGGTCTTATTATACAAAAAGCCTGAAAGCATGCCCTGGACATCATATCCTAAGTTGTCAGCTTGAAAAAATATAAACTGCTTTGCTCTTAGGGGCCTTTGAAATGCAGGCAGGGAGGACAGATACTGGAAAAAAGACTACTGCAAAGAGCCAAGGAACAGCAGCTATCCAAAGGGTTGTGAACTTAAGGTTAAGCAAATGTATTTTTTTTTATTCTTTCCCCATGCTGCATGTTGCTGTACAGGCTAGAAAACAATCTTTTTTATCAGCTCTCATTTACCACAGACAACAATAATGGCCATTTTTTAATTTGACTTTTTTTTCCCCTAAAATCCTTTGGAAAAAAATATATGTCTCTATAAAATGCTGGATATGTTGAAATCCGTTGGCCTAAACTGTCTTGAACGTGGAGCTCAGCAAACATTGAGGTTCATTTATAAGGCCAGCGCATGAGGCTGTTCGTTTATAAGGCATTCAAATCAGGAATAATGAAGCTGATAGAGTGCTAAGAATACACAAATGCTGTTTGCTTTGTAAAGCCGTATATGGAATCCAATAATGAGTCCTGGGATACAGGACAGTCTATCACTGTAGAGTAATTATTTGTTGACTGCTGAGCCAGCTGTGTTGAATTTGCTTCTTGGAGTGTTCAGAAAGCCAAAGCATCTTTAAATCTCAGTCTTTAGTTTAGATTAGACATGCTAAATGATGGCACATTTTTATTACTTACACTGTGCTAGTCCTCCTGATGCTAAAAGGAAATTCTTGTTGAGATAGTACAGAACAAGGTAAGTTAGAAAGGAGAGTGAATAGAAGAGCTTTTGTTTACTGATTATGTCTTTAAAATGCTCTTAGAGATGGTAACTGCAATACCTACAAGCTGTTGATGTCTTGGGACTGTGAGGACTGATTCTCCATGTGGAAAAAGAAAAGGACATACACTAATGTTAAAGAAAGGTAAGTACTGCATGGAAAGAAAAGCTCCTCTGTATGCAGGTAGCTGTATGTATGCACATATGTCTAGGACCTGCTGCTGAGTATCTGTGTGTAGTTTTACTTGGCCTCATAGCACACAAAATCACTTCTCCCCAGAGCACCTTGGGGTGCCATGAGAAGGGCTTAGCAAACCACTTGCAGTGCAAAGGGTAAAGAAGCTCTGGTCTCCTGAGACCCAGCCCATTGCTTTAGGCAAAAGTCACAATACCACAACCTGTTTTCTTACAGCCTGCACCACAGAATTACATCTGCTGACTTAATTCTGGAGGCAACAATTAATTCCAGAGCCAACAATTAATTCCAGAGGCAACAATAATCCGGTAGCATTGGGAGTCACACCAGTGTTGGCAGTCCCTCCCGTGCAGGCAACATTTTTCACTGGTTGCCCCTGCGCTTCTGTGGCTGCCTGGAGGAACCTGAGCTTCACACTGCTCAGTCCTGTGAAGAAGTGCCTGAGTTCTGCATCCTGCATTTACTCAAAGAGAAGCCTTAGAAATGTCTTGCCACCAGAAGGGAGACCTTAGAAAAAGCAGTAGCTCCCAATGGAGGAAAAAAGAAGTGATCTAACAGACATTTGAAAGACAAGGGAGAAGTGTCAGACCCTCAGAGTTCTCACATCTGATGTCCAGAGAAGTCCCATGTCTTTTGCCACTGCTCAGAGCCAAGGAATCAAAACCCTAAGTGCTGAACCCTGCAGGAGAGGGCAAAAAAAGTCAGGGAAGAAGATCAGCAACAGACAATTGAGCAGGATGGACAGAGGATCAGACATGGGAAAGCTTTCTCAGCGTATAAAACTCTGTAAATGTCCATCTGTTTTGGAACCTTATCCAAACATTTCCTACAGCATGTGGGAGTGCTTGAAAACTCAGCTTCTGACCCAGATTGGTCTGAGTGCTGAGCAGGTAACTATCCAACATCAGCACATCTAGGAACCAGCCAGCACGGAAATCCTGGAGTGAGGTCATTTTATCCACTCACACCTCATAAAGCCTTACAGCAACATATCTATCTGGGAAATCAAAATCCGTGTTTAACGATTCAGAACCTTGTTGTGAAGGTCAGTATTTGTGACATTTAATTTTCAATTATTATCCCAAAGAACCGAGGAGGACCTATGCTTTCTTGTTAAAACCCATCTGGAAAAAGAGCCAGTAAGAAGAGCAGCAGTAACACTGCTTGGATGATAGCTGCAGGAAAAAGGAGCATACTGTAGGTGTCAGGCAGGTTATTTCACTCCCAGCACAACCCAGGAAACTGGGAGAGATCTGTGACTCCCTGTGGTGCAGCCCCAGCAGCCTGTCCTCCCTGCAGAGATGTCTGAAGAAGGCCAGGAGTCTCAGCTGAGAGAATCAGGATTTCACAGAATGTGCTTTTGTCTTTTCTTTTTGGTGTTTTTTTTTCTTTGTTTTGGTTTTTTTTTGGCCTCAGTGTAATAAAAGCAAAAAGCATTTACGCTTCATTCCCCTTTTTTAGTCAGACATTTCTGATTTACTTTATGCTCCTAGGAGAAAACAAATTTTTTTCTTCTCCTTTTTTATGATGAATAAAAGTTAACCTGCTTTTTCACAAGATGCTTACATGGGATGATTTCTGAAAGAATTAATCTCTGACTCCTCATGAGTTCCTTGATATCTCTGTGACTGGGGGTTCAGTCCAGAGCAGGGCTTGGAACTGACCAGCTACAATAGCTGATGCTCCAAATATTTTCTTGAACTTATTTAGAAAATCTATAGAACTGCTTTCCAGGTTCTTTTTAAAAATAAACAAACAAAAAAAGATCCTTTTTTTTATGCACATCCATAAGGGGGAAACCAACAAATTTTTAAGATGTTGCAACACACTTTATTTTGTCGGGCATTTTAGATATTCAATTAAATAGCACTATATTAAACTACATTTTGTTCTTTCTTACACACTATATGATGCATATTCACTGTCATGACAGTTTCATCATGCTAGGAACTTATACACATACCTACACTTTTAAAACCAAGATTTTCTTAATGAAACACGCATATCTACAGTAATAACAATTGCAAAGAACACAATGTTAGGTCAAGATTTCAGCAAACTTTACAAACTACACAAAATAAAAAGCAAAAATAAAAATAGCAGTACACAGTGAAGTTCTTGGCAGAGAACATATCTTTACATTTGGTGAAATTATGCCTAGAAATCATTTTACTTTTGCATTATTTTAAGGAATAAAATTATATACATTATTTAGTAATCCTCAAAATAGGAAGTATTAAATAGCACAAATAATATTACAGTCTTAAGTTTTGGTGTTACCTACAGTAGAGGAGCTACTTTAAACAAAAATTGCAGTTTGTCTATTCTGTACATTTAAGGCCAAACACTCAGCTGGTATCAACCCCAGTAGCTACATGGACAGCAAGGAAGTTACATTAGTTTATACCAGCTGAGCATCTGGCTCCTGACTTCTCTATACATGCGGGAAGGCTCCTAAAGCATGGAAGCTTGGACCGGTTACACACTGACAGAAGCTTATTATATTTATATACTGGAGTTCTCATGCAGCAGGAAAAATGTTAGTTTAAGTATAATCCCTTAAACAGTCATACCATAATAATGGTATATGAAGCAGCTTTAAAAATATTATTTTATAATCATATGAAACTCTGAGCTATGCAGATTTTTTTAATGGAATCCCTTATTGCCAATATTCTATTAGAAAACAGTGTAACTGTAATTTCTGAGGCCTAATGGGGCCCTATTAAAATATCACTGTACCTAACCACTTAAAGGGCAAATTGTACCCTGAAATACCCATTAATCGCTGTATTCCATCTGGAAGCAATTATGATCCTCACAATAGACGTTAGTATCACACTAACTGCAGTGAATCTGCTGGGGAGATAGGAAGAGCATGGCAGCATACAGAGAATATCCACTAGTGTCATTCCAGGAGGTAGTTCTATTTCATGGCACCCAATTTTTGGTTTGTCACTTACACACTTCAGAAGTCAGTCATACTCAGGGAGAAAAAAAAAAAAAAAAAAAAAAAAAAAAAAAGAAAAAAAAAAGAAAAAAAAAAGAAAAAAAGCAGCCAGATTCCTCCAGAATTTGCTTTGCTAACGCTTGGGGCCAAATTCAATCTCATGGAAGTCAGAGAAAGTTTCCTGATGGTTTCCATAAGAAGGACCTTAGTTATCAACAGCTAACTATTGCAGAAATATGCATTTAGGCCTTGAGTAAGGAGAACACTTAACTAGATGGCAATATATGAGCAGGCTGGCCCTGCCATGCAAGCAGTAAACACACAAATTAAATTCAAAGAGCTCCCACCAGCATCAAAGGGATTTAGAAACTGCTTAAATGGTGTGATCAGGGCTCATTTCCCAGCTATCCTTCATGAGGTGGTGATAAAGTGACAATCCAACTAATGGCAGGTAAATATCATCGTTACCTCCACTGCACTAGATTGAATTCACTTACGTCCATTGCTCTAGATTTAATTCACACAGGCACAAACCCAGAAGTGTTCCCCCATGCCCTGTAGAGTTACTCCCAGAGTATTCTAATAGAAGCTGAATTTTAACTTAACATAGCTTTTTTTGAGCTGAACATCAGTTTATATTTTTGATTAATGTCATAAATAATTGTGATTTTTCTAAGGTGCTCATAAGTTTTTAATCCCTGTTACTGTTTTGAACAGACTCATTGGCTTCCAGAACACTCTTAAACAGTAAAAGGATTGATGATCTGTCCCTCTTTTTGGCATTAGTGCTGCTCAAAAAAAAAAAAAGTGATTGCTTTTCAGAGGATGGCTTGGTGCATACTCCCCCAATTTTCAGCAAAACTTGCTTCATTAGACCTGACAGCTGCTTCTTAAACAAAAGATTTCTGTTTGAACATGCCTCTCAAGTGATACTTTTTGGTTTTTGACCCAAACCCATTTTTCAGTTTTATTTTTCCCTCATTCTTTTTTTTTTTTCTTTTCTTTTCCTGATCTGCTTCTCAGCAGAGAACTGAAAATTGGAGCAAATTGGGAAAATAACATCGAAAAGAAAAAGGGTAGAAAGACTGGAAAATGGGAATGGTTTTATTAGAAAATTCTAGTTAAAATACCTGCAACTTTGAGAAAACAGTTGAAAAAATAATGTTTTAAAATTTTCAATGACACTTATGACTTGTTTCCACATTATAGACCAGCTCCAATTTAATCATGGAACAGAATAAAGATAATCTATATTTTTTATTTCTGAATAAGTATTATACAGTGTATCTACATTCTGTCCTTTGAAAAGAAATTGGAGTGCAATCCTTTGAAAAGTAGCTAAAATACCTAAGTCACTTAGGTGTTTTTCAAAATTGTATGTATAATGAACATTCTCATGTTACCTTTGTGCCGCTTATAAAGCTATGTAGTGTTATAGGACACTCTATTTTAATAAAAATCAGTATGAGAAGAGACATTTTAAGTTACATTCCAAAACTCATTAATTTATTACAACTCATACTATGCACAATAATCAGTGCTTACTCTGATAAATTCTTTGTTTTTCTTCTGTTTGTTCCTTCATTTGACCTCTGAGAATGAACCATTTCTACTACACTTTACTTGCTTCCTATCTGCATGCATTCACATGATTTGATCGATGAGTGAAAGCTGTAAACCCAATATTGAGCAGTAAACAAGAAGAAACTCATGTTCTTAAATGCAGTGCAAGGAAATCTTAGTACCATCCTACTTTGAGCATGCATCTTAACCCGGATTCTTTCACTACCAGTCTAGTTGGTACAGTTCCAGAGTTGCAAGGCAATGCACTGATTTTGTAAAAATGTCTATTCATCTGGAATTAAATACTGAGGTGTTAAATGTGAATCTGGTTTAAGATGAATAACCAGCGCTGCTTCTAGGACAGAGCCCAGCCTAGAGTCATTAAGCATCTAGTAAAGAAAATGCTCTGAGTTATTTTCTTTAGTTAGGTTACACTGCATTTAATTGGGAAACAGACCTTTTATGAGGCTTTCTGGATTTTCATTTAATTTTTTATCAGATTTGCACAAATTTGTTCTCAATAGACAAATATAAGCCCCCTACACTGAGGACAAAAATATTTATTACTATAAAATAAGATTAAGATCCAGGTAATTGATTCCTTCTATTTCTGCTTTTTCTGCTATTGATAAGGGCCTTTAGTTTGCTGTAGTCCCCTCTCATCTTCTGGGATTCTTCCCTCTGGTGACCTGCCTGCCTGCTGTCTTTGCAGTACTGGTTAATCATCTGCATTTCGGAGTGGCTGAAAGCCCCCACAAAGTCCTTGGGGTGGAACTGCAGCGCTCGTACCGAGCTGGCCCAGGTCCAAGGGGACCACTTATCAGTCATGACAGCCACCATCTCTGAATCCAGCACTTTGAAATTGATCTTTGCCAGGGTCTGCTTGAAGCTGTTCTCTGTTGCGATGCAGTGGTAAAGTCCCCGGTCGCTGTCCTGCACAGAGCGGATGAGGAGCCCATGTGCAGTTGCTATGATCCTCTCGTTCAGCTTGACCTAGAGACCAAAAAGGCAGGGGAACTTTTTAGGGAGGGCTATGGAACAAGAGAGTATTGGACCTTTTGCTAAGTCTCACTTCAAACATGACTTTCTTAAAGTTATTATATTTTTATATATTTATCTTCAAGAGACCACCAATATTGCTACTGTTAGGAGAGAGCTTACCTCAAGGAAGGCAAATGTTGCTAAAGAAAATGACTTAACTATTTTTATTTCTTATGTTAGAATAAATTTGATAAGGATGAAGACAAAGATGAAAATCTGGAAACCACATGAAATAAGAGGTTTTGTAATGTTCAAATAATAGAGTTGAAGAAAAGAACTTTTATTTGCCCTGTTGCATGCCTGAGAATATCTCTCTTAGCATCAGAAATTGCTGCTGAGACTCAGTGGGGGAAAGGTGCAAGACCAGGGAGGCTAATTTGGCATTGGACTCAAGGTGGCTTCTGGTTAAATATTTTGACTTTGAGCAGGTTCCTGCTGAAGAACTCTATCTGCTCTGCAGAGTCTATAGCCTTGTATAAATATTATCATCACAGTGGTCTCAAGTGGGACTTGGCTTTCTGTTAACCAGGAGCACCGGTATTCTCCTATTTCCTTTCTGGCTTTGGACTCTGTACTATCCCAGGAGATGACCACATCATCTGAAGGAAGCAAGTTACCACAGCTTGTTATCATCCAATTATAAATGAATGTGCAGATGTCCCTTTGCCTATCAGTGTGAATTAAAAATTGCTAGTTCAATCCATCCTGAAACGAAACCACTGCTGGTATTTTTCTGAATGGTTTTTCTATTTTGCTACTGGACTTTGCATTATACTTGGTTCTCTTGGGCACTAATTTACTTATTACAGTATTCTGCTATTGTAAACTTTTGTAGAAATTGTGGAAGATTTCCAGAAATCTGAGAGCTTGAAAACTAATTAACGCTTTGATTGCTTTAGTCTGCCCATTGTACTTTGAAACTGCATTGATTCTAATACAGATACTGAACATAAGAACAAAAAAGGGAGATGTTCTGCTGAAGCAATGGATTAAAGAACTGCACCTATTGCCAAGACATGGCTTGAGTCTTTGAATAGTGAGAAAACTCAGTGAGACATTTGTGAGTCCCCTCTGTTTTTGGAAAATGGCCTGATAGGAGAATAATGCTTTTTCAGTATTTATAACCTATCAACAGACACCACATTACTTAAAAGTTCCTTTTGAAAGATGTTTCTTTTTATTCATATAGTAAGTGCCTTGGATTTGAAATGGATTTTTTTACCCTTTTACATTACTTAAGGAAGGCACATTCCCCATAAACAATCATACTGTATGTTACAGTGCTGAAACTTGAGAGCCTTAGAGAGTGCAGTAATGGAAAATGTGATTGCACCATGGTGAGGAAATGCTTTTGTCAATACGTGTTAGCCTGGACTAGTTTTTTGCTAAAGAAACCTTTCACATTTCTCCCACTTTTGCCTTTATCCCTTCAATAGCACAGAGGATCTACTGCATGCTGACTTCTTCCTGAACTTTATACAAGTTATTGTATGTGTGCCTATTTCCTTTAGATCAATAAGAAGTTCTGAGTGCTGCAAACATTCAGTTTGCAATTAGCAAGGTGTGAAGCAAAGATTCTTTAATTTTCTGATAGCTGTTCTGGTCTGACAGAAATCACTGGGGCTGAGGGTGAAGTCCCGGCTGTACTGAAAGTCTGCACTTACTCATATGAGTAAATGCTGGTCACTGTCCTGCATCCACACAAATTCTCCAGCTTCACTGTAGGCAGACACCCTGATAAAAACACAAACTGTCCCTCGCCTCTGTGTGGGGAGGGAATGTGATTCTCCTGACTGAGAATCC
This sequence comes from Corvus cornix cornix, assembly GCF_000738735.6. NCBI lineage: Eukaryota > Metazoa > Chordata > Aves > Passeriformes > Corvidae > Corvus > Corvus cornix. The sequence continues at coordinate 10,050,717 of NC_047057.1, read as the reverse complement.
TCCAGAGCTCCTGCTCACATGACTCACCTCTTTCCTCCTGTCATTGTCTTTCTGTAGCAGCCATTTAATAGAAGCCTGAGGAGATTTAGGTGTGCATTCCAGAAAGGTGGTGTTGTTTTTTACTCCATACTGAACTATTTCTGCAGCATTTCTGTATGCTAGAAAGAAAGAAAAAAAAACCGTTCAGGATATTTTGAATGGTGATTTGATTAAGAAAACACAAAACTGTTTGAAATATAGATTAAATGAAGTATGCCTGATTCTGATATTTGCCAAAAATAATTAATTTTTGGGAAAAAAATTCAAAGAAATTAAATAATATGTGAGGAAGTCCATTCAGTTTGAAATACCAATTTTCAGAGTGACATGGTCTGTTCTGAGAAATTAGGACACCTATAGGCTGGTAAACTTTGCTGATGGGGTAACTGAGCTCAGGGATATTTTTCTGTGAAATTGTCTCATTCTTTACTACTCCAAAAGAGAATGAAGGATTTAATATATTTCTTCACACTTCACCATTTATGAGTTGGAGCAACATGGTTGTATGACCAAAATAAAGCATCATTCCCTAAAGAGGGCTCCAGCTACTCCAGCTGCTTGCAGCATCCCAGGGAGGAGAGAGGGCAGGCTGGGCTCCTGCTCCTCTGCTTCTCTTCCAACACAAGGAAGGGACTTGGCTCTCAACCTGAAATGTGATGAATATGTAGACAGGCCAGCAACAGAGAGAAAGACAGATTTATAGCACTCCAGCAACACCTGGGCAAGTGCTAAGCATATGTCATCACTTAGACTTGTTGTGTCCCTTTATAGTCTCGACAGATGAATAATTGGCAGTCACCAGTAGGAACTTCTGGATGCTTATTGCTTGGCCCAAATCATAGTATTTGTTCTGAAAAAAAAGCGCCTCCAGATTTAAGAACTTGCCTCATATATGAAATATAATTTTTTTGGTTTTTTGAGAAAGGAATAATGGATACCAAATAATATGAGAATTGCAAATACCTAGAGGTCTACATGTCTAAAATCTAACTGTTTTTGCACAGTTCTAAGACTGGTTTTCCTCAGACTCTACTTTAACTCCCATTCTTTTCAGCTTCTTTCATCAACTGATATGTGAAATTGAAATCCATTCTTCTGAAGGAAGGAGACTTTGCCTGGTTCTAGTCCTTCAGCACATTTAGGAAGTTGTACCAAAACAAATTCTAACTTTTAGGAGAATAATGTGGAAATACTTTGCATTCAAAATGCATTTCTGTAATGGCTATAAGGGCTAACACAAATATAATGGTATTAAACAGACATGAAAAGCAGTCATACAAGATTCTTGATGATTTACTTAAAAATAACAATGTGCCAAAAATCTTGAGTTTATACATGCTAAGAGGTCTACAATGTTTAAAGACTTCAATTCAGCATTTCGTTTCTCTATGAGCTTGGAAGATTCCTTGGCTTTGCTTGACTATCTGGTCTTTTGTCCTTTAGGTAGATTTCATTTTTTCCCCAAACATAGTAATTTTGCTATAAATGGCTCTAATTATATTTTGCAAGGGTCTAAATTGCTCTTTATCTTTTTTTTCCATTGGGGAAACAACTGCCCTACTTATGCTATATCCCCCTGCTGGCACCAAAACTTCCTTTACAAAGATGCTAAAACACATAAACCTATAAATACATCCACATTAAAAAAGTGGTTGAAAAACAAGAAACCTGTTTCACAAGCCAGTCAAGGTTGAAACAATTGTTTCCCCTCAGGCCAGAATGCAGACAGCTGACATTCTCACATTTTCCACATGGAAGGAGGAGACACCCACCCTTGGGACAGACAATGGGTGGAAGGTCTCAGCACATGCCTGCAGGGGAAGACATGCAGCTCAAGTTGCTTCAACATGGATTTCTCAGAGCTCAGGTGTATTCTCTAACACTGGGGTCATCTCTTGGAATTACCTGTTCAAGCTCTTCAGCTTCATATAAATTAGCTAATACTGACTCATGGGGAAAGGCTCATTTAAGCAGAGGGATCTACACCCAGCGTGCTGTGATCTTTTTTGATCCAGGAGGTTCTTCCAACAACCAGTGGAGACTGTTTCAGTAGAATTATTATTAACAAAACCTTTTAAATGTAACTCTTAAAGTATTATTCTTTGATTAGGAAAAAAACAATATAAAAATTCATGATCAGCTCTACTATTTGGTCTCCAGGTGGTACAGATGAAAATTAACTTTAGAATTCAGGCTCGTAAATAGAGGTGAAAGGAGCATAATACTCTGATGTGTGTCCTTGGTCTGATGGCACACATTGCCGCTGCCTAGCTCAGACGTGTATAGAATTGAAGAGGATTGAGGTGCCTTCATATATCTGTTTAGTCTTACTATGACTTTGGGCATATTTGACTGGTGTCCATCACTCTGGAGAAAATGGTAGCTGGGAGGGCAGAGTCTTGGCTCCCCTGGCCACCCGTTCCATGCCAGGCTGACTAAACTGTTGCACAGCTGGAAATAAGAGACTTCATAAAGAAATTTGGAATACGGTTTTTTTTCCTACATAAAGGAAGAAGGGAATAATCATAACTCAAAAGACAGTCCTAGATTCTGCTGTTTGCTGAAAGGTGTGCTCCAAAACTCAGTATGGGAACTTCTGAGGCCCAAAGCTTAAATGAATGAAAAGGCATTAATAAAGACTGAAGAGAAATAGAAGTAGAGAAGTCCTCAAATTAACTGTACCTTTTTCTAGTCAACAGTGTCAGCTTCCCAATTCAAGTATGCTGAACTATGCATTTCAGAGCTCATCATTTTATCATATATGTGCAAGTTTCATGTAATTGCAAAGAAAGATGCTGAAACCAAATCAAAACAAAACTCAGACTTGGAAAATAACCATGCTTTACCAGTAAACCATACAGATAACATCAGTTACAATGAATCATGTAAAGGAAAGCCAAGTGATCTTTATATAGCATGAGGATCTCTAAATTATAGTACCTTTCAGGTTGAAACCTCGGCACTGAGTCAGAGGGTTTCCATGTCTCACGTCTTGTCTACGGCTCCTCCTGCAATATTTTGTAAAAACAAAATGTTATTCTAAAACAGCTACACTGAAAAGAACCACTTTTTTATTTGTGGATTTGTGTCTTTCTATTTTTTCTAGATCAAATGTTAAGGATAGTTCATGACCTACTGTGTGTGTGCTTTACTCTTGGCAGGCTTGCTGGAGTGAAGATATTGTTTAGATGAAGAATCAGTTTGTTGAAGCTTATAAAATGGTTGCAGTTTTTGTAGGTAAAGCAGTTGTGCAGTGGAGGTATAGGGATGGAAGGATCAGAGGTGATACATGAAGGAGACGACTGCTCATTCTCATAATACCTGGCATTCAAAGCCAGAAACCCCAGCTGGAACTCTTCATAAAGGCAAGCAGCTAAGAATGAGATGCATAAGATTCATAGTGCTCATATCTAATGCACCAGCAAAAAATTTTGATAAAGGGCATGTTCCCTCCTCCATTTTAGTGAGCACCTTTTTTTTGGTGCCTGCAGCCACCTTGGCAGCAGAGTGACTGATGTATTCACCCAGAATGGTGGAGAGCTATGATTCTATTCTGTCCTCTATTCGAAGGGATGTGACTATTTGCAAAATATAATAAAACTCACCAAGTGTCAGGATACTTCTAAATGGGGACTTTGTTATACTATCTGGATGACAGGTGGAAAATCATGATTCTAAAGCAATTTTCTGGGGACTGGGAATACTGGCATTTCAGTCCTCCTCAGCTAGGAGGTCATAGCTCACAGAATTCCGTGCATGAAAAGCTGGTACACAAATGTTTTTATTATTGAGATATATTATTTTCTTTGCTAAATATTGTGTAAGGTTGTTCAGTATTTATCAAGTTCAAGAAAAAATATTTTGATGATATATTGTTGCAAATGGACACTGTTGGGATATTTAGGAGCTGTATTCTGAACCATGCACTAAGCACTTGAGGATCAGAAACCATAAAAAGCCCCTGGAGCTCCAGTACTACTGAGTGAAGGGACATCTATGGCCACATTGTACTAGGTAGTGCACAAACACCCAGTAAGAGTGCTCATAATCCCCTGTCACCCAATCCTTCACTGCATCGTTTGAAAAGGAAATATTTGAAAGGTGATGATTCAAAGGAGTAATTCTTGAAATTCCAAGTATAGTTTTTATGTTAACCATCAGAAATATTTCATTTTATGCCTTGGGGTCTTAACCCTTGTGAACCATTTACATGAGTCAACGGAGACAATGAAGAATTTCTGAGTGAATGCCAGAGTTCTTGTGCTACCAAGACCTGCTCCACACTGTCAGAAATGGCATGTTGCTTGCATTAAGCAGTTCTGAGAATGTAAACTTAGCAGTTAGATATTTATTTAAAAAAAAAAAAAAGTGGTGGTTAGAAAATAAAAATACTATAAGGTGTTTTGGAGTAAATCGATGTTGCATGAGGAGCTACAGTAATTCACAGGAGACAGAAGTGTCAAAAGAAGCAAACAAGCAAATGCCTACAGCAGAAACTGTTGTCTAGACAATGGGATTTGGTTCTAATTACCAATGTTTTCTTCTTCATAATCTGTCTTGTTAGATAAACGGACAACTCATTTCCTTCACATATGAAAAGCAGACTTTTTTCCATACAGCTTGAGGTGTTTATTTTGGTTTGACATAAAGAGCAAATTGCAAACAAAATATCAGCATGAAAGTAAGCCCCAGTGGAAATAACCCTGGGTAGGTGTATATAATGGGGATGGCAAACTGGAAACTGCACAGGCTGGGTGTACCTGACTGCTCCTTTTGGCAGCTATGTTAGTGTAGGAGTGAGGTGGCCTGAGACTTGGAGATTTTTCTTTTCTTTCCTCCCCCTGTCTTCTGATCTTTGTTCCATGGAAGAAAACAGTGAGTTTCCAGACTGGTGGCTGAATACTCTGAATGAAAGCAGTTAACAACCCCATGTACTTTACCAATTGCTACATGCCCAGTTTGGGCTTTAACTTGTAATCTCAAGTAAGGAATGAGTCAAGAAAACTTTGCAATAACAAAAACAATTGTCTTTAATCCCAGGGGATGACATTATTACCAGCAGATCCAAGCTTTGCCTGTTTCTATCAACTGTCTCCCTCTATGAGGGTACAGGAGTAAAACTCAGTGACTATATATGGCCTTCTGCACCTGCAGCTCAGGTACAGGCACTAAGCACAGCCACAGGTTTAGGCAGGATATCAAGAAAATATTCTTCACCCAGAGGGTGGTTGGACACTGGAACAGGCTCCCCAGGGAAGTGATCACAGCACCAAACCTTCAAGAAGTGTTTGGACAGTTCTCTCAGGAACATGGTGTGATTCTTGGGGTGTCCTGTGCAGGGCCAGGAGTTGGACTCAATGATCCTGGTGGGTCCTTTTTGACTCAGCACATTTTTTGATTCTATGACTCTAGAATATGCAGTCTAAACCTCTTCTGGCACAATTTGAGGCTGTTTCCTCTTGTCCTCTTGCTTGTCACCAGGGAGAAGAGTCCAACCCCCAGCTGGCTACAACCTCCTTCCAGGTAGTTGTAGAGAGCATACAGCTGAAAGGTTTGTCTCCTCTGCAGTAACGCTTCATTGTGTATTCTGCAGCTTTGTTTGTATATGAAGTGAAATCTTATTAAGACAAAAGCTCACTACAGCCTTCTGCTATTAAATATTTCCCTTGGGAGGAGGAAAGAGACTCCTGTTTTACATAAGATTAAGAGATGGACTATTAGTTCTCTTGTAAATTAAACAAATTGCTTTCCCTGTCTGCTTTAATAAACCTCGTGTCAAAAAACCCAAATCCACAGGCATTACATGGAAATCACATTTGCCTAAAATTCTCCTGAAAATAATTCTTCTCACTTAGGAGCAAATGAGGAACAAAAAAGTATGAATGGGTTTATTCCTCAGACAGCCTGAGAGATCTTTTGCTTGATTTAGGGCTATCATAATTACATCCATAGTAAGTAATCGAATTTAAATGAAGGGAACAAATGTCTCACTGATTTTGTGTGCATGAGACAGAAGGATTAATACTTATGATTAAGAACCGTTTTTTTCCTTTTCTTTTTTCTCCCATCCATTACTTTAAATATGAAAAGCCATGCTCTTTACCATACACTCTTGCAGCATTCAGTCCTAAGTGATGAATAATTCCAAGCACAATAGCTGTGGAGGTATTGTTTGTACATGCTCACAAAAGGAATGACATCCCACTTCTCCATCACAACACTCCAGGCTACACAGCAGAAAAAAAGCGATCTTCCCTTGCAAGCTTCACCAGACTGCTTAATACTGCTCACCTTTTTCCTGTAGGATAAAACCTGGAGCAGGAGTTGCCATCCCAGGCGCAGTATGGATCTCGGGCTAGGCAGCAGTCAGCACAGGCAGTGCCGTAAATGTGGCAGCGATGCAAGGAAACCTGGGTGACCCCTTCATCTGAGCTCACATACAACTGTTGCTGCAGGAGGAATGGAAAAGATTTATTTCAGATGTGGAGGAGTTTCACCCCAGACCTGGCTAACACACCCAAAAAACATTTCAATTAATTTTGGAATTAACCCAAGACCAAGAGGGGAGCCACAAATATAAAGTCAAGATCAACAGAAATCTCCCAGGTGAACAGGCCTCTATTGTTTTCACCTTCCTGCTAGAAAACACCTAGAAACACTGGGGAAGGTTAATGGCTTTTTGGACATTGAGTGTCAGTGTTCTGTTCTAGGGCAGACAGGCTGAGTTAATATTGCTCAGATTTGAGAACTTGGTTCTTATTCAGTAAGGATTATTGGCTCAAGCCTTTGAACTAAGTATTTTCTCTGCACATAGTCAGTTTAATAAATATTATGGAGAGTTCCTAGCTGGATCCTCCAGTGCATACATTTCCAAGATGTAAAACCTAGAGATTATGTTGAGGCTTAGGGCCAGATTCTGATAGCCTTATATACCTGGAAAAATAAGCCAAGAGAACTTTCACAACACATCAGAGCTTTTGCAAGAGAAGTTCAAAGTGAGTAGATCATTACCAAAGTCTTGGCCAAAATTACTGTTTTACTCAAAAACAATTAAGCATTCTTAAAATATAAATTAATATTGCACAAAATCCCTTGAAATTCCTTTGATCTTCTTGTCATAAAAATGACAAAGCATATTGAATTCAAGTTAGGGAAAAATATTTACTTAGTAGTAGCTTTGTAAAATATTGAGCAATGTCTTGCTTGCAAAATCAGAAAATACACATTTTTAGCTTGTGTGTTAAACATTTCAGTGGAAATCCTTTCAGCTGCTTTCATCATTCTTATTGTAATTGTTTATTACTAATAAACAAACCTGCACAATTGCACCATGGACCCAACAGCCCCAACACGGCCTTTTTACATTGATCAGACAGACTTCCAAGGAAAAATTTCTATTTAGGACTCAGAGAAAAAAACCCAGGGAGGATGAATTTCCTCTTTTAGTATTTTTTTGATTCCTTAATTGTCAAACAAAACAACAAAAAAATTGACACTTTCAGTGAATTCAAAATGATACATAATGAATAGAAATTGTTTTATCTTAGTGGCCGAAGGGCATGTAAACAGCTCCTGCAAACTTCAGTCAAGTTTTCCATATTCATTATGGAAAATTTGCCCGTATTTAGTGTGCTCCACAAGAATCGATATTCTAATATCTGAGTCAATTTGCTTCTCAGTTAGTAAGCACTAAGCAGGCATTCCACTTTTCCTTACCTTTTTAGATGAAATCTTCATTGTTGTTATAGGAGAATTACTCTGAAAGACAAAGTGACAAACCATTGTCAAGAACTCTGTCCCAACATTAACCTTCAAAAAACACTAAAACCTAAGTAATATCTAAGAAAAAGATATATTTTTATATCCTGGAAAGGAACCACTCCCTCCTACTAAGTATTGCTAGTTTCAAAAATAAATAAATGACATATCAAGAATAATTGTCTCACAAAATATATTGTTGAAACTCAACCACATTATTATTACCCGTGTGTTTCTAAAAGGTTTTAGTACACTTGTAATTAACCTGTATCTGTGCTATCTCAGCAATATGGGAGCCATTACTTTAACTTTGTAATAAGAAACAATGTTTTTTCTTTGATGATGATGATAAGGAAAAATCATAAAATAGCTCATGAATGTTTATTATATGATCCAGATAAAAATATGGCATACTTCTCCTACAAATTATCAGTGCATACAGTTTGGTTACCATGCAACATGTAAATTCAGATTATCAATGGCAAAAATATTTAAAATGGCATGAATGTTCTTGAAAATTTCTTTCCCAGAGACAGTATTCTATACTACTGTGTGTCTTCATAGCACTCTATTAATGTCTGTGTCCAAATCAAATATCAAAAAGCTGGAAGAAGAATTGTTACATTCCTTGCCTTAAGTCATTATGTTCATCCAAACAAGTGATAAAATCGATGGTAATAAAAATGTTCAGCATTTTTTTAAGATTCAGCATTTGCTCAGTCACAAAGGAAAGCCATAACAGTGGGCTAGGATTAATTGCAGTGGACCACAACACAGCAGGGAGGTCAGGACCAGAAAATCTGGCTGCGAATCATGTGAATTGGCCAAGGTTTGGAGAAGTTTAGTGCTGCTTTATGAACTGTCTGGAGACTCAAGGTCAAATGCAACAATGGACCTGATGCCACATTCTCCTTTCTTTGTTTATGCTCTGGAAGAGGATCTCTGCTTTGCTACCCTTGATATTAACTAGCACAGAGCCCATGACCTCATCCCTGTTCTCTTGGAGAGACTCATATAAACACCATGACGCCACACAGATTGTAACAGCAGAGCTTACAATACCGTGATTTTTAGGGTTCAAGATAAAAGGGTCTGTGCATAGAGGCCCAGAAACTAGGTTTAGGGTGAGGCTACCTCTCAGCCCACCTATCTTCATGCTGTAATCATTTATGTTTCAGTAAATGGAATTAGCAATACATTGGTGAAGAGTGTGTTTTAAGTAATATCACTCACATATATCCTTTTTAAAGGGAAATCTTCAACAAAAGCCTAGAAAGACTAACTATGCCTTTATGAGTGTTAACACTGAGTGTATTCTTTTTCTTAAAGAAACTTGTAATGCTGCCTCTGTAAAGAAGCTTAAAATTTCCTTTCTGCATTCTCTCAATGAAACAGAGAAAAGGCCATGATAAAATCCTTAACTAAGTTTATCGATGCATACTGTCTAATGTCTAATGAATAGCCCATTCAAATATTTGAAAGGGGTTTTTCAACATGAGGGTGAACATTTTCTTTAGGTTATTACAAGCTGTTACATGCCAGAATGATTGACAGAGGCTATTCCCTTATCTCTCTGTACGTTTTGTGTTTCTTTTCAGCTTATGTTGTGTTAAACTTGTAGCTCTCTTGACTCCAGAGGCATGTGAGTTTGAAGAACAGGAGTTAAGCAAAAACAACACTAATTTGATTTCATTTTGCAACTGAGAACCAGGAAGATTATCTGATAATCAAAGTAAAGAAATCTTAGATTCCAACCATACATAGCAATAGTCACTATAAGTGATGCCAATGATAAAAGTCTCCTTCTGGAAGCCATTATAACATGACCTCCTAAAAAAGTGATTATCAAAATCCTTCTAGCTAATATATCAACATAAAAAAATAGGCAACTGAAATATAGGAGAAGAAAAGGACTTCAGCTATCTGTAGCCTTCATAACAGTTAACACTTTGTAATCCTCTTTGTGTGGTTATCAAACTGACAGCATACACATTTACTTGATCTTTTATCAAGTCACAGTTGCCCTTGCCAAAGTCTGTTAGAACAAAGTGCTTGTGTGAGCATACACACTGGAAAAACAAAAGGGGAAAGCCAAACCTGAAAAACCTCCAGCTCTTCTAAAATGAGTTCTCCACTTGCAGAGAAGTTGGTGGGTAGGACAACAACTTTTTGTACAGTGCCTTGGTCTGGAATAGGTGAGAACAAGTAACAAAGAGAGAGAGATAAATAAAAAATCAGATTAACCTTCATTAATTATAAAAGGAAGCCATCAAAGCAAGCACTGTGAGACAGAGAAAGGTAAGAAATGTTCAGCAATTTCTAGAGTTTGGGGTCAGTAAGAATGATGAAATGAATCCTCATACAGGAATACTAATGTAGTATTATTCTCATATATTAACATAAGTCATGGTAAGATTGGAGTTATTACCATTACTGTTGCCATTCTATACAAAAGATCAACCAAAATCAGTATATTCTGTAGTAGCTGCTATTCAGACACAGAGGAAGAATCTATCCTAATGATCTTAAGGTAAAACACAATATTAACAGGTAAAAGGGCACTACTGCAGGATGTAATATACATTCATATCCAATAATAAAATGCTATGATAACTGATGACATGAAAGGTAAACCTTCCAAAGAATAACTCTATCTACATGTAAACACAGTAAGAAGAAAGCTTTTTTTTATGAAATTCAAGAAATAATCAAGTCCTATTGGTAGGAGTTAATATTTTGCTCTGTAAGGTAAAAAGAAAAAGGAAGGTGAAGATATTTTATCATGGCTTCCCTCTCAAAATACAGTTCCAAGCCTCAGAAATCCACTCAGAACAAAGGAGTAAGAAGCAGGAATATGTGGCAATGACAGTGTCTTTGCAGAGTAGATGTGATGAGTGAGACCGAAGGGAAATTTGTGATTCATTTTCCAAATTTCTTATGTGGAAAGAATATGTGAGATGCAGGAGTCCATCTGCGAAGGCGCTTAAAGGCTGAGACAGCCACTGAAGTATTTCTGATGTGGCAGAAAATGATGCCATGATGATTTTTTGCCTTTTTTTATATATACCTTTTCTATACCCTTTCATATAGCTTTTATGTATCCCCAGTGCTTTTAGCATGCATACTTGTAATTCCTTAAGTCTGATAACTTAGCTTAGACCCAATATTCCCTTAAGCCAGGAGACCAAGCATCCTGCGGGCCTCACATTTGGAGGCCAGAAAGCCCTATGCTATCCTGAGGAACCAAGGTCTTCCCTAGAACATCCTGTAAACTAAGACAGGCCCATCCAGGTTGGGATTCCTCGGGATGGAGGGGTTCATTCAAGCCTCTCGTTGGGGAATCTTTGATAGATCTGCTAATTTGCAAGGTCTATAAATTGTATACGTGATCTATCGTCGGTGTGTGCATTTTGGTGTGCACTTCGGTGCATTCCACCTGGACAAAGTGGTGCACCTTTAAGGATCCTTAAATAAATACCAAGGTAAAAACCCCTTTTCCCTTAAACCATGTTTGGTTCATAATCAAAAGACCAGGGAAAGGCAACAAAAAGTCAGAGTGTGGGATAATGACAAGAATAAGCATTTTAACTTGGAAAAAGCACAGTACATAGAATTCTTCTTACCGGAAGGACCTAGAAATTAGACTGAGTAAATGAATCTATTTGCTCAATACTGATTCTGAAGAATGAGAACACGTGGTACAGATTTTTTTCAGCCTTCAAAAGTTTTAAGAGCAATGTAGAGTTGTGTAGTTGGTAGAACATTAGTAGAGCACAATATAGACAAGTATCTACATGTATTTTTATTAGTTTGATACCAAGGAAAGGAAATTTCAGCTTCCTGTTTGGCAATTCATAATGAAGACAATGTAAGCTGAAAAAGTTCAATTTTGGTTTTGCTTTAAGCTCAGTGACTAAATTCTGTAGCTTGAGCTGCAGGGTAAGATGATTACTGTAAGTAATTTACATTTCCTTATTTCACTTGGCGAAGCCAGATACTACTACTATTTAGTATTATCATTATTATTTTCAAAAAAAGGGTTTAAAGACAGAATATTGATATTTAAGGACCTGACCACACACAGAGCAGATTGCAGTATTTTGTCTTTAAAAAAAAGAAGGAAAAGAGAAACTGAAAGCTGACAAGACTTAAAAATGTGTAACTATCAATGGTACATGCTCAGGGCATGTTAGGCATGAATTTTTCATGAGAATTTTCTACAGAGACATTTATTCTCATTATACAATGGCATGATAAAACAGTTCCTTCTGAAGAAAATTTACTGGAACCAAATCTTGTGATAGCACAGCTGTGGTCTAGCCTGGGTGCCAGTATTAGCAAAGCTATGAAACTCTGAGAGAGATTTACTGACTGCCAGGACCCACCGAAGTGTTAAACTGCTGCAGATCGTTTCTCAGAGGAAAGGAGAAGGGTGTGTGTGTATTTCTTCTCCTACTTAAGGGAATAACACACTCACACACATACACAACTTCATTCCAGTCTGCCTCTGCTTCTTTGCATCCTTTTATCAATTCTCTAACATTAGACTCTTACCTTACAAAATTCTCAATCAGAAGTGCAGAAAGGAATTGAAGCCTTTTGTGGTTTTTTTTGCCTGCAATGTGTCAAGTACCTGTAACCCTGACATACAGGGCACTAAGCGTGTTGACAGTGACCTTACCTGCAAAGGAATGTAAGGCTGCTGAGCCTCTGAAGAACCGGTTTATGTCAATGATCCATTAGCACATGCCACACATTTAAAATTCCTAAATTGTCTTGAGTCCTCGAACATAGCCCCCAACTGAAATCAGAACCTGAGGGGAGATTTTATCCTGGGTATTGGCACAGAAAATACTGATAATGCCTGACGCCAGGTCCTTGTGTCCTAATAACCTTTCCTATTTGTAAAGTAGGTTCCTATCTACCTTTTTGTCACACCCCAGAAAAGTACACAGAGGGAAGGACTCATTCCCTTCATACTCATTCCCTTTGACTCAATATTTTACCATTTGCTTTGACTCAGTATTGAACCATGATGGACAGATCCTCACATAAAGGAATGTTCCATTGTTTCAAAGAAGACTTAATACAACATTTAAAATAAATATTCAAGTAGGGAATAGAAAGCTATTGATTAAATAAAATTGCTTAAAGCAAGGGATTCTAATAGTCTGTACCTACACATCTCTCTCTATATATCTATATATAAACACTCCCAATAACAGATAGCTTATAGGCCATAGTTCTCCCATTGCTTCTAAAAATAGACTTGCTACTGTTGCTCAGCCTCTTCCTTAATAAGTGAAAAGGAAATATTTGTCCCCAAATCCCACTTTTTATTTCTTTCTCAGTAGCACTGCTGACTCCGCTATAAACACAAATTTGTATCTGTCAAATCAAGTCACTTACATGTGTTCACATAGAAAGCTTATGGTATACTTGAGTTTTGTTGAAAATCTTATCTGATTATTTCTGCTAATGGTAAAGCAGTGAATTAAATTCCCTGGGTCATAGGAAAGGATGAAGCACTGTGCACTGCAGAACATTAATGCAAAGTAGCAGTGCCTGAGCTGTTTCCAAGTGTATTTCACAATTGATATTTTATGTTGTAAATCAGGCATAAGAAGTCATCAAACAAGTGCAAGTGAAATTTTTTCAAGTTAAGGTCAATGTATGAAATTATAAGGTAATCCTCTAAAATTCATAAAAATGAACAGCATGGTTTCCTTTGCCATTTACTTGTTCCTTCCAGAAATCCACTTGAAAACAGTTCTCCACTGCTATGATTTCACATAGTCATGAAAAAGCTACTATGTTTCCAGAATATCAATCCACCACTAGAAATGAAGAGGCAGATTTTTCCTCACCACTTTCCTAATTCTCCACTGGGAGCCATTTGCAGCCTTGCATCAGCTCAGCAGTCTGTGAGTCAAGTCGAGATGGACAAACAAAAGGGAATCTCCCTCAAGCTGACAGCAAGAGAACAGGAGTGGCTCCAAGTGTTTTTCCATTTCAAACCTGCTTAACAAATGCAGGTGTCCCAGCCTGACGTGAAAGACAATGATACTGAGATCACGTTCCCTCTGAGAAACTGGGAACAGCAAGGGAGGAAATTGCAGGCAAAAAAATAAAGGTGTAGAATGTATTCAGAGTGGGAAATAAATGAAGAAGGAAAGCATTCCAATAAATGGAATGGAAGCAGAAGAGGCATATAATAATCATCATAATTATAATAATATTCCTTCAAATGTGAGGCATGATTCTGGACTGATATTAATCAGCTAAGTTTCATCAATACCAGTTAGATTGCACCTGATTACATTAATTCCTGGTCTGCCTGACCATGGGCAATTGAAGAGGTAAAGCTTAATGAATAGACATGGAAACTACAGTTTTTTGGCTGAATCAGAAGGTCTGAGTTTTAAAACTCATTCTCTGAATTTTGATTAGTTTTTGTTTCCAGTCCTAAGTGAACACTGCAGCTGTCAGTAATGTGAGCCTCAAAGAGAGCCATGACCCATCTACCCCTGACCCACATCACATGCACAAATTGAACTACAAATAAAACCCCCGAATTTTCCACATCATAAAAAAATGACTGCAATAGGCACCAACTTCTACTCTGACATCAGTTTCAAGAGGATTCCCTCAGTAATCCCCACCCCTGATGTGCCTGACACTGCTGGAGACCCTCTAAAACCTTTTTCTCCATGTTTTACCTGTCAGCCTAATGGCAGCTAATTATTTCTGGTCTCTTATCTGAGTTGAACCTGATGTATACAAATAACCTTACAAAGAAAAAAGAAAGCAAAAAGTTTATAGAATGTTTGAAATCTGTCTGTTTGAGAAATTGTTGAGGCTCAGCAGAGCACCTGAGATGGTGGCAGGTTAGCAGTCAGGGCTGACAGCCACGTTCCCACACTCTGTGTCTGCTGTACCTCAGAGCTCCCACCACGGCCACTAACCTCTCTGTGCTTAGTTCACTCATCTGTCAAATGGCGGTAATTTTTTTCCAGCTCATAATATCTCTGTGAAACTTCATAAAATTCAAGCTGCATCAAAGAACAAAAAGACAGATACAAATGCTTACACTTGAGGGCAGAGTTTTCGTATAGCCCCAGCTCAGTCAATCTTTTGGGACACAGTGTGAGCTTGCGTGCATAAAAACTGAGCAGGGGAAATGAAGCAGGTGGAAGTACGCCCTCTTAACTTACATATAATCATAAAAGTTTGTGAAAAAGCTTTGGATGAATAGGTCAACGAAAGGTTATGAATGACTCAGACACTATGACCAAGAGGAAGAAGGAAATTGTGTCTGACGCCTGTTGTGCCACTGTTGTGCAACATCATCTTCCCATGCTTACAGTCACGAAGCTGCAGCCAGGAAAACTATGGGAGACAAGCTTGCTCTTTTGACCAGATTATCTCTCTCTGTTAGAATCTGTAGATCATTTGGCTATTGCATTACTGGAGGCTACTGTTGTCAGCAAGGGTTAGTTTTCCAAAAAGACAGCCGTCATATGACACCGTGAAAATGAGTATCACAAACTTATGCTCTGGAGGCACTTAATGCATCTAGACTTTGAAAACAAATGTTTCATCAGAGAAGCAAAGATAATAAGAAACATCGATCAACCTCGCGCCACTTCAGATGGATGTGGCTGACATTAATCCATTAATCATCTCAATAAGCCACATGAAGTCTGAAGTGCCTTTTTACAACAGTAACTTAGATCTCTTTCTAGAAAAATGGATCATATCTTGATAGCAAGGACCTGAAAAAAATCCATTGGTGCCCATGGCTGTTTAATGTACCCAAGTTTGACCCAGACATTTAAATATTTTCATAACACCAAGAGCAATAAAGACCCCCAGGAATAACCTTTTGGTTGTGCAATCTGTGTGTATTTTGACCAAAGGCTTTCGTACTGCAAGCAGTAGGTGGCATGCTTAATAAATGAATATTAATCTCATGAATATGTTCTCATGGTGTTTTACTGCTGTCTTAAATCTCAGATGGAAAACAATCTACTAAAGGATGAACACAAAATGTTGAAAGCTCAGATTCTTTAGATATAACTGAAATGAGTAAACAAATTACAGTACAACTCTAGGGTGAATCCAAAAAACTCAGGACTGAGTCCTGGCACATCACAGAAACTGAATAATTGAAACAAAACTCTAATCCCAAATTCTTGAACTGAATATGTTATTACTCATTGCGTAGAGAAAAAATACCATCAGCATTACCCTAGTCAAACATGCAAATGAATGATTACATTCTTTCCAAGTAAATTATCTCTCGTGTTTCTGTTTGGCTTCCCAAAGGTAGGCAGACAGCACCCTTCTCTTGTAGCACTACTCCCTACCAGTCCAGACTTGCTCCTTACTCCAAATCAGCTCACGTCAGACAGGGGTGAAGAGATCCCTTTGGGCAGATGTAACCAAACTAGCAAGTTTTCTTAAGTGCTTTGGGAGCCTTCATGTTGAAAAGCATAGGAAAAATAGGAGATTGTAATCATTTGAAAAGCATGGAATGCCACAAGAACAATGTCTGTCCCTGGGATTTATTTTGTCTGCTATGTAGGTAAGAAAGGGAGGAAAGCAGTATATTAACTCTGGGTATGGACCAGCCCCCGTGAGCTCAGCACTTCTGTCTGGGGGTGCAAAGGAAACACCACATTTAGTTCACACTAAGGTGAAAAAATTACAGAGCTGCCTATACCCTCCTGTGCCACGGCTACATGGTGAACACCACTGGGGTTGTCAGAGCTCTGTACTTCTGTTATTCTTAACTTGCATTCAGGAACTGATTTATTACTAAGGCTATAGAGGAGGAAGAGAGGAAAAGCTAAACATTTTGTGTGCTTTGCATCTGGCAAGCCATAAAACACTTCGATTTCAAGCATGAGACAGGTCACTGACAGTGACAGACATGGCTGGCAACATCTCAGTTCAGCAGCAGTAACTCATCATTTGAGCTGAGTGTAATTGTCACCAGGCGTCAAGTCCCATTGTCTCCGGCTGTGGGGCTCCAGACTCCCAAGGAAATTATCACAAGAAATTCTCCCATACAATGTGGTTTTTGCATTTGCTGGGACGAACTGACACCAAAGCAAATCCCCTCTGCATTCCTTTTGACACTTAATATCTCTATCAAATCCTCCTGAGTCTCACAGAAATTAGAGAATAAAGAAAACAAGTTTCTCCTCTCAGTGGCTGAAACTTGATCACTTTTATTTGAAAGGGCTGAGAAATGCAGTAACTTACATTGCACCGATTTCTTTTGAGGAAGACCTTGGAAGCTATTAATGTCCTGTGCCCTGCTCAGGAAGAATAGTGCCTGCCCTCCATGTCACTAGAAAGCAGAAAATGATCCTCATCTCCAGTGTAATGAAGAAGATAAAGCAATGAATGTAAAGTATCAAGAGGTGCACTTTTTGTATCTGATCCATAATGGGTCCTGTCCTGATACACAGAAGAAGATTGACGTATGATTATGTTTTTAGCAGCTCATGTGTGTGTATGAGGCCACAGTGATCACCTAGAAAGAGTCAGATGGTCATCAAAGGATAAAATGAAATTACCTATATTTATCTCTTGCAGAATTATTAAAATGTTTACTAGCAAACTTTGATTTCAAGCACATTTCAGTTTTTCAACACTTTTCCAGCTTTAACTATCACTGCTATATTAACAATCCTATATGGTTTGGGAACTTATGTCTCAATCTTTTCCACTAAGCTTAGGTAGAATTTTCCTCCAAACAATATTAGATGCATATAGAGTATTTTAAAACAATGACACCACTATATATTGAAAAAAAAATTAAAATGCTCATTTGAAAGATCTGTACTAGCCTACCAATCTATTACTTTGACTAAACACAGTAATTTGTCAAGGAAGAAAACTAACAGGAATGTAAAACTTCTCTTTCACCAAGTTTTCTTGTGAAGTTGTATAGCAAGAGTAGGGACACTATCTGTTGACACTTTTGATACTTCCATAGTAGAAAAAGACTTTACTTATACAGGAAAGGAGAAGAATGATCCTAACAGGTCACAAAGTCAAGAATTTTATCTGCATTAATTAAACTGAACAGAAAATGTGGTTTTAGGTACCCACCTTGAAGAAAGCCCTGTCTTAATTAGGTTAATTTAGTAGTTTCCAATAGCTCTGCAAATAGGAGATATCCAAAAATACCTTAAAACTCATTTATCAACTTCCAACCAAGGAAACAAAAATATGCAAAACTGACAAAATTCCTTATATAATTCATTACCCTGACTATGGTATACTAAGCATTCACTCTACAGCAGATGGAGATTTGGTAAACATTTGGTGGAAAAACATGGAGTCATAGAATCATTTAGGTTGGAAAAGACCTGTGGGAATATCACTTGGGACCAGGGGCCAGCTGGATGTAACTCCATTCACCACCACTCTTTGGGTCCAGCCATCCAGCCAGTTTTATACCCAGTGAAGATATCCATGCCATGATCATCCAGTTTCTCCAGGAGAATGCTGTGGGAAATGGTGTCAAAGGCTTTACTAAAGTCCAGGTAGACAACACGCAGAGCCTTTCCCTCATCCACTGTGTGGGTCACTTGGTCATAGAAGGAGATCAGGCTGGACAAGACGATCTGCCTTTCACAAACCCATGCTGGCTGGGTCTGATCCCCTGGTTGTCCTGCACATGCCATGTGACAACACTCAAGATAATCTGCTCCGTGACCTTCTCCAGCCCTGAGGTTTGGCTGACAGGTCTGTAAATTCCCCACATCCTCCTTGTGGCCCTGCTTATGGATGGGGATCACATTTGATAACTTCCAGTAAGCTGGGTCCTCCCCGGTTAGCTAGGACTGCTGCTAAATGATGGAAAGTGGCTTGGTGAGCACTCTGCCAGCTCCCTCAGTACCCTTGGGTGGATTCTGTCCAGCCCATGGACTCGTATGTGTCTAAGGGGTGTAGCAGGTCACTGACCGTTTCTCCTTGGATTATGGAGGCTTCATTCTGCCTTATTCCTGTCTTCCAGCTTAGGGGGCTGGGAACCTACAGAACTGGTCTTGCTACTAAAGTCTGAGGCAAAGAAGGTATTAAGTACTTCAGCCTTTTCACTGTTTCCCTCCCGAATCCAGTAAAGGATGGAAATTCTCCTTAGCTCTCTTTTTTCTGCTAATGTATTTATAGAAACATTTTTTATTGTCTTTTACAGAAGTAGCCAGCTTGAGTTCTTGCTGGGCTTTAGCCCTTCTCATTTTCTTCATCCATAACCTCACATGAATGAAGTGGTTTTGTTTTCCTTTCACTTAACTGCAGACACCTGTAGTCTGTAGAAGACATCTGGTGAAGTCCCATGCTCAAAGCAAGTCCTATTAGAGCAGGCTGCTCAATGCTGTGCCAGTTGGGTTTTGAATCTTTTGAGTCTCTGAAGATGGAGAATTCATAACCTCTCTGGGTCCTTTTTCCACTGTTTGATCACATTGATGGTGATAACTTTTTCCTTTATATATAATAGCAATGTCCCACATTGCAACATGTGTGCAGTCCCTCATCTTGGCACTGTGCACCTTGAGAAGAGTCCCCATCTGCTTTTTCCCCATTAGGTGGTTGTACCCACCCATTTGATAGTTGTCAACAGCATTAAGGTCTCCCCTTAGCTTTCTCTGAATAAACTCATTTTCTCAGTCTTTTCTCATACATCACATGCTACAGTCTTTCAACTGATCTTGCTCCATTAGGTCAATGTTTTCCTTGTACTGGGGAGCCCACAGCTGGACACAGTACTCCTGACAGGAGCCAAATACAGGTAAGAAGTCCTTTCCATCAACCTGTTTTCTGGATACACTTCTGCACACACAGCAGAGTGTGCAGTTGGTCTCCTTTGGCACATAGGCACCCTGCTGATTTTGATAGTTGGAGAGGTTTTTCTGAGAAGAGTGAAGAGAGTTATTTTTCATCATTTCCCTATAGAAGCCTGACATTCTTGAGAGATTTTTAGGACCCGCTTCCTAAATCTATTATAACGAGATGGTTATTCCCAGCCCCATGCGAGTTTGTTGGCAGACATGGTTATTCTACAAACAGAAAACAATCAGGACCCCAATAATATGTGAACCATAAAAGCAATGCAACCCATCTCTGTAATCACTTTCTGATGTTCAGAGATATATTTGTTCTCCTAGAGTTCTTTTCCTTTGTTCTACTTGAAACCATCTGCAGTAAAAAAGATTAGCCTTTGTGCCTGTCAGCCTCTAATGCCCTGTTAAACCAGTGGGAGTTTCAGATGTGACTCCTAGGGTCTAGTCACAGTACCACTCTACTTGTCTGCTTCAATCTGAAAGATGTGATTCATACCTGAATATTTAAAAAAAGTCAAAATTGATCAGTCCAAGGATCACTTGACCTGTTCCTTGCGGACTTCAGACGCATAACACCAGATTCAAATTTGATGTAAGTAAAAACAAAATATAGGTTATATTAGGCAGAAATTATTTTAGAATGCTTGGATCAAGTTCTCTGTGTCCACTACTGCTAGGACTCTAACCATTTGTTTCTTTTTCTCTTCTAAGTACTTCCATATTACTACTGTTTTCTGAAGGAGTTGTTGTTTCTGCCTTTGCAACGTCTTGATCAGATCATGCTTTTCTTCAGAAGTAGCTTACACAGTAGATATTAAATAATGATGATGAGAGTATACAAAATTATAAAGCTAGACTTAGATATTTTTTTCTCATGCTTGAGATCATCAAATTCTAGTGTGGAATCATGCTGGAGACAAACCATATTCAAGAGAAGTATTATAATCTAGATCCAATAAAATACACACTGGTGTTGGTTTTTGTCTCACAATTAGGACCAATACATTGTATCTCTTGCACATAATTGATATCTATAGTAAATAGAAAAATGCACAGAAAGTAAAAAGAACGTATTCATGGATTTCTATAACATTTCTGTAGATTGCAAACATTAAAAAAAAAAAAAACTTCTGAAAGCTGTAAATTGTAATAATCAGAGTTTATTGCATATTATATTGCAACAGAGGAAAATGAATGCTGCCAAATTTGTCTTACCTGTTCCAAGAAACAAGACGTGGTATCTTCCATCAGCAGCATTCACTCGATCCACAGCAATCTTTGTATACTTGTAGTCAGCTCCTATCCGTATGATTAATGGCCTCTTGTGTATTGGGTAAATGGGATTAAACATCAAAGGGTGGTTCCTAATGAAGGTCACAACGTCATCTGGAAACTCTTTGGTTGTCCGCATATTGGGTGTGAAGGCTCCTCCCGGACACTGTAAGAAACAGCACAGTGATGCTGAACAACACTTATCACCTGTCAGAGAGTTTTCATCTCCACATCATTTACAAATATTGACAGATAGTTGACAAAGGAAATTCCCTAAAAAGCACTTCAGACTTGGGCCAAAACTTACTGGGCTCCAGTAAGGGGAATGAAGTGCTGAATAGCTACACTTTGAACTCCCATCAGTTCTTATAAAAAGAACCAAAATGTATTTTTGCATTTTTGAAACCCAGCTTGATGGGAAAGATGTGTACTTCTGAACCTATTTCTACATATTTCATGCTTCCAAACTGCCTGTTGAAAAAAAAAACATTAAAAAAATCTAAGAGATTGGTATGGGAAGATACCAAACTTTTGCATCTGGTTTGTTACAGAATTAGTACAAAGGTAGGAAACAAAATCTGATAATCAATTGTAATTTGGCCAATATCCCTCTTGACATTATGTTGATTATAAGATGATGAAAAGGCCTGTGACTTGTCTTCATTTGAAAAAGCAATAATATAGAGTTGATGAGGGAGTCCCATAACAATTTATTTATATAAGTTGTTTATATATGTATATATATATATATTTTATATATATATATATATTTATAAGATTGTGTATACTTTCCCCTATGCCTGAGAAGTAACAGGTCCATGAATACTTTGGATGCTTCTTTAAATATAATGAAGAACTATCCAAATAATCATCCCTGAGGCATTCTGGACCTCATAAGAAAATAAAAACCATCTTAGAAAACTCAACTGTTTACTGAGATTGAAACTAAAAGGAAACTGTGAAGAAATCAGAGCTGTGCCAGTAATTGGTACAGTGTTCTGGATGTACCTGTGTTAATTTAGATGATTTTTATTTTTTGCTACCACTACCTCACTTCTTATTGCTGCTCCTGAGCTTTAATTTTTTCCCCTTATCATATTTCTGAGATGTGAAACTCTCCTCAGAGTATTGGAGATATTCAGAAGTGTTTCAAAGCAATATTTTTCCAATTGGAAAATGATTTGTTCAATAAAAACCACTTGATGGAAATTTGTTTATTTTGACAAGGGCCATTCTTACATCTAGGATGGAATTTCTGGTCAAAACCATGGACAAAAAATAACCAGTAACTTAGGGAGAGATTTACCTCACCTGACTTCTACTCTCTTAAAGTGAGGCATTTATTCTTAGGTTTTCTCTGTAGTCAGTAATTCAGACTAAACACCCTGCTTTTGGATGGCTAAAATTACATAAAATGAATCATATTCGGAGAGACTTGGAAACTGTCTGGGGATATATGACTCATGTGTCCATCC
This sequence comes from Corvus cornix cornix, assembly GCF_000738735.6. Classification (NCBI taxonomy): domain Eukaryota; kingdom Metazoa; phylum Chordata; class Aves; order Passeriformes; family Corvidae; genus Corvus; species Corvus cornix. Next base: position 10,028,312 of record NC_047057.1, on the reverse strand, counting down.
TACCTGATGAGATGCAATGTTGGAATTTGGGTCTTCAGCTCCCAGGGCATCCCTGTAACCACAGGCGGGAGTGCCTGTTCTACCCTCACTGCTAAAAGCTGTTCCATATTGTGCACCTAATAAACTATTCATTGGGCATACCAGGAAACAAGTAGAGAGGGACTTCAGCCTAATCACAGGCTTTGGAGTCATCTTCTGGCTCAATCAGGAGTAAATTATTTATACAAAGTAGAGTTCTTTAAAGAAGTTGCTCTGGCATCAGTTACCTCCAGGAAGAAGAAGCAGAACTCAGCTCAGATATGGGTCGTTTCTCTCATCTGACATCCTCGATAATTTATTTTTCTGGGCTCATATTTATCCTAAGGGTTTTGTTTTGGCTCTCATTAGAAATGATAGTACATGTTAATGCTCTAAGATTGCTCAGAAAGTTCAATTCTTATTATCTTGCTTGCTCTACCCCATCTAGCATGTTCGTCCACATTCCAGAAAATGTATGGAACTATCTGTTAAGATTAGCAACAAATTCTGAAAAAAGAACTGCATTCATCATTAGCAAGATAATTCCACTTGGTAGTGCTCTGCCAGACCCCAGTTCCTTTCAAGAGGGATTCAGTTTCACAGACAGTTCAATTTAAACTTTCCTGTCTCACATTGCTCTATTAAAAGTCTTTCTCTGATACTTTCAACCCTTCCATTCTTGACTTGGAGTCATGTGACTTTTGTCTGTGACTTCTTGCAAAAATGTCTGTGCTATGATTCACACCAGCATGACCCTAAAAACTTACATTATATCACTGTCCTGAGCAAAGCCTTAACAAACATCTTTAATCAATTAGTTCTTTTGCTAAACCAATGACAAGCAAAAGATGATACTGAAGAAACCTAAGCTCTCCCTTTCCTGGAGGGATTGAACGTGTATCCTTCACGCCTCATTCAAGGACTTGGCTACACAATCTTACGTTCACAGTTGATTACCATGCAGTAAGATTGCAGAGAAAACCAGAATTCTTTAATTTACAGTATGCTGTAGGTACAAAAACTATTTCTGTAAACTCTGAAAAATGGAAACTACTCTCAAACATCATTGAGTTTAGTAGCAAGCTGCCAGTTATGTTTTTTTTTTTCCATACGTAAGTTTTGCTTGTGGAGAAATAAGAAACCATTGGTATTTAGTGAAGGCCAGCCAGACACTGCTGAGTTGATCATGGCCAAAAGAATGCATTGCTTCATTTAATCCTACTGAAGCTACACTGAAGCCTTTCCATTGTTTATCCAGTACTGCGACATGATGAACTTTCGTTTCTGTCCAGAGGTTTAGTATGAATATCTCTTTGGGCAACTGTAAAGTAGGATTTTCCATGTCATATAAAAAGACATCCCTGTCTAGTCCAGCATCCCAGAAGTTACAAAAAAATACATTTCAGAAAAAAGAGGATCAAGTCCCATAGTCTGCAAGCATGGCTGATCAAAGTTAACTCTTTGAGCACTAATTCTGAGCAGCAAAAAATCCCCGTGTCCCGATTTTCACTTTGACATAAGTGAAAGATAGAGTTTGTGGCAGACATTTAAAAGTGGAATTTTTTGGCAGTGAAATAAAAGCAAAGCCAAAGAAATTCCATCTTAGAAAATATGACTAAGGTACTGTGTTTTGCCTGAATCATGAAGAAGCACAGAAAAGCCAGTAATCTGAAAACCAGCAATGGTCAACTAAGGAATCTCTATGAGCTATGATCTAAGAATTTATCTTCAAATTCAGAGCTCATCGGCACATCTGAAAAATGTAGATAATTTCTGTCACCATGTTAAATCCAAATCTGATTTTTTTTCCCCCTTTCCACTGTGCTGCCCAATTTCTTTAAGCCCATCTGGAATACCTCAGAAGCTTCTATGAGGCGAACCAAGAAAAACATGGCAGTGGTTGAGGAAACACATGCAAACAAAATACTCTGAAACAGCAAGAAACTTTGAAATGTTACTAATCACAAGAGTGTGAAACTTCCTGTTTAAGTGGGTCTTTTTTTTAAAGCCTCAGTGAACTCACAAGATTAGAGCTGTATGAATTAATTGCAAAGAAAGATTAATGCTAGCAATAGACCTTAGTGGAATGTCAGGTATTGATTAGTTAATTCTAGAGATCTGGGAATGTAAAGTCCTAACTCTTATAGCCAGCAATAACTGCACAAAAATGTCATGAAGGATTGTGTGAACAGGGAGAACTGTTCCATGTGTCTGAGCTATTCCATGTTCAATAGAGAAAGAGAGAAAAAGTACAAGATCTTGCAGCACAAAGACAAATCAGAACAAAATAGTGATATGGTTAAAAGTTCTCACAGAGACTGGCAAAATTAAAATAAAATTTAATTTCCTGTGATAAATGGAAAAGCAACAAAGTATTAATCTAAAAAAAATAACTGTATCATTGACAGATAATTTATGATTCTCTGCATACCTATTTCATTCTGATACTTAAGAAATTGTAAGACCTCATAGGAGTCAACACACACCCACAGTACTATACTTCATTTATCAAATATGGATTTAGAGATGATTCTAGGAAAGCTTATACATTTTTTATTAAAGACTGAAATATCATGTGTCGCATTTCTGCTAAATCTAAATTAAGAATAGTGAAAATAAGTAAGTAAATAGATAAAGAGAAAAGTGCATTAACAGCAATTTTTATACACCATGAAGCTGAAAAGTAAGAAGAAGTAATAGTTCTGTTTAAAATACTTCATGAGCTATATCTGCACAACTTGGAAACAGAGCTAGCTCTACTTGCGTACAGAATTTATTGGAAGATTATTACTAACCCTGATACACTGAAAGAAAGTCCTGAAAAATTTTCAAGGCATACAAAAAGCTTTCTTAAGAAGGAAGACTATTGTGAACTGAATGGCATAAAAACCCATCTATTTCTAAGTCTCTCTTCTAAGATTCAGAACCTGACAGGGTATTAGTTAAGTGACCAGTCCCAGAAACCTTGTTCTCTAAGTCTCCTACTACATCTCCTAAACATCTGAGTAGAGGTGCAAGACTCTGGAGAACTAAAGAAAATTCATACAGACAGAAGACAGAGTTACAGACAGTTGGATCCAGGCTGTAAAACACACTAACAATGCTGTCTTTGCATGCTTATTTATTTAGCTACATTTTCCTCAAATGTACCCACAAAATGAAAATGCACATGCAAACAAGAAGACTGTCACATAATGAAATTATTCTTATCACCTTTGCAGCAGAAAGAGTGATTAACATTTTACATGACTTTTAATTCTTTCTAGAAGATTTCCAGACACTATGTGATTTGCAGTTGGATTTGTAGGCAATTGAAAAGCAAATAAAATAGTTCTGAACTGTAACTGTCACAGTCACATACAGACTTCTCTCCTGGAATAAATAATATTTATTTGTGCATTAAACAAAGACAAGCAATTGGCAAGACTGAATAAACATCCTTGTACTTACGGTGCCAGGCCGTGGGTACGGAATTCTGCCCTGATATGGAATCAGCTGGTGGTTTGGGCCCTCCTTGTGTGCAAATGGTCCATTGAACACAGTCTGGATGTCAGACAGATGATACACACACACGGCTGAGCCTTTAAATATGGAGCTGGAAGACAGAAGAAAAAGCATTGCAATCTACCAACTTTTTTATAGCTTTTCCATAATTTGGCCTGGTCCAATGATGAAAGATACCTCTAAAATAATATATTTTATACAATTTAATATGGATTTAAAACATTTAAAATCAACTGATCTAGCTGCCCAATATGCACCACTACCTCTTAAGACTTAGCACCTTTCTGAACAGTGAACTGCAAAAAGAGAGAGGAAGGCACTAACCTACTGGTGCAATAAGAAGACTTCCTAATGCTAAATATAAAGGAAATATAATCTGGCTCCAGTTAAATCAATGGCAAAAATATTGCTGACTACAGTGAGACAAGAGTTTTGTAAACTTTGTACTGCTAAGCTCAGCACAGGTTTCCAGAACTCCCTACCAGTATATTAACCACAAGACCTCCATGAGCCTCCTGAAATACATGGCTAAAACATTAATAAAAACATCCAGAGCAATTACAGTTGGTTGGATTATTATAATCAGTTTCCAGCCTTTTTACGAAAAATGGGGACTTGTGGCTGTAAAGGAATTATTCCTATACAGTCCTGAAATACACCCATAAAACTGGTCTTATGAAGACCCACGTTTGAAGCTTCCTGAGGAGAACACAGGCAATCACCTAAGAACAGGGCATGTTCTTCCCACTGTTCTGGATTCAGCCACGGGTCCAGTTAGCACAAGCCCTGAATGGTCTCCATCGCCCCATGATGATGAAGGGCACTAGGGGAAAAAATTCCTGATTGATGGTAATGCTGATTACAGTGAATTAACTCCCTCATTTTTCCTCTCACTGCGTGTAAGGTTTGTGATATTTATATTTAAAAAGTGGAAACTCCAGACAGTCTAAAATCTGCCTGGTGTTAAGTGTAGGATGGAGATAATCCAAGTTACTGTTTTCAATTGAAGAAGAAAAAACACTCCATAAAAAAGCCTGAAAACATTACACATAGTGTCTAAACAACAAAAGTGAAATCCACATTGCTCTCAGCTATATATGGATGAGTAGAATGAACCTTTTAGATTGATTATGGTATTTGTGGAAATTTTACTGGGTATTAATAGATTTTGAGAAATGCATTTAGTCTTTCCAGATGTTTTATGTTACATTTACAGCATATTATGACACTAAAATAATTTAGTTCAGTATTACTCGGTTTTCTTCTGTATGATTTAGATAAAAATACTAGTAGTTATTACTTCCTGTGATGTTGGAAGTCTACAGAGGTGAAGATACAGGAACTATTAAGGAGTTCCTTAGGGTTGCTGTATTTAACTAGGTAACACATTCAACCTATAGTTGAACCAAAATAAAGTAAGCATAGACCATGTAGTTCACAAAACCAGAAATGTATGTGTGTAAAACCTTCAACAGAGAGAGAAAACATCTTGAGAGACAGGAAAAAGTGAAGTTTCCTCTTTTTTGTCACCTTATGTGGTCCTGGGATTCAAACCTCATTTCCACTGGAGAAATACCAGAATTAGGTGGAAGTGTTACCAGCTCAGCCATGTTGCACCCCCAGCCTAATGATAAGTGTTGTTTTACTGCTAAACATAAGCTCATCCTTTTCTCTTTTTGTGAAGTAGGAATTATAGACAGCACCTAAGTTTACAAGTCATGTGATGCTTTTCTTTCCCAATTAAATATCAGAGAATCATATTCTCCTGTCTTATTTACCTATTTGAGTAAGCAGATCCCTATATCTCTGTGAAAGAAGTCTATTGGGGAAAAAAAAAAACCTGAAAGGATTTTTTTACTAAAAATTTCCATTAAAGGAATTAATTAATAAGTTATATAATTTTCCAATTTGATCAAATAAACTAAATTTAAAAAAAAAAGTGGAAGACCTCTTAGAAGGTAAGAAGTAACAGCTAAATAGTAAAGGGCACCATATCACAAATCAGTGAGTAGTAACTATTTTTTTTCTGTACTAACACGATGTGGTGAAGGCAAGAGGAAAAAATGAGAAAAATAAAAGTAGAGGTGGAAGAATCTATTGGTCCACCTGTCAGTTCTAACTTTGTGGACAGTTTCAGCATCGTAAGCCATATCTACTGCTTCCATCACCCTTGGGAGCTCAGTAAATGCTTTCTAAACCTGACAGTAAGTGAATACAACTGACTGGTAACGGGGAGCTGCAAGGAGGTGACCAAATGCCACGTAAGCTTGTCCCTTTGTAGCCAACTGAAGCCAAAATGGGTTATTTGCCATCTCTGTGATCATCAGCCAGCTGAGAGACTGGAAATGATTTGTATGAATTCATGTAAGAATTCCTGGTTTGATCCTTCAGGGTGCTGGATGTTCTTCAGGAGGTGTTAAGTGCTCTCAGATGCCACATGAGTTCACTGCATTGAAGTCATTTGGCTTTCCACTGCTGAACAGTGACAAGTGGCCCTCCACAGAAATGTTTTCCCAGTGCCAGCTGACAGTATGTCAGGAAGCAGTTTGTTCCAAGGAGCATAGCTCTGACATGGATACCAAGAGCAATGATACTGAGGCTCCTTCATGCAAACCACAGCCGCAGCAGACACACAAAATTGCACAGCACAGTCTCATCCACAAAACATCAGTTTCAGTTTCCATACAGAAAATCAGGCAGTTCAGGGAATATTTTTCAAATCTGCATGCTTACCTTGATGTTGTGAAAATTCCATACACAAGTGTTGTTCTGGGGTTATCTGTCTCTAGGAGAAACACATCCTCTGTAAGAAAGAGAAAGAAAAATGTTTTGAATAATAAGAAAAACTTTATTTTCCAGTTTAATTGATGACTTTATTCCTCCTGAAGCCAACAGTAGTTTTATCTCAGACTTGAACAGGAAAAAGGAGACTTACCACATGAACAGACCATATATGCATACATCTAGCAATTTAACATTCAGAAGCAAATTTGGAAATTAACTCCATGCCCTCTAGCCTTATGGAGACAGAAGGCAAAGATTTTCAAACACATTCAGGATCCACGTCACACATTTCTCTCAGCTGTATCTCATTTCAGCAGGTTGTTTAGCAGTAGGAAAACATTAAAGTTGCAATAGGTTAAAGAGAAAGAGTTCCCATAGATGGATGTAATCGAAAAGAGGGAAATTAGGTGTTTTACTGTCCACAATGCACTGCAGTGCCCTCACTACTGCACTTTCAACATGATATGAACGTCATGAAGCTTTGCAGTAAAGACACTGAAAGATGTAAACCTCTCTCCTCCTGTTGTGTAGGGATTAATTGACTGCACTGTGCAAAACTGTACCTACTCACTGAAATGAATTTACCCACTATTACCTCTGATCTGTTGATTTTTTTTTTTACACTTCAGTGAAAACTACTTTAATCTCTGACAGTTTCTCCTTGCAAATGTTTTTAATAACTATAATCATGCTACCTCTTAAACTTAATTTACAACACAAAAAAGACTGAACTGTTTGAGCTTTTTATCACAGAACATGTTCTTTAGCTTTCCATTAATTTATGTGGCTCTTTCATTTAACCCGCTGAATTTTTTAAATATTCTTTTCAATATGTCAAAAGCAAAAGACTTCACCATGCAGAACTGGAAGTGTTATACTCTCCTGCATTATACATGAACACAGAAGCATGTGTTTGCCCTCTCCCAGTGCTCTGAATTTCCAGCTGTGATTGTATTCTTCCTCTTTGCTATGGAATTGTGCTGGGAACCCACGCTGAGAGCATTGTCTCCTATTCACTATGGTCCTACATTTTGTTATACAAGAAACTAAAAGCAGTTATCCTACTGCTTTGTTGAAGAGGAGGGGGTTGGTAAATCACAGTTCTGAAAGATGAGCCGCTGAGGCAGTGCTGAGGCACTGTGAACTTCAGAAAATCTGTCCTCCAAACACCTTACACATTCCGAGCTAGAGCAAGCTAGGATCTGCTCCTAGTCCCAATAGGGTTCCACTGAAACCTTGAACCAAAGTAACTACACCAAATAGTTGCAAATACAGAAACTCAGAAAGACTCCAAACCCCATATACTCTGGTGAAAATCAGGAATAACAATTGAGAAAAGAGAGAGGATACAATGGAGAGAAGATCAGAAACAGATGCAGACCCACTGCAGGGCACATTAGCTTTTTATATTATTTATTTTTATAGTAAAGCACATACCAAATCCTTCCACACCTGATTTTGCACATCTCAGCTGTGGAAAATATAGAATTTGAAACTTTCTGGTAATGTTGTTTGGCATGTAGGTATCAAGACATGCATCTATTAATTCCATCATTAAAGGAAACCTCTTGTGATTGCTGTATAGATTACGGATTGAATATTTACAGTGTTTCATATGTTGAAAATTTGTGTGACTGAATGATTCCTGACAAATTATATTTATTCATAGTGCTATTGCTGGTGCCAGTAACAGGATTTATTAGTATTACCTTGAACTACCAAATTGAGGACTCTACCCCATGATCAAAAACTAGAAAAAATGTATTGTGGAAAAGTTGTCTGTTACACAGCGGTATAAAAAACAGTTTCAAAGAGATGTTAAAAATCCTCTATTGTTATCCAAGCTAGTAGTAAAATCGTATGAGAGTCACTTAAATGTTCCCTTCCAAATATTAATTCTTTACATATATCATTGTTTTACATAGTCAAGATTAATTACCTTTATTTCAAAGGTAATGATAATTACACAGAGAGACCTATGAAGAATTTTTTCATTTCCCGTCATAACACTGCAAGAGGGATTTTGTCATGGACTTCTGGTGCTATGATTTCACTGTTAGCAACTTCACCAAGGAACTGTATGAAAATCAGTCATTAAATATGCACGAAGTAAAGCATTTAGATGAAAATTTTAAGGAATGTTTTTTGTCATACCTAATTCATCAAAGTACGTTTCTGTTCCATCTTCATCCATTACTGAGCACACAAGTCTTGCTTTCAAGAATGTTGTCCACTTGTTCACAAGACTGCGCTGACCACCTGTGTCATTCTGGAAAGGAATATTATTTTCAGAAAAGAAGAAATAAAACACAGCTAACATTTTACTGGGCTTTCCCACATTTTTCTCAGGTTAATTAATTATCTATATAATTATCTGGTGAATTTAATATTAAAAATAAATAGTCCTAAACCAAATGCCCTCATCTAAACATTCCATATGCAGAAAAAAACAAAATCTAGTTTTCTGAGTGGACCTTCTCTGCTGGGCTAGCAGGCTTGGAGGGCTGGGCATTAGATTTTATGCATCAGCAGTGTATGCTATTAGGATTGGAAGTGACTGTGGAGTCCTGTATCACTCATTGACACCCAGGACAAAGTCCATGCTATCTCTAAGAGGTCACATGGTTCTCTAGAGGGATGTTTCTTCTAGTCCTGACAGCAGCAGAGCTGCACCTGACCCAGTAAGCCATGCTGGCACATGAGGTGGATATGCCAAACAATATTCAGAAATGAAGGCTAGTGTGGTTCAAGCTAGTTTTGCACTGTTGCAAGTCCTGGTAACTTTGTCCAGAGATGATTTGATCACAACTCGCTCAAGGATCTTTCCAATTTTCTACGGTGCGAGGTGGGAACTGTAACTGCCAAACCAGATGATGCAGCACTGAGGTGCCAGATCCTGACTAACTGTGCTGGTGAATGCCTCAGGTAAGAGCAGTGTCTTCCAAACTGCATAGCATGATGTCACCCAAGGAAAGAGAAAACCCAAAATGTAGAAGCTATTGAAATGTGATTTCAATGAAGTGCTCTGCATGTTTCACTGGTGCTGTTGGAGTTGGTAATCCAACTTTTTGGGTGACTTATAAGGAGTCTTTTCAGGGGGTAATAGATTTGGTGAGACTCAAAGGTGTTGATACATGAATATGATGGTATGTATACAAGTATACAAATATGACTGGCTCAGATTTATTTTCATTGGCCTTGGGATTCTGCCACTGGCTTCAGTCTAAGTCTAAACAGGCTTAGGCCTTTCAAAAATAATCTGGGCTTCATTATAACAGTAAAAAACCCAAATACAGCTGTAATTGTGTAAAACAGCTCCTTGCAAAATACCCAAAAAGGCCTTTTGAAAGAAAATGGAGATTATAAAAGAGATCACATGCCTCATCATATTGCCAGAATATGACAAATGCCCTCACACCCGGGCACAACAACATCATAAAGCATCAAATTCTAAAGAAGACCCTAATTAAAGACAGGGAATACATAAACACTCACAATGAACTTCCTGAAGGTTTCCAAAAGAAGGAATGAATAGGCTAGCAGTAATTGTGAAATTATAATTTTTTTCTCATTAAAAAAAATTGATTTCACCAGAGATGTTAATAGCTGCTTCAATCATTTTTCATCTATAGTTGAGTAGAGATACAAAAAAACCAAAATAGAGACAATGAGGAGCGCTGTGAAAAAAAATTAATTATTGCCCAGGAATAGCCATAACTCCTGAATTAAAATTTCCTGTGCACATTTTTAAAATTAGGCTCACACATGCATCAATATAAGAACTCAGGAACAACAGATATCATAAAAATGAAAACAGTATTTGAATGTTAAATCAAACAATTTAAAAGCTTTATATTTCTAATATGCTTCAAATATTTTGAGTGTGTGTGTGTGAAAGCCTTCACTTGTCTTAAGTTCATTTTTATTAAGAAACTAATGTGCCTTATTTGTGCCAACGACAGCAAGTTTGAAAATTCAACACTGGTAAGTATTCTGACTCAGTCAGAGAAATACACAAATCCCTTAACCTCCACATTTCCATATCCTTACATGTATATTTAGATATGTATAACAGGTTCAGACCCCAGCTGTGAGTTCAGTAACAGCTCTTTTTAATTATGAATGGTGACACAGAAACAGGAAATTTTGTCAAATATAAGTCAAAAGCTTTTCAAACATTTAGTCCTTTAGATTATCTTGTCACACTAGCAGCTTATCCCAGCAACCTGGCAAACAAAATGGTTCTTACTGGGCATACTCTTGCAATCATTGAATGAATTTGCTTTGTGCTGCCGCTGTTGTCTGTGAGTCTTTCTTTGAAGAAGAAGTAGATTTTGGCATCATTGGGGTCTGTGCCATCTGGGATAACATGAGCATCCACAAAAATAGGCTCTGAAATGAAAAAGTTTACCAAATGGATGAAACCAAAAGATGTATCAGTATAAGCAACAAACGATTTGACATTTACTGACTGCTTCAAGGAAGTGCTGTATATACCAAACATCAACAAGTCAATGGCTCCTTACTGGCAGCCATATGTTTTTGCATCCTCACATTTTATTTCACAGCAAATTCTTAGAGAAGCAATCCAGAAGCAGTGGTATGAGATTACTGCAGAGACTCAGAGACTTGGAGGAAGAAGAGAGAAGAATCAGTGTGTTATCAGGGGCACTTATGGAAAGTCTCATTGAGACAAAACATAAAAGTAAGCTGGAACACCTCAGAAATATGTACAAATAAAGTTCATAAATGAGAGAGGAAAACAGTCTGTGTAACCCAGAAAAGGAAAGCAGGGCATGCAAATGCTTGATCAGCATTTGACTTCATATCAGAGGCTGATAAACACAATCAAATGTACAAGTAAAACACTGCAGAGAAGAATTAGGGAGAGAGCAAAATAATCTATAACCTTAACATCAAGCATATAATGGACAGTGCAACAGCCCTCAAAATACCTCCTTTGACTGAAGGAAGAAGGGGATCCTCTCCCTGCATGAAGACTTTGTCTTTTCAATGATCATACAAGATTGCTTGTTTGGTTGAAGGGCAGTGCCAATTTTGAAACAATCTGACACAAAGGTTGAATGTCTGACAGAAAACTCTTTTTAGACTGCAGCATTTTTCCATTTGCATAATTCTAATTCTCAATTAATATAACAAGTGTCATGTCTCTGGCTCCAAAAAGACATGGAAATAAATTGTAGTTTCAAGTACCTGTTTTGAACATAAGTAACGAGTAGATTTCCCAGAAATTAAGCATTTTTAATTTTCTTTTTCTCTTATTCACTTTAGGATGCACATGTTATGGTGTGCAGATAAGTGTAAGAATGTAGAGCAGAAGAAATATTTAGGAAGCAGACAAAGTTTGTCTTTCATAGTGAAATGAATTTATTGTGACTGAAATCCTGTGATTTCATTGTAGTCACAGCCAGACAGGAATAATAAGTCACCATAAAAAATGTCAAGACAAAACCACAGTAACTTCAATATACCTGAAGTTTTTTTAGAATCGTAACTGCTGTGTTAGTTGTTCTATAGCCTTTCACATCTACCTCTGCTCAGAATGCTGACCACCATTTTAATTCAAATTGGTTTCACTGGAAGGAGTCTTCTTACCAGTAAAGACAGGGAGAATTTTCACAGTGATGTCAGTGAAGCAAAGAGTTAAGTGCTGCCGCTCAGAGATGAGTTTTTCTACTGTGTTTGGATAACCAATTCCTCACCACTGAAATAAGAGGCAGTGATCCTCATTGACTTCTCTGATAGTGAGACACTCTTCTACACATCTTTTGAATGCAAGTGGTGGTGAGTCTTCTGTGCAGAGATGGATCATCTTGAATCAACTGAAGCTGGTATCTTAGAACCAAACACAGATTTAAGGCAATAACTGATTCGTGAGAGGTGAAGGCACTTTCCCAGAAGTCAGACTGTCTTACCACTTGCCACTGGAAAGGTTTTCATACACTTGCCCTCAAACAGTTTGGTTCAGCCTTAATGCAGAAAAGGCCCTCATGTGGGGTGGCCGAAGAGCTTGGTTCATGCAGGGATCCCTCTACATCTGTGCATTGTCTACAGTTTGTATTTACACACATTTCTTCATGGTTCAACTTCATAAATTAGATTCAGAGACGAGCTCTTTAAAAGATAAGGTCTTTGTTTTAAGCAAAGGAAAGATGAATCTCTATGACACCCATTAAAAGCACTGGTAAATCAAAGGTGTCTCACCACTCAGCCACTTGGAGTTGTGCTGGTCAGTCCTCACTGCATTCCTCCTGGTCAGACTGCGAAAAATGGCTGCATCCGTCCCCATGAAATCAATATACATTCCTGAAAAAAGCTCTTCATCTGAAAAAAATTGAAATGGAGGGGGAATTGTTATGGCTTTTGGGAAAACAAACGTTTATTTTAAATTCTTCAGCTCTTTATTTACACGAGTCTATACAGATAAATAGTGGGTCATGGGAATGAGGTTTCCTCTGATTTACAAAGACTCAGTCAATAAAGGGAGAGTCATCAGATTTTTCTTAGAGATTTTATGGAACTGTACCATTAAATGCCACAGCAGAGCTGCATATGTGGGGAAACTTTCTTGATAGTAAGTTTAGTTTTTCAGTTTCCACTGCTTGGGACCACTGGAGAATCAGGTTAGTGCTATCAAAAAGTATCACATTCAATATCTTAAGAACACACTTCAAAAAACTTTTTTTTTGTTACGGAAATAGATGAAGCGACTGAGTAGAGTTTATTGCTGCTGTAAACTGGCACAACATCTATTGCAGTCAGTGGATCAGTGCCAATTTTTACCAGCAGCAGTTAGGACTGCCCCAGGCAGCCTTGAGCTGACTTCAGTATTGCAGAGGTCTGACAATTATATTATTGAACTTCACCCAGAGTAATATGGAGCAACAGTTGTCCCTTTTTGAGTACTTGGTTCTAAGTATAGGGTCATTATGCTTGAGCAGAATGAGACATGCAACTTCTACATTAACAGAGCTATAAGCTTCCACTCCCTGTGCAGGGCTGAAAACTCAGTCCATCAGTCAGGATGTCTATCTGTGTTTGTGTTTGTGTGTGTTTGCATAAACATGTATATACAATTACAATTATAATTACATGTACTCTCATTTTCTACTCTGTAAATAACCAAGCAATTTCCACTGACTAATGACAATGAAACCCCAGAGTAAAAAACAGTAGCTAAAATAAACTCTAACTCAGAGTGGGAGTGGTGGCTGAATATATTCCAGTACAGCTGGGTCCTTTGATTGATGTTGTCTCTATTCCTGGACTACCCAGAGAGTGTGGTCAAGCTGGCAAGAGTCACAGTCTCAGAAATACTTGAGGCTATTTTCATGCTGGTTTTGTGTGCGTGTGTGTGTCTGTGTGTGCTCATAATCAGCATGCAAGACTATTGAGAAGCTCATGAGAGTATTAAAACTCTGGAGATTTTGTTTTTCTGCTGCTAACTGGAGCCTGAACTGAACCCTGGCAGGGCATCCAGCAGCCACTCTTCTGCTCTCACCTCTCCCTGTGATGACAAGATTCATACACAGGAGATTTAAGCAATGCATTTGCTGCATGTTGCTGAAGCATTTACTTCCTGAGCAGGTATTGACAGAAGGATGTTAGATCTGTACAAATCTATATTTTGTATATTTGCCTCCTTGCCTCAATCCATCAGAACTTTATTCTTATTATGGAACAAATTGTCTGAAAGAGATCAGGCTTATGGTTCTCACTAAATGAGAACCATTGTGTACAGTCCTGTGCATATACACATATGTCCACACTTCAGCAACAGTACTATACTATGTAATTTTAATCCTATTACATATAAATGCTATTACTTATGTCTTAAGCTTTCCTACCGTCTGCTTGCTAATCATGTATCAGATGAGATCTGTCAGTTCCACTTCCTTCTGGTAAAATCCTTGAATTCCACACAGTATTTGGTACGCACAGCACAATGAGTTCACACTACTTTGCTTTGTTACTGGGGGGAATTACTCAATTGATGAGGTATGTCTGCTCTTATAAATATCTCATAGTCTTAGTGGGGAGAGAGTTATGCCTCCTCCACACTAGTTATGCCAAGCTGCTTCAAAAAGCACATTTTTTATTGCTTTGATGCAAATGCATCCCTGTACAATGGCAAATTGTACAAAGTTCAAATTTATTTTTACTTTCCTCTGAAGGGTGAGTCATCTTTCCTGCTGTATTCTAGGCCAGTGATGCCCAAAATGGTCAAGAAATTGCACCTATATTTAAAAGTGCTTCTTTTATTGTGGAAGAGTTAGTTGGTCTGGTGGTATTTCCTATCTTCTGAAGCAACAGGAGGGAATTCCTCCTGCAAAAAACTCAAAGGAGAGTCCAGTACATTGGCTCAGTCCTCTCATTACAACACAAGCTGTGACTTACAAAATGTTCATGTTTCTGGCACAGATACTGAGGCTAAATTCATTAGAGCTTAATATTTTTTTGTAGTGACCGGATTTTGCAACAGAAAGGAGAAAGTATAAAACCCAATCTATGGGACTCTTTTTAAAAGGAATTTGACCTTTGTGGAATAATTTAGACTTGGTAGATGAACTATGTCATGAAAGATAAGTCAAACACTAGGGAAGGTCTCTCTAGTGACATAACTGAGAGATCAAGAAGATAATGAAAAGTCTATTAAGATGAACAAAGCTGCCGTAGATCTATCATAGAAAAAAATCAGCTTACTGTATGAACAATAATTCAGAAACAATGTTCTTTAATGTTGCCTATAAAATCCAGACAGAATAAGGAAAGGAAACAGTTGATTCACTTAATAATACCAAAATGGCAATGAGTAGCAGTGGACTCATCTATCACTGACTTTGAACAAATATTTTCTTTACACAGTGAGTGTTTGTAAACACTGTCCCTAGATCACTGTTGAGATAAAGGTATAAGGGCAGCCAAGGTTCAGAGAATGTCTAGGTAGCATTTATCTGTTCCCTAAAGGTGTTCAGTTCATATATCTGTGAATAAATATACTTGTCCTTTGTACTAAATATATTTGCAATAAGGAATCAAAAAAAAAAAGGCAATTTATATTTTGAACAGGCCATGTAGGAGAGATTGTATTATACTTCCTTTAAGATCCATAAGATTTTCAAGTAAATATCTGGCACAGTATGTAATTGATGGAATTGATTTCAGAGGAAGCTGAATGGCAGAAACACTGCACATTGATCCCTTGTAAATCTTGGATGAAATACGCAGTATCTGTGTGCAATAAGATTTATTTACTGAGAAAGTCTCAAAAATCCATGCAACTGCTGTTCCCTTCATAGCCAAAAATACAGCAAGGAGCAGGCACATGCCGAAAAATCAGGGCCTTGGCACTAAAAGTGTGTGACCATACTGCAAATGTGAAAGGTCAGGTTACACTGAGTATATATTTCCAGCTCTTCCTGGTCAAAAAAAAGCAAAGTATCTGTTATAGATGACTTAGGCTGCCCAAGTGTGTGCCTCCTTTGAGTTTTCTCATAGGTGTGCAACAAGCACAGAAGAAATCCTTTATTGTTTCACTTCTGGTCTTTCAGACGGAAGAAAATTTCAAAATTGGTTGGGTATAAAGCCAATTGAAGAATGAAGATCTTTACAGTGGGTGGGTTCTACAGCAGCAATGACAATAAAAATGAAATTCAAAGCATCTGAAGTCTTCAGGCTTTCTTTCCCTGGCTACTCTGAGATTTTACAAATAATTAAATGAGACACAAGTGCTGTCTAGGATGAACAGGGTCAGAAACCATTCAAACATAAATGCTAAACAGGGTAATGTAAAGCTCAAACTAATCCTGGGAAAAAATGTGTAAGCTGGAAAAGGGAGAACCTTTTGTTTTCTGTCTCTCTCCCCCTTTCAATAACTTATTTCTGCATTTTGTTTGTCCACCCACCTTAAGCTTCAGATAAGCTTTGAAACATGGATGGACCCACCCCTTGTGCCCATCAGCCAGACAAAAGGTACTGCTCCTGGGAGGCTGAATTCTGTGTCCAGCCTCCTCTGGGCATTCCATCAACCCACCCTACACATGACCATATGGGTTTAGACTGCAGCACCTTGGAGTATCTTTACTTACTGATCATAACAGACACCGTGTTCACGTTAGGGTTGAAAGAACAGCGTCCCTTTCCTGATTCACACTTGGAGTCGATCTTGAAGATTTGTTCCTGCAAAGTAGATTTGTGTATCACTTCTCATGTCAGAAACCATCAGATCTAGGCTGATTTTTATGCCTGGCTGTTCACAGCATTAGCAATGCTCTATTAACAGTGCACTATTGGGCACTTTTACTGTACTATCAGTAGTTTAACTCTTCTATTCAACTCTTCTATTTTCTATTCAAAATTCCATCATCTTGTTAGATAACACTGACATCCAGTTATTTTCAAGATTCTTGTTATAAATTCAAGACACTGAATCAAAAAAATTTTCCCTCTGTCTCAGTTAAGGATGGGTTGCCTGATCTCTGCAATAATATGTGTAGAGAATGCTGCTTTTTTTTTGAAGTTATTTACAATTTATTTTTTGGATATATGGTTGTACTTATACCTGTCTAGGCCATTATAATAAAGCTACTAGAACAATAACACATATGAAATAAAAATCTCTTATGACAACAGTCATTGGATGATATTATAAATCATTTGGTCTTTATTGAGCTATCAGACCTCCAAAAATCCCCTAAATCACATATATTTTCTTCAGTAACATCTCTTGGATTATGTGTAGAGCTCCAAATCCACAGTGATAGATGATTTATCTATACCTCTTACCATAGCCTGAAATCTCCTGGGTTTTGGGTTTTTTTTAAGAAATTTGGGATTTGTTTGTACAGGGATTTGTTTATATTTTATGTGATTAAGGAACAGGAAATATATTTTGCAAAGTAGAAGCAATCTGGACTACAGCTTGAAATACAAACAATCTGAATAACTTTAGAAAATCTGCCCATTTTGGTGCAACTATCCACTTCTTGGTTCCCAGCAATACCAGCACAGTGTGCTGAGCAAGAAGCGACTCAGGCCCAAGCTCTTTCCTTAAAAACTGCAGTCAGTAATGGCAGATGAACTGATCCAACACACACCGACTCACACACCACTGTATACCTAACTACTTGTTCTTGGGCTCCGAAAACAAACTTCCAATCTTTAATAAAAAGACAAAAGATACAATTGCAAGAAAAAAACCAACAAACAACCAAACTTAAAACAATTCAAATGAAAAAAGTAGCTGACAGAAATTCCAAAGAAAGGTTTCTGTGATGTAGATGCCAACAGTTAGATATTTGAGAAAGTACAGCAACTCCTTATATTCTCTTTAACAGCCAATGTAAATCACAGGGAGTGGGGATGCCACACCAGTCCCTGAGCAGCCATTTGGCACCAGCAAATTGAAGATTACACCAAGCTCAAATGAACAGCTGCAGCAGGAAGTTTTCATATCATTATCCTCTCTCTTTTCCCCCTCTTCTGTTTGCCTAATTTAATCTCAGAGATCTTATCTATTGTTTCAGTAATAAGCTCTCTAAACAATGTTAAAACATAAGTATGAACTTTCTAATGTGATCTTGGGTGGTTTCTTTGTTGTTTTTTTACTTCTAGATTATATGCAACTTGATTCTAATCCATATTTACTATATTAAACCACTATTTACCAATTCAAAATGCCCATTACTGTTCTATTAAACTAGCTCCAGGATTACACTTGATTTTCATATATATTAAACTGCTATTTAGTCTATAATTATTTCACATATGGATTACATTTCCTTCTGTTTGCATTCACTTTGACATTAGAATATATTTGGGTGACTAAGGGAATAATTACCAAAGACCAAAGTATCAAGTGTGCCAAGGAAGAAAATTAATTGTTTTATAACCTCTGTTTCAGGGAAAGGACACAATTTTGCCTCATCAATGAAACCCCTATCTTTCGTGAGCTTATGTGGAATCCCAGAGACAGGAGAGCAAAACAGGCTCAGTTCTTATGGTTGTTGGATATGACTCTGCCAGGCTTTGTAGCTTCTAGATAAAAACAGATGTGCTTTGAAAAATATTCGTTTTGCACATGCAAAAACAACCTTTTGTGCATTGAAAACTGTACCAAACTGAAGGTGAAATGATAAAAGCAGAGGACAAAATGAGTTTTTACTGGTCCCATCAGCACTACATAGTTCCTCATTCTGCTCTATCAATTAGTCGAGCACAGATATATGGAATGAGTTCAGAAGGAAATGCTCGGGTTTAAACTGTTATGCTATTGTTGGCCTGTACAGTAATGGCTTTGAGCATGAAGTGCCTACAGTCAAGTGTCTCACAGACTCCAGACATCTGAAGCAGCAGTTTATTTAATCAATTGATCATAGGCATGTAGCTATACAGACAGGCTAAGTGAAGCCAGTTCTGCTTTTCCAAGTCATGCATTTTTACTTTTCATTTAAGAAATTTAACATCTTGCATCATCTGGAGATGTCATTTCCTGCCCTCCCCTCTGTCCCAATCTCATTTACAAACAGTCTAAAATAATGAGATTCAAGCTTCTCTGGGCTGCGATACCAGTACTTAAGATGATAAAGGAGTATTACATTAATTAAAGACAAATGAGATCACTGAAGAAATGATTTTTCAAGAAATAGAATAATGCTGGGGAAAGGTGACCCCTGTTTCAAAATACGTCAAAATAAGTTAATGCAGAATTTTTTAACCAGGAGGATGGATTTACATACTTAGCTCTGCTTGCTTCTCACTTTAAATGCAGGCCTACAATCTCTACTTTTAGACCATTAATTAGGACTGAAGGTGCAGTGATTCTGACTGTGGGCTGTATTAAGGAAGCTGGAGCCAGGTAGGGATCTACCAAAAGTCACTGAGATCATCCCATGCAAACTGATCTGGAGAAACATTGACTAATCACCTCCCTGGAAAGCTATGCAGAAATCTTGGTCTTGGCCAGAATTTCCATCCCACTCCCAATTAAAGCAGTGATGAATTTCCCAGTGTCTTCCGCAGAAGCCAGCCCTGCTTTTAAAGCTGCCCTCACATGGCAAAGCTCCAGGTAGCATGCTCTGATCTTCCTTCCCAACACATCTGCTTCCACATTGTTCTGGAAAATATACTGCACACCCCTGTGCCTGCAGACATGAATCTGACCCAAAAGCTACTGAGGTGCTGCCTCCTGGTTAAGTGCCTTTCTTCTTCCTCCTGGTTGCTTAATTTATTACCTATTACATTTGCACATAAACAAACATTTCACTTTCAAATCAGGAAACTTGAACCATATACTTCTGAAACATCTGGTACTTACAGTGAAAATACACACAGTGAAACTGAATATAGAAAAACTGGAGACCGATTAGAAAAACTAAGACCTTACAGTGAAGAGAAACTTACCAGCTTCATCCAGGCACCATCTAGTGGGGCAAAACTTGTGCAGTAGATAAAGTTCCTGTATTGGGAGTGCATCTAGAGGGTATTAAGCTGAAGTCCAGCAAACTTTCACATAGTCAGCCAAATTAAGGGCTTCTCCCAGGAATCAGTAACATATGGAAGTTATAAAAAGTGGACTTTGTATTTTATTTTTCATCTAACTGGCTATTTCCTTTTAAGTATTTCTTGGGCAGTTTTCCACCACATGGTAGGAATGAATTCACCAGACAATGTCAAATAAATAGTAGCATCAAATGTAGCCCAGCATTTGGCATGATTGTGGAATTTTGGACAACCATCACATTTGAGGCATGGCTTTTGATCACGGCTTTGCTTCTAGCTGGTAATGGGTCAGAAAACTATGGACCTTTGTTCTTTTGCTATTCAACATCGGTGAGGGAACCTACTGGGAACAATGATTTTTGCCTTTTCAAAACTTTGAGCTTTCGCATCACGCCAGTAGGATGCCTCGCACAACGAGTGGATAAAGTGAAAAGAGAGTTACCTCAGACCGGCGTCCCCTGTTGACGTACACGCAGACGGGGCTGAAGGCGCCACTGCCACACACGTACAGGTGGGTGCGATTGTACGACTGGATCACACGCACAAAGTTCCCACAGCCGTGCTGCAGGAAACAGAGAACAGTCATTCCACACAGTGGCAAATGTTATGAGATGTTGGGAACTCTAGGGAATAGACATGACATAGAATTTTAATAGCATGATAAAAACAGCTACTGAATTTGTTAGTCTCTGGATTTGGACAGCTGTTCCTTTTCATGTCATTTTGCCTGCTCTGGGAACTGGGTTCTCTCTGATTGAGCACCACAGATGAGTTATAGAGGAGTCCATGTAGCTTTCCCACTTCCACACAGCAATGCAATTTTCATTCACAGATTTCTCTCTACCTTGCATGAGAAGAAGCCAGACCTCTACAGGAAAACAAGAAGTAACCTTAGGAAGTTTCCTTAAGGATACCTCTTTTCCCCCCATAATTTGCTCAACATAAAATGAGATGATTAAAAAGAAAGCAAGTCCAAAAATCAGATTTTGCTATTTGTATAAAAAGCTTCTTTCCAAAACTTTAAATTGAGATTTGCAGTCAATTGTTGCTTTGTACTGAAGACCTAGAGTAACATTTTCAGATCAGCATGAAAATTAAAACAGAACGTTAAGTTCCACACAGTTCACAGTATTTGATTTACAGTTTTTTCCATCCCTTTTTTCTCTAGCTCTTTTGTTTTTTAGTATGATCAACTGTTAATGCACTTTAGGTTGGAAATAGATTTATTTTCTGAATATTTTTCCTTACCAAGATCTCAGAACCGCTTTAATATTCAATCATCCAAATCTCACCCAAGACAGTGAGAATTGCATGTGTTTTATGAGCACATGATTGGAAACTGTGCCATCAGTCATCCTCATGAAAATCAGTGGAGTTAGTCCTTTAGCAGACTGCACTGGTTTATTTACTTTTAAAGGCATTCATATTTTTGGTTCAGCAGAAGCCAGTACCATGCAACATCATCTGAAAACTGGTGCACAGCTGGGGTCTTCAGACTGCAGACAGTGGGTACCACCCACCTTCACAGCGTGTTCCTGGGGGGAGCAGCCAGAGAACTTCCCTGCTCCGAAGAGCAGCTCAGCAGGCTGTTCAGCATCACCCCAGGACATATTTGGAAAAGTACAATTACCTAGTTTGATTAGTAACAACCAAAAAAGGCCAGGAAATGGACACTGCATATCTTTTCCTATCTGTCAAAATCTGAAGGTGCATTCTGTTTACATTGCCTGTTTTTCCAGAATTTCACTTTATAGATTGGCTTGCAAAGCATTTCAAAAGCAAAACAAACACTTCTTTCATTTTGCTTTGGCTGCACTCAAGGTGCTCTTACTTTATTGCCAAGTACCTAATTTGTTTATACGTGCATGTGGATTATAATTTACCGTAGGATCCTTGCCAGCCATTTTGCACTCTTCAACCTTGTTCGCTGATGCTGGCCAGAAAATCTGTAAGGAAAGAAGTATTATTCAAGTAGTATATTTATTATGCAATTTTTAAAAAGCCAATTTCACTGCCTAACTTACACTAATACATTAATATTTAGATATCATTTACACTTTGATTATAAAGAAAAAAAGGATTTTTGTTGATAAATAAAATTATCTTTGACTTAGCATGCACTAAACAAAATCAAGGTCCAAGCCTTTGCCTAATATATATTAAGTCTATTACACATTTTTCAGGCAAGTTAATCAATTTATTTAGATTGTTTTCTTCTAAATAAGAGAGATTTTTCACCACTATTGCCTAAATTACTACCCATCTTTACATTTTTACTTTTACTGAACTTATAGAAATTTTTCACACTAGAAACCAGAAGACTAAAATATTGAAGGAAGGGTTATTGTAACAATTTTTCAATTTTATCATCAAAGGTTTGGCTAGATTATGATAAAACCTGCTTTAAATATCAAGATTTCACGTAGATTTCTTTCAGACAGCTTTTCCACAAATACCTCAATATCTGAATATTTATCTGTATATCTCAAACTCTAAATATTTTGAGCTTCTTCCATTTTTTATTTTGATTTTGAAGTAGAAAAGACATCCATTAGAAATTTATCCCTAGAAATCTAGTAAGTGACAGAGCCTGATAACATTGAGCCTCAAGACAACATAAACAACAGCATTAAAAGATCTCTGTATATATATGTACACATAGTTATATATATGTAGAATTGTGTATTTGAATGTATATGTATATAGGACTTCTATAGACATACAAGATCAGCAAAGTGAATCTGTTGTTAAAATAAATAAACAAATGGAAGACTGTGTGGAATTGCAGAGATTCACTCTGAGCTTAATACTGGGTGATCACATCCACTGATCACATCCACTGCCAGAAACCGTTGTGTGTTTTTCCTTTCTGCTGATTTTTTTTTTTTTTTTTGTTCTTGTTTCTCCAGGCCTACATGAGCTGTTGAAATTCCTCACAGCTTTATACTGCAGAAAATATTTCATGTAACAGAAGTCCTCCTATCTAACCAAACTGCATAGGATTAAACTCGACCTGCTAAGGACGGGAGGGAGCGTGCCATGCTGGGGCACAGCTCCTGCCAGACCAGGGTGGCTGGATCACTGGGGAGACAGAAATTAGCGAAAGGGTCACAGAAGATATTTCAGATCTGAGAAGGCAGCCCCATTTCAGAGGGAGATTTGGGTACCATTAGATGAGGGAAGAATGCATTCACACTGTTGAACGAGAGGCACTTAATTTAAATGTGTAAGTTAAAGTGAGCCTCCCCTGACTCCCTGCACAATCAATTCAGGTGGACAGGCATGTCCAGAGGGTGATTCAGAGCAAAGCCTAATTCAACTGTGCTCAATCACTCTCTGGCAGGGCCCCTCTCTCTCCCCTGACACATTAAAAGCCTTGTCTCTTAAGGAAGGCATTTATCTTCCCTGCTGCAAGCTGGGTATCGCTGCCCCTCAGTCCTTCTGAGGTACAGTAATAAAGCCCATCGATTAAAGGATTGGATAGATTTGGTAGAACAAGGCCTTTATGGCACACTTTCAGGCAGCATAGTAGCTGTGATAGTCTAAAGATAGGCAAGACAAAGTCTGTAGACAGGTAAAGCTCAACAGTCAATCTTCTGGGCACACAAGCACTTCTGCAGGTCACCTACTTCAAAAGCAGACAGGCTGAATTTCAACTGGCTTTGGAGACAAGAGAGGAGTCTGTGAAAGGAGCTTAAGCATTTGATAATGTTTTTATTTTCACACAGAGGTTGCTTCTTACTGTTTTGTGAGGGAACACAGAGTCCTTGGAAAACACCATCTCAGTAAATGAGAGAAGCCAGAAAAGAGGTGTCAAGGGGTAGATGTGGGTCACAGTGCCTGGAAAACTCCAAATGAGGTGTCTCAGCTACCCAACTGAAGGGCAAAGGCTGACACAGACATAACAAGAGATTAGAAAATAGTTCAATGATTTGGGGCCAGAGGACAAAACATTAAAAATATAATAGAAGGCTAAGGACAACTCTGTCCTTGTTTTTTTCTGTACGGCTTGAGAATGATAGTGTGTATCTTATTCTTCCTTGCAGGATACTTCTAAAAGTGCATCTCTGAACTATTTTATCTTGGAGAGAGGTGGAATGTGTCAAACCATACAAATTTTCCTTGTGATGCCAGGCCAAGCTGAATGTTGTTTCAAAATTAGTAAACAGGTCAGTTTTAAACAGTGTTTGAAAAACAACATACAGCCTCATCTGCATTACACATAAAACAAGGACTAAAAGTTCAATCAGGTGAGGGCATGGATGCAAAATAATGAAATACTATTTTTTTGTCTTAAAAGCAAAGGCATGGACTAAGCAACCTCAGATTCTCAAAATAAAACTTGAACTTACACTGAGGGGGTCTTGGCTTATATTGTTAATATTCAAAGACAGAATATGATCTTTACTCCCCACATAGATCCGATCCTGATCTTCATCCATCAATAATATCCTGTAATCCAGGGGGCTGTGAGATATTCTGTGATACTCAGAGGTCTTAGTTTCTTGCAGCTCTGAAATAGTAAAGACAGTAGCATAGTAAAGCAGTTCACTCATGTTTGTTGTTTCTCAACTGCATTTCTTTCTAAATAAAGACATCTTTGGACACAAATGTGGTCAGAGAGACAAAAAACCCTCACTGGACACTAGATAATAATACGATGGTTGATGTAAAACAAAATTTCTTTTCCCAGTTTGAATACAATTATTTTGTACATTAAGTAGATAGATGTAGCTCATAGAAATCAGGCAGTGCTGTTATTCATTCATCTAATTAATTCTTATTTTAATGGATATTATTATTTACAGCTTTGGCTTTTAAGGAAGACAATTTATTAAATAAATCAATATGTTCAATACATTTTGAAGTTTACGACTGCAGAAAATCCGCAAGATCAATGAAAACTACAGAAGAACGCTTTACTTCCTTTTCCTAACAGGGGACTTCACTAATAATAGGTTTTTATCATTTTCAAGGTCAAATTTTATTTTGTTCTTCAACACCATGCGTGGCTTACTTAAAAAGAAAATTATTCAGTCAAGCCTAAATGTGTCTGTTCATTCAGTTGTTTGTTTATGGGTTTGGATCAAACTAACAGAACTGTAGAAGGAGCTCTATTTTTCCACATAAAACTTTCTTCAACAAAGTGAAGTGAAAACATCCTTTGATCTCAGCAGTGCAGGATCAGGCCTGTTACAGGAATAGCATAAGCAACTGCAGTATAAGTATTACTTGCTGCCCTCAAGAAAGCTCAGCCTTCTCATCTTTGTTTGGCCAATATATTTTGGCCCCCAGTCAGATTGTTTCACTTTTTCAGTAATAACAGAAGGGATATTTCTCAAAAGCTGAGAGTGGAAAAATAAAACCTTAATAATCAATTTGTCTTTGTTAAAATATTTAACATATAATTATGCTTTCTTTCTTCATGAATATTAGTATTGAATTGTGTTCCCCTTGTCTCTAAAAGGGTGGCAAATACACAGTACTTATGAAAATGAAGCTCTGCTATAATATTTATTCATAAATGTAAGATCTGATCCCACAGTTCTCAGTTGCAAACTTTGTCTGGGACAATATGGCTTGTCACTGTTGCTAAAGGTTTTTTAAAGGCAAAGTCTTTTGCTCATTCATTCCCTACGGAAAACAGTAAATGCCTTATACAAAATTAGTCATCTAAAGATATTGATATTTTATAAAACAAAACTCTCAAAACATAGATAATTCTTTATATGTGCACTATTTAAAAAAAAAAAAAAAGGTGCCAAAATAAGTGTGCCTAAAATATGCACCTTCTGCAAAACACATATTTACCTGAGAGCAATTTTTTTATTTTGAAAATTACTTGAAGAGCCATTTTTAATAGCAGGCAAAAGTTGAAGTCCTAGGATTCATACCTGTGTAGTAGAGAACTAATGATTGGAAGAACACTTACCAGAATATAATTTAAATTGATAAATATCATACATAACTCCAATTAATTTTTATCATTGTTAAATAGTTTCATAGGAAGATGAAAAATATCCCCAGTCACTGAAAGATAATAGTGTTTTGATTAATTTAGACGTGTGACAGCTTTCAAGAGCTGAGTTTCCTACAGGCATTTATTTACGGCAATATTAAAAAAACCCACAAATAGTATTTATCTTGTCCCTCGACAATAGATAAACATACAATCAAGATTTACAACCTGTGCCTAAAAACTGAAACAGAACTTGTTAAATATATATGAAAATTGTTCACAGTACTTTCAGAAGTCTTTCTTTAGTGCTTGAAAAATCAACCATTTTACTTCACTTTAAAAAAAATCCTCCCTTGAACCTTTTAGCTAGGATTGCCCAAGGCACCTGGGAGACTCACCAGCACAGTGACTCACAATGCTCAGTACCTTTGGCCGCTCTGAAATTCTCACAACCAGCCCCAGACGCCTGTGCTCATGCCTTTTCCTGGGGCATTATTAATTTTACCATAACATTTGGCAGCTGTAAGGTGAAGCTGAACGTTCTCCCAACTGTACATTTGATACACCAGGAAAGCACAGATAAACTGGGAGGGTTTCCCACACAGCACGGGGTAAATGTGAGCACAGTGATTGCACAATATGATGTCCCTCCTTATTGCCTCACTGACTGACAGTGGTTGCCAATGAAAAACACCATGGCTGATGTAAAAGATAATCATGATCATGATGATTGCTTTTAAACAAGAGACAAAACCAGCAACAGATTTCCACAACTTTCATTTATCAAAATCCATTATTTTCTTGGAATTTGAACCTCTTTGAAATGGTATTATTCTTACTAAGGCTCCTGAAGGATAATCTGCCTCCACTGAGGTGCTGATGAGGAGAACACCTTATGCCAGGTTACTAGACTATGGAAACTCAACACCATTCACAAGACAAGGAAAGCTGTGGAACAAATACTCTCACACTGATTTATTAGTTTTATTTCTTTTAGTGCTGAAGCTTACAGCTTATTAGACTTTCTGGGCTACTCAAGCAAGTAGGGAGGGAATTTATAACTAATCAAATTTTATTTTCAGTCAACAAAATTTACCACATCATCACCCAAGAAAATGTTATTTTTTAAAGATTTACTCTCTGTTTGTTGTTGCTTGGAGAAAGCGGTGCCTGCAAGGATGCTGTATGGCCTTTCACTCCCTTTCATCTCCAAGAGTTTTTTGTCAAAAAATGAAGTAGACATTTACTGACATTCAGAGCAATTCTATTCCATGCTTTGAGAATTTAACCAAACATTGAAAGCAGTAAGCCCTATATAGAGAATGATGCTGCAGACAGCTCTCTGAATATTAACAATTTTATTTGACAATAAAACAATATACAAGTAAGTTTCATCCTTAATGATACAAAAATAATCTTTGCTCATAGTTTTTCTTCATCAGTTGGTGAATGTTGCCTTTCCTTAGGGATAAAACCAAGAACAACTTGATCCCTAGTGTAAGAAATCTGATCTTAGAGGACAGGTTGCTTTAATGAAAAAACAAAAGCTTCAGTGAATTCTCATTCCAGAATTATGCTTATTATTGAACTACAAATTTTGGAGATCCAAATGACTGGAAGTTTTCTCTGTACACAGTGCACAGCTTACTGACAATTAGACAGTCTAACTTCTACTCTTTAATTATCTCTCTAATCCACCACAAACAAAAAGTATTATTTTTAAAAAGTTTTGTTCTTACAGAAGGAGTAACAAAATATTTGTCCAATATCTATTACTGGCATCACAAAAGCCTTTGTAACAAACCTAAATGAGCATATTTAGGTTTGTTACAAATATTATATTTAGGCCAGAACAAAACAATTACAGCTATTCAAGATGGGGAATCCAGGAAGGTGTAGTTATCTCACACAGCCTGTTATACCCAAATTGTCCATAAGGACATAAGGACTGTGTAAGGATAAAAGAGCTAGATCTATCAGGCAGTCCTCTAAATGTCTTAGTTAATCACTCAGCCTCAACCCTTCATCACTCCTTAATTCAAATTCACTGGTACCACAATGTTGAAAACAGCCTGACTCTCCCAGACTAAGGAATATAATAATCCCTAATACGTAGAGGTAAGACCCTAAGCAACTTCCTTGGTTGACATCTTAAAAAGATGTTTGATGCATCTGTTACTGAAATCTATGGAATTTTTATCAGGACTTTCCCAAAATATAACTTCCTTTTGCAGACCACTTATTACTGAATGTTTAACATAATCAAGAATTATCTTTATGTTGCAGGGTTTGCTAAGCTACAGCCATGGTATGCAAGCATCCCTAGCCCAAGTTCAAAGCACTGAATTCGTCCACTGCTAAACTGAGGATAAACTAGGACACGTGAGAGACTGCATGTAGTCCTGCCTGCACTCTACCATCCCTGGATTTCCAGCCTAGTACGGCTTCTTTGAGCAAGCCTAAGGATGCTCTGTCAAGCTTTTAATTTAGGATGCCCTGTGGAAGAGTGAAAGAAAGAATATGATTTCCTCCTCTTTCCTGCTGGCATAAGGATTCATTCTCAGAAGGCTTTTTATGGGGAAGTTCAGAGCAAAAGCAGAGATTTGGTGTCTTTGCCTCAGAAACAAGCAGGAAGTAAAGCACAGCAATCCATTCACATGCAGCACCACAGTGAAGGGCACAAACACAACTTTCCAGGAAGATGGGCTACATCTCCCCAGGGAACCTCTGCTGCCCAAACTGGCATGGATTTTACGTAGCCTTAGTGATGTGGATGTCAGCAATACTATGGTGTTTTACTTTACGCTCTCATGGGGTGTGGGGTGCACAAATCACATGCCTTGTGTACATCTAGCAGTAAGCTCAATGTCAGCCTCTGGTTATGGAAGCTGTAAGACTCTCTTTAAGCCTCATTAAGCCTTGAGTTTGTGCCAAAAAATATGCCAGCCCATGCCAAATGTGAAACTGCAATGTAAAATCTCCCCTTCTAGGAATTGGAATGAAACCAATTTTCTTCTTCTTTTTTTTTTTCCTAGAAATAAATACCTAAGTAAAACAATAACATCAAATGGAAATAGTCCCCTTTTTCCCACAGATCATGATTAAACAGGTGAAAAAGTAGTTTGGACATATAGACACTACGCATAATGTTGCTAGCATTGAATGGAATGGTTATGTATTTTAAGAATGTGAGTGAAATCTGAGGTATTTGTAAAGTTATAAAAAATAATTACAAAAAAACCCCAACAACAACAACAAAAAAACCCCACAAACAAACTAAACAAGCCAGAAGAAAATGTGTTTTATTTTAGTTTAAATATTTTCCTTTCTACTTTGTATTTACGAATCTCTCTGTTTCATGACTTTTTAGTAGAAACGACTAGAAAAAGATTTAGTTAAATGGTATCAGATTTCATAAGAATCTAACAATTTTAATTATTGTTTTCTTGGCTTTATTTTTAATTTCTTAGTGTAAAGATATAGAAGAAATAAGTGCATCATTTTTATAGTTTACACAGTGCTTGTGGAAATAGTCTGCTATAATACTGCGAGTCTGAGGATACGATTGACTACTTCCTCAATGTGTATGGAAAAAGAACAAGTAAAGCCTGAATATTTCTTTTCGAAACTTCAGAATGAGTCACATTTGCACTGTCAATATTCCTTTTCTTTGAAGATATATGTATTGATTCCTTCTACTTAAGGGGTTGAGATAAGGCAGTAGCTAAAGCATTTTTCCCCTGCTCATGCAGTGTTCAAACTAAAACCCATCCCTCAGCCATTCTCAGGCGAATCCCATCGTGAATGGGGACACAGTCATCTGACCAAAGAGCCATAAGTAGCCAGATGTGCTACTGGTCAGTCCCTTAAGTGCCTTAACCACACAGGGCCCAAAAAGCTCAGATGGACCTTTGACCTTTTCTTTATCTCTCTATTTCTTCTTCATGCATGGGAGTCTTTACTCTTTCCTTTAATGCTGTTACAATGAAATCTGGCTTTTTATATAGGAGGTAACAGCTTCATAAGAACTAGAAATCACAGATGTGCACACTTGCCTGATTCTGAATCCATCTGAAAGGGGTTTAATTGCATTTTTATTAAAAAAAAAAAAAAAAGAGCAAGTTAGAGGGGAGAAAATAGATTTACAAGTGCTCATAAAATCACAGGCTAACTAATTAACAAGATCACTTGAACAAGAGAGAAGAAGGGAGTTCAGATAGTACAGGCTGAAACAGAACCCTCTTTTTGCCCAGAGGTAAAATGTATAATCTGCTAGAAGGAAACTTAATTACTGCATTTGGAATGAGAGTAAGTAACAAGTAAATGTCAATGATATTTAAATATGATCTGGTTTAAATATACACCTAGAGTACTTGTGGGTGTATTTGCTAAATGAGTTGAGAGTGGAATTTAAACATTACTAGACTGAGATAATGCAGTCTTTTATAAAGGGAAATCAGAGCACCAAGGTGAAGTCTTCGGAGAATCAGGCCCAGAGGTGGCTCTAGCATGTCTGAAGAACAATTTGTCACCTTGACCAGCTCAACATATACATTAAGAGCAGTAAAACACTCAATAGCTCTTTGTGAAGGGGACCATGTGTTGATCGGAAAAGACATACCAGTTAACAGTTGACCTTAAGCAGAGCGTTCACATATGTCAGTAGATGTTTTCCTCTTTTCTTTTACAATTTGCAAGACACACAAAACTCCTGAAATCCTGGTAACTCACAGACTTTAAAAAAATCACGATTGATTATTGACTGGCTTTTAACATTGTGCCTTTTAAAAGTTGTACTGAAAGGGTAATTCATGACGGCGTGCTCTTTTATTAAAAGTACTGAAAACTATAACAGAATTTTTCATCTTCTATTTAGTACTTTCAATAAAAAAGGAGGGGCAGATCCTCTGAGGTGTGGGCAGCTGCCAGTTTTGTGCAGAAGGAATGTGCTTTCCAAGTAAAAGCAAACACATGAGAAGAGAAAGACACTTACTCGTGTGTGGCAAAATGTACTAACATGGCTTTGTGGCACACTTATCAACACAAGACACTCCACAAAGCTCCATGTGTCTTTATTGAAGCTTTACATTATGAAGAACAGATTTTTTTTTTGTTCATTTTCACAGATATTGTCATGTGAAATCATGCCACATTCCACAACAGTAAACCCACTCCAAAACAAAAAGGAAAAATGTGTCAACGTTTTTCAAACTGCAGTTACACAGCTATCTTAAGTCTTGCCAAATATCCCAGTACTGAGATTCCTCCATTGAGCATTATGCAAGACCACCCACACCCTTCAGCCATCCAGTCTCACTAGGCTGTAGACAATTCTAGGCATAATTTTCAGGTTATTCTTCAATTTACCTCACTGTAAACCTGAATTACTCCTCTGAAGTCTGTGCAGGTATTTCAGTAAATAACATTGAAAAGTGGGCTTCTTTTATTTTTAATAATTAGTGTGCAGTTATAATTTTATATAAATGCAGTTTGTATTTTTTATTTCAGAAGATGTTACAAATGCTGCCATTCTATAGAACTTTCCAGAAGATATCCTATTTTTCAAATATTAACTTGTTCTTTTCTTCTCGTTATTATCCTGTCCAGGCCTTGTTCTCATTTTTGGTCCCAAAACAAAAGGGACAACTTTGTCAAGTGTAGAGAGCCATAAAGACAGGCCAACTGGGTTTAAGATTACTGCAGCTGAGTTATCCATGTCAGATGGGAGCCAGGCTTCTCCAAGCCGTGTGTGTACAACAGCTCTGTGGCATGAAAACTGCTCTCCAAGAGCTTCATACTTCAAAGTCTGCACAGTTACACAGAGTTTACCCTTTGGCTGCTTTCCAAAAGCCATGGAGAGAGAGGGTCCTTGCCACACTGCCTGAAGGCTGCAGAAGCTCAGGCTGGGTGCACACAGCAGCTTTGCCATTGGCACTAGGGACCTTTTTGTTTTTCAGATGCAGGAGAGAAAAGTTTTCGGTTGCCAAGTATGACATTATTTTTGAGACAGAGTAAGAAAAAAAAGCCACACCCGGGGAGAAGTCAGACAGATTCCACATAGTTTTACTTCTTCTGGGAGAAGTATATATTTTCATTGTAACCTCTTGTGTTTTCTCTCTTCTCTTTTTTTCTAGTGGACCACCAATCACACCACTGGAAGGATGGCTGTGCTGCTTCCTGTGATGCTCAGGCACACAGAGAAATGTTCCAAGTAGAGATCAGACTAACAGGACAGCTAAACCCCTGACTGTATGCAGACACTAAAACTCTTTGATCTAAATTTACAGAGATGATGAGAAATGGAAGAAAGTGAATTATTGTAATTGTCTGCCTGAAAAATGAAGTAAGACTGAAGCTTGTTATAGTCTCCAAGTCAGAACTGGGCAACAACATGAGATTTGGGAGCTGTTCTTACATCTCCATCCCATTTGCCACTAATGGGTTGGCCACTGGGAGGAGAGCAAGGTCTGAGTGGACTTCCCTTTAGTTTTGCATCTCATTCAGGCTATTGTTTTTGTGATAAAAGCAAACCTTTTAAGGCTTAGGTTTAAGCACCTGACTCTCTATTCCCCACAATCTGATGGGTCAGATGATGTCAGCTGATATATCTTTGAATATTGGGATGGGAGAGAGACTAACAGGGAGAGTATCATTAATGTTGGGTAAAAGGTAGGTTGTTTTACTGGTAGAATTGTCCTTCTTTTTCAAATTTATCTTGCTGTTTGGTCTAAGTGTGTATTTTGCAGATGTACTGAGGTAGCCTGTAGACAGTGAAGATACAATTTGCCTTTTGCAAAACTGACAGCTACTGGGGAGTAGTAGTGTTTAGTTTTGAGGTGTTAGCAGATCTTCATTGATGTACGAACAACTGTGACATTGAATTCTAGTGAAGAACTATCAAATGCTGCAGAATAATCAACACCTTAAATAATGAAAGTATGATAGTAGTCTCCTTACTTCTTTTCAGACTGAAAAAGCTCTTAACATCAGCTCACATGCAGCCCTTTTCTTTCTGAGCATATTTTCACTAAGCTGCCAAATTACTTGTTACCAGAGCTAATAAAAACTCTTTGAGAAAACGCAGCTTATCCACTGAAAAATTTCATTATGGTTTCTGTAATAAAGTAAGAACCCACTTCACTGTGGCAAGGCAGAGGAACTCTTCATTATATTCCTTTCTATCCCTCAAAGAGCAACCTCCCCAGAGATTCAGCCAATCTCTGTATGTCTACAATTGGCATTATTGCCCTTGCTGCAGTAATCCTTGCCTTTATTGATGTTACCAACTGTACTGCAACTTTAGCCATGCTACTTTATCCACACATCTCCTTAAAACATATTGTTCCTATCTTTGCCAGTCCCTTCTCACCACTACTCTGTATAAAATAGGGCCATTTAGTATATGCAGGTTTGGTTACAGCTTCATTATTATTATTATTATTATTATTATTATTATTATTATCAATTTAATCAAATTAGGATTAGCTCTCAGGTGAACATCAGGCATAAAGAGATCAAACTAAATCCCAGTGCTTAGCTTTTATTCATTCTTCATTAAAATAATGTAAAATTTACCCAGTTCGAGCTGAAGAAACTTAGGAAGGCAATATTTCTCATTCAAAAGAATTACAGTAATAAATTTGTTTCAGTTGACTGCTGAACTAAAGGGTAGTATTTTTATACACAAAAAAATTGGAATTCAGGGGATACTCATAAAAATAGCCAAGTTGCCCATAGCAAAACCAAGCAAACAAGTGTGTGGCATGGTTGGTATCACACACAAATAGATAAACCACTGCTTCCTTTTTTTGGTGTATTTTCTTGTTTCCCCAGTGTCACTATTTCAATAGAGTGCATATACCTGGTGTCTACATACTCTCATCTATATATCAGATAATCATCTCTATATAACAAGTCAAGATAGTTAGCAAGCTCTGCTTTACATCTGGGAAGGATAAAAGAAACACTTATTCTCACTCGACTATGTGAGAAAACAAAGCAGCTGGAGGTCAACAAATGGCATCCCCCACTCAGTGAACCTTCCATGAACCCCTAGTTCAACATGATGCCAGAAGGGTCATTATACTGGAGATAACGAATTTCACCAGAGGAAACAGCCACGCTCGATTCCACTGCTGCATTTATCCAAATCTTTTATTGTTATTTCTGTTTATAGAAATTTTAGAATAATATTTCCACAATATTCTTATTTCCTTTTCCGATATTTGTTCTGTATGTTTTAGTATAGTACCCATTGTACTACCCCTTGTAGCCTAATTTGTGTTCTTGGATTAAATCTTATTTTGCAGCTGCAAGGCCACCCAGCCTTCTCCATTGACAGGAAGCAAGCTGTTTTCTGGACGTGGGTGTTTGGGATGCTTTCTGAAGCCAAGGAAAGTTTGGTTTGGGAGAAAAGCAAAGGTCAAGCCTATCCTTAAATGTTTGGGCAGTTGGTTCTTTTTTTACCTTGAAACAGATTTTTCTGGTGTATTAAATACATTCATTTCCATTGGAGGAATAGCCATGTGGTTTAATCAGATTGTACATTATTTTTTTTTTTGTTTAATTATTGTTATGACACAACATAACATTAGGGTTATGTTCATTGAATACGGGGTTTGGCCGCATCCCCCAGGGGACTTCAGTGGTTGGACACAACTGGAAATTATTCATTTCATCATCAGTTTTTTCTGCTTGTGTTGCTAGCATCGAGGACTGTTATAAGTACTTTCAATATTAAATTAATTAAGACTTAGGGTGGTTTTTTTTAAACATCAACTTTAAAAATATTTCCAAGCATGTGTGCAGTGAAAAATTTTTTATTTAAGCTTAATTTGTTTCTGTATGGATTTGGCTCTGCCAGTGCTAGGTGTCATTTATGGGATGTGGCCATCCCTACCCCTGACTCCCTGGGAGCAGGAGTGGTCCAAGCCTGAGGGCAGCTGTGCTCAGTGGGCAGCACGCTTGCTGTTTAAACACACAGAACACAAACATATTTCACTCCTTTTCACACCATGAAGACTGACACAGAGAGTGAATTTAGGAGCACATTCCAGAGCTGCATGCTACCATCAATCTCCGAGTGATCACCAGCTGGTATTTGGGTGCACAATAAAAGACATGTTCAGTGGGTTGAGCATAGCCTGGTGGATTAGAGTCCTCTCAACTCTAAATCTTATTTTGCTTGTATTTTGCTGTTTGACTTTAGATGTCACATAAACTCTCTGACTTACATATGTAAAGTGGAGGTAACAGTTTGGTATTTAATTGACCGGGTTGTTTTTTGGATTGCACTTGGTAATGTACAGAAAAGCCTTTGAAATGAAAATGAAATAGCTGGAGGAAGTTATTTCAAATGTATTTCACATTCAAAAAGAGATATTTTTTGTTTGTTTGTTTGTTTGAAGTCCAGACACTTCAAACTTAATAAGCTCAGCCAAAACTCTGGTTTGGATTTAAGAGATAACTTTTATACTTTTCTGTTTAGATTTAATCTGAATGGGAAGCCATTAAAATAAATAAACCTTCTGCAGTCACTCACTCCATGTTTAAACTAGACTTGCATATTTATTCATCAGGATGACCATTTAGAACTAGGCCAAAAGTAAGAAAAAAAGTATAAGAATTCCCTATTTTGCATTTACACAGATAGAAAAAAAAATTAGATAAAACGTACTTGTTTATATTCAACGTTCAGTTATGAAATACCCCTTGATTACAACACTATCTCTTTTAGATAAGGGGAGGCTCTAACAGAGCCTGAGCAATTAGTCTATTTGGATATGCTGAACATCAGCAAAGAGAAAAAAGAAGACAAATCTTTGATTCCAGGTAAAAAGGCAGAAGAGTCAAGATAAGTAACATACCCGATAAAATACTCTGTGGGCCTGCTACAGGTTCATTATAGAAATAGGAGGTTCAAGGAATGTAGGACTCAATCAGCAAACCAAACCTGAAGGGATTTAGATTCCTGACAGATTAAAATTGGCACACTGCAGGTGTAGGGCAGGAAGTGGCAATAGGATAAAAATCAACCACAGTCAGCCACTTATCTCTACAGCAAACTACTAATTGTAGCAGAGGAAGATGCAAGTGCCCTCAGTATGTAACTCTGTGCCCTTGATCCTTAAACAAAAATTGCATTAATTTAAAGGCAAAAATCATAGATTGTGTCTCTTCTGTATGTCCTGTGCTTACACTTTGGAAGCACAAGCAAAATAATATGGCTATTCATTTAAAGTGTGATGTGCAAATACATAGAACAAAGGAGATTTGTTTCATGGTTAGAGCAGGGAACTACATGTCAGAACTCCTGGGCACTTGCTCTCTGACCTTGAACAAATCTCTCACCCTCCATTTGTCCATTTATGTCAGTTTAACCATCTGCTATATGTTTATAACAACACTTACCTGTCTTTCAGAATTACTATCAAGTTCAATTAATGTATGTTTGTTAAAAAAAAACCAAATTAAAGGCATTTTTATGTTCAAGGTAGTAATCTAATACATGTTCCTGCTAACTGTTTAGGCTTATTGCATAATACATTTAAATCACTCTATTTTACAGGTACACATGCTTTAGTGTCTCTCTTTCATATAAAGCAATGCTGCTTAATGCACAATCCATTTTAGCTCCATTAAATAGACATCATGAATTTGATTGCTGTAGAAAGAAAATATCTGCCATGTGATTGTGGCAAAGCAAATAGAGACAGTTCTGAATAGCTTTTAATCAGAATTTGTTTACTAAAGGCATGTTAACTTCAGTAGATTTGGCCATGAGGAGGAATGCCAAACAGTGACCTTTTGAACTCACACTGAATGAAAAATAGTTTCAACAGGTTTAAGTCTTTTAGCTGGTGTTTATTAAATAGGGCTTTCACTGTTATGTAAGACATATTTTGACTAGTTGTCTTAAATAGCTTCACCTTCATAGAATTTCACAGCATACTTTCATCTTTATATTTTCACAAAATGTTTATCAGCTATAAAAACTAACATTTATTCTAATAACTTTTATCTTTGTTAAATGATCTCTTGTAGTTGCTCCTCCTGCTTGGCTCTGTTTGCTATTCCTTTCTGGGTTACTGGGTGGTTTACAGGCACTGAAAGTTCCTAGTTGAAGGGGTCTCTTACATCAGATTTAGTGTAGAATAAATAATTTTGATTTATTTTTATGCATTTTTGATGGCAATCTATTATAAAGCCTAAATATTATCACTGAAGACATTACAATCTAGTGATACCAATCTTTTTCATTTGTGCTACAAAAGTTATCAAATCTACTCTCGCTATGTGACTACCATTAGCCTGAGAACTAAAACACTTTACACAGCACTGGATTTTATTGTCACTGACCAGTGGTCTGTTGACCTGATTTTTCACTACATTCCTCTGAATGTTCAACTCTCAACACCAATAAAACCAACAGAGAACCACTGGCATAAAATATAGCATTAAAGCATTAAGAATCAATTCTCATCTTTCCAAACAACTGTCAGAAATGAAGTCTCCAAATTTGTCATATTTACCAGTTGGCTGCAGGTAAAATTTCAAAAATTGTTAAAATATGAGCTCAGGGTGAGAAATGAACTTGAAGTTCACATGCTTGGGCTCTAGTCCTGGTATTATAACAAACCTAGAGCACAGATGATCATTTTTGGAAACGTCATCTTCAGTTTGGCAATACCAGTCAGTCTCTCCTGGTACAGCAACCCTAAGGCAGCACTGAGGAGAGCACAATTATTCAGCTACTTGCAAGAATATTTCAGGAATTATCCTTCTGTCTTTTTTTTTTACAGCTATTACAGACCATTTGGTGCAGGTTGGTTAGGCCTGACCATGCATATAAGGGTCACCAAAGAATTTAGGCAGAGAAATGGTTTTGTTCTGCATAACAATACACTTTAGGCAGCCACCTCCTTTGCCAACCCAATGCAAAGAGAAACTGAGAAAACTGTGCAGGGCATATCACATAATACAATTTACATCTGTGAAAATACCTGAATTTGAGCTTGGCTGGATTTTCCTGAATTAATATTCTGAATTCAGGCTCTTAATTCCCACCTAGATGCCAGTTTAGGTGCATAACTGGTGCATTAAATTCCTGGTTATACTTTGCCATACTGCACTTCATTTACTCTAGCTTTGGTCATGTCACAACTACTTTCATCTCTTCTACAGTTAAATTCTGTACTGCAACGACACTTTATGTTCCAAAATAGGTCCTCCAAAAGAATTCTCAACACATTTAATAACAAAGGAAACATGCTGGAATCCAAGGAACTATGCTGTCCCTTTAGTACCTTATTCTGCTTCCCATGTGCCACAAGAAAGTGATCATGCAGATCATAGACACTGCTATGCTCAGAACTCTAATTCCTGAGTCTAGGCACAGGAGGCAAAGTGGGCTGTCCCAGGCTTGTCACTGCCTACCAATGGCCTGCCCCTTTATCATGTCAAATCAGTGCATGCTTGTCTAGAAATAGAACAATGTAGAGCAAATGATTAATGATTTACAACTTGTGTGATAAAGTACAAGTGGAGAAGTGCATCCTTCAGTGTTCCTAATACCAAAAGAAATGGTCAGAAATCCTGCACTGCCAGAAAATGCATCAACTTCTTCAGGCTTAAAACATGACAAGATGATGAGGGCAGTGCATTTCAGCCTAGGGCATGAGAAAAGGGAAACCTTAACAATCAATGACTATGCTGGGGAGAAACATTCTGGTGAATGAGGGAGAAAGAACAGTAACACAAGAACCTAACTCATCCAAACCAACACAATTTTCTCCTTTGTTATTGATTTCAACCTTCTTCTGCAGGTTCCTCCTTTGTTTTGTTTTTCTCTAACAACTACAAAAGAGGTCTGAATGATTAACTCAGACTAGATATCAAATATTTATATGATGACACAAGAATTTCCTCAGTATGATAAATTTGAACTTCCTCAGTATGATAAAAATACAACTTTGCCTCACCTGGTACCACAAGGGACAAGTGCAACAGTGACAGTAAAAAAAAAAAAAAATCTGAAAACAGTTAACTAAAGGTTTTGTTTGTTTCACTGACTTTGGACCACTGAAATAAAGAAGATCTAATTCTCTGTAAATGTAGTGAAATCAAATGTAATTGTATCAAAAACCTCCAAACAGGACACAAATCACACAGACAGGAGCTTGACAACTTATTGGATTTATCATCTTAGAAAGCAAGTGACATATGAGAAGAGAAAGGAAGGGAGGGAGGGCAATAAAATATCTGCAATTTGAATACATTTGCATTAATTTCCTGATAAAATTATGTACTGTCTAATATCCCCCTGCCCCTTGCACACTAAGCCAAAGCAAACCTGCATTATTTGTCCTGAAAACACTATTCGCAGAAGCAATCAGAAAGTGACTTTTCGTAGATGGCAAAAAATAACCAAGCAAGTATATGTTTGGAGGTTCTGTCAGGCTGCATGCTACCAATATTTAGATGCTGGTCACAGATAAATGATCACAGATAAATGATCACAGTCCAGATCATGTAATTAATACTGGTTTTCTCCTTCCATTCTGCTTCCCTTTCTCCAGGTCTCTAATAAGGTAAAGGACTATCCTTTCAGCTAGTATGAACTTGTGAATACCAAGTGAGATGGTAGACAGCCCAGGTCCAAGTGATAACATTTCTTTTTCAAAATTATAAAATGTTGCTGCTAAATGACAGGTTTTGTTCTGTGCCTCGGCCCCCAAACTATTCATACACTGCAAAAATTCTGCTTCAAGTAGCTGACATCAAAAATCCCTTCAGCTGTTCACACAGGGCATTTTAAATATCTTTCAAGGTTATTTATAGCTACTGTATTACTGTAATTAAAATAAGACCTATAAATTACATTAATTATTAATGTTAGTGTGTGGATGTCTGCCTAACAAGTGAGTATAGAGTGCAATTTGTTGGAACTGTTTTCTCTGCTGCAATGATACTGTTACTCAGGAAATATTAGAACTTAGCTAGAATTAATTGAACAAAGAAAATTATGTCAATAGCCTTGGGAAAAAATTCTAATCAGAAATGAGCAAGTAGTTAAACAAGCTTGCCACTGTACTGAAGAAAAAATAAGAATATAAAAGGCATAAAATAACTGTTGATGATTATATATGAGGATTACCAGTCTGGAAAAGATAAAATATTAAAATATTCCCAGAATCTCATCTCTTTTGCTATAAGTCAAGGTAAAGAGCACTTAATTATTGTGGGTGTGTATGTCAGAATGTCCCACTGTGATAAGGGCCATGTTATTTCTGATTCCATTTCATGACACGGCAGATGATGCTCTAACTTCTTTTGTCTCAGTTTGTGAATTCATTAAATCAACACATTTTCCCTATGTCTTGCCTCTAAAATGACAGTGAGTGGTTTCTGAAAGTCAATTGACTCAGCTTGTAGCTGGCGTCAACCAGGTTTTTCTTACTGAAACAACATATTTCTTGTGACAAGCACCTCTTAGATTAACTTGAACACTACTACTGGCCAGATACAGAGCCATAGGTGCATCATTTCATTTTTCTATTTCTCCTTATGGCTTTGGTCTGTCTTGTTTATTTGGATTATAAACTTCTCAAGGTGGGGCTGCAGACAGCAGCTTCTGAATGCCTGTGCAGAAGAGCAGGGGTGGCATATTACATAACTTCAGTTTACTGCAATATCAATGCAGTAAAAAAAAAAAAAAAGTTTTACAGAGGCTTAAATACTTTGGAAGGGGCTACATAAAAACGCCTGCTTTTTTAAAATTAGTTCTTAAACAGTGCTTTTGGCAGAAAGATTTTATGTGCCCAATTTGCATTTTGAACTGACTGAGCAATGTTCTTATTGGAAACTTTCTGTTGGGTTGCCTCCTGTCTACTTCACTCTGATGGAAGGTCCAGGGTAAATATGTTATCATTGCTATTGAGTCACCCAACCACAGTAACAACCCAAACCAATGCCAAATCCTCTGTGGCCGTTAGGATTACAAGTAATCTAAGCATCATCTTCTGGAGCAAATCAACAGGCAAGAAAAACACAGGAAAGTGATATGTAACAACTGGCTTTGAATATTATGTGAGCCAGGTCAATAGAAAGTCAAAAATATTTTGTACGGCAGCACAAACCACAGGCCCAAAGTCAGGATTGCCACTAATTAGAACAGACCTGCAAACATTCTAGGAGGAGAAAAACCAACAGCATTCATCCAAAACCAGATGGCCCCATAAGCCTTTCTGACTCAGCGAACATAAGCAATTAAGAGCAGTTCAGGAGTTCCATGTTAAGAATTCCAGGTTATCTGAGAGTAGGGACATGGCTTGCACTAGTCTCTGTTTTGCATTAATTAAGCCAAATCCCAAAGAGATGTGAGTTTGTACATTAGCTGATTGGGCAGGCTAGGCAGAGTCATTCAGTCTGCTGCAGGTACCTGAGGTATTGAATTTAGGAGCCCAGCTTGTAGAAGCTCTGTATATTCTCACTGAGAGAGAAAAATCAGAGGGTTAAAGAGAGAAGGGGAGTGGCTTAGATTCTCCAAAGCTCCGTCTGAAGGTACCTGCCTTGATTTATTGAGGTGAAACAGAACACAGAGATAACTCAAATTTACAAATAGTTGTCAGTTTGCTTGATCTGCATGAGGTCATACCTAATGGGGACAATTCCCCATGAAATCTCAGTACAGGTGGAAACTGTAACTCCTTTAATAAAACATTGTGGACATTTTTCAAAACATCAGGCCCATAGGTCAGTGGTTATGTATGTTTTCTTGCAAGTATTTAAAAATGCTGCAGGGTCATCCATGTCTCTTACAGGAATCATTGGCAATATAAAGGTAATAAACTGTAACTTCAATTAATAAAACTTCTAACTTCCTTTTATGCCCTTACAAAATGATTAATCACTTTAAGAGATGATCCCTCCTCTGTAGATCTTTACCTCTGCACTCACATCTTTTGCAAGCAATGAAATTCACACGATTCCACTGAAAGACTGGTCACCATATTTTCAGTAGGGTGAGGCCAAAAGATTGAAATAAAGCAGAAACCTCTAAAAAATTCAAAAAGTGTACAAGAACAAAATAGGGGCAGGTTTTAATCTGCTACAGTTGCAATATGGTCTACTCTAGGAAAATATTAAGCACTTAAGAGTTTAACTGAAGACATACAAGAATTTCCACTAGGACTTCTCAGGAATGCAAACTAAGCATCTTTAAATGCTCTGTTGGACCAGTTTCTAATCTCAGGTAAAAAGGAAAGTGAAGAAAGACAATCACTTATGAGGGAAAAGAGACAGCAAGCAAGGAAATTAAAATATTGGGTTATTTATTACAAATGGCAAGAGTTATTTCAATGTTTTAAAATACACAACAGTGTCTTACTGAAAGACAGGAAGCTAAATTTTATCTGGAGGTTGTACATAAACCCTGGGCTGCCACAATTATGCACTGCTATCCCAGCAGAGGAAATAAAAAAGAAATAAGATTTACGGAAAAAAAAAAAATCCAAAGAAACACCACACCAGAAAGAGAGTGAGAAAAAAATACCATTCTAGAAGTAAGGTTGTCAATACAGCTGAAAACTGGTTTGCACACCACTTTCTTCCTCATACCTCAATGCAAACTTCCTTGGACATGTTTAATAGCAGCCAAACTCAAGAACCCCTCTAGGTCAGGGATACAAAGAGGGACTGTGGGAAATTACTTCTCATAAACCAAAGATGCTAATGTATCTATCTGATAATTTATTTGTCAGCATCAATTTACTTCAGATTCAAAGTAAAATTGCAGCTCTGTGGAGCAGAAGCATGGGGCAGAACACAAACATTTGCCAGAAACAGTTGCACCTTTGTAAACAACTCAAAGAGAAGTCAGAAACATAAAGAGTGAAAGTGACTTGCCAAAAGCCATCCAAGACCATAACTGGGAAGGGCACCTACTGCCAAGGCCCACTTTCACATCCTATAAGACCAAAGGCATCATCTTGCACTTTCATTATGCAGAGAAGCAAATCATGTGGGAACAGTCACCCTAAGGAGGTTGTATGAGGCAGGGACAGGATCCCTTCTTAGAACCCCAGTGCAACTTGGCTCCTCTGAAGCCTTTCCAATGGCCTTGGAGGAGCGAAGTGTTCTGGCTGTGTACTTGCATGGGTAGGAGGCAAGCAGCACATGCTTGAGGAGAAAAATGCAGAACCCCCTACTTTAAACAGCCATTAATGGTTTGTGGCTTAACTAAAAATAACAGTGGCTGCAAACACAATCTGAATTTGTTTTTTCTTTATGAGTTCAAATTGTGCTGTGCAGTGACCAAGACAGTTAATGAGATTGAGTCCAATGAGGTTCACATTTTGCTGGTCTGGGAGGATGAGTTGGTTGTGCATCCCTGGAAAACTTGTCAGAAGGAAGTTTTTATTATAAAGCCTACGCTAATAAACTTCATTCCTAGCATCCCACATCACAGAAAATTGAGTTAAGTGATCATTCAGCCCATCTGCCTCTCCTACCTCCTAAACACGCCTCCCTTGGGTTTTAATGGTATATATTTCACTTAGTTAACTGCTATTAATGATAATTTTTGAGGATCAGTGGAAAGTTTGATGTAGGCAAAAAGAAGTATCTTTTCTCTTGTAAACTTAAAGGAAAAGAAAATGCCCAAACAGAGATATTCTAGAGAGAAATAAGCATGCAATCTAGCAATGGAATTTTCAGCACACAACAGCCTCCAAGTAGGGCATAGGAAACAGCAAAGGCTTGTTACTTCCACACCTTTTCACTGACATCCAAGTGCAC
Organism: Corvus cornix cornix; assembly: GCF_000738735.6. Lineage (NCBI taxonomy): Eukaryota > Metazoa > Chordata > Aves > Passeriformes > Corvidae > Corvus > Corvus cornix. The sequence continues at coordinate 9,984,730 of NC_047057.1, read as the reverse complement.
TGGCAGCTCTTACAACCTGTCTTATTTGACATTTGTTACTCTGTGCTTCATGTGCTTTGCACTGAGTGCATATGAAACTATTATTTCTGTTTCCTACTAGCAAGGGATTTATATCACTGCATTAGAATGCTATTACAATTAATAAACTCATCACCACCCTGAAAACAAAAACAACAGGGAGAATAGGAAGAAAAAGAAAACCCAGATGCACAACCAGAGAGAAAAAGTTCTAAAGTTCCCTAAAAAAATATATTTTTGGCCATGTACAAGTATCTTGGTGAGCCAATGTCCTAAGTATAAGGGCTTTGGCCAAAAAAGTAGAAATTTTTGAAACAGCCACTGACACATCCAATAGCAGAGATGCGCTTCAAAGCAAATTCAGAGTGTGAAAAGGAATGTATGTTTGCTGCTGTATGTTCATAAGGAAGCAGCAGGATCTGCTGGTCTCCACTTAACCCTACCATCCTCTTTTGTGTCATCAAAGGAAGGTGCAAATTTTCATTACTCTTATAAATATCACTGCCTTGAGGAATATTACACAAGTCAAAAGTTCAGAGACATCATTTTTTTAACAAACAAACAAATACAGTTGGCAGAAAAGTGCTTGGAGCAATCTGAATAGTGAGACAAATACAATAATTTTTTTGCCAAACATTGGTCTACACAGCAGGAGTGTGACTAAACCTGGTTCAAGAAATTTCTGCTAAAAGAGCTCAGGAGTTGAAGATTTAAGAAAACAAAGTCAGTGGTACTGCAAAGATCATAAAGCAATCATGAAAAATAGCAAACTGTTTCTGTCTTATAATGAGAACAGAAGATGACTCCATACGAAATAAAACAATAAAACTTTCTCTATTCCTCTAAAATACGGCCAGTTACTAAGATTCCAAGAAACTTGAATTTCTTCCTTGAAACCTCACTGGATGTTGATTCCCATTATTCTACTAGAAGAAGAGCTGAAGTCTCATGGGCAATGTGGCAGCACCTCCAGTTTGTTTGGAAGTGGTTTGATACTTCCTGAAGTCCTGTAATTTACTGAACTACTTCTTCAGATTCCTTCTTTGACATGAACTGAAGCATGATGTCAGACACAGAGATAGTCAATTATCAACACTGAGTCTTACACAGGACTTGGTCCAAGCCTGTTACAGACCTCCCAAGTTCTGTTCCTGGACACTCCAGGCTCCACACACGGGGTCGTGTGAACGGGTGCATCCCCCACGTCAGGGCACTCGCAGAGGGCAGGCAGGACATGCCGGCCGGGGCTGCAGCCAAGGACTTCTGCAATGGAGTGTGCTTTCCAGAATGCACTCCTGAGCTCTTCCTAGCCTGAAATACCCTGATCTCTCTGCCCCAACAGCCCATTTTCCAAGTGCAGCAGGCCAGTCAGTGGGTCCTGGCAGACATCGCTCCAGAAAACTGTGACGTGGAGGGAACTGATGTGAGGGTGACCATATGAATGAATCATCTGTATAAAAACATCTGCCTTATCAGGTATAGTATTAGTGGCAATAGACAAACTTCATAGAAAAAAATGAAATTCGGTAGAAGACTTTGTTTTCAATAGGTCACGGAGACAGTGAACTGATGCACACTTATTTAAACTAAGTCCAGGCAAGAAGAAATTATTCTGAAAGGGCTGAGTACAGTCAGCATGAGTTGGCCTTCAAACTTCTTGTGTTTATCATCAGCAAACTAAATCTTGACTTTACTGAGGCTCTTCTCATCACTGTTACTGACTGAAATGCAAAAAAAAGTCACATGATAATAGGTTTCAGATGAAGTTTCCCAGCAAAAATGTTTCACAGAAGCTTCATTTATTGCCTAACACTGCACAGGGAAATAATAAATCCCAGTTAGAAATACACAGGTGTTTATGGACTCATAATATACTTGTATCTGTTACAACTAGGAATAAGTTGTATAAGCTATACCTGCAGGCTAACTAGCAGTAGTTTTAATTAATTTCTTAAAGCCATATAAACCATTCAGCTTTCTAAGTACAACAATTCTATTCATCCAGTCTGACTGGATACTAATAATTGCCTAACAGCAAATCTAGCTATGAGACAATGCAAGCATTCAAATTGCAAAACTTACACATAGCAATTAGTTTATATGTTTAGAATAATAAAGCAAGTGTTCACAGTGCAAAAAAAAAAAGTGATAGAATATAGTATATAAAGTAACAAATGCATGTATTATTGCATTTGGTAAATACTTTTTTTTTCAAAAAATTATTTCCTTCTCCCTCAAGGGAAGCACACAGCCTCCCATCCATTTTCCAGGAAGAGCTCTACTCCTGCCTGCTACATACATCCAGGGACAAGGCAATGGAATTGCTTACTTTTGGGAGGTTTTCATCTTGAGTAGGAGTGATGTACTTGACCAGACAGAAGGATATTTCTGTAACTAGATCAGCTGCTTTGGCATGAAACTTTGTATCCTGTCTTTTGATTTCACTTAGGAGGAGGATAGGATGTGAACTATTTATATGGATACTATTAATTTATTTTTAGTATAGTTCCATGAGGAAATCTGGTGGAAGGTCAGAAATTGGACCATAGTCTCCAAATAAACAGGTTTGTGTTCTCAACCTTCTAACACGCCATTTTGAGTATTAGATCTACAAATTTAGGTCATGTATACAAAATAATTTAAAAAATCCTACCCAACAGCAGGTAGTAAAACACTAAATGTTCAGTAACACTGCCCCAAGGTTCTCAAACCACTTTAATTATCCCTTAAAACACAGCCCAGAGAAGAGTGAACACAGTTTAGAGAACACATCTCTACCAGGTTAAAGGGAACAGCTGTTTCACCAGCTCCAGGTTAAAGGGAACAGCTGTTTCACGCCACTTGGCAAACAACACTCAAGCTTGAGGATAACAATAAGTGATAGTGAAATCAAAGATGGTAGGTCAAACGCAAGAGTCAGAGCCTTAGAGTTTACACAGCTATATATGGGCTCACACTTTAGGTCTGAGTCTTCAAACTTTAGTAATCTGATTTCTGATTCACATTTCACCTAAGGGACAGCCCCTCCAACAACACAAAGAATCCAGCTATAATCTGGCTGTACTGATGGTCAGTCACTGAACCACCAGCCAAACTGCAGCTGGGTGTGCCTGGGTACCAGTCCAGCTCCCAATAACTTCACAGCCTCAACAGCTGGCAGGATCCCTGGGCAAACCAGAGCAGCTGCAAAACCTATATACAGTGATATGTCAAGCTATGCTCAAAATAAAAGTTGAATCCTCACAAAGTCAGAAAACTGGATGTTTGGAAAAGGTTTGTTTTGGTCTTTTAAAGTCATAGTTCAGTAAAACAAAGCATACTCATCAGTCTTGAAAAACATCATGTCCTTGAAAACCTTCTTGAACCATCTTTTGGAAACAATGATGACAGAGAAGTGACATATTTGTTATTATTCACTCCTACTTTGTAAAGAATTAGATCAAAAATAGCAAGTTAAACCTCCCCAGCTACTGAGCACAAAGAACCCACAATAATTTGGGAATATTTTTGTTGTTTTTCAGTGTCAGCAAAAAAGACAAACAAAGAGAAAACTCCACAAAGAAGCTAAGAAGTCTATTGTTGTGCACTTGACTACATTGTAAATATGTGCTACATTTGTGTGTTGAGCTTCTTTAATTCTTCATCAACACTGAGGAACATTGAATGTTTTAATGGCCATGTGAGTTTTTTTTCTGTCATGTGCATGTAACTGACTGTATTGCCTGACAGTAAAATCAAATATAATTAGTGCATAGAAATAGAAAACCTAATTGTCACCTGCTAGTCTTCACTGATAGTCACAATAGTTGCTAATTAACTGCACAGAAAAGGTCAAAGAAGGAAGCACCAGAAATTAGATTCCTGTGGTGAGGTCCTACGTACGACTCAGTTTGACCTAAAGAACTTACATCTGGACAAAATTAACACTCATGCTGCAGATTCTTTGAACTCTGAGATAGTGGCCAAAGTGGCTTGGATGCAGCTCTCTGTATGTGTGTATATATAAACACAGGTGCACACGACTCACTGAGGCTGACAACCCAGCTTTCTGTAGGGACAGCCACCAAGCCATAGGAGAAACCAAGCCATAGGAGGAACAGTGTCACATCTGTTAGTGCTACACTCGGGACTTCGACCATGGATGCAGCAAAAGCACATAATGTGATTAAGTGGAAGATGCATACATGGAAACAAAAAAGGAAAAATAAAAGGACATTTGATCTTTAAGAGCACATTAAACAGTAAAGAGAATTGAGCTTTTGGATGTAAAACACATGGCTAAGGCTTGTAATTTACTATACAGGAGTCTAGAGATGTAAAGGATCTCCTTATACTCACCAGGTTAAGTATTTGAATTCCAACATGAAAATTTATTCTATTGCTATTTTTCTTCTGAGTATTGATTCTGTTAACTCTTGTATCCCCGCCTTGACTCAGAATTGCCATGACGACATTCAGCAAGAGAGAGAAAAGACTTAAGTATGTTCTTAAAACAGCTTTCCAAAAGTTGCATAAATATTCTCTCACTGATTTTAAAATTTGCTGGTTGACACCATCTAGAACTTCAATTAAATGTTAAATGTAAAAGACTGTCTTCAGTATCGGTGGAATAAAGCCAGACAATGTAACATTACTGCAAAACTGGCACCGTTTCATAGTAACTCTATCTAGCTTTCTAAATCCAAAATTTAGGTTTGCAACCAGCAAAAGACTTACTGTTAAAGTGCTGGAACACATTTGTCGCTTCCCATAAAACTGTGCAAAGGAAGGACATATGTGACACGTGCTCGGATTTCTTGTTTCCGTACCCTTTCTTCAAAATATTCTTGCAAAATATGCCACCAACAGCACGATGCCAAGTGCCTTAAGGGTCACATTGGGCTTCCTTCACAGGATACAATGATTATATCATGGTGGCATTGACACACAGCCATGTCCAAACAGCTGTTAAAGAGATGACAGCATACCATCTGTCAGGAAAAACCATGCCCAGCTGCTGTCTAAGCTGAAGATTACTTTGCTGACATGATGCAGATGGCATGAAAAGCTTCATTTCCAGGTTAGTTAACCAAGTCAAGAAATCCAAGGTTACAATAACAAAAGCCTTTCTCTAGCTATGACAATGCCTGAAGTAAGTGTTGTGCACACCAGGACACAGCAGAAGGCACTGCGATCCCCAGACAGAGGATGAAAGATAACAAGATAGCAAAAGATCTGACAGCCTCTGTTCTAAGGCTGCTAACGCTCTCTGCCAGGACAACTTGTTTTTATAAACAAACCATGGCTGTGCACTAAGTTTATCCTCCTCCAAAGCTCCCTGTGACGCAGAGCCTTATCACAGACCTCTGAGCAAGGAAACCAGTGGGTTCCTCTGTCCAGTTAGCTGCCAGCAGGCACCTCAAGCACTGGCCCATGGAGCAAACTGAATTCTATAAGAGAACAGATCACACCTAAAATGCATGAGAGAACATTTTTATAGGTAGCTTCATCACCCAGGTGAGCAAGGAAAAGGTTTTGTTTTCTGGAACATCACCTTTCCTACTATTGGATTGGAATTAATTTTCTTCATTGCTTTGCACCTTCAAGGACTTCAAAGAGCACACTTCCTGACATCAACAAGCCCCACTGCTTTTCTTTCTGCTGCTTCCAAGAAAAAAATATGTTTGCTGGAAGCAAAAAGATGGTAAAGTTCCCCTTTCAATATATTTATAGCTTTATATTACTCTGATCTTGTTTTCTTTGTGATTCACATTGCATATCTGCTGATTGGAATAATTACACAGATTTCACTGCTGTAATGTGAAAAGTATGAGAGGAATTTTCCATCTAAAAGGTTTAGCAACACCCGTACTTTCAGTAAGATTTGTCCTGTCAGACCATAATTGCTTCTGAGTGCCCCACCCTCTCGTACTTTCAGAAAAAAGATAATGTCATTTAAAAATATAGGCATACAGTATACTGTGTTTCACAAATATGTATGTTCCTGTAGTCTCTGACAAAATTTACAAAATAAAAAGGATAAGAAGTAATGCCAAATGCAGAAAAGGAATTTTGTTTTAATCATGTTCTTAGTTTACAATTAGCAAATGCAGTAATTCCATTTAAGGTTGCAAACTGAGGATGCAGAACTCTTAAAGAATAGTACAATAGTAAAAAATCTGGATCAGTAATATAATATTTTCATGCTTTTTCATTTCTTGGGGAAGAGTTTTTAAATGACAAAGAATACAGGGACAGTATCAAAATGGTTGCTTTACAATTGGTAGTATTTGAGAATTCTTCATCTAAGAATTATGGTAGGACTATATGAAACCGTAAGTAAATAAACTGTAAACTGTTCCCTCTCTTCCTATACATGCTGTGTTGCTCTAAACAAGTTGTGCATGAGTATACAAGAACTCACTTGATAAGTGATCAGCAGAGTGAAATTTAGAACTGGAATTCCCTTTAGATGTTTATATAAAGCATAACTATATAAGTCTTAAGATGAAAGTAAATAATGGAAATTAAGTCTTGATTATGAACTCTCTGTGGACTGCACTGACCCAGACTTTGTATTACTGAATCCCTGTTGAAATGACTCTAAGTCCAGGCATACACAATAATAAATGATGTTCTTGTTCTGTCTTACATGCCTATGTTACCATAATACAAGTCAAATTTGTAGGTGTCTTTATTCTCATAATGTATCTGCAACACGGCATCAGTGCTGGTCCACTGATGGGAAATCACAGACAGGAGACAAGGTACTTGCTCAAAGCTTGTTAGGCAGAAGGAAGGTGAACCTCCCTCTGCAGGAGGCACCACAGCTGCTTGGTCAGCCTTCTGCCGAAACAGATCCAGGCAAAACTGGCAAAAATGTAATTTTGCTTGCTTAAATACTAAAACCTTGATCAGGGTATGTAACACTTTCAGAAAAGCAGTGAGGGTGCTGTATCCTGCTCATGCCTGTGTCTAAAGCAGTTATGTAGGTTCTCTTGAGAATCGAGACAAATTCTCTATCCTTCAGTTTACCTACTGGATCATGTGCCTTGCAAAGCTTTCGATGCTTCCTTCTTGAAAAACATTATTAAAATGCTAAATATTATTACTGTTGCTACCTTTCAAGTTTTTGAGTCAGTAGAACAGGTCTAAATATCTTACAAACAACCACTGTGTTGAAATTCTTTACATACTTTTGGTGTGTAGGCTGACTAAAACCCTTCTTTATAGAAAATGGAAAAAAGTTCATCTACTTGTGGGAAAATACATTTTATAATTTTTAAACCAGTGTTTTCCTTTTGAGGGTAAATATAAAACAGTAAAATATATAATAAACTTTCCACTATGTTTTATATAAAAGCTAGAACTACTGCTTCATTCACATATTAAACACATGCTGCTGTGCTGCTAGTCTCAATGAAAACTCTCCTTTCTTTTCTAGCACTGCTGTACTAACAACAAAATCAATCAGAAGTGAGAAAACACACTGCCCACCCAGCCCTCAGTGCATCAATGTCCAGACAGTATCGGTTGTTTCTCCACAACATCCTTAAATGTAGGAGTGAAAAGCTGCCAGTAGCCATTCCTCCTTTCCTTTTTCTTTTTTCTTTTTTTTTTTTTTTTTTCCTTTTTGGTTCCCTCTGCATTTTACAAAGAAGCAGCAGCTCCAAGAACAACTTTCTGGCAGCGTGCTGTACATGCTGACTTGGAAACTCATCTCTGACTCTAATCCAAACCAGCAGGCTGTGAACAAAACCGTAGTCTCTGAAGTGCAGCAAACATTTCTCCCCATCTCCCCAGTCTACTGAGACACTGTGTCATCAAAGATTTTATTGTCTAAGCAGGTGGTAACCTCATTGTTACCTACAATTTCAATTGCAAGACAAATGAGGCACTGTTATTTAAAGGAACAATTTTTCTTTTAAATGGTATGAAAAATGAACAGTTACAAAGCTGTATCAAGGCATTTAGACAGCAGAGGAGCCAGTGTGGCAGACCAGAAAGCACAGCTGCAGTCACAGGTACATTTCAGAAAGATTTCACCTTATAGCTATAGAACAGAACACTTAGGCACACAAATGTTGAAGGCATAGTTGATTTAACCCCACTGTAACAAAACCAATTATGAATCCTTAAGGCCACTGCTGCCTTCCAGTAAATCATTTTCAAGTACTTGCACAACCAGAAGTTCAGTTCAATGTCCATACATTCCCACTGTACCATCTCCTTATGCATTCTGCCTTAATGCCAAGTAACTTTGCTTTCCCAAAAAATTATGTCAATATCTTAAATATCATGTTGATAGACTTTTGTGCATATCTCTACACTTAAAAGTCAAGCAGACAGAAATCATCACTTATCCTATCCCTAAGAGTATAGTATGCAGCATATCACTATGTTATGATGTTTATGCTGTTTTTAAAAGCATCAACCCACCTGGAAGTACAAGGCCTGTAATCTGCTGCCTTTTTCAGTGCAAAAATAATTTCTGACATAATCTAGAAATCTTTAGCTATTGATGGGAAAACCTTGAGTTTTTCTGGAGCACAGCAGAGGACTGAGACGTCAAAAAAAATGATGCTGCTTCAAAGAGCTGAACATTCTCAATATAGAAGCCTTTCCTCCTTATGGGTAACTGCAGTCTGGCACCTACATTCATAATTGCAAGGCTACTTCAGAGCTTCCCTACATATCAGTACTCTTTAGAGGTGCATTCAAGTCTCAGTTCCAGGGATGCATCCTGGAACCAAACTGTATGTAACACTCATCAGAACTATGGCTTTTGTTTCAAACAGTCAAAGAAATGCATTCCCCCTCCATTCCTAGTATTTAATCATGGAAATATTGACTGATTTTACAGCTGGAATCTCACCAGAAAACAGATACTGTATACATTCAACATATCAAATATTCATCTTTCCTTGTGGGAATAGTTGATAAGAAATGCTAACAGGCAAGTGGGTTTGTCATACGTGCGAGGTAAGGTTGACCTTCACAAATATATGATCGATCAAAAAAATGCATTTAGAGCTTACACTGGGGATTCCTCCCCTTTGTGCAGATCCAGCACTGTTTTTAACTCACTAATGTTTTAGCCACAAGCAGCATTTACACTTCTACGAGCTAAAGCCAAATAATTATTATTTGTTCCCTGTGGCCTTTCTTTTTCTTTATCAGCATAATGAATCACATCAATCCAACATGATAAACACATCCAGCTTCCAGTTCTGCTGTCCTTACCTCAGGTGTGGCAGCATGGATGGCTCAGTCCAAGCAAAACATTCATGGTGAACCTCAAAAAGCAAACCCTAACTACAAAAGATCAAGTTCTGACCTTAGCCAGAAGCTCTCAAATCCTTCCTGTCCTTCCTTTCTACTGCTGTTCAACAAGGAATGGTGGCTCACCTTGGCTCATTCTTTCAAAATCAGCTTCATCAGTTGTTTAGTTACTCCTCTGCATCCCGTATGTATCACTAATTCAAACCAATCTTGCCCTAAAAAGTTGTAATTTTTTAGTTTAACATATGGGTGCAGTAACACTTTCACACAAATATACTCTGTATATATGTGAGTTAGGTTGGCTTAATGCCTCCTGTAGTATTGTAGTACTTCTCTTCAAATCTTGGCTGATCTAGGCTACGCTAGCTCAGCTCTTGGCAGGGAAGGTCACTTAGGCACTATTGGCATGTGTAAAGAAGTCATGTGCAACCAGTTGGTAAATACCAGCCACACTTCTATGGCCTTTCAAGACAACTTCACTGAACCAAATAATTAATTTTTGGTTGTACATCCATATGTTTGATGCAAATGTGCAGTATAATTCCACAACCTGCTGTATAATATAACTATTTATAACTATTGATGACTGTTTTTTGTAAAAGTTATATCCTTTGAAATACTACCAAAATGCCACTACAGACTTTAGACTAAAAATTATTTTCCTGGATTTCATTGCTCATGATTTGTTTGTTTGAAGACCTAGTACATTAAGGCAAAAAATTTATTTTCCATATATAAGGTATACAAGCAACAGAAGAATCTTCTGGTTGCAGTTCTAGCTAAATAGCAATTGCAACAACCCCATTTAAGGGTGAAAGGGATGAATAACACAAAATTAAGCTATTTTTCTTTGCACTTCCCAGATGAAGAATGTGATCAATCCACTTAATTTATGGTACACTTTTCAGAAGAGCATATTCACTATGTAGCAAAATGAGGCTGCTCATTTACTCATTTGCAGAATACTAATACATACAGCTAGGATCCAAAATCTGATAATGTCACTCATTTTAGGAAGAATTGCAGAATCCACATGAATTCATGAGCTTCTGATGAAGCCAGGGTGCAAAATTTCTGTTTCTTCCTTCATATGCTGCACTCTGTTTCTCTTCTACCCTTTGTCACTTCATTTTTATTCACCCTCAAAGCTCTGTGGCTCCACCCTCACCAGCCTCTGCTTCCTTCTTTTTCCCTCAGGGTGCTCGTGTCTGCTGCCTTTGCTGAATGTGCCCAGAGAGCTCACAGGTCACTATACCTCACTTCCAGTGTTAAAGTTGGACTGGCACAATTTTACAAATGCATCTACGGGAATTCAAAACTAAAGTTCATTTAATATTGATGACCAAAGGCACTCCAGAAGCAGCCAGCAGCAACTAAAGGTGAGCGCACGCTCGAGATCACAAAGCACACTCTAATGCACAAAAGCAAGGTCAAAATCACAAAACCAAGAGAACTGCTATGTCAAAACCTATTGGCAGTAACAATGGAGTCACATATTTCAATTTACATCTCTCTTTTCCTTTCCTTTCCTTTCCTTTCCTTTCCTTTCCTTTCCTTTCCTTTCCTTTCCTTTCCTTTCCTTTCCTTTCCTTTCCTTTCCTTTCCTTTCCTTTCCTTTCCTTTCCTTTCCTTTCCTTTTTCCTTTCCTTTCCTTTCCTTTCCTTTCCTTTCCTTTCCTTTCCTTTCCTTTCCTTTCCTTTCCTTTCCTTTCCTTTCCTTTCCTTTCCTTTCCTTTATATATGGCTCATTCCAATAGCCTGGCTTGTATTTTCTTTGAGCATACCATGCCATTCCATTTAAACTTCTCACTCAGTCAGAGTTAGGGTAAGAACATGGGGCATCCCTAGAAGGATTGCAGAAATGTTAATAGACATCTTCAGTACAGGAAAATCAACTCAGAAAAGTATGACATGGAAAAAAAAGAAAAAAAGGGTGAGAAAATTATGAAAGAGGAAACATGAATGAAAAATGTGGGAAATGCCAGGCTTGTAACAGTACGCACCACAACCCAAACGATGGCATCACTCAGAGATGGCAGTCATCCCAGAGCAGTATCAGGAAACATGCAATTTTGCAAAAGCAACTGAAAAGTGGATTTTGAAGCCACCTTTAGCCTATTAAAAATCTGTCTTATTTCCACTGAAGCCGGTGACAAAATATTGTATTATTTTATGGATCCCAGACAGTACATTTAGATTTGCTCATTTTCATTTTGAAAAATGAAATCCATACTAGACCCCAGAATTATGACCACTACTACCATTTTGGGGGAAAGGGTTCATTTGGAAGTTTGTGTGGATGCTGCCTTCTACACATTTCAGTTTTTAATAAGCAGTCTATAAATCCTAGCATACTGTGCTGGAAAGACCATGAAAAGGAGGTAACTTTATTACAGAAATATATAGAATATATGAAATATACAGAAATCTGTGAAATATATCAATAATATTAAATATTAAGTTATTAAATGCTGATATATGGAAAATATAATTCATTACCACCAAACACCAACATCTTTTCCTCTTCTAAGAAACTACTGGAGAAGTAAGTTTTCATTAAAATGTGTTAAAAGTTGTGGATTACTGCCAATTACTTGACTAATTTGTGTTTCAGTGAAGGCAAGAAATGCATGTTTTATTTATTTTACCACAGACAAGGAAGCTAATGTAATGGACCAAATCAAAATGGAGAAGCAGAGTTGGTAAGGATCACAATGTTATTATACCATCCTGCTAAGCTGAAAAAGGATTAATATATTTAGATAGGTTCTGATAAGTGTGTAATTCTCTGCAGAATATCACTCTCATTGTTCCAATACAACCTTTGTTTAAGTCTGCCCAGTGAAGTTTTTCTTTTGAATCCCTACTACAAATTTAGTCAGTAGCTGCCTGTCTTGTCCTGCATGGATCTGGGGAGCAACTGATAACCCCCGTGGATGTAACAGTTTTGAAGACTGTTATCAAGTTCCCTTCTCCCACACCATGAGTCTTCTTCTTTCCAGACTAAACAAACCCAGTTATTTCAGGCTTTCCTTGCAGGTCGTATCTTTTATACCTTTTATCAGCCCTGCCGCTGTCCTCCAGACTTTGCTTTGTCTACATCTTGCTAAATGCAGTGACCACAACTGCACTCATCAGTGTGAAGTAGAGTAACTGCCTCCTGTTCCTGACATGGACATTTCCATAAATTTATTTGACACAATTATGCTGTTCATTTCTTAGTCTGCAAGGTAGGGTAAATCCAGTTCTAACTCCAGTTCTGTGATGTTGCTGCACAATTTTCTTCCTTTTTTTTATTTGACCATTTAATGTCCTCTCCTTAACTGCATACACAGACTTTGCAGTTCTCCTTGTTGAATTTAAATTTATTGATTTCAGACCATTTTTCAATTAAGTGAAATTATTTTGAGCTCTGACCTTATCTTCCAAAAATATTGAAATTCCTCCAGCTTACTCTCATGTTCAAATGTGGAAATTCTATTCCATCACCCAAACTACTGTTGAAAAATGTGTAATAGAAATAGATTCCAGACAGTCACTCTGTAATCACACTAGAGAAGGCTTTCCAGTTTGACAGCAAAACAGAATTCTTAAATTATTTTCCACCTACTAAGCATACATTAAATTAATCTACACCTTAATTCCATAGTTTACTTTAATGAATTTGAAATGGGACAATGTCAAGTCAAGTTGTAATGGGTGCTCTTCCTCACATCCATGAAAGCAATCACTATCAAGGAAGGAATTTGGATCAGACTAAAATCTACTTTAGTCCTTATAAATCTACTTTCCTTGATTCAATCCACATCTTTATCCTTCCAAAGCATTTAAACTGACCTCCACAGCATTTTAGTCAATTTGGAAGCTCTTTGGTTCCCACGGTTTTGACATGTCTGTGCTTTTTCAAACCATCTCTTTACCTCTCTGCAAAGAGCAGCCTCATCTTTGCTGATCCACCATGCTCTGACCCGCTTGGATATTATCATTCTTGAAGAGCTCTTGAAAAGACTCACTAATGCTGCACTTAGCTAGTAAGAGAAAGTCCCTATTATGTAACATTGAAGACACAAATCTGTAGTGTTGAACAGCTATAACTGGAACCTGGCTTTACTTGGTAGCACTTTCCCAACCAAATACTGAGGTCCGGTTAAGGATGGAAATTTCCAGGATGTATGATTACCAGCAAATGCTTTGGATGCAGACTCCCTGTTTTTGGAGACAAAAGAATTACAAAAGGTAATTTTTAGTGGAGACTTGGGCTGTTTCATGGTCCATGGCATTAGTATCCAGGAAAGCTCCTAGAAAGTTACATTTGTTAGTACAACCATAGCCTTGGAACTGAGGAACTTACACTTCCCTTAAATTTGTCTAGGATAATCAGCCTCACATTTAAAATTATCCAGCTGGCATAAATATCCTTTTAAGAACAGTGTTTCTCTCTTCTGTCACACTGAACTGTTAAACTTGCAACCACAATAGGTTTTTATATATTGTTATATTTTTATATTTACTCCCATTTCAGTCAGCTACAGAATATACAGATATATTGTACTTTTCACTTAAATTTCTTACTCATTTCAAGACCTGCAGGTTAAAAAAAAAAATCTTTGCAGTACTTGCACAATTCAGAATCAGGCTTACAGTAAATTTTCTTACACCTTTTACCTTACCTTCCAACACGAGGTCAGGCAGTATGTGGAGGGAACACCCATCAAATACAATGTGTAACACCACAAGGGAGGCTGCACTATGGTTAAAAGTGATTTCTCCTCTGGGTTTCATCAACAAGGGTCATCTCAGTGCCACTGCCACTTAAGTGGGAGAGAACTGAATGACCTCAAAAATCATATATGGTTTATGACTTTTATGAGCATGAGTATGATGGTAGAATTCCAGCAGAAGAGGAAGGAAGCACTCAGAATGCTTTCAAAACATTGTTGTTAAGCTTTTTATTAATTCATTCAGCTTATTTTGAAAGAAAACTAAAGCTGCAAATTCAAGCACTCAGGAGATGAAAACTGCCTGAATAAAATCTAATTTGACTCCTATGCTATTGTGAATTATAATACCATGAATTGTAACATGTTTCTTTAATTATATCAGCACATTTTTCCTTAGTACTCCAATTAACTCCTTCAATGCATTGAATAACCTTGAAGCAATTTTTTTTTTTTTTTTTTTCATCTTCATTCCTCCGTTCTAGGAATCATCTGACCTCTCCTGAAAACAATATTCTTAATTCCCCTGGGAATTAAACATTTTTCAATGCTGCTCAAATTAGCATCTGAGTGTCTTTAGAAATCTTAATTACTACTGTAACATGTCTAGTAACTTATAGATGGAAAATAGAAAGCTTAAGTGTTTGGCACTTCACAATCAAACAGAAATCTCAGTCCTGCTGAAGGCCTTTTGTGACCATCTGAAAACACTACTTTATTGACTGGTCTAAAATTGTCAATGAAAACTGTAGAACAGGCAAGGAGAAGACTCAGTTTCCTCAAAAACATTGAGTTGAAATGTTTTTCTTCCACTTTGTACCTTCTGCAAATGATAGCAGGGATCCCCACACAGGAATCCTATCTCAGGCCTTTATTAATTCCAAAGATGCAGGTAGCCTGCAAAAAAACTGGAATGGTAATTTCACAATACACGATCACAAAGCAGCTGAGTTAAATTAAGGCTGGCTATTTTCTAGTCTTTTAGTGATTGACCTGATCCTTCACTAATGCTCTCTTCACACGGTTGGGTTTTTTGAAGACTATTGTAATGAGTCTGATTCTCACCCATGCTCACTCATCAGTTCTATTTCCAGGCTGATGTGAAGAGGGAGCTCTGTGAATAGCTGACCTAATATATGGAAAGGCTTCACATTTCACAAGCCCTTATCCTTTCTGATATTTGATAATACAGTTTGTCAGTTTTTCACTTCTTATCCAACCTGGGATCCTATTGGAGAATGCAGACAGGCTCCCTCTGAGGAAAGAGCCTACACAGCTCTGTTTAGGTCATGGGAATCTTTCAACTGAATTTAAGGGACAGTGGATCTGATTTTTAAAAGATGCCAGAAGTGAAGTTTTCTCAGTATTTTACAGGGCTTCAGACCATTGTTCAGACAAAAAGAAACACACTAATGTGTACATTGAATTGCCACATCAGGATTAGTCTGCCAAGCCGATGTCTGTATGTCTGTAGGAGTTCTTGACCTCCTCATGCATTGCAAGAGAGATTCCGCGGCTCAGAGGTAAGGTAACTAAAACCTTTGAAGTTGGCTATGAACATGCACAGTGCACAAATAACCTGGTGGTTTTGTTCCTTGCTAGAGGAAATTTTCAGTGTATTTATAATCTCCTTTGATGCACCCTGTAAATCTGCAAACAAGAGGCCACATGTCCTTTTGATGAAACTTCACTCATAAATATATATAAAACATATATTTATGAGTGGAAGAGTTTGAAATAAATAAACAGAGAGATTTACCCTACATCACCAAAATACAGCTTAGTTAGATTTTAAAAGCTCAACAGGGAAAGCTCTTGCTCCCACAAATTACAAAGAGTTGTTAAATAGCTCTTTTTAACTAGTTATTTAAGTTAAGAACATCATGTCTGAACAAGAGATTAAGATATACACTGGCTTATGTGTTTCAACACTTTTAAAATAAGCCCCCACAAACCATGCATGTAAGAATTAAACAGAAACAATTAGGAAATACTTTCCTTTCCCCTGCACAAAATTTCACTCAGTTCTAGAGCTGAATTCAAGCAAAATCTAATGTGTTTATCTGAATTATTCAGACAAGTCATTGTATCCTAAATAACAGAAAAGGAGTGGAAAGGATTGCCTCAAGACTTCCTGTTTAAGACGGAAGCAGATCTAGAGAAGCAACTTATCTTGAAAAGGTATTGATGGGAATGAGAAGTAGTTTCCATAAAGTGGGCTATGTACTACCCAATAAAATCTGGAAGTCTGGATATCTTGTTGGTCATCATTAATAAAGAGAGGATAGCAGTCTTGGCTGACCTGATGAACTTGTATTTTCTAGCCAAAACCCTGCTCCTGTCTTTGATAACTCAAACACATATTTTAAGTGAAAAACCACGCTGTGGTCATCCCAAGAAAGAGAAAGAAATGAGTCTGAGCATTACCTTACAGCATATGAAAAGAAAGGCAGCTTGGACACATCTTTAACAATGTACATGTCTGCAGCTTCTTCTGTATTTGGCATTGAAGACTGCTTGCAATTGCTCTGAAAGAGGCAGTGATACACTGCATGGAAGAGTATTTTTACTCCTCTGAACAGGCAGGATGTATTAGCAGCAGTGGTGTTAATACCTCTTCTGTGGAAGCAAGCAGGATGTCACCAACAGCACTGAGAATGGCTTTGCAATGGCACACAACATAAAAAAAATAGTTGCTTCAACAAACTTTGATCCATGTGACCTGTTACTATTGTTCTCCCCAAGAAACCACCAAAAAAATGAAGGCAGGATTCTTTTATAAAACTCCTTAACTTTAGGCCTTTCTCTTTTCAAAGTGCATTAAATCCAGGCCTTGATGATTTCTAGGCAGTTTCGTAAAAATCTGAATTTCACAAACATATTTACAATTTTGGTTTTTTGCAGATTTCTTCCAGATTATCCAAATCCAGAATGGTTGATGTTTCATGCGTGCAAAAACCCCAAAGCAATTTAAACCATATTGTTTCATGCCAGCTGATAGGGTAGTGACAGTCTTTACAAATATGAAAGCATCTCGCAGAAATAACCTCATGGACTAGTGTACACTGTATTCCTTGGTAGGACCTCCAGAGCAGCAACTTTAGACAGGCTTCTCATCAGTGAACAAATTACCATTTTGATCAGCTTTTACAACCATTCATCTTTTGCTGCCCCAAACATTTGAATGAGTCTAGGCAACCCTTTCATCTAAATGAGCTGCTGTTGCACAGAATACCATTAGCTTATATAAACCTGCTGCTGTAAGCATCTATTGCCACAGCCTGGTAGTGACATATTGATTTTCAAGCTGGAACTAGTTCCCTTGAGACTAGGGAGCATATGGCTGTTTGTTAGACCTGCTGGGTAAAACATGTTGATGGCTAGAAGGAAGAACATGGAAAAAGTATGTGTTAGTCTTTGTGATTTTTTTAATTATTGATTTTAATTCTTAAAATAAGAATAATAATTCATTCTCAGTAACTGCCTTTTTTTTTTTTTTTTAAAACCAAATGAGCTTCAGAACTGGGTCTTCCACTGTGTTTATTATGGACAGGAATTCATGATCATTGGACTTACAATCAATAGTGATATCAAGTAGAAACTATTAGATTTTGAGGTAAAACAGAGTACTGAGAGGCAGCACCAGAGACTCTTGGTATATATGTAACTGAGATCATAACTAAGCACCTGTTGTACAGAGCCTGGCCAGACAGCTGGACAGCCTTGCAATCTGGAAGAGTCTTCCCGTGAAATGCTTAATGGGCTTTATGTTAGAACACAAAGAGAGCTGGTTTAGCTCACGCCAAAAGTCTGTTCTGTGTCTACCCCAAAATAGCTACAAGGGTGGAATATAATGGAAATTATTTTTCAAGTGAGATTCCACCTTTTCTCCACACAAAATACCTCTACACGTGAATTAGATCAGTGTTTAGTGTACTAAATTTCTATGTTTAGCAGTATAAAAATTCGTATTTATTGAAACTTTTTGGTCTGGACTTATAAATGGCAAAGTTAAATATTTAAAATATATTCCAGCTGAGGCACTCAGAAAAGAAGTGCAGAGCAGGAAGAGGCACAGTGGAAGAGCAGCACACACTCAGCCCTTCACAGGTGCTAAACGTGCATAGGAGGAGGGTGGGTGGTCACAGAGGGAGGCAAAACCCTGTCATGAGAAGACAGCAGGCACTGTGTTATTCCTCAAAACTCTGTCCTTCCCACAAAGCTCTTCAAAATACTGCTGTAATACCAAATAGTGAGACAATTATGTTTCTGGACTGTTACATGAATGCTAAATCTTCTGACAAGCCAATGAGTCCCTTGTGGGAAATACTTAGGAGGAATACAGAAAGCATTACAGAAAGAAAAGGTGGAACACTTGATGCAACAAGAAATTTTTATTCATCTTTAACATGATTTAACAGTTCTTCCTTCCATGGAAGCTGGTAAGTGGCCTACTAAGATTAACTAAATTAGACTCCATGACAGACTAACCAAAGCCTTTCATTACTTCTTTTCTAGGGGAAAAAAATAAAATAAAATAGTTCTTTCCCACTTTAATTCAACTCAGTACTTTCCTGATGGGTCTGCTCATTCTGAAGCAGAGTCCACTTCTGCTTTCCTCCTGCCATCACTCCCCACTCTTCTTCTCCAACCTCCATCTCACTCTGCTGGTGATCAGAGTGCAGCACCAGCATTGGTGGTGTTAAAACCTCACTCAGCCCACATTATTCCAGGACCAATTCCTGCAAAAATTATATTCTTAAAAGCTTTTCTTTATTAGAAACCTGAAAATATATTTTAATAATTTTTAAAAAATGCTGAGAGTTTCCATGATGAAACTGAAACAAACCAACCTGCAGCTGCAAGCTTTATCCTCTTAAATTGTGTTGGGGACTGTTAAACTAAGTTTTATTAACACTGTCAGGCCAGAGGGTCAGTAAGCAAGCAATCAAGTGCTCCATGTCTCCTGAACTTTTCCTAAATGCTTCTGGCACATCTTTAACTGTAAAGTTCAGAGACTTCCAAAAATACACTGCCGAGACACAGCTGCCTACTGGCAGTGGCATCTCTTCCCGGGAAGGCTGCTCTGCTCCCTGCCGAGTGCATGGGGGACGGCCGTGACCCTGGACAGGCTCGCAGGGCAGCTCTGTCATCTGGGCAAAAAGTCAAGAGAGCTCAACCCTGGCACAGACAGCAGCCCTGCAGAGCAGAGCTGGGAACCCTGCGTGGCTGTGGCAGCCAGTGGGAAGCCGTGCTCCTCTCATGGAGACGTGGAGATGGGACAGGGCTGGCCAGACTTACCCACACACTCACCACCCCAGGAAAACCCAATTCCCTGCTCAGATGTGGGTGAGTCTTAAAGTGGGAAAAGCACAGGATCAAACCAGACTCAGCAAGAATGATCATTAGAGTTGCTATAGCATTACTACACAAGACTCTGCATTTAGTTGTGTAAAGTAATAACAGAGATGAGCAGGAGAGAAAATGGCATAAAATTAACTGAAGATTAGAAGGACTGCTTTCTCTTATTTTCAGTTCTCACGCTTAATACACATGGAAGAGTGATAGAATAGTCTTATTTTCCTACCAGACTTACAGATTTTGATGCCATTTCTGTAGTTTACTCAGTGGCTCTCTTACACAGAGCCTCCTGAAATGTTTAATATTGCACAACATTCTCATCCAGGTTTTTTGGCTTTTATGCAAAACATCTTCACAGTAGGCAATGAAAAACTGCTTTAAAATCCAAGGAGAAATTCTAATGATTCCAGTGAAAATACAAGAATTTTGGGTTTTGTGGTTTTTTTCTGATGCTGCCTTCACATTTTTTCATACCTTCAAGGAAGTGATAAAGCTAATGAGCTCAAAAGGTACTGTCTACATTCATCACATTCATTTACTCTACTTAAGGAACAGTAGCATCAAATTAATTAAACACCATTCCCTCTTGCATACCTAGACACTTCTGCAATTTAAATCTGTCTGCTGCCTGGCATACAGACATTTATCCATAAAGAAAGCAAAAGAACAAACCAGAAATTCTTCTTATTTTGCATATATCATATATTACAGTCCTTTGAAGCCTATGCAAGTTAAAACTGCCTTCAGGTATCTTATGCACCTGAAAAAAAAACCAAAACAACAAATCACCCAACCCATGTCTAACTTATTTTGTTTGTTATATTTACCTGGGCCCTATTTTGTAAGTACACAATTACTATAAAAATAATATCTTACAAATTACAAGCTTTTCCAGAGCATCATGGTGAGTCTTACTTGCTTTCCATCATTCTTTAACAAAAGCCCACTCACTCCCCTAAGCACTTGTTTCTCTACACCCCTTTTGTGCTCCATCCCAAGAAACTGGATCAGCTAAACTTTTTCTTCTTAAACTGAAAATTCCTCAGTTTCTGTTACACAGTAAACAACAGGCATAAGGAGATGATTTTACATGCATATTGCACAACAGCAGTACAGACTCCACTGCTGAACTACATTTTCATCTCCTTTCAGGGCATACTAAGGCTGCTTTCTGCAGAGTATGTCTTAATGCTGAGAGAGGGCCGAGGAGGCAGCAGGCTGCAAAGTTGTGTAATAAGGGCTGCTGGCACTGGTGACAATTGTCTGAGTAAACAATGCTGAGGCTCACACAAAACTTCAGACCTAAATGTCCTTCTTGGTTAAGTATGAGGCTGTTCAGAGCACAAGTTTATATGCAAGTCAAAATCCTGCTTTCAAATGAAGCCTGCAACAGAAGAGATGCACCTATTCACATGAAGAATGTACAAATAAAGGGTTTAGCATTGGCAGCCAGACCCTGTTATGAACAAATCTGGTGAAATCTGCTTACAATGGAATATTCCAACACTGGTAACAATACTGACAGTATCAGTCACATGGTTAGAAACACTAACTGGTCTGGTTCCTACATCATGAAGCCTCTATTCCAGTATTGCAACATGTGTCTGGATCTCTCTGTAAGCAGCAGACTGCTCTGACACCTAAGTGCTGCAGGATGAAGTGGGGAGATAAATTCCTAAGATAAGGAGCCTAAGGAAGCATCGATACCTGCTCTTACCAGCAACCCAACTCCACATGGGCCTCCCCCAACACCTGACAGGCAATCCTGTCTCAGGTACCAATAAGGAAATTATCTGAGTGACCTTCAGGTATCATTTCCTCTCATAAGTAAAACTTGGGATTTCCATCTCCAGTCAAGATGACTGAAAAGATCTAGGATGAATTAGTCTGAAAACCTCTGGAAAAGCATACTCTCTAATTCATGCTGCTGTTCTGCTGTGCACGTGGCCTTTAGAAGACAAGAATAGACTTGTGCCTGAATACATTAAAAAGTTGAGAGTGCAGCCCTGTGCATTTGTGCAGCTGGTGAGTCAACAGCAAAATGACAAGCTTCAGGAAACAGCATCCACATAAGCATGTAAATAGAGTTGTCCAAAGTCTCGGCTCCATTACTTCACCAGTTCTCTGTCACTGCTGATATGTGAGTGAGCCTATGGACTTGGCTCACTCTACTTTTACCATTTCAAATCTAATCCAATCCCTTAACACACAATTAGGAAGGTGATGCATATTCACCAGCTCCAGGGGAGTCAGTCTGGATTTGCACACATTAAATTACCATTAGAAGAATGGAAGTGTATGCACCTGCAAGAAAAAAAAATTAAATCCTCTGCATTTTATTTATCATCACTTTTAGCCCTACCTGGAAGAATCCCATCACAGAACAGCCCTTTGCCACCCTGAGTTTATCCATGGAATAATGAACTTTGTTTCCAAGTTTTTCAGTATTAGTTTGGAACACTGTAAGTATTCAAGAGACTAAAGATACTGAATTATGAAGGAACATCAAGAAATCAGGAACAAACAAACAAATAAACCAAGCATGGCCACCAAGGTAAAAAAAATATTGTAAAGCAACATAGCAACATTTTCTATGTGAGTATTCTGCTCAAACTGGATAGGATTAGTATGATGCACAAAGTATAATTCACTGTTACAAAGAGTTACAAAACAGAAAACAAAGGCTAACAGTTAGAAAATAATTCTTCTTCCTGAAATAACAGCTCAGAAAAAAGTTTCTGTGCTTAAGGCATTCATTACTGAATAAGAGAAAGCACTACAAAAATGTGCTGGAGCAAACACTTTTTCACTAAAATGAGGTGGATTAGAGGAGTTAAGATTTCTAATATTTCTGTTTTTCACAGCCCCTACATTTATAACACATATTTTCATTAGGACTGGATTTAAATATTGATTTGGTCTATTTCTTAAGACAGAGGTCTCACAGTGACCTTTTGAGCATGTATGTTTACACATGCAGATAAAGGGACAGAATAGTGTGTGTACATGTGTACATTAGGAAAAGAGAGAGATTTAGATACCTTCCTTATCTGAGGCAGAAAATATAAAGTACTCTGAATTCACAAATGTCCTGAATAAATATCTATCCTGTTGCTTGAGGGAATGAAACATAAAAGCTCCAAGAAACAAGTTAATGAAACAGAGCCAAATTCTCTGCTGGCGTAATTTCATTAGAGGTAAATGCAGCTGCCCCCACATACACAGCTGAGAAATCTACTTGAATGACGAAGAGAGAAAAGGGAGTCAGTCCAAATGTGTGGTTTCAAACTCTATTTTTCACTGTCAGCACAAAGTCTAATTGCAACATAAGGCAATTTCTATTCATTACACACTTCAGCACTGGGTTCTAAGTACATATAGCCCTGCATTTCATGGGTTTTAAATTTGTATCATCAGGATTGTTCTGATACATATATTGATTACAATGTAGGCCTTATTTTGAAGAAATGTACTACTTTCACCCTGACTCATTTTATTGCTTTTTTTCCTTCAACGTCTGTAAAACTAATTTAAAAAACTTACCTCACAGTTTTCATCATTTTATAGTTGCTTTCAGTGCAGTAGTTTCCTTCAAGTCATAAAGTAAATTGTTCTTAAAAAGTACCAAATGACAATTTAATTAACCTTATAAAGTTTTAAAGGAGTTGTTCACCAGGGCTTAAATCCATTCCGGGACACAGGCATCTCTGTATGTCTGCATGCAGCTTTTGGGGATCAGTAGCAGTAAAACTGATAATTTTGTTCACTCAACGCAGCAAGAACTTAAAACCTCCAAGCACAGGAGTACCTTCTGGAAACATGCACAAAATTAACTCAGTTTTGTCATCTGTGAGCCAGTCTAAAGCCAGGACAAAGTGTTACCAGGTTTTGAAAATTATATGTTTTTCATTCGGCTTTGGAGATGGAGAACAACTGATGAGACCTAATCTGTGCAGAAGAAAACCAAAGAGAAGATTTTGGGGGCAGGTGGCTAATGCCCTTTCAGCAGGCTGCATGAATCATTTGGTGGATGTGAAGAACAGAACAGTGGTTGGCCACAGCTCCAGTCTTCCACCATCCAGAGGCTGTCCCTAAAGGACAATTTCTCTGTTTTACAGAGCTACTGGTTACTATAAAATAAAGTTGCAATTATGAAAACAAGACATTGCACTTACGACTCAGATCTAATCTAAACCCCTTAAGCTTCTCAGTCAAATTCAGCTCATTCTTCATTATTTTTTGTGTATTGTGGCAGGGGCTAAAGAGAGGAGTGAAAAGTGAACCTCAATTAAGTTATGTCTCCTACCTACATCATTACTTAAGAAAAATGGACTGGAATTGGAACTTCCAACTCTTGGCTTCCAAATTAGTATGGAAATTAAAACTTTTTCTCTTTCTTTATCATACACAATGTAGAAAAGAAAGTAGTGTCTGCACAGTTCTTTGAATGTAAACTATGCAAATCTTTCTCTTCAGGCAAATCTTTCTGCAGATTCCAGGCTAATAATTGTACCTCCCTGCAGACCTGAATAAGGCAACTAAATACCAAGATTTGTGTCCTATTCCTGTCCTCAAAGATTCTCCCCTAGATACTTCCAGGTAATTTTTAAAGAAGTCTGACGGTTTTTGGAGAATTTATTTGACAGGGTTGCTTCAGCTCCCAGTTTGAGGTGCCTAACTCTCAAGAACAAGCACAGACACAAAGACATAGTGGCTTTGCATTCCAGTCCAGGAGACAGTCTCATAATTTTCTTGCCAAGACATTTCAGCACATCATTCTGTATTAGTCCTCACTTTGTAATATTGTTTGCATGCAGTCACTATCTAGTACATTGTGCATTCCAGTGTACGACATTTAGCAGGTAGATTGTCTGCTGAAGATCATCCAGTACAAACTAATAAAAAGTTTTCAGCTAATGATGTCAGAGACCTTTGTATGGGATTGTGCCATTAGCCATTATACAGTTTGCTACTGAGTGAGAACTTAAATTCTCAAATCACAGCCCATCAGTTACCACAGGTATCTGCCACTCACCTGCAATAATCCATCCTTTATCCTAGAACAACAAGGCCTGGGAATGTGCAAATATGAGGATGCTTGGGTGAGAATGTTTCTACAGAAAGCTAATGAAGTCTATTCAGACATAAAATGCATTCATTCTTGTTGATTTTAAGCTGAGTCTTACATATGTCTTGCACATACCTAAGAATACTTTGGACACATATTCAAGTTCCTGTTCTTATTTCTTGCTCTAAGGGAAATACTTTATAGGCTTTTTTTTTTTTTTTTTTTTTATTTAATGAGAGATATGTGTGCTTTCACTGAGTGCTTAAATGCATTAAGAAAGCCATGGTATGTGTCTACTAGGCTCATACAATATGTAAACCAGACTATGAAAAGGGATGGTATTCCTACCCAGTGGTTAAAGGCACAAAAGAGCCATGGGAACCTAGCTCTGGCCTTTATTTTTGGCTTAGTAAAACAAACCCTAATTCTTTATTTGTCAAATTACTATCTGTTACAGTTTGAACTTTCCTCAAGCCTTGCTCTCCTAATGAAGTTTAATCTGCCTCTGGCTTGAAGCAAAAGAGTATTGTGTGTTCGTGTGTAGGCAGTGTGAATGTGGTTTTGCAGAAAAGGAAGTCCTCTGAATGTTGGGGGCTAAAATCAATGGAAAGTGGAAACCAGCCTATTGCCCTTGTTTTTCCAGCTGTCAAATTTTACTCTTATAAGGCAGACAGTATTTCTTTACAACCTCATTAGTTTTTCCTAAGCAAACTGACAATACCATTCACTGTTCTGTGACTGGAATCTCCATAATTTATGCTATTCTTCTTCTGTGAGAAATACTCTGAACACTTGTGTGCAGAAAAACGAATCTTTCAGCAATGTGTTCAGGGGCCCAGACATTTCTTCTATTTTATTTAACATTATAAGTTGGACAGGGAACTAGATATAGAAGGGAGAAAATGTGAATCAAATTGGAGGAGACAGCAAGCGTGAAAAATTGTAAGGGTGATGCGTATTTTAGCCTGGCAAAATAGTATGTAGCTCATTAAGGAACTTGGAAATAAATATCAATAGATTTTATAGAAAGAGAGGACATTATGGAGATTGGTTTTCTGAAATCCTTCTATAATTATACCATTTTAAAAGCAGACAAACTGGGTATGGGGAGGGTCCTTTGTTACAGGAGGCAGTCTATGATTTCCCATGCAATCTATATGCTAGACTTGGGTGTGCAGGCATCAGATCATCAGCTTTCTGACCCATGTGTTTGTCATGTGTGAAAACTTCTCAGATGTGGTGAACTGGTTACGATTCAGCAGGTCCAGCTATGAGCAGGAGTCAACATCAGAGTAGTTATAGTAACTTTGCACCTATTGCAAGCTATGGATATTGACTGTATAATCCATCTCAACCTGGCGGGGCTGGCATTTGGGTTTTGCTTTTTCCCTTCCTCTAAAGGTTTGACATGCTGGGAGAAATGGTCCTATGCTCAGGCTGTTTCCAATGAATCTTCTTATTATTATTATTATGGAAAAATCAGCTACATATGAGACATATTTAATTGACTGCAGGAGAGACAGTAATGAATTATTGTTTCTCATCCACCCCTATGTTTTTCTCACTCACTAACATAAGCATTAGCACTGCTCTGCTTAAAATGAGAGTATTCTGCTTTTGATTTCACCTCTTCTTCTCAACTGTAGTGTAGCATTCTCTCAATTAGGTAAATTAAATATTCTCAAATGTGAAAATATTACCAGCCTGTACAAGACAGAACAACTACAGAGAAGGTTTGTTTCATCAACCTTTGTCTGAACTTGTAAATTACTGATTTCTTTTTGTGGTAGTTGCTTGACCTGCCTCATTTCAGTTGCTGCCAGTTGTCATAAGATGGCAAAGTACACAAAAATCTTGAATTCTGCTTCCACCAGAAAAACCTCAAAAAAAAAAGCTTGGGTGCAGTCATGTTGGATAGCAGCTAAAGAGGAAAGCAGGAAAAAACAGAACTGAAAACCAACTCAGCCTCTATAAATAATACAAAGTGGCAATTAGTGGTATGGGAAGTGAAGAAGGGACAGTAGGAAACGTGTGTCCTTTTCATCATTGCCAAGAGGAGTAGCAAGGCCTGTCCCAAGACATGTAAATGCCACCTTGTTAATGCTAAACCACATCCATGGCCCTGAAACCTCTGAACTGGATAAACCCTTCATGCTGCATATTAAAAAAAATGTAAAAACATAGAAACTGATTTTAATCTGTTCTGTTCTCATTCTAACATTCATTAGAAAATTGAATACTTTCTTAAAGTGAAAGAAATCACTGAACACTGTCATGTATCACTGTGTTCATAACTGCACACCCTCTTTTACAGTGGAGAGTGATTAAATGTAGATTTCTAATCAAAATACTACAACCACTAGAAAATATGATCATGATCCAAAGTTCGGTAACATCACAGGACTTCATAAGAGATTTTTTTGTCCCCACAAAGAGAAATGTCTTTTTAACTGTTTCCTTTTGTTTTGCCAAAACCAAATGGAAACATGTAAGACAGAAAAGACTGCTGCAATACAAACTATATGCTGGGCATAAACTCTGTGGACCATTTTGAAATTAAAATGTATCTGACATGAATATGGATTTTTTTTCTTTAAGTTTTGCGCCATAAGGTTTTGTAACACACAGTTCTGTAACAAAATCTTACTTTAATTTGTGTGCAACATCCATAAAATTGAAGCTGGAATGAAAGATTAAAGAAACATCCTTCCCGTATCCTTTTTCTCCCTAAGAGTTTCCCTCAGTTTTGACATTTTGGCTTGCTTCTGTCTGAGGGCCCATTCTGCCTAGACTGCCAAGGCTATGCTGGAGGAGCAGTTCCCAGTTGTTTCAACCTTGATTTAACAGTAAAGAAAACCCAACACAAACCAAACACAACCCCCACCCCCCACACCCCTCCCCCCCAAAAAAACCCAAAAAACCATCGTAATAAAAAAGCTTGCAAGACTTGTTCCTGTATTTTGGATCACCAAAACACGTCACTACATAGCCAAAACTACACCAGGAGAGTATGCCATCTTGCCTGTTCTTAAATACTAGGATACCATTCCTCTAGGGTGGGATATGCACATGGGAGCAAAAAGTCTTAATCCTGTTAACACCATTTACATTGATTATGGTCTACAAGAGCAGCGCTAAACCTGTTATTCCCTTTACCTTTCTTTCAGCCTCTTTTTTCACTTAGAGAAGGAGACAAGGCAGAGGAGGTGTGGCAGCTGGGCAAACAGAGGCAGCATATTTTGCTATGAACTGTGACCCCCAAATCCTAAGCAGTATTTGTGGAAAAGAACAATCTTGTTGGTACTTTCTATCAACAAAGAAATCATCAACAGATTTTTTTTCTAACTTAATTTAGACAGAAAATACTTTTATTTGCTTTTTAAAAAAAAAATCTTCAGCCAGTCTAGTGTTTTCTATCATTGGCATTTATTATAGTAGATAACAGCTGCTGAGAGCCTTCGATCACAGAGCTTTTGAAGGCTGATGGAAGCATCAAGTTAATATTTTCAATAGCTCTGGGACCTGAACCTATATCCTCAGGATTAAAGCAGAAAAAATGAAAATGAATATCCTTTTACAGACAAAACCCACCTATCCTTTGCCATGCAGAGAATGAGTTTGTCTGCAGAGAATCTAAAGAAGTGAATTGACATCTACTCTATTTTATTCTTCATATACAAGAGATTTTGGTATTACCAAATGACAAAATGTTCTGGCTTCCCCCAGCGACAAGAATTAATGCCCAAAATGTAAATTAATAGGAAACTAGTAAACAGGCTTTTCCTTTTAAACTGCATATAGGAAGTGAGTCTTGGGAAGGAATCAAAGTGTATCCTCAGAAAATTATAAATTCCTCTAAAAAAGGCTGGCAGGTGATTTCCTCATTATATCATCAAACTCAGCTTCAAGAAACACTCAACAACTGCCATGGGCACTCAATACACACATATTTGTTCACATTCTCTGGAAAAAAAAAAAAAACAAAACCTCAATAGCTGACTTTAAGCATACCGAGGCCAAAAAAATCCTCCTTTTTCTTCCCCAAATGAACACCAAAGCAACTTAATAGTCAGTAACTACATACACAGAGAGATATATGGTTCTGATTCTGATCTTACATATTTAAAGTGGCTGAATTATGAATTATTGTCATGGACACAGAGTCAGACTCTGTTCATTTTATATGCAGAAATGAACCTGGAGAGGGGTGAAGAGATGGTGAGCAAATACTGAAGTGAGCAACTCACCCATTATAAAGGAAGGATCACCTTCCAAGACTAAAAATAAGCCAAAGAAAAGATAATTTTCATGGCTTCCATGGAGGGATGAGAGAATTGAGTTTCTTCAGTTTTAAAAAGCAAATGAAAAGAGGAAATCTTAGAATCAACCATAGAATGGTTTGGGTTGGAAGAGACCTTGAAGATCATCTAATTTCAACTCCCCTGCCATAGGCAGGGACACCTTACACTAAACCAGGTTGTTCAAAGCCTCATCCAGTGTGGCCTGGAACATTTTCAGGAAGGGGAAATGTTCTTCTTACTAGTGTGCAAAATGACCTGCTGAAATGCTACTGAACATTGATATTAAAAGGTGGGATTTCCACCACTGTAGTTATTAAAGTCCTAAGTGGACTTGTCTCAAAGCAACCTGATCTAATCAGACCTGCTTTGAGCATGATGTTGGCTGGAGGTCCCTTCCAAGCCACAAGATTCCATTATTCCATGGTAGACAGGAACAATTGAAGGACTTTGATAAATAATGCCAGTCAGAGACCAGTGCAGCTTTGCAAAGAGGCTAAAGAAATCTTCTCTAAGCCTGTACACCCTAAAAATCCATACAATTCTAATGAATTTGACAAATATTCAAGATATTACATGACTGAATTACATGACATGATATTCAAGATATTACATGACATGATAAATTGCATGACTGAAAAAGCTTAATACAGAAGTATGTATCACATTACTAGGTTTTTCTATGCTGGTTGTGCACGTGTGTGTGCACACACCACTAAAGAGCAGAGCTTGAGTGTGCAAACTCAGCCACTCAGAGGAAAGAAAATACAATAGCTTGGACAGATTTTGGATGCTATGCATTCAAAACAGGATGTGGCCAGGTAATTTAGAAATTTTTTTCTCTGGACCTGCTATTTTACTATATTTTTGCAAATATTTTTTTCTATACATCTGCAATACATCAGATAACATAAAACTTGCCCGGATGTAGACACATAAACCTCCCCAAACACAGCATGTGCTGTAGAAGTCTGCTTTATCTGTTCTTTGAGAATAAACTAGAACCAGGACAAGTTCAAGTATCTGTTCTGAGACCAAGTGTATACTGAGAAATTTGGTCAGAAATGTTACTTATATAATTTAACCCTTATTCTGACTTGGTAATAAAGCAGTTCAATAGAATAAAAAAAAATATATATAAAATCTATTTAAACCTGCAAATTTAGCTACATACTGCACACTCCATCATAACATGTACTGATTTAGTCACTGTGTTATGAATGAGCTCCATTTAAAAAGGCAATCTCTTTTTCTTAAATGAGAGAACAGAGGAGATTATGTACAGAAAATACACATAGAATCATCTGACATTGCTCTCATATAATTCCATTTAATGCTGCATATCAAGGATTTTTGCCATTCCTTAGAAGAGGAATTGCTGTATTTTACCATTCAACTAAACACAGACCCATGATTTTCCCTTCCACACCAGGGAAATCTATTGTATTTCTTACTGTAAGAAAACAATTTACACAACATGCAAGGCTTCAATCTTGGAAACACACACTTCAGGCACAATAATTTGCAGCAGGGATCGAAATAAAAATTTCTGATATCAAGTGTTTATAGCTTTCATTGTGGAGAAAGGCACTCAGGATGCCAGGTCATTTGGGTCAAATTTCTGACCT
This sequence comes from Corvus cornix cornix, assembly GCF_000738735.6. Taxonomy (NCBI): domain Eukaryota; kingdom Metazoa; phylum Chordata; class Aves; order Passeriformes; family Corvidae; genus Corvus; species Corvus cornix. The sequence continues at coordinate 9,954,379 of NC_047057.1, read as the reverse complement.
TTTCAAGAGAAGCTAACTTTCTTCTCCAGAACTACTTTAATAGATAAGCTGTGGTGGAAACTGCCAAAATAGATACCACCGTCTTAAGACTCACACCTGCTGATCTCTGATAAAATCACAGAACCACAAAACGTGCAGGTTGGAAAAGACATCTGAAGGTTGTGTTAGCCAAAATCCTGCTCAAAACAGGGCTACCTACTGAGGTGAGGTGGGTTTGCACAGGACCCCATCTAACTGAGCTTCAGATACCTAGAGCAGTGGAGAGTCTGTTGTCTCCTTGTATAACCTGTTCCAATGTCTCAATATGCTTATAGAAAAAAACCAAACTGAAACAAAAAAACCAAACCAAACAAACAAAAAAACCAAACCAAAACAAAAAGTTCTACCATCTAAACAGATGTCACTGTGTACTGCTGAGAAGAGTCTGACTCTCCCCATCAGACAGCCACGAGAAGAAACTCTGCCCACCATGTGCTCCAGCACTCACAGCAGCCCTGTGGCCCCTCACTGGGCTTCCTCTATTTTGCCAGAACCTCTTATGCTGGGAGGGCACAAAACTGAACAATCTCTTTCCCTGATCTTTCATCTCCACAAATAAAAACAAGTAAATTGACATCACTGCAGAAAACTTCAACACATAAGTGATGCAGTAAGCCAGAACTATGCTCCATTCCTATGTGAAAAAAATAGTATTTTGCCTCCTAAATGAGCCTAAAGATAACACATGTGTACTTTCTTCAACACAAGGTCTGATATCAGATTTGAAGTCAGCTTCAAAGGAACTGGAGATTACCTCTGGAGAACACATTGAGGCTGAATGTCCTCATATTATGTGAGCTGGGGTGCAGCATTTTGTGCCTGTGGGTAATCTCTACAAGCCCCTTTCACCTCCTGGTGCCTTCTATGTCACCCCCTCACTCTCCACTGATAAATATTTGCTTTCTTTAAAGGGCCTTTTAGAGAAAAATTGTCCCACAATCTGCTAGTTCTAACACATTTCCACATAGGACTCATACCTATCAGCTAAGAATTAGACCTATTTTGAGCAAAACTCATTTTAAGCTGCTCAGCAAACAGGTTGGGGCTATCACAGACAGGGTGCTGGAAAAATAAACAAAGGGAATAGTAAACAGTGAGTGGCCACCTTGTTTATTCAGAGTGCTGTGGTTTATTGATGTTGCACACAATCTCAAGTTTAGTTGATCTTAGAGGTTACATGTTTTGTCTCACATCCAACCCAATCTGAAAGGGATCTCCAGCTGGCTAAGAAAGCTTTCAATAGCCATAAGCAAGCCATAAACCCCTTCCCTTGTCATTGTCCCTTTGTGTAAAAGAGAATAACCTTGAAGCAAAGGTCTGTCACAGCCACCACACAGAATGAAAAGAATAAACTCAGCTGCTTGCCTCTTGGAAAAATCCAGGCAGAAATCCTTCACCTCTTTAAGAACAGGATAAGAGAGGAAGTGAGCATACAAGGAGAAGGGCAGGCTGCCTCATAATCAGCATTCAGTGTTTGACCACAATATCAATATACCCAGTACCAAAATACCAGTACCCACAAAAATGCACTGGATATAAGCACAAATACAACAATAATAATAATAATAATAATAATAGTAAAAGTAATGGAGAGGGATCTCATCACTGAACTGCAGTGCTGCATGTAACTGGAATGTTTTTATGAAGGAAAGTTCTTTGGCAATGACACTCTGAGAATCTGGAATAAAATATATCTTTTTATTTTTTTAATAGCTAATGGAAAGTAAGTCATCGTTTGAGATTCCTGTATCTGGAAAAAAAAAAAAATCTAACTCAAGAAAGATTGTCTAATTGGGTTTTTTTAATTAATTATATGAGATTGTTTCCCCCACCCAACACATCTCTGTAAATTACCACAGTAGGTATGAAACCTGCCCCAGTATTGATTCAGCTGGCACAGCCTTCCTCTATAAAAGCCTCCTCAGAGCCCCTGCATCAGGGTGGTCGTTCTGCTCTCTCCAGCTGCTGGGGAGATGGTGAATTCCTGTGCTTGCCCCTCTTCCCCAGAGCCTGCTCTAACTAGTCCAGGGGCATATACACACAAAAATGCAGCAAGACTCATGTTCACTTCATGAACCCACTGCTCACCATCTGGATGCTGGGGAGGATGAATTCATCAGCTAAGAAAGCATGTACTGTGCAAGCAGATTCTCCCATGTCTCAAAGGAATGAATGGGACCAGATTAAAAAAAGTCTGTGGTTGGTTGGACCTGGCTGGTGGGCAAAACTATGCTGGCCAAGTTTGTAAGTTTTCTCCTGGCTTCACTTTCTGAGCACTGCTAGTGCAGATTGTGGTATACCTGACTGCATCTGGAAGCTTCAAATTATTTTTGCAATTTTATGTAGTTTAGCCTTTCAGCTGTTCATGTGAACTTAAGAACACATTTACCTGAGATCAGGAAATAGTAGAGAGGGAGCATGAAAAACATTCAATGGAATAAAAATTACTGACAAATTATTCTTTACCTACTTTACTTTTCAAAATTTTGTTTGAAAAAGTCTTACATTTGCAAGTATCCATAAGTAAAAAAATATTCCTACTGAAGAAATGAATGGCAAACACCCTTCTCATTTTAAAGGGACCTACCAAAGCTAGAAAGATGGTAAGTTATTAAATAAGAGGCAATGGCTTTAAAGACATATTCATTTTCATATTTAATAACTCTGTATGCACTGTTTTCATTCCCTAATGCAAACCACAATAAAACACCTCATGAGGGCTCTAAACTCGTTTGTCTTTGCTGTAGGTTTGTCTGCTTTAGAAAAAAAAAAATTACAGTGCATTATTTTCAACAGTGGCAGGAAGTGGGTTTTTAGTCGAATCAGCTTAAAAAATTCCAGCTGTATTCACGTTGAAGCCATCAAAAAATCTAAGCCTGAGATCACTTCTCCATGCCAACTAAATCCTTTTCAGACCTCAAGAAGTAAATTTTTGAAAAAATGCCAAACCTCTCCTTGAAAATAACATCTTAATTGGTTGATATTAAAAACACCCAGAAAGTTCCATTCTGAAAATACAAGTGCTCACATTTTTGTGTTCTAATTTGATATTTGCCTTGTAAGAGCACTCAATGTACTCACACAGGGACTGTCTCAGAAAACTGCAATGAGAGGCATGCAGGCTGGTTACTCCAGACAAGGAGGAGTTTCTAAGGACTGTAGAAACTACATGTCAGGATGTGCATCCTGTGCCTCTGTAGTGCACCAGAAAGGCCAAAGAGGTGTGTGACAGTGTGTGATTCAAGGAAAACAGTGTCTTTCATTCCCTGGGTGGCCATGGCTCAGTGGATATCTCAGAGGATAAGGAAAATCCAGCCTTCTGAGAGCAGCAGTTGCTTTCAAGGAGTTTCTGTATCAGTGTTAGGTTCAAACCTAGTTAGATGCTTGGGATCAACAGACAAAAAATGCAGGCTTCATATTGATGTATCAATGACACTGTTCTAAATACATATGCCTTTTTCCATTAAAAATAAATTATTTCAGGACTATTAATACATCTACTGTTGTTATCGTTCCCTCTTTTTTTTCCTGTTGCACTGTCAGCTGTGGTGTGCGTATCTACTATGGTACTTCTGCTGTTCAAAACTTTGTGTCATGAGAGGGAAAGAAAATGAGGCTCATCATTACCAGCCAATTGAGCTAAATGAGGAATCAGACATTTGCCTTGCATATTTCTCTCATCTCTGTAAGTCTAACTCTGCAGCTCCTTTAAGCTAGGAGACTGAGAGATCCAGCCTGATTTACACAGGTGTTAAAAGAAGACACATATTTGCCCAATTTAATTGATTCTGAGCTGACATAAAATTGATTTATTCTGCATAACTCAAAGCTTTTAAATTTTTTTTTTCATTAAGAATGGTAAAGAGAAATGCTATTAAGCAACAAAAAAAAAATTCTAAGAAACAACAATAAATGGTAAGGAGAACAGGTGACTGAGAAAGTCTATTACTCTCAGGAAAGGATTTACCAGACCTTGTGTTTTTCAGCTGCATTTCAAAGCAATATCAGAACTGTGAAATTGCAAAGGAAATTCAAAAAGGAGACAATAGTTGAGATTATATATGAAAGTGAATTTTGATCCATCACACATTTAACGTGTAATTCTAAAATAATATTTTTTTTATTTCGGAAGGCCAGTCTGACCTTCTTAATGGCTGAAAGCAGTGCCTGTAATGAAAAAAAATTGGATTCAGGTTAATTTTGAGTTATTTTTTTTTTAAAAATAGAAGCAGTTGCCAATACACATTTTTTTTCCATTAAGAAACTTGGCAGTCCCAGCTGATTGTGATGTCTCCTCATCCACATTCTAGAAGATAATTTTGGTGAGGCAATCATTTATTCCAGAGCTGTGAGTAAGATTAAGCAGAACAGTTCAAAAGTCTGGGTGCTCATTCTATTCTATCACTAAAAGTTTCATTTCACAAAATCATATTAGCATTTGAAATTTTACTGGAAATAAAACATTCTTATAAAAATAGGATGTATTTTGTATGAAGGGTTTACTTACAGCCCCTAAATGAAAAAATTAAAAAACCCCAACCAAAACCAAAACCATTATTCCTTCCTCAGTATTATCGATGTCATTAAAAATGACATATAGCACTTGGGAGATGGTGGCCAAATTACAAATTAAGCCCTCAGCCGTGAAAGATGCTCACAGACCGGTCTCTAAGCTCATGGTGATTTGAGGGCATTCACACACCAGATCTGAAATTCACTTTCTCCCCCTAACTCACAGAGTTCCCAGTACGTCCTGCATTTCTTGGGACTCCCTGATAGCACTCACTGCAGTTGTGCACTGGTGAAAGGCTTTCCAGAGATTTTTTTCTATCAAGGTGATTTGATGGAGAGTTCCAGAATTTTTTTTTCTTTTTCTTTCCTGAGAATGATGAAACACCATGGGCTAGTTTCTTGTAGACAAGATGTAAGATAGCAGCAAGACATGTCTTCAAAATGCTGCCTTGGAATATAAGCATTCTAAAATTATAAGTTAAAACTATGTGTACCATGTTTCTGAAAAAAATCTTTGTATAATCTGCGGTATTAGTTGTGGTAATCAAGGAGCATTTGTAGCACTCACTTTTGCACAACTGATTTGCTGGGTTAGAGTAGTAGCTGGGAATATCCCAAATATTGCTGTACAAAGGAGCAGGAAATAAAACCTCCACCAACCCTACCCACAAAAGAATGAAGAAACTTCTCCAGGAGGAAAAATTAGCCTTATGTACATAAAGATAAGATGAAGAGCTAAATTCTCTAAAGGCTATGATGGTCCCAGCTCCAGAGTGGTTTCATGGGAGAGGGAGAGCTATCACTCCTCATCTTCTTTCCATTGTTATATCTGAGTCTTAGATCCAGTAAATCACTACCAGGATTTCTGCTACCTGGAAGAAGCCATGCCAGTTGCAGATGAAGTAATGATGTAAATGCAATTGTACCTAGTCTGCATTGAATAAGGATGGAGATACAAAGGGAAGGGAGGAATGGTGTAAACCCCTCTGTTAATCACAATAATTCTCTTCATTCCTGGAAACTCACACTTATCTTAATTTGTACACTTCCCAGTAAGAGACATCCAGCATCACCCTCATTCACACAGGTAATGGAGCATGCTTCCACCCTTAGTTGTATCCCTAGACCCCAACTCTGTAATCAACCGAACAGGCAAAAACATACAGCCTTCTTTTAACCTGGTGTCTGCTGAGCCGTTGCTGTCTGAGTGTAAGATGAGACGAGATGAGCTGAGGAGCTGCACTGTGAATCAGTAAACTGTGTCCCTAAGACAAAGACTTTCCCTGAGAAAGAGTGCCTAGTCCTTTTATTAAAGAGTGTTACTGACAGCACTGAAAAGTCAGCACCGAAAAGAACAAAATACACATCTTGAGAAAACAGCCAGTTCAAATAACAGGATAAGTTCTTGGTCTATGTATTTATTCATGGCAGGATCTCAGTCAATGCACTTCAATAAAATGAGTAATTATTGTGAGTCACGTCACTAATTACATCTGATACACAAAGAGGCTTGTGCAGCACTATGTTTCAAAGTGCACTGTGAGCTCATCCAGTATGGAAATGGTTCACAGAGGAGTTCTTGTTACTGGTACCCAAACAATCCTGAAAAAAATGGGGTATTAAAAATGTCTGTGCCATTTCTCTCTCATCACATTTTTTAAAACATAAAAAGAAGATGTGTTGTAGAATAACGGCAATATAACTGCCTACGTAGGGATTTCAGCATTTGCCTTGGACAGGCAACACAAGGAGGAATTGTAATGACAGAGCTGTGGAATTGGCCAAGATAAGCTGCTTTCTTCTATGACAAGTAGAGAGAGCCAAGATATGAAGAATCTGTCAAAATGTTCTAAGATAAAGTTTGATTTTTCCATACCAAAACAAAAAAATACAAATGAAACCATGGGCTGGTTCAGACACAGGTCAAATTGACTGAGTTCAGGAACATAAAGAGATTAAAGGAAGTAAGTCATCACTTAGATAACAGATCTACTTATTATTGTGCAAGAAAAAAACAAGTCTTCACAAATTTTGTCAAATTCGGATGAGTTCTTCATCCAAGAGTAAGATCAAATTTGTAGGCTGATAACTTGTTGCCTGGTAACTAACTACCTTTGTTAATTGTCAGGCACCTTTGCTGCCTGATAATTAATCTACCTTGAAGCCATACTTATTTGTGCTTTCCCATGAGGGTACCACTTACAGTAATTTTAGAGCACAAACACAGAACTGGACCAAACACCACCTGTGACTTCATCTTTATTGCAGGACCATTTTCATAACTGAAGTCAAATTACATGGCACAATTTATCTAAATACAGAAACAACAAATTATCCTCTCCTGTACACTCATGTCAACAATAATGAGAGTGAAGCCAACTCAGTGACACTGCCTCTCAACAAGAGTGTGAAAATAAGCAGACTCAATGTCATTTGGCATGTGGGACCTTTACCCATGGATCTCTAGAAAGAATACACAGGTTTTTACATAATGCTTCCTTTAATATGTTTGATTTTTTTTTTTTACATTTACCTCATAGCCTATTCAAGCAATTCAATTTCAATACAAGATTTATTACATTAAGCCTCTGTTTATTTAACAGAGAAATAAAGAAACACAAACAAAAAAGCAAGGAAAAAAATACAGAGAAGATATAAGTCTAAAAATGACCCACAAAGATTATAATTTGTAACTTAGGCATCTGTCTTTAGGAACAACCAAAGCTATCAATTCAAGGCCCCATCTGGAATATTGTGCACAGCTCTGGTGCACAACATAAGAAAGACTTGAAACCATTTGAGCCAGTCCAGAGGAGGCCATGAAGTTGATAAGGGGACTGGAGAACCTCCTGTACAAAGACAGGCTGAGAAAGTTGGGAGAGCTGTTCAGCCTGGAGAAGAGATGGTTGTGTGGAGAACTCACAGCACCTCCCAGTAACTGAAGGGGCTACAGAGAAGCCAGAGGGGCTCTTTGTCAGGAACTGTAGTGATGGGACAAGGAGTAATGGGCACAAATTGAAAGAGAGGGAAATTTAGGTTAGATATCAGGAATAGTTTTTTTTACTGTGAGGGTGGTTAGACACTGACACAAGTTGTCAGGGAGATTGTGGATACTCCACAGTGTGGGGTATCTTGGCAGTGTTCAAGGAAGGTGGAATAGAACTTGAGCAACCTGGTCTAGAGGGAGGTGTCCCTGCCCATGTCAGAGGGGGTTGGGATCAGATGATCTTTAAGATACATTCCAACCCCTTAACATTCTGTGATTCTATAACAAAACAATCTTCATTACTAAAGAAAAAAATGAATTTATTTTTAGTTAGATGTATTCAGAATTAAGTTTTTAGATCTCCAGTGAGAGACAATTAAGTTGGAAAAATTTTCACATCATTGATGTTCAACACTTTATAAATTAACATTACTTAAGACCCATGAAGTGTGAGAGCCACAAATCAGTTAATTTTGAGAAAATACTACTCACAATTTGCTGAAAATCAAGCAACTATATGAACATTCAAGATGAGTTCTGCATGTAAACAAAATTAAACCATGGATCTCTTGTCTCTCTCTCTCTTTTTTTTTATTTCTCCTTTATTTTGTAAGTAGCTTTCATTCCACGGACACCAAAAAAGATCCAATCAACTATATGAGCGTAAACCTTTGCCTACCAGATTGTCATCAGCACAAAGTCCCCCAAATAATAAATGAACTTTTTATTAACTGTGGTAACATTAACATTACAATGAGGGATTGTTTAAAAACAAGTTGTACTGCTGTTGCTCAAGAGCTCAAGGAAAATGGTTCTCAGTTCCTTTATTTTTCCTTCAGGGTAACCACAGGGGTTGCATTAAATCTTTTAAAATATGTTGACAGTTGAATAAGTGCTGCTGTTGCTCTGGTGACATTTTATGCACTTTAATTGTCATTAATGAATCTGACTGATACTTTCTTAAAAGTCCTTTACGTGTTCTAGTAATTTTATAACAAAGAGAAGAACAAAACTGTCTGCAAATTAGCCTTGATCCACTTCTCGTATGGAATTTTCACTGCAGACAATAGGAGAATCTGCATGGGAAATATCTGCTAGACCAGACATTTGAGGTAAGAATACATTAAATGTTCCCAGTAAATTGTGAAATTATCACTTGGTTGTGTATCTCCATATAAATCTAAATCCCAAAGAAAGTTCATTTTGAGTGTATTTTAAAAAATAAGTACTGTATCTGCTTCAATCCATTCAGAATTTGATGTTAAAATGCTATGGCTCAGCATTTTAGGGCTGCAATAAAACCAAAACAGTAAATGTGCATTGAAATGAAACAAAGTCTGACACTAACCTGGAGTCTAGTACCTCCTTCCTTATTCTGGTGATACTCCCACTGATTTCAGAAAGGCTTTTTTCCCCGTAAAGACTGAAGGATACAGCTCCCAATTATCTGTTCAGGAACATGCAGCAACGAGGAGGAATGCATGGAGCTTGAGAAACCACAGGCACCACACTTGATAGTTCATAAACAGATAAGGTAAGTCTTTTGCTATGGAGAGAAAATAAACTATGGCACTTTAAATTATGATAGGTGATTTAAGAAGATTAAAAAGGATCTATTCCAGGGACAAGGAGCCAGAAGAGGCAGCAGGAGGGGGAATAGTGTATTAATAGTGTAGGGAGACATGTAGAGTCCTTTGCTTCCCCCATCCCAGGTTCCCCCACTCCTGCATGCTCAATGGGAACACAGCAGATGATTCCCAACACTGCTGCACCTGCTGCACCACAGGCTTCACATCTTTGCAATTTCAGAATCAGAAAAAGCTGGGGCCATCTTTCTTCAGCTGCAGTGGCTCTTCAAGTGCAGATATTGTACAAATATCAGTGGTTTGAGCTACCACTGCTGAACAGGAAAATCAGGTCATGCCAAATTGCTCCAGGCACACCAAGAGCCCCTTTGCCTGACTCTCCACAGGCCCAGTGCCCAGTATAAATAACCATGTTCACCTGAGCAAAGCTGCAGTTCAGCTCCAGCCTGACCTCTCCTTTCAGCTGAGTAAATGGCTATACAAGGTGCAAAGCAATAGGAATCAGGCCTCAGGGTTCTGTACAGCACTGCAATTTTCAAGACACTCAGGGTGCAGACAGCAGTAAGTTCCACACTCACGTCATATGCACAGTTAACAACCTCAGCTAAGTCATGAACTACATTTTAATTAGACAAGGGGCCAGGCTTTTGATTTCAAAAATAGAAGTTAGGGTTGCAGTCCTTCATCCATTGAAGTTAATTGCAAAATCCCTATTATCAGGCTCTTGAGGTATTACCCAGGCGCACTTTTTAATTACATTTGATTCTTAATGAAGTAGATGGCAAAGAGAAAAGCAGCCCATGATTCAAATGATTCCCATTTTTATCTGTCCTGATGAAAAACAGAATAGGTCAAGATACTTGCTGGATTTTCCCATGAGAAATGCTGCAATGTGAATAAGCTCAATTGACTTGATCCTGAAGAAACAGGTTAGCTTTGAAAAGCATCACTGGTTTTCTCCTCCTGTATGCATTCTACCCCCAAAACTTATGCAATGTAATTGTAGACACCAAGCCAAATCCAATTCAGAACTTGAAAAATATCATGTAAGTATCCTAGGCTTGAATGACTTGTCTTTATTGTCTAATGTCATTTAAAACATAAGGAGTCCTAATTATGGTTTTATTTTCAAACTATGCACTTTAAAAGAGTGACAATTCTCCATAAAAACTGACAGCTTCTCTGGGCAAGGAGACTGCCAATAATTCAGTAATTCTACATTATTTAAAAACAATAAGCTATGAAGAAAGAGCGTGTTATCACACTTAGCTAGAGAACAATACAAAGTTTCACCTTTTCCTATTACATCTCTACTCATGTAAGTAAACAAGGATTTATAGGACAAAAGTGCATACTACAGGTGGGGCCATTATCTTGTGTAGATACAACCTGCAAACTCTTTTCACATAATGAAAGTTGTTTCTTACCATCTGGAAATCAGCTTTAAAAATAAAGCTTCTGTTTATATATTATACAAAAAGCTTCATTTTTTATTTCAGACATACAGCTCATATTATAAAACACATAATTCATTTCTTACTTTTATGATTTCAAAAGGCCAAATAAAAAGTTAGGACCTAAAAATGTAGGTTCCTTTAATGTAGGTCTTTTTTTAAAGGTTGACTGCTAAGTATTAGGGAAAGTAAAAAGTTTTAAGAAAAATCAGATGGTATTGCAAGGCTCTCTAACCAAGGCAGCCAAGAAGGGTTACAGCAGGAACTAGTAAGGCAAGGCTGCATCCCCAGGGCTGGCACAGGGGGCAGAGCTCTTGGGGCCCAAGAACCTCACCAGAGAAGGGGTGACTGCAGCATAAAGCTGTCATAGCCCCTTCTAAAGGAAGGAGGGACAACCTCCTTACAGGGAAGGACAGAGAAACTAAGGTTTCAATTCAGTATTTTTTCAAAATTCATAGGTTTGAGGTCTTTTGCCCTGCTGCTTCACTGTTCCAGCCTTGCAGGATACCTGTGATAAAACAAAATCTCTTGAGTTTCTGTTGAAACCGTTTGCCTCTTATTACAATTCTTCCCCACTCACAAGTTTGAATACTGCAAAACCAGAACACTTCCTAGTTTATGGTCATACCAGAGATCAGGGGAAGCCTAGATTACTTCGAAGGCCACCAAGAAGATGATGTGGAAATCCAAATCAGCCTGTTATGCATAACTGTGGGAAACCTGAAGTGTAACACAGAACCACAGCCAAACTTGCTTCTGTGTTGAGTTGTGCCAAAACAGTACCATCTACACCAAAGTCAGTGCAGACTTTAGGGAAGGAAAAGAAATTGCTACCTCTACTTCTTCATTTGAATTCAAGTTCCCTCTTGGAATTCAATTCTTACTATTGCTTTTACTGGAACCATGCTTTTTTAAACCTATTAAGTACTGCCTTCATCAATTTAGGGCTCCATATTCTATAATATGCAGCACTTTGTAATTGTTCAAACTCTGGCTGGTATTTGTGGAAGGTCTAACTTGCCAGGTTTCCTTCTGTATGTCTCTCAGTTTCATATTTACATAGTAATGATCATTGTGGCAAGTAGAAGTTTGAGATACTTACTAGCTCCGATTATTTTTAAAGAGTTCAGAGCAACAGAATATGCCCAAGGCAGTGGCAGGGCATCCCTGCACTAACGAACCACAGAAGCCATCCTAATGCAAACAGGATTGGTGCAGGGAACAGCAAACCCTCCTGCCTCAAAGACAATCACAGAAAAGGCAGAAGTCTGGAAAAAGTCAGTGCCCCTGTAATTAGTGACAGAAAGCTTCAGCTCAGATTTAACAGACATTGTAAGCTGAAGTGGTGGCTAAAATCAGCATTTAAGGCTAGAAGAATAAGTTACTTTACTATTAAAAGTAATACTGGGGTATTGCAGCACTAAGGTACTGCTCAGCACTTCAGAAATAAAAGAAACTTTCTTTTGAAAATGATAATTTTCATTGCTGGTTTACAGTATGGAAGCATCAGTGATTGCTGCATGCTATGTACATCCTACACAGAGCACCAAGTACACATGGAATGATATTTTTTCAAAGCATTCTGTGCCTGGCTAACTATTTTGGTAAACCTTCAGGCAGCCTCATTTTCAGAATATGAAGTGTTTCAGCTGGACACCAAATGAAAGCAACTGAAGTCATTAATACCCTCCACCACATGTCATGTGTTATATTTTTTTCCACAGAAAATTAAGGATAAGAAATAAAACCTTTAGTTGTTAGCAAGCCATAATAACTCAAAATAAAGAGAAAGGCCTATTAATTATATATTAATTATGCATCTATGGCTATAGGTAGATTCTGGTAAAAGAATCAAATTTAGACTGAGAGGTGCCTCAGCAACACAAACCAAAAATAATAATTGTGGACACAGATCAAAAAAACAGCTTCTACTCAGTTATTGAATTTAAGGGAAAAAGAAAATGTTCAATCATAACATTTGTTTAAGAATGTTTATCTTCTTTCTTACCATTGAATGTTAGGAACACCCTTGCTTGAGGCTGGGAAGATCCTTTTACACTGCTAAAGTAAATAAATATCCCAATCAACACGTTCATTGCGAGAAATGCCATCTCTTCAGATTTGCAACTTAATATCCAAGAAACGAAACCTGAAAGAGAGAGATACCATGTTACTCTTCTTACACAACCTTGAGGAGCAAAAACCATAGTGTGGAAAGAATCATGTTAGAAGCCTCTTCCAGCTGAATCCATAATTACTGATGTGAAGGAGGTACAGCACTTCTGTTTATTCTTTGTGCATCTGAAAGTGGTTTTCCTCAGCAGTCTTCTGTGCTGGCACAAGAGGAACTCTCTGCCTGCTAGTAGGACCCAACAGAGCCCAAGTTTTGGCTAGGGCAGACTACAGCATTAGACTCAGTTTATTTAAAATTAAGACAATTCCACCTGCTGGAAATATAATTATACTAAATGTCAAGGCAGAGCAAAGCAAGGACAGGAGATAAAGTTTCATGGATGAAAATCTGGCTGATATTTTTAGACACCTCTCCCTCATGTTTGGGGTGGGGGGGTTGGGGTTACTGGTTGTTTGGGATTTTTTTCTTTTCTTTTAACATTTGAAATCAAAGGTGCTTGGAAATGAGCTTTAAGCTTTAGTAAACTGAGCTCTCTAATCACCCTTTAAGTTTTTCTTTTAAGAAATTCTGGCTACGTATGTCATTAATTTCAAAACCATGAAACCAAAAGTGTTTCAACACACTTGAAACTGTTAGTCAACGTTTGCTTTTTGGGCAAGCTCCTTTCAGGATACTCACCTGCTCTCATTGACTTCTACAGAGCTCTAAGAATCCCAGAGTTAGATAGTGCACTACACTTGATACGTCTGCTACTCCTCCTGCACATCTGCTGAACCTATGTTCACTTTACAGGAGTTAGCTGCTGAGAAGCCTGAGCATTTCAGAGAATCAGAAAATACTCCAAAACTCTGTATCTTTTCGTAGCTCAGGAAGGACTTGAGATCACTGAAGTCAGTGGCACTTCCCTAATAATTCTAATGGACTTTGGACCAGATCCAGAAAACCCAGCCAACATCAGAAGCTGAATACTGCATATCTGTATCACATCTGCTCCAAAACTGCACCCCTCCAGAAATTGTGAAGTGCAAATTTCATTTCACCTATTCTAACAACTTTGTCAGCTCAGTTGCAAAAGTGAGAATAAATAACAACATCATTTTAGACCCATTCTACTTCACTGCTTACCTATACATATTTTCCTTTTTGATGTAAACAGCCCTTCTACTAGACACCACTTACTAGTTAATCAATCAGGCGATAAATTTGATTCTATCACAACCGGAAGCACTTTGAAAGACACAACCCCTACAGCTAGACAATATCATTAAAGGCTATACATTTGTTTGATGAAGAGATTTGTTACCTGTGCAGTTAGCTTACAGTTCTTAACCTCAGCTCTGGTCCAGCACTACAGTCCCTCCAGTGGAAGCCAATATTTCTACTTGTTCATCCGGTCCCTCTGAGGTTCACACCTGTCCTCAAAGAAGTGGCTGTAACCACCCCAGCACGGCAGGAATGAGCTGTCAGGCAGGGATGACTTTAGGTCAGCCCTAGTCTGGGCTGGATCCACACCACTGACTTAGCGGTAAAAGCCCCGTATCTCATTACCACCTCTGTCATTCCCTATCCACTCACTGTAAATTGCTTGGAAAGGCTTCTCTCTGCACAGGGACTTCACATCAAGGTGGGGGTGGGAAGGAGAGCGTGCAAGAAAGAGCAGATCTCTGCAGCCCACACTCTAAACTCCCTTCATTATTTGGTCTGAGTACTGAGAAATGCACGAAGATCAAGTAATTCTACAACTCTGCTAATTGACAAAAACAACCTTGTCAGAAATTTGCCAGCTACAGATCGGGTCTGTAGGAGAAACATATCCATTCTGGCCCAGTTCCAAATTATCTCTAAGGGTCCTTTAACTAATAAAATGATAGTTGCAGAGTTTTTGCCAAGAATAATTTTTAAATAGGCTGCACGAACTCTAGTACTAATGTTGCTTTGTGGGCTTTAAATTTAAAACCTTGTGACTTGCCCATGGGATATCCTTTAACTTTCTCCTCTTCTAAGAGAGAAATGGCATTAAATCCTGATAAAATTTCTTTGTCAGGCCAAAACAAATAGCCAATCATACAGAACATGTGATTTAACAGACGCAATGGGATTAGTATTTTACAGTAGTAGCACTATGCTTTCTTTGCAATAAAGATAAAAAGTCGAAGAGGAACAAGTGTGCGGCTTTCCTTCTTCCTTTAAATAATACTGTAGGAAACAATAATAGAAAAAAACCTCTTTCAGCTCTCTTTCCCTCCCACTCTCATACCTCCTGCCAATTCTAGTGTAATCAGTCAGAGGAGTGAAATATTACAACATTTCATTGCTCAAATTGCAGATCTTCACTGTTAACACAGAAGTGACAGGCAAATATAAGACTGAAGTGCTGAGCAGCATGGTTCCTACCCAGCTGTTAGACACATAAATAATAAATGCATACAGTGCCAAAAAGGTACCTCAGGGTGTCTGACATGCGAGTTACCTAATGGAAATAGGTTTAATTTCAGAGATTTACAGAGCTGGTAACTGACAGATCATTGCAGGTTTGACTCCTGCTTTGGGCTTATATCCCAGTCCTGAATTTATCTCAGTAAGTCATGATACTATATTCAGCATGTCCAGTGCACATGATCTCTGCTGACAACACACAGACCTAAAGCCTTGCAAGTACTTTTAAAGAATCTTACGGGACAGACAAAAAGCAGTGTCTAATTGCATTTCTGTTCTTACACTCTCGTCTAACTGCAAACAGACAAACCGCTACTAAAGTGAAGTAGTGAAGTTTCCCTGCCACGGAGGTCGCTGGCAGCATGTTGCATGGCTTTGGGAAAGTACAGTATCGCTTTGCTAGGAAGTGCTGTGCAGGTGTCATCTGTTACAGGCTGGGTCCTACCCTCAAATCCTGTAGGGAAAATCATTCGGCAGAAGAAAGAAAAGAAATTAAGGAGAAAAAAATCCCTGCCAAACACGGACTATGCCAATGTGGAAAACATCGGTTTAACTATCTGTGAACAGCAGCAAAATTCAACCATCAGAGCCATTTCACGTCTATTACAGCAAAGAAAGAGAACTTTAAGTTATTCTTACCCGGCTATTGGAGGCACCAGTAATACCGATTTCTATCTGGATTCTATCAGTTTATAGGCTCGACTCCTGCTACCAGAACACTTTAATTCCAAACCTGGCTCATGGCAGAGGGAAAAATAAATTAAAAAAAAAAAAAAAAAAAAAAGAAAAGTCTCTCTTCGCGGTGGTTGCAAAGATACTCCAGGCTCCTCTGTACAATAATCCTGGCAGTGGACTCCTGAGGCTCAGGGAGCGCTTCTCGAACCCTGCCCGCAATTACGCACCTAGAAGTGAATGGAGCGGCCGCGCGGTGCCGGCTTCCAGTTACAGGCGCTGCCCTGCCCTCCGCTCTAGCGAGGCGAGGCTCGGCGGCCGCCGGTGCATCATTAGCTGAGCAAATAGGGGCTGGAGCTCATAAATAATGGCGAGGCCACACCCCGCCCTGCGCGCCGGCGGCTGCCGCCCGGCCCGTCCGCCCGCCCCAGGCAGCGCCGCGGGGCTGCTGGCAGCGCGCAGGGGCTGCGGGCTGGAGCGGGCGCGTAAGGCAGCCCCAGGCTCCTGAGGGGCACGGCCCCCGCTCCCGGCCCCGAGGGGCTCCGCCGCGGCAGCCCCCGCCCCATCGCGCACTGTGCGCGCCCGCGGCGGCGGCGAAACTCGCCCGCAAAGTTTCTGCCCCGCCGGACGGGTCGTGCCAGGCTCCCAGCGCGGAGCTCGGGCAGGGGCCGCCGGGCAGAGCCGGGGGGAGGCGGCGGGACCGGGGGGGAGCAGCCCGGGCGGGGAGCAGAGCCGGGCCCGGGCGCGGCGGCGGGCGGAGGGATGCGGGCGCGGTCGGGAGGCCGGTAGGTGTCACTGCGAGGAGGGAATGAGAGCGGGCTGCGGTGAGAGGGGAGCCGGGTGACAGCCAGACCCTTCGGAGGGGGCTCTTTTCCCCCACTCCCCTCGAATTATTTCCTATTTTTAATACTTTAAAAGCGAAGAAGAGTAAGACAAGCGTTAGAACAGAGGTTAGATTCAGTCTCCTGATTGATCCAGGTGTTTTACCGCAGCTTTCGGAAGCTTTTTTGCGGAGATTTGAAGCTGTATTTGCTCAAGCTCAGTTTTCCCCAAGATACACAGCAATCTGCCCCGTTTGGTGAGATTTGTGCTCTTACAGCAGCGGGACAGCACTGAACATTTTACCCAAGGTGTTGGCTCCGTTAAAGACACAAGGGTTTTCCAAGCAACATCACTTTGGTTCTGGCTTAGGTTTCCTAAGATGTCTTGCAAGCATATTCTGTGCTGCTCTGACCTGCTGCCTGCAAACTTCCTTTGGATCAAGATTTTCACTTTTGGAGGGAGAGATGGTCTCTGATCCGGTCAAGGTGGTGTGAGTCGCTCAGCAGCGTACTGTCACCGCAGTACTTTGAGGGAACGCATCTTGTGATGCACTTGGAGCCATCTTCCACAGCCAGAAATATGTTAACAAGTAAACAAGTACCCACGATGAATGTGCACATGCTCGAGTTACAGTTTTGTTTCCAACTATTACACACACACTCTGGCCATACTAACCAAAGCAGTCAATAATTGCGATGGTATTATAGCCAGAGAGCAGGGAGTAGCCTGAATACAGCACCCTGACTAAACACATTTTGTCTATACATATGGATGTCTTTATGGCCTGTGTCTATCAGTTACTTTGTGTAAAAGCTCATCTGCATGAGTTAGGGTCACACATATTTCAAAGATAGTGTCTTCCCAGGCTTCAGTGCCAGGCTAGCAGAATTAGTGCCCTCTTCAAGCAAGAAATTCCAATATTAGATGGCACTTACTATCCCAGGGGACACAAAAGTATGGGATAGTCCTTCCTCTGAAATGAAAATTCAGATTTGCAGCAAATGCCAGAAAAGAAATGGATCCAGAACTTTTAAAAGCTTGATCAGCTTCAGATCATGTCTTGAAGATTAATTAGCTGATACCTTCAGATGAACCAAACTCTCCAGATCATGAGTCCTTAAAAACATTGATGCTCTTCCAGTTCTCCTCCTTAACACAAATAAACTGCACAGAAATGTATGAACTCTCGCTGTCCTAGAGAGCAGTTTAAACTAAGCCCTCAGTTCCCTCCATGGGCAGGCAGTGTGTCTGTGAACATGATGCTGCTCATCCTTGAACTGTGGTGGTGTTCAAATGCCTCTGACAGCAGCACTCTGGCAAAAGGAGAAGTCACTTTTCTGCGTTGGAAAATCCCCACAACTAAGTGCAATTAGAGATCACCACACCAAGCAACAGAAGTGAATCAGCCAATCCAGTGTTCTTCCTCTTGCTGTGATCTATGCAGGGTGATTCAAAGGAAAATGCACAGAAAACCACAGACCAAATATATAAAAAAATTCTCTTTTAGGAGATTTTGGGGAGATATCTAATGGGTCAGAGAAAAAAAGAATGTTACTATGAAATACCAACACTAGAACTTATGATGATTCTGTCCTCCCCAAATATTTTTCCTTTAATAAAAAATAATCTACTTTTTTCCCTAAATAATACTGATTTTCTAGGTAAGAGCACAAACACATTCTTCTTAAAATATAGAAAAAAGAGAACAAAAAGAATATGCTCAAGAATAAATCAACATCAGCATTAAAGTCACTTGGGTTTGTCAGGAATTTTGTATGTATGGACACATCAGAGCCATCTGGCTATCTGCACTTCTTCTTCACATGTGCTAGCTACATTGGAGATAAAAAGGTAAAATAGAACACTGACGAAAATTATGGGGCTTTCCAACACTCCCTCATGGACTTTGGGCTTATAAAATAGCAAATTAACTACAAAGAGACAAATGCAAAACTTTAATCTGTGAGATACCATCACACTCATATCTGATAGGCAGAGTATGCTAATTTTAAAAAGCAAATTGAAACAAGAACAAGCTTGCCACATTGATTTATTTGTATTTAACATGTGCATATGTGCAGGTCAGAGCATGATAATTAACTTTAAAAAGCAGTTTGAACTTCACAGCTGGGCTAAGAGAAATGGTTAAAGTTTTACTTTAGGTGTTTTGTAAGAGCATGCATTAGCTTCAAGCAAAACTCATGGAATGGAAATTACTTCTCCCAATTATGAGGTGGGGTTTCAGCATTTACTGGCATGAATCAGCCCTGTGAGTTAAATGAAAAGTATGCAAGACACTTGCTTTCCAGTCTGTGTATTTTGCAGCCTAACATGGGGATGAGGACAAGTATGTTGGACTGTGCTTTACAGCTGATTTTTAATCATTCCCCTATTACACAAAGCATAAAATGTGTTGTACAATTTGCTTCTGGTTCTGATTTCTTGCATGTGTGATTTATAACCAAGGGCAGTTATTCCAGGTCACATCACATATGTGAGGACAGAGTCAAGGCCCTCACTCAGCTTCAGAGTCAGAGAAGTTCTGGCTCTTGCAATGTGATCTGAGCAAGCAAATCCCCCTGGCCAAAACAAATAGAGCTGATTTTGTTCTGTCTATGCATGGTGTTTGCTTCTTACCCAAACAAGTCATCCTAATGGACCCACATCTAGCTTTAGACCTAAACACTAACTATAGCCATGAATAAGAAAGACAAGAGTGGATTTGGATGTTTACTTAACACATGGACTTGGGGGTTGGCCTTTATGTTTTGTTTTGTTTTTTTTGATTTGTTTTGTTTCCCTTCACTTAGATTTTAAGTTCCTGAGGAAGTGAACATATTATAGGAGGCATTAGGACTGGAAGGTACACAGCTTTAAAAGAAGGCAGGAAACTAAGAATGATAAAGAGGAGAAAGAAAGGAACCTTCTGAGAGGCAGTTGGATGGTTAAAGGCAGCACAGTGGAATAGCAACAAATAATTTCGCTGGATTGGCTACAACTAGCTCTTATGAAGATCAGCAGGCTTGATAATCAGATTCTGCTTTGAACACAAGCACAGATCAAGACAAGATGAAGTGCCAGCTATTAGAAAGAAAAATGTAGTAAAGGGCATAATAAAGTGACCATCAAATAGAATTCATTCCTTCCTTAAAAATCAAAGGAATGTGTATACAGTAAATGTCCAGATTCCAAGTGATGAGAGAAAATGATATTAATGACTATTTTCTCTGTCCTCATTTATGAGTGTCAAATCACCTTAAAGAAACGCAGGGTTGTTAGGTAATCCAATTAATTCATCATTGTCTATTTTCTTTCTTACCGTTACAAGAACTAGGAAAGGTGTGAAATATATCAGCACTTTATTATGGGAAAGTGTGTTTGTTTTGAAGGTGTGCTAATATGAATAGCAATTTATTTTCTTTTTCACAACCAATAATTCAAATATTCAAGAGGTAATAAGGATAAAGGTCCTGGTGATACCACTGTGTGATCAGAGATGGCGTAAGGTCCTTGGACACAGTGTGTCAGTGGCCTTGTTCAGGTGGGTCAGTGTTGGACTGGTCAGGAAGAGTGAAGCTTCTTCACCAAGGTCACAGCCTTATAAAACTGCTGGCACGTAACTAACAATGAGCTGTCAAACTGAATTAATCAGTTTGCTTCTTAATGCCTAAGGTTCTGTGAAAGTCCATTTTCAGGAGATAATTTTTCTTTTCAGAGCTTAAGAAAAATTAGGTACTTAGGATCAGGATTGGTGTAACCACATCAAAGAAGTATTATTACCTGTATGGGAACAGAGGAAAGCATTATGCTCTTAGCTTGATAAAAGTCCAGTTGTCTCACTAAATAGACCCTTCATGGAGTGGCTTCCCTGGAAGTCAGTGAGCCAGCACTTCATAGTAACTCTGCCCTTGAAGAGACTGTGATTTGCGCAAGGTTGTCATCAAGTAAGTCTTTCTGTGCCTGTACACAAGACATAAGCATATTCCTGGTATGCTACCAGGCCTTCATGCTTCCCCTTTTCAGTAAGGCAACCACATTATTGCTGTTTGCAGGGGAAAGACAGTGTTTTGGTCAGATTTTCCACTTTCTAGTCACTATGACTAAATGAGGTCAGTGGTACAAACAGAGTCACTGTTCTTGCACAAAGCTGGGTTTGAGTTTTTATCAAATTAAACAAGTCATCACTATTTTGCAAGCTGATGAGTAAGAATATGTATATTGAAGACTTGAGTGAAAGAAAGGAAAGGGTTGTTGATGCACCAAGGATGGCTTCAGGCCAAGCAATCTACAAATAGAAGAAAGCACAAATGCATAGAGGATGCAACAATGTGTAATCTGTGCATTGGAAGTACTTGGAATGAAGGTCACATGGTGCAAGGAGCTCTGTAAACACACAGGGAAGTAAGGCAGCAGCAGTTATGGAGCTATTTATCCAAACAGATAAAGAGAGATAGGAGGGGAGAGGAGGGGAGGAGAGGAGATTACTGCAGGATAGAGGGGCAGTGACATAGCCCTGAGCATCATGGCAATTTCCAGTACGTGCCACTCTCCAGCCTGGTACTTGATCCATTGCTGCACCTATGGGGCTCACAGCACTCAAGGGAGTCCTCTCACTCTATTGGAAGGAAGTTTTGGAAAGGTGTCTTTTTGTCATTGATTCACCTACTTCAGTGTTTATAGGGCATTATGTGAATTACTGGGTTTTTAAAAAAAAAAAAAAATAAAAGAAGGCTTATGATTTTTTTTGCTATTCATTGTAGGTTTGAAACACACTCCTACAAGCCTGATTATATAAAACCAGTCACCCCCAGTCTGGTCCCAGATAATATACCAGCACAGTCTTATTTCCCACCATCCTTCATCTTCAAATCAAGAATAATGACTGCATACCTTACAGTCTTTGATTTGTTTTGTTCTCTGTAAGCACAGACTAGGCTTTACTGATGGTATTTGCCAGCTAATTTCTCACTACATATTGTTTGCATTCTGCAGGCTGTTACTTTGGAAGAGGAGCAGAAGGACCATTTTGTATATGCCTTGTTCTTCCCTTAGTGTGTCCTCTTGGCTACTGTCCCATTTGCTCTCCCTAAGGAAGCTTTTGCCATGCAGAAGAAATAAAAGAACTTGTGTTTCCAGATGAAAGATGAGCAAAACTACTGAAAAAAAGTTTGTAATTTGAAGCATGCACGCCAAACAGAGCATTGACTGAAGCAATCTGAATAATGCCTGCTGTCCCCTGGAGAAGTCAAAAATCTGTGCATATGGGACCAGGGAACACTGAGGAATGAAATCGGCCTCAGAGATATCTCTTCTCCTACTAATCAAACCTGATCCTTTTGCCTTATGTCCTAGTTCTCAGTGGAGTTGGGATTGTAAACCAGATCTCTCAAGTAACCCAGTATGACCATTCTTCCATTTTCTTGAGGAAACTGAAGAAGCATTGGCTATTTTAATGTAAATCCAATGTACCCTCTAATTTCCCCAAGGTGGAAAACACTGAGGTGCTATAGAATTCAAGTTGTAATTCTTTACCACAACATTAAGGAATGCATTCTTGCTTCCAGAAAACTGATCCCCTTTTCTCAGACTGTCATGTTATCTGCCACGAGGCAAGGTTTGTCTATGGAATCAGCATGGTACAGGTGGGGTTTGCTGATGTTTTAGGTGTAGTACTGATCATTTTTGTCCTTTGTTGCATAGACACTACTGCATTCTTCTGACCTCCTAAAGAAGACAAAATTGAAGCTGTGCTTTTGATTGTGTTCTGTGCTGTATTCTTGGCTGTGTGAAGTCTCAGGAAGTATGGCCTTTGTCAAGGTAGAAACCTTTGTCACAGGTGCCTCCAAATGATCCTGATTCCATGGGGATGGGAGCTCTGTTTTCCTTTTTTCACTGTCAGTGCAGTAGATGTTCTGAGAGGCTCTAAGAAATGCTTTTTGCAGTATATGAAGTTGTCATACTTCAGTTATCAAAACCCTTCTTGAAAGCTACCCCACGGTATTCATTCGAACTTGTTGCATAAAAAGTCTGAGCAAACTCTTGGCCTGGATGGTAGAAGCTGATGAAGGCAGTGTGTGTTCAGTGGGGTTTAAGGGAGTCTGCTGAATTCTTTGTACAGTTTTCGGGCCTCGGGACAACCAGGATATGGGTTAATTTAAAATAATATTAAGTCATCAGCTTAAAATCAAATTTTATTAGTTAAAAAAGGACTGAGAAGTAGTCATAGACTCTGACCTATATATTTATTGTCTATTATGGATTGGAAATACACTTTATTGCTATTATTTTATTAGTTGCCTACTCAAAGTTAGCACAGGCTTCATGGAAGCACTTGATGCACCCAAAATACAGCATCACATCTCACATTGTGAACCAAGCCTCAGAATTTGCTATCCTACTGAAAAGTTTCTGTTGCTTTAACTTGCTTCTTGGCTTCTTATTGAAAGAACTACAATTTAAAGTGAGCCTATGCTTAATTTTTTTTTTTTTTAGCAACATAAACATTCCACTAAATGTTTATCTTTTTTATATTAATGTCTCCAGAACATTTGTTAATTGAATCTCTATTTGGATATATTAGCAGTAGTATGTTTTAAGCCAAAAAGATTTTAAAAAATTTAAAATATATGGTCTGAATGGCAGCCAGAACACAGTATCTTCTCCAAAATTACACCTTTCTAATTTAAATTCATTTATTGCCCATTATTCAAAGTCAATTAAGAGTAAAAAAAGTCAAAAGACAAACACTGTATCGATACAAAATATTTAATAAAAGTTTCATTATTTGCCATTTTGCCATTTCTAACATTTAAAACACTTGTACTACTTCAAATTTATCTTAATGTGTTTCCAAATTATTGTGGAATTGGAGATAAAGATTTTCAGTAATATTTGAATGTACTCTTGCCTGTTTATTCCTTACAGCTTACTTATATTACAAACACTTCCAGAAATCAGTTAAATCTTTTTTTGCCAATATCAATAAATATATGTATAATACATACTTGCTCTTTGATTTATGTACATTCAACTTAATTTAGCAATTGCCAAAGAACACTCATTAAAATGTTCTAAAAGTTAGTTCCTTATCCTAATTGTTAAAAAAAAAATGCTTTTAAGTCAGGTTTTTCATCTCAAATATTAGAGTAGCAGAGGAAATACAGAGAAGGAAAAGTTAGTGTAACATGTTATGACTATAATATCATGCACAGCATATTTTTCTTTATAATTATTTTTATTTCCAGGGTAAGTGTTGGGGTTTTTTTTCTGAACATTAATTTACCTTGTAAATTATCTTAGACCAAATAAATTTTTGGAAATCTCTAAATTTTGCCATAAGAGGGCATTATTCATGCACTTAGACTAGAAAATGCGTCTCAATATACACACATACGTTATAGGAAATGTTAATTACCTACACTCATGCACCAATGGAGTAAAAATATTCATACCTCTGTTATTAGGAATACCTGAAAGGACTTACTGGGACAGGAGTAGTTCACTGTCCTGTGTTCTCTTCCCAGATAGCCTGAAGATACAAGGGAAGATAAAAGAAGAGGCAAAGTACTGCTTTTCCAGTTTGGAAGTTACCACGTAAGAAAACAAAGCCAAAGTTGGTGGTTTGACCTGTGCACAAAATTCAGAAAGTATGCCAAGGCAGGGTTAGCATTAGGCACTTGTTCGTGCCCTCCCAGAAAATGGAAGTTAGAGTTAGAACATGTGTAAGACAAAGTATATGAATCCTTAAGTTCCTGCTGTGAACAAAAAACAAAAAATAGGAAAGAAAAGTATTTAATCCTGAGCCTCTAACATTTTTTATCAGTGTTGTAAGTTATGAGAATGGGAGGAATACAGAGATGTGCCATATCAAAATATGGATCTTAGAAACCTTTGGGATGGAAAAGAATTGTCTTTTCTCCGCTCCCCACCCAAAAATTCAGAGAAGTTAGATCCCAAAACATATTTTAATGGCTTCTGCTAATGTTGGTGGATGTTGGATTGTTTCCCAGAAAAATAGAAAATCTTCATTCTGGAATAAGAAGCAAACAAAAAATACACACTAAGAGCCCTGAAAGACTGTTATCATGCAAGCTGCATTCCTGCTCTTGAACAGAGATGGACTTGGGAGTGCACACACTTGGTGTCTTGGGCAGGGATTGTCAACATCTCACCCTGCACCTCTTCTGTCTGAAAATGTCTCTAGAACAGGATTTTCTTATGTCTTCATCTTCCACCCCAATCACGAATGGATTCTTTCAATTCTGAGTCTCTCAGAACACAATTTTCTGATTTAATATTATTTAGCATCTACGAAGGATGTATTTCATTGTCCTGTTTCCTGGAATTATGTACTATATCACATGATCACTACCTTTAAGTCCCTTTCACTGATAGCTATAAGGAAAAACAATTTGACAAGCAGAAGACAAATTGCTTTCAGATATGTTTTGGGTATTTTCCAGCTTGTCAGTTCTTTTTTTTTTCCATTGGCGTATACCAGAAATGAGCAGAGATCCAGCAGTAATCTGTTATTTGCAGAAACTGGTAGCTGAAATGTAGAACTGAATTTGGTCATTTTGTCATCGGTGCAGTTGTATGAAGAACTATTAATTAATATCAAAAGAATCCTGTGGGGGAAAGATTTATGTGCTTTGAATTTCAACCCACTTCATCACTGCATGGACATTACATTAGGAGTTGAAAAGCCAGAACTTCTGTTGGCACAAAAAATATTATTCTGGTGAAGTCAGTAAGTTCACTGAGTTATGAACTGACAAATAATTTATGTTAACACCTGCATAACTTTTTAAGATCGCAATACATTCCCCATGGCAATAAAACCTCAGTATCTGTAATGGAATTCCTGTTGTTAGAGATGAAAGTCATATCAATTAAATTCTTCATCTACAACCTCGGATTTTTTAACTTCTTTCTTCCTTCTGCTTTAGGAAAAATGACAAGAGTTTTGTAAAATTCATCAGATAACAAGTTCTTGGAATGAAGGACTACAGCCCAGATAAATTCCAACATTTGAGCTGATGTCTTTATTTGGAACAGGTTGAAATCAGACAGCTCCATGACTGGCTGCTTTTGGGAGTGCTGTCCTTGCTCCACTTGTGGAATGACAAGTGGAGCTGCTTGTGTGGATTTACATACATGCTTGAACAAATTGTAAGATTTTTATTTGTCATGCATACCAGCAGATGCTCCCCCAAAATTCTTCCTATATATATTTTTTTTTAAATCTTTGTTGATACTGCTGTAATTCCAATTGTTACCTACATGCTTGAAGATCAAAAGCAATAGAAGGCAAATGGAACCCAGCTGTAGAGGGGTGTCCAGTTGTCCAGTAGTGTTTGTACCTGTTTGGGAGCAGGGAGCTTTCTGCCCAGGAACCTCCTTTATGTTGCTAGCAGGTTTACATTATCTTTTACTGGTAATAAGTGCAATAAAATGGCAGTGTACCTCTTCCATTGTTTTGGTTCTCTATCAGAAACATTGTGCATCCTGGGAACACACATTAGCTACGGGTTTCAGGGGGTTTCAGTACTTTTCCACTACAGGTCTCAAGGTTTTTTTCCAGTACCCTTAAACTCACAACTGCTTTGTGAAATGTTATTTTAGGCAGTTTATTAGATTTTTTTTTTTTTTGGAAACAAGCAGGGTAGTCGTTTATGAAAGAGCTGTTACTACTTTCTTAGAAGAAAATATCTGTTATCACTTCAAGAGTCACTGGCTTCCAAAGGCCAACACATACACTTTCCTTCAGTCTCTTCTGTGTAATTGCTCTAAAGGAAAGCTGCAGCCTTCTACAGGCTTCAAACTTGTACCCCTGTGTCCCATTCTTCTGTTTCTACCTGGTTGATGGAACTAGTTTTATTCAGTCTGGGTCTGGCAAAAAAGCAAAATGAGACTCTAAAGAAGTATCTTCTATTCACTGTTGTGGTTCTGGACTAAAAGGAAGCAAACAAACAAATAAAAAAACTTTTCCCCAACACACTCCCCCAGCAAAAACCTGATATATGTGTACAACTCTTAAGTTTCTTCTGTGATCTTGATAGTTAATTCCTGTGTGTCACAACTTCACCTCCCTTCCTATGTGCCTTGGCTTTACATCCCACAGAAAAGGAGAAAGGAGACTCCCTCACTGCATTCTTTCTCCAGCTTCTCTAATTGAATAGGAAACTTTTCAGAAAGTATCTGTCTCTCAATGCCTTTTTCACCTAATGCTATATTGCCTCTAGGTGTTTTTTTAAAGCCAATCCATTATGACTCAAGCAAAACTGAAAAGCTTTTAAGAAGCTATCAGCAATACCCAGTAACACCAGAGCATACCTGTGTTTTTGATGTCGTACAAATCTACTTTGTCAGAGATAGTGTCACACATTTGCAGTATTTGTGTGAGACATCCTTTCAAACGCAGAGAAGGCATGAAGCTGGCAACCTGGCTAAACCTGGGAGGGGTCACTGCAGGAAAAAAAAAGAATATTTAGCAGGAGTATTTTCTATCCTATTTCAAACTCTGTCTGTAAGCATTCAAAGAACAATTCTGATATGCAAAAACCCCCAAATCTTTTAAAGTGCAAATGAATATTTGTGAGCCATCTCAAACAGCCACAGGATTCATTCATGCTTATCTTCATCTTTGGGTAATGACTGATTAAAAATACTTTTGAATAATGAAGGCATTGTCAAAAATCAAGTCTATTCACAAAAGGTACTTGAAAAGAAAATGATGCTCAAGTTGTTGAATACATTTTTCATTCTGAATAGTTTGTTAGACTACTTGCATCTTAGGGAGAACGTTGATTTCCTAGGTTTTAAAATACGGGTTCACTTTGTAAATATTTAAAGATGCTAATTTTATCTTCCTATCATAGAAACTAATTTTGGACAATAATCTTTTAAAGCATCTTTGCTAATGAGGAGGTATTTTGAAATCTCTGCTGACTACTTCACAACTTGTTTGGTGGTTTGCACAGGTGCAGGGTGATGTAAGTCACAATCGAAAGAGAGTGATTTAACTTTTAAGGTGTTTTTTATGTTCCCTTTACACAATTGCAATACATGAAAGACAGGTGATTTCCAAAAATTGAGTTAGTAAATTTTATGGCACAGAAACAGAGAATTTGTATACAGATCATCTGCTTTCAGTAAGCAGACCTCTCCCTCCTGCACAGTCAAAACAAAAGTGATTATTATATGGGATGTTGTAGTATAAGGGAATAAAAAAAATTTGGGTTTTGGGTTTTTTTATCACTTAGATTCCCTTTAGAGGTTATATCACCTTAGCTGTTACAAGTAAAAAAATAAACTACAAATAACAGCATCAAAGGGAATTCAGAGTAAAAGTTCACTTTCTGAAAAAAATCAAAAACATAATATCTACTTATCTACATAAGCTTATCTACATAACCACCAGAGAATTAGAATTAAAGTATGTTTTATTAGCATTTGCAGATCTAAAAAGAACATCAAGATCAAATGACCAATAAAGCTTTTATTTTTTAATCTCTAATCAAAAGAATTTCACATCCTTTCATATTTAAAATATACATAGAATCCTAGACACTAAAATGTTCAATTCTTTCAATTCTGTGTCATACCCATTTTCTTTAAAGTCAACATTTTCTTTAGAAATTTCTCTCTGAGGGTGAATCAAAATCTTCAAAGCTATCAAAGCTGTTGCTCTACATTAGTAAACTTGTACTTTATAGGAAACAACTGAAAGTGTTTTTTCTTTCTTCATATCTGCCTAAGTTGTAGGTTTTATCAGAGCATCACATAAAAATTTGGCTATCTTTTGGGGGTTGCTTAAATTAAAAAATTATACTATATATTATATCATCATATCATACCATATTAAAATATATCATACATAATATAATCTGTCATAAAGGAGTGCATGGGTTTCTTTGTAATTTATATTCATATTAGCACATGCTACTCAGCTGCAGTCACTGGAATTATCTCATTGGCACCTTTGTCACATGAAAAGTGAATTGAACTAAACTGCCAAATCGCAGCATGATTTAGGTTTGCAAGGATTTAATCTCACTCAATCCCCTTTAAACATGGGACTAACTCTGGAGTTAAAGCCAACCTCAAAGTGAGATCATGTTGCTCCTTATCCCATCAGCTCTTGAAAATCTCCAAGGACTGATGTTCAGTCACCTGAGCAGCCTGCTCGGGGAGGTGCCCATAGGCACCCTTGCATCAAAGAATTCTTCCTCCTGTCTAAACTAGAGTTTTCTTATTGCAGTCCATCCTTTCCTTGATCACCCCTTGTCCTTTCACTGTGCTCCAGGAAGAAAAATCTTCCTCTGTTTTTACCACTCCCTTTTATGTAGTCAAGCCTGTTATTTGATCCCCTTTGTCTGTCCTATTTTCTTGTCCTGTTTGCTCTTCCTTGCCTTTAAGCCAGAATTTGGTCAATTCTGATCACAGGCTAGTGGCCATGAGGCAAAGCTTAGGACAGCATGTGAGGCAGGAGGAAATAAGATTTTTCTCTTTCATATACAAACAGCAATAGGGTATTTCTGAATCTGTGACTAAGTGGGCATGAGGCAGGAGAGAAAGATATACAATACAGTTGCCCAATCTGTGCACAAAAAGGCAGCTGCAACAGAGAGTTAAACTTTCTGAGAGTAATTTTTAAATATGCGTTTGAATTTATAATTGAGGGCTGCTGTTCATAGCACAAGAGTATGTATGAGTAGTCCATGAATGAATACCTCACTGGCAATCTGGCCAACTTTGTGTAAGGGAAGTGAACTGATGAATGTATACCATATGTTTAGATTGTGCAAGTGGATGCAATCCTCAGTGACTTCAGAGAAGCTGTCCTTGTTTACACCAGCTAGGAGTTAGCTTTGTGCATGTAATTTTCAGCTGAATAAATGCAGATGTTAGCTTTATACAAAATTTACAGAGTTTTAGGTTACCTTTGTTAAACAAGGCAACTAGCCCACAAGTTTGGATTTGGCAGCAGTGCTCTGCACGGCTGTCTGAGAAGAGACATAGGTTTGGAAGTGAATGTGGCATTTTTTGAGCCTTTGGAAATAACAAATGTTCATATGTCCTACTGTAAAAGAACTCCTCCAAGGCAGAGAAAATAAGGAAATTAAAAGGAGGCTATATGGAACCTGAAACAGTAAAATATGGCAGGATAATATGTGTACCTGAAACTTCACAAATTGCATGCCTCTCTTTGGCCAAAATACATGAGTAACTGCATCACCTACAGCACTGGCATCCTATAGATGCTTCCCAACAGCCAGCTGAACTTTCTTCAAGTCTGCGTTCAATTTATTTACTCCCATTGCAGAAAATTTGGGCCTTCCTTCAGATACTGCCATTATCTGATGACAGATGCCATAACAAAATTTTGACTTGTGATTAATAACTCCAGCAATCTTCCTGTAGTCGGTGTGATGGCTCACAAAATTTAAGAGCTACCCAGAGCAGAAAAAGAGCTGTAAGGACCAAACATTTAGTTATTTAACTGCACTGGCAAGATTTTAAAGCCCTTGAGAACATGTCAATTAAACATGAAAAAGATACTTACCATGATGATATATTTTAATTCATGACAAGAATATATAGTGTATTAAACCTGGCTGACATTTTCAGCAGTGTTTGCAAACAGATCTGGGATAAACAGCAAATGAATGATACTGCTGACAACAATCTAACAAAGCAAATGTCTTTTGGTACAAACTATCATAGACAAAATTTCCGGGTGCTACATGTGCCAGCTTGAATGACTCATGGATCTGGATCCCAAGGCTCATTGTAACTTCAGAAAAAAAGTAGGTAAAGATGTAGCTTGTATCTTTATTATCATGTATATGCTGATCAGTATAGTATCACTGCTTGAAGATCATATGACTCATTCTCTGATGTTAGTTTGATGTTTATTTATCAGTAACATCTGTAAATGCAATCAACTCAATCATAAAGCTTATAAAGAATCAAAATCTGGTTTTGTTTCAATGTGTTGTGAGATTAAAATTGTAGTCCTGGTGTTAGGGCTCTGCACATACTGATTAAAAAAAATCCCAAGGCCTGTGTCCTATAGAAGGTTAGAGTAGCTTGGCAGGGTGAATCTTCCAGGCCTTTTGTTCTGTGATCATAGATCTAAAAGTTATTGTGGAAAAAAGAATTACTCCACAATGCAAGAGACCTTTCCACTGACATTTTATGTGACAGGGGGAAAATAATTTCTCTTAAACAGTCAACAGATTTTTCTGCAATATCATGTGCTTCTCTTCCCACTTTCTCTTTGTTTACTGAAAGGTTTGCTCAGTCATTTTTGCACTGGAATAAATTTACTAGGCTGACAAGATTCACTAATGAAGACAAAGACATTCAGATCTGCGAAGCTTGCTATGGTTTTTCTCTCCCTACTTCTCCTGCTAATAGGAGGTCACTTCCAGCCTGAGTTACAGGGTTAGAGACAGCTCTGAATGCCAATCAGGAACATGCTGTATCCATTTGTGTTTTTAAATAATTGCACTGTGTCTTTGACTTTGGTTGCCTTAATGGTAAGTTCCTGTGCTGGTAGCCAGTACACCATACAATTTCTGTAAGTCCATCTCTTTGATCTTCTCTTCAAACTACACGGTATTCTGGTTTTCCAGCTAAAATTAGCTATCCAACTGGCAACCCTGCTCTTTCTTACAGCTCTTTAAAAGTGTTCACCCTCAATTTAAATGCTGACTTTAATAAGCCAATGTAAATTGTTCTATGCTGCTATTTTATTTTTACAGTACTCTGAACTTCTTCCTCCATTGGAAAAAATTCTACATTTTGCATCTTCATATTTCACGTTTTCAGGACTATATTCTCAGTCCCTGAATAAAAGTCTTTACACTGTGGACTATAATAGTTACACTATTAGCTGTAAAAGTAGAAAGTATGTCACTGATCTCCCTTTAAGTGATCAGTATCCATCCTCACTTTCTTTTAAACCAAAGTGAATCAATTGAACCTAATGAGGAGTGATAACATTGCACACCCTGTGCATGGGAATGGTAATTCCTGCCAAAAGCTCTTTTTGGAGCTTTGGAGGAGCTATATCAATAAGAACTCAAAGTAGGATAGTGAAATATTAACATAGTGCAGGAATTATCTCCATTCTCCCTTCAGCAAAAGCAAGTATCTACTCTTTCTCCTCAATTCTAATTCATATAAGAAAGGAAAAGACCAGTGTCTCTGAGAAATAACATAAATGTATGCCTTCATTGTCTAGGAAAAAGATATATGAACATAAAATGGGAGATTCTGGCACTGTGGTTACAGTTTCATTCAACTAAGTGCTGAATTCAGGTATAGAGTTTCTGGAAAAAGTACATTTTCAACTAAAATAGAAAACAGTATTTGCAGCACATAGGAAGCCAGTGACTACCAGCACAGTCCTGCAAAACCCATGAAATTAGTCACATCAAGACATCCCCTGCCTCGTTAATGTGGAAACTTTTAGATTGAATTCTTAAGTCTCTCTCCCAGTTTTTGGCTGAGCTTTTGTCTCAACAGACAATGAACCTTCCAGAATTTCAAACTGCTGAGAGTGCTGTTGTTTTCCTCAGATGTCTTGAGGCAAAGTGGTAGAAGTCAGCTCTTGGTGCTTTTCTTAGAAAATATGGCCAAGGCAGTTGCAAATGTGGATGCCATATAACTGTAAATATGTGTCATAGAAAACATGTCCTTCAGCAGACACTGTCTATAGGGAAGTCTAATGCTGCCTAATCCTCTTCATAGGGCCACACCTGAATGTAGCCAGGTATGAGTACTAGAGCACAAGCTGCTGTAGTACTTTGTCACCTGAATGTCTCTCTCCCATCTCCGAAACACAACAGGTAATTTCAACAATGAAATATCTGTTATAAAGTCATATAGTTATCATCAGGACTGCTTAGCATATTGTGATTTTTGGTAATCTCACAGGTTTAAAACACACTGGACTATTTCTATAATTCTTTTAACATCACTGATACAAAAATTTTATGGAAACAAAAGCTCAGAGTCTGTCAGTGGTCAAGCAGGTAAATAAAATATGAATAATTTTAAGGAAAAAAAATTAAAAAAAATTAAAAAACATGATTAAGCTAATGTATGATTCCTGGTTTCATAATCTGTTTACCTTCGTATTTCAAAAAAAGGAACAAGGGGCAATAAGGTTGAATGAAGATGTAAAACAACTTTCACCAAAGCAACAGCTGAGCAGGTTGGACCTCCTCAGCCTACAAAAAAGAAAGTTTATGAGTATGATAACGATCAGCAAAATATTTAGTGCCATAGAAAAGGTAGATAAGGATCTATTTGTGTTTTTTCCAGTACAAGCTCCATCAGATGGTCGGTCCCCTTCTATTACCATCTGAGAGTACAGAATTTCAAAACAAACAAAAAGGAGCGATTCTTCATGCAACAGGTTTTATGACTGCATAGTTCTTTGCCAAAAGATGCTTTGTTTGCAAAACATTTGTATGGATTAACAGATAGATTGAAGGAGCACTTATAAATAAATCTGAAAGTAGACGGAGGCAAAGAGAATATTATGGGTGAAATATCATAGCAGCTTGGTCTGATTCTCTTTTTCCTGATATTTCCACAAGTGGATATTTCTGGAGATCTTACTGGGCTAGATGGACTCTCAGAGCAGTGTGGCTGATTTTATATGTGATGAAAACTGTCACAAAAGGTATGTCTTACAAGTACATCCCTGCAGTGGTTCTGCCATGAAAGAATATGGATTTCCTAGTTGTTTGGAATTTAGAGAAAAAGAGGAGGTGTAAAGTAGGGATAATATCTTGTGTCTCAACATGTGTGACCAGAAAGCTTTCCATATGGAAAGGGATCATTTTCTTGCATTTCATTTTGTTGTCTTAAGAGGACCAATTTAGTTATAGAAGCCTAGCATGATATGCCCGGGGATATTGACTCATACAGCAGGCAGACATATGGAAGCTCTGAAAATGAGGATTAATAAGTAAGTCTTCTTCAAACTTAGTAATTAAATTGATCTTACTCTCTTCTGGTAGTTTGGTGATGATCCATAAAGCTGGATGAGACATATTTGATCATGTGCCATTATTAAGTACCCTATAATTTATTTAAGGTTTGATCTTGAGAAATGAAAACACTTCTGCAACATCTGAAGACTTGCAAAATTGCAGGGCTTAACACTTAGCCAAATTGGTGATTAGCAAGAGCAGAGAAGTTAGCCCTATGGTCCTGGGCAAATTCCAACTAATTGAAAGTACTATATATAGTGGTGCCTACCTTTTCTCCCTGGTTTGGTATGGATACAGTATTTCTCAAACCTTCTCCCAGAAAAATAGTGTGCTAAGGTAAAAAAATTCATGTTTCATGCCCTATATGTGGCTGTATTCCAACAAAACAGAAATCCTGAGAATGATAGCACAGCTACAGATATCTCCTAGATAACTGTTAAGTGTAATGCACTGACTTTGTATAAGGGATCAAAACATGCAGTGATTTTTTTTCTCATGTATCTAACGTATAGACAGATAAATAGGTTCCACTGAATGGCTTAGAATCATAGGCTGTGACAATAAACATTGTGTATTTTGAGCATGAAAGAATAAGAACACCATTTTTGTACAGCTCATAAGCTGTATGAGCTTTTGGCGAGGGGACATCAGAACAAAGTTCTATTATAAAGAAGTAGGAATCCTGACATCAAAATAAAGGTCATTTACTGAAGTTTCCCATAATTGTATGAGAAAAAGAATTAAATCACTTCCCCCCCAATGTAGTGGAAGGTTTTTTCTACATGCTCATGAGAGGATGGATAAGATTTGCAGATGATGGGTTATATCTCCCATATTGGCAGCTCTAGTATCTTGACTGTAGACAGCACAGTCAGCAAGTTCAGTGGGATGATGTCAGTTTACTCCTAATGAAGTCTGAGTATGATTTTTAGAGCCTTTGAGATCTGTTGGGACTGTGAACACAGACATATTTCACACAACTCTGAATATTTTAAAAAAGCTCTTCTGGATAAAACACTGCAATGATATAATAAAATATTAGGAGATGGCCACAGTTATTAAAAAAAAAGTACCCTTTTGTAGAAGTCACCTCTGGAACCTTGTGACTATCAAAATAAGATCTAACATCTCTCAGGACAAAATTTCTCAGCAAGCCCATGTACAGTCCTAATTGTTGCATCAAAGACAGTGGGATGCATGTGGGTTTCTGAAGGTGCAGGGGAAGGGGATCTGTCCCATGGCTGTGAGAGCAGCCCAGCAGCTTTCCCCTGCCTGACTCAGCACAGGTTTCCATGGCAGTCTGGGCTCCAGTGCTGGGAATGCCAGAGTTGAACAAAAAAGTGTGGTTTTACAATACCCCCTTACTCCACTGCTGTGTCTAATCTTTGCATTTCTCACTTCTGTGCGCTGGCAGCAAGCACTGATACCGGTTTGAACTTTCAAGTTGGAATTGTTTCTATTAACAATGACAGTTCTCTGTACTAGGCTGCTCTTAGGGGGAAAAAAGCTATAGTTCTACATACTCAATTCCTATCTGTCTCATAGAGATGCAAAAAGATTCCAAGGTGTTTTATCATATACCGCTGTGCTTGACCATGTGAATTCTTTGAAATGTTTGGCTGCAAGGTGTCTGTCAATTGCTAAAAGCCCATTTCCGCTTGGTGACTGTGCTTGGCTCACCATGAAATATCACAGTGAAAGCTTAAAGCTTAAAGGTTATTAGTAGTTCCTGTATTTTATTTAGCTAAGGATTTAATTTTCACTGAGTCCCCCTTCTATTCCAGAAACAGATAATTAACTCTGCTAAAACCTGTATCCTGTGCTTATTTCTACTTGATAGAGAACAAAAATTTATACTCTTTATACTATCCTTCTGCAGCATTTTATGGTTCTGAGCATAGTTTTAATGGATTGGGTTGATATGAATGAACTGTATAATACTTGACCTTCCTAAAATCATGGATTCATAGAATGGTTGGGTTAGAAAAGACCTTAAAGATCTAGTTCCAAGCCTCTGCAATGAGCAGGGACACCTTCCAATAGACCAGTCTGCTCAAAGTCCGGTCCAACCTGGCTTATGTGGCATCCACAACATCTCTGGGCAACCTATTCAAGTGTCTTTCAAACATAACAGTGAAGCATTTCCTTCTTAGATTTAATCTGAACCTTCTGTCTTGCAGTTTGAAGACATTTCCCCTTGTCCTGTCACCACATGCCCATGTAAAAAGTCCCTCTCCAGCTCTCTTGTAGCCCCCTTTAGATACTGGAAGATGCTCCAAGGTCTCCCTGGAGCCTTCTCCAGGCTGAACAATCTCAACTTTTTCAGCCTGTCTTCACAGGAGTGATGGTCCAGTCCTATGGTTATCTTTCACTGGGATTAGATTTTTATGTTCTTATCTCTCTGGGATGATCATTTCAGTTTGGTTTGGTTTGGTTTTTTTCCAAAGGAGTGTGATTTACATTTCTGCGTTTTCATAAATAAGATTTTTTTTATATATAATTTGACATGGCATGGTCATTATCCTCAGTAATATTGCACAGCTGTATCTGAGGATGTGTTATGAAGGTAATGGGATTGTGACAGTGTAAACAAAGGAAAAGTATAAGGGTAATAGAGGAAGAGAAATTTGTCTGCTGAATATTTATGAATACACTGAAGAGCACAGACAAAACATTCAGAGTATTACCTAAGTCTGGGGACAGGAGCAGGAGAAATAGCTGGGATATTGATTTGGCATCAATTACAACCTTCACAAGTTAAAATAAAATTGAATTTCAAAGTAAAAATAGTAATTAAAAATCAGTTTGGATATCTGAAGCATTGGTGTCTGCTCAGGTTAAAATGAGTACCAATCGTTATATCTGCAGCATATTCTGAATTGTTTGCTCCCTGTGCTTTTGACAGCAAACTTAATTTGTAGTCAGGAATTCAGTTTCCAATGTGGATGAGGTTTTTGAACTCTCTTAGCTAACAGACCTATTGTTTGTGTAAATGTTGATGGGATTGTGTCTCCTCCTTTCTTGGTACAATAATTGCATTTGTTGAAAACCTATATAGAACTTCAAAAGCTCACACACCAAACAAAATGAAAATGCTTCTGTGACCCTGTTAACCCACATAAGCTGACGTCTGTTATTACCAATTCTCTTTATGCTTAAGGGAAATTGCTTCTTTTTTTCCTCTGCAAACAGTTGTTACATCTTGGGTCAAGACAGTTCAGTGTCCAAATAAAGAGGAAGCCTGATTTTATGGCATGAGTCACTGATCTTATGATGCAAGTGGTGTGCTTTTATTTGGGGCTGGGAATTTTGAAGGGTAAATGACTGAGCCCAGCATCAAACTGCGTATCCAGTAAATGTGTGGGGAGACTGGCCATGACACACACAGGAAAGACCAGTGACATCTATTTTAATATTTTCCACTCATAATAGAAAAAAAAGTCCATGCTCTTTTTATAATAATAATTAGGGTCACAATAAGTTTCTGTTTCTGTGTTGAACTTTGTCAGGTTAGATAAGTTTAATAAAGACTAAACAGACTTGTAAAAATATTGAAAGTGCTTCAATGTTTTGGTATTTCCATTTTGGATTTTATTTGCTTTTGGGGATAGAGTACATAATTTTTTTTTCCAAAACACAGATGTGAAATTCTTTGTGTCACTAGAAGCTATTAAAATGGTAATGTTTTATTTTTCATATTTCTGATTTTTTCTTTTTCCTGGAAGAAATAGAAACTGTGGAGAGAACTGTAATCATTTGTTGCCTGCTATCTTGTGGTTTTTGATTGATGATTTAGCTGAGAGATTTTCAAGTGCTATGTAGACATGCAGAGCTGCTACCAAAGCACTTAATGGGATTTTCAGAAGTTTCTGACTTACCTTGCTTCCACTGGGAGGTAGGACCATCCTGCTAGGCATCTCTAGGCCACCAGGAATTGATTTGTTTTCACATTCCTCTGCCAGAAATATGTTATAAACCTTGGCCTTTGATCCTTACTACTGAAGGTATTTAATCTCATTATATTTATACACTATTGCACAGGGAATTTGAATCAAGTCTCTCTTGGGAGACTATTCTTTAAATTATTCTTCATATTTCTGTATTCTTCTTCCAAATGCTTTACTTGGGTTGTTAGTGACTACTAATCCTACTCACAAGTCTGGGGCAAATCCAATGAAAGTACCTTCTTTCTCTCACTAATTGCCTTTTTGCCTCACCCTTTCCAGATAATTAATAAGGTGTGGATTCCCCTGGCCTTTCCCAGCAGAGGAAGACCAAAAGCTAATTTGTTAAATCACCTTAACCTCATCAAGGTGTAGGCAGAAGAGCTCATCTGGGCATTTTTCAGAGGAATAAGTGAAGAAATTCTCAGGAATCTGAGGAATCACAGCTACATCTGGTGATCATGTACTGTGTAGGTGACTGAAAGATTGGGTCTTCCTGCCTCTCTACCCACATACTGCCTCCAGCTACTTCACACTGCTGTATCTGCCTCTATTAGATTGCCAAAGAGAAAATCTTTGTAAGAGAGGCAGGGACTTCTCTCCTCCTCACAGTTCTGCTAGTTAGGGAGGTGCTCAGAAACTCAGAGTATCTCTGCACTTCCAAAGTCTGTCCAAGGGCTTCTTCTCCTGTGGAAGAATGCTGTGCTTCACAGTATCTGTAGCTTTAGTGGGGAAGTGCTACTATAGCTTCAATCAAAGCTAATCCTTGATCTTTACAATTTCTAATTCATCATATGCAGATATATGCTAAAGTCTAAAAGTTTGCCTGAATTCCTGTGCTACCTCTCTAGTAGGAGATAATGGTAGGGTGATTAAGGGCAAGGGAAGGGTGCTGATATGGATTTTTTTACCTTATTATAAAGCAGCTGACAAGACTGCAGAGGTTATTCTGGCTCTTTGGGCATACCCAGCTGTGAATAGCCACTTCATACTCACTCAGCAGTGATCTGGGCATATTGTCTTTCACATGGCCATATCCCAGAAATCATAACAACTGGAATGTGTTTCTTCTGCCACACATACAGTGTGTACTAACTGTTGCTAGGCTGCTTTGAGCTTCTAAGTGGCACCAATGTGCTATAGAAAAGGAAACTTAAAAAAAAGGCAAGAAAAAACAAGCCCTCTACTGCAACTGACTTTTTGTTACAAGAAGAACTTTCATAATATGATTTTGGGATCAAATACTGAATATTCTCCATATCTTTACTGATGTGCCCAGAACCCTGATTTTTTCACAGGTATTTAATATCTAAAGTCTTCCCTCTGCTCATATTGATAAACACTAGAAAAGCTGTGTCCGCCTCCCATCTTCAGTAGCAAGCTCAGTGTCTCATAAGATTACTCCATAAGTCAAAGCTGTCTTCCTTTGTGTGTTATTACTCAAGTAGAGAGAGCTACAACAAGAATAAAAAAAGCCAGCACTGAGATGTCTGTAAGATGTAATGCACAGTGGCAGAAAGAAAGAACCCTTACGGCTGAATAGAAAAACAAAAGTTCAGGTCTTTTCTTTTTGACCTGATGGTTCCTTTCAATCCTGGCTGGTTTTTTTACCTTTTAGCAGTGGTGTAAACACTCTCCAAAACTCTTCTGTTCTCAGTATCAACATAAAAGGGATTTATCAGCGATATGATAATTTTCTATACCATTAAAACTTGTTGGCCTAACTTCCAAGAAAAGCCTCAGTCAAAACCTCTGACCATCATGATGCATAATCATTGTTAGAATCTATTTCAGAGAACAGCTAATGTAAAAGCACATGTTAAAGAAGTGTTCAGGCAAGGTTTCCTGACTATGAAGAATTTAGAGTAGAAAACATAGTGGTTGCTCTCCAGACAGCAGTAGAGTATCTGGATCTAAATCACTCCAGACTTACTGAGTGTCTTGCAACGGTGTTGTCTTTTGTTGTGTTGTGTTGTTTAGAAAACTACTGCCAAGTCAGAGGTCTGGAGCTTATTATAATTGGTGTATGATATATACAATAAAAAAAATAGCTGGTTGAAATCTTCACCAAAAACAAGAAGCAAAAACTGCCTCGATGATCACAGACATAGCAAGAAATAACAGGCAGCTCTTTGTGTAACCTGTGTCTTTGAAAATGACTTTTTTACTTTTTTTTTTTTTTAACATTTATTACCCTTTTACACAATGTTGAGTTTCTAATTTTTCTTTCTTAAGAACTTGCCTTTACAAACAGTCAGTGTTCTGACAAAGAAGTCTTTCAGGTATGTGCTGTGCCTTTGGTGGATATTTAAGCTTTTTCTTCCAGGAGTGGCGAAAGAGAAATAGTGTTGATTTCTCTTTTATAAATGTTCCTTTATACAATGAGTAGTTTATATATAGTTCCAATGATGCATTCTTGCAAACCTAGTGAGATCAGTAAGAAAACACACTTATAAAACAGAGTCCAAATGCTTTTTTATTTAAAGGAAAAATAAAAGAAAGAAATTAAAAATAATCATTCACACAAACTGAAGGAGAAAAATCAAATAAAGGATGGATAAAGTAAGTCAATAAAACATTTTAAATTCCATTGGTTATTTTTGCTTTTACCCTACTTCTGGTAATTCTTGAGGTTTTAAACCTCAAGAAGTAAAAGCACATTTTTTTATTTTTAAGGTTTTTCCTCAGTATTTGCGGATCTCTGTGGATAATAAATTATGTCCAGCAGTGGAAGGAATTCCATTTTGCTTGGAACTATAAGTGATAAATCTTGATATAATTTCTAGAAAATTTAGAATGATTATTTGTAAATTATTACAACTTCAAACCCCTTCAACTTGATGAGAATATATAACCCTTGTTATTTGACATCAAGTCACTATATTAAACAAATTTATCATCTTATGAAGAAATCAAGTGACTAACTTTTGAACCTACAACAACCTTTTTAATTGATGAAAGGACATAGAAATGAAAATGACCAATTCTTGCAGTAAATTTTTTGTACTGAGATATTGCAGTGACTTTAATTGCCTGTTTCTGAGAGCAAAATCTTCACTGAGGAACAATAGCTGCCCTATAAAGTAAGGTCCCAATGATCTACATTTATACCAGAATCATAGACTGGTTTGGGTTGGAAGAGATCTTACACGTAATCTAGTTCCAACTTCCCTACAGTGGGCAGGGACACCTTTCACTAGATCAGGCTGCTCAAAGCCCCATCCAACCTGCCCTTAAACACTTCCAGGGAAGGGGCATTAACAACTTCTCTGGGCAACTTATTCCTGTTTCTCACCACCCTTACAGCAAGGGATTTCTTCTTTATGCCCAGCCTAAATCTACCCTCTTTAGCTTTAAAACCTTTTGTGCCTCGTTCTGCCACTAGACACCCTGGTAAAAACCCTTTCTTCATCTTTCTTATAAGTCCTCATATGTTAAGGGCTGCTCTAATGTCTCCCCAGGACTTCAGTCTGAACAACCCCAACTCTCTCAACCTATCTTCAAAACAGAGGTGCCTCAGCCCTCTGATGTTTTTGTGGCTCTCATGTGGACCTGTTCTAAGAGGTCCATGTGTTTCTTTTACTAGGGACCCCAGAACTGAACTCAGTGCTTCAGGTGGGCTCTCACAAGAACACAATAGAGGGGCAGAATCACCTCCCTTGACCTGCTGGCCATCTTTTTTTAATGCAGATCAGGATGTGGTTTGCTTTCTGAGCTGCAAGTGGCCATTGCTGACTCATGTCCACTTTTTTCACCCATCAAGACCCTCAAATCCATCTCCCAGCCATATTGTCTGTGGGGATTGCCCTGAACCAGGTGCAGCACCTAGTACATGGCCTTGTTGAATTTCATGAGGTTTGCATGGCCAACTTCTTGAGGTTGTCAAGGCTCCAGATGGCAGAATAACAACTGCATCACTCAGCTTGGTGTCATCTGCAATCTTGCTGGGGGTGCACTTGATCCCCCTCTGTAGATCATTGATGAACATATTAAATAGTTTTGGACCCAGTATTAACCACTAAGGAACAGCACTGGTTACTGATGTCCATTTGGATATAGAGCCATTGACTGCAGCTCTTTGAATTTGCCCCTACAATAATTCCCTATAGATCTAGTATTCCATTCATCAAGCCCATATCTTGCCAATATAGAAGTAAGAATGTTGTGGGGGGCCTTATCAAAGGCCTTACAAAATTCTAGGCATCATATGCTCTTCCCTTGTCCACTGATCCGGTCTCTCATAGAATTGTAGACTCATGAAAATTAGGCTCTTCCAGTCTTTTTCTGTCCTTCTGCAGCTGATGGTAATAAAAACTTCACTCCATTTACACTTATTAAATCTCATTTGGCTTTTAAACAAGCCAAGAAGGAATAAATTAGTATATGTTTCTTCCACAGATGCCATTTTGTTTGTCTTTCTTTTAGTAATATCAATAATATTATTTTTCTTTTAATTTAGTTTAAATTGGCTGGAAAAGTTAAAGCTGAAACCAAGAAGGTGACCTGAAATTCATTAAAATTATATATAAAATCTGTTTATTGTAAATTCTACCATTACAGGGAATGAAATCAAATTCACAGAGACGAGACACACAAAGCAAATTGTTAACAGATTTTCCTTCCTACCTGAAAGAAATAAAATTGTAGTGTTCAGATGGGAGAAATATGGAGACAAATACATGTGCACAGTGCCTTGCTTTTCTCTCCCCTTCCCACCAAGCATTTTCTTCTTCTTTTCACAGCTGTCTGACCTAATGGAGGCTCAAAGACTAATGTACATACCCTGAAGGATTAGTTGTGCCATTTCGCCCTGGCTCTCTGCGCAGGGAAGTGCAGCTCCATACCTCTCCGAATGGCAAACTTCTTGCAGAACTCTCTGTATGTTGTGTCATCAAACAAGTCAAGCCAGAGATTTTTTTTTTTGCCTCTGGAATATTGAGCTGCCTTTCCTTTTTTAGGCAGTGAATGTGTAGGAAGCAGGGTGAGCCTCTAGCCTGAGCCACTCCCTTCCTCTTTTGGGCTGTGCAGCTGTGCATTGGCTTTTATGAACATGTGCAGATAGATGTGAACTTGTTTTGTCTGTACTCCAGGGTAGGTGGATGGGAGCCAGCTCCAATCTGTCAGAGAGATGTGTTAGCACAGCTCTGCACCAGACCTGCTGAGCTCTGCTCAGACTCTGCAGTTATCAATGAGCTGCAATGACAAACTCCTGCATCTTTGTAGTTCAAGAGATTGGGAAAGGGTTGGGTCTGGCCAGATCAAAATCTCCACAGTGTGTGTATGGATCTACTTCCAATCTGCGTCTACATCTTTATTCCACTCTTGCACAAGGTGGGGGCAGGAGGGAAGCAAAAATGGAAATGAAGGAAAGCCTTCTTTGCATACTTTCATTTCCTTGCTATTTTAACTTCAAGCAGTAGTGGATTAAGCTACTCTAAAATAGCTGTAAGTGAAGTAAAGGACCATTTGCACTTATTCACTCAGTGGAAGAATTGTCTATGCTTGATTACATTTGACATTGATTTCATCTTTAACTGGTAATAGGTTGAAATGGACAAATTTATCCAAGGTCGTTTAGATTGCTCAGGATGCCTTTCTTGGGTGTGTACAGCAGTTTAGATATTTAGTACAGGTGTCAACAGCTGTGCTTTTGGTGGTTGTCTGCACTGTGGTACTTGATGCTATAATCCAGCCCACCTCCTTCTGATGTTAATAATCCTATAAACAATTGATGTCAGACAAAACCATACTGTTAAAAAGGGGAACTAATTGTACTGCAATGATACCAAGAGCATCTAAGAATGCCAAATAACAGTCAGATGACATCTTCTTGAAAGACATATAGGGGTAATATAGGGAAGAATGTGAATTTGTATAAGATAAGTGAAGTCATGTAGTCCCTTTGAAAAACTGCAAGACTGTGTGTCATCTATCTATTATCCTAAATAAAGTTAAGAATGAACTAACTTGATCCACAGTACCAGACAAATCCAAAGTAATGCCATCAAATTTATGATTCTGAATGAAAAATTAGGTAAATCTGTAAGTCTGGCAGTCAATTTTCCTGTTTTATTATGAAGAGAACATGCTCCAGGGCTGCTCCAATAAACCATAGATATGAAACGGCACTTGATTCAACTCCCTTTATGGCAGATTATCTTTTTGAACTATCCCAGCAAGCCTCCATCCCTGCACATTTTCAGCAACACAGCTCTAATATCATTTCACACATTCTTTACTGGAAAACCCACAAGTAGAGTAAAAGTGTATTGAGAGGACAGACAGAACATAAGGAGCCAGAAAGATGAGTGTCCCTCAAGTGCTGTGTACTGTAGTTTCACCAGTGTGCTTTAGGGAAAGTATTAGCCTCTTCACAAGCTGTGCTGCATCATTTGGCTTGGGGAACCAGAGACCACTGCCTGGCAGAAGCTTCCAGAA
The DNA here is from genome assembly GCF_000738735.6 of Corvus cornix cornix. Lineage (NCBI taxonomy): Eukaryota > Metazoa > Chordata > Aves > Passeriformes > Corvidae > Corvus > Corvus cornix. Next base: position 9,910,341 of record NC_047057.1, on the reverse strand, counting down.
CAGTTAAGTACAGCAGTAATATATTTAAGATGGGGTTGTAAAAAACACCTTTAATTCGGGTTACTCCGTTCTGGCTACCTGTATTTAGAAAGATAATTCTAAACTTGAGAAGAACTGGATCTCTGAAATCTCCTTTGGCCTAGCCAAAAGCTGAAGACCTATGAAATATAGGTCTCAAGGGAAACTTTGGATGTCAAACATCTGCCTAAGTAGCACATTTCAGCAACTGAATGTCAAATGAAAGCTGGAAACTGTATGTAGAAGTGTGAACACACATCTTTGCATCTGTAAATACTTTATTTCTTGAAAAATGTAATGCCATAAGCCTCAAAGCTATTCAGATCCTGAGTTTACCAAGTATTTTCTTCTGGATAAAATCAGGGCCAGCTTTGGAAGTGGGGTGCTGGAGGCAGTGCATTTCATGCTTTATCTTTTATAGTCTGGACAAGCTGTTCATCCATGACTCCCAGGTAGTTCCACTGTCCTACAGAAATTTGAACAGGGATTTTCAACCTTTCAGAATAATCTCTTATCCTTTATGTGTTTCACTTTCTTGAGCTGATTCTTCCTCAGCCTCTCATTTTTAAACTGTTTTGTTTTGAACAGAATGCAAAATCAAGGAAAATTGTTTGTTGGCTTAAGCATTTACTGTATTCCCTCAGAATGGTTTCTCTTTCCAAATATTTCATCACTTTTGCAAGACAAAATGTGTCAGAAGACATTCATAACACTGAGTGACAGAATACCCATGACTTAGCAGTTGTGGCACTTCCCTGGAAGGTAGGAAATGTAGCTCAACACTCATAAGAAAAAATTAATCTGAGACACCTTGGTAAATGCAACAGAGATCCAAGTGAAATAATTATTTCAGCCCAAACTCCGCCATGCCCACACTCCCCCACTCCTACCCTATCCCCACCCCACTTTAAACAAACAAAAGTAATTCTGTTTCAGACTTAATTTTAAAGGAGGGAGAGGATTGACTTACCAGTTGACAGAAATGCAACAATTGCACAATCCATCTGAAAGGAAAGACCTTATAGAAGGAGGGTAGAAATATAAACATTGGTCTCTTTAGATTTAATCCACCTAAAAACGGGGATGTTTGAGTTTGTTACTTGCTCACAGTCAGCTGCAACTTACTGGTAATTTGTCTTAATTACACTTGCAATCTGTTGTTCAATTGGACTATATTTAAAAATCACTCAGGAAAGCTGTGGGTGGCATCCTCACCTCACTAAGGTCAATGAAAATACAAAATCTTCAACCAGTTTCGTCCTTTAAAGACAGAATATCCAAACTGAAGCTGATTTAAACTATACATCTTTACTGGAAATTGTTTATACATATTACACATTGCAGAGCAATGTGGAGATTTTGAAGCTGTCACTGGTAGGTTCAGTCTCACTGTAGGGATACAGAAGCCGATACATATGTTGGAAGCACTGCAGATAGCCTGAATGGGATTTATTGTAACAGCTGTGGCCTCCTAACTGACACCTGAGATAGTTAACTAAGGTCTGTTTGTAATCTTTGAAGAGTAGAAATTTAGGGAACACTTAATCTCTTCATAAAGGAGAAAGCTAATCTGGGCTGCACCCGCCTTGTTTATTTGTATTGACTGTATAGAAAGAGTGACTATATCAAGCACACAAAACTATTACATAACTGCATAGGTATGCGAGATGAATATCACTGTCCTTGTCCCTGACCTTGTCTTACAATGCATCTCTGAGATTTTTAGCTCTTTGTTGCTTACAGCTCCGCAAAAAAAAATACCATGTCTGTTTTCAGGTTGTTTTTCTAATTGTTTTCTTATGGATCTTTCAGAGGAGAAAATAGACAAAATTGTATGTGTTTTAAATGAAATTAAAACATTCCAAGCTCTTATAAAATTTTGTGGGTTTGGTTTGGAAATAGGCAAGGAAGTGGAATAATTGGTAAATGGACCCCTAATTGTTTTTTCCAGATCCATCACTCTGAAGGAACTGGAGTGCAGACAGGGAGTCAGTTCAGGACTGTGAAATATACACATCACTTCAAGTGTTATTACAAATCACAAGGCTGCAAAGCTTCATTAATTTTAATAGAAAGGAGATTGCAAGAAAGTGCAACACCAAAAGGGAAAGGATTTAAATTGATTGCATCTTCCTTCTTTAAAAGAAAAAAAAATTAAAAGTGTTTCCTTGTAGTTGGTACAGGTTTTTTTCAGTATGATTAATAGGAGTAAAAACTTCTATGTTTTTTAATTTTTCAGAAAAAAATCTCAACGCTAGGATGACTTTTAGTGCTTTAAGGACTCTCTGGACCTTTTGTGCCTGCAAAAACCTCTTAGCAATTTCTCCAGAGAGGACTGTGTCATGTCATTTCCAAGACTTAGAAATGGTAAATATACTGAAATTTTTGTCTAGCAATGAAAAATACATTAAAATAAAGAAAACATGAATTTTTAAATATTTAATTTTGGTTTAGGTTGGCCAAATAAGAAGATGAATGTCAAATTATTAAATTTACATTAATCTGTTTATTATGCTGTTAGATTTCCAGTGACTATTTTGGGGACTCTTTTGCATCAATGATTTCCATATATTTCAAATTCAGCTCCAGATTTTAATCCATACCTTGGATACTTTACATCAGAGTAGTCTGAAATGCCTTTTCTTCATACAAAAAATGGAGAATAGAGCCGTGAGGTTGTCTCCTGAAAACCCTGACGTGTGATGAGCAGTATTCCAGGACTGTGGTATTAAATCTGAACTAAGCCATGTGTCATACTCCATCTCGAAGAGTCTAATATAAAGTACTTTACTCCTGGGGCTTCTTAAATCTCTGAAACAGTTAAAGATTAGGAATACCACTTGTGGCCTGACTGTCCATAATCTCCTGGACGACAAGAGTTTTGTTAAATGTTTTAGTGTTGGAACAAATAATGTAACCTTTTAAGTCTGAGGTCCAGCTTTTCAGTTTCTTTGATCTGAGTATAGTTAAAAAATATCTGATTTGCACAAAAAAAATCAAGAAACAGAACCTAATTTTTCTTTTTACCCTTAAGTATAGGAATTATTTTGAATGGATAATTTTGCTATTATAAGTAAAAGCCGTGGTAGATCATCATTATCAGCTTAGATTCAAATACAGAGAATTCTGGATATAAAACCAATGTAATACAGACTCTACTTTTTTTACTGAGTCTCAATTCCAAATTCTTAGATTTTTGTCTTCCAATAAAATTAATGAAAGACATATGAAAATATGTTAAAGGAGAAGTGTATTCATGCTGAGCTGAATGGGAAAGCATTTGAGAAACCTGCAGACTGAATGCCAGCTGAAAGATCTTCCAAATTCTGTCTGAGCAACTAGAGTTTGAGACAGATATGGGATTTCCAGACCTTAAGTGTGTATTTATGTACCAGGGATTAAGAAGGGGAAAAGGACTAAAAAACCCAGTTGTTTCAGGAAGAAAAGGGTCATTTTACAATACAAATACTTTGTACACCAGTCTGTGCAATATTGCAGAAGCTGCCTATAGACTTGGCAGTGAAGGAGGAGATTGATGCAAGTCCTGTGTTATGCTAAGAGGAGAGGAAACAATAGAACCATTAAAAAGAATAATTCCTCCAAATAACCAAGTGCCAGGATGTGAAGCAATAAATATTTGCTGCAATGCCAGAAGAGTAACAATGTTTTCATCCATACCAGTATGATATGGAAAACTTACTTGAAACTCTCTCAATCATGACCTCAGTCTGGAGAACCTCCTGACTGGAACAGACTTCAAGGGTTCAATGTTTTCAGGATTATATGGGATGTTTTAGCGAAACAGCAGCTCTCTTCCAGCCTCCCTGTGTAAGGAATCTGCAGTTTCACAGTGAGTTCTTTTTGGCAGAATTCTGTCATTCACACCCACAGTGGATTATTGCAAACCGTACAGACACCTTTTGAATGGAGTTTCATTGTCAACTTGAGAAACAATTCTGGAGTACCAATACAAACAATATATATTGTGGGTTTTTTCTGTATAGAAGTGGGAAAATAGCATGGATGGACACTCCAAGTGAGAAGAGAGGAAGGTGAAATATCTTGTGCAACTGTTGAGCTGTAACAATTCAAGGCGTAGAAAGGTGGTTGGTTCACATGGCTGGAATATAGACAAAGTTGGCTATAGACTCTTTTTAAATGCATTAGGTAATGGACATGTATACCATGTCTTTGACAACAAAAGGGAGAACTAAACTCTTATCAATATTGTTGAAAGTGTTTTTGTACCATTGGGTGTTTGAATTTGAAATGTCAAGTTTGTTGCTGGAACTTCACTGTTTCGTTCAAACTTCACACCTAGAAGGTACAGTTTCCTAGGTCAGAGTATAAGTAGTTAACAAAGATAAACACTGAAAAGAGGAATTTAAATAAATTGGAAAATTAAAGTATTTGTTTTTTTTAAAAGTGTGCTTAGAAAATAATATTCCATCTCCATTCTGGGGATTGATTACTTTGTCAAAACTTGATTGACATTCAGATTTCAAGCCAAATTTTGTATTTGTAAAAAGATTCACTTATTTGTAATGTGTGCTAATGGAAGAAAGGAACTCTTTCGGTGTCTTTTATTTTATTCTTCACGGAAAACATGTTTTCCTGATCAACAGTAGGGTATTTAAATATTACAGAGTCAGAGAAATATTTAGGTTGGAAAAGACCTCTATGACTATCAAGCTCAACCACAAACATATAGACATGCTTATGCACAAAGTGCCAATACTGTTGCAGAAAACAATATCTTGGACTCAATGATCTTAGAGTCCAACCTAAGCAATTCTATGATTTGATGCCATGAAGATTTTTGCCTTTTCTTTTATACTCCTGTTATGCCTTTTTACAACTTCTGTATTCTTAGTGCTTTTTGCCTACATTCTTGGACTTGTTTGTCAAGCTGAGAGACTAAACATTTTAGGAGCTTCGTAGCTAGGGATCAGTGTGCCCCAGACCCCAAGGTCCTCTCCAGAACACATTCTGTAAACCAAGAAAGAACCATCCAGGGGAAGGCTCCTTGGGGAGGGGGGCTCACTTAAGCCTCTCATTGGGGAATCTTGGATAGATATGCTAATAAGTAAAACCTATAAGGTTATACCCAATGTTGGGGGGACACACACACTCGGTGGCGTGCATCTCAATGCATATGACCTGGACATGTGCACCTAAGGATCCTTAAAATAAATACCAAGGTAAAATCCCTTTTCCCCTTCTAACCGTGTTTGACTCTTGATTTTAACACCAGGAAAAGGCATCAATTCACTACATATGTAAAAATAGTTCCAAATATATACGTGTATATATAGACATATGTATATATGTGCATGTATGTATATCATAGAATCATAAAATGGTTTGGGTTGGAAAGGACCTTAAAGACCGTCTCGTTCCAACCCTGTGCCATGGACAGAGACACCATTCCCTAGACCAGGTGGCTCAGACCCCCATCCAGCCTGGCCTTTGAGCACCTCCAGGGAAGGGTATGTGAACGGTGGCTGTGGATGTGCATGGATGTGTGCATATACGTGTGCATGTATACCTGTTTGAGGATACACACACATACATTAATGGAGATATATTTTTATACGTGTATAAATCCAAACTAATGGAATTACTAGAAGTAAATAAAAGTTACTTTACTACAAGGATAATCTGGATGCAAAAATAAATGTCTGTAAACTCTAAATGAATCTTAAAAAACGAAGTATTTCCATCCATGTAAAGATGTTTTTGATGCATCCAGTAGATAAAAAAATTAAGACTGTTAAGTATTTTTAGGATCGTGATGGATGAAATTGCTGAAGAGATTATATGATTTGGTTCCAAGCAGCAATGGTAGACTGGATTTGGTGCCCTTGGTCTGTTTCTCAATTTTTCTGTAGCGGTTGTTTATGTTGTAAAGCTTAGAGAGATGCAAGTCTTGAAAATTTTCAGTGAGCTCTACTTTTGGAGCTTCACAAAGAATAGATTGGTTGAATTTTCTTAAAATTTTGCCTTCAGACTGAGGTGGAAGGCAAGAACATCTGTTCTAAACAATTATTCTAATTAGAATAAAGCAGTCAGAATTAATCAACGAGAAAGGACCCAGTAAGTTGTTGTTATTGTAGCACATATTTTTCAGATTTGTTCTTATATATATATGAATGTATTGCCTTTTTGAAATAAGGTGAGAAATAATATAAATTTTCAATGGTTTAGCTTTACTTAGTTTTTAACAGATCTGCCCACATTATTAAAAATTGGTCAAAGTTCATCAGTATGGTTGACTTCAGAATTACATACAGATAGCACTCTCAAGTTCAAGCACCAAATATTTCAAATCAGTGGAATATACTAAGTTGATGTCGCTAAATTCTTATGTGTTTATTATTTTCCAGAGTGCATTAGAACTAAAACACATTGTTATGATTGTCATATTTTGGCTTCAGAATCATGACTTTTTTTAGTTCAAGCATTATAACTCTACTGGTTTGGACTATCCCCAATGCTTTTTTTTTCAGCACCAGTAAGCTTCTGATAATAACTTTCCAAAGCCAATACATTTATGATTTCACTGTGATTCTCAACCTGAGATGTCATAAAACTAAAGGTTTTGGTGGCTTGTGTTCCTGTTTGTTTAAATCACTTTCATTTAGAAGTTGAACTGCAAATAGAATGAGAACAGGCTTTCTTAAGCTTTCCAAGACTATTCCTCAATCCATCTTAAAAATTATTAAAAAATACCCTGTTTTCATTATCTGACAACATTTTGTTCTTGCATCAGTCCTAGATAACGTAGACCAAAGGTAGTAACTATAAAAGGTCAGAGAATTTTACAGAAATTAAGTTGTCATTTAAGGCAGCTGAGATTTATTTTCTGAATTTGAGGCAGCAGTTATTATTATTATTAATAATAATAATTATAATAATATGAATATTATAACTGTTATTCTAATTAATGTTATTGTTGTTGTTCTATTGTTGCTGTTATCATTATTATTATTAACATTATTCCTGTTGTAATTGAACTGGAAAATATTTGTAGAAATTGTCAAATAAACATAATTACTGCCAAAAATTTGTCCTAGTGCATGGTCAGTTCTATTAGATTAATTTAAAATTAGCTATCAGTGGCAGAGTGTTTTCCCAAAGGGATTTTTCACAAATTCTGTTCATTTTTATATTAATGATTAGTATGTGTGGTACATATCTGTAGCAATTGCTGGTTAAACTGCAGCTTGTACCAGAAACATAACTTTTTGCAGAAGGCTTCATTCTCTTGCTGCTCATTTTCTTCTGGAGTAATTGAAAAATCTATTGAGTATTTTGTTAAGGCAATGTGTTCCCTCCCAAAGAGGGACAGACAGCTCAATTTGTTTCTGAACAATGCTCTGCTGTTTGACTCCTCTGTTTATATCTGACCTAATGCCTTATAACTCTGGTACCTGGCATATATTGTGTTAACTAGTACATGTAGCTTTTTTATTCAGTATGTGCAGCTTGGCAAATCTAGAGACTGGCCCATATACAACAGCTTCAAAACAGCAAATCCTTATTGTCCATCTTCCACCTCTGTCTGGGAAAAACTCTCAGTCCAAAAAGATTTCAATGCCACCATTTATTACAAGTCACAGAGATATAAACAAATTATTAAAACGAGGCATATGCATCATTTAAAAGAACTAGGGAAGGGCAATCTGTCTTCATCCCCTGCAAGAAGAAAAGGCTGTTTTATTTTAAAAGGAATGCAAGGCATTAGAAATCACTTGCTATTTACCAGAGCTGTAGCTATAAACTATCACAGTGTTGAAGGATACACTTTTAAAATAATTTCAGTACTAAACATTGAGATCAAGGTCTAGAGTAATTGCAAAAATAATACAACTAATGACTGCAATTCTTGAAACTAGGCACCTAGGTTGTAAACCAGCAAGAAAATTAAGAATAACCAATGTGGCTGAGACTAAGGAATCTCTGAAGACATCATCCTCAGCTACCCAACATGATGCACTAAGAACAGAATTTTTTCTGAATTTCCCCTTCCCTTTTTAGCTCAAACATCAGGTCTTACATGTTAAGTGTATTTTACCTTAAAAAGCTATAAGAAAAAGAGTAGAAATAGTCTGACGATCAGGTAGGGGTCCACATATTTCTTTTCTGGCAGGGCAATTGCCAGGATTCTTTCATTTATCTGGATCCCTAGGTTGTGTAGTGCCCCACCTTCAAAGAGTCAGAATAGTTTTCTTCTTAAAATTTCTATATACCTTCATTTTCTATAACCACCAAAGCTCAAATATTCTTAACAGCATGTCTGTTAGAACACTTTTCAGAAAATATAAGGATGGGTTTGAATTCCCTCAGGTTGGAATTGAAATAAAATTTCTTACTTTTTAAAATTAATTTAATTACTACACTTCTGCTATGCAAATAGTTGGGGGAAGGTCAATATCACAGTAAAACAAGGTGAAAGCAATGGTTTATGCTGAAACGTATTCGGAGGCACTCACAATAAACTTTATTTCCTCATGGACATACAAATTTGGATATTTCTTTTTCTTGGCCCAGAACTGCAGTTGGATTTTAAGCAAGAACACCATAGCCCAGGATGCTCCTGTGCTGGCAAGAACGGGGAGGGAAAGTGGAAGACGAATTGGAAAGTGTTTGATGAGAATGAAGTGCAGGGCTGCAATATGAATTTATTATGTTATGGTACTGAACTGAGAGCAGACCTGAAACTGTCTTAGGTATTGGATTAGGCACTTTAGGTCCTTTCCTACAAACCTGTGGAGGTATGCCAACAACTGCAGTTTAGCTCTGTCAGCTTTAGAATTTAACCATATATCTGATGATTAATTATTTTCCTTACGGGTAAAATCAGACTACTCTAGTAGCCTTTGGTTGTTGTTTTAAAACAATTTTACAAACTGATGCAATAAATCTTCTGTACTAGCGTCTGCAAATAAAAATGGCATTATATAGTCAAGTGGTCAGAACATATGGAGATTTGCTTTGGATGTCCTCATTCCAGCATGATTAGAAGGGTGAAACACTACAAAGGCAATGGTGATGTTTCAGTAATTTGCAAATCATTGCTTTCACAGTAGCTGGAATACAGTAATGTTATAAAAAAAAATTTATTAAGCCAAGTTTTCTTGGAGAGCAGAAAAGAGAGCAGTAATAAAATAGTTAAACAGGGAGGAATACTTGCAGATTTAAACACCTGTCTAGCTTACAAATGTATACTCAAGTGCTAATACTCGTGTGGATTAAGTTGCCATTGAGTATTCTGAAATCATGCTACAAATCAGTGCAAGGTGTGCAGCCAGAGATTTTTTTTTTAATGAGAGAAGATGTTGTTACTGGGAGAAAAAAAAAATGGTTCAGAATGACTGCTCTGGAATTTATTTAATTATTTAATTCGGTGGAATATAAAGGCAGTTGGTTCCTGTGGAGCAGAAGAGAAAGATAACAAAGCCATTTCATTTGCCTTGTGTTATGGAAAGAGAGAAGAAGAAGGGCAGGGGAGGAGTAAGTATTTTAGAAATTCAGTGGAATTTTATTCTGCAATTGATCCTCTAAAAGTTGCTCTTGCTCATAACAGTATGTACTCATACCCTGTGGATATGAAACCACAGCCACAAATTTCAATGGATTTTATTGGCACAATTACTTCATTATGTTGCCTACATCATGGCAAATTTTTTCAGGAAGAAGAAAGATACATAAAATCTTGCAGAGAAGGTACTCTGCACCGACTTTGTTTTGCTTGGTCATAATTCCATGGGATGCTGACATTTCTCACTGTGGTTGAGTTTTACATGACATGTGAAGTAAAACACACTAGACTTACATAACTATTTCAGAATCTAATTCCTTTCATTGTCTTTGGGGTGATTCAGATTTCTTTTTCTATCTGAATCATAAAGGTGTCTCAAAAAAGATGCCAGAGATGGGCTTTTATTTTGGGAAGAAATATTTGTTTTCCCCACATCCTAATAATCATATCAAAGAGATTGCAGGTGCTGTTCACCCTCTTCTCGTCAAAGGTTGGAACTAACTCAGGTCAAAATTTCAACTCCATGAACTCAGTGGGAAAACTCCCGCAGATTCTGCTGAGGTCAGGAAGGGTAACATTAGATAATTGTCACTTTTCTGTCTTCCCTTTGGCCTCAATAAAATAGGTTGAAATGATTCTGACTCAGATTTACAGATGTATGGTTTTCAAGCTCAAAAAAGTTGTTGAATGAAAGCCGAGACACATATTCTTTAAATGACTGCAGCATGTTTGGGATATAGTTAAGTTACAGGGTGTGTACAGCAGGGAAAAACACTGACTAGATTAAGAACTGTTTACTCTGCAAACCCTAGGCAACATCCCCAGTTTTTAGAGTTATATGTGAGAGATACGGGATTTCTCTGAACTAACAAGATGTAAATCAAATAATAGCAAGAAGACATGTAACACTAACACAAACTTCTAATATGTGAGGATTTTTTCTCATTTATTTGGATGGATAAATTACCCTTTACACTACCATTTTCACTGAAGTAGAATGGAGATTCTAACTGTGTTGGCTGCTGAACCAGCTATGGAGTAATCAAGCTAAGGAGGAAATGGAGGCAGTGGGGCTAAAAGTCATGAGGTGTCAGTCAGCATCATGCAGACAAATAAGGGCAAAACAGAACCAATGCTGGGGATTAAAAGTGTTGTGTCCTAGAGCATATGCAGATGTTAACAAACAAAGAAACCCAAGTCTTACACTAATGTACATTGACTTATATATTTCCTATTAAGTGGTGCCATTTTTCCAAAGCAAAACTATTTGCCTTTTCAATTCAAACAAAACAGATTGGCTGAAGTTAAAATAAATCAGATTTTGACTGTACTGTCAGGTATTTACCAGGCAGTTTTCTGACTGAGAAAATTTGAAATTTTCACAAAAGATATCTGATTTGACACTAATTTCATGTTTTTTGTTTCTGCTCATGTTAATAAATGATGATTTTAATCTATCCAGAGGTTTGGTCTCAGAACAGGACAGAGTTTTGGTGAAAAAATAATCAAACAACCAAAAAACTTAATCTTAACTGTTTAAAGGATACGATTATATTAAATAGCCCTTAAGGGGAACAAAAGCAAAAGAAAGATTTTTTCAATGCAGAAGTTTGGAACAACAATACAACATTGGAAAAATGAATTTTGCATAGAAAAAAGGCACAGCTAATTTCTCAAATAACAAGCAAGATATAAAATACAGAATTCAACTTTCTTAAATGAATTGCTACAAGAAATCTGTGTACTATCTGGGCATTAGACCAGAGCAATTTGTGTGTGGTCGTTTGAATGAAAAAACAATATGCAGCTCTAATAGAAGGAAGGGGAATTTGGCCTGTAGAATCATTGGTTACTAGTCAAAACAGAGATTTAAGAAAATATAGACTTGTCTTTATTCTAATATGTAGTTTTGGAGTAAATCAAGGAGTGGTCTGTTTGGATTAGATTTTGCTGAATGCCCCTGTTTACTTGTACTAAGTGCTGCTGAAGAAATAGAAGAAGACATAGACCAGACATTCTATAATTTAAACAGTCTGATAACAGAAAACATACAGTATGCTAAGGGGAAGTGTCTGTTGATTTTGATTTACATTTCATTCATTTACTAACTTAAATAGATTTTAAGCCACCTGCATTAATTTGAACATATTTGACTAAGAGTTGGCCAAAGACCAGAATAGCTGCAGAAGCAGCACAAGAGAAGGAAAGTCATGTGGTAGAGCTAGAAATAAGGTGAAATTTAGGAGTACAAATGAATTAATTCAAGGTCTTAAGGCTAAGAAAAATTAAATTCATGGCACAGGAACTGTTTAATCAGGAATTATATGTAAGTGCTACATAAATGACGGATCAAAGCATAAGGCTTAGGGTGCACACACAGGCATCTATGCAGAAGGCAACATGGTGCCCTAAAGAGTGTGAGCCTGGCCCCTAAACAAGGCAAAATCCTGAATGAAATCCACTGACTCTCCAGACACAGCATGGGGAGAATTAGAGTTATCAGGATGATGACCCAGAACTTGTTCTTAAGCAGAGATGTGTTTAGTGCAGAGCTGCAGCTGCACTCCGCTTCATCCCCGGAAGACTCAGATTCAGGCTTGTCTGTCTGCTCAGCACCAATCCTCTGATAGCTCATGTGGGAAAGGCAATGTTTAGAACAGACTTCATCTTACCTGCTGAAAGTGAAAGATCAAAACATAGTTAACGCCAGACAGCTTGAGAGAAAGTGTGACTGTACTCCTTGTTTAAGGAGAGGAACTTGGTAGTTTAACTTAGTACAAAGCTCTCCTAGTTATGGTACTGAGCTGACCTGGGCTGGGATCCCAGATGTTGGGACTGCAGCCTGGAAGGAGACATGCATTCCACCCACACCCTGATAGCACAAACATTAGCAGAGGGTCTGTGTTTCTCCAGGGTTAATGCCTTACCACAGGAATACAATCTGTTTTCCATCTGTCTCTCCTAACTCCTCTCTCCACCAGTGAATCCTGGAGCAACTTCAGCAGTAGGCATGTGGAGTGTGCTTCCTTCCCTAAAGCACAGAGTGATTAGGGCACTGTGCTGAGAGAGATGGGTTTGAATCCCTATAAACAGGTTAAAATATTATAGCAGTCTTTTTTCATCCAAATCCTGGGAATGGAAGCCAAGAGTAACATCAAAGCAGTATCATTTCCTTCCTATGCTTAGCAAAACTTCTAGTAACATGATGGGCATGCAGTGTTCATACAGTCCTCAGTTTGATCTTGTTGCCAGCAAGGAAGACATATGCTAATTTTAGTGGATTCAGTTGTCTGTCACTCAAATTTACTTATTTTGAGTCTGGTTGGGAAAAAAAAATGTCCCTTGGGAATTCTTTGACTTTCTTCTCTTCTGAATGGATTATATAGCAAATAATTTTACTTGGTTTTGTCCCATATTAAGAAACACAATATTTTCTTCTTTTCTGGATGCACAATACTCTCCAGGCCCATTCCACCCCCCCTATTCCGACCTCTTTCATTTTCGAAACATTTTTCTACTTGTACTGAACTCCCTGTGTAACGCTTCCCTTGTTGCAGCACACTGGTGGAACGTACAGTCCTGTTCCAGATACAAATGTTTGGCATGATGTTCCCAGCTTGGAGTCAACTGTTTATGACTTTCCTCAACAGCATGACAGCACTCTGTGACTAAATATGCTCAGATTTCTCTCTGTTCTGCTTTAGTTTATGTTGACTGAAAATATGACAATTAAATTCACCTACTTGGAACCTCACCAAAATAAATCATCTCTATTTTGTTTGAAGTTGTGGCTCTCAGTACAAGCCAATAAACTCCTAAGGAAAAAAGCTACAATAAGTAATAGGCAAGAATTTTTCTACATGCAAAATGAAGGTAGAATCAAAGAGGAGGACAACACTGGGCTGGTGCTGTGTCAATGTGCTGCAACAGAATTTTCATTTATTACCAACAAACTATAACTCTCTGCAAGTATCTGAAAGGAAATTATAGTAAGGTGGAGGTCTGTCTCTTCTTTCAAGTAACAAGCATAGGCAAAAAGAGGAAATGGCCTCAAATTGCACCGGGGGAGGTTTAGATTGGATATTAGGGAAAAGAATTTCACCCAAAGGTTTGTCAAGTACAGGAACAGGCTGCCCGGGAAAGTGGGTGAGTCATCTACCCTGGAGATATTTAAAAATGTGAAGATGGGGAACTTAGGGATATGATTTAGTGATGACTTGGTAGTGCTGGGTTAACTGATTGACTTGATGATTTTAGAGGTCTTTTCTAACCTTAATAATTCCATGTCAATTGCAATAAGATTATTCTTAAGTTGTATGAATTTTGTTACCCTGAAGTTAATTACTGTAAAATATGATAGAAATTTTATCGGTCCTATTCACAAACTAACATTTTCAAAAAGTTTCATGTAGTAAAAGATGGACAGAAGAAGGAAAGGGAAAGAGCTAGGAAAAGAAGAAAATCCTCTTTATTCTGTAAGTCAGACTTCAAAATAATCACATTGTTCCTAAATTTGTCTGAAAATATTTCCATGGATAGATAGCTTCTGTTTTCAGAGGAAGATATCTATTTACCATGTTACAGTATATACAGCACTGTGGCTGACAGAGTTTTTCTCTTCTTTGTATTGAGCATTTAGATAGTCAGTAGAACACAGAAATATGTAACATAATGATTTTGTTTCTTGAGGGTGGTTTGGACACTGATACAGTGTGTAGGAATCTGGCTTCCTTCCTTTAGTGTAGGGAAATGGTTTGTTTGTACAAAGTATAACTGTAGCAAAGTAAAACATTTAAAACAAATGAAAATTTATCTTAAAAATCCCAGAAATATTTCAGTAGAGGTTACTGCAGGAGAATAATGAAGTGACTATTCTTCACCTACACAACACACAGTACCACCCATAGAACAAGCTGCCCTATAAACAAGAGCCAGCTGCTGTCTGTTGTTTTACATTAATTATAAACTTTGTAAGGACAAAGGGTGATATAATCAAATCCTCAAATCTTTTAATGGAAAGTTTTTGCTGGTTTTAAGTCAAGTGCTGGTTTTAGATCAAGTACTTGTTTGTTTGGATGCAGTTAATTTGACTGGACTCATAAGATGAATCTTCCCCTTTTTTTTCTAAAATGTTTGAGATTCAAGATTGAGAGGCAAAGGTGATAGCAGAAGCACAGTCTAGCAGTTAAAGTCTGAAAGCCAGGGCATAGAGGCTCAGATTTTAAAGCTTTATGATTTTCAGACATTCCTCCCCAGGAAATATTCCAAGGTGAGCATCCAAAAGTTAACTGTCACACTCCTGAAAGACTTGTCTTTGGTTTCAGGTTCCAAGCTTTGTCTTACTGCAGTTAAAGCTTAATTTGAAAACTGATTGTTTGCTACTTCTCTTCTTCAATGAAAATTATTGAAGTGGGCAAAACACCCTTAGTTAATTGCTATTTACAAAATGTTTCTTTTATTAAGGAAGCTTATGTAAAAGCAAATGGCAAGACTGAAGAATTTGTCTAGTATCAAATTTGATATTACAATTAGGCTGATATAAAAGAATAGGTTTACTGTGGAAAAGAAACACCTGAAAGTAGGTCCAGGAACAAAGAACAGCCATAGCCAGGAAGCCTATTTGAAAGTCTCTACAGGACTTGCAGTGTCTCAGGATAGACGGACAAAGCTTGTTTCACACTAAGATTTTTTAAGATATACTCTCAGGTTTCAGTTCCTTCCTCTCCTGCTCCACAGGCCAGTAATTGCCTGATCCAAATGGCAGAGGGATCAGACAGGGAAAACGGTGCCAAGGGCTGGATCTCCCGAGGTCACACACCCGCCACCAGCTGTGCAATCAGGCTGCCTTTTCACCACTCTGGCTTGAGCTGTTTCCCATATGGCAGCACCCATCTGCATTGCAGGGGGTGGGTGGCTGCTTGTGGACCTTTCCTGGAAAATCAAATAAGTCCTCCTGGAAGAGCTGAGAGATGTTCCTGTGTGTTAGTAAGAGAAGGAAAAAGAACACACTACCTATCTTATCGACTTCTTGGGGAAACACCATAACTAAGATTATTACAAAGGCAAGGAAATCCTTTTCTCTTGATATGGTCCCAGGCCAGTATTTCAGGGAGAAGAAAATAAAAATCAAACCTGCTAGAAGGGAGAGTGCAGGAGCAGACTCCTCATAATGACTCTGGGATTTAAAAAATACTCATCTTTTGTGTTTACTTGCTCTGGGTAATTAGAGAACAAAGTTAGGTTGGGAATCTCACAGGGTTCACTGTTTTGGCATCAAGGTCTCCACAGTCAGCACAGAGAGATTCTGGGCATCTAATATGAGATTTGTTAGTCCTTTTCAAGGGCTAGAGTCCTGGCAGGGCTTGACCTTTGAACTTTTCTCTTTCTCTTCCTGATTGAACTTACAGAGGTAGAAATTTTGACCTGTCAAGAAGTAGATTCTGCCGTGCAAGAGAAAGTGATACAGCTATCAACTTCATGACAAATGGCAGTGATTAAATCCTAGCAGGCCATCTGTGACTAATTTATGGCATCACATGTGCACAGGAGGCAGAAGCAAGTAGGCAGTTCAGTAGGGAAAGGACCTGTAATAGTCTCTCTATAGGGACTTCAAAGGTTAATTGATTAGGGAAACGAAAAATTACAGATTGTAAGAGTTGGGTTTTAACAACAAAACAAAAAGAAATTCTTATTAAAGGGAAGGAAGGAAGGAAGGAAGGAAGGAAGGAAGGAAGGGAGGGAGGAAGGAAGGAAGGAAGGGAGGGAGGAAGGAAGGAAGGGAGGGAGGGAGGAAGGAAGGGAGAGAGGGAGGGAGAGAAGATTTAGCTACAAATGAAAAGTATTTTTATCCTTAAACTACCACATTGTTTGCTTGCTTAGAACATTTTTAAAAGGCAAAGATGTATTTTCAGTGAAAATATTTTCTTCCATTATAGTAACCAGTAAGAAAATATTGAACATCTGTAATAGCTATAATGTAATACACCCTGTAGAACACAAAATATGTACTTGAAATGAGCATGGAACAGTGAGCACAGCCTGATACTACTCAGCAGGGAGCACCTAAACAAACTAAGGTCAAACCCCCTCTTCCTTGATTTTGCAACAGGTTGACACTGTCTTCAAGAACAAGTCTAAATTTCTGCTTGTGACCTGAATAAGCTGATTAAATTTGCTCTGTAAGTGGAAGGATGTGAGGCAGCCCTGTGATGGCAGCAGTTTGATCTTTGGTCTGATTCAAGCCCGTCCAAGCAGGGCCCAGAAGCTGCTCAAGCCAAATTGCAGCAGTGGGGTATTTCCTCAGATGAGGAGAGCATCATACCTGGCTGCCTCTGACTCCCCAAACAGGCACCCATTAATATTTAGGGACAATGTTGGGAGAGTATTTAGAACGATTCACATGTTTTGGAACCTTAATGATTCTGCTGTAATGCTCCTGGCCCATGGTTATGTGCTTCCTTCTGTGACAAAACCTGCACAATATTAATATAGTCACTTAAAATCAAAATATTTAATATTATTCTTTTACAGTACTGAAAATGTAGTCAGTAATATTGGAAAAAGAATTCTGAAGACAACAAAGCCCAAAATTGTTTAAAAAAAAAAGCAAAACAGCTTTAACAGCAGTATTTTGGTTGCCTGCTGCATTGGTTTGTTTATTTTTCTATGATCACTGAATTTGCTTGAAAGAATGAGAATGCTTATTTAAAAATAATTTTCTTTAGCAGTATTCAGTATATTTCCCAGGTCCCTAAGCATGAATTAGAAACAGATTTCATATAAAATATGACTGTAGTGAAGAGTTAAAGCAATGACAATTGTGATTGTTAATTCTTTTGGTTGTTTACTGGCCAGAAAGAAAACCTTTCATTCAAACAAATGATCATAATCTAAATTAATTCTGTTAGCTTATATTGTGCCCAGAAAACTGGACTGCGAGTGAGAGCAAGGGATTCAAGAAAGCTCCATCTCATAGTCCTGGAAAAGAGATGTGTTTATAGGTTTCCATGCAATGGTCATCTGAGTGTAGTAGACTACTCCAAAACATGACAGCTTTACCACAGATCCAGGAAGTGTCTAAGTGGGGGGTTAATGAGGAGTAGGTGTTCTACTCCGCCTCTCTCTGTCTCTCTCTCTTGTGCCTTCTCTCCATAGACAAACCCTAGACCAAAACCATGCAGTGAGGTTCAGACAGATTGACCCAAGTCCATGCTGATGAAAAAACATGTTCCTCTTCTAAAATCGTAAGATTTGCCCACTAGTCAATAAATACATGCTGAAAGAAACAACAACAACAAAAACAACAACAACAAAGCCCAAAATACCCTTCTGAAATGCTTCTGTTGTTTTAAAAGTTTTAATTTTTTTTTTTTTTATTTCCCTGGTTTTCAGAGTCAGGAAAAATTAGAAAGCTTTTCTAAGAAATGGAACCAAAGATGTCATCCTGATGTAGTGGGTGGTTTCAAAAAGTTGAGACACAAGAAAAATGTCTTGGATGATCTCAAACATAGAATGGTTATTGTCATTGCTATATTAAATATAAGCATTCAAATATCAAATTATAAACCAGAGAAAGAGGAACGGAATTTTTTGAACATCCCAGGAATTAACATTTTCGCTCTGTCTCTAGTGAAATTTAATTACTTTACTGATTCTATTATATATTTCTTTTTGCAGATAAAAAGCTATTTTTAATGAAGCTTCTTTTTGGTGCTTTTTTAATGCCTCATTTGAGGGATGTGTGGTTAAGGTGATCATTGATTCTTGCTCCCTAACTGGCTAAGCTGCTCTGATTTAATCAGAAAATAGGTTGCACTGGTTTTTGGCTGGTGTAGAATTAGGTAAAAGCCATTACTTTTACCTTTTGTGGTATATGATCTGGTTGCAATATTGACTTTTCAGAGATGGGTAAATGCCACAGGAAAATACCTTTTTACAGAGAGGATTCAAAGAGCTCTAGGCATGGTGTTTAGGCAGATAATGTCTGTTTGAGTAACGTTTTCCCTGAAGTGTGGGCTGGTTCAGGAAAGTATTTGCTTTCCTGATAAGAAGCCTTTGGACATTTTCCCAGGTAGTGGAACTAATTCATATGATACATTCGTATACTCTTACAATCAAATTTTGATATCTTAACCTACCTTTCAAAAAATGCTGTGTTTTAACTTTCCACTCCTTAGCCTGCAGGTGAGATTAATTTCATCATGCTTTCTGCTGTGGCAGGTCCTACAGAACCTCTCATCTCCAGGGTGTTTTTTTCACAGCAGAAGTATTTGAAAATATTGTTTGTAGTAAAATAACACATAGAAAACAAACAACATGATTTGAAGCTTAATCTTCAGGTGCTCTTTAAAGAAACTAAAACCAAATGCATTTCTAATATAATATTTTACTTATTTACATTGGAAACAGCTATAGGGGGTTGGGGTTTGCCAGTGATGTACATATGAGAAAGTGTTATTTCTCTGCATATGGATCCTGTTCTACTAAACAATAAATACAACTGTGAAGATCAGAACAGCAGCTTTATGTATATACAGAAGAAGTAATAGGCTCATCAGCATTGATCTGCTTGTGCTTATCCAATTTTCCTGCTGGAGGGGAAAATAAAGGATAAAAAACTCTTCTACCTACAGAGAATAAATACAGAATTTCTTGCATAAGCACATAGTCGGTTACCTCTTGACTGCTAGTCATAAACCATAGTTCCTTTCTTTGTCTTCCTTCTGAGTTATAGGTTAACAAATCATGATTTTGGCCTGCAGACTGCATGCTATCTGCTTTCACTGACCCTGCTTTCACTGCCTCACTCTTCCTTCTCTGTGTTGTTTCAGTGCTGCATGTTTCAAAAATATACTTTCCTCTGCTCTTTTATTTTTCTCCAGGTTGCCTCAAAACCAGTTCTAATACAAATTGTCTTGCAAAATCATGTTTACATATATAATTTCCAGGATTTATACCAGAAATACAGAGAAAAATTTGTTTTCACAGTTTTTAAAAAACACAATAAAGAGTGATGGTGAAATGTCAATCCAAATTCAGACCAGCATGGCAAAAATAAAGAAAAGGACACATTTAAATCACTTTATGTGGCTCCTTCATCTATACAGAGAAATAGAGATCACAAGAGGACAATTGAGGCATTCAGGTTATACACACAAAGAAATTTAAAAAGAAAATGATGACAAAAATGAAAGACAGAAAGTAAATTCTGAAATTAATTATGCATCACTCCTCTGTTCCTTTCAAGCTTACGCTCATCATGTCTTCTCTTATGACTGACCTTATATTTGGGCATTAAAATAAGTGCTGTAAGCTCACATCTGAATTAATTTAGGCCACAAATTTCAAATTCAGCCTGTCCTGACATTTGTGTTTCTTCACATTTGAAAGAATGGACCTTGAGAACTCACTGCTTGAATCAGAACTTTCTTAATTTGACTGTCAGAACAAAAATTACTTTTATTCAAGCTACAGAGGATTACTAAAGCTCTACTTTAAATCTCACATTTACCTCAATTAGTGTGCTTGAGGAGCGTGGTTGCATTTAGTACAGTTAGGGAGAAGGGGATACAGATTCTCTCCTCTAAGGTCAGTTAGGGTCAAGTCAGCTCAAGTAAAACTCAGCTGTTTGGACTGATTTTAAACTTTTTTATATTTTTTTTTCTTCTTCCTGGATCATATGATTTAATAAATCAGCTGTAAAAACTTGCATATTCCTCTTCCCTTTTGTTGAACTTCAATTGCTTCTGACATGCACTTGATAAACACAGCAGAAAGTGTTGACATATTGTAAACCAGATCAGGGCCAGTTGATACAATGAACATTCCCTGCATTGTGAATTCCATTTGCGTGGAGCAACCACTTTAGGGATTGAGGGGTTATTTCTCACTGTCCAAATGATGGATGGAAGATATCAAACAGCTGAAGTGCCTTTGCACAATGACTCAAGTAGTCAAGCATGACAAATAAATGAGTATTTTATATTTAATAAACTCTCCCTAGCAAAAAAAAAAAAAACAACAACAAACAACCAAAAACAAAACAAAAAAAAAGAAATGCACCTTTGATATTTAAGGAGGTAGAAGCCATAACAGCTCAATTTCCTTGGATAGTATTTCTAGCATCGCTTAAGGACTTAATTAATATTATCTGTCACTGTAGGGTGCACTTGTTTAAAAGCATCCAGATTGATTTGAATTGACAGGTTTAATTATGGTTAGAAATTGAAATAAATGGTTGCAATGGTCTGAACATAGAAGTAGCAACAGGTAGTGGGGAAAAAGTGATGAGTGATAAAGGCAAAAAAAAAAAAAAAAAGTCTGGAAACAAGTAGCCCATCAAGAAAGACAAACAAAACAGAAAAGTAAAGAACCAGACAATGATAGCAAGGACAACTGACAGAATGAGCCCAAGCCATCAGATTTCTTGTTTGGTAGGTTTGGGTTATTTATTTGTGAAAACAGAGTGAGTTATTTTACTAAAATCAGTTAGTTTAGTATTTAGCCCAGAGACGAGAGACAGCTGTGGTGTAAATTGAGACAAGTTGTAGAGCAAAAGGGTAAGTATGAGGGCTGGTAACAGGGGAATTAAGACAACTTGCTTATAGGCACAGGGAAAAAAAGTCAATAGCACAATTAACAGGAAGTAATGTCCCTTTTCTTTATTTTAAGGAAATTAAAAAAATAAAAAAACCCCACAAGATCAGATCCAGCTAAGTTTGCTGGTTTTTATGGATCCATATTCTAACAGTTATGTATTTCTTGGGCAGCCTTCAGGCAGGCAGAAAGCAGTCAGTTCCTTAGACAAGTAAAGGTGGGAAAAGCAAGGGTTTATGCTTCCCTGGTTTCTGGGAGAAGAGGCTGTCTGGGATTATTCCAGTTATAAGGAAAAGTTGTGGGTCAAGTCAAAGCAAGCTGTTTTCCTTTCTCCTGAGCACTGCAGCTGAGCTGGGATGGTGTCCATGGCTATGTGATCACAGGAGGTTTGGTTGTGGCCCTTCAGCTCTGGCAAGAAGGGAAGAGGCAAAGGCAAGCACTGACCTTAGCCAGGCACACAGACAGCACCATCTCAGCAGTTTCTTGCTGCAGCCAACATCTTCTCTTGGTCATTTCATCAAGCTGCAATATTGATGGTAATATCAAAGGGGTCAAAATAAAATCCTGTGGGACAGTTGTACATTTTTGTCAATGCTGCTGAGAAACACTGAGCCAGGACTGTATCTTACAGTTAAAATTTATGTGACTGCTCTCAGTGAAAACACTAATGAGAACATCATCATTGCTGAAGTTTCATTGAGGGACGTACTTGAATCTTGTTTCTTTTCCCTCAAAAGCTACTAATAACAAAATGTCACAACACAATTGTAAAATGCATATCTTTTAAAAAGGCAGCAGGAAGTGGGCTCAGAAATAAATTGCAATGTGATTAAAAAAAAAAATTAGAAAAACTTCTCCACCCAACTGCTGCAGAAGAGAGGAAAAAATGTGTTGCAAGATCTGTGTAAGAATATCTTGGCAAACAAGGAAAAGTTTGGGATTCATTTCTTCCCTGAATGGAAAAAAGAAGGAGCATTTTTGGACAGGGCTGTTTTCTTAGGATACCAAACTGTGAGAAAGCAGAATGAAGAACACAGAAACAGTCAAGGAAGCACTCAGTGAAAAGAAAGGGTGCTGTTTATTCTCCAGTTTCACAAGAAAAAATACCTTGAAAAACTCTGTAAAATAGGTATGGTCAGGTCGTAGATGTAAGTGCAGTTCTTGATGTTTCCTTTAAAAAGTAACTTTACATTGTGCTTCTACTGCAGATAACACAACAGAAATTAGTCTCCTAGAAAATACTGTCCCAACCATTTAATGGTGCCCCAACAAATGCAATAGTATTGCACAGGGTTTTCAAAGGAGCTTCCTGAAGAGAACAGAGCAGAAAGTTACATTTTGTTTCAATATGGTAGAAAAATTCCAGATACATGACAGTAAGCTGGAACAGGATTTTGGCCAGAAATTCTCAGAAACTGTAAGACAGAAAATATTCCCTTTTCATGGAAAAAAAAAAAAAAAAGAAAGAGAGAGAGAATCAACACTTGTATCCTACTATAAGCCAATATACAAAGATTAATTAGCACCCTAAGAAGGTGACAATAGTTAGTGTCATCCCACCCAAAGGCCATAGGGGATGCACATACACTTCAGACTCTTGTTTGATACACCAGCTTTTCTTGGGTGAAGTGATGGAGCAGCTGTGCAGGCACAAACGACAAAATATATGGCTTGAAAAAGCCCCAAGAAACCAACACACTCCCTCAGGACCCCAAACACACTTTACATCTGACCTTGGGGCCTGGAGAGTCAGCAGACGCAGCGCCAGAGCGTTCCAGGAGAAAGGGAAGATGCAATGACACAGAAGGAATGTGGAAACTTGAAAATAGACTTGGCAACAAGTGAATAGCTGAAACTGGTGACCAAATGATGGATGGGTAATATAAAGTGACAATGAACAGAGAAAATTATTTCCCTGCGGAGCAGGCCTTTTTGAGCCTGTATCTGTGGCCTGTAATTTATTTTTGAATGTGATTCTGCAGTTAATCATTCAGTCCTGAGGCATCTGCATCAATTTGTGAGGCCTTTTCATGCACGTGTAGGGCTTTCTATGTAAATTTCATAGAACTTTCATGGGGTTTTTTTCTTCTCCTGGTGTTTATGCCACATTAAGGGCTAAGTCTTTCTTATTACACAGAGGTGGACAAAGGATGTTTTGCAGATTTCAGCTTCTCTTTTTTTAAAGTAACTGATTCTTACCAACCAAACCCACAGTCTATATATTAAAAACTTTTTGAAAAAAGGTTGTTTATTGATTCTGTGAACTGTATAACCAGATGAGGACAGGAGGGTCTAGAAAGAAAAAGTTTTCTAATCAGACTTTGTCTCCCTAAGTATTTTGAAGTCCAAATTTATCATTAAAATACCGATTTTTTTAAAAAACTGTGCTTGTACTTTAATTCCTTTTCAGCATTTGCTCCAAATAAGTTTTAAAGGAAACAGATGACAGTATCTTCCAGTAGACATCATCTTTGAATGTAGTTTTGGGTGTGATAATTCACTCCAAATCATTAACCTTGTGTTAGAAGAACTCTCTTTTCAAACGTGAAACTGCCTGAGCATGAAACTGTATGCTGAATCCTGTAGGAGACAAGCATTTTTGTGGAAGGCACATAGAACCTGCATCATGGCCAGTTCAGTGAGGAGCAGCACTCCAAAGGAAGGTGCTAGATATCTGCATGAATAGAAACACATTTTTATCTAGTGTCATCTGTTTCCATTAAAACTTATTTTGGAGCAAATGCTGTAATTTAGAAAACGAATGAGGAGATTTTATTAGTCTCTTGGATGCAATAATTCATTTATCTCTCATATAAATTAAATTTAATATTAGCTTGGTAAATTAGAAATAGGCTAAACACATAAAATACCTGTCTTTGCTAGGCCTTTTAAAACACATCAAGGGTAGAACTGAAATTATAGTAGCTGCCATAAAAAAACTTTAGTGCAGTGAGTCAGCAATTATGAGAGACAAGAAGATGATGTATCAGATACTCTTGGGTGGCATTGCTGAGAAATGCTGACTTTTTAATGATGATTGTGGTGCACACAGAGACATAGTGGAGCACAATTAGAAATGCTGTGCAGAATTGAAGGAGAGGGAGAAGCTGATAGGCAGGATATTCAGGTCACCAAATTTGTTATCCTGAGGAACTACATAGTGATGCCTAAACATTTGTTGTGCCCTTTCTTACCTTTTTTTATGCAGATGGTTGTAATCTCTTGGTGTCAAGTATTGCAATTGATGTTCTGGACCATGCTGTTAATTCCAAATCAAGACTTGTTACTCTTTCTGCTGCAAGAGGAGATTGTGTTACCAGTGCACATTGAAGGGGTACAGGCTCATTTTGATGATGCTGAGTGCAGGTTACCTGCTGCAGCAGAAGTAGCCTACCTGCAAATACCCAGCAGAAACAGCTTCACAGAGACTCTGGCAGTGGAAGACCTCCAGCTCCTGGCCCCAAAGGAGGGGTGAGTATGGGCTGCTCCTGTTATCTAGACATCATGCCCCAATCCAGCTGTGCTCTGGCCTCACTGACAGGAAAATGTCTCATGGAATAGATGGACTCAGCCCATAGCTGGGTGAGTGGCTTAATTTATGAAAGCTAATGGAGGTTCAATCCATAAGAGCTACTTTTCTATTTATTCAATAATTAAGTGTTAGCAGGTAAGGTGTAGGTTGGATATTAGAAAAAGGTTCTTCACCCAGACAACTCTGGAACAGTCTCCCTGGGGAAGTGGTCACAGCATCAGCCTGACAAAATTCCAGATGCATTTGGACAATGCTCTCAGGCACAGGGTGGGATTCTTGGGGATGGTGCTGTGCAGGGCTTGAAGTTGGGCTTGATGATCTTGTGGGTCCCTTCCAAAACAGCTTATACTGTGATTCTTTGGTATTCTTTTTAACTAAACATGAAGGTACAGTCTATGGCAATGCAATGGAGCAATGTTACCTGAATGGTCTTCTTATATCTTTGTAAGCATCCACTGTACACTACATGAACCTTCGGTCCCTTATTATGCAACGGCTCTTCCACAGTCATACAAGTTTATAGAAAAACACAATGGATTATCCAACCTGTCTTCTTGGTATTAAGAATTTGTTTCAGAAGGTTGTTTACTGTGTTGAGTTTTGTTTAGAGACAACAGGGCTTTCATCATTTCTCATAGCTATAAGTTAGTCACTCTTCATCTTTGTCAAAAAGGCAAATACATTTTTTTTCTAGTTCCCAACTTAGTGGATTTATGGTGTGATCTTATATCCAGTTCTCACACTGAACTTGTAGAGCCTTGATGGTTAAATCTGCCTTTCTCCCCCATCATACTCATAACACTCATTTGTAACACCATAACTCCAAGATTTGGGAGCATGTATATAAAACTCTGTGTACAGAGCTGCAGAGATCAGCAGGATCAGCCTTACTCTTGGGCCAGCAATGGACAGAAGCGGAATAAAATCTTTTGTCTCTTTATCCAGGAGATCGTAGCAGCTTAGGGTTGTTGATTGTTGGTTTAACCACTGTTACTGAAAACTAGTTTTTCTGTACATATAAGAAAAAGGAAGAAAAATAGAAGTCTACACAAGCTTTGTGAATCCAAGAGTATGTTTTATCCTTTAGGAAAAAAACTTTACTACTGTAGCGGGTTTTTAGCACTAGAACGCTTATTCATGCTGATTTGTGGTCTTACAACTTGGGCATCACAGCTTTTCTAATCTGACTGCAAAAATGCTGATGAGACACATTTCTGATTGCAAACACTACTAGTCTTGTTTTTGAAAGGCCAGATAATAAAACTATAATATTCTTTCTTGTCTATATAACAAAGGCATGGTTTATTACATTATCCATTTCCTGTTACTATCAATTTTTGTCAGTATAAACAAAATAAGAATTTAACATAATTATTATCTGCAAGACACTTAGGGATTGTCAAAATGTTTGCTCTTACAAGGAGTATTTCCAGCCACTATTTCTAGATCCTAACCTAATTGTTGAGCAACTTCTAATTGCTGTTACGACAAAAACCCCCGTGCATTAATGTGACAATTCTGATATATTGCAAACAGGTATCATTTTTTGCATGGGTCAGTGACAAAGTATCAGATTAGGAGGCAGTTGGAGCCCTGGTTTCAAGCTCAAACTTTTTCCCCCCTTGAGAGAGGGAGAGGTTATTACTCAGAAGCAGAGCTTGTAGCAGCATCAAGTTTTATATGTCACAGGCTTTTAGTTAATATGAAGTCATGAGGAAAAAATGTGTATTCAGTTTTCCTGGCTTTCCCCAAAGCACTGCACAGAGCAGCAGGTGCTGCATGTAACATGCACAAAATCAGTCATATGGCAGAATCCAGGCAGCAGATTGCAGACTCGAGGAACACAATGATCAGGACCCGTTGCTCTCCATTTGTCAGCCAGTGGAGAAGGGCATAAAGAATTCTAGCACTGATTTTTCAGCTTTAATCTTTTCAAAAGCCAATTCAAAAGCATACCATCTCTGTGATTATGACGCTTCTGATGTCCTAGGTGCTGGGAGCAGGCCTGTGGTCTCCCTTCTCGTCCTGTGTTACCAGCCCCAGCGTACCCCGCGCTGTGATTGAAGCTTCAGCACTATTTGTCCCCTAAAGAGCATGTTCACTCTGGCATCTATTGAAACACATCCTACCCTGCATATTTGGTTTGCAACCTACTCACTAATTGGCCTTTTTTTGATTATGATTTATAGAGGGTTTGCAGACAATGAACAACCCTTTCAAGAAGGGCCATGGGCAGATGTTTATTTATCATGATTCTTCTGACTCTGATGTTGTCTTTGAGAGCAATGTGAACCAAATTATTCTTCCACAACGTTGTTGTTTTTCTTCCCAAGAATCTGAGGAAATTAAAGTCCGGAGTATTGAAAATGTCCTTCAGACATTTTCAGAATGTCTGATAAAACTCCTTCAGACACATGCTGGACTTCACATGAAAAGCACAAAGGTCAAGCCACTGCTCACAAAAGACCTATATTCAAAATAGTCTGGCTTCAGCAGCAAAAAAAGTTTAATACAATTCAGTCTGATGTTATTTTTAACCTGGATAATTCAACTAATCCAATTTGCAGCACAGCCATACAAACAGTGGCATTGGTTGGATCAACTGGAAAGGTGTGATATGAAAATTGGAAAAAGCATGTTGAGGTGGGAAAGAAAGGGGCTTGCATTGATTCAGCCTTCAAAACCAGCATTAAACAATTAACAAAGATTATTAAGTGGATTTCTATTTACCTAAAATGAGCAAGAGAGACAGGCAAATTCCATCTAGGTAAGCAAGATCTCCAGTAGTCTCTTAGAAGAAAGTTCTCAGTTCCCAAACTGTAAAACTGGTTATGTGTCAGGCTTTTGGAAACTACTCTTGATGAGATTTGTCCATACTGGATTAATTTGTTGCAGGACTGTCCTGTAACTCCTGTTTAGTGCACCTTCCACACATAGAGGGGATTGTTGCCTTAAGATCATTGCTTAACTGGACAAATATTCAGAGAGGAGACAATAGTAGGTAACCTTACAATAGTAAAACCATTTTCTTTGCAAAGGCAGTGGTGTTATACAAATTGTCTTAGACATTCAACAGAGTCCAGGCTTTGAGATCACCAGTAGATCTGTGAACCTACAGGAATCACTTGGAATCATTCAGTTTGCATGAATTTCCTTGCAGAATAACACAGCTGAAATGGTGGAGGGAAAACTATAACAGAATATGAAAACAGTAAAGGAAATAGGAATCTGTGTGACCTAAACATGAAAAATAACATGGAAAACTAATTATCTTGATCGAGAATAAGGGCAATTGTTTACACAATACAAAGAGGGCTCTGTGCATCACAAGTGGGTTTTGTTTTTTTTCCTAGATAAAACCTATTGAAGAACCTCAGTTTGCCTACAAATATAACTTGTAAGTTCTGCTGTGTACACATGTAGTGTGTTCCATGGGCACCCAAGAAAATTGAATCCCTAGGGCAGAAGGTGCAGAGCACCACGCTGTGCATCCCAGAACAGAATCAGCTTGTCCCAAAGTAGTAGCATCATATGAGAGCAAAGGTCTTCCTGAGGTAATACATGGCAACTCTTGTTTTTTAGGAACAGTGTCTTGTGTATATCACTCCTTGTTTGAGATCTGCCATAATATTTTCGGGGTTGCTTTCCCTGTAACACAAGAACATTTCATTTTATAAATATATGTAAGAATAGTAAAAATAAAATAAATCCAGTAAGATATCAAGACCTGAGAGCAGAAATAAAATGTTGGCATACTAAAAAAACATGTAATTTTCAACGTATTTTATACATTTCTTAAAATGCCAGTGTGTTCCTTCAAAATTTCTTAGTTTTCCTTCATAGCATTCATCTTCTTTTTAACACAGGAATTTTTATTCTTTGCTTTTGAAATACCTGTGAAAAATTTGCCATAGAATAGACAGAGATAAGCATGAGCAAAAAAAAAGCTCACTTCAGCATTTCCCCTTTTCTAAGAGCTAAAACTTGCATTCAGGTGAATAAATAATGATTGTAAAATTATTCTTTTCCAGCTTTAGTAGTACAGGGAATAGAAAGAAAATTCTCTGGAGATCGAACACAGGAGATATGAGAGAAATAGAAATGAAAAACTAAATGAAACAGATCATTTTATAGTGTTAATGATGTGTAGCTATGAAATCCTTGGTTGAATCACCAGAACTACAACACATTTTTCCTGCTTAGCCCCTGGTGCAATATTTAAAAAACATTTTACTGGTATGAAAGTGAGTCAGTAGTTTCTGTGAAGTCTTGAGTGCTGTTATAAAAACAGCTGAGTGTTCTTTCTTGGCACCCAAGAAAGAGATTAAAGCGGATTTTTTTTTAAAAAAAAGGAAAAAAATCAGGAAAACAAGCAAACAAATGTCATGCAACTAAACTAATTTCACCCTCACAGACACAGCTCGTTGAGCTTGCACTTGCTCACAGTCCTTCTGTTTGAGGTCTGTGTGTGGAAAGTGTTGGGTCCACTGCTCTGTTCAGTAGTTGCCAAAGTCTATAGGCTCACTGACGTCAGTAGGAAGATGTTCAACGATTTAAGTGAGTTTTGGAAAATATCCCATATTTCTGATCTTCTTTATGTAGAAGAAATTCGTAACCCTTAGTTCCAGCCAGAGATAACAGGAGGGTGAATGAATATGTGGCAAATGATGTGAACTAAATTTTTTTTAGAATATGGACCGGGATAAAAAAGTACATTAATTATTCAAAATATGTATAGTTCAGTTATCAAGGTCAGGTCATAGACAGACTTAAAGCTGAAAATAAGCAGATTTATAAAGTCACATATCTCAGAAGCCACTGTTACTTGCCTCACTGTATCTCTTTGGTCAAAGGCCTTTGTGAACAGACTGTCCCACTTCTGATACACTTTGTCAGCATGGAATGTTTACTGGGCAAGTGAAAAAAGGAAATACTTCTTGGTGGTGGTGGGGAAGCAAAACTATTCAAAGATAGCTGTGCCATGATAGTGAACAGCCTGTTCACTATTGCAGTCCCACAGTCCCTGGTTGCACTGTGGGGCAATTCCAGTGCACTCCACACACAAATGTAACTCGGAACATGTGCAAGCCAAACCAGCTAGAACTGCATTAACTGGCATTTTGTACTTTTATGGCAGATTTTTTCTGGCTGTACAAGAACAGATGCTCTCTGGTCCAGCACACAGCTCCCTGGTTAATCCTTCAAAACGTTTTGAACAAATCTGAACCAGCAGAATGGGTTTATACTGGATCAGTTCTTTGTGGCATGTGGTCACAGAGTTTTGGATCTGATAGAAAGAGCCTCAAAGCCAAATTTTGTGTCTTTTTGAACCCCAGCCCAGGTAAACATGAAAATAATTTTTGTTCCAAAGTACCAGACACTACCATGCTGAATGGTTTACAAATGGGACCTGTACTGTGTCTGTAATATAAACACATAGAATTTTACTTCAAAACAGCATCAAATTATTGCGCAACAAAATTAGACTTTGTTTTTTTCTTTTCTTTTTTCTTTTTTTTTTTTTCCTTTCCATTCAAGTGACTTGGGAACAGTGTTAACCTCATGCTTGTTGGCTTTAACTGTGTGCTGATATTCATTCATTTAGGCACATTGCATGCATCTATTCTTTCATGCGCAAAATTCCAGAGGGATGCAGTGCTTTCTCTCCTCGTTCATTTCCTCAACCTTGAATACTTGCCCTAGGAACAGAAACTACCCAGAAACCAACCAAACCTGAGGTCTTATCCAGTGGGATGCTGCTCATACTGATCTGCTTGCTCCTAAAAGCAGACTACTCCTTACTTGTAAAAAGTGATGTCACGATAGGGGCACATGTAGAAACTGTGGCACTCCCACCAATTCTCAGTCTTCTTCTGAGTCAACATAACTGACTTAGGTTTTCCATCTAAATGTACCCTGAATTAATAGTCATGTGATACAACTGGGAGCATCAGGAAACATGATTCTTTTTTTTTTTGCCTTCCCTAAATTGACTTTACTTTTTTTACTTAACTATGATGGGGTTTGGGAGTCTTTTAAAGGAGAATACATAGATAAGATAAATCTGTGTATGAGACAAACAAGTCAAACATAGAATGACATATAAT
Source organism: Corvus cornix cornix (assembly GCF_000738735.6). Classification (NCBI taxonomy): domain Eukaryota; kingdom Metazoa; phylum Chordata; class Aves; order Passeriformes; family Corvidae; genus Corvus; species Corvus cornix. Next base: position 9,879,545 of record NC_047057.1, on the reverse strand, counting down.
AAAAGCATCAAGTCTGTTGTTTATATCCTAGGTTAATCATGTTTTAGCAGAAACTGAGAGCTTCAGTAGACAGAGATAAGTTAACAAACACCAAAGGACAAATGAAGATTTCTGTGACACAAAAATAATGCTAGTTCTTCAATTAAGAATGCCTGGTTTCTTACCAGCACAAGAAAGCACAGATTTTTTCCTCAAATCTTTTCTTCTTAACCTCCAATTCACTGGAGGCAGCAATTCAGTGGGGGACTGATCCAGTTCCACTTTAGTCAGTAGAAAAGGCGCTGACTGGGATTTGGATCAAGTCCTTACAACACTACAGGGTGGGGTTAACAATGTAAAAAGCTAACATTTCCAGATCTATCTAAGACCAGATGTGCAAGGCAGGAAACCATATGATTAGATTCAAACAATAAATAAAAAAGGAGCTGCCCTTGTTTAGAATCAATTTCCACCAGTGGAGATTTTCTAACCATGACTCCATACTGCAGGATTCAGCATTAAGTCACTGAGTGGCTGAACCTCTATCCAGCAAAGCCTCCTGAATCTTTGGGGAGTCAGGATTAGCTGAAAGAACAAACGTAAGAGATCACTTCATGTCCAGCTAAAGCCAACAAAGGTTTTAATACTGAACTTTCTTCTGGTTTTCATTTTCAGCATTTTGAGTTAGTTATCTTTTTTGAATCTCCTATTGCAGGATCCTTTTAACTTTGTAGTGTGTTTCCAGTTAATAAAAGTAGGCATTGCTTGAAACAAGACATATTCCTTGAAAGACGTTTTGCCTTCTCTTTCTTTCTCTCCTTATTTTTGTCTTCTTCCCTCTCTCCCCTTGCTTTTCTCTTCACTCTCTCATCTTCCTTCCTTTGTTCTTTCACTCCCCTTTTTCTTTCAACTTTTCCATGAAAAAAACACCAAAACTGCAAAACTCAAAATGAAAATAAAATAAAAATACAAACCAGACCAAACCAAAAACAACACCTCAAAGCAAACCCAAGTGCTTTGAATACGACAGTTTTACTTATTGCAGCAATGTAAGCACATGATGGTGGTTACTGAAACAAGTGTACTCTGGACCTCTTCTCTCTTTTACACTTTGTATAATAAGAATTTCCTGTCTAAAAGGGGTTGAAAATATTCTGTTGAAGCTTTTTTTTTTTTTTTTTTTTTTTTGGCAATCAGTTTTGCAACTCTTTTCCTCTGAGACAAGTGTTTAATGAACTGGAAGGCAAACCTGAAATTTTCTAACTTCATGTACGCTTCACACGTATGGATGGAAATTGTGACTCTGTAACTTTTGAGGTCATTTACCAGTGCAAAACATTCGATCACATGTGCAGTGGTGAGAGAGAGGGGAGTTATGAGGTTACTCATAACTGGATCATCCCCCAGAACCTAGTAATGTATTTGGACAGTGTTGTCAAGATAAAGGACCCTGTGCTAACTTGTCTTTAAGAATAAAACTTTTCATGACTGTGAGTAATTAGATCAGAATCTAGAAGCAGCCACTATGCAAAAGGTGCCTGAATAGCAGCTGATGTTAGACATTTTTAAAACTCTAAATTTACTAGTCACTGCTTTCCCATTTATTATCACTGCATAAGTAAGTAAGGATTTATGTGTTAGCACAAAGGTGAACATTGTCCTGTTTTAATTTCCATTCTTTTCTCTGTCAAAGAGGAAATAACACACACCTGGAATGTGAACCTCTCCTCCTACTCAATGAACAAAACACAACTGTTATAAATCCCAAGGCAGATGCTGTGAAAGCTTCTCTCTGCCTTGCCTAACATCATGTTTATTACTATAATTAAAAGATCTCTATACTGTGGCAATAGTAACTAAAGGATGAAGTTAGATGCTATTTTTTACACAGAAGAACATTTTATAGGAACATGACTTTCCTAATAAGAAAATTGTCCATTTATTTTATGCCTAAAAGTGTAGGTTTAGAAGGTAAGAAAAGTAGCAACACTCCTAAATAATGTATAGAACTAATATGGTGCAGAAGGCAGAAGACAGGTTTCTAGGCTGTAGTTCAAAACCACTGCAGAATATGTATGCCTGAGAGAAATCGATTCTTCAACTTGATGGAGGTCAGCCTCTTCCAGCTGAGGTCATTCAGATTAGTTTGGGCAGCTACCAAGCCAGCTGGTAAACAGATGCTTTCTTATATGTTGATTGTTTAGAATAAAATAGGCCAAACACTTTGATTGTGGTTGGTGCAAGAAATCTGATAAATACAGCCTTGTGTTTTCTTTAAATTTCTGTTTGAATTTTTTAGGCAGCAAAAATATAATATTATACTTAAGAATAAGTAAGTTGGCAACATATAAAAACCATGAACTGAAACTGTGCAAAAATTTTTTCTGAGCTACACCATCTCATCATTGCTACCACGCAATTCCTGATGGGTGTTTGCAAGCACTCTGTGTCAAAAGTGCCATTTTTCATTTATTTTATAGTACTTCCCTGAGGCACAAAGCAAGTCCTGGCTGTATTCCTTCCTATCAAGGTGTTGTGTGTATCTGACTACAAGGCAGACATACTCTTGCAATTTTTCCAAGGAGATCACAATGTCTGCTGTAAAAGCTGCTTTTACTCTTATGGAAAGGTATTGTTAAGAATCAGTTGCAGCACTCAGTTCTTTTTCACTCCCTTTCCCCTTCCCCTGTTTGGGGGAGTAGGGGGAGGGTTGAGATGCAGTGTGAGGGTTTTGTGTTTTGTTTTGTTTTTTCATGGACTTTATTCAGGCTTGGCCCTAATAAGATTGTCTCAGAAAATTTATGGTCCCTTGTAGTTGGCAGTCATTAACTGTTGAACAAACACAGCCACAGATACACTGAGTTGGATTCTTTTGCTGGTTCCTATCTTCTCACTTTCTCCACTCACCCAGTGGCATATCACCAGTGCAAATAATCAAATAACGTCCATCTGCTGGCTTCACAGACAGACACTGGCTGCTTCTCTTGTTAAATGCAGCCTTTGTTAATTGTCATTTCTGTAGGTATCTGGTCCCACAGTAACTAAAGCAGGGGGTGTAGAGGCAGGGAGAGATAGGACAGGGTCAGAAGAGAGGGTCTGTATAAGTGCCAGGGGTCTGCAGAGCAAAACCGCTTGTTGGTAGATGTCTCAGACCTGCCCAAGGCTGGAATGAACAGGACTGCTGCAATTACTCAGTGTTAAGCTCATCAGAAGATACTATAGGTGAAGATTAATGCTGTGTTTCTTTCATTAAAGTCACAACTACAACCATGCTATGAAACTGAAACTGTTGAGCCCATCAGAAAATTTCTGATAAAAGACGCATCTAGTAACTTCTAGATACTGCTAGGACATACAGGCAGCATGCTTTACAATTTTGTTGAAAATTTTTGTGCATGCATATTTCATCTACAACATCAAAAACATCAGCATATAACAAATGTAGGTGCATATGCCTGGGCTCAGGCACAAGCTGAATGCTGAAATTAATGTGAAAGCCTGCTTAATTTCATCACTTTTGGATCTGCAATACAGAATGAAAATTTAACTGCTCAGTCACCAGTCAGCAGATATTTTTATGCTATATGTTATTTAAGGAACTAACAAATTTTGTCACAGAAATGTGAAGTATGTTGTGTGTAAGTTAACAGTAGACATTGCTTCACAACACTGCTAACCTGGATATGAGATGGTGGAAAAGCCATAATTATCTAGTAAATAATTAACACTAGTAGTGAAAGAAACTATTTTCTAAGACTTCACATTAACATGAATATATGAGAATAGAGGCAAAGTAATTAGCAGACATGTTATAAACTATGAAGAAATTCATTGCAACTAAGAAATGACTGGAGATTGAAAACACTCTCTTAAACTTTAGAGAGCAGATGTCCTGCCATTTGGGTTCAGCACTTTTCATACTCTCAAATCAAAATCACATGAGGGCCTTTGGAAAGCTGAGTTTTCAGGCTGTTTCCCCTTGTGATCTGACAGAAGTTTTCCATTAAGAAGTACCACCCTGGACTGTATCTTGTTAAGATCATGATTCTGATCTCAGTTCTTTCCTCTCTCTCTAATAAATGACCTTTCATAAGGATTTCTTCACTACTGATAATCTGTTCTTTTCTTACTCCATAACTTTTTATTATCAGTGTCATTATTTTTTCTGCCTGTTTCCTCAAAACAGTTGTAACTTCCCTAGAGAATTCACAGCTTGCCACGACCAGAATGAGATTTTGCACCAAGGAAACTTTTCTCCCTCCACACTTCAGCCCCAAAACTGTGGGTTCTCCCTAAGAGCTGTGCTTCCAAATACTTGCTGTCAGCCTCTGGGCATGCCTTCAGGGGCTGCTGTTTCAAACTCCACAGCTTCCCCTGCAGTGCTACCTGTGATGCTTGGGAGCATGTGATCCTGGGACACGCTGGCATCAATCCTAAGATGTGGCCCCCTATTCTGTGCAGCCATCAGAGGACAGATGAAATTCTGACTTTTGGGAGCAGCTCAGGCGCAATACATATCTTTCACAGTTATCTACTTTCCCAGTCAAAAGGCCATAAATTGGGCAACACTTGTGGTTTTACTCTAATGGATACAGCTGGGAGCCGTACACAGACAGGAACGGAATGCAGAGCCTGACTTTGGCACAGCCTTTGCTGGAGGAAGCTGCATCCCTGTTTTACTTCCTGACCTCACGTATGTCATAATGAGAAAAGAGGAAAAGGCCCCAAGTTTCTCCAAGGTGGTTTAGATTGGATATTAGGAAAAATTTCTTAAAAGGTGGTCAGGCATTGTAACAGGCTGCTCAGGGAAGTGGTGGATTTACCCTTCCTGAAGTGTTCAAAAACCCTGTAGATGTGGTGCTTAGAGACATGGTCTAGTGGTGGACTTGTCAGTGCTGGGTTAAATGTTGGACTTGGCGATCTTATAGGTCTTTTTCAACCTCAATGACACTGTGAGTCTATCCATATGACTGGGAGCTTGTTAGACCAAGAATTTATTTAACACTTGGGTTTATGAGTGACAGAAAACTGATTAACCATGCCATGAAGGAGTGCCGTACCTCCAGGAGGTCTGAGGAAAGGCTCAGTGTATGAGACTTGACTGCTCCCTCACAGGCAGTCTGAGCTCCAGGGCTACAAAAGCAGCAGGGACTCTGTGCTGTACCACTACTCTGAGAACCTCACCCCTTAGCCTAAGGCCGAAAGTCCCCATAACTTGACCCAAATGACTGGGGGCAGGGAGTGAAACGCACTGGATTTAAGGATTCTAACTTCTTAAATGCTTTTTACTTGATAGTAGCCATACCCCTTTGGATCAGAATGTTATGCCTAGTAACAGTTTTGGAATGCATCCTAAACCATGGGTAAAGATGGTTTTTTTCATTCTTTCCACATTGCCAGTCTTCCTCACACAGACCCACCCCAATATGTCCTGCACTGTGTAACCACACACTGAAAACAAGGCAAGAGTAACGCAGCTCAGCTTTGTGGTTCACCACGTACATGGCAACACTGACTCCAAAGCACAGCTCCAAAGCAAAGCCTGGACTCAACACACAGTTTATGACAATGTGTGAGTTTTATCTAAGTGGGTCTGACAACTGATATGCTGGGATAAACAGTGTCTAAGTTAAAGTATTTATATCAAGAAATCAGTAAGCCTCAACCAATTACTTCAAACGAAGCTCAGGATGAGGGATAATATTAGGACATCAAAATAAGAGAGACTGATGGGATCAAAGCAACCTCTAAACCAGTGGTGTTTAGTTTGCTGCTGGTGGTGGTTCATTTTAGGGTGGTTGGCATTCTGAAAGCTTCAGAAATACTTCTGTATCCTTACCCTGAATGGGAAAAGCAACATATCTCTACAGTTGCATTTTGATCTTGTTCAGTTTTATATTATGTTTATTATTAAAAATCCCTCATGCTTTATATTATTTTCATATGTTGTTTATGAATGTTTAACAGCTGTTTATTATCTGTGATGCAATTCAAGCAAAGTATTGCAAACAGTTGAGAGCACGTCTGTGCACGATACAAACAGTTACAATCTATTGATCTGCTTGATGTTTTGGCAGTTGTCTGTGGCATTTGTTAAAGCAGGTATCATTACTTACCAGGAAAAAGAACAGCATGGAGGGTGGACAAAGGGCAAAGAACTCCTGAAGTTTCCAGGCCAGTGCATGGACTTTTCTTCCATCTCTCATTTTAGTGCAGCCTGGTCTAACACCTTCAATGGGTGTGATGTACTGCCTTCAGGCAGGCCAATCCTACAGTTTTCTGCCTGTTTTTCAGGTGTTTGCCAGGGTAATCTCTGTGCTGCAGTGTGCAGGGGCTGTAAAGGTGAATGTAGGGCTTAGTGTCTCTGAGTATTACATTCCCATATAATGCCACCGAATATGAGAGTGTTTCAGATTAAGATCAGCTGCTACAAAAGGTTTCCAGATCCTGACTTTGGGGAGATGGAGAGGGTTTGGCTGCGCACATTACATGGACCAAATACAGCTGCCTACTCAGGTGCCTTTCATGTTACAAGGACCTTGGACCTGAAAGCCCTGGCCAAAAGCTCATCCATTTTTAACTAATGTTAGTGTGGCCTTCCCAATCTTTATCATGAGAAGCAAAGCACAGAATGTAATTAGTTCCTTCCTCAACCATGAGCCCACTGAGTGTTTAAGGTAAATGAACCTATTCATGGCAGAGACTGAGTCTGTAATTGGAAAGATTAATTTTTTTTTTTGCTAGAATATATCAGAAAGGAAATTGTCTAAAATAAGATCCAGGCAGTCCAGTAAGAAAAGAATTAATTAAAGATTTTAACAGAGTTTATAATTTCCAGTTCTGGATCAAATTATAACCTGCAGTGTATGTCAGCCTACAAGAAAAAAAATTTGTTGTTATAAAATCTGATATCTATTACCCTCAACTGCCTAAAAAGTACAGATAGAAATTGTCTGGATAAAGAAGGTAATGCATACAGTTTTTTGCTTTGTCACTGAGCATTTGGAATTTATAGACACCATAGAGCTCTGCAATGAATGTAAATAGAGTTATAAATATATGCATAATCCTTGCTAAGCCAAATGATGTCCACGGAATGTCCTGTACTTGTTAAAGCTTCCTAAAAACCTCCTTATCCTCAGGGGAAAATAAACTTTTATCATCAATATAACAATTACAGATGCAGTAGATATGTAGCACTTTTGCTAGTTACAATACAGTTTTTAAAGCCTATTTTCCATGGGAATTTCATATACAGGGAAATGTAAGACCCTGCCTTAATTTTTGTAAGTTCTCACTTTATATTTGGATGGTTGTTTTCTCAGTATCTGATGACTTCCCAATTGTCACCTCTTTGTAAAAAGTAATGAAACACTGAAAGTCGCAATGCAATCTTCATGCTCAAGTGGATAGAGCTTATAGCTTTGACTCTCCATTTAAGTTTGGCTGCAAGAGCACATACAAACCCCAAATGAGTAATGTATATTTCAGGACCAGCATTCTTTACGTAGCTTTGTTTTCACCCTCCCTCCTTGGTTGCACTAAAGTCTCTAGGTAGTCCGTCCTGGCTATTTTGGATGATCAGAGCCATCTATTAAGGTCAAGTGATCAAGCCATGTGGCCTGGAACAACATTATATCGTGTAGAGTATCAAGGATTATTCTGTTAATTCATTCGTGTGTGTGGTCCTGCATATTTCCTGCCTGTTGTTTGTATTATACAGAATATTTTTTTCTAGTAACTCAGAATATGATATTGATATAGTACCTCTTTCTTATTTAACTAATAAAGTCTTGCTTTCATCCATAAAGTCTTCACTACTGAAGTTAAGGATCAAACTAGGAATAGATGAATGAGTGTTTCTAGTGGAGGAATCATTTAGTTTGAAATATTTGCGGGAAATGATTTGCGGTAAACATTTGTGTATTTATATCAGGACTTATAGCTGACCTAGATTACCCCAAGGGAAGGTTTTTGTGAAGTTTTATTCAGGAAAGTCCATATGTTTCAGTACTAGCAGAAGGAATTAAATGACACATTTCATCTATTTTAGTTAAATAAACATCTTGCATGTCTTTTTATCTAAATTAATCTGTTCCATTTCACATGCTTATAGTTTCCCATGCAAAAAGTGACTCCATAAGCTCTGCATTGAAGCAGTATTGGTAGTGATTGAAAATAAAAGAACAGAGGCCTTCCATCTGCCTACTTGTCTCTCTAACTATGTAAGAACATATTTATCGATTTATCTCTCTATCCTCAAAGTTTCAAGCCTTGCTGTTCCTACACACAAGCCTTTTGTCGGATAGTTTCCCATCCAAAAAAGTGGCAGGTTCGGTTTGGATTCCTTTTGTCTTTATTTTACATTTAGTCAGCTTTCACCACCTGACTTTGGTTTATTCTTGTTGTTTCTACATTTTCTTCCTCCTGAAAATGTACCCTCACTGTGTGTTGCTATTCATTTTCAGGTAGAACACCTCTGCCTCTTTTACTTAAGTTTTTCACATTCTTTCTTTTTTACAGGAGGCATAAATGCATTTTGTTATAGTGTAATTGTCTTATTCTCCTTAGAAAACACACTTCACACCATGTCCTGTTGTTTTCCCATGTTTTCTTCACTGCAGATTTGACTTGCTCTTTCAGGAAAACACTTCATTGTCCACACATGTCAGACACCTCCAAATCCTTATTAATACAATTATGTTTCATCTCTTCACCACCTTAAACTCTTATCTGTTAAAAGAGTCTTTCTGAGGCTTTAATTTTCCTTCTAGTCTTATGCCTCAGTCCTCTATTAAAAAAAAATTAAAATCCTATCTTCTTCAGGTCTGCTCCTAGAAATCCATAAGACTCTTCTGCACTAAACTGGTTGAAAGCAAATTGTTTTGTACATGGGCTTGTAGCATCTGAGGCCCAATCTAGCAAGCTATGGAAGAGAATCATAGAATCAATGGCAGAATCATAGAACATGCTGAGTTGGAAGGGATGCATCAAGATAACTGAGCCCAGCTCTTGACCCTGCACAGGGGTCAGGAGCTCAGGGTCTCCTCATTGCACAGTGATGTAGTGGACACAGCGTGTTCTTGTTTTGGCAATATCCTGGTGCCCACCCTGTGCAGATCTGTCCCTTGCTTACTCCTTAGCAGCATCTCTGTAGGACCCTTCTCCCGTGAAGTTCATTACGGGATCACAGCTTGCTCAGAGCTTCATAGCAAAAGACAGGCTGGGAACTCGAAGACCTTAGTGACAAGATTCTACCCTTTTTACCACTGAAAGTGCACTTAAACTAGACCAGATGTGTTCCTAAATGTAAAGATGAGTGAGGAATAAAAGCTTGTTTGATTCTTGATACCCACATTCATTTTTAATTGAGACCAGTGATTTGTTCTAATTAAGAAGCTGTAATACTGTCATGATTTGTTTGGACCACGGTGATTTTCTTTATTTAACAGGATCATTTATAATAATTAAATTAAATAATTTCCAAATTAAACACCCACTAGAGGAGGGAAAAAACATTAATATTTTTTCTGAACAAATGACTGAAATGCACTGTGGCATTATCCTGATTCTAGTGCAGCTGTTTCACTTTGTAAAATTCTATTATTTGTCTTCATCATGGTTCAAAATATAGTGTCAAAGAAATAGAAGTGAAAAAAAAAATGGGAAAGGATATATTTTGTCTGGGTATTCTGTGCAATAATTATTCTGTGGGTAACAGGAAAATACAAGACCATTTATTTTATCTATTTGTTTATTTCCAGTTAGTTATAAGTGTATTGTTCTGCCAAAAGCCTGAGTGCACATACAAAGCCTTTTGTCAGAGATCTTGGGAATTAAAGGCAACTTCCATATACTGCAGAGAAAATAAACCTGTTATGAAAGACCTTACAGGAACAACCACTGTGCAGTGTCTGTCCTTGGGTGTGAACCCAGCTTCCAGGGTGACCAGCAGAAGGAACATGTGCATCCCTTTTTGTATCTCCTCAGCTCTGTGGATCTCCATAGAACTCATACAAATCATCAGGATTAAAGAACAAAGTCCAAACCCTACCAAAATTCCCTGAATACCTGCTGGTGCAAAGTAGGACATTGTCCAGTTTCAGGTTAGTTCCTGAAACAGCTAATATTGTCCTAACTTTTATAGGGAGGTGAATTGTGTGGATATTTATGGGTCTCTTACATCTGGTTTTTGCACATAGCTGTCCCAGGATATTATTTTTCAGATTTTTCTGACCTAACAATTTTTTCTCAAACAAATGGGCAAAAAAGATGGGAAGGAGAAGAGCCTCCACTCCACCTCAAACACACTCACTGAAAAAATGAATCCAACAACTAAGGGTGCTGTAATTTCCCGTCAATGCAGTTCAGAACAGGCAAGATACAGCAAGTTTATTTCTCTAGGGCAAAATAAGCACAGAGGCCACCAGTAGTGCTGTACAATGTGTACATTACCGAGAGCCAAGGACTTTACCTCAAACCATGGGTAGACAACTGAGTACTAATCTAATTCCATTGAATATTATACTAGAAGGCAGTGTGTCTGCCCACAGTAACAAAAATTTTGGCTGTCAGTTTTAACTTATCTCATGAGCCCTTTTAATTTATTTCAGTTTTAATCCAGAATTGTATTTGTATAGGGGAATGAATATGGACCTTTTGTAAAGCAGGTTTTTTGAATAAGCCTTCTCAATTTTAAGTATTAAGACTTCCATGGCTTCAAGACAAATGAGACTTAGAATTTTTAAGTCTTTGACTTCCACGTTGACCTTTCGTCACTGCTGAGTTGCTGTCAGCCATGCAAGACTTGACAGAACAAAACTGGGATTAGATTTCAGAGACATTAACCACCATACTCAATGGTCCAGACTCTTTAGTGGATGACCTGAGAAGTAATTCTGTCTTGCTACCACACATGGAAATATGTAGATCCTAAAATCAAGATCATTAAAGCATTTAAATAAACAAGACGGAGAAGAGGAAAAAGTGGGAACAAATGAGCAGCAGCTAAGAGAAGCTGGGCTTGGCAGCTATATCCCTCCAGGAACTGATTATATGGACATTTCAATCTCTTAAGAAGGACTTTCTTATAAAACAGTCAAATACCAAAAGAATGGAGTGAAGGAAATCAGTATGTATGTTTAGAAAAGAACAAATCCCTTTAATGACTTGGGCTGTTGTTAAAAGAGATGTATTCTGAAAATATTTCACCTACCCTAAATTCCTGTTCTACCCAGGTGTGATCTGTCCCTGAGTTTCTCAGGAATGCCAGATCTGAAATCCAACATGATTTCCCATTCTCCACTGAGCACTGATTGAAATGTTTTAAAATTACACAAATGTTTAAAGGTTTGAAGTGTGAGAGAAAAGAAATCAGAATTTCTCTTAGGTCTGGAAATCCCAGGTGAGGAGATTGTATCCATGAGTTGCAGGTATACTTCCATGCTTCCACATTCTCATTCTGTGGTCCTTACTGAAGCATAAAAGCAAAAAGAAGAAACAACAGGCAAAGAAGAAAATACTAATTTGGTTCTTTTCCCAAAACTCTCTACAAGGATATGGACCCAAGAACAAATCTAAATTTCTCCCTAATCTCTAGGAGATCTGATACAGTTCTGAAAGCCTTGTCATTTAAGAAATGAGGTCTAGGTTTCAAATCCGAACTTCTCACTTTGGATCTGTATCTAGTGGGAAGTCCTCATTTGATTTTTTTCTTGTATGAAATTGTAGCTTAGCTAGATCATGAGTATTCTCTCTCCAGTTCTACAATGAAAACATCATATTCTGCATTTTAACACATGAAACTCAGCATCAGAGTCTGCTTTTCTTAAGAATTAAATAGCCCCTCAAAGAGTATTAAGACGGTTTTGCAACTTCCAGTAATCAACTGAAAGAGCTGAAGCCACACACCACCAAGTGCAGAACTGGTGCAAGTTCACACTGCTTCTTTAAATTGGTTCAAAATATTTTGATAGGGTAATTTTGTCCTGGCAGACTCAAGATCAGATCAAGTATCATCTGTTCTCCAGCAGCTACACAAAAGCAGCCCCAGCACCATATGGTGGGCTCTGGCACAGCTCACACACCACAACTGAAACTCGATCACACTCTCACACCACACCGAGATCGAATTGCTGCTGCTCCTACTGCAGAGATCAAGTATCAATGAATATGGAACTGCTATTATTTGGCGTGGTTTTAAGAGAAATACTCCACTATTAGTAGCAAGTATTGGGCTTAAGGGTGGGACATGCTGAGAGTCCTCCTGTCCTATCTGATGTGACTGGAGTGGCTGTCTCAGCAGTCACTGAGGGACATTCTGTGCTGGGGAGGGCTTAGCTGAGGGACAGCTCAGCTGAGCCACAGTTATACATCTGCCACCTTGAAAACCAGACCCACTTTCTGGGCCTTTAGTCAAGCAAAGACTTTCAGTAGCTGTGGCAAGGCTGTTATTTGCACAGATGTATGCACACGCACGGGGATGTTTTCTTAGAAGTTTCGGGCCAATATCCAATTAATCTTTAACTACAAAACCTCTATTAAAAACTGCTTTCACTGTGACCTTTCCTCAGAAAATGTATTTCGGTCCTGTGTAAGTAGGAGACATTAAATGCTAAATAAGTAATGTATAGTAGTGCTCACAGTATTAAGTTCAAACACTTTCAAAAGTTTTTTTTGGTACTTTCTGTACATTCTGTTCCAGTTCCACATATAGAAAAAAGCATCTAAATATTTCTAGTTGCAATTTAATTTAGTTCATAAAATAAAAATAAAGAAAAAAAGATAAGGAAATTTTAGATCTCTATTAAAAGCCAGATATTTCTGAACCTTTATATCTGATATAAATCTTGGAAAAAGAAAAGAAAACTGTTTAGGAGATTCATAGTCAATTTCAAACTGTATAAACTTTTTCTTCTGGAAAAGACCCAGGGGGTTTGAGATTTCTAACAAAGCAAAAAGAATGAAAGATTAATTTAAAATATGTTAAGACATTCTGTTTTGTGAAGAACAAATGTTTTGTTTCAACTTCTAGCTTTTAAAAGCATCTCAAACTTCTAAGAAACTCAGCTAGAAAACTGTTTCAAAGGGATTTATTTTAGAGTATTGAAACAACAATTTGTTCCTTAACAAGATGAATCCAAATTTACAAAGCAATTCTGCAATGCTGAGTGAACATTTTTCCCTAGAAAATGCTTATGAATCCAACTCTAATCAGTTCACACCTGCGTAAAATGAGTGTAAGCAGATGTATAATGCTTCTGTTAGAATGTGGTATTGCTTCCACTCACAGGGGAAATCCTGGCTTCAGCAATGTCAAAGACAGTTTCTCAAACTCATTTCTTCACACCTAATTCATGTTTCATCTTTAAGAATCTGTGATTTCACACTAGTCTAAATGTTGCTACTCTTGCTGGTACAGTTGCCAAATCATTCACATTAAATAAGCTTAGTAAAGCAACAATTCCAATCTTTTACTTTATCGAGGGCCAAAGTAGTGGTTCATGCCCTAAATATTTCCTGTCTAGACTACTATATTGGTCTTTTGGACAGGTTTCCAACTTTCTTCCATTGTTGTTTCAAAGTGAAATGTACAAAGCTCTACAGCTTCTTTCTTTCTTTTCTAAACTCTCAAGGAGATGGTGGGCTTGTTTTCTTGCCTCATCATATTAGGAAAATATACCCCTGGTGAGGAATCAATCCTGTATTTATATTTGAATTGTGATTCTATGAGAAAGCACAAACTGATTCTGTGAGTTAGTAGATTACAATAGATAATGGCAAACTTGCAGCACTGGCCTCTGAAGTACCCTATTTATTGCACTCTGATGAAAGATGAAGACACCCTGTATTCAGTGACTCAGTAGAGACAGAGAGGTCAAATATTCAGCTGGGTTTCATTCATTACTTTATTCTGAACATATTTGACTGCCCTGGCTTAATTAACCATATCATCCTCATGAGTAGCTCCAGATAATTATTTATATGGATTATCTTAGATTCCTGTCAGCCTTTCTAGGAAGCCTGTTTCAGTGTGCTGAGGGATCTCTGATCCTAAACAAGACTAGAATAGATGCTTAACTTTTAGACAGCTGAATTAGATCCGAAAAATCCTCTCTCTCCTTTTCTGATGTATACTTTTTACTTTGTCAAGGATGCCTAAGAACTGTGGTGACTGTCCATGGAATGGTAAATTTGGAGATTTTTAGAGTGGCTGAACACTTAAGTGAATAATAACCCATCATGTATTATTTTTAATAGTTTGAGCTTGATGAAATTTATCACAACATTCAATAATTCTAGACCCACCTTTATTTTAATATCCTTTTCTCTAGTGTTTGATTGAATGATCCATCAGGATCCATACCATACATTTAAGAAATCAATTATAAATTTTCATATTTTCCTAAAACAGTGACTTCTGTTTCTTTGATATGTTTTTCCATGCACAATTTCTCTCTGTGGTCTTAATGTTCTTCAGAAAAATATGAACCAAGAATTCCAAATTGGCACCACTCTGTGCAAGTTTTGTACTTTTTTTTGGTTTTGGGACATTGGCAGCTTCACTGCTCCTGTGATTTTGCAACCTTTGAGATTTCAGCTGAGTGACTGTATTCTATCATCATGGATTCTGTTTTATTAAGTTTCACATTTAACATGTTTTTATACAGGGAATGCAATTCATGCATGCCTCCCAACCAGTAGTCCAACAAAACTCAAGTGTTCTCTTGATCTTGTTGTGCATAGTTTTTAACAAAGATTTTTGGAAGCTATCCAATAAAAATGCAACAGCAGCAGACAGGGAGAGGTTAGGTAAACAGTGCTGCATTATACAGGGCTACATATAATACTGTGCTCAGGAAAGGCTGAAGAAATATAATTGCTCATAGGGACCATTTCTGGAGAAAAAAGTAATGAACATAAGTAAAATGTTTTAGAATCATCTTTAGTTTGAAGAAATGATGACGACCAGTGCTATCCCTAGTCTATAAGATTTTCTTTCTCTATGAAACTTTCCAGTTGTCAATGGTATGTGAATCAAATGCCTTTCAAAACCACTTTTAGATGATTTTACGTTTCACCAGTTTTATCCTGAATCTTTGCAAATATCAGCAAATTCAAAGCAAAAGTGGTACTGAATAAGGTATAGTGATGACTTCATCACTGAATAAGGCTATGCATGCTTCACCATTCTTTTATTCATTATTTTGTTATTTATTATTTAATGTGTTTTTGAAAGTAAATAATTATGGCTGTCTTGTGATATTCCAATGAACCTGTGCAGTCTGTATTGTCTAAATCTTAGTGTCATATAGTCTTCTGCTCCTCTCAGACTATTTATTTACCATGGTCAGATCTACAAGCAAAACTTCTCCATTTTCTTTGTTCTATGAAGATATTCTAGGCAGCCAGCCAATTCCTCATTCTTTATATTGGGACAGATGAGAGTGTACATGGGCCTGTTTTTCATCTCCCAGCTGATGCACAATTCCTCAGAGAACAGGGCTGGGTAGGGCTAAAGCAGCCTCTGAGCTCTGCTACAGGAAGGCAGATGGCCTTAAGGAGCTCCTGATCCCAGACTCTTTCAAAAATCTTGATGCTTTGGGAAAAAAAGAGCAAACATTTTAAATTTTGGATGAAGCATTTGTTCATTCTCTGACATACCATGCACTCATGTACATACATCAGATCCTTCATCAGGTACTAAATTTTGCACAAAAATTCCTCCTTTGTCTTTTTTTTTTTTTTTAATCATCCTGTTACATTACTTTGGGTTTAGTGCAAAACCATGAGATCTTGAGTCACTGTAGTATGGATACAAGTGTTGCAGTTGCAGATGGAAGCACCCTTCAATGAAAACAAGCCTGACTAATTTCATTAATTCTCTTGTTCCATTAAAGACTTTCCCTTTCCTCAAAGGGTTACCAGGAAATTGAGATTTTTTTCAGTGGGCTCATCACTAGTTAAACATTAGTAACCTCTAAACCAATATGTGTTGAGTATATACTGGATCTGCTTCCTTATTCAACATCATCTTTGAATCCCAAATTTCTCAAGCTTGTAATACCAATAGGAAATAGTTATTTATAAGAGACTGATTTGCAGTTCAGGTTTTGCTTTTCCAACACTGGTATGTGTGCATTATTAATATGTGAGCTATCTACAGCTATCTCTATATATCCATATATATCTATATCTATATCTATATCATCTATATCTATACCTATATCATCTATATCTATTTATACCTATACATATATATATACATATATAGAGAGATAAATTTAGATATTTTTCTCCTCTAATATTAAATTTCAAATGCCTTTATATCATCCCGTCTCTTCACCCTCTCTCAATTTAGAAAATCTTTTGTAATTGCTTCAGTCAGCTGCTCTGCTTTTTTAACTCCTACAGATCTAAACACATGGCATTTGTAACAATATATTTATGTATCTAATTTTAAACTTGCTGAGTGAAAATCACTAAAATTGATTTGGAAATTAATGCCTTTAAAAGATGCAATAGCACAACTTTACTTGCCATCAGCTAGTGGAAGTTTAATAGTTCTGCCCTCAAAAAAGCTATTAGATGTTACATTTTGCTAAAGCTATTACTCAACTTTCAGAACTAGCCACTGTAAAAGAGGGGATTTGCATTGGGGTTTTTTATGTGTGTCTAGACATTGCCTAATACCATGAAGAGAGTTAAAAATTATAAACATATTGGCATTTCATTTTCATACTTATGAATGAGATTATTTCATACAAGAACAAAACAAAAAGTCTTGCTGTCAGCAGACATATGGAAATGTAAGTGTGTTCCTATACCCCACACTTCTCCCTAGGCTAGGATCAGTCTCCTCTGTCAGGATGCTGCATGACATAAATGTGCTGTTGCCAGATCAGAACTGCCTCACCAGCTGCAGGGTCACAGCACAGAGAAAGATGCTTAGAAACCCATTCAACAACAGAGGCAAATCTCTCCCCTTTCTCTGGGATGGGAAAGGGGCAGAAGGAGTCAGATGGTGTCAGGAGAGAGAGTCAGGACTGTGAATAGGTTTTCCTTTCCTCTTTTTCTGAAATCTTGGGTAACCAACTAATTTGCTCAAAGCTGAGACCATAGGTATGTCCTGTCCTTCGAATAAGGCTGGATAATTTCTCTAGTGAATTTTTTTCTGTAGTGTTTTTTGTGAATTTTGCTGTAGTGTTTTAAGTGATCTAACATCATGCACAGCAGGATTTGACCTTGAGAAATAAACTGGATTCTTAAAAACAGATTTCCAGCTGAAATTTTGAAATGAGAGCTTGTCCGATGACTTCATCATTGTCTTCTCCCCCAAAACCTTACAAGACCTCCAGACTTTAAACTCAATCCAGGATCTCTCCAAGGTCCCCTATATTAATATGATGATGTCATCAGAGTCTTGGAAAGGATCTCTCGACTTGACCTGGCCAGCTCTCCATTCGAATTACTTCCCCAGGCAAAACTACATGCTCCTTGGGTAAATGTCTGTAGGGAAGTCTCAGAAGCATTTATGATTTATGTGTTTTATCTGTCCAGCTCCAAAAAGCCACTCTCTTTATGGCACTTCAGGGAAGCCTGCTTGAAATAAGGCTGGGATTGGTAAAGGCACTGGAAAAGAGAGAAAGTGAAGCTCTTTGAGGTCATACAAATAAGTATCACATACATTCTTCATTCCTTTATTTCATATTCTATATTGATCACAAGTATAAATAAAAAGTAAACTTTATCACTCCACACCAGAAAAAAAAAAAACCAAAAACCCTTTAGGAAATCATTGAGATGTTTCAAGATATAAACAGAAAAATGCTACAAAAGAAGGAAAGGCGCAATTACAAACTCTTTGTAAAGATGCAATTATCCATGTTTCTGTAAAACACACATTATGTCTAAAGAATTAAGATAAGTGGCTCAGGAAAAAGAGTCACTGTTGAAAAGGTGAATGGGAAGCAGTAGCCTCAGGGAGAGGGAGCTGAAGGAGGGGGAAAAACTAGCATGCTGAGCAAGAGTGAAAAACATGTTCCAACCACAAAAAATCACAAGCCATAGGTAGTTTGGTTCAGAAATAGCTGATACTATAGTTTCACAGCTCTCTGTTTGCTGAATTAGACTAACTTGTTTCACAGAGAACACAATTTCAAAAGAAATTGAAGGTGTGTACTTGAGCTTTACACAGCTGCAAGTTGGAAATGTGGCCATATACTCTGTGGCTAGTAAAAGGATTCAAAATCAGGGAGGGAACTACAGACTCTAATTTCAGCTGCTTGTGAGGTCTTTCAGGGTAACATATGCCAATCAATAATCAGAGAACTGACACAGGCTATGCATGAGGCACATACTAGTGACAGCAGAGGTGGATATTAATGGATAGTAATTGGTGCAATTTGTGCGCAGTATTGTCATTAAAATAAGGAAAATGCAGCAGTGAGACATTTAAAAAGAAAAAAGCAGAATATTTCAGTATTTTCAAAGTACGCTTTCTTCAGTCAAAAGCTGAGTGTCCAGAGAGCAATTTGCCCTACTTTAGAGAGGGAGGTTTGCTTTCTGGAGTGCATATGCTGTGTGTGCATATTCTGTCTCTGTTCTCTATAAATCAGCTGGGCTGGCTCCCTACTTATTTGCTATAGAAGAGTTAATTGTTATAAAAAATGCCCTACATTTTATAAAGAAATTTTTAATGGAGCATCATAATTATTTTCTTCACCCTGTTGCATTCAGATAAACATGAATGCAGTATGGAGAAAAGGTTATGATGTGTAGAACTTATATTTAATTTTCACACTGTTGCAAATGTTCCATTCATGTAGTTCCTTACAAGTGTGCATTTTGCTATCTCATTTGACTTGCTGGTCAAATGTAGGTACCTTGCTGGTACCTACATCTAATTCGGAATTTTTCTAAAGGTAGTCTTACTGAGAGGACCTGACACAGCATAAATTAGATAATTATATGTAACCATCATAGATGTATTCTCAATTCCTGCTACATTTCAGCTGCAGCTTAGAGCCTAAAGGTGATTGCAGCAAGGACAGGAGAGTGAGACTGCTTGATTTGTGCTGTTTTTACAGTTGGAAGTACCATCTCTTGCATGATACAGACTGCAGAATCTTTCCCTGCAAGTTCTATGTCAAACTCGTATGTGTTTTCTGTATCTTTTTGAAACCTATCCAGTCTCAAATTATTTTTGCAAATGAAAAATATTGCTATAGAGTCATAGAATCATAGAATATCTTAAGTTGGAAAGGACCCATAAGGATCATGGAATTAAAAAAAAGAAACATGACTCCAGACTTTTTTGCTGCACACGTGGAAGTAGGATAAGTTACACAGTGCTTTTTAAAATTGCTGTTCAGTGAGTTGATACCACCGTCTGGATTGTAACTCATGGATGAGGCAAGGAAAGTAACAAGGCAGCTGTCTAGATTTCTAATATTTCTCTCCTCATTCATGTGACATAATTGTTCATACTGCAGAAGCACAGTTCTACATCCACAGCTTTCATAGCTGTTTCCTGACATTTAACATTGAAGGCACTAAATGTTCCAAAAAAGAGTCAGCCACAGATTCTTACACAAGAGGTACAATTGCCACACTTAAAAATAAATAAATAAATAGTTAATTCTGATCAGATTTACAGTTAACCTTGTTTCTAGGTATAGCTTTATGTTACTAGCACATTTACTTCCAAATAGCCAAGAAAAGTACATTTTATGGCCACTAAAAATACATTGGTAAGACTGTCGCTTGTAGTTCTATGCATCTGGAAAAGTGATGTAAAGCTGAAAAAGAGAAGCACAAATGTAATGCCTTGTTAACA
The DNA here is from genome assembly GCF_000738735.6 of Corvus cornix cornix. Taxonomy (NCBI): domain Eukaryota; kingdom Metazoa; phylum Chordata; class Aves; order Passeriformes; family Corvidae; genus Corvus; species Corvus cornix. Next base: position 9,859,729 of record NC_047057.1, on the reverse strand, counting down.
AAAATTATTTATTCAGCCTTTTCCTACATTTGCAATTTACTTCTGCAGAGGTATTAAAAATAGTGAAAGTGGCCCTATATATAGTTTTTTTAAACAGAAACCTATATGCATACATGCACATAAATATCTCATTTTAAAAAGCAAGTGTGGTAGCATTCTGAATGAGTGAGGAACAATGTCTGGAATAGAATTAATGTTTGTCGTGCTTTTATTAAAATATATAATGGAAAAAATAAGAAATGTATTTCCCTGCCTTTGAATCTTTTTTTTTTTACTACCTCTCCCCACTATTAGGGACAAAAACCAAATGACCCTGTAAAACAGAATGATGGAAACACAAGACATTTAAATTATACTACTATTAAACAGTGGAGAGTTTTCAAGTCGTTATGTGCCTTCCCTTTCTTATGAATTTCTCACAGTACTAGTTGAGTTTTGGTGTCTGATCCATTGTTTGCTGTCCTGTATTTTATGGGCCTGGACTGTCTATAATGAAACACAAAAAAAAAAAAAAAGAAAACCAGTCTAGACATTGAAACATTATGAGGTTTGAATCAATTAATTGTCTTTTTATGTTCTTTGCTACCAAATTCTTTGTTTATGAGACAGCAAAAATGATAATGTTGGTTAATGGGATTAGAATACAGTTAAACTAACAAGCATATGAATTTCTTTATACAAGAAATAAGAAAGATACCTTTTGTTTTACATTGATTAGTGCATGCAAAACTGACTTTAAACTGACTTACTGTGAAATTTGTCATATCAGCAGCGACAGTTGGGGAATTTGCTTCCATGGAGACATGATTAAAAGAAATATGTCAGGAAATTGCACAAGTCACAAATTTCTGTTCATTCACACGCAGACCATTCTGGGGGAGGTAAAGGACTGGAAATCCTACCAAAAAAACTGATTTCAGTGCTGCCATATGAATACCCATTGCTGATGTGAGTATCTCATTGTCTTCATGAATTAGGTCCATACTATTCCTTTTTTCAAATATGTGTGAACAAGGAAGCATGAGAATTATGGTATCAGCCTAGAAATACTGTTCACCTGACCCTGTGTTTGGCCTCTAGCAGTGGATGCAAACTGAAACCAACCAAGATAACAGCAAGAACAAGGAAACATTACATTGAAACTTCTCCATACTTCCAGCCCATAGCTATTTTCAGCTCAGTGAGTTTTCTAATATACATGAAGTTTAGATATTCTCTGTGATTTTTTTTTTCATGAACTTTCCAAGTAATTCTGTAAATTTTTGGCATGCACACCATCTTTTAGAGAGGAGTTCTAAACATCCACTCTTCTCTTCATAAAGTATCACCTTTTTTGTTTTACACCTGATCTCTCCATACTTCACCTTTATTACCTTGTTATCCTGAAAGAAAATGAACCATCTGTCCCTAATTTCCTTTTTCCTGACGCTTATGATTGCGTAGACTTCTGCTGCACCTTCCAAGCCATCAGTTTTTGAGACAAAAAGGGTCTTAGAATACTTATAGGAAACCATTTCACTCTCCTGAACACCCTTGTTGTCCTTCTCTGCACCTTTTCCAGTTTTATTAATATAACTTTGAAGACACAGAAATCAGATATAGTTTTCAAGATAAACGTACACAGTGTTTTCTGCTTTGTTCTCTATTTCCTTCTCAGTAATTCTTAATCACTTCTTTTGACTTTTTTTTTTTTTTTGACTGAGCTTTGAACTTCTGTTTTTATGACTCTATCACAACCCCAACTTCTTACAACTGTTGTTGCAATGATCAGCTCGGAGCCCATCCTCTTATATGTGATGTTGCATTTCTGTTTCCTTGAGGGCATTGTTTTATGTTTATCCATTTTGAATTCCCTCTCCCATTTTATTACTTTACAGCTCAGTCTGATAAAGCCTTCTTGCATGGCTTTACAGCCACTGCACATCTCTGTTCATGTGATTAATTTAGCAGCCTTTGCAAATTTTCTTTTCTTACTGATGCCCCCTGGTTCAGTTATTTGTAAGATAAACCTGCAGATCTCAGTACAGCTCCCTGCAGAACTGCACCAATGTCCCTCTCTTACAAGATCTGGCCATGTATTTCAGCCTTAAGTTTACTATCCTTTAACCAAATGATTTATTATGCAAAGGCATTCTTTTTATGCTTTGCTCCTTATTTCCTTAGATGCAAATGCTGAGAGGCTTTGCGAAGAGCCTTTGGAAATCCAAGCAAAACTCTGTCAACAACACACCTTTCTTCCCTTAGTTTTTTTGGCTCTCGTAAAGTATTCTATTAGGTTTTAAGGACAATAAATCTTTTTGTAAAAGCACTACTGACACTTTCTAAACAGACTATATATAAAGGTATACGTAGATTATTTTCTTTATTACAGTTTCTAGTAATTTTCTAAGACCAAGTATCAGACTTGGAGGACTGTATCCTTCAGAACTGCCTGGAGGCTTTCTGGAAGTTTTTGCCACTTCCTGTCATCATATATCACAGCAAGTTTTACAGGTGATTGCTCATTACTATTAGCATTTCAACCATCTCATTTTTTTAGAGTGCCCATAGAAATCTTGAGTAATTGCTAAGCTCTGTTTCTGGAATTTTCTTCTTGATTTTGTTTATATACCCCATATTCTGTGGTCAGTTAAATTTTAGGCAGATGTTCTGAGCAATCTCTCACAATGAAAAATTCTGGTTTAACTAGTTCCCTCCACCGTGATCCCAGGTTGTTTTCCTTCTGTGACTGGCTGCATAGAATCTATTGCTGGCTTCCTCCTTTTGATAAATTAAAAAAGTAAATTATTAATGGAATTCAATTTTATTTTTTTGCAACTTTTCTGTCAATCTCTTTTTTGTCTTATGTTATAGAGTTTCCACTGGTGGTCAGGTAGACGTATATTTCAACATTATCCCTATCTTAGACAATAGTTGACCTATTTAGTTATTTTTCTTCTAACGAGTTATTTTTTTCCTAAACAAGGGGTTTTTTGCCTAAATTTAATATTTAATTTTAAATTTTCACTTATAAAATGATTATATTTATAAAATCAGAGGCATACTGAATATGAAGGTGCTTATGTGTCTGCTGTACCACATTTTGTATATATTTTTTCACCACTCAAAATGAATAGGTACATGCATTTTAACATATAACAGATGTCAGGCAAAGAGCAAATGATGAGTATCTTCACTGGCATAAATCAACTTTATTCTGTTCAAGGAAAGGCCCATCTCTTCCAGTATCTTATGTTTAATGGTGCCACTATCAGTGTTTGTGGAAAGCATAAAAGAACAGTGAAAGCATAGGCTGACATTTGCTGTGGCCACAGAGCCTCTGACAGCTGTTGCTTTGGTCACTCCCTTGTAGGAAATCTGTCCCATGTTTTAGAGTCCCCAGAGCCCTTGCTCCTCCATGAGTCTGTCTAATACCTCCTGAAATTGCCCTACTTTTAAACTTCACAATATCCCAAGGCAGTTTGTTCCTTGATTTATTTACTTATCTTATTAAGAGTGCCTTTTAAAAAGGATACTATGGCATCTGATAATTTTACTCTTTTCACCTTCTACCATGTTTTTAGGAAAAGGGTATAAATCGTACTGGTTCAATATGTGATTACTTAAAAAAAATGCGTAACACTGACTTTCCTGTTAGAAAAGGTTGTCTTTCAATTAAGATTAACCACAGCTATCATGATAAACATTCAACAAGTAGTCATGAATAAAAATGTGTGCCTTTTTTGATTGTTTTTAAATTCCACTGGCATCAACTCAACTTACCTAAAGCTTAGGCAGCAATCTGGAAGAACTTTGTCTTTAGCTGAAAGAGAAAGAAATCTCATCTGACTGAAAAAATTTTTCTCTATTGTGGAAGAAGCTGTTGGAACCAGCTGTTAGGATCATTACAGCCCAAAGTGCATCTGCCACCCATGAATATTTTAAATACACTGAAGAGTTTTGGGTTTTAAACACAGTTTTTATTTCCTTTAGTCCTTGAAGCATTTCACATGTATGAAGATGGCACAATAAATCGTGCTCAAATTATCTAGAACTTGCTTTAATTAAAAGTTATGAATTTATATTCAATTTTATAGGGAAAATAAATTTTAAACAATAGAATCACTTTTTGAATGTAAAATTTACCACTGTGCACAACATTCTTTTGTCACAATGATGGAAGTATATAATGTTCAACATTTCTGCAGTATAATTCTCCCTCATGAAGTTCTTTGGAACACTTACAATTTTTTATCCTCAGATAAACAAGCCTAATTCCTAATGAAGCTAAGAACCACACTTATTATTGGCTAAATTACAAACAAAAAAGTTTTGTCTGATAAATGCAGCTTTTATTCTGACCATGAGTTTCCCTCAAACAATTCTTTTAAACTTGCAGCTGACACGAAAACCCAAATGCTGATTATGTGAAGGTTTATTTGTAAAAGTTTTATTACTTTCAGCCTCAGCTATCCTCTTTGATTTCCCTTTAAACTTCATCTGTATTTGAAAATTAAAGAGTCTAGGGGGTCATTTGGCCCTCAGGCACCAAATTTACATAGTGCATGTCCATAGTGCTACATTTTTTTCATCTGCTAGACAGAGCACTCTCATATGTGCTGTCTTTTGGGGGAAGTCTTGTTCTCAGCACTATCTGTGGGAATAATAGTTGGTACAAGGCAAAACTGTGCCACAGGGCATGTTCACCAGAATGCAGTGCCCTGTTCCATTGTTTGAACCTAGACTCCTGCATTTTCACTTTATTAGTGTAAATTCAACCCTGAAATAATTAATGATATATCAAAGAGTTTTGTTCTTCAGAGCCAAATTGTTGTTTTCTAGCTATTTATTTGGACTGCCACAGTTCAGTATTTGGCTTGACATCAGCAAAGGACAAGCCAAGCCACATGGTATTGCTTATTCTGCTTGACGGGCCTTTTTTTGAACAAACAGTAATGAATAGAAGAGACAGCTAGGGAAAGAAAAAAAAAAAAAAAAAGGAGTCAGTGGCTGCTTCAGTTGTCCCTTGACCAAAACAGAAACACTTAAAAATCTTTTAACCTAATCTATTTAAATAAAAATAATCAGTGTCAGTTCTTCATAGCAAGTTACCCCTTCACACAAATATTATGCTTCCATTATAAAAAAACACAAGTCAGTTTTCCTTATATCAAAAGGTAAAAAAAGCTCTTTATGAAAAATGTTCATGAATATTATATAAAAGAACAAACAGCAATGACATTGTACAGCTTCTGAAGATCTGAGGATTTTTGAAGATTGTTTTGTAGCTTACATATCCAAACCTAACTTAAGGGAGTCCAGAGCAGTACGAATCAAGTGGGAGGTAAAGGTCTTCAAAATTTCTGTGCCTACATTTGCCCACTGATGCTCATCTTAAGGTACTGATTGCTTTTAAAGGAGTGTAGCACTGTACTCAATGCAAAAGAACAACCATACAGGAGCAGCACTGAGCTTTTCCTGTTGTGATGCTATGACCACTCTGATGTGATGCACTATCTTCCTACATCCAACAGGCACTAATATACATGGCTAGAGCCTGTTGTCAGATCCAGTTTTCAGCAAGAGTGGAACTCTTATTGTTTACTTCTAAAGAGGAACGGAAATGATGCTGCTGTTGCAGGTCCTGGGTAGCACAATGCAAGCAGGACATAGTTGTTTAGGAGAATACAAAGAGGTGGGAGGCTACGCTAACTCCGGCTAACAAGAGTCTCCATGGTGGCTTTAATTGCAGTGCAGACAAATAATGAAGAGGAAACATCAAGATTCACCACGCAAAGAAAAATGCCTAAATTTAAATGCCAATGTATAGATATTTGCATGCAAATTAGACATCTCTGCTCCTATTAGAGACAGTGGGGATGTCCATGGGGATGACTCCGTTGCCAGCACACAGATGGTTACTGCCAGCAGAGATGCTCCAAGCCTGGCTTGTGGTGCCTGGTCTCCTGTTGGTGCTGCAGAGGCCAGGGCTGCTGTAGGGTTCCTGTGGGCCCTTCCTGTACAGCTGGTGTGTGTGGTGAGAATGAAAAAATGTCACTGCCTGCCCAGGCCCAAGCAAGAGAGTCAAACCTTTTTCAATACAGTCAGTCAGGTGTGGAGACCCCAGCCAGTGAGGTGCTGGAGCAGTTGCAAACAGAGCAGTGCTCTGGCCTCCATGTTGGGCAGACATAGCCCATCCAGCTGACATGTAATAAGGACATCTTCATGTGTCTGAGTCTGGACCTGAACCTGACCTGGAAGGCCTTTCTCAGGTGCCCATACACTGATACCCTCTGCTCTTTGAGACACCTTAGAGAGCTTTGGGCTTCCACATAAAGTAGTCTGTGGGAAACTTCTGACTAGCTGGTGCAGCTGTTGAAGTTCAAACAAGAAACCACAAGGCAGTGTGATCAATGACCTGAACCTCAACTTTCTGCAAATTAAGAAAGATTTTGGAGAAACTGTGTGTTGCATTAAGTCTTTGGCAGGTCATGTTATAAGTCTGTTCTCCCCGTGGCAATGTATTTTCCTCCCTGGTCCCCATATTTTGTTCCTAATCTCTATTTCTTCTCTTTGCAGGATCTGCAGATTTCCTCACGTCCCAGACCCAGTCTCACAAGTCTCTCTCAGAGCCTAATTGAGCTCCTTCAAAATGAGATTCAGAAGAATTTTCTTTGTGGAAGTGGTACACCTCGTACAGTGGATGGCCAACTGCACTACTGTAACAATGTCTTTCAAACCTTCTTCACAACACAGGCACCCAGGAACATATTGTCTCTCTCCTCTTTGACTTCAGTCCTAAAGAAATATTTGAAATGGCAGTTTCTGCTGTAAAGCTTAATGAGATGATATGCTTCCAGAGCATGCTGAGATCTTCAAATGACATTTTTCATTGAAAATTAAGATATTTTCTTTAAAGAAAGTAAAAGAAAGAGAAATAAAAATGCTACAATGATTACAGCCTTCAGCATGAATTTGAGCTGAATCACATGTTCTCCTAGAGTACAACAGCATAGTTTTTCCAAAAAAAATTCAAGAAATTGTTTTTTGTAGCCTCAACACTGAAACAAAATAAGTAAGATGTTATAGACAAGCTATATACAAGGGAAAAGAAAACTTTCTTGTACCAAACAGATTTGGACAAGTAGAGATTATTCTTGGCAAGTCAATACTCTAGAAACTAAAATGGATCTCCAAATTCAAACTGTGACAGGAAGGTTTGAGATGCCTACTGTCACTTATTTTTCATAAGAAAACACAATAATCAGGAGGTTTATCATGACAATAATCCTTGAAAAAAATGGAAAAAATAAAAAGATAGAGAATTGAATCATACATTCCAATTTCCCATACTACTGGTTATTATCCTTTCTCCAGTATTCAGTGGCAACAAATCCCTTTTATCAGGCCACCCAGCCTCCTGTGTTGAATTGTAAATGTTGTGAAAAGTGACTTTGTAAGAGGTGAAGAAAAAGCTCTTCACTAAGAAAAAGTTAGTGATCTAAATAACTGAAAATACTGCATAGCTGCTATTCATATTCAAATAAGGAAAGTAATTTCTTTTCAGAACTAATACTTGGACAATCTGGAAATTTGGGACCAGTGACAGAATTGTATGGAACATGAAAGTGACTTCCAGCTGACAAATGAAAAATCATGATACATAGTAAAAGCAGCATTTCAGTCACTGGTTGTATAATTAGGAAAAAACCTCACCAATTCAAGGTTAAACTGTCTTCTGAAACATGAGTATGACTTTTGACCCTTTTGTTCTAACCTTTAAGGATGTGTTTTCAGGGAAGCTGTTGATTTCTGCATTGCAGGACCTTATTTAAAATTAAAGGCAAGTACAAAAAAGTTTCAAGTAATGAAATGCATTAAACACTGGAGCAAATCAATTTGGCTTTTACAATCTCTACAACATTGCCTGTACAAAGAAAACATTCCAGCAAGTGAATGCTCTTTTCTCCAGCTTTCTAATCTGCAGTTTTGCTGAAGCTAGACCAAGTCCTATTTTGACACAGAAACTAAAATAAGTGTTAGTGAGATCTTTACTTAATAAAATGTGTTATAAATTAGTTGCAGGGCCTTTTCCAACTGCTAACTGGAGGGCAATTTGCACAATGCAGCGTGCATTCTGCATTGGGAAAAAAATATTTGGGTAAGGACAGATGCAACAGCTGTGACATTTTGTGCATGTCTAGATTGTTGGGATTGTTTAGAATAGTCCTCAAGAAAATGGTACTGTACTGCTGCTGCCATCATCCTTGTATGACAACCCATAGTGCTGAAAGCCAGGCTACATTCTTCAGTTTCCTTTTAAAGGTATTGGATAAAATCTTGGCTCCAGTAAAGTCAAGTCAAAATAAAAATTGCCATGGACCTGAGATGGGTCTAGGTTTCTCTCATAAGCGAAAAATAAATCCCATTTTACTTGAATACACACCCAAAATGCAAGTGCACTGTGCATGTTAACAAAGCACCCTGAGCTGCTTTATAGAGTTTTTTTTTAACATTGGAGGCAGTAAATGTTATTGATCAATCTTATGGTAAATGTTTTGTTTGTATGTGTGTACTCACATGATGGCAGTGTTTCCTGCATTTTATGTACTGCTTTAAAAGAAATATTATTACTCTTATTTTATATTAAGTGTAAAACCAAAAATAGGTCTATTTACAGCATGACACAAAGTTATAATTTGCAGAGATTTTGTGGGTAAAGAAATCTACCTTTCTCTTGGCTTGGGTTATTCTATAACTTTACATTCAAGTTATATGCATGAGATAATAGTTGGCACAGAATCACAATAACTGTATTAAATTATAAATATGTTCTCAATATTTTAGATTATATGTGGAGAAGTTATTGAAACTGAGGACTGGATATTTCAGATATTTATTAATTGAATATGGGTTATTTGTTAGAATCAGTTCCAAGCCAGTAATAGTGACCAAAAAGTTAATAATACCTCATGCTCTTTAGGAGACTTACTGGAAATCAGTGCACTACTTCAGTCACCATTGTAGCACAAAACTTTCCCTTATACTTTGCAAAGCTGCCAACAATATCCAGGCAGTTACCACCAAGGCTTGATATGCCACTTGAAAGGTCAAGAAAGGAGAAAGGAGAAGTTATTGAAGGTGCTGAACTACAATTTACATTTTGTCTGTTAGTGTTGCAAAGTCTTTCAAGGAAGTTTTGGCTTTAAAGAGCAAGAAAATTTGTGGAGATTTTTATTCATGTTTGGAAGAAACAAACACTGTGATAAGGATTTATAATTCAATTGTGAAATGCTTCTCAAAAGAAGGGTATGGCTGTCTCCTGCAGGTAAGCGTGAGACAAAATGTGCCTTAACAAATTATTAGGTCTGATAGACTAACACACTCGTCTCAAGACATTATACAACTGCAGATTTGCAACATCTAGATTTTTTTATTCAGATTAATTTTACGCAATGCATTTTGCTTGGGTAGCAGAAAAAAAAATAGTAGTTTTGCCCAAAGAAAAGATGTTCAATGGATGACACTTTCAGGAATAATATCTTGGAATTGCTCATACAGGGGCTATCCATTTTCTTGCATAAATGCACCACAAAAAATGTGACTGGTGTCATTTCTGTTATGCAAATATTGCATTTAGCCAGTTATGCTGCACTGATTAGGTATCTGTGGCTAAATTAACACATTCAGAAAAAGAAAATCTTTTATGTGTTTGATGGCATCCCAGGTTTTGTCTCTGATTTAGTCTTTTTTCTGCCAAATTGCTAGAGATAGCAATGGAATTTGGACTACATTCTGATTAGAGCTATCAGGACAAATCTGAGCTGCATTCATTCCAGTTCAGGGAATATAAATACCCTTTCAATGGGTATTTTTCTAACCTAATCTCCCTGAAAAATCAAGTTAAAAAATGGGGCTTTTTAGAAACCAAATCCAGAGCCATTTTTTGCCAAAATATCACCAAACTGAGTATTTGGAGTGGAACTCGATTGGTCAAATTGTGTGATGGACAGATCAGTGGGAAAGGAAATGGGGTAGGCAAAGAACCTCTGCTGGAAAAAACAGATGCTACGCCCAAAAGAAACGAAAATTTGCAAAGATAGCCACCCTAGCTGAGATCACATCCTACCAGGGAAATAAATTACTGTGTCTATTTCTGTTCCTTAAATGTGCAGTCCAAACCCCTCTTATTTTATTCCCTTGAATCTCTATGAAAGGGAAAAATATCTCAGTATGATGTCTTCCCAATATTCAAATTTTGAGACAAGTCTTTGAGTCTCAGAATTTTCTCTTCTACTCCTTTTGACTCCTGTGTAAAGCTGCAGTAGTCTATTGGTGAGTGTATGAAATCAGTGACATAGAGGAGTCCTAGTAAAAAGGTATAGAACAGTCATGCATGGGCCTCCAAGTTAACCATTTCCATGCATTTAGTACTTTGTAAAAATAAAGGGAATGTTTAAAATTAGGGACAGATAACTCTGCTTCATTATAGTTCTTTCAGCTGATTTCCTGCCCTGAAGTTAAATTCCACTGAGCTCCCTTGGAAAGAAATAGTTCTTTCCATCTCTAGGATAGGGTGAAAAAATAAGCACTGTGATTACACTGGTAAATCAGGACTATCTGTGGTCAGGATAATTTACATTGGAATCCATATTGGCTCTGAGGGAAAATTTGCAGGAGTTATTGTTTGATTGCTTCTCAATCAAACCCTTTCTTAGAGTCACATCCAAGCAGTGACAGCATACTGAATAGTTATATAAGATATTTGGCTTCTTTAGGACCTATTATTACATTGCTAAATCACAGGTGTTCCTTATAAATAAGAAAAGGAAGTTAACAAATATTTTGGATTGTTATTATCAGTGCAAGAACATGAGGTTCCCCTTTTTCATGGCTTAGGGTTGTTTCTGGTATTTCAATGACCTTAAAAATTCCCTCCCCACAGTATTGTGTGTCATGGCAGGAAGCACAATGCTGGGTCTGCAGTTGTGACACTTTAGTTCACAGTTTTCCTTGCTGAAGTAAGTCAAAGTACATATAAATGTTTATGTACTGTCAAAGTACTTAAGAATAAATATAACAGCATGCAGCAGGCAGGCAGCCGTACTATAAACTTAACTTTGTACCTTACTTTCTGCTCTCACTTTACATTCTTCTTCCTTCTCTTGGCATCCTAGGCAACATGGCATTTCTTTCTCACTTTCTCTTGTTATATGTCAAGCTCTCTAAACACTGAACTCTGTTCTAAGACTGTATTGGTAAGACATATTTAGTGGCATGCCACTCTAATGATGTTAACAGAGCTTTGAACCTGCTAGGGCCCTTTACAGTTATGTGGTGATGTTGTATCAAAATGATTCAACACAACTCAATGCTGTGATGTGCTCTGATGACCCTAGGGTGGGGACAGAAACATCTCTTCCAACAGGAGATTTTTTCCTGATGGGGCTGGTCATGCACAATACTCATGCTTTTTAATCCATGTCTGATGCCAGATAGATCAAGAACATAATATTGACCCATGGAAGGGTTTCTACCAATAACTGTGTTCCTTGCTTGTACAGAATTTAATTGTCTCTCCATTGCAGTCCATTTCTTACACCTGCCATATACTGTCATGCATTATTTACAACATCTATACTCATTATCAGACCATTAAAGCCATTGATTTTAAATCTAGATAATTTTAAAATATTCTATTATGGAATATTTCATAACTATGTGAACAATCAAAGACTGTTCTCTTTGTTTGTTTGTTTATCTGGGCCTTGAAAGAAACAGGAATTTGATCGATATCATATGCACTTGCTGTCCTCTTGCATGAGAAGAATTTGTTCTAACAAACACTCAGCTGCAGTTTTTGGCTGTTGAGATATACTTTGAAATGCCCTCATTGCCAAAATAAAAGAAAGTAATGGAAACTCTTACAAAACAATTTCTGATCCCTTCTCAATTGAGAAGCTTCTTTTGTAATGAAATTGCTTTAGAAAAAGAACCACAACAAAATACAAAGTTTGGCTAAAATACATTGTAAATATAATATAAGATTTTCATGATTTAACCAATACATTATGGGCACTTTGGAGAAAGACCTGAACTTTATAAAAAGTTACTGAAAAGGTCTCATATGGAAATATACCTCTGACTGTTCACACGCTCCGGTTGAACAAAATCCTTGAAATAAGCATAGACAGTTGGTGGATTTTCTGATAAACTACACAATGTCTTTTAGAAAAAGAATTCTATGTTGATGACTCCAGCAGAATATAAAAATGACATCTTAGATTACTTTTTTGTCATTCCACACATTTTTTTTTGCTGTTGTGGAACTAGAATTATTGCAGGTGCTCAACTCAGTGTGGTTTAATTTGAAGGTGAACCAGTGCTTTGTGTCTGAACTCCTTTTGCTTGTGGATGGTATTATCTTCTAGATGGTGTCAGTGCCATAATTAGCACATAGCATTGGGAAAATGGCACATTTCTTGTAAGCCATGCTACTAAAGGGAGAGTCTCGCTTCATTTGGAGAGGACTGACAGATGATAATCCTGAGTGGATAAGGACAGACTCCTGAAGCCCTCAATCAGGTATGTCAAGCTCAAACAATGTGGATTTTCCAGCTCCTTACGCTTGGGCATTCTCAGCTCAGAAAATAAACTATTTCAGATCTCATTTTATGGCATTTACTGTTCCCCTTTAGGGTCGGTCCTACCATCTTCACCAAGAGCTCTGAACTGAAGCTGGACATGGCACTAACAAGTTCTGAGTGCTGGGATTTTTTGTTAAGTGCAACGTCTAATACATGTATTTTCCTTAACTTTTAAAGAAGAATGGGGTACGTTTCAGACTTGGTATCATCCAGCAGCATCTGCTGTGTGGCACTGAGGCAGAAATGTGCATATAGAACAGGGAATAGAAACCATAATCTCCAAAGCTCATCCAGTTGCTTGATATCTTTCAACCACAAATGATAGTGTGTTAAGTGGACAGCATTTGCCCAATTACACATCCCTAGCCAAGGAATATCCCCAGGAATCGTTATTCTCTTTTCCTTTACATACTGGATTCTTTATAGGCCTGCTGTGCTAAAAAGTACCCCATAAGGCAGGGAAGAGCATGGCCTCCTAACTGCTAAAATGCCTCTTGACATTTAACTGAGGTTTTCCTTTGCTCATTTTCATAAGTAACAAGAGTTTACTTTGACTTTAAACTATCAGAACATGTACCACACTGTAAAAGGAAAATGGGGCAGACTGGGATCATAAAATGCTGATTGTTAGTGGTTTCTATATCACTGACATTATTTGGACTCAAGAGTCGAGTAAATGGGAAAAATATATTCCTTAAATAGCCATAGCCTTTTTTATTATCCAGGATTCTTTTTAATTCCAGATCCAGGATTATTTTTCAAATGAAATATTCAGATTCAAGAAAATGTGTTTTACTGAGCCTAATTTTTTTTTTTAAACAGTGGCTATTGTTCCTGGATCATGGTTGTGCACATTATCTTACTTTCTTTTAAGACTTCACCTTGAGTGAAAATAAAATCTAGTTCCAGAGACTGGAACAGAATGGAGTAGCTTAGGCGATAATGAGCATGAAGATGAAATGGTATTATCTGGGGAATCACAGATCTATTACAGTAAAGCCAGGGCATTTTTCACTTTCCACTCTATTTTACTGTATAATAAATTTGTAGTAACAATAATAGAACTTTGGCTGGTCATTAGTGACAAAATCACACTGTAAATAGGCTAGACATCCCTTTTGTTCTTCAGTTCCTTCCATAGCTCAGGCAGGGACCTTAACTAAAGACTGTTTCTTGGTGGATTTGATAGCAGGCAAATAAGAGAGAGAAGGACAATGGCAAGTTTAATCTAAAAAATAGGTAACACTTACAAAATGCTGATGATGAAAAGTGAAGACAGCATTAATATTTTGGTAGTTTTGGAGAAAGTTATATGTAATATCCTCATCCTGAATAACCTTTGGAACAAGATATAAATAACCAGAAAAGTTAAAATAGAAGGGACAAGCCTCTATTATAGTAGTTCAGTGGCATCTCTTAAGGACAAACCTCTATCCTGCTGCCGTAGACCAGAGTACACAGCAAGTAGCAGGAAATTCAGTATTTGTCACAGACATGATTGTTATAGACTTTGATTTTGTAACAACTCTACCTTTCTTTGGTGAGTTGACAAAACAGCAGGAATCTCTATTGACTGAGAAGAAAGCTTCCTTCCTTGATCTCCATCACACTGAACTGGGACCAAGACTCAGAATCTGGCAGAAAAACGCTTAGAAAAGATCATTCTGTTCAGAGAAAGGAAACCTTGTTTATTTCAGCTCCAAGCAGAAATAGATTCTCTGGCCAAGTCTCCAGGACAAGCTATAAAGGGTTGATTTAGCAGCAGCTGGACTTCGCATGGAGGAAATATAATGTGATACACCCTAAAAGTCAGGAAACTTCAGATCTTTGAGGATATATGTTCCAGATTGCAGACATTGTACTTTTATATATTAAAGTAGTAAGCAGCATATACTACCTGTGCTGTTATATAAAGCTGGGCTTTTGAAAGGTTAACCACATTGTTTGATTTATATAAAGTAGTGTAAGTATCCAGTATAGCTTGCTGTACATAATGCAGCCCTTAATCATACTATGCAGGTCAGAGATACCAAGGTACTGGTGATACTCTTCTTTCTTGCAATGTCTTACACTGCAAGTGAACTATACCAGCAAAACAAGCCCACAGACCCAGCAGACACTGTAGATCAGCCAGGAATCAGTTACCAGCTGGTTGTACTTTTGGTTTTTTGCTGGATTCCTTAGATTATTAATGATTCATTTGCTCTGATCAACAAAACTTGACTGTGCACGGAACTCTTGGCAACAGCTTTAATGGACTTCAGTTATCTGAGCCAGTTAGCCAGAAGGGTTATTAAATGGTTGCAGACTACTCATCTATTCACAGGGGAAAAATATTTAACCTTTTCCCTTGCAAATGCAAACAAATTATGAAGATGAAGGATATACTACTATCTGTTTTTATGGCACTGAACAAGTTGTACAACCAATTCTCCATAGGTCCATTTTTATTCTAATTATCCTGAATATTTCTGCAAAAAAATGAGTGGGTTAGGTGAAGAAATAATCTGAACCAATCCAAATATCATAATATTCTATGAGGAATGAAACAATTAGAGAAAATAAAAAAGGAAAAATTTGAATTAAATTTTTAGCAATGACCACAAATGACCACAAAAGTACTGACCATGAAATTGGCACTCCAAGTCTGACCAGGTAAGGAAACAATATAAGCACCACCAGCACTAGTTCTGGAAATTATTTTGTAGTTCCACAAAATCCCTTTATCACTGTAAATCAGGCATGCCACTTGGGACTCAGTTTACTTGTCCATACCTGAATTAACTCAGCCTACTGCTCCTGAATTCAAGACAAGACATAGAGGCCAAATTGAAACACATGAAATTTTGTTTCAGCAGGGTTTTTTTGAAAAGACTTTCTTTGAAAGATTGCACAACTGAATTTTTTTATCAGTTCTTGACAAAACAGCTTTCTTATAGCATATATAGAAATATAATTGCAGAATGTAGCATTTTCAGCTCTGACAGCTGTTTTTGCCCAAATAATAGTCTTCAAAATGTACAACCTGTAAGTGTAGATCACTTATCAGCCTATTTGCTTTTTTATTTATTATTTGTAATGGCTGAGAAACTTCTACAAATAAAAGAACAACTAAGAACACTTTAAAAAACTGCATCTCTTGCAAGAGACTGAGAGAAAAGCAACTTCTATTTTCCATCAATAACATATATAACAGGAATGTAGTTTGTTTGGCTAGGCTTAGATGCAGGATACTGAGAGGCATTATTCAGTTTACAGTACTTTGTCTCATGCAGCAGAAAGTTTTTTGTATTCAGAGAACTACTGGAAGGAAGGATTATTCAAATATTATTTAAGCTTTACTTTGAAGATTTAAATGAGAATAAAATATACTTTTTGCATGTGTATGTGATGACTAAATTAGGATCAATAAGTTTTATTTTATTTTCATTAACATACTCCTACCATTGCTATGGTATCAGATTGGCTTTCTGACTCTCCCCATTCGTAATTCACTCACCTGGTGCTCACAGATGCATCTGGCAGTGGCCAAAAAGAAGGTCCATTTCTGTGCTAGAGCTGGGAGATTCCTCTCAAACCAACAAAGCCCGAAAATGAAAGTGACAATGTCTTTTTGTTCCACACTCAAAGCACAGCTTTATGCCAAGTAAAAATGGTAGAAGAGAGACCTGTAGCAACATCAGCAAGTGAACAGCAGTAATAGCATAATCAGAGGAGGAGGGAAGTTACCCAAGGTCAGCCATAGGCAGCTGAACAGAATGAGTGAAGGACTTGAGTCATTGAGGTCCTTTCAAGCAATTCACTGAGAATGATTTGGGATAAGCTGTTTACATGCTTCCTGCATACACTTCCTGAACACTGATCCTATGGCATCTTAGGCCTCATTAATACACAGTGGCTGCATTTTCTTAGTCAAAGTGGAACTGGGCCAGATTATGAATGTTATTCACAGAGGGAAGCTCTCCCTCCATTGTGTGATCCCACCCAAGTCTCAAGGATTGGAACCAGTGACTGATGTGAGCAGTGAAAAGTCATCAGTCTTTACTCATGTGGAGGAATAGCTGTATAGAAAAAATGTTCAATTTTAATTTAGTTAGCTAAGAAAAATGTCACTTTGTATAACCAAAAGTGACAGAATTCACTCCACAATAGTAGCAGTCTGTGGCTTCATTTCTTTGCCTTCACTATTTTTTTTTGGTATTATTTTATGAAGTCAAAAGAACTAGTTGCTGAAAAGCATACAAAGAATTGTACTGTTGCTGTATTGAAATATTAATTTCCTCTGGTTTGTGTTTAATCCCTCAAAAACATTTCAAAATACAAAATTTCATAGACTCAACATGAAGTAACTCTAAAAGGAAGATCGATGACTGTTATTACTCTTCATTTAAAACTCAATTTTTATCTTCATTCATGAAGTGAACAAGAGGACTATAGAACATGATGTCACAAGTTAATTTTCTATTTCAAAAACTTTAGCCTAATTATTTAATACAGTAAATGATGATTTTAACAGATTTACTGGACCAGAGACAATGATTAGAGAATGAAAAAGCCTTAGGTCATCCAGTTAAGTACCTAAGATCCTAAGATTGATTGCTCCTTGCTGTATATGTTGGACACATGAGGGGAAAATGAAAAAGCAGAAAGATTTAAACGGTAGCAGCATAAAGATATTAGCCAGGGAAGATTTTGGTTTTCAAGGACACTGAACAGGACATGACAATATCATATACCTAATCTGTTAAAAGAGTTTACATACCTTTTTTTATCACAATGAACAGAAAAGCTGTAGTTAAAGACACTATATAGTAGGAAATGAGAAAGCAGGTAAATAAAAAGTTGTGTTTTGGTCATATGGAGGTTGACCAGATGATTGATGGCAAGAGCAGAACAACTTCCCCATGTTATTGACCTGCTATATTGCATCCTGTGAATTTACAGTTTTGTTTCCATTGAGTAAATTAATTTCATGCAGTGTTTCCTTGAAATTCAAACAAAATGAAACAAAAATAAATTAAATATCTCTTCCATTTACTAAGCTTCCTAAAATACCATTTAAAGGGAGATTGGATTTAGAAAGATAATTTCAAGCATGCTTAATAAACTTGAGGATTTTAATAACAATATAAATTTTAAACTCATTTTTTCTTCTTAGTAACAAGAAAAAATAATATATTTTAACAGAGCAAAAATCAGCTTTTTTAAAGCATGGATTATTATGTGGGCTTCCAAACTACACTTCACAGCTACTTTGTATGCATTACACAAGTCCTACTGGTAGGTCCTATTGAAGACCTCAGATTCTCCCTGCTTACTTGACTTGATATCTGATGACATCTAGGGCTTTCTAAAAGATTTTAATTTTCCATACAGTTCACAGTTTTCATGTTATCATGCCAAATTCTCTCTTTAAATGTAGGTGAATAAATTTCAGCAGGAGGCATCTGAATGACTCAAGGGATTTTCTCTCAAGCAAGCAAGTGCTTTTTTCTTGAGTTCCCTCATGAAATAAATAGTTAAATATAATAATTGATTTGTACAACTATCTTTCTAAATTCATATTAGGAGACAAGCGTTTCTTCTAGCATAGGTTATCTTGAAGTAAAAATGCAATAATTTTGACTAGTTTTGAATTCTTTAGGAAAGCCTTTTCTTAAAACCAGGTGCTGTGCAGAGACCTACACACTTCAAAGCACTTGTTAGATCATGTTAGAAATGTTATCATATGACACAAAAAAGGGAGACCTGATAATTTCATAGTTCTAATCAGAGCGTCTGAGAGAGATTATAATTAAATCTATACATTTCTCAAAAAAACCCCTAATTCCTCCAAGTTTCCATTTAGCAGCATTTTCCATTTGTTAAATCTTGTTTCTTCAGTAGGTGAACCAGAAAACAGAGTTCTCTTTCTTTTGCAAATGAAAATACACAGATGGGGAAAATCCACAGTTGATGTGTGCTCACCCGGTGTTTGAAATATGAGGAAGTTCATAACAGAAGCCCTCAAGCTTCCATCAAAGAAGCTAAGGTAATAGATACACCAACTGTGTTGATACTGAAATGGCTGAAACATCATTAATTCTTTTTACAGGCCTCATGGCTTGACATCTACCAAAACTAAACATCAAATCTATCTTGAGCAGGTTACCTCAGCAACCTCCTCGTAAAAGAGGAGCCATTAGATTGTCCCCTAATGTTTGCAGAACTTGAGAACATGTAACAGAATTCCCTCTTGTCTAACAACTCCCCTCCACGAATACTCCAATTTCTTCAAGAATTTTTAATAGATTTCTTCTCTTTAGATGTTGAATGCGCCCATTGAGTGTGAAGGATTGACCTATTCACCCCTGGACATTTTAGGTGTAAGAAAACTTCTGTAGGCCAAAACTATAAAAGTATCTGAAGCAAAGTAACAGTTAAATTTCTTTTTCAAACAAGACATTGCTGAAGATATTGGGGAAGAGCTGTTGGAATTTTTCTTTCCAGTGTGTGTCAACAGTTTATTGGAAACAAAAAATGAAGCAATAGAAAACAATGGAGCTTTTTTTTGTTGTTGTTGGCTCATTGGTGTGTATCTATATACGCTCTCCATATATACAGTGTATAAAAGGCACAATTTTGGTATTGGGACATACTGTCTCCAGTAGGAAGGACCCCACGCTGGAACAGGCAAAGGACTCCTCTCCCTGAGCAACAGCAACAACAACTCATGATGAACTGACTGGAACCCCCATTCCCTGTCTCCCAGTGCTGCTGGTGGGGAAGGGGTAGAGCTTGGAAAGGAGGGAGGGGTGGGAGGAGGGTGTTTTTAAGATTTGTTTTGCTTCTCATTATCCTGCTCTGGTTTTGTTAGTAATAAATTCAACTAATATCTCCAACATGAGCTTGTTTTGCCCATGACTGTATTTGGAGAGTGATCTCTCCCAGTCCTTATCTCAACTCATGGACTCTTAGTTATATTTTCTCTCCCCTGTCCACTTGTGGAAGGGAGTGTTAGAGAGGTTTCGGTGGGTGCCTGGCATCCAGCCAGGGTCAATCCACTACAGGAGGTGAAGAGATTAAGTGGCTGTGTGGGTGCTCATCTTCTTTGTTGGGGCCACTCACAGCAGTCTTTTAAGCTTTGTGAGTTTTTTAATGATTTAATATCACTTTTCCATCTTCTATCAATCAGCTCACTTTAACTCCCATATCATAGAGCAGCATTCTTATTGGACACAGACACCAAAAGGTTATTACTAGATCTTATCAAAAGTATTTTGAAATTTACCAATCTTGACTTTGAATTATTCTGTTTGTTATCTGGCTCCCATTTACCATTACAGAAACACTTGTCATTGGCTTTTATTCCTCTGTAATGAATTGTTTCGCTGTGCTTCCTGATCTCTCATGTGCAGCATTCCTTCCTCACTACTAATATCCTCCTTGAGATGATTCATGGAGTTATGCCTGGAGTGCTCCTCTCCATTCTGCCCATCCTCTTTGTGGTGATAACTCCAGATGTTTTGTGCATGTTTGCTTTAGAGAAACTGCAAAACTTTCAATGACTTTGCCCAGTTTACTTACATTACTGCCTTCCTAGTTTATTAGGGCTTTAAACCTTATTTGATAATCTTACCAGATGATTTTATTATTTCTTTCCCTTAAACTTTGTTTTGAATTACATCTGAAATACCTTATTAATAAATGATTGCTTATAAGCAATTATAAGTTGAAATCAGTTTATCTTTTACATTAGGCTTGTATTTATTTTGAAAGAATATCAGGCTAGGGGGAAAAATATAATCAAAGAATTACCTGATGAAGAAATTTCAAAGGCAAAATTAAAGAATAATAAAGAATACTGTATCAGTAACAATTTCTTTGCCAACCTGATTATTGAATTAAAGTCAATTCCATGTATTACTATTTATAAATTGTACTGAAGCATGTTTCACTAATCAGGTCACAAGCAGTCAGAACAACATTCTCTCTCTCTAAAGAATCTACTTAATACAGTATTTCAAATGCAATAAGCCAAATATCCTATTCAACAATGTGCAATGTTAATGTGTGGTTGGGTTTTTTTCATATATCATTTTTCTATCTCTTCATTCATTTAGAGAAATAAAATGTATAGAAAGATTGGAAAAGACCATCAATGCTAGGAAAGTGTTTTCCATTATGTGAGAACAGCAGTTGTCAGAAATTTTACAGGAAACCAAAGAAAACGGAATTGATCTGGTATTTTCTTCTGGTAAGTGACAACAGAAGTTTCACTTTAAGGACACATCTGTTTTATTCAGGAAGCTATTAGAGTGGTAAAGAACAACAAGCCTGCATTTTTTCTCTTCACATAGTCAGTTGAATTTAAATTCTTATGAATATCAGATGTACCTTTATATCCAGTTTTGGATGTTTGTAGATTTAAACTGTCTTGATTTTTTATATCTGCCCAGAGAGTACCTTAGTGTAGTGCAGCATTGAACAGAAACCAGGAAAGGTGTGTCATAGTTTATTTTCTGTCTATTTATAGAACCTGTGGTAGAACTGATGAGAGATACTGAATGTATTATCTACAATTTCTATTATAGTTGTGGGAAAAAAAAAATCATTTCATTGCTGTCAATTATCAACATTTAATGTAGGAATTATTGTCCTGCTTGAATTGCTATTTCATTTTAACACATCCTGGTCACAGGAAAATAAGCAGTACCCTCCGTCTGTAAAAAATAAAAGAGGTGAATCAGTCACTGCCTGAATATGTTTAATATGGAGCTTGGCAGTAATGTATATGAAAATCCAATGTCTGATTTTAAACAAGTATTCATTGAAACTTAACAGATACAGTTTTCCAAAAGAATCATCAGAGCTCTATAAATCATACATGTTTTCAATGAACATTTGGAACATAATTATTCTACAATAAGTATCCTATTAAATTTAGTTATATTTAAAACAGTTGTTGCATAGTTCACACAGGCTAAACCAAATGGCCAATATAAACAGATTTGCCAAAGGTCAATGGTTATGAAGGAGATATGTACACTATATATATAGATTAGTTCATATTTATAGAGATATAATTCCTTCACGTACACATAAATATAGGTTGAATATTTCCTTCATGCTTTCACATTTTCATCTTTATATATATATATATATATATTTCCTTTCTCATACGTGCATACATTTAGACCATGCAGTATTTCAAGCAAATTTTCAAAAGCAAATGCATTTGAAATAAAATTGCAACATTATTTTACCTTTAAAATTCAGATTTAATTCACTTTTAAAACATAACATCTCTAATAGATTTCACACCAAGACTGGTACATTAGAAACACAGTGTAAAATCATTTCCCTGTAGACTACAGAAGTTCATGTTTAGACGTTTGCACTTCAAAAAAATTGTAAATGTCTTTTTTTGACCATAGTTTCCCTACAATCTTTCTCTAAAATAAATAATTTTAGGGTGTTTCAGTGAAGCCATCTTAGTATTCGGAAGATTATTTCCACAAACTGCCCACTGTGCTCCACGGACTAGAAAAGTAGCCTATAGTAATAAGTTCAGGAGTAAATGGGTGCATCACAAGCCTATAACTTAGACTCTAAAC
The DNA here is from genome assembly GCF_000738735.6 of Corvus cornix cornix. Lineage (NCBI taxonomy): Eukaryota > Metazoa > Chordata > Aves > Passeriformes > Corvidae > Corvus > Corvus cornix. The sequence continues at coordinate 9,837,507 of NC_047057.1, read as the reverse complement.
TCCTACAGTCAGGAAATCATATATTTGATGTGTCTCTGTCTGCATTCCTAATATAATTTTACAGAGTAGTCACAAACAAATTAAATTTTTGAGTTCTGTAGGAAAAAAATCTCTACACAAAAATATATATCAATCTATCTCTGAAACACCTACACTGAAAACCAGTGTATTTTACATTCAGTCAGAATATTTTTTATAATCAAAAAGATTTTGTTCTGATTGTGAATTTACAGCATATAGCTATACACTAACATGCAAAATAAACATCACTAGTTTTGAAATAACTGGGAAAATAAATTACATCATTATTAATCTTATTTATTTTGTCAAAAGTATTTTTATCATATGAAAATATCTTGGTGAGAGAAGGCTTTATCAATGGATGTTTACTCAAGAAAAACATCCAGAAAAGTTTCGGCCAGTGCTTTCTCCAGAGCAAACCACTCCTTATTATTAAGGGAATATAGGTTAGACCTCATTTTTGATTACAAGGAATATATTTATGATACGTCAAAACTTTCTCAATACAATAATGCAACTTTGATTTTATTAAATTTTTCACTACGTGTTGTATTCTGAGCACTGATGTGTTTCAGTCTTGAGATGAAACTTTACTGTAACAATCATTATTACTGACATTCCATGCAATGAGGTGGCAGGATTTGCTCCCTGGAAAACACTGGGAATTGGCTTCATGTGGAATATTTATGCAACCTCAATGTGTTAGAAGTCCAGATGCACTACCCTGGCTGAGATACAATAATTTCCCTGACGTGAAACCCAGCCATAAATCTGACAGACATACCAGTATCTTCTTACTCATCCCACATTCCCAGAAGGACCTGCTGATTTTATCTGGCTCTACAGTTTCTGTCTGGTGTGAAGTATGCTGGCCAAAGCACAAAGAATGTAAGAGCAGAATGGGATCTGACTGAATGAAGTTTAGAAGCCACTTGTTGCAGTGCCCTTCTTAAAAAAGGAAAGAAAAAAACCCCAAATATGTTGTACACAAGTGTCTAAATGGAAGATGAATTGAGCCTTAGAACTTGGGGGAATGTTACAGGAGCACCAAGGTTCAGGACCAAGAGAGGAATGAGTTCAAGGGTGAAAAAAGCCCAAAGGAACAAATTAATTCCTTGTTCAAGAATAAAGGGTTCTGATTGTTTACTCACATCAAATCCAAACAGAGTTTTCCTCAATTTTTGCCCCTTTTTCATTGGACAACTGCATATGTTTATGGAAAAAAAAACCCGTAGAGAAAATAACTTAATATGATATTCTTTTGCCCTTTTAACAATTGGGAGCTATCCTGCTAAGAAAAAGCATATTAGATCAAGTAAGTTTGTAAGGGTACAATAGAGTTCTTAAACAATCAGCCACCCTAAACCCCTCAAGTTTTACCACAAATGAGAACCTTTAAAATCACTGGAAATATCTGTCAATCTTACAAGTGTCTATCTGAGTTCACAGAGAACTGTCTGGAAGCAGGGAAAAAATGAGTTCTACTCTGTGAATCTCTAAATATATTCTCTTTGGAAAAAAATAGTCCTATTCCATTTCCACTCTGGAATTGTTTTTACTGTATAAATTTTCTATATGCTCAACATTGTTCACCAACATTTCAGTTTCTTTGAAACTAATTATGACCTTAAAGAGGTAGGCAGAGGGCTACTGCCAGGTACTGCTTGAAAGAATTCCCTCAGGTCTAGCCACACAGTCTAAAGTAATTGCATCTTCATGAATTACCACTCATCATCTGTGCAATAGGAGCTGACTGTATATTCTTCCCTCACCTGAGGTCTGAAATAAGGTGCATTTAATCTAAATTATTCTCATTACTAGCTCTAGCCCAGGTTAATGTGTTTCACTTAGCAATTTGGAAAGTCCATAAGCATAAACAATCAATACCTAAGATTATATTACAAAGTTTCACTAAGTCCAGAAATTTAAGGTCTTATATAAACCCCAGAACTGCACAAAAAGACAAGGAAGGTTTCCTTTATAAAGTTCATATAAGCTTTTCTGCAGTGGATAATAATCCAAAATGCAACCATGGTTAATTTATGCAAGTTTCAGTAAAATTGCATCTTGCAGTTCTAAGTGACTCCTTTCTGGAGAAGAAAAAAAATAGGACATTCAAATAATAATAGGATATTCAAAAAATAATAGGATAGTTCATTAAGATTCAAGGTAATACATTTGCTTCGAAAAGGTTAAATACTGAAAGAGGCATATGCTGAAGTAAACCACTTTAACTAACTAAAATTTCTGTATGGCTGAAGGTTGGCTTGATCCTGATAAGATGAAAGAAGTGAACAGAAAATATGATAAGGGGAAACTACACTTTAGCACTAAAAAGTAATGATAGGGTGGACTGAGAATCTTAACTTTCAAGAAATTGTGCAATTCCAGTGTACTTTTCTGCTTTAAAAGTTCATATCGGATACATTTCTTGTTTTTACGGAGAAACTATGTCAAGAATGATAAAAAATTCCAAAGAAATTAACTAAGTTTTTTGTTGCTAAGAAATTAGACCAGTGTGGATGTCTAGGTGTATCGGATCTCAGGAAAGAGTGAGATGGTTTGCCATGTTTCTATGACTTTATGTCAATATAACTAATTTGTTTTACTAAATTCCATGGAAACAGGTTTTAACAAAACTAGAATAAATGAGAAAAGAGTTATAAGATTGTTTATGATTACCGAGTTCATATTTGTATTAAAATACATCATAAATACCAATATCTTTTGTGTCTAGTATTCTCCACTGTTGACCTTGACAAAGCACAAGATCCCTTAAAAAAAACCAGGTGAAATTTACACTTTTGACTTCCAACACACACAAAAGAATTGTTGGTCATGTACATGTAAGGGCTCCTAACACAAATTTTAAACTTTGATAGATGATGTGTTTATCATACAAATTCATTTTAGCTTGCATATCTATGAATTCAGATGGTTTAATGTTGATCTCAGAATGACAAAGCCCCTGGAAAAAAGCAAAGTATTATGCATTGTTTAATTCTTGTAGGGAATTGAGAGCATGATAAATTCCATTCCTATGTGTTTATTTTAACAACTGTTGATAATGTAGATAACAAATGTAATAACTTTGAGAAACTGGACAATGGAGAGGAAAAAGAAAGAAAAGCAAGCCACAGCTTTCTTAGAGTGCTTTAGCAGGTGCTTTTATTCAAACATTTACATTCCCTTCAAAGAACTCAATCTGCTTTCCAACTTCAATGCATGTTTAGATGTATTGTGGGTTAATGATACATTCTATTCAATTGACCTAAAATATATGAAAAAATGAGTAGGACGACATGAGACTTCTTAGGCTGCACCATTTTTGTGAATCAACATTCTTCCCAGACAGGCAGGAGGAAATCACTGTTCAGTTGATCTGAAAGTATCAAGACATCACCTCGAAGGAGAAATGGTGATAATCAATTTCAGATTAGCCAGATCTTTTCAGTCAGACTAAACCTCAAGCCTGACTGTTTCTGACTAATCATTCATATATGATATATAATATATGTAAGATATAGTTGTAAAAGCAAATTTTGCCCAAATACACCTGTTGGGAGTACTTTTCCACCTCAGTTTCAACAGCTTGCTCTTCCTCTCCAGTCCCGCTATCTTGTTCAATCTCCTAATCCTTCTGGATCTAGTTAGATATAGTATCTCTCCCTTACTGATAATTTTGATTCTCATCCCATCCCTTGAGTCACTTCAATATTCCCCTTGACCAATTTCCTCTCTGGTTTTCTTAGCTGCTTCTCATATTCGGGTTCTGAGCTTGAGTTCTTTGTGAGATGTGAAAGGAAGGACACCACATTCCTCAAATCTATTTCATTGTTCCAGACCATGTCAGGCACCTTGATGCCTTCACATTATTCTCTACATAAGATGCTCATCATAGGTTGTGTGTGTCTGGGTTCTTGTTCAGCCTCTAAGTTCTGTTAAGCGCTACTGGTGATTAAGATTATACTTTTGACCTCCTGATGAGCCTTAAAGGACCCTTGAGTTTTAGGGAAAAAGTTCAATATGAAATCATAGTATACACCAATGACACAAATGTCTGATGTATTTATGTATCAGAAATATGTGATGTATTTATGACCTATAAAACAGTAATAAAAATATTTGTGATGATATTCTACTTCTTCTAGTCACTAGGCTTACAGATAGATTTTTTTTCAGGGATGTATGAGTCCTCATGTTTCTTTTTAAACCTAATATACGTGTTCATAATAATTTAGAGCTGAACATATTAGTGACGAAAATGAGCTTTTTGTCTTCAGTGAAACATTGAAGAGTGAATATCTATGGAAAAATGAGTCATGTTTTATTTTACAATCTGAGGATCTGTGTAAATTTTCAGCTGCAGTAACATATTCTGTCCTCAGTTTTATACTTTCCTGCTTTAAAGTAGAGGCAGAAATCGAAGACAGGAAGGTGCTCCCAGTAGACTTGGCTTGACAGGCTCTTTAATACTTTTTTTATTGTATAAATCAGAAAAAATCAGAGCAGCTCTCATGGCTTCCAGGACTGACACTTAGGAAAATACCTAAGAAAACTTTCTCTGTAGTTCCTGAGGCAATAAATACAGAGCCTCATAATGGAGATTTTACAGAGCGGCTTTCTGAGTAGCAACATGCTGGGGTTTTGCCTTTATAGCAGGACAGAGATCACTTTATTTGTCAGTAATTTACTTGCCAGCCATAGAGTTAAACCATACATGAATTAAAAAAAAGAAAAATACAATCCACATTTGGACTATTTTTTTCTTTTTTTTGTTCAAGAGGAGCAAAGGGTAAGTTATCACCTATTCCTCAATGTGTTCTAGTACTGTTGTATTAAAGCAGTATGTCACTTAGCTATAATATTGGAGATGAATACTCTTTCCTTAGTTTAAGAGAAGTTTTATTCATTTATCTTCCACTATGTAGGAAAAACTTCAGCTTCTCTATGATATGCCATCTCAGAAAAAGGCAGGATGCTACTTTACACATGAATATCTTAAACACTGAGCAAAGAAATCAACCTACTTTCTGATCCTGGTTTAAAATATCAAAACAGTTAATTTACATGTATACATTAAAGAAGGACAAGGTATACCTTATTGATATTGATACCCAATACATTTTTGGCATGTAAATGGAATGTACTCAGCTGGATTCAGAGCAAAGATCTGAATCAAACTGTCAATAGTTGTTCAAGTATGCAATGCAACATTGTCAAGAAGGATTCATGGCATTTTCAGAGTGTCTGCAAAATGTCTGTGAAATGTCTTCTTTCAACTTTAGTTTTCCATCCTGCCTGCAAGTGGGCTGCTTGGGAAACAGAAAAAAAGTCAATCACAGTCCTACTAATTTTGTGAATAACAGGAAATTCTCTACTTTCATTTTTACTGTATTTCTTTGAAAGGATACTTGCTATTTTTTATCTTTTTTGTTGTTGTTGTTGTTGTTGTTTTCCTGGAGGAAAGAATCATTTAAACAAGATAAATATTTAGGTTTTTGTTTTATTATCCTGATTTCTTTTGATCCATTTTTCAGCTCAGTGGTTGGAAACCATTTTAAAGAGGACATGGAATGAACAAGATAAGATGAATTAAAATCATCAGAGTGCCACTGGTGTGCAGACCAATATTCTGTCCCAAGAAGTTAATTCAGAAATGCATTCAGAGTAAAGCATTCTTTGTGGTTTAGGTGTCCATACACTATGTAAAAAATCCTGTATTTCCTATGCTAAACCTATACTTTACAGGTTGAGTGAACCTAAACTAGATTTATTTAGTGAACCAAGAGTGTATCATGTAGCTGTAGCATGTGGTTTTATTTATCTGTAAAGGTGTCTGCAGAGAAACAGAAAACAGAATTATAGTATGTGCCTCAGAAACATTCTTTGTCCTCTCGTGAAATCCAGACTGGTATATTTTCTGTTCCTCAATTCCCTGGGTTGACTGCAAAATCCACTTTCAGAAAAGTATTATGCTGATTCTGGAACTTGCTTACAATAACATATTTTTCAAGTTATCCTGTGAAGGATGAGCAAAAATTATTTACTGGCTAGACATCTGTGAATGCAGGTGCTGGGAATGAAAAATAACTTCTAAAGATGAACAGCATGCAAGTATAAACACCACGTGAGATGACACCTGGCTTTTAGTCATGGTCCATCACAGGTGGACACTGAGCAATTACAGTTTGAAATAAGCTTTGTAAATAGTCATTGCAGTATACAAGTATGCAGAGTAAGCAGTGCAGCACATTGATTTTGTATGTATATGTATGTAGCAATGCCTTTCAGTCTTGTTATAGAATCCTGGAGTGGCTCAGGTTGGAAGGCACCTAAAAGATCATCTTTTAGGGTTTCAAACCCGTTGGACAAGGCCATTTTTCACTAGACCAGGTTACTCAGAGCCCCATCCAACCTGACTTGGAATGTTTCCAGGGGCTGTTCACCTATCACCTCTCTGAACAACCTGTTCCAGAGTTTCACCATCTCATTGTAAAAAATTTCTTCCTTACATTTATTCTTAAGCAATGCTCTTTTAGTTTATCACCCCTTGTCTTAAAACAACAGACTCTGCTAAAGAGTTTGTCCTCACCTTTCTTGTAAGCACCCTGTAAGTACTGAAAAGCAACAAGATCTCCCCAGAGCCTTCTCTTCTCCAGGCTGAACACTCCCAACTCTCCCAGCCTGTCTCCAGGGCTCTGGTCATTTTTCTGACCCTCCTCTGGACCTGGTCTAAGAGATCCATGTTTTTCTGGTCCTGCAGATCCAGATACAGCACTGCAGGTGGGGTCTCACCAGAGCCAAGCAGAGGGGCAGAGTCACCTCCCTCACCCTTGCTAATGACGCTGCTTTGGATGCAGCCCAGGATTTTTTGTTTGTCTGGGCTGCAATCATTCATTGCTGGCTCATGTACAGTTTTTTGTCCTTCTCACCTACATGTGGATGTAATACTAATAAAATCCCTGCCACCTAACAATTAACATGCTGACATATATCATTAAAAAATTAGTCAAAAATAGGTGGAATATTCTTCATATGCATATTAATACTTATTTTGCTTTGACCTATTATGATCTCAGCACACATAGCTGAGACATGGTGCTACCTGAAATTCAGTGCTCTGAACTAGTTTATGCATTTTTTTGAAAATTATATGCACTAATTCAGCTGATTAATTAGCTATCATGTAAATATATTCAAATTAGTTTTACATCACAGTTGAGCCCAAATTGTCAGTTAATAACTGGATTAACAGTTTAATCCATACCTGGATGAAATTATATTTTTAGCTCCTTTAATGTGATAGTCAGGAAGTGGAGAATGCTCAAGAGTATTAATTTGGAAAGAAACTGCAGCAATCCTGTTACAGGAGAATATGCTGCTAGGTGGATTGAACACTGTTTTTCTCCATCTCCCAATGTGGATAGCATAAATTAGACAAGATGAAGAAATCACTCAAACCTACTTCAAAACAATATCCACGTAATTTTTGTGGAGACATCTTTCCAGATGCCCATTTTTCTCAAGCATTAATGATGATGAATTTTTCAAGACAGCATTTAAAACCTGTGTTTTCTCACGTCTCATACATTGGACTTTTCCCACTGACTTAATAAACCCATTGAACCTATTGCAGTGCCAAATGGTTTACCTTATAAAATCTAAAGACTTCACATATATAGTCAGCTTTCCATTTAAAAGCCTCTTACTCTTCAAAAATTGTGCAGTACAAAAAGAGGTAAATCATCAATTATTTCTTTGGGTACACTGCTCCTTAAGGACAAAACTTTTTGTATTTGACCATTTAAAGCCCAGAATAAGAGGAGTTCAATTCTGAAGGGTAAAATAATTAAACAAGAAATACTACATCACTTTATAGAGTAAGAAAAAGATGGAAACAGGAGAAAACAAAGACCATTCGATCACAATTTTAATTTATTTATTTTATTAATTCAAGATTCCAATTTATGGATGCAAATCCTTTGAAAGAAGGAGACACCCAGTGGAATCTGAGGTATTTTTAGCTTGATGAATTTGAATATCTGTCACAATCCAAAGTGTGAAATGAGATGATACTTTTCTAGTTATATTGTGATTCTCAATCATAAATCAACTTTCTTATAATTAGTTGAAGATACACAATCAGCAAAAAAAACCATAGGCTGCACTTTCACAATTCCTAAAACATACTCAACTAGAAACCATCTACAAAAAATTTTGTGGAAGCTGTAAAAGGTACCTCTAATAACAGCCTGTGCTAGTCTGAAAACAAACCAGTGAGAGACTACAAGTCAGAATTAAAATTTAATAGAAAAATTAAATGCAGTAGTACAGAAATACTGACAGAGTCAGGGTACAACCTGATACCCTGTCAGGCAGGGTGGTGGTAGCAGTCCCATTAAATGGTGCCTGCAGACCTACTGAAGTGATAGATGAGGTTGTGTTGAAGCAGTGATCCTGTAGAAGGGTGTGGTCTTCCTCTGAAGGTCCAGTGGTGGTTATGTAGCTCTTGTCCTCTGGGAATGCAATAGGTAAGGGCTGAGTGTGGTGTTCCAAACCTCAGATTATAGCCAGGTAGGAATGCTTGGTTCCTCCCCCTGGGCAGAGCATCTCCCAATGGGATGATGTCATTTTATGAGTCAAGCAGTGAGGTTTGATAGCCCATTAATAGAAGATATCCTTCTGGAGGGAGTTATCAGGGATGTGTCATGGAAGAGACAAAGAACACTGCCCCACCTGGTTTTAACAGCTCATGAAGATGGTGATAGAATACATACTTTTGGTTACACCTTACACTGTAACCTAAGACACAGCCAAAGAAGTGTAGCAATGTAATGACTGCGTTTAGACAGAAAATGCTGTATGTGCCATTGTGGGTTTGTGAGTTAACGGAGCTTGTGAAAGCACCACAGTCTCATAAACATGTCTCTTTGCAATTTTGATACCTGTTCAGATCCCTTGCAGCACATGGATTTCCAGATATTAAGCTTGGCTTTTATCATCTGCATTTGACTAGAAGCTCAAAAGTTTTGGAGGTTTTCAGATCTGGATCTTGGAGACACTCAGTCCTTACTGACATTGGCCCCTAGGCCTTTCTGTAACTTCACAGTGACTCCCAAATTATAGATATGGGTTTTTTATCACATCACCTATATCATTAATAAATCATTAGATACAACAAAACCATAATGGTGTAGGTCTCAGATGATTGCGGAGATGGATTTTGTTATTTGTCTGTCTGTACTTCATTCTATGAGTACATAGAACAAGAACTGTTTGCCTTCAAATTATCTGACCATTCTGTGCTCTCTCAAACCTTTCCAGGGAGAGAGATAGCAGTGAATAAGTAGAGAGAGAAGAAATGTTAATGGAGAGTCATCAAGTTTGAGAAGTTACGGGCAGCTTTTTCTTTTTGACATTAGTTAAATCCAGCAGTTTTGCATTGCTATTGCAATCACATCCATTTCCACATCTCCAAATGGAGCTGCCTCTTCTCCACCCGTTGCCATGGAGTTCTGCCTGTTTTACTCCATTGTTTGCAAAAGGGAAATAAGGCCCAGGAGTTCTAAAAAATCTTCAAAAGACTTCTGACACATAGGAAAGTGCTTTCTTACCTCTATAAGAGCTCATATTTTGACAGAAAGTAAAACACATTGCCAGCAAGTAAGCATGCATTTTGGCATGTCTGAATAGGACTGTCTAAATATGAAGTGTTCACAAATCCCAACTTGTAATGTTCAAATTGGCTAAAGAATATTTATGGCAAGTTACACAGTCCATTTTTAAATAAAACAGTCCATTACTTCCATTAAGATTCATTATACATATATTTATGTCAATATCAGGTAAAAATGGCAAATAAGCATAGTTTTCTTATGTCTGAGAAACTCAGTGCATCCTTTATGACTGTTTCTTTCTCAGCCTCCAAGAGCTAAGAAGAAATTTCAGGTCTTGAAGGTAGCCATGTCCATTGCATTCAGCATCTAAAAATTATCTTACATTGTTTCTAAAGGTATTCTCAGAATGGTCTGGTCCCTGGTTTACAACCTGGTTGTTCCTGGCTAGATTAATCTGTCAGAAAACATCCTGATCTCCTTCCAGCCTACACAGTTGCCTTTTAGCACAGCAAGTATAGCCTAAGTTCATAGGTATATATTGGAAATTAGGTCTTCTATCCCTTTATGTTTCTATGACTGTTACAGTATAACATGTATGTACACCCTGTTATTTGCTTCTTTACATAGTTAAAACAGTTTTGGTGGAGTTTTTTTCTTTTTAAATGGGAATTATTTTCTTTGCATTTTTCAAAATCAGTTGCTTTGTTGAGCTACTGAATAAGATCAGAATTTCAGGCTATGGCAACTGCACAAAACTTAGGTATACTGGAATACCTTTATATTCAAGAGAAAGATCTTAAATTTTCCTTAGAAAACAAAAAGCTTTGCATGTTGGAAGTGGTCTTAAGACTATAATTTTTAAATATCCCTGCTGTAGACAGCTGAAGCATCAACAGATTGTTATATGAGTCTAGGTGTTCTAGGAAGGTAACCTTTTCATAAAATGTGATCACATCGATCAGCTTTTTATGTAGGTAACAACAGGCATCTTGGTGTGCAACAGATGGGAGCTCTTCCAGAGGAATATTCCAAGTATCACTAAGCACAGTTTTATGGACACAGCACATGAAGTGTGCCATGGCAGCAATGTGATGGTATGAAGCCTTGTTAGCTATTTTTTTGTGTGGCTTCAGATTCATTTATAATGATTTTTGAGATTTTTTTTTTACAGATGTTGTGCATGAAATCATCACGAATAAACATATTAACACTGACTGCCAACACTTGTCAAAAACATGCCTAGAAGATAAAGCACCAAATTAGACTTTGCCTCTTTTTCTGTGTAGCTGAAAACATTCTTGTTTCAAAGGCTGCCCTACCAGGTCAAACGACTGCACAAACTGGAAGAGGCTGTAGGCAACTGGTTTGTTGGGTACCAGCTTGGAAGGCATCATATCTTATAGTTTGAAAATTTCCACAGTCTGCTGAAATAGTTTTGAGTTAGAGTTTTCTTCTAAATACATGATATTTAACTTGAAGGAAGCTATCTGGCCAAAGGGAGCAGACTGAAGGGTTTGAAGTTGAGATAGATCTGCTCAGAAAATGATCCTTGGTACCATGACCCAGACTTAGCAGAGTTGTGTGAGTCTATTAAGCTAAGCAATACCTAACAGCCAGAAGCCCAAGAGGGGTGTGCTCAAGGCAGTAAGGAAAGGTCATAGGTCCAATTTTCACAGTAACTGTAAACTCAAGCATTGAGCAGAGGTGAAAATGTGAATCTTTTGTGTTTAATTATGAGATGTGATAGTATCATATGCTTGTATTTTGTCACAGAAGAAGGAAATTAAGCATGCAAATCTCTATTATGCAATGAAACAGAAGGTTTTGTATTGGTTGAGTTTTTAGTTTGTTGTTTGTATTCCAGAAAATTATGTCTGTGTTTCCTTTTTATTAAAAAATCTATTCTGAACTAAAATAAGGATAATATTTTTGAAGAAAGGCAATTTCCCATGGACAGTATGTATTCTGCAATGTTGAAGATTCTCCATATAGAATTGAAACTCGATACTTTCCGGGAAAGAAACTGGATCTTTCTAATAGATAGCTCAGACTACAGTTATAGATCCCATACAAAATTACTAGTTGAGATTTTTCAGACTTGATCTGTAGGTAACCCCTGCCTTCAAACTCCATGAAACTTTTAAACAGAGCTGTATTAATATTGATATATAGATTTACTTAAAAATGAATTGAACAAACTCATGCAGCAAGGATGATGCATAAAAAAGGTAGCTGCCTCATGTATGTGATACTTTTTCTCTCTAAAACTCTTTTTATTCACCAGGGATATGTAAATGACAAGAGCTGATTTTGTTAATGTGGAGTCATAGCTGACTAGAAGGTTGTGTAATTAGAAAAAAAAAAAAAGAGGAATCAATCAAAGTTTCAGCAATTTAGGACATTGTTACGTTATTCAGTACATAATTCCTGGCAAAAAAAGCACTGTTGTCTGAAAGATGTGTCTTAGACATGACAGTTAGCTCCCATTTCTTGTAAGGAATGATGACTTGGGTCATTTATAGTCTTGTAATAACAAACTTCATTGTTCTGGAAAACTCTGAGCACAAGTAAACCTACTGTAAGTACTTTATGCATAATCTTGTTTCACTGAGTTCTATGTTTAATTTATTTAGCAACAATCATTGCTCAAATGCTTAACAATAACCCTTCCTCAGTGAGCATGCTGCAAGTTTCAGTGTTTATCTTTTGAAGGTAGATACAGATCTTCACACACAGCAGTCTCCCTTCAACTGGAATGGGATGTCTCTTCCATTTTATTTCCAAGGCAATGTCAGTTTCACACTTTTTTGTGGCTTTCACAACACCAAAATCAGAGAACCTATAAATCAGCAGCACTCAAAAATGCAAGAATATTATTTACTGGAAATATAGTAGGATTTACAGTCTTTGTTGTCATAGACTACAAGAGGGTAATATTCAATTACAATATATGGCAAGTAGACCTGTGTACAAATATAGACCAAAAACTTAGATACAAACATACTGGACTTATACAGGACATGCTGGCTGTTGACCACAGAGCTCAACTGAAGTAATAAATTTCAATCTTACAGAAGTTACTCCTAATCATAATTGAGAGAAGAATCTGGCTTATTGATTGCTGGGTTTAGGGCCTCATGGGTGACAGAAAATTTTGAAGTTAAATTTGGGAATTCCTAAATAATTTGGCAGGAGCTCTCTGTGCCCATACCCCCTCTTCCCCAATTATAGGCCAGTACAGAATGCGTAAAGGAGTGGCACATGTTATGGCCCAAGTTTTATGAATATTTCCACTGTTCTGCTGAAAGTAGAGGCTAAAAAGCTTAAACAATGTGACCCACAGAGCACACACAGATCACATAAAGATATTTTGCTCAATGTACTCACTGCACTTTAAAAACTACCTCAATAGAAGATACAAGAGCAATAAAATTCTCTGAAAATCAATATCCAAAATATTTTAAGGCCCTACAGTATTATCTACTTCACTGTTTTTCATTGGAGGGATCTCCTGAGCTAGGATGACCGTGCTGGGCTGCTGAATGGGCAGAGGTATACCCTAATGGTCCTCCAAGAGAAGGAACATTTGAGAGAAGTGCTTGCATAGCGGTTTTTAGGACCAGAAACATGGTTTATGATGAAAGACCAAGAACTGGGTTTCCAGTAAGCACCAAAATATACCAGCTCTTCCCTGAGGAAGCAGGCATGTAGCTATGTTTTCAGTCATGAAGCTCTCATGAGTGCATGGATTAATATGTCCATATGTTCTTCCTCATCCAGATCAGTATGAACTCCAGGAGAATTTCCAAGAAATCTGGAAACTGTATAGGGCCAATGTAAACCAAGTATTTTAGGTGCCAAGAAACTGCAATCTTGTCCAGATCCATACCACACCCTACATATGGGTTGTGTCTAAATAATACAGTATAGGCCTAAATATAATTCTTAAGGAGTTGCATATGTCCTTTGGACAAACATTCCATCATCTATTCTTCTATTCCTACTGTGCTGACCAATAGATGTTGATGGTATGAAAAGAGGAATAAAGAACTAATTCAAAGTTGAATTCTCTATTTTTACAAGCAAATCAAGAAAGTCATCACATTTTAGTAAGTAACAAAGAAAAAAAAAAGTGCTGCTCACATACTTCTACTCCAAACTGTATTTATTATTAATTTTAATTCAAACCACCAGCAATACCTTAATGGTTCAGCATCATGACTTTTATGTTTCAGAATTGTCCCATATGGCTTATTCTACACTGTATAACATCATGTCAATTCTGATGCTACCAAGACTCCAGTAGTTTAGTGTAGAAAAGGAAAATGAAGGGTGTATCTAGTATTCTCATTCTAATCACTATCAGTAACATATTTTTGAAGGAAATATCCTGGCTGCCTCAATTATAGTGCTGTGGTTGGCAGCAGAAAATGGCCTCAAAGCATGAAAACTGGATTCCTTACAGAGCAAATGAATCCAGAAAAGAAATTCCTTAAAGATGATGAAGTGCTTCAATCAGCATATTGAGGGCATGAGACCAGATGAGAGGGATTCTGGAATATAACTCTTGAAATGCATGTGGTGTGGGCACTGCACTAACAGCACTAACTGTAAAACCACTCTCTTGATTTACTTGCTAATGTAGGCACAGCCTGTTACGATCTGGTTTAAACCCAGAAAAGCAAAGAAAGCTAAGTCTCTGTGCGTAAACCGGAAGGAACTAAGAAGGTTCAAAATATTCCCAGAAAAGAGATTAAAACCAAAGGAGGTTAGATGTTGATGACAAAAACCGATGTATTTTATTTAATAGTAGAGAGGCAAAGAGAAAGAAAGAAAGAAAGAAAGAAAGAAAGAAAGAAAGAAAGAAAGAAAGAAAGAAAGAAAGAAAGAGAAAGAAAGAAAGAAAAGAAAGAAAGAAAGAAAGAAAGAAAGAAAGAAAGAAAGAAAGAAAGAAAGAAAGAAAGAAAAAGAAAGAAAGAAAAAGTGTGTGTGGGGGGTGGTGGGGGCACAGGGAGAGGTGACAGGGGTTAGGTGGAAGCAGATCACCCAACCGAGGGTCCCAACGACGTCTCGTTGCTCCCCTCCATCTGGTCTGCTCGTGGTGAGGGTCACACACCACCACACCACACACCAGAGTGCAGAATCCTGTGGATTAATACGCACTTTGGGCCAGGTGGGAACGCCCACGTGTCTCCCTTGCAGGGGCTGGCTTGACACACTGTCCCTTGCAACACTGAGGGTCTGCTGCATCATCTCTGGTGCTCTGGTGCAGGGTCTGGGGACCCCTTTCAGGGGGCCCCCTGTGATGGGCCTTGTCACCCCCTCCTGCTGTGGATAAGCTTCCCCCCCCCGTGAGGACCCCTCAGCTGGGCTCTGCACAGGGGAGGATGGGCAGTCACTGCACCTCTGACCAGAGGCTTTTCCCAGATACCCAAAGTCTCTCCTCCCTCCACCCTTTTGGTTCGAGGGTCTGTGAGAGCCTGGCAGCTGATAGCCCTGGGGCTGTGGTCTCCACCTTGGAGGTGTTAAGCCTGTGCTTTGTGAATGTCCCCAGCCCTGAGCTGTTACTTTATCTTATCTTCATCAGAGGTGTAAGGCCTCAGTCAGGGCTCCATTCAGGGTGTGGGAGTCTTCTCTGCAGCTTCAGTAATACAGTTTTAAAAGTCCCTTAAGAGAATGTTTAAGTCATAAACTATAATATTTCAGTCTCTGACATAGCCACATAGACAAAAAAAATCTCCATTATTCAAGTGCTATCTGAATTGTGTGGAAGATGTGAAGCAGGACTTGATGTCCTGGTCATGTGGTTGAACAGAGAAGGGAATGGCCACCCAACTACACAAATCCTTTCTTCTAGTGTCTCTATTCCTGTGAAGTCATTCTACAAAGATCTCCCCAGTCTCATCCAGAACAGAATTCTCCACAAACTGCTAGCAAGACACCCTCTGGAAGAAATCAGTTCACAGTGGAATAGTGGCAGAAAGGATTACTATCTTGAAATGGAGATCTAGTTCTATCAACTAAAGTTGGAGCATTTTATTCACCCTCTAAAATCAAAAGCTGAATGAAGACAGGATTTATGAAAGGACTGAGTATAATTCAGTAAAACCAGAAAGCCAGAAAGCAAAAGGCCAGGTCAATGTGTCAGAAGAATGTGCCCCAGGAATATTCTTATTACAGGGGGAAAAAAAGCTAATTAATATTAACCTAAGTTTATGTTGAACTTTTTCATTAGTTTATAAATAACATATGACATTAACAATAAGATCAGTATCAAGAACCCAAATTTCCAGTTACTCTACATAGGCTGGCACATAATTCGTCAAACATCTGTTTATTTAATCACAGAATCTCACAGCACTCCAGCGATGTCATCATTTCTTATGTGGCAGTTATTTCCTCTATTACACTTTTTCAGTAGTGCCAGAGATATTCTTTTTCTGCTTCATCAGAAAAACTAGCAGCTGCTTGTTTTCCAGTTTAAGAGAATGGAATGGCCAGTGTGGCAGCATGGAGTGTCTATCGTCTGTTTATTAGGTGCAAAGAATCCCAACATATTTCCAGAATCTGACCATTTATATCACATTCTAAAGTGATTTTGTCTATTGCTATTTTTATATCTCAAATATTTCCACATATGTTTCACGTCAAGTGTGAGTATCCCTTTTGAAACTGAGCATATATACCATTAGTAAAAGCAAGACCCAAATTGTTTATAAGACCAAGATCCCTGGCTGATGTAGATCAACATAACTACAGTGGTTTCAGTGCAAAACCCTGTTAGTCAAGACCATTTTTCTTGAATAGAAGGCATTTTCTTTCAATTCTACATAGTTTCTAGTAATTTAACTAGGCTTATTTGAAATAGACAAAAATACCAATTCAATACCTATAAATAAGTGTCACTCATGAAATAAAAGAATATGAATATATTTTCATATTTTTAAAAAATATGTTATTTAATCGAAAAAATGCCTTTATAATTGCCTAATTGAATTGGATGATTTTATGAAAAATTCTTTTAAGTCTTCATATCTTTGGTAATGCCTAAAATGTGTTTTAAATTCCATTTTATACAGAAGAAATCAATTGTGGTTAAGTGAGCACAAAAAAAAGTAGTCTAATATTTTATTTCTGGCTGTAGATCTGTGTTGGAAAACAGGAATTGGCTTTTTTGAAACTAATTTTTATTTAATGTAGTCAAAAAACAGTGGAATTATATAAAACATAGAAATTTATAGAAGCCATGCCTCATAAAACTCCTGGGGCCTGTACTGTTCTGACTTATACCCCATGCAACCTCACTGAAGTCAAGCACCCAAGGACTTTTAAAAAATATTTGCTTATTGTGATGGACATCCAAAGGGTACCAGCAATATCGTTTAAAATCTGTGTTGCATTAGGAAGAATCTAAATGTTTTACGTTGTATATCACACTTGCATCCTATTAATAGACACTATAGTCTCAGATGTATTTTTAGATGAAGCCTCTTTGGCACTGAGTTTGTCAGAGTAAACAGCTCATTGCATCTGAAATTAATTCCTAATATAATGCGAAAAAGGACAAGAAAAGCTGAGGCAGATTAGAGTGGATGAAATTCTCTGCTGTTTTGTGGCTACTTAGGCCCAAATTTTGTTGGATTATGTGAGCATATATGCACTCAATAAGATTGTTTTAAGACAACAAATTACTAAGTAAGCATTATTTGATGTTATATCCAATATAATGTACTCTTAAGGCTTCTGTCCCCTTATATTTATTTGCTTTCTTGTATTCTTCAGAGCTAATATAACCAGGTGAAAGTATAATATAAAATTTAGGAGTATTTATGCAATTTCTTGAAATAATTCACATCTAAAGAATGCCCCAACCAGAAGAGGAGCTTTGCATTACTTCACAAACTGTGAAAGGTTTAACATCAACCAAGCATTTTGCCTAAGCAAATACTTGACCACATTCTTAATGGAGTAGAAGAAGTTATATAATGTGACATGCATTGTCTTTAGGAGAGGGGCCGAGCCCAAGGCAATCCACTACTTAAATAGCATGGGTTTGGTAGAAAATGTGGCCTTTAAGGTTTCATGATCCGTCTTCTGTCTAAAACTGTAGACAGAGGCACATTTTTTGCAACTCAAATTTACATAAAATCATTATATCTATCGAGGAATGGAATATTTTTTGTTGTCGAAAGAAAATAAGTAAAATTCAATGGTCTATATAAACCTTAGGGAGCTGCACAACAGGGAAGGATAGGATTGTTATTGACTGTCACAATAACAATAATCACAACATAGATGATAATTGTAATGATAATTGTCTTGATTTCAGCACAGTACAAATGTAAACAAAATTGGAGACAGGGACAGTGAGTACTATCATTGTGACTTCTTTTGCATATTCCTCTGAAGGCTGTAAATCTGTCATACATCCTGTCAGAAGTTTTTATACATGTTCTTTCTGTATCTTTGTTGTGGGCGGTGCTTTCTGATCCAGAAAATAGAGATAGGGAGGGAATTATTCAGGAGCATATGTGTCAATGGAAAGGAAACTATTTTGAAACAGAAAGCAGATTGCATATCAAACAGAAACGTTCCAATCTGCAAATAAATACAGAAGGAAATCCAACAGGTGTCATGACTCCAAATCTTTTGATGTTTCTCATCTGCATAAAGGATACAGACAGGGAAACCAGCTGCAAATACATTAGGTTTACTGAAATACAATACGAGAGGGAGCACTAAATACCAGGCAGTTATCGAGGGTACAGAGAGGGATTTGGGACCGTCTTTGTAAAGTAATTGCACAACACATGTTAAATCAACATATGGTTCTAGCAGAGGATGGAATAAATAAATCCTTTTAAAAGCAGGCTTAAGAGAAGAAGTATAGCTTAAATATATCAAAACTTTATACAGGGGGAGGGGGAAGGCCACATAAAGAAACAAAAAAAAAGAAATTACTGAGTCTAGAAGTAGGTTACACAGTCATGGAAATTACTACATTAGAGAGACTTTACTTACATTCATTTATGTAACTATATGGTGGACAGGAAAGTATGGAGAATTTATTTATTCATAAAAGAGAATAATGTGACCTTTTGTAGAAACACTCTAAATTTGAGAAGCTCACTAAATTATCAAAATTTTTATTCTTTCTTCACACTGCATAAAATATTAAAAAAAGGAAAATAGTATTTTTTGATTAATCATTAGGTACTGATAAGTATTAATTCAGTGCTAGTAACTTCAGTGAGATATTTTGGCTAAAATAATCTTTCAAATTTTCAATGTACTTTCATGAATTCCATCAAAAATTAATAATGGAATTGCTTGTGCAAGAATTTTCATTTCTGTTTCATAAGTGTTTAGGACATCTTTTTTTGTTGAAATTATTTAATGTTATATTTATGACTTTTTCATCTACATGAGAATATGATATCAGCAATTTTTAAAAAATTGAACAGTGAAATAATATAATAGCAAAGTGTTTGTCCCATTCTCCTTATAACTTACCTCAGGGAAAGGGTCTAATTACATAGTTTGTAAATTCAGTTATTTATTTAACAAAAATTACCTGGTCTGGGCTTTGCCATGGTTAAGCTCATGTTCAAACTTTAGTACAGCATTCTACAGAGGAGGTGAGAGCTAAAGCAGAAAAAAAAAAATATCATAAGAAAGCGCTTTAATGTTTTTAGCAAATTGCAAAATATTATTATTGTAATGACATTTACTTGTAAATGGATTTGCTTAGTGACACATTAAAGATCATAGAGTCATAGAATGGCCCATGTTGGAAGGGATGTTAAAGATCATCTAGTTCCAACCTCTGTGCCATGGACAGGGACATCTTTCACTAGACCAGGCTGCTCAGGGCTCCATCCAACTTGGCCTTAAAGATAAATTGAACTGAATCATAAATGTTTTGGTTTAAATCAGCTGAAAATTAAACTCCAAACAAGCCACTCCCCTTCCCTCTGCCCCCTCTGGTGAGATAACTATTCCTTTAAAACAAACCTCCATGGGATAAGCAACGAACAGAAACAGCAACAACATTAACAAAAAAAGTGTAAAAAAGAGAGGGTGGTTTACACACAAAAACATGCTCATCCCATGACCCAGCTCCACCTGGCCACCAAGGCAAAGACAAAATGGTGGACATTATCACAGTTGGTGCCACGCAGCCTCCCAAACAAAGGAGAAAGCGGCAGATGCCACTGCAGCTGGCATTCCCATTCCCCAAGCCTGAGAAAACTAACAAAAAAAAAAAGATGGACAAACCCCCAAAATCTGGATCATCTGCTCCATGCCTCTCCAGCCCACTCCCCACAGCCCCTTGCAGCAAGGGCACCTGTGGGACACAGACACAGTGGGGCTTGGCTTGGCTCCCTTCAGTTCAACACCCACACACACGCACTTGGCTGGGCTTGCCACTTGGACTTGGTTCTCCTGAGGGACAGAAGGGACAGGCATTAGTGGAAGAGGGGCAGATTCCACAGTGCTGGCCGCTGGCAACTTCCCTCCCCTTGGCAACAGTAAGAAAACCAGGATGACAATCAAAAGGAAATCCAGCTTGGAACTTATTTCTGTAGATCATCTGGTCCAAACCCACTTCTTCCACTCAAAGTGATACCAGCTTCCAAGTTAGATCAGCTTACTCGGGGTTCTATCCAGATAGGGTTTGAGTTATGTTATTTCCACAAGAATAATAAATTTTCACAGATATTTTGGGCAACCCATTCCGATGTTTGAGCAGCTTCATTGTGAAAGTTTCCTTATATCTAGCCAGAATTTCTCTTACTGCAGCTTGTGCCTATTTCCTCCTTTATCCTTTTTATTTTCCCCTGAAGTAAAAACATCCATGAGTCTTTTTTTCTGCTAATCTCCCCTCCCCCCAACAAAAAACCCAAGAAACAACTAAACAAAAAACCCAAAAAACCCAAGCCAAAACCTTTTTTCCACATATATTTTTAAATAGAACCACTATACCTAGGTCATAATGTCATTATACCCCACTGAAAATTTCCTACCAAACTGTGGCATAATATGTATGGAATATATCCTCGGCACAAACAATGGAAAATATTAAATATTCTTTGAATTGTTGTCAAGGAAGATAGAACATGACAAGTTCAAAACTAACAGCAGTAAGTTTATGTCTATGTTCAAGAAGATGTCTTAGGGAAAAATAAGAAGATACCAAAACTTCAGTGATCCTAAATGAAGACAATAAAGACATAGTAGGGAGCGGGAATTTTGGAGCTCTTCACGCTGATACCTGGAGTTTAGTTTAGATCCTGTTTGTAGGCAGATGTATGGCAGAAAACATGAAGAGAACCAGTCCTAAATAGTTTTACATTTAAAAATATTCTAGCAGCAAATCACTGAGCATCCCAATCATTCAGGAGTTTAAATGTGTTAATCTTCCGAATGTTCATGCAGTTCAGAATATTATTACAGCTAATTGACATTTTCTTCAGTAGAAAAGTTTAGCTTTTCTTGGAAGGTAAAAAAAAAGGGAAATAAACTTTCGTATTTATGGGGAACCCCACAGAAATATTCATAATCAAAACCTCAGATTTCTACTAAGAAACAGTGCAAATCTCCTGGGTGAACAATTTTTAACCAGTCTTGTCAGCATCTCTGTTATCATAAATGCCCTTTGACTACATTCATCTTGAACAGGGCAGGAAGCTAGGCTCATTTCTTGTTTTCTTTCCTAATGTCACTGTGTTTTATTGCTATTGCCCCTTAGTTATTCTGTTTAGATCTTTGGATATATTATTTTAATATGCAGAATGTGAAATATTTTGGATCAGATAATATTTACAGTTAGAACAGTCAGGAACCCCAGATGTTCATTAACAAAAATGAACTTAGCTGTCTCCTTTATTCCCTGTTATAACTGAGAAATGATTAAACTAATCCAGATGTGTCTATTCCTTTAATTCCATCTGTGCCACAGACAGTAAGGCTCTGATCATTAATGAATTATTGCATATTAATCTCCAGAGCCTTTGATGTTACAGTTTGTCTGATACTCTGTTAAAATGCACATTTGTTCTCAATCTTTTGAGTAAATCCTGAGAATTTGACTAAGTATTTCTTAAGATTCATTAATAGGAGGATTTTTTTCCTGCTCTTGGCCATGCGTTTGTGGGAATGTTAATTATAGGGAGATATTAAAAAAAAATAGATGAAGAAGCTATGAATTTTAGTCCTAAAGTGTTTATGGCAAGAGAAATAAATACAATTATTGTAACAACTTGCAGACTTGAAATATATCCTCTTTGCTGCAATGTATGGAGGTGGTCTATTGTTATCTTTATAATCTCTAATTCTAAAGAACCCCAAAGCATCTCTGGTGATTTGTAAACTAGGGTTTGCTTTGTCTTTTTTTTTTAATCTTTCTTTAAAAAATTATTTTCTTAAAAGAAAATCATATCAATGATTGCTTTACTTCACTCATTAGATGAATGTTTCACAACAGTAAAATCTGCTAGGTATGATTACCACATGAACTGTAAAATATGGTTAATTACAGTTGTTTAGGTGTTACTAGAATAAAATCTAATGAGAGTCCACCAAGCAGAGTTAATTACTTATTTTTATTCTTTCTGGATAAGACAAAGAAATGGACAAGGGCTTAGCAGAACTTCTCTGTACACTGTCAATATTCAGTACTCAGCAAAGCTTAATCAAAATGCTTTCCAACTAACAGAGACAGAAATTGCAAGAAGTGGGTAAATCTACAGGTCATTCCCATAAGTATGTTTGAGGCAGTGCAAGTAAGTACCACTTCTTCCTGCGAGATGAATCCTTAGATCAAATTTTTTCATGGGTGAATAGACAAATTTACAAAGAAGATAATATTGCACAGCAGTGTATAAGTCTATGTCTTTCAGAATAGTTAAAGTTATTGACTTATAACAGCATAATCTTCTATAAAGTTATTAAGGAGTGATAGAACCTTGTTAACTCAGTCTTATTTGGAGATACTAGAGATTCTCCATGCTCCCACTGCTCCTCATGCTCAGAAAAGTTTGGGACCTTCAACTCTTGCATGTGATTTATATAGGCAAACCACCAAGTTTTCCAAATGTTAGCTATATTTGCATTTCTTCCCAGGGAGCCAAATCTCAATGAATTTACAAGGCTTTTATGTTCCAGTGCCCTGAGATCTATATTGGAAGATTTTTTTAACTACTGACTTGGACTGATGAAAGAACCCAGTCCAAAAGAACAGCAGACTTCTATTCCATCTTGAAGAGACTGAATCCAATAATATGTCTTCACAGAAAATATGCATTAAACAAATACATTTTTAACCAGCACAGCAGTAATATAGATCCAGGAAAAGAGGACTATCATCTGGGAAAGACTGAGATTCAGTTAGTAGTTTCTGATAAAGAAAACATGAATCAATATCAATGTTGCATATGTTGGTATACATATTAGTTAATCAAATATTCTTTTGAAATCAAACTATTTTTCCAGGTCTGCTCCCTAGCAGTAATGGTAAACTGCTTATTTTTGTGACATCATTAAAGATATAATGGCCAAAATCTGGTGCTGAGAATATAAAGGGATGCATGAAGTAGATGATAAAATGTATTTCAGCAAATTTATAAATACACAAATTTGAAAAATGTAAAAATAAATATTAGAGACCACCAAATTAGATGTTTGTCAGCAAACTTAATACTTGCAGTAGGAACCTGCATGATAACCTACGAGTTGAATTTAATGTTTTTTTGTTTTTATATTTAATGCAAATCATCCACTGAGGTAGTGAAAGTGCGTCTTTAGCTTAGACAGCCAAGAGTAATTCTAAAACTGTAGATATGACCTCCAGATAACTTAAAATTTTACTTAAAGTTATCTTCGATCCTTGGTCTCTGTCATGAGAGATCAACAGGAAATGCACTGGTTAGTGCACTTGAACTTTCCACTAGTGCTGACAGCTGAATTGCTACTTCCTAAAATTTATGGTGCTGACAGGTCTTTTTAGCTTCTTATTCCCCTAGCACAAACATTCAAGCAAGTTGGATGAATTGATGTAGTTCCTTGGCATATTGCTCTACCTATTCTTCCTGCTTTCACATGAAATCCTCTTTTTTGTGGAAGTTGTCCCAGATTTTCCACATTCTGAAGTTTTCACATGCCAACCCCATTTTCATCAGGATCCTGAAAAGGTGGAAAAGATCCTTCACCTCAAGATTCACGTCAGTGGCTTTGTCACATGACTGTGCCATGAACCTATGCAAAAACCCTGAGTGAGGGTAATAGTGCTAGACTGAAATTTGAGACTGTATCTTCACTTGTCTCCTCTTATATCGTGAATGCTCAAAAGTTGTGTCCAATTCTGCCTTGGAATCCCTTTTTTAATTGTCTCAAGATAAGATGATGTCAACACAACCTTATTGATGCTCCATATTTTCTCCTCGGCTGACATTGGTGACAGTACTATAAAAGGTTCTTTGATCAGCTCTGGGAAGTGACCAAGTCTGGGTAGGTTTCTGACTGGTTTGGGGAAACACTCCTAGAGCTGATTGTAATGGTTCTTGACATGGTCATAAGCTGGTGCTCTGGCAAAAGTCTCACAGACAAAGGGACATGTCAAATTCTTCACCATCATTTTTCCACATTTTGACACTCTGACATTTGTTTTTTCTACTCTGAGCGTATGAACATATGTGACAAGCACTAAACCAAAGAGCTTCTTGACCCCGATGCTTAGAGGAGGATTTCCCTCTTCCTTTCCTTCTTTTTCCCCAAATTGACTCAGTATCATCTTTCCAGTTCTTATATTCCTGGTAATCAGTCAATTTTGGGCATGTTGATCCAGTTAGTTATTTGTCTTCACAGTGCTATGGCTTTGGTGGGATAAGCCTATTCAGATGTGTAGTTTCCACACAGAAAATTAGCCTTTCTTCCTCTGGAGTCTGCTCCTTGCCTGGTGACAGCCCACAGGTATGTCATGCGATATGAGTGAGAGTAGACTCAGGCTGCTGCAGGCAAGGGTGTTTGCAACATGAATGACACTGTGAATGGGCTACATGATGGAAAAGCTCCTAAGTTTTGCCCTTTGCCTTCCCTTCACCTTTCAAGGAAGGCACTTAAGGAGAACAGCAAGAACTATGCAACAGAGCTGGTCTGAGTTTGGTCTTGATGCTTCTGGCAATGCCAAAGTGGTATAAATAGAATAAGCCTGCCCAGAAATTGACTTAATTTGAACATTCAGCAGGGTTCTCTGCCTTTTATTTTTTTCTTAAATAAACTGTGCCGTAACTTTGATTGTAAAAGAGCTGTCTTTTTAGATTAATGATCTGGTATCAGCCACAATTTTTTCCAGTAACAACTGTTCCAGCAGTAAATAAAACACTTGTAAGACAGGAACAAATCTCATTTTAGGCCGGGATGTTTATCTAAAGTAACCTTGGTCTGCCAGAGCTATGATCTGTAGCATACTTAGGGTAACACAGTGTTTGATCTCTTGCCTGAGAAATCATTTCTTATAGCACCTTGTTTGCAGCAAAGGGTAAACTGCTTCCTGGCTTGTGTGCTAAAAAAATGGTTCAATCTCACAAATAAGTTGAGCATTACCTTCTTTTAACTATAGAGCTTTAGAATAGTCTGAAAAGAACAAAATTGCAGAGCATACCTATGACCTGCCCTCTGTCCTTGCTCAAATCAGACTTTTAAATCCTTTTTCTCAGAGATTGTGACACACCAAGGCTATTTTCACAGAACACCTCATTATATGACCAAGAAAATTTCGAAAATGTGTTTAAGTAAAATCATAAATACTTATCAAATCATCACTTATTATTCTGACCACCTGAGACCGAGCTTCCATTTCCCCCTAATATTGTTGACCTTTTGCATTGCTGCACTATTTTATGTTCCTCAACTGTAAAGCAGAGATAATGAGAAAAGAAGTTTTGGTCCATTAAATAAAATCAATTCTATTTCAATGGTGCTGTAAGATGACAAAGGGTTCTTTTTTTGCTATTTTTCTTTTTCTTTTTTGTTTTAGCTCAATCTTTATTTATCAAACACCTTTGCCAGTCAAAGGCACATATGATCAAGAAAAAGAAATGCTGCTATTACTACAAGTTGGTATTAAACCCACTAATGTGATTTTCTGAGATTCTACTAAGTTGACCAGTGTAAAATTAATCTCTTAAGAAGATCAGTCCAAAGCAAAAACCTCAAGTGTGTCTTTATTAAAAAAAAAAAAAAAAAAAAAGAAAGGGGAAGGGGAAGGGGAAGGGGAAGAGAAGAGAAGAGAAGAGAAAACTTGTTTATCCATCAGACCATCCATCATTTTTTCCAAACATCTAGCACATCATGCTCCACTGTCTTACTACATTAGGTGATATATGCGTCTTACAAATAATATCAAGAATGAGATTTTTCTCGGAGTTGTATGCTTGATTCATCCCATATTTCAGAACAAAAAAAAGAAGTTAAAAAGAAAAAGAATTAGATTGCCAGAGCCTATATATTTTGACAAATGTCTTTGGTGTGTAATATTGCTCTTTTGAAAGGCAACTGGCTTTTTTTCTTTTTTACTTTTCCCATTTTACATTAGCTTTGTCATGAATCCAGAACTCTAACAGAGAGGAAGTAGAATGTAGTGAAGTAGAAAGAATGCATTTATTGCTTGTGGTTTTCTATTCTCCAGCTTGCTGAGAATATTGCCACTCTTCTAGGTTTTTATGAACTATTTCCAGGCTGATTGCTTTCAGAGCTATTGCCTTTAGCACTAGCAGTTTTATACTAGTGCATACATTAGCACAAGGGATAAATACAGTAGGAGAGTACACATGATTTTATAGCAAGCAGCATATAATTCACTTTTTAAATACACCTTTAAAAATACTTAGTTCAGCTGATGAGCTAATTTAGCATAGATTTACAGAGACCTTAATATTAAGGTTTCTGCTCTAAATTTTGATATCTATAATTAACTCTGAAACTACTATCTTGTGTTACATTGAACTTGAAAGTATTGAAGAAGGGCAAAATTAAAGTGTGTTCTTAATTTTTTTTCCACAGAACTTTCTAAGGGGAAGGGAGATTACTGGGATTTATTTGCCTTTCATGTGTTAAACAAGAATTAAAGTGAAAGGTTGGTATTAGCTTTATCAGTCCTTGAATCTAAGTCTATAAACATGCATTTAGAATTTTTCTGCATGTTTGATCATTCCCACATTTTTCTTTGCTCACCAGCAGCTTCCAAAATACGTGTTTTCTCAACCTCATAAGAAGATCCACCTTTCCCCAGAATAACAGTCCTCTCACAGCTGAAAGGTGTTGCAGTGACCCTTACCCATACTCTCTTATAAAGGGTCCCTGAACTACCATTCAGGTTTTGATATGGAAAAAATACTGTTGTTGTTACAGTAAAAGCTAAAAAGCAGAAGTAATTAGATTCAGTCACTCTGGAGAAAAACCATAAACTGGTTAGATTTCATTATCATCTTTAAGAGTCATCAATATTGAGAAATAATTCCTTTAATTTCAGTCAGCTCAGTTAATAAAGCTTCTGTAGGGCTCCTAATATATGGAAAGATATCCATATTATTTTGTTCCATCTCACATAATGAAAATGTAAGCTTCAATTACTGCATAAAGGGTTGGACATGTTTTAAGTCCATTCATAAGGGAGCGAAGAGACACCCCAAGAGTTTTAATACTTAGGAGCTTTCACTGTGCTCAAGAAATAATATTTACATGTTACTATAATCAGCATTCAAATAAGATCACAAGTTTAGGTGTGATGTTTGCTGGTTTGAACTTGCTCCTCTCTGATTATTTTTGAAGCTGCAAACAGATACAGTGCACATGTTCTCTCTGTCAATCTGGGAAGAGATACTGCTCATGTGGCTGTGTGCGTGTATGTAACAGAAGAGGAAAAATGTGCAGTGGTAGCATGCCAACATGCATCCTCTGGTCAAGTCCCAAACCCTATTGAAAAGGAGAGATGCAAGTAGGGTTTATCCATTTGCAGAATGAAGTTACTGTAGATGGATAATAAAGGTGATTTGTGTTATGATATTACATCACACAGAGCATAAGATTAGAGTAAATTAATTTATGAGCAGAAGCACAATTATCTGCAACCACTGCCAATTAAAAAAAAAAAATCCACTTGCTCCTCCCCCTCCCCTTCTAACTACATAATATAACATGCACATAAGAACATCATGGAATAATTAAATTACAGAAACTTGTCAGCAAGCCCTTCACAGTCACTATTCACTCAGCCCAGGCTTTGTACATGAGTGACTTTCACAGTGACACTTCTCTGGTTAGAGTTTATATCTCAGTCCAAAAGTTGCTTTCCTAATTTTCATGCCCCCAGGCTACCTCATTGCATCTCCTCTTTTCTTTATATATATATATATCTATATATATCTATATATCTTTAGTGTGCAGTTTTAAATATCTTCAGTTACACTTTGAAGATAGGTTACAGTTAGACACAATAATTTGGTAGGACGGATTCCAGATATTTTTCAAAACCAGATAAACTTCAGCATCTGCTGACATCTGTGAAGGCTGTTGGAGCTCAACACCCATAAATTCCAGGCTTTGCATTTCACTGCTGACCAGTAACAACACAAATGCAAACAAGCATTTGAACTGTGTTCAGTTTTCCACTAGAGGTGTAAGAAATGGGAAGAGGAGTTATACTGACCTCCACAAGATAATAAAGTCAGAAAGTGCTGGCAAATTCAAAATGGTAAAAGAATTCCAGATACTGCTTTCAATGGTAACAAATTACTCATTTAACGTGGAAAATGAAGTATTTTGGAATTATCACTTAGCGGAATTTTCTAATTCTATGCCAGGAAATAGAAACTTCATATTATGACAAGATGAAAAGAGGCCTCTATGAGAACCCTAATACAAGGAGTTCAGATTCTGAAGGGTGAACTAAGGGTAGAAGGCTGCTTAATAATGCTTAGGACTGGGTTAAACACAAGTTTTCTATTAAAACTGACAGTAAAAAGCAACTTCTGCAGAGAGCAGAAGTGCTTGAATGATGAACGTCATGCACCTTGCTTTTTGTTGTTTAGTTGTTTGGCTTTGGGTTTTTCTCTTCACATTTCATAATGTGGAAATCATTGCATTAGACAAGCAAAGTGCACGCAAGTTCTCTTGCTAAAAACTTTTTATTCCCCCCTTTATGGACTTTTGTACAATATCTTTGTCTTTTTAATGACATCTTATTTTCCTAGTCCTGGATGAAAAAGAAAGTTGTGTTCTTATTGTTGTTTTGTTTTGTTTTGTTTTGGTGCAGTGGGTCTGAGTTTTTAAAGGCCTCTTTCTGGCTGAATATGCTACTTATTATACTGACATATACTGCCTGATGAAATATCTAGTACCTTTCATATATTGTGAAGGTTAAGATTAATGCAAGTCAAAGAAAATTATCACAAACACTGCTGTAAACAATTAGGTCTTAAACTTTCTTTTGATAGTGAACAAGGTCCAGTCTTCAGTGTACAGCTTCTTCATCTGCCAATAGCAAAGTTTAATATATCTTACATATATCAATACCCAGTGTTTATTAAAATTTTATAATAATTTATATAAAATATAAGAATCACAGGTGTAGCTCATTGTTAATTCTTAGCTGAGACAATAAAGGTTTAACTTTATCCTTTTAAGTGACAGATGACATAAGATACAGCCTCCATACAAGACTTTTAGAAATATTGTATGAAATGGGTTCCTATTATAAAAAACACATTTTAAAAGCAAAAACTGTTACCCTACAGATGGATGGATGGATGGAAGGATATACATGAACTGTAGGACATAACTTTTAAACACTAATATTCATGCTATAATAAATACTATTTTTTTGAAAATGTTTTATCTCATCTAAATCTAAGCAAATTTCTGTGATTGTACATTGTACTTCAAAATGAATACTCAAGCTCTTTAACATATAAAATGACAGAGCTCAATGAAAAAACTGTTTGTTTAGAGCAGGGAACAAGTGAAAGCAAAGACAGCAATGACAGTGTAAGAGCTGTATTGAATCCTTTGAAGCACTGATCCATAATGACTATGTGTTAAACTGTTCAAGAAGGTCTGTGCTTCAAATTGGCAATGTCAGTCCTTCAGTCATATCATGCTCATGTGTCTACATGAACTCTGCTTGCACTGTGTGCAATAAAATCAGGTTCAGCTTTGATTGTAAGAGATCTTCCCTTGCATTTGCCCAACAGAAGTGCTGCTGTAGAGATGTATATGCACAATATAACAGAAAAACATGAGTAGCTACATAGAAATAGTAGTAGTAGTAGTGTTGATTTTATAAATTTTACTGTATTCTTTGTCTTGTTAAAAATAAGACATAGAATACAGAAGAAATTGGCAAAACTGTGTACATTTCACCTATGGATTTTAATATATTTAATAAATAAATATATGTGCGTATATATCATAGAATCAGAAATAGAGTTGGGTTGGAAGGGATTTTCAAGGTCATTTAATTCCAATCCCCTGCCATGGGCAGGAACACCTTAAACTAGACCAGACTCCTCAGAGCTCCATCCAGCCTGGACTTGAACACATCCAGGAACGGTGCAGCCACAACTTTTCTGGACAAACTCTTCTTGTTCATCACCACCCTCACAGCAAAGGGTTTTTTCCTAACATCTAATCTAAATCTACTTTCTTTCAGTTTAAAGCCATTCCCCCTTGTGCTCTCACTACATGCTTTTGTAAAGTGTTCCTCTCCACCTTTTTTGTAGGCTCCCATCAGGTGCTGGAAGGCCTCAGCTGGGTCACTAGGTCACAGGGTCTTATCAAGTGTTATCATAGACATGAATGAGACAAGGAGGACATGTGTGCTAGATGGATGATTATTCATGCTTAGGTGAATCAAACTGCAGCAGAAGGGTAGGCTTCTATCCCTTTCTATACTAAACATTTCAAGTACTTTTGATTAAACAAACCAATGTGTATCATCAGTTTGGTTTTTCTGCAGTTATTGTAGCTCTAATCTTCCTTGAAAAAAAAGAATACTGAAACCATATATCTTCCTTTGTTTGTCTGGCCTGATGTAAAATACTAAGTGGCGCCATCTGATCTGTCGCTTTACTTACGGCAGCTCAAATATTAAGATTTCCATGCAGATTCTGATTGTTTATACTGTGTGACTCGAATTTGTGTGGTCTGCAGGATTTTACTGTGTGGACAGAAAGCAGTAATTTCTTATCTGTTCAATAAAAGGGGATGTAACCTCTCATGTTACCATTATGCTCACAAATAGGAAGAATAACTATGTCATATTACTATAAAGAAATAGAAGGATTAATTTCTTAAAACATCCCTATGCCTTAAAATGTAACTCTACAATAAGTGTATGAAACAGTTTTCCTTCTTTCACACAGCACTTTGCTATAGAAATTTGCCTTATCAGTACAATACAGGACATTTTCAAATACATTTTATTCTGCATTATTATGCACAGGAGAA
Source organism: Corvus cornix cornix (assembly GCF_000738735.6). NCBI lineage: Eukaryota > Metazoa > Chordata > Aves > Passeriformes > Corvidae > Corvus > Corvus cornix. Next base: position 9,806,362 of record NC_047057.1, on the reverse strand, counting down.
GTTTTGAGCAACTCCTGTTCACAAAAATATTACTGTTTTGTACAAGAAGTATATACTGAATTAATATATACAAATATTGGAGCATAATTTCACAGTATATTGTACTTTGAGTGTTTCTATTGCTCCTTTGAAAAGTCTGGTATTATAGAATATTGATTTCTTTGCTTTTAGTTCATCTGAGAATAAATAAATCTGAGGTTATTCATCTGTTTCCAAGAGTCAGCATCATTCTTATAGTCATCTGACAACACCACTTTGATATGTGGCTGCATTATCAACCTAACAAGTTGGTAAAGCTCAGTTGTAAATGCAGTTTATAGGACTGAAAACAACATCGTGTCTGAACAGTATTGCATTTTTTTTATCATCTAGGGAAACAATCTCTAATTTCTTATTTAATTTCCATTATAAGTAAATGCGCTTTTAAACTTTATTTACTGCTGTTATTTGAATAAATCCAATTATAAAATCTCTGTTTTTCAGTGAGGGGGACTATATAGCCATAAAATAGTACAAACACATAGAAAATCATCATAAAATCCTGATAAACCAGGTCTTTTTCTTCTTGGATTTTATATTTCAGTAAGTATAAATGTAAGACAGTCTTAAACCTTGGTCCCAAATGATTACCCTAGTCTCTGAAGAACTGATTCTACAACTTTTTCTTTTTTTTATCTTTTCTTTTTTTTTTTTTTTTTCCAGTTTAGGTATTCTAAACTTGGATTAGATCAGTAATAGCAATGATGGCATCTGGAAGGCATTTTAGAAACAGAAACTCAGCCAGAATATCAGAGGAATGCAACATGTGGACGAAGTGTGCTAACTTCGTTTGTGCAACTTAGATACTCTACAGCCTTAAAACTTCAAGATATCCTTTGATGTACACTGCTAGGATTCTGATGCAGAGTGTGCTCATGCCGAATTAATTTCTTTTAATAATATTAACATAGCACTTAGTGTATATTATAACTTGACTGCACTTTAAAGAAGGCTGATAACCTTGAAAGTAAAAATTATCATAAATTTACATATTTACTTCTGTATGAAAACAAGCTGGTCATGGTACATCATTTAGAAATCTAAGGAAGATTTTTTTATTTGTTTCAACCTTCTTTTTTTTACAGAAATGAGATCTTGATTTTTCTGTTAGCTCAGAAAATGGTGTATTTCATCAGTTTGTTTTACTCAGAACAGATATTTGAGATAATAAAGCAATGACAGACGCATTCAACACAATGATGTTCTCATAAATTCGTATATTGCCAGGATAAGCTCAGAAATACTTGACTCAGAAGTCCAGTTTAGCCCTTTTGTCCCATTTTCCTTGTCCCCTAAGCTTATTCTAAGTACAGACTATGTTACAGCTGCTGCAGAACAGTACAAGGGAAGAATGTCCCTCCCCATCTGCATGCCCGTATAAACCCTCTTTTGACCCAGCCCAGAACCATTTCTAGCCATTTATCAATTAGGTTACACAAAAATCAGTAGTACCAGTTGTGATGAACTGGATAATTATTTTAAACTTCCAGATGCCCTGTCACTGACTTGTGTAGAAACTGCAAGTCACACACCTCTGCCTTAACTAAGAAGGTATAAGAAAGTTGCTTTAAAAAAAAGCATACACAGGCATCTATTGAGAAGGTGCTGTTATTAGATGTGGAAAATAGTTAAGTTTTGTCCTGTTGAGCACATCATGGGTTTTTCTGTTCTCTACAGCTTTTAATCTTGATTAATTATTTAGCTTTCATGTTCAAGTATTTAGGGAGATAGAGAGGGACTGAAACAGATGGGTACTGAGCCTTTAACAAGCAAGTTTCAAACAATTCAGGACCTGCTTCATAAAAGGGATGACAGGTGGCAAAGGAGGTGTAACACTAAGAAATGTGAAGCCATTTCCATTAAAAGGAGGAATAATAAGTGTAGGCACCCAAAATGCTGAGCTAGAAGAGGATTCTAAGTTTTTGTTGCACAATTAACTCTTGGACCTCACCTGAGCTGCAGCCTTGGCCATGTCACCCTGGTGCTGCCGGCCAACCTGCTATGACCTCATCTCATCCCTGTTCCCATGGCCCTGCCTGGCTGTCCCAGGGCAGGTCTGATACTGGTCACTGAGTGATATCAGGCTCACAGGGCGTGATCCACATCCCAGGCACATTTGAGGAGCTCAATAAGTTCAAAGTGCCTCAGTTTGTCCAGTTAACTTGTATTCTTTGTGCTTCTCCCAGAGTCTGTATTCTAAAATTAAAGGAGTGGGGAATAATATTTAGTGATAATATTTGCAGATCTCTTTCCAGGGGCACATTAGTCTCAACTTGAAAGTAAACATACAGTGCTCATGACTTAATGTAATTTTTCAATCTTTTTTGTACCATTTGAACCTATTTTACACATAGTTTATGAAATACATACAAGCAAATATTGTAGCCAATTGTTATGGCTTGGCTAAGCTCTACATATTTATATTCTTATATATTTTTCTCTTGAATACTCTTTCAGTATCCACTTTTCTTAAACCCCTAATTGAATTATAATCCTGTTTTTATGATGGGATACTTGCTATCTCATGTTTTGCACTGCAACATCAACAATTTTTTGCATGCTTCCTATATCATTTTGCATTTAATATCAGCAATGCTACATAAGGAAAAAATCACTCCCTGTGCTTTGACTCAGTGTGTAATTCTATTAGCAATTCAGAGTGGGCTGGAATGTACTTCTGTCATCACTCCGCTACAATGATAATCTAATGCTTTCCTCCACCATCACAATACTATGTGAGAGATGGCCTAAATCTGTGAAAAAGGGTTGGGTGATAATTATTTATAAAGCTCCATGAAAAATATTATTTTATATCAAAGTGAGCTTTGGTATCTGCTTTATCCCCTTCATTATTAGTTTTTCAGGTTTTTTCAATCAATTGACATTTTAAGTTCACATCTGCATGTGTCCCTCTGTGAAGAAAAAGATTACTTTTTCAACAAAAGAAATGTTGAATGACCTGTTCCATTATATTGTACTTCTGTCATGGCTAGTTGATTGGAATATCCAGTTTTGAAAGTTATGTCATTTTGTGCCTGTCTCTAGATCCCACACAATGCATCTTTATAGCAATTTCAAGTTGCTTATTGCCTCACTGATGCTAGCAGCAGCATACTTTCCACTAAACCCTTAGCTGTCTCCTGTTTCCTGACACTGCTCAGGGTTGAAGAGAGGGCAGGGACAGGGGATCACTATAGTGGGGGTCTGCTAAGCTTTTGCACCAGGAAGACCAAGTCGATGAGTCCCTCTACAGACAGGCAGGAGCAGACTCACGGTCACAAGCCCTGGCCCTCATGGGGAACTTCAACCACCCTGATATCTGTTGGAGGGAAAACACAGCAGGGAATAAGCAATCAAGGAGGTTCCTGGAATGTATTGATGATAACTTCATTCTCCAACTGATAGAGAAGCCAATGAGTGGAGGTGTTATGCCAGAGTTCACATCACAAAGAGGGGCTGATGGGCAATGTGAAGGTCAAGTGCAGCCTTGGCTGCAGTGACCAAGAAATGGTGGAGTTCAAGTTCCTTCTGGGAGAGAGGAGGGTGCAGAGCAGCCTCACTGCCCTGGACTTCAGGAGAGCAGACTTTGGCCTCTCTAGGCCTCTCTAGGGGTAGACAACTGTGAGATAAAGCCCCAGAGAAAAAAAGGCACCCAGGAAAGCAGGTCACCATTCAAGGATTACCTCCCTGGAGAGCAACAGACATCTACCTGGACTTATGTAAAGTGTTTGACACTGTCCCAGATGACATCCTTGTCTTTAAACTGGAGAGGCATGGATTTGGTGATGCTAAAATCCCAGCATTTGCCACAAAAAGTACTAGAACTGGAACTATAAAAACAAGACAGAAGAATCTTAATAATGTCAGGGATGGAGCAGTCTAAATTTTAGTAGAAGAGTACTTATATTTGGAAATTGTAATATGGGAATATTCACTGTGGGTTATATGGTGAGATGATGCGCCCTCCATGAAATGAGGATGCACTTTTCCTATATTGAATAACTCCCTAGCAGGCAAGTTTGCAGGGGATCTCAGAGTACAAGGATTTTCCAGTGTGATAGCAAAATACAGCATCAATGGGGAAAGACTGAGGCCTCTTACTCATAAACCCATTCTTTGCTGGTTATTTTAATCTGGCTCTAGTACATGATTTTTTTTCTGTAAAAGATGATAAATAAGTGAGATTATTCTTTTGAATAATATGTCTATCATCCAATGAACCTAACGATTGTGTATCTTCCTTCTCAAACTTATTGCACAACTTGAGTTCAGGTTGCTGATCCAAAATTAGTCATAATCCATTAGTCAAAATCCAATACAGTCACAGCCTGCTCTTAATGCTCAGCAATTTCATTGCTATGTCTTTTCTGTGGGGTCATGCAATGATAAGAAATGAAGGCATAATACCTCTTTGCATTGGCAAATAGGCCATCTGTAATAAAAATTGCTGGCTGAACTGTTTAGAGTTTATCTAGTTTTAGGTTCTCAGTATCAGCATTCCTGTAAGGGCTGATTTCCAAACAATGGATGCTCAGCTTATCCCACAAAGTTTTTCAAGAGGTTTCCTTACTGGAAGCCAGAATGTACTAAAAATTAGTCATAAACTTAAAAACAATAATTAACATGTTCATCTTGATTTATTGCAAAAATACATATTTTTTTTAATAAGTTATAAGATAGATTCCCAGGATGAGCTTTTATATGACAGTTTTGTGCAGAAACCCACAGTTTTGTTTATTTTGTTATGCTTCCTTTAAAACAGAGGTTTATAATGGAAATAGTAACACCCTTATGTACAGCCCTGAAAAATGAATTACAGTCACAGAAATTCACAGAAGCTTTACTGAAATCTCTCCTTTATTTCATAGAATGTTTTTTAAGGAAATTGGAGACTGTGATATTGTCACTGCCACTTCTCTAAGTTTACTATTGCCAACTCCTTTCTTCAGTCCTGAATTTGAACTCTGTTTACTTCACTATCTTTCAAAAAAGCTTTATTTCTCCTCTGTTGAACTGCTTAAAAATATTAATACCCTGTAGTTATTTGTTATAATGTGTTGCTTAATAGGAGCACTAAAGCTCCTTGAATAAATTGCTGGAAGTAAGACATATTCAATCTCTGTTAGGCTTTTAGTACATCCATGCAACATAAAGATAAGAAGCTCTTCATTAGCTTTCTAACAATCTATTCCCCTGAATTATGAATACTGATGAATAAATTTCTGCAAGTCTAATGTACTTTATCTGAAGCATTTAAGATCATTTGCTATAGTTATTCAATTTACATCATGAACTTAGATATACCCATGAGGCCTTCATTTTAAGAGATCAAAATGAATAATATTTAACCACTACAGCTTCTATGACTCTAAAAAATGAATCAATACATCTAAGCACATGGTAATTGCCTTACAATGTTTCCTAGAATTAATGAAGCAATTTGGTATTATTAGTCCTGAGAAAAAAAAAATTCCATAGGTATGTGCCAATGGGGGAACTTCCAGCACAACTGGAAAGGTAGATGGTGAATATTTGCAGTAATATGAGAAGCTCAGAGTACATAATGGGGAATGTTCCACTGGACTTCTGATTTTATAGTAACAAGAATAGAATTTTATGTGCCTTTTCCTAATAGTTTAGTGTAGTGTTACATAACGCTTGTAAAACAACAAAAAAATTGTCTGAGGTATTCCGTTGAAGTATTTTTTTTTTAATTATTTATTCTCATTTCCTTTGTTTAATGCTCTTAAGAAGAACCTTGATCATTGGCTTCTATGCTTTTTGCATTCCTTTAAGACATTTTCTAGAAATCAAACTTTATAAAGAAAACAATAATTTTATGGTCCTTAGAAGAAAAACCTTTAAATTTTATTTATCAGTACATTCCCAATATTGTGAGTATATGCTAATAATTTAATATTCTTAAAGAAATGTTTGAAGTTATCACCATCATCTTCTCTAGTTAACATTTTTTGTATAAAAATAACGAGCTAGCAGAAACTTTTGGGAAAAGTATTTTATACTGTAGTTTTTAGATGGGTTTACAGCTAAAGAAAGAAAAAGTATTTTGTTGTTTTGCTCTTTTAACAATCTTTTAATAGATGATATCACTATTTCTAAACTTTTGGTAAGTAAGTCCATAATCATTCATAATAGTACAAGGGGGTGTTCTTATTTCTAGGTTATGAAATGGTTGTGTGTGTGCTCATGCCCCTTCTGATTTCTATTTCCTTGTGTTGAATAGTCCCACTGAGAATTACAAAGAAAACCTTTGTTGCCAGGCACTGTCATTCTCATTGGTGTAATCTATTGCTTGGTATTGTTCCTGATTGCAAAGGAAGATTCTCAGCACGACACCTACTTTCTCCTGGGTAGCTGAAGATCTTTTGAACATGGATTTGCCCATTGCAGTGCTATGGATCTTAACTGTGATCCAGGAAAATAAAATAATTAATTGGCATGTATCCATATCGTATCTTCAACACAGACTTAGCAAGTGTACATGCCCTGTGCAGAGTTATAATTTATCCTGGTCTGTATTTAACCATAAATAGAAAACACCTAGGAGACATCTTGATATATCATCTAGTGTGGCTTTAGACTAGACAAGGGCATTGTTCTAGTCCTGTCTTATATATCTCAGTAATAGAAGTTCAGCAACTTTCCTAGGTAAATTATTCCAATATTTAACTATTTTTCTATTAGAAAATAGTTCATTGATTTCTGTGCTCTCAGTCTCTTTTCATATGTCCTCACACCTTTGAGTTGTTCTCAGGGTGTGGATAACAGCTGACTTCTCTCCTTTTGCTGACTAATCTCCATTTATTTGTGGTGTCTCATTCAATCTGCCTTTTCATTACACTAAACAGTTCTTTTAATAGTTACTCACAGGTGTTACCCATTGGGCTGATGTGTGTCTTTGTTCAATAAAACTCTGACTGTGGTTCAACTTAAGAGCTGTACAACAAAAAAGCTACTTGAACATGCAAAAGTGCTACAGAGCTCAAAGATGAAGGAAATCTACTGCTTAAGAATGCTACCAAATGAACTCTCCAGACATTTTTCCTGCTGTATTGTAATATCTGAATTTTAAATGCACAATCTGCTTATCAGGCCTTGCACTGCTATATTTATATATTCATATGGTTTCCTAGATATTGCATTGATGGCAGTTACAGTTGCTCTATTCCTGTATTTGCCATCTTAATATTTCTACCCCAGGAATATCCTTGAGACACAACTACTAGAGCTGGTGTCAGGCTGATGCCTTGTAGCTGGTGTCAGATTGCTGGTTTATGCTGCTTAGGTTTGCTTCCCAAATCCTCATTTCTCAGCTTAAAATATGAGCAGTTGCTGCCTCTTGATTTAGTCATGTTTGTTGTAGGTGTTAACGGCAGTGAATCATTATGAGGTAGGTACCTCAGTAACACCCCATTAGCAGCAAACTTATGCAGATATCCCAAATAGTTACTGCCTTTATATTCTGACAACTCTTTGTTAACTCTTAAATTCTGTAGAATTCTGCATTTCCTTTTTCAGTGGACACCACCCCGTGAAAAAATTTGCCTTTAGAAAGGTTTGTGGCTTTCAGAGGAAGACAACATATTTTCTCCTACTAGGTGTGGTTGTTTTCCTGACTGAATTGGATTGTCCTTAGCACTGAATTCCTCCCTTTTATTCTTACTTTTGGACTCTCATGTCCTGAAATTAGTTTACATTGTGCACTAGATAGAAACCCTCCCAAACATGGGTTTATGCCACTAAGATACTGTTAAGAAGTTGGGGGTTTTTTTGTTTTGTTTTGTTGGGGTTTTTTTAGAGCCACCTTCTTTTAAGCAAACAAAAATTGGGCTTGATTCATATATTATGAATCCCCACTGGGTTATGCTGTTTTCATGACTAATTTCTCTCACTAACCACAGCTTTACAGCCTATGACCTTACAACAGCAAGCTGGCTGTAAGAAAACATGGGCTTGTTGTGATGGTTATGCCTTTGCTCATGTTCCAGGTCCCCTGTGGCTTGTTAACTCTCCACACACATACTACTTCAATTGCCGCCAGGCCAACTGCAGTTGTTGAATTGCCAGGGATCATGAAAGTCCCATGCCTGTACTGGACATTCCAGATTGAAAAATAAAAGAAATCATTCTGATTTATGCTAAAATCAATGTAGATTCTTCTCAATTTCACTGTAAGAAACAGCATTCTCTAAAGGAAAACAAAATGTTATTTTCAGTCTTTTGTAATGTCATATGCAGACTGTAAACCTACTGCAAATTATATCACTTTGATATTAAACTATACTAATGACAGGGAATAGGTGACACAACGAGAGACCCAAACAAAAAGAACTGGCATTACATGAGCCGTTAGCACTTTACCAACTAAAAGTTGCTAAATATGTATTCACATTTAATTATAACAAAAGCACTCTTGCTGACACCTCACTGGAAACTATTAATTATAATGTCAAAACCTGTAGGTCTGTCCAATCATGTGTGTTACCTGACTTTAAAAGAAAAGTGCCAGGCTGCCATTCAAACATAAGCATTAGCATGTTTGATAGAGCTTCCTCTAAACCTAAGTTTGGCTTCCTTATCCTGCACAGTTACAGAAATGCAAGTCATAACTTTATAATAAAAAAGAAGCACCTGTTAAGAAAGAAGTATGTGAGCATAGTTGAAGGGTGGAGGCAAGCTCCTGATCTGTAAGCATACATACATAGGCATACACACACACACACACACATATATATATATATACACACACATACATATTTGTTCTGTATGTAATCAGTGTCTGAATGCACCACTGTATGAAGTGGAGTAGGTAGTGTGAATTCTCAGATCATTTATCAAAGTCATATAATCTCAAGTTTAATATTTATTAGACTGGTACATTTCTGGAAAGAAGATCTGAATGATGAGGAAATAGCATTGAGCAATTTAGTAGTTAAAGCCTTTGTGAACTCATATTGCATCTCTGACCTACAATGGTGTTGGGACATGGCATACTATAAGTAAGTAATCAAAATGAAATCAAGCACCTTTGATCATTAAAAAATCACATTGCACTGCTTGCAGGAGTACATAAGATGTTAAACTTGGCCTGTGGACAAGCTTTAAATTGGGCGATTTAAAACTGTTTAAAACATTACTCAGATGGAGTAATATTCCTTGCTATTTCTGTATCCACAAGCTCGTTAAAGGAAATTTTTCTTCACTTCTCTCTTGTACTATAATGTGTGCTATTGCTGGCAGGAACTTAGAAATTTCCTCCCATATTCCCCCAGTACATTAAAACACACATATTTGGACTCAATTTGTACAGAAGGCCTTTGATATGAGATTAAAATCCTATTTTTATGTAGTACACAAATTTATGCATTGATTTTGTATGGACATTAAAAGATGCATTGAAAACAAATGTTTAATTAAAAATAAAACTCAGATTCAGATAGCCTTTTTTAGATGTTCAGAATAACATGTCATCTCAACAGGATTAATCTGAGCATAAAATTTATTCATTCAAATTTATCTCTGTCCTGTCTGCTGGCTGAGTAGAGTGAATCAGTGCTTGTATCTCTTTTTTGCCTGCTTTCTGAGTTAAGGTTCTCAGTAAGGAGATTTCAGCAGAATACTAACTCCATTATAATTAGGAAATGACAGAAAACACTCCAACATGGTAACAGATGTGGGTTGTCCTCTTCAAGATGCAGAATACCTGGATAAAACCTTTATAGTCCGACCCTTCCTTCATAATTCAGAATTACTCTGAGGTCTTTTCTTAGAGGTATCTCTTTCCAGACACCTGAAGAAGGAAGTACCAGTTCTGTGTCCCAGTGAAATGAGTTACCCCCTTGAGACAAGGGGGATCTAGAACTTGATTCCTCTTCCAAGAACCCAGTCTGCCAAAGTCTTAATATCTGGAACCACCCTTAAGGCTTGTCCCATCCAGTGCTTGTACCTCTGTGGAAGAGAAACAGAGAATATCAAAATGAGAATATTGGCCCTTAGGTACCACTAGAAATGCAAAGTGTACCTTGTATATTTTTGATGATTCTGTTCCATGTAAATCCCAATACAGATGGAATCTAGGGGGTCTGAATCTTTCTGATTTTCTAAGGGATAGGCTTAAGTGTTTTCTCATTCATTGTGTCATATGCTACAGAAGTACTGTGACGCTTCGTTAGTTAATGCATGTTTAAAGAAATAAACATTCTTACTGAGAATTCTATGGCTTAACTTCTCACACTGATTTACAAAATGGAAGACATATTTGTGATACATTTGGTTATTAATAAGAATGGCTGATGACTGAAAGGAAAAGTCAAGTTTAAACCAGGAACTATTTCAGTACTCAACAGCCCAGGGTGAATAAGTGAAGTAATTATTAAGATTTTTTTGCTAACAAGCAAAATGTTAATTGTGTCACTCAGACACTGAGTGACTTGTTACAAGCATCTGTATTAAATCAGAGAACCATATTGAGTTTTAAAATTATGAATATTGTATGTTGTTGTCCAGGCCAATGAAATATTACACTTTTCCATTTTGAGCTCAAGCAACCTTTTGTTAAATTTCACTGCAGGAAGCTATTCTCCAATTACTCTTCAAGACAGGACTTTCTAATGCTTGAATATTAATTTTAAGTGTAACTGTAGTTTAGCTTTTGCAATCCATACTTGGCTTTATTTCTTTAATGCAATAAGTGTAACTGTTAGATGTGAGGAACATTATGTTAACATTATAATGCAAAAATTATATTTTCTATATAAAAGAACATCCATAGTTATGTGCTAAATTGATGCAACTAGTGAGATTATAAAATAGCCATGCTTAGCAGCACTAAAATGATTTAATTCCCTAATTTTCCAGAAGGAATGCTAGGACATCTTTTTTTCTTTTTCTTTTTTGTTTTTTTTTTTGGCTTGAGAGCATTAAGCTTTGATGTGACTGACCTTGACAGCAAATGCTGAATGGTTACACCTAATACAGAAAAAATGAAGAGAAGACAGGTAAAAGAGGTAGAACATGACTGGCAGGTGGATATGGGAAATGCAAACTAATGAAACACTAAGAGTAGGGGCCAAGTTGGTGTGTTGGACTCAAGGATTAAAAGTATGACCTGAAAAATGTAAAACAAAAAGTGAAATTTTTGAGTGTTTTGAGCTGTGTAAATCTTTTCCTAGGCAAATAGTAAAGCCCTGGGTGTTTTTGTCATTCATCACTAACTGGGGAAAAAAAATAAGGAAAATTGTCCTTAGAAATACCACCTCTTAACAGAGATGTACCTTGAATCATCTGATATCTTTGAATAAAATTGCTAGAGCTAAGATACTTTTTTCTCAGAAGTCATCTTCCATTGCAGTTAAGTATTACCTTTACACTGAAGGTAATCAGAATCCATTCATAAAATATATTTCTTCCCCAACAATTCAAAATTAATATTCTAATAAGTTCAATGGTTTAGGTTTAGTTTGTTTTTCTGGAGTTCAAATGTTTAAAATGTAATTTGTTTATATGATTTAGAATATTTTGGGGGGTTTTTAGAAATATCTTTTCAGAAAAATCTGACAATATTATTCAACTTGTTAAAATGAGAAAGAAAGGCATTTCTTTTTACTTTTCAGAAAGTATAATAGGCCTGCAAACAGTCTTCAAGGAGAAAATAAACTCAATTTACTACATATATTCTTTCTTTTGAAACTTTTTTTTTCAGTCTATTTGCTAGATTTGTGTTTCATCTGAAAAGAAATACATTCAGGTATAGATCATCTGCCTCATCATAATTCTGATGCAGTATTGCAGTAAAGAGTAGTTTTAAAGGATATCTCCCACTTTAAGACAGCAGTAATACTTTCTGTGATCTGGATTTTAATTTTTACAGTGAATTCAGGTACTGGCAACACTAAAGATACATGGCCCTTAGGGCATTATCTAATTATGGTGCTTTACCCTCTACCTATGGTGTCTAAATCTATTTACATCACACCTTATCACACTGTCATTCAAAAGGTAAAGGGATGTAGTTTTTATTTCTGTAGCCTTCTGCTTAGTGTGAGCTATGGTTGAAAAGCAAACAAGTTGTAATTTTGCCTTTAGAAAAGCAAAGGTCAAGACTGCAGAGAGATGTCTATTACCTCTACATAAATGGATGGATCTACACCAACATATGTCATGCAGGGCCACCCACAAGAGCAAGAGGCAGGGGGGTGTTGTTCAACAGCAACTAGCTCAGAGGATATTACAAGGCTGGTCAAGTATATGGTAAACTGCTCTGAGCAATGTAATTTCATCGTCTTAATTTTTTTAACCCTTAAAAAACTAAGGAAAAAAGATAAGAAAAGTGAAGAAATGGCTACTTGAGAGAAACAGTTATGCCAGTCCATAAGCATATACATGCATAAAGCATACTCTCAAATTAAATCAGTAATGCCCTTTCCCCTTGCAGCAATTAGTCCAAGCTAAATCTAAGCTTTTGGAGTGGATTTATTCTGAGGTTTATCCTTACTGGTAATTCCTATATATCATTGATCTGAGCAAGAAATACAAAATGTCACTCCTCAGTCATAGCTCATTGCTCTGAAAGATATAATACTTTTTGGATATGTAATAGATTATGTGTATTCCATATCAGCAGTTTTATTAAAAACAAAAAAAAACCAAAACAACAACAAACCCTACAAAGCCACAAGCAAGCTGTTTTCCTATTTCACATGCATAGCTAATGCTACTTTGCAGTCTTCTGCTGAGGCAGCTGCTGAGACAGCTGGCTCCTTCCCCTTCCAATGATAATACCTCACTCACACTTTGGGATTGTCAAACCTTTGCAGCTAGGACACCCAATTTAAGCTGCTCTGCTCCTGTTATCACTTCTCTCCCTGCTCCCAATGACAGGGCTTGCCCTGACCACTGTTTAAGTTCTGTTAACAGGTTTTGTTCCTTCAGTTCTTAGTAAAAATATTGCCAACACTCTCAGGCTAATGCAGCAACCTTCAACTTATGAGAGACTAACTAACAGCCTTTCCTGGTCTCCATCAGTAGCAATCTCTAGAACAAAGTTTTCTGCCTCTGAACTTTCTTTGCTCTTATTTTCTATCATACTGATGCTAGAATCTATTGCTCAGTTCATGTTGGCCACCACCCAGGCATGACCTGCAGTTATGTGATTTAAATTCTATATGCTATTCCAGTGTAAAACTGTTTTCAATTCTACTTCTGATCAAGGTGATAACAGAACCAGTCTCCCACAATAAAACAAATTTCGTAAAATAAATGTGTCTTGGGATGCCCCATCGGCCCCTTCATTCACCTCCCTGACTTTGAATTTGAGATTTACTTCAGAATTTCAGTTATGTAACTCTGCAGTTATCAAGTTTCTGCCAATGTGTGTATGTGTTACTAAAATATCGTATTAGTTGTAACTTCATTGAGGAAATATTTCAAAATCATAATTTACCATTTTATAGCTAATTATATGCTATCAATTTCACTGCTACCTGCAGTATAGCCTAAATGAATAACCATATTCCAAGTTTTTCTGTTTTACAGATCCATAGTTAGGAGTTATAATTAAATTATGGTTAAAAACTTAAAAACAATTATATTTACTAGATATTTAATATAGCACTTAGATTTCTTTTAGAGACATATGTTCATTAGATCAGAACAGGTATTCTGTTTTTCCACTCTGATCCATTTTAATTTTCATTTTATGTTAACCTAATTTAGAAATATAACCTCACAAAGACTTAGAAACAAACTTCAAAGAAAAAGGAAAACTGCTAAAAGTGAGTTTTAAAATGTTACGAGCATCTGGACTTTTTTGTTATAGAAACAGACGGGATATTGATCAGCATGTTTTTTCAGAGTGGGCAGCACCTGCAGCCTACAGGGGATAATACACTTCAGCTCCTGTGGGAGATACCCTGTAGACTGTCAGCATTCTCAAGATGTAATTCTGATAATCTGTATCAAAAGAAAGGTTGATTTTCATACACTTAGTATATTTCTAAAATCCACCTTGGAAATTAATCTGGTCTGAGATGGGCCTGATCCAGCAGCAGTAGAAATCAGTCAGAAGGCTCTCAGTGATGGCAGTAAGCTTTGTACTTGATTATAATTAGGATAACCAAATGTGCATTTTTCCGTGAAACAAGACAGGAGTACAATAAAAGGGTGGAAAGTTAATTGTACACTTGAAATTGCAGCATGTAGCTGAATATTAAATATTGTGTTGCACCCTCAACAAAATCCTGAGATGCTTCACCTTAATGAATTATTTTCCACCATGTGGATTCAATATTTGGCAGAGATCATTTTGCATTTTGTGTTCAAAGACCACCTAATTTGAAAGACCACTACAGTACACAACAACATATATAAATATAAACACAGGAATAGTCAGTGATATTTTGGGTGTGCTATAGGCAGACTTGTTTGTTATTATGATGCTATTTTTATCATTTGTATAATTGCTTATTTTATCCAAGTATGATTTAATGAGCTGTATATATGAGCTCTATAAGCAGGTAAGCCATGTATAGTTCAATATCTTCCTGCCTATCTGGAGTAAAGTACTGGGCAGTAACACTGAATAACTATATGTTATGACCCTTGTAATTTGAATCTCTGGCACTACACTTTATATTCTCTCCAGTGCATTCATAGAGGAATGTAAATACAGTTCTTAGTGTATGTATTGTACATTACTTAGGCAAACTACGTCATACAGTAAAAATGGAAAGATATAAAGTGAAGCCAATGAAACATATACTCAATATTGCCATCAATGGGCAGAATAAATGAGTTTAAAATGCTATGTTTAAACAAATGGGAAAGCATAAGAGATACAGTTGTGTGTGAGAGGCAGTGACACTGAAGGCACTTGGAGCTGTAGAAGAGAGGAAGGATTAAAAGCTGAGAGGGCCTGGTTCAACACTGAAAAAAAGCAATTATACACTTACTTAATTAGTTGTAAACTGATGATGAATTCAGGAAAGCCTCTAATCATTTTGTTCTGAGAAGGGGGACAGTGTTACCCTTTCCTCCTCAGCAACAATGGCATGCTCAGAATCAGTATTCTGGAGTCATCCTTACTTAGGTGAAGTGCAGAAAGAGATCTTACAACTTCCCACAAAAGTGAGTAGCATCAGTTTTCACAGTTTACTGTTGTTTCAATTGAAGTTCACTTAAATTACATGACTGGACACATTGTAAAGCTTAAAAGCATGGTAGAGGTGAAAGCAGAATTTAGAGGTCTAGTTCACAAGTTTTAGAGCAGATTACTAAACTGTATCACAAGGCAAATCTTCGTTACTCAAACTTTTGCTGACATTCACAGTGGGAATACTTCATCCCTCACTAAACGACAAATCTGTTCCTGCCCATTCTGCTATGCAGCCAACAGTGCTTTAACACAAGAATTCCCTCTATTTTTCCCTCTGCATGGGAGGAAAAGCCAATCCATCCAAGAGTTCACTTAATGACAAGCTGAGTGCCAAGGTGTGTTTTTCAGGGTAGCACTATGTATACAAGGGGTCAGGAGAGAGTAGCTATGTGCTTTGGCTTCCCTCTTGGAAGGCTGGCCAGCTGTCTCCCAGCATAATGTGCACATTGAGGCAGCTGGACAAAGTATTTTGGAAACATATGGGAACAACATATGTGTTGTTACAGGTCACTTGGTAACTCACGCTGTGGAACGCCTTTTAATTCCTGCACGTGGACTTTGCCCTGGAGATGAGTCTGTGGTGGCTTTCCCGCTGGGAAATCATCTGATAGGCAAGGTTTCAGCTATGCCTTAATTCAAGATTTAGCAATATGTTGAGGAAGTGGATAAGTCTGTCAGAAAAAGTTATCAAACAAAAGAGCTGAGTGCCAGGTGTAACAAGAGATGAATGAATAGCTTTGGTCTCGGAGTTGTACTTCTGGAAAATAAACTTTGGATGTAAAGACTTTTTGCTTTCTTTTTTAACAGTTTTATTCAGTTTGAAAATTCTTCTACACATTTGTTCAACTGCCATTTTAGAAAATACTACAGGCAACTAAATTGCTGCAATTCTATTTGTTGAAAATATAATTTTTCTATTCTGGCCAAATAGTAAGAACACAGTTTTCTTATCTTCTTTTCTTAAGTGCACCACTAGTTTCACTCTAAGAACCTATTAATCATCTTACAAATGTGATACCTTCTAATGGCATGATGTCCTTTTTTTAACAAATTTTTGGAATAGAAAGAGATGTTCACAGACAATGAATAACTGATATTTTGTCTGAGTCATGCTCTTCATTCTGTCTTGTTTCAGGAAGGGTCTAGAGTAGGTTGAGAAACAATAAGTATCCCACTCACACACAAAAAATGCTTGGAAGTTCTCAACTGCCCAAAGATCATAACTGCACATTCTATGTACAATAAGGTGCATATGAGTTATTTTATTTCATGTAATCTAAAAAATACTGAATATATCACTCTGAAAAGGAATGGAGATGCCTGTGTAAGAAAAATAAAAAAAACCCCAAGGCACTATAAATTGCCGCTGCCTTTAAATGTGGACTTTCTCTAATTAAAGTGCAGAAAGCAAAATATTTATGATCTTATTTTCTAATTTCTATTTTCTAATGCATGTTTTTATTTTATTTCCATTTCAGATTTTTCCCAGGCATTTTTTCCCAGAGATTGTTTTCATGCCTGTATTGAGTAGGTGGCAAGATAATTTTCTCCCTTGGGAATATGTAATTTACAGTAATTGTTTTTGTTTGGTTTCTTGTTTCTTCTTTTTTTTTGGTCGTTGATTCTGTCAGTTCTTTATCCTGAACTCCGCTTTATATAATACAGTGCATTTCTAATTTTACAAGTGTTTATTTTTTCCATTTGTGTACTGTAATTCTTTTTACAGAAATACACAATACAGACTGAACTAAATCTGTTGCCGACTCTGTAACATCTCACCCATACATTTTCCCTTGTATGTGTAAGTCATTACAATAAGCTCTGAAATATTATTCATAAACCTAATTAAATACAGGAGTTTGAAAGATTAGTACCTTACCCAGAATTCCTCATGTCTGACAAATTTGGGTGCAATTGTTTTCTTTGGGAAGAAGGGGGTTTTGTTAACATTTCATCTGGCTGAAGAAGTTAGAAAGAAATCCAAAGAATAATCAAAGAGGGACATAGTAAGGTAATGTATCTGCAGAGAAAGAGTGCATTTCAGGCATTATGACCAGATGTTTAGCTTCATAAAATCTGTATCTATAAAGCCCTAACAAGAC
Organism: Corvus cornix cornix; assembly: GCF_000738735.6. NCBI lineage: Eukaryota > Metazoa > Chordata > Aves > Passeriformes > Corvidae > Corvus > Corvus cornix. The sequence continues at coordinate 9,789,049 of NC_047057.1, read as the reverse complement.
ACGAAAATTTTTTATGTTGATGTGTGCAAATTGAGGCTACCACTCCTTGCCTGCTCTCCAACAAAGGAACTGCTCTTTCTGCCCTACCTCTGTTGTCTTTTTTAAGTTATTGATAATGGAAGCTCTATGGGTTGCTAATATGATACCCCAGTGCACCGAGAACCTTGTGTTTTTGACTGACAATCAATATGAGTGTAATAACTTTTTAATGGCTAAACACACATGCAAACAGCAGGTTCCCTGGGCCTGGGTAATTATATTTCACAGTCAGATCTAGATCCTGACTCTTAACTGGCTTTCAGTAGTCCATTCAGTGAGAGGAACTTAGGAAAGAGACTTGAGAAAATGTTTACAGAACTTATTCTATGCCTGGCGTCAGGCAGTCAGTTGTTAGTGATATATATTTGTTTGTTTTAGCCTTTCAGAAAAATCCCTTAAAATTAAAAAATGCAATCTCTGACTTACAAATGTGATGAAAAAAATAGGAAGGCAAGTAAGAGAACAGCTAAACCAGTGTTCAAATGAAGAACCATATAAGCTCTTTAGTTAAAATGAGGACATATAATTGGAATAATTTTCACTGGTTACAGATCAAGACTGAATCAGTAAATCCTCCCTTTAAAGTCAGAAGTTCTGTATTATACCCAAGTTTTTCATCTTCAGTTTTGATTCATCAAAAACAACAATGAAGCCCTAAATATTCTTGAAATAAGGAATCTAATAATTGGATTTGTCTTCTATTTTTCGCTGAGTTGTGGAATATTGCCTTCACCATCTATTTGAAAGGTCTGTTAACATAACACAGAAATATTACTGTTTATTTTTAAATGCCTTAATTTTCTTTTTTTTTGTTGTTGTCCTTAAAAATATTCTTAAGCATATGCATTCAGAATCTCTATCCCAAAGATACACGTGACCTTGTTTTCCCAAAGTAAATTAAGAAATCTGCAATTAATTGTAAAACCAGCACTGTTTCCTAGGACTATTCTATGGCTTCCAATCAAACAAATTCCATATCCAATTAAAGTTGCATCTTCTTTTAATACAAGTTCAAGGATTAATAAAATCACCCACACCAAAAAAAACCTCAACAAAACAGCAACAGCAAAAAGAATGAAAAATAAAAGCTACCATGAAGAAAAGAATAAAAAGACCTTTCTGCTCAAATGGGCTACGAAAATTATCTCCAGTTGTATATTGAACTTGAGAATGCTCAAGTTCTCCTGTGATGGCTGTTGGTTTAACAGTGGAGTATCTGCACTTATTTAAACATTTCTTATTTCGTCAGAGCAAATAAAAAGTTCGCAAAAACAAGCAGGAATCTTCCTCTGTGTTCAATTTGCTTTGAACTACGCCAATGTAATTTAAGAAAGGTCTAAAACCTCACCAACAATAATTTCTTTGTTAAACTTCATTAAAGATATGTTCAGTTTCTATTTACCTCCTCCTCCCAAAGTTTCGGTGCCTAGTATGAAGAAAGGTCATGAAATTCCTTCTAAGATAAATGTTAATTATTAGTTAGCAGAAACTTCACCTGTCCATGTCTGCAAAATAGTTGAAATATTTGCAGTACATTTCAATTACAAGATAATGTGGGCTTCACATTACTCACAGTCTCTTTCATTTAAATTTTCCGAGCATTCTAAGAGAGTTTTGCTGAATTCTTTGAGCATTTATGCTGCTACTATTAATTTTTCGCTTTTTTTCTGAAAAAATACACAAAGATATCTGTTGATATCTGTAAAACCTGTATTTTTCTGAAACACAGAATAAGCATGAAAAGAGAATTATAAAGAAAGAAGGAGACATCATTAAGTCTTAGCTTCATTATCTTGTTATCCCTGAATCTGGGAAACATTTATTCTAATAAATGGAATTTTCTGTCTCATTTCTTGTCAGCAGTGAGCAGTGAATGTTCCCATAAAACCCAAAAGTTATTTTTGTTTCCTGAAACCATTAGAACATTTGAAATTAAACTTCTATTGGTGTGTGCATGATGGATTAGTCATGCGACTCTTAGAAACAATAAGTGTTGTGAATTTATTCCATTGCACATGGCATAGGAACACATACCCTTTGAAGATGAAGTACCATATGTTTGATTTGATCTTTCTTTTTTAAAAAAACCCCAGCATGTGTAGATGAATGAAATAATGAAAAGCTTAAATGAATTTTGAAATATGGACAGTGGATTGCAGTGTTCCCAGTTGCTAGAAGGCAGTAAAGTCATAAACTAGATAGAAGTAAAATTACCTCCATAGCTCTGTCAGTATTCACCTTGCAAAAACAGCATTGCTAATTTAACTATTCCAAATACTTGTAGTCTACTTATGTATCTTTAATGAAGGAAGTGCCCTTTTTGGATGAAGAGAAGTGGATTTTTTTTTTAATCTTCTGTGAAAAACCACATAAAACTAAATTGAAGTCTCAACAATCCTTGTATGATAATTCTCTCCACTCACATTTTGCTTAGTTGCTCATGACAGAGTCACAAGATCCTTCTAAATTTTATTAAAGACGTTTTGCTAATCTATTAATTCATGGCTATAATTTAGGATATTATTTTTTAGCTGAGTGTTTGAACACAGGGGTATATGCATCACATTTATGCATGCCCCTTTGTCTACAAAATGTCTAGTGGGCAACTTTTTCAAAAAAATATTAAATATAAAGGGGGAGGTTTGGCAGAAAATATCCTGTCTACTTATTTTTCTTTCAAATGTCACTCTGGAACCCTTGGAACAATGATTTCTTGCTCTTGTGTCAGAGAAGCGAAACCCCAGGCCCCAAAAGAAATCAAATTTGTCGCTGTACTTGTGATGCCAAGTTCAAGTGGTACTGTAATGAAAACTGATATAATGAGCTTTTTTGTCAGAAAGGCTGATAATAATCCACAATCAACAGCAAATTATTCAGGTTTTTTACTGGCTTTTTAATAAGACAGGGAGACAAGCCTGAAAATCATTGAATTATGGTTTGAACTGTAGTTACCACTGAATTTCTGATTTCTGAGGGTTTTGTTTTAAGTTAAATTGTATAAAGAAATAGGAAAATATGAATGACATGCAATAGGAACCTTTTGCAGTCAGTACACTGAGAAACCTGAAGACAAGATACTCTACATGCTATTTAAGTTCTCAAAGTGAATTGCAATTTAAAACAACAGTTTGGATGGAATTTTACTGCAAAGAATAATCTGTAGGTTTATTTTTGCTTAAGTAACAGCTTTCTACCACGACTGAGAGCTTTTCTAAGCATTGCACTGAGATATGTTAGGAAAAATAATTAAGAGGCTGATGCGATAAAACCGGTTGTTAACGGCTTACTATAATTTATGGTGAGATTTTCATTTGTACAACCCAAAGAGATGTTCAACCCCCATGAAAAATATTTCTATTACAAAATCTGTCTTTCTTTCTTTGTCAGCTAAAGCACCACATGCAGTAACATACAACCAAAGAATATTAATTGTGCTTTGAATTCTCCTCCTCTCAAGAATGACAGAAGCCTATTGATGCTATCCACAGCAGCCTTTTGAGAACAGATGAGTAGGAAGACCATAGACATGTTAGATCTGTCTTGCTCTTTACGGGCTATTAAATACAGAAAAGCAACTGAAATATTCCCTGTACTTCTAGAAGTTTTGAAGTTGTCTGAATAAAAATGTTTCTTGAACTTCTGTTCCAAGCATCCCTAGTGCAGTGCTGAGTGTCCAATAAAAAATATAACTCCCTGTGTTTGACACTGCAAGCTTGGATTTGGCACAAAATTTATCTGAATGAATATTTGAGTAGAAACATGGTTTGATTCAGTTACCAATAAATAAACCTCTAGAATCCTCTGAAGTGCCCAAGATAGTCAAAACATATATGCAAGGAGCTGACAGATGTGATCAAAATATATACGTAAGGACCTGTGGAAGAACCAAATCCTTCTGGAGCAATGGATGGAAGTCAGACAGGATATCCCTGGGCATCTCAAATCTTACTGGAGGTCTATATTGAAGAAATTGAATTGAACAGCTGGTCAATACAATAGACCTTAGAGGTGTTTTAAAGTGACACAGGAAATAGAGCATTCACACATAGGCCTGAAGGTGTTCATCCCTTCTGACAGGGCATAACCGGCTCAACTATGCTGATGTGAGAGGCAGCTTTCATGTCTTGGAAGGTGTCACAAACATCAAAGGCCCCCAGAATGCCCCCTGTCTCATATCTGGGGCCTTTCACCAGAGTACTGCACATGATCCACAGTGTTGCAAAAAATCCACATTGCATCAGGCAGTGTAAAACTGCCAGGGGAGTTCATGGGCATTCCCATGTAAACCTGAATGTATACTAATCCTTTGGACTCTATGTTTCGTGGGTTTCCCCACCCTCAATGGATCAAAACAGCGACCATCACTTCAACAACAGACATCTAAGTTGCAACAATCAAGTCTTGTCCCTGGATCCACAGCTAGCGATATTTTTCTACACTACTCCCTTTTTTCTCTCCCTTTCTTTTCCTTAAACATTTCCTCAAAGTGTTATTTTTATGCTTTTATATTGCTATATAATCAAAATGACTATATACCTCGATTCCACTGCAACCAAATTATTCTAGAAGAAACCCTACATATATATATATATATGTATGTACTTATATATACACACATATATATATACATACACATATAAACAGCAGCCATTCAGAGTTTTTTCACTCTAATCTGCCCCAAGGGATCTATTAAAAAGAACCTGAGTTACCCATGCCTTCAGGAGCAGGTCATAGCAACCATTAAGTTAGAAAAAATATTCATTGTAGTCTTTAAATGGTTGGGATCAGAAAGAATTATATATGACATATCTTTAGGCACTTACTGTAATTAAGTGATATTTCTGTTGTAATATGAAGTGGTGTAATTGCACTCCTAAAACCATTAAGGGATAACTCCCCAGGTGGACACTCCTTCCAAACATTTTTTTTTTTTTTTTTAATAATTAGACTTTATCCAAAGAAATAATTACACTGGAGGAGAGAAATTACCGTATTATGGCAATATTTATGTTGAAACATGGGAGAGTTATACCAGTACAGCAGCAACAATGTAGTTGTATAATTCTGCTGAGTGATGGCCCTAAGCAGACAATTCTGGGAGTCTGGCATATCTCTCATCAACAGGATAGTGTTTCTGGTAGGGATTCAGCTCATGGAGTTACTGGGCTGGTGATTTCCCTTTTCTCTGTACCATGGTCAGATACATCAGACACCTGGAAAGAAATTTTCAAGGCTATAAAATTGTTAAAGGAAATAGAAGTTTTATTGGTATTCATGGAATAGTCTGTTCATCATTGCTGCTTTTCAAGTGTTTATCTTTTACCTTTGTATCCCATGGAGAAGTTGAGTGGGCATTGGTGTCACCTTCAGGTCCTCTCGGGTTTTAGGCAATAGTTACCTAATGAGGGTCATACAGAATCACAAAATCACAGAACTGTGGAGGTTGAAAGGTACCTCTGGGGTTCATCTCTTTCAGTCTCCCAGCCTAATCAGATCCACCTAAAGCAGGTTGCCCAGGACTGTGAGCAAGCAGCTTTGGAATACATCCAAGCGTGGAGGCTGCACAACCTGCCTGGGCAATCTGTGCCAGTGCTGTCGCCCTCACAGCACAAAGGTGATGTTCCCTCATGTTCAGAAAGAACCTCCTGTGTTTCCCTTTGTGACTATTGACTCTGGTGCTGACGCAGGGCACCACTGGAAAGAGACTGGCTCCATTTTCTTTGCATCCTCCCTCCCCCTGAGCATTCTTGTCTCTGGGCTGTATAGTCCCAGTTCTCTCAGGTTTTCCTCTTAGGAGAGATGCTCCAGTTCATAAGTTTTTTGGCTTTTATTGGACTTTCTCCAGTATGTCTGTGCTTCTCTTGTACTGGGGAACCCAGAACTAGATAGAGTACTCCAGATATGTCTCACCAGTGCTGAGCTGAGGGACAGGATCACTTGCTTGTTGCTTGTCATCCTGTAGGAGAGCAAATATTTACTTTAAAATATATTGAAATCATTACACTTAGGACCAGACATGCACAGCAACCTCAAATCTGCACAGCATTAGATGTGGACAGTTTTTCATACTACAAAGAACAGATAAGGCCAGTAACACCTTATTTAGGATGTTTATTGTAAACACGTATGGCTAATTATGATTCACACACATTATTCTTTTTCTTTTTATTATTGAATGAGGGTCAATCAGTTAGCCTTGTTTTGATTTGTTCCATTTGCAAGATTACAGATTTCATTATAAAGATTATGTTACAGTAAAAGAAACAAAAAAGATGTGAAGCACATCCATTCTATATTTAACAAGTTAACATATTTTTCAAACATACCACTTTGAAAAATAAGTGTTGTTTGATCTCCATGGTGAGTTTAAATAAAATTCAGTGCATTTGAGATTGCATCTTTTAGCATGTGTAACACATTAACTCAAAAGGTCCTGGAATGAGCACCAGCAATAGAACTAAAATTCACCTGTAGGATCAGAAAAAAAGTCAAATGTTGGTTGCGTTGCAAATTGAGAAAAGATGTCTTTTGATTTATCTTATTTTTTATGTCCTTTAGCAAGGTGAATTAATAGCACATTATTACAGTACAGAAAATACTCAGTGCCACTGAATTCAGACACCAGTTGCAATAACTGAAAGAAAATGACATCAGAAGCAAATATTTACAGGAAAAAAACTTGTACTTTTTGTTCTGACACAACATTGTTGGCACATAGGAGGCCATTTTGCCGGATAGGTTTTACCCAAAAAACCTTTACTTTGTGAGTTTTAAAAGCCTACATGTCATAAAGGTGCTAAATATAAATCAATATCTGTAACTAGCCCTCTGATCTTATTCAGTTAATTAAACTTGCTATCACCTTTTATCCCTCTCTAGTAGGTACAAAGCTTTATCACAAAACATACACTTGAAAGATGAGTCTTTCATGTATGTATCTTCAAGTTCAAGAGTACTCAGAAGACTGAAAGACTAAATTATTTTTTCATTATAAGATACCTAACTACAGACTTTTAATGGCCCATTCTTAAAATTAGATTCCTTAGTTTCACTGGAAGGAACACAAATAACCTTTAGTTTGTAATACTCACCTATTTAAAGATCTTTTTCCCTGAAATACTTCAAAATAATTTTTGCACGTGATGTTTTCTAAACCAGCAAAATAATAATGAGAATTTCTTACAGAATCCATTATTTGTTCTATCATCATTACATGTCAGCATCTTGCACATTTCTGGGTAAATCCAGTCCTTATAAAGAAAAAAAAAAAGACCTTGGAGGTGAAATGACCAGAACAGGGGAATAAGGTTATCTCTCTCAAGCAAGTAATCACAGATCTCCTTTCACCATGTTCTTCTGCGCTGATTGATGAACTCTGTGTAGGGCCACGGCAAACAGTTACAGTAACACAGTGAATTCCCCAGAGGCAGCCCTGTTGAACCCTGCAGCCCTTCACAAGCACTGCTTTCTGAGGTACTGTACAGTTAGTGTTGGATTGAATACATCTGGGATAGATTTAGACCAAGTTTATTTCCAGCGGAGCTGTCCAACTGTTCAACACTTATTGAAAATCATTCTTATCCTTGAGATAACAGTGATCTATTTATCATTTTCTAATAGATAGAGACTCATGAAAGGAATTATGATTCTGTGACAATTAGGAGGAAAGAAAAATATGGAAAAAAGAAAGGAAATCCTCAAAGTAAATGGCAAGCTGAGAATGTAAACTAAAATACTGTTTATAAATTTCCTCTAAGGGCTGTTCACTATTTTCCAGGAGTGTATTTTGTTGAAGATGTTGTTACCTTCAATAAAATGAAAAAAACAGGAAGATGTGACGTGTTATGTTTCTTAAAAGCTAAGAAGGATGAAATCCTCCTGCTGTCCTCCCTGAGAGCAGATGACAGCACAGCAAAACATCAAAGTTCAAAGAAGAGAATCAGCTGTTCTTGGTATAAGGCTGCAGTACTGCTGGCTGAACGCTGACCACTACCACACGCTCTGGCACTATCAAGACCTCTCCTTATTCATTCTGAAGCTGGAGAATTTCTTACTGCAAACAGTGAGCAGTTTGTACAGTTTAATCCATGGTGCATAACTTCTTTCTCCTGCTGTATTTTCATACTTTATTCCCTAATTTATTAATGGGCAGAGGAGAAAAATAGCATGGCAAATACAGTCACTATTGATGTGTAAAGCTGAGGCAAAAATAGATAAATCTGCCATGTGGGAAATAAGAAGGAGCTAGTAGAAGTTGTTGTATCTCAATAACTGCACATTCACCTAACTCTTGCACAGTGTACTGTGCCTTCCTACTGTATGCTACTTAGACAAATAAAAAAGTATATTTGTCTGTTCTTCATATTTTTGTATGATAAAGAAATTGCTTGTTTCAATATGAAATACTTAATCTTCTGTTCCTTCCAGTATTAAAAGTTCACATTTTTACTTGTCAATTTAACTGAATGATTTTATAAAATGAAAAAAAAAAAAAAACAAAACCAAAAACCTCCTGGATAGATAGGCTGTTAAATACCCATTAAAAATATTTCTTACTAAAAAAAAATTAAATTACTTCTAAAGTAAAATATTTCCTTTTAGAACTCTTGAATTAAATGTGCATTTATTGTGTGCCTTGATTTTGTATTAAAAATAAAACTATTCCTTTACTTTAGTGAGATATCAGTAAATAAATCTATGACTGGTATTTACAGAAAAATTAGAGAAAGAATTATGTTCACTTTCTTGAAAAACAGTATAGCAAATAAAATGGTATTTAAATCTTCCACATAATCACTCTCTATAGTATTTCTACTCTGGTGGGAAGTAAAAAAAGAAAAGGAGAAAAAAAGAAAAAAAAAAGGAAAAAACCCCACAATTTCATTGATTCATAAAGTCATTTAGTTTGGAAAATATTTTTAAGATCATTACCAACTGTTAACCCAGCACTTCCCGGTCCAGCACTGAACTGAGTCCCTGGGCAGCCTGTTCCAGTGCTTGGTAACCCTTGACATGAAGAAATTTTGTCTTAATATCCAACCTAAACCTTCCCTGGTGAAATGGGAGGCCATTTACTTTTGTTCTCTTTCCTGTTACTTGGGAGAAGAGACTCTCTCCCACCTGGCTAGAACCTCCTTTCAGGTAGTTAATGAGAGCAATAGGCTATCCCCTGAGCCTCCTTTTCTCTAGGCTAAACAATCCCAGGTCCCTCAGCCACTCTGCATAAGACTTGTGCTCCAGACCCTTTACCAACTTTTTTGTTCTTCTTTGGACACACTCCAGCACCTCAAATCTTTCTTGTAATCTTATTTCAGTTTTATTGTGTTGTTATAACTGTGAAAAAATCAGAGGAACATATATTAGAGATTATGTTAATATCCCATGGTAAGGAGTTTCCAGAAGAACAACATCCTGTCCATTCTTTATGTGGCAAACATTATGATTTATGAGCCCTCAAACTTTTATTTCTATTTTTATTTTTCCAATTTAAACTCATATTGCCATGCATTCTTGAAAATCAGTTTGAATTTTATTAACTATATGTATACACTACTCCAAAGATACGTCCTTCTAAACACTTGTAGCAATTTAAAATTTAAAACGATAAAGAACAACTGATTAGAAACAGATTGAGAGTAGAGAGTAAAGATGGGAGATAGCCAGAAATTAAAGCCCCTGACCTGATATACAGATGATCATAGTCAGCAGTTCTGGAGCTAGTCATGAAAACATTAATCCAAAAGATATTTTCCTGTGTATTAAAATAACATCAGGAATCAGAAGTCTTCATTTTATGTAGCATGGTTATTTTGAATTCTAATACAGCTCAGCTATGAAAACATCACCTGTTTCTTTTTAAAACTAAAAATCGCCTGGATCTCAGGGTGGGATCCTGAATTGTAAAGAAAGTCATGGGCAGGCAGGCAGGTAGGAGGAGAGATAGGAAAAGTTGAGGTCAACATTTTGATTGAGATTATTTATATCTGTTAGCATGGAACTAAATTCAAATGTCCTGAAGAGTATGAACAAGAGGAAGATACTTGGACAAAGGTAGAATATAAATAGAAAGGTGGGAAAAAGAGCTTGCTTCCCATCAGTTTTAATAAAAGTTTTGACATTTAAAAGTTCTTCTTTAAGTTTAAGCATATATAAATATATCCTTGCTCTGTCTGGCTCAGTCTGCACCTTATGGGAGTTCACTTTGCACCATGGACCAGAATCCTGAATCCTACACTTTCTGTGTTTCTGGAAACTTCTTTCATAGATATCACAAGAAATTGTCTGACCAAAGGAAGGCATCTGAGTGTGGTGTCCTGTAGCAATTCTAGGGTGATATTTAATTGCTACTGTTGACAATAGTTAAAGTAAATAAATTGTTGATTTCTCTACAACAGCTATAGAAAACAAGAACCAAGTTCAGATTTTAATGAGATATAGATATCTCGGGTTAAGTGAGTCAACGAGTATCAACCCAATTGTTATCTAAAATTATTTGATTCATGAAATTAACTGCTACTTGTTTGGTAATTTGAAAAATGACAGACAAGGAATTATTTAGGGTGATATTATTCTAAATTCAAATTTAGCTTATATTTTAATGATATATCACAAAGAATAATCATTTTTACTGTGGAAGTTACTATCTTTTTCATTTTGTGAGCATTTCTGAGACCTTAAAATTGTAGTGATTAGAAAAGCAAGGGACACTTTAGTTTTGACATTAGATTATCAAAATTAATTTTGAATTAATTAAAATTAATCTTTAAATAAATTGCAATCAGTCTAAAAATTTGATTGCGGGGAATTTGAAATGGAATCCCTTTAACATTATAATTAATTTATCTATTAATTGATGAAATTTAGCAGGATAAACTTTGTGTTTTTTGAATTATAAGCACAGAATTTTTGTATTTTTTGATGTGTAATGCATGCAGTGATACTTCCATGAAAATAAATTTATTTCTGAGCTGTAGTGACATTATGCAGAAATGGTGTTATTATGTGTGCTGACAAAAATTAACAGTACATATAGAAATACATTTTTATGATGCAATTATTCTATATAAGATCTGCATTGGTTACAGGAGTCATGTCTGTGGTCTGGACATAAAGGACAGGGCATATCTTTAAATCATTATGGAGTTTGTACTTATTTGAAAGCAAACCAGTGAGACTCCAAGTCAGAACTACAATTTAATAGAAAAATTAAAATAAATGCAGCAGTACAGAAACACTGACAGAGTCAGGATGATGCCTTTTCCTGGTCTTAAAATCAAGAATCAAACATGATTAGAAGGCAAAAAGGGATTTTACCCTGGTATTTATTTGAAGGATCCTTAGGTGCACTACATCCAGATGGAATGCCCCGAAATGCACACCGCAATGCACACACAATAGATCTGGTATAACATTATAGGTTTTACTAATTAGCATATCTATCAAAGATTCCCCAATGAGAGGCTTGAATGAGCCCCCCCCCCGCCCCAAGGAACCTCCCCCTGGACGGTTCTATCTTAGTTTAATAAGAGTGTGTTCTGGAGAGGACCTTGGGGTCTGGGGCACACTGATCCCTAACTACAAAGTTTCTAAAATGTTTAGTCTCCTAGCTGAATGAGTCCAAGAATGTAGGCAAAAAGCACTAAGAACACAGAAGTTGTAAAAAGGTATAAAGGGGTTTAAAAGAAAAGGCAAAAAATCATCATGATATCAGGATACAACATGATACCCTGTCAGGCAGGGTGGTGGTAGCAGTCCCATTAAATGGTGCCTGCAGACCTACTGAAGTGATAGATGAGGTTGTGTTGAAGCAGTGATCCTGTAGAAGAGTGTGGTCTTCCTCTGAAGGTCCAGTGGTGGTTATGTAGCTCTTGTCCTCTGGGAATGCAATAGGTAAGGGCTGAGTGTGGTGTTCCAAACCTCAGATTATAGCCAGGTAGGAATGCTTGGTTCCTCCCCCTGGGCAGAGCATCTCCCAATGGGATGATGTCATTTTATGAGTCAAGCAGTGAGGTTTGATAGCCCATTAATAGAAGATATCCTTCTGGAGGGAGTTATCAGGCATGTGTCATGGAAGAGACAAAGAACACTGCCCCACCTGGTTTTAACAGCTCATGAAGATGGTGATAGAATACATACTTTTGGTTACATCCTACATTGTAACCTAAGACAAGTTTTACTTCGTATATGCTCCTTGCACTATGAAAAGATCATCTGGACGACCACACAAGATCTGGTGTTTAAAAGATTTGGGAGATCATAATAGAATCAGATTTCTGACTGCTCCAAGTGTTGAAGATTTCTAGTTGTCCCTGGCTATTAATCCCATCATATTTATTATGATGAAGCACAGTACTTCACAGGGCTAGATGTAAGTTTAATGATTTTTTTGAGGAAAAGCTTTAGGTGCAGGTAGGGGAATTTGTTATCTTCCTGTAATAAAAATTTAATATTTCTAGTGAACATTTTAAAGTGCCAAAACCTTTAGTTGACTTTAAAATGTTTGATTGTTTTTAAATGAATTTACACATTATGGGCTTAGATGTTTGGCTTTGCACAGAGGGTTTTTTCAATGCACAGCGGACTCTAGATTTTCTTAATGCATGCTGGGCTGCAGTGTGAATGATTTGCTGTTAGCAAAGGACAATTACTAGTGTCAGTCCAGAGCAGAAAGTTCTTTGCCTAATTCCTAGGTCCAGCTGTTGCTGTTGGTCACACCCAGACAACCTCTGGAGGCAGTTGGAAGAGCACATTCAACCCAAAGAGCTGACCCTTCACTCTCAGATGGATGAGCTCACCCAAGAGCAAAGTCTGGCCTTTCACCAGCAGCAGGAAAAATTAGGAACACAGACAAAATTTATAGTGTTGATCTTGCAAGACTGAAGCTCAGTTCTGTTCCTGAGGCTTAAGGAAAGGGATGGGTTTAAAGATGCTGTCAGCAGATTATCCCATCTGAAGCATTTGGAGCAATGATACGTTTTACCTGATAGGCTGAGACAGTTCCTAATTTTTGGGTCCTGCTTGCATGAAGGAAAAAAATTTAAAAAGTTGCAATAAACAGGACTTGATTTACATTTGTTGGTTTTTTACTCATTAATTACTGCCACATTCCTTAAGTGTACCCAATAATCATACTATAATAATTTCAGCCAAATTTTTCCTTAAGATTATCTGCCATTACACTTACTCTGGGATAAATATAGGCAGAAACCATTATATAGATCTTTATATATTTTTCTGGTCTGTGCTTTTCCTTACTTCACAATTTATCACAATTCCTCTGTGGTTCAGAATAGCTTTTGTACCCTTCTAAGTGTATAAAGCAACTAAAAGAAAAACTGCTATACTTCAGGAATGTTGATCTGTTAAAAGTCTTAATATCCTTAAACTAAAACCATGGTTTTAGAAGAGGTGTTCTTATTAAATTAGTATTCTTCACAAAATGGTACTTTATATAATTTAGCCTATTTTACTTTGTTGAAATTCACTTAATTGTGGCTCTATGAAATTCACAGAGCTGTACACTGATAGCCATGTATAATTTTTATACTGCTTTTTTGTGTGGATGTAACAATGAAGCCTACTACTTGAGCTTGTCAACTCTTCTGAACATTTTCACTGCCATTTCAAAAATTTGTAAAGCAAATATGAAAAGCAAGCTGTCTCATTATTGATTCCTGTTATTGTGGATTAGTACCATTTTCTCCAAGCATTACTGATATAAAGACAATACCTTGGGAAAATAACAAAAGCTTGCCAAGAAGTATCACACTTTTTAACATTTCAATTACTTACAGTATTAAATTTGGTATCTGCAAATTTTTTTAATATGAAGTCAATAAAATTATTACATAATATTGTTAATTTTACTCTCCTCTCAACAGGGAAGGAAGGAAGGAAGGAAGGAAGGAAGGAAGGAAGGAAGGAAGGAAGGAAGGAAAGAATCTATACTCTTCTGAAAATAGACTATTTTTTTTTCTATTTGCCGAAATATCAATTTGAAGCAAGCCATAATGATATTCCTTTAAAATTTCCTGAAAAGGAAAACTATGAAAATTGCTTGTCACAGCAACCTTTCTTTTTGATTGATGAAGAATATCCAAACTGTCATAGGGAAAATTAAAGTTTCATCTTTCTGGTCACTCACCAGGCAGCTGTGTTTGGATTGACATACTGATTCTGCATGTTGAGAAAACATCTTGTGTTCAAGGACTGGATGTTTCTCTAGTTACTGATCTGTTTCTAGAACACAAATCCCTCCAGTCCAGCTGACTTAGGTTTGCAGGGTGTCCAGGCCTTGCAATCCCCTGTAATAACTTGAACACAACCTTTCCAAAGTTGCCAACCCCCATGCCCCCAATCTATCACGCCTTGACAAGTTAAGGACATAAGGAAAAAGGAGTAGAAAGGCAGAATTCCTGTAGGATGATGAGCACTCTGATGATTTTGTGACAATCAGAAAACCATACAAAATCAGCACTGACTAGTAACTTTATAGAAACAGGTACTAATTTTGCAGGTGGTGAAAATTATCTGTTCTTTAGAATTATCAAATAGAACAAGACATCATTTTCATCTCACTGCACAAATTGGTCCATCTGGCCTCAGGATCAGAGATATTCTTATTACAGTGACTAGGATTTTAGCCAGTATCTATCTTTAAGTTATTTTTAACCAGGACCTTTGATTGGATGGTCACATCCAGAGGGTGGTGATCAACAGCTCAGTGTTTGGATGGAGACTGGAGACAAACAGTGTTCCTGCCAAATGGGGCCAGGAGTCCATACCAAGACGGCTGCTGTTTAATAGCTTCATCAATGAGACAGACTGTGGGACCAACTGCACACACAGCAAGGTTGCAGACAACACTTAGCTGAGTTGTGTGGTCAACATGCCTAAGGGATTGCAGGCCACCCAGAGGGACCTGGACAACCTTGAGGAGTTGGCCCATGGGAACCTCATGAGTTTCAACAAGGCCAAGTATGAAGTCCTGCACCTGGCTTGGGGAAACCCCCGGTGTAAACACAGGCTGGAGGATGAACAGATCGAAAGCAGGCCTGCTGAGAAGGACTTGGGGGTGCTTGACAGGCTGGACATGACCCAGCAGGTGTGCACCAGAAAACCAATTGTGTCCTGGGCTGCTCCCAAAGCAGTGTGGGCAGCAGGACAAGGGAGGGGATTCTGTCCTGTTGCTGCCTGTTCCGAGCTTCCCCTCCCCCTCCCAAAGACATGTGCTCCTGCCCATGTGCTCCGAGCTCCTTTGTTCCAAGGGCGGGCAAAGCCAAATGTAACTCAGACTCTTCAGCAGTGTCTGATTGGCCGCTCACCCCGGGTCCGCCCCCAGTCCTCCCCTTTCCCCTTCTCCTAATAAAGATGGTCGAGGGGAGGCAAACGCTCTCTCTCAGCTCAGCGACTTTCCTGTGAACATCTCTTGTGTCTGTCTCATTTGAAAGGTTCTAACTGCAGGGAATTGAGTGGGCAGGGAGCTATATTTCTCCCTCTTTGCTTCTGCTGATGGTATTTGCTCTGCAGCTGATTCAGGTACTGATTTTAGAGCTACTAAAGTGCTAGATCGCCCTTGCTACCTCTCAAGGCTGCTCGAGGCTTTCTAAGGCATTGAAATACAAGCGCTAGCCGGTATAAAGCTGAAAAGATACCTTCCACATTTGGCACCCAATGTGGCTGTCCCTCCGCTCTGCACTGGCAAGACCCCACCTGCAGTGCTGCGTCCACCTCAGGGGTCCCAGCACAGGAAAGGCCTGGACCTGTCAAAAAGGTCCAGAGGAGGGATGCAGAAATTATCATAGGCATGGGCACCTCTTATAAAAGGAAAGATGGAAAGAATTCATATTGTTCAGCCTGCAGAAGAGAAGGCTCCAGACAGACCTTGTTTTGATCTTAGAGTACCTAAAGGGGGCTCATAAGAAAGATGGGGGCAAACTTTTTATCACGGCCTTTTGTGATAGGACAAGGGATAATGATTTCAAACTAAGAAAGGGTAGATTTAGACTAGATATAAGAAAGCTGTTTTATAGTTGCAAAAATGACTATTGGTTATAGGCTTGGATCATGTACATGGAAGCAAAAATATTCAAAGTAGCTCATTAGCTTGGAGATGGAAATGTAGAGAAATCCCTGTGCAGCAGCTTGGAAGAAGCTGTGGAACAACTGAGAAGGGGAAACTGCTAGAAGTTTGATAAGCCTCTAGGGTACTTTTCTTCCCTTAGATAAGAAGTTTCCTATTTGTCTTTTCTTTTGATAAGACAGAGACCATTAGCAGAGTTAAGTGCTGAGGTACAGCCTCTTGCGACATCCATGAGGATTTAGGAAGGAAGAATCTTCCCCAGAATGACAGTGTTCAATAAAATCTATAAAACTCTTTGCAAATAGACAAGGAAGACTTATGTAATTCAATAAAGATTTTCCTGGTCAATAAGAATGAATATTTAGAAAAACAAGATATTTTTTATAAAAAAAAAAAATTATTCAGATTTTACTACTGGCTTTGATTTTATCTAAGCAACACTATAAATTGATCGATCCTGTATGAATGGTCCGGTTTGGCCAATTTTAGAAATATATCCTCTGTGAGAAGGCACAACCACCCCTCCCCCACCAGGTTTGGGAAAAAATAAATTTTCCTCTAAGGAAAGTGAAGGAGATAAAACTATTTATTTAATAAACACACAGGAAAGGAAAATAATGCTAAATAATAAAATCTTTCGCTGTGGAGGAAAAACCTGGGAATGTGTTAGAGTCCTCCCTTTGGTCTCCTCGGAGCTGGGGCTTGGCCCAGGGCCAGGCCCTCTGTGGCTGGTGGAAAGTCCTCCCGATGTGCTCTGATGTTACAGCAATCAAGCAGTCCAGTAGAAAAGGGGAAAAATCCGAAATTCCAGAGAAGGAAAAATTCAACTCTCAGTCTCTCTCTGGAGAAAAAGCAGCTGAACCACTGGCCAAAAAAACTGTCCTGGGAGCAGCAAGCCGGGTGCTTCCTCCCTCCCCTGCCACAGCTGGAAACAAACTGCTATCTGTGTGTGACCTTGAACAAGCTGCAAACTGCTTTGAAAAAGTTTTGCTCAGTTTTTTTCCTTCCCCCTCTCAGGCTCAGTTTAGAGGCATAGAAAGGCACAAAAATTAATTTCTGGGCATAGGCAGCGATATGGGATACACATCATAAGGTCACCGCAAGACAATGAAAGAAGTTTTAATAAAGAAATCCTATTAAAACTGTTTTGAAACTCTAAAAAAAATAATTTTTCTGGAACACTATCTAGTTGCCAAGTCTTCACTTTCAGTTGGTCTTATATACTATAAGCACCATTACAATGATTCTTTGGAATACTGGTATGGAAAAGAAAAGCAGCCAGGCTCTTGATATTTGATGTGGGATTCATATAATTTCCTTTCAGCTCAGGATATTCCACGATTCTGAAGTTGACAGGTTCTGAATTGTTTGTCTAAGCTGTAGTATATTTGTCATAGATACCACCTTGGCATGTCATGGGCATTTTATTGAAATCATTTGAGGTGGTTACACAATTTCAGATGGTGCAGCCTCGATTCCTAAGACGTCTCAAGCACCAAGACAGAGATCTTGTGTTTCTTTGACTATTTAATTTCCATGTAAAGGCAGAACTTCATCTTACTGGGAAAACTGCTGCTCAGCAGATGACTACCTAAATATTCTGAATGAGAATCCTGATTGGGGCATATCCAGTCTAAAGCACTTATTAGATATTTCTCTTCCTCTGAGATGCACTGGGGAGCCTGCAAGAAGTGATTCCTTCTGTTAAAATGGTACTTCTAATTCAGAAAGATGGCTGGCAAGAAGGATATAACTTACTAAGGATTGAAAATTATATTCTTCAGATACTTGGTTCCTAGAAATTCATTAAATTGTGATTGCATAAAATAGCATTTTGAATTGGGATGAAACCCATTCTTCTGTCAAATAACTCAAAATTATAGACAAAAACCGTTTCAACAAAAAAGCTACTGAATATCCCCATAGAAGCCACATATATACCCTGATAATGAGGACTTCTTCCCCTGAGAAACAACAAATTTAAGTTTTAATTTCCTCAAACCAAGAGGGATATAATTCTCAGATCTCCCTTTTCCTGTTCGTGTGCTTCAATCTGAAGAATATTGTACAAAAATAATAATTAAACTGAGATCTACTATTTGTTAATTTACAGGAACAGAAAGACTTCATGGAACATTGTATGCAAAACCTGGTAGCTCTAGCTGAGTACAGTCCCAGAAGGAGAGAGTGACATACATTTGTAATTTCACATCCACACTCACACTATCTCTTCACAACATGGAACACATTATATTTGCATTTGTCCTAGCTACTGTATGTTAACTTTTTTCATAGTAAGTAATATGAAACATTGTCTTGAGTTGATTATTGACTGTGGTCAAACTTCCTGCTACTGTTTGCAAACTGAAATTAAACAGGAAAATCTGAGTCCTTTACAGCTGTACACACAAACATATCTATGTGCAGACTTTGAGGAAGGGTAAATTGTAAATGAGTTCTGAATGAAGACCACCTCTAATTCAACAGAAATCTATCTACCTCTGAAATATCTTCTCCGGTCTAGAAGTACTTCAGTGTTAACTCTCTAACTCTTAAGATAGTTTTTTTCACACATTTATTTGGAAACCTCAAAACTTCTAACAAGATAGCAACCAGTTTTTAGGATTTTGTTTCTTGTTAACTTTTCCTACTTTCTGGATGTTATAAATAGTGTTTTTCTTCAGTCCTCTGCAACCCAGTTATATTTATGATCAGATAGGACTGATATTCAAAAGCCATCTGGACATGGTTCTGGACAATCTGGTCTAGCTGGCCCTGCTCAAACTGGTGGGCTGAACTATATGACCCCCAGAGGTCCCTTCCAACCTCAACCCTTCTGTGGTTCTGTGATTTTGTGTCTGCCATAGTCAGTAATTTCTCTTCTACAGTTTACTGCCTTCTTACAAACTTCCAGATTCTTCCTGGAATGAAGGGAAGTAAATTACACCATTGAATGGCAAGTAAATTACTCTATTGAGAAGCTGATTTTAGAGAGTGAGCTTGATTGTTCACTTGTACTGAGGTTACAAGGGAAATAACCTGTGGCTTTTTAAAGAGAAGAAATAAAGAGGTTCACCATTTTGCCAAGGAGTGAGAAAGACAAAAACAGATGAAGGAGTCAATAAAAAGAATGACTGTCTTCCCTCTTTTGTTTGTCTAAGTGGTGAAAGCAGACATAAATGTCACAAAAGACAGAAAAATTGAGTAAAAAAACACCTAGGGAAAATTTCAACTTGTGTATCTAGTCCAAAAATTAGTTGGGCCAACATCTATCACCTGGATGTTTGAATTATCACAAGTAAATAAAAGCTTCTGTTTGAACTCCCTTGAAGTACACAAACACAAACTGGCTTGAGACCTGAAATACAGTAATTGTAAGTTCCCTTAATTTATCTTTCATGGTGATGGATTACAGAATTGTTAGTTTTGGATGTTGCTTTATTTTTACTGCATACTGTGTCACTCCTACATGTAGAATAGAAACCCCACAATAATAACTCCCTCTGTATTAAATATTCCACTTCAGTCAAGGACTCTCTTAACATTTAGGAATACTTGTCAAGGGAGTCAGCTTTGGGTGACTGGAAAGAGTGACTGGACCCCAGCTAACAGCACACCACTTATTGGGAGTGGAAGAATGTTGTCAGTTTAATAGAAAATTGAGAAATGAAGGAAATTTTTCCACAGAATGTAATCATGGTGTAATCATGACCATGTGTCTTGCATGTCCCACTTTGTCATCTCCAAATATCATTGCAGCACATCATGAAGATGCAATTAATTGAAAGCATTTCCACTGGCCCATTCTAAAAGCTGCAAACCTGGGCCAGTAAATATTTAGGAGCAGGTAGGAGGTTCCAAAAAGAAAAATGAAAAAATTCACAGAGTACAGAATTACAGGTATACTGACAGTACCAGTGTGTGACTGCTTTTTGCAGGTGACTGCAGCTGATTTTCCAAAGTGGCTTTGCCACATCAAGTTGTGCTTCCTGAAAGGGTTGTGGCAGTAGTGACATGGGGGCAAAGTTCTCTCATCTCCTGTGGGAAGCCTTTCTCCCAGTTCTAAGAGTCCTTGTTTGCAGTGCTGGTTATGGGACGGGAAGTCTGTTTCTATGGTGGACATCGGTGCTGTTTTGTGTCATCTCCATTTCCAAGCAGCAGTGGTCTGGTCTTTTGACTGCACCCTGTTCATCTTGGTTGGCATTGTGTCCACAGCAACAGTGTTGGGTGCTGGGCATCATGGTGGAGAATGTAGGCACAGGCTCTGGCAGTTGCTTCTGTTGGGGTTTCGAACAAAGTTAAAAATTTTGCAATTTCAAGTAGGAGGCCTTTCCCTTCCCCCCTTCCCTTACTTCAAGGTCTGTGGAAAGGGGAATGGTATAACTAAACAAAGGTATGGGAACACGTGGTTAGGGAATAAAGAGAGGGGTGCAAGTTAACAGAAAACATCTCAACAGGAGTATTGGGGAGCGTGGTTGTGGGAAAGGCAAGGCAGCCTCAGCATGGCGGACACCACAAATAGCACGCCACTCCTGCCGGGGCTTCCACGTGGTGCCCGCCACGTTGAGGAGTGGAGGTGGGAGAATTAAACGTAGCATCTGGGTTTGTGGGACCAGCCATGCTGCCACTGTCTTGGAGCAAATTTAAAGTGGAAAAAAAAGGGGAAATGGGTAGAGGGAAGAGGTTTGGGGTAGAACCCAGGGTGGCCTGGCCAGTGACACCCTGGGCAAGGAACAAAGGAGATTGGGAGAGAGCAAGCAGATGATAGCAGACCTGTGCACTCTGGCAGAATCCATCTCCCGGTTTCCCTTGAAGCAGGGCAGAGGGATCAGGGATGCAGGGAGAGGGAAGCGGTGAAGGGTTTTTTAAACTGGGGTTAACAGTGACACACATTCAGTAATTACATACTTATATAAAAATTCCTTCTAGCCAAACAAGAATATTCCACCATGAGGGTATCATGGTAGCTGACACGTTCATAAAGTCTTTCCTACACTCTTTGTTTCAGTGTCATTCTTTACATTCACATTTAAAGTTAACAAATGAAACAAAGTCTTATTTCTTCTTTTAGTAATAGAAAGAGTTAAATACTTCATTCTTCTGTTCAGAGTATTTATCTTAGATGTATTCCTGTAGGATTTCCCATCCTCCCTTTTTTTACTCCCCCCCTTATTTTGGAAGCTTTTCCATTTTATTATCTTTCTCAAATCAAATCTCTTAATCCTCTCTCAAGCACTGACTGCTGAGCACCAAAATACTGTTTTGGAAAATTAGGACACGGCCTTTCGTTCCTCTCCTTTCTTTGAGTTCCCTGGTTTGGCATAACATTTTGCTACAATAAGAAGTCACATCACTATATATTTATGTGGAATGGGTTGTCCAAGGAGGTGGTGGAGTCACTGTCCCTGAAGATGTTCAGGAAACAACTGGATGTGACACAGTTCTATGGTCTAACTGACAAGGTGGTGATTGGTCAAAAATTGAACCCTATGATCTTAGGGGTCTTTACCAACGATTCTGTAATTATATGAATTCCTGGGCTTAATATTAAAATAATTGTCAGAGCGAAACAGTCAGTCACAGTGTGATCATGAGCATGTTTAATATCCTTATGTCTATGCAGTTTTGAAATCATCCTCATGTCCATACACACCATTCAGTCCTTGACAAAGAGCGATCTAATGCATACACAGATACAGCCAAACAAATGGGACTGTGGAAAGAAAATAATCACATTAGACTATAAGATGCTCATGTGATGTGTCATGTGATGGTTGACACTCACAGCATGGGTAGGAGAGGATGAGGGAGGAGCTTCAGATCACGTCCATCTTGAGAAAGCACAAACTTTCTCAGTGATGTTTGATTATAAAATATGAATAAACTACACCACTCATAATTTTTAGTGTTTATAAATTGAGGGAGTTCTAAAATAAGCTGAAGTAGGCATAATTGCATTGTCAGTGAGGAACTCAGATAGTAAAATTAATACCTTAAGAATCAAAAAAATCACCCCAAAACAGTCCAGATTGGAAGAAGATGTGGCTTATAAAGTAATACACTGTAAATCAAACTTACCTGTATGTCAAACATGTCAAATCCAATTCTTTATTAGAGATCTTATTTTATGATGTATTATAAAATTCTTATTATTTATTCTTTTTTTTTTAAATCTTTTCCTCAGTATCTAATTATTGTACATTCACATTTTCATCTAACTCAGAGTTTTCCTGTCCTTTAGGGTTTTTTTTGTATGGCATTCATGCTATTGATTCAGTCAAGGATTATAGACAAGACAGGACCATTATGATCCTTTCATCTGACCTCAGCAAACATAAATTTTACCCTAGTAATTTCTAAAGTTAAACACCTTTCAGCCACAGCAATCAATTACAGCATTAACCTTTAACATTTATGGCCCACTGATATTTATAATCAGGGCTCTGAAAAGTATATGAGTAGTCAATATATGATGTTTTTTTCAGAAGGAAAACTTACATTTTATCTGGGAGGTTCTTTAAATTTAGAAAAAAAAACTCAACAAAAACAAAATGAAAAGAAAACTTAAGAGTTCAGAGCAGAATCTTTAGCTAAGTGGAGTGTGACATTTACAGGAAACCATCCAAAAATATTTTTAAGCTTCTAATTATTGGAATAATGACTAATGATTTTACGAGTATTCACATGAAGACAAAGCTTCATTTGCCAGTGATCTTTGAAAGAGAACACTGATCTTTGGCAGAAGCTAGGAATTTATTGCTTTAACATTCTCAATTAAGCACTGAACCACCCCTGCAGTAAAGAAAAAAATAAAATAATTGTATCTCATTTTTTCTTAAAACACATTTTATAAAGTAATATGGAAACCAAAGCACTGAGATAATTATATGATGAATGTTTTCTGGCTGTACTTTATGCCCTATAATACCTCAGAGAGACATTCTTATAATCACCACACCTCTGTTTTTGCATTTTGGCTCACAAAAATTGTATCTGTGAAGGCAGAATGTGCTAAACTGTAACAGACTGAACTTATAAGTTTGTTCTGAGCTGATTTCACTCCTGCCTCTCAGAAAAATGCCCTAAGAGACTTGTCAGGTGAGGGTGCATTAGGACAGATTAAATCTTTGCATATTTCACTGAGTTCTGCAAGCCAAAATTCCTATATCTTGTCTAGATTTGGCAGGACAAATCATAGGAATTACATCTGTAAAAATGGGCTTCAATAAACCTTCTGTCAAACTAAAAGCTGATCAAGAAGTGTTTGACACCAAGATAATTTTGATTAGCAATGTGATACTCTATAAGCCACCTTTTCTTTCAGCCATGACTGATTTGGGGTGAATTCTTTGAGCATGGTGATCACTATATGGGATTGCACAAGCACTACAAAGTGTCTTGAAAATAAACTACAGAATCACAGAAATATTGGAGACCTGAATTTCAAGAAGAACTGTCACAAACAATACTAAAGCAGGTCAGCTTTGGCTTTGCATATAGCCACATCTTGAAAATCTCCAAGAGTTCCCAGCCCCCTTGGGTGATTTGTTCCCAGTGAAAAATTCCTGATGCCCAGTCTGAATCTTCCAAGTCACAGTCTTTGGAACCTGTTATAGGCCTTCATAGTAGTGATGATAAAATTTTGTCCTATTATCTTTCCAACAGCCTTCAAAGTCATGTGTTTAGATGTCCACTTAGTTTCCTCTACACTCGACTAAAGAAGCACATTTCCCTCAGCTTCACCTCGCAGGTCACGTGCAGTTGTTGCTCAACATCTTTGTAGCTCTACACTGAACCCTCTCCAGTTTCTTGACATGCTTTTGGAATAAGGGGGTCCCAGAGCAGGCACCACATTCCAGCAACAGACTTATCATGACTAAAAGAAGTACTTTCTATCTGCTTGCCACACTCCTTTTAATGGAGTCCATGATACAAATCACATAATTTGTGGTTTATTTATTCTTTTGTAATTTGTGTATTCACCTGGCCTCCACACAACACATTAGTATTTTCCAGTAGGGAAACGGGATTAGATTAGTTTAGTTTAGTACTTTCCAGGATGTTGATGAAGGTGTTGAAGAACATGCCTTGCAGTAGTAGTTCTGGGGTACACACATCAATACTTGCCACCATTGAATAATAACTTTGAATTTGAATAATACCTTTTTGTACCCAGCAGTCCATTTAACTGGTATATAATATCTTATCAGTGTTTCTGTCTGTCAATACTGAAGAACCGATAATGAAAAAACGTTCCAAAGGGTTTGATAAATACAAGGTAAGCTAAGAAAATAGTTTTCTGGGGCTCATTTCCAATCCCAAATGACAAGAACTAATACAGATTGTGATTTTGGAGAATAACTGGATTATTGAACATTTGAGTAATACTGTTTGATCAGCAGCATCTTCTGGGGACTCAGAGAAGTGAGAAAAGTCTCTGCAGTTCTGCAGAGGAGAAATATTATGCTAGGTGAACAGGTCTTCTAATGCAAGAACAAGATGATGCCAAACTCAGGTATTTGGTGTGTTCCTGGGAAAGACGGGCAGAATATTTATTCTGTTCCTCCATTTTAGGTGTGAATAAAATAGGAGACTAAGGAAATTTGTCCATCAAATGCCACCACACCCTCCCCCCCAATAAACCCCCAAAACTTCACCAGGTACTCTCTAACAATATTTTGTTAAAATATTTTTCAGGAAACTATATGTGAGGTAACCAACTAATACATAATGAAGAAAACATCAGGAAAAATAAATGCTTTCAAATAAATGTGTGATACTGTAGCACAGTGACCTCACAAAGCTTGCTTATTGTCAGGGTCATCACACAGCAGTGCCTACACCAATAGCTCCAGGCAAAGTTTCTGTGTCCCTAAAAATCTCATTTTCTCATTCCTGCAACTTCTCACAAACAACACACCTTTATCACAAAGGTAGCTGTGGAGAAGAAGCTTCTTAGAATATTTCTTAATGAACAGCTGCAAATAATATTGTGGGCCCAACTTTTAGGTCCTGACAAAGAAATATAATTTCTGCCTCTACAAAAAGAGGGTTCAGTGGCAGTTTTGGCTCACTAAAGGCCAGCAATTATGGGCTTTGATCTTTACATATGATACCTTTAAATATACACCGTGTTTCAACAGGAGTTTAAAAGCACATTTAATCCCATGTCTCTTCCTGTTAACCCAATACCAAAAATCCTCCTTACAGTTCACAGGACAGAGCAGAGAGTGATTAAACATTCCCTATTCCTATTGCTTCTAACTCCAAAAGCCTTATGATTTAGAGTGTATTTCATAGTCCAAACTTATTATAATGATAGACAGA
This sequence comes from Corvus cornix cornix, assembly GCF_000738735.6. Classification (NCBI taxonomy): domain Eukaryota; kingdom Metazoa; phylum Chordata; class Aves; order Passeriformes; family Corvidae; genus Corvus; species Corvus cornix. The sequence goes on along the minus strand of NC_047057.1, from coordinate 9,763,602 downwards.
TGGAGATCTTCTAAAGGAAAAATAGCCAGAGGAGCAAGAAGAATTATAGGCTACATATGATCCCAGCTTTGTTCTGGAACAAAAGAGCCTCACCCACATGAGGTATTAGGCTTTGTATGAGAAAACAGCAGACTGCCTACACTTCATATGTGTGTGTGCATACATATGTCACTTCTTAAAAAACAGGTCACAAGAAAAATAAGATATCATATTTAACACATTAACACCACATGCCATTTCAGACCGTGAGATAAGATAGCGTGGTGAGCAGGCCTAACTGTTGGTATTTAAACTATTAATCATAACTTCTCCTTTCTAGCAGCATGGGGGGAAATGTTAGCATAGTTAACATATTTCTCATGTATATGCTAGCCTGCACTTCTGCACTGTAAATGAGCCATCTTTCCAATACCTTGATTTGATCCACTGTGTCTTTTAATTTCATTGTGGATTACAATAATCAATGGCAGCTGCAAATGGAAACATTATTTTCATTATTTCAGACCAAACTGAAAACAAACTTCAGGCTGTATGTCATGGAATAAATTAAATCTCTTGTACTTCAGATTACATTCTAAACGTGATACATCAATCACATCCTCTGTGTTTTGTGGGCCCCTTTTCCATCATGTTCCTGGGTGACCTTTCACTGTGTTCAAAGGATAATATAACAAAGTAGTGTTACAGAGGTCATTTTACATACCCCTCTTATTTTATATTCTTACAATCCATTGCAATAAAAACACATTAGAAATCTAAATCAAACAGACCTAGATTATATATGTTCAACAGATCAACCACTGCTTGGGCTGATTAGGCAGCAGAAGTTTAAGAACATAAGCAACAACTTGTATAAACCACTAATACCAGTTCCAGCAAACTTTCAATATTGAGAGTTCACAGATTCATGTGGAGGCGCATTGAGTTTAAAGCCTGATTTTGGTCTGAATACCTTTCTGCAGAATAGTCAGAATATTTAGGATAATCCTTGCCTACTTTTTCATTTTACAAATCAATGATTTCTGCAACCTATTTTGCTCATCTCCAGATTTTGCTACCAAAAGGTATGTTTCAGTAACCTGATTTTTAGGAGGAAAAAAAAGGTAGGAAAAAAGTACATTAAAAATGAATCAAACAGATAAGTATTCTAGTGGATAATAAGGATGTCTGAAGAATTACTAAAACTGTGTAGCTATAATTTTATGGGTTTTTTTCTTCTGGGAGATGACACTCAATCTAGGAAATGTAACCCTAAACATACATGCAGTCATTGTGCTGTGTATTCATCTTTTTATCAATAAATTAAAAATGCCCCAAATCTTACTGAAATTAACAGGATATCTTTGATGTATGCCTTTGAGATCCAGAGAAACCTTCATTTACTAGTTTGCTTTGTTTTATTGCAGGGAAGGCAATAACTATTTTCTTATAAACAAGCATAATTTCTGTTGTGTGAACCACTACAAAACAAATCAGTTTCACCTTGATGTTTTCAAATATACTGATTTTTGTCGTGCTACTCACGCCAAGTATGTATTTTCAAAATGGAACTATCCCAAAGAATGGCTTCTGCTAGTCCTTATTAGATTTCAAAATAATTTATTTGTATTAATTCCTTGAGCTTGCACTATTAATACTCTTCTTGCTTATCTAGAAGAGTCACACAGTCATCTTGGTGCTGCTTACCATAGCAAGAAGAAGTTATCTCAAAACGGAAATGGACAGGCTACACTTGAAAACACTTATAACCACATACCATTCTATTTCCTTTATCATAAAGGCACAGCTTATAGGTTGTAAACCCTCTCTGGCTTTTCTTTTTCCCTCATGCAAGAAGGGTGTGGACCAAGGCAGCTGCAATCTGTTCTTTCTTAATTCAAACTAATTTCCTATTGTCAGAGCTCCTCCTAAGAAACTTTAAAAAACAAGTAAGAACTTGACTTAGTGCCAAATAGTGCAAACCCTAAGTCTGCAGTCAAGGAACTTGTTTTTTGTTATTCAGTGTGGAATCTTAGTTTCCTTACTTTTACCTCGCTGCTTTTTAATATGGCAAGTAATGACAAATTTCACTAAAGACTGGGTCTATTTTTTAGGGGGAAGGCTATTTAAGCCTGTTTAAGATCCTGATGGTAGCAGGAGTAATTTTCACAATTAACTTCTGGTGCTTTCTTTTTGCTCTGCAATAATGTTGTCTTCCTTTTTTATTCCTACAAGATGCAGGAAAAATTCAGATATATTGATTTTATACTCATTTGAATACACCCATACATGCCCACCCTGAACATATTCTTCCTTGTGAACTTTGTGACTGATATGAGCTCATTCAAGTCAATAGGCAAATCTCAGCACTGCAAGGTTAGGGTCATAACTATTGCATTTATCTGGGAGCTTATATAACTCTTAAGAGCATTTATTGTAAAGTCAAAGTATATAAAATGCTGAAGTCAATAATCTCATAAGATTGCCAACAAAAATCAGTGTTTAAGTAAGAGAACACCTTTAGAGCAATTTAAGCCACCATAAGATGTATATCAAATACCTTGGGCAATAACATTTTTTAAAGTTCAGTGAAGTCATTATTGCTGCCTTTAGAAACAGTTCCCTAATGGAAAGTTCTTTGAAAAGCCACCCTCCCACAAAAGTCCATAGACTATAATTTAACTGCTGTTGCTTTAAAGAAAATGACTGAGCTGCTGACAGAGCAGGGTTGTAGTGTTAATTGTGACTGGTTGTGCCTTATCACAGTTATATCACCTCTTGAAATGGCTGTAAGTGTATTTCAGTATCACATGTATTTATTCAGTACCATTTGTTATAGAGAAGGTATAATACTTTTTTGACTGTAGCATCGTATATCAATTTCAGATGTAAAATATGGATGTGTAATCATGCATTTCTATACTGCAAACAAAAATATTTGCGATACTACAGGAAGAATGAGAAAGAGCTGGTGTTTGGGGAGTTTTGTTTGGTTTTTTTTCTTCAAGAAACATTTATTACTTAACAATTACATTTCTGCTTATCTTCTGTGCTTTTTCTTTGGTAAAAAATCCTTAGGACTAATAACTTTTAATGATGCAAACTAGTGGGTTATTGTGTGTGTATATGTTCTGTATCCAAGTGGCAGGTGAGGGGGCTATTGTTTGATACATAGCAAAATTTGGATGGAGTGGTAGGAAGGACTAAGATATGTTGAGTGTCTAAACCAGGGAAATTTTATGATGACTGTGTGAAAATAGAATTTATGACCAGTACTGTCACCCTCCTTTTTATCATGAAGCCATCCAACCTAACTTGAAGAATTTAACTGAACTACCTAGGATACAACATGGTCTTCCTAGTCTTCCTTTTTATACACATCAGTCCTTTTTTTATGCCTCATACTGTAAATATTTTGTGTATTGTAAGCCAGAAGTCAAGACAGGATAACTGGAAACTATTCAGGTAGTGAAAATAATAGCAGGCATAATTACTTTGAAAGTATCCTTACTCTGTAACTCAGATTCCTGCTGTACATAAGTATGGGTATCACACTTTGACTGTAAAGTGGGAGTAATTGCATTTGTCTCACAGGAGCTGGTGAACAGGGATCACTAAAAACTTAAGGCTTGCATGATGTAGCTGGTTCAGTACAACTTATTTTGGCATCAAAGTTTTCATTCCATTCGTCTCATTTTGAGTGGTTATAAACATTTCAACTACTTTTTTCTCATTTAGAGCTTGCAATTTGAAAAAGGGAAGAATGCAAAGAGGACGCTCTTAATCAAAACCTGCTTTAGAGATGCTGTGTATCACCTTGCATGTTTTAAAAGACTGGTTAGCCTGAAGCCTAGTCTGCAATATGAGGCAATGAAGTGGCTCCAAAATTACTCCTGGTTTGGTGATTACAGGATTTGTCAATGACCAGTATTGGTCTGGTCCGATAAAGAGTTCACAGGAAATTAAAGCTATTCTGAATTGCAACAGCTGCATGAGTTCCCAGCTGGCTTTCCAGAAGCCAGGGACTAGCAGTATAAAACCAACTGTTAATATCCTATATCTCAGCAGTGTTACACTCAAGACCTTGTTATGGCTTAAAGGGAACCTTCTATATGAAGCCTAGAATTTACTACTGGCTGAATTGAAAGTTTTAGCAGTATAACCAAAATGAAACAAATGTGTGCTATTATTAGTCCTGATACGCTGATGGTAATACAATCTAAATAGAAAGCAAGTCTTTTAAGCAATACAATATTTCAACAGTTGTTATTTAAGTAAATCTTCTACAACCAAACTTTTATTATCTCCATTTTTAGCTTCACCTTTACACTGTTCTCTGCAGCCTAAGGTCAACAGTTCAGCCTAGAGACAATTATGGGGATTCATGTGTTCCTTAAAACCTTTGCTGTAAGATGGGGGTTAATTCCTTTTATTTTACACACGGTTTCTTGCAGTCCTCTTGATGCCATTTTTATGTTTTCTTATGCTTTACATTCTGCTCTTTCATCCCTTCAGGCTGGGTACTTGTTCCTTTTTCTTTTTTTTCCCTTTCCAGCTCCTGAGTTTTGATTTTTTTCATTAACTGGTTACTGGTCGAGTTATTGACAGCCCTGCTACCACTGGAATCCTACTGTGCCCTAATCTTCGAGGCCTCTGCTGTCATCCCAGCTTTGTCCTTTAAAGTTCATGATAGTTACACTACGGTAGTTCACTTTTCTATATCATAACCACAGGCATTTCACCACAAAACCATAAAATGCTAAATAAACTAAAATTAAGTAACAGCCACCTTGTCATTAATCAGTTGCTGTTAAAGCCAAACAAGCTGGAGAAAGGCAAGCCAAGTCCAAACAAAGCACATGTGATGGCCCCAGGCCTGCAGCACAGCTCAACTTAATGCAGAGCCAGAGTTCTGCTACAGTGGGGATTCTGTACTTGCTGGCCAACGAGATTACAGCAGACGGAAGTGTATTTACTGACTATAACACACAGGAATTATCTTCTGGCATAGGCACCACAAATGACAGCTTAATCTGCCTTTAAATCTGCACACTTAAACTATGTCACTGGTGCAGGAGTCCTGGCCTAGAACAACGAGCAACTGTATTGCAGTGTACATTTTCAAATACTGTATATTTATGTGCCTAAAAATTGCAGAATTAAGTCATCAAAGACCCTTATTATCTTAACATTTTGACATCATAAAATGACTTTCTATGGTTCCTTTTATATTTTTTTAATAAAACAAAAGTAAGTGAAATGAAAATTAAAATAATATTGAAGCATACAAGCAAAACATGTACAATTTTTAGGGGAGGGGGAGTTTAAGGAATTATGAAGGAAAAGATTTGCAAGTCACCATACTCATATAAATCAAAACTAAAATTCCCAGTGACTGTAAGACCTTTTTACTTTTTAATTATGCTGTCATTAACCTTTGTAGTTTGTGGCTTTGCAGAGACATAAACTCTGTTCAATTTCAACCTTGAAGACAGATTAAGAAAGAAAGTTGTTTCCTTAAACAGGATTTCATCTCTTAACTTCATGGAAGATTTTAGATCACTGAAAATCTGTATGTATTTAAATGTCTCTACATGTTGAGGTCATCACTTTATGTAAAATAATAATTCTTTTCCAAAAAACTATGCAATAACTATCTCACTGTAGCCGTTCAGAGCTATATTTAAGGGGACCTCTTAAAGACAGGAAATCACAGCTTCCACTTGGGTATGATCCTGCTGATGTGAATGTACAAAATTAGAGTCCATGATTCAGTTACTTCTAGCCCAGTTACTTCTTGCCTTCTCTAAAAGCATCTGGAGAATAGTCATCTATATAATCATCTCCCCATCGGACTCTGAAAACAGGAAAACAGACTTGGAGTCTCATTAAATTAGATTTCTATTATAGCACTGGAAGTTGTTGCTTTAAATAGAACTTTAAATAGAGTTTGTCAGCTGCTAGAACTGGAGATAATCTTACTGCACAGTATATCCATTAATTTTCATTCATCTAAGACCCAATCTATGGATTTTCTTGTCCCAAAGGCGTTTTGGCTCTTTGGGTTTTTTACAAAGAAAAGGATTCAAGGACACTTAATTTTCATTTGTTTGGGTACCTCCTGGGATAATCATAATGGATCACTGAATTTGTTTGCTGAAAAATATGCTAAAATATCCGGTCCAACTCTTACATCTTCTATAGGTGACAAAATAAGGCACAGATGCTCATCTTAGGATTCATGTTGGTGGAGCCATTTTCAGCTTCTTTGCTATTCTAAAATTTGTGAATTCCTTCCTACAGTATATGAGAATACAGGTCAAGTAGATGAAGGGGCAGCAATTGCACAAGTTTAGGAGCAAAAAGACTGCTGAGAGGTCCAAATTATGTCAAAGCCTAAAAGCAGCTGAAAGTGAAGAGATCCCATGTAAAATAGGTACTTGTAGCAGTATGTATATCTCTACACAGAATGCTTTGTTTGACTGGTGGAAGAGAGCAATTAGTATGGCCTAGAAACTATTAATATGAACAATGATGCAAGCTTCAGCTACACAATATACTTAGAATAATAAACTGATTTTATTTTAAGTCAATTACCTAACGACTTAAAAAAACCAAAACCAAAAACCTAACCTTAAACTTTTTTTATATATGAAAACATTTATGTGTCTTTTTGTTCTCTATTCTATATATACCTAAACTCACAGAGAAAAGCATACCAGGAACAAAAGAAATACAACATTTGCACTCTTTCTCTCGCCCAGTATGCTGTCACTCAAAGTAGGTCATAGGCATAGGAGAGTATAACAGAAGTGTGTATGACACTCTCCAGTGCTCTTTAATAAACATTGGGGACCTGCTGTGCGAGAAGTGATGGCTCTGAACTCTGATGTAGCTTTCAAGGGATTTCTGTCCCATGAACTTAAGCAAATTGAAGCTGTATAAGCTTTTGACGTTCAGACTTCTCCAGCAAATAACAGCATGTACATTTATGTTACATGGATAAATATTTCTCTACTTAATTTTGAACCTAAGAATCCCCTGCCCAGCCCAGTTTCATCTGAGAATCTTTGGTCCTTGAAGAGACACTGAATGGAGGTCAGTTCAGCATTTCTTCCATCCATAGTTTCGCATTTTTCTACCGTACTTCCTTCGTACTTCCTTCAGCCATCTCCTTGTAAGGACAAAGGGTATTTTACATATTCTACTTTGATTTTGTTTTTGAGCAGACTTTTGATAGGTGTCTGCACCATCATCCTAATCCAGAAACTGTTCTCCACTTCTTGCACTTTTCCCAGTTTCACTACATCTTTGTTTTTCACACAGAAAGTTGATGCATCGGGGGTGTTTACAGAGGTATAAATAATGTTTTTTGGTTTGATTTCCACCTGTGTATGACAGGATCTCTCCTATCTAATTCATTATCTCATTTCAACATCATAACAAGTAGGTCAGACCTACTCTTGATACAAATAAAGTTGGGATGTTTTTTATGATTTTTTATGCACTTTTACTCACATTCTCCCCCAGATACCCAGGTTTGCAAGTATTTACTACAAAACTTTATAATCAGCTTTTGCTTTAAATGCCTAAATATACACAAATTTTGTCAGCTTGCCATTTGTCCTCCATTCTAAATCACTTATGTTAACATCAGCTTTTTCCACAGATCTTTGAGGGATTTCACTGGTTATCTCCTATTATTGTGAAATTTGACCACTTGTTTTCCATCTTCTAGCTAGTTCATTAGCAATATGAATAACTCATGTCCTGTCCCACTGACTAGATTTAGGGCTCAAAAATAAGGAAATACCAAATTAGGTAATTCCAGTATTTGTATTTCCTGTGCAATCTCAATATGATAAAGTCATACATGTAATCTCCTATTCACGCCTTCCAAATCTGCCTTGCCTTAGTCACAGCACAAAATCAGCCAGAGCTTTGTATGGATATTGCATCTTAGCATTCCCACAGATATGGAAGATGAGTATTGAATGACAAAGTTTAAGTGTGGGAAAATTAAGTGTTGTTGAACTTTGCCTTGAGAACCTCTTGTTTGCATTTGCCTTGAAGACATCAATATTAGAATTCTGCTTCAGTGAAATTTGTCCTGGATGTCAATAGCCATATTTTTTTATATTTATTTCTGTGTTCATCCCTATTTTCTGGTATGAAATTTGCAGGTGCACTTAAGTGTGTTTTGAACAGTGATAGTGCTGTGTCATGGTATATACTTCAAAAAACAAGCTAATAGATGCCTCAAATTAAAAGATCCATTTGATTTACTATGTGCATCAGCTTCAAGCTTTATGACCTCCCATTTCTCACAGCCACCAATCCCATCAAAGATGTGACAATTAGTAACAAATGCAAAGTACTTGGATGTCATAGTGAGGAATGCCACGAGAAAACACATGCTGACTTTAATAATCTATTGCAACTCCTACATTTTGGGCAGCAAACATAACCTGGGCTACACAGTGAACACTGCACACTGTATACACAACCTTGATTAGCTGCTCGCAAGTGAGCTCTCCCCATTCTCTGCATGGAATAAATAACATACGATTATATAATTAAAGGCTACATTGTAATGAATACATAAAGGACACCAGAATGAAATAACAAGAACAATTTTAGTTGCAATCTTTCCTAATCTGACTGCTTTACGATATAGCCTTATTTTGTAAAAAAAAAAAAAACATATATTTTCACTTAAATAATTGACTTGATTAATTATAAATTATTATGAAAATTTTTTCAGAGAATTGTCTGAAGTCAGCCAATACCCAATAGCCCAAGTTGGCTGGTCCTAAATCATGTAAGCACATTTCCTCGACTATAGTTCCCCACAACTATAGTTTCAACTGGAGATTTTCCACTAAAACAATTTTGACAGAAAATACCAGTTATTTAAAACTGAGCCTTCCCAAGGAACCATAATGAAGACAATATTTTATTTTTTTCATGAAAGTTTTTCCATCAGCCAAGAGCTAATGTCTATCAAAGCAAGTACCACACTAAGATAAGAAAGGAGGGAGGAAAGGAGAGGGATGTTGAGGAGAAGGGATTGACAGGGGTTACGTGAGTAAGGACTTATAAGGAAAATTATCTGGCATATTTCAGACCAAGGTCTTGAATCACCATAAGAGTATGATTTGGGACTATTATTGGAGGATTTTACTGTAGTTTGTGTTGGTTGTGTTGTCCCGTTTTTAGTAAATAATTTCATATTCCCAGAGACACAGAGAGAGAGAAGACTATCTTCTCTATGTCTATAGACATGTGATAAGGACATTCATCTCGACCATGGAAAATTAGGTCCAGGACTCAATTGGATGTGCTGATTCAACACTATTCAAAAGTTTGTTTTCTCTTCATTGTTCAATGAGGGAATAAAATTTAGTATTTCCTCATCTGTTACCTGGTGAACAGCTTATTCACCTGGTCTGTGGGTGCCTCATATTCAAGTCTCTCACATATGTCATGCAGAGTGGAGATACAAGATTTTGTATCTCCAGTGATATTCCTAATTTCTGTACCTATTCTAGGTTTGAGAACTAGATTGCTTTGAAAAGGCCTGTAGATGAATTTTTCAATCGTGAATAATATTTTTTTTAATTTAAATCTCACACCATTTGACTTAATATTGTAATTTGGGAAGTGATATTTATGAGCACTTGAGAAAACAGAAACTTATTTTTGGTCCAAAGGTAGTTGAGATAAACTTATCCATAGAGGTTCTACTGTAGCTTGTTTAGATTGTTGTTGAAATCAGTTATAAAAGCACGGATTCTAGTTCAGGAATCTTAAACACACCAGTGATTTAAGGCATGCTCTAAGGCAATTAGTCTGTATTGAAGTTCATGTTAACATAGTTTCACTAGTATTATTATAGCCAAAAAAATAGTTAGATCTTTCAGCTAATGTTAGGGCATGATCTGAAAGAAAAGCTATGTATTTATAGAGAAAAATGTGGGGACAAAATTAAGAGCTGCTAAAAATAAACTAAACTTTAAGGAGAAAAAAGATAGGGCAGCGAAAACAGAAAGAACATGACCAAAAAAAAAAAAAAAAAAGAAGATGAGATTCAGAGAAAATGCTTGGTAAATTATGTAGAGCTGAATATAAGTACCTATAGAGGATCAGAAATCACTCTTCCTAAGACTGATTCAGAACACAGGGAGACAAGTCAGGATAACTGGGGAAGAGGAGATGGAAATAGTAGAGACAGAGTCTATGAAAAAAAGAGTTTATAGTAATTGATAAAATCTTTCAGACAGGAATAAATCTGTCAGAACTCAGGAAGAGTTAGGAGAAAGGGTGTCTGAAGTTAAAGCTGAACAGTCATGTGTGGCAAATAAGAATAGTAATTGCTGGAATTAAAAAAGAAGAAAAGATGAGAAGTAATAAAAATGTCTCATCATTCATAGCCAGCACTAATCAGAGATTAGCCTGTACTTCACTGAATTTCCATATTGCTACAGTAATTTAAAACTACTTCTATTTTTCTGCTATACACAGACTGAAGAAGAAGAAAGTGTGAAGAACTGTGCAGCCTGCTGACTTTGAACATTAGCATAACCCAATTACAGGCACAAAGATAAATGAGTACTTAGTGTCAGGTTTCTGGGAGAATAATTGTATTTGTGTAGAGAATCAAAGGCAAATGAAAATAATGTGAAAATGGAAACAACTCTTGAGTAGCAACAGTATCTAAACAGGTAAAATGTTCTCAAAATGGGAAGCCAGCATAAACTCATTCCAGTGTCATAAAAAACTGGCATGTTTCAGAGGTCCAGTACCACGGACTGTTTAATGAAACAGTCATATAGAAATTCTGATGTCTAGTGGGAGTCATGCAAGAGCAAAAAAGACCAGTTTAGATATATTTCTCAATTGCATGCATGTATTAGAACGAACTGGGGATGAGGGGAGTAATTAAAGACATAAAGTAATAATAAATTAGGTAAACTTCAACATGTGTCTCCCAAAGGCAAATCTTCCCAGAGATCTTTGGAAAGGTAACTTCCTTGATAAGGAAATTCTTTTCCAAGCCAGAAGAAATGTTGCAGCTTTTGTTTCTCTCTACTTTGGTAAGGGATTTGATGCAATGGCACAAAGGAAATTCCATCTGAAACTGGAGGAGATAGGGATTAGCAGAGGAACTGAGTGTTGAACAAAGGGATGGCTCTAGAAAGACAGTGATTGAGGAAGATAATATCTGGCTGGAAAAAGGCTTTTAAGGGAATGTCTCAGTTTATGGTCTTTAGAAAAAATCTGAATTAAAGTTCTAATAGGAAAATTCAAACCTGATTAGGAGCACATTATAGCAACCCAGTAGGTACTGGAAATCAACATAATTACAGAGGAAGACTGGAATCACCATCCAAAATCTGAATAACTATGATGATCCAAAATTCTCTGTGGAGAAATCTCTGTTCAAGAAAATTAATTTAAACCAGAGGAGATGCCAAGAATGGCTACTGGGTTATCAGGAAATAAAGAACACCTGTGACATATGAGGAGACTTAAGGAGTTGAGATTCTTAAACACAAAAAAGAGAATGTCATGGTTTAGCATAATTTGGGTTTTTAGTAAAGAGGGCTTCAGCACCATCCAGCATCACATCATCACCTGCAGCATCCCAAATATGGAACATCCAACTTATTATGGAGAATAAAGAAAATAATTTCTACTCATTAATATAAAAAAAAGGAAGAAGAAATGAAGCTAGTAGAAGTGTTAGTTAGGATAAAGCCAACAATACTACACATAAATAGGATATAATGAGAAAAAGGTGATATAATCACTAAGCAGGCCTTTGATTTCTGGGCAGATTTCTTGGTTAAAACATGGAGGTAGAAAAGCACACAGAAACAGAAGGGTTGCTGTTCCCTGCTATAGCAGGGCACTACATTTGACTGGAGAAAGACCAAGTTATATGTTATATTACTGCTCTGTTTAATATGTAGTCAAAACTAATCGTGCCACTTGTTTCAAAATTATCTACTATTAAAGGCTATTAATGCAGAAAACATCTATTTACATTTAGTATCATTTAAGAAGGCACAACATTTAACTTCTTTGTGAGGCACTGTGTCATTTTGACTTGTAGCAGATCCCTGACTATACTATTCTGGTGCCAGCACTGGATTATTAGTTTATTTTGATTTTGAAATGCCAAAATCTGACGGCCGCACCAAATCTGTATGCGACCTGCTTTGGTCTGACTGAGATCACAGAACAAAATAGAAGCTTTTGTTGGCACATCTTCCTTCTTCCCCAGCCATGCACACGACAAAAGAACTTTGTTCCAAGCTACCTGAGCTCCTGGTTTGTACTCCCAAAAGTTCATTGATGTAATTTATAAAACCAAGACTATTGCCTTGAGCTCATTCAGGCTACAAATAACTTTTTTATTGGCAAGGCCACAAATACTACAGAAAAGACATTATATCTACCTTAGCTCTTAGCCCCCTTTAAAGGAAAAGGGTTTTTTTCAATTTTATCAATGATTCATGTGCTATTCACACAGTCTTTTAGGGATTTGATCTTAAGTGCCTAAATGCCTAAAAATTAATATTATAGTTTTGCATTTCAGCTAGAGGTGAGTTCATTATATTAGTTCCTGGAAGAAATGCTGCTCCCAGGTGACTTTTTTATTTAACATTGAGACAAAAAACATGTGGTACTTCATGACTAATTTATAATTTTTAAAATACACACTTTTGACAGGTTTTAAGTAGTTTGCTAAACCATTCTGTAACATTTTTGGCTATAAAAGAGAGTGTTCCAGATATCATGCCAAATAAGTGAATAGAAAAAGGAATTATGCTGACTCCAGATATATCTTGAATTTGAGCAGCATTTGTAATTTGCAGCTCATTCTTTGGTGTCTTCAGTCTGCAGCTTCCAGCCACCAAAGAGTTGTCACCTAGGAAAGTAAAAGCCACACCTGACTTCTGAGGTCAGCATGACTTCAATCACTTCAGGATAAAAGTGTCTGCCATGAATATGCCCACATTTAAAATCAACCTTTTCTTAACCTTTTACTCTCCCAATAATATTTAGGATATAAACCCAGAAAATGCACATGTATGCCATATGTTGACATAACCCTTGTGAATAAATTTTTAAAATTGTCACTTCCTTCTCTATTAAAAAAGGAAGCAAAAAGAGGAGGAAATCTTATTCCCTACATTGATTTTGTGCCAATATCCTTACAAAATGTAAGTCTAATAGTACATTAGCACTGAATGATTTTAAGCACTTACTAGGAAGACACATATACACAATCCTAGAGGAGGAACTGGGTTATTTTTGTTTTACTGCCACCTTTCCCACTTAGTGTGGTCATCCTCAATAGACGTGTTTGCGTGGGTCAAACGTAGTTGCTGCCTGAATTCCTGCATACTCACTCATCTGTCTGCCTTGAAGGATGTGCTGCTTGTGAGGACTTGAGCAGCCTCATCTGATACATAAGGTGCTTGCTAACACTCAGGTGTGCAAAATACTGCTACAATATGAATTCAGCTACCTTAATTTAGTTTTAAAACGGAGTTTCCATGTAAACTCATTAATGAATGCAATTTTCCTGCTTGTCATTCTCCTTGAACTGAATTGAGTAGGTTATCCAAACTCCCAAGGAGGACAAGACCATTATATGTCAGAGGCAAAAATACTTTAAATAATCTTTGTGTCTCTTTTTCTAGATTTTTACAGAAAATACAAGTATTTTTCTTTTCAGACTTGAGTTCAAAATATGTTTTGATTTGTAGAGCAATCAAACCATTTCTTCTATGTCTGCTATTAATTTTTTTTTTCCAGATATACTGGAGTTTTTTACCCCTTTAATGCTAAAAGAATAAGGAAAAGTAAAGATACAGGAAGACCATGAATACTAATGTGTTTGAATCAGTCTGGAATTATTAAAATCAGCAGGAGCTTCTTCATACTGTTTTAACCTGACCAAATGTAAAAATAATCATGAACATAATAATGATTTCAAAATGCTTGAAGATGACATTTCGTCTGTAGTGATTAGCATGGGGCTTACAATAACAAGCATTACGTCATTTATCCTTTAAGCCAGGAGGGGCATTTTGTACTTTCCAGGATGACAACATGATATATTTCATTTGTTCTTAATCCTGATGAAGCTGTAGCCATAAATAATAGGTATATTTCAGGATGAGACACTACATTTAATAATCCAATTAATTTTGCAATCTACAGAATTACTTTATTCTTAGAAACAATTTGAACTTATTTATAAGGGAAATTTTATTGTTCCTCAACCACATCCTCAGTAGGTGTTAATATACGTGTCAATGTAGAAGTAACTGCTTGCAGTAAAATTTAATGATTGCAAGAGAAAAAGATATTTTTAGCATGTTTTCTCTCCCACACTTTCAGAAAAGCTTTGCTAGATTTCATTTTAAAAGAGAAAAGCATAAAAGGTGTGTCACATAAAATCTTTAATAACATGTAAATTTGAGTAAAACCCAGTAAGACAGAAAGTTAACAGTTAATGATAGATGTATGATGCTAATATCAATTAAGCCATTGCATGCATACAAGAATTACAAAAAAAACCCAAAACCTTTGGGTATGTCTGCAAAAATGAAGGTATGCAGAAGAAATGCCTTCTCTAACTAACAATACAAAAAAATGGGACTCACAGAAAAGGGATCTTGTAGCATTGTGGAGCAGCATGATATCTATTATTGGAGAAGAATCGATATTTTGCAAACATTCTTCTTCAGGCTCAATCTAAGGTGATGGATGGTCCTGGGGTGATGCTATGAAGCTGCTTTATTCCTTAACCATCCGCTGAATGCCCGAGGACGCTGTGCCTTAGGATGGGCCTGGGGCTGGAGCCAGGATCTGAGGGGGCCTTGAACGGTTCGGCCCAAGGGCTCCAGGGGCTCTGCAGGGCCCGGGAGGGAGTGTGCTGGGAGCGCTGAGCTGCTTTTTGGTTTCCTTTGTGTTCCAGCTAGCTGGGAAAAGGTTCTATTGGTTTTTTTCTTGTTCTTTTTTCCCTTTCCTTCCCCTTGCCGCACTGCCTCCCTTCCCTCCTCGCTGGTCCGGGGAGCCTGCGGGGGTGGCCCCGGCTGGTCCAAGCCCATGTGTCTGTTCCCTCTCCAGGAATTTGTTGTATTTTGAGGTTTTCTTTCCCTGTTCTACCCTGTTCTGTTTGGTGTTAATAAACAGTTTAGTTTTTTTCCACTTTCACTTGTCCACTCAAGACCCTCTTGTCTTATTGGTGGGGGAAAAGGGGAAGCCCTTTTCCCTTTGGAGGAGACACTCCGGAGTGTTTCCTTCTGAAGTTTTGTCTCCAAAACCGAGACAGATGGTGTGTTCAATCACGGATCTTCTAAAGACTGATTAACTCTGGGATTATTGCAGGAAGGATATTTAATTTCACTGATTGTCTTTATTTCACCTTTTCAATAGAGAACATATGTTTAAATGATTTATTGCAAATTTAAATTTAACTAAACCTTCCCTCATATTTCAGTTTACTATGCCAGATAGCCACTCAATAAGAAAGCTCCCTGTGGATTATCTCTAATTTTTTACCCAAATTCTGAAGTAAAAAATGTAGGAAAACTAAAGTAATGCAACTTACATTAGTTTATTAAACATTAATTATGTCACAACTTAATTGTACCCAAGATTTTCCAAGTAGCTGCTACCCTCTTCAGTGTTTTGTCAAGTGTAGTGGCTGCCTAATTTCTAGAACAGATACATTCACTAAAGTAACAGAACATACAGGTTTTTTTGAGTTTGAGGCATCAAGGAAAAGACTTTTACTACCATCTGGAAAAATGTTTAATAGAAACATAAAGTATTTCAGAATCAAAATATTGAAAAAGACGCTTCTGCATGACCTTAAAATTATTCAAAAATTCCCAGTAACTCTTGCTTTGGAGCTAGTGCCCCTCAAGAAGAAAGGGATGGTACTGATTCCAATGGAATTCATGTTACGATGGGCTGAGAATTTTTGATAGAATTCCAAAACTCCATCAAAATGCAGAGGTTGTTTTCCAAAACAGGAATTGGTCTTATAAAATTAAGGTACAAAGATAACAATGGTCTATCTGGAACCACCAGTATTTAATCTAATTTAAACAGAAAGAAGAAAAACATATCCACCTTTTAAAATTGCTTGCATGCCCTCAGACATTAAAAAATCTCTATCCAGCTCTTTTGCAATATTTTTGTACTGAATAGTTATATCCCCCTCTTCTTTACAAACTTTTGAAAGCAAAGCCAGGTTATGTAACGATTTTTCAATTATGAATCACAGTTTGCAGACAAATAGTCACATTTCAAGTTACCAACACAAAGTCCTAATTTTGATGGACTGGCAAAATGGTATTCTGCTCATAGAGCTAAGATTCAGGATGATAACATTTTTTAAATAACATTTCTTTTTCTTTTTTCTTTCAAGCAAACAGAACTTTGTTCTAACTCTCCAGTTTGGCAGAGAGGCATTAAATCATTTTAAAGTTCAGTTAGCTGGAGTGACTTTTGAAATATTTAGAGGATGATCCTATTAGAAATAGGTTCTACATGTGCTACATATTTCCTCAGATTAAGCAACTTTCTTGTGAGTCATAAAGAGGATTATCTATATAGTCTCTTTGGAGGCTCTTCTCTCTTCAGGAATTGCTATAAACTTCATGATGTAATTTCACCTCCCTTTTGGTCTGTGTTTATTAGACACTTCATCTAGATTAGTTTCATCCATAGGAATTAATAGCAAGTGGGCAAATACAGTCACTGTGCATAGGCTACTAAATAACTCAGGACAGGTAAATAAGTTAAGCTGTGTACTTGAAAAAGAAGAGCAAAATAGTAAGTTTAAGAATGTTTCAGAGTGATATCTCTTAGTAACTCAGGTCTAAACTGTGCTTTCCTCCCACTCAAACTGCCTGAGGTATCTGTGTCCAAGCCAACCTCCCCAGGCTGACTGTGTAACTGACACACAGGAAATGTGAACCTCAAAAGGTGAATCATCTGACACGTAACAATGCTGCTACAGCTACGGTGAGTAGCTCTCTGCAAGGGGATCTTTTTCTCTGTTAACACAAAAACCCACTATAGGAACCAGCTGAAAACTAGTTGAACATTGAAAGACTTCATTCGGAGTGTACAGCTGATGGTCATAGGTCTCCTGTACCCTGCAGTGGAGCTGAGTCTTTCTTTAGTACAATTCTGGACACCCTCCTTCCACTCTGAACTCTTCATACCAGTACCTGATTTGTACAATTTAAGCAATGGAAAAGAAATGCTAAAGCTCCTGTGCCTCTGAGGAGGTTTTCAGAAGTAGAAGCTGTTCTTCAGCAATCAGAAAAAGAGGGAGTGACCCTGTGGTCACAACAGCAGCACCATACTGAGCAGGTAAAAGATTTTCTGCAAGATTGACCTACAAATTCACTTACGTCCAAGAAGGTTTAGATAGCCATAGTTCTCATAGTTAAAAGGTGAAATGTGCATGAGTGTGGACCACGTAGGCTTGCCCAGGTTGCATAGGTGATCAAGGTCTTCAGTACCTAGTATGCATAAAGTACTTTTTTCCACTGAAGGACAAATTTGTTTCTTGCTATTTTTGTTGTTTGATTATTCAGTTATTATTACAATAATTTGTTTATTTTAATGGATTCCTGTTCAATTTCAAACCTCGTTGTTCCATTTAAATTAAACCTTTTTATTGCCAATAATTACTTCATATAAAATTATAGGTCCTGATTTTTTATTTTCTTTCCCTCAATATTAGGGTTGTCATAAGTTCATCCCTGTGAACCTGCTTAGTTATCAGGAGTGACAGTTCCAGTCTTAGATACACTCTTTTTATAAACTCACATTAATCTCAGCAGCAGTGCCAAAATAATGCTTTTATTTGAACATTTTTGCTTTCCCACCCTATCCTAACATAATCTATATATCTCACAGTCTGCATTTGATCTGAATAAATATAATGGACTGCTGAGTGTTCTTACTGGGATGGGATGTCTCCGATTCATTCCACATGGCATTGTTTGCTTTTTCATTTCTTCTGTTTTTTCCCCTGTTTTCTATTGTGAGGCTTTTGAAGTTTAAAAGCCAAGTTCTTCTGTCATTTATACAAGTGCAAACCCATCAACTCAAATAGGTCTAAGCTAAGACAGGACTTGGATCTGTTCCTACCACTTGCTGAAAGTTGTAGTCTCCTTTTTAGACAGGTATCTTAGCTGCTGGCTTCATTCTCCTGTTTCTTTTAAATTCAGCTCTAAGAATGTGCAAGGATAAGAATTTATCATAACATGCCATGAATTCTGGAGTTTCTTTAATAAAAATAGCCCAGCATGTTCCTGTCACAAATTTCAAGGTCTGCATATTGCCTACTCAAAATAAAACAGTACTCGAGTAGAGATGGACAAATATGGAATTAAAGGCCAGCCAGAGAGGTCCTAAGAAGTGCCTGCAAAATCCAAGCAACAAATACCCAAACAGTTTTTCTTCTTCTTGGCTGTTGTTGCTTCTTTGTTTGTTTATTTTTTTGTGTGGAGCAATTTTTAATATTCATCTTGTTCAGCTAGCACAAGCGGCTGCTAGGTACACAGTTATTTCCACTTAGAAAACTGGCTTAATAAGAAATCATGAGTATTTAGGCTGGTGAATCTAGAAAACTGCTTTATTCATTGTAGATAAAAAAGTCATCCCTTCAGAAATCACACAATGTTTCCAGCTTTGCAACATACTTGTGAGGCTGGCTGAGTCACCCTACAATATTTACAGGGGTATGTTCATTTCAAATATGTTCCTGGCCAATGGTTAGGAAATGTTGGTTCAAAGAGAAAAAAGAGGTGAAAATAGTCAAATAAAATTTGGAGTAGGGTGAAAAAATAACAGAAAAAACCCTGATACAATAAAGAGAGGAAGGAATATAAAAATTGAGAGATTTGGAGTTATCTCTTGCCCCGAGAGATTGTTGAGTCTCCTTCACTGGAGATACTAAAAAACTGTTTGGATAAAATCCTTTTCCATGCGCTCTAGGGTAACCTTGCTTAATCAGGAAGGTTGGGCCAGATGAACACCAGTGACCTCTTCCAATCTCAGCCATTCTGAGATTCTGTGATCAGTGATGTATCAGATCCATCTACAACCTCACCCTTGATGTTACTGATCAAGCAGCCTTCTTAAAAGAGAAAGTCACGGCTAAGAGTCCCTGACCCCTAAATGAAATTTTTAACTATAATATTTCATTTTTAGAGAGCGAGCTTCTGCTTAAACATTGTTTCCAGCTTTCTTCTGGTCAAATGCAGAGTTTTTAAAACCTTAAAAATATATTTTATCGACTATCTTACCTAACTCCAACAGTTCTCTATGTAGTCAGAAATATTCTGTATCCCGTGAAGACAGGTTGTATTACAAGTTTTGTTAAATGTATTGGCAGACCTTGACTCAGGGCTGAATCCTAATTTAATGAGCAAATAAAACTATTTTAACGTTTGTGACCACCTCCTTGAACAGGCAAAATTTCCACCGATTTAGAGAAGCAGTTTATCTTTTGAATCTCATGGTTTAACCTGACATATGAATGCAGCCTGGTTTAAATCAGTTCATAGTGTAGTTGAATCAAAGTTATTAGTATCACCTGGAGGCAAGTGGTCTTCATTTAATAGAATCTCTTTGAAGTATCATAGTCTGCTTGAGTAAAGGCCAAGGAAAAATAAAAAGACTATTCAAGGAAACAAACAATATGATCAATAAATTCTCCAGTGAGTAAAGCTCACAGAAAACTAGTATTGTCAGTGCTGTGGCTGCAGTGTACAGGGTGCATTTGTTAATGTACTCAGTAATGATTTTTCTAACCAGAAATGGCTGGAGACAGAGTCAGGACATTTTTGAAAAAAGAGAGAAACATCTCCTTAAATAACTACTACAATAGGAAATTGCTACTTCATGTTCATCATCTGACCAGAGCTACTAAAATTTGTGTTCTGTCAATGTCCTTTTTATCTGTTTCCCTTACACAGGTTGCAGTTAAATCAGTGATGCCCTTCCTGTTCCAGGTGCTTTAAATTTGATGGTTTTACCTTCTCTCCCTTACCTCCCCAGCAGCTGAAGGCCTGGATTCAGTAACAAAATAGTTGGTGTCTTTCAGCACAGACATGTCTGAAAGAAAATCATGGGGAGCTCTGAGCAGCCAGACCTTAATAAAACTTGACAGCAAATTTGAGGTTTGGGGACTCTCCTTACTCAGTTTTTTTTGTTTGGGGACTCTCCTTACTCAGGTTTTTTTGTTTGTTTGGTCTTTAGTCGTCAGGAGTTTTTAATATTTTCCAATTGCTTTACCCCCTCATGGTCTTTTTTATCAGTAGTGAAAAAATATTCTCTTTCCCTCATTTAGATTCTTACTCTTCAGGAAATTATCTCTCAAGAAAACAAGGAGAAACAGCTTCTGGTCTCTTCCATTAACACCATCTGAATTTCCTACATTGTGTGATTTTTCAGCTGCTCTACCTTGGTTTACAGTTAACCGACCACAGGCTACCTGCCTGCTTAGAGATATTTGGTTTGGTGATGCAATTATTTATTAACCATTGCCAGGATTTTCATGTAAATGTAGAAAAAGAAATGAGTTACTGGATGAAATGCTCCCTCTGCTGTCAAAGGGAAGTACCAATAGTGGGAGATTTGTTCCTAATGCTGCAAACATTACCAGGGACAGAGGCTATCACAGTCCATTAAGTACATTTCTAACTGTACTGGCTAGCTGTGCAGTCTCCAAGATCTCAGCTCTTACCTTTAGTCTGGAGGAAACTTAATATCTGAGTTTGAAGATTTCCTGGAGCATTCAACGTTATTAAAAGAGATAAAACAAAGCCTAGTTCTTACACGATAAATCCTACTGTTAATCTATTTCAGATATGTCATAGGCAGTCAGCAGCTGGCTGAAAGCCCTCTGAGTAGGCACAAGTTGTTCCCTTGACTTTGGTGGTTTTTAACAAACAACCCAAGCAAACAAGAGAATGCTCTGTCCTGAGAAAAAGGTGGAAGAAAGTATGAAAAAATATCTGAACATATGAAATTACTTCTGATGACAGAAAGTAGGAGAGTTGTCCCTTAGTTCATCAGGGCTAAAATATCATCCAGGGAACTCTCCAAGAACAATGAGCTTCTAATTCTTGCTGAAGTAAAACATATCTTTGAATCTGCAGAAGTACACTTGTGTACATTGTACTTGAACCCTGTTGGCATTGGCTCTGTCCTGCAAAAACGCAGTCATAAATGTTCATGTACCAGGCGCCACATGTATTTGCTTTGATAATGTTCATAAGTTCTTTTATTCACCTTTTGAGAACTGTTGTACAAGCAAATATTTGTTCACAAGTGCATTCCCAGAATGTGAAAATGTAGAGAGCACTCATGCAAGCAGGTATGTGTGTGAATGTTTGAACAGCAGGTTTTTTTAAAGTCCTTCTGAGGTTAAGAATCCAAATGAGAGAGAACACAGTACCTTATATAAAACAAAAAGCCAAAACCCAGCAAAATTTGGAGATTCCCCAAATCATAATGTTTTCGTATAACATTACTATACCAGACAGAACTCTAATCTCTTTTTTATTTCAATCTCTTCATCAAAAGCCTAAATGAAGTCACTATTATGCCAACAGAAGAGGCCTTTTGAAATATGATTTAATCCAATTAGGACATTCAATCAAGAGCATTTTTTATTTTTCTAATTTTATAAAGACCATGAAGGAGGAAAAGTAGCCTGGAGGGAACCCAAGCTCACCAGCACTAGGCTTCAGCTACTCATTTCTCAGTCCTGAGGCCAGAAACCCTATGTGTCTTTTATAGATTTTATTTTATACAGTTTTGGGATAAAACCTGTAATTAATCTTGAGAGCAGAACTCTCTGCTGCTTCACACCCAGCATAATGCTCTAAGCTCTTTAGGAGGTCCAGGCGTGGTTTAACCATTCTCTCCTTTTGAGGGTATGATGTGTTCAGGGTGTAAGGGTACAATAACCCCTTAGATGCTTATAATTTGTAGTCTGGGCATTATAGCATATTTCTGTGTGAACAAATAGGATTGAAACCTCTACAAGATTAGGAAATTCTTGGATTCGGGCCTTTTATTTTTGAGTTAATGTTCTGCCACATAGATGTCACCACTGCAAGCAACAGGAGAGTGAGTGTGTTATGCTCCGAATGTGCCTAGGAGCACTGTGCTCCCACCAGGGACTCTGTGAGGCATGTGGCAGGAGAAAGACCTGTATGTACTTAAATCCTTGAAGATACTTGAGGATATCCATTAGCACTATTTTGGATTGCTGAAGAAGCCCTTTTTATTTTCTCCTCTGAAATCTAAGGCCTTATTCATCAATTTAAAAAGTTAGTCAAATTTTCCCTAAACATCCTTCTCATACTTGTACATTACGGTCTATATTCACCCAGTTTCTGGGTGTAAGTGAATGCTTCCCTGGAAGGCTAAGTACCTCCATAGAAGACACCATATTGCTACAGCCTTTTAAATGTCAACAAAGCCTCATTCATTGAGCAAATAGCCCATAAAATCACAGCACTAAAGTGTCCATTCTGTTTAGCAGATGTACTTGGAAAATGGGGACAGTCCCTAGCCAAAATAATCACTGTATCTGTCCTGAAGTCAGGGCCCAGATATTTTGAGACCTATAGCTCCAGAACTTACTTGTGTTTTCATGATTTTTCCTTGGAACGGGTGAACCTTACTCCAGGTGGAGTTTAACTCCTGATCCTGCAGATGGGCTCCCCTGTTACAAACCAGCCGGTCCTGGCTGACCTCTTGATGTCAGAGCTCTCAAAGCTCCAAGGGAACAGTCTGTGGAGTTGTCCCCTTGGCAGCAGGGAGCCGGATCTTCAGGGTTTCTCCTGCTGCTCTGTGACACTGGTGCTATTGTCCCTTCAAGCTCCACTGAGCTGGATGCCAATTTCACAGACCAGCCACCCATCTCATTTTTAGCTCTTATTTTCATGCGGTTCTCAAACAAGGCACAGGTTTTAGAAAAGGCTGTGTGTCACACCTCTAGGCAATATGACAATAATTGGACAGTATATTCAAGTCCTACAAGGAGTATATTAAGCTGTTTATCACTGGTACATTAAAACAGTAAATCAAACAGGAGACTTGGATAAGTCAACACAAGATTTGTGTCTATTAGAGCAAAGCCACAGGCCAGAACCTCAGCAAAAAGGCAGTGAATTAAATTAGTCAAAGAGTAAACTGCACTTTTCATGGTTATGTGCAATTACATGCAGATTCAGTTTCTTTGAAAGAATTTGACAGGAGAAAATTTAAACTAAAAGTTTCTGGTAGACCAATAAATCTTGCTTTCCATGACTCATATCTCTGTCCCCTGGCCAAAAAAGAAGCCAGATATTTTATCTGTGTTTGCATATGTGGCTAGAATTATAAAGCCCCACTCAAGAAAACCCAAAGGGGAAAATACGAAATTTCATAGTATTCTTTGAATATAAATGCCCTGTTCATATTCTGTTTCCATTACATAAGCTGTTACAGTCCCATTCATGAGAAAATTCAGGCACAATAAAAGTATATTACATCTAGTCCAGGCATGAATTTTTTGGTCTATCAAAATGTTTAACCTTTAACTGCACAAAGATGTCTTTGTTGCTTAGGAGTACACACTGTAGATTATAAGATCCTGATACTACAAAGAGAGTTTCTGAGAGGGATTCTTGTATTTGTTTGCCTTTAAATATTTAACTGTGTATATAATAACAAGTTTTAATAAATGTTATTGATTGTTTCTTTTCAGGTTCCTTTCCTTACCTGAAACTTTACTGCCTTGATTTGTGTATAATTAATTCCACTAAAAGTATACAAAATCTTAACTGTTAAAATATTAATCAGGGTAGAGCCAAAAGGAAATCAAAATGAGATCTGGAGCAGAAATCAAAGCCTTATTTATCAGGTATATTTAACATGAGCTATTCAAATCACAAATGATTTGGAAAAAGGAGCCCTTCATCTGCTGAAAAAATGGGGAAAAATTTCTACATTTTAGAGGATTTTGCATGCCTCTATAGAAAGAGATTATTGTATCTCATTTTATTAATTATTAGGCTCCTAATTCAGAGCCTCAAGATTGTCCCCAAGGGGCATTTGTCTCTCTCCATTGATTACATGGACAGCCTTGAACCCTGACATAGATATCTTCAAGTGTAGTTATCTGTTAGGATAGTGGTGATTAGCACATAAACACATTAAAAATAAGTTTAATAATAACTTCAATGAAAATCCAAGAGTTATAGATGGATAACGGTATTTTATACATGCTACATTTATCTATTAATTTTGTCTGAGTCAAAATCAAATGAAAAAGCTGAAGAAGAGGTAATGTACTAGAGGTTATATTAAGGTTAGTAAATCTTGTGAGATATCCATTAACTCAATGTGATAAGCCTCTTGCACACATAAAGGAGTATCCTTGCCCCTCAAAGGAAAGACTACTCTGTCTGACACTACCTCCTAAATAATACCCAAACACTTCTTGGAAAGGTTGGCTGGAGGCAATGATTGTACTTGCAAGCTCTCTAACAATCTGTAAGGTTGGATTTTTCCAGGGTAGGTGGCTTTCATATGCTTTGGTGTCCTTTTTAAATACAGCGACAATGCACCTACATCACTTTACTTACCTCCTTGTTACCTGAAAAGCCAAAAATATCTCATGAGGTTAAAGAGAGAAAACATGTCCTCCATCTGGGTAAGGCAGGTCAAGGGTCCAAGGTACTAAGCTGGATAAACTAATTTCTACCTAGGAAAACAAGCATCAGAAAGGGTCAGAGAGGCCAAGGGAAATCCTCAGCCTCAAGAAGTCAACACCTGCATCTGCTCTGTTGGGCCCAAATTTGTATGCTATGGAAAGGTCCAGAAGAAGAGTTTAAGTGGGTCTTTATGAAAAACATTTCATCAAACACCTGCACAATTGAAAGCTAATAAAGCAAGGGTAGGAAAGACAGTAAAATGCTGAAAGTCCCCACCCAGGACAGGCATGCCCAAGTTTCCCCCAGCCTCTGAGCAACCTCCGGTCTCAGCAATTGTATCAGGCTCAGGACCACCCACCATCAGCTTTATCCCAGACATCCTCTGTTGTCAAATGCCAAGCCCCCCTCTCACTGCCTACAGGAAGAGCCCTCAGCACACCCCTTGGTACCACTTGTGCAGGCTCTTGCCAAACCCCTTTGTTACTCCTCACCAGCAGTCTGGCAATGCCCTACACAGCGGAACACCTCAGGTGCACTGCCACAGCCAGAAGCAAAGATTGCCAGAAGGATTTAATTTCCTCTTCTCACTGTTTGCAGAATTGCTTTGCAGATATACTCACCCAGGTACCTTTGAAGGTAAAGCATAGTTTGCCTGCAGGCCAGCAACTCGTGGGGCCAGTTACCAGGTCCTGTATCTGCAGCAATGGGCACATTACACAAAACAGTTTGGCTTTCAAGGTCAGTGTCCAGGATTAGAGAATCACTGGTGTGGTGAGAGAGGGAAGCAGGGAAGCCAGCATTACTGCCACCAGGAGAGCTGAACAGTCTACAGCTTTTCCATCCCACCATATGCTTGCTCAGTTATAAATGAGCAGTTATTAGAGCTGGAGAGAAATTCCCCATTGAAATGTCTTGATTAAAATAAAAAAGGAGATAAAATAGGAATTTTCCATTCAGGTACTTCATGAAAACCTTAGAAAAGGTCCAGCTAGGTGTCAAGAATAGTCTCTGACACCAGAAACACAGTAAAGCACTTTATGATGCTGATTAAACTGCAATATTATGACAAATGGTACATAAAAAACTGGTTTAAACTTGTGTTGGATAGAAGGGCTCTTAAACAGAAATAAAGAATACTGCAAATAAAGTGCTGCCTGAATTCTTAATGCTTGCTTTTGAGTGAAATATATAGGTTTTTTTCTTTCTTTTATTGGACCTTCTCTAGGGTTATAAATAATTACTGTATTTTTGCATGCACTTACCATCTTTTTCTTACCAATTAACATCATTTTTCATGTCTTTTAAATGTCAGACTCAGAAATTATAGTAGCACATCACCATAGCCAGCTTGGTATCTCTACATCTCTTCGATCTAATACTAAAGACAGATTTCCATATCTGTTGTGCTATAACTGTACTTAAGGGGTGACAGCAGGGTACACCCATAATGCTGTTTCCAACACTTGTGCTGAATCTGTTCTAACTGTCCTTGCACAGTTTAAACTGCATCTCACAGGCTTTACGCAGATTCCGCTGAAGGCAGAAGGTTTGTAGATCAGAGATTCATAGAATCATAGAATATTCTCAGTTGTAAGGGAACGCCAAGGATCATTGAGTCTAACTCCTGGCCCTGAAAAACCCAAAGGATTACACCTTATGCCTGAGAGTGTTGTCCAAATGCTTCCTGAACTCTGTGTGGCTTGGTGCTGTGACAGCCTCACTGGGGAGTGTGTTCCAGTGCCTAACCACCCTCTGGGTTAAAAATCTTTTCATAATACCTAACCTAAACCTCCCCTAACACAACTCCATGCCTTTCCTATCACTGGTCACCAGAGAGAAGATATCAGCATCAGTGCCTGCTCCTCCGCTCCCTCTTGTGAGGAAGCGGCAGATGGCCATGAGGTCTCACCTCAGTTCCTCAGTAACCTCTAGTGCAGCCCCCTGAAAAATGAGATGAACTGTTTTCCCTCTGGAAGAGCCTCTTCTGAACCCTACACGTTTTAGACAATGCTGGTTAATGACACCTAAAGCTGTGAAAGTGTCTGATGCTTCCTGGCACCTCTCCGTCATTTAAAGTGAAACCTTGAAAGACCTGTCTGCTGAGGACTTTGCTGATATGCACATTCCTGCACATTCAAGTGTGTGTGGTGAAAAAAAAAGTGAATCTAAGATTATCCTGTGCTTCGATAAATGTTTTCCTATAAGCTTTTTCATTTTGTTTTGTTTCTTCGGAGCTTTGCTTTGATGCCAGACAATAATATCATCTAACTGAGAACTAAAGACCAAGCAATACAAGCACACTGTGCATGAAGGTAACTTTCATTGCTTCCCAGTGATAAACCATACAAAAGAAATTACAACTGTTCCCTATTATTCATGGGGCTGATCCAAAGACCATTAAAATCAGTGGGGAATTATGCATTAGTAAGTGCTTCAAAACAGATTTTAGGCGACTTGAGATGCAAGGCCAGTATTTTCAAAGGTGTCAGAGAAGAAATTTAGGACATGGACAGGCAATAAAAAACAGCTAAATAATTACTTATTTAATGAGTTACCGCTCTTGAGCAGAACCACAGTAAATGACAGCATGCGGAATCTTAGATTTTTATGAATTCTCAAGAAAATGTTAATTTGTCAGCAATTGAATCTCGGACCCAGACCGGCAGGGGATCTGAATTGTTTATTCAACGCAGTGAGTTGGTTTTATACACTTTTCTAAGGCACAGCATTTCCTTATATGGCGTGACCTATCCTGTGTTGCCACATCAGTAACACACTTCCTAAATGTCCTTCTATGGGGTGATCACTCGCTGTTCACTCGTCTGTCAGCTCCCAGCAGGCTCCTCTCCGTAGGGCTCTGACATGTGACACCTCTTCCCCCCAGGGGCTGGTGGGGACAAGCCTCTGTGTGCCGCTATGTGCTCCTTTGTGCTGCCATGTGCCTCTGCAGGCAGGTTTTACAGCTCACAACCCAATTCTGCCTTATAAATCCCCATAATTCCCCCTTTTCTGTTTTATACAAATAAGAATTATGGCAGTGATTGAACAGATAGAACTTTGAGAAACAATGTAATGTTGTCTAAAACTTTTACCATCGCTCAGAATCTGCAACTGCTGGAAGGTCCTGTTTCACAGTGAGGACTTAGAAAGTCTTTCCTAAGCAAGAGTTTCAAGTTTACTTTTAAAGATGGTTCAGCTTTTTAAAGATCAAATTAGTAAGTCAAAATGACTTGATCACACTTTTAGGGCAGAAACACCTGGGTTTGATGGTATAATCCCTGGTCAGCCAGGGCTAGGGCTTGGCCAGAGCCTTAAGCTTTGACTGAGGGTTTCTCTAAAATACTTACAAAATTACTTGAAAACTTTATTAATATCTTGTGAATGTGATTGAAAAATTAAGAACATGTAAACTTCTTTACAGTTTTTCACGGGGGCCACACCCCATCTCTGCATGCCCCCTTTTCTTTTCTAACAATATGTAACATGGACATCTTTTGACTTACCAAATTCAAGAAAATGTGGAACATAAGATGCAGTTTTCTTACTATGAACAGTAAAATAATACATCTAATAAAGCAACAAGTGTGCCAAGTAAAAGTAAGAAAAGTAATATCATTAACTTCTTAAATACTTCATCGTTTCACAGAATATATATATATCTAGGTCTTGGAAAATTGCAATTATAATAACACTTAAAACCTTTTAAAACCACTTAGAGAGTTAAAGGTTTCAAAAGGTAACAAGTCTAATTCCTGCTTAAAAAAAAAGCTTACCAATTATAATTATTCAGAACAATCTAGGGAGGGGCACAAGGTGGTGTGGTAAAAAAGCGATAAATAATGAAAATAGAAGAGTTATACGGACCAGCTGCAGAAATGACATGCCTAACCTGCAGCCTTTCCCACACAAGCTGGTGCAAAATGCTGAATGCTGCAGCCCCCCCACCCCTGAGGAAGGGGCCATGAGAGCACTTAGTCCTTTTTTCCAGCACAGTATCAGCTCCTGAGGGTCTGCAAGGAACGGGAGCCCTGGCTGTAGCAGGTCGGGCGGCCGTGCGGGCCTGGCACCCAGCTGCGCAGGCCCTGCTGGCCTGTCTTTCCACCTCTCTCATGCAGAGTGCCCCTCGCAGCCCTCGCCATGTGCTGAGCGGAGCCGCGGCCCTGCCAGCTCCCAGCGCCACCGATCTCGCCTGTCCGCGGCATGGGGGCAGCCGTCGGGCGCGACCGTGGCGTGGCTTTGCTGTGTGCTGCCACTGCTTTCCGGCTCCGCCATGTGCTCGCCGGCGTGTGCTCCCTGGTGCCGCGTGTTCACTTTCCTCCCTGCCGCATCTGCCGCTGCTGCTGCAGTTTCGCAGAGGGCAAATGGAGAGGGAACATGCTACTAGGATGGGACCTCCCAGCTCCAGCTGATGCCACATGGTGTGGTGCAAGCTTTTCTACAGTACCGTCCGGCTTCCTTCCAGGGTCAAATGGGTCGGGGGATGAGGGGCCATCTTCTGGTTCTTCTCTCACAGCCCCGACAGACTTATGGTTGCTCGCTGGCGGCACAGAAGGGCTCGGCACGGCTGCTGCAGTGGCACAAGTGGCTTTCTTTGTCCGGTCTCTGGGTGCCACATGCGCTATGAGCGCCTTGCACGCTGTCCTCCATGGACACAAAAGCCCCGTCAGCGCTGCATTGCCCCGTGTAGCTGAGTTCCACAACATGTCTAAAGCGTCCCATGTTCGAGGACCAAAAATATTATCTAAAGTTGATAAAGTTTGCCTAGAACAAGAGTCTGTTCAAATCTGTAGACTCAACTTTCCTGCCATGTTTCTTTAAAATCCATTTTAATGTTTCTGGGACGTTCTGTTCCTAGGATACTCCATCCCCTACGTCCTCCGTGGCTCACCTACAACTTGTACGGATTATTGCTGGCCAGCCCTCTTGCTTCTTGCAGCAGCACTTTAAATCCCATGGGGCTCATCGATGGACGTGCAGATAGGCGTATAATAAATTCCACACATGGGGCACCATTTGTCGGCAATTGAATCTCGGACCCAGACCGGCAGGGGATCTGAATCGTTTATTCGAAGCAGTGAGTTGGTTTTATACACTTTTCTAAGGCAGAGCATTTCCTTATATGGCGTCACCTATCCCGTGCTGCCGCATCAGTAACACGCTTTCTCAATGTCCGTCTATGGGGTGGTCACTCGCTGTTCACTCGTCTGTCAGCTCCCAGCAGGCTCCTCTCTGTAGGGTCTGCCGTGTGACGCCTCCTCCCCCCAGGGTCCAGTGGAGACAAGCCTCTGTGTGCCGCCATGTGCCTCTGCAGGCAGGTTTTACAGCTCACAACCCAATTCTACCTTATAAATCCCCATATTAATTTAATTATTTTTTAGCCACTATTGACTCAGGAAGATCATTTATCCACAACACTTCATCTAGGGATTCTCTTCACTGATTCCAGCACTCTAAGAGGCTGGGATTCAAGCCGCAGGGTATCCTGTGCTGGTGAGGAGGCTTTGTCATGGTTTCTCCCATTACGGTTTCTCCCATTACAGTTTTTCTGCTTTCTTTGAAATGTTACAACATTCATCTTTCACTGGAAAGAAGAAAAGAACAGGGCTTGTCATGGTAAATTGCCTAAAATTTTCTCTAGCCTATTAAACCTGTGATTATTGTACACAATATAGAACTGATACAGTTTCAACAGGAGAGATGGAGAAGCTGCCAAACTTTTATACCAGTGCTTTGCCGGGTGGTATTCTGAGCAGTAGTATCACCTAACTAAAGCTGTTCTTGTGAAGCTAACCCTGATTGCTGCAGGTTTGAAACAGTGGGAACTACAGGAACATAGCACACTAACAACCCAGCAACATTTATTTGTGGACTTCAACACAAAATCAGGCTGAAGCAAATCACATTCCTAGTGCTGCTCGAATTGCTTTTATTCTAGAACAGTAGGCTTTGATGCAAGAGTGGGGAAGTGAGTTCGGATGGACACCCTGTCACTGATAGGGTTTGGCAACTTGTGAGAGGATACTGAGCTCAGAGTTGCAGCTTCACACCATTCATTAATTTTCCTACTTGTGTTAGCTTTACATATATGTGAAAGTAACACTGTATCACAATTATTGGATATTTTTATTCAGAAAATAACAGAGGCTGGAACAACAGGGGCACTGCTATTCAGAGATTGAATGCATTGGCCAGACTGAGTGTTTTAAAAATTATGCAGCACTTCATCTTGACAGTATGCCTTGGCTTAGCCAGAAGCTACATTTTGTGATTAGTATATTTAGACACTTTCTTTTCTTTATGTTCAGAATCCAAGTGTTCTGCAGATCTGAAAAACAGAACAAAAAAGAGAAATATTGCTTTTAAAACCAGTCTGACAACTGCAATTAAATCAATCACCCACTCAATTTCAGATATTTGTAACATCAAGCAATTTAACAAACACCTTTCATCCATAACAGCTCAAGGCATGTTTGCTTTAAAAGCACTTCAGTAGAAAATTCTAGCATTCCTCCCCCACTAAGATCCTTTTATAAAGAATGCACTTCTAACTATACAGACTAAAAAGTGTTGAATATTCACTAGTATATAATTTTCAACATGGGTCACAGGCTCCTGGGGGAACTATATCTAGATGAGGGCAAATCTACTACTTCTGGAGGGAATATACTTAAGAATAGCAAAGAAATCATTACAGAATCATCACAGAATATCCTGAGTTGGAAGGGACCCACAAGGATCATCGAAGTCACACTCCTGGCCCTGCACAGGACAATCCCCAAAATCACCCCACGTGCCTCAGAGTGTTGTCCAAACAGTTCTTGAGCTGTGGCAGGCTTGGTGCTGTGACCAATTCATAGTATGTTGAACTACAAAGAATTAAGTGTAAGTAGTGACTTCCATTTCTGTTGTGCTTTTGTGCATTCCTATTCAGTTATGAAATCAAAAAGTGCTTGGGTTCCATTCTTGACAAATTATCTTCCAGCAGAATTGCTGGAAACTTACAGTTTGCAGCCCTGTTCTGCAGGAGGTCAGGAGGAGCTGAAACCTACATGGATATGTCCAACAGAGTAAACTGATCATGGGATACTTCTCTGAAGTATTTTAAATTAAACAGAATCATTCTCTGATATATTCTCCATCTTTGTGCCAGGAGAAAATACACCACGGGACATGGTTAAAGATTGCTAGAAGTTTTGCTGACGTGGCAAACCATGACATCATTTTCCACAGTCTTTTTACAATTCTGATGAATATTTATCAGTTTAGTAGGCCTAGAAATTTATGTGGTCTTTCTTTTTTAAACAATCACGTAAATTTTCTGCCCCATGGTGAATATAATCTAATACACTCAGCACTGCAGTTATGAGGATTCAAATCTTAGGGGGGATGCATAGGCTATATGCTTAATCAATGAGATTAAATAATTGCAGCCTGATGAAAGATCTGTTTAATCCCAAAGTGCTTTGTTGGCTGCATTCCTGCCAACACTGCTTCCTCTGGCAGGAATGTGCCTGGTTGTGCCTTTGTGGCAGGAGCTGACCTAAGGACTATGCAAAGGCAGACCAGCTGTGCAGCAAATGTGTGTAGGATCTGATGTAGGATGCACTGGGTCATTCTTTTCAGATCTGAGTGTGGGATAACCTTTTAAAATATCTGATCAATAATTTTGGGTTTTTTGTTTGTCTGAGGTTTTTTTTTACAATTTATTTTATTTAAGCATTATGTTAGAATAGGAATATAAGGGGGTGTGAATAGATGGCAATGGTTTTACATAGAAAAGGAAACCTACATAGAATAAAAACAAAGACTAGGAAAATCAGTTAGAAAGCACTGGTGAACACGAATGATGGCAAGAACTCTTACCTGAGTATTATTAGTACTATGATGTTAGTAAAATTAAAGTAATAACAAAAAGAAAATTATTTTCCTTTTGGTTCCTATGGTCTTGTAGAGAACATGGGATGCAGATTGGAACAGTTTAATTTCATAAATAAACTGGAATGGTGCATTTATTAATTTTTTTTATTTCCACAACAAAATAATGCACTTAATTGGAAGAAATGTGTGGATCCTAGGTAGATCTCTATAAAACTGTAGAAAACCAAGTAATGAATAAATATTTCAACAATATGATGGTTTAACATTTAAAACCTTCTCCTTTTATTTCTATTTGTGTCTACATATTAAAATCTAATTGTTCTAATAAACAATTTCAAAGAGAACATGTTTATAACAGATAAGGAACCTAGTTCACACAAGTGAACATTTTGCAGATTCCCTGAGCTGAGTTTCTAGGTCAATTATTAAAGAATATCCAAAGTAAAAAATGGTACTGCAAAATTCTCATTTCAAAAAAATATTAAGATGGGATCTTAGACTACAGCATGACTGAAAACCATACCTCAAATTACTCCACTTTAATTTACTTCATAAATTATAATAAATAGAAGTTCTGGCTATATTAAATTACCTGTCAAAATGACCAAGTCAAAATTAATTTTTCTCAAAGATGAGAAAATAGTAATTACTGATCTTAGCAAAATTCTCCAAGAACCAGACTCCTTAAGCATCATGTAGCTAAGTAAACACAGTAAGAGGATATAAATTATATGACTCTACAACTTTTCTTAAAATCTTAGAACATCATTAATTAAAAATGAAATTAATAAAATTAAAGTTCTCGTTACACATACAGAAGCAATGTTATTTCCCTGAGATCAACCTGAAGGACACTACCAAAGAAAATCTATTATATTAATCAATGATATTTGGTATTAAATGGTGTTGTTTCTCACTTGTATAGATAAAGCTGGATAGAACATAACATTAGAGAAATAAAATATAAATGTTTTATTTTTTCCAAATTTCTGCAGTGCTTAAATAAAAGTAGTGACTACATCCTTTTCTGCCAATGTAAGGGATGTGTTTCATGGGAGAGGATATAGTGGGCTACAGGTGTGACAAGACATATACACCCATCATATCTGACCTGCAGCTGTTGATTAAGTAAGTAAATTCTCAGAATTTTGTATTCCATTTAGGTATAATATGACAACTCTGGCCATAAGGTTAAAACACTCTTTAAGATTAAAGATGCAAAGAACACTTAGAAGAAGATGATTGCTCACTACAGCATTTTACTAACCACAGGCATCCACAGCATTGTTTCAGGCTCCTTAATATAGTCTTAATATAATCTTTCTATAAATCAGAAAGTTTTATATAAAAAAAAAATGTTTACAAGCCTCTTTTGAGAGAAATGGGGTTTAAAAATTTGAAGTATAGGTAAAACAAAGCATGAAGCTATGCTTACCTAAAGAGCTGTTCTCTAAAAATAAGCAGTATGATACATGAAGGATGAATCACTCCCAACAGGTGGTGAATTTGGTCTGCTGAGCAAAATCTTTTGCTCTACTGACTCTTCAGGAAACCTAATCACCAGCTTAGAAGGTAAAAGCTAAAATTATATAACAAGAATCTACCTCCAGTGCTAAAGCATTTTTTCATTCCTTCTTAGCACTAACCTATCCATGTTTCTTATTTTTGTAACTTAGAAAATACCTATATCATGTTGTGGCTTAAAAATAATAGGCTTCAAGTGCAGAGGCAAATAGGAGAATCAAGATTCAGAGACAAAACCTTTTCCAAACAATGGAAAAGAGCTTGCAGAGCTTCCCAGAGGGTTGTCCAGAGAGATGGCACATGCCCCATTGCTGGAGACATTCAGGGGCCTGTTGGCCAGGGCTCTGAGCAGCCTGACCTAGTTGAAGATGTCCCCAGTCATTTCAGGGAGCTTGGAATGGATGACCTTTAAAGATCCCTTCCAACCCAAACTATTCTATGACTCTATGTTTATATGATTATACTGAAACTAAATCCGTTTCACAAAGCAGGACAGCGACACCTTCATCAGCAAAAAAATGACAATATCACCACACTCTGATGAAATTTCATTGAGGGAAAGCAACAGCTGTGAGAATGTAGTCAAAGTATTATCATATACAGGCATCAGTAAGGCTCATGAAATTTCTCTGTAAATGTTGTACTCTCTCTTTTGCTGTTGCAATCATGTCTTGGCTGTAGCAGAATGCTGTGCACTTGCTTGCACACAGTCTTGGTGTTGTCATCCTGAATCCTTCACTGCACTGGACAGGGTCACAAGGCCTCAGTGAAAGTCAGTGCTGGGATAGAGCCACTGCAACATGTCTTAACCCCTGGGTGCTCAGCACTCCCTTCTGGGCCGATTTTGGAGCAAATAAAGCAATAAAAGTACATCAGGGAACAATAAGAACTGGGTATCCTAAACTTTGGGGTTTTTCGGTTTTTCCCCACTGTCTAATTTGGTTGCTTAGCCAGATATATATATATAGGTAGATAGACAGATATAAAGACAGATATAGATATAGATATATAGATATATTTTTTTATATATTTATACCAATCTATACAAATTTCAAGTGGCAGCTCTGGGATGGCTGATAGTTGTCATAAAATATTCACTGATTTTTGAAATTTTGAAGCAAATTTTTCTTGTCTCTCTGAAAGCATAGGCATGAGGATCATTGATCCTTTAGAGGTAGCAATCAGGATCTGAAAGCTTGCCAGCCTGGCTTGGCAATTACTTTTGCTGCTGGAAAAAAACCTAGGGGACAGACAGTTATTGTTTAACATATGAGACCTTGAAGAGTTTCCAACTGCACAAGACTTTGATTTAAAGCAATATGTAGGAAATAGCAGAGGGTTTTGAAGCAGTCTGGTGGAGGAGGAATGGTATTAATATCCCAATGCTGCTTTTAGCTACATGTATCAATACAGTAAGAAACCCCTATTCCAAATTATGGAAATGCTAGCAGATCCTAAGTATGTTTATCCAACAAAGTCAGTGATGGTGATGATGATGATGAAGTACTCAGACTACTTTGGTGAGGCTGTTTGCTTTGAAAGGGTTTTTTAATTCCCATATCTATGAGAAAAAAAGCAAACCAGACTTGAACCTGAATCTTTTTTACCACAGACAAGGTTTGTTACTGATTTTCTGAGCCATTCCCTTCTCTTTGGAGGATTGTTGTTACATAGGATAAGTAGTCAGAAATGTAAATATTGCAAGACACCTCTGAATGATAACAGATTATTTTATACACTCTCCAACAAAATCAATTTATTAAGAGACAAGTTGTCCAGTTTTTGTGAACTCAACAGATGCAAGAACCCTATGTTCATATTCTGTCTCCATCCGCCTTCGAGTATGGGATAAAATTCATGTCTCCTGTTTTTTGTTAAGAAGAGTTTGAGGAGTGAGGGAAGAAAGCAATGCAACTCTGAAGCCATTTTAAGTTATATAAAACTCTTTGTTAAGCTGAATATCACTCATCATAAAAAATGACTTGGTTTCCCCTGGGGTTTGCAGGACACGTGAATCCTTCCCACTCTGTCTGCCAGAGAATATGGAATATAACCCCATAATGTCTTAACAAAACAGTCTTTTATTTCATTTGCTTTAATCTGAAGTGGCTTATAACTGAACATACCAATTTGTTCTTCAAGAAGTTGAAAACATTTCATTCAACCAAAAAGAAAAAAAAAAGTCATGATTGTCTGAAAATACCACAAAAATCAGTTTCATTTGCCACTTGCATCTCAACCAAAAAACTTCAAGATATTATACATACAAGTTTAGTCTTAGGCTTGCCCTAACATGGAATGGGAATTTTCTAAAGGCATTAACATTTTTGTGGACAGGAAAGCCATTTCTATCCAGCTAAAGAGGAATCATGAGAACATAATATAACTATTACATGTGACAACATGATTATGCAGATTGTCTGCAGATGTGAACCAGAAGAGCTCTAACGAATTCAGTGGGGTTCTCCTGATTTACGTTAGCTGATGATCTCAATTTGCTGCATTTTCGATGAAAGATAGAAACAATTTGTCCGGATTCTTTTTTCAAAGATCCTAGAATACTTTCTGAAATCTCCAGTCCACATGTTCTGATTAAGTTCTATTTTAGAATGTCAGACTACTTACCCCTGCAGTAATATCCAAAATAATTGCAGAGTATGTTTAAATAGCAAGAGACCGTGCCATTGATAAAGCAGAAATGTAGCACCACAGTAAATTTTTGAGTAGACAGCAGTAGATAAAAATAAGAGCTAGGTTGAATCAAACCCAGTTGACTTCACTTGTACAAGGGCTTACAACACTGTAGGTTGTTGTATTCTACCCATTAGAGATTCACTGATAATGAATTTGCTGACATTGCACTTCATCAGCAACCACATATTGGTTACGTTGAGCTCAGGAGTGCTTCAAATGTAGACTGCCATTATTGTAGCTTTCTTGTCTTGCAAAAACTTGTCAGGAGGGGGTGATGAAGAAATGGAATTCAGAATGAAGAATACCTACCTGAGATAGCTGGTACTGTGGAATTAGGTTTTCCATTACAATTCTTTCTAGTGAGCAAACATGTTCTGCACTGTCCAAAAAGTTCTGGCTGCGAGGAATCTTATATCTAGATAACACTACAAAATATGTTTCACATATTCTGTTCTTAATCTTATGTGATACTATGAACTCAACAACAGGTCTTCAGTTTTTGTGATTGCTATATTTGATATAGATGGAACTGTTGCAACTCAATTTAAATTTTGCTTCAGTGGAAGGAAATTTCTCATCATTTTTATCTAGAGTAAGAAGAAATAGAAGGAGATGACAAAACTTCTAGAAGATGGGTCTTAAATGTAGTAACAGTTCTACAAAACCTATTATTCTGACTTTACTCTGAATCCTTTACAGGAAAGAGCAATGTGGGGACAGCTGTCCTGGGAAGAAATAGTTACCCCTTTCTTGACTCTTGCACCTTCTTTGTCATGCAAACTGATGCTTGTGAAATTGGTGTAGTTTTGGATATCTGTCTTCATGTTATGAAGCAGTCTCTAAAGCAGAGAGTTCTGAAGGCACACACTTAGCAGAGACATTTTCAATCTTATAATGTGGCAAAAACCTTGTCAGTAACCCATGTATAGGTGGCTTTTCTGTCTTTTATAGCAAAGCCAAAGTACAGTTAGAGAAAAAATAGTTTTTTTAACAAGCAGGAAAACCTCTAGAGAATACATCAAGAGAGAAAATTCATGGAGTTTCTGTCTTCTCCATAAGAATTCTACACAAGGGTTATGTTGGTTTTGTAACTCTGCCTGGACTAATTAAGACTGTCTGTGTTAAGTTCACTAACAAAGATCTGTTATTTGTAAAACCCACATGCTTTTATTTTCTGCACTTATGCAGTTTTCTGTTTCTCTGCTTTTAACTTCTTTTAAGAACAATGAGATCCAAATTCTACAAGGATGAAGTATTAAATCTTTATAGAAGCAGCTGTTGCCTGTGTGTTGACTGCATGAATTATCAGGTACATGGCTCTTAAAGAGACTAGCCTGCTTGCCTACAAACATTATGTGACTTAATAAAATGTTTCTTATGTACTATCAGATGTGGGTGTTTGCAGTAGGGCTGTGCTGCATTACATCTAAA
Source organism: Corvus cornix cornix (assembly GCF_000738735.6). Taxonomy (NCBI): domain Eukaryota; kingdom Metazoa; phylum Chordata; class Aves; order Passeriformes; family Corvidae; genus Corvus; species Corvus cornix. The sequence continues at coordinate 9,725,329 of NC_047057.1, read as the reverse complement.
GGGCCTGAATAAATCAGAGAGAAAACTGAAGTAGGTATTAAATTTTAGGAGTCAGAACATCTGCATTAAAGACAATGTAACTACTAAAAGGGTGCTGCACTATCATGTCAAACAGCGTGGATTTGCTCATTGTGATTTACAAATTTTGTGTTGTGACTGTGAGGTCAAATTCTATGAAACAATGAATTGATACTACTGACTTCAGAGATGTTCTGCCTTGTTACCATCACAGTGTGTTTCTTACTTAGAAAATATATTATAAAAGTATAGAAAAAATTGTATAATTTCTTATGTTTTCTATTAAAAAAACAATTTTGTAAAGCTATGACTAAAGGTCTTCCATGAACCAAATAATGTATCAGGAAGGAGTATATTGAAGTGCTGCGTTCACTCAAGACAGAATTACTTAATCATGAGAGAGGATTGTAACATAAATCCAAATCCTATAGAGTGCATTTGGAAAACATTTCAGGTTACTGAAGTTGAGTTCTTCATGTGAAAAAGGAAGGGTAAGCCAACATTTTCTTACAACAGTACCATACAGAGATTCCTCCACCAAAATCCTCTTGTGTTGAAAGCACCTGATGCTGAAGATTACAGGAGAAGTGTTTCTTAAGGGTTATTTACAAACTGCTTCAGATGTTAGTCATTCTTTCATGGCACTATTTCAGATTTAAAACAGATTTATTGTTATCATTTGCTGGGTGACTATCAGAGACAGAACAATTCACTGCAGAAAGCAGAGAGGTTATGTAAAACCTATGAGCAGTTTGAGAAGAGTTTCAACTGCCCAGGAATTGACTTGAGCATCCAGAAGTTAGATGGTTATGTCTGAGCTAGGTATTATGTGTGCATTAAATGGTCAAAGGAGAGAAAAAAAGATAACTTCAAAAAGGGAATTCTTCTTACCTGACATGTTTGAATTATACTGTAAGACACTTCCCTCTACAGACTACAAAGAGACACTACTGTAACATAGACTGCATGTGCTCAGCTATAGACATTCACAGATGAGATGAGTTCCTCTTATTTAGGCTGGAAGATTTAGTTACTGATTTATGGACCTTAGGTGACACATATTTTTCTTTTTTTTTCCCCCCACCTCATTCACACGCCCACAAATCCCTCACAGTTTTGAATTAAGATATGTGGAGAGTTCCTGAGATCTTTGTAAGCTGTTTCCATAGCCTTGGCCTAGGAAAGAGCTTTTTTAATACATTTCTCTAACTATTTTTCAGTGTTCGCAAATCTTTTAAATATCTAACTCATATGAGATAAAGCACTGAAATCTTTCAAATAAGGTTGTATGGAAGTATTTGGGGTTTTTCTTGGTTAGTAGTGATTCCTGTACACATTAAAAAAAAAAAAAAATCTGTGTCCTTGTTTTGTTCTTACTTGGTTCAGGTGGGAAAATTGTAAAAATGAAGATGTGCAGGCACTCCAAAAGTGGTAATGTGTCTCATGGATCCTCCGAGAGATGAGAGACAGATACTGAAAATGCTCTTGGTTTTAGAGACTACATCATGTTGATGAAATGTAGAATTAGATTCAATACTTCTAAATACAGCTTTGCCATTGCCCTTAAGTGGGACTGGATAAGTACTCTCCATTCTCCCATCACCACAGCGCAGAAATTAAAATATTACTATTGAATTTTTCTTTGCAAAGCTGTTTTGGCAATTTTCTAATTCTTACAATACATTTGAACATGAACTATTATATAACACTATTAAATAGCACCTAGATATAAATTCAATTATGGCTCATAATAGTTTAGCTGAGAAAAGGACTTCTTAGTTTTTATTCTCTTTATGCAGTTCATGCTGTTTTTCATGCTTGTACTTGGAATTAAGGCTTTGAAGTACATGATTACATAGGATTTATTAACATGTTTAATGACGGATATTTGATAGCCTTTTTTTTTTTAGTTAATAGGGCAGCAAAAGTGTTTAAATTTAGGAATATTCAAAGCCTCTGCCTATGGGGAAGAGTAATTATGTGCAAAGAGGTTTTAAAGAAAGGTTCACGATGCAAAAAAAATATTATCATACTACTAAACTTTCCCAAGTAGAGGAGGCCAGTATTTGTGTTACTTCATTTCAAAGTTACTACAAGTTTTCCTGAGAAGCTTGGCATATGCCTAATAATTACTGTAAAACTGCAAGGAAATCAGCCATTCCAATTTGCTTAGATAAAGTTTCTTTGAACTGCCTTCCAACACTGGACTCCATTCATAGCACGTTTCATTCTAACAGAGTTTCCACTGTCTGCTACAGAGGTGCAGTTTGCATAGGTTTTATGAAGAACAGCATATGGAATTCCACATGCTATTTGTTACGACCAGTGCATAAATTACATGCACTTTAGCAAAGACCTTTGTCCACAGTGATAAAAAGAGGTGTGTGTTTTCAACAAGATGATATTTTCAGCCAGGGCAGTTTCCTCCTGGCTTTTTATCAATATTAATCATGTTTTAAGATATTTTCTGAAGCGTATTATATAGGTATACTTTGCAGTCCAACAGCTTATCATTTATTATAATATTCATATTCAAAAATCGGAAAAGTTAAGCAGCCTACTACTTAAAATTCTGAGTAGATTACTGCAGGTGTCTAGCAGGCACAAAAAAACCCAAAAAACCAAACCAAACCAAACCAAACTAAATAAAAAACCCAAACAAACAAACAAACCCACCAAAAAACTAACTACCTTTTTCATTTCTGGAAGAAAAAATGGTTTAGTTTTCAAAATTAGTGGAAACTGAATGACAGTCAGGGTTTAGCATTAGAACTGGATCAATTGCTTCATCAGGTGGAAAAATTTATGTCAGTCTCTCCTTCATAGGAAACTAACCCTGTGTTTCGAATTTAAATGAGCTTTTTAATACAAGATAGCATTTATTGTGTGCAAATTAAACCATAGGTACTTTCAGATATGTTTTATAGAGAATGTCACATACATGTTTATATGCTAGCTCCCAACAATAAAATATCTAATTTTTATGGCTTTTCAATTAAAAAAAAAACCCTAAACCAAGATACACACTGTGCATATAAATATGCTTCTATTCTTGTTTCATATTGTGATTGTTTTTCATTTCTAATTTGGAAGAAATAGCAAAATTACAGGACCCAAATTGTGAAATGAACCATTGCTCATCCGTCTGTTGAAGACATTCCTGTGATAATGACAGATTACCTAGGTACAAGATTAGATAACTTAGAAGACTTTTCTATCAACCATGGGTAGAAGCAAAGTTACTTTTATTTCAATGGAGAAATATCAGAAAAATTATGAAGCAACGAGATTAAAAAAAAAAAATCTGCAAAAGCAAGGGGATTGTACAATGGTCTGCATTCAGCAATTTCTAGAAATACCAGGTAAATAAAAATTAGTGCTGTGAAACAGGATTTTTAAAATAACCCCGTTTTGTTCTACTTTCTTTCAATATGTGGAACCACTTACTGTGAAAGGATTGCAATAGAAAGTACTGAGCTTCAACCAAGTGTTCTACATTAAGTGCATTTTGAACCTTCACTTACTTCTAGGCACCATATTGAATATGAAATGTAGACTGGGGCCAGTTTTTTGCTCTGCCAAGGCCAGCCACTGAGAATCAACCATGATCCAGCTGCTGAGGAGCTCTGTGCCAGCAGAGGAATTTCTTTTAATGATAGAGCCATATTTTTCTCAGACTTAAAGTTGAAACCACTTCTGAAATCATCATCACCTTTGTTACTGTGTGGATAGTCTTTTTTTTTTGCTTTGCTTATACAGTTAAGCCAAAAGTTGAACCCAAGCAGTTAATATTATTGTAAACTGGGGATAGCTTGAACTTTAGGACATTAAAAATAAGGGCATATGGCTTTTAGAAACATTGGATGCTTTATTATTCATTCTCTTCTTTAATATTTTAGTAAAGATTTTAAGCTGACTCAGATTTAAGATTTCTTACAGATATCGGATTGCAGGCACAGTGAAAAGCAAAACAATTATTGGGTGTTATCCATTAAGAAGAATTCAAATAGCAACTCTTAACAATCTGTAACACCAGGGTAGCTGTGGGCTTTTCTCTATGTCATAAAAGACCCTCAAAGTTACCATAAAGCTTCATTCACTTTTAGTGTGATAGGTTACACATGTGATGGTTCATTTTACAAGCAAAATCTGCATGTAAGCTGTAAAGTGCCTGAATACTTGGGTTGCAAGATGGAAAAATAAACAACTGCAATTAAGGGATCAAGCATTCCAATATTGCTCCTATTACATCACGTGATTTTATTTTCCTAAAAGCACTTCAGAGAAATATACTGCCAAATTAGGACCTTTAATCTTTTCTGAGATGATCGGTGATATGCGGATATTCTATTCAGAAAAACCAGCATTAACATGTTGACGATGGAAAATATTTTCTGTGAAATCTCTCTTGAATAATTTGAAAGCTTTAAATAAAAGCCTACCTATTGAAATCATCTGCCTAGTTAAATTATAAATTATTTAATTCTAATAAAAATTTTATAATAATTTTATAAATTATTTCACTCTAATAAAATTTTTGTTCATCTGAAGGTGTATTATACACATTGAATTTTAGCCTTAAAGAGTTATAACAAATAGGTATATTTTTAAAGTTTTTGTAGGTTTAGAAAGCACCCATGAAGTTTGGTGCTATAGAGCTAGCATTCTTTTTCAGTTTATACTACGTCGTGCACTGGTTGTAAAACTCATGCAGTTCATTGCTATTTTCAATAATAAAAAGGTTTAATTGAATCTATTACAAAAAGAATATTGTACAGTGGTATTGCAAAGAAGTTTACAAAAGGTGCTTCAAACTGCTTGGTTTGTAAGTCAAACTCTAATTCTGAATGCAAGTACTTGAAGAAAGCTTAACTAAGCAAAGTCTGCAGTACTGGAGCAAATGGAATCCATCAGTGATGTATTCAAGTACATCATTCAAGTACCAGTTATTAGCACTTACCCCACTTTCTTAGCCACTTCATTTTTTGAAGTGCTTTGTGAGTATTAACTTTTAGAATGTTACATATTCAGAAATGTGAGAGATTATTCTATTTATGTTGGTATGTTTAAAAAAGTTGTATTGCAAATAATTTTTTTTTACAAAAAAATATCACCAGGTGGTGTAAGATTTCCTAATGATGTATTTTTGTCTGACTTCAGAAGGGGCTTTATTTTATAAATTTTATTATCATTAACAAAAAATGAAATATCAAGTTTTAGTTGGAAAAAAGATTGGTATTTTGCACCAAATTCAGGAACAAAAATTAATAATATATGTTATGTACAAAAAGAAAAAAAAACCATATTATTTTTACCCAACATTGCTATGTACTTGGCAAGTGTGTATTTTATATTATAATATATAATATTATATATTATACTATATTGTATTTATATTATAATATAAAATGTATTTTATGTTATAATATTATGTGTATTTTTCTGTAAGTACAGTATCTTTGTTCACCACAGAGACGTTATGAAGAATTTTGTACATCTTCAACAGAAAACTTTTACTACCTCAATGACCAAAATACCTGTCAAGAAAAAGCTATATATTGATTTTGAGGGAATAGTGCCACCTGCTGAGCCAGTACCTTCCATTTCTGTGGGGTTCCCTAAATACAGATTTAATTCAGTGTGGTGAACTTGAAAAATCTTCCACTCCTTAATCTTCAAATATTATTCTTATGTTTATGACCAGTTGGATTTTATTTTTTTTTAATTAAATTTATTCTATTAGCTCTTAAATGAAATGCTAAACTGTTTGGATCTAGCCCATATCTTCTAATGGGCTTGTGCTCTCTAGCACAGGAGGCTCAGAGCCTTTGTGATATTACAGAGTGCTGTTGTAATATAAATAATGAACAATATGGGTCCAGGCTCTTATCTAAGGAAGGAAGTCCACTCTTTCCAGCTGAATTATACTGGCAAACCTCAAGTCTTTAACAAGTAACTAAGCTAGGGGAATTGTTTTAGCTTAAAATAAAATATATCCTATACATAGCAATGATATTTAGGTCAATGTAATATTTTAAGTTGTTTTTTTACTAGGCTCTCAAGAGAAAACAGATGATCCAAGTAAAACAGAAATACAGGTTTGTCTCATTTGAGAATATTTTATTTCGCAGCCTTAGTTATGTGCTTTGATAGGATCAAGTAATCTATGTCTGCTATAAGTTCAGTTAGGAAACCTATAAATCAATAAAATGGCATCCAAAGTTAAATGGACTAGAAAATAAACATTTTTCTTAAAACAGACATTTTAATCAAAACAATCAAGGCAAGACACGTGATAGCAAAGAGAATCAGTCTATTCAGTTATCCCATCAATTTAGGAGAAAGACAAGGGCCCAATGTGAATGCAGCTGTGGGGTTTGTATCCTTAAAAAATTGTGGAGGCATCAGTAGTTAAAAGTTGCATTTTGGTTTACACAGAAAGGAGATTTGAAAACCTCTCCTTAAATTTTGTTGACTGGATTTAGTCTCCAAAATCATCGTAGTAACTCTAAATTGAAAATTTTATAAAACTATTTCTTTAAATCTTTAGTTGTGACTAAAGAAAACATACTTTAATGTAACTCTAAATTGAAAATTTTATAAAACTATTTCTTTAAATCTTTAGTTGTGACTAAAGAAAACATACTTTAATGTTCTCATTTTTCAATCTTCTCAAATCTCTTTTGGTTTCTGTTCTGTACAGTCACTTTTCATTAGTCTTTCTATTGCATTTGCAGGAGAAATAATTGAGAATAACTCTAATGAATCTAGGACATCTCATTGTGTGAAATCCTCAGATTATTGGGCTGAAGAGTTCTAGATCTCTAGTATTTAATCATAGTTCTGATATTTTGTTGATCCATCTATAAATGTGTTTCCAATTAAAACATAATCTGTGATTTATGACTGTGATGTTAGAGTTATAATTTGTTTCCATTTTTTCTGTAGTTAATGATGGATGAGAAAGACTATTGAGGGAAAACATCTGCATGAGATCTGTATTTATCTGTAAAGAATGAATATCAGAACTCAGAATTAAGTGGAATTCTCGCTTGGTTTTCAAAATTAATTTCCTGAAGGAGATGAGAAAAAAAAAAAATAAAATACTTTCGTGGACTAAAAAGTAAAATAAAAAGAATTGAAATATTACTTCATTGTGGACCAATTAACCACTAATTTACATCTGTTCACTTTAATGTAATGCTGAATGGAAACTACTTCTGTCATTTGTTGTTCTAGGGGAGTCTGACTTTTATGTAGAATATTGGTCTCAGAAGAAAAGTTTTGCATTTGAATGAATGAAACAATAGATTAAACAAAAGTAGCATTGTATTCTAAATTACAGTTTGGAATTGTTGGTTGAAAACTTATAAGGAACAGAGCATTATAAACTGTGCCTTATTTCAGAATGACCAGGCAAAGCATTTCTTGGCAAGAAAGCTTCCAACTGTGCAGGATACATACAGTGTGCATCCACAAGATTTTATATTTTGATGTAAAATGTACCATTACATTTCAATATAATTTTGTCATCCCTATCCATTCATTAAGATTCGTCGTGGAGCAAATTCAAACAAATTTCGAAAACAAACAAATCAGACCTGGCTCAGCTGGACATTTCCCCTTAGATTTAAGAGGGTAAAATAGAACAGAATTCAGCTCCCTACTCTAGCACTAGCAGAGAGCTTATTCTCGACATTGTTCAGCTGAAGCCTATGTTTAAGGATAAATAGTAAGAATACAGCTAAAGCCACTACTTTAAACTGGCATGACTTACATTATCTTGTTAAGTCAGGAATGTCAAAAGTTTAGACTGGTTTTGTAGATGGATCAGAGGAAAAATGGAGATATAATGGTTAGAAAATCTATAGGAAAAGCAACTGTGCATATTCCACTTGGAAAAGTCTGTCCATGGCCCTGGAAAATCCAGGCAAAGCCATTGTGATCAATGAAAAATTATGTAGACTCTAAAGGTAGTCTGCCAGCAAAACATTGAAGTACATCCAGGTATACTGATGCTCTACTTGGAATAACAAAATCTCTTACATTCTCCATGCACATAAAATCACCTGAAAAGGGTTTATGCATTGAAATGACAGATAACTGTATATTGATGCTCACCTTAAAGGAAAAACAGGAATGGCATTTTTTATGAGAAAATCTGTAAGGGTGTATTTGTTAAGATGGAATATAACTTTCTGTCTAATCTGTCCTGTGTCTGGAAGGAAACATACTGCATTTTAAAGAAAACAACTTGAAAACAGTAGATCTCTCACTCTTCTAACTGCTGTAAGAATGTAATTTTAACTCAACACAGTAAATAAGATGCATGTATACAAGTACACTTACTCATCTGCATTAAAAACAGAAAAAAAAAAGAACTTGCAAATTTCTCCCTAGAGCCTAATCTGCAGCATTATTTCAAAATGCTTATTATGTGATAGACACTATAAATTTCAGGGAATGTAAAAAGATTTAGGACAGGAAAATATGCTTCTAAAAGGAATTGAAGGAATTTTAAGGTGTTCTGTACATGAAATAAAATATTGAGTAAAAGGATAGACAAATTTCAGGCCTTCTGAGTCTGAAACTCTGTGTAGTGCACAGAGATTTCTGTTTCAAAACCCTCTCAGGACCATGAGAAGAGCCACCACCAATTTAAGGAGATGCATTTTTTTCTCGTCTAGAACACATACATTGTCGTATGTGTTCCAAAAATCTTCCTACACGTACTTTTCTTATCCTTTTGTGTCTTTGCACTAGTTCCCTTGTCTATCATATAGACAGAGCATAACCAAAATACTTCTCTTTATTGTTAAGGTAACTTTCCTCTTGGATTCAGCAGTAGCCGTCTAAGATGTATTAGGAAAAAATGATTATGAAATTTTTTTTCATCTATTGGAATGGAACAGTATAGAGTAGTAAAAAATAGAATTTAGAATAGAATAGAATACTGATCCTACTTTTCTTAATATATAAAATAAAAGCCTGTATCACTATTTGTCAGAGTAAGGACAAAACCTTTCCATAAGAAATAGAATTCCTTTTTTAGAAAAATCCAGAAAATGTTTTCTGGGGGAGCAAAGGAGACACAAGTAAATAAGAGTATTAAGTATTCTAGTATGAATCCTGACTAAGTTGTATTCCTCCAAGACTTGCACTTGACGTTAGAGACGGGAGTCTATTATATACCAAAATAAAACAGATTTTATGCAATCTTTACCAAAAAAGTCAAGACGAGTTCAAGAAGAGGGTATTTGAGTAGGCACAAGTGGGGGAAAAAAAAATCATAATCCAGTCTTACCATTAGAAAGCGATGGCCCTGGTGCCATTTTTCAAATTCCAACAGCCTGGCAAATGAATAATACCCAGCAGACTCCTACAGAACATTCTTGGGAAGTTCACATTCTTTTGGAATAATTTAATACAGCTATAGTTCATGAAATTTCTCATACTTATTTAATCCTCATAATACTATAATGATATAGTTTACAGATTGTATCTAAACAGAAAACCCCCCCAACATTTATAATGCTACTGGGTTTTGTCATAGTTTATTTAGAATGGTTTAAGTCAAGTTTTTTCCCAGCTCCAGTTGTGAACCAAAGAAGTAAACACTTTATTTTCACTTGATCAGAGAGAAGATTAAAAATAACAACCTTGATCTACACTGGAATTTCTAAAGTTACATTGATTGTATTTGGTAAACCACATTATAGAAGTCTTGTATTTCCACTGTGTTTGCATGAATAGAAATTTGGGGTCTAATGCAGATATTTACGTGCCTTTTTTCATTTTCATTTTCTGTAACTATTTTATAGCATCTTCTGTTTCCAGATTTTTTTTTTCCCAAAAATTTTGATCTCTGCTTAAGACAAAGGAGACTTAAAACTCTTGCAGGGAACTGACTAGAAATTAATCATTGTGGTGATGTGTTTATTCACTGCTTTTCTGATCCCATATCCCCCCTCCCTCTTTCCTTGCCCCTTGCCCTGACCACTCCCTCGGGCTCTCCCTATTGGTTCCTGTACCCCAACTCCACCCATGTACTGCCACTGCAATCTGACAAAACCCCCCTGTGCCCAGAGCACGAGGTCTCTCTGCCTCTGGGGATCGCTGTGACAAGATGTAACTATTAAAAGATCCTCTTAAAACCTTATGGAGAGACCCTTCTCCCTCCTTCATCATCACTGGTTGTAAGGCTGAGAGCTGCTGGAGTAAAACGGTGGAGCTGTCCGAAATGGACTACGAGAGGGCAACAGTGGCTGCACAGCCCTAAGCAGCTCTGCTGAGCTCTCAGGAAAGCTGTGGCCTGCTAAACTAAACCTAGCATTACAACAAATCATAAAACAATAAACAGTACAGAAGGAAAACTAGAATGCTGCCATTGTGTGATGATCTCTACCCAATCTATACATTATACAACTCCTCCTCTACTTAACATAAATGATCCTGGTACAAATAAATCAGAAATTACTGTACATCTACATGAGTCACAATTGTGGCAATTTCTATCAACTAAGAATCAGTCTGACATAACCATTTTTCAAGGCATGAAACGAGTTATATTTTTTAATACAATAGCAAAGAGGAAATTTAATAGGACTACAATAGCAAAGAAGAAATTTAATAGGACAGAAATTTCTTTCCTTTTGCGATTCTCTCTTAACTCCCACTCATGAGTTGTTTTGCTTCATGCCAGAGAAGAGCTCCTTTTCAGACATACGGCATGTTCCAATTCCTACTGAAGCCTGGTGGATTCGATGGCAGTTAGGTCACGTTCTTAAAATGGGTTCTGAGCAGGCAGCAAAGAGCATGGATCAGCTCCTTATGAACCAGCTTATTGTAGTCTGGTACTTCTGAGCTAACACTTCTCCCCTCACCTTCTCTCAGTCCAATGTCAAGTTGACCATCTGTCTATAAAGGAGAAATCTTTGATATGTATGAGCCACTCAGCTTTTATTCAGCTTTTATTCAGCTTTTTATTCAGCTTGGAAGCATTTTCACATCAGTGTGAAATGCTCTTAGAAAACCTATCATGACAGTTTTATGAATGGAGTCCATTGTAAATTTCAACTTTGAAATAGAATTTATGGACTTTGCTTAATGCTTGAAAAGAGAGTCAGCTGGGACAGGTACCTTGGAAAGTCTCTGTGGTTCATGAATAGTGAGCTCCAAAGTGAGCCAACTTTTGCTTTGCACTTCACAGAAAGATTTTTTCATTTGAAGAGATTTGTTCTCCTTCATAGTGCTGATGAAATAAAGTAAGGAGAAAAAATAAAATAATAAAAGAAAGCAAGCCATTAAAAACTAAAAAGAAAATAAAGTTTCTGCATCAAAATATGCACAAGAAATTAAAGCAACAGCAACAAAAATCAGTAAAAAATACTTAAAATACTTCCTTACTCATAGAGCAATTTTAATTTTCCAGGAAGTTTAAAGAGCTAGAAGTTTATATTGAACTGTACATCATACTACCATGCAACAGGCATTACTTTGTCCTGAAGGTGAAAAAGAATCTAGGAATGAGGAGATTTGCAGACTCTGACACCTTTTGTGGCTGGGTTTTCTTTTGAACTTTAAGGCTTATTAACACCATCCAACAAAAATTTATTTCTAGAAACAACTGATTGATTGCTGCTAATGGCATCTTGAAGATTTTTTTATACCTTAACTACTACTCCTCTGCCTACTTTAGTTGTCTGATCCAAGAGCTTTAATCATTTAACTACACATTTTTCAATGTTAACTCTTCTTTCCTTCATCCCTAAACCCTTCCATACTTTTCCTTTCCATTTCTTTCCAGCTGGCCAAATGATCCCCTTCCTCTACTCATATACTATCACCCCAAACCATCAAACCATTGTGTAATTGGTTATCCCCAATACATCCTTTCTATGTGGGCATTTTGCCTATTTTTGCTGTCATCTGACTTGTGTTTTAGATTTTGCACACTTACTAGCAGACACAAGCTAAGAAAGGTGGTTTGGCTGAGTCAAGAGAATTTGTTTTATTTAGTAGCTCTGCCTTACAGATTTTCTTTTATACAGTCTTTGATCTAAGCTTTTGATACGTTTTATTCTGTTTATAGTCAAATGGTGGCTCAACTAGACAGTCCACTGAATACATGAAAGAGGTGACTAAAGTATCTTTGAGTCCGGCAGCTTCATTTTCTCTCAGTCTCTGGGAATACTGTTTTTGCACAAACTGTTTCACTTTGCTGCTCCTCACATAAACACATCCATTCTGGGACCTAGAACAGGTCAGCTTCTTCCAAATGACCAAAGGGAGCGCTGAGCCATCCTCCCAGGGACATATCTGGAATACGATGAAGGAAAAAAAGTAATTTTTGTCCAGTTTACTCTGAATCTTCTCTACTGTTAAACTAATTCCAGAAAATGTTGTTGTGTTCCAGATTATTTTAGTTTGGAAGAAATATTTTTATTGAAGTAAATTTTTTCTGTATTTTCTCCAGTTAAATAATTTTACAAGACACTGGGTTTCAATAATATTTCTTACATCAGAACCTTTCAATTCTTCAAGCTATCGTATTGCCTCCATCTTAGCTTTTCCCTCAGCTTCACATTACCTTGATAACTTGTCGTACTTCATTATAAATTTAGACGTAGGTTGTCTTTCTAAAGATGTTATCTCAATTATCTTCAACTTTTATAGTGAATTGCTCTAATCTCAAACTCTAACAACACTCTTGGAAGCAGCGATGTGAAGAAAATAGGGAAAAGTGTTTACTAAAAGTGTAAATTATTTCACATATAAAAACAAATTGTTGAAAGGCAACTAATTTTATCAACTGCATAAAAACTCCCCCATTCATCTTTTACTTTGTTTTTCAGCAAATTACATATTGAAAAAAAGCATTTAATAAAAGAAACAAAGATCATTTCTTTTCATGTCATATGAAAGGGCATGCCTTATCTATACCTCTAGTGGTGAGTTGGAAGGAATTCATAATACTGAAGGCTCATACAGCATAAAAACCTGGATAGTGTATCTACTTAAATAATTTATTTTTTTCATCAGCAATAAAGGGATGAAAGCTGGGCCAAGAATGATCAGCACCAGTCTCAAAATGAATATGCATCTCCGTGTCTGCTGGTATGAGATTCTGGAATGGTTTCAGGATCTGGCTGTATGGTAACTAAATGTGCCACTTAGTAAATGAAATTAGTAATTTAATTCTGCAAAAGGACCAAAGAAACTAGTGAAGTTAAATCAATTTTGAATTCGAGCTCCTTAGTCAAAACACAAACATGATTTGATTGAAGCATTTATATTAGCCAGAGCTTTTTGTGAGTGAATTAAATGTAGAATTTCTTTCACTATTAACCCTTCACCACACTGAAAAAGCCTAAGAAATTCAGAACATTTTTTCAGAATGTATGAGGAACATAGTTTTGACCACTGATTTCTTTTCCTAAATATATATTAGGTCTTTTTTTTGTAATCCCAAACATCTGAAATAGTAAATTCTTTCCATAAATCTTAAGATTACCGATCTCTCAACAAGCATATCTCACTTGTTGAAAATGAGAGTGAATCAAGGTGAGTAGCACTGTGAACTTCCAGTCAAGTACTGATTCACACAAAGCATCCTGTCTTAAAATCCAGTAAGAAACATTATTGGCAATTGAGCTTGTAGAATTGCTTTTCAACTGCAAAGACCAAGGTCTGAAGTTCAGTCTAAGGACATGCTTTATTAGTTATAGCTTCTCCTTATTTCGTATATATTTCCTGTCCTAGAAAAGAGGTATTCAGACCAATGACACCCCTGTGTGGAGCTTCAGACAATAAATTCAGGTATATCTTTTTGTTCAGGTTTATCTTTTGTTTAAGATAAATTTATGTCTCTCTCTAAAGCCATGACAGTACAGGTAAGCATCACTTTTAAATGATTGAGGGAATAACAAATAGGGTGATGGGTTTCTTTCAGTTTTAGAGATTGTCATCAAAGGTTGAAAGGGTGAAAAAAAAGTTTTGAATGTGAAGTAAGTTAAGGTAAGCTTCTCACTGGAAAGCACATGGTTAGTTAATTTATTGGTCTTTTTGGATTTACCTGGCCACATGACAAGCTAGGACACACTTGAAAGAAATAAAAATAATCTTGCTTCAGTAATTGCTTTAGCCTGAGAGCTGAAAGTATTCTCATTATGTTTGTAGCCAGAACAAAGCTAGATACAAATGAAACTTAAAAGGGTTTGGTTCAATCAAATACACAGTACCACGTCTGGAGGAAACACTGTGATTTTCATGGCTCCTGAGCTGCTCATATCTTAAAACTTGAATTGGACTCATAAGGAGAATGGTGCTTGATAAGATAACCTATGATTAATAAGGCATTCAAGTGTGTGAATATATTCCTAAATTCCTGTGTGCCACCTTCCCATCAGATTGGCTTTGCCTTCTAAAAGCATTTGGTGCAACAAGAGAACAAGGTCAATTAAACTAGAACAGTCTTTTCTTCTTACTTTTCCAAAAGCTTATTTGAAAAGGAAAATAAGTTTACTGTAACATTTCTAAAGTTATTAAAGCCAGGAAACCATTACCAAAAAATGCAAAGTATTATTCTATTAATTTGGCTTTATCTATTGAAATTATGTTAGCTTTTCATTCTCCTACTTTGTAGTAGAGTAGTCTTTTCAACCCTACTCTGATTCTAGCATCATTTGGAATTTCAATTACTCTTTTTTCTTTAATCATCAGGAATATAATCGGATGCTGGAGTCACATGCTGCCTTATTCTACTGGAAGTGTTCATGTATTTCTTGATTGCTGTAAGAGATGAGACTGCACACAAAGTGAAAGCAGACTAAGGTCATATTACAGAAAAAACCCCACAACTCTATCCCTTATGCTTATCATGTGGTTTGGACTGAACAGAGCACAATGTGACTCTATCTCATAAATAAGCCTATCCTAAGCTGGCAAATTCTGTAGCTCTGAATATGAATGGACTGGTGGCAGCAATCTGGTTTCAAATAACTCCATTCAGATCCTTAGGCAAGTAAGTATGTCTTGGACTTTTGAGCTGGGAATCTTATACCTTCTCAATAGATTTCCAACACTTTCTGGCTTCAGCCAGCATGGAAACAGCCTCTGAGAATTTAACTTACAGATGTGTTCATTAATCAGCTCAACCACTGGCATTTAAAGATCTGCAGATCTCTTTTAAAACTCTGCATAATTATGGCATCCCTAAAGTTTTCTTTCCCTTCCCCTGCAAAAATAATATATAAACAAGCAGCAACTGTCATTTGCAATGTAAACCAATAGTTAACCAAAAGGATGGCTAAAATCTCCACTTTTATTAAATACTGATTAGACAAGCCTTGAGAAAATACTCTCTTGTTTGGCTTTTATTGTGTTGGGTTTTTTCTCTTTCTTTTTTTTTTCTTTTTTAACTTCTGAAAGAAGTGGAAACTTTTGACATTTGCAGTAATATTAGTAAACCTCAATCCTCTTGGTTTTCTATAACATGAAGATTATTCATTCATCTATGACATATATTGCACACTACTGCAAAAATTGCAACGGTTTACTTGGATATTTCCTTGTCTCTGTAATGTCCTTCAGAAAATAAATCACGTAACCACTCAATCCCTAAGATGCCTTCAAGATATTTGCTCCTTTAGCATGGTGTGCACTGAAGTTAAGCTACTTTGAGCAACAAGCCACTGAAGGTTAAATACACTTTCATGTATTTAAGAAAACTTTTATCTAATTTATCTAACAAAACCTTATGTGTTACCTCTAGTAGTCTGGATAAAACAAAAACTCAATAAAATTGCAATTACAAATTTAAATCAAACACAGTTTTTTTTGAAAGGTGAAAACCACATTTTGGGATGATGCATCTGCACAGTAAATTTGTCTTATTGTCAATTGCTAAACACAGCTGGCTCTGTGGCAGGTCTCAACTGGCTTGGTGTATTTAATCTGTGGTGGTTATTTAAAAAGTTTTGCTTCTGACAATATCACATTATGTTTTTTGGGTTACAGAAGGAATGTGGGAAGGTTTATATTTTGCCAGAAAAGGGGTAAATGTTCTGGAGAGGCCAGCGGGCACACGTGAGCAGATAATTCAATATGAGTTTTTTTAAGTGTTGAAGCACTACGTTGCAGGTCAGGAGTACATATCAAAATAAACCAAAGATGTGCTTTCATCCTGTCACTTACCATGTTATGACACCTCATCTTTCCAGTGCCCAACAGCCTTTTGGACATTCTATTTTCCTTTCCCAGTAATGGAGATAAACTGACCTTTATAGGTGTCCAAGAAATCTAAGAAAATTGCAGTGGTGGCTCAAGATAATGTTTCTAATAATTTATTTTTATTTTATATTGTGTACTTAAAAAGAAGGTGTTTTGTAAAAGGCTGAATTGGACTTCTGTAGAAAAGTTTTCTGGTGTCAGTTCCTTTTCTTTTGTTGGTTTGGGTTTTTTTCCTTCTTTGGAAACATGAAATTATTTTACTATGTTATGAAATCTGATTACAGTTTACATATATATTGGGTCTGAACCCTTACTTACGCTGCTTGACTTGGCTGAACACAGCAAGAGAAGCTCTGCATCTCTGTCCGTATTAGCTTTGGTGCTTTTGAGTTTCATTTCATTAACTTCTGCTCTGCTGTGTGACCTTCTGACCTTTTACTTCAAACTGTCAGGAAGAGGTCATCCATGTATGCCCTTCATTTCATTAGATTTTGAATTTTGTTTCTGGGCAGTTCTCTCACCTTGCATAGAAAACACTTAGGTAAACACGCTGTTTAAGGAGATATATTATCACTACCTCAGTGCCTTTCAGTATAAAACTGCATTTGTCTACAAAGTCTCTCTTTTAATTTGTTAAGTTTTTCATCCTTCTTTGTAATTTATGTATTTGAAAGACAAATAATCAACAAAAATATCTTTAAGTTTCTTTAAAAAAAAAGAAAGAGAAATCAGTTCAGATGATCCAAAAAGGATGAAGTTATTTGTGGATTTTGTATTTACTGTGTAATTGTTGATAATGTTTCTATGCTTGTTTCACTTGGAACCCCTACAACATCTGTCCAACCCAACATCTCTATACACTTTGGAAACCATTCTGTGAAAATGTGTCAAAACTTGCATTCTCAAGCGAAAAGTTAGATTTATACAAGTGTGTGAAACAACCCATTTGGAAAATCACACAGTTTTGCCACAACCTTATATTTACAATGTGAAAAGAAACCTCACTTCCCTTGCCTTACTACAGCACAGTTATACTGACTAATACAGCTATCGACTGAAATGGCTTCTTTCTCTTTATCTGAGCAAACCTAGCACATGACAGCCAGATAAAAACCAGAATTAAGCTGCTGGCTCTCTGGCTGGTTACTGATTGCCTTCAAGCTCTTGGCTTCTGACTGCTTTCACTTTTTTCCTTAATGCCTCAGTTAAAGCAATTTCACTTTGTTTTTCTTCTGATCATTCCAGTGTTGGATTCTACCTAAAAAGTCTCCACATACAAGCCACACATAGTTGATAATAGGAGAAAGGAAAGCACATAATGTATGTGAAGTCTGGAGGCAGCTTTTCTCTCCACACAGAAAATTAAGAGACAACATGGTCCTCCATGCACGAGGTCTGATAAGCAAAAGCTTGTTTCTAAGTTGACCATAGTCTGATCCCTCATTTTGCCTCTACCTCTGCTGTGGAAGCAGAGCTGAAATGCAGAAACCCCATCTTTTTCTATTTTATTATTTTATTTTATTTTATCTTAATTTTTTTTACCCACAGGTTGTTTCCCTGATCCAAACACTCTCTGTCTACCTAGAAGTGCCTTGGCTTCCCACCCAGCCATACAAGTGCTCGTGCTGGCACAAGGGAGGCAAAGGGGGGAATTTCCTTTTGGTTGACTTTGATTAACTTAAGCAAGTTGTGATGCTGGAGCCATATGGGAACCATATTGGAGTGATGCCACACACAGGATGAAATCCTCTTGGTTTGGGCACCAGTACAGAGAGTTCTGACTTCTGAGATATTCGCTCCAGGACATCAAGTCTCCCTGAGCTCCTGCCTGCTATGGCCAATGTTGCTGATGTGGAGCCAACAAAGAAATGCGAGTGTTTTTGCCCTGCCCAGCTCTGTCTGGAGCCAGTCTGCCCTTTATCTGTTCTCATACTAACATATACATAGTGTTTAAAAAAATAAATAAATAAAAGCAAACTAAAAAACCCAGAAAACCACCGAACAACCAACCTGGTTTGGTATTCATAGTGTGGACAGGATTATTTTATTGATTTCAGGATTCCTTGGTCACTTTGAGAAAATAATATCTGAAAATTTACACTTAGAATAAAAGCATTGGAAGTTCTCTCTGTAAGGCTAGAGATATACAGATATAGAGGGAAAATAGGGTGCTAAGAGAGGATGGGGTCTTACAGTTAGTTTAGGTCCCTAGAAAATTAATTTTTCTAGCCAAAATCCAGAAGCATAAAGGAGAATGACAGTGATTTTACCCAAACCCACCACAGTAAACAATTTTAGAGACTCACTTTATTCTCATGCTAGCTTTCAATAAAATTTATCACAGATAAGATTTTCAAAACTTTTGCCTCAATCCAGAAAACACAGATTGTTTAAACATCAATTATTTAAGATGCTTTAATTAAGAAGAGTTCAAACATACTGTATTGAGGGAAAGCTTAGAAATGGTTTATGTGTATATTTTAAAATGTCAGAGAAAATAACATCTGGAGGAGGTAATGGCTGAAAAAAATTTGAATGCATTTCTAAGTCAATATATGAGCATAAAATTTTAGTTCAATATATTCTGTAATAGACTAACCAGGCTATATACACACATGTATTCCTATAAAAATCTATATATTTAGCCACTTAGGCCATAAAACACATTTTAAAAATATATACAAGTCTCTAAAAAATTTGACAGTTAAGTACAAGCTGCATTATGTCAGCACAGGGCTTGAGGTCAATTGGAACTCTCCAGTACTTTTTAAGTGAAAAAAATCAGGCTCTTTCTGAGATTCCAGCAGTTTTTAGCAACCATCAGAAAGAAACCTGGCATACTATCTGCAAGATTATTGATACAATCTGGGGAAAGATAAGACCCCATTCTTGAAAGAATTCCTACAACTTCTTCCACTTTCAGTAGCCCTTAATAATACCTAATACTAGCTCTCTGCTTGCCAGAATATTTTAGCATCAGTACTGGCAATTATTTTGAAGCTCTCAATAGGGATATAGCCATTTATTTGGAGCTTTGTAAATCTAAAGTAAATTACCTTGATTTCTGGACTAGTTTTCACCTGAAAACTCAACTGCATTAATAGTTATCATCATTTATGCCTTAGCTGCTTAATTTGAAATAAAGTATAGTGTAAATCCACCTAATAAAGAAATATATAAGGACTTGCTTACAGGCTGGTGACCTGACACTGGTGGGGCTCTGCAGGGCTCCATCCTCAGCCCAGTTCTCTTCAATATCTTCATTAATAACTTGGACACAGGACTCAGAGGAGTACTAAGGAAGTTTACCAGTGCCATTAAACTGGGAGGAGCTCTTGACTCCCTTGAGGGCAGAGAGGTCCTGAAGAGACACCTCAACAAATTAGAGAGATGGGCAATCACCAACCATATGAAGTTCAACCAGGGAAAGTTCTGGATTCTGCACCTGCGATGGGGCAACCCTGGTTCTGTGCATAGACTGGGGAACAAGAGGCTGGAGAGCAGCTGTGGAAAGACACCTGGGAGTTCTGGTCAGTGGAAAGCTGAACATGAGCCAGCAGTGCCCTGGCAGCCAGGAGGGCCAACCCTGTCCTGGGGGGCATCAGGCACAGCATCACCAGCCGGGTAAGGGAGGGGATTGTCCGGCTCTGCTCTGCACTGGGGCAGCCTCAGCTTGAGTGCTGGGGGCAGTTCTGGGCACCACAATATAAAAAAAAAAGACATTCAGCTATTAGAGAGTGTGCAAAGGAGGCCACAAGGATGGTGAAGGGTCTGGAGGGGAATCCTTAGGAGCTGATGTCACTTGATTTGTTCAGTCTGGAAAAGAGAAGACTAGGGGGAGATCTCATTGTGATTTTCAACATCCCCATGAGGGACAGCTGGGAGGAAGGTACTCATCTGTTCACTCTCATGACCAGAGACAGGACTCAAAGGAATGTCAAGGAGCTGAGTGAGGGGTGGTTTGGATCAGATATCAGGAAAAGGTTTTTCACCCAGAAGGTGGCTGAGCACTGGAACAGGCTCCCCAATCACAGCAGCAAGCCTGACAGAGTTCAAGAAGCATTTGAACAATGCTCTCAGGCCCGTGGTGTGATTCTTGGGCTGTCGTGCACAGGGTTCCATTCTGATGGATCCCTTCCAACTCAGCATATTCTATGGTTCTATGATTTTATGATTCTATGGCTTTCACATCAGATTGGAGAAGATATTTGACAGCATTTTCACAATTAAAGCCACCTTAGACTGGGTGTTACCCAGTACACAGTACTTGGACTAGCACAGTATTTGGCATTTCTCATCTGCATTAGACCTGAACACACAATCAGTGTTAAAAGTGAATTGAATCCATGGAATCAAATGAGATTATTTCTCCTCTCCCATGTATATGCTGCTACATAATTGGTGCGTGGAATCTCTCACTGCTCTGCAGAGTAGTCTCTGAGATCTAATATTTGTGAATTTGCCAGATTCCCTTCTCTGGAAAAAATGGTTTGTGAGTACAATAGAGCTTTCACAGCATGGCACAAAAACTAACTCATGCAGCAGGAAAAGCCTCAGTGCAGCCAGTTAAATTTCTGGAACTAAGTATTTAGCACAAACAACACCTGAAGAATATCACCATGAAGGTAGAACAAATCTTTTGTAAACTTCTGAGGCAAAAGCTGGCACAATTTACTTTTCTAACTGTTCTTTTTCTTATTCCTTAGCTTCTAGCACTCTGTTGTTGTTTGAGGATCTATGCGTCACAAGGTTGGTTTTATTGCTTCATTTCTTTTGTAATTTCCTATCTATGTAATGTCCTTTGCTGCCCTCTGACTGCCCTCAATCTGTCAGACCGGCTTTGCCTCAGCGTCAGGTGAGACACATTATCTATGACGTGGCAAGTTCTGGAACAGCTGTAGAGGAGTGACTAACAAGACCATGGGTTTGTGCATCAATTTTTCAAGATACCCTCTTTTAGCAAAACCTAGTCCTTAGTTTGAAAAGAAGCGTTGTGTCAAGAGGTGGTAGTTGCTTTATGTGTGGAGAAACATCAACCAGCACAGATAAAAGTAATTCATTTACATTTTAAGGTGTCCCTAGACCAGCTTCTCTTGCAGGGATGACAGCCTTGGTTATAGGGTAACACACACCAAGTTTCTCCTTCTCCTTCTTTACTAAAGTGAAGTTTTTGCAGCAGTTTCTGGCCTCTGTCCTAAAACCTTCTAGATCTTTCTGAGACTTGTTCTGGGATCATCAAGGACCTCTCTGTGTTATAGAAAATGAAAGAACTTTTGAACTTGAAATGCATTATTGTGGAAGGTATCTCATGCTGGCTTGTAAGTCACTGCATCACTGTAATTTAGTGAATATGGAATGTTTACATCATCTCCCTTTAAAAAGATACTCATGGAAATTATGATGAAAACACTATCAGCTGCTTCTTTAAAATAGTCCATTTATTTTCATTGTAATTATCACAAATACTCAACAGCACATCATGGTACTCCTTACTAAGGATACTTGATAGTATGAAAAATGCAATCCTCTTATTCTTTTCCCTTCCCTCTTACAGCCTTTTCGATTGAGAGCTGTGGAGAAAAAAAAAAGGGGTGGGAAAAGGTGGGACAGATAGTAGTGAACTGTTTTCATGCAATACAACTCTTATCTTTATCTGCTATCAGGATGTTCACGGTGATAAAGGATTACTCTGGTGTTTTGGCCTTCCATGATCATGTAGGAAAGCACACTGTTCAAGACTGAGCAGCTAGATCTCACAGTTGCCACTGGTCATCCAAACCCTGTGGCACAGTTTGCAGAACACATGTTAGTGATGCACCTAAAAGTCTTTAATGTGCTAACTGCAGAAGCAGACAGAAAGCACAGTTATTGTACAGAGCTGGGAATATTTTCTGCATATTTTGAATATGTAGTCTTTTTGCAGTCAGAAAACCTTACTAACCTTGTGTTTTCTAAAATATTCGACATTTATGTTTAGTTACACTTGAGGCTAAGTTTTTTGGATGATTTTGAGAGGTTTGTTGTTTGTTGGGATTTTTTACTGAGGACAAAGGGAAGTTTGTAAGACAGGTTTATTGACTGTCTAGAGTACTTTATATTCAAGTTTCTCTTGTCACCTACACAAGTAATCACATATGTTTTTAGCTTACTTTCAATGCTTTCAGCCAGACTGATGTCTGGATTTTTATTTCACAGAGTGTCTGGGCTGTTGCTGAGAGGATTCAGAGCTCCACTGAGCATTCCCTACTTCTAAGCAGAACACATACACAACACATGCTTCACACTTCTGTCAAGAATCAGAACTTCCCTGCATTCTGCCATGCTGCATTTTTCCTACTCCCCTAAAGCATAAAGGGATGTCCTACCAGCCTTTCTTATCTGCCTGTGAAACTAACTTTCTTCATGCCACAGCATTGACATCTGGTTTGGAGGATATGCTGTGATTGTATTGTAAAAGCTAATTTTTACTGCATTACATCTCCTGGTTTTAATTGACAGTTTCTATAAATGATGCTTCTTCCATGTCAGGCTAGGTAAAAATTCAGAGACATGGCTCATTTGAATACATTCTCCTGGACTGGACGCTCAGCAACTGCTGCTCTTTTTCATATGTGCATTTTGGAGGGGTGGCATTTTTGTTGTTGCCTTGGTCATGTTTCTATGTTGGGTTTTTTTTCTGGATTTCTCATTAAGCCTCATGTTAATGCTCTGCTCAGAAAGCAATGCTGAATAGCCTTTTTAAAACAAAAGTGTTCAACAAAGACTGAAGCAAGAATCTGTAATTCTTTTGGGCAGCAACACAGTAAAAAGTAAAGAAATATTTTTTGGCACATACTGAGTGAAGAGAGGCTGAAGGTAGGGTTATTTTGGAAGCATTGTCTAGCTAAGCTTTAGACATGCAGGCCTCAGTGTCCTTGGAATAGTTCTGCTTTATTCTTTCTCTAGTACCTCTAGTGCTTATATCAACTTTTTGGTGATGTAGATGCTGCAGTGGCCACTACAGACTTTACACATACTCTGAAACTAACTATTTCTGAATTCTGAGCAATATAAATATGCCTGAGAGCACACACAGTATGAGCATAGACTATAGGAAACACAAATGAGAACATCTGTAACAGCTTGGGGGTAATAAAGAAGCAAGAAGAGATAGACTTCAGTAAGGTTTTTGACAGGGTATCACAAAACAGCCCTGCAGTCAGATTATAGCCAAGAAGGATATGGACTAGATAGGTGGACTGCAGGGTAGGTGAAAAACTGCTTGGGTTGCTGGATTTGGGTTTATGTCAATTCTTTGAAATCTCTCACTTCAGCTCCACATAATTTCAGAGCTGAAGTACGTTAATATAAAACAACGAGCTACCGTTTAAAATCTGACTGGTGCTGAGCTACAAATAACGTTCCTAAGGGGTTGGTATAGTGCCTATACTGTTTAATTTATCCACTGAAAACCTGGAGAGTGGGACAGGAACACAACCTCACCTCCTTCACAAGTGGCACCTTGTGGGGTAGTGTCAAACACCAGCAGGAAAGAGCTTCCCTTCAGAGGAAAGGCACCTTGGCAAGCTAAAATGATTGACCCAGAGAAGTGGCAGGAGTTTCAACAAAAGCACGTGTGAAACCCAATACACAGGCAGAGACCCTGTTGAAGCTCTGTCCTCAGAAACTTCCAAAACATGTTTTTTTAAAATCTAACCTCCAATTTAGCCATCCTGCAAGTAAGAGGCTGGATTAGAAACCTCTGCAATTCTCTCCAACTAATTTTTTTCTGTTTCTGTGAGTCTAACATTTTCTTAGAGAAAACCCCAAAGCAAGAAATTATAAGAGCTTGAGAAGAAGTTAAGTGAAAAATAATCATAGAAATAGCACCAGTATCACATTAAAGATTTGGGTAGAGATTACTCTTCTTCTTTTGGTAAATCAAACTATTACTGGTGCCTATTCATATGTCCTGTTGAAGCACTGTTTATTAAGTGACTCTGTATTAAGTTAGAAGAGAGTACTAGAGGAATATTTTATCCCTGTGATTATGTCAGGAGGGACTGTTGGATGATCTCAGTTGCATTCTGATAAAGGAAGATGCCTTGAATCTCTTCTGATCTTTTCTTGTGACATAGTTGTAGCTTTTGGTCTTTTATACTGGTCTTGAGTTTGAAGGCATGGCTATGCAAATGTCCTTCTTGCAATCCCCCACTTCAATGGCTGTTATAAAGTTCTTCTCTGCCATAGAGGTTTGGTTTCTGCATCAGAGCTTTGCTCTCTGACTAAGTAATCCTGTGGTGTCTAACTATGAGCCATCCATGGTGCCTTTTGACATTTCCTGTATCCTGTATTTCTATAATTTCTAAATTATTTTTGCTTTTAGAGGCATAAGAAAATTATTCTGTGGGTTCACTTAGGAGTACATATTACAGACTAAAACTTGCTTTATTTTGTATAAAATAGAGGCTTTTCCCTTGTTCTTGCTTTGTTATTTTTAGAAGTAAGGAGCATTCCCGTGCAGTGTGCCAGTGTGTTGGCAGATACTGAGCTAATGATGTGAAGTGCTTCTGCATAGTGAAGGGTGAAGAATAGCAGGCTAAGCTTTCAACCCTCTCCCTCACCCCTAAATAGAAAACAGCAGTGCTTTGTATATGCTGTGAGCTGAGAGTTAGACTGCTTCTTTGGTGAAGAAAAACTGGTGGAAATGGCCAAATGACAGCTCGCCCTGTAGCACAGAGCCAATGCAAATAGCTGGAGACAATACTGCAGGGCAAAGCCAGTGATACCTGGCAGTAACCTGCTAGTCTGGCAATCCAAAGCTACTGAAATAGCTTCAAGTTTCTTCCAGGTCACGAGTTAAAGGGTTCTTAGAGCTGCTCCAGGGTTTATAAAAGGAAATAAATTGCACAAGTATGTTGTTCCAATGCAAACAGCCATGCTGAGCCATCCTTCCCAGTGGGTAATTGGTGCAGCACAAGTACAGATTTGGAACATCAGTATCTACTTTCCTAAACTGCCTTTTAAAATCTGAGTTTGGACCCATATAGAGGGGGAAATACACACAAGAGGGATGGTGGATTATATTGCTATTTTTATAACTGTCATAATTTATGCTTATCTAATTTTTCTCCAGTCAAGGTATCTTGCATGAAATTCCCCTTTTCTGTATTCTCTGAGCTGAATAAAATAGTTAAAGAGGTAAATAGGTTCAAAGAACTTTGTCCCAAATTGGTATGTATGAAAAGGCAAGCAGATGTCACAGGGGATATGATCAAGGGAGTTTTTGGTTCTGCTATCACTACTGGAATAGAGAGGCAGCCTTAATATAAAAAGCATTTAAACATGTATTCAAACATATATGTATATATATATATATAGATATGAATTTTAAATATGTATGTTGACATATGGAAGGGCACACACATGACAACTGTGACCCTCAGTTGCAGAAAAAATACATAAGCAAAATTAAATAACTTGTCTCTTACCATAAAATTTCTGTTCACTGCTGTCTAGCATGGTGACAGAGATTTTCCTAATTCCCTGTGATTTTGCAGAATGATCAAATGCAAAGGTGACCATTAGAGCTAAAAGATTCTCTGGACCTAAATCAATGCTCCTGTAAATATCCCCAGGACTGCAACATTTTGTAGGTAAAGTGACATAATTCATACTTCCAGTGGATTCTTATGGTTTCAGTCTACATGACTTGTTAAAAAATTTCAAAACAAATCTCAAATGATTTTATAGCATTTTGGACCAAAGATGTGTTCATTATTATATCATCATGATAAAATATCTGTTAAAACGTGTGATTCTGTTGACCAAAAGCAGACAGTATAGAGCCCTATGACAGACACTGAAGTTGGAACTAATTGCCCAACATTCCTTTTGCAGTGACTGGAAAGAAATGGAATAAAAACCCAACTCATGTCATCCAAATATGGGGGTCAAAGATAAATCAGCCTAAGTTTTTCCTACAGGTATGAATTTCTCTTCACTGACTGTGAAAGGAGCATAGGCTAATCAGCTCACGTGGGCATATACCTTGCAAATCAAATGGTAAGAATTACACCTGAATGCAGCCTAAGTTAACCTCCACTGGATTTGGAGTGCTTTAACTCCAAAATCAAGTAGGACACCCTAAGCTCATTTGCAATTTTAGTTAAGTCACCTTGAACCTCCCACTCCTGTCATTGACTGTCTATATCTGAAAGCAGAGAAGATTTAGCAAGTTTTCCATACAGGCATTCACCTCACTCTTGCTCCTTCTCCTCCTCTATAAATGCAGATATTTCTCATTCATTATCCTCTCTAGTCTTCCTTGTCTTTGAGGGACCTTGGTCTTTTCAGTCTTCTGAGGTGAGAATCCATTTCCTTGCCCACTCTTTTCCTTATTATTTATTTTCAGTAGTGTTGTAGCTGCTGAGCCAGTGATTGTGATGGCTGAGGGGCCAAGGAGCCCTGAAATAGCAGGGGTCTGCTGGTGGACCGATTTCGAGGTTTAAGAACATGCCCTGACCTCATGGTGAGAAAAGAGAAGCCTCTCCTGCCAGTCTTTGTGCTGCTCTGCAGACTTGGTTTGTCTGAATGGCTTGTACCCCTGGATGCCTCCAGACCTTCCCCATTGGCTCCCTTACCCTAGTCCCACCTTTGTACCGCCCCCGTGCCCTCAGATCATTGGTCCTGATGCTCGCCCCGCTCCTGTACATAAACCCCTGACCCTGGATGGTCCGCTCTCTTTGGTTTCTGGATTCCCTTTGGGGTGGTGTGCAATAAACCATCCTCTGTGGAATGCCTTGCGGGAGAGCCCTCCTGACTCTTTGCTTCTGGTAACGCTGAGCAATCCGGCTTGAGTGTGTGGTGAGAGTCCGTGCCCACGGCCGCGCGGGTGAGAGGAGCAAGCTTGCTGGAGCGCTGTACTGCACCCACCGGAACGATCCCATTGCCAGGGACATTTCAGGGAAACGCAGCTACCCTTCACGAACCCACATACAGTGCGTTACGGTAGTCTTTGGTTAAGTGGTGGATTTGACAGTGTTGAGCTTATGATTGGACTTGATGGTCTTACAGATCTTTTCCAACCTTAATGATACTATAATTTTGTTCTCTCTGTATTTTTTGTATATTTTTTTTCTGCAAATAGAAATTGAGCTGCATACTATGAATGTACAAATTGTATTAATTGTTCCTTCTTTTGCTTGATCCTGTTTCTGCCAATTTCATATGTTCTGTGCTGCCTTTTCTCAATCATATTGGCAGTCAGGATGATGATCTGCGTGGTCATTGCCATCTGATCACCTCATCTGGCCAATGTCAATGTGGTCATGTTCCTCCCATATAAAAAAATCTAGGATATCTCTGTTTCCTACCAATCTTCAGCTAAAGGTTTTGTCCAGACATTCATCATCTTGCACTTCTATTATAAATATCCTTTGTTCAGCTTGGGTAAATGTAGTCTTGCACACCAAACCAGATGTGACAGCTTTTGCACTGTCACATCCATTTTGCCGTACTTGTGACCTCCCTTGCCACATGGAATGCCACAATAACTTGCCTTCAGTTTAAGGGTAGTTTTGTCATCTCATAATTCATATTGAAGCACCATGTGCTGGTTTGGACAAATTTGGAGGAAAATATCCTCTGATAGAAGGCAGGTTACAACCACCTTCCCCCACCAGGTTCGGGAAAAAAGAAATTTTCCTTGGAGGAAAGAGATAAAAACTATTTATTTAACGAACACATAGGAAAAGGATAATAATGCTAAATCATAAAACCTCTCGCTGTGGAGAGAAACCTGGGAAAATTTCAGAGTCCTTCTGTAGGTGTGGTCTCTCTCCTCCTCCTCAGAGCTGGGTCGTAGGCCCACCTCTGGGGCCTCAGTGGAAAATTCTCCCAGTGTGGTCTGATGTTGCAACAGTCGGGAAGAGAAGGGAAAAACCGAGGTCCCAGGAAAACAAAGTTCAACTCTCTGTCTCCCTCCAGAGAAGAGGAGCCGAAAGCTGGCTGAAAAGCAAGCATTGTGTTTCCTCCGCTCTTGCTGCCTCAGCAGGAGCAGAATGCAGAGGAGTGTGTATCCGTGTCCTTGAACTACTGTTTTGAAAAGTTCTCATGGTTTTTTCTCTCTCCCCTCTCTCGGGCTCAGTTTAAAGGCACAGAAAAGCACAAAATTAATTTCTGGGCGTAGGGCAGCAATAGGGGATACACGTCATAAAGTCACCCCAAGACACACCAGCTTCATCTCCAATCTTATTAGTGCTTTCCACCACCTATTTTTCAAACTTTGTGAGTTTGAGGCATGTGACTTTTGATGTTTTTCCCCATCTTACCCTTGGTTTCATTTAACAGTCACATAGCCGTTGTGTCATTTCCCTCAAAATCCTTTCTTTAACACTTTTTCCACAACAGAGAAGGAAACCAGAAGTTTGTAAATTGGTGATATGCTGTGGTGAATTTTTTCTCGTGACTTTCTCACAGTCCTTGATTTTTATGACAGCATTTATTGTTTCCGATACTGGATTCAAGTCAGAACTCTCCTGATACAGAGAAATAATTTTGGTGTCGGTCTTCAGTAGTCTATTGAGAAAAAAAGACCAAAATTTAAAATATATTTGTAATACAGTTGTGCTGTTCATGCGTTTTACCATCATTCTTGTCCATTATTAAACTAATATTTGGGCCTGTGAGCTGCCCAGTAAAGATTTCAGCATGAGAGGAATGTAATTAGATTGTGTGCCTCTAGATCCATGCTGTCATGAGTAAAATTTTTATTAACACCAATGGCTGGATGGTACAGAAGGTAATATGACAAATATAAAAAACTGATTGCTAAAATGTATTATCGAATGTAGTACCTTCTGTAAGATTTATCACCACAATGCACCAGAAATATTCTGTTGTCACTGTCATCTCCAAATATTTTTCTGGCATTTCTGCAAAATACATGTTCTGTGACTCTGATCACTGCATGCTACTGCTATTTAGACACTTAATAAGTCAATAGGAGTTGAGATAAGTACCAAGGGACTATCAGTGGCTGTGTTTGGCTGGAATCGTATTGAGGTCTATGAAACTTTAGTTTTCACTCACTAAGGATCTAGCAGACAGTCTGCAAAAACCAAGAGTTTCATGCTGGCTCCTTTACAAGTGTAGCAGTTCAAACAGAGTCTGGCAGTGGATTAATAATGTGACTCATGGATGTGACAGTCGCTGGGACCTTGCTGTAGTCATAACCAGACTGGAATGTGAGAACTGTAAATCATAAAATTGTCTGAAAATACATGAAACCTTACTGACCCGATGATAGAAAAACAGTTTAAAGTTGTGACATCCCCCTTGCTTCTTTTATCAGGTTTATAAGATTTAAAGGGAAAGTTCAGGGTGAGAAGAAATTAGTGATGAGATGGGCTTTTATTTTTGCTATGTGTAGACAATAATTTTAAATGTACATTGCTCATAAATCTTATTCAAATCTGTATGCTTTCATATACTCATATTAAAATTCACAAGGTTTAAGAACTGTTGTACCCAGAGGGATCATAAAGTACATACACTTTTTTCACATAAAAAATGGAATAAATCTCCAAGCTGCATTTTTTCCAATTCATCTTTTTTCATTATATTTTATTTTTTGAGAGCTCAATATACTTTAATTTTTTTGAGAACTTACAGTCTATTGATACAAAAAGACACACAGTTCACTGCATGATAACTGGTGTGAGCTAGCATGCAGTGAACTTATGTGTTCCAAGTGAAGAAAACTGTAAAACATAAAAATAGTTCTTTAGATAGCATAGTAACATACTTGTCAGTGTCTGGCATTGATTATGTGTTTCTTAATTCTGTGTTTTCAGTGTGTCCCTTCACTTTTCACAATATCTACATATTTCTAAGGCGGATTTTTCTTCGTGGGGTCCCTTTCCAACTATGGTGTTCTCTAAATGAAAGTAGATTTTCATAACAACTAATTTTTTATGACTAAATATCCCACAGAAATCATCCTGGTTGTGCTTGCTTCAAGTTAAGTAATTCAGCCCCGAGCAATGGCTGTAGCAGTCCAAGGCCTATCTCAGCCAGACAAACTTTCTTAAGCTCAGAACTTCTGCCTGGCCTTTCAGGTGTAGGGGGAAGGGACCACCAATTTATGACAATGCTAGCAATAGTTCTCTTCTTTTTTAACATCAGTCAGAACAGTTAATCTGCTGGCAAGAAAAGCATTTTCTAAATGTTTGCTATGTTTCTGTATACGTAGAGAACTGCCATCCGAATGTAGTATCTCTTAAAAGATTTCCCAATTGCAAACGCTCTTTGGGAATTAGATCACTTGATTCTGTAAATAATAAAAGCTTACCCTGACTTGAAGATCTACCTGGATTTGAGGGCTGAAAAAAAAGATTGATATCCTAAAGATAACTGCGGAAGCAAATTCCTATCAGATTTAGCCATAAAAGATCTCCACAGGGAAAGAGGGCTCAAGACACACATCTGCTTAGAACAAGAGATCCTGTCATTTCTAAAATTCAATGACTTACAAATCCCTGAGTGTTTCAGCTAGAAAAAAACCCAAAAATGCTGATATCAGTCTCTTTATTACATGTAAAATTTTTGAAAAGAAGCAATAATTATTTATATGGTTTTAGCTTTCAAATGAGCTCATCCATATATCTCTGCACACCAGTCATAATTTCCTTATTATGAGAGGATACAAACGCGGTTCTTAAAATACCCATTTAATTTTAAACTGTAAGTTAACTAAACATTTTCTTTACTGTGAGGGTGGTGAGGCACTGGAACAAGCTGTCCAGAAAACTTGGGGATGATGCCATTTCTTTTAGTGTTCAAGTCTACATTGGAGGGGGCTTTGAGCAACCTGGTCTAGTGGAAGGTGTCTCTGCCCATGGCAGCAGGGTTGTAATGAGATGATCTTTAAAGTCCCTTCCAACCCAAAACATTCTATGATTCTGTGGCTGCAATTTGGAAGCAGTAGGTTAAATTTATCTTTGAGTTAAATATAAGTTTGGATGGCAAGTTTACATTTGCCTAAGCAATTTTTTAAAACATAAAAATTATTTTCAATATCGAAATAAATGAGGATGGAGGCTGAAGGGGAAGAGCTATGTCTACTGCTAAGGCAATGTGTTAGAAAGTTAACAAAGCACCTATCCCCAGCAGGTTTGCCTGCACTCAGTGCTACAAAACTTCTCCAAATAAGTGAATGGAGTACAGCCTAAAGTTGTTTTGTGGGGGGGACAGCAGAATTAGGTTGAATTTATGTTTACCACAGAAGAAATGAATGTTTCCAAAACAGTTTGGCCTCAGAAATTGCATGTGACCAAGGTACTAATGTGATTCTTTCAATTTGAGTTGTGACTAAATAGTATCTACCCTGGGAATCTCTTTGTACATAGCCAAGAGGTAAGAAAAGCACTTCCAGGAGAAGCAGAAAACTTTGTGTTGTTAAGTATCTGTATCTATGCACAAAACCAAATATATCTAGACTAAATCTGTCATTCATGTCTGTAATTGGCAGTATAATTATAAAATGTATGCACATACAATCTGATGAATTTATGTGAATCTGAAAATTTAGCAATACATTTGACTTTTTTGTCACCTCAGATATTCGAGGAATACAAGGACTTCAATATTCAAGTCCAAGTAGATACTAATTTGTAAGAGAGGCATTCATTTATTTCAGTAAGGTCTAGGAAATTATCTTAATATACTCTGAAATAAACTTTGATTACTTTCTTCTCTGAGAGAATTTAACCTACAGCTGATTGATAACAAGAGAGGCTGCAGGAGTCTATGGGGTCAGATTTCATGATTGTGTTTGGAGAGTTCTGATTCCCTCATCACAATAATCTGTTTTGGCTTAGTGTTGACAAGCAGCATCATCTTGATTGTCACCAAAGCTGTTGCACAGCTCTCAAGCCTGGGAAGAGAAAGACTAGTATTTTAAAACATATATGGTAATCATTTCTATTGGAAGGTTAATGCCCTCTTCATTTGTTTTCACAAAATAAATACCAAGTTTCTTCAATTTCCAGTCTACTCACTCAATCACATTCTGGCTAAAACACTGCAAAATTAGTTTCATGTGAGTGGAATTACCTCTAGGGGATTAATTGCTCAAAACAGATGTAGAAGATCTCCCCAGCCTGACTTGTTGTTGCTGTTCTGCATCAAAATCCTGTCAAGAGGAGCTGGCTGAGGTTGCCCTTTGCAAGGGATGCTCAGCTCTCAGCCTTCAGGCCCTGTGGATGTTAGAAGAATGACAGGAGACAGACAATGTCTGAAGAGAAACTTGACTGGTTTTTCATACTATAGCAAATACCCAGATGATCCCAGAACTGTCTGTCACCATTCAGCTTCCTTAAGGCTACAATTTATCCTATGGCGTTGTTGACATTTGTGGGATATAAGTACATGGTGAAAAATAAAAATAGCACCTTTTTTTTTTCTAGACCAAAGGAAATGGAAAGTCAAAGATTACATCTGAATACTTGTGAAACTTGAGAGTCAGATAAAATACTTTAAAAAATCACTACTTCCCACCTTCTTGCCTATGATCTGTCCTTTCCTAGAACCATTTTTAGGAAACAGATACACATGATAGAACTTGGTGCTATAGTTGAGTCTCTGCTGAGAGCTGGGAGGTGAAAGAGGGAACAGGAAAAGCCATTCTTTCTTAATTAAATATTTCATCTAGGACAGAGCTGAATACAGTTTTACAGCTTTTACCTCTGTTGGAATAAAAGGATATTTCACGAGCAACATTTCAAAATAAAATCCTTCATCTTTTTTTCTATTTTTTTCTTTTTTTTTCTTTTAATGAATCAAAAATCAAATATTCTCAAAGCCTTGTTCATAACCTTAATTAAACACTTACATTCCTAGATTTTTCGTTACCTAATGTAACATGCCAAGTATAGATATATTACTTGACTGGATTTGTTTGGGAAGCAAGAATAAATTTCTATAAGAATAGTTGACTAAGAAGGTTCATGCAAGGAATTTTAGCAGTTTTCTTTTGTTCATTTGTAGGTTTTTCGTTGACTTGGGTTTTTTCAATCTTATTCTTTGAGTAATAGCCTTCACAGTGCTTGTCAATAAATGTGCAGAGTGATTTGGGAAACACCCTAAATAGGAATGATTTTATTTCTCACCATACTTTTTTAGATATTAGTGCTCATGAGTGCATTAAAAATTTAAGCCCTGTCTTTAAAAAAAATTTCTCTACTAGTTAAACAATTCAAAACTAGTCTTCTTCAAAACAAAGACCCTAGCTTATCCCATTAGTTGCAGTGGAATGTCACAGTGATGCAAATCATTATATGTAATTATGATTTATATTGTTATTTGCCATCTCCATTCTTGCTGTTTAATGGCCCAGTCCTTATAAATTAGCCTGAATAGGCCTTGATAAATTCAATTAGTATTTGTCCTTAGCATGCTACAGCTTTAATTTCTCTTCCATATAAGCAGCAAATCATTTTTTCACCAACTCTGTGTAACAGAACGTCTTAGATTATCTCCCTACCAAGTTTAAAAGAGTTTGTCATTTATACATATCCCAAGAAAAGCTAGAGCTGTTATAATTAATGCTAAAATAAAGAATATTGGAAAGGCTTTAAAAGTCCCTATTTCAGGTTTAAATTAATCTCTTTTATGCAAAAGACTAAAAGGAAACCTTTCTGGAAGAAATTATTCCTATTGTGCATCCTTTGCATCTTTTCTAAAGCATCTGGGTTTTATCACTAAAGCCAGAAAATCAGAACAGCACTTCTTTTCTGTAACATCTCATTAGCTTTTTCTAGATGAGCAGAAGACCTTGCCACTATCATTCACACACAGAGGTTTTTTGTTTTCTTATTTGTTTGAACCATTCTTTAATGTTTAGAAGCTCTAGCTCCTGGAGAAAAAGAAAAAAAGAAAAAGAAAAAAAAAAGAAAAAGAAAAAAAGAAAAAAAAAAGAAAAAGAAAAAAAAAAAAAAAAAAAAAAAAAAAAAAAAAAAAAAAAAAAAAAAAAAAAAAAAAAAAAAAAAAAAAAAAAAAAAAAAAAAAAAAAAAAAAAAAAAAAAAGAAAAAGAAAAAAAGAAAAAAAAAAGAAAAAGAAAGAGAAAAAGAAAAAGAAAAAAAGAAAAAGAAAAAGAAACCCTTCTTTTTTTCAAAACTTATGGCAACCCACTCAGATACCTAATGTCTCAAAATAATAAAACAAAAAATAAATCTAAGACTGCATAGCCAGTCTTAATGCTAGTTTGGTCCTTTTGTTAAAGGCATAGGCATTGGACTTCAGCTTCTATGCAGTCTTGTGAAGTTACAAGTCATGATATAATTTCTACAGAAGAATTAGGAAGCCAGTTACTGGGCATGAGAATAGAGCACTTCCTTGAAAATTTTTATACAGTGGATGTGGGCGCTGGAAGTGCCAACTGAAGACACTTTTTACTTCATTAAATGATATTTTGTATCTTTTTTTTTTTTCCAGTGCTCTGCAGCATGACTTTTCTTCTACTTCCTTCACCCATCTGTTTTTCATATAAAAGAGATCCACTAGATAATATACTAAGCTATTTTAGTTTTACAGGAGTTTGGAGACGTTTTTAGCTATGCTAATCCTTCTTGTTTGTGTCTGTCCAGTTTTTGTCAGATCTAGTTCTCTTCTAATTTAATTTTTAAAGGAAAGCTCATGTGAAAATGACTGGGTTTGACTTGTAAAATATTTTCAGCACTTTTTAGAGTAGCTCCAGCTATATGCTGGTGTATTTTGCAGCTCACTAGGCAACCAGCTGGCTAGAAGCCTATGTTATGCATGGGATATCTGAAAGATGCCCTTCACCAGGATCCTCATTTAGTGTATTTACACGAGGATTTAGAGTTCTTGCCTGCACTTCAGACACTGATTCAGTCACCTTCTGTAAAATAAATATCACCATTCTTTGTGTTATTTCTGAGCTCCAGGCTAGAGCATGTACCACTATAGACATGCCTTCAAAAATAAAAAGTGAAATGGCTTTGGCTGGAGACTGCACTCCTTAACTGAGGCAGCAGCAGTGTGTAAGGGAAAAGAGACAAATGCTGGTTTGCCCCTTTTTACTCTACAGGTTTGTGAAAGGCAAATGCCACTGCCCAGACCAAGCAGTCTGCATGTAATGAAATTTATAAACATGGATGTCCCTTACTTTCTTTGTACATGATTAATAATTAGGGGTTAGAATATGCCTTGCTTTTAGTCAGTCAAATATTATTCATTCAGTTCCAGTCACCAGGCTTCAAATCACTAAGGAAATAAAGTGTAATGTAGTGTGGGCAGTTCAAATTTAGTGATACACAAAAAGAAATAAACAGGAGAAAACAAATATAAGAACACTAGCTACTAAGTTTTGTTATTCTGCAAGAAAAGCCTAACAAACCAGATGATTAAGCTTTTTTTAAAAAAAATATTCATATCAACTCAGGCTTTTGTCTCCAATCTGTTCTTAAATTTTCCATGCAATTCCTCTTGCATAATAAAATAAAAATAGTAATAATTTTAAACAGAGCTTATTCTGGTGAGAGGCTGTTTATTAAGCAGATTTACTGCTGTGGAGCAGTATATTTTTTCACTCTTTAGCTTCCTGGAGAAAACTAACCAGATTTTTTTTCTGGGGCAGACTGAGTCTTTTTGAATGTGCCACAGCTTTGATTACTTTGTTTTATTGAGGACATGGGCTGTAGAAGAAATCCAGAAGGCTTTAATTATACCTTGTATATTTTATTCTTAGGAAAACACTAGTGGGTACTAAAATAGAAAAGAGTTAACATATACACATTTCCATGCCAATTCTGGGGGATAAGAGCTGGCTACATTTCCTGGAAGTCTTAGGACAAAGAAGCTTCTATTATTCTCCTAAAAGGACATTTCATAAAACACTGACAAAATTGTGGGTTGAAACTCTAAGATTCATGTTATGTAGGAGCTTGGACTAGACAAGAACACTCCTTCTCACTTTAAATAATACATAGTTGAGGCAAATATGGCTTATATTATACAACTGTGCTCACATCAGAAAAGTTATGAAGCTCAAAGATTGAACCATACTAGAGAAAATGCAACAGTACAGTCAGTACAATGTCTCCTACATCTGAATGAGGATGTCAGTTCAAGTAGTGTTCTTGCATGAACATAAATATGGAAGCTACTGCAGACTGATGATGTATACTAAAAGTTAAAGATGTGCTCATGCTCAGCAAAAAATTAAGGGGAAGAGGGTTTTGAGATCCCATTTCACCCGTGAGGGGCAGAGCTGCACAACTGACCTGTGAGGACAGTGTGGCTGTGGGAGTGTGGTGTCACACCAGCGAGCACCGTCCCATCATGAGGGTGGGACAGCTTAGATGCAGCGCCCTAAGGACAGAGTTTGTGTTTCCTGTTCATGAGAAGTTCTGGATGACAGTAACTCCCATGGGACAGAGCAGGCATGCTCCAAGAGGCACAGAGATCCCTCCCCCTCTGAGGGATGTGCACCAGGACTAGAGCACAAGGTAGCATTAATATCTAGCTAATACTGACATGAAACAAAACTGGCCTTATTTACC
The DNA here is from genome assembly GCF_000738735.6 of Corvus cornix cornix. Lineage (NCBI taxonomy): Eukaryota > Metazoa > Chordata > Aves > Passeriformes > Corvidae > Corvus > Corvus cornix. Next base: position 9,688,516 of record NC_047057.1, on the reverse strand, counting down.
TGTAGGACATGATCACTAGTAGAAGCACCAGCTTGGATGCCAGTTTTGACACTCCACTTGTAGAAAGTGCCTGGAGGAATAACACCACACATATCTGAACCCTAAATTATTTAGTGTTGTTTTTAAGAAAGATTCTTTCCTTGAGTTATCCCGGTTTAGAGGTGACATTTAGGGGTAAAGGAAAATAGCTGCATTAGACCTTCTGCAGGCTGAGTATATGAAACTCAGATTAAAAAAAAAAATTACTAAAATATATGAACAACTTTAATCTTAAATGTCATGGATACCCACAGCAAAGTATACCATGTCATTGCCCTAAGTTTCCTTTAAATCTTATGAATATGGTAAAAGAAGTGGCACAATTTAAACTTGAGCAGAAAAGGTGGAAACTCATGACAGCTGAGCTCACCTGAATGCTTGGCATTTTTTCAGGCTGTACTGAGAAGCCAAGAGCCTGCAGGAGGACTTGATATATGGGAAAGCATTGATAGATAGCAAGTAACTCCTGGCTGTGGTGAAATAAACGATGTACTTGTGCAATGTGAAATTAGAGACAGTAAATGGTAGCTTCTGATGTCTTAAATGAAGTTCAAAGTACAATGAAATCATGTTACCTTTACAATATATATACCTAAAATACCGTTATTGGAACAATGTATTATGTTCAAGTACAACTGTATATAATATATAATAATGTATATAGTATATAATAAGATATTAATAAAGTAAAAAGTGCTCACTCGAATGTGTGTAATGTAAATGTATGTAATTCTTTGCACAGCTAACTTCCTGAACTAATATTAAATGAATTTTTTTATTCTTTAGGAATTTTCAGAGGTTTAAATGCTTTCCTTCTTTTGCTTCAAAGTATAAACTGACTTCTTTCTTTTGTTCTCTGTCAGTACTCCCCCTCTGCCCCCCTTGACAGGATCAGAAGTCTCTGTTGTCTAGGGCACTAGCTCAGAGAAAACCCACAGTCAGGTTCCTGCAGAGGCAGTGTTGATACATCATTAATCTGTCACTTTAGCTGATGAAAATGAAACACAGAAAGTGGCAAAGAGCAAATGCTCTGGGTATAAGACAGATTGTTCCACAAGTGTTCTTGTACAGACAGAGTGAACATTACAGCTACCCCGGACTAAGTTGTGTACATCAGTGTTGTCTTCTGAAGAAGATCATGTGTGAGAATAATTGCTTATTCGCTGGTCTAGAGGAAGAACAAGAGAAGGATTCAAGAGATAAACCAGTGTGGACTGTGCAAGGCACAGGTTCAAATGCCCCCCGCATGTGAGACCTTAGCTCAACTGGATCCTCTTTCTTTATATTCTTTTTTCTACTACAACTTTCCTCTTTATACCAGGAAGATATTTTTAGCAAATTATTTTGGAAAAAAATCCCCAAACCACCCAATTTCTAAATTCTAACTTGTTAAATTTCCACAAGTTTACATTTTCTTGTAAAAAAGCTTCTGTTGAAAACTTCCCTGACACATATATGACAGTCTGTGAATTACAGAAGATCACACTTTCTAACTTATTTTTCTGGATTCACCAAGAAAATGATGAGTCAAACAGTGTAAGCAGGGTGTCATCTACAGACATTGTTTGCTTTCTTTTGAACAAGGATGAATTTCCACTATTGGGAAGTAAAGACTTCAGTGTACCTGTTGCAGACTCAGGTGCTTACCTCCTTTGGCTGTTGTATGGCGCATCACGTGCAGCAATTCACATAGCAGGGGTTTAGAGCAGCAGAAGAAGTGATACCCTCTTCTTGGGAGACAGGCTGTTGTTTCAGCTCATCTGAACCTGCCTTAGAAGAAAACACAGACACAGAATCACATCTACTGAGATTTTTTCTTCCTCTACTTCTGTAATGTAAAAGAGAGCACCTGTTTGGGTAGTGGGTAGAGTTATATTGATTCTGGGTAGATCTTCATAGTGTTTCTTGGTTTACTTATCTTCTTTATGATGGTGCTGTTGCTGTATGATTGGAATGGATAAATGATTCTTCAGCTGGAAAACATTTCAAAATAACCTGTGACTCAAATACATAAAACTCAATATTTCTTAAATGAAGACTACAGGAGGATGTTCTGGCTTTTTGGGGCTCTTGAGAAGCAAAGTTCTAGTGAAAGGCCTTTGACTCTTTTTTTTTTCTTTCTTTAAATATCTTTAAAACTATTTTTTTTTAAATATCAAAATTTTGTTTGACTGTTGAGCTTTTGATTTCAGCAAATGTTGTACCCAGCATGAGGCAAACACAATAAGAACAGATTAAAGTATTTCCATCTGCTTAGATAATTTACTGGTGATTGAATGGTAAAAAAAGTCATTTTATCCAGACACTTGGGAATTACAACATAATTTTAATGCAGTCATAGGAAAAATCACTGCAAAATTGTATTGGTTTATTGCTACTGGCTTAATATAAGATTCAAAGCAATCTTGCCTTATTTCCTTGTCAACTGCAATGTCTTGGACAACTTTGAAAAGTGTCTATTTTATTAAATACTCACAAGAGACATTTATAGACCTGCTTTTATGTTTGCAATTCATATTGAACTGGAATTGTTTGGTGATTCTGGGAAAGGCAAATTGCCTCTAAACCAAAAACTTTATAATTCCTGAATGGCCTCCATTATTGAAACTTTGTGTTCTGTTATGCTGAAGGGTAGTAAAACTAGATTTCTGCAAAAACAGCTGCTTCTTTTATCTGAAAATTGATGGCTTGCCTGTACTACTTGTAAGTTTTCAAGAATGATTCACAATTCATGTCAGAATTGTTGGACCACTGAGCACATGAGTTATTGAACCAAGTTCTTGGTAAACTAATTTTGACTGTATGAATATGGTAGTGGGTTTTTTTAAGAAGAAAATTTGCATATATTTGGAATGTAATTTTCATATATGCAAACACTTGTTATTAAACTTACATCTGATTATATTTTCTATTCTCTGTTGAGCTAAACCCTGTTTTGAAACTTGATTTCCATAGCAATTTCTCTTGAAAGAACCAAAAATTTCTAAATACCTGGCTAGTTATTGAAAAATTCAATGCAGACCAGAAAGTTTCTTTTATTGAACATTTACTTAAAAATAAAGGATTAATTAAGATCTGCCTTACACTTCTGGTAGATCTCCCAGCACTTTGTATCCAAGTAGAAAGGAAGGTCAGGGACGCAAACAGGACCTTGGTCATGAAATATACAGTAACAAAGTTACTAATTTTCTTAGCACACTATTGTCAACAGAAATACAAAGTCAGCAGCACCTTAAGACAAACTCAGCTGGGGAGAAGTAAACCTCCTGAAGAAATACTGCATGGTTACATTTGCAGAGTTTGCAACACCATCCATTTTTTCAAACAGAGATACTAACACAACCCCATCTCATCTTTAAATAAAATCAGGACTTAGTTCTGAATTTGTTATCAAAGACTGTAAAAATATTTGATAGTATTTTTTTATGGAAAATGGTCTGTTAAATAAAATTTTATTGTTTCATTCAGTTGCTCTATTTAGAAATGTTTTCCTTTTTTTTAATATTTTGAAACTAAATAAAATATTAGTTTCATTTTAAACATGAATAAAATCTTTTGGCACTGACTACTACAGTGTAAAGAAAAAATGATAAAATTCTACATACGTGATTTATTGGGACTTTGTATCCACTCCTAACCAGAAAATGGCATTAAAGCTTAATTAGAGTTATTAAAGAGCTGATGGTTTAAACATTCAGTCCAAAATCTGTTGGTTTTTTATGTGTTTTGTAACAAAATTATATGTATATGTTCTATTAAATATTTTTTCTTTAAGGATTTGGTAAATTCAGTATCTAGGAAAAAAGATGATGGTAATTTGCGCCATTCTATTTTTGTTATAAAAAATTGAAGAAATAAGGATTTTTTTCTTTGTGGTAGTGCCTTTTGAAAAAGGGAGATTGAGAAACTTATATCAGCAAACCCCACATTTCTACAGGCCCAAATCCAATTTTAGATACCAATAAGAAGATGATCACTGGCAGTAGTAGGAGTTACATGCAGAGCAGATCTTGATTGCATCCCTATAAATTCTACAACAGAAAGAACATAAAGGATTTTTGCACAGTATTTAAATGCCTATCCTTAACTACATGAACTGAGGTCAGTTTCCAGCTTTTAAAGGAACCTTTCTTATTATAGAGGTATCTGAAGGAAGATGGTATAGCTTCCTTTGCCCCCTTCAACTTCTTAATAAATTAGAGCTTTAAAGACATACACAAACTGGCCAGAAATCCAGTCTACACCATGCATTCTCTCTGAGCCAGTGAATTTTTCACTCCTGGATATATAGTGGCTCAACTTTGGCAAGCAGAATAGCCAGTGTACATTTTTATCTACTCTTCTTCATATGTGAGAAGTACCTATAGCCATATATTGCAATGAGACACGGGAAGGTAGATTATCTTAAAGCTCTGACTTTCTATGCACTGCTCTAACCACTGGTGGGGAAGGGGGAAAAAAAGAGGTTTTTTTAAGAGAAATAAAGATGTTTAACAAAAGCACATTAATCTGTTTCAGACTCTGAATCTTCGTAAGACAGGGGCACCTAACTGGGAGAGTGTCAGATGTAGCCCTCTGTAGCATTCCACATTGTCTAGCTGAGGCACCATGTGCACCACTTGTGGACTATGTTGTGGCAAATCTTGCTCTCATATAATACATGGGAAGAGCTGGAGAATGGTGTAAAACAGATGGTGAGGCCTCACAGGAGGTTCTGGTCACAGGTACAACAGACCTTGGTGCCAGCAACATGGGTCATACACACTGTGCCTCAAATCCATGTTTCTTTTTGAACCTAGCCTTAAGTCTGATCTTAAGGATCTGAAGAGCTAGATCCAACAAAATAATCTGATAATTAACAGCAGAAGTCAGATTCGGTCCCATCAAGAAGGACAAGTGCTCCTTCATTTATAAAACCGCCCCATTTCCCACTCTGATCATCTGAAAATAGTGGTCTTTAGTAAAAGAAATATCTAAAACATGTCTGGATCATTGTCCACTGCAACCCAGGACAATCAAGTAATCAGCCTTCCGTGCCGGGCCCTCAGAGAGCCGAAACCAGTGTAACTTCTGTAGATATATAATTTCTAATAGGGGTTAAGGATATGGCTTGCTGGTTTTACCCCAAAATAACAGATATTCTATAGAAATACATTTACACTATTCAAAAACATAGCAGAATGTGATTTTGTTTATTTAATCTGAAGCAATTTAACAAACTGACCCAAAGAAAGTATTTCAAATACTGCGACTTGTAAATGTCAGTGGTTGAGGTTTTTTAAAGAAACAATAAGACAGATGATGTGTTAGATTAACCTGAGCTAGGAAAATAGAGACATAGCCAAAATTACAGACAAAGACTAATATCTGTGCAAGGAAACATGCTGAAAACAAACTAAGTTTGACCTCTGGTAATGCTAGCAGCTGGCCTATACATGAGTGCAACCTCAGACCTGTTCTCTTTAAATTGTTTTTTAAGGGTCCATTTTGTTGGACTGTTTCCGATAAATTAAGTCTTGGGTGAGTTTGCTGCTGTTTCCTTTTTTTCTCTAAGGAAAACCTTCAGACCAATCTACTGAGAAACAAAATGAAAGTTCATCCTGTGGCCTGTTACTGTATAAGTTTTCATAAGAAAGAAATTTATGCTAGGCCCAAAATGTTAAAAGTAGGGAATTAGCACATTTGCTGTGGATTCTTGTCCTGCAGTAAAATTTTCTTAGCCAACTATTTAAACCTATTTTTTTCTTTCACTGGTACAATTTTGCATATATTTTGTCACCATATTATGGTTGCTTTTCAATATTGCAGCCTATTCTCAACTGCTGGCTGCTACCTTGGGCTGTAGTTCCCTGCCCCTTTTATGTGCCATGTAGTGAAGTGAGATAGGGAATTACTTCTGTCTATGGTATGGGATTTTTTTTGGTTTTTTGGGTTTTTTTCTGGAGTCAGTGTTTATTTCAGTGTATCTGTGTGACTGAGGGATGTAAAAAATCACAAGCATAGATGAGCAGACAAAACTCTCTTAAAATGGTCAGTTCTGCAGCAAAATATGTATGTGCTATTACACTCTTATAGACCTTAGAGCAACATGACTATCAAAAAGTCAGTGAGAAATAGATTTGATGAGATTAATTAATAAAAAAAAGAGCATCAGGATTTTATCTAACTGGAGATTTGGTGAGGATGGAGCAGTAGTGCTAAGTCAGGAGCACTCAGATGAGATGCTCTCAGATTGTGTCTCCCTTCCAAAATCCTATGCAAGATACAGGTACTTGCATGCACTTTGAAAACAATAATTGAAATCTGATTGAGAAGTCCTGGTCTAAGAGTGAATGTCTTGTCTCTAGACATGAACTATGACCTCTCAGGAATATTTAGATAATACAATATTTACACTAAAGTTTTTGCAGGTGAATCATCAATTTTGATCCCCAGCAGAGCGATATTGGTCTGAAGATTTGCGTGTGTGGAACCAATTTCTAAAAGCTTTTACGTAAGGGTCCACAATTGGGCGTGCAACGGCAAGGCCTAGCTGATCTACTGACCTAGGGGAGAAGGTACATATGTGTTTTATTTATGTGTTTTATTGCCAACAGATCTAGCGTGGATACCTGCCTGACCTGACAAACATCAATCACCTCTGAGAAAATGAGGCCCAGCGAGAGGAAAAAGGACCCAGTCACCATCCAGCCCTCGTGGCCAAGGCAGGAGCAGGTGTAGGACTGGCAGGAACATGGCTGTGACCTGAGGGCTTGTGGAGGCAGGCTGGCAACTGCCTCGTGTCCTACTGCATCTGCCATCACGTTGTTGTGTTCCTGCTGACCTTCTCCAGTTATTCCCTGTTCCATGCTTCCAGAGAGACATTTGGCGGTGTTGGGGTCCGTGTTTCTGGCTGGTGGACTCCCTCCTGTCTGGGCGGCGCGGCCTCTGAGCTCCAGCCATGGGAGCTTTGGAACAGTAGCCATTTACTGCCAAGTGCAGAAGAAGAAGCAGCTCTCTCTCTCTGGGAACATTGGACACTATCTTTTTGTTTTCCTATGCTATAAGTCTCTTTGTCGGTGGCATGGTTGTTCTTGGTGGTTTTTGTTGGTTGTGATCTGTATGCCATGTGTTTTGTCCTGTGGCCGGCAGGTGGCCAGTGGTGGTTTTGGTGGGGTGGTGCAGACTGTTTTAACATTAGAATACATGAACCCTTTCCATAAAAAACAAAAAAGGGGGAGATGTGGAATTTAAGTAAAACCTTATAAAATGAAGGCCTTGTTGCCTTTGTAAAATTATGGCTCAGGCCTGTTACTTCAGCTAGAGAAGGACTGTGAGAAAAGTCTGTGAGAAGAAAAACAATTAGTTTTTACCCATGAGAATGTAGTATCGACAGAAGCATGAAAGTTAAACAATAGAATGAGAAAAACAGCAACATATCCGCACCTGTTATTTTTCTGAATGCTTGAATGCTTATGCTATAGGTAGTCAATGGTAGTATATTATGGGTAATAACAGCCAGTGAGTCTATTGTGGTAGTTTATCAGCCAATGAATCTGTAACATGAGTGATAACACACAAAAGGTGCATAAAAGAGGCTGCTTTGTTTAATAAACGGCTTTTTAGCCCTTGAAAGAGGCACTGTCCGTGTGTGTCATGGCCACCCCAACAGCACAAAGAACGTAGAGCTCATTCAAATCTAGTATATTGTACATCTGTAAAAATTTATTCTTTAAAAATTTATCTCACTTTTTGTGTATGTTTACAACAGTACATCAGCTTCACACCATGTTTAAATGAGTATGACAGAGCTCAAATGTGATGTGGCATTCATGAGCTTTCATACACCTCTCACACCTCATGACTTTTCTTGAAACTGCAGCATTTCTTATTTTGAATTACAAGAGTCTAAGGACATGGCAATCTAACAAATTCTCTTAATATGTTGCAACACTGTCATGCAATATGAATGCCTTATTACAAATAAATATTAAAATTATTGCTACAAAAGAGGAATAAAGAAATGTGCTAATCTATTTCTTTAAGAAAATCAAGGCAACATTCAAGACAGCTCCCTAAGCATTGAACACGTGTGAGGCAGGGACCTCCATCCTAGAACGTTGTATATGAAGTAGAAAAAAGTGGCTTTTAATTGTATAGTTTAATATTTTTACAGCACCTTTCATCTTCTGCCAGAAGACTTTTAAAACTGGTATAAAAATATGTGAGATTGGATGCTCTTGGCATGAATATTTAGGACTCCTGGATTATGTTTCTGCAGCTGGACAGCCAGGGACAAATAATTTCTCTGATCAGGGATTTTATGACACCAATAAAATTGATTAATAATAACACTCCACTTCTTTGCAAAATGATAAATATATTGACAAAACATGAAGCCTAATATCTAGGTTATTATTTATTTAGTTTCTGCCTCCATGTGTCCTTGGTATAAAAGCACCCTTAAATTCCTCTAAATAACAGAAGGAATTGAAAGGTGTCAGAGGAAGTTTCAAGGAGTCCGGAAAGAGGCAAAACATTTTTTTCTTGAGCAAGGTTTTTTAATGCTGCCTAAATTACCTCAGTGAGCAAGAATTTAGGTTTAAACCCAAAGATAGAATCTCTAACACTGCAGGTTTCTCAATCCCTATGGGTTACAGTTTCTTTTATACTGAAAGAGTCTCTTTAGGAAAATAGTTTATTATCATTACTCAGAGGTAGAATGATTCATGATCATGTACTCTGCTTTCCAGAGGACTTTTGCCTTTATGCAGTAACTAGGTAGTTGTTCACTGAATGTTTTCTGGTCTTGTTTAATACCCTCATTCAAATTTTGATCAAGTTTTATGTTGTTAATCAGTCACAGCTGTGTTTTATCAATTTATTTGTTAAAGATTCACTCTCAAGCAAACATACAGCTATTCCCTAACAGTGACCCATCAAGAGATTACAGTCAATGCCTCTTTAAAGTATTAAAAAAAAATAAAAAGCAAAATGCTTAATGAAAGAAAATGATAATTTTTATCTGCTTGCTGAAGATAGGAAGAAAGCAGTCTTGATGCCCATTTGAGAGCAATTAGAGTGGTTTGGAGGCTATCCCACAGCAGTAATTTACAGCTTACACAGAACTATGGCATAGCTGCCAGGAAGGATCCTGAATTATCTGACTTTGCAAACCTTAGATGTGACAGCACTGAGCCAGCACTGAGCCATATTCTGCATTTAGGCAGAGATCCCAAACAACTGCTGTGTGCCTGTGTACCTGACCATGCTCCAGCACATATCAGATCGTCATTGAGAATAAGAAAACTTTGTACTAATTACCATTTTCACAAATTATGTTTAACCACCTTGTATCCTCAAAAGGTAGCACGTGGATCCACTTTCAAACTCTTTCAGTGGGGTGATAAACATCCCTGCTTTTAGATTACATTTGTAGAACTCTTATACCTGTTATTAAAAAAAAAAAAATAAAATAAATATTGTTAGCTCAGTTGTAAGAGTTTGTGGTTTTTTAGAGAAAGCTAAGATCTGCATCATTCTATTCATGCTTACCAAATGCATTGTCTTTCAGTCAACAATTTTACAACTCAATTTAAAAATAGTTCTGTTAAAATGCTTTAAATGTCACTGTGCTTTTATCTCTCTTTATTTTTCAACTTCAAACCTTTTAAAGCATCTATTATCTGAATTTATGGGATTAATTACCCATCTTACATGTCTGTACAGGTTTTGTGATACAGACTGCCTAATCACCTCTTTCATGGTAGTTCCTAACATTTTTTGTATTGTGTGTGGAGAACAGGCTGGTTTTTATTATATTTCCCTATTCCATATCACTATCTAAACACATTATAGAGTGTTATAAACAACTATCTTTTCCCAAGCATAGGCTTAGATACAAATACTATACCTTACATCCTTCCTATTTTAGCAGAAAATTTAGGGACTGGTGTCTAAAATGTATTTTCCCAAGCATGATCTTGCAGAGGCACAAAAGATACCTGCTATTTTTTTTAATAGCCTCTCTACAGTCAGAGATCTTCTTTAATGCTGATGTTGTACCAGAACAGAAATGAACACATTACAAGGCTTTTAAAATATTGTTCATCTCCTCTTACCTATAGAACCTCCACCGTTGATCCTGCTCTGAGAAACGAGACAGACATAATTTAATTTAATAGGAAGTATCCCTTAAGCCTCTCATTCCTAGAAACTCCCACTTCATTCCATTTTTCATATTCAAATCAAAAGAAATATTTTAAATTTCTGCTTTTTTTTTTTTTTCTTTTTTTATTATGATCCACAGGTCTTTTATATCTTCCCATTCCAAAAGTGTGTCTTATGCATAATGCTGAAAATCATATTATTTTCATTCTTTTCAGGAGACTCATCATGTCTTATTTCATTACTTACAGTACAGTATGACAGCATATACGAGATCAGCAGATGTGGCTAGACTTTTAACTCTCCATTTATCCTCTGAGAACCAAATTCTGAAAGCTGATTAATTTTTCAAGATTCCTGAAATATCTGGATTTAGACCATGTGTATCCATCTGAATATGTGGAAAATCAGTTACCATAAATGTAACCTACTAATCTGATACATTTTTGCCCCTGGGTTTTTTTTTTTTTATTTCATTGCGGCTGTTATTTCAACTACTTACTTAAACACACTGAAGATGGGGATAAATACAGTGAAAGTATTGTGAAAGGCTGTTTCTATGATTATGCAGGTCAAATGGAACTGAAGCTCATTGGTGACCCTGATTCCACCATAAAAATAATGAAAACTTTGTAAAATATACATTTAGCTTATGCTATGACATTCATGTCTAGAAAGGGGGATTTGATCAGTTAATATGAAAACTACCAGGGTAGTTCCATTAATCACATTTTGTTTCTTCTGCAGATCTGAATGTAAACAGTTGAGCAAGTGTGAGTTTGGAAAATGTGTTTATTATGTTATCCTTTTAACCTCATGAACTGTTTAGTATATTTAATGTAGAATTGCATCAATCACTCTTTCTAGACAAGACTCTGCACAGATACTTTTCATTCCTGAGAAATCACATGAATAAAGTAAGAGGAAATAATCAGTAAGTAAACCAAGAAAATCTAGATAAAATTTTTTTTGCTACTTTTAATTTTCCCCTGGGGTGGTAAATCACTGCTGTCCTACAGCAGGGTAAGGTAGATTGCCCTGAGGAATGAACAGTGGCTCAACAACATTGTAAAAGTGGGATGGGGGTTAGAGGGCAGCTACAGAGAGGACAGTGCTGAGCTGGATGGGCAATGCATCCAATATGCCCAGTGGCCCAGCCCTACAGGCAGGAGTAGACTATGAACCTCCCATCATCACAGTCACAAACCTTACCAGGAGATGGGACATTAAACTTTCAAACCTCCCCAGGCAAGAATGAGTTTTAACCACCTCCTCTTCTTCTGGTCTTTAACGTACTAAGTAGCGAAATCTTCTATCAAGCAGGGAAGCACATACTACACTAAACTTACCTAAGAAGAGGCAGTAAACTTATTCAATAAGAGTCAGAGTAGGTGAGAGAGTTTGCTGGATTCTGGGGTTTGGCAGAACTTGGCAGCTCAGATCTATCCCTTACTTCATACATGTTCTTTGAGAAGGGACAGAGCATGCAGTCAGAGGAAAGGAATTGAATAGAGAGCTCTCTTGATGTACTCTGTTATATAGAAGAGATCACACCTGGGTCTTGGCCATCTAAGTGGAAATGTTCCCACCTATGGCTTTTATACAGAAAAAAAAAATTGCAGGTAATCTCAAAGCATTTTCTGATTTTTCTATAAATTGCTTAACAGTAAGACTTTTTTGAACCTTAGGTTGTTTCAATGCAAGCAATTCAACAGTGAGTACAGTGTATGTACCATCAAAAGTTTATCTGCCTGTGGTTTCCCCCAAAGCAAAGATGAGCTGCCAGGTCACTGCTGCCATCAGTGAACCCCCCTGGGTTTGTCCCCTGCATAAGTGGTGGCTAGGTGGAAACTAAAACAACATCAAGGCATTTCTTTCCTGCCAATCAGAGGCCACAAGTGTCATCCCCACACAACCAGGACGAGTACTGAACTCACCATCAATTTTTTGGTGACACAATATTCTGACGGCTGCTACCTATTCAGGATTTGGTTGCTTTTCTCAATCTATGGAAAGGCATGACCTGTTGTAATGCTGGTGACTGGCTCTACATCCTCTCTCGTATCACAGGTAACATGGTTGCACTATTATTCCCCATTCAGTAACTTACCTTTGTTTATAAATTAACCTCATTATGTAGGAATGTAAGCTATTTTGGGATACATTGAGGCTAAGAGACTGCTCTAAGTCTGTTTCCCTTTAGAGTTAGCACACAGTGAACTACAATGAACAAGCTCATGAGCTTCATCTTTCACCTGGCAGATGCTCTCCATGCTATGTGAAAAGTGATTCATTAAACTTGTCACAAAGGGCAAACCTCAGAGTAATTTTACTTAAAATCTTTGTTCTCTAGTTTATTATACACCAAGTAGGAACAGGCAAAATTGTTTTATTTTATCACCTTAGTCATACACCACAGTTTGGCAACTGAGATGCTTATCTCAGTATGGAGAGCATTTTGGTCTGTTTAGTCAAGCCAGAAAGGAGACGGATGAAGACATGAAAAAGGAAAAATAAATAAGTCAATAGGAGAAGTGTGAAATAGGTCAGCATTTTAATGAATGAGTGTATATATAGTGCATATAATGCATAAAAATTGTGGATATTTGATACCTTCCGGTAAAGGATTATATGTGCTTCATTTAGGAAATCTCCTAAATCAGCCAACATTTACAATGTTTCTGAGCCAGATAAGACTGTCAGAACTGACATCCAGGGCTGAAGCAAAGTCCAGAGCCTTTTACCAGATGATCATCAGTAATTTATTTCTCAGGCAAGAATTACACAAAGTGAGACAGCCATAGGCTAATTTTTCGGTATGGGGACCCTGCCTACCTTCAGCACCATTGGAAATCCTGAGCTGGACAGTTCATCCAGGAATACACATACATACTTATACATCACAGGATGGATCTATGCCAGATGAATTTGTCAGAGTTCATTTTAAAACTCATATGCACTTGTGGTCAGAATCCTACAGCAATGCATCCTATGAGTTAATTGCGTGCATCGTGAAAATGTACTTCTTTCAAACCTTCTACCTTATAATCCTGAGAAATAACAACTTCTCTCTATAACTACTGCCCAGTACAGATCATGACTTTACAAACCCCTGTAATTTCTACAGTCCACTGCTTTCATAGGTGGACTTTCATCTCTGTAGTCCAATGCTTATAACAGCCCTTCATGGCTTATGCAAATCTCCAGTTTGGAAATATTTTTTTGTTAATGAATTTGCACTAATTGAATGCCCGACTAATTGTTGGCTTAATTAAATGGAGACACCTTCCATGAATCACAGTATTTGTTTGCAGGAGTGAAAAAATCAGTACCAAGTGTGTGGAAAAATTTCCCTGTGGATATACAAATTTTATTCAGAAAATGGAGCTTGGCTGCACTAACCTGATTAGCACTGATGGTTATGTAACTAGTACAGGTGGTAAGAAAACATCATACATCAACACAACCAGATCAATATGTATTTATTTATGTATCAGTCCACAGAAACTGTGGAGATAACTTGAGAATGCCCACAGCACCCAGTCCTCTTTTCTGTATTAACTGCTCAAGGTTCTTATTCATACAACTCCAAGCAGCTGTATTTTACTAGATGCTAAACTAAGCCCATAATAACCACTAGGTGGCATTTGTTAGCTGCAAATGAATTAAATTCAACTAGCTCTGAAGGAAGACTGGAGGGAAAGGATTTATCTACTAATAACTGTCATGTGGACGGTTTTAGGTGAACAATACTGTTATTTAGGGTGGGGGAAAAAAGTTTGAATTAGGGCTAAAATTAAATCCAGAACATCAGAGACACAAAAGAGAAGAGTCTTGTGGAAGCGATAAGCACAGCTAGCCCTAAAGCAAAATTCTTGGCAAGGAAAAAAATACATTTGAACCTGACTGACAGGCAAACAAGAATCTTCCCACTGCTTCTCACAGGTAAGAGTTATTTCATTTTCCTGTCACAGAAGTTGCATTCCTTCTTGTCCAAACAGTTCAAAGCCCTGCCCTCATCTCCTGCAGCCCTTCATATCACCAGGATCCTAAGGCATTCTGTGGGATCTTGGTCCCAGTCTCCCCCCACAGAGCAGCATCTCTGCATCTGCAATCCAGAGCTCCCACCCTGAGTGACCTGAAAGCCACCAGCCATTGACCATTGCAGCCATGCCCATCTCTGGACACTTGCCCTGCTCATCTGGACCCCAGCTCACTGACCTGCCGTCCTGATTGGGCTTTGCCATGTCCTTGCCATGCCCTGCCCACTTCTTTCAGGCTCTGTCCAACCCCAGTTCCCCTGACCAGATCTTACCCTGCCCCACATGCAGGAAGATATCCCAGCCTGGCTCTAGTCAGTTGAATTGTTCTATGCAAGTAGGGTACTTGAAACAGAAAAGGTTACAAAATACATGCTTTTATTTATTAAAAAATCTAGAATAAAACATCTGAGGCTATTCATAACAAACCTCTGTTGGAACCTGAAAAAAATGCTTAAAACCTCCCTTTGGGGAGAGCTGCCCCACCCTGCAGTCCAGACTGTTGGGGTGCAGTGCAGGGGACGGTCTGACTGGGACATATGACGCAAAGCACTGAGGGGCATTTCCAAGTCTCTCTGTGTTTTTTTTTTTTTTTTTGTTTTCAGCCAAAGGGTTTTCAGCTGTCAGGTGTTCTCTCTTTCCAACAAAAATAAAAGATTAAATTGTCTGCAGAAAACAAGCACCTTCCAAAAAATGTCCTTCTAAAGAAAACCCAATATCCTGTTGGAAAACAGCTTCAGTGGAGAACAACCAACAAGTACTTCGTGTGGTTTTGTCCCAAGGCCAGTTGCTTCCCTTAAAACTTAACCCACTTTTAGAGAGCCACTTGCTGCTTCAGGGTAAGAGGAAAAAATAGAATTCATGTTCCAATGGTCACTGAAAGGAGAGTGTCAAATGTGAACATCTAATAATGGATCAAGCATCTGTCTGTTTAATTTAGGAAATTAAGACACAATTGAGCAGACCAGACAGTTTGCATTGCTGTTGATCTACTTTGAGCATGCTGTGAAGAATTTTTGCAGAAACAAAATGGTATTTGTATATCAACAGCTTATAATACTAACACCAATATATTATTTAAGCTGGAAAAAACATTCAGAGCCTGTTAAAAAGCATTCCAGTGTATTAAAATTATGTCAGTGTTATCACCTGTAAAAAAGAGCTTATATTTGATTTATACTGATAGTTTATTTTCAAGCCGAAGTGGTCAAGAGGGGGGGATATCTTTGCTGCTGAATTATGAATGTTGCATATTCTTTGATGGTCGACCTGTTTGGTAGTTCAATATATGTATTGCAATAGTTTCACTGTTACAGACATAACTGCATACTGATGCCTAGGTTTTAACTTTTGTATTTTCCCAATTCTGTACTGCTTAGAGTGTAACTCCGGGGTTTCTTGTAGCTTGCTAATTTCTGCTAGGTAGACATATCAAAGCCTCTCCGGGCCTGCTCTTCAAGGACACCCAGACCCAAAAAGTATAATCCAAAGAGCTTCTAAGGGGGGGCCAGCAGAGGGGAAATTACATCATTGAACCAAAGCTTTAATTGGAGAATTAACCCTGATATGCAAATGAATCAAACCTATAAAGGTGTGAAGAACTCGTGACCATCTTGGGGTCCATTTTTGGCAATAGCCTCTGGCTCCCAGAGGGTACCTTTGAAGACCTTTCAAATAAATATCTACTTTATTTTTTTACTCCTGTCCAGTCTCTGTGTCTAGGAGGCCTCTTAAGGCATCAATACCTGTTATTAAACTCAAAAAGAAACAATAATATAACAACTGAGCTATTCATAGCTTTGGAAATGAGATATTAATTTCAATTACCAATTATTGTGCTGTTATTGTATTTTATTTAACTATTTAGAGCTGAAGTGAAAGAAAGCTGTAATTTCAAAGTCAATCCTGCTAAGATTTCCAAATTGATTTTGTGTAATTCTTGCTGAAAATACAAAATTTACCAAAACCAAAGTTCATGATGGGTTAAATCTCCCCATAAAGAGTTCAAAATAAAGATTTGCATAAAAATAAACTCATAAAAACTAAGCTTAACTGAGTTTCAATCATGAAACTATATACATAGGTAAAAAATAAAATGGAACAAAAACTTATCTGTCCCATATTTGCAAATAGCAAAAAAAATAACAGGGAAGAGGCAATTGAATCAAACACTCGGTCAAAATGCAAATAATTTTTAATGATTGGTCATTGCTCAGACAGTACTACTTAGCCAGTTCCTAGCAAGAACAATAAGGTAGCTTAAAGGTTAAAATAATGATATTGTGAAGAGACTTGCTATAATTAGAGGCACAGATTGGGTCCAGTGGTTCTGCTATTTGTACATCTGTGCTTATGAATTTTCAAGTGTCTGAAATTGAATACTCTTGGTCGCCTTCACAGAAGGAACCAAAAACTCTTCAGTAACTACATCGAATATGCCCAGAATCCGGCAGGTGCCTCCTGAAGCTTCTTGAGAGAAAGGAAAAAAAAAAAAAAAAAAAAAAAAAAAAAAAAAAAAAAAAAAAAAAAAAAAAAAAAAATCCAAACCAAATTAATTCCTGGTTCACTGGTGGCACCTGGTGGCCACACTGCAAACCAGCAGCGTGTGCCACGTGGAATTTGCACGCAGGTGATGGGAGCCCTGCTCTCCTGCGCGGCTTCCCCAAGGGGCAGAATTCCTCCTCTCCCTGGTTCCCAGGTCACTTCTTGTTTTTCCGGTCTCTTTTTGCTGTTCCCTCCTACTCTTCGAGTGGTCGAGGCAGGTGATTGTCACTTTCTGTTCTGCGGCCTCACCTCAACTCCCGTGTGCAGTTTTGGGCAGCACAATATAAAAATGACATAAAGTTTTTAGAAAGTGTCCAAAGGACAGCCACAAAGATGGTGAAGGGCCTTGAGGGGAAGCTGTATGAGGAGTGGGCAAGGTCACTTGGTTTGTTCAGCCTGGAGGAGACTGAAGGGAGACCTCATGGCAGCTACAATGTGCTCAGGAGGGGAAGAGGGGGGCAGACACTGATCTCTGCTCTGTGGTGCCCAGTGACAGGACCTGAGGGAATGACCTGAAGCTGTCAGAGGGTCTAGGTCAGATACTTGGAAAAGATTCTTCTCCCTGTGGGTGTTTGGGCACTGGAAGAGGCTCCCCAGGGAAGTGGTCACAGCACCAAGCCTGACAGAGCTCAAATGCACTTTTCAAGTAGTGTCTGGACTGTGCTCTCAGGGACACAGTGTGGTTATTGGGACTGTCCTGTGCAGGGGCAGGAAGTGGGCTCAATGATTCTTGTGGGCCCCTTCCAACTCAGGATATTTTATGACACTGTGCCAGTTACCCACCTCTTTCCTTCCCTCTCTTAAAGCCCAGATCCTGAGCGGACTGGAGAGGAAAGCAGCGGTCCCTGGGGATAGCTCACTGAAATCCCTGCACTCCCATCAGTGGGGGAAGGCTGCTCTGAGGTACCTGGGCACACCCCAGAGCTGAGCAACCCTTCTCTTGGTTCAGAGCTGCATCCAGGCCTGATTCCAGAATACTAAACCATTGGACTGGGACTCTGAAGGGAACAGTTGAGATTTGGACTCCAGGAGAGGCAAGAGACATTTTAAATATGGTCAGGATTTAATTCCTGACATCTGCACTATTTACTCTTCTTTCCCATAACTACTCCTACTACTTGACTACTCTTTGTTGACTCCTGGGAATGAGTTAAGTTCAGAACATGATTAAGACATAATAAGGATGGCTGGAAGCTAGCACATGTCTGTGACATCTGCTCTGACTGGAGGAGGTGGAGACACTGAGGGCAAAAGTTAAGTTACTCCTTCACTCCATTCTTGGGAGAGCCAAAAATAAGTAATAGTTCATTCTCATTCATGGGAATGCAAAATACAGGGAAAGGTAGAGCAAGCCAGAGGCTAGAGAGGCCAGCTATGCTCATAAACTGTATGCATGGAACATTTCCATAGAAAAAGATTGTTCCATGTACTGTTAGCAATCTGCAATGGTTCAAGATATGCTTAAAATAAACAGATCATATCTGAATTTCAGTGGTTTCTGAATTTCAGTGACTATCCGACAAATCTAGTAAAAAAAAATCAGCTTTATAAAAAGCTGATGTATTAATGTTGTATTTTACCTACACCTTATTTGTGATAATTATTGGAGACTGTAAGAGAAATAAATAACTTAAATAATAAATTACTTGACAGCTCTTTCTAATTTGGAGGCATTTTTTTCCCCACAAACACAAGTAACTCCCATAGTGGACATGCCCCAATATTTTCCCCACACAAATTGCATTTGGTGAACAATAAAGAGCCAGGCTTTTATAACCATGTAAGATTTCTATTCCATCTTCAGGAACACCAGTACCATTAATATGTAAATCCTTTTCCTTTACTCAGTCAAGTTATTACTAAAAAAGGTATCTCTCCATTAATTATCCAAATCCATCCTGAACAAGATTTAACATATTTTGAACCTTTATGGTTTCAATGCTTCATTAAAAGTGGAGGTATTAAATAGTTTTATCTTACATATTATTATTAGACAAGTCTGTGAAGCCCTTGAAGTTCTGAAGTTTGGTTTTGTCCCAAACAAGATAAGAAGACAAAGCCTTAGGATTTTTCACAAAATGCAGTATTTCAGAATATTTCATTTTATAACTATAATTGAAATAATGATATCTAAAAGAATAACTTTATTTTATTTATTAGATAAATCCACAAAGGACATTCTTATGAGTTATCAGTTTTTCCAGTGCTGCTTCTCTTTAAAGGTTAGAAGATACTAAACTCATTTGACAAATTTTTAGCAATTGTTTCTATTGAACACCTCTGTTTTGAACACTCCTTCTCCAGTATTAAATATGTATTTTTTTAACAAAAATGCCACTTGCTAATATAAAAATATAATCATAGAATCACAGAATCATAGAATGGCTGGGCTTGGAAGGGGCCTCAAAAGTTCATCTGGTTCCAACCTCCTGCCATGCCCAGGGACACCCTCCACTAGACCAGGTTGCTCAGAGCTCCATCTAACCTGGCCTTGAACACTTCCAGGGATGGAGCATCCTCAGCTCCTCTGGGCTACCTCTCCCAGTGCCTCATCACTCTCTGATTAAAGAATTTCTTCCTAACATCTAATCTAATCAATTTCTTCTCCTGTAGTTTAAAACCATTCCTCCTTGTCCTGTTTAAATCCGCCTGTGTGAAAAGTTGCTTAGTGATGCAAATTTGAAACATTTGAAAGCAAATGAGAAGCAGCCTTTGCTTTTGTCTATCTTTTGCCTTTTCTCTCTGTACCCCCTCACTGCCGTGCCTGTGCATCACATCAGGTAGAAAGAGCCTTGTCCAACTCCCTTCAGACCATTCACTGAGGAGCTCCTGCAGCCCTTACAGTCACAGTACCTTCAGCAGCAAACCTGAGTGCATTCAACCTTGCAACATTCCTGCGGAGAGCAGCTGTGTTGCTATTTTCTACTCAGGCAACTGAGGCACAGTTGATGTGACATCCCCAAGCAGGGACCACACCCAAGCCTCCCAAGCTAACAGCCCAACCACTGACGTACAAAGGAACTGGAATAAATAAATCCCCTGCTGGTACTAAAGCAATCCAGGCTGAAGTGCCTGCTTTTCCAGAGCACAGGGAATGCTGACACAGATCAGGCACATGTGTTGGTGGATGATGCATGGGGCTAATATGCCCCTGGAATTTTGACATCATAATGTGCATATTTAGTCATTTTAGCTGAAAGTGTTATGAAGGAAGACCATGCTGTATACTGGTACACCAGTGTTTATACTACATGACATCTTCTTTCATTACAAAATGAAACTTTTTGAAAAAATATTTTTAATTCAGGACGCTTTCTAATGCATTTCTAGTTATTCCCTCTCCTGGCATCATGACTTGAAAATAATAATTTTCCATTTTTGGTGGTCTTAGTCATTCAATTTCTTCCTCTTCTAACTGCTTTTGCCCTCATTTTTGAACCAGGAAAACTGAGATTTAACCCAATTTTCGAAGAATAATGCAAAAACATATGCATGTTTCTATTTCATTAATACCTAGAAAGCATAACCAAGTCCATAATATGCTTATTATGCTTACCAGCAAAAGTGTTCATTCCCATAACATTGATACAATTTTTAACACATGAATAATTTTAGTGAAGTTACTGTGCCTATCTGTTGAAGAAAATATGAATGAGATTGATTTTTTTTTTTTACTGTTTCAGAAGTAGACTTAGTATTTACACTTCCTGAAATCTGATTCCTCCTAACTATCCCCTAATTGTAAAATTTGAAATACATTGTAAAGAAAAGTCAAAAATAATGATGTTTTAAGGGAAAAAACACACTGGGATGTACTGGTATATCAAAACCAGGTCTCTGTTACTTTAATAATGCAAGAAAGCACACATGAGTAGCCCAGTAAAGTGAAATTCAAACCAACAATGTTATTTACCTGGTAATGTAAAAAATATATGGTAACGCAAAAAAACCCAAAAAAACAATAGGGGTTTTCTTTTAATAAGTGGCATATCAATCTTAAAAATGAAGGAATGTTTGTATAAGCATGTTCTAGAAGCAGCCATCTTACCTTAGTTTGTGCAGCAGTTCCCATGATGTGATCATGAAAAGTCCCTTGATGTTTTTGCAAGACTTGATTTGCTAAGCCAAGTGTCCTGGACGAATGCCACTACATCTGGGGCTATAATGAGAATCCTTTTTCTGCTGGTGCTCAAGTCATTCCCAGAATGAGTTTTCATTTGTTTGTTCATGATCACTGCATGTTCAGTTAATCCAAACATTAAGCAGTAGAGCTTCAGTTCAACTAGAGTCAGTGTCTCAGAAATCAGCTCAAAGATATAATAACCAAAAGTTACAAAATCTCCGTTCTAGAACATGCATTCTCCTTCAGTGTTTCAGGATAAAACCTGTCCTGCTGAACAAACAGAATGCCATATGATTTATAAGGTTAAAAACTGAGAACAACCGTGACTGAAAATATTCATTGCAAATAATTAAATAAACAAACTGCAGTGAGATGAACAAGTACACAGGACACTGAAGCATTTGAGAACAGGAAAAGGAAAAAAGCTGGGTGGATTTACTTTTTTTATTAAGTTGCTCAGCTCAGCTAATGGAAATATTGCACCTGCTAAAAATCTGAATTTTACTTGAATTAAATAAGCCATCTTCCACTTATTCTAAATTTCCATGTAGTTTATATATTAGTCCCTATAGCATTTGTAATTATGCTTTACCTGAATATTTCCTATTCTGAAAATAATTTTTTTTTTTAGTCCTATGACAAGCAATTTCTTTTTAAGTACAAACCCCATATTTTCAAAGGAAAAAATTGAAATTTCAATTAATAAAGTCCAAATATTTTCATAATCCAGATAACTCTTCAGCCATTTAACCTTCATAGAATTGTTATTATCATTGCAATATTCTGTTCTGCCTTGTGAAAGTCATCCAACAGGAGCCAAGATAGGATGCTGGCTTACTATTTTGTTTGTGGGTCATCAATGTAAAAAACAACAGGCTAAAAAAATCATGAAATATCAGGTAAAAGAGAGTATCTGTCCATATTTTCTTCTTTTCTCATACACCAAAGACAGAAAAAACTTAAGTAACTATCCTACAGAAAGCACTGCTAGGTCTTTTTTCAGTATTTTCTTTGGACTTTGAAAATACAAAACATGCAAATAAAAGTATAGACTAACAGAAATTCTTTTTTTCTCTTCCTCACTAGCTGCCCCACTTTTCCAGCTCAAACAGGAAGTGAAGAAATACTGAAAACAGAAATATGACCACCTAATTTTTAATGCTTATTTCTTTCTTGAAAGTCTACACATGTATCTGTCTTTCTAAAATCTTGTTTTCCCTTAAGGTAACCTAACCAGTCTAGTTTCAACAGACACCTTAGAGTGTGATAATAGGTTCCCACAGTAGTTTCAAAAGAAAAAGTTTCTTTTCCAAGTTCACTATGCAGATCTTTCAATACCACTCCTGCCATTATATTCCAGGATACATATTCTTACAGTAAATATCTCAAAAAAAAAAAAAAAAAAAAAAAAAAAAAATCAGTGAACTGCATTTATAAGTGTCATGAGATCTAGAACTGCTGTGGCTTGTGCCATCTACTAATGAAAATCATAATTAAAGAATAGTTAAATTCCACATCAAAGATTTTTGAGCCTTTTATGAATGCTGTTTCTTAGCAAAAAACTTCTAAAAAGTGTCCTGTAAAATATTCAGTACATAGAATGTGAAATATGGGAAGCATCAATACCAGGGCTACACTGCTCAGTGCATCTTTTTTCTAATACAGAGCAGAACTTTTCATTTCAAAAGATGATGTGGTTTCAGTTGCAGCCACTACATCGGTTTATTTAATCCAAGAAGTTTTTTGCTTTTTGGCTTGCTTCACTAAAATCTAGTCCCTCAGCACTCAGGACTGACCTTCATAAACAGCCTTATCTCTGTAACAAGCCAACAACCCACAATCTTGGATACATTTACTGGAAATCTGTGCAGCGTTGGATGTGACATGAACTTTGCTTTCTAGGCTGATGTTAAAGGCAATATGAAAAGAGCTGAATTCTGAATTTCAGCTGATGAAATGAGGGTCCTTTAGAGGAAAGTTGACTTCATCTCTAAAGATTTCATGCTGTGCATGTAAATTGTTAACGAGCCTTAAAATGTCAAGAATTGTATAATTTGAGGTGCAGTTTAAAGGGAGGAAAGAAATAATTCCCTCCTGGAGGAGAGATTTCTTCAACACACATGGTTAAATCTTAATATTTTGGTTTTCTAAATTATCCCTGTTCAGAAAAAAATCTCAGATGGGCTTTGGAAAGTACAAGCATACAGTCTGCAACTGATGATGATAACACAAATCTGCTTAATCTTAAATAGTTAAAAGCTCTATTTTCATCTCTTTCCAGAAGATGGTAGCATACTCTTAAAGACTTTTGCAGAACTTAACCAGTCTTCTAGAGTGGGAGTGTTAAAACTAAAACTAAACAGAGAGTAATTAAGATGAAAATAATTTTAAAAGTTGCACTTATAAATTTTCAGTTAAAGGGAGAGTCATTTTGGTCTGTGCTTTAATGATTAAATTTAGATCTTGTATTAGCTAACATCAAAATATTATTGAATAAATGGATTACAGAAATATTGCATAAAAGGGAGCAGAATATGTTTTTGATTCTGAAGATTATTTTGCTGTATCTGAGAAAAGAACACATTTAAATAAATATGTTGTAGTGTAATAGTAGTCATTGTAGTGAAGAAAGCAAGCAAGAGATGACTACAGGTTTCAGAGCCTACCACAGTAATGTTAATGGTCTTCTGAAAAGGACTTGTATATCCTAGAGCAGAGAAAAGATCAACAATTGCTATTTAAAACAAGTAAATAAACAAATAGGATATAAAATGAATTAATTTTGCTATGTCAAATATGTGTTATAAATACGGAATTACATCTGTGACCAAATACTGTCAGTGCCCACAGCTGCAATATTTCTGAGAAGGAAATATTTGCTTGATTCACTAAATTTAAGTTCTAAAGGATCTTTGTTGGATTTACTGTAACTGACTGTAAATTGTAGACTGTTCCTTGCCCTTATTCACACAGAGGCTTTCAGACTTGTGAAATCAAACCAAATCAAACCAATCCAAACCAAACCAAACCAAACGAAAACAAACACATAAAAATGGCCCCTGAATAGTTTCTGATACTAATTTCAAGTATTGTTCTTTGGGTATCTCTATGTTTGATTTAATTATCCATTGTCTGAATCAAGTAAGTGGTATTTAATTAAATTCTACCAACTAAAAAAACATCCTTTTTGTACATTCACCTATAGTTACTCACAGTTAAACTGTGTAGGCCATAAATTAAAATCAAGGAGTTCTGTTTTGAACTTCTAACTGTGTGGGAGGTTTCATACCTTTCTAGTTTATAACAAGAGCCAAATGATGTTCACTGTTTCTTTCTTTAAAGGTGTGCAGGCACTTCAAATTAAACTTATGGTCACATTAAGTATCTCTTTCTGAAAAACTTGCATCTTTCAATTAAGGGATTTCTTCAGCCACTGAAATAATTTTCTTCTATTTTCTTAATTTGTGTTCATATTTTATAAGCCTTTTAAAACTTTGAACATGAAAATATGGAAACTGTGTTCCTGGAAAGTATACAGAAAGAAAATACTTCTCTCTTCACTCCTATTGATTGTTTCCCTGTAAATAAAGTCAAGAATAGGTCAGTTTTCATGGAACGTCTGTGCTGCAGTGATTTTATGCTTTCTTCCATGATACCCCCTGGAACAGACCAGGATACAATGATGGGTAATGTCAGACACATTCAATCTTTCCAGGTGTGTAGCTTTGTATTTACAACTTACAAAGCATTTTGGGGAATGGATACTGCCAGGAATGCTACATCTCTGGATACAGATATTCCATCTTCTGCTTCCCTCCACTGTGTCAACTTCGTGTCATCTGTGAGCTCTTATTAATTACATACAATTTCAGATAATTGATGAGAGTGCTGAATTCTTGGTCAACTCTCTGTCATTCTGAAAGCTCGTTAGGAACTCCTGCTTCTGTAGGTGGCAGCACATTGACAGCTTCTCTCTGGGCTCTGACAAATCATTCTGAAACCATTTCATGCACTCTCCTGTGATCATTCTGCAAATGTTTTGACAACAATGCCATAAATCCACACACTAAGGAGTTGCAAGCATTATTGCCTTGATAAATTGTAATGCCCAAAATGAAGAGACAAACCTTTAGTCCTGGAAAGTGTCCATAAAATACTGATTTTCAAATCTTTGGATATTAACGTCATTGAATTCCTCTCAGTTTCCCATATTAACAAGCCTTAGACCTAGAGTAAAAAAATTACAGCTAAGATTTTTTCAAAAAGAAATAAAATCTTCCATCTAGGGTAGTCAAATTTTAACAAGAATGCTGCTAAACTTTCAGCATTTTTCTCTGTCACAGATTTAAACAAATTTGGAATTAAAATACCTAAATTTTAATTAAAATTTGCTTTGGATGTATTGTAATTGCCTTCCCAACATCTGTTCGGGCATCTACCACGAGTAGTTGCATTGAACCCACACAAAATCCTTGCCACAAAATACAGGCTAAAGGGGATCTTTCTACTTTTGAAAAACCACAAAAATGAGTTATCCATCGCTCCAACCAAAGCTGCTTCATTGCAACAAACTGAAAATGCAGTGATGTTTGCTTAGAGTGACCCTGTGCGTCACCATGGTTTGATTGCCTGCATTTTTCCAGATGTGACTTAACTTTTACATTCTTTCTAATGTAAAGTACTCCAACTAAATGCCTCTAGATGTTGCAAAATATATGTGCAAATTAACCCCAGCCACTAATAGATCTTCTACAGCCCTGGTGGTGTCAATGAATGGTTTAATCCTGTGTTTTTAAAATGTTAACTCCCTGTAAATGTGGTTTATCTGGAAAGCACCACATTTGTCTAATAAGTGTGTCATCTTACTTTCCAAATACAGGACAGAATATTTATAGAAGATAACTGCAACACTGGATATCATTGTCATCTCTATTCAGTAACAAACCATTACTGTTGCTAAACTTTAAAAATCATTATTTTCCTTTGTCATACTTGTACTTTTTCTTTCTCTGTTTCTCTTATTTCCACCTACTTAGCTTTTATTTTTAATTCTTTCTCTTATACTTGATTTTCCTTCTTTCTTGTCTCCTTTTCTTCTCATTCTCTCTTTTTCTTTTTTTTCTTTCATTTCCATCTTTTCTTCCTTCTCTCACTCTCTTGTCTCACTCTTCCTTCCTTCTTTCTCTCTTTACTTTCCAGTTGTATCAGACTACTCTATTTCCTTCCAGAGCTCTTTTACATATTCTCCTTCCATTTCTAACCACTATATTTACTTTTCCAGGGAATCAAATAAATTTGTTTTCTTTTTTTTTTTTTTTATTTTTAGTTTTGTAACAATGGCTTTTCAGACATGTGAGAAAGCCTTCTTTACTTTTATATCATAAAACTTCTTTCAGTCCACTCTGTCTTTCTTTGTCTTCAGAATAAATGACCTACTGATTACACGTTATCAGATAGGGTTGCTTACACTGACTATAACAAGGTAATGATACCAAGTCACTTGGCAGACGTAGTCTTCTGAAGTTTATTAACTTCATCTTATATAATGAGGCCTAAAATATTCTTTCCTCATGCTGGGTGCATTATCTTTCGTATTATAAAATTAATATTGACTTTTTTCCCAACTCGTTATTGGTGTAAGTGTTCAGCAGCTTTCCATTTTATAATTGCAAAGAAGTGTCTAAGGAGTCAGCCTAAGTTTTTCTCTGTAGCAGACTCTCCCTGCCCACCTTCTTAGAGTCTGTTAATTAAGAACAACTCATCTACACACATTGGACATGTCTGTCAGATTTGACCCTTTAATATTTCTTTTGTTCTTCTGGTGATCCACTGCATTAGTACTTTACAATATGGTATATTAGTTCTGAGTGTCTTATTCTATAAGCTTTCTTTCTTGTTCTTTTTTTCCTTCTCTCCGTCATGTGTATGCCACCTTTTCCAGCCTCTCAGACTCACTGCTGACAATCTTTTCAGGATGGTTTCTGGCTATTTTATTTTTGTGCTCTAGGAAGTGTTCCCTAATGTTTCTACCTGGTTTACACAAACCTGGTGCATGCTGCAATGTCAGCACCGTGGAATTAGGATCCCAGCCCCATGCTGCTGGGCTGAGCAGACAGCTCTGACATGCAGAGGAGCTGGTACAAGACAAAGGCTGCAGCACTGAAGTAGCCATAGACTAGTTCAGAGAGGGTTTTAGTAACATTTCAGCAGAAGTAAGCACTCAAATCATGGGCTGGAGGGGAATGAAAGACTGAATTAGCAATGTCTTTAAACTCTGGGGATATCTGTAAGTGTAGGGATATGCGTGAGAGACATTTATTTCAATATTGTGTCACTGAACAATGAAATTAAAGGATTTAGACAGTTACCATCTGTTGTGTCTGGTCTGCAAGTGTCTTGACACTCTGAGTTCCTTATGGCAGTGGCTTCGTAATTTGATTTCCTGGCTTAGTGTGTTAATTACTTATCTGGCTATCTCACTCCAGGTTGTATTATTTTTAGAATTTGGACAGGTCATAACAAAGTGAAAGTCATTTTTGGAATAGTATGCCTCAAGGAAATAACCAGAAATAGATACCATACAGAAAGAACAAACTTGGTTATTTTATAAGGGATTGGGCCTGATCCAGTTCCACTCAGGTATTGTGGGTCTCTCCGTATAATTTCATTTTTCTTAGTGGATAATCATCCAGTAAAGGCATTTCAGTGTTTCTTGTGAAAAGTACTTCACTGTACAAGGAAAAATATAATTTACTTGAAAGAAATAAATGCAAAACCTGTGATTCATGTACCCACACTTATTAAGCACTGAACCCTTATGGTTCCCAAAGGCTTCACCAAGTGTTTTCCAAACTTTTTAGGTGCTTACAGGTCTCCTAGTTCAGGGCTGCCTTAGGCTGAACTCTTAAGGGACAAGCTCCAACTTGGAAATATCATTAGATTTCCCAGAGTGACCAGGTACAAGAGTCAGGGAGGAAAAAAAGTAGAGTTTCCTAATTTTTTTCATCATTTACTAAGATATTAACACTCCTTCAAAATCTCTCCTTAAATCTTTCCACTCCAACCACCATCCTGTAGCTAAATATGCCTGAAGATGTGAAGAATCCCAAACACCAGAGTATCCAGGTAGTTTATTAATCTTCTTGTTTATTAGATTATTTGAAAAAAAATAGACAAGTGGACCAACTGGTGTCTTAGGTTATTCCAATTAGACAACAAACACACTTTAATTCTTTAAAAACCCAAGTATGGAAACTCAGGCCTGAACGTGGAGGTATACCTGAAATATCTGCATTAGCTGTGACAAGGCACAGGAAAATATATGACTCTGCATTAGCTTTTTCTGCCACATAGATTGGTTGGTCCCTGTAAGATGCACATGTTTGAATCAGGAAGGTTCTACCTTACTATAAACTGGCAAATTCATAGATCCAATACCACTGTTTGTATAGTGCAGTTACCAAAAAGTATAAGAAAGATGCAGGTGATCCATCTATAAAGCTAAAATAAGAAAAGTGCCACAAAAGCCATGAAAATCAGGAGAGGCTGATTTTGAATGAATGTCAGGAGAGGCTGACATTCAAGAGCCAGGTAAAATAACTATAACTGACTACTTCTATTTACAAACATGCACAGACACAGCAAGCAGATACACTCTTGTGGGATAAGCAATCTGTTTCGAGTGTTTCATTAAAATGCTTTATTGCCTGCAAAGGAATCTATCATTATCCCTTGATTCTTAAGTGGAAAGGCAGCTGATGAGAAGATTCAAAAGCAATTTCAAATCTACTTGTAATAGGATAGTAGTATTCTATGACAGCGTAGTGTCAGTAATAGCAAGAAGGTGCATGTGATGCCAAGCAGAACTTGGAGAGAAATACACAGAAGTAGAACGTAGCCATCCCTACAGAAATTTGGCAAGGATACTGATGTCAAGCTTCAAATTCTTGCAAAAATGGGTATATCATCATTAAAGTAAAAACTGTTCCTGGTTTCTATCCTATCCAAGGCAGAAAAGTCTCTAAGATAACATATCTTTCCTCTTACTGGCTTAGTTTCAAGCTAGAGAAGTACAATTTTTAAAGTGTCTTCCAGCGCAGTTATAGCAATACAGAGAGCTTGCTCCAGATTGTTCTCACTTAATTTTAGGCAACACACTTAGCATCTAAATTAGGAATATAGTTGTCGCAGACTTTCTACATACTCTGTGTCATAGAATAAACATCCACATAGAAAAATTTCAGATGACAGAAATATAATGCTGTATTATTTTGAACGTTTTCTTTCCCCTAAGTGTCAGTCTTAAGTCTGTAATGAATTAAGTGAAGCAGATATATCCTTTCAAAACAACTTTAATTTTATTTTATGCAATCATAGTCAAGCTATTGTGAGGTCACAGTCAGACCATGACCTAATGTCAGCAAAGTGCTCTCTTGATATTAAATTCAAATTCAGATATTTCACTTTCTGATTTCTTTACAAATGTTTAGCAGAATGGACTTGCTCTTACCAAAGAAAAAAATTTCTGTTTTGAATTAATTATCATACACCAACTGACCAGTATGGAAAAAGCCTGATGCCACTTCAAAGGGAAAGCAAGCACTGATTGTATCACTCAGTGAAGTCACAGGCACATTGCTAATAGCAGAATGGTAGGTTTTGGAATCAAATACACAAGTACAGTTTTCCTTGCTGGGTAGCTTTGTTCTCAGCTCACTCAACAATCACTTCAATCAGTGGCTTTAAGTGTAATAATATCATGATTTGATCAAAATGCATCCTGCTGGAAAGCCCAAATAGCTGCCAGAGAAAGAGTGTGAACTAATTATTTGTGTTGTCTGGAAATAATGAGGTTGCAGAGTAAGGACTAAAAAACCCCAGAAAATTAAATGCCAAGTTTTTTATTTTTATCATACTGTTCTCTTAGTTTCTATGCTGACAGGATTTACTGCACACATAGTATCCTAATATTTCACTTTTGGTTTCCAGAGTAATAGAGACCTATCTTATAAACTAAAAATATGTGTACTATTATTTCTCACAATAAAATAAGTGAATAAATAATTATTTATCCAAACACTTCAAAGGAAGAAAATGGCTCTGACTTGTGTAATATATATTATTTTATATGCCAGACTGCAAACAAGAGGACATAAGTCACATCCTAAAGAACAAAAGAATAATTACTCCTACGAGTACCTCCACTTCTCCAACAGCCAGTGAATCCCTTGCACAAACACATATCTACATAACTCAAAAACTTGCATGAATACAAGTAAAATTATTCTCAATCTACTATCATTTGACATGAAAAATGAAGAATATCAGTTATTACTATTTATATTTAGAATGACATCCATGCAGTGACCTATGATTAAGGCTAGATAACCTTTAATCAGCACTGACAAATTCACACATGCAACCATTGATTAGAAATCCCAATGATTTCAAAACAAAGAAGTCAATATGCATCTGTCTGAGGCTGGACTTCTGATATCAGAGACTGGTGAGTAATGTTCATTAGTAAATCTTAATAAACTGGGGAATATTTAGAAGTTTTTCACATAATAACACTTTGCTGGTTGTGTTCTCTGATGTATTACTGTTTCTCTTTTTCTCGTGTTATAATTTGCTAATGGCAAACATCTGTAATTTATTAAACATTGTTTATTAGTCTAGCATATTTTATTTCTACTGTTGTGCTCAGAATCTTGTTTATAGGAAAAGAGGGAACATGCCTCACATATAAAGCAGATAATTTATTGTTAGCATAATTGAAATCTCAGGAGTCTATTCAAGAACCACTATGAGCCCAGATAAAATTATTATAGCAAGAGAAAAAAAAAATGAAGAAATGAATACTTCTATAATTAATAATAATAATAGTAATAATAATAGAATGTAATTTAAATTCTTATATAGATACTTCTTAATTTCTATCCCGTTTCCCAGTGGTGGA
Source organism: Corvus cornix cornix (assembly GCF_000738735.6). Classification (NCBI taxonomy): domain Eukaryota; kingdom Metazoa; phylum Chordata; class Aves; order Passeriformes; family Corvidae; genus Corvus; species Corvus cornix. The sequence goes on along the minus strand of NC_047057.1, from coordinate 9,657,666 downwards.
CTCACCTACCCTTTCTCTTCTGAATCCCAGGTCGGTGGCTGAGTCTGGTGCTGGGGTGATGCCATGGTGAGTTGTCCAGAGTTTTCACTGACAGGAAGATGACGTATGCATCAATCATTTATTCTTTGTCACTCTGTAATTCATTTGGGCAGTTTGCTACACCTCTTCCCATTCTGCATTGCTCTGTAACTCCATGTTACATCTGAATTCACCGAATATGATGAATTTTGCAGATGTTGCATAGTTATTTTATTCTCTTTGTTTTCCCTAAGACAAACTTTGGCCACCTGCAAGTTGGCATTTCTTCCACTGACCACTACTGAGTTGTTTTCAGCCATCTCTGGTACCCATCTCTTCTCACCCAGCCCTGAACTCCTCTGCTCTGCCTCCTGCCTCTCCGCCTCTCAAGGTCTCTGATATTGTGGTAGGATTGAATGTCTCCACATGACATCATAGTGTTAACACTGAAAATATCTCATTCTGCACAAAAGCATTACTTGTCAGTAGAACCTCTATAAAACTATGATTGCACTGCCATACTTTAACCCCAGACAATTATTGCATTGTCATGGTTTAACCCCAGAAAGCAAAGGTGAACCAAACCAGCCACAGCCACCTGATTAGATGAAAAGAAAAATCTATTTCAGCTAAACCAAGAAAATACCAAAGGTGCAGGTAGGGCAATGCAAGTTTAGACAGGCAAATCTGACAAGCCTCGGTCCTCAAGCCTGACCAGCTCAGTACAAAGCCTGTGGCCTGTTACCAGCTATAATGTGTTACAGGAGTACACAGTTAGGCTTGTGAAAGTTCAAAATCTTATCAGTGAAAAATATCAGTATGGTTTTGCCTATATCTCACACAGTAAATACAAAATAACTCTTCATAATCCACTTAAAAGACATATTCTGTTATGTCTACTGCTGAAGGTTGAGCTCATGATTAAGTTAAAAAAATTCGTATGAACAGTTTTCTGATGCAAATTTGTGAGCGCACTCAGGCACAAAATTTCCTCTGAAGCAGAAAGTTTGACAGATATTTCAGGACATTTAGAAGCTTTGCTTTTGTCTCACACCCTTTAGATGGCTAAAAAAGTTCTCAGGAAAAGCTGTCAATCACTGAGGATAGTGCTGGACTAAGATTTAACAGTGCTTTTTCTTTTCAGGCATTATGAATAATGATCACTAGCTTCAAAGACACTAGAAACTTAAGTTTTCCTAATGATTTATGAGATTATTAATATTTTCTACCATAGTTCCACAATAGCTAGAATGTAGTGGGCAGGCATCTTCCAAAGTGTTTTGCAGAAACATGAAAATTTTTGTTACATAAAAAAGAAAGTCTTGAATTCTCTTTTTTCCCATATTTTCCACTGCAATGCCCCAAAACATTTAATTTCAGCAGTACCAAGCTGAACTTGCCCCCCGGTCAGTAACTACCCTTTCTGTCTACGATGCTTTTCCTGTTGTCTAGGTCTGTATACAATTTTCCAGGGCAGTGAGCCAAATGACACTTGCAGAGAGCTCTGCTTTGCCACGGCTCAGTGAGTTTCCTATAACCAGGTAGAGTAACACAGTAATTAAGCTAAACACATCTTGTGTGTGTTCTCTGTATGTATGGCCTAATTTCTCAAATACACCTTACTGAGTATTTGCCAAAGTCTGTCAAGGAAAAGCTGAATTATGCTTTTAATTTCCTCTAATTGCACAGGGCTAAAACAGCATTTGTGTAAAATAAGCCTTTGATGAAAGTGTGAATTACTACTTTTCCATTGCTGGGTATCACCCTGGAATTACTTTCAAAGGGAAGCACCAGTGTTAAGCCCCAAAAGGTGCACTGCCAGCCACAGTTTTAAAAGCAGGAAGTTAATATTACATGCATTGCTATGGGGTCTGAAGAAAGGACCAGCCAGTCAATTTGCCTGGGAATCCGCATGTCTTTATAATCTGTTACCAATTAAAAGAAACTAATCAAATCATGACCTCTCAATTAATCTTCCCTTGTAATGCTGTAAACAGGAAAGTAGTTTTAAATGCTTATCTTATTAAATACTCCATTAAATTATTTAGTAAGTTAAATAAAGCTGTCTGCTCTTTCCTGGTAAGTGATCTTTACTTTTAGAAACAAAATATAGTATATTCAATCCATATTTACATAAAGACTGGTATACTTTAAAATAATGATCTGGTAGACTAAAGAACAGTGGGTGTGCCATGAAGCAGTGAATGATTGCAATAAAATCTATCAACAAAATGGCAAAATCTGCCCTGAATTTTGTAGCTGCCAGCACAGAAGAATGAAAATAGCTCTCCTTACCCTAAGATTCACATGGTCTGTTACACTTTTTCCATGCCAAATCTAAAAGGCACCTTGCCATAAGAAGCTCAAGTAATACAGATAAAAGAATTTGGATTAATTTTATCAATTGCGAAATACAGATCAGAAAATGGTACACAGAGCTGGGCTTCTCAATTAATGCTCACCAGCATTTTTCATTCTATCACATCATTAACTTAAAATGTATCAGAAGTATTCAGACACAGTTTATTTCTTCTGACCCATGGTACAAATAAAAGGCAATTGAGAGATAAAATTGCATTTTACCAAGCAAATCTTGTTTTCCATCTCTGTCTCTCTTTTTTTGTTGTTGTTTTTGTTTTGTTGTTGTTGTTGTTTGTTTGTTTATTTTTGTTGTTGTTGCTTATGGGTTTTGGCTCACTTCCACTTCTAAGCCTAGATCTGAAAATAGTATAATCAATGTTTATTTTGCAGTGGCTTTCAGAATTGACAATAACCATGAAGAGCATATTCTGATGTCAATGCATTTCTCTGATTTAAATATACTGATTTAGATGTGAAAGAACTATGAAAACTATTTCAAACTACATGTGATTCATACTGCAAGCCAGGTAAGTATTCTGTGAAAAAATGTAGTTCCTAAGATAATTATAATATAAACCGGTCTCCATTTGGACTAAAAAACAGACAGGCAGCCTAATGTGTACATAGTGCCAACTTAACTGAAAGGTTGTTTTATATCAACAGAGCATATAAAGCTAAAGAAATTGTTTGTAGCCAAAACTTTGTTTACATCCATGTTGAAAACTGTGGTGCATAGTTCTCATGGGATTGTTCTTGGCTATTTGATTCAATGACCTATGCATGACAGCAATATATTTTAATGTGAGGAAAATTAGCATCAGCTAATTATACCTCTGCTGAGAAGTGCTGAGCTGAACTAGCTGAGCAGCACACCTGTATTTTCAGAATGGGATACCAAAGTGTGGCATTATTTCAAATTAATCTTCAGAAATGTCAAGAAATTTAATTTTGATTCTTTAAAATTCAGACATGGGTAGGGTCTCATAGCCTACTCTTTCTTTAGGTATGAAGGTACATTCAGAGGGTGATTTTTCCCATCCTAAAATCAGTATTTTCAGGATAATCTCATTCTTTAGATTAACCTTTTATGTGAGTATCAGATTTTGGTATTCCAGTCATTGTTCTTATATCAAAGGTCAGGCAGAGACTTTGGATCTACTTAGGCCTTTTTTTACATAATTCTTTCCACTGGAGGATAAACGATGCAGAGAAACCTCTCTGCTCAGTTTTAGGGTTCAATTATCTGCCAAATGAAGGCAGTTAACAGCTGTAAAAATGCTGATGGGTTGATAATTCTTGCAAAATATATTTATTCCATCCCACTCATAGTTAACTGTCTAGAAGTGTTTTCTTCATCTGTCCAATTGCATTATTAGGTGGTCTGTGAGCAGTTCAAAAGGTATTTAATAAGGATCAAAAGATAGGTCACAGAGGGTCAACAACTTATATCACACATGCAATAAAACATGCATGGCACCTTTGTTTCATCTGTGTGTGAAAAGTTTGATTATTTCAGAAACCTGAGTGACACTAGTCAGAAAATTCTGTGTCTGGTAGCCTCCAGTCTCATCTCATTTATGAAATGTTCAAATTTTCTCTGTTAAGAACACATTGAGGCAAATTTAGGTACACCAAAAAAAAAAAAAGCTAACATGATATATTACATAGTACCTGTGAGATGTGTGACAGAGGTCTTTTCTCTTAGTGGTGGTACCTTCCTGAAATTCATCTCACAACTTCTCTTCTTTGCCTTTATGCCTTCTCCATCTTTATTTTCTGTACAGTATTACAGAAAGTAACTGAATTTAAAAGTCTGTGAGTATCACTGCTTGGTATTTACTGAAGAGGTAGCTGTATCTGGCTTTGTGGTTTGTTACTTCTCAGCAAAATTCTCGTTTACACTTCAGTTCTTTGCTTTATAACTTACAAATTCTTGTAGTTCACTTTCTTACTTCACTGTGGTGTTTTTAAAGCTTGGCTACCTTTGTATAACTTAAGTACTCTTCTATCTATGATAATTAGTCATCTGAAGCATAAACAGCCCTGCACTCTAGGTTAAGCTGGTGTCAGCATGTTGTGTTGGCTGGAGTCTTGCTTGTGTTTGTCTTCATTTATGTTCAAAGACCTTCCAAAATGCTGTGGGATAGCCTGCACAGACCTCCACATGCTCACCTCTTTTGTTCAGGCTTAGCCTTCCACAGAGCATTTCGGTGCTAAATGGAAAGCTTTCATTTGGCTTTCCCTATTTTAAAATATACAAGTACTTGCTTTCTTGGAAATCTACAATGTTTCACTTGTCTCAAAGGACTCCTGGCAGAATCCTGCAATGTCATTTCTGTGTTTAACACATTACTTGGCAACAATTTCTGTTTGCATGATTGGGATGAGACTTTAAACACTTTGAGGTTAAAGGACCTCTCAATAGTGGGTGGGCATATTGTGTAATTCTCTTTTACAGCAATTACATTTTCATATCTAAACCCTACTTAGTCTGCACTGAAAGGTCCTTCCATCACCACAATAGCTTTCAAGTATTCTGGGTGGCAACTCCAATAAATAAATCATAGAAGCAAACTATATTTATAAAAAGTCTTTTTTCCCACTATAAGAACATAAGATATCTACAAGCTTTATAGACTGTATCAAAATTGTTGATGATGCAATAGACATGTTTTTGATTTTTTGGGGTTTTTTCCACCTCTACAGCTGGTCATAGATAGTACAACCAAGTCAAACAATGATATTTACTCAAATGCAGCAGCACTGAGCCTTAGAAACTGTAGAACTTATATAGAACATATATGAGATACCCTTCACTGAAAATAAGACTAAATGGAAGAAGTTTCTTAGTGCTGATCTGTACTCGGCTACTTTTCAGACTTTCAGCTTCATTCACATGTATACCTCTAGCACTCTACATGATCTGAGCCTGATAAAGTGGGTTTTGTACTGTAGTCTTTTATAAAATGAGGTCAATCCATATTTTTAAATCATGTATATTAAATAAAATCAGAAATTGCAAAATGAAAACTCTATTAAAAACATGCATGTCTACTACTCATGAGAAGGCTCACACAATGGAATTGTGTGGCTACTGAGAAATAAAACTATTGGAGATGGAAAGGTAAACCTTACTGGGAGGGTCATTATTGACCAAAAATCTTTATAAGATTCTGAAGCCATGATATGACAATATGATATTATCTTTAAGGATAAAAATAAAGGAAAGGAAAATAATCACAGAATCACAAAGTATGCTGAGTTGGAAGGGACCCAGGAGGATCATCGAGCCCAACTCCTGGTTCGGTGCACATGAGCCCCAAGGGTCACGCCACATGCCCAAGAGCATTGCCCAAACACTTCTCGAGCTCTGTCAGGCTTGGTGCTGTGACCACTTCCCTGGGGAGCCTCTTCCAGTGCCCAGCCAACCTCTGGGTGAAGAACCTTTTCCTGATATCCAACATAAACCTCCCCCAACACAACTTCAGGCCATTCCCTCAGGTCCTGTCGCTGGGCACCACAGAGCAGAGATCAGTGTCTGCCCCTCTGCTTTCCCTCCTGAGCACATTGTAGCTGCAATGAGGTCTCCCCTCAGTCTCCTCTTCTCCAGGCTGAACAAACAAAGTGACCTCACTCACTCCTCATATGGCTTCCTCTCAAGGCCCTTCACCATCTACATTGCCCTCCTTTGGACAAAAAAAAAAAAAAAAACAAACAAAACAAAACAAAACAAAAAAAAACCAGAAAAAAAAAAACCAACTCTGAATGCCTCAGTGAAGATAAACATTAACAAAAATGAAATGTATTAATTGAACGTATACTCTGCTGTAAATTTTAAAATTAAAATTTTGAATTGTATCAAAGTTCTGCTGAGAAGTAAGGTAAAAGGTGAAGAGTTGACCAGGAAATGTAGACTTCAAACATGGCTATTATGTCTGGTAGATAATCAGTAGCCCAGCAGTAGAAAGTGTGACAGATTGTTTTACTGACATCTAGGACTTGACTGAATTTAATTTAAAGTTTATTAGTCTTTTATAAACTGCACTTAATTATAAACAGTGACCAAATAACCACAGTAATTAAACAACAGGTGGCCGACCCTACTCACAGATCACAAAATCATCCTGCCACAAGTCTTTGTTTTGCTGAGCTCACCAGAGGGAAGTAAACATCTGGAAGTCTCAAACAAAAGCAAACATTTATCATGGTGAATCATAGCTCAGCAAGCAAAGAAGAGTATCAAATATATTCTAGTTTTCATTCTGCTGTCTATTATTTTTAAGGAGTAAACTTTTAATTGAAATAAGAAGATCAGAGACTTCTAACAAGAGATGCAAGCTAGGAATATATAAACATCTCAGGATAGTGGAACCTACTAGTTCCACCATAAAGAACTACACTGGCAGAGGTTTAGGTCATTCTAAATGATTTCTATAAATACACATCACCCTTACAGTGATTTACAGTCACATTATCAGTCATACATCCCACTCCATGGCAGATTTTTGTGTTTTTAGGATATTTTAGTTTTATTTTCCAGACAAATCTGCTCTGTGACTGAGACAGTGACACCCTCATTTCTACAGCTCTATGATTCAAAAAAGGACTGGATCTTGTTAGAGAATGGTGTTATAATGCTGAAACATGCAGGACAATAAGAACTCTTTTGGTAGTGTTCTGCAAATGCTATTGTGCAACCACTATCTATCCATACTATTATTTAAATGGAGAAGGGAAGGGGAAGGGGAAGGGGAAGGGAAGAGAAGAGAAATCAAATATCCAAGCTAATTTAAATGATCGGAAGCAGTGGTAAAAAGAGAGCCTTCATACCACTCAGTTTTTGCTTCTACTTCTGCAGAACTGTAGCTGACTCTCCATTGCAGGATATATTTCATCAATGCAGGTTATTTCCAGGTCAGCTTCTTCTCCAGGTTTCTTCAAGAATCTAGCATTTCTAGGTAATTTCCCGCTTAGAACTTTATTTCTTTCTTAAAAACATTAGAAATGTAATTTCTTGCCACTTTTTCATTCCATGGAAAGGATTTTTTTTTTATTCAAGTCTTTCAATATAGACTCTAAAGCAATTTGTCTCTATCAGTCTACAACCTCTATCTCCTTTGAAGTTTAGACTCACAGTTCAAAGCACTCCCAGTGTTAAGACAGGTTTTGTAAGGCAATAGTTTGACGACATATTAAATATGGGTCTGGAGAGGAGAGATGGAGGAGCAGAAGAGCTGGCAATGAATATGACCCCTTTTTTAGAAAAAAAAAAGTTTAAATACTTTCATTTTTATTGTATCATTGCTTATTTTGGGCAAATGGGAAATAGGACAGAAATGGAAGCAGACAAAACAGCAGGCTGAATGTTTGAGTTAAGAAATGCTTTGTGCCTACAGCACCTCAGCACTTCCAGGATGAAAGGATTCGAGACTCCATGTGGAGCCAGTAATTGTCAATGCATCTTATATGAATCTTAGAAAATCACAAAAGATTTGGACTGGAATGAACTGGCCTTCATGACAACCTGAACCACAGTTTTGCCAGGGACTAAGTTCTGACTGAGCAGCCAGTGGTTTCCTGGTCTCTCCTTGTCCTTCCAGATCATGAGCAGTACATTTTCTGTGTCCATGAGCTTAGAAAACAAGTCTTCTGCACCACCTACCTGTGGGCCCTCATGGCCGGCTCTTTGCAGCTGATAAGCCAGTGTTTTGCCTTTAGCATCCTTCATCAGTTGCAAAGCAAACCAAATTAAGGTTTGGTCTTCCCAATTCCATCCCTATATGATCCTTCTATATTCCTTATGGGCAGACCCTCCCTGCTTCTGCCCTCTCCACATTTTCTTTTTGCCTTTCCTCTGTGATCCTCCATTCAGCTAAGCTGGCATCCTGCTGTTCTTCACAGGGAGTTTCTCATAAATAAACAGTTCTGCATTACAATAGACTGTTTTTCACAGCATCCAGTCACAGGGGCAGATACTGACATCAGTTAAGCTGTTTGAATCCACTGAGCTCAGTGAAGGTACTTCACTTTGTGTCAGCTCCAAATCTGGGTCATTCACAGAGTTTTAATCAATTATGATTTACAGTGATGAAATTATGTTGCTCATGACACACTTGCAAAATATATTTACAATTATTATATGCAGTACTTTGTCATAAGAGTTAATACACTGAAGTAAGAATATGTGATTCTGTGAAATACATGATTGCATTTTGCAATACATTCCCTAGGCTGGATTTTATGTGTGTGTGTGTTAGAGCATTCATTAGAATTATTTATTAGCATAATAATTAGAATTAATTATTAGAACACTGAATTCTATTTTACTTTGAAAATTAATTTTTAGTTCATTTTATAGTCATGGTACACCTGTAAATCTATCCTTAATACGTATACATGTGCTACTTGCTTCTCACTAATATGGGTCTGCATGTGTCCACAGGCACAGATATGAAATTACCACCTCTGCATGCTCAGAAACTGGAAGATACTTAAGTATCGTCCACAGTATTTTCTCAGTCTATGGTATAATATCATATTACTGCAACTGTGGTTTTCACACACACAGTTCTGCATTCGAACAAAACAATAATGGTTTGCAGAATTTTGCAATTGTAAAATTAAGTATTCAATGGCATATAATGGACTTTTATATGTGAGAAAAAAATCAGTGTCTCACCCTATTATGTTGTTCTATAGCTAAAAATTTGTTTCTGTTCCTTAGAAAACCACAGAAGTTAGACTCACCATGTCTAACTGCAATGTTGCATTATACTAAGTCTACTTCTGTAAAAGATTCAGAATTATTATTATAATTATTATTATCATCCACCTATTAGTTGAAATCAAGAAGGTTGATTGTGTTGACAGCAAAGACAGCCTTGTGTCTGATGGAATCAAATTTACTAAAAATACTCCAATCTACCACTCTAGCTGTGAGAGAATACTGAGATTCAGTTTTGGTTTTCACTGTAATTATTATTTATATATACCTGGCAGTGTAAGCAACTGTGTATTTTTTACTGATTTTAATTATATAGCAGGATTTTTAAAAAGAGCTAATTTAACATTTAAAATAACTATAATGTGCAACTTTGAATAAACTTACTTTCACACATTTATAAACCAACACTTATTATAATTAGGTAATCAGTTTACACTGTCAAATGATGCTGTACAGATTTTTAAGAATAGATGTTGTCTGTATAGCTGGCTCTCTATAAAACTTAGAGTTTTCTAAATTGCTACCAGTAGTAGTTCAGCTTACAAAAGCTGGCCACTTTTAATATCCAAATGTGAGTGTCCCAAACCGGGAGTCTGTGCAGCTATTGTCAAAAGTACATGTAAACACTGGTAGCCTGTTCGTTAACATAAGTCTCTTTCAAATAACTATGTCAGTACCTGTGGAAAATCAAGCCAATTTATGACAAGATTATACATATTCGAAGACAGGACAATGCAAACCAGGGAAGAAATCTAACAAAAATTGATAGATGGGCAAATAAAGAAATAATAATAATAATAATAAAAAAATAATAATGACAATAATAACTTTTAAAATTGCCTTTGCACCTTCTCATCAGTCCTGAAAGGAGAACAGTTGTTTATCTCCTGCCTGTTTTGCTCCCAGGTGTACTTTTATGCATTTCTCTGAACACATCACATCTCCTGCCCTGACAGGGTAAGCAGCACCTCCGCAGGCAGCAGGAGCCTGCGGGGCTCCCCAGGGAGAGATTCTGCAGGACAGCTGTGGAGCCTGCTCAGCCTCAGCCCGGGGCTGAACACAGAGCTCTCCGTGACACACTATTCGAATGAGACTAATGTTGTCAGAGTTTTGGCAGCTCAACCTTGACACTGTAACCTCTCAGCCTGCACTCCTCATCAAAAAAAGACCCCAAAATACCCTAAATTCTCTAACAATTGCCCTGTGTCCAGATCCATTTAGCTAGTTTAAATCAAAGCAATCCCCACATGGAAATATGCCACATTAAACTAACTAATGGACGCTTTGTTCCTTACAAAATATGAAAGTTTATTCCCAGTATTAATAATCTGCAAAAATATATCAGCAATTTACATTATCACTAGCAAATGGTACTGTAAAAATACATAAATAATTTTATTGATCCCTGATATTTGCCTTTTGTTTTGCTGTTTACAGTACTTGCCTCAATTGTCGGGAATTGTCTGCTATGGCTTGGGGAAGTGTGTGCATATGGGAGGGGAATAATGCCCTTATACATAACATACAGCTGTGAAGAAGATGGGAGCATAGCATGTTATTATTAGACAAATACCTGTAGGAAGAACCTAAACCAAATGAGTTAATGACTTGACTCAAAGGAAATTAATTTAAAGAAGGCGATAGGATAAATTTAATGTTTTTATAGATGACACACAAGAATATTATGCTTAATTTGTGAGTTATCCTTTCACCTTGCTTCCCCATCAACACAAAAGGCCTTTAGAGTTTCTGGAGTTGTAAGTCAAAGACTGACACTGCTTAATTTCACATAAAGGTACAATCAATGAACCTATTTCCACCAACATTATTGGAATCCACCTGCTCGGCTTCAGCAGTGTTTGAAATTCCAGCCAACATGCAAACTTAGTTTTCCTCTTTGAAGTAAGTGGAGTTAAAGACATTTTTACTATTTAAAAGCCTTGTATTGAAATCACCAGGGGCAGCTCATCTGTGAGTAGATGGCACATAGAAATGTGTCTGTAGCAGGGAAATTGAATTTTCTACTTTACCGACATGCCTTAGAGAAAAGTAGGTTTAGTCAAGTCAACCAAGAGGATCTGGTATGAAATACCGAAGTTTTTTTTGAGGGGGAAGATGAGTGGGTTTTGTTGTTTGTTTTTTTTTTCATAATGAGTGATATTTTTTCACAATTGGAAAACTTTGCATGACCATTTGCGCTTTGCCTATACATGTATTTCATCTGCAAGGTGGGAGAATTTATATTTTCTAATTATTTCCAAGGCTTGAACATTACTCATTTGTTTGTAACAGGATCCTTCCATCAGATACACAGGTCATCAGTGTGTGCTAAAACTGCATCCCCACAAAAGTGTCAGAACTGAATCTTCAGTCTAGATCTATAGCAATAATTTAATCATACACATTTTTTTCAGGCACCTAGACCTAGCAGATTATTGTGAATAGGATCTGTGCTGGGCTTTGAGCTGGGCTAAATACTAATAAATATTTGAAAAACATAGAGAGTACTCTCCTTCTTGCATTTGTTTTATCAGCATTGATTCTATATGAATGATCTTATTCCTATACTTCTATTCTATGAAACTGAAATGCTTTCACCACTAATACACACTGTAAGGTCCTTATTTCTATGAAGAAAGATATAGACATACTTTATTTTGCATGGCTTAAATGTGCATCATTAGAATCATCTGGATTATTCACACAGGATAACTTTAGATAAACATATAATTCTTTGCTGGGCTGTGGCTTAACCATATACATAAGTCTCTAATTCATCACAGCTTTATAAAGTTCCACTTACTTTAAATGAGTTGCTTGTAGCACTTAAAATATAAAAAGAGACAGAAAGCAAAGAAGGGAAAATACTTCAGACTTAGGCAAATGCTTGGCAGGGGCAAGTTACAGCAAACTGTTCAAGTCTGGCAGAATTATGATAGGATGACAAAAGTTCCATACTTTCAAGCATTAGCCAATGTTAAAGGAATTTTCCTGCTGCCGTAACGATAATTAGTAGGTAGAATAGGTTATCAAAGATCCATGACACTAATATTATAATTCCCCCTCTTCCACAGTTACAGGAACATATTTTTTAATAATGATAATACTTTTAATTTACTAATTTGTGGTCAGCGCAAAAGTTGTGGACACTTAGAAAATGACCAGTTTGTAATTCCGTATGTTTAATATTAAAATAAACTGCCTCACACTGGTATCTGATAAGATGTCACTTCACAGTGGATTAAAAGTGCTTCAGACCTCAAGAATCAAAGTAAAATTGAAAATTATTCAGCTATATAGTCACACTCACAAATATAATTAAAGGTCTGTCAGCACTTTCATTACATAAAGCCATTTTTAAGCAGCTTATATGTTGCCCATGACATTTTGCTTTAATTTGGAAATGGGCTGTGAATTTCCTGCCTGCAAGAAAAGTTTTGTTTCTTATGAACATAATTGGAATCAGATTATTTTCCTGTGTTTCCTACCCATGAGAAAGAGGTTAAAGAACATTGCCTGGTTTTTACGTTCCTCCCACACGTTCAAAATAGCATCACACTTCAATTTAGCACCTTGCACATAATTAGGCTCCATCAATATATAGGCAAATAAAACACATCCAGTGAGGGTGTGCTGCGTGCTAGCTAAAAAGGGGCCTGGAGGTCTAGCCACAGTCCCATCCACACTACAGCAGCCACACACTCACAAGTAAAGCTGGCTGACAGAGTTGAACTCCTCACCCGAGGGAGCTTCCCTCTAAGCTGGCCGAGTAGGTGCGCAGTAGCAGAGGCAAAGAAATAGAGAGGAGTCTCCATATGCCTTCCACCACGCCTACCCCCATGAAAAGACAGGGACAAAAAGCCCAAGTGGTAGGAGGGTCCAGGGATCTTATACTGGGTACAGAATAGGTGGGGAAAGGGATCTCAGCCAATGGGATAGGGGCAAGTAGGCGGGGTTCACAGCAAGGGAACCAATGGGGACAACACATAGGCGGGACTCAGGGAAGGAGCCAATGGGGCATCGAAGAACAAAGAACTTTCTAGAACTAATACATATTAAAGAAGGAAAATGAATATACCTAACTTCATGCATAAAGCAGGGAGGGGAAAACATTAACCAATTGGGAGAAAACATGCAAAAGGCAGAACAAGGGAATCATGAGTTCTCACCCTGACTGAAAGTTACATGCTAAACTTGGGTTGTGACTACCAGAGTTGGTTGTCTGAGCTCTTCTCAGGAGACAGAGTGGTTGGAGCCACTTGCACTGCTGTAATCCAGGGCACAGGGCAGATCATTGATTCCTGATGTACTGTTTAATGTACAACCCTGGAATGGGTTTTTCCCATCTCAGTGGGGGCTTTCCCAATTATCAGAAGCACATTGGTGCCACAGGTTAAGGTAGTTTGGATGTAGCTGTGCAGGTTTCGAAGAATAAGTTTAGTCATATCTCTGATGTATACTATGATGAGACATTTGGCTTTAGAGCCAGAGAAGAACCATTTTGTGTGCCTTTTTTATAGATGGCAAGTATATGAGCCTGTTTTATTTGCCGGTATGGACAGATCCTTAAAATACTTTGCAGAGACACACTGGTCCGAGGTGTTTCCAGTTTGGCATGTACTCACCATGCTGGTTGGTACATGGGGGTCTAGGACCATTTTAAGATACCAGTTTGGTTTGAACTTAATTATAGATAAGAAAAATCAATTACCATGGGAGGTTCAAAAAACAGAATAAATTTCCTCAGCTATTAATGCCAGGATATATCCAAAATGCATTATTAGTTAGGCAGAGTTTCAAGAAAATCAAAGTGTGACATTATGACAGAATTATTTAAAGTAGGACAGTTCACAGATAACGCTGCTTAATTGACTGCTGTGATCTTTGGAGGTCAAAGTCAAGATGGATATATGCACAGTCACTGCCCAGGAATCCATTGAAAGCAAAGTGCTTGCTCATTCCCAAGAGAAATCATGAGATTATTGAAGAGGTTAAAAGAGCTCAGCATGCCCATTCTCCATCCAGACAAATCTTTTTCCGTGTATGGAGTATTTCCATCACTTCTCTCATCACCTTGAATTGCATCCCAAGTGGATCACAAGTTGTTCTCACAACTGAAAGATAAGCAGTACAGCCTTTATTTATTTATGTGAAAGTGTCATCACAAATCAGGAAGTATGACTGAAACATTTTAATTTCATTAGAAGTCAGAACAACTTTTTAATCATAAAACTCAAAAAGAATTAAATCTTTGGTGAGAAGGTTACCGTAGCCTGTTCCATCTCTACAGATGCTTAAGAAAGTAACCAGGAGTTGTCTGAGGCAAACTGTGTAGGGAAGGTCCACAATAAAAGATTAAATAAGGCATTCCAAAAGCTATCAACAGCATAAGATTTGTCAGTCCTGTAAACATATGCACACTAATCCAGCTTTTACACTTTCTACACAGAAAATAATAATATTAATATGGTATTAGCAGTTCTCCTAAGATGGAAGGAAATTATCTGCTTGCACTGAGAATGAATTTCTGTAAATAAATTCAGTTTCTGAAGAACATAGAGCCCAGACATACAAGTGTCACTGTTATTATCAGAAAAACAAACAAAAAACCAAAAAACAAACAAAAAAGACACAAAAAACAAAAAAGAAACAAAAAACAAACCAAAAAACTCTAAACAAAACAAAACACCAAAAAACTCCAAAAACAGAACAAAAAAACCCCAAACCAAAACAAAAAAAATCCCCAAGGAAAAATAATAAACATATTCCTACAGTAGAAAATAATGATGGGAACTTGCTTATAATATTGGGAGCGTCATAACAAAAAGTAACCTAAAATAAAACGCCAAACTAAAATGGAAAAAAAAGAGAACGAAAAAAAACCCCACATGATCAAGGAACTCTGGAAATGTAGCCCTTTCCAGAGATGCTTTACACCCAAGGCTTATAACAGGTATTAGGACTGAGGAGGACTGAGTAAGAACCAGATGGATAACAACAGGTTTTGCCTTCAAAAAGGCCACATGAATCTGGACCTACCCTTACTGAGCAATGGTGATGGCCTGGAGGAGCAGGCAGCAGGGCTCAGAAGTAAAAATCTCTGCTGTGGGTTGCTTTGCCAGTGACAGTAACTAGACAATTAAAGAAATATGAAGATTTGGCTTAAGACTGTAACTTCAAGTTACTGGAAACCCCAGATCAAGTGAATTATGGGTTCCATCTGCTGTGATTGATTTGCAGTGAGTTGCAAGCAAATAAAATCTCTCTGTTTAATGCAGAAAAACCATGGGGTTTTCTTGATGTTTTTTCAATGTTCACAAAAATACTTATAGCAAAATGCAATGATCATATTTACCTGACATTTCAACTGGTTTTGGGGTGACACAACATAGGACATTTCTGAAAAAGAAGGGGAAGATTATTGTTGACATCCTTTGAAATAACAGATACTTTTGCAGTGGGAAGATACATTCTGTGACTCTCACTGCCTCAGACTGCTGAAGCTCTCTGGTGAGGAGCAGCAAGGCCATCATAGTTCAAGGACACTGTGAACTAATGGTACCTCAGTGAAAGGTATTTGGAATAAATAAATAAATAAGTAGATAAACCAGAAAGGACATTATGAAAAGTTTATGTGAGGTATCTTGTACAGAGCTAAAAAAAAAAGCAGAACACTAGACTCAAGGAACAACTGAAATGGGAAGACACCTATTTTGCCATTATTAAATTTGTCAAGATGCATTTCTGGAAATAGAAAAGAAGATAAGAAAATACATATGAGATCTGGTCCTGGGACTAATTAGGAATGTGAAGGATCCATGCAAACTGTCCTTTAGACTCTGGAAGAAAACTGACATCAGAGGAAGCTTAGGCATAGCATGGCTTCACCTCCACCTTCACATGGCCCAGCACTTCCAGAAAACTTCCCAACTGAGAGTAGAGAAAAAGTGAGGGACAAGCTCGTGGCTGACATTGCTGGAAACAATTTCATTTCTTCCTTTAATAAGGAGTTAGTGAAGGGCTGTTCTGCACATGGGCAGCTATATTGAGCTCACATCATTGTGCTCGTTGAGGACCAGAAGAGAACAGAGAACAAGAAAACATTGAAAAGCATCATAATCCTAGTTGAATTTTATATTTAATCTTTTTGTCTAAATGCACATGTTTTGAAGAAAAAGAAATTGACTCCAGTAATTTCTCATAATTTTTTCAAATCCTTCCTTCAGAAGTTTTAAGTGGTGGGGGTGGTAGAGCACGTCTCAGCCAGCGCGTACTAAAGTCAATAGAGATAACTCACTGACTAAGGAATAATTTATTTCTTCATTAAGTTTATTAGGAGTCTAACAATTTCATGAATTTATGATGGGCTTTTAAGCACCATCCAAGTTAACTTAGACAGTCATATGTGCACTGTCACTGTACTGTGAAAGCAGATATTTTTAAATGTGCAGATTTTGATTCTGAAAGAAATAGATTTGAATCCTTCCTTTGGGAATATATTTTTTTATTATTTCACCAGTTCTAATATTCTAAGAATATTAAAACAGTACTTAAATAATTGATTTGATAACACAGTTTATAGATAATAAACTTTCAGGCTCTTGGAAATATCTATCATATGAAACAGTGAAATGAAAAGGCATGTTTTGACTCTGTCACCCCTGTGACTCAGAGATTGGACAATGTTTTCCTTTTAAGTGTCTATAACATTATCCCATGTATAGTATAATGAATACTACCATCTTAAATAAAATGAGACTTAAGCTTCATGATGGTGTATTCCAAAATAAGTAAGTTGTATTACATATTCTTTCTTAAAATAAAGTAAGTCAAGCTACTATAAAAGTAATACCCCTTTATTACTGTTGATAACCAATGATCATCTTCCCCAGTCCTTAGCCAATTTAAAGCTATTTTCTTATTTTTGGGCCAAAAGGCTGATTGGCAAGAAAACCACGCAGCTGCAAGGCCTGCTGGCTTCAGCTTAAACTCAGCATGTTCAGCTCTTCTAAAAATCGGGTCAGATGGCTGAGGTCAGAGTCTGGGCTGCTATCAGTTTCCTACCTCCCTGGTTTGCACTGTGGTAAAGAAAAGCTCGGACTGGCTGACTGAGGAAGTCTGCTCTGGTTTTAAAGCTTCTACAATTGTTACTAACAGGTTGTTTGGTTTTGGTTTTATTTTTTTTTTTAAACACAAAGACTCAATTGATGTTTTTCAAGGTGGAAGTTTAAATAAATATAGCATTTTGACTTGATAGACTGATTTACATTTTCCAGGTTCATGTAAATTATATTGATGTGAGGGGTCATCCTGAGGTCATTATTATTGCATACAACTGGTCAGAATTATTTTGTCAAAACCCTTTTGAGTGAGGGAAGGTTGTTCTGTTTGTACTGAAAACTCTTCACTTTTCTGAAAGTATTTTGTGAAAAAAATATTTCTCAAATAAATTGACTTCACTTGGAAAATGGGAAATTTGAATTTTTTTTTTTTTGGTTTCTTGGATTTCTTCACTTGATTAGGCAGACACAAGTACAGGGAAAATAATCTTAGAAATGTAAAGTTTCTCACAGTCTGTAAATTTATCCAACAGCAAAAAGCTGAGAGTCTTTGCTGAATTAACCATGCAGACTTTTCAGTCAGAAAACCTAATATTTTTCAGGAAACAAAATTTTTGCAAAGCAGAAATTATAAATTCCAGCTGTTCTACTCAAGGTCCAAACTTTTCTCAGCTCATGAGCTAAATGTTTCATTGAGTCACCATCCACTCTTCTGCCCATCTAGTTCTTAATTCTCGATTCTTCTTTCATTTAGAGCAGCAGATGCACAGTGTTGCAGGAGACACCTTGACTTCAAAGACTGCTAAGAGGGTGGATTTATATTAGAAAAAGTCTGGTTGTTTTTTTTTTTTTTTTTTGAAAACTGGCTACTTTTTGAAGACTGGATACTTCTTGCTTAGCTAAATTAGAAAAATTGTTCCAAAACTTGAAGGAATACCAGGCTGGCTAAATCCAAGTATGGAGCTGTTGCATTTAGCTTGAAGAAATATAGGAAATAAGGTCTTTATAGTGAGCTATCTACCAAGAAAAAGCTACAGCCACGGTGATTAAATTTCAGGTCACATTACATAGTCAGTTTTGGATTTGCAGCGAATGTGTTCATTTTCCTAGTCCAGGTTTTCCATATCTTAAAAATAAATTGGTATAAGTATAGCATTATGTACTTCAGATCCACTCTTCTGTTTGTGTGTTGTAAGTGACAGTATTTACCAAATTACAGCACAATATATTAATTCTCATTGGATAATTCACTTTTTCTTCTGAAATTGCTCTCCATGTTGAATGTATACATATACATTCTTTACAGCATTTTCATAAAACAGTTTTTGTGTGGGATTTTAATCTGTTACATAAGTGAAACTTCAGATTTAGATCTGCATCCGCATGTTTGCCTAAGTTAATCAGAAGAGAAAATAAAATAATTCCAGTTTTTATTAGTTTTAACAGATTGAAAATCACCCCTTTAAAAACAGATAACATCTTACACCATGAAGCAAAAAAGATGGTTATTGAAGGCAAAATCATATGTTGAAAAGAGTGTTTTTGAAGCAGTCATTGAAATAACACTGAGATTATGTTTCATCTGTCTATTAGGAGGAACTCCTCAGGCACTATGAAAACCAGACTTTCTCATTTTATTTTCACTCCTAAACTCTGGAACTATGATCAGGACTTAAAATGTCACCTTTAATATTCTTTTACTTTTGTATTAGTGTTTAATTGTAAATAAATCTTTATATTTTTAAATATTCTTGGCCTGTGTAGTGATAGGTTGAACTTGACCGACCTGTTTCCTATTGATTCACTGTTGTTGCTTGTCCCACTCCTGACCATCTGACCTGCTTTATTCACTCCTGAGATTGGCCTTATTAGCACGGCTTGTAGCTCTGCTATGCATATCACCGGCCAGCACATTTGAATTAATTATGTTATTTCTGAAGAAATGGGACAAGAAACTAGGCCAATTATTCACTGTTAAGCAACAGAAAACATTCACACTAGTGGTCCCAAATGTTCCCCGCGCCTCTGTTTAAAATTAATCCATCAGAAAATCACAGGGAGGATGCTCAAGACCCCCCTCCAATTATTTAAAATCATGTCATTAAATCAGACAAATGCTGGCACTGCAACTCAGCAGGCGTTAATTTAACCCATATGCTTTGGGACTGTTCCTACATCCTTTTGTCTTAGCCAGAATTTATGCAAGAGTTATTTTTTTTTCCTATAAAATTAAATTGTATTATAAGATAACCAAATAATTTTGAGCCTAACGAATTCTAAATGGAAGCTGGATAAATATGAAAAAAACTTCAGCTCAGCAAAACACATAATGACTTCTTGGAGACTAGCATTATAGAAAGGAAGATCCAAAAAGTTCCAAAAATATGAAGACTGGAACCCAAGCGTGGAAGTCCAGCCACCATGGGATTATGTTCCATAATGAAAATAATCAAGATATATTCCTACAGATACATGACAATATTCTGGAAATGTTAAATGTGTGCCTCCATCTCAGCCTCCTAATCACCTTACTTGTTTTTCTGCTCTTCTCTCTTTTCTTTTTTCGTTCTGTTTCTTTCTTCTTTTTTTCATTCTTTGTCACTTTTCTAATATCTTCACATATTTCTCCTCTGTTTTATCTCAGATATTTCTCATTCTTTCCCATGTTTAGTATACCTTCCTTTAAAATCTGTGTGTGAAAGAAAGGGACAAAACAAGTTAAAATTTAAAATCATTTGGATTTATCTAAAATGATGTTGTTATGTACTATAGATAGCCTATACATCAGCTTTTCATAATGTGCTCATTACAAAAGGAATGGTGATTAAATTATATTTATTTGTACATGACTTATAAGGGAAACTGTGCTTTTTGGTATTAGAAAAAGTAATAATAATCATTAAAAAGCACTAAAGTTTTGTATTTATTACAACACCAATTAGGAGAAGAAGAAGAAATAAACTTTTCCAGTGTAATCATGACAGTGACACTACTCCATTGGCCATTTACTGTGTAGTTAAACGTGTTTCAGTGAAATAATTCCAAAAGATGATGCAGGAAGAACTTACCTGCATTTAAAAAAAAAAAAGTAACTTCATTATTTATTGCTTTGATTCATGTTGTGATTGTGCCAATGCATGATATAAGAATTTTATATGTGTATTTTTTTGTTTAATTTTTTTGTGTCTGTCACAGCAACTTACCATCTGGAAATGCTAAAAGTGCGTAAAAGAAATAGGATTTATATGCAGAAACAATAACTCCTTCTTCAAATTTTCTGCAATCTGGGCTATGCTTTTGAATAAAAGTTGCCCTTTTCAACTGTCATTTGCTTTTTGTTTTTGTAATTGGTCGTCACCATGAAACTAGTATATAAATCTGTGAACGCTTCTGTGTATGAAAGAGTGCTTCAATTGATTAAAGAGTAGGCCTCTTAACAGGAAGCTCAAGGGATGCATGCAGTTCAGTCTGAAATACATTCTTTCATTTTTGTAAGCAAATTGGGAATTGCAAAGAAATTTTAATCAAGAAAAATCAAAATGCAGGATTACCAAAGCAACCTCATGCCTCAAACTGTGCAATTTTCTATGAATTTGACATTCTTGTCAGTGTCATACAATTGAAAATGACAATGAACTTGATAAAACTTGGTTACAAAAGACGGTGTTTGAGTCCAGAGTCTTCCTGCCGCAAGGGAGAAGTTCCCTCAGGCACAGACTTTGGAATCTCATCTTAGGATAGCCAGTCCTTTGGCTGAAAGAGTTTTGAAGGCACAAAAGGCAATGACAGAGGAGACTGGATTTAAGTAATTGACTTGTATTTACAGTCAGTTCCATAGGAAATTCCTAAAGGTGAACTGGCTGAACCAACAGCATAAAAAGCTGAGGGATGGAGACTTTACAGAAGTGGCTGGGGGAGCAGAGGAAACAGTTCATACAAGTGGAAGCTTGGAGGCTAAAAGGGCACAGACTGTGTAAGTGACACATTGCTGATGGATAGATGGATGTATTTGCAGAGTTCCCAGGAAACATCGGACAGAACAGAGAACACCTTTAACTGGAGATCTGGAGGAATGTTTGTTTAATGATCTTTCTTTTTCCTCCACTATAACTCACAGATGGAACAGTTGGGTGTGATCTTTCCAGGGTTTTGGCTCTACAATATATGTTCCTGCTCAGTTTTTCTACTCCATTATCAAAGTGTGGTATGACTAAGAGACATGTGCACTCAGGAGTCTGTGCATACAGACCAGCACTGACATTGTCCATAAATGGGTCCTGCTGTGATAACTTGAAAGTTACAGATTGCTTTCAAGAGGGGAATAGCAAAATATGCAACTGGAAAAGCAAATACTCAGGTCTCAGTCAGGAAAAACTCTAAACCCTTCTCAGATGCCCATTTTCCTTTACAAGCTCTCAGGGAACATGTATGTCTGAAGAATTTCCCTGTATAGGCTGGTTTCTCCAGATAGAAATGGAAAAAAACCCCAGCGTTGAACATTTTAGTTGTGTTAGTTAAGCCATGATGGAAATGTGCACAGCTACCAGATTAATTAATGTTGAACCCATAAGAACCCATGCAAGTCAGAATAGCAAAGCCATATGATAATTTATACAGTTTTCCTGAAATTATTTACACTTCCTCCCTCTCCTTTCCCCCTCTCCTCTGAGCAGCTGTAAACCATTCTTTCATTCCCTTCCTGTGCCTAGTGAGATCCACGAGGTAAAGCATCCTCAGCTTTGCCTCAGGGAACACATGACAAGACACACTTGTGTGACATGCATATGCTGACATGCATGCTTCCATGAAGATTGGTACATATTATCTGGTAAAAAAGGCTCCCTTTACAGCTAATAAAAAGAATTAGGCCCCCCAAAAATGAGATTCATGTAATAAATAGGTTATACACCTTACAGCTGTATATTTAACTCCACTGAATATCAATAAAGCTTATTTTGCTCAAAACTAAATACCTTATCATCATAAATTCAGTTAAATGTTTCCCAGCAGGTGTTTTCTTCTCCATGTTTGTGTTGCATTCCCCATGATAATTTGGGTTGTTTTGTACTTGCCACAGTGAGCAGGTTCTGATAGACAATAAGTAATCATTCTGGTACTTCAGGTTTTTGACAGAATCCAGTTAAAGGTGGCGTTAAATGTTTATGGCTCAGTTTGAATCCCAATGAAATCAACTGAATGTCTCCCAAGTATGTGTAGTGGAACTTTATTTTAAATTTGTTATTCTAAGCTGTGATTTTTCCAAAAAAATCTCTTTTCAGTTTTAGTTTTAAGGAGTTTGTAGTGAAAATGCGTGTTAGTGTATCGTTTTGGACTGAGAACATGCTTCTATAAATATCAAATTCTTCTACTTCTTAACAGCTTAGCTTGCAAACTAAATTTCATATATAAGAAGAAGCTGTGGAAATTGTAGGAGTAAATTCTTTCTGAAGACTTGCCACTCCTGTTGTCTAATCCTCTCCCCCTCTGCCCAGGACTTTTATTGCTCAACATACCTTAAAGCAAAATTAATCTTTAAAATCAATAGAAAGTAATAGGAAGAGTTTAGCAAAGAGATCATCTTTTTGGAATAAACATTGTTTACAGATCATTTTGTAGTCTTACTTTAGGGTCAGTTTCATAACTCAAAGCTGGTTCAGAGGTTTTATTAATCATTCACTGTCTGGATCCACTAAAAAGAATGTAGTTGTTTTAGCTAAAGAATGCAGAAGAGAAAAATTAAAAACAAAATAGTTAAATGAGCAACATGACTTTTTTTCTTATGCCTTTTGAAAAAGTACTTTTAAAAATAACATACTGTGAACTAATATTAATCATATGAGGAGAGATCACGTAAACAAAGGCCTATCTAGTGATCTAGTTCCAAACTTCAGATGGACTGTGAATCCTGTTAAATTTTCATTTTTATACATCCAAACCATTTTTATAATGTAACATTTATTTTTGATAATTCTCAGAACTATAAATCAGTTTGCTTTACAACCCTGTAGTCTTAGGATTTATGAATACAGTACAAAATCTGTTTCCTATTTGTATGCTCTACTGTTTGGAATTACATGCTAGTTGAAGAAAATTTGCCCTTATACAAATGTGATAACACAAAAATATATGAAAGTGTCCTTGCTTAGGTATGAATGGTCAGGCTCAGTTGGGCAGATCTGGTGTGTTATGTTACTTGAACTATATAATGATAAATAAAGTTCTTGGCTCACAAGAAGAGGAATGTTATTACAAAATACATGGGCCATATACTTCATTCTGTTTCTGTTTTGTGCCTGTAATTCATTGTAAGACACAAAGGTTGAGGATGAAATGTTCCAAATTTAACATAAATTTATATCACCTTAATTCCCAGTGAGTTCCTAGTCTGGGCACAATTTGTCTTACGGTGTAAATTCCTTTCTTTGGTTCAGACCAAAATTCTATTGTGCACCTAAGTAACTCTTTTCCAAAGGAAACTCCTATGCATTCATCAAGGATTTCTCATCTCAAAAAAATAAAAACATTAATCAAAAAATTCTCAGCATCCTATATGGTCGAATGCAAAGGAGCTTGCTGCTTTTTAAATACTGCACAGAAACACAGTAAATGTACTTTTTGAATTAGTACAAAAAAGCCAAAAAAGGACTAAATTATTTAAAAGGTTTATTTTTATCCTAATAAATTTAAAGAAATATGTATAATTTGGAAGAAAATGTGTGTAATTTATGTAGACTTTGACAAAACTGGAGATTTAGAGCTTTATACACAATCAACATGCTTCTGCAATCTCTGAGCTCCATCTATAAATATATGTGATCTTTTACATGCTGAAAATTTAGGTCCATGGACAAGGAAGATGCCAAATAACATCAAAAGTCTCTTAGGTATCTGGTCAGGCTAATGTAGGGAAGACAAACTAATCTGTGAAGGCAGTGAAACGTACAAGAGAATGCAAGTCTCTTCATTTTACAGTCTCTTTTCTTATGGGATTTCATAGGAAAAAATCCAACGTGGTTACTTGAGATTTCTTTCAATAACATTTCAAGAACATATCTTTAGACTTAGACATATCAACCGTCTTCCTGCTGTGAGCCAAAGCAATTTCACTGTGAGCTTTGCAACTCAGCCCTGATGGACTAGGTCAAGGGGAGAAAGATAGGGACATACAACAACAAAAAGAAAACTCTCCTGGGTCAGGGTTATTTTCCTGTTTTGATGCTATGAGAACACTGATACCAGCTAGGAATGTGAGCAGAATTTCCCAGGTGTTGATTGTACAGTGACTTCCGTAGGTCAGTTTCATGTGCCTACAGAAGTCCTACTGAAGTCCAAGAGTTGCAATCAAACACAAATTGTTGCAATTGCAGTATCTTAACAGAAGAAAAAAAAAAAAAACCAAATAAATGAAAAATGCTTATTTTTCAAAATAATAGTTAAAAAAATGACATTTTAATTCATCCACATATATAATTAGCCAAAAATCCATTCTCAAAGCACACTTTATCTCTTGAAACATATGTGTGTTATTGTGTTCCATGCTGAGTGGATGCCCTAATACTTACATTTAAATGACATTCCTCTTCAATAATCCATCTGCTCAAATGAGGCTTCTATCAGTGGATCTCAAGTTAAGTTTGACAGATCAAAACAGCTGCATCACCTTTCCAGGGATACCCTCCTCTCTGTTTTCCTCAAGGATTTAGACAGATTTCTGTTTATTTTTGGCTTTCCTCAGGGAAAAGGGTGGGAAAATGTAATTCCTATTCCTTTCCTAGGCTACATAATATGCCAGATATCCAGAAGTCCCTTCTAGAGAAGGTCCATATCACATCAGTTTAGCAATTTTCCCAGGCATTTTCAATGAGAAATCATAAAAAACAGTGCATCTCTGGGGATTATGTAGGACATTTATTCCAGCAGGTTTTATAATTTATTTCAAGAGTTTCTTCGGGATATGGATCTCTTGCAAGAACTGTACAGACAGCTACTGAAATAGTACACATTTCAGGAATTAATACTGATGTGTCTAGGCCATAAAATAAAAATAAGACAAATAACTTGGACTGAATAAAGTTTACCTAATTTTTCAAAATGTCTGATTTTATTTACATATGAGTATGCATTACAGTAAAGTTGTAAGCACTGACTATCTATAGTTCTTAGACAAAACATAACATTAGTTGATTTCAATGAAATTAACTTTTTTTTTAAAAGGATATTGAACTTAATTAACTCCAAGCAGAAAAATTAATAAACACCCAAGTATAGTTACATATCATTGTCTGACAAAGGCCATATGTTTTTTAACATATGTATCAAGAGCCACTTAAGAGTCTGAGGTCAAAAGCTGGTGTTGTACTGATTTGTATTCATTCCTGAAGCCTTTCACTGGAATTATATCACCTTAACATCTCTCAGAACACAAAGTCAAGAACAGAACAATAATGAGGAGCTAGAATGGACCTTCCAGTTGTCTACTCTAAATTAGGAAATGGTTCTTTCTATACCCCCTTTGTGTTAGATAAAAGTGAATTCACTCTGAAGGCTCATCCTATTCCTCTTTTTTTCACAATTATCCTTTAGATAACAATTGCGATAGAAATTTTCCTACTGACTATCATGCTGAACAACATTTTTATAGTTTTTCCCCATGATTTACCATGTGTCAGGAGCCTTTTTTCTTGTCCTACCCTGTACTCTATAGATAAGACTGTCTTTTACCCTTGTTCTGGTCCACTGGGTGAAGTGCTACTTAATATAAGGTGTTCATTCATTTCACATTATTAAATAAAGCCTCTGCCCACCTAGCCAGATACCCTGCATTCACAGCAGTGAAAGAGTTAGCTGAAAGCGTTCATGAAAAATACCACATTTACCAAATGCCAATGTGAATTGTGCAAGTAAAACAGAAAGTGCCTATAGGAGGGCTTTGCATAGCATACTTGTTTTTTGCACCCTAGAAATATTCTCCAAGCCAAATCTACATTGGCTGCTACAGAAGGTTGGCTTAATACCTAAAAAGAGCGTCCAGGGCACTTGTTCAAACATATCCAGTACCCCTGGCTCTTAGCACAGCCTGCAGGAGAGGGAGCCAGGCCGTGTTTTGAAAAGCAGCTGTGAAGTGAGGGGTTATGCAAAAGGCATGTGCTCTGACTCTCATCTTGGCAGGGGTGATTTCCAGATCCTCAGTTCCTTTGCACTCCACCTAAACAGATTCAAGCTACTGCAAATTTATTTGACTAGACCTAATTTTTCTCAAGGCACTGGCTCAACAGTCGTGATGAAACAGAGGAGGCACAGTAACATTAGCTTGCATTGTTTCTTTATCTGCCATAAAAAATGCTGTAGGATCTGTCTTTGCTTGCCATATTCACTATTGATTGTGTCATTTCAGCTTTACTGTCCATAACATAGGCAACACAAGGTTTATGAAAGGTTATATTTTATAAATTTGATCGTCCTTGTACAGACACTTCTAATTTTGTCACACTTTTGTTCTACCAAATGTACTTTGAAGTTCAATGCTAACTTGCCTGCTTGCATAGAAAAACTTGGTTTACATTCACATTATTCAGAAATATCATTAGTTTGTAAAAGGCAATAGAGATATTTCAATCCTCTCTCAATTTTAGAGGCATGGGGTTGACTTTGGGCTTCTCAAGACTGTCAGGCTAAAGAAACATGGCTGGGTATTTTTGGGTGTCTTTTGGTTTGCCTGTTTGTTTCGTCTTTTGCTCATTTTTTAAGAAAGGAAAATGAGCAAGATTTTATTGAAGCCCAACACTGATTGCTACTATCATGACAACAATTCTAACTGTTTCAGATATTTATCAAAGAAAAGCTATCATTATTTATTCATTACTTATTTTAAAAATCAAATAGTACTATTGGTTTAGAAAACCTTATGGAAAAAATACATTTCAGAATGTTGCTTGCAAAGAGATATTAAATACAGAAATCAAAGAATAAGTTTTTAGCAGTAGTCTAGTTAAATCCATCAGAACTGCTGAGACTGAAAATAAAATTTATCAATAATATTTATATGGAAAGAGAAATTTCAAGCATTGATAATGAATATAGCAGGTCCTTGCATTGCACAACCCAGCACGACAACCAAGGCTCTTTCAGAGTGGAGAAACTTTTAGGTAGTCTGTAGTCAGTGTAGCTGTTTTACATCATTTCCAGTATCAAAGCTGAATATTCGTCAAAGGTTCTAGTTAGGGAGTATTTTGTGGTGGGAATAGCTGGAGGCTATCTTCCATTAATGTATTTTTTGAAATATTTGTCAGCATAAACCCCAAACTTATTCACATTATTATTGCCAATGTTCCCTTTGGTGAAATCTGTGAACCTGGGTAGCAATCAAGTGCAAAAACAGGTGAGCAGATGAAAACAGTAGTATGAATTCTCCCTTCAGTACCAAATTTATTTTGTTACTGAAGTCCTTAACTGAAATTTATTTTATTAAAGCAGTAAATAATCCTCAGAACCGAAGAAATCCACACTTAAAACTAAGAATGTGCTGAAAAATAATAATTTTATCCTTGATCCAAAATCAAGAAAATATTGAGCCAAAGGTTTAAGACTGTAGATCTAAAAGCTAAAATGCTACAGAATCTGGGATAAAAATCTCATTTATTTTGAAGATACAAAAACACTGTAGTAAAATAAGATCTGAGCTGGCAGAAGATTTCAAGACCTAAATGAACATGCGAGAAGTGACGTAAGAAGCGTGAATAGCTGGATTGAAAACATATAGTATGAACAGCAGCTTATAACACAGCTTTAGAAACAGTGAAAGACATCTGGGCTTCAAAAAATCATGATGAATAAAGGAGATAAATTTAATTTTTCTTCAGAGGAGATGGCATTTCAGCAACTTTCTAGGGTGGTTCCTCAGCCAGAGGTCCTCCTCATATTGTTCCAATTCTGCTGATTTTCTGCAACAATAAACACCTGCCAAAATCAACCTGAAATCTATTTTGGATACAAAATATAAGATTCCCAATAGAGTTAAAAGAACAAACCCAAAAATATGCTTTTAAAATTTCAAGAACCATGATATTTTGGATTCTATCCATATGAAATGCTGGTCTTTTTCAAATATGTGAGAGCATTTACTGGTATTAAAAAGCTCTGGGAATTGTCACTGTCACGAAGGAGATTAGTGTCTTGTGCTCTCCTTATGGTATTTTCAACTTCTGAACCAGCCTGTGACTAAATTTCTATAATGAAAAACGTTTGCAGTGCTATGCTGACCTCATTTGTCTCTTAAATGCTAAATGAACTTTAACCTTATGAATCTAAAATTTTTTCTGTAGAAACAAAAATCTGGTCATTTATACATAGGAATGGAAAATATTGGACTTACTAGCATCCAAGTAAAACACTGTGGAAGAGAAAATGAAGAGGTGATAATACAATTTCCATCTCTCTCTCTCTCTCTTTCTTTCTTTTAATCTTGTTAGACTCATTCCAGCTGATTTATTTTCAGTTACATTCATGGAATAGAAAGGAACAGTGTCCCCAAAGCTTTATTTACTTAATTTTTCCAGCTAGATAACTGAATTTTACCAGGTAGGATGAGGTGGGTTTGAACATTAAATAATCTCTATTCTGCACACTTTGCACTTCTTAGTTACCATTATCAAAAATTACAGTTCAGAATTCAAGCCATTGAGGAAGGAAGAATAAATTCCCTAGAAGAGTAAATCTACTCTAAGTGACATGAGTAGGCATGATGGGTACAAACAGGAATGTAGGATGTGTTGCCTGAACTTCAGCAATCACTTTTTTACTGGGTGGATGTCTGAACCCTGGCAGAGGTTGCCCAGGGCAACCTTCTTAGAGATATTCAAAAGCCTCCTGGACTTGGCCCTGGGCAGCCAGTCCTAGGAGGTCCTGCTTGAACAGGGAGGCTGGACAAAATGACCTTCAGAGATCTCTTCCAAACTCAACCATTCTCTAATTCTGTGTCATTCTGAGGATATTGTGTTTGTGCTTCTGGTTTTCCACTCTTACTGTAAATTTCTATTTGCTCTCTATTTCCATAATGCTTCAAAAAGAGTGGAAAATTAATTGCATACAGCAATTCTCTTTCAGACATAATGCAAAACGAAGAGATAAATTACTCCCTGCGTCATTTATCTGTCACCATTTTCAATATCATCAGTGGTACTGAAAAGCCTTTAGATTGAGTAAAAACTGGATAATTCTCATTAATATCTCTTTTGGCTACAAACCAAAACTAAAACCTGGTTTATTTTGGCTTGTTTTTCAAATATTGTTCATAGGTACTACAGTGAAATATGAGCAGTGCAGAAACATTTGTATCTGTCTCTTGTTTCTAGTTCCTCTAAAGCTGTGTTTTGAAAAATGTTTCAGAAGTTTGGTCCAAGAGGAAAGTATTTTTCAATATTCTGGTACTTATTTTAATCTTTTGCGTTGGAAATCCTTTCAAAGTTGACCTGGACAGATTTTTAAAACTGGCCCAGGCCTAACTTTAAGGTTTTCCTGTCTGTTTTTAACATAACAACTTTAATTATAACCTTAGTTGCTGGTGAATTTTGATTAATGCTAATCAATCTCACTGTATTTTTAATTTCATGAAAAAAAGTTTTCATTTTAAGCCAATCCAAATATGCCCTTATCTAAATCTTAAAAAGAATGAGCAAAAATCTTCTTTTCCATGCAATTTAGTTTTAACTGATTTTCATTTATCACATTCTGTTCTGACCTCTATCCATGATAACAGTAGCGAGGTATTGATACAGTTTTCCAGTTATACGTGGACTATTATAAAAATAAACTCAATCTATACAATAACAAACTATCTGAGGCTACTTTAAAACAAAAAAGTAATGCAGAAAAATAATTATTCTCAGTTTCTAAGTGATATCTTCCAATTCTGATGTGAGTGGATGAGGATGTGCTTCATTACAATGACCACTAACTGACAAGGTTTTCTGAGCATTCTCAAAACCAAGTCAAAATCTGGCTGCCCATGGAGTCTGAAGTTTTTCCTGTGAAGGGAAAATATCTCCCTGGGTTATGTTTGAGATGTGGTAGCAGCAAATGAGTGGGATATTTTAACACTTTAATTGTGTGTTAATACTTCATTAGAATTATAGACATTGCAGAATTGGCCCTGAGTCAAAGCTAATGACCAGATTTTCACTTCTGTTCCTGTCTCATCTTCAGTAGCACTCTCCTGGTCAGTGTTTGTATGCCAAGGGAAACCAGCTGTGCTTGCTTTTAAATTTTAATACGATATTGTCCTGTGACTGACTTAAAGCATGACAAGCTAGAAACATTGTCAGGGCCCTGTCCTAAGAGACTCCCTTGATCATTTCGTGAAAGGACATGATATATGTCTCTGACAAAAGGCAGGCAGGTTTTTTTTGTCCCAAAAACTCTTGTCATTCATATTTCACCAGTTACAGAGAAAAGGGTTTGGGAGAAAAAGCATCACTGGTCACATGCTCCTTCAATAAATTTAGAATCAGTTATATCTGGAGTTTTCAGCAAACTAGAAAATATTTATTATGAATTGTTTTCTTTCCCCATGGAGGAATAGTTCTTTCAAGTCATTCGTTCATATCTTTTTAATCCAGTTTCAGAAGTTAATATGTTGTTATTTGTAATGACACTAGCACCTGAAAAAAAGCATAAACACACTTCGATAATTTGTGTGCTTTCTTCAAGATATGAAACATGACTTTCCTTTAAAATAATATTTTCAAGGATTTCCCATGCATGCCTTACATTTTGAAAGTTCATATTTACAAATGCAATTTCTGTGGAATGTAATTAAACAGAATAAGGCATAAGACCACTGTATGAAAGGAAGACACTTGGAGCACAAATGGAAGGTAAGCTTTACCTTTTCTCTTGGTGAAAGAGTTACATGCTGTTATTTTGGATTAAGCATTAATGACGTAGTCTACCACAGGTTATTCTGGATCAGTTTTTAGTTATAAAGTGTCATTTTAACCTATCTTGGAACCACATGTTTTAAGAAAGTGAAAATTCTTGAACTAAAGGGTTTATAGAAATATGGCTCATCAAAAGGACTTTTGTCTACTTCTGTTGTCAATTCTGTTTAAATATATAAAAGAGTTTCTTTTATTGAAGTACATTGTGGTGGAATAGGAACATATTCTATTTGATCATGCTTGTGGAATGTCTTTTGTAAAAGAAACTATTTTGGAAGCTACCTCCATGGAATGAACACTGATTTCAAATATGTCTTTGTCCAGTGAAATGCTAATCAGAAATGTGCTTAAATGATTGAGTAGAAAGAGAATTGGGAACTCACTCAAGTCAGTGATAAATTCTTGCAGGTTTCCAACAGCTTGGTAAGGTTTTTTTACTGCCAACAACAATAAGATCATGAGTTTGGCTTAGTTCTGAGGCAACAGGTTTGATCTTACCAAGATTCACTGAGTTAGTGATAGATACAAGTTCACCAGTAACCTTAGAAGACAAGATAAACAGAGACTGGAGCGAGTGAGCACCTTTCTAAAGGCAGAGGAAATAAATGACATCTTTGCAACATAACAAGTGAACTGATCTTCACTGTTAGAAGTTCTTCCCTATAGAATTACTTGAGTCTCTTTGCTGAACACCTTACTTAGACACTGACTCCCACATGCCAGACCAAACAGCTGTATCTGTTTAAGGTCTAAAACCCTCATCTTTCTGCTTGTTTTTTCTTCCAGAAGTTATACAGTGGGACATGGGTAATAGAAGTGAATATTATTAAGCGTCAGTAGAGAGCGACTGGTGCAATTCTGCCCCTTCCAGTCTCAGAGGTGCAAACACGCTTTGTCATCCCTTTTCAGCTTGTCCAGCAAAGTGGTAAGGGAAAAACTGCCTCCAGCCACCACAGCTAGATTTACCGAAGGTTTTGGTCCTGTTCTTCTTAGTGACTCTTCTAAATCTACTTATTGTTAATACCTTTTTAATGTTCCACTTTTTCTATAGTCTCTCTTAGTACATAAGACATCAGTCCTGATTACAATTTTCACCGACATGTTCCAATGACAGGACGACATATGAGAAAGTATATTTCCTATTCGATTTATGCAGAGTTGTTCTTTCTGCTATTACAATCAGAAAATTAATGAAGACTCATTTTGTATATCCTAGCAAATTCATTAGGCACTTTATGACAATGAGGGACAAAGTTCTGATGTTCATGTCCTCTATTTTTTCCTCTATTTCAGCTAAAAGAAGTTAAATTCCAAAAGTGAATGACTACCTAGCCCCTGTCAGTAAAAGTGAAGACATACACCAGGAATTTGCAGCAGAAACAGAACAAACTGAAGCTGGTGTGCTGATGTCTCCAAGACAAGATATTTTTATTCATTCTTGGAATATCTACACTTTCATAAACAAGATCAGTGATGTATTCAGGGCCTTTTTGCCACAGATCTAAAGCACTTGGACAAAATGAAACACATTCGGCCAGGTCCTTAGCAGTATTTCAAGGAAACAAAACTGCTTGGGCCAGCTCAACATGTACTATTTCCTTTGGATGTTTTTTAAGCATAATTTACATTTTTTGTTTGGACAGATAGTGCTTTTCTGCCTTCAAAGCACAGCTAAATGATCCTATTATTATCAGGAGAACAGGAAAAAAAAAGTTTCAAAACTATATTCAAACCTTTTTCTGCATAAGGTGTCAGAACAACTCAATCAAAACTTATATTTTCTCCTGCTTCCTTTATATGAAATTGCTTAGAAACAGAACACACTTGAAACAAACACTTCAGTAAGCTCCTTGAAATTACCCAAAGCCAGACTTTTTTTTGCTAAGGGGCTGCAAACACTTAGGTCATATTACAGTCGATAGCAGTTTGTTTTGTTTGTCTGCCATAGCTGCAAATGACAGAGATCCAAAAGCCATTGACTTGAATAGGCTTTGGATTGACTATGGGGAAAGGATTTCCACTGTAGAAAGGAATGCTTGAAACATAATCATTTAAGGTTCCAGTTTCAGGAAAAAATATTCCAGCCTCTGTCTTTCCCTCTCTCTTGCACATGTACACATTTGCTTAGGATCAAATTCTCTCCTTTGTTCATGTTAGATAACCGTAAAACCACCGAAGCCATTCAAAAAGCAAGGTGTAATACAATGTGAATAAAGCTTTAAATACTTGCCTAGAGGTGGGAATTTTCCCTTCAGGCCTTGCTGAAAAGCTATCAGGCACACTCTCAAATGAGGTCAGCAGATTACTACTCATTTTTACGTATGACATTGTCATCAAAAAACCTCACTTGCATTAATATCATATTAATGATTGCAGGCAGGTATTCCATGGCTAGAGAGTGCCAGGGCTGGTGTTGCACTTTCTTCGCCAGAGAGAAACAACTTAGCCTCAGGCTGGCTGTGCTTTTCCAGACTATAACTCACAAGTGCAGAGTGACTGGTCCAGACAGCACTCACCAACACATGCATGTCTCAGACTTCCTCGGAACAACTAAAAAGAGGATTAATTCTGTTACCAAGAAAAGAGGACCAAAGCATAGCAGCCAAGTAGCTTGCTGCTATCATTTATTTTAAACTTTCAAAAGAAAAGAAATAATTTAGGAGGGCCAGGGGTGCTTGAGAGAAGGAGAGTGATGGGGAGGGAAAGAGGAAAAAGAAGAAAGGAAAGGGAGCTCTGACTCAGTCAGTGAATCACTTTTTTTTCTCTCTGAACAAAAGTTCAGACTTACCATGAACTCAAGATCTTCTGAACTGATAACGAAAGTATACCAAGGGGACAAACAGTAATTTCTAGTTTTATCTTTTATTTCTGTGATAATCCAAACAAATAATAGTTATGGCTTTCATTAAATCCACACATTTCTGTATTAAGCAAATACTAATACACCAAGACAGTGCATCAATTAATGGAATGGGAAAAAATAAAGGCAACATATTATATATCTTTTGCAAACAAAAATGCAAAATTTCATGCTGAACATAAACTCTGTAATTTACAGAATTACCTTATGTAGCACAGAAATTGAAGACACATGAAGTAAATGAAGTCCTTGCAAGGTGACTTGGTGCAGCTAACAGGACTCACTGGGTATTCCAGACACTTAGGTGCTCTCCTGGCGCTGTCACTTGCTGTTGGATCAATATGGACTAGCCACTTCTACCTGTGCCAGTTATGCCCTTTACAACTGATGGCAGAGAAACATTATACAAGATAGGTTTCACTCAATACTTTAAAATACCCATACCCTAAGAATCAGTAGATGAAATGGATGTTGTTTTATTGTTGGTCTTTCCGAAACCCAGTAGAATTTAAACACAGGACAGGTGTCAGGTTTCTCTGCAGGGGCACTGAGGCAGGCCTGTGAAACACAGCAGTGAAACATGTGGCACCTGCAGCATTTGAAGCCTGAAAATCAAAATATGAAGCTTGTGACAATCATCAGTTAAAAAGCAATAGAGTTTTAGTTTATAGAATTAAAATTCTGTCTGAAAATTTTACCTAGGACCTCACCTTGGTATCAAACTAATTTTTCAAGTCTGAACTTAATTCACTCATCAACTAATGATAATTATTCTCTCATTAGGTCCTTTTACCAATTTAAATAGAGTTTAAAGTAACTAAGGTGGGAACAGGAGTCAAAATTTCACAGTTTACATACTTCAGGTCGTAGACATTTTCCATCATTTTAGATATCTAAGATTTCTTTTTATTGAGAATTCTTTATGAAAACTTCTCCTGAAATACAATTTTCCACAGCCCTTCTTCTTCAGTTTTGAATTTTTATAAAAGTGTATGTTGCAAGTGTACTCCCATTCTTATCCCTCTCTCAGTAAAATAAAGAGAATGGATTGAGATAACTTTAAATAACTTTTGTTCTTATTCTAGATGTTATTTTGTGAAGTAGCACACTGTTTGAAACCAAGACTTCCTAATTAAAAAACAGTGTTCTATTGTATCCTGGTCATAGTTATATTACAAAGACACATGATTTCAGTACTATGGACTACATGTGAATTAAACATCTGCCTAGTATTTATTATAACATCAATATAAAAAAAACTACTAGAGCATCAAATTATCAGGTTACAAAGCTGTGAGATTCATCCTGTCTCTGGAGATTTTCAGATATTAGACTGATGCAATGCTTTTTCTTGGCCAAGTAGACTCTCTTCTTTGTTTCATTATGTACAAATATGTACATGCATTGTTTATAGAGTGTGTATACTAAGCAAGGCCAGGTCTGATTCACAGCTGTGAAATTAATCATGTTCTATGTGCAGGGGATTTCAGGGAAAATTGTTTTATATCAGTACTCTGACTCTTCACAGTGTTTCTTTTCTTGTGTGGTAAATCTTTAAGGCTGGGCAGTACAACTGGTAAATTAAATCTTTGATTATATAACAGGCTCAGAAAACAGAAGATTAGGAGTAAAAGCAAAAAAAAAAAGAGCACAGTAACTTCAAACACATTGTAACATAAACATTCAGCATTCAAAGCATAAATCAACAGCTTAATGTATTAACTCCGGCATAAGAAAGACATTTACACTTTTAACTATTTCTTCAGCAATCTCTTTCTGTGATGCAAATAGCAGTGCACAACAATGGAAAGTTGGCAGTCCTGCCCGACATATGACATGAAATACGTGACAGGAGCTCAAATGGAAAAAGATCAGTGGGTGCCTCTCAAAGTGTGAATCCAGGTTAGTTTGTGAGCAGCTTCCATGCATCATAACAGCAGCAAATGCTTTTTGCTAGTTCATAGCCTGAAGTGACATTTTTAGAGTTGTGCCATTGCTGGTTTTCTAGAATTACTTTGACCATGAGGGAACACAGAGCAAAGGGACTAAAATTTGTCTTTCTTTTACAATCAGTGAAATAAAACCTCAGGGATCTGAGCATAAAAACAATTTTTCAGTAAAGTAATATCTGTATCTATCAAATGTGGAACAAGTTCTACTTCCAGATATGTCATGTGGTATTACTGGCAGGAAATCAGCAATCATCATGAAGAACTATTCAATGGGATTTATGCCAGCACCTCATAGCACCATAGAAAATGCGATGCCACTGAACTTATGGAACTGACATTCCCCCGCAAAAGAAGCCATGGACTTAGCAGGATCCCCATCACACTGGAAATGTCACTAGAGAATGAAGACAACTGAGTTCTGCACATCAGTTCTTGATTTTTGCCAAAGAGGCATTGAGAGACCTTTCCAGAGACTTCTCCAGATGTAGAAGTGGTGAATTGTAGAGCCCCTGGCAACCTGTGCAAAATATGTTCTTTCTTAACTTTTTTCACCTTTCCACTCAAAAAAGAAGAAGTCCTCTGGATCAGGGGCTGTGCTCCAGTAGCAATCCTAAGTGAGATAGAAAAGTGAGATCGGGATCTCACTTAATCTAATTAACCTGCATCTTATCTAATTAACCTGCATTGTCCACTGAGTAGGTTGATCCACACTTAATAGAAATAGCCAGCAAATGGGGCCAGATGCCTCTGAAAAATAATTCTGAACACTTGTGTACTGAGCAAAGATCATGTAGTCACAGGACTTTTAAATTCCTCTGCTTGATGAGATCCACATCCTAGGTCTTCCTCTACAGCCAGGAACTTAGGAACTTTCTAAGAAATCCTAGGAACAGATGGGGCAGTTCCTTCTAAACAGTTTGTTCCAGTAAGACTTCAGTCATTCTTCTCCTGGAAAACAGTATAATTCCTCCTGCTGAATAGGAGATTACCAGAACATGGAATCCCCTCTATACTTTCATCACAATACTGTCTTTTAGTGAAAACAGGTTGGGCATAGAAAAACTAATGAGAATGTCCTGACTCAGAGACTAATATGTGAAATGGAAAAAATTGCTCCACTAACAATTATGTTTAGGAAAAAAAAAAACAAAACAAAACTTTGCACCTAAGCCTTGAAGAGTTTCAAGAACTAAACTGTAGTTTCATAGACTTTCTTAACTGCAGCCTTGAGGTGTACCAAAACATTCTTGTGAAAGAATCTCAATTAAAACTCCTGCTGTGACACCTTCTATCAGCTGCCTTAGTGCTCCTGAGCCAGTTTTCAGAGCCTCTCTCCGAGTACCCAAGATACAGAGCAGAGATCTAATCCCCACGCTTATGGCACCCAAGTTCCAGGCACTGCCGTGCTAAGCTGACCCACCCCTAGGTCTTACCTGAAATCCCAGCATATCAAAGAAAAAAAAAATTGACTTGTTGAGCTTCAGAAGCTCAATTGGACTTCAGAAACTCTACACATCTTAATAAATATACTTTTTCTGTTAGTTATCATTTTAACACTTTTTTTACAGGAAGATCTAAGTTCCTATTTGCAAAGTAGAATGGAAAATATATTAAGAAGAGGAGGAGTAAATCATAAATTTAATTGAAATTTGTATAACTCACTGTTCTTCCTGAAGGATAGGCCCACATAGGGAGTAAGATATTATTAAAGTTAATATTTTTCCATTCCATCTATCCATTCTAGTTTTAGGATTTTACTGCTTCAGACTTTTGAAGCCAATTTGTACTGAAATGATGATGTGCCATACAAAACAGTAATTGAGACATGCTTATGTTTTTGGATCGATCATGACAGTTAAGTAGGTGAAATCATCCTGTTTTAATTACAAAGCAACTCCCCCTCAACTGTGTTTCTTATGGTTAATGTTTTCCCCTAATAAAATGGAAAAGGATTATTACGAGAAAAATATGTCATTTCTTGACAAAGAAGAAATATATTTCCTGTCTACCATGTGTCTAAATACTGTTCACTTTTCTATTTCAACAATACCACTGAGGCAAAAGCAGCTTTGCATAAACAGGATTTGACCTTTTTAAGTTTCTCCTGAAGAAGATATTTAGGGAAAATGAGTAATATACTAAGAACAGTTAGTCTGAAGTCACAGCAGAAGTGGTTTGTAGCAGTCATCTTTATGATAAAAGTATGTTTCATTTTATTTAACAAAAGTAAGATGTGATACTCAGAACCAGGTTATGTTCCCCATGACACTGGAAGTATCCTAACAAAAAGAGCTGTCCTGCATCCTACGTGTCAAACATTCATTATATGTTCTTGATTCACACCTTTAAGTGCCAAATGATATAAAAGACATTATGTCAAACATTTCTCATAAAAGTTGTAAAAGCTTGTATCTTGAAAGTGCCATTTCTTGGGCTCAGAGAAACAGTAATTCTACTTAGAGCTGCTGATTTCTCAAATGCCTGACTTCACAAATGCCATGGGCATTCATTCAGAAGGACATCTGTCAGAGAAGAAAGAGTTATGTTCTTTTCTTGATGTCTGTCCTTGTGCCAGAGCACATATTCAGAGTCAAGAAACTTCCTTTCAAAGCTTCTTAAAAGGGACCTCTACTACACATTTCCTCTTTCAGGAAGACGGCCTCAACTACCAATTCTTTTATGCTCTTCTTTATGAAGATTATGAATGTCCTCTGTCTGGTGTTGGACCACAACTTCCTTCTCTCCACCTGTGCTTCTTCTTCCACGCTGTTCACCTGAGAAGAGTCTCTATTCCCAGTATTATTTCTGTGTTTTACATGATTCTTCCTTGTATAATAAGCACAAACCCTGGAGAAGAAAGTGAAATCTGTAAACCTTGCTGATGTTCAGAATGGAAAATTATATTCCTTTCTTCAAATTCACTAAATTATTGAAGATTTTCCTGATAAATAGAATGTTAACCCTTGTAATAATACAAAAACCACCAAACTAACATTGCATATTACATAAAAAAATACCTCAAGTATTTTTTGTTAATGACTAGTCACAGAATCATAGAATTATTTAGGTTGGAAAAGAACTTTAAGGTCATAGAATCCAACCGTGAATGTTCACCTGAATTCATTTTGAAAGGCATAGCTTAAAGAGTTTCTCAAGCTGTGAATCCTAATCTCAAATACCGTCAAACACATGAGCATCTGTAACACAAAATCTCTTTTTCCCTCAAATATGCTATTAACAGATGTCTGCCTCCCGCACATTCTGCAAACTGCTCACAGGTGGCAAGGAAATTGTTTTAAAACACTGTAACAAAGACCTCGAGTAAGCTTGTACCACCTACCCAAAGAGACCTTAACAGATCCCCAGAAAGTCATCACGGAAGAATAACACAGGGTATTAGAACCAGAAGGGCTTTCTTCAAGAAACAGAAAATGCTTTCAAGCAAAAGAGGTGGATTTAAGCATAAACTCTGGCAAGCCTAGAATAAGATAGGCCAAAAATCATTTTCTTAAAAAATTGCAAGATGGTTAAAAACTGTGAATAAAATTTTTTTAAGCATACCAAAAGCAGGAAGCATGCCAGTTTGTCTTCAAGGTTGATAGTTGATATAAAAGATTAAAAAAAGATAATTTCTCCAAGAAGATGCAGTCTTAGCAGAAATACTAAATGAATTATTTGCATTGGTGTTCACTATAGAGTAATGCAGGTAAGCTCTGACACTGAGCCTTTCCTTATGGCAGACAAGTCCAAGGAAATAAACTGAAGTTTACTTAGAATAGATCCAGAATTCTGATAACTTTTTTTATCATTGATAAGACTAAGAAAGCAAAATAATTCTC
This sequence comes from Corvus cornix cornix, assembly GCF_000738735.6. Lineage (NCBI taxonomy): Eukaryota > Metazoa > Chordata > Aves > Passeriformes > Corvidae > Corvus > Corvus cornix. The sequence continues at coordinate 9,617,918 of NC_047057.1, read as the reverse complement.
CCTCGAAAACTCAAAATCAGATTATATTTGAGATGGTCAGAATTCTTGAGTCATCTTGGATGCTGGAAGACTGAAGATGCTGAGTTAAATGGTGGGTTTTCAAAGAGTCTGATGGAAGATATACAGGAAAATACACATTAGTAAGTCTTTTCTTTCTTGAACCAAGTAACTGAATCGTATAATGAACCACATGAATAAATACTATTTAATGAAGAACATTCAGTACGAGTTTAGCTGGGGGAAAATGGGCTTCACTGTGAACTGGGACAAAAAAAAAAGAATTACATATGAGCTCCTTCATATAATACATCTGGATTTTCAAAGAACTTTCAAAGTTCCTCATCAAACTCCTTACTCTAACAGGGAAGGTTTCCTCACAGACTAATGGTCAGTTAAAAGCTGGGAAACAAATAATGGGAACAAATAATCTGAAATGTTACTATTTTAATCCATGAAGACCTGCACTTCAAAGCATATGGCTAAATATAAATGGCTTGGGGTGAAAGGGAAAACTAAAACTGTTGAAATACATCTTTTCAAGATAGTAATGCCAGAAACTGATTTTGGAGAGTTGAATATGTTAGATGATACTGGATGGTTAAAAAGTCAAATGAAAATTAAGTGTTGATAAATATGATAGTTAAAGTCTAGTTACTCATATGTCATTATGGACTTTAAATAAACTTCTCTCAATAAGGAAAGGGATCTTTGGATCATTGTTTTTTTCTGTAGAATCACCAGTTCAATGATCATCAACAATCAGATGACAATAGAATGCTGTTAAAGACACAATAGGAAACCTTGTACCACTGTAAAAATCAAACACACCTGCTATGCTGCTGAAACCACTCTCATCTCCAAATAAATAAATTACAACTTGTAAAGATATAGAGAGCTGTGACAAGGATGATGAGAGGAGAGGAATGCTATCCATTTGACAAGTTTTTAAATAGTCTAGAACGCTTCTCAGGAAAAGAAGGAAGCAAGAATGATTTGAGAGGCTGTAAAATCATGAATAGGTTGAGAGGGTCACTGGGGAATAATCATTCTCTGTATTTTATAACACGTGGATGAGAAAGAACTAGGTAGAATTATCAGGCAGTAGGTTTGAAGGAAGTAACTAGAGTACTTTTTCACACAACACCTCATTATAGTGTGGAACTCACTGCCACAGATAATTTCCCATGCCAAAAGTGTAAATGGATTCAAAAACACATTAAAAAAAATAAGCACTGGAAGATCCATCAAAAACTAATATACCTGATGATGTGGTGTAATCTTCAGTTTGAGAAAGCCCCAGGAAGGGATGGCTGGAAGCTGCACATTTGTGCAGTTACCAAAGCATTTGCTGACCACTATCAACAACATGCTATTGGCACAGATGAGTTTTAAATATGACTAAAACCATATGGTTTTATGTGCTTAACTTTTGTCACAGTTTCTAGTGAGTTCCCCTCACCCTGAGTAAAATTCCTGAGGTATATTTCCCCTGTGTTCTGTCTTTAGTGACTGTTTCCATCTGACAGTTTATTTGGGCCCATGTTTTGCACATGCATGCCTTCATTCGTCTTTGATGCTTGGAGTATACCCATGAAGAGAAACCAACATTAATTTTATGTCAAATCAGTCCAACCAGGACCACATTTCTCCCTCTTGAAGTCCATGTTCCTTTCCCTTGATCACTTAAGTTTTTAAGATAGGCATCTTAGTTCCCTCATAACAGATAGATAGATCTGGATGGCGGAGTAGTTTTAGATTTCCTTGGCTTTATTAAAATAAAAAAAAAAGGAAAGAAAAACAAAAAATAGGAAAAAAAAAAGGGAAAAAAAGAAAGGGGCAAGAAGAAAGATGAGAAGGTGTCTAGAAACTATGGACACTAAGTTATAAAAGAAGTCAAGGTATTTTTTTTATTGAAACTTCAACTGGTTGACCATATCAAGATGTAGCACTTCTAAAATATGTAACGTATTTCCATGCATGAAAATTGCTGTCCTTAATGTTATATTTAACTCACTTTTCCCTGCCTCCTATGTTTCAATACTACAAATAAAACACTGAAAATTATTATTTATTTATTAACCCCTTTCCTTGTCACTGCACTGCAGAAGAATGCCATTGAGTGGGTGAAAAAAGTCACAGTTTATAAGGAACTTAACTGAAAGCACAATAAAGTTCTTTTTGTTTTCTTTTTTCATATTTTGTAGACAAGAGCCAACAAACTAATCATTTTGGTATGTGATCAGCCCAAATTTTCCTTTTCGGTCCAGGCACACCACTGACCTCCTCTTGTACAAGAGCTCAGGAAAGAATATTATTTTCTCCATGTATGGATTTTTCAGTCAAAAAGAGATTTCCTGCATCATAACACCCTTTAGCTTATTGGTAGTATTTTCAGGAGAATTCTTCTAATTTCAACTCCAATTCATCAGAGAACTGGTGAATGACTGATCAGTGCTTTAGAAAATGTTAACTTTCTTCACTAAGAGACCTATACTTATGTCATGTTATTGCTGTGAACGAATGCAAGAGAGGCATCAGCTTTTGTAGAATGTGCTTTTGTACTCGCTTCATAGGCAATTCCAGCATCATTCAAAACAGCTCACCAAGTTATTAAGTCACTCTTACAGACTCTGAATGTTCACAATTTACATTTGTCTAGGTTTCTGGGCCTACAGGAGTCTCTTTTAGGCTGCTGAAGCCAGGTCCCAAAATCTGTCACCCATAAACTAGGTAATACCTGCAATTACTTAATGGCTCTAATTTCAAACTGTGGTGAAAAACATTTATCTACAGAAAAGTTCCCTGATTATCATAAATCCCTGTATAAAAAGCCTAGGTAGAAATCTAAGTCCAAGGTGGGGAAGATTCCTTAGGTGCTTCTAAACAGATTCAAATTATCTATGTTTGAAAATGTTAAACTGTTAGCACACTTTTATTTTCTTTTTTTTTGTCGGGGAGATTCTGTGAGAGATATTCTGCCTCTTCTATGTCAAATTGAAAAAAAAGCATGCTTTGATAGTAGCTTGCCTGTCTTGTTGCTGGGATGCTATTACTTTGTGTTTCAAGCAGTTGGAGATTGAGAAAAGGTGTTCCCTTTCAGTACTCAAATTTCATGACACTCTGCTATTTTTTTCCCATCATATGGGAAATCCCACTCAAGGGAGAAGATATATATGACTACAACTTGCAGTTACTTCGGGATGACAAATACCATGATGAAACAGAAGAAATTTCCCATTAAAATAAACCACATGTCAGCTTTCAGCTCAGGTTCAGCGGGCTCCCAACTAAGGAAATATGCCGGAGCTGTAGATCATGGAGTCAATACGTATCTGCTGTACTCAAAGTGGCCCGTGGAGAAACAAACAGAAATATGAGCTAGCGCTGACTATGAGAATGAGCAGAAAAGCCCTCCAAGAGCAGGCCATCCCATGCTTTCACCTGTGCACCCCTAAATGAAAGAGATGCACACAACTCCTTGCCTTAGGCAATGCTTGATAATCTTATATCAAAATAAGCTGTGGAATTCAAGGCCAAACATCCCCAGTGAATGCTGGACCTAATGCTGCTTAGGGTATTCCCTATCAACGTGTATAAAAAACCTGAGGAACTGAAGCTTACTACAAGGTCCAGCAAAATATAATGTATTTCCTTTGCCATAGATAACAGATGTCTGAGGACACCTACTTATCCAGTAAAAAAGTAATAAAAAATAAAAAAAGTAATAAAAAATAAGTTTGGGGAGTAAAGGAAAAACTAGAAATAGGGGAGAAAAAGTAATAGAAAAAAACCCGTTACAAGTGATTAGCTTTCTCCATTCTTTAATTAGGCACAATGTGGAGAGAAGCTACATGCTTAGTTTTCAGTTTAGCCCCCTCAAATTGACTCTATCCCCACAAAAAGCAATACTGAAGTCCTTAGGAATTTTTTGATAGATTTTTTCCCTAGTACTTCATTGTTTCAACAAAAGGAAAGGATTTTCCAAAATGTGTATATTAACAGATTTTCTTTGGGCAAAATTTTGTATCTACCAGAAGGAAAGCTGAGAGCCTGATTGCTGTAACTGCTTCTACCTCTCCTATCTTTCTTCCCCCCTTAATCAGACTCCATTCTCAATTTCATAAAACTTGATTTTGTCTTGACTCACATTCAATTAAATCTACACAATGATTGCTTTCAAGTCAGCGTGCTTTGGTGTAATTCCTTAGACACACACTGGAGAATAAAGTATTCCAGAAAAAACAGGTGAACCAACTTTCCTGACATGAGAAAAAAAAGGTTTAAATGGCTGATAGGGTTTCAGGCCTGATATTTGAAATGTCCTGGCTCTAGGGTACATCTTGTCCTTCTTGGATGAAAAGTCAAGACTAATATTTTTCTAAAATATTCATTTCATTGAGTTCAAGCCCTAGTCATGAGTAAATTATGCAGGACTTACTAGGTCATCAAATGTTCTTTTCTCAGCTGAAGTGGTCAAACAGATTATAGGTAGTTCTTCCATGAATGGGACCATCATTACCCAAACACTCCATTACAAAGAAATAAGAATGGGATGCTGAAGGGACTTTATTCCATATGTAGTGTTTCCATTCCAGTTAAAGCAAGCACAATATAGCGACAGAAGTAGCAGCAATTCTATTTGTGGTCTTCTTTAGAAAAAGGACAAAAACAAGAAAAAAAATCATTGCATGGACATAGTAAAACTAAAAAATAAAATAATAAAATAATTTCTAGTAAAATTGAGTTTAAAAAAAGTCAGAAAAGGCAAAATGACTCGTATATTTAGTGGATATATGGTGGTGCTTCAATACTCACTATCCTAGCTGCAAGGCTATGCCTGTGAATAGTTTGATAATGGTGAAAGTGACAATTTTTATTTTGATGTCACCTTTAAATTTCTTTAAGAGACCCATTTAATAACAGTTTTACTATTTTGAATTTTTTTACTGCAAAAAATACATTTGCCAGCACTTCTATCTAGATATCTTTGGTTTAAACTTAAATGTTTACTTAATTTTTGAAACATTGAGTTTATTGCATTTTAAAGGCACACACATGCAATCACTGATCCTTTTTGCATCATGACCTGAGGCATATAAGAGCCAGAGTAAATTTAAATATAAAATTGGAAATCAAGATGTTAAAGTCATGAGCAATAATAAACCACAGATTATTATAATGCATTTATTCCCACGCAGAGATCAACTTCAAAATAAATTGTAGAACTTTCTGAACCACAAGTAGACCATGTGATGGCTCCTCTGTCCGGAGTAATTTTTCTCCTTGAACATTACTGTTCCCTCAAAAAAAGCTGACTCCCAAACAAAAAAATACACGTTTTATTCTTATAACACTAAAAAATAAAAACTAAAAAATTACTTATATTCTAAGGGCAATAATGTTCCAGAAGTCTTTAAATGATATGCTGACTAAAACCTGCTGAAGAGTGAACATAAAGAACATATTTTCTTCCACATATTTCAACTTTCATTGCATCCCATAATTTCCTGTATTTTTGTGGGGTTTTTATGTTATATTTGGGTTTACCTCTCATAACTGTTTGAAAAATGAATATTTCACATGAATATCCTACCGTAACATTTATTTCTTTTCCTTGTCCCACAGACAACAAGTCACCTACATCTCTTTATTCTCTCCCATATAATTTAGCCAACTTAGTAGTTATGCAAATACCTCCTCCCTCCTCTTTGTTTCACAGTTCCAAACTACATTTTCTCCCCATAGGTCTAATTCATAACAGGTTTACTAAACCTTGGAGCAATCTCTCTCTGATTTTGAGGATTGCACCATTTCATACCTGAAGAAAATCTTCTGTGCTGAATATCCTGTTTATTCAAACTATCTCAGCCGCTCTAATAAAAGGCGTTCCCTTACAGGAAGCTGTCTGTCTCAGTGAGGACATGAATTCACTAATTAAAAGAATCTGACTTTTGTTATTCATTAGTCAATCATTTATTTTTAGCTCAATAATAAAAAAAGAGATGTAATGAGACTAGCAGCTAATATAGTGCTAATAAAATGTGGTTAGCAGAGTATGGCTGGCAACCAATCACATACCACTAAAAGTAAATAATTAATGGCTTTGAGAGTGACCGCTGAGCTTTAATATATTCACAGATACAATTACTGGTAATGATAGTAAAGATTGTAAAACCAGAAGTATACAGAAGTTAGCATAAATTATTTAGAAAAGACTTTTCAATGAACAACCTAGCTGAGCTTAGGCTATATGGAAAAGTTGGAGGCATAGTCATTAAAATTGTAGATGGAGCTGTATGGTTTCACCTTTTTTGGTATTATATTTCAAAAACCCTTTGTTGAAAGAAATGGTGTGATGGAGACAGAAGTGATGAATGCACTGAAAAATTGCTTCCTGTCATAAATGACTTTATAAACCTACTGGGAAATTTTTCATGTCTACATCTGCTAGATGGTGACTAATGCAGGATAATCAAATTAGAAATCATTCAGCCAGTAGGGACTAGTGACCACACGAAGGTCCAGTGACTAAAGCAAGATTAGAAGTTGATATGTGTAAATCACAACTGATTCTAATCAGAAGCAGATGCCTGATTTCAGACAGGTCTTCACGGACAAGACGTCAGAAAAGATTAGAAATAATTGAGTGGATGGAGACAATGAAATGCAGACTACATTATTGTACAAACAATTGACAGAACTCTATGCAAGTAGGTAGGTATGCATAGCTTAAGTGCAATGTCTACAGAGAATATATGTTAAAAGAATAATTAATTTCTACCTTATTTAAATTAATAATAGCTAGTGTGTACATCCTATGTAAACATATTGTGAAATGTGAAATCGTTGATTAAATTGGACATATGAGATAATAATATTCTCATTCCCTTTCTTTGTGTTAGCACTATTAGATTTAAGCATTTGTTATTAATACATAGACTTTATGTATGCTTTTAAATATTACATGTTTATAGTTATCCTAAAATGAAGCTGCATTTTAAAATGTACCTACCAGTGAATATCAATTAAAATCACAGTATAAGCAAAAAATAAATTTACTGTGATGTTTATTATCTCATTTTTCTGTTTTGTTCTCTAAATTTTACTACAACTTAGTGAAACCTTTCACTCAATACTGACATATATCTTTGGTTTTATTTCATAAGTCCTATGTAGAATGCATTTTAACACCTGATAAAGAAAACAGAACCTGCATAAAAAGGAAATGTATTTTTTTTCTATTTTAATAAGTTTAGGAGTACTGGATAAAATGTGTCTCCATCAGTACTCTGAAGAATAAATGCTAAACATATATCACCTCCTCTTACCTGATTCACATAGGCACAGACAACTGAATATAGTGAGTTATGCGTTGTATTATACAGGTTTGAATTTATGCAGTATAACTTGTGTAAAATTGTTCTCAGCTGTATCTGGAAGGAGATGCTTTGCAATAGAAGCATTTCTAGTGCTAGCAGAAGAAAAAAAACACTCTCTATAAAACCATGACAATATTTTACCTGTAATTAGCACAGCAGGGAGCATTGGAAAAAGAAGTTTTAAGTTCAAATAACTGATAGATTTTAGAAAAATGATTGTGAAAAGCCAGGGCATAGGCTAATTTTGCAAAATGAGATACTGGTATGATTCTTCAATTTTTAGTTCTTTGCTATTTTTTATTCAGTGACTTCTCAGACTCTGATCATTTGCCAGCTCCTCATTGTGCATATTGATGTGACTCACTGCACATCATGCTTTTTGATTGGCCAGCTAAGTCTCACATGGCTCCATCTACCATCTAGACTACTATTTTACAAATTATATTTGTTGTTACTTAATTTCCTGTGTAAATCCTGCCGTGACTGAGATTTAGACAAACACATGCACAAGCTCTACACTCACATACAAGGTCTTCAAAGCCAAAGAACAATTTAGAAAAAGTAAGAGGCAGAGAATTTAAGCAAAAATGTGAGTCAGAGGATTTCCTGCAAAATGGGTGGGTGAGTAAGGTTACTGGGAAGGACCGAACTTACAATAAAGTTACACCTTTACTCTACTATCACTGACTGTAAAGGGCCATCAAACCCACCAATATCTTTCAGCTAAATGTTCTTTATTGATTTTAATAGTATGATTTTCCATATGGGTTTGGGAATAACACAGAATTTTGTTTCCACTATCACATTTATAATATGCCTGGGCTCCTTCTTGCAGGTAAAAGTGGCAACTTTTGAGTAACAGTTTGGCACAACTGAAAACAATGTCAGTAAGAGCAGGCTTTAGATGCTGGCTGCTGTTAGAGCAGATGCAAGTCATGTACACTAAACATAGTGTCACTAACCCAGGGATGAAATCATTCTTCACTGCAGAAAAATAGGAACTTCAACTCACTCAGCCATGCACAATAGTTTCCTAAAGATCAAGACAAATGTTTGTACTTATATGTTTGTACAGTGGCTAATAGAATAAGAAAAAAAAGAGGAATTTTTCTAAGTGTATATAAGATATATTTAGAAGGATAAATTCATGACTCAAAGCACATGTGCAATTAACATCTAAGTCCTTTTCAGCTTCTGAATGCAAACATCTAGAAGAAGGAGAAATTAGTAAAAGCAGCAAGTATACTACACACACTCAACAGACAGGGTTTTCAAGCAGGAAAAAACCCACTCTTTTGTTAATTCTTTGAATCAACAACATATGTTGTTTACTTATTGTTGCATCTTGCAGAAAAATAAAGTTGGCTTCAGCAAATAATGAGCAGATGAATTTTGAAGAAAGAGCACTGTGTGGCTAGAATTACGAATACCAGACAGTAATGCCATTATACTGTGGGCTTAAGGTTTTTCCACAGCAAAATAATAGCCTGCCAGGCAGACAAACAAATTAGCTGATGATGGACCTCCCTTCCACAACTAAGCTTTAATCCAAGACAGCCAGTTTAACTAATGAGGAATCCTCCTCTTGTACTACAATGATAATTTGAAAGTGGTATGGAACTGATAAACTCAAAAGAGTCAGTCAAGTTTTTGACCTTTCTCAGGAGTGTCTTTGACATCAGCTAGATGAGAATGTGAGGACTCAGCCGTTTGAGTAAGTCTCCAGTGATCTAGCCCCTAGAAAGTCTCAAATAACTTCCTTAGTCATAACAGGCACTTTGGCCTGACTCACAGAACAGACTAGCATGTAAGTTCAACTCCCACTTAAAATTGTTAGTGGTTTGAGTTCATCTCAGTTTTAACCAGCTTAAATGTACGGGTCTAGTCTAAACTAGACACTTTCTGAGATCCCCACCGTGGCTCCTAAAAATATTTCAGTTTCTGAATTTTCCTTCTGAAGTCTTTAGAATTCTGCTCTAAGACATGTGCCCAATTTGAGTAAAATATCATATATTAGCTTGGTGGCTATCTCATATTTTGCTCCTTTTGGACTCACACAATGGGAGTTTTCCAGCCTCTGACATCTGTTGGCCATCAGTTTCAAAGTATACACAAACTCTCATGGAAGTGCAGGGACACAGTTCTGCCCTTCTTCAACGCAACCTTTTTGCTATTTGATAGTTGGATTATGGAACAATTAGCTATTTATTTCACTGTCATGTGATACAGCCTGGGCTGACTTCCCTCACAATTACTATGACTAAGAACTAGTAATGTGCTAAGTAGTAACCCCTTTGAAGAGAGGGCAAAAAGGGAGACAGATTTTTTCTTGTCTTCCAATTTTTACTCGAGCTAGTTTAGTTTTCACAAAATGAATGAAGAGTAAGCCAAGAAGTAGGTGAGGGTGTTTTGCCCTGAAGGCTGAAGAAACGTGTGAAAACATGTTTTAAATGTAATGAAAGTCTAATCATTATTTGCATGGCAAAAGCAAGCTTTTTTAACGGAATTGACAATGTCACATTAGTACTGACTGAAAAAATGGACAGATTTGTGGATAGAAAGTACATATTTTGGGGCAGATATGCTTTTTACTTTGGTTGCCACTGAGTGTCTTGTTACTACCCTTTGTAGCAGCTCTGTGAGAAGACTTACAGTGTCAAAAAAAAAGAGGAGAAATGAAAATATACAAAAATTCCTTTGCCTGCAGTTTTTAAAGTCCACATTATAAGACATTTCACAAAAAAAAAAAAAACCAAAACAAAAACCAAAAAATAGAAAGCAAAAAAACCCCAAACAAACAACAATCAAAAAACCCAAACAAACCCACCCCCAAACCCCCCAATAGAATGGATTTAAAATAAAGACTGTGGAATCAGACTTTTCCTTTCAAATCAGCTCTTGTGTCTTTGTTATCTAGAGTTAGTGACAAATGGATCATCAGTTTATTCATTTTTCTCCTGGAGACATGGTGGATCTTCACTGAAGAAAGTTCATATCATGTTCTGATACTCAGGGAGGAACACTGGGACAAAGCAGTAATAGTTTATTTTTGCAAGGGATAATCTGCTGTGGTGACTTTCCAATTCTGGTTTGCATGACTTTGTTTCTAATTTCTGAAGACATGTTGGCCACCCAATTCAATACAGTTTTCCTTCTAACTATACTTAATCAAAGACAAAACTACTAGACAAACGTATCATGAAAAGGACAATGCTTTTGGCTTTTTATTTTTTTGTATAATCAACAGAGCTGTAATGAAAGACTACTGCCATTATTGTCCTCAAGTCTTGTTATGAACTGAAGACATCATGAATTATCAGAACAAAACCTATTGGTTCATATGCTCCTCTCATTCTCACAGAATAATATCATTTGAAGTGATGTATTCTCCCCTGAATGTGGAGCTTCTGTGATTCCTCTTAGTCTGATGCTTCACACTTCTACAGATCTCATGCTCATGAAATTTGTGATTAACTGTGACCTGTGCTTTTGTTTTATCTGTTTTCCAAATTTCTTTTCTCTGCCTCATGGTGTTGTTTGGGTATCAAAACTGGTGGTGAAGGCTGTGAGATGTATTGGCAATAAAGTTTGCATGAGCAAAAGGTGATTTGGAGGCAGGTTGTGCCTCATTATCAAATGCAAAAAGAGAAAGTTGAGAAAATGACAGGACCCAGTGATAAGGTACAAATGAGCTTATCTTTGTTTCATTGGTGGACAGAGTGAGCACAGCAGAGGAAACAATATTCTAGGGAGCACATGTGCCCCCAGTGTGCTATCAGGATGTTAACAGGTGTCCTACTCTACGGGAAAGAGAGAGGATGTTTTGGCTTGTCAGTGTAGCCTGTACCACAATCCAAAAGCCTCGTAGCAGTGCTATGTGATATGTGCACTTCTCTTTCTACTTGTAGCATACTCGCTTTTGATCTAGCCCTGCTTTTACACATTTTCCTATGACAATACCAAGCATGGAACAATGTTTAGCTGCAGTTGCACCCACTGTTACTTCTGCACCAGAAAACATTTCCCTGAACCACTGAAGTCTCATGGTGTCTAAATTTCCATGGAGCTGTGTGTATTCTCAGGATTGGAGCGGTGCGGAAATAGTTCTGTAATCTCATCTTCTGCTCTTTCCAATCATGCTAGTACTGCTCTGATTTCAGAAGGATATTAATCCAGAGAAAGTATCTCCCATCCAGAGCAACCATTTAGAGTATTTTGATAGAATGCTTCAACAGAACAATTTTATTAAAAATAGACCATGAAGCCTGACTTTGCGTATGAGTTTAAAATGTCTTTAAGACTTTAAGAATTAAAATGTGGTCCTAGAATCTCATTCAACAGGTTAATCTTAGAAAGTATACTTGCTGGTATGCAGCTTCTAAAACCTCAAGACTGCTGATGAGTTCCTCTAATGAAAATTAGTATCACATTATCATAACGAATGGCCATAAGAAGCAACTACATAAATCTGGTCAAGCATTGCTACCTTTACGCTTGTTTTTTTTTCCTCGAATCCCTTCTCAAAAATCTTGTGTTCCTCTTAGTCTGAAACTATTCTACACTATTTTGTGGATAATCTTAATATACTACTGTGAAAAGACCAGTACCCTCTCCCCAAATAGACAAATATGTACCAGCAAGGCATACAGAATATTTATAGTACAATCAGTTTTGTTATTAAATTAAGTAAAAATTAGTAAATAGTACAGGCTCAAAGAGAATTATATAGTGTGCTCATCATTAATTGAGAGGAGGTAATCATGTAATATCCCATTTTATAATTTTCAGGAAAATTGTATTCCCTTGCACTAAGTTCCAGAGGCACTACTTGTCCTTTACTATTCAATGAATTTCCATACAGTATAAGGTGTATAGAATATGACAATAAAATGAAAATCTTGTGCAGATCTATGACAACTTTTTTAAGAAACCACATACTTAAATTGAAAATTATTTCAAATGTTAGAACAACATAGCTGTTGGAAAAAAACCTCTTCAGGATATTTCCAACAAAGGCAACAGGAAATAAAATATCTGATGACCCCAAAAGATAAAATGTTTCTCCAACAATTGCAGGGTTAAATGTTTTGAATGACTGAAGGGGTAAAGGGTCTTATAAGACTAAGGTGAAAAGTTTTGTGCAGACAGATCATAGTAGTCAAAACCTGGTAAAAAGCAGATTTTTGTCTAGAATTCCCTAAGGAGCACAAGATAAACTGCAAACATAAGAATTTGCACTAAAAAGCAGCACAAATGAAAAAAATTACATCCTCTTTTCCAACATATATGCCTTTCCTCAGCTTATCTGGTTTTATTCGGGAAAAAAAATATATTACTTTTTGATCCACTGGCCTCAGAGTTCTGAAGCTGCCTGTAGATGCTGTACCCTGCTGTGTACAAATGAATTAAATACATAAACCCAGTCAGCTTAAATCTGTCAAAAATGCTTCTAGAAACAGGCTGTGCATGCAAGGACAGCAGATGGAAAAAGCTTTCAACTGTAATGAAATAATTTACGCCCAAATCATTCAATCCAGTCAGTCACTCAGTTCTGCAGAATCATTTTTCATAAGACACTTCAAGATGGACTCAGTCTACAAAGTAGTTTAGAAATTAATACATTATTGTGGGTTTAAATGACGCTTTAAAAAATGCAGAATCTTCCTTTCTCATACACACGTCATCTACAGGCACTCTCTGTTGTGATGAAATTCTACCATTCTTAAAGGCATCAGGAGTTGGCTGTTACTGGAGGACAGACACAAATGTTGATTGTCCTGTAGATGTATAGGACATGACAAATTTTTTTTGATCTGCCTTGGGGCATAGAAGATTTCAGTTCTCATCTTAAAAGGGTGCAGTGCAAAAGTCTTGATGTGAAACAAATTGGAATAATTACAATAACTGTCTAATTACGCATGGCATGAAATAAACCTCAATTTCAATACAGTTCAGGAAAATCTAATGAGGTCTGATGTTTACACCTATTTCCTGGCTCCAAGCCAAGTTAATGTTCTTATCAAATCTGATTGGCTCTGGCAGGATCAAAATATCTGGCATTATAGTAATACAAACATTGAAAATAAAGTTTTATAACACAGTATTGTAATCCATATTTATATTAGAAGTCTATCTGACTTTTCTGTCTTTTTCTACCCCTTACACTTTTTACCCATATTTTAAAAATTTGGGTTCAGTCCCTTGGCAATCTTGATACACAAGGATGTCTTACTTCATTGGCAAACAGAGAACTATGGAACAGGGTGAAATAAATAATTTCATTGAGTTAGGGAAAGTATAAAATCCAGAAATCTCAGTAACGTGGTTTGATGCACCTCTACTCATCAATTGCACCTAATTAAAAATAATTGCTGTATCTACCAATAACGAAATTCTGATGAGAAAGGATAGAAGAAGCAGTTCTCAGATTGATCACAAGTACTTCTTCTGATGAGATGGCAGCCTTTTAAATACTGCCTAAAACTTTTCTTTAGCATCCAGTTTATGACCAACCATACCACACCTCTGTCTAAAAGTTCTGGAGAAACCCAGAAAGTTTTATGTTGTCATAATTGAAGCAAATTTTGATAGAGGATGGGTACCTGCATGTTGATTGGGTACATTTCCTATTCTCATTGACCGGTCCAGGTCAGTGCCTGCACAGTGACTCAGGTCAGCAGACCATGGTCTCAGGGAGGAAAGCACTCTGTTGGGCTATATGGTTACATCCTGAGCAGATCCTGGAGTCCTACACCTATGAAATCTTACTCATTTTTCAGATTTGGAGATTCAATTTCTGCTCAGAGGAAAGCAGTAGAGTGCATCCCAAGTGATTGGAGAGGATGAACATTACTGTTATTTTACTGTATTCTCAAAGTAAAAAAGATAAGCATGTACCTTAGATTTAGGATTATTCTCTTGTGGTACCTAAGTTACAGGTCACAGAGCAGACATTTGATTTCAGTAGCCTGAAATTCCATCTGCAGGTCTCAGAAGTGTTTTTTTCTCTTCAAAACTGTTAAAGGAATGCAGCCAGTTACCTTAGAGAAGCTCAAATAATCTTTCTTCCCTTTTCTGGGACCAGACTTTTCAAACTGGCAAGGTACCAGGGCCTAAACTGAATAGACTAGATCCCACTATTTTATAGTATTACACAAGAAATCCTGACAGAAGGAGCTCGGGTCTTTGGTTTGCAGGAGAGGTTCAAGGTCTGGGAGGGAAGTTCACAACTGTGGATCAACCTGCCAAGTCCCAGCGTAAGCCATGTCATGTCAATGTCATACGTATATGCATATGAAAATGGGAATCAACTAAGTCTGAATTCATGCAAAAATACGAAGAAAAGGGTAAGGCTAATCCTCAACTTTCCATGGGCTGCCAATTCCACTCTCTCTGTCAGAAGAAATTATTTATTTAGGCTTCAATTTCAGAGTGTAATGCAGGGATTCAAACTTCATCTGGGTAGTGATGCCTCCACAGAAATGAACCAGAAGGAAAATTGTGCTTCTGCATAGTTATGATGACCCACTGGTAGATGTGTGGGGATAAGATGCATGGAGATTACCTACAATAACCCAAACTCTCTCCTTTGCCAGCCTAATCTTTCCCACTAGATGCTTACCCCTGTCTCACAGCCAATAGTAAACGAATACATAAATTTCAGAAAGGAGTCCCTGTCGTTGCAAAGTCAAGTATCAGTGCAGGCTGTTGGAAGTACAGTCTGAACAGGGGATGAGTTTCATGACTGTCCAAACAGGTTTTTAAGGGAAAATATGCTGTAATCACAGCAAAGCTGATTGAGAGTTGAGTGCAGAAGTTAGTAGAAGTTAGAAGAGCACAGAAACCACAGAAAAATCAAGCAGAACTGAGACTTTTGCAGACAGAGGGGAAGTTTTTAACTGATGTAAGTTTTTACCTCTTGTACTGTTGCCACTGTTTGTCAGTTATAGCTTTGGTTTTGTAGATTTGGGATTTCATATTATCAGGAGATTGGTTTGGGAAAATAGGTGCATAATATAGACATTTTAAGAGAACTGGGGGACATAATTCATAACTACAAGTGACTTCATTCTTGACTGAATAGGTCCATGAAGACTTCTAAGACTGCTGAGCAGTGTTTTATAAAAAAAGTGAGCACACTGAAGATATGCTACAAGTTGAATTAGTATCTTTTCCTGTTTGCAATATTAACTAAAACACAGATTTAAATTTACACCAGAAAACTTTATAGAAGCTTGGAAGAAATGTAGTACAAAACCCAGAAGGAGTCAGAATCATTGTCTTATATAATACGATGAAATACATTGGTAATGATTCAGAAGACATGATAGAAGACAACACTGTCCATGTAATTCCAATATACTTAAGAACAAATAAGAAGCAGACAGAATAGGATTTCTCAGTGAGGATAATTTTACTGTTCCAGACATTAAATGGGAATAATAGATCTGTAGAGGCAACAATAACATTTTCATAACTGTGAGTGAAATCTCATTGTTGTATTGTTGGAACCAAACCGTAGTTTTCTGAACACAGGGATCTCCAGAGATTATTTCTTCCAAGTGACTACTGTGTGTTAGCCAAACAAGATTTCTTCAAACTCTACGTGTTTTATATCACTGTATGTGCACGTTTGTGGCTGACTGTCTGCATGTGTAACTTAGACTCTTGTCTGAAGAACAAACTCATTAATAGTATCCCAGCCACAGAAGATCTTACAAATGAATGGGTATTGTTCCTTTTTGACCAACAGCTGCTTTTAGTTTAAGCAGTTTACTGTAGCTAAAAGCTCTGACAATCCAGATACTTTTTGCTATCGAGGTTTATCTCAACCTGCTAAACTCTAGATAAGGGATTGCCAGTTTTCCTGCTTCAAAGGAGACAAGAGTAATTGGAACTATAAACTGTCCCATTTATCATTAAAATGCACATTTTTATAGGACCACAGAAAGCATCTGTATCTTTACTAAGACAGGACATGCATTAGACAGGTTTAAAGTGAGACTGCTCAATACAGCACATCACTTGTCTGACATTTACAGATGTTAATGTGCACACACTCATTTCAGGAGAGGAGACAATAGCACATGCTTAATCACAAGATTATTTCACAGAGTGAGGTGCTCATTCTGTATGGGTCTTTGCTTTAGCTGAAGCCAAGGGCCCTTAGTCCTTCACTAGAGTAATTCAGTACCTTCCAGGCCCTTTAATATTTTTCAGTACTATTTCTCTCACTTGTGCCTTGGCATGAAGGCAGTTTTGTACAGTTTCGTACAGCTAGATCCAAGACCAGTGCAATCCTGAAGATTATTATAGACAATATGCCTTGGCCAAGTCTACCAATTTTTCATTTCCACAGTTCTTTAACAAAAAGCGGAAACTACCAAGCCACTAATAGCCCTGATTTGTATCAGATGTACATACTTCTTAATGGTCAATTTGGTGGAATCTCCACTTCTTTTTTAATAGCTTGCAAATTCATGAAGGAGTGCCAAGTTAAAGTTAAGATTACTCCTACAGGCTGCAATTACCATCAGAATTTATAAATTCTGCAGGTTTTGCAGGAGAAAAAGTAGAAAAGAAAAATAGATTATTTGTTTCCTTTATCTTGTGTTCAGTAATTCTAAAATGACTCCCTGCTGGTTTCCACTGGAACACTGTTAAGAAGGTTGTCTGTTAAGTTGCCCACTGGTTTGCCCAGTAAATGATATTTTAGCGTTATCATAAAAGAGGAGTTTGGCTAACAAATCACTGTGAGAGAAATTTATGGTACTTCTAACAAATCCAGAGTTCTCTGTCAAGTTTTTTTCCTTTCAAATGCTCTCTCTTTCTACAAGTGGTGGGGTTTTCAGGATGTGTGAGTAGCCTTCAATAAGCAAAATTACTTTTTCAATGAGAATGAAGAAACAAGAACCAGCTGCACAGATATTTTGATGATTTCATATATACGTGTTTAGATGAGTTTCCTAACGAGATAGGAATACAGAATCACATATGCACAGTCCCAGCTCCCTCAGTTTCTCCTCCTAGGTCAGATGCTCCAAGAAACATGTTTGTCCTTTCAGCATGGGAAGCTGCTGGCGTGCTTTGCTGTGATGGTGCATTGCTGGCTTGTGGGCAACCCACACTGTTCAGGTATCTGCTGGTCTGTCTTTCTCTAACAACTTTTGAATCCTCTGATCAAACTCACCCTAATCAAGGGTAGGAGTCTCCAAAAAATTTTGTTTCAACAGATGCAGAGGTCTGGACCACTCTCATAACTGCTCCATATTGTTCAGCAAGGCAGATTTGGTGTTACGACAGAGAAAGATATTTAAAGGAGAAACATCCATAGGAAATCAAACTTTATTTCCTCTATTACCAGAACATCATCTTGTTTATTGTAATTTCATGGGCTACAGACATACTATAGCCACACTTGATAAGTAGTTCAAGTCTACAATGCAAGGACATACGAAAATATACCCTAAAATCAGTTGACTCCTGAAAGACTTAAATAAGACTAGGAAATTGCTCCTAAGTTATTCTGTAATGAATATTACAGTAAATAATCTTAATGAGCCCAAAACCCAAAGAAAATTGTATTTTTTACTATAGGTTTCTGACAGCCTGTTATAAAACTCTGCTTACCTCTCTTTATGTTAGATGTCCCAGATAGCTCTTTAATTTTTTAAAAATATATATATATTTCCAGCCTCTTAGCCTCTTTATGAAAGGAGTCAATTTTATTTGGTTTTCTTCCTATTATAGTGTATACTATTTGCCTGTGTGAATATGGTTTGACTGGTTCGTCTTCTAGACCCCAAATGTATTAATTATTTATACACTTTGAGAGCAAGCTTTACAACAGCCTTTGATACTCTAATCTGAGCCCTAAACTAGATTTTATTTTTGAAAAATAATGTAAAAAAAGAGGCCCTTTCATTGTCCTGCAATTACTTGATACATGCACAAGGCCCTGTGTGTGTGCCTGGCACTTCATACATCCAAGATTTTGGGAGTGGTTTGTTTAAGGATACTAAAAAAATCAATGCTGAATTTCCTCTCTTCAAAGAGCTGTTTCATGGTAGAACTGAATGAATTTAAAAACTCTTTTTAAGATCTGGCAATATGGACAATATTGGCATATAGTTTTTCAGCAAGATGAAATATGCATGTGGAAGAATAAGGAAAAAAACCAAGACACTTGCAGTCTAATCCATTTAGCAATCTGTCTCTAATTTTAATGATGTATTTGTCATTTTATTACTCACGAAATGTCATTTATATGAAACTGTCACTATGATATTAGAGAGGAACAGCTTGTGTTAAACTGTATAATGTCTTTGCCAACTTTCAATGTTGGTTGCATTTTACCTCTTTAAAGTTTCCCTTACGATTTTGATTCAACTTGGATATATTACTTCATGTACCAGAGTTTTGTACATAATGGCTGCAAAAAATGTGTGTATTTCATCTTGGGGTGGATACAGATACTATCATTTTTAGTTACTTAGACAATAAGGAAAATATTATGAAAATCAATGTGCAAAAATAGCCTGATATGAAATTAAAATCCTACAGGATCTGGAAATATCTATCATAATTTTTAACATCAATATCAAATTAATATCAAATAGATGGGGTTGTAGTCACTTTCAAAGTGAAAGAAGAAAATAAAAATAAAATAAGCAGTGATTTGCTTTTCTCTTAAACATACTTTAAATTATTTTCTTCATACCTGATAATTTCTAAGGTGGAGGAAAGGTAGGTTTCTTTTTTATATATATGTATGTTTATATCAGTGACTGTGATATACAGTTTATTACAGTTAAATGCAAAAGATTCACACCTAGTAAATAAATCCCAAATTTGTAAAAATTTCTTCAGGAAATACAAAGAAACACAAAGACAAAGCTTGTTGTGTTTTTACACATGCAAGGGATTTGGGGGTTCTTATGTTCACATCTGCTGCCTTTGAAAACTGCACCAGTTTTCTCTTGTTTCTCATGTTCTATTCAAAATTTTAGATGTAAGTCACTAGGAATAACTACCTAGTAGCTACGAAAAACTTGACAAATCTCTGAAGCATGGAATCACCTTTGTCTTTAGTAGTAAAATGAAAGCAAATATCTGCCAGTTACCTTTTTATATTGTAAGGACTCAGCAGAAAGAAACAGAGTATTGTAGAGCATTTTGAAGCATTAATCATAATAAAGATGCAACAAAACTGTGTCATTGAACTCAACACTGATGTTCAACTGTACAGGACTAGACCTAAGCATGTTTTGTCTCAAACACTGAGTATTGCTACAGGAAGGGTGTGATCAGAGGAGAGGGTCCCGTGGAGGTGGGGCAGTGCTGCTCTGATCCAACTTACTGCTCCTGTAGACAGGAGCTGAGTCCACTTCCCCCCACCTCACTCCTTGGAGAAGGGCTGGCTGTGAACGCAGGAACAAAATGCATGAAAATTCTGACTTACATAAGAGGTCAGCACCAGGTTAACTATAAAAGGGAGCAGATTGGGCCCCTTCACTCTGTTTTTTCTCTTTCTTTTTTTTGGCTCTCTTTCTCTCTGTCTTTTTCCTCTCTTTTTCTTTCTTTGTTCTTGCAACCCCAGCTCCCGACCATCCACATGGTGCAGCCAATGCGGGACCTAAGGACTCGTCATATTCTTTGTTTTCTTCCCCTGCTTTGCCTGAGCAAAGTGCAGCTACCACATGCTCCCCCACACTCCACAGTGGACTTTATTATGGGAATGGGTACATTGTGGCAGGGTGTTGTGGCTTGTTAGCCAGCGCCCTTGAATATTGGTGTGTTGTGGCTTGTGAGCCAGCAGCTTTTGAGGAGTTTATTGTGGGAGTTGAGAACTTATTGAAGTGTTCTTAATTAAGGGCTTGTTCGCCTCCACTCCTCTGGAAGTGTATTGTAAGAATTTAAGGGCTTGTTAACCAACATCTTTTCAGTCTAAATAGTGGGCTAGTTGCCTGAGTTATGACATCTATATAATAAAATATAAGTGTTCCCTGCCACATGTCCAGCATCTTTGTTCAGCCTGATGAGAATTTATGCGGAACATCTCAAACCCTACCTGTGGGTCATGAAACCAACAAAGGAAGTGTTTTTATTAAAATTAGTTTAAATTGTGTCTGAATTAAGATTAACAGTAACTGTAAAAGGGGAGCATTTCTAAAATAAAACATTCTATCTACAAGCAACATTTTTTCCCCGACACTTTCTAATGAGCAGCCTTTGATTTCCATTTTGAAACAAAGTCTGTCCTTTAGAAGTTAAAAATTATCACTTGAAAAAAATGGAATTTTTTTTTTTTAGTTACTAAATGGGAGGAAAAATGTGGAGGATCTTTCATACCATACGAAGTAATTCAGGTTGACACTCCTCTTCACAGACTTCAAAACTTTGACCACAGCAGAAAAGAGCATCAGAAGCTTTTTTCTTGCTTTGGTAAAAAAATGGGAAAAAGAAAAAAAAAGGTGTTATAATTATTTAAAAATAAGAATAAATGTTATCATGGTGCTGGGAGGGCTGGTGGTTCCCTGGGTGAGGGGCCAGGGCTGTCAGGGCAGCCAGAGCAGGGCAGAGCAGGCAGTGGGACAGATGGGGCAGCCCCAGCCCTGGATATCAGGAACCTCAGTGGGATTGAGGATAGGCTGATGCTGGGATGAGCCAGGACAGGTGGAGAAATAATCCTACAACCTCCATGGGACAAGAGCTGACAGTTTTGGGGACTGGAGTGGGGTCCTGAGCTATGAGCAGGATGGGGACAGTGCCAGGGACTGGCAGGGATATTTGGGCCCCTGAGTGCACTCAGGGTCTCAACAGACACTCAAAGTAACTCTTGAAAAGTCAGAGGCAGAGACAAAAAATGAACACAAATCAAATAAATTCTAGTTTATTCATTAAAAGGAATAAAAGATTAATGATAATGAAATTGATGCATATATTGATTGCAAAGAACTATTTCAGAACTTTTTCTTCCTCTAGAGAGGAGCATGTCCTCAAGTTCTTCCATGTGAATCCTCATTTGTCATTAGCATTTTGCTTTAGTCCACAAATCTTCCATGCTAATCTCAAATCAGTTGCCTGGTTTGTAGAAATGCAGAATTGAGTTTTGCTAAATGACTTAGCATAACTTCTTGAACATAATTCAGTTGGCTTGACCAAATAATTCACGTGACTTAGTTATTTGTAGGACACTTTTCAAGAATATTTTTGAGTCTTCTTTAATCTTCAGAATTCCTTCTGAGGATGGAAGTTTAATTTATAGAAAAAAAAGTTTGGAAAGCGAAGATGTGGTGCTTTTGCACATACACAGATGTATTGTATTCTCTAATGTAATCATAAAGGGGTTTTGACCCTGCCACTCCTGAATGTTTTGGGCTTCATTCTGATCTTAGATGAAGCACGTATCAGATACAGTTATCATCATGTATAAATATATCTCTGCATTCAATCACATAAATGTCAGGCCTGGTATACAATCTGTCATTTGTAATTCGGAATCCTAAGAGATGTGTCTAGACAAGCAATACAGATGCTGCAGAGATATAAAATCCAAATTCAGCTCCAGAGCACAGGCCCATTATAGGTACTCCCCACAGATTCTGAAGTAATTGGATGGAATGCCATTAAAATGCAACCATATTAAAATGTTCCCTGCATCACCTTTCAACTGCACAAAGACATGTAACAAGGCATTTAATAAGACTCTGAAGACTAAACCATGACACCGTATCTATTTTCACAGGAGTCACACAAACTGTGGTTAATCAGAAATAAATTTCAATGTGTTCTCTCCCATAGTTGCCATTGTTGAGCCTTTGAATGAAATTTTAAGTTCTATTTTGAAAAGAGAAGAGGAATTAAAGGCAGCCATTAACATTTTTAATGTCAGTTTTGGAAGCCTTTTTTATGTTTATGGTGTTCCTGTCTTAGGCGCTGTATAAACAAATCCCATCCCTTTACTCAAGTCCTTGCCCACAATCAGCCAGTCACAAAGTTTTGTAAATTCACTGGATTATTTGCATCTTCGAAGGCAGGCACTTGTCAATGGGTCTTAAGTTTATGCTTGAAGTTAAACATATGTTTAATTATGATCCCAAATGAGGACCTAAGTGCTTTGTTACAGCATAGTCTATTCACGTTCCTATTGTGGTGCTAAATAAATCATAAGTTACAGTCTACATATTCTCACTGATTTTCTATAGGTATATTCAGTGCTTAGTAATAATGTCTATGCAAGAGATTCTTTCTCAACACTTTGAACATTATGACAGAATTTGAAAAGCCTACAAAACCACAGCAAAACATGTTGATGTGATATGTGGTGGTAACATGTGCAGATTTGTCTCTTGCTACAAATATGATGGTTCCTGCTGTGGGTTTTTAAACTTGGGCAAAAACTAATGTGTTATTTATCTGGTGGAACTATTTTGCACACTATAAACTGACTGCTTTCCCTCATGCAACTACACTAAAAAGAGTTATGTTAAAATTCACATCAAAGATACCCTGTTAGGATAAATATCCATGGTTAGGAAAAAAAAATCCATTTGATTTTTGCCCTCTTACAGCTATCCAAGCTTTACCCAACTAGCAGTCTCTAGGAAAAACATCTTAATTTTTTATTTATCTTCATGGTTTGACAGACTGCACTGCATCTGCCCAGACAGAAGAATTAATCAAATGAAATATCTTTGATAAAATGTGCCATCTGGTTTTGACTGCTACATGGCAGTGGAAAAGTTCTGTAAATACATTAATTGAAGACATTTATGGCAGCTCTGTATCATCAGAGCCATGTAACAATGACAAAATCCACTGCTGAGCCTGACCTTGGAATAATTCATGTTATTTTTATTCTTCACATCATCATGAAACTGTTTCTTACAGACATCTAACTATAGAGATCACATTTAGTATCAGATGGTAGTAGCCCGCATACTATGATTCAATTGATCTGTCATCCATTACAAGAAGCCAGGAATTGTTTTGAGAGAAGAAGACTTTTAAGATTATCAAGTCTTAAGAAAGGTGGCAGACCATGTTATTTATTTCAGTGCAATAAAAATTAATTTTGGAGGGAAAAGCAAGCCTAGTGAGCCATATTCTAAATGGCCTGTCCTCCTTTGCAGATGCAATATTGTACCACATGACAGGCATGAAATCTCTGTTTCCAAAAAAATTCTACAAAATTATGATTCTCAATAATGTGTAGTGTTGGGCAATATCCTTTAGGCTATAAGGTGAAATGTTAGGTACATAAAGATCTTTTTAGTTTCTATAATCTGTGAAATGTTTTCTTTTCCTCAGAGCTCATATTTTATTTGTTTTGAATGTGAGACAAAACATTAGGAAAGGCCCAGAGGGAAGTCTAGCACACAAGTGACTAGCAACAGTCTAATCTCCTTTTACTATTGGAGGAAAATATGTTTTGGTTTCTTTCTTCTTAGTCAAGTAAACAGATAAATATATTTCCCCTGGCTTCCATTACAGCAAGTTGGCAGTTACAGAATAATCGTTTCAGTTTTGATTTTCTGTCAGCTTTACTAACAAATGACCACAGAGTACATTATTCTCTTGGTGTGGTTTTTATAGACTCTGTGCCCTAAAAGAAGCATTTTTGAATGAAATCACTATATGTTCTCACTTGGAGGGCTCGGTTTGTTTTGAGTACATTTCTTCTTTTAATGAACGTGTGAAATTGGGAAAATGATAGGAAGTATGTGGCCTGAAAAATATCATTTTTTAAAAAACTTTTCTTCCCTTGATCTTCATCTTCTGAGCTGGATTCAAAAGAATGGCTAAATTCAGATACAGACATAAACTGGTTCAGGCCACTTTTTCCGTTTGCCCATAGCAAACAGAAAAAGCAAACCAAACCAAACCAGCTCCATGTGCAAAGGACTGATCTCAGGGAAGTCAGTGGCATGCTGCTGAGCTTTTTCAGCAGAGCTTGCTGAAATTTTTCCCTCAAAGTTGAATTTCTTCTCTTAGATTTATCTTTCAAAGAAAGAGACCTGAGAACAATATGGCTCATGAGTTGTGGTCAGAAGCTCTGTGGTCCCTATGCTCCTCAGTGGCCACTCCTGTAGGCTGGGACCTAAAATTATTGTGCTGCTGTCTCACACCTAAAATTCCCCGAGGGTAGCCCCTAACCTTTGCATTTGTCTCTGCAGAATGTCTCAGTTTCAGGCCAGGCATCTATTCACTATTCATGTGCCCGTGTAGCCCATCTTGAAGAGCTATCAAAAGCCTTCTGTATGAGCAATAGTCTTTTCTAGCAATTTTTCTCTTTCCCAGAGTCAGTTTTCTTTGTCTACTCTCACACACCACAGTTGTCTTTACAGACATGGTCTCTGGAAAGAGTGAGGCAAGTGTAGAAATGCCACTCTACTCTGTGCCTTTGCTGTATTTTGTTCTCCAATAAAGTTTGCTCAAGTATCGCCTCAGTCAGGATTTTGCAGAAGGAAAGGGTCCTGCAGTGAGTGCTCCGTGCTGTTGCTGAATCGGCACCGAGGGACGCAGATAGCAGTGTGGGGCGGGGGAAAGGGGGGAGAGACACAAAGTGACTTCATCACTTCCACCCTTACAGAGAAGATAATGAGCAAAGCACTTTCCAAGCAGAGAAAGTGAAGTGTCTTCAGACAGCAAAGGAGGCCAAAAAAACGGTCAAGAGAGGATTGAAGAGAACTTTCCAAAAAGCTGTCCTTAGCAGACCATAAATCTTACCCAGAAGACAGTTCAAACACAACACTTCCACCAGCCCTACTCTTCCCTGTTTATTTTCTTCCTGTCAGCATTAAAATAGAATAATAAAGTACCAGACAAACAAACAAGACAAACAAGAAAATAAGCAAGAAAACCCAGCAGAGAAGAAAGAGAATTGGAGACCTTGTCTGTCAGCAGTGCTGAGGAGTGCCTTGGATCACAGTGCAACAGCCTGTGCAAACACCCCTCTCTCACCACGTCCGGTCCAAGAAACAAATTCAGAAACTCTTCTTAAGTCTCTGAAATAACCATTCAGAGGAATATGGAAATGCCAAGACTATATTTAAATTTTTAACAGGGAAGCATATCCAGAGGTTTTGTTTTATGCTCAAGTGAGGTGTTTCCCTCTAAGTTTGGCTGTCCAAGATCACATCAGCTTCACAGATTGCTTCCTGCATTTAGTTGGAAATTGCTTTAAAGGTAAAGGAGTATTTTACTCTCCTGAAGAATTTGACAGGGAAATGGGAAGAAAAGTCCACACTCCTCAGGGCAAATTGGGAAAGATAGGAAACTCTGCTGCCGATTTTGAAAGGCAATGCATAATACATACCCAAGCAGGCAGGGAAATACCTCTTTGGAGGAAGCCACACAGAGTGTGAGCCTGGGGAGGTAAGCAAGAATGCTGGAGGGAAAACAAATGGATTTCAGTTGGAAACCAGCCTGGTCTCTGTCAAACATACCAATAAAACTGACATGTTCCTGCAGACTGATTTGGTAAGATCTGCATGTTGTGATGGGAAAAAGTACTGATAAGAAAATTTAGCAGCATTAATGCAAAGGCCAGTTAAAGAAAACGGAAAAGCCTTTTTTTTTTTTTTTTCTCCTTTAATTTTCCAAGCTTGTGTATAAATCAGGCAGGAAGGTAGGGCTTTAAAAACTTACACACATAGAAAGCTGAAGGAATTAATGCTCAGGGGTTAGTGTTAGGGAGTTATATGAACTAAAAAGTTGCTAACACTAAGTGACATCAGAGGGGATTAAAAAACACAGCGCTTGCAAATACAGCCTGGTGTCTCTGCTAAAATAAAAAGTAAAATAGAGTGAGAAGTCAGCCTGGGAAAACAGAGCTTTAGAAGAGACCCCTAACCAAATTAGGATAACAGCCCAGAAAGAGCTTCATTAAGGAAGCAGGTTTCTACAGGAAGAATATTTGCTTTTAAGACAGCTTAAAAATTAAGGCTAGCCTCTGGTGATACCTACCTAAAATTAAAGTGAAATAAAAGAAAAAAGAAACCATCTAGAAGGATCTCCAAAGGCCCATGCACTCTTTCCATTAGCAGAGTAGATGCAAGTGTTTAGCACTGATTCCCTAAAATGTTTGAGCATCTTAAGGGCGCAGGCTGAACTTTTTAATTTCTAACTTTTGGGGCTTTCATATGCAGGTTATAGTTATATAGATGTGTACAAACTAGAACACAGATGAAAACTAGATACTTTGTCTGCTTCCAAGACAATAAACAGAAATCCTGAGCTTGTACATTGTGCCAGGAAGAATAGATAAACGTATAACTGCACACATTGGCAGGCACATACACACACAAAGACGTGCAAACATGCAATCACTACTGAGTGGATTGGCTTGGATCCAGCTAATCCAGAACATGACCACAGGATAAGAGGTACAAAAGATTTTATTCCAGCTCAGGCTTACGCTGCAAATGTTTGTCATCACAAATGTGCCAAATCAGGATATCAAAAATTCATGCCCCCTGGCTGTCACCATTAAGTTTCCCCTTGTTATTCTTGGTTAGTTTGGAAGTGAGATAAGTGCTGCTGGTAGGACAACCTCTCTTCTCACACTGTCCTGTACTAAGGCACTTGAGTTATCACAGCACAAGGACAAGGAAACACCCAGGTTATAATCCTTTTCCTGAAGCATGTGTGTAGACTGAGAATTTGTTAATTAGTCAGTTCGATACTACTGTGAAGGCCTCTATGTGCATTTGGCTGAGTGTGATGTGCACTTGTTTTTGTGTCCATGTGTAATTTGTGTTTTTCTAGTGCTCAGCCACAACAAACCTGTGGCAATATATGGCTGGTTTGGTATAGATGGCTGTGGAACACCTCCCCAGTCCTTGCTGATGCGGGAGGTGTAGAAGCCATCTAGCCCACTAGAATATTCCTTTCCATGAGCTAATGTACTTGATGGCAAGATGGGAACATCAGGGTGCATGGCTGAAGGCTGGGCTGCAATGGTATTCTAAATGGTATGCTAAAGGTATTCTGAGGACTTCTTCTGAATATATACAACAGAAAAAAAATGAAGCTATGTGGGGACTTTGCCAACAGAAACACAGACTTCAAAGAATTACAGGATCAGGCAATAATTGGGACTCGTCTGCCTTGTGAGGATGCACAGAAATGGGAAGCAGAGGCTTTCAAGTGAATGCTTAATGCAAATCTTCCACAACTTACACTGCTGTGAACAGCAAATTTTCTGAGATTTCTTTTAATAAACGTAAATTAAAAAAATATTCAAAAAGTAAATTTAAAAAAAGGAGAAGGAGTTCTGTGATGGCAGTTTTGTAACTGCTCTGTGAAGTTAGAGCACTGTTAAACACAAGGCTGAACAGCAGATGGCATATTTACGCCCAAGACATGAGACTGTGGTTGACATGGTTTGTAATAGCAATGTTGATGTAAATGCATATTTGCTCATTGTGTGTATAATGCTGACATTAATGCTCAAGAAAAGAAAACCATCTGGAATTTTTTTGGTCAGTATAATATGAACTGAATTAAATACTATAAACTCACATATTGCTGAAGGCAAAACTTCTCTCAGTCAAAGAGGACTATATCCTTATTTGTGTTTTACTCTAGCCTCATCTAATCCAGTGTATACCTCTAATGTTGTATTTCTTGCCTTATTTTTGATAAATTGTTGTGAATTGCACTGTCCTCAGTATATTTTTTTCTCCCAGTAGAGTATATTAAATATACATATACAGTGTTGACCAATTGAGGTAAACACTAACTTCAGCAGACAAACTTGAGATATAGCAAGCAAACAACACCTCTTGGACACTGAAGTGGTACATTCATTTTTCTTTGATGGGGAGTTTTTTCCTGAAGAATTTATTCTTTTGTATATAAAAGCTACATTACTAGCAACTGCATTAATCATGGATTTTAGAACTGTTCTTCTTCTTCTTCTTAATAATTTATAATGATAATAAAATTATTGTCATTTTTGTTATATACTGAACAATATTTAAATAGTAAGTAAATGAACCAATTCTCATCTTCAATCAGACTCTTAGCAAATTTAATAGTCTGAACTTTGATGCCCAGCTCTGAAATAAAATGCATACTTTCTACTCTGCCCCTCATTAACCATCTGGAACACACACTGAGAACTTCCTTAAGTCAGGATCTGAAACAATCTCATGATAAGGTCCAAGGGGTTCAGAAGGAAGATTTAGGACATATCCATTAGCCCTAGATTGGGCTAAACAGTGCTTTAAAACAGTGTTTTGACAGTAATTTCAATGCAAGTAGAATCAGGACCTCAGACACTTGTCTTATATCTTCTGTGACCATATGGAGAAGTCATTGGATCTTCCCAAGTGTTCTCAACAAAGTGAAGTAGATTTAGCTATTAAGCTACTATATTGCAGCTTTTAATGCCACGTATCCCATGTTCTAAAAACTGCGACAACATAAAAAAAACCTTTTTATTTTAGGGCTTATTTTGTTATTAATCTTTTTATGATCTGCCTTTTTCCTCCCAGCTGTTTTCTTTCCTATTTATTGCACGTGGGTTTTATTGGAACATAGCTGTCCAGAAATCGGTGCTTTTGAAGGCAGAATAGAAACACAACCGAGCCCTACTAAATAGCCTGCTCTGTTTACATGAGGCTTGTTAAATAACACAGAGCAGAACGCAAGCAGTGAGCATCAATGTGGGTTTCCATCATTTATCATCTGCAGATTACAGTGTTCCTGCAGCTACAAAAGATAAAGCCATGACAGAATGTAATATGAAGGCAGTATCTCTTTGGAGATTTTTGTGGTGCAGATTGCTGTACAAGACGTTCCTTCTCATGGCTCCCAGAAGACAGACAGGTCACCTGAACATACTGAAAACTGAATGTAAAACTGCAGCAAAGTATTGTTTTGACATACAGACTATTTATGGATTTTTATAACTTTGGAAGCGTTCCTGCATGGTTGAAGTTATTGCAAGCTTCTCACTGATTTCAGGAGTTTCTCATAAAATCCATTGATTTCATGAATCGATTGCAAAATCCCTTTTCTGGAAAACAAACAAAAAGAAAGTGATGTTTGCCATGGAAAACTCAGAATCAAACTTCAAACACTCTGCATACGAGTCTGTTTGAAAAATTATTCACTGCTGATGTAGCTGGAGCTAATCTATATTTAAATCATCAAAATCACTGTTAACCAGAAATTCTTACAATTTTGAAATTTCAGCTGGATAATGACAAAGAAATAATGAACTTACTGTCCCTTTCTGAGCTCACCAGAATGCTCTGATGTTATACAAGTTTAATAATACTTGGCACTGATCTGGTGGGGCTAGTAAGAGTGTTGCTTGTTTCCTTTTCTAGTAGCTGCTGGCTGGTTGTGGTATTGAGTGTAGCAGCAGCCTCAAGGTTTGTTGCAAGTTAATGCTCTTCTTTGCATCATCTTTTGTACCATCAGTAGTACTAAGTGATACTGAGAGGGGACCCCTTTCCAGAAGTGCAAAGTATATTTATATAAATAAGTAAAATTCCAAGCCTCTCATACTGAAATTGCAAGGAACTAAAAACTCTTGGAAAATATTTATGTTTAGCTTGAGTACATCCTTTCCACTGCAAATACACTCTCATTATAATATGCTCAGACCATTCTCAGTGCAGAAATCAGTCAGAAAGATCTTGGGAAGTCTCAACAAGATCACCATGTATTTGGCTCTTTCTTTCATTTTATTTTCAATTCTGCAATTGGACACATGAGGATCTTTAAACACTAGCCCTCCTTACTCTGCACATTAAAATCCCTCACTGGAATTGAAACTGGGAAACTCGCTGTGGGGTTCTGACCTTCTTCCAATAAGAAACGTAATGCTAATTAAGTTGTTGTTTTTTATAAAATACTTTATTAAGAATAATAAGAGTAAACAAGGTTACAAAAATACCAACTTTATTAACTAACGAAGATGTCGTTAATTACAGAAGATTTGTATTACAAGTTATAACCACAGTGTTCCTTTTTCATTAGGCATTCAGCAAGTTGTACTTAATGGGAGCATTCTTTTTCCCACTTAAATAAGAAAAAATACTTTTATCATACACTAAACTCCACAGGCAGCTCCCTGAAGTTAGATCCCATGCAACAAAACACCATACATAAATGCCCAAGTGTACATTTAAAAAGGAACACTGGAAAATTTTAGGGTGAAAAGCCGTGTCACTTCCTGCCAGCAGCCCCAACATTCAAAAACAGTAATATACCAGTGCACATGAGGGAGGAAGAAAATAATTGATAAGGAGACAAGGGTAAGCAACCAATCCAATAGGCTTCACCCAGTCTCCATGGGTGTCTGCTGGTTTACAACCAGCTTTCCAGAAGGATGATGACAAAGCCTCAACTCCTGCTGAAGTTGCCTTGGAGCTGAGAATCTGTGTACAAGGATACATGTGGAAAAGCACTGAACAACTCTTAGGCCCTGCTCTTTTGACAATCACATTCACTGAATTCAAGGGACATTTTGCCTGAGTAGATTTTGACCCCTAGAAATATATTTGGACCCTCGTTTGAAAAGCTCTAACTCAAGTGAGTAGCTCTGTCAAGTACATTGGCATTACCTGCAGCAAGGGATTGCAGAATGCCTCAGAGAATTTTAATCTTAAACTAAAGAAGATTTCAGCAGTAGCAGCAAAAATCTAGACCAGTACATTCCCAATGAGAGCTACATTGTTCTCTGAGGGTCATGAGGTTTGTGAGAGAAAAAGAGATAAGGGAAAAAACTTTTTTAAGGGAAAAATGTTTTCTTTAATAAAAGGAAGAAGCCAGTTCCAATGCCCAAAGAAAACAGTAATTAAGTTAAACTAACTTCAGTTGCACAAAATCAGCTCTTAGGTTTTAATTCCAAGATTTTATATCCAGACATTACACCTTTCAGAGATCAAGGATTAGTTACAGCAAGAAGAATGAGAATGAAATTAAACAGAGTTTAAGAATGTCCTTAAATTAGAATTTAAGTTCTGTACCCTTTATTCTAACCTGATTAAAATCTCATTTACGAAGTAAAGTTCAGATCCCACTGAAGTTAGTAAGAGGCTTTTCAGCAATTTAGATGTAGTTCAGGTTCCCTTGTTATAGCAGAGAGAAAAAATATTAGAATAGTGAAAAAATATCTATAGAGTTTCCTTTCTTAAGAGAGTCCTGTAGTTATAACAATTGCCTGGTACGGTACCATTGGTACCAACAAGAAATATTCACAGGAATAAATGAAGTACAGATTCATTACCACATATCATTATTCTTCTCTTCCTTTGCTCTTCAGGATCTCAGGTGCCCTCCATTCTGAGATAGGGAGAGCATAATTACCCAGTAAGCAAGTGCATACAAACTTGTTAAGTTCTGGAGCATCAACTCTGCGCAATTTATTTTACTGAGGCACTGCCCAGAACAAACAGGTAAAAATCCTTACACATTGTCTAACAAAAAACAGTATTTTTATCATATATATATATATATGTGTGTGTGTGATATATATATAAAAAAAATCACAGCCTTCTGCACAGCAGAAGCTTATAACTAAAATATTTTAGGATTCGATTTTTTTAGCTAGACATAACAAAATTCCTGCAAATATAATACAGTGAGCACATAACAATTCTTAGATTACAAAGAGTGAACATGGAATTGTTATGTTTTATCCACATTCTAGTTGTGGCTGAGAACAAAACTCACTTGGAGTTTTTTAAAAGTCTCTCTCAAAAATGTAATCCTTTCAATAAGATATGGTCAGTATATACTTAGTACGAATACACTCTTCACCTACATGACAATAATTAAGTGTAAATACAACAGGCTAAATTCTGCTCTCTTTAGGCCTTGTGATTAAGAGAGGTCAAAGGGAGCATAAAACCTTCAGAGGTGGCCAGAATAGATCGAGACAGACTGTCTGCGTAGCATCCACAACCTTAAATCTGCTGTACAGAGAGGTCATATCTTGTCCAAAGAGACTATTTACATCAGGAGGAATTTCAGAAGCTCTGCTTGCTGAAAGACTTCTTCCTATGTGCCAGTAGAATCCACTGGATATGTGACACAAATATCAGCAAGCCAAGCCACTTAAGCATGGGCTGAAACTCATCCCAGCTCACCAGGAAATGTAAGAATGTATGAGTCCCGTTGAAGTCAAAGTGCACTACTGAAGAAAATTTGGTGAGTCAAGATGAGGCCTGTCTCCCAAGACAGCTCCTCTGGAGTGGTTGCCTTCTGACAGGACAGAATTCAACCCTGCATCTTCTGTGTGAAATGTCCTTTTGTACGTATACACCATGGTGTCAGCCTCGTGGCTATGTAGTTAGGTGTGATACACAGACCAAATGCTGCTGGAAACATTTTCAATTTACACAGTCACAAGTGAAGTAACAGTGCTGTTATTTATGCAATTACATGTACAGTAGTAAAACTAATGATTGGATATATGTTGTATCAATTTTCCAGAAATTAAAGGGTAATCAGTGCCACCTATAACAACATATTTGTACAATACTTCCAGACATAAAACTAAGTGCCTACAGGAGAACGAGCACTTTTCACAGATGATGGTTTTTTTTTGTTTTTTCTTTTTTTTTTTTTCCCTGTCAGCATAAAGGAAAATGGTTGTCCTATACAAAGGCAGGAAACAAGCAACAAAACTATTGGTGATGTTGTCCATATTAAATAAAAGATCATATCAATCTCTGCAATTGTTTTATTATCCTGAAAGGAATTATACAAAAGAAAGAATTTTGTCCAAATCTAGTTAAGGTTTTATTGAAGTTCTCAACTATTAATGTATAACTTACTTTTCCCAGTCTTAAGTCCCTCAGCCAGGTGCCAGGTTCAACTGTTCTTTTTCCTGCTGTAAATGCAGAGTTTCATGAAATAACTAGAACCAGAGAATTTTTAATACTTTTCTGTTTAGAAAGATTTGGGCATATTTGATTTAAATTTCTTTTAATGCCTAAAGTCTTCCAATAGCTAACCAGGATTACTTTTTCAAACTATCTTTAGCATTGTAAATCCACAGTTATTTCTGGGTCAAAATGATCAATATTTTGCTAACTCAAATGGGGTTTGAGATATCTATTACAGGATCACATATACAGTGAAGGAACCAAGTGCAGAACTAGTCTGTAAGCACTGTGTAAAAGAAAGTGGTAGTGACTTCTATGAGAACTCTGCTTATGGCAGGCTTGTCAAAGTCCATCAAAAATGAAAAGGTTACTTACTAAAGATATTATTTTTTAATAAAATACTGAAATCTTTGACCTCTTATAAGGGGGAAAGAGAAATATGATCATAAATGCTGTCCTTGACAGATGCATATATCTCTCAGTAGGGCTTTTGTCATATATGAAGAGAAATATATGGCTCATAGAAAGAATAAGATGTGTTAAGTAGAACTATAATTTGTTTCTCCTTCTAATATAGTCTGAAGAGCAGCATAAAAGAGGTCATACGATCTATTTCTACAAAACCATTTATCATCCAGTAATAATGTCTTTGCAAAATTGTTTATCCATTCAAGTATCTTCAGGAGATATGTCATCATACTTGCATATATTGTAAGTCACTCCAACATTTATAAAACAACACTGATAGACAAAAACACCAAAAACACCCATAAATATTAAAAGAAGCTCAACAAACTTGACTATCAAGTACTTAAAAAATTGTTGATCTTTACATTACACATTAGTTACATGCTGTCCAAAATCTTTCAGTGGAAGTTGTTGAGTTTTTCAGGGTTTTCTGTAGGTCATCATAATCTTGTGTATCCACCGGGAATAATATGAGACTCGAACAAAAATCCCAGGACGATTTTGAATGGCACATCCACGGCCAGGAACAATGACACCAATTACTATCTTCAGCCTGTTTTGTTCACAAACCAAGGGACCACCATAATCTCGCTAGGAAAAATGAACACAATGAATGTCACTTCTCAAAATGCTTCAAGACACAGCTCCCACCTGTCTACTACTGAATGGTTTCTTTTGGTGATGACAGGGTGCACACAGGCAATAGTGTTTTTCTTGACACAGGACATACACCAATTTCCAATATCTTTTTCATAATCAGAACTTATGAGAACCAATGACAAAGTTGGCCTCTGATATTTTGTTCCTTTTCATGCAAATTAAGCTCTGTGGTCCATCTTTACATGTGATTCTAGTGACTTCAGACTACCAGATTTTATTCACCTCTTTAAGCTACCTGCAAGTCTAATATTTGTTTATGTAAATATAAACCAGATGAGCAGAATGTGAGTTGACTGATAAATATCTTTGTTATGATCACAGGCTTTGCATCAAAGACTACTGAAAAAGTCAGGTTAGTATTTTTCTTTCAGTCAATCATCTTGCAAGGCCCTAGGATGAGAATCTAGATGTACTAATAGGCAGGGGAGAATAACAAACATAATAAAGGGTAATATTTTTTAGGCATTGAGACATAAGTTGTTAAAACTTTTTTTTTTTTTTTAATTCTGAATGAATCAGACTCCCATACACCAGTTCATGCATTCTATGAAAATTTGGAGTATGACCCACTGAGATCAGAATTAGATACTATCACACAGATCTGGGACTTGGACATAGGTACTGCAGTTTCTACCCAGGCTAAAGGTAGACTGGACCCAGCAAACCCACTGCAAAACTAGACAGCAAATGCTCATATCAGATAGTGAGTCATTGTTTCAAAAAATGAAAGCTCACAATTAGCATTGCATTCTCTCTGGATCACCAGAGAAACAACAATGCTTGACCTTTATTTGGTTTGGGATTTTTTCTGACTGACGGCAGACTAGTTCCCACATGAACAATGAACTATGTCAGCACCATCAGAGAGGCTCATAAAACACTTTCAGGAGTGGAGTTTCACCTGCCAATCTGATTTTGTTCTTCTGCCTGTTCTCTGCTGAGGAAAGTAGCTTCAAAGGAGAACTTAGGGAGCAGGAAACTGCTCAGTGATTAAGACTGATTGCTAATATTAATTCAGTCCATTTCTTCTTGCAGGGAAAAACAAAGTGCAGAATCCCCAGCAGATTTACACGCAGATGTTTCATTTATAAGCCTTGACAAGTCTAAGACCTCATTTACAATTAAGTTTTTTTTTTTTGAAGAAAATACTTTGCAACAAAAAATGATCCCATGGAATATTAATAACAAATGGAAGAAGCCTCAGCTTTATGAAGACGACCTCTCTTCCCCATGGTTTGGTAGTACCCTTGGGTAGGGAAATTTCACTACATGGTTAATATTGGTATTAGGAAATCAACAATTCTATTCCAGGTAATAAATACTTAATAATGTTCATGACTTCCCTCCTTCTAGATATCCTCAGTCAGATTTTCCACTGAAAAAAAAGATTATATCTTCCTGTAATAAATTATTTACAGTTTTTCGCCTCAGATGTCTTTTCTCCATCATCAAAACTAGTGCTAAGCAAAACAACTGTATCAAACCGTATGATCAGTGAAGTAGTTCTCCTGTCCTCACCAATATGTTTCTCAGGCTAGACTACAGAGACCAAAAAGCTCCAGCCTTCTGACTGATACAAACCTCAGTATATTTTTGGATCTTTCTCCTTCCTTCCTAACTTTATCAACTCTGTTGAGTACTGACTGTTATGTACTTTGCATGCAATACCTCATCTAAATACGAAGGTGAATTTGCTCCAGCTTTTGCTTTCTACTCAATCAAAACACACAAGTATTGCTGCCACAGAGCTCACCTTAGTCCTTATTATACAGAATACAAATTTGTCTCAGTCTAGTGAAGTGTTTTAGTTGTATGAGTATATTTAAGATTCACATAAATCTTCCAATATGTGGTAGCACAGTGAAATTGAAGCAATTTCTGTACTCTGACATAAAATAGAACACTTGCAGCACAAATCATTTTCCAATGCAAAAGTTTAGTGCAGTGAGAATAATTATAAAAAACCTCCAGTAATTTATTTTTTGGGAAAGAAATAGCTAGGATCCTAAAAATGTATTAGGAAATGCGATATTTACCTCACAAGGCCCAGCACCTATGGTTTCAGCCACAGCACAGATTTCAGACTCATTCACAGTGATCTTCCCTTTGAAATATTGGTTGCACTTCTCATTTCCCAAAATAAACAGGTTTGCTACTCGGAGAAGGCCATCATAGTTAACTACTACAATTGAAAAGAGAACAAAAAAGTTATTCTATTTTAGGGGGAAAAAAAGTGTTTCAAGATACAGTCTAGATAAATTTATTCATGTAATTTCAGTTATTGTACTTTCTCTCCAATACTCACATTTTTGTCTATCCCCACTATTATCATGCTTTTGTATTTTGGATTTCTTATATTTTCTGCAAATGGGATTTTCCAGACTTTTGTTTGGTTTTCATGTCTATTCAGTTCTCTGAGAATATCTGGACAAGTTTTTAGTATTAGAATAAAGGGTTGGGTAACTGGGCTTACTCTACAGCTCACCAGCAGCTTGCCCAGACATCAAAGAAATCAGAAAAAGAGCCTGAAAATGTTATCACTCCATCAGTGGATGGAGGATTCTTCTCCCTGCCTTAAAGATGAGTTAATGTGTAACAGTGTCTGCCATGGCCTAGGGAAGGACATGTGACTTGAAAAAGACTGTAATAGAGTGGAGTTTTTCTTATTCTGTGCTGGCTCAGCTACCCTGAATGACTTTGTGCCTGCAAGGGCAGAGCCACAGCCTTGTGCAATCTCCATTCATCAGTGTGAAGGTCAGGATGCAGGAGCCCTGTGGAGCTTACTCTTGTTCTACATGTTGAAAGACAAGCCTGTACAAGCTGCAAAGATAAATAAAGGGTCTGGACCTGCCCATTCTCTGCACAGCCATCAAAAGAAAATGCCAAGCTTGCCCTCCACTGAGTTATTATCCTGTTTTCTTGAAAAAAGTGGATGTAACACTTCTTCCTTCCCTGACCGAGATTCTGTGAGGATTATAATAAGTAGTGCATAAAATATTAGCACAAAGTCCTTGGATGACAGATGTTATGTATTTACTGTATTACATAACTCCACAGCATTGCAAATTCCTTATCAGTTCTCCTAAGCTAAGCTTTCCTGTGATGCTGTACTGTGCTCCAGCCCGATGTCCCTGTCCCCCAGACAGCCGATGCCCCCAGAGGATGGCTAATACGGGCATGCTGGGAACATCAAAGGCAGTCATTTGGGAGAGGGCTGGTACAGATTAATTGCCACCCACAAAGAAATGGCAGAGTAGTGGCTACAAGGAAGACAGCCTCAGAATTCCAGCCTAGTTTCTGCTCTGCTTCCAGGACAGTGTGAGTATATTGCTGCTGCTTACTCAGGGTCTGTGGCAAAACAACATTTGAGCACAGTAAATATTGGAGTAATTATTGTCAACTGGCAGCTATTAACTTTTTATCAACACATAATTAGCCAGATATAGCATTTACTAGACTAAATAAATGTCTGTTCTCCCATATATTTGTATTTTCTTCACACAAAACTGTGTTTAGTAAACATTAGTAAGGTTGCAAAGTCAAGTTCTCAAAAGTTAGGAAATGCCAGACTTAGGGTTTTCTGTGCATCCCTAGTTCAGTTATTGTGCATGTTAATAAACTCTTTAATTATATGTTTCTGTATTAGTGTTTCCACAGAGGCCTGCTTTGGGTTACAGAAAGAGACTGCTCAAGTAGATGAAAAAGAGTTTGTCAAAAAACCCTGTGAAAACTCTGCAGAGCAATTCTTCTATTTTTTTTTTTAACATGTAGATCAGTATTTTTCTCTAATTCATTCATTCCTTGAAATGTTGAATCATTTTTCCTGTCACTGAAAAAATAACAAAAAAAGGAGACACCAGTGGAAAATATTTCATATTAGATTAACTTGGATAACAGGCTCAGAGATCTACAAAATTAGAAAAAAAACCCCAATTCTATTTTATAACAAGAAGTGTTGGACAACTGTGGCATCAGGCAATACCAGCAGCCTCACCTATAATGACAAGAGGAAGTAAGTTGTCAACGTATTCATTTAGTTTTTAAAAATAGTTTCTTACATCCAGTGTATCCCCATCCATAAACACTGCAGCTGGTCTTCTCTGGAATGGTACATCCAGAAATGGGCAATCGGATTATTTCTACAAAATTTGTCAATATAGCAGGTCTGAAAAGAGGAAAAAAAAAAAAAAAAAAAAAAAAAGGATTTTACTTAACCTTCTAAAATGCATTTTAAAAATTACATTGCCTATTACAGACCACAGCAATTAAAAACTGTGCCAATACTTTTCCATTCATTTTGTCTTTGAAGAATATGATGGATTCTTCTACCTATTTTTTGTACTACAGCTCCTAACTGTCAAAAAAATTCTTGAAATGCTGTCACCACTTTTATGCTATTTAACTTGTGTTTTAATCTTAAAAGTAAGTAGTGATGGCATTTCATTTGAATATATAGGTTTGTTAAAGTGGAGAAAGTTTGAAAGCTTGTATATACACAAGGATCTCAGCTACAATCTGCTGCTTATTCTATAAATTAAAACCATATACTAGTCCATGTGAGTACTTTGTGGGTTTTCTTTAAATCTCCCAACAAACCTAAACATGGTTATCAGGAAAAAAAGTGTAGTCATGATTTTTCAGGAGTGACATCTGTTTTCTGAGCAATGTAGATGGACCTGCACTTCTGCATATACCAAGCAAAATTACTTTCAGTTGGAAATTTACTCGATGGAGACAGCATCTGTAGTATTGGAGACAGTAGAGCAATGAACCTGCAAATCTCTTAGGAAGAATCCCACCCATCAGATGAAAATCCCAGAATTCACAATAGCAGCTACTAACCTGCTAAGTTTCAGTAAGACCAAATCTGACCCTGCAGGGCCATATACCAACTGGGAGATATTCCGCACTTGTCTACGCTTCTCCTCTCCCTTTCCTTTGATGTTATGGACTCCAAGCCAGGCTTTGTAGTCTTTCAAATCTTTGTACCTAAATGAGGGAAAGTTGGTTATGATTTTGCTGACTATATAATAAAATAACTAAAAAAACTCTGCTTAATATGATTATTCTGGAAGATCTTAACTAATGCTCTTCAGCAGAAATGGCTTCATGCTGCCAACTGCTATTCCAAAATCAACATGCTTGGATGTAAGGTTTTGGCCTGAAGCCATTACATAATTTTAACTGTTACTAAAATCTAATTTTTGTTTCATAATAGTATCCAAATATTAAAATCCTTGGACAGTATGAACCTCTGAACTTTTTTAAATTTACCCAAGTTGTCTATTTTATTTTGTCCAGTTAAGCAGAAGCATGAGATTATTCTCATAAAAAGGCAATTGTCTAACCATGACACTTGGAAAATCTATTTATGCCTCCATGTAAAATAGCCAGGGCTATCTAGATTTACAGCAACAATAACAGAAAATACCAAGGTCCCACAGGCCTTTTATATCAAAAAAGCAGTGTTAAAGCCAAACAGGAGGGAAAACCGCTGCGTTCAAGTTGAAGAAGCGTTGTGCTGATAAGTTCCTGAAAATAGATGGATTTTAATATTGCAAAGCTACAGACTACTGTACCGAGAAGGGAAACACTGTCTTGCTGTAAGAACCCACTCTTCCTTTATCAAAGTACCACCACAGATATGCTTATTCCTAGGGGGGGAAAAGAAAAGAAAAAAAGGTTTAAAAAAAACCCTCGAAAAAACGTAGTATTAGTTTCTACACAGTCAAAATTTTAAAGAGTGCTTTGCTCCCCACACATGTTGGCTGGTGAAAAGTAGCAGACTGACAACATGAGGAAACTTGTCTCTGTCCCTTTGCTCTACAGTTTCAACACTTAGAGTAACATGACTTTGGAGAGCTTTACTCCAATGTGCAAAAATCAGAAAGAAAGACAAATTCAGTTACTCTGTTCATTTAGTGGTTTCAAAGCTGAATTTGTAATAAGACACCTAATTTAAAATTAAAAAAAAAAAAAAAAGGTCAATTCTTTGTAACAGGAACTGGACTGAAACTTTCAAGCAAGTCCCCAAACTGCCACCAGATGTAAACAACATTTGGTCATTATTCATGTAAGTATTATTCAAAGCATTGACCTCAAGGTGGAGAGTTCCTATTTGATTACAAGCCCTATGAGATTTGCGTCCCCACGTACTTCAGTTGGAAACAATCTGCAGTGTATGACATTCAACATGTGATTATACAAAACCTGAAGCATAATATATCAAGTAAAATTAAAGCAATTAAGCATGACAGTTCTTTAAAAAAAAGAAATACTGTGGAATGTAGATTAATTAGTTTCCTTCTTTGTGCCTCCAAAATCACATTTATTTTCTGTAGCTCTTCGGAAAGTGAATCAGAATTGTCAGCAATTTGGGAAAAGCTTAAAATCTCACAATTTATAAATTCAAATCACACAAATGTTCAAAGCTTTGCAATGAACTACTGGATAGATACTAGACTATATATGGAGTTCAAAGACAGCAGGATAACACAGAGCTTTGCCTTTTTAGTTTTTTTAATCTTATTTTGGTTAATGAGAAAAATATCTGGTCCAAAAGGCTGGAGTCTTTCTAAAATGTAGGTTCTAGAATGTTTTATTATAAAAATATTGCAATCAGGAGTATAACTATGTTCTTCCATGTTGTGTTTGTACCACTTATTATCTTATTATACACAATTTCATTATCTGAGTTAGGAGATTCATTAGCACACATAAAAATGTTAATTCCAAATTTAAGTGTGGGACAAATTTAGAGCTGGTTCCATGAAACAGATGAAATCCATTTAAATGCACTTAAATATACTTGGTTACAGAATCTGGGTTGGATTTATAAGAAAATTTCATTGATCAATTTAAAATTTAGAGGTTGATTTTGGTTACCAAATACAAATAGTTTCTAAGTTTCACTGGGCCTTCACCATTCAGACAGAGCAATTCCATTTTGAACTGTACAGTTAGGTTTTCTTGCAGAAAGTTCAGCATTCATTAAAATTTTGTTTCAGACAATATTCTATTTGCTTCCTTGGTAACAACACAAAATAAAACTACATTTTTATGCCCACATGTAATACTTGAAGATATATTTTGCTGCTGGAGTTTTCCAGGAATCCCTTATTCATAAAAGGATCTGCAATCATTTAAGAACTCATCTGTTTCATGGAATTTTATTGCATAGCATAAAATTCAAATACCCTAACAATAGCTATTTAAATTTTAGGCACCCAGATGTAATTCACCTTACCTGCCTAAAAGTTCATCAAATATCAAGGCTATTTTTAAAACAGTGCAAAGATTAACTTTAGCAGGTAGTGATTTAGCCCACTTAACTGGTTACTTAGTCTAGTAATATAGTGATCTTCCTCTAGAAATTTCTTTCTGAGCCATCTGACGC
The DNA here is from genome assembly GCF_000738735.6 of Corvus cornix cornix. Lineage (NCBI taxonomy): Eukaryota > Metazoa > Chordata > Aves > Passeriformes > Corvidae > Corvus > Corvus cornix. The sequence continues at coordinate 9,576,162 of NC_047057.1, read as the reverse complement.
ACTCCCAGAAAGGTTTAGATCATGGATCTCATAAGATGCAAAGATTACCAAGGATGGGAAGGACCACCCCAGAATTTCTATAGCAATGAAGTGATGTAGAAAATAAATTTTTTATCTTTTCCTTTCCTCCCTTTTTTCATTTAATACCTCTTTTACAACATAGTTTTAAAAGAGATGATGAATCATGAACTAATAGAATTGAGCTTTACTTTAGTCTGGCCCAGCAGACAAAAGAAGCTGTTTTTTTATAGTTTTTTTTCATGATAGAAGATCCAGCGCCAATGGATGATATATATCCTGTTATAAATTAATGATTCACACTTCCAGCTGATGAGTTATGAACCAGAGTAAAGAACATAGGAAACAGCCATTCTGTTTTCTGGCTTTTCCACAGCAGCAAAGATTTGCCATAATGTAATACATGTGTTATACACAAGCTGTATGTGTCAGGGTCTTGTTTCACAGAATGAAAAGGATTTCCTTATAGCTCCTACTTATGTTTTTTGGTTTTTTTTGGTTTTTTTTGGTTTTTTTTTTTTTTTAATATCAAATAAATTTTAATTTCATGCAATGACATGAGGAGAAAGCTCAATTTGACACAGGTACAAATCCTGAATCCTGCACTTCAGAACTGAATGCTCTGCCATCAAAGTGAAAATATTGATCTGAAATTCGATTTTTTTCTAACAGTCTCTAAAATAAACAGTTTAATGCTGAATGCTAAGCCAACGTTATGAAAAGGTCTCCAGTAGCTAATTGCAAGAGCAGAACACTATGAGTGCTTTGCAGGTTCGTATGTATAAGTTGATGATAATGAACATATAAAGTATTTCACTAGCAGAGTGAATACTGTGGCATCACCTGACATTAGAGGAATGCTGATTCTCTGCTCTTACAGAATTTAACTGCAATGTAGAAGTATTCTTATTATGGTCAACACTTGCCACAGTTCTACAACGAATATCCTAGTAGCTGTATTGCCCTTCTAATCAAAGTGATATTTACCTGTATGTCAAACTAACCACCCATCCTTCGTTAGTTTGTGTTGGGATTCCATTTACAACTCTCAAATGTTTTGTTGAGGCACAAGGAATGGCAGTATCTGAAAGCAGGTCCAGAGATCACATTTTACTAAAAACAGTGGTAGGAAACCTGCACAGTTGCACATAAGGACCACAAGAACGTCAGTATTTATTATGGATTAACTTTCTTGTGCTAATGCAATATATTTCTAGGCCATCAAAACTACTTCAGTGAAGCTGAGTAGGTCTATTTAAATATCCATAAGGAATATAAAATACATATATTTAAATATTTTTCTTGAGATTTACATAGTTAAAAAGCAAACACTGAAACTCATTACCAAATCCCACCACTGGCAAGACATGACAGTGAGAATAGATAAAGGAGTATAATAAAACTATTCCCCATTTTTGTCTTGTAAAATTAATTTTGCTCAGTCTGTATGGTGGGTTTTTTACAACTTTAACTGACCTTTATCTTGTTTCCCAATTGGAAAGAAATGTCTAGACTTAGAGGATAGTCATGCACTGCACAGTTCATATACAAACTTACTTACCATCCAAACTGATTGCAGTAGGAGTTGTATCACCTTCACCTAGATAAACACATAAGATAGTCATAATACAAAATTAAAATACATTTAAAAATTGAATAGAGTAAAATTCAACAACAAATGGCATACTGTTAATTTTAATGGTTCAAAAAGTTTTAAACTTAAATGATTTCTTCGATATGCTGTAAGAGCAGTATTTAATAAGGATTAAAAAGAAGGCAGAATTTTATTCCAATAGAATGAAATAAGAAATAAAGATTTTCTAACAGGAATGTTGAGCATTTTTCTTCTTGGCTGAATCCTGAAGATATCAGGCTGCCTATCATGTTCAATTTACATGATTCATTCAAACAAACAAATGCTGAAAAATGAAGTTATGACTTTCCTATAAGCTTTCAGGAACTTTAGAAGTCATGTAATTAAATCCAAATAAGACTGAAAGAAATTCTCAATTCCTTAAAAAAATTCAAAAATAATTTTAAGTTCCTATCAGCAAAAACTTATTCTTATCAAAACATGTTCCCCAAAATCTGGTTCAGTTCTTCCATCTAGTCAAAGTAAAAAAAAAACCTGTTACAAGTTTGTTTAAACTTGGTTCAAAATTTTTTGCCTTCAGTGACATGTACAGAGTGACCCAGCATTATGAGCTAGAGGTACAGGTGTAGCTGCTGAAAATTTGCACAAGGAAATTTAAATAGTCTCATCCAACTAGATTTCCATAATTATACAAATACATATATATATATACACACACACACACTATAGGTATATACATATGTAGAGATATATAGATATAGATATATATAAAGTACCTTAATACTAGTCCATACGAGTTACAAGGCATATTCCCTCTCTGGTGCTTGGCTGCAGAAATGTACTACTCACCAATTCTGTATACCCCCCAAATGTTTGCTGAGAATATATCCTTAGGAATTCACAGATCCAAATAATGAACTCAGAATAAATGAATAAAAAGTATATTTCTTCAGCTGTTATTCTTCATTTATATTGACACAAATAACCTTTTGCACAGTTTGTTTACTCTTCACATAGATGCCAAAATATCACCTGAGACTTCAAATACCACTTCTTAGAGATTCTGGAGTTCAGACTATGAGGAAATGCAGCAGATTGCCTCTAGGAATGAGTGTAACATTATCCTTAACCTCTAGAGATCACAGACATGCCTTCAAAAGCCTGATTTGCCATTTAAGTGTTCTCCGAAGACATACAGCAAAGTAACTTAGAAATAAGAACTGAAGAGAAAGATTTTGAACATAAATGTGAATTGCACATTTTTCAGCATAAAACTATCTTTTTCTACTTGTCATCAGTTTATTACTGAATTCCCTAGGATTCTTAATTCTGTTTATTTAAGCTATTTAGATTTAAACATTCAATTTTGGAGGCATGATTTTCCTAATTCTTGCCAGGAGTTAAATCATCCCATAAACATCCAAAGCAGAATCTAATCTTTATAACACATATATACTTCAGCATATATATAGTGAGTTATCCTAACATTACAAAGACAGATCACACAAAGAGACTCTGAAGCTTGTAGCCCAGAAGATAACTCTGCCTGGGTTTCTTGAGGCCACAGCCAGAAATCTGACCGCTAGACGACAATTCTTTGTCTCCGTCCAGCCCTCATTCAATAGCTAGATCTGCTGGAAAATGTTTGACCATCTGTAATAGCCCTTTTGTGCTCCTGCTGCATAAATAAGTCTTGAAATCTCCAAGCTGGTCAAGGAAAAGAACCCCTTGTTCATATATTGCACAAGCAGCTTCTGTCTGCTCCTTCTCAGTCACACACAATTGATTCTTGATAGAATCAAACATTTTCTGCTGCCACAAATGACAGTAGTAAGGTGTGCATATGCTTGTGACACTGTGGCTTCCCTGGGACTGCACAGCTGACAATGCCTGAGGCGTACCAAGTACTCACATCGAGAAATAGGGCAGTAATCCCAGGGAACAAGAGGATCATCTGTGTAACACCAGGGACCATGAAAATCATCATCTGGATTGCGGCAATAGTTTTTCTTCAGTTTACTAACATCTGGTTCTCTGAATATTTGTATATGCCTACAGGGGAAAAAAAATTCAAAGTGTTGAAAAGCTTTATACTATAGCCCAAATTTTCAAAGGTTAAATGTTGCTTTGCTCTACACTGTATTATTAGCTGATTGAGAAGCCTACAGGTCAGGGTTTAAGGCTGGTTAAAATCAAAGAGATGAGACCCAAATATTTGCTGGATGTGGGTCCAACTTTCCTCTGGTTGGTATTTTAAGCACTGTGTCCACTGGACAGATGGAAGGCTTCTAGATCTCCCACTCAAGCTAAAATCTCTAGATACCCTCGAGAGGGATCGTTATACTGATTAGAAGAGTGTCTGTGATGCCCTCAGCACATCTCCAGGCCTCTCTAGGGAGCACAGGTCACGTCTCCTGCAGGTTAACAGTATAAGGGAGCATTGAATCTACAAAGCTAAATCAAAGGCAAAAGAAAGGCAAACTAAGAAAGTTAGCAAGGATGAGCAGCAGGCAAGGAGAAAGATGAATGACTCAGATAAACTGCAGTGATACGTCACCTAAGTTGCAAACCTACATGAAGCACTTCAGACATGAAATTTTGAGGTCAAACTCTGAAGCAGAGGAAGATGTTTATTTTTGGCTTGTCAGATACAAGAATATGGGCTTCCTTAGTTACAGCTGTACTGCTTCTTTAGTCCATAACCAACTACACATGCTGCCTCTAGCACACCCATAACCAGGGAAACTGTTGCAGTGAGACAGATAACTCCCCAAAGAAGTTCCCAGATGGAAAATATGTGGGAGTAAGAAAAGAAAAGCTGATCTGTGCTCTATTAGATGAATGCAATTGCATCAAGTATCCAGTAGGTTTATATTGTCTCATTCACACCAAACTAAGAATTATCAGGCTTCTCAGAAAGCAGGAGCTTAAACTTCTCTTTCCCTCACACAGGCAGCACACTGAAATATGTATCCTCTCTCTCACCATCTGTGGGAAGAAACACATACAGTCCAGGTGATGATTCCAGACAGAACCACTGAAGTCTGCCTTTTGCAATACAGCTTCCCCAAAGGCTGATTTCCTGACTTACGCAGTCCTTCCAGAGGACAATGGCTTAAATGTTCAGCACTGTGACTCAACAACAAGTACCAAAGCTAATACTGACATATTTGCATCAGCTTCATAAACTAAAGGAAAATGAAGGGGAAACCATTTCCATCACAGTCACTAATGTGTGTGATATCTCATACATAGCAAAACTTTTTATGAATCCCTTATTTTATATATAGTCCTGTTAATTCATTTTACTTCAACAAATAAATTAAAGTAGCCTGCCATTTCTGCTACTTGAATACGAAGCCAAAGTAATGATAAACAACAGAAATTGCAGGTCTTTTTAATGGCATTTGATGTCAGTGTCGCTAGACTGTAGACTCAAGAGTCAATTTCAGGCTGCAAGGGACGTTAGGTGACTTCAAGTCCAACCACCTCCTTGAAGCAGCATGAGCAATGAGATGAGGTTGATGAGATAACCATTTCCTGTCTCGTTCCTACTATCCTCTCATTGCACCAAACTTTCAAGGACAAGGATGGGGTAAAATAGGCCAGTAAACTGAACACTGATAAACATCCCAAAGCCAGCAATTAGTGGTTAGCCCGAACAAAGTCATGTCGTGCAATATATTTAAACATGAAGAAAAAGAGAAAAATATAAAAATAAAGATTAGGAAAACAAAGATATTAAAAACTCCAGGGCATAAAGGGATACTTTAGAATCCACGGAGATGAAAAAGAGTTGCCATCTGGAGGCAGTATTTATTCAGGACTCACTGAACCATCTCTTTCTTTTTAATATGTACACACCTACGTAAGTCTTCAATATTTTTGTCCCATGTGGAACAAGTTAGCCCAAATCTTGTCTTGGATAGATTCCCCATGTAACTCTTGCCATTGCCACGATAACAATCTGGAAAAAAGAATGTTGAGACAAAAAAGTGGAGGGTGGTTGTGCAACATGGAGAAGAAAATTCTTCCTTTCCATCAGTAATCCAAATTATTAAAGACAAGTGTTCTATTTAGTAAATGCTGTACACTATTAATCAGACAACTGTATAAATCAAATCAGAAGAAAAACAGAAAATTGTTTCCAGATTTACACACGTAATCTTCTGTTTGAGACCTTCATTCTCAACACAGTAGCATTTTAATTTTTGTCTTATTTAGCTGAAATGGGAAAATTTCTTTGATAAATAGTTGGTTTAAGATTAATTTAGATGGGTCACAGAGAATATTCTAAAAGTTGTCAGAAGATAGTTTATTCGAATCCAACAAAAATGGTCCCCTATTCCTCCTTCCACGGAAAACAGGCACTCGGTTTATCTTTGTGTATCTTCCAGATACCGGCAACAGTATATAATTCTAGACTTAAGTATTATTTCAGCAAAATCAAAAATTCAGCATGACTTTAATTTTAATGTAATTCAAAAACTTGCCTGTTCACTCCAGCAGAAGTCATGTTTAATTCATAAGCTTTTATCACAAGCCTTTTTGAGACTTTTCAAGAGGATTGTTTAAAATGTTCAGTACTATAAAGACATTTTGCATAAAGCACTTAATTTCATATTCATCAGAATTTTTACTTTTTGATAATTGATACTTTACAAGAAACACAGAATGAGTATAAAAGTTTAATCCTTTCTTTGAGATAAGTCTTGCAACTGCAACTTTTTCAAATCTTTGAAATGAAAAATTGGCTAAAACTTAAAAGATGGAGCTGTTAATTCAGCCTGATGTATGGTTATAAGTCTGAGGTCTTAGCCTCAGTTTATGCTATGATTGACATCCATTCAGGATGCAACACTACTCCTTACAGTAATAGCAAGACCTCATGGGAAAAACATTTCCATGAAGACTCAGAATGAACCTCACAGGCAGAGTCAAGTAAGAACTCAGAGGATCAACCCCTTCTAGACAAGGAGGTACATGCAAGAAAAAATAAAGGAAAAAAAATTGCTTTTGGTAACCTCATATGCAATTACAAATAAACTGTGAACTAAGGAAATCATCTCAGCTGTGGAAAAACACCCTTCAAACTAAGAAATGTAAAGACAGTAGAGTAGATACATAGATTCACCTCTAAAAATCAGATCCAATCAAATCTTTGCTGCAGCTTTCCCTGCTGAAATCAAAAATTAAACTGAGAAATGAATCTCATTTACACCACAATGAATCCCAAACATGTAAATAAAACCAAAGCAGAACTACATAGGTATAATAGAGATACAACTCTTCAGTTTTCAAGCCTGTCCACTTGCTGTTTGGAACAGTATAGCATTCACTTAAAATCGTATTATCACCCTTTCCTCTGTTACCTTGTTCATTTGATACATCGCACTTGGGAATCTGGGAGCAATAACCAATACGGATGTTTGGGTCAGTGGTAAAACACCAGGGTGATTCAGATCCATCTGGATTTCGGCAGTAGTTCTCCCTCAAATCCCTATAAAAATAAATATGTTAGCTCACAGCAGGGATAACCTAAACCCACCAATGTGGTCCATTGTTTTTTGTTATGAATTAACAAAAATACAGGCTCCTTCAGGTCTCCGTGTTACTGATCAGTGTCAAGTGCAAGGAGATAAGGAGCCAGTAACAACACAGTGTCCAGAAAAAAAATTAACTGTAATAAGAATATGTTTATGGAAATTCATTTTCAGCAGATGTGTTTTGATGGGATATACGATTTCATTTGAAGATTAACAATATTTTCATTCAGGATCCTCCATCAAAATTTGCATGCAACTGACATTGGATACACCTGCAATACATTACAAGTGCTTTTAAATACAAACATTACCAAAGTGCTTAAAACTCCCTACTTTGAATGGCTCTGCTGAGTTTGGAGAAACAGAGTGCTGTAGACTATTACTGACTCATTTAGGAAACTGAGTCATGGAAAATAAAAAAAGTGTATGTTGAAATTCTATACAGCTGTTACCTTTAAAGTAAAAGTTAGTCACAAGGGAACATCTTTAAATGTCTTTTGCAGATTGTGTGAAATAGTCAAACCTCTTAAATGTAAGTTTTATTTCCCCATCTCCTGACAGTTGTTGCCATGTTCTGTGCATCTCCATATTTCACTGTATTTTTTCCATCTGCAGCGCTTACTGATAACAGAATGTGGAAAGAATGGGCCTAATACTAAATATCAGTAATTCTTACTGATATTTACCCATCAATAAAGATATTTAGTACAAACTGGGCTGTGGCTTCATTCTGGTCAATGAGGTTTCCTCTATGCTTACTTAAAAAAGGACTGAAAAAACATTACTAACTGCCTAAAATTAGTAGATTATTCACATCTTGGGAGTTCATGAACCATACAGAAAGGTTCAATGACCAGTGTAAAAGCAGTCCAATTGATGCAACTAAATTTAGTAATGAGCAGAAAAAGGATTTAAAATATGAAAACTAAAAGAAGTGTTTTTAAATATTCTAAATGTTAATTATTGCTGAGAAGATTACATTTATGTAATAATTAGGACATATTGAATTAAAGTCAACAATCAAACTGTGAAGAAGTTTTTAGTTCCATAAAAAAAAAACCTGTGGTAATATATCAGCACTGTTGGGATTCAGGTCCCAGTCTGGAATACATCCTGACACTTCACAATCAAACTGGTGAATATATTCTTGAAAGAAAAGTTCATAAAAATCCCTAGGGTTTCACACAAGTTCATCTAGAACTACTGCTTTGAGATCTGAAGGAATGATTTTCCCAAGCTCAAAAGGTTTTGAGCCTCAGCAGGTAGAGTGGATGCAGGACACAGAGCAGGGACAGAGGCCGTATGGTCTACTCGAGTGGCATGACTTGTAAACATTTCAAAACTCAGCTCTTTTCCCACTGCAGTAATAACACCCACACATCTTTACTCACTTGCATTTGAAGTTCTCAGGAGTGATGTTGTGCTGGTGAGGAAACTGGGAGTCCCACCTCTGGCACTGGGTCCCACTCCATATGGTGCTGACGGTGCCACGGTAACCCTCACCCTGTCCCCGAACGCACGTTGTCGTCTCAGCTGCCGCCTCTGTGCTGTTCACCACATTTTCGTCTGCAGACCCAGACAAGAAGTGTTGTTTCATTCTCTTAAGAATGGCTCAGGATGTCAGGTTTGAACTCCACATTATGGGTGGAGTAATGGATTACATGATGTTCAAATCACGGTAATTGCAGTTCTTTGGTGAAATTGCCAATGTGATTACAGGGTAATTTTTTCCTCTTTACATTTACAATATCCACAAAATCAAAGTAAGTGCTGGACTTTATGCTAGTTTATCCACTTGCATGCAAAGAATCTGCAATATTTTCTTGTGTGAGACACCTGGCCTATGTTGTATCACTGGAGATCAGAAGATATTCCTGGTTACTTTTTCCAGTTCAGCAAATATCATTCCATCAGCTTCACCTGAGTGACTACCCACATGCGCACTGTGGTGTGGTAACACATATTTGTAGGATTAAAATACAATTGGGTTCCTCTAAAGTATTCCCAGAATATCAGGTCACAGGAAAAAAAGATGTAAATAAAAAAAAAAAATAAAAAAAGAATATAAATCCTTTATATTATCCATTATAAATTAATGTGCTAAATTCTCCTAGAAGGTTTTTTTTTCTGCTTCATATGGTTAAAAGAGGAGAAAAAAGGCCCAGCTTTTGAAATCAAATATTAGTATTCTCTACAGAGAGAAAAATGTTTCAAAGACTAACAAATTCATCAGACTCAAGATCTCTTACAGATGTTGATATACTCTGCACTCACCCTGGTGTGGGCTGTTTTGAACTAAATTCAGAAAACCAGTATTTTTTAAATGACTCATTCACATAACTTGAAAGGTTCTTTTTATTTCTTATGCAATTTTCATAATTGCAAATTAATGGCACAGATATTGCATCAGATATATATAAAGTAGTACAAAACTAAATACACTACAGTAAGGGCAACACTTCTGCAATATCCTCAGAAGTTCCCAATACAATATTTTTAAAGTAACTGTGTATCTGTTGGTAATTGCTATTGTTCACAAGACTAATTTTATGAATTATATTAAAAGTATTAGTTGTCAGCAGTAAATATGTTATTAAAGTTCCTTAGTTAGTTTTCTTCAAATGGTCCAGTGAGTAGAGCAGTATTTGTGTGTTACTCATAATGTAGTTCACTCCTGGTAACTTGAGCCAGTTCCATGAACTTGGAGAAAATATGGATCTTAAGGAAACCAAATGTCATAACAGATGGTTTTGGCTGATTTGCTAACTGATCTTTGACGTTAAAGATCATTTCCCTGTCAGATGATAACATCAAGTTTTGCAGTTGAATTATACATTTATCCATGCATCCCTTTTTCTCTTCATCTGGTTGATGTTTTTAAATCAGTGTTTCATGGTCAAATTCATTTCCTGTCCCTCCTTCCCAAGCCAAATGTTGTCCTGTTTCAATGGGATTTTGAGTTCCAAACTCATTCCAAAGTCAAAAGGATATGGCACTGAAAGTATCACAAGGAGGTTTCTGCAGGCTGACAAATTCACTCTTTCTAGGGGATTCATCAAACAGGCTTGCAGCCAGTAACTATATGTTTAGTCTTTATACATCACTTTTTAAATAATTAGACTACAAAAATATTAATTTGTACAACTGATAGTAATAAATATTTGCAATATTCCAGTTTTCAATCATAAAAAATGTATGAAAACAAATGGAGTTATATTCTAATATAGCTTCTAAGCTGATTAGAGTGAACATCGCTGTGCCACATTCAAATACATATTAGTCTTTTTTAAAAATACTTGCATGGCTTTCACAAAAATGAAAAAGATTTGGGGAAAAACTTGAGGGGGAGGGGAGAAGAGTTTACTAAGATAATAAATTTCAGCAGAAACCCTGGCTTCATAACGTTTCCTAAGTAAATTAATAAATTACAACTACATAACTCCAGCAAAAAAGTCTTTTTAAATAATACTAATAATGCACAAAAAAATCAACCTAATACAGGCTGTCACAAAGACCTTATCTATACACAACAAGTTACTACTTCAACTGTAATGAACTCTACAGTGCACCTTCTCTGGACTCAGTCATGCTAAAGAAGAAATAATCAGTATTGTGTTTATACATCATTATGTGGGATTGAGTTTTTTTAAAATCACATGCCTGAAATGAAATAAGTAATTCATTAATTGATTTAAGCAAGGCCATAGTAATTTTGAAGTGCATTCCTTCTTTTTACGTCTGCAGATACACAGCTCATTGTTGAACTTTACACTGCATGTCTGGACCATGACCTCTATCTGTAGATCAGATTTTACAATTTGGCCATGTCAAAACATACAACATAAAGGCACCAGAAATACTCAACTTTCACATTGTCACGAATACTTGCACAGCTAAGCCACTTTTGCAAAGATTTGCACTATAATGACTAAGAGAGAAATTATTTCAAAATGTACAACGTGATTATCTGCTACTACTTTGTGGCAGCTCTCAATAAGAATTCTAGTAATGAGAAGGATTGCTAAAATATTCTCATTTTAGTTGATAAAGCAATTCCATTGTTCCAAAAAGTCCACAGAACCCTCCCCAAAATCTCCTTGCTGTACCACCTGCATATACTACAAATATCTCATTTTAAAACATGAAAAATGAGGTTCCAAAATATTTCTGGAACTTAATTCTGAAATTCTGAGGGCTTGTGCCCTCAGAACCAATTCCCATTCTGGCTTTTGAGTCTCACAGAAGCCTCAAAACTTACCAATCCTTGAGAAATCCTTCATTCAGCTGGTGATTCCACAAACAGGCATGATGGGAACAGTCTCCCTGTTCCTGTTAATGAAAGTTGGGCTGGATGTGCACAGGAACAGGCAAGAGCTTGAGAAGCAGTGCTTGCCTCACCAGGCACTGCAGACTATACAGCACTTGACAAACTAAGAAGTGCTCAGGCTGTCCAAGCCTACAACTTACAGAGTCATCTCCACTCAGTATTGGTCTTGTTGAGGCTAATTTTTCATTGCCCACATACCAAATTAACTAAATTTAATAACTCTGAGCATGAACATCAGATGTGCAGAGCATTGGTGAGAGAGCCCTAAGAACACACTCACCAGTTCTCTTACAAGGCAAAATCAAGATCAAGATAAAAATCTGAATTCCCATCCTTATCCCAGTAATTCCTCTAAAATATAACTTAACATCTGCAAATCTAAGGGTTTGTTCCAATGAGAAAGACACTATGAATTTAATTAGATTAATTTAAAGTCAACGCATAATCCTTACTTTTTAAACTAATATTTCATAGTGGAGTTTCCCAGGGTTTTTTGCTTCAGTTCAACTTTTACAGTTCTGAACTGAGATTAAAAGTACTGTTAAAGAAAGATCGCACAAAATACCATCTTATGAAAGACCACTATTTATAATTTATTGATAAAGTGTCACTACTTACTCCTGTAGGAAAGTTCATTATGAAGAAAAGAATTTGGTAATTGTTAGCAGCATTTTGCTACTTTTGATCTTTGTGGGTTTTTGTTTTCTTTTTTAAATTCTAGATGACTAAGATTAAACATGTAATTCAGACAGATACATGAGGGGATTTCCCATTAGTAGAAATACTACTAATGTTCACATGTTCACTCTAAAGTCCCCAACCAAAGGGCAATAATGCAAAGATATTCTTTTTCTTCTATAAAACCCTCCCTACTCTGATACTTCAAAATACATAGCTATATTAATAAGGGCCGGCTCATACAGTCATAGATGCTTAAGTAAAAAGATGAAACATTATCCAGAGTCTTATGTGTAAAGCCACAGATAGTCTTCCCAGTCCTGGTTCTCACAGCAACGCCAGCATGAGGGAATCAGCAGGAGCCTTGAGTCATTCGACAGCTGAAGTAACCAGCTAGATACTATTTCTGACTCTAATCCAAATGACCCAGAAGAAAATCCTGCACAAATTTTAGGTCAATGGTGAGACTCCTACTGACTTAAAAGAAGTTAGAGGTTTTGCTGGAGAATTCATGTTCTTTCATGACAACACAACCTATGTATTTTTGGAAAAAGACACAGTTGGGAAAGAAAGAGTCCTGAACTACATCATGAGGAAAATACCTGTTCTTGCTTATATTAATGAAATATCTTTTCTGCAGTGTCAGTCAACAGAAGGAAAATGTACCCTGATTTGTAAAAAAATATTTAAAAAGTTGATTCTAAACGTGATCCATACAACTCTGCAAATATCAGTAAGAAAGCCGAGTGACATTTTGAAGCTGCTCATGCTCAGTTACACTGCCTTCAGGCATCCCTTCCTTGAGCAATGGCATTCACAGTTCTGGGCAGTAGTTTAGTGGCAGTTTCTTCCTTTCCACATTTTCTTCAATGCACTATGACACAGTACATGAATGGAAGACAAAACCCCACTGATTTCTAGCATTTTCCTTTTTTTCAGTAAAAACATATGAGAAAGTGAAGAAATGAATTATAGCCAGGCTCAAGAATCACAGTACTGAAGAACTCATTGTCACCTAAAACTTTCACACATACAGTTAATTTGTCCTTGAGAACAGAGAGACCTTGCCAGGCTCTTCCAATGGCTACAAGACTTTAAATTCAAACAATTTTTATTTTAAATCAATTTAAAAAAAAATTGATTTCCTCAGGTTCAAAGTTCTTAAATCTCACTTTCAAAACTATCATAGAAATGATGAAAAAGATTTGAGAAGGATCCTTTTTGAGGAAATGTGGATTAAGCTTTTGCATAAACAGTGAACACAGGACCTATTTTTTGTCTCCTTGTGAAGCAAGATGGAAGGTAATACTTTCTCAACTACTAAATATCTCTTTTCACTACCCCCTTTCTATAAACACCTTTATCTTTTGCAAATATTAAGCTTAAATGAGTGTTACTTTTATTTGTTTACATACAATGATTCAACAAATAACTCTTTAATCAGAACTGTGCATTCAAACGGGCAGCTGAAATCTCTGTTTCTAAAGAACAAGTGATTTAATATTGGTGGGGTTTTGTCTTCCCAAAGGCTGTAGGCACACTACAACAGTTCATTTTAGATCTAGATTCTGAATTTTGGTGTTTCATTACTTGCTCTTTCCCATCAAACTGAGGCCTTTATTGAATTTTCTCAAGGCTTTTCAAGATCTGGTCACTCCTAGGTACTGTCAGTGGTTACTGGTGGCAAAGGCTAAATCCATGTTAAAGGCTTCTGGGTTGGTAGGATATCACATAGGCATCGATGAAACACTGTTCTTAACACAATAATTCCAAAAAGCTGTGCAGTTCTCAAATGACTGATATAAGTAGCTTCCTTTATGGGCCTCAGCACCTCTCTGATTGCCCTATAGCTCATCCATAGAGGAGCCGCTACCCGTTTGGGGTTTTTTTAAAGCAATATTAGTTCCCTGCTCCTGTCTTCCCTGTAGTCAATGTCCTCACTCATGCCAAAATAACAGTAATTTTCCTTTTTCATGTTTGCTGGCACTGCTTCCATTTCTTCATTTCATCCTACACTTCTTCATTGCTGTTAGTTGTCCTTTTATCCTCTCTTCTAACTAAAAGTTGTCTCAAGCCAAAACCACAGACACATATGTGAGCAACTTCAAACCAGTCCTGGTGTCCCCAAAGTCTTAATCCAAATCCAGTTTTTGCAGCCTGAGCCATCTCTAATTCCTAATTGCTCCTGTCATCTCTTTCTCACAGCCCTGGCTGTAAGCCACAGTGTTTTATGCTGCATTCTGTGCTTGGAAGTAAAATTACAATGCCCTCTCTCTCTTCAGTCTTAAAACCATATTTATTTTCTAAATGCTTCCTTCCACCAACTTTTTTGCTGAAAATTTTGTATATGAGCTGTTGTCAGCATTTTGGCTATAGAGCATACTAGCACTCACAACATGTAGCAAAAGCCACAGGCAGCATGCTGCCTTGTGGTCACTCCCCAAAGAGAGGACACCTACATTTTTGTATATGCTCCAAGGACTTGGATTTGCAAAGCTTTTTTCCTAATTAGTATTTCTTGTAAATTAAATAAACAGTCCTCAGCATAGGAATTAAAAACCTGTGTGAGAATCCAAACCACAAAGCTATAAAGGCCTATAACTCATGATGTTCTCTTTTTAGTGTTTTGAGATTGCAAACAGCCCCAGCTTCAGAAACACAGAGCAGCCACTGAAACCCAGAATAGCCAAGTGTTTTGGGCTCCCTGCTAGGAGGTGGGAAAACAGTTTTTTTATGAGCCTTAAGAAAGACAGAAAACTGAAAACAGGGTTTTGATATTTTCTGCTAGTATTCTGGCCATCAAGATGGTGATTTAACAGTAGCATCAGCAATAAACTCCCTCACTGGGTTATAAAGGAGAGCATCGAGCAGCGCTGCATCTTACGTAGAGGGCAATGTCATATGCCTGTGAGAAACACCGTTTGAAAATATCTGCTGGATTAAGCTTTCAAGACCACCACTTCTGTATTTTTTCTCATATAGATTGCCTTATTAATTTCAAAAGAGCTACAGTTTTCTGCAGTGAAAATACAGTTTTACATGTGAAATTTCCACAGATTTTAATATATTTTCTAACTGAAGGAAGAAATTTCTAGTTCATTCAGTTCTTTCTAGAAATTTCTAGTTCATTCAGAACTTTTGCCTAGAAATGAGACAAAAGGCTTTCATCACAATATGAAAATCATTACACTGTGTTCTGGCAAGTTTTTTATTTCATTTTGATCTTTACCTTTTCTTCAGGACTCTACTATGATTTGGTAGACAAAGTTGATAATCCAGTAGTTTGCAGGAGATCTCCCACCCAACTATTATATAAAGCTGAGGCCAGACTGTAGATACTGAAAGTTGCATGGGGCGTAAGCTTACGTGACCAACAAAGCCAGATGTGAATCCTCATAACACTGACACATCAGCTCAGGAAATGCCAAAGGATAAAGTTTTATAAAAGCTGCATTTGTGAAACAGTCAGCTGTAACTTAGGAATACTTTTTTCATAATAATAACATATTTAGCAGAGGAAAAGAACAGTTCTAGAATGCTACACATGATTCATATGTTATCTAATAATTTGAGAAGAGTAGGAAGCACAGTTTAGTTTAGTTTAAAAAAAAACAAACCACAAACCAAAACAAAACCCAAACCAACACAGGCCAAAAATCCAAAGCAACAGCTCCTTGCTTAATGGAGTAACTAAAAAATTGAAAGATGATTCAGCTGCATAGCTAAGCCAGTCTGTGTTTACAAAGTGGAAGGACTGAGCTTTCCTCTTTACCAAAGACTATCAGTAAGTCACGATACAATGACATGAGTTAGTACTGTAGTTCACAGGTAAGACTTTCAGCATGGCCGTGACTTAATGGATACCCGACCCAGAACAGGCAGCCATCCTGGTAAATTTCTTCTGTCTCTGGACAGCCTGATTAGACATTGCCCAAAGTATCAAAATAACTTTGCCTTTTTTACAGTGGAATAATTTTGATAGTTTAACTACCTTATACTGGAATTACAATGACATAAGATAGAGTAAGTTCAATTACTCTGCATCAGGAGGTACAGAATATTCTTACTCAACCCTTGGATTTCAAAAATGGGCAACTTGATTAGACCGGACTGGATCTCCAAGACATTAGACTGGCCTAAGTTATGAACATCCAAGGAGAGAAAATCCTGAATTATTCTGAAAATGCATGGCATAATTGCTTTGGTAACGATTCTAAGTGAAGGTGGAGAATCTCCCTTTAGGCAGCAACTGCTCACAAAGTTTCATGTCAGAGCTATTACCTCTTCCCTGCCACCCATCCCAATATTGTAAGCATGTCTCAACAAAACTGATTCTACCATCTGCCCTAGCCCCAGTATTACCATGAAAGTCTAGAAAAATTGCTTTACACAAATTTTCAAGGAATGTCCAAGTGTTTTATCTTCCTCATTGTCCCTTTACTTTTCATTTAAGACATCTAATTATCGTTAAAATAGATCTGTCAGAGCTATCACCAAAGTTAAGATGGTCTGGGCTTTGAAGACAGAACATGCTGCAGGAAGTCTAAAATGCTAAACTAAAGCATCTCAAAGTGAGCATCCAATACTGTACACCTTAATGTCACTTTGATTCAATTCCTGTTCTCTAAAGTGTGGTTAACAGATGCCACCATCTTGTAGCTGATGGATGAAAAGAAATTAATTGCCTGTGGAGTGCTTTGATATGGAGTGCTGAATAACACAGAGAGACCCATGAGGAAATTAATAATTCTGTCTTCAGCACAAGAGTGAATAATGTGCAGGACCCAAGGCCTAGAACTGCAAAGCAGTGAAGAGGTGTTGGCAGAGGACACAGAGTAGGGATGGGGTGTGTATGCACCAAATGATATTTGATACTCTCAAATGACAATGCAAATGTCCAGCATGGCCAAACTAACACTGTACATGAGATCTTCATGATTTTTTTTGCCTCACTTTTTTAGTTCTTGATTTTCCTACATTTTAATGCAATTTACAGTATGTAAGACATACACATATTCCAGTGTTAAGTAACACACAACTCTTCTTTCCTGTCCAGATTAAATATAAAGTGTTTAAAGGAAACCCTCTTTGAAAGCTATGTTTTAAAAGCTAGTGAAGGGCAATGAATGAGCTAGGGGTGGTCCTACACTGCTCGAAATATCTGTGTCCAGATTTTGGAAAGGAAAAGGAAGTAATAAATTTTGCTTGAACTCACCACACGTTTTAATTGCACAGAACTCCCAGGGGGTGTTAGGGTCAAGAGTGTAGCACCATGGTCTCAGCTTGCCATCGGGATTGCGGCAGTAATTATCATCAAAGCCCTTGTCAGGATATCTGTAAACCACAATGAGAAACGTGTCAGGGAAATCTTCCTGGCAACACTGCACAAGGTACTGCCTTTTACAAGGTACTTAAAGGACAGATTTCAGCAGAGGCAAACAAGAACCGGTTCCTATTAACCTGGGGTCTGATCCTGTAGGATGGATGTGAATACTCTTAATGCTGTTAGAAAGTTAATAACATATCAACACTTTCCAAATATGCAGCAGAATCAGACCTCCACTGAGGGGACTCCCTGCTGTGCTAATGCACAGGGTACCGGATAGGGTAACTCCACTAATTGCTAAACTCTTGCTCTTGTGTCTGTCAACTGATGACCAGACACTTAAGCCACTCATTTTTTTGAAATAGACCAATTAAATGTGGATTATCTAAATACAGCCTGCCATGCCAGGCTCATTAAGAAAACAGGTTCTCCAGTGCAACAGCCCTCGGTTCAAACTGGAAGCTATTTTGAGTAGCTATTCTAACTAATGATAGATACTAATGATTTGTAATGGAGCTCATTTTTGGTCATGCTCTCATTTCGAGCATTGGGGGAAAGAAGGAGAAAAATAAGGAAATAACTTCCGCTTCACATTTTCTCATTAAGACTAGATACTATTGTGCTATTTAAATGTTTCCACATTCCTGCAACCATCATTGATGATCAGACAGATATCCAAGATAAGTAGGGGGTTTTTGTATAAGTACATGTTACTAACATCTGTAAACTTGAAGGAGATAAATGCATCGGGGTTTTTTTTTTTACTAGTGAATACAAATTGTCTTGGCTTTCCAGTTTTATTGAAATATGTTTGCAAAAGAAACAAAAAGTAGATTTGCCCCTGAGGGAAACATGAAAAGTATGTAAGAGAACAATAAAGTTAACTACCTGGGAACCTGAATCCATTTACAACTGCAAGCAGATGTGCTTCACACAAGCAGAGGAAAATATGATTTACGAGTGTCTGCTTTTGCTAGGGTGCTTTTTCTGTGAATTGATCATGCTAATTTTGGCTCATTTGCACCTTGATCTCCCATTTCTTAGGAGAAGTCAGGTTCCTTCAACTATACAAGGGACAAGGATAAGATTTAAGTAGAATTCAAAAAAAACTCCACCAAAATGACAACAAAACCACCAAGGAGAAACCTCACCAAACTGAGAATTCAATGGCAGTCAATAATGTGATAATTTTAGATCTAGCAGCAGTACCCTGTTTTCTGCTAGGTATAAGACATACTGTAAAGGAACAAGTTGTGTCCAAAGATTCCCCAAGGAAATAGTTAATGGGCTAATAATACAGCAGAAAACAAGATGGTTTTGGCCACCCAGTAAGTGCAGTGATGAGCTTTGATGCTGGTGGAACATGTTCCATGTCAAATAGCGTGGAAAGTGCATGTCACCACCCAAGAACCATGGTGAGTCCAGGAATGGAAAAAGTATCTGCAGCCATAGCTCACAAAAAGCATTCAAAACAGCTGGGGATGTAAAGAAGCCATGTTCTAGAGTATGAATGAATGTCTGTCTTGGCACTGAATGCTCCATCCTTCCTAATGTTACATGGCATGTTCTCACAGTACGTCAAAAATGTGTTATTTACTAACTAAAACCGAGGGAGAGATGTTCTTCTAGGATCAAGCTCTGAGTGTCTTTGGGGGATGAAGTAGTGCCAGTGAGTCATCTTTTCACCTACTAGATCTATTTGTCCTTTTCTAGAGCAAAACCAGCCTTCCCAGTCAATGGTTCTTCCCCCAATATTCACAGAGGCTTCTTCCTTCCTTCATACCCAGCAAGCAACAATTCCTATAAAAAGGCCAACTAGCACCTTTAAGAAACAAATAATAGCAATAAGATAAATGACAGGGCTTCAAACTGTTCCACACAATTCAACAGTGACGCTGTGCAGAATTCCCTGAGACCTTTTGTTGTGCACACTCCTCCTTCCCCAGTACTTTTGGGCACAGACCCCTTTCTTAGACCCAAGAAAGAGCCTGAGGTTTCAGAGATCTTTCAGAACTCTACATATTTCCTTTTTTCCCCCCTTGAAACATCAGTAGCTGTACTTCACTGCCAAAAATGAAATGAAGCATCAAGATACATATCTGGTGTCAAAATCAAGACTTTACCTCAGTTTCTAGAAAAAAAGAAAGGAGAGTATCAGCCAAAGAGATAACATTTACTCTTTTTAAAAAGGCAGATGCTGATCTTCAGCTCTCCTGGAACTAAAATGAAACCTAATATCTAAAACTCTTCACCAAGATTTCTTTTCCCCTTTGTTTTGTTTTAAAAGTCATGTAGGACTGGAAACTTGATTTTCTATAAAGTAAATTTTCATACAAAAGACATAAACCAGGGGACTAATAAAAGGATATCTGCAGTTATTCACCTCCTATGCTACACTTCAACCCTACTTTCCTCCATGTAATAAATATTTTCACAGGATATTTGAGTTTGAGCAGAAAAGGTGAAAAAATTTCCCCCCACATGCTGCTCTATGCCCAACACATTATCCTCAGTGGTCTTCCTTCCATCTTGAGGCATAACTGTGCCCGTGAGGAGTACACAAGAGAAGTGGTGTTTCAGAATATGTCTGCATCCACAAATAGCTAAAAATGAGCCATGCAGGAGCTGTTTGAGGGGATTCCTTCTGCTAGCTTCAATCACATCTAAGCAGATAGTAAACATCTTCAGTAACTGACCTCTGAGGGGACTAAATTTGGAACAAATCACTGAGGTGACAAAAAGGAAAAGTGAGTTGTATTTACCCTAAGCCAAAAGCACTGTCCAGCAGCAGGTAGACTAGAGAATTTGAAAAGATTACCATCTTTATTCCTTTTCTTTGTCATTGCAACTGAGGAAGCCATAAATGCAAATAGATTTAATTCTCTCCAGATAGTCCTTCCTGGTTTCAAAGTTATTTACATTATGCCTGGATGGTATACTGTAAGTGTCTCTAGAGACTGCTGTGTTTTAATGGGTCATTTGTCCCAGACCTCTTATTTTCAGCTTACATGACTATGGGAAAAAAAAACCAAAAAACCAGACCGGTAAACCAAACCCCATAACATTTTTAAAATCTTGTATAAACAAAGTATTATTGTTACTACCTTTAGTAGTAACAGAGTTAATTAACATCAGTGTATCAGAAATCCACTGGACTACATTACTATTCTGAAAGCCAATACAGATCAGTTCAATCTGGATGGGTTGCTTTTTTTAAAAAAAAATCCCACTTTATTACTGTCTGAAAACTCTCAAGAAGATGTTCTCTGAAGGAATTATTTCAAAGAGGAAGATGATTGATCGTAAGACTGTGGTTAGTCTGAAAAGTTATTTTGCAAACAATCAGAAATTAATGGAAAAAAAGACATTTCCTCCTGACAGTAAAATTATTATTCTTTGTACCCAGGAGTTCTATAAATGTTTCACTCCCAAGGAACAAAACTGTTTCTGTGCCTTATTCTAGAATGCACAGTAAGTGCATGGCAAGACTCAGAAACAGATTATCTTCCGTCCCACTCTGCTAACACAAAATATTTATTGTGGCAGAACAATGGGAGAGCCTGCTATTATTCATGAAGTAGATCATCCAAGCCAAGGAAAAAAAAGACTATACCACATAAACTCCAAAACTGCAGATCCTCAATATTTTGCTGAATAATCAGGCTTTCTAAAATCTACCAGTACCTATATTTCTTAGAATAAAAATAATGCTTTATTTAGTGAAACACTTTAACACATAAAAAGATAACTTCAGTGGAAGGTCTTAATCATTCTGGTTTTGTTGATTCTTGCATTCTTCGTCTGGCAGTTTAAGTTTATTCAAAACAATATATAAATGGAGTTAAGCCAAAATCCAGAATAAAACTAAAATGAAACTGTAGTCTGGTTTGAGATGAACAGAGACCCCCTCCTGTGTGGCCTAACCCCTGCACACCCCCTCCCTCCCACAATACTTTCAGAAGTGTGTATTATGGATGACCCTTTGTAGTTGGGTGAATTTGGCCCTCTAGGACATACCCTTACAGGGATGAAATTTGCCTTGCTGTTTCTGACTCAACTTTTGGCACTGTGAATCTGTGCCTAAATCAAAAAAAAAGAACAGAAACAAAAAAGTCTAAGAAAGAAATCCATGTCCATAAAGTGCTAAACAGAATGATTAAATCCTTTCCCAGGGTGAAAAAACAGATGTATGGGCAAACATTTTGGTGAAACAAATTGGATATTTAAATGTGACTATAATGGAAGATCACCTACAGCTTTAAAGCTATTCAATATTGCAAAAAGGAGAATATTGTTACTTGACAATATTGGAAGTTTATATTCATTAACTGTGTTAAGAAAACTAACAAAAATTTATGACTTTAAATCATTATTTACTATATGATTAAGGTATTTAAGCTGACTGCAGCTGCATATCTATATATAGAGAAATATTCCGAGGTTATTTACTTACTGTCAATGAAGCTACAGAGAAAGTTTTGGTCAATGAAAGTATTAGGTGCACATCACTACACTAATCAGGCATGGGATGTAATCAGAACTGCACAAAACAGCCTCTACTCCCTGTCCTGCACCTCCATCGTGGCAGTAGCCAGCCTACACCATGGGCCAGGAACCCAAGCACCTAAAACTGGTGAACTCCATAAATTTCAGTTGACCTAATGCTAGTTTTGCTCAACTGGTTCCAGAATGTGTGTAATTTTCAAATTATGACCACATGGTCTTGCTTGGGGAGGAGGAGAGGTTACCTCTCTGGACGAAATTTGTGCTTGTGTGGTCTCTGAAGATCCCAGCGCTGACACTCCTTGCCCGTCTCGGTGTGATCCATTGGCCCTCTATAACTCTCTCCATTGCAGGTCATGCATTCAACTAGGAAAAAAAAAATAGACACTAGTCATTTATTACACTGATAACTTATACCACAAAAAAACCCCAACGAAAAACCCCAACATGTCCCTGCTCTTATATATTGAAACCAATCTAAAGAGGTATTAAAAAATTGTATCTTTCTGTTGGGTTGGTATGTGTAATGCCCTTTGGAATATGATCGTATCTGTTAGAGATAATCCAGATGCTTAAATTGTATATCACTTTATAGGACACTTACAGTTTTGAAGCAGGTAGGGATGAGCTAGTAGAGGCATTCATGTTCCTATCAGATTTTTACTAATCTTACTTATGGTTAGTAAGAGAGATACATATAGCTAAGGAAGAAGTATTTTTTAAAGGTGGTATAATCTAATTAAGCACCATTTATTATTTTAAATCACTAAGTCAGTATAACTACAGGACAAGTTGAAGTGCAGAATAATGGCTAAATCCCAATTTTAGTGCAGTGCAATATGTCTGTTTTAATACTCAGCACTTTCAGCTACAAATGATACTGTATTTTTTTGCTAACAATGATTTTTGGCAGCTTAAGCTAAGATACATTTTCAGTCTGGGTTTAGGATAGTAGGTAGGGTGCGTGGAGGGAGAGTAGGCAAAAGTTACCAAAGGAATTTGAAAGCATTGTTGAAAAAAATTTAGAATGAGAGCTCTGAAAATATAAAATAAATTCACCATAATTAACTGTAGACAAACTTCTCAAGTACTCTCTAATTAGAGTAATTGTAAGGAAGGATCATTTAGAAAATATTATTTTATGGAATTACAAATATCACTAAACTTCAGCTACCGAAGTCCTCATCCTGAAATGAACTCCAGGTCTTATCCCATTTGAAACTCCCATAAATTTATCTTTAAATGAGGTGTTTTAACAAATTCTCAAGCTCTTTTTAAATGATTCTCTTCCTCCTTCTTTTCCTCTCTCCCTCCTTGCCTCCCTCCCTCCCT
This sequence comes from Corvus cornix cornix, assembly GCF_000738735.6. Taxonomy (NCBI): domain Eukaryota; kingdom Metazoa; phylum Chordata; class Aves; order Passeriformes; family Corvidae; genus Corvus; species Corvus cornix. The sequence continues at coordinate 9,552,838 of NC_047057.1, read as the reverse complement.
GCCTCCCTCCCTCCCTCCCTATCTTCTTCCTTTCCTAACGGCAGCATAACTATTGCATGTGACACATTAGCAGGAAAATTAAAGGCATCCTATCTTGAAGATTTAAATAGGTTGGTTGACTGGAACTGAATTGGCTGATTAGCAAGATACAAGATCTTCGTTTGGAGGTTAACAGAACTTAAAAGTCAAAAAATGCAATGGTACATATAAAGCGTCTTTCAAACTCTGTGACTTGAAAGTCAAATGGGGTTGGATTTGTTAAGGGTTATACTTATTTACAGTATTTATTCAAAACACAAAATGCATGCTTATCTTAAGCTTTCGTCTTGTAATCCAGTATCTATATTTTCATCAAAAAGAAAATGAAAAGCTGATTTTACTATGGAATGGCACTAGATGATTTTATCACATAGTAATACTGAAATTGTTAATAGATTCAGTATAGGCTAGACAAGACAAAACAAAGGGTCACATTTGTGTGATCAGCACAACTTCATTGTTCAAGCTCCTCCATAACCTGAAAAAAGCTGCTGAGCCTGAAACCTTCCAGAGCACTGGAACATAACAAGATCTCCTCTTCCTCTAACAACTTCTTTTCTTGCTGTATGAGTTACTCTCACTGAGAAATCAACTACTCTTTCTTTAAAGGCCATGAGCAAGTGATTACTGGAAGTTCTGTGCAGCTGCTGTCAGCAGAGCAAAGGCAGCTTCCTGCAGAAGCTGTGCTGGGTTACCTTCTGAGCAGAGGGGGATGTCACAGACTTCATGGCGTGTCTCTGGACTGGTGGTGAAACACCAAGGGCCTCCCTCTTCCCCTCGAGGGTTTCGACAGTAGTTTTCCCTCAGGTCTTTTCCCCGATAGCTCGAAGGCAAAAAGCTAGTTTTAAAATGACAATCATTACAGTATAAGAGCATGCAAACTTTGGGGTTAATCATACTACTTTTACAAATAGTTAGAAACAATCACATTTCTGCTTCCTTCTCCCTCCACCCTGCCTAAGCAAATGCACACGCCCAAATATCTGTCCGTACACAAATACACATCTTCAGTTGGGATTACTCAACCTAAATGGCCTAAATCTGGGACAATTTGTCTAGCCCATAGCGTGCTCTAGAGAGTTTTACTCCCATCCCTCAGCTGTCCAGAGCCAACTATCTATGGCAGAGCCAGAGGCAGTCACACACTCCCTGCCAGCTTGCACTGTATTCTCCCACAGGAGCTCTGGGTGCATAGGGGTTCATTGGATCTGTAGCCATGTGAGGTCTGTCTTTCCTGTGCATGTTGGCACATACAACAGGTCCATCTGGGCTCAGAGTGCAGCTACCATGTGAAACCCACAAGCAGAGAAACCTCTCTGCATCCTTTGCCAGGCAGCAGCAAGAACTGATCATCAGGAGCATGTGAGTGCGACTGAGTGTGTACTACACCTCGCTGAGAGGTTTTCAGTGCCTGAAACCATGGACTGCTTTGCATTTCAGCACAAGAAATTTCCCCAGATGCCATTTTAGCTGTGTTGCTTCATGTTCTGCCAAAAGCCCCACTATTGCCACCTTAGGGTCTGCTACTTACAGACCCCCTCATAATTGCATTGTATATGTTCAGACATTTAACAGCACTCCAGATGACTTAAAATGTCCAGGGTCAAGGTGCTGTCTTCTCAGGTATCAGTAAAAGTATGTGCTTAACTCTAGAGAAATCATCACATGCACACCAACATATAGAGACATATAAATATCTACACATAAAAATAATGTTAGCTTATTTCCCCCACAAAATAAGGAACAGCTAACCCCATAGTAAGGAACCCAACCCCAGAGCTGGTCTGTTCAATGCCACCTCAACAGCTCATGACCACATTCAGGCTGCACATTGCAGACAAATCCAGTGGCATTTCGCTGCCTGTTACATTAAACAGCAGCTAAATCTCTGTAGTTACAAAACACCTTAGATTCAGAGATCTGTCCATGAAGGTTTTTTTGTTAATTGAAATACTGGGCTAACTACATAGGAGATCACATAAAACTTGTAACTGAACTTAATTAATTTATTTCATTTTTGAGATTTATACTATTTGTTCAATTTTTTTGAAACAATATATAAGCTGTGGTGGAAATATCACAAATAATGCACCTTTTATTCTGAAAATACCTAATATTTTATTTTGAGTGTTTTGAGACAAACAAGAAAAAATTTTGACATGTAACATTTTATTCAAGTTTTATTCCCATTAATGAAATACTTGAACTAACTGAAGTGAAAAATACCTCTGTTAATCACATTGTGGTTCTAGTCAGTGCAATGTGGAAGCATTACGTAAAAGTGGTTTTTTTTATTTTCGGTGCTTGAAGAGATTAATTTTTATGTCATTCCTGCTGCCTATAAAATTGTTGCTTCTGTTTTTCCTCTATAGTCTTATAATGTAAGTATCCTAAACTTTTTTTTAATTAAAGGGCCCCAGGAAAACATTTCTGATGGGACATTCCAACCTGCAGATGTGTGAAAATTGTATGTCAGTGCATATTAGAATATTTCATTTACTTTTCTGCTCATTAGAAAATATAGTGAAAAGGCATCTCAAATTACATCAGATATGCTGTAAGAACATTAAAAAAAGAAAAAGTCTAAATGAGTAGCACTGGGAACACAAGATGGGTCAGATATACAAATGGCTTCAACAGGTACTGAAGCAACATTCTTGAGAGAGGAAAAGATGAATTGCAGTAAAGACTTACCCAGAAATGGAAGACAGGGCCACTCCTAAAATTGATGATTTAGTTCATCTACATTACGTAAGGAAAAAAAGAAAAAAAAGCCAAAAACTGAAGCCAGTAAGAGTAATGGTAAAAACAGATTCAACCACACAAAAGCCATGGAAATTATCCAAAAGCCTGTTAAGTACTGGTCTACTCTTTGACCATTTCTCTTTGAGCCGTTTTTACATGGGATTTATCAATTTAAAACTCTCTGAGAGTCTTAAAATCTGTACTAGTATGTAGATGACAATAATAGAAAGCCAGGTTTTGCTGGGAGTCTCAGTGTTCTAATGGAATACAAATAAATAAAAATATGACTTGCTAGACTGAAGCAGAAGTTTAAAGTTTTAAGTTATTTCAATTCTTTCTAGAAATATAATTTTAAAATCATTAAAATATGTTTCTCCCTTAAATATGAGAAAAGGATTTATTTTCCAATGGCACTTTGTGATAATCAGATGTTGAGAAAAACTAAGTCTTTTTGTACTAATAAGTTCCAAACACACCACTACTGTCTGCTTCTTCCCATCTCCCTCATGTCTCTGATGATGAAATCATATTTTCTGATGTTGAAAAACAAAATTAGCATGCAGCCATCTCATTTATCCGGTGACCTTTTAAAAATTAAACTTATTGCACAAGGCAGGAGAAGAGTCATTCTCATAAAATTCATCGTAGAAGAGTGGCTGTCCAAATGTATTGGATAAAACTGTGTGTGTGATAAAACTGTGTATGTTATATATTAAAATGCAATTCAGTGATAATGTGTGCTATCCAGACACTTTCCTTTCTCTAATTAAATAAAGTCACATGTATATTATGTAGAATAAATGCTCATTTTTGCTTAGGTTGTAATGAATTAGAATTCTTTCACTTCTGAAAGACAAAGGTATATACTTCAAGGTGTTGAGTCTCAATAAGTCATTGCTTTGGGGTCTGGTGGCACTTATGGTATGCCCCCAGTTAAGAACAGGTTTGGTCCCAAACAGAAAAGCAGACACTGTTGTCTATACTGTAAGAGTCAAGTCCAGTAAGTCCAAGCCTGAGGCTCAGCTTTGTAACACATCATAAGAGGACAGAACTCAAGTATCCTTTGCCTTTTAATGTTGTTCCAAGATATCCTCTTGCACACTGGATTGATTTGGTCAGAACAGGACTGAGCAGTGCACAGCCCAGTTCCTCACTAGAGATCTCCAGTTTGGCTCCTCCTAAACAAATTGCTGACACTGGGAGCCCTGAGCAAAAGGCAGCAATGTGGATAGCAAGCTTAGGGTGAGAGGACACTTTGGGTTTGTGTCTTAAGGTTTTATTATCTACATGGCTAAAGCCAGTACAAAAACATTGAAAGAGAAGTGGTTAAAGAGTAGACCAGTTCTTCATAGTCCTTTTACTAGTTTCTGGGAACGTTTGTTGGAGATGTATCTGTTTTTACCATTACTCTTACTAGCTTCAGACTTTCTTCTCTTTTTCCTTAGCCAACAGAGTTCAACTAGATTTACCCTCAAGGTGTAGGTTTGGCCTCAGTTTCTCACTGTACCAGGTCCTAATTTGAGAAGTTAAGTCCTGTACATGCTCCCTCAGTCTTTAGTTATTGCTTCTGTGATCTGATGGGAAGGATTTCAATAGTCACTTCAGTTTTTCCATGGATTTGTTGCCTGGCCTAAGTGCTCCATAGAGTTTAACATATTCTACAAATAATAGAGAAATGACAGTAACTATGCAAAATATGCTAACGATATTATATACTAAGCAAATAGGTGGTCTAATATCTCCTGCTTCCTTATAATGTGGTTTTCCAAATTGCTCATTCCTTGGGAGTCAATTAGAAAACAGTGATACACTTCCAGACCCTGGGCTGAAACAATGCACATGTTTTGTTTCTGCCAGTAGCTAAAAGATCAAAAGGATATAAACATCTAAAAAAAAAACCCAACGCAGGAAAGGAAGGGATACAGACACACAGGCTGGCATTAGGAGAGACCTCTTTGGAGAAAGTCCAAGAAGATAAGGATTTTCTGGGATCTGGAGAATGGCATCTCTTGGAGAAAGGCAAGAATATACCTAAGAGATGTTGTTGTCTAAGGTTAGTTTTCCCATAAATTCTTATACTTTATGGAAGCAGTCTGGGCACTATTCCCATTGTCTCTGCTCCTGAACTCTTACCTGTGCTCATGGGGGATCATTGAATTCCAGGCCTGACACTGGATACCACTTTTGGTAACAGATATTGTTCCCTTATAGTCTGCTCCTTTTCCAATGATACAATTTCTGACATAGTCTATTGAAATAGAAGAAAATTATGGATTTGGTTAATGTATGAAAAATTAAAGCTCATAATTAATTTTCAAATAAAAATAATATCATTTATTAGCCCTTAATTATTCAAAATATGGTTTAATTATTGACATACATGACTGTCTTTCTTTTTTTCTCCCCAAATATTGATCACCATCTGACCCCCAAAAAATCCTGAAAATGTTTCCAGTGTATCTGACTGAACAAAACTCCATGTCTGAGGACTTAAGTATCGTAATATTAATGCGGTAAATAGGAGCAATATTAAATAATAAATGGTAACTCGTACAACTGAGCTGCTCAGTACTAAACTGAAATACAAAATTCAAACTAGTATGTATGATGGTAGGCAAATATGTAGATTGGAAAACTGACCAAGTATGTAAATTTGCATGACAGCAAACTCAGGATACGTATAAATAAAACTGTAGGATGCAGTTTTCAAAACGCATAAAAGCATCCATGCCTGGGATGCTCCTACAGCCAAAAAATCACTGACGGACCTCAGGGCTTTTTTTCCCCTCCATAGCTGGGAAAACAAAATCAGTAAATAAATCAGTTACCCTTCTTTTCATACAGATCAAACGCATGGTCTTGCTTCTTTCTCACACCATTTGTCAAGCTGTTGAAGGATAACCAATGGCACCGTTTTGTAACTCTGTCATAAGCAAAGGCCCTGCAAAGAAAATCTGGATGAGAAAAAAATCTCTGTGGGGTTTGTAATAATGACACATGGCCTGCCAAGGAACATGCAATGACATCAGATTTATTTTTACTGGGAAAGTCAGAGAAACAGTCCAAATTACTATTTAAACCCACAACTGTGCTGACAAGAGCAAAGAAAAAAAGAAATTAAATTGATGTGGTCATTACATTAAATACCAGTTTGGTTGTTCACACTAATCTAAGAGTTCCCTTGTCATTAAAGATCTTTATTTTAAAACTTAGATAAATGTGACTGAGACAGCATTTGTGTCCTCAGTTATGCTGCTTTCTGGGAAAAAAACACAAAGACTAGAACATCTTTGCTACGTTTACAATATGCCTCTGAAATAGTTGAGTATCTCACATTGATAGTTTGAGGAAAATTCAAGCACAAGGAATCTGTTTCTTGCCTAGAAAAACAGAGCTGTTTGAAAACAAGATTATTCTTATTTTTATGAATAAACTAAACTGTGATAGTGTACCTAGAGTTTGTCCTTGCTTGGTTTTGTCTTCTTTTTTTTCCTCTTATTTTTAACTGCTTTCTAGGAGTGAGTATAATGCATTGTACTGAATTGACTGGATATGGGGGAGGGCAAGAAAGACAAACAGAAATCCAAAGAGTAAAAACACTTTCTTTCAATACTTGAAATGAAAAATGCAGACCTTTTTCACCAAAATAGTTTTGGAAGGATAGTTTCTAAGTATAGGGAAAATCTGTTTAAGGATTTTAAAAACACAGTTGACCGCCTTGGAAGGGGGCAACAGTTACTCCAACAAGGAAATTTTTAAAAAAAGAAGAAAAAAACTCCACAGGTGTTTTTTCCTTAATTTTTTCATTTGAATCAAATAACAGATCACTTATTTCCTCTAGCCTACCACAAAATCTACATTTCTGTCACTCATCCCATGCCTCCTGAGATATTTTATTCTGATCTGAGAAGGCATTTTAACACTACTTGATAATACCCAAAAGACACACAGATTTCTTACACTTCATCCATACTTTGGCTGTGCCATATTCCTCGGCACTGCATCCCTCAACAAAAAGCTCCTTAATCTTCATTTATTTTGCCATACAAGCTTTCCATGTGAGATCTTGCTGGCTTCAGTTAAAAATACTACAAGATCCTATCCAATCTCCTAAGTCTTCTCTTTCAAACATCATCTTCATTATCGTTTCCATCACCAAACAGATTTTTCATCCAACTGCTCTCTCTACTCTGTTGACTCCGAATGTTTCCAACCTGCTAACCTTCATCCCTCTACCCTTGTGCAGCCTTCTGTTCTCTTCTGGCTGATTCTCAAATTTGAGCATATCCAAGTGCCTCTAACTCCATCTTCACAAAAATATCCTTGACCTTTCCTGCCTTTCCAATTACATTCTCGTTTCCGCTCCTCCCTCCTAAAGTGGGAATGCAGAATGCACTGTTTACAAACAATTCTTTCAGTTTTTGCCTTTCAGTTGCCTTTTGGTTTCTTTCCAGTTTGGCTTCAACCACTTCTGCACATAAAAGTTTCTAACAATCTTTTCTTGGACCCAAATCTGAAGGGTTTTTGTACTTCCAAAGTCAACATGTTCGAGCAAATTCTTGGACTTTCTTCTACTGATACTGCCGATCACAACAATATTTTTGTTTCTCTTGTTACTGAGATAGTCTGTAGATTTTCTTATCAAGTACTGAAATTCTGTTGTCTATACTGAAATCCCTTCCTGTGTAAATACAGACACTGAGCAGATAACGGAGGATAAGACAGTGACAACTTTGCAGCTGAGGAAGGGACATACCTGCAAAAGTCACCTGCATAGCCAATAAAATAGTAACTATATTACCTTTTTCTCATCCATAGGAATTGCAGTGGGAAAAACTGCAAGGATGACTGTAGGAAAACAGTGGGAGTAATGGACTGAAAGGGTGGTGAAACAAAGGAATAGAACAGCTTAGCAGCAGCAGCAGCTTGGTAAAACTGATAGGGAAGGCAGAAAAAGATGAACAAAGATTTATGAATTCAAAAACACAGCATAAGTGAATTTAAGGAGTTTTTTGATGGAGGATTTTAGGAATAATGTTATGAAAAAGAAACAAGTCTAGATAAGAATCTTGTAACTCAGCTGGAAATAAACAAGATCTGTGCAAGCATGACAGCAAGGGAATAGAGGAAACATCTGTTCTGAAAAGTAACATACATCAGCTTCAACAAAAAAGTGTCAGAGTTAAAACCAGAGTTAAAGCAAGCATTAATGATTAAACAGTAAAATAACTCAAAATTTACTTGCAGGTGATACAGAAACTTATAATAAAGAAAGTTGTCTGAATTTTTTTTCCTCCCAGAAAATAAGGAGTGCCTGAACCTTTACAAGCCTATAGTGTCTGAAATCTGCTACTTTACCACTTGCTGGCAAAAAAGAAACCTAACCCTGCTCCTACTTGTGTACCTCACAGGGCACAGACCCAGATGTTGCTCCCAGTGCTGTTGTCAGAATTATGCTACAAAGCAATTCCATTTTTAATTCTTACATAAAGTTTGCATCCAGAAAATAAAACATTGGTGCTGTGACCCAAGTGATGGAGAACTGCTGCATGGATATGGAGTATGAGGATCAAGCCATGAAAATGTCAATAAACATAGGAAATTTCAAGTCTCATATTTTAAGCATTTAAAATGTCATTTTGTGTTGCTTCTTGTTTTAGAATGCTCCCACAGCAGGCAGGAAGCTAATTGATTTTCATTTAAGTTGGCAACAAATTTCACCTTGTAGAACCAACCATGTGCTGGTATGAAGTTAAAGACTGGGATCCTAGGAATAAAAGGGAAACATTAGTAATCACTGGATCCTTTAAAAGGGAACACATGTAAAATGTGTGTTTACAGTAGCATCAAAGAACAGTTCACACTACAACAAGACTCATATGGGGCCAAAAGTGAAACCACAAGAATGTTCTGAGATCCCAGAAAAGAAAATCTCATATGCTCTGCTGCATAGTGGTAGCACAAGCAAGACATGATCACCTAGACCTCTACTGCTAAAGCAGGTTTTTAGCACCATCCATGCTAAAAGACTGCCAAGGAAAAAAGGAATTCAGAGAGCAAGTAATCAGATTTGCAATCCTTTTCCATATTCAGTGCAAAGTAATTGCACGACAGATTGTCATTCTGTTATCTGTAAGCAGGACTTTTCCATGCTGTGTTCTCAAAGTCCCTCATGGCTCCTCTGTGTTGTATTGACTCATTAAGGGAGAATTTGCTCCTTAAGATATCCATCAGACACTGTATCACTTAACAAATGAAAAAAAATTCTACAAAACATGAGAACACTTGAAAAATTCAGAGAGATTCTATATTAATTTTATTATAAAATGGCTTTGACACGTATATTAACTTGCTTTTTATTTTCAGAACACAAAAGATAGCATCCAGAGCAACTACAAATAGCTTTAGAAAGTTTTCCTAATCTGATGCCAGAATACAGAATTGTTGTTTGCTTGGCATTATTCAGAATTTATTTTACACTGTGATACTTAATTTTGCAATACTCCTTGTTGCTGCTCATCAGAACTCAAGGATGTCTTGCTGTATTGAATACAACCTGATCCTCTTGGCAATGACATCAACAGAAGTTCTGCCAACAGGGAAAGGAGTGGCTTTGTACCATGTGAAAAATATTAGTGCCTGGAAAATATTTTCTGTCTGAAAGAAGTTAACTCTGCTCATTGTTTACACATATCAATAGTCAGAGCACAGAATGATATGAATGAGATCTTGCAACAATGGAATTAAAGGCTTACAGAAGAATTAAATCACAGTTGAGAACCTTCTCTGCCAAAGAAGAACTTTTGTTGTCACATTTGGTCTAGTCCATTTGCACCAACTGTCAAAACTTTTTTATCTTCCAAGTTCAGGCTCACATTTAGCCCAGTACTCACCAGTACAGAAGTCATCCACTCTCTCCAAGATTCTTCTGCATTCATGGCCTTTCATTGATTTCTAATGGTCTAGACTAAGAGAGGCCAGGGGGATCATATAAGTCTCATACATCAGAAAAATAATAGTGATTTGTTTCAAAAAATAGTAGAGAATATGTACAAGGCAGACAAGCAATCAGCTGCATGATGTGTTTCTAAGAGACAGCAGATGCTGAAGGATAGCTATCCACAGCCCAGGTTTGATTCCGTTGTATTGGATTCTCAGCACTTGCCAGTGAACTTCAGCAGGGCATGTATCTGTGCTCCATGTGTGAGGTTCTCATTGATTTCAGCGGGAGTAATGTGCAAGGAATGACGACAGAATATGGTCTGAAGTGGTGCTGAAATACTGCAGCTGTGATGTGTGACAATAACCATTTTATAAGAGACATAAAAATCCCAGAAATGTTCACCGAACGCTACATTGTGGCCCAAGTCATCCACATCTTAACATGAGTACATTTTTTCAGCTATGTTATGGAAAAGATTACAGACTGGGCAAGCTAAGAAGACACACAACTCAGACAAAGCCTCAGAAAAGACTGACACTCTCTGGACAGGTAGAGCAAGATCCCTGAAATCAAAAATCACAATCTTTATTTTTTTCTCGATACAAGCTACCACTGATGACAATTACAGAGAGACCTTTGGTCAAAGGCTGCTATACAGGTTTCCTTAGGGAAAAAAATAAACAAAACAGATATATAACTTACTTGCAAGGGAATGAAAGGCCCTTGTTCCTGCTGCATCTCTTTGCGCATTGCTCTGTGGTATTTAACAGCTTAGTTTTTACTTCCAGTGTTTTGTTTACTTTAATGAGCATCAACTCTCCTGTTTTTTTGAAGTCATGAAGAGGATTTCTCTTTTTCCCTTTACCCTCTAAAAAAAAAGAAGCAAAGAACAAAAAACAAACAAGAATAAAACATTGTAAAGAAGAGTGCAGAGATTAAAGATGGCATTAGATATGGATAACATTTCACAGGAATTATATCATCTTCAGTATCTAAAGCTTAGAGAATCTCACAAAAATATGATATAAGTATATACTGCAGAAGAATTGATTATTTTAGATTGTGATTTCCATTTTTGAATCCAAAATAGTAGGAATTATAGCAAAACCAGTTTCAAATAGACTTGCATAAAAGGGTAACAGGAAAGTTTCTCACCCTTCGTAAATTTTATTCAGAATCTCCAAAATATGCCTGATAATTATCTGAGATCTTGTAAATATTTCCATGGAAAACTCAAGTGAAAAAGAGTACCACTTGCAGAATGCAAAAAAACTTCATTTTTAAAACGATAAACTCATGGTAAGTTGTGAAAAGAAGTGGACTCCAGAAGCGACACAAAATTATCATTTGTCCTCTTGCTGCTCCAATAAAGTCTCAGTGTGAGTGCTGTGTCCAGTTTAAATGTGACTGTACTAGAAATGTTAACTCACAGAAAAGATTATGAGGTCGAACAGAGGCCATAGCACTGAAACAGTCTGCAGTTTTCTGCAAAGTTTTCTGCTCAAATGAACACATTGATCTGGTTTCCGTTCCCTATTGAAAAGCCCAGAAGAAGAGATATAAAATGGAGAGAAGAAGATTGGCTAGAGATGTCTGCCTAAAATTCAAGAGGAAAGGTCTTTTATATCTGCAAGAAAATTCCAGAATTTTCCCAATATTTATTTATATTTTTACTTTGCATTCCACAAAAACCAGTCTGCCAGTGAAGGCTACTCCATCGTCTGTGAGGACATACTGTACATCTGGAGAGTAATTGTCCCTATTCTGTCAGATGAGTAACATAGGGAGAATAAATTGCCTGTGGATCTATTTCTCCTATGATCCCAGATGATCTTTTTGGATTAGATGGCTTATCCACATAAGGTGAGGTGAATAAATTCCTCCTTAGTTTACACAGAAGATAATAGCATTTTCCATAACTTATTTCCATGTAACTGTATTCACAGCTGTCCTTCCTTTTTCTCTACAGACTCTGCAACAATAATAGAACACAAATGCTCAGGTTCAATTTGTTAAATTTTGCCAGAGTTTTTCCAATATATAAAACCTCAGCTTAGATCTATCTGAATAGATCCTTGTGCATGTGCAGAGTGCACTCAGGCCAGTAAAGTTTTGCTTGGTGCACTCTGCAGAAGCTCAGAATAACTAAATTGCAATAACCGAGGCTCTGGGGGAGTTACTGACAGCTCCACATACTGAAAACCCAAAGAGGGCTTAGGGGTGTTCCCTTTGCAGAACTTCCATCCTGATCACTGAGTTCACATTTTCACTGGATTCAGCTAAACCACACCTCTCAGTGGTGAGTTATCCCTAAGACATCTAGAAATATAACAGAGGCATTTAAATTAGATCTCATAAAGCTTCAGATTTTAAAAAAAGAGAAAAATAAAGGAGTAAAATATCTCTGCTGTAACATCCCTGTAAAACAATCTTCCCCCATCCTCTTCTCTTTCTTTTGAACTGACGAAAGTAAGCTGTGCTACCCCTCAGCATCTAACAGCTCAAAATTTTAATCCCAATCACAAACATTTAAAGAAAAAAAAAATATTTACCTTTAAATATAATATTCTTATATGAAGATGCTTTTGATTAAAAAATCAAATGCTAATACTTTTGGTGTTGTGTTATGAACTCATATCAGCTCTCTTCATTTCCAGCCTTCTATTTGTGCAGTGCACATGCACCCAAAATGAATCACTGCTAAGGGAGATGTTATGAGGACATTGTCATCTTAAGGATCAGCATCCTGTTACTGGAAACAGTTGTGTCTACACTGAAGCTGCTTTATTTTTTGCTGTACCTGTGATAGAGCCAAAGGGCTGCAAAAAGGATTGCATTTACCCCTTAATTCAACCACAGAAAAACAAATCTTCTATAAAGCTTTTGTGGTGTATTTCTCAATCTATTATCTTCCAAGACATACTTGTTAGTTTTACGTTGTCTCAGCCAAGACTTTTATGTCAAGTGGTAATAAGAATCTGGACAAAAATATCAAAGTATTTTCTTTCCGTTCCTGATACTAGCATTTCCCATCTACTGATAAGTGTCACTTCTTAATTCTCAATGATAACAGCTTTTGAAACTCACCAGCCAGCATGCAAGAATATGATTTTAAAAATTAAGAAATTCTGTTCTGCCTGAAAAATATGGTAGAGAGTTCTGCTTTTTTTTTCTCCTTCTTTTCCTAGCAGTTGTCCAAAGAGGATTATGGGTTTGATCTTGCATTTAGCAATTCATAACAGCCTGATTTACTTTAGCTTTCAAACAACAACATTCTATGTCTTGCCTATAATCCAAAAGGCAAAGGGCCAAGTGCATCTGTGGTGTGACTGTTAGAAATATCAGAATAATGCAAAGCACTACTTTTATAATTCTCACAACAAAATATATAAAAATAATATTCTTTTTGTGTCAAATTAGGTGCCTTTATCAATACAATATTTACTCAAATAGAGCCTTCGGCGTGCTCCACATTAAAGGTTAGCATGCAGTATGCTATAATTAATGCAACTAATTTGTGATTGCCATTCATTTCAATTTTTTAAACTTTGATTAATCAGGACTTCTGCCCATTTTGTGGGCCATGTCCTCTGATGTTTCCTGTAGTTTCATATCATATTACCAAGGAAGTCTGACATTCCACTTAAATTTGAAAATAATAGTAGCTGATTCAAACACAAAGGAATCCAGTCAAATATGAACCAACATTTTTTCTTCAACAGAAACAACCACTAACTAAAAATATTCCTTGAGTCAACTTAAAAAAAAAAAAAAAAATCCTCAAAAAGGTGAGGGTGGTGCCTTTTTCTATTTCTTAATATGAAGTTGAAAAGAAAACAGAAGAGCTCAGTCAATGCCCAAGGAAATGGGCACTGACACATTTGCTCTAGTAGGATGTAGCATTGGACAAGTGCTCCATAACCTCATTTGGGATTTCCAGTCTGGCTGCTGGAGTTCCTCATTTTCACAAAAGGCTTTAAATATTTACTTAAGAACAAAGGTACCTCACAGGGAAAGACATTTACCTTGGAGCTACAAGAACTCACCTTTCCATTCCCTTACTGCATTTTCAAATGAAGTTTCTGTACAATCTTCTCAGATAAGAATCACTGACAGAGACTGCTCAAACTATAGCGCACCAGGAGGAAAAGATCTCCAAAAATACCTTTCCTTGGAGCAGTTCCAGTCCATGTCAAATGATCTCAATAACCAGAGATAAATTGTCATTGTGCAGCATTTTTGTAAGAAAACTCACCCGTAAGTTGCAGTGCCTGTATTCTAGAACCTACTTAATATTAATTTTAATTATATTTATACAAAACAGAACTAGTAACACAGAGAACTGAAAGCAATAGATGCCACAGCACGCAATATCACAGAAAGACACTTTTTTGATTAACAAGAAAAACAGGTTTGAATCAGCAAAGGTGTTTATATTTTGATCTCTCTTTCTCTCCAGATATTCTCTAACCACTGGGCTGATAGAAAAATGACAGCAAAATAGCTTTTTTTTTCTCTTCTGGCCTGTGTCCCACACCAAAAAGGGCTTTGGGTTCCCAAACCACCACATCACTCAGTTCTGAAACTACCTGATTATGTTCCATATCTCAAATTAAAATTTACACCTCGCAGAATACAATTGGTCTGATACTGAGCTATATGAGAGTCAAGAAATTCAGTACAAATCTAGTTTCAGGTTATTTAGAGTTCAAACGCCTAAGCAAGTCACATTTCACACCCTCAGGTCTTAGTCTGACCACAAAATGTATTCGGTTGTGCATTATCTATTTAGTAGTAAAAAACCTAATACAACAAATAGAATACCATTGCTGTGGTAATCAAAACAGCATACAGGGAGTCATAAGGCCCAAAGATCACCTTTGTCCATTTTAATGAGTACAAAACATTACTTGTGTTATCTACAGCAAAAATTTACAAGGAGATTACCTGACTTTATCTACTTCATTGATAATCCCTTTTTCCTTCCTCCATCACTCCAGCTGTTTCTAATACAGATGTATATTTTAGGCTTCAAGTTATGGTCTTATGGAGCACAATTGGAGCATACTGGCTGCCTCCCCTAGAAGAATCTCTACTTCTGTGGACTTGTTACACATTCTACAAATCTTTTATTAAATACCAGTTGTGATGCGTTCAGCATGTCAGCTTCCATGGTTTCCAAATTTCTCCCTAGTATATGCAAAAGTTAGTACTTTCTTAAAGAAACACATCTTGGAGTCTCCTGGTAATGGAAGAAAGCTTATTCCTTTTGTTTCTTTTTAATTTTGCGTCCCACTTTGTTATACAGAGCAAAACCAACAAGACACCAGGTTTTCCAAATGGGAAGATAAATACATTTAAATTAAATGTTTATGTTTAAATTTAGATTCTTAATGAAAACTTGGTGGTTTGTGATTGAGTTTTATGTCCCTTTTCTGTTTGTTTAGACTTCAGAACTTGAGTATTTTACTATGTAGTTATTTGCTTTGTTGAGCTAGACTTTCAACTGTGTGGGGTAATGAATTTATATTTTTCTTGTTATCACATCTGCTTATAAAAATAGATTGGATACAGGTCTTCATAGCATGGGTGGAAAAAAGACCTTTTATAACTTCCAGTTTTTAAAAGAATTTGAACACTCATGTAACAGAATCACTGTTTTTTGTTTGTCAGATGTCAGGGATAAACTAAACCTATGGGAAAATAAAACAAATCAAGAAAATGAAGATACCTGAATTCCTTAGGCTAGCAGATGCTGCCATAGAACTGCAGGAATCAACTGCAGTCCTTCCAAATCAAGAATGAAATACAAAATAATATGGCATGAGGAGAAAAATGTAAAAGCGGGAAATTGTCCGCATGCTGTGCAGGAAGCACAGAGAAGCTGAAGACTCAAAATAAATTCCAATGAAGAAAAATGGTCATATATAGTGTCACAATTATTTCAGAAATATAAAACAGACATATGTTCTTTCTTTAGTATCAGCTAGCATTTTGTATCTCTTTTAGCATTTTGTATCATGTTTGTAATGAAATTAAGTCACTTGACTTTGAGCAGTTAACAGATGGACTAATTAGAGATTGAATTATTTGTGTTATAATTGATAACCAGGTCAGAATGCTAAAATGAGATTAGCTATTAATTTAATTTTGCAAACAATCATCACTGTAAGCTAAAGTAAACTGGATTTTCCCAATAAGCTAGGAAAAAAAAATAAATTATGAGAGAAGAATTACATCTGATTTAAAACCTAGGAGCAGGGGGTGGGAAATCAGAAATCTACCATCATATGAAAGACCTTCAATAAAAAAAAATAGAAGCAAAAAAAGAAAATAAAGAAAAAAAATGAAAAAAAAGAAAAAATCCCCAACCCTAAACGCACCTGAAATAAATGTAGGAAAGCACAGTTCAACACAATAAGCATATAAAACATTTTATCATTAAACAAATGACACCATACTTGACAAAAAAATGCATGGTAACTTATATTCATATGTATGTATCTGAATAGGAAAAAAATGGGCAAAGCAAGAATCTGCAAAACAATGTATTACCACAGTGTCAGATATATCAAAGCAGAATGCTTATCTCAGTATAAACATTGACAATTTAATATGAAAATTAAAAACAAAGTATGTTTATATGCATAAAATAGCATTTGGCAAAACTTGTGTAACAAGAAAGAAAACCAATAAGTAGGGTTTGAAACAAATCAACAGTTCTCGTCATATATGGGTTGAAAACTTGTATGGAAATACAGTGAGGTGTTTATCATAAAATATGATAGAAGGGATACTTTTAATTATATTCAATAATTTATTTCCAAGACAATGCTTTTTAAAGGATATAAAACATCAGGGGTAAACTGCATTCTAGTGTGTGTCTCGGTATGATAGCATAAATATACTGGCTTCATCAAGAAAAAAGGAAAAACAGCCAAACCCAATCTTCACCAGATGGTGAAAGTAGATGTTACTAAATGCTTTTGGATACAACATGCTGAAGTTAACAGTGTGGTCACAGAAATAAAAGAAAGGATGTAAAAGATGAATGTTGATACTAAGATCATTAATAGCGTCATCACAGTATTGGTATCTGTGTGAACAATTAGAAAGCACCGTTTTCAAAAAATACATTCAAGGCCATTTTGGCTCTTAAGTCATAACAGAGTCACTCTGACAAAAAGAGTTAATGCTCAGCACTTTTAACTTACTTTCATTTACTCTGACTTTTCCTTCTGCCTGTTTCAGTATCAGAAATGTCCAGAATCCTGGCTAGAATGCAAAAAGTGAGCACCTTTTCCAAATGACTTCTCGTTTGGGGAGTAAAGAAGAAAAAAAAAAGGAAGAAAGGCAGGCCAACGTAATGAGAAACTGGAACAATCTGAGTCGTGCCCAAGAAAACAACTATGTAGACTGGATAGGCTTAAGATGCCAGATTAAGTTTAATGCAGTTATTTATGTAAGAAAATAATTTGGCGTAAAAGAAGTTTACCAACCATACCCATAAAATCTGCAGTCAGCTGTGTAGATGGCAAGGCACCAAAATAAAACCAGCTGTCCAAGGAGGAATCTCTAGTTTGTGAAAACTAAACAGTTTCGCAGAAGTACCTGGAGGATGATGTGAATATTTTAACTTCTGAAATTTATTTTCTTGGCACAAGAGCCTCATGGGGAAAAAACATACAATTTTTAGAAAGTAGTTTGAAATATATATAACTATCCATATAATATCTATATATAATAGATAATGATTTCCTTATTTCTACATTGGCTCTCAGTCTAGTTGTTGAGCAGATTCAGGAAATGCAAAAAGATATTTCTTTTTGGCTTCACATTACCACTCACACACACACTCCCACACCCCCTTATTAGCAACTGCAAAGACTGCCATGTAACTGGGAACCCAACTTCATGTTTATGCTAAGTCCTGCCTTTGGAACCCACTCTTATAGTCAGCATGAAAGCTCAAGGAGCTAAGGATAATGCTAACAACTGATAGTATATTCTAAAATTGGATGGTAGCTGCAAATGGACAGCTCTTTTCCTTCCAAGAAAAGGTTATCTGCTCAGCAGGATGCCGAGACCCACTGGCAGAAACAAATGTGCTGCAGTTTGTACTCTGACTTACTGTATCTAACCTCTGGCTAAATTACTGAGAGGATTTTCCCTTGTAAGATTTGTCTTCTTATGCATTGTGCACAAGTACTAAATCCCCATCATTTCCCATTACATTCCACAATCTTTACAAGCACTTGGTGTCTCCTTCAAGGCACCCAGCATGTTGTGCCCTTCCTTCGTGATGGTGCCCCAGCCAACTGGATTTCCGGGCATGGAGCAAGGGCTAAGGAGAAAAGTACAAGTAGGCAGGGCAGGGAGTTGGGCCAAACAAAGAATGACAGATGGCTGAGGGCAGCAAAACAGCCCATGTGAGGAGTGGTGGGAGCCTTGCTGCATGTTGTATACATAAAAATAGTGCCGCTGGCCAAGGCAGCGAGTCATAGGAAAAGCTGGAGCTGAGGAGGGACAGAGGGAGCAGCCAGTCCCCAGCTGGTCCAGCAGCACCGAGGGCTGCCAGGCATGGCTGGGCTCATCAGACAGCCCATGGGTGGAGGCCCACAAGCCACTGAAAACTACAGCTAGATTTTGCCAACATATTTGACTAATCTGGAGCATGTTCCCAGCTCTGCTTTGCTTCAGTGCTGCTTTGTGTGTAGGTACTAGCCACATTCTGGAACAGATTTACAACCCTGTGAGGACACTGCAACAAGAAACTACAGGAAAAGATGGGGTAACAGTGAAGATATCCTCACCCCTTCCCAGTTCTTCGTAGCTACCATTCTTTCCTCACTGCAAGGTTCAAATTTTGCTTGCATTATGGCTGTTGTCCTACTATCCATGTTTCCCAAGTAAGCATGGAGATCAGTCCTTTCTCACCTCCATGAGCAATCCATTCTCACCTCTGTGCTTCCTTCCAGTGTCTGCCATTCCACCCCACCTCAATGCTGATGAGGACAAAGTGAAATTCCAACACTCATCCAGTACAAGTAATTGTACGACATTTAGGGCAAAGTTTTTTTCTCCACACCACACTTTTACTAAAAAAGAGGCCCAGTTATCCTGGTTTCAAACCTCCTTGGAAAAGTTTGAAATGCTTAAGTGGCAAACTAATATTCAGCATAAAGATCCAAAAGGGAGATATTTTGCTCTCTAAGGGAGACTGCACATTTCCCTTCCAACCCTGGCCTCAGTTGAAGTATTACAATAATGACAGATGAGCTCCTCCAATAAGAGGCTTTCCTTTCCTTGACTTCAGTGGTCAATTTTCCAGAGTTTTACGCAACATTTTAATCTCATGTCTTTCAACTCTATATTCTCCTGCTATGTTGCTTATGAAAATGGCATTAATAGAAACAGAAAATCTGTTAAGCAGGGTAAGTGCTGTATTACATGTGAGAGCAAAACAAGCAGCCCCTGGCACTGAGCACCAAAAGGATTCCATTAAACAGAAGGAATACACTCTTCCAACTGGCACAGTATCATTTCACTTTGTTGACAGTATATAGTATAATGATTATCTACAGCTGGGATGGGAAAGTATAAATCACATTAATTTTTTAAAATATACTTAGCTATGCACACCACTGGAATACACAATATTCATAAATTGATTATGGCTGTGGGATTTGATTTTATTTTTCTTTAAGCGATAATTATATATAGGAACTCAGTGCAACTCCCACATCTTCATTAGCAACTTCTTCAGATCATCCAAGCTACAGAAAGTGCTTTAAATAAATTTAAATAAACACACTTGGCTGGCAGTCCTCTCATAGAAAAATGTATCTTTAATTTAAATAAATCTTTAACATTCACTCTTCTGCAACATGCCAATCTACTTGTTGCTTTGATTAAAAAATCATTTTTAGTTTCACTAGATGAACATTACTAAAGAGATACTTCCCAAGAATACTGAATAATAAGAATATCTGTACAAGAAAGAAAACTCCTTGATAAAGTTATTAGCTACAGATTAATTTCTTTTTGCAAGTGACAGAGACTTACAGGATATTGATAATGACTAGGCAAGCAGTCTATAGGAACCATGCACATTTATCTTTCATCAATCACTGTCTTATCTTTTATATATTAAAAAAGAAACTCAGAAACTGATAGCATAGACAGCTTGCTGACATTTAAAATTCTTGTGTTTTCTTCACCCTCCTTTTTCTTTACCCATTAATATAACCCAAATGTATTAGTCAGCAATTTCTGTTACACAGGACATTGTCTTAGCACAAGAATTTAGGGCATGGGATTACAAACCCAGAATGTCCATTCACAGAAAAAACTATATTCATCATTAGGTCCATTTGAAATCAGATTTGATAGAACAGCACTAGAAGTATGGACGTGCATTAGCAAAAGACTTATGTTTTAATTCCGTTTTCATCATTTAGCTTGCTTTTCATATCTAAAAGTAATCATATGTAGGCAAATCCTAATCTTTCTTAAAAGCATCCCAGTAAAAAGAATTCAACATCCCATAGAAAGATAACATGTATGTTTAGAAAGCAATCATTTTCAGAAATGATCCAGAAATTTACATTTTCAGAAAGAAGTAGCACAACTTTACCTTGCTTACAGTGTAAATATCTAGACCTTTTTGTTGAAGATCATGTATTTTTAAAAACAAGGTAAGCAAAATGGCAGCATGTGATAAGAGTCATCTTTCTTCCCAATAAGGCAAACAACAGGATTAATTATTATTAAGGCAGGTGGGGGAGGAAAATTAAGAAAGGCAGGGTTGTCAAAAAACTGTCACCATGAGAGCTGGTCAGAAAACAAGTTCTGCTCTGAAAAACTCTTTTATAAATCTAATTTTTCTCCTCATCAAGGTGAACCATTCACTCCCAAACTGGAGAGTCCATTGGTTGGGGGACAACCCTATTCATCAGCCCACTGATAAAGGCAGCAGAGAAGGTGTCTCTCAGTCTCTCCCATTGGAATATTAGATAGATCATTGAACTTGGTAAACTACAGACCAGAACTAAGACCCTACAGCCAGGGACAACAAGGACTTTCTCTCATTCAAGAAAAGCACCCTGACTTACCAGGAGAGCAAAGCATGACCTAGCTTCTTATGAGCTTGGCTATAGACCACTTGTGTACCTTTGGCCCATGGAATTAAGTGTGTGTGTGTGGCTGTGTCTGCAGTATTTATTTTGGTTTTTCTTTTCTAACTAACCCATCAGTTGATGAGTTTCTGTCACAGGTGAAGGTTTCTCAACATCAGGTTACCACAAGATATTGGCAATGTCTCCTGCTGCATATTTCTCTGTCATTTGATTTGAAGGAAACAAACCAAAGAAAGTTTCTCTTTAACAGGAATTATTTTTGTGAAAAGTTTCGATGTATCAGCATTTTCCAGTAAAAGAAACCCAAAACATTTTCTCAGAAAATTCCTAACCAGCTCTATTCATCACTTTTCTGAGAAGCTGCATGTCCAAAAAATGGAAATTCCAATGTACATGGAAAAGGAGTTCAAAAAAGTATAGTATTATAGTAGCTGTATCTCCGTGTCACCTGCTAAAGAATGCCTGTGAAAACAATATCCTCAGTGAGCAGACTGAGCAGAGAAGCTGTAATGAGATTGTTCAGCATCCTACAGAACCACACTCTTGCTTGCAAGGGGAAAACAACAGGTTTTACTGCACGTGATGCTGCCAGTCTGTTTTTGACTTGCCCACTCAGATCACAAAATATTCCACTTTGAAATTCCATTTCAATTTTTTTTTTTTTTTTAACTAGAAAACATAGTTACATCTTGGAAGCCATCAGCGTTCCTTGCCATGCACTCACTGCCTGATGCCCTCAGATATTGCCCCAGAACCCAGCTGCCACAGTTCCCTGTGCTTGCTTTGCCCGCTCCTGGCAGATGCTTTCCCTGAATTGTGCCTGTCCTTTGTTTCTGTCTGTGCAAAGGTCTGACCCTAACAATGTTGCCGGAAGGAAGGAAAGGTTTGTAGAAACCTTTACAAACTTTTTTCCTTAAACGTCTTCCCAGAGGGCCAATAGAAAGCACAGAGCTGGCTCTTCAGATATCCAGTCCAGGGGGGACACTTCAGGAAAGAAATTCAACTAAAGAGCATCCAGCACTTGATTACTTATTGTTTGTTCCTTGCCCCCCCCTCCACCTCCCGGATTTCAGCGGGAACATCTAATGAAATTTCAAGTATTTCAGTCTGGAATTAGCACGTTCATGCTGTTGAACTTCAGCAAGGACATTGCCGTTCAGCACTATCCCGTGCTTTGGGTATTCCTTGTCAACTTCTGTTATTTAACATGTATTCTACCGTTGGAAAATAAGGATACACGGTCGTGTCCTGATAACGGCGGGGAGCACCTCTTGGCAATGATGCGGTTTCCTTCCCCTCTCTCCCGGGCTCCAGGTCTGCCCGTCCCGAGCGAGCCCCGTGTCCCACTCACGCACGGGGAGCAGCGGCCCCTCCGCAGCCCCGGGACGGGACCCGCCTCCCGCGGGGCTGCGCGGCCGGAGCGCGGCTCGTCCGACTCCGCGCGCTGCGCTGCGCTCGGCTCCGCGGGCGCGGGAGGCGCGGGGCGGCACCGGCGCTGCCCCCGCTCCCGGCCGCGCAGAGCGAGGCGATTCAGGCAGCGGGGGCTCCCTGCCAGCCCCACCTGCGGGCTGCGACCTGCGGGCTGCGACCTGCGGGCTGCGACCTGCGGGCTGCGCCCGGCGCGCCGCCCTAGCACCCTCCCTGCCGCGGCGGAGCGGGGGACGGGGGACGTGCTGCGGCTGCGAGGCGGACGGGGTCGCTAGCGAAGTGATAGAAGAACTGACCTGCTGCGGGGATGGCGGTGGGCAGCAGCAGCAGCTGGTGGAGCAGCAAGGCTGGCAGGAGGTTGGGTGGCCCGCATGGTGCTGGCGGCCCCCCGGCGGCTGGCGGGGAGGAGAAGGGGAGATGGCTCCTCGGAAGGACCCCGTGCACCGCCGGTCACTCGAGGAGGCAGAGTGAGCCGAGCTTTTTATTGCGATGATCTAAGTTTGTTGTGTGATTAACTGGAAAGATCTGGGTCCCAACTCCCTCTTACGGTAAGAAACTGTTTAACAACATCCCCTCTCTGCCTCTTCTTCTCCTCCCCTCCTCAGGAGCTGCCTCCCCTCCCTCCCGCCCCTCAACCAGCCCGGGGAGAGGGCTTCCACCGCCTCATCACCCGCTCCCTCCCTCCTTTTCCCCCCGCCTCTCTCCCTCCATCCTTCAGAGGATCGTGAGGAGCAGCCGGGCCGGGTCGGGTCCCTCAACTCTTGCCCCCGGGCTGATGTCTCTTGCTGCACGGTTCCCCCACAGCCCCCAATGCCATCTCACCTGCAGACATTTCTCTTCACAACGTCCCACTGTCTGCACTTGCCCCTTGGCCTCATTCCCAAGCAGCACCTCCATCCATAGACATTTCACTGGAATTCTCCCACCCTATGGACAATTTCACTGTAAGGAAACACCTTTCCTCCCACCTGCCCATGGCTGCCCCCAGCCACCAGCCTGGCCTTTCCATCACCCTCTTTGTTCATCTGACAAATGCCACTTCCCCAAAATTGTGGCAACTCTGGGGAATTTAAAGGTCAAGTATCAGCTGCTGGCATCACTCCATGGAGACAAGCTTCAGTCCAGAGTGATGCCTGATCTTCCTTCTGTTGCAGGCAAAGTCATTGTAATTCTTCTCTTGCACTTCATTTTAACCTCATGGAAGCAATGACATTGGGTTTTGTTTAAAGTCATGAGACCGGCCTCTGTGACATGCAAGTGTTCGAAAATAAACACTCGAGGAAAAGTTTTGCTTTAATTTAAACTCTTCCATTCTCCCATGCACCCACCTACCATCTACGGCAGGAGTGTGTGACAACAGCGGAAACTGTTTCAGTCCATTTTCCACAAATAAACCAGAGACCTACAAGTGGCCCCATGCTGTGTGAGCTAGAAAAATGTGTCTCCTTCCCACCCCAGACTCCTTTGCCCATATTGATGATTAGCACCTTTGAGTGAAACAGCTTTTCTTAAAAAACAGGTTGTTTCCCAATACACAAGTGACTTTTAATCAAGTATTCCCAGCATATATGAGTGGGATTTTTTACCCAGTTGGTGCCCAGTGGCAAAAGATAAAATTTCTATTTTGGAATTACTGCCTTCCTAAAGGAAAGATAAGGGACAAAAGCAACTTGAGAGAGAGAGCCTGTTAAGAAAATATTTTGAGCATTTGGCATTACAGGAAAAACACATTTGTGTGAAAAAAGTGCTTTCTATTGCAGAATGAGCATTATTTCTAGGAGTTTCAGTAGATTTTTTTTTTTTGCAGGGCTTGTTTTTCTCCCAAGAATATAAGTTAATTTTCAGGAATTTCTTGGAGATGTACAATCTGAGAAACAGAGAAACATGTATTCCACTGGTCAACAATCTTGTGTGGAATCTTCGTCCACTGCAACCAGTAGAACATGGATACCTCAGGTTTTGTTTTCTGCTTTTCTCCCTGCCAAAGATAGACATACGTATAAACAAAAAACAACAAAAATAATCATATCACCATGCTGAGCCCAAAATAGCCACATTCTGTTAACCAGATGTATTCAACTTGTTGTCCATGCATGTGCCGAGTGACCTTTTTTGCAGAGCACAGAATCATGAGCCATTAAAGTCAAGTAGATTTTTTTACCACTGACTTCCCTGAGGGGAATATTTGGCCTGTATTCAGATTCCCCCTAAATTTTAGGAAGATTGCTGTTGTGTCTCTTGAGGACTAGGGTGCTCCTTAATGGAGGAAATATTTTGCTATATAGATTCTTATTATTAATACATAATCTTGTGGATTATTCATGATGTGTCTCAGTTCTGTAGGAGAGCTCGCGTGCTCGTCATAACCTTCTTTGGCTGCATATGTTGTGCTGGGCAGGTGCAACTCCATAGTCCTATTTCTCCATTTGTCCAGTTTTGGGGAGTTGCTGGAGGACACCTCTGCCTTTTATATAGGCCATATATATCTCTCTTCAGAGGAAACCAGGGCATACAGTCTAGAGAGCCAGGGCTAGAAGGTGCATTAGCAAGGGAAAGATCCTACAGATTCTATATTCTGATGTTCTATTTGTAGGCAGTCAAGACAAAGATTTGCATCTGGATCTGTGAAATGAAAATGCTTTTTGGTTCCGCATCATATACTGGAAAGTGTAGTATGATTCTTTTTCTCTGTCTTCTTGCCCCATGTATTTTACAACTGAAGCATAAAAGTTCAGTTCATTTCAATCAAATTTTAGCTTGAAATGAATATTCAATATGAAGGAAAGCTGCAGAAAAAATTCCATGTTCAGTTTCAGTCTGCACATAGAGTAAAAAAAAATTAAAATACAATATTCAAAAGTAGTAGGTTTTATGCAAGAGTATTATGTTTTCTGAATTTGAGGGCATGTTTTTTGACCTATAAATCTCTTTCTCTATTTCTTTGTTTTTGGGGCTTACCTGAGAGTGGGGATTTTTGGGTTGTTGGGTTTTTTGATTATATATTTTTTCTATTTTTTTTGGCAGCTTGGCAAACTTTCTCTGATAACCTGGTTTTCAAATTAGTGTAGCTCTGTATCAGGAAAGTAGCATAACATTTCTGTACAAGTTATCTAAAAAGAAAAGAGATACTGCACATTTTACCAAAGATATATTTGCTCTGGACTGCCTACATGAGTGAAAAAGTTTGGAAAACTTTATTTTGGTTGGAAAAATAAGCAGACATGACCAAACACATAGAAACTGCTATTTTTATATTCTCTTTTCTGACCTTAACCACAGTCGAATCTGTTTTTCAGATGTAACTTGCTGTTCAGAAATGCTAGATATTCACAGTTTGGGCAGGAATCTTTACAGAACAATATTGAGTTACAATTATCCTTAAAGAAAACTTTTGTAAATAAACCAGCATCTCTCATATGAAGCACCATTTTTGCTCAAAATAAACATTTTTACTTCTTGGTTTATCTGGTATAGGGATCACTCTGGTAAAGTCCTACTGGATAATAAGCCAAATAAAATAAGTAAGTGCTTGCAGTAATTATTGTTCAACACAAAGTTGATGAAAAAGTCTCAGGCTGCCTGAGTAATTTAAGACAAGAAATTTTGTTTCACATTTCAAGATGGATTAAGCTTTACTGTCTTTTTTTATAACTTGATCTTAAGCTTAGGAACAGAAAAGATTGCGGTATGGACCACAAGATTTGACACTGCTGAGAAAGGCAGAGTTTAAGCAGAGTTAAAGCTCATGACAGGTGTCAGTACTTGCTGAGGCACCTCAGCCAGAGCCCAAAGTCTGGGAACAAGTGGTGCTTTCCAAGATAATCACCACACCTTCTTCGTGCAGAAAGAAAAAGGGAAATAAGGCGTGAAAACTGGAAGGAGGAGCAGGAAGAAGTGGATAACAAGATCCAACTGGAATTAATGTCTAGTTGAAAGCAAAGGATCAGAAACTTCATAGTCTACTATTCTAGATGCAGTCCAAAGGACTTTGCATGTCATCATACTAAATGTTGCAGATCTGAACTGCTCATCTCAGAGGGCAGATTCACCACAGCAGTCAAGTGTGTAGAGCCCCGTGCAGTGAAGCAGGACAGTGTGGCACCTCACATGAAGCTTCTTGCTGATTCCCCACCAGGGAAACCCAAGAATGAAGATGAGCTCCAGAGTGATTTGGTTGGGCTTGGTTCCACCGATCATAATTCACAAGTGTTCATAATATTCAAACATACATAATTTACAATTCTCCTGCACCCAGAGTCCCAGGTGTTCAGGCCTGGTTGCTAAACTCAGCCAGGTAATCCAGCATTCATCCCTGCAGTGAGTTAATAGTGTAAATCCTTTATGGTTTTCCTGCATGGGACATATGGTCATTGCTTTTCACTTACATGCTCTATGCTAACTAAGTAAAGATGAATAACAGAAAAAAATTTAAGTTCTAGTGTGAAAGTCATTTAAGTAATTTCTGGAATGGTACCCAAGGGCAGCAGATGATAATGCAGCCCATCACAAATTACTCTTTCTAATATCCGGGAGGAGAAAAAAAAAAAAAAAAAAAAAAAAAAAGAAAGAAAAATGCAAGAATATATACAGAACATTGTTATTAGTAGGAAATACCTGTTAAAATTTTATCTGATCAAAATTTAGATATTTCCACAAATAAGTGTTC
Source organism: Corvus cornix cornix (assembly GCF_000738735.6). NCBI lineage: Eukaryota > Metazoa > Chordata > Aves > Passeriformes > Corvidae > Corvus > Corvus cornix. The sequence goes on along the minus strand of NC_047057.1, from coordinate 9,525,879 downwards.
TATCTACAAGGAGATGTGCATGAAAAATTACTATTTACATTAAAATTTCCAGTAATACCCATTTGAAGTTTTATGGGATGTGCTGCACAACGGTTATGTGCATTTTGAAACACAAAATATCCCTCACTCAACTCAAAAGAATTTTGTTCCTTGTATGTAATCAAAGTTTAGGTATATTGATGGAGAATGCTAAACTTTTTGTTTATGTATTTTTTTTCCTCTGCTATTAGTCTCTCCAGTTCCAAGAAAGTCTGGAAAGAATAAACATCATTGGTAGTAATGGTAAATAGATTCTAATGTACTTGGTATTACTCAAGGCCTAATTTGAACTGCAAACCCTTTAAAATAGTTTTTATTTATTTTTTTTTTGTGCAAGAATGTAAGAAAAAATGAACATCTCTGTGACCTCGGTCTACTAGAATTAAGTTGTGGTACTGGCCTTTGGAAAAAAAAACAGAAGCTGAATATGTTTGATATGAAGCAACAGCCCTAGAAGCCCTTAATCTACATGTCATAGTTAAAGTTATTTCTCTGAGGATGTGTTTTTTTGGTTCAGAAAGTCTTCATTCCATTGCATATTTAGGTAAGGTACAAAGCTTGACCATGGTCAAGGAAATCTACATTTGTGTTTGTACTTTTAAGTACGTTTAGACTTTATTTTTGAAAAGCTTGAAAATATCCACCAAAAATATTTAACCACTAAGAAAATCTCCAAATCACATTGTCTTTAGAATTATCTGTCTTTTAAATCAATTAATGATTTTAGTGCCTGAGGCAAGGTGTGTATATATGTCATTTGGACAATATATTAATGCTTTATTTTATATGTACATATAATTCACCCCTCCTCCTGCATTTTTGGAAGTCAGTAAAAACCAAGAGTGTACTTAAGTAAAACCACTGAACATCCCTGGCTGAATATTTTTTCATTTAACTGGCTAAACCATAAAATTTAGAACAGATTTTCAAAGATCTTTTTACATGTTAAATCCCAAACTGGAAAATAATTTTTGCATTTCCTAGAGCATTTTTTATTTTCAGTAATTGCTTTTATTTCAAAAATACAATAAACTTTTGATGAATTTTAAATCAGGACATAGTTTTTACTTTGAAATTAAAGAAAATATATAATGTACAATAAAAACATCCAAACAAACCAAAATTATTCCAGGAAAATTTTGACAAAAGCATTGCAGAGATGTTAATGTAGGCCCATGCATTGGTTTGTTCAACTTAAATGTGTGCTTTTAAATTGGGAAAATTTTCCAACAGATTATCTATAGGATACATTTTACCCCAAGAGGAGGTAAAATGGTGGCAAAAAGCAAAGGATCTTTATCTTCCAATAAGATACTTCTGTAAAAAAAATCATTGTCAGATAAGCTGAGAAAACACTACCAAAATTGATGCTGAGAGATCAGATACAATAAAAAAAGTAACATACAGTGGTTTAATAAAAATGAGGTATTGCTTTAAAAATACTATTAATATATCTCGGACCGGTATAAATTTTAAGAAGTGTTTTCAATAAGTTTAGAGTACCAAAGAATAAAATCAAACTGGTCTTCGACTGTGGATTGTATGCTATGGAATAACTTCAGCAATTCAAAAATCCAGAGACAAAAGCCTTAGCTCTTTGAATTCCAGAGACTGAAGACTTCCAGAACTTGCTGTCAAGAATAAATTCTCTAGGATTTCATATCAAAGAGGAGAGTTTCTACCTAGGGTGCTGTTAAATATTTTAGAAAGAAACCTTCACAGGGATTCATCAGTTTCCTAGCAGTCTCTCAGACATGAGAACATATTATTAACAGCTCAGAAAAAACACAAACAAAAAAGAACTCAGGATTCATGGTCATAAAGTACTGATCTTTCCTGGTTTATAGTTTGTAACCCCAGAGACAGAAAGCTTGCCATGGCATCAGAAAAGATGTTATCAAAGGAGAAATCTCAGCTTGACTTCTTTTCAAGAACAATCTTTGGGTACTTTATTTGAATCAAAGTCTCCTTGTTTGCAATATGAGCTTTGTAATGCAGCTACTGCAAAATAGTCAGGTAGGGAAAATGGAAATGCAGCAGCAGAATCAGAACTCTCAAACGAAGATGAGGGCAAACTGTTAAATTTCTCTGATGTGTCATTTCTTTATATCTTAAAGAAAAGCCTTTCATCGGCCCAGCCTTCTCCCCTAAGGTTTGACCAGAGTATTGCAGTTCTGGTCATGAATTGATGCTGATAACAGCTTGATTGCTCTACATCTGCTATGCCAATAAAGCACATTCACTTTTCCAGGTTATTTTTAGTGTTCTTTACCTCAACACTATGGTATCTATTTTTACAAAGTACCCAACACCCACTTGCCATAGTGATAAACTGTTGGCCAAGCTTTTTTGTTATAGGTGAAATTAGAGCATGGATGATTAGGCTTCACTGCACGTTAAACAATGTCAGAGTATATTCACCTTACCACTGCTGAGGATTTTGCTACCAATTTCTGCAGCAAAAATAAGACTGAAGCAGAATTTGGATGTCTGTGGGCTGATGTTACAATTCTAAAGCTGTCTGCAGTTTTGCTGAACTTTGCTGAAGTTTCGATCCCATTCTTTATATCAAAAATTAAATTTACCAATTAAAAAGAGTTTGAATTTGGAACACTACTGCTAAGCAAGCTGGTATGATGGCCTATTTCAATGTTTTTTATCATACTATTAAATAAGATTTTCTTATTAATAAAAACAGATTGATATATATAAACATAAAGCAAAAAAATACATTTGCAATAGCAACATAGAAACAACTATGGAAAAGCTGTTTGTTTTTTTCTCTGCTGAATAAAAGTTGTGCTCTGCCCTATTTCTGACTTTGTATTATTACTGGAAGTTTTTTGAAGTCTTCCAGTAGTGATATACAGATTAATACTCACTGTTATCTCTTAACTCTCCAGATCAGTAACACTGGGGTTTAGGTTAGGAGTCTGCAGATTAGGGGGAGGGACAAGTCCACATAAAGAAGAAATTTTATCTGACAGTAATCAGTAAAGGTTGTCTAGGGAAAAGAATAAAACCAGAAAAGGTTTTCAGTGATATTTCCTTAGAATGTTTTCCAACCTGCCAACGTTTGATGGTCATCCAACTTTTGGTGCTATGAAATTAATTATCTTCCCAGTGATTTATGACCTTTTTCTCTCTCTGTACAGAGATGTTTCCCATGTAAACAACAAAGCAAAAATATGAAATAAATCAGCTGATCAAGGGATTTTCAAATATACAATTTTGTGAGTTTCTTTTTTGTTCTGGTGCAAAACAGCTTTTTTCACATACTGTGGAAAAACGGATGTTCAGATTTGCAATATTATTACTTTTTCTTAAGAAGAAAAAAAGCCAAACCAAACCAAACCCTAATAACCCCTCTGTCCTTTACTTGTTTTTCATGTGAACCCTTGAATAAACAATTCATGTAAACCCTTGAATAAATAACTTTTAATAAGGAAGTAAAACCATCAATACAGAAAATATGTATACTTGCATACCACATATCTGATTAGCAATTTTTTTGCCATTCCAATGTATTTCTTAATTTATTCCCAGTAGATAACACCAATGTGGTTTCAATTCATATATTAAAGAGCAATGGCAGTACTCATTATTTCTGCCAGAGATTATTTTATACACATGTTCTTCAGTTATGGAAACACTTCAGATAAACCACTGATAATGTGCATTGAGCACCCACAGGAAATACAGGGGTATGTCACTCAGCTTGAGATGAACATTTAAACTATTTTTCTTATAACTGCTCCAAGGAAAAAGAAATCTGGTATTTGTTTCCCAAGATTAAAATAGCAAGCACACTATTGACATTTAATCGGTATTTTATGACAAGATTGTTTGATATAGTCCTATTGAAAGGACTGGTGTAGAAACCTGTCTCTGTAACTGGGAATAATTTTCCAGTTTTTAACAGAAGGCATAGTTAACCAAAATGTTGAATGCTGTATATCTCATTTTTAAATAACATTGAGTGCTAATTACTGTGGTAAACCACTTATATGCCTCGCTGACAGTAGTTGACAGTGTATATGGAATTTGATATTTTTCCTTTTCTTTCTTTCTCATTCATTCTCCTTTCCTCTTTCACTTCTTCATCTTCCTGTTTCTGACTCTTTCTTTTTTCCTTTTCTCTCTTTCTCCATCACAATCTCCCTTTAAATTACTCCCTACCTTTCTGTTTTTCTTTCTTTCTTTCTCTCTTTTTTACTTTCTCTCTTCTAAATGTTTTATTAAACCTCACAGACTTCCTGTGTACTGCCAGTTTAAATATACAATTATGTGGGCTAAGATTTATGAATTAAGATTTGGCCTATGAAACAAACACTAGAAGAGAAGTTTACAAGAAGAAAAGTTAACAGAGCATCATGGCTCTGGGGGCAAAATTTAGCAGCTACAATACCAGATAGTAGGCATTTTAGGTGGCATGCTGAGATATGCTGCCTTCCATCCTGTCCATGGTCATCTTTCCTGACTTCGATGGTACTAGAGCTGCTGAAATGCAATTACAGTTAAAGCAAAGATACTTCTGTGGCGGTTTCAAAGAAACTTTTTAAGGAGGTAGAAGGATACTAAGAGCTTGAAATGTTCTATCACATCAGTGTATCCATCTACTACAGATAAAGTACCAGCGCTGTAAAAAGCAGCCTGTTCAAGTATGGAGCTTTTCTCTACAAAAAAGGGACCAGCTTTTCTACTGCTCACAAAGATCACATCTGAATAACATTACCTAGCTGTTGTTCTGGGTGACACATTTCTAAAGAGATAACACAATATGCTCATAAATTCGGTTATCCTTGGTTATCTCCCATTCATATCTATGGGACTATTCACGTTTTTAGATATTTCTTCAAAAGAAGTTTCTTGGCTCTAAGTATATGGGACTATTCTTATGAAAAGAGAGGAGGTACTTCAAAGGATGTTGACTCCAAAATAACTCACAAACTATTGATAAAAAACTCATAGATTTTTATCCTGAGTCAAAACACTCACAAAAACCCCCATAAAATACAAATATCTGCCTTGTAAAATCAAGTCTGAATGAACATCTAGTAGTTGTGATGAAATTCAAAGAAAAGAAAGTCAGGATGGAAAAATGCACATTCAAACTGAAAATCATAGGTCCTCTGGCCAGCAAAAATTCCAGTGGAGTAGCACTTATGGTGAAACAAGTACTCAATCAAATATGATATAGCTGAAATAGGAAGGAAGATATTTTTTTCAGCAGTGCATCACATTGTTTAAGCCAAGACTGATCACATATTTGAGTATCCAGACAATGACACAACGTTCTAAGTAGGTAAAAATCTCTGCAGTCAAGCAGGAACAGCAACTGCAGTAAAGGTATAAAGCAGTTTGTTTATTCATTTTATTAAATAGGTAATGGAGCAAAAACACTCTTAAAGAGTCACTGTGTCATATCCAAATGTATGAAGTCAGTGAGAAAAAAGTATAGTTACAATAGTCTGTAAAAAGTGTTCCACTTAGCATGCCTAAATAATAAATGCAGATGTACCATCTGTGTTTAGAATGGAAGGTTGCCTACCCACAAATCCATTTTAAAAGACATTTTTATATATACACCAGGGAACCAGAAGTGAAAATAAGAAACATAAGAATACTTTCAGATATATTCTAGAGTCCAGGAAGCCTAAAAAATACTACTAGAAGAGAGGCAAATCATTACACCTATGATTCCCTCTTACATAGATGGGAAAATACATATTTCTGCCTGTCACTCTGTAGTTATGTCATGTTATACCCCACATTTCCTACATATTTCTGCCTTGTAGTCCTCCAACCTTACCAAAGGAAGCCCAGCTTCCTGGGGGCACATCTCCTCCTGAGAACACTCCTCTTTGTCCCTGAGCTGCCTTCAGGTACCTGTCACATCCTGCATCAACAGCTGTGCTGGTGGGTTCAGCGGTGAACTGGGAACAGCACACACACCATTTTGCCATGCACCATGGCATACACACATTGAATGCTCACAAACAAACAATAAATTCCCTTATTACTCCCTACTGATGGATATTTTTCCAACAAAAGTGTTTATGTGGGCTTCTCACTTGTACCTAGTTAGTAATTTTGGGTTGTATTAATTTAATCGAATGCTAGATGTTCAGGGTTTGAGCATTTAAATCAGAAGTAATCACTTAGGTTTCATTGTAGCATTGTTAGAAGTAAATAAGCATTTGGTGTCACAATCAATCAGCCTGGATAGAATAAATTTCAGAGTGACTTTATGGTTGCCCTCAAAGTGTTCTGGAAGCATTTGCTTCCTCTTAGTCAAATGCCCACCTTTCTGAGTGTCTTCAACTTAACTCTTTTTAGCTGAAATTTGCTCATTGATTTGGATTGCAAGAAGATAAGTAAATTCATAGGAAAAATTTCTAAAGGAATTAAGGGACTATATCCCATGGGGATAAAGTAGGTAAAGGACAGAAATGATGTTGCTTTAATGCACCAGAAGTGAATTAGAAAACCATCTGAAACCAGTGGAAATGCATGAAAGCTTCATGTTTGTGTTTGTGATGTAACACAGAATTAATAAGAATTTGTAAGAAATTAACTAGAATTAATAAAAATCAGTAGGAATTTGTAAAAAATAAACTTAGACAAGTAAAAATAATAAAAATAATTCTTATGATGATAAAAAGTAATTTCCTGTGTAGCTAAGGTTCTGATTAGGTAAGTCATGAGTCAAGAAGTGAAGAGGTCAATGAATCAGTGTTCTGGTCAGGAGGACAGCATCCCAAAGTCATAAATACATCCACAATTGCACATTACCTAATTTTTATATATGTATTATCTCTCTGATGTTCTGTGATTTGTGTTGTTAGTGTAGGAATTCATATGGGAACATGTGAACATAATATGTAAATTTGGATATGCATTATGTCCATGAATAAATTTCTTAATCTTGTTCGTTTTAGTTACTGGTTCCAACAATTCTCACCCATAACAACCAGAAGGTGTTGTGAGGCTCTGTTCATTCATTAAAAGCATGAAATCTGCTGTGACAGATTTGCATGAGCAGTGCTAGAAGTCTATAACTAGGAAGGAATTATGAGCTCGTAGGATTATAACCCATACAGGTTTTTTCTTTCTATTTGCATAATCCTGTTTCATAATCCTGTTTCATAAACTTGAACTTTAACTATTCGTTAAACTGGAAAGTTCCTTGTCAAAATTTTAAAATATTAAAACTATTAATGCTTCCTGCACTGATATTGTAACTGACACTCATCATCTTCATATTCTTTGCTTAAATTATCATATCTGTTGATAGTAATCCAACATTTAGAAGATACAATAAATACAGTGTTTCTGACTTCCTTAGAGACAGGCTTTCACTCAGAGTGTTTGTCATATTTTGCTAAGATTAAAAAGTATTTCTCCCTTGCTTTTCCACTACCTGTTTTTTTCCTCATATTACTTTGTAAGTTTTGTTTTTAGGACTTTTTGTTTTGCTGTGTTTTAAGTCTTCTGCAGGAGAAGAACTTTTCTGGGAAAAAGAAAAAAAAAAACAGAAAACAGAAAACTGGGATACAAAAGAAACACTTCTCAGCTGAACCACCCTCAGCAGACCAGCAAACTCCTCCCTTAAACATTCTGATATATTACTGTACATGAAAATCAGATGGGCATGAGGAAGTGATTCCATTTGCCAAATGCAGCTTTGATCCATATGGCAAACAGCTGCTGCTCAGATGAGCAAACTTCTGAGAAGCTAATTTGTTAAATCCAAACAGAGGATCTTGCAGTCAAAGGTAAATACATCATAGCACCTTGCAGCTTTTATTTGCTCCCATCACCATTGATAATGCATAGTCTCTTGTGACATGCTCTTTCTTTCCTTGAGAGTAATCTGCAAGGCAGGCAACAACAAATACTCAACACACAGGATCTGAGTGTGTGCCATGACTGAAACATGCAGTAAATAGGAAAACAGTTCCTTGTAGTCAGCAAATTACCACAGACGTTTTCAGGAATTGTGAGAATCCTGATCTTAGACAGAAGACCACTCCAGAAAGATTAGGTTTGGGTTTGTGGTGTTACAGCTGCCACTCAGCACTAACCTGTTTCTGGCTCAGTGTATCTAGGTGAAAACCTGCCGACTGATTTTTATTGTGAACAGTTGCAAGGGCTGTTAAAAATCCCACCTTAACAACTTAGAGTACAACTGACGTCCACGTTGTTTCGGTGCCTGCAGCTTTTGTAGCAAACCCTAAATTGCCTTCTGAGCCTATAGCAATGTTTGCAAATCTCTTAAGCAGTCCTTCCTTTCCTTGGAACAGCCATGTCCTATTTCTTACCATCCTCAACACTGCCTCATGGAGGGTGTGGCTGGACATGTTCAGCATCATATTAATTTGTGGGGAGTGCTGAGGCAGGAGGCTTTGAGTTCTCCACTGAGACACCTTCCAGACATCTGAAACCATGGATCCAAGACAATGAGCTGCATGTCTTGCCTCAGGACTTGGGTTTTGAGTGTCCTCAACAACACAGATTTATGCTCTGCCTTCCTTATGTAACTTATATAAACATATATAGAGAGAGAGCTTTTGCAGAGATTAGATTTACATGGCAACAGGTTGTCAGGAACATGATTTGAAAAGAGCAACTACCCTGATTCGTATGTGTTTCTCTTACTTTGTCTTGTGACAGTATTTGATGGGCAATTTTTTTCATCAATTTAAAATCACTTATGAAGTTCAGGTCTTTCATTATAAAATTCAATAATGACACATTCTTTTTTTCCACAGATGTGATGCAGATATCTGAACTTAAAAAAGTTACAGACTGGGTGAAAAAGAAATAAGATATTTACTGCCAAATTGTCTTTGTAATAAATCCATAAAAATGAAAAGAGGGAGAAAATAGGAAGACTGAAGCCAAAAGGTCAGCTGAAAGGTTTTCCAGTTCTAGTTTGAGAAAGGCAATATCTGAGAAAATGGCTGTGGATACTTACACAGTTATGTCAGTAATCACTGCAATTCATTTTCCTTTTGGTACTTTTTATAAAAAAAGACAAGAGGATAAAATTAATTATGTTTAATTTTCATGTACATATTTGTCAAGAATATTTAAAAATTCAAGTTAGATGCCTATTTGGTTTTGCTTCCAGTTCTACTTCATGAATTGTTTGAATATATTCCTTTACCTTTCACTCTTCAACCAGATATAAATCTGAAGAGTTTTAACCTTACAATGCAATAACATTTTTGAAGGCTTAAATTCAAAAGTGTTTGTAATTTTTGTGAGAGAATATTGTTCCATGTCTTTTCCTATTATGACTTTCTTAATTATATTTTTGTCTCTTTCAGCCTTTTTAGTTTTGCTGTGCAAATAATGAAACATTTACTTCTTTAGTTCAATTAACCTCCATTCCACAGTAGATACAAATTGTATTCCCATCTTCCCTTCTCTCCTTTGCAGACAATAAGATCCAGGAAATTGGATCAGGTCAGAGCAATTGTTCAACCTTGCTCTCTAATCTGAATTACCAGGAATTGAGATTTTGACTCACATTGCATTCGCATCTATAGTGCAATTTAGACACAACCTGTAAGAGTGCTATATTTATTACAAAGTCTTTGCATCCTTCTAAATATTAGTGCTCCCTGAGAGTTTCCCTGTTGGGGTCAATGACTCCAAATCAGTTTTCATTTTGCCAGCTTCCTGTTGCTAATAGAGATAGACTACAGAGAATGGCAATATCTCTCTGTCCTTCACCAGAACAAAAGGATTGAGTTCTTTCAATCAGTGTTCAGTTAAATTTAAGTACTTGATCTTTCTCTGCTTCTGTATTTATGACTGTTGAACTATATATTTTATATGATGTGTAAGTCTGGGAAAATTGAACTGTTGAATTTAATTTTATTCCTAACACTTCAGTGTTCTAGGACATCATTCTTACATTGACAATGTTTATATTTAACCTTCTTTATGGTAAGAGTTCTCCTAAGACTACCTCAGGGCAAGATCCAGACACACAGGAGCCTCACTTCTGCCAGATACTCAAATATCTGGACTCGAAGGATCTGTGTTATGCTCCAGGTAGGTCATCAATGCAAACAATTATGGAACTGGGACTTTTAGTAGTTATGAAGTATAAAGTGACACCCAGTCTAGGTACACACAACACCTAACTATTGAAAAGCTCTATGGAAACGTGTCTACTTTTTATTCTGTAACCACCAATTAGAAATACTGAACATTAGTTCCAAAGAATTCCACTGTCTCTAGCCTGACAGTTACCTTCACCACAATCTATTGTTATCTTACTTTCACAAATCCATTATTTTATTGTAGTAAAATTAATAGCTTCCTATATGACATGATATCAAAATGCTCTTTGGATATATGCACTGTCTGGAAAACAGTGACATCAAAAGTTTCCTGTTGGCATGCCATGATTAACTTTGATAAACTCACTGTGTATTATGTCATTTTCTGTTTATTGTGAGATCTTCAATTACACTTTCTCCAGGTGTTCCATATTACATAGGTTAAACAATTTTTCCTCAGCCACCCAAGATCTCATTTTTCTTCTTTTAAATACAAATTTTGTGTTGTACAGCTTCTAGCTATGAAGTACAATCCTCAACCTGACAGAATCTTTATTATTTCTTGCTACATCCTGTGTCAGTTTTCTTTAAGGTCTGAAGAGATGCTTTCCAGCCCTCCTAAATTCAGCATATTACTTCACAACATACGAATGCAGAAACCACCCAAAGACCTGTTGATGGAGAGACAGGAATTTTCAGACATGAGTTTAGATCTTGGGGGGTTTGAGCTGCTGTTCATAGAGGAATTCTTTTCCATGGATTTTAAAGGAGCGTGGGAAAACCAGGCTTCTGATTACTCTACTTGTCTTAACACCGGGGAAACTCTGTTTGCAAACAAATGCCCCTCGCTGCCCCGGACACTTCCCCTGCCACGGTACAGGATAGCATTCCAGCCTTGGAGCCGTCAGTCCCTGCCCCAGAGAGGTCAGAGGACACATCTCCAGCCCTGCCACAACCCTGTACATGGGCCCTACTGAGCTGATGTCCCAGCCTGGCCTCACCACAGCCCTGTCAACACAGCCTCGCCTAACCATCCTGGACAGGGATTGACCCTGGTTGCCCTCTCTGGCCTGGTTCTAACCCCCTCCTGCTGCCCAAAGTCCCAGCCTGGCCATGGCTTCTTGTTGTCTCCAAGGAGGTGCCTGAAGCCTGAGGCTGGGAGTGCCTCAGGTGATCCCTAGCCCATCCATCTCCTCATTCCAACAGCTGCTTGGTTGAATGCTGGGGTTTAGTGCTGTGTTAGGTTGTCTCTTATCTTGATCCATCACGGAACAGGAGTCAGACTTCCACATTTTAGACATTATTAGAAGAACCTTCTGTTCACCTGTTTTATTTTCCTTTATAAAGGCAATCTCATCTTGGCTTTTCAAAATTGTTGCTTTGTTCCTGCACTTTTTGACCTTTAAAGTAAATCTTCCTTTAATGATTGCTCCTTTTCCCATTCCAGATATACTCCCTGCTTACTTCTAATATCCTTTTTATGAGATGACTCTTTATCCACTTAGGCCTTTAAAAAGCTTTCTTAAAAGTTATTTTCTCTCTGTATGAGATGTGAATCCCAGATAATTTTTGTATGTTTGACTTAGATAAACTGCAGTTGTGTTCTTCAATGAAGTTTTTGAGCTATTTGGTCCAGCTAAATGCATTAATTAATTTTCTTAATTGTCAATGTTTGTACTTTGGAAACAAAATTCAAAACAAATCCTTAGCTCCTGACCCATCCTGCTGAAGTCATTTAGAGGGGAATGAGCCCAGGATGGTAATACTTCCCCCTGTTTGCATAATGTATTTATAAAGTGATTTATACTAGTTCAGTCAAAATGCAAGCTCTTCTGTTGATATTGAGTTTAATTGGGCACAGTAATGACTAAAGGCTTTTAAAGGTCACTGCATCCAGATGTTCAGCTATTAGTCACCATCACCCAACAAACTTTCTAAATAAAGATAAATAAAGATAAAATAAAGAAACACTGCAACCTTCAACAAAATTAGTGTCTGGGATTGGTAGGATTATATATACTTCTGCTTTCTGGTCCACTCTGTTCGGTTCCCTCAGAACACAAAAACTTACTGAAAATATTTTTTTTTCCCTATAAGGAACAATATTTGCTTTATTTAGGGAAGTAGGCTTTACTTGCATGATTCATGCAATTATAGTTCAAAAATTGCAGAGTTTACAACAATTCTGACAATTTACCCTTTGGATTATCAAAGTGTTCTGAAGACTACAATGTGTGTAACCCCTTGACTTGGAAAGTTTTAACAACTCCTTACTGCTTCCTTAGTGAAGTAGGGATTTTTAGGTTTCAAAAATTCATCATTCATCCTAATGGAATGAAAGTTCATGTTCTTGACCTTTGATTTATTAATAGCTAATATATTAATAGTTTAAAATAATTTTTTACAGAAATTGAATAAATCATTTCTAGAAAGAAGTTTTTATAAACTGAAAGCCTCTGATAAAATTTCATACTTTTATATCATATTTTCATATTTTAATCTAAAATAGTTTTCCCAACTTTTTTCTACTCTCTCCCTAAAAATGCACATGGACATTTTAGATTTCCATAAGCTCTCTATATTTCAGCTTCTTGTATTACTCAGGTTTTGAGTAAACACAAAGAAATTCTAATCACTTAGAAACTAGTGCAGGGTTTAGCCTTTAGGAAACTCAAAAAATTACATTAAAGCTGTTTTAATTTTAGGAGACTTTAAAATTAAATTATTCAAAATTTCAGTTCTCAGCCTGCTCTTATAGACATAAATTGGTGAAAATTATTCATTTAGAGCAAATGGAAACCTAAGTAGGAGCTGAAGCTGCTGCTGAACAACCATTTATCATTGAATTCTGTACAAATGCTTTTCATATGTAATTAGAATTCGCATAATCAAATGTTATGAGAAGGCAACATTTCATAGATCTTTTTGCTTATCATCTCAGAACTTACAGAAATGCTATGAGAAACCTGTAATTTAATCAGACTTATAACATGGACCATTCCTACACTGAAGCAGGAAAGCAATGCTATTGAATCTTTTTTTCAATCCATCTTTACCATGTTTCATCCAAAAGGCTGTGCTCCTTATTTATCAGCACTCTGCTTCCCCAGTGAGATAAACAGCATTCTTTAAAAGATATATTGCCAGAATTTACAGTAGAATTCATTTGCTGAAGTGATAAATTTAGAGCTAAGACAGAATACAGTCTCATTTAATCTGAGAACACTGTCACAATTTATGTAATGGGCTGATCTAAAGGTTAACAAGAAAACATCCTATCTCTTTTTTCAAATGTCAGCCAAATATTTTATAGATTTCTCTCCATCCTCTCTTGTAGCCCCTTTAGTTAAATTAGCACAGCTGTCTGACAGATCAGATTTAAGGCCTTTCAACATTCCCTTGATCTGAGAACAGATGCCTCCGGAGTATTGCCAGGCAAAAGGTAAAGTGGAGTAGTAAAGCACATTATTTTCTAAGCACATTTTCTAAGAACATTATAAACACAGAATTCGTAGGTGGGTAGGTAAGGATACACTCTCTATTAAGAGACTTTTAAAATCCTGGAAACAAGTTTACAGTGTCCAAAAGCACATCCAGATAAAATACACAGGGTCAATGCTCTCTTTTATTTATAGAAACAACCAGCAGTATTTTGGTTTGTTAAAAACCCAGTAAAAAAGCAGCTTAACAGGATGACTTAAATTTAGCATCAATATTGAATGGCAATGAGTGTAATTTACAAAAGAAGAGTTTGTGACTTTGGGGAGCTCATATGAAAATATGACCTCTAGGCACACAGCAAGGAAAAAAAAATCTTTTCCATTCTCTTGTTATTTTACCTTTGCTGGCTGTTGAAGGGAAATTTTCTAAAATTACTCTTGTGCTCTAAAATGGAATCCAGTGTTGTGCTTTGGGCATAATGATCAAAGGTTGTCTGTCTTTTGGTGCCTCCACAAATGAGACCCTCCAGCCATAGACAGCTTCACCAATCCATTTGAAAACAACCAACCACTGAAATAAGGCAGGAAAAGTTTTCTTTCCTTGAGCTTATTTCCCATAAAGGCTAGCTGTACTCTAAGTAGGCTGCTAGGCTCAAGGAAGAAATCTGAGTAGGAAATAAGGTCTCTTGACTGTCTAGCAACTAGTGCTGAAGCACCACATGAAATTAAATCAAGGTAATATGTGCACTGCTGGCATCACCTCTTTCAGGTGGAAAGGAAATCTATCCTCAAATCTCTGAACTCTAAACAGAAAAGGAGCAGCATAAGTTTAAAAGAAAAGATTTATCATCATCCTATTCCCCCAAAGAAGAGATGCAAATTTTCTCAAAACCTTCTTCCATGCAAAGACCCTCCATATATGGACTGACAATGTTCTTGCTTCTGCACTAGTCCCTAAAGGAAGTGGTCAGGGAATCATCAGACAAAATCTTTCTGTATCTAATCTTCCTATGGAAAACAAGTCAACATAGATGGGACATGTATATATTCAAGACAAAGAACTGTATTTTCTCTGTTATCATGGCTAATCCTTGTTTTGTGAACATGGAGAAATGGGCAAGTGGAAGGACTGGAACAGATAAATAATTCATTTAGTCTTTGAACTGGCAGACCATAACATTTTTTAATATGTCACAGATATAGAGCAGAAGAATCTCTGAATCTTACTAATTATTTTGTAGGATTTAAGGTTTACTTGTCCATTTTCACCTGATCAGAGCAATTCAAGGACCAACAGACTGTGTATGTGTTAAAAAATATAAGTACTCTTTGTATTTCAGTTTTTATATTGTAATACTGTCCCTGTTGAATCATCAGTAAGGATTTAATCTTTAAGGATGACAACTGGTAAAATTATTTTATAAATTATTGTTATAAGCACAGAAATGTTTTATGTTCACACAAACATAAGACATTTATGAACATGAGATTATCGTATCTAAGTAAATGGGAAGAGATCAATATCTTATGGTTGGAGCAGAAACACAATATGTCTTACAGGTACATACTGAAGCACCAACTACAGATAAAGCAGTTAAAAATGTTATTTTACAGTACTGCTCTTGGCATCAGTCAAAATAAATGGAACCTACTTTACTAGAAATTGTCATCAGTTTCCCATTTGTGCTGTAAAATTAGCAACTCCAGCATTGTTGGGAATAGGGAGGAGAAGGCACACTACAGTTTAAAGTTTTTTGAGTTTTAAAAATGTTTTTTCAAACACTTGGTGTTTTACTACATTAGTTTAAGCATTGTGAAACATCCCATCCACCCTTGTAATTAAGCTACTGTTTATTTGTTTTTATGGAGTTTAAATTAAAACCATGATTTTTCCTACCTAAAGGGAAGCCAGGGTTGAGCAAACATCAAGAAAATCATAAAAGAGAAACTTCTGTATGATGTTGCTTGTTTTTTCCTATAAAATATAAAGGGTGAAATCCTAGCCTATTGAAGTCATTGGGAGATTTGTAATTGACTTTGAAAGGCCAAGATTTCACCCTTAAGAAACAAGGCTAAATTTTCCAAAAGCAGTCTCTGATTTGGAGTGCTTGTATGTGCCTGCTTCATCCTTTGGTTGTGCTGAGTTTTAATGCTCTAGAACTCAGACTTGCTAATGCTCAGCACTTCTAAAATAGGCTCTCACTTGTCTTAATTTGGATGCTTAAATCATCACTACAACAGGAATTAAAAGCTGCCTTTGGAAATTTTTAGCCTACTTCTTTAAAATGAAGTTCAAAAAAACATACTGTGCATATCAGAAACTTTGTTATTACTATTAAAATCAGCTGTGTTGAATAAATTGAGAGCAGAAGTGAAAATTGGCAAGAGATATAATCATGCAAATAGCAGTTTTTCAGTATCGCCCTGGTTTTTGTAACCCTGTTTCCTTGGACATGTTGAAAAGGGAGAAAGAGCTAGTGGGATATTTCCATCAGACTCTATTAAGAGATAAGAAGAGTCTGAAACGACAGAAAACAGAAGTGACATATTTACAGCAGTTGCAAAAGAGAGGTAGAGAGGATGGATTTATTTAAAGGGCACATTTAAATTTAGATTGGCAGTTTCATATTGTTTAAACAATTTCCTCATCACAACCTGTTTGGTTTTTTCCTTCCTGAACTCACTTGCTTACCACATTTCCATCAATCATTACCACCTATAAGAAGAATCATATGCAATTGGAAATTAAAAATTCTTAGACGCTATGGGTTGAATTTTTGATGGCGTTCCACAAAAGGTACATAATTTTCTTTGCTTTACTGTCTCCAGCAGGTGTTATGGGCTTTTTCTCATGTTTCCTCCTTTGTTGTAAACACAGGGCATAGCAGATGAGAAAAAGGGAGAATTTTTTAAGAAGGAACAAAAGAGAAAGAAAATTCACAGTGCAGCTGACTGGGATGGATTTAAATGAAGAAATTTGGCATATCTCCATATTACTGGAAGCAGAAGAGTTCCAGGGCTGTTCAAATATGCTTTTTTTTTCTGATGGAAGCATGGAGTATTTGGGAAACCAAGAAGTAGCCAATGTTTCTCTTTGTTATTTTTCACTGTATCAAATATCTACAAAGAAATTGGAAACACCCATGAGTATGTTACATACTTGACTTAAAATTCAACTCCTTCCTTTTTGCTACGTGAAAAAAGACACAGGCCATATATTGGGATAGGTGTATAATGACCAGGATAGTTATAGGGCATGGGATCCATGTGAAAACAAGGATTGATGTGGTTAGCATTACTTTTGATTTCTTCCCTTATACAGCTGAGATGTAAGTGCAAGTCCAGAGCAAGGCTTTTACTCCTATCTTCAGCATCTTAGCAGATGGAACTACTTCCTACCAAACCTCTACTCCATTCCTATTCTACACCCTGAATGCAAAGAAAGGGTTTTTCTGGGAAATAAAATGCGATGAATTGCTAGCTTTTTAGATACAGAATACTTCTAGGAGACAAAATATACATGTTGTGGATGGCCTGACTTGGTGAGTGATTCTTCTTATGTATTTTTTTAAGTAGACCAGAAGTACTGTTCTGGAAGTCAAATAAAAATATGCCTAAGCTGATGTCTCTTTTCTTTTCTGAAACACACTGAAGAAAGTAATTAGTTTGAAAATTATTTCAGTTATGATGTTTACTGTTCAGTTAGTCTCAGCTTAATGGAACATCCTCTTGGATATCATTTCTCATCTCTTAAACTATAAGCGTTCTGAGCTCCAAAAGGCAAGATTTTATTGATTAGATAGAAAATGCATATGCATATACTTTTTATCCCATGTTAAACATTTCCACATCTTTTGTATTATTTATAAAAAGGTCAGACCAAGAAATAGCTGGGGTTTAAAAGTTTCAACATGACATGGAATTAGTAGACACTGTACTGCAATGTACAGTCTTGTTCCAGACAAAACCAGATACATGATTTGAAAATTGCCTGATGAGCACTGTTAGGATTGATGTTCCTTCTTTTTTTTTAATTTAATTAACTTGTTTAGAGCTTTATTCTGTCTCCAGTTCATTTCACACAGTCTTAAATATACTTGCACAGAATGAAATTAATCTGGGAAATAATAAACCAGCGTGTTTTCAGCAAACATTTTAAGCAAAGGAAGAAAATCATATTATTATCTCTAAATTAATTCATCACTAAGATTTATGTTTCAGGAATATAGAAACTATGAAGACTCTGTGAAGACACTACTAAAACTTTTTATTGGGCAATGTCCATTTTTACACAATAGAATGAATAAATCCAGTTTGAAATGTCCTTAAGAGTCTTTCATATCTGTTGCATACAACTGGAATTTATAAAAGTAAGTCCTAACTTATTTTCCCCTAAAAAGGTAGACATTTTTCTTAATAATGAATATGAAAAAATGTTTTCCAGTGTGCACTACAGGAAGATGTAGACCTTGTGTATAATCTTAAAATCTGTCAAGATCATAATCGGTCCAGTCAAATGCATGCAGCTACAGCATGTTCTTGTGCTTAAGAGAAAAGCTATGTAAGTTCATTAAAAATGTCTGCAAATGGAAAGTCAACAAAGTTAGACCCAGCCACATTACACACTCTGACATATTGGTGCCAGAAAGACCAAATCTTCTACAACAAATCCTCCATATTACTGCAAACCCTGGATGAAAATGAAATTAGAGTAAGACTAGAAAAATACAAAAATAACAAAGTACTATGGATAAATATCAGACTCATTAAGGCAAAAAAAATTTGTTTTAGAAGAGGAATTTTTAAAAGCAACTAAAAACACGAGCCTGCAAGGCTTCTGTTAAAGAAAATTAATTACATTTACATACAATTACATTTACATACAATTACATTAATTACATATGATCTATAACTGATTGCTCTGTATATGTGTCTGTATCTCTATGTTTTATTATGGAATTTTCAAAGGAGCAAAAGGAAAACAGGTAGCAATGTTCAAATAATACTGACTTTTCCTTCAACTCTGTTGAAAACCCAAAGGAAAATGTGCAATCTGCTACCCTCATTAGCCTGCTAATTAGTTTTGTTGAAGACAGACAGGAATGCTGTACTGGTTTTCCGTAAAGGTATGAGAAGATGACATATTTGTGACTACAGTCTTGTTACCAGAAAGAGTTTTCCAACTCAGTTATCACACTGACTGGCCAAAAAAAAAAAAATGTGTGTCAGCAGTTCATGTCCCAAAAGAGACATATTGTTATGGTTGAATTTTTTTAACAGCTTCATCCCAAAATTTGAAAAACTGGACCAAATTCTGGCCTCTATTGTACTGTGGCACAATAAAGCAAAACTCTTTGTGCAATAAGGCATTCTCAAGCAGATCATGGGCATTTCAAACATCTCTGCTTCACAAATATATAGATATAGTCACATGTTCGATCTTAAGGACAACTGTGATGATTTTGAGGAATAATAACATTCACAAATGGATAAAATAACACTAATGTTTATATCAACACTATGCAAGAATGGAAGAAAACAAAGTTTAGTTTTAGTCCATATTTGAAGGGTGTTGGTGTTGGAAAATGGTTATTATCGAGATAGAGTGTGGACAGCATTTCACTTGCATCTTATATTTGTAAAAACATAGGTAAGCAGATATTCTCCTGAGGCCACTACATGTCATTAATCATATTTGTAATTGCATTATTAAAAATAAAGTAAAATAATTCACCATGTCAAGAATCTTGTAGTGTGAAGATTGATTTTTTTCCTTTTGATCTCTGTTTTCAGTATTGAAGTTTATATTCATGTTCTTATAACATCACAAAAATGACACTAACAAAACCAACTGATTTGTGAAGTAAACAATACTTGAACTTAGCCTAAAATGGTACAAAAAATACACATTCTTACTTTGGGCATGCTATGCAAATTTGTTTATGTCTGTTAAAAAAAAAAGCAAATTCTAGGACTATATTCAGAGTTAGAATTATGGAGAAATAATGGTGTTTCACACTTTTAAGAGCACAGTTTCACTACAGGTAAGGAAATAGGCCTTTTTTGCACAGTGGGGTCAAAAAGCTGTCCACGGTTGAATAAGATTAATTAATAGAAATATTGGACAGATATTCTTAACAGCATAGAAGTTTAGACTTGCTTTGAAGGTCAACTCTTCTACTTAATTATTGTATTCCAGACTGTCAGTAACTAAACTTTGTTTCACAGCTGAAAAATTCTTCTTAGGCAAAATATTTGTTTAAACACATCTGTATACTCTGCAGTTTGATCTGAAATCAGCCTCAGTTACAATAGCAGTGAAAAAGTATCACATAAGCTGGTTGTGCTTTGTTCATGGCTGATGTTGCTTGAGTTTGACATCAGCCTTGATTCTTCCAGGAAAGTCATGGTTGTGATAAATCTGAGTGAAACTGAAGTGGTATTTTGATTTCTGATTATTTTTCCCTTTTTGATGATTGTGCCACTACTTTATTGTGAGAACATAAAGACTAGCAGAAATCATAAAAACAGATAGAGAACCAGTAACAGGCCACCCATTTAAAAAAATCCCAAATCAACAGAGAGATAAAGTAATAGGATTCAGGGTGCCCTTTTACCCTTTAATTTTCCCCATGACTTGGTATCTCATGAATCATCTCTGTAAGGCACACAGCTGATGTCAGATGAGAATGTTCAGTCACTTTTTTTTAAAGGGGACACCAAAAGAAGAGGGTCACACATTTCATTTTTAAATTTGGAAAGTACTGCAGAGCTGATCCAAACAAAGTAATAAAGTGGTACAAAAAACACCAAAAAAAGTACTGTCTTCACAGGAAAAGGTACCAAAGGAAAGAAAGTGTCTTGGTGTTCTAATTTTCCTCTCCTTTTTCATGCACACTATGAGATTATTGTAATTGAATTGTTTTAGAAATGTTTTACACAGAATTAGTGAATGGAAGAGAAAAGCAATTAAACAGAGGCCTGACTTTGTCCTAATGTTTAAGCATGTGAGCAGCTCCATAAAAATTCACTTTGAATCATAAGAATAACTGGGATAGACAAGTCAGGCACTGAAGTCTTGGGTTGAACTTCCTTTCCTGTGGTTGTATCTGCTGCCAGTATTATACAGTCCTACACAGATCTCAGATCTCACTACCTGGCTTTGCTCTCATTGAGTCCTACTCTCTATATGCTGCATATTTTGACATAGTACCACCATTGAACTCCATATATAAGACTCTGGACATTAACTAAAAGTGCTTAATAATACTATTTAGTCCTTTTGTCATGTTCTATGTGAGGTCAAGCCCACCAATCAGTCCTTCGGATGAAAAGACCAGCAGAAGAAACATATAAACTTTAGTTGCATGAAAGAACAATAATCCAAGAATTAAGTGAAACAAGTACTCTGTGTACTCCTTCACTAATCATGTGCCTCTGCAGAAAAATTAACAATTAGTACTGACGCTTGTTGAAGATGAAAATAGAACCACTAAATTTATATTGCTCTCCCCTGTGTTCTCTCTTTGTGTGCATTTTAAAATTCAATTTTTTTGTTTCTGTTCCCTGGCATGAACTACATAGGGCATCGATATTTTTAGACTGAGTTGCCATTACAATAAATCATTTCAAGGATTTTCAAATCCAAAAGGAAGAAGTATTTGAAATCTGTTAGGCCAAGGAGACACCTACTACATAATTCATTATTCAATGTAGACCAAGTCTAGACATACATCAAAACTAAGACAAAAACTCAAGCAGCAAAGATACAGTTTTGTTTGAGAAAAGAATTGTCCTCCAAGACCTTCTGGTGTCTTTCTGCCCAGAGTTCTCTGGGGTCCTAATACTATGGATGCAGATTATTTAACTGGTAGTGAATGAATGCCAGAAACACCTAAATTTACATGTGCTAAAAATTAGCTCAGATGAAGATTTCTAAATTTAGGTGAGGTCAAGCCCACCAATCAGTCCTTGAGATGAAAGGACTAGCAGATGAAACAACAGGGAAAAAAAAGCCGGTCACCTTTCATTCTGTTCCTTTCAATCTTGCAAGTATGATTGGAACAAGAATTTTCTCTCCCCAGAAAAGTTGTTAATTTCTCCTGCAGTAAGAATCTCTTTGGCCTTTCAGATATATTTCTGGCTTTCTGCCAAAGGCAACAAGGAAAACAAGATTTCTGTACATCGAGTTCACATCTTCTTCATTCTCTCATTTTCATCTTCCCAGTGTCCTCTTGATGTTGTTGTGTCTTTAAGAGATCCGCAGAATCACCAGGGGTATGGTGCTCTTTCTTCTCCATCTGCTGAACCATCTGCATTATTCTTCTTTCCTCCTTATTCTGTTGTTTCTTCTTTCTCATCATCCTCGAGTGACTATTCTTGTTTTGCCTCCTTAATATATAAATTCTTTACTTTTCACTTACCCCCCAGAACAAATGAATTGAGGTGATTTTGCAGAAGAATAGAGATGAAGTAGAAAGGAACACATGATTATGATCCAGCAGATCAGTTAAATGATAAAAGCCTTTACTACAACAACTGTGGTAAATTGGCCTGAGATTTTGATTATCTATTTTCAGAAAAGATGGAGCACAACTTGAAAAGACAGAGAAATGCTTGTCGCTTTTAACCACTGACCTCTTGTCTTGTTGGTGACATTATCCTGTAAAAAGATCCTGGTTCAAGGTCTGGTTTCAAATTTGAAAATTGCTGTTTTCTAACTAATTTAGAAGTCTCAAGCTTATCATTACTTGTAAATTTACAGCTGTTCCATCCATCATCAACTTACTAATAAGCAGTTGTGTAACTCTCAGGAGCCTGCCATAAGAAATAAGAGCAGTCAGTAGCTGCTGCAGCTGGAATCCCATTCCACCTCAGGAGCTTCTTAACAACATTCTCAGATGTGTAAATGATCCATTAGTAACCAGAGGGAATTGCTACAAGCATAAAAAGCTACCATCAAGGAATGAGATGAACCTTTCCCGTTGTGATGAGAAACTGCTGGGACAGAGAATCCCTTGACACCAAATCAGCACTGCACAGGTCAGGAGAAGCAAATTTGCAAACAATTATCAAAGACAGTTATCAAAAGCCACTGAACTTTGATGAAGGGTTGTTCTCTTGTATGAGAAGCTTCATGGGATCTGTCCTATCTGTTTTTTCTTCTAAATCTTAGAGTCCTTATGACATCTCAGTTGTTGCTTTTACTGCAGAATAACCATTCAATCCAGCACATGAGCCGTGGTAGCTTCCTTTTGAATTTCTTTTTCTGGCCTGGCTCAAAGCCTATTTGATCTTCCTGTTGTCCTTAATGCATTTAGTCATTTCCCTTCTTCTTGGCAGTCAGCTTCTCCCTGGCCCCCATGATTGTTCTTCACTGCTCATTTCTCTAACTGCTCTGTCAGCAGCTCCACTGGCAGCTCTGTTTCCTCATTATCAACCATTACGCCAGGACTCCCCCTTTTCCACGTCTACTTCTTCATCTATTTATATAGATTTTTGTCTGCCATGACCAGACTAACTACTTAGAATTTACATATCTGTGCTCTAGAACTTTTAGAGTTATGGTCTCATTCATATTCTTCTCCTGCAGAATATCTCATCTAGAAAATTTTGTCCATGAAGTCCAGTATAATCAAAGCAAGTTATCTACACTCCTTCCTTTAATATACACATCCCTCTATATGTTCTGCAATGACCATTTTCTCTAATGTATCCATAGTATAATTCCAACATTTCTTCTTGCTTTCCAGTCATACATCTCACAGCCATTGCCAGCCTCTTTTTCAAAATGTACATTCCTTGACAATTTCTTATAAGTTCTTACTCTTTTTTTCACCCTTATTCACTGTCCCCATGCTAGCTTCTTGAGTTCATAGACACATTGTTGGAAAATCAAACTAACTGAAGAAAAGAGGAGGAAAAACCATAACCATTTAATAAGTTCTTCTCCTGGGTAATTGTATGACCTCACTGTCATGCTTTCCTCTCCCCTCATGACTTTCTGGCTTGTGATACATAGAGTATAAATGACATACTCTTTAATTTTTTTTTTTGTGAGAATCCTCGAAAATTCCTAGCCACATAATAGATAAAAATGATAAAAGTAATTTTTCTGGTTTAACATTAAAAGACAAAACTATTTTTAGAGACTCATACGAAAGTTCAGAATTAATTGGTAGAATTGTTGGCTGAGGTTGCACCTATGCTATGTAATGGTTATTCCTCTGCAGATCCATCTAAAACAGTTATAAATTCTTAAGGACAATCACCATAAGGAGGAAAAAAAACCCAAACAAAAATCCCACTCTTTTTTCTTTGAGAAGACACAGACATAGTCAGATCATATCACTTGATCTTGTCTGGTTGTTATTCTGGTTGGTTGCAATACCCAGGACTGCACTTTCACTTCCTAAACATTCTTCCAGGGGCAGAAATCTGTTGATGACTCAACATCACCTCCAGAAACTACAGCCATTGTTCTCTGAGGGGTTTAGTTCCTTTTCTTCTTCTTTTTAGTTAGAATATTGCAATGTGTTTTTAATCTCTATGCCTAACTGGTCCAACAACAATGTTAACAAATATTGCTTTTCAAGCATGAAAAGTAAACATCTGTGATAAAAAAAGAATTTTCTGGTATCTAGACTGTTTCAAGTGCCATTGTTTTACAAGTCTACACTTTTTTTGGTTGTTCTTTTATTTATTGAGTACATAAATTACAGAGGCATCTTTAGCACCGAGTAAATATACAATGTGTTGAGAAATCTAGGTATGATTGATTTGACTAGATGTTAGTGACTGCTTCTGAACCAGCTGCATGGCTCCTGTCACAGAGTGCAAAGTAGTCATGTCACTATTAAGTTCATCATAAACTGGATATCTGAAACAGATCAAAGCAATGTGCCCTTTTCCTCTAGATATAAAAGAGGCATGGAGACATTATTTCTGATGTAGACCGCTGTGATATACACATTACATTTACTGATAAAAATCTTCTCTTTATAATTTAACCCTTTATTGTCACTGTGGACCTAACTGTTGGCCAGCAACAACTCTATAGATACAGATTATTGTCACTTCTTCCAAGACCTTATTTTCTGAATAAAGACCTTTCAAGAAAACCAGATGACTGATCAAATGAAAGAAGAGCAGTCACTGTTTAACTTCACTTTGACCCAAATTCACTCCATAATTATGACATAAAATTTAACCAAACCATGGATTCTCCAAAAGCCACTATTAAGCAGCCATAGGACAACTGTTTCCAGAATCAGAGGACAGAGGGAGAGCTAGATGTACCTGTTTTCCTTTTCCTTGGCAAAACTCACCTTTCTGCTTCACAACCCAGTATCACTACCGACTCAGATCTCAGAAATATATGCTATCCAGGCAGGAGGACTTTTTTTTAATCTCTCATCTGTAAGTAATTCCCAAAGATGAATTCCCAATAGCCATGTAAGCATGAATCATAAGTGATTCTGTCATTCTGTCATGAATTACATTCTATATGTTCAACCAAAACCCAAGTAACCTCTGAAATTGAATAAAAGAATTGCTTGTAGGAGAATTCAGACACATTCTTGTGGTAGGTCTTCCTGAAATGATGTCCAGGTTGCCTAGAAGGGCAGTATTGGTTGAAGGATAAGGCAAACTTTCTTCATCAATTATCATGGAAAGTCTATCTATTGTAGACTCCAAAAGCTGGCAACTACCAAGCAGAATTTCTAGAGGTGATTTGCCACTGCACATGCTTAAATCCCTTATCTTTAAATCCCTAAAATATTTATATGTTCTGCTTTTCTTTCCATCACTACATTCACCTTGACATCCCATATAGTAGTGATTTAATGTAGATGCAGTTTGAGTTGAAAATACAGTAAATCATGTTACTGCTCTGAAACTTGCTCAAAAAAGCATGTCTGTTCCACAGACCTAGGGGATTTTTAAAAGAATTTGAAAGGACCTTCTTCTCTGCCATGGTTTATTTCATTCATTTTACCAGAATAGTGGGGTTAATGATGTCTTCTTGAAATGGGGAACAGATGGAGATAGGCTGTCCATGCCATGCCAGAAAAAAAAAAAAAAGAAAAAAAAAAGAAAAAGAAATAAAAATAAGTGGTTTAGTTGTAAAAGTAAACATCCTCATGTGCCTCTTCTAGCTGCATGAGGAGCATCCAGCTTCACAAATTATTTTTTTGTGTAATGAAATAAGTGTAAGAAAGCTAATCAATTCCATCAATGCAGTGGAAAAGAGAAGAGGATTTTGAGTGAAAATCCATGAAAAATATCATATAACATAAAATTGAAGGAATTCTGCTTATGGTGCTAAGTACCTTGCTCTTCAGAGTTCAGACACATACACATAGGTAGTTCTGAATGATCTTGTTTTCAAAGTCTGCTTATCAGCTTCTCTGTTGTTACTGAAGTCTCCATTTTTAAAGCTTGCTCTTCTGAAAACTCAATGAAGTCCTAAAAATGAATCTCAGAATCTAGTTCTTGACATCTGGTTCAAGATGTCGTGCTTTTGATTGATATCTAGCTCACAGGGAGATTCATTTGACAACACAACACACATTCTCTGAAGGTCCTGTACAATTTTCAAAGAGCAAAACATGTTTTCAAAATTATCTTAGCAATTTGGCACGTAATTTCCATTAAAATGAATATGAGTGGGATGTCCAAATGATGTGGCATAGAGTTGCAGGGCACTTATTTTCTTGGTCTCTTTTATTACAGGCAAGAATATCATACAGTTCTATCCATCAACATATTAAAAATAGGCACATTTCATGTCACCACAATCTCATTAAAGTTATCATAAAATCTCACTGTGCTAGCAGTTGAAAATTTTTCATGCCTAACCTAACCATTTCATATTCACCTATTCTGTGTTCTGTCCACCTTTCTTTATAGCTTGTTTCTATTCTCATGATATGCTTAAATAAGAACATCTATTTGGACATATAGGAGAAATTTTAGACAAATTAGGAAAAAAAATCACATCCAAACCATGTATTTTATGGGCCTCAATCCTTGGTTGGAAACACAGTGACTGTGGAAGCTGAAAGCTTAAGTTTTTTTCCAGAAAAAAAAGAAAGTATGAGTGAAGTTTTTCAAAAAACCATTTCCATTGTTTTAATCAAAACCCAGTTTATTCTTCCCTCTTAAAGTACAGTATCCTCATGGAATAAAAAGCAACGCCCTTCTTCAGGCATCACCTACATTACTAGTAATTCTGCAGATTAAGCAAGCTCTGTGTCATTGTTTGGGGCCATTGCGACATCTAGTTTTGTATTCCTAAAGGGAACAAGAAAACTTGATTCTTGAAAACACTCATAATCACTCAAGTCACACTTACGACCCTCCACAGTGAAATACTTTATACTCTATGTGAGTATTCAAGAAGGAGAGGGAGAGTTAGAGAAATTCAGTACTATGTGGCACATTTTTTATGAAATTTGGAAAACACTTGAACTAATGGATTTATTATATTTGGTGTTATGACTCCCATAAGATGATTTATTTAGTAATTTTGAGTACCTTAAACGTGGATCCTTTTGAAACCTGGTAATCTATTAAATGATCTGTCTGGTAAGAGCTAAATGCCATCCTAATTTCAATCTTTTAAAAGGGTAGAAAATTCAAAAGTAGGGTAGAAAATTCAAAAATAGTTTTATTTCTGGAAGTTTTGTGAAAATGTGGAGTGTATTAGAAAAGAGGAGAGAATCCTTGTGAAAGAAAGGCAGACAGAACTTAGCTGTTCCCCAACCCTTTTGGAAGTAGCTGTAGGTCTGGTTGTGCAGAGTTTCATCCAGCTAGGCTGACCAGACATGTCTGTGGGTCAGGACTAATCGCTCTGTGTATGTAAGTCTAGAACAGGCTGTGCTGGAGGTGGACTAACCCCCCTGTGCTTCTTGCCTTTTTGGATTGGAGCCTTCATATTCCATATAAATGGTCTCATTCCTGTCTTGAGGAAGAATGTAAATCCATAGGAGATCAGACATCTACTGCTTACGAAGCAACAAAAGAATCCTAGTATGAGGTCTGAAATACATTAATCACTCCTACTAATGATCAAGAGTAGGTCACTAGATAGACTTGATGGTCTAATGGTATTTCCCATTTTAAATAATAGGATTAACATAAAGTGACTGTATGGACCTTGGTTAGCCGCTGATGCTATCATTAACTAGAGAAGACAAAATAAAAGTCCCAAGAATTCAGGAGATACCTAAATTTTGAGTTACTCAGCATCAGGGATAGATTACTCAGGTTATAAATATATTCAGAAACCCAAATTACCGCAAGAATTTGCCACATATATATATTTTAAAATTAAACTTGATTTTTCCACTTTCAATGGTTTTGGTCATTATTGCATAGTTAGGTGAAAGACCCTTTACATGTAGACATTGAACCATCATTGATAGTCCCAGAAAACTTGCTTCCTTACGGCCTTCTTTTAGGCTGACACCCTGTAAATAGCAAAGACATTATTCCTTTTCAAATAAGAAATCCTGGAGAGAGATCATGCAAATATGGAATCAAGAGAAGGAATCTGCATTTTAATGATAATGTCAGTAGCTGCTATAAGCAATTCTCTCAACATGTTTTTCATACTATGATAAAGACTGAATACTGTGCATTTAGGTCATTGCCAGAAATCTTTTCAGAAAATACTATCTGCTTAGAGAAATCCAGTAGCTACTGCTGCCAGTTTACCTTTTGAAAAAGAAAGGAAAATTTGAAAGCCTGTGTCTACTTGTTCACTCTCCAGTTCACAAGTGATCCCAGCTTTCAAAGTTTCATCTTCTACAGAAAGGGGCAATTTCCCAGAAATGCCTATCATTTCTGTATCTGGTCAAAAAAAAAAAAAAAAAAAAAGATCCTCATGATATAAAGATAACTATGTTTGCTGAGTTTGAATTTGGTTCACATAATAATTATAAGGCATTTTTTTTTAATTTGCCCTTTCACGCCATTGTGTAGCATGCAAAAAAGAAAGCAGATTATACTATACTGAGCTGAGTTATCATTCAGATAAAAACACCAAGGAAATTGACTGGAAACATTCTTCTGTGTGGTTACATCACTGACGTCAATTCAGAAGTTCTGTGTATTTCAAGAACAGATGTCAGTTTTCAAATGTTTTGTATTATTAATAAATTGGCTTTTGACCTGAGTAATGTGATAGCTGTACTTTGGCTGTAAATACAATTACTTATGGCAAAACAACTGCAAATTTCCAGCTCAGAGATGTGTTGACTTACGGAAATGCATGACAAAAAAAAAAAAAAAAAAGGGCAGAGACCAAAATTATATTTTGAATAATTATTTTTAACCAACATGGTGAGAAGTATATGACTGGATATGCTGAGATAAAATGAATGAAATCTTAGGGATTTCTCATTTTATCTTACATATTTTCATTTCAAATCTGATCAGTATGCTAAAAAAAAAAACCAAACCACAAACTAAAGAAACTTAACAAAACTCCAAAACTTCAAACCTGAAACGATCCAGTCTAGAAATGTCATTCTCTAACCAAATGCTTTGTCTTGGAGAGCTGAAGTAATGCTGCTTTCCTGTCACTCTTTCAGGTGAGTTGTCCTTTTCCAAAGATTTTAAGGTAGTATTTAGTTGGCGCAGAAAGATGTAGCTGCAACAGCAGAAGGATCTGTGATCAGTTCAGTCAAGGGCTCTGGATCAGGCTCACAAAGCCTTACTGAAATATATCAGTCCCGTCTTGTAGACTTGCAAGGTGAAATATGGATTAAAGTGAGGGACAAAGTCCAAAACCAGTGTAAAGAAATTCAGCACTCGGTGCCAAAATCTGAATGGATCAAAATTGCCCTAATTCCATGCCTGCCATCTCAAAATCAAGTGATTCTAAAAATCTATTGCTATAACTTTATGTTAAGGTCTAAGTGACGCTGGCACCTCTCTACCAGCTGTCAGTCTTTCAAAATGTAGTTACTCAGTGCTTAATTCTATTTTGTGCCTTGGACCCTTGTTGGGTAGATTATCTGTTCTTAGATTTGATGCTGCAGATGAAAAAACTGCCTCCTGAGTTCATTTGCCTTACAGTCATTATACCAGTTCTGAAGATTTGTATGGATGGGAACAAAACAGTGAGTGAATTTGCACCCTCCTGCTGAGATATTGCTTTTCCACAGTAGACTTGGCTCTTACAAAAATTTTATCCTGGAAGATGATGAATCTGTTGGTTTTGGGAGCTTTGATGTCCTCCTTTTTTCTTTCTTCAGTGACTTCACAAGGGACTATCAGAGAAATGAACCAAATGTTTGCTGAGAAAAGACATTATTCTTAAAGCAATTACGTATCTAGATTAAATGTTCTAAATACAATTAGTAGATCTACTACAAATATTTCACTAAAAATGTTTTTCTTTGAAAATAGCTGCTTCAAGAAGATATGTTCATGGACCTATGCTTTACAATTCTTTTCTAATTTTTCTTTTTGTGGGTGGGTATTTTGTTTCCTATTGAAAGAAAACAAAGCAAAAATACAGAAAAACTGAAGCCAGATAAATCAATAGGAAAGGAATAGGAAAATCTTTGTACATCTGGCTAAAATGTGTTAGCACAGAATTTCAGAATTTTTCTGTATCTTTCTTGTCCCAGAGACAATTCTCTTTGTGCCAGCTCCACTTTAGGAGAAAAGTAAGGAGTAGAGATTCCTAAACTCAAGCAGATACTGATAGGACAGATAGCTTGAGGATTGCAACAGGCTACTAGAATATTACAATCTTTTAAGGGCATCAGCTCATTGTTACTGGATATCTCAGTTCAAACTCTAAATCCAGATTCACCACCCACTGAAGATTATTTACTCTGATTAATTCTGGAGGAGCTGAAACTCTTGAGGTGGCTGAGGACCCAGCTTGATTCCAAAGTATCCTGAACACCTTGCACTACATCCTTATTATGCTCAATGCCTGAACCGCTGCGTGACAGACAAACACTTGATGGAGGCACAGAGACTACACTTACACCATCAAATGCATAGGCAGAAGACAGTTCAAAATGCATTACAAATTCAGGCTTTATACATAAGAAAAGCCACTTT
The DNA here is from genome assembly GCF_000738735.6 of Corvus cornix cornix. Classification (NCBI taxonomy): domain Eukaryota; kingdom Metazoa; phylum Chordata; class Aves; order Passeriformes; family Corvidae; genus Corvus; species Corvus cornix. Next base: position 9,495,233 of record NC_047057.1, on the reverse strand, counting down.
AGAATAAAACTGACTGTGGAAGGTACTATAGAAGTGTAATGTCGGGTTTTTTTTCCTGAATCTTTTCCTTGGTCCATGACCAGGTGTGGACTTTCCTTAACCGTGTATCCACAAGGTCTCCCACACACAGAACAGAGGGATTTGTAAACTATGAAGAATATATCAGCAGCTCCATTAGTGGAACTCTTTATAACTGAATTCATAGAAAACAACAAGAGGAAAGTTGTGGTTTTTCTGTTTGTTTGTTTGTTTTGTTTTGTTTGGAAGTTTTTGGTGTCTTTTGGAAACTCTACATCTGGTCTTCACAAACTCTTGCAAAAGGTGCCAGGAAGTATTAAAGGTAAAAAAACATTAGAGAGTTAAAAGCTTGGAGTGCCATTTGGACCTTATTTCAGTAGAAATGTTATCTTATTTATATGGAGAAGAAATTAATAATGACAATGCATAATATGTATCAACCCTTGGAAAATCCCTTTTCAGGGTATATGAAACTGACATTGATTAAAGGAGAAATCCCACGTGTTTTTGTCCTGTTCTAAATTATTCAGGTCCTGGCAAGACAGCGTTTCATGCACATCCAAAAATAAATAAATCTTTGAAAAACAACTAATTTTCGAATGCTGGATTTTGAAGGAGGAAAAGAGAAATTGTATGTCCATCCACAAAAATTAGGAAAATTAATTTATTGTTGGTTGGGAGAAGATTTGTTCCTTTCTGGAAAACAGAAGGATTTGCCTTGTTATCTTAATAAATTCCAAACCTTGGGAAATGTCAGAATCACAGAGGGCTGCACTCTTCTGTTTAAATCAGTTTTAACTCTCCTGCCTGGACTACCTTTACAGAATTCAATAATTCATATTTTTAAGAACCCAGTCCTTTCCACTGAGGAACGATAAAGATTCATAGGAGTCAGACACTAGGTAGACCGAAAGCCATTTACCTTAAAGCTGGACTAAAGGTTACACTTTTTTGATTACCCTGACCTACAGTTCCCCAGGAGAGTTCTCTCACTGTCTTAGGTTCAACTCATAGCTTTGATTTTTCTCATTATTTTAATTTTACAACATTCTCAGCACTTCACCTCTTCAAGGTGTTTTAAAGAATATTAATGAATAAATAGCATGGCATTACAAATTGCTGCAATCAGTGTAACACTTCATAGCTCCAAATAGGATTGTGATTCCCCTTAATAGATGATCACCTTCCCTGCCCCACCCCCAGTCTAACAGGGCATCAGACAGAGGGTAGCACTACTATTGTGTGGTCAGTGAAAAGTTTATATATGGGCAATGGACATGAAATTATGTGATGTTTTGCCAAAGATCCTACAGGATATCTGTTGCTGAAACATATTGCTCAGGATTAATCTGAGTACACAGCGTAGCCTGTGCTACTGTAAAAGTGTACAGCTGTCTCTTATACTTAGAACACAGAAGCAGACATTTTGGGGGTGAATGCCATCTCATCCTAAAAGAAGACATTAAACATAACGTAGAAAATGTCTAAACCCACCACTTTGATCCAGGCAGAAAGCCAAGTATTGAGTTTAACAACAGACAGAATACAGACAAAAAATTAGGGAAAATGGATCCCACCTCCTGCTTTTATATTACAAACTGCTCAGCTTTTCTTTGGCTCTTTTTTAAAATTCCCATTTTAAAGATGAGAAATTGGAGAGAAAAAAAAGGAAAAAAAAAACCCAAGAAAAGAAATAATATGGATGCTATTGCAACTTCTTTGTAGACAAGAAATTATTTGAATGAGTTCAAGAATCCTGACTGAGCAGTGAAAAGGCAGAATTAGATATCTCACAAAGTAATAAAATCAGCTATATGGCATTGGGACCTTTTGCATGGCATGTCTTTTCCTTTTCTAGAAATACACCCCTATGTTCTCAGCGCCTCAGTCCTCTACACAAGGTTTTGGCTTCCTCATATACCATCTCCTTGCACTTTCCTTGGGCAATCAGTGTTATATTTGTAATGGCATCAGTGTTCAACTATGGTCCAGGTATTTTTCAGTCATTCAAAGATCTCTGCAGTGGGAAAATGTGTTCCTTTAAATAACAAGTCCCTTCAAGGAAAAAAAAGACTCAGTTCCTATAAAACACCTGTCACCTCCAACACCATTAACCCTCTCTTGCTCCACAGTTCCCTGTTAAAACCACAGTCTCATTCTGCCTCATAAAGCTGCTGTTTATCTTGCTATTTCCCATCTCTTTCTTTCTGTGTTTTGAAAGTTTAAATAAAGTTGACGTCTTTGGACTGCAGGCTGTTGAGGACGGCTTCCAGTTAAAGCATTACATTGCACAAGCTGTGACATTCCAGAATACCCCTTTACGACTGATTTCACAGAGCAGAGTAATAACAGAGTGCTATTACCTGGAACCTCTTCATTTTCTTTTTTCAGACTTGAAGGAATAGATTGTGATAGCAGCTGATAGCACAAAAAAAGGAGGTAAATTCCCAAGTACTTCACACAAACTGTGCCTCTTGCTGTGTAGAATTGTTCTGACATAGGTGTTGTCAGGCTGCTGGCGGGAAGACCCTGCAAAACATCTCCCAGGACTTCTTCTCTGACAACCTGACACTGCGTAGTGCTTTACTCTACTCAGATCAGCTTTGGACTCTGTATATGACTATGGAATATGGGACTTTGAGAAAAAAAGAAGCCGTAGGCAACTTCCAGACATGTGGGCACTGTGGCTGCATGGAGAGTCCTAATGACCAAATATTCAGGATTCTGAAGGTTTTCCTTTGTTTAGTTTTCAATTAAGTAATTGATTTTAAGAATAAACATGAAAAAGCATTTATTCCAATGGATGTTAAATTTTGGAAGACTCTAGAACAAATGCTTTTCTTTAAAAAAAAACAACTTAGGAATTCAATGGAAACCTGCATGGTTCCTGGCAGAGAAGCAAGCTTCAGAGCTAAGCTTTACTCACAACTCAAATCAAACCAAATGCTCAGCCTTTCTAACTCTGAGAAAACTTTGGCTAAGTTTCTATTATGTTTTGCCAAAGATGTAGAATACCTGAATTTTTTTTAACGAAAGATGTTTTTCCAAGACAACAGAAGTCAAAATTCTGTCCATATGTCATGGCTGAACATCACCCAATTTTCCTTTCTCGTCTTCATGCTCTTTACAGCATAAATGGTTAACATTAGAAGCAGCTGCAAACTAAAGTGTGTGTATCTAAGCACTGGTTTATTGAATTTGCATTTTAAAAACCCACAGTCAATTTGAATTCAAAATATGCAGTAAAGCAATCAAATGATCCTTTTAGCTTTCTTCTCCTCAGTCAAAAAACTGCACACATAGAAAACCAACAGCCTAGTGTTAAAAACTGATTTTATTTTTTTCTTCCCAGAGCTTATGGGAAGTTTCAATGCCTTTGCAGCCTGGTAATCTGAAATGAGAAAGCCAAAGGACTGCTGAGCTGTTATTTCAAAATCAAAATCACGAATAAGAGTCATGAGTGCTGGTGCAGCCAAGCATAGACTTCAACAAAGTTGTAAAGATTTATACTGAGAGGGGCTGTCTTCCTGTTTAACTGGATCATCGTCAGATAAACTGTCAAGCTATTGTTTTCTTTACATATCCATCTTTCCTTTTATACCCTCTGGCATAAACACCGAGTTCGCAGAGTCACCAGGGCACTGTTTTGGATGAGGGATGTTTCCACTTTTGATGACTGACTCCTCTTCTCTTGATACCAGTACCATGCTGACATTGCTGGAGGATTAAGGCAGAAACTGTTAGTGTGGATTTCACTTATTAATGGCTTTTTGGCTTTTATATCAAGACTGAAGTACTTGGTGCAAATGAGATGCCACTCACAATTTTGTGACTTGCATTTTCTTCCAGGAGTGATGTCTCCAGAAGCTAAGTTGCTGAGGTGCAGCTTTCCAAATCCTGCCTTGTGGCAACCCAAGTCAGTGATTTTCAGCAAGAAAAACTTGCTTGTGAGCCAGCACCCAGTCTGGGATGTGGCTGGTCTGCTCATGCAGAGTCCCAGCCTGTACCAGGCTCAGAGCAGCTCACAGCTCTCATAAACACGCACTGCCTTTTGCTTGGAGCAAACAGCACATCAGTGTGGATGTCACACTGGAAGTATTTATTCCTGTCTTACACATCTGAAGCGACTTAGCTGAGCTGTCTGCTTAACCTTTTCTGCTCATAATACCTGGGGGAGGTGAATGGACGTAGTCTGTGCCATAATGGTTTAATATCATCTCTCAGCTCTTTTTGTCTTTTTAGGCAGACTCTTAACTTCAGCCTCAGGCCCAAACAGTGCTGCTAGGGAGAGTCCTGCAAGTGTTCACAATTGCTGTACATATTTCCAGCACAAAGATAAAGTAGCCCTGAGCATCCTGTCTGTAGATGAAAGTAGGCAAGCCCTGTGGGCAGGGAATGCATTGTCTCAGCATGGAGTGTGAAATGGGAAACTACATTCCTATAAAAAAGTATGAGAAAATAATAATAAAAAAGAGCAGTAATTAACTGTGTAGAAATGCTAACAAATTCTCAGAGAGATACATTTTATCCCAGATGAGTTGTGAATATGAACTGGGAGTGTGACCCATAAATTTTAAAGCCAGAGCTCTTATTATAAACTTTTGGGTCAGTCACCTGCCTTACCTAGGCTGCACTTGTGCAACACTGTCATGCATATTCACATGGTTGGGTTTGGGCCCATTCTTTTAGACTGCTTCTCTTGTTTCTTCCCTTAAGCTGATTGTAATTAGAAATGGGATCAAGGCTCTGAAGTAGAAAGTTGAAGTAAATATAATGTACCCCACATCCACAGGACTTTGCAATCAGCATTTGCAGATGGATCCATCCACCAGCCCCATTTTTAAATTCAGTCTAACTTCAGAGAGTAACTAGAAAATTGTCCCACATTAGGAATTGGGCTGGTGCTACATGCCTTGTGAAACAGCTTTATCCCTGCAGTCCCACTGTGGAGGTGTACCTTCAGCCAAGGCTGTACCCTGTAGTGAGCCACAGATAATGGCTTAGGGAAGTTTGCCTCTAATCTAAGAATTTTTAATTATTTGTTTTAATGTGCAAGCTTTTGCCTGAACTAGTCTCACCATTGAATTCTTACTTCCTATTCACCACAATTAAAAGGGGAAAATGTTTGTGGTCTTGAGACCCAGACTAACTGCTTCTGGCCTACGGGAACCCTGAAGTGCCTTGGGTTATATTAGGAGGATGCTGAAGAGACTGGGACCTCCTCTGCTGCTCTACACAGCTGGCATTTTGGTTACAGACAGGATGTGACCTTCATGTTGGAGAATTTTCCTCCTTTCTAATCTGCATGAAGCAGTTGTCTTCTGATACATCCCATAGCAACCACTCCAGCCCAAACTGGAATGATAAAAGCTGGTTTTATGAAACTGAAGAAGTTACTGATGTTATGGACAAAGCAGCATCCCATAAACACTGACATTTGTTGGTAATGGCTCTTGATAGCTTAGCCCTTCCCAAATCTCACACCTGTCATTTCTAAGTCCTGCACAGGTACTTTTTCACTGTTAGGAGCAGTTCTCTACACTGTTATAATTGAGAAAATGTAGTAGCCATGTCATAAACCTGTCAGCATAGATGTAAACCAGGAAGGACACAAAGATCTCATCCAAAAGAGAGGAGAAAAATAAAATTTCAAATCTGCACAGTTTAGATTAAACAATATTATTTTGAAAAAGTGCTCAAAAGCACTAAGCTAGTGCAAGGATAATAAATATGTTTTTATTACATACATGTGTCTTTTTTTTTTTCTCTCTGTCAACAGGAGAAAATACCAGGATAGGACTGGAAATGAGAATGAAGATTAACCCTACACAACAGTTCCCTAAGTAATCTAAAAAGGAATAAAATTTTAACAAGACAGGCAGAATTTACAGCCTGGCCTAGGAAGACAACAACGGAGGAAAAGGTATTGACACATCCCACAAGATGTAGGCTGTTACTGGCAGGACCATCACGTAACAAATTAGCAGTGACTGTCCTTCTGAAGAGATGTCCAGGGAAGTTGGACAACTCATAACTCTGTTACCACAGTCCTTTCTGGCTTTAACGCAATATCATGTTGGAGTTTTGGTTTGACTTTTGGGGTCTTTGAAGGTTTTTTTTTGTTCTTAACAAAGAATGGTCCTTCTCTAGTGTGTGTTGGAAACAGTGAGCAGCAAAGCTCATCCTGATCTTTGGTAAGTTCTGCAAGGACGAAGGAGACCCACTTAAGTCCCCATGGTGACTATGAACCCTTTTGTTGTTATTTTACCATAAGGAGAATATTGGCAAACTGATGTTTAAAACACTCCATGTCCAAACTGATGTGATACTTGATGCCACACTTGATGAAGCTCTGGCATTTTCAAGGGAATGCAAAGGGCCAGCTACCAAAGGAATGATAAAATGCTGAAGTTGAAGCAATGATCTCAAAAGTGTATAAAAGAATAAGAGTTTAATTCCTTTAAATTATTATTATTTCCTCAGAGCATAAACTTTTAAGAAGGGGGAGTGCTCTGACTTCAATGTCTCCTCTGCAAGAACATGCAGTCCTCAAAGAGAAAGAAGCAAATTATGCACTTTAAAGCTATTCCTGTGTCTAATGCAAGAATTTTAGTTTAGATAATTCAACATGAGATGCTCACGCACCCTAAGTTTGCAAGCTACTTATCTCATACATTCATTATTTATTTTTATATTGTTATGACTTTCTTGTTTCTGTCTCATATTTGTGTCTTCCTTGAACTTTAAACAAAGCCTCTCTCCACTTTACATGATTTTACATGGAGAGCAAGATGAGTATCGGGGCACAGATATGAGTAAGAAAAATGTATCATTAACCCATTTTCACAGATCTCAGTAACAAAAAAGAGTCACCAATAAAAAAGAAAATCACATATGTCTTACATCACCCCGCATTCATCTTCCTGGCACAGATTGTAAATGCTGCCCTGTGGTTATGAATTATATTAATTTTTTTGCTAAAAAAGTGTTCTGAGAAGCTTCATGAGTCACCGTACAGTTTCTGGTGATTGCTGGGGCATATGTTTTTGTGACAGGAAACACTTAAACTACCAAACACAGCTGTTTAAAAAAACGGTATAAAACGTGCAGGTGCATGAAGAGAAAAAAGAAGAAAAGAAATCCTCTCCCCACCCCCAAAAGTTATATTTTTGTAGAAAAATAAGAAGAAAATGGACTTGCAAAGCTAAGAAACCAAGTTACTTAACAATAGAGAATCTCAAATTTAGTTCATAATTTTTTTATAAATAAAAACCACTTTGTTTTTATTGGACTAAAGTACTGAACCAGCACTTAATGTGAGAATGAATTTAGCCTAGAAAACAGGACCTACTATTCTGCATAGACAAAAAAGGTCCAAACAAAGGTCCATGTTTTCAAGTTTATTATATGGGGGTTATTATCAGTCATTAGTGATTCACTTCAACAGAGGCTTAACACTATAAATTTCTTATTTATGAATGTGAAAGTTTACATTTCCTGAACAGTCTTCTCTGGTCACTTGGTGGGGGGTCAGACAGACACTTTAGGGTATGACATGGAATAGCTCTCTGATACCATGACCAGTTAGCAACTCCAAGAAGGTCCACTGATGCTCTTAAAAAGCATACCCACATCCATCCTTTCATCTTCCACTGGATCAGGTGCTTGGAGCCCCACCCAACCTGGCTTTGAACACTTCCAGGGATGGGGCATCCACGACCTCTCTGGGAAACTTGTTCCAGTTTCTCCCCACCCTCCACCCTCATAGCACAGGATTTTACTGTACAGTTTTATAAATCCCTTTTCTAAAAACAAACTAACAAGCAAGAAAACTGGAAGAGTTACTTCATAGCCTTTACCTAGCAAGTCACAAACATGACAGCAGAGTTGTTGGATACGTCATCAACTTTCCTTACACTGCAGTCTAATTTCACTTATTATTTACCATCTTGCATTTGTGGATTACATCAGACCTCTGTACTTCATGCAAACTAAAATACATTTATTTCCTCAGATGCTTTAGAGGAAAGCAATTTGCTTTGGAAAGTGAAAGGAATATGACTGGAGTATTTTCTTTACAATCTTTGCAATAAGAATATGGACTTTTTACAAAGAACAAAGCTCACAGCATTTCATCTCAATTTTAGTAGTTATTTCATTTCCCTATGAAGGTTTGATGTGTCACCAAATGTCACATAAGTCCTGAGACAGGGTATGATTATGATTCAAATAGGTTTTTATTGATAATATTGCCATTTGTTGAAATAACTTTAAAAATTCTTGTAGAGAGCACACTTTGTCCTTTTTATTACTGTTTTTTTTGGCATCAGGAAAATGCAATTGAGAGCTTAAGGTATAATTCTTAAAGTAAGTATTTTATAACTTTTAAATTTTTTTAAAGAATAAATATATGTAACACTAAAAAAAGCTGTGAAGACAAAATTAGCAGACATATCTCAGGCATTAAATAACTTCTAAAAGGAGAATAACAGAATTCCCACTGTAGACAGCAATGTATTATTTGTTAAATACTTTTATTCAGTGAAATTATGTAAACACATACTTGGCTTCATGCATGTGCAGTGTTGCCCTCAGCAATATAGTGAAACAAGTGCTAAATTTAATTCAGAAGCTTCAGTTCTACGGTTTTCAGATAATTGCCTGCAAATATTGTTTGCTGGAGCAACCAGACGGCCTTACCAGAAACCTCAGAAAGCTTTTCCATAAATACCATTTTTCTTTCAGGACAAATGTTTCTTCAATTTCTGCCACCAGAAATAAAATAAGAACTTTGGCCTTTAACTGTTATAACATACTATTAGTAATACAAAAAGGGGAAAGAGACAGCCTGCTACATATATTCTACCTCTACCAATCACAGTTGTTGAGTCAAAAGCTGTTAATCTATTTGACATAGTTTTATCATCCACAGTAGTATACTCTCCAGCTTTACCCTGCTTCTGAGAGAAAAATATGAAAAAAAGAATACATAATTTTCTTCTAATATCCAAAATTTATAACTGTACAGACTTTAATTCATGATTTACTAATTGAAATATATTTAAAAAATACGTTCAGCAAGTGACCTTCCTTCTCAAGCTCTATCACGCTTTCTTAAGGTTAAGTCAACAACAGTGGAACCCAAGATGAAAGATAAATCACCTTTAAAAATATTAATCATGAATTGTAAGAAAATATGAGACAAAATATCAGTGAAGTAATTTAAAAAATATTCACATCATTTTATAGTCTGCATCTGGTTCTATTTCATATAAATGGAAGTTAAAGATCTACAACCTTTTGGTTAGTAACAGATGCTGTCATGAAGTTGATCATTTTTGCATAAGCAAAAGTGAAACAGAATAATTGCAGGCCACCCAATGCTTCCAAAGGCAGTTGCCTGGCACAGCCAGAGATTGCACTGGTCCATGAAGAACTATATCCAGGCACTCTAGACATACTTTTCAAATTTTATCATCTGTGGCTTTAATTATGAATTTCATCAGTCAGGTTTTCTTCTGGTGAATCAGTCAGGTTTTCTTCACCTCTTCAATGGTGAGCAATGCCTTCAGAGGCAGAGGCTGAGGGTAACTCTCTGCATGCAGAAATGTTTGAATGGTGCATGTAGGTGCTGCAAGCAGCACTGCTGAGGCTGCACTGCTGAGCACAGGGGATGAAGTCTGTGAGCAGCCTGTATGGGCCAGGGAGGATGAGAAATGAGTCAGTCATGCAGGCAACAGAGAACAATTGTCACTGTCCTAAATGACGCAAGGAAGCATATGGATGCCAACCTCACTGGATATCAGCATGAACCTCAGAGAGTCTGTGCTTGTGCACACTGTGCATCACCCACACAGAGTCTGGCATCTCATGGCTTTGAGTTCTTAAATGACTCTTGCTGCCATTAGCCTGGAGAAAGAGCAACTATCTTTTCTAGTCTGGTTAAGATTCCCCCCAAAGAATGGTTACTATCCTTAATTAAGTATGTCTGCTTTTTAGAAGTGGGTAATCCTTCAATCTGCTCTTTCAGTCTCTGCTCTTCAGAGGGAAATATTGAGCAGTCTTGAAAATACAGTGTTCCTTAGTGCATTATGATGCACAACAATGTCAGAAAAAAACCAAAACCAAAGCACACCAACCAACAAAAAACCCCAAACAAACAAACAAAAAAAGCAGCATAGGACAACTTTAAGTATTTAACTTTGGACAAACAGACCTTTAAGTTTTAAGTAGACAGTTCATTTATCACGAGCAACATTGTAAGAAGGAACTGAATTTCTGCCTACAATTTAAATACAACCTCCCTGGTACAGAATCATAGAATTTTTAAGGTTGGGAAAGACCACTAGGCTCATCAAGTCCAAGTGTTAATCCAGCATCTCCATGTTCACTACTAAGCCATGGCCACTCCCACATGTCTTTCAAATACCTCCAGGGATGGTGACTCAATCGCTCCCCGGGGCAGCCTGTTCCAATTGTTGGCAACCCTTTTGGGGTCGAAATTTTTCCCAATAACGATGTAAACCTCTTCTAGTACAACTTGAGGCCATTTCCCCTCCTTTTTCCACTTGCTACTAGGTAGAAAATACTGACCCCCACCATGCTACAACCTCTTTTCAGGTAGCTGTAGAGTCTGAACTATATGGAGAGAGCAATATACTACTGATTGAACCACTTTGTTTTTCTGATTTGATCAGATTTAAAGTAGCTATTTGGTTTGGCAAATCTGACTTTAATTTTACCAAAACTTAAAGCTGTGTCTGATAACCTATAAAACTATAGCTATTAAATTCTCTATAAAAGGAACTTTAATAAAAACTTCTATAGTTATTAGAGAAAGCTTATATCCAATATAGCACTCATTTCATATTGCACTTCAAAATGGACAAGCCGGGCTTTGTTTTGATACAGGTACATTATACACACTTCATAAACTTTGGGGAAAAAACACCAAAAGATAGTGCAAAAAGATACTAATATGAAAAAAGGACAAATATTGTGTTTCCTAATGGCAATCAATTCAATCATACATATTTTTTGCTACCTTTTAAAGGTTTATAATCTGGATGTTCTGGGTGGGTGGGCATGTTTAGCAGGGGACAAAAACCCAAACAAACTAACAAAACTATCCCACATTTAACTACTGCCATCCTCATCTGCACTGTTTTGGAACTTGATTCTCGGATCCATTGGATTGTGTAAATCAACTAAGTTGCAGGCAAAAGCCTCAGAGATGGTGAAGGCAGTCCAGGGTTAGTTACAGCAGGGCGAATACATCTAAGCTATAAAATAGAGCATTCCACACTATTCTGTTATTTTTAAATGGCTATTAAAGCTATTTAAAAAAAGAGCTCTCTAGTAACAGAATATCCATTTACATGAGACAACTTCTTCTGGAAGCAATAAAGGTGCCTATCTGCGCAGTGCCCAGGATAGGTTTTCATTCAGAAGAGGCCCATTTTCTATTTAAGGCATTTCACTCAAGTAGAGATTCTAAAAGATCAAATATCACACTCTAGGTTCTCCTTCATGCTTTGCAAAGGAGGCCTTACGTGCAAGCTGCTTTAAAGCACAGTTTTACTCATGTCATCTGCCAGAATAAAGCACAGTGGGCTCTTTGACCTTGGAAAGCAAAGCACACTGGCAGGTTGCTAGAAGCCTATGGGTAGCATCTAAAAGGCATAAAAATATTTATGCCTGTGTGCATACTTTCCCCTAAAATCTTAATACTTCAAAATCTTAGTTTAATACCTATATCCCCCAAGAGGTGTGGAAGCATTTGGAAGCTATTGTCTCTGACTTACACTTTTTCTCAGTGAAATTTTAGGCAGCTGACAGCTCAAATATTATGTATTTTGTTGAATTTCTTGCTGCTAATAAATGGAGACAGGGAAACAGATACACCAGTTTGCTCCACTTAGGCACACAGCTCTTCCCAACACACCCAGAGAATTATCAGGCAGTGCTGGCATTGCTCAGCAATCACCTCAGCCTGGTGGGCACCCTGGGGAGAGCAGGAGGCACTGCTCTGGTGCCAGACATGCCTTCTCTGCAGGATGTTCTAGTTGCAATTTACCTTCCTCTTGACCGTGTTACCCTCACGATTTTGGTTGCACAGCATGTCAGGTTTGAGAAAAGGAAACTTTATGAACTGGATCTCAGATCTCAGGATCTGAGAGTTAAAGCAATGTCCAGCTGAAATACAAGCAATCTGTCACCACTGTTCTTCCATGCTACTGCCTCAGCTACAGGGTTATGCAAAGTTGGATATCATCACAAGTGGTTATGGAATTTTTGGATGATCAATGTGCAACACATTTTCCAAGCCATAAAATAGTCTACAAAACCAAATCTGGGGTAAATAATACTTCCTATTCCTAATCCTAAATGCTTAGATTTCAGCACAATTGCTTTCCTTGTGGATGGTGAGGCTTTCCATTCACTGAAAATTCAGGATTTATTTTAAAGCTTGACACTGTATGACTTGCTAGATTAGAACTGGACATAAATATAAAAAATCAGAAAACTAAATTCAAGTGATTAATGATGTAAATATCCTTCTCAGAAATGTCCTAGAAGTATTGCCTAATTTCAGAATCCCAAATTATAATGCTTATGAACTAAAATGTGACTTAGCCAGGCTTTGGGGCCCCAAACAAACAAAACTGTGGTATCTTGCACCTAGTTAGAGTTACATACTTAACCTTTCCAGAACTCTCTAGATCTTCAAGTTCTACCTATTTCTTAATTTCTTCTCATTCCATAATGGAAAAATAACAATTTCTAAAAAATAAAATAAAATTGCATTAACAAAAGGAAAACAAATGCTTAAAGCTTCTTACTCTTCTTATTGCAGACATGTCTTCAAGAGCCTGATGGCAAGACCATTCAAGGTAGCCAACCAACCGGTAGGCTAGATTTCACTGCTGCCTCTAAATGTAAGTGCTCAGATTCCCTCTCCCATAGATACTCTCAGACTAAAGAAAGACTAAAACCAGACCTTACACTTTTGAGACATGTACTATATGTGGAAGCACATGATGCAAAAGATGAGTAACATCCCCTTCACCACCACCACTATCTCCCCTTGCCTTTGGAAGGCATTCAGTGTTGGCTCAGGCTGTGCTCCAACCACAGACACCAAACAGGCTCCTCTCAGAGCCTGGAGTTTGGCATCTCTTCCACCATGTCTGCATATGGACACATGGAATTGCATAAGGCAATGTCCTTTAAAGAAGATGTAGGTCTGTATCATTCCCTGGAAGCTATGAGCCTGGATTTCACAGCTGCCTTGCCTTAGGGCGAATTTACTGAGCCCAGACATTCATCCTAGGAAGTAGATTGATCCAGCAAAGCAGAAGAGTCAAATTTTGAATGCACATGTCTCCACTGCTTGCTTTTTCTCTGGATCTAGCAGCCTCATGCCACAATTTCCATAGAAAGGTGTGCATGCAAATGCAACAGCAGTAAGACCCCCAGTGGCTGGTCATTGGGAGAGTTTTCCCTACTCCATGTCTACAGGAACACAGTGCTCACCTAGTGAATCCCACTGTACATGATTTAGCCCCAGGTTCTCAAAGATTCCCTGCCTGTTATTTCCCACACTGGTATTCCCAAAAGATGTCAAAAGCAAAACCTATCATTATATGGGTCTTTTCTTTTTTTGTGCAGACTAGAGCCAAGCAGGAGAGGAGAATGTTCCTAATTTCTAACCCACTTGAAATTAGGTATTATGGTATCTTTTTAGGCAGAGCAGACCCCCAGTGGCTGCAATTTTCTCTTAGAGTTAATTAATTCCTGTAGATTAATTAATTCCTGAAGATCCCAGAGCTTATATGTCAAAGTGGCTAACCCATACCGTAATGAGCACTACTTGGACTCTCAAAATAGCCTACAGGAATAATACATGCTAACCACACATACCAAAACATTTTGCTGTTAGTCAGTGTTCCAAGCATGTTAATTAACCTTTCCATAGTGTCTGTATTACAGTGCTCAAAAAATTTATTTTTTAATAATCAAGCCACAAAACAGAGGCTGAGATCACAAGTGTCTGGGTCACAAGAAGAGTCTGGGTTAAAGCCACAAAAGCTAAATGGAAATTCTGAGCGAGATTCCATTCCCAACTCCACATTTTATTTTGTTGATGAAATAACTAATTCAGCGGCTGAAAAAAATAATTGAAAGAGACCTTTGAAAAAGAAGAGTGAATAACACTGAATTTCATATTTCCTTCTCAAAACAGCTGTCAGAAACTAGCAGTGCTAAAAAAAAACAAACAAAAAAGTAATGGATGAAGTAGAAGATGCAGATTTTACTTAATATGTGAACTCCTCTCTTTGAAAAGACATGCAATTAAAAGAGCAGTAGAAAAGTCTTTTTAAAGAATTCACCTTCCAATCATTCAGACAGTTGGTTAAAGCCTGTCTGGGCCTTGCAGCATATATACCTAACTCCTAAACTCTGTTGACTGTAGAGTAACTCATGAGCAATTGACAACTACAGCCAGGTGAGGCAAATCACAAACATGTTTATCATTTCCCCAAAGGAAACACTTATTACCAAGTTCTAATACCTGTTCTACACAATATGGGATGTACACTTGGAGATCAAGTCAAGGAAATATTTTTAACATCCAGAGAAAAAATGAGATTCAAAACCCCAAAAGAAAGAGAAGGGTGGGTGTTCTATTAAAAGGGGCTACTTTGCTAGAAAGTGTCTGGGTTTCTGAACAAGGTTTCAAAAGGAAAGGCCAGCTCCTGAGAATGTGATATTCTCAATCAGAAAGAGAGAGAAATTATTATATACTTAAAACAATTAGGAGTAATACAGTTAGAATTTAGATTAAATCATTCACCTGAAAAAGTCTCATTTTTCTTTCCTCCTCCCCCATATACACTTTGTGAACAAAAGCTCCTAAGAGATTATTGGAAAGAGACACATTGTTTTCAATGTCTCTTGCAACAGACAGAGAAAATGTTGTACCATTTAGGGTGGGCATATTTTTCAGTCGAGCATTACAAGGAGCACTGGACTAATAGATGTGACAATGAAGGCATTTTGTAACATCTGTGTTATATGTCTTGATTTCTGTAGATGGTTAGCAGCAACAGAGCTGCATTGGACACTGTGAAGGCATCTCTCAAAATAACACAATATGACAGGCCAAGTGCATTCTGGTTTGATTTGCACAAGGGATGAATATAGAATATCTCACCGCAGTGCAGCAATTCCCATATCAAACTGATGAAGTCAAAGATGCTTATAAGTTCCAGGAGTGTGGGGAAAAAACCTTGTGTTGTCCAAGTGTCTTCTCCTTCACTTAACTAGTGTATCGTAAGACAGCAATTAAATTAAAGAGGTACAAGAAAGGGATTTTGAGGGTTTATTTATTTCTACATCTCAATGGCAGTCAGCCTACAGAAAACATGATAGAGTGAGTTCAGCATGTGGGGATAATCATGTAGTTAGGAAGCAATGTTTAATCTAGTTGAGGCTGGTAATCTCTGGATGTTGATGCAGTGTCATGCACTGCCTTGTAGCATTTCCACATGGGTGATCTATTACTTTGCAGCACTAGAATCTGCATTTGATTTCTTATTCTCTTATCTACTCCTCAGGGATTCAGTAAAACAATCAGAATTTTATGACTGCCATTTTCTCTGGGCTGTGACACATTTGCAATCAAGGATTAAAGTCAGGCTTCTAAAGCAGTTACCACTTTCAGCCCTCTGCCCTGCCAGTGCCACTGTAGGAAGTCAGAAACCCAGCAAAGCACCTCCTGAGCACCCCAAGCCTGTTTATTAAGGTACATACATCCACTTTAAATATAGTGCTTAATTAAGAACAGCAGCAGTACAGAAGCTGACTGAATCATGACTCAGTCTTGGTCAGAGGTGGGGGCAACAGCAACAACTTGGGCAGGACCCATCTGAGCTATCTGATTTTATCCTGCTTCTCCATGTGAATGAACTCTTGGACTTCAGCAGTGTTTACAAGTTAGCAAATGGCAACCCTTCCAAAAGCAATTGTTTCAGGAAAACAAGGATACTTCAACTGCCTCAGACTCTTATTTTACTGAGAGCTTTACAGACCCTCAGTTTTATTTGGTTAGATTTTTTCCACTTTTTTTAAATTTTCACAGTTGCAAATGAAACAGAAATGAAGGTTTGCTCTGCATCCTTCTCTGAACCCCATGAAGACCTGCATTAAGTCACTATCTTCACTCTCTTCAGACACTTGGTTATAATTGTATGAAACTCAAAAGTATTATATAGCAAATAATGTAGGCTCTTATTTACATGTTTTTATTATACAGAGTGAACAGTAAAATAGTTGTTGATTTTAAATGATAAACTTTTATTCTGAATATACTGTTTTTGCACAATAATTAACACAACAGTTCTAGGATTATAAACTTTTTATAACATTATTGTACAAATTTTTACAAAAAATTATTTTTTTCCAGGCTTGTCAAGTTCCACAAAAGTGTCAAGAGAACACAAGAAAAGGGAGAAAGACCTGATTGCCTGGTAAGAGCAACCAAGTCTTTTTTTGCAGAAACGCACACTGAGCATTTCAATAAAAGTATCCCAGAAAGCATGATCCAGACATTCCATACAACACAAGAAGAGAAGACAGCTTTTTCAGATCACAATCACAATTTCATGGCATCTGAACAAGACAGTATCCCTTTAGCCTCAGTGAAATATTTCTTCAAGATGATGTTTTTCTTTTAAACCATAAACAGGACAGATGCAAGTAGCTGGGAAGAGGGTGAGGCTAACTTTTCAAAACTCTTGAATTGTTTTCAGACACTTTGTTTTAATCTTTTTACAATAGTGTACAATGAGTATTAACAATATTAACATTGTGGTATGAAAAAAATAATAATAAATCTGGCCTCTGTTAAAGGCTCAGATGTCTGATGAAGTTAGGGTAAAATTTATCCTAAGAAAGGAGTTATTAAGGTTTCACCTTAGGTCGACATTCCAAAAACTATCGAGTGCATTGCAGTGCCTTTTAGGCATTCATATATTTTTTAATAACCAGTGTGCTAGCATTGAATTTTTGGATCAGTGGTACTGAGGTTGTGTTTTGGAATTAAGTCATATTAAGCATGTTTTTTATGTGTTAATGGGAAAAAAAGGCCTTAATGTCTCTTCAGTGACACCAAAAAGCTCTCAACCACAGCAAGTAACACTTGGGTTGCAAAGGTCACTTAAAAGGGATACTGCCTATTTGAAACCAGTAAGGCCAGGTTTTAAGTTAATAAAAGGAATATTGTAGGAAAACTTACAAATGGCAGCAACACTGTTGTTTTTGTCAAGTTAAGCAGTAAAGCCTCAAGCATTAGAAACATGAAAAAGATCATACTAAAGTCTTAAAGGTACAGGAGCTAAAAATCTTGTCCATCAGACCTGCTATGTCATGTTAAAAACCTGTTACAAATATGGACCACGGTCAGTGTTTTGGCAGTAATGCTGGTTGTTTAAATGAAAAAAATAGAAAGAAACCTTTCATGTTAAGTTCTCAGATCATGTTTTGCACGGTATCATGCTGTAACAACTTTAGTGGTGGTTATTTGTCAGATGTACAATACACTGCATGACTTCTGTGTAAACTGAACCAGTCCCAACAGTTCTCTTAGCGATATTTAAAGGATTTGAGCAACCCTCGACAGAACCTTTTATGTGACTTTAAAAAACACAATTTTTAACAATATATTGTATTTAAAAATATCTTAATTTAAAGCTTAGATCAAGGTTCTTCTTTGAAAGACAAAATAAGATGACTATGATGCACTGTGAGAGTAAGGATACTCTTCTGCATGAGAATTTAAATTTATTCATGTGAGTTATTTCTATCAGACTGGTATTCACATTTTGAGATAGCTAAAGTTCAGATTGCATTTTTGATCTAAGTTTTCATTTTGCAAATATCAGGGTATTTAAAAAAAAAGTCTTGACCATCACTTGGATATATTCCAATATATGATTTCAAAGTATTTAAAATACTTACTACTTTCTAAAGTATTAATCAGATGGGTATAATGTTGGCTAAATGTTTATATAGAATGTTATAATGTTAGTTGGAAGGCTAAATGTTTATATAGAAACATATTCCTTCAGGGAGTATGCCCTAGAGGGGCAAAGGAGAGGAACAAAGGACATTTCCCTCTTTGGATCACCCAGGAGGGCTATGTGTCGGCATGGCATGGGCTTCTCCCTCCTTTTGCATTTGAACACTCTAAGGGAAGCGGGATGAGAGCAAAAGCCACAGATGTTTTCTGTGGCAGCATGACTTTGCGCCATCTTTCTTTCTCCCTACAAACACTAATCAAATGTTTACTAAGTAACTCCAAGTATAGCCTACCAGCATAATGAAAGTGTTTTAAAATGTAACTTCTCCATGAAGGGTTTCTTTTGGGAAGCTAAGTGAAAACTATAGAGAACTTAATATAATAATCTTTCAAGAAATTAAAAGAGCAAAACACAAACTAATGAGTATTTAAAGTAACCTCAGAGTAAAAGCAGTGAGTGCAGTAAGTATTGGCCTAATCCTAAAAAACTTGCTCCTCCCATAAAATGTCAATTGCCAACATTAAGGAAAAATACTGGATGCAGTCTTGGCATTAGAGACACTCCACCAATTTTTGTATCAGGTGAACTGTAGCACTATGACTGGAAGGAAGAGCTCCAAGTTTATCTTCACCCGTATCATCAACATTAGCTCACCTTCCCTGAGGAGGACCTGAAGTCATCCAACACAGTTAATTTTACTTTTAACCCCATGACATTGCTAGATACATATTTTTTAAAAATCTAGATTTCATCACTGAACAAAAGGTCAGGGTTTATTTTTTTCACTCACTGTATTCCCAAACATGAGAAAAGACATAGCTGGAGCCAAGGTACATGAGAAACAATGAACCAGCCATGAGTACAACTACAGTAGACATCTGATTGTTCAAGCCATGCCATGGCTTTGAGTAGCTTCTTCAGTTTTCATAGGATATTAATGCATGCCCAATCATTTTTTAAGCTTTTGGCATGACCAAAAATATATCAATCAATTGCCAGCATATATATACTGATGATTTGCATTTTTTATTTTTTAAAGAGCTAGTGTATTGTGCCATATTAATATTTGCATATTGCAGTTGTTAGCAGAACTGTACAATACCAGCAGAGTTGCACATTCATTGGTTTAGCTGTCTTAGCTGTTTAGTTCTGAAAACTAGGAAAAAAAGCGCAAATCATATTTTGCATCAACACTATGCTACACTGTAATATTGTAATTTACTGCACCAATCTTTATCACCAATGAGGTTGTATAAAAACAACTTCTAGAGTTATTATTCACAATCAAGTATCAATGTGCATACATATAGATTCAAGGCTCCCCATTTGTTTATATTTTTTCTAATTGCAGCAACCAGGTTATTTTGCTGTTAAATATGCTATTTTCAATAATAAATAGCAACAGCATAAGTTTTAATATTATGAGTGGCTTTATATGAAGGAAACAAAGGGGGAACCTGATATGAACCTTAGAGAACATATACTTCCAAAAATAAATGTGTTAGATCTGATTTTTATATCCGTAAAATATCTGTACACAGATTTTCATGTGAGATTGCTATTCCGTAAAAAACCCACCTCAACCTTTTGTTACGATAGCTATATTTACCCTATTTTCTCAGCTTTTTCATTGCACAGTATATTCAGAGCTCTGTTTCATAATATAATATAATTTAATATTATTTGATTGCAACACATTGCAATGTTCAGTTTCTCACACAATACAAGAATCACTCAGTTATCTTTTCAATGAACTATACTCTACCATCAAAGAAAACAAACTGAAAAACAATAACATAGCATCATCATCATGCAAAATACCCCTGGAAACCAACGTTCAAATATCACAAAGACATTTTTTATTCACAAGCATTTTTTGTTTCAGCCTTTGAAGAATTTCTACTTGCTTTATATGTAACTGCATTGTGAAAAGGAGGTGAAGATTACATTGAAATTAATTTTTTTCTGACAGAAGATGACACCAAGTTTAAGACAAAAATCACTTTTTAGTTACACTTTCCACTACCTTTGTATTTTGAAATACAGAAGATTTCTCCCTTCCTTCCTTTCTACATATTATATCAACCTACCAAAACTTAGCTGGCTGCATGATTCTTTTTGGAAGAATTAACTACTCATCATAAAGCATTCCAATCATGCTGAACTTCTGGTGAAGACTGGCCAATATTTTCACTTTGCTCAACTAGTTTGGACAAAACTGATGCTAAAAGCAGCCATCATGGTGCTAGTAATGTGTATTGGGGAGAACATTTTCCTTTTTCTTTTTCTTTGTTTTTTTTTTCGTTTTTAAACAACTGTTCATGTAAAAGAATATAAATCTTCAAGATATCCAAAGCTTAAAAGAAATTAAAATAATGTACATAAGCTGTTTTTAGGGGAGCCCTTTTACATGAAGTCATCAAGATTACAACAACAAACAAACAAACAAACAAAAGGTTTTAGATTGCCCCGGTGAAGCACGTACAGAAATCTGTTTGGATGGTGTAGATGATGCAGCATTCACACACGGTTAAGGATCTGACACTCCAACATGCAGGCATCGTGGTGCCTTGATGAGTCTCACAACGCGTGATAACCACACGAGCACTGCTGTTCTGCTGCTGTCTCAATAGCTGACCCTTTCGACAATGGAACTGAGGCTATCGTTTTGGCCAGGTCTTGATTAAGTTATGCAGGTTTTGGTTTAGCAAGGTCATAACTGGCAGTGTCTGCTGCCAGATAACAGCCAAAGCAGGACCAACTGAATTGGTACCATAGACCACAGTGATGGACTCAGACCAGAGGCCCCACCGCAGTCAGCCGAATCCTCCTGTCGACAAGAAAAGAAGAAATCATTTAATATTAATTACAGTGAGGTTGCTTGAGAAGTAACCTACAGCTTAGTTTTCAACATTTTGAACTATCCTTGAGGCATCCTTTTTTGGTCTTATATATGTTATTTTGCTAAAATAACGGTAAAATAATTCCTGGACGTTCCTCTGATTTTTGATACAAAGAGTGGCATTATTACTTTAACTATAAACATGGGAGGAGTAAATACTTTCAAGGTTTACAGCAGATACTAGATGGGATATTTACACCATCAATCAAAAAATGTTATGGAATATACCTGGGGGCCCCAATAAACAACACCTATATTCCTTAAAATTACATCAATTTTACAATTCTGAGTATGACTTTATTGTGAGAAAAGATAGAAGAACAGATAACTTTTCAAGATTAGAAAACAAATACCAAAATATGTTTACGTCCATGTCATCAAATGATCACACATTAAAATGAATATGGTCTGCAGGTGAAGATATGATCAAAGAGAATGAAAATCCTTTCTCTGCCTCTGATGCTCTATTCAAGTATGAGAAAAGAATTTTCTCTTGCACTACTTGTACATGCTTGATTCAGTTTGAGGGCTGTCTCTGAGCTGCAGCGCTCTGTCATGAATCAGTAACTATTCCTTATGCCACACAGCAATCACACCACTTTTCCTCATTCTTCCCTGCCATTAATTGCTGTTCTTTGGTACCACTTTGCCTATAATGCTTTATACCTTTCACATGATGGACCTATTCATTAGTCTGCCTGAAATACATTTGATACCTATTCTGGAGCCCATAACACCTTAGACCTTGTTTCTAAGCACTGATACAAACTCTGATTAGTACCTAAAACACCAGGATAATTTTCCAGCCATCCCCTCCCCTCACCACTTCGTCTGATGAGTCTGAGATTTGTGAATAGCTCTGAAGGTTGAAAATATTTGGTCTTTCTCTTGTTTTCACTGTATGCTGTACCCATGGCATAAAAAGACACTTTCCATTTTCCAAGAGATCCCAAGCCTCCAACGGCAAGAAGACAGTGTAGGTGGAAAGGAATTTAGGTATATTAGCAACTGGGGAAACTTCTTGAACAGATGCAATATGTGCAGGGAAGGACAGATGACTGAATCTTAACAGTAACAGCGACTGGCTACTGGCACAGAAATCAAAAAGATTTTAGAACAGAAAGCAGAGGAAAGCCAACAGGCAGGGAAAAGCTCCTGGTTCAGACTGACATGCCATTGAGGCATATGCAATTAATACTTAATATGCCCCAGAAAAGGCTGAAGTGTGTTTGCGCATGCATGTGTGTGTGTGTGTGTGTCTAATAAAAGGTACAATCAGGGTAAATAAGAAAGAGTAATTAAAAAACCTTTAATTTGTTAGCACATCCTTAAGCAAAATTTCCCAGTGCCTCTACACCAATGCTAGGAACATAAAATCAAGACAAAGGGATGAAGACCAATCACCAATGAACCGCCCCAAAATAATACACATATCCAAAACCTAGTGAAAGGAGAATAATCAGTAGGACAGAGCATTTGTCTTACAGCTTTGTAAGAATGGCAGTCCCGGACATACAGCAAAAGGGTACAATGTAAGGGATGACACAAAATGCAACAGCATAAAACTATTACAGGAAAAAGGAAGTGTGATGGAATCTGTGGGTAAGAAACTTCAGTTTCATAATAAAAAATGTAATACCAGGTTTACCCTGCTGACCGCCTGATCAAGGGGACAATACCAATGTCATGTGAGATTAGAGAAACCACACAAAGACTGGATCGAAGTCTCATCAAAGAGAGATATAGAGAGCACATTTTTGGATATGATAAAGGACTTTTGGAACAATAAATCTTTGAATCTTTAGTGATGCACAGGGTCAGTTCAAAGTTATTAGTAGAGTTGCTCTATATAGCTCTAGGAGCTCCATAGGCCACAATGCAATAGCATTTAGCCTTATTGTGTGAGAGATCAGGGCAAACAAATCCAAACCAAAAGATGTCAATTTAAAGAGAGGCAACTACCTGAAAGTTACCAAAAGCAATTAACCGCCCCCCCCACCAACCATACAACCTCGAAACCAAGAAAAAAGGAAAAACCCTTAACAAACAAAACAAGCCCCTAGAAAACAGAAAAAAACCACTCCTTGAAGTAGTATCTCTAAAAGCAAGTTCCTCAAAAGGATTCAGAAGAATATTTAGAAATATTGCATTAGCTAATCAGGTAAAATAATGTCACAATTAGAAAAATCAACTGTACGCCACCCACACCCAAAAACCCAACCCCCAAAAAATGAAAATACACCATCATCACCCTCCACCAAGAAACCGTACAACATTTAAGAAAATTCAAAATAAACACCCCTGCATGAATCTGTAGGGAACTTAAATACACTGTCATAGAGAAAATGTTAGTATTTAAGAAATTGAGTTTACACAAATGGGCAAGAACAAATACATAAAAATGGCAGATTGGATATAAACAGGAAATAAAGGGGCTGATAAGGTGTTTTTTATGACCTCCCTGCAGAATACATTGAAAATGATAATAAAAATTTTTGACTAAATCAAAAGCACAAAGCCAAATACGATGTTAGGGCAACTGCTTCCTAATAGAGGTGTAAAGACGGAATTTGGGAATTACTGTACAGAGAAAAGGATTTCAATGAGTTCTTTATATCAGCTTTAATGGATGAGAATTTTAATGGCATTTATTCTACACACAGTGCATTCTTTAAAGCTGGCTCCAAAACAGTTTGGAAAAAATATGTAAAATCAGATAAGGCAGACAAAGGACACTCAGTATATTATCAGGAATTATAGCATTTACCAAGAGCCTCCTTTAGAAACTTGGATGTAAAAAAAACCCCAGCAACCCCAAGCCCAAACAAAACCCAAAAAATCAGCATTCAATTTCCTTAGAAAGAAACAGAAACTCGTTTTGTCCTAAAGCAAATACCTCATGGTGGCTGCCATTCTTTATTAACAATAGCTTTTTCCAGACATA
Organism: Corvus cornix cornix; assembly: GCF_000738735.6. NCBI lineage: Eukaryota > Metazoa > Chordata > Aves > Passeriformes > Corvidae > Corvus > Corvus cornix. Next base: position 9,471,286 of record NC_047057.1, on the reverse strand, counting down.
TCTCTGCCATGTGTAGTTTTATAATTTAGTTGTATAGTTTTGGCTCACACTTTCTGGGGTTTCTTTTTGTTTGTTGTTGTTTAGGGTTTTTGTTTGTGTTTTTTTTTTTTTTTAAATTTGTTTTTTGGTGGGGTTTTTTTGGTATTTAGATTTGCTTTTTTTTTGGTAGATTGCACTCTACAAGTTCAAAATTCCTAAGCTTTCTGGTCAACAAGGAAGTCCTAAGTGAACTCTACTGCACCAGATTTGGAATAGGATGCTAAGATTTCAAGAGGCACTGAACTTTCTGGTTTATTTAATTTGGCTCTGTCACTATTTGCATCTGCATTCTGTCTTGTCATGCAGCTTTATTCTAGTTAAAGCACTTAAAAATAACCCTGTTGCTTCTTCCTCACAGTAACTACCACTAAAAACAGAATTATCAGTAAAGGTTTTCTCTCACATGAATTCAGTGAACAGCACTCAGTGTTACCTCTTGGTATTTATTATTCTTATCACTGAAATTACTTAGAGCAGTCATCTTTGAAGAAAGAGTTGAAAGCAAAGCAGGAGATTTAAAATTTCCAACAGACAGGAGATGTCTGGAGAGTATAAGAAGTAAACTGAAGGTCTTGAACAAAATTGTGCATAACATGAAGGGAAATATTTTTTAAGTGTAAACAACATCCAGTAGAGATACAAAACAAGTAGGCCTCCACATATAGAATTATACAGTACTCAGTTTATGTCACCTTGCACTAGGTCAAATATTGTAAATTGTGTTGATAAATTAATCCTACCTCCATAGGTACTTGAAAACACCCTCCATTCTGTTGTCCATTTCTATTTGCTTTATGAGATTTTTTTTTAACCACACCACAATTTATCAACTGCTCTCACATTCAACAGTCATACAATGTAATATTCTTATTGGGTTGAAAAAAAGTATTTTAATATCTTTTTCTCTCTCCCTAAAACTACACAGAAGTTTTTAAAGGATTCACAATTCACAACAGCCGAGAATATCTTGGAAGCCTTATGCAGGAGAGGCATTGTCTTATTATGAAGAACAGCATTAAACTGTACTACACAAAAGTATACAATATTTATACACATACTTCAAGGTTAGTGAGATTTTAACCTCATATTGATGAAAGCCACACTAAATTTCTGAGGTTTTTAGACCAACTTGCAGTGGTAAACCAGCAGTTCTGCCAAGAACAACTTCTAAATATTATCTCTGGAATCAGTTCATTCTTTCATGTCCTAAGCCGAGGCAAAAAATAGTAGTGGCAAACAAGGTACAGTAGATCCTATCTGAACTAATTTTTTTCTCCACAGAATTTCACATTGTAATTTTCTTTTATGTTTTAACTGTTGTTAACATTATGGAAAATGTGAAAATATAAAATCAAAAAAGAGGAAATCTGGTTATGTGTTTATTTACATGAATCATAACAATCAATAATCCCCTGGAAATAAGTGGGATTCCATTCCCAATTTAAAACCAGATTTAGAAAAATGTCACTTTTGAATGCCTTTTTTGAAAACACTTCCCCCCTTCTTGAGTTTTAAGAAAACTTCTCAACTGTTTCATGTTAATGTTATTTTTGAGATTTCTTCTAAACTATCTTATAACAAAGATATACAGAATCATTTTATCTTCTCTTTGTATCATCTTATCTTTAACTCTGTTACTACAATTAGACACTGAACTATTTTTAAGCAGTTTCACTGAAATTTTCCAGCCCATTACATTAATCACACAAATACTGAATAACAGATCAGCTGGGGATGTCCTCTCTTTGTTGTCTTCAAGATTATGTCTGTATATTAATTCTCTTTGAAGAGAGAGAGACTTGTAAAAGAAATTGGAAAGAATTGTTGTAAGGCACTTTCATTTCACCAGAAGTGTATGAGGAATTTCTTGCATTAATAAATCATGTCAAATTTCCTTGCATGCTTGAGGTAGAGAAGTGTCAAATCCAAATGCCATCTCCTTCATGTCATGCCTTACGGTGACAACTCTAGATAGGGCTATTTTACAGCATCACACACTATGAAAAATATTCTGTACTTTCAGAATGGAAATGAATGCTTTTATAAAACCATACCTTCATTGTTAAGTGCAAAACCCACATATTCATTGCTATTTATCAACATTTCCTTAAAGACACTGCCAGCCCAAAATTTTAAAAATACACATGGAACTATAAATACATATATATAAGGCTATACATATACTATATATACGTACACTACATATACACTAAAACTATAAATGCGCTTGTTACTCCTTTAGAAGTGCACTGTAACTATTTAATGTACTAAAACTTTGTTTTTAAACCATAATAATTCATCAGAACCCATTGTGCTACTCTGACTTATAAAAGGATAAAACAACACCTGCCCAAAGAGCTCTGATCTGGCCTTTGATATCAATTGGTTACCTCAAAGTTACACCTTTCATAAGCATGTATTTTAAAAGTTTCATATGACATGGAGAACACCTTTGCGTTTACTCAAGAGTCATTTCCAGTTCCAGTGCATGCTCATTCACAGGTTTTGTGTTACCCTCCTTTGTCTGGACTACCACAGGAATCTGTCAAAGGTGTACAGCTACCCATGCACAGATCAGGGACACAGGCAATTCCAACAAGATGTATCCAGTTGCCTGGACTGCTAATCACTCTCAAAGCTCCCACTGACTTCCCTGGAAGCTGATAGAAATAAGACATTGCCAGTAGGGGCTAAAAACTTGTACAGTTCTTTATTCTCAGGCATGGCAAACAAAACCAGTGTGCATGAACAAGTTAAGAGCAAGCCATTCGAGGCAGTGATAATGACTGTTTTGTTATTCTTGATGAAAAGTAAAAAAAAACCCGTCAGATTACTGAACCTGATCAGCTGGATCGTATCTGTGTTGGCTTCAGTGATTTTAATATAACTACATAGTTAAATGTCCAGAGAGAACCCATTTCCAAAATCACAAAGTTATTAAAAACAAGATGGATGAAAAAAAATTACCTTTATAATTTTCTGCTGCCAAAAGCTTATGAGCTAAAATTATATTCTGTGGGTTTCTCATCTTAAGTAGAAAGCACATTTTGGGCATAAAGAATTCAGCTCAAGGTGAGTCTCTGCTGCTTTATGTACATTGGACAGTAGCTTTTTAATTAAAAGAAAGCTATGTGCAGAGCAAATTGCATGAGCAAGAGCATGAGATGTTAATCTAGATTTTAATGTGAAATACCGCTGGCTTAAAGAAAGGCCTTTCACCTTTCCCTACAACCTTCTGCCATGGATGTGCAAGTTCCTAGGTTTGCAGGAAACTACATCACAGACACAGAATAAGAAACTTCAAAATTATTCAAATAATAAAATGTCAAACAGAATTTAAATATTTTTTTTTCAGTTGCATTCAAGAGATATTAATTGAACCTTCCCTTAAGTATAGGGAGAATATAGATTACTGAGAAAATTACTTTTCTAAATTGCTACAATTTTCAGTGTTTCATTACACTAACCCTGAGAAATGCCTTGTAAGCTTTCAGTTCTGCCGTTTGCTTTACTTTGATAGACATGTGAGTATCTCCCTCTAGTGGTTTTCAGAACAATAATGTTGATCAGAACCCCCTACAGTCACACATTTAATGCTTTTTAGCTCAGCAGTTCTCTTGCAGACATGTCACTAGCACAGTAACTCATGACACAGTCCCACACCATCAAATGAAATTTCCAGTCTAATTTCCAAGGCTTTCATTGTAAACCCCAGAGTCTGCATTTGGTCAATATACAGCAACTTATGTAGTTAATTAGAAGAAAAAACCCACCCTCCACTGTAATCAGACAATATGTTTAGGTTGCCAAAAAATAAGAAGTAAAAATTATTATTTTACTGAATTCCTAGTTTAACCAAATTGATGCATACTATTATCTTCCATCATTAACTGTTGTGTTCATTTGAATGCAGTGAAAACTCCTTACTCTCCTCAATAGCAGCACTCATACACAGCATTCATCCTATGCTACCCATAAGTAAAGCTTTATTTCCACAGGTAGACTGTCTTTTCTATTTGCTTTGTATCTTTATTTGTCTCTGTGAAAAAAAATTTCTTCTTCTGTTCATTTTAACAAGGACGAGGGAAAAATGCTTGTAAGTGAAGGATATGGACTCATCTGGTACATGTGTAATCTCAAAGAGCCAACCATATAAACCCAACAGGTTCCCTTGTCTTTGTATGTTCTATGGGAGAGGCCCTTGTGTTTATTAATTGTGATTTATAAGGCTCCAGACAGGTTTTTTTTCAATATTTAATTTCCCTTAATATTGCAATAGTAATTTGCTCCAGATTGTTGCTTTTGAGACTCACTTCATTCTGTTTTCTTTTGTATGCTCAGTAAGTAAAAAAGTCTGCTAATTTTTTAAGCCAAGAACAAAACAAAAAATTAGAGAAAGTAACTGACCATCCACACCACATGAAAACTTGCAGAAAAATGAAGATAGGAGCGGACGTCATGGCAGAGGCACGACTCGTTGTGCATATAGGCTGATCCTATTAATAACAGGCAAAGTAGCAAGTAGAGGAAAGGAAAGAAAACACAGAAAAAAAGACATACAAGATGAGATATCATGCAGATTGCTGGCAGTTAGCAGAGTTAATGTGAAAGCATCCACCCAAGAGCAAGAGATTCACAGCAAATTTTGCAAATAAACTTAACCAAAACAATCCACTGTTACAAAACACATGACTTACACACTGATCAGCACATCAAGCTAGTGAGCAAGAGTTGTACTTTCACACACAATCATATCAGGATGGTTTGGATTATTTGCAATGGCTGGATAGCTTTTGGATGGTTTTTCAACTTTATTTAATCTTTGTTGGCCAGTAAGAAGACTTCCTTTTTAAAAGAAAATTTGGTTACTAGAAAAACACATTGAATACCAATTCCCTGGACTTTTTTTAACACTACTGACATCTCGGTAATTGCGCCTCATTACAAGAAAAGCAGAGAACATACTGGAACAAATTTTGGTATACAGCAGTTATAGCCAACTAAGTGCAGTGGTTTGTGACAATCTTTCCACTGCAGAAATTGCAGAAACTGAATGAGGCATTAAAAAGACGTTTTTAAAGTATTTACTGTATCTAATGCAAGGCACTTCCTTTTTCAGCCCTTTTTGTCTTGAAATTTATTCTGAACAACTTGAATTCAGAATAATCTGTTTCATACCTTTGAAAGGTAATATAGAAAGAATATTAAAAATAATTTAGATATGCTGCACAGTTGTAATTTTTCTCTTTCGAAACGTATGCATTCAATACAGAAGTACTAAACAGCATAGTTTTGATGATTTCAGTAAAGCAATGCACTTTTATACCTGCTAAGAACATGACCTAAGGGCAGTACAATTTGCTGAATTTGAAACATCCTAAACCACATATAACATTTTTAATAATTTAGCAATATTTAAATAAAAATTTAGAAATATTATTATAAAAATAATACTTCTAAGCCAAGATTATCGTCTACTTGTGCAAGCCATTGAAAATTGCATTTCACAGCACCATACAGAGACCAACAGTTTTATGCTCACTGATGAGGGAATCATGTGTGAAAGTGCAATGGTTATAGGAAAGGCAGATAAGAAAGCAGCAGTTAATTTTATGTTAACTGAAATAGAGTGGCTATGGTCTAGAGTGAACAGTATGTTTAGTGATAAGAAGGTTACCAGGCACCAAGGTACATTTAAACACAGTTTTCACTGATCATCTAAAGCTGCTCTACAATTGTTTCTAAAGATGGTCCTAAGTGTCAATTTTACCTGTTTGGCTTCATCAAAACAGATTTCGGGACCTTTTCTGTATCTAGGTTGTTTGACCATTTCACATGGATTTGGCCCTTCATCTGTTTTTCTGGTTAAGGAGTGTGACTGTTTTCCATGCACTGTACATGAGCAGGATCAACAACATTCTGTTTGTATTTTTGTGGCAGGAGAGAAGATTTATCCTAATTCAGATTGTACTGAAATAAACATCAGTATTCACAGTTTCTTGTTTAAATTCAAGAAAACAAACCCAACCATTTAGATAAATCAAAGTGAAATACCTACTTTTTACACTGTTATAATCAAGAAAACAAACTTTCTGCAAGACTTTTTAGAATATTTTCAGAACCATAAACAGAAATAAAAGATTAGTTCTTTTAACATTTTCTGTATTGCTTTTATTATCATTACACAAATATTGCAGAAAATATTTCACAAAGCAGTAAACTTTCAGTGGTGTTATATTAGTTATAGTTAGTTATAGTTATAACTAAACAATAATCAGCTAGCCTATAGTTTATGTTACCACTGAGTTACCCCGCTATAATGAAGATACACAGTAAAAGCAATGAAACTTGTTTGGAAAAGTAATGGCATATGCAGGTTGAACATAGCAGTGGAAGCCTATAAAAACTACTGGTTCTACTATGTGTACACTTATATTACCCCAAATATCATAGAAAAGATCATGCCACTGTAGGCATGTAGTAAATGACAGGAGAACTAATGAGATCCCATTAGCATTTCAGTGATGAAGGCAGACAGAGAAAATGCTGTCCATACTAACATCAGGAGAGAAGGGGGAGCAGTGACACGCTATTAATTAGCTAACTGCAAATGGGAGGTACCACTTTAGCTCACATCTCTGAAATCTGTAATTGCTGGTGATTAGATGTAAACACTGTACTTCACATGTGCCACTGGCTAACGAGGGGCACAAGTCATTGCAGCAGACTTGAAAGACCAGGATATGGCAAACTGCAAAACAGCCTTCTGGTGAAAGCTGCTTATGTTACTATTCAGTATGTTAAGCTTTTTTTATTCCACTGCAGGTAGTGCACATATTAAAGCTATTAAAATAATCGAGTACCAGAACTTATCTTAGTAGCTCTAATTTACACTTGAAGCAATCCTATTCATGCACTACCGTGGAGTAGTACGGCAGCTTCAGGGCAACAAGTGGAGAGGCCAAAGGGAAGAGAAGGCAAGATGATGGGGAATTTGTTTCTACAGATCTGCATCTGCCTTCATTCAGATGTTATCAGAGTCATCTCCCTTTTTCTCTGCAGTGGCTCAACTGAAAGGGAAGTTGAAACACAAAAATATTCTAAGAGACTGTGCATAAGCAAAGCTGTACCAGCCAAAAGGATGCAAAGTGTAATAATAATCACCTAAATAGCACCCAAAGGTCATTTTGCCTGCTTGGGTGATGTTATGCTACATCTGCATTTCACTATGTGCCTTAGTCACAGAAAAGAGAGAATAGTTCAGTAATGCATAGTTGAATTAAAAAAAAATATAGTTCCTTTAGTCAATATAAGCCCACCCAGCTGCTCTGGCTGCCATTTGAGGTCATTTACTGCTTTCTAGAAGTTTTGGGCTTCACAGAGAAATGCAAGTCATGTGCCCTTTTCCCATCCATCATGCTTCATTTTCTATAGTGAGTGCTGTCTATAAATTCAGACAGTGGAAACAGCTAATGAAAGTGTCATTGACTGAAGCCAATTAGAATATTAGGCTATGTTTACATAGTTCTGTCATGACACTCCAATGTAACTTCCTTTTCAGCCCAAGCGTAGATGGAATTCCGGTTTTATTAATGTGGCAATGAATGCATTGCTTGTGCCAAAGAAACACAGTCATCTGTACTACCATCTGCTTTTCTTCCAGAAGTGGGGGAGGCTGTCTCAACTAACTTCCTGACATGGACAGAGGTATTACTAATTGTTTTCCCTGTTCTGTCACAGTAATCCAAATTATGGTTTGATTTACCATCTCTGGCATGATGTCCTCGCACCTATGTAGAAGAGGATGGCTGAGGTGAATTTCTACTGACCTAGAATATGTACGTTGGTTGTACGTGTTTCCATCACCATCACCTACAGGTATCTACTGCAGGGAACAGGCTAAAGCAAAGAGATTGGCATGGAGGTGGTTGCAAATTAAAACAGTCTTTCACATGCTTTTAACTTCAATACTTATGTTGCAAGAACTCTGCCTAGCATGTAAGTAATCTCTGTCTCTAGCCAGCTCTGAAGAAATTCTATGCAGCTGGATGAAGTCTAGCCTTTGATGGCTAATGCAGTTTCCACAAGTAAGCTCTTGTCTTTGAGCACACACTAAAGTGCCTTCATCAACTAACCATCAGTGCAGCATCTCAGCTTTTCATGACCAAACACTCCTGTCCTGCCCTTTTTGTGTTATTTCTCTAGACAGACATACCCTTGTCTTTTCTAAAGGTTGAATAAACCCAGGACACTCAGACTTTCCTTGCCTGTGCTCTCAGATGCTAACCTCCTTGGTGGCCCTTCAACAGACTTCCTCCTGTGTGACAGTGTGGTCCTGGGAAGCACACAGCACTCCAGATGTACTCTCACCAGTGCTGAAGAGATGGGATGGATCAGTTTTCCCAATCTGCTGACTACACCCTTGCTATCATAGCCTGAGATGTGACCAGCCCACTTTACTGCAAGGCACAGTGCTAACTCACGGTCAACTTCTTGCCCACTATGAACCTCCAGCTCTTTTCTGCAAATCTCTTTCCATCCCCAGCCTGTCCAGCTGTGTGCAATTATTCTGTCCTGGGCCCAAAACTTTGCATTTGCTTTTTTGAAACTTCACTAAGTTCCTGCGAGCCCATTTCTGTCTAAATTCTCACAAATAACAGCTTTGCTCTCTACCTCAATGACTGCTGCTTCACATGATTTGTGATGATATCCACGAATACCTGATACTTCAAGTATTCCAGTGGTAACCATGCTAATAACGTAGATAAGTTGGTCATTTCTCCCCAAATATATTCCAGTACACCATAGCCAGAAATCAATTCACACTACTAAATAACATGATTTTTAAAGGATACCCGGCTTCTCCGCTTGCATCAGTGGCTTTGGGTCACAGGAACGGCACAGCAGTTGGCTGTCACTAATAATGAACACTAGATTGGTGTTTGAAATCTTCTCTGCATGATAAAGTCTGGAAAAAAGCCAACAAAAACCTATGTCTAAATGAAGCAAAGAAAACCATATTTGAGGACACCCAGTATCAGAATAAAATAATCCAGCTTCACAGATTTAGTCTGCCTCCTACTGTTTATCATTTTCATTAACAAACAGTAATAAACATTTATAACAAATTTTGTAATCTCTGACATTTCCATCATACCCTCTTTCAAATAGACTTGTTAGTGGAAAAAAATGGAAAAGAGCATAAAATGACTTTAATTGAGTTAATTGCTAGCTCTGTACTGCTACCACAGTAGCTGTACTGAGAAATAACATCAGTTCAGCATCAATTAACACTGAAAAAAACCCCAACCACAAAAACAAACAAACAAAACCCCAACACATAAACCTGTCTGTGAGAAGGGCAAGAGAGAAGCATAGGGTATGCATGTCGTGTATTGGATGTGTATTTGTTGTATTTTTATGTCCATATAGTTCTCAAAATGTCTTTAAGTTAGGTCATTTTCAGTTTATAAATAAACCCAACATATACTAGTAACACGGAGGAGGAAGTATGGAAGTGAAAAAAATGTCTGCGTCTTCACCATTCTGTAAAGCTCTCTCTCTTTCTTTCCTGGGTGAAATATTGTCTTTTTTTTGTTTGAAATCTGGCTGTTAATTCTAATTTCTAAGGTATTCTCAGAAGCTCAAAATGTATGCAAAACCCCCGCAGGCTCTTGTATGAAACAGAGATCTAGGTCCAAGGTGCTATGTTTTGAAGTATACAATTTTTTCACATGTTATTAAATATCACCTTCAATAGGGCTCCTTATGGTGTCTGGAGAGTAATTCTTTTAATAAAAAAAGTAGAATAGCTTCATTTGCCTTATGAGACTCACGGTTCTTAAATCATGAGCACTATCAGCTAGAAGGTAAATTAGAAGATAAATTGCACAATCTTCTTGACCATCAAAAATTCTGATGCATAACCAGACTAAAGGAAATCATATCTCTTGTAGAATGCTTTTAAGTTGACATAACAAATTTAAAGAAAACAAATTATGACAGAGATAAAAATACAATTTTCATGGAGCAGAGACCATAAAACAAAAAACTGACTAAAGCATTTCTACAATTCTTTAATGATTAAAACTAAAATTAATTTTAAACACATAAAAAGAGAATGCAATTTGCCTGCCTATATTCTTCTCTGTCCTACTTATGTAAGTTTGGTGAAATTAATCCAAAATTTTGCTTCTTATAACAGTGTCCTTCTCTTTTGTAAAAATAAATAAAAATCCTAAAGTTATTACTTATATGGAAGAAATTTTACCTGGAGCAGTTTATACAGTCTACAATCCCACCAAAGGATTTATCATTGTTTTCAAAGAAATATTGAGTTTGCTCAGTGATACAGCTTGTTTTAGGCAGGGCAGCACCGAAATCATCATCTTCCATATCAGCTGATATAAAATAAATAAATAAATTAATTAATAAACAAACAAACCAATGCCATTTTTAAGTCACAGACATAATGGAGAGACCCAAATATGTCCCCTGGCCTAGATTATTACCTTCTACTTCACTCAAAGTTGACTCTTTAACATTCTCTTGACTTACCTGCTTCAAGGAACCGTGGAAAAGTCAGGCTCAAAAACAGCTGCTGTAAGATAGACCTGAACACAGAAAGACAATATATATATTTTTAAAGGCTCTTTTTCTTCTTTGTATTTTAATGGATACTTAAAGACTACTCAGATATAAGTTATTAACAACAAAATTTTTTATGCTTTTGCCAGTTATCAAAGCTGTGGTTTTTTAAGCCTTACAGGTTGACTCTGTTTTGGTTTTTTTCCCCCCACATTCTCACAGGTCTTTCACACCAATCTTTTATTCTACTCTTCAGATTTGCTATAATATGTGCCCACATCTCACATAATGGAAATATTATCACGCCATCCATGCCCTCCTTTTATACCTCTGTGGGAGGTGGAAGAGGCATGTTGGCATTTCTCAAACATTTAACCAACTGGAACTCCTTTTTAACACACTCAGGGAAAATGCTCCTGCTTTAGATACTTTACACTGGTTAAGGTTTATGAAATTTCTGAGAAGGGGATCAACACTGGAATACTCTAACTATGTTATAAAAACCATTACTGTAACAGTTGACTTTTAAAATCATCTCTATTCTTGCTCTTGAGGTGTGGACTACCTTTTCTTCCCATATGCTACCAAAATACTTCAGCTTAAAGGCTGACATTTATTTAATTGTTTTTCTTCACTGATGATGGCATTTTTTCTGATTTTATTTACTTAAAGCAAGTACCAGTTTGCCACACACACACAGCCCCTTTCTCCTCTACCAGCCTGTCAAAACTGGAACTGAAACAGGTATATTCTTTGACTCCCTGCTTCTCCTTAACCTTTCTAAGTTGGATTTTCCAGTTGTCAAGTTTTAGGCTTGCTTCTACCCACAAATATGACCCAATCTCTTCTCATCTCATTCTGTTCTAACATTTGTTCTGCAGAGAGAAGGGACTGTATAACTTCATTCAACCTCAAAGTTTTTTTCTTCCTTTTCTAGAGTGATTCCTGTGTAAAGAAACTGAGTATGCCTGTCACCTTTCCCATGGAGGCATTCCCTGAAGGCATTCTGGATTCACACCCACAACTTTGTGCTTTGAATTATCAGAGGGACAGCGCACAGCAATTATGGATCAGAAGAGACCTGATGCTGTTCAATAGTGATGCAATTTGCTGACAGAAAACAGTAATCCTTTGCAATGGCTTACCACAGAATTTACAGGGAACTGAACAAAAAAGGCATCCTGGGAAAACGAAATCTCCTGACTTAAAGGAGCATGAAGGAGAAATGATACTCACTGTCTTAACTAAATGCTGATGCATCCCATATAAATTTTGAAAATGATCGCTCACACCTTTATCCCACATTTTTTGCCTGAAACACTATAGCTTTCTTTAATAACCTGTTTTTTCTTATTTCCCTGTACTTGCTTTTGCCAGGTGCCTCACTGAACCCATTTTTTGTCATCCCTTTTCACTTTGCTTGTTTAATGGCCTTCTCTGCCTGCTTCTGACCCAGATTCCATTAAAAACATGACCATAGTAAAGTACTTTAATGCTGTGCTTTCAAGTTAAACATCAAAAAAAATAAACCTCAGGTCTAAATTGAGGCCAGACCACTGAGTCTGATTTGAACACTGATAAACTGAAGTTTCTCTGTTTGAAAAGAACTAAAGTTTCTCTTCTGGATTATTGCCCGTCTTCAATTTTTGAGGTTTGCTGTTGTCCAAGAAAACCAAGATTATTGCTCTTCCTGTTAACTAAATGTAACCAACAATAAAACCCAACATACAGTCTTCATAGTGCTTCTGTGAGAAAGTTACTGTAAGTTATTTCAGCTGCTACATATTTTAACTCTTAGCTTTGTAAATCAGGTAATTTATTCCAGCTTAGTAATTATTATTATAAAAAAAAAAAAAAAACCAGCTTTAGAAAAAGGACCAGTCTCCAAGGGTGCAACTCATGCCATTGCAAAAGTACCACATCGATCCCAATTACCTATCCCAATGTGGTGCTGAGGGAAGCAGCTGATATGGGTGCCAGTCTACATGGCTCTGAAACAGATAAAATACCTCACCTGAATACTGTGTGAGCTCCAGAGTCCTCAGCACAGAAAAACATGGACCTGTCTCCCAGGAGACCTTTCAGTACTTAAAGGGGGCTCTTAAGAAAGATGAGGACAAACTTTATAGCAGGGCCTGTTCCAGTAGGACAGGAGGCGGTAGTTTTAAACTAAAAGAGGGCAGATTCAGACTAGATACAAGGAAGATATTTTTTACAATGAGGATGGTGAAACACTGGCACAGGTTGCCCAGAGAGGTGGAGATGCCTCATCTCTGAGAACATTCAAGGTCAGGTGGGACGGGGCTCTGAGCAGCCTCATCTAGCTGAAGATGTGCCCGCCCATCGTAGAGGAAGTTGGAATGGACGACCTTTAAAGATCCCTTCCAACCCAAACGATTTTATGATTCATGTGTTTTGTAAAATGATTCACTGAAAAGCAAACACTAATTTTCTGAAGACTTCTTGCTAGAAAAAGGCAAAGATGATATTCTGAAATAGGGAACCAAGTGATCAATAACTTGAAGTGTGGTAATTTAGACTTCACAACTGCCCATCATACTCAGACCATTAATCCAAACTCTGCTTCCTGAAGCTGATTTTGTAGTCAGAACACACAATCACAAAACCTGGCAAGAGAGCTTTGAACAAACTGTTGACAAAACAGTCATGTTTGGAGATACACCTAAGAATTTTCATTATGAGAAACTGCAGAAACAAAGGGTCCAGAGCACTTTTATGGAGGAAAAAAACCCCAAGCCAAATAGAGTTTCAGTCCACTGAATAATTATAGTTTAGACATAGAGATTTCCTACACACTTGTACTTACCAGGCTGCTGCTGAAGCCCACCATCCAAGTTGTAAAATATCTGTTATTGTAGGCTGGGAAAAAAAACCAAAAGAGATTATTTTATTTGTATAAACACCTGCAGACTTTTAATGAAATGTCAGCCACTGCACATGGGACTACTGACCACATAAGCAGAACGAAGTCCAGCTCCTTGCTTTGGTTCTTCTTCGGGATCACAGACTGACTGATAGTCATACGACTTGTTAAAGGCATACAGGGACATGTTAATCAGGTTTCGCATCAGGCCAGGATCAATTTCACCAAAGAATCTTCCAATCTGAGAGGGGACAATACAGAGAGATAAGGTAAAACATTTCCAAATATTTTTCTCGTAACAAAGTGCACAGTTCTAAATTCCCCAATTAGACAATAACTGTTAAATGCAGTATCAATGTGACCCTGCCAGCAAGAAGAGCAAGAGAATATAAGAAGGTGTGTGGATAACATACTACTTGTCCTCACCATCTTAAGTCCATCGGCAGCCTACCAGCCTAATCGCAAAGCGCAAAGAATGCAACTTGGCAGAAGTTAGGCATCTTCATCTGTAAAGAAAACTCTAAAAAAACCTAACAAATCCCCTAGAATTTCTGATCCAGCAATATTTTTGTGATTCAGAAATGTTATCTTTAGGTTAAGTTGAGAGTGAAATGATTCTTTTTTTCTCTTAAAACTTCTTCCTATTGGTTTTCATGTTCTGTTCATAAAGAATATATACATACCTGTTGTGTATATTCATCTCGATTGGACATCAGAAGAAATCCACCATCATCAAGGATAACACAGTCCACATGCTATTGTAAGAAAGTGAAATATGTTTTACAGGAAAGATTTGTCAATAGAACACACTGTAAGAAACTACTTTTTTTTCAAGACATCAGAAGTATCTTCAAATCACAAACCCATAGCCAAGGGCCAATTTTAAGTTACACTAATTAGCATTATCGGTATAATAAGAGTTTGAACAGATCAAAGGCTTATTTGTGGCTTAATTTCATAAAAGTTGTTTTGCAAATTCTTATTTGCTCAATACTTTGTAAGTTCCAAGAGTACTATATCCTTATTAAATCTGATTATAATTGGACCTCAGTTCATAATAAGGGGCTACAACTTCTCGTGTGCTTCAGCCATGCTTAAAGTCCTTTTCCATTTGCAGATTTCGATGGTAAAAATCTTAAGGGCAGGCTCCCTGCTAGCTAGACATGATAATTTTCACTTGCCAAGGACTGTAGTGGGATTATTCCAGGTGTCAGGCGCAGGAATGGGAAACCCACTAGTTCCATATGCTTTGCACTTCGTAAAAGATCCTTGCAGCCAGAGACTGAAGAGATAGCAGTGAGATCAAATAGATAACCTCCCACAGTACCCTTGCTGCTGCAATTCTTGCATTTAATGATCTTCACATTCCTCAAAAGAACTCAGAAGACCTGAGCAGAGGAAAGTTTTTAAGCACATGGCAAAACCTGATATGGTGACAGTCCCGGGATCTGTGCTCTCCTGAGTGCTAGCAGTTATGGGGTCGCCTAATCCTGAATGTGCTGGGAACCGATGACCGTGGAAAGGCATATAATGGACTATGGTGCTTCTAAGTTCGCATTTACCCTTCTCTGAGGTACTCTTCCTTTTTTAGAATTTAAAAAAAATACTCTTTTTTTCCTCAGGATTTGTCTCTTGTTTTGCAAATTAGTCATATTTTTATCACATTTTTCTTCACATCATTCTCTATTGCTTTTCTTGTATTTTTTCTTTACACTTGTTCTCATAACTTCATCACCATAACCACTTCACCTGATTTTTATGCCCTCTTTTTCCCCTCCCCTCCTAACCTTCATCTTTCTCAAGACACAAACAACTAAGCCCTGTTTTCTGTAACATTAACACTCAGTAATAGAATCTGTTTAAGATAGATCTAAAGAGAATGAGTGAATTTTCATACTCTGTCAGATATTAATAAACTGAACATATTCTTACCATGCTATTTCTTTCACAGCCACAGATTTCACTGTTGCACTAAAAAAGAGAAGTATGGTAATCTTCACAAAAATGTTACAAAATAAACTGTATTGTGCAGTTCATCATTCAAGGCAAGAACAAGTGATTCTATTTTCAATATCTGTTTATAAACTTAAATTTTGAATGTGTGTCGTTTATCACAAATATCTCTCTGATCAACCTGTATTCAGTAATCATCAATAGCACCATCTTGACAGACTTTACCAAAGACTCTGATACAGCTCCCTTTACAAGTATGTTCAATATAGATAAATACTTTGGAGGACTGGTCAGAATGTCAGTGTTGTGAACATAAAGTAAAACAAAAAGAATAGGAGCATTTCCATGTGTTTGGGGTTTGGAAGGAAAGCCTTCAAAAGTCTCTTTTTGACCATGAAAAGCTTCACCAGTCTCAAAGCATGGGGATCCTATGTGATAAAGGAAGCCCATCAACCCCGCTAGCTTTCATGGCTTTGATTCCTAATATGTTTTTCTCATGCTCTTGCAACATGTGTACACATACACACATAACTGTCCTGAGCAAAACAACTACCAGGTAATGCTGGAGTCATCAGCATTCTGTCTGAAATATTCATCCTCCTTTCCATTTTTCACTTATGTATTTTGTCCTTAACTCTTCTGACACTTAGGCTATGGATTTGCCTACCCATTGATCTACAGTTCCAATATCTAAATCAGCCAGGGTCTGTTATTGATTCCCTAAACATACAACCAACCAAGCAATATTGCCTCATCCAGTAAGAAGCTTATGTTCTATAAGTTTCTTAATGTTGTGCCTTCCCCAATTCACTATCAATTCCATGTTTTCCCTTTCCCATTTACACCTAAGATGTAAACCCATGACAGATGTATTACACATTAGGTGTATGGAATGAGATGGTTAAGCACCTATTTCATTAAGTTCTGCTAAAATGCTGTTATGCTGGTTGCAATATAAATCCTTACTGTTCATACTTACACATCCTCGATATTAAATAAAAACAGATTCACCAGTTCTTTTGCAGATTTTATTCACTGCTAGAGCATAGTCTTACTACTAGCTAGAATATGTCATTTTTCTTTGTCTTTATCCATGTTTTATAATTATGAAAGCAAGACACGTACAAAATACGGCCTATTTCAACATAGATTTATTTTGTGCATTTGGATGATTTAAATACCACAACTACTTGGCAACTATGCATCAGTGTGACTCTGGCACAAAGAGACAGTAAACCTATTTGCATCTGAAGCTTTGAGAAACGCAAATAAAGTTCAAAACAGACTTGGTCAATTGCTTACCAGGCTCTTGATTGTGGTTTTTGTGAAATTTTCCATCCAGCTGGTTGCATCAATTTTTATTCCAACAACTAACAAGAAATACATGAAAGCCTTTTTTAGTAAAATGAAGGAAAAAAAAAAGGTAACTATATAATCCTAAAAAAAGGGGAAAGTATAATGACATCTAAATCATTGAACTAGAGAAGAATAAAATATGATTTTTGTTCAGTTGTCTGATCACCAACATTGTTCATGAGACTAATAAATTAAACACTCTGAATCAAATGCAAACAGACTTCTACTAGCAAGATTAAAACTGTCTCAGAGAAAATAATATTGTAAAGTGAAGTTCCTTTGAAATCTCAATTAAATTTCCAATTAACTGTTGAGCAACAACCAAATAACTAAAGTATTTCGAGTTTCAGCACCATTCTATCTTACCTGCTGGCTTCAGAAGCTTCCCATCAATTTCTATTTCCACAGCCTTGCTTACCATAATACCTGATTCATAGCTATTGGCACCGCTTTCTGACAGTATAGAAGAGTAAAAAAAGCAAACAAAAAAAGAAGTTAGGGTAACATAAAAGCCTCTTCCTCTGAAACTTAAGTTAATTATTATTCAAATACCAGAATGATTAAAGAAAATCCTTGTCCAAAAGCACTGACCCAGCTGTAGTACAGATTTATCACCTGTGATAGCTCAGATCACTAACACTGGCATGACTAAGGAATATTCGTGTTTACTTTTCTTCTTTTTGTACCCCATTTGACTGCTTCATAAAGTTACTGTAGCTTTTTCTTCTTCTGCAAACAGAGCCATGAATACCTTTACACATGTGAGCAGCTCTGTTAAAACCAGGATCAGAGCCAAAGATTTTATCCTGATGTTGTCTGTGTATTTTTCAATGCAAGGTATATGACTCCACTCACTAATGCACAATTTCTGCTCTGACAGACTTTAAACTGTTTTCAACACTGCTTAGTATGAAAAGGCAAGTTAAAAATACATTCCCTGGAGCTGTTTGAGGAGCAAAAAACCCTTCAGGGAATTTTGTTAATTGTCGTCTTTATATTTTCCTGAGAAAAAAATGCAATAAAAAATTATGAAATTACAGCAAAGAAAGATCCTATATGTTTAAGAGAGGAGTACGTCCTTTGTGGTAGCACCTGCTTTTAGACAAACTTGAGAAGGTTAATGTTGCTCACATCAATAATGAGCACTTGCTCTTGTGCTTATATAGATTTTAAATGTCACAATATCTCAGACCAACTGGTGAGTAAGTGCAATTGTAAGTAGAATTCAAAAGCAAAGTTTAAACTAATTAGTGGTACAGTGGATGGAGTTATGGACTCTGGACCATTATGCCTGGTCCCCCAAGTCAGTGCTGGGGGTGCTGAATCAGTATACAGAACTCAGTTCTATTAAGACTTTTCGTAGTGTTATTGTCTATGAGTGCAATTTTATTTCACATCCTGTTAAAATAATTCTGCAAAAGTATCTCTGTAAAACAGGGTTTCAATGTACTGAATGAACACCAGTTCTCTGTATGTTTTCACTTAGGTTAATTCTGAACGCACAGGGCCACCAGTGTAGTTGACAAATGATGAAGACCTTGTTTAGTGCCTCCTAGCTTTTCCTTAATGATGGATATTATCCCAAGACTTCTTTCCTTAGGAAGTGGCACATTTGCATCTTTTTCAGTGACCTCATCTGGTATGGGAAACTTCCCCTTACATTGGACTAGCTAGCCCTGACGTTTCCAAACAGTGATGACTTACTGTTGTAGTATGGGGCTGTGAAAATATAGTTGTCATTATCTAAACTCCTCTTATAGAAGCTGACTTCATAAGTTTCAGCATTTTCCAACCAATCTTCTCCTGCCCTAAATAAAAAAAATAGGGATCAAAAAAAGACATTTCAGAGTCTCATTAATGCTGCACTGCAGGTTGTTTTCTTTTAATTTTTCAGAGTTGGGAAAAATGTGAGATACATTCTTATAGTCCTCAGGCTCTGTCAGCTTTCACTGGATAAAAGACAGGTGTAATCATTAGAAAAACCCAAAACAAACAAACTTGGGGGAAAAAAAGAGAATGATATTCTTGGACCAACACAAATTTAGTCTCATGTTGAGACAAATACAACTGCAACACACAACAAAATCTAAATGAACCTTTACAGTATCATATGCTTTGAGCTTAATCCTAAAATATTTAATATCATTAATAATCCCAAAATAGGAAAGAAACTGACTTGGGGAGTAAAATTCATTGTCATTTTAACATTATAGTGAAACAGAATAACCTAAGGAAATAGATAAATTTGCTATTTACCAGTAGATCTGTACTGGTGCCCTCACTATTCCCAGTCACTCGTGGGGGTGTCTAGTTTATTGTATGTCCAATTTCACATTCCCTTTTTGTCCTCTGATAATGATACATTTTTCTCTCTTGAAGTCCCTGGACCATTTGGTCTGAGCTTAGTCTAAAAAAAAAAAAAAAATCACCTACTACTTGCCAGTATTTGCAGCCTGCCAAACAACTGAATGCTTGGGAGTAACTAGGAATTAGCATGGCCCCACTGCTACTAAAAAGGCATTGCTTTCACTGCTACTCTAGGCTGATTAGAAACCTGGATTACAAGGGCCTGTCACGAAAATAATGTAACAGATGAGTTTCAAGGAATGACACAGGTAAAATCTAAGAAAAACAAGACATTCCAAGTAATTTCATAGCTATCATTACAGATTAGACTCTAGGAGACAGTATTTTTTCATTCAATAAAGCCACTATTTAACATTCTGCCCTTTCAGAATTCAATATTATTGTATTATGCTATTTTGTAGTAATTCTTACCTTTTGGGGAACACTCTAGTAATTCCACCATCTGTAACAACAAATTGTGCAACAACTCCATCACTGTAAACAAAAATAAGATTTAAAATGAAAACTGACTGAAATTCTCACAATTTCCTGTGTCAAGGGTTGCCATAAAAGAGTATAACTATGAAAAAATACCTATTCTGTGTAACATTAACTGCATACCTGCATATACACAGAGATGCATAAGATTTTGTTTTCAAACTCTGAAATGCATAAAAAAATCACAGTCAATAAAAAGAACACTTACAGAGACAGTTTACTCCAATAATTTTGGGCAAGTTCATTTGTAAATCCTGCATCCAGCAAAACTCTAATGACCATATCAGTATTACCTATCAAAAGAGTTAAAAGGTCAGTCATCTGAAACAATATGAGATGGTGTTTCAATAAAAGCCTAAAATGAAATTCTGAGCATTATCAAGATGCTCCAGCCACAAAATCTGGGCTGTTTATATTAGACATTCTGCCTGACTTCAGACTATGTCAAGTACTTAGAGTTAAATAGATGTTCTCACACTGCTGAGTTCACTTAAACATTTTCTTCATTGTATTCTACAAACCTATCTTTGTGTCACAGGAATAAGGAAGGTGATAAGGGCACTGGTCCCAGTTTGCAAAGCCCCTAAATCTGGAAATTAACCTATTTTTAAAGCATGTCTTCATTAAAACACTTTTTATCTCGGTGTAAGGAAACAACACAATTCCTAATGATACTTACTCTTACATGCTACAAAACGGAGATAATTCAACTACATTATAAATATATTTAGATCAATTAAGTCTCAGCCTCTCAAATAAAACATATTTGTCACCTGAAAATGCATACAGGGAAATAATTTTGAATCAGTAGCTCATACAGAGATGTCATGCTTAAATTTCTTTGAAAAGATGGTTTGAAGTCAGTGCTTCTCAACCATCTTCTTCAGTAGCACTTTAGAAGAGATACTGCAGATTATTTCATCATGGGGATTTTATTTGGTATTCCTTTTGAAAATCATTTTTAACTGAGATAACTAAAAGACTGAGTGGCTGTAGAAATTAACATTGATTACTTATTAAGGAGACAATTTTTAAAGTAACTTAATTATTAGAAAAAAAGAAGGAAAAAAAAAGTGCTGCGTATTCCAAAATGAAATACAGTAGTAGGTAGATAGCATTTTGTAATAATTACTTACTAAGCACTAGTGTATACTATAATATCACTAAATGTGTCCTCAATATTTGCTTGTAGGGAATATTACACAATAATTTAAATATTTTATTAATTTTACTAAATTAACATTAATTGCTTTAATCACTGGAGGTAAATGCTTTCATTTCATAGACTGTGTCAAGGGAATCAAATAAAATTTCAGTCAGTCAGCAATGTACCAATGAACAAGATCACTGTATTAAAAGAGCACCAAACATCCACACATGCACACAAAAATAGCATTTTGTGAGAAGACATCATATCTAAGTGGACATTCCTTCAGTTACAAGGTGTAGCAGAGAGGTTCTTTCTGAATTGATCAATTATCCCTGACAACAACATCAAAAAGACTTGAGGAAAGCAAGACAAAAAAAAAAAAAAAGTTATTCCAAGTGTTTATAAACTAATAATAATGCTAAACAGATGTGTATGTACCAAGCCAAATCCAAACATTGAATTTTTCATGAGAACAAGGCTTTAACACATTACTAATGGTAATAACTTCATTTATTCTAAAGAGAGGTTAAGGCCCAATCTCAAAACATGAATTAATCCCTTCACAAAGCCCAGTGCTCACCACTGCAGCAGTTACATGGATCTGTGGTCCTAAGCTATTCAAGCCCAAGTGAGATCTCTTTAACCAATTTGTGAATGAGCAAAAGAACTTCCTTATATTTTATTCTGGTTATTGGTTATTTCAGCCCTGGACTTCTTTTCCTTGCTTATTTTGGAATAAAATGACAAGAAAGCAGGTTGAAGATTTCATTATAAGATTCTGAGTCTGTTTGAGACTTACTTTGGCTGGTATGCTTAAGCGAAAAACATAAATTCAAAATATTTGGAACATATTAAAATGAACCAGTAGTTATTTGATGCTTGAGAAAAATTCTGAGAGGAGTTACGGAAAACACTGGATGCATAAGACCCTGCAATCTTTCTTAAATAAAGCCATAAACTTACAAACTAATTTTACACTCTCTACCTTGGACAGAAAATCCTGACACTAGATATTTTCTACTAGATTTTCTACTAAAAAAACAAACCCACAAAATCTGAGCATGAACTCTCATTCATGAGAAAGTATTTTCCTAAGGAAAAAATTCAGTGAGCTGAGAAGTGTACTTACACGATGAACTGCTCGGAGTATTTCTGTCAATAAATTCATTGAAATTTAATAGAAATTCAGTGTTGTTCTCTGATTTCTTTACATCATTACAGTAGTCTCTGAAAAACAACAAACCATCAGTCTTATGTTTTTTTTCTTGTGCTACTAAAGCAGACAATTTTAAAGTCCAAGCAGGCTTGCACAACTATTATGAAGTAGCTGGTATTACTGTGTCAATTGACTGCCATCATCAATATTGAATGATGCCCATATCAATTATTTCAGACATCTGCAGGAAATAAGGTGTTCAAGTGCCTGCCTAAACATTTGTTAAGATTTGGATTATAAGAAAACTACATTTATGAAATAGGGCATAGATTTGCAGAAAAAAACCTGAGGACTAGTGTAGGCTGTAGTATTAGGAGATCATGTCTGTACACAAAATATATGCCCAGTGAATTTAAATTGCTCCTGGGTTAAACTGTACTGGAAAGTAGTACCTGGACTGCTGGTGAAACACAGTCACTCCATGCTCAACTAAGGCCAGATTTATAGGTTAAGGTCCTCTCCTCTGAGAAGTTTTAAATGCAATTTTAACAGGGTACAAAACACATAAACTTATAAACACTCCTTGTTTTGACATATGCAAACCAGATAAACAGTAAACTCCTGTCCCTTATATAATGTAATAAAGCAATATATCATTGGCCAATTCACTGAATGCAGGCAAGCAAAGTAAAAGTCACTGGGCATTTTGGAGGCAAACATTATCTGATGAGTGGCATTAAACAACTTTAATTAAAATGTAGAGAGTGTTTAGCAGTAAAGCACGGGGCTCTCCTTTTTAAATGAGCTTTTGTACTAAATTAATTTTACAAACAAAAGAAGTCTGTTCAAGTACATCACAGGCCTAAGATATCTTATTACCCTTTATTTACCTTACCATAATCCAGAAAGACTACAGGCAGAATTTACCTTCCTATATCAATATACACATTTAAACAGAGCTACATATCAAACAAACTGTTAATGTAGGATAGTAGGGACTTGCTGGAAGCTGCTAATTGGCACAATTGATTCTCAATAACTTCAGTCTTTCAGAAAAATTAAATTGAACAGTTAAGCTGGGATACATTTTAAGATAGAAGACTTTACATAAATCAATCTAGCCATTGAAATCAACCTATTAATTGAAATTTAAAAGTACACTGAAATTTATCAGATAAAAAAAGTTTGCAACAATTCTCAACTGATCTTAACTGTACAGCATTTCCTTTATTCATCATAACTTTCTTTTAGAGTAACTTAATTTTTAGGAACCGTTTATCATACCAGGTTTCCCTTACGAACATAATTTTAAAAGGGAAATAAGAACTGCACAATTTCGCATAAATAAACCTTAGGGAACTAATGAAATTAATCAATTTTCAATGACTTAATTTTTGTTCTCAAATAATTGAAAATTAACTCATACTTAAGTGATAGAGAGCTTTGAAACCCTTTGTCTTGAAGTTGGGAAACATGTTGTGGTAAGTATTATGAAACCTATTTGAAAAATAGTTGTAAAATCTGAAAAGTCAGAACCACAAGAATTGCACAGATGTGAATAAGTTTTCCATTAAAATATCAATATCAGTTTTTACAGCTCTCTTTGATTAATATGAACAGAAATCAGAGCCTGAATATGCTATTTACATTCCATCATGAAAAAAAATTGATAATTTTTTTAACAAATGAAGCTTTATTGGTCAATTCTGTATGTTCCATGTGCCATTAATCAGACTAGATAGCTATTTAGTGCTGAAATAACACTTATTACTGGGAAATCAACCAACCTTGGTGCTAAAAACGTATAGCCAGCTTCATCAAAATGATCAAGCTTCAGTGATTCTGAAACTACAAAGACGAAGAGTAAACACCAAGTAAGTAAACTGGAATTTTTGCCATTGTTTCTCTTCTCAAACTATTTGGCTAACTTTTGCATGCATCCATGAATTTAGAAAGAAATGTTTATTTTTAGAGACTTTTCCACTAATAAATTCTATGCTTCTCAGTATTTCACAACATAGGAAGAAATTACTTGATTATTATATATGACATACAACTGGCAACAGTAAGATAATATCTAACAATTTATTTTAAGAGGACATTTAATTACCATGACAACATGAAAACATATGAGATGTTTTCGCTAGAGTTAAACTCTGATACAAATAAATATTTGGGACACTGAGTTGTTAGAACATGAAGAAAAATAGTCCTAATATCTTCTGCAATAAAGTTTAAAAAACTCAATCATATCAGCATCACTGTAAATCCTACTGAAAAAAAATGGCTTTAATAGCTGATATCACTGAACACTGATAGGAACAGATGAAGAAGGATTAGATATTAGCAACATATTGAAATGTTCATGAAAACAGAAAAATACTTCACTTTTGTTTTTTCCCCTTTCTATTGCTATGGTTCCCAATGATCATGAAGAAAATCCTGAGATGAGGAATACAGAGGAGAATATCCAGTAGGAATAGAAATAGAAGTGAAAAATAGCAACTGTAGTAAACAGAAGGAAATTGAGCAACAAGAATATACTTGCCCTTTTTGGATGTCACTATCCATCAGAAAGAGAAAGCAGGGAAACAGAAAAAAACAGGGTAAAGCACAAGGGGTCACAAACCAATATTTTATTCAAACAGACCCTTGAATAAAAATATTGTACATAGATAGATCAAAAGGTTCAATTTACATACAGCTGTAGTCTGGAAAGAAAAAAGACAAACGTCCTTGAAGACTGAAAAATAGGTCCTTCTCAATTATTTCTCAGTACCTTCTATATACTGTGGCTATTTCAAGGGTCTGTTTTGCAGGTTATATTGATATAAGTGCGAAACCAGATGATCTAATCCATCAAGTCAATCATACTCCCTGCTTAAAAAATTTAATTTTGAATTACTTGCTTAAGTACTTGGAAAAAGTTAAAAAATAAATCATTGATTACTAAAAGTTGTTAAATTCTACTAAATTCTACTTCATATGTGGGAGTAGTGGTAGAGGAGAGTGATGTAGTGCTAACCAAGTTCTCTAAACTAACAGTACCTACACCTGAGGTTTTTGTGTTTTTCTAACTTTCTATTTAACTACACACTTGTTCTAAATTTATCATAACACCTGGATATAGTTAAAAGTCTGTGTTTGGTTCTATTTTGTGTACTACCTAGACTACAGTTAAGCTCCACATAAGAAACAAAAGACCTTTGAATACTGACAAGTATAATTTCCAATTATCACTTCAGAATCTATAAATGGCTTGAAATTAGTCTGATGTAAAAATACAATGCAAACATTCACTAAAACTACTTGTAAAATGCAAAATAAAAACCTAACTGCAACCCAAACCAAACAGGGCTTTCACATTGTTCTATTCCTACAGGCAGCAGAGATCGTTTGCTAAATATACTGTAACTAAAATACAAAAAAAAAATGCTTTACTCTTATAGTCTATTTTTGCTAATGGTCTACATTTTGCTAATAGAATGGAAAAAATAGTATCCAGACCCTTAAAATGACAGCAACAGAGGATACACAAAGCAATGATTCTACAGGCACAGAGCAAGGGGTAGGGATTGTCAGTGGAACTGGGGTACCTGCACATATTCTATTTTTATAGAATATTTCTTGCACCTTGGATGTTACAATGGGTTAGAATCATTGCTGAAAATTTTGGGTACATCGTGATAACATCAGTGAATTCCACAAAATTTATGGATTTCAAACATAGCTTTTTAAGTGAATCTGAGACTTGGCAATACCAGACAAAACCAGGGAACCTTTACAGTACTTACATCTGGCTTGAGTTATAGGTTCGTCTATTTTGGCTTTAATATAATAAAAGCTGTATGATGGTAACACCAATGCCAAACTGCAACAGAAATGAGACAAGTAAAGCAATTATGTTATTTGCAGCAGTTTTCCAGTTTCAGCTTCTTTGTGTTTTGAAAGTTAATTAACAAGTTTGGAATTTGGATTATCACTAGATGAGACAGCCGCACAGTGATATACCACCCTCACACTTTGTAATAGACACAGGTACATTTATGCCAATCCTGAGGGTCCCTGTGTTTATTTTGATTCTTGTTTACACTTTTAAGCATAAATGCACTTTTTAGCAGATAAGCAAGGAATTTCCAAATAACTGCAAATGAAAAATCCCATGATTTTTGTATCTTCCTCTGACACATTTAGCATCCTAATGTAACATGTCACGGTGATCAGTGACTGCCAAAATATCACTTAGTACTGAGCTGATCACGCAGTAACCACTAACAACTATTGAACATAATTGTGCAGTAATATTTTAAGATTTGCAGAGAATTCTCAACATGTTTTCTTTTATATTATACTTTTTTTGGTTCAAAATATGTAGGAATTCTTTTTTCAGCTGAATTCTACACATATGTAGAAGAGTTCAGTTTTAAAAATGTATATAAAGGGCAGGAGCTTTGAGTAATCATTAAATAGGTATCATCATCTTCCAAGTCGCATCCTTAATTTTTGCACTTGGATTTCACCCATGCAGAACTGCAACAGTTTCTAATGAAGAGCTACAGAAATTAACATTAAAATTATTGTACAGTTGAGCCATAAATGAGCTGACCTTTAATGACACATTTGCCATTTATACAGAATATAAGTGAGATTGCTGAATATTTAGCAATAGCCTTGTACCAATTCTCCTCCAGGGAAATCAGTGGCAGTTTACCTGTCATTAACAGCTACTGCTAGCAGAAATTGCTAATTAAAATCTATAATTTTATGTTTAATAGGTTTTCTGCAAGGAGACTCTGAGGATTTATTGCTGTATCTCTTGCCAGAAAGCTCAGGAAGAATTAAGAAGTCATGTAAACGAAATGTATTTCTCTAGTGATTGCTAGATGGCAGTCTGATAAAAACTTCCTTTTTTTACAGAGTACAGAGGCAGTACAACAGAAAAATGAGATGGTGAATAGAATATCCTAGGTCTGTGTTCTGTTGTTAAAACCAATTTGTTTGGTTTTACATTCAAACTAATGTTCGCATTCTCAGTGACTGTACACCTGTGAAGAGCATGACAGAAAATGGGATCCAGCTTGGCTGAGGACTACTGTAATTCACCATAACAGAAACTGCATTTTGGTCAAAATTTGACTCAGTATTAGTACCATGTAGTTTTGAACTAGAGTAGTTTAACTTTCCTGAGACTTGGAAAACCTTAACTTGTTTTGAGTAATGTTAAGGAATGTTTCTACATTCCTTCTAATGTTACAAAGCTGTGTGCTTAAATGAATTTGATATAATATACGTACCAGTGTCTCCCTAGCTAGCATAGAAAGTGTAATGCTAAAACTATTAACCAAAATTAACCAAAAGGACATTTAAATAAACAAAGGAAGTGAGTGAACAGAAATGAGTTACCTGTAATCAGTGCCATTCACAGCAGTCCACGTATACGTTCTGTTTCCTTTATCAATATACCTCTACAAAGAGATATTGGTGAAAAATTAAATTATTAAACTCTGGAGCATCAACAATTGTGACCTTTCTTTGAGAAATACAGTGTAAAACCAAGTACAAGTCTGTTGGATTTCTATTTATTATTTTGCTAAAATCATGGATTGAGATACAAATCCTTTCCTTAAATATTTTCAAAACTTATATTTTGCAAAAGAATCAACCACATATTCTTTATTGAATATTAGCAAAATGTAAATTTAAAGAGAACCAAACAAACCTGACCAATAATTTTCACTTTAAAATTTATTAGCCAGACCTATGCAAACCTTTGTCTATGTGATTTAAATTTGATAAAAAATATTTTCTCTTTTATGGATCATTTTGCAGTTTAAGGTATGAAAAGAAAAAAAAAAACAACAAAAAAAACTCAGTTACAAAAAGACTTTGTAGGTAAGTCTTTAAAAACAAAAACAACCAAAGCCTTTCCTTTCAGATCTCAGCACCACTGGCTTCATGCATTTAAATTCGAATCATAAGTACATGCACAGCCTGGTAATCCCGATTGTATAGACACCCCCTGCTAAACTTAACATGTGTTTCTAATCTCATTAGGAGGGTCTTGAATTTGGGAAAAAAAAAATAACATTGAAATAAATGTTTATTTTTAAATAACTTAATACACTAGGATAATCTCTACCATTTATTTTCTTGTGGTATGAAAGATAGTGTGATAGGCACAGTCCCACAGCTCCCCATAGATTTAATCATGAATCCACCTGGCTGACATCACTTTACTCAGTTTTCCACTTTGAAAGCTATACAATTATGCCAGCTGCAACATATTATTATTTTATAATCAAATTTTTGTACATATGCCAGCAATGAAGACTGTACAGCTGTTGCACTGCAACATTACAAACACTGTTGAAAGGTACCACTAGAGGTATACCGCTAGATTCTTTCTTTCTCTATGGTAAAAGGATAGTGAGAAAATGACTGTAGCTGTGGAAAAGAGGTGACTTATATGACATTTATAAACTGAAACCTTCTCACTACCTGGCTGCTGCTTTTCAGTACAGTGTGACAGTATAAATAATTTAATAGTAATTTTTGAAAGAAAATGAAGAAAAAGATAAAAGAAAACCAGAAAGAAGATGCATATAACAGTGTCTAGTACCCTGATATATTTTATATTTAAGGTAAAAAGATGGTCGATGAGATTCCTTCCCAAGCCTATTTATATTTAATGTGTACTTTGGGTTAAAATCAGCCACTTGAACATAGTGCTGGCAGTCCCTCCAAATCAGGCACAGTGACACCCTGTACCTCCACAAAAGAAAAACAGTGCCCAAGGGGAGAGGGGAAGGAAGAGAAGAACTGGGCTGTAATTAAATCCTGTTGCCTCCAGCATTTTGAGAATGCTTGAAAGCAAACTGGCTGAAAGCTCCCTTCAAAGATAACACAGCAGATAACAAATCCTCACACCTCAGCTCCCCTTTACCTTTGCCTACTTCCTTAGTGGGCGGTCTGAGACCATCTCATCCCCAGCTGATCACTGCCAAAGAACTCACACATGTTATTGAAGCTTTTGTGACCCTTCAGTTTTCACTACTGCCCACCCCGGCTGCCACATGTGGCAATGCTTTTGTTCCTATGGCATCTTCTCTGTTACTTGGAAAGCCCCTGAGGCCTTGGGAGACTCCAGCACACCCCACCCACATTTGCTACAACTCCAGTCTCTATGCTGCAGTATGAAGTCATCTCCCAAGACACTGCTGGGGCCAGCTGCAACACAAAAGCAAAGCAATGCAAACTTAAACCAAAAAGCAAAACAAAAAGAACATAAATTTTAAGCCTGAAGACTGCAACTGTCAGTTCAGAGCAACCGACCACATCAGCCCTTTTTATAAGAAAATATATGAAGCTATCAAGTGCTAAGTGATGCATGGCTCATGCATGGCCCGTGGTTTAAAGCAGCTTTATTCTGGTTCTAGCAGCCTGGAGCTGGGAGGGTGCAATAGCTTGAAGCAGTCATCATAGCCAGCCAGCTGTGGCTGCTCCTTTCTTCTCTCAGAGTGGTCTGGATAGAGGAAGAAATCTTGGGCCATGGTGCAAGGGAAGGTGAGGATAATTAATTTCATTGGCATTGAAACATTTGGGATCAAAGGCTTGGGATATTTTATTCCAACACAGATTGTGGTCTGGGCCACGTGTAACTGGCACATCCTCATGCACCCAGGGATGTTACATTCCTCCCTCCTGCCCGGATACTGTAACTGACTTCAGCACTTGCAATACTTCCCTCCCTCCCTCTTTGGGCAAAGAGTTGCAGGACCAACTGTTTCAGTTCTTTCCTAGCACAGAGCCTGAGAAATGTATAAACAGCCTGAAATCTCTTCAACAGGTTTGCCATTAATGCAATATCTTGTACAACCCTAATCATGTTATTGTATTTTTGTGACCTTCTAACCCTCCCTCTTCTAAACACCTGTACAGAGCCTTTTTCACCCAGAGACCTGGAAAGGCACTCCTTAAACAAAACAACATAAATCTGAAAATGTCCCAGCATTGAGTGTCTCCCTTCAGTAGCAGTTTATCTTCAACACAGATGCCAGCAGGGCTTTGGACTCTGACACTGGCTCAGGAAAGACCCAGTTTCCCTTAAGGGAAGAGACTGATGGCATCCTAAACAGAATAGGCTCCTGACAGAGGTGAGGGAGCAGAACTGACATCCACTGGGACTTATCCTCTCTGCCCCAGCAAACACCTATTTGAGCACCATTCTCCAACAGTGGAGCCATTCAGGAAAAGACACAATTTTTTCACACAGCAGGATTTACCCTGATTGTAAAGCAGTATTGTAAATCTTGGTTTTAGCATTTTACAGTGAGAAAGCACAAAACAGAGTCCAGGCAGGAGGCAAGGGCACTGCTGATATAGGCCTCTTTAGAAGAGCACGGGAAGAAGGGAAAGCCAGTATGAATTAACTGCATGGTCCCAAGCAATTCTTCTATGTATTATTATATTGAGCTTATATGCAATGTTTGCACAGTGTCTGCTAAATCATCAAATTAGGTATCTTCAAGCTGACTTATGTTCAGAGTAAAAGAGTTTCAAAAGATGTTGCGGAACTGTAACTGTGGGGCATACTCTGGCCAGAACTGCTCCTTCAGCACACCAGTCATGTCTTCTCACTGAGGTCCCCAAGAAGTAGAGCAGCCAAGTAATGATCCATATCAAATTTGAGTATTTCCTATTGCTAGGAAACATGACTGCTTATTAGACAAAACAGTAGCAATGTTTATCAGGAGTAAGTATTTCAGACAAGAAAATAAAGAACTCAACAAGCTGCTCAGAAAGTACATGATATAACTGTAAGATGAATTTGTTTATCCCAAACAGTCATTTATGGCATAAAAATGTTATTATTTTTTCTTACAACTTTCTTCCCATTCAACCACAATATAAACTACCAAACCCATCCTCACACATCTCCACAAGCAAATTAAGCACTTTGTTTTGGAATTCCTGCACAGAAGTAGGCTGGGTCCATTT
Organism: Corvus cornix cornix; assembly: GCF_000738735.6. NCBI lineage: Eukaryota > Metazoa > Chordata > Aves > Passeriformes > Corvidae > Corvus > Corvus cornix. Next base: position 9,440,320 of record NC_047057.1, on the reverse strand, counting down.
CCTGTTGAACAGAGTGTAAGACCTCATCAACAACTGCCTGATTAATGATGCACCAAAGAAACTAAGAAACAAAACAATTCTTTTTTTCCTAAGTACATTTTTTTTTTTTTTTTTACTATACACCAGTAAAACAAGCAAATCTAGAGGGAAAAAATGGTACAAATTGTCATTACAAAATGAACAACCCAGCATTTAACATTATTTTTCTGGTTTGCTTTATTCCTGTAAACGTAACTTTTTGGGTTCCTATCTTACCTCATCTTGGGACTTGACCAGTGTTTCAAATGTTTTTTCTCCACTTTCTCCATCTATCATTTTTTTCCGAATCTATTGGCAAGGAAGAAAAGGAAAAAGTGAAGAAAAAAAAAAGGAGAAAGTTCACGTGTTGCATGTAACATGAATAATCTTTTCAGTGATCAAAATATTTCTCAAAAACACAGAACATGCTAATGCATACGGAAATCACAACTCTTAAAAAAAGTTTTGTTTATAATTCTGGTATACTTTGCATTGCAAGAACGTGCCATAAAATTCCTTGATGCTGGCACTGACACAGAGAATGAATTCTGTGTGCATAAGAAGGAGTTTTGTCTAGCATTTCTTGTGCCTCCCAGCACATCTGTGTGATTCATGTAGTAGCACTGATTCACAGAAACATTTTTGTACCAGTCTGAGAGTAACTCCCCCCGAAGCAGCCATTTCAAAGAAACTTAAGGCAGATTTTAACACATACCAAAGAATACTGATTATTGTAATTATGAAAGAACAATTTCAAACTAAGTGAATGAAATAAGTTAAAATTGTGAAATGTTTAAAAACCTTTCATTTTATTTCAGAAAACTAACAAATTATTCAAAAAGTTATCATTTCAGAATATATTACAAAGTCAGTAACTGAAAAATATACAGAGAAATTAATTTTTTGTCTACACTTAACTTTGTTTCTCAGTTGTTTCTTGCCACAGGAACAATCTTGTGTTAATAAGAGATAGGAAAATACTTTTAAAATATTTCAGGTAATATTTTAATATTCTATTGGAAAATGTTCTGTTTCAAAAATATTTTCTATCTTCCCTTCCCAGGAATTGTTACTTCATGAAGAAGAATTTAAATAGTAATCATGGTGTTTTTCAAAATGAGAGGAATGTAATGCATTGCCCTTGCCTATGAATAATACTGGGATTTAATTTCTTTAATTATAACCTCATCTCTATAGAGATATCATCTTAACAAATTTAAAATTCAGATTTATATTTAAATAGATTCCATTAAAAATCTAGAACATTTATTGCTTTTCATTTATATGGTGAAATACAAGCAGCAACAGGTACTAAGAAAACAGGTAATCTCACCTCAACTTTAATATCATTTTCCAATTCAGCATCTAGAAAATCCAGCGTAACAGGCTCCTGGGATTTAGGATTCTGAAGCAGAAGATGTTGAATTATCAAATAATAAAGACAGAGTACTGTAATACTATAAACCACTCTGATCCTTTCATTTCAAAGTAACCTACTTAACTGGGCTTACTTACCCATCTATTTTAATCTCTTGTAGCATTACTAGTGGCCCTTTCTCATTTATTTCATTTTGTCGGATAGAGAGGTTAATTGGATAAGTGAAAATCCAATTAACACTAATTGCCAGTGTCTGTCCAGAGCCATGGGGCTCCTGCTGAGGTGCTGCTTCCCCTTCTCCTGGCATGTCACAGACTGTATTGGTGGGAGAGGAATCAGGGAAAGCAGAGGAAGCAAAGGATATGAATCTCTCACTAGATGCCCTGCCTCCAAGAAGGGAGAGAGAAATTTGGGATTGGTTTTCCACCCAACCAGTAAGCTGGGTAACTCCACTCTTTGCAATTTTGCCAAGAGCAAACTTGCTGTTATGAGGTGGGAATGGACTATGGTTCAAGATTCAAAAAGGCAGCAGTTACAGCAAAATTTTTGGGGTTTACAAAAAATAAACCCCCGCTGGTATTGTCAACATGACAGGACTTCCCTGAACACCATGGAATTTCAAGAGCATTTCTCTTGACATTGGTACTGTTATCTCAGTTTAGAAGATGGAAACCTACAGCACAGAAATACTGAAATCCAAGCTTCCAGACCTAAGGAATGATGATGATGTCAACCCTCAAGCATGGAGCACAGAGAACTTTGGTGGCCTACATGTGTAGCAGCCCTGGCCCCATAGGAGTGCTGAAAGATCACTGTAACTCTGCTGAACTAGATCAGACCACCCTCCAGCCTCTGCTCCTTTCTCAGTTGCAGTCTGCATTTACTTGGCCAAAGCCATCTTCTCTATGAGTTGTTGGGAATCCAACTTTTTTTTCTGGCAATTTTGCCTAGGTCCTATTGACTTTCTATTGCATGTGGTGTAAAAATCATCAGTCATCATCATCCAGTAGTTACTTAATGCATCCCCTAAAAGTGAGTGTATTTATTTAGAAAAAGGAGCATGAGGATATATTACTTAAGCATTTAAATCTGACAGTTCAGGGTAGAAAATGAAAAAAAAATACCATTTTTAAGGGATTTCAGCAATGCTCCTATACCAACATTTACAGGTAAGACTAAAGTCCCTTCCTTCAATTATAATTATATTCCTCCTATCATAACATTCTCTGGCAAAGTTACCTGACAAATGTACATGTGACTATTCTATCAAGGAATGCAAGCTCGTTTCGTCACAATTTATGTATGTACTGGAAGCAAGTAATATCCTGAAAAACTGGTAAAAGATGCCTTCATATAACAGTCTGGAGCACCAAGACTTTAACAGTAGCTCTTATTTTCAAGACTGCAGTACAGAATAGTTCCAGAAGACAAAATATTAGTTCTTCATTTTCTTGAAGAAAAAAATCTAGATATTTCTGGGTATATGGAATCATTCCTGTTCTTATCAAGAGCTGTCTGCTACGAAAAAAACTAATAAATTTATTCTCAGGAAGAGGATATGCACTGAAAAGATTGTGGACAAATATTCTGGGTATTTTTTTTAAATATTTACTGAAAACTTCAAGAACATTTTTCCATTTCTCTTTATATATGACAGATAAAACTAGCAACTTTAATATAATGGCATTAATATATGCTATCTGCTAATTCAAAATTATTCAATTATTTCTATGCAGTTGCTTTTCCCTCCCAACAAATCCACACTCTCAAAATAAATAACAAAAGGCTAAAACATAAAAGTAAATAAAATTTTACATATCTTACATGCAATGGATAATGAATAGCATGGTCAAACCCAAACAGCATGCATGAAGGCATTGGCATGGCAGAGGAGGCATTTATGAAGTTCATATTCCATTCCAACACACAAAGGAACAGAGAAAAAAATAAATGGTAAAAAAAAGAAAGAAAAAGCCATCACATCAAATCAAGGTCAATATTCATTTCAAATGATAACCTGGGCTAGTCATAGTCAAGGAGTCCCAAAGACAAAATAGAAAATTTTAATTCTGTGAAAATTCAAGTATGCATTAACTGTTTGTTCTTTTTAAGACTTACATTACATCACTTCACATTTCTTATATGATACTTATTAATGACTTTTAATAGGCAAAAAAACTAAGCCTGAGGCACAAAGACAACCACTAAAAATTAGAACAGAAAATTCCTACACCCGTACTTTAAATGGAAACTATTTCCCCTTTATGTCTCTTCCCCCAAGAATGTTTTTACCAGTATTTGGGCTCCATAATTTTTATTTCCAAGGTTGCCATTTTGTGGGGTTTATTCCAAGCTATGAAGAAACAAACTTACAGTTCAGTTTGCTCTCCTCTTTATCCAGTCATGCATGTAACATGACTGGAATAAGCACACCACCACCACACTCACCAGCACAACTTAACAAAACAGAACAGAGTAAATCACTAGCAATGAAGCATGCAAACAAAAGGATTGCAATCCATTTTCAGCATGACGAATAAAAGCAAGGATCTATAACTTCAATGACAACTCAAGAAGGAAACAAAGAAAGAAAGAACTGGTGCAGCAACATAAAAAAAAATGTTAAATAAAATGTTGTTGTAGTGTGTTTTGGGAGGTCACTATTCTCACAAATTCTATGGATGGCCTTCTTTGCTGTGTTGCAGGAGCCTAGTTCCTACTCATACGTGCAGTACTAATGAAGACAAAAACTATTAGGCTTCTTTTAAAAGAAGTGATGGTAGGAGGTCAGCAAAATCCTGGGCCACAGAGGTAAACTCAGGAGCATCTGGAGTGGATGGGAGCCCAGAGCCAGTGTTGCACCTCGCTGGGCAGCAAGCACTGCAAGGCAAACCCACCGACAGCCAGACCACACCCATGGCAAGCTGAGGAGCCAGGTGTGCTCAGAAAACTGAGATTTTTTATGATTCAGTGCTGATTTCTCTAGTGCACAAACAAAAAATCTGACCCCGAGGTGGCCTTCTACACATGTTATAAACACAGCCACCTGACACTTGGTGAAATCATTGACTTAGATCCAGATTTTACACCATGTTTTACTGGTGGTGTTAAGCAGGCCACAAATTTTGCATTATAGATTCCTGTATGTGTAAGAAATCAACATGATATACTGTGTTTAAGTTTACTAATTTGCTAGTTACATTGTTAATCTATTCCTTTAATGATTTTTAAGTTTTCATTACATGTTTTCTGCTCAGGGATTGCATTACATAAACATGACTGGTTACCCTGTTCAGGTTAATGGCAGGTAATTCTGTGGAGTTGGGTCTGCTAAACTGAGAAACCCCATGTAAATAGCAGATAGAACATACTCCCTACTCTGACTTCCCTAGGAAAAAAAACCAGAACAATTCATATTCTGTAATTTTATGCTGCATACACTGTACAATAAAACTTGGCAATAAAATCATAAGAATGATCTTCTGATCTTCTCTTGACTTTGGGTTTATGCAAGCAAAGCCAGCACAAGTAGTCTCTTTTTATTTCCAGTCTTCAAATTAATTTCAACATCTGAAGAAGAATTTTTACAGCACGACTCTAATTAGCACCTATTAGTAAAGCACCATAATTTAATGGAATGCCCTTCACTACAGCCAATAGCATGTTTTCTATTATTTAAACAGGAAAGGATGCAAACTTCATGCTTTGGAAGCTGTTGGTCACAATAAACATTTCTCTAGTTAGATTTTTCCTAGTAAGCAGGGCAGAAGCTTTCTAATTATGCTTCCAGGTTCTATGCATTCTAATGCACTAATCACCTCCATCCAAAGTTACCTGTACATTGGGTCTCCTTTTTCTCAATTTAACTTTTGGTATGCCCACACCAATTTGCTGAAGTAACAAAAAAGCAGTAATTTATATTTTTGCACTATTAGTAAACAGCTTACTTATAGAATGGAAGTGTTCTCTCAACATCTGTTCTGTCCAGTGTTTGTTTACTGCAAGCAGAAACTACCCCTCATTCTGATCATGAGTTCTGAGCTCTCTGCCAAAATTACACACAGGTTTTGTATAGGCAAACAAAAATCAGACATATGTTAACATGAATTAAATTACCAGAGAGTTCTCCCTCCCACATACTCTGACAGAATAAAATATAGAATGGGAATAGCTCACTTTTTGTTTACTTTTGTATTTGCTCTTAAAGCCCAGCTCCTCTTATGTTTCTTGAATAACCCTAAACAGGAAAACAGAATACTGGACCTCACTGAAGGTGTATGGAGTTTTAGGACTGTCATTAAATGGATTTTGATCAGAACCACAGTAAAAATTAAGAAAAGGATTCTAATCTTTAGAACAGATTGGGAAATTGAATTATTTATTGTTTTCAAAATCTAATTAAGATTAAGCTTGTTAACACATGCTTAATGGACTCACTTCAGTGACTATGTTTATTTGGTGGCACATCCACCTGTTCTCTCCCGTAACAGTGGGAAAAATACATCCACATATACAGACATATACAAAGAAAATTTTCAATAAAACATAAAATTAAGCACTTAAAAAAATAAAATGCAATGTAACTAATTACACAAACATAAAAAATAGTTTAAGCTGTTTAAAATTATATTAAGCTTAAAATAAAAAGATTTCTCATTATGCTTTGGCATAGTTTTCATGTAGTTCAGAAATAAGAATGTGATGGGAAAATTTTTAATTATTTTACTATGCTTTTGAACTTGTTGTTTGTTAACTTTTCTCAGTTGTGCCAACAACTTTACAAACTTCAAGACAATTTCTCAAAATATCAATTGTGTTGAACCAGTTGTGATTTGAGGAAACGTTTTCAGAAAGAAAGCAGAAGACGTTCAGAAGAAGGAAACATTGAAAGTCTAAGAGACCCTCACCTCTCCAAAGGTAAAGATGTAGTTATGTTTTAGTTTACATCTATTGAAAAATTGCTGTCAAAGAGGGTTAAGACGTTTGTTAATGAGTTAATGGATATCAGGAGGTTCAACTAAAATTAATATGACATGTTAAAGAAAGTCCATGAATTCTAAATACATCTGTCTTTGTTGTGTACCTTAGTTTTAAACTGTAGTTCTTGTATCAGTCTGAATAGCATGCACCACCCCACACAAACTGGGAGTGAAAAAGTCTAGTCTGTGTAACTGTTAATAACAACAATAACAATAATAATGCAAATGCTTAATATTACATTTAGACATTTTTCTACAACATTAAAACTATCACTTATAAAACATTCTGTTTTAAACACACTCTAAATCAAAATTTTGAGCAGTATGGGAAAGCATCTCTGGACTTCCATATCCGACACAGACAAACCATGACAATTAATATCCTAATAATCCATCTCAGTTTGCCTAGACATAGTTGGGATGAGCCAAGTTTCTAACAAAGGTTTTTGTTCTCCAGGGTTGTGTGACAATGCTGCAGGATAACAGCACATATGAGATGAACAAAGTCCATATCCATCAGTTTCTCACAAGACTAGACCCAAAATCAGAATATTGCATTGCTTCTTTTTACATTACTCTTGTGAATGAAAAGATAGTTTAATTTGCATAGAAAGATAAATAGGCCAATCACCATCACCTAATTACCATAGTCTCTAATTAAGAAAAGATTGGGTCAGTAATGATGCAGATATTTGTCTCTGAAGAATTCACCAAGAAAAATCATCAAATCAAAACTTTCATTTTTTTAAGACATGAAGATCCAATGCAGATATCCAGAAACTGAAGTCCTTCTCAGTTATGAAGATTATATAAAAACCTTCTATTCCACAGTTTTCCTTTTATTTTTTAAGAGTCTTTCAAAATAAATCAAAAGGGATATCTCATTATTAGTTACAGTCGAGTTATTCTTTCTCTTCTTCAGAAGCACTTTTTTCTTTCTTGTTATGTTACACATTTGGCAAAAGATTTCAAATGTATTAATTACTTCACCAGGAAATTAATTCAAATATTCACAAAGCTGACTTCTTCCAGCTTAAGAATTAAATTAATCACTAAAATATGTGGATGAATTCTTAATTTTTCTTCTTTCTTTGACAGTTAAAGAAGTTATTTTAACTTTGTCTTTTATATAATATACTGTTATGAATTCAAGAGACAGTTTACTGAAACTATGTTTCTAATGGAATTAAAATACAAGAATTTTCAAAAAGTCCACTAAACAGAAACTTGTTTCATATGGAGAAACCTTTAATTAAAACCAAGATCAAAATTCTGATTTCAGGAAAAAAAAATCATCCATTCATGTTGAAATTTCTCATCAAAGTCAGGGAGGCAAGTTATTTAAGGCGATATATATATTTAAGGAGATATATAATGTAGGAGTCTCCACAACAAGGAGAGGACTGTAAGGACAACAGTTAATGGATAAAGACCTAAACTGAAATATTTGGTTTCTATTTTCCTGAAATTTGAGGAAAGTTGTGTCCTAATCATATTTAGATAAAAAATTTCATCTTTAAACATGAAACACCTTTCTCAAGTTAAACTACTAAAAATCTAATGTTCTGGGAAGTTGTACTCAGCTAAATCCATCCCAACTCTGCAGATCAGGTTTCAGCTCTGGTAAACAGAAAATAAGCAAATAAATAAATACAAAAATTCAAGTAAAATACATTATGTTTGCCACTGATTTCTTTGGTTTTGCAAATACAAAAATTTCAATTTCTTAAGTAAGAAAGCATCACGAAAAAAGGTGCACAAAAGCTTCTCAGTTTGCTTCAGGATTCTTCACAATGACTGTACTTTTCACAATGATGTTACATCTACCACTAATTGTTTTTATATTAATATGTGTATTGAAATACTTCACATATATAAATGTGCATTCAAAATATACAACTTTTTTTATTTTATTGATAACCAAATTCAATACAAGCCAAAGACGGTGGATTGGATGAAGCCATGTATGCACCACAGATTTTCCTAACACCCACAAAACTGCGAATTTTCACTGTTGCTCTCTGGTACCTTCAGCAGATCCTAGTTTCTGATTTTTTCTGACAATATTGCCTTATTACAGAGAAGTTAATTAGAAGGTGTTTCGTACCTTTGGTTGGAGATTTGGATGCAGTAGCACATACCCATTAGGATCAATTGCAAAATAGTATCCATTTGGACAAAGCTGAAAGAAAGAAATGAAGTTTAGCATTACATGGTTTTAAGCAATGAAGAAAGAGTAATTAATGGTTTTCAAGAAATGCTCACATTGTGGAAAACACACTGCCTCAGGCATCATGAAGTATCAGATAATTAACATAGAGAAAATAATTTCTTAATATTTACATTTTAGGATCATAAACTTGGAGAATAATTTAGGCTTCTAGGACCTCTGAAGGTCAGCTGGTACAACCTTTCTGAAAGCAACTGAAAGTACAACTGAAAGCAAAGCTAACTACAAAATAAAGCCCATCTTTGAAGCTGGACTAGGTTTCAGAGGTCTCTCCATAACCTCTCTGGGCAGGCTGCTGTCTTTTTTCCTTAATTCCAGTTGGAATTTCCATTGCCACACCTATGTTGATATCCTCTTGTTGAGGCAATGTCAAGGTCCATTTTCTTCACAATTCCTCTTAGGTCACCCTTAGGTTTCTTCTTCAGCCTAAACCCATCTCTCTCAGCTTCTTGCTGTGTACCAGGTACTGCAGACCTTTGGCCAACTTAGAGGCTCTGCACTTGGCCTCAGTGTATTTCTTACACTGAGGAGATGAAATGGCAGAGTACTCCTGATGCAAGTATTCACCACACAGCTGGTTTATACCACCAGGACACACTGCTAACTTATGTTCTATGTGTCCTCCACCACAACTCCCAGGTCCTTTCCTGCCCTCTGAGGCAGTCTGTCCCAGCCTGAACTGTGGTGTGAGACTATTCCATTCTAGATGTAGGACTTGCATCTGCCTTCAGTCAAATTTGTGATGTTCCTTTTCTTCCTCAGTGGTTGTTTTCCACAGTATTTTCATAGAAGTTCCACAGCTAGGTGTCTATTACATAAATAAATCAGTTGTACAGAATAGGGTACAGACAGAAACTTATACTAAAGAAATTTTCTATAAAGAACTGTCCTAGATTAATGGCAAATATTATCAGCTGAAATGACTGTGTACCCTACATTAAGAACCAAGCACTTAACTAAAGAGCAGTGCCTTAAGGTATAGGAAAATAATTACTTGTAATATATCCCCAATGTAAAAGCTGACTTTTACAGAGTGCATCCTGATGGACAAATCACACACATACGGCTGGAGACAAAACCACAGAAAATATACAACAATAGAAAAGAATATATGAAAAGAAGCCTGCTGATATTTTGACTCAAATCCTGTCATTTCTGTATGATTTATGGAAGAGCATGCACAGAAATCACACATAAATCATGCATAATGAGAAACCACCAATGCAAGCAGCTTACCGTAAATCGGGGAGTCAGTTTTTTTATGTCCTCCAAAGAGACATCTACCCCCATTACTCCAAGAATCAGCTGATTCTGGTAAAATTCAAAAATGTTAGTATATATTTGACATATTTACAATGCAGAATTACTGCAACAGTCAGTAAATTTGTGCTTTTGCCTTCATCTCGTTTGACAGATAGATTTGAGAAGTTGCCTATTTAGTCATGTGTTTATTCGAAATATTTTAAATAATGTCAAACTGATCCAAAATAAAATTTAATAAATTCAGAATTTAGTGTAGAGTATGAAGATTGTTTCTGAAGATGGATACTTTCTGGCATGACTAAACAATATATATAAGAACAAAACAGGTGAAAGCAAAAGCAATGCAATTATATTGCCAGTTGTGTAGATACTAAACTACTAGCACCAACACAGAGCTACTTTCCATGTTTAGGTTGTGCAATTGGTAAGTGAGACCTCAAAACAATTAACTCTTTGGGCTATAGTATAATGATGAATGAAAAATATTCCAACACAACAAAAAACCCCAGTGAGTATAAGAATCATCAGCATTTTAAATCAGGGACACAAGCACTATATTTATTTCACTTATATTTTTATATTTATTTCACTATATTTTGTATTTATTTCACTATATTTATTTCACTTTCATTTATTTAATATTTTCCTACTACAGAAAAGGAGGGCAGTCATTTACATAGTGTCATCTGAATCCCTTCTCCATATGAAATAAATTCATAACATTTATTGAAGCAGGTATCTCGCAGCCTGTAAATAAATTCAGGTAGAGATATAAATTGAGCAGATTCAAGTTCTCTTCTTGCTCCTGTGTACTAGATCACGTCTGTTTTAATTCTCAGAAAGACATCCTTTGATAATCAGTATTCTGTCACTTTGAACCAGACTCGGTCAGTTCCAGGCATTGTCTTGTAGATAAGATTATGCAACTTTGTTGGTTTATTGCTTTGTTTTTAAAAATAAACTAAGAGAATTATTCTGAAAATAAACTAAAGAAATGACAGTGATCAAACACTCATTGATTCATTCTGGGTCTATGTAATATCTGAGATGCATCAAAGAATATTTTGTCTAAACTTCGGTATACTTTGACCTGAATGAACATGGGTACACTGAAAGTACAATATTTTACCGCACATTGTAAAGCATATTCCAGGTCTGGTTTTTTGATTTTGTGAAGAGGACACAAACAGATGCCGTGTTAGACAGTAATAATGATGGGCAACTGTATTTATTTAACACTTAGAATTTAATCTAAATATACAGTGCTCTTTTCTATTATCATTACAACCAATTAATTTATATTCTCTACATCACTGCCTTTTACCCTGAAAATGTCACAGCCTCCGAGATTTGTTAGAAATTTACCTGGACATTATTTCTGGGAAAGGTCTAAAGAATATCATTATCTACTTCCCATCTATTGAGCACTTAATGCATTCCCACTGGCTAAGGCACAGGGATAGATAGTGGAATGTCACACCCTGAAACTTGGAATGACAAAAGGGTAAAAGAATGCACTACATTTTCTTGTTCCCAGGAAGGCATCAGGTAACTAGATGTGACCCCTTTGTTTCTGATATACAACAGAATTTAACTGCGAAATACTCTATGGAAATACACATATTTCAAGAAATTTAACATTAAATTTAATTTATGTAACAGTTGCTTTTTTTTTTTTTCTTGAAGGAAAAGCTTACGATTTTCCCATTTTGTTCCCTTGTTAGGTTGAAGACAGGCAGAGTTCCTGTAATCACAAGTCCCAGCTCCTAGAAAGTAACCAATAAAGGAGCAAGAAAAAGAATTTTTAACTAAAAAAAGGAAATGTTGAGCCATAATACATTAGAACAATCTAGGAATTAGTGTAGCTAAACACTGACTTTCAGTTTGGTTAAAAAAAAAAAGAAAAAAATACTACTTTCCTGACTTGATGCAAAGAAAAGTTGAAATTATGACTTCTTTGTGTCCACATTTTAGTGGGAATAATGTATTATTTTTTAAAAATAGATGATGTGCAACAACTTAAGATATAAAAGTTTCAAAACCCCTAAATATTACGAAAACATGTTTACAGCTACAGTATCCACTATGCATAAAACTATGGAGGAAGGGAAGGGAAGGGAAGGGAAGGGAAGGGAAGGGAAGGGAAGGGAAGGGAAGGGAAGGGAAGGGAAGGGAAGGGAAGGGAAGGGAAGGGAAGGGAAGGGAAGGGAAGGGAAGGGAAGGGAAGGGAAGGGAAAATACAACAAGTAAAACTACTTTTTCTATCATCACTACTTTTCAATGGTGTGCAATAATGTCCATCATCAGCTTGGCAAAATCACATAGTCTCCTCTCTTACTGAGGCAACTGAGGCAAGGAATTTGCATTTATTTGGGAAGATATAAGAAATCTGCTTTTCCTTTAGTAACATTTACAAATCATACTGAAAATAGGATCCAGAAAACCACATGTTCAGATAGCCAGGAAAGTTTAGTTTTCTTTCTAAATTGCCCATAGGGAGATTTGTACCTTTTTTTTATGTGATTGTTTGGGTTTTATTTCATATTTTTTCCCTTCATTTATGCTTACTCTCCTTCTACATACTTCATTGTGGAGTCATATCCCTTTGTTTCATTTGAAAAAAAAAAAAAGCTCAAACACTATATGAATCCACTCTGGTGAAATCTGTTCTCCATTCTCCCAGTCTAGTAAGATCTTTTTGAATTTTAAACCATCCCTCATTAACTTATATTTGTGTATCGAATGAAAGGTGATGAGGTCAGAGTTAGAAGAGTTACAAGCAAAGTGAGGTGGATTTTGCAGGAAAATAAGAGAAATAGAGATGAATCAGTAGAAAAGAGAGAGGACATTATTTAGAAGAAACATTGAAAAGATACATAATGAAACAGGAGGGGGATGTATGGGGAATAACACAATCTTCCCCCTCCCCCCCCCAACAAAATAAGAAAAAAAAAGGAGAGAGTAAAGTTAGAGAAGATAATACTTATGAATAAATTATGCCTAACTTGTAAAACTAAAAGTATCTGAAAATTCTGGGTTTATCTTGAAAATGAAGCCAGAGCAACACAGTAATAGAATCGGAAGGAAAAGAGCTAGAAAAGAGGTGTGAACTGCTACAAATACATCAAATTATTAAAGACATATTGAAAGCCAGCCTGAACTGAAAATACCTCTTCAGAAATTTATAACCCGAATTTATGCACTAATGTGTCCTCATGTAATACACTTTGCATTACTTTAGTCTTAGCTACAAAACAGCCACTGGACACTAAGAGCCAAAGATAGGAATAAATCCAGGGAGACACAAGCAGGAGAACTGTAAGCCCTACATAGGGGAATTGTTTTAGGGAATTTAAAATAATAAACCAGTGTGACAACTGAGTCCCACTCCCTTATACAACCAAGAATCAGAAAAAGTCTTCAGAGGGGGTTAGATACATCTGTGCCTTTATGCTCTCAACTGTGATGAGAAAGTCCACAAATTTCAGCCTTTACCTCAATACTTTACCCTGTGTTGTCCTACTTTATTTACATATAATTATGTATATATATGTGTGTGCATATGCACACACAAATACATGTATATATAATTACGTATTCACAAACACACTTATATAACACATGAATGGAGAAAAGCTTGAAGGAAAGACTGAATGAAGCCACTGAATATATAAAATAACACAAAAGTCAACAGCTTCCAGGTGTCACTTATTTTACTTGACTAAACAGATCTCTATCCCTAGTTACAAATTTATCTTTGGCTTTACAACAGGATATGTACAGAGCATAAGAACTTTTGTCATCACATCCTTTATGTTTCCAGTAAGTACCTCAATGATAACAAAAAAAACACAGTTCATGGACTTCTGGGCATTGAAATTTCAAAGGAAAACTAGTTCCTCTGTGTCATGCTCAGTTATATTGACGGTAAAAATTTTATGTTGATAAAAAATTGACAGTATTGCTGGCTGACGGGAAGATGTGCATTTTGACATGGCTTTAGATGACTACGTGAACTTGGATAAATTCGTGATTCCAAACGACTGTTTTGCAGTAATTTTTGCCCTCTTGCCCAGAAGAGGGTCATCCAGAGCAAGAGATTAGATTGCTGCTAACAATACTTTTCCTCCTGTAGTTTCCTGAATGTGTTTGTTTTACAAGACCAAAGTCATAAATTCAGCAGTAAGAAAGCATTTCATACACCTTTTTGTTAATTTCCCCATTATATACACTGTCCAATTAAAGATTAAAGAAATCATTACCTTGAGCAAGAAAGCAATCAACTACAACAACCATGACAACTTAAAGATTCAAGTTAAAAATCTTTGCAAATACTCAGTAATACTTATAGATTTCATTCTGCTTGGAATGTTCTTTGGAAGGAAAAAAAAAAAAAAAAGAGGAAATCTAAGAATTCCCCACCAGAAACTTAACACATGACTTTTACTGCTGTAGGTACAACACTGGAACACTATTTGCTTCTTTTTTTCTTTTTTTCTTAAGTTGAGAATGACGGTGACCTACACTTTAAAGTCTGCAGAGGATAAATTGCTTTTCTCTGTTGAATTTCAGGACACTGAGAAGAATATTAGGTGCAAGTAAGACCAGCTCATTATAAATAGGTCTCTCCCTAGAGGTTGTTGTATTGATGTGTATAGATGTTAGAAACACGAGAATGTTTGGAACTGTAAGAAATTGGATTCTTGGGAAAGCAGACCCATATAGTTACTGATTTGCTAAAATTCTTTAGTAGAGATAAATACAGATCATACCAGAGCATCCAGATAGACATTTGTCCATTGGACTTGTTTGGCTTGCTCTCCAGCTAAAACCATTGGTCTTCCCAAGACATCCAGATATTCCTGTCAAAAAGTGCAATAAACTTATCAGAAGGCAACTATTAGATCAAAGAGCACAAACAATATTAAAATAAACAATAATAAATAAAAAAATAAAATATCAGGGGAAGAAAGGAAATCAAAATTCACCACTAATACAGGAGGAAAATTTATTTTAAAAAACTTCTTTAAAATTTTACCACAAAATAATTCAGTGTTCAGTTTGCAGTATTTACTGACAAGGTAGTTCCTGTATTTCAGTCTCAGTCACACAGACCTTACACACTCATAACCACCACTCTCTTTCCACAAAATGAGAATTACAACTATTTTTATTCCAAAATTAATTGCTAATGACATAATGAAATTACATGCAGATTACAGAACCTTCAACCCAGAAGAAACAGTGGACAATGGAGGGTGAGTGGTGTAACATCTGGGTATGTTAAGCTCCTACACCAACAATTTGCATAACTTCTATTGGAATAAAAGCAATCAGAGTTATAAAACCTCTTTTTCCTGCCTTGCTTCAGTTTGTGAGTATGGCTAAAGCTGATGATCTTATGAGATGTCAGATTTCTGGACTGATTTGGGAGGGGATGCCATCAAACTTTTTTCAGTCATCAACTTTTTCTACTTGTCTGATCTTATTAGGGATACTCCTTGCCAGACACTGTCTGGAAGAGTTTAACAGAATCAAAGGACTCTTATTCAAGCCAAAAAAGGACTCTTAGTTTCTGCCAAAAAATAGCATGCCTGGCCTTGGAAAGACAAAGAACTCCTATGATATTTCTCTGCTGTTCTGGACATGTCAGTACCTGGACTTTCAGACAACTGAAAACAATACTTCTTTTTCTTCTACAGTTTTCTTCTTCAGTTTGGATCACGTAGAATAATCCCAGAGTCCTGTAACTTTAATCACCTGCAGGCAAGTCTGCTAAAATGTTCCTGCGTTCTTTTTGAAGGGAAAAAGTGCAGTGTCTCCCAGAGGGGTTGGATCCATCCAGGTACCTCTCCTATAAGCAGGATTGTAGTGTGGCACCCAGACAAGTTCAGATACCCTAGCAGAACTATCCCCTCACATACATCCACAGCCTCCTCCATGTAATACAAACCCTTTCGATCATGCAGAAAGTATGGCAGAAGGTGAACTATGAATGCCTAGACACATCATAAAAAATTACTGGGTTTATAGGACTTTATAATAAAATTGCTGTCATGTCTCAGCATCAAAGTTTGAGGGACCATGTAAGGCCCAGAGGAAAACTGAGCCAAAAGCACAGACCTTGTGCAGAGGCCTACAGGATACAAAACACTTCAGTCACTCTATGGTGTGCACATGGTCAGCCTGCTTTGGAGGATGTTAACGTGATCAGTGTGCACTCAAGCCACTGTTGGCCATCTGGCCAGGATAACAGGGATCACATTTTAAACTGGTTCATTGCAACCACTTAAAAGAAAAAGTAGAACGTTTTAAGAGAATAATCCCTCATATGTAGAAGAAAGCCTTAATTTTTTTCTCTTCTCTTCTCTTAGTCTGGTGTATCTATGAATTGAATTGATTTTAGCAGACGTGAAGAAGAAACATATCCAATAACAGATATTACTCCACTTTCTGTGTGTTAAAACGCAGTCTGGACTTAGCCAACTCACTTACCTGGGTGTTTATTCTTATGGCTCCAATAGATGGAATTTCATAATAATAACCTAAAATTTGAAACAGAAAAATGCCATTTTACCATAATAGATTGCTGGCCTCTTAATCCTGGGGAATTTAATTTATCTTATAATTTCTACTTTATGTTTTATAAGATTTATTGTTTATGAATGAAATACTTTTTAGTAGATGCCACCACAATGCATGGCCATATGATGGTTCACCAACAGCATTCAGACCAAACTACTTACTCTTAAGCAATTGGAGTTTACAATGTGTTTCTTTTGTCTGTTTTGTTTAAGGCCATATAATATACTGAGCTTGTACTCATGAAATCCCAGTTACTATGATGTGCAAGTATATTTAATGTTTATATTAATATGCTGTGACAGCAACATAATTATATGCTGAATGCAAGCATAGCTATGGTCTGCCACTAGAGTGAATTCATAGTACAAAAATATAAGGCACTCTGTGGAATGAAAAAAAGCTAATGGCTATTTCTCCTACACAGGCAACATACATCAGAAATGTCTTTATTTAGCATTGGGTTTATTGCTCATTTGTTTGAATTAAAAATATTTAAAATATTGCCCATATAATAAGAAGCCAGGCACTGAGATACATCTTCAGTCCAAGAAAATTTTAAGCCAAATTGGAAGGAAGGGGCAGAGGATTAGAGAGGTAAAAGTATTGAGATTATTAACTTCCTTTGCTGTAAGCAAAATCTTTTAATTAAGGAAAAATGAAATAAAACTGTTTCTTTGGATGTGCAAACAAATAAATACAGGAATTTTGGACAGAAAATTATGATCATTTTGCCTCAATAGTAAGATGACATAGGTGGTTATGCTTTAAACCAGCTGGTCCTCATTTGTTTTAAAACAATGGAGGTCACATGCACACAGTATTTTCAGACACAAAGATGTTAGTAAAAACAAGAAATTCTATTCAAAACACAAATATCAATTTTCTGTTAGTATCTGACCATACAATCTACTCTTCATGAAGTTGTAGTATCTTCTTCATGACTTGTCAGCATACTGAGGATTTCATTAGGTTAAAATACATATACTATTCTCCAGGCTATGGATTCTTCTACATATATTTTTTTTTCCTGTATCTATGCCTTTCTCTTATCTTTGTTTATGTTATTCTTCTACACCTGAGCATATCTGTATCTCCTTCCCTGGCAGTCCTAATTTTTGAGACTTGTTGTAATCTAGCTCACCTCTCACCTCTTGCTTCTCACTGGTTTGTAGAATACTTTTACATTTTCAGTCAGCCTGGAAATTGCTCTATTTAAAACATGAGTGAATATTTGGTAAATTATATATTTTCTATTTATTTCTATTTGTATCTTATGTCATCTTCTACAGTTATATTGTAAGATATTTGAGACTCCTCTTTCTCACACTCTCTTAAAATGTTTCTGAACACATTTTTCATGTAAAAATTTCATGTAGAAAACATTTTACTTCCTTAATTTCACCTTTTTTACTTTTCTTTTTTTCCTACATAAAGAAATCAGGGAAAAATAGAAAATACAAGATGCCCTCAGAAACAAAGAAATCACAGTAAGAATAATTTTGATATTTTCATTAAAAAAGGGAAAAAAATTCTAAGTATGTTTCATTGCAAGTTTTAGAGAAAAACAGAAAGAAATGTAACCAGCCAACTAACCAAACAAAAATCCCTTTGTCCAGACCGCTTAATTTAAAACAGCTTTGCTTAATTTCTTATCTGTCATCAGTTCCAATTTTACATAGATGGCTATTACAACAAATATTCTCAAAACTGAATCATAATGGCTTATTATTACAAAAACTACTGTGGTAGTTTTTGTACAACATAAAGTTTTAAATAAAGTAATAAAGAAATAAATATACCAGTTTCTTGCTAACATGTCATTTTTTCATACATATTATGTAATAAAATAACTTCTGGAACTTTTATTAACAAATACAATAAAGCTAAAAATCAAGCCGAAAAATCTATCATTTTTAGAGAACAATAAAGATATCCAAAGCTCTAGTGAAGATCAGTTTAAAAGAAAGACACAGTACCTTTATTTTCACAGGCCATCCACTGTATGGGTCCTTTGTCATAATTATGTTGACCAACAGAAAATGTGAACACACGTACCTGTGCAAGTTCAAAACCAATGCATATAACAACAATAAATCATTTATTAGCTGTGACCCTCAAGGCAATGATACCTGGATTTTTCATGCATTTGAATAGAAAAAGAACGCTATGAATTCTCCAGTTTTTGTCACCATAACAAATATGAGAGATGTAATAGATAATATACTATGGTATTTTATGTATTCCTATTATTTCTTCCATGAAGTAGAATCAAGAAGAATGTTCCTTCACATATCCTTTGTACTTTAAAGATCTTACATTGATGATCATTCATGAAGTATTTTAATTTTTAGTTTTTTATTCTAGGGTGGTAATTATAACTCTTCAGGTTTTGTTAAATTAGTTGACAAAATCTATCAATATTAGATGCTCACCAATGAATTGAAAAGAATATATGTGGGGCAGTAGAATTCAAAGCAATGCAAAACAGAACATTTTAGGATATAAAATATGAAATTTTCAGATACTACACAAAATAAGTTCTCATTTTGCTCAGACTCAGTCTTCTTTATGTAAAAACACTAAATTCGTTCAATAGACTTCCATAGAAGGGTTAAGCTTTGATCTTTCACCTTAAGCTCTTGATATTCGTTTAAGCTGTGGGTTTTTTTAGCATAATTCATTTATTTTTACACAATGCTACTCCAATCTATCTCAGCAACTGTAAGGAGTTATGGCTTCAGAATTCACCAAAATCTCTCCAAGTTTTGGACTGAAAACAGACTTTTTAGCTGAAATTATCTTCCATGCAAATTTTCTGATTCGAATGAGAAAAATTTAAACCCAAAACCTGGTATTGCTTTAAAAATATTAAAAATCCTAACAGATACATAGAAAAATTACAAATACTATGTTTCAGTTTCTGGCTGAATATTTTGCTCTAAATTTGCGTGTTTTTGTTAAAAGCTGGGAAAAATGGTTTCCCAACAATTTTAACGGGCTGCTCACTACATTCATGTCCCTCTGTTCAAGGGTTAGACATGTTTTCCTTTTCAGGCATCTCTTTCTTTATGGATCTTTAACTTTACCACTTCAATATACAAATCTTAGATCACAACATGAAATCAGAATACAAATTCCTTTCTATGGATTTGATGTTTAAAATTAAAATATATTAAAATTCATTTGCATGGAGGCTGTGACTGAGTAATAAGGTAATGTTTTCGTTAAATAATACCGACATTCTAAAATTGGAGACATTCCTCCTTGTAAACTACTGATCATTGCTAAGTTTTTAAATGACTATTTATACAAATTTTTATCACATTATTTAGCATGTGGAATTAGTACCTAAACCTCCACTTCTCAAAAAAAGCAAAAAAAAATTGTGTGACACAATCAGAGCTCAAGTATTAACCAAGAGCTGTAACAATGGCTTCACATCATCCATCAGCAGGTAACAAATGGTGAAAGTTTCATAGTCCTGACTCCTAAACGCAAGGAAAGCAAACAAAGCTTTGTGCCAGACGCCATTTTTACTTAACAATATGTTTTGATTTGCTTTATACGTACAACCTCTTTGTGTCTGCAGTTAAAAGCAAAATTAAAGCAACTACTCTGCTGCACTGAGCACTGATTTAAGTGCTTGTTTCTTAGTTTAAGACTACTCCATATAGGGTTGTTCCCTACTAATAGGTCAGGCCAATTACATTTCTGGTTACGCAGACAGGTAGAGGAGTGACTGTGCCTGCATGATGGCAAATTTTTTTTTCTCATAGTTCATGTAGGTAAGGACAGATGAAAAATACCTTCTATTACCCTGAAAATATCAGTATTGACAGTGCAAAAATGACTTCACCTGACATGTTTAAATCTCATTTAATACTGTACCACATTTGCCATTCCACTTTCATTCTTGTTTTACAAAATGACAGATTTAATTCTTCCAAGGAATCTTTCTGCTTCTACTTAGTTACCAACTCGCAAGGTTCCTGCCTACTATACTCCTGTTCTTTTTGAACTCACACTACTCCCAGTTTATTGTCCACTAAACACTTGACTCAGAATAGATTCTTCTCAAAAACTATGGAAAAACCCCACTGAAGGTCACTAATTAGATACTTGAGAAACCTGATGTTTCCTTTGGATAAAAAGCTACTAAGTCATGTGGGTTTTCTTGTGTGTGTAGAAAACACGAATCAATTAGACTGGACTGTCTAGCATTTGATCTCAAATGTAAAAATGAAACGCTGAATTGGATTCAAGTTGTGAAATGCTATGTAATTTAGGGAAAAGCAGCAGTGTGTTAAATCTGCAACAAATCTATAAAGAATTTAGAATTTAAATTATTGACAACAAGCAGGCGACAATACATCTGATTTACTGTTCCTTGGATAATTAACAGAGATAAAGAACTGCAATGAAAATTGGAGTTTTTAATTGTTACTTGGTTTGGCAAGAGGGTGGGATATTCAAAAGAGTATTCTTTTTCCTATTGCCTCATCTGGAATTGAGTAGAATGACAGACCAGCTGGAAAAATGAGTCAGCAAGTCAAATTAAACAAGCCAATTTTAGCAAAAAAAACCCCATGCTCTGTGCTAAAATTTTCTGTGACAGGACCCAGAGTCAGCCAAAGCGCTGAGATGCATTTGTCTATATGTTTTCCTTATAGACATCTCTCCAAAGAAGACAATAGGCTATTGAATTAAAAAAAAACAAAAAACAAAAAAACCAAAAAACCCCAAACATTTAATTACTTTTAATAGGGAATTTATGACTAAGAATACTTGAAGAAACTAGATCAGAAACAATGACTATGAGTACCTCTCCCTTTGCCTGTCCTTTAAGCTTGATTTCAAGCAACCAAGTGGGTTTCTGAGTTGAAGCAAATTGCCAAGTAGTCTTTGATCCCAAGTTGTTTTCCACCACCACTGAGGCCTGGTTATTTCTTCTCTCTGCCTCTCTGCAGCCTCTTGGGTTCTGTGTAAACTGCAGTTCCTGGGTGGTTTTGCCATGACAGTTCCTCTCCACCACCCTCACTAGAGGATGGAAATTTGTGTTCCCCAACCCATTTCCTAAGGAAAGGGCAACCTTGCCTCAAGGCAAATCTATTTATTCTCTTCATAAAGAAACATGACTTCCAAAGCAGTAAAAACCAATGGAAAAATAAGAAAAACAAGTAGGAGCTGTCACGGTTTTTGATTTTAAATGGGACTATTCAAAGTAAAGTACTTCTAGAAAACTTATGCCCTTTGAATTGAGAAGAACTAGAGATGGGCACCAGCCTGCTCTGCCAGCCCATTCAGGCACTGTCTTGGAATTGCTCTGAAATATAAAAGTCCTGATTTTTAGCACAGGGAGTTTAATTCTCTGCATTTTCCTCACTGAGACTAACCTTAGGGAGAAAATAAAAAATTATTTTTTGTATTAAAAATTTACAGTATATAGTAGAGGAATGTACTAATTAGCAACAAAACAGGTGTAGAATTAATGTCAGGACATCCAGACAGTGAGTGGCACAGGCTGCCCAGTGAGGCTGTAAACCTGCCTCCTTGGGGGCTTTAATCACCAGACTGGATATGGCCCTGAGCAACCTGGCTTGATCTTAGACCTGGTATTGGACTAGACACCTCTGCAAGCAACCTGGCTTATCCTGGGAACTGATGAAGGACATCAAAGGAATACAAGCAAAAATCCAGCTCCTAATAAGGGGAAGTGACAGAAAGGAATGCAACAAAAAGAGAAGTACCGTATTGAAGAAAATATAGTTGTCTAATTATAGAATTCATTTGCTATTTATTTGTACTTCTTTCTAGTGGAAGGAGATCATAAACACCAAGGTAAATAAAAAAGATTCTGACTACTACAGATTTTAAGGGACAAAGGCACTCAAGAGAGTTGTGATGAAGACAAAAATAAAGAGGTACCCATGAAAAGGCTGCTTTCCCTACCGATCTGATTTGCTTTTTACCTATTTTATTTCTTCATTTTGCTATTGGAATAAAACTAAGAAAGATTAAATTAGATGCTTCCTTTGAGTAAATCATGTTATGAGTATTACAGAAAATTAAGGTTTGACTGAAGTTAATTCAAAGGGGTAATTAAACAGAAAGTACTTGCTGTTTAGGCTACTGCATATATGTGTAGGCAATGTAGAATCACTGAATCACTGAATGTTTTGGCTGGAAGACACCTTAAAGATCATCTCATTCTAACTCCCCTGCCATAGGCCTACAAGCACGGCCACCACTCTGCATGCAGCTCAGAATAGAAGAAGTGCACATTTTTTGACAGATTAAGTGAATTCTGTGCTACTGGAATGAGAGAGCTCTCAATAATAGTTTGTGTGCATCTCTTCATTTCTCTGTTTAGAAAGAGATTAAATGACCTTTGGAGATGTATATGTCTATTTTATCAGATACCAAGAGAGCTGTACAATTAATTCACTCAATTGGATGTAGGTAAAATTAATCCTGTCATTTTATGCCTAGCATGTAAAAAGAGAAAGAGTGCATCTTTCTTTACCACTAAATAAACAAACTGACTGTGTCAAAAAACTGATCTAATCAAATAATTCAGCTTTGGTTTTCACAATGACAGTAAGATTTCAGAACATTTTACTCTGGGCTTTATAGCTGCAGGTAAAGATTCACAGATAATCTTTTTTACTATACAACAAGAAAAGCTGATAAAGGGGAATAAATAATGCAGTGATTCCCACATGATCCAGGAAATTATCTTTCCCACTAGTGTGTTTACAGATTATCAAATATGACGAAATTTATTTTGCAGTTTATTGTTTAGTAGGTACACTTATGAAATAAAAGGACAACATAAGAAGCCTATCATTCTGAATAAAATCATAAAACTGCTTTTCTATCTTCCATTAGGCATTCTGTCTTTTTAATCCCTTGTACGTATAGCTTGTAAACTACTTAATCATTTTTGTGTTTTGTGCCATAGGTCAGGGAGTTGTTATGTGGTTTTCAAGCTGCCTCAGCTAAAATTGTGAATGCATTTTTTTCCATACATCTGTGGACAGAAATTTGAAGATAATTTTTGATTCTGCTTGGGAAACCACCTAGGATTAGGCAATAGGATACACTAAATATAGAATTCCACCTAAATTCTGTCTAATAATCCATCATGCTGAACTGCTCAGTTCAGGACTTCCAGGGGCACAGTCCTGAATCATGTGGGTTAGAGCTGTAAATGTAAAGAAATTTCCCTTTTTTTTTTTTTTTCTTCTTAGTAAGCACAGAGAGAAGAGAAATAGAAGTTCTGAGTTTAACAGCAGGGGCAAGACTCACAATGATGTGCTAGAGGACAGTTTTAGGATCCCTTAAGCCTTCTTTTATGCATTACATAAAATAGGACATAACCCATTTTCTTTCTCAGGCCATGAGTGCAAGTGGCACAGCATGGCTCACATCTCGATGGCTACACCATGGTGCCATCCTCCCTCTCTGCCTGCCCCCCTATCAGGTCATCTCATTACAGAATTTTTTTGGAATAAGCCCTGGCTCATGCTGCCCCTGAACTGAACACTGACATGGCTAAAAGGATTGACTGCCACAGGCCACAAACCATACTTTTGGGTCTGTTAACAATTACAGTATGGATAATTATGGATAACAATTAATACTATGGATAACTGTGGATATTTCTCCAGCCTGCACCCTGGCCCTGGATCTCTTATTAGTATGGACAGAGCTGTCTGGCTCACTCCTATGAGTAAGGCTGGTTTTCTCATGACAGAGCTCTAAGGCTCAGCTTTTCAAAATTACTGGGACAGTGATGCCTCTAAACTTATAAATGAGAGTTCAGTACTTGCACAAAAGAAGGATGAGTTCATGATTCTCAGTTTGAGCACATTCATAACTTCCCCTGCTTTGAATTCCAGGCTCAAGAAAGTTCAGAAGTTGGAGATTCTGGCTTTTGTATGTAACTGTCAGGCTGCTGATGCATTTAGCCCTTAACAGCAATGGGGAAAAAGAAAGAGAGATGACCTAAGCAGCAGGGTATGACACCTAGTCACGTGCCAAGGTTGTGAAGTTTGAAAGGTCTAGACCTCAGAAAGCAGAACTCACAGTTTTATGTCAAATTAGGAAATAAAAAGAAAGGCATGATACACAAGCAGAAATGTATCAAGTTATATTTTTGACATTTATGACTACATTAGGATCTGTCCCTTGCTGAAGGCACTCTCTAAAAATATGTGTAGACTTGGGGTAACTGGGAAGAAAAACTCCCATGTGAAACAATGAGAAGAGAATTTAGCTCTCAAATATTTAAATGCAAAGATAATTGCAGGCTGGACATCTTTGAATTTACAGACATGAAGAAAGTATTAATCCATATGATTTGAAAATCCATTTGACACTACAAGTGTTTCCATAAGTGACCCTCTATACTCTGATTCAGCAAGGCATCTAACTATGCAAGTGTCATCTTGAAACCAAAGGAAAAATCTGTTAGCTGAGGCACATGTTTAAAGACAAATAGAGCAGGTCCTTGGAAATACTATTTTAGACATTTATCCACAGCAAATTATTTCTTCCAAACTCTCCATGTGTATTTGCAATCTTCCCTATCATTAATCTTTCATTCACTACAATTCAACCTCAAACTTCAAACTGCAATGCTAGCTTATTAATTCAAAGTCTAATTATAGTCTGCGTAATTATAGCCTAATAACAAAAAGAAATAATGACACTCTAAAAATTAGCTCACATTACAATCTAATGCTAATCCTTCTTCTATCTTAAAATAAAAATTATGCTTGTTGCATATCAGGAGATTATTGGAGAATCTCACTTTCTTGGGTATTATTCTATACTGATAATATGGGCCCCAAATAATTTAATGGTGTTAATATATTGGGAAATTAGGATCCAGAACACTGATGCATGGTGTAGTTGTAAGGAAAGGAATTAACAGCTGAAAATTATACCTGAGCATATAAGAAATGCATACAATGAAAGGTGTATTTTCATAGAAGAAATTATAAGTGAATGCCATGAATCCATGAAATATGTTTTGCTAACTGCAAAGTGTTTCAAAAATGACAAAAGGGTTGGGTTTTTTTCCCAGCTTGTTTTGTTCCCTCACAAAGAAAAGTAACTGCATGAAAATGGGGATACTTTCTACTGCAGACTAATGGTCAAAAAGGCCATTTTAGTTATACTGAAAAATTTCAGAACTAACGCTCTCACAGAACTAAAAATAAAAAAATACTAATTCAGTCACACTGTCCTACAACTTCTTAGTGCCATCTTGTGGAACCACAGCACCTCATTCCTTACTCATAGAAGGGCTGTCCTGTGTGCCCCTTCCTCTGCAGCCACACAGCTACAAGTACGAAAGTATAAATTTCCTGCTGACACCTGCTAATCTACCCCTGATAAATTGATCGTAATTAGACAGAATGGACCACCTTTAATTTTTTACCTAGTTGAGACATAATCTTTATGGGCCACAAGTATTACAGGAGTACAAGTACAGTTTCGTATGCTCACAATAACTTAATGTTGGACTATTACATCATGATGAGGAGACAGTGACCTCTACTGTACAGTCTCCTCAAGTAAGGTGAAGTTTTTGATCTCAACATTTTCTAGGTGTGGGTATAAATCAGCTCTGTTTTCTTAGCTTTGTATAACATAAGCCTTAAGAACAGCAACAAGAAAGAGAAAGGCTATACTCTCAAACACACCAGCAGGACTTCACATTGATGTGGTTGAATTTTACATTTGAGTCAATTTGCATATGTCAAGCCTGCTAAAAACTGGGCTTTGGCCCACTCTCCAGCCTTAACAACTGTGTCAGCAGAGCTCAAACACACGCACAGAAGACAAACCATTGCTCCTTCCCTCTGCCCCTTCTTTGCTGCCACAGAAGCAGTCTCACCACTTTGTCAGGAGTGTGCCAGCTGGCAGAGGCTGAAAACCTCCCAGGTTTAACTCAGTTAAAACCTAAAAATTATTGCAGAATTGTGGCTGTAGATCTAGCTCAAAGGCTGTGGATACGCTGGTTGCTTCTCCCGGGATTTCCTCATCACCTCACCCCACCTCAGAAATCACTGTACAGCAGTCAGTTGCACTAGGTGATTTTCTAGCTCCTCATCCTGTCTCCCAGACTTCAGATAAAGAACATACTGTCCTCTTTTTTAACAATTCATCTGTTGAATATTTTACTTTGACTACTCATGTTCTATTTACTCAGTTGATCTGTTTGCTTCTTTGGGAATGTTAATAACAAATTTTCCCTGCTGAAATGAAAAACAATTAAATTCCTCCTTTCCCTAAGCTGCTTCTCCCTGACGCTCATCATCTAGCATTCTCTGAAGAAAACAACTTTTTCTCAGAATTCCTTGTAAATTTGGTGGTCCATATCAGGAACCAGACAAGGGAGTTGACAAAGTAATTCCCACTGTACTCTGGATTAAAAGCATTTTAGGCATTTCTTTGATAGTCAAAACAACATTTGGAGGCAGCTGAGCAGCTGGAAAGGACTGGATTAATTAGAGAGATATTTACGGTTCATATTGTGACACTAAGCCTTCTTTTCTTTTTTTTTCATTGTTCTTCTAAATCCCATGGAAGAATTATTACAAATATCATCCAATTATTTAAAGGAATATTTAAATATGCCATTTCAAACACTAATTTTAATCACGTACTCTGCCTTGTTTTTTCCCACACAAATAGTCTTGTATAGTTGCTTCCTCGATTTTTTGCTCCCATTTCCTCCAGTTCTTGTACAGCATGGAAAAGTGACTGAAATTTAACAATTGCAAGTGCCAAACAGTTGTACTAGAAGAGGGAAAAGAGTGGGTGGGAAAAGGAAGGACCCTCAGAAACCCTCATTTCCAGCAGAATCCATTTACAGGAAGTCTCCCTGTCTGGAATTATCAATTACAAAAATTTCATGTCTAGTTTTATAATTGGCTGATGCTCATGAAAAGAACATGAAAATTCTAAAAAAAAAAATTATTTAATGAGCTTTAGAAAGGGTATGCCACCCAAACAGGTGAGGGGACTTTGCCCATGCTCAAATGCTGTTTCTTGAAGACTGACCTGGGAACAGAATGGTATCTTCAGATTACCTTAGAAGATGGAGATTAAGGGATGAAAATGCTGCAAGTTTGGTTCCCTTTCCTTTTCTAGGTGGAAAAAAACATTACAGCTACTGTATAATGATGGAAACTCAGCAGTGCCATATAGGGCTATGCTGGGGGCAGCCTGACCTTGCCTTTGCTTGCAGGTAGGACGTGCCATTCCTGACAAAAGCAGGCGGTGACGATGACACCTGTCAGCAGCTGGCAAGTGCCCGAGCAGGGCTGAAAGACAGATGCTTCTGTGCAGTCATGGAATAGAGAACGTCCTTCACAGTTAAAGATTAATTCAAGCAGTTCATGCCCACTCATTGTATTTCTTGCCAAACTGAAATTTCAGGATTATCTATGAGAAGCATCAAATATGTACAGACAGCTGCCACCTATCCCGTGGGCAGTTAATAATAAACATAAAATTAATCATGACCCAGTTCACTCATACACTGAATAATATGTATTTTCATTTCTTTTCAAATCAGAGAAATAAATACAATTTTCAGGAAAAAAATACAAGTGATTTTCCCCTGTAATCCACAGGTAAAACAACCATTTGGGGTGTCTATAGCCTTGGTGTATTGAACAGTTTGTACCAGAATCTTCTTAGTAGATTTAGATCTAAATTTTGCATTCCCAATGGCTGAAAGAGCAGAGAAAATTTACTCTAATAGATCATACTTTAGGTGACAAGGTATAAGATATTTCTGTCTATAATGTGATATAAATGTATTTTAATAACTTCTGGCAAATTATTTTTTAAAAAAAAGAAATAAGGAAAAAAAAGAGGTCTTCAGACCTCATTATAAATATGCTTCTTACAGAGAAATGTATTGTAGACAAAACATTGCCTTAGAGGGTTTTGGGTTTGTCTTTGTTTTTTTGTTTTCAAATGAAATAGCAGCTACAGACTAAGTTTGCAACAAAAAGCATTGAGGTTATTGTTTTTCCTGTCTGCATGTAGGATTGAGAATACAGAATTGTCAAACCACATTATACAATTCAAAGTGGTGGCTTCAAAAAATGATTTGCAAATAAAACCAAATTCTTCCCTGTAAAAAAAAAAATCCATTTACATAAACTCAGAATTATTAAAAAAAAAATACATTTGCAGCTGGCACTCCAGGTTCTGTGGTCATTATGGATAAGATGTTTTTGTTTGCACATGATTTAGGATGAGATTATGAAGGGCAGAATTCCTATCTAAGCCTCAGCAAACACTAAATACATTACTTTGAATTTGATACAAGGCTAACATGAGTTCAACTGAAATTACTGACTTCAAATAGAAGTTGAATATAGAAACAGAGGAATGGAGACATATAATAGGATACTAATTCAAAGACTGCATATGGGAACTGATTCTCTTCTGAAAAATAACAGATTTTTTGGGGGGAGGGGTTTTCTTCTATGTTTTTTAGGACTAAGACCTACAAAAATGTTTGTGAAGACCTCAAAATAATTAGAAGCGAATACTTCAATGCCATTTTCCTTAACCATACAAGTGCAAGATCATAAAGTCAATTTCTTATTCTTCTATTAAAGACAACCTATTCTTATATCACATTCAATTCTGCATATTAAATTCTATCCTATACAGTGCAAAAAATTTGAGAATATAACTGTGACTTCCTGGAGATATGACAGCGCAGATTTTAGCCTTTTCTTTGAGACTAATCAGGATTCTGAATCCAAGTCACTTTCTAAGTAGAGACTGGGGTACTTTCTATTTACCAGCATACTCATTCCCTACTTGAAAGATGACTTTTTTCATTGCCTTTTTTCAAAATAAAGGGTGTATTTTTTTGCAAAATGCTTTAGAAAAAGACCTTCTAAGTGACATTTAGTAGTTCTTACTCTTGATAAGACCTGTCAAACAGAGTTGCTCCACCTCATGGCCTGATGTTCTCTCCTAAAAAGCAACCTTTCCTTACAACATTTGCATCAATCTTTAATACTCTGCATTGAAGTTGCACAGAGTTTCTACTTGCCTGGGTAAAATGTACAATTTACCTACACTTGCAGTCTCACTTCTCATTTCACATCCCTTTCCTCTGTTATGCTTCTTGCATATATAAGCACATATTTCTTGCTATCCAAATGGACTGTAACTTTGTTTTTCAAAAATTTTATTTCCGTCTTAACCTGTCATATGTTTAGGCTGCTGCATGTGTACATCTTGTGCCACCATCTGCTTGTTTCAGCTGTTTCCTTACTCTCTTGCCCCCTAAAGAGATTCCTATTCGGTATTCTCCCCCTTTGAGCACTGGTATAAACTCTTCTGCATCTGTCTGTCCACTTTTTCCATCTGTGCATTGGCAAATCTTTCCATCTACTATAGACAAATGCTCAACACCCACCTACGAGGTGGCCTAAGGAGCATTTAGAAACTAAGATGTCTATCAATTTTTAGAGTCACTTAATAATAGTTAATTATTTTTAAAAAATATATTCAGTTGTGCTACCTTAGTTACACTGCTTATTCTATTAAGTAGACAAATTCTGCAGTTTCTTCCCAGAAAGTTGCATTCTTAAACCAGTGTTGTAAAGTTAACCTTTGGAAAATGCTAGACTCAGTGAACATGCAAATGTCAGAATTTTCACTATATAATGGGCAATTTTACATAAAGGCATCTCTTAATCTTCATAATCATATTCATATTTTTTTCTTCATCCTTTCTGGCTTTTCTATGTGCAGAAAACAATTCTTAACTTTTCAATTTTCTTCACTCTTTGTGTTTTTAAATGAATAGGATATGTGAACCACTCTTATGTGGCCCTGACAGTAAAACAGCTTAAATCTTCTCTGTCTCTATTTTCTGTAACTGACTCATTACAGTCAGTTTTTACTTACTTATTGCACTTCCCTTAATAAACACCAGAAGCATAGAAAAAATATGTATAACTGTGAATATATAAGGTCTGGTAGATAAAACTTATAATGTGAGACAGAATTACTGAATAACTTGTAGCAGGTTAGGAAAATTTCTTATTCTAGAAGATGCCAAGAATAGTTAATTAATTTCTGAATTTTAAGGTAGAATGATCTGTATATCTAGGAGAAAGAAAATATTTTGAGTAAAAGATCAAGAAGTGATTTTTATTACAAGGAAAGGAAGGTTTCATAGCACTAAAAAAATTATAAGAGACAGACTCCAACAAACACAGAGAATTAGGTAGCTGAGTAGTGTAGGAAGAAAATCTAAAGAATGAAGGATTAAAAGCAAAATGGTAACTCAGAAAAAAGAAAACATTAAGTGTACAATAAAAAACAGCTTAATGTAATGTAGGATTAAAGATACTTAGAAAATCAGGCACAGATACTAAAACTGAAGAGGAACTGTTAAAAAAACCAAAAACAAACAACCAAAAACCCCAAAACATCTAAGGAAAAAAGATTAAGAATAAAATAAAACCCAAATATGTTTCAATAACATAACACAATTCCAAAATGGTAAGTTATGCTCTATGATATATTTACCTAAGTGATGACATGCATTAAAAATAGATATATATACAGAAAATATTCTGTTCTCTTGATGCCACTTAAGTTTCTCTCACTGTTCAAGAGCATGTTCTAAGAAAGGCAGCGACAATGTGCCTTTATACAAAAAAGGGGTGTAAAGAATAAAGAATGAAAATAATCTAAGATATTAATTTGATGAATCTGAAAGAAATTAGCTTGTTTAGTTGAAAAGACAAAAGTTGGATAGAAAACTTGGATTAAAGTTTCAAAATAGAAATTGTTTCCTAAAATGGAAGGGGAAATTATGATGAGAATTAATTGCTCTTATTAAAAAATGTAAAATGAAATGAAAAAAAAGAAACCCAAACAAAACTAAACCCCCTAAACCTACTTTTTCTTAAGGAAATCTAGGAAAGCTTTCTAAATAGGTAGTTGTTGAAAGAGAAGAATGTAAATACCTAAGGAAGCTGTGGAACTGGATACTTTAAAGAAGAGGTTACATAAACACCATCAGGCATGGCCTAGGTATTAAAAGGCTCATTTCAGAAAGTCCCAGACCTCCAATACTTGAATTACAGAAGAACATCATCAAATCAAATAGTATTTCACAGCAATTGCAAATTCACAGGAATAAATGCACAGTTAATATATGGGGTGGCTGAGACAGGATGGACACTCTGATGTCTAGCCTCAATCAACTATGCCATATGTAGCATTTTGTTTGTATAAATAAACAAAATGCAGTCCAACTCTCTTGCATTTGTCCCAAAACAAACATAATGTGCTTTCTATATTAACTGATACTCTATCCTTGTTGCCTTGATTAATCATTTTATGCCATCTGCAGCATCAACCTCAATGTGATGCACTGAATCAATCGCTATTACTGCAGTGTTTGGAATTGAACATCAACAAAAATAGAAGTATCAAATAGCCTCCTCCATGCCAAATTTGAGGGAAACAAGCTGCCAGTTGGGTTTTATGTAACAGATACACATGACTTTAATAAGACCGATAAGGTTACTTTTCAACAAAGCTATATTAAAATTTTCATTAGTCTTCTGCAGTTCTCAACACCTCCACGTGGATTTTTATCTTGCACAGGAGATAAAAATGTCTGGCAGCCCAGAATCATTCTCATAATGAAACAGCAGCATAAAGAGAAACTCACATCAACAGAGAGATGTGTGTGCAGACACATGCATGAAAAAATTCTTCTGCATGCAGCTCTTCCTAAAAATCCCCCCTCTGCCCCACTGCACTTTCTGCTGCACTTCTTGACTCTGCAGCAACTTCGCCCAGATGTCCATACACAGAATAGCACAGGGGATATGATGGCTGAATGGAAAAGTGAAAAAAGTAGAAGAAATGTAATGGATATTGCTTCCTTATTAGTCTCCAAGAAAGGCTTGGTGATGTTATTTAGTCTAAAGATAAAGGAGTCAGTGAAAGATAGTGTGGAAAAGATGGGCAGACTATTGTTATCAAAAAACATTGCCAGGGCATGGACACATGGTAGCTTAGCATGTCAGTTTAGAAAACAGCTGTTGTAAGAACAGTGTATAGATATTTTTGAAAAAGAGTATCTTAAAAATCACTGAACTCTGATTTCTAGTGGGGAAACAGGGCTTCACAACCATCAGGTAACTGTGGTTCAAAATCTAAGTTTATGGGGAAAAAATGTGTGCCTAATACCATACTGAAAAAGAATAAATCTACCAACCTCCCCCTCCCTCCCAAACTGTTCTTGCATGGATTTATAGACTCAAGACGTAAATAGCTCAGTATTGTGCAGCTTGACTATTACTGAAGCATATTTGGGTAATGAGTGTCAAAGGAGGGATACTGCTGTTATGGAATATTTAAATTCATTATTGTAGTAGAATTAATTTATGTTAGGAATCCAGAAACTGGAACTGTGGGTATATTGCAAGCCCTTAATTAATAATTGGAGCTAAGAGGTAAAAAAATGTAATTTGACTTTAGAATAAGATGCTTCTTTGGTGAATACTTTAATAACAGTTTCCACTTTTACTTTGAAAGAAAAAATAATGGATTATGGAATTTTTAAGTACTGACCCAAGTTTCACCCAGAATATTTTAGGTTTACCATTTGTGCATATCCTGGAACATACAATAAACTAAAATTAACAGCTGGAAGGTGACACTTTCTTAAGGCAGAAGTAATTAGGAAAGGAGCCAGGGAGTCAGTTTAAACAGCTAGCTGAAGCTTTGTTCAACCCTTAATTTAATTACTTTGTGTTATATCCTGTGTCACAAGTCTACCACACACTCAGAAATGCCAAACCTGTTGGGGTGCACTCTGACAGCTGTTCAGCTCTATTCAAAGCTGGCAGTAGTGTTGTGAAAGACGCTGTTTCTATTTTCAACTCTGTAAGTGACTGTATAAAGTTATACTTGGCCAGTCTGATCCCTGATGAGAATTACACGGCTACCCAAAGTGGAAATATCATGGGCTTTTTTGATGATCCTTTCTAGTCAGGACTAACACTTGTCTAGAACAATTCATACACCACTGCCTAAATTAACATAGTTTTGATTTTAGTTTTACTAACTAGCAATTATGCTGTAACAGGTTGAAACCGAAAAAGAAAATGGTTCCCTGCTCTGGTAATGACAGTAGGAAGCTTTTTTTTTTTTTTTTTAAATGAAAGTTTTACAAGTTCTTTCACATAAATATTTCATTTTATCATTCTATTGACATGCTGAATGTGTCCCATTTGGAAGAAGTCAGTGGCAGCTGTAAGCTTCCCAGTGGAGTTCCAGCAAGCTGGAGCCTTCTCCCACAGGATCTCTACCACTGTAGCAATTCTGTGCCTACCACATACAGATATTAATAATGGAACTGAGTTTTTGGAAAACTTCTCTTTACATATTTTCCTCTAAAATGATACTGTCAGAAAAATCTACACAAAATGAGGTTATATTAATCATGGCAGGTAATTCTGTGGGAATGAGACATAAGACCCAATTTATGGTTCTGCTCCTATCTGAGGGGTCAGACCAATCCTGCCTGTGTGTGTTAGATCAGTCCATCCAACCCACGCAAACCTCTATCATTCTTCAAAACCTCAAACAACTAAAAATGCATGAGGTATGTTTAAGGTCTTTTCCTACTCACATAAGCTGAGCAATCTTTCCAAATACAGATTCCAAGGGGACAATTTGCCCCAAAGATCTGTGGTTTTCTATTTTCAACCTGAATTCAAAATTCTCACGATAAACGCCTACAGGGAATGCATTTCAATTAAATTTATATTGCTATCTTCAGTGAAGCCATCTGTAGGAGGAGTGCAAATAAAATGAAATTTAGCACCCTCATTCCTGAAATTTAGAGCATGTGTGGTATTTTACACATTTAATGTGAGTGCCCCAAATGTCACCATGAAGGTAAACACTCCAGTTTTTAAATATCAGGCTCAGCGTGTAGTTGCAATATATGACAATAAAATCTGGCTTTATAAAGGGGAAAAGGCATGCAAAGGTGAAACACAACAGTGATTTTCCACTTCAAACAAAATGTTCCTCCCCAAATCTGTGTTACGTAAGTTTTATAATAACCTCCTATTTGTACTGTAAATTATTTATATAGACAGAAAACTATTTTAAATGTATCTGTATGCTATTTCAAATAGATTAAAAGCTCTAATTCAAAAGGACTATTTTTCAGCCTCTAGATTATAGGCTGCTCTTTTAGTAGTTTTCAATTGTTTATTGCATTCATTAGCTTAACTTGAAGGTTGCACCAAGGACACTGCAAACAAGTGTACTAAATCACGTTATTTGATGGGCCAAAACTGAAGCTTCTTTCATGACAAGGAATTACAAATTAACTGAAATGGAAAAGAAAATACTTACAGAGCTGAAGCAATTTTACATCAAGAAGATGAAAACAAGGATTAATAGATTTGAATAAATGGTCTTTTCTTTGTACAAGAAAAAGAAAGTAAGTTTACAACACAGTGTGCCTAAGGTGGGAAGTGACTGACTGTGACATAAGACAATAAAGATTCATCTTTTATATACTTTATGCAAAACTCAAAGACAAGTGGTCAAATAAATGCAGAGCAGGCAAGAAAATACATATGCTGATACATATTTATACCATTAACTACTTCTACCGTAAAACACAGAAAACTTTTTAACACCTTATATTGAATAATCCCTCTACAAATTTATAAATATGAAAATAGTCTTAAATTCATTGGATATTTATGAAATAAATTATAAATTAACTGAAATAAAGACAACAGGAGCTACTCCCACATCTCTTTAAAAATATCATAATTTAGTATAAGAAATCAGCCTACTCTGCAATCTAAGAAAGTAACGAAATATTTGGGACTATGACTTAGCAAGATCAGAAGTGTATGTGTATTTTCCATGTTCGAATGTGTTTACCAATTATGTTATTCTCTACTGATAATGAACTAACATTAAGTTACATACAGAGGCAACAACAAAAGAGCTCACGTCATCATTCTGGAATCAAGTGTAGCCTTACTAAGAAGAGCATTATCACAAGCATATTTTGTATAAATCTTATTTTTAAAAGTATTAGAATGCTATGAAAGATGTTAGGAGATTTCACTGTGACTCCTCAAAATAATTTTCTGGTCCAGTCTCATTAGAAGCTCTTCAACCATAAATTTCTCTTCAACACTACAAGGATTGTTACTGATTGAAAGTGATAAGGAGAAAGCAAATGGTTCTTCAAATTACACCTGCCTAAACTTGGTACTTCAATTTCAATGTCACTTTGGAGAAAACCAGTAAGGACTAATACCTAGCAACCTAGT
Source organism: Corvus cornix cornix (assembly GCF_000738735.6). NCBI lineage: Eukaryota > Metazoa > Chordata > Aves > Passeriformes > Corvidae > Corvus > Corvus cornix. Next base: position 9,404,473 of record NC_047057.1, on the reverse strand, counting down.
ACTTCATTAGACAAGTGACAAAATGTAAGTGTTTGCTAAGATTTGGACTTGTAGATGCATAGACCATAAAAGAGTGTAGAAAATGTGCCTTGCATTGCATCAGCACTGCATTAAATTATGTATGATAATATACTGACACACAGTGACCATTATCACCATCATACATTTGCTGTATACAATAAAACCCCCAAACCCTCCTTCACTAGAGGGAACAAGAAAGTGACTGTGTATAGCATTTTATATGTAACAGTATACATAAAACCACCCTGACCCTTGGCAGGGAAAATTTACAACATTAAATGATGCAGTAAAATGACCATTTAAAATTAGTAAATCCTACGTTTCATTTATTATACTTCAAAGAATAATCAACCATCAGGTATGATATGATTAAGACCACAAATCTCGGCCCCCGAAATCTGTTTTGTTATTTGGACTGAATATTTTACTACACTTTCCTCCTAACACAGCAAATTAAATGAAAAAAATTAATAAGGAATCAATCATGCATCTTCCCCTTATGCATGTATTTTCTATAGCTGATGGCTGTTGTTGTAACATGATAAAAGCTACCACATCCAAATTTGAAGAGGAATCTCTGCATATATTTTCAGAGTATAGCCATGTGTGTCACACAAGGCTATGATTTCCATTGTCTCTTCTAACTGCCAGTTTAAAAAGTACTTTCAAGTCAGACAAAGGATTAACTAAACCCTGCCATATCATTCTATGTGAAACGCTACTGTAAAGCAGCCATAAAATGATTATTCAAGGTCAGTGACTGAATTGCTGGTCTAGATACAAATTCAGCATTGCATTTCCAGTTCGACTTTTGAAAGGATTAATTCAAACATTGAGGATTTCCAACCAAATACTTCCACTGCTTTATATACGTCCATGGTGATTGTTAAAGTGCCTTCATGAGCCATGTTCTAACTTTTAGCTGCTTTTTTGAAAACAAAACAAGAAACAACTCACAAAACCCCACAGGTACAGGCACATCCCCAAGTACTAGAAAAAGTAAAATCTTAGTTGCAGTGTGAACCCAGCTCATATTCCATTTCTATTTAGAATGTGATTAATCTAGTAATAATAATAATAAATGATGGTTTGCACTGAAATTTAGTAGGAGACAACTCTAAAAGCTGTTATATTTCATGCACACGCTCATGCATTTTAAGTATGCAAAAGCCAGACCAGAAGTTTGATTAGATTCAAAGACTAAACCCAAAACCAGCACAGCTAATAATCCAATTTAATCTAAACAAAAGAACTCATCCAGGGCTTCTCATGTCAAACCCATAATTCTGCTTGAACCACAGATCAAATTTCATCAACAGAAAGCCATCCCACTTCTTGCTAAGACACTCCAAGGTATAATTAGCCTCACTGGGAAAAATGTGGGTTTGTTCCAGCCCAAATCTATTCAAATTCAGATGCTAACCTTGAGTCATCATTTTGCTTTTGCCTGGCAAACAATGAGAGCACATAGAAGATATTTGCAGTGAGGACATAGAGATACACACATGTATCATATCATTTAACTACCTATGTTTCTGCTGGGTAATTCAGGGATTACACTAATGCAAGAAAAATGTCAATAGAAAGTTGAGTTCTTTATGGCTTAGAGTATACTTCTGCATCACTTGAGACCAACAAGTCTCAAGGTGTAAAATATTAAATATATTTTATGATTTTTCAAATAAATATTATTGATTGAAAAAGCTTTAAGTGTCCTAAGGATCAATACTAATACATTTTTTTAAAAGCACTTTATACATGCACCAAATATGCTTTCACTTCCATATTTAAATGTTCCTCTTTATGTTGTTTCATTTTATACAGTACAATTTTCATATATCACTTACTTTTTTGTCTTCGTTATATTTGTGGAAAATTTCTTGTGCTCTTTCTTCACCACCATCCGTAAACAACATAATAATCTTATTGCAGTTAGCTCTGGAGACACTGTGCTGTAAGAGAAACAAAGAGAAGAGTTTTTATATTTCAGGCTATAAGGAATAACAACTGTTTTATTTGATGGCTTTTATAGCTACAGGCTTACTACTTTAATGTGGTAATGTCAAAACTTAAACAATCTTTTAGAATTTCATTCAACACCCCCTTCTGAATGAAAAATAAAATAAAATAAAATAAAATAAAATAAAATAAAATAAAATAAATGCACTTTTCTGTTCCCTGAGACTTAAATATGAGTCATTTCAGATCTGGCCCAACAGAATGGAATAGGGATTTGGGGGTTCCTTTAACATCCACAAACTTGAGGAGAGCTTTTTTGCTCATATCCATCACATCAACCCCACAGTGTCCCTTGACAGATGTTCTGCATGAGACTTGCACAGTGAGGATCTCTAAACATTTTTACTCTTCTCATTCTTACTTTTTTTCCTTATCCTTAGATTCCTTGTAGAAACTGGAGAAACAATGACCCTGTAACAAATTATTGAATATGCTTATTTGTTTTCTGTTGGACTCCTACTTACAAAAAGTTTCCAGCTCACTGACCAATTGAATAAAAACTCTGCTAATTTAGGCATTCTATGGGATATCCACCTTATAAGGTTTGAAATATTCTTGCATTTGCTATTTTTGTCATATTTCCTTAAAATGGACTTAATCTTCCAAGTCTTTAATTCTTTCATGTTGTTTCTTTTAATTAATAATACTCTGAAGTGAATAGCTAATCTTTAGAAAGGTATTTTAGAATTAGGTTTACATAATATACTGTAGCCAAGATATGGCCACCTAGATTATTAAGATCTCTCCATCACCTACTTTTCCAACTATATTGCATTTCAGAGTTGAAAAACAGAGCATGTTCCATTATTTCTGGAGAACAAGCCTGAAACAATTAAGAAGTCCCTCTGACTCCTAATGCATCAAAGTAACTAGTAAAGCCCTCGAGAAAAATGCAGTGCTTTTTGCAAAGGAATGAAAACATTGTTCCACAGCCAGATCAATAGAGGTGAGCATGAATTTTGGCTCCTCTTTCTTTATTCTCTAAAAGTTAAGAATGTAGTCTAAGCAAATTGCTCATTACTTTTGCAGCTGTTCCTTGCCCTTTGTGTTGAGTACAAATGGTCCTAGTCAGACACATCTTGGTACTTCTGAGTAGTTGGATGTGACAGAGTAAAACCCTTAGAGATCCAGTGACATAAATTCAACTTCTCCTTCTGCAAGCCTGAATTTTGCTGGATTAATTTACTCTAGAGTCAGGAAGATAAACAGGAGAGTTGTCCTTATAAAGTCCCCTGTTCCCCCTTGCTTTACTATTGGATGCTACAGAGTGACTGTCACCAGGCTGGTCAGGTGTCATGATCCCACTCCCCTCTGCCACTTTTCATTCTACTCATTGGTCTGACTCCTGTAATCAAGAGACTGAAACATCAAAGCCTCAAACATCACCCAATAATTCTCAGTATTGCAGCTCTGCAGTTCTACAATGTTCCCAGAAAACTAAAGTATAAAACCTTAATTAACAGGGTAAGAAATATTCCTCAAAGATTATTTATATTGAGAGTTCAATATTCAGTGAAGAATTACTCTCTTTCTTACTATTACTACTTTCAAATTTAAAAATTTGAAAAAAAAAGAAATCAAGCCCAAAGACTTCCTTACACGTAACAACATATAAAACCTGCCTGAAATCAATACATTCTCTCCAACCTCATCAGCACACTGTGTTCCAGTTGGACTTAAATAATTTATGACCATATTTCGCTTGTGAAATATAACTTAAAAGATACTGCTTTGGGCTGCAGCCTTCTCGATATTAAAAAAGTAATAAAAGTAGGGTTGGATACCTCATAAATAAAGAAATTCACCTACATTTACAGTGATTTAATATATAGACCAAAATAAGATCAGAGGAACAAGGAAGGGGACCAAAATTTGCTCATATTATGGAACTTTTCTAGTGATTTTGAAAGAAGCACTGCTACAGGCAATGTGAACTTGAGCTCGACTTTGCTTTCACTGACTGAAACAGGACTTTTCTAGTGGCTTATTTAGCATATGCATACATAGTATCAGAAAAAAGCAGTTTTCTCTTATCTCCTCGTACTTATAGCAGGACATTTACTTACACTACATTGTTTAGACATTAAAGTCATGTCACAGAAAAAAAATCCGAGATTTTAGCCTCCAAACATTATTGGAAACCTGAACATGAATAAGATCAAATCTTATGATATTACTCCATCCCTGGAAGTGTTAAGGAAGTGTTAAGGATGGAGCTCTGAGCACCCTGGTCTGGTGACAGGTGCTCCTGTCCATGGCAGGGGTGTTGGAACCAGATCATCTTTAAGGTCCCTTCCAACTCAGGCCATTCTATCACTCTATTATTCTCCCACCAAAAAAAATTTGCATCTGGATGAATGAATTTAACACATTAGTCTCTTACAAGGGATCAAGGAAATTACAACACATCTTCTAGCCCCTCCCCCCTTTGGATTAACATGGAGAAATACTGGCTCAGAGAGTGAATATATAACAGATTGTGAGAAGATGATGCTGTAGTTTCATCATTTTTCTGAACAGTTTGCCTTAGCAGTCCAATGGGCCACAGCTGAATGGGAATGTGTTGTCTATACAGGAGCTTCCCCTGGATAAGAAACAGCTTCTTAGATTAAACCACAGAAGAATACCACTGGAATTGAGCTATGCATTAATTTTTAGCTCTCCTGTTTGATATAGGCCTTGTTTTTTTCTTTCAAACAGGCAAGCAAGATATGATCCATTTTATATTTATCTAAAATTGCTTTTGTTTTATACAAGTTTCATGTCTTTAAAATTAACTCTTTAAGTGGCAGGTTGCAATTATACCTTGTGACATGACACTTTAGGAACGCATTTTTCACTATTTTTTCTTTGAGAAATCATAGATATTACAGTATGAGGGGAAGAAAACCCCTCCTCAACTGCTGCAGCTGAAATATGATTTTCAAAAAAATAGCAAGTTAATGTAACAATAAATAATGGGAAAATGCTGCATAAAAATATGAAATCCAGATTATTGCTAATAAATTGAATTAGTATGTTGAAAAACTTTCAGTGTCTATTTCCATTTAGCAACACATCAGACAGCACTTTTTTCATGGTACAAGAGAAACATTATTTTGGTATTCTGGAAAGTTGTTTGAAATAATTGTCATCCAGAAACAGTACTGACAAAATTATTTTGAAAATTTGAGCAATACTGCATTTATATAAACCTCAGGGCAATTGGACTATTTGAATTCATAAATATACAACTGGAAGCTATCCCAAGGCATATTTTTTATTATTTATTTAAGCCTGTATTATACCAACATATTATATTATCTTGTCACCAGAATCTTGGGCTAAACCCATCACCAGCCCTTTACTCTTCCTGCTAAATGGATTTGTCAATATTTGGAGAGGATGAGTATATATCCAGAACCTTGTGCAATCCACAATGTCCAGGCATAACTTCCAGTCTTGCAGAGATCATGTGAGGCTAATCACACTTCTGGCTCCAGCTACAAAAGAGATGGTCCCACTATGACACTGATATCCAGTTATTTTTTAAATAATACTTTAGTCTTACAAACAAGTCCATTTTGAGGCTTCCCCTGTGTTCAGATTTTCTTAACGGTTGCCTGGACACAAAGTATGTATCTGGTGTTGCACCAAATGTAATCCATAATTTTAAGCAAATATAAATGTTATGAGGAACATATTTGGCAAAATTTCTTTTCTTCCTGGTTCCCACTGCATGAGACATCAACAGATGCAGAAAAGGGGGAAATGCCATCCAGCCTGGTCCAAAAATGTCCAGCAGACTTCAGTATATTGTTTGTGGTTTTACATAACCATCAGCAGAGGACACCCCCTCATTTCCCCACCAACCCCCTCTGCTAATCTGAGCAATGGTCTACTGAGAAAATTCCCACAATAACAGTCCATTTTCTTCTCCTCCACCAAAATTTAACGAGCTCAGAATTTTCAACATCAGATATAGACTTAAACTGCATACACAATGTCAGGGAAGTGTCCTGAAGTTCAGAATCTGGCAGATTAGGAAAAAAAAAAAAAAAAGTAAAAAAAAAAATTACAAAAACAGTAAGGATAAGAATACATTTCTTACTTGTTCAGCTATATCCTCACCTGCTACAAAGTGATAGGGCTTTATTTACACTAAGGTTAAAGATATAATATGCAGTCTTCATGAAGATAAGTAGAACTATTTTTTAAACAACTACATGAACCATTTAAAATTTACTAATAAACCCCAAACATCTGCGGTAGATGGGAAACATTGCTATTCAAAAAGCTAGTGCCTGGGTGAAAATTAGAAAGCACAATGTATTTAAAACATGGAAACAATGCATTTAACTTTTGAGGAAATTATTCTTCTTATACACGAGAAAGAGAAAGGAATTAGAATACTCTCAGTGAGTGAATACTACTCTTGAGGCATCATCAGGTGCCTAGTATTCCTCTATTAACTAACTTATTTCCTCCCCTCTCTCTTGCTCAAACCGTGGTAAAGTATTTATAACTTGTAATAAGTGTGAAATTGTAGGTTAGCTGAGCACTGCTAGGAGATGATGTGGTAAAATTGCAATAATAGCACAGTGATACAGATCTTTCCATTTTAAAATTAACTGCAAGTCAACCACTACCACAAGTGAATCATATGTTAAATGAAAAACCAGCTGAATGAATGAAGTAAAACAGTACAACTGATTTGAAACCAAATTAATTCCAAAGTCTTAGCAATCTGCTGAGGAACCTGCAATGAAAAAAACATTTTTGGGATAAATTTACTTGCTAAATAAAGATTTGCGCTTCTACCACTCAGTTACACAATGAAGGAGCAAGCAGTGGCCATCTGAACATTCAAGTTCTCCTTCTTCACCTGACAGCAGAGAGATCTTACTTAAATACTTACATTTAGCAGCTGTTCAAAAGCGTAGCTAAAGCCTTTTTTGTAATCCGTAATTCCTTTAGCAGAGATTTTATAGACAGCTTCTTTCAATTTCTTCTTGTTCCTCACATTAGCTTGGACAAGATGATTAAAGCAACTGACATTCTGAGCATTATTATTAAACTGCAAAATAAATAGAAATATTATTAAAGACAGTTAATTCTCTCTTCTGTGTACTGTAGCAGTAAATATTTATGTTTTCTGGATCTTTGTGAGATAAAGAATGTCAAACCTGGATTTCAATTTCCACTATGCTGAGAACATCCAGTAGTGACTGGAGATTTCAAAATGAGGTAATATTAAAAAAAAAAAACAACAGGTATTTGGTGCTTCACTCTGTGGCAACCCCAAGAAAATCTACTATAGTGGAAAAATTCCCACAAATTTTGTTTCAAGTTTACATAAAGAAGTAAAACTCAGAAATGCAGAGTTGAGGAAATAAAAAAAAATAGATAAAGATATATTTTACTTTTTTTAATCACTGAAAAGTATTGGTTATCAGGTGACTTCCATATTCCATGAATTAGTTTGGTGGTTTACAGTGTAACTTGTACATCAGATTAAACTTGTAAATATACATTATGGAAAACACCCTTGGAAGCACATGAGAGTACATTTGCAAATATGAGAATACTGATGATAGCAATACAAATTTGTGTCTTGAGAACACATATTTCTGCTGTCTTACTCGCATATTTATAAAGTCTACTCCCTGAAAAATAATTTATATGATATTCTGACATTATCTAAAAATATACACAGAAAAAGTTTTAAGAGGAATACGTCTGCACAAGTGGAAATCAGTTGAAGATTGCTTTTAAATTCATCTCTGTATAAATATACATACACTCACATATACTAAAATACAGACCTCACAATTTACATTTCAACTGAAAGCAGATTATTATGCCTCTACCTGATTATGGATGTTCAGTGAAAGTAAATATAAATGTAATTTTATGTTGTCAACCTGGTACAAAGCCTTAAAATAACTTAAAAATCAAGCCTCATTGGCTTAAGTCTCACTACTGCTAACTAGTTCAGCAGTGCTCTATAGAATAAAAGGTAAATAAGGTCACAGATTTCAATAAATGCTCACCTACTTACATGTCTAAAATAAATCACCAAGTACCAGGTACAAAGTAAAGAGAGAGAACTGCTGTCAGCAGCAAATACCAACCTGTAACTGTAGAATACCTACAACAAAAAAAAAACTTGAAAGGATGAAGGGATTAATAATATTAAACCATTTTCAATTAGGGGGTTACACTGTATATTATTTTAATGTATTCCATATTTCCCCCAAAAGAATATTTTTAGGACCAAAAAAACCCAGCATTTTTTGCTGCTTAAGCAAAACCGTGAAATGATCGCACAATTGTAACCAGTTCACTTTGATGCAGAACACTGACACACTCAGTGGTGCTTCCAATAAAAGTTTCTTACAGAAGTAACCAGTAAATCACTTAATGATTATTGGATACATAAACCATGTGGAAGTGAAAACAGTTATTGTGCTGCAGAATTATTTCAGTTTGCCTCAACCTAAATTTATAGCCATGATAGGAAAATTACAGACATAGAGTAATTTTATAAAGACAAGGTCTGAAAACCAATTCAAATTGTCAGCTGGGGTAAAAGTACAGAACTTGTACCTGGAAAGTAGAAGAAAAAACTACCTAGTAGGCACCTCTGCCCTACAAAAGCCAATTTCATCTGAAAAAAATAAAGTGAAATCACTTCTCTGCTTCACCAGTGATATTATATAGATATTATTTAATAACCTAATATAAATAAATCCTCAGTTCAATCCTATGGCCTGCGCATGGCTTATCTTTGCTATGGCAAAGTGCAGTTTAGACATTCAAGTGAAAATTTAGTAATGAGAGCAAATTTCTCCCTGGAATTTCACTAACATTAAACTGCCAATTTAATCGCTTGCTAGCAGTCCTGCAAATATATCAGGATAATTATTTCTAAGAAGGTCGGGTATCCAGCATATGGATTGGTAATTATGGCTATAAAAACGATTTATAAAAAATTTTCAGGAGTACTCGTTCAAATGGTGGAGGCAGCTGACAAGGAAACTGTGCCATACTACACTTGCACATTAAACTGTATTGCCCGGTACTCACATATGCTGTAAAGTGAACAGCAGGTCAAGCCAAAGCATCTGCATCTGTAGATTCACAAATGCTGATGTAAAATGAAGGAGAGAAATGACACATTTGTAGAATGGAGTGTTACATCAACCAAAGTCTGCAAATGCTGTAATTTAATTAAGCAAATATATGAGCCAGCTGTTTGCAGAGACATCAGTCAACATTAATGCTAATGTCAGTCAGAAAAACAGGTGAGCAGAGTTTTTGATTAGATGAAGTAATCAGTAGATGGAACAACAATCCTCCAGAATGAACATTTCCCTGTTTGCTAGGAGATGAAGGTAAAGTTCAAATGTGACTGATGAAAATGCTCAAAGGGGGAAAGAAAATTCAGGGGTCCATTTAATTAATCTGCACTCCAGTAAAGTACTGAAGTAATGGAAGTATTTCAACTGTAAAAGCTTTCAGATCATCCTCAAAACTGACATTCCATATGTGACAAACACTGGAGCATTCAAAATTTAGAGTTAGCCAAACTGACCCAGTTTTTAGTTATGCTCATCTGAAACACAACAGCAATAGTGGCACTATGATTTTTTACACTTTAAGATGTGTAAAAATGTACACATCTTAATTTACAAGCCAAAATAACTGCTTTAAGCCTTTACTGATTACCGGCCACAATGTCTGACCCTTAAATACCATAATAATGCTTATTTCAGTTCACAAGATTTCTTGAAAACCAATTAACAATACACACAATCACTTAGCATTTAACTGAAGAAAGAACATGTATGCTTTCAAAAAACAGTTGCCATTTCAGAAAGTCCATGTTCTTACAAAATCAAATCCTATCAATGGTGTAAAATTAAGGTAACTACAATCCATACTTTATTGAACAAAGTATTCAGTGTATCTATGTGAAGTACGTCAGCTGGGTATTTATCAGCTTGGTATTCCCCCTAATTATTGCAATAAATATAAACATATGCAACAAAAGTGCTATTGGTAAAAAGGAAATGAAAGGCATGTTTTTATGATGCCGTGGGCTCAGTGGTTCACTTACAAAACAGTATATGACGTTTGGAGGCAAACCATTCAATTGTTAAAATGTAAAGACACCCTATACAGTCTGTGACCACCAATGAGAACTTCTACTTTTTCAAGTATATGAAAAGCTTATTCCTTATCTAAGCTAAAATAAGAGGGGCTTCCAGTGAAACAGCTATAAATCACAGAAAACAGGATAACCTTGAGCTTTTTATTTTAAAGCATCATGAAGTATTAATATAATGAAATCTGTCTTGTAATTATACCTGCAAGGTATAGGACCTAGATGCAGTTTTCACTAGATTATTTCTCACTACCCCATTTATTTATATCCTTTTGCAGTTTCCACCTTTGGGATGTCCCAGAACAGTCCTCCATTCTGAGGAATTTAAGACCTCCTCTTCACAGGTTTGGGCAGGAATAATTAAGCCTGCTACTGGGGCACAAAAAGTGTCAAGAGAACTTGACCTCGTTGACTTCAGCCCACCAGTACAATCTTTGGCCATATATGGGGCAACTCAATAACCTGAAAGATAAGACAACCTATTCAACTTAACATGAAACTCCAAATGAAATGCTTTGAGTCTAATGCTGCTTGAACTTTGTCATTCTGGTGAAGGTCTGAAACAGAAATACTAATCTGACAGTCTTGTAAGGACTTTATCTTCCAATGCAGAAAAGGATCAGCTTGTGAAAACCAAGTGAAAAAAAATAGTGAAAAATTATACAGAACTCCAGCAAAAGATTTAAATGCTTGAGACCTTTCCCCTCCGTTGGGTAGTTCCACTGAGCTGTGTGCTCCTCCAGACACATGGACCCCTGCAATCCACAGTGCCCCAAGAGTTGAACTTATGGAAAATAGAAGGCTGTCATTCTGAAAACCTCTTCTAATTCCAGAATAGTTACTTATGCATTGCCAAAAGCTTCCTCTTTTCCACAATCTCAACCTGGAAATCCTTCTAATAAAACTACTAAAACTGCTACCTCAAGATGAGGTTTTTAGAGGATTCAAGGGAAGTGGAACAGAAATAATGATTTATTTCCTGTATCTCATCCCACTCTAAGCAGTTTGTGGATATGCAGATCAAAAAACAAATAAAAAGATCCTACAGACAGGTGTTTTCATTAAGAGGGCAATATAACGCAAAAGAAGGGGGGTGGAAAAACCCCCCCAGAGAAAACATCTGAAATGAAGAAAGAAAGTATCAGAATTCAGAATTGGGATTTACAAAGGCTGAAAAATGTTTGAGATGGTTAAGTTGAAAGATCAAAGCTATCAAGCAGCCTGGGAAAGAAACAGGAAACAAAATAGATTAGAAAAAACAAACCCAAACCAAACCATTTATAATATATTGTGGTGGTTGTTTTTTTTTTTTTTCTAAACTTCATTCTTTCTAATACATTACCTGCTTAGCAGATGAAAACTGCCAGGTCTATTGGGAACTGCTTTTATAATCTGCCTTTTGCAGATACCAGTCAACCTCTCCCCAGCTGACAAACTTTAGGAAGTTACATAGAGCATATAACTCCCAGGGCCACCCACACTTAAACATCACAGTCATTTTCAAACATTGCTCAGAATCTTAGGCTCCTTCCGGAATAGCTCAGAACTTTTCTCATTTCATTGGTGAGAAAAGGGAAGCAACAGGAAATAAAAAAGTAAATCCAAGGTTAAGGCATGGCCACAAGCTCTAATCTTAATTGCCCACTACAAGAATATGCTTTTTCCCTTTCCTTTGTGCAAGCAATTCCAAATCCTCAAATTTGCCTTTTAATTTGATACTAGTTATTTTGTTTAAGCCATTTAAACCACATGGTCAAATAGGATGCAAATTTTTAAAGCATGAATTCCCATAAACATTTTATCACTTAAACTTCTTCAAAATGCACATACAGCTAATACCATTTATTCTGAAGACTACAGCACTGTGAGAGAAAAATACCTGATTTCACAGGCAATGTATGAATTGATGAATATTTCAAATTCTCTTCTGTATACCCATCTATCCCTCTCTATAATTCTAAATAGATCTCCATCTCCCAAGGAGATAAATAAAGGATACAAATACAAGGGATATAAATCCCAAATCCAATGTCAATCATTCTGTTGGCAAGTGTAGGAGGTTATTGAAATACAAATAAAACATTTCAATTGATGCGGCTTCTTTTATGAAAGGCAACACAGAGAATCCTGCTCATTGCACTGTCTTAGAATTCACATTTATGTAATGCTAGCAAAACAAGTAGGCTTTGAAAAGAGCAGCAAAAAAGAAATGCTTTAAAGGACTAAAGAGTAGTATCTTGGGGCATTAATTTATCAGAAAGTGCTAATTACTGTTTCTGACAGTCAAGTTTTTTTCTGCTGTGTCTTCATACAAATCTATATATTTATCTATGTATATATAACTACAAATATGTACAGTTATTTGCTTAATTATTTGACATGATCAAGAAAGCAAGCTTTAGTCAACATTTATCAATGCTTTTCAGACAAAGCATTATTCCACTAAGGAAAGCCACAGTTCTCAAAAAACATAGAAATAACTTTACGTAAATCCTCATGAGAAGAAATAGAGGAAATCAAATCAATGCAAACTCTGTGATTCAGTTTGAAAAGAACTAAATCTTCTGTAGAGCATCTCATTACTGCAAAATGTAAAAAACAAACTCCGATGAATTGAGGACTTAAAAAAATCTTTCAAGCTTTATTCACTAGGTGGCACTAAAACAAAAAAAGTTGAACTGGTCTTACAAATACCACAGAATGTGAAATTTTACATTTCTGATGGAGAACATTGGTGCTTTCTGTGAGTAGCATAAAATTCTCATTTCAATTAAACCAATAAAATATATTCATGTTCCAAATGATTGAAAAAACACAAATATTAAAATCTAAACTTCCTCCTTAAAGGAGAATTTCCACATCTTGAACAAAAAAGGTCCCAGCTCTAGGAGGATGAAAATTATGGAAAAACTGTAAAATTGCCTACTTTCTAAATGTCCTTCTGTGCCTCCAATATCTGTAGAAGTGATAACAAATATACCAAATATGTAGGACCAGGTCTTTGTAAAATTGCAGATTTTCCCAACCATCCTTACCTACTGTCTCCCTCTTCTCTCAGTTAGTTTACTGATATCTATTGATTCAACATATCATATTAAATCAGAATCTTCTGAAACTGCATTTCTAAGTTAAAAAATCAAAAACCTAGAAAATAACTCCCTTTCCGAAATTTCTGACATGACATGAGAACCTGACTTAAGCTGTATGTAAGTTGTGAATTTTTAAACATTCATAAATATTTATCCTTTATAGAAAATCATATAAACTTGAACCAGGCAGTAATTTCTATACTTAAACTTGTTATAGAGATAAAACTTACACATTTAAAATACCAAGACCCTAAAAGCTTAATAAATCAATGACACCATTACAGGAAAACTGAAAATTGAGGAAAATATAGTGAGTTTGCTGAAGACTTGCTCAGATACTACTGCTGCTGACTTTCAGTCTGCTGAGGTTTGTTGCTATGCTACTTCTACCTTGTGGCTAAATCAGCTTGGTGACCCAGTTGTATCTATACATATTAAATGAGCAATAGTGAAATAGATCTGATTTCACCAGGCTTTCATTTTGTAGGTAATCCGGCTTTGTCATTTTCTTTTCCTTTTTTTTTTTTTCCTGCTGCTTTAGGCTTGGTAATAGGATTTCAGGGTTAATCCCAAGAATAACTGAATCTTGAATAAGGCCAGTTAGAATCAGTATTTGAGCAGTGAGAAGACATTATAAATATTTATCAGAACCCATTTAGAGAATAGTATGAAGGCAATTTGCAGTGTTTTATTCCCATGTAAATTCTAAGTACACAGAAAATCTGAGTCAGTTCAAGCAATAAAGGTTGGTAATTTGACATGCCAGAAAATAATATATGATATCAAAATTTACCATTCATATCTTCCTATAGAATAACTTCTTTCTCCTATTCTATGACTTATGTACAGAGAGTCTGCAGTACAATCCTACATGTACACTGTGGAGAAAATATAAGAAACTTATTCTAGGACCTGCATTTCTTAAATTGTATTGCAAGTATCAATGAAACAAAATTAGGATTATATGCCAATTTGCACTATTGGCATTTCTTGAAATTTAAAATGTATCACATTTCACTGTGAAACATACATATGTCTATTATAGACCAGAGTTAACAGAATTCAACAACAATAAAGCAGTTAGATCACTAAATAGCTGGTGAGGAAATATTGCAGAATAATAAAAGACAAATATTAGGAAAAAGACCAAATAATAGGCCGAAGTCTGCTCTCAGTTAGCTTTGTTAACCTTTATAACCAATATTATCAACTGCACACAGATCAATGAAAAGCTGCCACTAAGTACCACAGGATTAAAGTTCAGATCAGAAAATATGATGCTGCACTGCCAATCTCAGTTACAACCAGAACATCTGCATAGGCTGAAAGGTGAATTTTCTTAGCAAGGTGAAATTTATGGTCTTTTTATGCTGCTGAGGCTAAGTTAGCATGTATTATTTACTTAAAATCGTGTTTCTGACTTCTACTAAAAAATTCAGTACTGTAAACTTCAGCATCTCCCAGGGAAATCTGCCTGATGTTAACTGCAGCACAGCTGTAGTGCTGCAGCCCTGCAGCCTGCCCTGCATGGCACTGCTCCCCAGAAGCACTGGGGAAGAAAGATGTGACAGGAAGATACTTCCAAGAAAATTGTTTTGTAGACACTTTTTTGTTATCACTTGACAGGGAAAATCTTCATTCAGTCAAATTCAAGTTGTTTAAAACATGAAGCATCCTTGCCAAAAAAGATGAATCATAGAATATATCAAGTTGGAAGGGATCCATAAGGATCATCAAGTCTAACTCCCTGCTCCATGCAAAAACTACCCAAAACCCCCATGACTAAGAGCATTGTCTAGACATTCCTTGAACTCTCACAGGCTTGGAGTAATGATCAGTTCCCAGGGGAGCCTGTTCCAGTGCCACACCACCCTCTCAATGAAGAGCTTTCCTAATGTCCACACTGAACTTCCCTGAAATTCCTCACGTCTCCCCACTGCTCATCAAAGATAAAGTTTTAACTGTTACCTATAAATTCTCTAAATATGTGAGGTTGCTACTCAGGGTATCAAAATCAAGACAAAGTTTTAGTTGGTGCAAGAAGTTGCAAGACGGACATACATTTCAGCATCAGCTCACATGGCAGAGGGACAGCAGGGGGCTACAGTATCACCTCTGTGTTCTCACATCTTGACTTCAATGTCCCTGTCCCCCTTTTAGGGCAGACCACTGTGCCTGGCTGGGCAGGTGCCTGGAGTTCCAGAGCAGTGAGGAGGTTGCAGCAGCGCAGTGCTGACATGGGAGATGCTTCTGCTAAGGCAGGGAAGTGAGAGACAGGAGGGAAAAGTGTGAGTCTTGAAAGTGTGAGACTTGAGAAGTCGATGAGTATTCCATTCATGCTTTGCCTAAGTTAGGAGGTCCTTTAGATTCACTCCGAACTATGACACTGACACACATAATTATTACCTAACAATAGACATCTTTTATAGAAAGTATATTTTTAAAAGGGGGATCACATAAAAAATAGCCTCTGCCTTGTCTCAAAATTTATGGACAGCCTTCTTGCACTAACATGGTGAGTCATCTTTCTCCAGAAGAATTATCAAAGCCAGCCCAGCCCAGCCTCTTCTGGGCTGGTAAAAAACAATGGTTTATTGTTCAAGAAACCATTCTTCCACCACAAATTTTTAATTATATCGTCACAACGCTGCCTAATAAAAGTCTCTTAGTTGGAAAGCTGATGCAGCAATTCATTCGTGGTCCAGCATCTGACATGCCATAAAACATCCCAAGATCAATGATATGTCTGACAAAGTGGGGACCTCTTAAGTAAGATTTGTGCTTTGCTGAAAATTAAGATATTGGAAAGAAAAAATAGATTCATTAAGCAGTGGAACCATGAGGTAGAGCTATCAAATCATTTTATATACCACTACACTATGCATTTCAAATATAACTTTTTATAGACTACTTTTTAATAAACTACTCTTTTTAAATATTACTAATATACTAGAAAGCTCAGATTTATTTTGGAAATCAGAGACACCCATGCCATGTGTTGCTAGAAGTCTGACTCCCTGACATTTGACAGTTGTAAGAGGAGACAATAAAAATGTGTATTGATGCCCAAAGCAATCCCTCAAAGTGGGAATGGAGGTGACTTTTCTAGTCATCTGGAGATGTCAGTTATATTGTACAGTAATAAATGTACAGTTTCCAGCAACATTCCTGCTCCTGGCATCCTGATGAAGAATTTGAGCTTCTAATTTCCATTCCCTTTGGCTCTTCATGCACTCAAGCACTCTATTCCCCAGAATTAATGCTTTGTGACAGATCTAAAATGAAACAGATTTTGTTTTAAGATTTGCCCTATTCCTTCTCCAAATCTTTCTATGTCTTTTTTCTATCTTAGATACATTTTGAACATTTTCCTTCTACAGAAAGTTAAATTTACAGTTGATAACTGTAAAGTGCATTTCAGGTTTGCACAGTACTTAGTACGGAATATTTAAGGGAAGAACCCTTAAATAAGAGTAAGGAGAGGAATGGGTTTGGTTGGTTTGGAGATAAAAGGTTGTGTAAGATAGAAGTGCTGGTCCTAGAGGTCTCTAATAGTGAAACTGGTATGTGTGCTTGCATGACTGCTCTGCATTTGTTTGTGTTATCTGTGTGGATGGCCTGATTTATGTATAAATATATATATATATGTGTGTGTGTGTGTGTTATGTATGTATGTGTATTTACACGTGCTCCATGTATATTGTGCCAATTGGGAAGACATTTGGTAGGCTCCACAGCACAGAGCTGCAGCAGCCTCAGCTCTCTTGAGGTGTTGAATCTAGCACGATATGATTTCCCCTAGAAGGTAAAATAATATATGTATAAACAAATAAATTCCAGAGTTCAGATGGCTTGGTTATTAATTTATAACTCTAAAAGAAAAATAACTTAAGCTTCTAAAAGTTTGTCAAGTTTATTTGTAGCTGTGTAAGGCTCAGTTTAAATGAGAAATTAAGAAAAAATTGTTGAAACATGTCCTTTCTTCCTAAATCCTGTAGAAATATATCAGGTATGGCGAGATGGTCTTTGAATAAAAACGTGATTATCTTCTGTGTGGGATCTGTCTGGCTGTACTGTTACAAAGGCTCAGTTGCTTGTGCACAGTTCTGAGGCGAACATGGCTACTTGGCCTCTGGAGATGGCCCTGACCCAAGCTATAATTCTCAGAGAGCAAAGAATTGACCCTGCACTAACATCAACATAATTTTTATGTTATATTCCTTTTTACACACTGAGATAGTATTTTAAGCCAGATATTCCAGAAGAAACGTAAGCAAGTACCACAGGGAGTATTATCACTGGGACAGATAAGCAACACTTCATTTTCACCTCTCTGTCATAGACAATTCTGTATATGTCTGCTTTATGTAAGTATTTGCTGTTTGGTCTTAGTGTACAGAAAATATTGCAGGGCTGGTGGAAATGAAGTTAATAAGAACTTTTTACTTACACTAAAGATAAGAGAAAGCTTAACTACCTAACACGTCTTTTGCTAGACAGACATGGGAAAACTGTTAAGTATACAGAGAAAAGACAACAGTAATTGGTATGTATTCCCTGTTCACAAAGATGAAATCTTTGCAATATTTTGAATATTTGTATCACACAAGAGTGATGAAGTACTTTCCAGTCCATTAATAACTAAGGTGGATGATGAACAACTATTTGGGACAAACATTTAAGTCTGCAGGATGAAACAAAAAGAAAAAAAAAAGCAACTCACCAGCAAACCAAAATCTTTACATATTTTTGATTTAAGGCTAAAAGGGTCAATAAGACACTCCAATCTGACCCCTTGCATACTGTCTCACCACCCACATATCACTGGTTGTTAAAATTCCTTTGGTTACTTCTGCAATAAATCATAACAATTACATTCAGTGGTAGATGTTTGCTTAAAGTGCATCTTCCAGAAAGGCATTAAATATGGATATGAAGACAACAAGAATTTTTCCTTGCAATTTTTAGAGGCATATTAAATAGTAATACACCATTCAAATCTATTTGGCTTCAACTGGTGCTTCTTGCAGTGTTTTTTACCTGACAGGTTTGAGAATCTATGGATACAAGAGTTTCCCCAGCAACAGCATTTCTCATCTGTGATGACATCAGTAATTAGACCAATTATTTTTGTGCCCCAGAACAACCAAAAAAAGGTTGAATTCTCTGAGTTTGTGAGTATGCTTCTCAGATGATGCACTCAGATGTGTGAGAAGATGCTTTCTAGACCCAAGCAATCACCTGTAAAACACTTTCAGTCCTCAGAGAAGACACCTACAATATTGTTTGTAAAATCTGAGCCAATCCTTTTTGTGCTAAATTAGTGACATGTTCCACATTTATGTAACAGTATTCAGACACAAGAAAGGAGTCATACAGTCAAAATCTGAGTTCAATTTCTTAAATTTGCTTTCCAGAAGGGAAAGTGAACCATCAATCCATACACTATTCAGATGAAGGGTCATCTCTAGCCATGTCACTGAAGCTGTACAATCATTTCTAGTTCATGATGTCAGATGAAGATTGCAAGAAGCTTGAGTCCTAGTGGTCCTTCACTTTTTTTTCTTGACAAAAAACTGTGTGATTTGCTTTCCTGAGGATCAGGATCCCACTGAAGTCAATTTCATTTCTTAAAGGTCAGCCAATATATTATCCTCCCTACACTAATCTTCCTCTCAACTCCAGCCCCACCTGAAAGACTTTAACACATCTTTACTGATTGCTTTCTTGACTTTCTTTTTGAAGGGAAGATAAAATAAAACTTAATTCTGCAGACAGATAAACATTCCATGACAGTTTTTATACTGCTGTAACTCATGATGCTAAAAAGAAAATTCTAACTTCTTAATAATTCCTTGGTTTCCATAATTTCCAAACTGTCTCCGTTGTTATTTGCAGAATACTCATCTTCATTACATTTGCTAAACATGTCCTCCAGATATATTTCCCCTACATATATTTCCATAGATACATAGCCTTGTTCTACCTGTAATTATTAGTAATGCAGAAATTGAACACTAGATTGTGATCATAACTTCTCTGAACTTTGTTTAACCCTGCACCTACAGTGCTTATTAAATATACCTGTATGAAAAAAACCACATTCAATTCACTTGCTCCTTGAATATGGAGGATGCAAGATAATGACCCACCATTAAGGAATGGCTAATGATTTTCCATTAAGAAACATTGCTACGAAGATATGTTTCTCTGCAGTTATCATTGTTCCCCCTTTTCTTGAAAATGAACCATTCAATTTAAGAGAAACTGCAAGGTCAGTTAGATAGATTGCTGTTAAGAGAATCAGGAAGCCCAGCGCTCAGCCCTAAACTTGTCCTTCTATCACTTTTCATTGACTATGAAAAAAACCCAAGCCATGCCCCCTGCCAAAAAAAGGAATTACATGTATTTGTTTACTGCCTCACACAGCTGTGATGATGAGGAGCCTGTTCACTTAATTGAAGCTACCTGAATGCTTCAGGATTAAATCACTAAGAGAGGTGCTTATGCAGACATACTTATTGTAGAGGGAACCCGACTCTTTATCTAGTTTTTTATTTGTCAAATAAGGAAAAATATGGCAGGCATCTTCATATTTTCTCCTTAGTATTGTCCATTCAGGAAAATGGGAAAGTAAAAAACAAAGAACTTTGGCAAACCTGTTCATACAGGAGTCCTTTTCATTTCCTCTAGATCCACCAACAGAAATACTTCAGTACCACTGATACCATGATCATGTTTAATTTCTCCCTCAAGAAGTGATGCTGTTTGGAAATACGAAGCACCACTGAACTTCTCTGGGTCAAAACTCAAAACCACAAAATTAAAAAAACCCGTCATACTATTTGAGTATGTGATTTAATTTCAGGTCCACTAAAAACATTACATGGAAATAATAAAGGAAACAAAGTTTCAGCTATTTTAAAATAAAATTTGACAAGTTTTTGGTAACTGAAGTACACTCATACAAAGCTAAAATTTCTAGCAAAGATAATATAAGCATGACAAGCTACCTGGCTGTAAAATCTAGCATCCTCTTCTCTCCACTAGGACTTCAGGCTAAAGTTTCCACCCATGGCACGTTAGTTAATTTAAATTAGCTTAAGGAAGTAGTTCCCAGAAGGAAGGAACATCTCCACAGATTTAAGATAATATAGGTCCAATATGAACTGCAGAATACAGGATGGATGTAGCAGAAAGGGAAAGAAGCCCTTTGATATATTGAAAAGATTTTACAAGACTTTCTTTTCCCTCTGTTAGAATATTTAAATATTTTAATTAGGAAGGCATAAAGATTTTACCAGTTTAGGAGTAACAGAGACAAAGTAAACAGGTTTGCAACCACTGAGCTGTAGAATCACATGAAAAACTGCTACTAAATATCAATGGGAAATGAGGTATCATCCACAGATTTTTTCTTTATCCCCAACAATAATTTCATAGGCTGGGTGCATAGCTTTTTCTTTGAAATCAATTCATGCAGAATTTACCTTCCCTCTGAGTTTATTCAATGTGCAGAACTACATAAAAGCAGGAGATGAGCTGTCAATTTTCCCAGAATATTATTCTGTTCTATCTTGTATGCTCATGACATTTAATTTCCAGTTCCTGAACAGTAAATACTAGTTTGGATTTTTAAAAAGGCTAAGTGAATTTAAGAAGTGCAACAGCTTCTGACCTTTAACACATCTGTTGCCATAAGGGAGGCCTCTCCTTTGTGTGGTTTTCTGCACCTCTGCAGATTTGAAATACATTTCTCCTGCACACTACCCACAATCAGAAATAAATTACACTCTTGTGTCAACATCTGAAACCAAGTCACTAAATCATGACGTGCTGGGATGGAATTGCTGCCCCTATAATCTACCGCTCGTTGCTATCAAAGCCTATAACCGGATTAGTGGGAAAACAGCTGTATTACTCATACATTTAAGCTCTTTTAAACAGCAGGTTTTCTGCCTGCAACAAAGCACAGCACTTCAGATAAGGAACATGCAAATCCCAAAGGAAACCATGATATATTAACCCCTGGCTATCATTTCATGACTTAACAGTTCATTCAACCTTTTTTTCCCTGGAAATAAATGCAGGAACTATGATTATTCAGTTGAACTAATGTTTTTAACACATCTACTTTTAAGCTTTCTTTCCCTAGGATTGCCTCATATACAAGGCACAGTTTGTTAAATCATCCTGTCACTTTTAAGAAGTGATTGACATAAGCTTAAATCCATGTCTTTCAGTTGTGCACATGAATCATCGTACATATGGGTTTTGTGGGACAACATCTTGGCAGAGGTTAGCCGTGAAGCAGCTCTCTAGTAAACTCACTAAAGACTCTAAGGTTATTAAAAATAACAAGCCATAAAACAACTGCCATATTTTAGGCCAAAAGATCCATGAGGGAAAGAAAAATTGTAGATAACTTCCAGTTAGTGTTCACATACCCAAATGCTAATGTGTTATCTGAACATTTTCACCTAGCTTTTTGGACTTTTTGGTTAGCCAGTCATGTCTAATACTGAGCTGCTTCAGGGGAAAATGTTCTTAAGCAAAAAAATGCAACATATTGAATAAATTTTAAAAAAATATTGAACAAATCTACACTTTTTTCACCTTGAACAAAATGTTTCAGTTGATATTTTGGGTGCTAAGTTTACTAAGAATGCACTGGAGTTGGACATGAGATATGCCTTCTCCATTACGGAATATTTTGTGAATCATGATAGAATCATAGATCCATTTATGTTGAAAAAAGACTTTAAAGATTATCTAAATGTTAAACTAATCCTGTCAAATCTTTAAAAACCAAAAGACATATTTAAAAAAAAAATCTTTAAAAAATGACCAAACTTCTGTGTTCACTTCTCTCACTTGTAGAATGCCTTTTAGTAGTACAACCATTTTTTTCCTATCTATAGCATATGATTTCCTGTCTGTTAGAGGAATAAACTATAGACATGTCATAACACAATGCCCATCACAATTCCATTCATAAATCATCTGAATACATGAACACGTAGGTTACACAAAAGTAACTGCAATACTGAAAGAATCTAATAAAGACTTTTAAATTATAAGTGCACAACACACCAAATAACATTTTATGAAAGATTTAGAGATTTTCATCTGATGATGAAAACAGCTCAACCAAAATGTCCTCTTGGGTTCTTCAGTCAAATTTCTGATGTGAGTCTCTAAAATTCATTCATTCAAAAAAAAAGGCTCTTATATATTGTAAGTAAAAAACCCGTGGTAAAATGTACTGTAGAAAATATTTGAGGATTTCTGTTCCTTTTTTGACGCAAATCCCAAACTTGAGGCCTCACAAGAATAACAGGGAACCTTAGCTAATAAAACACCCAGAGTTTAAGTAAGGTTTAGCATTAAGATACACTGTTTCTGATCACCTTGGAGCAAAGGTAACAAAGCTTGAAAAACTGTGCAAATCAAGAGGTAGTAGGGGTTCAGATTTTCCAGCGGTGAAACCTGGCAAAGTTCCACTGAACGTACTAATCAATTTCCATCAGTTTATGATTACAAGCTTTTTTTTTTTTTTTTTTTTTTTTTTTTTTTTTTTTTTAATAGTAATAATAAAAAACATTAGGGCTTTTTTTCACTTCAATTTAGATGAAGGAAAATGGCCTAAGGAAACACCACAGAGAGAAAGATCTTGTTTGCTCCTTGCAGAAAGTTCTAGTTAGATTGTCAGCAAACCATGAAGCAATAATTGGTTTTAAAAAAGACTTCTTTTAGTTCTATTTCAAGTCTTTCTCCCTCAGGCTGGCTACAACATGACTCTACAAGTTGAAAATTATCTCCAGAATCACTTCAGTTACTCATCATTGAGGCTGTCTCTTGTTATTAAGAATATGTCAAGGTTCTCAAATCCTTAGAATCAAAACTCTACAGTTGAACAGCTTAATAAAAAAAATTTTAAAAGCCTTGCCCAAGACTAGAACATGACATCCAAGGTAGCCACCTGAAAATGGAAAGTTGCCCATACTTTCTTCAAGGATTTTCCCTTCTATTTTATTATTTATTATGAGAAAAATTGCTTTCCCAGCCATCAAGCTGCTAACTGTAGAACTTCTCAGCTACATTTCTTGGGCGGGTCAGATATATGGGTGTACATCTTCTTTATGCATCAAACAATGAGCAATCCAAATATCTGCTGTGTAGAAAACCTGGGAACCAGCAATTATTTCAAGAGAATTTGCATATATCAATCTAATGGAAGATGTTTCATACAGACCACAGTATTATATTGGAAAGGAGAATTTGGCCATGCAGATGTTTATTTAAATTACTTTTGCCCTTAACCCAAATGTATATATAATAAAAAATCTAGGACATTCAATTTATTTTATAACAACAACAAAAAAAGCTATGTGTGGTCTTTTGCAATATATTTTAAGTCTCTTTGCAGATTAACATTCAAGTATGCCACACCTGGTATTAAAAATAGTTTGCTTTTGTCTTTGCTGACAATGCAAATTTTGTGGAAAGAGCAGATACTCACTGAAACTACATTCACAAAGTCATCGTCAGACAAGGTCTCCAACATCTCAATGACTGACGTGCGGATCAGCTTCAATGTTAATCCACTGACACTCCCACTCCTAAAAAAATTCCACAATAGAAAAGTTGAATTTAGCAAATGTTATGTAAAACGTAGAAACAAATCTCACCCACCAGAACTTTTACCAAATTTCACACTAAAATTTTCATTTTATCTAATGAGTTCTCCAAGTCATTAGTGTTATTAAACTATTTATAATTATGAAAGTAAGCCCAAAACTGTCAAAGTCCCAGTCCTGTGCCTTAGATGAGGTCATAATGCTACATCCTTTACTCATTTTCTTTTCAAGATATCTGAGTTTACCACCTTCAACCAATGCATTGTCTAAACATTTTATACTCCTACACACAGATTTACAGCTCTGGGTTTCCAAAGACGCAAATGACAGCTTGTTTGATTCAAGGCAAAACCTAAGCTGAAGTGAAGAAATAACAAATGTTGATAAAACTCACTGCTGATATGAAAGCACTTCACCACATGTAAAAGCATTAGATGCAAATTCTACGCCTGAGAAGCTTTTCAGCATGAAGCAATCTGACACATCAAGTTCAATGCTCCCTTCAGTCCCTCAACATTGCCTACATCACAGAAGCCTTGCTGAGGCAGAGAGCTTTTATTAATTTCTTTGCTCACTTTCTAGCAATATCTTATACTAACCAAACTTGGCAATTTTGAATTCTGTATCATAAAACACACAAGTCCACATACATCCTTAACTTTCAGACTCATGAAATCATTATTACATTTGTTGTAATGCTTCTAGCCATTTGTTTTTAGGTTTGTGCTTTACAACAAATCTTGGCATGCACATGAGAAATATTCACTTGATTGCTGAAGTAATTACTAAGTTGAAAACAGAAAAATAATAAAGTGATTAGAAAAACATTTCCTTGCCTCCAGTTTAAATAACTTTCAGGTTTGGTTTGAGCTTTTTGGAACTATTTTCTATTATGTATTTATTGTGCTCATTTCAAGATTTTTGAACCTTGCATACCAGGACCTCTTCTCTCTCTATTTTTCAGCATACAGAGATTTGTTCAATATATCAAAGTACTTTTATCCCTCTAATGTCAATATTCAGACATTAAACACTTACGCATCAACTAAAATAAGCATGTCTTTGGGAGATGCAGCTCCTTGGATGTACCTGAAATAAATAAATTGTATGAATGACACAAATTTGAATACACATTTTTGTGTGTGTGATGGAAGACACTCTGTGATCTCTAAACTCAAACTAACTGAATCAACAAAATCCTCTTGTTGCAGCTAACAACCCAGGTGTTTTTATCTCCTCTCTTGCTGTGTCTTCTAAGTAAATCTAAGTCTAAACCACATTAGTCTGCAGGTAAGATATACTGATCAAAATTCATTGTTTTCACATAACTGAAAAACAGGAATGCTATTTCAGAGCTAAAGATCTTGATGACAGATGAATTGTTACTCAGCCCAGCTTAGGCAAAAATACTTCATTCTTTTGGGAAAAATATATCCAACTATATACAAGTATCAATATGCTTTATGTCTTCAGAGGCTTACATTAAAAAAATCATGAGAAGTAATCCCACTGCTCTCCCATCTTTTACCCATCTAGCAATTTCATTGCCAGTCTAAACCACTGAGACATATTTTTAAACACTTGCAAAAGTCTGGAAGAATGGTTCAGTCTAATACACTGGATTATATTTGATTTTGGCACAAAATCAGAGTTTTCAATTGTCTTACACCTATTTGATGGTTATCCTCCTATGAAAAGTCCATGTAATACAATAATAAAACACCTATAAACTGCATAACACAGAGTATAATTTGAAAATTGTTTATTCAGAAAAATGAACTAGTTTTAAAAAGAAAAAAGCAATATCGAAAAGTAAGTACTATTAAAAACAAGCAGAAAAAAAGATTTTTACAGTAATATCTATAAAGTAAGTGATTATATATATACCAAACCTTTAAAAAGAAAGCTTACCATGGCCTTCTGCGTACATCATACAGGTCTATTTTGTTAGGAGTTCGACTTTTATCTACCCATGGGGAAGCTAAAAAGAAAAAAAAAAAATGTATGGAACAATATAAAACTTTATCTCAAGTATTTTACTTAAAACAATATAATGAATCAGTACAACAGACTTAGCACTATATAAATATTAACATTTTGTATGGATAAAAAAAGTCTGTATTTGTGTAATATGTTGTTGAAATACCTAGACACCCTTATACATATTACCATATAATATAAGGCAATAAAACTACATGTATGTGTGTGTATATGTGTGTGGGGTGTGCCCAGCTCCTGCCCTGGAGGGACATCTGCTGAGGTAAGGAGGTTGCTCAATCTCCCAGCTGGACCCCCCTGGAAAGGCAACCACTTCTCAGTTATGGCGAGAAGACAGACCCAGAATCCTCAGGGAGACCCTGTGCAGATCCTTTGTAACCCATTGGCCTTTACCCTCTGACACCCACCCCCTGTATCCCTATAAAGCCAGCCCCCTGTCCCTGCGGGGGCAGAGAGATGCCCGTCCCTGGCTCCCCTTTGCCGGAGTATGGACTAATAAAGCTACTTTGTGTGGAACAGCCACACGGGCCTCTCGTCTCTCTCCCTGGTCTGGCCTGGAGGCTGCCCTGCAGAGCTGAGCTGGAATCACGAGCTGACAATCACTAAAGAGCTGACAGCCTCTGCACGGGCCCTCCTGCCAGCTGCTGAGGGAAGACACCGGGCCTCAGGAAGATGATTCCTTTTGGGACCATCTCTCCGGACCGGTCACAGCTTCCTGGGTCAGAGCTCCTGACCCCACACCAGCTGCCATATACACATATGTATGTATATACACATATATGTGTATATACATATATATGTGTACAGCTAAGTGTGTTGAAGAAACAAGTGCTGACTATAATTGACCACTGATTTCAATGGAACCAAAAATTCGACCCAAGTACTTCAGATTATGAAACAACTTTTTTAACAGCAACACATTTAATTAAAAAAAAAAAAAGTTAATTATTGCTATATATAGTAATGGTATCACAGTTATGAGATACCAATCAAAAGTCAGTTATGAACCTAAAAAATTGTACACTGACTCAAGAGCTTTACCTAAAAATGCACATTATAAAAGTAACATGAAAATATCATATTCTCTAAAAAAAGAGATGTAAATATTTATGTCTCCTTAAAGAAAATGCTAAGAATGATAACCTTTTGCAAGTGTTTGATTTAGGCTTTACCAATATTTTCAGCAAGGGGAGGAATTATTTCCTTACTGAAAAAATGGGTCTTTCAAAACCATGTGACAGCTTAACGAACACAAATAAAAATGTGAAAAGTTACAGGGAATGAGATAATGTTCTGCAATTTGTTCTCTCACTGTATGCCAAGAGCCTTGGGGAGCTATTTCCTGACATCAATCATTTTTCTGTCTAGGAAATAAAGAAAGATATAGGCAGCTCCAGGATTCTTCATGAAAAATCATACATCTAAGACAAAAGGGAAGAATTATATCTCCACCCATGAATATAAAAGAAGCCATCAGCTTTGAGTAGCTGCCTATTTTTGCATTTACAAAATGAACCCTTTTCTAAGTGACCAAACCATGAGCTGGCCTATCACTTACCAGAACCTTTAAGCTGAGTGTTACCCACATTTAGCAGTACACATTTAGCAGCCACAGAGAACACTGTGTACTGTTGCACAACAAGAGAACCTCAAAATCTGTGCCAGTATTGTCTATGATTTCAGACTAGACCACCTGACTGGTCCTTTGGAACCTGATAGTATAAGAGTATTGGAAATTTTCAGAAATGAGAGAATTTAATTTATTGAGACAGATATATGTCAAAATTCTAACTTAAGTATCATTACTTAGATATGTACAGGTTAAATCCAGCAGTATTTTATGAGCCTACAAGGTTAGCACATGTTCAGTGATGGATTTTTTTCTCTTTCCAGGCTATCCTTTCCATAGGAATTCCATCTGAAAATCCACCTTTCAGATACATTCCCTGAGACTTCCAAAATCCGCATGCAATGTGTTCATTTCAGTTTGTATTATGAGTGGTTGAGATAAAATTGCAACTATAAATCAAGATACTGACTAAGACTGCAATATCTTTGCCAAAACTTTCAGTCTTTCCAGTGACATCCAGTAAAAGGCTATGCCCTACCAAATATGTCCCTCTTAATTGACACGTATCTCAGACAATCTTCATAAACAGAGAATTATCTCAATTTATGATCTGGATTTATTTCAAAACAACAGAGAAAATTCAATTTACACTGGTAATGTTACTTTAGTTCACATGAAAGGTAAATTCAACTCCTTAAGTGCAGTCTCTAAAGCAAAAGGATGGTGGTTCAAAGAGAATTTGAATGCAGGAGCTGAAGAAGGGTCCTTCTAACATCATCTTCATATACGACTGTGACAGCGAATGCTGACAGAGGTAATCATTTAAGACGGAATCAATGTTCTAAAGGCATACAGTATGACAGAACGGCCCTTTAACTAACATAAATTATCTACTGAAAACTATCATAGGAACATTTAGCTAGAATTCAGCTGATATCACAACCTTCACATCCTACCTTAAACTACAGTGTAATTTTTCTAAGTGCTAAACTAAAATTTACAGAAATATGGGTTAAGATTTCATTTTAGCTGTGTAACAGAAGAGCACAAGAATTAATTCAGCTATGTTTTTTCTGCAAAATTTGAGAGCAACACATACATGTTAATGTAATACCACTCGACAGGTAAGCACATCACATCCTTCAGGCTAACACCAGTTCTCCAGACAGCAAGCACTTCAGAACTGGGCCCTTTAGACCAAACAGTGTGTGTAAAATATTTCAGAAACACATAAAGGCAAAATTTATACCAATCTAAACACCAAAAAGTAAAATTTGAAATGCCTGAAACTATCCCTAGTATTTCCAAAAGTACCAAATGTCTGTGTAACATTTGAGGGGTTTTTAACTGGAATACAAATCACAACAGCACATTTAAAACTTCCTTCTTTCCTTTGGTTTTATTTCCTAAATATGGAGAGGATGCTCAAAACTTCTAGTGGAGACAGTAAAATGAAGCCTGTGAAGACAATTTTTCCAAAACTGATCTACAGCAGAATTCTTTCAGTTAAAACTTGAGCTGCTAAGCCTTGAACTCAGTTCTACCATAGCTTTTCAGTAATAGCCTTGATTGCAATGAGGCCCAAACTGTCCCTTTTTGGCTACATCTATATTAGCAGGTTAAAAAGAACAATGGAAAGGAAGCCATTCACATGAACTAAGCAAAAACTATAAAAATGGTCCAATTACACACAAAATAAACTGAGCAGAAGCCACTCAGCACACTACTTACAGCCTATCTGATCCTTCTGGAGATTACTGTGAACGGTAACACAGCTTTTGTTTTGGGTAGATAGACACAGTGGTGAACACAACTACTAAATTCTACTTTTTGCTCATTAGCATGGCTCTTTCAGTACACACAGTCCTGGAATGACTGTCAGCAGCTTCAGGGAGATCTGGAGAAGGTCTTTAAAAACATTCTTTATTACCATGCTGTTAAACCACTATTTCCTGTGCCGCATGTCAATAAGTTTTGTTTTCCTACTTAATAAATTATTTTTTTTCCAGAAAAATATAACAAGCTTCTCCATGCTTAAGTTTCCATGACTGCACAATTTATCACTGGATATTAATGGTTGCTGGATCATACACTAATTAAGATATATAAAGTATAATGAGAAAACATGTTCTATTGATCTTTCTGATGGTTTCTACAACAATTTACATAATCTAGTAGAAAGCTTCTGCAAGGCTCTGCATACCATAAATAAGGACCCAGCCCTTAGTATCTAAAATTTCGTTCACACCAAAGTGCTGAATTCCCTCTTCAACCTCAAGAATTAACGTGACTAAATTACTCATTCATCCTAGTCTCTATCTGGAATAACACTTTTAATTTTAGATGGCTTTGAATGGCCTGAAATCAATTCACTGGTTTTAGTAACATTCTGATTATTTATGGATATTATTGAAATTGTTATTAATAGGAAACTGAAATTCCCTTACAATATTTGATTTCCACTTATCAACTTTAATTTGTCCTGATTTATTATTTTATAAAACAATGGGTTTTTTTTTTCCTTTTTTAAAGATGATAAATACTTTCCATGCAAAAATAAGTAAGTGTGCATTTATAATTATACAGGAAATAATTAGAAGGGACGGAGACCACTGAAAGAGATGTGTTGCTTTTCTGGTCCATATAAAGAAAACACTATAAAGCCATCCGGTGAAACTGGCTTACATCTTACTGACAAAAGCTATTATGTGGTCTAAGATAAAAGCAGAATTAAATAAACAAACAAACAAAAAAATTAAACTTTTTCCTCAAAAACTTAAATTGATCAAGGATTTTGAGATTTACAGTTTTGTTTATATAACCTATTATTTTTTTGTCAGGTGTTTTGGAACCTGGCTCACCAATATCTTCAAGAAATCAACCTCACCACATTTCATTGTTGCATATGAGTATCTTTGAACTATGTCAACACGGCACAGTTCTCTGGTGCATACATTAGGCTTTAGTCATGTTCCCTTTTGATGATTTTCTTGTTTGGCATGTGGATAGATTTGATACTTTATAAATTATTCATTGGATTTGATATCGCTCCCACTTCTGTTTGCATTATTGAGATACAGGACTGGATATATTTCAAGCAAGAGTAAGCCATGCTTTTCTGTTATTTCTTTACATGTAGAGTGGAAATCCTCAGTTTTGTTGATTACAAGCAGAACCAATTCATGCACTATAGCGACTGTCACAAGGTAGAGCCTAAATGATAATATTTGTTAGGAAGGGATTGGCTACAATCTCCCATTCTGAATTCATGAGATGATTCCAGAGGCATAGGTGAGTCATGAGGGAAACTCTTCTAAATGTTCTGCCCTGTTCTACTGGTTACATGTGCATGTGCAAGGAACAGAGAGGCAGAGATAAATTATTGACAGCTTTACATCCCTTTACATTATTAACACATTTGAGAAAAGAGACTAAAAGCTGATAACAAATGCCAATTATCAAATCCCTGACCTCATCATCTTATTTTGACTCAAACTCCAAATTCTATCTTGCTATCTCTCAAATTAACATTCATGTGGATATTCAAAACAATCAAAACCGCAGACTATTCAATTCCCCGAGACAGATTCAGTAAAGTCTTCCTTTGATGGAGCAAAGGTACAAGTTACAGCATGTACTTTACTGATAGTTTAATTTCATATTTCTTTTAATCTTTTAGTGAATGTATGTGAAGAAACCTGCATTCAGATATGTGATAGTCCAGACTATTTGAGAAATGTGATACTCCTCAATTTTCTACCCAGAAAGAAATCAGTTGAATTTCAGTGTAGCAGCAGCACCTTTGTAGAATTCCTTTGCTATTTTTCAGTAAAAGGTGAGACACGGTAACTAAATATAAGAAACAGCCATAACATTAAAAGCCCCTAACATTAATCACAATAAGTGTTTTCAACTGCTGTATTTAGTGTTCAGAATATTTGTATCATAATGATGCCTTAGATAACTGGTTAGTATCATCCTCCCAAGACAGAGATTGTTACTGACCAACTCTATGCTACCACACCACATGTTCAGTCAGGACTGAATGCAACCATTCCTTTATGATTTTCTTCTCCTAGAGACTGAAAATTGCCAAGACCTTAAAATGTGTTCAGGTAAAATCTATCTAACGTAGACAGGTCTGTGCTATGTCCTCTGTAGCTTTCATAGTACCATCACCATACAGAAAAGAGAGGATAATAATCTTGAAGTTTTTAAGAATGTTGTTACCCAAGTGGTAATGGGTAATTACGTTATGGGCAATACTGCACTCAGTTTTATTACAAATCAGTTAAGCAAAGACTTGATATGGGAATAGTCCATACACAAACAAATCTATTGATTTTTGGTCCCAATGTACCAAAAACCCAAAAGTGATTAGAATGTGCAATACATACTGCAGTTTGCAACTTAAAATTAGCCTCTTTCTGTTATCTTATTTCAGAGGCAAACATTTCTATTTCTGCATGTATAAACTGAATTTCATCCTAAATGTGTTGCTTGCATTAATTTCACCTGGACTAGTGAACATGTCCCCAAAGAGGGCTGGAGTATCAGGGCTTGAGGAGAAGCAAGAAGCTGTTTTATTTGGTCTATTGTGGTTTTCCTTTTTCTCCTATAAAAGCAAATTCTGGAGATTTAAATCTGTATCATAAAGACACAGAGATGGCATGGATTTCAGCATGAAGGCATGGTGACCTGCAGTATGCAATTTCATTAACTCACTAGAAATAGCACATTATCCTGTAACTGAGTGGATCTGCTTGTGTAACTGCAAAATTCAGCACATCACTTCTGAACAATGAACCACAACTAAACTTACTTTTTGTATCAGGAAATGAGGTTGTAGTGAGGTGGATGACAGTCTCTTCTCTCAAGTAACAAGTGACAGGATGAGAGGAAACAGCCTCAAGTTGTGCCAGGGGAGATTTAGATGGGATACTAGTAAAAAAATTCTTGCCAGAAAGGGTTGTGAAGCACTGAAACCGGCAGTCCAGTGAAGTGGTAGTCACCACCCCTGGAAGTTCAAAAATTGTGTGGATGTGGTATTTGAGGACATGGTTTAGTGGTGAACATGGTGGTGGTGGTGGGTTGATGTCTGCACTTGATCTTAAAGGTCTTTTCCACCAAAAATTCTATGATGAGTATGGTTAGATCCAAATCCCTTTCTTCCCTCCCAGATTTCAAAGAAAAAAAAAAAAAAACAACAAACAAAAAAACCCCAAAAACAACAAAGTGAACACTCAAAGACACTTATTTCTATGTAAAAGTGGAAGTATCCGACTCACACACACTAATTGCACTAATTGATAATTTATAAGCTGCATTACTAGGAAAGTGTTGTGATTTTACTTTGTTTGTCTACTTTAAAGGCTCCTTTAAATGTTCAGCTGTTAACAGGAACTAACAGCTATAAAATATAAAACCTTTTGCAAAAAGAAGAAAGTGAAGTTCTCAGTTTTTCAAGGCTTTTGATTCATTTTGTATGGATTTTTTAGCCTTTCCAGTCTCTTAGTATCTGCTTCAGTAATTACTTTCTCTGGAGAGTTCAATATCATGGCCACAACACTATTGCTTGCCATTAATTGTTAACACAAGAGCAGCTGTGCACAGCAAGTTCTTCATTTGGTGAGATACCGTTTTATTTTATTAGAAATTGATTTTTAAAGCTCTTCTATTATTAATTTGTCTAGGCAGGGAATGCTCTAGTAGCTAAGTGAAACTTGCTTCACTAACAACTGGAAACAAGTTAAGTTCTTTCTTTTTTTTTTTTTTTTTTTTAATGAATGATAAGAGATAATCCAGATCCAGATAGTTCTGTTCTATCCATATTTTTAGTCCAAAAGTTTGAAGACTTTAAGGACAAGACTGTTTTTCTGGAAAGTCATCACTGAAGCGCTGCTTTCTTTATCTGTGAATTTTTCCATTCAATACCTCGTAAACTCAAATTACATAGGAATATCCTAGTAAAATACTGTCATGAGAAATGCAAAGAGATTTTTCTCTAATTAATTAAAATTCCCATCATATTATATCTACTTATAATATAGATAAACAAAGGAAGAATATATAGAAGGCAAGATTACAGTAAAGACAGGGAAGAACACAAGTTCTTTTCGCTGTACTCTTCAGTACTGATATTGCAAACATTCAGAAAAGATTATCAGAGCTGCTGATATTTAAACTGAATTTAAGTATGAGTTAATGAATAAAAATGCACACTCAATACTAAAAGAATTGTTGCTATGCATACCCCGATTGAATACCTAACCTTCAGAGGATCACTGAAGAAGTAATTTTATCTCTCTATACCTGTTTCTTTTATCTGCAAAAGGAGGACGGTGATGTTTATATTAGTTTTTTTAATCAGAAGTGTTTCATGGATGAAAACTTAGGTATGTTTTACATGCCCTGCAGCACATATATGCCATGCAGTATAGCACAAAATAATCCAGGTGTCACTGAGAACATAAAGTCTCCTGGAATAAAACTGGAGAACTTTTTAGTACCTAAGAAACACAACAGCATTCAGTGCTGTCCATTGGGAAAAGCTGCCAGCATGTGTTGTCCCTTCGGTCACACTGTGGGGCTGTCTAAAGGATTCCAATAAAGCTCTGCCTCATCCTGTTTAGTAATACAGATACATCCTAAAGCTGAGGGAGCAGATGAACTTAAGAAACACCTGTATATGTGATTAAGACATGGTCAGATACACTTAAAGTAAGAATTCTTGTCTAATGCAAGTAGAGTCAAATGAAGATGACAAGTATGTGTGTCTAGGTTATGTGGTAAGAGAAGGGCTGTGGAGCTGCAGGTTGGACTCTGCTTTCTCCTCTGTGAAAAACCCCCCAACAAAAATATTCCACAAAGACAACAGAGAGAAGTCACAGATCTATGCAGAAGCTTGGGAGAGTGGAAGACACAGCTTTTGCCAGAAATATCATATTGTGAATGCAGGTTTTCAACTGAATTTCCCATAGGCCCTTGTTAAATTTCCAGATAGAATTGGGAAGATTTGGAACAGCTGGGGGACAGGATAGTATTTCTTTCTCAGTTTTATTTTTGTTATGAATTGCGTCAACTTTTTGGATCTTGACCAAGCGTGGCACATTCCCCCCTTCAGGACACTGCAGACCAAATACTGTCACACTGAGCCTAGGTTCAGCATTTCTTCAGAAAAGATGCTGAATCTACTCATGCACCATCATGCCACTGTTATGAATATATAAAAGTCATTTACTGAAATCTGAAACTATCAGTACTATCAGTCTTGACATCAGTATAAACCCTTTCTAGTATAACCCTTGGAAGAATTATTATTTAGTGTACTTCTCTGAGAGAGCTGAGTCAGTGTTGCTGATCAAACAGTTTTTTACTAAACATTCATCTAAATCAAGACTGTGTTTTCATTTGAGTAATACTATGCAACCAATTTTTCTTAACTAAATTTATTAGTGTAACTCGAAAGCCTCCTATATCATATTTAACTGCAAATAAATGTCTACTGTCTGCAGTCCAAAAAAAAGCATCCTTTACCGAGAATCTCAGCACGACAAAACAATGAAATGAACAATGAGAGAGGTGGTATCTGGTAAAAGGCACATGAATACAAAGTAGTTTTGAAAGTTTGTTTAATTAGCAACTGCTACAGTGAAAATAATATGCCTCCCATTGCAGTATTTTAATGAAACATTGATTAACAATTATAATCCTAATTATGTCTATAATTAAAAAGAATTTAAAGATTAAAAGAGGAACTGGTTACTTTGTACCTACACTTCCAAGTAGGCCACCAAAAAAGTTGTATTAAATTGTTCTTTTAGGTAACTGCTTTTTAAAACCTAGTGGTCAAATTACCTGCATAGATGCCTCACAAAGTGTAAGTAACTTAATATCTGTCAATTCATATTAAAATACTTTAATTAAATTAATTCATTTTTGAGCAACAGATTTGTCCAGTGCTGTGTGGTTAATTATAAATAAAATCTGAAGCCTTATCTATATTAAAGTACATTTCTGTCTGCACAGCACCAACAAAGCCCAACCTGTGCAAGCCCACAGGCAATGGATTCAAGATTTATAAAAAAAAGAAAAATTTTCAATTGAATTGAAATTAATTGTTAATTTCAATGATCTTGATAAAACACTGCCATATTACTGCTTTTAGTTTGAATCAAAAACTACTGAAACCCTCTGTCTGGACTAGAATTAGTCAAGTGTCATCTTAAAATGACATCTTAAAAGCCAGTACAAGATTCTGGAACTAGACTTAAAAAATAATTAGACAGATAGATGTACATCTACTAGTACTGAGAAGAAAGTGATTCAATATTTATAATTTGTGCTCTCTTGCCCTATCACAGAGAATCCAAATTTTGAACTTGGTGACTCACAGTTCTATAAAACTCCTCTGGTTTTGTTTACTGTTTCCATAATACTGAATTTCAATAGTGTTTGCTTAAAAAAGCCCCACAAAATAAATTTCAGCTTTCTTTCATAGCACTTTTGAAAGCCGGCTCTAACTCTTGAGTTATACATAAATTACGGAAAACTGTTTGCTTGTAGGACAAAGACTGAAAATTTCTAATATTTTAAAGTAATATTAAATTATGTAAAATTATTACATTTATAATATTTTTTTATTTCAATGACTTGACAATTTTAGCATTCAGACTGTTCACTTGTTATAACATTTTTACATATTTTAACTATATTTAATAATCACTAAATGTAAAAAAAAAGAAGTTATCATAAAATATTCAAATTTTGTGCAACTGCTTTTTCTATATTAAACTGGCCTCTCTGCCCTTGAGGGAGTCAACAGCTCCTCCCAGTTTAGTGTCTCTGGCAAACTTTCTTAGTATTCTTTTGAATATTCCCTAAATTGACCCTCCTCCACTGGGAACAAGGTATCCTTATTCCAGAATTTCCTTTTGATTGTAGAGGCCTGTGATTACTGAGGTCTGGTCTTACAATGGATGAAAGACTAATTTTTGACTCGTGCCTTTAAACAGAAGAATGACCATATATTAAATCCTTCTTAAAAGTTTCATGCACTTTATATGCTTATTTTTGGATCTCTGTTATCAAATTACTGTTTACTTACTCTTGAATTGTTCAGAGCTCATAGAATAGCTAATAGAAATCTCAACATTGCTCTGGGCATCTTCATATCAAAGTGGATGACTGCCAGTAGAGTAATAGAGCTTAGCCTTTCTCTTCAAAAATATGCTGTCATTCAAACTAATGAGAATATTGATAATAATGTGAGAAACTGAAATGGTTAATGGCTTAAACGTTGCTAAAATCATCTAAGAACCCTTGTACTGCTGTCCACCCACACCCACTGAAGCCCATATCTCCCCAAATATGGCTACTCGCTGGAATTTGGACTGTAGTGGGAACTTGGGATAAGATAAAGGTGATACTATGGTCTCATCATCTCAGGTCGAGGGAGAGGAATCTATCCACAAGCAATAGGGGAAGACTGGGATGCTGATGGCTCAAACATTCATGTTTTACACACTTTCTACTCAGGGGTTTGCTCATAGAAAAAATCCCATCATGCTGTTGGGTACTATGGTGACAAGGACAGCCCAAGAGCCTCCTCAGAACAGAAGTGATGCACCCTTTGCCCATGGCTCAAAGCAGTGGGACAATATCAGATAAAAACATTTGTAGCTTAGAGGAACTGAACTTTTTTTTTTAACATGGGAGGAACGGCTGGGTGAGTATGTGTCAGGTAATAATGGGCAGGCTTTGCTATGCATTTAAATTTTGGGGTTTGATATTTCCAAATTCTTTCACAAATATCATCACTATGGAAAAATTCACCACTTTGAAACAGGCTTACCAAAGGCCAATACAATGAAGCAATGTTTTACAACTTATAACATCATTTTCAAAATGCATATGTGAAAAGCATCCACTTTGGCATATGAATCCTGAATTAACTTTCAGAACATCTGCTGTGTCATCAAACTGAGAAAAAGTTTACAAAAAAGAGAAGAACCTTGCACAAAGACCTATTCTAAAAAATCTAAAATGTGAAGGGCTTTCCAGTTTGAGCTACAATGGGAAGCAGATGCACAAAACAACACATAGAACTTACAGAGTATCAGACTGCTCTATACTGTATATGCGTGTGCAGAATTTCAGAATTGGGGAATTACTCAGGAATTTATGATGTTGTGTTCTGACAGGATTGGACAGTTGTTAAATACTTAGCTATGCAATAAATAGCAGGTGTGAATATCTGGGTTTTATACTAAATTTGTGTTTAGATGAAGTATATACAAGTAACATCTGCACCTGCAAAACAAAGAAAACAAGCTTCTCCCATTTTACAGGTGTTCTAAGCAAGAATACATCAAGATTTTGAGGCTCTTGTGTTGGTGAACAACTGGAGTAGACAGGTTAGCTGTATATAAGAATATATTTTTCAATAGATGGGAATAATTTTCAAGTGAAGTATTATTTCCTATAGATTGGCAGAGAGATACATTTAAGAAACACTTCTTTTTCAGTACTTGAAAAACATTACATAGTAAGCTGTGACAAATGGTGATCCCACACATGATGATAGATCCCCAAAGAATTGAAAGATTTGGAAAACAAAAGAAATATTAAATTAGCATTTTCAATATTATCTTTTTTCTGCAACATCTCCCAGTATTTATTTCATGATCATCCAGCATGACAAAATAAACAGGATTCAAGTGCTATGATATATTCTTCCTGTAAACTAGCCTGAGGCAGTTTCTCTGCCTGTGCTAGCAGTTGTGCTAATGATACAGTAACAGCTTTAGAATAATCCCCTTCACCCTCAGAAACACAAGCAATCTTGTTTAAACAGAAGAGAAAGGTTCTCAAAATTCCTCCTTAGGCAGTTGTAGGCATGAGTCAACATGCTTCACACTTGTCTTGTGTGTAGTGGACACATTATTCATTCATTGATAAAAGCATCACTTAGCAGCAGCAGCAGCAGCACAGGCCTTGCCTTAAAACAAGGCTTTCCATTAGATAGCAAACAACAAAAATCAAATTCAGACTACTCATGATGTAAATGCAGTAAAATATACATCTATTTAAATTAATTAGTGTGATCAAGTGATGGGATTCTTCAACTGGTGGAACAGATGCTGGTTGAAGTAATCAAGTTGTATAGACCTTAGCTCTAATAGCAAAGATGTACCTGTCAGAGGTTGTGGATTCTGAGGGACATGAACATAGCATGGTGCACTTGTATTTTCACTGACGTTAAACATGTGTCTACTTCCCAGGTCACTATCTTAAAAACTAGACAAAATCTCACTTGCAAATATTCAAGTGATTAATTACACAAGATAGAGAAAACAATAGAAAGAATAAAATTAAATTTTCAGCTTTTCAAAGGACATAACTTTCTGTTCCTCTTACTGAAAAAAATACTAGTTACATATTTCATTCCCAGTTCCTTCCCCCTCATACTAGCTTTACACCAGAATAATTTCACAGTCCTTGAGTTAATTCTGATGTAAAGAAACTGCACCTATTGTAAAAAACCAATTTTTAGTTAAATTTTACTGCTTGTAGATCATTCAGAATATTTTTAATGCAATATATGGCATAGGACAGTTGTCTAGGACAGTTCAGTTACCTGGATAATACCTTGCGAGCCCAGTGGCACTACCAAAGACCTGCCATAATAAAGTGGGGTCCTCTTCTCTGTTCCGCTTGAACACATCATCCAGCGCTGCAGTCCAGTTGAGTTCATTTAACACTATCGTTGCTGTCAGAGATAAAACAAATTTACTATTAGAAAGTCACATCCTAACGTGGGAAGCAATGGCTACAAAAAGCAAACAGGAATATTGAGAAAGCGATAAGATTTAATTTAACTAATCCAGAAATTAAATTTTAAGGAAGGCACTTCTTTTCCTTGGGCATTTTCTTTAAATTCCTCACGCTCTTTTCTTCTGGTTGCATTATTTGCATGCCATGACGCTTGGGGTATTTGCACAGACAATATCTTCTATAAATACTTTGTTTCTGAGATGTCACTCTAATTGCACTTCCCAATCATAGAAAGGATTGTTTATAGAAAAATATATGCAAACATATAAAGTTGATGCTTACTAATCACAACATACTGCATTAAGAACAACTAGAATGACATCAACAAAATTAGGTATAATATAAACATAACAAAGGTGTCCCTTTCAGAACGGATTATATGGCAAAAAGACATTGATGAGCTATTTCTAGTGTTAAGGTGGGGCTTCATGAACAGCAGTGCTCATTATCACACACTAAACAGATCTTAAAGTTCATAGATGTGAGCTCTTAGAGTAAGGACAGCAAAGTGAATGTTAACATTTATGAGTTAGGTCATCTCCACAACTGACTTAAAATACAAGAAAATTCACATTTCAGCTAAACACTATGTTGCCAGTTACACAGAAACCTACATTCATGAAGTTGTCCTCCACCAATACTTGTTTTAATCAATCAAATAGTTTATATAATGAAACAAATATGGATTATTTTAACATGTTCTGCAACTTTTTGAGAAATAGATATATTGAGAAACTTTAAAATTGAACATTAAATGATGAACATGTTCCAGTTTGGCCAGATTTAGAAATATATCCTCTGAGAGAAGGCAGGTCACAACCATCCCTCCCCCACCAGGTTTGGGAAAAATAAATTCTCCTTGAAGGAAAGTGAAGGAGATAAAAACTATTTATTTAACAAACACACAGGAAAAGGAAAATAATGCTAAGTAATAAAATCTCTCACTGTGGAGAAAAAAACTGGGAAAGTGTTAGAGTCCTCCCTTTGGTCTCCTCGGAGCTGGGGCTTGGCCCAGGGCCAGGCCCTCTGTGCCCCGTGGAAAGTCCTCCTGATGTGCTCTGAGGTTGGAGCAGTCCAGTAGAAAAGGGAGAAAATCAGAAATTCCAGGGAAGGAAAAAAAGTTGAACTCTCAGTCTCTCTCCAGAGAAAAAGAAGCTGAACAACTGGCCAAAAATTGACCGGGCAGCCGCAAGCCGGGCACTTCCTCGCTCCTGTCTCGCAGCTGGAAAGAAAAGTCCCTATCTCTGTGTGACCTTGAACAAGCTGCAAACTGCTTTTGAAGAAGTTTTGCTCAGTTTTTCCTCCCCCCTCTCAGGCTCAGTTAGAGGCATAGAAAGGCACAAAAATTAATTTCTGGGCATAGGGCAGCGATATGGGATACACATCATAAAGCCACCCCAAGACTGCTACACTAAAGAGTCGATGGACTGGAGTCAGTAATCAATGAAATTTTATTATGATACAAAACACCTTAGGATATAGCTTATGATAAATCATGCTTTTCACCTCAGTCAGTTGTAAATATTCCATTAATTCTCTCCCATTCTCCTCCCTTGCCCCCCCCAGTCATATTAATTTTAGGCAATTTCAAATGCACAGGTAATTATGAAAAGCAAAGGCTTTTTGATGGTTTAGTCACTAATTCTTTCTTTTGTGTTTCCTAATGGACTGTAAGCAATGTTTCTTAAATTGAAGCACCTAGATCAGCAAGTCAAGAGTGGAAAGGGAACTAGAGGGAAAAAAACTTTTGCAAAGAGCTAAAGATGTAGTTATAAATCCAATGAACATTGCCACTGGCATAGAGATCCTTCTTACATTATGGCATTGTACACAGGAAAGAAAATTCACTTTGTCTTGCAAATGGGCAAGTCAAGCTGAAATAAAATCAGTTCACATTTAAGGGACCTGAGTGGCATTACAGTGCAAAATTTGGTATGTAAGTCCACATCCTAGCCCCTGCTACAATGAAAAAAAAAAGATAAAACTAAGAATGGATTGAAAGTTAACAGTTTACAGCCCATTTCCAAAGTGAGGCTTTTAAAAGGTACTAGAGAAATGAGAACACAACATTAAATTTTATAGGCTTGTTTTTAAAGGTTAAGGAGAAAATTGCTACACCATGTATTTTGCAGAAAGGTTTATCTGTTTTTTTCAGAGTAGTTTTAAGATATTACACTTTCAAAAGATAGCTTTTTGAAGAAATATCAAATTAAATTTCCAACTCTTGAGATTTCCTGTAAGCCATACACTCATATTATATACCTCTCCCTCTGTAAAGTAGATAATTATAAATAAATATGTTTACTTAAAGAAGAACATTTCCCTGAGATACCATAAAATGTTAATTATAATTTTAAAATGGTTACTGTTCAATTATGTCTTTTAGATCCTGTTAGACCTGCTGTGCAATTAAGCATTGTGTACGAACTTTCTAATCTTGACTTTGTATCAGATCTTGCTTCCAGAAGTGGCTCCATAAAGTCATTAGAAGCTCTGTCACTTAGGTAGACAAGACATTTTTGGCTTGATTTTGTTTCATGTTACTCTTTCCAGTTCAGAGGGGCTGGTACCAATCTCTTCACTCTCGTGGCCAGTGACAGGACTCGAGAAAAAAGCAAGGAGCTGTGTCAGGGAAGGTTTAGGGAAAGGTTCTTCAACGAGAGGGTGGCTGAGCACTGGAACAGGCTCCCCAGGGACGTGATCACAGCACCAAGCCTGACAGAGTTCAAGAAGGATCTGGACAATGCTCTAAAGGCACATGGTGTGACTGAGGTGTCCAGTGCAGGGCAAGGAGCTGGACTTAATTATCTTGATGGGTCCCTTCTACATTCTTAGGTAGCCACTTCAAGGCATCACCATTTAGCATATTTTATGATTCTATGATTGTAATATCACCCAAAAAATGTGTTGCAAAGAGTTACATATGTATACATACACCTCTGCACATACACAGTCATATATGTAAACATATATCTTAAATACGCACATACAAAAAAAGGAGACAGTCTAAAAATAACAAAATAACTAAATACTGAAGTGCCGAATCCATACACTGGAACTGATAATTTTAGCACTTTATTAGACTTGTTGAGATTAGGCTATAAAGTAAGAGAGAAGGATTACTAGATCTTGTTTGTAATATTTCTAGGAAAGCGATGATTTACAGTCAGATCTAAGAGTTTTATGATATTATTTAAGTCCCACTTTCCCCTTCCTCCTCTTCCTCTATAACTTTCTCCCAAAGACAAATACAACAGCTTAAAAAATCCAAGAATTTGCAGGAAAGGGAAAATCCAAGACCGTCAAATAGCCCAAGATATGAAGCCGGAATTTAAAAAATAAATAATATGGAATTCAAGAAAAGCAACAAGAACAGGACATCTTAACTGATGGAAACAAATAAATCTGGGAAAAGGCTACTAACAGTTTGTAATATATCTGTTCTCAGGCACTGAAAAACAGATATTCCTGTGCCCCAGAAATTCCCAGTTAAGTGCCCGAGTCTCATTTCAGTATTAAACTGTAACAGCACACATGACAGGTTCAACATATATCACCTTCCTCTTAATTCACTTTCTCATTATGACAAAAAAATTGTGTTTGGAACAGAGACACAGTTTACTTGGTGGGACTGATATGCAAATAAGTGATTGTATGATCATTAAAACAATCATTCCTGGAGCAGTTTGCTATTTGTAATTCAAACTAGATCTGTTCATTCAGGTTTTTTGGGTTTTTTTTTTTGTTTGGTTAGTCGGTTGGGTTGTTTCATTCTATCTAAAAGTATACTGGATACAGAATGCACCCACATCTGTGTTAACTAATCCACTAATCAGTAAATGAGGAAAAGGGTGCTGGGAATTTTAGTTTGAATAATTTATTTTACTAAGTGTTTTTCCAAAACTTCTATTCATATTTTCTTTCTGCTAGAGCATAAACCTTGCACTTTAAAAAGCAAAGCTGTAAATCAAATCCTCTTTTTTTTTTTTTTTTTCCCTTTCTTTTTTTGGAATGCAACATCACTGGTGATAGGGAACTTCACTACCTCTGAGTTCTGATTTAAAGCCTACAACCACGTATTAGAAACTTTCCAAAGAAAAGCAAGCAGACCAAGTCTTAAACAGCAAAAAACTATTCTTCAAATGGTTCCTTATAAAATATCCTGATTCTCAATTGGCACATAAAAATCAAAGCAGTGGTACTTTCACTAGCTCATAGTAGAGACATAGCACCTGTCAGAATACCCTAATTGGAGAGATAGTTTATATTAACCTCATTTACATAGTGAAAATTTATTTTCTGTTTAAAAAAGAAATGCATTTTACTAAAATAAAATGTTTAGAGGTGTTACAGTCACACTTCTGAATATCTACTTGTCTTTCTTTTGAGTTAACTTACATACAGGAAAGCGCTTTTGACCGATAATTGGCAGAAACTCTAATTGGAGAAAACTCTCCAATAAGCTTATTTTCAATTCTACTAAAAGAAGTCTTTGAAGATTGCTACTTCAGAGTACTTCAGCTTCTACCTTTCACATGATAGAAGCAAGATGAAAAAATAAAATTCATCATCACACAATATGAAACATGTTTTTTTCTGGCTAGTTCCACTGAACTCCATCCATCTTTTCATTTTTTCCTTCTTCTTTATGATATGAGGTTTAGGGGCCTTGACAAGGAATGGATTCAATTTTCCCCTGCAAATACAATCAATAAAAAGTAGGGAGCACTGGTGTGTTCTCTTTAAAAGAACTGGAATACGTTTCTGATGATTTATTCTATGTAGAGACTCTGGCCTGCATAGAAGACAGAGAACAACTTT
The DNA here is from genome assembly GCF_000738735.6 of Corvus cornix cornix. Classification (NCBI taxonomy): domain Eukaryota; kingdom Metazoa; phylum Chordata; class Aves; order Passeriformes; family Corvidae; genus Corvus; species Corvus cornix. The sequence goes on along the minus strand of NC_047057.1, from coordinate 9,360,331 downwards.
ATTTGAAAAGCCTGGGAGCTATTTCCGATATCTGAAAATATGTGAGCTGCTGTTCCCTGATGTGGCAGCTACACAGACACTGGGGAGAACAGAAGGGAGCTCCTTAGCAGTTCATTAATCTTCTTTTAATGTCTGGAATGTATTACTCTTCCATATCCTGCTTAATGAAGTTGTTCCTTTGATTTCTTTAAAGATAAAACTGAGTAGTAATTGTCATGATTTAAATATATATTTTCAATATCAAATATTATGGTATTTAAAAGTGGGCACAGAGGGACAATACTTTTTCAAGTGCACATTTTTGCATATATGTGTGCAGACACAGACACTTCCATCTGTAGCCATGCTCATCAGATAATAGAGAAAATCTACTGAAGGCATAAACCAGTTTTCTTTATGACTTGTGCATTTCAGTATTTTTTTTAAAGATTACATTCCTTCATGTTTATGTTAAATTACACAGAATTTTATTCACTCTCCACTGTCACTGGAAAGTTGCACTCCTGTCTTCTCTTACATGGGACTAGGAAGGAATGGACATTTTATTTTAAGGTACTTTTAAATTAGATTTTTGCACTGGCTTATCCATATGTCTGTCTGTATTAGTATATACATATACACACATGCATTTTCTACATAACTCCCAAATATAATAATCTGAAGAACTGTTCTAGTAGTAACTTGAACTTCAACCCTTCGAATTTAGATGTGTGTTATAAGCCAGCTTCTTCTGTCTTGCAATAGCAAAACAGCCAAAGCAAAGGAAAGATTCTAGTGGCTTCAAAGTGAAGGTTTTCTCCAAGGTAGCTGGTCCTTTGAGTGGCACTGGAAACCTGAATATAGATATTTATGCTTTCCATAGAAAACCATAGGAAAGTGTCCAACTCAAAACAGTCATCCAAAGAAACTTTACAGCTGGTTAGAAAACAGTTAAAGGAGAGCAATAGGAAAATTTTGAGAGATAAGGGAACTGGGTAGTATTTTACCCACCCTCTCTTTTAGACTCTTAACTTTTACCAAAACAAGGCAAATGCCAAGGCAATGTATCTTTTTCACTCAAAGCAAGGGAGGAAAAGCAAAAATAGGTCTTTGAATTTAACAAACAACAGTTATTATACAGTGACATTTCCAATTGGATAGGTCATTACTTTATGTGATGCTCTGCTGGATCTTGTACATGTTACATATCTTCATACTTGTTACGAAATCTTGTTTTGAAAGAAACATTTCCATTTCCTAACATATCATAATTTAAAATTAGTGGATGATCAGAACTGTTTGGGTAACATGTATTTAGTGGTGAATAAAGCCAAAGTACTAAAATACAATTTTTAGCATATGGAGCAATTATTGAATCAAATAATTTCAATTTCTATCGAGTAGACATATCACACTCTCAATTAAAGGTATAAGTGATAAAATGTCATGTACTTTTTTTCCTTAAATGAACAACTTCTCCACTCCTCATTAGATATTTGACATTATGTCCCAGACACTTCTATAAATAATTTCATGAAGAAGTCACTGAAGTCTAGAATAATGTTGTGTCTGCTTCAAATCAAGTAAATTAATGCTATATGTTGTCTGCTGCCTGGCTTAGCTGCCACATGCTGATAGCCAGACAAGCACAGTGAAATCTCATTAAAATAACTAACGCCCAGGAGAAGGAAATGAGAATAAAAATGTCAAGAACAGGAAAGGGAGCTAAGCTTATAACTCAACAAAAAAAGAGTTAATACAATGCAGAGTCACAGACTCTTTAGTATACACTCATAATTATTCAACAAGTTGTTTATCTCTACAAAACACAAAAGACAATCATATTGTGAACTGCAACCCATTGTTGACAACAGCATTTGTGTATCTTACATGTTGCTGCCTTGCTTCCTCTTACCTCAAAACATACCAGGATGTATTCCAGAATGGAATAATACCCGATGGAAACCATACAGTACTGAAGGATATTTTCTGGGAAGATGGCAAGAAGACAAAAAGTATGAAAAACACTGCTCATTAGAGTGGTTCTAGAGGACTTTTCAGATTTTGTACTGATATGCACAGTCTAAGAACCTGCTGATTCTTTATTTTTATTATTATAAAAATACTAATTATATTATTCACTATTAGTTTTACAGATTACTTCAAAGTAGGACCTCTATTTAGAAATAATTCCTTCCTTAAAAAAAACCCCAAACCCCAAAAAACTCCCAAAAAAACCCCAAGAAAAAGTCCAAAGAGATGAGTATGTTGTGTTTTTATGGAAATATAAGGGATTAAATATCAAAAACCACCCACATATTTCATGTATTAACTCTGCTTTTCCTTCACTTTGCTCTAATTTTTTGTTAGCATTTCAAAGGATATCATAGTGACATTCAAATTAACTATACAGATATGCTTGAGCTTTAATGAAGACTTCTCTCTCTAAAAAAAATTAATTAGGTGTTAACAAAACCAAATAAAAGCAATCAAAAGACTGTCTGGAAATGCTGTTCTGGAATAACTTATTAAACTCTGTCTTCATTCTGCCAGAGTATCGCCACTTCAATAACTTTTTAATCACGAGAGCACCTTAAAAGATCAGTAAATCCCAAGCAGTAGCTGGGTTAAGTGAAAAGGAAAAGGGCTAGAACAGACCAATTCATGCAAAAATGCTCTATTTCTTACCTTATACTTTCTGCTTTTTTTTAACCATTTTGCTGTTTTTCATCACATTTTGTTTTAATTGTAGTCTAAAAACAGCTAATTCAGAGCTGGATGCGATCCCCTGTTGGTTTTATGTAGATCACCTCTTAAAGTTCTTGCAGTTATTCTTACAGCATACATAATGTCCATCAACACTTCCTTCTATCCTCTCCCCACCATGGCAAATTGGAAAGCACACGTATCTCCAGTAAAAATAAAGATGTGTTAGTACAATTAAATAAAGATCACTCATCATATTGTTTGGGATTCTATAGGTTTGTTTAGTCCATCATGACAAGGAGATGAACTGCAAGTGGACAAAATGCTGAAAATGGCCGCTTAGATGGACTGGGAAGAACAGAAAATCTGCCTCCTGAAAGTAGACAGAGGTTCAGTAATGCAACCTAAAAAATGAGTCAGAAAGCAAGCCCACCTTCAAAAATGGGATGCAAGAGTAAGGATGGCACTGGCACAATAACAAATAGGTAGAAAGTACTTAAGAATAAATTAGAACAGGCAATTAGAAGGTCTCTTTTAGAGCAGAAGGTCCTAGAATGGTCTTTTGCTATGAGATACCAGTAAGCAGCCCAGATCTTTTAAGATCAAGCTTGATCAGTTTAACAAAGGAATGACATGGGCTAGCTAGATTAAGAATTGGATTTGTCAAGCAAAAAGCTGCCCTACTCTGATATGTCACCCTTTGTTACAAATAAAGAAAATGTCAATTTAGAAGCTTAAATTTAGTAACCACAAAAATGTATTTTATACAGAGTTAATGACAGAGCAATAATTGGATGTAAAACCACTTATTCATCTTTAATTAATGAACATTAAATGCTTGCAAATAAACTATGGATATTTATATTGACTTCATATATATTTCTAAATAGAGTACATACATATTTATATTTTATATAATATAAAATATTCAAATTAATTATTAATATTTTATTGTAAAATTTATTTTCTTATATATGTAATATATGGAGAACACATATTTTAAGAAATATTAAAGTAATACAGAGGATTTGGTTAATGGATTCTAATCTAATCCCCATATAGATGAAATATTAAGGAATAGCAGGCTGGTTTATTTTATTTAAATATATCTCTGGCAACAGAAATCTAAGACACACCAAGTGTGAGGGGAATACAGCGCACAAGCAGGAAACGTGAGAAAAATGATGATGAGACAAGGTCTGTTTTGTCACCTGAGCTGGTACAGATGTGACAGCTCCTGCTCCTCATCAATATTCCAACCAGCTCATGGATGAGCCTTACAAATTAAAAATAATGAAATTTCCACAAACATTCTTTTTTGTTGCTCTTCTTCTTCTTGTTGGCCAAAGCTTGGTTCAAAGAGGAGGTGGACTGATATTTTCTGAAATTCAACTACCAAAGGAAAAGTCCCCCTCTCCAACAGAGGAAAATCTGTACCATGTGCAACTGCATCATGCATTCTCAGAACAGAAAAACAGAATAGAAATTGTTATTCTTGGCCCTAGCATCATCATCGGTATTGTACTCTGACTGTTAAATATGTGGTTTGGTGTTGTTCTCCAGATTACATAGAGGGAATATGAATAAAATTCCTCTCTCTTAAAGATCATGGGGCTATAAAGTACCAGAAAGTTGAAGGCTTGCTGCCTGTATAAACAGAGGTGTTCCTCACTCTGAAAGATTCTCACTTCTATTTCTTGTTATAAAGGCTTACCCTGTTACTTTACAAGAGGAAAAACACACTAATTTTATTTCATCTACAGCATTTACTCTATGAGGAAGGATACACAGACTCCCAGTCCCAGTCCATTCTTCTGACATGCCAAGCTGTGTTCCATTCTTGGACTGAATCCTGGCCTCCCTGAAGTTAATGATAAAAATTTTGCTTCCCAGGGAACTGATTTCATGCTTCATCTTCAGAGCACTGTAACCCTTCGGTGTTCAGCCACTCTGTACACAGTATTTTGGCAGTCTGATGCAATAATCAGATGACAATATTAGGAGTTGGGCTTATTGCTTTAGACGTTTTAAGCAAATGAAAAAAAAAAAAAAATCCTTATAAACCACTTCATAAGGATCCAAATGCCTTTGAAATAATAAAAATCTCAAAAGGTTCTTTGAGAACATAGTAAAATTAAGATTCTTTGTAGTCGTTTTTGTCTGCTTCCATGTCATGGGTACTCTCATGGGTATATATTAATCTGAATTTTCGCTATTCGCTACTTTAATCACTCAGTATAGCAGTTCTTTGTTCTACAATGTCCAGACGAAAATAAATTTTTGCAATCATGTGCTTGCTGAAGGTCTCCTTGTTTTTAATTTACTTTGTGAATATAAAACCACAGGACAAGGCAATAAAGTTGCAGAAAACTGGAATGGGATGAAGAAAGACATCTTATCTTACACCTACTTTACTGTTTAACAAGAAATTTTATCTTCTTATAAATACCTATCCTAATGGCCTAAAGTGTACTGCATTTTAGTTGCTTTAGCCTCCCATATTTAACTAACACTCATAATCCTTCCTGAATGTGTAAATACTGCATAAACAGAGCTCTTAAAATGAGAGAAGCTGCTGAGTTTGAAGTTTCTAAAGGCTTCTATATGGATTGTTTCCAAAACTAGGGAGAGAAAAATGTATTAAGGAAACACAGACACAGCTGGAGCAATTTCTATGGAGTGAAAAAATGCACATGGAAACAAATTAGTTAAAAATATATTATACAAAACCCTGAAGTCACACAGTATTTTAAGCAGCAATTTTCAGCTGAAGTCAGGGAGTAAGGATACAGCGTGCCATATTTCCCAGGATAAGGAGGAGGATATAAAAGTATGAATCTGGATTTAAAATAAAGTGGAGGAGTCATATCACATAGTGAAATAAACAAAACTTCAGCCTCATTCTTACAGGCATTTCTACACATATATAACTTCTGTATTTGATAAATGAAAGAAGCAAAACTGATTGCCAGCAGCTCAGCATCCGCTAAATCTCACTGTGCTCTGCATCAATTCAGATGCATCAATTCAGGATGTACTCCAGGGAAATAATGGCCCAATCTGCTAATAACCCATTGCAGTAATTGTTTCAAAAAATGAAAAGGAAAGACCCAATGTTGTTTATTTTTTTTCTCTTTTTCATATAACTTTCAGAAAAAAACAAACAAACAAAAACAGCAACCAAAAGAACCAATGAAGCAACAGAAAGCTTCTTGTAAGAAACTCATTACTTTGTTTTTCTAACAGCATACTGGTTTCAGTGGCTTCACCTGTATCAGCCAGAAGTGCAGGGCAAAGGAATCAGGTATGTATATTGAAAAAGTTGCTACTGGGATTGCGATATTCATATACAGGATTTGGAGATTTTATTTTCTGCTACATCTGATCTGTGCTGTAGCCTGAATGCCCACTAACAGCAGACGTGGGCCAGGGGCACTGTGAGAGTGCACCTTTTGGTCAGGCTGCATCGGAGGGAAATCCAGCTGCCGCTCTTGGAGATGGCTCAGCAATGTCAGCTGCAGTAACTTGGGCCCAACTGTTTTATTCCAAAGGGCGTTTCTGACCTGAACTACAGTCCTAACGTAGACAGCTCCAGCTCTCATGAAGCAGTAATGGCCAGATAAATCAGGCAGCTGAGAGTGAGAGCAACCTGCTCTCCGGTGGCAAAGAAGTTCACAGTCAACTGGCAACACTTAATTTCATACTCAAGAGTGTCATTGTGTCTCAAGCACACTGTCACCTCACAATATTAATTTATCTGTAGCAGCAGATGTATTTGGAACATAGCAATATTTTCTAGTACAACTGCAAGGAGAGGACACTCAACTTATTTAACAAGACGGGCCTGAACATAATAAAAAACAAACAAAACACATATTTTTACAGACATACAAAGAAATTGTAACACATTTAACAATGAACTTCTTATCTGAAAACAAACGGCTTCCTTGATACAAATATTCTGTAGACTAATGGCCAGCTTCCCACCTGTAGCAAGTGGACATATTTTCACTAAAGCCACTGTTATGTTATTCCAGTATATAAAATGGAAACGAGACTGATTTTTATAAGTATTTGTTTCATCATTATAACTTGCAGCCCAAAAGTAAAATTAAGGTACTTTCAGTGTCCAAAACCACTCTACATAATAGTTAAAATTTAATTTAGTAAGTTCTTCTAAATGTTTTATGCATATAGCAGTGGCTCAGAAAAGGAGACATCACCAGTGGAAAAGAAACCAGAGCTGGGCCCCTGGTTTATGGAAACTGATGTACCAACACTGAAGGCACTGGTGCTAAATCAATTTGATGTACGTGCTTTTAACTTTGATTCTAATGCTTTCAGGAAAATCTTTGGTGCATCACAATCTTACTGAACACCTTCCTCAGCTATAGAACAGGAACAGTTTATTTATTCTCAACGTCAGCATCAGATTCAGTATTGAAATGTAAAGCGCTTTAATGTCTTAAAAGTCTTTTGAATGATTTCTTGACATAATCTAGCTCTGTGGCACAAAAGCAGCTTTATGACATACATAGTTCCATATTGTTTATGAATCAACATCTGGCTAGCATGCTGCAGTTGTAAACTCACGTCATATGTAAAAAAATTACTTTGTGCATTTTTTTCACAGCCTCAATCCAAAAAATGGAGCAACAACTGATGCCTGTAGAGCTGTCAAACAAAATTCACTTTATGATGTCAAGCTATGTAGTAGTTTTTCATTTAAGATCTTCAGGCTTCCTATCAGTGGCAAAATGTAAAAAAAAAAAAAAACAAACCCAAAAAACAAAAACAAAAACAAAAACAAAACCAAAAAACCCAAACAATTTCTTTTGAATTCAAGAGAAAAAAAAATTAAATGGCAAAAATATTTCTTTTTATTAAAATAAGACATACATATTTTTGCAGAAACAAACAAAAGGTTGTTTTATGTCTTCAGTTATATACAAGAGAGAGACAAAAAACAGGCAAGATAGAAATGTTCTGGATAACAAGCTCCTACAAATTTACTTCATGGACAACATTTAAAGAAACATTGTAGGACTAAGCAAAGACAATTATTTTCATAGCCAAAGACAATTTTTCTCACAAAATGAGATTTCAGGTGCATGACCTAGTGAGTAATCATCGGGTATCTATCCCTTGTCTCCCTTCTTGACAGCTTATGCCACAGCAAAGCATAAGATACTGTCAAAGGCATCCGGTTCTCACTTTGTGACAACATACAACAAACCAGAAAAGCAGACAAGCTATCCATCATCGGCTGAGAAGAGTATAACCCCTAAGGCAAGGGAATGGAGTAGAAAAATGCTGCAGCTATGCAATTTGTCACAATTAATTACTTCATTATTAATGTATTATGATTCCATTTTGTTAAGTATGATCTAATCAAATAAGTAGAAATCTTTCATGTCTTGAAAATTTTAAAATGATAATTAAGACCCAATATATTTAGACAAATATGAGCAGGGGATGGAGGGAAGAACTCTATCAGTAGCAAAACAGAAGTTATTGGAGAGTTCTGCCCTACCCTTCAATTCCCTACTGTCCTCCCAGTTTTGGAAAAGCAAAAACAACTACTCAACATCCCTCTGCCTCTGACCTCTCTTTCCCTGTTTTCTGTGACAGATCAAATAAAGACTAGTTTTGAAAACTGAAGGAAACTTTACTGACTATAAATGGAAGAAAAAGTGGTGCAGAATGAACCTGATGCAGAAATGAAGAGACATTAATGAAAAATTAGCTGAAAAGGTGTGTTCTGTGCAGGTATGTACGATATACCAAAAAGTGAAAAGAATTTATTTGGGAGATCTATAATTGGAAGGAAAAAATGCCATATTTTGAGACAGTACGTCAAGAAAAATGTTTGTGAGACAACAAGAAAGTGTCTCCTGACATTACCTAAACAATTAGCTCTCATTATTCTGAAAGGAAATGGGAAATAAGACAGTAACTCCATCCAATCAACTGAAACTGAGCTACTTGCAGAGGTGCACAAAAAAAATCTTTAAAAAACTATGTGTTTTGTACTATTTTCCATCATCAATCAAGAAAAGACATATAAAAATATTTTAAAAGCATATATACATGATTTGCAGCTAAATAAATTTTAAATATTCAATATCTTCTGGATTAGATGTTACATAATTTTGTAAATACATGGTTATACATGTGTACATATACATTTCACATATGTTTGCAAAAGCAGTGAGTAATCAGTTCAATCCATGGACGAGAGTAAAAATATAGTTCTCACACTGGAGTGGGAAGAAGCTGAGATAAACAGCTATTTAATTTTGCTTCAGGTTGCATTCAGCCCTACTCTAGGTTTTCATAAGCCATTCTAGCAATTTATATTTTGCTCATGATCTTGCTTCATCTGCCTAGAGCGTTCAGTGTTTGCATCTAGCAAGACTGTGCTAAGGACTAAATAAAATGAAAAGAATAATAATAATTTAAAAACAACATTTAAAAAGCCCAAAACAAACAACTGGAATGTTTGCTTGTTGTGTCTGAAAAAATGCAAAAAAATGGGCTTACTGTTTAATTTTCTAGAATTTTCTGGGTTTGCAATCAGGACATAATTCACCATTTCATCCAGTGACTATATTCGCTGACTTAATCAGCATTGTATTACCCTAAATGTCACAAATAATGCATTCTTCAGTGGGATCTTCTAGTAAAACCTGAATTAGCAGAGTATCAGCAACACAAAAATACAGATTTAGTGATGTGAGTAGTCTCCCTGATACTAATGCATATTGGGATGCTAGGTGGGAGAGTTTTCCTTCCAATGTGAGCAGCAAAATTGAATACCAGCATTGTCAGCCACTATATCAGCATTGCTAGCCTTTTAATTATTATTTGTTAGGTCTTCAGAGTATATTTAATAGAAAAACAGGACAAAACTCTAATGCAGGAACTCTGGTTTGCTCTTCTTTAGACTGCTACATAATCATGGAATGGTTTGGGTCGGATGGGGACCCTGAAGACAATCTGGTTCCAGCCCTCTGCCATGGGCAGGGACACCTTTCACTAGAACAGGTTGCTCAAAGCCCCATCCAACCTGGCCTTGGACACTTCCAGGGATGGGGCATGACAATGTTCATCTGCCTCATCTTTCAGCTTAATGACTTCAAGATGACCCCCGGCTCTGAAACACTCAAGCAATATTTCTGTCTTTTGAAAGTTTAACTACCACAATGCATGAAAAATGCTAATGGATCATTCATGAGAGAACATGAATCAAATAACTTATCTGAGCAAGTAGCAAAGAAATCTCAGCACTATCACAATTTTGATCTTCAGAGATAAAAGGTGAATTTAGCTCAGTGACAATCAATCCCTTATTGAGAGTTCAATGGAGTTTGCTGTATTACTTTTTTTCCTTTCCTATATCTATATCTGCACATATTGGTGCTATTTGAATTATTTTTCAGTAGTCAATACTAGTGTTAAGAAATCAAGGCAACTTTCAGAGAAGTGAGCTTGAAACACGAATAGTGAATAAATTACTTATCAGTGCCATAAAGAACTGGCACACATCTCCTGAAACAAACTGTGTCATTACAGTTATTGCTCCAAAAACCCCAGACAACAACCCCTCTCCAAGCACAGAGAGTGATGCTGTATTTTCTAAAAGGAAATTTCTAGAGCATCCTTACAAAAGCCTCTGGAGCAGCAGATAGGTTGGTGGAAGAAAGGCAGAAATTCATTTTAGTCAATATTGTCTTGTGACTTTAATAACATGGAATATCTTCATTTTCTTCAACTCTACTGAAACAAAAGGCCCAGAAAGCTTTCTCTTGTGTTTCCCACTCTCTAGTTAGTGCTATCAAACAGCGCATTTTTGCAAAACAAAGGATTCAATTATTTATAAACAACGCAACTGAAAGAACTGTCTAAGACAGATTTTAAATTCTCAAGCTGTGCCTTCATCTTTGCAGACCTTCAAAACATATCTTGGCTTGAAGTTTAGCCTAGAATTTCTTGAACACAGCAGATGTGACTTTTTGCAATAATCCCACAAAAAATAAAATATAAGCCACTGAAAAGAGACGATGTGTAGAATATGAATTTGGATGCTTCCCTTCCAAGGATGCATAAAATATTCTTTAGAAGTCTACACCAAAATACTTCCTTCATTTCCTCAGAACCTTCCTGTGACTTGCAATAATTTACAAAAGCTATTAAAGAAAGAAAAAATAACTAAAAAATTGCCAGAAGGTGACCAAATAACAGCATATTTTTATTTCAGTAACTTAAACAAATAGGAAACATAATAATAAAAGAAACAAGTACACTAAGATAGCATTATTCTTATTTACATTATCACATGTCCTAATCTTTCCAATGCAATGATTTCTGTTTTACTTATTGTACATATTCCCATAATAATTTTATTCTTACAAGAACCCCCTATTTTTTTTTTTTTTTTTATTAGTTTGCATTGCATTTGTTTACATATAAATCATATACATTCAGCCATCTTTCACTTATGGGTCAGATTTTATTGGCCTCTGTTTTATATTTATCTTATTCTAGCAAAGAGCTTTCACTTCTCTTGTCAGCTTCTATTGAATGTTTTTGTATTGATCTTTCCAAAGTAACAGCTTTCCACTTCCATATCACTTTCATAGGTATCATGTTCATTTTTAAATTGAAGTCATCATTTTGATACTCCACTGCCTTTTTCCACATTATGTCCTTTCTACTGCTAAAAGCACTTTAAACGCTTGGTTTTTGCATTACTGTTAACCACTCAGGAGGACAATCCAAAACCCAGCGATGACTTGGTTCAGTGTCTCTTACAGTGCTAAATTCAGAGCACTCTTATATGATACCTTTCAATCTTTACACCAAACACTATCCCCTCTTCCACTTATCCCACTGATTTTGATGGGAAGAAAAATAAACTAAAATTTCATAGTAGTGTAACCTGGTCACACACACACACACAGAGAGAGAGAGAGAGAAAGCTGCATATTTGTTTTATGGTACAAGTAGGACAATTGACTTTTTTCACTTATTTATGAAGCCTTTAGAAAAGCAAAACTTTCCACACTGGTCAGGAAATATTTCTCCAAAAATAACTTAAGAACTGATGCTTCTTCCCTAGGATTTCTTTTCCACACCACTTCATTCCCATGTACCCTCAGTGAAACACATTCTTCTTGTGACCTGAAAAGGCTGATTACTTCTGGTTTCCAGATCTAAGCCTTAAAATGCTGTATCTGCCCCCACAAATTTTCTCAATTCCATTTCAGACTAAAACAATTTAAAAAGTGTAGCAGTGCACAGCACATCTGCAAGCAGCACTGTGGGTGTAAGAAGGACGGAGCAGGTGCCATCCTCTCTGGGTTATCACCTGTGTGACAACAGCTTTGAAGGACAGTAAAAATCTCAGCCTGGATAGATACCATTATTGTGAAACTTAATTTTTAGCCATATAATACTGGTAAACAAATAACAACTGGCAGTTAGAGGTTGCTACACTGGAGAAGCTCTAGCCTAAGCCTTGTTTTTTTCCTTTTTTCACCACTGTTTTCTCTATAAAGTAAATACATCACCAAACTTTCTTCAAATTAATATTGAAAGACCACATCAGGGTTTCATAATAACCATAACACAGAGTCCAACATTTTAAAGCAAGTCAAATACAAAACCTTAGGTATGTATTTACTGAAACAGAAACACATTATTTTTTAATTTAAAAAAACACAACAAAACACGTTTTGTAACATCAACAAATTTTATCTCAAATCATTTAACTCTCACAGTATGACTCTTAGCACACAGCATCTTGAGATCAGCCCACTAATCTCTTGAGTAATATTCATAATAGTGGACCAGAAAAATAAAATTAGTAGAAGTGAACTAAAAGAAAGAGAGAATTTTATAAAATTGGAAGACTAAAGGAACAAGCAGGCAACTCTTCCAGGTCACGTGAAATCTCAGAACAGCAGAACATTAGGGAGCAATTAATTTTCTAGAACAACACATCTCAGGGTCTTGATGGCAGTCAAAAATGCCTTTCTTCAGCCAGAAGTTATCTCTACAAATACAGTCGATCCCACAATTAATCTTAGAAATTAATGCAATCAATATTTCCCCTAGCAAATATATTCAAAAACCTGTAGAAAATAATTATTCACAATGAAAAAAAATCAATAATGACTCACTGGGCTACATTAAAATCATATATACTGGAGGAAAAAAAAAAAAGAAAAAAAACCACAGAGAGCTACCCTAATTTAAGAGCTAAGTAGTTCTATCATCATGATTGGTGACACATATGCAAAATTTCCAAATAATTTTATGTCATACTTATACACTATGAAATGACATACTAAAGCAAATTTTCTTTATTTCACATCAAAGTTAACCTCACTGTAAAGGTACTGGGACAATTGGTCCCAGTCCCCCAAAGCACCCACCCTTTTGTACTTCTCCAGCTACACACTGCTCCTCAAATTGATATTATACAGTAACATAAGCCTTAAGTGCAGGAATGTATGTTCTAAATCCTGTATCTGCATAGAAACATCAAGAGCAGAACTTTTCCCAAGAAACACAACAATGCAGCTACTTCAATCACTATTCTTTCAGAATATAATCAGAAATTTATCAAAATGAGAAAAACTAATTAAACAAAAAAAAAAAAAAAAGGGACTCGCTCTAATGGGATCTATAGAAGAAGCTTTTCTATTTTATTTCTTCTTCTAAAAAAAGTGATGAATAGACCAGTGTACAAATTTTCAGCTGCTTTTATTCCTAATGGAGCACAGTTATCATGTTTGAAGGTACATTTCACTGATTTGACATATTAGTAAGCCCTCTGTGTGGTTCAAATGATCCATTTATAGTGGAACCTGAAACATTCATTTCCATGCTGCAGCTAGCACCAGAAGGCTATCTGACCCAATTTTCCACTTACTCGCAGTGAACAAAGTATGCTATTTATTACAATGCGGCTCTCATTACTGTTACATACGATTTAAAGCACAAAAGGTAGTTTCTGTTCTTTCATAAATTTAAATTGGTGGTGCTTCTAAGCCACTGCATTTCCAGTTACTGTAAGTGGAGTTTTCGTCATAAAAAATCTGTGCACATCTCTGTTGAGAAAATAAAACAAGGAATCATGTCTTGTAACAGCTGTCTACATTCACAGAATTTCAATTACTGAAAACTCAAACCCAAATGGTTTTCTTCTGAATTTGTTTCTGATTGAAGCTACCTACATATGTGTAACCTATATGCATATATAGATGTATATGTATAGGTATATATATAGGCATAATGTGTGCAGAAGGCAGAACTCCTGCCTGAGAAAACCAATCTTTAGATTAGAAATGTCAGCGAAAACAGCAATTAATGTCAGGTTGGAATCAAAGGTGTGATGGAAGGAAGGAAGAACAAGACTGGACATAAAGCTGCTTGTACTGGAGCAGCTAAATCAAAGAACCAAGAGATGCATTGGCAATCAGTAGAAGAAATGAATTGAAAAAACAAGCAGAGAAAGACCAGCAAGTGAAAAAGCAACAGTATAAATCTGATGCCTTCAAAGATAAAAAGAAAAAAACAAGCAGCAGCAAATGAAGGAAACTGGAGAAAAATGGGCAGCTAATTCAAAAGGGATGGATGATACTGCAATTCCTCTGAGACTGCCTAAGACTGTACTTCTTTCAATATTTTAGAGACATGTCAGGATAATATATGCACATATTTAGTTGAAAGAATGGGAAAGAGAATTCTGGAAAATCACACTAACATCCCTAGAAGTCTTTAGAAAACAGTACTAAGGAAAATAGGCATATTATAAGGTCCACAAATCATACAGGCATCCTGTGTCCTAGGAACTAAAATACATAACATTGGAGAAGACCCCAACAACAGGAAGACAGAGGTTACTGACAGTTTTTCATGCTGGAATAAATAATTACGCTTAAACCTCCTTCACATTGTTCTGAAGCAAGTGTCACAGGTGACAAAAGATGTTCAAAGAAGTGAAGGCTCAGGTAATCCTCAGAAACGAATCTTGCCCACAAAGGAAAAAAAATGGTCCACAAAACAGAGTTATCACAGTTTGGTGATGTCCAACCACAATAAGCACAAAAACCACGTGGGTGAGTAAAGCTCTCAAGAGTTTCAAAGAAATCAGTGAGAAAAGTAGGGTCAAAGTTCATAGAATTTTTCAGCTAAAGGGGAAGAGATGTGAGACACTTGTGCACCACACTTCATGCAAAAACACAGAGAAGGAATTATATAATTGAAGCAATTTTAAAAAGAAACATCTCAGAGTATCAAACAGAACAGTATTATAGTCAACACATCTGCTGTGTCATATCCACAGGAATTTTTCTTTGTCTACAGGTAAGAAAATGTAAAAGTGTGTGTCATAATTATAGTACTTTGAACAAATCCTGGAAGAAGTAGAGCTCTCAGTAGAGGATAACTAATTGAATTTGGAGAACATGAAACATAACTAAAATTATGACTAGAGCAAAAGAATATAAAGTTATAATGTACCAGCATTGTATCTTAGGTGACAAAAAAATAAAATGTTTATTGATTTTTGCAATACTAATCTTATTCTGAAGAGACAGAACTAATATGGGTTCAAAAACCTATTGACACAGGAAAAAAAAAAAAAAGGAATATGAAATACAAAGACATTAACCCTCATCAAGGAGCACCACAAAGGTCAGCATACTAGAAGTATATTAGGGGAACATATGCTTGCCTTTCTTTGAACTCTTTCCTGGGAGTCTTCCAGTAGATACTTCCAGTTCTCAAAAGTTTTTTTTTAAATAAATGAGTATTATTTTCTATTTCACATTTTGACTTTGCAAATGTACTGTTAGTGTGGGAATAAAATGCTCTTAATCTCCCCTGCATTTTTTCCTGTGAAAGACTTTAATGGTAGCATTGATTTTCTACTTAGTTCTTAAGTTTACAAGTGGAAGGCAACTGGAATATAGTTTGTGACCTGTACCTCACAGCATCAAAAGAGTAGATGATTTTTAGGATGTGGATGCTTGAACTGGACAACTTCTCCCCTTGGTGACACCAGCATGGGTGACACAGAGCTATGGCTCCCGGAAACTGGCCTTGATTGTGCATTCTATCCCTTCCAGCAAAGCACATGAATTATTTCTACATATACCAATCATTTTTTAACAGAAGCTTTAAGCATTTGGTTTTTGATACAAGAAATCTAAGTTGCTGCCTCCCAGCTATAATAAAGTATCACATCTTAAGTATCAAAATCCTTTAAGCCTCCGAAATGATTGTGTGCTTGGTCCTACCTTCCTAGAAAAAAAATTAAAATAAAATGGAATTATTCTACATTATCAATTTGTACCTTCATTCATAGTACCACTAAAGAATTATGCTGAATGACCAAGTGATCAATAATTATTGACCTAGTAGCAGTGAAAATAGTAGATTGACTGTGATGTAGAAATAGGAAAAAATTTATCAGCATGAAGTGTTCGACGTGCAAAGCTATTTAAACAGTACCTGCAGATGAGGACACTCTATAATGTAGTTAAGTGTTTTATGAACCATCCCAGTAACAATTATTTTAAGTAGGCAGTGAAATATATTGCCTTCTGGAAAATTCAAGAAGTTTTTATCATTTTTAAATTGTAGGAAAATGCATCTTATCCAAGTAGAATACACAAAATAGTAAATACACTCTTGTTAAAGAAATTTCATAATACCAAACACTACTCTCCACACAGTGTGGTGTGTGGTACAGCGATATTGAGCCTGATCAAAATTATATCCCAGAGCAAGAACTGGGTGTTTCCAATAATCCAGCTAATGAAAGATGACTCCTCTCTGCTTACTGAGAAAGCGAATATATTTTACCTCCTAAAGAGAAAGACAGTTGCCCTTTAATGGCCATTCTGAAACACTGCTGGTTTTCTGGTTGTTTTTTAAAAAAAACAAAAACCAATCAACCAACCAAAAACCCAAACCAAAAATAAACAAAAAATCAAGGGAGATAATTAAAAAAAAAAAAAAAGAAAAAAAAATGGAGTTTGAAATTATGAAGTGCCCTACTGGGTACTAAAGCATAGAAAGCAGAAAGAACAAAGCCATCAAGAGGTTAAGCATATATGCAGCTTTATATGATATTAAATAATACACTGCCTAAGAAATGCACCCTGTTAAATTGCCTCTCCGTGGATAAATTGATGCTTTAACACAATGCTTAGTTAGCACTTTGGCAAAGACAAGCTATCAGAAAGTAACTCTCAATATATACCTAACTAAGTATCCTACATATATTTTTCCCTACGGTGAATGCAGTGGTGCTTAATGCTCCCTGCAAAGGCAGATTACCTTGTTTTTATAGTGGGGAGCATGTGTTCAGACAGCTCCATTTAATAGATGGATTACTTTATTTTTATAGTGCAGAGTATGCATTCAGACAACTCCACTCAATAGATGGATTTGATATTCTGACCAGAGCTTGCCTTCTTTCAAAGGTGTTATTATTTGCAAGTCCTCTCAGGGCTTCCTAAAGGGAGATCAAACAATGCAGTTGCTTGGCATAGGGAAGTATTTGGGTGTGATTGTTGTGTCAAAGGCTATTAAGTCAGGGTAAAAATAAAATCTGGCAAATGCATTACAACTAAAGTTTTCATTTCTACTAGTAGCTCTATTTCCTACAGCAACTTCTTTTTTTTGTTTTTCCTTTTCAGAAACACATTGATACAGATTCTCAAATACTGTAAATGAGGATGCAGAAACAGAAAACACAACACTGAGTAGAAGTAAAGGCATACTGCATAACAACCAAGGGAGTGGTTAATCTTTATCATTAAATTCTGAAAGAAAGGGATTGTGAATTTACAGGAAGGATTTCTAACAATAGTACCATAGTGCTACATGAATACAGGACTTACACTTTGGAAGAAACAGGAGGAAGTAGTAACTTACATATCAAGAGACCTTTAATGCATGCTGTTAGAATATAAGCAGTGAAAGAGGAAAAAAAGAAAGAGGAAGGGAAAATCTATTAATTCTAAATTTGTATTTATTTGATGTTTGGGGGATGGGGAGGAGGAAGGCAATTCAAATAATCTATCAGGCTTTCAGCAAAACGTTCAAAGCTCTGTACATAGAACAACCATCAGTTAAGGTGAAGTGTGAAGATGAATTCCATAAATGTAGACTGGATAATGTCTATCAGGAAACTGCACCAGTAAAGTGAATATGGGTTTAAGACATCACAACTGAAGCTAGTAAACCATCAGTTTTAAGCACCTTTTCAGTATTTTTAAAGTTTATATTAATGACATAAAATCTAAAAAGCCCTATCAATGAAGAGTCATGGTCTGGAAGACCTGTGGGGAGAATAACATCAAAGACATGAGTAATAGAAACAGGATTATATAACTGAATATTCTCTTAGAAGGTGCACGTTCTGACAGTTTAAAAAATCAGAAGCAGAAAGGTCTGGATGTACTTCAGTGTTAGTGTCATTGCACAGCTACTGATGTTGAAAGACGATGCTTGTACCACGCGTAGAGCTGGTGAGTACATCTACAGGGATCATACCAAAAAACCCCAAACAAACAAGGAAAGAGAGAGGAGAAAGGAGTTCAACATACATCACATCAGCAGTAGGCAATCATCCAGTCAGAAGTACAAGTGGTATGGAAGCAGGCAGAGTCTGGCCCCATTAGCTGAGAGGCAGCACTAGGCAGCTGCAGCTCACTGCAGCTCATCCTGCACAGGATCATTGCACTGATCCAGTCTGATGAACTGGAAATGCAGCAGTCAAACAGCTCACCTTGACCGAAGCAGCTGCACTGAACAAATCAGTAAACACCCGAAACATCCTGAAACCCATGCCAGTACCCTAAACTTCAGAAGATGTAAAACTAATGTTTCTCCTACTAAACCCAACCAAATTAAGTGGTTTGGGGCAGGAAAAAGGGATCTCTTGGGGTTCTTCCTTTTCTTGGGTTTATTTTTTTTTGTTGTTGTTTTGGTTTGGTTTTTTGTTTGTTTTGGTTTGGTTTTTGTTTGTTTTGGGAGGTTTTTTTTTGTTTTTGTTTTGTTTTGTTTTGTTTGTGTGTTGGTTTTTGGTTTTTTTTTCCCCTGGGATTAAAACAATTGTAAAATGGTATTCTGAATTTTGATTTTTTTTTTAAATTTTTCATTTGATTTTAAAAAGGTTTGTTGCAACAATATATAAAAAAATAACAACTCACAAGTTTTTTACAGCTCTTCCCCATTGTGGCACATATTTCCCCTTATATTTATCCCTATTTGTATCACGAACAGGTTTTGGATTTTTTCTGTTGTTGTAGGACTCTTTGTATAATTACTCAAAGCATCATGTTCAGAAGCCTGAAAATGAAATCATTGAGACCAATCATCGTCTCAATGGCATCTACATTCACATTCAGTTCCTGGCAATGGATCTGTGATACAACTTGTTTTGATCGAAATTAGGATTTTTTTTGAATATGCTGAAATAGCATAATTTAAAAGTAACCCCTTTCTTCCTTCTGAGAAACTAAACATCCTTATTCCTAAGAAGAACTCACTATAAATTGGTTCTTTCAAAAACATGATGCTAAGTCCAGTAATCAATAATAGACTGCAAGTGAATTAATGGGCACTGTGAAATCATCAGGAATGAAGCAGCCTCTGAAACTGGAAACCTGAATTTTCTCTCAAATATATAAACACCTGTCTACCCTCAACATACAGGAAGTGTTCCTTTGATGGATTTAGGGACACAAATATCAGCAGAAACCTGAATCTTCTCTTCATGATGTACAATATTCCTTAATTGATATATGAAAGGATGCATAGAGTATTACCATATGAGGGTAAGGTACAGGTAAAGTGATAAATCCTAAAGGACTGCTGCATCATGTCAGATTTAAAGCTGCCCTGGATCAGGGTGTAACTTTTTCTAAAATATGAATATTGCTAGAGGGAGCTTCAAACTCTATGCTGCCTTAGAAAGATTGTTCAAGTTTTGTTTCAATATTTAATGAGTTCTCTATGATATTTCAAAAGAATGACTAGAAAGAGACCATTACAGAAGTACTCTTTTATGGGTGACATGAAAGGGATATGGATAGTTAAATTAAAAGTTAATCAGGGCTTCTGAGAGAACTCAACTAATGCATTTATCATTAACTTTACAAACATGTTCTTGCAACTCAAGGAGGTTTTTTTCTTTTCTCTTTTAGAATAGGATTTTAGTACATTTTATCATTCATCAAAGTAAATGGTTCATGATACTTTTCAAGAACCCTTTATACTGTGAAAAGATAAACTAGCCCTTGATTCTTTTCTTTTTCTGAGAGGAATCTCTTTATTATTGTCTATTTATTATTATGCAATTTTAAAAAATATTTTCTGGCAGCTAAATTAAAAAAATAATTTCTATCTTTCTAGATATAATCTAGGACTGCATTTGGAGGCACTGTAAAGTGACAGCATAGAAGTAGCTAATGCAGGAATGAATCATCTTTTAATGGATTTTATATATTAGCTAAAACCAGATTCTGGCTCTTCTTCTGTCCTTTTTGGGGAGATCAGAGATCAAAAGAGGTTTTGTCAGACCAAGTCTCAAAAAGAAAACCACACTAGGAGAGAAGCCCTTCAAAACCTGCCACATGATGAAAACAGACTTCTGATACTTCAAATCCCATTACTAATTTACAAAGAGGAGACAAATCCATGCTCTTGAAGTGCACTTGAGGAGTGCTTTCTGATTCATTGCTAAGGGTCTGGGAGATTAACTGCGTGCTTTTTATTTTGAAGGATGCAATTTCTCCACACATTTTTGTGGGTGCATACATTTTCTGATACTGTTAGACACAAACACTCCTTTAAAAACAGAAAAGGCATGCTTTGTTTCCAAATAAAGAACTCAGTCGGATTAAAAAACCCAAGGTCTTATATTTGTCTTATTCTTTTAAATGTTACACAAAAATACAAAATAACTAACATATCAAAATGCATGCAACTGCACTTTCTATAAACCTGAATAAATTTATGTAAACTAGCTATTTAAAAAGAGCACCAAGAAGTTTGACTTGAGTACTGTATAGAATTTTAATTCTCTGATTATCATTAATTTATGTAGTTTACAGAAGCTCATGGTGTTTCAGCAAAATGCATTATGAAAATGTATTCAAGGAATGGTATCAGGGAATTATTAGAATAGAAAATTCTAAAAGTTAAGTATTTCTAAGCTGACTAGCTGTGACATAAAAGCCCATAATCCAGCATAGAAGGTAAATGCTCCAAAAGTTTTAGTTTAGAAAATATTTTCTGTATAGAAGATACATAAATATGTATTTGGAGAATCTCTCATAAAGCATTTTGCACCATAGAAAGTCTCTCTGCCACTGCTATAAGGAGTAGGTGAATCTTTAGTCTTTCAGAGCTTTGTGTTCAATTACCCTAAAGGGATCTACATGGACAAATCCCCTTATTACTTTTAGTAGATTAAAAAAAGTTGTTTCCCATTTTTCAAGAATAGATAAATAAAAAGGTAATGAAAACATGTTATCTTCCACATCAAGAATCTACACTGGTTTAGGAATTAGGCAAACAAACCACCCACAACTCATCTGCCCAATTCCTGCTTCCCCCTCTTCCATTTTCTTATTTTATGTAAGAATTCTGCTCTAACTTTGAGCTGGATCTGACAAAGGCTGATTACCAGAACACAGAAGTTAAGGTTTATAAGATGTAGATCATGCCTTTGTTGCCTCTGATTTATTTTCTCTCTGCTTCCAAAATGTGCAAAGAAGCCCTCAGAGACTGAACTAAAGAAGTTACTTGCTGGATTATGTGCAATCAAGATACATTATATTATATTAATTTAATTAATTATATTATCAAAAGCAGGCAATATATGATGGATTATTTTTTCATATATCCCTTAGCATTTCAGATCCACTTATGATATATTTATGATATTTAGGCACTGTGTATTTTACTACCCTTCAATACTGTTTTTTCAAACAATCCAAGAAACCCCAGGAAGTCACCAGACTCTGAGAAATAGTCTCATTTTGTCATTGCTCTCCCAATTTCTCAGCTTCTACAGATAAGATGACTCCACAGGGAAAGAAGAGTTGAAAACACCTTAAAATAAACATCTTAAAAAGAAGAAAAACAATTTTATTATATCTAAAATGAAGGAACAAAGTTTTGCTAAACGCGCAACAAAACTCTTGATAAAGAAAGCAATAATAACAAGAGATGAGATACTGGAAAATTGTAAGGAAACAGATCTATTTTCTTACCATTTCCAGAGAGTACATGTTCCCTGCATATCAAAGAAAAGAAAAAGAGAGGGGGGGAAAAAGAAAGAAAGACACTCTTCTACAATAATAACTGTGATTTTATATTCCCTGTAAGTGTGGTCCATATTTTGGATAAAAAGCCTGTTATTGGAGCCAAACAGCTTTTAGCTACTGGAGCGTGTAACTCATTCTGAACACACCAGGCTGCTTCAAAGAGGGGGAAATGCTAACTTCTATATCAGTAATTTGCAGTAATAGAAAGCTGTTACTAAATCAATGTCTCATCTGGAAAATAAACGTTTCCATTTCACCTTTCACTTAAGCTAGTGGCAAGAGGCTATTATCCTCTGACTTTCTATTAGACCAGCACAATCTCAGACACCCATGTACAGCAAACACTGTCTAAGAGACAAGACACTATTTGCTAAGCATATCCTCAAAAAAAAACCCAATAAAAGAAAACAAAAATCAAATAAACAACAAACAAAAAAACCCAAACCAACAAACAAAAAACAATGCACAGAGGTTTTTTTGCTGGTGACCAAGATTTTTACTAGTCAGTCTCGCAACCTGTCAGCCTGGTAATCCCCAGGTAACTCAATATCCAATTTGTTGGAGACTTTCTGGATGCCTTCTGCATTACCAAAATTCTTAAACAAGTAATTAATTCCTGCATTACAACTATTTAATCTAAGAAAAGATGCTACCTAATGTCAGATAACTTTTTTTTATTTCATGGCAGGCTTTCACAAGATAAGGGACAACCACAAGGTAAGGGACAACCACAAGGTAAGGGACAACCACTACTATTTGAAAAATAAACAAAAGATGGGCAGTGGCTCCTCAACATCATGGAGCTTGTTGAGGGTAGACATGATTGAGATTCACATTTCTCAAGGATTACTAGAAATAGTTAAACTTAAAAAAAAAAAAAATCAGAGAAACTCAATAAACTGTGAAAAACTTTCCCACTTCTGAAATCGACCATTCACTTTCCATTTTTTCCTTTTTTCAAAACCATTTTTCAGAACACAGAGAACAAGCTGAACTGAACACAAGTACATACAGAGAGTAGATAAGAGGAAAGAAATACATTATAGATGATGAAATGATAAATATGCCACAAATAGGCACTCTTACATACAACTTAATCAAATGCCTTGTCTTTAAGCTAAGAATTACAATAATTTTTTTAGAAGTTATTATCTAAAGAACAAAAGCAAAAGCCAGAGGTCCAATTCATTAAACTTGACAATACTGTAAAAACAAAATGATATATACCACATCTTTTTTTCATTGGCAAATGCATTTTCTCAAGAATCTGGGCAAACTCTCTTTCATTCTCAAACATCATACTATTTTCTCTGCATGTGAGCAAAAAATATTTATCATTTCAGATACAAACCCTTGGACTATGATCAAGTCGACAACCTTCTACATTTGTTGACCTAACAATACATGTTGCAGCTATCCAAACTATATGTCAAAACATAGTTTTCGTATTGCATTAAGATTTGCAAAGCAGAAGGATTTTCCTGGTTAAGTCAAATATATTTCTCATGCTGGTGACAACTGCAGGAAATCAAATTTAAGGTCAATAAAAAATTAATTAAGCAGGGACACTATCTATGGGGTGATTTTTTCTAGATATAGAGCAGGCATGAAATCTCATTTACTCACTGTCCATGCTGTTACATTCAAGCTAGAACCAATGGAATCTCCAGGACACAATTCCTTCTCACATATAAGTTGAGAACAGGAATTCACTTGATTTCCCTATTATTTTACTAACACAAGGCATCCAAAACTTAATATAATGTGTAATTTTAACACTAATTTAGGATGTCTAATTTTATTTTTTCTATAATTTTAACTAATAATGTGACTATCTTAAAGTTCTCATAATATTCATATTCCTATATATTCACAGGTAAAGTAGTTAATATGTATAAATAGTATAAAAATATTAGCATCCTTTTTTTATTATTTAGATGCTTCGGGTGTAATACTAGTCCAAATAAAACCAGTATACTGATTCCAAAAGGCTAAAGGGAATTTGAGGTAATTAGTAATCTCACTGTATATACATCTTTAGGTTTCCTTAAAAAATCAGATTTACTGTTATAACCAGATTGAGAACATGTTAAGGTCAACTATTACCTTGGACTGCAATTACTGCTGAACAAAATCTTGTCAAAATGCAAACTCAGATCAAGCCAGATACTAAGTAAGAAGGTGAAGCATCATGTTGCTTGACTAGCAAGCTGAAAAATCAGTAAAGATCCGCTAGATATCTTGCAAGATATGCAACAATCTGAGAGATTTAGTGAGCCTTTGCAAATTAGGAATGAAACCAAAGGTATTTTATATTCAGGATGTTGTCCAAGGAGTTGAGCACTTCTATTTGGATTCAACTAAATGACGCTGAAGCAATGTACAAAGTATGTATTTGGTATGTTCAGGCTGACTGTGCTGAAACCAGTAAAATGCTGGTTGCTGAGATTTTTATTTCAAATAAAGCAAAATAACAGCCTGAACAACTAAGCCTTCTTTCATCACCAGAAGAAAGATTACTAGGAAATACTAAATATAACATCTCCTGGCACCACCCTCCCAGCTCAGTAGCTGCTCTGTTACGCTCTTCTTACTCCGTTTATTTTCTATTGTCCCAAGAACTCATTTTAACTGCAAACAAGAGTCATATAATCCTATTTGGTCATTTCTAACATGGAATGTAAATACTGTTCTTCCATAAAGAACCATAGGAATATAAACAGTATCATAGCATCATACAATCATAGAATGGTTTGGGTTAGAAGGGACATTACAGATTACTTAGTTCCAACCTCCATGCCATGGGCGAAGACACCTTATCTGAAAACATCTGTAACAGGCAGTGTTGCTACCAAAATCTCCTTCCATCCTGCTCTGTATATGCAAAACAGAACATGCTTACTGGCATTGCCATCTCTTTGGACCTCCAAAGCTAACCAGCAAACTCCAGGCTTCTTTGGAAACAAGTTCACATGATAAACTATGAGCGCTTGAATTGAAAGGCTCTAAAGATGCAACTGCCTTTTGGCATTCCCAATCTCTATTTCTTCTTTGTCTTTGCCAAGCCCTATGTAGCTGTTTTTGCTTTTTAATTTGTTTTGAGCCATGTTGTCAGCTTGTTTTGGAAGATTTTGTAATCTAAGATTTCATTATCGTCTTTCCTTCAGCTCTGAACAGTCTGTCACTTGCCATACTCATCATGCTGAGCTACCCACGTCTGCTTTTGATTTTCGGCTGCCAACTGAGAAGGCCAAGGTCTAGATTTGTTTTTTCCCCTCTTTTATACTCTTTTCCTAGTCAGCAACTATTTATTGGTTTTCAACAACATACAGTAAGGTGCTGATCTTAATGGGTCTGAGTGACTTCAAATACTACTGAAAATAAATGGATACCAAGGACATAGAGCCTTTCACAGGAACAGACCAAAAGGTTAAAAAATGTAAATAGCTTACCATGAAATACTTCTACAGACTGAACAATTATACAGATAATTGTTTTAAAAAGTGGTGTGCCTAACTGGAAGACCAAAAATAATTTAAATACACAACTTGTTACCTGAAAGTTGACTTGTAATGAGATGTGTGACCTTGTTAGAAGTAGCTAATCTTATCACATTGATTAATGGAAAAGCCCTGGTCTAATTTTTCAACAGATGCTTAGGCTAAATGTTTTTGTTGAAAAATTGAATATTTACTTGAAAGAGGTCTGACAGGCTCCAATGGCAAGTGTAGGGAATGGTCTCAATGAAATGTCCTGCCTGAATTTAGAAATAGGTCCTTCAAACACAAATGTACTTTAAAACATACATTGCTTATTCAATTTCATTCAACTAACCCAGAATTCCGTGCAAATCCACGTAAACATATCCCCTGGGTAGTGTTCAGGATTTTGTCCCAGTACATTTTTCCATTCAAAATTATCCTAATAAGATAATAATGAATAATCTTTGTGTAGAAAAAGGAAGAAATTAATGCTGTTTTTAAATTGTTTATATCTATTTTCAAATATCTTTATTATGTAAAGCAACCAACTACTAAAGAAATATGAAAGAGACAGCATGAAGGAAGAGGGCACTTGAGGGGGAAAGGACACACTGAGATGACAGGATGCCAAGGCTGCAAGGTGTCTATTATCTTAAGCAGAAGTATGGCAAAAGTTCTTTATTCTCCAACAGGCATATGAAAAACTACTAGAGAGGCAATTTGAGAAAATAGGAAAATCCAGTATGCAATAAAGTGAGTCTGTAGTAACAAATAAATAGTAATCATATCCTTAAATTATATTCTGTATGTTGTTACAATTTTTCAAGACTGCAAATTTTGGAATATCCACAAAAAGCCACTCTCTAAGTATATTCAAATCCACATGTGACTACGTAATACTTTTTCCAGCCTTTCCTTTTTGTTATCTATCTTCCTCACTTTAAAACTGAATGCAACGTTTGTGAAGGTGATACTACTTTAAAAATAGTAACAACTACAGCACTGGATAACATGACAATGCACATGCTAAAATTAAAGTATAGAAGATATATTTCGATCCATTAACCTACTCATGACTTTACAAGCAGTTTCTTGGTAATCAACCATGATAAATTTATCAATATGGATATATTCAATAGTATCCAGATTTATTACCTTTCCTTTTAATATATCAGCTATCATGGTTAGTATTTTGCAGAATAAAATACTTTGAATCTTAACTTTTATGTCCTGTCCACCTAAAATTTAACAACTTTATTTTACTTTCTTCTCAAAGAATCAAATCAATGAATTATTTTTAGAGTGTAGATTTATAAGGATTCATCATGTAAGTCTTGTAAAGTGCAGTAACACAGGGATATAATTTTTAACCAGTAGAGGTTAAAAAAACCCCATAAGTCAGAGCTATGCTGCTGTAAACACAGCGAAATTCACAGCTGTGTTATTACAGGCTGGAAATACAAGACATTCTGAAATATGAGGACCCATTATTAAATAATTAGCTTTACAAAAAACAAATTTCTTTTGCAATATCGCAAAGCTGAAAACTAGATTTCTTTCCAGGGGGAAATCTTTCAGAACTCTGTTGATAATAAACATATTAGACCTCTTAGATATTAAAACCAAGACAAAATAACAAGACAGTCCAAAAAATTTAATGAGTAGAGGGTTGTTTCCACACAAAATATTTCACTCAGCCCAAGTGAAAAAAATTACAGTCTGCAGATATTTTATTTCAAGTCCTCATAATCTGTGTGGGTCGAGTAAAGAATAAACAAACTCTTGTTATCCTAATACATTATTTTTGTGTCATAGAAGATATGTCTGTATGCATCAGGCACTTGTTCTTGGCAATATATGTTAATTATTTTCTGCAGTTTATATTATACTGCCGGCTTTAAATCACCTTATCCTCATCTTTAAGGACTTGCACAAGTCTGAGCTCTGCACGTCCACTTTCAGCCCAGACAACACTATCAGATGTCAAAGGGGCACGGAGGTGGAGGCAGAAGTTGCCTGCACAGTCACATTGGCTCTTCTACAGCTTTGCACAGGGTCACAGAGGGTGTCACCTGCACAGCTCAGAGCAGAGCTGGCAGCTTGTGTCAGACAGAGACAGAAGGAAAAGGGGGTAGACCATAGTTTCCCTTCCCTTCTCCCCTTCTTCTTCTTTCCTCGCTCTAGATCTCAACACAATGAACTGAAAAGAACAACTGAAAACAAAATAAGGGAAACTTGTTTGAGGAGAGGAGAAAAAAGAATTGACAAACTCTTAGGACAACAAAGGAATTTTCCAAACCTCTCACACTTTCATTTAAAGTAGGTTTTAAGATCCTTTAGACAGAACATCTTTAACTTTTTTTACACTATTCACACAAATTGTTATTTTCTTGTTAGATATAAATTACTTCAAGGAATTTAGCACTTTTTTTTTTCTAGCAGCCCACTTAAATCATCATATCTACTTGTTTAACAAACTGAAACACACCTAAATATTTACTGGTGGGCATTAAAATTGTCTTATATTTTTAATATGTCAAATAATGAAGATCTACTCATATTCAGTGTTCTGCTTAGCAGTCTGTATTGCAAAAATACAAAGGCCACCATTAGCTATTTCTACCATAAAAACATTGCAATCTTACTGCAGAGCTAACTTTTCCCTCTTGGTACGAAAGGGTTCAATATTAATTGCTATTCCAAACTGTGCATAAGAGAGAAAATATGGCAAAAGAAATGGAAAGGGATTTGAGGAGCAGCAGCAATCATCTGTTCTCCAAAACACATTTTGGCAGTATGTACAGCTTAACCATTTATTACTCAGTCAAGCAGCCTAATGAACACCAGAATCTCAGGACCTCTTATAAAGCCCAGGACAATTCTGGATGCACACCACATGGCTGGTCATGAAAGCTGCAGTGAGAGGCAGCTATGCTGACTGGTAATGATAATCAGCATTCTGTTATTAGAAATGTATTTTTCACACTTTTATTTTTTAAAAAACTATGCAAATTAATGCTATACAGTTTGGGAAAAGAAAGTAAAAAGGAACACAAAGGCATTTTGGCATCTTTCAGTTTAAGCTCCAGAGTTTTCAAAATCAAAGGGAAGGACGATCTCCTCATTGTATGATATTCTATTTTGTTGAAGCCAAAACAAAGATCAACTTAACTAGGTATCCTGAATTTGGCTTCTGGTATGGCTTTTCACAGCTCACTGTAATACTACGAATTCTAAACAAGTAGAAGGTCATATCCTTTGAGTATTTAAGAAGGCTGAATCATGTCAGAGGTCCATGCAGATGAACTTCTGGTTATTAGAACAGAAACGACACAATATAGAAAATTTGGCAGTCAGTGGTGCCCAACAGGGTCACTGTAAAAAAAGCCCACAGCCATGGGTTAGGGCCATGCCTAACACCTGTGTTGTTTTATTGAAAACCCAAACTCAGGATTTTTTAGGTTTGCTTCTTTTTTAAAAAGAGCATGAACAATACCAACAGAAAAAAGGAAATAAATTAACCATTTCCTGGACTTAAATAGGAAAAAAGAATTTTTGATATATTTTATTCCATTTAAAAAGAAATAATTTCTTTAATAAAGAAATAACATACTAAAATGTGATTTTGTTTTGAGGAATGTGGTTTTCATGAGGAATTCTGTGTCAATACAACACCCTGATGTAGTCATGTTTTAGAAATATAGGGGTTCTTTTGTAATTAAATATATCTTTAAATATTTATTCAATAAAGGTGAAGTAGGCTGGAAAAGAGAATTTTTAAAAGATATCAATTAGAAGCTAAATTTCTGTATCTAAAAAATACAAATCTAATAGATCATGAGACAGATCTATTCAGTGCATTTCTGTAGTGAAGTACAGATGATAATCATGAAGTTTGGGATTCTCTGGAAGCATGGTTAAAACTGAAACAGAGAAAACTAGAATGTCTGCATGGGTACAGGTATTCAGTGTTAATACATTTACGCATGAAAGAAAGTTGGCAGTGGAAATTAAAATACTGTTTCTGCCAAAATTAGATCTATAGCAAAATAAAACTATTTGGAAGTAAAAATAGCACCTAGTAAGAGAAGATCACCACAAAAATATGAAGAAAATTTCTTTCCAAAGGATCATAAAGTAAACCCTATAACTTCTTTTCAGCTCTGTAACAAATTACTGTATAGGATAAAAGGCTTCACCAAGACAAAGAGAAAATTTCCATCATGAATTGCTAGTGAGTTGTGATTGTTTGCTTCAATTTAGTATTTAATTTCCCCAGGTTAAGTGATTAGAATAGATGTAAAATACTTAATATATATGTCTAAGCTGTAAAAGTACTTAAACTGATAGCTGAGAAAATTCTTCAACACAAAATAACAAATAGGAATTTAAAAATTAATATCTGTTCTTTCCAAGTTGAGAGAAATAACAAAGCCTAGTACAATTCAAACAGTAGACCAAAAATTTGGGGTGTCATTTTTTATAAAAGTTCCTCCAAATATTTCTAGATAAAAATTTATTTTTCAAAAAGATTAAAAAAAATTATTCCAGTAAACGAGCTGTCAAGTATCAAAAATCTCATGATGCTGTATTTCAGTCAGCTCTCACACTAATATATACAAATAAATAAAATCAATCATATTGACTGTAAACAGCTAACCCTTGATTCATCTCAAATAAACGTTTTTTGGTTCTGAGGTAGAATATTTCAGAAAACCCACTTTCAGTAGAAATTTGTGTTTAGACAACTACATCTCTATGAAAGCCTAGGGTATTTAGGGTCTAAATTTACTTCTGAAAATAAAAATTTTGCTTTCTTATTTTGCAGAAACATTTGAAAATTCTATTTCAATATCTTAAGGTAAGACAATGCAAGTCTAGAAGAGTACCTGGAATTACAACATAGGTGTGTTTTATTTCAGGTTTGACATTATTTCTTTTCCCATTAAGAACCTTATGCCACTTTTAGCAATTAGTTAGTCTTGGATAAATTGTCTAGGCCAAGATGGATTCTCAAATACTCAGCTTGAGAGTATGGTACTGTATCATTTTGTGATGCATCATTATTAGGCAGATTACTTTAAATCTGCATTGATAATTCCTTACTACACCTGTATTTTCAAAATAGCATGTACCTAATCAATTTAGTCTTTCAAGGAGGAAAAAATTACCCTTGGCTACAAAAAAGTCTTTCCCTACTCTACTTTATTATCTTAAATTTTGATAACTTTAGACAGAAGTCATGATCAGCTTGGTGTCAAGTGGATATGCTAGACCATCCATCCAATTTAACTAATGGTACTAATCCCAGTACAAAATATAAGTACCTCCTTGAACTGGAGGATGCTGTTCAAGTTGTTTGGCCTTCTTGATTGTAACAGAAACAAGCTTTTTCAGCAAGCCAGAAAAGCCATTTCTTTTTGCTGCTTATTTAAATAAGAATTTAATTCAGGGAGCTTTAGCAAGCTACTTGTGGGGAAAAACCCAACTGTAATTGTCAGAGCATAAAAAGCAATACTGACCCTAGAGTTCTTTACTTAAGTTTCTGCATCAGTATTTTCCTTCCAGGTTTAAAATTGAACCAACCAGGCAGTACTTAGGGACTTTGCTGCAACTAACATTTGCTTTATAGTTACCCCAAGCCATAGTCTTTGGTATTTAAAACAGGCTGACACTGAAATTCATTTAAAGGTCTACTTCGCTCATCACATTTTCACAAATAACTCACTGATTAAAATAAGAGAAAATACCAAAAAAATAAAAAAAAGGAAGAAGTTACAGTAATCTTACATGCCATCTGCACGGGACATACATAGATAGTATCTGTTTCCAAATTTAAAGGTGTGAACAAACACAAAATCAGAGAGTTGAAACAATTGATTTTCGATCTCCGATGTAGTAGACCTGCACTATTCATTTATCCCTTACAATAAACCAGGAGAAAAAGAGTTCTGAATAGCTTCAGTTTTAAAGCTATCACAAAAAATATACCAAGAGCACTAATCCTAAATTATGATGAAACAATTAATTTAAGTAATAAAAGTGTCCTGACTGTCTGTAACTGCTATTTAAATACAAAAAAAGCACACAAACTTTTTATTGTGTCTTTGGATATTTAAAGAATGTGGATGGAGAGTGCCAAAATATTTACACAAGATTTATCAATATCTAGATTCCTTAATAAAACTTATTATCCACACATAAGACCTTCAATGAATAAATGATAACACACTCTTTCCTAGTTTATTTGAATTGGGTTTTTTGGGTTTTTTTTGGAGGAGGAATATTGTCATTGTCATGGTTTCATTTCCCATTATTTCTAAGGTTTTTATTCACGGAATCATAGAATGTATTGGGTTGGATCAGACCTTGAAGATCACCTAGTTCCAACACCCCTGCCATGTGCAGGAACACCTTCCACTAGACTGCTGCTCCCAAAGAATATTTTTTCTTTTCTTAGCCTGAGATACACAATAAACGCAGAAACTGTACAAAATTTTAAAAATTTATCAAGGAAATAATATTCTGGTCAAGATAAAAATCACTGTAGCATCTAACTTGAATTTTTTGAATGATTTCTAGAAGTTTTTATTGCCCTCAAGTGATATACTGGAGTACAATAACATCAAAATGCTTTGTCAATAACTGATTATTTACATATATGTTGCATTACTAGAAAGGCAAAATTTACGTCCACTGCCAAACTTGCTATCAAATAATATATAATAAACACAAGAGTTTAAAAGCAGAAAAATTTTGACTGCCATGAAAGGGGAGTATGAAGAAACAGCATTTATATTTTATAATTACTAAGGTATATGAACCATCAATTACTTGTAACTCAGTATTTATGCCTGGTTTAATGGCTTCAGAGCAGGGAAGCCCTTCTTTCTTGCTGGTTGCTGTCCAAATATATTCAAAGTTATGTTGTTATGTTCACGACACATTACATTCAACCTGACACTTTAATCAACTCTTCCATGCTAACCAAGTAGTGCCAAGTGGAAGCAGTATTTCCATTTCTGATTTAAAGGGAGTAAAGCAGGAATAACCACACAGAAAAAAGCAAATCTGGTTTGTGTGTTTTGCCTAACACCTTACCTCAAACCATAACACCAGTACAGACATTCACCTAGAGGAATCACTGCACCAGATGGAGAGAGTGGAGCTCAGACAGCGAGGGCATGTGGTGGCATCCACTGAGAAGATTAACCTCGCTTTCCTTGCGCCAGAGATTTCCTCTTACTTCTGGCCTGCAGTTCCTATATTCTGCTTAGGGATAAGCAGGGTACAGTTTTAATGAGGATTTAGAAATAAGACTTCAGCTATTACTAACAGGAGATGCATGACTAATTCCCAGTGCATGTGGTAGATAGAGGACCTGAGGGTCTGTTCTGTTTTCAGCTGCAGATTGATTTTATTTCAAAACCTAAATAGGCCTCTTGAAAAATACTAAATTAAAAGTCTGATTTGGGTCTATTTTATTGGGATTGCCCTCTCTCTCCAATCCTCAGAAAGAGGCAAGTAAATTAACTCCCTAGACTTTCTCCTGTCTCTGCACAGGTTTTGCCATCAGATCCAGGGAAAGAAAAGAAATCAAAAAACAACTAACTTTCATAAAGTTTATTTCTACAATGAAAGAAGTCACAAAGTAAGAGCCTGGATGTAGTAAATGAATATTTTGTAATGATATATTTGTATATATTTTTAGAGTGAAATACAAGGAACTACTTCACAAGAAGCTCATCACTGTAATTCAAATGAAGTAAATCGCTATATATGTAAGAAGAGAAAGGATATTGTTTTATAGGACACACTAGATTTCAGTTTAAATAGGTTGTGCACCATTACAGAATGACTAGACAAAACAGTTTCCCATTTTCAAAAATCTAAGTGGACACGAATTCATAATTGGATTCAATTTTAAAAATCATAAATGATCATAAATAATAACTATAATAAAAATGAAACCTAAATAGGAAAGACTTTAATGGACAACATATTGATTATCTTAAAGGACTTTTCCAACCTTAATGATTCTATGATTCTATGGTTAAGAGTCAAATTCCCAGTTTCATACAGAAAATAATCAATTAACATGAAAAAGCGTGATTGAGAGGCTCACATGAAAATTCAGATCACATGTGGCTCCAACAGTAATTGTCCCTCTTCCCTAGAGACAACAACCTGCTGCTGTAATAGGCAAGAGAAGTGAAAACCAATCTCAAGGAGGAATAGGCAAGTCAAATATCTAGTCATTGAAAACTGTTCTGTGAGATCCAGAGTGATTCTTTCTTTCTCTTGGCATCCTGCAAAGCATATACAATAAAGGAGAAAAAATGAAACCTGCTTGACAAGGTGTAAGTAATTCAGTCAAAAAAAATTGGCTTTCAAGCAATAAAACTTGTGAACTGTGTCTCATCCACTCTTTCTCAGGATTCGTTGTAATATTTGTGTTGCAAATGCTTCCTAACAGATTGGGATTTAGACAAGGAATTTTCAACTGTACAGCTGCACGCTGTTATAGTGGACACTGAAACCTCTACCAAGAAATGACAGGTTAGCTCCCATGAACAGGCAGAAAAATGACAGCAGTGATTAAGATATGTTATCAGTCTTTCTAGGGTTATAAAAATTGCTTGTAGATCATAATGTGAGAAGAAAAACATTAAATTCTACTTTGGGAAATCTGTTGGTGAATGACTACCTCACAATTGCTTACTGTGCTTCAGATGACACATGAACTTTGTAACTGTAAAATAAAACGCGGTGAACATTTTGTGTTTATTGACATGAAATCTGTCACTTTTAGGTATTCTCAAGCTGTTATCTCTGAAAATTCCATCTGTAACCAAAAGTTACCCAGACACACAACAACATGATTTTTCTGACATGGAATTACAGACTCCTGGTAATTTTCCAGGCTTCCACTTCTCTGGTAATTAATATAAAAACCAAAGGCAAAGAATTACAAACCGTATATATTGTACATGCAGTTACCTCTCTCCAGAAATGTGTATTTCTGTCTGTTATTTTAATTTTATTAGATACTAAAGTTGTACCTTTCCTATGGAAATCATAATCTGTCTTCCTTTTCAGGTTTAAGGGCTGTACAGTAACATTACATAGTATACATTTTTAAGGGATATATATCCTTAGGAATTCCATTTACAATGTTAAATTCAACACAAGAAAACATTTTATGTACTGTTATGATGAAAATCTTGTATCAAAGTTCACACAGCATTTACAAATATCCTAATAATTGGAGACGAGTTTTTACAACATTTTAACAGTGAAGTATCAATTCTCTTCAAAAAAAGCAGAGGAAATGGCTGTCACTTCTCTGTAATCCTACAATTACGGTGCACTTTAGCACTCATTAAAGCCACAATCCCAGAATAATCTTCTAGGTCTGTCAGTCAAGCTCACCATATAAGAATATGAGCTACTATGATTCTTTCCCCCATCTTACTGACATTTCCATTTTCATCCCTGTGCCATTTATGGAAGCTGCACGCAACTGTGGCCATGAATTTTAAAAAGCTCAGGTCACACTAGGGTCTCGTTCCTCTTGATAAGACTTTAACAGAGGAAAAAGACTGCATACTTAAAATTAGGACCCTAAATAAAAAAAAAAAAAAAAAAATCAAAACTTAAAAATACAAATCCTATTTAATTTTTCTTCCCGCCTTTTAAAAGATATGCAGCCCCTTTGAATGCTGAAATGTCTTTTTATTGTACAAAGATTTTTGCTTGATGATGAGCACAGGGACTTATATACTTGAAATATAAATACTTAATTTTGAAATACAATTAAAGAATCCTCAGTAGTATATGCATATATATATTATTTTTTTCATAGTTTAGAAAGACTTTATGTACATTCTCTGTTAAAGGCTGTTACTGCAATTCTAGAAATACACTGGATGCAATATTGGTACTACCATCTCACACAGCATGTTATTTCCCTGAACTGTACCTGTTTTTGGGATACTCAAAAATGTTTTCGAACTCATCTCTGCCTGAGGCCAAACAGTGTGTAAAGAAGAGCTGTCAAGAATTGTTTCTATTAAATGTGAACAGCATGGAGAAAGAATGGATTAGAAAGTCAGAATATGTTAAGAGTTTTGTTTCACCTCCAGTTACACTGAAACTCAGATACAATCCTAATGAATTCCTTTAACTGTGGCACCTACCAATTCATAAAATGAATCATATCCCTAATACAACACATCTCTGAAGTAGCACTGAAAGAAGTAAAAGTGAATGTAACAGCAAACCTGTACTAAGAATGGATACAAAAATTGTTTTAAGAATAGGACAAAAATAATGACCTTAGTATTAAAATATAAATCACTTTGTTCTCATGCTACTTACAGCCTTCATAAATATCTGTTGGTATGTGGACTGCTGCATGTTGGTAAGATGTTTGCCGTCGGAAAACAGGATCGTCTTCAAACACTGGTCTGATTCTCTGGCTGCCAGATTCAGTTTCATTCTTTTCAGGCTTTTTAAAGAAAAACATGTAAAGGGCAAAATATTACAAAATGTGCTAAAAACAATGCCACTCACATTTGCTCTTTTTAGGTAAAAAAATCATAGCTTTTCTTTCATTGCTAACATTTTGCATTTGTGTATAAACACAATTAGTTGCTCTAGGCCAAAGAATAATTGTGTATAGTTTGCTTTTAATTTTGAATAATCCAATGCAATTCAGTGAAATTAAGACCTTCAAAAGAAAAGTAAGAGACTAACACCTTACACACCTAAATTTCATAACTGCATGGAATTTTTTACACCCATAACACAAGGCAAATAAATTACCTTTTATTACGTGTAATAATTTGCACCAAATCTTAAATATACTTTTTTTTTTCCCTTCTGCAGATTATATAGCAAATCACAAATCTAAAAATTATACCAGCCATATACATTTCATAAACAGATTTTTCAGAAACTGTGGCATACATCCAGACAAAGCAAGGAAATTAAGCCTTCTTAGAACTTCTGATTAAGTCAGGTTTTGTTCATTGGTTTATTTTAACCATGTCTCACTAAAACCTCATGTGCTGGCTAAACCTGCCCAAGGGGAAAGGTCCCCAAACACTCACCACCACCTGTCAGCTTTGGGTTCCCATCCTCTCTCACCTGTCTGCACCCTGATACGCATTTCTTGATTCCTTCCAATTCACTCAGTCAATTTGTACTAGTTCTTAAACATTTTGAAAAGCAGAGAATTTTTCTAACTCAGCTACAAAAATTGTATGAAGTGTGGAACCAAGGAAGTAGAGAAGGCCAAAAAAGAGGTGGGAATATCTTCACCTGTCTTAGCTGCAGCTGGAACAGGAGGCCCCATGGCATGGGTTGACTGCCACTTAAAGCAATAATATAGCATCTATGATGCTGAATGATTACTCAGGCCAGCAATTGCAGGCTATTACAAGGATATTTTTAATATTATAGAGTCATCAGTTTTTGAAAATTGCTATGCTTGGTAAATAGTGCTGACAATGAAGCACCTGCTGGTAAGTTGGGCATGTGTGTGCTGGCACCATTCTGTTTATTATCTTCTATTAAAGTACAGACAAAAAAATTTTAGCTTATCCACAATGTCATGTAATGAAACTGTTGGAACCCTGAGTTCAGAGAATTTCAGTCTTTCAGTGCTGACAGGCAATGATCCTCAGAAGCACACTGCATTTGACCTGATGATGACCTGAAGCCTGAAAGGCTTCCCAAATTATGTGATAGCACTGAGATTATTGCTGTGTGATTAAAAAGAAATTTGTTATGTCACTGGGTAGAATATGTGGAGATGTAGAAAATTTAGGTTTATGGGTTATAGTAATATATATGTAACAAGATGGAGGATTTTGGGTGTAGGTTAGTTCTTCTTCTTTCCTCCTTCTTCTTCACAAATATGGGTCGCCTGGTATTAGTTCAAAAAACCCGCAGTGAGGAACATGAAGGATTAGTTACTGGATTATAAGTAAAAAATAATTAGTTGGCATTCCATAATTGGATAGATTGGACTTTAAAAGACCTTGAAAGGTAGGACTCAGGGGCAAGTTTCACCTTGTTAACTTAGAGGCATGTTATGTGGCTGTGCCATAGATAAGAAATAATAAACATCTGAGTCTGAAGAACAATTCTGCGTCTCCTGTGTTTTAATCCGAACTCTGAGTAAAAGAACTCACAAAACAGAGGCGAAGAAGAAAGAAACAAAACAAGAAAATTTAATATGAAACTGCCTATATTTTCTCATCTGCTTCATTGCAAGGTTACAGAAAAGTGTTATACTAAGTATAGGTTCAAATGTTGCCTGAGATAAGCAGCAATCTGGAAACACGAAGGGCAGAGCTCATCTAACCAGTGACAGCCAGCAATTTCAACAACCCAGCAGTGTTCTCCTTGTCACTGCAGGCTGCCATCATAGCCAATGAAGAGAAATGGGCATGTTTAGAGTGCAATTCGTCTTATCTTAATTAGACACCTATTTTCCCATGACATGAATCATGCTTTAGAAGTGCCTCCTACTTTTGATTGATTGTAAAAGTAGCTCTAGGGCAAATCACCTAGACGTAGAAGTCAGCAATACTGCTGTCTAGAATTAGGTGAGATGAATCTCACAAATGTACTAAACTTCGGGAAGAAAGGAAGGTGGGTACTCATTTAGACTGTTTTTGTGCAGCTTAGCTAATGTGTCTTAGGATAAGAAGTTCAATTTGTTACTTAGTATTTAATTCCATTCTGGGGATGGGCAAGAGCTTAGGAGGGGACATAACCAGGATAGCTGACCCAAGCTGATCAAAGAGATATTCCTTTCTAATGATGTTCTGCTCAGTATTACAAGCTCAGAGAAATTAGGAGAGAGGGGGCATTTATCATTAAGGTGGAGCATTTGTGGTGCAACTGCTGTGTGTCCTAAGATCCTACTTCCCAGAAAGTGTTTGAACATCATCTGCAGATGGGAAGTAAAGAATAAATCTTTTTGATTGCCATTGCTTCAATGTTTGGACATTGATTTTCTTAATTAAACTGTCTTTATGTCAATCCATGAGTCCTTTATGGTCTTATTTTCCATCCCTCCACTGCTGGAGGGGGGTGGTGATAGAGGGGAATGTGACTTTGTGGGCAACTGGCAGCCAGACAAGGTCAACCCCACACAACCATTATAACTTATTTTGAAGGGTGCAGACTAGAGCCAGGATCAGTAATAGTTTATGCATTGTATGATTTGAAATGACACAGCACTATGACAGCTTCAGACAATGTAATTTTGTTCAATTTTTCATAGGTTTTTGTTGTGTTGTTTGCTTGAGGTTTTTTTTTTTTATTCTATATTTTATTTTATACCCCCAAACTGGAATGCTAAACATTACACAAATTCTGGAGTTCTTTTCACAAGTTATCTTTTAGCTTCATGCTGCTCAAAGTAATGAATTTGTCTAATTATGCAAATGCAATCTCAATAATCAATCACTCATGTAAAAAAGTTTCTCTTCTGTTGGAAAGTCATTTGATTAAAAATATTCTAACAGTCTTATTTCTGAAATTAGTAGCAACGACTACAAACCTTCAATGCTTTCACAGAACACTTCAGAAAAGAACTGGGAATCATCAGGCCACATCACAACACTAAAATACCAGAATGAGTAAATGTCAAAAGATTTCTTTCAACTAAATTTCCAGAAGAAATATTTGGGAGGGAATGGGTATGGTAAAAGAGAAAGGGCGTGAACACAGAATCATAGAATATCCTGCGATGGAAGGGACTGACTAGTCGAAGTTCATAAAAGCTCAACTTCTGGCTCTACAAAAAACAAAGAATCACACAATGTGCCATACAGTTGATCCTAGCAGGTCTTGCACAGACGTTTTCATATTACAATATATTTAGATTTTTGCTTGAAATTCCTGAAGCATCAAATCATAAAATGATTGTATTTCTTGTGCTTGATATTTCAATTTCAGTCCAATTAATAAATACAACCTTTCAGTCTTTCCATTCACTCATATGCTATGAAAGAAGCTTCATGTCTACTGCCAAAATCTGATTAAACTTTGTTGAAATTGAAAATATTTAATTAATTAAGACCTGAATGCCTTAAAATTTCAACATAAAATCTACTTCTCGCATTTCTAATACCACACACTAGCACAGGTCCCCTTGAAAAAGACTGTGACCGAGTCTGTTGTTATTCCTACTGATATTCCATGATACACAACCAAAAACATTAATCTAAAAACTCTTCTCAACCTGATTAATGCAGGGCAGTGGATCTAAAACTACATATAGTAATGTAGATGCTTTCACACGGCTCTTGTTGACTTTCCTGGGAGTATTTTGTGATGTACAGCTCTGATACTGCAACAACACATCAATCTGCCCCGAAAACCAAAGACAAAAAATGACAAAATCCTGTAAAAATTTCAGAGTTACCCTCTAACAGGAACAATTTGTTCTGGAAATCTAAAGGTGTCTGAACACAACAGGTAAGTATCAGAACCATTATTGCCAAATTAGTGCTGAACTCCCTTGGGCCACTACCTCCTGAGCAGCAAGACCAATAAATACTGTACTAGGCCTTACACATCCAAATTTATAGTGGATCCTTATACTGAAAATGAATCTACTTGGTTTTCATTTGCAAATTTATGAATTTCAAGTAGCTTACATCTAAGTTAGAAAAAAAAAGAAAAGAAAAAAAGGAAAACCTCAATGTTATTAATTATTTTAATCTGGCATTTTTATAAAAAGCCTGACAGATTGTGGTGTCAGTACAGTTTTATATCTAGTTAAACTTTGTTTTCAGAAAAGTAGTAAAACACGTATTTTGAAGGAAAGTGATCTCGCATGTGAATATAATTAAAATCCAACTCCATCCAAGTTCTCTCTCAAGTCAGGAGCTGAAATGTAATCAATGCTGGCACAGAAAATCCCACAGGAGACAGTGGCTGAAGATTAATTTTCCATCTATTCAAACCTGGCCCTCACTTATTGCATTACATTGTTACCTACCACTGACAGTCAGCAAAATAACTCACTCATTTCGCTGCAATGAATTTCCAGACCAATTTCTTCCTCCCTTGAGAGGTAGATAAAATTCATTTCTCTTTTCA
Source organism: Corvus cornix cornix (assembly GCF_000738735.6). Taxonomy (NCBI): domain Eukaryota; kingdom Metazoa; phylum Chordata; class Aves; order Passeriformes; family Corvidae; genus Corvus; species Corvus cornix. The sequence continues at coordinate 9,319,680 of NC_047057.1, read as the reverse complement.
GCTCACATTTGTGCCATTTTAAGGCTTTTTCCTTTTTTTTTTTTTTTTAATAAATAAAGTTGGGGTTTTTTTATGTGTCTACTGCTCACCATCAGAACAAAAGGAAATTGATATAGCAGATAAAACTGAAGAAAAGAGGGTTTTTTTGCAGCTGTTTTTTGTGATCATTTCTAAATGACTTTTGGCATGATCTACAATAAACTGGAGGGCACCTTCCGCATCTTTTTTATAAGCCAAATACATAACAGAAATAATGCAGCTTCTCTCTAGAGGGCTTTCTGAACATAAATTAATGTATTTACATGAGGTAACTGGAAGCTTAATATCAGTGAAAGATGTCTCCAGAAAAGAAAATATCCATTAAAATAAAATTGATAAAGATCATTTCAAGAAATTGTGACATAGTTTAGCTGCCCATTTCACTGCAGCCAAACTTATTCTGACTCCTTTCCACAGCATTCAGTTACTTTCCATCATCACAGCTGCAAGATGATGAGTGGATTTTCTGTCTCTACTTATAAATTTTTATTTAGTTGAAAACTACTTGTTATTGTGGAAATGAGAAGGTTTTTCCATTAATATAAAACTTATTTTTCTTTTTTCTGATGTTGAAAACTCACAACCAGAGAGCTGATACTATTTTTTAAAAAAATCATCCATGAAACACAAAAAAGCCCACCACCAAAATGAAGCAATCTTCAGTTGTCTTCAGAACGCAGATTCTTTTCAGGAACAAAGTAGAAGTTGCTCAAAGCATCATAACAGACTTAGCATCATGATGAAAGAATAAAAGTAGATTTCTTTCAATTCCTGAACTGATATCCAGCCAGAAACAATGACATCTGCCTGCTTCCATACTTATGTAAAACAGACAGGAATTGGTTGATAGTATTTTCCATTGCCTTCATATCCAGGGACTGTGTTTTGCATAAAACCTCTCTGTCCTTACCAATGCCATTTTAGAGAATGAATGTAGAGATGGAATTATAATCACTGTGGTTTTAGGGACATCAAAATTCTTGCTCTGTGATTCCTTCCTGTCTTACCTTGCAGAATTCTAAGTTTTATATTTTCATCTCTAGGTTTCAGCCTGTTTTTTATTCCTGAACATCTGCTGAAATTTCTAAATGTAAATTTTTAAATAATTGAGGCTCACTTCTTTTAATTATCTCCCAGATCTGCTGTGTACAAATGAACACTGTCACATACAACATAAGCATAGAAATCCTCCTATGCTCAGTTCTGTACTCTTTTTTTTTCTTTTTCTGTTTTAGTCAGTTTTTCTGTTTTGCTTGGTTTTTCCTCCCTGAGGAAAATGATCCAGTAGAACTACATACACAGCCCCTCTGAAAATGCTTGTGGTCCCATTAAAAAGTTACAGCTGCACTTAACAGAGTGTTGCTTGAAGCACACAGCTCAGCAAATGCCTGCATCAAGCAAGGGCTGGGAACAGCTCTTCTAAGCATGAGGAGTTAATTTTGAAGAGCAGCTAGAATGCATTTCACTGCATTTTAGATAATGTAATGAGTGCATTGACTTCTGATAACCTTTTTCATTTCCTTTTCATAAGATGTGATTTTCCAGCTGTGGGAAAACTGCTGAGTGTGTTCAGGTGGTTGTGACAGAACTGTGGAGAGTTTCTATTGTTTTCACTCTGTGTCAGTGGGGGACTGTGGCCTTGACTTTGCAACGTGATGATTTTAAGTGGCATCCTTCTGTCTACTTCTAGGGACAAACAAATTAAAAGGGTTACAAATAAAAGAAGAAAACAGTTGGCTCAGAACCAAAATATTCTTATTTTTCTGTTATACAACAGGGAGGTGTTAAACATAAGAATATATACATATGCATATTTGCACATATAAGAAAACATATATTTTAAAAAAATATAAATAGGGTCTGGGTAGCTTCAGAAAGGGAAATAGGAGGGAATTTAGTAGGAAAATAGTTCTATATTTGCATCTGTCAGTGTGTCATTTTCAAGGGCCATTATATCTGAGTTGTTTTCAGTGCTTTTACTGTTTCCATATGCTTTTCATGTTTCCATATGCTTCTAATGCATCAATTGGTTGCTATAAGTCAATGATAAAACAAATGGAACTCTGGCTTGAGTACTGATATTTGAAGAAAAAAAAAAGAAAAATTCTTACAGGATTCATTTTATTTCCAGTGTTCTGCCAACTGGGTAATGTCAGTGTGTATCAAATACAGAGTCAAAATAATTTAAAAGTATTTATTTTCCTCTTAGGTTATTTTTATGAATGCAACTATCTTTTGGCTGTGATAATTTCTCTGCAGCTGCTCACAGGCTTGTCCCTGTTTACTGTATACAAGACTGTGATATTTTATGGGAGGTTATGCATTCATTTATCTGACCTTTATGGTTCACAGCTTCTGATGAGAACTTTTAAATATACACAAAATTATTATATATCTCAAACATAACAGTGTTTTCTTTTTATTTGTATCCTGACCGAGTCACACCATTCTATGCATCACGACTTTGGTTTCATGAATATATGAATCTTTGATGTAATTAATTTATCAAATGTAAGGACCTGGAAATCTGAGAACAGAGTTTTTAGCAGGGCCTCTTGAGAGAGGACAAAGTGTAATGGTTTACAACTAAAAGAGGGTAGATTCCAACCACATATCTGGAAGAAGTATTTAGATATGAGGGTGGTAAAACTCTGGGACAGGTTTCCCAGAGAAGTGGTAGATGCCTCCATCCCTGGAAACATTCAGGTTTGGGTTGGTTTGAGTTCTGAGCAGCCTGATCTAGTTGAAGATGCCCCTGCCTGTTGCATGGGCTTGGAGTAAATGAACTTTAAATGTTCCTTCCAATCAAAACTATTCCATGATTCTGTAAAAATCTTGTAGCATTTCAGTGAATTGTATTCTAGAGAAACAGATGCAAATGTCTGGATTTTCCCAATTTCTTCAGGTGGAAAGATTTTGAATACAGAAATCCAAGCTTCTGGAAGCCCTCTTGTGTTCAAAAGAGTTGACACTACATCTATGAGGGTGCCTTAAATACCATGATTCAGGTAATAATGTATAATTTTCTTAATTTCTGACAAAAAGGAACACTCTTAAGATATCATTTTTCAATAAGCTAAAAAAAAAACCAAAACACCCTTAAGATTAAAAGATAGTAATAAAGGAATTAGCGAAAATTTATTTTTTTAGTTATTACAGATTATATCTGACATTCACTAAAAATCTGCACAGAGTCTGCTGTACTAATATCAATATGCAAAATTTCATTTCTGTCCTGTCCTATTTTCTCTTGAACTACAATGACAGGTAAAATGAAATGTGTATTTAAATATTTAAACACATAAGAAATATAAGACTTATTTATCTTCCTAACGATAAATGTGACTTCCCCACCCCAAAGTCTTCAAAAACCTCTCCAGTCACAGTGTTTCAAGGATGATGGAGAGTTGCCTCATGACATCAGCACTACTGGATCCCTCTCATCTGGTCCCATGGACACACATATGTCTGACAAGCCTCGGTGGTCCCTAATGCTATCCCTTCCATTCCTGAAGTTTCAGGCAGCATCTCCATATCCCTCCTGGGTTATACATCTTGGTCATGAGGTCAGGAATCATGACACGTAATCCCATCTGAATGCCCCATCCCAGTCCTCTTCTAAATGGGGTGATGGTGTGGGAAAACACAGGGGTTTATGACCTGCCCTTAAATTATCAGGTGTTGCACAGAACCACCTGCTTCAGCACTGACTGTAACAGTGGCTTGACTGGATAAGACAGTATCATTAGACAACAGTAAGAATACAGGGTCATATTAGAAGAAAAGCAAATCTCACTTTAAGTGATTGAAATGCTATTAACAGTTCAGAAGAACCCAGTTAATTATTAAACAAACAAAAAAAAGTCCTTTAAAATTCAGCCTCCTTCACTGATGTTTCACATCCCATTAGAGTACTCAAACATATGAAATAAAATAAAATAAAAATAAAAATATCCATTGTTGCTAAAAATACTTAGTCATCTAAATTTCAAGACCAAAATGCACTCTAGAGAATTTAGATTTTTCATACATCACCCAATTAAATTCCAAACTAGGAACTTTTCTACTCTTATTGGAATAAATTACGCTGTCTACATTTTACCCTCCCCACATCTGATTAAAGATCATATCCCTGGAGAACAAGAACTGCTAAATCATCGTAATGCTTCATTGGGTATTCTTTATAATACCAACTGAATGTGAACATTTAATTAATTTGATTTTTTTCATCTGATGCAGTTGTCTTTGCCATGCTTTGCTAAGCCATCAACTGATCCTGTTTCACAGTGCATTCTTATCTTCAGTCATACTGGTTAGGTCCAGATTTTGTACATCCTGCACCATACTAATTTTCTATTCCTCCTTCTTCTTAATTTGTACCATCTTCTGTGTCAATAACAGCATTAATAACAGTACAAACCTGCTTTGAGAAGGAGTCTGGACTACATGACCTGCAGAAGCCATCCTAATCTACTTTTTTTCCCCCACTAATGGGGCTGGAAACACCATATAAACACCACTCGCTAATTTGTGGTCACACAAATTTAATGCAGCTTTTCACTAATTAAATCACAGCTGTATCTAGGTAGATAAAGGCTGTAGGTAACACTAAACCATTCACTGACCTGTGGGCCACAGACTTTCCCTGCAGACTAAATACCATATAATAATTTAAGTAAACTGCCATAATACTGTGTAAGACTATTTATATGATTTTTAAAAACACTAGTATGGCCAAATCCTAACAATATAATAATATAGAAGAATAGCATTCACAGGAACTAAGGGAAATTTGAGAAGGATAATCTGTCCAAGTAAAGAAACATGTCAGAAGAGAAAAAACAGACACACAAAAAAGAAAGTGCAACCAAAACAAAGAACAGATCAACCTGTAAATTTTGAAAGTTCTTAAAGTCAGCAAATTAAAATACTTACATAAAAGGCCAGTTGAAGTTTGAGTTCAAAAGTTTTTAGATCTGGACAATGTGATTACCCACTGGATTAAAATTTATTTTCAATACACACCATAAAAAGAGCTTCAAGAATACCTTTAATGTACCATTTTACACACCAACACTAAAAACCACTTTACACACCAACTAAAAACATCAACTCTGTTGATGATAATAGATATGATTGTCTTCTTCAATCTGTTTTTTTTCCCCATCTATTCTCCAAAAAACAACTGGGACAGAACATGTTGAGAATGGCTCTATGGAAAGGCCAGGGAATGTGATCTGGCCCTTTGCAGATTGCATCAGCTGATTCAGAAATGCTCCTATTTGCAGTCAGTGGCAGGGCCGGAACAGGACCTGTATTTCATCACCTACACTACACTAAACACCACATCACCACAGAGAACTTCCTTTAAGTATTAAAATATTGTAAGTGCTCCTTTACAGGATTCTTGCTCTGATTTGGAATTTTCAAAGCCTACCTCCACCTTTGACCATTCATATGAAAACAGATTGAGTAATTTGTTCTGTTTTGTTCAACTTAAAAGTCTCAATTTGACCCACGCACTTCAAAGTGACACATCAGAACACTTGTACAGCATTGGTATCTGTAATCAGGCAATAGAATGCTTGCTAAAACTCACTGTTGCAAGTGCTATAAACATCCTAAGACAAGTTCAGCTTTTGGTGTTACTTTTATTTACCAATAAACAATTACACGGCATTCACTGCAATTGTTATCAGTCATGCATTTGATATTACTAGGAAATATCCTGAAGCAAGAAATTTTCCATTAAACTGATGAATCACTAGCTTTAGGGCTGAATTCTGATCTTTGACATGGCATAAACTCAGCTTCCATGGGGAAACTTCAAGCACTGCTCCTTTGTGCAAATTTGCCTTCAAGGTAGGATTCTCCATGTTAAGAACATTCTCATCTTTTTTAGGACATTGGCACCTGCAGTTATCACTCTTGCCATTATTATTTCATAACTCAGTTTCACAGGTAGGACATAGCTTTGGGGCAGTCATTTATTTCATTATCATGTATTTTTCATTTCAAGCTCGAACATATATTCATTTGGGAGAAGGGAAGACTTGCACAAATTTGAATAAAGGAATATAAACCTGATGCCTACGTTTTTAATCATAATACTAAAAAAAAAAAAAGGAAAAAAATCAAAAGGGAAAAAAAAAGCAGAAACCCTTGCTTCCTGTGGCAATAGATCATTATAACTGCAATAGGAAGCTCAAAGGAATGCCTTTTTTTCCCCATGGGCTGTACTCAAGCTTACCTGTAAGACCTTGAAATGGAAAGACTTGACATGTTTCCCAGTGATACTTGGTAAAAGAAACACATTCTCTTTTAAACAATGCAAAAAGTCTTTTTACTAAAGAAGACAACATCAATCATGCCCTCAACTATCAGATCCAATGATTTCCAAAGAATGGCATCCAAGCCACCCTGTTAGATAACACAGGATTCCTGATCTAAGAGAGAAATGTGCACAGCAAGAACACTTGAATTTTCCTAAAAGATCCGGAAGTCAAAATACCATATTACTAAAATTAGTAAATTCTCTTGTATATAAAGAATAATGAACAACAGATGAAAGACAAAAACATAAAAAATATGGTTTTCCTGCTTACTCACTCCTCCCCATGTACGAAAAATAAAACACTGTGTGCTGTATTATGACAGAATTCATTTCTATAACAGAACCTTCACTACAGCAAGAAGTGTGTATTTTGGCCACAAGTATTCTTTTTATTATACACTGCAATGCACAAGAAGCAACTCCCTGAAGTACAAGTAAATTGCTGTATTAAAAAAAAAAAAAAGGGTCTACCTTTTTATGGCACTTCATTTTAAAACATGTTAATTCAAATTAAACTTTTCCAATATATGTACCAAAGTAAGTATGTTCTTTGCTACCTAGTAACTTTGCTACCTATAATAACTTATAAGAGGAACATCTATGAATATATTGCATATTTGAGAAGCACAGGAAAGAGGCTTGGAATACTCTCAGGAAACAAAAAGTACAACAACTAGGAAGTTCTTTCGAAAATGGAATGAGTTAGGGAGTCTGTGTAAATCTACAAAATTTTTCCTCCTCATTTCATAAAACATTGGGTTTGTTATAGACTTAATTATTTATTCCAAGCAATACATTCCACTACCAAAAGATATAGGTTAATATTCTAGATATATATGTAATAAAAATTAGAATATAGTTGAAAATATGACATTTACTACAGATTTTGTTCTAATGAAACTTGTCTAAAGTTATCAAAATACTCCCTGAACAGGTCTATCAACAGTCCTACTCTGACAGTCTTTCATAATGAAAGACATAATTTATACTAGCACAAATTTATTTCCCTCTTATGGTTTAGGTAAGTCTAAGAGCAAACTACCCTGTCAAAATATTTCCTCTGTCTGCATCAAAAAACAGGCTAGAATAAGGCATTTGTGTGTGCAGCTAATACCCATTACAGTAAGAATCCAAACCAAACAAAAACTCAATAGGATCCATGCCATATTGCTAAGAATCAAAGTAACTGGGACAGTTGCAGCCCAAGTTCTCAAAGAGTTCAAATCCAAAATATCTCCATGAAGCACCACTCAATTAGTATTTCAATCTATTTACAAATTTACTCATTAGCCCATTTCAGTATCATAATTCTCCAAGAATGTACAAAATTTTTTCTAGAACAAGTGATAAATTATGTTTTCCAGTGAAATTTTCACATGCCTAACTCTACCACATACCATCAAAAGATGTGACAAACAGAAAATATGAGAACTAGGTATTTAGATCCATGTAAATATTACTTAATCTGATACATGCAACACCTTGGCCAGGTTAAAAACCTTGGTAGTTCAGACAGAGAAGAAAGTAAATCTAAAAGTAGCTGCAACTTACACACATGAAGAATAGCAGTCATAAAAATAAGCTCTAAACATATATGTTGTATGTACAACACCTACTTGTTGGCACCTTCTTGCAGGGGTGTGCAAATCACAGTTATTGTGGAGTTATCTATCTAGATTTTCCAATCGCTGTGACATAGACTTTGCCCGCTTATCATAAATGAGAATAGCTGGAGCAAATCTTTTATGACTTATCTAAAATATTTCTTCAGTATCGAAGCAGGAAAGGACAAAGCAACGATGAAAAGAAACACAACACATCATAGTTATGACTGTAATGTCAAACCATATTGGTTGTCATGCAATGAAAGCAGAGGGAATAAGAGACCTGAGGGAGCTAGGGAAGTTAGCTGGTTACTCTTGCTAGGCTGCCCTATTGCAAAAGGAGCCTACATCCTCTACAGCTTAGCACTTAAGCCCATTCTAAATTATTTGAGATAAATTTCCTATTGGAAGTGCTTGTCCTTCACTGTCTATGAAACACTGAAAAGTCAGTAGCTTTAGCTCGGGAGAAACCTGATGCTTTGAAATCCACCATTAGCTAAACCCAGATGGTAAGACTGATTTGGTTATTTGCATGCTTGCATCCAGACACAGTGAAAGCACTGAGATAGAGCTACTCTTACACATGCAGATAAAAGGGAGCTTCCTAAAAGTTCTATCAGAAGCAGGTTTAAAAGCCTTGAAAAGCCAGAGGAAATCTGTATCTGTTGGATGACATGCAAAAGCAGTCACTGTCCCAGCTTTCCGTGTAGTGTCAGGGCCAGCCATTACACTCAGTTTCAATTTTTAATCCAGCAACTGGCAGCTGCTGGACTTGCAGAAACCTGGCATCACCCTTTCAGTCTCTAGAAATCTTTTTATACCTGTCTCCTTTGAGACTTGATCACTGGAGTCCCCCATCTGCCCTGCCTCAGTTCCAGACACTCCTCCAAACTGACCACACTCAGGTGCCATCTCCCCCTCAAGGGCTCTACCTGACCCAACACGCAGCTCCTGAAACACTGGGTTACAGAGGAAACTTTTCTTTTTTCTGATGTCCGTCTATAAAATACATAAAATATCAAACTAGAATAAAATAAATAAATCAGCCATTTTTCAATGTATGTTATAAGGCAAAAAGCCAGGAAACTCCTGAATTCTTGTGGCTGGAGGAAAACAAAAAACAAACCAGCATTTCTTTGATCAAATCTACAGTAGGTTCAGACTTGTTTGCAAGTAGACCTGGGATAATTCATTAACAGAATTCTCTTTATTAAATTAATCATAGGTGCACATATAAGCTGATTTTGCAACCTTGATACCATGAAGTAGTAGAAAAGGCAAGACTTGTGTGAGGGTAAAAGCAGAGACTCAATAAACTTCTATAATCACTGTCAGTGCCTCTAAACCTCCAAGTCTCTTCTTGGGAAGAAGCAAATCCACAAGGAACATGCCATTCTGGTCTCTGCTTACTTCTGCCCAATACCTATTCATAACTTCCTATTAAAAAAAAAAAAAAAGTTTGAGGGGTGGAAATTATTTTGTTTTCTAAAATGTTTGTTAAAACACACCATGATTTTTCTGAAGAATTTACATTCAAAACTAACAAGGCTTTCTAATTCTTTCAACAGTTTTCAATTTGATGTAGATTTCTTTTCATCAGTATTTATAAAACCTCAACCTGATAGCTACATTTATGCTGCAGTTTAACTCAAAGAGAGCTAATATTTCACAAATTATTCCAAAATAACAAGGCACCACTGAATTAGGAAAAATTCCTAAACCATATGGCACAGACAGCTTATCGGTTTTAAGATTTCTTCCTTCTTTATTATAAGTAACAAAAAACGTATTTGTTTTAAAATCAACCATAGGCATGCTCCAGATTTTTGCCTCTAGTGGAATCTGCACATTGACTCCTAGTCACATTGTGAGTCCACACTTTGTGCAGATACTTACTGCCCAAAGGGACCCATAATTTCACAGTAATTCAGTAAAATAAAATAAAAGGTGCTGCTATCACTTAGTACATGGTCAATAACTGCACAAGGAGCACAGCCCTGTTAGTTATGACTGCAAACCAATATGAGACTGCATGAAGGAAATGTCTAATGAATCAGTTTTGCTAACTAGGGACACATCTCTTGCCAGGAGATGCAATTGTCTGCTCCCAATTCAAACCTAGGGACTACAGGGAAACTGCAGACTTCCAATGATGTGAGGCTGGTTTCATGTTAGAGACATTTTTTACTTGTAACACTTACTTCTTTCCATCAAATCATTGAAAAAATTCAATCTTCATTTCCTTAGGCTGTTTTATCTTGTGCAGGAAAAAGTTTATAAAACCATGATAAGAAATTACACTAAAAATTTTGGAAAAGGAGCAAGATGCAAGGAGGAGATGAGAGAAACATTAAGGAAAGAATTTGGGATAAAAGAAAATTAGGCAACTGAGCAATTCAGTGCATGGTGGAGTTGTGGATTATTTGAACACAAGGAAACAGAAAAAAAAAAAATTAGGAAGAATCTGTAAACAAGATATGGAAAAACTGGAAATAAAATGGAGACCAATATAAAGAAGAGGGAAGAATTGAGCAGTGAAGCAAAATTACTATAAATAAGGTAGGGGTACAAAGGACAAGATGAAAAAACAGGAAAAGCAATATGAGAACTAATGAGAAAGAGCAGCTTAATGTGGGACTACTCAGTTGTCCAATATAAGCACTGCAGCATTTGTCCAAATACAACAAGCTGTTGACACCTGCAAATTAAAGTGCACAAACAGGCTGCAATATATCAAACTGAAAGGGTTCTTGGGAAAAGGAAAATGGATGAAAACCTGGGAGACCTGTATTAAATTACAAGTTTGGCCATTATCTTCCTACGAGATGTAAAAAATGGGAATACAATACCTCCTACCTTGTTGTGAGGATAAAACTCATTAATTATCATCAAGTGCTCACACATTATATAGAGCACTGGGGGGGAGGGGGAAATAAGCAAGCAGAATATAATTGCTGTTGTAGGATAAAGAGTACAAAAGGTCTATTACTGATTGATGGACTACGGGGTTACAAATTGATCGTTTTATCTGAGAGACTGAGAAATCCAAAGGCCAGAGAATGATTGGCCTCCACATGCTCTTTTATTTTTTTTAGTACAAGCAAACCCAGTCATTAGATTTGAAAAGGCCCATCATGACAGCAGATGAAAAATGAGAGAAGGATCTACTGAATGTGGTATGGAAACGGGAAGAAGGAAAGCAAATGGTACTGCAGCGTGTAAACATACACCACAGAAATACGCAGACTTTAAGAGGATTGCTCTTCTGAAAAAGCTGTAATATTCAAAGGATGAGTGGAGACAAATAAAAACTGTCAGGCCAGAACTTTGAGATTAATTTCTTCTAATTCTTCAACATCCAAAAGTTAAGATCTAGAAGGATCTGTTATAGGAACCTGGTCAACACAGAGGAACACACACCTAGAACTGATTTAGTTCAGATGACCTTAGACATCTGTCTCAAAACAAACTGAACAGCTTTCTAGAGATACTCACAGAGATTAGTTTAGATGTCTAATTTAAATAAATTAATTTCTGCTACTAATTATTCTTGATTGTACTCAAAGATAAATACAATATCATTTCCTGTGAATAAATGAAGGCTCACAGCATGGAAGAGGAAAGAAAGTCTGGACTTCCTAGAGACAGAAAGAAATGGATTGCAAACACAGTTTTACCAACCAGTGCTTCAGAGATGATTCTATTAAAATTTCTCAATATTGAAAGAAAAAAATCTGTCTCAAGCATTTTTTTTTTTTTTCAGGCAGGAAGAGGGAAGAAGAGTCTGTGGTGTTTGCATACATAGCTGAGATCTGGATGAAGGTCTTCTCAAAAAAAAACCCACTATCACTAAAAAAGACAATTGTATCCTTATCACTCCTTGACAATAAACATTATTATAAACTTCATTCTAATAGTTCAAAAGGACATATAAAGAAATTAAAACTGAAACAGAAATAAAACAGAATATATGGTCTAACAAAATTTTTTTTAGGGTGGGTGTGTGTGCACTTTTTTTCTTGAAAGGAAAAGAATATCCGGAAAAAAATGATAAAAAACAAAGACAATAAACTCTGAAATAGTATTTCCTTTCCTGGCTTGCCTAACAGATTTGGATTTAGGTTGTAGAAGTGGTAATCTCAAGACCTTTCCCAGTACTACTCAATCATAACAGATACATCACAGTCTCTTATTTCACACCACAGTCTACCATCACTATCTGGTATATTTAGATTAAAAATCCAATATTTAAGCTTCAAAATTCTGTTTCCAGAGAAAATTAGCATCTGCCATCCCAGTGAATTTAATGAGAACAGAACAATATATTTCAAATTAGGTTACTACTAATGAATTTTACTTAAATCATGCAAACTTTAAAACCCAGGACAGTAGTTTGTTGTATCTTAAATCAAGTACTCATATCTCTATACAACCATATGAAAAAGTTCTGCTTGATGATCTATGTACCTTAATTGCCTTACAGCAGAAGCATCAATTACAATAGTGATGCCATCAATCTCTAAAGTACACTTGATTAAAAAGTGCAAATGAAGCACGCTGGCAATTTTGATTAATACATTTACAACATTTTTCTATGGTTTTATAAATAAAATCTACAATGAAGACAAGCAGTTGTATTATCTCCAGTGAAGGTGAGGATAACTTGTATTGCCTTTTTAACAATTAACGGCAGATAGGAGACTTCAAACCTTTTAAAGTAAGAGTTTTAGTAAATCAGGAATTGAAGTATCATACATTTACTCTAAATCTTGTGATTGGATTTTCAATTTTCCCAAATCTTATTACAGTCACATAATGATCACAAAGTGAATGAAAATAATTATTTAGTAACATTTCACATCTTCTTTCTCCTCATATAAAAATTTTATTATGAAGAACACAGAACAATATAATATGATCTTGGAAAATAAGGCCAGGAAATGGTTCCTTCAGAGTAAAGTCAATTATTTACATTTATCATGTTGATTCACCAATCCTACAATTATGATTTTATTACATTTCAAAAAGTGAATTATACTGCTGTCAGGATCTTCATTCTCCAGCACATTTTCTGCCTAACCAGTAATTCAAACTGTATGAGAGGAGACAGACTTTGAGAATTAGAACATAAAATATTGCCTGGCTCTTGAGGAAACTTTTGAAGACATTTTAAGTTTTTTGCTTTTTTGCTTCTGCCAAATCTTTAAATTATCATCTTAGAGTTTCATTAATATTTTCAATCCCCTAATTTTCTGAGATTACAGGCAATGTAATTAAATGAAACATATTACTTACATCATTCTGATCGTCTTTTGCATTGTAATAGATTATATCATTATTCTGTAAGAGAAAGAAAAGTAATTCTGTTAGTTTGAAAAAGAAAATAAATTTATGTAGCAATAATCTCTACTATTGTAAGATAGATTTTGAAATAAACCCACAGTTCTTTATGTATTCTCTTTGAAACATGACAGACTTTGATCTTTGCTTTCTCTCTGTTGCATGCACAATTTCCCATGCTCAGGCTTAACTTCATTAATTTAATGGTTCTTCTATGGGAGGATACATAAGTCGCTCAAAACACAGCTAGAAAAGTACAGATAACATTGGACAAACTCCAGAGCTCATAAAAGGCTTCCATAAGCTGTTTCTGTCACAGACATGTGACTTTCACTGTGCAATTAGGGGATTTATGCACCATGACATCCAGCAGGCAATAGATACACCGAGGTACAGGCTTTGCTTAGTGGAGTAAGTATTTGCTGCACACATGTTTATTGTTTTATTCACCTCCCACTGTGAAAATAAAATCTGTGAAAATACATCACAGGAGAGTCTGGCTGTTGGAGTGTAGAGCAGATCCTGGCAGCTCTGTGGAAACACTGTACCATGTAATTCAAGCAAAGCAAAGAAGGAGAAGGTTGCTAGTTGCCATTCCAAAATCAGTCAGAAGTTCCATTCAGTGTTAACTTCTACAGGAGTTTGAAAATTGAGGTATGTCCTATGGAATACAGTTTTGTTTTCTGTTTAAACATTGTTGAACCATTCAAGAGCCTTGAAGACTTAGAATCACTGGAGCAGCTTTCCACCAAATAGAATTTCTACAATGTGCCCAAAGCTTTTTGAATAAAACCAATCAATTTTATGTGCAATTCTGTATGAAATAGAGACATGTATGAACACAGTATTTTTAAGTACCATTATAGATTTTGAATAAAGAAAAGGAGAAGTTACATTTCTTCATATCCAGCAGTGTGCTTAAAGTAGGTGATTGCTGTTGACCTCCAAAAATTGTCTCTTTTTTTTTTTCAGTTGTTTATGGTAATACCTTTTATGTATCTAAATAAAAAGTTGAACACAAAGTGTTCTCCTTTATAAATAACAACAGGAAAGAATGCTTTCAGTAATCAGTTTTCAAGTGGGTAAGCCAACGACAATTTTTACTTTCACTAAAGAAGTATGACATGTATTACAAGGTAATGCAGTTCATCTATACAAACCATAATTTTACTCATTCTGTAAACAATGATATCATTTATTCTCCTTTGTGACCTTTTAGGGAGTCAAACATGAAATATATTACAGATCAGCTAAATGCCATTTTGAGGTAAATGCTATTAACACAAACTCATCCTTTTCCCTCAAAATGAACTTTTTTGCTTTTCCATCAAGACACTCTTCTATCCATAGGACAGTTGGTTTTGTATTGGTATCTGGACAACAAAGATAGATCTCAAGGCAGTACAGACACAGGAGGAAATTCTTTTCATCATTAAAGACTGAAGCTAATTGTTTATTCACTTGATTGTTGTAAAGAAAAGACCATAAAATGCTTGTGGAAGTCTCTGAGTAAGTCAGGGCAAAAGATTCTATTTTCTTTGGTTCCTCTTCACTTTGTAAATAGTTATGTACAAAATAACTGCTCTGTAAAAAATGTGATTGGTTCAAAAGCCCCTCTGATTCTTTAGGAGGCAACATTTGAAACTGCAAAGGATCCAGCTCTGACTGATACTAGCTAGAAATGTTAACACAAGTGTTTTCACCACAAGGTCATCTGTTTAGTTTAAAAAAAAAAAAAAAAGAAATTAATTAAAAAAAAAATTGTTCATCACAAATCCTTATGTCAGGTTGTATTAGAGCAGTTACCTCACAGTCTCATCCCTAGAAGGTTTTTGTCAGTAAAAATGAGAGCAGGAAAAGCAATACAGACATAATTAACTGTTTTGGTTTACTGCTTTCGTTTTTTAAAGGAACGCTTTCATGAAACACAATTTCTATTAGGCCCTCTCTTGTATTGACTCTCATCTAGATATGAGTTTATTTCCTGAGCCCCTCTCCACTGCTCTTGTTTACTTGTCATCAAATCATTATTGTATAGGATTTTTAACACAGTCATCAATAGACACAACTCTCTTTATCTACTTAAACAAAATGATTCTTTGTTTTCACAATTATATTTTCTTTGTCTTTTATGGTTTTTTTATTTGTTTAAATTTCTCAAAGCTGGCATAGCTTTACTGTCTATCTCTACTGGACTGAACAGTATTTTTAAAATCACCTATTAGAATTATGTTTCAGGAACATGATAAATTTACAAGTTAATGAAAATAAACACTCCCTGCCCAAATGACTTAGATATTTTTTGTGAGGCTATTCATATCTTGTAGTCCATTACCCTCCCTGGAAATATTACCTATACAATGCATAAACTGACACTGACATTGGACATATCTCACTACTCTTAATATAGAAAATATGAGATAGCCAGTGCTACAACACACTGAATGCTGTACGGGTCACAAATTAGATTAATGGATCACTCAGATCTTTAGGGGACAATTTTTCATAATTTAACCACTTCTAGTTGACAAGAACAAATTGCTTTGTTGCTGACTCTCAAGTGAGTAGTTTAGTTATTTATTAACTTCTTGACAAAAGGAATTTTAATCTTCCCACTGTTGTACACTTTTGCCACCAAGTAATATTGCAAACTTGGTCAGCAAACCGTAGGTACAGTGTAAATATCCTAGATATTTATTTTTGTTCTTTATCCAGTAATGCTGTGAGCGAGAGGGGGTAAAGACTCACTGCTTCTTCTGTTCACCACTGAAGGGATTTGGTAAGACAGTCCTGAAGTTAAATGAATGAAAGAAAGACTTTAGGAGACCACATGCATAAATAAAAAATTTTGTGTAGTATCAGCATATGATTGTAAAAAATCTCTGCAGTTGGGAAGGTGAAGGGTAGTTTTCAACATCTTTAATTCCCCTTTCAAAGCAAAAAGGTTTAGTATCTGAGAAAGACATAGGCAAGCCATATAAAAATTACACTAAGGACCAGGTCATAAATGTTTTATTTTTGACTCTTACTATTTTATTTTCTATCATAATTTTTCTTCCACACTTTCATTGGTAGTATTATCTGCTGAAGTGAGATTATTCCACTATCTTTACATTGTTTTTCATTTCATTACTTCTCTGTTTTCCAGCTCAGGGTAGAAAACAAGTCCAATGGGAAACATTACATATTGGGTAATATTAATAAGTTCTTAAATTTCAACACACAAAATCCAAAGTCGATGATCTTTATAATCTCTGTGTCTAGAGATTTAAAGAGACATGTAGAAGAAAAGCATGGGAAAACATCATCTTTCAGAGTATCTGCAGATGAAATTTGAGCTCACACCAAGACTAACTTACCCTCGGATTTTGCTTCTCTACAGAGCAAGTTTACAGACACAGTCCATTGACTTAACAAATAAATGCCTAAACTCAACTCAGGATTACATGAATGCAGCTGAAGCTGGCTTTTCATCTCATGAAATAATGCTTTTTTCAATCAAGGTCTTTCAAGAACAACGAGAAGGGATCACATTGCAACAGGACGTTGGACACTACAGATAATTATGTACAGCAAAAATTGTAGTAGTATATTTATGCCATTTTGCTGGTTAGAGATATACATCCTCCTTTACCAAGTGCCAGAATGAAAGCTCCTGGTCATGCCTGTCATGTAGTGGTGTATGCGGGAAAACCTCCTCTCTTAACCTTATGCTAGAATTCCAAGAACTTTTCATGACATACGTGTTCCACCAACTAGTCTAAAGATTGTTTTTTGAAGTCTTTTTCAACAAACATCCAATGCAGTCTGTTCAGAAACATTGCTTTCACTGAAGCTGTGGTAAAGATTACATAAACGCTCAGGTCTATCCATGGGCTTCCTAGAGGCTCTGCTGAACCCAGGTCCTGAGATGCAGCCTAAAATGGGGTTATGCCTACAGGGGAGATTGGCCTAAAGTGAATTCTAGAACTTTATGAGACTCTATAATGAACTACAAGAAAATAAATAGATTATTTAAAAAAAAAATAAAGAAAGGGTGAGGAAAAGGAAAAAAGGTTTTCTTCAGCTTTTTATATCATAAGAAATTAATATAATGTATTAATTTTGACATATATCACAATTATCCTTTTTCCCTAAAAGATGCATTTCCAAAACAATTGTAGATAAAATGTGGAAGTAAAAAAAATTCACTTTTAGCCATTACAGAGATGCTAGAAGATAATGAGCTCCCTCAGAAAAGAAAACAGAGGAGCATTTGTTAAAGGTCTCCAAAATTCAAAGATTTTATTCAGGAAACCCCTGGAGGCAAACCTAAAATTAGTGTAGCAGATTATATTGCAAATATATATTACCGCATAATTAGTAGTTCATGTTTTAAAATCTGAAATTACAGCCAAATATGTTTATTTGGATTTTGTTTTAAAACAAGATGCTTCCCATGACTTCTAAGTATTTACCCAAGAAGTGCTAAAGCACCCAAAGTGAGGCAATGTATAAAAACTGCTCTATATTGCAGGTAATCTGCAAGTAGTGAGGATTCTTTTAGTTTGCAGGTAAGAGGTAGAGAAAGAAATTAAAATCTGAGAAAAACCAAACCATGCTGCAAACACAAGTCTGATCTTGACTCTTCAGTTTACAAATAAATTCTTGGAATTATAGATACAAATTTGGAGAATATTTTAAAATCATATTAATCCCACACACTTGGAAAACACAGTCACATTAGTAAAAGAACTGGTAGTCCTTTTGCGTAGCATGAAGCAATTAAAATATTAATAATACTGGTCCATTTCACTCTTTATAGGCAGACCAAGGGAAATTAGTGTAAATGCCTACAAATGCTAAAAAGGCATTTCATTAAGTGTTGGCAAAATATCCACCTTAATTAAAAAAAAAAAAAAATTCCTTGTATCCCCTTAAAGGATAAAGAAGTGTATTAAAAAAACTTCACTCTAATACCTTGGGGGTAATTAAGGTTTAAACCTATCCTAATAAATCCTATGACAAATAATCCAGGCAGTTTTAGTTTAATCCTTTATACAGCCTGACATGCAGTTTAAGGGACAATTAGACCTTTAAGAAAAGAAAGCTAAATATGGCCTATCACACATAAAAATATTACATTTATCTTTAAAGAGGATAACATTAGGGAATAAAAGCTTGCAAACATGGAAAAATAATGAAAGCGTCAACTACTACCATCTCTTTTGTTACAGCTTTGTGATTTTATGTAAGTGAAATTACACATATAAAATAAGGGGATTAGCAGCTAATAGCTTTTTTTTCACTTCAGTATCCGTGTGCAAAAATATTGATTTATCACTTGTCTTTAAAGTGAACAAAATTTCAGGCAGTATAGTAAACCAGTTGTAATTATAATTACAGTGTATGCATGCAATTACACTGCCTGAACATGGGCTGTAAGAAACCAGTTAGAAAGTGCATTTAAAACATGATCTTGAAACTGGACATAGAAACAAGATATTTTAAAAATCAAACTATTAAAAAAATTGAACAGTGAAATAACAATCAAGAAATATGTACTATATTACCCATAATATGGACAAATGAGTCACTTGGGTGAAACGTTTTTCCCCCAAACATAATTTGATTAAATACTGCTTTGTCAGAATATTAAATTTCATACACTAATTAAAACCTTCCAGGTCTGCACTATAATTTATGACAAGCCTTTTTTATCAGATTCATGTAAAGGGTTTTTTCCCAAGATTCCACTGAGACTAATAACTGAAATGAAAAGTTGAAGGTAAAGATTACAGCAAATAACATAAAGGGGAATTAAAGGTGCTGTACACTCTTAGTCATAGAATATCCTTTCCTTTAAATGGTGAGAAAGATCAACTTTATCAGCATTCATCTACAGGTTATTCCTTCTCTGAAATTATCAATCCGTAAACCTTCAAATTTATAGACAGTTTTCATGAGGTGGTCACTTGACCATTCACAGATGCATCAGAGTGATAAATAAAATGAGTAATTTATCAATTATCTGAGTGCTTGACAGCGGGACTAAAACATACAAGCCTAATAATAGGGCTTATATAAGGCATCTGTATAAACAGAGAAGTGTAATGCACACATGCAGAATCCAGATAAAAATACACTCTATGAAAGATATACTTTCAAGCCCTTGACATCGATTCTGAGGAATTTTGATCTGAATCTGGATCCAAAGACAGCAGTGCCGATGGTGGTCAGATTTTAGATATCTGAGTTAAAAACTAAGATCTTCAAAGAGTTCATTGAAGTCTAAACTTAGAAGAATCTAAAACTTTGGAAATATCTGAGATTCCAACATAAATCTCTAGGTATCTGACATCCCACATGCCCCAGGCTAGGCTCTGCCAACTCATCAGCTCTGTGACCAGGGCAGGTCTCAGCTTACTCTGTGCACAGTGACTGTGTGTGCAAAATGGTGCTGCCACCCAGCCACTGCTTGCTCCACTCACTGGCCTGACCTTCTCAGCGACACCTTTCCTCGTGTCCCCCTGCTCCCTGTGACAATATCTGATTACATGCTGAATTTAACCTTGCTTGATTTAATTTGTCCCGTGCAAATTATAATTAATAAAGCTGAGTAAGAAGTTTTTTATATACATTCAAATCTCAAGAGGAAACCGTGCTATTTTTCACAGGATACAGTAAGTAGGATTTTTTATTCTTTTGCCTCAGTGTCCATATTATGCTACATTATAGATTTACTTAGAAAAAAGGGAAGTAGTGAAGAGTATTAAGGTTACCTGCATAACCTCAAAAAGAAGGGTAACAAACACTAGAAAGAGTACTTATGCCTTCAGATCTCTGGAATTCATCGTAGAAACTCTCAAGAATAGGCAACATTTCTCCATGTCAAACAAAATTCCCCAATTTGGAGGCATTTGTCACTGTAAGAATAACTGTTAGAAACTGCCACTGGACTACTTAAGCTGCCAGGATGATACCTAACTTCATAAAAAAAGTTAAGAATACATTTCAAGTACTAATTGCACTTTGACTGTAGAATTAAAAGTCAAAAGTAGTTGAATGTGTGAGGTTAAATGAAATAGAGCCCATAAGATGATGAGAAATACAAGTCAGACAAACACACACCCAAATCAAAATCTACAGAGCTCTCTGTTCTGAAGGAATACAGCATACCCCATGAACAATTTCTGCATAAAGACATCCTCTGGCTCAATGGTCTGTAGTCAAACAGAAACCTCTGTTCGACTTGCAGATAATTGTTAATATAACAATGGAATTTTGGCATTTTCCCTACTGGTAAGGATAGTCTATTTTTTTATGAATTGTTTTTAATTTTGGGGGCTTTTTAAAATTTAATTTTTTAGTGCAACTGGTGAACGAAACAAATCAAATGTGGCAAACAATTAAGCATCAAAGGCCAAATACTTCATGCAGGAATGAACACTTAGTGACTGAAAATTTAGTTGCAAAACCACATTGGTATTATTCTCTGGTATAGTTGCCGATATCACAGGCTGACTGTTGTTTTAGTTAGTCAAGCTGAAGAATTATCATCAAGAATGATATTTTGATCCCCAGTAAAACCTAGGATTTTAGGTACTTGCATGTGTCACAAATGACCAGGAAAGAAAATCATAAGGGGCCTCTTCTGGAGTTACCAAATTTAAAAGAACCAGCTACATATGTAAAGAGATAGAAATAACCATCCTCTCTATTCTTCCTCCAGTCCTCTAAGCCAAAAGCAAGGAAGACAGAGACAACGCTGAGAAACAAAAATATTTTAAATCCATTTTAATTTTGGTAAATAAATTCTTCCAAAAGGTCCAGGAAACTGCTAATTTCCTCATCACAGTAACTTCCTCAAAGTAAAAGCAACTGCAAATGACTTCTCTTTATAAGGCAAAATGCAAGTGATTACAAAGCAGATTTCCAGGTGGGAAAATGAAATTAATTTGTTAGCAGCTAATTAACCTCTCTATCACACTATCTGATCAGTTTAATTAAAGCAGCAAAGTATGTTTATTATAATTATTCAGCACTACTTTCTTTAGTTGATGAAAGAATATAAAAAAATATAAATAAAATAAAAAAGTCTAAATTGATTTGCATATTATCTAGATTGTAAATACTGCGACTAGTAGAGTACAGGTGCCTAGTTAAACAGTTTGGACATAATTTTGCTTTGGATTCACAAGAAATTGGCATTCTGAATTCATATTTAAGTAGGTGCTGGGATGTAATGAACCTCCTGCACTACCATAACCAAATATAGAAAATATGCCAGTCCTCCAACTCCAACAAATCTGCAAAAGACTTTGAAAAAAATTCTTTCTACCATTCAATAGGCAAACATTTAGTAGAATTTCTCCCCAAAATAAGTTGTGTACATTTGTTACATTGCCACTGTGCTCCATCCAATACAGCCAACAAATAAGACCATGTTTACCAATGCTGCAATCAGCTGTTACAAAAAGGAATCAAATTTTAGGCATATGACACTAAAATGGAGTAAAAACTCAAGAGGGTAGCTTCTTGGTGATCCATAAGAGTGGCTGAATTATGTATATTCCAAGGCTTATCTTCACAAAAAAAATCATATATCACAAGAAACATATTACACAAAGTCGCTGTAACTAAAGTCTAAGCAAAAATACCCAGATAACATTAATATATTTTAAGAATCTCACTGGAATAGAAAAATGTCAACATTTTGCATAATTTTCCTTAAACTGCATGAGCAGAGAGCCTTATACAGCTCTTTCTTTACTCTTTTGTCCGCAGATAAAAACTAAAATATAGGAAGATTTCTACAGGGTATTACAATACTGTGTAACACAGGAAAAATAGATTTTCACATATAAATTATGAAAGTATGATCCAAACTTTGGACCACGTTTTTCAATGATGAAATTGACCTGTAAAATTAATGATTTCTAATATATATTTTTTAAAAACTCTTTTCCTGTCTGGATCAATTCTTCATTGAGTTTATTGTCACTTCAAGTGTGTCCAGAAACTGCCCAAAAAACCAAAAACAATTCCTATAGCTCATTTTACACAATTTGCATTAATTTTAGGAAGAAACCCTAAGAAATCTCTCCATTTCCTCCTAAATGTGAAAAATGTAATGAATTTCAGAATATGTCAGGCCATGTTTTCTTTTCAGATTGCTTTGGCTTACCCACATAACAAATGTCTGGCATATTGACTGTTAATTGTTTTAATGGGCATCTTATAAACACAAATCTTTCTTAAGACTTTAATTTAAATCATTTTTCCCTATCTCTGAGAAAACAACTCTGGACAGCAGTTACCAGGCTCTAAGAATTATTCCAAGCTCACCTAATTAATAAAGAACAGAAGGAATCATAATTTAATTATTCAGCTTTGGCAGCTGTTTTGTGCACATCTTTCGCTCAATCACTGCAATAAAGCAAAGCTTCAGGAGCACACCTTATTTCAGGAGTAGTTCAGTGGCACAAGACAAGCCGGCAGCTGGAAAACATTTCTTTTACTATTTAATATGATGAAGACTTTTCCAGTTAATCACTACAAGCAAAAGGCTCACATCACAAATAATTAGAACAAAATTACTTTTCTTCTTAATTATTGATGTTACACTGGTATGCTGGAAGCCATGAACAAGAGAAATAGGATTTAAGAGTCGTTTCAACATCTTGCTATTATGTTTCTCATTCTCAATCTTAACAACTGCACTAAATGAAAAGAGGTTTGTGTTTCCTTACATAGATCACAACAAGGGTTTTTCACTCATCAGGTATTTGATGCTTATGCCACAAACTGCAAAGAAATACAAAGAAATCTTTGAAAGCGAGACTGGTGGCTGCTGGCTGTCAGTGGGATGGAGAGAACAGCAATCTCTCCTTGGGAACAGTCCTGGGCTTTAACAACTCAGAGAAGGAATCACCTAGTTATGGATTTGCACATCCTTCTAGTTCAAAAACTGCACACAATTCAAAAAGTATTTTAAATTTTATATAGATGAATCTTATTCTAGGCAAAGACTTATTGAAGTTCACAGCATTTTAGCATTCCCATCAGAATCTATGTTAACACGTGTAAGTTTGGGCCCTTACACTGTATTATTCACTTTCAAATTCTTTACAAATTAGCACTTCTTTGGAATTCATCTCTTTTTTAGAATTCGGGGTGGACAGACAGATATATCACAGAAGTATGAAGATGTGAAGAAAGAGCCAATGTGAGAAATTTTGAACAAGCAAAATAGCTCTCTCTTGCAAAAAAAATGAAATTAAGGCAGGTTTTTTTTTTTTTTAAAAAAAAGACAATCAGAAAGGCTCCTGCAAACCTAACCAAGAAGGCTACTGGAAAAAGAGATTAGCACTGGAAGATCACAGTGAAGAAGAGAGTATGAAGTAAATTGGAAAATATCTATTAAACTGATTTTAGTTTGAAGAAATGCATCATTTTGTTTCCCGAAATTTATGCTGTGTTGCTTGAGACTATTTCAGCTCAGCTCTCCACAGCACCATTGCACAGTACTACAGATGCGTGAACTGAGATTGCAGAAAGCACGAGAGGGCGAAACTACAAGTGTTTAAAAAGGGGTAATGGAAGATGGGAAACTTAGGCTGAAGAGGAAAGAAGGAATGCTGCAAAAAAGGGTGAAGTGTCTTGTCAAGGGTGATGCCATTCTCTGTTCACACTCAGAGAAGACACAGCAGTGAAAACTGAAGAGAAAAGCAGGAGACTATTGCAGCAAAGCAGTCATTCCAAACTTCTCCCATCAATGACCTCCTTGGTAACAGGCAAAATTTCCTGGGCCTATTTCCCCTCCCTTGCCTTGCCTTGCCTTGCCTTGCCTTGCCTTCCTTTAGTCCCTTCTCATTTTACACAGTTCACGTTACAAACTGCGATCCACCTGGCTGGGGATTGTTTTCTTTTGGTTTCACTTTAGGAAGTTTACTGAACTTGATGGCATGACAACTGTTACAGCTTCAAAAAACTATATGAGCAGAAGCCATCCTAACTTAGCTACTTTTTGCCTAGAAAAGCCCTCCAAAACTATTTCAGCAGGTATTGTACTACAAATACCTCCAAACACTTGTCCAGTGATCTAACACTGTATCAGCATTGTGCTAAACTATCCTTATGAGACCAGCAGTCTGTGTGTTATTTGGACACAGTGAACTGAAAATCACAGGTGTAAGTAAACCATGGATTCCTGCACTGAGTGAGCATTCATCAACCATGCAAATTGACTCCAAGGGCCAGGACTTCCTTCCTGCAGTAAGACACAAAGATGCTGTTCACACTGAATATAAAATATTCCTGGAGTTTAAAACACGAAAGAGGCAAAATTTCAAAAGTATGGGCATATTCTAGTTTAACCACTTGTGTTCTCAGACGATCCGAACCCACCAGCTTTAGTTCCTTGTAGACCTCCAAGAGACTCAGCTAAATGTGTGTTCCTGTACATAGACATGAATACACAAACACTATTAGATGATCTCTTTGAGCATGTATACATGTAGATACATGTATAAATACATGTGCAAGTATAAACACAGAGGAAAATTTATACAATTTATATGTGCATAAAAATAACTCCCACCCATTTAAGTAGGACCAGCACAATCTTAAAATTTGTCTGATTCTCAAATTATCACCTAAACGTTGTTTATAAACACTGAGCAATACAGAAAAGCATATCTAATATCTCAGAAATCTGTAAGCTTTAATCCATTATCTTGAAGTAAGAAAGAAGACTATTTGCTCTGTTTCATATTAAAACATTTAAAGCTTTTGAAAATACAATATTGCAGACCTCATGTACAAATAAAAGGATTTGATTAATTCAGTTGTATTTAGCTTAATATTTTCTTATCAATATAGAGATGACACGAGGAACTGAATGAATTGAGGACATTCTATTCTTGACAAGCATACACCAGCTCAATTAGATTAATGGATTTGCACTGCTCTACTCTTACCAGTACATGTAAGTCAGTGAACTGTTCCCGTGTCAGCAAAAACTACTGATGTGAATCTGTAAAGGAAATCCTGTGTTGTCCATGTCATAGTTATTTTTTCATAAAAGCAGCATTCATAGTTCACAATCATGGCATAATTCATAATATTGTAAATATTTTCACAGAAATAGAGGGAATTTTTTCCTACTGCTCTTGGTCGAATGTCTGAAGAATTTACTACTAAACTGATGGACTTTTCTTTCCAATTTTCAAGGTTAATTTATCTGTAAATGCTATGTATCTATTGCTATAAATAAAACTTGTTTTCTCTTGAACAATATTTCCTCTTGGCGGTTATTCTTGACACAGGATGCTTACTGATGTGCAACTGCATGACTTTTTAGGATAGAGCATGCTTTATTCTTCACAGAGAGTATGATGTCTGTGTTTCAAAATAAAACACAGATCAATCCTGAACACACTCTGCTTTCATCCATATCGTGCTCGTTACAGCTGCCCCCAAGACACCTAAGCAATGCCCAGACCCATTCTGTGGCACAGCATGCACAGGAACCATTCTCAAATGACTGTGCTGGCAGGTCTGCAGGAGGTAATACTCTGTCTGGCTTTCTACATGCCTCCAAGATCATCTCAACAGGTTTTGTATGCTCATATACTCTTACATGCCCCGATGTAATTAATGTAGACCCAAAACACAAGAGACCAAGAGAGACTGGAAGTATTTGGAATTAAATCTCCCATGTGGTGTGATCCCTGTATTAAGGAAAATAAGTCAAAGCAACTGCCAGCAGAAGAAATGGGTATCATCACTTGGGATTAATAAATATATTAATAATATGGTTTTGAAAACATTTCAGTCTTAATCCAGCTTCTGGGGTTTTTGCTGGTATCCCTCACCAAAAGTGAAAAGAAACCAAACCACCCTTTTTTGCAGCAACACAGCTTTAGGACAAAATATCTGCAAATACTGGTAAAATAAAACTGAAATGTTCTATTGGAAAGGTGGGGAAGTGCTCTGCAAGACTTCCTCTATGAGTATTTTAGAATGATTTAGGTCTAGAGGTCATTTAAGCTACGATGTCCATAGCAAATTAGATTAGATTAAATTTGCCTTTATGGAGAACATTCAGTCTGGCAGAAAACTTTTGCTGGAAGTTTTCTTTAAATTTTTATGTAGGAAAAATCTCACAAAAAAGGGCAAAGTACAAGAAGTTTTATGAGGTGAAAACACTAGAATTTTGTGCAAGCACAGAAGAATATCAATAGAGCCAAACTTTTTAGTTCTACTGTACTCATGTGTAACTCTTAAGAAATGCAAAACTGAAGTTACCCTCCTGAGAAGTAGTAATGCCCAAAGGACTAAGACAATCCTACCTGAATTAATAATTCATCAGGGATTATTCACCCATTTTTAAAAGCAAGGATCTGATCTGGTCATTTTTATATTTATTCGCACATTTAAAAAAAAGTTACACTTCATAGTATTTCAGTGCAATATAATTTGTGACTAAAAAATAGGAAAATTAAAACAGAATGATAGTATGTTCTACAAACACATGAATCACAGTCACAGAGGTGGCCCAGAGTTCTCAAGACTTGATAAATCCTCATATAACTCCAATGAGACCTAGATTTGTTTATTTATTTCTAGAGCTCTTATTTGCCCATAGCTGATAGAAAGAATACCTGGTAAAAAAGAAAGCAAATGCTTAACATACATTTCTGGTCAAATCAGGTAGAATTTTTAAGCATTTCTTTATATGATGTTAGGACTTGTTAGGATATTGCTAATTTTGAAGAATTTCTCTGCTCTGTGTTATGCACGTCTTTTGCTTTGTGGCTTAGTCTACAGAAATATCTGACACTACTTCAATCACATATCATCATTTGCAGGACATAAAAGAGACACATTTTCACCTTTTGTTTAAATTCTAATGAGAATTGCATTATACTCAGGAGATAGAAAGCTAAGAATTCCCAAATCCCATGAGTCAAATGCAGCTCTTAATAATAGGATTGTCTTGCACTCCCAGAGCATTTGAAAGTCTATGCAAAATGAAACATCTATTAAAATTTCTGTGGTATTTCAACTGCAAAAGAGTGCAGACATCAAACATTTTCTGTTCTCATCCATTGCACAAGCCTCTTTTCTAGGATCAGTGCTTCTTGGGAGTGTAGAAGTCTACAAAGTTTTAAATATGGAAACTTTCCAACTCCCCTGTTAGGTCCTTTTCTAAAGGTAATGAGATTTGATAAAGATAAGCCAAAATTTCATCTAGTATCTTACAGGAATCTTGGGACAAAATAAGGTAAGATACCAGGGCCTACATGATGCCAGTGGTTTTGTCATTTGGAAAAAAAAAACCACAAGTGGAGTGAAGAAACCCACAAATATCTCCACCTGCAAAAATCCAACCCATTCATCTCAGACTTTCAGAAAAGCTCTGTTTTTAATATTAAATAATACATGTAGAAGTCCATATCTATATATTCATGGTATTTGCTCTTTCTGGCAGGAAATGTTTCAAACATATTTGGGTTTAGTTTCCTTAAAAAAAAATCTCTAAGGTTTGCTATTATGAATGGCATTCCTTCTCTGAAGTAAGAACCAAACCTGAATTTCTGAATTTCTCAAACTTAGAAGTCTGCCTTCATTAAGAGAAGCTATATTTGATTCTTATGCCATTGATTAACTTTTTGTGCATATTCAATTATATCAGGTTTTTTTCAGTTTTAATTAAAAATATCATTATCTCTCTCTTCCAATTAATAAATATTGACAACAAAGTTAAGTTGGTTAATACTCTTTTTTCCCAAAATATTGGCTCATTTCCTAAATTCAGTGTAAAAAGGGTTAGAATAAAATGTGACGAGCAACAGGGAAATGAGTTTTCCTTGGAAACTGAGAAAACTAGTCAGATCCTAGTTATACTGACAAGGATAAACCACAGAAAAATATATTGTTAGCTTTGAAATGAAAACATTTCACAAAAAAGCTTACAGACAAAATAAACAGCATCCTTGAAGTCCATTTCTGATTCATCAAAGGTAGTAAAGTGCTATGAATTACTTATCCCAGATTTACATGAGCAATTGAATTTGAGGGTGAAAGGTAAAATCAAAAAACCAGCTAGCTTCATCTGTGCCACAAATTCAATGAACTCTTAGAAAATGCTCACAATAGCAGCCTGCAAAAGCTTTTCTTAGCATATTGTACTTCTCCATTTTAAACTGAAGAACCTACAGAGTGTTAATAAATTGAGTACAATAGTATATCTTGCTTTTAATAAGATGTTTGTTCTGAAAGTACATTAAAGCCTATTCAAAATGAAGGTGATAATGCATACGTATGGCAGCTTGATAATAGAAATCACACCTTTCTTTCTTTTCTTCTTACCTAGATCCTTCCTTCCACTTCTTTTTCAGAAGCTGCACATTTTTTAAATGAGTTGTCGGGTCAATAAGTAAAAAGTGAATTAGATGTCTTTAACATATTTGATTTTTCAGATAAAATGGAATGCTTGAAAGCCCTCAACAATGATTGAAGGTGTTTCTTTGCTTTACTCTAAAAGCTTTTTTGGCAAGTTTCCAACCAGTGAAGCACTTCACTGTGCATGAGAACTTTGCAATGATTTATATTATAAAGTTACACTCTTTTACTGAAGGTAAGCTTATTAAGAGATGGTAAATAACCAATACCAAAAGACCAAAAGCTAGCTCCTCTATAGCTACATATTTAAAATCCCTGCTTATATATAATAATTCTGATTGTACTGCTACCACTCTCTTCCTCATAAGCTTCCTAATTGGTTTAAAATTCCTGAAGTGTGGAGGAAAAAAAAAAAATCAAGGATTACCAGTCTAATTAATCACACTAACACTCATTGGTGCAATTCTCATACAGGAACATATCAGATACATAATTTTAAAAAAGCACGGAAGAGCTCTCCTGTGGCAGCCCATATTTTAGAGGAAAATCAATGATTTCTAGACTGAAAGACACACCTGGGAGAGTCTGGGAAGTTATAAAACTCCAGGCAAGATAGCAAGCAACAGTACTCTTAAAAAAGGTTTCTAATGACCTGGATTTTTCTTTTTAATTTTCTTTAAGATGTTTTTCTTTTATTTAACTAGTGCCTGCTAGATATTTGTAAACCAGAGGGTACACCGAGACTTTTTGAAATAAGAATCCAAACACTAAGGGGCAGGATGTTGGGGGCAGACAAGTAAACAGTGGGATCTTGCTCCCAGGAGTGAATGCCAGACAAGTTCTGCACTAATCTGGTGAGACTTATGCCATGTCTCCCAACAGGCTTCAGTGTGGACGTGTTCACAGTGGATTTCTACACCAAGATGAAACTCTCCTTACTAATGATGGAGATCCTGGGAAGCCAAGGTGAGCTTGTTCCAAAGGCTGTAGCTATTGTGTTTCCTGTCTCACTTAGACAAACATTGTAGAAAACTGCAGAAATACGTGTTCCTGCAACATTCACAGTGAGCTTTCCCGACTCGAACAGGTATAAGTGATTTGATAAACTTCAAATAAACATCAGAACAACCCTTAAACCCACACAATTTCAGTAAATATGATTTATCCTTATTTACTTTTCACCTCACCTTCCTACTACTCCCAGTGCACTCAAACAGAGCTTCATCCCCTGAGTAGAAAGATGTCCAAGTGCAATCACTGGCAAAAAAAATGTTATTTCATTCTTTTCAGTAATATAGGGCACATTTAATTTAAATTATACACAAATGAAGGCTACAGGTCACAGAAGAGGTGGCACACAGCCCTTCAGAGAATATTATCCTCCTTAAAACTTTGACCATCTGTCAATTTAAATCCGTCAATTTAAATTGATCACTTGGATGTTTTTTTCAAGTCACAGAGACCTTAGAAATGTGAGACATTATCCAAAATGAATCAAAATTAATTGAAGATTTATTTCACTGAGTTTTGGATCAAAACATTGTGTGAAGACACAGACAGCTTTCACACTTTGCCTGTGTTTAGTGTTATAACTTTCACAAAATTATAAAGTATGTATGACTTACTAGGAAAGGATCCCACACCTACTTTGCACCTGTGAGGACCAGTTCTCTGTGCTGGAGGTCTGGTGCCAAATCTCAACTGTATCATTTCTCACAGATGCTCTTTGCACAGAAGAGGATTATCAGAGGTATAAGCCATGAGAGAGCTGTATCCTCTCTCTGAAGAGATGAGAGAAAAAGGATTCTAGTTTTTCTTCTTCACAGAGTTTTCCTTCTTTCAAGAGACAAAATACGTTTAGTAAACTGCCTCTTTATAATGAAATCGCGTCAAAGCTGAAAGTTTCATGGTTTGTTTGTTTGTTTTCCACCTGAGGCTTTTAAGATACAATGTTCTAGCATTTTTGTAACATCCAAAATAAATTACAGACAGTCCTGAAAATCTCCAAACTGCAAGATACAACAGAGATACCTACTACTGCTCTGCTCTTGCAGGTCACTGCTTGGATCAACTCTGGTGATAGAAGACTTATTTTATCTTAGTTATACTTTTCATCTTCTGTTTCTTTGCTGAGCAACCTTTCACTACAGTTTTATGCAGCCAAAATTTCTACTAGAAAAAAATAAACAAACAAACCATAATTCCAAAGTAATACTCCCATGACCTTTTGTCATTATTTTTAGCCCAGTTGGTACATGAACACCAGCCTACATGTTATCATTGGAGTAAATGCTGTCTCAAAATTACCAAGACATAGAAAAACATCATTTACACAGAAGGATATAAAATAACACTACTGGTTAAGTGATAAAGCATATTGAAAGAATTTTTCATGTGGCATTTTAATGTGATAATTAATTCTTAAAAGCCTAAGTTTCACTCTCTGTATAAATAAGTTGATGTTAATAGGCCATCCATACAGACTCCCCTTTTAAAATACCAATGAGATACCCCTTATGTTTATACATGTGTAAGTACAATTAATACAGCAACCCAACTGGAAACAAAATTGCTTTATTTAACCAACCATTGCAAGGCAATCAAGTGTGGTATCAAATGTAATTGTAGAAGATTCATTCAGGGAATAACAGCAATTACTTTATGCAGAATTCTCCTTTCCTTCTTTCAATTTGCATACATTTTTTTCATGAGTCTTTATTCCAGAAAAATAATTGGACCCTCATAAGTGTCAAAACCATCCCCCTTTCAATTTGTAGTGTACAAGAAATTTCAAACTGACAAAGCTGCTTCATTTAGATACCTCTTTAGTTTGTACCTCTGAGTTGTAACTGCTTTAATCTAAAACATTCAAGCAGGTTTAACTCCCACAGCTGCATGGGCAGCTGGGGAATTGGACAGTACCAATGGAGTAGGAAACAGAGAATGGGATTTCTTCATTTGTCTGAACCTAAGCACTTTCATTTTGCCTTCATAAACTTCACAAATATTCTCTTAAGACCTAATAGTTTTCTAACAGGTAAGTATTATTTTTGGGCCATACAAGCAAACGGCAGTTCAGCTATTTTAACCAACTTTGTGCTTCATCAGGAATTAACACATCACAGTCCAATATTTCTTTTTTTCCCTTTTTAACTTAGAAGACATTTGGTATTCTTAATTATTATTCTTAATTAATAATTCTTAATTATTATTCTTAATTGCTTTGAATAACTTTATACCTTTATTAAATTAATTAGTAGTTTCCAAAATTATTTTGATATTTAATTATCAGTGAAAAATACCCACATCCATTATGATCTGTTTTTCTGTCACTTAGCTAAAACTAATGGTAAATATGTAAGATACATGCTCTTAACTCATTTTAGATTTTCAAAATGTCCAGCTCACAGCCGGATAACCAAGTTACAGAGTGCGTGAGCAACAGGCTCACATGTCAGGCACAAATGTTATAGTGAATGGGGGGACATCAGGCTGGTGATCTGTCACTGGTGGGGTTCTGCAGGGTTCCATCCTCACCCCAGTTCTCTTCAGCATCTTCATTAATTGCTTGGAATCAGGACTCGAAGGAACACTAAGGAAGTTTGCTGATGACACTAAACTGGGAAAGAGCTGTTGAGTCCCCCAAAGGCAGAGAGGTCCTGCAGAAAGACCTCGACATATTGGAGAGATGGGCAGCCATCAGACAGATCAAGTTTAACGAGAGCAAGTGCCAGATTCTGCACCTGGGATGGGGCAACCCTGAATGTGTTATAGAGTGGGAAATGAGAGGCTGGAGGGCAGGTGCAAAAGGGACCTGTGGGTCCTGGTTGAACAAGAGCCAGCAGTGCCCTGGCAGTCAGGAGGGCCAACCATTGCCAGCCGGGCAAGGGAGAGGATTGTCCTGCTCTGCTCTGCTCTGGAGTGGCCTCACCTCCAGTGCTGTGTGCATTTTTGGGCACCACAACATAAAAAAGACATTCAGCTATTAGAGAGTGTCCAAAGGAAGGCCAGGGGAATCCGTATAAGGAACATCTGAGGTCACCTGGTTTGTTTGGCCTGGAGAAAAAGAGTCTGAGGGGAGATCCCAGTGCGGTCATCAACGCTCTCATGAGGTGAGGTACTGATCTCTTCATTCTCATGACAAGTGACAGGACCCAAGGAAACAGCCTGAAGCTGAGTTGGGGGAGATTTAGGTTGGATATAAACAAGTTTTTCCCCCAGAGGGTGGTTGGGCACTGGAACAGGCTCCCCAGGGAAGTAGTCACAGCACCAAGCCTGACAAAGTTCAAGAAGTGTTCGGACAAGACTATCAGGCACATGGTGTGGTTCTTGGGGTGTCCTGTGCAGGGCCAAGAGTTGGACTTGATGATCTTGATGGGTCCCTTCACACTCCGCACAGTCTATGATTCTATGAAACTGAAAGAAGGTAAATTTAGATTAGGCATTAGGGAGAAATTCTTTCCTGTGTAGGTGGTGAGGCACTGCCACAGGTTTCCCAGAGAAGTTCCCTGGATGTGTTCAAGGCCAGGTTGAATGAGGCTCTGAGCAATCTGGTCTAGTGGAAGGTGTCCCTGCCCATGGCAGGGGGGTCAGAACAAGATAAGCTTTAAGGTCCCTTCCAATATAAACCATGTTGTGATTCTGTGATTTATAAAAGACTCAAAATTTAAGTTTTTTGCTTTGTTTTTCATTGCTTGGTCTGCTTGAAGTAGTTGGAATCTAATATACTATAATACTTAAAACAATGGAAGAAATTATACTCTCATTCAATTAGAAATAGTACAGAAAAGGGATTTTAGTAGATGTGGATTTGTATGTCTGTAAATAGTTTAATAATAGTTTTAAAGAGTCTCCTTACCATTTTTCTAAATGACAAGCAAATTTTGCTCTTTAGACAATCTGGACAGCCTTTACACTAAATCATTAGGCGAAACAAAAAAAAAAAAAAAAAAAAAAAAGAGTCTGTGCAAGTAAATATGTTTTTTTCCCTTGTACTAGCTTATTTCAAAAGACCATATCTAAGATGCTGAATTTTTATTATACTTTGACATTAACCTAAAAATAAAATCTTTAATGCTTGCATGTTTCTTTTGCTGTGAACTGTGCAAAACCCACTCATATTTAGCATAAGGTATTAGAACAGGCACCCTGGTGGTCTTTTGACTGACACATCCCTTGTATCTCTGTACAGACCTTGGTCCCAGAGTCAGCCTTCTTTGCCCTTCATTTTTTGCTTGTGTTCCACTCAAGTCAGCCCATGTACACTTCCCCAGGAGGAATGCTCCTGCTATTTTCTCCGTAAAACTCCATAGGTTATTATTCCGCTGCAATCTGACTGTCAAGGACATTGCTGATCACTAGCTCATTAGAAGCAGAAATAGCTTGTCCCATGAGTTTCTTTCTACAGTGACTCATGTGCAATGCTGCAGGAAGGGCTTTCATCACCCAAAACCAAATCCTGGATGAGAAATGAACCTCATGCAGCATGATGTAGACCATCCATAATCCTATCAGAAGTACTTTAAGAACCCTCGACTGCAGAAAGTTTCACGGTCTATCTTCCATTTTCCATCACAGCCATTAGGAGAATGAATCTTCCAGTGAAAATTAAGTTTATCAGAAAGATCTGTGTGCAAACTAATTTGAGCAGGCATTTTCTAAAAAGTAGGCCAGAAGAGAAGAAAGATTACTTCTGGCAAAAATGGAACAAATTGAATTATATTAGGCTTAATACATTCATTTGAAATTTAATTGCATAACCTAATGTCAAGGTTATTATATAGTGCACAGTGTTCTGATCCAAATTCAAAACAGTAAAGTACAATCCCAGTTTGCAGGTACTTTATTATAAATCCAACCACTATTTTTTTTTTCAATAGTGATCATAGTCTTTCCCTGAACCACAACATTAATATAAAATCACATTTCCAAATCATTTTGAGAAGTGTCCTTGGAAATGAATTCAGATAAAACCTGAAGCATCTTTGGTTTGACTGACTTCTACTGTGAGAAAATGGGTAAATAGAAAAACAAAAGCTGAGGCAGTGTTGACATGGCGCCAGAATGTACCGTAGAAGAAAAATGATTCGAATGAGATTCTGACTGTATTCACAGAGTTCTGCACTGAGTCCATCAAGCCTGCAGCTTTTATTTTCTATTCACAAGAGAGATTAGCAGAAAAGGTCGCTGCAGCATTCTTGTTGTAGCATCTCCATGGAATATGTGTTCTGTGTTTTACCGTGTATTAGAAGCTGTGCCTGGGCAGAGAGCACACTTAAAAGGATTCAGGCTGTATCCAGACTCTCTGTACTCCTAAAGCCAGTCACTCCTATGTGAATCACACAGCCTAATCTTGGGGCTTTCTTGTCAGGTTTCAGATCTCCAAGTGCCTGAGTAACACTGGATCAGAATGAACATTTACGCTGGTTTAGACTGAGTTAGAATAAATTTTCTTCATTGTAGCTAGCATGGGCTATATTTTGGGTTTGTTCTGGAAGCAATGTTGATAATTCTGGTGTTGGTTTTTTTTTTATTGCTGAGCAGTACTTTTGCACAACCGAGGCCTTTTCTGCTTCTCACCCTGCCCCTCCAGTGAGGAGGCTGGGGGTGCACAGCGGACCCCAACTGATCCAAGGGATATTCCACACCATATGGCACCATGCTCAGCAAATAATGCTGGGGGAAGAAGTAGGAAAGGGGGGGACTTTTGGAGTGATGGTGTTTGTCTTCACAAGTCATCATTAAGGGCAAAGGAGCCCTGCTTTCCTGGGAATGCATGAACACCTGCCTGCCCATGGGAAGTGCTGAAAGAATTCCTTGTTTTTCTTTGCTTCTGCATGAAACTTTTGTTTTACTTATCAAACTGTCTTTATCTCAACCCATGAGTTTTCTCATTTTTACTCTTGCAATTCTCTCCCCCATCCCAATTCAGTGGGAGTGAGCAGGTGACTGTGCAGTGCTTACTTGTCAGCTGGGTTTAAAGCACAACAAAGTTCTTAGAAAACCATTGTACATTTAACTGTATGCCACTGTGATTCTCGCGGATGTGCAAACACAGTCTCGGTTTGTAGCATCACCATGTAAAATTACCATCTACTTTAATTTCTGAAGGAACATGGAATAAAGCATAATAAATAAAATAAATTTAACACTTAGCAGGGAACTATAGCCTAAAATTAAGAAGCTTATAATCATGCATCACAATATTAATTTGGCCAGATTGGTAATAAAAAATCAATGTTGTACATTTTAAAATCATGTCACTTATTTTTCAGTAAAGTCTGAAATTACTAAAGAAGATATTTTAAGGTTTGATCACGTTTGAGCCTCTTTCAGCAGTACTAGAATACTGAGAGATGCAGTTATTTAAATATAGAAAAGTATTCTAAAAAATAGTCTATGACTCCCAAGTCATGCAGATAACCAAATCCTTCTCTATTAAGTTATTTCCTGCTTTTATTTTTTTCCTTCACATAAGGAAAAGACAACTTGTAAAAATTTTTTCTATGATTCTGTTTCAGTGTTTGGCATAAGCACACTTTTAGCTGATAACAACCATCACTCAGATGCCTTCTCTGTAATCATTCCCTGTCTGTCAAAACAAACAAATGTCTTGTGTACAACTCAGAGCTACATCCCTGGGTCTGTGAAGCTCCCGATGAGCTTCTGAAGGGAAAAGTTCACTTTATTCTCTAGACACCCTGACTGAGACTCTGTTTACTGAATTAAATAAAATGCCCATTCATAGTCAGTAACCCCATCTGTAGTAGATATATAAACAACACATTTGTAAGACTACAGTTAACATTTCAAAGAGGAAAAATCAAAGAAGGTTAAAAGGAGAAAAACCGAAGCTTACCCCAAACTCATCCCTCCACTGATGTGATGCTTGGTACTTCTCTGCTTCTTTAGCAAGGCGCTGAAAAACAAAGAGAGAGAGGACATGAATTTTAGTCTTTACTTATTCTTCACATA
Source organism: Corvus cornix cornix (assembly GCF_000738735.6). Classification (NCBI taxonomy): domain Eukaryota; kingdom Metazoa; phylum Chordata; class Aves; order Passeriformes; family Corvidae; genus Corvus; species Corvus cornix. The sequence continues at coordinate 9,282,999 of NC_047057.1, read as the reverse complement.
TAAAAGTCTTTTTCTTTTACTTTTCTCGTATACATGTTTTCTCTCTTTAAATTTTATATATCTATGCTTTTTTTAGCATTTATTTGAAAATTATGTATATTTGAGTAAAGGTGAACCATCTCATCTAAAAAAAGCTATTTTCTGTATTATTTAAGTACTAATGCATTAGAAAACTTAACCTTCAGTCCAATATATTTTAAGAAGTTCTACTTAAGTTCAAAATCCATCCACATCCTGCTGAAAATTCTCCTTACACAAACTACCTTTACTTATGTTAATTAATTTAATCTACCATCCTATAACAAGTACATTTTAGAATATTAAAGCACCATGTTATGGACATTTATTTCTCCATTATATCATTTAGCTTCAATTATGGAAACTACTGACAGCCCTGTGATTATTAGGGATGCATAAAAAGTCAGTAATTTGGGACTAGCTGGAGTCTGATCTCATGGATTGAATTAGCAGCTGGAGAGTAACAGGCATGTTCCTAGAGGGCATTTCTCCCATATTTAATACTTTGAATAAAATCCAGTCTTTTCACTTAGCCCGACAGGAAGCAAAGCATAGTGTACAGGAATTCGCTCTTTCAACTCAATCTCTTGTGCAGATACATCCATTAGATTGGATGATGTGTTCCTCCTCATACAAAATTTGAAGTCTTTGAAAAAAAGCTGTTCGGATGCAATTCTTAGAAGTTTATTACAATTTTCCATACAGAAGTTGTCAAGGTAATGCACATTCTCCAGCTAAGCTGCATATGGATCCCCCATTCCTAGAGGCAAGCACCCATCCCTAAAGCCAGCTCACTCTGAAGAAGCAGCTACCTGATGTGAATGTAGTTCAGGTGGACTCAGCCATGTCCTAATTGTTGAGTGACTTACTTTGAGAACTCAATTATTTTACAGCCCAATAAAAATTTTAGCAACTGTTTTTAGGGAGTCATGGTCCCTTTCTAACAGACACAGCCTGACTATGTCCACCAGATAAATAGGGAAGAAAATGCTTACTGTGTAACAATGAGTCTGACGACCCTTTTAATATTCAGACCAATCCCTACACAAAATGAACTGGTGTCTAAGTCACATTTTCAGTTGAGTCACCTTGTCAGTTCTTGCTAACCACCAAAAGGAATATAACCAGAAAGTCCACGTAAGCTGGAATTGCAGACATGGTGCTGTCAGAACATCACCTCAGACCTGTCCCAGATTGCAACCACCTGTGCTACCTCATCCCAAGGGTAACCCCTCTCCCCTCTCTAACAGCCACCAGGATGATTGATACATTTCACAAATGAGAACTTAAGATCTTTTCCTTATTTTTAGGTTTGAAATCATTCTTTAAAACCAGAAAAAAACTCAACAAAACTGTGTGCTCTACTGCCACAAGATGTACCCCCACTCAATTGTTTTGTTGTCAATTCAAATGATTCTTAGGTGACAAAACATACCAGCACCCTACAGTCATTGTCCACTGGAGGTACCTCAACAGTAACCAAGTACCACATTAACCAAAGATAAACTACGATATCATTTCATACATTATACTGGGAAAAAGAACAGTCCAACTCTCTCCTGACTGCGCTGGACAAACATCTACAGTATTTTCATTTTTTTCATAATATACTAGAACAACTTTGTCCATCTAATTTATTTACTCAATCTAGCCTGTTCTGCATCTGAATTTGTCTATTCTCTGATAAATTCAAGCTGATTAAGTCATGTTTCACCAGATTGTAGCAAAGCAAGATATAACACTTACTACACGTGTAAATAGCTGCAGTTAACACTGTCCTCAGATTTCCTTCACACTCTGCTCTATTGCCTTAAGGTACTCTGAGAACCACAAAAGACAGCAGAACCCAAATGCACAAACTGATAGATGGATTGTGGAGAGAAATATATACTCATCATTAACACTACTAAGAATTTTCCATGGAAAGAACTGCAGCCATGCTTGAAATTCCTCAGCTCCACCAGTAGATTTCTTAGCTAATCTGCACTCTAAAGTTAAAATGCTTAAAGAAAATTTAAAAAAAAAAAAAAGTTGTTTAGGGTTGTTTTCTCTTGTCTCAAACGAAGGGAAAAAAAGACTATCACTCACAAAATAGATATTGTATTCTTGTTCTCCTTTAGAATTTTTCAGTCAGGTTTCAGTTAGAACCCATCCTAACTGCCCAAGTAACCTTCTAAAATAACCTTACGTGCAATATCTACAACACATTACACCTTAAAATAGCCTCCAAAATGAGAGGCTGTCATTTGGGACATGTGTACAGAGCTCTGCCAAAGGTAATTAAGCTCATACGAAAGTCCAAGCAAACTGTTTAGAAGCAGTAATAACCAATAAGAAAACAGCTTCTCCTTGACTCCTAGAACACCAAACCCAACACCATAATGGTAGTACATATGACAACTGTCGTGGTATCCCTCAGTGGTAGGGAGGAGAAGAGAGATTCAGCAGGCAGGAATTGTGCAGCAAGATTGATTTCTTTAATTATTTTACAACTCTTTTATAGACTTTTTTCTTCATAGTCTAATTGGTCAAAGGATCAGCCACCCCTTGGGGTGATTGGCTAAAATCCTAAAACATCCATTGTCAAAATATTTTTCTACTGTACTATAAACAAAGGTCGCAGGTATTCATAGCTTACAGAACTCTACTAATATCTTCTGTGAGAGAGAAAAGTATCTCATGGGACTGGAAAGAAGCAAGCAAAATTCTTGCTAGCAGCATATTTGTATCCACGGACAACAAGACAGGACCATGCATACAGGCTCCAGCAACAGGCTGAGACACCTTTTTGATTTCTTCATCACAGCTAACCTGAAGAACCTCTGCATTTTGCTCTACTGTCCAAAACTCACTATTTTTTTTTGTTGTTACAGTTATTTCATCAATTCTTAAAAATTTTATCTGCAATGTATCTAATACTTTAGCTGGAATGTATATTTGGAATATATATTTATAATGTACTTCCTAATACCCTATGTCAGCACTCCTTGGTCAAAAATAGCCATACAGTTAAGCAAACTCAAGTTACCTGTGCCTTTTACTGTGACACGAGGAGAGACTAATTTTTCATATCTCAAAGAAATCATGCCTGCTTCCTTTTGAGGTATGCAAATGTCAGGTCTGGCCTTCCCCATTTTGATGGAAGAGTCTCTGGAGAATGCTGACAGAGAAGCTGCACAACAGTCGGCTGACACCTGGCGCTTCCCATTTTCCTTCTCATTACAATGAAAGTTTAATAAGGTAACAGCTTCTTTAACACCATGACCCACTGCAGCTCCCTACAGATTTCTCCTACAAATACTAAAATCCCAAGATTCAAATTTTTATGTGAAAGAAAATAAGAAGAAATGGTTTAAAACTATATTCCTGTATGTTAGCTTTCAATAATTTCTTCCTCCATGCCTCTGTATTATGTGCTGTGTAGATGAAAGCTGTGAGATGTTTTCATGCCTTGATTAAAGCTCTATTTAACATCATCTTTTTGGAAACAGAGTATAAAAAACAGAACACTAAAAAGGGAAAAAGAAGCAAAATTAACGTAACAGAAATGTTCTGGCTTACTTCAATATATTTAAGGAAACCTACTTCATGCAGTCTGCTGGAGAACACATATTTACTCTGAAGTAGTAAATAAATTGAGAAATGGGGACCAGGGAAAGAGGGCTGCAAAGGCTAACAGAATGCTGTAGCATCTCTTCGTTTGGAGGATGCCCGACTGTGGTGGCCAATTGACCTGTGGTACAAGAGACAGAGAGAGCTCTTGGTAAGACAGTCTCTGGTGCCAAAGCCCTAGTGGTTATGGTGAGGGAAAGGAGCCTCTCCAGGATGCCTTGTTTGGTTATGGTAACGTACCCCAGTTCTGCTTCCCCCGTTGGCTCCTGGTGTTAGCCACACCCCTGTACTTCAGCTCGAGCTGTCACCTGCTCGGGGTCATTTGCCTCTAGAACCCTTCACAAGCTGTAGCAATAAACTGCTTTCTGTGGAACTCTAAGCAAGGACCCTTCTCAACTCCTTGTTGTCAGCTTAATGTTACTGCAGCCATCCCTGCGTCGGTGTGCTCATGCATGTGAGCCACAGAACCGTAGGGGACTCAGTAATACCCGACAGCTGTGAGATAGTGTTTCTAAGTAAGGGATCAAAAGAGCTGATGCCAGATTTATCCAGTGGGATTGACACAGTAGCTTATGTCAAATTTAAGGTGCTTGGAAACACTTTGATTAAACATGCAATTTGTTTAGTAAATTTTCCTAGATTAAGCAATTATTTCTATCTCTTTATTTTTTTTTAAATTTAAACTTTTTTTTTTTTAAATTATTAATGAGAACTGTTCTCTCTTTCTTCTTTTTCTAAGTACAGTGAAGCGTGATTATCTTCAGGAATTTCCAGAATACTTACCTCATCAATAAAATATAATTATCCCTTGAAAAACAGTGACTACCCACAAATAAGTATTTTTAATCAAACTTTGAAAGAGGTCAAGAGGTAACTGCCACTAGGTTTCCTTATATCTATCAAAGAGAAAGGTTATCTTTAAAGGAAAACAGCTATTGAAAAGCTAGATAAGGTGCAAGTGTTAGTTAATTCACTCCACCAGCCTATGAACCTTTCCTTAACTTTCAAAGGGATCATAAAAGATTATGCACATACAAACACACACACACAAATAATAGAAAAGAAAAACGGCAACAAAAAAAGGTCCAAAGCCCAGCTACTTGTCAATCTCAAAACCCTCCATTTTCGAAGGTCTTGTCCCCAGTTTCTAAGTTCATGTTATTGTCTATGAAAGACAGCCTTTGATGCAGTACAGACTGCAAGAATCTTTATCTGATCTGTAAAGATCAATTCCCTAGAAGGCTTATTCATCTTTCAGCCTTCAGGGTTTTTTTACGTATATGTCATATTTTTATCTCTTCCTAGCCAGCACGGGATTCTGTCAGCAACTGGCCCAATTAAAATTATATTCAGTACAATGAAATAAATATTTTTCTGCTTCCCACTCTCCTTTAAGTATTTTATTTGAAAATTATATTCAACTACTTCTTGATATATTAAACTATTATAAAATGAGTAATCTTAGAGTTAATAGATATCAGTATCCTCACAAACTTTCTAAATCACAAAATGCATGTATTTTGTAGGTTATTTTAAGAAAACAAATACCCATGGAAAATATATCAATATCAAGCTTACAAAGAACAACATAGAATACACAATGACTTTCAAGTCCTGATTGTAAAATATTATCCAAATATCCAAAACTGTTCTTGCATGAACAGCACAAAAGCCACAAGGAATATGTGTAAAAGTGGTTTAATACATAGTTTTCATATATGTGTCTGAAATACAAATACTTTCTTCCATAATTGGTTATGAATTGGATATTAATTACAAGATGAGGAAGAGATTTTGTAAGACTCAGATATGGTGTCTGAAGTATCAGTGCAGGACTGTTATTATTATTTCACTACAGGTTTAATACAGACTTACAAAGTCTAAAGGATTACATTGTCATCTCAGTAAGCTGTTACATTCTATATTAAACCAAATTATAACTATTATCTTCTACCTTGATTCTAGTGTCTTTACATGCATAGCATATGTTATATTTTCACAGGAATCCTTGGCAATGAATTATCCAAATACCCATGAATTACCCTATTCAATAATTATATCCTATTGTATAAAAAGATCACCCAGTTTGTCACGCAGAGAGTGTTGAGTTCAACAAACAACTGTAAACTGGAAGGTCAGTAACCCAAAAGTGAGTATAGATGTGATAATGATAGCAAGTCCATAACCCTCATATAAATAGATATGGATTTATTTTTTTGTCTAATTTCCATATTTCCAGTGGGGCACAGGAGGAGTTAATAGGGGCTGACTACCCTTTTACATGTTATTTATAAAGATATTTCTTATATGACCTTCCTTACAAGTGGGCACTGATAATAATTATCACCCCAAAAGCTCTATCTAGATTTGATGAAGCTGAGGCATGTCAGTATGGATAAGACAGTCCTAACCATAAAACAATGTCTTAAATTGAACCAAAGACATGCTTAATTTTGCTGATTTAAATTTTAATGACAAGTTTTAATATTTCCTCTTTCATGTAAATTTGTTTGCTTTTAAAAATATTGTGATTGCTATCATTGAAGCACAAAAGTTTCCATCATAATTCATATTTCCCTATGTCAAATAAGGACCCTTTTTTCCTAAGCTTTGCTGTATTCCATTATGTAAATGCCATCATCTTCAGCATAAGTGTAACCAGAATTTTAAACATATTTTTAAGATTTTTTATAATATATATAGTGACCAAATATAGGTTTTTGGTTTTTGCTGATCTGCAGCTTGGTTATATTTTAGGTATTTACACTGCAGAGTCACAGCTTCTCTTTACTCTGACATCTGCTGTGCCACATGATGCTAGTGTGATCTGCACTCTGTTAATCAGGATATCTAAAGCATATAAGGTCGCAGGAAGACTGTTTGTAACTGCTCTCCTATATTCTATACAGAATTTCTATGTTGCACTCCTCAGCTACTCTCTGGGGACAATTTCACTTTTGTCATCTAAGGCAGCATTTCAATCATATTCATATGGAAAAAGGGTATCCTAGGGGGTCTGCTGACATTGTGATACTTACAATGCACACTTCATATAAAATTAATGGCCTAAACATAGATACAGTTTGAGACAATCAGGAATTAGCACAATTTTTCAAAAAGCTAATGTCATTACACTCTGGACAACAGTTCAAAGTAACACCTCAATCCTTGTCTTCCACTTTATAAACAGCAAACTAAAATGCCAGTTGTTTTTTTTTTTTTTTTAATTCAGCTTTAGATTACAAAACTCAACTTTAATTAAATAGTAAGCAGAAAATTACTTTCAACAGTTTGTCTGCTTTTCTAATGAGTTTCAAGCCATTTTTGCTTTATTCATATGAAAAGTCACTCTATTTCAGACCTCCTAATCAGTTTTTCTAACAAGATGACCTTATATCCAAAACAAGGCTGTCATGTTGGCTACAAAGAAGCCTAATGGAAAAAAATTATTATTACTCTCTACATGTTTAGAATACAGGGCTTTAAAGGATTTCAGTATCTTTTTATAGCTATAGATAAAATCATTCTTTATGATTCAATACAACCTTTATTCCTATTGTTTATTTGAATGAAACAGGGAAAAGTAAGGTTGATTCTCTTCAGAGAACTTTTACACTTCTCATGGTTTTCTAGTTCCAAAGCATATCAAGCTTTATTTAGACCAGTGGGTCTAAATAAGATGAGGAATCAATGGGAAATCAAATCTGAACTAGAGTACTTGAGATTAAAATATTTCAGGTGAATTTTATTCCTTCTGATATAATGAATCACATTTATTTTAGTAGGCAAAACTGAAATAAGGATGCCCTAAATAAATGCATCCCACATGTGCTTTTGACATCTAAAGCATCATGTGCAATCACCTGTCACTGACAAAAGTGTCATATAAGAAAAGTAAAAAAGGATAAAACCCAAAGCACATTTTTCACAGTAACACTTCTCCATTACATAAAAGCAGCCCTCCTCTAAAACATGAACTAGAAATAGCTCTTCTCTTCTATTTGTTCTTTTCTTTTAATGTATTTAAGAATCCCCTAACACTAGCAAGTTAACAAAAAGAGAATGAAAAAGTGGCATTGTGGCAGTACTTCAAGTCCTAAAAGAGTGGTGAAAGAGTCTTTCAAATATATTATACTATATTACAATTCTCAGTTAAGTTTTAGAAAGAATCTAAAATCCTTCAAAAGTAGTCAAACGTACAGATACTGTCAAACACTTTTTGTTTCCTTCCTGAAAAGAAATCTCACGGAGCTGGAACTACATACACAACTGAAATTCATCACTGGAGAATAAATAACTGAATAAGTAAATAAATAAATAAGCTAACCCCCATACATTGAAAGTTCTGGAAAAGTGATATAGCTCGATATGTACTTAGGTGAGTGCACAGCCTGCAGAAGTTGCAGGAGGGATGATGTCAAGTACTAGTTTATACTGTCTGAAAACTTACTAGTTTCACCTCAGATTTGTCTCTAATGTCCATAGTCCTAACTAGAACTAGTAAGACCATTGGTACCAGATGAAAAGAAACCTTACATGAGCAGTCAAAGGCAAAAATGAACCACAGGTCCAAACGCATTGCTGGAGGACTCCTGAGTACCAGAGAACAGAACAGATCAAAAACAGCCACAATGAAGAATGTAGGGAGCATAAAATTGTCTTCTGTGACTGGAGCACTGAGTCCCATCCATGAGGCATGAAATATTATTTGTGTGAAAAATCTTACATGCTTAATATAGTGCAGCATGAGTGTACAAATTAATTATGTTCAACTATTATTAAACAGCAAAAGGAATGTAGTAAATCTGCACCAGAAGGTAGGGAAGCAGAATTTCCACATTTATGGGGAGAGGGAGGGAGGAAAGAAGTTCAGTTCTCAAGCCGGAGTGTATTTCTAGGATGTGTGCAAGCAGGAGATTTGAGAATCTGGGCAATATTATGACAGCTTGATACTGCCAAAAATGTTTCAGTAGACAACAGAGTACAATAGCACTGTAGATAAAGGCAAGAAGAAAAAACTATTAGAAGAGTAAGATAATCTGCCAAACTCATCTTGACATCTAGCAGTGAAATCTTACTAGAGTGGCGTATAAAAATAGGAAAGATCACTTATTTTAAGACAAAATTTATCCTTCTCATTTCCAGAAGTTTAAACCCCTTACAGCATATTACATTTTCACTCTAATAATTCATATTCCTTAAATGTAAATCACATTAGTGTTATATTTTTAAACAGGCTCAAAGTGAAGGACACACACTGAAACCATTAGACTGAAACTGCCAACTGCTCCAACAAATCTCAAATTGCATAACACCACCAGCTTCAGCTCACTGCCTGCCTTAGGAAACTCTTTTGAGCTTGACAGATGAGCTAGTAACTTCGCAGGCATGATTAGAAAATGACATGTATATTGAGTAGGCATGCCTTGCTACCCTGTTTTTTTCACATATTTTCTATCAACTCAAGGAGAAACCAGAATGGCATAAATTTATTTCTAGAAATATCAAAATTAACTCACTTCAAAAAAAGTGTTCTAAAATGTCAAAAAGGTAACTTAATTTTCCTCTGACTTGAAAAAAAATTAACTTGGCGCTGTTCAGCTTGCTTTACAACTCCTTTAATACCTCCTCAGTAAGTTTCCACTTCAAACAAACAAACGAAAAGAAAAAAACCCATGAAATATAGCCCACCAATTTATACATGTTAGCAGGTTCATTGAAATCTGAGTAATATCCAAATGGGAACAGACATAACAGAAATATGCACATGCAGATTTCCCTTATTTTAAAGGGAAAAGTAGGAAGAAAGAACAAATCAAATAAATACCTCCTTGCAAAGTACAAGGAGAAGAAAACATTGATACAGACTGGCATCACTTATTCAAGAAAAACACTGAAGTCAGTTACCTTCAACTGAATAGGGGATGCATCAGCAGTTGCATCTTGTCTCATCATATAATCAAACAGAACAAAAATTTCCCAGAATGCTAAATTTTCATATGAGTTTAGTAACAACATATCAAATATTACCATTTTACTGTCAATACAACTCAACACTATTAAATATATATTGAATATTCAAAACACTGTTTGCAGTATTTTGGTTTAAAATTATAGCTTCTGCTAAAATCACAAAAGTGGAGTTCAGCTAGCTAGGAAAACTAAATATAGAGAAATTTAGTGAGTTCTAGATTTATTCACACTTTGTGTGCTACAAAAGATGTTTAGATGTAATGCTGTTGTAATTCCCAAAGAAGATCATAAAGCTGGAGATTTAAAATCTCTGCTGAATAGATAAGCAAATATCTCTTTTGTCCATGTCACCAGAAACAGCATTAAGCTCTCTCAGATTTGGATGGGTATTTATAGAAAGAAGAGCAAAATCCAGATTTTCCAGAAATAACAGGAGTGAACAGAGCTCGTTTATCATCTCTTCCTCTGCAGAATAGGACAGAAACATTTTATTCCATTAAGACACATTAATAACCTAAACTGTAATGATAAATTCCAAGTAGTTAATGATTTATAATAAAATCAAGACAGCACTGAAGTCTCCAGCAGCATTTCCAGAAATGGGCCTATGATGCAATTTTATTAATAATAAAATGTAGAGCTTGAATGGTGGAACCAAAGTGTGAATTTTAGAAAAATATCATCATGCTCATCTCAGTTCTCAGCTGTATAAAATAGAATGACAGATTTGACTTATTAAAAGTCTGTTAAAAAATGAATCCACCTCCTAAATATATATATATTTGTTTAAAACTGTAGCTGAAAAAAAAACCTAGCTTTAACAAGGCCAGATAGTGTCTCAGCAGCTCTGCATGTCAGGCAAAAAGATAGAGCAGGTGGTGGGCTATAGCTGCTGAACTCAGATCAATCAACTTGATCTCATCAGCAGTCAGGGGGTAAGAGCCAAGGAAATATGTTACTGTTGGCAACAGCAGAAACAAATGATACATTAATACTGCATGCTATTTTAAGGCAATATTTCCCTAATGGAAGTAATTCTAGTCAAAAGAAATAAAAAGAAGTGTTTAACTGTGAGTCCTGGAGAAAACTGAGAAATGACCTTCCCTTGGCAAAGCGTAACAAGGATTTTTTTTTTTCTTCCCAGAGACCTTGTGTCAGCCACGACAGCAATGCTGGGAACACAACCCTGCTGCTACGCCTGGCTGTGACCAGGGGTAACAGGACACCCAAAGCCCCTTCATTCCTTTCTTATCACATGAAATGTAATAACATGTTGCTTCTAAACTTTCCCAAATACATTTTAAAAGAAGTGTTGCCCTTCCAACATTCCCTCTCTACCGGGCAGGCTCAAGTTTTAGTGTTCAAGTGTAGCTACGCGAAGTTTTTAAAAACAATTCAGGTCCTTTGTTAGTCATACCTTCTCCATAAAGGACTACATGGGATTTACTAGTTACTACCCTCCAATAGAACATTCTTTCAGCCTGCAATGTAAAAACACCTTAAAATTAAAAGTAGACAAAAATATAAGGTGAGAATGCTGAAAATGGTATGTTCTACATTTACATGCATTGTGTTGGTCATGATTTCTCTTCTGCATCTTTTGTCATATACATGTCATATATTGGACAATTTATGACCTCTTTGTTCCAGGCAGAACAGTCTCTTTCAGTGAATTCTTGTGATTATAAAGAAAATGCAACCTGTTTAAGGTATACCATTAACCATTAATCATATTTCTGCACTGTAAGACCTTTAAAGTGGAATTATATGTGAAAAATATTATTTTTCATCTTAAAACCTCCACCTTTAAAACTAATGCATATTTTCACAGCTACAGAAGTATTTAATAACTTTTCACACACATTGTGAAGTAAATATTGTTAATTGTATTTAATGCATACAGGAAAGTAAAGCAGAAGGGTGACATAATGTGACCAAAGTCACACAAAACATTATGTTAGGTCCTAGCAACACCGAAGTCCATAAGATTTATCCCCTGGGTGAATCCATAGTATTTTTCTTTCAGTTATTTTCCTCCTTTTTCTATGATTATGTACATCACCTTAAACTATGCTTAAGAAATGTATTGGGTTGTCTGTCTTAATGACTAATGTACATATTTGAATCAACATTTAAACAATAATTTCCTTCCAAGTTTTACAAAAAGGAAAAAAAACCAACAAAAAAACAATTAAGATTGTTTTTAGTGTTACCCTCACAGGTGACATTTGAGAACTACAACAAGAGGTTTGGGTTTATGTATGATGACTTCCACCAAAAGGTGTTTAATTAGGATGTCTCACACTTTTCTCTGTATGAAAATCTAATTTCCACCTTCTAGCTCAAAGAACGCAATCAAGAAGCATTATCCCATCTCAAAACTGTCTAAGCATCTTCCTCATGTCACTTTTACATCTGGTGTTATTTTATTTTTCAGTCTTGCATGCTTCTTTTATATAAAGGTAATATACTGAACCATGCCAACAAACTTAGCACCCTCCAAAAAGTGTGTTTTCTTTTAATTCCAGCTACAGCTACTTACTGAAAATCATCATCAGAATAAAACTGTGAATAGCACAAAGAAATAAGAAAGCTAAACTATAATTATTAAAGGAAAAAAAAACCAAAACCCTAAAAACACATATCAAGAATTTTACAGTACAAGTAAAGCAAAATCTGGCAGTACCTTGCCAGCCTGGGTGTTTGATGCACCTAACTCAGCATAATGCAGCTGACTGCACCTGATCTGAGTTGCACTTAAAAACTCTGCTCAAGAAGAATTTCTTCCACAGTCCTGTTAAACTGTCATGTTACATAGCAGAGATGATTTTCAGAAATCAGTCTGAATGTTAAATTAAGATACCTGAGCTGATACTCAAGGGACTGGCAGATTGCTCAAGGTTTAGAGTTTTTTAAACATTGCAGGATGCTCTTGTACGATTTCATAGAATTGCATTTGGGCTATATTCTCAAACTTTTCCAGATATATTTGGGCTATATATCTGGAAAACAGATAAGTTTTGTAAGTGGAAAGGCAGATTCTTCTGGGCACTTCCCTGTCACATGAAACACTAAGATTTGAGAAGTCAGACAATTTGTGCCCTCATTTAGGTCACTGGCAGCATTGAAATGCTGAACCTCTACTATCTGAGCTGAAAAGTGACTCAAAGCCAAGGAAAAAATCATCTTACACTTCTACATGAAACCAACTATAGATTTCAATGTATCTTTCAAATCTACAGATTTTGATGGGTACGCTGCATTAGTAAAGACTTAAAATGCAGCTTCACGTTGCATCGGAAAAAGACTTTTGACTCATCATTGATTAGTATGGTAAATGACACAAATGACAGCAAAATACATTCACTTGCAGAACAACAGAAGTTTCAAGCATATAAACCCTGACCTTAAAGCCTTATTATACTAAATTACAGCTAAGTTCAACCATACAGTGAAGTCTTCACCTGTATCCTGTGGTCAGGTGGTTTTAGCAAAGTTGAGCAAAGGGTGTAAGGAATGGTTACAGTGCAGAAACTTGGAGACCCAGGTGAGAAGTGACAACAGGAATCCCTTCCACCACACTGCCTGATGAAAATATCACTACTTACAGCTCTGCTTTACAAAACCAGACTGCTTGACACTCCTTGTTGGCTGAACAGCTATGTGGCTCAGTTGCTCCAGGTTAAAGAGAAGATGAAAAATAAGGAAAAATTAACTGTATTTAATAAATTAAAACTGTAAACTGCATTTCAAGAAGTTTTTCATTCCATCATTGGTCACTTGCCAAGTATCACCTTTAGCAATACCTTTCTCCAAACCTTAGATCTTGGACTTATTTTTATCTATGTTACTAATCTTCTTACTCCACAGAAAAGAAAAAAAAGGAAAAAAAGAAGAAAAAGCACAAAAAACTGAAAAACAACCCCTCATATATATAACCCAGCTAATACTGTGTGGGGTAAATAAAAAATAGTCCAAAACCAAAGCCAATCCCCCCAAAAAAACCCCAAACCTAAAAACAACATCACGAAGAAAAAAAATCCAACAAAACTTCAGATTTTTTAAAATCACAAGCTTACCAAGATCATAGGATAAGTTTGAGGGATATAGCTTTTTACTTAAAAAAAAAAAAAAAATCTCTTTGGAGCTGGAAATATTTGCAGGCACAGGCAGATATGTGATGCCATGGGGCAATACAGTAAACACTTCCCGGCTTCTGGACTCCACCCATCCCATCTTTGTTAACTCAGCTGGAGGTGGCAGTAACAAAGCCCCTGGTCCTCTGACACAAACTCTCCACGGGAAAGCTGGCAGCCACCTTCTGGAGCACCCAGAAAGGTAAAAAAGAAGAAAGTGGCAAAAGAAACTTCTGCCAGCTCCTGCTTATTTTATAACTACAATTCAAAGAGAAGCTACTTAAATGCAAAGCTGCTGTGGATCTCAATCCACCAAGTATCTTGTCAGCCAACAAAAACTAAAGAGGTTGCTCACATAAGTACTCGGTTTCTGGAAAGATCACAGCAATTAATTAGAAATTTAACTTGAAACAAAGTCACTGATGTTCTGTGCAGTGTAAAAATAGTGTGGAAGGGAGATTTACTTGCACTCTCTGTGCTGGAGTTTTACAGATACTGTATGCTCAATAAACTGCAGAATGTAGCACTGAATTATACTACTTATGTTCTGCTGAGTTTGTGGAAAACATTTTTATATTTTATTTACATAATAAAGTAAGAAATGCATCATAAAACATATGCTCATTTTCTGAAATGTATATGTAAAGTACATGTATCTTTCTCCAAGTGCTTCTTCACATAAAAATATAGATACTAACTAATGAAAAAAACAAAACCAAACAAAAATTACTATATAAATAGTTTGATGTATCATTTTGGGCCAGAGTGTATAATGCAGACAGATTATGCTCTTTTACAGTAGCATAATGGGGCTTGGTGTTTGGAGATTTTTAGCTGTTGAACTTTTCAGATGATTAAATAGTTTATTAGATTGCACAATTTTTAATTCTTGTGCTTTCAGCCTCAACAAAACATAAAGAGACAAAAAAGGATCAATAAAAACTTCAAAAGTAAAACTTACAAATTAAAAAAAAAACCTAAAAAAAAATCTAACTTAAAAAATATCCAAGCAAAAAACCTCACCTTATCTAAAGTCAAGAAATTTGAAGACTACTTAAATTGATTCTACTGAATTCCTGCCTTCAAAAGATCATGATATTCTAAGAGTAATATCTTTTTACTCCCTGAATCACTAGTCATTGTCTTTCGTGATTTTCTTGCACAGGTAATTTTGTGCATAGTTTTTAGCCTACTATTACTAGATAGGTTTATACATATTTGTGTATAAAGTGATGGAGTATTCCAAGCTGAACTGACTACAGTCATTATAGCTATGGTTGTCAAAATGGTAAAACTGCTCATTCTAGTTATAGCAAACTTTTTCATGCCTTACTTGCAGAGAAAAAAAGAAAAAAACAAAACAGAACAATACAAATCCAACATCTGAATTTAGAATTCCTTTAAACTTTGAACAATATAAAGGAGGAGACATTTTATGAGAAATCTGAGAAAATGGGGTTTTAGTGTTGAATAAAAATCTCTTCTTAAAGCCCTCCTTGCCTCTTCTATGATTTGCACCAGCATTTCCCACACATAGTTGTGTCTATTTTTTTGTCAAGTATGAGCAAAGCTAGTTCAGTAGATTTTTTAATTAGAAATTAGAGGAACGCTTTCCTCCCACTTTGGGCAATACCTTGCAATGTTTGCAGAAGGCTTCCTAACAGTTCCTGTCAATGCATAATAGTGAATACACCAAACAATGATTTTACTTCACATCATGTAAATAAAAGAAAAACCTCGTTAACCCACATGTTTTCCAAGGTTATATAAAGTTTCACAATAATCAAGCTCATTTCAGTGGAAGGACTTCTGAGGAATCATCTCATGTATTTCATGTGCAACCAGAAAGGAATTTGTATTAGATAGCTATTTATGCGCTTGGTTTTACATACAAAGAACTATTTATGCTTTCCTGGAGCAGTAACATTTGCAGTGGGCTAAGAACTGAATCTTCAACATACACTTGAATTGTCAATATATGTTTTAGGATCACCCTCCCTCTCTTACTATAAAGCTAGTAAAAAGTCTCAGAAAACATATTCCAGTTTGGAATAGGAGGTTAAGTTTCCTAAATATACTTGAAATGTTTGTTTTCAGATACGCAGTTTCTAGGTATAGCACATTTGCTAGTGTCATAAAAATACTGTTCTTCCTTATTTTTGAATGATCAAGTTGTCAGATTTGGAATCCACAACATGTACCAAAATCTGCTCAGTCAGGAGCAGCTTATTAAACAGAACTAGGCTTGTTTGGGTTTTGCTGCTGTTGTTCATGAGTTGCTTTCTTTGTTTTGGTCTTTAATTTATGCAAATAGCACTGCTCAGATTATACCCTGAATCCTAAGCGAAGTATGCTACTGGTGCAATTCCTAGGCAGACTATCTGTGAGGGGGATAGAAGGCAAATCTGAGAAGCTGCAGCACAAGACAGTCTTGCCCTACCTGCCCCAGAGATCCAGGTAGCTTTCAAAAATCTGTGGGATTTATTAGAACTATATGGCATCCACAGACAGTTTAATTCTGATCCAAACATACTCTTTACCAAAAATCTGGCCTAAGCAGAATCTCCATGGTTTTAAAGAGGGATGTAAACATTTCTTAATACCTTAAAATAAATGAGATGAGCCCAGATCTGATGTTCAATGAAACATAATTTAAGATCCCGACCTAAGAAGGTCTGTGGCAGAAGAGACCCCAGAAATTTATCCCCTGCAAAACTATTCCTCTATATAATTATGATCAAAATTAATTGCTCTGTATTATCCTCTTGCAACACTGTCTTTTCTCTTGCCTGAGACGAAGCAGCCCAATTTATGGCCAGGAAAAAAGGAACAGATTTTCAAACAGCATAATTTCTCTGATCTTCTATGCAAGATACTGTATTAGACTTTTAGGGATAAATCCACAGCATCTAGCAACTTACAGTGAGAGACAAGGTACATGGAGGTCTCAGTGTCACCTCATTTGCACTGTTGTTATTCAGTTTTATTCCCTTGTCAACTATAATTTCATATTCTGCATTTAGAACTCTATCATCCCACAACATACAAGGACCTAATGTCTGTAACAAAGACTCAATAAACCATATGTGTTCATGTGTATACAATGCCATTTCTATCTCAGACAATACATGTATGCTAATATTTCTAGGTTTGAGAGCTTAACAACTCTCCAAAGTACCCAGATTCAGTGCTTAAAACAGCTTTATAAAATCTAGTATTGCCTTACAAACAAGTAAATACTTTTATGCATATTAGAAATACTCCTTATTAGTGTATGTTAACAAAACCATTCTGTGTTATAAAGAAACCTATTATCTGCTCCTACAGCATGTGTGCTCAGCCTCATTATGAGTCAGGGGACCCATTTCTGTGCAGGCACCACAGCAATCACTGCAGAATTGGCATGTAGCAACACAAAGCAAACTTTTTATGTAGCCAAAGCCTTTGGATACCAGAACAGAATAGGAATCCCTAAAGAGTAAGTGTTCAAACACAATATTAGAGCACATCTTGAAGTGTAGCTTAGCTAATAGCACCGACTGAGCTGAATTGATTTTCTTCAGTTATTTAAATCTCATTATATATGCTCTATTTAATTCTGTCTCCACTTAAATTGATACGAAATATAAAACAACCTCTAAATAATTCAGTGTGAAAAAACATACAAGCTAATTAAAAGCTAGGACTTGAAACCCAAACACATCTGAAACCTCTTTTTTATTAAGGCATCTACTTTTTTTGTCTTGAAGCTGTCTTTTTGTTTCTTTGTTCATTTTGGAGAGACAATGGGTTTTTGTAAGGCTTTTTTTTTTCTACAGTGAAAAGTGCTTACATAGAGGCCCCTAAGTTTCTGTTGCTTTGATTTTATGCTACCAATAATGGTTTGTGGTTTTTTGCAGTTCTGTTGAAATTGCAATTAAATTAATAAAACCTAAATGATGTATTCTTAACTATATAATGCAGCTTTTCAGAAGTGAAAATTAAAAAAAATCTCATTATGATTATTAATCACTCTCCTTTAATTATGAAGCAAAGACTTAAATGCCACCTTACAATACAACAATAAGGTCAGACTTTGCTCAGATGTCATGGGGAAGGCTGGAGGGGTAGCAGAAAAGGGTACATTAATGCAGCAGTGCTTTCCACGGGAGATCTGTGTGCCTCAGACATGTAGGAGGCAATAACTAAAAATTAAAAATCATCTCCTATAATTCATGAATTGCACTAGTGTATACTCCCCTTTTGTGCCAAATAGGTCTTGCAATGGATATTCACACATTTGGAGCTGAAGTTCTTTTTGTCTTCAACAGTTTTTAGGTAAAGATCTATAATAATATAGAACATAATAAATGCAAGTAACACCTAATTTGTATTATTAATATTATTAGTATTATTCTATGATCTAGTTTCAAATCTAAAATAATTATCACAGAAACATTTCTGACCTTGTGTTACCCTGACTGAAACCATATCATCAATTTGTTTTCTTCTTATTTTTGCCTGTAATTTTTAAAGTAGTGTTTGAGCCTTCAAAAGACCAGTTTCCAAATGCACATTAAGACACATTTTCACATTCTTGCACAGCGCCATGTATAGAGTTCTGCAAATAGCACATAGGTCCAAAACTTTTCAGTTCTATTTCTACTCTTCAGTTTTTCAAATCTATCATGAAAATTAATCTATGAATCTATTACTTAATCTAATAATGAAAATCCCTTTCTAAAATATGAGCCACATTTTTAAATGAGTTGCAAGTTATCTGATTATTATTTCAAAGAAATAAAGGAATGCTTCAGTTATATTACTCCCAGTATAACTACTCTTACTTAGCTTCCTAATTAAGTAAGGGCATCCTGAAAACAAAGCTCTTCTTGAACCCATTCTCATTTATTACTCAAATTATTTTCTGACTCTCTCACACATACACACAGAAATTGTCACCTGCAATTGTCTAACCTACAAAGCCAAATCATACAGAACCTGGCAACATCCTTGCTTTACATTGTCAGTTGGAGCCTTAGATCTCAAATGGGAGAAGAGCCAGCAAACATGTTTTTATTTGGAGCAGAGTTGCTTTGTAGCTTAATTAAAACACTGTCTGACAGTTCAGAAGATGGGAATTTGCTTCTTCTGCAAGGTCTGACAACAACCTCAGCTAAAATGTGATAATGCATCTTATGCAAGAAATAGTGAAATATGACATTAAACCTTTGCCTCCAGCTTTTAAAAAATCAGCTTTAATAATTTTATCATTCATTTATTTCCACTAATTTACTTAATAGAAATACAACTGCCTGCTTAGCAAGCATATGTATTGAGAATCTTTTAACTGAAATTTTAATATACTTTAAAAGAACACTCATAGTGAGCTTTATAACTATTAGCAAACACCAAAATAATTATTTTTATATAATAATACTATATATGCTATATACATACTTCAGATATATTTTACACATTCACAATTAAATATCAACTATAATCCAAGGGGCTCAGGAGTTTTCTCAAAAATTCTTTGTGGGAGTTTTTGTTTGTGTTTTTGGTTTTTGGTTGGAGTTTATTGTTTGTTCATTTTGCTGTTTTCATTTTAATTTTAAAAAAGCCATCTTTATGAATGAGAAACTTTTATTGAAAAGGGCAACAGTGTTGTTAAAAAATAGTTCCTTACACCCACAGTACAATTATTGGCCTAAATAGGCATTATAGCAAGGAAAAGGAAAAAGTGGCAAGTATGAATCTGACAGCAAGACTCACCTGCCTCTGAAAGCTGTTTTGTGTGTTGGCCAGATTAAGCAATATAATGTATTTCACATGGATGCTTCTACACCCTTCAGTGTAATACAGCTAAATCAGAGCTTTTTTCCCTCTGGCATGTGCAACAGAAATAAACATGAACTTCCATTCACCCCAGTTTATATGAAATCAGAAGAGACATTCTTCACCAGTTTCCACAGGAAGAACATGTGTGTCTAAAGTTTTAGTGCTTTCAGGTGTGGCTAAGAACAGCTAAAGGATACACTCTGGCAGCAATAATGACATTTGCTTGCAATTGACTTAAAAGGATGATCTGAAGCAACTATCCTACAGAACAAGCAATTAATTATACTAGTTTATTTTCTCCTCCAGCTACCTGACACACTGGAACACTGAGGGGAAAAAAAGGAAAAGAAAAGGAAAAAAAAAAAAAAGGAAAGGGTTTTCCTGTTATATCTGTTCTCAGACCATTTTGATTTTTTATCTATTAGGTTTTCCAAATTCTGCAATTTTCTAGACTAAGCGCGTGCTCAGTTTGAGCTTGCCAACTGTTGAGGGATGACTCCTGGATCTCCAGCAAACACAAGGCACACAATTCTCTTTTACAGAAACAACAAATACAAAAAATCCTGCAGCCAAATCCCCTGGGGTACCTGCCAGCCCTATAACTCAGAGACCCAGGGGAATAGACCTGTGGTTCTTGTCAAGTCTTGATAGTCATCTCAGGGCTATAACAAGTGCAAAAAACACCTGGCAAACTCCAGTGAAGCGTGAAAGGTGGAAATATCACCAAGACTGCATTTTATCACCCCTCTAATGCTGCCTGGCAGAGCACAGACACTGAATAAGGGTTTGACTCCGCTCATTCCAGTCCCTTCCACAAGAAAGTAATTGGCAGCAAGTTGTCAGCTCCCTATACACTGCAATTTCAGCCAGGCCAAGGCTGTCAGCACAAGAAGGCAAAGAGTCCATCACCTGCTTTATGCTCCACCCCTGCACAGCTTGATGAGCACCAGGAATTCGCCTCGCTTTAAATGCCAGGCAGCACAGAGGCACATGTGGCTGTCACTGGAAATGCACATTTAAATGCTACTGGGTTTTCTGAAACAAAGTTCTCTTTTCTTAGCATGCATGGATGGAAAAAGAGGACAGATTTAATGTGAGATTAAATTATAATAAATCCCCCATAATTGTTTTTTTTAAATGAAATATTTTGTTTGTCAGGAAAACAACTAAGGTTAAAAATCATAATGAATCTCCCTCCCCTGCCGCATGCAATCTCTTGGTAGAAAAGCATTCAATGAAAATGAGAGATGGAAGCTGCTCAACACTGCTGAAGGCATGCTCTCTTGTTTCTTTTTATCTGGTAAAAGCTGTCAAACATCCACATCCTCTGATGCACTCGCATTTAGCATAGGGACTTGTCAATTGTTTATCGCAGAGAGTTCTGTCAGACTGGGATTAAGATGTCCTAAAATTCTCAAGAGGGTAATTCATCATAAAACAATATAGTGTGTGAATAATGGACATCCACAAAAGGCTCAGCTGACATGATGGAAGTGAATGATAGGTGAATTGAGGTCACGGGCTTGATGTGAAGACATTGGACAATGTACACTCAGTCTGTCAGTCAAGGAATTAAAAAGGAGAAAGTACATGAATATGAAATAGCAAACAAACAGATTGGCTTTTGTTTTCTTGTTCCTTACAGCTCAAAGCAAAGATGCTGGAACTAATGAACCTATCCCTGCTGTGATCCAGTGCACTCTACAGTGGCCGCTACAGCTTCGATTCAAAGAGAAATATCCTGTAAAAATTCCAGTTAGGAATAAAACCAAGTGTGGGGTCTTCTTTTGCTAGTGACAACGTGGTTTATTTCTGTGTTTCGCCACTCTCAACATACTTATGAGAATAGTTTCAGTAAAAAAGAGCATCTTAAATCAAAGCAAATTTGCATTACATGTGCTTTATTATGTGTTTTTCTACCAAAAACCTATAAATCTAGAAATACAATTGACCCTGAATTATTTCTCAAAAAAACAGAATAAGCTAATAGCACCTGTCAAAGGAACAGAAGTGAAGTGAAAATTTTATTCATTTCAACAAAGGCAACAAAATTGTTGGTATTCCAGTGAGAAGGACGTTTCACAAAAGTGGTCACTTCACATGGCACGAATGCTACTCCACTTGTAACCGTAATACACTGCAGGTGCACTACTACTATTCCTAATGTTATACACTGCATTCAGTGCCCTCCTCCTTTTCAGGTGCTTTTGTCCAATAACAAAGATCTCTATCTAGCTTGCTCTTGCCTTTTTTTGTGAATTGTCTGTATTTTGAGAGATTTGAGTTCTTCTGACAGTTTAAGTCTGATTGTGTATTTTCTACTTTGATTGTGTATTTTCTGCTTAGTGAGTCTAAGAGGTAATATTGACCTGAGCCTTCAGAATTTACTTTCCCTAACAATGTTTGATATTAGTCATTAAGCTGAGACCATTTGTCACTTTCTTTCACTAAAGTGAGTCATCCTCTGAACATTTCCTTTGTTGTTTTTAAGGTCTAATATAACTATTGATTTATTGTCAACACATCGTATCTTCTCTGTTAATGCAATCTATAGACTTTATCCTTCCTCATTCTTGTCTTCAACTGACACCTAAGAAAGTTGCAGTCTACCTTGTGCTTAATTCTGTAAAGCAAAGGCCTATTATGATAACAATAACATTTATTTATTTTCTTACTCCTGTCTATGTGTTTTGACATCTTTTCCCGCATACTGGATAATAGTTCCTTTTCAGGAGTTAGAATAATTTCTTCTGAAGGTGCTATTTTGTTTGTTTTAATACAATAATCTTTTTGGTAAGCAGAGAGGCACATTACACTCAGACATTTTCAGACTGATTTCAGGAATCACGAAATAACAGTGCTCATTCAAAGCAGGGTCACTTCAGCATTAGATCATATGGCTTGGGCTTATACCCAGTTGTTTTTTTTGTTTTACCTCCAGTGTGGAGATTTGAAAATATGTCTGGGCAACCTGCTCCTGTTGACCATCCTTCATCTTACAATTATTTTTCCCAATTTCTAACCACAGTTTCTCTTACTGGAAATTTTATTCATTGCTCCTTTTCCATTTTCTGTGAAAATTTTTGAATAGAGAAAATGAAAGAATTTGCATTTCAATAAACACCAGGATTTTTTTTCCAAATTCAAGAAAAGCAAGCTTGCCACTTTGTGTGTGTGCACCTTCTATGATACCTTCCATAACAGCATTTCAGGGGATCACTTTATTCTTACCCTCATTCTCAAAATATCCTGTTGTATTGAATTAAGATTATTTGATTCTGGACCCTTTAAATAGTTTAATTACATACACTATCAAAAATCTAACATTTTAGAAGGAGCAAATGCAGATTTACTAGTATGTTTTAATATGGCAATATCTTCCTCTTAAAAACAAAATTAAGATAAGTTTGATACATGAAAATTTGAATAATCAGAAGAAAAATCAGAAGTTTTCAGATAGAGGTTTTCAGAGTATGTCTGTGACCAGACATACATGTTCCATTGTAGGAACAGACGTGACAGCTGCTTATCCCAATTAAAATTTTATGGTCAAATTCCTTCAATTTTCTGTAGAATTTGTATTTGTAATTTGTTTGAGGTAATTTCTTCATTTCAATATCACAATGAATAGACACATGTTGCATATCTGAGTATGGCTCCAACTAGACACCAAAGGGAAACAGGCACTGGAGCATTTCTAAAGATACACATCTTTAACAAGCTTCTTTCTTTCAAAGCAACGATTTTTAAAAGGGAATGAAGAAAATTTCCTTGCAAATATTATCCTAAGTATGCACCTCTTCTAATTCAATAGAACTGTTCCATTACATAAAACAGTTTGGTGATATATTAATATATATCAATATATTAGTAAAATACTAAGCAATAAAAAAATATTTATATCATCTTTCAGGTACATGGCTGGGTTTTTTGTATGAGATTAGACAGATCTTACTGGCAATGATACTTAACTAATCTTTTTACATATTTCACTTTTTTTCAATATAAGAAAATGAATGCAATTGTTGTTCTTGTCTTACACATAGGTTTCTTGTCAAGCTCTAACAAATCCAGGTCAGTAGAGCTGGAGGGAAACTGCTCTCTTGATGCATCCAAACTTTGTGGCATTTCAAAAGACAACCACTCTCCCCTATTGTTTCATCAAAGAAACCCCTCTTCTATGTCCCAAGGCTTACATTCACCTAGGATTTTGAAAATTTAGTAGTCTGCAAAATGTTTTCTGGGAGATGTGATAATATCATGCTATGAGGAAAGAGGGATTCAATAGCTCAATTCCCCAGCCTGCCTGAGCATTTTACTCTCAGTTCATAAGAGAACTGGCAGTGAGGCAGTAAAAAAGCCAATGCTTCTTCCAAAGGTGACTTATTACATAATTAACCGTGACCTGTCCATGACCATGACCTGTAAGAATTCACGTTCTTAATCAGTACATTAAAACACCTTATTAAAAGAAAAAAAAACCTCTGGAAAATAAATGAAGAAATTAAAAAATTCAATCCATATTTCATGCTGTGAAAACAGGAACTCACCAGATGCATACTTTATGAATACAGCAATAAAAGTACAGCCAGTTTTCCATATTCATGAAAAGCTTTGCCGAAAATATTCATCGCATTCATCTCCAGGAAAATGTAAATTATCTGTATTACATTGTGCAACTTCTATAAAGGGAGAAAAGTAAAGGCTTTTATATCCATGACAGTTTTCTCATCTAGTTTGTGTTATCTGGGTAATCCAGCTTTTTCCTCTTCGTCTGACTCTATTAGGCTATTTCACCCTTCCAGTCTGTTCTCAGCTTTGTGCATGCAACTATTGACTGGCAGCAGTGGCCTTTCAAACAGACTCTGTGGAGTTATTTGAAACATCTAATGACAGTAAACTGCTCAGAAGTAAGTTTTACCTAATAATTGACCTCAACAGTACAGATAAATAATTTTTTTTACTTTGCCTTGGGACTTCTAGCTGTCCAGGACATTCAATCATTGCCTCTAATCAGTGCTTAACTATTAATATGTTAAAGCATTTGACACTTTAAAAGGAAAGTGATTGAAGAAATTGATGCTTTTAATGTGGCATGTCTCACAGCCACCCAGGTCACCTCCACTGTGTGGTTCAGCCATCGTCTGCATGTGGGGAGCCAAAGGCATCACTCTGAGGAGGCAAATCCTCACTTCTGGATGCTGCTTGCAGACTGAACTGACACAGTGGCCTCTTCATGCCAGGCCATGCCACTCAAATGCATGAAGAGAGACATTCTTGTGTATCTTCTTCCTCTGTGGTTTTCAAGTCCTTCTTCCTTACCAGATGATTTCCGAGACTCCCTTCCAACCTGGTTACTATGACTCGTTTGACTCATCAACCATGATAAAAAGTAACTTCCAAAGAAAGGCATTACTTCAGAAAAATGTCTGCTTTTAGGGAGTCCTGTCCATTTTACAGTGAATTTGATAGATATGTTCAAGTCTTCTGAGAATTTAGCTTTTTAAACATTCTCCAACTCATGGTAAAAGTCAGCAACAAAATTTACCTTATCATCTCAGTATTCCATAACTGCCTATGAGCTTTCCTCTGAAAAAAATTGATATCTATCACAGTCAGAGACAGGATTCTGCAGAGAACAACCACTGCCTCACCCAAGATGGCCACTGCTGCATTATGGTTCAGATATGCCTTAGCCTGGCACTCAGAGATCTCCACTATAGCTCCCATATTTGGACAAATGTCCCAATTTGTCATAGCAAAGGAATATTCCTTTCCTTGATGAACAATTGAATGTTGACTTTTCCTTAAGATTTGCACACACTGTCAGTGGAATCTTACCTCTATCACACTGTTTGCTTATTTCAAAAATCTTGGTATTTTCTTTTGTTGCTTTGTTTTGTTTTTTTGTAGCTCTAACAGGCAGAACTGCTGCTGAAGCTGCTAGTCAGAGCCCTAATTAATTGTGTTTCTCTGTCCCTCACTTGATTTACAGTAATAACTTGCAAAATGGAAATACCAAAGTATTGATCAGAACTCTTGTAACCCAATCACCAGCCTGTCTGATTTAGACATGTGAGGCTCCTCTTCAAATTTTCCAGTTCCAATCCCTCTAAGAGAGCCTCAGTGGCACAGTCAGCTGCCATCCACCCAAATTCAACTTTTAAAGACAGAAAGGTGTCAAGTCAAAGCAAAGCAGGAGAAGACTCTTGCCACCTGTGAAAATTGCTGTATTCACAAACATTTTCCGTCATGGCATTGTCAAATTATGCAAATTAGATGACACTGAAATGCATCTAGAAAAGAAGTTTCCCCTTTCTAAATCTTCACAAACATTCTAGAGGAGAAATATCCCAGCCATGCACTAAGATTACTAATTGCATTAGGAATCCTGCTGATTAATTGCACTACTAATTCTTCAGATAAAGGAAGCTGTTCCTCCTTTGAACCTCAGAAAAAGCACCAAGTCAATCTTACTCCTGCCAAATCCTCATTGTGTTAAAAATCTTCCTAGTAGGAATCAAAGCAGAAGAGATTGCAAAAAACTAGAGTTGGCCACTGAAAAAAAATATTTCCATTCTAAATGGTAATGCATTCAAAAAAGACCCAGTTGCATGAGTTTGCTGTAATTATTTGTAAGGAAATAAAAAAAAAAAAAAAATCACTACGGAATAATCTCCCTGAGAAACAGCAGAAAAAAAAAAGAGAATGGAGTTACCCACCACTTGAGAGTGCCTGCAACAAATTTCAGCTGAGAGAAGCTGAGTTCATCTTTGTTTGGAAGCAAAGAATATCTATCATAACTATACATGCTGTTATTTATCAATATTATAATTATGATATTTTTCACAGTATTTTTTTTACTGTTTTCTTTCCTCAAGTTTTTTTCACTGAAGAATTTAATTTTCAAGTCCATCTGGTACAGCAGAGTGTTGTGCACATAAAATAAGCCTCAGATGTAACAACAACGCCTTTATGTGTCTTCTATGTACTAATCTTTGCTTTAACATAGTCAGGCTTTCTAACACTGTCTATTCTTATCCTGTCATTGTTTATTCATCTAACAGTTCTGCTCTAGAAGCATCTGATATGGAAATCAGAAAAGAAAGGACTGTTTCACAAGTAAAGCACAAGTTGAAGGCTGATTTATTAGAAATAGCAAATAAAACATGATATGACTACAGGCGACTGAATTTGCAAGTACTATCTGCACCCTGCATTTAACCTATTCTCAATCTTCTTTACAGTGCACATACATAAAACAGATATTTCAGGAAATTAATCATTATCACAGTGCCTGAGAGCAGTTTCTACAAGCTTCTACATACAAACCAGAATCAATCCATATTACACAAACTGATCCAGTTCTGTTTATTATATATTTCAAAAAATTCAGAAGAATCATGCTCATTTTTTAACTAAACATATATCTGAGCCTAATTCTAAACTTCTATTCTGTTGAAACATATTGATTCCATAACTTTTGGCAGCAAACTGCAAGTCCCACTAGAAACAGCCATCAGGCTGGATAATAAATCAGTGTCTTAACAATTGCATTGTATACTCATCATAGTAAAAAGCAGCTAAAAATGACTTTCAGAGTCTTCCAACATGGCCCCAAGTTATTTAGAATGTGCAGTAATATTAACTCATATAACTGAGGAGGGACTAACCTCTGCCAGGCCAGCCAAAGCACCTCAGCTTTGACAGGAAGGATTCTGTATTAAATAATAGGGAAAGTCACAGAACTGAGTCTCCTTCTAACTCAGGCAATAAATAAAAAGACATGGCAAAATATATTGGAAGAGAAAGGTGGAGAGGACACATCCCCATACCCTCTGCATTAGGTTCTGCAGTTTGAAGCTCCCATGCCAAATTCTTAATGAATGAAGCGTTTTTTTTACTTTTCTTTTAAATGTGTGACTATTTAGCAAAATGTATGTTTCTGACTTTCTGAGGTGGCTTAGGCAGACACTTAAGCACAATCCCATTGCTTTCTAGGAAACAGGTCTTGAAATCAGGATGAGATATCACATTTCCTACTATAATGTCAGTTCTTTTGAGATGGAAAAGAATGTTTGTTCTATTTATTGCACATGTTGGATCTCCAGTCCCCTGGATATTCACCAGTGGAGTTTTATAATCATGAAGAACAATTTCACATATCCATTGGCTGCATTATAGTATACTGTCTCATTTTATTCCACCTACTGCATACACTATTTACTATAATCATGACTGGTTCAATCCACTCTGTTGTGCTGCTCACATCTTGTTTGGCCCTGCCACATTCCTACTGGCACTATTGACACTTTCTGTTTCTTTGGATTAAGGACATGATTTAGCTGGAAAGCTGGAAATTGCTATCAGTGTAATTAATTAATTGCACTGAATGTGCTTAGTACTGTAATCCTGGTAAGGCATTGCTATATGTTGCACATCTCAAGGAAAATAAGTTTAAAAACCACCATTGAGGTAGACAGGAGAAAATCACATCACAAATCTCCCATTACAAGATGTGAAGGAAATCAGCACAGCTTATTTGTGCCTAAAGAATGCCCCACCAGTCCTTAGTCATTTTCTATTCACAGCAGGTACCACGTATTAAGCATCCAGTTGGAAGCATCTGTCAATACCTCAGGCTGCAGCAAAGCGGCTGCGGTTTATTGGCGAACCCTGGCTGGAAGGGCTCTCCAGGGAGGCTCGGATATTACAGGCTCCTGTTAAAAATGCTACTGGAACAAATACATTTCTGCTTGGTTGCAGTATTAAAAAGTGATGCCTGACCAGTAATTAAAGAAGCTGCCAGATAACACAAAATGTGTCGGGCTAGTTAATGTATGCAGATGTCACTACAGAGAGTGATCTCATAAACAAAATGGGAAGCAAAGCACTAGCATGACAAATTAACCTTTATGGGTTAAGCAGTCTGTGAGCAATGAACAGGGGTAGAATGTGTGTGTGTTATTTGGGTTTTTTAATTAAGCACAAAAACATCTTAATACTTTTGACAAACAGGATGAACATGAGTCTGTCATTAGAACTTGCGACCCCCGACTGCTCCACACCCACTGTACAGCAGCCGTTATTCTCATTTCTGTAGATGAGGACGGGACATTCTTACTGAAAAACTGTTTCTTGCGCTTACTGCTGTACAAGGTAGTGTTGTTATTTCTTGTTAGCATTTTAATCACATGCCAGGTTATGCAAAAAATGCTGATAATACAGACTACCAGCCCTGCTTTTGCATAACACACATCAGAATGTTCCCTGCTTAGTTAGGCACCGCCTAACTGATATGAAGGAACTTTTGTTTTCCTGGAGATAAAACCAAGATCTGGTACCCCAAAGAGTGCAGATTAACACTTACCACAATTTTAAGCAGGAAAGTTTACAAGTGTTGCTGTATATGTACTAACCTTGGGGTTCTTTTGAAACTTTGCTAGGCTACTTGCCTTCCATATCCTTCAGCAGTTAATTCTTTAAGTTAATTACAGACTGTACCTATGAATATTCTGCTAACAGTCATATGAAATAAATAATAAGTCTGATGTGAATCATTTTTAGGTGCTTTTTGAGGTGACAGACTCTTGAACCAATATATCATTACCGTCTGTCTTGTCAACTCTTCTTAGCTCATGCATTATTTACCTGCTAAGCCATGGTGACAGTGGTGAAGCAATAACGCTCTGTTTTGAACCTCCAGCTGCCATCTATGCAAAACAGGCTGAATGCCAAAGAGATATGAAATATTCATGCTTTCACTTCTTTTTGTAACTGACAACATCCTAATGCACAGGTGACTTTAAAGGCTCAGTATTTTGGTCATTCATTTACCTCTTCCACTCAAAATATCAAAAAGTGTGAAGGGCAAGATAGGTACATTATCTTCTGATAATATCCCTTTCTATAGGGGCTAGTTTTTATGGATTAATTTATTCTTATTATTTTGTTATTCATTTAACTAGTCTTTAATTCACTGATTTCTCTGAACAAGTCATGCTTTGACTTTTCAACAAAACCTGTAACCTTTGCTTGTAACCTGACTACTATGTACCACATTTAAAAAATTCTGAGATTCACAGATTTCATCTAGATGAACAGGAGTTTCTTCAGGTTTAGTATTTGCCTTATCAGTCATGTCTTATGGCATACTGAGCAATCAAAAGCTGACTTCTCTCAGACTTTGTTAGCATCATTCCCATTTTCTCCTCCAACCTGCTCAGTCTTTCTCCATGATAAGATCTTCTTTCTGGAATTCATCATATCACAGAGACATTCACCAAAAAGGCAGAGGATGATAGATGTCAAGGAAGTTGCATATGTGTGTATGTTTGTACCATGAAAGCAGCTTTATTTTTGAGCATATCTCCCTCCTCTTGAAGTAAATATTTTAAATATTTCAAATAATTGCTTACAGCTTTTTTCTCCATATGAAAAAATTAAACGCATCTTTTAGTTGCAATTACAACATGCTTTATCTTACTCCATTGTCAGTAAAAGCACTCTAGTGTATTCAAACAAAAGACTTCTTTGTAACAGAGTAACCCACAGTCTACATTTAGTTTTCATTGTTTCCTAAGTTTTGGAATTGATGGCATTACAGACTTGTAATGTTCTCATGGTTTTTTCTTGTATTGAAGTGTAAAAACTTCAAACAGGTACCGTTCCCGACTCTGAATTTAGTAAAGTATTTTTGCTTCATTGCTACAGTGGTTATAAAAGAGGTTTCATCTTCTAGGGAAGTCACAGTCCCTATCTGAACACAGACATAATAGAGTGAAATGCAAAACTAAAATATATCTTGTGTAAAGTGAGTTTAAATTTATAAGTGCATTAGCTGTTATTTTTATAGAAACACTGAAAGAATTCTTTTACTATTTCATAAGCAGAAAAGGATCCTGTAATTACCACTTACCACCAGTCTCAACGTCAGAAGTGTCAGACGTTGATTTCAGATTTACTGAAATGTTCTGACTGCATTTAGCCCCAAATGTCCCATTTCAAACTGTCATAAAAATTTCCCCAAGTCACTCTTACAATGTTGATACAAAACACTCTTAAAGGAGCTGTCAAGGTTTAAGAATGTCAAACATAGGACTGTAAAGAAATATTCTGATTGGAGATACTTTGTAAGCCATACCATCTTTTTTTTTTCTCTGAGCTACTGACATTTTTGAAAGACCTGTAAAGGTCAATGATCTGATAAGAATATATTCTACTGCATTTACTTTAATTGCTAAAGTTCATTAGTCTGTGAATAGTCTCACTCTTAGGCTCGTGTCCTTTTTTTGCTCCATCAAAAAACAAATTTTCTGAAATTCTTTTTCAGCATGGTACTCTTTTGCTGTTGTTCTAGATAAACTCTGCAGATGGTCACATTTGAAAGGGACTACGGGGTCATGACAATCCTTTCTCCCACCTTCCTTCCCCATTCCTGTTATAGTAACAAAATATCACCAGAACTATGAGCTGCCAAGGAGAGTATTTTATACTTCCTTGTACCCCTAACTGATAAAAGTACTTCTGTTCAAGAGAAGAAAAGCAAAGTGAATGATGGAGGAAGTTCAAAAGCGAGCAAGGCCAAACAAGAGCAAGAACAAAATTTCAGCAATAAAAAACTGAAGTATTGAAGTAGCAAGGAAAAGTTCACGAAGATTGGATGGATAGATTATATAATTCAGCACTGCAGGCTAAAAAGAAAGAAAAGTTTAAAAAGCTTGAAAGAGAGGATGAGGAAGGTTTTCAAATAATATACTGTCAATTTCCAATATTCACTAATTTTATATGTGGGGCAAAACCAGTACCACAAGAAATAAGGAACGGAAATAAATAGAATTTAATTATTCTAGAGCTGATTTTCTGCATAAATGTAACACTGAATATCCAATAATCACATAGCTGTTAGCAGGCACCAGAAAATAAAACCCATCTCTGCAATAACCTCACTGTGTCCTCATTTGTATCAGTAAGTGTTTTAGAAAAATGCATGAGGCAGGAGTCTGATAACAAATTCACACAGGAAGTTTAAACATTCAGCAGTAAAAGGCTACTGAGTACATTTAAACTTGCTGAGTGAATTCTCCTGTGTATAACCTACTATAGCTCCATTGATTTCACTTAGGAGTTTATGGACTCTGACATTCACTGAAGTCAATGGAGCAGAACCATTTGGTATCATCTACAGGTCTTGGCCTGTATGCCTAAAAATAAGTTAGACTTAGCCTACTTGGGTTCTGCACTGCTGAAAATATTATCTTTCTTTGGACATCTTTGATGTACACTGGTAGACCGAAAATCACAATAAGATCTGCACTGCTTTGAAAAAAATATGGTTGCTCAAACAGCAAATACCTTCAAGAAGGCGTAGGAAAGAAAAAGGGAAAGAAAATGGAGAATGGTTGTATCTCTGAACCTTCTGCAGTCCCCAGAGCAAGCTTTGCCATCCCCAAATCCAACATCTCATTGCTTTTCATCTGCCTCAACATAATAAACTAAGAAGCACTTCAACATAACACCTTCAGCTGTCAGGGAATTCTTGGGTTTGTGCCTTAACCTCCTCTGACAAGATGTGGTGGGATGCAACCTCCAGAGAGGAAGGTCACCACTTCATCTCCTCTGGATCAGCTGAGCAGGCTCAGGATGAGAGATGCTCAAAGTGAGCACTCTTCAATGGCAAACTATCAAGTGAAGCAGGCAAGAGAGAAACAGCATTAAACAGCGGTCATGAAGGTTCCAGGAAGACTGAGAAACTTCACTGAGGAGTAGGGAGAAGCCTGCCAGGCCTCTGAGACAAAACATACTTCTTAGGAACCAGAAGGGACTAACAGATCATCAACAAACCAAAGAGATGCCAAGAGAATTGCAACCAAGCATGGAAGCAAGGACTTGCTCGTAGGAGCACAAAAGGCAGGGCAGGAGCTGTTTGACAACCTTTTTAGTCCTACTGAAAATAGACCCTTTTTTTTTTCTATTTACACACATGAAGTTTGACTTTTTCAAATGTAGAAGCCTTTTGGATTTTTTGGAGAGAGTGTATAGAAGGAATTAAAGATTAACATTATAGATAAAAAGGAATTCTTGCATTAGACAACTGCAAACAATTTTAACTATAGATGGCATTGGTAGAAAAACCCTCAATAAACTGATACTGCTTTTATCTTTTCACACCTTTTTCCTTTAGAAAAGCAGTAGACAAGGAATCCTGCATAAGCAGAATCTTTGAAAGGACATCACAGTTTAGTGTGAAAACCCCCACTTATGAACCAAATTGTGAAGGGGCAAAGATTATGGCATTAGGGAAATGTTTGTAGCCACTAACTGGTTTTAAACACACTTTTTTGTTTTCCTTTTTTTCTTTTTTTTTTTTTCTTTAGTACATGGAGGAAGTCATAATCTTTTTTGGGAGGAATAGAACCATAAAACTGGACCTACTTGGCCCCAGGTCCCTAGACAATATTTTGCGTAGATCTGAAAATGTCTCCATCTCAGAGCAACTTGTTATCCATCATGCTGCTACTATTTATTTATCATAAGGCCATCTGCTCTACTCACTGCTCTGCATTCTCAATGTGACAAAATTATCCAAGATTTACAATGACAAACGAGACCCACTTCTACTCCGGAGATAAACAGTGAAAATTCAGAATTCCTAGGGGACATAGCAGAAATTAACAGCTTGGTAGGTGGTATTGGTATTGTATTCAACAGAAGGTGTTTACAAAATGTAGGTACAATTTGAGGGTAAGCTGGGAGATAGACACTGTTACCACATTGGCCATGACCAGCATCAAACACAAAAATCTGTGTTCTCAGCCTCTTGATGGAAAAATCCCTTAATGCCATATTTAATTGTTTAATATGAGTGTTTCTGTTGATATGAGTAGCTTTAGCCATATGCTTAAATAATCTCATTTTCCTGGACTAGCACTAAACATTCAAAAACTGTACTGATCACAAAAAAAATATCTTAGCTAACACAAGATACTAACCAGTTGCATGCTCACATACAAATTTCTGTATCTTCCACTTATATTTTTTATCTTATATTCGTTTGTTTTCTGCTGTATTAGGTTTGTGTGTTAAAGGTTTTTTGGAGGGAAGGGGGGGCACATTTATGCTGTACAATATTGTAGATGAGCTAATAATGGAAAGCAATCAATAGATATAATCTGATTATTCCCTTCTGGAAGTTTCTTTCTCTCTCATTAAAGCAGTGCCAGTCAATGAAACTGACTTCAATCTGAAACTGAAATTGTTTCTATCACAAGATTCTATCACAGCCTTGATTTCTTTAACTCTGATTTTTACCTGCTGCTAGACATGGAGATATTGATACTGAAGGAAAAACAAACTGGTTGTTAGTGAAGTAAACATAGTAAAAGTACACTAATACATAAAAATGTTAGGTATATAAGTTATTTTTAAATATGCATGTCTACATGTATTTTGGGATGGAATAACAAATGCATTATAAAATATAATAAAATAACTTCTTATGTACAATAATAACTTCAAAAGGTATCACTTCACATTGCCCTTGGACTTGATATTCTAATGCATTATTTAGGCAATGAGATTTTCCCAGTCACTCTAAAAGTTGTTAATATATGATCTCATTATTTAATCATTTTGTGTTTCAAAATACAATCATCCATAATATGTCTCATTATATAATAATCAGAAGAACAACTTATAAAAAAAGAAAAAGCAAATTTAAAATCAAAATATTGTTGGTTTTCTTAATTGCTTGTAATAGTAGATTTTTGTGCAGCAGTTAGCCAAACAACAAGCTATTCTAATATTGATATAATAATTATTCATATAATTATTGGTATAATATTATTTTAAACTAAGAAGTTTGCACAAAGTTTAAAGAAATCTTAAAATACTTTTAAGTGCTGTAATTATACTTGGGTCAGAATATTCCATGCCAAATGTTCTAATTTAATACAATAATAAGGGACACAGGGACAGCAAATAAACAGAGAGTAACACACAGGAAGATAAAGATGTATAACTCCTTCAATTTCAACAAGCCACTACCTCACTTACATCTCCTTTCAAATTATAGATCTGAACATGGACACGGGGCTCACTGGGAATGAAATAAATTTATCTAACTGTTAAAGAGATTAACACTTCATTCTTCATCCATTATCACCTGATGATGGACTAGGAATCTGATTGACAGGAAAAAACAAAAGTTAAATTCTTTATTTAGCCATATCTCTATTTCATATTCATAACCCCTGGGTTAGGGAAGACTGGATCAGATATCTTAATGAATTCCATGTGTCCTAAGTTATTCCACGTTTCTTAGAAAGGCAAAGATGTATTTGACTAATATAACTAAATGTCTAAAGCTTTTGAGTACAATCAAAGTTGAAAACTATTAAACTGACAAAGATATTGCCTATTGAATTTATACAGAGAGCGATCTCCATATGTCATTCACTGAATTTCTATCTTAACTATGTGTCATATGAAATCAATGAAGTATTCTCTCTGGGTTATATAAAATAGTAATATTTATCAAATTTACATAAACACTGATGCCTGTGTAACATTACAGCCAAGAAATAGTTCCTCAGTCTTACTTCCAGGTAGATCACCAGTCCTAATAAACACCGGTGCTTCACATTTTTAAAAAAAAAAACATAAAAAGCAAAGAAAAACACAGGGCAAACCATTTCCAGGTTTTCGCATTTTTTGTATTGAACATTCCTTTTTTCTGGTAAGAGTGATGTTAAGGAAAACAGTTCTAAGAAAAGAGGAAAAATACATGAGTAGAGAAAGCCAGAGTAAATTGTACAAATTATCTGCAAATCCATCTCTTTTATATAAAATTAATAAGAGTTTTTAAGCATATACTTGCTAGAGCCAAAATCATTTGGATTTTTACAACAATTTTTCATCTGATGACTAAACAAAAATGATGCAGCTTTAGAAAAAATGTAACTTCCAATTTTAACACAGTTGCAAATTTATTCACTATCATTTATTCCGGATAAAGGTAATAACCTTATTCTCTGGTAGTCCAGGTTAAATCCACATAGGAGTGTCTTTTCTTCCTCAGACTTATGAACCCTTTCTTAACAGCATTGTCACTTGTAGTGCATCAAGCCATGACAGCAATATCTTCGGACTTGCCTATGAGCATCTATTCTCCCATATTCAAGTGTCACAACTGACACCAAAATATTGTGTTTGGTATTCTGCTGATTTCCTCACTTCCTTATTTTTCATACAAGTGAGACCAGGAGAGGGTCAGAATCAAAAAATACATGTTATGCATGCAGATGGTTTGACACACAAGTATTTTAATTAGACAGCCACTCAGAGCCAGACCTTGGCAATGCATAGGAGAATGACTCTGAACATGAAATTAAGCTGAACAGTGTTTAAGTACTACAGGAACATTCAGCATGGTTTATGATGCACAAAATACCAAACTGAAATACTAGGGGAGGAAATTAGCCAAGATAATTAACAGAATTGTTCCAGAACTCAAGAAGCATGGAGATAAAGCGGCTTTCATCAAAACCTGTTTTATCCACCATATGGCTTTCCTGTGCTTGTTTTCCTTTTTCATACATTCCTAGCTCCACTGGCAGCATGCCAGCATTGGGAAAAGTAAATACAATTATTGCTTTAACAGCAAGTTTTATTATAGAATTATTCTTTCGAATAATTGTTTTCCAGCAGCTTTGAATAGTAGAGAAATTGGCAATACTGTGTGAGTACAGAAGATGCTTTATTCTAAAGGTGAGCCCCATATATTCTCCAAATTTTATAAGTACCTAGGTAGAAAACCTTGTGGCAGAGGAATTTGTTAAGAGGTAAGCCAACCAAGTTTTTCTTCCTGTATTTTATTTTTATGTCTCAAAATAATTACCATGAATAATCCATCTCTGAGCACAGTTGACAGCGAAAGAGCAGTTCCCTTATTCTACTGCTAAGGATGATATTGTTCAGCCTTTAGGCTACATGATCAAATAAAGAGGACCAGGGTGAGCACCTGTACCTGCAAAGTCACCATAATGTAGCATCCCACTACTTCCATAATTTTATTGTCCAGTTTACTTCTATTTTTCCGTCAATACGAGACAAGAAAATCTTGTCTCTGAACAACCAATTTTCCCAAAGGTGTAAACTGGTGACTTTAGTTTGTGTTAACTGTGGAGCAGCTGCTGTGAAGAAACTCTGTTGAAGAATCAGGTTTGGAACTTTCTATGCATTTTTTTATTTAACTTTTATAGACTTTGAGGAGAAAGAGAGACTTTAATACTGAGTTTTTCCCATCCATAGAACTGGAGCAACATTAAAATTACCTAGTACAAAACTAAATTTTTTTTGAGAGTTTAGAACCAGTTATTTATGCAGTTTAAACATAAATGTATTTGTCTGCCAACATCACTTATCAAATGAGATTAATCTCATGAAAATGAATATAGGTGCTGTGACAAGAACCTTAATTCAGAGGCAGCACCTACACTACAGACATATTAAGCCTCATGAAATAGGCTTAATAAAGGCTCAATCAGACACTCATAAAATATTATGCAAACAGAACCAAGCATAAATTTATATTGTGGCTTAGGTACTAAAGCACTCATTATAAATAAAATTTCCCCCTCACCACAGGATTTTTATTCAGATATGATAAAACCAGACACACTGCTTATCCGTTATAACTAAAAACTAAAAAGAAGATCCCTAATTTTCTGAAAAATCAAATTTATTTCCAGACTTTCCCTCCAAGCTATTCCTTTCTATTCCTTTATTATCCTATTAAAAAATTCCAGTTTCTCCTTAATTTGTTACTAAACTTCCTCTGGCTTTTGATGCTCTTTACACCCTGTTGTAATGGGATACACCACTCATTCACTTTCTTTTTAGAAGACAAGATTTTCCTTTTTGTTACCTTTACAACCAAGGCATATTAATATAATAAATTTACCTAGTATAAATTATATTTCTTGCTGATTTAAAAACAAAACAAAACAAAACAAAACAACAAGTGCTGACTTTTAATTAGCCTCTCACGTCCTCAGTCTTTTATCACAATTTCTTAATAAATTTGGTAGAGAAATCTAAGCTAAGTAGGTAGAACTTAAATTTAGACTCTTCTCAGTAAGGTCAGGTGATGTGAGGCTGATAAAACACTGAAAACACAAGCCCAGCAAATAACATACTCTCATAATGACAAGAAATCATCTATTAAGCTTAACTCTAAATGAAATATTGTCCCAATTAAATTAATTTTCCCATTTTCATTGACAGTGACACAAAGCTTAGAATTGCCAAGTCATTAAACTTTCCTTAGGTGCCCTGTAATGTTCACACAGTGATTTTTTGCTGACAATAACAGCTTATTTTCACTGCAAACTTCCTTCTTCTTCCAAGGGGCACACCAGCCTACTGTATGCAACAAACCCAACTCCTGAGAGCATTATGGGCAACCTTGGATTACAACATCATCAACAGCACCATGGCAGGGAGAGAATACTAAACTCGTAGCAAGGCTTATTACCACTTCCAGAGGTGTGCTTAAGGATAGCAGCATCCTAGAACTGTTTTTCTATCTCTGGTCTATCACACAGTAAAATGGAAAGTAACCCCAAAATTTAGCATGTGTTGTGATGGACCAGACTGTTTGACCTCTGGTTCTTCCGCTACAAGCTTAAATAGGAAATATTCAAAAGAAAGAGGAGGAAGCGCTTCACACACCGGACTGGCTGCAGAACTTGCACAGATTACTGAGAGAAGGAAAAGTTTACATCTGTTTAGAACAGACCAGACATGGGAAGAAAATCTACTGAGGGTTATTAATACAATTAAAACCATCTGTGATCAGAGAAATTCCTGGACTGCAAATTGCTGGAGGCGAGGAGAGCATTTTGAGGAAGTACCACTATGTCTCTCCTGGTTCTATACCATTTCTGGCATTTTGACCCTCAGAATGAAGCTATTGAGGGATGGGCTGTGGGACTGCTCCATTTCGTATTGAGAGATATAGGCATACTCTGTATACCCATCCTCCAGCGGGGTAAAACACAGTAAAACATTTCTGATAAAAATTATGTGTGCCAGAAAGTATCTGTATTCATGCCATCAAAATCTTTTCCATGCACAAAATTCCACATGCACAAAAAACCCTGATGAAACAAATCTCTTGTCTAAAGGCCTTAGCTAGGAAGACATGGGGCAATTCTGTCGCACAATGAAGAACTTAAAGTCTTTTTTCAGCAGGCATTAGTTGTATCTTCTGTGCACCCAGGTGGCAGCAGGCAAAATAAATACACTGACAGCAAAACGAGACCCATATTCTGTCTCCTTGCCTCATTTATAGGGACAGAGTAACTAGCAATATATAAGTATGATGTCACATAAATAAATTCAGACCTCAGTGTTCCTAAATCATTGCCACGAGCCTGAAGACTAGTACAAGAAAAATTGAGAAAAATATGAGTAACAGCAAAACAATAAATGCCTCCTGCTTTATTGACTGAGGATTTTTGACAAAGCTCAAAAAAGATGAATTCAAAGTCAAGACCAATGGGGTAAGGTCAGGACAACAAGAAGCTGTCAGACCCTTTCCATTAAGCATTGCTAAGTCCACATTCCAAATGTAACTCTTTGTGTTTTGCTTTGGCTTCCCCTTGCTTTTATGCAGCATTTTATCAGAGATTCTGAAAAGAATTGACTAGTAAAGCTGTAGTGGAAGCATAATGCTAAGCTACACAGTGTGTTTAGTTTGGGACCAATGACATCTTGTAATTAGCACATCACTGTTCTTCCTAAAATATGTATCCCTTAATTTTTTACACAATAAGTTGATTATTCTTACCTCCAACCCTTTATCCTCTTTTCAAGTGCAAGGATCTTTGAAATAAAATATAGGTACCTGTTGCTTTGTGGTATGAGACATTCTCACCATGGTTCTCGGGAAGTTAAAAGACATAGGGCAGCATGTGTGCAAAGAAGCATTTCTCCATCAGGAATGGACTCAGAAAGCTCAAAAAAGGTGCAGTAACAGGGAAGGAACAGGGAAGAGTCAATGATCTGCCCCTGCATTGTGGCAATAGGGCTTGCTTGTGCAGGAAAATCCATTGGCTTTTTCAATGCCCATGGTTTAAAATACCTTTATTAGTCAGATCTCTGTGGTTAAACAAGAAAATGGTTATTTCAGAACTGCACTGGTGTCCTCAGTCATCTTAGAGCAACAGCACTGCAGAGTGGGAAGGAAATGTAAATACACATACAAGATAATAATTAGCATTTCAGCCAGCCCGTATGCCTTTTCCATTAATTCTCAGCATGCTCAATATTGTGTATAATAACCCTGGCATCCTCTGGATAAGTTTTGGTCTGTTAGCTCCTCTTTTAGCAGTCTTATTTTCTTGTGGTTTAAGGCTCTCTGCTAAGGCTGATTTCGATTATATACATTATTTCCCACCAACAGAGGGGCTGCTCTGCTCTATCAGGTTCTCACACAGTATGCCAACAATGACAGAAATTCGCCTCAAACTACAATGTTCCTCTGTTAATTAACAGTGGTTTTATACATTTCTATTGAAGACTTAACTAGCTGTTTGTTTTTATAAATCATGAGATTAGCTAACAGATAACAGATGCTGATTTTGCCAACTTTATCCTTCCTGCCATTTGTTATATTTCATCTTTTAAGACCAATCATTGATTTAGCAGCAGAATACTGAGTCCACTTTTTAACATTTTAATTGCATAATACCAAGCATAGAAATATCTCAAATGCAAAGCAAAATCTGTTTCTATTATTTGGACTTTTTCCTATCCAAAATATGCTTTACAAGAGATTCTTAATCAAATGTGTCTGACTCATCTCATTAAAATATAAAACCTTCCACTCCAAGCTCTTCATGAATTTCCCAGAAAAAGGCTTGTTTTTGACACACACTGAGTCATTGCTCTTCAATTTAAGTGAGACTTTAGACTACGAGTTGAAAGAGGTCTCAGAGTGAAGGCCAAACACCTCTTATTACATGAACCAGAAAACAAATTAATTCAAGACGTGAAAAAACATTCCATGGCTGTAGCACACGCATAGTGAAATGCATGTGCATCATAAATATGTAGATTAAACACAAAATTTAGAATATCATCATAATTTATGAAATTTATGTGTTTTGGAACACATGCCCAGCACATGTTTAATACCCCTATTCCTCAGATGAAAGGAAATAACATGCTTAGTATTATTCTGTCCTTATTTTCAAGCTGCAAGCAAATAAGAAAATAAAATTATAGTTTCTGAAGTGTTTCTTCATCATAGCTTTTTCTCCATAATACACTTTTGGATCAAAATACTGCTTTCAGAATTGTCTTTGCTAGATAGGCTCACGCCTAGAAATACAGATTTGTACCTAAAAAATGAAAACAAAGCCCAGAGGAAGAAACGACTCTCATTCTGGAGGACAAAGCTAGAGGAAGAGTCATCTCTCACCAGCAGAGAGGCCTGACCTCAAATCAGTGCAACTCCCAACCTGGCTGTCTCATGGCATTATCATATGCCAATCTTTTCAGGGTCTGTGACTGGAAATAACACCCTAAGAATTGTCTAGTTTCCTAACTGTCTCCAACACTTATAAATAAATATCTTCTTGTCTAACCTTGCCAGGTTTATCAAGGGTGTAGGCTGCAGGAGGGTGCTTTAAAGGCTCTGGATGGTCAGTTTTGAACATAAAAAGAAAACACATCATGTGAGCTAAGTGCAGTTCATTAACGAGGTGACCAGCCAGATGAAATCAGATTTGCTCCTTGCAATATCCTCACCATAACATGTCTAATTCTTCTAACAATTTTTTATTAGACAGTCTCGAGGATCCATCTTCAGACTTCATCTTTCAAATGCATCACTTGCTGCACAAAGGGTGTCCTGAGAGTATTTTTACCAGTTTCTCTGATATCATCCTTTCCTAATTCTCCCCCCTCTACTTTCATCTTTGCTACATCAAGATGTCATTTCTTCTGCAGGACTTTTGCAGGACTTTTGTAGAGCTTTGACTACGGTCTTTTTATTATTATTCCCCTCTACATTATATCTCCTGGTTACATTATTCATAGCTGCATGTTCCACTGTGATTCACCAGCTACCATTGATTATTCACAATCACATATGTTAGTTACAAACCTGTAACTTATCCAGACTTTCTGTGGGGGACTGACAATTGGCTCAATTTCAGCGCCTAAAATCAAACTCAAACTTCCTGCTTCCCAGTAAAGAAAAAGAAAAAAGCCCAAACCCTGACAAAATCCAGACTCGGGAAGTATCCTGAAGCAACTTCCCACTGTCCCCAGTGACACTGGTTTATTCATCCCTTGTACAACATCTGCTCTCTTTAGTTTATGCAACTGGGCAAACACCCTCATTTGAGCTGTGTGCGCGGCTCCTGCACCAACTCGGTGTGTGATGCATCAAGAGCCTGGGATCATTCGGCCTTCAGTGCTCTTGGCAGGGGCTGGTGGTACTGCATGCACAGGGACCGGCACGGCGGGCTCGCATGGGTCGCTCCTCCAGGGAAAACATCCCATTTCCGAGCTGACACCGGTGTACGGGGCTCGCTCACGCCGGGAATGCCGCGCCGGGAAGCCGCGCACGAGGCCGGGCAGGGATGTGGGGCCGGGCAGGGATGCGGGGACGGGCGGGGATGCGGGGCCGGGCGGGGATGCGGGGACGGGCGGGGATGCGGGGCCGGGCGGGGATGCGCGGCCGGGCGGGGATGCGGGGACGGGCAGGAATGCGGGGCCGGGCGGGGATGCGGGGACGGGCGGGGATGCGGGGACGGGCGGGGATGCGCGGCCGGGCGGGGATGCGGGGACGGGCAGGAATGCGGGGCCGGGCGGGATGCGGGGACGGGCAGGAATGCGGGGCCGGGCGGGGATGCGGGGACGGGCGGGGATGCGGGGACGGGCGGGATGCGCGGCCGGGCGGGGATGCGCGGCCGGGCGGGGATGCGGGGACGGGCAGGAATGCGGGGCCGGGCGGGGATGCGGGGCCGGGCGGGGATGCGGGGACGGGCGGGGATGCGGGGCCGGGCGGGGATGCGGGGTCGGGCGGGGATGCGGGACGGGCGGGGATGCGGGGACGGGCGGGGATGCGGGGACGGGCGGGGATGCGCGGCCGGGCGGATGCGGGACGGGCGGGGATGCGGGTCGGGCGGGATGCGGGGACGGGCGGGGATGCGGGGTCGGGCGGGATGCGGGGACGGGCGGGGATGCGGGGACGGGCGGTGCTGGGGCCGCGCTCCGCCAGCACCACCTGCCGGCAGCGCCCGCGGCAGGGACGCGCCCCGCGGAGTCCCCGACACCACCAGAACAGCCAGAGACATTGAAAACAAACAACAATAATAGCGACGAAAATATATTAACATAAAAAAATAAAACAGTACTAAGTATAATTACAATAAATTAATATTGATAGTAGTAGAACTACCACTAACCGGACCACAGCAAGAACTGAATATCCGTGGTCCGTGCCCTGCCCGGGCCTCTGCGTGTCCCTATGCCCAGGAATGCCAGGGCGACCAGCTCCGTTGCCACCGATGGAACCAGAATGAATCCCAAAGTCTCTTACTGTTCCCTCAAACCCAAATTTCTGCATTAAGCAGTTTTTAAAGGTAAAGTAACACCTCTGATCCAGGGTGTTTCAGCAACACCCCATGAGGCACTGAAAGAGGTTGCTCAGAGATGCTGTGAGTGCTCCAGCCCTGGAAGTGTTCAAGGCCAGGCTGGATGAGGCTCTGACCAACCTGGTCTAGTGAAAGTTGTCAGATCCTTCAAGTCCCTCCCAACCCAAACCATTCTATGTTTGTATGAAAATCTGTGGCCAACTGCTCCCCCTCCCCCATCCTCACACTGTCACAGCTAGCAGAGAGCCAGCTGCCGCTCCTGGTGCTGGAGGGGAGTAGAAAAGCAGCCTGGACACTGTTACTGGAAAGGGAGAAATAAAGAACAAAACCACAGCAATTCAAATTGCTAAGAAAATCACTAATAAATAAATAAACAAAGCACTATAATAAAAAAATCACTAATAAATAAAACACTCAAATAAACAAACAAGCAGTAACACTGCAAAGTAACATTAGCAAAGTATCGTGTATACACACAATCTGTAAGCAGTGAAATGAAGCCAAACCATCACTATGTATTTGATTTTTTAAAATCCGTTTTAAGTATGCTTATCAATTGTCTCTAACTGAAATGTGGTCTTACAAATTGTTCAAAGACAGAGTTTCAGTTAGAACTTTTCACTCAAACAGAGTGATTCAGCTGTAATGCCTTTATCTTGAAAAGTAAAATGTAATTTTCAATTTTTGACAGTAGGTTGCAATTTAAAATGATAATACAATTTATTATATAAATTATGCCATAAATGAA
This sequence comes from Corvus cornix cornix, assembly GCF_000738735.6. Taxonomy (NCBI): domain Eukaryota; kingdom Metazoa; phylum Chordata; class Aves; order Passeriformes; family Corvidae; genus Corvus; species Corvus cornix. The sequence continues at coordinate 9,239,020 of NC_047057.1, read as the reverse complement.
AATATAATCTAGAATAATTTCTGGTTTTTTATATATAGAAAGAAAAATCTTTTAGTTCCCATTACATTAAGAAACACCAGAAGCAACTTAAAAATCCTAGTTTATAATTTTATTTTCAATTTTATTATTCTTCTCTTTTATGAATTTTTCTCTTCTCTAGGAGGTTTTATTACTATCAGAGTCTCAGTGCAGATTTTATTTGACAGCAATCTTTGGGTAAGCACTCCAACATTTATGCCTGATTTTTCTGCATCTGGTAGGAAAAGAAGATTCTGATTTCTGCATCATGAATAAGCAGCAGTAGCACTTCTCTGAGTTTATCCCTCATAAAACAAGCATACACCAGTGAAAGAGCAAAACTGGTCCAGTTATCCTTTCATTACCCAGAAGTAATTGCAGCATTTATTTTAGCACTTACAACTCAACAACCACTACATCACCCAGATACACTATTCCCATTGGGCCTTAGGATCATAATAAGAAATCTGAACATCTATAATGTATTACGATATGAATTATACTTTTACTGCTATTAACCATATAGTATTTTTAGTAGTCAGTGCAAGCAATAAAGAGTATGTGCATTTTAAGCAGCAGCACTGAGAACACTGAGTTTAATGTTGCACATTGGGATGATTTTTCCCCTTGTGCATAAGCCTATAACAGAACAGCATCCTGGGCAGCAGAGTTTGCATACATTACATCATTTCTTTCCCAGGCTGGACACTTTGACTTGGCTATTCCCCAGAGTCATCCAGCAGAGCTATGTCACCCAGCCCTCAAGATACAGAGCGACCAACTGAGGACAGACCTTCTGCTTGCTTCTGCTGTGAAAGAGTTGGAAAAACATGATACTCACACTTTTACTAACCAGTAGATAAACCAATATAAATTTCCATCTCCACTGTTGGCAATATTGTTAGCTCAATTAACTCTAACTGAAAAGTCGGTCCTGGATGTGTTCCTGGGGATGGGGTTGGGTAGATGCTTTTATAATTCCCTTTTTTAAGTCACAGGTTCTTAGCACCACTGTTTTGATGAACACAATAGTGCAGCACACCTGCAACATCAAGATAAATTGCAGACACATACCTATATAATCTCTTTTGCTAGACAGGTTGTGTATTAAAAAAGAAAAAACCAACAAAACAGTTGTAAAAGCTACCAGACCTTTTAAGCTTGTGGCATCACAAAAACCACAAAAATACCTCTATCAGCTAACACAGTTGATTGCAAAAGCATGAGTTATAAAATCTTAATTTGCACAAGCACAACTCTCAGTATTTGGGGAGTAGAACATTAGCCATTTTACAAACCAGATTATATTACTGGCAGATTATGCTGGTATTTGTTTTATACCTTGGTGGTGAAAAAGGTTAAGAGATTAAATATTGTACCTGTATCCCAGTGAGACACTTTGCACAACACCACATGAATTTTGTGTTTTGCTCTGTTTTCATTTTCAGTGTGAAATATTTGTGCACAATTGTTCATTTCAATATCCTAAAAATATTTTATCAATGCTATGATCTAGGTATGGATTGTAAAACATAAAAGTACAGTAAATTTAATGGAAAGAAGTGTTTAAGAATTAAAATCAAGCAATAGATGTTTTATCCAGAGAGCATTTTAAAAACAAAAGTATAGGTTAATTGTATGATAAAAATCCTCTTAATTAACAGCTAAATCAACACGTATTAAAAGGCACTTCACAACAGCTGATCGTACATCAGCCAAAATTAGCTGATTTTGTGGCTTTAAACAGCAGTGAGGCTGCTCTACTGATCTAAATCTAAATGCTGAACTGCTGAACCCATTTTCTAGGATAAATTTAGCTGTTCTTTCGTGTTCCATTTTTCTTTGGTACTTGGATCAGTTATGCAGTGTATAATTATGCCAGTGCAGTTAGACAGTGCTTTCCATCTGAATGTCTCAACACGCTTTTCAGACTTAATTACTTTGGGCTTGGGAATCCTTCATGACGTAGATACTAATACTCAAAGTCAATAGGGAAGGAAACAGAGTCAGGGAAGAGGGGAGTACCTAGAAAAGGATGGAAATGAAGCCTCAGTTTCCTGGAATCTGTTTTTTGTTGCCACCTTGCTTTTACAATGTGTGAAACCAAGATGCTCTTCATGTTTAGCTTCTGGACATATCAGGAAATACCTTGCTTTTGACAATGGTAAGTAGTGTGGCAATGACCTTACACAAAAGCCCAAGTAAAAGCCAGATGCTAAATACTTCTTCTTCATCCTCACAAGTACTGTCACCCATTTGCATTCCCAAAAGGAGCCTACCAACTACCTAGAAGCCCAGGGCAAGGCACAGGGGTGTCCTTCCCACTCCTCTTAAGCACACAGCATCACTTGGTACTAGGAGTTAAGCGCTTACACAGAACATGAAGCCAAGCTCCATCTTTTCTCAGCATGAGAGAAAACTCACACTTTACCTTGCACCTCTGTGGAGAGTTTCCTATGATTTAATTTTATATGAAAGATACCTTTCTCTTTCAAGCTATTTTTCTTAGCAGAAAATAGACAAAATTTCTTTTTTTCTGAAATAAATCTAGAAAAATCCCTTCAGCAGAAGTTCTTGGCTGTAGATGGCTTTACTTGAATAGTAAAGAGAAAATGGTTTTAGACATACCTATGTTGTCAAAATATTTCACCAATTAAATGAACTTAATATACTTGAGAGACCATGAATGTACTTGAGGACTGAATATCTTTATCAGCTGGCTACCTTTAAGGCTTGAATAGAAGGGAAAATAAACCTCACATGCTCATTTTTACACGTTTTATCACATTTTGCACACTGAAGAATTCCTAAAGTGCAACATAAACTTCAGATCTGAGGAACCCTTCTCTGCTCAGCCCTAACCTCTCACTATTTTAGCACCTCGGTTTATTAGAGGGACGGAAAATTGCATCTCTGGCACCTAGAACCTTAACACTGGTTTGTCAAGATTAGGAAGCTTTTTTATTTCCAAATCTGTTTTTCTGGGCTTTGGGACTTTCATTCAGAGGACAGCTCAAACTCAGAATAGATGCCATCCATAACAGCCATGCTCAAGCAAGAGGATCAGCTGAACACAGGAACAGCTATTAATGCTACACACTCTGTGTGCTAACAAGCCCAGCTGAAAAGCAGGCCTTATTAGGTGGAATCCAGGATCATGAAAAGAAAGGATAGCTGCATAGCAGTTTGCTGTATTAAATGATAAATCAGCCATGCAGAAAGAGAGCAGAGAGGTAAAACACTCATTAGCATTTCCCAGACATATCTAGCTTATCTAGGTCACTGTAAAGTAAGTACTCACCACTTTGACTGCCAAAGCTTTAATTCTTTTCTAATGTCTAGAAACACATAATGAAGTAAAATAATTAACTGATTGTTAATGATGAGTGGCATCATGTGTTGTTCATATGTACCTACATAGTTCTGTGTTACTACTTATGAAGAAGTATGTGGTGCAATGCAAGAAATACAAATCCAGAATACAGATTCCTTCTCACCCAACTGCACTTGCCTCTTTAAACCATCTTGTATTTTGCTTTTGGCAGTGTGTATGGGCTGTCACCAACACAGAACTCCTAGAGGTCATAATACTGGAAGGATTCAGCAATACAGAAGAACAGAGTTGCAAAGATAAGGTCTCCATGGGAGCTGCAGGGTGCTCCTTCAGCATGTGTTTCCCCAGCACAAGAATACTAGCTTCTCCTCCTTGAGTTCAACCATACAAGGGTGTTTGTCTACAGGATCAATCGTATCCTGATGTTCTCAGGCAAGCCCAGCCAGTTATTTCCTCTAACTCACACTTCTAGTTAAGAGTTAGGGGTACCTCAGAAAACATTGACTCCTCAAGGATGTGTGAACAAAGTCCTCTAAGTGCCAATTATACAGCCACCATTCTCATTGCTATTATTGTTTATTTTAAGTGCTAACTACAGTTCTTTTGATCCCTGGATTAGCATTTAAATTCCTGAATATAACAGCATTGCAGGAATACATGAAAAGGCATGAGAAAACTGAGTGTACAGATAGATGCGCTTAATTCAGTAGAGCTCAGCTTATCCTTTGACTCCTGCGGTGCATGTACGCATATAATGTTCCTCCCTTATAGCTATGCAAGTAATTCTTAGTGACAAAGAGTAATCTTATTACTGGCTTCCTCCATGTTAAGATGGAGAAGATTGGGAGATATACAGAATGTTTAATGATGCATGTGGCATGCAAGAGAAACTATGTAATTTACTGGGAAAGACACTGGAGGAAAGAGCCCTCGAGTGACACATCACTGCTCCTCTGTCAAGAATAAAAAGAAGAACAAATTAGGGTTTGTTAATTTCCTCGGCCACACTTCTGCCTCTAAGAATTCTACAGTAGAAAAATTTGCATTGATCTAAAATATTTGCTTGAATAGTGAGGGTCATATAAACCAACATAAACTTGCATTCATTTGGCACTCTCTGATATCCCATATTTGATACTGAGGTATAGTTTGCTACAGGCCTAGCTCGTGGATCAAACATTGTTAGCTGCAGTTTGTGCAAATTGTGCATGTTTCAGGACCACTGAACATTATCTATAAAAAGGATTTAAGGTAGATACTGCTGTATCTCAAATTGTTCACACACTTCTGAGCACTAAAGATACTCGTGAGTGCAAAGAGCACATTCAATATTTAATAATACAGTGGTAGAAACAAAACCAGTGTGAACTCTGTGTCAAGTCTGGAATGGAATTAGGTACAGAGACCATGGTGAAGGTAAATGGTATCTCAGCTGTCCTGCAGAACTCTGCCTGCAGACTCTGCAAAATGAGCTGCAGGACCCAGGGAAACTTGCTGAACATCCCTCAGGCCTGACCAATTAGAGCAGTCTGCATAGGCTTTATCACTGTGTCTTATCTTTTAAAGGAGGGAACAGAACCTCGGGTAGTATAAATTACTCTTGTCACTTCAATTCCAGCACCTATTTAAACCAATTTACACCATTTGCCTTAATGAACAAAGCAGAAATTGACCTGGTAATAGGAAATATGCTGGATTTGCAGATTAAAACCTCTTCTCTTGAAAGAATTGTGCCTGTAATATGTAACCCATTTTGTCTCTAATCTAGCTTAGACAGCCCATGACAGACATGTTTTTCAAACATGTAATAGCACTATTCACTATGAAAACCATACATAGATAAGCCACTATCACTGAGCTAGGAGACATGAGACACTTCCCATCCTAAATAGCAGTTTTGCTTAAATACACTACTTCCTTGGCAAAATGAAAATCTTCTGGTTTAATCTTCAATTAAAAGTAATTAATACCAGGGTTATTTATTTAAAAATGAAGTAAGTGGAAATTTCCACTGCAGAGAAGTCATGTCTTATAATGCCCACTCAATACTATTTCTGAAAATACCCATTACAGATCGATGGAAGCTGACTTATTCAAGCATTAAGTCTTGCTTGCTAGGATAGGTGCAATGAAGTGTCATCAAAAGTATATAATCTACTTTCAGGATTATTAACTTCCCAGAGCTCAAGTTACTTGTTTTAAAAGAAAAAAACAGCAAATGAATACAAATCAAAAGGTAGAGAAGATATTTCCAAATGCTTTGAATTTAGAATGAAAACTCTGACTGCTATTTCAGTATAAAATTAAAGCATTAATCCTGAAGCACAGGCTAATTATATTATATTATACATATCCTAATGTGATTTGTTTGGAATGCTTCATTTCTGCTTATTTTGTTATTGACATACAGGCTTTCCTTTCCTGATAGACTCAATAAACTTTTCCTAGACACATTTTTCTCCCTGTACCTTCACTCAACATCGCTATCACTTAACAGCAGGTATATGGAGTAACTGATAGAGTGACTATTTTAAAGAGTTCATTGCCATCTTAGATTTCATTTCAGAGTTGACCTCAAGCAGTTGCTGTGCTGAGATGCTTTGTGCATCCACAGTTACAGCTAGGCATGAGTATTTAGAAATGCTGATAAAGAGGCACTTTGTATAAGCAAAAGAACACTTTGTACAGACCAGTAGATTGATGGTAATCCTTTCCACTACTCTTACTACAGAGTTTGAAGCCAGAAGAGACCACCTGAAGAGGATCAAAGGGCTGAAAAGAGGTGCAGGGGTGCCAAGAGGATGGGTCCACACTATTCAGTGGTGCCCAGCAACAGGACAAGGGGCAACAGGCACCAACTGAAACACAGGAAGTTTCACCTGAACATAGGGAAAACCTTCTTTACTCCAAGGGTGGCAGAGCATTGGAAAAGGCTGCCCAGAGAGGTTGTGGAGTCTCCTTCTCTGGAGATATTAAAAACCCACCGGGACACAACACTGTGGAACCTGGTCTAGGTGATCTGCTTTAGCAGGGGGTTGGTTGGACTGGATGATCTCCACATGTCCCTTCCAACCCTAACTGTCCTGTGACTCTGTGATTAAGTGGAAGTGATTAAGTCAATTACAATGTTGAATCAATTACAGTATCTCAGAAATGATCCCTCTACTGGTACCACACATTGCTGACACTCAGTTGTTACATGCCTATACAAGTAAAGGTCTCCAGAGTTCTCATTTCACATACAGTGATTACAGCTTAAAGAGGTTAGAAAACAACTTTTAGGTTTTAAGGAGCATGTGATGGTAAAGAAAAAGAAAATTTAGTTTAAAAACCTTAAGGACAGTGAGTAATAGCTGCTATTTTGATTTGCTAATGTATTCGAGCTGGGTATCTAAAGCAGGGGTTTTATCTTTAACTTCCATCAAACCTTCCTAGACATGTTCACCACTGAAAACTTAACAAGAAAATTAACTGAACTGAAACATGTGGACAAATTAAAAAGACTCACTAAATTCACTACAGCAGCTGATGACGCCATCACCAAACAGAAGATACTAATGGAGAAATATTTCTTGCAATAATATCCATCATCCTGAAATTGCTCTGGAATAAAAGAAACACTGGTAGCTTTCTTCTGAAACATTTATTCTTAATTTCAACATGATTAAAGAAAAAAAATATTTTCCTGCTTCTTTCCAATAAAAGTAATTATTCAAAAGAAAGAGCAAAATTGGACACTACAAGGGCATACTTGAGGCAAAGCCATCTTTTAAAACATTTAGTACTTTGAGATACCTGCCTCATTCAGGGTAAAACATAGTCATCGGATCTTCAATGTTAGAAAAGAAGATTAAAAAAAGAAAAATTACAGCACTTACAGTTTGAGGCTGATGCAATAAACACAAATAGTTTTAATTTAAGGCTTCATATTGAAAAAAACCAACCAAGCAAACAAACAAGCAAGTTTGCTTTTCTCTCTTGCAGGGGAATATTCCCAGACCTATCCCTTGGCAGCTGCAACATCCCATGACATTTTGGTGGCAGTGTCTAGAAGCATCCTTAACACCCCATCAGGTAAATGGAGATAATAAATAGCACTTGCCTGTCTCACAGCAGTTTGAGAAGATATAACAGAGAGGCTAAAATGCACAGAACTGTTAAATCCCAACCATCCTTGAGGAAATGATTTTCCAGGTGAACACATTTTACTTCCAAGATATTTTCCTTATGCTCGATTTGAATCTTTGGTGCTGTGATTCCATTCCCCTTGCTCCAGCAGTGTTACCCTAAACACACATCAGCCATTTTCACATGTGCACTACAACATTCCCAACACCTTAACTCCTCCCTGAAAACATATCTTACCTCTGCTACTTTGTATACATTTTTAAACTTCTGCTCTGAAATCAACCCCTTTCACTTAATGTTATTGATGTATTTCAAATCTTCTTTTGATTTCTTTCCAATCTCTCAAAATTTAATATTTCCTACAAAATATATGTCCCTGTTTAAAGAAATCAGTGGTATGGTTCCACTAATAAGAGTGCAAACATGATTTTTAATCTGTTCATGATTATTTCTCGTAGATGAGAAATCTTTGTCTCCCTCTGCATTACCAGGACTTCTTCTTCTTGCATTTTAAATCAGAATATTAATCATTATATTTATCAATCTACGCTTTGCTGAGCGGAATCTCTTCTTTCAGAGGTTTTTTTGGTTTTTGTTTTTTTTTTTTGTTTGTTTGTTTCTTTCTTTCTTTCTTTGGTTTCTTTTTTGTTTGTTTGTTTATTTTATTGGGTTTGCTCAGTGAAGTCTCTTTCAGCCCCACAGTGGTTTTGTACCTTCAATAATATTTGAAACCAACCTTTGTAGTGATGCCATGAAGACCTTTTGCCTTTTCTTTTATACTCCTGTTATACCTTTTACAACTTCTGTATTCTTAGTGCTTTTTGCCTACATTCTTGGACTTGTTTGTCAAGCTAAGAGACTAAACATTTTAGAAGCTTTATATGTAAGGGCTAGTGTGCCCCAGACCCCAAGGTCCTCTCCAGAGCACATTCTATAAACCAAGATAGAACCATCCAGGGGAAGATTCCTCAGGGAGGGGGGCTCATTCAATCCTCTCATTGGGGATTTTTTGATAGATATGCTGATTAGTAAAACCTATAATGTTGTACCAGATCTTTTGAGGGTGTGCATTGCGGTGCATTTGACCTGGATGTGTGCACCTAAGGATCCTTCAAATAAATACCAGGGTGAAATCCCTTTTTCCCTTCTAACGGTGTTTGACTCTTGATTTTAAGACCAGGAAAAGGCATCAGTATCACATGCAAATTTTATGAACATGCTACCTGTCTCCTTCTTCCAAATCATTAAAGATTATGTTAATCCAGGCCAAAATTAATATTGGTCCTGTGGTACTTCATTAGACACTTACAGTTTAAAATACCTGGTCAAATCTACTCTTGTTATAAAAAAAAAAAAAAAAAAAAAAAAGCCTAATTTCAATGAATTAGAAAACTTGCACCAATGTATGCTGTGGATATACTCACAGCACACTTAGCCAGCCAGGCTCATAGTTCAGTGCCTTAGAAAGCCCTGAGCTGCCTAGAGAGACTGCACGGGCGATCAAGCACTTCAGCAGCTCCAAAAGCGCCAAGTGGTAGCTGCAAAGCTGATACCAAGAGCAGAAGCAAAGAGGTAGAAATGTAGCCCTCGTTCTATGCTTTAATCCTGCCAGTAGATTGTACTGGGTCCGAGACAGAGACACACACAGGCTGTTAGCAGAAGGGTAGCCTGAGCAAGAGAGGACGGAGCCCACTCCGCTTGTCTTTTATTGGGGGGAAGGGAAAGGGGAGAACTAGGGGCGGACCCAGAGTACCCAGCCAATCGGACTCTGCTTCGGTGGAATCCGAGTTACTTTCAGTTTTACCCGCGCTTAGAACAAAGGGGATTCAGAGCACATGGCAGGGACAGGTCCTGGCTTCTCTGACCAGTCTTGGGCCTGGCTGCACCTCAGGGGCAGGCAGCAACAGTATGCAAGCGATGACTCTGGCCCATTTCCTTTTGTCATTAGCCTTTATTTGTAGGCAAGAGTTCAATTTACAGCATTTATTGAAACTGTCAATATTTTGCCATTCAAGCATAGCCTGAGCCTCATGTGGTGCTCTCCTATTTAGGAGCCTTGATGGGTTTTGCTTTATAAAGTGGCTGAGCACTTATACTGTAACCTAAAGGTCCTTCTAAGACCTGCAGCCATGAGAGCCAGCACAACCGTATGGGTCCTATCTCTTTCCTCCAGCTCAGTCTGTGTCTGATAGCTTCAGATGATGCCTCCTGCTTCTCCCAGGGGAACAAACAGGCTGGTCTTACCATAGCTGCGCAGTTTGCACAGATGCTAGATGGATGTGACCCCTCAAGCAAGCAATTGGAAGGGATCTGCTTGCTTGGATCAGCATGTACTGCAAAGATCAACAGAGGTGCAAAATGTAGTGGGGGAAGATGCCAACATATTTTAAATCCAGAAAAAAACCCCAAACTAAACCAAAACAATACACAAAAAAACCCAAACCAACAAAACCCATGTCATTTTATCCAATTATCAGTATAATTACTAGAACAGTTGACTCTACAGACCAAATAACTTGTAAAATCCCTTTAAAGTGCATGATGAGGCTTTGAGAAATGGTGTCTAGAGAAAGATGTCCCTGCCATGGCAGGGGGGTTGGAACTAGATGAACTTCGAGGTCCCTTCCAACCCAAACCATTCTATGATTCACAATCTTTCTCCCACTTCTGCCCATGTACAGCTTTTTACTTTACTTCTTCAATGACTCTAAAAGATATACTCTAGGCCAAATACTAAAGGCCAGTAGTGTCCAGAGAATAAAAGACAATGAAATAGTCCTCCTTTTCCTTTAGGAAAAGCATTTTGTCCGTTGTCAACGGGGTAATGCACAAAGCATGCCGGGGCGGTAAATGGAGCTTTCGCAGAAACAATGAATTTTTTTTTCATGTTGATGATAAGAAGGGAAGATGGTTACTCAATATCAAGTGAAAAACAGAATACATTTGCAGATAGAAGAACCAGCTGTAGTTCTGAGTAGTCATAGTATCTGTTTCAATTAAAAGAGGTGAAGTTCTAAAGTGCAGAGGGTTTCACCAACCACCAATTAAATAGTTCTGCCAGAGGAAAAAGGAAAATGAGGAATGAAATATAAAACATCACCCATGCCTTTTGTTACACAGAGACATTAATTTCTTGTACAATGAATGATCTATCTCATTCATTCAGCAAAGTCACTATCCAGCCCATTTGCAATTATTCTGTGGCTTCTTTTGCTAAATACAAAAAAGAATAGATTTCTTGCAGGGGGGAAAAAAAAAAAGTTAATTCTTACCCCCTTTCACAAAGTCTATAATCTTCCTGTACACACCATGGGAACTGCATCTCTTTTTTTGACAGTTTAGAAACTGTATCACTAAAGGAAGCTTTAAGTGCTAAATAAAGTACATTCCTTTTGTTAACCCATTTCCCAAGGAGTTTCACACAGCTTCAGTGTTTGAGGCCTTCAATTTCCTGCACATCAATTTTTGGCCTGATCTGTCAGTAGTACAGTAACCCTTACTTCACCCCATCAGATCTACAACCAGTTGCCTGGAGCCAATATGGAGATACATTTATATTACTCTTCTGTCTCATTTCTAGTATTTTTAGTATTTTTGTCCTCCCTCAATAAGTGCAGGGTTGGCCCCTAAGTACTTGTATTTCCCTCTCAGATTAACTGCCAATTAGTGATAATTGGACTTGGCAACTTTTTTTTTTTTTTTTTTTTTTTTTTTTTATGGACACATATCTACTGTGAGACAGTGAGAGTACTAATGAATTTCAGATAGGTCACTTCTGGCTGTCAGTTTTTTCTCTGAACTCTGGATGTGTCCACATAATGCTTCCCTCAAATTAAATTGGTTGGAAGCTATTTATTCTCAAATGTAAAAGTGGACATTATAGTTAAAACTGCTGTAGTTAAATCTGAAAAATACTGACTTTCTATGTGTGGATGGGTCCAGTTGCTGCGTGGGACCTTTTTTTTTCTGTTCATCTACTCTGCAAGTCAGTGCTCAGGGATGAAACTATCTGAGTCTGTGTGCAGGTCCTTTCATTTCTCAGTTCCTCTGCAGGCTGCTGCAGCATTTGAACTGCAAAGACTTTAAGGTTTAAATCAAATGATGTCGTGAGAAGTAAAAAGGCTTTAATTGCTAGTTTGATAGATTCTATACAAATATTTCTACTAGTATGGGGCTTTCAAAGGCTAAACAAAACTAGAAAATTTAAACACCTTTAACAGTTACTGCACTTAAGCTTCATACAAGTGAAAGGATGAACATGCCAGACCTTGGAGACCTTTTAATACTTTTAAATAAGTCTAAAATGCAGCCAGCCATCTTTCACTGAGAAATTTTAAAAGCTTTTTCAAGAGGAGACACCTCTAGTTCTGTGAAGCTCTTGCTGTTAGTACATTTTAGATGTGTTTCTCCAATGTGAAATTGTTCCTCTCTAGTTAAATTCTAAGATGCCCTTTAACTCTTGCTGTAGATTTTTTTTTCAGCAAAATATTAGTCTTTCTTAGGTCAGAAGAGTCTTTCAAGCCTTCTCAGTAATAAAATTTAAGGTAATTTCACCTTTTAAATGAGGCTTTCAATAAAAGTCATGAAAGAATCCTAGCAAAAAGTAAAATAAAATAAAAGGAAATAATAATTAAAAAGCATAATAATTCCATAAACTGGTTTTAGCTGATTACTGGGTTTTGTCCTAATATTTTGAAATCTGGGAAATGTGTTATATGCCCAAAAGGGCTTTGTAAGCTCCAATTATTAATTTACTGTCAAAAACCAGAAGTGACACTGTTAGCTGCCACAGAAGTTAACACCATAACCACAATAAAATGCAATACAAATGTTATTACTATATGATAATTTATTGCATGTCATATCTTTTTCCCTTCAGCCACTTCAGTAAGTAATGTGACTTATTTTTAGAAGTAAATATGCTTTACATTGGAAGTCTGGCAACCAACATCATACTTAAATACTCCCTAGAATGAAAGAATAAAATGTCAAGCTTCTAAGTCAAACAGGTCTGTGAAATCACAATTCAATATAAAATTTGAGATTTTTTAAAATTATTGTGAACTGTGAGAATCTATTTCAATTCTCATTTTATATCTGGTAGAAGAAAAGTGCAAGTCCTTTATTTCCTCTGCAGTGAATTCCACTTTGCTACTTCAGCAGTCTTGACTGAGCCCATCATGGGCTGGGTGAGAATTTTGACCAAGGTATTTCCCAGTGGGAAAAAAAAAAAAATACATAGCTGACAAAAACTGTTTGGGTTTTGGGTTGGTTTTTTTTGTTTGTTTGTTGGGTTTTTTTTTTTTGGTTTTGGGTTTTTTTTGGGGGGGTTGGGTGTTTTTGTAAGTGGTGATTTTGTCCTAGCGAAAATAGGGAAAAATGAAAGTGATTCACTTCACTTGTCCTGCCTTCTTTTACTGCTTTATAAAAGTTTCATTCTATTTTATTTTGACTTGAAACATCAGATGTATAAAATGCATTTGAGGTTCTGAAACTTTCTTTAATTTTCATTCACAGAAACTTTTAAAGGTTCAGAAAATTTGTGACTTAAACATATAAATAAAGATCTTGACTTCTTATCAACTTCAAGAAGGATATAGGCCATAGACATAGTTATGAGACAGTCAGCTTTACAGTCTTCTCCCTCTCCTCTTCTAGGAAAAATGGATCTGTATTTTGCTGTTCCTTCAGTAACTATACCAAACAGAAAATGTAATTTGATTTGTTTAAGAACATGTATCAACAGAGATGATGGAGTCACACACCCTATAGAATTTACAATGTAAACTGATGTGCATGCATCACAGAAGATACAAAGTGCAGCAAAACAATTGTTGAGTGATGAAAATGTAATCTGTGTTTTGCTTTGTTTCATTTAAAGCTGTTTGTGTCATGTCATTCATTCTTACCCTGACAAATTAAAATAAAAGTCAAAGAGCACAAGTCTTCTTTCTCTGTTTCTTTTTTGCTTACAAAAAACCATTTTCCTGATGTATGGTTTATTATTTATGTGTTATAGCTAGATCGGCCTGCACTCAGCAAAAAGCAGTGTAGGAAAGAAGGAAATGGAGATTTTTTCTAGCTTATTTGTTTACTTTAAGCTTGGAAGATTTTAGTTCTATACATGTATAGATAAATCCGTATAAAACTCCTGGATGAAACCCAATCCACCTATGATTCAGGATCTGCTTTCATTGTAACTTTGTAAATCCGAACTACAAGGATGGGACAGGAGATCTGGCCTATCTAACATTTCTGCCAGAAGTCATTCCATATACAAACAAAAAGAGATGGGCAACCAAAGAGCTCTTGAAGGAAATGCAATAAAATTTCCTTGTTACATTGGCTGCACTGTCATGTCTAGAGAGCTGAACACTTTACCTATGGACTGGGCTTGCATGCGCTGAGTTTGCCTTGCTGCTCTCTTGGGATCCAGCTTGCTCAGTGATCCTTAGAAGGACAAACCCACACGTCCCATGACTGCTCCATCCTGCTGTCTAAGGTCTACCTCAAACAAAGGCACTTTCTAGTCCTCCTCTTGTGCATGGGAACAGTCACAGGCACAAATCCAGGAGATACGGGGTCCAAGCAGCAAAACTAGAACCCATTTTTAACCCAAGAACTACATTAAACATACAGGTAAAAAGAAAAAGCTTTGGACCAGAAAGCATCCCACAATTTTTTGGTTTATTATCCAGTCTTAAAAGAGACAGGGAACCTCATCAAAAGCCTTTCATAACTTGCTTTTCTTTGATTGTTGAAAATAACCATCCATTCCAGGAAAGGCTGTGGAGTCTTCATTGTGGGAAATATTCAGAAAACAGCTGGCCATATTTCCAGACAACTGGATTTAGGTGGCCCTGCTTATCAGGGAGGTTGGACCAGATGCTCTCCAGAGGTCACTTCCAGTCTCAACCATTCTGTGCTTCTGTGATACCCCTCTGGATGCCCATTTCCATGGCACTAATGGATGCTGATTACATTGAAAGAGACAAAACTTAGGTCATGAATGCCAAACTCCTTAGCAAAGTCATGGTGAATTCCCTATATACAAGGTCCAGATGCCTTCAGGTAGTGTGGGAAAAACCTTGGAAATAAAAAAAATTATTTCCTGGGGAAAAAAATCTCAATAAAAAAAGAAATTCTTAGTGAGCGACCCATGTTATTTTACTCTTTTCATTCTGAAAAATCACAGAGGCTTCAAAAAAAATATTAAAGATGATAATCTGAAAACAAAACACAGCAAAACAGATGTCACTGAAAAATTAATGTTCCACAGGCAAGTACACAAAAGCCCAAAAATGCGAACCTAAGTCTAAATGTGTCACTTTACAACCTCCCCCAGTGAATACCTCTGATGCATAATACATTTTCACTCAACACATAATTAGCTGTTGGAACTCATTGCACCAAATTAACATTGAGCTAAAACCTTGGCCTAATTCCAAGAGATATTGGGTATTCCTATGTAAGTATTGACATGGACTATTCAGCAGCAATGCCCCACTAACCCATCCTGGGAGGCAGGAAAATATTTTTATGCTTTGAGCTTATGAAATTCCAAGCATAGAGCAAATGAAAAGGGCTTGCCCAAAGTCAAACAGGAAACCTCTGGAAGAGTGAGGAGCTCTCAATTCTTTTAAGGGGCAACAAATAAACACAAAGTTTTCTGTTACCACGCATGAGCAACCTTTTTTTAACCTTTGACAGCACTGCCAGTGAGGGTGCAGGGACACTGATTACATGAACCTTCTGAGCACCGATTGCCGAGTGGGAAGTGCTCAGCATCCAGACAGCCAAATGCAGGGAGAGATGTTTGCAACTGGGCATCCTAACCTCATGGCCACTCCCTCTTTTTTCCTACAGAACCGCACTGCAGTTTCCATCATCCTGAAGTAGCCTGCTTTCATGAAACCCTTCTTTGGTAGCCTAATTAGATTGGCCACCTCTGACTGCAACCTTGCTTTCAGCTCTGCAGTGCACCCGTCTCCTTCCTGTGCACAGAATCAGGGACCACATGGAAAGAGCCTTCCATGAAGGACAGAACCACACCAGCACTTGGCACAAGTGCTGCAATGGCACACTGGAATAGTTTGTGATGAGCAACCTTTTCTCTTAAAAACAAAATGCTTTCTTTGATCAATATAAATTAAATTAAGGATGAACCAAAGGAGCAAAGCTGCTGAGTTTGGAGAAGAGAGCTGCTGTGGGGCAGCCCAATAAAGCCTGCAAAAACAAACATGCATGTCCCCAAAGAGACACCTGTGCTATCTTGAAGTTGTTTGAAGCTTTGGTCTGGAACCGAAAACTAAGTTTATAAGTTATAAGTTATAAGTTATTATTTATAAGTTATTATTTATAAGTTATGAGTTATAAGCAATTTTGTACTATTTTTTTTTTCCTGGTCATAACATCAGAAAATGTTTATTTCAATTTCAATTTGGAAATCAAAACCAACCTATGAAATCTGTTAAGCTTTATTTGTAGCTGTTTCAGAGATTATTTTTGTTTAAAGTTCTTCCGGGTCACCAAACAATCTATGACCATTCTGCAGTGATTACTAATGAAAGTTCTAATGCCATTAGACAGTAGCTGACACTCAGCCTTGCACACTTCATTTGTGAGGGCTACAGAATTTGTACCACCTACATGTCTTTTCAATTTTCCAGGATAAATGTCCAACACACGCTTGGAAAAAATATGGTTCTTTTTATAGAGACAGGGAAAAAAGCCCCAAAAACCACAACAAAAACTAACAAAACAAACCCCACAAGCAATATAGTCCAATTTACAATTGAAAGATCAATTATTAAAACTGGTAACAGCATGAAAAATACAGGATGATTTTGGGGTTCTCTGAGGAAACAGTATGATAAAGGCAACCTATAATTAAAAATAGTTATTAAGAAATAACCAACAAAGCAAATAAATTTTACTTATGCCAACTAGCAATTATTCTTTTTATTTTCTGTCTGCTCTAAGCTCAGGGTCTGACAAAAATAATTCTACAGAAACAGAGGGAGATAGGGATGATCATTTGTCTGTAGAGTGAACTAAATCTAAGTACTCCAATCTGACAAATAAAATTGGATTTTTATACCTGTATTGTTATGTATTATTCCAACAATCTCACCCCCACCCTGCAGTCCTATTTCCCATCTGCCCTCGCCTGCAACACCGCTCAGACTGTAACTTGCTACTAAACTGCCTTTACCCTTTCTGTGGCTTATACCAGATCCTTAAATTTTCTTGATTTCTCTAATATTTTCATTCAGAGACTCAGATGACTGGACTAAATCATCATATAAAAATATATTTTCTTTCACTGATTTTTTTTGTCTCATTAAATCCTTGCCTTTGTGAACAAAAGTGTCACTCCTTGCTGCATACCAGTCTTTTATCTTACACCATGACTGCACTATCTGGCAACACAACAAACTCATAAAATATAGTTAAATTAAAAGGATAGCTCATTTTTATAGTATTTTTAAATTAAATCCAATTGCAAAGCACCCCAAAAAAGTGAGTCTATATGAAAAATGTTTCATGAAACAGAATAATGAAAATCAGAGAGAATAGCATATTTAGTATATATAACATCCCCTATTACTTTGTTTTACTGAGGCTGAACAGACCAAGCTGTCTCAACTCTGCCTGCACGTAATGTGCTTCAGATTAATTTTAGATTACTTTCTGGTTCATTTTGTTTAATTTGGTTTCATAGCAGCCATAAATAAATGTGTGTGCATGTGTGAACACAAATATATATATTTATATAAATATATATATACAAACACATACACATATATATACATGCACACAAGTTTTAGTTTCAAGAGTGACTGAATACTCCAACATCAAAAACCAAATGGCATTATGGTACTGCAAGCTGTCACTACATGCATCACTACATGTTCACATGTGGAAACAATATTCAAATTTTCCTTTCAAAGTCTTCTACTTCAGGGTAAGCAGCACTGGTAGACTAGAAAGAGCCAGGTTGTAACCTCACCTATAGTAAGAGATGGAGATGTCCCCCAAAATGGGAAGAAAACTGGAAATGAATGACTGTTTAGTCCTGTTTCTTAAGTTCCACCATTAAGGGAACAAATTATGCCAACACTTTTCATTAAATGGCTTTTCTTTGCATTTGCTTAGCCATCCTCTGCAGCAAAGGTGGGAAGAGTATTCAATGGTGTCCCTTATCCTGTACATTTGTCAGAGCTGGATGGAGCAGCAAGGTGGACAAGCAACACAGAGCAAGGTGACAGAAACTTTGCTATCTCCTCATCTCATAGGAAGTACCCCACATCAAGAGATACCTACCTGAGGCATAACTGTCCTCACCACCCTGTATTCCCATAGCATATTCCTCCTGCGACTGTGGAAAGTAACTGTCAAGAAGCCACCATCACAGACATTCACAGTCAGCAAGGACCTGAGAAAAACACTCAGGGATGATTTTACTCCCATTTACTCGCTGAGGATGGGTGACTAAAGACAAATGAGGACAAAAGGAAAACAAAAACAAAGCAGCCCAAAATGAGACTGGTTTCAATGTCACAATGGAATACAGCACTTCCATGGTTCATAAGTTATTTTGTGTCACTACATTTGGTGTCTCTTTTCTGCAGCTACAACTGAGAAAATATGCAACTGAACTAGAGAACATGGTAGGTTCCCAGCAAGGCTTGGCACTGCACATAAGAGCGCTCTGGCACCGAGCCGACAGCAGACTATGTTTAACAACTAATGATATACATTACCATAGCCTTGACACTAAAAACACATATCTAGTGACAGTCATTCTGTTGCCATTTAAATTCATATACGTCTTGGGATGGTTTCCATCCATGCTGGCAGACAAACTGTAATGAATAAAGAGGCTGCACTTTGCAGATAAATAAAAGCAAATGTGGGATGTACCTAAATGGATTTGACAGATTGTAGGAATAATTTAAAAATATAAGAGTAGAACACAGACGTGTTGGGATTATCCGTAATGAGGACAAGAATTCATGAATTATATACTATTGCTAGACCAGAAAAACAGGAATAAGTACCAGAGATGTTCAAGTCCTTCCATTTACAAAGCAGTAAAGTAACAAAGTCCCCTTGCTTCATATTCAGTAAGTGCCTTTTCATTTGTAAACCCCTAAGCTCCCTATTCAAAAAAATGATTCTGAGCATGAAACACAGGGCAAAGAAGCAGTTGGTTTTGTCTCACATGGAAAACCAGCACATAACTAGGAGGAGATATGGTAAAAGACATTGTAGGCCATATTCCAAACTGAAAGAGCAATGCAATTCATGCTGGGGCTGTCCCTGAGGACTACAGGGATTGCATCCCATTAAGCAGCGCTAAGCATCCTTCCTAATATCCACTACCAGTCATCCACTTGTTACTGGCACAGTTCTGGCACAAAGCCTGGAGAGGATGAACTAGCTCGTAAACAAAAGCTAGAAAGCCTTTTTAAACATGTATAAGTTTACTACTTTGCTTTAAATATGTCACTCTTTGCAAGAGTGACATATTTAAAGGCTTGCCAGTTTGGACAAGGTATTTTACACAGCTCAGTACCAAAAACAGAAGGGTACTAGAATAAAGACATGACAAATATATATATGAATTTTTGTTCAAAAAAACTCCAAAACACCTTTAGCAGCCACCCCTAAATTACCAACCAATTCTTAGAATATCCTACTGGATTTCCTTGTACTTTTTTCCCTTCTTCTTTTTCCTCATACCTTTTCCTACTGTAACAACTCCTTTTCATCTTTTCTCACTATTAAACTAAAAACAGGGACTACAGGTTTTTTTTTAACTAGCTTTTTCTTGAAAAAAGTAGCATATAGTATGCCATTTCAAGAACATAAATGTAAAATGTTGGGGAAAAAATCTATCAAGAAAGGTGCAAAAGAAATACCCTGCACACTTGTAATGTGGCCCATTATCTTTACAGATAGAAATAACACTATTATATTTATACAACATTAATACATTACATGGATATTAGTGACCCCAGAATGACCCACAGATGACTGTGGTCTGAGCTGGTGCTAGCTAAATAACATGTAAATAGAAGAGGCTCTAGTTAGTTTTTTTAGTTTTAGTATTTTAAAGTGGTTATTCACAGAACTCTAGTTTAGGGATAACCAAAGTGGTACACCTTGTGCAGGTATGTGCCTGTCAATAGGATTCTTCAACTCTTCTTGAAAATCAAGTTGCTTAATACTGCTGCATGTGAGACGCCCAAAGATCATAAACACTCCAAAGCACAAGACTTTCTTGAAAATGTCGATTAGCTGATTCACAGCTTGTGAATACTATAAGAACATCTTACTGATGAAAATGAGTACTACACCACCTGAGCAGGAAGTGACATTTTAGTTCACTGTGGCAATTATTCGTTAATATAGACTAAAACATTAATTACCATGGGAATGTTCACTGTAATTCGTTGTAAACCATGAGAATGCGAGAAAAGACCATCAGAAATTATTTTACTTGTGCATCATAATCTTGAATTCAAACAATTCATATTAATGTGATGATGTGTCTCTATTCTTATGGTATGAAATAATATGACCTCTCAGCTAGCACGGGCTTAAACCCCATGCTGGAGTTTCTTCATGTACATTCATACACTTCTGCCAGTATAGCAACAAAAGTACATCTGAAATGGATAGAGGTTTAGAGGTTTACAGCTTGTATCAGTCATGGCTCAATGAGGAATTTAAAAACTGATTAAAGAAACAGGGGCAGTTCTGTAACTTCTGGCCAGCCTATATGTGCATATGGATCCATGCACATTCAAAGAGGAGTGAAGGAAGCCTGAACTACAAGCACTGGAGCAAGGTATTCATTGAATTATGTCTCTTCTAGATGATATATTCTAGATGATAGGTCCATTTTCATGCTGACTTCAAACACCAAGCTAACAGGTGTACTTGGTTCCATAGGGGATGGACTGTAATTATTTGCCAGGATGACCAAACTTACTATGTACAATCTGAACAAGAGGGAGAACCTTATGGAAAGGACTCCAGCTCCTCCCTATGCTCCTTTATAAGTACATTTGTGATTATTATTATTATTATTATTATTACTATTATTATTATTATTAACCCTCCCTTAACAGGCTCAGTGTATGAAAATGCACAAAAGAAAAGAAAAAGGTATGGAAAACTGTTTACTCCGTAAATTAAAAGAAAAACTTCATTCTTGCTCCCTTTTTATCCTTTCACCCTATACCCAAATCCAATAAAGCTACAACTAAGGCCACGAGCACCTCTAATAATAGATAGGGACCACTTAGCTTCACTAATTTAGATGACCTGAATTCACCAGCCATCATGGCAAAAAACTCATGATTTCTCACACTTTAAAGAACAAGCTTTGACAGGACTAGCAGCAACAGCCAAAGTGCACCCGGAAACAAGCAAGAAGCCAGCATTAAACAGACTGTTTCAATGACATCAATATGTACTTCTCAGAACACCTTCAGATAAGTAAGTTTTATAAAGACAAAAATAGGAGGGCAGTTAAAAGACTCAACTTGGTTTGTCTTGAATCGCATTTATTAGAGGGATAGTTCTTACCTACTCAGAGATATGCCCTTAGCATTACAGCAGGATATAAATAAAGGCCTCCTATGTTATTTTTAGCCATAATCTTCATAAGTAGGATACTATATGTCTTACTGCTATTCAATGAGCTCCCACTGATTTTAAATTTCATTAGGCTCATAAACTCCTCCGGTTGGCAGAGAAATTACATTTTCCGGTTTCCAAAGCTGCATGATGAGTCATGACCTATCCCTTCCCTTTGTCTCCTCAAAATACCCTTTTCTTGGCTAATCTCCCACATATTTTCAGATTTCCCCCAACACTCATATAGATATTTACACACACATAGAGGTAATATTGCATAGCATTCAGTTTTTTGTTACAGAACTAGGGATGGTTTTTATAGGCTTCCCTGCAGCCACTATGAGTGAAAGCAGCAGAGGAAAAGGCAGTTTCATATAATATGTCTCCTGTCTTTGATTAATCTGCAAGCCACGCGTTTTAATGAGTCCTCATAAATAATTCAATTTCTAATTATGCTATAAGCCCCCTAACCTGGAGAAGAAAAAAGAAATGTAGAAAGGTAAGCAAAAGGGAGGGGATAAGTGTGCATGTTGAATCAAACAACGCCTGCAGCAACTGAGCTACTCTTACTCTGTCCCTACAAAATGCACCTCCTGCCTAAACCTTGAAGTGATTTTCTAATAAACATGATGGGATTACATACAAAATTGGGAGTTTAAGACAATAATTCTGGAATCTGCTTCTTTTCTACTCACCTTCCCTGTTCCAAAAGCTACACACATGCTTGAGACATGCTCCTGCTCTGGGTGAATTGAGCATGCTGACCCTTCCTATGCTGGTGGGACCAGCCCCCTGCCCTTGCACATTGCCCTGACCACAAGGAAGGAAGTAAACCAGTCGCAGAAGAACCTCTACTGTTGATTCTTTCTCCTTATTTCTCCTCTCTGAACTCCTTGATAGGGACTAGGAAATCCAATATTGGCTACTCTGTTTTCCCCTACAACTCACTGTCTGAAGAGGAATTGCCCCTCTGCCCCCCTTCAGGGAACATTCATCTTTCCCTAGGCACAGATGAGCCAGGACTTTGGAAGGAAACCAGTAGCAGCACATGAATGATGCCTGCCTTCTCCTCACAGAGAAGTTCTGAAGTTCCCTTTGCACCCCGGTCTCACTTTTTCACTGCAGAAAACATTGCTGCTAAAACTCTTTTCTTGCTTCAATCAAAATGCATTTGACGTACAAAAATCTGGTCAAGGTACAACTGACAGCACACAGACAGCTGAATGATCTCCTCCTACCTACAACTATTTTTTAATTGCAAGGAGGTCTCTCAATACACAGCAGAGCATCTGCTCATTAGCACTATAGCACTATTTCTCCTACTGACACTTCCTACCCCTCCTCCTCTCCCATCTTTAACAACTGTTCCTAAAACACTTACAAATTGCAAACTCTCTGTGACCTGTGGGGTTGGATTTATATTGTGCATATTAATGCATTTTTCTAAAAATTCCTCAAAAAAATAACTAGCAATCCAAACTCACCATGGTTTTTGTCCAAAATCACCAAGATTTACTTTGAATGGCAGCTATTTAGTTTGTCTTGGTTCCTTCCTGAAAACAGTATTGTACATTGCTACCATACACAGAGCTTGTGGACTTCCACGATTCTAATTTTAGAATTCAGGTTAGAGAATTCAGCCAACACTGTTGCACAGGCCAAAGCTCATTGTGTCAAAGTTGCTGCAATGGTGTTATATAGAAGATAATGATAAGTTGCTGCAATTTTATTAATTACTTAGTAATCAGAAGGTCATGGGAATGGCCTGTATTATAGAAGGCAGCGCATTTTATTTAGGAAACACACTTCATCTGAGACCACATATTTTGACTTCTCCATTTTTTTTACATCCAAACACTGTAATAATAAATACAAGCTAGAAAAATATACGGGTTGGTCATCTTTAGTCTTGCTGAATCTTGTGATACATATGGCCTATCATCATAGTAATTGAAGCTGTAGCTAAGATGCTGACAAGGAACATTTAAAAATGCTTTGGTCCATGTCCCAACCTGCCCTGGAGCCAGGTTTACACCTATGTTGTCATTTCATCACCTGCAGACTCCTAGCAAAGGGAGCAGGATACACAGGTTAGGAGTGTCACATCATGCACCCATGCCCAGGCAAGGTATGTCCCATGTGACCATGCTGAATCCCTACTCTTCACCAAATCTTCGCAAAGTAACACAGAAGAGTATTTACTCTTCAGAGTAAATTCTATTAATACAGAAATAAAATTTCTGGATACACTTGACATGGCTTGTCCCAGAAACATCTTTAAGACTAGAAAGTCAGCATGAGATCAACCTTCAAATCACATCTTCCTGGGATTTCTGTGCAAGCAACACTATCCTGCTGCATCCCATGGCATTAGTGAGGAGAAGCCAGACAAAACTCAGTGCATTGGAGTTACATGTGCACCACACAGGTTGTCCCAGCATCTCACCTGAGAACACTTCTGAAAATAAGGAATGTGACAGAGAGGATGTATTCTAAGGCCAGACAGAAGGTATCATGATGAGGTATCTAACTCCACCTACTAAAATATTAGATATCTTGCCTGAACGAGTTATCCATGTTTCCTCTACAAAAATACCTAGAAATACCTACCTCTCTTCTGAAGAGGGACTTGTTACTAATTTAGAGAAACAGCTACTTAGACAATCCTGAAAATAGATGGATTGAAGCCACACAAGAAATCTGCAGCAAAGCAAAATCTCCAACCAGCATTCCTTATGTCTAAGACTTAAGCTCTAAACATGGGGCCGTTGTTCCATTTTCTCACACAGGTCCCCATCCAACAAAAGCTCATGCTTCCATTTTTTGGTATGTTATTACAGTTTCACATAGAATTTGTTAGGACTGTTCATAGGCATAAAATTAGCATAAAGCACACTTGATTCTTTTCAAGTCCAGGACCCAAGTGAAAGCCAACAGAAAGAAAAAAGCTGTAAAATTATAAATATTTATTTTAAAAATTCCATGGACTATGTTAAAGCCATGGCTATAAATACCGTGTGTGTCAGATGTTTTTTCCTGGGCGAGATTCTTCACAGACACACATACTAAATACTCCTAACCAGTCAATGCTGCATTTTTGAAGAATTAACTAAAAACGAGAGCATTCCCACAAGCTCAATTAGTGTTTTGCATGTTTTATGCACTGGTAATACCCCAAACCAATGAATAGATGTAATTCCAAGATTGCACAAATTTCATGTTGTCATAAGACTTGGAAAACCCTCCCCTTACAAAAAAAAGCCCATACCTTCTTACTTCTAAGTTTCAAACAGAACTGAATGCCACTGGAGGAAGCTCATTTTTCTAATATTGTTCTTCCACTGTATGGTAGTTTCTAAAAAAGATTGCTTTTATTGCTAACAGACAGATCTGTTCTGAACAGCAAAGGACCTAGTATGTTTTGCATTACTTCAAATCTTCAATCCCTCAATTTCTCTTGATTAAAACAAACAAACAAACAAACAAAAAAAAAAACCAAAACCCAACAAAATTTTAAAAAAACCTGAAGCCAAACCAAAAAACCCACCAAACAAAACAACAAAAGCACCAACAAAATGCACCAAAAAAATCCTCATGGAGGAGAATAGATGCTTTTTAATGTAAATTTGTAGATTTGACTTGACAAAGTAGTTGGTTCTTTTTCCAATAAATGCCTGTCAGATAAACTCTCTGTGTTTTTGTGAGCTGGCTCAGTGAGTCAGTCCTGAAAGTTCATTACAAACATTAATCCTTTATTGTCGTACAAGTAAATATAAACTTTGCACTCTGGAAGAGCTTGATAGAAAGCTCAGTGGTTAAACCAGAATATAAATACCAGGTGGCTGGAAGATCATGTTCCTGAAAAAGTTCCTCTCATCTCATTATTAAAACATGAGAATGCCCAAGACTGTTGTCTAAGTCATATAAGGGGAATATGGTAAACTCCATGAGTATCCTCCTTTGTGTATGTGAACTTTCCCAGCAAGCTTCAGATCCAGCATTTGAATTTTTGATTTTTCACATGGGTCAGGGTTACCCAGGGCGGAAATCTCACCATCTGTTCAGAAAATACCAGCTTTAAATGGCAAAAACTTCAAATTTTTAACTTTTCAGATGGTGAGGGAGAGTGCAGCACCCTGTAGGCATGTATCAAAATCAAGTCCTCTCTCTCTCCCAAAAAATCTCGTTTACATTTGGAGCTAAGGTGAAACCAAAATTGTAAAGACAGATCTAGAGTTTGTTTACACAGACATGGAAAGAAAACTTGACTCCAGGGTACTTTTAAAGTGGGTAAGTTCCATTATGCTTAACATCTATCCTGAGAGAATTAAAGTAGGCATGGTTATCATGGCTTTTTTATTTTTTTATTATTGTTATCATTTACTTTGTGAGTCTTTTAAGGCAATTACCCCCATAAAACATAAGCCTGGGAAACAGTATATTCCTCCCACTAGTGAGTACACATAGATTTCTGGTGATAACCTCCTCAGTCTCCCTGGGTTTACCCACCACAGAATGACATTGAAAACTACAGCAAGACAAGAAATCACCTGCCACAAACCCAGCTGGCTACTGCTACCCCTAATCAAGGATTCCTGGTTTCAAAAAAGCTAAAAGGCAAAAATGTAACTCAGATTATATCTCACAGTTATGCAAACATTTTAATTGATGTTAGTATTTACCTATGTTTGCCTCAAAAAAATAATTGAGCATTTTGCTAACAAGCATATCGAAATATGAAAGTAAGATAAAATATATCAAAATCACAGAGAAAAGGCAGAATTAGGTAGATGGTTTACAATTATTCTAATGGCTTTTTAATGTAAAATATGCAAAAGCTGAAACAAAGACATTTAAACAAGAATCCTCTTTAAATGATTATTTGAGTTTCCTGACCCTCCTGAAACGATAATGTCCCCAGAAGCAGGGAACAACACAGACACAACACAAAGATCAGACATTTCAGTCCCCATCTAATACTGAGTATTATATGTATAGTGGCAAGATGATTATGAGGGCAACACATAACATAATGTGTACAAATTAATTAGGTCAATACATAAGAAGGGAGTTTTGTGGAAGTAGCAGAGCTGTTTCTGAGCTACGAGCCTCAGAGGGGGGGTCGTACCACGTTCTTGCAGGGCCCACATTTCAGAGGGATTTCACCTCTGCAAACTCTGTTCACAGGTTCTTGCCTGTGAGTTCTGGAAAGTTCCAGCACAGTTTGACACAGGGATAGCTGCTAAGTATTTGGTGCATCAACTCTGTTTTTAGGTAAACATTCAAACGAAAGAAAAAAGCACAAAATTATGTGTACTCACTAAGAAGCTATTATAATTTAGTGGGAAGAAAATAATTTTTTACAACTTTTCATGTACCTAAGCCAAAAAAATACATTTGGAATTGTAAACACATTTTCTAAAACAAGTAAATAAATGAATGCCTCCATCTGAAATCCACAACCACATTTCCCTTCTGGGTGAATCCTGTGCCATCAGTCAGAGCCCTTTCTGACAAGTTCACCAGGCTTTAGCACTTAGAAGAAAAATAAGTTTCCTTTTCCTCCATTATCTACTTGGTGTCTAAGCAGCTCAGGCTACAAGAAGGGATGAGTAAGCCAAGTGCACGGCTGCCCGCCTTCACCTGCTAGGATGGCCTTCATGTTTTCTGACATTTCAGATCTCATACAGTGACCAGAAGCCTCATAAAACTGTCTCCTCCTTTCTGCTCTCACCATCTTCACTGGGCAGCCCGGTCACTTTCCTCACAACAACAGTCTGGGAACATTAATCCCCCAGCAAATGAATCCTTCTACTGCTGTCTCTGGCATCAGGAGTGGCTCGACAGCTGCAGCGCTGCGCAGGACAAAGTCCTGACACACAGCACATTGTCCTTGCCACTTTATTCACTGGAAGAGAATGTACTTGAAAGATCTGCATGAACAGATTCCCAAGTTCACCTACAAGATTAAGGGTCTCAATGTATTTCAGAAATAGAATGTAATTTTTACAGATTTCTACCATCCTTCTCTTTTCCTCAATCTATTGCATCAGTAAACAAACACTTCACAAGACCTTATTCTCATGAACTCACATAGTCCCCATTTAACCTGGAAATGACAAATAGACATATTCTGAAGAAAGCACAGAACACATATGAAAAAGTGCCAAATTTGAAAATTATTTTACTAAAAGTATTTCCTGTAAAATAGCTGTAGTAATTACGTTTGAATTATACGTAAAAACAAATTCAGTTTCTTTATTTCTCATTCACTTTAATTCAGTTCCAGGAGCTCTAGCTTGAGACTCATGTTTATTCTTTTGGCATAATTCTGAAGCATAGCCTGCAGCTGGGACATAGTCTACAGGATACTCCTGGCCTCTGGCTGTGAACTTCATTTGAAAAACATTAAGGGAGACCCTAAAGCTTCTGCTATGAGCTGGGCTGGGACCATGCCATCATAAAGGTCTGATTTAGACTCAAAACCAGTGAGTTCTGCCTTTTCAGGGTGAAATCTAAAATAAAATTTATTCTTATTTGCTTTTTGGCAGCAATGATAAATTCAATTCTGTACTGAAACAAAAAGGACTAGTGGGCTGAATTTACAATGTAGAGTTTATGAGATGCTATACTTTTCATCTTGAAAACTGTAACTGGTCCTTCTGCAGCATGGCTAGCTGTCATAAACCGTGGACAGAAAAACTTTTGAGTAAGGTGCAAAATAAAAGCTTCCGTTAACTTAATATTTAATGATCTCATTCATTAATAATTTTTTGCAAAGCTGAAGTAAAAGCAATTGTATTTTGTGATTAAGTTCCTAACTACACTGTCACAGAAATACATTGAATGAGCACGAGGTATTCTCTTACCTTTGCAATTGAAAACTGGCTTTGCATTTCTAAATGGAACAAAATGCTTTATCAATAATTCAAGTAACAAAATATGCTGGGTATTAGCTTACAACTGGAAGAGTAAACAAGCACTGAAGCTTAGCAAAATTGATTGACACTACATTAGCAAGAGGATCCCATTCTACCGTATTACTGTGGTTTTATTTTAAGTGTGAGATATTATCTCATGCAATGAGGTCCTAGAAATACAGTGGTTCCAAAGAATACAACTCACCTTCTCTGTGGAAGATTGTCAGATCACAACCCTGTGAGATCATAGACCACTATGAAACAAGAATAATTCTCTTCCCATCAAACCCTTCATGAGAGAGAAACAAAAAATCATAGAATTTGACCTAATATGCTCTCCAGAATGAGCAGCCTCTCGTAGCAGCACAATCCCTTTACACCTGATGAATGTGGCATAATGAATGACTCAACTTCTTAAAAGGAGTTAAAAGGCATTAAACAATTCACAACACATGTATCCTAGGAAAAAAGGCAAGGACTGAAAGTTTTGTTAATTACAAGAAAAAAAGGTGGATTGAGAACAAGAAAAGTATATTCTTGATGAATGCACAAGAGAGAGGTTTTGGAATCTAAAGCTTAGGAACTGAAACCAAAAGTGAAGAATCATTTGGATGCAGGGATAAAAAAATTAACACTAGTGTAGTCTGCTTTTCCAGGGACAGGGAAAGAAGACAGAGTCCTTTTCTTACAAAGTTTGCTACTTGACTCACTGAAATAACCAAAAACTATGAATTAGTGGTCATGAATGAAGAAGACCAAATAATTCATATTCAATTATCTATGAATTCCCACATATCTACTGAAAACCCTTTGAGGGTTTTATTTACTTTATTATTCTGTCAAAAAACAATTTATACTGAGCAGGATTTTTACAGTGCTTTGGGTTAATAACAGCTTGATCTGCTGTGGAAATGAAGCCCATGCTACCTTGAAAAATGTCTCTAGATCAATAAAAAAATCAACAAAACAACAAAACCTTGTAGTTACAAGCTCCTTGGGGGAAAAAAATTGTCCCCTCTTTGTTCTTCTTATTATAGGTTGAAAGACAAGATTTGGGACTCTGCTTTCTGTCTCTCCCAGC
The DNA here is from genome assembly GCF_000738735.6 of Corvus cornix cornix. NCBI lineage: Eukaryota > Metazoa > Chordata > Aves > Passeriformes > Corvidae > Corvus > Corvus cornix. The sequence goes on along the minus strand of NC_047057.1, from coordinate 9,209,886 downwards.
TTCTCTTCAAAACTTTGGCCTTCCCTTTTCCATGGGGATTTTGAACTTTTTCCTTCCTAAAAACAAAAAATGAGCATGAAGAAGAGAAGCATGGTTATATTGTATTGCTGGGCAGTAAAAAGAGGGGCTGCCATGCTGAAAGGCAAGAATCAGTGCTTGCCGTCTAACTGATGGCTGGTAACAAGCAGGGCACATAAGCGGTCAATAGTGAGCCCAATGTCGTTCAATACCTTCACTGACAGATTGGATGATGAGACTGAATACATCCTCAGCAAATCCAAAGGTGGCACCAAATTTGGCAGAATGGCTGACATGCTGAATGACAGAGCTTCAAAGGAAAGAGACTTGAGAGCTGAATCAACAGAAACTTCCTCTGGATCAACACGGAGGTCAAAGGTCTGCACCTGTAATGGGATGATCCCGTGCAGCAGGACCAGGTGGGAAGTTACTGGCTATGAGCCCCCTGCAGGAAAGAGCTTAGGGAAGAGGACACACCGAAAACACACCAGCACTTGGCTCTCACTGCATGGAAAGCAGCCTGGCTGTTGACTGCACCAGGAACAATGTGGACAGTAGACGTAAGGAAGCTTTTATTCTCCTTTGCTCAGCAAAAGTGAGGTAGCATCTGAAATACTGTGTCAACCTTGCACACTTCCCAGTCCAAACAGGATTTGAAAGGGTTCAGAAGAGGGCTACCAGGATGGTCACAGGCCCAGAGCACATGATAGAATCACAGAATCACCAGGTCAGAAGAGACCTCTAAGATCATCGAGTCCAACCCATCACCCAACACCTCAACTAAACCATGGCACCAAGTGCCACATCCAATCTTCCTTTAAACACATCCAGGGATGGTGATTCCACCACCTCCCCAGGCAGACAATTCCAGTACTTCACCAATCTTTCCGTGAAATTTTTTTCCTAATATCCAACCTATATTTCCCTTGGTGCAGCTTAAGACTGTGTCCTCTCGTTCTGTCAGTGGTTGCCTGGAGAAAGAGACCAACCCCACCTGACTACAACGACCCTCTTGACCTAGAAGGAGAGAGTGAGGTTTTTCAGCCCAGCAAAGGAGAGGCTAAGGAGTGGTTTAGTAAAATCCTACAGCCATTTGCTGTGTTGGCAGACAATAAAGCAGGGGCCAGTAAACACAAACTGCACCTTGGTAAATTCAAGATAAACATTAGGGGGAAGCAGGTCATTAAGAGAGTAGTGCAGCTCTGAATCTAGGCACTCAAAGCGGCTACTGATCTCCATCCTTGGAGGCTTTTGAGACATGGCTGATCTTTTTGTAGTACTGGCAACAGTCCTGCTTTGAGTAGGGACTGGATTAGATGACTTCCAGAGGTCCCTTCCTGCTAAGATTTCTATCATTTGATAGTCAATGCAACATAGACATGCTGGCATATGGCAGAAATATTTAATCTATGAATTATTCACCCCCAGGGAAAGGAGCCAATGAGGTCTATATTTCAAAGCAGCATTTAGAGAAATACGCAGCATTCTCACTCTTGAGCTGCCACCTGGGAGTAGCACAGAGGAAAAAAGTAGGACTGAAGGGGCAACAGTGCCATGGGAGTAATGATTCAGACTCTGTGAGTACAAAGGATGGAAATTTCTAGGAGAAGAAATAGGGGAACAGAAGCCTAGGTAAAAAAGGGAAAAGATAAGAAGATAAGCCAGACGGAAGGTTTGGAACTGTTGATGGAGGCAGATGGAGGGAAACCTCTGGAGATTCCTTCTGACTGTGAGGACGCAGGCTAGGATAAGCAGCATAAAAGAGAAAGGCAGGATTTTCTGTGCTGGGAAACAGAAATATAATGAGGCAGCAGGTTAAGGGGGAGAAAGAAAAAATAAATAAGGACAAGCAGAGCAAGGTAAGTGCCAATTATATCTGGTGGTAATTAGGCAAAAGATATTCTACCTAAAGTAACATATTTCCCTACAGAGCCCTAAGGAGAGTTCAAGATTCACAAGTTTCACTAATCTGCTGTGAGGAAGGATTTGTGTGAAGTAAAGTAGCTGACTTGGAGAGTGATATCTGTGAGTGATTTCCAGAGAACCAAGAGAACTGGTTTAAGACAGTGCCTGCCATAAAGAAAAAAATTATATGGCAAGACAGAGATGGGAGCTGATGCTTGAAGTCAGGATTTGTTCACCTTAAATGCTGCTGCGGTCATGATCAATGAATCAATAGCTTTCAAAAAAAGCTCAAAATAAACAAACAAAAAAACCAAAAAAAGCGAACACATAATTAATGTGTCAAAGCAGATATTGAGAAACAATTTTTACATTTTGTTAGTAATCTAAATCGACAGACACTGATGCAGAATTAATTAAGAGCTACTGCTGACTGCTAAATTACATCTTCCTAAACTCCTAATTGATCAGTCGGAATTTCTAAGTAAGTTAATCAAAGAGAAAGAATTTATTTTGACTATTAAAATCATGCCTGTAGGAAAGGCCACAGGATCTAATCTTTCCCAATGAATGCTTTGCATATGAGACAGCACAATTTTACTCAGCAACAGAAATTTTAGGGTGCATATTTTATCTAAATCTATCTATGGAACTGATTTTTTTTTTTTAATTATAAAAGAAGATTGAGTTAATCAATATGGCAAAAGAGTGACTTTTTAGTGTGATTTTATTAAATACAAATTTTTTCAAGACAGAGTAAGGTTTGCAGAAACTCTGCATCACATTTTTTCGCTACCAAGACTGAAGTCACATAGCAAGTCGACAAACTTAAGGTTCTCAAATTGCTTTTGATGCACAAGATTTAAGTAGTGTTGAGAAATTTACCACAGAATGTCCTCAAAAGTTCAGAGGCACAGTGCCATGTGCTAATGTATTGTGAAGATCTTTGATAATATAGTGTTGGAGACCTCTTTCTCCTTTCATTTTTTTTCATTCTTCTGCTGTGACCAAAAAAACCCTATAGATTTGGCTTCTATTTTTCCTTTTGTTGGATTCCTCCAGCCTCATAGGAATTCCAGTAGCAGAGCATTGTGTCTGCAACTTTTCAATAATATTTTTTTTTATCTACCTCCTGTGTCCTTGAGTTGACATGATGGTCTGAAGTCTAGGGAAGCTACACAAGAGTCAAGAAATGTGAAAGCCTGAATAAATATCAGATGACCTCTCATATGTCCAGTGATTTCCAATTAATTTTATTCTTCAATTCTGAAAGGTTTTTTTCACATTGCTTGGAACAGTTCTTTGGTGCCTATTCCTCTTTTTTGACAGGAAGCTTAAAGTAGTACTGAACTGAGGAATCTTAAACTTTTTCCTAATTTAAGAACTCATTTAATGTTAACATTTCAGCCCCAAACAACAATTACTGCATACAATCACATCTTTTTTCACCAAAGTTTTAAAAACCTGAGATGAGCATCTTGCAAAACAGCTGCTCTTGGGAGCTGCAGCACGCATCCAGATGAGAGCCAGGACCATGTATTCCCTGTTGTTTCGACTCCAACTAAAACATAAATCTAGAGAAATAGATCCTAATGCTGGAGGATCAGATATGGATTCAACCAAAAATATTCTAATATAATAAGATTCAAGGGTCGCGTTGAGCTAGCATTAGGTACGGATCTGCAATGGCATGGATTCTTTACTGAATACAAATATTCCACTGCCATTTCAAACCAATTTGCACTGTCTGGCTCTAAATGCTGCCTGTTCTCTCCCCTCCTCTCATCATATGCACTTTTGTTATTTTGGTTGACCTGACATCTTGTCAGCTGAAAAACCTTGCTAAAGAATTCATGAGAAGATTAGGGTAGAGATTGTTCTTGTGGCCCAGTCTTCTTCTCCTGACACATACTCCCCTATAGTTGTCCATAATGAATATTTTTATCACACTTCCTTCAAATTAGTGAGATAAATGATAGCACAAAATAAACCAGAGAAGCCAAAGTTTCTATAGCATAAACATAGATATATAGCACAAAGGCCTTTGCAACTATTATTAGCTTCCCTTTTCTTGTGTCTTCCACATTTGGTACAAAAGAACCAGCAGCAACACATTATTATCTCTCTTTGGGTTTGCTTGAACACAGGTTGGCAAGACGGGGAAATTTTATTATCTTGTGTACAGACTGTAAATATAACATCTGTCTTCCACACACAAAACCCATCAATGCTCCCTGCCTGAAGAGAGAATCTGTGAAAATTGACAACTTGTCGAACTAATAAGATTGCTTTTGAATTTGCTGCCATCTGACATATTCACAAGAAGGGAACTTCTCGTCTGCCTCTCCAGAACTGAAAAGTCCTTTGCCAGCATTCATATCAGAAATGTGCAACCAACTCATCCTGGCAGTGATTCTTTCGATTTCATTTCTCAGGTTGTTTTTTCCTTGTCCTTCCTGCATTGTAACAGATTCTTTGGGGGAAAAAAAAAAAAAAGCTAATCATTGATTCTCAAATTCTTTATTTGTATACTCACAATTTCTGATTTCTGTACTGATTCATTCCTCTTTAATATTAAATTCATGTATGCTTTCTGAAAGCAAACAGAGTAGGTAAATGATTGATATATATTAATCTGTAGACAAATGCTCAATTCTAATGAGAATTTTACAGAATGAAAGTTATGCACTTGCAGCTTGACAATTTTTCTACCTCTCTGCATTTGTGGCAACAACAGGTTTTCAACACTATTCTGTATCTTCTACTCAGAACATTGTAAGAAATATGGAAAACAGAAAAAAAATTTCTCTTCAATTCAAAAATTGAGTATTTGCAGCTTTTTTGATTTGAGGATCTAATTTCTGATGTAATAATAATAAATACAGAAAGACTTCCATGAAACTTTGAAAGTAGTAAGTCCTCTACACATGGACTCCAATATCCCCTGCAAATTATGGGTCAAGTCCAGAAAGTTCCATTAATTTCATTTGAACTTATCCTGGTATTCATCAGCTGAAGATTTGGTTCAGTAACCGTATCCCTGCAGTGTGATCACACTAACAATAACCAGTCAGGCTTTAACAATGTCATGTACTTGGACACAAGCACTACACACCCTTCTAGCCACCAAGCAGACATCTCTCAATGGCAAGACCAATTAAGTGGCAATGTAAACCTTACCACGTTAATTAAACATGAGAATTTACAAAGGACCTCCGGCAAGAGACTTGTATCTCTCAGAGCAGCTTTCTGAAAGAGTAGAGGAGAATGTAACATTTTGGATACTTCCCAGAATATCTCCAAGCCAACAAATCCCTTTTCATCAGTTTTTTGGAATGCAAAGATCCCCCCCAAAAGGAGGAGCTGGTACAGGCTGTCTGTTGTTCAGCATTTCCTTTTCAATCCTGCTGCTCCCTGGAAAGGCTCACACAGCCAGTCACATAAGGTAAAACTGCACATCCCACACGACGTTCCTAACCAGATCCATCATTCCTACATGGAGCTGTATCATTATCCCAGGGAGGGGCCCTTGTGCAGAGAATACCATGGCCTGTGTGTGCTTTTTGTGCTCTCTCCAGCGAGACAAGTATCATCTAGCAGGGTTTAATTCTGCCATTTTTGTTGAGAACCTGTAATTATCTTCCAAAGGCGACACTTCAGTCTGTTTAACTGATGAAAGGACAAAGACTCTCAATGGCACAAAGTGACAAGTCACAGACAGCAAGGGGAAAATCTCGTCAGGGCTGATTCACATAAAGACACAGCATTTAATGACGTTTGCTCAGGACTGAAATTTAATGCTCTTATGTGACTCTGGCTCTTTACACATATTTCACTTATTTAATCAATTCTACTCTACTCACTCTTTTAATATACAGCTAAATGTCCACAGCAAGTCTGACTATTTTCTCATAATACTGTAGGAACCTTTACTGCTCCAGACCCACTGGGCTGTTCTTACCATCAGCAGTGGGAACTGTAGATGAAAGGTGAAGTCTGTAGGAGATTAATATTTATCAGGATCATCTTTATTAATAGAAAATTGCAATACAAATTCCAGGAACACACAACAGTACATTCTCTGTCTTATGACAGGAAATAAATTGCATCAGGTTTATAGGTCTTTCACTTTGAGAACAAAAATACTGGTTTAGAGACTACAGAAAAAGAGCTACTTCCTCCAACAGAAAACGTTTTGAACCCTGCAGCCATACTACGGTACACTATGATAGCATTATTTAGGACAGAATAAAAGAAGGTAGAAGCAGCGTGGCCAACAGCCAGGAGAGGTGATTCTTCCCCTCTACTCCCCTCTGGAGACACTCCACCTGGAGTACTGTGTCCAGCTGTGCAGCCCACAACATAAGAATGATGTGGACCAGTTGGAGTGGGTCCAGAGGAGGGCCACAAAAATGATCAGAGGGCTGAAGTACCTCTCCTGTGAGGAAAGGCTGAGAGGGTTGCGGTTGTTCAGCCTGGAGAAGACTCTGGGGACATCATATTGTGATCTTTCAGTACTTAAACATGTAAAAACAGCAGTTAGAGGGAAGGTTTATAGAAGGACATGTTGCAATTAGACAAAGAGGTGACCATCAAAAACTAAAAGAGAGTAGATTTAGACTAGATATAAGACAGAAAACTTTTACAATGATGGCAGTAAAACACTAGCAAAAGTTGTCCAGACAGGTGGTGGATGGCTGGGACATTCAAGGTCAGGTTGAACAGGGCTCTGAGCAACCTGATAGAGTTGAAGAGGCTTGGACTGGATGACCTTTAAAGGTCCCTCCCAACCTAAATTACTCTATGGTTCTATGCTCCTATGATAAAATAGGGTTTGCCCTAAAAAAAAAAAAAAACACCTGGAATTTCCTCAGATGGCATCTAATCAGACTGCATATGAGGACCAAACCAACACAGCAGGTTCAGAAGATACAACATGAGCTCATGCCCAACACAGCAGTCTAAACAAATCAGTCACATTTTTGTCAGTATTCATTTGCCAAGACCCCCACTCTGACACCTCATACTTCACCCTTGATAAAGCAGTACCCACTGCATTAAAAAGCAGTACCAAACAGACAAGGTAAGTTCCCATAGTCCTAAAAAAATAAAATATGACTTTCAGTGCCTGATAAATCATCCCTTTCCCCATAAACTCTCATGAGGAGTTTTAGTATGGAAAGACATTTAGGCTTACCTGCTGGCTCATCTATTGTTCCTAGAACCTCTCCTCTATGTGGACAAAGAAAAGGAGCAGAAACTAGAGTTTGTTCCTGAACTTTTGGGCTGTAGTAGTGTCCCATCAATACCTCCCCATCTTCCTGACTTACAGTCTGCTAGTAGAAGAGAGAATAGGTAAAGGGAGGATACAAAAAGGGAACGTGATTTTCATCTCACCACAGATCTACATTTGAGGCAGTCCTGACTTTTTCTCCTCTACAGGTAAGTATCTAAACTGGACCAAATGTATCATATTCTAAAAAAGGATCTCTCTCTCTACTGCTTCAAAGTCTGTGTATACAACTAGCTCACAAGTAGACAACTATATAACAGAAACCAGAATTTCTTCAGAAGAAAGTGTAAACAAACAGTCCCAATCTTCCTAAGAAATGAGGCTGTGCATTGGCTTATGCACTTTAAATCCTGGACCATACCAAGAAGGGTAATTCAGTTAACCATAAGGAAAACACTGAAGTACAAATCTCACTATGTGGGCATTAAATGGACATTAAAACAGGATATATATAAACTCCTTGCAGGAATTTCCACTAACAACCTTTGATGATTTGTGTCTTCATAACACTGCTAACATATTTCTGTGTGTCTGTATTTTAAATTTTCTAACAGATTTTTAACTTCAGCTCTGAACTGAGCAAGACCTTTTGTTTCCCTGAATTCAGGAAAAAAAAAACAAAAACCAAACCAAACAAAAAAAAACCCAAACAAAACAACAACAACAAAAAGAAAAGAATGAAAGAATCCAAGAAATGAGCTGGAGTAATTATGTTTCCCTACAACACATTCTCCATTGAGGGACCAGTATGCCCACTCCTATGAAATACCAAATCACAGTAACATTTCAGTAGCAACTGAAGTCTTACAACATCAGTCCTCGCTTCAGAAATCAATAAGAAACTATGATGTTTAATATTTTATTGCTTTTTCTAGTAGTGACTTTCTCGGGTTTGAATGAGTTACTAGCTTTTAGTAAATCACAAAATCCAGAGAAGCCAAGACAGGATTTAAAGCATTATTTTGGTTTCTGGTACCACAGACTTCATCTAAGCTGCAGTAGAGAAGAGTCTATAAAAGTCCTGCCTAGTAGATGACAAATAAAACTTACAGTTCTTACCAGTTCTTACCTCTTCAAAATATCCTTCCTCTTCAAAACATGTTTACTGAAAGAAAGAGCTTGCTGGGTGTTTGATGTCTGTTGTTAAAGGGATCAAAAACTAATTAACGTGCTAAAGGCTCACTCACTGTTAATGAGATTTACTGTTCCATCAACTAAATACCACCATGCCACTTATTCTGCATGACAGATTAAGGTTTTGGTGTGTATTCAGAATATACTCATTTTGATCTATATTCTAGTCTTATCAAATTAGGGTGAGCTAAATAAAAAATCCATAACCTACAGGGTTATAAAACTGGGTTTATCCCTCAATTTCTAACCAAGAAACAAAAATAGAGAGAATATCTACTCTATGCCAACAGAAACCACATAATTCCCTGATCCATCATCCATCTTCCTCCATGAAGACTACATCAGTCAAGTCAACCATCATGGCATGTCTTTCTGATATGCAAAGCATTTTTTTCAGGCATCACTTCCTCAATACCAGATTTTCAACTGTTTGCTGATCTGCATTCTCTGATCCGCAGTCTTCAGAAATCCCTTGGTTGCTAATCTGCAGGTAAACCACCACCACCCTTCCCCTTGCCACAAAGAAATTACTTTATAGTCTGTTCTCACCCATCTTAAGCCCATCTCACTAAGGTTTATGTACACAGCCACAAGTCTGCTTTCTTTCTAAATTCAAGATCCCAAAGCTATTCATAAAATCTTTAAGTCTGCAATCAAAAGTTAATAAAGAATCATTTACTGATCAGTTATAAAAGACAGAACAGGAAGATCAAGAGAACTATGAACATGGACAAAATAATCAATTTATATGTGTTTTCTTCTTTTTCTTTCATCTTTTTGGATTGATCTTTCCTATTTCAAGTCTCATCTTGCTCTCTTTGCACACCAATTAACTGTTGTTTCTACCCAAATCCACCACTGCTGCCAACCTCCTTTTGTAGTTTCTTCTTTGCTTTCAGTCCATGTTTCTGGCTTCTCTTCTGCTTATTTTCTCTACCTTTCTGGTAGTTTGCAGACCCCTGAGACAAAATTTAATTATATTTAATTTGAGATTGATATATAAAACCACTGTTGTGTAAGAGTTAGGTGTTCTGCCATTCTGCCACATGATTCTCTATTTACTTAACTCCTATGTTAATAAAATAAATCTCTTATGTGACTTTTACTTTTGAAAAAAAAAAGACTACAGGTTGAATTCCTCTATAGAACAAAAGAACACTGCATGACACTTTTCTGTAATTTCTTTAATTAGCATCTTACTGTTGTTTCAGTTGTCTGAATGCACTTCATCCTTTTAATGATTATGCTGCTCCTTGACTTCCATGAACAGAAGGTAAACAAATTACCTGAAGGTCTCTGGTATTGTTGCAAAGGTCTGTTTTATTCCCAGAACCCAGATACTTGCCTCAATTAAACAACATTCAAGGTTTTTACTTTTATATAAGATTGCCAAAAGTGAGCATGAATTGCTGCAGGGATAACAACTTTGTATTTGTTTTTTTTTTTAATCAATTAGCAGCTTGTAGTATTAGGGGCGTTCACAAACCACAGAAATCATTTACAGGAGTGAAAAGTATTGTTCCTCTTCAACAATACCTCATTGTATAAGCTCATACTAGACACACAAAAAAAAATATAATCCAAGTGTGCATTTAGGGGAACATGCCATTTATCTTTCTATTCCCTAAAATAAAGAGAAACATCCAAATGACAATATTAGCTAATTTTCCCCATATGCACTCTCTAAAGTTATTTTTGAGCAATATGAAAAATACAAATGGTGTAGGACGGAAATACAGTCCTCAGGCTGGATAATATCCATTTGAGTGTTGTCAGAGCCACCACAGGATAAAAAAAACACCGAAAAAACCCTCCAAGACAGAGGAGAAAAAGAAAGAAAAACAGAGAGAAAAATAGCGAGGGGAAAAAATGGCTAGAAATACTTGCTGTGCTCTGATTTTGAACATGGAGATCAATCCTACCTCCCCTCCCTCCAAAAAAAAGATGGCATGATGTCCCTTAGGGTAATTTGGGGCAATCTGACCAACCTACAGGTGCACAGCACAGCACGTCCAGCTCGCAGGGCTGCACGGGAAGATAGCGGTGACAGCCTGGCTAACTGGGAGAGAGAAGGGCAAAAATATCAAAATGTCAACTCATTTACAACTCATTGGTACTTACTTAGCCTTTCCTTTACACACTGATTTGTTTTTTCTTTTTCACTAAAACACTACCTTCATCTGAGAACACCCACAATAAGCATGGATACATCTTTCAGCTTCCAGAACATGGCCTCAAGAGCAAGTCCCCAGGGCCTGACGTGCACATCAATTAGTGTATGGCTGTGCAGCCTTCTCTGATTTCCTGCATCCCTGCCACAGCTAGATTGTCCATGGTACATTTAAAGAGCCTAATTTGCTATTAGCTATGTTCCTATAAAGCAGGCAGATCCAGACAAGATTTTCTTTTTGTTGTTGTTCAATATGAAGCAGTTGTTACTGTGTTTGCCCCATGCATGTTTTCATCCATTCCAGCTCAAATAGCTGAAATCCCTGCTGAACACTCCTTGTTTGTGTTTCTGTGTGCATTTGCTGCCTTTTCAGACCAGAACATCTGTTCAAGATGCTTCCCCGCACCATCCACATGGTGGATTGCATGCTTCAGGAGGGATTGAAAACCAAAATCCTCATCAGGTATTATATGTTACCTCTCAAATGGTAACATATGCCACAGGTAGTACCAGTGGATTACAATACATCCAATAGCTCCATGCACTTAATTAAAATGCAACTGCAAATTCCTGAAAACCATTATTATTTTCAAAATGGGAATAAACTCTCCCTGTTTTGTGACTACAACTTCTTCCTGGGAAGTATCTTGGGTCAGATTTTCAAGATTAGTGATTCTGAAGATTAATACCTGGTGATATATACACAAATGTAAGAAGAGCTTGGATGCCATCCTCCAGCTGAAAAGGAGGACACTCAGGGTCTAATTGTCTTCAGTGCTTTAAAAATCCCATTCTGTAATTTCTTGCATATGTGACAGTTTCATCTTGCTAAACACCTTTTGGCCCTTCTTTTTAGACTCTGCAGGTGAACGCTCTTCCATGAAAATCTCTTGAAAACAATGTGGAGGGGATAGCCAAATAAAATCCATGTTACTTCATCTAGTGGAATGTGTCCCTGCCCATGGCAGGAGGTTTGGAACTAGATGATCTTTAAGGTCCCTTCCAACCCAAACAATTCCATGACATATTGTATGATTTCGGCAGCTTACAAAGAAGATAATTGAGCTATCTTTTTCAGTCTTCTAAATCCACCTCAAATGGCTGATTTCCTATAAATATATACCAAAAAACCTCCCAAGTCCAAAGATGTCATAAAAATGCCTTGATCCAGACCTACACATAAGAAGCACATTCAAGTTAAACTATAGCAGATGAAAAATCTGTTGTAATTGGCAACATTTTTCTTAGTCAATAGGTGAGGACACAAGAGAATGCTTCCTTTGGTTCTGCCAGTGATGGAATTATCTCTGACGGGCAGGACTTTACAGCTTTCATTTTCAGTTGATAGGGGAAAATATAATTGTGGAAAACCGACTGAGCATAGGGGCGTTATATAGATGTGAATGATGCCCACTACCTATCAAGATGCAAAAGAAAACTAATCCTGGGTTGCAAATGTTTGAAAATTTGGAAAATCCATCAAATAAATGAAAGAATTTGTATTTGTATTTGAACATATGAGCTTGCACTTTTCAAAGAGAATAAGGGTTTCTAAGGGGTGCAAAAGGGTTGCAGGTCACAGCTGGAATTAAAAAAAATAATCCACAAGGTAGATGAGCAAGAAGGAGCCAAGCTGTGAAGAAATTTAAAAGGATCCTATGTTTTCCTCTGCTGCAAAAGAGGAAAGAGCACCAAAGGGACTGAAAGAGTGAAATGAATCCTCCACTCCATTGTGGCAGAGCCTGTTTTCCAACAGGCACAGAGGAAGCCTAGCATAGACTCCTAGCTTAAACTACACAATTTTCTCTTATGAAACTTAATGTAAGCAAAATAAATAATGAAACAGGCCTTTTTATCATTTTGTATTTAACATTTAAGAGATAGGGAAAACATAGTGACCTCAAGGATATCTTATGAGCAGTGCTGTAAAAATGAACCTGTTACTGGCATGTACTGTGTCAGGGATTTATACTTTCTTGCATGCTGCTCAAAAATGTATTGCAGAGGCAATAGATACATCACACTTGGACTCCATGACATAGCAATGGTTCAGCAGGAGCACAAGTACTGACACAGGTGCCATATCAGGATTCATTTTGAGAAACGTGAGAAATTGAAAAGTATCTGTAATCTTCCTCTCTGTCAGGTTATCTGAGTCCCCTACCTTCAATATGCTGTGGGTTGCTGTGAAATGCTTTCTCACAACACTGCTCATGGGGCTGAGAAAGCAGCTAGAGACAGTTTCTAAGCAGTTGCTAAGCCTTTGCCAATGGAATTTATTTGCTGATCACAAAAGTTTTCCAATGTCTTTTACTGTAGTGCTCCATTTTTATCACTGCCATTACAACTGCAGATAAAAAAATAGCTCGGGAAAATATCAGAGCCAGACTTTTATGTATATGTTGTAATGATTCTCAGTGCAGATCAAAAAAAGTTTAACTTCAATACTTCTTAAACTGTGCATTTCTATGTATACAGTTTTTACTGGCATTTTTGGCAGTTTAATGTTTGTGTGAACATACTAAATATCAGAGAGCATAGAAACAAAATGTAGAACAGTCTTTTCTAGGCATTGAGGCCACTGAAAATACATTCTGTTGAAGCAGTAGCAGGATACGAGTAGGAACAATGTCCAAGTCACTGCATAAGAGTGACTTGACACACAGAGATCTCAATGGGACTGCAGGAAGAAAAGCTCCCCTGCTGAACTGAACATAGCTCACAGCTAAATAATAAATCAGAGCATGTAGTCAAGCATTCTGCAAAAGCACATCTTGTTCCCAGATCTCTCCCACCTTTGAGTCCTTCCTGGAAATTCTAAACCATGGCCAATAGTTGACACAGACGTAGTTGCAGCTGAGACGACAGTGAGGATGTCTTAACAGAAGTATTTCAATTAAACAGCATAACCAAGAATTTTACTAATAATTAATGAAACTATTCACAGTGTTACAAAATACTGAGACCAAAAAAACTCCCCACGAATCAGAAAAAAACAATAACAGTATTGTGTTGTGATGAAGCTAAGAGAAGCACAAAGTTGATGAGCTTTTTTTATAGCAACTTTTGCAACCCTCCAAAGCTCAAACCTGCTCTAAAGAATGTGAGTGTGTCACAGCACCAGCCTGGTAGAGTTCAAGAAGCATTTGAATACTCTAAGGCACATAGTGGGACTCTTGGGGGTCCTGTGCAGGGCTGGGAGCTGTACTCGATCCTTTTGGGTCCCTTCCAACTCAGCTGATTCTGTGATATATATAAAAATTCTGAACCACTAGTTCAGTTTAGATCCACACATTCTGACAAGGCTATAGTAGCACTAGTTCCATTCCATATAAACTCTTTTGATACCACTGTAGAAAGCTGGACTGCATCCTCATTTTCATCCTCCGTAGTCACCTCTTTACTACATTCTTAGTAAATCAAAAGGCTGGCTGTAGCAAGCACTAGCTTTAGAAAATGAAAGCCTAAAATTAAGATGCATATTGAAAATGAAACACTTGAGGTTGTAATATACAGAGTACAAGGAAAATATACAGAAAAACTAGAAGATATAGAAAACAATAACTGAGGGTAAAATTACACCATCTGGACTTCTACTTTGGGAGAAAAAATAGCAATAAATTCTTAATGGAAACTTTCAGATTAGAAGCTTAAATTTGAAGTTGTTTTACTTTCATTACAGACACGTATTTATACCTAATAAAATATTACGTTCAGGTATGATTCCATCTTTTTATGTGGAACTGAAGCCCATGAAACATGTCATGAGATTAAATTCTGCTCCTAGAATTGCAAAATGCCATGCACTAATCCTTAGACTTCCATTTCCCTCCACTGGTTATGAAAGGAATACCCTTAAGAAGCACTCAGACTTTGGGGAGAGAAGTGGGGGGAGGAAGAAGAGTTGAGGGGCCAGAAGGGAAGCACAGCTCTGTTGACTGGGTGGGAAGTCTGGCATGTCATTAATGCTGTGGAAGAGAAGAGGAATTGGTAATGCTGAGGAAATGCCTGGTGGGACCACATGGTTTACACACATCAGTATATTCTATGCTGCTAAAGGCTGATTCTATTTGAAATCGACCTGAAAATACTCACCCCTAGGATTTCAACTCAATCTGCTTTTATCACCTTGGGAACAATTAAACATGCTCCTCCAGCATTTTCTGTTCACTCACATTAATTTTTTTAAAGACCTGCTAGAACATAAATACACCCTGACAACTCCAGAATACATGTAAACCTTTACAAAAAAAAAAGGGGGGGGGGGGGGGGTGGGGAAGTGACACAACAAACGTCAAGGGGGATTGCTCACTGCCTGCTCAGCAATGAGAGCGTTACAGCCGCCCACTCCTGCACCATCTGCCCAAACACATCCAGCAAAAACAAAACCACTGCTCCACGGTCTCTGACTCAGACAAGGTACTCGGGGAATAGCCGCTGAATTTAGCAGCAGAGCCTGTCTGTTTAATACTTTCCACTGGACTGAGCATTAGTGAGTCACTGCTGCTGTAACACAAACCAACTTGGAGATGGCATAACGAGCAAAGGAGCAGGAACATGGCTGTTGCCAGCGTGCAAGTAGCAATTGAAGCTGAAGGATTATGTAAGGGGTTTCTGTACAAGAGGGCAAGACCTAAAGGACCTTTTCAGTTTTGGCGAGTTCTCCCTGCTAGCTTCTTGGGAGAGAAAAAACCCACTTCATAGTGAAGTGCAACCTGCTGACATCTGCAACATGTTGCACCACAAAAATAAAGAAATACTCTTGAAACATAACCACTGATGAATTTCAGGCTTGTTAACTAAATGTAAAGAAAGATGCATTTTTCCTCAGGAATGTCAGAACTGGATGTAATGAAAATGTTAATGGAATAATCTACAGGGGAACACCACTGGACCTGCCAAACTCCAGGACTGAACCTCACAGGACCTGCCAGACTCCAGGACTAGACCCAGATGCCCTTGCTCTTCTTCACACTGCTCTTGTAAGCCCACCACTGCACAGGAACATTTTCCCTGTACTAATTCAAGAGGACACAAATCAAGAACTTCCTATCTTTGGTCTGAAGATAATTTCAGAATTCACAGAATCAGGAGTGCATTATGAACCCAGGTTCACGGAAAAGTACAAATTCTGTTGTTCTTTTTTGTTCTGATATTTAAAGGGAAAAAAATCTAATTACATCATCACATTTTAACACCACATGAAAAGGAGCAATATATGAACAATTAGATTTTCCATAATTATATCTGTCATGTTTGCATAGAACAAAATTTATTGCCTAGGGGCAGTTTTAATTACAATCAAGCGGAGGGTGATTGAAGTTTTAATAAGAAATAGTGAATTGAAAATAAATTAAATCCCCTAACAATTCTATAAAAAAGCACTATTATTCTCAGGGTATACTGAACCTAAAGACTGGCTGAACTTCTCTTGTTATTAAAAAAGAAAGGCTTGAAATACGTTAATGATGACACTATTAACTAAACATAGGCACGGTGATAAAACCTCAGACAATGCATTTCTTTCAGCTTGTAAGGAATGAAATGGACACCAACAAGACAAGAAAAAGAAAAAGAAAAAGAGAAAGAAGCAAACAAACCAACCAAAACACCCAAAACCCCACTAGAAATTCAAACTGCTTTTTTATGCGACACAGACCATAAAAGAACTATTATACAAAATTACAAAATTTGTATATTCTCATAGCTAAACTACATATCACCACACTTTGTTTTTGTGCTATATTTTGTAATCACCTAACAGCAGTAGCTTCTAAATGATTTCTGCTTGTGAGACTACTTTCAAGTCAATATTGATTTTTAAACAACATAAAAAAAATAATATTAAATAAAAATGAATTTTTTTGACAGTCAAAATCTAATGCAAATCTTTGAAACATACTTGGGGATTCATTCCCCTCCCTTGAGAACTAGTGCTCTACACTTTCTACTGATGGTGGTTTTGTTTGACAAAGACCATGTCCTTCAAATTTAAATAAGAAACTGACTGGCTTTGTGTTTGCAAAATATTAGCAGAATTTTGTAAGTACAGTGTGGAAGGCATAAAAGACATAATTTATAATGGGAAAGAATAAAATAATATTTTTTAAAGAATAGAAATTAAAAGACCAGAACCAGTCTAGGGAGAAAGTAGCCTGAAAAAAACATTACTTGGGGAAAATCTAACATCAAAGGTTCAAAGAATCTGAGCAGAGGCTTGCATAGGTAATGTATGCGTGACATTTGGGCAATAGTAGAAGTGCAAGAGCAGTTACTTATGCTCCAAATACCCATTTGCAGTGCTTAACGCTGAGGTGCTCTGCCTTGCACGCCTCCTGACCCACTGCCACACTTTTTTGAAGTGTCTTGCAATATAAAGAAGATGGTGATGATGCTTGAAACATTAAAAGACCAATGGGAAAATATTCTACTCTCATAACTGTGTTACAGAAGCTAAGATCCAAGCCTCCTGTGCTACCCTGCCTCCTAGTTCTGTGAATCCTCCAATTCTCACACTGGCTCAGCACTGGTAGGTTGAAGGAATAACCAAGGACAAGTAGGGAATTTTCATTCCATCTAGCTTGCAATTAAGTCATCAGAGAAATCTTTTAGGAAGTAGGAGACAAACATAAATTATCTCAGACTGAAGATAAATTTCATCTCAGATCCCTGATTTCTTAGACAGCCATTTGAGTTATGGAATCCTCTTTCAAACATATAAAAAAGAAAAGCTACCAAAAAAACCTCTGACCAAAACAACAAAACAAAACACAACACACACAAGATCTCTGTAGCTACCAATCCTAAGTAGAAGATTTCAGTCTCTGATCCTAGAGAAATTAAAGTGTCATCTTTCAACGCTGACACAAATGCTATGCTCCAGACAGAGGATTTCAGTTTCATCTATGTAAGACATCTTGTGCTTAGCACACATATATATCTGTCCTTCGGCTGTTCTCCTCATATGTCCAAATGCCAAAGGTGGAATTTGGACCTAGCTGACTCCACAAAACAGTCAGCTGTGTTAAAATGAAGCATCCATGGGAGACTTTTCAGTCTTTGGAGCTCACACAGGGTCTCCTATCCCACTGTGCATTAGGAAGAGACATTTACAGAGAGGCCACTGAGGATCCCTTCCACCTCCAAGGGAATTCATAAATCAAATCCCAATATATAATAAATCTGATCCCTTTAGGAATCTAGCTGAAGAGCATGAATTTGTACCTGTCAAGCAGCTTCATAAAAGGGGGTGAAAAATGTTACTGGGTAGTCCTTGGACTTTGAAGAAACCATATCTTCATCCCATTGACACATCATAAAATGTGTCATCACCTTGTTTCTTGAAGCTTCCCCATCAAAGGGAATCTTTTAATCCAACAAAAGGATTAACATAAAACACATGTGAAGTACCTCAGCCTCTACTTATTAAAAAAGCTTTTTGAAGGTGAACATTTGTTTATCAGCAAATTCACAGTTGGATCACAGAAAGTTAAGACTTTGAGAAAATGGCAAAAACCAGTATGCTTTCCTTCAGCATATTCTGCTTTTTAAGTTTTGCCACTGAGACTCCTGATACAAAGAACTTGCTGGGTTCCTCTGGAATTTTGCCTTTTGTACTAACAAGTACATCAAAAGTCAACGTTGCAACGAAAACTACAGGAGCTCTCTTAAGGAAAGTTTTAACATGGAAATTTCACTACAAAGCCCAAAAGGTGCGACAAAGGTGACAGGTGGGCACCTTAAACTGATAAGGAAGAAAAGCATGAAAGAAAGATGCCAGGTGAACACACTCCCTGAAAGTGCTTCATACTTTCATGAAGCTCAGTATTTCTTCTTAACTAACTCTGCAGCAAGCTGTTTCCAAGGATTGGGAACAGCTGATCTGATCCCTTTAAAGCTTACTTGGAAGAGCCCCAGATTTACCTGCACTCCTTCCTGAGGGGTCCAATTAACCATGTACCTGAAATACTGGCACAAAATGTGCTACCAAAAGGTGTGAAGTAAAACTCAAATATTCCAGGAAATTTGTTACACTACTGGACACATACTGTTATCCAGACCTAACAGCGCATTTAAGGATACTGCAGCTATAGAATAAGCATTATGGCCATGCTGTAGATAGGTACCATAACACCCAGAAAACACTACCCTTTACAGAAAGGAAAAAAAAATTAGGAAGCCTGTTTGAAAGAACATACTCTTCAACTACTCATTCTTGAATGCTAATTTATAAAATCATATGACCAGCAACCAACTCAAAAGTGGGGACTTATCTTTTGCTTGTGTAAAGGACAGATTCTGATGTCCATTATGTATTTCAACAGTTTTTTATTGCAGTAAGAGTTCTACTGAAGTTGAAAGTCTGATGCTTTTACATACTTCATCAGTCAAAACTGGCATTTCTAAATTTAATCTTACTCTGGCGCCACAGTAACAATTATTGCACTCAGCTCAATCTCACTGAAAATTTGATCTAGAAAAAGGCAGGAAAAAACATCTGAGCATTTTATCAGGGCATGTACATAACAATTAGAAAGGGTTGCATTTTAAACAATATAGCTTTAATTCTCCATTGCTGCTTTAATTCTGCCCTCTGAAGTGAAAATTGAACTGAATTACAATGCAAATGTTTTGAGAACTAACTAAAACTCTCTAACCCAGGAATGTACAGATTTCATAGCATATTTTAAAAGCACTGACTCAGACACAGGTACCCTGGAAAGTATTTAAAGTCAAATGGGGTAAACAATTCAACATGAGTTAGTGTGATGCTGCAGCAACACAATCTAATCTGAACTTTTAATATGGAGAATGTGGAAAAAGACAAGAAAAAGGTACAAAGAATTCCACTGAGACAAATACTGGAATCATGCATACAGTCAGGTATCAATGCTCTTAAAGCAAAGATTCTGAAAGACCAGAGACGATAAAGAGCCCAAAATTTAACCCAGGCATAATGCAGGCTTGGGATTGTGTACAATACACAACTATTGTACCATAGTTTATGCACAATGCAAGTTTGCATCTCTGAAAACAACACTTACACATCGTTCTTCTCCATAATGTTTAATAGAGCTTTCAGCAAATGAGTGGAATTTTCATTTCACAGAGGATTTTAATTTTTTTAAATTTGATTTTATTGTGCTTGAAAACTTATGTGTAGTGACTGAAGAAAAAAAAGAGTCTTGAATGGGCTGATTAGACAGCACACGGGTATGGAAGCCAACACTTGCAAATTAAACTACTACTACAAAATATTATTATTTGAAAAATGTGATGTACCATGGAAAATAATTCTTCTGTAAAACTTTCAACTAGCCACAGAGAAAAACAGTTTTACACACACACACACACACAAAACAAACAAACAAAAACATAAATGTGTTCCTTGGGCATGATCTGAATGAAAGTCATCAGACCAAGAAATAAGGAAGAAAAAAATTCTCTTCACCATTGCAGCACTATGTACAGTTCAGGGCCACAAAAATCAGGCAGAAGCTCATACAAGGAAAACAAAAATAACTTCAGGAGAAGAAGCTGCCTGAGGATAAGAAGGCTAGCAAAGCCCTTGAGGCAAAAACTGGAACTAATCCAAGAAAAATAACTACAGAGGTTTGGGTTGCATTGTTTTATTTTAAATATTGAGCTTCCAAAGCTGAAAAAGTAACTTTAAAACTAAAAGAAATCAAGACTTATTTGAGCAGTATTTCACCTTTCACAGCTCCTAAGTCGAACCTCCAGCTTAGGGTGATGCTGGCATTAATGAGGCCATGTGCCTGCAGAACATCTTTCACAAATTAAATTTCAGTATCCATAAAGCTGGACAAAGAAACCTGATTGTAACGAGCCCATGAAGAATCTCTCACAGGTTGTAAAAAAACATCTGCAAAAAAATTTCTGCAAAATCAACCATGGCCATTTACTTTGTAAGTGACTTTACTCAAATATATAAAGGGATCTAAAAAGGAAAGAACTGCTACAGATATCAATGCTCCTTATTTTTCTCCATATGAAATGTGAATGCAACAAAACTATGCTAACAGTGACAATTTACTGTATAAGGAAGAAGAAATGTCAAACTGTGAAGCTGATCATCAGCTAATATTATTTGCCACAAGTCCTTTTTAGCTTTCTTTGTCTCAGTTAAAGCTCCAAGTGCAATGCACTGTGCTGGCAGGATGGAGATTCAGCAGGTGTCTCTCTAAGCTCGCAGACTTGATGCCATTGCAGCACTTTGTACAGTTCAGGGCCACAAAAATCAAAATGATGACTGCAGCTATCTATAAGGACATGGCAAGTTGGAGGGATGACCCCCTCATCCGTCAACAAGAATACAAGATCTGCAGAAGGCAAACCAAGTCAACCGTGGAAAGAAAAGCATGGAAACAGGCAATATTCATAAGAACTTTCACTGCAAACACACTGATTTATTTTTCCAGACTTTATGATGCCTTGCAAGGTATGTGAGTTATGTGAATCTATCCTCTGAGGCGTAATGTTTCATCCACACAACCTGGATTTCGGTTAATAAAATAAGACTCTAGGCAAGACAAGCAAAAACAAATTCAAACATCTGACATGTGGACAAGTTGACAAATGTTTGACTTCACAAGTGTTGCGTCTCACTAGCTGTCATTCCAAAACACATTTGCTTCGGCAACTACAGCTGACTTTTAAAATAGACTACATTTACATCTGGAGATTTAAACAATGTTCATACAGGCTAATAGACTCAGTACTGTAGTCTAAAAGAGCATATGTAGAAGTTTTTCTGCTAGTGTGTAAATTTCCAGTGAGAGTAGTTTCAAAAATAGCAAAACATTAGTCTTAAACTCACCTGAAAAGTTCCTGCCATATCTGAAGAAGCTCTTTAGACCAGCTCCAGCCGTGGACTGAAATCTAAATCTAATGCTGCAACAAGGAGATGACAATGTCTATTTTAAATACTCACAGGAAGCATCCAGAAATAAAATTTAAAATTTTTCACCTTGGTGAGTTACTTAGGATGCAGAAGATTGTTGGAGATATAAAAAGTAAACATGTGAATAGACCTGGCGTCCTAACACTGTAAAATTCTGGCGCATACAGAACAGAAAAGAGTTAAAGGACGAAGACATATTTTCATGTAAAACCATGGCATGCATGCATGATCTTTCACTCCTTGCACAGAGGACAGTGTATTTTAGTTGTATTTTTCCAAAATGTAAGTATTTTTCTGGGAGGATCATTGCAATTAAAGACATTTGCTTTATGATGCTGGTACACACTTTGTGTAATCTTTTACTATAGCTAAAGAGACACCCTCAACTTGAAATTTAAAGTTAATAAAATAATTTTTTTTGAAATAATAAAGAGAAGAAACAGGTACAACCAAACAGTTTCAAGGAGAAAATTAATATGTTAGAGTGAAATTAATATAAAACCTGTGTTCATGACACAAAAACATGCATAGAAAAAACTTTCTTCATTTGTTTGACTGGTAATTTACTCCAGTTACTTTGTTCTTTTCCAACTTTTTAGACTTCCTCTTCTTAGAAGTCATACCTGAAATTATTTTGGCAAACAACCCAGCACACACACTCCATTGCCAGTTCCTTTATGATGTTCAGCTTTTCACAGAACTAACCAAAAAATACTAACAAAATGTCAGAAAGTGTTGTTTGCTGGGAGACTAACCACAGTTCAAGCTATTTCCTTTCTCTGAATTTGTCCAACTTGAGCCCTTTGCAATAAAATTGTCCAACACTGCCTGTAATTGGCAGAGTCAAAGGAATAGAAATGCCTGAAAATAAAAAAAACCTGAATAGCAGCATATCTACCAAGACATAGGCGATGCTTCTTTTTGTACTGAAATCAGTTTTCAAAGCAGTTTTCAAAAAGGCTTACATTCTTAATATTATCTAGGAAAGAGAGGAAGGCAAAGCTATTTTATCTTGATTAACCTCTGATACGACCACAATTCAAGGGTAAAATTCTGCCTTTCTCTGTGCATTCTGTGGGATATCACACCCATGCATAATAACTAACAGGAAACATCAGATTCCTCCATCAGCTCAAGACCTAGTTCATCAGTGTCTCCTACAGACAAAATCACAATTTTTATTGTGCCATTATTTGCAAAGTGATGAGGGAAGTCACAAGCACAGATTACCCTCAACTTTAAGAGAATCCAAACTACACCACTGAGAATGACTTAATTTTCAGGCAAGGACTTTAGCCCTCACAAGCTGAGAATAAGAGCAAATGAATTCACCATTTGGAATTGAAGGGATACTGGAATATAGTTTGGAAGCAATTTCAACACACCTGTTAAAGTGTGTCCATATCCAGATATGGATCCACATGTATTCACAGACATTTTCAGTTTAAAGACCTGGCCCAAGGCATCACAGAGTGATTAGCTCTAAACTTTAGATTAGCATGCAGGAATGGAGGACTCAGCTCTGAGATGTGACTATTTAAGCCTCTTGGAATTCCTAGTGGAGCTCAGAATAACGGTGTCTGAGTTGTAACACAGCCCAAAAGCAAGAGATGATGTCCAAAGTTCTGCTAAATGAGTGGACAACTCAAATTTATCTATAAAGTAAAGTATGGAAAGCTATCTTGTTACTATAGGCAATTTAAGATTAGCAGACCAGAAGGTAGGTGTCACAGAGTAGTTTTTAGGATGTTAGAATGGTTTTAGATATCAAAACAAAACTCAAGTTAGAGTGAGGATACCTTTCAAAAGTAGTATCAAGCACACCTACAAAATTTATTTTAGTTTTATAGGTCTTTCAGGCTACAAAAAAATTCCCAATCCTATTTAAAGTGCATAGGATCTCTGCCTGGGAATCTTGAAATATGTTATAACACATGTTTATTTAAGCTTCCTGGTTTTATAGTGAGATGCTGAAGACTTATTTCAGGTGGGCAGGGAAATACTGAGAGATCTGGACACACTTGCACAGCTGTGTTGAAATTGCATCTAAAACAGCAGATAAACATTCTGAGCTCCTCATTCAGAGACACAGTTGTGCAGCTTGGACATTTACCAAGAGCACGTAGAGGGAACCTGTCTCCCAGCACACAATCTGTGCCTCAGTTTCCATGGAAACTCAGCTTCCTCAGTTTTCTTACAAAATCAAGGCAAGGAGGCTGGAATGAAGATATTATGCCTCTGGTTGAGATGTCTGAAGAAATCTAGACAATAAGGTTCAAATGTGCATGTAATTCATCTTTATCTGCACACAGCTCAAGAAACCAAGGGTACTGACTAGAGCCTTCCCTTGAGCGACCTTAACATGAGTTAGTTAAAAGCAGACTCAGATGACCCCAAAGCAAAACAAATAAATCATAGGCAGGAATTTGGCGGTGAAAGTATGACTGTCTCTCATTCTCCAGTGAAATGTATTTTAGTGGAGCTTGAGTGTTTGCTTTACACAAATGGCTATGCTGTTGCCATACAGTGTGGGCAGTGATGCTAATAAATGCACCATGAGTGTACAACATAGTGCTGACAATAAGATCTTGACAACGAGGCTTTCCAGAAAAAAGTATTTTATTGTGGAAAAGACTTGTAGGGGAATATGCGTATGCTCTAATTTTGGATAGGAGGATAATTGGGATTAATCTCAAACTATTACACAAACAGCCAAACATTAAATGATTTCAGAATGCAGAATGGGACCTTAGCTAAGCAAGAAATAGGATGTTTTGATCCTTTTCCCTAAAAGTTCTGCAGTCTGGGCTTGAAAAGACTGTTACTAGGTATCCTTTATTCTTTATTTTCTTTCTTTAATTTTCTTTTACCTAAGAGATACAAATTGCTTACTATCTTCAATTCAAATATATGAGCAAAAAGGAGAAGTGGTAAAACTGCAGATTTGCCAGCTGTAGAAGATTCAGGATGCTCCTTGACATGTACTGAGCAATGGGGAGAGGAAGACCAAGGGCTGCAACTTCATACTGCACAGGAGTGAAGTTGCTGTTTAAATTTGGTGTACAGCACTGGACCAAATATTACTTTTTATATGTTGAATATGTTATATAAAAAAAATTATACCTCATTCCCCTCATGATACAATGCATAAACAGAAAACAAAACTCCAGAACTTTTGCTTTGGCAAAGCACTGAGTATTTAAAATATCCCTTTCTAATTTTAAAGTATGACCAAAAAAAATTAGGATTTTTGCAAATCTTAAGATTGCTACAGTATTTTACATGAGCAATAAAAAAAGTATTATTAATCCATCTTGTATATTAATGACTTTAAAAGGGTTTAATTTTATGTAGCCAATGAGGAAATATTTGTATCTCCTCAAACCATATTTTATAAATATAGTAATGATGTATTTTCCTGGTCTTAAAATCAAGAATCAAACATGGTTAGAAGGGAAAAAGGGATTTTCCCTCTGTACTTATTTTAAGGATCCTTAGGTGCTCTACGTCCAGGTGGAATGCCCCGAAATGCACACAGCAATGCGCGCACACAATAGATCTGGTACAACATTATAGGCCTTACTAATTAGCCTATCTATCAAAGATTCCCCAATCAGAGGCTCAAGTGAGCCCCCTTCCCCAAGGAACCTTCTCCTGGATGGTTCTATCTTAGTTTATAGAATGTGTTCTGGAGAGGACCTTGGGGTCTGGGGCATTCTGATCCTCAACTACAAGGCTTCTAAAATGTTTAGCTTCCTAGCTTAACAAAATAAGTCTAAGAATGGAGGCTAAAAAACACTAAGAATACAAAAAGCTATAAAAGGTATAAAAGGGGTATAAAAGAAAAGGCAAAAAATCATCATGGCATCAGTACAGTGTCAGGTACTCTCTTTAGTATTTCTAATGATACTCAACAAATAAGCATTAGTATCTTCCAAATTTTCCATTTGAATGAAAAGATTATGATCTATTTGCATTATCTACGCAGCTCCAGAAACCTATTGCACTCATAAATGCAGCAGGAATGCTAAAACAGAGGCTAAGTCTATCAAAAATGAACAATTTGGGTGCCAGACAGCCCAATGGGCTAGGCATACTATATGTTGGTATCCTCAGAAAAGCTTTGTGAGTTTTGCCAATAGCCATTGCAGGATATATTTTCAATGAAACCTCCACCCATCTGCCAGTACACACCTGGGGCTGCAGGTTGCAGTGGTAGCACAGCTCTTCTGTACCCCACTATTCAGTAAGGTACACAGAGACAGAATATTGACTTCTCCGTAGTATTATCATGAAATCGTAGGATCATAGAGTATCTTGAGTTTGAAGGGACCCATAGGAATGCAAGGACTCCAACTCCTTGCAGGACCATATGCATATGAGAATTCCATTATATTGAAATAGGGGATGTTCAGTACGGTTAGGCCAGGCAAATACACAATAGTAAACAGCAGTAAACTATAAAAGAAATGTTCACTATTTCAACAACAGGCTCCATTGCAAGACAGTCTTTGACATTCTTCACTAGAAGGCTGTTGCCTGTCTCCCTCCTTACTACTCATACTACTCTCTTCCTCCACTGCACTTTGCTAGAAAATTTTCCATTTTCTTCTCATCCTAACTTTTCTGTCTATGCCTAATATTTCCTAGTAACAGTATTCCAGGAAAGCCCTGTGAGATCAGATCAGGGCTTTCCCCTTTCTCCTTCCTCAGCTAGGTACCTATTTTAACCACCATTTTTAAGCTTCTGTCAAACAGAAGCTCACACCCATTTACCTGGTAATTTTACTCTCATAGCTAGAGAGTTTTCTAGCACAGTGTTACATGAAAACACAAATAATTCAGAATGCAAGAGATATTTCTCATTTAAAGGTGCTCTTATGGCTCAGGGGAAGGCAACTTATTGTTAAAAAGGTCATCACTAATATTTGCTTATTATAACCTTGCCCAAAGGTTGTTTGTGTCTCATGCCTAGAGGAAACCATGGCATCCCTGAGGTATGCTAGTCTCTTGATGCTTACATCATTGATGTAATTCACTGGCACCTTCCTCAAGGCATCACTGCAGGATGTCTGATGCTCTTGCATCATATTCTTTTCAGGATTCAGGTCTTAATTAACACTTTGAGTCATACTAGCCCTAATGGTTAAACCCTCTGTGCAGTCATTAGTGACAGTTCTATTCAACTCCACTCCTGATTTCAGATAAAATGTGACCCATCAGACTTTAGAAGACTGAAATTCAAGATAAATAATTCAGCCTCATTACATAAAGTTTATAAACTGACAGCATAAAGGTAGTCCTTGAAAAAAGCAGAAAGAGAAATATATATGGAAGGTAAAGAAGTCCTCTTAGTAGAAATCAATAGATCAGGTGCAGGGGATAATGAGTGTCTCCTGTGTGCAAAAAAAAACGTAGGAAGGTTTAAAATCAAAAGTCATTGAAAGTTCTGGTATACATCTGGGATAACTGCAAATAGAAAAGTCAGTATAAATAACCGAGCTGTTAGGAGCTACTGGACCAAAGGACCATCCTGCTCCTACTTTAGTCTTCTTTTACCTTGGGAAACTGAATCATATTGCCCTTTTCAAAATGTGACCATGTGCTTGCCTAAAGTGAGGTAGCACCTTTCTTCCACATTCACAAAAAAATGTTCTGGAATATTTCTTAAAGTAAGCATGAGATACTTATTTAATTTTCTTAAAATTTTAAGATCAAACTACCACAAACACATATAAAAACCCCTACATTAATCTTGAGTCTTGAGAAAATATAAGATTTGGCTGTAATAACTTAAAAAACACCAATCTTATATGGGTTGAAGCACAAATGGTGGGGGAAATTGTGTATTCACAAAGGACTCCAAATATTATTTTCTCTGATTTTGTTTTGCCTCTTAATCGTAAGTTCTTTTACTCAGAGTTTGGATTAAAAGGCAGATGATGCTAGGTTCTTCTTTTTTACTGATGTTTATTATTTTCTTATATATAGCACAGCTGCACAGGATGTGCCTCTTAGTTAACAAGGTGGAAAATGGCTGTGAGTTCTAACTTTCAAGGCCTTTTAAAGTCCAAATCACCCAATTAGAAAATGCTAAGTAATATGTTTTTGACCCTATACCAGAACACTCAGATTTGTGAAGAAGAAGGAGAAAAGAAGAACAAATCCACACCCAAAATCCTCCATATTGTTACACATATATATTATTATATCCCAGAAACCTAAATTCTCTAAACCCAGGGTTCCAACATCCAAATGACTTACAGTACTTTGCAATGGTAATACAAAGTCTACAGAATGCCACATAAACACACACCCACTGAGGTAAAACAGGAAAACAAGAAAAAATCAAATCTATTTTCCAGTCATTTGAATTAATTAGAGAAGCTTTGGCCCAGATAACACTGATGCACATTGCACATTAGGTAAACAATGGGAACGGGAAGAATGAACTCCTGCTAAGAACCAAAGGCAGGACAATGGGTACCTCTGGTGGTACCTATGCAACAGACAACAGACTGTGCAAAATTTCATTGCCTACAAGAACTGAGTCCTCAGAACAGCAGCAGCAGTTTTACACTCACGCTGATTCTTCAGCTGCTTGGAACTGTACTGATAAAAGGAGTCTTTGGGTGGGACTCATCTCCCCCAGCTTCACACACTTACAATATAGACATTTACATTTGAGGCTTCTCCAACTGAGAAAGGGAGAAGTAAGTTCTTCTTGGCTATAGTTCATCCCATCTTAAAGTCTTACTCAGAAAATGTCAGGTCAGTCCCGACTGAGAAGTGCCTGTTTTATTCCACTGAACAAAAAAAGGAGCTTAGGGCAACCAGCTGAGTAGATGTCTACAGTTAGGTGAACGAATCCCTCTTTCCTCTCTCTTTCACTTTAAATGACATGTCCAAACTTATCTGCAGGCCTGTGTGGATATGCAATTGCTCAAGGAAATCCAGTCTGCTTTTCCATCCTTTAAAACTATTTCTAATAGTTCTACTCTGAATCAAGGATGTTTATTAATTCATCCAGATCCCTCCATGCATGTTTGGTCAGTATCTTCTGAAAAGCACTTTAAACTCTTATACTGGCAAGAGTGATGTGAGTAGGAACCATACAAGGCAATTACCCAGGTCTGGTGTCTTACAGGATAGAAGAGAAAGGGACTGCTGGCAAAAGCTCTTTAAAGAAACAGATACTTATTACTTAAAGCATAAAGAATTGTGAGGTCACAGTGAAGCATGGTCTTCACACAAAATATGATTGAAATACAGATTAAATTAGCAAATCAGAAAAAAAAGCCCTGCTTCTTGTTTCCCCAAGCTCATTACTGACTATAGAGTACAGTGATCTTCAAGTCATAAACATTCATGTGCGTCACCTAGAGGAATATTTTCCAATCTATTTATAACTTGATTTCTTACTTGGCCATGGCTCCTATCTGTCGGTCACTATTATAAACATCTGCCCTATGCCAACAAACGAGCTCATTTTTACCATGAACTCAGGAGCCATCTTTCTACATGTCATGTCTTATACACATCACACTGACACTGCCTCTAAGTGTATAGGCAGTAAAAATAACAATGAAAACATGTTTCAATAGTAAATAAAGATCTTTTAAAATACTAAATAGAAAGCTTAACCCATTAGTACTCACCACCAAGGCTTTAGACCTATTACTTAGAAGTTTTTCGATGTCTCTGGCTGCAATTTCCACTAGCTGACGAGGGTTGTTTGCTTCTACAGTATACAATGCTGTGTTTTTTGTATAAATCTGCAAAAGAAAAAAATGGAAATAAATCAAAATGACAGCAGACATTCAAAATAAGCCAAGTGACTTGACAGAAGAGGCATCAAGATATCTTCTGTTCTTACTGGAGCTTCAGAAAGACTACTGCTAGGAAAAGCCAAATGGGCCCTATGAAAGAAGTACTTCACCTTTTTGTCTGAGAGGTAGAAGCTGACACTAAAAATCATTTAATTAATCTTCAAAATTGACCAGTTTTAGTGATAAAGTAACCAACTGCAAAATGCTCAAGGAATCTGATTCCCACAGAGTGCTAAGAAAGCAGTAAAATGGAGATCCTTTAAAATCACTGAATTACAGATAAAATAGTTATTGCTGAATTGAATTCTTCCTTGAAAGCTGAAATACAAACATACCAATTGAATTAATTCATTTAAGTTATGTTAATTTAATCAGCTTAGTCACTTATCTATTTATTCATATGATAGTATTCACAAGGAAAGAGAAGGAGGAAAAGAGGATAAAAATAAGAGGAAAAAAGGGAAAAGCAAAAATACAAAAGGGGAAATGGGGAAAAAAGATGAGGGGGAAGAGGGGAAATAAAAATGTGTTTCTCCTCTATCATGAATAAAGGTTATCTCTGAGGGGCCATTAACTGTTTCCAAAGCAGAACTTGTATATGAAGGAGATCATTTTATTTGTTAATCAAAGACACTACAGTGAAATGCACGTAACCATAAGAAGGAAGGAAGAAAAATGATGCAAAAAATGCATTTTCCTATCTCTATCCTACTAGAACTGAATAAAGAAAAAATACATTATCTGGAAGGAAAAAAAGGAAATTTAAAAAAAAAAAAAAAAAGAAAGTTGATACCTTATAGCTAGATGGGCAAATGGGGAAAACTAATTTATGCAGTCAACAGATGGCCTGAGTTTACTCAAGTACTTTGCCTCTGTAGCACTGCCTGGTGGGGGCTGTGCTGTCTCCCGGGAAGTCATTCCAGGCACAGGCAGGAACGGGTCCAGCTCTAATGCACTGGCTGCCATCCAGCACGAGAGCTGAAAAACTGCCGAGCACACTGAGCCTACCAGCCCCGCCAGGCTTCTCGAGTTAATGCTATGGAGACCTTAAAAAACTCACCACAATATGTCTCTAGTGCTTGTAGCTGATAAGTACCACAAAAACTTTTCTGACAGCTACAGTTATAGCTGTAAATTTTTATCAGGCATGTCCCATAAGCTGCCATAGGTTTTCATCACTTATGAATTTTACAAAACTTATGTTGGGTCTTGGTTTGTTGTTTATTTTCCTTCAGAAGTACAGTAATTCCTTTCCAGCAGTAACTGAGCAACTGGAATAAGCTTTATTCCTCATATAGTAATGATTATTTTTAAAAAAATCAGTCTACCATGAGCAGAGAACTACTGCAACAGATGATAGATTCCAATTGACTCATATTGTAGTTTGGATATTTTGAGGTGCTTGATTTTCAAAATAGCCACACAAAAAGATTATCTCTGGTTAAACCCAAGAATCTATTTTTGAGGGGTTTGTGGGGTTTTTGGGTTTGTTTTATTTTGGGGGGATGGGATTTTGGTGGGGGGATTTTTTAGGACATGTATTTATAGTAGAATTGGCATATATGCCAATTGTTAATCAAACAAATTTTGAAAGAAAGACATTTTATTCTACAATTTATCCCTTCAGAATTTCTTTCATTTTTCTCTGAAACATTAAATTTGCAGTCAGCAAACTATTTAAATTGACTGTAGTCACTGTAGTGACTGTAGTGACCAGTCCTACAGACAAGGCAAGAGTAGAAATCAGTTTTATAGATCCAGGTGGTTTGAATCAAGACTGGAAATTTCAGAGGAACATCTAAATTGGAATGACCATCAAATCTTGTAAAACTTTCAGGTTTTCGCATTGTCAGCAAATTACCCTGGTCACACAAAGAACAGACACTGCAATATAGCAGGTGTTGATGTCTTGGACTTTGAAAGAAATGTAATAGCAAATTCTTTAAACTTCATTTGTGACTGCATCAAGTACACCTTAATCAAAAGTTACTAAACTTACAGAAGAATGGAAAAAGATTTTGCAAATGGGCTAAAAAATGTAAAATAATTTTCACAGAAGCTTAAAAATAATAGCTTTAATAATCATTTTAAAGCATTAATATTTTTTGCTTGTGAAAATATTTGAATGTTTGGTTTTCTTTGTTCAATTATTTCTGATCTCTTTTTTTCCAGATTTTTTTACACAATTGCTCTTCATTTACTACTCAATGGTGAAAGCAATAAGAAAAATTCAGTATAAGCCATTTTCATGTGGAGTTTCAATTAGGCAAAAAATCTAAAATTTGGAGAAAGCAGTAGATCATTGCAAAAATGCCATTTCATAATAGTTAATCTTTCCACTCAACATTATAAACAAACACTAAGAGAGCCACAAGAAAAGAAAATTCACATAGAGGCACAGTGAAATATGTCCTCAAGTACTGCAAGTTTGAAGCAGATGGATGACAGGGATGACTTGGAGATTGCACTGACCAGATATATAAGGGTGAGTGCTGTAGTGCTGATTCCCTGATATTTTTAATCACTTAGTGAAATTTGGTTTCTAGCAGGCTATGATCAAACAGCCTCAGTAGAAGGTTATGATGTACTGCATTCACACAGACATGGCTTTGCACCCTACCAGCTAAAAAGACCATAAGAATTACTTGACTTAATCACAGAATCACAGAATGACCTGAGTTGGAGAGACCTTAACGATCATCTGGTACCAACCTCACAGCCATGGGCAAGGACACCTTTCCCTAGACTGGGTTGCTCAGAGCCCCATCCAAGCTTTTCTTGAACACTTCCAGAAATGAAGCATCCACAGTTTCCCTGAGCATCATTTGCTAGTGTCTCACCACCCTCACAGTAAAAATTGTCTTCTTATTACCTGTAGTGGTTTGGTCTAAAATACTAATTACTGTTTATCTTCTGTGAGATAAGAATTAGGAGAAACGCAAAGCAGGCACCAAACTTGAAAGAATATAAAGAAGTTTATTAACAGACCTAAAAGAAGGGGGAAAAAAATTATACCACACGTTCAGAACTCTCCTCCTCCCCCCACCTTCCTCCCTTCTCCCACTGACAATGTAAAAAGACAACCCTTAAGATGTTCAGTCTGTTTACCACTTCCATAATAACCTTGTTCAGGCCATTTAGAAAGAGAAGTCTCTTCTTGCTCATGCTATGAAAACATTATCACAACGAGACAGCCGCCCACTTCCAAATATTGTTCAGTCCATTTAGGAA
Organism: Corvus cornix cornix; assembly: GCF_000738735.6. Taxonomy (NCBI): domain Eukaryota; kingdom Metazoa; phylum Chordata; class Aves; order Passeriformes; family Corvidae; genus Corvus; species Corvus cornix. Next base: position 9,177,388 of record NC_047057.1, on the reverse strand, counting down.
GAGGAGTCTCTCTCCTCGCATGTGAGTCCTTTCCCCCGACTTGCAGCTTTTCCTGCAACTGCTTTCGAGGGTCCACTCTTGAAGTTTTTTGGGGTACAATTTTAAGGTTGAGCCATTCAGAAACAAAAAACAGAGGCCCTTCTCCTTCCCTGGGAGCAAAGGGTCTTCCTCATCTTCATCGTTAGGACTATCTCTGGGAGCATCTCTAAGAACTGAGGTTTTCTCCTTTCCCATTTGGAGCAAAAGTCCTCATCTGGTCCATCTCTAGGGACTGAGGTTTTCTCCTTTCCCGTTTGGAGCAAAAGTCCTCATCTGGTCCATCTCTCCCTGTCCAAACTTCTCATGAAATTACAGCTGTGTCAGCATCTGCCTATCTCGGCACAGGTGCTTTTGCTTACGAGCTGAACACTCCACCCCCCATATCTTCATGAAATTACAACAGGATACTCTGATATATCATAGCTTCACAACAGAATTTCAGCTTTAAGCATCTCCTCTCTCTCTCTCTCTTCCCTCAGGTTTTCAGCTCTTCACAGCAGTAAAAAGGGTTACTCTCACCTCGGCCTTGCAGCTTTGCAGCTGGAATGTTGAAGTTTTTCTTATCGCAGTGGAGAGGGGGAGAGCCAAGCCGCTCCGGCTGCCCACGGCAAGGCAGTGGGGGGGGTTCCACGGCTGGAACAGGTCCATGGCTCCAGGATGGCCGTGGCCCGGCCTGGCCTGGCCCAAGCAGGGCCTGGGCCGGGCCCGCTGGCCCCCACACGGGGCCCGCAGCCACCTGTCCCAGCGCCGGAAACGAGAGAGAGCTGGGGGGGAGTTTGCCTATTCTTAAATGTGGATCACAGAGGCGGTCACAACTTTAAGTGGCTTAGAGAATTGTCCATATTCAAACTGGCCAGCTGATAGGTTCTATCAGTTCCCAGAGGAAGCTGTAAGCACCCCTTAGCAAGGACATCCCTTCCAGGACTATGCTTGCTAACCTATGACAATCTAAACCTATTGATTTTCAGTTTAAAGCCCTAGCCCTTCATCCTGTCACTACATGCCCTTGTAAAAAGTCTCTTTCCAACTCTCTTGTAGACATTTTTAGGTACTGGAAGGCTGCCATAAGGTCTCCCCAAAGTCCTCCAGGATGAGCAATCTTAACTGTCTCAGTCTTTCCTTATAGGAGAGACGTTCCATCTCTCTAATCATCTTAGTATTCTACTGGACTCACTCCAACAGGTCTTTGTCCTTCTTGTTCTGTACTCAATGTAGAGCAAAGTTCCAGTAAGCCATACTGGTAAGGGATTGACAACCTGAATGGAAAATTTGCACTTTTATCCCTGAATCTAATTTGTTCTTCCAGCAAACGTATGATCCTATAGACCCCAGCCTGAAAGCACTCACATTTTTCACATACCTAATTACTAAAGGGAAGTTATTCCCATATCCCCAAGCTTGAATGGTTTGAAAGCTGCAGACTATCGAAGTGTTGTACAGTGGGACATTCATAGGAAAAAATAATCATTTTCATCTTTCTTCTCCAGCACCAGCTATCAGAAAAATTCAAAAGCCTGAATCACATAACAAGGAGATCATCACCACAAGAGACAGGAGCACTATTAAAACCTTTATAATATGCATTGTGGATCCTACCACCAAGAAACCCGGACTCTGAGGCTGGCTTCACAACTTGCATTTGTCAGTAATTTCAAAAAAATAAAATTCAAAACAACTCCCACAAAAAAACAAAACAAAGAAAACCCAAAACAAATCCTTTGACATTCACACAAGATCCCAGATAGGTCTGAGTCAGTGACTTTCCTTCTCCCTTTCTTTGTTTTACCCATGGTAGGGCTCCAAGTACTGATCTACCCTGCTTCTACTGCCAGTGGAAGATTTATCCCACAAGCTCCTAAACAAACAGCATCAGAAATTACTTGGAACTTCACACACTTCTTTATTTTCCTGAAGTGTGAGACTGTCTCAACTACCAACGAGCAGTCTAATACTCGTTAATTATTTAGGAGGTGTGTACATAATTTATTTATTGCCTACTACCCTTTTCTTTAATTCATTGTAGCACTGCAGCAGTTCAGCACAACAGTACACAGAGAAATGATACATACTTCAGGATTTGGCACCCTGGGACAAACTTTTCCTTCTCCAAGCCTCCCACCTAGCAGCCTAACAAAATTAGCAAATGCTCATCTCAAATAGTCATAAAGGGTCTTACTGGCAAAGGTGTGCTCATGTGTCTTTCAAATTCCAATTTGGCAGGCTCCACGGTTTGTTAAGAAGAGCTAATTTGAATACAATTTATTAAATTGCTTTAACTAAATGAATGCAAGTTTCTATAGGTTTTTACATCTAAAATCTTAGTTATGTTAGTACTTTAATCACTAATATTTTCCTAAAAGCTCTCCAAATTGCCAGTAAAATCCTGTCACTTCTCACAGCCTCCTTGCATGACTAAGCAAAACCTGTAAGGTTATAGCACAAAAATACTTTAATTCTTTTCTGAAGTCAATAGTCATGCACTTCTTTATTCAGGAAAGACGTAATGAACTGCAAGGTTTTAGGGGAAAGAACATGATGGAAAGAGTCACACTAAGGTGAAACAACACAACAGTTGAATGTGACAAAGATTAGAAAAACAGCCAGCTCCTCAGCAGAACGTGCCCCTCTCTGCTCAGTCTTCAAGGACACGTTTATAAATCTCACACAAAGAGACATTCTCCTTGCTTCCTATAAAGCTCACCAGGGCAAGTCAAACACTTCTGCACAAATTGAGAGAGAATGAAAGATGTTATTACATGGATCTTGCTATATTGTGGCAGGCACTGGGGCTGGCCCTAGCATTGAAATTTATTTAAATGGCCCTCCTGCTGTATCACACTCAGAAAATGAACTATTTTCAACTGCAGTAGAACTCCTTTGCCTCTTTGTTTGTTTGTTTGCTTTGAATGTGTCATTCTCCCAGTTTAAAAAAAACCAACAGAGCCTTTCCTTCAGGCAGTGGTAACTTGACTGAGGGCCCAAACATAGGACATGAACATGCCAATCTCATTTCCATCACCAAATACTTCCATGGACATAGAAATCATACCAGCCAGTATCTTCAGAAGCTGAAACCCAGAATTTCAAAAGTTAACCAAAATCACTGTAATTTTTTCCTGCTTTGGAAAAGAGAAATAAAATAGCTCAACAATTCCAGTAATACTTATCTTTACAAGGTAAATCTATGGACATTTTTATTATTTCAATACTCCTTTCAAGACCACTTAATTCAGCTAGGCTGAGACACCTCTGTCAACAATCAATGCTTTATCACCAAATGCTTTATCATCAGTCTAGACCAGCTGGAGACTACCATGATGGCAAAAACTACTACTACAAAGATAGTGCTGAGCTTGCAGTAAAATCAAGCAAAACTTTGTGGTGGGTTCTCCTCCATCTTTTCTGAAAGAAACCACACCAAACTACTACGAGTACTTCCGAAATCTTGACCTAGGTTTTACAAGATTGTGTACTAAATTAATTAAATTATTTAATAAATTTTAAGAATCCTTCTGAATAGAGTGAAACTTAAATAAAGGTTTAGTAAAGTATTCTCTTTCTGCCCACTCCCCACTTCTGGAAAGGGCCTCCCATAGCCAATGTCCCCTGGTCCATCCAATCTCTTGCTTTTTATCACTTGTGGCACTACCAGGCCTCAATGATCAAGACCTGCCTCACCAGGAATCTCTGCCTGTACCCTGTGCCATCAGCTCCATTTCAACTTGGTCCTCAGATGAAAAAAAATTCATTTCATACTGAAATTTTGGGTAATGTTAAAATTAAAAAAAAAAATCGATGAAATTATAATTTTATTAATAATATTCTATGTTTCACAGAATCAAAGTTTGTTTTAATAACTTTGTTTAGCTAACAAAATAGCAACTAATAACACACATATATTTACTAATTTTAGTTTTTGTTTTTATCAATGTCATGATCTCATTTGTGAGAGAAAAGCGGAGAGAAGAGGTCATTTGACAGACATCCAAACACATGATAAGATCTTGGGAGCAGGAAAAGTCAGAAAAAAGAAAATTACCACTTTCTAATTTTATTTAATATATATTATATTTATTATATTATAATATATTAATTATATTATTACACTATTATTGTGAACTTTTTATTATTGTAAATATTCTCCTTTAACTTAAACTTTTAGTAACCACAAACAATATGATCTGCCCAGCGTAAGAAAATTCTATCCTCTTACTAATATAACCTATTTCCAAAGTTATATTAATACTTCCTATTTCTAATACATGCCAGACAATTTTTCTTTCTCACAAGACACTTCTTTTCTTTGAATCAGAAGCAATTAATTGTGAAGCACATAGAAAAATGCTCATGTCTAAGAAGCATTCTGTATTTTCAAAGAAATCAGTCTGAGTATTTTATGTCTTACTCTCTGCTCCACATAATGTATAAATAAGATTACAGCTGCTCCCTAGCAACTCGCAGATGCCTTCATTCTTGAAATTCATGGCAACAACACAAAGGAAGAAACCACCCCAATAGTTTACTGTAGCTGTTGCTTTTCAGAATCATTTGCCTGATCACTGACTGCTCTAAAGGTCTGGGATGACAAGTGACAGGGCAGCTGATGTGTTAAAAACCTTGAAATATCATAGTAGTGACATGCATGTTAGGGAAAAAATTATCAGAGCAAGTTCATTCTTAAGTAAAACACTCAGACTGAATTCTGCAAGGTGCTGGGAACACTTATGCCTCAGTTAACACCAGAGAGGATAAGCAGTGCCAGAGTCAATGGGCTCACTCAGGTGCCTACTCAAAGGGAAGCATACAATCAGGCATACTTTGTAGGAATCATCAGCCCCTTTTGACTGTTGATAATTAACAGAGTAGTCCAGAGGACTTTCAAATTAAGAAGTAATTTTTGTAATTGCCACTTTGTATTCAAACCTTGATAAAGCAGGAGTTCAGCTTTGTACTTCTGCTACTTTACAAACATGAAAAGCAGATTTTACATCCCCCTTTGTTAGGAAAAATGTATTTTAAGGTATTCAATTTTGCTTCCTAATTATAGAAATACAGTATTAAATAACAAGATGAAATCATTCATTGGTTTCAGAGCAGTTTCAACTCAGTTTTAGCTGAGATTGAGTAAGAACTCAAAAATCCCAATTCACGAGTACAAGTGGATCTTTCTTGTAACAGAAGAAGAACAATAAGAAGAAAGTGCTTCACATTTCTTCTGTACTTCTGGTATATTTGGAGATGGGCACTTATCTAATATCTCAAACTCACTTATTCATAGGAGATTTTGGCCTGCCTCAGCTGCTCTTAATGCAATTTATCATATACTGACTCTCTCCCCAAAAGTAATTTTAAATCTCAGGGAACTCAAACAGGTTTTTTGTCATTTTATTAACCACAGGACTTGGAAACTGATTAGCTCTAATGTTTGGGGTTTTGTTGGGCTTAGTGAGTGATTTTTTTTTTTTAAGGAAAATGTTTAATTTTTTCTCAGCTTCTACAAAAACCATCTGAATATAAGTACCAATGGGACAGAATTTATTATTGTTAAAGCCAATGGACCATTATAAATTAATCAAGAACAGTACTTTGATCAAAGATTATCCAGATCATCAGATAGTAATTAAAGCTATGGTAATATTAGGCCATCTCTTCCCTTGAGTTTGAGCAAGCTTTGTTAATGCAGCCACCTATTCTTAGTGACTTACAGCTGGTTTTGGTTGCTGGAAGAAGGAAAGCTTCAAAATGCCAGTTTATTGCTAAGGGAGCAGAGAGAGAGTGTCATCTGCAAATAGTAAATGAGGCTCCCTATGTTTTGACAATCTCTTAATTTCCATTTGGATTACAAAGAAAAACTTGCAGATTTCAGTATTCAGATTTCCCAGTTTGCATTTTTAAAAGTGATTTTATTTTCCTGATATCTCGACATTGGTCAGCAATGTGTAAACTTGACAGGATTTGGTTTGGAGAATTCTCTTTCTAGTTCATGCAGCTTTGGTATTTGGTTGCACACAGAACATAGTGGTGGCAGTGATATACCCCAAATGGGACATATCTTTATAAACACTGCATTGTTAAAAAAGTTATTGTTAATAACTTTGGGAGTCCCTAACCAGGCTAACCCATCTCATACATTATTATAATTCTGGTAAATGGACTCTGACTCTTCAATAAATACCTAAAATAACCATGTTTCACTGTACCAACCCCTTCATAATTCCATTCTAAAAGTAATCTTGACCTCCCTTCCCTTCACCACACCCCTCTCAGATACAGCAGACTGGTGTCCTTGCCTTAGGAATGAGGGAAAAGACAAGTATGACTAGTGTGCAATAGCCTATTTATGCTTAGAAAGAATGCAAGTGTTTCAGAGGCTGGTCTCATGTACTCCACTCAGCCAAACTTTCTGATATCTATTTTATTACACATTACTAAGATAATTTTAAAAAATAATAAAATAGAGTTGCTCCCTTGTTTTCAAATTTTTCTCCTTCTTTTCCTTAGAAAACAGCATAACAAAACTGCACTTCTGCGGAAAACTGCAGTTGCAGACTACCAGAACCACCCATAAATATGGCATGAACTCAAGGAATTTTCAGCAAATATAAAAGTGGTGACCCAACGAGGATAAAATCCTTCAACAACTTCAAAATAGTTGACTTGTTTAAATTTTCATTTCAAGATTATATAAAATTATAGTTTTGTTTTATATGGGTAGAAGTCTTCTCTGCTTTATGTTTTTGAAAGAATTTTCTTAGTATTTTGTTTCATTGAGGACAACAAAAAGAGACAAAAGGAGAAAAGAAAGAATACAATACATTTCTGATTTTTGAGCTCAGTCATAGTGAACCTCACTGAGTGAAACAATTTGAATGAATAGAAAATTTTCCTCATTTCCCAAATTTAGCTCATTTAAACACTTGCCTTCCTTTCTTAGACCACTGGAGAGTACACCCAGGACATACAGGAAATAGCTTCACAGTTACACCAGTTGTGTCTACAAGTGTTGTGGTATTAGTTATATTTTCCATTTTCAGGGGTAAAGAAGGATGGACTGCACACCAATCAATCATTATTTTATAAGTCAGAAGTATCTTAAAATCCAGGGTCAAAATAGTGACAAACTCCTAAGAACCTATGGCAATCACAACATTCAAATGAAATTCAGACTTACGGAGGACCTCCTGAGAAATGTCAACCAAATGTATTCATTTGGGTTGTTATTCTTAAAATCAACTATATTTTTAAAAAATCCAGTTCTTTCCTTTATTCTTTATATTTTTCTTAATCATAAAACTCTGCACTACTTCAACCTTAACAAGGGTGAATGTAGCATATTTTGGAATGTGTCCATATATCCCCTAGGTCCATCTGCTAGCTCATCAGAGAATAGCACAAAGTACAAAATTCTTTGCCTATGGCTAAAGCATATAGAAACTGAATCCAACTTGGTATATACAATATTCAAAAATAAATAAATAAATAAAATAATAAAGTTGGTAAAAATAAATAGAAGTTTCAACTCCATGTATATGTTTAATGCTTTCAAAAAATAATTTCAAATTTCTATACAGCCTTTTCTAATTCATTCAATTTCCTTTATGATTGTAAAGAAAGAACCACATAAATATCATGCTAATCATTGAGAAAAATAGTAAGAATGAAAATGTTTACTGCTAAGTTGCCTGCCAAATCACCTTTTTAAGCAGGAATTGCAGGCTCCTATGACAACAGGGAAGATCATCCAGATACAAGTTTTACATGAATTTCAAGTAAGCTGTTGAAGCCTCCCCTCACACAGACCTCTATACAGATAATGAAGAGAACAAGGCAAGCACTATATGACAGCCTCTATAAGTCTAAGTCAGTGGTGTGTCTCTGTCTGTAGAGCTTCTAGAACAGAGCTTCTAAGACTAACTTAGCTAAAATCTGTAGAATCCAACAGAAAATTACTCTGGGTTATAATTCCTTCTGGCTGAAGGAAGCTTTCCTGAACATCCCTACTCCAAGGCAGTTCAAATCAGAGACCAGTCTCTCTTACAAGTCACTCATCTCAGTTAAACTCTAAAGACAGATCCAAGACCTGGAAAGCTGAAAGTGTGGCCTGGGAAGCTGCTGCCAATGTGAGTGTTTGAGCAGACTGGCACCATCTGTGCATTAGGCACACAGACCTCACACTGAGAAAGGGATGAAATGTGCTCCTACAGAACCTCAGCTAGGCTGTTCACTAAGGAGAGCTAATTATTATAAAACAGCATTCAAAAGACAAAATAAATAAAAATCTTCTAACAATTGCTGGTGGACTCATTTTGTGAATGGAACTCATCACCACATATCATATACCCATACCTAGCTGGCTCTCTTTTTATTTTGTAGGAAGAAACAGTATTTTTATCTCTAGGAATTCCATTTAAAGGCCAAGTCAGCCTATATGGGTTCACTCTACAGCTCCTAGAACTGTAATAACAGCATGCCTTATGAACATCATGCATGGGTTGTTTTTGCAGCGAGGTATCAAAAAGGAAACAGATTCAGAGAGTAGAGTTCCTTGGAACTGCCTCGCTATCTGCTGCTTCGTTAGTTATCTGTTGCCTTAAAAGGTTATACTGCACAAGATGGCATTTTTTGCTATAACAGTCATAGTGAAGCTCCAGTGTGTTTGTCACATCAAAGCTCTTTCCAGAGACCCACATTTTTTTAATGCAGTGTTTCTGTAAAAGAGGATCCTCTTCAATCAGTTTGGAACAGACAAGTTCATGAATTGCTATAAGGCATATTTTCTACTCCAAGGTCTTCCTTTCTGGGTACTGCAGGGTTCCCTTCCTTCTGTCTCTCCTGTCCCTAGAGGTATTTTAGGAGCTGGAAACCAGAAGCATACTTGTTGTAGTTTATTAGATTAAACGAGCTGTCAATTAGCTTAGCCATGAGTCTTTGCTGTGAACGGTCTATGTAAAAATGGAAGTTGTGCATACTTCCATCAAAATGGAACCATGTAATTAATAAATTCTGTAGTTCAGTAGGCTCTTCACCCCTTTTTTTCCTGTGTGTTGAGGTATCTGGTTTTAGACCAGAATGTGACTTTGAACTTTGTATATATTTTTGTCTTTTCAAAGAAAAAATGCCTACTGAGAAATGCAGCTAGTGAGCTCAGCCTCCATATTTATTTTGCTACATGTCTTTTAAAATTCTATTAAGCTGGTCTCTATTCCTTCTTATTTTTATTTCTAACAGTCTATTTGCTCTATAGTAACTACATATCATTCACGCCAGAGCAGCTTCATAATGCCTGACTGCACAGAGAGTTCACGGGTAAGACAAAGTTACATGAGCCTTCTTAAGTAGAAATGACAATTACGTGACTATTTGTTGTTGCTGCTTTTGTTCTTTTGTAGGTTTTTTTAGACATAATACTTATAACACTAAAAAGAATATACTATGTTGTGCTGAGGGACAGTTAAAGAAGCACACTGGACAAGATTTTCCTGTGTATCCTGTATTCCTGCTTTCAAGTCTCAAGTTGTACATACAACATCTCCTCATAAACACTCCCTTTGCGGAGGTGAAAAAAATCCTTAGGAAGGACTAAACAGTACCTTCATCAGCTGGGCAACTACAGCAGCAATAAGGTTAAGATACAGCCTCTGCTTTTTGTGTAAAAATCTGTTTGGTTGTTTTTTTTTAATACTTTTTACCTGCTTGACTTGTAAATTAAATGTTGTTAGTCATGATTCTTAGCAAATGTAAATTAGTGTAATCCACTGCAGTCAGTGGAGCTCTTCCAGTTTTCAACCAGCTGATTATTTTGGCATCTTGAATCCTGACTTCCTGCCTTGTTGAAGCAATTTTTGCATTACTGTAATGGGGATATTACATCGGTATTACATCCAAGTTGGAGTTCTCCCAGATCTCACCTAAACTCCTAGTAATGACCAAAAAAGCAAGACTTAAATGTGTGCTTTAAAACTATTTTTGGAAGACTATTTTGAGACCATTCCCAGAGAGTATCACAGAACCACCAGAGAATGTGCTGACTTGGAAGAGACTCACAAGGATCATCAAGCCCAATTCCTGGACCTGTGCAGGGCACCACAATCCCACCACATTTCCTTTGGGCATCACAATGAACAGCTCTCGCCTGCCTCTCCATCTCCTTGTTTCTTCTACTCCAGTTATACCACTTTGCCTGGTTAAGGCCATGGATAAGCACAGCCTCAATGTAAAACTCCTAATTTTATTTTGGTTTGGGGTTTTTTTACCTCTCTTTTGCAATTTTTCTTACCACAAGCATTATATTGTTGTCATCATTGCTAACAAGAGAAAAGGTATAGGAAATGTGCATCAGCATAAACATATTCATATTTTCAGAGGCGGAATCACTAACGAACTAATAGACTTCCAAATATTTTGTCTTTTTAAACACTACATGGAATATTCATTAATATATTCTTGTGTATCCTCGCTATACAGATATTTTCAAAAGTTGTGATTGATGAGAGTTACAATGGTTTACAATGGCTATATTATATATGCAAAAGCAAGAGAAAGAGTGGTTAGTTACTAGGACAAGATTGTGATTCCAAATCACTGTAACAAAATTGTCAATTAACTAAGAAAAGTGAATCTTCTTTTGGCGAGATTCCTCTCCTTAAATATGATTCCGTGCAATTCATTACATGTTGAATTCAAACACCTTAAACACAAAAAATGTTTTTCCTGGTTATCAATGTCCACACTGCAGAATAAATTAGCCTTTTACCAAGGTACTGATCTCAACAGGACAGCTATCCACCTAAACACATACCTCACTTGACTTTAATGGTCATCTATATTTTAATTTTTTTATTCCTTTTTAAGTACATATTACACTCTAAGTTTTACATTCTCCAGGTCAAAAGCTCTCCCAGTCTAAAATCAAAATAATTGAGAATTAAGGCAGTGCTCCTATCCCTCTCCCTCATGGTCAGAAAAAAATGTTTTATAGTTCTCCAGAAGAGACCACTGTGTAGTGTAATTCCCTGGAGCACAAAGACCCCCAGATATCCAAGGCACACCCAAGCACAAACAGCACTGGTGAACCCTGAGATACCTTCAGCAAGTTATGGGAGCACCGTAAACTTGCAGCACACAGCATCTAATTGCAAAAGCCCTGGTTTATGAAGAAGTAATACATTCTAGGTGAGAACGTACTAATTGTGTTATGTTAAGAGCTATCTTGGTCACTTTAGAGATCTTCATAGAAGACACAATTACACAAAGCAGACACAGATTGTAACTTCAGCTGAATCAGTGGGAATTCTTCCCCTGAGTCCAGGGAAAGGTTGACCAGGCTGTGAAATGGTTATATTCTGCTACGTGTTCTTGCTAAAAGCTTTAACCTCACACTTGGCCAAATGAAAATTAATTTTCCCTAGAACAAGGGAAGACATTTCTCCTACCAATCTGACTATTACAGCTTTTGACAGAAAGTCATGTTTACTATTTTATAATAGGAGCAATCTGCTCCTTCTTTTGTATTAATCATTCTGCTTTTAGAGAGACAAGGGGAAGAAAACCCAAACAAATTATTTCTTTTTTGAAGTTTACATGAAGACTACAGGTTTGGTCCAAAACATTCTGGAGCTGGAATAATAAATAAATCAGAAAAAAAAGCTGAAAATGCAATCTGACTGTAAGCATTTTTAAAGCCTGAGCAACTGTAGGCAAGTTCTGTGAATAAAAGTGACAAGCATGCAGTCATGCTATTTTTCATGTCTTTTAGTCTCCATTTTTCCAAAACTGTGATTCATTTCAGAAGAGATCTGACTAAATGTTAATAGGCAGTAAGCAGGAAAAAAAAAAGTATGTTATTCAGAAATGGGAAAGTGACAATAGCCTGTAAACAAGAAGAGAGTGGGAGACTGCATGGTTTACACCTTGCCGGGCTTTGTGTTTTCCCTTGCAGCCAAGAGAGCTAATTAAAACCTTATGTCTACAGAAAGACATCGTGCAACTTCGGTCAAACAAATGGCTTTGATATACTAGGATATTTTACATGGAAACATCCCCTTTTCATACTCCTAATCCTAGGATTACAAGCACATATCGACCATCTTGTGGATACTCTGAGATAACATTATTTGCTTGAAGTCTATCATAAATTCTGGCTTTTCAAAAAAAACTTACCTACAGTATTCACACACTCATGTTTTTGTTTTTATCCACATGAATGTCACTGTGGCAAAGCTGGTAGCACTACAGATTATCAGGTTTACCCAGCAGTTTTCATTATAAGACTGTTTAAGCAGCTTGTAAAATTGCCAAATATTAACTACATAAACTATTATTTTCCTCAGGGAAAAAAAGAATGACAACATCAATCTCTTGGCTTTTTATTATCTATTTTACTATGTGGTCCTTGCATGGGAAGGCATAGCAAAATTGTTGAGACATTAACTCTTTGTTTTGTTCAAGTTAGAAATCCTCTGCAACTCATTTTCCTATTGCCTATTATAGATTAAAACCTCAACACTTTATTTAGAGATATATTCTAGTCTTTAGGGTTAAAAAAAATTTAGCCTGAAAAGGACCTGCCGATCACTGAAGAGATTTTATCAGCTAAATTTCTGAGAACACGGGTATATTCCAACCCAGAGACCATCACTCCTAGGGAATTTCCTACCTTCTCTGCATTTAAAGATCAGACTTGCTGTGGTCTCCCAGGTCTACACAGTGGGAGAAGAAGGAGATGAAAACTGAATGAAGAAGAAAGGGCAAGAGATTGAGATATGGAAACAGAGATAACAGACAGGAAAATGGAAATAAAAGAATAAGGAGAGAAGAGACTGGAATGGAAGGAGAAATAGAAAAATCATACAGAAGAAAACTACAGGTCTGGGACTGAGAGTTAGTGATGGAGAGAAATAAGACAGGGGAAGAGAAATTCCTGTGGAAGAGAAAGGAATATTGTGACAGGCTGGCCACACACACCTGGACAGGATGTTTTGGAAATGCTAAGAAAAACAAAAGAGTTCAAAGACAGGTGCTGATCTGGACAAATCTGAGGAGAGAGATCCTAAAATAGAAACAAGAAACTAGTGTAAAATAGAAAGGCAGACTGGCCAAGCAGCAAAGGAAGGAACTGAGGCAGAAACATAAGTTGAGAAGAAATGAAAGATAGCCAAGCAACACAGCAGGAAAGGAACAGAAAGTTGAATGGTGAATCAGTGGTAAGGAATGGTAGGGAAAAAGAGACACAGCAAGGGCAGAATTGATCAGATCACACCTAAATTAGATAAGCAGAAAGGACTCGTAGCAGAAACTCCCCACTAGAACCTGGAGACTGATGATTTGCAAGTCTTGTTGTTCTCTGTCAGGAGACACATGTGAAATCCACCTACAAAAACTCCAATCAGTGTTCCATGCTTCCAAACCTTACATTTCCTCAGGAAGCTCAAGTGCTAGACATTTCTGTGTTGGAAACCCATGCTTGTACAAATCTGATTATTTGTGTTAGGATCTCAAGATTTTGTTTTCAGTTTGTTTAGGGCTTTCAAAGATTAAAATGTGCATCTAAAGCATCTGCCTTAAATTGTGTTGCAATATGAAGCAGTCAAATATTAGGAAAGGCCAGAACTAAAATAAACTCTGCAATCCTCATTTATGTTCATCATGTACATGCAGTGACACAGTCCTTCCTTTTATAGGACAGTGATGATCTCATCTGAGCTAATCTTCTAAACTCCTCTTATAGTCAGTAAAGACAAAATGTCCTTCTGGGACAGGATACACACAAGACGTGAACGTCTGGGCAAAGGGTCATTAAGGTCAAAGGAATACATTAATGCACAATGCTAAATCTGAGAATTTCACACATGATTTTTTCTTTGTCTCTCTTAATGGCTTCGAAACTTCTTCTGTGCATTTCACAGATCATTTGGGGAGATTATGATTTCTGGAAACCAAATCTCAAGGTTTCACATTCAGCTCCCCAGCACCTTTTGTTGGCTAACAATAACTTAGTTTCCTGATGTAGCAGCAAAATTTCCCTCACATCAACTCAGACATCCATCAGTTCACAGAAAGAGCCACAGCACTTGTGCGGGGATAGGGAGAGGGAACTGTATGATCATATGGATGTATACTGGATTGTGATGTATACACACAAAATTGTACAGGCAGTGTAATCCTGATATTTTCTAAATTGTGCCTTCATTTTTCTGCAATGTCAGATGTGTTGTCACCATCTATAAATAGAACAATAACACAAAAATAATCTCGATGAAAGACCTGTAAATTCTTCTCTAAAAAAAACTTTATGTTAAATTTTAACAGCTGAATAAAAGTAGTTTTCATTCTCATCTATATTTCTGCTAACCAAAAGCCGCCTCATTTCAGGAAATATGTATCAGAAAGATAGGTTCCCTTGTTAATAAAGAGCAGAATTCTCCACCACTGTGAATGGTTGCTTCCTGGAGACCATATTTGAAAAACATAGAACATAAAAGTGCTTGCTTCAGGTGGAAGTGTTGCAACAATGGTAAGCCATATGTCTGATACTGCAAAGCTGATTAAATATTATCAATGAGGAAATGCTGCAACACTGAGAGTGAATTGATGGATATCTGTTATTCATTTCCCTCTCAGTAAGCACTGCAGAGTTTAATTCCCAAAAATCATTTTCGTATGTTGGGATGAAATGATTGTAAAGCCTAAAAGATGCAAGCCCTTCACTTCACTTTCTAGTTACAGCAGTCTAGGACACATCTTACTTGAGCAAGCCAGTCCACTCCACTTGCAGTTCGTGCGAGCGTCACGAGATCTTCTTGCATCTTATCCACCCATGCTTTTATCCTGCAGAAAACAAAAAAGAAAACAGAGCCATCCAATCAGATCACTGACAAGTGGAAATGGCATACAAGCATATAGCACAGAAAACGGAAAAATAAAAGAGATAAAATTGAATATAAAACATACAAGACTTGTCTTTGAGGTTTTTCTTCAATAGATCCTCTACCCAGCCTTGTTGACCTGAATCTGTTCATAAAGTTGTCTGTGGTGGCCACCAAGCCATGCCCGCTGTAGACCCAAGAGTAACATCATGTCTATGTAGCCAAGCTGCAGCAAAGATCCCCACAACAGAGATGGTACACTACCAGCCGAGACAACATGCCTGCCCTGCAGCTCACTCCCAGAAATGCCTCTCCCAAGCACCCCAAGGTCCTTCTCCCAACAGATAGTAAAGGCAGAGAAAAACACCAGCTGGAAGCAGGTTTAAAAACCACACTAAATGTTCTGGTCTTTAACCTCCCTTCAAGGAAGCAACAGCAGAACAGGCAGCAGTGGCCAGGAGCTGTTTTGAAAAGAGATGTTTGCTCCTGGCTGCTGTCACCAGGGAACAACTGATTTGCTGCTTTTCCTGCTCTGCTCCCTGTGCCCAGTAAACCTGACTCTCTGGAAAAGCATGGATCCAACACAGTTTCTGTGCCATGTCGCATTCTGCAGCAGGAAAGGAGCCATGGTCAAAGTTCATCCCAGTAAGGTCCATGCTACAAGAAGCTTGTGTTCTTTGCCTAGCCAGAAAGTTTCATCTCCAACTTATCTCTCACATTATCCCTGCCATTATGCCAGCTTTCTGCTCTGAAACTTGGAACAAATAAACATATTTATCCTAGCCCTTTCCCAGCCTTAATCTGATACCCAAGGGATAACTGCTAAGATTAATTCATTAATAAAGACAGGAAAAAGGGAGATTCCATTTTTGCTTTGGAAAATTTGGAAGACTAGGAAAGAAGATGGAAGACTGATTTTACTCTTTCTTTGCATGGCCATTAATAAAGAAATTTTCTGTTAATCCACAGCCAATATCTCCAAAGAACACCCTCTTCTATTATGGAGTTACAAGTTGACTATTTTTATTAAAGGACCCTTCCTCATGCTTCCTTCACACATGAAAATCACATTTCCATTGACTACAGCAATTGATTCCATTTTTGGTGTAGTGCTCCCAAATCTTCCCTTCTACAGTTTGCTTTCTAAAAACTGAGATAAAACAAATTAATTTCCTGGTTCAAGTCTCCACAAAGCCCTGTATTATATAAACATTTAGTTCTGTGTAGAAATCAGTTTGTTCAAAACCATGGTGCATTATAATTACCATGGATTTAGGACCATCATTTGTATCTGTACAAAGAATATTGACTCATAAGCACAAGTACGAGCACAAACAAGAAAATGCCATCATTTTACATTTTTGAACAGCTTCTGGTTTTCTGTGTGAAAGAATGAGGCATATGAAAGGTGAAAAAGTGAAACCCATTACCCAGAAGTGTTTTCAAAAGCATAAAATAAATAATTGAACACCCTGAGTTTTTTTATGTTCCATTTCAGTTATAAAAATTGTGGGTGTTATTTCTAAAAGGAATTGATAGAAAAAATCAAGGAGGATTGATTTTTAAATTTACTTTTTCCATTTCCTACTGCTTTATATTTTTACTGGATATATTCCTCTCTGTTCTTAAAGAAAACTGGAATGGTGAAAACATATATTAGTTAACTAGTCAGTTAGTTAGCTGGTTAGTTACTTAAATTTGAAATTTTGGAAGAAGTTGCACTTAAAACCAATAATTACTTATTAATACTATTACTTGTAAATGAAATATGAATAATTTATTCTCTTTAACTTGAAAAAATATTGATTTTTCAATAAATACTTCTTATATATTGTCGAGAACTCCTGCCTCCACACAATTAGCCCACAACATGCCTTCTGGAGTTAGCCACCATGACTAGTTTTTGTTTTAGTTTGGGTTTGATTTTGTTTTGTTTTAAGTTGTGTTTGAGCAAGGCTTCTGCTTCAGTCAGTGGGAAAAGGCATGTCCAGGGCTGACCCACTCTCTCCTCAGCCAGGTGAGCTGAACCTATCTTCTACATATCTTCTAGTGGAGCTCTGGACAACTTTGATTCCTAGTCCAAGTTCTCCAGCTTTATTTTTAGTCAGGTAGGGGTATAGAGTATCAGTTTCTAAACTGGAATAGGAGGAAGTCCACCTTCTTCCAAACTTAATGACAATTTCCTTCCCTAGCTGTAACTATAATGTAAATAATAAAGCTTCTTCCAATGTACTCACTATATATTTACCTTAAAAGATTATATTCTTGCATACTGGTGTTAGCCATTGAGACCTTTTGTAGTGAAAACTGTCCTTTTTTTTGCTTTCCTATACACCAGGGTGCAACATCATCACAAAATTATGCAATCATAGAATAGTTTGGGTTGGAAGGGACCTTTAAAGGTCATCCAGTCCAATCCCCCCTGCAATGAGCAAGGATATCTTCAACCAGCTCAAGTTGCTCAGATGGTAAAAAGAAATAACATCAGAAGTGTTGTGCTAGATTACTATCAAAAGTAGAAACGATAAAATGATGTTCTATGACTTTGAGGAAGTTCAGTGTAATTCCTCTTGCCTTCCCACAAGAATTTGAATATGATTAGTATTATTCATAAAATCTAATGACAGCATTTCTGCATCTCAGTTTCCTACCTTCCCACCAGACAAAAGTGTACATTTGAGACATTTCATACTCCTCATAGGCTTTTTTTTTCAGAAATGGACATGCATTCTATAACTTTTATATACTCTATGCAATTAAGAAATTGCATAGAGTATATAAAATAAAACTTTTTTTTTTTTTTTCCCCAGTTAAGGACTCACATTATCTCACTGTGTTTTGGGGTTTTTTTAAGTGTGTCTTTAAAAAAAAAAAAAAATAATGGCCTGTAGGCACTGAAATGCTTGTCTGGTGCTCCTTTTAACTGAAGCCTGCAGTGCAATATCTGTCTGACAGCTGCTCATGGTCAGAGTTTATTTAACAATTGGAAAGCTGTCACAGCAAATGGCAACTCCCATGACTTAAAGAAGCAGAAGTCATTTTTTTTTCTGCAAAGGACACCAACAGAAAGCTACAAAAGACTGGTTTGTTCTTATCGTTATTAGTTAGACACAAACATTGCAATGGATGTTCTACTGAAAGGTGATTATGTTCTGCAGGACAAATGATTTTAACCCCCTTTTCTCACACACAGGTTGTTCCTGTATGAAGCAGTGATGAGACAAAAGGAGTGTGCACATGCCTTCCCACAGCAACTTCCAAGTGATCTGAATGATGGAGGGAGCTGTCTGATTAAAGACAGACAGACACAGGTCATTTATGGGGGATTAGAAGGTACAACCCTGCTCCTGTCACCTGGGCTGTGATCAGATTGATGAAGAAATAGCCCAAACACTACAGAACCATCCATCCACATTATGTTATCAGCCAACCTAGGAAAACAGTTATTTCGACAGCACAGGAAGATTTCTTTTCTTCTTTTTCTTATATTTTTTCTCATTTTTTTAAAGCAGGACAATTATATTTCCTAAAGTCAGACGATTTTCACAGGTACACCCCTAGCCACACTACGAGCAGAACTAAATACAGCAGGTGCTAGACTAAGAAATCTTTCTTTTAATTTCATTAAAACCCATTTTAATGTTAAACCTGTACTTGCAGAACAGAGCACTGCTAAATTACAGAGGTAAAAGAAACCAAGACACCTCGATGCAGAATATCCTGGCTATAACCATTTTTCCCCTGACGAAACTGATGCAGTTCTGCTGACTTTAAGGAAAGTAGATTCATGTAATGATATACCATATCTTTGTAGACCACTCACACTAATTTAAGGTCCATTAGCTGACTTCTGCTTGGATAACGTCTTATAATCTGAAGAGGAAAGGATAAAGCTGAACTCTGACAATTGAAGTCACTTGGTACATTGGAGATCCACATCCAGTTCTCTACAGTTAAGATTACATTCAGCTCAAGTTTATCGTTCTTGCATACAAAAATAGCAACAATAGAAGTAATGAAAGATGTCAGTAGTGAGAGGAAGAAGTGTTTTAAAAATAGGTCAATATTTCTCTGATTATCAAGCAGGAAAAAGACCAAAACACCCTGCTCCTATTTAAATTGAAAAGTGGTGTTTAGGAAATTAAGATAAATGAGATGGTTTTGGAAACTGAGAGAGTAAACCTTGCTATATTTTTTCAGGCTAACCCCACTTTATTTTTTTGCTCAGAAAAAACCTTCACTTTCAGGTTTAGATGTTTTTTAGAAGATTTGCTGTTAGTGAAGGAAGGGGGAAAGGCTACAAAATTATCATAGCAGCAGAATTCACAACCATTCTTTGTCACTCTTAGGCAACACCAAGGGGCAAATAGAAATTCTTATAGTAATTATAGAAGGCATGTGAATGGAAGTTACAATAAAATTATTAACCTTTTACACAGAAATTACCCATGTTGCTGCATTTACACTTCTCACTGCACAACTAGTGATTTTAAATACCACTATATTTTTTTCATGACCTATAAGCTGACAGTACTCATCTCAGGTATAGGGACAGATGGATAGATTTATAGACAACTAGGCTTTTGAAGGAGAAATAAAGGCAGATTTTGTGAAATACTGAAGAAAATTTAATAATGCCCCGAAAATTTCACTGATTCTAAAACATAAAGAAAGGGGCTGGATATGGGGAAACTGATGCAAAGATCACTAAAATCCCATTGTTATCAGATCAAACTCTTAAATGTCTACTGTCTTCATAGCCAGAAAATGAATAAATGATATAATTTATATAATCTAAATTATATAATTTAGATGTGACATAAAAACAAATGAAGGCAAAACAGTCCATCTAACCTTTTGTGAATTTTCCAGATCTTACTATAGTATTTGTAACAGTCCAATTAGATTCCACAGAGGGGATTTAATTTCATAATCTAAAGACAGGCTCAACTCATTCTATGACTTCTATGGTTATGAACACCTCAGGTGATGTACAGTCCTCCAATACTCCTTTTATCTGTTATTTGAAAATTTGCTACTGCACTATGTGAAGGTACTTATAAGTACTATAGATAGTAAATAACAATTTTAAAGGAAAGTAAGGATTCAGAAATTTAAGTGTAAAGGGGTGTGTTCTGTGAGTGTTTGAGAGCCCCTTTTATTCCAGTGCAATAATGATACAGGAATGTATATCAAGTGCTAACTATCTGGTAAAGATATATCACACAACTTTGTATATATGTTTGGAAGAATGTTTGTGTAGTAAAAGCAAAGCAAAGATTAATTCATGACATTTGGCTGCACTGAGTGAGGAAAACAGGGAAACTATGTGATCTCTGTGCATAAAAATGGATGCATGAAATCTTCAGCATCTTATGCTCCCCAGGCAAATATATTTCCTCTGTTGGCAAGAAGAAAAAATAGTACTTTGTTTCTTTGCCCTCTTTGACTGTCTTATCTTCCCAGATGTGACAAGCTGCTGGCCATGTAGTCTGCAAGGACCTTCCAGAGATAAGATAGCCCCAATGGCCAAGGCCAGATGGCCCCTCTTGTTCTTTCCTGTTTTTAAACAGTAAAACCCTTGCTTGGAATTGTTATTTTACATTTCTCAAATGGAAACATTTGGGAAGAAAGACATAATTTCTCTGTCATATCTGTCATTCTGTAGACAGAAAATAAATATCAATGCAGATGGAAAACTTTTCAGGATATACTTGAATCTTAGTAACAGACATCTTAATGTTCAAACTTGGGGGGTTTAAGCTTTCAATTTACATAGTTAGGCCATCCAGTCACAGAAAGTAAAACAATTTTCCATTTCTTCCCCCAAACACTCCTTCTCCATATGAACATAGCTCATCTCCATCATAGTCATCATAGAACAAGCTCTCAGGAGCATTCACAAATGACTGATCTACCAAACGCCCTTTCAAGGACACCCCTCGTATCACAGATAAATTGGGAACAAGGAATCCAGAGATGCAGCCCTGATACAGACAGAAGGAGAAGGAATAGCCCTTTGATTGGGCCAGCAGCTCAGCAGACTTAAGTTCTACCACCTGAGAAAGTCAGTGGCAAGTCAATGGTTCATGGCACATGAAGGGCAGGTCTGTCAGGTACCCTTTTCTCTGTCCTAACACACCATTTGCTTCTCAATACTGAGTCCCAGTGGCAGGTTACAGGATGGAAATGGTCAACTGTGAATGGCACCATGAGCTGCTTAGCCTTTGCCCCAGTGCCCAGAGAAGCAGAAACCTTTCTCCATTCTCACCCAGGACTTCTAAGCCAAACCAACTCCTTCACCCCAACATCTCTTTTGGAGCACAGCTTGAATGGCTGTTTTGCTCTCACCTTCCAACAAAACCTTGCCTAAATACCTCCATCAGAAGGCTTCACAGATGGATCTGGGAACAGACCCAGAGAGTGGACCCACTGACTTTTGCTCACTCCCACTGAAATAACTTGTCCTCATATTTCATCTCTTCACCTGTAATTTCATTTTACATTTTAACAACTGTGTACCAGATTCTTCAAAACTTCCAGATGTTAAGCAGAAGTGATCAAGTAATTCCTTAAATATGATGTCCTCTTTCAAGAGCTAGGATCAGAGCATGGTCCTATTATTTTATAACCTTGTTCAATATGAGCCAAGTGCCTAAGAGGTGCTTAACTACACATGTTCATAATTATAGCTTCTGCTTCACAAATATTTCTCTTTACGTTGCCAAAATTGTTCTTTTGCAGTCTAAAGCTTCCTAGCAAATAACATGAAAAATATCCTCTCATGGAAATTACTGTTGCACAAAATATCATTTAATAATTTAAGTTCAATCTTTCATGTAAGCCTGACACAGTCAGCTGCAAAATTGCTATAAGCTGTAAAAGGACTACTTAAAAATGATTATGTTTTAATTATCAAAGATTATACTGCTAAAACAGTTCAACAGAGAAGACATAACAAATTTTTAGCTCCAATGACTGCCAGTAGAGCTCAGATATGTTTCATTAAAGGCTTTTACAATAAGATACACATGTAGTACCATTCATTGCTTAGCACTGGAAAAGCAATCAAACTTTCCAAATCTAGTTACCATTTTTATGACTGAGACATATAAATTCAGAATGAAGAAATCTGTACCACATTACAAGCATTTTGTTTTAAATTTCAATGGGCTAACATATGGCTGAGGATACAGATCTCGTGGAGGAGCAGGCACTGCTGGAGGGACCTGGGTATATTTGCACCCACCAGAGATCCCCTAAAACATCAGGTAATATGCCTCTCATCTTCTCTTTGCTCCACCTCTGATAACCAGTATTTAAAGAGTGTCCAATGTAACTGGATAATCTTTAATTCAACCTGGTCTAAGTTAAATTTCTCCAGTAAAAACACAGATACGCCACTAAAATTTTTCATGCAATGGGATAAGAAGGAGACTGAAAGTGAATCTCACATACATCACTGCAGTTATGCCAGTACTGTAACAATGGAACCTGGATTAGAAGCTGGTCCTTATGCAAATTAAGATGTAAAAGCTGCTATTTTTGATGGCTCTGTATTATACAGCAAATCTGTTAATAGCATAATGCCTTTGGAGAATAGAAAAGAATGTTTTAAAAAATGATTGAAAAATAAATCTCAGTTGTAATGGAATTTTACAAAGTGCTTAACAGCACAGTTTTGCTAAGACATTTCAGGCAAACAATTACTTTATCTGTTATGTTTAACATACCATACTCATACTTTAACCATAATTTACAATGAAAATTACTTCTTCCCCAAACTAATAAACATTATATTTTAGCATAAGAAAAAAATAAAAGGAAATTAAAATATTGGATACCAGTAAAGAAGAGATTAAAGGAAAAAACTGAGATTCCCACAAACCAGGAATATATTCATAATCCTGTATGTACACCGATTCAACTGAGTGCGTATTTCATCCTAATTTATGCCCTAACCACTTAAGAATCTTGTTTTCACACATATATAATGCAGAAGCTGCACATAGGGACTGGACTTGTCTGTTCTCCATATTGAATAAATGGGATGGGCTACAACAATAAGACACGTACATTTATCTCCCTAAAGCATGCAGTTCGTTTGAACAGCTATTTTGGTTTAAGTTATACTTACAAGAATGCCAAATAAGCTTTGAAAGAAATGACCACACGCTCACCTCATTATGTCATCACCTACTGAGGAAGTGAACAGCAAATCTTCCCTTGAGTTTACCAACACATGGATGTTCAATCAGTGTTTCTCACTGACTTTCAGGGAACTGAGGTATAAAGCAGTACCCTTATTAAAATCAAGTTTGTTTGTCTTTTCTAAAATTTCTTGGGTGTTTTAGTGGGAAAAAATAGTATTAAAGTACTTTGCCTCTCATAGAATATATTAGGCAAGTGCAACTAAGGCAATGACAGCATCATCAGGGAGCTGAGTTACTCACTTCTCTATTTTTATCTGATTGTCTGATGTAGGTTTTGGCTGTAGTGACAGAAGTCCAACACCCAGGACTGACACTGGCACCAGCAAACACTGAAGTATCCAGCCTGTGCTTTGCTGCAGCGAGGTTCAAGAGCAGGCGAGTAACTCCCCCTGTGTAAGTCACACTAATCACAGAATGTAGGTACACAGCAGAATTGGGAGCCTGCACTCAGATCATGGACAGCAAGTCTACCTTTTCTGGGTTTGCCACTTGCCTAAGTGTAAAAGTCAAATGCAAAAATTGAGAAATTCTTAAAGACAAGCAGGTGTTTTTGTGCTCTGAAAGATAGGCCTTGATTGGATATGGAGAATCTTCCCTAAAAGTCTGTATGAAATTGTTAAAATTATTAAAAAGATGCATTCTTTATAATGGTTATTTAATATGAAATTCTTATCGAGAATATTCTATGATCATTTAAGCACTGAAAAAAGGAATAAAGATTGATAAACGTGTAGGGGTTTTTTACACAGCTATAAGTTGTTTGCTACCACGCTTCAAATTTTATAACCTCCTTTCAAATGCATTTTTCTGTGGTGTTGATCCCTCTGGTTTAATAATGTCAAGGCTTCATAAATAAAATATTATATCAGATATCAGAATGTCACCTTCTGATAAACCTATGCAGTTTGAGAAAAGAACCCACCTGACTCTTCTTCTAATTTATAATTTTCTTATAAGTTATTAAATTCTTTAAAAAAATTTTTGTTGTACAGTGTACTCCAAAGCATATTACTTGAAATCTGCACATCCAAATTAATTAGCTGTTTCCTTTGCAAATATATTCTTTCTTTCAAAGCCTGACTTCCAATGTGCAAAGCCTGACTTCCAATGTGCAAAGCTGCCACCACCCTAATGTGACACTGCTGTGGCACGTGTAGTAATAGCATTTAGAGTAATGAAGAGACATTTTTTTTTGAAAGACCTAAATTGACTCCATATTCTGAAAGATAGGCACAATCTGCATTCAGTGCTGCCATTTAAAACAAAAAGTAAAATATCATGACTGAAGATGCAAAGCAGAGATTATTGCACAGGCAAAAGAATGGCACAGAATATTAAGTTCCTACAGAAATTAACATCAAAATTAGCATAGCCACACTGTCTTTAAATTCTTTCCATTTCACAAAGTCGCACTGAATTACACGGAGTTTTTGCTAAAGGCGCAGCTGGCGCGTTGTTGTTCCTGGGATGCAGATGCATATTAATGGCTGTGTGAAAAGGATAATGGTATATGAGAAATAATCAATGAATTCTTTTCCTCCTGTTCAAGAGGTTGTCAGTGTGTTCCCCCACACACACACTGCAGTTTGCTCTCTTGAAAACAGGAGGTCAGGACTCCTGATCACAGGATCAGGACAACGCCTGAACAGGCTGGTGCAGGAGAACCTTAGATGAATTAAAACCATGGCTGTTTCTCCAGGGTGTTAGACTGAGCAGCTGTGCATCAGAAGTGCTAGCATACTGTAAACTACCAGAAAAATTAAATGCAATTTCCCTGTAAAGAACGAGCAGCAACCAAAACCATTTGGCAATCTTCCGCTTTAGAAAATTAACCTTTAGAAATGGCTGGTGTCAGGTGTTGCAGGCCAGTTCAGTCATAAACAACTGTGCAGGTCTTATATTTCTGATTTATAGTACTTTTCTTAAATCTAAAGAAACTGGAGATTGAAGGATAGGGTTTTTTTGAGCGATACAAAAGCCTTGGCTTAATTCTTTTTCTTTTAAAAAGCTCTTATAGATAGTCTCAGATTACTTACATAAACCTCAGAAAAATAAGAGTTCATGTTCATGATGTTTGGGTTTCACTTTTGAAAGGCTGTTTGAAGAGACTGCAAGTGTTTGATTCAGAAAGCTCAGGCACAGAAATGGTTTCCAACTGTGCGCACAGGGCTAAAGGGCTGTAAGGGTCACTTCACAGTAAAACTGAACAAGAATGACACTAAATGTAATTCAGCTCTAAAACAATTCCTTCTCAAAGAGGCTTCGCTCTCCTTTCTCAGGCTGGGGTAAATGCTTGAAGGTCAGGAGGCCACAGAGCTTGTCAGTGCATTCAATGCACATTAAAAAGACAGGCTATTAATGAAAGGTCTCTGACATTTACTTGGGAGCCAACCCTCCCCTCTTTCCAGTTGTCCCCTTCCCCAGTTTCAACACATTCTCTAATTAAGCATCAATACAATGCAATATAATTGATGTAGTAGTCATTACTGGGAATTGCCCATTCTCTCATCAAATCAGAGTGTACAGAGAAGGCTGTGTTTGAAATGGGTGAACTTAATTGCCCGATGGTCCCAAAGAGGATTGTACAAACAGATCAAGACATCACACACACACAGCTGATCTCAGCTGTGATACAAGCTGTTTGTCACTCGCCCATCCATCTTTGCTTACTAGGATAATGGTGGCTGGATTGGACACTGGACAATTTAATAAATAAGAGCATTGGATGTGTTTCAAATGAAGCATCCCAGAATGCAGGATTTAGTGACATTTTGATTAAAGGTCCATACATAACAAAGGCTTTTTATGAGGCAGCTGCTTAAAAGACAATCTATTTGAGCAAAAACAGAGCAGAGTAGCTGGTATCCCTTGGCAATTTACTGTGAAACATTTGTTTGCTTCACAATGATCTGGTTCACAATCATTGCACTTGCATGGTTGGTTGATTAAATCAGTATCTCTAGCAGTCATTACAGAGAGCAAAGGAAAAAAGGCAATTGCTAAGGTAATGCCCTTTTGTGTTATGCAAAACAGATATGTCAGGAAAGTGCATTCCTTTTTCTTTTCCCAGCACCTTGTTCTCTGTTTCCAATTCCCAGTAAAAAGCATTGGGGTTTTAAGCTACAGAGTCATAAATAGCATTTGATCAAGGAAAGTGTTAATCCAGAACAGTGGTGTTAGCTGTTCTGAAGGAAGTGCACTACCAACAACTCAGTAAACAATGGGAAGGACGGAAGGACGGAAGGACGGAAGGGAGGAAGGAAGGGAGGGAGGGAGGGAGGAAGGGAGGAAGGAAGGGAGGAAGGAAGGGAGGAAGGGAGGAAGGGAGGAAGGGAGGAAGGGAGGAAGGAAGGAAGGAAGGAAGGAAGGAAGGAAGGAAGGAAGGAAGGAAGGAAGGAAGGAAGGAAGGAAGGAAGGAAGGAAGGAAGGAAGGAAGGAAGGAAGGAAGGAAGGAAGGAAGGAAGGAAGGAAGGAAGGAAGGAAGGGAGGAAGGGAGGAAGGAAGGAAGGAAGGAAGGAAGGAAGGAAGGAAGGAAGGAAGGAAGGAAGGGAGAGGAAGGAAGGAAGGAAGGAAGGGAGAGGAAGGAAGGAAGGAAGGAAGGGAGGGAGGAAGGAAGGAAGGAAGGGAGGGAAGGGAGGAGGAAGGGAAGGAGAGGAAGGAAGGAAGGAAGGAAGGAAGGAAGGAAGGAAGGAAGGAAGGAAGGAAGGAAGGAAGGAAGGAAGGAAGGAAGGAAGGAAGGAAGGAAGGAAGGAAGGAAGGAAGGAAGGAAGGAAGGAAGGAAAGGAAGGAAGGAAGGAAGGAAGGAAGGAAGGAAGGAAGGAAGGAAGGAAGGAAGGAAGGAAGGAAGGAAGGAAGGAAGGAAGGAAGGAAGGAAGGAAGGAAGGAAGGAAGGAAGGAAGGAAAAGAGATGTAAGGGTTTACAAATAGAAGCAACAACAGTAATTTGAATCTGATCCTGAAAGAACACAAGCCACTCTCCACCACAGGCTGCCTCTCCCATGCTGCAATCTGCACTGTGACAAGTAAAGAGAAGCCTTGGTTCCAACTCGGGTTATCAGAAGTAGCTACAGAATATTTAAAAGACACAGATAGAAAGTATTCAGCCAACAGAAAAGAAAATAAGGAAGAGCTTGACAAGCAGGGAAAATGTCAACTCTGGGGGGGTCATGCTGCATTTATTTAGGCCTGGCTGGGTGTCAGTAAATAGAAGGGAATAATAGATGGCAAGGGCAGAAAGTGGAGAATGAAGGGACAGCTCCTACATTACAAAAGCACAAACTAAAAGATTGAATTGCTTAATTTAGATAGATCTCTGTGAATGAGTGCATTTCAACTTCTTTTTAAATTTTATTTATAAAATGCTACCCTAGGAAGTTTCCAAATTGCTTAGTGCAAAAGCTGTCGATATCATTAGAGGAATATGAAGGAGTCTTTTAAGCTAGGTGCAGTTTCTGTATTTCTCTTTGTTGTCAGAACTGTAATACAATTTTGCTGTGACAACATACCAGATTCCAAGGATACACTGAATGCCTCGAGAGCTCTGAATATGTAACATTCTCCAGATGGGAGGGAAGGAAATACTTTTGTACAACTGTGTTCACTATGAAGATAGATCTGAAACACCAGAGCCATCCATACCTTCGCCAGACACTCATTCACAGTGTCACAATCTGTACAGTTATTTTCTCCATAAGCATATTTCTCATAATTTTCTTTTTACTTTCCTCTGCTTCTGACGTGTTAGACTAGCAGTTTCTATATCAAAGTCCTTTCTTACCTCTTACATTGCATGCATGTTAAAATAAAATTCACAGCATGGTAAGGTGTGTGCCATTTGCTAATTTCAAACTACTGTCTCACACAGAGGTATTTTTCATGAATTCTTAGTACCTGAACACCTTACAAAACATGTGTAACTCAAATAAAACTGCCTGCAACCAAGCAGTAACCCAATTAGCTGAATTTTGTTGAAGATTCTAGTTAGATTGCACAGAAATCATCAGTCAGGCCTCAGATTCAAGGGGTTTGAAATGCATTTATGCTTGCATGTAATATTCAGAATATTTTTACTTTACCTTGACTCTAACTGGGTTATTTGAGAGAGCTGAGAATGGACCCTTAAGTATTGGCCCAGCTTCAGGGGCTACTAAAGGCAACCAACCCCCTCACTGATTTTATTGTCTGCAAGTTAAGCAGCAATAACAGGCAGGTGCTCTGTGTGCAGACAAGGTATGTTAATCTGGCAAGAGCTAAGAGTGGTTTGTTTGACTGACACACCTTTAGTGTTCTGTTACATGATTAACTCTACGGATAGAGGCTGTATCTGTACTGTAACTTTACACAATGCTTAGTTCTACGGAGCACAGATGACATCTCTGAATGTTTTCCTAGTACAAGGTTGAGATATTTTTCAGTGTCTGAGGAATCTGTGTACCCAACCTCCATTACATTAAAGACAATTGAAGGGACATTTGTGTGATTTACTTTAGATTCTTGCTGCAGGTTTTCTAAATTTCCTATTTAGAAGTTTTTGCCTCTTGCCATTGTGTGGGTAAGTGGAGTGCATGAACTGGGCTTTCTGAGCTGCACCTAAGGATTCTATCATGGGGTACATAGTACAGGCGCTTTCACAAGTGTCTAAATCCCTATGGTTGTTTTGCACAAAAACCCATTTCTATACTAAATTGTCAACCTGCCTCTGAACAAAATCCCTCTCTCAAATTCAAGTGAGAGTTTGAGAATGGGCCAGTCTACCACACCCACAACCACCCGATCTCTGTGGCTATAGAGGAGGGTAAACAGAGACATCTGATCAGCCTCCATTTGCAGAATTAGCACGTCCTTTTTGTGTACTAGTGCTCATGATTGCAGAAGGCTATCCTGAAAGCATACTGAGATCAACTCATGTTTAAAAGGCTCTTAGC
Source organism: Corvus cornix cornix (assembly GCF_000738735.6). NCBI lineage: Eukaryota > Metazoa > Chordata > Aves > Passeriformes > Corvidae > Corvus > Corvus cornix. The sequence continues at coordinate 9,148,348 of NC_047057.1, read as the reverse complement.
ACACAACAAAGTAGCACAATCCAAATTTTATCCATTTATTCCCCTTCCTAAGCACATCGCTGAAACATAACCTCTTTTCATTTAGAATAGAGTGCAGTGCTATGTGAGATCTGTTGCCTGCAGTACAACTGATGATACTTTAGATAAGAGCCATGAGATAGCTTTCAGTCTTACAAAGGCAACAGACCACTTTAATGAAAGTTTAGAATTTGTGTTTAATATTTCATCAACTTAATACTTTGATTTATGTAGGCTACTGTATGTCCTCAAAGGGAAAGAGGAGAGCACTTTCACAGAAGAGTATTTGGGGAGAAAAATGTTAACATTTCTAGTCAAGTTACACTCCTAATTGTGTATAAATCTTTTATTGTTCTCTTGTTTCTCTGAATAAATTACTTTCACATTGCAACAACAAAACCAGACTTTTATAAACCACGGTTTATGATAAAAACTCATAAAAAACTAGCTTCTCATTGTTTCCAGTACATAAACAACACTAGTATCAGACATCGAGAGAAGCATTACTGTACACACAATACAGGTCTATTATCATGCTCTCCAACTCTGTAGAAATCCTTTATACAGACAGTTAATAGCAGTTCTTGATAAACTAAATGGAGGCAAAACATGAAAAGGCCAAAGAAAAAGAGAATAATAGATTTAAGCACAAAAGTAATGAAATTCTTAGCGATGGTGTCAGATTTGGGTATCTGTGCCCTAAGTACTCTTACCTGAGAAGAAATGTCCATGTATACAAATTTTAATATCACAATACAAGGGTTTTCTGCATACACACTCTCTTTTTATAGTATACAACGAGATATTGAAAATGTGCTCTAAAAGTATCTGATAGCTATCAGCTTTCCTATGCAAGCAAGGTATTGGTAGCTCAGTTACCATAATCTTGACAATGCTGTATACAGAATAATCAAGTAGCATGTTCTGGACTAGCAAACTCTAAAACCTGTCACTATTCACTCTCTTAATGAGATTGCAGTATTCTCTCTGCTCTACTTCTAAATGGATACCCTGAAATTGTCTCTTGCTCCACCTAAAATTATGTAACTTTTAGCAAATGTACTTTTACACCTTTGACTGTTGACTTTTGCCACATCCCTTCAAATGCCAATCCAAAAAGCATATCAGCACAAGGAGAGTCACATCATCATTCACACAGTCCATTGGTAGTGGTCTCGAGGAGGGAAAGTGGGCAGATTGACTTTGTTCCCACAAGAAAAAAGTAAGTGACCTATGAAATGTGAAGTTGACCTTTTATTTGTTATCAGTCATCTGGACAAGTGAAAGGGACCACCCTCTTTGTTATGCTTATTGGCTTTTTGTCAACACTACAAGCTCCAAATAAGTATTTCCTGAAAGGCTAAACAAATTACAACTGACCTGCCAAATCATAAAGGAAACCATGGCAGAACCATGAAAAGAATCACCATCCTGGTCATGGGTTCACAAGAAAGTGGGAGCAGAAGCATCTTAGTCCTGCAAACCTCTAACCTCTCCAATCCCCTGATATTCAGAGCAAAGCACCCAGCAAAGCCATTCAGAGCAGTTGTATCTCTCCACATCCACTCAAGTCAGACTCAGTCGATGCAGTAAAAGAGGTATCTCATGCTACATTATTTTGCAGTGCCTTTATGCTGGTATAAGTTGATTTGATTTAGCAGCTTCCACAGCAAGCGTGACATGGCAGTACCAAAAGCAAAGTACTACTACTCCATTGTGAAAAACTGACATTAACCAACAAGCCATTTAAAATTTCAAAAGAAAAGCCAACAAATAGCTGTGCATGTGGCTATATTTAAATGCTAAGTCATTATTTCTTTCTAAAGCTATCTGATAATGGATAAAACAAGATGCTCTCTGCTCCTTTCCAAGCTTGCTTCTCCCACAAGCACAGGACAACTCAGAGACAAAGAGTTCTCTCATTTTCCTATGTCAACTTCAGGCACTTCAGGCTAGAGGATCTCATGTAATGGTCACAGCTAATTCTTCCACAGCTGTGTCTACTCATACCTCCTCTAGGGAAATACCGCTCACCTTACACAATCAGAAAATTTAACACTGTATTTCTCATATGGGGCTTTTTTTTTATTCATGGCACTATGCTAGTAAGCCTAACAACTGGAGAAGTGCTGAGGTTGGCTGTCTTGTAGCCTGAATCCAAAGAATCCAAATTATGGCTCTATTTTACAAAAAACTGTGAAGTTCTGCATGCATTGGCTCATGCCCTAAGCCTCTATCATATAGATAGCACTTAGTTAATTGGTTTAGCCGTATGCTAACTGGACCTCCCAAGCTCCAGTTACCAGCAAACAGCATGAGTTTCATTTGTGCTACGTGCTTTCACATTCCTATTGAGATGTTTCTTGGTCTGCACATCTTCTGCTATAGGTGGTTTGTGTTACAGGTGGTTTGTGTAGACTTCTGTTAATCCTTTGATAGTCATTTCTGTGACTATGCACGGTCTACTCAATGGTTTACCCACTTAATCAGCCGTATACCCAAGTTCCCATTATTTACAAGACACACACATGGTAGACTTTGTATTTTTTAAGACTCATGCAACATTGCCTTAGCCTTAAGCAAAGAAAAAATGGATGCTATGACAGATTCCTTTCAGCAAAATTCTATTAATCCAGTAAAACTCTTACTGCAAATAATTTCACTGTTTAAGGGCTTAAATAATAGGATTCTTTCACTGTACTCATTGAAGCCTAACTAAAGAGGGAAAAAAGGAGTTACGAGTAGGTATTCCAGTAAGTTATTTTTATTTTTTAAAAAATAATTTTGAAAAGGTTAAAACAAACTCACATATGTGCTCCAGGCAAAACCTAACCATTTTCATTCTCTCTAAAAATGTTTTAAACAAAGTGAAAGGAAGAAGATTAACAAAAAAACCCCCAAAATTAAAGAACAAACCTGGTAATAGAGAAACACAAAGATGTTGTTCAAAGCAAACACATAATTTCTCTGTTGTCTGTACTTTTTTCACATATCTCTGTTTCCAAAAGATGGAAAGCTATAAAATACTTTCAGTGACCGTCCACTTTTAATGGTTATCTACTGTCTTCACAATCACGATTACTTCCATGACTATGTAATCAATTACTTTAAATAAAAAGCCACTCTAACTAATGATACACATGAAAATTGCATCACTAAATAAGGAAGTAGCTCAAGGAAAATCACAGCACATACCCAAAATACTCAACACAGTCTTTGGGTGTTAGCACTAAACAACCAGAATTCCTTGTAACAGAATGAACACCTTACTGCAGGAAGTAAAGGCATCCATGATATGGAGCTTGACATGCTGGAAGCAACCAAACAACAGTAGTTGCAGCTCCTGTTTGAAATTCTTTTGGGGAATTTGATGAGCTTCTGTTTCAGTACTGTCTGCTTTAACACAAATTATAGTGATGGATGCTTGCTCTCAAGTGTTCATGTAGGACAGTGGCCACTGGATGGATATAAGAATTCAGCAGACAGTGCTCATTACATAATCATAAAATAGTTCTCACAGCTGTTTTTCAAAGGTTTTTTAAATGTGATGCAATTATATGCAGAAAAATAAAAAAATATTCCTAACTTTCAGTAGCAAAAAGAAACTACATAAGAAATGTTAGTATTTTCACAGTAGTTTTTAAAAAATCTCCTATTTCTTTGAATGGGTGCATATGTCTGTGTATGTATCTGTATATACACACACAACTTAACATATAAACACAACTTTCCAGAGAAGTCTTTTGCAACGATTCATGAATACATCAAATGATTAATTCCCAATGCATTTTAGCAGTAACAGAAGAATGTAATATTTACACATCTCAAATTCACAGTTATTCTGGAAGTTGTTTAGAAATAAATAGGGGTAGTTAATGGATATAGTTCCACTACATCTCACTCTCTGTTTTTAATAGAAGAGTTTTTTTCTATTCTCATAAAATGTACTTAGCAAACTCATGTCTTTATTACTTTTTAACTTGTGTCAAACCACTGCCCTAAGTAAATCCACATGAATTTGTATGGGAGGAGAGGGGGAGATTTAGAGAGACATACCTTTCCACATGTCACTCTAGCAAGTGAATAAGGATCTAATATTTTTGTATTAGGCTATTAAAAACCCATTGTAATATCTGCCTATCCTTAACTGAGTCCTTAATCCTATAAACTGCTCTGTATAAGAAGCCTTATGTATCTTCATGGAAACCACAAAAGGTGTTGAGAAAAAATAACTTGCACCTTCCCACATGGAACTCAATACAGAGCTACAGACCAAATCTACAATTAATAGAGCAAAGAAGAGACAGTGACAACATCAGCTTCCCTGCACTAGCTAATAAAAATGGCCAAATTTCTACACTGCAGTGCATGTATCTATTCATCATCCCACCTTCAATATCCTATTCATCCCATACACAAGTTCTACTCAAGGCATTAGAAATCCAGTGCAAAGAGCTGCATGGCAAGAACTAGATACTTGCAATGCAGACTGGTGAATAGATTTTAGCTGCTGTTTCAGCCAGCATTTTCTTATGCAGATACAGATTATTCTGTTTAGTTAAAGAGCCATCTAAGGGCACAGTTTGAGCTGTGATATACCAGCTTAATTAAGAAAAGGGAAGAGCTCTAACTGCTTTAAAAGTACTAGCTTTACAAACAGTGTTGAAGCACACATAAAATTACCTATGCCATAAAAATATTGCTAAGGCAATCTCTAACACACTATTATAAAATTTGTATCTATTTAAGAAATCAGAGCAGTGCTCCAAAATGCCAGAATAGGTTGCATTTGTATTACAGCTGATAAAGTTTTGCCAGATAGGGAAGAACCTAAAAATTTATTATGATTCTTTTAATTTGCCTTCTGAAAAGAACAAGGATATTCCATGGCCAGGAGGGTCCTTTAAATCAATGCAGGGACTTTAAGCATTATCATTATCTTCCACATCTAGTACTGAGGAGAACCCATAGCTGATTTGCATGCGGAGAACTTAAAAGGATGAGGAGCTTAATCTCCGTGTCAGCAAAGTACTGATAAAAAGACTGACATCTTACACGATTATCAAAGTAAGATAATGAAGCAGATAAGGTGTGGTACAGGAAGGTTGACTACTTATTTGAATGAGAACCCAAGTATTACACAGAATTTGAAGATAAGCCACAGAAATAAATGAGACAGGCCAGGAGAAGGAGGCTTGGAGGAACCTGGGATACACTGGTAGTAAAAAGCAGCTTGCTGACTTGGGCAGATATTGTTCTGGGGTTCTACAGCACACTACAGCAGCAAATACTGAATTTTATTGGAAATAATTATTTCTTCTGCAATAATGTGGGAAGCCATAAACCATACTATCTGACAACAAAACCAAGGAGTACAAAGATCTCTGCAGCAACAAGTCATCAGTAAAAGTGTGAATCTTCTTGGGAAATTCTGCTTCCAGCCGGCTGAAGAAGAGACGCTTCCACCCTAAAACCTGTGTCAGCCCTGCCTGGTGGCCAGGCTATCACAGCCTGCCTCCCCACATGTCTGATGAGGCAGCCCAGCACTGCTGCTGCCTGGGCTCTGCACACCCTGGCTGCCAGGGAGCTTACTGTTCCAGCAAAGTGAGCTTGTGTTTGCCCACACACGCAGTCACAGCCTAAGGAACACCTCGGTCATATGCAAAACTCTCATGTTTCTGTCAGCTTTTCACACCTCAGGCGCAAAACAGAACTGCCATGTGTCAAGCACGTGACACGCAATCCCTGCTGACAGAGAGTGTCCTTACAGGGTAATACCTGAACAGCTCTGGCAATACAATTGTCTCACATCGTTTCACCCTCTCAGCAGAGCATTTTGGACATCTATCAAGACAAAAAGAATCAAACAGATATCAGTAACTGCAGATGTTAAGCAGTTAGGAAAAAAATTTAAAACTACACAAAGCTTAATGCTTGCAAAGGGTTAACTCAGATCAAGTTTGGCCTGCAGGCTCACAGCTTTGTTAATTATTACAAGCACTATCAACCTTGAAAAGTGATGCCTGGCTTACCGAGGATATTTTATGCACTGTAAATATTAAATAGAAACTCTAAGTTTTTTTTCTTGGCGAGTACAATAGACTTCAAAGTGAGGAAAAAAAAAAAGAAAAAGAAAAAGAAAAAGAAAAAGAAAAAGAAAAAGAAAAAGAAAAAGAAAAAGAAAAAGAAAAAGAAAAAGAAAAAGAAAAAGAAAAAGAAAAAGAAAAAGAAAAAGAAAAAGAAAAAGAAAAAGAAAAAGAAACTATCCTGCCAGAAATCTGCACCTTAAGCAAGATTACCACTCTGCTAACAAACTACTCCACTGGAACCTCACCATATGTTGCTTGCACAGTACCTGTTGATATTTAGTCTTCAGGCAGCCACAGAGAGATTTAGAGTATCTTGATGCAGCAGCAGAGGTGTAAAACTTTTATTAAATACCGTATTTAAGAAGATGACCTTCAAGCAAATTGCCTGGAACATACACTCACACTTATGCAGTGTGGTCAAATGTCTTGGCAAGCCAGAGCCCCAAGACTGAAATATTATTGAGTGCAGAATAAAACTTCAAGAGCAATAGGATTTTTTTTGCTTTCTAGAACCTGTGCCAATGTTTTACCTGTCACAGGAGAATAAGTGTGAACATCACCTCTACCCATTTAATTTTGTCTTTCTGGCATCAGTTCCAAAAGGCCTGTAGTTTAACCAGCTCAGAAACCAGCAGCTTCTTTATCAGTGAAGATATGACACTGCGACTCTCTAATATTGGCCCTGTCAATATCTCATAACCTGTGGCCTGAGAAACCATTTCTAGAGGCAAAGGGACACTCAGATCACAGTGCTGTTCACTCCTTAGCCTATTTATTGAGAGAATCATGCTATGACTTTAGGTCTAGTGGCATCCATTCTGGTATGGGACTGATGGGGTTAATGCAGACCTCCAAGTTACCTCTGCTGCTGGATGGAAGCAGCAGGGATTTAGCACAAGTACTAATAGGGTTGTGGCTCCCAGGGAGAATATACCTCCACGTCATATGAAATAGCCAAATCTTCCATCTTCAGCACATTCAGAAGAGCACCTTGCTCTCTACTGCATATAGGCAATTGCTCTTTACATTTCTGCCTTCAAATAGGAATTTTTCTAGAAGTGATAAATCAGGTTTGCTTGGAAAAATGTCACAAAAATTCATTAGCACTCTGTTAAAAAACATGCAGTATCTGGACACTAATTTCATGAAAGCCTTTGCACGGAAACATTTCTGACAGTTATTTAGGTTTAAAAATTTATTCTAAGTTCTTCATTTACAAATAATATTTATTCATTAAAGATAATGAAGAATTATGAAAAATAGAATGTCTTACCTATAAACAACATTAAAAATAAAATCTGACATGTTTTTAAATCTTAAAATTTCTTGTCAAAGTTTATGTTTATTCCTTTCCAGCCTCTTTTTTTTTTTTTTTTGTCAGTCCCGGTTATTGTCGACTATATGCAATGTAAAGGAAAACATATCAATCTAAAGAGCAGTTCAGCATTTTTGAGACGTTTGATAAAAAGAAAAATATCTTACCCTATTTATTATTTTCAAACAAGTATCTATTCACCTTCAAGTGTCAGCTTGGACTGACAATTTTCATTTAGCTGGGGTTTTTTTTCACTATGAAAGGAAACCTGAAAATTGAACTGGAAGGTATAGCTGAAGAAATTCTTATCAAAATTCTTTGGACAACAAAGTAATTCTTTTCAACTTACTATTACACAACAGTTTAACTCCTGTCCCAGTTGATACAAAAGATACTGATTTCATACTTTGTCAGAAAATAAAAGACAAATTGCTTCTGCTTATTTCTGTCTACGATTGTGCAACATGACGTGGAACTGATTCGGTTTTCTGTAGGGAAAAGTTTTGGTGTTTACTGTGAAGACCCAGTAATTTCTGATTCCCAGAATTAACTTTTGTTTCTTAGAGAGTCTAACACATAAAGCTTTGTGTCATACACTTGTAATGCTTGTCTTGTATAAACCCCCTGTGGTCAAAGTCAAGACACACTTACAAGTTAGATCTTTCTGATTCCCAGGACACTGCAAACTTGTATCATCATTCTGAAAAGGACACATACAAGCAGCTTCTGCAAGGCTCAGTGACAAATAAAAGAAAACCTGCTAAGAAAATAGAGACAGAATTTTAAAAAAGGGATAAATAGGTGCATTGTGGTGCTCAGGCTCCAACAGCCAGAAGAACAATCGGGACAGATTACTGGCCTCTTCTCTTTCAGCCTCTTTAACACAAGATTGGCTTGAAAAACTGATCTTATTTAAAGAGGTTGAATGGAAATAAGATGCCTACTCCATGTGGATAATCACTGCTTCTTCATCCTTTGAGTCTGAGTCCTTACTGAATTATGTCCTTCAGCTGGTCAGGAAATTCTCTAATGAAACATAGCCCCAGAGCTGGAGGAGGGGACATGTGCTGACTATAGAAATTCCTGTGCAAGGTGTCACTTGAACCAGAAAGTGAAAATAGGCAGCCACACTAATCTGTGCTCTAGGTCACCATACTACCTGCTGAAAGTCTTAACAGCCTGCTGGTACAAGAATTTTAAGTTCTTTATAATTTTTCCAGGAAAGGAGAAAATTCAGGTCGTATGGTTATGAACTTCACTGTCACACCATAAATACATCAGAGTGAATTTTGTCCCATCCTCCGAGAAAATTATTATAGGGTTGTTGTGATGGTAGTACTGTTCACTCTGTTGTGAAATACATGCAACACAAATCTCCGCCTACAACCAGCTCTTACCCTGTTGAACTCACACGGAAGACACGGCCCAAGGAGAAAATAATCACCTGCCAGCTGATGATGTTAGTTTTGTTATCATTACTGACGCACAGCACGAAGGCTCTTTCAGCTTCTTACCCCACCACCAGAGGACGCTGGGGGTGCACAGGTATTTGGGAGGGGACGGGGCTGGGACAGGCGACTGGCACGGACCCACGGGGTATCCCAGACCATAAGGGGTCATGCTCAGCATAAAAAGAGCGGGGAAGAAGCAAAGAGGAGGAGACATTTGAAGTCAAGACATTTGTTTTGCCAAGTGACCACTGAACATGATGGGGCCCTGCTTTCCTGGGGATGGCTGAACACCTGCCTGCCCATGGGAAGTGGGGAGTTAATTCCTTGTTTTGCTTTAACCCATGCTCCTAAGGATACACATTAAAATCCAAAGAATTGGAATTTGCATTTAGTTTCTCAGGATGCTGTTTGACAAGTCTTTTTTAAGTTTTGCTGCTGTACGCCCTATACTCTTCAAGGGGTTTTTTATCCTATTTTACATTTTCTAAGTACAGAATCTGCATCTTTTTGTATCCCTCGACTGCTGTGATAATGTGCCATCTCCTGCCTTTACTTTCTCTCTTCTCCCCCTTATTGTAAACTTTTCTGTACAATCTTTTGAGACACCACTGTCAGACATGTGCATCTATAATCTCTACTGATTTTAAAGTCTTACTGATTACTAAAATCTGTGTGATAAATGTACCCCTTGGGATAAGTTTATAAATTCAGAAAAAGAAAATGCATATTAAACAAATAAAAACCTGAGTTGCATTTATAGTTCAGTCAGTCAATAAATATTATTTTTATAGTATTTACCATGGTAGAAAATTCATATAAAAAACCTTATTGAATTCTGTACCACAAAAAATCTGAATGCTTCTGTATAATGGTTAAGTCTTCAATTAGTCTATTGAACTGCTCAGACTGAGGTAGGATTTCAGCCTGAAAAAGCTCCTGGCACATTTTTTGTATCGGATTTTATTTCCAGAAGAAATCTTTTTATATGTAAATTAATTACTAGATCCAGGCTCAAACTGCAAGCATATTAGATGAGTTGCTTCCTTAATAGTTTGCCACTAACCTCATTATATTTACAGTATTTTGTTAAAAAATGGCCTCATTCTCTTGACTGGACTCCACAGCCACCTATCAGTCTTGATCCACGAGGAACTGTCACGAATTTAGCAGCAACAGCACAGTCGAAGAAGAATTGCCAGTACCACTGCATGCCCGAGGAAGATGACAAGCTGAGAGTGAATAAATCCAGAACTAGGTACCAGAACACTAGTTTTATGATCAACTGCCTTCCAGTGTAAATGGAACAGAGTGATTCTTCTCTCTTTTATTTATCTGTGGAGAAAAGGTGCTTAATCTTTCCAGTTGCTGAAAGACAAGGAGAGGTTTCAAAGAAAAAGTGGCAGTTTGTATGGGAATCTCTATGTTTGGTAACACCCAAATCACACTGCAAGTAATTTTCCCCACTGCTAAGGAAAGCTTGTGTCATATAAATATATTTTGTGTTGTAGCTTTTTAATGTTGGTTGTAACAGAATTGAAGACAAATATTTATATATATATACAGGCAGTACTCTATGAAACATTTAAATAGTGCTTACTACTTTAAAATCTTTGTGCATTACAATCTGAAATTAATTTAGCATCCCTGTATTTTTACACTTTGAAATTCAGAAGAGCGACTCAAGGAAACCAAGTTCCAGTCTAAGGCTACAGAGGAAGCACTTGGATCTCGGCAGATTCAGGCAGCTGTCATTACCCCTACCTTGCAGAGACAGAACAAATATGTTCTTACAGCACAAAAGGAGCACATGACTTCTTTTGTCACAATGCTCCATGTCAGAACTGGGCGAAAGCAGTTGCTGTGAGATTCAACTTTGTACGTCACATGCCAGTTCAGGAACGAACCGCGTCTGCCAGCTTCCTTTACTGGCTAAGTTGCATAACAAATGCACCAAGGACACAGCCAAGGTTCATCCCCTCTCACGCCTGCACTGGTTTATACTCCTTGTGCAGGAGAAAGGAGCAGTGTTGAGAGGAACAGCACAAGTACTGTAGAAACAGTCACAGTCTGGCTGGCTGGAGTTAGCTCACATCTCCAAGAAGTGACAAAGCACATTAAAAAGAAGAGAAAAGAAAGAGAGAGACAGCTAGTGACACCTTCCAGCAAGTATTTTGGAATGCCTCCAGCCATCCTTCAGAGGTGGCCACGTGCACATCAGACACTGCAGTTGACTCTCACAGCTGCCCTGGGATTGCTCTCCAGCAACATCAACAACACTTGCACTGTGTCCAGAACTGACACTCTGCTCTTGAAAGATTTAAGAATTACAGTGGGACTGGAGGCCACTAAAATTAATACTTTTGTCCATGCTAGAAAGCATGGATGGAAACAGCTGAGGAAGCCCAGCCCATGCTGCTGTTCTCAGTATGCACTTCAGTCCTTCTAGTCGTCAGACTGACACTTTGACAGGCAGTAAATGTCTCCTGATGAAAAACGTTAAAAACGTGGTGACTGTTTATGAGGTGCTGTTTTGGCATGTCACCCTAAGCCACACTGTATCAACAGCTTCAGAAGAGATCCTCTTCTTGCTGGAACCAGGAATAGAAAAATCTTTGACACCTCTTTAAAAAGTTGAATGTGCAACACCAAAAGCTAACACATAAAGTGCAGTGAACACAAAGCTGTGCTGTCTTGCCGCCCTTCTTCAGCTGTCCTTTGAGAGCTACAGAGTTCTGGAGCACCAGGGCTGCAGTTCCAGGCAGTCCTTACATGGCCTGTAAGCCTGAGAGAAATACATTTACTGTCTGTTGCCTGCTGTAACATCATGATGTATGGACAAACAAAACAAAGGACATGCATAAGAAGTATTTGTGCTGCTGTGTGATTAGTCAGTTTTAAGAATCTGACTTGTTAATGTGAAAAAAGCATATAAATAGTTGAATTACAGAAGTTATATTTTTATCATTAGGTTCTTAGCAATTTCAGAAATCTAGATTAAATTTGTTAATAAAGCAACCCAAGATTAGTTTGAGCACAATTGATTCATAAGATCTTACAAATCTCTCCTCATGAACACTAATTGCAAACTTGGGATGCTTAAGCTGTTGCACTGCCAGGTGGCAACTCTCCTAGGAAGCGTCCCTTTAATCCTCCCCATCCTATCCCTACAGTTACAAGGCATGTAAAAAACAGTATGTGTTTAGACGACCCACAGGTGGGAGTGTCTGTAAGTGCCTCACTAAGCACTCTGCAGAGCCACAACTCTGGCATATGTACTTGTCTCTTAAGAGGATCATGCTACTTGAGGATTTGCCACTCAGGTGCTTCAGCCACCGAGGGATTAATTCTTGAACTGGAAAAGGGGTGGTTGTGGTCAGAGAAGTTTGCAAATAAGGCAGTAAGTATAAAGGCTATCAATGGTTTAAGGTGTGTATCTGGTAAGGACAAAAAGTACTGTGTGGATCTCGATTTCCTCTCCCTGATGGAAGCAGGGCCCAGACCGTTTATACTCATATATTTCAGTTGTTCTGCATTTGTGTCTACAACTGATGTGTTTACAGCTGTGCTGATGTTGACACTTCAGTTTAACATCATACACTGCCTTGAGTAGTTTCCCTAGGACAGAGGTACACAGGTGTCAATTACAACTGATGCCTGCATTTCTAGTTAAGTCTTTCCCTGAAAAAGGCTTATCTGGACAGTTTTTGAAAGGTTTGCTTGAAAAGTTCTTCCTGTAATGTTTTGCTGGGGAGAGTATAGCTCACACTGCATTTGAGATCTCCTGGCCTTTATGAATGTAGACTCACAGGAGAAAGCTATGAACCTATACCAGACTTGTTCTGCCTTTTGCAACCTATGCCTTCCATACCACCAACACACTGGTACAGCTGTTGGATCACCACTGGCTCTCCAGCACCTGAGAGCAGGGTGGCAAAACTGTAGCCAGCCACTCTTTGCCACAGTCAGGGACTCTGACCAAAGTCCCCGATTGGGTAGAACCTGCCCTCTGGCCATCTTCTGGTGAAAAATGCTGTGCACTGTACATCACATTCATAGGATTGAGCCAAATGTTCTAAATAAATTTGCAGTTAAATACTCAAGGCTCTGGATCTATAAATTACTTTTAAAAAGAACACATAATTACATTATATGAACACAGTTGTTCATATAAGAACAAAGGGAAGTGCCAGAAGAGACCTAGGGTGGGTTTTTTCATCAAAGAGTAGTGTTCCTAACAGCTAAACTAGTCTCAATCTTCAACACAAAGAAAAACATTTAGAAACATGAGTTTTAAAAAATTCTTTTTTTCCTGAAGGAAAGGAAAATGGGAGGCATATGTCTGACCTACAGGTTCCGAGAGCCTGTAAATCCTAAACCAGAAATTACAGAAAAAATGATACTATGTAATTGCCACAGCGTAGGTTTGCACTCAGACAGGAGGATCACAGTTCGTCCTTGCTTCTTAAAACCGCCATCCTGCCCATCTGTTTTCTGAACCTTTTACTTTGGCAGTGCTGAATTTGGCCTCTTCCATGGAACTCTTGCCATGAAGAGTTCTATTTTATGGGATACAAACCCAAAATACTGCTGCACTAGAAGTATGGTGCTTCACAAGAGGATGATTTTGTTCACCACTACTTTTAAAACCAGTGACTAGAATTCGCAGTGAGGACGTATATTACTTTCATGCTAACAAATAAAATACTTGATGTTCCCCCAGTTGGAAGGTGTGAAATTGCTTAAATGTAAATTCTAGTAATACAAGTACTATTAAATGAGAGTAGAGCAAACCTTTTAAAAGCCCTTTGAAAAGCAAACACTTTGTTTGCTTAAGGAACTGCCATGCAGCTTGGGAGGATAATTCATATGTATCACGTAAGATACAAGATCTCCATTATTTATTCAGCTAGCTGTTAGTCACAGGTCTGTTTTGAAAGCAGTGAAGGGCTCCTTCTCTCTGTGGGAAAATCATAACTGACTGTGCTTTTGTCAAGATTTATACTTCCAATCTCTAACTCTGCTGTCTGAAAAAGCCTGAGGCTTGTGCATAATACCCCCAACTGCTCTGGCCAGGTTCTAATGACCAGCATAGAAAAGTGGAGAAAACCTTCCTTGTACCCAAAATGTGGATATACAAAAGTGAGTGTCACTTCAGAAACTAACTCAGCTTAACAGATTATCCACTCTCTTTCTAGAGTTCCTCCTCCCTTTATTTGGACAAACATACATTTGTGCCACTATCAGTACTGCAAACCATCTCTACCTAATGCTACAGAGCGCCAGTGATTCTTTTCGTTCCATGTATTTGCACTTCAAGCACAATTACCAAGCGTGTAACATGACCAGTTGGTCTATTTTTATTAACAATCTTAGTCATTCTGCTCACAAAGTACCCTTACATCCTCTTTGTAACCCTCTTAGATCCTTAATCCAGTTATAGGCACTGTTTCTTATCCCCAACTTCAACCCAATAAATAGATAAAAGGATAGAAATATCAAAAGAAAGAAAGAAGTATCGAAAGAAAGAAAGAAAGAAAAAGAAAGAAAGAAAGAAAGAAAGAAAGAAAGAAAGAAAGAAAGAAAGAAAAAAATATAGATAAAATGTTTTTCTTATTAGAAAGATAGTTTCCTAACTCTTACAAATTAAATGTTTTTGGTTTTTTTCCTTATCTTTTACTAGGAACTGTTTTCCTGAACAAACACTATTTTTTTCTTTTTATGATATATGACACAAAATGGAAATATTTTCATATAATTCTGATATGGACTTGATTTAATGTTCTTGGGGGGTTAATGAAAAACCATTCAATTCAATTTTTTGTTCTATTCAGAAAATGTATCTAGAATATGAAAACACAAAGGTGAAAGTAGAGTATGTGGATCTGCCCTGGATAAAGGGCAAAGAAGAACAATGTAGACATACAGCCATAACACCACTCCTGTATGTTGTGACAATGCTCATGAGAGGAGACTACCACCTTTTCTGTCAAGTAAACACCAGGCTGGTAAGATAAAATTCAGCAGAAAAGTTCTCACTGTTTTCAGTAAATGATGTGCCAAAGGCAGAAAAAATCTAGCCAGGTCTCTAGGAAGCTAAAAAGAACATTGCCCTACAGTGAAAAATGAATTTGGAAGCCTGAGGAGAGAATATACTTCTAGGTATTAGACGCACAAGGATTTTTAAAGAAGCAGTTCTGCCTTCCAACCTGGTGGCTCATACCACAGCAAAGATATTTTTGCCTACACATGTAACTGCTGGTTACAGCTAGAACTGTAACAGCTCTGGAAGCTGCATTATCAGCTTATGGAAGATCTGGTTTGCTCCTTTGAGAAGTCACAGTCAGATTACATGAGTTCACAGTGAAGAATAATCAGTTTTTCTTGAATGCAAATACTCAAGCTCATAAGCAAAACTACTAGTCTTCAGTGGGTTCAAATTCTGATCTGTGAAATGTAAAAGAGCTTCCACTCAGAAGGCACATTAGATGCAGGCTGGATTTTCAGGTATAAAGCTTGAGACTCTTTGTATTAAGACAGTTAGACTTATCCCAGAATCTCTTGTGCCAAATCTGCAAAAGCATCCTTTTATTAGAAACATCTTCTATCTTAAATATTTTTTCCTTTTCTCAGGGCCAATCTTGCTATTTCACCTAGCAGCCCTCTTACTTCTTTCTGGGGTTTGAATCACGCTCCACCAACCACCAAAGCAGATGTCCCAGACATGGCAGAAGCTTCCAATAAATTATACCAATTTATAGAACGGTAAAAAAAAAAAAAATAGAGAAACAGGTTGTTTCTCATGGCTGGGTATAGGGAGCACTGGCTGCCAAAAATAAAACCTTACATAAGCATAACAAACACATGCTATATTTTGCTACAGAATTTTTCACAACCAGATAGACCACATGTAACCACTACAACGACCACAAAAAAAGTACTACTGCCTTTCTGAGCTACATAAAGGCACTGACTTCTCTTGTGTCCATGTTTAACACAATGTTTAATACACTAGAATATTAGAATTGTGTTTGAATAATAGAAGTGTATCACAGTCATAAAACATAAAAAATCAAAGCACATCAGTGTCAAAAAGGGTCTTCATCACATGCAACTCACTTGTCACAATTAGATACTGAATTTTAGTATCTCCTCTTCTGTGTAGGCTGTGAAAAATTTCTATGAATATTAATGAAAACTGGTCACAAGGAAGAGAAAGACTTTGAGATGCCTGCCTACAAACTAACAAAAAATGTTTAAGTTGTCTTTAAAGCAGTGTTTCAGATCTTTTTTCCCCCAAATATTCTAATTAGAACTTTTTGCAGTGGTAATCTATTAAATATGGTCAATTAATTTTTAAGAATCAGTATTTTTGTGGTGACCTTAACTGCAGAATAAAGAAATGAACATGAAAAAAAATATTACTCTGTGTTAAAAATAATTTTATTGAGCACTATAAGTATGCAGTACCAGGACACCTCCATTTCTCACCACATGCCAGATTTCCGTGTTTAGCAAAGTAAATCCCAGTTAAACAGTATATTTGCATTAACATTTCTTCTTATAAGGAAAAACTCATAGGAAAGTGTGCAACTACTTATGTCTGAAAGTGTGCTCATCTAAAAACTGGAGACTGTACTTACACCTGGTCTCACTGTTTTCCCCAATGAGATACTGCATCATTAACTAAACTACTAAAACAAGGGAGTTCTTTAAAAAGCATTTTTTCTCCTTTCCATTGCAAAAGCCATTCTTGACAACCATAATTTCTGAAACATGCCTATTAATAGTATTCTTCATGCTGTAGGATAACCTGGTCTGTTAACAATTTTGAAGAAAGCTTGAAGTGGAATAAATTGATAAAAGTTTAAAAGAGACACCCTTGTGGAGCTTAGCTGGTTAAGAGAAATACTAAATCAGTGCTTGCTGATTGCTGAAGCCAACTGACGGGTGGCTTCTATATTTAGGATCCTCCTTACACCTGTCAAGAGACAGAGAGATACAGCCAGCGAAAAAGAAAGTGTGTGCACCAGAGCAAGCAATCCAGAGGCCCATCTCTTGCAGCAAGCAGCTAAAAATATAAGCAACAAAGAGCAATAAAGAAAACACAGTAAAATATTATTATTTATATTATGCTGCTGCTCTGTGACATGCTGTCAGCAAGCACTCTGAACATGGTACAGACCTCATTAGTTATCAGCAGCTCCAGCTTCCACAGGAAGGCACAGTAATACTCCAAGCTGGATGCAATCCAACTGTGTCAAACCTGGGCTCCTCAGGTGGATCCCTTTCCTGATGCTCCTTAGCCAAAAGCCTGAGGCCTCTGCAGCCACATTTGCACTCCAAAGTGAACTCCAGCGAGTAGCCATCCCTGCAATGTCACTGGAAATGGGCTTTCCAGCTTTGACTGGCATCTGTCTGAATCCAGGTCGCTCTTCCTCTGCTAATCTGACAGCATTTCTTTCTAAATTGATGAATCACAGGTACATACGTGAACATAACAGAAGAAAAATCATGTAGGTTTCCTTAAATACTAACCAATTAATGAAACAATCCTATTGCAAAGACTTCAAATCCCTTTCTTTGTTTTAACAGAGAAACAGTACTGAATTTCAAATGGAAGGGCATCCTTCTAGCTGTAGCAGGAACTTGCTTTCAACAGGTGGATGCTACCTTCCTCCCACCTGAGATGCACCACTTCTTTCAAATTTCTGATCTCCCAGTAAACAGAAATATTTGGGTTTATACAGATTAGGGATAAAGAAATAGCACTGCTGGGAAGTAGAGAAAATCATGCTATTTTTACACATATATCCCTTTCTAAAACCTACATAAATCCTAAACAAAGAAACCAAATGTCACTCCACCTTCCCTGACTCATAACAATCCAGGTAGCCTGTTACACAATATCTGATTCAGCCTGCATTTTTTTTTTGGGGAAAATGAAACCAAATGGCCTTTAAGTATTCCCTAGTGTTCAACAAACTGTATCTACTGCTGGCCAAGCTTAATTCATGCTTCAGTAACTATTATTTTCTCAGAAAACAAACTGAAAAGCCTTTTTTTTCCCCATCAATAGTAGATGAAATCCATATTTATTTGTTAAAAATTAATGAGTATGAGTGAGAGAAAATGCTTGGTCCTCATGAAGGATGTTAAATACTTATAAATGTGGATGTTTCAGTTTCGACACACAGCATAGGCAGCAACTGCAAAATACCTCTGAATCTTTTTCAAAAGTAACCCTAATTATTTGCCCACCAGCTAGTTTTAACCACTAGTCAGTAGTTACACTTATCTGCTGAGTGTACATAACTAATGTTTACATAGATATTAACTTTAATTACACAGAGGCAAGAGGCAAATGAATATAAAAAGACATGGAAGATAATGAACTTACATTCAGCTCAATAAAGAGCTAAAGGCTCGCAGAGGAAATCTGTGTGTGATCCACACAGACATACAGTAGTTCTGTGTACCTTACTGTCACAGGAATAATTTCAAACTGTACAGGGTAAAATTATGTTTTTTCTGGCGTCAACATGAGTTTTGCCATCTTCATCCATGCATTTCCCCCATAGTTTAAAAGACAGAGGATTAAATGATTCAGTACTTGGCGGAAGTCAGATTCAGAGCAAGGGGTTTTGCCTGGCATGGTGCAGAGTGGCAATGATGTGTGGCACAGACCAATTAGCAGAGGCAGAGATAACCATGCCATATACCTAAGGTCACACAGTCACTAGCTGCTTATAAAAGGAATTTATAAATTTAGGTTTAAAGTACAGTCTTTATTTTTGAAAAGCTTTCCTTTGTGCTTTCTTTGGAAGTCGTGTAGATTAACATTCAACCTTTTGTAATTCTGTAGTTAAGAATATCCTACTAGCTATCCCATACTTCATAATGGGAAAGTATAATACTGCTGTATAGTCTCAATAACATTGCCAGCACAGAGAAATACAGCAAAACATGTATCAACAATTACATGTCACATGCTACTCCCACCCAAACCAATGGATCTCAATGTAGTCATACATACGACTCGAGCCTGAATAGCTGTAAACAATTCACTGAAGCTGAGATACAGAAATTTAAGTCTCTTCCACTGATCATAGTCTGAAGACAAAACAGGTCCATACTAGATGTACTGTAAAAAATAATGTATCTCCTTTAATAAATTAGCTGTGCCCAGTCCTACAAATATTATTTTCCTATCTGTCGCACAGCTTCACTGTTCAGAAATATTCACATGCAAAGACAACTGCAGGATAAGAATGCTAAGAGAGAGATTTATTAAGTTTTATGAAGTCCTAAATGGTGACAACATCCATTTACAAAGCACTAAGAGCACTGTAGTAAATATTGGGCAAACTACCGCTCTGTCCTTCCTGTCACTAATGGTGTCATCTATGACAGATATTATACCATTCTCCTGGGTACTAAGCCATGTCTCTCCTATATTGATAACTACAATGAACACATAGGAGAAAAAAATATAGAAAGATGTGACTGTCTGCATCATCTTAGAGGTGCACACACATTAGTATACATAACGTTACCCCTGCCATTACTTATTCCCCTACAGGTATTATTAGGGAAAACCCTTAGGAGACATAAAATATATTGCTTTATCATTACTAGGGATGCTGTTTCCCTGACAAACCTTCTGTCTAAGGATCTCTGCCTCCTTCTGATAAGTTTCCGTCACAAAGAATCTGTAGTGATACGGGAACTGTTCCTTGTTTGGAGATTTCAAGCATTGTGTTCATAAGAACAGAGATACACTTCCATGATGCATGCAGTGCTGCTGTTTGAGATGTGTACACAGGAAAACTCAGACCTATGTCAGACCTAGCCTGACATACTTCGTTCACATAGGTCAGACTGAATTGTACACAACAGATTCAGCCATATTAGAAAACAGATCCAGAAATGCATCACAGATATAAAAAATGATGCAACAGATTATATTCTATTTCTATGAATTTTTGAAATTCTTTTACCACCACTCAGAAAACAGGGATTACAGACCATTTCCATGGAGATTTAGCATTATTTTTTTCCACTGCATGAGAACAGAAAAGGTCAAACTTAATATCATTAAAAGGTATTACCTAAGACAGAAGTGAAAGCTAGTCAACATCACCATGCTTCTCTGGAGCAGATTGGCAAAAAAGATAACATCTAGAAGCCTTTAAAACAATTCACAGATATTCTACTAAAAGAAGAATTCAGAAATACTGTAAAAACAGATGGAATCATAGAACAGTTTGGGTCATAAGGAACTTTTAAAGGTCATCTAGTCCAATTCCCTGCAATGGGCAGGGACATCTTTAACTAGATCAGGTTGCACAGAGCCCTGTCCAAACTGACCTGAAATGTTTCCAGGGAATATGTTTTATCAGAGTAATTTAGTAACAATTTCTTTAGATCAAGTAGCTAATTCAGTACTTGATCAAAAAAAAAGAAAGCCTATAGTAGAATATTTTATTTCATCTCATATTATGACACCATTCCATACTTGTACTGTGGTAATGTGGTTATATGTTTTAATGGTTTAACCCGGTTCGTACCTTTTAAGTGAACTAAAAAATGGCAAGGTTTTTGGCTTTTTTTTCCTTTTTAAAAATATAACAGTTGAAAATAAAAAAGTTGGGAAATGGAAAAAGTACTGTCCAGCTCCAAAGTAATACAGAAGAGAGCTTTTGCTCTTTCAGATTTCTCTTCAGTACGGATTTAGAAGCTTAACATTTCAAAAGCACCATGACAGCTTTTAGAGAATGGACCCATGAGATACTTAGTTGTAATATCAAGGCATTTTGTATATTTAATCTGAATTTTCCTTACCTTAATTTGCAGGCTAAAGTGAAGTAGCTGATAGCCTGAATATGCCTTCATCTTTACCATAATTTTAATGGCAATAAGAATTCAGCTTTATTCTGCTTTGATATGTAATAGCAAAAATCAGCACTTACACAGTATATTACAAAAAATTGTCCAAGCAATTCGCCATGCCCTTTTGAAGAATTCACTGATGAAGGAGAAAACTGGGTAAGAATAAAAAAAGAAAAAAAAAACAGACCGCAAAACTCCTGTATTATTGTAAATAAATGGTTTGGAAGCTTCAATCCAGTCTCAACTTACAACTTTGAAACCATGTAAATTCAAATCAAGTCTAGTTTTGAGATGTATAGAATTGAGCTTTTCTAAAAAGAAAAGGTAAGTAGCAATGATAAACATTACATTTGTATGGAGGCAGACAAGTAGTGATGAATTATTTGAGCTGATAGAAAAATCAGGTGGCCATTAGACTGCTGGCTTTAAAGCTCCTCAGATTTTTTTTTTACTGTATCATTTCAATATCATTTCAGACCCTCAGAGAACTACCCAAACATTATAAAATAATGACACTTCGCTGTAAATAGCCCTTATTTTTGCATTGATTTTGTTTAGATAGACATTGAGTGCTAAAAGATTGTGTAATTGCTGCGCTCTGAAAACAGACAGCATTATCAGCCAAGAAAACCTTCATTAGTTCATTATCCAATTTTCCCAGGTGAAAGAAATGTTGCATGGAGAGTGTGTGTCTGTGTCAAATCACATAGTAACAAACCACAAACTGAATCGATCTAAATTACTGTTGAATTAAAGCTCTATTTCACAGCAACAAACAAAACTGTGTACCTCATGCAGCCTAGATTTGCCTACCAAATATTTGTTTAAGAACTTTGGAGTAAAACACATCTAAAATACTGCAAGTTTTGTGGGGTTTTTTGTTGGGTTTTTCTCTTTGGATTTTGGTTTTTTAAAGTAAAAAATTATTTAATTTATTACTTTGCAGACATTGTAGGAAACTTTCATTATAAGAAATGAAGAACTTCTTTATTTTATGCAGTCTTTGAGTGATATTGCATATGATCCTGGTGTGCAGGTTACCTTTTTGGCCATTAAGAAAGCCTTGAGAAATTTTGATCCAAATACACATCCCTAAGTATCAGTGTAGGAAATTTGGATCTGGTACACCAGAAATCTAAAATGTAAAGTATTGAAATCTCTTAAATTCGGTTATGGTTGCTTACAAATCACCACACAATTAAATGTGGAGATAGACACACAAGAAGCTTGATTTTTTTTCAACCATGTGGGTAACTAGAACAGTCAGTACTTCTCTGGTATATTGCTGATATTTCCTGTTAATTTGTTAATTTTCAGGAAAAATCCCAGCTAGAAAATAATTCCTGCCCACAGAGAGACTGTAGTACTAATTATTGAAGTCGCACAGCATAAAAAACATGGCATCAACCAGTGATCACTCTTTCTGCAGTGAAACGAGATCCTAGCGATAAAAAAATCCAAACATCTCAAAACACGTCTTTGAATAGGATGTCTTTATCATAGCTTTTGGGTTCAGAGAATAGCTTTGGCTAATAAATTACTTTTAATCCCCAAAGGCAGATGCTTTTACACTCTCTCCATGTAATGGCAACTAATACTAGTTTTACATTGCTAGAGACAAAGTATCTCATTTTCATCCTTGCCAGTATTATCTACAAAATACACCAGTCCTAGAGTGGGGTTGCATTTTGAGTAACATTCTCAATGAAAGGTGTTTCCAGCAGAAAAAGATTTTGGTTTTGTAACTGAAGACAGGATCACAATGAAGATATTATAAGGAAAACAATTTAAGGCATAAGGCAGTTTCTTATCTTGCTATTCCTAGTTTTCAAGGGTTTAAGCTTTAAAATAGCATAACTTACTTTTTACTTTTTTGAAAAGTTTTTCTAAAAGATTTTTTAAAACATTGATCATCACTTTATTCTAGAAACACATTATTCCCACAGAGAGTAATGGGACAATTGTTGAGTAGAATACTATTCATCAAAAAGAAATAGACCCCCAGTTAATGAGATTTGTGGAACAAAAGATTTAATCATCAATGTTTAACTTCTATTTGCAATGTGGAAAGCATCACTAACGAATACATAAAGTGTTTGTAGAAGCATGGATACCTACAAGAACAACTGAGCATGACTACTAGTCTAGTTTGTGCAAGACTACCTCACAGGCCATAAAAGTACTTTTTTCTATCAATAAATGGAGTTATGAAAGGAAAAAATGCTACCAACAAAGTACCTGCAAGCAAATTATTGTTCCATACATCCACTGCAAAATTCTGTATGGTCATTTGTTAACTGAAACTCTCACCATCCATGCAAGGAAGTGATGGGTGTTTTCAATCCTAATTTTGCAGACTGGGAGAGTGTATCTATACAAGGAACATATATATATAAGATGAGTAAAGACACTGGCTTTTGCTTCTATTAGCAAAGCAGCTATCATATCAGAATTTTACCTTATGTCCCCATAAAGCATCAATATAATCTCTCAGAGTAAATCCAGCTTCACTGAAAACAAATATAAAGTTTGTCTGTAAATTTCTTGCTGATTACCAGAAAAATCAAGACTTCATACCCAAAAGATTAATGAATTACTTGGTTGTGCATAATGAGGGGTTAAATTAAATTACTTCTATAATTTCTACCCTTCCAAATTAAGGTCTAGAACTAATTGCTTAAGAAGAAAAAAACTAAAAGCAAAAATAAAACTACAAAAACGTACATTCGTGAAAGCCACTTAGAGTTAGCCGCCACACTACTAGATATTGCTGTACCTTGAAAAGGAAAGTGTTTCTTCCTTACAGTTCCACAATTTTAGGTAATAAAATCGTGTTTGTTCCTAATCTGGGGGAACATTTTTCAGTGCCTTCCAGCACATTAAGAACTTCTTTCTTACATGGACACTTGCTCAGTGGGGCACAGACAATGAAGTGGTGTCAGAGCTTATAATTTAAAAGGAAGACAAATGACCACATCTGATATCACACATGGTTTCCTTGAGATATCTCACAATTCCCCTCTTCAAAGCCTAATATAATCATGTATTACATTTTATTTTATGTAATTTTCACAATCAGGCCTTGACAGTGATGACTCATTCTGTTGCAATGAAACCTGTATTTGTTTAATCAGAAATTATTTTATGTGGATTCATCTTTGCACTCAGGATTTAAATGATACAGGACTGGTATTCATTATGCTGAAATTACACTGGTGCAAAGAAGGATGAAATTGGGCACCCGACCATTTCCAAAGACATTTAGAGTGTATCCTAGACATACTCTTAGTCATGCACAAATCCCTCATGTATTTCTAATCAGTCAAAAGAGACCACATTCTGCCTTCAATTACCACAAACCTTTTCCCCGTGTGTATATTATGCCGAAATCTCCTTAAGACATGTTCCTGCACATATTAGTGATTCTCTCCCAGCTTATATATCTACCACATAATCTAAAATATGTTCACAGCAGATAAAAAATTTAATCAAGAAGATGCTAAGGAAAAAAGTGCCTTGATAAATAACAACAACAACAACAAAAAACAAAAAAATAAAGGGGCTACACTTCTATTGCTACTGTCTGTAGCAAACAAAAATAATTGCTATGAAAACTATGTTAATCTTGCTTGAAATCTGAAAAATCTTGGTGATTGTCAGGTAATTAGCGATTGCTGGTGATCGTCATAGGCATGCTACTAGTCTGTAAACAGAAGAAAATATGTACTTTTCTTACCATCTTTCTTATAGAAACAGGACACCTTGCATTATTAAACACATTGATTCAAGCAGGATGACAATTTGGGTGTCATTCCCATTTTAGAAATGGAATAAAACCAGCAGTAACCTGTGCTGCAAAAGAAGCAACAGATCATGTTAATGAACTCGTGTCATGAGCCCTTGGCTAGTTTTCTATCTAACCATTGTCTCTTTTTCAAGTACAAAATATTCAGAGTACAAATTTCAGAAGGTCCCCAGATCCACAGCTCCCAGTGCTTTCCACAGTGGAAAAGGAATTGGCACGACTGGCAAAGGAGTGCAACGAGTGTGTGGCGTAGGCATGAGTCACATACTGGCTTCTCTTCATGATACTGTCTGCAGATTTTTGCTGACTCCTGTTAGTTTCTAAAAATGCTGTTAAACTTATGTTTTGCAATCTGTGTACATCCAAGAAGTACAGATCGTGGGGATTAATTTCTTCCAGATCCACAGATCACAAGTTACCAAAAGAAGCAGATATAATGGTACCTTTTCTAAAAAGATTCTATTAAGAAACCACTTTGAGAACCAGGTAAACCAGAGGTATCATCCATCTAGGAAAGATTTGGTCATGCAAGTTTCTGAGGCAAAGTGGGAATATAGCAAACACACATCTTAATAAATTAGGTTTAACAGCTTAACAACACTTTTCAACTACAGAAGGCTTTAGAGGCATTAGCTAACAAATTAATCTTGACAATAAACCCTTGTCTGACTAAATGGTAAGACACTGAAGTTTCCTACTTTAATGAGAGAAATTAATATAGAAAACTAGGTACAAAACTTGAGAAATAAGGCAAGGTAGTTAAAGCAAGGCAGATAACAATAAAGAGAGGCATTTAATGATAAAAAGCTCAGCAACGGTACACACAATTCTGGATGTACACCATAGAAAACAAAATAAGAATATTTGTGATTAAATAAAGGTAAATTACAGAGTCTACTGCCTCTTTATTTTTTTTTTGTTTTTTTCTTTTTTTTTCTTTTTTTCTTTTTCTTTTTTCTTTTTTTTTTTCCAAAACTGGTGCCACTGAATTAATTTCTGAGAAAAGGCTCAGATCAAGAAATACTGAAATACTTCCTGCATTATGAAACACACACAGAGCTAATCAACGTAATGCAGGATACTTTCCACAGATGATGATGGTGCAAGAAGGTTCATTGCTCACTACACTTAGTTTCTGTCTCTACATAAATTATTCTTCACTTTGACCTGTCTTCAAAAAAAATCTAAAGTACTTTTTACACCCATACACAAAAATAATAAAATTACAAGTGAGGCTAACAGAAAAAATGGATGTTCAATAATATCTGCAGAAATTACTCTACTTACCAATGAATAGTATATTATTATGTATTATATTTTATTCTACTTAAATAAATTGCAAGAAAACTGCCATACACTGCAAAAAAAAGGAACTTCTGCATTAACATCTGCATGAGAAGCCACCACATTTCTGGAATAAACTCATAAAACATAGTTTTAAGGGCAGAGCATTCCCCAAATAAAGAGCATTGACTCCCAGTATAGGGTTGTATTTAGGATCCACAAGACTTCTAACAAATAGACTACCCCAATCCACACTGGGGGAAAATTATTACTGTGGGGCTTCATTTACCCATTTACAAAATAAACCATTTTTATCACCTCTAGTCCACATCAGAACATTATTAACTAAAATTTGCCTTTTAGTGGACTGTTGTACTTAACCCTCCACACTTTGACTGGTCTCATGGGACATTGGATCTATGTGTGCAGGACTGACCTGTAAGAGTCAAGGGAAGGAATAGTAAGAACCCTAACTTTGTAATTCACACTTCCTGTCATCTCTTTTTCATTACTCCTCTCCTTCCTGCAGTGTTGATAACACAATTCATCCATTCCAGACTTCAATAATCTTCGACAGAACAGCTCCTGTGACTCAGTTCCCTCCTATAGAAAAGGTCTGAATTTCTGATCAAGAGTCAACATATACCTAGTGTGGCAAATTTCTGCTCATTTCAAGAATGAACAAAACTTCCCTTTTACTTCTTTAAGACCACCTTAGTGTATAAAGAAAAACACAGCATGGTATTAATAATGACAATTGAGAAAAGTGGCATGACTTGATTTACATTTTAGAACTGGCACCACCCTTAGCCACAGAACTTTTGTAACTTTATTTTTATGCCTACCTGAAAGAATATTTATTCCACGCTATCACAATATAATAAAAATCCCAGTAAAGATAAGGGCAGGAGAGATATCACTGGGGAACATTTTAAGCTTCTAGACCAGACTGGTGGGAACCTCAACAGGGACAATAGGAGCACTTCAGTTCAAATACTGTTTGGATGAATCAAGTCAAGCTTTTCTCTTTTAAATAAAAATTAACAAAATTTATCACCTGATTCCTACAAAAACTAGACTGTGGACTCAGCAACTCCTTTGTGTTCTTATTTACTTCTCAAATCATGTCAAAAGTGAATAAGATTTTATTATAATGAATAAATTTGAGAGACTTTGCTCACAGATTTGAACTGAAGCATTTTATGCTGAAAAAAGGACCATTAATCCAATGTTACACTACATCCATGTCACATCTAATAAAGGCTGTGCAAAAATGATTCTTCGTTCATATGGTCCATAGGACTTTTTTTTTTTTTTTTTTAATCTTATTTCTGCATTTCTGGCTGAATAATAATGGTCCTGGAGAAACAAAGGAAAATTCAAAAAAGAAAAATTTTTAAATCACTATGTAGAATATCTGTTACAAAATCAGACTATAGTTACCCTATCCAACCCTAAAATGAGAAGGATTGAGAATGTAATTTAAGGAGGGTGAAAATCAAATAAATCACTTTTTGTAATAGTCAGCAATATTACAACTTCACATTCACATTCCATGGTTATTTCAGGCCTGCCTCAGATTTAAAAAAAAGACTGATTTTGAATTACTGTAATTATCTGCAAAAGCTTGCTGATTTGTTGATGCAAAATAATGTCAATCATTTTCATAAACTTGTTAGAAACTTTGTAAATAAATAGGAAAAACTATACAAGGAACAGAAATTCACTCTTTGTCATCAGTTTGCTGTTGGCATGCAGAGAAAGGTCTTGTAAGGAGGGACATAAGCAAAAACCATGGTCCTATCCCTACCATCATTAGTGTAACATTCACAAACAGTGAGCCATATTCTTGTCACAGGGTGGCTGTGAAAGAGAGAGTCTATCTTACGTTTCACCCTGAAAACTTACTAAGTCTGGAAGGAAGGATGAAAGGAAGGAAGATGTGAAACACTGAATTTGCTTAGAAGCAGAGTAGGTCAAAAAATAGTTTGGAAAGCAATGGAGAAGGAAAAGAAAAATCCCTCTTCAGCTGAATAGCTGCAGGCACATGCCATTAATTTTAGTTATTAAAAAGTGCTGAAGTGTATTTTGAAAATCTTCACTCTTGCACAGATTCTTCTGAGAGTATCAATGGA
This sequence comes from Corvus cornix cornix, assembly GCF_000738735.6. Lineage (NCBI taxonomy): Eukaryota > Metazoa > Chordata > Aves > Passeriformes > Corvidae > Corvus > Corvus cornix. The sequence goes on along the minus strand of NC_047057.1, from coordinate 9,120,362 downwards.
ACTTTATTCATTCCAGGGTATAAGCAGCAGAGTCTGGCCCTAAATTGAGAATATACAATCCATGAACATTACTGAAGTAGAAGTGCAGTTGACAGTAATTTCACTATCAGTGTTATATATTTCCAACTTAAAGGTGAGCCACTCCTGCAGCACTACTGCGTGCATTCCACAGTACCGTGTAACATAAAAGTCATATTCTGCAAACAATATTGAATCCAGTTCTCTTTTACTATTGGAAATCAGGAGGACAAGAAGAATCATAACTCCCCCTAACAGCAATGACCAATTTGCTACAGTAGGCAATGGCACAACTGATGCAAAATTTGTCTCTTGGTCTGAACCTACAGAACAGAGCATTGCCCTATGCATATTTGAGGAAAGTTGAGTGGGATCAGGCTCTTTAATAGATCCAGTAAGACAGATAAATCAGAGCTGTAATTTCAAATGCAAATCATTTAAGTATACATTGATACCTGTCCTGCAGCAGCTGTAGGGGGAATGAAAAAGCTGATGCAGGAATGGGCTAAGAGCGATCTAAGACAGAACACACATGCGCTGCCCAGGGCTGGGGACACAAATGCAATTATTGTTTTGTACTTCTTATTTTCTGTGCATTTTCAAGGTGCTAGCTATGTTTTTCTTTACCAGAACTCTGAGGACACTGAGATGTCATTCTTTATATCAAGAAGTCTGATTCGGCATTTTTAAAAGACAAAAATTAATTATGGCATCTGGCTTTACCAAATTGTAGCTATGGTCCAGTAATTTTATTCCAGTGTTGTTTTCTGGTAAATCTTTTCTTCTATTCAAGGAAATTTGTTAACAAGGCACTAGAAAACAACATTTTCTGCCATCAAAAATATAACCTTTTGTCACAAAGGTGTTTATAAGCACTCTAAACACAACATGCAGCTTAAGCATAGGGAATCAAAAGCCCGGGTACTGCTGCAAAGAAGTACAAAACAGTCTGGGGCTCAATTCTACTTCAGCTATGGTCAGCAACAGAGAGAATGAGTCATTCTTCTCTACTAAAATGCTTCTAAACTGCAATCCCTATCGTACAGATGTTTAAGTCAAACATTGGTCTAGAAGATACTACCTTGGATACGGGATTCTCGAAGAAGGCAAGAAATGATCAAGGCACAAACATGTCAGTTACCAGTGGGCAGCTAGAGTCTGGGTTGTTCCTTTGTTACAAAACATTAAAGCAGAAAGAATTTGACCATGCTTCCATCAATTTCAAATACTCTGCTAGATAAATATTTTTAAGATCTCTACAACAGGCCTTCTATTTAACAATGAATACATTTCAGGCTAATGTGCTGCCAAGCTCCAGCTCTCTTTCTAGCAGCTGAATTCTTGGATAAAGTCATTTTGCAGGGTATGAGCAATGCAGTTCTGAAAATAGCATCACTGCAAAATGAAAGATGGCAAGAACCTCTATAATGCTGATTTATTTCAATGAAATTTCATCTTTTATGATTAGTATCTATTTTGATGTTTTCAGCTGAATTTTCATACTCAATAAAATGTAAATCTATAGAATTTGTAAATTCTGAGGCTTCAGCATAAATACCCAGGAGGGAAACAAATAAAAAAATTGTCCATTCAGAATTTACATCATAAAGTATGTGAAACAGAAAAATGTTTTGTAAATTCAAATAATTTGCATTTATCATCATCACATGTACAGGGACATTAAAAAAAATAATAATAACAACCCCCCCCCACCACACAATCAAAAAAATCCCACCAAAACACCCAAATAAACACCACCAATCAACAAGCTGTTTCACACTTATTCTAAGTATGTTTCCACTAGAAGAATGGAATGGAGCAACACTCTTTAAAATATCAGTGGTTTAAGCATCTTGCATAATGCTCAGCATTTAGACGTGCTGCTGAGAAAACACTAAGAGGTGATATTGCACTTCCCTGATTCTAAGTAGATTACATCTTTTGGCTCTCTTTCAAATTCACTGATATGAAGGTACACTTTAGTACTTTATTTTTTTCCTAATAGTGAATATTTTTAAATAGGTTGAGAAAAGAAAAAATTCAAATGAGAAAGAGTCTGATATTTTATAATCCATTAATATAGTAGTCTTTTCTAATTAACATCAGCAGTTAAACTGACATACTTCTATCACAGTCTTTAAGCTATAAATGGGATTTTACGCATATGAGAGGTGTCAAAATCCCTAAGTATGACAGTCGAAACAGCTGAAAACATCATAAATGTCATCTATCTACCTTTGGTCACTGGTGCCATACAGAAAGTGATGCTGAGTACCAAGCCCAGCCACATTCTCAGCAGGACCTACACTTGTTAGGTCCATGTGCAGAAGCCAAAAATATGAATGTCCCAGTTGTAAAAGCCCTAATTCATATGACTCATATAGACTTCCCTGAGTTGTCCTAATGACACCAAAACAGTAAAGATGATTCATGCAAGTAAAAAATGGGAATACACAACTTCTTTTCTAAAAATGTCCTGTCTGCATACATATAGATATACGTTTCTATGTATACTATTTTTATCTTTTTTATATTTTTATCCACCGATGTTTTACACCAATTTATCTAAGTGGCAGATCTGTCTTGAATATAATATATAATGTAATACATACATACAGAAGAAGTGACTGAGGAGGAAAAAATGTTATAAGATAAAGGAAAGACAGAAAAGGAGTGGCAGAGGAAACTTGGCGGGGGGGGGAATAAAAAGAACAGACATTAAGATATATCCACAATTAGGTAGTAATTACAGAAACAATCCCATTGATTTTGAAAGGCTTCATCTGTAGGTTTAAAAAAATTAAAATATGTTTTGTTTGTTTGTTTGTTTGTTTCTTTTTTAATCAGTACAAACAGGTTTATTATCAGAAAGGAGAAGTTGTATCTTTATGTAGTACATTACTACGAGCAACAATATCAACACATGCTGTGCCAAAAAGATACTTAGGAATTACAAGGTATACTTAAAGTCAAGTCTGTCTTCATGCGGTATAGAGAAACAGAAATAAATGGAGTTTTCTGCTACCATTATCAGGAAACATACAAACCTTGTATATTTAATAGAATTTTTTTTCTGAAGTCTGTACAGATGTGAATATATATGGCTATAAAGAGAGAAGTGCTTTGCATACTGTGATAGCAGTAGTGTGGTTATAGTGCCAGGAGTACTGTATACAATATCCTCATCTAAGTGCAAAATATCTGCTGTGTTGCATGTGTAATTGAAGGACTTGGATTTGCTGTGTTAAAAGTAAGAACATGGTATCTTGCACCAACAGACAGATCCTTAATACATGACACAATTAATATATTTAAATGGAATGCAATATGCATCAATCAGCAGCTAAGCCTGATAGCTCAGGTCAAGACACAATTACTACTATACTTAAATTGTTTATTAAAGGAAAGTCATCACTATTTGCAGTGAAATATTTCAACACTGGAAGCAAGGAATGCAATATCACCTGATCAGATTTTCAATGAAAAATTAATGTTACCATTTCATAAAACACAAACCTTCACCTGAAATTCTCTATATTTTGCTGTGTAAATATATCAGGGTTTTTTTGCCTTATCAGAGAATTAAAATTAAAAAAAAAATACTGAGATTCTATCAAACAGGCATTGCATAAACGTTCAGCATTTCTTGCTAAGAATACTACATGCTTGTATATTATTGTATTGGTGATAGGGACTTCTGAATGTTTTAGTAAAAGTACATGTAAAATATTTATTAATGCAGAAGAAACAGATGACTGCAAGAAAAGTGATTGCACAAAAATGAGTTGTTGAAGAAATCATATACTCTATAGCCCTGAATATGCACATTTTTCACACAACAGCTGGGAAATCCTGCTTCCTCAGACCAACTTTTTAACTAGAGAAAAAAGAGGTTGAAAATAATGGGGAGAAAGCAGGTAGCTAAGTACATAATATCAGCAAACCTCCAGTTCTTCAATTATTCATATTCTTTCTTTCCTTTATTCTCCTCTCCCGTGGTTTTTTTATTCCTATTTTTAATATTCTTAATATATAATATCTTTTACATTAAGAGCATTTGCGTCACTTCTCTTTGTTCTTCCCCATTTGTAATTTTTAGTAGGAAATGAAACACTGCTGTCAAGTCTTAAAAAAAGAATAGAAAAAATGTTCCCCTGCACCTGTTACATCATTACTTTTTGCTAAGCAGCTCTCCATGCATCAACCTGTTGTGTGCTGCCTTCTAAACAAACTAAGCCTTGCTTGCACTTTGGTTCCATTTCAAAAGGAAACAGTACTATGAAGGATGGACAGTCGCTATAGATTGTTTATATGATATTTCAATGGAATAACAATGAGAAAAAAAGAGAGCCAACCGCAAGTAGATTGTGTAGGACATGGAAATGTTGATTACTAACATAATACTCTGAATTACTTTATATAGGTATAGTTAAAGTTATATGTTTCACTGTCTTCAATCTAATATAATGACTGTCAATAAAGGTAAATTCTGAAGGGAATTAGCAAAAATAGATAGGGAGACAAAACCAGTTTTAAAAGAATACCACATATTCTTATGTCAAAAAGCAATCTGGACTTCTATTTGAAATTCTACATATTCTTTTTAGATAGCATTCTTTTAATTTCACTGGGTTCCATTCTTCTTTCTCTTTTAAACTCAGAAAAATCCATATAAAAGATAAATTGTAATTAGTTGTGTATGATAACCTACCAGGTCAGTGAGAAACCGTAAATACCGGAGCTCAAAAAACCGTAAATACAGGAGCTCAAACACAAGAAAACAATGAATTAAAAAGCCCTGGGTTTGTATTTTGCTACACTTGCTTCTACATGGCACATCTTTATAAACTGTAACACAAGAATATTTTAAAAGGTAATTTCCCCTACAATGAAAGGCTGTATTTTTTTCAACTTATTATATATATCAGGATATTAAGTGGTTATTCTACACTTATCTTTGTATTCCTTTCATTTAACAGTGCGAGCATCCCTTTAAGTCTTTCATAATGGAACCGATACTCAGAACTGAATCCAATTATAACAACAAACCAGCAGTACTAATTGGTGAAAATGCATTGCTCGTAGTTACTGTAACGCGTCCTTCTGCCCAGGATGAACGACACCAATAAATTCTACCCGGTGTTAAACAATAAGGAAAGACTACCATTAGCACTGTTTTTCTTATGTAAAATGTATTAAAGTGAGTCATCCACTTAAAAGTTACCTACTGGTAGCTTTAACCCAGATTCGGGGACTAAGGTAAGTGCTTGAAAAAGCCAACCAAACAAAAAGAATATAAAAATAATGAGGTGAGAGAGAAGAAAAGGAAGAAAGCACGATCACATAGTGCTTTGTCGTGTTGTGGTTTTTTTTTTTTTTTTTTCTCCTATCTGTAGGCGAATCTTCAATATGATGCATTGGCTTCCCTTTGCCTTTCTTTTATTGCATCATTATTATTTGATCTTTGCACTGCTCTGGGCAACACTTTCGTGCTAATAATTCTGCAGTGCTTTAAAGATTTCTATCTCAGGGCCAGGCAAGGCACCGAGCTGCGTGCACCGCGAGCATCCTTCAGCTCTCGAGAAGGTATTTCTGAGAAGTAACGATCCGCAAGGCCAAGGCTGAAGAAAACAGTTCCTCAGCTGTGTGGCTTTAAGCGTGGCAGAGCCCCTCCGGTGGGACCCACGCGTGCGCACCCGCGGACCCACAGCAGCCCCGAGCCCCCGCGGGGTGCGCTGGAGCCCGGCCAGGCAGGAGGGAGCCGGAGCTCGGGCTCGGAACTCCCAGCCATGCCCGCCTGCCCGCTTCCCACGCCGGCCGCGGAAAGGCAACGAAAATCCGCCTTCTGCGTGGATTTTACTAAAATTGCGAAAGTTTTCAGGGTTTTTTGTAAACAGTGTTGAAACTCCATCCAGGCTGGAATAACCTCTGTTGGGAGGAAGGGGCGGACTCTGTGTAACTCGAAACTTTCTTCTCGGCAAGGATGACCTGACGGGGTCTATTTGGGAGCCGCTCCGGAGCGGGATTCCCAGGCGGAGCCTTTACCTCAAAAGTCCCGCCGCCGGCCTTCACCGGCGGGACCTTCTGCTACCCTGACTCTTTTCTAAGCAAAAGCTGCCGAAAACCTACAATTTTCCCCGATCGCCACTTTCCGCCCGGTCTAACTTGATTTCCCTTTGTATTGTCGCTGTCCCTGGAGCTGAGGAGCGCCCCCGCCCCGGCCGTGCCCCGCCCCGGACCCCCAGATCCTGCCGGGACTTACGTGGTGGCCGAGGGGAAGGGTCCCTCCGAGGAGTGGTTCATCACCAGGGACTGGAAAAGTGTCAGGCTAAAGACCAGCAGCCAGCCAGCAGCCATCTTCCTGATCGAAGATCGATCCCCCTTCCCCAAGTCGGCGAGACGGCAATAATAATAAATTCAATTATCGTGTGTGTGGCGGTGCGGGGGGGCCGTGGTTCTTTAAAGCCTCCTCCGGTCCCCTCACCCGCCCCCTCGCAGGAGGCGCAGCCCAGAGATGCGCGGAGAAGCGGGAGCGCGGCCGAGGGTGGGGAGGAGGAGGAGGAGAAACGATGGAGATCTGTGGGTGGAGTGGGGGAAGAGGCGAAACAGAGAAAAGAGAGAGAGCGAGAGATACTCCACTCTCTGCTACTCCAGCAGCAGCTCCAGCTTCATCTGATCCGCCGCCATCAGCGCTACTTTTGTAACAGATCCTACTCTGCGTGTGTGTGCGCGCGTCCTTCCCTGATTTATTCCACTGATTGCAGAGCAGAAAGAGGAGGAGAGAGGCAGGCGGGGTGGCGGCTCCTGAAAGAAGAGGAGGGAAGCAGGGGAGAGAGTTGGAGACGCGCAGATCGCTGCCGGCTCCTGCCTTGCCTGCCGGCAGCGGGGAAAGTCGGGGCGCGGAGCGGGGGCGGGCGCCGGGCCCTGCGGCGGCCGCGCTCCGTACAAGGCGCCAGGAACTCCCGGCCGGGCCGCCCCGGGGCCGCGCTGCCGCCGCCCCGCCCCGCCCCGCGCCGCCCCGCGCAGCCCGCACGCTATTTTTAAAACAGCTTCGTGCCTTATTTTAATTCCAGCCCCCTCCTCCCCTCTCGGCGGCGGCAGCAGCAGCAGCCGCACGCAGCCCGTGTGCCACCAGTCTGGGCTGCGATTTAAATAGAAATCTTATGGATGTGTCTATAAATGCCGCTCTCCCCGCGGCCGGCTGGAGCAGCGCCGCTCAGCCCCGCGGAGCCAGCCCGGCCCCCGCGCCGTCGCCCCCGCCCTTTGCAGCGTCCCGGGCCCGCAGCGTCCCTGAGCGCCTCTGGGAAGCGGGCCCGGGGGCACGGCCGGGAGTCTTCGGGCTTCATCCCCGCCCCGCCGCATCGCTAACCCAGATACTCATTTCAGATCCCTCTGGAAATTCAGAGGACGCATTCCCTCTCCCCTCCTTTCGTTTACCTATGTTCACGCACACCAGTCTCTGTGGCAACTATACGTTCTCAGTAAAAATGCAGAAAGTAATCCAGGGAAATATTTCTTAGCTTATTTGCTAAAGCATTTAAAAGTTCAGTGACAAATTTGATTTTCTTTTCTATCTGTGGGTTGGTTTTATTTGTTTGTTTTTATTTTTTTTTCTTTTTACTTGTTTATATATTTATATTTGAATATATTTATTTGGTTCAACAGGTGAAAATGAAAGAGCAGAACCAGTATTCATGCTGTCGTCACGTTCTTTTGTATTTAAGGATACCATAATCTTGAATGTATTAACTCACAACAATTTCTATAAAGCAGGAAAGTGCTCATCTCTATTTTAAAGGTGGCAAAGGGATCAAAACTGAGATGCACAAATGAAGAATTGAGCGTTCACATTGCCTAGGCTCAAAGCCAGCACGATATTTCAGTTGCAATCTGTAAAGAGTGCAGTCACTCATCTACATTGTTTCTGGATTGGAGCTGGCACTTGGGAGATGGTGGGAAGAACTCCCAGTTGTCTTCACCTATCCACCTACCTATAGGTACGTAGGATTCAGGGTTTGGATGCAAGTCTGAAATAGCATTTTCTAAAATGATTCTGCAGCCTTTAGACTCAAACCATCTGAAAAGTATCTATAGCCCAGCTTCTGTAGGTCTCCATAGGCCTTACAGTTTTGCCACATGAAGGGGCAGTGCTGCTCACCTGAGTACCTCTGCTTCCACACAGGGATGTCAGGGTAACGGCAGAGTCATGGCCCTGTGACACAAAAGTCCTGCTTCCCATGGGATGTATCGTGAGGAGATCTGGGGTAGAAAGATGTTGGGGAGTGGCATTAAAGGTTTGGAGAAATGCACAGAAGAAAGGGGGTGGAAATGTGAACTAGTACAGGTTGCACAAGACCATGACAAATTTACTTCTTAGAGTGTAACTTAAGGCATCTCCTCATTCTTGGGCTCTCATACTGAGAGTACCATTATCAGCATCAAGTTAACATTAATTCAGTTATGAACATGAATATTGGACAAAAATACTGATTCTGCTCCTTGATAGGACTCTGAAGTTTGGCTCAAGTTCATGCCTAAATTCTGCTGAGTTACCAGGAACCAGATGTTCTTCAGTTAGTTGTGCCCCAAAACACCTACAGTTTTGCAGTGGGCAACATAGTAATGGACTGGCAACACCCCTCCAGAATAAAAAGGAATGCCCCACTTGTCTCCTTCCCTACCTGCAGGATCGAACATATGTCCATTTCTTCTCTTCTCAGCAGGAAAGTGTTCATATTAAGTTCGCAGCAGTGCTGCCCCCAAGGGTCTGTTCAGCAAGCTGTGGGCACTGAGCTGGGAAAGAGGTGCTCTCCCAGTGGAGAACCCACTGGAGTGGGCAAGCAGAAAAGTACTCACATGTTGGTCTGGGAAGGAGAGAGTACAAGTAACTATGCAAACATAACCTACTGAAACACTGGTTTCAGTAGGTGAGAATAAGCAAGACCACCCTTACTCACATGTACCATTTAAATATAATGTAAAGGAGACCAGAAAATCAGAGAGTGAAAATGTGAAATAATAAATAGATAAGTACAGGGTTACACAAGAATATTTCTTCCATTGTTAGTATAATTTTGTGTAAGCCTACACTTCAGATGCTTATAGAGATCCTTAGGGCAGTAATTATAGCTGCTAGTAGTTCCAACAACAGTAACACGTGGCTAGCAATGGAACTGTGCAATGCATGGTCGGGTTGACACCCCACCTAGTGCTGTAAGGTCTGGATTGTGATGGTTTTGTCAGTACTAATACACAGAACAATGGCTGAAAGGTGGAAAAGATTCTATACAAAATACTGCTATGATTTAATAGAGAAGTGTTCAAAGCTTCCAATCTACTGTGCTATTTTCAACTATATAACAAGACCCTTTGCAAGGTAATCTACTGTGAACAGTGTAAGTGAATGCCTGTGGAGCTTACTGAAACTCAGGGATGAAAGAGAAGTTGTCTATATGTGGCTCTAGCATGGAGGAGAAACACACAGGTTAGCTCCAAACAAGCTGGATGAGCTGTAGAGGAGCAGCGAGGGCTGGAAAATGGAGCTTGACAAGGGCTATGTGGTGCTCTGGAAAGATCTGTGATAGACAACTCGAGATCAACCCGCAAGCTTCACAGGATTTACAAGCAAACTTGAACTGGAGCCCAGTTTTGAGAAAAGGTGGGAACAAATAACAAATAAATTTCCTGTAAAATTAAGTGAGGCTGGAAGTCAGGTTTTGAAGTTTTGCCTTTTTTCTGAATCTGAAACTCAGGAATCCAATGCCAGCCTGAAGCATGGGGAAAAAAAGAAAGGAGGACTTAATCCATGAGCAATTTGTTATTTACTAATCACCCAGTCTTTGGTTCATCTATTTATTTATGGCCTGAAAATTCATTAATTTTTCAGGTATTTAATAAAGATGCAGAAAGTTTAGAGATGGTGACCACATCCTACAGCTGTGTATGGATATGAGTAATAAGCCTCAAATGAGTTTTCACTACCTTCAACAAGAAAGTGTGATTGACTTAAAACATAAAACTATCAAAGTTAAATTTCTTGGTATGTCTTCACCCTCCCATAACGCAGAAAAAAGAAGCACAAATGTAGTTTCATCTTGAAGTTTTAAAAAGCCACTTAACTTTTAAAAAAGTCTCCTAAACAATTGATTTATTTATATTTGCTGATTAAACTATTTCCTTTCATAGTCACTGTTTTAAATACATGGCTTGTACTTCACAGTAACATTGCAGGAACTCTTATAATTTATCTGCTTTGAGATTCCTAAAGATCTGTTACAGCTGACAAGTCTTTTTCTTTAAGCACTTGAATGACAAACAACGAAAGTAAATCTTTCTCCATTCTTACTTCACCTCATTGTAAATTTATTACCTGTCATATCTGACCAAGATCTTTCTGTGAAGGAGCAAGGGAGCGACAGGTATCGATATAATGAGGCATCTTACAGAAAGCTACTTGGTGGACTTGGCAGGGTTAGGCTTATGGTTGGACTCTCATCTTAAGGGTCCTTTCCAACCAAAAGTTTCTGTGATTCTATTCTATGATTCTACTGAAAGTACTGAGAATCTTTCAACTGACCATGGTAGTTCACATGTCAGAAAAAAAATTCCTATTGCAAAACTAAAAAATTTAATTTGCATCAAAGGCTTCTTCTCGGTTCATTTAATCAGTAGCAAGTATTAATTCATGATCAAGCCTTTCTCTTTTATTTCAATTTCTGGATATATAATTTATGTTCTCATATATTATTTACACCGTTGCAAATCTAGCATAAAAGACAAAAGAGCAGGGCCTTCTGTCTCTTAACCACTTTTTAAAAATCCAAATTTATTACATTAGCACCAGAATCAAAGTTTTATGCTTGCATATAAACTCATTATTCAGTAATCAGCATTGTCAGAAAACTTTTGAAACCAGTGACAGGTTAAGACAATATCTGCAGTGATTGTAGCACTTGTGTGAATAGATGGGACACAGTTACCAAGCACTGTAAGTGTCTTTTGTGGGGCCATTATAGGCAATAAATCTGCACTGGCTTTATTCTTGCTGGCCCTGATCAGCACTGTGCTGAGCACATTCCCCCTTTGTGCTTGGTGTAACACATACTTTGCTAGATGGAACCCCCAGATGTTACTGGGTTCAGCCAAAATGTGCATGCTGAAATACAGCAAAAAGTGTGACAAGGTCTGCGTGCATGACCCTGGAGAAAGGTCTAAAGCACAAGTCTGATGAGGAGCAGATGAGGGAGCTGGGGGTGTTTATCCAGGAGAAAAGGAGGCTCAGGGGAGACCTTATCACTCTCTTCAACTGCCTGAAAAGAGGCTGTAGAAAGGTGATGCTCGGTCTCTTCTCATGAGTAATGAGTAATAGAACAAGCAGAAATGGCCTCAAGTTTCACCAGGGAAGGTTTAGATGGGAAATTAGAAAAAAACTGCTCATGGAAAGGATTGTCAAGTGCTGGAACAGACAGCCCAGTGAAGTGGTTGAGTCACCACACCTGGAGCTATTTAAAAGGTGTGTGGATTTGTCACTTAGGGACATGGTTTAGGGGTGGACTTGGCAGTGCTGGGCTAGCAATTGAACTATAGAATCTTAAAAATCTTTTCCAACCTAAATGATTCTGTGGTTCTGTAGTTCTGTGATAATCAATGCCACATACCAAAATACTATTTTCTTCCTGGCATGTCATATCTTCTTTATATCTGTGTTTTACATAGGGTAGGAGGGAGTAATCTTGCTGAATAGTTATTCTGTTTGCTGGTGCAGGACTGACTGGAGAGTGCAGGCAGCCTGATCTCAATTTCTAATTTTGGGGGTAAAAATGCTTTTATTGAAGTCTGCACCAGATGGAAATGCAGGATCCAGCCCATTGCAAGTGAGATGAATTGTTTTACATATTTGAATTTTATATAATTTATATTGCAAAAACTTTGTGACCCACATCCTGCAGCAAGATAATCAACACTGTTTTGTTCTCACCCTTGCTTTTGTTCATATTTGAGTAAACATGCTGGATCTGGTAGCAAAACTTTCACTATCTGACATGACTGTTTATGCTTTTCTTGTCATTGTCAGATTTGAGGAAAGCATTCATTCTAATTCTAGTCACTAGAGCAGGGCTCTATGCATTTTCACACTGGAAGGGTTTTTTTGTATGTTTGGGTTTTTTGACACTGCAGTTAAACCAACAATAATTTTAGGATAGTTTAATATTTAAACCTGGAATCCAGAACAATAAATATTGTCTCAGTGAATACCAAGAAAAATATTTTATAACAAAGTGCAAGTCTAAAACTTCATCCATGGCGCTGGTTTTGGTTGGTGTAGAGTTGTTTTTCTCCAGAGTAGCTAGTATGGGGCTTTGCTTTGGAATTATGTTGAAAACAGTGTTGATAACACAGGGATGTTTTAGTTATTGCTAAGCAGAACTTACACTGTAGCACTATATGGAGATAGTAGTTTGGTTTTGAAAGTCTCTGTGTTTGTTCTAGTATTATCATTAATATGTTTCTGAGTTTCAAAGGAAAATTGAGTTTTTTTGTTCATGAATCACTGTTATATTTCACAGTATAATGTAAAAGTGCTCATTGTAAATCTCATATTGATGTTGTGACACTATTCTCAGAAAACCATAAATGTCAGTAATCTTGCTGGGAAAAACCCTCAATTATAAATGTTAAACTGTGGTGTGTTCTGAACTTGTAAAGAAATATAACTTCTAAGAGCAGTCTTATACAAATAACATATGTTTTATATGGTTGAGATTGACACAATATTTTTGTACAACCTTGTCTATTTTCTATCCACTCCCTAATCTATTTTAACTTAGTTTATTCCATCCCTTCCACTGTTTTGAAGCATATACAGTTATTTCTTAAAACCAAATATATATATGTTTTTTTTCTTCTTTAACCTCATAAACCAGGCAATTTTCCCTGTTTTTTCACCCTGTGAGATACATTCTTACACCAGTAAATGCTTTTCTAAGTGTAAGGATAGGACTCTCCTGAAATATGGTCTCTTGCAACATTATAGGGCTAAAAAAGGGTACATTGACCCACTGGAGGGAGTGGAGAGGCACTCTGTGTGATGGCAACAGAAAAATCACAGCAAACCACTATCAGCAAAATGGAATGAAGCCATCTCAACATCTCATACTTACTTAATCCATCTAACCTAATTAACCAGGTGGTTACAATACTGCATTCCAAAGTTATTGCTGAGATTTCACTGCAATATTCCTTCAAATATTGTGTGCTGTCATGCCATCCAGCCACAGATGCTACTTTTGGAAGTTCAACAGAGTAAGCTAAAGTTTAGTAGGAAGGTTGTATTTGACTCCCTTCTTTTGGAACACAGTTGCTGCTGTTCCCATTCTGCATTTGGTGAGATGCTCTTGGACTGCCTACAACAAGAAAAGAGTTTCTTTTTTTCTTATCCAGTCGTAGTCAATGGGCATAGACCAACACCTCCACAGAATCATTCATTATATCCTAAAATATAGGTTGTTGAGATGGTATTGGTATCCTGTTTGATTTGCTTTATAAACTAGTAGTGAATATAAAAATAACTTAGAAGGAATACTGGGCAGGGAGATGGAGAAAAAGTAAGAATGAATGATTACAGAGCAAAAATAAGACAAGAACAGGAAAGTTAATATCAAGAAGGAAGGTTATGCATGTGGAAATAAAGACATGCATATTATCTTCATTACATATTGTAAAAGGAAAACAAAATTTTTGAAAGGAAATAGGTGAGGAAAAGTAAAGTGGAAATATGAGGAAGAAAAAATTCATTAGGAAGGTGAGACAGTAAAGGGAAGAAAAACTGTGTGCTAAGGAAGAGATGCCAGTAAGTAGGAGGGGTAACGCTTGGTGAGTGAGCTCACCAAGAGAAATATGGTCTACACATACTGATGTGCACTTGTCCATTCAGTTTTAAAAGGTGGCAAAAAGAATGGCAAGAAGAAGTCAAGTCTTCATTATGCCAGGGGAGCACAGCACAGGCTGAGATGCCCTTGCCATGTGCTTGATCAGAGCCAGGTGGCCCCATTAGTTGGGGTCAGGCCCCATCTAATGTGCTTTGCTCCTAAGCAGAGATTATGAGCTCAGGTAACAAAGGCCATGTAGCTCCTGGCTTGGGAGAACAAGACGCAGCACTGACGTTCAGGGTGAAGGCAGAACTCCCTCCTGTATAACACAATACGCCTCAGTCTGATAAGACAGCTTCTGCTACACATTTTACACCAGCTGCAAAAATGATTTAAGGAAAATTTGAATCTTTTGTATACTAATATTTTCTAATGAGAGAGGCTAGTGGGATAGATGGTAGACTTTATGCCAAGTAGCCTTAAGAAATAATAAAATAACAAATAAATATTTATAATATTCTTTCTTCAGTAAAGCCTGAAGACAGATAAGTTCTCTCATCTCTTTCATGATTTATTAAAAATCTTCAATTGGCTGTTCTTAAAGAATTCCAATTTGACTTTTAAAGTGAAAAGTCAAAAGATAAAAGCATCTGTAGGTAAACCTCCACATCTGATCTGCCCATGTCTCTATAATTCAAATGAAGGAATGGATTTAAAAGTTACATTTCAAGCTTCTGCTCTCATTTCAGCAGCAAGTGAGATTTTTATGTTGTTCTATTTGAAAGGATAAAGTAATTTTTTTCCATTTGCCCATAGTATCTATATGGGTCTAATTCTTTCCAGAATCATGTGCCATTAAGCTATATAATAATGATGTAATTTATTTGTATGGGTTAATGCCTCTACAGTCCAAACTATTTCACAAGCCATACATCACTATGGTAATGTTAAGCCCCCTTCTTATAATTGGGTCTGTACAGGCTGCCATTCCATTCAAAGCAACACAGGGCAGATCTGCACAAACCACTCCAAATGCTGGAATTCATTGTGTTGTAGACTTCGTACTGCACTTACAGATGTTATTAATTACTGCTACTCTCTGTTTAATAGCTGTTTCCATAGTAACTATGATTTTTTTTTTAAGAGGGTGTGAAGGGAAGTAAGTTGAGTGGTTGTTTTGTTTGTTGTGTTTTTTTTTTTTTTGCTAAAAGGAGGACAAAGGCAGTCTGACTATATATACCTATATAAATATATATATAGGTATAAATCCCCAAACCCTAAGCAGTGCAAGATAAACAAAAATTAATGATGCAGAGGAACATGAATGTTTTCAGAAGATATCAAGCTACTTAAATGATCAATTACTTAAGTTAGCAATCTGCTCTCACTTGATCCTTTTAAGTTTAATCCTAGTTAGTGATTTTTGGCACAATCTAGAAAGTCCAGTGAAGTCAGAGTGCATGCAGTGCAAGCAAACAGGAATGTCTGTGTCCAGGATCACAGATTTACTAGACACAAACACGCTACCAACAATGCTGGCTTAGGTCTAAAAAGCTTAAAAACATAGATATCTATGAAGACTTAATAATAAACTTAATATCTTATGTGAATTTTAAATTAACCACATGACTGTGTATCCTGCACTTGAAATGCAGGAATAAAGCAAAGTATGTAGTGTATCAGCCAACACACCAAGTACCTGTTATCCTTAAGTCATCTCTGAATTCTGTCTCCATACAACACATGCTGTTGGTTAAGAAGTATTCTAAAAAGAGGTAGAATGTCCTGGTAACAGAAGATCTGGATAGTTTATTATGTACTCCCTACACATATCAGAAGATAAAGTGAAAAAAAAAGATTTGTAAATAAAGAATAAAATTACTGATAAATTAAAAATTATTGTCTCTTGAAACTACCGGGGGGAAAAGAGTAAGATTTATTTTGATATTTCAAGATGATACACTGAAATAACAGAAATATTTCCTTTTACAGTGCAGCATTTATCATATTCTAAACCTAAAATATCATATGAAAACTATAACAATCTGAGATTATTTCCATCAATAGCTATGATAGAAAACATGAGTTTAAATGCCCAGTTCTCCCTCCCTTGAGTACAGAAAACCTTTTGTTGGCTTTGAAATGCAGATGACTGACTCCAGGAGTACCACAAGAATTTTTCTTTTCTATGGAAGCTCATTGCCAAGTCCCATGTGCACCTGTCTGTGCTGTGTGAGTAAAATATAACCTTTTGAAGCAGATAAGCATTTGACCCATGCACTGATGAAATCCTGGGTTCACAGTTTAAGTAGGTCAGAAGTGATGCCCATTTTGTGACTGATCTTCAGAAAGTACACAGCACCTCAGTTGCTTTTGTGTTAGTAGCCCGGTGTTTGAAATTGTCATCAAAACATCTACATAAAGTACACAGTAAATAAAAATAATTCAGGGTATAATAAATTAACTAAACATTAAAATAGAGTAATAAAAAAAAAGGGGGGGTCTCAATGTCTAAAAGGATAAATCTGGACTGATAGTTTTCCTTTTATAACACAAATCAGTGTTTTCCCTGTGAGCTGGGAAATTCCCATAGGACCTAAGAGCGTTCTGCCTCCCACACAACACTTTGCAGCAGAAATCCTCTTTGAGGAGAAGTTGCTCCCTGTAAGAGGCTACTGCTATTTCCTCATCTTCTGCCTTGGTCTGGATGCCCAGGCACAGCATCCTTGAGGCCAGCTGAGCCACAGCTTGCATGGTCTCCTGCAGAGGAGTCACTGCCGCACCTCCAGAGATTGACTGAGACCACACTGAGGTGCCTGCTAAGAAAAAGCAGCAGCTGTGCTAGATGGGATGAGTATTCCATGGAAATAGAGTTCCTTTGTTTCTTTTTCACTTTGGAAACTTCCTTTGCCCTTGGCTAGGCCTTTCTTCTGGCCAATCTCCTGAAGTCTGTTTTCTAGGCATAAAAAGAGATGAGAGGAAGATCATTTTTGAAAACATGAAAAGTCTATGGGAGACATCAAGAGGAGGACATAACCTTGAGAGTACAGGGGTAAAGGAGGCAGAAAACCTAATGCAGGGTCAGAAAATTGAAAGGAAAAGGATTAATTAAAATATACTAAAGGAGTTTTGAAGATGAAAAAGGAATATAAGTGCTAAGTATTTGCCTTTGTAACAGAAGCTCTGCTGAAAATCAGCAGGGAAAG
Organism: Corvus cornix cornix; assembly: GCF_000738735.6. Taxonomy (NCBI): domain Eukaryota; kingdom Metazoa; phylum Chordata; class Aves; order Passeriformes; family Corvidae; genus Corvus; species Corvus cornix. The sequence goes on along the minus strand of NC_047057.1, from coordinate 9,103,270 downwards.
CATGGCTTTTATTTGAGTGGCAATTTGCATATTAATATTGTGATAGCATTATGCAATAGTATATAAGACAGATTGGGTAAATAGAGGCTGTGACCAAACATTTCAGCTTCTTCCCCGTGTCTATTGAAAATAAAAACTGGCAGAATGTCAAACTGTAGGATTGTCCTTGATTTGTTTCCAGTAGAACATTAATTGATGTGTTCCCATGTTTTGATATGTGATTTACAAGCTCAATAACTCGACGGATGATTACAGCCAGGCAGGCAATCTGGATGCCAAGCCTCATTTCAGTGAACTGTCCTGGATATTTCACTCTGGAAATCATGGCTTTTAAAATGCGTGGGAAACAATATTAAGCAGTGGCAATCAACAGTGCAGTTTTCTCTTGGTGTAGCAGGAGGGATTATTTTGAAATAGCTAGTGCATCTGTTTGGTAGCTATTTTTTTCTTGAACTGGAAAAATCCACAATGTTTCAAACAAAATGCTTACAAAATACCCAGAAATGTAGAATTTTTTTCAAAGAACATTAAAAAAACAAAAAATTATTTTTTTCAAAGCAACCAAAAGTAATTAAGAAGAATATGTACAACAGTAAAAAATAAATTAAAAAAAATTTCTTCCCATAGCTTGATTTGCAAAACTCTTGGTAACCCAGAAATTCTGAGCTATAGTTTCATCCCAATAAAATCTACTTACTCAACTGTGACCCCTAAATACCAAGGCTATAATGGTAACAGTGAAAAATTCAAGCTCATTATTGTAATACCCCATGTTGCTAAAATACCATCAATCCATTTCACATTTCATCTCATTTTCTAATATGGTTTCATTTGGTGAAATCTGCTTAACAGGAAAAAAAATTTGAGCTTTTTTTTTTTTTTTTTAATAACTATTGTTAAATGAGTAAGAGAGAATTTGTGTTTCAAAGAGAAAGTACGGTGATTGTGTTATGTAGGTTTATTTGATTGAAAGCTACTTCCAGTACAGCAGATTTAAAGGTTAATATTTCAGCTCTCACATTAAAACCAGCTAGGAGATGGTGTAAGTATTGAAGAGCAGAGTACTAGAGGATGGGTAAGGCACAATAAACCTTTGCACAGTGAAAACTGGCACATGTTGGCCAAAAATCTGTGGAAGCAACCATCAGCAGCAAATTAGTGATATCAAAATGTTTAATATATTAAACCAACAAATTACAGTTTATTATTTCTTACATTGAATCTTCTGTCTGAAAACTGTGGATATGAAGATTTTGCTTTATCCAGTGTTTAGGAGAGCATCCCTCTTTTCAACTGTGCAATAAGTTGGCATTTCACTGGGTCCTGTGCCAGTGCCTTTCTCAGTTCAGCATCATCTTGGGATTCGTTGCACAGTTGCTGTTTTAGGAGACACTTATTTACTAGCACCTTTTGCAACAAGTGAAACTGCCTCTGTGCAGGAGGGAGATCAAGTCTATAACTTGTTATACAAACTCATTTAATTCATTCCTCATTGTAGTTCCTCATGACTGATTTTTCCACAAGAGTATTTAATGATGATAAGAATGCTTCTTCTTATATATACTTTCTTCTTTTTCATTCCTTGCTTTATCTATCAATTTTGCACTAGAAAGTGAAGCACCCCTTACTCCTCTGTGGTCAGGTGAGAAGAGTGGCCCTGCCTCAGGATTTTCAGTGCTACAGAAGATATGTGGAAGCAAAGTGGCTTCTTAGATGCTGAAAGAAGTTATGAGAGTATAAATAAGGAAAAGTAAACAGAAAGTAGGAGTGAATTTTAGGTGTGGCAAGAAGAACGGGACAACTCAAAAGAAGTCAAGTTTGGGAGGCAGGGTTTATAGGAAGAAGGTGAACCTTTGCAGATGTTTGGGGAGGAGAAAGGAGACCAAAGAGTTTGCAAGAGGAAATAGGAGGCTCTATCTTTCTCTGATAATTCTAGTAAGCCTATTGCTGTGTCTAAGAAATGAAGTGGCCTTACTTCCAGGTATTTAACTGGTCACTAGATATCTGTGAACTTCTTTATCCAGAGATGAGAACGGGTCTAGAAATATGGCTGCAGCCTTATGTACTCTAAGGGTCCAGCTTCCCAAAAGTAGAGTTTTCTTCTGTTTGTATCTAGCTCAGCAAATGAAGATGCAAATAACCCAGAAAGTCATCCTGTGGCTTGGAGCATCCTGCCAACTAGAGATGATTAATTAATTTCTTCTAAATTCTGCTGTACAAAATGAGATGCTAGAAGTTAGCAAAACATGCTCAGAAAATGCAGTGTTGCTGAGGCCAGAAACTTTAAGAATAAAGTAACATTGCCAAAAATACCACTGATTTAAAACAAGCATCAGAAGTTTCACTGCTTTCATAAAACAGAGAGCAGAGGCATTTATGCAGTAAGGTTAAGGAAAAAGATGAAATAGCTATGATTATGTCATAGTTATGACACAGCCCTTCCACAAAAAATTACTTTATTTTGTGTTTCTGGCCTAATTTCTATAGATTCTAGATTTTGAAGGTAATTTGAGACACAGAAAAAAGTGTGATAGAATACAAAATGGGTTTACAAAGGCTTACTTGATCATGCTGGATTAAGATTCTATTTTCCTTTGATTTTCTGGACAAAGGAAATGAAATACATCTAATCTACTTAGACTTTTACAAAGCATCTGATACAATTCCACAAGGAAAATTATTAGCTAAATAGAGAAGTCAGGGATTAGCACAAGAATTTTAAAATGGGTAAGGAATAGACTTAAAAAAGTGTTCAAGTAAACTCTTGGTTAGACAATTGTCTTGAAAACTAGATTAGAGACATTTCATCTAACATTTTCATTAGCAATCTTGGCTCATGGTATGTGGTTGATCTGTTAAAATATAATGATGACACGAAGGAATTGCAGTATAGGGGAGGGCTAAACATCATACGGGAGGAAAAAGATGAATGATGATGGCAATAACAGAGTAAGAAGAAACTGATGACTTTAGGGACTAATAGGAAAAAATTATTTGCTGCACATGTTGGTTGTTTACACAATGACTATGATTCATTACTATTATGTAGGAAAAAGATAACCAAATATGATCCTCTAATCTGGCTGTGGTTCCTTGTATTGCTTTTATATTTTTATTGTTTTATGTTCTTCTGTATTGTTTCCTTCAGGGTAGGTTTAGATTAAATATTAGGAAAAATTTCTTCAATGAAAGAATGGTCGGGGGGGGGGGTGAAATCACCATTCTTAGAGGTGCTCAAAAATTTTGTGGATGTGCCACTCAGGGACATGGTTTTGTGGTAAATGTGGTGGTGCTACATCGATAGCTGGACTCAAAGATCTTAGAAGTCTTCTCCCACTCAAATGATTCTGTGATTCTATAAAGCACTTGATTTTGGGCTGAGTGTGAAAAACTGTGATTTTGAACCCTGTTTCTTACATTCCCATTCATAAATAGCCTGTGAGAGCCCATCTTCATTGTGGAATACCCTTCTGGCCAACCATGTGAAACAAATAAATTCAGACTGGAACAAGGGGTAAGAAGGATTCCTGGGACTAAATGTACTTTGCTTTTATGAGCTGGGAGCAGATAAGGAGTATGCTCACCCTCTGAAATTGTAAGAGCAGACAGAAGAGAGACAAGACACATTTTAGCTAATGAATAATGCTGGTACAAGGATTAACAGGCACAAATTAGCCATGGTTATGCGTGAAGAGGAAAATCAAGACCATTAGAACAGTGAGAGCCTATAAGGGTAAAAAGGGAACATTTGTTTCTAGATCATGAAACAGAAACAGCAGTGCCGCTTTGCCCAGATCAGGTTCTCAATTTTTATTTCTGCAGTGAGTATGCATTTCCCTTAACATCAATAACACCATTCTTCACTAACAGATTACTTTGCTAAAACCTGTCTGGGCTGCAGAAATTAAGCATCATTTCTCTTTTCACAGAGCTTACATTTGCTGTTCCCTGACTACCCTCCAGTTTCTGTGTTTATGCTCTTTTTCACTGTGCTAGTTCACCCTTTTAGAGTTTCTCTCTGCTTCCTCATATGCCTTTCTCTTTTTTCTGCATGATAATTTTAGTCATCTTCATAGAATTAATTCTATTATTATTTTCTTTTTTTTTTTCTTGTCTTTATTTTTAGCCAAACCTTGCACCAAAGCAGTTGAAACACCATTTCTTGCTTGAAAATGTGACTCTGTTGCAGGATTCTCTATCATCATCTTATACAGCAGCCTTAAAATTTACAAACATAAATAAGACTGCAACAGGCAGGCACAATGCATATAACTTCCCAGACTGATACAAGCCTAAATGGTATTATTTTTTTTTCTCTATTATCCTAATTATCTAATTATAGCAGTGACTCAACATTCAATTTATTTGACTACCAAAAAATGCTCTGAAACCTTTCTTCTTCAAGTATGCTAGCCCATGTAGAGTTAACAAAACCCAAAAATCCAATCCCCCTTAGATCCAACCTAGAGCAACCAAACCCTTGTTTGGTCTCAGTAATTTCTGATACTTGCTTAAAAACAAGAGATGTATGGTCAACCATCTCTTCAAACTTGCTCTTGACAGGGCAGAATTCTTCAAGATTAGTTGTTTAACCCTTTTATCCTGATTTTTTTTTTTTCTGTCAAACCATTTTAAAAAGCTGACTTTCAAATAGTCTATTATCATTACTGCTATTTTGGGGCAAGACAGTTGTTTGGTGCAGTCAAAGGCTGGGTCAGCTCCTGGGCTGTGTGAGCAGAAGTTGCTGAAAATCAGCCATAAACTGTTCAGTTTTTCAGAGTGAAGTCAGAGTGTTAAACTCAGTGATATCAGATACAACCTCTATCTTTATTTAAAACTAGTATGTGAATTTATGCAAACCCAGATAAGGACAATTTTTTTCGCTTTGCAGGGATTAGATGGCCAGAGAGGAACTGCATGCTTGCTGTTAACACATCATGAGTTACAAACAGTTAATAACTCAGCCCCTGTCAGACCAAGGTCTCCTCTCAGAAGAGCAATGGGGACATAGATATTTCCCTTCAGAAAGAGTTTTCATATCTGGTTTTGTTCCAGGTAAGCATGAAATGCTAATCTTTCTAAATGTTCCACATAAATAAAGTGGTAAGTTTGAGACAGCTAAACAGCGGTTTGATTTTACATCTACAATGTTAACACTCTTAATAAATGCAAATGCAGTACTGAAGCAGTTATCACAATTGGATTAAATTTTCTAAGTGCTTTGGAAATTTTGCTGAAACAAAAATGGAGGAGTATCTTTTGGAATATGTGTAGCATTTAATTCCAATACTCTACTCCATGCTCTATTTTCACAAGAGCTGAAATAAAATTCGAAGGATTTTGTAGACTTACATAACTACAAAATTAACTAAATATCTTTATTTAAATGAAACAATTAAAAAAATCTTAGTTTGATCACATGGCTTTCAGTTTTACCGCACCTAATTGTTTCCCTGTCAGTCAGTGAACCTCCCAAATCCATTATTTACTCAGCTCTTTCCCTGCAATGACCTTTCATGGTGATGTATGGAAAAATTAGAAATGAGGCTACCTCTAGCCTTCTTCAGTGGGAAGAACACACCCAAAAACTTCAAGATCCTAAAGTCAAAGGAAGGAAAAATGAGCAGAGAAAAAAGAAAACTAACCACCACCATCAACAACTAAAAATACAGAAGCATGCCAGTTTACCATCAGGCTGCAAAACCTGCTACTACAGTTTTCAGCCAAAAAAGATATTGTGTGCTATTGCTATCATTTTTTTTTTTGTGATATTAAGTCTTCAGGGCAGGATACCCATGAAAAGAATTGGGTGACCTCTGTGCATTGTCCTTGCTGCTGCTGCTGCTGCTGCTGGTGGGGTTGGAGATGGTGGCGCAGCCCATCACGATGTGGATGGAAGAGGACTTAGGAAATTTGTGGGTTTTGGCCAAAGTCCAGGCCAAAGGAGGAAAGTAGACCAAACAGGACTGAAATGTAACCTGTAATTTACACAGTTTCAGTGCCATGAAGGCACGTGAGTGTCTAATGTTTTGCTTTTCCTTGTTTGCTTCCTCTTTTTTCTACTTTATTTATTTGCTTCTACGCTGGAATTACTATTTTTTTGACAGCTCAAGGCAATTTCCAAAAGGAAAAATAAAGAATAATATAGGGTAAAATTTGTAAAGAAATAATCAAATAATCATGAAAATGTTTTGTCTCACAAGCAGAAGGCATTTTGTTTAGTGGAAATCCCGTAAACATTCATCAGTTTTGAGGTTTATTGTGTTTGACTTTTTTTTTCTTAAGTTTTAAAGCTGTAGACCTTTTGTAGATCTCTGAACCCTAATCCTAAGGGTACTTAAAGGCTGAGGTTGAGGACCCCAGCATTGTGGGTGGCCCAGATGAGGAGGGAGTGATGTAGATGCAAATGTTGCATTCCCCTTGGTATGCCTTTTTCAGCCCCAGTGTCCCTGGAAGTGTAGGCCTGTGGAACCCTGAACCCGAACCCCAATGGCAGCTGGGGGCCAAGACTCAGGTCCCAAACACCATGGCTGGCCCAGGCGAGAAAGTTGTGGAGGGAGCAGTGTTGGTGCAACTTCCCCCTTAGTGGTCACCATGTAAATCTGAGAGGTACTACCCCTAAAACATAAATCCTAATAAAAACTGAAATAAACAGTAGATGTTTCTAAATATAATAGACAAAGGTTGTTACCTGTAAGGAAAAAATCATTAAGAAGACCAGAGAGAGCTGTGTTTACAGAGATAAAGTTTTGATGTGCTGAACAATTTAGTTATTATTAACAACCATAAAATAGTTCGGGTTGGAAGGAGCATTTAAACATCATCTAGTCCAACATCCCTGCCATGGGCAGGGACACCTCCCGCTTGATCAGGTAGCTCAAACATCCATTCAACCCGGCCTTAAACAATTCCAGAGTTGAGGCATCTACCACCTCTCTGGGCAACGTGTGCCAATGTATTGCTACCCTCATAGTAGATAATTCTTTCCTTATGTCCAATATAAATCTACCCTCTTTAAAACCATCACTATAGGCCCTGCTAAAAATTTGTCCTCATTTTTCTTATAAGCCCCTTTCAGGTACAGAAAGGCCACAGTAAGGTCTGCCCAGACCGTTTTCTTCTCCAGGCTGAACAGCCCCAACTCTCTCAGCCTGTTTTCATAGGAGGTGCTCCATTCCTGTGATCACCTTCATGATCCCCCTGTGGACACACTCCAACACGTTCATGTCTTTCTTGTTCTGATGACCCAGAGCTGGATGCAGAACTCCAGGTGGGATTTTCCCCAGAGCAGAGCAGAGTGGCAGAACCTCCTCCCTCAACCTGCTGCCCACAATTCTTGTGATGCAGCCCAGGATATGTTTGGCTTTCTGGGCTGTGAGTGCACATGGCTGACTCATGTGCAGCTCTTCACCCCCAGTACCCAAGCCCTTCTCCCCAGGACTGCTCTCAATCTCTTCATCCCCCAGTGTGTATTGCCATTGGAAATTGCCCTGACCCACGTGCAGCACCTTGCATTTGGCCTTGTTGAACTTCTTGAGGTTAATTATCTTCTTTCATAGTGCTAAAAATAGATGCCTAATTCCTGGAGCCTTTAGTTACACTGGAAGGAAGCAAAAGCTCCTCTGAATAAAGGTCCTAAGACATATGTTTCCAAGCTCTGCTCTTCCAGATGGATGATATCATAATATTATAAATCAGAAGAAAAAAATGGTTTACGTAGATACTCAGTTGGTAAAATCTGTTGACAAAGATTCATAACTATTAACATGTCCTCTCTTTTGGCTTTTGGGTTTCCTGTGATTTTGTTTTATGTTGTGTTACAAAATTATTGAGACAAAATATTTCTGCTTGTAAGTAATTCCCAGCTAATGTTAATTTGGGTTCATGAACTAAACAAAATTTAAGGCCATTTTGGTTACCAGAGCTACCAGACTTGTTCGCAAATGCACAATTAGGCCTGAAGTACGAATTCAACAGAGACCAGCTGGCCACAGTTCAACCTTGTGAAATTGTTTTGTAGATAAGAGATTTTACCCAAGAATGATTTTACCCAAGAATATCAGAGAAAGTGGTATAAAACCTCAGAAAAAAAGTCCAGTCAGGAACTCCATCACATGTTGGAAAAATGCTGATTTAGTGAATTTTCATGGCTGCTTTCACCAGGACCTGTAGCTTTTGCTAATGGGTTTCCTGTTCAAACACTGGTTGTGTTAAGAAAGGTTTAATGATAGAAATGAGTTAATGCTGTGACTTCAGAAAACCTGACCTGATGACAGTCCCCTTCCCAGTGGATGCAATTAAGTTATAACTAGGGTAATGTCTAGCTTGTTTACTGGCTTATAATGGAGTTTACTGATAGCAGCAAACATAGAGCAACATTTATATTGGTGCTAGTTGTAGCAAAAATAAAGCTTAACAGGGAAGGGAATATACCAGTGCTCATTTGAGTGGTAGTAGATTTATTTTCTCAGTGATTTCAGATTATTTTAGTTAAAGTTAAGGCAATTTTTTCCCTGTTTATCTCCTTACAGAGGAGGCTTTCTGTATTAAGAACTAAATGGCAAGTCACTACTTCTGTCTCCCTGTAGTTGGAGTTAGTCTTTCTATTGCCATAGAGAGCATAACCTCCTAATTTGGGTGCCTCACTGCGACATCTAAAGTACTGTTACATTAGTGTGAGTCAAAAAGACACAGATTAAGTCTGAGCAGTTTGCATATCATTCAGCAAATATATCCTGGGATCACATATTGAACCATGAAGATCAAACAAATGGCGAACAGACAGTTCCTCTATAAGCTCTTCCATACTGTACATGTAATATTTCCTACAAGCTCTTGCCCACTGTTGTGACAGAGTGAACAAAATTTACTATAAGGCAAATTTGTGGTGTAGAGGTATTAGGGATAGTCATGGGAAGGAGAAAACACACAATGGGGACTGAATTAAGGCTGCAGAAGTAGCTTTTAAATTCTTGACTCTGTAACCTTTGTAACCTTAATCATGTTATTTTAATGCATACTAGATTTTATTTGTTTAATGCCTCAGAGTAGCTACATTTGGAATGAACTCCATCACCTCCACTGAAGGAAGAAACTCAATAGGTCCTGACCCAGCATGGCCTGTTGTGATCAGCCTCTGTAAGGTCATAAGCATCAGCCTTAGCCCTGAGAGCTGATGACAGAGTGCAAAAAAATTCTGTCCTCAGTTTCATGAAAGCCTAATTGCTCACTTTGTCATGTTGATCTTGTAACATGTCTCCTGCTCCTACTGCTTCTCAGTAATTTTCTGCATAGAAATACCCTCTGTGCGCTGTCAACATTCACTCTATGACATGGTGAAACTACTGTACAGGCTATTTCTGTTAGATTTCACTAGGGAATGTTATTTCTCCCTGGAGCTGCTCCCATCAGCTTCATGCTATTTCTATCTCTGAAGAAACAATTCTAAGCAGCACCCTTTCTAATGGTATCAGTCCTTCCCCTCCTTCTTCTCAGAGCTGGCAGTCATAGTTGACCATGTGCCAGATTAAAATTTAAGAGGGTTACTATCCAAAGTGTTTGATATATTCTAATGCTTCAAGATCCTTTCACTGTAATGTCATCCTATACTTCAGCAATGCATTGCCCAGCTCCTGAGTTCCCCAAACCCAATGCACTTGTGTTAGGGCAGCTCTGTCAATTATAATATCAGTCTGCAGCTTGCTACTATGACTCTGTGATCTTGGGTGTCCTGGGTGCGTACAGCAATGGCTTAACAAGCTGTCTCTTTTCAGTCCTGTAGGCCATTTGCTTGGATACAGAGAGGGGAGGGGTGATGTGGAGGACAACATTAACCTTCTCTGTGCCTTGGATTGTCCTGAACTCTAAGTCTGAATCTAAAGAGCAGCATTGGATTTTTGTGATCTTCTCACCATTGCTTTGAAGGGCATTTTACTTAATTAGAAAAATGCACCCAAATTATGTCCGTATCACTGGCATCATATGTTACCCTCGGTTGCCCCACAGAAAAGAAACATCATTAAACATAAACTCTGCTCACAAATGCTATCCTGTCACCAGTTATTTCATGCAATGTTACCTTCCTTTCCTCCCTGTTTACCTAATGAATTGGTGCTGTTACTCCTACTACTTTTGTGCTGTTTGACTTACCACAATATGTTCACTCACTTTAGATCTGATGATAATGATCTTTTGTGGTGTTATTAATTATTGCTGAGATTCAGATGTTTGTGTTTCAGAAATAAAAAGGTGTTTTCTTTGTATTTTTTATCATTCAAAAACACAGGCTTCTTTTGCAAAAGGAGGTAAAAAAATGTTACATTTTAAAGGATTAATGTTTAAATTAGCATAGAACTACAGCAAAAATAAGGAGGGTGAAAAAATATTATTTGACAAACAGTTTCCATTTTTTAAAAGTGTGTTTTCATAGTTCTGACTATGAAATGCAACTTGTATAATATTGAGGACATTCAAGCAGATAGATTGCAGAACCTGTAACAGGAGGAAAACATCTAGGCAGATGGAAGAGGATGTCTAGACAGAGTTGTACATACTTAATGCTGAAAAGTAACTTCACTGCTCACTGATACCTGCTGCTGTAATTCCTGTGTATGATGCACTGTGCTATGCTAGTATGTTAGGAATTGTAAGCCACCTGTCTGATACAATAGTCACAGTGGGTTTTTTTGGCTGGAAATTTATAATTTATGATCTTCATGGGGTTTTGTGTTCTGCATTTTGTCTCTTTTGCAGGATGAAGTGCCAAAAATGAAGATTTTGGCTGTACAGAAAATGAATTAATTAATTTACTTTTGGGCGACACAGGAAAGCTTTGTTTTTTTCACAATGCCATAAATCCTGGCCTTTAGTGGAACGAGACTTCAGAGATGAGAGCCATAGAAAGCCACCCCCTTCCCAACTTTCTTGTGGAGCAGGGATATGTTGTTTTGGCTGACCACACATTTCTGAATAATTTAATTTTTATTGATTAATTTGATATAATAATATTGATTATTGATAAATTTAGGTCCTTCTGATATTACCTGGGAGTTTTGAATTGCTCTGCAGCAGTTACCAGAACTGCATCATCCCTGATGAGTCGCTTTCTTTCACTGACCCAAGCATTAAACAAGATGCCTTTTGTATACAAGGCTGCACCAGAATATATATATTAACAACTTTATGCTGAAAACAGTACCCTCAGAACATAAAAGAATCAAAACTGCAAGGACCAGAGGGAACGGTGTGAAGTTTAGGTTGGATATTAGGAAAAGGTTTTTCAACCAGTTGTTGTTTGGGCACCAGAACAGGCTCCCTGCAGAAGTGGTCACAGCACCAGCCTGATGGAGTTCAAGAAGCATTTGGACAGTGCTCTCAGAACAGGGTGTGACTCTTGGGGATGGAGCTGTGCAGGGCCAGGAGCTGGACACAACGTTCCTTTTGGGTCCCTTCCAACTCAGCATATTCTGTGATTCTGTGATTAATTGAGCAACCGAAACACCCGCCTCTGTTTTGTCTACAGAAAAAGTTTAGAGGAGAAAGAGTCTACTAGTCAAATGCACATTTAACCACAAAATCGTTTAGGTAATTCAGCTTTGATCCACCAGCGGTGCTGAGAAACATAGGGACATTTTTTTATTTCACCCAATGGAAATAAAAATATTTTCTTTACAAAAAGATCCTATAAAACTATGAAACGTCAAAATTTCAACTATTGTTTTATTTCAAAGCATAAAATTAAGGTTGGAAAAGGAACCCTATTAATTTTACACATGTTGAATAGAAAATATTTTAAAAACTAGAAGCGTAAATTTCTATATTGGGGCTGAAAGACATAAGTTCTGTGCAGATACCTATCAATATTTGGCCTATCTGAAGCTGTAATTTTTGAGAATTAGATATTTATTGATTTTTTTTTAAATTCAATCTCCTACAGCATAAATTTTACATGGGCTGGAAGCTTAAGTACCTTTGAAAATGTGACAGTAACCAGCAGAAATGGTCTTTTTAGAGGAGTAAAAGATTGAATTTCTTTTTAATCTTCAAATGAGAAAAAAAAAAAATCAACTTCAGTGTTTCTACTTGTAAGGATTCCATGGGCATCCAGTTTTTTAGTCATGGCCTGTGATTTGTGCATTTACATTATCATTACAGATGAATCAATAAACTTCTGAGTACACTATGATTACACCTATCTAAGTGGTAATCCAAATGTTTAAATGTTTAGAACTTACATGTTTCACCTTTCTGATTTTATCATTTTCAGTTTGTCTCCTTGCAAGAGATGCAAGCACTGGCTTTTCCATGAGATGAAAGAATGGAACTTCAGAGCCCAGGCAACAAGTATCTCTGAAAGAGAAAGGGAGAACAGTCAATATTATTGAGGTCTCTGACAGCAATCCCCATCCAGCTCTTCCCAGAAGAGCATTTTTCAACAGTGTCTGAGAAAATGCTCTGTGTGCTGCATGTTTTACCACACAGAAATACAACGGTGAGAGTCTGCAGGAGAGTAATGCTTCAGTGTTGAACTGGACCCTGGGTTTTCCATTTTCATCAATAAAAGCAATCAGCTGGGGAGATGAAGGCCTCTGTAGAGCTTTGTTTTGTCCCTCCAAACCAGCTCACGTGTGGTGTGAGCCAGAGAAGCTAGAACTGGAAAGATATGTACACACTAAGTTGGCCTTGAGAAAATGGATTTATCATAGAAATATATGCATATCCAGGCACAGTAATTTTCAGAAAAACCTGGTGTTTTGGAGACTGGAAGTTCTAGTATTCGTAGAGTTCTTTTCAATAATGGTTTTGGAACAAACTTCTGGATGAATCCTTTCTTCCATAAAACCTCAGGAGAATTTTCTTTCATAAAACCTACAGGAGAGTTCCCCAGCCTCCCTGGTTTCCCAGACAGGGAATTGCAAGGAAAAGACCCTCTACTCAGGTATGATAACCAGGATACTTTTAAACATGAAAGTTCCTAAAACAAGTATTAATGTGAATAACATTTTACAGATATTTTAAATCGAGGATGACATATTTTTACTTTTGTGCTATTGCTATAATTTGTCAGAGTTTTTTTCACTTTTTCATTAACTAATTTAGAGAGGTGTTGAAAGCTTTTTGTAAAAGAAACGCACGTCATATCACTTGAATGACAATACTGAATTTCTTCCAGGATTTAATATAATGGCTGCGTTTAGCACTCTGTTCATTATCTGAATAGATAACAAGCTTGCCCTTCAGCCATCACAGCTCTTGCATATTTGAAACACACATGTTGAAGCTTGAAAGATATCTCAGAATATCCATAATGAGTAAAAAGCCTGATCGAAGAAGTGGGTGGTATCCTATTCACTGAGGTGTTACAGGCACATAATCAATAGGGCATGGAGGAAGGAGATCATTTTTATTTCCTAAATTGTCTTGTTCATTTATATGTGAAACAGACATTCATTAGCATTTAAATACTTTTTGACATTTAAGACACTCCCCTGTTTTTTATGAGATTTTGACACAATTTCATTGAATATCTTTTTATAACTTGATTTAGAAAATTATTTTAACAATTTCTACATATTCTGTCAGCCGTGGGTGAACTGTCAAGATGCTTGCTTTTACTTAAATTCTCAAATGTACACATTTACAAGGAGCTTAAGCCCTGATTTGGGCCTGAACAAGGCATTTGCTGTCACATTTTTTGAGGCAGTTGAGGAACCCTCCAGAGAAGATGGTCTAAAATTTCCCCTAATAGTGGCTGCTGCAAACAACATCCAATACCAAAAAGGAAAGCAGAAAAAAAAATGTAAGAAATTATTATACTGTGTCTGCCTTACAGGCTGGAAGCTGAAGGGAGGGTTTCAGCTCCCCAGAGGTCAGGAGGGGGAGCCTGCCGTAGACTACTTGAATGTTAAAACTTCTATTTCTAGTTATTACACTCTTTATGCTGATTTAAATTTTACTGAGAGACCTGTCACCAATAACAGAAAGCAATTAAAGTCATGGAAAGGAATATGACAGGTTGAATCTTTTAATCTAGATTGCATCTTATATTTTGGACATGATCTTTATTTGAAAATAATGTTCTTCAAAGAAAGAGCTTCCCTGGGTGTCAGACTAGCACCTGAGCAGAAGTATTGCTGTGCCAGGTACAGTTTACTTCTGGGTTTCTGAAGGACTGAGAAATGTTCAACAATTTTAATGATGGTCTGGTACTCCTTCATTTTATTTCAGCCTGATGAATTGCAGACTTCTTACAAGCACAAGTATCTACTTAAACCTCTATTTGCACACACCTGAAGGTTTCTGCCAGGGTTGGCCCAAGACACCCCATGCTTGGTTTACAAAGGTCTGTTATCGCTTCTCCGTGTTTAGGATCTGCTGTCTTGTGTGTAGGGGGAGCAAAAATAACTAAGAGGAACATATTCTTTTGTTTTATAAGGAAGGACAAAGGAAAGAGCCATGGCATAATAGACCTTGAAATACATTGGCTGCAGCATCTCTTGAGAGAGACTTCAGCATGTTTCCTCTAATCAGCAACCCACTTCTCTCCCTCTGCCTCACTACAGCTGTATGAATAAAGGATTCGTTTTCTCCTAGAAGTTCTGGAAGCGAGAAAAACAAAGCATCTTTTGGGGCAAGCCAAGATTTATTTTAGTTTCTCAGTGAATCAAGGGGGTTTTTTTTTAAAAAAAAAACACTCTAGCTTAAACAAAACATTGCTTTTGACAAGGAATAAAACTTGCTGGGTTTTTTTTTTTTTTAAAGAGGAGAAGGCTTGAAAACAAAAATATCATAATGAAAAGCATTTTGAATATAAAAAAATTGAAAAACCAGTGGCTGATTTTTTATATTTCTAATCTCAGACCTATATGATTTTTTTTCAGTTGCATTTTAATGCCGTTAAGTAATTTGAGAAATCAGTTCAACTTTTGGAAATGTTTTTAATGTTCCCACAACTGTAGTTTTCTTTAAAAGTAATCCAATTTATCAGCCACTGGTTGCATTTACTCCTGCTCTACTCACCTGTACTTCTGTAGACATTGTTTCTGACTAATCCAGTAACTGAAATTATCTGCTCAAGAAAGCCCCCCTCTTCCACCTCTTTTTTTTTTTTAAAAGGAAAAAAAAATCCCAAATCCTTTTGTTTTCAGTGCTTCGAAGAAAACCATGAAGTCTCTGCTCTAGAACAATAGGGAACTTTTGGTCCATCTTCTGCCCTTTTGCCTCCAGTAACTGACAGTTTTTGATATGGAAGTTCCTGTAGAATCTTGGTGGATTTCTGCATATGACCCTCCCTTCCTCACAGCATTCCAGCACCAGCTGCCTACTGAGCAGAGTGGGATTATCAAAGTGGGCAGCCAAATTCTCTTAACTCATTTTAAATCCCCAGTATGAGAACCCAAATATAATGTAGGACAGTGTAAATATATACATTTTTAATAGCATTTCAAATTCAATTAGGAAAAAACAAAAAGTGAAGGACTGAATTCTTCTTGATTCTCCATAAATGAAGACTACCCAATACTTGCTTCCAAGCCCATTTACTAGGATTTGCTTGTTTCCTGAGGTTCAAATACAGCCTGCCTTGCCTATTTTCTTCAGGTGTGGATATGTGAAAGCTAGCATAGGCTTTTCTATCATCCTTATTAGTCTTATATGAAGCAGCTGCTGCCTCTTTCTGAGCAGCAAGCAGGTTGCCAGACAGCCTGAGGGGCTACCATCTGACATCCATATTTTGTTCTCAATAGGTCTGTGACTCATGCTTTCAGGGGAATATAGTAGTAGGTAGGTTTTGTCTCCTTTTGTGCTGATGATAGATGCAGTTTCATTTTCTACTGCAACTGGGCAACCAGTATAGCTGTATTTCTTTTTTAAACAATTCACCCAAAAAAAAAAAGCATTTAGTGGATCTGTTTCATTTACTGGTATTATATACTCATGAAACACTACAAAATAAAATTTCTCTTTAGTACCTTAAAATGAAATCAAATACAGCTAGTTTAATTTGGGAATAAGGAAAAACTAATATGAATGGTCTTCCTGGTGAAGACCCTCAGTGGTTTTTAACGTAGTGCCTCATGATAAGACCCTGCTGGCTGGGGAGAAAAGGTCATTATTATTTGTAGTGTAGTTGTGCCCACATGTCTCAATGTGAATGTACTAGACCTAGGGAGGATGCTGTGAATATGTTGGTCTCCCAGACAGTTTTCAGCCTCAGCAGGAAAAGTGTGGTGGGAAGCAGGGTAGAAGGGTGAAGGGATGTGCTAAGGGACAGTCAGCAAAGCCAAGGATAATGTAGCGGGTTCAGTTTGTAAACCGGGCAGAAACACCAATTAAGTGTAGTGGCTTGGTTCAAAATATCCATTACCTACTTATTTTTCTTCTGTGAGACAAGAATTAGGAGAAAGCAAAGCACGCAGAAAAATTAAACAGTTGCAGTACAAAGAAAGAGTTTTATTACTATTAGAATTAAAACTAAAGAGAAATAACAAGAAATTAAAGCAAACCCCCTCCCTCTTTCCAGCACCTTCCTCCTTTTACCCAACTCACGCAAAGGGTAACAGAACATGGGATGTTAGTCAGTGTTGCAGTTCTTGAAAAGGCTCTTTCATATGCTTAAGGAAAAAAGGGTTTTCTCCAGTTCCACATGATTCCCAAACTGCCACCAACAGCAGACCCGCCCGGAAAGAAACAATCTGCTGTGGTGTAAAACATCTCTTCCATGAAAAATCTCACAGTTCCTTCACACTGCCAAACATAGGCTATCACATGGGGTTATTAATCTTTTTAAGGATGAGTTACTTTGGCCTGAACACAAAGGCTTTTTTTTCGCCACAGGTCTCTAAAAATGCTTTTATGTAGCCTGGCATAAGCACTCTTCGCAATTTTTATGGGCCACATATGAATTTTTTATCTCTCCACGTAGTTCAAATGGATTAAAGAGACAGTTTGTGGTATTACAGTTTCTTACTATGGCATGCAAGAAGCTTTTTTAAGCTATGCGCGAGAATCGCGGCACCGCCCTCTTTTCTCCCATTCAGCTCCGTCTCACGTGGCTCACTTTCTCTTTCTCTCTGACTCTGAAGCCGCCATGTTGCAGAGTGTCCTTGTTCAGGCTTGTTCAGGTGGAGAAAGCCTTACTCCCTTTGTGCTGCTGGCTGCATGGTATCTTCTTCAGTTCAGCACAAAGTGTACTGGCTGCAGACAGGAGGCTACGCTGGCTCCTATTGGCTCCGCCGGCTCCAGGTGGAGAGGAGAGGGACCCACAGGTCCCAGGAAGCCACACTAGATGGGTTTAGCTGTGCAGCAGTCCATGGCTGGTTTTAGCTGTGTGGCAGTCCATGGCTGTGGTTTAGCTGGTGTGGCAGTCCATGGCTGGTTT
This sequence comes from Corvus cornix cornix, assembly GCF_000738735.6. Lineage (NCBI taxonomy): Eukaryota > Metazoa > Chordata > Aves > Passeriformes > Corvidae > Corvus > Corvus cornix. The sequence goes on along the minus strand of NC_047057.1, from coordinate 9,085,893 downwards.
AGCTCTGTGGCAGTCCATGGCTGTTTAGCCGTGTGGCAGTCCATGGCTGGGTTTAGCTGTGTGGCAGTCCATGGCTGGTTTAGCTGTGTGGCAGTCCATGGCTGGGTTGAGCTGTGTGGCCAGTCCATGGCTGTTTAGCTGTGTGGCCAGTCCATGGCTGGGTTTAGCTGTGTGGCAGTCCATGGGCTGGGTCATTTTAGCTGTGTGGCAGTCCGTGGGCTGGTTTGAGCTGTGTGGCAGTCCATGGCTGGGTTTAGCTGTGTGGCAGTCCATGGCTGGGTTGAGCTGTGTGGCAGTCCATGGCTGGTTTGAGCTGTGTGGCAGTCCATGGCTGGGTTTAGCTGTGTGGCAGTCCATGGCTGGGTTTAGCCGTGTGACAGTCCATGGCTGGTTTAGCTGTGTGGCAGTCCATGGCTGGGTTTAGCTGTGTGGCAGTCCATGGCTGGTTTGAGCTGTGTGGCAGTCCATGGCTGGTTTGAGCTGTGTGGCAGTCCATGGCTGGGTTTAGCTGTGTGGCAGTCCATGGCTGGGTTGAGCTGTGTGGCAGTCCATGGCTGGGTTTAGCTGTGTGGCAGTCCATGGCTGGGTTGAGCTGTGTGGCAGTCCATGGCTGGGTTTAGCTGTGTGGCAGTCCATGGCTGGTTTAGCTGTGTGGCAGTCCGTGGCTGGTTTGAGCTGTGTGGCAGTCCATGGCTGGGTTTAGCCGTGTGGCAGTCCATGGCTGGGTTGAGCTGTGTGGCAGTCCATGGCTGGGTTTAGCTGTGTGGCAGTCCATGGCTGGGTTGAGCTGTGTGGCAGTCCATGGCTGGTTTAGCTGTGTGACAGTCCATGGCTGGGTTTAGCTGTGTGGCAGTCCATAGCTGGGTTTGAGCTGTGTGGCAGTCCATGGCTGGGTTGAGCTGTGTGGCAGTCCATGGCTGGTTTAGCTGTGTGGCAGTCCATGGCTGGTTTAGCTGTGTGGCAGTCCATGGCTGGTTTAGCTGTGTGACAGTCCATGGCTGGGTTTGAGCTGTGTGGCAGTCCATGGCTGGTTTGCTGTGTGGCAGTCCATGGCTGGGTTTAGCTGTGTGGCAGTCCATGGCTGGTTTGCTGTGTGGCAGTCCATGGCTGGGTTTAGCTGTGTGGCAGTCCATGGCTGGGTTTAGCTGTGTGGCAGTCCATGGCTGGTTTGAGCTGTGTGGCAGTCCATGGCTGGGTTTAGCTGTGTGGCAGTCCATGGCTGGTTTAGCTGTGTGGCAGTCCATGGCTGGGTTTAGCTGTGTGGCAGTCCATGGCTGGGTTTAGCTGTGTGGCAGTCCATGGCTGGGTTTAGCTGTGTGGCAGTCCATGGCTGGTTTAGCTGTGTGGCAGTCCATGGCTGGGTTTAGCTGTGTGGCAGTCCATGGCTGGGTTTGCTCTGTGGCAGTCCATGGCTGGGTTTAGCTGTGTGGCAGTCCATGGCTGGTTTAGCTCTGTGGCAGTCCATGGCTGGGTTTAGCTGTGAGCAGTCCATGGCTGGTTTAGCTCTGTGGCAGTCCATGGCTGGTTTAGCTGTGTGGCAGTCCATGGCTGGTTTAGCCGTGTGGCAGTCCATGGCTGGGTTGAGCTGTGCGGCAGTCCATGGCTGGTTTAGCTGTGGCAGTCCATGGCTGGTTTAGCTGTGTGACAGTCCATGGCTGGTTTAGCTGCCTGTGGCTCTGGGACAGTTCCCTCCCCAGCGACCCAGGGTCCGTGCCGTGGCATTGGGAAAGGGAGGTTGGGCAGGAGCCCCAGCCCAGCCCGGCGGGGCCCGGAGGCTCAGAGGCCCCCTCACATTCCGGCACGCGAGCTGGAACGAAAGGCAATTCCCGCCTTTCCGTGCGGTTTAAGTATGTAAATTGTGAGAAGCGTCATTAGTCTAAAAGACTGTCCATCGACTGAGGTTCAACCCACTACAGAAAAGCACCCAGCTTTTGATTCCTCTGCCTCATGTTCACTGCCTGGAGAAATTTTTGAACAAAAAATTAAAATTAAAGCCCTGACAATCTAAAGAAAAGGTAGTTGAGAGAAACCACCAAAATCAAAACTCTGAGAATTGTAAAGATTTTTTTATCAGCTCCTAGCTTTGTACAAGCTCCTAAATTCTTGTCATTACTTCAGATCTAATTTATTCACCTCAGAAATAATTTCTAATTTTAAGAAAATAAAATTCATACCCTTCTCTACTGAATTTTTCACCTCTGACTAAATTATTTCATTTGTTTTCACTTGTTCTCCTGTGTACTTCATACGTTCTTTGGCCTAGAACCTTTGTTGTCTGAATTATAGTATCTATGTATTGTTATAAATTAGCATAAGCAATGTATGTAATGTAAATTTCACTGATTAATTGCTTCTAAACAGTCCTCTTTGGCTAATGAGACATGCACATTGAAACCAAGAATTGGTTTTGACTTCCAATGTACCCAACTCTGTTCATGTGACTGAACTGCTGAGAATTGCACCCAGCTGTGGGACTGCAAATTCAACACTGATATACTGAAAATGAAGCAATAAAGCAGCCTCATCAGTGCATCCCTACTCTAAATTAGTTCAAGAGAAAAAAAAAAACCCTCATAAACAAATCACTGTGAATAATAAAGTACTTCAAAGCATTGACATTTGATTTATTTTTTTTTAATTGTGCTAATTAGAAAACATGAGGAAAACTTGATGATGACTGCTATTTTAATATAAGTTCACAGTCCCACGTCCACCTTGCTTCTGAATGTCTCCCACTCTCCCACTGCGTCAGAAGAATGAGTGGGTTTATTCAGTGTCTTAGTGTAGAAAAATACCCATTTTCTTCTTGTCTCCACATGCCAGCTGAACATTTGCACGAGTAGTTCTTCTGAGCTTTGGTAAAGCAACCATTTAGAATACAGACACTTTACTCCCCATCTCATCATTTTCCTTGAGCAGACACCAATTCTCAGCCCTTTTTTCAACTTACGACTAATAAATATGATTAAAAATATTCAGTGCCTCTTTCTTCACCCTCTCAGCTGTAATTTCCAACATTCTGCTTCACTTCAGACAATGATTTTTAAGGTGAAGTGGGTATAGCATTGTGTAAAGCATCAGAATTTTAAAAGGTGAATGCATAGCTTTCTGCAACAAAAAACTGGAGTTCTTGGTATGTTCTGATTGAAGCTTTCATTTCTTTTTCAGTCCAGCCAAACATAAACTAACATCAATACTAGAAAACTCTCTTTTGGATTCCCTAGAGAATATTTTTATCGTCAGTGTTCAATGAATTCTGTCCAGTAGCTGCATAAATAATTAAATTGTAAAGATCCTAGGTATGCATATAGGATAGGAAGTGCTATGAGATTTCTGATAATCTCTGTTTAGGAAAGGAGGATTAAGGGTCCTCTACTGTGACTATTTCCTAAGAGAATCAAGCTTTCTTAATGACAAGCTCAAAGAGCTGGTAGACTAAAACATAGCTATGGGCTATTAGCTAATAATTATGTTTCTCTGTACACAAGTGAAGTATAAAATATTCCAAATCAAAGATAGTGGAGAGGTCCGTTGATTTTAGTAAAATTTACATGCATCTTAGGATAGTTGGATCTCCAGAACTCCAGTAAACAGCACTGAAACAAACTCTAAAACTGGGAGAAGGGAGGATCAAAATTTTAAAGATTGAAATACAAAAGAAAGTGTAAGCAGAAGTGCAAGCGGTGCAGGAATCAAAGGTTTGACCCCAAATTCTTCAATACATAAATGCTATTTATGATAACCTATTGATGTGCCCTCAGCATCAGAAGTGTGCTCACAGGACTGCATCTAGAAAGGGAAAAATAACAACATATTATCATTTAGATCTCTGCCACAAATGGATTACACACAATTAAATTAAAACTGCAGTTCACGCCTCAGGTTTTCTTTCCCAATTTTTGCTTCCCCTCCATCTTTCAAACTATAACTGATATGAAAATCAATCTGACATAGTGCAGCACATAAAGGAAGGTCCAATGAGTCCAGTTTTCATTATCCTGAGCATTTGCTGTGTGCTATAGATGAAAACCCTGGGAGTCTGTAATATATGGTACTTGGCTGGTGGTTTTTGGGAAACACTTTATACGTTATTAAACTCTTCATAACATTTACAGTAGTTCAGCTTCTGAAAGAAAATGAGTAAGTCTTGTAATGCCCTGAAAATGAGTAAAAATGAAAAGTGAAAAGACAAAAGCAGCAGCTGTGATCGCTGGGTTGCTGGGCACTCCCTGAAGCATGGCATGCAGGCATGCCAGAAAAGGCTCTTTTTCTTCTGGATAGTTGACATGTAGTCTGCACTGGAAAAGAACGAGGCAGGGTGACGCGAGCTGGCTCGATAGGTCGAGCTCTGGCGTGCCCTCGGACAGAGGGAACGCAGCATCACCTCCACGACGTCCTAAGGGAACGCCTTTGGTGGCAAAGCAGGGCACAAGCTGGACGCGTGTGCTGCTTCCTCCTCATAGGAGGCATGACAGGCAGCCGATGTCTGGGCTTGCATCAACCAGGCAAAGGAACAGAGAGGGGCCTCTGGTGTGGGTTCCAAAAGGTTTATTGCCAGAGGGTCCAGGGACCAGAAGGACCCTGAGGAGGGTTGTGCATGCCATTTATAGAGGGGTGGAACAAGGCAGGGAAAAGGGAAGCAACCAATGGGGTACAACCAAGGGGGGGTTACAATTTAACAAAAACCAATAAGGGAGACAGGGAGGCCGGAGTCACAGCAGGGAACCAATAAACAATCGAGTCAGAGAGAACTTTCCAGAACAGGGGGAGGTAACTTGTGCCTGAGAGCCACCCAGGGGGATGCGGCTTAGACCTCTGAGCCGTCCCATGATCCGCCCTCCGACCCACTGTCTTGGGCAGGGAAATCCACCCAATGGATGGCCCTGGCTTGAGTGGCATTTAACAATCTCAGCTCATGAGTGGGCTGAGCCATCCCACCAGCAGGGATCTGAGCTGAGATTTATCCTGTTGTGTGTCCAGCTAACACAATGTATGAACAGCTTCTGACTGAGCAGCAATTCTTGGGATCATTCTGCAGTTTTGAAGAAGTATTCTATGCATGTCCAGGCAGCCACTTAATTGTACTTATAGTTCGCATAAGATGCTTCCCTCAACTCCCCACAGTAATCAGAAGAATTAAATTATGGAATCCAAAGACTTTTCATATTTTTCATCCATCTTAGCTGTACATAAAGAGGGGCTTTATTAAGATAATAGGTAAGGCTAAAAGTGTACCACCTCGCAGGACAGTGTTACTGTCGCTGCTCAGCACAATGCTTGGTGCTATAAACTGAAAGATTATCAATGAGAAAAAGAGAACAGTTAATGCAAATGTCCTTACAGCTTAAGTGGCAGCAACTTCAGATTAGCGCCTTTTTTTTCAGTAGGGTAGGTGCCTTCTGAATATATACATAGGCATATAAATACATTCATTACATTGTTATAATGATATTCTGTGACAGTTTGTTTGTCTGGAAGCGCAGAACAGAGTATTTTAAATGCTCATTAAAGAGGAGATATGACAGCTCTACCTGTTGCCTGGTAGTTAGAGCACTGTTCCTGCACTGGGAAGCCTTGGTTTGAACAAAGCAGATAGACAATTGTTATGAAATTCTGAGACAGGTTCCCTAACCACCCTTCATCAGGCTGTGCAGCAGAGCAAAACAGGTCTCTTTGAAATACTCCTAGGTATAAAATACAAAAATATTCACTGACAAAGAGCAAAAGAGAATGACCCCATAACTTTTTCTTTGAACACAAACATGAGAAAATATTTTCTCTGGAGTTCCATCTCCATTGCCAGTTGATACAACTACATCTGAAGCTGCCCACCCTGTGCCATTGCCCAATTACACAGAGACTAGGAATTTCAGTATCCTCATTCAGACAAAGGAATGGAATCTTTAATTTCTGCAATTAATACCTTAACTACTGTCCTTTTCAACAAAATAGGAAGTTTCATCACCATCTCTCTTATGTCTTTTCAAAATACTCAACCAAAACTTTTTTAATTTAATCAAGGGAAATGTGTAACTTGACAAAACTGTGTTTTTCTATTTGCTTTTCTTATATGGAGAAGATTGGTCTCTGTTTCTCTCTGTCATTGTGAAATCTCAGGTCAGACTGAACTTAAGTTCTTCTGATTTCTCTTAGTCAGATGGGATTTGGAGCAAAGTGAGCTGTTTATCTATTTCCCAAGACCATTTTCAGATCTTGTAATCTGAGAGAATGTGGTGGAGAGTATTGTAAATTTGTGATGACAATAAGAATCAATATAATCTACAGAATGACTGCAGCAATCCCCAGTAGGGAGAGCAACTTCAGTTTGACAGGAACAGATCTGGAGGGATTGTTTTGACTCAGAAATGAGGGTGTTGGGAAGCCTTTGGCTATTGCATGCAGAAATCTCAAGTTCCTGTTCAGAAGACTTGACTGTCCTAGTGGAGCCACTCTTTGATTTATTTTATCTGTCAGTATTTGAAATTACCTGTTTATCTCTTCAGTGTGTAATGGTGCTTTGTGTGTCCTGTGTTTGGTTCTTTGGTTTTCTTGATTGTAGGCAGGAGGGTTGCATGGACACATACGGATTGTGGAACAACTGCACTTATGCTCAGTAAGAACTCTGTTTGATGAATGGGCTTCTTGATTGCTGGATTTATTGTTTCATGACTGGACACAATATTTTGTTTTGGGGGACTACCAATCCTAACTTTCCTTTGAAGGAGAGGGAAGCAGCAGCACTTGTAGCTACTCTGATTCTCCAGGGAGTCTGCTATCAGATATGGTTTAAGGAAGTTCTTTATGTTATTTTCATTTATTCCCAGACACATAAAAAAGGTTAGGGAGTCCTAAATTTGTCATAGGATTATGTCCAAAGGAGAACCATTCAACATAAACAGTATTAGCCAGCGTAACTCTTTCTCTGAAGAGATAAACGTCTATAAAGGCACAACAGAAACATGAGTTTCCTCATTTTTGGTGGATTCCAGGGAGAGACTGAGCTGATCTAATGGTAACCCATGTCTGAATCATCCTCCAGTGGCTGCAGAAGTTTTTGTAATCAGAATTCTTGGAAAAAAGATATATTCTTTATCAAAACTTAAAAATTGAGGGTTTTGTTAAAGCTTAGGGCTTTGGGAGATTTTTTAATTTTGTTGGTTGGTTGATTTTGAGAATTTTGGGGGTGGTTTTGCTGTCTGTGATAGAATTATATTCACTGTATGAATATTCCTCTTTTTATCCAGTTATAAAGAAAAAACATTTACCTCCCAAGCTATGCTAGTTGAAATGTGAGGTCATTCTCTCCAGAACAGAGTAAATAAGTATGCAAAACAGAACTCTAAAGCCTCTGAAGTCGCAACTGGACACAAAGTTTTTTTAGAGATGTTTCACCCTCTCTAGACCATACAGTTATTTTTTACTTATCTCTGCCTTGTATTCTGCAGTCAATTCATCTACAGCCCTAGAACTAAAAAGTGAACAAAAGCAGATGCTTTCCTTTCCTACCACCCAGCTTGGCCTAGACAGAGATTTCCTTGTGCATGCAGAAAGGTCAACTTTTACACATACATGGTTCTTATGGTAGTACTAGTTCTATGGTAATACTATTTCTATGCTAAAGTGTAGGTTCCTTTAGGTATTATCATACTGAGAAATAAATAAATATTTTTATTAAATGCAGAGAAATTAATTGTGATTCTGAACCAGCATCCATTTAGGCAACATGTTTGGAAATGTCTGCTCATAGGTACTCCTCTATTACCACCATCTATGTGTACCTTGCAAGCACTAATGAACACTGAAATTAGTCTCCCTAAGTTATAGGACCTCTGAGCTGTCTGCAACGTTTTTGACACCTTCACCCTAATTTCATTTGCTGGTTATAGGTTTTTGAACCAATATTTTCTTTTCTTTCTCTGCCCCAATAAGCGACCTCAAATCCTTGTTCGAGACTTCTTTAATTAAGCTGGGATTCCAAATACAATGTCTGCTCTAGTCTCTTCACAAACTGACCTCACAAAATGCTAAATCAGAAGTGGACTCATTAGCATTCAGAACCACCACAGATGAACAAAGGAGGAACATTACAGAAAATAAAAGGAAAAGTATTAAAAGAAGGACATTGTGGGGAGAATGAAGAACATAATTTCTTAAGTGGACTGGAGAGAAGGGGTAGGTGAAGGAGGCCACTTTGTATCAGAACATTTTTTCAGTGATCTGTCATTTGGCAGGTAGAATGAGATTGCCTGTAAAAAAAATTTAATTTTAGCTTGAATGCAAGGACATATTGAGAAGAATATTTAAACAGAATGAAAAACGTACACAAAAATGCATATAGCCGATGCCATAATCTTAATGAACACACAGTGAACTGGTGGATTTTTCTTCATAATGTTGCCAGTGTTTTGAATTTTTTTTTTCCCTAATGGTATATATCTCCTTCTTCCTTAACTTAACAGCTTAGCAAACTTTTACTTCAGCAACTTGCTATAACAGTCCCCATCATTAAAACAGTTAGGTAGCTCTACTTATTATAGCACCTGTGGTGTTCCAAGAAATGTCTGGGACCATAAAAGGAGCCTTGATTTTGGTTACTTGCCTGGTAGAGAAAGAAGTGTGAGAAGTGAATTGACAAAGTTAATACCTCATGATATGAAATGAGTAATTTGATTAATGACTAAAGACTGATTACTGTTGTTTGGCCAGAAGAACATTGCAGGAGTACATTGTACACAAAGTATTCTACTCCAGCTAAGTCAGGGATTGGAATAATTTTAAAAATAAACCAGTCTAGTTGCTAAGATATTCATCAGGGAGGTGACAGGAAGCCTGAATTCCAGATTCCTGCTTGCAGAATTATTTTTACTTTTACCAATGACTGCCTAATATAAAATGTATAAACAGTGATGGGAACATTTACAACAGTTCAGGACTCTCCTGCTGACCTAAAGCTTACAGTAGGCCATCTGCCCAGGGTGGGGCTTTTCTTTTCTTTTCTTTTTCTTCTTTTTTTTTTCCATTCTGTTCCTATGTATCTTACATCCTTTGTTAGTCAGTAGGTTGAATTTCAGCTGGAGGGGTGGAAGGTGAGACACTGGAGCCATATGGTACCTAAGGCATCTTGAGGGATGCAAATTACATGCATTTGGATCTCTTAAGCTGAAGATAGATTGGAGTGTATCTTATCTGTGCAAGATAGATGAAGGTAGATAGGAGGGTTAGTAAGGCACTAACAGATAATACCTAATAGATGTTTTTGGTACCACTGATTCATCCTCCTCCAATTGGATTGAAGGTGTCTCTGTCTGCTACAACTTTTATTCCCTTTTTATGTTTTAGTTAAAACAATTGTAATAAAGCAAACAGGCCAGATCCTATCCTGTCAACCTGTTGTAAAGTAACACAACATGACGTGTGTCCACATGGCAGAATTCTCTTCCCCTCTTTGATCATGGCAATTTCTTCCATACTACTTTTTAGGAACACTGTAAGGGTTATGTCATTGACTGCACTGCTCTTCAGCTGTGGGTTTTTAGCAATCAAATCTACCACTCGTTGCACTCTCATGGCCTCTTGCCATTGCTTTACTGGTAAAGATGTCCCATCAAGGTGGGTTTCGATGGGACCTCCTTCCCTTGCTCTTCATGGTACAGCTATGCTTATGTACTGGTGAACATGAAAGAACTAATGAAACCATTGAAGCAAATGCAAGCTGTCAGATTAGTCTCTTTGTGCATCAGATTGTTCAAAACTCTACCTAAAATAAGGGTAAATATCCTTGAAATTCAGCAGTGTACCTATATTTTTCTTTATGTTATTTATTTCCAAAGTTCTCTAATTTTTTCAGAAAACTAAATTAGGAAAGATTTAGGCTGGACTTGGATATATATATTTAATTTTAAATTTTTTTTGCTATGGATAAATCTCAGGGTGGATGTTTTCTTTAATCCCAGAGGAAGAGCCTCAAGCTACATTTTGCAGTTTGTCTCATGGGCCCAATTATGTAAAGGCCATCAACCCTGTGTTTCAGAGGCTAAAATTACCAGTTGCCAAGCTTGCTCACATGTTCAAAGAAGGCCTGCACATGTGTTTGTGTTAATTTTCAGCTCTCATGAGCACTAATTCAAAGAAGGGCTAAATGAGTCACTGTTAAAGCTATATTCCCTCACCCTTCATATACAGCAGATTGGCTTTACAAATCTGTATCAGGCATTTTAAGTCTCCTCAGTGAGCAAAGCACATGATATCCAATAATAATTGCCTGTGGTGGTCTGATGGACACCAAAAGGGTGTAGGAAAAAGACAAGCATGAAAAGGGAGTTTGAGAGAAAAAGTCCCAGCAGAGTTCTCTACTGATTCAGTCTCCTTGGAGTGACTATAGCTGTCATTATCTCTCCTGTAGAAAATAAGCATTAAAAAAGCCAGCTGGCAATCATTTCTCAGGACCACATTTATAGCACAAGAGAATTTTCTTTCTAAAACACTGTTATTCTTTACTAAAAACATTTTGTATTATTTGTATTAACTTTTGAAAAATCATAGGAAAGTGCCATCATTGCTAATTAAAAAGCAGTTAAAGAGACATTAATGAAACTCCTACACTGGTGTTTTATGCAAAGATTTGATGAGATACTGAGCAGACACAGTTCTCAGATTCATTAGTTGGTCTCTAACAATTCACAATTCAGTTATGCACAATTCAGTTAATGAGCAGAACATACCTGCCATTTTTCCAGATATATCAAGTGATATTTACTCATTTGGGGAAAAGACTACATATTAAATATAGTTATATGAATGGAAAAAGTTATAGATTTTCAATGGACATGAAAGTTAAACACTCTGTTCCTCCCTGACTTAGTTGGCCTCTTGAAGGACTGTATGCACATGCCAGGGAAATTAAACTGTAGAAAAGATTTCATATCTAGAGGACTTTTTTTCCTTTTACCCTTTTTATCTTTTGCAGTTTTGACCAAATGGAGAATAATATTTCATTTCAGAAAAACTCTTCCACTTTGTGTAATATAATTATTATTAGAGAAATAATTTTTTGGAGCAAAGACTGAGAATGTTAGGACTTTACCTTGGAGGCCTAGATCCAGTGAGTAGATAATTATGCATAAAAAGCCAGATTCAAAGTAGCACACCTCCAGACCAGTACTCATGGGACTCTTCAAGAAGGTAGAAATCAAATAAAACAAGAATTTGTTCCTGATCTCCCTGGTATTACTTGTTTGCTAAATTGCTACTAAGAACAAATCTCATGTGTCTATCATTTTGTTATCTGTTGTACAAGATGAGATCCAGATCACCTGAATATTTTTTCTCATTGTGTGCTGACTGGAGAGATCTAATTTATGAATTCTGTTGTATTTTCAATACAGCTCTTTGGACTGTCAGTAATTAATAGATCAGTGCATGGCCAAAGGCAGAAACATAGTTCCCCAAAAGGAACAATGTACAATGTTTAGGGATAAACCAAGGGTGGGTCTTATGGATCTCCCACCTCATATTAGCAATTATCATATCAGCTCATTGTCTGGTTCCATTGAGCTAGGCCCCCCGTTTTAAAATTGTGGTGGGACTAGGGGCACCCAAAGATGTTGACATGGCAGTAAATAGCATTCATTAATTAAAAAACCTGAAGCCATTAAGTAAAATTCTGCCCAAAAGAGCAACTATAGTGACATGGACACTGGTACCACTGTTGTAGTGATGCCCAGCCATACCCATGCGGAAATTAATAGAATGTAAAATAAAGTCAGCTGAGGCCGAGATAGCTTTAAACATGTTGCTTCAGTTTCAGCAGGTATCTAACTGGTTTAGAGAGCACCTCATATTCTCTTGTCCTACTGAGCATTAAATCTGAGATGTTGTGCAGCAAGTCTCTATCTTTGAGGCAAGTGAAATGATCTGTGTTTCTACTTGAAGTCACTGTAGCACACACATGCACTTTTTTTCCTTTTTTTTTTTTTTTCTAGCTTGATTAAATGGTATCTGAACAATTCAAAACTCAGCACAGATCAAGAGAAGTAGCATGGCTGAATATATCACAAGCCCTGAAAACACATACATTTGACAATGTAAGGTGTGACTTCAAAGTCCATCTGGTGAATCAGCTCTGGTTTTAGGCTTATTGAACCCTGTTAGCTCTTTTTCTTAGTACTAACCAGAAGTGCATGAAATTAAGTTGCCAAGATTTGTGGCTTAATGAATGGGTTCAAGGTTTTGCCCACACATTCCTGTTGCTGACAGAAATGGGTAAGATTTTCCACAGCAACTGCTAATCTGAAATGCTGCAGATTTTGGTGTGACTGTTTAATATCATAGAATTACAGAGTGGTTTGGATTGAAAGAGACCTTAAAGATCACCCAGTGCTAACTCCGCTGTCATGGGGAGGGATACCTTCCACTAGACCAGGTTGCTCAAAGCCCCATCCAGCTTGGCCTTGAACACTTCCAGGGATGGAGCATCCACAACTCTGGGCAACCTGTTTCACTGTCTTACCATTCTCATAATGAAGATTTTCTTCCTAATAACTAATCTAAACCTACTCTCTTTCCATTTAAAGCAATTACCCCTTGGCCTATCACTCCATGACAAAAGTCCCTACTCATCCCTCTTGTAGCCCCCTTTTAGATACAAGAAGGTGCTATGAGCTCTCCCTGGAGCCTTTCCCAGGCTGAACAGCCCCAAGTCTCTCAGCCTGTCCTCATAGTAAAGGTACTCCAGCCCTCATCTTCATGACCCTCCTCTGGACTCATTTCAACAGGTCCATGTCCCTCTCATACTGGGGAATGGTTACTCTTTACAGAAAGCCCTGAGAACTTGCTTTCTGGTGATTTGCCTTCTTTAAGAAATTATGTGATAGCAACATTTTTTTCCTGCTGTTATTTTCTTTTCCATTAGCAGCTTTTCCATAGGAGATAAAGTTGCCATCACTTTTGTGGTTTGACCTGCACAGCTTTAAAGAGGCATGCATGCTATTAGCTGTGTCTATCAGATGTTTGGATCTCTCTTCTAATACCGGCTAATGGTCAGATAATACCATTGATTACTAAGCAGAGTTGTCCATTGATTTTGCTAGACTGCTGGAAAATCAATAAAATCATGTGGCCCAAATTTCACTGACAATGTCTACACACCATTTTTGGAATATAAGTGACTGTGTAGGGCAGACAGGGTATTTTATGTGCCTGCTCATTGTGAACTGAATAAATGTGAAAGCCATTAGCATTCAAATATGGAAAACAATATAACACATACAGGGGGTTTAATTTGCTTTCTCCTTTTGTCTCTTTTTGTCAGTCACACTGTTGTAAAGTGGGTCCTGAATGCTATTACTCGGGTCCATTTTTTTTTTTTTTTCATTCTCACTAGTATAAATGACTTGTGGATTACATAGAGCAAGGGTTAACTAAGAAGTTTTATTTAAAGTTTTATGCTATTTCTATGTTAGTTTTATAAAGGAGGTAGCATTCTGTAACGTACACCTGCTGTGTCATTCCTATTCCTCTTACGCAGTGATGAGCCCAAAGATCAGCTCCAAAGCATCTGCCTTTTGTTATATGTCCTTGGCATAATTCAACACCTAAAAAGAAAGGGTGGTCCGATACTGAGGGCATTGACTCTCCCATTTTCATAGCCCCAGTTCAGTTCCCTATTTTTGTGTAAGTTTTGCAGTGCCACTAAAACCACGTAGAGCAAAACCTCACAGATGTACCAGACTGGCTCTATCTGAGCTGGTGGTTGGAGGCTGTCAGAGATGTGAATTTGAACCCGGGAAGTTTCATGACATTTTTACAGGTCATGTGTCCTAATTACCCATGGATCTTGCCACGCTTGTATGCCAATGCACAGACAAACACCATCTCAGCACTCTGAGCTTCAGTTTCCATGTGTGGAATTAATAATACCTTGCTATCTGACAGTGCTACTGGGAAGAAAATACATTTAAGACTGTGATATACTCATATACCAAGTTAGTAGGGGTGTTGGAAATCCTTGGAATATTTAGTTATGCTAATTGGTTATTTTAATTATATACATCACTGAATTCAGCATAAGATATAGACAGTCTTAAACCCTTTCCCATGCTGAGTTTAGTCTGGCTTTGTGGTGTAATGAAGACATTAAATTGCATTCTTCTCTTGCATTTTGCTGATGAATAAATGAGTTTTATTAGTGGTGTTTTCAGGGCCCGAATTTCAAGCATCTGCCTTGGGTTTTTTGGGTTTTTTTGGGTTTTTTTTGGGTTTTTTTGGTTTTTTTTTTGGTTTTTTGGTTTTGGGTTTTTTTTTTTTTTTTTTTTTTTTTTTGAGGTGGGTTTTTTTGTTTTTTTAATTTAACTAAAATAATGCTATTTTCTTGCAATTAGAAGATGCTGTGCCAGTGTGGGGTAGGGGTCATTTGAGTAACAGTCTTTTCTTTGCCTCCCAGTGATACAAGGCAGAACTTAGCAGATTGAAGGCCTTTAGATATAGTCTGGCAGTCAGACTTTTGAACTCCCAAAGAAATCCCAAAAAAAGAAGGAGTGTTGTCTGCCTCCTCTAGGCTGTCCTTTCTTCTGTCCCTGGTAGAAAGAACGAGAAGGGTTGAGAGACCCAGAGCAGGAAGTGAGATTCCCTTTTATGCTATCTGTGTAGCACAGGAACACTGTAGATCGAACAGCCTACTAGGAATTAAAAAATGTGGAGTCATTCCTATTTTTCAGACATGCCGAAGCACTGACTATAGATTATTTGTTTTGCTTTCTTTGACCCTGACTTCATAATGATTTCTTTTTGCTTTAGCAGAAAATGCTGGCAGAGCAGAGAAGTCAAATACTGTCTTCCAAGAGAAAATCACTTATGACAAAAGTAAAGATAAACAGAGGTAGGGAGAATAAAAAAAATCTTAGAAAGGAGGTGAGATGAGGTGATGACAGAAGGTGTTTGGAGTAGAGAAGATGGTGCCAGAAATTGTATATTCATCTCCTTTTTCCTTAAGAGAATTTCCATATGTTGCCAAGGACTAGGGTTGGAGCAGAATAACATTTTCTCATGCTCAGCCTAGTGCAAGAAGATAACCATTTAATCACGGGGACTTAGGCAATCTGAAGCCACATCTGCTGCACCCTTTTTTACAGAATTTCAGCTATGAAAACTGTCCTTAGCCTTCACTCAAAAAGTGGTCAAAAGCGACTCAGCACCGAAGATACTGCCACAGCATATGAGAAGTTTTATTTATGGCAGTAAGTGGATACCAAAGGTGATGCAGTGTTCCACACCTTGATGCTAATTTGTCAGTCAATTATTTAAAAATTAGCCTCTAGCAAAATATTTAAAATGTCTGTATCAATGTTGGAGACTTCTTCAGTTTCAGTCTCAGACAATGAATAAGTAAACTTAGCCTGAGGCTCAAAAATGCAACATATTTTCTTAATTTTAAAGTCATTACTGGATGATAATTACTTTGTATGCTCCTGTGTGGATAAGAATTTTAATGCTTCCATCTGGGCAGACATACTTTAATCATCTTTATAGAATCACAGAATTATCAAGGTTGGAAGAGACCTTCAAGATCATCTAATCAATGAAAAATCAATGAAAAAACAGTTGTGAGCCAGGTGGCTGATATGAAAAAAGGCATGGAAGGATTGCTGCACTCCAGGTAGATGCTGGGTGACAGAGATCAAGTCTGAACACAAAAAATGGTATATTCAAGAGTCTACAGTAGTGATCAAAAAAAAAACCCTCACAGAATCACATAATCAGAGAACCATCAAGTTTGGAAGAGACCTTCAAGATCATCTAGTCCAACCATCAACCCAGAACCACCATAATCACCCCTAAAACATATCTCCAAGTGCCACACTCAGACATCTTTTGAACACTTCCAGAGATGGTGACTCCACCACCTCCCTGGGCAACATATTCCAGTGCCTAACCACTCTTTCAGTGAATTCTTTTTCCTAATATTTAATCTGAACCTCTGCTAGCATAATTTAAGGCCATTTCCAGTCATCGTTTCGCTTCAGATGTGGCAGAAGAGGCCAACCCCACCTCACTACAGCCTCCTTTCAGGTAGTTGTAGAGAGCAATGAGGTCCCCCCTGAGATTCCTCTTGTCCAGACTAAACCCCAGATCCCTCAACTGTTCCTCATAGGAAATGTTTTCTAGACCCTTTCCCAGTTCCTTTGCCCTTCTCCAGACATGCTCCAGCATTTCAGTCTCCTTCTTGAATTGAGGTACCCAAAACACAGCACTCAAGGTTCAAATCTTGGATACTTTCATGCAAGGTGTTCCTAAAGACATGCTAATGACTTACATGGCCTATGAGTAAAATGCTTCTAATATTATGGGAAATGATTCTCCATTGGGATAAAGGCAGGTGGGCTCAGGGGTGTGTGGTACATTCCTAAGCAGAACATCCTGGCTAAAGAGCTTTCCCATCTACAGAAAGTGCCTGCATAATGCCTTTGAAACTTATAACCGCAATTTTTTAAAATCCTTAACTATTATAGGATTTTTTTATAAGAGATTGTGCCATTTTTCCAACGGAGAAGCCAACATCAGACAACACTGAATTGCCTTCAGAAATGTCAGTACATTTGGTATAACCTGGAAAAAAAAATCAAAATGAAACCAAGAATATTTCCATTCAAAAGTGTTTCTTTCAGGGAAGGATCAATATGAAAGAAATCATGGTTTTTCTGTCAAAAATAAGTGATATTTCTTCAGCATAGGGACCACTGACAATCAAGGGTACTTGGTTTTATTTGTCTGGTACTATTCAGAAACTGAATGATAGCAAAGCTTTGCAGATAAATATGTGTGATATTTACAGTGGTTGGCTCACCTTATATTTCCTTTATTAGTTTTAAGCTCATATTTGCTGTTGGTTTTTAAGACTGTTATATCCCTTCATCCTTCCTAACATTAAGACATATTCGGTATAAATCATAAATCTATTGCTTGCTTTATTATGAGTTGGTCTCAGAAAGGTAGGTTATTTTTTTTTCTAAGTAAGGAAAAAAAAAGCTTCTGATTGAAGAACTTTGTTTTAAAATAGTGACTCAGTTAAATGATATCATAAGTGAGGACACTTCCTGTAGTAAATAGTCATTATAAATGACATACTCTTTTTTCTCCTTTTGGAAGGTCAGCAAACTCACAGCATTGGAATCAATACCGAAGATGGCATCAACCTGCAAAATATATGGACAGCTTGCTGGAAATATTCTGTGTGCCCCCTTTTCACCTTTCACCAGGACAGTACAGAAGGAAGCTGCAAGCTCACAGATGTGGGTTTTTTTTTCTGCTGCTGTCATGACTATTTTCAGATGTGTTCTTAGATCGTGCATTCCACAGGGGAGCTCCTTTCCTTGTTTAGCACAAAGCTGATCACTTTGCTGCTGTCCTTTTGATTTAGAGAGAAAAATCCCACATCTGATGTACAACTTTGATTTTCTAGTAATTAAAATTGCAGTGTGGGAGCTCATCACTCCTCCTCCAATCCACCCTGCTGAGGTTCAAGGCTACCTTTGGAACATTTCCACCTAGTGATGTGTTAATATTGAAGAGATATCCATGTTGCTGTTTTCATAGTTCCCCCAAATTTGTTAAATGCTTTCTACAAGCAGGTGATTCTTAAAAGCATGAACCATGGCTAAATAGAACACATATTTGTACTGTCTGTTCACCTTTATATGGAAAGTGAGTGGTTTGACTTTTCTGTCTTTCGAGTACCTTTTTTTCTGTCTTTCAAAAGGACAGTGTCATGGGAACTTCTAGTGCTACGAGGATCAATAACAAATTTCCATCTATGTTTTACTTTTTGAGAGGTGAACCATAACATTTAGTTTTTCTCCAATGTTATTTCCACTGTACTGGAATCAGTCCCCATCCAAGTAACAAGAATTTTTTCTCTGGCAAAGGCAGCTATCTGTACTGTACTTATCTGAACAGATATAAGAACAGAGATCAGTAAAGTACTTCTATGAAATGATTCGGAGCTTCAAACAAGACTTTTAATTTTTTTTCTGAAGACAATGCTAGAAGTCTACTGTTTCACGAAATCTAAAATAAATATTTTCTTCCTGCATCTTCACCCAAAATCTCTTGGCAGTTCCACTTTTGCACTTCAGGCCAAAACTAAAATTGACATTAGCTAGAGAGGGGCTGCCAAATATTATTTGCCTCCACATCTTTCCTTTTCTACCTCTGCAGGGTTACTGTCAGTGAGCCAGGAAGGCTGTGGGTCAAACATGAAGCCAAAACATTTGATTCACAAAATTTCTTTCAAGGGACAAGTACTAGAGAAACAGGGACTTGTGATGCTTAGTTAGAAGTGTCCTTTTTGGATGGATACTTATTTTCAGTATTCTATGATTTTCTACATACAAATAACTATTAAAAAGACCCATCCATGAAGGTTCCATCCACGTCTTCAAAACATTACTGTAACAAAAAATGAGAAAAACCCTCTGGTACTCACATTAATATGACATATTTTTCAATATTCTTTCAAAAGTAGATGACTGGAAGTTTAACCTTAAATGAAATACTAATTTTGAAGATTTATATACTCTTGTCTGCGTTGTATGTGTACTTCTATGCTTCTCAGTGTGGAGCAGCTACATCACCATGTCTCGAGAAAAATAAAAGCACCGAATTTTATTAAACGCTCATTTTCTCCAGTGTATCAGCACTGAGTTATTTAGCACAGTCACTTTTCTTATTTTGACACGTTTGGGAAAATTCACAGCATCTAACTGGCTTTCAAACTCCCACTTCTACCTATGTGTCCCGTTAATCTGTCATTAGTACACATGGGATGCAAAATAAAACGTAGCACAGGAATATTGACTGGCTCAAGAGCTGCTAAAAGGTTTCCTGTTGAACTCAGTGCCTTGCTCATCTTGGCTTTGTCTTTTTTTTTTGGTGGGTTTTTTTTGGTGTGTGTTTGCAAAATAAAAAATAGGTCTTTGAGTCTTTACCTTGTCTGCCACAGACATCATTCTACTGAAGTACCATGGTTTGACAACCTTTCTCCTTTATTACTGGGGGAGAAAAATCCTTTTCCCTGGCTGCAACAACCATATCCCTGTCTTTTGCTGATGTCATTTGGTGATGTATTAAGGATGAGTTTGCTTATTAATCTGACTGTGGGTCCTGAACCTGTCTATCATGCAACCAGGTTTCTGGTCCAGAGAGGCACAAAGTGTTGTATATTCTGAATACAGTGAAGAATCAGAGCAGAGACTCCAGAAATTTAGAGCTGATTTAAAATTTTCCTATTTTGTTTTCAGAATGTATATCAATCTATTTTTTTTTTTTTTTAGCAATTTTGTTTCCCAGCTCTGTTATGAACCACAAGAGGAATTTCCCTGAAAGGCCTAATGCTTTAGTCGCATGCAGAATGCTCTTTCAGTGCTGACACTATCAAACCTAGCACAAAACACAGAAGCAACAGTTGTAACATTTTCTTGAGGTCTTAATATGATGCTCCTTTTGTCAATTGATTAGAGCTCTCCACAGAGCTTTTCTCTGTGGAGCCTTGCTTTCAATTTTCCTTACATGGCATTTTAGCTTCAAGTCCCCATTGACAAGATACGCTGCTTGACAAAAAAGGGAGCTGAAGGAATACCTGTCCTGCTACTCAGCACCTTGTTTCAGGCCTTTATATATTAGTTAGTTATTGGATAAAAAACATGATTAGTCAGTTATTGGATAAAAAACATGATTTAGGGATGGCTCATGTTTCCTTTTCGAAAGTCAGTGATTTCATCAACAATCTGTAGTATCAGATGCACCCTTTTGTATGACTCTTGGGGTGAAGTACGTTTCACAAATTATCTTGCATGACTCTAGGTGAAATTCCAGTTTGTTATTAACAAAAGAGAAGTTATCACAAGGGTCTTTAGCCTGTTAACTGGTGTGTTTACTGAAGTGAGTGATAGGAATTTGATAATGGTAAAATTATGGAGATTATTGAATTAGCTGTCTTTCTCTTGGGTTTTTAATTCTTACAATACTGCTGTGTAGATGACTATTGCAATGCAGATGGCAGGGGCCCAGCAGAGCATTCATAGGTTTGGCAGACAGGCCTCCAGAACACAGAGGTCTGATCCTCACCCCGTGGTTACAGCGAGTTCCCATGTTCCTAGTGGTTCTTAGTTTACGTGTTTTAAGTTTATTGGTTCAGGAGTTCTCCACCCAGTTTTATGTATAAGTTCATGTTTATGTATTTCTCCTGGTTGCTTATGTTAGTTCTGGAAAGTTCTCCCGTCTTCGATGCCCCATTGGTCTACTCATGTAATTCCCTCCCCTAAGTTATCCCCATTGGATGTTCCTGTTGTCTCCTCCTCCTCAGTCAATCCCCATTGGTTGTTTCCCTTTGTTCCACCCCCGTATAAAATACTGTGTTCTCCCTTGTCCCTGGTCTTTGACCCTGGACTCTCCACCTGTAGTAAGCCAGCTGGAACCTCCAGAGAGATCCCTCTCTCATCCTGTTCCTCTGCCGTCACTTTTAGACCGCCTTGTGAAGGAGCCAGCTTTCCCTGCCAGCTGCAGCTGACAGTTTTTCCTCCTTGCTGCAGCTGACAGCTTTCCTTGCAGGCTGCAGCCGACCCCTGCCTGCAGCAGCAGAAGCCAAGGACGTCTGCAGCTGGACACTGTGCTGCTCGGGCAGCCCCAACAGTGTCAGATGATGAACAGAATCATCACCGTGGCTGAAACAACTAGAGATCTCAGCAGCATGATGCTGCATCAGTGCTTCTGTAAAGACACACTGTCTGGAATGTTTGGTGGACAGAAGTGATTAATCTATAGCCATAAGTATGCCATGTATGTTAAAGTGCTACTGAAATTTCCAGGACAATACACTAACCTGTTTAGGCATTGCTATGCCTAAACTGCATGAGCAGAATTAGCAGAGAACACAGAAAACAGCTATTCTATTTGTTCACAGAGATCTTCTGCACTGTTTTGCACATTTTGTAGCTCTTTGTACTGTGTTTAGTCCTTAGAGAGAAAAAACTAAGGATCTGACTCTTTCACTAAGTCTGATACTGAGGAATTTTTTTTTAAAATGACCAGTGCTGGATCCTCTTAGCAAGCTGAACTGTCATAGTTCAGTAATGAAGTGCTTTAAAAGCAGAAAATGCAACATTCTGTTTAATCTGGACATAATGAATTTCTAACAAAACATCACATAATTCCTAGTTCTATAATTAATATCTAGACACTGTGTCTAGATCTTACTGCTTCAGTCAAAAAATACATAAAATACCTTCCTGAGACACGATAACAAAACCAAGAAAATTATTGCCTAAAACTAAACTTTAAAATCTTGTGTTTCATATAGGAGACTGACCAACCTTTACAGGTTACTAAAACTTCTTAGTCCATTTGCTTACAAGAAGGTTACTGACATACATAAAATTATCTCAGTATTTTATATTTGTATGGAAAAATTTGAACAAGAGTAATAGTACATCAATTGTCACTATCACCAGTAACAAGACATTGCTTATATTTGAGTAAAAATAAACAATATAGCAATGTAATCAATATCAAATTAGATAATTAGCAATTTAATTTCAGCAATTCAAATGATGCTTAAGCAAAAATAATTTTACCAAAAATAATCTTTGAGTGCTGAAAAGTGATCTTTGTTTGATTATAAAGCAAACCAGATTAATTTTTGCAAGTTAATTAGGCATTTTATCTAAATTTTTAAAATTTGATTAATTAAGTTGTACTGTTACTTAATGACTAAATTGTATCTTAGAAACAATTATGATCCTTCTTTCTTAAATTTTTTGTTTTACCCAGCAGCTATTCCCCTACTTCCATGAACCAAGATAGATGGATTAGAGGAAACAAGTTCACTTGTTTTCTATCAAAATTTACAAATGATAATTTCAAATATCTTCTATAGAATGTATTTTGCTTCTAATTTGAAGAAACTGTTGGAATTAGGCAGCATTTCTTTCATAACCCTTACTAGCAGTGGATGTTAAAGATGCACTTTACCAAGGTACCAAGGTACACAGCTTTATTTTCACACCTTAAAATAAGTAGTCTAACATGTCTCTCAGATAGCAATAAAAAAAGACAAAAACCTGGAAGATAACATGCTTGGTATTTATTGTGTTTTCAAAATGCTTTCAGTTGTTGCAATTTCATAGGATCATAGAACAGTTTGGGTCAGAAAGGACCTTAAAAATCATCTAGTTCCAAGCCCCCTGCCATGTCCCCCCAGGAACATCTTCCACTAGACCAGGTTGCTAGAACACTATCTCTAGACTTTGAAATCACAGTGCAAACAGAAAACCATGGTTTTTCTTTATGGGTCCCTTTCAGGAACTGAAAAAAATCTCCTGAATTTCCAGAATGTGCATATCAACATAGAAATACAGAGATAAGATCACCATAATTTGTGAAAATATACAATATGCAATTTTCAATTCAATTTTTTGAAGTTCATGAGACTATAAAGAACAAGAGGTTACAATTGTTTTATTCAAAATAAGACACAATTTTAATTGCATGGTATTTAACTGAAAGTTTAGATTAGCAACGTTCAGAAAAATATGTTTAAAAAGACATGTTGTTTCAGCCAGATGATCAAAATTCACATGTTGCCAATGGCCAAATTACTGTGACATACAAGATGGCTGAAGTCATACATTATTTATGCTGACTTATGGATGTGAAATAAAAAATGATTATGATTAGCAAATATCCAAATAGCTGAGAGATGCAAACTGGACAGCTTGTCATATTGACAGAGCCTAATGAATTTTTAGTCGAATAGGATGAAGATTTTAATGAGAATGCAGAGTGCATAAAGCTCTGCAGTAACAAGATGACTGCTGTAAGAACACATGGCCTTACACCATATATTGTCCATCTTCCCCTTGGCAGAACATCTGCTGACCAAGCAGTCTTTCCTTAAGAGAATAAGCCTTTGCTCACTTTCTAGTGTTTTACAGCTTGGAGTAGAAACAGTTACAAACTATACAGAGACACAGTTTTCCTAGTTCAATCGTATAAATATAAGTAAGTGTTTACTGCAGTTGAATAAATTAAGGTATCAGCTGAGCTGCATTACTTGACTGGCTGAACACCTACCCCACTACAAATGCAATGTCAGACACTACCTTAAACCAACCTCTTTCATGGCAGAAGACTCTGCAAGTAGTTACTGCAGGAAGGTGAAGAGGTTCTTCTGTAGCCTGCATGTGCATGCAGCTATTTTTCCATATCGTCAGCGTTGCCATATATCATAAATTATCAAGTCTTTATTATTTCCCCAGTAATTTTTCATTTTCTAGAGTTACTTGTTGCTTGCATAAGGCTGTACAATGTTCTGCTGCATAAGGGGAGCAAGCAAAAATTAGCAGCAGTATTTTAAGATAGCCTATTTTAAAGAATGAGGGGATGTTAAAAGCAAGATCTAGGTATGAGAATGTTTCTCATCTAGTTAAAACTTCTTATATATCTGGTAACCACAGAAGGGAAGGACAAGAAAATAGATCATCTCTTAGTCTTGAAATGCCCAAAAATCCTTAAGGAAAAAATACCTTAGCCATATCATATGTAGATATTGTAATTGCTTAGAAAGACTGTGGTTACATTCTTGCAGCCTCAGTAAGAATCTAAACTAAAAAGAAAAGCTAAATGTCTTGGCTTTCTGTCTAAAAAAGGGAAATTAAGCATCTCTGCACTTTCTGCTTTTTTAGAGGACTTTACAGAATTTATAAGCTTCCTTCTTCTTGGATGGAATCAACTTTCCTGGGTCTTCTATCCTCATGCAAAATTCTTCATTCTCTCTCTACTTTGCAGAGAATTTCCAGAAGATATATTTAAGACACAAGTGGAGAATATGGAATTAACTGTCAAAGTGAAGAGAACCAACCTGAGAGGAGCATGGAATGTTTAGACTTTCCAAAAAACCTCAGAGATTAAGTAGATGAATTAGTAACACTGATATCTGATCTTTAATTCAAAACTTCTTTGCTGAAAACTGGGGGATGGCAAACAAAACACCAGTTAAAGAAAAAAAAAATCTGCGCAACACTTGCAGATGTGCTGGCTTGTAAACCTGGTGTGTACAGCAGGTAAATTAGGAGAAACTATAATTAGGAATGGAACTGGTGCAGATCTGAATAGATGTACTTTACCTTGGAAAAGTCAGCATGGCTTTTGCAAAGGGAACTACTGTCTTGAAAATTTATTGGAGGTTTTGAAAGGGTCAGCAGGCATATGGATAAAGCAGATCTGATTGATATCATCTATTTGGATTTAGATATTAAGCAGCCATGAACAAGACATAAAAACGTCATTACCTAGATAAATAATTGGTTATAAAACAGGAAACAGAGAGTAGAAGTAAGTAGTCAATTCTCCCAGTGAAGGGAGACGAGCCGTAGAATTCCACAGGAATATGTGCAGGGGATTGTTCTGCTTAATATGGTTATCAGTGACCTGCATAACAGGCTGAGCAGTGATGTAAGAAAGTTGGGTGATGATACTAAGTTATTCAAGGTAGGATGAGGTCTGACTAGAAAAAATTGCAGAAGGTTTTTATGAAATAAGTGAAAGAGCAAAAAAAAAAAGGGCAGATGAAATTCAGCATAGTTAAATGTAAAAGGATGAGAGAAGGAAAGAATTCTACTTTCATATACAAAGTGCACTGAGATAACTGTTGCCAGTCAGGAGAAATTTTTTGTTGCTGAGGAAGAGATTTGCACTGAAATGTCAGCTGGTGCTCAGTAGCCATTATAAAGCAAATGTCAGGAATTATAAAGAAAGTAAGAGCAAAACAGAGATCACTTCCACCATATAAAGTCATGGATTCAGACATATCCTGGAAATTTCTATGCAGTCCTGAGCCTCTCATCTCAAATTCATGAAGGAGAACTAGACAAAATCAGAGAAAGGTGGCAAGAATGATCAACTGTCTGTAACAGCTTTCATACAAGAAACTCTTGTGTGAGCTACAAGTCTTCTGTCTGCAAAAGGGTTGACATGGGGGAAGGATGTGATAGAAATTTAAAAATCTCTTGAGTGATATGAAGACAGTGGGTGGAGATTAAACTGTTCACAGTCTCTTCTAGTTGAAGAACAAGAGACAGTCAAATGAAACTCACAGAACCCACCTTTTTTTAAGAGGAGAGGTGATCGTTGATAGTTGATTATACAAGACACGAGACAGGAACAAGTTCTGCTGAAGAATATTTTGCATGTTAAACATCTTTGTGGACTTAAGGGGAGATTGGACAAGCTTATGCAGAAGAAACCTATCAAGGTTTACCAAACACAAAAGCCCCTCATCGGGCTCAGCAGATCTCTGAAATGGAAGTACCTGGAGGAAAGGAGAATGATAAGGAGAGATATAGGTTGTTGTTGTTTGTTGATATCATGTCCTCCAGACTTTTGTCCATTGTTAGAATCAATTTACTGGTGTAGACCCCAGTTGGTTTGACCTAATATGGATATTCTTACATTCATATATTCCAACCAAGTTTCCTTATCAGCATGCCAATTGTCAAAGCTGAAGCTCAAGGCATACCAAAATGCAGGCAGTGTGGTGGGTGTACGAGCTGGGACTTAAAATGAACTAAAGAATAAATTTATATGATAGCATGTACATATATCCAGTGTCATGCTCATAGGAGCTGGGTTAAGTGCATGCAGAGTACATGTACACCACATCATCCCACACTTCTGTTCTCCTATTTATAATAGCTTGCTATGGGGTTCACAAAGGTCAAACATGCAGCTGAAGGGAGTTTGCAGATGGAGGGAGGATGATCAGTGGTATGCAGCAAGAGTAAAACTATGTAGACACATATACAGAGAATGATCCATCTGCCTGTTTGGCTTCTGGTAAACCCTGAGCACTTGTGACTGTACGTAGGCAGTTTGTATGAGCTGTGATGATGACAGCTACATATGTGCTTTGGAGACCATGAGTGTGAAACTTCATTGCAACTATGTTTTTTTCAGGTTTTGAATATTTAGACTCCTTTTCTCATCTTCCCCACTAAATAAAAACAAAAGCTTCTGAATATAGACTTTTTAATAAATATGAAATAAACTAAGCATGAAACAAAACAGATTTGTTTTGATTTATTTTGTTTTTTTTTTTTTTTTCATGTTTTGGCTTTGTCTGATTTATGGTAATTGGTTTGTACTTTTGACTGACTGACAGATGTGGGACATTCTATCCATGACCCACTTAAACTAAGTTACATTAGCTAACCTAAATATTATTCTACATAATACACCTTATTCCCACTACTATTATTAATCTCTCATATTTATTTATCATAGATTTTTATTAGTCTTTGATATTGTTCTACTGTCCTTCCTAGAAAGTGCTCATGTATGTATGTATCTTACACATGTAAAGTAACTTGTGGTAAGAGCTGCAGTGCGACCTTAAAGAAGAGAATTTTTGCAAAATTAATTATTAAAGACTCCTGCAGTAATCTTGCAGTTAAAGAATAGGGCTTAAGACAGAGGTAATAGGGGGTCTATTGCTAGCCATATTCCTGACATCAAGTTATGAAATTTATTGTATTTTCTAAGCAAAAGCAATGTAAGAAATTGTAGCTAACAGGGTTTTTTCTAAGATAAATGGAAAATCTTTAGTGGAAGGACATACTTTCAGCAAACTTATTCATGTTTTCCCATCAGAATTTACCCATTTTTTTCATCTGAAAGAGTAAAGGTATGAAGGACAGTAGAGATGGCAATTTGCAGCTGAAATTTTGGAATGTCATCACTGTAATATTTTTTTTTATAGAGTTAGTTCCTGCCATAACATTAACTGGGGACAAAGATAAGTACTTAGAATATGTTTCCATTCTATCCGGTGGTGCAAGGGAGCATTTAGAAGCAACCAGGAGACCAGACTCTGTAAAAAAGAAAGTGCCACTTTCATTATAGTGATATATAAGAGCTGTGTCTGAAAACCTGCCTAAGACTATCCCTGAAGAGGGCTCAGAGTTTGTCTGTGGCTGAGAAGAGTTATGCAGCTGCTGCTTACAATAGCTAGAGCAAACCAGGATGATTGAAATGTGTTCAGTTCCAATTTATTTGAAAAAATAACCAGTGGATCAAACACTGATATAAAGAAAGAAGATTCCACTTCAGTTACCTCTACAGCAAGAAATTACATAGTCTTATATCTTAGTTTCTGTGATATTTTAACACCTTCAAATGGTAAAGCAGCATTCCTGTGGTTTAGTTCATGTTTTGTTTTATTTTATTTTGTTTTATTTTCCTAGCAAGAGGAAAGTATTACCCAGGGAAGGATTAATGATGGAGACACAAGAAAAAAAAGAAAAAGAAGGAACCTAATTTTCTTTAAGGTCCATAGTATTCTCTATTTGCTGGTCAAACAGATTATTTGTAATATCCATACTGCTACAACTCTTACAAACACAGGATAGAAAAGGAAAAGAGCATGAAACACACACATTACAATTATTTATTGTATCATCATCCACAGGTTCCTGGTGTCACTGGAAAAAATACAATACATACACATATTTCTACATTTGTATGCATATTTAGACTTGTTAGCTAATGAAAAGTGTTGGCGAAGAAAGAAAACTAAGGAAGCATGAGAAAATGAGAAGGAAAATGATAAAATCTATTCAACAATAGCAAATAGAAATGGGATGGTTCAGTGGCTCTTGATTTAATACTTCTGGACAACTCCCCACTGGAAATCAAGAATCAGAAATCAGAGATATGTGTTTTGTTCATCTCTTCATCAATGTGCTGAGCATGAAAATAGGATCTAATTTAATGCTTACCCTGTGAGCTGATTACATGATGTGCACACAGTGCATATTTGTATATTAACATAAAGGACTGAATATGAAAACAATAAAAACACATCTGTTACCAAACCTTAACTTTTTTGGAATGATTTTTTTTTTCTCCTTATATATCTCTGCCTTATATTTCAAATTTCATAGTTGCAGCACGCATTCCTACTCAGTCCACAGCAGTAGGTAACAGTTTGCTTCAATTTTCCTATTACCTCAATCCCAAAAGAGTAAGGTCCACTAAAGATAAGATTTTTGCATGATAGTTTTTAAAAAAAGCAGAAAAAAGGATTTTTTTTTTTTTTTTTTTTTTTTTTTCTGATATGACAGAAGTAATATATGTGTCCTGGTTCCAGCCAGGACAGGGTTAATATTTGCAGTATCCAGGAGGGGTCATGGTTAAGACTTGGAGGTTATTCTGCACTGCCTTGTCATTTTTGGGGCTGGGGGAAAGGGGAAAAGGAATGTCTTCCAGGGAGAAGGGGTCCCTTCCAGTAGAGTCTCAGTGGGAACTCTGAATCAGGGAGTACCATTGCTAAACCATGACAATATGGCAGAATGTATTCTCAGACCATATTCTTCAGACAATAAAATCTTCCTATATAAGAATAGATACTAAGTCAGATATATTGCTTAGTGTTCCAGAAAGAAGGAATCAAATGACCTTGTGAATGAAAAGGTCTTAAATCTTGTTGAATAGTTGATAATTTTTTGATTAGCAAAATGAAATGTTAGCTGCGTTGCAATAAATGCTTTGTATGCCTGCCCAGTGCTGAGGTCAGGACTCCCTGATCTGTTCATCAGTGATTCCCTTACATACTTTGCCTTCACAAGAAAACAGCACGTAAATTAAAAATCTGAATAGCTTTTTACATAATCCTGTTACATTTTTTTGGTGTCAGGGCCTTACGTCATTATTTAAACTTCTGTAGGCATCCTCTGAAGGGTAATGGCAAGGAAAAATGAGCAATGAGATATCCACAATCAGCCTTCTAACATGCTCTGATCATTTCTTGGTCCTGCCTCCATTTTTTTTTTTTCAGATTAGTGTAGTATAGATTAAATTCAGTCTATTAATCTAGTGTGCAACACATCTTGCCTATACTAACTGCAGCATATTTTAGACATCTTAAAAGGTTCATCGGTGTCACTTGAAAAAATATGATAAATTCATTTTGAGATTTTCTATGACTGGGTATTGAGCATGTCTGGGTATCTGCACTTAAGTGTGTGTCTGCACTTAAGTCCTGACTTTTTATATTTTGAGAATATCTGTGTTTTATAAATATAACAACTACTTAAATGATGTAAAAAGCAAAATGAGGATATAACATACTTACAGGTCTTCACTGTGCAGAAAAGATAGTTCAGCTGGTTTAAAAATAGGCAGAAAAAAATCAGAAAATGGGAAAAACTATTATAGCATGTGTGGGTAGATTGCTAACATCATAGAAAAATCACTCCCCAGTTTGATATGTTTATTGTCATGCCCTTTAGATAACAAGATCTCACTTGGCCTTGATGCTGTTCTGGAAAGCACAACACTAATTAACAGAAAAACAATATCCAAGACCCAAACCCAGAATGAAGCAAGCTCCCCCTAGAACCCCTATAATAAAAAAAAAAACGCAAAACCCTAACAACAAAGACCCCAACAACCAAACCAAAAAGCACAGGAAGGAGGGAGAAGAGGTGATACATTTTTCTCAGAATAAACCTCATCTTCATCAGTTAATCAAAGAATGCATGTACACTTTCCTCTGTTTTGTGTTGCTTAGAAATAAAGAGCAGTGGTATAAAGCCCTAGTGCCATTACAGTCAATTTACAACACCCTATTTTCAGCAGCTGAGAAACTGGCTCATAATGTTGTTTAAATAGGATGACAGCCCAGAAAATTTTCTGATGAATGAGTCACCCAGTTGTGGAACCAAAATTCATTCCTGACCCACTATGGCTACTACATTTACATTATAAAGAAGGTCATGGTTGTTTTACATTAAATATAGTACCCTGAGGATTTAATTAAAAGGGATTTAAAATTATGAATACTGAAGCCAGACAGGTCATATTGGATAATCCAGTTTTATTTTACAGTAATTGGTTACACAAGTTATTATTACATTATTTAGAACATCCTGATTCTCAGTGGAAGTCCTTGTGCATTTAATTAACCATGAGTACAAAATGACTTTAAAAAACTGAAGTCATTAAGTCCTCCTTAAATAGACTTTTCAAATGGAAATTGACAACAACATTTTCATTTAAATTCTTATAATTATGTAGTTTTTAAATGAAGAAACAATATAAATAATGCTGGCTTAATTGCTGTTTTATTATTAGTTTTAATTACTACTTTTAAGTGGACATTCCATTTTTGGATTTTGATCTAAGGTTGTCATAACTTGATTTTCACATGTTCTGACTAGAGGTAGCTTGACCTCCATTTTGGTAAAGTTTGCAGAACTCTAAGTTTCTAAGCATGAGAAGTGCTGGCTACTGATC
Source organism: Corvus cornix cornix (assembly GCF_000738735.6). Lineage (NCBI taxonomy): Eukaryota > Metazoa > Chordata > Aves > Passeriformes > Corvidae > Corvus > Corvus cornix. The sequence continues at coordinate 9,055,554 of NC_047057.1, read as the reverse complement.
ATGTGTCTTTGTTGAGGTCTACAGATTTTGATGCATTTATAAAAAAAGGTGAAAGACTTTTACTGTGGTAGTGGTCAATTTTATAGGACAAGAGGGAATTTAACCTTTACTTTACTGAAAGACCAAATGACCAGTGTGTACCTCAGTGTAATTGTCAAGAATGATGAAGCACTCAGTTACTTCTGCACCAGGGCAATCTTATTTGTTGCTTTTGTTAAGTTTTTGAGATTGATTTTGAGATTGTTGTGTATTTCCCCTCACTGGAGATATTAAAGAACTGTCTGGATGCAATCCTGTGCCTTGTGCTCTGGTATGAGCCTGCCAGAGCAGGGAGGTTGGTTTGCATGACCCACTGTGGTCCCTTCCAACCTTGACTATTCTCTGATTCTGTGAGATGCTGGTGACTACAGTTTTCAGAACCACTCTGGGGGAAACAGGATACCCAGACTGTGATGTCAAGGCAGTCCTACCTCCAGAGACTTGACTGAGAGCACAGAATGGGTCAGAGACAAACCCTTAGCAAGAGTTCATTTCCAGTCTGGGAGCTGTATGGATGCAGACAGCTGATCACAGTTATCAGTACACAGTTTCTTTGCAGCAGCTCTTTCACTAATTGCATTCTGCTTCAGCCTGTTAGGGTATGAAAAGTGATTTATCTGGGTTACCATCAAGAACGTGGTACAATGGAAGTGCTCTCTGGCACATCATAATGTGCAATATTAAACAGTGTTTATCCACACATTCATTTGCATTGCGGGTCTGGGCAATTGTTAAATGTAGCACAGTCAAACCTAAATTCAATAGGGATGATAAAAGGCAGGTTGCTATCTGTGCTGTTTGCTTAATTGTTCTATATGACTGAGAAATAGATGAGAATTTACTGCAGGTTTCTGATATTCAGTGTTGCTGTGCCACAGTACATTGAGAATAATGAATAGGACATTCACTCTGGAGCAAAGAACATTAGTTTTCTTACCTAGGAAACACGGAAGCCAGCTGGAGAGGAGAAAATTGCCAGGTAGATTGTCGACATAAAGGCAAAGGTAACATGCTGATAATAACCAGGGGAAATATGAAGATAATAACAGAGGATGATAACAAGCCAGCTGAGGAAGAGAGGGGTGTCTGGAAGATCAAGTGACCCCAAGCTGTGCACAGCTATTATGCAGATGGAGGGGCACCTCTGCTCCTGAAGAAAGGAGCTGGTTTATTTCCCATGTAGCAGAATGTGTTAACTGCAGCCTTGTATTAAACAAGATCAGCCCTTGCTTTCTTCCTATTATCGGGAGTGTGTATTTCTTGACAGATTTCCACACCACTGCCTTGTTACTGTGAATGTATCATTATTTATCCCACTTTGCCCTCGCTCCCTCTCCCCCTTGGCTGTGGGGCTCTGCAAGTCATAGACAACTGTCGTGTTAGGTCTGTGTGAATCTGTCAGAGGCACGATGAGCAAGGATGGAGTGATCATTTCTTGCTGCCATGTTTACTCTGTTTTCTGTCTTCAGCAGGCCTATTTTCAGAGAGACGCTTTCCAGAACACTTCCCATCAAGGATACCAGGAGGAACGAGGGGAGCCACGGTCACCGTGCTGCTGTCCAGCAATGACAGAAACCTTGGATAATCTCCCTGCGTCCAGCAGCTCATCCTGCTCGGTAACACACCTATTCCTTGCAGCCTGTTCCAGCAGCTCCTCATAGTCATCTGCCATCACTGGCGGGTGAGGAGTGAGCAAGAGGAGCTGAGAAGTGGGAGAAGAGGAGGGTCAGGCCAGCAGCCACGATAAGTTGGGGGGAGCATTTTATCCTGCCCTGGAAATCAGCTTGCTTTTAGCAAGAGTTGTTTTCTATTTTTCAGATTCCCCAATAGTGGTGGCTATGCAAATATTTCTTGTATCTTTCTTTTCCAAGTCATAATAATTACCTTGATACCAGTTTTGAAATGCCAAATTCCCTGAACTCTACTTCTGCTTCATCTTCTCTTTTTTTTTTTTCTGCTTTTAATTATTTTCTTCTTCTACTCTTTTTTTTTTTTTTTTTTTTTTTTTTTTTTTTTTTTTTTAAATTATCTGGCTGGAATTTACAATCAAGATATTTTCTGGGCTATGGTTAGATCAGTGTCCTAACCAGAAAAAGAGAAAGGAAAACAATCTTCAATCTTTGAAATGTGATAAAAGTCATTAGGCATTATACTGTATATTTATGAATGTGACTCACACAATGCTTTAGTCTCAGCAAATGTATCATAGGATACATTAGCTGAAATAATATAGCAAATGACTTTGTTAATTGTTGTCCTAAAATCCTGAAGTCTTGCTTACACATCCTATAAAGTTCTGTTTTACCAGCACCTAGGGGTTTGTGGCTTTTTTTGGTCAAACTGTAAGTCTCCTTCTCCCAGATAAAAATTTCCATTGGAGAAAGGATGAAAGTGTTCTCCCCGAGCAATTTTCCATCACTGGTTACTCACCGTTGGCATTTTAAGAAAGATAGTGAACTGTAACTAGCTACTAGCTAGGCAAAGACTTTCATTATCATATTCTGTTTTTACTAGAAGTCTTGGGAAAATTTAGGTCATTGGCTTTGTAATGATAAGTCTATCTCCTCTCACACAACTCCTGCCTGTCAGAAAGGATGATTCAGGGGTGGTAGTCTCTGCTCAGAACCCCTGATGTACTGAGAAAGATAACCGGAGCAGCAGCAGCACAGGAATGGGCCCAGAGCTCAGACACTATAAATATTTTTTAACTGAACTCTTTATATGTTGTTTTTTCTTTCTCCTTCTAAAAGCTTAACAAATGAAATTAAGGGTATGCAACAATTTTTTGGTTGCTGCAATGGATCCTCTAGCTCAGGTAATGCACGTGCTTAATATTTAATGCAGAGTTCTGTCCACAGCTCTCCCTACCAACACATGTTATTTATATAATCTGGTTACAGAAATTCTATCATCACCATGCCTTTCTGTCATGTTAAGCTCTCTCATAGTGAGAGCTTATTAACTTGTGCTTTATTAGATTCTGTACCTTTACAACCAAGTCATTAGACACAACCATTACCCTGGTCTCCTTTCTTTTCTGTCTTAAGATCCATCTTCACTGTGATACCCGTCGCTAATGAGAGTCCTTAAGTAGACAGACTGCAAGTGATTCATTTGTAGCTCTTGTCGACTTGTTTTATGGAATAAAAAAAATCTCTAAAGCTTGCGGCTGAATGTTCAGCCAATAGATTTCACAATCTTGTGTTCCAGTTAGTTGCCCTCAGGTCCAGCATCCTTCTGCCACACTGCTTCCTGCAAGCCCTGATGTGCATTGCTGATGTCTCAGTTGTAGTGATTTTGAGGGAAGGAATATTTCCTGTTTATGTTCATACAATAATCAGCACAGTGAGGGCTCCAAACTCGCTGGGGCCTCTGGCTGCCACTTGCTTACTGCTAATATACATTATATATACATCCAAACAGTTTGAAGAGGTTAGTGAGGGGATTCCGGTTTTTGCATTCTTGCTCAGTTTTGCCCCTTCTGCATAGTTTTTTATATTATCTTCATTAACAGTCAACTGTGATGGTCAGTTCTGGCTTCAGATGTGACAAATACTTACTTTTAAAGAAGAACCTAATCGCCAGACACAGCTAGTTTAGATTTTACTTAGAAAAAAGTAGAACACTGTGTATACACTGAAATTCGTTTATTAAAAATCAGTGAAAGTATCTTCTGAAAAATTGATTTCTGCAGGGTGTGTGTTTATATTTTTGGCCTTCATTTTTACCTTTATATGCAAGAATTAATACAGATTTTTTTGCTAATGCTCTGATCTCACTCTGGCGTCACACTGAAACATTCATTAACTTGAATTTCTTTACAGGGTCTGGACTCTGATAGAAGTAAAAAGAGGCAGCCTCTGACTTAAAAGTGTTCTTGAATTGTTCTTAATTGTTTTTATTTCATCTGACGGTCTTCACTGAGTCTCCTCAGCTTAGTTTGGCAGGTAAGACCACACCAAAAAAACTCTCTCAGAGAACAAGGAGAAAAGGATGTTATTTATGTGCAACTGCAGCTTTTTTGCTGGTGACTTTGTGCATGCTGGTTAAGAAATGTTCATGATCATAACAACACTTCTGGAAGTAAAATCTATTGATACATGAAATCCTGCTTTAGAAATTGTGCCTTAAAGACATTAAAAATGAATCTGTCATAGAGCCATGAGTAGAGCTTTTTACAAAGCATTTTTTTGATGTATAGTTGGTCCCCAGAGAGAATAATATCCAAGAATGAGCTCTGAGTAAATGAGTGCATTTGGCACATCTTAGAGTGATGTCAAAGCTTCACTGGCTCCGAGGGGTAGTTTTGTTTTGACAAACCTAGTTCCAGTGCCTTTTGCTTAGAATTGATTCAAGGAATGTGGAAATATATGAAAATAATATATCAACACAATGACATGTATAATGAGCAGAAGGCATCCATTAGCAGGGACTGGAAAAAAGGCAAGAGAAAACAAACCAGCTCTTGTTGCTGTCTTATTAGAAATTTCCTTTGTTTTTTCACCTGAATGTATCTATACCTCTATCTTCCCAGCAAACAAGGAAGAATACTCCAGTCGAACTCTGTCAATACAGAATGATCCTGAAGTGCATTTTCAGAGGAAACTCTTGTTATTATTTATATGTGTTGTGTGGATGCAGGATGCTCTGTGTAAGGTGTATTCTGTCGGGGTCCCTTCCCCTGCCATGTGGTCCTGGGAGAGGGGCCCTGGGGGGAGACACGGCGTTTCCCTGCCCCTGCTCAGCCTCGTTCCCCATTGGTTGGTTTGTGTTCCCCTGCGCGGGCAAGGACCCTCGGGTCCTGTGATTGAGCAGTTCCTCAGCAGATCCTGGCCATGCGGCTGGAGAAATAAACATCTCTGAAACATCTAGCAAGAGTCAGTCCATATATATTTCTTTCCACAGGCCTCGTTGACTGATACATCGTGTTACAGTATCCCCACTGTGACAGTATTCCTGAAGGAGAAAGGCAAGTCTGAAAACTTGTTTGCGAGTCCTACAGGCTTCAAGAAGAGTCAGTCCCCATTTTGCTCTAAGATAACCTCCACTAAGTTAAGCAGAGTTAACTCTGCTGTGGAGGTGTGTGTTTCCAGCTCACTGCAATACTAAATGGGAGCAGCTGGTGGGTGAATTGTTTAATGCAGACATATTTGATGGGTGGTAGGGACACATGGCCAAGCCTCCATTTGCCAGATCTGGGTGTTAATTGCACGGCCAGGTGGGGACTGTGGGCAGGTGTGCAACCATCCTGGGTGGGGATTTACTCCTCTGGAGCTGCCTAGGGACGTGATGCACACACTTGTACTCCCATGGCACTCCCGGCCTCTCCAGTCCTCACAAGAGTGAGTGTGAGGTAAAGGGAAGACTATATGCTGCTCTCAAAGTCCAACACAGACACAGGAAGAGAGAAAAAAACAAACAGCTCCAGAAAGATTGGGTGTCAGTGCTCTCAGATACTGGAAGGTTCAGCCTGTATAGACATGATGTGTCGGTCTCAGTTGGTTCTCCTGCATATACTGTTCAGATTATAAAGCCTGACCCAGACCTCTGATGACCTTCAGGACCTATTGAGTTTCCTTCCTTGGCAAATAGCACACTGGCAGGGTGACCCATGGTGGCTTGCAGGATGGGACTAGAGGTGAGGGTCTAACTAGGACGCATTACCAGACCTCCTCCAGTCTGGGCAGATTAGCTCCAGAACCTGGATCCAAACACTGGGAAAGTGGTATTAATGTCCCATTAGATAAATAAAGATGCTGCTGTGTTCCCAGGATTTTATTTTTTTAAAAAAACCTCTCTCATCATGTGAAAATACACAGGTTATCCTAGAAGAAAGGACATAAGTTTTCATCACCTGAACATGTTCCAGCTTTTCTACTGTTCCACAGGACATAGGAACCATTTATGGTTCTAAATTAGAAGTGTAGTTCCTTCAAAGGGTTCTTGTAAGTGCCTGCTCTGGTCTGGAGAGAGCTTTGAAATCTGAACGACTGGAAAAACCTGCAGGCCACTGCAGCCTTGGTTCCACCTCTGAGGCCCAGAAAGCTGCAGAAGTTAATTGGCACACCCCTGCAGATAGCTGCCTACCTTCAGCTATATTTCTTTGTGTTCAGAATTTCTGAAATTCCATTTTCAGATGCTTGAATTGATTAAAGTTACACATTGAGGTGAGCAGCCACACAAAACATGCATGTTGCAGTTCTGAAATTTACACAGTCCTTCACTAAGACTACATTAAATGACAGTGTCACTTTAGTCTGGTGGAGCTGCTGGACAATTCAAGGTCCTATGGAGCAGCTGGATATTGCAGTGCATCTTGGATTGAACAGAACCAGAATTATCACGTGGGATTTGCTTATACTGCATCTAAGACTGCAGAGAAGAGATCCTAAACCCAGCTGTGGCTGAGGCAGTCATAATGTATTCTTCCACTGCCTGATCATTGCAAATATAACTCTGACGTTTTCTGAGCTATAAATTACATCTGCAATTATTTTTACAGCCATGGTGCTTGGAGAGAGTATAACACATGTATTTTTATACTGTCTTGCACTTAAATGGTCTCAACCAAATTAAAAACATTGGAAGGAGTAGTTGATTTCTGTCACACAAAGATGAATCTCAAGCTATCTATCCAGAAGCACAAACTATACCAACATCTAACACACATTGCCTTACTTTCTGCAGTATTTTCTTTTGCAAAAATATTTTAATATATATATATATATAAATACTATTAGTACTTTGGAAAACATAGGGCACTAAACTTCTATTTGCAAATTAAACACTTATTACCACTGTTAGACTGCAAAATACTTGGCTAGCATTCACAAGTTATTAAAGAAAGAGAACTTATGAAGACAGAGTCTCTTTAATTTAGGGGAAGAAAGGAGATGTTATAAATTGTGGGTAAAGAGAAAGTTGTTTTACTTCTATGCAAAAATTAACATAGGAATTTGCTATCAACTATAAAATGAAGGTTATAAAGGAAGCAAATGGGTTCATGTGAAAAACTCTAATACATTGTCCTGGGAGTTCTGCTCAGTCACTGCTTAAAACCAGATTCTAGGGACCTCTTATTTTTTCTTATTCTAAAATTTTTCATAAGTTCAGAATTAAACTTTTGCATGAAAATAAGAGTTGAAGATCACCTGGGAGGAGTTCTGCTCCACAAGAAATCAGAAAAACTACATCTACTACAGATTCTTGAGTCGTAATAGACAGTTTCTTTTCTGCATTTAATATCTACTCTGAAAATAAGTTTTTGGAAGTATTTGACTATTGCAATCTGTTTCTTTGAATAAACACTTTCCCATTCTAAACTGTATGCAAACATCAGCTTGAAAATGCAATTTAAAAAGATGTTCTTAATGCTGTGCACTGATAATGTCATGTGACATTAATTTATCCTGGAAATCTTTCCAGTCAAAAAGAATATGCAGATATTTTCATGCTAACTCATCCTTGTTAAACTGAATAACTTGTTTCTTACACTTGTGAGAAGAAAAGTAGATTGAAACATGATACCAAAAAAAGTTTTTGTATTTGAAGAAAAGTGTTCATTTCTTCATGTAGTGTCTGTGCACATCCCTCACAGATTTGAATGCTGCTGAACCATTGTGTGCATTTGCACTTCATTCATTCTTCTTGTGCTGATCGAAAGCCTGATGAATTAATTGTTCATTCTGACTTTGAATCAGGTTCTTTTTCTTTTTTCTGTCTTTGCCTGCTCCTTACATTTTAAGAAGCAGTGTACCCTTTCTCATCAGTTTCCCTCAAGTGAGCAAGTGCTGAAATGTTGGACTTCTGTATCATTGCTGCTGTCTTTTCTGTTAATTAGGCCGTAGCAAAAGCCTTTTTTTTTTTCCATTCTTTTTTTTTTAACCAGGAGTGGGACAGAATGATGCATTTGTTCTCAAGGGATGTGTCCATTTTCTATGCATGAATGGACTCTCCAAATCTTTGCCTAACACATGTATCAAGCACATTTGTCTCATCTAATAGAATAATTAAATCACTGCAATTTGTATTCTAGAAAAAATAAATGCTTTTTTTCTAGACTAACTTCTTTTCTAAAAGAAAAATGTTACAAAAATGTTTTATATAACACACTAAAGAAAGCAAGTATATATGATGATTAAGAGAATTATACTATGAATTTTATTTAGAGGATAAACCTTTTTGGCGTCAAAGACTCTGGACATTGAACTTGAGATTTCCTTAAAGATGCTTCCTACGTGTGTAAGCTCAAAGATTATTCATATTCCTTTTTTATTCTGTTTCTAACTTCAGCACCTAAGCTGCATAAATATATTCAGAAACTGCTATTAAGAACCATATTTATGGAAGCATTTGCAGGGCCAAGCCACTAGGTTATACAGTAGTTTGGCCTATGAAAATTTGAAAATATAATAGTTTCTGAAAGTATTTCTGAAAACATCACTGTGCATTAATCAAGGTTTTTTCCCCCATATTCTTCATTATTTTCATTATCTTCTTGTTATCTGTGGCATTTCCACCATGAAATGAGGTCTTTCCTGATAGACAACCCATATTTTGACACATTTTAGTGTCAGTGGAGAAGCCTAAAAGCTGAGTCCTCTAATATTTGAACTGCTTGATGTTATTGATCATTGCATTATTCTGCTGAGTTGATCTGGATTAGAGTCTGACATTTGGGAAAAAAAATTGGTGAGAGTCCCCAGAAAAATTAGGTGCAAATAATAATGCCATCAGATCAAATTCATATTCTTTAAAAGTCTCAGATGCTAACAATAAGGAATTGTGAGGTTCTCCACTAACTTAATTCTGCTAGTGCTAGAAAAATAGGTATACATGTAAGTTTCCATATGTGCTGGTATCAGGAAAATTTTTTATTTTAATGTAGTTCAGGGAATAGTTGTATATAACACTGCATGATGCGTCCGTATTTCTTGCTGAAACTCAGATTGCTGACATCAGTAGTTGTTGGAATTGTAAGTTAAACAGTAAAAGCTGGACTGCAATGGTGCAAAAACACTGGAGCAGTGAGAAGAAGGGATGCAGTCAGGAAAATAAGAAGCCCTCAGACTAGTGCCCCTAAAAGTGGTGAAAGAACTTCCACTGCTCCCAAGTGAGTTCTAGACCAGGGCCTGAGAAAAAAAGATTTTGGCGTAATGAGAAGAGGGTAAGAAGAGAGAGCAAATATCAAACCACTGGGGTAAGGCTGTGAGCTCAGAACCCTCCTTGCCTCCTGTGACTTACCTGTATGTGTGTTGGTATGTGCTTGTGATTAAAAGAATATTTTTTTAAATTCAGACTTATAAATACTGGTTGCTTTTTACAGGTTTTTCAATACAGACAGGTTTGGGGCTCTTTTTTTTGCGTTTTGAATAAAGTCTTCAATATATTCACTGCAAATGCAGACTCCTATATTTTGTTTTCATTTCTCCACTTCTGCTTTTGAATAAAATTAGCAAGTCTATTTTTTTCTGGTTAGATAAGTGACAGGTACCTCCTTGTCTATCAGTGCATGTAAAGAAAACTAAAACCTGATTCTAAGCCCAGGCTGGGAGTAGCTGCTGATCAGGATGGGTTCATTTCTCTGTAGGGAAGAGAAGCCAGTAAAGAATCTAATTTTTGAGCTGTACGAATTATTTATGTCCTCCAGCATATTTTATGCAGCTCCTGAAGTAGATGACTCAGTTTTAAGTCTGCTTAGAGACACGGGCTTAAAGTAGATGGCTCTTTGCCTTGTTAGGCAGCTTATGATCCTACCTCTTCTTGCACAGGGGAGAGTGGGAAGGGTCTTTGGTGTGTCTGCCTCTGAAATATTGTGGGAGATGGAATAACGTGCATGCAGTTGGAGAGCTGCTTCCCAGTCTTGACGTTTCCATGTAAATTGAGCCCAAGGAACCTTTGATGTTGCAAAAAGAGAGGAAAAGGATTATTTCCTGAAGATTTAAGAACACCTAAACTCCTCAGCTGATGCACTGGGGAGTTAATAACTAGTTTGGACATTGGTAGCATAGACTTAATTTTTTGCTGGATATGATGCAGCATGTTCTCTACTCTAGGAGAAGTTGAAGAAACAGCTGCTTCAGAACATCTTTGAACCCATAAGCAAAAATCTGAGAAGTATAGCTGTAGTTGTCCCATGGTAATTTAAAAACAAACTATGAAAAGAAGCCTCAGAAAAAGATTAATTTTCTCAAAAGAACATGAAATATTAAAAAATATTTTCTGGAAATGGCAATATTTGGATGCATATGCTAGCTATTCATTTTTGTGATGAAAAGTCACAATCATTTGTGAAAGGTATTTTTCACAACTGTGGCAATAAAAAAAATAAATCTCTCAGATCTTTAAAACATGGGCCAATCAAAATGCTTAATGTATTCTATGTCCCTTTTAAGGAAAAACTGATTGTATTTCTGTTTGTAATGTGTTTCTATCTTTCTCTGCAACCACCTGGCCTTCTGGTTTCAATTTGACTCTGGCTTTCTAAAACACACAGCTGATAGAACATATGAAAAAATGAATTAGACTTGAAAATTATATTGAGTCCAGTGTTCACTGGAAGTTGTTTGCCCACAAGACATTTGAGAAAATGTTTTCTTTTCTCTTTGGTTTACTGAGTTTTATCACATATTTCAATCCTGGTTGCCATATCAATTAACTTTGTTTTGATATTAGAGAGACCTCCAAGATTGAAAACTCTTGACCAGCTGGGAAACTGGAAAGAGCCTTATTGCCAATACTTTAGAAATGTAACCTGACTTTGCATTTTTTCTAAATGTAAGAAGACTTTTGTAGGTGCTGTAGCAATGGTACCTACTGGACATGATTATCTGAGGATAAGGTGAGCCTTCATCTTTATTAATACAGAATTATTGAAATTAATCTTTCTGAAGAGGTTTTATTTGGTTAATGAAACCCAGGAATAAGGTTCCCTAATAATGCCCTAGAGCTACTTTGAAATGATAGTTATGCCTCAAATGCATTATTCTTAAACAAAAATTATTTTCATGTATTTTTTTTATATTTGATGTCAGTGAAGCACCTTCTGAATAAAGAGCAGCTGTTATTTTCCTAATATGATTAGGATTCCATTCATTTAAAAGGCTGATTCCAAATAAATGAAGTCTCTGGAAAAAATTATTAAAAGTCATATTTTTAAAATATGCAATGTTCTACTCTTCAGTAGTGCTGTGCCAAAAGCAAATCATCCATTAAATAACAAATTTAAAAAGCTTGTTTTTTCAAAAGGGAAACAAAAGTGGTCATCAGAAGTTTCAGTGTGATGTTTCTCAAAACTGATATTCCAGCTACTGAACTATTAGACAAAGGATGCCATGGAAGGCCACATCACTGTCATCTTGTAGCAGACCAAATTCATCTAGGAGCACCAGCTATGAGGAACAAAGAAGACTGATTATTCTTTGTACTAGATCTAGAAATGAATGTAGTAATTACCTATCCAACACAGACAGCACAGACACACTACCAAAGTGAGTATCCTGGCTGGAACAAATATATGCAGCTCCAGCATTCAGGTGCCTCTTACATTAGGGATCCTTACATAGGAGTTTCATATAGGAGATCTTTATTTCCAGTCAGGCAGTGTTTGGATGTTCAAGTGTGACAGGAGCAAACCAGAACAGAATATTCTCTGATTAACTGTTTGCTTATAGAAAGATGAAATCTTAAAATCTGAGTCTTGCAGTCTGAGGTCTTCTTTTGGTATCATCCCTTGTGAAAGGTGAGAGCAAAAGGGATGAGAATTAACAAAACAAGGAGCATCTATTCCAAGTCAGGAGTTACGTAGAGCACAGCATGTAATTTCTGCTCAAATTGTCATGCCATAAATTAGCAGAATGATAGAGCTTTATATCTCTCAGCAGACAATGTAAGAATTGAGTGTATATTAAAGACTAAAATGAAATCAGACACTAAGTTAATAAAAAGAATTTAATAGTGCCCCCAAATTACTATTGTGTCACTTTACAAATATGAGGTGGTGAGGTGACAGAGAGTGGCAGCACCACAGCATGCTCCCAGTGAATAGTTCATACAGGTAAAAAAAGATCTAAGGCTAGAATTAGGCATTTGATTTAATAAAATGTAAAAAAGCCATGGTTAGACTAAAATAATCTGTGCAACTCCTTTCAAACTTCTTTAATGTAAACTATATGGTCCTGCCCTCACTGACCACCCTGTATGGCTTTATTTGGTTTTTGGTTTTTTGGGGTTTTTTTAATTAATGAATTTATCTCCTGTTCAGAGAACCTATGGGTCTGAAAGGGAAAATGAAGGGTGGGTCCAGAAGAAAGCACTGAAATTCAAAGACAAAGAAGTTGTCCTTGTTGTCTGCTTTGAAATGATGGATATTACTGGATTGTACAGCAATGGTGCTAATGAGCTCCATACAAAGTCCCAGTGTACTTACACCCACATGTCCACTTGACAACATAAATAGAAGCCCATTCAAGATCCACCTAATTAGTGGCATTACAAGCACAAGGAAAATACAATTGTACAGCTTTCAGAGACGGGTGCCCAGAGAATTTTGTGCCTGCCTGACTCACTGACACTGCTGTCACCTACCTTCAAAGCATCTATCTCTGTCTCTCTGGTCACCTGAGGCTGTTTTTGCAATCAAGAGGGAAACCCAAGAACTCTGAGGGTGGGATATAATTGTTTGCTTTTGACTAGATGCATTGCATTTTAGAGTGACAATGGTTTGTAAACTGAATCCAGGGTTCACTAAATCCATTTGGCCACATGTGACCCATCACCTGTGAGCATCTATTCAGCCTTGGCTTTTACATACAGGTAGCAAAAAGTTGATCTCTCTCTGAGAAATCTGTGTCTAGTTAGATAAAGAAGAAAAAGAATAGTTTGGTTCCTTTAAACATGTTAAAAATTCTGCTAAATAAAAAAGACTCAGAAGTATTGTGATATTTATTTAAATCATATTCTCCATAGCCATTTTTTCATCCAACATCTTCTGCTGGTATTGTCATGGAGACCAATGCTGTTAATGTCATGCAATCCTATAATATATACATAATGAATACTGCATTTCATAATTCAGAAATCCAAGTTTGTACAGTGTCACAATCCTCACCTCACAAAGCAGAATTATATCTGTACCTTTGTTGTCAGCTTTGAACTTCAGACATTTATTGGGTATGTCACTGGCAAATCTGAGCAAAAAGATTCAGTGCTTAAGTTACTTATGCATGTTCAATATGCATTTGTTTAGTAGGGAGAAAACAATCCACTGCAGTAGGTTTATTTTGGTTGTGATAAAGAATACAGTCTGAGTAATCTCAGTGCACAGAACAGCAATGTAATTGACAGCTACATAATCTGTCTAAAGTGTGCTTGCTAGGATGGGTCAAATTCCTTTGGGAATCCAAATGAGGTTTGGATGGCTTCTGTACTCAGTGTTTTTGCTACTTTGCATCACAGAGCCTGACATCAATATTTAACATGAGGAGGAAAATGACAGAAGCTCCTGTTGCCAGTGTCCATCTGTGGAATGTAACAGATTAATATTTTTAATTAAAGCAAGAAAACAGTTTTGAAAGTTCAGCAGTCACAAACACACATATAGAAGAGGTTGCTTTTGTGAGTAGCCCCTGCCATTTCAATCAGAATGATCACAGTCCAAATTCTAATAGGGGTGGGAAATAAATGGATGAATAATGGGAACTTGAGCTCTGGGCATGAAACTAGACCTTGCGTGTCTAGTTATGGTGATTTAAGATTGTACTGCCCCAGCTGTTCACTTGTATTTGCAAAGCAAGCCCATGTTTACTCTTTACTGTTACTGTTGCTCATCCTTAATGAAAAGTCCACTCACATATTTAAAAACATCCTTTGGGGGTGACTCAGACTAAGCCATATGATTTTGTTCAGTGTTAAGAATGCACTAGCTGATGCCATTGACTTGGCTCAGGTACAGAACTGGTGTTCTCCAGAAAGAATTAGTAAGAATGAACCTTGGACGAGAACTTAAAGCACTACAATTGCAGAAGTAAGACCTAATTTAGATGTGCTAACCACATAAATGTCGAGACTACTTCTTCTTCAGTGATGCAGATGTAAGAGTAATACACTGCTTCATTTCCTGTTTTACCTGAGACATAGCAGAGATGAAATCCAGCAACTCCTTTGCTGCTCTACCATAAAATGAGAAGTTTCAAATTTCCTAGGATAGGACGTAAGGCAGAGTACACTACAGAGCTTGAAATGCAGTCTGGTTATTGTACCAGTTTTATGCCTAAATACCTGATCTAGTTGAAGGTGCCTCTGCTCATTGCAGGGGAGGTTGGAATAGATGACCTTTAAAGGTCCCTTCCAACCCAAACTATTATATGATTTTATGATTTTATGGCTATTGCCAGTATGAAGCCGTGCTTCAGAAAGGTTAGGAAACAAACTCTTCTCTCCCTGGAGAAACCAGGCATATTACTTAGAATGCACCAGATAAACCCAGATGAGCCAGAAACAACCATTCACTCTCTTTAATCCTGCTTTTAATTCACTCAGATGAAATATATTAAATATGTGAGTAAAAGGGCATGAGGTGTAAAGAGAATGAACAATGAGCATTCACATTTGCAGACACGTCTATCATTAAAAAAGCATAGATAGTTTTTTTCTTACAGTCAAACAATGTGATCAGCATTGTAAAAGGCTCTATGCCAAACTGTGTAGGTTCTGTGGGCAGAATGAACTAAAAATCTGAGATAATTAATAAGAGTATAAACATGAAAAAAAAGTCACTGCTAATTCATTTCTGAAAAAGAGGTGCATATTCTAGGAGTGAATAGATACAGTTCTATTAACACTTCCCAGGCTCTTTTAAAGCATTACCACTGCTCACAGTATTAGAATGCCATTGTTATATTTCTACCTTGAGAATCTTACAAATCTTGTGCAATAGTTTCACACAGTATTTAGCTTTTTGTAGTGACTTAGCTCAATTCAACCTTGGCCAAATATTGTTTTTACCATTCTTTTACTTACATACCAGAACATGTGTTTTCATTCTGCAAACAAATTAGGAATACTCATTCTCACTTTATAGTTAAATTGCATAGGATTCTCAAACTGTCAATGAGTAAAGAACCCCGTTTGGGTTTATTTTATAGAAACCATTAAAAACCAGTACATCAGCACTGCCAGCTCATTGGCTGGTACTAACATGTGAGTTGTGATGGTTTTAACGATTGTCTGTCCCCTAAAACCAGCTGAGGTTTTGTTGCACACTTTCACAAGTGGATGACTATCAGAATTTTGAGTGCTCAGACCTTTTAAAGCTTTAAAAAGCTAGGTTTTAAAACCTAGTTATTTAATTTAGTTACCTGAAGATAGGGGTAATTTATTTTGGCTGAGGGATCTAGGACTATAATAAAAGAGATTAAGTAAGATCATATTGTCCATACTGTGTTATGACCACACTGAGAAACATATACTCCACTCAGCAACATCAGAGGAGAATGTAAATTCGTATGTGACCTGCTCTGGTTTATGGTGCACAATCCAAGTAACTTAACTGCAGTGTCAGAAAGATGGCTTTGGTGATAAGCTGGTTCAATAAACTTAATTCTGTAAACAAATTTTAAGTAAAACAACTGTCAGAAATATATGAGGTGTTTTTTCCCTCTCCTTCTGGAAAGTTTGTCCTTTGGCAGGCAGCTATGTGCACTGTGCAATTCATCTGGAAGGACAGCTGAGAGGACAGCCTCCTGGCCAGCTGGCAAGGTGTCACTATGCACACAGATACTAGTACATTCCTCTGAGAGGGAATAAATCAGACAACTGGCACCTGTGACACTGATGTCTGTTCGAACATCTCTCCCTTCAGGTAACTTAAACTGCAGTGGAAGGGCATAGTTAGGGTCTCTCTCCTTTGTTGTATCCTTTGCCTGTGGAACTTTCTCTTGAAGGCTGTGAAAATAGCACACCGAGGCAGCGTGGTGTGGAAAGTAGGGTCTTCCCATACATAACAAACCAGGACTAGGAACTCCTTCTTGGAAAAATGAGATAAATAATGAATTCCTAGGGATTGATCTGGTTGTTTATGGCAGCAATATTAAAAAATAGGATTCATTTTTATCATGTGGACTGTGACCTGTTTTCTTCTTTTATTAGAGTATACTTGGAGTAGTGTCTATTGGAGGAGCACCCTTCCTACCTTGGTAGGTAATTAACAGCACAATGGGAAGTAGGGTTGTTAGCATCCATAGTCTGGTACAAAATGCATTATCACTCCATATTTTTTGACTTCCAGCTTCAGTGACCTCTGTAAAGATGCATTATACTCTATTGAAATAAATCCAAGTACACCTGTCTCCTAGAGCCCTTCATATATTTCTAATACATAATAGCTAGAAGCTGGCAAATGAAAGACAGTGCCTGAGGCTTTTGAAGCTCAAACTAAGCCCAGGTTTTTTATTCCACTTATGTGAGAAATACTGATAATTATCATGTACTGGCTGAAAAGATTTGTGCAGGGCAAAAAACCGCATGAGAGTCCCTGACAACTTCAACCAAAGACCACGGTTTGAAATGAGAACTACCTACCACCTTTTATACCAATGATTAAGTATTTTAGATGAAATAAATTTTAATATGGACAAAATATAGCAATAGCTACTTTAAGATTTCAAGGGATCATTTCATTTCTGCAGACACATATACAATTCATAACGTCAGAAATCTAAAGCAGTTATATTTGTTTGCCAAAATATCTAGCAGCTCCAGGGAACTTTCCCTGCACTTTTCTGTTAACCAGGGTAAGTTACTCTGGTAACACAAGTGACCTGAACACTTGAATGAATGACATGGTATCTTCTGGCCCATGATATGCACTCTCCTGATGCTGTGCTTCTCCTTCACCTGTGCTTCTACTCTGCTGTAGGCATTACGTATTTACAATTATGAGGTAAGGGAAAATGTAAACCCTCTTCATTTAATTACAATCAACTCACGTTTTCCTTAGGCTGAGTACATGTGCAGGGAGGGTTTCAAAAGGTTTATTGATATGTGGGGGCTGCAGTACTTTCTTATAAGGGTGTAAGAAAGAGAATGGTTGTGAGAATTTCTCCTTATTCCAGACAATCGTGGTCACAGGCTATAGCAGTGGTTCAAACACAGGCTCAGCTCGTCCCTTGACACAGTGGTGTTTTAATCATCACATTATGGTTATACACACTCTGTCTGGCTTAATGAATATTCAGTTACTCATTTCAAAGACCCCCTGCTTAAAGCACAGGAAATTCAAATGTAAGCATCCTGCACAATAGGGAAATTCAGCTGAAGCCCAAATCCCCAAAATGAGTGGGCTACTCATTGCTAGTCCTGGAAAAAGAGGGTACACTGACTCCTGGTCTGCCTGATGCATGAGACATTGTCAATGCATGAGCCAATTCAACAAAAATACAGATAGCAGATGTCAATGAAAAATGCTGATTATCTGCAGGCAATCTATCATGACTTTTATTTGTGACTAATTAAAGGCATAGCATTGGTGTGTTACCAATATTATTCTAGTTACAAATACAGAGCACAGCTTTGTGAGGGCCACTGTGGGGAAAGGGAACTCCATCCCAGCCAGACCAAACACATTCATAAAAATATCTGATATTTCTAGGACACTCAGAAGTGGCCAGGTGACTCACAACAGATCTTCAAACTTGCTTTGACCTTCTGGATTCCTTAGGCAGCTTACAGTTTTGTCTTTTGTGTAAAATACCTTCATACCCAAAATGTCTTCCCAGGAACTCTATGGCTCCTGCATCATTAACTATGACCCAACTGCAGCGTACTAATGTTGGAAATAATACAACATCTAAATGGACTTTTCAATCTTACTCCTTGTTTCTTTGCCAATTTAGTGTGTTCCACGCGTGCCCAAAACCAGATATTTTGTTTGTCTAACTTTGTAACCCCCCACACCTCCACAAAACTCTATGGGTCATACTTAGAGGGACTAAAGGAAGATTTTGAATTACATATTCCCTTGTTTCTGTCAATCAGACCATCCAAAAATTCTGTCTTATTAACACTGAAGATTTTTTTTCATCCATTCTGTGATTTCAGGACTTTGCCATTGTAATTTAAAAAAATGTTACCCTCAATTTATTCTTGGACATTGTATATGTTTATCCCTGTCTTGGTATTGGTTAGAAAGTGAAGCTCTTCTCCCTTGGTGATATTTATTCTCCTTTTCTCACTTCTCTCACTCTGCTTGTATATTTTTAGGAAACAATCACAACTGCCTTCAGCTTTTTCTTTACTATGCTAAATAAACCATGCTCTCATACTGTCTTCCCTCATGGCAGTGCTTTCACCATATTGCTACTACTTCCAGTTCTTTTCGAATCTTGTTTGATGAGGCTTTCTCTCTCCCTACCTCATTTTTTCATTCACCACTTACCTGTATCATTTAGGCTCAAGTGATGAGCCACCACATCCTGCACCAGAGCTTTGTCTCCCACCAGATGAACTTGTACAGGCAGTAATACACTAGTAGTAATTCACAGTAATTCTGTCCATTGCAGTAACATTTGCATTTGCCTTGAAATCTATATAAAACAGAAAGGAACAGGGTAAAGACATACCACAGAAAAAGAAGTTCTCAGTTCAATAACATGTACAGGAAGATCAGTCAGTGGGATTAGATTTACTAAGCATAGATAAAAGGCAGGAATAAAGAATACACTGATAAGGTTTTGTCCTCCTTCCCCCTCCACCCCAGTTCACCCCCACCCTTCATCTAAATAATAATTTAAATTCCTGGTTTCTGGGAAGTAAGCTCCTCACCATATTTGAGTTGGTTTTTTTATATCTTATATTTTTATATACATATATATGTATAAACCGTTGGCTTCCTGTTTTAGGTGCTGCATGAAAGGAAGATTTCTGCCTCTTTCCTGTTCTTGAGGACCTTGAGTAAAATAAGGAGTGATCTCTAGTGGTCTATTTTCCCTTCAGCCTCCAGGCTGCAGAGTGCACCATGTTCTTCTGCACTGTCCTTAAGACAGCCCCTAGGCTGATTTCAAAACCAAAACCCATGCATTGTGCAGTCACTGATCCTGCAAATTGGACCTTCTGAAAAAACAGGACACATCCTGTGGAGTCTACAAAACATATGGTTCCCATCATGCTGATGCATAGCCCTATGTGAAGCAAGCATTCTATAGATCTGCAACTGTATGGATGGGCAAGGAGCTAAAAAAGTCCAGAAGCTTCTCTTTGAAGGGCGTCTAGGTGAAGCAACTGAGTTTTGACCACTTTTATTTTGTGATTTTCTTCTTTGTCTGCCTCTGTTGCTGCTCAGAACTTCCTGAAAAGTTTCAGCAGCATTTGGCTCATGTAATTCTTGACTGTTTGCCTTCTGCCCACATGATTTGACAGCCTAACTGTGATGTTGAACACACTTGCTAAATTCCTTTCTGAGGATTCTCAGCAAAGCTTTGAGCAGGACCAGAAATCTGGGATTTCTCTTTACTACCTTAGAACTACCCTGTATTTGGTTTATACTTCTTTAATATTTAGAATCATGTTAGTTAAAACTACATTTCAACAAATAAATACTGGAATTTTAATATCTGAAAAGAGATGGATGCTCTCAGTCCCATTGCTTGCCAAGGCAAACTTTTGTATTACCAATAGAAGAGCGTGTCAGGGATTTTTAAGCTCTGCAGTTGCTATATGAATACAGATTAATTGGTGCCTACAGGGCCTTCATGTAAACACACACTAATCTGTTCAAAAGAGAAATAGGAATGATCCTGCTCACTAATAGGAATTTCCTCAGGGACTTCAGTAAGAGCTGGATTAGACAATGAATGCTTAGAGGGGTTCTTCTGTTAAATATCAGCATAGGCTCCTTATTGGGGGGATGATATTTTTCTACCAGTAATATAGATACAATGCTTTAAGTTTGCTAAAGCTTTTATTTTCCCTTTAAATATCAAAAGATAGTGAGATTGTGGGATGGGTTTGATTTTGCTTTTGCTTTTTTTGCCAGATTTTTAATCGACTATTTCTAGCCAACTACTGTGTATAGACATGCTGCCCTCAGCAAGGTGGCCCTGCCCCAGGCCTGTTGTCCTCAAAGGCACAGGGTGGGCTCAGCTCTCTTGCACAGGGGCTGGACTAGTGGACCTCCAGTGGTTCCTTCCAACGAGTTATCCTGTGATCCCACCATACACACACTGTTAAATTTTTGCACTGAAAAGTGATAGAGTTGCTCTTGTCTACCCATGAGCTCTGTAATATTTGTGCATGACACATATTGAGAGTGGGAATGGTAAAGAAGGGGGAGAGGAGACGGAGAAAGTTAAGAAGACATTTTCCGTGCTTACAAATAAAAGGATTTTAGAAAATAATAATGATTTGAAGTAGAGTGTTTGTTCTGTGACTTTGAAATTCTGTCCTGATTTCAGCTGTGATAGAGTTAATTTTCTTCCTATTAGCTAATATAATGCTGTGTTTTGGATGCAGTATGAAGAATAATGTTGGTAACACAGGGATGTTTCAGTTGTTGCTAAGTAGTGTTTATACTAAGTCAAGGACATTTCAGCTTTTCATGTCCTGCCAGGAAGAAGGCTGGTGGGGCACAAGAAGTTTTGGGGGAGAGACAGCCTAGAGATCTGACCATAGCTGGCCAAAGGGATATTCTATACCATATGGTGACATGCTCAGGATATAATCTGGCGGGAAATCTGGCCAGAAGCCACTGCTCAGGGACTGGCTGGGCATCAGTTGGGGAGTGGTGAGCAATTGCATTGTGCATCCCTTATTTTGTGTTGTATAATTATTATTATTAATAATAATTTCTCCTTCTTTTTCTGTACCATTAACCTCTCTTTATGTCAACCCATAAGTTTTCTTACCTTTATTCTTCTGACTCTCTCCTCCATCCTGCTGGGCCAAGCGGCTGTGTGGGGCTGGGTTGCCATGTGGGATCAAACCACGAGAGGTACTTTTGCAATATTAGTTGTTTATATCTCAAAATGTTGTTGCAAAGAAGATAAGCATCGACATATCTGTTTCAGAGGTGAGAGAACACAGATGCAGCAGATGTCTGTGATGCATCCATGTGAAGATGATGCAACAAGATGGGGCAAGAACTTGGAGCCTCAGGCCTACTCTCTAGACAGCAAATGGGCGTTCAGTGTTCTAACCCAGTCCAAAAGTACAGCAAAATATTAGCTTTCTGTTCTTTCTCGAGTGGCACCCTATTTACAGATCCAAGGTTTAAAGTATGTGCAGTATGTCTTTGCACCATGAAAAGGAATTTCCAGGTGCTCAGTGACAGTTTTACTGCTAATACAATGTTACACACATTCTAATGCCATTATGTACAGTTTGAAGCAATGGATATTTCAGAGAAGTTAATCCTGCCAACTCTGCTTTGTCAAAACAGGTCTAAGTGACTCATAAAATCACTGCATTGGCCACAAATGAAATAAGGAAACCTGACCAGTGTATGGACAAAGAGAACAGCAGGTACTTGGCCTGTTCTGTTACATTTTCCTGTTTGCCATGAGAACAAACTCAGAAAAAAGCTGCCTGCCTTCCATTTAATCCATTTACTAAAGCATATTGCACAAAGCTTTCACTACCTGAACAGCTTTAATGCTATTTTCCAGGCACAGTCTTTATGGTGGCCTGGCTGGTTGGATATATTTAGCCCTGAACAGAAACTCTAAAAGGTAAATAATGATGCTATCTGACTTTAAGAGAACAGATTGTTTAAGCTCAGTGATGAGCAGAGCGTCAGCCTGAAGCTCTTATGTCAGTTCAGACAGTAGTCAGAAAAGTCCACAGACAGACACCATTCAAATAAAAATATTTGGTGTTGGAAAGAGCAGCTTTGGTTCTCTACTGTAAGTGAAAAAAAGAACAGAATAAAAAGAAGGGTTCTTCTTTGTCCAGTGTTAGTATCTACAGAAATGGGACTGCTCCCTACCACAGTGTAGGGTAAGTACCTCTACTTTAAACATACATAAACTCACCTCCCTGAAAGGAACCCTGTCATAATAGATATTTGAAGATGTAAGAAATGAAGCTATTCTTTTTACAATTTTTTTTGATGCATTAGATTCAAAAAGGTAAAATCTATTTGTAGATATTGTAGTGTTGAGAAACTCCTCTGTAGGTCAGCTTTGTTACTGCTAAATTTCCTTAGTATCAGTTTTCAGACAAAGCAGTTTCTAGAATATTTTACTCTCAAAGAAAAAACTAAACCCTTTCTTCCAGAATTTTGAGGACATGAGTCTGCATTCTCATCCAGAGGATAAAAGTTAAGTTTATCAAGTCTTTCCATTTTAGGTATAAAATGTTGAAAGATGAACTGGGCCTTTGTGATGTACAGATTCCAGGTCTAAAGTTCACTTTATTCCCTAGATTCTCCTGCTCATGTGACAGAAAACAGATGACTAACTGGAGGTCTATTTATAAGAATATGGTGTTGTTTTGAGCTTTGCTCAAGGAATGGAGTTTTTGGATAAGAGTCTGTGGAGGTCAAGTGCTGAGAGTGGAAGAACAAATTAGCAGATGTTGAAGGTGCTTGGGAAGAAATCTGCAGTGGAGGAAAAAAAAAGGAGAAAAAAAAAAAAAGAAAAAAACCAGGAAAGACTTTAAAGCTAGACTAAAGAAAAAACTTTTGAACTCTACTGGATAAGGCCAGACTGTCAGCTGATGCTGTGGCACGTGCACAGGGCAATCTTGGAGTTCAGCCAGAATAATGTCAGCAGTTATGATAAGATGACTGAAATACAGCACAGGAAGGACTTGACTTCCTCAACTTAGTGATGAGAATAATTTCACCAGAAGGCAAAAGACTAACACACACACATACACACACACATACACACACACACACACACACACACACACACACAAATGGCTGTAAAGCTGTTTTTATGTTTTATTCATATTTCTTTTATTTTAGGAAATGTAACTATCTATGTTCTGAGGGTGACCTGGAAAAAGTGCTCAGTCTGCAAGTACCATGGTACTGTGGAAAATTTAATGTCTTTTTCCTGGTCCTTTTCCAGCTTTCTGTGGCCTTTCACTTTTGCATTCTCCTAGTATCCCAATAAAATAATATTTCCAGGTTTTCATTCCTTCAAAGTTTGTTTATCCCCTTACAAGGTTTTCTGAAATATTTTAATCCTGGCTTAATCACTTATATTCTGTATTCATTGATTGCAATAATAAATAGCAGGAAGCAAAATGACAGTGGCCAAACAGTACAAAGTGGGTTTGAATGCTATAGCAGTAGCTCAAGATCAAAGTTGTTGAGTCATGTTCCCTTTCCCACATACATTTGATGAGATATCTACTGACTGACTACCTTCCTACCACTGTCAGAATACACAAAACCAATATTAGATGTTTCTAAATTGGTCAACGACTTTATTCATATATCTAGCACATGCCAATGGTTCAGTTTTATCAACGTTAAAATTTCAATTCCTTTATTCAGGCAAATAGCCTACAGTGCCACACTTGGATCTGCCCCATCAGCATGTGCTGTTGTGTTGTGCTCTTTCCATGACTGTTGCAAGTTGAACTACTGATTATGAGAATAGCAGCTCATTAGTGTTTGTTGGCACATAGTCATCCTGTTCTGATCAGCCTGTGATCCCCTGGCCACTGCAGTCACCCACAGAAATAATCCATTACCTACTTACAAGCAGACAGCAAAATATATCATGGCTCTTTTTTTGATAATGACAGTGCCCTGTATCTGATTATTATCTCAGTCATAATGAGATCATGGCTGATTTAGACAAGCTCCTTTTTTTTTTTTGGTTGTTTGTTTTTGTTTTTGTTTTTTTGTTGTTTTTTTTAAATTTTTAAACCTGCAGCTCTTATATGACTACAGATCAGCTGCTTGCCTTTGGCCTCTTATCAGCATTTTTGACTACAGCCAATTGCTGAGCTGTGAGATGCTAACATATGTCACTCTCTATGTCCTTTGTATATAAGCTGTAGCAGTTCCCTTCAAGACTAAGAGCTATGCCATTGTGGGAACTTCTCTTAAAATTTCTCATTGTTTTTGACAGATAAGCAAAGTATGATCTTCCTGTTTTGAAGTCATTTAGCTTTCAAGTTGATATTTCTCATTGAAATTAGAAGTATTAAAAGAAATACAGACATAAAAATTAGAAAAAGAGATTTGCACTGAAATTTTTGAAGGGAAGGCGGAATTTTTCATAAGAGGTATTGCCTGTCATTCAGCTTTCAGGTTCGCTTCAGAGACACTCTTTGTTATTAAAACTCATTGGAAACTTTGTATTGCTGGAAAAACTTGCAGTTGTTTCAAATTGTAAATTTTCTTTGTATCAACATCCTTGATTTTTTTCCATCCCTCCTAAATTACTATGTGAAGAAAAATCCTGTGGGTAATCTCAATGCTTTCATTATCTGGCTCTCCTCCTACAGACATCAGATATTAAATCTCTTTTTAAGCATTGCCCCAATATTTGACATTTACCATTGTAGAATTTATCTTTCAGAAGCTACATCTTTGTTGACTTTCCTTTTAGAACAAATATTTATTGTACAGCCCTCACTGTACTTATATTTAATCCTCCCAACCTTCCCAACTACAGCAGCCAGATATTATTTTTCAAAAACCCTTTAACTTTACACTAATAAGTAAGGATCTAGCGAGTTCAGTCTATCCCTGCCATTGGTGCAAGCCCTGAGAGTCCACACAGGTTTGATTAACGTCCCTTTATAAACCATAAATGAGTAGCAGCTGTGCCTGACATCTCTCAGAAAGTTGGCAAATTAGACCACCTCACATTTGACAAAGCTGCAGGTGGGAGATGACAGGTCTTCACATCAGTTCCCTCAAATTAATGTTCTACATCAAAGCAAATCCTATTTTCAACTTTTGATGAAGAGAGAAAAGGAAAGGAAAAAGATGAATGCCTCTTAGATAACAGTTACCTGAATAACCAATACACCCACAACATTAAATATGATGCAGAACCACTATAAACAATGCCTGTGTATATACTGGAGCTTCTGCTTCCTTGAACATGTTGAAAGATGGGCTGCATCAAAAACTTTATGAAATAGCAATATATCACACACAGAGTAAGAGACAATAAATCATGTTTTGGGGTGTGATGACTTAATCAAGATAAGCCAACATTAAGTTATGGGAGCCATCCATACATTCTGTCCCACCACTGGGCCAGACAGGTGCAGTAACTACTGGGTTTGATTTGAAATTTTGAACTTAAATTTCAAATTTTGAATTTAAAAAAAAAGGCTTATTTTTGTTCCAGACCTAGTCCTGCTTTATTTTCTAAAATAATATGTGCAAACTCTGGATATATGGAATTTTGTTTTGTTCTATTTTAAATTTTACCTTAAGTGCTGTAATTTAAACAACTTCCTTTCAGCCACTTGGATGGATTTTTTATATTTGCTCAGGATCTATCCTTCTAAATTTGGCCTGCAAAAATAATCTTCACTTAGATTTCTTGCTGCTTAGAAACTGAGATTCAGAATATAGTAGATTAAATTTATGTATTAAAACTTGAGAAGTTGTATAAAAACTTTTGAGATGCAGAAAACTTTGTTGAAAAATCAATAGAGCATTCAAATTGTTTTAGTTCTGAAAATAACAACAGTCTATTCATTGATTGTTCAGCAACATGTATGAATTTAAAGAGGAAGTTAAGAATAATCACTTCTGTACTTGGTAACAATTGTAACCTCACTGGCAGCTGTATATAAAACCTGAGAGATGAGTGCAAAAAATAATTTTCCTTTTGACACCAGAAGCTATTTAAACAATGTCATCTATGGGATTAAAAATAATTTTTTTTTAAACTTATTCCATCCACTTTTTGGTAAAAGATCGGCAACTGAATTTTCTTTGGACACAACTAAATTCACAAACAGAATAGCAATTTATTCCAATCTTACCTCTTAACTGACAGAATGGCCAATCTTATGGAGAATATTGTCATATCTCAATGTTAGTGGGCATTTCTAACCCTGCAAATTAGAGGAGGTAATAAAAAATAGTCAAATTTTCAGTGTTTGTTCAAATGTCAGCTCAGTCACTTGAGTCTGTTGACCGGAGTGGTTTGGTGCATCATGTAACAAAGGAAACAGTCACTGTCTTAAAAACATAATCTTTCAATTAAAATCATATGGTTATCTTCACCCCTATTTGATGCTCTGTGCAGACCAGAATTGCATACCCTGAATTGCATAAGCCATTTGTTCCCTCGGAACATTCCCCAGAGTATCATATTGTGGTTCTTTAACATTTGTTATTAATTTCTTTTTAAACAATCTGCCTTAACATTGCATTTGTCTGTTTTGTTGTGTATACTCCAACAGTCCCTTGTGAAGCATATTTCACAGAAAAGGACTGAAAAAATGGTAGAACAATGATTCTTGGTAAACACATTAAAAGAAATGTATTGTTTTGCATTGACTTTGACTGGTATGATTTTTTTCTCTAGCTCTCCCTCTGGACCCTCCAACACACAGTAGCCCTGCTCCTTTTCCCTGACAGCAAAACAACTTTGCAAATTTACTTTCTATGAGATGAATTAAAACAGGAGTTGCAAGAAACCTCCTAGCCAGGGACATTTTTCTGAAAGCATGAGTGTCTGAAGATAAGTAGCTTTAAATGCAACCTTTTATTAGTGTTACACGAGGCTCAATATTTAATTAAACCACAGCAATGCAGACCTTTTCTACATTTTGAATTTTGGTGAGAGAAAAAAATGGGAAGAATAAATGAACTCTTCTCCCATTGGGACAGTGAGAGGAGCAAATGTCTCTTCCTTTACTAAGATGTTCTCTGTGCTGCTTCAGGCTGTTGCATCAACTATTTACTGTTAAAAGATGGTCTGTATAGAACGGCCGAGGGAAAGAGGCAGGCAACTTGTCCAGATGATGTTTCTGCTGAAATGCAAACTTGTGGCAAAAGAATCTTGGAAGTCAGTGTATCCAAAAGATCCTAACATGTTGTCATTGCCTTTGGAAATATGATAACAAGTTGCAGTGTAGCACAACCTAAGTTGCAGAAAAACCCAAACCCCTACTTGTACTGTCTTTGCATTTGACATTGGTAGCAGCACCTCCTAGAACTCTGACTTAATTTTTAATGTAGCAAATGGAGTCCACTTCCAAAGTGTCCATGCCCCACAGAGTGTACAACAGGGTAAAGGCAAGTGCTCTTTCTTTCTCTTTTTTACCATGTCTAAGTTTAAACTGGGGGATCTGGGAGCACATCTGTGCTGTCCTCAATTGTGTGTTCTACTCCCTGTGTCAAGGAAGTCTGGATATTTGAGACAATAGGTGCTGCAGAAGCCAAAGGACACAATGGTGGGCCATTTCCATGAACAAGTAGTGAGAGACTAGTTACAGATAAAATGAGAAACTGTCATCAAAGAAAGGAACTTTTGACTTTTAAGCCTAGTTTCTGATCATTTAACCACTACTGACAACTAATTGGAGAACAAATTAAAGGAGGTGGATAGAATTACAACTCGTAAGATCCTTTGACAAAAGGAAGTAGGAATGGACTGCAAACCCCAGTCTATAACATGTCTGATTCAATTGTTCAGTTTTCTCACATTTTAAAAAACATAACAGTAGATTAGAACTGCAGCATCCTACTTCTCTCCATAGCAGAGCATTAGGAGGCTGTTGCCAGCTGCTGCCGTTATTGAATTTAATGCAATCTGGCCCCACCAGCACACCTCATCTATTGGCTTCCAGTATTTTCCATGCCTCCAGTGAAGATGCAAATCCTGTTGTTAGTTCTGTCCTACACACTATAGTCCATGAGAAAAATGAACTGAGAAATCTATTGAAAAAGCCATTCAATAATGTTACAAATACATGACTGCTACTGACGTGGGGACAATCCAAATCACTGCCATAAGGTATTATAGGTGAAAGATTTCATATGGCTCCTTCTGTGACATCTTATCTCTTAGGAAAAGAAAAAAAACAAGAGCTATTAAGAATGTAGTGTAAAACTGTTTAAAGGTCTGACTTCAGAAAAACAAACAAGGTAAAATCCTCCTGCACAATTATGTAATTAAGATTCTGAAACTGGCATTGTACATTTCCATAAGAGAATTAGGCATTCATTACCTTCATTACACTCCATTCTGCTAATATGATTCACCATATATATTTAAAAATGAAGTCATTTAACTACTATTGGCTGTAAACCATACTTCTAATAAAGATGAAGCCATTTAACTACTGTTGGCCATAAACCATACTTCTAATTACTCACTTCACTAATGTTCATTTGTCATCTAATTTTTTGATTTTTCTGCATTAGACTATAACAAGTATAAAAAAAGAGACTTTGTCTGATGCCAAAGGATATTTAGCTATGATCATTGTAATATATCAAATGTCCTAGTGAGTCAAAATGGAGTCTGAAATCCTCTTGACAATCATTATTGATTTGAAAATGGTGATATTTTGGGTGAGCTGCTGAGAAATAGAATTTTCCTCATGTGTAAATATGGGGAGTGATCAAATACATGACTCTCTATTCTCTCACAGCAAATGATGTAAAAGCAGGAAAAGATGTGACTGAAGAACACAGTTAACCCAGGGCGGGTTATAACATGGGACCATGTAATGCTGTATGGAACACTTATGCCCTATTAGCAAAAACCAAACTGATAGAAACATTGTCTTAAATCAAACCTTAACCATCCTGGACAACTAAAACCCTGCCTGCAATGTGCAGTAAATGGGTAGGAAATCATAAATCTTTCTATTGTACCAGACATATCAAGATACAAATGTGCTTGGCTGAGTACTATTATCTTACAGCTGAGTTCGTGACACTTCATATCTCATTATGCAGCAAGATTTTAAGCAAGCATATGCTAAATGGCTTAATACAAGTTCAGGTGGTGACAAATAGCCCCCTACTTACAAAGACATTTCCTGCAAGCTGCTGGTCACGTACTGTATTTTCACCTTTGTTATTACAGTCTGCAAAAGAACAGGACAATGAGT
This sequence comes from Corvus cornix cornix, assembly GCF_000738735.6. Classification (NCBI taxonomy): domain Eukaryota; kingdom Metazoa; phylum Chordata; class Aves; order Passeriformes; family Corvidae; genus Corvus; species Corvus cornix. The sequence continues at coordinate 9,026,466 of NC_047057.1, read as the reverse complement.
GAGGACAAACATCATCTATAGCTGGAGTCTGTATCATGTATTGCTCACTTTACTGTGAAATTTTATTTTTGAAACACAGAGATAAAATTGATCAGATTCTCAGATAATAGCTACTCTGTTTGCAAAACAGTATTCCAAATAAAATCTCCTAAATCTCACTACTTCCATGTGGCTACCCTTCTCCAGCCACTATTCTTGAGCCAAAGCTATTGCCATTTGATGTAATGTGTGATTTTTATTGGAAATGTGGCATATTTACTAGCTTTGTAAATTGATGCAAACCTCTGCAAATGCATATTATCTGATGCTGTCATTGCAGATACAGTATTAGGCATTCTTCTGAAGAGAATGGCAGAGTTAAAACTGACAGGCGCAATTTGCAGTCATAGAAGTTGATGCCTTCCCATTGCCTTCATACCCTCTTTTCAATCATTGCACACTTTTTCTCTTTAATTACCAAGGCACAATTGTGAAAAGTTCTCTGTAGACAAGAAGATGTTTTTAATGTTGCTTAGAATTGTAGAATATCCTCACTTAGAACACAGGGTGCCCACCAGGATTCTCATGTAGCCATGCCCATCAGCTGTTTCTCAGTAAGACAATTACCTTCATTGGCTGAGTTACTCTGATTTCTCCTGGTTTTGCCTCTCAGCCATACAACAAGCAGAGCTCTGTTTCTCAGAGACTATTATATTTAAAGCAGTGGTCTGGCAAGTGAACTGGGCAGACATCATGGCTGTATATTCATTATGCAGATCCTTCTAGTGGAATACAATTGCTATAAATCCCCTTTCATTTCAGGTTTCTTACAGCTGAGAATAAGTGACATCAGGACTGCCTCAAAACTGGCCCCATCCCTTCTCTGTTTCTCCAGTGGGTCAGAGATGTTACAGATTTACATGAAGAAAGGACTGAAATACATATGTTCAGTGCAATATACCAAGCAAACTGGGAATGCAGAGATGTTGGAAAAGCTGAGTCATATTTGAGCTTCCAGCAATGGAAAGGGGCAAAATTGCAATGTCTGTGTGGATAGACTTTAACAGAAAATGGAAGGGTATAGCAAAATGCATCTAGAGCAAATTCAAGAAGTATTTGACTGGTAAGAATTGAGCATGTGTAGTGTTATTTTTATGATAAACATTCTGGCCAAAAAAGCATTTGGCAGTTTTCCTCTGAGGCTGTTTTTTAATATTGTTACTGGCCTCAGTTTCATTAGTCTAAAACATGTTGGTAGTTTTGTAAAAAAAGCAATATCTGTAAATTACTCTTGTATCATAGTTGTCAGGGTGATAAATGAAGAGAGATTAATTAAATGTATATTCAAATGAACCCTACTGACTGTAGAGGTTTTTATAGGCTGGGATTTCACTGAGACTTGGGAGTGGTGTCATGGTGAGAGGAAACTTTTGTCTGGAAACTTCTAAAGTTCAAGAGTCTGGAAATACACATGGGAAGGCACTGGAGGATTGTGGATTTAAATGCAGCGTCTGGGTGCCCCTTTGTGGGCTGTGGTGTTATTGCACTGGTGAAGGCTCCTATAAGGTACCTGCAGGATTTCATTACCTTTGATTATTGCTATCTGGCTGATGTTTATACACTTTGCAGACACATGTCATTTCGAAATTGAAATTTTACTGCTTCAGTACCTTTGCTGTTTCATTATGTGGTATAAAGTATGCACCTGATATTCCAGTGCAACAGAGTACCATATTAAATTATAAAGCAGATTAATGTTTTAAGTCATTTATTAACCACATTCGTGGCAAAGCACAGCCACAAAAGTAGAGATATTACCATGAGTATGAGACTAGAGTAGCAGGAACAGTTAACAACAGACAAAAGAGGAGTAATCTTCTATACAGAAAACCACCCTGAAAGTTTTAAAAAAATCTCTTTTATCTCAAGTATGTGCTTTAGGAGGTGAAGAAAAGAGGCTGTGGTTTGCAGAGGGAGAATCACAAGTTCCATCTCTGCAACTACAAAGGACTCTATATCTCAGTGGTGAAGTCTAGGGTGAATTTTGCAGGGAATATATTCCTTTTTGGATGAAGTGTTCTCATAATATAGAGAATCTGTACCACTATCATTATTTAAGAACATACCTCCAAGTATTAAATGAAAACCAACAACAGTGGCTCTTAGCCTCTCCTTTTTTCCAATATCTGTCATGGGCTGGAATGCCATGCATTCCTCTGGCCCACAGCTGTGACTGTGCCAACATAGTGTACCATGGCTGTTCCCACAGGATGTTTCAGTACATTTCACTCTTGTCTGAGACAAAACAGACATCAAAACATTTGAATCTCCAGTGAAACAGGTCACCTAACCTTTTCCCAGGGTTTGTCCTTTTCTTCATCCTATATGCCTACCAACTTTGTAGCTGTCACTTGTCATTACTCACCAATTAAGTTTTCCCTCTTTATGTTTACTTTTTTTTTCATTTTCTTACAAAGATTGTATCATGGAGATCAGTTGGAAATTATCTAAGACATCAATAAAAAGCTGAATATCAAGCCAATGAAAAAGAGTTGAATATCTCAGTAACAACGCCAGGAAAACTCTTCACTTCATGAGATTTTACTCTGGTGCTAGACAGCAGATGTTGCTTAGTGGGGCATCCTTAAAACTCCACTTACCTTCATAGTTAGATCAGTGTGCACAGGAGACAATCTCCTTCCTTATTTTATTAAATGATTGGTCAATAAGCAATATACGGAAGCAGCTGCAGAAATGGACATCAGAATCTAAGACTAACTGGCCTAGCTGAGTGCTGACAGAGTACATAGAATCACAGAACCATAGAAATGTTTATGTTGGAAAAGGACTTTAAGATCTTCAAGTCCAAACATTAGCCTTACATTGGCAAGTCCACCACTAAGGCGCGTCCCTCAGTGCCACATCTACGTGTCTTTTAAACATTTCCAGGTATGGTGACTCCACCACTCCCCTGGGCAGCCTGTTCTACTTCTTGACAACCTTTTTGGCACCATCTTTCTTTTTCTCCCTGTTTGGTGTTTATTAAACCCCTTTTTCTAAGTCAGTATTTTTAAGCTACAGAATCATGTTACACCTTTCTGCCTTTCTTTTCTCACTACAATCCTATTTGTTTTCTGCCAATGAGACCCCTTTAACTAGAGAAGTTTAGATAATCACAATAAAAATTCCAGATTTAAAAGTCTAAAGAAAAAAATCAACATTATCTATTCCACTAGATAGCAAGTTGCTTGGCATACAGGGCTCCTAAAACTATTTTCTGGACCCTGCCAGCAATTAAACAAGGATGACTGCAAAAGAAGTGTGGAGATTTGAGCCATTGAAACTGTATCATAGCTTTGTCATGGTGTTCTCTGGAGTTTGAAAGAAACCTCATGAAACAAACACCTCTGCTCCCATGCCCAGTTGTGAGTCCCCTTTGTCCTGCATATGAAATGCCTTTACTGCAGCTCCCAGCTCCCTGTCAATGTGCTGTACTGTGTCTTTCAGCTGGCCAGTCCTTGGCCTTGCTCTGAGCCTCCCTCTGTTAGACTAACTCCACTCCCTGCTTTGTTTCTTCCACTTAGCTCTCTCTAGCAACAACAGCAATTCTTGCCACTCCCCACAGGTCTTTAATAGCAGTGTTAACTTCTGACTTGGTTCCCTTTTTAAATGTTTCTGGAACAATAGCAGTGAGAATAGCTTATTTTTAATGGAAACGATATTTCTGAAGATGATGCTGTTTCCCTATAGTTCATGGCTAAGAGTATAAATGAAATTTTCAAGTTTTCTGTGTATTGTGTGAAATGATTCAGAGCCTTGCTTATCCTTTATTCCACTGAAACAAATATAACCGAAAGAACAAAGGTTAAAAGTCAATGAGTTCCTCTTGCACAAAACTCCAGCAGCACAGCTGTATACTTGTCTTTATAGAGAGAGTTGTCAATGGAAGCAGATAAAGTGGTCCATCATAAACCAGATTCTCAAAATCATTGTGTCCTGGACACAATGTCCACAAGATGTAATGTCTTGAGAGCAGCATGTTTGCCTTCAGTACAGAATAAAACTTTGGTCACAATTGTTACTGTAATATATCTGAAACTTTTTTTAGAAAATAAAGAGCATGTGGAAATAAATTAACCTTGGATTTGAAGGAGTTAGAACACATGTAAAGAAATCAATTCTTTGACAGATTACTGAGTCTATGCTATCTTTAGTTCTCCACTTATAAGATGGAGATTACATTTATCCTTTATAAAATGGGGATTACATTTTCTGACCTAGTAACAGTGCCAGTATTCTATATTGATAAAATGATGAAGAATGAAAATTCCAATTAAAATTTAGTGTGCAACCTTAATTCTGCCTTCATACATAGTATTTTAAGCTTGAGGAGTGGGGCAGTGATGTTCAACACTTGAGTCAGGACAACCCCTGGTATCAATACAGGCTGGGGGATAAAGGGTATTGAGAGTGGCCCTGATGAGAAGGACTTGGGGGTTGGTGGATGAAATACTGGACATGACCCAGCAATGTGCACTTACACCCCAGAAAACCAATTGTATCCTGGACTGCATCACAGCAGTGTGGACAGGACATCGAGGAAGGTGATTCTGCCCCTCTGCTCTGGTGAGACCCCACGTGAAGTTCTCACCAGTCCATCCCATCCAGCCTTGGGATCCTCTGAACAAGAAAGTCACAGACCTGATGCTGCAGGTTCAGAGGAAGGCCATAAAAATGAGCAGAGGGATGGAGCACCTCTCCTAAGAGGAAAAGCCGAGAGTATTGGGATTGCTCAGCCTGGAGAAGAGGATTTGGGGAGACCCTATTGTGTTTCAGTATATAAAAGGGACTTAAAAGACAGATGAGGACAGAATTTTTAGCAGGGCCTGTTGTTTTAGGACAAGGGCTAACAGTTTTAAATGAAGGGAGAGTAGATTCCGACTAGCTATAAGGAAGAAATTTTTTACAATGCAGGTTGTGAGACACTGGAAGAGGTTGCCCAGAGAAATGGTAGATGCCCAGTCCCTGGAAACATTCAAGGTCAGATTGGATGAGGCTCTAAACAACCTGGTCTTGTTGAAGATGTCCCTAAGCACTGCAGTGGGGTTGGAATGGATAGGGTCTTTAAAGGTCCCTTTCAACCCAAACCATTCTACAATTTTATAACTTTAGCAGTTGTCCACACCTTTTATTTAGGGAAATGTTTTAAGGCATATATTGCATCCAGATTCTTGTGTAGAACTTAAAACTCCAGAGACAATGTCTGTGTTTTATGTCTAACATAGACCTCACAGAAATGTTACATACAGACTCTCAGGCAGGAAAACATCCTCAGCCTAATGTAATACAAACATTTGAATGCCTTATTCAGCTGCCTCTGCAGGAGATCTATACCTCTTAATTTACTCTCTCCCTCTTCACAAGAAGATCCAGTTTAATTGGCTTCTGGCAGTTCAGGAAACTGTACAGAAATGTCTGGCATCTCCACTCTCTTGGGAGAAAACATAACTAATGCTTACAGAGAGCAGGTTTAATAGTATGGTGTGTGCCAATGTCATGTTGTCTTTACATAACTCTCCAGAAGCAAAAATCCCAGGAACTGAGACCATTATACACATCCACAGGGACTGAGTTCAGACTGTAAAAGGAGGATCTAGTCATCGATTATCCTGGTCAAAGCAACCCCACAAACGTTGAGGGAGACGCAAGGTTTCAAACAAAGTGTACCTTTTATTAGAGCTTTTCTGGGTTTATTAAATCTCCCCTCAGGGCAGGGACCAGAAGCGCTTCCTTCCCAGTTCTTGTCAGGTCTTTCTCTCACCCTGACTGTTGCACACCTGACTGCACAGGGGCTGATCTTCAGCAGCAGAGAGGGAGGTATTTTGTGTTTAGGGCACTCCATGGTGAAATTAGGGCACTCCTCTGGGATGGGGATAGAAAGGGTCACTTCCTCGGGTTAGTAACAATCGAAGAAGACCTAGATGACCTGGCACATATGTGAGAGCTGAGCACGGCTGTCACTTCATCAGATGAAGAAAATTGTAGCCCTGACTCTTTCTGTGTCTTTGGACTTTTCCAGGGAACTTAAGCAGAACAGACACAGCTGTCTAGCTAACCAGGACCGTGTTATAGCTCCCATCTTCACAGAGCAGACAATTCAGAACAGTCATGGGTGACTGAGGTGGCACGAACTGAGATTGCAGGGAGCTTTAAGCTAAGTAGGGAAGTAGCTAAAGAGTAGAGACCTATATTGCTGTTTTATCACTCTTGGTCAAGTCCTAATTTGAGAATATTCTTCTGCATTGTTTTGTGAAGTCACTATGCATTTAAAATTTATTTCTAATGTCTTTTTCAGAGACAGTACTTTCTGGTCACTAAAATGACAGCTAATTCAACTGTTGATTTTCTTATTTTATGCAACAAAATGAAATTATAATAGTAACAATAATAATAAAAAATAGAGCTTTTGAGAGTATATTCCTAGCCAAAATCTGCTCTTATACTGACATGATTGAATTAGCTGAAGGTGTGGTGGGGAATGCAGCCCAGCTCACATGAAAACTGAACAGGAATTCTAGTTTGTTGTTTTTGTGGTTTGATCTTGGGTTTTGGTTTTTATTTTGAGGGTTTTTTTTGCTAGCAAATTCCCAAAACTTAATCATGAGCAGCTGAGTAAGAGACTGAAGGACAATTGCAGCTGAGCTGTTTATCTGCTTTGATAGGATTCATTTTCTCAGCCCTTATTTGACACAAAACCAGATGTACCTCTGTCATTCCTCTGACCTCTGTGGCAAGATGAACAGCTAGGCTGATACATTTATTGATCAGAGAAAGAAGCAGTCCATGGGAAATAAGCTATAGATGCCTTGCTGTGAAATTGAAGATTTAACATCTGTCCCATGCAGATGGTAATTAATCTTGAATATGTAATGCCCACAATTGGTTGGTTGACAACATTACTTTCTTAATCTGGGAGCATGGGTAAACAAATGTATTGGATTGCTCTGTGGGTAACACTTTATTAATGTGTTATAATTGCATATGCAGCCCATAAATCAGATAGATTTCTCATCTACATTGCTAATTGTGTTTATTATTGGAAATGCTTCTCATGTTGCTCTGTATTCACTAACTGCTTGATTTCCCACTGTTGCAAACCCACACCCTTATAGGAATTGAAATCTTTACTGCTGCAAATATTTTAGGAACTATTAAATATTCTTCCAATCTAATTGCCTGGTAGCTAGATACATATAAAAATAGCTTGAATATTACTTTTGATTTTATTTCGTAGACTCTACAATTATGAAATAAATTTTATTGTCTAGATAATATATGGATGATGAAATGCTAGTTGGTTGGTTTTATCTCCCATTCTCCCCTGTTACTGCTTTACTCTTTGCACCTCTACACTTCAACTTTTCACTCCAAAGATGAATGATTCCCCTTCCCTGTATCTTCTTCTAAGCATTTATTCAGTAGTTTTCTGCAAAGAAATCTATCTCCTTTGCAGGATCCTACCAATGCCAAATCTTAATTTCTCAGTTGTTCTCATACATGTAGTTTGCTGTAACTAGAACAGCTACTAGTGTAAAAAATGTTGGATTTGCTGAAATTAAGCTGGTAGTCTGAAGTAAAAGGTCTTTCAGAATCAGGGAAGCTTGCAGTAACTGAATCTGTGTCCCAAAAAATTACCTGTAGGAGGGGAATTTTAGAAACATTACCTGAAGCTGGTTAGACTCAGAGGTTTCAAGACGTAACAATCTAATATGAATTACATGTTGATTTAGGAATATAAAGATTCATGCATCTATTTAGAACCCAATGGTAAATTGGTAACTTCTTCTCTGATGTATGCCATTAGCCTAGGGAACCCAGATAGCTTATGCCAAATGAATTCTTAGAGTCATGATAGCACATCATGGTATTTGAATTAAATCACCATTCTCACACTCTAGTGTAGGATGATTAACATTTTGGTGTAAGGGGAAGAAAGAACTTTCCTTCTTGAGTTGTGTAGGCAGTGTTTCTCACCACTCTTTCTCCTCTGTACTGGCACAGGGTGGACTTTATCTCATATTTCTGCCTGCACCACAAACAACATCAAAACCCAATCCAGCAACAATAATTAATTTCACCTTTGCCTGTGAACAGACACCAGCAGATGTCTGCAGCTTTTGATTTTCAGTAGTATGTTAAAAACCCTTGAAGTCGATGGGAAGACTGACATTTACTTTAATGGGCTCCAAATCAAGGTTTTAGTCACTCACCAATGAGGGGTTGATTTAAACTGCCCGCTTGTTAATGGAAGAGCTTTCATTTGCTGCACTGCTTTGAATGAAGCTGTTCCCTGAAACATTTGCTCCTCATTTTCCTAGAGGAATGTGTAGGTTGTAGAAGCTGCTGTTACATCTTGTCTAACACAGAATTTGCAGTGCCTCCACATTTGTATTATTCTGACTTTGAAGAGTAAGTTATTGATAGAAACTAGGAGCTGATGGCTTTTGTTATGGGTATTCCCAAACATAAAGACTGTACTTAGATGGTTTTGAAATATTCTGAATTGAGTCATCAATCTTTTGAATGAATCTTGAACTAAAGTTTGCCCTGGATTCTTACAGTCTACAACTTTTAAAATTTATATTCCAGCTGTAGCAATCATCATTAAACATGTCTGTGAGTTTCCTAGACTATATGATTTTTTTTTTGTAGAGTAGACAAAATATCAGCATGAACTGTGAAATGAAATCAGCCCCATTATGCGATGTTCTCTAGTCTTGCATTTCAACTGATGGGGAATTTCTAGAGTTTGTGGAAAGAGAAGATGTCACTACATAATTCTGATAACATAAAATTAGGGAATCAAAATCTAATAACCAAAATACATAGAAGAAAAAATGTTTCTACAGCTACTAAATCGCTGTAGCAGCATAAATATCACTGGAATTGTAGAATTATTCTTCAGCAGAGAAGGTAAAATTCCCCACTGGACATTTTCGTTCCATTATTTTCGTAACAAAACTACTCACATCTTTTGTTTTTGACTACTCCTTATGTTGTCATTTCTTGTTACAATTTATTGTATGAAAAAAAGAGTGGTTTTCTTTCCCCCAATTGCATGACTATTCCTGTTGAAAAAAGCTGCACACATGTATCTATGAATAAGGAAGTGAATCCCTTTAATTTTCATGGTTGTATTAATTTTTTTTTTTAATTTACTATCTCTGAGCATTTCTGCTAATGAAACCCAATAACAAAAGTGTCTGAAGAGGGTGAGCATGAAAAGAAGTGTGAATAAGGCCAAAAATAATTGGCTCCAGTGTTAGAATGAATACTTGGCAATGAATGCTAAATTCTTTTGCAAAGGTTTAGATTTAACATGGACAATTTACTATGGAAAATGTAGCATCTTCTAAATCCAAAGCATTTCTTGCTCATGTCAGTTTCTTTCTCCGTCCATATCTTCATAACTATTATACATTTGAAAAAAAAAGACCTCTGAATTTGTAATTTTCATTCCAGATGAGAAATGGATTGTCAGTAAATATCCAGAATATTGCATTCATTATTTCAGTATTTCAATCTCAACTAACTGTTAAGTCCCTCTGCCTTTTCCTTATTGATATCTGTTGCTTATTGTAGCTAATTTAGAAGCAAGATCCTTATGATAGGAATCTGTCTTTGTTTTTCTGTAAAGTGCTGTGAAGCCATGGGAGTAATGTGTTGTCTTTCACAGTAATTGACCTTTGATATATCAGATGAATGTCAAAATCTGCCATAATATGGCAATGTCTGGGATCCTAGACCTGCCAAGTATTCTTTCAGAGGTTATTCCTCTCCAGCCTCACACTAAATTAGCACATGAACAAGCAGAGAAGTTGGACAAACTTTAACTTCCTCATCTCTGCCCATATACAAACTATGATGACAGCTCTGCAAATTAGTGCCACTTTTCACTGTGTGCGGGAAAAATATGATTCCTTGTCCAAAACATATCTCAGAAATCCCACAGTTTTGTTTATGGGTTTTTTAATATGATACAGAGGGAATGATGAGTGGGACTAAGAAAAGCATGCTTTAGGGTATCAATTAAAGCACAGAGATAGTCATGTTGCTTTGCCTCCTGGCTCTTTGGTGCATGTTTCCCAGTTTTAGAAAGTTAACGCCTGCTGAGCTCTAGCTAGCCTGACATATTGGCCTGGGTGTCGACACTAGACTCAGATCCAGATTTTCTCACCAGGAACACTGTTCAGCCTGTAGAACACTGCCAGACAGGGCTTTGGCTTGAGCTCTTGAGCACATTTTAGCATTAACCCTAGAAGTCTTTCCAGAGTCTAGAAAAATAGAAACTAGTCTTTAAGCAAATGCTAATATTTGCACAACATGGATCCTTTAAGTAAAAAATGAAGTCAGACTGAAGGACAGTGGTGTGACTATCTGTGGCAATGATAGTGGTGCTCAGCACTGTCCCTAAGCCCTACTATTCCATCTAGAATGGAATAGTTATGACATGGTTATTTACTACCACGAGAAGATGGCACCTGTGGAAACTGCAATTAAAAAACCCCAAACAAACAGAACTTGCCTCCCCCCCCAATTTTAATTCTGAAATATTGAACATAAGATGAGGCATGAGGAATACTCTGGAATTTCCTGGGATATGAAGAATGTAGCAACACTCAAAGCATTAGAGTATTAATTTCTCCCTGCAGACAGAGTGAAAATAGACATAATAGCTATGATGTAAGTGCCACAGGCAAAACTCTTGGTGAGGTTAATTCAGCATTAAGCCAATGAGTTGAGCAGAGCTTTTCAATTCACAACAAAATGGAATAGACAAGTTACTGTAAATACTTTCTGTTTCACCTATTACAGGAATAAACAGTCATATATTGCTTCCCATTTGTTCTGATTATTCTTTCTAAATCTGCACTATGCATGTGTACAGTAACAGAAGAAGAAAGTAATACAATTTATTCTTGAGAATTGATTTTCCCATTTTCTTCAAGCTTGGCCTCGTTTTCTTATGGTGACTAGATTTTTCCTAGCATTTACTTGAACCAAGAAGAATCTATTTGCAATGACTTTGCCCTCAGAATCCTCTTAGAAATCATTTCAGAGGTTTAGGCAAAGTCCACACTCTCCTTCTCAACAGTCCTTTATGTAGATAGTTTCATCAGCAACCCAGTCAGTCCTTGCACTTAAAAAAAACTGAGACATCAGCCAGCAGCAGGAGAGTCTAGAAGTGGAATAGTACTTCATGAATCATGAAAATATGGTAGACAGTGACATTATCCTATCAATTTAATGAGCATGTATGTTTTATTTCAGGTAAAAAATCCAATATTTGCTTTAGTGTCAATTTAGACAAGGAGGTTCCTGTGAAAATAAGAGTTCCTGACTAAGTTAGGCTCCTAAAAATAGGTGGATTGGATTTTAAGTTGCCTTCACTGAGTTTTGTCTTTCTTGCACCTTTTTTTTTTACTGTCCAAGAAGTCTGCATCCAATGTCATGACTGTATCAATACATTAAGTCAGGGTGTTTTGGAATTTACTTTTATTGTCAGTACCGTGTGTTGTCAGAAGTGGCTTGCTTGCTTGCTTGCTTGCATGTATGCTTTTTGTTTTGTAAGCATTGAGGAAAAGCAGGCTGGCCTCTATCAGGAGTAGTGTGGCCAGTAGGACCAGGGCAATGATTATGCCCCTGTGCTTGACACTGGTCAGGCCACACCTTGAAACCTGTGCTCAGTTCTGGGCCCCTCACCACAAGAAAGATGTTGAGGGGCTGGAATGTGTCCAGAGAAGGGCAACCGGAATGCAGAAGGGTTTGGAGTCTCATGAGGAGCAGCTGGGACAGCTGGAGGTGTTTAACCTGGAGAAAAGGAGGCTCAGGGGGAACCTTACCACTACCTGAAAGGAGGTTATAGGAGGTGGGGGTCGATCTCTTCTTCCAAGCAACAAGCAATAGGACAAAAGGAAATGGCCTCAAGTTGCACAAAGGGAGGTGTAAATTGAATATTAGGAAGAATTTCTTCATGGAAAAGGATGGTCAAGCATTGGAACAGGCTGCCCAGGGAAGTGGTTGATTCACCACCCCTGGATGTATTTAAAAGGCATGTAGTTGTGGCACTTAGGGACATGGTTTAGGGTTGGACATGGTGGTAATAGGTTAGACTTGATCTTAAGGGTCTTTTCCAACCTAAACGATTCTATGATCGTATGAAAAGTCTTTGAAAAGTCTTGCAAAGTGCAGTATTTTTACATTGTGTTCCTCTCATACTGTGCTCAAGCAATGATGTTTCATGCAGGAACGCCCACTGAATATTGCTATAGAGAGGGTGAAACAGGTTATAACGAGTAAGGCAAGGGTGTTACTAAAGCCTTACAGAACTAACCTGTTTCATAACCCAGTTACTCTCTCTTGCAAAAAGACACAAACTAGGGAGACCAATTTTCTGTTTGTTTCTTCTTCCACACCAAAAAAGCCCTTTGTTTCCTGCTTCCAGGGTTAAAAGACTATGGCCGACCTCAGTTTGCTGAATTGTGTATTTCATATCCTTGAAGTGCCCAGAAGGACAACATTCTTCTGTAAACAAACATGAAACAACCTGCCTGAGATGGCTGCCCTCCTCAGAAGCAAAGCAGATGTGCTCTAATGAGCACTATTCCAGTACATCTTTCTGCATACTCTCAGTATTTCAGGTGCTGATTTTCAAATGAGGAATCCAAGGCAATAAGCTGAAAAATAAACCAATGTGTTACAATGTTTTGTATATTGAAATTGTTGTGGAAGATCAGATGGACACAAGTACTATACAGTAAATGACTTGAATTGAAACCTATGTCAATAAAGATAATAATACTGAATCGTATATCTTCAACATATTGATAAAGGCCATATAACAATGTTTACAGTCTTGGCAATTCAACCTTGATCAAAAAAAAGTTATCAAAATGTAATGTGGATCTGGCCAGTGTATGGCCTATAATTCAGGAAATAAATGTGCAGGATGCATGAAGCTATTCATGGCAGAGTGCTGCACAGGGTTTGACCAGGAGCAATAGAAATGTTTGCTGGAAGCCATTCCACATGAAAAAAGGTTCTATGACATGACAGCCTGACATTACCAATATATCAGGAGCTCGGTGGAATTAAATGACTTTACCCTGCAAGAAGTGCCAGGCTGTCTATTCGTGAAGTGTTTTGGTGTTTCAGGCTGCACAAATAAAATGATAAAGCCTTGTTTTGCATTAATGAGCAATTCACTCTCAGTGTCAAAGAATTACACCTAGTTCTTGTGCAATACACATTCATAGTCAAAGAACACCATGTTTTTCTGGGAATGTACACTTAGAAGGGGAAAAGAGGTCCAAAAATAAATCTGTCAGAAAAGTGTAAGTGTTGACCTGACTGCAGCCAGTTTAACGTGCAGTCTGTATATAGAAAGTTTCTAGAGGTGTGTAGGTCATTGTTTGTTTTGTCTACCTTTTCAAAACAAGGCAATTTTTCATTTTGTCCAATTCATTAATTATTCGCTGTCTAATGAATACAACTGGCTTTATCAGCAAAGGAAAACTCTCTTTAGTTCTTTATTAAGAAAAAGGTGCAGTTGGAAGACTGGATAATTAAAGAATTATGATCTGATTTGGATTAATCCCAGCACAGTGACTGGAAATGATCATTACTTGGTACTTATTCATGAGTTTTAAAAAGAAAAATATTCAAAGGTTCTTTGGGAGCATTTATGATCTCTGTACATGTGTATGTGGTATGTATGTATTTCAGTAGTCAGAAAAATTAAAATTAAGTGATCTAAATCTGATCAAATCTGAGGGTAGTTGAGGATTAACTAAGGATGCCCAATGGAATGGTATCAAATTTCATAGTATCACTTCCCTTATATTACAAGCTAGTTAATCTGAGACATTTTTATATGTGACACCAAGACCAGACTATTGCAGAATTTATAACTGAAGCTACCACAGCACCAGAACTACTTGGCCACAGTGAGAATTAAATTTTAGAATTCCTACATCTGTACACTTCTGATAATGTTAATTTAAAGCAGATCAATAATCAGAGAAGAAACTCACAGTACTGTAAGGAGCTATTTTGGTAGTATGAAAAACCTCCCCTCCTTTCAGATAGTCCAACACAGTTCAGACAATAAGCATCTTATCTCAGTGCTTTCTAAAAAAAAAGGAAAAAGCCTAAAAATTAAATTTAAAGAATCTACTCAATAATACCTCAAATTCAGAAAAAAAGTTGTTTATTGACTGTGAAGGCCTTGGGTCAGGAGAAAAGATTTTTCATGGGATCAAAATTTTAAGTATTTCACTTGTTTCACATCTGTTTAACATGAATCCTGAGTATCCTGGCATGCATAAGGAAGAGTGTGGCCAGCAGGTTGAGGGAAGTGATCCTCCCCCTCTACTTGGCTCTAGTGAGGCACATCTGGAGTGTTGTGTCCAACTCTGGGCTCCTCAGTACAAGAAAGATGAGGTGATTCTGGAAATGGATCAGTGAAGAACCATGTCAAGGATGGTAAGAGGTCTGGAGCATGTCTTATGAGGAGAGACTGTGGGAGCTGGGCCTGTTTAGTCTGAGAAGACTGAGAGGGGATCTCATGAATGCATATAAATATCTCAGAGGCAGGTGCCAAGGGGATCGTGCCGGGCTGTTTTCAGTGGTGCCCAGCAGCAGGGCAGGTAACAGTGGCCATAAACTAAAATACAAGAAGTTCCACCTACACATGAGGAAGAACTTCTTTACATTGAGGGTGGCAGAGCACTGGAAAAAGGCTGCCTAGGGAGGTAATGGAATTTCCCTCTCTGGAGACATTCCAAACCCACCTGGATGCATTCTGGTATAACCTGCTCTAGGCAACCCTGCCTTGCATCTGCAGAGGTCTCTTCCAACCCTAACAATTCTGTGATTCTGTGAATGAGACTGGTCACAGTCCATTTATAGCTGTATATAAATGTATCAGTATAGCATGCACACAATGAAATGGTAGACTTCTCACATAGAATAGGACTCCTGTTCTTCATATTTTTGGAATATATGCTGATGACATAGTTTTTTACATATGAGGTTATCTTCTTAAAGCTGGAATTGATATAAGAGAAAGATCTGACATGATTTTGTATACTTAAAAGGCAAAAAGACATCCTTAAGGAGGAGTTCAGGAAAAGTTTAAATGTAAAAATCAAATTATTCCATTTCCGGAAAGTACTAGTGAGGGACAAGGCAGAGCTGGTGCCAAAATCCAGAGGTTACGGTCAAAATGAAATGTCCTGGATAGAACTGAAATAAAATGATCATACTGAATTCAAACTCAATTCTGGCATGTGGGTTATACTAGGGAAAAGGGAGGTTTGATAGAGGAGGTTGATGAGTTAGTGATTGTTGGTCACTAGAATACTCTGAGCTTCTTTGAATGCAATTTGACACACAACTGAAGATGACCTACCTTGCCTTAGTGACTGCAGTGGCTTTCTGCTAAGCAGAACAGACTGAAATATCGAAGATGAAATAAGGCAATTTTTTGGATCCATATCAGAACACAGCACGATGATCAGAGAACTGATCTGAGTTCTTTACCCTGAATAATGTAATTAATTCCTTTTTTTGGGTTTTCTAATTCAAAGTATAACTCTGCCATAAGTTTTCCTATTTCCTGTTCTAGTCAATAGCACTTTATCCAGATCATAACAATGTGTTCTCTCTACTGCAGTCTGTTTTAAGGACAAAATTATTTAATTTCATTGTCTTTTGAAAGCACTTAGAATGAATGCCTTCTGTCCCTTGACAATAGAGTGTATTGTATGTTTTTTTTACAGAGAGCAAGTTGCATTCCAATTTTCTGTGCATCTGACAACAAAAGAAAGTATTATTTTAAAGATGTGAAATTCAATATTGACCAAAAAGAAAAAGTAATTAAGGACAAGTATTTAATTAAATTCAGTTTCTCTCTTTTTTTTTTTTTTAATTTATATGTATAGATTTGATTGTAGCTTATTACATAGTATGCAGTATTGACCTGATCATGTATTGAGGAAACAAGATAATGCAGCCTGTAAATTTAACATTTTTACTTTAAAAGAAGCTTACTGGTTGGGTTTGAACAGCCTATTTTATGTTCATTCAGCCAAAAGTAATTTTACAACATGCAGTGATGAGAAGATTAAGTCATTTGTCCTAGTTAGTGCATGTTGCACTCTATTCTAGGGGAAGAAAATCCTCGACAAGCTAAGCAACATCATTTCTTTAGCCACCTTCATTTCTGCATGTACCAGAGAATCTAAACATGTCACAGCAGGAATAGCCCCACTCCTACAAACTTCTACATCCACAATGGATTTCTATGTAGATTTGTTGCTTAGAGAAACTGATGAACATGTAAGTGCAGATCTGATACTTTTCCTAAATAACTCTGTCGCCACTGGTAAATGTAAATCACATCTTCTTTGCTAGGTCTCATTTATTAAGGAAATACTAGGTGTAAAGACACAAAACTGGCTTGCAAGGCCAAGCATGGATACATCTCCAATTAATATTCGTTTCAGTCATGGTGGGAGTTAAAATCTGTTTCATCCAAGGTGGAAGCTATTCTGTCCACCGAAGGAAAGAAGAAGGCAGTTGGAATGCTAAAGAGGTTGCACAGCAACTGGAGAATGTCCCTCAGTCCCTCACCTTGTGACATGCAATGCAAGCCACTTGCCTCATGAGGTACTCAGCAAAAAACTCTAAAACTGTGCAGATATCAAAAGCAGAATTTGGGAATTAGAGCCACCTAAAGAAAAGAAGAATTAAGAGATTGAATATGTTTAGGCACGGAAGAAACATGACCCTCCCTTCTGCATTTTCTGAGTTACAAATCTGGTTGTCATGGAGCACTTCAGTTGTTAAAATAGAACTTAAAGGACTGTTTGGATTTGTGTTGTCCAAGATCACAAGAAGAGGAATGTTAATGGGTGACATAATTACCATGAATTGCAGAAATAATTTTAAGTAGATTCAACTGCTTGTCAGCATTCTCTGTTTTGTTCCTGCCCTGTTATTTAGGATTCTGGGTATTTGGTTGTCTTTTGTTTTGTGGGTTTTGGGATTTTTTTGTTTAGGTTGGTGTTTGTTTGGGTTGTTTTTTTGTGTTTGATTTTTTGTTTCTTTTTTTTTTTATTTGGCTGGGGGAGTTTGGCTTTTTAGGCTTTTTTTGGTGTGTGTGTTTTGTGTTGTTTTGTATAGGGTTTTTTTGTTTATTTATTATTATGATTATCTCACGACCATGAGTCTGAAGAGTAAGAAAGTTTGGATGTTTCTGTGGCACTGCAGTTGTGCACTAATCAGACTCCTTGGTTTGCTGGAAGGCATGGATAAAAATGCAAGTGGGTTGATGAGCTTTTAGTCGTTGAAGCCACTTACATGTGGATTCAGTGGTGGGGCTAAACTGGTGCAGGACTTCTGTGGAAGTTCACAGGGGACTCTGTGAGGTTGCCAGTACCCTCTTACAGCTTAATGAGGGTGACCAGCAATAGTGTACATGAACAGTACTCAACCCTTTAGCTATGCTTTTTATTCTTTTTTAAGTGGTAATAAAGGAAAGACTATGCAGGGAGTTTAAATTGTTCACTGTCTCCCTCTCTCTGTTCCTTTCAAAAATTAATTTTTGAAAACTATTAGCCAATAAAATATTGTCAGGATGTTGGAGCTGTTTAGTTTCATAAGCAACAGTAAAATATTGTTTTTAATAAACTCCATAGAAGTTCTGCAAAAATTACCTGCAGATTTGTCTGCCTTTTATAGAATACATTAACATCTATCACTTTGTGTGTACTCATTAAAATTTTATAGAACAGCTATTGCAAAAAGCTCTTTAAATCATTACAAGATGTTGTCTGGTTATTTTATGTTGATTCACTAAATATAATTGTAGTGAAAAAAGACTGTAGTTCACAGTTGAATATTTCAGTCAAAGTAGCACATCTGTAAAACACAGTTTGATTGAGACAGCAAAAATTATCACTCTAATAATAATTCCTTTAAATATAAGTAATTCTTTGGTATATGCAGCAAATGCTGTTATGTGTAGTACTTTGTAGGTCTTAACCCAGTAGCTGTCTGGGTAATGGCTGATGATAATTAAAAAACTGTAAAATAATGCTAAGAAGCCAAAAAATTATAGAAAAGACATAGAAAAGTTTTAGTAGGATTCAAGTAAGTCGACTTTTTCATTTCAGTTCCCTTTGGATGAGATTTTGATCAGTCTGGTCGACTGGAAGATGTCTCTGCCCATAGCAAGGGAGGGTTGGAACGAGATGATCTTTAAGATCTCTGCCAAGCCATTCTATGATTGAAATCTGTATGCAGTGCATTTCCTCTGTGAATTCTGTAGGGTGATACATAATTACTCCCACAGTTTTTCTTGCCCTTTGAGATTTCTAAATCCTTTCTCTGGAAACAGAGGAGGGTTGGAAAAAGTGCACAGCTGATGTTTCATTGCATTTTCCATTGGGAGTATGATATTTGTGGGCTCTTCCTCTCTGATTTGGTATGTATCCCTATTTTTTTACTGCCAATGTTGAACTAAAGGAATAAAGATCCCCTTATTTTACTTTAATTCCAAAAGAAATGTTAAATAATGCTACCATGAGACTTTAATATATATCTTAGTATAGACAAAATAGTCAAATCCTTGTTGTTAATTTACTATACAGCATGACTTACTGTGAAATAGCTAGAAGTCAAAGAGAAGCAGGGAAGAAGGGCCTCTCTTGAATTTCTTGGAGTTCATTATCCTTTCTAGATATTGCCTATGCATACGTATTGACCTAATCAAGTCACTGGTGTAAGAAATGGCAATATTTGATGCACAGAAGTCTTAACTCCTCAGCTAATTCTAGCCTTTATTATGCAGGGAGAGATATGTCTGGTGCCCCTTACAGTCTGAATTAATGTGTATTAAGCAGAGGCTGATTAACATTTTGAACTGTAGCATAAGCAGCCAAATGTCATAAAACGGAGCTTTATCTGACTGTGGAATTCATAAGTATTCTTAAGCTAAACCTCAGGGAAAATCTTAGAAGTAAACAAGATCACTAATAAAGATCAAAATCCATGTGTTTGGATCTCTACTGTTAAAGTATTAAATAAAACTTTGACAGAAATATTTTGTCCTCCTTTTGGATGTTGAAGCAAGTCACCTGGCTGAAAGAAAGAAAATACTACAAGCTCTATGTCCTAACATAACTCAGAAGATTACATGAGTCTAAAAGGTTTTACAAAGATTCTTGATACAGGAAGTCTGTTTTTTGTACAAGTCACTTGCTAATGACTACTCAAAGCAATAGAACACAGCCAAATGAAACCCCCTCATCAATATGTTCTAATACTTAAGAACATACAGAAAAACTCAAGACTTTGGCCCACCATTAAAAAAATACCAAGGCTTCTCTTCTTGAATACCTTCACTGGATGTTGCTCACAGTATGTAGGTTCTAAAGGCAGATATTAAAGCCCAGGTAAATAATTGAGATTAATGTTGCCTCATGGTCTTCAGAGATCTGAACCACGAGAACCAAGACTTACCTGGAAGTCAGCCAAATGAATCCATACTCAGTATCTCTAGGTAGTATCTACAGAAGCATCCACAGCTGTGAAATCTCATTAGAAGACACAGTCTTTGAAGCCTGGATCTGCTTCATGTCTAACTGCCCTTTGATGGAGCAATCATTAAACTGAGTCCCACTAATTTCTGAGGAAATAGTTTCATCTTGAAACAAATTATTCTAACTGTGCCACATTTCACTATTAGAAATGTTGCCCTTAGAAAAAAATTGCATTTGTGTAAGCTGATCAATATTTTTCTAATATTTGATAAAAAGGAATATTTGATATGGACTGTCACACTTTTCCTGCTGCTTTCTGTGAAGAAATAGCATCATAATATTATCCCAGACAGTATAAGAGTATGACTGACAAGTTTTTTCATGACTTTATCCATCAAAAAAAGAGATTCAATTTGACCTGAAGAAGTTCTTCACCTGCTGTCAATTGATAAGTTACTTCTTTTTTTGGTGTTGGTTTTTTTTTTTGTCTTTCTAACCCTTTGTCTTTCTAACCCTTCTGAAGTTGCTTTTTCTACCTTGATGAACCTTCATTGTGTTAAGGAGGTGAGAGGAGATCTCACAATTTCAACAAAGTGACTTCTCATCCCTGTCAGTCTGAAACTCACCTGGGAAACACACAAAAGAGTAACCTTAGCATTCAGTGTGACAACCTAGATAAGTCTTAAATTTCTAGCTTGATAACCTATTTTTATTTTGACAACTGAAAAAATAAAATACAGAGCAAATCAGTGTATGAAAACTTCAAGAATGCTGTTGGGTCAGGTGTCATCTGGATGACAGAAATAACTTTCAGTGATAAGAACAACAGTCTATGTCAGGTATTTAAACATTTGTTTCAGTGGCCTAGAAAGATTAAGGTCCTAGGGACTATCATGGAAGAATAGTGACATGGAGAAATGGAGAAAACAGCAAGATGGAATCTTAAAGTAAATATGGTAAATGAAAACAAAAAACCAAACATTTTTCAGTTTTCATAAGATCTAATGAACTTCTTTCTATTTATTGTAATTGATAAACTAATACTAAAAGCTAAAATTAATAATCAATTTAACTAGCAATTTCTGCTATTTCTTCTTTACAACATAAAATTGCATAAAGTACTTAGTTTAGTTCATACCCATCCTATATTGACAAGTGCCATCCCATTTCTTCACAATGTGATCCCCAGAGGGAAAAATCTACTGGGACAAGGGACAAGCAGAGACATAAGATAAAAGGCCTCCAATTTTGATTTAAGTCTTTTCTATCTTGACTAGATAATTCCTGTAAGAATTTCCAGCTATTTGCTACCAGCTCCAGACTCTTTCTTGGTTTCCCAGCACTCAGTCTTCTCCCTGGTGATTCACCCAAGTAGACTCCCCAGTGTCAGTTGTGTCAGCACCAGGACACTCAGCACATGGACCAGCTGCCCAAATGCAGACACTGCAGTGTTCAGCTGCAGTTCCTGTTCAGCTGAAGAGCTGCAGGCACCGCACCAAGGTGTTTCATTCACCTGTGGTTGTAATGCCTGCTCATTTGTCTGCTCTTCCTGTCAAGTCATCATACTGGCCACCAGAACCATAAGTTCTGGAAACCCCCTACACATGCAATTGAAACCCAATTACTCAGACACCCAGAAAAAGTGATACTTGCCTCTGGCAACAAGATGAACTGTTGTCTTTTTATCACCACTATCTGGTCCAAATAGATCGTTTTAATGCATCTTCCTGTGTTTTCTGGTTTACTTCTTTTGGGTTGGGCTGTTGGATGGTGTTCATTGTAAGTGAGAAACATTTTGATTATAAAGGAACACAGTCTGTATGATAGATGGTGGGGAGGCAACTGGAGAAAAACAGAAGGTGTGAACCACAGATATGGGCAAATTATGAAGTCTGTCTTCAAGAGGAAAAGCTAGAGAAAACAGATTGTGATAGGAGAAATGAGAAAAGCAGAACTTTCTCCAAAGTGACTGCTGATCTACATTTCTCCTTTAAGAAAATTTGTTTTATTAAACAGCACAAATTTCAATTTAGAAGCTCCTTAAAACTAGATATTAATGTCTGAGACTTCCCTTCACTGGTTTTTTTTGTTTTTTTTTTTTGTCCTGTGTGTTATCCAGATAGGTGGTAAACTCTCTGGGCTAAAGGCTGCTCCTCCTGGTCTGTGCATTTTCGTACCCCAAATTCTCATTTCCTTTGTACTCAAATTCTCATTTTGGGAATTTGGGACAGGCATAAGTCCAGGGTTGCAGCTAAAAAGCTGACAATTCCTTAAAGAGAGTGAAAATATTGTGTCTCTAGATCATGTTTCAGGGGCTGAGATTAGAGAGTATGCTGAGGGACCACCTGTCCCCTGACCCTACTGCCATTGTCACTGTTGTCACCTGTGGGTTATTTGTGGGTTACTGTCCACACTGCATAAAGGCAAGTAAGCTGTTCATCTCTGCAGGCCCTTTTACCTTTCTGGCAGGAGACATAAAAACTCTTGTAGAAAAATAAGAGATGTTACTTCTACCCATAAATTTTTGATATTGGAAGCTGCAGAGCTTTTTTGAACTATATCACCTTTGAACCAGTTTAGCACAATGAGTTTCTCTGGTTCACAGAAATATGCTGGTATCCAAGGCAAATAGACAGGAATATGCCAATTCTGTCTATAGGTGCAACATGCCTATTAGAGCCCACACAAAAAGAAAACATCTTGAGCATAGTAGAGTGGGCCTGATTTTTTTCCACCAGTTGCCATCTGATTGCATTGGCACAGTGTTTAGGGTCATCAATGCTAGATACAGGTCTGCACTCTGTGTGCCAGCCAAACCAGTCCCGTCTGCTCACACTGGGCTGAGAAATGTGATGTTAAATTAAACACTTCACAAGTGACAGAATCTGCTACATAACAGTTTAATGAGCTCCCAATTAAATCTAAATTTAAAGCTTTTTGTTTATCCTGGCCATGCTCAGAGGCTTAACAAAGCAGTTAAAATCATAATTCCTAAAATAAACTTAAATTATTTCATTTGTGTTGCTTCTGAATCCTTAATTGAACCCATTATACCTTTTTTGACGCTTATCTCTTTCCCCTTATATTTTTAACACTTAATTTGCCACTGTTATTTATTCACAGTGAGGGAATGGAGTCAGGACATTTATATTTCTTAACAGTGGTGTTCATGCCACCCCAAAATACTCCCAAATTCTCCAAACTCTCCTATTCCTTCAGCTTGACATATTAAAAATATATTATTACCGGTTTCAATTTTATACTACTGGAACTCATCCTCTCTTACTTCTCTTCAAAGTTTTCCCTAGTATGACATTGAAAATAAGTTTAAGATTCAGAAAAGGTTCTTAAGATTCTTAAACAGCTATTTAGCTTGCAACTCAGCCCCATCTTTAGCTGTAAAACACCATACAGTAGCTGGATAGGCTTTGGTGCTGGCTTGCTACTAAACTAGCAACTGCTGAATGTCAACAGTCACAGAAATCACAGTTAATTCCTGCTTCATTTTGTTTGCAGACTTGCATTACACAGGTTGATGTGCTAGACCTTTGTCTCAGTTTCATCAACTGAATTTCTTAGGCTGAACACCGTTTATTAGGTAAAAGTGTTCTGGATGTATAGGAGTTTAGGCTTTGTCATCACACATAAAAAACACCTCAAAAGATGTTTTGTTTTGTTTGGGGTTTTTTGTTGTTGTTCTTTGGGTTTTTTGTTGTTGTTTTTTGGTTGCTTGGTTGGTTGGTTTTGGTTTTGTTTAGGTTTTTAGTTTTTTAGAAAAGCTGAGATCTGCCAGATCTCTAACTGAGCCAGCTCAGATATGCATGTAACAGAGGCAGGCAGAGGACAGCACACTGCCAACCTCCCTCCAACATCAGCTGAAAGTCAAGCACAACAGGCCTGGGCTTCTGTGTAAAATAACTAACAGAGATCTCTAAATCAAACTCAGTTTCCTTGGTGGTAAACAGACAGACCTGGGTGTCTTGACTATAGGTGTAATGTGGGATTTCTATGTCAACTAATTTTGGCCCATGTAAATTCCTTATGTTATCTTGGTTTAATCTGCCTTTCTTTTTTTCTGCTGTTGCCATCGATAGGAATAAGGATGTTCTCAAAATTGTCAGTTTGGGGATTGTAAGTGTAATGGGAATCATCTCTGGGCCCACTGTTGTATCTTATGGAAAAAAGCTGCATCTACAATGGTCTTACATCAATTTATAGCTAATCTACTATTGATTTCAATAGCTTGGTCCATTACAGCATGTTTGTTTAACACACTCTTTTTGTCAGTAATTGCACTGTTCAATATTTCATGTAATTGTCTAAGATTAATAGAGCAGAAAGCCATGTGAGGCATGGTCTTGTACTTCTCTCCTTTTTTCTGTTTTCCCTTTCCTTGTGTCTCCTTGTTCCATGTCAAAAGACTAATTTATGAGCAGACACTGAGTCATGTCTGGCCTGTTGATTTATTATTGAGCAGTGTTGAAGTAAGACTGTCCATTCTGCATTTTCATCTTTGTGAATGACAAGCAGCTGCTGATTTTATATTAAGATTTCTCATTTTGCAGATCACAATTATTTTAAAGTTCCTACCATAATTTGCATTCCTCTACATTACATCACATCACCTCTTCTTCTCAAATATGGTAAACTATAATCTTAAGTAATTTTCTTAATGACAAGAGCAATGAGATCAGAGGTAAAAGGCTAAAATAGTTATGATTTTAAAAATCCTATTATGCAAAATCAGGTTTTAGTAGTGGTTTCTTGTTTAAGATATAGCTTAAGGAATTTAAATAAATCTCTGTAAAAATGTTTTGTAAATCAGAGTTGAATAAAGGAATCCTTGTTTCCTATTTCCCACTTCTTTGGACTGTTTCTGTTACATTGTGTTGTTATATTTCAAGTGTGATACATTTTAAGCATGCTATTCTTATTGTTATATAAAAACACATTAGCCTTTATGCTTTATATATATACACAGGCAATTTTAATTTAAGGTAATGATCTGTGTTCTATAAACCTTGAAACAAAGCAACAGGCAGTTGTAAACAGTCCATGTAAACTGGTCATGAGTCACAGGCCTTTTCCCAATCTCAGAAACCAGCAGATGCTATAATTTCTCTGTTCAGATCAGTAGAACACCTTCAGACAGAAAGATGCCATGTAAGAAAGGGCTATGATGCATAAGAATCCTCTGCATTGACTGTAGCTCCAATGTTGCTGTGGATCCATTTCTCAGGGAGCATTTATATGAGAAGGTATAACATATTCTTTTTCTCGCACTTACCTAGTGAAGCACTTAAGTACTTAAAATTAGTCATCTAATTGAAATAAATATATCTACACGTGAAATTGTACATGGATTGGAGAATGGATAAATTAGCTAAATTCTCTGACTTTTTATATTGCTGCGGTGCCGTTGCCGGCTAGCATGCTGCCCCGAGCACTGGGCAATCTTCTGCCTGCCCCGAAGGGGAGGATGGGGGCTGATCCCAGCGCAGGATGGCAGGTGAACCTCCTGGTTGGGTTTGCCTTGCCCACTGATGGCGAAGGTGCATGAAGGAGGCAGGAAAGAAGCAGAGGAACTTCCTTGTGGGGGGAGAGGGTTTATTGAAGAACACCGGAAAACCACAGAGAAGACGAGAAAATGGGACTGACATGGGGTTTTATACCCCTACGAGTGGGCGTGGAAAACACGCAGTAAGCAATAATACATAGGTTAGAGAGCACTACAAAGGCGGGGAAAAGGAATTGTAGCAAATGGGAGAAGGAGTAGGCGGGGAGGAGTAGCAAGGACCAATCAACTACTGAGGAACATAGAACTCTCTGGAAAGACGACCAAATATGAGAAATAAGAGGAGGGGAGGGCAGCGGCCAATGGTAAGGCACGGATCTACACATTTTTCACAGCCTTTTGGGTGCTGTCTGTGACTTCAAGGCTTTTGGGCTGTGGAGGCATTAAACCAATGGACCTTTTGGTCCACTTGATTCGGCTGACCCTGGCGTTGACCATGGTTCACCGCAACATTATATACCATCCACATATTTGTGAGGCCGTGATGTAGTCACACAGAAGAGGCAGGCTCAGGACACCATCTCTGGATTGCCTGAAGTACTATTTTGGCAAAAAATTCCAGATTATGTAGACTAGATAATTAGGGTCTGGAATTCACAAGAAGCCATCAAACAAGCTCAGCCATCCTGTCTTACTAGTGTGTTTGGCTCTGTTTCATTTTTATCCATGTTTTTGTTTTAATGATACATCAAAATACAATAAAACATGATAAAATGTATCCTCTTATTCAGCTTATTTGATTTTGACAATTACTAGCAATATTTTAAATTCCTCTGCCAGAAGTTTAGATTGCATATAAGGGTGGTCAAAAATGAAAACTGGTTTTCCAGGGAACTGTGAGAGCTCCGTGCTTGGTGACACTGAAAACTTGACAGAGACTGTAAGCAATCTCACTTATCTTTGAAGTGAATCACTCTTCCTGCAAACACTTAGACTAGATGATCTTCAGATAAGCTAAATTGCTCCAGGACTTTTTCAGTCTCTTTCAGTGTTCATTCCATGTCATGCCCTCTATCCTTTCTCTTGTTCCACCCCAATACAAGAGAAACACCCTACAGTTTCTGTAAGATATGCAGTTGCATCTTCTGATAATCCATGGAATTGAGATGCTACAGACCTTGCTGCTTTGTTGGCCCTTTCACTTGTGCAACAAAACTTGCCAGAGAAGAAAGGATATTCTAGAGGAGGAAGGAACATCCTTTCATCTAAACTTGTAGCTTTTGTGTTTCCTGCACATTAGTGTCCTGTACTCTGATACTCCATCTGCCCTTCCCTCCATTGTCTTCTGAGATTGTTATCTTATTTATGATTTTCTAATTTTTTTTTAACCCCTCAAGAAACAAACAAAAAAACAAATTTGAAATTTCCCCTCTACTTTCTCTTCCTTTGTCTTCTTGTGTTATAGAGTTCTTAGGGGCTTCTCCATGATAATGTTACAACATTATTCATGTTACCACAGTACCTTTGAAGTAGTGTCATCAGATGATTTTTTATGTTGTTTTGTTAGAAGACCAAATTCAGAATAATAGACAGGATATAGTTTAATATTCTGCAAATATTTGCAATTTATGCTTAAAGCTACACAGTAAACCATAATTTTTGTATTAAGCTACACATTTTATTGCAATTTTGTGAGTGAATCAGTAAAGAAACAGATGCATATGATGTATGATATTCTGCTAATGCATGTTCTTTTCCCAGTGGATCTTAAAGATTTTCATATATGAAGAAAAAAGAGACTAACCCCGAGATCTCTTGTTTTTTTAGTTAATAAAAAGTCTCTTCATTATATCCCTCAATCTATATGGGTTACTGTGTTGTTGAATGAACAGCTAGAATATCTTCAGTCCTAGTTCAACTGATTACTGGTTTTAAATTTGAATTAAATTCAACTAAAAATTTCATTGCAACTGCTATTTTCAGTAAGGCTTCTTTAACACTGTTCTACACCAATATTAAAGCAGTACTGGACCTTCATCAGTCACTGGTAGACATAAGGATCTATGTGCATGATTCCTTCTTTACGTTGACACCACATCAGAGCTTATAAAAATTACAGAAAGCAGAGCCACCATATAGGATCACCAAGCTCAAATATGCACAAGGGCAAGAATTAGAATATATAATTGTGTAATAAATAATGATTCTGTTTTCCTGGAGAAAAAAAAAGGTAAGAACAAGAATAAAGAAAGAACAGACAGGTTTATTCTGTCAAGGTGATGAGCCTTTAAAGTTATTAGGGTAGGGAAAAATTTGAAGACTCTAATTTATGTAATTTACATATAAGTAATATTAAATATGAGTAACTGTGAGAAAGGAAAAAAAAAGGAGAAGTGATACTAAAACATAATTGGGAGGATGAAGGCAGGACATTTGTGCTTGTCATCTTCAGAGGGAAATAAAGAAGATATTTTGGGCCACTACAACCCTCTGTGGGATTCAGCCTGTTTTTTCAATATGAGATTGACTGACTGAAAGAAATTCACTTATATAACACTGCATTCAGGAGATAAAAAGGAGACATTAGATACCTACATAACAGAAGAAAGGATTGAACAGAAAATACAGGAATAATGAAAACACCTACTGTGATATCCCACATGACAGATTTTTTTACATATTAGAAATTATCTTATGTCTTATGCACAAGACATATTTACTTCTAATCTATAGAATAAGACACTTGAGTGTAAAGGCACCCAATGATTTTACCAGGTTACAAGTATGGTTCTTAAGCTTCCTGCCTTTCAGAATGATGTCTATTAACACAGTAGCATTATTTTAGATTTATATTACAGTGAGAGAGGAGGTGTTTTTAATGAATTTAATAAGAATAAATGTGGTTCTATCAGGCCAATGAAAAATTTTGCATGAATTTTTTTTCATGAAAATATGATTGCTGCTTTAATTTTTACTTCTTTGTTTTTCAACTTGTTACCTTTTTTTCCTGTTGTAAGAAGGGAAAACTCCCTGAGTTTATGAAAGAATAGATCTTTGTTTCAAAGTCTTCAGTTTTATTAGTAGACATAAAAAAATCCCCAAAAGAAACATTTTTGCTTGTATGTAAGTTACTTGATTTGGTGCAATTATACACAGTTTATAAATATAATAAACAATAAAACGTACCATTAAAAACAGCTGCTCATTGTTATTTCAAGCAAATTTCCTGATCAGGGTCAGCAGGACCGATCGAGATTGGTGTTTTGAAAAGCACCTACCTCTTGAGCTTTCTATAAATCATTAATTCACTTGAATACTTCACTGGCAACTTTATCAATATAAATTTTCTCTGCAAACGTGTAGTTTTTAAGATAATTAGTTTTTTATGAAAGAAGCAGTCATTTTCTACAGGAAGTCAGTAACCGTAAATCACCGGAGCTGTATATCAAGCATTAGTTCTTCCCACTTTCTCAGTCACCATATGGCACCACACACTGTGCTGAAAGATAATCACTTTATTGTTGGCTGGGTTTTTAATCAGCAACATCTCATACTGTTTTGTTAAACATTGCCTTGCAAATAAACCAGCCTTTCAATAAATTTTTGTCTTGGAAAAAAACATAAATAATTGTGAAACACAGGAAGATCTGGTCAAACTTAAGACCCAAAATTCAATCAATTGATCAGGCATGAAAAAATCAGAATCATTATTTAAAGCACCACAAAGATCCACCAAGTGGAACTGGGTTGGGAGCTGAGGAAACCACTGTGCAAGGTGTCTGTTTTATAGCAGTAGTTTGTTGGCTGAATTAAGCTTGACAACGGCTGTCAGACAGTAATCTGCCCTGCATTGAGCTTGAGCATGGAGTGCTGGGGTCCACCCACACTGCAAGTGTGCACAACCAGTGATTTTACACAGTGATCAGTCCTGCACTTCTCGTCTGCTTTGTTCCCACAAACAAAAACTCCCACAGAATTTTCCTCCGGTAGAGCCCCTTGCTTTTGGTTTTATCAAAAAAAAAGACTGTGAGATTCCTCCCACTCAGGAGGAAGGAGCAGCAGAGGCAACATGTGATGAACTTACTACAACACCCATTACCTGTGCCCCTGTGCCTCCGAAGGGGAAGAGATAGAGAAAATAATTAGTGAAGTTGAGCCTGGAGAGAGTGATTAGTGGGTGGAAGATTTTTTTAGGACTTGGCTTTATTTCTCATTATCCTACTCTAATTTGATTGGTAATAAATTCAGTTAATTTCCCTGAGTTTTTTCATGAGAGTTACTGGTGAGTGATCTCTCCCTGTTTTTATCCTGACCCACAAGCCTTATATTTTCTCTCCCTGTTCAGCTGAGGAGTGATAGAATAGCTTGGTGGTCACCTGGCATCCAGCCAGGGTCAAGTCACTAATCAGATGAAAAAGGAAAAAAAAAAAATAATATGCACAGTAAGTGAAAAAAACCCCCTGCTTAAAACAAGGTTTCATAGTCTATGACAAGGTTTCCTAGGAGAAGTAACTGAAGAGTCATTCCTCTGAAACAACTACAAATACACAATGGCAACAGCCTGAGATAAAAGAGACAAATTAAAGGATCTTTGTATTTCTAATTTGCATAAAATTACATACAATTTACAGAATATTATGGTTATGTAGTCAAATGCTGACATTAATATTAGCAGTGCAACTTCTCTATAGCTTTTTGCATATGAATTGTGATACATACCCCCTTTGGGACTGTTGGAATTCCCAGATAGCCTCCTTTCCCTCATTTCCTGAATGCAGAATCAGATTATTCCTTGTGGGGTTGTGAGGGGGAAGGAGGGTGGTGGGGCAGTGGTGGGGAGGAACACTTCCTGACTGTCTGAGGAATTTCTGACTCTCCTGGGATGGAACATGTTCAGCATGGATATGCTGGTCTGCAAAACTGCGCAGGAAGGAATCTTCAAATGCTCAGATTTAGGGAAAATCTCACGGGATGCTAAAACATTTCTGAAGCAAGGAGAAATGCTCTGCCAAGTATTTTGTTTCTTTTGCAGATTGTGAAGATACGTGAACTCTCAGAGATTTGCATGCTTCTTGGTCTGAACAAAACCAGTAACTTTCTATGCTTGCAGAAAGTCTTGGCTGCTTGTGTAGAGATATTCACTCCAAAATTTACTCCGGTACACTAAAAGAAAGAAAAGTTTTAGAATGAATGCCTAATGGCTAGCTAAGTTTTAAACAACTAAAACCAGTGTATTTGTCTTACAGTCACTCTCTATATCTATATCTATATCTATATCTATATCTATCTATATCTATATCTATATATCTTTATCTATATCTATATCTCTTTATCTATATCTATATCTATATCTATATCTATATCTATATCTATTTCACATTATGATTAAATAGTGGTTTTGTGGTTTTGGAGGAACCACTGGTGGTGGTGCATTCCTCCCCACACCCTTTCCAGGCTGCAGTGCAATCTGAGAAATGCTTGTTAGGCCTTTGCCTTGAAAAACATCATCTGGGCTCAGCTTATTACAAACACTGTCTGCTCCCAGGAATTGCTAACGAGCTCCTGTTTTCTGTATGAACAGCCTTGGAAAATATTTTTTTACCTGAATGGCATAACATTCCTATGCTCACACTTTCAGGGAAAGTCCCAACCCAAACTGTGGCCAGGATGAAATACTGTTATGACTAAAGCCCACTCCCTTGAGACCCTATAAATAGTGGTCCGAAAAGGGGCCCTTTGAGCTCTTCTGGACCACAGCAAGCTGTGACCAGCAGCCTTCTTCTGAGTGGGGCCTCTCGGAGCCAGTGAACTCCCATGTTTGCGGTACTTGGAGGATGGCTGAACGACGATGACTCCTGGGCTGATACCCTCACTCCTCGAGGCCTGATCCTTCACCTGTCGGGAGATGCAAAGGCATCCAAAGTGAGTATTTTGCTGACCTCTGAGGGGAATTTTTCACAGGTACCTTGCTTGTACCGACTTTTTATGTCTGGGCGCATAAACGTGTGCATATGCTATAGCAAATCTGGGAGAAATGCTAATATATTAGATGTTTTGAATACCTTATATGTCTGAGTAATTTAGTCCTGTAAGTAAGCTTTTGTCTTATGACTTAACCTTATTTAAATACTGCTAAGTGTTATTCTTTTGCTAAGTTGCTAATTATAACTTTGAAGATTTAGGTTAAATGCTGTTATTTCTCTGTTAAATTGTTACGGTTAAGTTATAAATTAAGTTTAAGGTATAAGTTAAGTTAGGTATAAGTGCTGTTCCTTTGTTAAATTGTTAGATATAAGGTATAAGCTATGTTAAAATACTGTGGAATTTGAGGGCTGTTAAGCTTTTAGGCTGTGTTCCTTTTTATCCCTACTCTCACTGTCAGTTTGTCACACACACCAAAACCCACACATATGCACACACCACTAGATAGTTCCCAGTTCATTTCTGTTTTGATTGCTTGGATTTTGTTTGGTTCTGTTGTTGCTTGTTTTTCCTTGGTGTGCCCTAACTGTCCTGTAAATAGAAAAGTGCATGTTGCCAATGAACTTTGTTGTGTGGACACTTGATATTAAATCTGGCTTTTGCTGATACCCTTGCTGATAATTTTTTTAATCATTTCAAACACTCATTTGTAACACAATCATAGATGGACACAGTGCTGGGAAATCACCGGGTATCAAAAAGATGACATTGGCTTTGATGGCTAGTCTATAAGGAAGAGAGGGGAAATGTAAAATTTTATACTTTATATTGACCTTATTCATAGTTTCAACTTCTGTGTAAAGCATTCTGGAACCCATGTTTTTTGTACCAGTAATGTACCAGGGTGTATTATGTTGGCAGGAATAGGTCTAATTGTTTTAAGGAAGAACAAATGATAATTTTTGATGTCAACGAAATTCTTCAGCATTTTGTTTGGTATTTTTCTGTGTTCTTTCCAGTTTTCTCTGGATTTAGACAAAAAGGGAGGAGGAATTCTGATTTCTTTTCTTTTATATGAACAAGAATTTTCTCTCTAAATAAGTTTTCAGTTGTTTTTTCTCTTGTTCTCAGCCTGCAGCTGGACCATCTATGGAATAAATTATGTTGGGAAACAGAGGATAGTGCACATGTGTGTGCATATTATATAGACATTATAAATGCAGCCATTAGGAGCTGATTTTGCATGCTCATACACAGAGTCTGGGGTGGCACACAGTATCCTGGTGGCTGCAACCACAGAGAATGAATAAAACATGCATTTTTTGTTTGGCAAGCTGAGAGACTGGCATCAGGGAATGGGTAGCATGCCTTCAAGTTTAAGGGATGTGAGAAACATGGAGTTAAGGAGGAACATAGGAAACGTGAGAAAGATTTATACTCCTGAGCATGTGTGTTATCTCTCATAAATCCTGAGGTTCTGGCACTGCTTATGGCATTAACCATAAACTACTTGCGATTATAGCAACATTTCATATGACATCTAGATATGTCTGCTCTTTATAAAATGTTTTGCCAAGCAGAAGTTTCTGTGTACAACTTGATTAGTTATTTATTCAAGGAAATTCTATGTCACTTGCCAGGAGACAGGAATAAAGTGCTTGGTTCTGGGAAAGTTCTCTTCCCATGATGTATATTTGAAGGGACTCCCAGGCAGATTGAGCCTAACCTTTTCTGCTCCCAATAGCACACGACAGAGGGGCTCCTGGATATTCTCTAACCCATTAAAAATGCTGAAATCAGCTCTATAGCTGATGAAGGTTTATGGTTAGATCTTAAGTTCTTTCCATTTCATATGCTGTGTGCATTTCAGGGGAAAGAGTAGTGGCAGAACAGCTGATGAGATTGATATTTGGCTTTAGGTATCCACTGATGCATTGCAAACTTTAATTAAATTTATCAGAGCAATGTGTCTTTCTTGTGCCAATTTTTGCTTCACAGGGAATCTAGTAAACAAAGGCAGCATAAACTGTGCATCTCAAAAGTGTGCCCATCTCTCTGTAATAATGCTGCCATGTTTCCAGTTAATCCTACCAAATATTACCTAAAACAAGATTTTGGGGAAGGTCTATCTTCTTTCTATAGGCCATAACATGATCCTGAGCATTTTCCTGAGTTGTTAATGTGAAAATTTCAGAAATGCAGATATTTTTTCATATATCTACACATATCTCAGAATGAGAAAAAATTTCATTGTTGTTTCTTGGTTGTGGTGTTGTTTGTTGTGGTTTTGTTTTGTTGTTTTGTTGTTTTTTAGAGTTTTTTTTGAGGGGTTTGATTTTGGATTTGGTTTTTGGTTGGTTGGTTGGTTGGTTTTGGGTGGTTTTTTTGTTTTTGTTAGCATGTTTTGTGGTTTTTTTTTGTTTGCATGTTTTCATTGAAAATTTG
Organism: Corvus cornix cornix; assembly: GCF_000738735.6. Classification (NCBI taxonomy): domain Eukaryota; kingdom Metazoa; phylum Chordata; class Aves; order Passeriformes; family Corvidae; genus Corvus; species Corvus cornix. Next base: position 8,992,998 of record NC_047057.1, on the reverse strand, counting down.
GGCTGAGAACTGTTCTGAGTCTATAACAAACTGATATTTCTGTCTCTTCCTTGCATTTGTCTCAGCAGTCCTTTGACATTACCAAGACTCCATGGCTGGGGACTGAGTGTTGGCGGTGGTGGGATGGCATGAGCAATGAATGGGTGAATGGCTCTTCTCGGTATCTTTAGCTGTCTATGGGCTTTAAAGTTTAGATGGCCACCAAATTACAGAGTTGCTTTGGTAAGGGAAAGATTTTCCCAGGAAAAAGGGATGACATTTCACCAAAGAAGTGTGAAGCACAAGTAGAGTTATACCATTGAGTATACTCATTGTCCGGGGTAGATTTGCATAGTCTTAGTCATACAGAGGTGAGTAACTATGTGACTAATGCCACTGACTTCAGCAAATTTAATCAATGCATCAGTGGGAAGCACTGATTAAACGTATTTTCTGACTACGGTATCACGAGCAGCTGTTCACAGTTTTTCCTACCTTTCTTTATTCCAACACAAAATCTTAACATCTGTTTTTCTGGAGTAATTTCTCCTTCTCTTGTTTAGTTTTTATGAGATTTTACAGTTGAAGTCTTTCCATTAAAGATTATATGAAATATAACCCTGTTGTCTGAGGATATTTTCCTGTGTTTAAGCCATGTGAAATACTTTATGTTATTTTAGAAACACCTCTTAGAGTTACCATGTTCTGAATAACATTCTCATCACAGAAGAATGAAGGGTCTAGATTGGAGAATCTTCAAGTGTTTCTTTCCATTCCTTATTGTCTTTCTTTTTGCCTTACCTAAGCACATCCAAAACTTCATTCACTCCAAGAATGTAGTACCTCTAGTAACCATGGATGATATTCTTGGATTACCAAGAGAAACTGTCCTGTAAGTAATTCAGGAATATTTATAATAACAGGATCATTGCCTTGTTGGCCAACATCATAAAGCAAAGTAGATGTATCCAGAATCTACATCCATCATCTCGTTTAAGACTGGTGTCCTTTGATTCCAGCTAATTCTGATTAAATTTCAACTAAATCCAGATTAAAAAATCTTTTAATGCCTAGGAAGTATTTCTTTCTCAAGCAAGGCATTTGAAATCACATGCAGTTTGTTGCAGATTCCCTCTTGTGTTTTATTTCTGGATGCTGAGTGTAATGCACTCCTCGTTTTGCTTAATGGCTTGAGAATATGTTGTAGGAAAGACTCATCAAAAAAAAAAAGACTCACCAAATTTCATTCCTTAGTCTCGTTTCTGTCTTTTGCTTATATCCTTAGAGTATTATAACACTCTTCTGAATCCTGCTTCTGGCCCACTCTTGTATCCAGGATCATCATTACCTATGTATAGGTTAATATCCTTTTACTAGACCTTTACAGCCAGCAGCCCATCCTGACAGCTACAAAAAAGACTTTTCCACAAGAAAACATGTGCTTTTCCTATCCCTGAGTATTTTCTCTTCCTAGCTTTGGAGATATGGCCCTCTTTTTTCTGGAAGTACTGGCTGTCTCTTATTATTCTGCAGTTCAGTGCTCCCATAGAAGGAGCTGCAGATTTCTGTGCTGACAAGCCTAAATCTTCAAATGAGTTTATCTTCAAAAGAAAACATGAGGCAAAATAAGAGGGATTAATTTGCTCAAAAGCTGTGACCCATGAGTAGAGCTGAAGCAGAAATGAAATATCCATTCTTCAGTGCCACCTTCTGTTACAGAAATGTACATTCAGACAACTTGGATGGAATCCATTGCTTCCATCTTAAGCATCCAAGAAATATATGTTTAAAGTTCAGCTTGCTGCTTTAAATTTTTTAGCAATCACTGAAGAGAACATGTTCTAGAGTGGATGTCTTGTGCCACCCAAAGAAAGCGTTTTAACTAGGTAAATGACCTGTTATCAGAAGAATTCAATCCTAGAGATGCAAAGCAGACATCAGACATAAATATTATTTTTGTGAGTAGGGATTACTATGTTACAGAAAAGTGAGAGAGCATAAGTTGCTTGGTTGCAGGTTGTAAACTGTGAGTGGGCCATTATATGAGATTGTCTCACAGTAAAGAAAGACACATGCAATCTGTATGCAATCTGAGCCCCTGAATTAAAAAGGACTACACAGAACTGAGACAATATTGGGGAAATTGGGACTGACTGGAGAGTAATTGCATTGAAAATCAAAAAGGTAACCTGGTCTTTATGGAGTGAACAAAGGGATGTGAAGAGAGTGTAGCAGTTAAACAGCAAAAATCTTATCTATCAGAAGATAGAGTGCAGTTACCAGTCCAGTGACAGTAACAGGTGACTCCCTTTTGCCTTCATGATAAAGGTAGAAATTATTTACCTTGATTTTTTTCCCTTTTTTTAGTTTAACACATTTCAGTGTGACATATTGTACAGGCCTGTGCAAAATGGGGAGAATCCTAAAGTTGCCACTTAGAGAAATGAATAAAACATACAATGTTATTAATATTTATAACTGGTAGCACAAAGAAGACTGGTAGCAGCCTAATTAAAGCGCAGTGGTATGAAAAGGTCTGTGTGTTATCCCCGCTGGACAGCAGTCAGTGAGGCTGGATTCTGAGCTGACTAATACAATGTCCCTCAGATGTCATGTTATTTACCACTGCTGTTCTGGCTTATAACCTGCATGTGAGATATACCCTTGGTGTAGGGTTTTAGAAGGTCTGATCTTTTCCTTGATCATAGCTGTCCAGATAGGCAGCTGTGGTGTTTGGAGAAGATGTTGGAACCAATCAAGCTATGCTAACATAAACACTTGAGCACACTTGCCCAGTCCATTGTTACTTGTTTGAAATAATTATCATTGTCTTTTAAGTGCTTTTTGAAGAACTGTGACAGAGTCTATGAAAATCTGTACTTCAATTTAATTTCAAATCATTCTGTAGATAGAAGTATTCAATGAAGACAAGCATGCTTTTAAAAATTATATTGACCAAGGAAATATCTTATTGTCCCTTGCAAGTTTAAAGTAATTAGGGGAATACAAAACTTCCAGGATATAGGCAGCAAAATTAACCGAGATAATGCTTTTTTACATTTCAGTTATTGAATTTACTCTGTTTTGGAACTCAGATGACAAACATCTTAAAAATACTGTGTTTAGTAAAGTGCTTTGGCTGATTCTGTAACTGATATTTAAAGAGATAAAGACACCAGAAAAGATACAAAAGACAATACAAGTAACCAGTAGGCTCCTTTCTTTGCCAAAATTTCTGTTTGGCTGTAGGGTAAGGAAATAAAAACAGGGCCATGAGGCATACTTAGGGAAAAGAAACCATAAGAATGTGTAACTAACACCCTCTTTCCTATTATTAAATCTGTCCTTTGTCATTTTGTTTTTCCTGCTCCTTGGCATATAAGCTGCTCTCACTCAACCTCCCACATTCATCATAAGGCAGATCTGAGTAGGCTTAAGGGAATAATTTAAAATATGCTTCTCAAAATTCTTGAAAGTATTTTAATGACCATTATGGAATAAAGCAGTAAGGATTCATTTTGCCACAGACATGGAGATCTGTTTGGATTTTATACTTCATTTCATTAAACCTTCATTTCAAATATGGGTAATTTATTAGGACATATTTTTAGGTAGGATGGAATGAGCTGGCATGTATTCTATGTTCAATTTATGTTTCTTTATGTTGATCTGCTCATCAGAGTGTGAGGTGTGAAGCATCTTGCTGAAGTGACAGGAAGTTCTGCCTCTGGAAGTTCTGCTTCCTCATGATACAATTACTCTTCTGAAGAAGATGCAATGTGTTTCAACAGGGAGGAAATCAAGTGGAAATCAGGAATCTGGAGTTCTTTCAGAACCCTGCCATTAGCCAACTCTGTCATCTTGATTATATTACCCTGGAATAAAGACTTTACATAAGAAGGAAGTGGAATTGAGATGTTTTTATTCCACATACTCTTGTAAATGCTTTATTATATACTTTTCTTTCCCCTACCACATTTGCCATATCTTTAGCTAGAAAGTGGAGCTCTGCTCCTTCACATTTTAAGTCTTGACTTGTTCAAAGCAGTATGATACTGCTTAAGTATATCTATAGCCTTCAGCTTATGTAACATATCCAGAACAGACAATATCCTGATAGTTACACAAGGTTCAAAGCACCAAAGTTGGTTTTCTGTATCTAAAAATGTGAGAAAATTAAAATTTAGATGGCAGTTAATATTTTGGTAAAATGATAGGTATGACATGTCCAGGGAAGATTTTGAGAGCTGTTTCAACACTTGAATCCTTTTTAATGTAGCCTTACATTTTCTCTAGCATCATTCTTTCTATTTATGTACGTGTGACCTGTATACAAACATGCTGAAGCTCAAATTAAAGTCCCTACATAATGTTGGTAACATTGGGGGTTTTTTAGAGCTTTATTTATTTCCTTGAGGTCCCTTTTAAGCTGGAACTGTATGATTCTGTGGTTGATTCTGTGATTGATTTTTATATGGATTTATTCATACACCCCAGTGCAAATATGTATCTTAGTTTTGGGGTTTTTTTGGATGAGGGGATTTGGTGTCTGTAAAATAGAAAGGTTTAATATTCAGCATGAACACAACAAACAAAAATTTAAAGAACTGTTTATTCTGCTGTATTCTTTAGATAATTTGAAAGTTAAGATTTTTCCCTTTCTACTTTTACACTTGCCTCTGGATATTTATGACTGTCAATGACATTCAGTAGGTTTCATGAACAAAGAACATGATAATAAGGCCTGAGCTGTTGTGTTACTGCTGCCATTTCCTTTCTCACTTTTTAATATAAAGGAGAAAATAAAACCTTAATCACTAACAATGACTGGTAAACTAGCATCACAACTCAATCCCATGGGGATGATTTGCTCATACCTTGCATACCATATATAGTATTAGAAGCTTTTAAAAACTTATTGCTTGCTATCAATTTTAATAAAAACACCTCATATCTGCTATTTTCGTTTTAATGAAAAGAAAATTTCATTTTTTGTGTGTGTGTCACTGGAAATTAGGAACGAAGTTTTTCAGCACATGCATTATCAAGGGGGATTAACTCAATGATTTATTCATTGTTTTTTCTAAGTGTTTCATTAGAATTCATATTCTTCCTAGAGAGGACTGAAAATTATTCGGGTAAGCAAAGGTGGCAAAACTTTGCATTTAGGAACCAATCTAAAGAGGAATGCACAGATTCATGGTATAATTGCTTAGTAATTATTACAGTACTTTTTTTCAGTATAAAACTGAGGGCCCTTTCAACTCCTTTTATTCCTAGTATGCAATGGAAGCGGCTTTGTTAGCAAAGTGGTACTCATAATAAATCTCCAGGATGGACATCAAAATCTGTGTCTCTTATCTTATGTAGACTGTACTGTCTCTCCTCCATCTCTCATCTTTTTATTCTATTTTCTGTTAGAATAATCTACATGCTATATAGACTTAATTAAATTTCTGTGATATGAGGAGTTCTCATTCAATTGGAAATGTTACCAGGTACATCAGATTTGAAATGGTATGAGTCCTTAGTGTTGTTACAGGTTATATAAGGATTATGAATGGTTTAAAATTGTTGTACAGCATTTGAGGAGTGTAAGCATTAAGTCAAAAACATTACCCCTCGATAAGATTAAAGGTAGACTGAAAATAACTGAACTAGACTTTGTAAGGATTATATAAATTCAAATACAAGCAGTATGCCATTAATCTCTAATTTGAAACTGGTTTTAATGTATCTTTCCTGCAGGAGTTTTGTCTATTGGATCTGGCTCAATTCTTTTATATCAAGCCCATATTCATGTTATACAGGATGCTTAGCTTTTTAAACTTTTCTTGAGACACAGAACAAGTAGTATAATATTCACAATGTAAGCTCAGTCAAAAAAAAAAAAAGGTAAGTTTTTCCTCCTAAAATGTTATTCTGTAGAGGACTAATACTTTTTTTTTCCATCATTATTAGCAGAGATACTAGGCCAGTATATATATTTTGCTCATGAATGCAGGGATGAGCACATGCTGTTTCTAAAAGGGGTGAAACTGGTTGATGACAATGAGAGTCGTAGAAATCTACACAGGATTTATAGCATCTGTTAATCTGTGATAACTAATAAAGTACTGGCACACAAAGGAGCTGTTTAATTTCTACATTTATTACAGGGCTTATTCAATAATGTGATCAAGCCAGCATCTTGGCAGAAAATATCCCCATTTCTTTTAAAAATCCTTGTGCCTTCAAGCAACAGGGCCGTGATAAATGATAGGTAGAGGATTTTTAGAATTCAGAAATATGAATCATGGTTTTAAAGCTGTTCATATTTGGTCAAATTACTAAATTTTAAAACATACTCTCCGTATATTTTTAGATTCAATTAAGATGCCCTCCCCTCAATTAACAAGATACTCCTCAAACTCTTACTGGACTACTGTATATTGTGCTATATAGATGCTGCTCAGGTCACTCAAATGGAGAGCAGATAAATTTATTAAGTCACCCCTTCCTGTGCTTAGGTGGAAAAACTGAAAAGCAAAACTTCTACCTCAGCCCTCCCTCTTGCAGAAGTACTGTGGAAAGTACATGGGTACAAAGAGCTGGGAACACTGGCAAAGTTACTGAAGATAGAGAGGGACTATGTGCTAGGATGGAGGAAGAAAAGGAGTATGCAGCTGGGAAGGAATTATCAATGAAAAACTATTGTGAACTGGGTGGATGATGGCAAAACAGGCATGGAAGGATTGCTGCACTCCAGGTAGATGCTGGGTGACAGAGATCAAGTCTGAACACAAAAAATGGTATATTCGAGAGTCTACAGTAATGATCAAAAAATAAAACACAGAATCACATAATCAGAGAACCATCAAGTTTGGAAGAGACCTTCAAGATCATCTAGTCCAACCATCAACCCAGCACCACCATAACCACCCCTAAAACATATCTCCAAGTGCCACACCCAGACACCTCTTGAACACTTCCAGAGATGGTGACTCCACCACTTCCCTGGGCAACTTATTCCAGTGCCTAACCACTCTTTCAGTGATTTTTTTTTTCTAGTGTCAAATCTGAACCTCCCCATGTGCAGCTTAAGGCCATTTCCTCTCATCTTTTCTCATTTGAGACATGACAGAAGAGACTGACCCCCACCTCACTACAGCCTCCTTTCAAGTAGTTGTAGGGAGTACTGAAATCCCTCTAGGCCTCCTTTCCTCCAGGCTAGACAACCCAAGTTCCCTTATCCATTCCTCATAGGACATGTTTTCTAGACCCTTTCCCAGCTTCTTTGCCCTTCTCTGGACATGCTCCATAACTTCAATAACCTTTTTTGTAGCGAAGGGCCCAAAACTATATAGGATTTAAGGTGTGGTCTCACCAGTGCTGAGTACAGAGGAACAATCACTTCCCCAGTCCTGCTGCTCACACTATTCTTGATACAGGCCGGGATGCCATTGGCCTTCTTGGCCACCTGGGGACATTGCTGGCTCATATTCAGCCAGTGGTCAACCAGCATCTGCAAGTCCCTTTCTGAAGGGCAGCTTTCCAGACATTTTGACCCCAGCCTGTAGAGCTGCCTGGGGTTGTTGCAATTGAAGAGCACTTCACCTTATTGAACCTCATCCAGTTTTCCTCAGCCCAACCATCCTGCCTGTCCAGATCCTTCTGTTGAGTGCTCATACCCCCCAGCAGATCAACGCTCCCACCTAAGTTGGTGCCAGCTGCAAACTTACTGAGTTTTCATCCAAATCTTGGGTAGAGATGTTAAACAGGACCAGTTCCAGTACTGAACCCTGGGCAATACCATTAGTGGCCTGCTACCAAATGGTTTTAACTCCACTCACCACCCCTCTCTGGTCACATCCTTCCAGCAAATTTTTCACCCAGGAGAGAGTGCACCCATCCAAATCATGAACAGCTAGTTTCTACATCATAGTGGACCTAGTAAAACTGTTAGGCTATCTATCCTTATGATGATTTTGAAAGTAGTTTGTGATTATTTTATTTATATTATTGCAGCATCTACTGATCACAGACAAAATCTGGCTCCATTCTCCTAAGTAACTTCAACTTGGAGAAAATTCTCCCCAAAGGCCACCAAAGCAGCAACGTGTGTTTGATTGAATACCTTACTAGATCAATGCCTTGCAAGCACTGTTCTGCCTTAATTAAAAGCTCAATCTGCTTAGATAGGGTTATTAATTAGATAGGGTCCCTGCAAGTTAATGGAAAAAACTTAGGCATAACAATCCATGTTAAACAGAACAACATCTGGTGTTAGCAGCATTCTCAGTATTGGGTTCTAATTGCACTCTGTCTTAAGGATACATATTTCATATTTGGCACTTCTAAATCCATTCATCAAGCCAGATTTATGAGTGAGATACTTGCTTTCATTCTTGTTTCCATACCTATGTATTGAAGTGTCTGTATAGGAGCACAGGACATTTACTTGGAAGAGTAAATTAAAATTTAATTTTTTTTAAAATTTTTTTTAATGAAAGGATTACAGGCTGTTTTTCTCTGTTGTCTTCTCAGTGATGTAATTGTGTCTGGTTTAGCTGGTAAAAAACCAGCCAACCTAATTTGGAGATTGATTAGTTGGTCATGGCAATTGTCAGCAGCAGATTTTTGGCCGCTACTGGTAGGACTTGTTGATGGGTTGCTGTTATCTCCTAACATCCCCCAAGAATACAAGCCTGCAAGGAAAGATGTGAGATGTATGTGAATGTGGCAGAACATTTTACAGCCTGAAGCACCCACAATCACTGAAGCCTAAAACATTTCAAATTCAGTGGGTAGAGATGACTACTACTTAACCATCTTATAAACTTGGCTGAAATTTCTGTCTCAACAGCAGGTTAATATATATGATAATTTTATAATCCCTCATGGTATGACCCTTTCTTTGTCTTTAAAAAAAATAAATCTTGAACACATTTTTCTAACAAAAAATTATACATCCATAATAAACCCTGGAGGAGACAATTCAATAAAAGAATACATATGCATCAGGAATTCATTCAATATTCTTGATTTCCCTTGGTTCCTTTAGATTTTCCTTCAAGCTTTAAACTCCTAGGACTAAATTCATCCCAAATGTATACTGAGTTCCCTGCAGTCAATGGAGTTATGTTGCCAGTGTGTTTGAAGTTGTGAACACTTTCAGAAGGGTTCTGTATTTAGTTATAATACGTTTATAGTAAGTGATACAGTTTATACTGAACTGCTGATGGAAACTTCCTCTTAGATCTTTAAAGAATGGTGGTGTGCCTCACTTTAGTAGCAAATACAGAATATACGGTGTTTATCCAGATCTATGCTGGACATTATGTCCAGAAGGATACTATGAGAGAAATTATCGAAAGCTTTACTGAGGTCCAAAATTGTTACATCAACTGGCTTCCTGTGATCAGCTAGGGGGGTTACCTTGTCAAAAAAGGAAATCAGGTTTGATAAGCTGGACTTCTCTCTCATGAAGCCATGCTGGCTGTAACCAATGACTGCACTGTTCTCCAGGTGTTTTTCAATACATCCCATAATAATTGTCTCCATAGCTTTACCAGCCACTGAAGTCAGACGGACAGGCCTATAGCTTCCGGGGTCCTCCTTCTTGCCCTTCTTGAAAACTGGGACAATGTTCACCACCTTCCACTCAGCTGGCAACTCTCCAGATTCCCAAGACTTCTCAGAAATCCTTGAAAGAGGCTTTGCAATGACATGAGACAGCTCCTTGAAAATTCTCAGATTAATCCCATCAGTCCCATAGATTTGTAGGGATCCAGCTGGAGCAGCAGATCCCACACAAGTTCAGGGTCAGCTGGGAGTTGATCATTGTCACAGTCATGGTCCTCCAGCCCAGAGCACTGAAATCCCCTTGGTCTGTCATCCATGTTGAAGATAGAGGCAAAGAATGCATTAAAAACCTCTGCATTGTCTCTGTCCCTGTTTGTGAGGTGACCATCCTAATCCAGTAACAGGATGATGTTATTTCTACACAGCCTTCTACCATTAATGAACTTCAAAAAAATTATTTTTATTTTCCCCTAGATTTCTGGCCAGCTTCAACTCCAGTTGAGTTTTGGCTGTATGAATTTTCTCCCTACAGTGGCAAAAAGCATCTCAGTATTCTTCCTCTGACCTCACTCCCACTGGACATACACTTTCCTTTTTTGCCTTATTTCCAAGAAAAGATCCCCCTGTTCAGCCAATCCATTCTGCTTTATCTGCTTGGCTTTTGACATTCTGGAACTTCTGCTCCTGTGCCCTTACATGTTGATGTTTAAAAACTGACCCACACTGATGGACCCCAGCACCAGAAAAAACATTTTTCCAGGGGATCTTAATCACTAGTTCTCTGAGCAACCTGAAGTCTGCTGTCCTTATGTCCAGAGTTGAGGTTTTGCTGGCACTTTTCGTCCTGTCAACAGAGATTTTAATCTTGATCACTTTGTGGTTGCTGTGGCCAAGGCAGCTGCCAATCTCCACTCTGTGGACAAGCAGCAGATCAAGGAGGACATCTTTCTGAGTTGGCTTCCGTAGGAACTGTTCCATGAAGTTATCATTTAGGTTTTTTAAGAGTTTTCTGGCCCAGGTTGTGCTAGCTGTACAAGGACAGTTGATTTGGAAGTGTCCCTCTGTTCTTTAAAGAATAATTCATTGTTGTGATTTTCCTGGCTGTAGTAGACTCCTATAATGACATCCACTTTGTTTGTTCCTTGATTCTTACCCAGAGGCTCTCAACTGTGCCGTTGACAATCGTGAGCTCCATGCATTCTAACCCTTCCATTACATACAGTGCTCAATCTCAGGATGTGCTGCAAATCCCTAGGTTAATTCTCTAAGGTAGATCTGAAATATGATTCTGTCATTGCTGGTGGTTTTGAGAGTTTTAAGGTTTATCATTGTCCTGTGTGATGCTGCAGTCACAATGAGTATCACATAGCCAAATGTTTGGTGGCTTCCGTTCACAAGTGCTTGTGAAAAGCTTATAAACTTTTCTGGTTTGGTGGGCTTGTACTCCCAAGTCAAATGAATCTGAAAGCAATGTACAACTCCAAATAATTCCCTCAATAAAAGAACAGGAGAAAAAACCCACTATTAAAATTCAGACTTAATGAGAAAAGAAGAATAATTCAGCACAGAGTCCCATTGGCTTTATACTTAGAAATCATAAGGGGTATTGCAGTGTAATGGGAACAAAAGTTTTCTCCCAGAGCTGCAAGTTTTCCTTTAGAATGTTTTCCACTTCACCACTTTGAATCACAATTATTTCTGTGGAAAATCTTGTCTGCCTTTTTTTTTTAGTTATAGCAGGTTAATCATCCATAATAAAGCATTAGTTATTTTTGGACTCTAATTTTAATACATGCAACAGCCACTAAAATTGCTCCAGAGAAGAGAATGAAATTCCCACTGTTGCAGCTTTTTGATAAATTTGTACCTTGAAAAATAATTTACCTCATTGTACAGGTGACGGCTCATAGGGCTTCCTCCTTTCAGTCAGGAATGGATATCTGTCTTGAGAGATACAGAGATGTCAAATAAGGGAATAATACCCCATTTTATAATGAAAGGCCTATGGCACAAGAAGAGTATGTGACTTTAATCAACTTTGTTAAAAAAAAAAAAAGAAACTGGTGTGAGTGTGAATCTGTCTCCAAGGAGTCCAAATCCAGGGCACTGACATCTGGGCTATGCTTTTCAAATACTCCCCACTCCCCAAGAAAGGCAAAACATACCAGATAACAGGCTGAAAAGCTGAAACTGCACAGGGCACTTCTCTGACACATAAGCTAGCTGGCACTGTATCTGACATTTCCATTGCCTCTTTCCAAAATGTGGTCATATTGAAGCTGCCTCATCTCTGCATGTGTCCAGACTAACTCCTGAAGTATGCCAGCAGATATTTCAGAAGGGTTTCACATTGCATGGGCCAAAAGCACATCTAGCCTAAAGCTTTATCAGTGTGTAACAGGAAGCATTTATATCTTGTTTAATTTATAAATGCAGGATTGGAATTTTGATTCCACCAGTCTTGTAGTTAAGCACAATGAAAAAGACTGAGTCACCATATTTCCCATTAGAAGGAAATGATGTTTTTTTCAGAAAGCTTCATATAGCAACCACAATTTCAAATTGATAAATAATCTCTATAAGCTGGACTATGCACTTTCTGCTTAGTCCCAACACAGAATATATTTATGTATACATATGTTATGGATCAAGAATAATGGAACAGCTTTAATATTTTATAGGGTTTCATAACCTTACATATATATAACCTTATGTAGAAGACAATACATTATAGTACTCTGACAAAAAAGTGCTGGAAATGTTTTCATGGAACCATTATGGAGACTCCTAAGAGGCTACAACACATGAAGATGTCATACAAAAATCTAATATATATTTCAAATTTTTTATGTATGAGGATGGGTTGCCTTTATTGGACCAATTGACTCTGCATAAACACAGCAATTATGTAAAGCAGGCCATTGCCAGCTGCACAGCAATAATGTTCCCAGTTATAGTGCCTGACTGGTTGGAGTAGGAGCCACTGTACCTCACCTAAATGCCTAGACTTGAACAGACCAAATCCCTCTCTGAACCCGCCAGAAATACCTCCCTCTCTCTCCCCCTCTCCCTCTCCCTCTCTCTATCCCTCTCCCTCTCTTTCTCTCTCTCCCTATCCCTCTCCCTCTCTTTCTCTCTCTCCCTCTCTCCAACTTATTTCAGAGGATTGATTCTAGTCTTACGATTCAGGCATTTAGCATGCCTAAATGAGATGAACTCAAATCCCACAATTCCTTTCTATAATTTTAGCATTATTTTTATGCAAATTTCAAGTTAAGATTATATGATTCATAAAATCAAAACTTGCAGAGCTACACAGAAGTCAGGCATGCTGTGTTTTCTGTCTCAAAATAGTTCACATTTACTACAGATCTTATTACAACTATGAAATTTGTGTAGGGCAGTAATGAAACTGTCATGCTAAGCATAAAATGAGCTATTTTGCTTTGTTGTTAACTGCCTCTTTGTTTGTCTTATATTTCATAAGTGTACTGTATCTTCATAAATATGATGGAATACAATAATAACTTTAGGGGAACTGCCTCAACTACTTTGTTTTGTGAAAGGTATTATTTTATTTTATTACCATTTGTATTGAAACTTGTGCTGACTGTGAATACTGGTAAAATTGGAAGATTTTTAGAAAGAGAAGGAATTGTTTAAAATTAAATAATGATACTAATGAAAAAGAAGCCTAGAACTGTGCTGAATGGTATAAACGTTTGTTACACAGATATGTAACCTAATTTTGAAATACAAAATTAAGCAAATTAACTAAAATTCTAGACTTATTTTCTAAAGCTGGTAAACAGACAATATCTCATAGATTTCATTAGAAACTACCAGACATTCAGTGTTTGCAAAAACAAGGAAATTAGTAAGGACCTCTTCACCTGCAAAAAAATCCATCAAGTAAGTATGTTAATACAGTCTCCAGACCTTGAGAATTGTTTTCTTGGAATAAATAGGATTATAAGATCTTGGGGGTTTGTACAAATATGGTAATGAGAAGCTCTGTCATAGAGATGGATGTTAAGTGAAAAGCACACTCTTAACTCAAATAAATTAATTTCTGTAAAATTATCACATCTGTGTATCAATGAGGGCTTGTTGTGAATTTACGATTTGACTTAAAGTAAACATTTTTTTAAAGGCTCATCTGTGTTGTAATTCCCTCCCTACACACCAGTCTCTCACTTTAGGAAACCCTTTTCATTTGAACACCTTAGTGATAAAGAAGGCTTGGAGACTTTACAGCACCTTCTAGTATCTAAGGGGTGTCATAGGACTGCTGGAGAAGGACTTGTTGCAAGGGCATGTAGTGACAGAGCAAGGAAGAATGGCTTCAAACTGAAAAAGGAAAGGCTTAGATTGGATATAAGGGAGAAATTCTTTACTATGAGGTACGTGAGGCACTGAAACAGGCTGCCCACAGAAATTTTGGTCTCCCATCCCTGGAAGTGTTCCAGGCCAGGCTGGATGGGGCTCTGAACAACCTGGTCTAGTGGAAAGTGTCCCTGCCCATGGCAGGGTACTAGAACTAAATGATCTGTAAGGTCCCTTCCAACCCAAATCAATCTATGATTTTATGAGTTGTAGGAGGTCATTTTGCAATTTTCTGATAAACTACAGCTTCACCTGCTATGAATCTGTAGAATCTTTGGTGACTGTGCACACTTATCTAGGCTTTATGATTGCCTTGAATGTTAATGCTCTTTGGGGCCCATTGCCACAGTGAACACCCACTGCTTCTGGAGCTCACTCAGGAAGCCACTGGCCCCCCTGTGCTTGACACCCGCTTTTTCAAGTCTTCTTTTCTCCCCCAATTTAAATTACTGAATTTATAACCTCTGAGATAAATAAGCCCTTAATCTCCTTATTTCCCAGATAAATTGTGGCTTATTTCACAGAGTGAAAGAGAGTGTTACATTCTGATGTATCCGATCTAGACCACCATCTCGGAAGTCTGCTCTCCAGGGCTGCTTATCTTGGGGCTTTTCCATATTAGCTAAGGGTCTCCAGAAAGTGAACTATAGCTGTCCACACTAGATCAGATGTGTCTGAGTTCAGTACATGGGAGATTTAATTTCTGAGTATGAAACAGGTTTTAATGAACAGTCAGGTAAGATCCACATTAGTACACTTGCCTGTGGGCAGAATAATGTTCAGAACCATGAAATGGAGAGACTCTGCATGCAGACATGAGGGAAATACAAGACCAGTTGTAGAACTGGTAACTGAGAGCCCAATTCAAGCACTTGTGATTTGGTGCCACAAGTCTGCTCTTAGAGGAGGCAAAATCCTTTGAACCTGCCTCCCTGAAATGTGATTTCATACCTTCATCAGGTTAAAAATGTCAATGCAGATCCTGGGAGAAGGGATCAAACACCTCACCAAGTCAGCCAGACATGCCAGTGTTAGTGTTAACCGCAGGATCCAATTTTCCCACTCTTCTTGGGGCTCCATAACTCTTGTAGGTTAAAACCCATCACCATAACACCATGTTCCTTCAGCAAGAAAATTTAGGAAACCAGAACCCAGGCTGATCAAAGTGTCTGCCTTGTCCTGTTGATCTAGGAAAAGAGCTAGACATTTAACCACTACTCTAATCCACCAACTGAGTAGAATGTCTGAACTGGATGAATTTGAATGCCCCCCATAGATTTTTCACAGGAACCTCTTTCTCTCTGTCACCTTCATGTAAATTACATGGGGTAGCAGAAAGCTAAATTTTCATGAAGCAGGTAGCTAAGAAAGATGGCCTGATATTTTCCATTTCAGAAATGCAGATGATTCAGAGGGAAGATGATGGAATAATACAAATTCAGAATAAAAATAATATTGCATGTAATTGAACATAGGAGCATCTTAATAATGAAAAGATTGTCATCTCTAACTAGGTATCTATCTAGGTATGACATACACTAAGGTAAGCAGAAGCCATGGTGTTAGTGTAGAGAGAATGAGAATTTTTTCTCTCATATTGATTGTTTCTGAAGTACTATTCCTCTGACATTTTCCTTCATATATCACACTCTGAGGTGTCTGTATCTGCAGGACTTGCAATTTGTGGTCCCCTAAATAGCCTGCTGATTAACTCCACATGTACTCTGGGCAAAAAATTAATTACATTCCTTTAGTATACAAGTGCCCGTTATAACTGGAAGTCAGCACTAAAAGCCAGGAGATGATCTAGAGTAACTAATGGGGTGGCTATTATAGACTGCAATGTAACAGAAGGTATTAAATTATTGGGTTTTAGTTACAATGAACGTTGTTTGGAATCTCTGTTCTTTTCTAGTAGCCAGTATTAGCAACCTAAGTCAAATTTACAGTCTCTTGAATTAATTTTTACTGTTTGTAGAATGAAAACTAGAGAGTTAGTATAGTATTCAGTGCAAATTACTCTTGTGAGATTTTGAAAGCTTCATAGCAAAAGCCTGATTTCACTCATTGGAACATAATTAGTTTGTTGACAGGGAAGAAAAATAATGTAAAGGTTATGTTTCCACTGCTTCCAATATGGCATGTTATTGCTACATGCATAGAAAATACATTGAGATCTCACATCATATGTACAGGTTGAAAAAGCTGACACAGTGCAAAAATGAAAATGAATCTCTCCTATTGCCTACAGAAGGACATCACAAAATAATAGTGGGGTAAGAAGCTCTCAGTCCACAAAACAGAGTAAATAAAATTGCTTTAAGAGGACAGAAGTAATAAAATATAGTAAGCGTAGAACTGATATCAGTAATTCTGTCTGGAAACACTCTACATATAGAGACAGAGCACTGCACTTAGACTTACTCCTTAACAGTGAAAAACTGGAGACTTCTTTGTAAAAAATTGATTTTCTGTGAGATATTCAGCTTAGATTAAGGACACATCCTATTGAGAAAAGCTTTCTTCACAATAAAAACGCTAGAAGTTTCCTCTGCTATTTGTGTGGACTACTACTAAAAAGAAAGAGTCAACAACAACAACAAAAATCTAGCAAAAGCTGTGATACAAAACTCATGATAGCTAGTTGAGCTATCTCACCTCATGAGATGTCAGATGAAGGTTCCCAATACTATCCCCACTGGGTGACAGAGTGATATTGTCAAAAACTTTTAGATCCAAAGAGGCACCAGATCAGATTTTCAGAAGTATTTCATGAAAGGCGGATGAGAAGCATTCACCATTCCAAGTAATCCAAATCCAAATGGCGGGAACCTTGATTGAATAGAAGAGACTTTTAAAAATGAATTGATAGCTTGGATTATAGTTTTTCCATTTCTTTTCAGAGTGTTTCACAGTATTCTCACAACTATGCACTCCAGTCTAGATGGTGTCTTTTATCCCATCTCAGTTTACTGTGAAAAGGTTCAAACTTCATTGTGTCTGTTTCTTAGTTACAAAAGTTATCTCCAACTTGGCTGTTGGAGCCAAGATGTAGAATGTAGTTGGTTTGATGACTGGTGGTGATTAAAGAGAGCACTCGAATCTCTGGGTGCCAGAGGTGCAGCAGTTGTCTGAAAGACAGGCACAAGAGCCAAGAACACTGCTCTGATGTAATACCAGCTTCTAAAACCCTGCCAGTACCACAGCTGCTTGGTATTTTAGGCGGATAATTTTGCTGCTCTTATGTGACTTTTCATTATTCTTGAAAAATATCATGGAGATTTGTTCCTTGTGTGACTATCACAGTTTGGGAGATAATAGGAACTGGACTTGGCTGCATCCCCAGGCTTACTGTGCTTGGAAAGGAGAAACACATAATCCAAGCAGAAATGCCAAAAAGGAACACGAGAAATGCTCCCATTAACTCTGCGTACTCCTGCTTTGTTGTAAATTATGTCCTGGTCAGCTTGATTGTGATCAAACTAAGGTAGAATTTTATAGTGAAATTAATAAATGTTAAAATCTACCTATTTTTTTCAGCTATCTTAAAACTCTAAAGATTAAAAAAAAATAAATCTCCATTGTAGCTCTGTACTTGAGAAAACTGTGATCTATCAAGTCAATAATATTTTCCCAGAACATAAATAATATTCATATCAAAGAACATAACAGTCTGGAGACTTCTGCACTGAAGTCTACTTTGGAGTTCAAGCCTTCCCTTTCCAGCTAAACTGTTAAAAATGAAACATTCTATGAAAATATTTTGTTCATAGTTCCTTTGTTTTTACATTTTTCCCATCTGGTAGAGGCTCTAATTATAATTTTGTCGCCTGAATTTCAGTGAAAATTCTGGGCTTCATGTGTTTCAATATAATTTTAGGAGGTTTTAATTTTTTTTTTTTTCTTCTATTTCGTTGCATGATAGCTGGGTGTACAAAAGTTGCTCTCAACATTTCATTCTGGTACAAATTGCAAAGTAATAAATTCCTCTTTCTGTCTTTAACAATTCTATCAGTTCAAGATAACATGAAGCTCAGCAATCGTTTCACTAGGCCCTGTAAACTCTTTTCCAGACAGGGCACAGAATTGACATTAAGCACTTAGTGCCATCTAGTGCACACATTGTAGTGCATGGACAAAAGCAACCTGTGAAAATAAAGAATCTTATGATTACAGTTTCCAGCAAAAATAAGTTTATAGAAAACGTTGATGTGTCTGAAATATGAATCATTAAATTAAAGTGTGTCATTTAAAAAAATAATTAAGAACATATTTCAGACTAGAAGGAGAGATGTATGGACACAAAACTATTTGAGGGTCATGTATATTATTGTGTCTGTAGACTGAGCTCTTTAAACACACCAGGAATTCCTTGTATCCTTTTATTCCCCACATGATTTCCCAGTGTACCACCTTCTCATCCTACTTTATGTCTTAGAACAGTTAAGCCATTTACAGCTTGTAATTTGTTAAATTACTTTTGTTCTTCTCTTCTAGGAAAAAAAAGTGAATCTTAACTGAGATGTTTGGCAGGGTTAAAAGCCATGATATTGCTCCAGCTCTTTGATCTATAGGCAATTATAATCCCATTAGGGGACAAATTGACTTATCAATAGCCACAGCTTTGTTGGTCCCACATTTCATTCTCCAGCTTTCCACTTTTCACCAAAATCAGTAAGAACCTTCCCAAAGACACCTGGCCCTATTTTCTGTAAGTATGATTGCACTGTGGCCTGGTAAACAGAGCTCCTTCAGAAAAGCGTCACTAGTATGAATTAAGTCCTTGCTTCACCTTGGGTGGTACAGCTCAAGAATTCAAATATATAAAGTGTTTAACCCTTTATCAAAACTTCTAAGGTGATACATATCCACATAAATTGATAGCTGGTATGGTTTGAAATGGCAAAAATGGAATTTTACAGACAAGTCCTATAATGTAATATCTCATAAATGTCTTCCCAATGTAAGCTGGATGTTTACAGTATCTTCATTTGTCTAAATTACTCCTGGTTTGGTTTACTAGATTGTTGTCTCGGTTTTGAAAGACAGGTGTCTGCTAAGGAAGGCAGAAGCCCCCCCCTTGAAGTGGCAGATATAACCCCTTTTCCCTCTAAGTTATTATATTTTGAAATCAAGGGCCTTTAGGCGAAGATGTGGGAAATAGGAATAACAGTTCTTTACTATATATATATATATATATATATATATATATGTATATAACCAGTCAAACAAAACAACAACAACGATGGCAGTAACAACAATCACAAACCCAGTCCCAGCCTTCTCGGCTGTCGGGCCCTTTCCCCTCGGGTGCAGTTCCGCTCGCAGCCGGCAGGGGCGCTGGCGGCTCCCGGTGAGCAGGGCAGGTGCGATGGTTCCCCCGCGGCTGCAGGGGGCGCTCCGGAGCGAGCTCGGGACACACGCGGCACCGGTGCCCTGGGATCCCGGGAAGGGATGGGACAAAGGCTTCACAAACCCCTGGGCAGTTGATCCCGGACTCTCAGGAACAGCAGGCTGGAACGGCAGGCTGGAGCGGCAGGCTGGAACGGCAGGGACGAACGCAAATCCCGGGTGGCAGGCGAGATGTATCCAGATGGGAGAACCCCACGGAGGCCCAGGCAGGCAGGGCGAGCAGGGCTACAGCGTAGCGAAAGCTCGAAGCAGCAGCGGGGCAGGGCAGCCACAGCTCGGCCTCCAGCAGGGCAGGGAAAGCGGCTTTTGGGGTCCCGGCGTTGTTTCCAGCAGGAAGAAAGAACGGCCAAAAAGAAAGAAGCAGCAGCTCCTTTCTCTGCAGCTTCTCTCTCCAGACGCTCAGAGCGAACTGACCCCACACCCAGGTGTAGACAAAGGAGTAGCCAGGCCCGCCCCACCCCCTTTTTGTCTTTCTTAAGTACAGCTATTTGTCCCCTAGCAACATGCATATGGGAAAAAATTCCTTCAACAGAAAAAAAAAAAAAGACTAAACTGAAACCCCAACAATTGTTTACTAGTATCTATGATTTATTTTTACAGATTTAAAAATCTTATCTGTGGATGCGGTTAATGACCATCTGGAGACTCCAGCAGACACATTTCCATACTTAGTATCACTTCATGTAACTTTTATTTCAATTTTCTTCAGAAACTTGTTAAGGTCTATATTTCTAGATGTCTCAAAAGCCTGGACTTGAATGAATGTTATTAGAAATTCCCTAATATGTTTTCAATGAAAAAATCTTTTGAGTGTTATTGTGTTGAAAGAAGAGTTACAGCTCAAAGGAAAACTTACATAAAGTCACTGAAAAGGTCTCTAAGTGTATTAACAAAATATGAAGCTTGTTCTTTAGAAGAAAAATAACAGCTTGAAAGGATATATGTCTCATGAAGTGCTTGCTAAGTGCTGTATACTGCATGCAGCTGTATGGGTACAAAGGCAGAGAGACAGAAAGAAGAGACAACCTGCTGCTGTGAATAGAGAAACTAATTATCATGAGAGTGTTGCTCTTTGTATACCTGTAGTGAAAAGGATAGAAAGGAGTATCCTGGAGTGCATCAAGCCAAGCATCACCGGATTGTCAAGGGAGGGGATTATCCCACTTTGCACTGGTGCCATACAAGGTGCAGCTGAGGTCACTTGATTTGTTCAGCCTAAGGAAGAGGAGGCTGAGTGGAGACCTCATCACAGTCTACAACTTCCTCATGAGGAGAAGCAGAGGGGTAGACACTTTTCTCTCTGGTGGCCAGTGACAGGATCCAAGGGAATTGATTGAAGTTGTGTCAGGGCAGGTTTAGGTTGGATATTAGGAAAAGGTTCTTCATCCAAAGGTTGTTTGGGCACTGGAAGAAGGATCCTCAGGGAAGTGGTCACAGCACCAAGCCAGACAGGGCTCAGGAAGTGTTTGGACAACATTCTCAGGCACATGGTGTGATTGTTGAGGCTGTCCTGTGCAGGGCCAGGAGCTGGATTTCATTGGTTCTGGTGGGTCCCTTCCAACTCAGAATATTCTATGATTCTACGAACTATTGCATCCAAGTTTGTCGACTCTGGGTTGCAGTACTAATCACCTTACTATATAGGAAAGCCAGAGGAAAAAACACAAACAACTGCACACACCCTCAAAAACCTGCTTGAAATTCTGAATATACTTAACCTGCTTACTCAGTAAAAGACAACACATTAAAGATAAGTGCTGAGCTGCAGTAGCAAAATGTGATGAATGGCAAATAAAAGAGAATTTCCTCTACCAGAGTAGGAAGGCCTGCTCAGATACACAACAGCACTGACCTGACCAGGCGCAACATCCTTACCTAGGGAAGAAGGGCTGGAGCAATCCTGCTCGCTCTCTTCTGCTTCTGCCCGTGTTCCTGCAGGGGCTGTGACTGTCCTTTATACCTTATTGTTATCCCCCTTGTGCTTTCATGATTTATGGGGTGTTTTACATGTAATTAGTACATGATCCATGTTGTGTCTGCTGTGCCCAAGTCAGGTTCTGCCCAGCTCTGGGGACTGCATTTCTCTAGTGAGCAATATACAGGAGTTGAGATTGCTGCCATTCCCCAAGAACAAGTGGTATGACCCTATACTTGTACCGTCAGATCCTCTGCTGTTAACCACGTCCTGGGATCATGGTATGGGTGAGGTGAAGCGTTGGCTGGGGCAGTGTGATGCCAATCAATCCCAGCCCATCCGCTGGATAGAGTTCCCCAAGAGGCAGACTCAGAGGGTGGGTCGAGGGGCGGCTCAGAAGCCTAAGCCACACCCCCCTGGGTGGCATCCGGGTCCAAGCTGCCTCCCCCGGTTCGGGAAAATTCCTGGTTCCTCGGTTGTTCACTGGTTCTCTGTTATAACTCCCGCCTCTCGGTTTCCCCCAGTGGTTCTTGTTACATTGCATCCTCCCCCTGGCTTGTAACTCATTGGTTGTTTTCCCCTTTAACCGTGGTTTTCAAATTCCCTATAAAACTGAGGACAAGCCTTGGGGGAAGATCCCATCAGATCCCATCAGAACCCATCACATTCCATCCCTTCCGAGCTTGTTCGGGTTGCGAAACTTCTAAAAGTAAACCTGCTAGGAGTCAGACCAGAGCATCCTCTCTCTTCCTTTGTCTCCGAGCTAACGTGAGCCGGTACCATCGGCTCCTGCCGTGTTTCCTCTGCCGAGAAGCCAGCCAGCTGGCCCAGCAAGCAGCTCTTTTCCTGATGCCGAAGTCGCTTCAGCGACGCGTGGAGGTAACGCAGCTGGACTGACTCTGACCTGGGGCACACCAGAGCTCGTGCCTCGAGCACCTAACACTGCATTAGTGAAGGACTGAAAGCTAATAAACATCTATTGTTTTACACCAGCAGACCTGTTTGTGTCCGTTGAAAGTATCTTTCTTTTGTCCTTGAGATGGGAAAGAATTCCAAATTTAGAGAATTTCATCCTTGAAAGAGATACAAGAACGAACTAAGAAACACAATGTCAGAAATAAAGAAACCCACTTTAGATTAATATTATATATTAGACATTTTAATAACAGGAAATTTGTTGCATATTTGTGTGTTTGAGGGACAACTTACTAGAAGTGGTGTAGTGTTAGAAACAGGCTTAGCAGCCAAATCAAAATCAGCATGTAATAAGTTTGGAGTGCAAAAGAATAACTGTAAAGACATCTAAATACCAGGTGTGAATGAGTCATGAACTCATCTAATCTCAGGACTGAATCAAGACTCAGTAAATACCGTGTGCTTCTTCACACAAACAAAACAGTAAGAATCCTTCAGCTTATGAGCCAAAGCAGAATAATTTATAAATACTTTTGATGAAACCTTAGTTTCCATAGACAGGTGAAGTAATTCATTGAGACAGCATTGATGACATTTATTACCAAGAAAAAGCATTTTGTCAATGTGAAATAATATGTCTCATCGGAGCACTTAGTATAGCTGGAAAAAATTAGGAAAACTTTTGAGTGTCAAAGCCCTTCTTAGGTTTAAGACAGGCTTCCTACATTTGTTTTCTCAGAAGGAAATTATATAACATCTTAGATGACCACAAGGGAAAGCATCCCTCCATGGATTGCATTGCTTCACTTTCTGCAGCACACTCTGGGAAAATCTATGCAGGCTCCATCTGACTCTGTACAAATACAGGCTGCCCAGCATCTGAAATCCTAAAAGATTTGCTCCCTGTCTGTAGTCCTCTCCTTATTCTGCCTTATGAGAGCAGTCAGCTTATTAAGCCATTTTTTGTCCGTCCTTACTGAGGCTGCCACATCACTCACCAGGTGCAGAACATGGAACCATTTTTAAACGTTTACTAGCATCCATTTGCACCTTTCTGTCTTCATTGCTCTGCACCTCCACACTACAGCTGCATTTACTATGTGCTGTGATCTTTGTGCATGTTAAACACAAAATACTGGATTTGTCTCTTCACCTTGTTACCCTTAAGACCATGTCTATGCAGGTCCAAGTTCACCACTGGTGAGTGGAAACAAAGTTGTAAGTCAAGGCAAGCCTAACACCTTGTAAACTCAGTAAAAAGTTAAACTCATTAAAAATAAGCTCTAATACTGCCTCTAAGTATTTCTAGCAATTTTTCATTAAAAATACAGACAATTATTACCTTTTTATTGACAATTTTTTTTTTTTTAACATTACGGCTTGTAATGCATAAATATGGTTCTTGTCAGTTGTGAGAATATAATCATAATTATCACTTCTAAGGTGACAGGAAAAATTTTTTATCTAAAAGAAGTCTGTAGATAGATATCTTCAAGACACTTGGAAATTGTTACCTCAAGTCTGTCAATATATGAAATTTCTGAATTGGGTCACTGGCTAAAATTTCTGAAAGAAGAAACTGTTGTAGATGTAGAAAATGGCCTAAAATGCAAAATAAATTTAGTAAAGATAGATAAATAACTTTAGGCTGATGCCACTAGGAGTTTATGGGTTACAGTGGACAGTATATCCTACTGATGGACCACATGACAGAAGGAAATATAAAACCTGGAATATGCTGTTTGTAAGATTTCATTTGAGTCAGCCATTAGAGTTTCAGTAGGGAAAGGAGGTTCTTGGTTAATCTTTGAGTTTAGAAGTAGTAAAGACAGACCATGCTGTATCCAGTTTGGTGGTTTATATTTGTCATCAAACATATAAAAAAAAAATCCCAGGTTGTCTAGCATAAGGGTTCCTCTGGCACCTGCTAAAAAGGCAGCAAGACTCTGTAAACAACCTGACCTCAGGTGGGATTCAGATGACCCACATGGACACTCAGGAAGGTATCCTTGAAGTGCTCCTGCTCCTCAGGCTGTTCCCATGCCTGAGCTTCAACAGGTTTGTTTAATCTAGAGCTGTTCAGCAAAGCACTTTGATCTAGTAAGATTTTTTCATGATCAAATAATTAATCCTAGAAAACTCTCTATTCTAAACAACAAACCAAAACTCAAAATAAAAAAAAGTTGAAATGTTGGTTGAATGGGAAATATTTACAAATCTGCTAAGTTATGGAACTAACAGAACTGATGTCAGCTAAATGTGTCTTTTTTTTTTTTTTTTTTTTTTTTTTCCAAGTTCTGTAAAATACCGGTATGCAGGGTGTTTGGGGTTTTTTAAGGTTAAAATATTCTCAAATGAACAATAAAATGAAAGGCACAAGGAAAAGTACAGAGTATGTTCAATTCATGTGGGCCATTCTGATTTGGTGCAAAATGCTGGCTTGAAGCATAGCTAGATTTACAGAAGAGGAAGTTTTGGACTCATCCTAAGACTCCCAAATCAGTTTTCTTTTCTCTTGGTGTTTTCAAATTAATCCTGCAATCAAACATGCTTCTTTATGTATCAAAACAAAATACCAGTCTGTTCTTTCACTAGCAGTTCATAACAGATATCAGTATTTAGATTCTCTCTATCTGTAGTTTCAATTTATTAATTAATTAAAAAAAAATTTAAAACCTCCACATTTACTGAAGTAAGCTAAGGTAAAGAACAAACCAAGCCAAAGAAACCAAACTCTGGGTTATGTACTGGAGTTAATCATTCACGTGAGTAGTTTCCTATATAGAAAATAAAGCAACAAGCAAAGCAAACTTCCTGAATCAGCGGAATTTAAAAAAAAAAATTCAAAACTGAAATAATCTTGGGGCTCAATACTACATAGGTAGATTTAAAAAATCTGTATAGTGGTGTTAAAGTCTGTATTTCTGCTTTCCTGTTGAAAACACATATCCGCCTTTTCTGGAGTTATGGCACCATCTCCTGGCAAAAAGGAGTGCTTGCAAGGAACGGCTATAAATCCAATCAAAAACGACAGCTGTGTGCTTTCCCTGAAGATCCCATCTCTAGCTCATTTCAGTTACCAGAACTCCCAATTGCCTGTGGTACATTAATGAGGGCTGGAGGAGAGGAAGTGTACTATTTTCAGCTTTTTAATAATAATAAAAAAAATTAAAACAGAAATAGAAGTACTGAAGAATTTGTGAAGAGTTCCAGGAGCAGGTGCACTTTGGGCTGTGTGCAGAGTGACGCATCCTCTTACTTGTAGTGTGTACAATGCTGTGGTGGAATCCCTCAGTGAAAACAGAGACTTTTTCCCCTTTTTCTTCCATAGTCAAGCCTTCTCTTCTTCCTTCATGACAACATGGAAAAGTCAAATTGACATCTGACAGCCAATTACTAGGTACAGAAGATCAGTTATGAGGTTAGAAAGTGTGTGTTGCCAGGACATCACGAAGATTTCTGGAGTACTTACTATTGTCCTTCATGCTTCAGTCTCAACAGTGCAGTCAAACTACACAAGGCACAACCTTCTAAGATCCCTTCTGGCAGAAATTTTTGGTTGATCTTGTGGATTGTTCAACAGCATGATTCTACCAATTTTTATTAAAACCATTTCTGAAATAATTTAATTGCTTAGATATCTGAGTAAAAATATTACAGGTGTATATAAACACAAAGAAACTGATGAGTGCCTGGTCTTGGGTTAATCATTTTTTGGACCTAGATGTTGCTGGCAATGTTCTGTCACATCTCCACAGCCACCAGTCGTCTGTTATCATGTTGTGATGATACTTGAATACAAATATATTGAAGAATAGTCTGAGGACTTCTTTGGATGTTGTTTTATCTGGGGTTTCCCAGAAGAGAGTGAATAGCTGTTGTGTGCAATAAAACACAACGTGGGGTCAAGCATAACCATGAAAACTATTAAAAATGCTTTTTCATTGGACTTGACCATGAGAGCATTAGCAAGCAGTTAATGTTTTAATGGCAATTTTTAAAAGGTACCTTTTCACATTACTTTCTAAATGCTCATTCAGTCCTTCCAAAAATAACCCTTTGTGTGCAAATGATTCATTAAAAAAAAATCAAAAAGGATCAGTTGCAGTTCAGCAGGATTCCTGGTTAGTTTTTTTAGTTATTTTTGACTGCACAGCCTAGAATTTCAAAAGGAGAGCCCTGCACACTCCATAGGTCTGAAATTTTGTAACATCACTGCTGAAATACTTGGGCTGTCCACAACATGTCAAACTTGTGGAATGAACATTATGTACTAGCAAAGGACCTCAGAAATACATTAAAGAAACTTGTGTATTGATTATATTTTCTTTATGTTTAGTCCTTGCATCAAAATTATTGGTCTAATGAATTTCTGTCTTATTTTAAAGACAAATATTTTCACGAAAGAATTAATTTTTAGAGGATTAGATCCACTCACTCCCTTTGCTACTTTCTAAACCCAAGATTTCCTCAGCACTGACAAGGCTAAGAGAACATAGAACATATAAAGACATGTTTCCACATCAAATTTGATGTTATGAAAAAATAAAATGTTATCTGCTTGATTTTTTTTCCTTAGAATTAAGGTTCAGGCTAATTAGACAGCGTAGCTTCCTCCCTTTGAAGTCTACCGCAAGTTACAAAACTTGCTCGCTCTGGTCTGAACGCTTTATGGGGAAACCAGAGGGCCATGCTGCCATCTGCTGCTGACTTTAAAATCCCCAACCTTTAAAAGTCAGGAAGAAAAATCCGATATGCAACTTAGGGTTAGGGCTTCTGAATTTCACAAATCATAATAAAATATGTAAGAACTGCAGCTTAAAACTTTATTTTAAATAACATATAAAAATTATTTAACTGGGTTATCCTAATCACTGTTATAAATATTTAAAATATGTGGAAATTAATAGAAGTGTCTGCACAAAGAAATTTACTATAAAATGGTTATTAATGTTTATTTTTAATTTATTATTTTAGACAACCTTCCTTTTTTTCCTAAATTTATTATCATATTTATATATTTAAAAGGTAGTCTTATTGTCCTCTTCTTCAACTGATGTTTTCTAAATAAAAATGATAGCACATATTTGTGGGGAATGCTCCAGATTTATGTAGCCCCTGGGTTTTCTTCCTCAGAGAGTTTGCTCACTTGTTTATTCCTTATATCTCTGGGCTCTTTCCTAGTCAGCATTCTTCATATTCTTTTGAAGTTTGAATCAATGCTTTCAAAGACTGGCTGAACTGTATTTGATACTGGAAATGGATCACAGACCCAAGACTATGATTAAAAAGTAGTATTAAAACTCAGAACACCAGGGAACCTTGGAAAAAATTAATACAAGTTTTTTTAAATAAAAATAGCTATCTAATATTATCATTACTGTTCTGGTTAACACAGAACTATATCAGCAACTTCTACACAAAACCTAAAATTTCTATATGCTTGCTTACTTTTACTGTGATCTATAAAGACGCGAAAAAGTAAATTCTTCAAAAATCTTTAAAATTTTTACAATAAGGGCTGACATTCAATTCTGACAAACCAAATTTGCAACGTTGAAGTTTTAAGACAGATTAGTTCTACTGCTACTCTGGACTTTGAGCAATGTTGTGAATGCCACAGGCGCTGCTGACGTGAAGTTTGAAACAGGGGCTGTGGCTTTGTGGCTGGTCCTGGTGGTTGTGAGGAGCTGCCATGTGGGCACTGCCCCGTTGGGTTAAGTCAACCAAGGCACTTCAGGCACTCTCCCTGGCTTCTGTCGTTAATCATTGAACTTGGACGCTTGGTGAACAGGCTCTGCGTGTTACATGCTGACCTAGGCTACGTGAAGGGTCATTGACAACAACCCATTTAAACACCTTTAAAGAGTAATAATTCAAATTGGAAAGATTGGAAAGCATCAGTCTGGTGAGTCGGGTTTTTACTTTAGGAGTGTAAAGAATCTTCTCAGACTCAGCAATGCTCACCACAGTTCCCAGAAAGACATTCAAAACCAGTGATTTCTTGTCCAGCCCATGTATAAGGCCCTGAGCATACCCTCAGCCCTGCAGGAGGCCAGACCAGAGTACTGGGGAACGGGGCAGAGCAGGGTAAGGGCCTGCTGAAGTTAGGAAAGAAGAAAATCCTGTTTTCCAGATCTTCATGAGAAACAGATAGGAAAAAGAGGTATATGAGCCATGACCTTCACACTTCAGATGAGCGCTTAGCTGTTGTTGAATGCATGGCAGTACCAACTTCTCTTTTTCAGTCCACCATAGGTGTCTAAGACCAGCAAAAGATTTTTTAACTTTTACCCTTGAAAAAAGATAAACTGCCTCCCTCCAGCCTGGAGTTTAGTGCCTTAATCTTTAAAATGTAGTAACTGCTCTTTGATAGTCAAGAGATACAGCGTTACAAGAAAAGAAATTGTGGGGTTTTTTTTCTTTTGAATTTGAAAACATGCCACAATTTTTTTCAAGATTTAAAATAATATTTTATTTTATAGTTCTTCATATTGGTCCACACAGAACCTCACTGGGCTCTAGGATTCTTTCTTGAATGCTTGTAGACATAACGTGTATCACAATCATTAAAATAAAGATTGAATTTTTGTGCAATTGGAAAATGGCCTGAATCCACTAGAAACTTTTAATTACTGACTGGATTTATTCCAAGGAAAATGAGTCACTGGTACTGTCCTTTTTTTCCTGTCTATAAACAGAGGCCTCAAGAATACAAGCACAGTATGATACCAGGGGTTCTAAGGGCATGAATCCTAATCCTGTCTGCTGTACTACTGCTCACTAAAGTGATGCAGCTCTGAGAGCTGGGCAGAACCTGACTCAGACACAGCTGAGACAAAAACAAACATAGGCTCACCACATGTAAAACACCCCATCAAGCATGAAAGCACAAAAGGTATAACAAGAAGGCCTAAAGGGCAGCCACAGCTCCTGCAGGGACAGAAAGCAGAAGCAGAAGAGGGAGAGCAGGGTCACTCCACTCTTGTTTTTCTGATTAAGGATGCTGCACCTGGGCAATGCTGTTGGGTATATGCAGCAGGTCCTCCCCCTCCTCCTCCTCCTCCTGCTCCTCCTCTTCTTCCTCTTCCTTCTCCTCCTCTGATAGAGAACGGGAACTTCTCTTTTATGTGCCATTCCCAATATTTTGCTGCTGTAACTCAGCAGTCATCTCCAATGTGTTATCTTTTACTATGTAACTAGGTTAAGGATATCAGAATTTTAAGCAGATGTGTGGGCATGTGTGTGCGTGTGTGTTTTTTTGCTTCAACCTCCCCATACAGTAAGGTGACAGCACAGTGCTGAATCAGAGCAAACTAGCAAACTTGGACATATCAAATCTTAAACGAAGTCAGAAAGCTCTGGAAAAAATTCTGCTGCTTGATATTGTTACTTGGTGTTGCTATAGCAGGAGTGTTTTTAAGACCCTCAGAAAAACAGAAAATACTGGTGATTATTTTCACTTGCTGCATTAGCATCCATTGGTGATATTAAAAACTGAAAGCATCAGTTTGAACCTTTCAATTCTTGATGTTCTTTCCCCAAATGCTAAGCATCTTTATTTTGCAAAAAAAAAAAAAAAAAAAGGAACATGTTTTATAGAGACTATTTCTTCTATCTGGAATATGCATAAATATGTGCCTGTCAAAATTTTTCAAGGTAATGAAGGGATACAAGGAATCACTTTTTCCCACAGGCATCAGACTTTATAATATTGTTACATTGCTCCTTCATTAACACTACAATCAAAGATTTTTTTCTGTTTCTTTTGACTCTTATGTTGACCTATATACTAACAACTACCTCATTATTAAACTGATGATATTGTGTGATTAAGCCTTGCCTTTGAGAGCTTATTATAATGATTAACATTGCCCTTTGGAGTTCTGTGTGGGCACATTGATTTATTATGCCCTCAAACATTTACTCTTTGTGTTGATCATACCAAAATGTCTAAAATAAGTCTAATGATAATGATAAACCTAATTTCACCCTCAGTGACACTTTTGAGAAGCCTCATGGCAGTAAAACAAGATAGTCTCTAAAACTGTGTTGAACTTAAAGATCTTAATAAGCATCATGGTAGGAATGAGAAAATAGCTCTTGCACCAAACACTAGCTCTTACTCAAGAAAATCTTATGTAATTTTGAAGCCTTCTTATTGATTTCCATAAGTTTTAATGTATACAGGCTACTTTTTCCCCCCTCTAACACATCATTAAGAAAGCACAGACTTGCTTTGCTATTCTCATGTAAATCTATATGCAAATATTGCTGTGATTCACATTACCAGACACTGCTCTTTCAGGCAGTCAAGCCATGTTTCCTTGGCATGTATGCACTACCTATTTTTTAGAGGCAAGTAATTCAGCAATATGATTCTTTCTGGGAACACTGATTCCAGGACTGGCAATATTCAGTCATTTAAAAATATATTTTTTAAACTGTATCTGAAAAAACATTAAAGGAAATTGCCTGTTTATATTTTTGTGTGTTTCTGAGCTACTATAGTGTATGCTGTACATGTCTTATGCCTTTTTACTACACTAGATGGTTTGAAATATGCTAAAAATTATTGAGAGCCCATACAAGCTTATCAGAGAAAGTCTGGCCTTTCAGGAAAAGAACAAAATGAGATTCATTTCAGATACCTTTAGGTGTTACTGCAATGCCCTGAAGAGCTCAGATCAATCCTTTTTTTGTGAGTGGTGTTAAGCAAAGCCAATCTGGGTGTTTTTTTCCTAAAGCAATGAAAAAGAATATTGGTTGGTCTGTCTGCCATGAACAGGTGATTTCAAACAATGTACAGGATTTATTTTCATTGAACCACATCACTCTTATGTGTTCACCAGGCACTGTTATTGCTCCTAAAATTGCAAGCTCCTTGGCTTGAAATTTTGTGGTGACAGTTAAGAAGTCTTTATCTTACCTGGATTTAAATGCCTACAATGCAGGCCTCTAAGGCTGTGCTGTTCTTCTGTGCTTGAATAAAGAGTAAATCCAAGCTAAGGAGCTGAAGAACCATCATCATATGCTTGTGGGAGACAAGGAGTGAACTAGGTGGAGGGATCCTGTCTGTGTGATATACACCACAACTAGAAAGAAAAAACTCTGTTGAGCAACAGAGCAGACACCACCAATATTAGCTGAATAAAGATGACATCAAGTGAACTCTGGTAGAGAGAGAGCTGTTGAAAAGTTTGCATGCCTGCATCCTTTTATCTATAATACAATAATGAAAAGAAGAAACCAATACTAAATTCTACTGTGCCCTGAAGTCTTGCTAGATGAGATTGAGAACAGAATATAGTTCTAACAAAGTGAATTTTTGCTTTCAAGAAGGTAAATTTTTTCATATTACATCTTCTGAATGCCTAGGATGAAGCAAGAAAGAAGTGCCCCCAGGTTGCAGAAGCTCTGAATTCTCAAAGCCATTGATGAAAATGACCCTGGTATTACCATAATGAACTAGAGCAGAGACTGCAAGCAGCTCTGAGCAGTTGCCTAAATGTGTTCAGCTCAAATTTGCTTCAAAAACAACAGGAAAGCTCCAGACATTTGCTTTCAAAACAAATTCTTAAAGCCCTTTTGTTGTAGCTTCTGTTCTGACCTCCTCTCTTTAGATATAAAAAATTATTCCAGGTCTTATTAATTTGATTTTCAGAACACAGAGTTGAAATGTGGTTTTCTTTTATTTGATTTCCTCTTAGAGGAAGAGACTGAATAAGGCCTATAATTTACAAAGGAGAGATGAGCAAGCTGTGGTAATTTGAAAACCTTTGTAAAGAGATTTGCAACTTTCTTGTGCTTCAGCTCCTCACCTTTAAAAAAAGAGGAATAACATTTCCCTATTATCTTTAGATTGAATTGATGAAACAGATGGTGAATTTTTATAATAATTTTTATTATTCTTGATAACTGGTAAAATGTAACATTCTGAGAAATCAGAATTTCCCTTGTATTATCATAAGGATACAGAAATTTCTCTGCATTATCAGGACTTACTTTCAAATGGCCTCTGTCCATCAGCATAAAAAAAGTCTAAAAGTATAACATTTTGATCCCTCTGTATTTTAAAATTCCAGTCAATAAAAATTAATTTAGGTTAGATATGGAAAAAGCAATTGTGTATACAAATCCAATCCTCTTTTTTTGGAAAAGATTTAAATGCAATGCATGGAGGGTATCTTATTCTTTCCTCTTTTGTATTGATTGTGTTCTTTTCATCTATTCTTCATAGATAATAATTAGTGTGTCATTAATATTTGCTGTGGGACTTTAAGTTTTTGTCTATTAACTAGCACTACTCTGTCATTTTCTTATGCTGAGTGGGAGATGTCAAAGACATTAAAACAGAGAACATTAGTCCAAAATCATCTGCAAATTCCTTATATCCTCAGTTTAATAGAATTTTTCATGTTTGTATGATGAACTAGAGATCTGAATTATTAAACAAAAACCACTAGCGGTTTTTATTAAGCATATGCACATACAGTAAACTCAAAAATTAATAATGTATTGCAATATTTCTTATTAATAAGGAATAAATTAATCAAGGAATTTCTATGTACAAGAGCAGTTAGAATCACAAAACAGTGAAAAGACCACTTTTAGAAAGTCTTGGGGAATTTTCAGTAGGTGTGCCATTGTTTATTGCTTAAATAGTGTACCTTCTCTCATAAAAAGAGGACTGTAAGAATTTTAGGCCCTGCACTAGTTCCATTCCACTTTCACCACAATGTCACAGCTCTTCTTTGGCTGCTTGCCTTTTTCATCCCACTTGTAGCCGCCCGTCCCACTGTCTGTTTCTTTTTGGCTTAAAAGCTCCTTAAGAAGGAGAGATTATGTAGTGTTGTAACCACTGCACTCTGCCTAGCAGGCTGCTGCTCCCTGAGAGCTCAGTGAGGGTTTCCCAGGGCCATGCCATCAGTCGCATCCCGGAGTCCATTTGGGACAGCCCCGCGATCTGGCTCCGGCAGCAGCAGCGTCACAACGCAGTGGGGGTAAAGGAGGCAGAGAAGGGTCTCTCATGAGGGTGTGAGATGGCTTTAATCACATCTCGTCCCAGCAATGCTGAGGCACAGAGACAGCGTGGTCTGGGTGCGGGGTGGTTTTGTCAGGGCCCAGGGGCGGTCCCTGGGCGGGGTTGGGGTACAGAACAAATAGGGAGAAACCGAGGGAGTGGCCAAGGCTGGGGAGGGAACAGGGGGAACATCACAGAATGAGGTGGTTAACAGGCTACCACAATGTAGGGCTGTGCAGTAACTTGGGTCTCTGTGCCTTTGCCCCACTAAAGTCCTGCACTGCAGCCTGACCCTATTTTGGCACGCAGTTGGCCCAGCCTGCTGCATCAGATTATTTAATATCAGTTGTAGGAATTCACATCTGCCTTTTTGAGCTGCATGGTTTTCCCATAAGCTCATTTGTCCTCACAAGGCTCCTCTAGATAGCAAGGACCCTACCAACATTGATCCCAGCTCCCAATATGCTGTCAGTGTCTTCTATCTTTATCTTAGCTGTGGCTGCTGAACTGCAAATACCAAGAACTTTCTGAGATTTGACAGTCTGTGCTGAGAAAAAGATTATATTTTGCTTTTTCCTCTGTGCTTAAAAATCTTATCTGATACTGTATCATCTGAAGATCCTGATACAGTAAGTGGAATTCTGAAGGACACCGCAATATAGATCATTTGGAAAGGTCAAAGTAATAGCCACTCTATTCCAGCTAAATGGCCAGCCTGTTCAGATTAGAAGCTATCCTTCTGCTGTCAGACCTACAGTGTCTGAGTCCTTGTCTGCAAACAAATATACCATTTTAGCTATGCTGATATAGATAAATCATCTAACTCTATATATATATCTCAGTAACTTCTCTGTATATGAATTTTAAGTCCAGCCTATTTTAAAAACATTCCATAAACTTCCCAATTCCCAGTGTCACATCATATCTTCTAAGTTAAACCCCGCAAATAGCAATGTGAGGAAATAACTCATGCATGCTCTGTACTTTATTGAATGATCTGAGTAAGTAAACACATTATTTTTGTTAAATATTTTTAATTATTTAAAAATTGCATATTATTTAATCATTCTTTCTGTGTTTGTGAAGTGACACTGGGATTTTCTCTCTGTAAACTAGTTTCCTGGAGATAGATTCAGATAAACCTACAGCTTCCACAGCAGATAATTCCAGTTAGCTCTCTCTCCCTTAATATTTCAAAAATGCTTTCTAACCATTTCCAGAGGGCCAGTACACTAAACAGGGGCTTCCTCACCAAAATAAAAGAGGATGCAGAAAATTTGAGCTGAGTGTGGGGTGAAGTGTTTGTTGTAGTCATTGTTGTAGTCAAACTATTTTCTCAGGGAGAAGTCATACCTTAGTGATTGAGGCAGGCATTGGGAAGACGAGTTTTTTTTCCTGATGGGCATTAATAGAAGTCAGCCTGTGTCAGTGCTGTAGCAAACCAGCTGATGTGAAAAAGGACACCTCTATTCTTGAGTCATCCTCAAAGCTGTTGCCTATTTCTCACT
This sequence comes from Corvus cornix cornix, assembly GCF_000738735.6. NCBI lineage: Eukaryota > Metazoa > Chordata > Aves > Passeriformes > Corvidae > Corvus > Corvus cornix. The sequence continues at coordinate 8,958,296 of NC_047057.1, read as the reverse complement.
ACATTTTTTTTTGAGAAAAGAGCATCAACTGACAGAAAAAAAATCCAGCCTATATGTTCCAGATGCCAGACTGTAACAACAATTTATTTCACTTGGGGATCATGGTTTTATTTTTTTTTAATTATTTGTATCAAATAGGGAAACTATGCAAATATAATGAATATAGATCTAGACATGGCTCAAAAATACAGTCTCAGTGGGAAAGCACCACAGATGTTCTACTAGTAAGGTAAAATTCAGAAGTGATTGCTGAAAGAAAATGATTTCTTTTTTATAATAAAGTCCAAAATATATTGTTCCTGGAAACCTTCGTTCTGCTGGAGGAAAAACCCAGAGAAAATTCTTCTAGGATTTATCAGAATCTTTCTTATTATGCCTCCATCAGGAACTTACAGGGATACAGAGTTAGGCTACATTTTTAATTCACCTTTTCTTCACATTGAAGAGACAAACCCCTGGGTATTCCTAAACTGTGCTGATGTATGCATATATATTTACTGCCCATATAGGTTGCCAGATATGAAACTGTATGAAGATATCAACAAGCTGAATGTGATTCTGGTTCTGACTTGTTTGGAAAAAAGTTCTGAGGACTGAACCATTCTTTATTTCAAGGTGAAGTGTGGGACATGAGTGATACCTTGGGAGATGTGCTAATGCTGAAATAGGACAGAAGAGTACAGGCAGTGTGTAGAGCATTTCCATGAAACCACTGTGGTAAACAAATGGGAAATTTAAACCAGTAAAATAGGTTTTCATGTTAATTAGGAAAAAGAAACCAAACCAGATATTTTAAATATTTATTTGTCAGACTGGGATAACAGCCTTTATAGAGCACAATTTGCATAAGTTCTCAAGATACATCCTGTATACAATCACAAAACCATGGCATGGATTTATACATAAAGTGAAAACTGGGACAGATTTACAAGCATTTTTATACAATTCTCATACTGCTTGTTTCAGTTTTTACAACTTTAAGAACAAATCTGTTTTCTTTTCATTTTTCCTGATGATTCTGAAAGCAAAATGAAAATTAAAAGAAATTCAAACCGAAATGAATATCAACAAACCACCACCTATGCATGCAACATTCACTGTGGAAACATTACATTTGCCCAAGGACTATTCTTTTTTTTTTGTTGTTTTTGCAGGGTTTTTTTTGGTGTTTTTTGGATTTTTTTTAAACATTGTGTCTGCTGTACACGTTGTCTGTAGCATGACAGCACACACGTTAGTCAGCCGTTGTTGAGCACCTGAGCACATCACTGAACATCTATAAGATACAATCAAATAAGGACACACTCACATGCTTGGATGTCAAATGGAATTAGTAATTTAAACTCAGTTTGTTTTACAAAAATGTATACTTATTTACAGGGTAACAAATTAAGAAAACAACTCTCGTCAAATCATCTAGTTTTAATTATGGATATCTATATATATTATAACTTTTGAGCTCATCAATATAGTTGCGTATTAATTTTTTCAAAATAATAAAACAGAACATATAGAAAACATTAAAATGTTTCTTATGATTTAAAGAGAGAGTATCCGGTTTCACTTATTCTTTCTATTTTCTTTCTAAAGGCAACATGTATTTATAAAGAGCCATTCATCTTACATGTCAAGTGTACTGAAAATTCACAAGGCATGTAGGACTAGAGTTTAAATATAATGTAGGTGGATACTTATGCTAAATTTCCTCTCTGTTTCATTACCTTTATAAGTTACACTCACAAATTTTCTCTGCTATTCACATAGGTATGTACATATCTAGATATATACTCAAATAATGAATCTGGGACATTCAACATCGTAGCAATGAAAATAAACTAGTTAAAAATAGTGTCAGTTATGATTCAAATAATAATTTAAAAAAATACTATTAACATCTTTATGGTATCTCCATGAAACTAAATACTAATTAAATAATCTCTATTGGGCTCACACTAGCTTACAATATAATAGATGTCTTCTTTTTCTTCATCATCATCCTCAAAGTATGAATCAATATCAGCTGGTTACCAGCTACCATATCCCACAACGTAACCATGCAAACACCCATCATACAGAAAAATAACTCAAATATTTCCTAGGTCTTAATTTAAAGCCAGTTCAAGTCAACAGGTTGATTGTTACTGACTTTTACTGGTTTTTGTTTCTTCCACACAGGATCCATGTAATGTAAAACCATGGGTAATAATAAAGAAGCAGCACTCATTGCCCCTGGATACTATCCCTTTAAAATGTAATGATAAAGAACTAGCTCAACATTCATCATAGAAACTCTCATGTCTAGTTTTAACCTGGAAAAAAAAAGTGGCTGTTTGCTGCTCATTGTATGCATACTAATAATAATGATAATGTTATAAATCCCTGTCATTTGTAAACACACACACTGTGCTTTTGCTCATACTTCAGCTTGTTTCCACTATACAAGGCCTTGAACTAAGAAGCAGCTTCAATTTCAGTTGTCTCAGCAGATTTATGCATTAAAAGAGTTAAAATGCCTCTGCTGTTGCCTCCCTGCAATATGTATCTTCAAAGCAATCGTAGAAATGTATGAACTCATTGATAATCAATCACTCAGAAATGATAAAAGCTGTTGCCACATCTAAGCACTTTTGGCCAGATAAAAGAAATAAAAATTAATGAGGAAAAAAAAAATATACTGAGATATATACAAAACGGTAAAAAAATACTAATAGTCCTTGTTTGATTATTTTTTTAAAAAACATTGTCACGAGAGTTTTTCCTGACTTCATTCATAAAACAAACAAACAAACAACATAAAAAGAAACTATGCATTCAAACATGAATCTGTGTTGCATAGAGTGATTTCAGTACAACCTAGAAATTTGGTCAAAAAAAGGAACTTGGCACACTTTGGTAGCATTCTCTGACATCTGAATGATGCTGCCTCAGAAAGCCGAGTGCAGGGGCCCAGGTCTGACCCACACCCACCCTGGGTGACACCCTAGGAGCCCTGTCCTTGCTGCAGCTGGCCGAGGCAGCGCCATGTTCCTCACAAACTCTACTCTTTGTGTTTCATGACAGGAGTCCAAAACTGCCATTTCAACATGCACAAACATTTTGTGTGTTGCTCAGAGAACCAAAGTCACTTGAATTAAACCAGCTGCCCACAGCTAATTATCCTCAAAGGCAGCTGTTCCCTACAGCCGCAGCTATACCACCCAACAAAAGTATTCCATAAAATATTGGCCACATTTGTATGTGTGTGAGAGCAAAGCACGCCTGTCCACTTTCTCAATTAAGAATGATGATTACAGGCTTCCAGTAAGGCAGCCAGATACTGCTCGTTCCTCTCAGAAATCTCCATAGCAACTACCAGTGAGACTTGCTGCCTTTATAGCAAATCTTAGCAAGAACAAAATCGCCAGCAGTTTGCACAAAATTGCACACCTCATGGCTTGTACTTCACACGGAATTTTTTTTTTTGCAGATCTTTTTTCAAAGTACAAACACAGTATAGTCATCAGGAATGCAAGATAACCCACCAAGAGAGCAACACGTATGTCAAATGTATCCAGGCAGGACTTTTTGGTTCAATCGGGGATTTTTTTCTTTGAAGTATTTTCTTATAAAAACATACACAACATCAAAACATATAGAATTTTTACAATAACTCCAGAGGACTGCTCTTAAAATATATGAGAGATAGGGTATACATATACTGGTGAAAGCATAAAATTCAACATTAAAGCACACATCCTACTTCCACTGTCAGTGATGTTGTGTTTTTAAGATAGCTAATAAGATTTTGGTAAGATTGCTCTTCTTGCAAGTTAAGCAGGTTACGAGCAGGTTATGAACAACAGGAGTTTCCTTGGTGTGTGTAGAATTAATATCATCTCTATATTTCTTCTCATATTCCTGTTCCATGATGATATTTTAAGTTGATAAAGACAAAACAAAAACTGTATGTGGGAAGTGTCACCAGATTAAATGGTGTAGCTTTTTCACAGTCAATCCAATTGCTCAATAACCTAAACTTTATTTTTCCTTTTTCTAAAAGGCATATAATATTTTTCCAGAAGAATATTCTCAGCTGCTCTTGCACAACCTGTGGAGGTGTACTGCATATATTCAGAAAATATAAGACAATGTACATTGAATAATTTAATGAAAACTGAAAAGTCTTTTTTGGGCAAGAAAAATAAAAGTCTTTCTTGGGCAAGAAAAATAAATGTCTGACATGTATAAATTTGGTCATTTTCTTTTTGAGTATGCAAAGGTCATGAGATCATATTTCCAGGGAAACTACTTTTTATTGAAGCTGTGAAATATTAAATGAGTTCTGAGTAACATGGGAGTTAGTACCATTGATTCTTGGGTTTTAAAGAAATTGATATACTTTTAGGAATAGGAGAAAAAGCTCTCCCTTCTTCAAACATGGTTCAAGGGAAAATGTAACAACCAGACTAAGCCATGTCAGGCAGTAGTTTCTTCACAAGGGAGCTTACTGCTTGCCTTTGAATCCGTGAAAGGGGACTTCAAGCATGGAAGTGCTGACACAGCCTGAAAAGTTGCAAGTTACCTTCCTGTTTACTTGCCTGAGAAGCCATGCTGTTGAGTGGATTATACTCAGACATTCACCTGAGATAGCAAGAGGATATTCTTCATTCTAATGCAGCTGCACTCAGTCAGGAACTGCCCTGCTGTCTCTTCCCCTTAGATTTCTAGCGTGCCCCTAGTGTTGATACAGAGCCCTGCATCGAGAGGGTCAGCGTTGGCATGGTGGGACTGCTGCTCCAAAGTGCCCACAAAACAGCCTAGAATTCATTGTCTCTCTACAGTTTCAGAACAAGACTGGTTGCTGAAAAACATAAGGACTAGTTGAAATAACTGCATTAGTCCCAGTGCTTAAGTCTCTTCATTCTCAAACTGATTTAGACTTTCTGATTCAAAGGGTGGGGTGAAGTACAGTGTCACTGACATTGAAACAGCATTTTTTCTTTTTGATGTAGTGTGGTTTATTACCTGTCCTTTCTCCTTAAAACCACATCCCAAGGTATAGACAGTTCATATAATTTTATTCATTACATTCTAGGAGAGTGGTTTATAGCCATTTTTAACACACAGAAACAAATGAAACAATCAGATCTGATTATCCACAGTATAGTTTTTGAAGGAAAAAGAAAGAAGGAAAAAAGTAATGTAAAATAACATTACCACTCTTGCAAACATCTTGCAGTTTGTGTCAAGTGGCATAATCTCACTACAGCAAATTATCAGATATCCTAAGGTGCAGAGGAGCAAGTTTTGCACTTTTGATAAGTGAGATTTGGAAAGTCAGTCACCCTAGCTGCTTTTTGCATAAAATGATCTCCTTCTGGTTGCACAGAAAACCAGACTGTGCTTCCCATCACACTACCTCCAGCTGCAGCCGAGCTCTGTGTTAGCACCTGCCTCCAGCCTTCATCATTTCCTTCACAGTTACTCTCTTCACAAAGAGTCCAACAACATGGAGCCCTCATATCAGTCTTCATTTCAAACAGCCTCACTTTAACTTCTGGGCCCAGATTTTCTTCTCCTTTTGCTGTATTTTGCAGCAAAAATAAGTGTACTAGCCCTCATTTAAGTGTGCTTTGTAGCCCAGAGACTGCTCTTTTCTACTTTGTATCTGAAAGACTAGCTAAACACAATGATATCAAACTATATTCTTGAAGTGATGCTGTTTAGAGCAGACTCTGCATGTTTTGTGCCCTAAGCAGACAGCTCTGCTCAGTGTGTTTGTGTGGAGCTGACCAACAGTTTGTGCCAGTTTACTATTCTTTTCCTTAGATCCACTTTGTCAAGCCAGATATAAGCTTCTCCAATCAGTGTCTTTTTCATAAACTTCCCTCCATTGGAGACAAGCAGAATCTGTGAAAATAATAATAATAATAATAATAATAATAATAATAATTCACTGATGTGCATAGTAACATAATACTAGCAAAACATGAAAGATCCAGAAATGCTGAGCTCAAATATGCTATGCACAGGAAAGAAACACTGATCATAACTTTTTATATAGAGTCACCCCCTCACAAAAAGCCCTGTGAAAATTGAATCTTCTCTCCCTTCTGTTTCCCTATCATGAGACATAGCAATTAGAAGATGACAATCTTGAATGTTAATGAGCAATTTGTTTACCTGCTGGTTGCCAAGGATGAGCATAAGTCAAGTTTTAAGTTACAAGACAAAGCTCTGTGCAGGTGAAGTACCAGATCTTGTTAAGTCTGTGGAAGTCTGATGAAGACTGGGTGTTCAAGGCCCTCTGTGAAATGTCATCCAACCACATATTTTCCAGCTACAGAGGTTTGTGCCATGCGAAAAATACACTTTTCTTAAGGACTTGTCTCATTCTGTGGGTCTATAGGTTCATTATACATGTTTCTAAGAAAATGCATTTCATAATATGTATAATTCAGGGCATGAGCTATAGTTACACATTCAGAAAAAATTTAGCTTTTCTTGATTCTGAGTAACTGAATTAACAAGCACAATGTTTTGTTGTTTGGTTTTGTTTTCTTTTTATTAAATTTCTAAGTTTTTCAAAAAGAGAAAGAACTAATGAAGATTTGCATTTCCATGACAGGATTAGCAGCAGGTTTGTAATATTTACAGTTACTGAGCAGACATCAACAAGCAACAAGAAAGGGAAGTAAATGATAGCAGGAGGAGGCTGTCAGTCTCTGTGTGAACCAGCAGGAGAGAACATAGGGCATTTTGTTGTTTGGTTTCAAAGATCTAGTCTAGAAGAAAAATGACAGGACACAAGGATTTTGTACTCTGCTGAAACCACATGGCAGTAGACATGTAACAGAACTGTAGAAGAACTAGAATTTCCCGTATCAAGAACGTCAACATTTTTGAAAATTTTCCATTCTGATTTGGAAAGCAAAGTAAAAAATGCAAACTTTACATTACAAATAAAATAAATTTCAAAAGGGAAGAAATTTACAAAAGTTTTCCTGAATAGGCTTCCTACTTCCTTGTCCAGTTTTGATATCAATTGGCTACCTGGACAGCTTAGACACCTAATGGCTATTAGTCAACAGGTTTGAGAAGGGAAAACTCTTAGGCACTGAAATATTAGGAAACTCCATTAATCAGAAAAGGTGTCCTTGAGGAAAATAGGCAGCCTGCCTCCACTGCTGATGGCTTTCTAGGTCCCTAGGTTCAGTGTTTGCTGAAGAATGGACTGCCCAGAAGCTGGAAAACCAAACCAGAACATCTGTGAAATATGTTCTTCGGGGTTTTTCTGATTATTCTCGCTTAGGACATTATGAATTTCTAATTGCAGTGAGCCACAAGCCAGAAGCTTAGTGCTTTCCAGAAGGGTCACAGGTGAGTTGCCAAGAAACAGGGAAATCAGAGAAGCAAGGAAAAAACTGCCAGGGCCTGAGGAAAGTGCCTGTCTTAAACCTGCCAAAATGTTTTCCACAGAATGTTTTCATTCTGACACAATTAACAGTTTTGGGACAGAAAAAAATATATCCAATTTTTCATTAGTTCTGTCCTCTATCCTTCTCCCACATGAACCCTGGGGTCTATCTTCTCTGGCTTGTCTGTCTCTCATCCTTGTTTATTCTCTGCTCCAGACCTCAAATTCCAGTCTTGTTGTCCTGGATCAATTAGTCTTAGTTTCTGAACCCCAGGGTTTCTGGGTTTTTTATTTATTCCCATTATTCTGTACCAGACAATTCAAGCTTTTCTTCATTTTGGTTGGTTTTTGTTTTTTGGGTTTTTTTTCCTCAAAAGACAATGGTCCCATTTTTATGGCAAATATTCCCAGCACTTGCTGCTGATTTTTAGACTGTCTTAATTTCTGCCTCTGGTTAGTTCTCATAGCTCTTTACATTGTACCTTCTATTATTATCATGTTTGATCTCACTCCCTTTCTATGATCTTACTTTCTTCCATCATCTTCCAATTTAATTTTTGTTCTATAAATTCTGGTTTTGTTTCATTTCCCTCTCCCCCAGATCTCTTTTGACTGTGTCCATGTCTTTGGTCCTAAATGTTCATTACTCAAATCCAACATTCAAATCACCCAGGTTCATGCTTTGCCAGAGGAACAAATCGACTGCTAAGCTTGAAGAGCACATAAAAACAGATGCACTGAGTCAGATTACAGCTCTCTCCAGGCAAATATTTTGCTTTCAAAAGTGCAGAGGGCAGTGTATTAGGCAGAATATAAGAACCAGGCAATTAAGTATTGACATTCTCTCAAAATACCTAATAAGGTATGTGGACCATTGACTTCCTGACTCACAGGTAGTAAGTCTTTTATTTAACAGAATTTGATGTCTTTCGTCCATAAATTTCTCCTATAATTTTCTCCAGCTACTTTTTCTATGAAAAAATTTAGCACTCACAGTATATAAAGGCAATCCATTTGACAGCTCAAAATCCAATTTTCATGAAGCAGAAACACTTTTCCTTTGTTTTAAACTTGCTCCTTGATACTTTTACAGGATACTTTTACAGCTTTCATTCTCTTTCTTAGCTCTGGTGTGCAGCATCGGCACATATCATAGAATCATAGAATCATAGAATCATAGAATATGCTGATTTTAAAGACATAAGTCAGGATCATAAAGTCAAACTCCTGGCCCTGGGAAGGATACCCCAAGAATCACATTGTGTGCCTGAGAGTGTTGTCCAAATGTTTCTTGAACTCCGTCAGGCTTGGTGCTGTAACCACTTCCTGGGGAGCCTCTTCCAGAGTCTAACCACCCCCTGGGTGAAAAACTTTCTCCTGATATCCAACCTAAACCTCCCCTTACTCAGCCTCACGCCATTGCCTCAGTTCTGTCACTGGTGACAACAGTGAACAGATCAGTGCCTGCCCTTCTGCTTCCCCTCAGGAAGGTGTTGAAGAACACAATGAGGACTCCCCTAAGTCTCCTCTTTATGTGACAGAGTTCCAGGGGAAATGTTGTCAAGTCTCAGGCTAACTGTTCCTATGGATATGTCCCTCACTATCTCCCTCCTAAAAACTTGATGGATTATTTATCTGTAGGATTCTGTGAATTCTTTACTGGCCTACCCTATATGGTTTCCTCTTCAAACCACCACTGGAAGCAAATTTTTTACAGGAGCTCTTAAACTTTGGCAAGACTTTATTTACCACTTTGGCTTTCCCCAGAAAATGTAACCCTTAAACAGCCTTTTGTTGAGTCTATCAAAACAATAAGATGTTAGGACACCTTAAACCAGGAAAAACACTATCTATTTTTGGGTGTCTTGTTTTTGAAGTAACATCCATTTTGACTGTGATATTACTGACACAGGCAATAAGCCTAATGTAGACACTTAGATAATCCAGACTAACTTTAGTCACCAAAATGCAGCTGTCTTATTCAGGCTGCTCTGACAGATTTAAAGGTATGTAAAGTGCTGATATGCCCAACAATGTCCTCCACTTAATTTTAAGGTTGGCCTGCAGATACCCCTTGAATTGTTTCCCTCCACTGACTGGAGAGAGCCTGAATATATGGCTTACACTTGTTATCTCCTAATGTGAAAGTAAATTTAAGTAGGAAAACTGAATCCAACCTGTCCAAAAATCCACAAGTCTGGCCATATGACCAAATCTGTCGAAGCAAGTAAAACACAGGAGAGGGACTATTCCTGAACCAGTTCCATGCATCATTTGATGTATAACAGACTGACAAAAAGTCAACTCCATTGCAAATGTACCAGAGAATATCAGCCTTGGCATAATCAATAATTCTCAGTGTCTGAGATTATGATTATTCTATCAAATTCTAGGTACCACAACTTTTAAAGAAGTTGGAGAACTGGACAGAATGATAAAATGTTTAGGCATTTAGGCAAAAGGACATATCAAAGAAATTTGGTTGACTTAGCCTTGAAAAGTAGAGAGAAGTGATAAGATAGCCTTTCAACGTAAAACCTTTTTTTCTTAATTAAAAAGAAAGTGGATCAGTTTTCCTCTGTACTTAGTGAGGATACTTAAGGATAACTGAGCTTAATTTAAAAATATGATCTATTTAATTTTGATATTGCACTGAAGTTTCTAAATACATAGAAAATTATTCTTGGAAGGCATGTATAACTCTGTTCTCTGGGGGATTTTAAGAACAGATCACGCCTAAAATTTTCAGGCCTGATCTATAAATACCCCTCCTCTGTGTGGTGTGACGGAGTAATCCATCTTTTAATGTCTCCTCTAGCCTGATATTTCCATTATTATATAACTGTGTTACTTTCTTTGTAGTTTTCTCTTTTCAGCAAACAACTGGGGTAGAAGATTGAGCTCAAATGCCCATAGCACAACACAGACAACATCCAAAATTAGGATTTAATAAAATGCAGAATTACCTGAAGAGAATGCCCAGCAGGACTCAAGCTAAATCTAAATGTTTCATTGAATGAAGGCTCTCGGTCATGCCTGCATACCCTGGTTTTCTTCTTAATTACTCTCTTTTGGGTAGAGATATTGACAACATACAGCTTCACATACAGGTCTGGGGAAGAATAGTTCAATGTGAGCTTTTAAATAATCATTGTTCTTAATGATTTCAACAGAGGGGATTTTTTGTGAAAAAATGACAATTTACAAAGTCATACTCTGTTCTTGTTCACATGGTGTAGAAATGGACCCACCCCACTAAATCAAAGAGAATTACTTTTTGTTTATAATGCTGTTATTGAAAGAACAAATACCTTGATGTCTTCATCGATGTATGAAAATACCATTGTAAGCATGAGATTTTAGTTTTCAAAAAGCTTTTTCATAAAAATACAATACTTTACTAGTTATACCTGTTCTTTGATAACCTAGGGATTTATAATTTTTACTAAAATTAAAAGTAGATTAATTTTTAAAAATAAGAAGTAAATTAAAAAGAGGATTAACTTCTGAGAGTTAATTTGCTTCTCAAAATGTTTTTACTTTCATTAAAGTTGCTCATAGGAGAAAAGAAGCACTTCAAAAAGAATCCTGTAGAATATGTCATCCTGGCTAAGAAGCAATTTTCTTTTCCATTTTAGTGAGGATGTTAAATGACTTAAGATGCAACCTCTTAATGTTTTCAAAGTATCATGAAGCTGTTTTCTTAGTGATACCTGGTAGATGATCTGGAGATTTAAATTTGTATGTGATATTTCTGCACTGAAGGATTTCTACTATCAGTTGTTCTCCATCTGTCTTCATTTCCTTCTTTAATGCAATCTTGATTTCACCCATGACCTGTGTTTTACCTGGAAAAGCAGAAAAAGCAACCCTCATTAATGTAAAAGGAAATGGAATGCATTTTTTGACTTGGAGAGAAGTAAAATTTTCTGCTGTTTTGTTTTGTTTTGTTTTTTTTTAGTTTGGGGTTTGCTTTTGCTTTTTTTCCCCTTATAGTTTTTATAGCTATACTTAGAGCTTATAGTTTTTAGTCAAGAGTGTAAGGATAATATACAGTTTGGATGAGCAAATGGTAGGTACATGCAGTACACTTGTATAACTAGATTATATGCTTCAGAATGCATTTGCCTCAGTGGAGCTTTTTTCCCAAGAATAGAAATTTTTCTGGGAGTCATTACAAGTCACATAACGGTCACTGCAATTCACCTTTTCAGAAACATTTGCTACAAGATTCTGAAGTTATCTTGTTTTAAAAAAAAAAAGTAAGAAAAGAAGAAAGAGAACATTCAATAGAGTGTTAAAAGTAAGATATTCAAAGGCAATAAAGTAAGTCTCGTAAAGTCAGCATTTCATTTCACCTTCCTACATACATGGAGCAATATCATTCACAGAGTTTAAAGGGAAGTGCTTACAGTGACCTTTAAAAGTAAAGGTAATTTCCCTACTTATGTGGGCAGAAATACTGGCCCATTATTTCCACATTTTATGGATTTCGCTCTAAATCAGTTCATAGATGGAGAGAAGGCACAGAAGGAAATGTAGACAAAGATATTTTGCCTTTTCTCTGCCTGTCCTCCCGCAAGCCTTTACAGAAGCCAGGCAGAGCGGAGCACGGCTACGTCTTCTAAATGCATATGGTCGTGGGAGCAGAGCATCCTCAACTCAATTCTCTCTATACTAACATCATCTTGCAGTGCAGTTGTGCTTCTCTATCTATTGTCCTGCTACTGAAACTATGAATTCACCTTCCTCTTCTCTTTAGACATTAGTTCAAAAGAAAACAAATCATAAAGCCCCTGGGATTCTTTATTACCTAGTTTCTGGTGCCAGCAGGCTTTAACACTACTGGCAATTCTAGAAGCTTGTGCCAAGATGTTTTAAGGTGCAAAGCAATTCTGCAGAAAGTAAACAATTATGATACATCTGGAGAAGGTTCTCAAGTAGTATTAAGTTGCCAAGTGGCATGTGGAGATTACTTCCTGTATCACAAATGTATAACCAAATTTGAATAACTCCCTCTAAAAATGACAGCTTCTTTTTCACAGTTGTCAATTCACAGAGTTCACAGTGGTCTGAGCTGGACACGAATGTTCTTTGGTGTGAGAGAAATAAACTTCCTCAGGGTGTCATGGGATTGGATAACCCCAGGGTTTGCATTGATAGGAATAAATAAAAATATACAGCAACCAATCACAACCTTTCGTGTTCTTATATAAGTTTAGAAAACATCAGTCATAAGTGATGTGAGAATGGAACTGATTGCAGGTATTTTGGTACATTGGATGATGATAAATTCTACAATACAACTCTGAAAAAGCGATATTGCATATCTTTTTAAGAAAGTACTAATAGGGTTTCCCAAGGAAGTGAAAAATAATTTTTAACTTGAGCAGTAACATTTCTCTCAATAAAAATTATTTTCAGATGAAAGAGGTGCAAAACAGGATTATCACAGTGGCAGGGAACCATATAGCAAAGCACTAAAAAAAATTACTAATTTAGCTCAGGAAACAAAGAGTGAAAACAAGACATTCAACTGATGCCTTTTCCTGGTCTTAAAATGAACAGTCAAACACAGTTAGAAAGGAAAAAGGGATTTTACCTTGGTATTTATTTTAGGGATCCTTAGGTGCACACATCCATGTTGAATGCACCTCAATGCACACCCTCAAAAGATCTGGTATAATATTATAGGTTTTACTAATTAGCATATCTATCAAAAATTCCCCAATGAGAGGCTTGAATGAGCCCCCCCTCCCTGAGGAACCTTCCCCTGGATGGTTCTTAGTTTACAGAATATGTTCTGGAGAGGACCTTGGGGTCTGGGGCACACTGATCCCTAGCTACGAAGCTTCTAAAATGTTTGGTCTCCTTGCTGAACAAACAAGTACAAGAATGAAGGCAAAAAAGCACTAAGAATACAGAAGTTGTAAAAAGGTATAACAGGGGTATAAAAGAAAAGGCAAAAAATCTTCATGGCATCACTACAGCCATATGCTAGAGTAAAAATGGAAAAGGATAAGAAATATTTAAGCTGAAGTAGTGTGATATTTTACCTGTTTCATATATATCAAATTCACACTTACTGATACACCACAGGAGGAACACAGTCAAGCACAGCATCGTGTTCATTTTTGCAACATGCCAACTCTAGGCAACCAATTCTTAAATATATCTATATCTATACATATGTTTAAATACATCCGTGGTTTATTTCAGGACTGCACACCTCTTTTTGGGGGACCATATTTATTAATAATTCATTAACAATTAAAAGATGGTGGTTATTAACTAAACTGCTAAAAGGTATTTGAGAAGTCAAGGAGTTTAAATTTGCTGTGGTGGTGGCAACACCAAAGCTGTTATTCTTGTAGGACTGTCACACTCTGCATTGTAAAAGGTTAATTAACTGCAGCTCTAAATCACAGGATGTGTCATCTTCATTGTTGTTGTCAGTTCCAGAGATTGATAAGCATGGATTGTGCTCCCATTCCTTTTTAATCAGATGCCTGCTGTCAAACAGAATTACCCAAGACAAAAGTAAGTAGTTGCCTCCATCATTCCGTGTTATCAAGGCTAATTCAGCAATGCATTAAATGAGCAAGTAAATCTCACTGGAGAATGGCAGGCATTTTATTCAGTTCAATTGTCTAAATGTAAAGTTCTGAGATAATTAGCACTTTTATCTTAGAATAAGTTGAATTGCTTTCTGAGGTTGACTATGTCTTTTCACATAGATGGATAATGCATGAGTAGGTTAAACATGGAAATTTAAATATAAGATATCTAAATGCTGCTACTTGATAAGCATCATACTTGAGTAATTTCCTGAATGGATGCCAGATGGCCAGAAAACAGAATCAGGAAAATATATAAACTGACATTTTATTTCATGATTGTGTATAAATTGGTATGGGCTTTTCTGATCCAGAGGAGCGACTGGGGGGTGCTGAAGCAGTGGAATTAAACATAAAATACAAGGGGAAAAAATATTAACAAATATTTCCCAGCATTTTTCTTTCCAAATGAAGTTTATAGATTAAATTATTGTTTACAAAGTAGTAGGAAATGCTCTTCTGGAGCTTCAGGAGTCAGACACTTTATGGTGAAAGATTTTATATCAGAGGAAGGTCCTTCTAAACAGCTTCCAGTGACATTGGCCTACTGAAGAGATGCATAATTTCCTTAGGTCTTTATCTGTTTTGATACACAGAGATATTAAATTAATGTGCCCCTGAGGGCTCTGTACAGTGTTTATTGATAGAATAAAGGAATTGTTTTGATGTACTTCACTACTGTTTGTCTCATAGATATCTAATTACTTGGACTTGGATAATTATTTCTAACATGATGTAATGAGAAATAATATATTCCAGAATCAAGCTACTCAAATACTCCTATGTAGCTCTATTTCTTAATTAAACAAAATCTTGTATTCAGCTATATTAGGATGTGCTTGTAATATTTAGAGAGTTAGAATATATAGCACCATGTCATAAAATCTAAGCAATCTGAGATTCCAATCCAAATCTTGATAACTTGATTCAAAAAAGGAAAAAGTTACCACTTTAAAAATATGGGGCATGATTAAAGAGAACACAAAAACATGGGTTCTGTCACAAGACACATGTTCCCTAGTAGCTTCCTGTGATCTTAGATTTCATCTCTCAGAGGTGGAGTTAATAACATCTACTTCTCTTAGAGTTGTTTGGATTTAGTATTTGTGATTGGGTTTTCTGTGAAGACAGAGACTTTGATTGTGTAAACATAGACAGGACTTTGGTGTGTGATCCTAGGGGAAAACAGAAAGTCTTAGGAAGGCTGAAGAAGACTTTGCCACAGTCAAGAATGTCTCCACAGTAACCCATGAAACTCATACAGACATACTGTCTAACACAGTGCTGTTGTAGCAAGAAATATGTTTCTGGTGGATTCCTTTAACACTATTTTAAGAATCAGAAATTCATTGTCCAGCAGACAGCTGTGCTTCAGACAAATATATATATATAGCATATATATTTCAGTATTAGAGCTAAGCAAACTCCAACTGAAAGTAAAGCAAAAGTATTCAGTATAATTTTAAAAGTACATATATCAAGGAGTTAAAATGTAGCCAAAACCTTCCAATCTTTTTTTAAGCAAATCTTTCTCTCTCCTTTATTTTTTATATTTTTTTTTCTTTTACCATCACACAAGTTACTTGCAGTACCAGCTGTCTGTATTCATGATGTCTTTCATCCTCTTGCTGGGGCATGAGCTACTGACAAAGTTGCTGCAAAATAATGAATAATCTTCATAAACAATGCTTCCCAAGGTTTACAGGCTCCAAATTTTTCTGTCCTTATGGTTTTTTTTTTAAATTTCCTTCTTTTTGTGTTTTACCTTTTGCATACATATTGCTTTCTCCATGAAAATTGCCAGTTTTCTCTTGCAGGCTGGTTTTATATTAATTTTTTCTACAGTAAGAAAAAAATCAGGCATCTAATACAGTTTTAACTACCACTTCCTCCAGTCTCACAGTGCTTTAAATAGATGTTGGGATTACTACCGTGGATCTGTCTCAATAAATATGAGGTTGAATATATTCATGTTCTGAGATTTGTTGCTGCTCCTGCAACTGGATACTCAGTTTGCTCCTCACAGTGCAATCAACAGCTCATGGGACAAACTGAAGCTCAGAGAAAGGTTGTATTTGTTTACCTCTGCTCTGAAGAGGAACTGCAGATGCTAAGGGTCCCTAGTATGTGTTCTTTTCTCTAATCTGCCTATGGAAAGGCTAGGTGGTGTTATAAAAGAAGGACTCAGTGTTATTATTATTTACTCTGTCCCTTACCTGACACAGGTTGGGACACTGTGCAGGAAGCCATTCTCCTCTGAGATGGCAAACTCTGTTCCACTCCTGAAAAATGGCTCCCTCTGGGACACAGGGATGCTCTGTGGTGCGAGCAGACAGGAACCAAAGGAGCTGCTCTCTTTTTTGCTTCCCTCTCCTTACCTTGTATTGTGGACTGCTGAGAACAGATTAAATATTAGGAGATGAGCTAAGAAGGTCTTTCATTAATATCTCCCAGTCTCCTTGGATGTGATGCACAATTGTGTGATGGGGGAGAGGAACAGAACTTTAGCCTGCATGCCCCAAATCCTTATTTTAAGATGAAACAAAATTGTTGTACAGAATGTATTTTGAAAACAGAGAAAGTCTTTTGCCTCTTGAGATTTTGAGGTGTGGAATATTTCCCACAAAAACTCTGTTCCATTTATTGGTCATTCTGTGTGTGCCTCCCTTTCAGAGGTATTATTCATCTTTTTGAAAGAAAAACACAAAACAAAACAAACAAAGGAACAAAAAACCCCACCAAAAAACCCCCAATTTTAACTGTACATTGATACCATATGTAAAAACACTTGATCTGAAGTAATGTGATGTGTGGGAAAATAACACTGATACTTCACAATATGCTCAAATATGAAAAATAAAGGCATGTACTTGTACCAATCCAGTTTCAGTCAGCTTTATTTCTGTTGTGTGACTTTCTAAAATGTTGTAGGTTCATGAGGCGGTGGGAAGAGTATAATGAAGGAATAGTGTTAGAGGAGGTGAATCTGAGGAAAGAGTTTCACTAGTAACAGAAGTTGCCCAAACCAGTGACCTAAAGGACAGTATAGGAGATCAGAGCTTTCTCCAGTAATATTTTTTCTTCAGTATTCTAGCAAGACTTGTCCCTGTACCATAGAGATATTCGGATTATAAATGGAGGAAAAATAATGAGACCAAATTTAGGTGATCATAGATTACTCCACAGGTTGATTTCAACTATGAAGATGAACACAGAATACCTGTGTGCATGTGACTGGTAGTAGGCAGAGAGAGAATAAAAATGAGGTGAGGGAAGTCAAGATATTCATACAAATAACCCTTAGTACATCCTACTAGATTATCTTTTATTTATATCTTCCACTTCCGTGGAAGGGAATTCTTAGGTTCTAAACTGATAATGCTATCAACATCTTCTCTGCAATTCCTTCAAATACCAGATTTCCCCAAATGCTAACTCTGATTTAGAATGACAAACTAATGACAGGGTTAATCATAAGCAAGTGTTTATGTCTAATGCAAACTCCCTAAATGTTCTAGGCAATAGCAAAAACACCTCCTTAAGCTTTTGGTTTTTGGATGGATAAATGCCTGTGGAGGTGCCTGCCTTTTTTTCAGTGATAGTTGAGAGGCGAGTTAATGGCTTCCATTTAGAAAATGGATTTTTAAACAATGAAACTAGGCTAAAAGTACCAAAATTAAAATTTACAGCTCCATATTTTTCCATAACTTTATTGAGAGAAAGCTAAAACGATGGTTGAAATTATTCTTGTGATTTTAATCAAACTTCAAAGATAGGTGCAGCCTAGATCTGAAAGGGGAACTGTGCAGTCTCAGAAGGAAAAACTCTCTTCAACCACCTTTGTTCCCTTTCATCCTCACCATAAATCACTGCCCAAGTCTAAATATATATTCATAGTCTTCACAATTTTAGCATCTTACATAATGAGGCATATCAGACGCTGCAGATTCAGCTGCATAAAAGATGGCTTGCCACAGCACATCTGAAATTTTGATGATGAAAGGCACATTTTGCCCTGGCTTTTTGTATAGACAGTTCATACAAGGAGAAGAAGAAAACTAATATCATACATATAGAGCAACCTGAATCTTGATTATTTAAGTTTATTCTACAGCAGCTTTACTAAGGAGAAAATGTGTTGCTAAAGGAAGAAATAATTTGCAAACTTCATGTTAAAGTCTGAATTTGACATACCCACAATTCAGTAAAGTATTTGCACAATGCTACAATAATCTTTTTGAAACACAGCATAAATATTTTGTTAAAGTAGGACAACTGAGTCTGCACTTTTTTTCCATGTCAGTATGAGAACACAAAATGGGTCTCACCTATACAAAACCAGGGAGAACTTTGCTAGATTTGCTTGGGTTCTCATTTAAAAGATGACAGATTTTAAGCTACTTTCCCTCTCTCATGGTAAAGACATTTTAAATCTATTTTTTAGTTTTGATATGCAAGTTTTTGAGAGTTTGACAGTATAGTCTGAAATGACAAAATCCCTTCGGAGCCAGCCTTCACTTTCTGTGTTGAAATAATGAAAAATTTTACACCTTCTCACTCTGAATATAAATACAAAGATGTGAATATCACAACAGATTTTATTTATTCTTTGTGTCCACTTGATTTTGAGAAATTAGACATTCTGGCTTGAAACACTAGAAATCATAGGAAATAGATTAAAGTCCATTTGGCTTATGTTACAATATGTTGAAAGTATAATGGAAATAATAAAAGCACTTTAAAGGGAGAAAAATTACTCCCATGCATGGTAGCAAGAGATAATAGAAAATGTCCATAAAGATATAATAAAGAGGATCAAATAATTATAAATATAATTCAGAAGTCTTATGTAGCACAATATCAGAAGGGGAAAACTAGATTACCAAGTAGGTTTTGCATTTATTGTATTTACTTATGGGAATCCAAAGAGACACAAATAATTTGAAGAGAATATTTTACTTGGGGTTTTGTTTACTTGGGATGTAAACAAACATTCACCGACCTAAATTAAAATGCACAAAGTGCTTAGAAAATGTTGTAAGAACAATGTATATCCTAAAAACAACAGCTAAAAATAAAAGCAATGAAATCAAAGTACTTGCAGATTGCGTTTCCAAAAAGTATTTTTCTGTAAGGAAGCCTGCTGGCAACTCAGAAGTGAGCAGAGTGACATAAAAACAAAGTTTATTTATATAATGTCTGCTGAACTTGTGGGTCAGGAAGAAGCAAAACCATATTACATTTCAATGTAAACCCAAGAACATGTTGCGTAACAGAAACACCTAGGAACTTCCCTATTTGCTTTGGCAGAAGGCTGTTTAAGTAGTGATTTTTCTTTCCTTTTAGTGTTTTGGACATAGTGAAAGCAAAAAAGCAAATTAAACTTCAGAGGTAGATGGATAAAATTAGATGCAGGTATTTAGAGAATTTATATCAATAGAAAGATAAATAGAAAAGCAGTTAAAGGGTAAAATTCTAATTTCAGGGGTAGATGTTACCTACATATCTAATAAAGGCTTAGTTTTACTAGACAGGCTAAAGTTTTTAAAACAGGTAATGAAACTGAAAAAAGTACCACTATTTTCTGACTTAACAGTGAAAATAATAGTATATTTTGATATTTTCCCTTTGTCATAAAGCTGTCCTATCACAAGGATGCATACACAGTGAATAGGACTTGGTGTAAGAACCACATATGATGTGGCTTCGTTTAGAGAGTGACTCACCGAACATTTGCTGCACAGACAATAAGCACTGAGCCTGCACTGTTAGTGCAGTGGAACAAGCTGTTTCATTTCACAGCTTGGCCAAGTCGTTTATAGCCCACAAAAAAATTACTTAACACATGGTGGCATATGCAACTCTATAAGGCTTTCTTTGATAAGGAGGTGGAAGATGGCATTTGTATACACAAATACGTCCATACACATACCCAAGCTAACACAATATGTTAGCACTCCTTTGTGCTATAAACCTAGTAGGCACACTATCATGATAGCTGGAAATGAAAATTTTTGGTAAGAACGTGCCTATTCACTCCTCACATCATGATTTCCAGATTCCCCCTCAGATTTATACTGCAGCTCTGAGGCACTTTCAGTGAAATATGCTTAAAGTCTTGCTCATACCTCCCTGGAGCTACACACTGGAGAGCACAGCCGTGTGTGCTGCACAGCTTGGGTACCAGAGCAAAAGCTTCTGCACTGACTGTTCATGTGGAACACAGGTATGCTCTTATATTAATAGATTTTCTTTTGCGTAGTTGCGTTACCTGGCACAGTGGTAACAGCCCACTGTTGAGATGCTATTTCTCTCTCATTAAATAAGAATGATTACTGAAATTATTGCTGTTAATAGGACTACAAAGTGTAAGAGTATGAGACATTGTCTATTCTGTGTGACATTAAGACCTGTGATAATTCTAACAAAGCTCATTGTGACTAATGTATGGAAGAAAACCAAATCTGTCTTCCAGGACCATCAGAGTATTTTGGGGCTGGCTGTAGAGAACCTAGGAAATTTTAGCATAAAAATGAATACTTGTAATCACTACTGGGATTCTACTACCTGTATAATCTGTCCAACAGAGCAATGGAGGATGATCCTTTCCATTAATCAGGATAAATATGGAATCAGCTCAGTCAAAACTAAAAAAAACTTTTAATCCAAATTTTGCTCAGGAGGGATGAACAGAAATATTCTGCAGAGTATTCCATAGTATTATGCAGAATTCAAAGTTCTACAGTCCGTGGAGGACTGATGCCTGAAAGCATCTTACAGTAATGTGGACATGGTTCCTAAAGTTACCAGTCTGAAGAAATATCAATTTACCTTTCAGCTCCTGCCCAGAGTCTTCTGTTAAATGCTCTTTTTTTTTTTTTTTTAAGTTTTTAACCTTCCACCAGAAATCTTTATAGACTAATGTACCTGCTTTTCATTGGAATGCATACTTTACATTTTCCCTGTCATTCAGCACTCAGCAGTGCCATTATTCTTTATTTCATGCAATGCTGATTCCCTCAAGCTGCTATAACAGACATATCCTAAAGTTGGTATTTCATTGCACTGTTGAACTGATGTGTATGGCTAAACTCCACAGAGATATGTTTGAATAGGAAGTATTATATAAAAACCTAGAACAGAAGAAAAGGTACAGGGACAGTACAGCACTTATGCAAATCCACTCAGAGATTTGTGATGAAGACTGAAATAAGGGAAAGAAAAAGAGAAAGGGAAAATGTGTTCCTATTTAGAGTGTTTATGAACTGGTAAGAAACAAGTTAAGTAAGTGGAATTTTATGTAACACAAAAAAAAAATGGCAAAGGTCAAAATTTAAATCCTGTTCCAGGTGGACAAAATGATGCTACAGAATAAGTGGCAATCTTCTGTAGGGATGAAAATGCCAAAAATGTTTCTGAGTTTCTGAGTTCTCTGAACTTCCATGGGGAATGGGAGAGGTAGTAGAAGTCCTTTCACAAAGAAAGGTGAGCTGAGAATTATGGATTTTATTAGGACAGAAGGGCCTAATATACAGTCATGGAAGAATATGATAGATTGGTAGCAGAGATGCAAGGAGAAATTTATAGTGCAAGACTGAACATTTGCAATATGATCACCTAAAATATTTATACAGGACTTTTTAGAGGAAAAAATAGTCAGAGACTGATGCTGGCACCTCTCCCTGGTGCCACACAGAAAAGAGGTACTCCATCTCCTGTTTTGGAATCTGAGAATGCCCAAATGAGGGGATTTGAGGCTATGATTTCTTGGCCTTCACCTGGATTTGACATCAATTCCACCTGCAACTGGAAAACTTTTCTGATGAATGTTTTCTCAAAATGGTGTGCACCAGAAAAGGTGAATAAGAAAACACACATATGTTGGTGTTTAAATCTGTCTGTCTTAGAAACTTCCCCCTCCCCTACATTTTCTGAAGTCACTGAAACATATACCATCTATCTGTGGATAAAAAGAAACTCAACCATTTTATAACTAATTGAAAATCCTTTTCTGCTCCTGGGCAGTATGGATGCAGTAGAACGTTTATAATTAGCTGAATCTTTTCAATAATGAATACAAAGGAGTATCTCATAGTGAGCTAATGCTCTGACATCTCCTGTAGATTTACTTTCTGGCAACTGAAAAAGTTTAGTCTCTTGTTTTGAGAGTTAATGCTTCAAAGATTTTATGCACTGAGGCTGACACTCATGATTTTTTCAAGAATCTCTGAGATTTAGTACTGCTCTTTGGAAGACAACTGTTGACGTCTTGCTCATAATTTACATTTAAAAATTAAAGCCCTACATATGGGAATTAAAAGTAGGGTTTTGCAAGACCTCACAAACTGAAACTGCAACATAGATTCTTTGCATAATGTGAGTTAAAACTTGTCTGGTGGGTTTTGAAATGTAAAATACCTGGGACATGAAGAAAACCTCAAGATATTACTCTTGTATAGTCATTATTAATTTGCACTAAGTATAGTATTGCATTTGTGATCATCATCCATGAATATGATTCCAATACCTGAAGGAATTGCACAGGCTTGCTTTACAGTTTCAATCAATTTAGAATAGAAAGTAAGAAGGTGTGCGGGGGGGGCGGGGGGTTTAAACTAAAAATGAAGACAGATTTTAGGAAAACAGAACATATATTCTCCTGCATTTTGAACTTATTCTGAGAGATTTTCATAGTGTAAGAGAGAAGATTGAATAAAAATCTGTTATACAGATTTATTAAACCTTAAATTCAGGTTTATGTGAACTGAAGAGAGATAGCATGTTGGGCGCCAAATGAGGGAGGTATCCTTTCAGCTTTATACCGGCTAGCGCTTGTAGGTCAATGCCTTAGAAAGCCTCGAGCAACCCAGAGAGGTAGCACGGGCAATCCAGCATTTCAGTAGCTCTAAAATCAGTACCTGTATCAGCTGCAAAGCAAATGCCATCAGCAGAAGCAAAGAGGGAGGAATACAGCTCTCTGCTCGCTCAATTTCCCGCAGTTAGAAGCTTTCAAATGAAACAGACACAAGAGACGTTCGCAAGAAGGGTAGCAGAGTCAAGAGAAGCGGGGCCTCCCTCGATCATCTCTTTTATTCAGAGAAGGGGAAAGGGGCGGACTGGGGGCGGACCCAGGGTGAGCGGCCAGTCAGACACTGCTAAAGAGTTTGAGTTACATTTGGTTTTGCCTGCGCTTAGAACAAAGGGGTTCAGAGCACATGGCAGAGGCAAATGTCTTGGGCAGGGGAAGCTCAGAACAGGCAGCAACACTGAAGAAAGTTACCTTCCCCCGAAGAGTCACCACAAAAGGAGTCTTGATGACATAAAGAATATTTTAAAACTCTACAGCATTGCCTTTTTAGAAACCCTAAAGAGACACAATATGACCACTAAATATCTGCTTGGAATTGTCTAAAACCCAAGAAAATACACTGTCCCTTATGTTAATGTTCATGAAGAACAACTTGCCAAGCTGGTGCCAGGCCATGGTTAGATATCCCTCCAGAAGAGACACTCATCACCCCTGGAGAGAACCTTGTGAAGAACAGCAAAGTACCATATCAAGCTCCTCTTTCCTCATCACATAGGAGAACCAGTGTCAGGTTGCAACTTAAATGTTATTTGTGAGCAACCTTATGCCCAACAAATTGTTTCTGCATCTGTCAGGAAAAAGAGTCTCTTAATTCCAGATCAGAAAAAATATTAACAGCTGTATAAAATCTCAGAAATAATTTCAACTGATTAAAGGACATGCAAAATATTAAATGATTGAGGACTGAGAAAAAAAAGAGGATTTGAAGACTAGTCAGTAGTTTTCATTTGCTTTTGGCATTATTTAGTGTCTTGAGCAGCTTTTTACTGAGTTCCCAATGAAAGTAATAAATCACTGAGTACATAAGCATAAAAATAAAAGCAGAAATATTTGAATATGCAAGTATTGAGGTAGAGATATAGATTAGCTCAGGAACATTAACAAAGTCACTAAAGATCTACTGATGGAAGGAAATGTCTTCCTAAAATCTCTGAGCCAACTTTCTCAAATTCAAAGTACAATATCGGAATTCATCATGTAAAATTGACCTGTGTTTTCTTCCCTGAGAGTGGGATCAAGTTGTCCATAATATTTGGACAATACCACATATTTATACTCATATGAATTTAAATGAACTTATTGATTGGTGGTAGTGTTAATTATTTCTGTGTAGTGATTATCATTGTGAAATACGGGATTTCATGGCCAAAGAACTGAAGACCATGTTTTATTTTTGAAATTATTTCAGCACAATTTTACCCTTTCCTGACCACATATATCAGAAGTGGCCCCTTGTAGGAGGTTTTGCAAGCAAAACTTTGTGGATCCACTGCTGAACTGCAAGTCTCCCAGTGCTGTATATTTATGTTCCAATCAGTGTTGAAGTCACAAGGTCTCTATTGGTAGCTCTTCCAAAGGCAGAGGAGCTTTATTTGCCGGTCAAATCTATACATTTTACTATTTTCACATCTGAAATTTAAGCGTATGTATACATCGTAATTCAGGTGAGCACCAATTTAACTTCTCTGCACATTTTCATTCTTCCCTCCCAACACAGGCTGCAGGAAATAATGCAGACTTTTAAGTCCATAATTCTGACCAAGGACATCGTACTGATGTGGGAGACTGCAAACTTGCTACTGAAATGGCTCACAAGACATCTAATTATCCTGTGCAAGGCACGCAACTTCCGATTTTGAAATAAAATCCATACAATAAAATTCAGTAAAACAACATAAACAACCCTCTACATTAAATAGAATTTATTATATGTCCATCATGCTGTCAATTAATAGTCATAATTTACATTAAAAAAGACAAAATTTGTATCTCAGACATTTTTTGTGATAAATACTTTCAGCAGCTTGCACTATTTCTTCTTTGTAAAATTTTTGGTTTTATCCCTTAATAATAATAATGCTAGTGGTAGTGAGCAAACCCCTAAAATTTAGAAAGGGTAGTACCATTATTTTCAGTTAAGAAGGAACCGAGGCTTAACAAGCATAGAAAGATAACATCAGACAGCACCAAAAATCATAATGTATCCTTTTTTCTTTTTAAATTCTAAGTTGTCTGGGATCAAATACAGTACTTTTTGTACATCTGTTTTTTGAGTGGTCTGTATTATATGTTTACAATCATTATTTGCACAAAAATATAAGTAATTATAAGCAATTCTTCTAATCAGAAGGGTCAGGCAACTTCAGTTAAAGAGAGTAATTGCAGCTAAATGTATATTGGTAATCTTCACTACTTTTCTAAACTATCTCAGAGAGGCATAAAGAGACAAGAAAATAAGGAGTTTTCAAGCTTCATGCTGAATTTATTTCCTTTTTCCATGTGAAATATAAGCTGCAGCAAAGGAACATTTTTTACCAAGAATTCTTCAAGAAACATAAGCAAGTCTGCTACCCTGCTGAGCAGTGTGCTGATTTTGAAAGCTGTTTGTTATGCTTTGAAAACGGGCACTAGTAAAGGCAGAATTAACTCCTCTGCTGTCAAAAGACAAAACTGGTGCAACTGGCACTGACAAAAAAAAAAAAATTACTGAGTTTTCCTCAGTGATTTACCATAAAACCATCATCCTTCTGCTCAGACAAAGAATATGCAAAAAAACCAACTTGGCTTGGGTTTTTTTTCTGTTAACAAAGATTTTTTTTTTAATAACCCCTTATTTATAAAGCCTTTGATCAGATATTGCAGGTCTTGTGGTCAGGAAAGAAAAGAATACACTTAATTGTAGGCAGTTGCAGCAGGGAACTTCAAGCAATAGAACCTATTTACCTGGGAGGAATTCAACCGGCTCAGTGGTTATGAAAAATACTATGGAGTGTTTAATAAAGAGTTGAAGCAGATTGCTGCTTTAAACTCTTCCTGATGAGATGTTCCCTTAAAGAAAATTATAGCATCCTCAGCACCAGGCTAGCTGAAAAGGTTGTTACCTGTAACTAATCACTGATTCTTAAAAAGTCATAAACAGGCACTGATGCTGAAAGAGCTCTCTCCATGCTCCTGCTTATTGCTTCCCACACAGTGTCCCTGGCTTTATCTCATGTAGCTATGGATGTTTGTACAGCTGCCTAGTGAGCTGGCTGACAGAAATGATCCTACTCACTGCAACCTCACCCCCTCCCTGCCCCACCCCAGCGTATTGATTTTGGGTTAGTCACCTAACCTGAATCAGCACACGCTTTATGTCACCATGAAGGGTGAGATGAGGTTGAGGGAAAGGAAAAATGACATTTTACAGGGATAATGCTGGTTTAAAGTGTGCTTTATTAAGCAATTGTAAACTGATGGGATGATTCACAGAGCAAAGGACTGCTGGAGCTCTCCAGTCCTACCTCACACTCACAGAATTAACTTCCACATTAGGTGATGCTGAACAGAGCATGTTGGGAGAGTTTTGAAAACCAAAATTTTTTTGTGCATGTTTTTGTTGGGTTGGTTGGTTTGCTTTTTATTTTCCCTTTTAGTGAGTTGGAATTTCCATTACTTCAGCTTGAGATTGTTGTCTATTTCCTATTTCTGGCTGATGAGCTCTGAGAAGACTCTGGCTTCATCTTCTTCATACGCACAAGCATCCAGTGGAAGGCAAGAATCCCATCCTATGACCTGCTCCCTGCACAGTTAATTTTGCAGCCCAGTATGCAAATAACAGTGATCACAAAGACATATTCTAAATTAATACTGAGTAAAGAAAAACTGTTGTTTTCATTGTACAAGTGACTTTCCCAGAAAAAAATCTGATTTGAAGAGTGTTTTAACCAAGTTCTGTTGACCAGAACAGAGTAGACACTGCACATTTTGCCATGAGAGCATGAAAAAATAATCTATTGCTTTGTGGGAAAAAGACATTGTCTCCAATGCCAGGACTTTCAGTATTTATTAAATTGCTTTGGGCATCAATTGCATATTTTTAGTTTTACTCATTTTAAAGAAGTCTAAAGAATATTGAATCTGTTTTGTGATCCTTGCATTATTCCCCAACTGTTTGAAAACAAAAATCTCTTTTCATAGCACATCCATTTTAGTGTCAACAATAAAGAAAAGCTGCCTCAGGAAAAGAGCTCTAAATATATCTGTGGTGCTATCAACAAGTTAGCACTTCTGCATGAAAGCAAGTCCAGTCCATTCCAGAGTTTTGCTGCAGGAGATAGAAGTCAGTAGCGCTGTAACATGAATGCAAGCCCAGTTCCTCATTGCTCCTTTTAGCTGGAGGGAGCTGGGGAGCCCAGATGCATCAGATACATCTTTCTGTCTGATTGTGTATGGCTGGGTTTGCTCTAATAAATGGAACGTTGGTTGTGAACCCCAGAGGTTTCTAACACTGGGAATGAGTGTTCATGAAGTGAGCTGGACTCAACTGAATGTGGAGTTTATCTATAGACAGCTTGGCAGTCCTAAGAAGTGAGCAGGTTGACTTCTGTCTCTTTGGCCCAACTTTTAGGCTGAAATCAAAGAAGGAATGTAACAGCTTGGGAGCACCTCAGAGCTCAAGGATACTTCAATCCCTTGATACTCTTTACTAGTAAAAACTAAAGAATGAAATTTATGCTTTTCTTTACTCTTGTTTTGACAGACATATGCCAAATTTCCTCATGGGCTGCCCTCTCCCCAAACTTTAAAAGTCTGTGCTTCCAAAGAGGTCCATGGTGTGGAACATTAGAATTATTTTATGTCCTCTGACTAGTTCCCACATCACCTTTGTTCCTTCTTCTCCACAGTTTTATCTTTGTTCCTCTAAGAGCTCCCAGAGTTCTTTATCTTCCACCTTCCTAGCTGGTGAAGCATCCTTGTCTTCCCTCTATTAACCAAAAGTGAACTAAAGGTCTAAATACTGATGAGTTTTGAGTCCTGAAGAAACCACTGAATTAGACAGTGAAGTTTCCTGAACTGTTGATTTTATTTCCATGCCTGTCCTAAAGCCTAATTCTAAAATTATATGACACCGCAGTTCAAATCTTAGATATATAGAACTGTCAGTGATGATAAATACTGGGGACACTGACTAAAAAGAGGAGGAAGTTACTAATTCTATGTGTTGTATTTTACTATGATCTACTTCTGTTTCCTGTTGTGAGTTTTCCTTCGAGATTATAACAGATGTTAACTCTGTCTGCTATGACTCTTTTCTTGGTGAACTACAGTGAACAGGGATAAACCCACTATCTCCACAGAGACAGAGGACTCAGAGAGGAGCATATCTGGTCTCTTTAGGCACCCAGAGCTTCTTGCCAGGCTTGTCACAGGTCAACAGGGGAAACTGCTATCTGCTAACATCTTTTGTGGGTGAAATTCTTTCAGCAAATACAGGACATCAACTCTTCTGAGAGACAAAACCAACTAGAGACAATCAGTAACTGTAGATCTACAGAACTCAAGATACAGTGAATTGGGAGTGTTCCTACTTCTTTCTAATGAGTTTTGTGTCAATAAATGAATCTATGGAAGAATTCTACAGGCTCTCTATCATCTCTACAGTGTTGAGTTGGCTGGTTTTTTTTTACTTTTTCCAGTGATACTTGAAAGGTGGAGAAAAGAGAGGACTAGTGTGGGGCTTTCCTCAAGAAGAACCAAAATAGAAACCTATTTTATTGCTAGATTGATCATTAACCCTGGAAAATTCTTTTTGCCTTGTTAAAAAGCCAACAAACCAACCAATCAAACAACCAACCAAAACACACAAATAAACAAACAAAAACAACAAAAAAAGCCCCATCAATCTGGTTAGAAACACTGAATTTGAAGAACTGAAAATACTAAATTATACAAATATAATTAAAATAGAATTAGTATTTGCAGTCTAAAGATGCACAAAACTGATCGATTTTTGACCTGCTTTAGTGTTCATTTTTAATTAAATAAACCCGGTTCTCTATAATAGTTATATATCTATGATTTCAAAATGGTTATGTTGTATCTGAGTAAACTGTTAACCCAAAACTTCTCCCTGTTCTATTTTTCATGCCCTAATTAGAGCCTTTTCTAACAAATAAAACAAAAAAAACCCCCCAAATTGACACCATCTTGTGCTTCTTGTTAGTTCAAGATAATTATGGAACTTAACACTCCAAATGGTAATTGCAGTTAGTGTTGAGCACAGCAGCCATTTTAGAACTGCAGACCAAATCAAATTAGCATTTTTGTCAAATAAAGTTAAATGTGCTTAAAAGTTACTTCTTGATGCATTTAGAATAACATTTTACAGTGACTGTCACCTAACGTCTGTTGGAGATAGACCCTGCTGCTAGGATTCATCTGCCTGAGCGTCTGTGTCTTTATATGAGGGATTGCTCTTCTAGAACGTAGTTTGTCTTATTTGCAAATAGATCTCTAAAATAGGTCAAATGAATTGTACCTTCAGAATGGTTATTTCATTCCACTGATTATAAATTTTTAAGTGGCTGATCCTCCCATAACTCCCATGAGAAAATTTCTCATTGCATTATCTATTTCAGAGGTCCCAGCTGTAATAAGACATTGAATTAGATTTTTTTATATAATAGACAAAACTCTAAGTTTTTAATTAGATAATTAATATAGAAACAGAATGAGTATGATACTGAAATAAAACTTCTACTACTCAAAGAAATGCCCAAACTACTTAAGCAGGTTGCAAAATCTAAAAGATCAGATTGTAATTCTCCTTATCCTCTATTTAAGATTCAAAAGAAATTTCCAGTGAAATCACTAATCATCAAATTATTGTGAATGTATATAATAAAGAAGATAATTAAACTAGTAGAACACGTGAAAGTGAATTGTAAAACTGAATATTAATAGTATTTGTTTTCTTTTTATATCAGAGCCACTATGGAACACAGGTCTTATCTTTTTTTGTTATCCATTGCAGTTACAAACAGTGATGTTCATTCTCCAGATTATAAAAGCTAATGAAACAAAAGCGGTATTTTGAATAATGAAGAACCCCATAGACACAGATGAAGCATTTCATTCAGAACATAAGTTT
This sequence comes from Corvus cornix cornix, assembly GCF_000738735.6. Classification (NCBI taxonomy): domain Eukaryota; kingdom Metazoa; phylum Chordata; class Aves; order Passeriformes; family Corvidae; genus Corvus; species Corvus cornix. The sequence continues at coordinate 8,928,282 of NC_047057.1, read as the reverse complement.
GTTTTTTATTTCCAAACAGGTATGTCAAAAAACTATTAAGTCATAATATATATGTGTACATCTACATGTATATATCTATGTGTGAGTTTCAATAATTTATATATGTGCACAAATATCTATATATACATGCACACACGTTGTCAGGACTTAAAGAATGCAGTGAAATATCTCAAGACACTGTCAGAGAAGGAAGTTGCTTTTAAGAGAAGGCACCACAACAGGCACAGATGGCAAACAGGAAGGCATTAATTCCAGTCCTAAACTGGACAAAACCCCACTGTGATGGGGGAACTTGTGATAAGCCCAGAAGGCAACAGTAAGAAGACGCCAGGTTGAGGCAGATCTGGGTAACCTACCCGGACAAAATTTCTCACCCCAGCAAACTGTGAGAATCGAAGTAAGTCATTATGCCAGACCAAGTTATGGGAACAGCATCTAGGTTCTGTGGATACCTGGGACTTAGATGGCATAAAAGTGGTACATCCAGAAGAACACTCCAGGATCTCCCACCAGCAAGAAGACCAGATGAAGAAGCACAGGAAGGATGCCACAGCGACCCATGTGGTGGTGACTATATTTCTACTTAATGTCTCTCTCTTTCTTCTGTCCCTGCCCTCCCTACCACACATCTACTCTTAAATAAAATTTGGACTATTGACTTTGGCATATGGTTTCATTTGCACCTTAATTTGTGCAGAAGCATCTTTGGATAATCAGATCCTAACACATGTGTACACATATATGTTCATTTGTCCAAATATAAGCATATATATCTTTGAAGTAGACTTAATCCTAGCACTCTACCTTGTCTCAGCACAAAGTATTTCCTTGTTGAATCAATCAGCTCCAAATACTTGGGCTCAAATTTAAGTTTATGAAGTTAGAGTGATGTAAGTTAATTTCAAATTGCTGATACCACTTTTGATCCTAGCATGTAATATTATACAAATTTTCCATTTGAAATAGTTCATAGATCCTACCTTCACTTTCACAATTCAACTGCAATAAAAAAAGAAAAAAAGATGCAAAAAATGCCACTAGCATCAGTACAGAAACCAACTAGGGGAGCAAAAATATTTACATAGTTTGGATATTTCTCTGAATACAAGACAGGTGATCTGAATTCCAACAAGTTTGTGTTATGAAGGATTCCTTACATTTATATAAGCAATTTTCTGAAATATAGTTCTGCTTATTTAAAGTAAACACAGTGAATCAATCCTGTGATAACCTGGGGAGTTAAAGATCACTTATAGAGTAGGACAAAAATGTTGCTTGTCTAAATAATAGAGTAAAAGCTGTCGAGTCTTAGCTCAGGTTTTCTGAGAGGACAGATTTCCCACCTTCAGGAATCATTTGCAGAACTTTAGTTGCCCAGTCATCTAACTGGTTCAAATGTAATTTTTCTGCACTCTCCAGCACCACTCCTGTATTTTTCATAGTACTTGAAAATTTCTTATTGTGTGATCCCTCTTCTCTCATGCCAATATTAGGCTGCCAAAATTTCAGTGACTTTAATGAAGTACAGCCTGATCTAAACTGTTAAACATTATTCATCCAGCCCACTACATGTATTTGTCTGTGTATGTCATCTACGTGTGTCATGACCATGTATAAATATTCTGTAACTCATATAGTAGTGAAGCAGTGTTTCCTGTGCAATACAATGGAATATATTAATTTATTTCAAAATTTATTGCAGAACTCAAATGGGGCAATACTGAATTCCTATGGCAAAACTCCCTTTAACTCAATGAAGGCAGTCTCTCCTGTCACAAGCATCACTGGAATTCCAAAACCTGCCTGGATAGGTGAGGGGAGATCAGTGGAATGTTGTTTAACTGGAGTTCAGGAAGGCTTTTGATGCTATCTCCCATGATATCCTCGTAGACAAAGTCAGTAAGTGAAGGCTAGACAAGTGAACAGTGAGAACCATCTGAACAGCAGAGCTCAGAGGGTTTTGATCAGTGGCACAGAGTCTGGTTGAAGACCTGAAACAAGTGATATCCCACAAGGGTTTTGATACTGGGTCCAATCTTATTCAACTTATTCATCAGTGACTTGTATGGAGGGGTAGACGCCTCCCAGCAAGTTTGCTGATGACACAAGGCTGAGACAAGCGGCTCATACCCCAGAGGACTGTGCAGCCCTTCAGAAGGACCCCAACAGGCTGGAGAGTTGAGCAGAGAAGAACCTTCTGCAATTCAACAAAGGCAAATACAGGGTCCTGCCCCTGAGGAGGAGCACAGGTTAGACCTGCTGGAAAGCAGCACTGCAGAGAAGGACCTGGTTGTCCTGGTGGACAACAAGCTCTCCATGTACTTTCCATATGCCCTTGTGCCAAGTAGGCCAACAGAAGAGCATTGCCAGTAGGTTAAGGAAGGTGATCGTGCTCTCTATTCAGCCCTAGTGAGGCCATATATGCTGTGCTGTGTCCAGTTCTGGGCTCCTCAGTACAAGAGAGACATGGAGCTCCTGGAGCAGGTCCATCAATGGGCTATAAAAATGATTTCCTCTTATGAGGAAAAGCTGAGAGAATTTGGCCTATCCAGCTTTGAGAAGAGATGACTGAGAGGAGACCTCGCCAATGTCTATCGGTATCTGAAGGGATGGTGACAAGAGGATGGGCTGAGCTCTGTTCAGTGGTGCCAAGCAACAGGACAAGGGAAATGGGCAGAAACTCATTCACAACAAGTTCCACCTGAATACGAGGAAGAACTTTTTTATTTTGTCAGTGACCAAGTAGTGGAACAGATTGCCCAGAGAGAGTGAGGAGTCTCCTTCACCAGAGATATTTAAAGACCATCAGAACAGACGGAAGGACAGAATGCACAGTGTGAATTATCTAAAGTTTCCAGATAGAAGCACTGTCTTTTCCACTTGTGCCAATTTCAAAATGATGCAGAAACCTCTAAGTTCCTCTGCTAACTATCAAAGGTAACTTGGTACCATAAAACAAGTATTTACACAAGACTTAAAGCACTTCAGTCAGTTGAGAAAATATTGGAAATCTCATTTTGTCATTACAAGTGACTGCATTATAAAGATCAGGTTATTCATTCAAATGATTCATTAGGAAATTAAGGAAGATGTCAATTTTATGCATCCCTTCCTAATTTTTGCTGGGATTTTTTTAAATAAACAGTTAAAACTTCATCAAAACTTTTAATTTCTTTAGGAGATCTGCTCAGATAAATTTTTTGGACCTTTTTTATGAAAAAATCTGCTACTGTGTAATTGGAATTCTTAACATAAAAATAATCATGCAGATAAATTCACAAAATGCATCCAAAAAGATCTGATTTCTTTTTTCACTTTGATCTATGATCATAACAGACATAGTATCCCTAAGAAAGAAATTTCTGCTCATAATTATAGCAGAAATTGGAATAATTATTACTTTTGGTCAATGCTTTAAATATGTATCCACAAATTCATTTGATCCCAGAGAGGGGCAGGGAAAAAATAATGTATTTGTTGTTTGTGTGTGTCCTTTCTCTCAGGATTTGCATCACTTACTGTTATATCCATTTTCAAGCTGTCTTCAATTTAGAATCTTTAGTCAGTGGCAGAAAATTGTACTTGAAACAAATTACTCAGCTTTGTTCAACAAGAAAACTGAAATATTTAATTTTGGAATTTGATTCAGAACAACTAACCTGAGGGCAGTAGATTCTGCCAATAAAGAGGGAACTTATTAGTCATATTATAGTTGGATGTAGATGTGATTTCAGAGTGGTTTTTCCCCTATAATGTAAGAAGGCATGTATCCAAAATAATGAAATATTTATGGGGAAGTTATGGCCTCTCTACCTTTCTTCCTTGATAGAACTGTACTTGCATACAAGAAGGTAGATTCAACAAGACAGTTTCAAGAGTCTGGGAAAGAAAGCAGTGTACAATAAGTTTTGTCTGGAGAATGAGAAATGTTAGGAAAACTGGCTTTGCCTCACTCATTCTGCCTTTCTGGTTTCTGTTAGAAAAGAGTATATTTTGGCATTGTCTCCACTGCTGAAAATTGTAAAAATCTGTTTCCCATGCTGCAGGATTTTTCCAAGTATCCCCAAACATCATTTTCTGAAGGTAAGCTGAGTGTTTTCAATATATCATTTTCTTTCTATAATTTTGTATATCTGGAGTAGCTCCTTTAATCAGTGTAACACCTATGTAATGTGTGGTTTCTAGGAGACTTGAAGAGAATCTCCTAGGATCTGCTTCCCAAATTCTATTTACCTTTTGCTGTGAAAGCTCTTTTTGTGCCCAGAATGTTCACCAACAGGAAAAAAAATCTCACGTTAATTTTCTTTTATTCTTTTTCTAAGACTGCTCAGATTCCTTTCTTTGGAAATGGCAGCTTTCATGTACAAATTTATCATAGGCTTTAAAAACCTATTGTTACACTGATAGTTTCTGAATCATGACAATCTGTATTACAATTTTGCAAGAATTTGGATAACTTTGCTTTGTAGATGTGTTTGAAAAAGATGTGCTGAATAGGAAGGAAGATACTCAGTGTAGATATTGAGTAGGCTCCACTTTTTCAAACATAAAAATAGTGCGGAAAATGTGCCTCTCTAAAGTCAGAGACTTGCATACTGCTTTAAAATAGAAACAAAAACCCAAAATAGTCTTAAAACCAACATATAAACAATGAGATAAGGTGTCTTTTTTGTTAATCTCTCACATGTCCAGAGACAGCATGGAAAGATTCCCTTTTCTCTCCTTTACCTACCAAGAAAGGAGGAACTCTTCAGACAATCAGACTACTCAGAAGGCCATAGCTTATAGAAAAGGCAAATAATTGCATTCAGATCAGTGAGAATCCAATTCCTTCAGGAATATAACAGAGTGTTCCATGAATATGAATGTGTTTCTAAAAAGCTAAACACTCAGCCAGGCACAGCCAAGGCAATCAGGAGGCTGGTGAATAATGCTATAGCTATTGGATGAGCAGCAGGAGGAAACAGCAAGAATCTATAGCATACTCAGCAGGCATTGATGCAAGATATGTATGGGGCTAGCAAATCACCCAAACTGATTAATTATCGTAGGCATTATGTTACCAGGCTTCTGAAAAGAATGTGGACTTCTAGGTACTACAGCAGTGTGAAACATGAAGGCAGGTGAATGTATCAGATGTTTGACCCAGCTGATCTCCAAAACATTTGTGCATTTTCCAAGGCATGTAAATTCAGTCATGCTGTTATCCCATCTCAATCAGTCAGAGTGCAAAACCAATGTGGCAGACAAAAAAAAAAATCTAAAGAAATATTAAAAAAGAAGGTATGACAGAAAGAAAGCATACCAAAGGGTGTTTCAGAAAACAAAGACTTCTGCAATGAATGGCATTAACACACATGTAAACCCGGGACCATTTCGTAAGCACTAATCTCATTTGATATCATCGACTTAAACATTAGATAAAGAAGCTAAAATAAATGCTTTAAATTTTCATTATAGTCTTTTGGCTCTTAACAGATAGTGGAAAAGGACTGGCACTCCAGGTAGCTGACAGTGAAGGAAAGCTTGAATACAGCCTTGGCTGTAAGAAGAATCAGGTTTATGCCTATTTACATGTGGATCTGGGTTCATTTACGATTTGTTAGTGAAATTGAAGTATCTGATCTGGAATGGCAGATGTGATCAAGAATCTGTGGGATATCCATAACTTTCTGGAACAGCAACTGGATTGAGGTATAAAAATAGAGTATTTAAAACAGCAGAATACACCTCTGTTTGAAGACTCTGTATCCCTTTGCAGATAAGGATAAACAAACTTTTGCATCAACATCTACACACACAGTACATTACTTTGAGCAACTAGATTTGTCTAGTCTTCTGTCCATTTGATTCCCTCCCAATCACAGCCTAGTAATGTCAGAATAAATAATGCACAAAAGGGAAGACCAATGTATATTAACCTAAAGTAATTACAAATGCCTTTACAGGAAAAACTATTAGGAATTCTTTATGAGAAATACACACACTGAAGCTTTTCCTTAACAGACAAACCATTATTCGCGTACTGCTGCAGTGGGTAACACATTTCATTAGAGCTGCAAGCCTGCAAGACTACTGTCATAGGATGTAATAATGAACATTATGGAAAGCACATAATCTGAAAATAAAGTGGGGACAAAGCACAAGTTTATAGTTATAGATATGAAAATAGACTCTCTACCACAAGACTTGGACATAGCTAGGCATTGGCATCATAGGAAAAATTTATATTCATTCTAATGAACTGATTTTTAAAGCCTTCCCTCTTGGAACACAATTTACAGTCCAATAATTTTGAGGACTCTCACATGCTAAAATAAAGATCAGCTGAAGTTTAATTTTAGCTTGCCATGTGATCCTACCTGGAAATGCTCTAGATTTATCTGTATTTAATCAGTATTCCAAAGTAACAGTCTGAATATCAGTCAAAAAAAAGGGGCTGTGTTCAAGAACATGTGAGAGTAAATAAAAAAAATTCTTTTCTGAATCCCCAGCATAATAGTTTAATTTCTAAGTAAGTTATAAATTGTCCTAAAAAATATTTAAGAATCTTAAGACATTAAGGGGCTACAAAGGATTGTTTAGTATAGACACAGGTTATGACAATCTTGAGTTTTGTTTCTTTTTAACATTTCAAATAAATACAGCAAAAGTGAAGTTCTAATACAGAACTCTTCTGTAGAAACCACTGTGTTATCATTTGTAGGCAAGCTTAGAATAATCTATTTTCAGGAAGTGCTTGATAAAATATGCTATATTTGTGAATGAAAGCTCTTGGATTTGGATTCTTATTTCTGTCCTTGAGTATTAATTTCAGTAAACAACTGGGCTAGAACATAGCTAGAACATATTCTTAATGTTATTGTTAAGGATAATCAAGCAGTAGAACAGAGTAATGAAGCTGTAAAGTCTCTATCACCACTAAGGACTTTTTGGTGCAAGTTAACAAAAGCCTTTTAGGAAAAATATTGTGCCTTGAATCATTGGGATGACCTCTTGAAGCCCCCTTAACACCATTACTGCTACAGAATAGCCTATATGTATCTGAGTACTGAACATTATTGACTGTAAAACACATCTTTTTTACTTACTTTTTTTCCTTGGAGTATGGACACAATTCCAGGTCCTAATCGTACTGCTAAATGGAAGAGATCACCTGAATTTTCCAGGAAGCTGACATTTAAAAGCCCTACTTGGTAAGTCCTGGTTTCTTTTTCTTGACAGAAGGGAAATAATTTAGGACTTAGCAATTCACGTTCTATCATATCAATGCCTCAGCCTGACTTTTACTGATCCTAAATGAACATTCATCATGAAAAATGACTCTGTTTCAAGGTGGTTTTAAATAATGCACTAGGTGAAGCAGCCCTTCTTCAGACTTACACGAGAGAAGGGTCAGGTTCAGTTAATCACATTCCAACACCTTCACCTTCACTCCATTTTGGTGAGGGGATCCCTCTTTTTCCTTTCCAGTGTTGACAGTCTTCATTATTAACTGGTATTTATACTAAATGTGTCAGGTAGTATTAAATCAGATTTCCATCATAACCACATCTTATTAAAAGGTACAAAGTTCTCCCTTTTTTTTTTCTTCCCTTGAAATGAAACCATGTATCTTTGTCAGATTTTTGATGGAGTTATCAGCATGCTGATTCCCAGCCCAAACACCCTGAGCTCATTGCAACTCCACGAAGTTACTAGAAGAAACTTTCTGAAAGTTCCAAGAAACTTTACATTGATGGAAATATACTTAAGAGCTAGGCCAATAAAAGTGATTAATATTAGGCAAACAAATTAGCTTTCCAGGTGACTACTGAAGTACCACTTCAAAGGGGTGATATTTTGGTTTTCAGAAGAAATATTTATACTTTTTCGCTTTTTCCTTGTTTTGTCATCTTAGTAATTTTTTTAAAATTTCAACAGATCCCATGGGAAAAGCAGAATGTTTAGAAATAAAACTGGAAAAAAATCAGGTTTTTTTTAGAATTATCTTGAGACATAATTTAAGAGCTAATACCCTTTTAGTCAAAGTTCATACAGAACTCAGAACTGCAGCAACTGTAGGCTAGCTACTACTTAATCACAGTCTCCCTGGATTATTTACTTCTCTCTTGATGACACTTTATAGTGACAATTCAGGAATAGGCTGATTTGTAACACTGTAAATCAATGTTGTTTGTGATGTGGATACAAGAACACAGAACTTGTCCTTTTTATCCCTCTATTTTTTATCTCTGGCTGCAATCTTTATTTTTATTTAAATTCTTCTTGCTTCTTTTTAGGAAGACCAGCTGGATTATATTGGCAAATACCTCAGGAAGGCAGAACTAATTGCTCCAATTTTTACTGGAAAGCCAGGTGGGAAATTAGAATGTGGGACCAATTGAGGATAGCTAAAAAATACTTAGACTTTAGAGAGGAAGCTGATAATGCTTATGTTTATGAGGCTGCTGTTGTTTATCTTGACTCACTTTTTTCAGTGTGGGTTTTAGGCATTAGTAGCAAGGCTATTCCTAGCTTAAGGGAGCATGTATAAAATATAGACTTCTTTTTAAAAAAGAGGGAGGATAAGGACTACTGTCAGTGCAAAGGCCTGATTTATTGTTAGGGATCCTCTGTGACAGAAGAGTATATCTGGTCTTTTCAATTCTTAAAATCAACATATGACAGGCTATCTGCAAGTGCTTTCAGTACTTGTGTTCTTATTTCCTTATGTCCTTTTTTTCCTCTGTAATGTAGCAGCTGCTCATGTGAGAAATTACCCTTGCTGGTATTTTCTGCTTTAAATTTTGTTGGCATTGATTAAAGTTATGCTGTCAAGTAGTAGATGTCAGACCCTTGGTAGAAGGCAATGGCAGAAATCAAGGTTGTGATTTTATATTAAAGACAGTTTAAACAAAGTCAGGTTGAATTTTAGCCTTTTTATTTATAGAGATAGTAGAGAAGTTTGGCAATTCTTCTTCTTTCAATTAGATATCTTCCTGGGAAAGGATCACATTTTAATCAGAAATATTTTATTTCACAAAAAGACCTCTTCTACATGTAAATCAGAAGAGCAATAGGACTATAAAAGCAGATATTACAGCCACTAAAAATGGATTTAAAAAAAGAGATTAACAGGTTTATATTGCTCTTGAGGAAAGACAATGAGAAGGTGCAGCAATTACTTGTGCTATGTACATGACATGAACCCAAAATCAAAAAATGCAATTCAACCACTGTTCAAGTCACTGTTGGCAACATTTCAGATTGTTTGTATTTCTCTTTCAATCCATGGATCAATATCCATTACAATCAAGTTAACAGTCTCATACTTGGTCAATACAAGACTTTGTTGATTCAAGAAAAATACTTGCAAGTCCAGACTTTTTCCAGGTTCTCATACATTTTAGTAGATGTTAGGATTAAATGTGCAATAATCCTGAATTATTTGAGTTATTGGGAAGGCAGAAAATGTCAAAGATAGTATTTGACCTAAATAGGTGATGCTTCCTGTGGTTTTGAGATACCAGTTTCAAAAGGCCTTAAAAAGAATTGGATCAAGCCTTGGTCCAGAAACATGGAACTATTCTCTGCTGTGGTGAAAGTGACTGCTTCTGACTTGGTCATTTATTGCTGATCTATATACTGTTAGGTATACTGTTAGTTATACTGCTAGGAGTCAGGAATCATATTACAGAAGATAAAAATTTGCAGTCCAGTTCAGTTTAACTAAATTTAAGAAAAACAAATACGTGCTAGTTTATGATTTGTAGGTAAATTGAAGATTACTCTTGCTGTAACCTTCAGCATGTAAAGGCACAGCTCCTCTGTCTATTCAGTCACTTCCTGACATAAATATAGGAATGAGCAGTTGTATGCTATGTAAAGATACTCTCAATTTATCTTGGAAATAACAGTTCTCAGATTCCTGCTACCCAGTACTATACATGTGACATTCTGATGTTGCTTCAGTAGTTGAAACAATCCAAAGGCAAGAAACTAAAAAGGAAGTGGAATTTTCCTGGCACAGAGTTACTGACTTATCTGTTCAAAACACCGGATGAAGTGTGAGAAATGTGGGTGCCTGATGCTCCTAATCAAAGGTACAGAAGAAATCACTGCTGAAGAGGGGAAATGTTTTTATTTCTGTAAGTGTCAAACACCTGAATGGGCAGCAGTTCCCAGAACACCACTCACACTGAGCAGGCATAGTTGCAGTTTGTGTGTTGAACCCTTCAAAAATCATAGTCAACTCTTTCATATCAAAGAGTCATAGAATGGTTTGGGTTGGAAGGGATCTTTAAAGATCATCATCTACTTCCAAGCCCACCCCATGGCAGGGACACCTTCCACTACACCAGGTTGCTCAAACCTCCATCCAACCTGTCCTTGAACCCTTAAACCAGGGTTAGGGCATCCATCACTTCTCTGGGAAAGCTGATCCAGTGCCTCATCACCCTCACTGTAAAGCATTCTTTCTTATATTCAATCTAAATCTACTCTCGGTTTAAAACCATTGTCACTGTAGGCCCTGGTAAAAACTTCTAGTCTTTTTTATAAGTCCCCTTTATCTATTGCAAGGCCACAACAAGGTCTCCCCAGAGTTTTCTTTGCTCCAGGCTGGACAGCCCCAACTCTCTTAGTCTGTCTCCATAGGAGAGGTGTTCTGTCTCTCTGATTGTTCTAATGCAAAAAAGTTTCTCATCTGCAGTAAACCTCCTATTTTCAGCCTGGAAAACCCAGACATCAAAGTATAGATTTGTGCATATGCAAAAGTATTTTCAAATCTCAGTAACTGTATCATAATTATCTGTCAATACATTTCTTCATCTTTTTCCTCCTCTTATAACTTTCTGGTCAAAGGTCTAATATTAGGATATTTTTCACTGAACATCCTCATAAGGACTAATATTATACTTCTGATTTTTCAACCTTTGGATTTAAAAGAAATCAAATTGCTAATTTTTTAAGGTGTGAGATTCAGCAAGCCCTTAGTCTGTTCTCAATCGTACTACAGTGAGTCCTGTGGTTTAAAGAGTGTTACTCTAGCCTAGTTAAAGAGCAAGTAAAAGGAGAATGAATTCTTTTTTTGAGTTTTAATTTCTTTGAAGAATGTGGCATTACTTAGCTGTGCCTGTTCTGTCTGTTTCATGACTTATTTGACTCAAGAGAGCTAATCCACTTATTGCTCCTGGGTACTCCTCTTCAAGAGACAGTGAGGTACAGTTGCAGGACAATTTGCTCCAGGGTCTATTCTGTGCAGAGAGGACGGATGAAAATTTCACCAGGACTGTTCAGAAAGCTTTAAAGGAACACTTACAAGTCAAATGATTCCCAGTCAGTCTCTTACAGAGGTCATGCAACTTTCCAAAATGTTATTAGAATGACTCCCTAGAATGTTTTAAGGTTTCTGTGGTATTTTGAATATTTTTCTCATAAATAAAGATTAGACTGCCTTAATTATTGAAATATGGAGATAAGAAATTAAACTTTTAAAACTGAATTTCTTAGTTTGGATGATGAACCACAAAGCTCAAAAATTAAGAAAAAAAGGGTGTTTTTTATCTCAGATTACACTGAATAGGTTAAATAAACCCCCCAGTACTGTAAAATTTGCCTGTTAAAATATGATCACAGAGCATGTTTGGGGCTTGTTGTCATTCTGTTTGCTTTTTGGGTTTTTTTTTCTTTAATCTGTAATTTAGGCAACTAATAGGATGAGAAAAAAAGAAAAAAAAAAAAGGAAATCCTGAAAGACTTCACTAAAGGTTATACTAAATAAGTGCATATCTCTACTGTATCATCTTGTAAAAGTTCAGTAAGTACGTGTGCACTGTTAGAGTTTGAAATAGTACAAATATATTCCTTCTGTTGGCCTATGGAAATATACCTACTGGGGCTTTACTAGAACACTCTGAAAATTTCTGTTCAGGTTCAGTCATCTGTAGAGGGAGACAGTTTCTTACATAGAGAACTTGGTTTTATTATGGTCAAAGGATGAGGCTCAAAGGACCACTGGAAAGGTCACAAAGGCAGAACAGTGAAGAGAAGTTTTTGGTATTCAGGACATACATATTCATGGACTGGAGGGCATTTAAAAAAAAAAAAAAAGGTAAAAAGCCCCACTCTCTTGGAAGATGTGGGTGAGGTACTACACTCTTCCTATAGAAAGATTAGAATTTTCTGACCGAAAATTCTCACAACAATAAGGCCAGCCACAGAAGATGACAGAAGCACGGTGAGTACTCATTCCCTCAAAACCCCCCTGAAAAATTCCTAAAAGAGTCTTTGCTTGAGATGAACCTCAGTGCTTATAATGATTGAAGAATGATATTTTGCATGCATATAGAGTCTTCAAAAGGGGACGATCCAACATTTCAACAACAATTTGTATGCTATTTGTATCTATATATCTCTTCTACTAGAAATAATGGCCTCTTGGGATTACCCAGTAAAGTCACACTTTTAAAATGTATGAAAATCATTTTTCCCATATATTTTTTAAATGGATGAATGGTTGGTAGGTGGAAAATACCATCTGGAACCTACTAGCTGAGCAACTTCATAGGACAGATAGACCAATCATGATCTACAATTGAATCAAGATATTAATCACGTGCTTTTAATTGTTAGTTTCAATCCTTACATAGGTGCAATTGGGCTTTTTGTAATGTCTATAACACTCCAACCATGTAATAAGAAATCTTTGTACAAGGTATATTGCACTTACTGAAACAAATACAGAAATTGGCTTGCATAACTTAATGAAATGAAGACCACAATATGTATAATAAGATTTGCTGAAGCTTAAGAAGATGAAGTATTTCATCCGCCCAGGGCAGAATGCCCAGAGTAAGATAGCATGCAACAATGCATATCATAAAAATACCTAATACGGTGTCCAAGAACAAAACTCTGACTTTTTTTTATATTATTGAGTAGGAAAAAAATACAGAATATGACAAGATGATATATTCAGAGAAACAAAGATTATCATAGCCATAATCACAGTTGTTTATATTGACCATTTGGTTTTGTCAGCAAAGTAAATAGTACTGTTTTCCAGGATTTACTTGTAGTTGTACTAATACAGGTTAATAGCATAAAAACTATTCCCAAAAAACATTAACACAAGTGGGCCAACAATTACAAAAGCAGCATTTTTTTCCTGATGATTCCTCTTATGTAAATGCCTAAATTTTGATGTCATACTCTCGTGAGCTGAACTCAAACCCTCTTGCTACAGTTTTGGTTCAGACGCCTAGAAACCAGTTTTCATTGACATTTGAGATCCTACCTTGCTTTGGTCAGCTACTGGTCTTAAAGATCCTCTAAGTCCCCTGCCATATTTGTCAGGCCTGCGTGAATGACTTGGGTGACTAAAACATTTCACGTAGCAGCAGATCTGCATGTTCAAGCAACTAAATTGATTCTGCACCATTTTAAAGAGACTAACCCACTGGGTACTTTTTACAGAAGTTATGCCCCAAGAATATTTGAAAATGTAAAAAAAGAGTACCAGTATTAAAAGGTTTTAAATGTAACAGTAAGTTATTATTTGCAAATAAGAATACAAATGTCAGCTATGGGAGCTCTCTACATTTAATGAAAAATGGGAAGGAATATTTACTTCCACTTAATTGCAGAGCATATCTGGTCCACAACACAGATAAGTGAACTACAGAAAAGACATGGTTTTAAGATTTTCATTCATTTTTATTCATCTATAAAGACAATACCGCAATAAATCTGTAATACTGAAGTAATTATCAGTTAATCTTGAGTTCCTCTAAATTCTGAACTACTTCCCCAAAATATATTTACATGCTGAAACTGAAATGCTTTTGAATTGTTTTCCAGCTTTTAGTTTAATTTATCCTTTGACCTTTCCCCTCTAAGTCAGCTACAAATCAGACACTAAAATCCAGGCTGGCTGCACCAGCTTTTCTCAATGGCAAAAAAAAAACTCAACAAGAACCACTCATTTTATCAGACTAGGAGTTGTAACACTTAGAGTTCTCAAGGTAGCAGAGGTGAATTGCATCATAAGTGAAAATTAGGGAATTGCAGCTCTTGAGTTATTTGCAAGTTTTGAAGACAAGAAGAAACATTATTTTGGAAAGGTAATTTCAGTGACCAAATGTTGTATACACATCTTTCAGAATGTTTCAAAAGGTGTTTTGGGTATTGTTTGTTTTTTTTTTTGTTTAGGTTTGTTTGGGTTTTGGGGTTATTTAATAATGCAAATAAGAAATGAAAATATTTTGTATTTTTAGGCTCTGAAATTTAAGATCCAAGACAGAACCTAAGGGGCAACTTATGATGAACAAAATTATGAAAAGGTATTTTTTTAGAATTATAATTCTGGATAAAACTCATCAGGACCAAAAAAAAATTAAAATTCCCAACTTCTTATTTTCATCCCACCATTTCTCTTTTAAAAAAACAGATATTTTTTTCAAATGCTTAAATATACTATTGAGAAATTGAAGATTGATAAGCAGATTATCAAAATATTTTATATTTGATAAAGCAGATTATCAAGTATTTTTGTATGATGAATACTATATATGGAAATATTTAGTAAAATGCATATACACAGGTAAGGATTCTTGCTTTGGAAAAGAGAGCTTTACAGATCTACCTGTAAATTCTAATTTGATTTCTTCAACTCTGTGGAATGTCAGACTGCTTTTACCTCAAATATGGAAACAGAAATTATTTCCCCACGTATAGAGATTCTAGAAACCTGAAAAATGTTGATTTTTTTAAACTTATTTAAGATCAATTTATCAATTATATGTATAAATTTCAATGTATAAATTAACAAATATCTCAAAGCTACATTAAAATCAATCTAAATGATAAAGGTCTTATTTTAATAAAATGAAGTTCATGATAATTAAGTTTTATATTTGAGGTCAACATAAACATTCACTTGAAAGAACATACCTTATATGTAAAGGGAAATGGAATTTTTATAATGTGTCCTTCAGTACGAAACACTCTTCATTTTCATGTAATGAAATCCATCATTACACACAAAAAAGATAACCACATTCCCTACGAAATTTTGAAAGTCATTCTCAGGCACTTTCCAGCTCCAATATTACAATATCTCCTTCTTTGTCAGCACCACATTAAGACCAAAAATAATCTCTCAGGATTTCCCAATCCAATAAAGGCTTCATTATCGTGCATCTGCATTAAGTGCAGCAGCCAAGCCTGCTCAG
This sequence comes from Corvus cornix cornix, assembly GCF_000738735.6. Taxonomy (NCBI): domain Eukaryota; kingdom Metazoa; phylum Chordata; class Aves; order Passeriformes; family Corvidae; genus Corvus; species Corvus cornix. Next base: position 8,913,067 of record NC_047057.1, on the reverse strand, counting down.
CTAATATTTTTATTTAAAATTAATGTTTTATGTAAACACTAACATTAATAATTGCTTTATGAAGTAAATATTCTAAAATGTTATAAAAATAAAGCCTGGTAGGCATTAGATATTTCCTTTGAATCCAATAGTATTGAGTCAGCTCCATACTTTGTATTTTTTATTTGAAAAGCAATGAACACCAGAAGACAGATACTATTATATATTATTCATTGTTATCTAACTATTTAATTACTTTAAATAAACAGGTAAGACACCATTCTCATTTGAACTGAAGACTCATTACATTGGTGTTCTGTGTAAAGGGCCCCAGAGAAAATTAAGGTCAGGATTTTATTCTACAATACAAGGAAAGCATAGACTAATTTTTCATAGCAAATGAAGTAGGCATATCCTTCCTACAAACATGGGGAACCACTGTAGAGCTGTTTGTATTTCTTTTTACCTTCTGAATCGGTTACTCCCACTCCCGACTGCTTTACTGGTTCTTGTCCATTCTGGCTCATCTTCCCTCTGTTAAAAGATATGGTGGTTGTCATCAATAAAAGCATATAGAGATGGGAGCTAAAACAATGATACACTTAAGCCAACGAGGCTTGGTTCTTTTAAGAATATTATCTTTTTGTCTTTTGAAGGCAGCTGCAATCACATCTTGCTAAGCCTGTACATTCTTACAGATTGGGTCCATCAGGTTCTGTCTGCTCCCTGCCCCACAACAGTCTGGGGCTACATATCTTCTCATTTTATCTTCTTACAGTCAACAGTCAAATATAAAATAAGCAGTCACAAAAATTGATATTTGGTCTACAACACCATTACTTCAAAGGTAAGACATATTTGTGGTTGTTCTTAAATGATTGCTTTACTTTACAGTTTTGATTTAGCATAAGAAACAATTCTGAAGACTTACATTAATCTTAAAGTGAGTGAAATAAACCATGCTCTGGATTTCCCTATTTTCCTGCATTTTATGTAGAAAGAACCTGCATCAGAATCTTGATGTCTATTTTTAGGCAATGAAAGTTAGGTAAAATATAAGCTATTCTTAAACATACTTGTTGCAAGCTCTAAGACATGATTACAGTCATTCTCAAACATTTGTGCTTCTAGTTTTCTTTTTCCCTTAGGACTCTGAATGCTGTGATTGAGACTATAAGGCATTATCTTCAGTTGCATGTGATTCCTTGGGGCTTAAAGGGTCATGACTGTTCTTTGCTATTTGTGAGCCAGCTTCATGTCGGAAGTTGTTTAAATTCATAGGGAACTAAAAAATTAGTATAAAATCACAGTTTTTAAAGTGATTTTTTATTCAGTTTTAACTGAAAGCTATTATTTTCTTCTTCTGTAGGTAATGCTTCATAAATCATGACAAATATGATGCAAGAATTATTTGTCCCAAGGGTTGTATTCCTTATACATCGTTCAATTGCTTTTCACCTTTGCATTCAAAATAAATTTAATTTTACAGACATTGTACTGCTATAAAGGGTTACACAGGACAAAAGCATAGAGAATCTGGTCTCTATCAGAGATAAGAACATGAGTAGCTTTCAGGGATATTACAACTGGATAATAAGAGTATTTTAAAAAAATCCAGAATAGAAAGACTTTACGAGATATATTCAGATGTGTGTAACTGTATATAATTATTAATTTCCCTTGATAGTTATAGCTATTTAATACTGGCAAATATTCTAATTAGTTACCTCATCAAACAATTCCCACGGTGTCACTATTTAATTATTTTATTTTGCTTCAAGACTAATTGTTCCTGTGGTTAAAAACACTTAGATTAAAATAAAGAGTTTAAAATTCAGCATAACCAACAATTTCTATTCATAGACCAGAAACTTAGTCTAAACACGGCGCTTATAACCAAAAAGGTTTTTAAATGCCAAGATACCTAAAAATATTTGGCCTACTTGATACTTCACACCCAAATTGTGATGAGCTGTTGTCTTATAGATGTGCTGAATTACAGTACAAGGTCAGAGTCCCTGACGTCATTATCAAGCCAGTGTGAAAGCAAATCTTGAGTAATATTTCAATCATACGTATATTCAGATAATTAAGACTTTTTATACAGAATTCAAAATGGAAACAGTTATCTATTTTAAACATCATCTCCATGAATGATCTGATTGTAAACAGTTGTTTTGTTATTCATTTTCATTATATTACTATGTAAAACCCTGGAGACTAACATGAAAAATGAAGCAGGTCCTGTCTGTATAAATTTCCTGTGTAATTTTAAAGACTCTGTCTAACATCAGCATATAAATAATTTACTTTAAAATGCCATAATAAAAAAAAAAAAATAGTGTAGGATAAAAAAATAAGAGACCTGGATATATTTTATTTAATTAAATATGATTAATGAAAACAAATTGCTATAAGTGAAAATCTGAAGCTGTGGATACTTCCTCCTGCTTTTCAGTGGAAGTGGGGCTGATTTCAGGCTTAAGAGACCAATGAGTCTGTCAGCCAAATAGCAAGTAACTGTAGATACTGTCACAGTGCCAGTCAATACATAGAAAATTATGTTATTTAGACTCAAATTTGGCATATTTGAGCTGAAAATTTCTGTTGAGAGCTCCGTCTTGTGTTTCTCTGCACAAAGATTTTAGGCATCTTTACTTTTCTCACTAGGAATGACAGCCCAGTATTTTTCTTTTGAGGTTGTCAGAGACTATTAAAGATCATCTTTTTTTCCCCCTTTTAGCCTAGAGAAACATGAGTGAAAAGTCCAATGAAAATCAAACAATTGGCACCCTATAGCCTGAGCTCACGTAATCCTCCTAGAGTCTGAAGGTGAGGTTGAAGTCTTAGATTTATCTCTATTTTCCCTTTAGTTACTAACAAGCTGTAGACAGATACCATTTGGCTTTATTTTTGAAAATGATAAATACTCAGAAATATCACAGTTCTAGAGAATTTTTACTTCAAGTTTTTCTAGGAAGCTTAAGTCTTTTGTGACTAATAGTTCACCACTTCAAGGGAAAAGCAAAAAACTTTTGTTCCAGAGAAAAATATTGAATGACCCTTGCAGACAATGAATGAACAATGACCACCAAATAATATTTTGAGAACAATCAATCTATAATTTTTTTTTTTGGCCAGAATCATTAACCTGATCAGAAGTCACTTCCTCCTATCAGGGAATATAAATGCAATTGCTAAGTGACAGTGCATGCTGACAGAGTTGAGGGGAAAAAATCCTGGAAAAACTTTTCTCTGTGGAGTACTTAACTGGGTAAGAGATTTTGAAAGTTAAATAATTTTAAAGGATCATTACACTGATAGTAGATGGATAATTCCTACAGGAACTCTGTACCAAAAAGCTTTTTCCAGACAAGAACTGAGAAATTCTACTGAAACTCCTAAAACTTGGGAGAAGTTGGGCTATATCCAGAGTATGAATTCCACTCGCACTGGTAACACCTCTTCATAGAAGGAGGAAAATCTGCAAACTCAAACTAAACTTTCTCAATCCTACAATAGTTGTACTTTTAAAACATAAGTCAAGTCCATCTCTACACACTTTCATCAAAGGCTGAGACTAGCACATCTCTTGTGTGACAAGAAGAAATTCATGAGGTTAAGACAGAGGTTTGGTTGGTTATTAACAATTCAATGTTCAACAAAGCAGAATAAAAGGATGAACTCTAGGGAATTCTCCCCACTTAGCTGCTCTTCTACTGCATAACTCAAGTCTGCAGAGGACAGTACAGAAAATGACTGACAAGTGAAAGTGCTATAAATTGTGGATGGAGGATACAGTATATTAAAGGAAAAGCCTTACATTCTCGGGATGGGAAACAGATTATTCTCTCCTGTGGCACTGCTGCTGCCTTCGCTATCCATGCTGTATCCACTGCCAAAACTACTGGCTGATGAGCCAGTGGAGACAGAACTTTCTGCAGGTCGGTGATTAGTAGACCTTGCTGTACAGGGCAGGAACAGTGGGTTACTAAAACACTTGTAACATATCTGTACCACTGACATTAAGAAAAAATGTAATTTATCAAAATCACATGCTGCAAACACTTTCACTTTTATATTTTACATTCAAATACTGCTTTATCATCTTTTGCAGATGAGATTTTTTTTTCATATAGAATAAGGTGTTCTAAACCAAATAGTACACCACCATATTGTTTTCTCCAGTCATGTTAATAGTTCAAATTAACAGCCTGAAGAAAAAAAAAAAAAAAAGGGATAGAATGATTAACACTGCTTTTCTGATTAACGTGACAGAAAACCAGTTATTCATCTGAAACATTTCATATGATAATCTTGTAAAAATGAAAGCCCCAGTGGGCCTTCCTCACATTCCTTGTGAAATGTTCTTTGCATTTGGTGATTTTGAGGAGTTTGCACAGATGTGTAAGCACACAATCTATAGTCACAGAGAATAGATCCCCACCCCTCTTCAGACATAACACAGCTATGCATTATATTTCTCAACTGCTCCTACCCAGCTGGATCTCTCTTACTACATGCATAGAATTTTAATGAACATATTTTGATGGGAGATGCCTTAATCTAATTTAAGACCATTTGGTGTTAGTAGAGCATACGTTAGTTTCACTTCAGGTTGCCTTATTTTGTGTTTTGGACATTACTGCACTACATGAACAAATCATCCAGTATTTGGCATTTAGCAAGTTGAGAAATATAAACGAAAAAGGACACGGTGAAATTACACATAGCAATTAATACAGGAACAATAGAGTAACTATTCTCATATTGAATAACACAATTGTCTGGGGATATTAATACAGATTTGGGGATTTTCTTGCTAAATGTCCTTGAATACATCTGCTGTTGTCATGTTCCATCTACTTCAACCTACTGAGCGTATACACTGAAGCTAGAAAATATTGTTTTGCAAAGTTATTTTTTTGTGAAGACTTAATGAGGTTTTATGTTATTTTGCTGAACAGTGAAACTTCTACGTAGGCAGTTAAAAGCGATTCTTCCTTAAAAAATAAATTAGTCAAGTATCTAACTGGAAATTTAATAAGAGCCAGAGCCCCAACAGTGTCTTACTTTAAAGTGGCAATCAATTTTTTTTATGCATGACTAACTGAATAATATTTTTAGTGAAGACTGTTGCATGCTGCCTGACATGGGACCAGGAAGCTGAGTGTAACTCCTCAAACGTAATGAAAAAGCAGGTGAGTAATTGGAACTAGAAGCAATGAACAAAGCAATTCTTGTATCATCAGTCCTTGGGCAAATTTTGAGCTAAGACAGACCTCTTACTCTCCCAAGTGATTCTTCACTGGTAAACCAAACTGTCACATAATTTTTTAATCTTTACAACTCTATTAGTCTCCTTTGTTCCACTATTGCCCACAGCCAGAAGTGTAATCTGTCAGTCTACGTTGTTTTCAGATCAAATTATTCTTTAACTCTATACCATTATTTTATACAACAATCATAGGCTGCCTTCTTGGATGTAAATAAATTTTAAAGTCATAATGTTATTAGCAGATACTCTCAGTATCTCACCTGGAGGAAAGACACCCATGTTTTTCCAGAGACAGCCATCTGGGGTGTCTGTGTGCAGTGGTGGTTCTATCCCTTTCAGCTGGTGGTACTGTGAGTGAATTCCTATGCCTGTGCTGACATGTCAGCAAAATGCTGCTGAGAAACGCTGGGCAAGAGTGAGATTTCAGAGATGAGAGATCTATCTCTCCATTATAGGGTATTATTGCCAGTTGACCTGTATTCAACAGCCTGAATTGTGTCTCTCATGTCTGTCCCAAGCTAATTCATAGCCTCAGTTCTCATGTTTACATGACCTGTATGTCTCCCAGTGTTTTCTGTTTGGAATTCTGAGGGTTCCTTTAGGTTGGGTCATTTTGTTGGCTTTTTTTTTTTCTTTTTTTTGCCATGGTGTGAAAAATGCCTCACAGGTGAGTACAAATGGGAGATCAACAGATCTGCAAAACCCACAGAAGCCAACACAGTATTGTGCCAGCATAGAAAAACATCTTCAGTCCTTCCCTTAGGCAGGATATTGCTTAGTGTAGCATATATCTCCACCATAACATATGTGGCCTGAACGGATCTTTCATATCTGGGCTTTGTTTTTATTGACTTTGCTGTAAAAGATAGTGTCTGAAGTAATTTCTTGTACCTTTACTGGTGGATTTCTAAAACCAGTAAGAACCTAGAATTTAGTTCAATCCAGAAAATTTGAGTTAAGCTTTTGGAAATGGATTCATCTATTTATAATCAACCCATAGCTGTTTCTTTTGAAACAGCTGTATCCTGATTACACATTCAGTATGCTGTATTTTTAGTTTTTCTACTGTTTTCACTAATTCACATCATTTTCCATATTGATGTTTTTTTCCATAAGATCACTTGGTGAATTGTTACAATGGATCCAAGTTTAGATTCACGACTGGATTTTGAAAATTCTAAAGTTTAATGTTATTATTTTTTTTCCTGTCTGCTCTATGAAAGTAATGAACCACAGTGTCAGTTTGTGACACGAAATGAAATCCACAAATAGATTTACAGCTGGTTTCGTGACAAATTCAGAATCTGGATACAGAGATCATCTCATAACTTGTGAGACACCCACATTTTCTACATGTCTGTATTTTTACAGATACATCCAGACCTCTAAGTTTCTGCTGGTTATGTAGGAAACTTGGAAGTTCTGGTGATGTGGCAATGTTTGCTGCCAGACGATATTTTCCCTGAGAGTTAGTATAACTGTGGCTATATTTCTACTCTATGTGGAAAGATAGAACTTTTTCCATGCTCGTATGTTCAAGCAACTGGTCTGCACAGTCTCTTGCAGTCTTGCCCTTTTTCTTGGAATACATGCAAACATTGTCTTAGAAACTTTAACAAGAAAGTCAGAGTTCACTGTGATGCTCCTCTAGTCTTACCAGTCTACATATGGTCTGTGAAGTCCTGAAAGTGTCAGAACAATTTCCACCTTGCTTGGTCAGTTGGGTTCATATTCACATAAGGACAAGAAACTATTTCATTATATTTTGTTTTAATTTTACTTTTAATTATGGTATTAGGGCGGGTTAATTCTGAGTTACAGAGATTCTGCTTACAGGTCCCTATGCTAGAAAATGCTTTAGTCCCCAGGTTTTGACATCAAAGTTCTGGCAGGAGGTGCTTTGGTCTGTAGAATTGGAACAGTTTTGTATGGACTCACTTGGGTCCAAAGATTGGATATTCTCATCTGGTATTACACAGGTGTAGTCTTGCTTTACTGAAATCTACAATGTGTATCTGAATAGGAACTCAGGTGAAGGCAATTTCCATCATTGTAATTTTCCGTATCCAGAGTATGGAAGAGCTATGTTTCATTGCTTCCTTGCCCTTTGTTTTCTCAAATTATTAAATTATTTCCTGGATCTTAAGCAACCCACCCTCCCATTCCCCACCCCCCCCAAAAAGAAAAAAAAGAACCCAACCAACCCATTAAGCAACTTTTAGAAACTCCTAGAAAGCTTAGAAAACTTTTAAAATACTTGTAGGCGAGGTCTTGCTATCAATTATGTATGATTCTTAAAGCCTTACATTTTTAGAGAAAAGGCTCCTCAGGCCTCAGCAGATGGACAAGACAAAGCTCAGCTGAAGGTCATTACCCACCTTCATTTGGCCTGTCTCTGGGAGAAAGCAAATATCCCTTCACCCCCTCCAGCCCTTTTTCTGTAAACTCTTTGCACAATTTATCAGGTGCTTGGCACTTTTTAAGGACTGCAGTATCAATGATGTCTGGGCTGCCCAGCCATCAAACTATGAAGAATAGAAATAGGAAGTGAAAATTTAAAATTCTAATATGAGCTGCTTTCTCTGAAATAGGGCACAGATTTCCCTATTACACAAAGCTATTGTTGTGGTTTGATTTCATTTTCATCTGTTAATCCTATTTTAGCTGGTAGTTCCCTTGATGAGATGAAATGTTCTCTACTTGGAATGGGTGTTAATGGGTACATATGTCACATTTAGTAGTTTGAAATGTGGTGTTAATGCTGCCTCTGAGTGATTCTGTTAAACTGCCTGTTTTACAGGCTCTGGCATGAGCAAACATTTCTGTTCAACCATTCTAGTAAATAATATATAAATGGGTTGGAAAAGTTCTCAACTGCTTACAGTAATTATTTCAGATTCCAAGAAAGTGGATGATAATGTTATACCTGGTGTGGGACCAGGGTTTCCCAAGAAAAAATTATAATGGTTAGATAGATGCCATTTGTACTCTGTACTGTTTACAGGAAGAAGAAAAAAATTCAACAGGATGATGTTTGAACATGTATTCCCTTATGCCTTCTTGGAAAATTGTTGTTTCAAGAAAATGAAGGTTAGCACCCACTTTTTAGGGCCATCTTTTTATATCTATTTTTTAAAACTATTGTTAGTATGGCAAAAATGTGGTCTTTCTTATGCTTTGGCTTATGGACCCAGTTAGAAAATAAACTTTTAGAACCAAGGAAAACATGTAAGTCACATCTTAATATGAAGAAAATATCATATTAAAATCAATAAGAGAGGAAAGCATGGAAGGCATATGATTTCACTTTATCTTTTGGAAAAGTCTGTTTTCAACAGACAACAGAGAAGCTTTTTAAAACCTAATATAAGGAAGATACATCATTCACACAAGACCTACAACCAGGAACTGCTAAATCAGTCAGCAGCAAAATGGAAACAATCCAGGATTCTCAGCCACTCCAGCCATTCTTTTACAGTGAATGGACTTTTTTTTAAGACATAAATTTGAAAAAGTGGACTATGCAGTTCTATGGTTCATATGGAGAAAAGAACAGACTCAACAAGCACTTTCTCCTGGTGAATATATTGTAGATGTTCCCCTTTTCCAGTTTCCATCTAGAAGCAGAAATACACTGTCAAAACACATTGGGAATGATGGTTCTGTTTGTGAACTAAACAGGAGGAGGGAAAAACACCTTCAAGTATGGACTCAGGATTACGTTTCCAGAATTGGCCTCTAATTACTTGAAAAAAATTGTTCTTTAGAAGTGTCAGTCTTCTGAGAAAATCTGGGTGACAAAAAAGGCTGAAAGCATCATGCTGAATTTTCTAAAAGAGATGCAAGCCCATGGGAGAAGGTGAAAACACCAATCTGCTGTGGGTAATTTTCTGATGACCAACAGACTGGGCATCTCATACACAGTGTCTTTTGGCAGAAGCTTGGCTACCCTTCACTCTCAGTAGCCTTTCACTTGAAACACTCTCTAGTGTTTCAAGTGCTCTAACCTCAAACTGCCCCAAATGCCAGTTTCCCTGGTTTTTATGAAGTGTTTCCTAGCACTAAAAGCAAGGGCTGCTCCAGCTTGCTCTGTAGGGCTCTGCAGGGTAAAACTGTTGTTGGGACCGCTTGTTGCATCCTTTGTGAACTGGCAACAGAATGGGGATGCAGAAACAACTGGTGATCAAACACATCTACCTCAGGTCAGCTCAGATAGTTTATTTTCCTAAGGCTGCCTCATACTGAACAGGACTTTAAGCCATGGTCTCACCCATTTCAGCCACATCTGTATATTAGACACAGATTTGACCACACACTGAGCAGGGATATTTTGTGAAATTTCAACACAACCCTTTACAGAGAAATTTACTGTTTGATCTGAGTAACAGAAAAAACCCACACTTCTTAAACTATTCTGAAGTATTTCTTTAACCCTCAAAGCAATTCTGATGAAACAATTTTCCATGCACTCTGTAGGGTTAGTCTACCCTACAGAATTTTGAAATAAGACTTTTGAAATAAGAGTTATCAAATGAAGAATCTGAGCAATTTCCTGAAATTATATGTCAGCTTAAAATGGTGGAAGAGTAAATAGCAAGAATAGCCAAAGCAAAATGGGCCAGCTATTAGATTGAAACAAGGCTGAAAAGACAGCCTCAGATTACTGCTATCTGCAGAGAGTGGGGACGAACTGTTCTTGTTTTGATAATGATCCTTGGAAATGGGTTATTTGTAGCAACATGAAAGCCCATTTAACTTGGAAATTAAGAAACTAGTGACATGAGTCATTAAGCAGCTTTGGGCTGTAAATTATTTAAGTGTGAAGGGAATATCCTAAAATAATGTAGGAAATTAAAACATGGCATCGGCTATTAAATGTGTGAAAATGGATATAGACCAAGAGTGATAGCAAATAAGCAGGTGTTTGAAACCACAATCACATCCAATTCAGAAGATTTATAAAACCTAGGAATCAATTTCCTTTCACTCCATTGTTGCTAAAGCCAGCAAATAGAACTTAGTGATAAGGAAAACTCACGTCAATTTTAATTTCTTGCAGCTAAATGGCTAGAAATTACACAGTGCTGGCTCAGACCTGTGTCATGGGTTCTACAGTGATGATAATGTCTTGAGGCATGCATCACATCACATTTCTGTGTAGCTTTAACGTGTTATGCTGACTCTTAAGTGAATTTTTGTCAAAGTTGTATGTTCAAGGCAGTTATAAGCAGGTGTGCTGCCTTTTAAACTAAAGTTATTTAAACAGGCATTCTTTAAGACATTTAAATTGATAGGCTTAATTGAGGTCAATTCTGAAAACGCTGATGTACAGTCTTGCTATTGTAGGTATTCTAGATAACAGTATCAGCTCTGAGAGTAGATCTCCCCTGATCAGTACTAAATCACTTGATGTACAACTGTTTGGAACATAGTTTCATCTTAGGATATCCCAGAAAAGCTGTTGTGTCATGATGGAAGATGTGTAACATAAAAGACGAAATGTTCTCTGTGAGATCCTGTGGTGCTGCATTTTCCCCTCTCCTCCTCCCCCTGCCCCCCCTTCCCCTGCCATTTTCAGGGACAAAAATAAATAATACAACATATATGTGTTAGAGGAGGTTTTAAGGAAATGTGATTTTAAATTGCTAGAGGTTTGAGCTTGAAAAAACCTATCCATTATTGAAAAATAGACAGAAATTGCTGTAGAATTATTATGTTGGAATTACCTTAAATTAACAGGTATGTTTGGATCTTTAACTGAAACACATGACAATTTCTCTAGATCTTTAATATGATCTATGCTAACTAATTCAGGTCAGGAGTATAACAGTGTTTTTATCTTGGCAGGTTGCTTGTTTGTTTGTTTGGTTTAATGTGAGCCAAATAGAAGAGGAGTTGCATATGGCAGCCATCAACATGATACACAAGCAATAGCATATTGACATGTAGCTTCTCTTTTATGTGTGTCTGTTGGAAAGAATAAAAAATGTAGAGGGCTACAATGATGTTGAGACTTAAATTCACTTAGTGAGCTATTTATTACTTAAATATTAATTTACTGTTCTTCAAAGATCCTAGGAAGAATCAAAATAAATTTTTAGAATTTTTCTTATTAGGTCACAAAATAATGTTGTTGTTTTGGATATTCTAATGTAGTAAAGGAATTGATTTTTCATTGTACAATCAGTGTCCTTTTCAGGGAAAAACTGGCATGTTTTTCTCTGTAAATAGGGACAAGCCCATCAAATATTATACATTAAGCTACATCCATGTAGAGAGCACAGGTCCCTATAAAACTATATCACTTAAAAATGAGCAGTTATGTAGATAAACCATGACTACATGATGAACAGTATCTTTTATTTTTTTGCTCTGAACTTATTTCCCTGAAAGCTACAATTTCTATTCTAGCGAGGCAGAGGTGGTGCACCTTTCTGCTTAACACAGATGCTGAAGTCTTTTTCCATTCCTTGTCTTTCTTATTCACTTTATTGGAAGGTATTAAAACTAAAGCATGTTGTTTGTTCCTTTAAAACTATAAACTAGGTTTGAAGAGACTTTTTGTAGAAAATCGGTAAAAATTATATTGCAAATACACCTACTCTTTTATATTCATATATCCAGAGAACTGGCGATAATCATTGGAACATCTCCAACTTTTCAAGTATCTGAAGAACTCTAAAATAATTTATTATATTTTAAACATAAGTGACCTACCAACAAAATTCCATATAATGAGAAGATCCTTCTGTAGGATAAATTACTGACTGAAAAGGTGGTGGACTGATTCACACTGTGTCTAAAACTGACTCATCTGGTGGATAAACTCTAATACACAGATTTATGTTGAAAGGAATGTGTTTAATTTTATGTGAATGTGTAATGATTCATATATTGCACAAAACCTAAATCAAATTAACTCAAGCCTAAGCACTGCTCTCTTCCTCTGACTTGGATCCCTTGCAACTTCTGGCTTCAAAGAGTTGGCTCTGAAATGTTATTGTTCCTTTCTGAGGGATGTGATGGGAATGTGTAGTATGCAATTGGTTTCTCTGCAGATCACACTCTTATCTCTCACGGGCAATGACAAAATTACACTTCAGGGTTTATTTTTAATTAACTGCTGTAGCTGAATGTTGGATTTTACAAAGGTTCTGAACAAAAACCAATGGTTTTTTGTTGCATCTTCACCTTAATTTTAAAGCAGGTTGATTAAAATACATTTTTTACTCTTTGAAAGGAATACAGAAAGAGTTCAGTTCAATAAAAACCTGATGAAAGACCTTTGCATTCACAAAATATGCTATTTATACTATAGGTGCTGGTTTTGTTTATGATTTCCTTGTTACTTCTCAACTGACACATAACTAATACCTGACAAAATACATCCAATAGAAAAGATCCTAGAAATCAGAAGTAGAGAAGGATTTCTTTAAGACATTCTGAGAATGACTTAGGGTTCCTGTCTTGTTCAGTTTGTTGTTTTTTCAAGAGCCAATTCAATTCAAGAGAAAAAAGCTATTGAGAGAGTAGATTAAAGGAGGGCACTCTTTCTGAGGGTCATCTTAGGCACAGAAGGACTTCACAGCATAGAATCATTTCTATCACCATTGTGTGCTTGGGCTGAAAAAAACCCAAACAGCTCCTCTAAAAGGTGCTGTTCTTTAATAAATGCACAGAGAAATAGCCATGGTAAAAACATAATGTTGTGGATTATCTGTATTGGCTTCCTTAGTAAAGGGCTTTGAGACTTAGTGACAAAAACTAACTTGCCAAGATGACTTTTCAAGTTACTAAAACCAGTTCCTGATGGGTTCTTTTGCTTGGTAACAATAAGAAATGGAGGTGGGTACCACAAGCATGCATCATCTCTTTAGGAATGGACTTGGAAACTGATGATGCTCTAATATTCATTGTTCACAATAGTCTCAATTTTTAGGATTTTTAAAATGCAGGGGAAACGTCTCCTTCCTTTATCATCTCTTCATTCCAGAAAGAAGCCCTTAAGTTAAAAGCTGTTTTGAGTATGTTTAGGGTTTTTTTTCCATTAGAGGTCACAGACTCATCTCATTTTACTTTCATCTTCCACAGAACTGTGGAAGTGAAATCATCTTGCTTTTTATTCCTGCTGAAAGTCATGAGAGTCATTAACCTCAGAATGCTAACTACTGGCCCACCTCATGAATAAATTTGGACAAACTAGCTTTGGTACAATAAGGAGAAGCCAAAACATCTCACAGGTCTGAAACCATACTTGCAAACATTGTGTAGGTGACCATGCATTGTGTTTATCTGTCAGAAGTAAAAGGACAAAATTAACACATCTCTTCATAGTAATTCTAACCTTTTTGATATATTAGTGTGGATTCTCATTATTATAATGTGGACTCTTATTCCCATAACTCTCTATGATGACTCCCATATTGCTGAGCCAAGTACGTATCAATACACATCCTTTTTGCAATTTTAAAAGTAAAGAAGATAGAATAAAAGTTTGGTGGCACAGGTACTTAAAGCCAACAGGCTCACTATTTCCTCATTATAAAAGTGTATCTGAACCTTAATTCAACCTTATATCACAAGTAAAATGTTTTGCATTACCTGTCTATGTGAAAAGGCATCACCATAGGGCTACGAGTCTTTGTGATAAAACTCTACAGGCATGACACCTCAAAAGATCATAAGAGTTATTTAGCTTTGAATGGTCTACACCCCAGGAGTAGTATGCAGCTTTCAGACATGATGTCTGAGCTTGTACCATGACATTCCCTGGTTATGCCTGAACTGAGGTCTGGAGTTGAGCTGTAGAGTAAGGCAATGTGTATATGTGTGTGTGTGTGTGTGTGTGTATGCACACGTGTGTAAATACATGAATTTATGGAAGAATTCTGAAGGCTCTCCTAAGAAAAATCTTGTCATTTCTAAATATAATGTTTAAATATACCTGTTACTTTTGCCCTGGTAATTAGTTGTTTTAACATCACAATAGTTGTCTGAATGACTTGTTGACTTTAGGGTATATTGTCTGAAGTATCATTCCCTCCTTCTCTCCTGCAGCCCTCTCAGCCAGCTTGTATTGTCCAATGTGTGCAATGGTGTTGACAGAAAAACCTTCAATGAATCTTGAGATCTTAGGAAGGGATTACAGCACAAGAGAACATCTGGGAATTCAGTCAGTACATTTATTTGGATTATCCCTCAGATTCCATGGAAAGAAACAAGATGCTCCAGAAATCAAAAGAACAGTGGCAATTTGAACTGATTGAGATTCTGGCTCTTTATTTGTGATGAGGGAATAAATTGGTGATATGTGGTATTACAGGTGCCTACAAGTAGAAAATAATTTTTAAAGATGCCGATAGGAAAATTATCAAGAGATTGAGCTATACATGGATCAAAACTCCTTTCCTTTCCACTGGTGGTTTGAAAAATTATCTATGCTAATGACTGTTGACATGATAACTACATTGGAAGAGGAAACAGGAATTGCTACTGTCCCAATTACATTTTCAGAAACAAAAATGTGCAGTTTTACTCACAGTACAAGAAATGTCCAATCATGCTTAAGCAGACCAGCTTGGATGCATGCTTTTTATTAGGCAACAACATGAGCAAAGCTATACTATTTTTCAACAGAAGTCTTAAGTACTCCAGTGGAATGAAAGTGCACACATTTGTTGTTTCATAACGCTTATTAGCACAGTTTTTCATTATAGATTTATGCGCTGATAGGTGGAAAAATCAAGCAGAGTTCTTGATTCATGTTAACATTTACAGCACTTAATGGAGGGGTAAAATAAATAATTAAATGTTGCAATGAATTAGTTGACATGGCAAGAAGTATTTGGGATGTAGTTGGTTTCTTAACCATGTCTTTCTGCTCACCTCCTTCAGGATTGACTGGTCCATCAGACATCACTTTCCTGAGGGCTAGTTGGCTTTGGTCTTTGTTGTCATTGGCTGGTGGAGGCAGATTGTCAGACTGAGTTCTTTGAATAGGGAGGACTCCTGCTATGCTGTGTCTGTGCTGCTTCCTGGCATGATTAGACTGACCGCTTTTATGTGCTGCTGTGGCAGTGTGGGTGAAATGGAAACCCAGAGTATGTATCCTCAGATGGAACCAGCTTAAATGTTATTCATGCAAACAGAAGTGGTTTTTTTTCTGTATTTAAGTAGTGTTTTCAAACACCAAAGAGACACCACATGCACAGCATTAAAGAGTATTAAAACTGGCTGTTTCTTTAATGATGGTGAAGACAAGGGAAATAATTTTCCCCCAGTTTTGCATTATACCATGGTGAGTTTATGGCATATCAACAAATCCTAAAGACAAACACAATGACTCCACAGTCAGAGAGATTTAATTTGCCATCAGCTAAACCCTCAGCTAGCAATTAGATACTGAAGTATGCTCTGGAGAGTAATCCTTTTGAATGGAATAGTTTTAATTCATAAACCTATTTGAAGTTGTCAGATGAAATCTATCTTGACCTTTAATCAATCCAAGGCAAAAAATTACTCAAAAAATTGAACTGTGACACCTGACTTAGCTCTCAACTCCCTTTGAGTTTGCTAACTTGACAACATTGTCGAAATTTGTTACTGGCTTTGTGTGTTTAATGGTTTTGCACTTACTTTGTTTAATGTTTTTGCTGTATTTCTGTTCTGCTCATCACTAACACAATCTTATCTGAGATACAAAGAAGGTTGCCTTATATTTCCTTTCCAAAAAAAAATAAAATAGATATTTACAGTCATGTTTCAAAAATAGAAATCTCAGCCATGCAGTTAAAAAAGAGTTTCTTTAACTTCAAATCTTCTTTTTTGTGTATAGTACTGTCCTTCATGATTACCACTTATAGATATATCCTGTTATTAATGTGGTCTCAGTCTTGTGTGCAATTTGAAGAGCTGGCAGTTGCATCTCTGCAGGTTTTGATTATTTCATTGGTAGGTATTTAGTGACATCAAAACACAATGGACTTCTCTGTGAGTCATGCACAACTATGGAACATCATGGACCATGAGTGAAGGGACTGATGGAGAAACAGCCAGTTTCACTGCAGTCTTTACAAATTAAAATAAATAAATAAATAAAAGACTTCTAAATACAAGAGTATATTGTAATTATATGTATTCACACACAGGCACACAAAGAAAGACATTGAACAGAGTGAGCACAGTGTGCCAAGAACAGAAAAAAATAAATAGCCAAAAAGGGAAGGACAGCAGGGAAAAAGGCAACAGATGAACATTAAGCTGCCATGCTGAGGAATTTATTTGCGTCTTTTACTTGGTTGAAGGCGAAGCTGTTGCACAGCTGCTTCAGCAGCGGCGATGGCTGCCCCAGCGTCTTCAAGGTGAGTTTGAGTGACACTGGTTTTGCTTTGGCTGCGAGATGGACCGTGAGAGCGGAGATGTCCTTCAGAAGAAGATTTGGAGCTCCCTGGACTGCTGTGGGATTTCTCAATGGTGGGCACCTGCATGTCTACCAGGAAAATGAAGAAGCACAACTCTTGCATTTATTAAAAACAAACAATTTCGTTCTCTTTCTCTTGACTGGTCTTTCTAGCTGAATTCAAGAACAAGGAATAAAGATTAAGCTATGCCATTCCATTTAAAGTATCAGGATATATAATGATTAGGAAACTCTTATGAAGCATCATTTTCTACTTCCCCACTGTTCCCTGGCCCAGGGAATAATTTATTTAGTATTGGTTTTTTATCACCTGTGAATTAGACCTCCTGTGTTGGCTCAAACTGGTGGAATGATGCCGTAGTGTTTTCTGCTTTCTATTCTCTAGTAAGTCAAGGCTTACCAGCGTCACCTACACCAGTACCAAACATTTATTGAATGTCAGTTTATCCTGAATAATGCTGCCATGAAAATCATGGCCTAACTTACAATAGCTACTATACTTACCTCTAATTCAGACATCTTATATAGACACCAATCCCTGGCAAAATGTTACACAGAGAAATAGAGAGGAGATGGAGCAGAGTCTTGTCCCTCTGGGGCTCTCATCTGGATTGTAGATGGAATGGTTTTTGCTTTCATATGGCATAGGATGTGTTTTAAGAGAGCACCTGTCCACTGACTACTTAGTATAAAAAAAAGAATTAGAGATAAATTTCTTGGAGCAGGAGACACTGAGATCAATTCTGCTTTTGTAAACACCAATGTATATCTACTATATCAGCTCCACTGATTTCCAATACAACGGAGATATGCAACAGTCCATTATTATTGGCTGGAAATGCATATTCATTATTGCAGCATAAGAGTTGTTCTATAAAATATTAACGTGCCATTTTCAGATGAAAAAAATCCATAGAATATTTAAGGAACATGAAAAATAGGAAGCTAAATAGGTATTGACTTTTCCCAAGACTACCAAGAAAATGAAAAGGGCACAGAATCTACAGCAGATGTGCAAAGAACATAGGGTCTGTAAGCTGCTGTTTTAAGGACACAATTTCTGAGTAAGCTGTCTGGAAAGATTGAGACAATTTAAGCCTTGTCTCCAATTAATTAATCACAGAGATAAATGGATTTTTAATAAAAATGTTTATAAACTTCATAGCAGTACCTTTATTTTTCTTTTAGAACTTACACATAGCAAAGGTTTTCCCATCATCTGGGAAAATATTTCATATCAGGTGCACCAAGTCATTCCTACCCTTGGAGGGGTCCGGGAAGATTCCATGACTTCTGCTCTTGATGACAGATGGTTTTGGAGATTGCTGGCTACTCTGTCCAGAGTGAGACTTCCCATGATCAATGTTTTCACTCTGTTCTTTAAGAGGATACCACCGAGGAGTGTTGTCAAGCTGAGAGATGCTGGATAACTCGATCAATACCTACAAATAAATCAAAGTATGATATATGGCCTATATCTGACCTATTAATGATTGCATACAGCAGAAGAGACTAGAGTTGAGTTCTCAGACGTTGCAGTCAAGTGTAAGAGTGAAGGGTATAAGGCTGTGTGCTGACAGATTCAGGATTCTCTGGGCATGCTGTGACCCCAAACGCAGATTCAGTAGCATATTGACGTGTCTGAACTAATATATCTTCTCACCAGGACCTCAGTAAGGACTATGAGCTGAGTCCTTAGACTGTGGCATAGCTCCACACAAGGATGACTGGGCAGTTTAGAGGGAAGCTTGTGAGCACTAGCTTGACAGCTACACTAAAAAGACATTAAAAAGACATCCAGCCATTCTGCCTCTGGACAGGCATATTCTAATAGGAGAATCAAGCAGTGTAATTTTCTCCCTTTTATGAGTGCTTTTAAGGGGGGAAAGAGATCTATATTTGTTTTTATTAAGGTTGTCAATAAATTTTAAAGACTCATGCTTCTTGAGTCTTTAAAAAATCCACATATGTAGAAGCAGTGACAGAAAAAAATCAGGGTTACTCTTGCATTTCACTAAAGTAATAGAATTCAACAGACCATTTAGGCCTCTAAACTTTACTGAGAAAAAAAAAAAAGGAGGTGCATTGATAGTGTGGAAATGAAATAAATAACCTGGCTAAAAAACTCCCAAATGTTGTAGCTGAAATCTGGTCTAAGCCCCCTTCATTGTCAGCAGGAATTCTGTAAAATTTCTTTTAAAAAAGAAAGAAGTCTAAAAAAAGAGCATTGGCACCAATAAGGACCCTTCCTCCCTTAATAGGCTTGCAGTTGTGAGAGGGCCATGGGATGTAAAGTACTGAAATTCATCACAGAGTCTTGAATGAAGGAAGGTCAAAAACAGCTTTGCATTTGGCTCTAAAGTGAGAGGGTTAAAACTGATATCAGGTAGGGAAGTTTTAAAACTGCTAGACAAATAAAGTGTGCAATTACCTCAGGGAACAATGTTTTTGTCACTTTAGTACAAGATCCTGAATTAAAGAAAGCCTCTCCAAATTTAGGGATGGGGAAGTCACCTAACAACTGGTGATTTCTAGGTTAAAAGCCTTTTTTCTTTCCTTTTTTCCTTTCAGTTTCATAGGTTGTCTATGGCCTGTCTTGGTCTTTCTGGTTTGGCCTATAATTAATCTGAGCAGATGAACTATTCAGCATGCTCCCTGTTGTGATTTTTGGTCACAGCTTTGAGAATGACTTGGAACACAGCATGGCTGAGGATTGTTCCCAATAGGCAGTATAGGCTGGGGGCTCTTGTAGGAGGAGAGGTTTCACTTTCCATGGATGTGGACCATGATGTGCCACTTTTCTTCTGAGGCACACAAGTCCTGCTGGCTCTATTCAAGCAAGTCTTTGGGGAACAATTTGGATATCCCACATATGATGTTATGGTGCAGGATTCCTCTGGACATCCTGGTGCTGAGACACCTGGGTGGTCTTTTCTGTTCCTTTTTTCCCTAACTGCTTTCAAAATTAATAAAAAAGTATCTATAGAGGCTGAAAAGGGGGAAGGTTTAAATCTTCATGCAGAAGCGGTCACTGGAGCATCCTTTTTCTAAATGTCATAAAAAACAATGATGTAAATATTCAGTAAAGCCCTGCATTTGGACAAACATGCTCAACTCAACAAGAATATGGACACAGAATGCAGGAAATAAGTAATCATGAAGCAGCTTCCTATACATTTATTTTAGTAATTGTTCAAATAGCGACACTGATTGCTCAGTCTAGTAGTTACCCAAAGGGGAACAGGAGCTGAACTGTGTGGCTTTTTGCAGAATTCAAATGCAGAGTGAGCCCAGATACTCTCAGTCTGTATGACTGATTGATTTTCCTGTGCTTCTGTTTCTAATTATAATCTTTATTTGTAATAATGTCTTTAATTATTTATATATCATAGTTATTGCTGGTAATTCTGTATTATATGTGCATATGTTTGTTAAAGAGAAAGCCTTCTTCCCATGAGCACTCATCTCATTTATTAGTAATTACAAGATTAGATTTTGCCTTCAGTCATACTTTGGTAATGATATTTCTATTTCAGAATGTTAAAAATGAGACTTATCACCAGGACTAAATTATTCATACTTGAAGGTACTTGTACATGTGTTAAAATATGGCTTGATGGCAGAATTTAATCCTTTAATCATTTACAAAGACTAATACCTCCACAGCCTCTCTGTGTTATGCTAAAATCAAGGCAGACAGCTTTCAGTCATAACAAGAATTCCCCCTGGAGTCACTGTGAAGGTTGTTACTACCTCACACTCAAAAAAGTATTAATTTTCAGTGAGTTAACATTTTGTTGGGTCCTAAATTAACTTGCCCCCAGTTAATCAAGATAAAAGGGGTATATCTTTCATGTTTAAATTAAAGGAATCATGACCATTTGTTATGAAGACAACAATAAAACTGGGATGTAAAAAAGGTTTTACTTAACACATGTATCATACCTTGGAAGAAAACAGTCTCCAAATACCAGCCTGCAGTTATTACTAGTAGAGAGGAAGAAATAAGATACTCACTTCACCGAGGAAGTCATTTGAGGAGAATCTATCATAATCCCAGACAGTCACTTCCAGTGTTTTCTTTTTCAGCTGCAATTCAAGTAAAAGGATAATTAACCTCATAAACTTCAGATCAAGTCTTTATGGTGGTTTCTGTAGATTATTTCCTCCATGTTTCCTTTTTCATAGTGACAGGTAGGCAGTTTTTCCCCTCACATCAACCTTGTTCTGAGAAAAATAATTTGGAGCTATTTGTTATCAAGACAAATGGGCTTGTGCTTGGTCCTATTTTAGGAATTTCCACAAGTTGTTTTGGGTAGAATGTACGTACACTGCAAGAGCCAACTGATTTTTATAGCCCCATTTTTGTGTTCCTGCAGCTTTTCTCATCATCAGATCTGAGTCGTGTGAACTCAGACATTTTCCTGAAGTGCATACGAGTACGAATTTCAAATGTATCATACCAAACACCCTATTGACACAATCTCATCTGTGAAGATCAGGCTTTAATACCTACAGAATTCAGTGTAGTCAATGAGAGTCTGCAAGTGATCCAGGCATGCAGGACAAGTTGTACTGTTGGGTATTAATGACAGCTGTCAAAATCCATTATCTGCAGATCTTGTTAAGCATGATAGCTGTGTCAAGCACTCTTCTATAGGCCTCAGTAAGAAAAAAGTAAGTCTTTTTATACAACAAGAGAGGGCAAGACAGAGAAACTGTTGACCAAAGCAGTTGACCTTATCGTAAACACTGATCTGAGTGTTTTTCCAGTGGTCTCTGGGGACATATAGGGGCAGGATTGATTACTGATATTGTGTGCTGGCGGAAAAGGCTATAAGGTGGCTGGAAAGGCAGTAATAAATTCATGTGGCTTGAAAGAGAGGACAAAATCCTGTGGGTTGTAGGGTGTCTGCAAAGTCACACTGAGAAGTTAAAAGTGAAGAATCCAAGTATTACTGAGGAAAACAGGACTCTTCACATACTTGAATAAAAGAAGTCAGAAGAATTCTAATGTGATAGTTGAGGTCGTCATCCTAACAAGCAACCTGTCACTCACTGCTCTATTAATTGTCTGCTGGGGATAGAGAGACAACAAAGGATCAAGTCATTGCTCAGAATGATAAGATATACCAATTACTGTACATATTGCATATACTTGCAAAGAAAGCACTCTTGGCTATTTACAGAACAACAGAATATTCTGATTTGGGAGGGACTCACAAGGATCATCGACTGCAACTCTTAAGTGGATGGTCTGTACAGGATCAAACCCACAGTGTTGGTGTTATTAGCACCATGATCTCATCAATTTCCCTCCACTGCCCCTTGGTTTAATGCAACACAGACTAAGACAGTTCCTAATAACCTGCAATTGCCTTTCAATGATAATTTCATCTCATTATTATGTACTCAGAATATCCTCTGCTCCCAGCCAACTTTAGAAAAAATGCGCAACTATGCAAAGCCAATAGCTATGAAAAGAAAATTTAAATCAGCATATCCTGGAAAACCCACACAAGGGGGAACTGAACTATTTTTAGCATCAACAACGTACTCTTTAAGCAGGCAACAGCATGACTTGAAAGCTAAGATTTAAAAAAAAAATATTTGAGAGCAATTCTTTAATCTTTCTCTGTTTTATTCTTACATAATTAGGCAATATTCTTCTTAAGCATTCTTTTAAAAATATCCTGCAAAAATGAAAGAAAAAGTTGAACAAAAAGATTCTTTTTTGAACAGTGCTTACAGAATATTTCTAGAACTGATTTCCTTGACTGAATACAATACCTTTTCTTTGCTGTTCCAAGACAGTATTGAAACTGCAACATGAAAAATAACCTGAAAAAGTGAGCTGAGCACCCACTGGTTCATGATGCTTTTGGCTTCCTGGATGATACAATTTTCTGCTAGGTGCTATATTAAGTATATGTAATTTTACCATTTAAAAAAGGGATAGCACAAATTCTTTTCAGAAATGTATTGTCACAGTTGTTGCTATTTTGAGAGGAGATTTCTTTTTGATGACCATGCAAGGACAGAGAGAAGAATGTATAGATCCAGGAAATGGGGAAAAAACCCCTAAGGTTTGAAGAATTTTTGGTAGAAAGGGGAAAATAGAAAAGATTTTCAAGTAACTGCAGCCATACTTTGCTAGCTTCTTTGCAACAGTGTGATAATAAAACTGTGATGAAAACTTACAGTACTTTGTAATTCTTTGTAAAATCTATATTAAACCTTTAATTTAACAAAGCTTTTGTAAAATATTATGACAATGAAAAACCATGGAAGACCTTTATTGGGCAGAGTGCATGAAATGAGTTTCACAGAAGAGGAAAATCTGCTTTTCTGAAGATATATTTATGTAGCACTGTGGTGGCAAAGAGCACTCAATGGCTGCTGATTTTAAAAGCAGCCATTATACCATCACAGCAACGTAGGGTTCTGCCTTACATCAATCAGTTTTTGGTTGTGAATCCTGAAGTTCAGATGCTCATCAGGAATATAACAGACAGCAACAGTGAAATGGCCAGCAGGAACCCTCTATCTGTCTGACCACGGCTTTCTGGAAATGGGAAATGTACCAACAGGAAAATGAGAAAGTGTCACAAAAAGAGGGAACACAGTTTCCACATATTCCGAATGTCATCTGAGTTCCAAGCATATTCTGAAGAAAGTGTTACCAAACAATAACTGATTTCAGCTTTAGCCTTGTGGGAAAAAAAAGTTAACAACACAATAAAATAGATAAAAATCCACCTAGAAGCACATTACTGCACGTGAACTCCAGTTAGCTTTAGGCTTCCGTGGACTGTCATATTTTAAAGAAAATGAAGGATTACGCAGAAAAAGCCAGTGTGAAAAATATTGTCTCTTATGGAAGGTATAACTGTCACATAACCAACACCACAGGTACAGAAGTGCTTATTTCTTGTTTTAAATGTCTGGGTGTTTTTATGGATGGTTTTTCCCTGTGTAGCTAAATATGCACTACTTAAAATATTTAACACATATTCCTTGAAAATTTAATACAAGGATTTGCATTAGGAAAGAAATAATTTTAATGCAGCTTGTTTTTCCTTTATGGTAAAAGCATGTTACTATAATTACTACAGAAATAATACAAAATATTGTAATTTCAGTCAGGAAGTTTGATGAGTCGAAATTAATGTGGCGCATCAGGTAATCTATTGCAGTTATTTTTGTTTACATTCATATTTAATTTATTGTTCTCTTCTCTATATTGTTGTATTTTAGTACATGGGAGGACAAAAAGACCTTTTACAGGTCACTTAGGAACTTACTTTCTTTTGTCCCAAATATTAAGTAAGATTTAAATACCAACACCTTACTGATTCATATGAAAGATTTCCTTACTTTGGGAAATAAGACATAGGCTTCCATATCACTCAAGGATGTTGAAAATATTACTCTTTCTAAATATATTACTTTCAAATTACAGACATAACTTACAGCAAAACCATTTGCTTTGTGGAATTTTTTCATATAAGGAAATGCTTTTATTTGCTTTCTGGCAAGCAAGAAATTGAGGCAAAGAAAGCCACACCTTTCAGTGTGGTCATACATTATACCAATGTTCTCACCAGCAAGAGAACTTACATCTTTTACCATCTTCTCCTTAAATTACTCTAATGCTTCCTTTCATGCTCTTGAGTAGGTATTGGACTAGAGTTAGCAATTACTGCACAACATTTGTAATCTGTGTACTCAGCCTTCCTCTCAAATTGTAATTACTTCCATTCTATTACTTAACAAAAACCTTAAATTACTAAATATTCACAGTTTAATTTATTTTTTCTCCAACTGTCAAAGTAAAATTTGCTATAAATGTGATAAAACAAATCATTGCAACCTTGAAAAAGTCTGTTTAATTTCAAAGAGTGATCTATTTCCCATAATTATTTTCACTTGAATTTCAGCTAGTTTATGAAAGAGAAAAGGAAAATGAAAAATTGTACCACCAGCTAAAGTCTAGACAGTGACGTTAAAAGAACTATATTAGGAAATATTTAATAATACTTATTTGCTGTCAGCAAGCAACACATGATTTGATAGAGAGAAAAAAGCATGGAGGGAAAGGAAATATTTCTTTGAAGAAATACTATTTATAAAAATTCATGAATTTATGTTTGAATGTGACTGCTAACTCTGTAACAGTGTGTGATGCAGTTTTGGTTGTTTGGTGAACAGAATGCTCATTCTCAGTCTAATACAATTATTGTCTTGTATTTCTATTTACATTCCTAACTATTTTGAAATATATATTTTTGAGGGTTATGAGTACAAATGATGGTCTCTTACGTGGTGAGAGTTCTTCAGACTATAAAGGGTACTTATCATCAGCACTGAAATATTTGTGATTTAGAAATGTGCTTCACTGTATATTCTCTAAGACAGGGCATGGAATTTTATAGGAGAAAAGTCACACACCCCAATATCTTAGCAGTAGGTAGAAGCCATGGAAAGGGATGGAAGGAAACAGTATTCTCTGCGCACAATTCTGTGTGACAAGACACCAAAATATAGAAGATATGTGGAGCTCAAATGAAGTTTACTTAAAATCATAAACACTGCATAACAGCCTCAGAGGAAGGCAAAAGGAGGAGATTTTCAAAGAGAAAGCAAAAGTGCAAAGAATTCAACATGCAAACTAACTGCAAATTTCATCAAATAATGGTCAAAAAACTGACATCAAAGATATAAGGAGTTTTTTTGGCATTAAAATCACTGTCCAAGAAATCCTAGATTAACATCACTATCCGTTTTCAAAGCACCAAATAGCCATTGAATGTACAACATCTCAGCACTCTAATAACAGCTCTGTGAAATGCCACAGCAGAACCCCCAGCAAATTAAGAAAACTGAAGAATCTTTCTTAGATGAAAAGCTGTTTGGAAATATTGTAAAGACTTACCAAACCCTGTTGCCAAACCAAGAAGACCTAGGGTTTATATTGCAGCTAGGCAAACATCAGCTTGTTTTTTTTGGATGCTTTAATTGTCAATGAGCTACCATTTATAAAAGCCTACAGGAAGCAGTGAGAAAACCCCATCAAACCACTACCTACAACGGGACACCTCTGAAGTAAATCTGAGCTACTGTCTATCAAGTCCAGATGTGAAGATTGCATGAGCTACCATGCAAATCTCTCTGTGGGAAGGGTTTTGTTCCACGCAAAAATTAGTATCTTAATCTACGCTCCTCTCAATGAACAAGAAAAAAGAATAATGATATTTTAAATTGGGAAGATTATATTGAGGTCTTGG
Source organism: Corvus cornix cornix (assembly GCF_000738735.6). Lineage (NCBI taxonomy): Eukaryota > Metazoa > Chordata > Aves > Passeriformes > Corvidae > Corvus > Corvus cornix. The sequence goes on along the minus strand of NC_047057.1, from coordinate 8,887,104 downwards.
GGTTGTGATGGAGAAGTATATTAAAAGCATTGGGAAATCTATTCACTAAAGAGCCTGGTTATTCTAGGCTTTTAAAAAGTACTGAAAGATTAAATGACATTGTAAAGTGAAGTTGAAAGTATCAAGAACAAAACAATAAGAAAGGCAAAACGATTCAGGACTGAAAGCAAATCCAGTACTCTATAAAACATACTTCATAACTAAAAAAAATGAACTGATCATTATTTTGCCCATTATATCTTTTTCAAGTTGGTAAAAAGCCCTTTATGAGGATAGATGGAGGAGTAGAGGACTCAGTTGCCTCATAGTGCTTCAGAAGCACAGTTGGAGTTAGGAAGCCACCAAGAAACAGAGAAGACTCCACAGACATCCTTCCCAGATGTCAGTTAAATCTTTCTATGACAAGGAAATCAAATATCTTCTAATTTTTTTCACGTGTTTCTTATCTCAAGATACTGATATAAATTGCTGATAAATCTAAAAAAGTATCTCAACATTTTAAAAATATTTTTTAATAAAAAAGTGTTAGAAACTGTGCTTTGTGTGAGCTTGCATGGCTTTTGGAACAAAGAGTGATTCTGATTTCTGCATCTACTTCAGAAATTTATGTCTTAATTTATTCCCTCATCAATTTATTCCATTATAATTTTTTAAATTGTCATGTCTGTACTTATGATTATGAGTGTAACCCCCACAAATTACCATTTTTATGAGTAGAAGGGCAAGAAAAGAGTATTGCCATAGTAAGATCTATCAGAGGCAAGGAAAGAATTCTGAATTTTTCCTAAATCTGGCAAGATTTTACAGGGGCTCACAGAATTGCCAGTAGCACTGCTCCCTTCACTGTGAGCACTGCAGACCATGCCAATAATAAAGCAGCAAAAAGCACTGAAGAGCACCACCAGTCACGCACCTGCTCCATGGAGATATTTTTATAAATGACTGTCTGATTCCACTCAGGATTCAAGCTTTTCTGTATGTACTTAGTCCTCCGCTTGTACTCAGCACTGAATTTGAACAAAAGAAAACATTACATTAGCAATCTTTTGTTTATTTCAGCTCTAATACAAAAAAAAAAAAAAAAAACAAACCAAAAAAACAAAACAATGTCCACAAACCAAAAACCAGAAAAATAAAGACGTTGTATCTTCCATTTCTGCAACATTTCAGGGTTACGAGAGGACAATGACAGCCTTTTGGACGTTTTCTTTGGTATGCTTTTCTGAGATAGTCTTTTAAAACATCTTCTGACTCTTCAGCAGGCTTGCTCTGCCTCAAACCATTTCAAGCTAAAGCATCAGTCAGCCCATGCACATAGACTTTGTCCTCTCATTGTAGGTATTGGGCTCTGAGTCTAAATTGAGGTGATAATGCATTGATTTCTTTCCCACGACCATCCCATTAGCACTTTAAAGCAGCACATATTCATTATATTTATAGGCTGCAATCTCTAATTACAGGAATCCCAGCTCACAGACACATTTAATGAATGCCATAAGGTAACTAATATCCTGTTAATGATTGAAACACTAATTTCTTATTGATCCTGTTCTCTGCCTATCCCTCTAACTGTACTGGAAAGAAACATAAAAGTGCATCAGGATCACGTTGTTTGGGGTTTTTTTGTCAATAGTCAAGAACAAAGGTTTGGCTGCATAATCTGTTTTTAAAAAGATTCACTAATGGCTTCTATTGTACTTTACATTTCCTGAGTATGGAGAAAGCAATATACTAATCTTTAACAGAATATGGATTCACCTAGCTCTGTGAGCTTTGATGTTAGATTTGCTTTCATTCCAATTTTAATTTAACATAAATTTTAATGGACAACCAAAAAAGCTGGGTAGGAGAACATGAGAGTCTTTTTGAAAAACCCACAAGATTTAAGCTAAAGAAACTCTTTTTTTTCAGTCTGCAAGTATATGTCTGCTACATGGATTACTAAACAAAATGTTCCCAGGACTGTTCTCCAGCACTACGACAAAAGGGCACAAAATTATTTGTATATGCCATATTAGACTCTTTTATGGTTCCCCTACAATAACTTTTGGTAGTGTACAGTTCTCACTCCTGATTTAACTGTTTTGGTTCACACCAGGCATGGTCTCAGAACTAATGAATTAATTCTTTCCATATGAGATTAACTGAGAAGGAGCACTCAGGAATTCATTTAATCAGCCAGTCACTAATGATGTACCACACCTGCTACCAGATTGGAACAATTCTGGTTTATGGTTATGTGAAAGATACTTGTGTTTTACTGGCACAGGTGTATGTCAATGTAGGGACTTCAGCACCAGCAGTTTCACTCTATAAACTCAATTCTGCTGTGCAGCGGTCCCATTTAATTAATCTGGATAGCGGGGTGGCTTTATTCTCCAAAACGAGGTGGCTGTATCCAAGCTGCCTACTAGCCTGATATCTCTAAGTGAAAGGGATTTGCAGCTATATTTCCTCAAATTTTTTGCTCTAGTCATTCTACATATTTCCACTTATTTTCTTGGAAATCTTCCTATCCGGTGTCTTTCAGTTTATTGAAGAATGTGAAGGGTTTTGGGACCCGTTAAACAAAGTATCTGTTCACCTCTGCTTATGAGAAGAAAGCAGCAGCTCTTCAGAGTTCAGTGAGTTCTAAAAGCCACAGCACAGAACAGCAAGAGTGATTTAAAATCTAGGGGGACCAAGACCATATGAAAAAAGAAACTCACAGAAAGCTATTTCTTTGCATATCTTGGAAAGAAGGCTGAAATACAAAATCTGAATCCATTTTGAAAAGAGATTTTTATGGCAAATATTATTAAGTGATGCAAATTTTAAAGCATTAAATATTATTAAGTGATTAAAATTTTAAAGCACCTCAGTAGCCTTCTTTTCCTACTCTCTGGTATGAGAAAAGCACCCCCTGCCTAGAACATCCTGATTAGATGTCTTATGATCTACTGGTTTTAGGGAACAGATATACTTTCATTTTTTGAAGAAAGTGGGAGAGAGTCCTTTGCACACTCAGCCAAGAAAATGACATCAGCATTCCCTTTCCTTTCTTGGATCTCCTTTTGCAATAGTAGAACTTCATCACCTTTTCAAAGTTTCTGATTCTTTTTTGAAGTATGTGAGAAGGTGATTCATGCAGTGTTGAGTTCCAGAGCTGGCAGTGGCAAAATACAAAAGTGTTGTTAAAATGGTAGCTCTGAAATATTTCCAGTGAAGTCCACGGAATATTTGGATCTAAACTGTGAAGGCAGCCTGAGCCCACATCCATGTAATCTGTAGTCTGTATCTGTTGCAGAGGGAAGCCTCTTCTAGGAAGGTGCAGAACCAGCCAAAACTGGGTGGCAGATGAAGGTTTCTAGGCCTCTGAAGGGAAGGGTCTGGCAAATGTATTAAGTTCATACCACTGATGCACCTTCCCCCCAACAATTTACAGATTAACAGATGAAGTTACTTTAATAAAATGCATTCATTAAACCAGTCACTGGTATGTCACTTAATGTGAAATAATTTGCATTTGAAATTCAAGGAGTATGCTGTGTGAAAAGATACAAACTGCATAGCTCTTTTCTTTGTATTTTCTCTCTGATTCCTTAATTATAATTTATTAATATATAATACAACGTATTAAGTACAATGAAAGAAGAATAATAGAATAACTGTATTAAAAAGTGTAATAGAATACACATATGAAATATGTGATTTTAACATTAATTAAATAATTTTAGTAATGAAGAAACAGATTATAGAAACTTGTTTATTGAAATTAATCTGTTCACTTGTTTAGTCAGGTTATTACTTTTAGACAAATGCAAATTGGGGCTGGAGTATTTCTTATGTTCTTAGCCTGGGCTGATATTAGCATATGTTGAGAACTGAGTTTTCCTTATGTTTCCAGGACAAACAAAGCACTCGTAATTTCAATAATTACATTTCAATTTTGTTTACCACAAATAACCACTTATGTGGTCAAGAAGATTTAATTGCCCATCTGGGCAATTATCTAGAGTTATACCTGGCTTTAATGTCTATACATTGTGCAAGGTAAATAGAGGAAAATATTCCATTTTATTACCAAACAGACCATGTTTCTCTTGGCAGTAACAACATTCAAAATCTTGATACAAATTCATAGTTAATTATTTTTCAACTTTCAGTGAGTGAAAATGAAGTTTTAGATATCTCTGACCTAAATTCTTCCATACTTCAAAAGAAATTTTGCTTGTCATCAGAGTTTGGCCTTAGAATAATGCACCGAGGAGCATTAACTACCTTTTTCCAACTCCTGGAAATGACCTCATTAGAAAATGTAAAGCAAAACCATACCACAGTTTCATGCCATCAGAACTCAAGAGAAATCTGCAGTTCAATGCACAGGCTCATTGTCTCATCCATGCATACAAAAATTAGAGTATAAAGTTGGAAGATAATACACTCTACCTGGCATTTTGGACAACCATGACTTGTCTGCATATCCAGAATTTACAGAGTTAGGAACACAGAGGAAGCAGTGTAAGAGAAAATGAGAACAGAGATGAAAGAAAACATGAATAATGGGTAGTTTCTAATATCAGAATCAAAGGAAATAGAGGCATTAGGAAGAATAAGAAGTCTAGCATGGACTGAACTACAAATAAAAGTTATTCAGTAGCAACCCAAGTTTCTACTTTCAGAAAAAAATTTGGGACTTTTAAGAAGTTCTTCGTTTTCATTATTCTCTAAAGGCCCAAGTTACATGCAAAACTGTAGCAGCAGCTTGTTTTAATATAATAAACCCAAACAAAACTAAAATCCAATTCTTCATAATTTGGCAACAAGTTTAAACTGATACTTTATAGGGTGAACATGCCTTTAGTTCAAAGTCTTATTTCTATATCAGTGAATGTACCTGCAAAATTCCCACTAAGATTGATTTGACAAGCATTTTACAAAAGCCTTAGGTGCATTTAAAAACCTCTCAAGCTTTAGCACCTGTTCCCCTTACGTTCAGTAATAGTTTTGGGCCCAGTGCTACTGAACAATATTGAATACTGCATATCTGGAATTAGCAAGCCACAAAAGAAAATGTGTGGCTTTATTTGTACCACTCGTGTATTTAGTGGTGCTTGACTATACACCAAATGCTGAACTGTGACCTGAACATCCACTTTCCTGTTACTTTGAGCAGAACAGAAATACAGATTTTTATTTGCATTGCTCTAGCCTAAGAGTCTTTTAGTATTGGTATGATTACACAAGCAGGAATTTGTCTTTGCAAGATACAGTCTGATCCATAAGCTTAATTTTAGATATATCTATTGTGTCATTGAAGACAGCAGGACTATTATAACCATGTATTACATATCCTTATATATTCTCCATATACATATGACATTCTGTAACATTAGGCTAAAAAATTGCATATAGTATTGCTGATACAGAAACATATCTTTTAATAGAAGTACTAATGAGCTATTTGTAATTACAGAGTCAAAGACATCAATGATCTGTGAAAAAGTGATTAGTGACTTGTAGAGTCATTAGATACAAAATTAGTGATATTTCTAAAACCATATCTTCACTCTTAAAAAAAACCCCATAAAACTCATATGGAGAGATTTTTTCTGACCAGTATTTCTTGGCTTTTGTATTATACTGCAGCCTTAAATTTATCTCAGGTACTTTAATTCTGCCTGTTTGCAAATCTATCCTAAATTCAGATTGTCTTGAGCTGAAGCAACCATTCCATGCTAAACTTAACATGCAGCTTTCTAGATTACAGAAAGTATTGCATCTATTTAGTGCATTTCCATTGAGTCTGTTGTTATATTAAATACCTTTACATGTATTATAATTTTTAAAAGGAAACACGAAAAAAAGAAAAGTGAATCTACAGGAATGATTATAAAGTTCCTAAGGTCACTACCAAAGTATGTACATTGTCCTGGGAATAGGATCTGACTCTGTTAAAAATCTACCATTTTTCCTGGTGTTGCACCTGGATTTTCTATAGCAATAACTCTTAGTTCTATTTAATAATGAAAAGTAGCAAAGCTAAACTAAAAGGAAGTTCAGGTTAAAATTTGTCCTACACTTACCCTCTCCCTGGAAGAAGATAAACTTTAACAAAGGGGTCCGAATAGCCATTGTTGTCTCTGGGAGCAAGGTTTCTTGCCTGAAGGATGTGGATGATAAGGTTGCCAAGGTGTTTGTCATAGTTGATTTGAAGCTAGTGAATACATTAAAACATGGTAGGATTATTTGTTACTTTTACTTTCTAAGTGATTCAATATCTCCTAAACCCTTTGAATAAAATGAGCTTTAGACCTCTATGTCCTCTGGAAATGAACACATTTTAGAAGTTTCTGTCTCTCTCTTGACTAGAATGAGATGCTAGATCATCACACTGGACCTTGAAAAAGAAAAAAGGGAAACACCCATATTGATCTATTCCAATCAAGAAAAAGGAAAGGAAATTTGAACCCTTGATATTATTCTGAACAATAGCCAGTTTATTGAGTGATAATTACTCACATCCTATCTACCTGGAGGCCAAGTCTGACAAGGATGCTATAACACTGTGGAAAGACACTTAGTACTAATATAGAAGAGAGGGGTTAATCAAAGAGCAAAAAACCCCCAGATATCTGTGGTAAATTAGGCTTCATTCTGCTGTTCTCTGTTCCAATGTTTTAAAAGGCTAAAGTCAATTTACATAAGGGATAACCATAAACTTGGCATGGCATGGAAATAAATACACTGCACTATAAGAAACCCACAGCGATTCTTGCTTCAATGTAAACAGACTTGAAATTACTAAAGAAAAGCACAATAAGTGGTGAAATATTAAGGATTAGGATGAATTTCACTATCCTTTTAGTCCTTTTCGGAACAGCAGCATTTTCCATTCTTCTGGTTGTACTTCACAAGCCAACATTAAAGACGGGTGCAAAAATCAAGCACTGTCTTACATTAGTGACATTTTAAGGGATTGGAGCTGAATAAGAAATCAGTTGATGGAGATGGTTTTCTGCAAACTTATTCCACAGTAAAACACAGCCAGTATCAACAATTTACACAGCAAAAATGACATATTTACCTGTATTTCTCCAGTGATTGGATGGGAAGCAGACTTTGTAGTTTCTGTAGGCTGCCAGATTAAAAACACATAGATTTTCAAAGTTAACTTTTTTAAGAGGTGTGGTTTATACTGCTGTATTGCCATAAATTTTTAAAAACTGTCTCCAGCTGTTATAGTCAAAACTAATGGTTATGTATTTCAACAGCACTTAAAGTCCAGCCCAGCCATTTTGATCAGCGTTTATGCAGGTACAGAATCAAACAACTTGAACACCAAATCTTTACAGTCTGAGCAGACTGGTCACACAAGGAGGCACAGGGAGAAAAAAACATATAGCATTAACCCTGTCTAACAAACATGAATGCTGCCAAGAGAAAGAAAAGACTGTGTCAAGTAAAACACAGCTATATATTTCTGTCAATATGAGAAAGGCAGAGAGAGGCAAAAGTTACTCAAATTTAAACTGAGTTTAGGTGAAAGTGGGTAGAAAGAGTGGAAATAATGGTACTAAAACTAGGTGATGTGTATAAGTGGATTACACAATTGTAAGCCATCTCATATAATGTCTTTTGCTTTATTCTGTGTTTTCTGATAATCAGTTCAAGCTACGACACTTCTTCAAATTCCTCCCCACACTTTCTGTGACACAAAAATTAAATTTTCTGCCCTTGCTTTCCTCTGTTCTTTATCATTAAACTTTTCTAGGTTTTTGATAAAAAGCAATAAAATCCTTAATGTTCCTCTCTGCCCTTTTTCTTTTCTCCTGTTTGGCGGTAGAAAATAATATCACCACTTGATTAGAATCCTGGACTCACAAGAATATGCTGTTCTGTTAAATGCTGGTGGCCTTGAGCCACTCTGGACCAACCTCTATCTGCAAGCCATCAGTCAAGCAAGAAAGCTCTGTTTCAGTAGTAGGATTTGAATATTTCTTGCATTCTCTCCATATATGCTTTCTTGGTTGATGCAGCAGAAAATAGAGGACAAAAACAAGGAGAAACTTACTGTTCTCTGGAGACTGGTCTGGAAGCAGTCTTTTTCTATTCCTCCAGATGTGAGCAGGTGCCTGACATTATTCCATGTAATTTATATTTCTATCACTTTCTCAGAAGAGTAAAACCCATCTGCCTCTTCAAGCATCATTGTGCTGCCCTACACTCCAGGAAAACCCTTAGAGGCTTTCTTAGGCTGTTGGACATCAACTGCTTTAAATTAGGCAATGAAGTGCCCACATCTCCTGCACCACAGCATGAAGGTAAGGTGATGCACTACCCTTTTCAGGTTTATGCTGAAGAAACATCCTCTCAATCAGTCAGATCTACACACCAGAACTATCCAGAAAAATCCCACCTAAACACTATCACAATAAAAACACAGGAGAAAAATAGCACAAATCTGCCTGCTATATGCATGTATTTCTTGTGTTGTCTTGTGTTTCTTTATTATTGTTTGGTTTACTGCTTTACCTTGCCTTCCAGATGTGCTTCTTTATGAGCACAAGCCTTAACAGAAAAAACACCCAAAACTAAACCAAACTTGATTTTTCTGTAAATGCATTTGCATCCAAAAAATAATTCTCATGAAAAATTTTATAACCAGCTTTTCTTGGTACCTGATAATGCTTTTAAAGAAGCTTAATCCATCCAAAAGCTAAAATAAGTCATCTAATAATCTATAAAATGCTCTGAATCTGAAATGAAATTTTAGGTTGATAAAAAAGTACTCCTAGAACTTTTTAGGTCCTTGACAGACTATTCAGAGAGTGAAGTTTACTCCTTTTGCCAAAGACAGGGAGCTACCTGAGCATCATGCAATCTTTCAAAGTAGGACATAAAAGGCTTATATTTCTCATACTTTACCTCTACAAATAGATTTTATTATACTTAATAGTTCTGACCTCAGGCTGTACTAGCACTGACAATATTGACAACACCAAAAATAACATGAAGCTAGCTGTGCTGTGGCTACAAAATCACTGCCAGGTAGTCTAAATGTTCTCATTTTTCATGAGTTGGAATAGCAAGAATAATGAGTTTGTTCACTCCAAATGTCATGTTATACAGAATGTATTAGTATGGATAATGTAGGAGGAGTTCACAGAGAAGGGAATGGGCATGATGAATTTGTATTGAGACTTCCAAAGGTGGTTAAGGTGGAGTTTGTAAAGTGGAGTCTGTAAAAATAAATGTGCACTTTATATTTCTATATCATTGTTGAATCTCTGCATCATTTACAAGACTGTGATTCAATGTATTAAATACTTTGTTTTCTCTGATGTCAGTGGATCTAAAACTGATCATGAAGAATTACCCATATATTTTAAAGAAACATGGATAATTTAGGCTGAAAGAGACCTCTCAAGGCCATCTGGTCTAATCCCCAGCTCAGAGCTGGGCCAACTTTGAAGCTGGTTCCATACTGAGAAGCAGAGATTCAAATAAGTATCTTTCTTTATCACAGCTTCAGTGAGGATTCATTTGCAAAGAGGGAAAAGTATTTCACAGGTGATTTTTTTAGGAGCTAAAGGATCTGAGGATTTAGAAAAAAAAGCAATCCATTCTTCATATTAAACGTTTCTATAGGTCATTTATATCCTGGATGTAATCTGCACCACAGAATGATCACATGTTTACACTACAAAAGAAACAGGTCTGCATGAGATATTGTCAGCTCAAGGCTTCCAAAGCTGTGTGATGGCTATTCTAATTTCAGTCTTATTTCTTTTGATACTCCCTGCACGCACTCACAGACCCCGTGTAAGAGATGGTGCTTTGTAATGCCATCACACCTGCTCAAGCAGGTTGTCACGGCCATGAGGTGAAACTTGTTAAGGCCAGGCTTTGATGCTATGCACTATCACTTCCTGTAGTAACATTAAATATGAGAAAATTTGCACTGCAGAACATGACAGAGACTACTACAATATTTCTAGAGTGCATATTCTGTACAAAAAGCTTAAAAAAATTGCTAAAAATAAAAACTGTTGCAAAAACAAAATCTAGGCAGTTTGGATATTTATTCTGTCACGATACTTTGGCAGGGCTGCAGCCTGCCTAGAAATGCTGTCAGCCCAAGGCAAAGAGCAGTTCCAGAAAGGATGAGCTTTCTCTTCTAACAGAGCTCGACACCATTATAAACTTGGCCTGCAATCAATGAACAGAAACTATACAAGTCAACAGGAGCTATGTTTGTTATGAAAGAAATGCCTTTCAACATGATTTTCAGAAATAAGCAAAGAATATTTTAAATATTTACCTGACTAGTTCTGACTTTTGCATCTCCTACATAAAGGCATTAGTTCTAATAATTTTTTGTTTCATCTTTATAAGCCTCCAGCTGATTCTTTTCATAAAAGAATCCTAAATCCTTTGTGAAGCAGGAAATTAAATTTATGCATCTAACTTTAGGTGATCTACTACGGTGCCAAAGCTGGGAACCCAGTCTCCTCATGTGGACAGAGAGGGGCACCTCTCCAGGATACACTGCACAGCAAAGATTTATAGATCTCCATACACTGTGAATTTAGGAGTGTGATTCATCTCACCAAATGAAAGGGGTTTCAGTGTAGATGGTGGCATGTGCACTAAGAGCCCTGCTCTCTGCATGCAGTGCCTGCACTGTAATGGCAGGTTTCACCCCGTGTCATGAACTGTACTTCAGAAAAGTATTATTCTCAGTGGCAAAAATCATGCACATAGCAAACTAGTTCATATATAAATGTGTACAATATCCAAAGTATGCTGTAGTGAATCTAACTATTGACCTATGGACTAAGCAATTCTGCCAGATCCCTGAAGTTAGGCCCAGTAAATATTGGCATATGGATTTAACTTGTGCATCACAGACCTGAATTAGTTTGTAGAAAGTCTATGGGCATTGTGGCAAGACAGAATTACTATCCAAACCAAACTGATCAATAAATATCTTACCAGTTTGTACTAAATTTCTGGATGAAAATGATTTTTGTGTTTCCTCTCACATGAAAGTTATGTTGGCATATGGAAGAGCTGTCTGAAATGAGCAGGCACCATTTGCTGGTTCTGTTTTGTGCAGTACCTAACTCATGCATTCACATCACAGGCATAGTTCCAACAGCACAAAAATACAAACACAACTCTAACACAGTAGGAACCTGACAGTCCCAAAAAGGAATAAAGGTGCAGAGTAATAAATGTTTAGAAAGCACTTTGCAATGTGAAGCATTGTAAGTGTGTGAGAAGCTGGATATTCAGGACAGCAAGCAGCACTCTCGCAAATTGCTTCAGGAAATGCAGTCTTCACAGCATTGATTTATTGATTTTCACTTTTTTGACACAAAATGCAAAAATGTGACAGATTACTTTATGCTCTAGTTTTCAGTTTCAACTGCGAAAAGATGCTACTAAATTCCCACTCTTCCCTTTTCAGGTGTGTGGATGCACAAAGAGAAAGAACTTCAGCTGAGGAATGGACAGGATGTAGCAGAGAAAATAAGAAATTATGCTTGGCAAGTTCACAGGAATTAGCTAGTGACAAAACACATTTTAATGGTAAATTTTGTTTTCAGTCTTTCCTAGGCTTTCAGAGACTTACTTACTATTGCTATGATTATTCAAACCTTGTAGCACTTTAAGCAGTAGTTTAGTATAGAGAGGGAAATTATGGTTTTAGTACTAACAGCTTCTTTAGTGGAAATAGTACCTCATCACCATGTAGGAGGCACTTAAAAAGCAAGAGTAACAAAGGCTGGAAAGGGCAGTTATTTTGTTTAAAAAAAATAATATTAAGTTCAAAAATATATTTTCAGAGAAGAACCAATCTCTTACAACCTTGGAAAAAATCACATAATCTTTCCTTGTGTCCAAATTCAACATCTTAACAGTAATATTCATCGTTATCCATGAAATGGGTTTGCCAAGATGTGCTGTGATTCCTTGCCACACTAAAGAAGGTAAACAGGCAGTCTCTTCCTGTCATCAAAATGTTCTTGCTCCATAACTTGGGAGTTTCTTACCTTGCTGCTGTGCCGTTTTTTGCTCACTGAGGGAGAACCAGGCTGACCAGGGCTAGGAACAGCACTGGAGGTGGCAGAAGTGGTTCCAGAGTGGACATGAGATCCCTTTTCCACTCCTGAAGAAGCAACCAGAGGTGACTGCTGTAGAGAAACCTTTTGGAGCTCTGCAGCCAGTTGCTTGGGATCAACCCCTGGGGACTTCGCTTTATCTACTGGATTAAAGTAAGAGAGCTTTGTATTGATAACTGCCAGCACATCCAAATCCATCTTGCCATGGTACAGGGACAGCATAAGAATCTTTACAAATTATCATGTCATCTGCCTGCATACTTTGAAGATGCAAAAGGCATCCTATAAAAAATAGACATCCCTCCCACAATATTGACATCCCAATTCCAATCTTTCTGTGCTAGTGCTACTTACCAGCGCTCCTTATCTAAAAAGCTTTCTGAGAAGGTACCTCTAGGTGAAGAAAAACAGGCTTTGTGGATCATGTTGAATCAAACTGGAGCAAATTACAGTTTTAAAGACTGGCCTGTGCTATCATTCATTGTTTGAAACTGGTCCGGTTTTACCAAGTATCTGAACTTTCTTGTGAAAGTTTAAATCTCATTTTAATTTTTTTTTTTTTTAATCAGCTGGACATTGAACAGAACTGCTCCTGAGATAATTTATACAAAAATAAAGAGAAAAATCCTCAAAACTTTAGGACCACAAATTAATCAAAGAAGAAAAAATGTAAACAAATGAAGGCTAAAAGCCCTGATTCATCTTTCCTTATTACTCACACCTGTGTGAGGCATCTGTGGCAGGAGTCTGATTGCCCTCCCTGCTGCCCAGGAATGAGTGGGAGCAATTTACCCTTTGGAGATAGCAATTTCTATTTAACACAGAAAAATGTCAAGTAAGTTTCATATATGCTAGATGGAATAGAGTTAAAAGGATACTAGGCACAGCTTGATTCCCAGGTTCTCAGAAGTATGAGAGGTTTAAAACAAGACTTTATCCTTATCCTGCCTGCTTGGCTCTAATACGTTTTTCCTTCAAGAAAATGGAGATTTTTCCTTTCTAAAGCACCAACAGTCTGCCAAACCTCAGAGGTAATGGTAAGAAAGACTTGACAGCCAGAGAAACTCTACAGTTGTTCCAACTGTAGAAACTTAGAAACTTAGAAACTTAGAAACCACAAGATTTCCAGACTAGGAGGAAGCATGCCTGCAAGAATGGAGCAATTTTCTCTTACTTCTGTTCCTTCTCATTTTTAGTTTTCTTCATTAATAAAAAAGTTGTTTATCCTAGTTTTTGTCCTTTCCAAAACTGATTTCAGTATCTCTGAATGCTTTTGGCGGTTTTGATTGGCTCACAAATTAAAAAATTGTGGGTAGCTCAGCTTCAAAGCTCTGTCAGACTTAGTCTTTGCTTTCAATTATTATCAATAACATCAATTTTCAACGGAAGGTAGCTTGATGGTAAGTATATTAATAGCTAGGAATTTTTATGTGGTCAGAAAATTGAGGATTCAGTCCAGATAATTTCGATAGTGATTGATGAAAGAGCTGCCACAAAACCATGGAACTCAGAATGGACCCATGAAATGGTGAGTGAAGCAATCTTTTAATCTGCATTACTAGGTAAAATTGTGGATGTTGATTCAAAGTTAGATTAGATATGACTGATACAGTGACTGAAGCCTGCAGTTGTGGTATTGATTGAACAGCAGGAAATCTACCCAAAAGCACTGCCATCTTAGAACCTGCATAACAAAACTGACTCCTTGCTATTGCATCCCTATATCCAGTAAATACTGGTTTTGTATCACTTATAGCAGGCCACAAACCTTGTATTAAGCTAACAGGTATTTTCATCAAGGTCTTTTCCAACACTGACAATTCTGTGGTTCTACAAACACAGGCCTTAGGACTTGTGTGTTCTTTGGACTTTCTGCAGTTTGCTGGGAGCTTTGTTTTAGCCTGTCTGGCTGCAACAGCAATTGTCTAATGACTGGAGAGCTATGACCTTAATTTGTCTGAGTTACACTTCACCTTGTATAGTGGTGTGGTATAGTGCCCATTCTTAATTATTTTGATACAGAAAGGCACAGCTGTAATTGCACTGTGCAGACTGAAGTATTTATGACTCCAGATTAATAATGCAGTTTATAGGAGCAGAGGCCTGAGGTGACAGCAGAGTGCTGCAAGGTTTGGACACAGGATGGCAGCTGAGGCCCCAGGGACACCAGCAACTCACTGGCCAGTTACTGACACAGGTGCAAACCCAGGGACTGGGCAAAGTAAACTTTAGGGGCAACAGAGGGAAGAAGGACAACAATATATCACTTGTAAAGTTTACAGTACCCAGCACCCACAGGTACTTTTCCTCTGGGCAGCTTTCACTCTGCACCCAGCCTGTAGGGCTGCCTGGGGTTCTTGTGACCCAGGCGTAGGACCTGACATTTTGCCTTGATGAATCACATGCAGTTGGCCTTGGCCCATCAATCCAGCCTGTCCAGATTCCTCTGCAGAGCCTTCCTACCCTCCAACAGATCAACACTCCTGCCCAAATTGGTGTTGTCTGCAAATTCATTAAAGGTGCACTTGATCCCCCCATCTTGCCTTTTTATATAAGGCGTGGTCCCCTTTCTACCCATGGCAATATTTGGGATGTAACACCAGAGCTTGCAATGCTAACATACCAGCTTATATCACACCCAATTTCAGTTGCTACCTAGTCCTACAATATCAAAGCATCATCTTGTCTCTCACCTGTCCTTATTGGCTCATGCAGCTCCAGGTGCTGGGGATTCTCAGAGTCCGAGAGCATGTTCAGGTCCCTAAAGAAAGCAATAAGAAGCCTGAGACAAAAGAAACTCTTTCCTCATACCCTCATTATTATATTAAGTAGGTAAATGAATAGTGGTTCATGACAGAAAGCAGCTCCCAAGCATGGTCCCTTCTTAGCTGATATATATTTGCAATGCTGTTAAAGAGCTGAGAAGAAAAGCTTCTTTTAAGGTGAAATCTTTAATGGATTTAATGCAAGTATGCATTTCTCATGATGCTTAAATGAATTTCATCTAAGAGATACAGTTTTCACTAAAAGTCTAGTTATTACTAAATTACCTTCTTTTTCTAACACTGGTAAATTCAGTGAACTCTAAGTTTGTCAATGAGAGGAGATTGTGGCCTGAAAATGGAGTTATCATTGTTTATAAAAGCATAATTACTGGCATCTGATTCAGTTTATCTCTCCCTCTGACTTTAAGAGAAAAACAGAACAAACAGATCTCCCACATCCACAGTGAACTCTTGCTTATTATTACATTGATGCTTTGTGCTAACAAAGGTTCCACCTTAACAACCGTAAATTAAAATAAAAAAATTAAAAAAAAGCCATGAAAAGCCAAAAAGAAATGGAAACAGAAAGATGGGGAAAAACTCACAGTCTTACACATATTTCTGCTTCCCCACTCTGCTGAATAGTGCTCTGGACCTCTTCATAAGTTTTCCCAGTCAAGGGGATGCCATTCCATTCCAGCACTTGCATTCCTAAGAAGGCAAAACAGCAAGAGGTCAAGGGCTCAGATTTTGACATAGGCATCAGCTATATCTTTCTTGCCTTCCTTTTACAAGACAATTTGATGTGACGTTCAGTGAATGTTGGTTAAATGACACAAGACATTAGCAAAGCCCTTTCACTTCACACAGATTAGACTGCTGAATGTTATTGTCCCTTCAGCTATAATTTACCTGCTGAAACATCACAGGAGATTATTCTCTTTGATTCAAAGTATACATGCACTCTCCACAGTCTGTATTGCATGATATTGAAAAATTTTTCCAATATCAAAAACATGCACACCTACCAGCATAGCAATAAACCAAAACATTCTATATATCAGACATTTCCTGGCCAGCCATGGTCTTGGAAGATAACTGTTTCTTACAGTGACAAATTGCTGTTAAGAAGCTGAGCCTCAAAATGGAATTAATTTGCGAATGTGATTAGATAATTCAAATACATTTTCTTTACTTTGTCACTTACAAAAATACAAAAAAGTGAAGGCTGTTGGACTAACTGATTTTAATGAAAAAAATGTGCCTCCGCATTTCAAACATCAGCGTGGTAATATTCAGGTTGAAATTTTTCTTCCATATCTTTTCTCATAAAAAATTGATGAAACAGATGAACATACTTCATTGTGGAGGACATAAACAGAACTATAATAATTAGGCTGAAAAATACTGAATACTGAACTAATCTGCTGTGTCTTCCAAGTGTCCCAGGACTGAGTCAGGAGTCTCAGTACAGTTCAGTGTATCTGTATAAGGAAGTTTTATGCTCAGTATTTGTAGAGTCAGTCCCTCTATAAATCATGTGAGGTATATTCTGATGAGAAATCTCTTGGTTAAGGTGAAATGCTTACACAAAGCAAACTCTAGATTCATATCTGGGTCTTACAGATCTGAGGTTCTGAGAAATGGGTTCATATCTTGAATTAATTAGTCATAAGGATGACTCCAAACAGATTAACTTCTCACTGATGAACAAATGTCAAAATCCAAGCCTCTGGCTGTAGTGGGAAAAAATTGCTTAATGGGACAAGATACTGAATTCTTTATAGTCCACTAAAAGCAATGCATTACAAAATGTCTGAAACCATATCACTCACACAGCAAAGAAAACCACAAACACTTAGCTTGCTACCACTTACACAGATAAAACCAAGTCTTCACCTGGGTCATATTTTAATGTCAAAATCCTGTGCTGTTGCATATAACAAATGGGAAAAATAATAAAGAAAAATGTGGAGATAAACTCATAGAAAAGCATGATGCTAAATAAAATATAATGAAAATTTTTCATGGAATAAAACAGATTAAATTATTTGACAATGAAAGACTATGAGAAATAAATATACAAATTTATATTCCCAAATTTTCCATAGGATTCCATGAATTAGGAGTTGAAATATCAGAATTACTCATAACTGTTGTCAGCCAGAATTTATCATTTTGTTTGTAGAAGTTTACAGAAAAACAAACTATGCAGAATGACTAAAAAGTGATGCTCAGAAGCCAGTAAAGCCAGCTGCCTAATGTCAAAATAGATTTGAATTTTCCTAAAATTTAGCCCCTTTCATTTACCAGTCATGATTCAAAAACATGCTTTTGCTTGTTAAAGCAGATCTGATTTTAAGCTCAGTTCCTCTGGAATAAAGCAACAGTAATTAGGAGCAAATTCATTTCCCCCTGATTTTCAGTCATACAAATATAACAGCATGGGCTTGGCCTATAGGCTTCTAGAAAGGAAGGAACTGAAGTTATTTTTGGTTTTTTTCAATGTGTGCCCTCGTAATGGTAATCATGGCATAGGATGTTATGTATGACAGTATGAACCTCATGATTAAGACAAGAAAAACGACCACTTCGACTTGTATTGAGAAGGAACAAGAAAAAAAGTTTATATATTTAGATATTTGAGAGAGCATCCTTCTATTAAAAAAAAAAAAAAAAAAAGCTTTATTGACAAAATACTGTGAGCTCCTGTCCTGGGTTTATCACATATCACATCCTGCTTCCATGGCTTCAGAAGAAAATTCACCAAGGGACCAGTAAGGCCATCATCAACAAGTCACATAAATTAAAAAGACTAGCAGGAAGAGCTTAGCTGAGTACCACTGCAGTGCCAGGATTTGGAAACAAAGTCTGATTTCCACTGGTGAAAGTTTCGACAGTGTGTGCAAGAGCACTGCACTTACTCACTTGGTCAGAAAGGCCACAAGCACATGAACAAAGCAACAACTTGAAAGGAAATGGAATTTCAACAGCCTTGGCTCACACAGAGATCCATTTAACCTGTCAATATAGGGGTATTTTCTTTTTATTGTGTGCCTTGTGGATCCATGAATGTTTAAAATCAAGCAATTTAAACAGGACTTAAATGATCAGACTGAAAGCCCTGGGGTTTAAGAAAAAAAAATGTAGGCAAGAAGCTGATTCCTCTTTTTTCAACATGTAACTGCTATACACATTTTGTTTAAAAAAAAAAAAAAAAGGTAATGTTGCAAATAAAATCTTCAGAAGAAATGCAAGTCTAATTAACAAGAGGGAAAAAAAATTATTGAGAGATCACAAGACACTTGTGATAATTTTTTTTTTCCTAAAACCAATCACATTCTCCCACTGGTTGTCAGGCCATGATAATCACATTTCCAAAAGTTTCTAGCTTCAAATAACCAGTTTAGTGGGAAAAAACAAAAAAAAAACCCAGGGAGATGAGAAAACTTGCATTGCTCCATGGCAACTCTGCTGACTGAGGAAGTAATTACCCTGATAATCAAATACATAATTTCTTCGATCATCTTTCTTTTATTATTATTTTATTGGGTGAGCAACAGCTTATTTATAGCAATATCAGCTCCCACAATCTCAATAAATATATCCTTCACTCCATCACCCAGGTGATAAAGCTGTACTGTTTAACTGAATGTGGTTGTATATGTAACATTCCTATTGACAAAACAGCACAAAACAAATTATTAAATATGCAGATAGAATAGGTCTTTGCATTAGAGTTGCTGTCAACTGGAAGGCACAATATTTATCTCAGTTTTCACCCATCTTACATGATTTCTGATATTTTCACTCCTCTTCAGACTCATCTTTCAGACATAAGCTAGCTGCATGATTAAAGTTGAAACTGAAAGGAAACTGAAAATCATCCAAGGATTTGATTTTTCTAAATATGAGTCTTGACACAGTTGATTCAAATACAGAAATACTAAACCAAACCACTGAACATCTCGAATTTTATTCCCCTTTGTAACATAATGTTAACCATAAAGTTAATCTCAGTCACTTTGAATACACTATTATACTGCAGCCTCCCTTATTCAGTATACCCAAGGCACCTAAGTGGAAAAACTGTTATTTGCTGTGTCACTAAGAGTTTGTAATTATTTCCAACTATACTTGTGTATAAAACCTATTATTTTTCCATTTTTTTTAGAGTCTCAGAATTGCTGTCCTACTGGAATTTAAAAATATCTACATATTGCAATCTTGGAGTAGAGCCTCCGATTTTGGTTTCACCACAGTTATACCCACAGATAGCTGAGGTTCTTCTGCTTCTTCATGGTTCGTATTTTTTATTCTTATGCATAATAAACATGTCAGTTTGAATTGCATTTTTCAATGATCTAACGCTCACAGAGGAAAATGAAATTGGTCTCTAGACTAACAACTTCAATCAGTAAAATGTGAATATTAGTATCTTTCTATATCATATAAGAATTAAAATTCAGCAACATTACTTTGAAATCCCAGAAAGTGCTATAAAAGTT
This sequence comes from Corvus cornix cornix, assembly GCF_000738735.6. Lineage (NCBI taxonomy): Eukaryota > Metazoa > Chordata > Aves > Passeriformes > Corvidae > Corvus > Corvus cornix. The sequence continues at coordinate 8,867,721 of NC_047057.1, read as the reverse complement.
AAATGTGCACTCAGAACAAGGAGAAACAATATAAACTTGCAGTCTGACATTCAGCACTAAATTACTTTATCATCTATGCTCTCCAGTTATTTTTCTTTTATTTCTAAACCTTTTTGATTGTTCAAAATAGGTCGATGAAAGTCAATGAGTTAATATATTTCCCCAAACTGCCAGGCATGAATCACACCAAAACTCATTATTTTTTGTAGACACCTTAACTTCCTCTCCTATTCATCATTCACACTCAGGCTGAATATTTTCCACTTATTGCAATAATTATTATATAGACAACATACATGATTCTTAAAAATGGATATATTGTTCATCGAGTGGAAATGATATAATGTACCCTCCTATGCCTCATGGCTGCTACACTACTATAAAATGGCATTTATAAAAGTACAGCCAGAGCAAATCAATCTTGTATTTGAGGTGTACTTGGCATTCTGTTGGCAGCCCACCACTGCCTTCAGATTTATATATGTGGGCACATGATTCTATAGGTTACCCTTCAGTCTGAACTATGCTAGAGCAACAAGTGATGATCTGCTTGTATTTGTGTGACCTAATTGAAGTTCTTGGCAAATTAAATTAAGCTTACAGTTACCGTTTATGAAAATACATATGATATAAATGGCAAGTTTATAGTGCTTTCACCATTACTATATCCTCAAAGATTAGTTTACATCAGTTGCAGACAGATGATCAGTTATACTATGCTGAACAAAATGTTGCAGTGCATTGTAATTATTCAGTGTTTGAGAAAAATAAACCGTTTTTTGCAGCATAGTGTTCACTGAAGCTATAGAGCAAAGTGTATTTACTTTGTTTTCAGTAACATCATATAAGAGATTATAATGATCTTGCCAGTGAAATGAGCTTCCTGTAAAATGCTGTAATTGAGCTGAAAGTCTTAAACATTTCATTATTAGGCTGTGTTCACAAAACCCCCTCTACTTTTAAATGCAGTTTACTATGAATTCATATTTTTAAAAAAATCATGCAATAGTATATGGTAGAATGAAAAAAGTCTGTTCATTCCAAGTGACCTTGAGATTCACCTAAAGTGAATCCAGCTCAGTGAACAAAGAAGCTGCAGGAATTTCTCTTTGCTGTCTCCTTCATGAATGGTAAATAACTACAACCATTATTTTCATGAGAGTTTAATGCCAGATATGAATTTAGACTACTATGTCCCTGCCTGCAGTCTATATTTATATTTGTGTATTCAGAATTCAGTGAGGTTTTTTTCAATTTCCCTTTTTAAGGAATAATTTATTCTTCTTTACACAAATGCAGTTCTGTTAGTCTAACTTCTCTTACAGTTACATCTGTAAATGGAGTGATATTTGGGTTTGAAATTTTCCTTTGCAGGGGCAAGAATCACAAGACATGAGGTGCAAACAAACAGTTCGTGTGGAAGTTACAGTGTATGTCTGAAGAGTCACTTTCTCTTTATTAGTTAGCTTCTGTTCTGCCTAAGAATATGAATTATGACAGCTAACATGTCAAACAAAGTCTATATAAAGGCTGTTCATTTGTCATCACAACACCTCTCTCAAAGATTTTTCAATAGTCTTGGGAGTCTGAGGGTACTTGTTTTGTTCTGCCTACAGAAGAGGTGACTGAGAGGAGCAATTATCATGGTCTATCACTTCCTCACAAGGGAAGTAGAGGGGCACGTACTGATATCTTCTCTCTGGTGACCAGTGATAGGACTCGAGGGAATGGCATGAAGCTCTGTCAGGGGAGGTTAGGTTGGATATTAGGAAAAGGAACAGGGTCCTCGTGGAAGTGGTCACAGCACCAAGATTTCCAGGAGCACCTGGACAAGGCTCTCAGGCACATGTGATTCTTTGGACTGCCCTGTACAGGGGCAAGCACTGGGCTCGATGATCCTTCTGGGTCCCTTCCAGCTCAGCATATTCTACGATTATATTCTATGATTCTATGAATGAAATATGAGTGGGAATTTATGTATGTAGGACTCCCAGAAGAACTGTGCTGGAAGAAAAGAGTGATTCATGGCACATAGGTTAGCATGTCATCAAGATCCTAACTCATTAAAATGTGGTTTCTCAGGACATTTGCTCAGTAAGGAAAGGTAGCTTAAGAAAGACAAGGCAGAACCATACTTTAGCAAAACCCTGATTAAATCAAAGTGTAGCCTGAAACCATAAAAAGACTGGCAGGAAGATAAAGAACAGGACAGACCCCTGAGATAAGGAAAAAAGGACAGAGAGTAACCCAGAAACATTTTCCAGTGACTCACAGGGATGAGGTAGAGAAACAAAAGATAACTATCAGCTTCTGAAAGTGTGCAAAAAGCACATCTCTAAGACCATCACACAGTCATCAACTTACAAAGCCAGAGGGTGGGAAGTAGACTCATGGGTTGGCATTCCTTGCTCTCTGGACATTCCACTTGCATATACACATCCTGGGGCTTGGGAGAGAATGGGTATATTTGGAAAGTACAACAGAGAAAGAACTAATGCCAAAGAAAAGTTGCTCTTTTACTCCCAACATGCTGACTCTCTTGGGGCTTCTTGAAAAGGCTCTCCTCACACAGATCTGGGGGTCAAACCCTTGCTTGATGAAATCCTGGCTGGTCTCCAGCAATGTCACCACTAAGGGACTACAGCGGCCAATTCAGAAAAGAATGGAATTATTAGGATAACTTAAATACTGAAAGCGTGCTAGGAATGAGCAAAGGCCATAGCTATGCATCACATGGCAATGCTACTTAAGGTCATATAGAAACAAGAACAGAAAGTTTTTGTGACTCACAGTAAGCAAACACCACTGTTCAAGCAAAAAGGCAAGTTTTAATGAGAATGGCTGAAGACCTTAAAATGCCAGTCTGTCACTTGGAATAGACTGAGATCCTTACTTGATATGTTCTAATAGGAGTCACTCTGTCGATAATCATCCTCTGTACCCTGGGAGTAACTTTTACAGTTCTGACACTATGTGAGTACTCAAATATAAAGTAGAATTTACTCACTATTATCTCATTTGTGAGAGTCATCTAACCTGAAAACTAAGGAAAGTGAATACAAATTTCTGGCCAGTGCTACGTGGTTCTCATCTCCTGTATGTACCTATTTTTCATATAATACATATAATTCTCCTTTTAAGAAAAGTTGGTTTTTTGGGTTTTTTTTTTTTTTTTTTAATTATGCTCTTCATAATATAACGTAAGGTAAATCCATGATAATGTCTTGGAATCAACATGTTTGTGTTCTAATTCAAGTTGACCTAAATTCTTCAGTCATTTGAATGACTTTATTTCAATGAACATTTTTTATGCTTCTCTTGTAGAAGCTAACTGGATGCTTGTACAAATTCCTGATACATACGTGTCCATAGCTGTAGAAAGTATGTGGAAAAAACTTGTTTGATTATTGGCTGGTTTCAACAGACGATAATCTCAACCACAAGTGAAAATGCATAAAATATTTTTTTTTTCTTTTTCATCTAATTTTGAACAGATTTAGAACAATAAAGAAAAGAGCATGGAAAGCAGTATGTATGTCTGCAGGGAGGAACTGTCATGCACACATGCATACAGCTGCTTTGGTTTTGCTTTCTTTTGGGCTTAGAGTCAATGTACCAATTTTTGGCTGTAAAACAGTAAGAGTCTTGCCTCAGTAGTTGTCTAGGAATTTTGAGTAGTTAATGAATGAAGAGAGGCAGGTTCCTCTGAGGATGGCTCATCTCAACTGACACCTATTTGGAATGAGATGAATCACGTTCCTCAGGTAGCCTTCCCTCACTTATGGTTAGAAAAAGAGCCCATAATACAAGTTGAGGTAAGATATTTACTTTTCAGACACTTAAAAATATGTGTATTGATTCCCTCCTTTGTCATCTAAAGTGATAAATCTGTCCTAGAAACTGAAAGGGACTTTTTTTCTCTCAATTTAGCAAACAGGCAGCTGTACCTTATCAATGAGAGGAAGGAACTGAAAGATAGCAAACCTCAGCTGAAGGTGATTAATGGGGCACCATCAGAGACTGAGCTGTTAGTTCTGCTTCTGCTGCAACCAGCCAGGTGAGCAACAAAAGCACACCAATTAGTCTCTGTGCCTCAGTTTATGTGTTAAAAAGGGACAGTGGAAAGATAATGTTATTGTATTTGGGATGTCCAAGTGATAAATGCTATTAGTAAAGCTAAGTGCATCAGAACTCTTACTAACAATAGAGTTGTAGGAGACAGTACTTGTGAAATATTAAGTGTTGGGTACTAACCCCAACTTTTGTATCCCTATAATTCATTCATAACAGAACTTAGTGATAAATGATAGGATTTTTCAACTTTAAGAAGTACAGGTTCCATATGTGCTAGAAGAATGAGAGACACTCATAGTTACCTGTTAGAACTGTCATTTTGACAGAAAGTTGAAAAACTGCAGGATTTCAGTTTCCAATAATTACTTGTTCTTCCAAGTTTAGTGATAAAAGTAGGCACAAACCCCATTTTTAGGAACATCTGATTAGCGACATAAATGATAGTCAAATTTCAGTGCTGGGTTCAGAGCAAAAAAATCTTCCCTCATGGTGCTAAGGCTGCTCAACTCAGCCAAGATTGGAGATAACCAAAGTAGCCTTTTCTGGAAGCTCAAGCACTGTCTTGACACAACCTGAGTTAGGAACTATGAATCAAAAAATTCTGATCTGGTTAAATTTGGTTTGCGAGTAGATTTTATGAGTAGAATCAGAGAGATCTAACCAATCTAGGGCTGAACAGTTGTGCATGGTCGTATTTAAGCCTGCAGTTCAACTGGCTGTACTGGTTTTGAAGTGATAGAGTGATCTCTTCCCACCTCACTGCAGGGGAGTGAGAGAGAGGCTGAGTGAGGCGTAGCTGCCTACCAGGGTAAAACCACACTTATAGAACTGCAACACAAATCAGAGAAAGGAAAGTGAGCCCCTGCAATGACTGTGAGAATGGCCATACATCCCAGTGAGAATGGTCCACGATATGCAACTAAAATAGTCTTAAAAATAATAATATAAAATATTTAAATTTCATTTCAAATTAAATTATTTTAAAATCATTAATATTCTCACTACCTTAGAATAAAATTCTGCTGATGTTTACACATCTTCAACATACTTCTTACTGTCAGCTGAGTTTTTTTTATTGACATCTCTGTATACAAATTTGATCTGCAGTACTTGATCAAAGAAGTAGCATTATTCTCACAAATAAGTCCATTGTAATAAATGTAGAATTCGTGCATGACGAAATAGCATTGCAAATAAATGATGCAGGATTACACCCATAGTTTTGTCATTCTCTGTAGGGTTTTTTAAAAGAAATTTGAATGCACAATTACTATTCTGTACATGCAAGATTGGATGGTGATTATCTGGCAGCTACACACCTAATCAACTGCTATGAATACTCACAGGCATACTGATTAGCAGCAGCTGCTATTTCTTCTCATTATCTACACTAAAACAAATGATCTCTTCCCAGCCAGTCCCTGTGTATTTGTGTTTCCTACGATCACAATTAATGTTCTGAATTCACTGTGTTAGCATCAGGAAGACAAGCAAATCAAACTTATGATACTACATTCCTTTACTGATAGCTATAGTTGTAGAAATACAATTTGTGCCCCTCCGGGGAAAGCAGTTTCTTCATGGAAGAACTTGCTATTACTCCAAGCATGACAGCAACCACAAGAAGGCCCTGCAAGGCCCTGCTTGCAGATGATGGCCAGAAAAAGAGGGACAGGGCTGGCAGTTCAGGGCTCCCTTTCAAGCCTCCTGAAGGCACATAGGAGCTTTTCTGCTGAAGCAACAGAGTACCTTGAAACTCATAAAGAATAAGACAGCCGACAAGACGTGGTTTATGGTTTTGAGATAGATCAAAAGATGAGAGTTGAGTTTGATGGAACTGTGGCAGGTGCAGGTAGGAAAGGTGCTGGAAGGATGTGTCCCCTGCCTGAGTGCTCTGTGACAATGGTGTGGTGCAGGTACTCGACCCACTGTTCCTCTTGCTGCACAGCAACCAGAAACTGCTGCCCATACAGGCAACCCCTTGTCCCGTAACAACTGCAGCAATAAGCCTGTCTGCTCTGATGCTTCCACAGTCTCCACTTAGCAACTACACACCGGCCATAAGACAAACTCTGCCCCTATTTCTTCAAACTTGGGTGTTTTAGTTACACATCAAAATCATATTTAAACACCGAACTCTTACCAAATTCTCAGCACTGCATCCTCACCTTAACTTCACCTGGTATTGCAACAGCTTATTCTCCCTCAAAAATATGCCCAAGTGATATATCAAGCATTATTTTTTAAACTGCCAAATATAAATGTTAAACTGACATTTCATCTGTAGACTCAAGATCGAATGTATATTACAGGGCAACAAGGACAAAGGAGTTTGATCACTTCACTGCTTAATCTTTTAAGACTTCTTTCATTTCACCAAAGCTATTGAACATGTATGAGTCCTTTTCCCAGGTGTCAAATATTAAAATTATTAGTGTCAAACAATGTAAGAGAGTAAAACAATCATCTCTCCTTTTTTACATCAAACAACTAAATATTCTTTCCCAGGCAAAAGGAGGAAAAATAGCTGATAAATAGCTGTTTTATTTAACAGAATAAAAATTACATATTTTCTTTATTCCACAGAAAATTTAAGTAAAAGGACCTCCACTCAAAGCTGAGCAACTGCATATGTGAAACATTCTGAATGAGTTATGCAACAATAGGTAAAAATAAGGAAAAAATATATGTGAGAAACAAAAAATGCCAACTGAAACTGCAAATCCCCCAAACATACTGAATACAATAAAAGAGTGAATCACAAATGATATAATATCCTTTAGAGAAGAAAGTCTTTGAACAATTCTCCTTTGGTGAAAAGTATCCAAGGAATTGCTAAATTGCCTATGAACTCATCCCATTTCAAAGGCATTTCTTTATCTTCACCAAAACTAATAATTATTTTCTCTAAAAGTAAGAAACAGATTCACCTGATTAGATTTTTTTTTTTAATATATGATAATAAATACTGTATTGAATCATTGAATCATAATATCATAGAATGGTTTGGGTTGGAAGGGACCTTAAAGATAACCTAGTTGCCACCTCCCTGCCATGAGCAGGGACACCTTCCACTAGTCCAGGTTGCTCAAAGCCCCATCCAACCTGACCTCAAAACATACACAATAAATTTTAAAGAAAACAATTATAAGTCCAATCCCTTTTCTCCAGTTCATTCCAGTGAATGAAAGCAATAGAAATACAATTTCCAATTTTTTTTTCCTTCTTTGTCCTTTGTTTGAAAGCCTTCAGGAACACTCCTAATCCTACTGTATCTCTATTCACAGGTTAATGAAAATAACCAAACCCATAATGCATCCTGACAATCTATAAATGTAAACTGCAGATGGAAAATGGATTTCATTCAGAGATGCATCTCTTCAAAGCATGTACCTTTACGAACTGAAATTCATCAAACTGACCATGATTTTACTTGTACCACTGAATTCAGTGACAGCTGAGAATGGAACATAATGTTCAAATTGCAATTCCAATACTGATGCTCACATTCTGGCTAGAGATGATGCTACTGGGAGGGCAGGCTCAAACAAGCAAGAGGAGATATTGCATCTTGCAACATATATAAACATATATACACATACATGCATACATCTATACAGATATCACAGACAGATACGTTTAATTTATGGTATCTGGTCGTTCATCTGATCAAACAGAGATACTCTTACGTTTTCTTGCCTGTTTTGCTTCCTGAAGTACATGACATGCAATCAAGTGATCACTAACAGCTTTTTCAGGTGATGCCATGAAGATTTTTTGCTTTTTCTTTTATACCCCTGTTATACCTTTTTACAACTTCTGTATTCTTAGTGCTTTTGCCTACATTCTTGGACTTGTTCATTCAGCAAGGAGACCAAACATCTTAGAAGCTTTGTAGTTAGGGATCAGTGTGCCCCAGACCCCAAGGTCCTCTCCAGAACACATTCTGTAAACCAAGATAGAACCATCCAGGGAGAGGTTCCTTGGGGAGAGGGGCTCATTCAAGCCTCTCATTGGGGAATTTTTGATAGATATGCTAATTAGTAAAATCTATAATGTTGTACCAGATCTTTTGCGGGTGTGCACTGCGGTGTGCATGGACGTGTATTCGACCTGGATGTAATGCACCTAAGGATCCTTAAAATAAATACCAAGGTAAAATCCCTTTTTCCCTTTTAACCATGTTTGACTGTTGATTTTAAGACCAGGAAAAGGCATCACAGGAATAATAATGAGCAGTCTTGCTCTTTATGACAGTCATTGTAATAATGGTGGCATAGTCCAACTCCTTTTTGCTAACATACTCTGCAAGTGTACACTTACTGATATAAACCCCTTGGGCTAAATATTTTGTTGACATAGTCATGATTTCTACTGAAAGAGATGGCTATGTCCATGCAGCTGTAGCAGTAAACTTGCTTAAGTATGGTCTAGAATAATTTATGTGACTTTGACAGAATAGCTAGTTAAATTTCACCCGTAAACAGATCAGAACACTTAGGTGCAATAATTTAGTTTTATGTGGTACTATATTGCTGCAATTGAGGAAGCTGTGAGATGACCCCAGTTCATAAATGTAAAGCCAGCAAATACAGAAATCTTTGTATTACCCATGGGGCTTATTAAGCCTTCACCTTTAAACAATGCATATTACATCCAACGATATGTGATTAAGGATACTGAATGAGAAATACTTCGTGTGAAGCATTAGTAAATATAGGTAGATGCCTTTTCAGATGCCTTACAAAAGCATTTCTGCAAAACACATTCAAAATTCAGGAGCTGGGGGTTGTCCATTAGGTGGCACCAAATTTTTCCATATGTATGGAAACTGTAGGCAACAGAGCAGCATTTATCTGCTGTTGCTGTCAGGTGCTCTCCCAGCTGGTCCCCATTCAGAGACAGAACCTCTGAGGTGGCATTGCAGCCCATCCATGTGCACCACTGAAGGGTATTCATCCAGATACAGATGTGTGTGCTTCATGCTCATCTGCTGTAAAGATGTTTTTATCATATCTACCAGCCTGTGTGCATCATACTCAACAAGGATCACTGTCATGCTTGAAGTTATTTTCAGTTCCTTCTTTGGATCTTCACTTCTTCCAAAACGGGGGGAAGTGTTTTTCTTGTCTCATGCACTCTACAGCTATTTAATCAGAAGAAAGCTCCTGCCTTGCAACTAACCAGTCAGCTTCTACTGTGTGAATTGCAGAGGTATTACTATCACTGAGATAGGCTGATATTTCTAAGAATACTATAGTGGTCTGTGAATAAGATGATGAAAGATTTATCTTTTCTTTCTTTAGTACTGTCTAAGACTAAAACTGTTTCTACTTCCCCACTAACACCAGTCATGAAAGTACTTTCCTAGAATTTGGATTCCTTTTATCCTTTCTTTCACACACATCTCAGGAACTCTCAGTTCATTCTATTGAGTTACTTCAGACCCATCTGAAAAGTATAATCAGTTAAAGTAATACATAACTTCGCTTTAGTTAGACATAAGTCAATGCTTATTTCTACTTAGCAGTTCCAAAGCTGTCTGCATGAGCAGCAAATGTATGAATTATATGGATTGATTCCACTTCACCCACACTATGACAGAACTCATTTAGCAAGCGTAGAGCTCACACCATGATGAGCATTGCCTGGAATGACTCATTTCCTTTTACTGTCATCTTAAAGGTTAATTTCATGGGGTGCTGTTAAGCACATTATCTAGTAACTAAGAAATAATGAAACCTTCTATTCATTGGGGTGACTGGTCAGCACCTGTAAATGGCCCTGTCATTGCATGTGGGCAGGTAAATGGCACTCATCTGTCCCATGAAAATAGATTCTAATATTGAACATGTATCATGAATATAAATTATGAACATGGGAGTTTGTTTTTCACCATACTGGTTTCCTCTGTTCTAGTACTAAGCAGATCATCCTAATTCCTTTTTTACCTCCTGCCTGTTCTTTTTCACCTTGTGCCTGCCATGACATGCAGCCTAAACTTCCAACACAGGGCTCTCCCATATTTATTGTGCATTTATAACGCAGTCTGATTGCACATAAGCAGTGTACAAGTTCACAGGCCTGGGCTAAGGCAACTTGGGTGCTACTGTGCAATACAGCAGTTGTTAGCAGTCTTCTGGCTCTGATGAGAAGTGCTCAGAAAGAGGAATTCCCTCTGAAAGTTGAACCCTCACAGAACGGAGCTTGTGGGCAGTACCAGAACTAACCCTGCTTGTCTGGGTATCTTTAAAGGCTATGCCAGACATGCTTCCTCCTGACATGAGCTGTTGGGAAGGGAGCAAAAAGGTATAGAAAGGTATGAGCAAGCAAAAAGATTCCAAATCTCTTCCCTGTCTTTGAGTTTCTTTTTGTAGATGTACATCACTGTGTCTCTACCCTGTCCTTACTGGCCTTTAAGGAATAAATTTATTTAAATTTATTTAAAAGGAAAGAAAAACAAACCAAGGCAACAGAAAATCCTTTACTCTTCCAAAGACTAAGGAACCACTCTAGTACAAGCACTACTAGAGGATGATTGTTCTTTTCCATCAAATTACCTGCTTGATAGTGAGATTTAGTTTGATGAGTGTAAGATGCATCTCATCTTTAAGGCCTTAGGGACTTTTTAAGATTTAATACTTCTTGGTTATTAGCATGCCCTTTTGGTTTGGCAGCAATTAGTCCCCAGGGAAAGGTCCCTTACAGTCAAAATTCATAGGTATATGAATAATATTACATAGGTAAGTGGATGGTCAGTAGAACTCTTCTTGGCATTCAGAAGTTGACATAGAGCTGTAGACTCATTATTCTGTATCTTTTCACAAACTTCACCAAAATTGCAAATTATTTTTTTCTTTACTTCCATAGCATCAGAAGGCAAACACTTTTTACCCACCTTTTCCATGTGAAGGTGGGAATATCTTACTATTACTCAAATAGTTAAAATCCAATTTAAGATCTAAATGAAAGTATAGAGTCCTTCTGCACATTTTATTTTGGACTGACAGCGCCCACATCTAAAGAGAAGAAAGATTAACATGCTATAAACATAGGAATAAGGTGCTTACCAAACATAAAAGGTTTGTGACATAGGAATGCACCAATGAACAATCACTTTTGTTAAAGTCAATGTAATACATCAAACAAAAAAAAATCAGTGGGAATAAGAATCACAGTACTATAACTGGAGCATTTTGTGGTTTCATTGGAAATAATTCTTAAGAAAGCTCCTGTTTCATAACTAGATGGTTTGGGGAATAACAGGAACATGTGCAGTAATGCCAGGGAAAAATGTACAAGAGATCAAGAAAAAGTAACCATGTTGCATTTCTGCATTCTATTAAGACAGCTTTCCCAGAAAGTACCTGAAATACCAGACTAAATAATAATTTTGGCTTTATAATTTGGAAGATGGATCAGCTGAAAATCAGAAATCAAGATCCAAGTAAAAACAAAATGGTCCCAACCACTTGTTTTTAATGAAATTCAGTAGTAAGCAGCATCATTTCAAACACAGCTCTCCTTAGAAGCAGAAGTATCTGAGCAACTCATCATCTGTGCTGGGAAAGGCCCCCAGCTGAGGTTTCTTTTTCCCTTGACAGGTATTGAACCACTGCATTTTCACATAAAAGCAGTTAGGATCAGCTACACCATATATATGATGACTTGGACATATTCTACATGTTTCAAATGCAGTGTGAACCACTTCACAGGTGCTGAGTCCTTTCAGAGGCTTAAGAAAAACTCAGACCCTGGAGAATGTAGCTGCTACCTGCCAGACACCAAGGTTGGCTGTCTGAAATCTCTTTGCCTTCAAGTGTTTTACATTTTACATTCTAGTTTGATTCTGTGAAAGAAAATGTCAGTACATGCTGACCTAAAAATGCTCGATCTACCACTTATCATTCATGAAATCTGACCTCCAATACCAAGAGGAGATAGGTATACTACCAAGATTATTGCAGTCCTACTGAGTTAAATGTAACTGTCTTGCATTTTCTAACCAATTAGATCCCCCCCAACCACTCAAATCACAACTAATTAAGTTTTTTCAGAACTGATAATATTTAAGTACCTAAAAAAAAGTGTTTGAAAAGTTGCCTAGAGCATACTAATGTACCTACAAGGTAATTTCATAAGTTTTCAAATGGACCATAAAACCTGAAGATCTTAATAGAATTCCACTTACTGTTGTATTTAGAGAGATATCAAACTGTTCTATTATGCCTATTTAGGATCTGAGGGACTCCCTTACAATCAAGGAGAAATAATACAGATTTCAATGATTTTTTGCTCAGACACTGTAGGATCTGTACAGGAAAAAAACCCACAGCACACCTTCCTAATTTTCAAGCATTATTTCAGGCAACAAATTATTATTTTTTAAATTAGAAACAGTTCAAAGAGTTTACTTTTACCAAAGTTTAAAGGAATTCCAAAAAATACATTTTGGTGCTTTTACAGGGTTTTTTCCCTGCCAAGGGTTTTTTTTTGTTGGAATGTGAAGCAAAAATAAGGATTTAAGACTCAATTTCAGCTTGATGAAATGTTTTCAAGCTTTAGTCATTAATAAATTAGCTAATTTGCAATTCAATACCTTCAATTTCAGTTGAATTTTAAGTTGCATTTTTACAGCACAAGTACACTTAATGTAGCTCCTTTCAGACTTTTCATACAGAAATGTGAAGTCATATTTACCTAATTTTACATGGTAAGCCTCAAACATCAGAATTATAAACCTGGATAAAGAGTAATCAGTTGTAATCAACATTTTTCTTTTTACTGTTAAATTATACAATCACCTGTTTATTTTTTTCTCAAAGAAACCTGAATATTCTCATACAAGGTTTTCCCAGTCATACCTTATGGATGATCTAATTAGGTTTTTGGAATAGAACATGCTTCAGGAAATTTGAAATAAAGTCTTTATGCAGTTTTTTGAGAGTGCTCATAGTGGTTTTCTTTCTTTAAGCTGACATCTAAATCATTTTCTGTATTAATTTACATAATATTTCTATTTTGTAATGAACTATATTGCAAAACTAATTGTCGAAAATTATTGTTTTGTTCTTTGAGTTCCTTTACCCTTTCCATTGAATAAGAAAATCAAGGTATCAGATCAGATTAGGTCAGAGCAAAGTACAACCCAGTTCAGCGTCTTCCTGAAAACAGTTGATACCACGTGCTTCAGAAGTTGTTTAGAAAACCTTGGAAAATCTGGAATAATTTGATTACACAACTATATTTTTTACCTAAGTACCTCAAGAGATTGGTTGATTTAATTAAAGAAATTTAGGAAATATTTTGTTTACCTCTATTTTCTCTTCCTGTGTTACCCAATACTTAGAGAAAACAGGGCTTTATCTATTTGCCCTTGTCACTTTTTAAACAACTGAAGTGAAGCTCTCTGACAAACCATTTCAAATTTGGGTCCAAGCCATCTAAAAGATGTTCTACTGTGAGAAAACCCACTTCCATCAGTTCATCTTTTTAACAGTAAATTATTTACAATTGTTCATAATGTTTCTTATGGTCTTGGAAAAATCAAATTTGCATACATCTATCTAGAAAGTACTTTGAAGTAACAAGTGACAAAGAAATTCTGCTTGCTGCAGTACCCAGTTTCACAGGCAGAAAAATGTGCTGTCTGTAATCCTCTTTGCTGCTGAGAACTGTGGCTTGCAAACAACCCACATCCCACCCCTGAGAGTCACTGACAGCTGATATCTGTTCACCTGACTTTCAGTAGAACAAACCCTGACTGGGTAAATTTCACCTTGGGCCCTGAATCTTTGCTATGTTTTACATCAACACAGCATCCCATGGAGTGGCCAGGCTGGCATAATATTCCTGGAGACCCACATTTCAGGAATGGGACTGAAGGTTAAAATTGCTACAAATAAACGCAAAGTGTTTTAATACACTTTTTGGAACCCAATGGCAGGGAAAATTGGCCATAAGGACACAGCTTTATTTAACTTGTGTTTCAAGATGACCCTCACTTTGATTTCACTAGATTTTTTTCACTACAATCACATCAAACTGCTAGTCTGCAAGTTTCAACCCACAGTAATCTGCACAATAGGAAATGGAATTAGAGTAGAGTCACTATCAAACAACACAGTTCAGTAGTTATGCAAAAGGCTTTCCCACACTGTACTAAGGTGTTTTTCTGGAATGCCCATTATGTGAGCCCAAACAGATATTGTTCCTTAAAAACATCAGACGAAAATGTCCTGATTTTTGTTTTATGAGATGTGGCCCAGCATGCCTAACATAGGCCTGTAGCATCTGAATTTTAGGTTGTTAGTGAGACAGTTCCCCTAAAAGAAATACCTAAGCTTCCTACACAGTGAGTGGAGATGGGAGGGTTCATTTGATGACTTCCACTAGTAAGACAAATTGATCTCAGTTTAGGCACCAAAGGATTCACATTTGTCTGGTTTCTTTGTAAATGTGCTGTACAGAAGCCAGTCCTTGAAAAAAAAAGATAAGAACCAGAGCAATACAGGCACATATCTTTGATGGTCCAAGCTGAAATTCAAGTCCCTCTCATCAGTCACTGCAAGCAGCTATGCAAAGGGGGCAGGCACAGTGTCCGTGGGTCTCTCTGCTTGTGCTATTTGCCTGTGTATCAGGTATATGATCTACAGAATGTCTATCTCTTACAATCCCAGACAGACTGCCTTAGTTTGACTAATGATATAGCTTTATCCTTGAACATCTTGGAAGCAGTAACTAAACCCATCTTCTCTCCAGCATTGCCCAAACCAGAAAAGACACAGACCTCTGCCTCTGCCAGTCCGTATTTGGAATACTGACACAGGAAACATACCTGCATCTTCTGAGAAATACACATCCACTTGATTTTAATACAGTATCTTAAAAATAGAGAAAGAAGGAATTAAACTCTTCTATGGAGATGAATGAGCCTTAAAAGTACTCGCAGTGTCAGAATATAGCAGAAGAAGAGTAAGTATTCAAGAGTAAGATGGGAACACTGGGACCACATGGATGGGTGGTATCTGTCAATGCCAGAGGAAGAGCTACAAAGCACCTGTGATGTGTGTGATCCCAGAGGACAGCAGAGAGCTGCATAGTGCCAGCAGGAACTAAGAAAGCTTTGTGGGCACTGTGATGACAACGCTGCCTGCTGCTGTTCCTGCTGTGCTCAGAGAAACAGGGCTTCAGGCACATTCTCTGGAACCATGGAGGTTCCAAGAAGCACCTGGATATTCTTTCTAACAGGCACCATTCATCAAGGTCCTGAAAAGTAACTTCTGCCAAAAGCTGTGCATCTGAAAATTACTAAATGCATAGCTCCACATAAGTACTCTAAAATAGCTAGTAGTACTTCCTAATGTGATTTTAGTGGAAGCTAGTTATGACACCAATGACATTTACCAGTGATGTTCCACAACTTGTGTTATAAACCATCTGATGAATGTTATTCTCATGACCTTTGTGATGGTTCTTCACTTCATTAACTGGAACATCTAGTGACTGTATTTGCCTCTTCCCTCTGATTGAAGCATCTAGTTTATTTTTCTTGTTTTCATAAATCAGACTTACCTGTTTAAGAATTAAAAAACCCCCTCCCAATAGAGATGTTTTGATAAAAATATTTTTTTGCTATTTAGAATCCAAGTTCCTGGTGCAATGTGTATGATATGCCTTTTCTAGCAAAATTGATTTTCATCAATAATTAATTGTTCAGGTTATTTTCAGAGTTTTTGATCATAAAGAAGGTATAAACTATAGTAGTTTATGTGGCACATAACAAGGCTAAATGCAGGAGTGAAAAAAATCAGTAGCTGGTATTATATAAGGTGCCATATTTTACTGAACATAATATGTTTACATTTAATGATTCTTTCCCATAGCTTTATAAAATTTGTAAGTGCACCTTAAGTGTCCCCTTCTGCTTTAGATTAAATAAAAGAGATCCTAAAAGCTCAGTCTTTACAGATGCTCAACTACTTCCTAGATGCAAATTACTCTCTAACTCTCTCTTTTAAGTGCTTATTTTTATTGCAGGGAAATTAAGTATACAGCAATTACATTACGGGAAGAAACATTACAAACTCATATTACCTGGTTTATCTCATTGAAACTGATATTCTTAGGTATAAAAGAAGTTTTCTAATCAAGTATCCTTGTAAAACCCCAGTTATATAATTCTGACACCATAAGATTAAACTAAAACTCCTTAAACTTATGTTCTGTATTTTCCAAAGCAGGGAGAAGCATTATTTTCTAAGTGTGTTTCAACCACCACAAAAAAGAGATTTAGTAAATAAAGTTGTGCACAGTGTTATAGTAACCAGCTCTCAAGAAATTTCCAAGTCAATTGTTTATACTGCAAGTATCTCTACTTCCCCTTCTTTCTGTAAGTGCCACATGAGCACTGAAATGATTCTCATTCCTTCTGAAAATTCTTACTTCTTTCTCATATCTTAGGAAAAGGCCAAACTAAACTCTCAGAACAACTCAATTCCTGCCATACCAAGAATGGAACTGAGACCACTGTCAGTGGGACAGCATATGAAATGGCTGAACCAGTGTGAGAAAGATTTCTGCCTTTCTTTTTTTCTTTCTCACAGATATTAGGTTATTTCCAACATATAAAATGATACACTTTGGCAGGGTGTCCTTTCTACTAACTTAATTTCCTTTAAAAAAGTAATTTAAAAATATTTTAAGACTTTTTTTCAATATATTGAATGTCCATTGCCACACTTGAGAACAATCCTATACCTTTGATTATTACCTACGTAAAAGAAGTACAAGACAGAACAAAATACATGGATGAGAGGAGCACAACTATGCAAGTTAAGATTTACAGCTGATAGGTGGTATTTAGGGGGTTGTTTAGATTAGGACCTTTGTAAAGAGCTTTAGGGCAAAGCTTACAACCAAACAATGGCACTGCCTGCTATTTTATGCACATTGATAAAGCCAGTTTCTGCTGGGACAGAGAAACCTGAGCCCATAGCCCAGGGAATATGCTGAGAGCAAGCTCTCTTCTCTTCTGACCCAGCAGAATAAGCATGGACAGCAAAATAAATCATGAAGACTAATACTCAGAGAACAGGGTAAAGTTCATTCTTTGTTTTTTCCAATGCAGTAATAAATTAAAGTAGCCAAACTGCAAAATGGAAGTGCAGAATGGAAAGATTATTACTGTTCAGTTAAGACCTGATCCACAGTTTTTTGAGAATTTTTCCTTCCCTTTTTGTGTTCCTTTTAATTTTGTTTCATCATTTTCCAGCTTCACCATGCTATCTACTTTCTACCAGAAGTGTAATTATCAGAGGGAATCAAGAAAAGATGCTCAGTCTTCACTATCTCTGCTTCATAGGGATTGAAAAATCTCTTTTCATTGTGTTGACCCAATCAATGTTTCAATTTTAGCTGTCTAAACAGCAAGCAGTGCTCACTACAGTATTTTAAAATCCAGGAAGACCTGGTGCCTACTGTCCTTCCCACCAATAAAGGACCAGCCAGTGACCGATTAAAGATCAGTCAGTGTTACACTTGTGCTCATCTGTAACTCAGGGATAAGAGGGAAGTGTGACAAGAGTAGGGAGAATTATAGTGACTCACTGCTTCTGTTCTGGTTTTCCAGCTGTTTAGGTGCCCATGACCATTCCAGTCACGCTGTATTTTCCAAGCAAGATGCAAAGCACGTCTGCACTATGGCAAGAGATAGCTTTGATAAGATGGACAGCCATTACACCTGTACTGCCTTTGCAGAAGACCTTCTGAAACAGTCTGGCCTTGTTTTTCAGCACTTGGTGCTATTCAAAGTAGCCCAAAAATGTATTAAACAACTTCCAGAAAAATTGTTAACATTTTCTTTATAAACGTTTCATGGACTGATCAGTACTGCAGTTGCTTCCCACTGTCCTTCTGAGAGGACTTGAAAGAAATCATGTGTTTCCAATGCCAGTAAATAACATGCTTTAA
This sequence comes from Corvus cornix cornix, assembly GCF_000738735.6. Classification (NCBI taxonomy): domain Eukaryota; kingdom Metazoa; phylum Chordata; class Aves; order Passeriformes; family Corvidae; genus Corvus; species Corvus cornix. The sequence continues at coordinate 8,849,676 of NC_047057.1, read as the reverse complement.
GATGACAAGGACTTAAAAACTTGAAAACCTATGATTGAAAACTTATGATCTGAAAACACATGAAGGGACACATCCCCAGGGCATGGCTGGAGTGAAACAGATTCTGGAAGCTATCTAGTTGGCACCTTTAACTGGAGGAATGAGGAAGATACCTGTATTCAAAGATGTCATTGCCCAGAACTCAGGAAAATCTTTAAAGATTAAACAATGATTATAATATTCCAACAGCCTCTACCCAGTGCTGCTTATGGCCAGATTTGTCTTATTTATATTAGACAACCAAAGTAAGTTAATTGTCTCCCCACACTGGCCATCTCCTCTCTAGTTTTCTCGTTAGCCGTATTTACATTCTCCTCAGAGAAGGAACTGTAGATAGTATAAATACTCTTTTTCTCCAGTTAATGCAGACTGTATGCATGAAGGATTGCTTACACACCATGAACATGTTGGCTGTCTTTCAGCTTCCATTTGCAGCCTTCCCTAGACTCAAAATTGCTACTGAGGGCTCTTGTATTTCTTAGTCTCTCATATTTCAGTGTCATTTCTGGGTGGTCAACTGATTGGTGTTTTGTAGCAGACTTTCACCTAACAATGCAGCTTCCCTCTTTAACATCATATATAACTCCTTATGCCTTTATCATAATTTTCCTTTTGATTAACTGCCTGTTCTGGAAATAATGAAGAGCTGTGCTAACCATACTTGGATGCGTACAGATGAGTCCCACTGAGCCCTGACTTTTTCTTCTCTGCCTTTGCAGAATCTCTCAGTATACATTCTTCCATTATGAAGCCTGGGCCTTTGGGATGCTTGAAGTGAACCAGGTCAGAAGCCAAAGTCCACACCATGGGTGACAGCTGTAGAGCATTCTGGTTAAGGCAGGATTCTGTCAGGGCTTCCTGGGTCTGCCTCCTTCTTCTGTGAACTGAAGGTGGGGAGATAGGCTGCTCTCTGATGGAGGTAATCCAAATAGCTCTTTTCTCCTTTTCCCTATCATATTTTGCTTTGGGTGGAAATCACTTTGTGCAGGTTTAGATGTGGCCCTCTTTTGCCAGCATGTGGCTTGGCACACCCTCTTCATCTCGCATGTCAGTTTGGTGCAGAAGGCTGTTTGGTGACAAGCAGTGAACATGCTCTCCCTACTGGCTCCAGATTTGTGAGAAAGTGTACTCACTGACGCTGTGGCCATGGTCTGTGGACCAAGAGGTCATAAGCTGTGCCATCCCACGACAGTCCAAAGGAAGGCTCTAAGCCTCAATCTGAGGAATGATTCTAGCACTATTTGACCCTGTATTAGGGCATTAGAGAGCGTGAGCTGTGCATCAAAAGTCTTAAAGAAGAAAATTGTGACAGTTGAATGTGTAAGAATATGTAAGACTTTATATATGAGGCGAAAAGAAACATGAATAAATAGGGATAAGAGGAAATAGGGAGACCTCAATTTTATTTCCTGAAGGCATCTGAAAGTCCTGAGATTGCAGTTTTCCAAAGATGAAAGAGAGGTCTGGCATTACCAAAGACCCACTCATTCAAAATACTCTCCTGAGGGAAACCAGCCATGTGGCCTGGGGAACTTTCAGCACAATTAAAGGCAACCAATTTGGAAAAACTGACCATCTGTTTCTTAGCAGGTGAATCAAAGTCTAAAAGGTACTGAGTACATTTAAGAACTTATTGTCAATATTTAGACTTGGATGCTGAGGACATTGGATGTGCTTTTACCTACTCTTGAAGGCAGGTGGCTCTGAGAGGACCCTCATGCTGTTTTCAGGAGCAATGTTTCCTGCATCCTGAGAAAATTAATTATTAATCTAGATCAAAACAAGTGCTGAAGGATTGGACTGAGGGGAGGGCACCATTAACTAAGATGGAACTCTCCAACAACAGTGCATTTTCTCCTCTGACCTACTTAACAGCTTTAACAGGTATCACAATCTTTCAGTATTTGTACATCCATCAGGCAGTTTTTCTTATAATATTATTGAACCAGATTCAGGATGGGGAAGTTTAAAATCTCACTGTATCACAAATATTTTTATTAAATTATAAAACACAAAATTCAACTGAATTAAATTCAATAGCACGTCTCTTTGCTAGCATGGACTCTTTATATTCTAATATTTTACAGTGAAGTTCTGTGACTCATAAGTTAGGTGGCATCCCTCCAAATTAAGCTAGAAATGTTACATTATTATATTTGCTATAAAAGAGAAACTTGAGGTTCTTTTTAGTGTTTTTCAAAATAAGAGTTTTTGTCTTTACTATATATATGATATATGTCTTCACTATGATTTTCCTGTTTTTAAGCTTGGGAAGTTATCATTTAAATGGTGCATACATATTAAAAATATACATGCACACAAAAGGGCTCAGAACAGATTAACAGAAGTCTGACCAGTGTCAGGGTAGCTGTTGAGTGGAGTATAAGCAAAGGCAGTAAGATCACCACAAATCAAGTTCACCATTAGCTTTTAGACCATGCTAGTTTGCCAGAATTTCAAGGAGACTGGAAAGGCGGGGAGTATCTTCATCTCAGTGAACATCAGATGACCTAACCATTGCAGCACAGCTTGTCTGGCTGATTGAAAACTTGTAACAAAGACACCTGTTGTTCAACAGTTCCCAGGCTCTCCACTCAGCCTATTGAAATGGTCCAACAAGAAAAGTGGAATGCTGAGGGCATCTGGCAAATTTCTAAGAGTAGGTAACACACATAAACATTTCATTTCTGCTCTTTACTCTATGTCCTGTTTCTCAAAAATGCTGGCTGAAATGCCACTCACTCAGTAGATTTTCCAGGTGGAATAAAACTGAACTGTTTCTGTCAACACAAGGGGGAGCACAGACACATCTATCAAATTGACACAGTCCTTGCACTTGATGAGCTCGGTGGAATGAGTCTTCCACCTCCAGTTTTTGTTACGCCAATGAGTGATGAATCAGAGATATTTTTGACATTTGAAAGCAATTCAAGGTGAGAGAACTGAGAAGACTGGTATTTGCCAGTCAGAACTATAAATAAAATTTTCAGCACTAAGACCCCTCCAAAGCTTTTTAATAGACAAAAATTTTATGTTATTCCCTAAGGATAGGAATGCTATCTGTGTGTCATTTCTTTATATGCAGTCATACAGAGAGAAGGTAGGAGTTTGTCTTCCTTCACAACCACAATAAATCCATCCTTGTTTCTTATGTTATTAGTAGGATTTTCAGACCTGACCCAGTGTTTTTAGCATTAGAGGAATTAATTAAGTTGATGGGATTTTTCACAGTGATTCACGTTCTTAGAAAGGCTAATGAGTCAAGATATTAACTTGTAATGACATTAGTATACGTTTACTTGATGACTTGGTATATAGTCTAACTTGTGGTCACACAGCATTTCATCAGGAAAAGTGACTCATGATCACTGCACACACACAAAAAAAAAGTAATTGCATTTACAGATAATGACATAATGAGTTTTCTTTGTGTTTTCTTTCTGTGGTGTGAAAGACAGCAAATAACTCGAAAAAGAAAAGAAGGCCATCCTCTATTTTTAGAGGTAAAAATATGAGCCATGTTGGTAAGATTAGCAGCCTGGCTGGATGTACAGAGATCAGTATGAGAATGACTGAAGACCTCCATGGATTTTAGTACTTCTGAAGGGTAGAGGTTAAATGGGCACCAGCCATATTTCCACTAAGCCAACAACAACTTACACTGAAGTAGAAAAATATTCTTTGTTAATCTTGACAACCATCTAAAATAACATAAAAAGTAAACTAGATAGAAAGGCAAGACCTAAAGGTAAATGACAGTGAGAGGAAATGTTTGTCTTGTATATCATAGTCAAAATGCATTCTGCAGGAAGAATTTTTTGTCTCTGATACAACTTTTAACACATCAATACTAAAACATATTCTGAGATATTGTGTGGAAAAATTCAACAGATCAAATATAGGGATTTTGATAGAGCTGATTTATGCCAACATACCCAAGTCTAGGATACTTTAAAAAAGGTCGGATCAGAAATATCACTGAACATATGATGGGAGAATGAAACAAAGGAATAAATATTTTACTGTCATATTCATCTTCCTATAAAATAGGAATAAGCCTTCAAAATAGGAATAAGCCTTCAAAATATATTATGTGAACAGATTAAAAAGTAAATTTCTATGTCAGGTTTCTCCTGTAGTTATTGTAAATCCAAGATGTTCTTGATCACTGCTGAAAAGAACCTGTATGGTGAGTAAAGAACGCTTCTACACTTCAATTTCCAGAAAAGTTCCTAGCAAAATCAACCAAAAGACCACAGATAATTCCAAGCTGTAACTGCTCATTCTCTTTCTTGAAATGTCCAGTCTTGGGGAAATGTTGAATAACCACATTTTCCTCTTTACTTGCTTGGTACTGAAACAATGCATGTGTGATCTAGCACAGTTATGAAAGACCTGCTTATTTGTATGGAGAGAGCCAAAACAAATACTTGCTTCAAAACACACTAAATTAAGGTCAATTCTTTCATCATTCATGCACAAAAAAACACTATTCTATCATTTGATGAGTGCGATACTACCCATTAAATATGAATATCAAAATCAAGTCTATAGCCAAAAAGAAATATATTTCTGTTTATACATAATTTCACTGACATTGGGGTTTGTGTGCTTTTTTTTTTTTTTTTTAATATCATTAAAATATTGGCAAAGAAAACACCAAGGACATAAAAAGCTGCAGGGTGAATGCAGGTGACACTGTTTTGTAATACCCACAGCATAATTAAACTATTCCTTGTAAATATATTCTTTAATCAATTTACCCAGTTTTTCTGGGTAAATTTGCAGACATTCTGTCTGCAAAGTGATTTCAATTTAATCATTACATTTTTTGCATGATTACCATTCAGAAAACTTATATGAATTGAATTCTGGCTGGGAAAGCTATTTTTCCTACTTATCTTCTTTTGTTATCTTTCCCTGTATACATGCTTTTATTTAAGAAAAAAAAAATAGTTGAATGAATTAGAAACAAATGTATTCTATTTTTGTCCATGGGCAGACTGACATTTCAGGTGCATACAGATATGTAAAAGGGAACTAGAAAATAGCTATAAAAAGAGAAAGTTATAAAAAGGTGGCATTCATGTTAAAACAGAAATAAATTATTAGACAGAATGATCACATTGCAATAATCCTAGAAAATGTATTGATAATGAAGTGAAATTCATTCCATCTAGCTTTGGTTGCCTAAAGGATGATGTGAAGTTTAATGCAGTTTTCTTAAAGCCAATTAAATGAGGAAGACTCTTTTCAATTCTTGAAGCAGAAGTCTAAGTTAGATGAAATTATTGTTTTTCTGTGGATACCTCTTTTTCTCTGTTGCCTGTTGGGGCAGGTTGGATGGTTACCTTAAACTGGAAAACTGACATTAGGTATGATTTTAGGGAACTAAGAAAAAAGGTTAGTGCATGTATCTGGGAGACAACTGGGTATGTTTTACCTGTGCAACTAAGAAATTTCAAACATGGATACCTAGGTGATCAAGACAGGTTAAAGATCTTCAAAACAGCATGTCCGTGATACAAGCTGATGATATATGACCATGCAGACAGCATGTTGGCACATATTAATGAAGACATGCCATAATAATGCTCATCATGGCAACTCTCTTTGGCCACAGAAGTCATAAAAATTACTTTCTATCAGGCCTTTTCTGCTTTAAGTATTGTGGAGGTTCAGCCCTCTATCCTTGCACAAGATTGCATCCATTGTGCAAGAGAAAAATGTGTGTTACAAATAATTCTAACAAACTCCCAGCCGTCCCACGGTTCCATTTTTTAATAATGCATTTATCTTACCTTCTATAAGCTTCCCCGTCTGCTCTGCATTGCCCCCAGGCAAGATCTTGGCAATGTAAGCTCCAATTTCCCCACTGCTGCCTGGAATTTCTTTCCCACCTACAACTCGGATTCCCAGTCCATTGCCTGTGACCAAAAGAAAGCAAAAACTTTAAACAGAGATGAAGCAATGAATAATTCACTGGAAAGAAAGGAAGAGAACAAGTAATCAGAGGTTACTGAAAATGTCCCAAATAACTTCTGGCTGTGATTGTAAGATCAGGGTTATCTGCACTCAAATCTGTTGCTCTTCTAAAGACTTAACTTTGAGAAGATCTTCTTGAACAGCTACTGTATGACTGACATAACTGAGTCACTAAAAATTACATTGAAGCTAACCCTATCTTCTTCTGACAATCTACTTGCAGTATTAATAAATTGAATTAAATTGCTAGAAATCCATGTGAAGTGTGGATTCAAAGGAAAGTTTTATCATATGCCTACAACATGCATGAAATTTAGCTGAGAAATTATAATAGTTGAGCTTTTAGAATCACATAATTATGGATACATTGACAGAGATCCTCAAGCTTGCTCTTTTGCGCAGCAAAGCATGTACATTTACATGAGCCTGTACTTGGCAGATGTTACTATTTTTCTTAAATATTTGCTTTTAATTGACATCTTCTACATGAAAGGATGTGCAAATTAAGAATTGGAAAAGCATAAAATAATTCTGTGTAAAGTATCATTAAACCACATATTTTCTCCCTTTTGAAAAAGTACACAGATAAAAACATTGTTACCACTCATTATTTTAGCTGGAGAGAAGCAGGTCACTAACCTCCCTTATGTACAAAATAATGAGAGTAAAATATAGTCTCATAAAGCCAATCTTATGCACTGCCATTCTTTTCATGCTATCTTGCTTTTTTTTTTTTTTTTAAAAACAACTTCCTGTACTAGTGAAACAATTTTTTTCTTTGAAGAAAATTCCATATGAGATGATTCACACTTTGATCTGGGAATATAAAGGCTGATTTACCCAACTTTACTGTAATGTCTTAATCATTATTTTTCAATTCATTAATTTCATAAGCCAAACCTGCTGAGTGATTAGACTAATCAGATGTAGGAAAGTCACCACACCACCTCTTTGCAAAGCTTTATCTTTTTAGATTAAGGCCTTTCCTCATAATGCTATTAGTGTTTTGTAAGTCAGCCTGAGTTTGTCTCAGAAGCAAGATTACCACATTGTGTTTCTGACCAAAAAAGTTTCCACTAGTTTTTCTATCCCAGTTTAGCTAAATCTATATCCTTTTTAACTCAGCTTTCCTCATAATTAGACATTTTCCAAATATATTTTTTTGAGAAGAATGAGTTTTCAGTTTAATTGGAACAAACTGTATTAATATTTCAGGTTAATTACCTTATTTCACTGCAAATTTGAAATTTTCTACTGGTAAAGTTTATTTTTCATAACATGGTAGGGAAAGCAAAACCCCCATACTATGGATGAGTCTAAATGTCTTTTAAAAAAATTAGAAAACACAGTTTTTAAAAAGTAAGTACCTCATTGCATAAAGTGAATGTGTACACCTATAAAAGCATTTAAACATAAGTCCATTCTGAGGACTTAGAAATTCACGTGGGCTGCTCTGCACAGAGAACTTCTGACCAAGCAGTATGGAAAGAGTCATTAATATTTTTAAAGATCTGAAGCTCACAACTGGGAACTATTAAGTTCAGTAAATCCAACAAACTATTTTTAGTATACAGCACACACAAACAAGGACACAGTATCTTACTCTTAACTCACAGAGTCAACACGTGGAATTTTTAATATATCTGTAGGACTGGCTGCTTTTCATCAGAGGGGAGGAACTCCTTGGAGTCAGGGTTTTATCATGATACACAGTACTAGAATCTCTACCTCTCATAGCCTATTTGTGACAGAATGGCAGAGAAGTAGTTTGCCACATAAATGAACCTACACTTGATTTCAGAGGCATTCACATGGATACCTATGCTAGGGAACAGAAAACCTTGGCTGACATATTTGTTTAGTTTTTGCAGGGTTTTTTTCCATATTACTGCTAATAAAATATTTTCCATGCTAATATATGAAGAATTTTATTCCTAGACACTTTGAAAGGGCTTTTAGTTTTATGCTTGCAGGTTTTAGAGCCAAATGTATGACTGACATAATGTATTAAGCAGAGGTATGCTTGCTAAGGGACAATCACAGGAATTGGTGTGTGCATGTATATGTGTGTTTGCTGGAAAAACACTACTAGAAAAATATTTAAATCACAATTTAAATTTAAATTAAGGTTAACTACAGAACATTCATTCCTGGTAGTCAGAATGAATGAGCTACTTTTCACCCAATGAGCTCTAAGTGCTCTGTTCTGGCTGACAAAGTAATATTGCTTGGGTCTTGCTGTATTTTCTCATGTGAAGATGGAATTTCAAGCCTATTTATACTTTATCTATTGAAAATATTGAGCTTACTACTTCTGTTTGGAATGACATTGCCCAGTTTATAACCTTGAATGCAGATAGTTTAAAAATACCCATCATATGTTTTCTCAGATCTCTTTTCCCCTTGTTTTTGTTGGATTTTTTTTTTCAATTTTTGAGTCTTAATTTCCATCTCTCAGGCTATTTTGATATAACCAGACATTCATCTTTCTCATTAAGTTTTCAGATTAATGAACTACTGTTTTCTTTACAAGACACAGGACCAGTTAACCACCAGAAAGCAAATCACTGTGATTTGAATAAGAGAGGGCACCTTTCTGAATTATGGGTATTGATTTCCATGGAAAATATCTTCAGGAAAACATCTCTTCAAAGAGAATTTTACACATCTAAGATGCAATCCTTTTTAGGGTGCTTCAAAGCGAGAAGACTGGTAATTAATTAAAACTGTTTTTACTGATCTCCCAAGGCTGTGATCCTACTCTCCCATCTAGTCTTAACTAAAGCTTTAAGATGGAGCATGCTAAGCTAAAAAAAAAACCCCAAAACCTCACCCCCCCCAAACCAAAATATATATATTAAAAGATATAATAAATAATATAATGCTAAACTTTGACAAGGTTGATAATGCAACTAAATTGCTTTTATAATTTGATAAACTAACAAAAAAATTGATACTAAATCACTACAGTTAGCTTGTATGCCACTGATTTATACAGCTGAACATATGAACAATCAGACTTTGAAGCTTTAGGTCACCTGCCCAGTGGCTGACAGGAAGGTGCTGGATGCAGTTTTTCTGGATTTTACTATGCCTTTTGATGCTGGCTCTCACAGCATCCTTATGGATGAGCTGTCCAGCTGTGGGATGAGTGGGTTCACACTGTTCTTGGGGAAGAACTGGCTGAAGGGCAGAGCTGAAAGGGTTGTAGTGAATGGAATGACATCTGGCTGGGGACCGGACACCAGCAGTACTCCTCAGGGATCAGTTCTAGGGCCAGGTTTGTTCAATGTGTGTCAAAAGTCTGGATGCAGGAGTTGAATGCACCATTAGCACATTTGCACATGACAAAAACTGGGAAGTGCTGTTGACTCTCTTGATTAACAAAAGGCCTTTCAGAGGAATCCGGGTAGATTGGATCATTGGGCTATGATTAATGGATGAAATTTAACAGGTGGAGATGCTGGATCCTGTACCTATGACACTGGGCACAAGTATAAGTGGGTAGAGCAATGTCTGTAAATCAGAGAGGGATCTGGGGGTGCTGGTCAGCAGCAGTTTGATGTGAGTCAGCAGTGTCAGCTAAGGGGACAAACCCTGTCCTGGGTGGCATCAAATGCAGCATCACCAGCCAGTCAAACAAGGTGATTGTCCTGCTGTGTTCAGCATTGGAGCAGCCTCACCTTGAGTACCATGTACAGGTCTGGGCCCCACGATTTGAGAAGGATTGTCAAGGTCCTTGAATGTGTCCAAAGGAGGGCAACAATGCTGGTGAAAGGGCTGGAAGGAATGTCCTGTGAGGAGTGTCTGAGGACTTTGGGTTTGTCAGGTTTGGAGAAAAGGCTGTGAGAGGCAACCTCACTGCTCTCTACAGCTTCCCGAGGCAGGAAAGTGGCGAGGGAACTGCTGCATTCTTTCCCTGGTATCCAGTAATAGAACTTGTGGGAATAATTCAAAGCTGTACCAGGGGAGGTTTAGACTGAGAAGGTGGTCAAAGACTGGAACAGGCTTCCTTGAAAGGTGGTCAAAGCCTGTCAGGGTTTAAGAGGCGTTTGAACTGTGCCTTCAACTGCATGCTTTTATTTTTGTTCCACCCTGAATTGGTCAGTAGCTGGACTGTAAGATTTTTGTAGGTACCTTCTGTCTGAAATACTGTATTTTGTATTGCATTCTGTTCTATTCTATTCTAGCAAAGATTTCAAGTGCTTAGTAACTGCAGAGTTATTTTTGTGAGAAATCCATACTTGAAGGAAAAATATTGAATGGTCTTTTCTGATTTTTAGCAATTAACCAACTCTGTGACTTTCAAAGGGACATTTCACTTGTCATTTCATACCCTTCTACACACCACACCTTGTTTCAGTGAAGTATATTCATTATATGTATACATATACATATATATTTTACACATATATACACATATAAAAATTACATATGATCAGTAACCAACAACCTGACACTACTAAATTCTGTCACTGGTGACCTGGCAAGCATCACTGTAAATGTGTTTTCAAAATTCGTCACTCTTTTCTCCTTATTTCCACCATGAGGTACTTTCTGTTCCTTTAGATTTATTTATTCTGAACTTCTGTAGCTTGGTGTGTCTCAGACACTATGAAATCCTATCTCCTTTTATACTTCATTGTGTCACAGTAGCAACAAGCAGAAAGACTGTAATTTACTTTGCTGGAATATGCTGGCTATAACCTGAGCTCTGCAATTACAGTTTAGTCTTTTTTTTCCCTTATGGAGATAATAAAGATCAGACTGTTGCCAATCTGTTGCTGTTGCTCTCAGGTCACAGGGAAGATCACGGATTCTTACCATCTTTTCACTGCTTTGCTGAGCAGCTCCATTATAGCCATTAGAGTATGAACAGCCTAGACTTCCTGGAACTATTTCAGCATCAAAGCAATTACTAGACTTGCCCTTCCAAATAAACGCTGATAACCCTTACATAAGGTAAAGGTTAAAGGAAAGAAAGAAAAAAAGAGCAGAGGAAAACTGAACAACTCAAGGCCCAGCAGGCTTTTGCTGGTGTTGTTGGTCCTGATTTTACACAAAAGTGAAAATTAATTTTCCAGGGGTGTTTTTGCTCATGAAAGTAAATAGCATTCCAGCAGCAAAGGCAAGGATTGATTATGTTTAGTCATCATATAGGTCGTATGCAGCAGCAACAACTTCAACACATGCAGGAGAATGCTGCCATGTGACCCAGAAGCTCTGTGCAAACATTGTTCATGTGTTAACTCAAGCAAATATTTCCTCTGGGCTTATATTTGAAAGTATGAAACCATTTGTCTGTCGAATTATATGAGCAAGGACAGAAAAGAAGCAACTAGAATGTACAACAGATTTTCAGTAATCACACGTGTTTGTGTGAATTGGCCTAGGAAAGTGTAAGTATGAGCGTCAGCAGCAATCTTGCTTTTGTCACAGTTAGAAATAGAGCTCTATGAATATTTAATAGACTTTTAGGTGACCAAACTTTTAAGAAAGATATTAAAAAAATGCTACTGATTTCAATTTCTAAGAGCCTAAAAGTATACCCTTCAAGATGGTAGCTGAAACTCACTATTTCTGTAAACCCATGGTCACTTTAACACCTTGGAATACTGTGTGCTTTGAAGTTGAAACTATACAGAAGTAAAATGGGAAAAAATGAAATGGGCTTAAATGCAGGGCTACAACACCTATCTCTGAGTAGTTTGAAATGGGAGATATGCTTAAATCTCAAAATAGAGATTATGTGTTGTGTTTCAGATCCAGGAGCCAATGCACAGACTTGTCCAAATATGTTTTTCATCACTTTTTAATAATATAAAAAATCCCCCAAACCAGAACAAAACCAGAATGGCGAATTATGGCAAGGAAGCACAAAGGTGATCTTTTTTTGGGCAGGGAGGTCCAATAGTAGAGAATGCACACGGAGAAAGCATTAAACTGAGACATTAGGTACAAAAGATTTTGTAATGTGCCAATGTACCATGTTATAGCAATGAGAACATATCCATCAAATCAAACAATATGAAGCCTTTCAATACTATTTGGCTGTGAATGGAGACAGAACATACCTTTCTCCTGCGTTCACTTACTAGACATTATCTCGTCATTCCTCCTCCAGCCTTATCTAGACCAGACATATGCTGGGTGCTGGTAGGCCCCTATCTGCTGGAACAATTTTACACCCTGTTCCATTGTCTGTATGGAACAGAAGGCTCAAACACAGAAAAAAACATCAATGACTTCTCTTGGACTGGTCAGAGTTAAAACTACCATGAAGAAATGCAAGCTATATATTTAGACATTGTAGTTGTGATAAAGCAATCTCTAAAGTCTGGAGAACAGAGATAAAGGAAACATGAAAAAGCAAACAAAACCAAGTTAACACAGGAACTTGAAAAACAGCAGGAAAAATAATGTATATAATAAAATCCAGCCTAAATTTTTATGTGCATTGTTATTCTTATGCAATTCTTGGGAATACATAATATGATGATCCATATCAGAGGCTGGTTGTCTATATAGATACAATATTTTCAAGATTGTCCTCAGGAGAATTGTTTTGGTGCTTCTAAAAAAATTAGCTTAAATGAAGTTGTTTCCTAGAAACATGATTGTACAGCTGTTGCATTTCTTGGCCATTGGTAATTAAGGCATAAAACACATATGAAGTCAAATCATGAGCTGATGAAATTCAGATATATTGCAGTTGTTTTAATAGCACAGAACTGATTTATATCAGCTGCAAATCTGTTTCATGCTGATGATCTGATTCACTGATTATCATCCTGAAGGATTATAAAGTGTTTTATGAGTTAGCATCTTGAAGCATTTATTACACCTACTTGAAAATAAGATAAAGGTCTCTTCTTTTTGGATGACCTGTCACATCAGAACCTGTGCTGTCATCTGTGGTAGACTGTAGCTTTAAATCTATAAAATCCCTTGCAGGCACTGAGTTTCATCTGTGTTTACTGATAGACACCAGTGGCTCGATAGATGCCACTGACTGACAGCTGAACCTCCATGGAAATCCGGGGGCCTGACTGAACTCTAACATTCAGCATTGCAGTGATCTGTTTCTGCAGCCTTTTCTGCATGACAGCTATGAAAGCAAATTGCACCTTTATAGCCAGCAGACATATTGCCCTCTCTCAATTACCTCCACTCAACATCTTCAACAAATGTTCATATACTGAAAAATGCATAAACAACTGAGTTGCCAAAAAGATTTCATGGAAAATATTTTAAATACACACACTAGTGGTTTCCAAATTAAAATAATTTGGAGACAAGAAACATAAATATGGAATATATGGTCTGTATCTCTACAAAGTGTTTCTAACACACAAAAGAATTTGTTTGGTTTTTTGTTTGATTTAGAAAGTTCAGTGGTACTGAGTTCTTTCTAAAATTGATGTTAAGACAAAACCAGGCATCTCTCTTTCCTTTTATTTCCAGTCCTATCCTCATTTACTACTGTGTGACTTCCCAGGAAAATCTCTGATGTAGCCTGACTGTAACAGCTCAGTCCCTTTCTGTTTATGGGTTTTAACTTCTGTGCCATGTCTCTGCTAAGGAGTGAGTGTTTGAGGGAATGAAGGCCATTAATTAGGGATTAAGTCCTTCCCCAGTGACAAGGGAATGCTAGAGGAGGGTATTGTTTTTTTGTGCAAAGTATTATCTCAGTTCTTCACAACATTAAATGAAAGAAGTAGGATAAGTAATCCTCTAAGAATATGAGGACAGGAGGTGGATTCCAGTTCTCACTCTCTGACTTCTCACATTGAACACAGGCTGTGACTATATTTAACATGGTTTTAATTGAATAGTAATCACATATTCATTGCACTTTAGTATTTTGCTGTAAGAACTAATTTTGCTGAACTTGCAGGTGAAATAATCCTAAATATATAGGGTTGTTTATTTAGAGACTAACTATAGCAGTGAGGTCTTGATACAGGAAAACTCTCTGAATTCCCTTCCTCTCTATCTGTGCATGAGCTGGCACACTGCAGAAGTGTAGTGTTGTTTGCAGGAACTAGCAATCCTTACGGAGAGCATGAGGCATGTCTGACGTGTGTACAGCATTACAGCTACCCTGTCATTCTCCTTGCAGTTTCACTGACATCACTGCTGATGTGGAGATTAGGGATGCAGTCTTCTGCCCACCATCTAATTCATTTCTTTACTCCACTACACAGTTTGCAGATTTTTCTGAATTGTTTCTCTGCCTCTTTCTTTTTTTCTTTTTTTTTTTTTTTTCACCAGAATTGAAGAGGATGTTCACGGACAGTCTGGCTGCTCAAAGGTACTTTTTTTTTTTTCCTGGAAACACAGTACATGCCTCCTTTCAAAAAGGAAAAATTACTTCTGACTCAGCCTATGTGAGGTAAAGGAGTAAAAATTACCTTTGACTAAGTTCACTCATTGTACCTACAGACGTACTAAGATGTGTCTGCCTTGTTGGATTTCCCCCCCGAGTGTCTAAACAGCTCCCTGATCAGGAATAACACAATGAAAGTTATCTTTGCAACATTTCCAAAGGTATTGCCAGTGCTTTCATTACCTTCAATAGCCATATCCTCAATTCACTTTTTCAAATATAACAATGATGTGATAAAAAACAGAAGAGAAAATTCTGGCAGTATAAAACAGCACTTATGCTGCTCTGCTAAAGGATCCAAAAGGAACAAGGAACTCTCAGTGAAAACAATGAGTTTCTGGAGTGTTAAACACTGCTGTATTATCATTCACTGATCGCTGCTGTCATTGCTTTGGAACCTCAGCATAACCATGATGCCAATTCTTTTATTTTTTTTTTTTTTTTGCAAATTATTAATAAGTCCTTGAAGAGTAAATTCTTGGAAATTTCTTCACACCTCCCAGCATTGTCTGAGGAGGGGACACTGCGTATCTTGAAAAGTAGATCTGTGTGCTCTAGATTATGGTGTATGATAAAGAAACAAGAACCTTCAAGAGAGAGGCCAGTGAGCAAGTATACATTTATTTTTCATTCAACACTGTTATTCTCTTGCCATCACAATTCTGGCTCTGTTCCTCAATCCTTAAACACCTCATTCACATGCCAAAATTCACATTATATGCTTCTGTGTGCAAAATTATGCCAGGTTATGTAAGAGGCATCAAAGGCATCTGTACCTCAGAGTCAGCTTTCATTAACCAGGAAAGCAAATAAAGCAAATGCATGTGCACATAATACGTAGTGAAGAAGTCTGAATTTTAAAATATTTGGGACTACTCTTATTATTGATATTTAGAGTGTGACAATTTTTGGATTCATAACAGGCAGTAATTTCTACTGTGGTAAGATTGTCATGAGACCTGCGGAATTCAAATTATAATGGTGCTATTAGGATGAAATTCAAGTTTGTCCTACAGTAACAGCTGCTGTGGTAGATTTGGTTATCTGGGCTGACCCAGCACACCGAATCATTAAATGCCAGGCTGGCCCAAGAACTCCAGTGAGCTGAGATAATGGGCTGAAGCACTGGCCAGTTTCCCAGCAAAGCAGCCGGTCAACAGTTACAGGAATTCTCCAAGTGGGAATTGTGTACAGTTTGGGACAGTTCCCTACGTAACTCTTGCTGTGCACACTCCAGATCAGATACACTAATTGTATTCTGAAGATGTGTTCATTCATTCCCTGAGAGGAGAACCTGTCAGTCTCAGGCACCTTCCCAGGCATCTCCTGCTGCAGAACTCACTAAACTGCACATAGGTAATTTAAAACATCAGAAGAAACTCTTGCATGTGCAGAAATGATCACATAGGAGAGGCTTTTGTGCACAGCCAAGACAGAGGATGTTTTGTACACACTGTGAGGAAATAGGAGACAGTAGATGGTGCATATGCTGTTGTGGTCACCCAGGACCACAGGCCAGCTGGTTTATAAGAATCCAGCAACACAAAAGTTCAGCTGAAGATGCTACTGAAAGGATTTTAACAGTGACTGTCTGTTCTCTTGGAAAGATCTGACTCCCCACGTGAGCTTTACTGATGGTTGTGGTTTTTAACATACGCTTTTCCTGTGTTTATGCAACAAGTATAAAGGCCAAAAAAATGAGTCAACACCTCATTTTGGTACTTTCCATAAGAAAGAAGGGCAGAGAGAAAGGGAGAGCAGAAAGAGACAAAGGGAAGAAATAAAAACAACGAGAAAGAAACCAGACAATGAAGCAATCAAACATGGAATCTTGATGACTATCCAAAACTCTTGTAGTGAGATAGCTGTGATGGTATAAAAGTATTTATTGCTTAATTTACCAAAATTTAAAGTAACTTTTGCTGCATAATAGACTTCTATGTCTTCCCCTGGTTAATAGTTATTGTCTGGTTAATTAACATAGATGCTTACTATTAGTTTGCAGATAATGTTAAATCAAAATTAATTTTTTTAAAGCCATGTGTGTATCTCTGGGAGAGGTCATTTGGAAAGCTGAAGGCTAAGCATAAAGCACTGCACATTTGAAGAGAGTTTTCATGTACTTAAATCATTCAGACACATGAGAGAAGGGAAGGAAGGGAGGTACATAGTCAAGGAGTTATGGTACTTCAAAGATGTATAAGGAATGAAAACTACAACCAATTCTGTTTCAGGGCTACCCTATTCTACCTTTGGCTCTTTTCTGTAAAATTTGCATTTAAGCCTGTAAGTATTTGTAGAGAAATCTATGCGTACATCATACAGAAATATGTCTGTGCAGGTCTCCAAGCATGTATCAAAAGTATGACTGCGGTTTGTAGACAGAGCCAAGCTTGCTTTCTGCAATGAGAATTTAAGCACAGTATTATATAGCTATAGCAGTGAGCAATCCCAGTGTGGGCTACATAACCTTAGCAGGACCCTGAGTAAATTTTTGATCCTGTGTGACCTCATTTGTGCAGGGCATTAGTAAATGAGATGTCTTTTGCCCATCACTGCTCACAAGGCGTTTTCCCTGATACACAATGTGTAGCTGTGATTGCCAGCATGAGAGGTAGTTGAGAGTTTGGAATAGGCATTTCCCACTGTGTGAGGGTAAGTAACTTTACATAGGAACACTAAATCATGAGCTTTACAGTTGTGTGGTTACAATTCCACTTATTTTTGAGTAAGAGAGCAGCTTGGATCACAGCATTACTCATCAGCCTGCAGGGCAAAGATCGCTACAAGGATGCCAAGGAGTTCCTGTGGACAGGGAGGGCCTGGAGCAGCACAGGCTGACACATAGCAGAGCTGGCAGCTTCTTTCAGACTGTGCTGTGTGGGTGGAGGGGTCTTTCTGCAGCCTGAAATCATCAGTGGGTGTTACACTGACTAACAAGAAAATACCTCATAATACATACAGAACATTCATTTAACACCCTAAATATGAGGTGGATACCGAGGATGGAAATTATCAAGACTTTACTGCCAGAAACCCTGTGAAAACAGTATTTAGCAATTTAAGTAAGTTCATGCCACTTTCTACTTAATGCTTGAGGGAACACCAGGGTTGGCAGTTGGTAATTACTTCTGTGCAGAAACAGAATTTGACACACACTGTTAGAATTTCTTAAGCAAGTTAAAAGAAAGTCTGATGGTTTCACGACAAAACTGCTGAAAGCATCTACCTCTGAAAGAACAAAACCAGTGTATTAAAATAACTTTGAGTTCCATATCAATATTAGATGTTAGAAAGAGTGCAATTCCAAAAGCTCAGACAGACAGTTCTTACCTGTGCCAGGTGCTGTAACTGGCAGCCTTTTACAGTTTGATACACGAAAATATCACACAGTGTTCCAGCTCTCAGCCTGGGAGGTGAATGAATATCACCTCTGCCACTTTCATCTCCTTGGCAAGCAGACTCTGACTTACATGAACATTTGTGTCAGTGTTAGGGAAAAAGAGAATAAATCTGAAGTCCTGTGATAAATGTCTCCATATGAAGATATCACAGAAAAATGGGATCTGATTGTTCTGCTAACCCCCTCTGTGGGGGGGTAGAGTTCCAGGACAGAAAGAATAAAATCCTCATTTCTGTACATGCTGAACACCTACACAAGCTTATTTTATAAGAACTCATGCAGAGAATATAGAGTTACATAAAAGGCAACAGCAAAACAGACTGTTCATATGGATAACACAACAGACTTTCCTCTCTTTTTAACGTCAGTATAGCTTATATATCTTGAACAGATGTTGTGACCTTTTTTATGCACTGCTGCTTTCTGTTATAGCCAATGAGCAAGATTTAAAATGACCACTGAATTTCCTGCTGCATAGACACAGGAACTATTTTTAATACTGGAAAATTTTTGTATAATTCATGCTAATCAAATTAATTATCATGTCTGGTAGAGAGTTTTTTACCTGAGACTGTGTGGTCCTTTGGGTCTCTCAGTAGTTTGAGCCTTGTATGAGGAAAAATGTATTGCAGGGGCTTCCCATTTATCTAAGGAACACAAATATGCATGTCATAAAAAGATAAACCAACTATTGTGTCAATAATTTCAGACAGTTGAAACAGAAACAAGCTAACAAACTTATTTCATCCAGGGAAATATCACAACTTCATAATTCAAAAAATTCCCCAAGTTTGAAGACATTGGTCAAACTGCAAATTCCTTCTGCGGGGTAATGAATATTTGCTTCCATAACTCCAGATTAATTTTGAACATAGCTTTAGTTCTGATTTTTCCTAATGACTAGAAGGTGCTCCCTCTCTTCTGTAGTTTCTTTTAACCTTAACCCTCTATTCAAGCAATGATTAAGATAAGAATGAAATGAAACATAATTCCTCTATTTTTTATAAAATTCTTTTCTTAGGCACCTAAACAAAATGTTCATGTGTTACCGTCCATGAGTTGCAGCTTTAGTTTCAGCAAAATCACATGGTTCAATGTACCTCTTGTCTTCAAATTCCAAAAGCCATTTGGAAGATATGGGGAGAGATAACATCAGAAAGACCCAAACTAAAACCTGCAGGACTACATTCTGTATGAAAATGCACAACATTTACCTGGATGGATCCTAGACCTTGTCAAAGCTGAGAGCAATGCACCCTACGACAGACTCTAAAGAGCCAATTTTCCTTTTGAAAAGACCCCACCTGCCCCATGGTTTGGGCATACGAAGGGCCAAGCTGCAGGAACTGACCCACCTGCCAGGGATGATTGTCCCAAGCCCACACCAAAATGCTTCTGCGGAGTGTTGGTTGCAATACTCCCCTCACAGCCATTACAGCGCCCCTTTGCCTGCAGTTTTGGTCTTTAGGTATCAAAGCTGAACCCATCACTTCTCTGCCTCTGACATGTCAGTTCCAAGCCTGGGCACTGCACCCAGACTGAGAGGAGGGAGCATGACTGTGCCTGCTTCAGGATGGGACTTTAGGAAGCAGCCTCAAGGAGCCAAGGGGACAACACTTTTCAGCATGGCAATGCAGCAGCCTGAGTGTATCAGCAGCCTTTTGCCAACAGTTTATTACTATTATTTATATTTAAGTAGTCTTTAAAGGGATTAAGCTCCTCCTGAGCCAAACACTTCAAACCTAGTTTCTGCCCTGAAGACTTTATGAAGTTAATGGATAGAACACATAAATGATGGGAAGGGAAACAGAGAAGTCAAGGGACTTGCTTAACTCAATCTCACAGTAAGCAGAAGAGTTTATACATCTGTTGTCGTAATTCCATTTCTTATCCAGTGAATGATGCTGTATCTAGAAGGCTCAAATCCTCCCATAACACAGTGAGAGTAATATTGACTGTAATTAATGTTAGACATGAAGAAGATGATGGATTTGGTAGTGGACAAGTACTCCAGAATAAATCAGAACATGAGATCAGGCAGATGTTTGATTTTATCATGGGATTTTGTTAGAACATAGAATCTAATACTACCAGAAGTGAATAAAGTTCCATGAGGCTTCCACACATTAATGGATAGGGAGAGTGTTATATTTTTCATGACACTGTCAGAAATTCAGCAAGTTTTATATAACACTAAAAGTGATACATTTGTCACATGTAGCTTACATAAAATTGTAAAAAATCTGAAAGAACGCATCTAATTTTATTTTGAATTAAATAAAAAAAAAGAAATATTGCCATTTACAAGAAGTGTATGAACACATTTGAGTAGATCCTTAGCTGGGATCCATTTTGGTGGGAGCAATTCAATTTAACTGAGGAACACTGCAGCTCTTAAAATTCCATTCATATTATTTTACTTGCTCTATCTTCTTTCATTTTTTTAATAAATGACAATCCAAGAATATTCAATTCCATATTGTACATGACTGCTGAAAAATACATCTGAAAATATAGACTGTCTCCTTCTTTAGACTATTCCTTCCTTATTACTTTCACTTCTGGAATTTTATGAGAAGAATAAATCTTTGTGATTCATACAGGTCTGAATAAAACCATTGAAGTTTATTAGCATCCAGGGTAGTATATTATTCTTTTATTGTTGGTGGGAATCAGTAATTAAATGGAATATGGCATTAGACTTTTACTTTCAGACTAGTATATTTCTGAAAGTGGCAGAATAAATAGGAAAAAACAGTGGTTGCTGTAAATAGATAATACCGAGAACAGTTATATTGGTCTTGATGTTTTGCTTTAACCATTAGTGAGCATATTTATCTGAAATTTACGACAATATTTGAACACCCGTAATACACAAATTATTCTGAAATTCATCTGAAAATTTATCTGAAAATCTACTAGAATATTTGAAAACCTGTAGAACACAAATTATTTTGTGTTTCCAATTGTTCACATCTTCTAACTTCCACTACAGTTGGTTTCCCTTCACCTGAATATATTCCAGTTCACAGACTCTTCCCCCAGTTTCCCCAGTGAAGACAGAGAGGGACCCCACTGAAGCCACACAACCACAACAGTGTAAATACAAACTGGTGCAGATGGGCCATCCTTCCACTTCATGGCTGGAGAACATGTAAGTCCCCAAGCGCAGATTTAGGTCACAGGGCAAAAGTGACTTGATCCCACTTATTTGCGACAAACCCCAGAGATTTCTGCCATCTGTTCCTGTCATGAAGATCCTTCCTCACCTCTTTGGGAGCATTCAGTACACTCGACTTGTAGTTCAGCACTGGCATATCATCCTCTTCCTCAGGAAATGTAAGCTCTGTTCATGTGTTTCATGTTATTAGTCAGCTCAAAGGCCCTCCAAAAATGGAACGAATAGCAAATAATTGTGCTGAGGTTTTCTAAGACTGTTACAGAAGATCAGTTTAAAAATGCACTTCATTTTCCATTTGTCATCTGTCCTGGGGTGACGTTATGAAGCCGCTTTATTCCTTAACCATCCGCTCAATGCCCAAGGATGCTGTTTCTTTAAGATGGACCCGGGGGTGAGGCCACGGGACCGAGTGTGGGGCGGCTGAACGGCTGAACCCAACGGCTCGGGGGCTCCAGGGCTCGGTGGGGCTCAGGAGGGAGTGTGCCAGGAGCGCTGTGCTGGCTTTTTGGGTTTGTGTTCCAGCTAGCTGGGAAAAGGTTCAGTTGTTTTTTTTTCCTGTTCTTTTTTCCCTTCCCTCCCCTTGCCTCACTGTCCCCCAGGTCCATCTTAAAGAAACAGTGTCCTTGGGCATTAAGCGGACGGTTAAGGAATAAAGAGGCTTCATAACATCGCCCCAGGACAGTCGTCTTTAAGTGTTTTGTCTGATAAAGAAACACTAGGGAAGCCTCATAAAAGGGAATGTTATAAGGTAGAGAGGATAATCAAGAAGAATAAATTTCTCTAGTGCTATATTTTAGAAATAAAATTAATGAAGTGTATTTCAGTATTTCAGTCCATAGCCACACCTGTAATGTATCAACTGGTCTTTGGATCAGATCACCAAAGTCATGGTAGCTCCTGGTTTTAAATGTTGCTGCATCTCCCCTTTCACCAGTGTTAGGCCCTGATAAGGTGACTCTCAGCAGCTACACTTGGCTGTTGTCCTCTGGGATAATACCATTTTCAAGGGAAACTACCTGAGGCAGGTATCCAGGAACAAGATGGTAGATGCTCAAGGTGATGGGTTAGGCAGTATCCATCCTAATTTCTGAATACCACAGGTACTTGCATGAGCACACAAGGCCTGTGCAAGCTGGCACCAAGAATTTCTCCAGCTGTGGTAATTCTGCCCCTTTGAACTGCTACATCCCCCCTGTGCAGAGCACAAGTGTCAAGTTCTCTAGAAATCCTCAAGACGGAAAGTTCTTTCTAGAGGATAGATCCCTGGTGATGGAGATAACTTGCAAAAGGTGCACTGAATAAAAACTTAACAAATACAGCGTTCCTGCTCATTAATAAATTGCAAAGTCAGTTGCATTTTCTTCTGCAATTAGGTAAGTTCAACACTGACCTTTGCTCTAAAAGTCATTCTGGCATGCAGAGAGAAAAACATTTCTGAGTGACTAAGAAATGAGCCACTGCCAGCTAAATTCCTTTGTGAATTACAGTGAGGGGGTGGCTAACAATTCATTCTTTAGATTACATATTTTAACAACTGCACTAAAGTTGGAAATGACCCATTTCTCATCATATTTCCAGAGAATCTTAATCACAAAATGCCCCGCCAACCAAGTCTCTAGCAGAAAACAGTTTACTACAACTTAAAATAAATTCTCCTTGCTAGTTGGGAAACAATCAAAATGAAGTAGATGGACCTCAAAAATGTGGAACAGAAGATTTCAGGTAGCCTTCTGTATCAGTGTCACAAACGGTATTTTCTCATTTTAGCCCCAATGCTTACCTTATGACCCATTTTTTCATAATATCTAAATCTTCAGGTGCCCCTAAAAAGGCTTGACTGAAATTTAAAGAGAATGTTAGTGACCTATGAATGAAGAGAGGAGCACATAATTTTTTTCGGTGTTTAGAAATAGGGGATTTCATTCAAAAGGGTTCATGTCTAGAACCCTTGCCTTCTTTTTGTGATTAGAAAACTTTTGCCTAAGTGAACTGATGACAATTTATTAGTATTATGATGAGTTTAGGATTTTATTATTCATTTAGGGCTTAAAAAGACCCACTCATGATGACTGGAAGTATTTAAAATGCCTCACTGAAAAAATACTTATTGCCTGTTAATATACTCTCATTGTCTATGCCCTTGTTATGAAGTTTTACTGCCCTGGCACCTCCTCCTACTGTTCTTTCCCGAACTGTTTGCAAAAGCCAGTTTAGTTCAGAATATGCAAATAATTTTCACAGAAAATAATACGAAAAAACCCTTGATGTCTGGAGGTTTAAAGAAGTTGGTGGTGAACTGGCAGTAACTCAGCAAACTGTTGAGGTCAACAGGGATCAGTGGGAAATCTACAATAGATTATGTATTGATCTGGTTTTACCCTCCTAAAGGGAGCAGTCCAGAATCAGTACATTGGGAAATGGCTATTAAGATATCCAACTCAACTGCAATTTAATGTGATTTCAGAATACTATATAGAACCACAGAAGTTGCTATAGAAACAAATGTATTTTAATATTTATACAGCATGTGAGCTTAATCTGCTAGGTTTTAAGAACTCCATGGAAACCTGGAGGTTCAGGGTTGTCACTCCACTGCATTCTTGCTTCAAAAGCTCAGGGTTGTGCTTTATTTATTACCTTCAATTGTACAGGCTCTGTGGGATGCAATCAAGCAGTTCTGATTTCATCTAGTAAGGAAATTGATATTTCACATGTGTGAAACAAAATCTTCTGTAATACACATATTGTAGTGATCATAAAAATATTCTAATTTTTTTAACAAAGAAGATCATAAAAATAGCAAATTTAGAGCCAATAAGTGTATTTGGAAACATTGATTGATACATTACAAATGGATTAGTGCTATTGATGCAAATTATTTTTTCTGTGTCTGGTTTGAGCTCAGTAAGGGATGTTAAAGGAGTTGCAATGGCTTAATTCCTGTGCTAACCAGGAAACTTCCCTCCTAACTGATTTCAGGAAATCATCTGCAGCAAAGGAAGCTCTGGGTGAAGATGGGTATGTTCAGATGGTTCAGGATGGAGAATGACTTGCCATTTTTATCTCCAGAATACATTACACTTGGACAATACAGGTCCCTGTGCAGGACTGATTGTGGATACAGGAGACAGACAGCATGCCACAATGAATTCAGTCACCGTTTTTTTACACATAGGGCTAGAAAAGCCTTTAGGGAGTGGTTACTTTGCCTCACCACTCTCATTGGCCTGATATGGTTTATTTGCCTTCATATTTTTAAAACAGTCAAATACTAAAAAATAGAGATGTTAATACTGATTTACTTGCTTCTATTGCTAAGTGTTTCAAAATTCAGCATGGAGCTAATGAAACTTTTTAAAATATCTCTAACCCTTTTTGTCTTGTCACAAATCTGAAAATATATTTAAGTTGTCTCAAACAAATATTCACAGAAGACACTTAACATACACATGCTCTGAGTAACATTTTGATAAGGTAGATGATGTAGAGTTGGTGAGAACTGGCATTTCTCCCTTCTGCAGAGTTATTGATACTGTTTTGTACTGGTGTGGGACTGACAGTATCTAACCTGGATGGAAACAGAAGAAGGAACTGTTGTAAAACTCCTCCTCACACATCACTTCTTCTCTTCTGCAGAGGCTTTCCATGGCATCAGACAGAATTATTTAGAACACGTTCACGCTCCAATTTACATCCTAGATTTTACAAAACCTTAAAAAATGCCTTTGGCAAGATTTTAATGCTGTATCTCTACTTCCATATAAGAATGGAGATATCACAACAGCTTGAGACAGGAAAAAAATACGTATTTTCTTCCTGGAAATATCCAGGAAAACAACTCTTAGGCCCTTTAACCTTCGAACTGAAAATTTTTGAACAAAGTTTTTCAACCAGTCCTAGTGTAGTGCTACTGATATGAGAGAATAAAGCAAAGATCAGATGTCTGTGACTAAGACCTTGCCTTAGAACTGTTTCCCAGGACACAAGCTCTGGAGCCCTAGAAGTTAAATGCATCTTTACTAACCACCTCCTTATCACAAAGCTCAGGGTTAGCAGTAATCCTTTTGGACAAACCTGATTTTCAAGGAAAATTTTCAATTTTACCTCAGAAAGCTGTAGTGGTAAAATACAATTATGTATGCTTAGAATAATAAATATTTCTCATGAGGATTAAAGTGCTCAGAGAGGCAGTTTTTTTAACTATTGTCAGTGATATTAAGAGCTGTGAAGACTCAAAAACATCTTTTATCTTGCAATTAAGTTGATTCATAGACTCATAGATCTATTTGAATAGATTCCTGTAAGAATTATATCTTCTAAAGCCCTTTTTCTCAACAAGAAATGGGTAGGCCCAGTACAACCTAGGGTGTGTAAATCTCAATATATGCTAGGGATAGGAAAGGAGGGAAAAATAAATGACAGCTTGTAAGATATTTTAACACTTACTTCATAAAATCTACACTATTGCTTCATAAATCCTACATTCGATATTCAAATGCCAGTGAAAATTCTCACCAGCATAAAAGTTTCAAAGGCTGCTTGGTAGTGGGATATTCCTGTTTTGTATATTATCTGAGGAATTAACATGAGCAACATAAGCTATTAAGTATCACAAAGGGACCATGTAATACCTTTACTTAGAATCACAGAATTAAGGTTGGAAAAGACCTCTAAGATGATCAAGTCCAACTGTCAACCCAGTGCCACCACCATGTTCACCACAAACCATGTCCTCAAGTGCAGTATCCACATGTTTTTTGAACACTTCCAGGGATGGTGACCCCACCATTTCCCTGGGCAGCCTGTTCCAATGCTTGACCACCCTTTTCATGAAGACATTTTTCCTAGTATCTAATCTAAACCTCCCCTGACACAATTTGAGGCTGTTTCCTCTTGTCTTGAGGAAATGCACTCATTGCATTCATTTGATCTCATGTAAAAATGTAATCTAAATCAATACATTAGAATATATCAGGATGTAATCTAAATCAATCAGTAAAAATGATAGCTGAAACAAGCAACTGGAGACCTTAGAGATTTGAAATACATAAGATTTGCTAATAAAAAGTAGAAATGGGATGGTACACTAAGGTAAACTAGATTTCAAAGTTGGCAAGCCTGAAAAGAAGAGTATGGTATTTTTCTTTCTCTCCCTAATAAATGAAATATTCTAATTATTAGATGACAAAGTCTTGCTGATTTATTCAATAATTAATCACAGACTGTTGGGATTATACTCACCAACTGAAAGTGGAAAAATTTGCCAACAATATAAAATAATTCTTTTCCTTCAACTGCTAGAAGAAGGGACTTGAATTTGGATGGGATAAAGCTGGTAAGGGAAAATGAGACTAATTGTTTTCTTTTTTCCTTTTTTTTTTCCCAATAGGAAGGAATACTTAAGTATACTTAAGGTATAGATATTTTCAGCTGTATTTCAAAAGTCAAAAGACAACCTGCAAAATTAATACTGAGTTGTAGAGGAAAGTTAATCTACTTTCATCATCAAACGTTCAACAGTACTTCAGCTGAATGTAGCTGGATTTTGAGTAATCCTGTAGCCCCTACGGGAATCATCAGACAGTATGATTAAATTATCAATCATTTATAAAACTAAAGGCACATCTTACTTGACAGCTTACTTGATCTTGGTGTTGACTTAGTGGTCGAGAGTGTGACAACTTCTCTGGCAGCCTTCTGTCAAGGATGTGTCCGTTCTCCAAACGAGGCTCTCTGGGCTTGTCAAACCAATCTGTTTCTTCCCGACGGAGATGATAGGCTTTGAAAACCAAGGACAGGTCAAATGCTCTGATCCAGTGTTGGGCAAAGGGCAAGAATGTGCATTGTGCATAGCAAACATGCAGAGTGGTTACTAATTGGCCATGCAGCTAAAGCAAAGTTAGAGGTGAGACTTGAGACATTGAACTTGAGCATTATTTAGCTGTGAGACAGCAAAGGGAGAAGATTCTGTTTATGTCAGACGCATGGATATTAAATACAGAAGAAATCTACCAAGTGCTATGGCCACTTCTTCCTTCTGGCAGCTAAGAAATACACTGCAGATTTCACATCTCTCTAAAATTTTTGTTGAAAAAGAATTAGTCATATTAGTTATTTTGCAGCAGACTAAGAAAAAAAAAACAAACCAAGAAAATCCAAATCAAAACCCAAAATAACCAGACCTCGAAATGCAAACTCCACTAATTCCCAAATATCTGAACTGAATATTGTTAAAAATGTTTTGGAAATAATCTATAACTATATATAAGAAAATTATGACCTCTTTATGAAATCGGTATCAACCCAAATCAAAGCAGATAGGAAACCAAACTATGTAACTGAAATTCTGAGCAGAAATATTGCAGGTGATCTCATTTTGAATTCCATCCCCTGATTTTGCAGTATGAACCTTTGTATAAGGATTGTTAATATTCTTTCTGCAAAAATTCTACAAGACTATTATTCTGTTTGCAACCATTTTAAATCTGTACAAAACATTGTTTAAGGTGTCTTTTGGGAATCAAATAATGCCATTTCACTGAAATCAGTTTTGCAAATGCATATATTTATGCTTACTGACTATTGGGTCAACTGACATAGCTGTCACCCCATTGGGATCAGAATCATGTCCTATTTTCTTCTATGTTGCCAATCAGTGCAGACCAAAACATTGTGCAGGTAATGCAATGTTGAATGTAAGGCAAGTTTGAATTTTATGCTTTATTAAGCAAGATAAATTTGGAAATCAAAGGAAGAAAAGATTTGTTTCAGCAAAACCACAAGGAATTGCAAACCTTAAATAAGGTCAGTTTTTGCTATAGTAACAAGACTGAATGCCCGTGACAGAGAAAAGAATTCAAAAGGAAAATGGTAGTGTGCATAATCTTTCCTACTTAGTTGTGAAAGTAAACATTATCTATTTGGGTTAAGAAATAATTTGGAAATAAATGTTATTAGGAAAAAAGCAAATTGTGGTTTTTTGTTACTATTTTCTTTAAATTTTCCAAAAAAGAGGAATAATATATATGCATGATTTTCTGGAAGTAATACTTTGTGTGTGGTAAAATGAACATTCTATATTACATTAAGCCTTTAGAAAATTCTTAATCTTGATTCAGATATTATGCAGCCTCTTCCTTCATAACTGTGCACAAACTTAATCTAACATTAGTTTATTAATATTATTTAGATAAGCATATATGAATTACCAGAAACATTATTAGAGGTTGATGCTTATCTGACTACTAATTAGTTACTGATTAACTGCTCTGAATAAACCATTATGATCTAGCATGCAAATCCTTCATGCTTTACATTTATGCCAGTTGACCAGTGCCTGTACAAAGCAGGTTCATTCAAAACTCATCCTAACAGAACTTCTTTCTGAAGCTTGCATAAAGAGCCTAATGCATATTCCTGAACCCAGATGCTAATGCAGGTTGTCACAGTCTGTGTCATCATCTGAGCAGATGAAAGAATGACTTTTTTTTTTCTCTCCTCCTGCCTCAGTTGAAATAACTTTTCCTGGATTGCTCCTCTTGAAAATGTAGAATTCCATACTGCAGTTCAGACCAGCCTTTTTTTTTTTTTTTATCAAACTGCAATGAATGTGTGAATTTTATTGAAATTTAAGATGTTATAAAGGTACATGTATATAGATAGACACACACACACACCACACTCACATGTACATACACACACCACTGGATTTGGCTTGTGCAGCTGGGATTTGTCACAGCTGGAAACCTGGGAACAACCAAGATGAACCATTGATGCTCTTAGAGAAGTCATCCTTTTATTCTAAGACTAACGGAATGCAGCCAGATGGTTCCACCCAGATTAACCAGGCGAGACTAAACTCCAGGCCGTGGGGTCCAAGAAACTCAATCAGAGGAGTAACAATGATCCCTAAATCCCATGGATGAAAAATTACAAGGAGTTGGCTGTGTTGATATCTTGATGTCTTGATACCTCAAATTTAAGCTTCTAAACCCTGTGGAAGAATTGCCAAATTAGCATATAAAAGAAAAAAAATATCTTGGGTGAGAAAAGGTATATTTTATATCTTCTGAAGAGCAAGGACCATTTATATTCATAAAATTGAGTACTGGCTTCAGTGTTCTTGAAAATTAGTATCTTCAGCATACTTAGCAGTGTGTGGAAAGTGGCAGCTGTGGGGTTGACAGAGATCTATTTGCTGCATCAGAGCTTTCATGGTACTGGGAAGCCTGAGAAAATTCCAAGTGTTTCAAGAGCTCAAAATGTTGTTTATTTCCAATGGGCAGCTCTGGACGCTGTGGTCTTTTGACACTAAGGCTACTTTTTTAACCTGTTTGAAGTCTGGAATCCCAATGTAAGCACTACTTATGTATGGAAGCATGGTTTAAGATTCGTTACAGTATGTACTTAGCGAAAAAACAAAGGTTTGGACTCAAAGTCCTATTTGCATTCTCTTCTAGTATTTGTTATGGGATGTCGCTTATAAAAAATGAACAGAAAGTTAAGTATGTCTCTGAGTTTGAACCAAAGAAAAACAATTTAAATTTAATATTTTAACTTAAATTTAATTTTTGGAAGTCTCTTAAGATGATAAATCAAGCTGTAGCACAAGAAGAGTTTTCCTAGACAATGCTTAAGACTGATTTCTTTTAATGAAATCTTGTAAAGACCATGCAGCAGTTTCTTAAAATAAAGAGAAACTGCAAAGCAAATTGTGTTAAAAGGTTGGATGAAACATGCCAGAATAGGTGTCCACTTTCAGGGCATCAAAGCACTACAGGGAAGAGTGCACTCCCAAAAAAAGAAGGCCATAACTTTCTATAGAAATGTAATTGCTTCTTTTGAACACTTTCTATCATCCAAATAATATGAATTATTTTCAATACAGGTTACTTGCTATTAGACAGCATATTTGAAAATAATGTCATAAGGTATTTTGGTTTCCCAAGAAATAAGCTATTTGTGAAGACAAAAGTTTCATAGAAATTAGAAAAAAAGACTGCTGAAAGGAGAAGCCCTATGTGACATATCAATCAAATACAGAATATGTGAATTAAGTTAGAACACCACTGAAAGGGTCTAACTAATCAGAGACTAATTTAAAACTGAAATGTGTTAAACTTGAAGTGTTAACATGTATGTCTTGTACAAATATATATGAGAAACATAATGCACTGTAGGGCAGATTTTTAATTCCCTATGACCAGTTCATATGAGGTAGAATAGCACCAAATTGGATTTTTTTGGTCCAGGTTGGCTCTCCTTAGTTTTCAGGAGGAAAAGTCCTGTATCTTTCACAATGTGGCTCTAGAATGACCCGTAAAAGTCACAAGCTGAGAGCAGACAAGATAGCATCTGCTTATTTAGGAAGAATGATATGAGATGCAACTTGGGGAGTTCCTCTCAACTGCTTTCAGATTTAATTATAGGACTCTGTGTGCTAAGAATCGAAGGACAATGAAAACAGTTAAACTTCTGATAAATATCAAAAAAGCTAATGACCCTGAGTCTCTCCTGAAACACAGAGTTCATGAGGGGGTTAGAAATATCTAAGAAGTATGAAGAGAAACTTAGAAAACAAAACCCTTAGTATGAAGTATGAGGAAGGCAAATAGATCAATTTTTCTAATGCTTATGAAAGATTCAGCATGTGTAAAAAACCAATAATGCAATAATGAACGGAGGTTAGTAGAAATGTGAAAAATAAACCATACTACTTCATAATCATGCAAATGTGTCTTTTGAGACAATCATTGCCATTTACAGACAATAGAGCGCATGCAAAGTCTCTTTTATTGTGCAGTAAATACACATAAGAAAAAGTTAAGGGAACGCATACAATTTCAAACATGTTCATTTCATTTGCTTTCAAACTGTCTTCATGATTTTTAAACAATTTAGAATATATTAAGTCTGAACTGACTCAAACAAAACTGATACATAATTTGCAATTATTAAGTACTCAACATCAGCTTTAACATTCTTCTGTACTTATTCAGAAGCAGCATTTTTAATTGCACTATTTATAATACATCAGAAAGGTCCCTTTCCTGAACTTAAGCGTGATAAACTCTTGTGCTTATTTGGCAGACGTGTATGGGGTGCATATAAAACCAGCTACGCTGCATAACCCATCAACAGAAGTAAAATACTTTATGCAAGTTTATTGAAGGATGAGATTGTCTTGCACCATCCAAATGACAAATTATCTTACATAATCACAATTCTGAATGCACAGAAGTCCACATGACAGGATGCTTTCAACAAACCATATGTAGAATGTTATTTTGCTATCACGTTAAGCTCTATATGGTTCTAACATATAATATGTACTTAATGAACAGACTATTTCTACATAAACACAGATCTAAATTGGTGCATCGGGAGATGGGATTATCATTTTTTGAGTTCTATCATGAAATTTCATGCACATAAAATTACTGGAGTTTTTTAGAGATTTGGGAGATTATTTCCAAATCCCAACCAAAACTATTGCAAACAAGTTCAATGATTCACAGTCACTGAAGAGAGCTGCACATAAAGACTGATGGCAGAGTCTGTATTGTACATGGAATGTTCTACACAGTATATTTGAAAAGTAGACATAAACAAGTGAAAAGGAAAGTGCACAAGCAAACCAAAAGGAAAGCAAATCAACAATATAGTAGCATGCTATAGTAGCTAAACACCATCCAGGAACTGTTAGGGTAAAATAAAAAATACAAAATAAAGACAAAACAAATCAACCCCCAAGAATGTAAATACACAGAAGATGCACCAAGCAACAGAAAAAGAACAAGTCTGTGAAGTGTAACAAAAATCAGACACATGCATAGAAATGAGGATTTGCGTTGTGATAGTAAGATACCAGTCTGAGGCCTAATTTACCTTCACTGTCTGACATGGCATGCTGGAAGTCATCCATGATGAAGGCTATATCTCGATCATAGCCTCGAGTCCGTGACTCCTCCCTCATATGCTGCTGGACCTCAGGTAATGAATGGCTCGATCCAAACTGGTCCCTGGTATCTGCAGATATTGGTGGCAAGGGTCCAGCTGCTGCTCTTGCCATTCCCATTGGCTGTCCAACAGGACTGAGTGGGCTCTCCTCCTCTGAGTTCTGTGCTACTATTGGGATCCTTCCCCTGCTTTGGCTAATAGGTAGACTGGTGGGTTTAGTTCTTCCAGAAGGTGCTGCATGGCTAAAGGAAACATCTAAAGGTTCAGCTTCTTGAGCTTTCAGTCTTAAAGAAGAACTGGAAGAATCCCTTTTCAATGACAAATCGAGCCCATACACCGAGGAAGGCCTAGATGAGGGTCTAGATCTACTACCACTGCTATAGGACTTGTCTGCTTCATCTTGTAGTGTGGATCGCATTGTTGGACCTAGTGCAGTCCCAAGGCCTGCTCCAATGGATGACGTCAGTGGTGGCCCCATGTACTTCTGTTGGTCACTGATGTTTTTTCTAAGGCCATAAGTGATATCATCCTGAAGAAGCCTTGCCCTAGTAGTAATTCCCCCAAGTGTTGAAGTGCTAGAAGTCATATAGCTTGAATAGTCAGGCTCAAGGTCTCTGCTTTCTTGGATAGGTGAAAACTTTGTTAGTTTAGGGTCTATCAAGGCTTTCTTGTGTTTTGACTGCTTCTGGTAAAGGAGGGCTGCTGGGAGCTGCTTAGCAGCCTGTTTCTCAAGAGTAAGCCTACCTATGCTGTATTTCTCAGATTTTGGAAAATGCCTGTAGCTGCCCTCTCCATGGTAATACTGTGACAGGCCAGCCAGATGATCAAGACTTTCTGCACCTCTACGGAATTCTTGCTTTATTTGGTGTTTCAGAAGTTTGAGCTCATAAGGGTCCTCCATTGGGTCTTCATCAGCTTTAACATAGGAATGTAACCTAGAGGAAGTCTGCAGTGGTGCTAGGAAGTCTGACACTTCTTGTGCTCTCCTGGCCTCAGTTGTGCGAAGCAGTCGATCTGTTTTGGTCAGATCTTTCTCATGGAGGCTAAAACTGGAACCAAGAGCTCCTGTTCCTTTAGTAAGTTCTCCTATATCGTCAATCAGCACATAATTTCGGGGTGTATGGTGGTGGTCTATATCTGCATAGAACGAATCTGCAGATATGCTTGATATAGGGCTGCTTGCTATGCTATTTCTCTCATCTAGCCCTATCCTCAAGTCCAAGGTGGAGTATTTACTGCCCAGCTGGGAAACTGCATAACTATTGTCAGTGGAAACTGGTGCTATCATGAGAGGCTGATTGCGAATTACATCATAGTTTGTTGTTATCTTAGGCTCCAAATATAATGTGGTCTGTCTTGGCTTTGGCTGTATCACCATCATCTGTGATGGGAGTTGATATGATGGCTGTTGAGATGGTGGAGGTTGAGCCTGTGGGGTAAACGACATAGTAGCTCCTGTTTGGAACGCTGACTGGGTCTGATAGGGTGAAACCTGCTGGTGATACAAAGGCTGCTGTTGTTGGTAATGTGACTGCTGTGTGAACTGAGTTGGTGCTTGAGTTGGCAGGGCAGGAGATGAATACTGATACTGAGCATATGGGCTTGTAGCAGGGGCAAACTGTGTTTCTGGCTGGGTTTGTGGTGGCATAAACTGGTTAAATTCTGTCTGGGGTGCAGTACGTGGTCTTTCCAAGCCATGCTGAGTTTCTATTCTGGTTGACCTGGTACTATTAACTTCACTGTCTGACATATAATCACGTTCTTCTGCTACTCCTTGGAGATACGCACGCTCTCTCTTTTCTCTTTCTTTTAGTAGGGCTTCTTTCCTCCTATTAATGCCCATTTCCAAGTATCTCAACTTGGCATCTATTTCTTTTTCCTCCTCATCTAGCTCTGCTTGCTTCTTCCTAAGCTTGGCTGATTCACGTTCAACCAGATCCAATTCCCTGTCTATATCCTGAAGAATTTTGGCTCTGGCCATAGTGGTGGTCCTACAAATCCTTCTCCGTGAAACTGATCCCACAGAAGTATATGGGGACTGAGTTCCTGCTGCTGCTTCCTCTGGAGGTGGGTTGGGCAGAGTCCTCTTCACCTTCTTTTGAGTGCTGGATGGAGTCAGGCTTGAAGAACCTTTTGACTGCAATAGAAGAAACAAGACTGCATCACTATTCTGGAGGGAAATTAATCACAATTTTTTTTAATTTTTTCAGGGTAAGGCTTTATAACTTAACCACATATTTTCCTTTAGACAGAGGAAATATTCTATCTGTGATTAAGCAGAAGAAAATGGCAAGGAAAAGGGCTGTCAGTCTGCTAAAAATGAGCAGTCTAATACAAAATAAGGGTGATACTCACTAAGACTTTGTTTAGCCTAAGATTAAAAAATCTATCTTATAGTCTTAAAATTGAATCAACGGTAATTTAAGAGTTTTTTCTTTTTTTTTTAAATTTCTGCCTGCTTATACATAAGCATATTCAATACATATGTATGTGGGAGGGGAATATGTATGCATACACCTCCCTTTTATATAACATTTAATTTAATAAACAATCTGTATATAAGTGTACTTATATACACCTTTATATCTAAATTATGTATAATCTGTAAAGTTGAATAGATGACTGAGCCAGACACTGAATGCATATCCATAAGCTATAACTTGTCCTGAAATCCAGACAACAAAGCAGAACTTTTAGTGACAAGACAGGTAGTTCTCACATGATCTTGTAATTTTTGCCTCATATCTGATGCTAAATATATATATTTTTTCAGGGGATTTCCTTGTGCCTTACAAAACTGGTATGAGCTTTCTTCAGTTCACTGAAGACTTTTATAAATGAAATTTGTTCCAGTTAGAAAGCTACAGTTTAAAACTGAAAAAAAGTTAAGCGATATAAAATTATAGTAATTTAATTTTGTCCAGATGTCCAGACTTCCTCAGAGTTAATGGTGGAAGAGTGATTCATCCTGATGTAGAACTATCTACCTTAGGCTGATAAGTAATTCCTTTTGAGGTGCCAATCTCCCTTCATCAGCTAGGAAAGTAGACAATGCAACTGGTTAGAAGCAATTTGTTTTGCACCCTGAAGTACTAAATTTTTTGAAACTTTTTTTCTTAGTTTTTAAGTTTAGGCTCCCACACAATGTACACAGATTAAAAATTGGGACCTGAATGATTTTGAGACTGTATCCTATCTCCCTAATAGCTTCTTACAAATTTTGCCTTAGCAAAGGAAAAGAGATTGATCTACACACATACACTGACACAAAAGAAAAATCACCTCAGCCATTACAGAATGTAGACATATTAATACCAACATGTGGAAACATTTTAGCCCAGTTTAATAAGGGAAGAATAAAAAACAATACTGATCAAATTGACACTCCTGCCTCTGCAGGAAAGGACAGTATTTCTGCAAGCATTAAGTGTTTTTAATTAAAAATGGCATTTCTTTTGAAATAAATGCTGCTTCATTCAGATAAGATATCAGTAAGATTGATTTTAAGTAGGAGTTTATAAATCAGTATTTTCTCAGTTTATTTTAATATGGCATCAACAAACTGTACAAGCTTTTAAGAAGTGTTGACAATCCCCTTTTCCTGCTCCTCTGTTACCTAGCTTTAACAAATTACAATAATCAACACATGGTTTGCCATGGATCTTTAAGGAAACAGCCACTACCTTTTCAAGTGCCATTTAAGCTCTTTTATTCTCTTCATCTAAATTCCATCAACTTTTGCATGTTTCAGATTTCAATAAAAGCAATTTAATATTTTCAGCTTCCCGTGGCCATTTCACAAACCCATGTTGTGCCAACAAATCAAAGGAACTAATTTTCTCTTGCTCAGTGTGTACTTATAAGCAAAGACAAATTAATCATCTACAGTAGGTCTAGTTGGCTAATGATTTATATTGTAAAATCAGTGTAATACCACTGTTATTTTCCCCGTCCTGAACTGAAATAGGAATCACAGATGGTGAAGCAGTCACAGATGGCCACTGGTATTGGGAAGTGCTATTAATAACACAGTCATTAAAAGCTCTACAATACTTTATGGAATTAATATTTTCAGATGGTAGTTGCTGATGCATAAATCTCATTGTCAGATGCATTTTATAAAAAAATCCCCATATTTTGTTTATAGATCTCTCTGTATATGAAGAAACTTAGACTAACAGATATTATAGGAAGTACCACTTGCTTTTAAAAAAGTATTGATAACCACTAGTTCTCAGCTACTATTCTCACAAAAGGCAAGTCTTAATAATTTTCACTTGATATTTATATTGGGAAGAGAAAAAAAGTATCTTAGTACTGTGATAAAATGTGTGCCTTCTTCTTCCTGGATATTTTGATCATCACTTATATTAGCATGATCCCTGGGAAGTGGCTTAGTATATTGAAGGGAAGTTCAACTGCAGTATTTTGACAGGTAACTTTAAAGTGGCTGTTGTTAGTTTTTGCATTTCCTTTGAATTTGTTAAATAGAATGGAAAAAAAAAAAAGACAAGCTAGGGCTGATCTTTGGCAAATTCTAATCTCTTTATCAGAAAGAATTGGGAGTGGAAAGAGTAATTCTGCTGTCTAGTCCTATCCCTGTATTTTTGGTCCTCGTCTCACATTTATAATGTTACGCCCATTTTACATTTGAAGTACCCAAAGGAAAGATGGGGTAGAAACCTTGATGAGACCACTCTGGAGCCACAAACACAAGCAGGCGTTCTTAGACCTTAAAACCATCGGTTAAAGGTTAAGTTAGATGTCAGACAGGCAACCTTAGCAAGTTCTCTGACTGAATAAACAATGAAGTTTTCTACTATATTTTATCATGCTTTTCATCTTAATTCTAGTCAGTTTACTTCTAGCTATGTATTAGTATCCTTACTAATTTTTAAAAATAATTTTTTGTCTAGCAAATGATCACTCTAAATGTTGACCATAACTTTCAAAAACTAGAAGTAAATTATTCTGGTTTTTGTTTTACCATGACATTCATATAAATGTTATTACTTTTTTGCTGACCCTTTTAAAATTTTACATTAGTCTGGGATATCCCTTCAGGATTGACTTAATGGTAATCAGATCTGCTTCTGAGGCAAAGCTGACCTTGTCAAAATAAGGCCAAAGGTTGTGCTTGAAATAAAGCCACAGAGATGTTCTCCACAATACTACAAACTAAAGAAATGAGGAACAAACAGTCTTCTCGTTCCACCACCACTCCTTAGGCCTAAGAAAGTTTTGAAATAAACACAGGAGAAAGTCTTCTCAGTCTTGCAGTTCAGTGACAAGTTAACATCACAGTAAGGAAATGAAAACACTGAGCTGAAGGTTGCATGCAAACAGATTTAGCAAAACCTTCCTTTTCTGCCTTGCCAGTACACATTAGTCTTGATGTGAGTTTGAATTTATAGAGGTCATCTGGGCAAAGGCTTGTGAACCCTGTTAACTTGTGTGGTGACTTCAGAGTAACTCCTTTGCAATGACCATTCTATTCCTTACAAATCTTTCTAAAAATACCTTTTTCTCATCTATTTTCATCTCTTTTAATTTGATGTCATTGTTGACAAAGCCAGCAAGCCTCTGACCCACTACAGAATCAGTCAAGTACTAGAAAATACTAGTATGTTCTGCTGCTTTTTATCTGTTTTAAAGAGATAGTTTACTTTGGGGGACAGAATGACTCAGGATACCTGGGGTAAATTTTTACCTCTAAACACTGTGTTTGATTCTAGCTACACAATCTTTCTTGTCCTCTCCTCAAATGAGTTTTTGAACATGATATGCTCCTCTCCATTCAGGGAGCCATGTTTGGATATTAGCTTCATTTGCTCAGAAACTCAGCTTTCACACTTAAGCATACAACTCTTGCACACTTCTTGCATGTTTTGAATTTTTCTAGTAAAAACGTAATCCTTATTATTCATTCCTTTTTTAAAATTTTCTGTGATCACAACAGAAACAAACTTCAACTTCTTCTTCAGTCCTCTTTAGAGTTGACAAAACAGACCTGCACTTATATATATACATTTTGTATAAGTAGGGAAAAATCCTGAAAATAATGTATACAATATGCATTTCCAGAAGCCAATTACAGTTGTGATAACAGCATCTTATTAGTTTTCCATCACCAGACTCTCTATGTAATAGACATGGTGATGTCAGACTACTACAGCCTGTGGTGCTGTGAAAAGCAAAGGTAAAGTGGATTACAGATGAGGCTACTCCTCTGCCACAGTCCCCAGAAGACTCAACAGCATGGTGAAAATCCTGTTCTATACTGTAAAAGAACAAAAAATAACCCTCTGCAGGGGTAGGTTTCCTGACACATTTAATGCTGATTTGCAACAGACTTGAAATGTCAGCAGAAAGTTGGCTGTATCCTGATTTTCTGCTACCAGAAAAAAAATGCAAATAATATTTTTTGTCCTCAAACAAGGACCATGAAGTCTATAAACTTGCTCAGAAAACTTATGACTAGCATCAGGTTGAGAGATGAATGCTGATGCGTTAAATGAAATTACTGGGAATAAACTGTTTTGATCGGATGTCAGGTAGTGGAGGGATAGAAATTACTCTCCCATTCAGAAAAAAAATCACCTACTTTCAAGGTGAAGCCTGTGCTGTAGCTCACTTTCCAGCTCTCAATCTTGGATTTTTCATGTAACAAAAACCTTCCCAAATGCAACCCCTCCAAAACCCCAAAATGCACAGTTAAAATTACAATTGTAACACAGCTGTTCTACTTATAAAGGGTTGGAATATGTTACTCAGTATTACAGCATGTGCTCTTCATTGTTAGAAATCTATCAGAAGAAGAGTCGGAAATTTTGGCAGTTCATTATTTTAAACATTTAATTTACTACAAAGAATCCATGAAAATCTGTTATCATTCATTAAGGATTTCTCGGTAATTTAACAGTATGTTTAAAATTACTTGCAAATGAGACCTAACTCCTAAAGATACTAACATAATACACTAGTATTAGATTACTTCATTTTAAGTATGGAATCCTTAACTACATCTTCTTATAGGTACAGAGGTTCTGAACGATGTTTTTTAACTTGTCCTGTGCAAAGAAAGTTTCTCATGTAAGATTTTATGGACACTTCTGGACTTAATATCTATTATGTGGTAACTGCTGATGAGAAGGGATTAACAAACATTAGAGCAAGAATATTGAGAAACTTCTCTGGACTGTCTAAGGCTGACATAGGGGCACTTCTACGGCATGAAGAACCACAGAGGATGGGAACCCTCCAATGAAGCCATCAGGTTAAGGGAAGCAGATGAGTTGTGTATGGTAAGAAAAATATACAGAAACGTATATAATAAAAGCTGGTCTCATCAGCAGTGCTGAGAATGGAGTAATATACGCTCTGAACAAATTCTAACCAATAGTAAAACCTTATCATACCATACAACCAGTACTGCCTTGGCTTGTGTGCCATTGCTGGCAAGGGTACTGAAGATTAATTTGATGAGATGAATTTGGCCTTGTATCTGGGACTGAAATACCCTGCTTCATGAGTAATATACTAGAGTTTCCTTTAATGTAACTCTTGTCTTTTTCTTTTCTGAAAGTATGTTGCTCTGGGGGCTGAGCAGTCAGGCAGAAAACTAGTTTCTAAATCACTACACAGCAGCACTGAGATGAGTCTGATTTTCTGACTTGTTTTTTGGTTTTTGGGTTTTTGTTTTTTTTTTTCCCCACTCCTTTGGAGGCCTCTGAAGTTAAATTTTTTTTCTATTAACACCAATATACAATTTTTAGAACTAGTCCATTCCAAAACAATAAGATTTTTTCAGTTGTTTTGCTTTCCTTCATGTCAGTCAGAGTCACTCATTTCTCAGATAAGCATATTTGTACTTTCCATCCCCTTACTCCTTTCATTTTCTCTGTGAAATTGTTTGAAATTGCCATTTCCACTTCAAATGCAAGGGGGACAGCACAGTGCACTTCCTAAGAGCTGACATGATGTGAGATATCAACTTCTTTCCT
Source organism: Corvus cornix cornix (assembly GCF_000738735.6). Taxonomy (NCBI): domain Eukaryota; kingdom Metazoa; phylum Chordata; class Aves; order Passeriformes; family Corvidae; genus Corvus; species Corvus cornix. The sequence goes on along the minus strand of NC_047057.1, from coordinate 8,809,717 downwards.
CCGTTAAACACATAAAAGCCCATATGCTTCTTTTGATCTTGAGGGGAGAAGGGAGAAATTCAAACGAAATTTGATAAGCAAACTACAGACAGATGTGGCTCTTACACTGTGATTTTCAAAGGGATCTAAATCTACATTTCATCTACTTTATGAGAGCAGATGTAATAGCTGTTCCCAGTTGTTTGCACAGAACACAGTTTTACACAGACTAACTGATTTGTGATTCATTGGAACAGGACTGACAAATTTGCCTGTAAAGGGTAATGGGGCAATTCCCTTCTCAATTTCTAAAAATTAGAAATAGCAGTTTAAATCAGCGGTAATACATTATTGAAAAATCAGTTTGCGAGAAGAAAATGAAATCCAGTGTTTTGAAACTTTGATCTAAATAGTGTAATTGGAAAAAGATTCCATGTATGTGCATTCAAAAGGTTTTAGACAGCATACACATTATTCACAAGCTTGCATTTTAATTCCCTTACCCTACATGTACAGATCACATCTATACTGTCTGCTTTTTCTGCTCACCAAAGACGGTGCTTTTTCCCAAATCCCTAGGTACAATTCACCACTTTTTGTAATTTTCTTTCATAGCTTAAGCCTTATGCAAAAGGGAAACATTTCTGGCTAACTCACAGTACTGTTACCTTCAAAACTCATTATTTTCTTTTTTATTCTCAATTTATTTTCCCCTCTGCTATCCTTTGCTATTTATCTCTGCAACCATATTACTTGTCTTTGCAAGGTGTACTGGGATAGGAGTTTATGTGAGAGATTCACTATTCAATTATATTAAAGGTATACAGAAGTACAGGTATCTCAGTTACTTTGCAACAGGGAAAAGTCTCTGGCAGATTGATTCAGACAATGGGCATCTGTCAAGCCAACAGAAAGAGGCAGAGTTGAGTACTGCTTCTGCATTGAAATCTCTTTACCCAGTGCGCTCAGTATTTTCCCCACTATTCAATCTCTGAAAAAAGAAGAGAAAGAAAAATAAGGAAAAGGAAGGGAAAGAGGGAAAGGAGAGTAGAAGGGGGAAAGCCTGTCCTCAAACCAGAAGAACATGGTCAGAATTTCTTTTCTGAATGACAAGTTCCAATTTCATACTTTGCTATAAAAGGCTTGAAAACATTGCAGGAAATATACAGCTGCTGTGTAGGCAATACCTACTGATGCCTCCTAAATGCTTGTCTTTATATGCTTTGTACTAAGATACGTTAAATATTCTCAGGTATTTTATTTATGTATCAGTATACCAGAAACTATTGAGGGACTTCACAGAAATAAAATACTATTCTACCCTTGTTGCAATACTGTGTTTTCAGTATCAACTCTGACAGCTAAAGTACTACAGCTCTAGTCCAGAGCCAAAGCCTGATAAAGAATTTAAAACAAATCCCTTTGTCTGCGAACCAAAATCTTTCTCATTTTCTAATTACTTCTAAGAAGATATCCAATTTTTGTTTAAAAGAAAAACGGAACAAAATGATGGAATTTTCTATACACAATCTTTGACATGACTCAGGAAAGTTTCTGAAGAGGAGATTTTTTAAGCATATTCTACTTTGACAACCCAAAAGATTATGATATAAATGAAAAAACAGAGGACAAGGTATATAGGCATCTAAGTATTGCATAACAGTAACTTGAACAGGAGAAAGATTCACTATATGGAGAAATAAAAATGGTAAAACTAGAATTCCTCTGAGGTAGGTGCTTAACAAGACAAAGCCTGCAGATTCCCGGTGACTATGTACTACTACACTATAACATTGTACACTGCAACTACACTGCAACATAATTAGTGTTTCTTATTAGTCATCGCTTCCTTTTCTCCCCTTTGTAGTTTCACTGACAGTTTGAAAGGCATTTTACATAAATACAGAACCAAAACCACTCAGAACTTCTCTGCTTTATCTGTTATCAAAAGTTCTATGAATGTGGATGGACAATTTGATGCCTGTGATAGATTAAGACACAGATATTGTTTGCGCATGATGAGCCCTGTCTCCAACACAACACATTTTTGGATTTAACTGACTAATAAAAAAGAACTGTACCTTAGTAATGTGTTTCAATACAGAGGCAATATGATTCTGCCATTGGTAATTGAAACAAGCTATATTAAAGGATATTGTACCACAATATTAACTGTTAGCTACTTGTGGCAGTAGAGAAAGGCAACTTTATCTTCAAATAATAAAATCCTTGAAATAAATCTTTCTGCATTGAATGAAATAGCCTTAGCAGGGGCTCATTCAGTAACAGTAATCAATAAAACACTGTTTCTCATTATGTAACACACAAATCATTATGTGTCATACACCTCAGTCAGAATAATACATTTTATTTGAAACTCAGATCTCATCTGTTGAAAATTTTACTGGATTATAAAGCACATTTTCCCAGTAGATGAGAATATACTTTAATTTTTTTTTCCTTTGCAATCCAACTGAGAATCCTGGCCAGAAAATACTCGTGAGAAAAATTCAGAACAGTTTATACTTATCAATATGATATGCATATGCTGAATTAGCACCATCTGTTTTCAACAGATATAAGGCTACTTCGCAAACTTTCAGCTACAATTTAAAAAAAACCAAACCAAAACAACAACAACAACAAAAAACAACAAAAAAACCCAGCTAAAAAATCCTGAAACAATCAACACCAAATCCCCCTTTATCTCTGAAAGAAAGGAAATATCAATCTTGTTTTACAGGGGAAAAATCCCAAACAAAAATGGTGTGAGAAAATCTTGGCTTTTTCTGCCTCTCCTTCACTACAGACTTCCTCCAAAGCATGGTAGCTGATGAGACACCACATGCTGTGCCACAGCCCTTGTTTGTTCACAAGAGTTAGGATTCATCTGCCCAAGCACAGGCACCATGTGCAGAGTTAATCTGAGCTAGTCCTCCAGACTACTGAACTGGAAGAAAGTGCAATTTTTCTTCAGCTCATTCCACAGTCACACCTGCTTCTCTTGCCAACTGTGGAAACAGCCACATGTAACACAGATGTCACCTGTAAATATCTCAAGACAGGAGGTCATTCCCACTCACCACAACTAGAGAAATTTCAATTCCTGCTTTTGGCTCCTCATGAAATATCTGCATGAAGCAGAGTTTTAATCCTTTTTTTTTTCAGGAGTCTCACCACCACCTCTTCAATTCTTCAGAAATTACGCCTCTCCTCAGCAATCAAAAGTTCTGGGTTTGGCTCAGTTTGATTGTTCAGGCAATATTTACTTTATTCTGCACTCATGATGCTTTACTTGCCTGGTCTAAGATTAAAGGTGGTAGACTGAGCAGTGCCCTGATTAACCACTTTCTCTAAAATGTGGTTCGTGCTGGGGAACAATGGCCATGTAGCTGCTGCTGTAAGGCACAGATCAGACAAACTCACCAAGTGCCCACATACCTAATTCAGGCCTTTCCGTATCCATCACATCTAAGCCTTCTTTTTGTCTTTTCTGCTCAGCCCTGGATTCATCCATACTGCTGTGCACCTGCAGAATGGTCTGCATCAAATTCCTCCCTCTCTTTCCAGAAGTGCCTTAAAATTACCAATGCAACACATTCAGCTGTAGGAAAGCATATTTCTTATCCAGCTCTGGTACTATATACCATGGTTCCAATATTACACACTGTTAGAATAGAATAGATTAGAATAGAATAGAATAGGATAGAGTAGAAATGAAACAAAAGGAAGTTTTGGAAACTCTCCTTGGTTGCTGATACTTGTCTTTCAGGCTTCATTCCATTCCAACAACTCACCAGCTTTCAGGTCTTGCAGTAAACTCTGCATAACCCCCTCTGCCTCAGCTGGACAAGTTAATTTCTCCTTCAGTTCAGGCTGCAAGTATATTTCTCTCTCTTCTCTGCAGTTTCTCAGTGTCTCCCTTAAACTTCCTTCTGCCTGAAAGTTCTTTCCTCTCTGCCTCCACCCCTCATTTTCTGAAGCATAAGAATTCCCTCTAAAATACACTCAGTTGATCCCAGGGCAGGCGTAATCCTCACACCTTTTAAAGAAATGTAGCTGAACCTGACAACAGACACACAGAGTAGATCATCTGCCACAGATGGCTAAACTTACGAGGTGTGAAAACTACTCACAGTATGTCCGGATTTTCCATTACACTTTTCTACAGCGAGAACATGTACTAGCCAGACCACACAAAACTCCATATTCCTCCTATTCTTATTCTCATATAAAAATGGCATTTCCACTTTGATACAAATCTATTTCCAAGTGACACAAATTAAACAAAACCAAACTAACCTCTCCTCCCAACCCACCCCTAACCTTCAAAAAGCCAACTTTTTAAAGTAAGCATTAACACTTAAAAAACACATGAATAAATCTGCTATACTGATACAACACAGAGCATCTTCTCATGGAAGAAGAACAGCTTCCACTGTGTTATCCGTTAAACAGATAACAAAGTGAAACAGATTGCTTGTCTTTTTTTTTTCCCAAACAAAAGTATTTTAAAAGATATGAAACCATTTTTTCAGAGTTTACTTTTTGTTTGTTTTTTTTACTTTTACATGTATTCTACTTTCTGTGGATACTGCACCAGATTTAATCCATGGAGCTGGGAAACAGAAATGGCAAATGCTTCATCATTTGTATTTAAAACCAGATTGGACATCAACTCCATCTCTTCACCAAAGAAATCCAGACAAGGCACTCAGCTCCATCTTGATTAGCTCAACTGAATAGAATTGAAAGTCCTGATTTTTAGAACATCCTCTATCTCCTCTTTTTAAGCACATGTGGAGATAATATTTATATTTGATTATTTTACTAATTATAAAATATAATTTATATTACTAGCACTGAAATCTACATTCATTTTCAGAGGAGGAAGTATTCCACTCCTGGATAAATTGCATCAGATGACAACCTTGTATGCAATGTGATATTTAATCCAACTGTGTAGAGCTGAGAAAGAAGAAAGCAGTAACCTTTAATGAATTTTCTTCCTACTATTTTAATAGCAATTATACTATTTTAGAATCATGACCTTCCTCTTCTCATTTCTGCTTATTGTGACAAGCAGGGCAGGAAGATAGAAAGTTGGCAAAGACTACTTTTAAACACTAATGAAGCAAAAAATACAGAGAAGGCAGCAAAAAATCCAAAGTTAATGTGAAAGATGTGCCATTTGCAGTTTCTAAACCTACATATGAAAAAAAAAAAGGGGGAGAAACAATTTAATGCAACAGAAATATTTCAAGACACAAAATAAAAATGAAAATTCTTATGGTTGGCCTGGAATCTAGGATATATGTTCACTGCATGTACAAAAGGAAAAAGGCTCTTTTCTTCCCCCTCACTTTCAGATCTCCTATTATTCTTGTTCCAAACCATTCTTTGTCCATTGATCCCATAGGTCAAAAATAATCCAGGTAAAAAGTAGCTCTACTTGAGTATATGCACATGGACTATACCAATTACCCTAAACCTGCAATGTAATGTTTCTTACTACAGAAACACAGGAAATTATCAGTAAAAGATGTTCACAGGATAATCACAGATCTGGGTTGGTTCCATTCTCCATTGTTTTTATGTGTTTTATTCATGGTTTTAAAATTTCTAGCAAACCTGGAGTTTAAAAAGAAAAGAAAATTAATGAAACCCTGAAATGTCTGTAATCATCCAAATGCACATTCTAGACAAGTGGAAGAGCAAGAGCTGAAAAATTAGTCTACACCATCCAAAACTAATGGCTACTGAATATATTAGTGACATTTTTTCTTCACAAATTATCAGGCTTGGCAGTCATGTCATCCAGTATTTTTTGGGTCCAGAGATGTTAACAGAAAGTCAAATTATTGCTCTGAAGTCTCAAATAGTCTGACGTTCACTGGGACCTATAGCAGCCTGAGGCACAGTGTGATGATACATCCGTTTACAGATAAGAAATGGCACTATTTATGGGTTGAAAGCAAAACTGTTGGGTGCAAGTGTGATTTATCAGAGATGTGCTCCCGAACACTGAAAAAGGCAGAAGTGACTAATGCACTTTAGCTGGTGAGGATGTCAGAAGAAAACGTTTCTGGAGACACAGATCTCCAACACAAAATCTTTAAGGAAAGAGTATTATACAAATCAAGAACAAGTGAGGGCTGTAGAGTATCAGGATAACCAAGACAAGAACACTTATAAGTTAATATTTAGATAGAAAACAAGAAAAAATGGCTAAGCATGAAAACGGTTCTTCTAAACATTCATTGCACAATGCTACCACTGAGAACTTTAGCTAGGTTTGTAAAATTCAGGTGGAGATGCACTCCTATATCCCCAAGGTCAGAACCACTTATCTTGTGGAAAGAGGTCTTGACTTTTAAAAAACAGTAAGTCAAAGGATGGAAAGACAAGAAGCACAAACTTTAAACAGTTGAATTCTGAAAGTCACCACCCAGTAACAGGCTACAATGGTATGTTTAATAGCACTGTAGAGATGAGGAATGCCTATTTGAAACACTAAATAACTGTATGTTAGACAGGGTCTGATGTAGGAAAACAGTTTTGGTTATTAGTTCACCTACATAAAATAAATGGGTGCAGAGACTTTGTCTAAATTTGTCTCTTTTTGAGTCAAATCTGATTTTCTGGGCATCCTAATATTATTAGCCTTTAGGAGCACCTAGATCTAAATGAGAAAATTAAAAAAAAAAAAATTCTATTTCATATTTTGTGAATTGTGAATAATTTTGGTAATAATTTGGTGTTATTCAATTATGAATATTTTATATTATTAAAGCAAAGAAACATCTATTAGCTGAAATATTTTGATCCTGAAAAAAAAAAATATGTTTAAAGGGTATTTATTTGTCTCTGAGCTAAGACTGACAAAAAGTTATTGTTTAGCATGAATCATGCACTGATATTTAGAACCTTGGACAGATTAGAATAGTGAACATCAAGTCATCTTCCATGATGAACATTACATTATATAATTTCTAAGTCATCAAGTCAAGTACCTAAATGGTTTTACTGCATTTTCAGGTGGCATTTTCATGTTCATAGATCTTTGATAAGACTATAAACAAAACAGCCTTTCTATGAACACTACAGAGCTCATAAAATTTACAGCACCAGCTTTTTGTATTTCATCAGGAAATATGAAATAACTTAATTTGTACATCCCTCTTCTGAAGGCATGGCAATCTTTCTAGTACCTTGCTGTACCTATAGCAGCCAGGAACCAGGCTGCTGAATAGTGATGAAGATTATCTCAAATGGTGAGGCACTGATGGCATTTACCTCAGAATGCATCATCTAGGAGCGCTGTGTGTTAGTGTGCAATTCCTTACTGTGTTGTTTGAACATCATTTTACACATAAAGACTAAGTATTGAATTAATGATGAAACATTTTTCTTTATCTGCTCTGCTCTCTTTCTGGAAAACATTAAATCACTTTGTATCAGTTGACAATCTCATTTTTTACTGAAAATACATGACTTAGTCAATGTTGCAGAGAAAAGGCTGAATTAGATTTTGATCAATTAGATTTTGATCTGAAATGGTGTTGCAGATTCTATACTCACGAAACTGATTTCCAATCGTTGAACTGCATGTGAGAAAAACAAAACACTTGAAAACCTTCAACTTGTTCTTAAGTCTATTCTTCCATCTGTATAACCAGCTCAGGAGAAACTAAAAAGCACAGATTTCAATTTGCTCATCCTCAGCCAGCCACTAAATTTCCAAACTCTGTTTAAACGATGAATGTTCTGAACTGTTGGAAAAGCATTTCTAACATACTTCTTTAAAAATGTTTTGAAGTTTAATGCTAAATTATTGGTAATCCTATACTTTCAGCGAAAAACGTGCAACTGATGACAAAGACTTTCAGAAATAAGGACCAGAAATACACAGAAATATCTGAAAACATTTACATGTTTCTCCCCATTACATAAGTACAAAATGTTTAAGACAATGAAGTTAAAACATACTTGATTTCAAATTTCTACTTTTTTTGAGGACTCCTTTCTTGATCCACCTTATTTCTTAATTTATTACTAACTCCAATATCTGTGTAATATAACATATCAATATGGTTAAGATACACATCAAAAGTTACTAGAGACTGATAAAAACAGAATCACAAATTTGATGCAAAAATGAGACCTCCAGAGTCTCAGCTATTCTATATATTATATACTATATACTATATACTATATTCTATATTCTATATACTATCACTGTATTTTTTTTCTCTACCATACAAAACTCATTTCTTTCTGCCTGCGCAAACTTTGAACTTCTTCAATATAAAATTCAGATTTAAAGGTTATTTTCTACCAGTAAATTGCCAGCAGTACTATTTCAATCATTTAAATGAATTGCCCTCCTTCCTGTTCCCCACATTCTATCAGTTTAGGGGTTCCATGTTTTATAATAATCAGAACTGAGAAATTTTGTTCTAAAGAAAGTGAAAAAACCCTCCTCATATTTGAATTGTGGAATAACTAATTAAAAAAAAAAAAGTCTAATTTCCCCAAGGCATGATCCACATCTGACTGAATTAACAGAGTTAACTAGTAAAACTAGTAAAAGATAGTAAAAGTCATGTTCTAAGAAATTCAAAAATAAAAATGCATTAATGAGTACCAACTAGAATTTGGGATTCTGATGTAACTTCCAAATGTTTTGGCACTGCTCCATCACTTATCCTTCAATTGTAGCTTCTTATTGTATTTGTATAAAACACAGAAATATTTTTATGTCATATTTTCTAAAGAAGTTTTTCAAAGAGATATTTTACAGAATACTATCACTGGGTTTTGGGGAATTTTTTTTTTCAAGTCTATTTACCCATAGCATGGGAAGGAAAGAGACATTTTCTAATCTATGAGTTAAAAATCTGAAATACATTTATAAAAGACTTTCTCTTTATAATGATGACAGACATTGAGATATTAGTATCTTAGAATTTATATATCGCCTATTAATTACATGCACCCAAAAAAATACTAGTTTTTATTAGGAAATGAAGATTTCTTAAAACTTAAGTGTATAAAAAAAATCTAGAAAAAATGGAGGAGATTCTAGTGGAAAAAAACCCAACAACCCAAAACCTCAAACCCACCAATTTCTCAAATTACTCTAACCTAATTATGGGGTTTGAGAGCTTAATGGCGGGCATAGACTAGTGTTTCCTGAACTGTGCTGTGTATTTCCTTATAAAGCTGCATAGGAAGTGCTTGAGGAAATGTAATTTGCTTCTGAAGTAAAGCAGCACAGCAGTTTGAGTGTGTCTGCTCTCGAGCTAATGAGAACAACAATGCTAACTGGAAGAGAAGGAATCAGATGGGAGAGTCTCCCAACTCTTCCCACCCTGTTTTATATCCATGCAAAGCATTAAAAATGTCATTCAGAGATCCCAGTGTAGGCCCAGTAAGATGGTCAGGCTTGAGGGAGAGTGTCTGTTCAAAGAAGAGAGGTTAAGGGAACCGAGCTTGGAAAAAACACCTAATTGCTGTTTTCAACTCTCAAATGAAGCAGTACTGAAAAGACAGTCAGACTCTTCTAACGAAGAAGGACAAAAGGCACAAGTTGCACAAGGGAAGTGGAGCACTCTGACATGAGAGCAGTGAATTCTCAGAACAGAATGCACAGAGGGACAGTAAAATCTCTATCCCTGGAGATTTTCAAAATTCAACTTGGCAAGTTCTCTAGACATCGGACCTAACTTAGAAATTAGCCTAGCTTTGAGGTTAAAGTGGAACTGCATGACCTCCACAGTACCTGTCCAACCTGATTTTTTGGTGATCTGTGATGACTGAGGAGTTTAGATAGGCAATTGTTTTCAAAATATTATACAGGCACCAGCATCATGATGGATATAGTTCCAAGATGCTGTGTAAGGAGTGAAACAGTAGGGACCTCAGTATTTATTTTAATTAAATAAAAGCTTTGATGTTCCATAACTGCAGAGTCTCTGAGGTAAAAAAATAATATTAGTCATGTGTGCAAAATACCCTCCAGAAAAGCCATTTGCCTTTTTAAATATACGTATGTAGTATGCGTGTGTGTGGGTGCGTGTATACCTATGGTAAAAATGCTCCTCCTCTAACATTGTCAAAACTTCTTGTTTTTCCTGGTGAGTTTTTGGGCAAAATGATGAAGAAACAGGAAGAAAAGAGATGAAAGTCTGTTCTTCTACCTAGGTTATCATTCCTCAGACAAGAAATGCTCTAACAGGCTGTAAGAACATAAGGACTCGGAGCAGCCAATATCACCACTGTCACAAGAATTGTTTTTACTGCCTAAAGAAATATCTGAAGGCATTACAATAAAATTCTTTATACTACAGTGTGCCTTATCAAATGGGCAAAGGACAAACTCACTGATTCCATTTTTCCTAGAAGAAGAATTAATTATTAATCACTGATTCTTCCTAGAAGACCATGATATTTCTGCTGTTGTTTATAACTTAGGAATCATAAAAGGAGCATCAATATGATGTGATTAATCCAGACAGTAAATTTTTGGAAAAAAAGAGTCATTGCTTCTAACATCAGCTCAGACAAGGACCCTAATTTTATTTCACTGTTGCCCTCTTACATCATATATATATAGCAAAAATACAACTATGAAGGAGGGTACAGAAAACTTGTTCCAGAAAATAATGAAGTAATTATTACTTCCAAACTACCTTATGACTTCCTGAGTCTTATGTCACTGTGTTTTAATAATGCTCTACAGCAGTTGAAAATAAACACTCAGTCTTGAAATAATCTTCACCACACTAAACTTAAATTTTAGGTGGATAACTGTCTTGGGGTGGCTTTATGATGTGTATCCCATATTGCTGCCCTATGCCCAGAAATTAATTCTTGTGCCTTTCTATGCCTCTAAACTGAGCCTGAGAGGGGGGAGGAAAAACTGAGCAAAACTTCTTCAAAGCAGTTTGCAGCTTGTTCAAGGTCACATAGAGATAGAGACTTTTTTTCCAGCTGTGGCAGGGAAGCGAGGAAGTGCCCGGCTTGCTGCTTCCCATTCAGCTTTTGGCCAGTTGTTCAGTTTCTTTTTATCTCCCGAGAGAGACTGAGAGTTCAATTTTGTTTTTCCTTCCCTGGAATTTCGGATTTTCTCCCTTTTCCACTGGACTGCTTCAATATCAGAGCACATCTGGAGGACTTTCCACTGGGCACAGAGGGCCTGGCCCTGGGCCAAGCCCCAGCTCCGAGGAGACCAAAGGGAGGACTCCAACACTTTCCCAGGTTTTTTCTCCACAGCGAGAGATTTTATTATTTAGCATTATTTTCCTTTTCCTGTGTGTTTGTTAAATAAATAGTTTTATCTTCTTCACTTTCCTTCGAGGAAAATTTATTTTTCCCAAACCTGGTGGGGGAGGGGTGGTTGTGCCCTCTCTCAGAGGATATATTTCTAAATTTGGCCAAACCAGAACAATAACTCTCATTCTGTTTCACTCCATCCATCAGCCTTCCTGACTATCTTTTCACCTCTGGCAACTGCTGACTAAATCAAGGAGTTATCCAGATTTAGAGAAATCAAATCTGTTGAACTTTTCATCCCACACACACACTAAAGAAATCCTCAGCATATAATCCTCCTTCAGACCTTCTTCCATAACAGTTATTAAATTTCAAACTCTGCCTTCACTCTCAGTCAATGGCTGGCCTATTTAGCCTGCTTGGCCATAATGCCCCAGGGAAAAGGCTTGCCAGGCAGTGTAAGAGCACCAGCACGCTTGATGCTTCAGCTGGATTTGGCATCAGAAAACAGCTTGCAAAGTGAGTAAGGTGAGATAATCAAAGTTGTATTTTGATAGGAACCAGTTAGATTGGATGAGAGAGAGTGTCAGAGAAAGACCAGCTGGGAAACAGAAGCAGGGCTTAGCAAGGAGATTAGAGGGAAGATATGGACAGATGGAGAATGTGAACAGAAATTGAACTGAGACCCGAACTCACGATGTACAAAATGCAAGAAGTTCTGACAGAGAGCCAAAAGGCAGGCTTCCTCTGCAGTCTCACACCAAGGGAGAAATTTCGGTGTCTGCATCAAAATTTCACAGAGATGTCTAAGCCATATCCTGTGATAGACTTACCCCTGTAAGTGGAGTTTTAAAGAGTTGAATTAGGCAGCACAGCACTGTTAATTCCTCTCTCATATCTTCATTCTAAATGCATTGACTGCTAAATGCATGGACTGCTAGCACCTACCATGCCATTATGGATTCCACACCTTGAGCTGAATTTTGCATCAGGTGAATCACTTTTTTTTACCAGAGTTTGGCTCCTTCTTGGTAACAAAATTGGAAATTATTTGGAGAAATTGAACTGGGAGGATAAGCACAAATGAAAAACTTCCTCTCTCTAAAATAAGGAGATTTAAGAACTGTTGACAGGATAACTTCTGAAAGTCTGAATTGGTGTCAGCAGAGCCAACCTTGTCCCATAAATAAGAAGTTTGCCTGCACTATGATGCCCATCTGTCAGCAGCCATTCATCTTAAAAGCATGCTGGAGAGACCAGTAAATAGTGGAAAGACTTTTTTATAATGATGTTTCAGTGAATTAAATGAAAGTTGGTTTAAATTAATAATTTTTTAATTATTTTTCTTTTGGTACCTAGAAAACAATTTATAAGCCTAACTTTAACTGAATCCTAACTTTTGCTGGGCAGAATTGATAAAAGGAAACTAGTACATAATTTAAAAATCCACTGTTTTGAGAGAAAAAATAGGAAATAAGAACACAGAAGACTCAGAAGACAGGCTTTTTGAGTGACCATGGGACCAAAATCAGTTTCAGTCATCTAGAACCTTACTATAGTAATTTAAGAAAGTAATCATATTCCAAACTAAAGCTATAAAATAAGTCGATTAACTACTGTTTCCTTGGAATACTTCTGCCTGCAGATTATAACAGGAATATACAGTGACCAGATCAGGTGGGATTTTTCACCACCAATATCTAATGTTAAACCTGTTATTTCCAATCCTTCATACCTTAGCTAGGTAGACTATGTTCTGGTGTCAGCCAAGGAAGGCAAGAGACTTCCATGCTTCTGAAGAGAAATGGAAAGAGGAGAGTAAAATAGTGACTAAATGCCACTTCAGCTGACGGATGGAAGGAACCAGACTGGACAATTAGGGTATTTGATTATGCCTATCTCAGCTTCCTATCTTTTAAATGAAGACTGCATCACTGCAGTCACTCATATTATAGAAAGGGCCATATATATCTGAGTGGTCTGTGGCAAATGCTGTATCGATACAAATTAACACCAAAGATGTTCATGATACTGTGTAAAAAAAGCCATGAATACTAAAGAAAGTTGTATCTAATTTTAGAATTCAATTTTTAAACATACTTCTATTACTCATAGTGCTCAAGATATTCTTGGCTTGGAAAGGAAATCAGTCATACAGCCTATCTATCCCTTTATGTTATTCCAAATATTCAGATGTAACACAGGTTCATTAAAATATATCAATTCTAAGGCATCTGTGCTATTGCAGTTACAAAGTTCATATCTGCTAAATATCCAAGGCCACAGATTGAGACAGTCCATCCTGTGCCTCCACTGGATGTGAAGAGTGGTTAATATTTGTCCTTTTTAAAATAATGTTTAACACAGCGAAAGACTCTTGTCCAGTTTTGGACTTCTTTCCAGATCAACACACCCAGATCCTTCAGCCTTCTAACCAATATTGTCTACATCTTTTATCCTTTCTCTTTTGCTCAACTTTGAAACATCTCATTGTCTAACTCTTGAATGGTGCTGAGCTAAACTGCATTAATTGTTAAAGCTGAAGTCTCACCCACCACTGAGCAGGGTAAACAACTGCAACACGTATCCTACACAGGCACCTGTTGTCAGTATTCCCCAAGAACACCACTACCTTTCATGCAAGAACTTGATATTTTTAAGTCATATTAGATCTGAACTTTTGCTACTACACTGGAATATTTTCACTACTGCTATTGCCTAATCAGCAATATTCCTGGTTTGGTTTTGGTTTGCTTTTTTTCCTCTGTACCTGTAGTGTCTGTATCATTATTGAAATTTTGAAACATTGCTCTGAACTGCAACTCTGCTTTCCAAAGTAATTGTGTTTCCTATATCAATCTAAAAATTCTATATGAGGCATTTCTTCATAATTTAAATTGCAATTGAATTATTAAAGTGTAAAGCCTAGGACAAGCCCTTGTTTGGTCCACTTAAAACAGCTTTCCCATTTGACAGGGACCATTTTGACCTAAGACATTCACTTCCAGCTGGCAGATGGAGAGAAAACTTCCATTTAAAAATCCCCATTGAAAAAAATTAGCTTAGCAATAATGTTGTGTTGGAGTAATAATGTAAAGAAGTAGAAGGGGACTATTTTTCTTAATATTTCATAATAAAATTTTATCTTGCAGCAATAATATGCAAAATCATATGTCTATCTTAACAAATTATTTTTAATATGAAATCACTGTCTCAGAAAAGCAATGCCTAATTAGAAGGATTTTGATGATCAGAACCAAAGTAAAGTAAGTTCTAACATAGGCAAGCCTTACTAATTTAAAAACAAGCAAACAAATAAACAACCTGTTATAGGCTATTAGACCACACTGCATTTTGAAACACTGATAGCACAAGAGAATCTGGTCTAGCCAGTATTTTTAGAGATTAGAAGGAAACCATCAGAGCTCTGGTATACAATTTACGAAGCTAATTATGCTGTGATGAGTATTACAAACACACATACATCTAGCTCAAAGATTACTGGGCTATCTTCATGTTATCCTTTCATTATTTTTAATTTTTGGGGTGATTATATGTGGTATATCTAGCTCTGCAAATATTTTTCATATTTTTCCCAAGGGAATAATGTAGAGTTTTGAAACTTTTAGTACCTCATATGCTAAAAATAAATCAGGGATAATTATTATAAACAAATTAGCCTTCTTCTGAAGAAAACTCAGTAGGAAGCTCTGTCCTAAGTGTATCTCAAACAGGCTCAAATCCCAGTAGGGAAAACCAGTCCAAACCGTGACTGGCTCCTTTTGGACAACAACACAGTATACTTGCAGATAGTTTACATCAGCTAATTTGATCTATTGTTCAGCTTTTACTAAACCAAACAACTTGCTAAAAAAGCACAGACAGCAGTTTCTTTCTAACAAAGATTTTATAGACATTGTTCTTCTGCTCCTTTTGGAGAATGTACATTCATTTTCTCTGTATAACTTTCAGAGCTTCAGTCAAAGATGCTCATAAAACTGTAGACAGAATAAAATGCAGGAAGCCAGAATTATCAGCAGAAAATGTGAAAGAAAATCCTCCTTTTATTTCAGTCAATTACACTGGTAGAACTTTTACCCTCCTATTCACACTAAGTACAGTAATCTGTGGCTTGAGAGGAGGTGAAGATCTGAAGTAAAACAGAGCTGAAGTAGGCCAAAATTTGCTCATGGGTATGTGCCCCTCTGTCTTTCTTCTGTGCCTGCTTGTTTCCACTGTATAAATTTATACACTGTATTTATTACTTTAAAACAAGGAACGTGATTATTTACCTCTTTCCACACCAAATACTCCAAGTATTCTTAAAATGGATAACCATGCAAACCAAGTCAACCAGAAATGAATATAAAGATCTTACTGTACCTCTATTTTTCTTTGTCTTTATGGAAGATAAAAGACTGAGGGATTGGATTCGCAGCCAGGGACGGTTTTCTTAATGTCTGTGTAAGAGCTGGCTTAAGAGGAAGATGGATAAGCCGACAGCAGGTAGGAAAAGGCCCAAGTGACATAAAACCAAGGCTCTTTGTCAACTTTGCTACAAATCTCAAACTTTATAAAACATTGTTAAGGAAAAAGAGTGAACACAACAATAATTTCCTATTATGCATGAATGACCCTTAGTTGAATAGAGAAGGTGTGAAACCAACTAATACAAAAGTATCAGTCAGAAAAGACTGACATAGTTAAATGTGCTTTAGAAAGTAATGTTTATATGACATGTTGCCCAGATGTGGGATATCCTGTCTCTTTGGAAGACCTGACAGATGGAAAAAGATGCCTCATTTGAGTCACATAAATGTTACTCCAAAGGATTTCAAATACTTCACCGGCAGCAGTAGCTTGAAGTGTTAATAGGACTCTAAATTGTAAAAAATTCAGACCTCTAGTGGAAGAAATAATCTTAAATCTAGGTACAGCCACATGGTTAAAGGAAAAGATAAATAAGTACAATTTAATATTTATACAGGGATAGGATTGTTGAGAACTGTTTCCAGATGTGAGCGAGATTGTCTTTTTAACTCAGTTCCCAGAGAATTTGTTTGAAGCACACAAAAAAAGCACGTGACAAAATTCAAGCACAAAAGGAAATTCAGGGGAACATCTACACCTTCTCTGGATTTCTGGCCTGAATTCAGTCTCAAGATAAGACTTCCTGTTCATAAGCAATGAACCAACATTATTCAGGCCTGGTGACTTAGCCTGTTGCTAAGTGTATTAACACAGTGTCAGACAGACCTGCATGTGCAGTTCACAAATTGCATGAAAGCCTTATGAATTATGCAAATGAGATTTCTCCCAGGTCACTCTTTAGGACTGGTTTATGCACGTTTAAAATGAAGATCCAGCTGCCACCAGTGTCTGGAGAACTTTCATTAAACCACAGTCCAGCGATGTCACTTCAAAGCAAAGTTAAAAAAACTTTGCACTTTAAATTTAGATGACTCCTCCCTCAACACCCAGCTGTACTGAAACCCAAATAGCAACTGTTTCTGCAAAAGGTAATTCTTCCTTTATACAGAAATACAGTTTTTACAGAAATCAAAATGTTATTCCCTTTTTCTGAGCTGAATCATAGAACTAAAACGGAAAATTAAAGGCACTGAATTAAGCCTTTTGCAGCACAACCACAAGACCACCTACGTCTCAGACCAAAAATCACTTCAGGATGTTTTACAGCAACTATAAAAACTGTAACAAAGTACCAACTCCTTTTACCTGGAATTACGCTCAGATAACAAGAAACCAAGGGAAACACCTATGCCTTGTGCTCCAACACTAGAAGAGTTATGTTACCTGACATTCTGCCATGATATTAAGAAATGAACCTACTCCCTGCTCCTGAGGAATGTGAGCAAACAGAAATATCCACCTTCAAACAGCTGGATTATCCCTGCCTTTTTCTCTCTATTCATTCTCCAGGGAGAACATTCCTTGCTGAACTACAAGTCTGGTGATCAGCTTAGTCCTGAATAAACAAGCAAAACATCATGGATATGAGAGATTCAAGGTTTTAATTCTACTGGGAACAACTACCTTGTTTTCCCTTTTCAGTGCTCACATGTAGAGCAGGTCTGCAAAGGTCAGCTGTGGATGCCCCATCTCCCTAGAAACATTTAAGGACAAGTGGGATGGGCATTGGAGCACCCTGGTGAAGTGAAAGGTGTCCCTGCCTGTGGCAGGAGAAGTTGAAACTAGATGAACTTTAAAGTCCCTTCCAACTCACACCATTCTATGATTCTGTGAAATCATAAAGTCTTAACATTCCAGTTTTAAAGTTGAAAATTTCAGAATATCACAGAA
Organism: Corvus cornix cornix; assembly: GCF_000738735.6. Lineage (NCBI taxonomy): Eukaryota > Metazoa > Chordata > Aves > Passeriformes > Corvidae > Corvus > Corvus cornix. The sequence goes on along the minus strand of NC_047057.1, from coordinate 8,792,140 downwards.
GATACACATCAATGTGTTAACAAAGCCAAGAAATTCCACTCTTAAAATCAGTATACTTCTGCTCTTAATATAGAAATAGAAGAAATCTTGCATTTCTTACCTAAATAAAGACACGTTTCAGGGGAAATTTGCTTGAAATAATTACTTTTTTTTTTAACCACATTATGAAGATTTGATTTATTTTTGCCTTACAAGCATGGTAAATCACATCAGATAAAAATGTCAAGAAAAGTCTCTCTTAATAAACATATTGATAGGATTTACTCTAAGTGTTAAAGCTTAAATGTACAGTTTCTACCCTAAAGCTGACAGGCTGTTGACAGATGTGTCTTTGCATTAGTTTCACGAATACAAACACTTATGCTGAGTCTATGCACTGCTTAGCTGTAGATGTTTTATGCGTGCGACAGGTCATGTGCAAAATCTTCTGCAACTTGCCTCAGTTTAGCTGAACAGGCATTTTGCATCCAAAGGTGAAAAAATCTTTGATTACAGATACGCAATCTGTACAAGTGCCAAAGATGACTGTGACTGGCATGTGACTTGATTCTGTGGCACACTGGTGTAAAGCCATTTCTTTATCACATTAGACAGGTGCTCACAATTTTTTTGTTGCTGCTGAATGGATGAATTTCAATCTTCACTTCCAGACTTTACTGACAGTTCCTGGTGCTCTCATGGAGACCATTCCTAGGGCTGTTCACTCCATTGAACCCTACCATGTGGGACTTCTGGACAGTCTAATAATATCAGAGCTGGGGAGCTCACTGCCACAGGGAGCTCAGGAGGCACAAAGCTCACAAAACAGAAAAACTGGGTATCTTTGCAAAATGTCAATTCCAATGGGTGGCTTTCACAACTTTTTTTGGTTCTGACAGGCTACAATTCCTAATTTTTTCTTGGCTCAGCTACCCTTGATTACTAATATGTATCACAGAAATGGACAGCACATAAGAACTACAAAAGCGGACATAGTGGCCAGCAATAATTTTTCTTTGGAACAGGAAGCCACCATTTATGTTCATTCCAGTGTTCACATAGAGACAATGACTATGACAGACAAGAAAGTGAAAATGTAATGTAACCACATAGCTTGTTGTCTGAAAATTAAATGTGTCACCACTGAAAGCAATGTTATCTGGATTTTTTATTATGTGATTAGCTACCAGGTCACTTTTCAGCCTTTCACTTACACTAGATTAGATAAAACATTACACTAATTTCCTTTACAAGCTGCATTAAAGAAGAAAATTGTATTTAAAGCAACAGTTCAAAGACATAGAGAGATAATTTAATCATCTTAGTCATAGTGTCCATAATATCTTTCCCTGAAATGTTGTAAAAAGCCCATTTTCCATTGGAAGAAATGCATGAATAATGAAAGGACACTGTCTAAAGGACAACGTATCATTTAACTGAAAATCTTAGAAAGAGATCCATTTTATTCTTACTCTTTCAGTCCCACCAACTGCCTAAGGATCAACTTTTTTGCTCAATTGTCATGAAAAAAAAGCCTGTGAATCATATACATGAACACATGAACACCCTTTTCACCTGCAGTGTTTATGAATGCAGACAAAGACATAATCCTGATTCATGAACTATTTAAAAAGTGATGGGATATTCATCCATGCACAAAGTATTCATATACACATTCCATTTCCTTAAGGTAGTGAAAGATCAATCTTTCATTTCCATTTTATTCTTTTATGTTCGGCTCTAGTAAATTCTCTTCTCCAGAGTGAGCTGTTTTGTAATTTTTTCTGTACTGAACTTCACTCTTTTGAATGGCTTAACAGGCCCCTTCTACCTTTCAATTTTTATAACTAGGAAATTAGGAATTCTCCAGTCAGGAGGCACAAAAGTGTAAAGAGAGAATTAATAAAGACTGTAGCAGCTGTGGGCACTGTACATACACAGAATGAATAAAAAACAGTCCAGTGCTAAAAATATTTCCAAGTTAAGGTAGCATCTTACTTTCACATTTAGGATAATCCAAATGTGATCCTGTATTTAAACTTAAGTAGAATAACACCATGTGGGTCTAACAACAAAGGTGTACAGTTGAAAAAATGTCAAAAAGGTTTACACTTTGCCAACAATAACACTGTGTGTATGCTTTCAGAGAACTTTTGAATGTGATAAAATGTACGAAAGAAATCACTGTCCAGTCTTTCCTGTGCTTCAAAATGATACAGCTCTAAACCCATGGTACAAAAAAATGGACATCCTGGAAGGAATACTGCAAGTCTTGTGGAACCCAGATAATTTAGATCTTGTGCTGTAGAACTCTCCTTTATAACATAACTGGACTGAGCAATTGAGAACTGAAACTGATATAGAAACTGCAAAAGCAATTTATTCCCCTTTTCCAGATGCTGATGAGGTCAATCAATTACATTCTGCAAGGATCACCATAAATCTTTTTTCTTTTAATGGCCATATGACTTTCTTCCTTTAAACTTCAAGTACCTGATCTCAGCATAAACTAACTTAACCTCAGACATATAATTATCAAAACTCTATCAGAGAGTATAAAAAGCTTAATGTTTAACATAGCATCAAAGCTGAAGTCAGCCATGATGGTTAGGGGAGGTTTACAGAGGAGCTTCCTCACTTTCTGCTGCATGGCCAAGTTAGTGCAGTCAACTTTGTATTCATGGAAGACTTTTAACCTCCTTGCATCTGTCTACTTGCACCCTACCTTCCACAAAAATGTCCCCCTCATTTATTTAGACTGTAACTACTTTGAGACATGGGCTATTTGCTGCCTGATGGCTGCACACTAGTGAAAACCACGTAGCTCACTGCCGTTTGGGTTCAAGGCAAAACCATAAAGAAAATGTTGGTAAAAAAACCAAACAATGGTGTACAAGCTCTTTGTTCTCATGTCTCATTAAAGAATAATGTATGTGTTCAAACTCTACTGTAAAGGCCTTTAAACAATGAGCTCTTTATAGAATTTATCATCCATCATAGAAGGATACAATTTATATCATATATATATATATGTATCTGTAAAATAAGTGAACTGAATCATTTGTTCTTAGAAATAGTTTTACTATACTTTTACAAGTATAGTAAAACTGTTTCTTACAATCCAAGAGCAACGTTCTTGAAGATGCGGTTTCAAATCCTTTACATGAAACTTTAGTGCTTGTGCTAGTTTCCCCCACTGTGCTTATCCTGCATTAGTGAACGATATTTATATGCAGTGCCAATGCCATAACTACAGCTTTCCCTTCAAACTTCCAAGTACTGTTTTCCAAGCAATAACAGCATGGAAAGAATTTAATGCTGCACAATTATGTGAAGCTGCAGGAACTATTTACAGTGGGAGCCTTGGAGGGTACAACCAGATAATTCTGCACTTGAAAGCCACCAAAAATTATCAAACAGAGAGAACAAACCCTCTTTATCCTCACTCATATTCACTCATATAATCACTCATATTCAAAGATAACTGAACATAAAAGACAAATATTGCTGAAAAAATTGAATGGCAACTCTTCCAGAATTCTGACAAGATACTGACACATCAACTGACAGAAGGTAATGGTCTCAGATAAAAGGACAGCCAAGAACATATCATATTATAAAGGTACTTTTTTTTGATTCCCAAATATGAAATCTTATTTCTCAAGGAAAACAAATACTGCAGAAATGAAAATTTTGATCCTAATGTCAGCCTCCTCTCACCCCTATTATAAACAGCCCTCAAAATTTGTATAAGTTCCTGATAATCTTCCTTATCCAAAACAAACAAATTAAAAATGGATTTGTGATATGAGACCTTTTGGTGTGGGAAAGATAAAAGATGTACACACTGGGACATGAGATTATCCACAGAATCACACATGGCCAAGAAACCTCATGAGGGTCAAAAAGGACAGCTAACTAAGGCAATTTTAAATCTGGTGTTATCTGTCTCTCAGAAGGCACATGCAGTCATTTCAAGGTAAACGCACTACAGACTGTGCCACAAGAGCTGGGTGTTGTATGATTAGAAAGGAAATGCTTTCAGTTTTCTGAAGAATTGTCAGTAACACCTACACTACCAATGAATAGCCATATAAAACACAAAGTGCCATCCAAATTCGGAAAATGGACTTGTTCTGTTATTTCCCAAATATTAGTAAGACTGTAATATGGACTTGTCTGTTTCCAGGCAAAGCAGTGAAGGAGATAACCACTGCTTTAGACAGCAGATATTCCTCTGGACTTGTCAGTAAGGTGTGCAAAAAGACTACATACACAAGGTACTGGAAATGAGTGTGTCTGTCCTCATGCTGTACTAACAGCTGTAGAATTGCATATTAAAAAAAAAAAAAAAAGCAAGCAAATACTTCTTACCATAAAACCCTCAGTGTACTGAAACTGAGCTCTGGAACTGTCTTCTGCTGTGGGACTCAGGGGCTTAGGATCAGACATAGAGCGTTGCATCATCTTTGCTGCCTTTGGGCTTGATGGAGGAACCTTGGCCATGTCAGCATGTAGCATCTTCTGAGGGCTGATGTCATCAGTCATGGGTTTTTCATAAGGTACAAATGCTGACTCTATCACTTTGCTTGGTGAAATGGGTGAAATGGGTGAATAGAGAACTTTGGGAGATTTGGGAGGGGAAGGGACTACCTGTAATGTGGAGTCTGGACGAAGGTGGGATGAGTATCCTATCTCTAATGGTGTTGGACGTTTTTTATCTTTCTGAGGAGATGAAGCTGACAGATATTGGGGACTTTGAGTGTCTGACTCTGTCTCTGTTTGACATCCCAGACTTTCTCCTTTATATGTCTTTTCTGGAGCTGAAATGTGCTTTATGATTTCAACCTTAGCATCCCATCGGGCCCTGATTGAAGGTGTTCTTATTGTTCCTACAGGTTCTGTTTGCACCGAAATCTCTGCCACTGTCTGAACTGCAATACTAGATACCTTGGAGAATGGTTTAGCTTTGTCTGCCTCAGTGGTGCTCTCAGTGTATTTCCCTACACGGGGCTTCCTTCTGGATCTGCTGGAAAGATCCCATTCATCTTGATCTTCATCATCTGTCTGAACACTTGTATCAACACTCTTCTTAGTTCTCCGTCTCCTGTTTGTGTAACCTCTTTCTGCTCCATCTTCATCATCAGTTTGCACTCCACTGTCCACTATTTTTTTGAAGCACCGGGGCTCTTCTTCCAGGGTCTCCTCAAACTCCTCATAAGGACCACGTAATTTTGGCATAGAACTTCTCTTTTTCAATTGCTTCTCCTCTCTAACATCAATATCCTTAAGAGACATTTCTGAAACCGAGCTTAGGATACCAGACCTGGGTATGTATTGGGTAATGCCATCAGACTGAACTGTATACCACGCTTGGCTTTGTGGAATTTCAATACCCAGCACTCCTGAAGCTGTAGTGGTTGTGTCATCAGTAGGCCAAAATTGGCCATTTTCTGTGGTTGCATACTGTCCTTCCAAGAGTGTTTGATCCGTGGTGGTTTGTGGCGAGCCAGTTCCTGAAGGGTCATAACCATACTGATATATTTGACGAAGTTTTTGCTCCTCTAACTGTTGGTGGAGCTGTTGTTGAAGCTGTTGGAACTGTTCAAGCTGCAACTGCTGCTGGGCTAATGTCTCTTGTCTCATCATAAACTGAGCTTGTCGTTCCTCTTCCTGCTGAAATAAGAGATGATGTTTCATGGATTGCAACTCCTCAAGCTTTTTTTGCACCATAAACTTTTCTTGTTCCCTAAATCTTTGAATTTCCTGACGTTCCCATTCCAGCTCTTCCGCAAAGCGCTGCTGCTTAATTTTCTCAAGCTCAAGAAGTTCCCGCTCCAAATCAAGCTGCTGCTGTTTGCCTTCTTCAGGGGCAATGAGAAGGGCAACCTCATCGTCAATTACATCTGTATAAACTTCGGATGCTGTAGTTAAAGCAGGTATCAAGCTGGCTGGCTCAGTGGTAATAGTTTCTATAGTATGAGGTGGCAACCCTGTCTCCATACTAATGGCAGTAATTGCATTATCTTTTTCAGCTGCCACAGTTGTCAAGAAACTGTATGATCTTGGGAGTGGTTGAGTCTGTTGCAAAGTTGATAAAGAGGGCACTGAGTCAATTGTTTGGAGAGTAGGTAAATCTCTGACACTTGTACTGAAAATAGAACCAGGTTGTGTGGTGATGGCAAATGTGGATGGGATTGGAGTTGCTACTGAAGAATAAACAACACCATTGGATGATCTTAAAACACTTCCAACGCCAAACTGCGAACCCACAGATGACACCATTCTTGCTTGGGAATACTGCGGTGTACTGAGCCCGAGGCCAGAAATCTGCCGAGTCTCTGCATATGGACCCGTAGTCTTGCTTGAGTAATCCATAACCTCACCTGAAATTACAGGGCAAAGTTACAGTCCAGTCCGACAAAAGAATGTTGCTTTGCGGATTCTGAAAGTCATCCCATCTTGATGAAGTAAATGGGAAGGGGAAACTGCATGCAAATCTTCAGGTTAGTGATCTACTTTGGATGTGAAAGAAACAGCATTTCTGAACATGCAGGCACATGCAGGCACCTCTGTGCAAACACATATGTAAAATGAAGAAATGAAAAACATGTGTAATCCAAAATAATTTGTCACACTGTCCAAAAGAAAGCAAAACAACAGAAGGAGGGGAAAAATAATTTAAAAAAATTATCCTGAAATGAGGTGAGGAACATCAAAATTATATTTCAAAGAAAGATCTGCTGCTGTGTCATACTGACCTGTAGTTACTCTTCCAGAAGTAAGATCTACTGCTGTATCAGTTGCCCCAAATCGATAATCAAAGCTATTCTTGCTTTTGTATGCAAATAGTCCAGCTTCTGATAAATTTGTGTCAGACATAGATGGTTTCATACCTCCCATTCCTCGGTAGCCATATGACCCTGAACGATCATACTGATAATGGTCATCTCTGTAGCCAAAGCGATCTTCAGGAAGTGTAGTAGACGGCTGCTGTGCTGTACAGCTCCTACCAAATGGCAATTTATAAACCATATCACAGCAGACAGCTCTTCTCCCTGCAGTCAGATCTACAGGCTTTTCATCATCTTCTATTACTGTTGTTATGATACCTGAAGTAGTTTCATCCATTGTTACTACTGTTCTGTGGGATTTTGTAGTGCTAAGGTCAACTGCTCCACTCTCTGCTGGCTCCTGAGAAGTGGAGAGATCAGTCCAACCATTTGTAACACCAACAGGTGGTACAGTAACAGGCTTTGTAGTAGCCCATGTCACTGCCTGTGTTGAAGTACCTAGGGATAAATTTATTGGCACTTCATCTCTACCTACAGAGAAGGCCTGGCTGCCTGTTACTCTGTATGCAGGCTCAAAATGTTTTGATGTTGTTAGCTGAAGCGGCGTTGTCATTGCATGTCCCAGATCAACAAGGCTGTCTGTGCTGGTGGCGTAGCTCACAGTGGCAGTGCAGGTCATTACAGTTACTGTCTCAGTGACTACAGGTAGAGAAGTATCGGCAACACATGCAGTGCTAAGATTTATTATGGACGGCTGGACAGTACTTACTGGCCGTCCACCTGTGTCAATTGCTGGCATTTGCCTTCTTACATCCATGGAAACAGCAGAGAGATCCATGCAGCTGTCTCTCATGTCAATGTCCATCTTAGTTAAAGTGCGAAGATCTATGACATCACCCAAAGGATGGAATCTTCCATTCTCTCTGTATCTGGGTTGATCTACAATATGGAGTGGCTCTGGAGGTATAGTAATAGCAACACTACCTAAACCATAACCAGGCACTGGACCCTTAACCACAGACACTGTGGTCTTGGTTAAGTCTGTTGTTACTACTTCTGATTTTGAAATTGGTATTTTTTCAAAAGTTGATTGTGTTGTCACAGGAATAGCTTGCAGTGCACTTGAAATATACATACTCTGACCTGCCATACTTTGAATATCCATAGTTTTCATGGATGTAGTAAAAACTGGTTGCATAGGTTGTAGAATCTGTTCTTTAGAAGGTGCTTCTAAAGGCCAGGTGGTAACGGCCTGACTAGTTATAGCTTCTGTGGGAGTTCCAGGCTCAGAGGGCAATGTGATGACAACATAGGTTTCCTTTGAGGGTTTTGCCAACCTTGGTGAAGATTTGTTAGAGTGTGGAGACAAAGGGGAAGTGGGAGACGGTATTTTGTATTCAGCTGTGGAGACCAAATTCAGAGTCATACTTGAAGTCAATGACAAACTTACTGGTTTGGGTTGTGTTTCTGCTGGCTTATGGACAGCTATTGGGAGCGGAGGAACTGCTGGTTTAGGAGCAATTGGAGGTTTAGTTACTTCAGGGGGCCTGTGACTGAAAACAAGCCCTGCTGGAATGGAGGATGGTTTGGGTGGTACAGGAGGTGGTGTTGGGGTGTATGTTTTTGTGATAGGTACCACATGATTCTTTAATACAGCTGTGGACTCAAGTGTTGGAACAGTTGTGACTGGAGGTATCACTGTGGGAGCTGTTGCAGCTGGAGTCTTAATCTGTGACTTCTTTTTGGGATAAATGGCTGGCTTGGGTAAAATAGGTGGAGGTGGTAATGGTGGTGGAGGAGGTGGAGGAGGAGGAGGAGGTGGGGGTGGAGAAGGATGTGCAGGAGAATCCAAAGAAGAGCTTCTAAAAAGAGAGAATACTTTGGCTGAAACAGCAGGAGCTGAGGAAGGCACAGAGACCATGCTGGTCTTACTTACAATACTGTGAGTGAGTACAGAAGATGTTTCTGATGCAGGCTCTGTAACTGGTACTGGTGCTATACATATAGGTGGTTGCTCAGATGCAGCATTAGTCAAATCAATCCTTGTAATATCAATACCCAATTCTTTGTGTGGCTCTTCAGGATGAATTTTGACACTGCCAGCCTCTACTGTACTTTTAATTTTTCTAGCTGTTTCCTTCTCTGCTTTGGAGGTATCAAAGGTAATGGTATCAGCTGCATATTCCTTGGGTTTTGTAACTGTAGTTGCCACTACTAAAGGTACAGTTTCAGGCAAACAAACTGCAGTTTGCTCCACACTCTCCACATCTGATTCTATAGATGGTTTTTTAGTGGCTCCAGCAATAGATTCATAAGGCATGCTCATTTCAGAGTACTCTTTTGCAGATGTTAAGGGAACCTGTGTTACTACCCTGACACCTTCAGAATCAGCTGGTTTACTTACACCCTCTGCTGGACCTACAAAACCTGTGGTTGTGCTATCTATAGGTGAGGAACTATCCGTGGTACAAACTGAAGATGTAGATGATGTTAAGGAAGCTGTATCAGAAGCTAAAACTGATGCAGCACCTTCTGATGTCTCAGAGTATGTCAATATTGATGTTTCATGAGATATTATTTCTTGAATTTCTCTGGCATAATCTGTTAAGTATTCATCTTCAATTTCCTCTGCTGTAAAATGCTGTGTTATTTTAACATCTGGAATGGACAGTGCTGTGCTACTGACAGGTGACACATCTGAGATTGCTGAAGTAGTGCTTGATGTTAAAGATGTACTATCGACTATTTCTCCACCACCAGATACCTTTGTATCAGATGTGGGCATGAAATCAGAAGTTGGCTGTGTTGGACTAGACCCTGGGGTTAGCTGCATTTTCTGTCTTTTCATAAGCTCTTCATAAGCAGCTTCTGCATCTAACAAATGCTTTTCCTCAATGGTGGAAGTTACTGTGCTGTCTAATACAACTATTTCATGACTTTCTGGGATAATGTAAGAACTAGAAACAATATCTTCTTGAGGCACAATAGTATGTAAAGTCTCAACACTATAGTAGTCTTTCTCTAGATCACTTATTTTCTGTGGTTCATCATAGACCTGTTCTGAAGCTCTTGTTTTTTTCTCTTTTCCTCTCTGTTGTATATATTCACTGCTCTCATCTTGTCTCATGACAAGACTAGTATCAATAGTTCCATTGTAAGTATCCTCCACTAAAGATTCATAAATATAATCCTCTATTAGCATTCCACCATATAATGATTCTTTTTCAAATACTTCATTATTTTCATTTGAAATTTGAAATGACTTGGACTTATGCATCATCTCTTCATATACCTCTTCGGCACTTTTCAATGTCTTTTGACCACTCTCTTCTTTTGGGAGTCCAGTTGGTTGTTCATCTGTTGGTGAGTACAGAGAGACAGCAGTAGGCAATTTGTAAACTTTCTGCACTTCTATTATTTTTTCTGGGCTGATTTCAAAACCTTCAGGTTCTGACTCAATGCTGGGTGAATATTCAGAACAAGAAGATCTGTGCAGCTCTTCCATTTCTGCAGCCTGTCGTAATTCTTCTGTTGGAGATGCATCTTCAATGGGAGAAAGATTACTTGGTGGAGTCTTTGGACGTTCCCTTCTTCTCTGGGCTCTTAGTTCATCCTTATCCTTTTTAGATTTTTTGCTAGAACTTTTTCTTTGTTGCTGTTCTAATTCACGTTGTTTCTCTTGTTCCTTTAGCAGCTCTTCCTCTTCCCGTAGTTCTTCTTCTTCTGAAGAATCTTCAATAGTGGGAAGAAGAGGACCATGTGTCCGATGCCTGGCTTTGCGCTGTTGTTTGCTTTCCCCTCCCAGTTTTTTGTGACTAGGACTGCTGTCACTGTCTTCGTCAAGTGATGACACTGAAGTAGGAGATGTACCTGGTGTGAAACTAGAAGCATGTAAACTAGAAGATCCTTCTCCTCTAGATCTATCTTCTGGTGAATCTGTAAGACTCTCCATCTCTAGCTCAGGCTCTTCATCAAAATATAAAATACCTTTCTGTTGTTCAGATACTTCAGAATATTTGGCTGTTATTGTACTATTTAATTCTATTGTTTTGAAGCGTCGAAGGCCTCCTCCTCCAGATATTGCAAGTTCTTCACCGTCTTGACTTTTACTTTCCCTGTATTTTGGCTCTGGGCTTTCATCAAAAGTCTCATCATCATCATCGTGCCATGAATGTCTTCTTCCTGCATCCTCATCATAGCCTGCACTACTTTTCCGTGCCATTCTTCTGTGTTTTCCAGCTGTTCCTTTGGCTTTGCTTTTCACTTCTTCTTTCTTTTGGCTTTCAGCTGCACTGATCTCTTTGAGTTGATTTCTAATGAATTCATCATCTTCAGAACCTGAAGCATCTTCATCAGCACTCATCTCTATAATCTGTTTTCTAATGAAGTCTTCCTCATCACCTGATCCCTGACTGTCATCTCGTTTGTACTCATCACTGCTTGAAGAACCAACACTAGTTCTTCTTTTTCTCCTTGGGACAGGTGAGTTTTCACTCTCACTGCTATCTTCCACAGAGTCATAACGTTGCTGTCTTCTTGCTGGTATGTCCTCTCCTTCATGGTCTTCCTTGTAATCTGCCTGTGAGGAAGCAGTTCCTTTGCCCTCTTCTACAATGGTTCCTTCACCCTCTTTGATAGCCTTTAAGTCTTCCTCATCTGAACTGTAAGATTCTGGAGTGACGGGCAAAGGCTTTGTTTTAAGTTGATCCTTTGTCTGTTCACCATATGTTTCAGAAAGCTCTTTGCTTTTTGCAGATTTTTCATCAGAAAGAGTACTTGCCTGAGCTTCTAAAATTGAGAGCACAGTACTTTCCAATTTAGCTAGATCTGAGGGGCTTGGTGGACTTTCTTGTGAAATAGTGTCTTTTTTATTAGATTCTTTGAGTAAATCTTTTTCATCAGTGGGGATATGACTTGGAATTTCACCAAGTGAACTTGATATCCCGTCAGAAGAATACCCGGTGTCACTCAGACCTTGTGGACTTTTCTGTTGCTGAGAGCTTGATGTGTCTGATTTGTCATCCTCCTTTTCCTAAAAAAATAAATACATAACGCGTGTGTATATATTTATATATAAATTCTTAATGTCTCCTGGCAATTAAAACATGTGATTCTTTTTCCTAAAGGATGAGTTCATGTCTCAGATGAAGACTGAACAATAATTTTGCTATTCAAAGCTATTAAAATAATACAAAAAAGTTCCTCAAATTTTGATTTTTTGCATTGAATCTAAGCATTGCTTGGCTGTCCACACTGGCAACTGATTTTACTAGTTTCAAGATGTCTTTTATTTTTCAATATAAAATTTAATTGTTTTAAGAACACTTAGTAATCATAATCTGCCATTTGTTCACACAATGGGACAAATTTCCCGGGGGGTTTATTTATATGAAGATTTTATTTACTATGTTTCAAAGCTGTTTTTGTGGTTCTAGATACAAAGTAATATAGCTTGACAAATAGCTGCAGAATTTCTGGAGTCTGCTCCTCTCTTTACCCATTCTACCTTTTATAATTGTCTAGAAATATGTCAATCTTCTCAAATATTGGACTCATGGTTTAATTTTGATAATCGAAGTATTACACATTGCAACATGCCACAGAATACACTGAGTATTGAAGCACGATTTAATGACGTGTGGAATGTCCTCACATATTGGTATGTCCCCTACAGCTGGGCACTGCACAAATATTTTCTGAGTATCTCACAAAAAAGAAGTTTCTCCGTAAATTGGTAATGCAGAGTAAGCTGCTGGTAGGGGTGTGATTGCAGGGAGGAAAGCATGATGGTCAGCCATGATTAAAGGAAGCAAACAAGGCAGGCATTCCTGACTGAGCATCAGAACCAATGTTTTCCTTCTCATTCCTAATTAAACACCCTTAGTCATCCTAGCTTCCAGATGCTTCTACACCATTCTGACTGACAAGCATCTCTATCTCCTTCTATAAATAACAAAAATGCCAAAAATATCCTACAGCAAGTATTCCCGCACCAGTTTCCCTCCTGCTTCTCACAGCTGTGAAATGCTCTGTACTTAGTGAAAGTAACTCATCATTCAGCTAAAAAACAGTTCATTCTCCAAAATTCAGGTCTGCTCTACTCTGAGCTGACAATTTTAGGAAGTGTCCCCACATCCACTGCCAATTTGAGAACAAGCATCCCAAAGTCTCATTATGTGATCTTTATTTCTGCTAGGGCTCTCAATAATAGAAGTAGGGAGTATTTACCAGCTTTGCTAACCTAAGTCAGTGATTTCTGAAGTACAGCAAATCATTTATTTAAAGGTTTAATTTATCAACTTCATTGTCAATAAGATTATTTGAAAAATAGTTAAAAGTACTGTAGAATAAATATACTAGGAAAATTATCATGAATGTTAATTATAATTTAAAATAACATGTACACTCATGGTAAGTTGCTATCGACTACAAGTATTTTCAAAGTTTATTCACACTAATGTTACATTTAGAGTCAAAATATCAAAATCCAAATATTTTTTATAGTCAGTTATACTCTTTTTTAAAACTAGATAGGTTTAGATTTAATTTACATTTAAGGTATGTGTTGTTGCTTTTAGACATATCTTATATACTTTGAATATAATCTTACATTAAAACACTAATATTTATATTAATATTAAAATACTATTGCAGTAATATACTAATATTTTATTAATTAATCATCATTCACAGGAGTGATCTATTTTATGCTTTGCAAAATCAGATAATACATTGAATATAAACTACATTTATTTTTACCAACATTATAACCAATATTGCAAATCCAACTATCCGATATCACAGAAAAATCCATTGCAAATAAAAATCCAGTGTGAAAACAAACATTACTAAGGACTTCTTGAATGATAAGGCTGTGATTAATATTTAAACATGGAGAAACCTGCAGTATTCAAAAAAAACTTTGGGAAGTCATCACCATTTGAACCCTACAGCTCTCACTATTCTGAAAAATCTACTCTTGGGTATTGTCCGGCCCTTAAGGACAGAATTATGTATGGTCTTTACAAAAAGTCAGCAATGAAGCATAATTAAACATTTCAGGTTTTGTATGTTATATTTACATTTTTGTTCCCTTTATTAAAGAAAAATTGTTTAAGGGGAATTTATTTTGCTATGTTAAAAAAATACATGTATCATTAAAACCAAGGGATTTTTCCCTCTATAAATAGCACACCCCTCACTGAAATTTCACCCATGACACTTGATTGTTATTTTTTCATTTATGATCAATATGTTCCTACTTATGAAGACATACCCAACAAAACTCACTATGATCAATTTAGATGAGCTACTAAAAAATGCAAACATTGCTCAAGCTCAGAAGGTTTCCCAGAAGCTGATGGACAGGATGCATCCATCTAGTGAAAGGGAACCTCTCAGATCTTGGTTCTCCACAGGGAGACGGAGTGATACAGTCAGTTGTAAAGCAGAGATAGAAAGAATCAACTGAACAGTTAAGCACAGAAAAAGGTAAAGAACAACTGGTTCATGGAACAACTTCAGCCATTCTCTTTGCAGCTGAGTCCAGTGTCTAGTACAGACTGTGACCAAACCAGAGGAGATGGCAATGAATATTGCTGTTGCCCACCCTGCTGTTGAACCTCAGCATATGCCATAACATGACTGCTATGAATCACAGGAAACTGAATATGAGATTGTCTGCTGTTTGTACAGTAAGGAGAAGAAAAAGATCTACAATAAGGACAGAATTCTTTTCTCACTGGCAAAAAAAGGGATGAGAAAAATCCAACTTTCTTTTTAAGGTTACCAAAACATGACTCTATTTTCTAACATTTTTGTTTGTATCGTTGCCTGCACCATGGTACATGCAAAAATTATCCTGCATATCATGCTTCAAGATCAATATGCATGCAAACAATATGTGGCCTCTGGGCTTTTTTCTCTTACTTCCTGTAGTCTGAGAATTAGGATATTGCCACTAGCTACATCTGTTCTTAAAGGACTGCTAACTTATTTTCTGTGGGGTTGGCCATTAAATCCACAAAGACAGCATCATTGTTAAACTTGCAAACATATCATAAACATAAGATTTTTAGATGAATAACAAAATATTGCAGAAGCAATGTTGCTAAAGATCATATATATATTCCAGAACTCTTTGAGAATGAAAAAAATGCATTCAAATCATAAAAATCTACTTTCTTTTCCCTGGTAAATTAGGAAGTACTTTGATACATGTTGAATTACTGGGCTTTTCTGAGTACTTCAATGGCATTTCCTCTGAGTTTGTCTACTGTGTGTTTTTAATACTGGACAAATTTAGCTCTAATACAGACATTGATAAGAAGAACTTCTTGAGACATGAGGAAGAAGGAGTCATAAAAGCTGCAGTCTGGATAAGACTTTAAAAACAGCAAATGCAACCTCTTTAACTAATGTTAAAAAATATCTAATGTCAAATGTATCTGTGCTATTCCAGTGCCATTTCTGTGATGCCAGAGTCAATCCATTACACAGTTATTTTGTATTAGAATTTTTTGCTTTATCAGTATTATTTATTCTTACTCTTCCTCATTTTTACTATTCTTATTTGAAAACATAAAACAGTGTTCAAAAAACATCAAGGTGTGGCACTTGTGGAGCTGGTTTAGTGGTGAAGGTAGCAGTATTTGCTAAGCTAATAGTTTGGCTTCATGATCTTAGAGCTCTTTTTCAACCTTTATGATTATATAATTCTCTGAAAAAAGTTCTATTGGTTACCAAATCAAACCAGAACTTTAATAAAAGGAAAGTATGTCAAAAAAAAATCTTCTTTTCTTAGAAAAAAGTATTTATAGCTGGCAAAATCAAATTCTGTTGCAGAGCACAGAAATTTGATTTTGCAAAGGAACTCACAATTTTTAAAAGGTCATTTTTTTTAATAGAAGAAATAAAGATATCTACATTATACAAAAATGTTTCACAAAGTGGAAAAGAAACACATTTGACTAAACTATGTAAACTGCAATTTCAACTTTATATTTTCAAAATGAAACATTTTATTTGTATCCAGAAATATTGCTACAAACAAGTCTTATCCTCCTTTTTCTCTCTCTCTGGGCTGTGTTTTGTCATTAATGGCACGTGTTAGAATAATGATGTCAATCAACAAAATATTAATATTTACTCAGTTACTCAACTGAAGCATGTGATCATTCCTCAGTAAACATAAGAAGGTAGTAATAAGGGTACATATATAGTATATTTGATATATTGCAAATGTATGTCCAATTGACACCACGGTAACGTGTTCATGTAGAAATGCTGAACTACTTCTGTGTTTATTTGTGAGTTCCAAGATGATGATTAGATACTGAAAATCTGCATGTGTTAAACCTCCAAGATTCCTAGGCATCCTTGTTAGAACAGCTAACTGCTATTGCACATGTCAATAGTCAATATTACAAGATGGTTTCTCAGGAAAAGGACCTGTAAAACATGAGCAGTCAGTTTATTCTTTAAAAAATTTGTGAAGAAATTATATTTCAAAATATTACTGAAAAAATGCTTTGAAGAAGAAAAAAACAGCTTTATGATTCCTCAAATCACACTTTGAGACTCAAATATTTTAAAATGTTTCAATATTAAAATCACTTTTTTTTTCAGAGGATGCCAGATCTCTAAATACAATTGATATTTGTGATTTCTCCTAAACCTGAAGGGAGCCTACAGAAATGACAGAGTGAGAATATTTACAAGAGCATGGACAGGACAAGACAAATGGCTTCACACTGAAAGACAGCAAGTTTAGATTAGATATTAAGAAGAAGTTCTTTGTTATTAAGGTGGTGAATCACTGGCACCCATTGCCCAGAGAAGCTGTGGCTGCCCCATCCCTGGAAGCGCACAAGGCCAGGTCAGATGGGGCTTTGAGCCACCTGGTCTGGTGAAAGGTGTCTCTGTCTGTGCCAGGTGGGCTGGGACAAGATCATCTTTAAGGTCCTTTCCATAACAAACCATTCTATGATTCTCTGATTTTCCATGGACTATTCTACTGTTTCTACTGAATCATGTACAAAGCTCTTCATGTCTTCAGGGACTTACTGGAGTGCTGCTGCGTTTTCATGTTTTCTTCTTTTTTTTTAGTGAAAAATGAGGATAGCAGTAATTGCTTATCTTAATGGAAAGCTAAACAAGTTAGTAACTACCATTTCCACAGAAGTGGATATAAAATGACAGCAGTTTGTCAAGTGCAGAAAGGTTTTCCCTTGCATCCCTAATTAAAAATACACCTAGTTGAAATCCTCCATACGACTCTACCCTGAAATACATATAAATTATATTCTTCAATGTCTACATGTTGTCTTTTACCTAGTGAAATGGAATCAATGTGTGATATCTAAATTGGTATCACCTCTTCCATTTTTATCACATGGTCTCTTGGGAAGAGCTGTATCTAGCAATGTTTGATGGACAGCACAGACAAGACTGAAGTACTTCAATTAAAAAAAAAAAAAATCAGAGTTTATTTTACTAAGTACAAGCCAGGTGATACACCTTCTTTATTTTTAATGCTGAACAATTTGAAATAGGATTTTCCCAAATCTCCTTTTTGCTTGGTCCAAAAAGTAGTATTTTTGGCTATGTTACTCCAAGCATAATTCAGGGATTCCCTCAGTACAGTCATACATAGTAACTCTAGATATGATCAAGAGCAGTAAACATGACATGTGATAGGAGGTATATTTCAGACAGGAGATTTGGTTTATAAAAATAGTATTTTCTAGATCATAATTTTTGAATTAGAATATTTTTTCTGTCCAAATACGTTGGTTACGATCAGGAAATATACAAAACAAAAAAGCCAAACAAACCCTTGACCTTTTTGACTGGGATTATTTGAAAACATAATTCTGTCAAAGATTAAACATTTTCCCTAAGCCTACTCTTATTTTTATAACATAATAATCAGCACCTAATTTGCGCTGCAATACAAAACCCCTTAATTTTCCATTTCTCAACAAATTGTGCATGTTATTCACTTCAGCTGATAAAGTGACTTGTTGGTGAGTTTATGTCTAGCAAAAGCATTTATTTAAGAAATGAGGACCTCTAGTTCATGGTATCATAAACTCACCCATTCCTCTGATTTGAGAGCCCGCAAGAACCCTACATGAAAGTCCTTGTCTATATGAGATAAGCCAATTAAATAGTAAAAAGATGTAAAAATTGCATTCTTTAATGTGCCATGTTCAGACATCACAAAGTATTCCTGGAATTTCTATTATATTTTGGTATTGCAAAGTACAGTACACCTTACCCTCTCAGATTATTTCCTTTTGGGATTGAGAACTACAAAAATACTCCAGTGTAACAATTAATCTTCAAAGTCTGGAGAGTCTAAAGATCAAGGTAAATAAATCTGAAATATTGGAAAAATTATTAAACTGGAGCTCTGCCTTAGTTTCAAATGCTTAACTGCTGGAGACTTAAAATCAGGCAAGAAATCTTGAAATGTGCATGTAGAGCATAAGACTAACTGGTGAAACTTTCACTCAATGGGAATCATTGATTTTATCACTTAGAACTATCTTGTAAAGAGAATAACACCAAAGCAGGAAGGAGAGGGTCTGTAAGGATCAGATTCTAAGTTGGAGAAAGGGAAAAAGGGATGTGGGAGGGAGAAAAACACTTACTATTTTTTCTCTCACTGCTTCCACATGGTCAGTTCTTGGCAAAGGTGCTGTTTGAATAGGAATTTCTTCTTCCTGAGCTTTTTCAGTTTTCAAAACCTCTTGTGAAATCCCAGTTGTCAAATCCTCTTTCTTAACATCTTCTTGCTCCTTAGCTTGCAGTCCCTTATAAGGTGCTTCAACTTCTGCTTTCTGTTTAGCAACGTGGTCTTTAATCTCAGCTGTAATTTCTTCTTTTTTGTCTTCTGGATGTGGTGTGCTCTTTTCTGGGGGCACAGTTTCTTTATCTTCTTCCACTGTGCTTAGGGGCTTCTTTTGGTCTGCAGTTGTTGTTGCAGGAATTTTATTTGCTGAAGGTGTCTTTGACAATTTCCCTCGCTGAAGTTTTGTTTCCTCTTTCTGATCTTCCTCTTGGATTTTATCCACCGATCTAGTTTTCTTAATTTTTTCATGTTGAAGTTTTATATCTTCTTTCTGAATTCCATGTTGGATTTTATCAACTGAAGCTGCCTTTGGCAATTTTACCTCCTGAAGCTGTGCATCTTCCTTCCGAACTGCAGGTTGGATTTTGTCAGCTGACAGTGCCTTTGCCATTTTCATCTGTTGGAGTTTTGGGTCTTCTTTCTGAATTCCCTGCAAAATTTTGTCAGCTGAGGGTATCTTTGCCAATTTTGTCTCTTGAAGTTTTATGTCTTCCTTCTGAACTCCATGTAAAATTTTATCAGCTGAGGATGTTTTTGCCAGCTTTGCTTCTTGAAGTTTTTCATCCTCCTTCTGAACTTCATGCAAAACTCTGTCATAGGAGGCTGTCTTTGTCAGTCTTGTTTGCTGAATCCTTGGGTCTTCCTTCTGAGAAGCACGCTGGATTTTATCAGCTGAGGGAGTCTTGACAAGTTTTCCCTGCTTAGGTTTTGCATCTTCCCTTTGAACACCTTGCTGGATTTTATCAGCTGACAATGTTTTTTCCAATCTCCCCTGCTGAAGTTTTGGAGCTTCTTTCTGAATGCCTGGTTCTTCTTTCGGCTTTGCTGCTGCCAGAGTAGGCGGTGTGGAAGTCTTCTGAGGGGAATGTGAGACAGCAGGCATTGGCTGTTTTTGAGGAGGAGCAGGTGGTTTGGATGTTGGTTGTGAAGGGCCTGTTTTCGGAAGTGGCACCTTGCCCATATCTCCAAGTTGTCCTGACATTGCCCTTTGGGTCTGGCAGTTTAAGCACAGCCATTCCTGTACCTGTGATACAACAAACATATGAAGTTACTTATTTGAAAAAGTAACAATAAAATCATACAGTGTTTGCAGCTGATACAGTTGAATTCTTTCAATCTGAATGCTATGCATACTGGTAAGTTACTCTCTTTCTTTCCTGCTCTTGCAGGAAGATCCATAGCACCATTCCAGAAACGGAGCATGTCAGATTCCAGAAAGCCTAGATGAACAAATATAAAAAGACACTGTGAAAACTAACAGCAATGACATTTTTCCACAGTATTGATGACCTATATGTACAATGTTTGCTTACATATTTCTAACATATATTCCTTTCTAAAGCCTCTATGATCTATCAATAGGTCCCTATAATTTTGCAAATCTGAGAAAAAGGGGACCAACTGGCACTCATGACTCTCTGTATTTCTCTTCAGAAATCCCCTCTTGAAGTTTTGTATAAGTATCAGTGTATAAATTTATTATGGCTGTAACTCAACAGGAAGATCACCTCTCTGCTCACTTTACTGCTAAATCCTGGTTGCACACTGGCTTCTTTTACTCTTCTTCCCAGAAAATCAGAAAAAGGACAAGTGCTTCTATCTGTGCAAAAGATCTCGTTGCCAGTTGCCTAGCTACTATATGAGAGAAGTAATCACACTGTTTCCAGTGGGATTTGGTTTATAGTCCCTTTAAAATAGCAAAAGAAAATTTTAAGCACAGAAGGATACTGAAAGGAAAGAAAAAATCCAGACTCTTCTGGATACTAGAACAGCTAATGATGGTTTACTTCACTAATGCAAAATGAGCTTCACTGGTGGATAAGAGGTGTATACTGTACATTAAAATCTACATTTAAAATAGCTGATCAGCTATTTTTATAAGTGATATATAAATTACAAGAAACACAGATGATATGACAAAAATCTTAAGTAAGAAAAGCTCATATGGGCTAGTTTTATGGAAATGCAACTAAGGAGAGGCTATTTAATATATAAAATTTTCTGACAAATTTTCTTTCAGGCAAAGCAAGAATGCATGCATTTTCATTGAGGTCATCAAACAATTGCCTCGTGCATTTATTATTTTAATTTTTTAGAAATGACCAAACTAGTGAGTCCTAGTAATTGACACAAAAAATATTTATTAATAGTACCTGATAATATTGTCCCAGTAAATGCTGTTTATCAGCTGAATCAGCTGTCTCCCCTAACAGTTACTACATCCTTTGCAATTCCAAACTGAATGTGGCTCTGTATCAGACTATTAAATATAATTTAGGCTTAGTTTCTCTGTTGAAAAAAGCATTTAAACATAATCCTCCAGGACCTACTATCCTCCTCCATAGGACTTAAAGTGTTCCAACTACACATAATTTGTTTGGGGAGTACTAATTAAGATACATACATATATATCTTAATTATAAATTTATAATATAAATATAAACTTTTTTTTTAATGAATGTGCAAAATATAACTAGTTTTTCTTGAAGATACTACTCTTAGATGGGGTTATATGGAATTCTTATGATAGTTTCCTCTCTTTTCCTAGAAAACAGTATTGGAAGCCATAAATATCTTGTGCACTGTCTTTTATAAACTGAAAATAGAAGCAATGCTCCAGGAAACAAATTTGCCCCACAGAAAATCATGATATTATTATTAGAAGTCTGCAATGGACTAAAAATACCAGATAACATTGAGCATGAATAGACTACTGAAAAAAGATCCAATTACATAGTAGCTTTGATTGTTTTCTCATTAAATTTGTGAAGATCAATGTACAAAGTTGGTGAAATAATTGTCATAGTAATTTTTAAAAATTTATTGGAGGGCCCAAAAGATTTTAAACCCCCAAAAATGGGGCAGATTTTGCTTAATCCATTCAGCCTGAAAAATGCTCATTTCACAATTTAAGCAGAAATAATGCCATTATTATTTGTGGTAGTATAGCTTCAGTCAGCACACGACATGAGAATAAGACAGTACTTAAACGTATTAAGCTTCTCAGAATCTAGCCTTAGCCATCTTTAATTACATAAAAACCTAATGAAGTGGCTTCTGCCATGAAATAATCCATGGTTCAAAAAATTGCTTCTATACAGATATTCTTTATGAACATGTTAATCTATACTTAATTTCATGTTCTCTTTGCAGTACCATTTGTTTGACCTATATCCATATCCAGTTTCTAGGGTCTCTATGTTTGTTTCTTTTCTACCTACATTGGCTCTTCTCCTGGCTCTGCTGATCATACAGATCCCATCTAACACCTCTCAGCTGCAGCTTACTCACTGCTCATACACTTGCTCCTTCTCAGATTCATCGTCACTTCCCTTTCCCTCATTTAAATCATTCACAGACTCAGTGCTTTGAACTGCCTATAACAACTTTAGCAACTTTAGTAACAGTATTAAGTGTTTAAAACCCAAAACAGTTACCCAGTCACTGTTTCCATTGCTCACTGTCCCTATTTAGTATCTTTTCCCTGGAGTAAATTTCTGCAACTCAGGGACTATGCTTTGTGCTGAGCACATGATAGACCTCTTAAAAAGGAAAGTAATGACAACATGAGGAAAGGAATGTGATGATCAGCAGACTGGCAAAATGCACTAATTTTTGTCAAAAGATGGAACCACCAGTCTTGCCTCCCTGCCATACTGATGAATGTGATAGCAGGGAAATGAGCTGGAATTGTCCAGATATCCAGTGATTTAATGAACCTTATCATCGTCCTCTTGGACTTTTTCAGTATATGCATCTATTTACCAGTTTATTTTTCAGTGCTGCTGTATAGGCATTGCAAATACTACCCCCAAAGCTATAAGAGTTTCATATACTGGTTTATTTATTATCATGTGGAATTTGATCACAAAAGAGACCACAAAAATCTTCTTATAGTACCAGGCCTCTAGCTCCTGATTCTCTGTCAGAATGGTTCTCTAGAAAATCAAATTTTGTACCATGAAGTCATATGCCTCAGTTTTAGACTTGTCTTTTCCTCAGTTAACCTCATGCCCTGAATGCAAGCTTTTTCCTGAGGCTATCTCTTCAGTTAGCCTGTCAACCCAAATTTATTAGGACTTGGGAAATGGACATCATCTTTTAGCAATCTCCACTAGATAAAACTTCTTAGTTCTTTACAGAATTCTTCACACCCTTTGGTTCCTGAATTGGCAGTAGACACTATGATTGGCACTACAAGTGATACAAGTTCTTTAATACTCTGAATCCATGGCTCTCTCCCTATGTTTTCAGCAAACCTTACAACTCAGTATTGCTGGGCACAACAAAGTAGCTCTGTCACAATGTTCTCCTCACTCAATTTTGTAATAAACAAATGTCATTATGAAAAGGGCAGACATCTAACATTCATTGTGAATGTCTGTTTTTCAGTCATCAACCAAGAGCTCTGCCCTGCTTGTTACAGAATGGCCCTTTCTGTAAACAAAAGGAGTGAAGGAACTCTTGAAAGGCTCAGCTCAGAGGTTCAGGTTTCTGATTCAAGGCCTAGGCTGGTACAGCACAGCTGAGAGTCCTCAGCTCAGTTTTATGGAGAAAAAGGCTGCTGAGATGGTATTTTAGAGAAAGCCAGGTGATGTAAGAAAATGTAAAAAAAAAAATAAAAAAGAGTAAAACCACATAGTGTCACAGGGAGAAAAATTCAGGAAAAAATATACTGACATGAAGAGGTACAAAGCCAAAAGGAAAATACAGAGAAGCGGATGGTAACAACCCAGCAGTCACAAAGGTTGGCTTGTATGTTCCAAGGCGGTGGAGAAGTTGATGCTTGCTGACCTGACTGGTGACTGTCTGGCCAGCAGACACCATTCAAGGGCCTCACTGAGGTGGTGAATATTTTAATATTAACAGCTCTTCATTGCTATCTGTCTGCTGTGTGTATTCATCCACAAATCACTCTGTAGTCCTCAAGTGTGTACATCTTCCTTGCTGTGTCCCTCTGCCTGTGGTAAACATTGCCTGAACAAAAGAGTGCAGAGAGGGAAGCCCACATTCCCATCTAGAAAGGGAATGCTGGCCTCAGCACTTCTTTGGGATGTGTGATCCACAAATTCAAATCCCACACAAACTGAGGACTAAGATCTCCTACCTCTAGGGGAAATATTCAAACTGCTAGACCTACATATAGAAAAGTTACCATTGATGTTGCATAGAGAAACATAAATATTCAGAGCATGACCACCAAATCAGACAGTAGATCTGGCAGAAGGAAAAAATGCAAAAATAAAATACTGAAATCCCACACTTTCTCTATCCAAACAGTGGTAAGCAGTCAGGAGGTAACTGTCTAAAAGCAGCCAGTTTGGCAGAGACAGGGTCTACAGTGGAGCCTCTATGGCATCCAGAATTAGAAAAATTGCAGAAAGGTTTTCACAGATACAGTGTCTGTGGAGGTCACAGGCAGTTTTCCAGGCTCATTCTCCTGAATTTACACATAAATTTTGTCTAAAACGTCACTTAGGAACTTAAACTTATTTTTGGATCCCACCCCAAGTGGAGAAATTATGTGCAAACAAATGCTTAGTCAGATGGCTGATTTTTTGAAAAAAAGGTTAGAAAAAATCGGCTAATTTAACCTAGGGAAACGAATCCCACAAGTATGACTTATATGGGAGGAAAGGTATATTGGCTGCAAACCAAATGGATATTAATTGTCCATGGACAAATTTAGCTTTGAAATTAGAAGACCTTCCTTGCCATTAGTGATTTGAAGTTTGGAATACAATACAATAGGAGCGTGGTACAGAGAAACACAGTTAATTTCAATATATGATGTGATTGCCAACAAAATCACTCAGCGATTCATGAAATCCTACCAGTTTTTAAAACTGCATTTCTGTAATAGCACTCATGAGCAGAATGCATTATATCATTAGCATTAAATACATTCACAGAATTTAGTTTACTTTAAACATCAAGGTGTCCTTTGGCCACCAAAGAGAGATCATAGGAATCCCCAAAAACTGGTTCAGATGAATTTAAAGCATCAAATTAGAAAAAAAAAAATTAGTAAGAATCCCTGCAGAATGAAGAAGTTTGGCAACAGAAGGAAGAAGGGATTACCTTTTTAGTTTAAGAATGCTTTTTTTATTTGCTGAAGTGCAACCAAGATGAGATTATTATCTGAACAATGCAAAACAAAGTACCATCTCTTATCTTTTTCTTAGATAAAGAGTTTCAGTATGTGATTGACGAAGACCAAGTTATCTCAGCCTCTCATTATTGTTACAAATTGCTAAGTTTACTTACAAGCCATCACAACTATGAAATAAAATAAGGTATTTTCAATGATCTCTTTTTCTTCCACACCAAGCGATACATGAAGATAGTTGTAAATACTGCAGCAGAGTAGCAGAAAAATACAGAGGAATCAGTGTTTCTCCCATATGTCAGGAATTATCTGCTCCTTAACTTTAATAGGGTTAGGACTGCTGAATATTTCACTCAATTACATACAGATGAAATACAGAATATGACAACACAAAGATGACCTACTTCTTCAAGTGATAGCAATTCTGAAATGTGTATACCCTTACCTTACCTCAAGATACATCTTAGCACCTTCAGAAAAAGCTCAAATTTTTGTGAATTTTCAGCAACCGCTCTATTGGATGGGAATTTTTATTTTAGCAATTCAATTTAATAGATAATGAGATTTTTATGTGTATAGTGTCTGTGTGTACCTTAGTTTCCCTTAGTTATTTTGCTGAAGTCCCTTAGAGGCCTAGAATTATGCTGTCAATAATAGAATAATAGAACGTACCCCTAGCGTACATCTACACCATCACAGATGCAAAAGAATGAAAGCTGTGGAGAAATAACTTTTTTTTTATTGAGGAGGGGGAACATCACTGTATTTGTTTTTACTCTGCATCTACCTGCACTGTAATATGTTTGTTGCTTCTTTTTATGCATCATTATAACAAGATGACTAAAAGTCATCCTTTGTATTGGCAGGTTGAGCTCTAGGGGTGCTGTTGCCCAAAGCAAAGGCATGACCCTTCCTCCTCAGGCTTACACAGAGAAATTTCCATCAAGCTTTACTTTACTACCCCTGGTGACCACTTCTTCTGTTACCATGGCAAAAACAACCTCAGTGAAAGAAAAAACAATAAAGTGGATATGGGCATCATTCAAAGGCCAATCTTTTGTTTATTAAGCATTTAAGATATTTTTAATATTGATTTTTACAATAAAATACACATGAAAATCAGCTTACTGTTCTTACAAATAAATGACAATAGAATCTTTTTATTAAGCAGTCTTCTCATCTCCAAAGTCCCGAATCTCAGGACCAATCTCAGAGTGGTTTCAGCTTTATTTTGGAATCTCATTTCACTCATAAAAGCCACTGCAGGTAGAGAATTTACTTGCAGGATAAGAAGATAATAGTCACATTCATAAACATATTTCAGTGTATATCTGAAAATCAGAGTCAGATAAACATTGTTGCTGTGACATTCTCTTTCACAGGTTCTTTTAAGGAGATTCCCAATTAAATGACTGAAGAATTTCAGTTTGCTTGCATACGTGACAAATGACCACGCTGTTGTACATTAATGAATAGCAGCATATGACCTCCACTGATGCTATTATTAACTTGCTTTGATAGAATTGTAGTTCTTAAAGATGTCTGTAGATCATATAGACCAAAGAAATCCAAGGTTGTGTTAGTGTCTGAAGTCATAATTTTATGGTTAAAAATACAGCTTTATTAAATAGTTATTTTATAAACCAGTTCAGTCAGAGCTTTAAAAATATTAGGCTGCTGTAATCCTTTCTGGCTAGATGTAGATGTTGAGATGCCTCACTAAGCTCCTTTGTACCCTTTATTACAACAGTCTCAAAGAGTAACTGTTTTCTGTACCTCCCAGAAGCTGAATCACTATTCCCCACACAACGGGTCAGCAGAATATGTGAGTATTCCCATCGCATCATCGCTATTATTTGTTCTGAACTGAAAAAATGTCTAGTGTCACAGATGGCACTAAAACAACAAACAACACCATCCCCTGAAGAGTTTGTGGTCTATTCAATTCTGTGTTCAGGGCTGACCTCTTACAGACAGTCTAGAGAAAATTGTTTTTGTTCAAAAACAATAGTTTAGCTATGGAACTAGGCTCTGTAGCAAAAAGGAGAACTGTTCTTTTTATTACATGTCACTATGTATATTTAGTTATAAACTACAAATGCAACCTTTCTCTCTGAACCTTAACGGGTCGTATATGCAAACACCTTAAACTTAAAAGTAAAAACTTTTTAATTTGGTCATCCCCAATAGAAATACAGAGACAACTGATATATATCATTGCTCTGAAAAGTCACTTTTGCATTTTGTTTGCTCTTGCAAATCAGATAATCCTAAAACTAACATGTATAGTTCACCCCAACAATATGGTTTGCAAAACCAAAAATCTCTGCTAAGACAGATCGAAATGTGTCTGTCTTTTGTCCCCATTTTATCTACTAATGCATTAATTGTTTTATGAAGAGAGATCTGCATGCTTCAAGTAAAATGCTATGAACAAAGATGTCAATACTTAAAGATTAAAAGGAGATTCTTTAATTTCGTTTTTTTAAACTCCTAGCTCCATCCAGTCTCATCTAACCTAAATTTTAAATACTTAACTGAGGAGCTAAAGTTATGGCCCTGGCTGCTCAAATTCATTCAGGAGACTATGGGATGTTGTCCCCAGATATGAACAGTGTTGGTGGTCTGACTATTGTATCTACTCCTGATTAGGGAGAGGGCCTGCAGCAAACTGTGCTCCACACAGACCTCACTTCAAGGATGAATCTGAGATTTGCTCAGACCCTACAATAAAGTCCAACGATAAACCTTTCTTAAAATAGTAGCCTGAAGAAAGGACCTAAATCTGTAATCTGATACTTAAATAAATGGTCTGATATTTGAAAGCTCTAAATAGCTGAAGACACTTCCACTGACTCCCATTTTTCAGTTCGTCTCTTCATCTTTTTAATCAGAATCACAGTGTACATATCTGTTTTATCACTTATGTTTATTTTACATGACTTTATCATTTCAGTTTATTAGCAGTGATTTATGTATAATGTTTGCATTCAGTGTCATGTGAATGATATCGGAATCCTTTAGGTGCTTGAAAATGAGGGGGACAGGCAAGGAAACAAGCAGACAGAAAAATGGAGGATAATTCATAGTCAAGAAAACACACTATTCTCGAGGAAGAGAACACAGGTCCAGCAGAAAGTGAAGGAAAGTCCCTTACCTGGCTTTGGAAAATGATACGAATTATAAGCTACAGATACAGTAAGAAGTTTGCATGTAATCATTTTCTGATACACTGGCAGCTGCCAGGACAATAACGAGATAAAAGAAGTAAACAAAGGAAATATACATGGCATCTGTGCAGAATGACCATGGCTTTGTGTGATATGGTACAAGCTGAGAAGCACACAGGCCTTCCAGCAGCTTCTTGAGCTCTTCCCAATGGACATCTCTCCTAAACACCTACAATGAGGAGGTGAAAAACCATACAGGCCTCCCTGCCATGGGCAGTGTGCAGAGATGGCAGAGCATCAGAGCACAGAAATAGTCACTGCCTGGTTTTGCAACATATGGGGCAGAATAAAATTTTAGCACTAGGTGTGGCCACTTTCACTGATAAGAGGCAAATTCCCAAGCTTTGAGGCAATGCAGTACAAAGTCTAGGGAAAGGCAAAGGCAGAGATGAGGTGCAGGTGCAAAAGGAAGCAACAAGCTTTTTAGTCTCCTGGCTTCATCCTCCTTCGAGGTTTCTGCTGATCAGCTCTCAGGAAGACTGTGGTGACATGCTTTAAGTGACAATAATCTTTTCTGCATGTCCTGCTCATTGTTTTGACCTTGCACTTTCCTGCCTACAATTCTGCCCTTGTGCCACCACACGACAGAAAATATTGGAAAGATTGTCTTAAAAAGGAATATGCCATTTAGTCAGCAAGAAAATCCTGTCAAAAATTGTAAGTCCAAAAAGGGGAGCATGCTGTGTTCTCCCATAGTTTGGCAAACACTCACAAGAAGAATTAAAAATAAAACACTTTTCTTGTGAAACTTCAGACTAATATTCAATAAAAATTCTTCTCAATATTTCGTACAGAAACATGAGCACAATCTATTTAAAAGCATCACATACTGTAATGCTACAGTATGACTTAAAGAAGATGTTTTCTTGGTGTTTAATGTGCAAATAAATCCTATATACTCCAGCAATCACACACATAAGAAGCTTGAGTTTACTTTCAAGAAACACCATAAAATTATGCAAAGAAAATACCAAATAATCGAAACCCACGTAAATCTGCCCAGAACAAAAGTACTGCTAATTCTCAATATAAATACTAAATATAAGAGGAAAAGGCAGATCTTAACTTCTAGGAAAAAGAAAAAAAAAAACAAACTGCGAAATGTGGAGACTTTATTTTTCTGTCTCGTTAGTGTCAATAAAGATGTCATAGCTCCTTGGAAGAAAGGGCAAGCCCCCAAAATATTGAATTGAACTACAGCGGGAGTACTCCATTTCCCAATGGACTTGCAATGCAAGTAATAGACACATTACACTTGAAAATCATTTGGTTTACCCTTCTAAAATTAAGTTCTTCACGTCTCAAAATACACACAGTACTGCTTTAATGACTACAGAGTGGGAAAAAAAGCCTACACAGATAGCATGAAATGAAGTGCCTCCAAAATTAACTCCTTGCATTCCTTAGTCACACTTTCACTTTGTTTTGCTATCTTGAGAAGGAAGAAGAATCCTCTCAAAGCAACTACTCAGCTCAGGTTTAATACTAATTACACAATTACTTATACAGTTTATCTGATTCAGAATTTCTCCTTGATGAGAAGACAGAGGATGCCTTCATACATCTTCAAAAATTTTTCATGAAAAGGGCAAATCCATAATTTTACAGTCATGTATGCATGAGTGATACACAGACAGACATCTACACACATACACATGTATGCAGCACACAGGAAGCCAAACAAACTTACTCACTATAGTCACAGAGTTTTACATCCAGAAGGGGCCATTATTCTCAACAGATTTGATTCTTTAATGCCAAAATGCTTCTAGTTTCACCAGAGTTTTCTATTCTCAACCTTTCAGCATTTCTTAGAAAGATAATCAAATGTATGGGGTGGAAACGTCTCTCTCTTCAAAGATTATTGGTCCAATAATTTCTCTATCCATTGAATTTTTTTTTATGTGTTGGCATAAAAATACAAAAAAAGCTAGAGATAATATGAATTTTAATTATACTTACCTTTCTAAAGAAGCACACCAAAGCTTTAAAGATATAATCTTTAAAGGAAGTGACGCAAGACCAAGATGCATGTGATACAAGCTCAGCATTTTCCCACAACATGTAGCCAAACTGTAAATGGGTGTAAGTGGGACTCACAGTCCCTTTTGGCAACAAGTATCACAGTTACTTTGTCAAGAAAATAGCTTTTGGTTTAAACTACATAAAACTCTGTAACAATAATGTTAAAAATATAATAAATACGGCTCTACTTTGAAATCACACATTTTCTATTTATATTTATTGTATTATTATTATTATTACTATTATTATACACAATGTATTCATGCTTAATATTTTTCTACCTTATGTCAGGTTTGAAAAACCTTATTCTTGTGGTTAATACTTGTATCATTCTTACAATGTCAGCAGAAAATGCATGGAAGCTTAACTTTTATCTTGAAAGCATGGCCTGTCTTGAAGCATGTTTTAAAAGAGTATTTGATGCTAAAGTGTTCCTAGTAAAAATTTTAGATAAATTGAAAATTATTGAAGAGTTTTAGAAATATTTTAAAATACTTTTAATGTAAAGTGTTACTGGGTTCCAAAGTTAACTGCTCTTTTTTATTCTGTCATTTCAGAAGCAAACATATATCTTACTTTAGTTCTACACCCAAAATACTCACATCTGTCACAAAAACAAACAATTTTAATTCTCCAAACCTTGGACTGAATTCTAAATTTTTATGCCTTATTAAAAAAACTCAAAATGCCAAAAAATAACCGTTAACATAAATAGAAAATAAACAAATAAGAGCAACATTCATTTGAAGTTTTATGTTGTCAAATGTGTTGCTGTTATTCAAAATAGACAGATCTTATTTTCTCATTAAAAGTCAATTTTCAAGTCTTAATTAATTTTGAAGCATTTTCTCAATCGTTGAAACCCTCTTTTAAAGAACCTGTTTACATCAGAGATAACATGATTCCATCCTCAGTCTTCCAGGATGAGTGATATTACTGTCAGCTTCTAATTAATTTAATTGTATGTTCTCTTATAAGTCAAGAACAAACATCTGGAGATAAAAATGACAGAGAAGTCAATAGCTCTCAGTGGTTTGATGAAAAAGGAAAAGTTAAAAAAAAAAAAAACCAACAAAAACCAAAGCAAAAAACCTCCCAAAAAGCCCACCCCAAAGCCCTAAACTTCCTCCTTCAAAAGTTTTGTATTACTTTCTTTCTTCCTTTCTTCTCTCCATTCATATGGGGGTGGCAGGGGGGAAAGAGAAAAAAAAAGGAGATGGAAAAGAAGCTGAACAGCATTTTTTTTTTTTTTTTTGCTGGAAAAAGATTGTAAATGAAAAATTTTGTTCATCTGTGTTCTCTAGGCTATGAAAGCCCATACATGGCCAATGGAATTCTGATGATTAAAGTGAGGGTCTTACTCAGGTAGCACCTCCACAAAATGTTACAACCACTTTTATTGTTCTTTTATTCTTCTTCAGAGACAGTTTTCTGCTGTTTATAACCCCTCCACTCACCTCAGGATACTCGTATAAGGAATGGTCTAAACCCAATGAAATAGCATTTTACAAAAAAACCCAAATGTCCCAAAACAAAACAGCGGAACGGATTTTGTTGGTGATCTCTAAATCTCCTTATTTTTCTAAAATTATAACTATTTCAACACCCCCCCCCCCAAAAAAACCAAAAAAGAATGAAATAAACCAAGCCAGGCAACCAAACAACCAACAAAACCCACCCAAACCAATCAAAGCAAAAATACCCATCTCCACTGCCAAAAAAAACCCCCAAAACCAAAACAAAGAAAAAAAACACAACAGCATTTTGGTAAAACTATTCAAAATAATTTTTTAGTTCTTGGCTTTGTGACACCTGAACAATGTAGCTACTTCATTACCACCTTCACTCATAATTTTTAAAACCAGGATATAATTTGGGTTTTTTTCTTCTAAAGAAAGACCTCTTTAGAATAGAAACTTACTCATAGTTTATGCAACTACATAGCTTAAATGAGGAATTCTCATTTACATTCTATTTTTTTCAATCATATTTTTCAACCAAACCTTTTAGTAAAATATGCACCTGCCTGAGTAAAAACAAAAAAATCAACTATACTGTAATCTGATAGAAATTTTGAATAACCCTAGAAAGCAAGAGTCTTTGTCAACGTGGGTTATGGAGAGCTGCAGATATAAATGCATGAAGAGTGTATTACAGAGATCATAACTCCAGATGCATGGCACAGAGAATTCAAATTGCATCCTAAAACACAACAGAAATTATCATATCTGTATTATAGTCCATGTAATCAATTCCCAAGCCTTTGACACCAGAATAATACGCAGTCTGCTTGTAAAATGAACCATTTATGGAGCTCTCTTCAAAAAAACATCTCTAGGCAATGAAGTGGAAAGTTCACATCTGTCTTCAAGGGCAGATCTGGAAGCAGTTTCCAGTGAGCAGAACTGAATGTTTTTGTACATCAAAGCAGTTAAAATCATGTCCACCAATCATCTGCATTTAATATAAACCCAGTACTTCAGAAATAATCTTTTTTCTTTAAAATGGCACTTGGGTGCAATCATTTTAATTATTCTGCACAAACAACTAAGCAGACTTTTTTTCAAAAAATCTTGAGTTTCTACTGCTACATTTTCAGATATGATGTAGTATAAATTTGGAATTGTGTAAGCCAATTTAAAAAATTTAATTGCAACAAGAAAGTGTTTATATTACACTGGTATCTGAAAAAAAAAAGAAAAAAGTCCAAATACTAATTCAGCTGACTGTTCATTCCATAGTGATTTTTAGGAAGGAAAATCATACCCAAAATGCCTACCTAGATTCATATAATTTGCCATTTTTAGTTTTTGTAAGAGATCTTACTGCTGACTGAACATTTACCTGTGTGACCAATCTGACAGATCCATTTTATCTTGGTTCGTTCATTTATTAAGATTTTGCTTCAATCTCCCTGATTATGCTACATTGGCACTTAGAAAAAAACATTATCCTTTAATGCTTCATTAGCTGCTTTTCCATCATAGTTAAAAATGTACATTACAACTATAATGTATTATAGTAAATCTGTAGCTCACTCAGATAGCACCAGGTCTTTTCAGTTCTCTCTTTCTAATAGAGTATTTGCCCAATAAATTCTTCATGGGACATTGCATCTTACAGAACTAATTTGTAGATGGTGCATAATATTGCCAAAACATTCCTTAGAAATTACTTATGGGAGTAGTACTGCTGTCAATAATCATTAATGAATTTAATTGACAAGGTTGATCATGCAAGTATGAAAACAAAGCCATATCTGAAAAAAAAAAGAGTATTTGATGACAAAATTTTATCTAGGAAATTGCAGAATTAACTGTGCTGAACACATGAAGACAGAAAAGAAGTAAGCCTGTTTTTGTCTGATTTTACGTAAAAGCACTCCCTGAATTAAATCAACAAACCAAATGAACTGATTTAAAAAGCAAACACACCAGTAAAAGTAGGAAATGGTTTAAGAGTTTAACAAAAACTGAATAAACCAGCAAAAGTCAATAATTACAAAAGCAGTGGAAAACAGACTGTACCACAGTGCAAGGCCTGCCAGGATGAATGCTCACAAAAAGGCATCACTGAAAAGAACTGGGAAACTCAACTGCTGGAGGAAGAAGCACAACAAAACCTAGAGGACTCAGGTGGTTACAAGTTTACAAAGAACACATTCCATCAATAATGAAATTTCATCAATAACGATCCTTCTCAGAAAAAAAATGATGATTTAAAAAAGAGAAAATGAGTGCTGCTATATTTATCATGATTTGGTAACTACTTTGTGTTATATAACAGCAGTTAAGTATGGTAAAAACACACTTAAAGAAAAATGTTTGTCTGTAGGACCAGCTAATCTGCCTTTAGAGCATCCTCTCTAAAACCTGATGAACTCTCTAGGAAGTTGTATATTTGACAGTTTGAACTGAAAAACATGTCATCATTGATCTATTGTAAAAAGATTCTGCCTGCAAAAGCAGGTTTAAAAAATTATCACAGAATTACAGAGACAAAATATAATTTTTTAAGAGATTCTTTTTAATATGAATCTGTTTTAATCAATATGTCAGAAAATGAAACCTTTTTTTTTCAAAAGGACTATCCAGAGCATGTGTGCTTAATAGTCTTTTGTGCCACCAATTAGGAAATTTACTCACCAAGTTGCCAGAATTTCTGGAGATAATAAAATATATCATGCTCAGTCTTAATAAAAAGACTATAAGTAGATAAAATACATAAATGAAGTTCTAGAAATTATTAAAAGTCATATTAAATATAATGCAGCATTTGAAACTCAAGCTACTTTCCTTAAATCCCACTCAATAATGTGAATGCAGTTTATATTTGCTGCCCCAAACCACCCACAACCCTCCTCAAGCCAACTCAGATTGATTCTACTTAGTTTAAACTCGCCATGGTTAGCTGGAAAGTGTCATAATCTTACTTTTTTTTTTTTTTTTTTTTTTTTTTTTTTACAATGATGAAAGGCACAAAACATTTCTAAAATGTCTTGTGAAAAAACTGCACAACCACAGTGCATTTTTATAATCTGTGCATAGTTTTAATGAGTCACTTAGAAACAGCTAAGAGAACAAAAAAACCTGCTGCAGAATGAGCAGACCAAGAGAACCTGGAAAATGCCATTTGAGGGCAACAGAGAGATTGCATTTTAGGAAGCTCAGAGAAGTGGTACATATTTTGTGCTACTTTCTGTTCTCATTACAGCTTGATGATTTTCACCAGAAAAAAATTAGTTTGTGATATTTTCTGTTCTCATTACAATCTATGTGACAAGAAGGCATTATGAATTTGCCATTTTCTATCCCTTTTACAATCATTTTTTCAAGAATAAATTAGACCAGCATTCATGGCTGACAGTTTATCACTCCGAGCACAGATCAGTTAGATAGGTAAGCAGTATCTGATTTTAATCTCACATTTACCTGGTGAGATTTACTAGTAATCTACAGAGTTCAGATGCAAAAAAACCCCAGAAAATCTGGTGCCACAACAGGTAAGGTGCAAATAAATATTTATCTCTTCTTTAGCCTTTCTGTCTGATCTAGGCTATTTATTATAAAATCGACTCAGTCTCTGCAGACCTGCTTTATGTTTTCTAAAATATTCTTCCTTTTTCAGACTACACCATTCTTTCTTCTGTCTTACACAGATGATGATGCTGCATTTAGACAGTTTGCTTGTTTCAGGATTTTAGAGTCCTGCTCAGACTTTAATTCACAATGCTCATAAGAAAAAGAACCATTACAGCATTTTGTGGAATAGTCCAAATGTAACTGGAGAAGTTATGATTTATTTTAGACTGTTTAGCAAACCAGACACAAGCCCAGAAACTGACCTCCGGTTTAGTATCTGTATTTCCTCTTTCTCCCTGCCCACACTAATTTTGGGGTAATTCAATTTTATATTTGTAGAAAAGGAAATGTCCCAGAAGTTTGATGATAAATGTTAAAATCTCCTGCCTTCTATGGTGTTCCAGAAAAGTGGCAGAAAAAAATGTATAGATCATTTCTCATCTATGAATATGACTCTTACTTAAGGCCTTTTTTTAATTCTACATAGGGACAATGTGGCCATTCTAAATACCAGAGTTAAAGAAAGAACTTGCAGAAACTCCATTTAGGTTTCTAAAAATGTTGCAATAAAATTATTATTCCCCCCACGCCCCCCCGCCCAAAAGACTTATGGATGATACACACTCTCCAGTCTTGATGTGATAAAGAGCATTGCTGACTTGGCAATACACATCTAGAAGAGATGCACAGTGGTGACTGTTGTAACATTTAAAAACTGTTAATGTGCTTCAATGCACATCAATAATTGCCATTGGAAAAAAAATGCCAATAAATCCTGACAGGTATCTTGAAGTTATGTGTTTCCCATAAAACACTTCTGACCTCTGAAAGATTCATTGTGATTTAAGGTAGGTCTGTTGAAGTTCATCCTAAACAGATGACTCAAAATTAAGATACAAAAAATTTTAAGGTAATCAAATTGTTCCTGTGAAGAACCTGTGAAAAAAAAAGAGATTATTTGAATTGCAGATAGCAGACTCCAACTAAAGTTAATCAGATCTGTTCAGCCCAGAGTGGCTAAAGAGAGTATTTGACATGATGTGTGTGTGGGAAGGTGTGTTTGTTTACCTGCAAATTTAAAGTTTCTAGGTCTGTAGTCTAGTAGTATTCACCATCCAACCTTGACAGAAAAAATTAAATAGTCTAATTTAATACCTGGACTCACCATACTCTTACTTGGAATCAACTCAATTTTATAAATAGGTAATTTGGAAGATCACACTTTAGTACTGAATAAAAAAAAGATGATGGGAAAAAATAATTTGAAAGTGCTAGAAGGACAACTTTTGAAGGCTGCTCAGTCTCTCTTCTGGAAAATACAAAAAAGAACAAAGAACCACAGAACTGTAAATCTATCTCCCCTTCTTCAAGTGCACAAGTGCCACCTGAACTAAAAGAGAACTGATGTCAGTGGGACATTAATCTTACCTGACTTGAAACACCTGACCATATGGCTGAGCTAGGTACAACTAACTTCACAGGCTATGAAGGAAGCGTGCCTCTCATGAACACAAGTCATTGTCTTATTTATCTGTCTTAAAATTTAATACAACACAGGCCTAAAACATTTTAAGAGAGAAAGTAAGATGTTAAATCTGTACTCTGCTTAGCCACTACAGCATTTCCTCTCAAAGTATGAGTCGCCTTGGTTTGGGCCATCACTCTCCCTAATGGGCAGGGCTTCGTGGCCACATCTTAAAACAAATGGGTCGATGTTTGTTCTCTAAAACCCAGTTCAAGAGGCACAGCAGAGCTCCTGTCTGTAAGGCTTTACTAGCCCTTTCCCCTAAATGAAATTCAGCCCAAACCAGAATGACTCCATCCAGACTGGCTGTGGGTACTATTTTGCAAGCTATTATGCAAATTATGACAATCAACTGACCTGTATTATTATAAGTTGTTATGTGCTAAAAACACACCAGGAAACATGCTAGTGATCAACAGTATAAGCAGCTTCAGTCTATAACTTGTTCCACAACTCATTAGCAACAGTTTATATTGCTTATGTTCTCATTATATCCATTGTGTTGGACAAGAACATAATTTCAATCCACCAGTAACACTTTTTTTTATTATTATTACATTAAATATTTCCGTGTATTCAGGAGAAATCTATGTTTTAAAAGAGACTGAAGGCAATATTTATATCTGACCAGCTTCAGCCCTCTAGCTGAAAATAAATACAGATTCTTCCTTCTAATTAAAGAATAGAGTTTAATTCTGAATGAACACTATGAATGAATTCACTCATATTTAATTTGACACAAGTTAATGATAAGATCTAAAACAGCATAGCATGGATTACCTGCATTTCAGATCAGCTCTTAAAAGAATGTAGCTTGGTCATTGTTACAATTTGCAAATTGGTACTTAATTGTAAGTTCTCATACTTCCATGTTGTTCAATCCTGTTTAATTCTGCAATTTATTCGTATGAACAACTTTTTGCAATGAGTTACAATCTAGTTTTATGTCTTTGAGAACTTTTCCATGATTCTCTGACTCCATTTTCGTTCAAGATCTGTAGGTGCGAATCTTTCTTAAGTTCATTAAACACCTGTACTGAAAAGGGTTGGAACGTTGCAATTGGCTCTTATTACTAGAACAACTACATGAAATCAGGATTTGGATTTTGTGGACTTAATCTGTCTCTAGCATATACAAATTTAAGCCAAATTTGGAAATATAAGAACATTATGAGAGAAGTACCAAATGTAAAAGACAAACCATGCTGCTTAGTTTAGCTCTCTAATACGCAACAGTATAGAAGAAACTGTAGACTTAACTTGCACAATTAGAGTTTCTATTAGAAATCCTGCTGTTCAGGAAAAAAATCCAAAATAATCCATAACAATCAGCAAACCCCCCCATCCCCTAACAAAAAACCAAAAAAATCCAGCCCAAAAACAACACACAATGAAGAAAAATAAAGAGGACAACCTTGGCTACCTGCCTGAATAAATACACAAGAGGTAGAGGAAGTCTTCAGTAATACCTACATATAATTTGGAAAACCTGTCGACTTTAAACAGTGAAAAATCCAATAAACAATGATTAAACACTTGACAGTGTCAACTACTGTGCATGAGAGCCTAAAAGCAGGGGAAGAATATGGAGCTGAACAAGTAAATCAAAAGTTTCTGAATTTCTAGATATATAGATAATATAGATATAAGTTTAGATTTATTTTTCTATTTTCTATTGATTCATTTTACTATATCAAATTATCGTGCAAAATTAAGGGAAACAATATTTTGGAATCTCTTTTTCAGAAACATTCAGGTATTATTGCAAATCCATAAGACTTCAAGCCCAGAATGTATCTGTAGCATAGGCCATTTCTCTAGATGAAAATTTTACTTTATTTTTTATTCACTCTTCTAGGATAGCAACCTTCTTGACAACATGCTGTTTTTGTCAGGTTAGTCATGGCTCATTGAAATGAAGTTCACTGAGAAGTTCAGAGGTCATTGAAGAGCAGAGAGTTAACTATGCATTTTTTTAACAGAACTGATTCTGAATGAAAGTAAAATTCAAATCAGCTTTACAAGTATACTCAGAGACACACAGGCATCAGCTTGTATTTTATGTGGCTTTACAAGAAACGTAACTATGGTCATAAGTCATACTTAAAAAATAAGTTAAAAACTGTAATAAAAATGGCCAATTTTACTATTCTACATTATCTAGTTCCCTTGTAGGGTATACCTTTTGGAGTACACCACTGTTTTTTCTACTTAGAACAATAAACAATGAAAACATTTTAATATTTACCTTTTTTAATCTGTCTGCAAACAACAGTGTGAATGTACTATTCCCATTACAAATCAGAGCTAAACTAGTATATTCTTATAGCACAAAACCTGCAGAATCCAGTAACACTCACAGCATTCATAGTCAGAGGCGCATCAGAATGAAGAGAAAGTGTGATTAGATATCTCTGAAAACAGTTTGTACAGTGCATAGTGTCTTACTGAGAGAGTGCACTGAGATTTTAATGTCTGACATGACACAAAATGAAATTTCCCAGTAATTCATAGGA
The DNA here is from genome assembly GCF_000738735.6 of Corvus cornix cornix. Classification (NCBI taxonomy): domain Eukaryota; kingdom Metazoa; phylum Chordata; class Aves; order Passeriformes; family Corvidae; genus Corvus; species Corvus cornix. The sequence goes on along the minus strand of NC_047057.1, from coordinate 8,753,024 downwards.
GCAGAACACTTAGCATCAACAGGGAACACGACAAAGAAACTACCAGATTCTAGGGAGAGATTAATGTTTAGCATCTCCTTTGTTACTACTCAGACAAGTTAAGGTTTTTGGGTTTTTTTTACCCCTGTAGAAAGTGACTGACAGAAGCATGATTTCACTGGTTTAGCCATCTGCTGATATGCTTTTAATGAAGCTTGAAAGAGTAATTCACACATATTTCTTGCTGTTAAAATAGGGTCAGAGAAAATCACTTCAGATTATAGAAATTTCTTGCTCACTTCTGCAAGAGGTAAATTAAATCTAAGGTTTCTTTGAGGTACACCAGAACTGGAATCACTGGCCTATTCATGGAGATTCACAGGGCTTGAGTCCCTCTGTGACATGTTCCCACCTGAATCATTTGTTGTATCATAAAATGTTTGCCCATTGACATGGACGCTATTTTAAATGGGTAAAAAAAGGAATATGATAAATATATGTCTAGTTCCTATGGTCTGAAAGAGACAAACTGTCTGTGCGATACATTTTTAATAAATAATTCTGTCATCACTTGCTCTAAATGATCAACAAATGACTACATACTAATGCAGCCTTAGATATCAAAGAGCTACATTTATATTTTTGAATGTAAATAGAATTTTTATCTCATTTCTACAATGTTAATTATATATGAAAATTATAATCCTAAAAAGAAAAAAATAAATTAATCCACCCCAGACTTCATGGCGATTTTGCTTGAATCAGGTAGAGATTAAACATGAAACTGTCTTTTCTAAAGCATTCCAGAATCTCTGACCTGGGAATGTTTTGTAAAAGTCTAGAGATTAAGGTAGTAAAGGCTTCTTTTCAAAGGCCCTATTTCAAATGAATCTTTCTCCATGTCATGTCTAAAGTGTGAAATTTTTCTTTCCTATGGAGTAGTTTTTATAATTACTGCCCAACTGTAATCTTACTTTCTTGTTTAGCCAGCATTCAAAAAATATTAATTCACTTCCACTCTAGAAAACTTATATGATGTTTATTTAAGCATTTAATTTAATTCAGGAACATTTCCATTAAAGATAAATTCTTCAGACAGTCTCTCACTGACATGCATAGAAAGAAGGAGGAAGAAAACAGTGAGAGAAGAAGATAAGTGCACTAAGAACTTCCATTTCCAGAAGGCTGTTATGAAAGGCACTGATTAATCTTGCATGTCTGAAGTAACAGCCAATGTGCAAAGAAATGACTACTTAACACTGATAGAAACTGTCAACCAACAGAACACTTAAGGAATATTTTTGTGGTGCTCAAAGATTAACTGACAAACTGCTGCATAGGAATGGGAAATGTGCATGTTCATGTAAAGAAATAGCTTATTTTTGTGTTGAAATATTTTTTTGAGTGATTATTTTCGAGGAAAATACTTTGAAATAAATAATGATAATGTAATTTTTTCATATTGCCAGAATGCGAAAAAGCCACAAACGTAGAAGTGCAAGACACCACCATCTACTGAGAAGTCTTTTCACTTAAAAACATGCATTAACACTCCAAAATACAAAAAAAGGAGCTGGAAGATATGAGCCAGTATCTACATAAGACCTGTGCCTTCTGTATTGCAAATAAGCAAGCAAAGAATGATACTCCAACATGCTTGGAATTAGGTACTTATGTTTCATCACCTCGATCCTAGTCTAGAGTTCTGAGTCCACCTTATCAAGAGCTCACACTAAAGTGTATTCTTACTGGTATCTCTCTAGGATACCTAATTCCCTCTCCAGGCTCCATCAGGGGGTTTGACTGGATCTTCACTTACTCTCAAGGGAGGCTGGATACCTATTTGTAGTCAACTAAATTTAGAGATAGTAATCTTTATCTGAATCCCACCCAGTCTGAAAAGCCACAGCGAGAACCAGGAACAGAATGAGAAAACTCAAAATTTGATCCAAAATCCTTGCCATTTCTTCATTGAACTTTGTATTAAAAATGCACAGCTAGTATAGTACAGCCCGTGACTTCAAATTCTTTTTAAGATATTAAATTAAAATCATAATAATGCTGAGTTAAAAGGCTCAAATATAATTAAAAATAAGAACAAAGACACCCCAGAAATGATCCTACAAACGATGACAGAAAATAAGTGAATAGAAAATCAGATCTAAAATGCAATCTCACAGGTCTTATTATTCTTTGGTGCAAAAAGCAGTTACATTTCCAGTTCAACTTCTGTTTATGAAGCAGTAGTGAAAAAACTTGTTAGAAACATCCTAAGTTATAGGAGAAAACTCCTGTAAGTATTTATATACAAGGATTCACACACATCAGTGAACACAATCGTGTTATGGTGCTTAACAAAGAAGTTCTCACTAGATAAGCTCATGTAACTACCAGCACGCACACTTTCAGCCCATTGCATTACAAATTAAAACACAATAGTTCCTTGTCATTACACTACTTCTACCAATGTTTAGAGCATTTTAATACAAAGTAAGCTGAGAATATCATTATAAGCAATCAAGTTACTGTGTGCTGAACTTAGATTCCAATGTAGCCAAGCCACATGACTAAATGTTCATTCCCATTCTGACTGAACTTTAAAACATGTCAGTCATACTTGTGGTCATAGTTCTAACATTTAAAGTTGTCTTATCATGAGTTAATGCTGCTATGATGACATAAGCCAACTCACTAAAATGTCATACTAATTTCTTTGCAGTCATTTAAGACTGGAGATTCAATATGGAATCAGAAATGTTCAAGTTGAAAAATACCTTTGAAGTCATAGAATCCAACTGTTAAACAAGCCACCACTAAACTATGTCCTCAATTGTCACATCTAAACATCTTTTAAATACCTCCAGGCATGTTGACTCCAACACTTCCCTGGACAGCCTGTTCCAAAGCACAACATCCCTTTTGGTGAAGGAATTTTTCCTGACACCCAATCTAAACCTTCCCTAGTGCAACTTGAGGCTGTTCCTTGTCATTCCATCACTTGTCACTTGGGAGAAGAGACCAATCCCCATCTCATTTAAACTCCTTTCAGGGAGTTGTAGAGAGTGATAAGGTCCCTCCTGAGCCTCCTTTTCTCCAGGCTAAACACCCCCAGCTCCCTCAGCTGCTCCTCATTAGAGTTTTGCTCCAGACCCTTCCCCAGCTCTGTTCCCTTCTCTGAACTCTCTCCAGCACCTCAACGTCTTTCTTGTAGTGACGGGCCTAGAACTGCCCTGGTCCTGCTGGCCACACTATTGCTGATACAGCCTTCTTGGCCACCAGGGCACACACTGGCTTCAGACAGCTCTCAACCAGCATCCCCAAGTCTTTTTCCACCAGGCCACTTTGCAGCCACTCATCCCCAAGCCTGGAATATTGCATGGAGTTGTTGTCACCCAAGGACAGGACCCAGCACTTCACTTGTGAAACCTCATATCACTGATGCTAGCCCACTGATCCAGCTTTTTCAGATCCCTCCAGAGCCTTTCTACCCTCCAGCATATGAACATTCCCACCCAACTCATCTGTGAGTTTACTGAGGGTGCTCTAATTGAGTAGGGTGGGTACTTGATTATATGGATAGGTACCACAGCTCAGCTGATCTTTGATTTCTCAAGCTGCTACAATTCAACTCACATTTGATCATATATTTGAGCACTTTTAGAACTTACTCTAAAATAACTTAATCAGTTACCAAGTAATTAGTTTGAACAAACTGATCAAGTAAAGGAATTGGCCAAGAAAAAAACTAAAATCAAATATGAGAAATATGGGATAATGCAACAAAAACACTGTTCTGTGATGAAATTATAATCAAACAACTGCATGCTGATGATCTGTAGCAACAAGACTTAGTTATCAAGCTCCTTGAGGTACATACGTCTTAATGAACATAGCTACTGAGCCTAGGTGACTCAGGATCAATACAAACTTTCTTGAACCAATAGACTTACTGGCTGACATTCTGAGTCATAAAACTGTTTTAAAAACAACAGCAAGGTGATTCTGTATTTGGAAAAGGAGGTGATCTCATGAAATATATCTGTTGCAATTAAATTTTTTCAACATACACAAGCAAGAGAGAGGTCCATTTTGTACTTACACAGGGCTTTTATTTGGCATTTCAGCATCAACAGATGTCATGAGGTGAGGAAGCATGTGGCATCAGTGTGGCAATCCTACCTCAGAGCAGAGATAGCCTGCAGAAGAGCTTTTGTAAATGTCTAAATCCACACTCCCTCGGCACCTCTTACCTAGTGTAATGGTCTGACCAACTTCTAAGTAGGAATAGTGCCATGGTAACAGATGGATAAAAGTGTAGGCAGCAATAGGAGCATGTACCAGCATCCAGCACATTCACTGAGACTTGGAAAACCTAGCCAGGAATGACTCAAGTGACTGAAATAAAAGTCTATGGTCAGAATGGTTTGCCAATGGCAATTCATCTCTAGCCTCAGTTAACATTTCAAAGTACATACATTCTGCCCTTTCTAAGTTAGGGATAACACAGCAGGAAAATAGGTTCTACAGTAAATATAAATCATGTTTTCAGTCTTATCTGACATGAGGGTGTTGTATTCTGCTAGCAGATCTGGACTATTGCTGTAGCTACCTCACACAAGACTGGGACAGCCTTGGAGATCTTTATTTACAAGACTCCTTACGGCGAGTAGTGCTGTTTTATCAGCACTTTAGTCATCATAGTAATTGCTGAGCTTGCCCCTACTGTGCTGCAGATGAGGAAGGAAGGTTGCTATTTTCAGAATTCTCTGAAGAGGTATTTGTGCCGTTTGACAAAGTGGTTTTCCACCCCATTATGTAAAGGCTTTTCAGACTAGCAGGAGGAAGCCTCTAATAGCTCTTGTGAGACACAACTGGCTGGTTTATCAATAGGGTAAAGGGTTTTCTACTCCGATTTTCACAGTCTGGTTACAGGAAACTGCTACAGGAAATGTTCCTGACTCTTGAATCCAAGGTTTCAACATTAAATCGAACAGGACCGTATCCAGACAAAGATCAATCGATTAAGCCAAAAAGAACCCAAGCAAAAGAAACCTCTTCAGCAGTATCAGCTCAGAGGGCAGGCAGCTGTGTGGTTATCTCTGCACAGGGAAAGTGCTTGCTTTTTTCCTGCCAAATGCAGATCACTATTCCATTATATGAAGGAGACCAGGAAGCTGGTCTACTTCCATAGTTATCAGTCTGACAGCATTATATGAAAAAGCAGAATGAATTCTGCCTTTAAAATAAGACTCACAGAAATTAAATTTGTGTTTACCTCAGCATACAGTGCAGCTGAAATTCCATTTCTAATAAACCTTAACCAGAACTCTACAACAAAATAAAATGGAGAGGAATGGGACAGAGGAAGGAAGAGCAAAAGAGTTATGAAAACCCTTGTACCAAGTAATGTTCTCAAAAAGCATACAGGACTTTTATTAAACAAACTTGCCTTCCAGAAAGCTTCTATGCTACAGTACAGACTCACCAATTCTTGTAACAATAAAGATATGACACATGACATGATACAACCAAATAACGTTTTAGTATCAAGTCTAAAATGCCCTCCTGCAAACCTGAAAAAAGCTCCTGTCTTCTAGTACTTGAAAAAAAAAAAATATATATATATAGCTCCTGTCTGTTGTTACTTAAATGAGAGACTTCATTTAAAAGAGACTGTAATACCTTCTATGATCTAAAGCTAGCTTCACTGACGTGGGCTATTACATATATAAAATAAATACAACGTATACATGGTATTTATTATCTATACTTGGATATCTGTTTTTTTCAAAATAATATTACCATCATGGTTTTGGTGCTTTTCCAAGGGTTAGACTGATTTAATTTGAAGAAGAATATAATATTGATGATGCATGTGTTAGGTTAACAGTTGGACTTCATCTTAAGAGTCTTTTCCAACCTAAATAATTCTGTGATTCTACAATATTTTCCCATATAAAATTAATCATCACATTAAGTTATATTACTTAAGAATATTATAATTCAGAGCCCCTAAGGAGCACTACCACTATCTGTGAAGTATCATTATAAGTGAACACATCATTTTAGAGACATGGACACTCAACACTAGGTGATAAATCAGGTGATAAACCACATATCAAGCCTCACAGCTTTCTCGAAAAGCAACTTATTTACTACAGATTGGAAAAGAGAGAGACTCGGACCAGAGGGAGTACCTGTGTGAAAATTAAGAATGCCTCTGCTTTTCAGGGCATTTCACAGAATCACAGAATATTCTCATTTGGAAGGGACCCAGCTCTTAAGTGATCCCATACAGGGATCAAACCCACAACCTTACATCGAAAATTCAGGTTGATTTAACAGAAATTCCTTTATTCTATGGAAACTTTTACAGAGTTTAGATTCACCAAGCATGTCTGCTTTGGACAGCAGTTTGCAATGTTTAGGTATTTTGCCTGTGTCTGCAGGGTAATAGCCCCCACCAAGCATTACAAGCCCATCTGTTAGCTGAAAGACTGCTGTGAAATCCAGTCCTCACATCAGGGTACATACAAAGGATGATTTTGCAGGGAAGGACTGCAACAAGGTTGTGTGGCATGCAGGGCTCTGGGTCCCAAGACAGCTGCTAGTGCAGTGAAACACATGAAGGCATGTCTGGAGTTTCTTATAATGCTGAGCTGTTTACGAAAAAGTATTCTGTTACTTAAATAAAGCAATACACTGGTAAGATCAACACAGTCTTGAAATGCTCCTTTCTTTCTAGTGATTACAGCATAGAGTAGAAAATTCAAATCCAAGCACACTTGTTTTGAGTACAATATGTTGGCCTAATGCCAATAAGAAAAAACCTTCTCAAATTTTGGCATTGTTTCACTTTCCTAACTCCTGGACTCCTCCCTAGATGCTTAATCTGATAATGGCTCAGTAAATGCTTTCTTCCATTCACCTTATGACAGCTTCAGAAAGCTAGTGCCTGTGTCCTGAAGGGATCCCAAATGATGCTCTGAGAACACAGAAAATTACTAATCTCTGTATTTAGGTTCAGGCAGTTTTTGACGTGCAAAGGCAAGCAGCGCAGCAAGTACCTTTATGTGCTCTGCAATATGTCATAGGACACACTCTATGAGAGAGATCTAGTCATATGTGGCATGATTAGTAAGTCTCTCTCCTAAGGAACTTTTTTTTAATTCTCCAGATTCTGGGACACAGATGACGTTGATGCATTAAAACAAAATGCATTTGATTCTTAAGTATCCATTAAAAGTCTTGAGGCAGGCATAGTTATGCCATCAGTAGGAAACAACTTGAAAATTTTGATTCATATGTTCTAGACACTTGATTACTCACTGACCACCTTGTCACAGTCACAGGATCATGCGAGATGGAAGATCACCTAGCCCAGACATTTATCATTCATACTCTTCACAGAGCTTCAGCCCACACAAAGGTGAGACACTTGGCCAGTAGACAATAAAACAAACATCATGCTGGCCTTTGCTGTCCCATGAGTCCAAAACCTACAGCCTTTCACAGGTAATGGCAAAACCAGTATTTGCTGGGTCATAAGGCATAGCTCTCTCCCGCTTCAGTTCTGAAATGATCATAGATGTAATCATTTGGGAATTGAAAGAAAAATTGCTCTAACATTTATTCTATTCAACTAAAAAACTTTTTAAAGGTCTCTCATTGCTCCGTTTTTTAGTAACTCAGTAACCTCCCAAGGATGCATAGGACAAAGCATGTCTCCATGCTGGATCTGTGAAGAGATGGAGGGAGACAGAGAGCTCTGGAGTGACCAAATATGGGTGTTCAATACTATCACAAATAGTGGGTTGTAAAGGTTTCCGTTTTGAATGCAAAAATGGGCTGGCCCAGATTGTAGTCTCTCTCTTCTTCCTATACATGGCACTGATAGGACTTAAAGGCATTTCTTGAGCCAAGAGAGAAGTTGTAGGTTTTGACTTCTATCCTTATGCATTGAATGTAGATTATTTATGCAGCTGAAGTTGAGTCCTACTGTTTACTGTGCCCTTCTGTCTACATCCCTTTACATGACCCTTTACATGACATCGGTCAATACCGAAATGCCAGCAGAGCTCTACCACGGGCCCTTAAGATCACAAGAAAATCTACTCTGTGACACGCTACCCATTCCAAGCTACAGAGCAGGGACACTAACTAATACTCCTCACCACACATTCACCTCCTGCTTTCCAATTTGTGAAGAACAACCCTCCCAGGGTCATCACAATCCCCTTTCACTGTCACACAACCTGCTCTGGGAATGTAGCGCATGTGTCAAGCTCTAACTTCAATCATCCTTTCACAGATGTCTCTCAGTAAGGTGAAGCTAAATGGTTGAGATGCTTTAATAATCAAAGCTAGGATATAAATAAACCCAAGTATCAGCACATTCTCTAGTTCATTTGCAGCAGTATAATAAACATATGCATAACCTCTGAAGTCTTGTACTAGATGCCTCAGGAATGCAGCAAGCATTACTTTTGATTTAAATCAGCCATGTTACAAACACAGGTTTTGGAGGGAGGAAAACATGCCAAATTTGGGGAAAAGGGAGTGATTGGGATTTTTCCCACAAGAACTCCCTACTTAATTTTAAAATAACGACTGCCATTAGATGTGAATACATGCTAATCCTTAGCCGAAAGAAAAAGGAAAAAACTTTCATTATCTGTGATGATACAAGATATTTTTTATTGATTTTTTCATATATTTATAAGCTATTGCTTAGCTTTTCAATATTCATTGCCTCCAATGTTCCCACCAGAATGGATATAGACATGAAGTTCAATGTTCCTGTGAGAATTTTTCAGGAAGGATCACCTTCTGTGCATGGAAAAAAGGAGAAAATTGGATAAATTAAATAAATGGCTATGAGACTGAAGATCACTGGAATAGATCATTATATTATTTTTTCCATATTAGGAGAAAAAAGAACACACACACAAAAAAAAGATAACTATGATATGAAAAAAAGAAATAATAAGTTCAACAACACCCAGTATCAGATCATCTTATTAACTTGAAAAGATAAGTTTGAAGAAACTCAGTAGAATGTGTGGTTGTACTGCCTACAAACCACTTGGTTACAGATGACAATTGTAATAAAGCAAGAAACTATAGTATCGTAAAATAATAATTTCTGTTGGGAAAGACCTTTTAAGATCATGAAGTCCGACTATTAATCTAGCAAAAGTGGCAAGTCATCGGGAGACCTCTAAATTTTGATTGGCTTATATTAGGTTCTTTCCTGACAGCAGATGGAATTAAGATCACTTTGCTGCTGTGACTTTGATTTGCTCTTAAGAGGCAATTTCTGTATCCTTAAATTTAGCCTTCTGTACACTGAAGCATATGCTACACTGCCCACAAGACATAATTAATCTAAAATACACACAGCTCCTAATCAGCGCTCACTTAGTCTTTCACTAGACAGAAATCATTATTGGATATTACATACAATTTTGAGAAAAATACTGCTTCCGAAGAGGGCCAGATGTTCTTTTCTACAGCTACTGCTCCAGTTTCACTGCATACAAATACCATAAACTCCCAAGGAAACACTTTAAAATGCAGTAAGAAAGGGCTAGAAAAATACATACGGTATATATGTCAGAGGTCAATGGAAAAGATAAACATTCCCTTGTGACCTCCTCTGGACTGTGCAATAAATTTACTTCTGCTTCATCTAAAAGCAAGAAAAAAAAAGTATATATCCTGACACACACAGCCCCCTCTTTTCTTGTGCTAAGAACACAAGGCAAAATTCCAAGAAATCAGCACTCTTCCTCATGTTTTCCATATGTAGGAGCATTACCTAGAAGTGCTATGGCAGAACAGCCATATGTGTTACTGCATGTAGACCAGAGTGGAAAAAAGAAAAGGCCATAGTTTTTGCTGGATTCTTTCCAGGTTAATAAATCTCTGTATAGACATAGAAACACATACATATACTTACGTATACATGAATCAGCACCAACACATAGCTCTATGATTTCTTAGCCACAATAGGGAATACAATTATTCTTGCACATATTGCTTGAATCACAACAGCCTGAGGACAATTTGCCTTTGTAGATAAGCAAATGTAAACGAGGGGAAGCACTTCTTGAACTATTAGTTTTCACAAAGAATTTCCCCAACTGGTTCCCATAATAGGAAGCCCTCTCAATTCTTTTGAGATTTCTGTGGCCTTGTCAGAGCTGAAACTGCCCCCATGTTCAGCAGTTACTAAGGTCTGAGATTTTATTTCATTTTAAAGAAGAAAGTGATAAAGGCCTGAATATGACTTGTACTATTTTTCACACCTGCGTAAATCTGTTTGAGTTTTGTCTTTCATTCTACAGTATGTAACATGACAAGGGAGATGGAACAAAGAAATGAGTTGGGTTTCTATCACAGTCTAAATCAAGATACTTGACTGGATTGCAAACTAGCTGTTCATATTCTGAAACTGTGATGCTTTGTGGTTTCCTGTTTATTTCAAATAATTTGCTGTAAAATTTATTGTCTCTAGTTAAATTTTATTTCAGTGCATTTATCAGATGTATTCAGTTAAAATGCATTAGAATGCTACACTATTCAGTGCTGGTATCTTTTCATATTTTGGCTCAAAATTTGCAGACAGATGTGTAATCTATAGTGGATGCACCCATAATCTTTACCAGTGAAGTGGTTTACAGCAGTTCTGAAACCCCTGAATTTAACATTTTGCACTGGTTCTGCTATTCCTACAATTTTTATTCTAATGACCCTGAACTTTTGACATCTAATGCTGACAATATTCAGCCATTGCCTGCAGCTTATCCCACACAAAATTTAATTTTCCCTCTCTGCCACAAACTCTCCCTGTTAACGCCTTTTTAGTAATTCTAAACTATATTGACATCTTAGCTCTAAATCAAACTCATAACCTGGTCACTGTCATCAACTCAGAGCTAAATCTTTAAATTCAAATCATGCTTCACAGAAAGAGTATCCTCTACAACTACCCTTTCAGGCAGGATGCAAAACCCTTTGAGCCTAATCCCACCCCTTATGCATAAAAAAGTTCCTTAAAAAAGATTTCTAAAATATTTAGGTAACGAAATTTGATAACCTTCCAAACTTTATTTTCCCTCTATTTGAGTATCTTTGCAATGAGTGAAAAATTTCCCTAAATACAGAAAATGTACTGGGTCTCTTACTATCCTTTCCCATATCAATAGATGGATTTCTGCAGAATGGTCTTCCATAGTTTGGATGACAGTTCTCATATCTCCCTACAATCTTCTGTATTTTTGAGCAATGAAGCCTAATTGTTGTTTTTTTTTTTCCACAGGCCATTCTTGTTATTCACAACAGCACTGTCTTTCAATAGTCTATACCATTCCTAAAGCAGATTTTCTCAAAAGAGGGACACACAATTCTAGCTGAGATCCTAATAGCAGTGAATGCACATGAAATAACAGCCTTCTTATAAAGTGTCTGTTAATCTAGGAAAGAGATTTGTCTCCTTTGAAACCATATTGTACTGTTAATTTACATGGAACTCATGTACATTATAGCCTCAGATACCATTCTCCCTTATTGATGCAGGGGTTTTTTGTTCATGTATTTGTGATATTTCTTCCTACTAAAAGTAGAGTTTTGTTCTTGTCTTTATTAGATTTATCTTATTGGTTTTAGACAGCCCATTTTCATCTGTATTAGGAATTCTTATTACGCTCTTCACAGTATTTGCAACTCTTCTTAGCCTTACTTCATCTTCAGTTTCATACCTGTCCCCTCTGTATCAATGTCAGTATGGAAAATACTGGGATCCACTGAAAGTATCCCAGGCTATGAATTATGCTGCTGCTTCTTCAGTCCTGTGGGATTTTCCCTGTCCTCTGCAGAGTCTCACAATAGTCACGTATAGGTCAAAGATTATTTTGGATGGATCTTTAAGTACTCCCATCAGATGCTTCACCATGACCAACTAAATGGAAATATTCATATTTTCCTAATTGTCTCTAACCTAGTCCAGGCTTATTCATACTGAAAATTAGTGTGTTTGTATTGCTGTGTGCTTTTTGGATTTTTTTTTTTTTTAATTAACATGATTAAGCCTCTGGTTGACACACTTGTAGAAGGGACAAAGAGAATTAATATGCCACAGATTGCTCAATATATGTCAGACAACAGTGAAAGAATGTTTAAGCCATTAAAAACCAGTGAAACCTAAAATACTTTGATCACAAAGGTCTGCAATTCTGTGTCACTCTATTTCTGTGATTTCCATGAAGACTGACGGCTCTTTATTCCCCTCTCCTTCCCCAAAAGAACACATAATTATAAGCCTCTTCATCGTGGTCTCTGGTTTCACCTGTACTTTTCTGGCAAAAATACCAGCACAAAAAGCCTCTGCCTTCTTGTCCAGTTACTCAAAATTTTCTGAAAACAGATGTGAACTTGACTAAGGAACTAATATGGCAAAAATCAAATATTTCTCAGGCTTAACTTTTATTAGGATTAAGGGAACTTTCTCATCTTGTGTTCACACAAATAGTTGGACAGTACATTCAAAGAGTGGATATGGGACAGGAATGAGCAAGAGGGAACAAATGCCACTTAAATCACTGTAAATAACTCGTCATTGGATACAAACCCCTTCCTTTGCTTAGCAGTTCAGTACTCAAAACAGGACATTTAAAAAAATCGGACTCGATTATGCCAGGCTTCCTTCTGAGACAGTGGAGACAAACAGGCATTTCTAGGTCACCATTTTTATGTGTGGAAAAGAGGCATACATAGAGGGTCTACTAAATATATCTTTAAAAGTACCTATTTCTTTCCATTTATATCCTGATTCACTTGATAAAAAGTGGTTTTGCAGCAGGCATGTTCATGGGAGTGTCTCCACTAGCAAAGGCACTTTGTGATTCTACCAACAACCTTAAACCAACGTGATACTCATACACATGTAGTTCTAGAACTTTCCTAAGTTTACACATTTTTCTTCATCTTTTTGGGGTTTTTAACTTTTGTCTGAAGTTGTGTACTACTAAAACCTTCTTTGCTTTTTCAGTCATTGGATAAATTATTTCAAAACCTCACTAATTTATTCCATTATTCAGTTATTAACAGTGCTTTAACTGAACAATTTACTATTTATATAATCAAATTTGTGCCAAACTACTGCATATAAACATAAGGCATTTAAGATAATTAAATTCCAAGCATTCAGTATGGTCCAGTTCATTGGCCTCAGTGACTATTCAACTAATAGATTTCAGTGCATATGAATTTAAAAAAAAAATTCATAGTTAAATCAGAGAACAGAGCACTGATTTTCAAATCTGCAATTATTTCAAAAGTCTTTTCCTACCTACAGAACAAATTCCGACTTTTCAGGATTATACCCTAGCCCACAGACAGAATAAAATACAATGGCCTTTCCACCCCCCATCAATAAATTATTATTCATGTTTTTATCAATAAGAAAATCCTGTAGTTGCAATTCTTGGAAGTCTTAGAAAATAGAAATGTAGCAACAAGCACAGCTAGCAAAAAATTAAAATCAGTTAATTAGTGTCGTCCAAAAATCTAAATTTCCTGCAATGAAATTTTAAACTACACTGCTTTAATTAGGAATAGGAAAAAAATATTTTTCCAAGTTAACTTATTTCTGTCCACATAAGTGTATTTCATTTCATATTACTTTTTCAGTCAAAGCCTGACTGATTTAGGAAGAGCTGAGCATGAACATTTCAGTATCATCATGCTTGCAATGATATTCCGTCTCTTTGTCCCATATGGTGGAAACTGATATGTGTAATTCTTCATACAACATAAAATTTTTATTATTTTTATTCTGTTATGTCAACAGCTTTATTTTTAGTTTAACTTGCCACTGAGTTGTCACATTTAATCTAATGCAGTCTCCTGGGTGCATTCTAATTTATTCAGATGCCTCCTTCCTAACCTTGATGAGCTGGTCTCACGGGATGGCCTTCCTTCATAATGCCAGTGCTTACCACAGCTTCTCCTGAAATCCTGCTCCATGTACCTTATAGGAAATACATTCCAAGGGGAGATCATCATATAGAGCTAATTTTTAAACTATTAGGGAACTTCTTTGACAAGGCTGAATGAAACCTGAGAATAAAAGGAAAGCACTAATAATCTCAATACCAAAATGAGATAGGATTTGGGGACTAAGCCATCTTTGTCTCTGGTTTTTCTAGTTCATACTAATGATTGTGTGAGTTTCAGGTTTTACAATACATTTACTCCTTGACACAAATAGTATCTATATAAACTTCCCTCATCCATCCCAGTATACCTCACTATGAAAAGTACCCAAGAAGTCTGAGCTCCTCCTCTCTTTCCTCTAAGAATTTCAACACAGAATAACTACAGCATCACACAAAATTGATTAATCAGTTTTCAGTGTTATTCTTGTACTACATACTTAAATTACTTTTCCATGTAGTGTATATACTTTTCTATGTTCAGTACTTTATGTACCAGTTTGTCACATATAAGATATAGCACAGCATGTTGCTTTGAGTAAAATGCATAGTAGAGAGGAGATTAATAAATTTGTTACATAGATGTCTAGGCTGTTTAGGTTCTTTTTTACAACTACCTGTTGGAATGGTGTACACTTTATGTCCAAAACAACACTCACACCCATAAAAATCAAGGTTTTTCTGGTTATTCTTAATGCATCTAATGAAAGAAGAGGAATTTTCCAGAATCCAATAAATAGAAATAAATTACATTCTTTTTCACTAATTCATCATGTTTTCCTATGGGGAAGAAAAGGGTGAACTTTATGAATCTGAGCCTTAGACTCAGTGTTTCTAGTTTCACGGTGGAAAATGACATGTGAGTTACCTAGGTATCATTAATATATTTTATCTATCCTAATCTCATTGAAACACACCTATTCAATGCCTTAAATACTTTCAGAAACAGAAGCTGGAATAAACTTTATTTCCCCTTGGGATAAGTAGTAGAAAAATATATGAAAGCAACATGCATTAAAGCAGAAGGGTTTGAGTTATATTGTGTGAATACATTATCGCCAGAAAAGGATTAAGGAAAACAAACAGGAACAAGAAAACACATTTGCATTTTGTATTTATGTGCTTATGAAAACTGCAGGAACTCACAGGTAGCAACTAATTGGAATGCAACATGATGTTTTCATAAACTACAATCAGAATAAATAGAATTTATAAAGCAGCAACCTCCCTGTGCCATTTTATTAAGGATAATTTTCTCTTTGGTGATAAAGCCTGGACTAAGACTGGTAGATCAAGGGTCCCTTTTCAGTGAAGGAACTTGCTGAATGTTTGCAAAGCCTCATCACGATTTTTCAAAATTTTATGAATGGAACAGATATGTCAAATGTGTTTAAATTCCCCATAATGAAATAGACACAAGATTTGTTGCTAACTCTAAGCACTTCCAGACCTCTGTGAGGGAAAGGCAAAAAACAACAGCATCTATGAAGAAGATCAGGAGTAAATACAGATAAACAGGGTCCAATTAAAGAGAAAACAAAACATTAATATGTATTTTAGGAAAGCTTTTGCATTTGCATTCATAAAAACTACTGCAGAGAAACAAAACCATATTTCTTAAATTACTAAAAAGATATGAAATAATATACAAATTTTGGAATCCAAGTTTAAAGTGGTATAAATAAAAGCTGCTGGTCTGTGAATAACAGAATCTCATTATTTCACAATAACAATAAAGGAACACGAGAAAGTAAAAAAATAGGCATCCATCTGTCTAACAGCTTTTATATTTTGGATGAACTGAAGTTATCAATATTCTGGTTTTATTCTGCGTCTACTCCTCATGTGCAGTTGGCAAATCATTTTGGCTGATGTATAGAAAAAGCTGAAGCAGACTTTAGAACTTTTTTTTCCAGCAGTAAGAAGGAACAATGCTGTGTTGTGTGCACCAATGGCTCACAGATTTTTAACACTAACACTTCAATCGCTAAACATGTTCTGTCAATCACCTTATATCTCCCTGTCAAATTTAAACACAGTGCAAACAATGCAAAGAAGGGAAAAGATACAGGTCCAAAGACCTCTCTGTCAACAACGCCTCTAGGGGCAGACTGGAAGCTTTGGTTCAGAGACGTGATGCTGAGCAGTGCTTCATCCTTTATGGGCTGGATCAGCTGGGTGGAGGGAATCACTGCCTGCCACTGTTCTGCACAAAAGTGCATGTTACACCACAGCTCCTGCCTGCCTGAGACTTCAAGATCCGACCAATGTGGTTTGTTTATATCTGTTTGCTCATAGTTTGGCTTACTGTCATTTTCTGAGAAGGATGGTGCTAAGATCATATTGTTCCATATTATGAATCATAGATAAGCATATGACCATTTATTTTCCTGCTGTTCATTTCTGTTTTGTTTCATGAGTAGGCAGAATAAGGACATTTACCTATATATGCCTATACTTCTGTAGGGACTGGAGGATACATCAGGGAAAAATGCTACATGTTCACACACTAAAACTCATCACCAGCTTGTTGGACAGCAGCCTAATAAGTGCATCATAGCACTCAGCTTTACATCCTTTCTAATATTCTATATGGAACAATAAAACAGCAAGACATGTGGAGCAGAGAGATGATAGTTACCTTTTTTTGGTCTAGCAAAATTACAACTACGTTCAGAAAATATTTGTATCCTCTAGGATGCAGAAGAAGAGAAATCAATTGTCTCCCACACTTGGAAAACTTAGAAGTTTATAATACATTGCGGTGAAGCTTTGAAATGTACCTGTAATAACTTACAGATAAAATATTTGCTGCCACTTTGATTGTTTGCTCTTATTTTCTTTGCCACATGGAGGTTATGCGAGACTAAAATGAGACTAAGTGTCCATGGAATGCTGGCAGACACTTCTGATAACCCTTAGACAGCTGATACCAAGAAGTAATGTGCATGTGTCAGTTCTACAGAAGTCTCCCTGACCACCCATGTCTGCCTGGCATTGCTGGAAGAGAAACCAACTCTGTGGGAAATAAAGGGAAACAAAGAGCTCTGAATTATTTAAGCAAACGAGTTCAGGGTAAGATCCCATGTACAGACTGCCATGTAAACACACATTTTCTTATGCTGCATCCTTATCTTTAAATCACTTACATCTTTGGAGAGGCCTATTTGTGCCAGTGTATTTACAGGTCACAGTTCCAAACAGTAAGACTTGTAGGACAGTCAAACCCATTCAGGTGTACAGGACTATCATATGCCCAAAGTTTTTCCCTGATATGGCGCAGTCTAAGAAATGGAAGTACTGGAGAGTTAGAGAAGCAGTAAGTTGCCAGAGTTCTGCCTGTCTGGCCTACCACTGCTGACTCAGATGGCTGAAGGTTTTCTGCAATACTGAGCCACATCTGCCAGCCCAATTATTTGCAGATAATTTTTATCCCTAAAGAACTTCAAAAATCACATGTTTTTGTTGGGAGATCCTCATCAATAGAGTCCAGAAAGAAAATCAGTTTTTATAGGACGGTAGGTATCCATCCTAAAATGGGCTGAAGAGTTTCCCAAAGTTTTCTGACCTGTGTTAACTAGATCTTTGGCTATACCATGAACTTAGAGATCTTTCCTGTGTTTATGTGGAACAGATCTATTTTTAGATGAACACTCTAAACTGACATCTAACATCACACATCTGAATCTGGACATTGAACTGGATCTCATCCTATGCACCACTGTGGTAAGATCACAACAGGGAAATGATGCACCCAACTGGTTCTTTGTGTCTCCAGAAACTGACTTTCTTCCTGGTGTTTTCACAGTATATAGCCAGTCAGAAAGTAAAACAAACAAACAAAAAAATAAACAAAAACAACAAGCAAAAAAAAATCAGCAAAGCATTGCATTTTAATGTCTAATGAGAATCAGCAAATTGGAGCAATAAAAGCAAAAAAAAAGTTTTCAAAATGAAAAGCTCTCAGAAACTAATTTTCCGGAGTAGCCAGCTGGAAGAACGATCTCAGTTTATTTCCTCCTTATTAATATTACTAGTCACAAGGTGGATAAAAAGGAAAAATGGTATGTAACCATGAATCCATGAACATAACAATAAATTGCAAGGTTTTATAGAACATCTGTCTTAGATCAGCATTTCATGATGAAGAACGGCATCAGTGACCACTGCTAAGATTTAATATAGGATGGGCACTGACCTGGGATAACTGACCTGGCTAAGAACATGGTTTAAATTACTGGCAAAGGTAGGAATAAAAACATTCCACTTTTGGTTCAGCACCCCAATGAACAAGGTTACTATCCAGGATCCTCTGACTGTGTTCAATACTGACCCCTCCTGAAGCAAGATCTCAGCTGTGAGAAATAACTAAAAAAAATGAGAAAATACTAAATGCATGAAGGTCAATGGAAGGCTGAAAACCAAGGTTCATTTTTGCCTGGGAAATGTCCCACACAGAACAGAAGTCAAACACATAATTAAATTTTCTTCTCAATAGTTGCCTAACAATGATTAATATAGTCCCTTTCATTTTCAAATTGCTTTGCAAGCATTAACTAACTAGTAAAATGTGAAGATTAGCATTTTAAGTAACAACTATGGGACGAAAATAAAAATAAAACCAAAGAAAAAAATACCTTTTTCTGCAGTCATCACAGCGGACAAATAGAGGTGATTTTTAGGTACACTGACTGACTAAGGCTTACAAATTACCATGTATCAGTGACCAAACAGCTTGTTCCACTGGATCATAGCAGTTACTGGGATAATATGGAGACAAGACTTTTCACATACAGTTCATATGTATTCTGTAAGGTATTTGGGATTGTTTGCTCCCTACTTCCTTAGTAACAGTTAGTCACGTTTGTTGATCTGTCGTGTAATTGCTGTAGTACAGATTGTCAGCTACTTGGAGGAAACAGGCATTTTACAGATGACTGATACACTATTACAAATTATATAGTCTTAAGGTCTAGAAGACCAAAATACAATTATATGAACATGATCTATTGAAATTTATATTTTAATGTATATTCACAAAGCCCAAAGACAGAACACACAAAAAAGCAAGGATTATCAGCCATATTTTATATATAGCAAAGCAAATTTTCATAGAAATAAACATTAAATCAAAAATTGTAGAAAAAGAGATATTAAAATGTATTTGAAATAGACCCTTAAATTAAATATTTTAGTCAAAAGGCTACAGAAACAAGTTTTATAATTTCTTTTCATCGGTGAAAAAGAATGACTATTACATTTTATTGATAAAACCTTTCAGTGTCCTCCAATCCCAATTGCATACTTTGCCAATTAAAATTTGAAATAAAACGTAGCTTAAAACAACTTCAGACCAGAATTGTTACTACCATCATGCTTTCATCACATAACACAAGAATTGCAAAGTAGTTTCATATAAATTATTCACATGTTGGTACTTCTGGTTTGATCTTGGTGCTCCAATATATTATAATATATGTTACGTTTACACAATTGGTGAGTAATTTTGTTTATCATCATCTGTGCCACTTTGAGAAGATTCTAAAAGCTTATAAGTTTTCTGACATGGTTTAATTTGATTGTTTTCCTACTCTAGCAACTGATTGGAACATTGTGGATACAGAACTGTGGATCAGAATTTATTGTGCCAAAACTATATTGAAAATGCTCATTAAGAAATGGGCTGCTTTTCTGACTTGCCCCTGAAATTATTTCACCTCCACTCTACTTTTAAGTAATCATTTTGGTGCCCACTTTAAGCACAGGAAACCTGAGTTTCTTGAGTTTATGCCTAATACACATTGCAATTTGACACTGTCTCACTTGGCTTACCTATTAGCTTCTTATGACCACCCAGCACTACCTGTACCTTCTGAAAATGGGTTGTAGGAAAATGCAAAGAAATTTAAGTACAACTACATCAAAAACGCTGCCATACTTAGATGAAGCTTTAAAGTGTTGTAGTTATGGGAGTTTAAGAGAAAGAAAAAGAGGGACTGAAGTGCTGAGAAATAAATAATCCGATCTTAGTGGCACTGCCTTTTAGGTCAGTAAAATCAGTCCCAGCTCTGTAAACACTATGTCCTTCAGCTGCAGATATTACACAGCCAAAATGTGGGCAATGATTCATAAAGCACAAAAACATTTGAGTTATTGCCTGTATAATCCTGCATTTATGACTTAATAGAATTCTACAAAGTTGCCTGCCTGTTGCTATTCCAGGATGAGTCCAAAGAGCAGAATGGACAAGAGGCAATGGCCACAAGTTTAAGTGCAGGAAATTCCATTTAATTATAAGCAAAAATCTTTGTACTGTGAGTGTTGTTGAACACTGGCACAAGTTGCCCAGAGAAGTTATGGAGTCTCCTTCCTTGCAGCTATTCAAAACGTTAATGAACATGGCCCAGAGCAGTCGGCTCTAGTGATGCTGCTTGAGCAGAGGGATTGGTCAAGATGACCTCCAGAGAGTCCTTCCAGCCTCAGGAACTCTGAGATTCTGTGTGAGAAGGTGTCTAACATACAAAAAGAAAAAAAATACAACTGAGTCTAGAAGTTTCTTCTGCAATAAATGTTGGGGATTTTTTCCAAGATAGATGAATGAGGTGAATTCAAAGGAAGAACTCACAAAAAATTAATTACTTACAGGCATTATTTTTTGCAGGATGAAGATAGGTTTGGGACTTCTAGAAGGATATTGAAAATATGATATTTACTTACAAAATAACTTCTCTCAGGACAATCTACAACGGCAGAAATCGAACAAATTAGAAGGATCACCATTCTGCAAAAAGTAATTGCTCCCTTGTAACAGTGCAAATGAAAAATAACTTCAGACAAATCAGGTAGGGTATACAACTGTGAAACTGGGTTACTGTCAAGCATCTTTTTGCAGTGCACAAAGTGTCTCATTGCCGCCCGATACAGTGCCCGATGTACCATGTGGATCCTTCAAAACTCTGGAAGAGTAACTGACTTATCTCTAAGAAAATGATATTCAGTCACTGGGGTCAGCTCAGGTTGTTGGTTTCCATCTGGTGGATTGAGATGCATTTGCAGTCCAGATAAAGAAGGCCAAAGGCATGCTCCTGTAGACAGGATGCTCCCAGAACAACCAGCCTAACAGCATCCTTCTGTAGAGATAGCTACGGGACCACTGATGCTGAGTGATAGGAAGATAAAGCTCTTCTGCTGTTGCAGTTTACTGCTCAGAGGTGTCTGTCTCTTTTGGTAGACGGGAAATGAGAATGGACTGGAGATTCCACATTACATGATGGACTCAGTCCACCATGCCAGTAATTTGGGCAGGATTGAAGAACGAATACCTGAATTCATAAAGCACTGAGAGAAAAGAAGATAACTCAGCCATGTACTCTACAAAATATGCTTCATGTTTCTATGCAGATTTCAGTTTAGCTCTCAGTTATCTAGCACATGGAAATCGTGAAAAAAACCCATGGTGTAAGTAACAGCTGTGGAGCCACTGAAAAGCTGAAGGCTACATTACATAAAAGTTGAGTAAAACAAGAAACTTTTTAAGACTTATATCCTGAGATTTTTAGACACCTGGACACTTCCTCTGCTTGTGGAATTATAAATGAACGAAAGCATACATAGTGCGTGCCTCTCTTAACAGGGACCAAAACTTCCAACTGTGAAGCATTCATATGGAAATGTCAGGTTATCAATGACTAAGCAAATGCATGTGCCAAGAGGAAGATAATTAATCTTTTTTTTTGGTGTTTCCTACCCTCCCGTCCCCCCCCCCCGCCTCTTTGAAAGAAATACTTGTCACAAATAAGCAGCAAATTAATTTTCTTAGATTAAAGGATTAACCAAAATGCATTGTATCAGCTAGCCTCACCAAATACAGTAGTTTGGACTAAACAAAAATTTAATTTTAAAAGGTCTTGCTAATGTAAGTGGATTGAGGTTTACACCTAACACATGTAGCCACTGGTGAACTACTTTTCATTGTTTCTCACACCCTGTTTGCAGGTGAGATGTGGGAGCATGACAAGCAACTTTGCAGTGCTAAAAATATAACATCTTGGCAGAACTGACAGATTCCATGCTGGAATCCATGATTTAATAAAATAGCTTGCACTTCCTTGTATTAAGGTTCCAAGGGGAATAGAGTGCCTTAATACAAATCCATTTCTCATATAGTCAACACCACTCCCTACCAAGAACATTTCTTCTTTCAAGCTGACATCTTCTGTACTTGAGAACATCAAAAGGGACAGCAGAAAGCATTTGCAAGACTGCATTTCCTCAATAAACTTTCTACAGACTTTATTCTAAAGCACAACAAGTCTGCATAAATCTCTTGTTTGATTCAACTCAACAGCCTATTTTGCAGTTCTGCTGGTTTAAATGTGTGACTCATTCAGCAGCAACAGAGCAGTTCAGATCCTACCAAAATGAGAATCACCAGTCAAGATTTATGTCTTTGTTTCTTTTTTATTCTTTTTTTTTTTTATTTTTACCACTGCAAAACTAAAAGGCACCCTTACTGTCAAATCTATCTTTACATTCCACGTCTCCCTACCCTGCCAGAAAGTAATATTCCCCTGAGGCTGGGATCAGCTTTAGATGTGACAGTTAATCAAGACAGCAATAAAGAGGATTAATGTAATTTCTGCCACAGAGGTGAAGTTATCTTGGATCATGGACATCAGGGTAAACTTCAACTTCTGCACAAACTTTCTACACAAGACAGACACTTTATCAAAGCTCCAGAGGCTTTGACCATATCAAATTAAGAAGAGCTAGGAGTGCCTTCAGGCACCACAATTCAACACTTGATGTCATTTAAATGTTGGACAGACCACTAGCCTTGGTTTTTTATCATGTAAATAGAACCATCCTAAGAAATCTCCAATTAGCGGATTGTGGGAATTTGCCTGGGCCAGGTATGGATGTGACCACTTTACTGGGTGAAACACTTCAGTTCTAGGGGAGTGTGTCATTTTCTGCAAGCAGGTCTCAGCACCTTCTGGAGATACTTCTGGGGATACAAATCACCTGTATAAACACAGCTGAAGAACTGACTCTTAATTTATTCTTAACCTTGATGAAGTAGTGAGGACTTCTGCCACAGAAGGTAAAGGGCTGTGATTTTAGACACAGTCTTGCCAGGTTTCCCACAGTAAAAATGTGCATGTAGTCCCATATTACACTGCCATGCTGAGACCCCATCACCCACAGCCTGGTGTCACCGCTCCTGAGCCCTCTTGTTGTCCCCTCATACTTGTGGATCAACTGTGGCTCATCTCCTGCAGCACACAGAGCACAAAACAGGCAGTCGTGGTCCACTGTAGCAAAAGGAATATCCCATAAAAATGCACATTTCCCCCCCACAGAGCCAAACGCTAAGGATGTCCAAGTGTCATCTAAGGATGTGCACTCCAAGCGTCTGGACTGAGCCCTGGTGTGCTGGTGATTTGGCCTCAACAGCAGAGACATGACAGCTTTCACCCCTCACCCTCCAGATGAGAAACAGTCAGGCACTGGATTACTCAAAGCCTCAAGGATCCACATACAGCAGCTGTCTGCTCAGCAAAACCAGATAACTCACACTTCCCACCATGATAATGCACTGTGAAACCAACTCAGACTGCTTCCAAGACACTCAGAGGCTGTGTACACCAGCACTGTGTAGAGTTTTTACATAAATAAAATTAATTTATCCAATAGCACAGAATGAAGCCACTTGACACCAATGTCAAGGGATCTTCTTAGGAATGACTAGATTTTGCAAATTAGAAAGGAATAAACTCCATTAAAACATGGCTATCACAAATTGTGCTGTATTTATTTGACACGTTATAGCTCAGTAATCTAGCAGATATGCTGCACTAAATGCAATTAAGCCTTAGTAGTGTGAGACCTCACTACAGCACCCGCTATTACGTCCTTACTAGGGGCTGTAAAAGAGAGACAAGAATTTCTCTCGTTTCCTCCCTCTCTTTTCTTGGGAGATTATAAAGTGAGCTCCTTAATGAAGTGCAAATTATCACTGTTTTACTGAACATAACTGTAACACAATATATACATATAATTAATTTATCTCTGAATTTCCCAGCCATAAAGAAGCTCAAAATGCAGGTGAAAAGGGTGATGGACAAAGAAAAACAGAAAGAAAATTTGGATTTCTTTGATATCTTTTATGGCAAAATGGAGGGAATCCTTTGGAAAAAAACCCAAAGTTGTTTGCTGGTTGCACAGTGATAACAGCGTTGTTAAATATGGCTCCCAACAGCAGGCAGAGAAGTTAAAACTGTGCAACAAATCTGTACAACAGTGCACAGGGGGAACCCAGCCGACAAGGTAGCAATGTAGCCAGGCCCTGGATCAGGCCAGCATATTCAGCTGGCCAATTCCTTTGTCATTCCAATCACTCGTCCCTATTTATAAAATTGGTAATAGAAGAATGTATCTGGTTTTTGTTGTTTCAGTATCTCCTATGCTGTCTGATCCACTTGATAATCAGAATCAAAAAACATCCCCAACTCCAATTATCAATGAAGAAATTGAGAAGTTGAATAAAAACTTCTGCATATCAAGAACAAATACTAAAACAATCTAATATTTCTCTTATTTATATTCTTGATTTCCCATCATTAAACTGGGATTAGAAATCACACGAATAATACAAATAAGGTCACATTCAGTCTCTTGACCTTGGAAGCCAGATTTCCCTGATGTTTCTCAAAACCTGCAAGATACCTTTAGCATCCCCCAAAAATGCTGCTTTCGGATTCCTCCTCTCTTCTTCATGATGTATAATTGGAGATGGACCAAGGAGTGCAGGAGTTGCCCTTCTCCACTCAGCTGGAGAACAGTGTTGCTGCTGTTGGGCGTTACGCTGCTCACAAGCTACCGGAAGGACAAAGGAATCCCAGGAATCCCAAATGTGTTTAATGACTGTCATTCCTGATTCTCTATTGAAAGCTAGTAGTAAATTAAATTCCTTTTCCCCCTTTACACTCTAAATATAGAGAGCAAATTTAAATCTGTGTATTTAAAGAGCTTTATACTAAGGTGTAAACCTCATCCCATCAAATCTCACGAAAGTTTTCTTTCACAGCAGGTCAGGTCAAATTATAATTAATTTAATAAAGTGTGTGTTAGGTGCTGAATTTTCTTTTTGTAAAGAGGTTATTCCACGTCTGTCTAAATTCTCATTAAAAAACTAAGTTTTCTTGGCCGCAAGTTAAAAACATATTTCATGAATCAGTGACACATTTATGATCTACAGGACACAATTACGTCTCATTGGATTGTCAGGAAGTAAATAAAAAATAAAACCGTATTTACTATTAACTGAGCATGGCTTTTCAGGGTGGAGGCAACATCAAGATGAGATTCATTGATCTCTGAGTACCAGCTGACACTGTGAGAGCTTTTTTAGCAGAATGAAACAGAAGAAGAATTACGTGAAGCTAAACTTGAGAACAGGTAGCTGTCAGTTGTCGGATATGTTTGAGCATGTCTCTAAACACAGCATCTACCCCATTAGCTTCATATTTTCAACAGTACATATTGTTTATGTTTGCCGTAAGTGATAGTGATTTCAGTGCTCTTGGAAAACAGTAGTCCATCCCGCAGTCAGTCATCTGTAACCAGGGGAACTGGTCCACTCTCTAGGATCTCCATAACCCAACCATAAGAATAAAGGTCTCCAAAATGCTGCAATGTGCTTCTCCATTCATCTGCAAGGCATAGTTTAAAAGTCAGTAAATAGGATATTAGTTTTGAAACTACACATCCGAATAGTAAGCATTAAACACTCTTCACTGCATTTAGCATGATGGCAGGAAGGCCATGTGTATAGATGAGGAAAATGCCTTCACAGCAGCTACTCCTGTGCTTCATCTTCCTGTCAAATCTCTTCTCCAGGGTGCTCCATTACTTCTCCTTGCCTTGTTTTTTTCCTCTTTTGGCCAGTTCTTTGTCCTTCCTGTAGCTTGTGAGCAGCGTAACACCCAACAGCAGCAACCCTGTTCTCCAGCTGAGTGGAGAAGGGCAACTCCTGCACTCCTTGGTCCATCTCCAATTATACATCATGGAGAAGAGAGGAGGAATCAGAGGGAAGAAAACTCTCTCAAACACTCAGGGGAAAGGAGAAGTGAGTGGAGCTGCCACTGAGCTATTGTGCATCTGCTTCCCCTGGCCTAGTGTTGGGAAAGGTGCAGGCTCACAGCAAGAAGAGGAAACACCAACTCCTTCACCTCCTGAAACAACACTAATCCATTGCTGCAGGCAAAAGATCACCCAGGAAAGAAAAAGTAAGGTCTGTACTTCCCTGAATTATCTTGTTATTGCTTTTATCCTAACAAAGAAATGTAAACAAGATAAAAATCTGGCACAATAAAGACTTTCTGACAAAAAGATGAAAACTAACTCTCCATCCGTTGATCTTCTTTAGCTTAACAGGAATATAAAGGTTCTTGTGGTGCTAGTTTGGTTTTTGTCCAGATGTGCACAGAGGTTTATTTCTAGCCCTACACAGCTGAAGGTAGAACATTCACTATGTGAATTCCCAAGATAGTTCCAGGAACACAGAAGAGAAGGTCATCACACTATTATTCCACAGAATACTTCATAGAGGACAAATTAAAATATGGCTGCAAAAAATAAACCATGGAAACTTTTTTTAGAAAGGATCTCCTATCTAAAAGCAGGAAGATTGAATAGGAGGTTATGAACAGGTTATTTCTAGTTTCCCTCTGATTCTTGAATTTTGCAGACATAAGCAGTATAATAAAGGAGCGGATGAGAAAATAATGTTAGCTTCTAAAAAACACATTGTTTTTTCTTGTCTTAAATTATCCAGAAATCTAAATATACTAATATATGGATTCCCTTAATTGTAATTAACAGGGCAGAGGTTGTGATTCATAAGGGTATAATTACTGCATTTTATCAGAAGAACACAACTGAGAACAACTTGGAAAGAACAGAAGAAAAGAAATATCACAAACAAAACTGATTAAAAAGAATGTAGAGTACTACTGCAGTTCAACCAAAAATGAGAATGCTAATTATAAATCACTCAATTGCACAGGAAAGTCCAGTTCACACTCGTGCTAATTAAATGATGTCTTAGTGAAAAATCTAAAAAGTCAGCTGAAATTAAATTATCTTGATAGATTAAAGTTGTAAAAGCAATGACAGTACTTAGACCAGAACTGCAAACTGCCAAAGGCACATGATGTTCCAAAGCAATGCAGAAAAGAGAAACATGTCAGAAGCATTTATTTTTAAATTCTGTATAAACAAGCCAAATCAGAAGGCAAGATACCTTCAGTTTACTCTAGCACGCAGTGTTCGTAACTCTCTATTTTCACTCAAATACTATACTCCACTACTCCACAGTGAATTAGACTGTTTCAGATAAATTAGCAAAGAAGTCAGGTATTAAAATTAGACTCACTTTTCAGCTGGAAGACTGCAACTAGACACCATAATGTATTCTGTAAGCACTTTTCAATAATTAAATGTTCATTGGACTACAGATATAGACAGACTGACTTGGCAAGCCTAAGGGTTCAGAGATAGGAGATCAAAGCTCATACCTTTGCTTCAAATAAAGCTTAAAAGATATTTGAAGGTGGGATTCCCTGTATCCTGGGAAATGCCTAAGTGCTTGCTATTTGGGACTAAAAAGTGAGGCAACACTGTTATCTCAGTTCCTGAGAGCAAATCAGATCTTTCTCCTGAGGAACTGAATCTTTTAACAGTTGAACCTCCTACATATAAAATTTACAGACTAATATTATTGACACTGCTTCTAGTCCAATAACACTAACAGGGTCATGGAACAGACTCAAGCTCGTATCTACCCATCCTGTTTTGCTGTTAGCATGCATCCTAGTTCGATATTACTTCTGTAAAAAATTGGCCCGTCTGGGGGACAGTGTTAGACAGACTCCCACCACTACAAGGCTCCATGAGCAACTTTAGCTGTAGAAATGCAACTTGTGCCATGCAAGGCCAGCCAACAGGCTTCAGTAGAGATACTTCTGAGGCCACAGCATCAGGCAGATTTTCTGGAAGCACCAAACACAGCAATGGGATCTACCCCACAACTGGTACACTCACAAGGAAAGTATCAAAGAACATTGGAAGGATTTTGCTGCTTAGTTTCCCCCAGCACTAAGACCTAAGGAATTTGGAAGACAACAGTAACACAACTCTGACCAGAACAGTCTCTTTAGTTGCATTGGTCACAGCCAGCACAGGTTCATGAGGGGGAAGTCCTGCTTGTCAAATCGGATTTCCTTTTATGACAAGATAACGCCTCAAGTTATCAAGGGAAGCCAGTCGATGTAATCTTTTAGAATTGCAGTAAAGCTTTCAGTACTGTCTCTCACAGTATCCTTCTGGACAAAATGTCCAGCACAGAGCTGGATAAACACATCATGGGATGGGTGAGCAACTGGCGCATGGGTCGGGCACAAAGAGTTATAATGAATGGGGGGACCATCAGACTGGCAACCTGTCAGTAATGGGGTTCCACAGGGTTCTGCCCTGTGCTCTTCAACATCTTCACTAAAAACCTGGATGCAGGACTGGAAGGGATACTAAGTTTGCAGAGGACAGAAAATAAGGAGGAGCTGTTATCTCCTTCCAAAGCACACAGGCCCTGCAGAGACGCCTTGACAAATTAGAGAGATGGGCAATCACCAACCATATGAGGTTTAAAAAGAGCAAGTGCCTGATTCTGCAGCTGGGATGGTGCAATCCTGGTTGTGTGTATAGTCTCGGGAATGAGAGGCTGGAGAGCAGCTGTTAAGTGGACCTGGGGGACTTGGTCGATGGCAAGCTGAATATGAGCCAGCAGTGCCCTGGCAGCCAGGAGGGTCAACCCTGTCCTGGGGGCATCAGGCACAGCATCACCAGCCAGGCAAGGGATGGGATTGTCCGGCTCTGCTCTGCACTGGGGCGGCCTCACCTCGAGTCCTGGGGCAGTTTTGGGCACCACAATATAAAAAAGACATTCAGCTATTAGAGAGTGTGCAAAGGAGGGCCATGAGGATGGTGAAGGGTCTGGAGGGGAATCCTTATGAAGAATGGCTGAGGGGACTTGATCTGTACAGCTTAGAGAAAAGGAGTATGAGGGGAGACCTCAGTGCGGTCTTCAGCTTCCTCACAAGGGGAAGCGGAGGGGCGGTGACAAGTGACAGGACCCAAGGAAACGACCTGAGGCTGTGTCACAAGAAGTTTAGGTTGGATATTAGGAAAAGGTTATTCACCTAGAGATGTTCAGACAGTGGTCACAGCATCAAGCCTGCCTGAATTCAAGAAGCATTGGAAAAATATTTTCAGGCACACAATGTGACTCTTGGGGCTGTCCTGTGCAGGGCCAGGAGTTGGACTAGTATGGTCCTAGTGTGTCCCTTCAAACTCAGGATATTCTGTGATTCTGTGAAGCAGTCATCCTCAGCAGAAAGGGAGGAGATCAGGAGAGCCTGAAGTCCCATAACTGATGGTTCTGAGAAACAAAGAAGGCCAAAGAAGGATTTGCAACTGATGTGGCATATGATACCACACATTGAATCTCATCTGAGTTCAAAAAAGACAGTCTTGCAATTTGCAAAGGCTAGATAAAATCCCAATAAAAAAGGAGTTTGTGACTTGGATCAGTAAGAATAAAAAGAGTAGTTAGAATTCTTAGAATCAACTCTTGAAAGAGCAAACTAAAATTTCCCAAGCAAAAGAAATTGTCTAATAAAATGAGGCTTATAACAAATGGCAGAAGTATTGCATGAGACAGTATCCAAAATACTAAAGGAATCCGAAACAAAAAACCTGTGGCAGTAAGGCATACAGAGTTCAAGGCAGTAGCACAGCAAAAACAACACACACAGTTGCATACATTGTCAAAATGAAAATAAGCCAAGGAAATGCTCGGAGATACAAAGGAGATATAAAACTTTTGCAAATGCAGCCAGCATATACATAGTAGAGATGGGAAAAAAACCAGTCTTTTTTTGATCAGTATTTTTGGAAGAGTAATACAATATGTTATGAAGAAAATGGAAAGAGAAGTGAAAATAAACAAAAAGAGGATCTCAGCTGATAGCTCAGGCATTTGTATCTGCCATGGTTTCATACGTTTTTGATAGTGTATGTTTGTAATTTGGAAAAGTGCAGCAAACTCAGGTGCTGACAAATTGGACAAAATGGCAACACCGCTCTTATAATCCCAGAGGAAGTGGTATGGAAGCTCATTCAGCCTACAGCTTTTATTTGGGAGATCTCACTAACCACAGCAAGATGAGAAAATGGAGGCACCAGGATAGGAGGATTCGTAAGCTCTTAATATTTAATTTTCTAGAAAAGCCAGTGCCCAAGCAAGACTGCTTTAAAAATTCATCAAGCAACATTTGTGAGCTGAAGTCAGGGAGCTACTTGTATGCTCTTGAACTTGGATGTTGCATTTATTTGATCTTTTCATTTAGTTTTGTGCTTTTATGCACTGACCTCACCAGACACAATCTAGGAGAGGCATTTTGAGGCTCCTGTGGGCATATGCAGGCACTGAAACGAGAAACAAGTATGTGTTTTTTCTTAAAGGCAAAGAAGGAAACCTCAACAGCACTTAGGTAAAAGCAGCTTTAGGAGTTGCAGTAGTTCATACTCTGACTACACAGTGTGTGGGGCTTTCCTGGAGGCTGAGAAATGGTAATGGCAAGTGCCACCTACTAACTCATTCCCTGCACTAGCAGTGTGACAGACTCTAACTGCAAGAATATTCTAAGGAAGCTCCCTTCATTGAAAATAATTCTTTAAAAATTAATAATACTACTAAAAAAACCCCTTGCTAGTACTTTGCACTCACTTTAATGAGGTTTAGCAATTACTGAGAAGCAATTATAACAAGGTAAATATTATTTGTGGAACAAAAAGATTTTGAGTTTCACCAGAATGTGTATGACTAACAGGTCTTACTTGGTTGTCAGTCTCCTTCAATTCAGGAATCAAGGATAAATTCATAGAAGTCATGTCCTAGAGAGTAATGAATGTCTGGCCTGAGATATTCAGATCTACGGACGTACAGATAATGGCTTCTGTTTACTTCATTAGCACCTACCACATTTTTTCAAACTGCCATTAGTAAAAGACAAGTAGAAGAAATGTCTGATGTATGAAATCCAGATACCTACATTCCAAAATGTTCCAGTAAGAGGAAAAGTTTTGGCTTTTCTGACTTTAGAAACAAAAGCACTGGAGTAAACAGATGTGATTCCTATTCATAGACGAGAACAACAGTTATTGAATGAAAATTCACTCATTTGTAGTTAATAAGAAAGGTAAACCCACAATTTTTCAGTATTTGTGAGTAATTCTTTAGTTTCTTTATTTACATGAGAAAACAGCCTGTAATTGTAAAATCTCGTCGCTCTTTCCGGATTATGGCAGTAATTCCTCAATCAGGTTACAATGGATTAATTTCACTTTATTTTTATAGCATATGAATGCTTTACATAATGTTACACAATATGAGACTGAGTATTTGTTTCTTCATCTTCTGCCCTGGAGTGCAGTGGTGTCTTACCACACAGGCTCATACCACATAGGTAAGTGTGGTTGTACATATATGCTAGAAATGGTAGTGCAATAGGTGGCAAAGATTTAATTACTGTGGACAATACCTCCCTTGTTTCCACTCATGGCTCTAAAAAAGTGCAAGGTCATGTTCAGGCAGCATAAAACTAATTATGGAAATAACTATTATATCACAGGAAAGAAAAAAAAATGAGCAAAGTTGCTATCAATCATCTCTGTAGTTTACTGACTACCAAAATATCCTTAAGCATAACACGTGCAAGAATTTTCTCATGGAAACATTTCACCTTGCATGGTTTTATTGGTTCTTCAAGTATATTTATAGCAATGTTTGTGAACAAAGCATACATGGCACTAAATTTTTACCTTTGGCAGAATTTAAGCATAATACAGTCTGATGTCTACTAGCACTGCTGTGAGGAAATGATTTCCAAAATCAGTATTCAGTAACACCATGACATCCCAATTGTATGCAAGTAAATTCCAAAACAAGTCCTCCTTTGTCACAAGAGAAATTTATACTAATATTACTATAAAATATAATATTAAACTATCAGACATTTTCGTTCAGGAGATTATTAAAAGGAAGCTACTGAATCATAATTTGCATTTTGAGCCCTCTTAGATTTTTCAGTTTGGCTTAAAGTTACTGACTTTTTATTTAACATACATTTCCATTCCTTACTAAAAATAAGAACTTGAACAATGAACTGCCTGTTGCTCTATATATGCTAATGTCAGCATAGACCAAATTCTGGCTTCATTAACTTTCCTATATCCCCAAATTTCATCCCACTATAGTGTATTAAATTCACTGTTACTAATTGCGAGTAGAAAACGCAGACATTAAATCCAGTGCCATGCCACCAAGGACACACTCCAGCCTTCCAATCTTATCCAGGAGATAAGATTTCATTTTGGCACTGACCTTATCCCCGGCAAACAAAATTCCTGAAAGAAATTCCTGCAGTGGTTTTATCTGCCCAAATGTGCAGCATCAGAGCTACATTTGATGCCCCTATGGTCCCTGGAGAGGTGTGATTAATTCAACTGATTTTAGATGTCTACCTCAGGATGAGTGACTATTACACTTCCTTACTGAAGTAATATGCCAGACTAGCAAAAATTCTGATTTCTATTGGCACGTGAAAGTTGATTAAAGGTATCAAACCTGATCATGATTTTACAGCAGTCCATCTGTAAAACAGAAGCATTTAACATGAGAGTTCACAGGGGAAAGGAAAACCCCAGCCAATCAGGGATAATCTGTGCTATGGAAGGTGAAGACTTTAACCTTTTTATTTTTACTGACACTAGCAAGACCACAGAAACAAGTTTTGACACAAGAGTTTAGACTGCACAGGATTTTTACAGACCACAGCAACCTTTAATAACATTTTGTGAAAAATAAATCTCATGCCTTTCTAAAAAATATTTTTTTGGTGCTGAAATGAAAGGATGGCTTTTCTATTATCCATAATTATTAATTATTCTTTATCTCCCTATACAAGTTATTTTCAATGATCAAAAAAGGAAAAGGTTTTATTTCTGGAAGAAAGCACAAAGGCTTTATAATGATTTGTATCCTAGTGCAGTCAATGACAATTCCATCCACAGGGCTCTGACATCATTAAAGGAATTAAAAAAACTAAGGTTTGTGTTCTTTCTGTTTTTCTATTTGCTCATACATTTTTGTAAACCCTTGACTGGAAAAATATTCTACTTGCACTGGTTTACATATTTTGCTTAGCCCCATTAAAAGCAATCAGATTCTTAAATTACATAATTAAAAGATGAGTACACCTTTCCAAAGTAGTGCCATATACTAATTCATAGTGAAAGAATGGAGAGTCTTCATCCCAGTGAAAATCAGCCTCACTGCTTTTGTAGAAGAATTTTCCCATATGGCAAAATTGGATAGTCCAAGCTGGATCCCTTTAATGACAAATAAATATAACCTGCTTGTAAGCCTCTGTAAAAAAAACACACAATAGCTTCTGCAGGGGGAAAAAAAAAAAGCCAAAGCAAAAAAACCAAACAATTTAAAAACCAAAAAAAACAAAACCCCCCAAAATTGTGCCTCATTTGCATCTTTTGCATGACTTCTGTACAGGGCATGAGTTATAAATTAGTCCTGTTTCTTCACTTGACCTTGTTCCTGCCAACATTTTTCTGTAGCTCTGTAGTCCTATTTTCATTATATTTATTTACTGCAAGAGGTTTTCTGCTATATTAATCTTCCTTGCTTCTGGATGAAAGAACCGTTCAAACCATGAGGGAGACACTAAAAAATCAACTATTCAGAAGGAGAAAGTGCTGCCAAACTTTCGCAGAAGGGCGTAAGATTTCACAAAATTTGGGCTCAAAAGTACAATACCTCTAACAGTAGAACAGAAGTGGCTCAGTGCCTGGGAAGATGGACTACACTGGTTGCATCATCAGGAAAGAATAAAAAGATGACCACTTGCTGATCTGGGAAGTGAAAGATATTCTAAGAATAAAAGTAATGTTTCAGGAATAATATATATCTATATATATGGGGGGAAAAAAATGGAGAACAGAGGCACGGAAATTTATGCATCAAAATAATATGCATTCTTGTTTTGGAAGGACCAGGAATACATTCATAAGAGTTTTACTATTTTTTTTTCCCCCCCTAAAATAATGATGGAAATCAGAGAACTGAAGCTTTGAAAATAGTTTCTATTTCCTTATCTATTCTTTTATCACAGACTCTTGCTGCAGCACAATAAAAAGTAACATCTTTGTTTATATAAACTGGCTTATTAAACCAGAACGCCTCATAAGTTTCACACAGCAACATATTCTTATGTGTTAAATGTGAACTACATGTTATTCTAATGCTAATTTCCATAAAACCAAATAGATGGGGATTTTCTTCAATCTTCAAGTCAAAACAATAAATCTTTCCAACAAACTGTGATTTAAAAGTAGAATTCAATAATGTTCATTTTGAACTCTCTTCATTAAGCTTGAACAAGTAATGATTGCAACACCCACCTGCAAATATTTATTTCAGTGATATACCACAAGCTAAAAAACATCATTAGTATTTTTGTACCCTCTAGCTAGACATCTGTAAAGAGAGGCATCACAGGCCATCTGTAGAATAGATTATGACAGTAAGGATAATTACCAAGAAGAAGAGAACCACTGGAGTAATTGAGTGCTCTTTGAGACATTAATATAAAAACAGACAGTTAAAGTATTCCTCTGTCTAGTTTCACCACTTAAAGCACAGCTTTGCACAGTAGCTGTGTGGGTAACCCTGTTGGCTTTGGTGGCAGGGAGCTATCTGACTGAAAACAGCATATATATGTTCATGAAACTGTATCTCATTTTCTTAATTTTTATGCAAATTTCTCATCTTCATTTGCAAAGTTAAAAGCAGAACACTGCTACATGAAGTATGAGAATATTTTCAGTTGGCTTTGAAATATCTCTAAACTAGCAAAAATATTCTCAAGTCTTCAATGGACAGTCAATTAAAAAAATAGTGCGCTGATCCAGTGAGGTACTGTGACTTCCTCTGATTCTTCTTTGGAAAGGAAGGAAATTATAACATTTGTTTAGGACCTTGTGATTATATGTGCAATAAAATGCCTATGGATCCCTATATCTGATATAAAAGAAGCAACAAACTCAATATATTACCCTTGACAACTTTGGGATTTGCCCATAAAACTTTTCTTCCCCCAAGGGATAAGCACTTGCTGATCTAAAATGTCTTGAAAGCTAAAATGACAATTTATTCACAAAATGGCAATTCAGGCTCACACGCTGCTGTTCTGAATGGTTCATCACCTTGATTGCTTAGGGGGAGTATGGTATCTAGGACAGTTTGGTGACAGTTTCTCCATTTAATCACAGAAAAAAAAAAGCACCAAACAATTAAAATTTAGGCCTTGAAGGAACTCCTTTGTGGATACACATGGGTATACCTTACTAATAAACACTACCAGTGATCACAGCCTGATGCTGTGCAATGCCATCATGGCATGTCTAAGATGATGGAAGTGCGGAAGAAAAGGAGGGAAAAAAGAAACTCTGGATAGATATTTTCTCACTTTCTTTTTTTACTTGTCTTTCATCTTTCCACTACTGGCCTTTCCATTGGTCGTTCTTTGTGGTTTTCACATTCCCTACCTGCTATATTTTTCTAATTTAGTATGATCATGCTCATGTGTGACACTTTCCTTAGAAATTCTTTTCTTTTTAAAATTGTTTTTAAATTTCTTAAAAACCTTTAGCCTCCTTTAGTGAGGTTTCTCCTCGCTTAAAAGAAAATTATACAATTGTTTATTATTTTTGCATTGGTTTAAGAGTTTTTAATTTAATTTCCCTGGAGCCTTTTGTTTTCTGCATGCCTCTCTAAACACCATCTGCTCAACTAATTTGATTGAACATACAATCCTGGGGCTTGGGCCTCCTCTTGTACCTTTACCACTCTTCTACACCTCTCAGATTCAATGGAGATATTTTCATTTGCAGTGGCATTATTGAGACCACAACATTAACAGATGAAACAGTTACTTATTAATCCATTCTGTCTGAAGATCTTCCACTTATGCGTTCATGGGACTAGAGAATGACTCTCTAACCTAAAAAGGCTTGTACTATGTCACACCATAACACACAGAACATATACCTTCAGCTTTCCACTAGAGAACCACCAACATAGTTCTCACACTATGTCAGGTACTTTGAAATGAACAGGAAGATGAGGATCTTGTTTTGAAACAAAACTTTGAATGAGGTGAAATGGTAGAAATTATTGAACTGAAGTCTTTAGGGGTACAACGTAACACAGCAGAGAAAAAGAGATTTCCTGAAAAAAGGTTTCATTAGTCTTTCACCAAACAGTGTCAAGATAGTAGTAAAAGACACTAAAGAGTAATGCATCATTATTCTATTTTCTGAAAGGAAAAACCATCAAGAATATCTTGCCAAAACAATCTTTTGACATATTTGGTTGAACTGGTTTTTTTAAATGGTTTCTGAGTGCTCCTTTTAGAAAAATGATTTTTTTAAAATTTTATTTAAGGTCAACTAGCATTGGATAAAAAAATTATCCAATTTCACCAAGTACCCATAAAACAAATAATCAATTTTTGTAAAACTGATTCAGTATTTCTCATTTTAAAATAGTTTTATTTTTACTTTATAAAGAGGACTGTATGGAGCATTTTACTGTGTAAAAGTTTAAGTTTTTATTTCTACAAACCACCATAAATTCAATATGAAAAACCGAGAACTGTATGCATATTCAATAATTTACTTCCATTATTTCATAAAATGGAAAGTTAGAGAGTAAAAAAACATTTTCCTTAAGGCAATCACTTAGTGTTTTGACATTTCTAAAATGGGACAAAACAGACAGTAATAACATAGAAAATATCCTCACACAATAATAATCAAATCAGAGGGAAAATGAGTTGAAGTGTGAAGGTCTCAATTCCATGATTTTTTTAACTACATTTTTTATGATGTCCTTTCTTCTGCTCTGCCAGGCTGTATAATTTCTTCACTGAATTTTACATATCGAACTGAGTTTACATGTTAGATTGGTCCCAACAGCGTTCCTCTTAAGAATGCTTGGGTTCGGCCCTATTTCTGTCAATTCTGAAATATATAATGAGCAAGGAATAATAGAAGGAAACTCTGGAGTGGAAAGAAAGATGGACGAAAGACGGGAAGAGAAGGAAAGAACCTGAGGATATCCAGGAAAAAGAGGACAAAAGCCCATCTAGATGGATGTAGAGAGACCCTTTGAAGGGGGTGCCAGATAACTTGCATAATGGTTCTGACTAATGAGCATTTATTGCTGTGTTTCGCCTTTAGTCTTGGAAGCTACAAATGTAGGGGAATAGTATGAATTTGCCCCTATGAGGTATTAATTACAGTTCATTCCACCCAAGCCTACACTTGCCAGAGCTTTCTGTCTGAGTGATCTGATGGACATACACTCATGACAGGTGCTTCAGGAGGAATCAGTTGTTTGTGAAGCAACATGTGCAACACCATACTGATACCTAATGCTTCTTCACCTTTACTGAAGAAGACTTAATGACAATGGGAAAAGGGTATGGTTAGCCACAAAGTGACTAGATAGGTCCAGAAATTACATTTCACATATTGTGTGTACTGTGGAAAGTAGGATGTGAAACACCATGGTTAGAAAACTACATAAAGCTATGAAATGCAAAGAAAAACAAAGGAGCAAGAACAAAACAGATCTTGAAGCTGAGATTAAACACACTTCCCACTATTGGTTTCATTTCACTGATGAAAGCTATCAGATATGTATGATCTGACCATGAGGCAGCATCTGCAAATTTGCAGGGTATTTTGTAACTACTTAGCACTCTTTCATCGGGGCACTTATGAATAATGTGCTGTTTCTAACTATATTCCTTACAAGATCCTCAAATGATTACATGCAAATAGAAAGGCGCCAAGAACTTAGTTTGCCAAGATTTTAACTCCCTTGAACAACCAACTGTATGCTTAAGAATTTTAATCAGAAATGCCACAGCACAGACCCTAGAAAAAGCTAAGGAGGGTCATATCCAGTTTCAGCTGCAGAACCTTATTCAGGAAGAACTGCATAAGTTCTCAAAGTCATGATTTTCTCCAATTTCATAAGCATAGCTACAGTACCAATACAATTTTCTTTATGCCTTATTTTTCAGGTTCATAGTTCCATTTTACCCAATCTGAACTTCTTTTACATTTGTTTCTTCCCTTACTTTCTGTTTTTGTTTAATTTCTCTGATGTTGTTTCTGAAAAACTGGCATACTATGGCCAGATATTTGTACTAACCAGATGATTTCATAATGGGCTAAGCAGAATGGCAATGCCATGGATTTTGCTTCCTGTGAGGCTGAGTTCTCACTAGCTTTTTCTATAATCTTGGGCATATTCCCTGTATTCCAAGCACTGGCTGAGTTCATAAGTAGCAAGTGCTCGTGTAATGTATCTTTGCAATTTCTGAGAAAAAAAAAATATAGCGAATAAGGTAAAGGAGAGTTAAATACATTCCCTAAAGCAGGGTTAGTTCTGCTTGTTTGTTCAAACCAGCCGTGACAATTAAGGCGAAGAACCAATTAGGTGCAGAACAGGTGACTCAATTTACCTTAACTCCTTTATTAGACAAGAGGAATAAATTTAAACAAAAAATAAAAAGCAACTGAGCAAGATACGTATTGACAGGACACCAATACTGTGGATGGAGAACTTGGGGACACACACGACAATGAGGAATGCAAAGAGAATGGAGAACAAGACTTGCATATAAACATGTGAAGAAACACGTGAGAAAAACATTGATATTAGCTATCTAGTTATTTCCACTAACAAGCATATGTAAAGCTATATACATTTGGCAAAGTTTATACAGATACATCTAGTAAGGGAAAATAATTGTGAAGAACATAATTGAAACAAGAGGTGATAGCAGTTGCCCAAAGATCTGCAGTAAAGTTTCACTCTCTAACAACAAACAAGGTTTTCATATATACATCAATTAGACTTTGATTGTGATGATAAATATTCAAAGATTTCTTGCAAGCACCTTAATGTAAATATTAAAGAAAAATTACATAATTCTTGTAAAGTGAGACTAAGACAAACTATCAAGTATTTAACACCTAAACTAAAGCTTTTGCTTTTCAGAAGAGTTTAAAAATTCCTCTTGATTTGAAGATTAAAGAAGATCAAAAAAATTATTTGGAATTAACTAAAGATGGACAATCTAGAAATGCATTTGTCTGAAATTCTACCAGGAGGTACTTTGCAGAGAAGTACTTGGATATTCACCTGTCCCTCCAGAATTAAATCATTTTGGTTTATTTTGGTTCTATCAATCTTCATCAAACCATTTTACTGCTAACACTTCAAATGAGTATTATTACTTTACCTGATCATACTCTTCTCGCACCTGTAAGAAAACCTAATGATTTCTCTTGATTTTCTTGCCTGTCCAAAATTTCAATTAAACTGACATTTTAAATTTGACAGAAATACGTTTTCCTATGAAAAACATATATTTTTATCCAAAGCAGTTCTAAGGGAAACATAGAGAAAATACTGACCAGTTATGGGAGAGCATCTCCACATCGGTTCTTCTCCCAGCAATACAATGAGAACTATGTGAAGCAAAATCACTACCATGAAATTCATGTCTGAAAAGTTCTCATACATGCTATACCATGAGTTTTAAATATTATATATGAGTATTGATATCAACATGTAAATCCTGTAATCTATTTTGACCCTATACCTGAGTGTTCCAGAAAGAACTTCCATGTTTCATTTTATTAATATACTTTGAAAACTAAGAAAGCAGTAATCCCCAAATATACAGGAATTTATTAGATAATAATGTTCAGGAGCATAAATTAGAGGACCAAATATTTTAAAGTAGAAAAAAAATCTTACCAGGTTATCTTCTTTAATCCTAATTTTAGTTTTAGTGTGAACACACTGATGGAAGAATAGTTGAATATACAATATATCCCTTTGCATAGGGACTCTCACTAGATTTCAAATCTAGGAAATAACATTTTATAGTTTGAGAAGAAATAAAAAGCAAGTCCTTGATATTTTAAGTTGCATTAAGAAAAATATCTTTGGTGGGTGAAATTGAATTACAGTTTATCTCACATGTCGCTGAGTCCTCAAATGATTCACTCTTATAGGAAGCATGTAAAAGCTTGTGTGGCTTTCACATAAATGACATGCCACTACAACATAGCTCTGGACATGAAATACTTCCATCTTGAAACACAGATGGGTGACAATTTTTTCTTGACCAGAGTGTCTAAGTGATAAGTACAGTCTACAACACAGTTATTGAGAAACAATACACTTGAATCAATGCTACAAGCCAGAATTTAAATCCCACTCTAGGAATGGTAACATTCATAATGAAACCTACAGTTGTGTGGTTAGTGCTGTGCAGCTGCCTAAGCCTCCCTGGTCGGTGACTGAGGCTTCTCACCAGCAGATTCTCATCCTGGTCTTGCACTAGAATCACTGCCTGAAAATTTGTCAATGAATTGGATGATCTAAAACATTTTTTTTCCTTCTTTTTAGCCAATGTTTAGCCAATAGAAAGTTTAGCCAGTGGAACATTTACAAATACTGACTGTGCTGCTATTCTGGGAATTCCTACATAGGGAATAATGAAACAAAACCATATTAAATTAATCTTGTGCCTATAAAATAATGCTCATACTTTTATTATTTTTGGGGATGAGCTAATCATAATAGAAATTAGGCAGGTTTTGCCTTCAGTTATGTATTTATAATGTGAATATTAGATATCTAGATTGGCATCCTGAAAGAAATTAATTACACATTCTTCGTGTTGCTCCTTAAATTTGCATCTAATGTAATTACAAACAAGATTTGCTTTCTATATTATCAGGATTCTGGGGAAGTGCAGTAGTATCAAATTTTTGTTGCGTAAGATAAGAAATACGAACAGCCAAGTGAGGTGGTTTACAGAAAGTCATAGAGTACTTGAAAACAAATTCCTTGTTTTGCTTTGCTTGCATGAGTGGCTTTTGCTTTATCTATTGGACTGCCTTTATCTCAACCCATGAATTTTCCCACTTGTACTCTTCAGACTCTCTCCCCAATCCTGCTGGTGGGGGATAGAGCAAGCACATATGTGGGGTTGAGTTGCCAGCTGGG
This sequence comes from Corvus cornix cornix, assembly GCF_000738735.6. Classification (NCBI taxonomy): domain Eukaryota; kingdom Metazoa; phylum Chordata; class Aves; order Passeriformes; family Corvidae; genus Corvus; species Corvus cornix. The sequence continues at coordinate 8,711,750 of NC_047057.1, read as the reverse complement.
GTTAAACCACAACAGCCACTGTGATTTACAACCTGTTATGTGAAAATACTATAATTTTTAATTCTTATCTGTTAAAGCTGTAGCATCTTTCAGTCCAGTAGAGATCAAGTTTTCAACCTAGAATCAGCCTTGTAAGTATTTTGCAAAACAGACATTCAGTTTTGTCCTAAGCAGAGAAGCTTTTCTTTCTTTCAAACAGACCAATGCCTGTAACAAAAAGCTAAAAAGAAAAAACATGCTGGAGGACTGGGTCTTCTCTAAGTTCTAGACGTTTTTCCTTTCAAGAACTTAATATAACTACTTAATATAAAAGCATTTAAAAACTATGACTTTACAAAACTCAAAGCAGTAGAAACTACCTTATATTTAAAAGCAAGAAATGAAAATTGCTTATCTAAGTAAACACTAACTATGTAAAGCTGAGAGATTTGGGCTGTCATTTCAGACACAGTTCAGAGTTTATTTAGGGAACTTCATACTGATACTGTCAAAGACCCATCCTATGAGATCTCTGTTTTCTGAACTATCAGTGAAATCAATGATACTGCACGCAGCCTGCTTGTCTGGGAGCAGGCTGTTTGAAGAGTTTCACTTAAGAACTGGAGGGAAAATATCCTGCATGAAATGTCTGAAACAAAGTTTCAGAATTTTCTACAATTTAAAAGAAAAACAAAAAGTTAAAACAATCACTTTTTCAGGAGACTAATTATAGCAAACAATCTTTTCCAGACAACTTTGCAAAGAACCCATAAAGATGATACAAGACATTCTTTTCTACATTCTCTTTCTCTCAACAATTGTGTTTCTCTGGAATATTTTTCACTAGATTAATCTTCTGGGTTATGCTCTTTAACATGCTCACAGGATCATCAATCTTACTCTCAAGTTGCTGTAAATGAGTAATTCACATCGGCACCAGAGCATCTGCCCATCCTGTATTCCTCCTTATTGTTAATGTATCAGTTTAAAAGTCAGTACCACAACCTGAACAAAAAGAAAGTGCATATCTTACAGAAAAAGCATGGAAATGTTCAGTCTCCATATTATACCAGAAGCAGGAATCTTCCCTTGCTGTTTTTCTCTAAAAGTTGGTCAGTTTTATATTGAGTTGATGAACTCCAACTATTTCTCTCAGAGGAAGATCGAAATTCCTCTATTTTACTATCTTCCATTAGGCCCTACCTCTGTTCTGTGTGTAAATCCAAGAATGAGGCCCACCACTTTAAATAGAGCATTCCATGCATAAGTTATCATGACAGCCTATTTTACCCAGAAGTGTAATTACAGAATCTCAGAGATGCTAACTAAGAGGAAAAAAGCTGCATAGCTAAACAGATGCTTGTGCATCTTGCTAAAAAATGTCCTCACGTTTGCAGAATCAAACAGGAGGGAGAGAAAGACAAATCAAAGGAAAGCAGGTCATGTGCATTTGAGTATATGCATCCTCTGTACCCCAGAACTACATTGTGCTGCTAAGGCAGTGCCCTGAGCCAAACAAAAACCTGCTGAGTACCACAGAGGCTCTGCCTCCAGTAAGCAGTGCCCTAAAATCTTCCCAGGGCTCTGTCTTTAAAGGCTCCGGTGTCTGCCAGTGCACTAGCCTCGTTTGTCCATGCATTACAATGTCCACGCTACACTGTGTTTCCTGTATTAAGAACAGCAGGATGGTGATACAGCACCTGTCAGGACAGGATATAGTGTCACACTTACTATCATCTAACCAAACTTGCTTCCTGACCAAGCCAAACCACAAGTGTAAACCTAAAATTAAAACACAAATAGAGACAGAGAGATAGCATGCCAGACAATTACTAATTTATACCAATTGTTTATTGGTGTACATGTACCCCACAATTCTGAAGAATCCAAGTAAAAACTGTGATCTAAACTCCCCTCATAGAGAGTCAGTGATCCAGATTCTATAAAAAAGTTCAATAAAAGGATTATTCACCTGGTATTGTTACCATGGCATCCACCTTCCCCACAGGTCTGACCCACTGTGTTACTTAGTGCTGTTGTCTGGTGGAGAAAGGAATTTGAAAAATGTCTCTGGAGAGGGCTGAGAGGCACTCTTAAATTTGCATAAAGCAATTTATCTTCTTCCTCTCCTTAATCTTAACCTGAAGAACTATCCACTTACCCTAAATCATATTTGTTTCCCAGAGGTGATACATATTATAGCCTCATTTTGACAGGTAAGTAGTTACTCTTCACACTTTCTTGTGAAGGAAAAGGAAAGGTATTAGTGACTCTATAGGGTGACACAGAGGAAGAGCTTACTTTTGATACTCTGAATATTCCTGTTTTAGATGCCTAGAGTCAAGTAGTTTTAATATCCTGCAAATTGGTGCTCTAGATAGTATATTCAAGCTCTAATTTCATGTGATGATGCAGGGGTATGGGAGAAAGTAGGCATCTACAATACACCACCCTTAATGCAGTGATGCCCAGGGTACAGTGCTAACAGGACATGTTGCTGTGGTACAGAACTGATCAATGTTCTGGACTGCAAATCTAAAAGTACTAAATATCCTCACCTTTGGAGAAAAACGTATTTGGAAAATATATCATTTTTTCCTCACACTTTTCATCATATTTATTTTGGACAAGGCTCAACCACAAAACATGGACAGATTTTCAGTTTCAGAAAGATTTTTTTCCTTCTTCATTAGTAAGTTTAAAATAAAGACATACAACAATAGTAAGAGAATAAAGGACTGAGTGTCTCTGATAGTAGTCCTCAAAACCATTACTAACCTTTGGTGAACCTTAAAAAGAGAGGGAAAAGGGCTGCAGCATGTAAATCTCTCTATGGGAGTAGGATCTGAGTGTGGAAACACCACATCATAAAACTCTGCAATACAAAACTGACAGCTCATGTAAACACTGTGGCCATCTAAGGTTTCTTCTCAATAAAAGCTCAGCTGCATGCACAAATCATTGCAATATCCTTAACATATGAATGCTTCAGAAAGAATTCTTTCTGAGAAATGTTAGAGAAATCTAGTAAGTCTAAGAAGTTTTGCTATATTACACTTAATGATTTCCCTCTCAATAACAGCGAAAGAAAAAGAAAGATATCTGAAGCTGAACAATCACATCTTAAAAGTAACTGTTTTCATCAGCAATGCCAGCATTTATTTGTGTCTCTGTGGCTTCATTTTTCTCAGTGAATGTGAACTCATTTCAGCGTTTGCAGATCTAAGCTTGTAAGACCATTCTGAACCAAGAGATCTGCACTTTATACAGATTCTCTATCAGGCAGCAGTTCTGCTGACAGCAAAATACTTAATGCCAAGTAATAGCATATAGGAAGCAACAGAACAATTCCTGTATCACCTGGATTTCTCTAAGGGCTTTGACAGAGTCCCCCATAAAATCCTTCCTAAATGAGAGAGAGATTAATTTGATGGGTGGATTGTTTGGTGGGTGAGGAATTTGTTACATGGTTGCATCCAGAGTGTAGTGACAAATGATGTCCTTCAGGGGTCTGTACTGGGACCAGTGCTCTTCAGTGTCTTTCTCAATGACACAGAGGGATGGAGTGAACCCTCAATGCATTTCCCAACACCACCAACCTGAGTGATGCAGTTGACACAACTGAAGGATGGGATGCCATCCACAGGAACCTGGGCAAGCTTAAGGAGTGGGGCCATATGAACCTCATAAGGTTCAACAAGATAATGTGCAAGTTTCTACACATGGGTCAGAGCAAACCTTTGGTATCAATACAGGCTGGGGGATGGAGGGATTTAGAGCAGCCCTGCTGAGAAGAAATTTGGAGGTGCTGGTGGATGAAAGGCTGGCTGTAAGTCAGTAAGGTGTGATTACATCCAACTGTTTCCTAGGCTGCATTACCAGAAGCTTGGTCAGTAGGTCAAGGGAGGTGATTCTGACCCTCTACTCTGCTCTTGTGATACCACACCTGGAGGACAACTCTGAAATCCTCAACAAAGGAAATACATGGACCCACTGCAGCCAGTCCTGTGTAGGACTGCAAAAATGATCACAGAGGGCTGGAGCAGCTCTCCTATGAAGAAAGGATGAGAGAGTTGGAGTTGCTCAGACTGGAGAAGAAAAGCTCCAGGGAGACCTTATAGCAGACTAGATGACCTTTAAAGGTCCTTTCCAGCCCACACTATTCTATGATTATGAACACTTCCACCTGTTGTCAAATGGCACAACTTTGGGGCCCTCCCCCTGCCATGTGGTCCTGGGAGAGGGGCCCTGGGGGGGAGACACGGCGTTTCTCTGCCCCTGGTCAGCCTCGTTCCCCATTGGTTGGTTTGTGTTCCCCTGCGCGGGCAAGGACCCTCGGGTCCCGGGATTGAGCAGTTCCTCAGCAGAGCTCCAGCCATGCGGCTGGAGAAATAAACATCTCTCTGAAACATCTATCAAGAATCGGTCCATAGATATTTCTTTTCCACGGGCCTTGTTGATTGATACGCGTGTTGCAGTATCTGCACTGTAACAACTTTCCAGATGGCTGCAACAGCAGGGTTTGTGGTTAAGGTCATATGTATGTCATGAAAACGAACACGTGCTGACTCCTTATGAAGCAACCTGAAACTGATACCTGAGTGAGCACCATGTGAACTATCCTTAGAGCTAGGATCAGTCATGCCAGGTATTATGTAATACTGTTGTTTACCACTGCACCTTGTGATAGCTGGTCATTCAGGGGTATCCAGTGCATTGCCCCTGACTGTTGTAGTCATGCCCTGTGGTGTCCACTCATGCTGGGCACACTACAGGATTACATTTCTTGTCTCAGTTTTCAAGGTGACAATTTGGCCTGGTAAATGAGCTTACTCATTGGCTTGTGACAACTAGCAAACATATTTTCATTCAGAGTCCTGCTTAAAGAGAGGCATTTTCTGTCTTAGAAGATTTCATTTAACCAGGGCAATTAACTTAAGCTGCTCTGAAGATTTTACTATTTGAGAGCTAGTGCTGTTCTATAATCACGGGAATTTTGTAAGCATTTCACAGCTCCTGAAAATACTCAACTCCATATTGAGTACTTTCCCATATTTTAGTGGAATTGAATATTTATTGCTTGCTTTTAAAAGTATATCTGTTTCCATTGTTCCACACTACAGATGCTGCAACAATATGAACAAGAACATCTTCTTGTCTTTAACACTGTTACAGTTTTAAGATTTTAGTTATCTCTGGTGATGTGCATCAACAAACTTCTCCCAGTGATCTAGCAGTCACAGCTTTTCTTCATTCCAGAGGGGTATGTGAACAGAAGGACTACGAGCTCCATGATCACAAACCCCTGCAATACAACTAAATGCTCCAACCCGTTCAACTGGCTTCACAGCACAATTCCTAGTCCACAGCAATGATTGTGGGCAATCCATTCCACTAAAAATACAGTGACAGAGCAGGGTGGAAAGCAATTCAACCCATATCTCACCCGGTGGCCATCTCTGGCAGGGCTTAGACTTTCTTGATATTATATCTGGTTGCCTGGAAGTTCCCTCTGTGGTTATCCATTGTCACGTGAAATGTTCAGAAGCTTGTCCTTGGGCAGCCAATCTTCTGCTCTCCACCTGGAGCACCACAGTGCCTGCAGCTGGTGGATAACCATTCACCTCCCAGAGGAGGAAGCAGTGGTAGATGCAGTGGTATTTTGCACATCAAAGGGATTAAAGCACTTAGCAGAGGATTAGAAACCTGATTCTAGACTCCCCTGAGCCTTCTATATCCAAATCCAGCAGACTGTACCAGCCACAGCCATACAAGAGGAGGAAACCCTCTGATTTCTCTAGGCATTTCAGTCTGCCTTTGTTAGTGGTTTATTGGGCTATTCCCAGATGATTCTCTGTGACTGTTTACCACATTACTGTCCCCTTCCCTTTGCTCAAAGTCAAAAAAATGGAACATAGTATTTTACTCAAAATTTTATTATGGACAAATGGAAAAAAACTATATATGAAGATATAAAAATTCACTGTTAGTTTAAACAGTCACATCATCCAAATTATCTGATTAACACAACAAAACCCATTAATCATAGCTATATCAAACTCTTGTAGGATCTACTAATTTCATTTGACGTATTTGTCTACCCGAAATTCCTCTTTTTCCTAGGGTCGAGACCTCCAGTCTTCCTCAAACAGAAAGAGCGGTAAGTAGAACAGGTTGTGAACAACCTGAGATCCTTGCTGGGAGTATGATGTTCACAGTTGTGGGAGTTCCTTCCTTTTCTATCCTGTGGTATACTTGGAGTTCTATTTATATGTCTACTTTTAACACTCTGCCTCCTTCTCACTGGTTCTCTGCTGAAGTCTGATCGTTTCCCTGCCTGGCCTCAGTTGACACCAAGGGCTGTTACTTGCACAGCAGTGCTGCCCCAGATCAGACAGACCTTTACCTTATTCATGGTGTTCACAGAGCTTCTGCTCACGCGAAGGGGAGGCAAAAGTCACCCGGCTTCACTTAAAGCAATCTGAAATCATGCCAAGACAAACCCACACATGTGCTGACAGCCTGCACTGCCAGCTCAGTCCAGCACCTTCAGCCTTTTAGCAGTAATGGGAAATTCACGTTTTCAGAGCTACAGCAGCAAATATTCTGACCTTCTGACCTTCCTCCTCCTTTTTCTATGTAAAATATAACCTCCATTTATTAAGTACACTTGTCTGCAAATGTACATACCATTTCTGGAAACAAGATCCATTTATGCTATGCTGCTCCTCCTCACAATTTGTACATTATAAATTTGGAGAAGACAGCCAGGATTCTATCAGGGAAGCTTTTTCTATGTCAAGGAAATAAATCAGATTTTTTTAAAAAACAACCCAGAGGTCTATCAGATCTTCCTTTATTCCTTCAACTGGACAGATGGGGTGGAAAAGTGTGAAGACCATTTTAGTTACAGTTGTACTTAAAATTTATTTCCCTAGTTGCTATTCTGAGCTTGACAAAAAAAAAAAAAGTTACCAGAGGATATTGGTTATCTATACTGTGTTGGAGGCTAGTTCTGTGTCTTTATAACAATCCCCTCGGACTTAAATCTTTAAATTTGAAAATAAATCTAATGCAGCATTGTCTTTTTCTCCTATTGAGATCACTGGTGAAATAATCTCTTTTATAGCATATGTTTTGATAATGCACCACCAGATTTCTCTCTTTAGGGAGAGTAGATAAGAATGATACCTTCAAGTAGGTTACAAATGTCTAAGACTTCTCCACAATGTGGTAAGTACTCAGTAATGCAAATAGAATTGTTCTTGGATACAAAATAAAACACAGAATTCTCAGACTGCTATTCCTTTGTCCTCTCCATTCTTTTCAAAGACAACAATTTGTGCAGTATTTTGACACACAATAGTCTCCAATTTTATTTTTATCCTAATTCTGTAAGTAGAGGAACATACCTCTCTCTGGAGATATCTATAACTACCATATAGTATCATAAAAATTGTTAGATTAAGAGAAAAATCTTGATAAAGTGGTTCACTGATTTCACAAAAACAGTTTCATTACCCTTAAAGTAACAGTCTGAAGGAAACACAAATTTAAAAACAGAATAGAAAAACAGTTCTTTGTAATCTAAATGACCACTTTGGGGTTTCGTTAATTTTTGAAAACTAACTGGAATTTATAAAATTGGTGTGCTCCAGAGGTCCTGGTTATTTTATCATTAGGAATCACAGAAGAACTCAGGTAAATGTTAATACTGTATTAGATACACAGGGATCTCATAAAACTAAAGTGGTTTTAGAATAATTAACTAGCTAGCTAGCTTGCTATTACCAGAAAAAAAGTAGACATTTTCACTAAGTATGACAGGAAGGGATATAGTTGACCACACTCATCTCTTAAAAATATTAACAGCACTTTGAAGAAAGGCAAACAAACTGAAAATCAGCACTAAAAGAACAACACAACTCCAGTCTTCCTGAAAGAGACATTTGTCAGCTGTTGCCACTTTTCTTTGCTTAATTTAGCATGAATTGTTATTTCAGGATGTCATGATTGCTGTAGAGTGGTTTATTATTTAAATCACTATGCTATTTGAATGAAATACTCAAAATCTGAAGACCATATATTCACTGAGTGCATACATGGTGTCAGATGTTTGTGAATCACAAGCAAGCATCAGAGACTGACACTGACTTGTGAACAGATCCTGAACCCCTAAATGAACTGCTGAATATCTTCAAAACCTGAATTAAACTCTTACTCATAAAATTTCTTTAATATTCTGTGTAATCACCCAGTAAAATAGCTCATCAAGGGTAAACTACAATTTTGCTTCCAGGACAAGGGTGGGGAAAAGGATTCTGACACCCCCTTGAAATACAACCGTAGGAGCTGTAACCTGCAGCCAACATGTCCTGTTGCTGTTGATTTATATGTACGTAATTCAACAGTAAAAAGTTTTGCAATCAAATTAACAATTAATAATACTCAAGGAAAGCTTGGAAATTATCTTGGCTTTGGACAGTGAAAGATTAAACACAGGAACCTGTGCTATTTCAAAATAGTAATATATTTAATGTCTTTTTTTTCCCTTCTGTTACACTGCTGAGGCAAACTCATATTCCATTTGTCTTCCCTGCAGTTGCATTATAAAAGTGTAACTGGCTCCTCATCCTTCCCCCAAGATATAAACAACTTTTAATTACTGTTTGAAGGATATATCCAATAGTCCACATCTTAAGATTATTATAATATCGCTATTTATACTCCAGAACATTTCTAGTTGACTTTTCAAGTGCACCTAGAGCCATCTTGAAGGAACAAGACTTCCCTGGATCCCCAGAGCAAGGGTAACTTTCCAGTGCATTGTCACAGCAGAGCTGTTAACCCGATCTCTCATCTTCCCCTATAAGTTTTTGGATGCCAAGACTGAGCAACTTCTCTGGATCCCACACACTCCACTCTGCACTTTTGTTTATGGGTTTCTCTGCTAAACAGTGGGGGCGAAATAGGGCTGGACACCTCAGCAGTGAGACCCTTCTACCTGCGACTGAGCTAAGGGGCTTGCTCAGTCCCACAGCTGCTGAATGGATTTGTAAGCAACATTATGTGGCTGCCTCTGAGCCAGGCTTAGCACTTCAGACACTTCTCTTGGAGTAGAAATCTCTCTTGCATAACACCAACATTTTTTTATACTTTAAGCTATTGTCTACTTCTGTCATGCCTAAAACCGACCCTCCCCCTCATACTACCTTCAAGAGCATAACAAGGTCTCATTAATTTATTATTTATTATTATTTCTGTCTCATATTTATTCTAAATTCTGTACTGAGAGCACTTAAAAGTCTGTGATTTTTTATTAGACTTGAACATTTATATGTTCATGGAAAAACACCTTACGCTTTTCAAAATTATGTATTTATTCAGATGTTGAAGCATACTTGAGTAATAAAATCACAAGATGTGAGAAATTACTAATATATTCAGAAATTGGCTACCACTAGACAAAAATAATATGCCAGTGATTTTATATAAGAAAAAATAAGCAACCTGATGTAACGTCTCACATAGATATGTGTACACATTTTGCAAAGACAGTTTATGTGAGATGGGTTATTTATGCTGAATCTACAGTTATGCCAACTGAAATCAGCCTCAACCTCTAAACATTAGATTATTAAATTCCAGTTTGCTGAAAAAATACTTTCTCATGAACACTTCCTTCTCACCAGTAGGGATGACTTAAGCGTGGGATCTTTAAGTAATCATGAGATCTCTTGGGCTTTACCTCCAAGTCATCTCTTTCAGACAGGAAAAGTATTTACTGATTTCATATTTCTAAAAGAAAACCAAATTCAGTTAAATATCTAAACAAATTGCAAATTAAATGTGAGATTTAAATATCAAAAATATTTATGTCTTTTAGAACCTCTGAAAGCCATTATTGCATATTAACTGATCAATTATTATTAAATATTTTGCAGGTTAGAAAATATATTTATTCCTCCATAAAATATGTTACTTTGTTTATACCCTGACTAGCATTTATTAAGATCTATCACCATATTTTGAAATCTCTAGAATGGTTGACTTAATTCTGTTCTTCTAAGTTCTAAAATAGAATGAGATAGAATAAATAGAATGAAGAAAAAAAAAAAAGAACTAGCTTAAATCTAACCATGTATTGCATCCATAAATAATAAATATTAATATATAAGTAATAAATATTTATTTACGGTAAGTAAATGTACTGATTTGTCTGTCCAATACTTCCACTTAGAAAAAGGAATTAGCCAAACATATCAATAACAAAATAACACAGAATTAGTAACAAAATACTAAATCCAGAGTACTAAGATTATCACTAAAATGGAAATATCACTCTGCAGATGCAAAACTCTGCTCATTATGCATGTGAACTATAATTGTTGCATTTTTATTCTAGAAATCCCTTTCTAATCCTCAAAGGCATCTGCACAGCAGGGCCAGCATGGTGGGCCATCGTGGACCCCAGAATCTGCAATCTATCCACCAGTGGTTTTGGTTCTCTGAGTCACCAGCGACAAAGAAGTTGTCTCTGTAATTGCACCTGTTCAGTGACCACCTCTTCTCAAACCATGGATATTGCAAATTTGGCTTTGTAATCTATGTAGGAAGTATTTCCTACCTCCAGAATTCCACACACAAATCCCTAATAATGAAATGCTGAGGTATGACTGATATTGTGCACCTTTACTGTAATGTGGATGGCAATTCCTACATCACACATGATTTAAATGTCAAAACAAGGCTAATTGCATTCCCATCTGTAAATAAAAAGTATGTATTTTAATATTTCAAGTGCTACTAGTTTTATTCAAACTTACATAAAATACATTTTATCTCTGGTGGGCTGCACTTTAGTTCTTCCTTTGCAGGATCTGAGCTAACCGAAATAAGCAAAACCACTATTTTGTGTGCATACTGCTTTGCTGCTGAACAAAACAAAGCTTGACACGTGCAAAGAATTACAGAAACTCCCTTCATCTCATCTAACTGCAGATGGAACAAAGCAGGTGTCTATACCTCAGACTGCTATTTACATTTCTACTTCAGTGAAAGACCTAGATCTTAGTGGTCTAAAACAGGTATCAGCAGAGGACAATCAGTGTTAAACGAGTGCCACCAGATATGCCCTGAGATATCTGCATGGAGGGTCAGCCAGAAGGTAGGGAAAACACCCACAGGCATCGGGTACTGGGTGTCACTGCTCAGGCAACCCCTGGTCAATACAGCCAATAAAACCAAAAGCCAAAAATGTAAAACACTATCCATCTCACCAAGTGCAGATGTCTACTTGAGGAAGCAATTGCTTGTTAAACTCCAAAGTGAATGCACTGAACAGCTCTCCCTCAGCTGCAAAAGTCCCTTGCAGACACAGTCACTAAACAGCTCAGTTTACCAGAATTCCATCTCATTTCAAAAATATGTGTACACTTATGAAAGAGAGTACCTATGGCAATATTAAAATGAAAACTTAGCCTGTTTCAGATTGCAAATGATACACAGGAAAGAATGATTTCTACGACATGAGCTCTTTCCACCAGACTTATAAAATCCAGAAATAGTGCACTTCAAGTTAAACATCTCAGCACTAGTGACAGGAGAACAAAGCTTGAGACAGAGAAACAAAGGAAATAATGCGGAAAGGAAAATATGGTGAAAAAGTGTTGGTTGGGTTTTCTGGCTTTGTTGGTTTTTTTTTTTTTTGTTGTTTTGCTTTGGTTTGTCTTTTGTTTTGTTTTGTTTTTGGCAACTTATAGTATTATGAGCTGTTTTAAATGGAACCATGAGCTTTTTCTTCCCTTCATCTTTTACACAGTGCATTCTAAGATCTAAAGGATATCTCATAATTTCAAGTGAACAACAGAAATTCCCATATATTTGTGTTTTATATCAACACTGGGAAAGGTTTTATTTTCACTTCATCATATAAAAAACCCCAAATCCTGAAACCATAAGACTACAAACAAAATAATACAAACTTATGATTCTCAAGGTATGTTGCCTACTTATACATTCCCTAATATAAATCCTTATATACCAATTCTTTTTTGACGTTAAATACTTTGTTCCAGAATTAGACACAGCTATTCTGTCTGCTATTCTATATATTTTTCATTTTATATTGTTTCATTTGGCTTTTGCAGCAGGATGGATTTTCCTTTTTTTCTACAGCATGCTGACATCTCCTTACAGTTAGGGAAATTCTGGACTGCTGAATTGTGAACAAAACCAAGTGCATTTTTATGTTTAGGTTTTAAGAAACTGGGGAGTACCACTTCCATAATTTATAACATGAAAACTACCATGCATTAATACTTGAGCACTAGACTGCTTGTATGGGGCTAATTGTTACATTAAATATTTTCTGAAGTTACTTCGGTAAACCCAAAAGGTTAAGGTTATCCATGGATCACAGTGAGGGATCAAAACTTTGCCTCTTCCCATCATCATCTGTTCTAAATTCCTGCCTGTGAGTAAATCTGAATGTGGTTTTCAGCAAGCAAGTGCAGCAACCACTTTTCCCTTGTTGTACATGTTAAGAATTGACACAGAAATACACTGGCTTGAACTACTTACAGCGTGGACCGAGTCCAACATCTGATTGTTTTCTCCATTCCCCATGATGGAAATTTCATTTCTGTTATTTTCAGTTTTATGTAATTCCCAAAATCATGGAGTTGTATTGAAGAAACTCTCTGAATAAATGGAATGTCTGAGGTTGACTGTACTCTGCCTCAAAAAAGATTATCTTCATTTCTGAGAAAAGAAAAAAAAAACAAACCTATCTGGCTGTTACCTAATGCCCACTTATCCAATTTCTTATGGAAGAGTAAAGTTCATGTTCAAAGAAATAAAGAAAATGAGGACCTGCCAAGATGCATTAGAACTGTCCTCTATTCCACCGGAACAAAGGAGGAGTGCCATGAATGATGAGCACTTGAGCTTGCAAAGGATAAATCCATTGATCATTTGGAACATGATTTAGTAAGTTTTCAGAGCTTGATAATAATACAGTGCAGAAATGTCACATCATGTTACTGTTCTGCAGTAAAAAGAAGCTGAGCATTTTGCGTAGACTATTATCTTTCAGTAAAAAGCTACTTTTGGGCAGTAGAAGCCAGGAGATTTTAAAGACAGCTATAATTAGTTCTAAAGAGAATCTTCTGGGGGGATCTCTGAGCAGAGGATATGCTATTTTTGTCAAAAAATTATTCTGAAGGAATCTAAGGCAAAAAACAATCAAAATAAAAAAAAATCCAGGTAAAGACTACAGAAGACTATGCAACAGCTGTTCTGAAAATATTTTCAGAACAGTAATACAGAAAATTAATAAGCTAGAGTTTACAGCACATATCAAAATGAACAGGCAAAAATACAACTTAAGTTTTAAAGTGAAATTTCATAAAACTATTAACTTTCCTTCAAAATACTCCAGTCACATAAACACATCTTCCATTATTAATATCAATGGGCTTTCAAAGGCTAGAGATTTGTGCTTTGGTGGGGCTACTTTATGAACAATTTTGCAAATTTGTACTGAAGTTTATGAACCAAACTTCCTCTACATGTAGCACAACAACCAGAAGGGAGGTTGTAGCAAGGTGGGGGTTGATCCTATCTTCTCTGTAAGAAGAGCCAGGACAAGAGGAAATGGCCTCAAGTTACACCAGATATTACGGGTATCGGATATTACAAAAAATTTATTCAGCAAAAGCGTGTTCAAGCATTGGAACAGGTTGTACAGGGAAGTGATTGAGTCACTATCCCTGGAAATTATTGAAAAGACAGTAGATATGGCAGCTGGGGACACGGGTTAGTGGGGAACTTGGCAGTGATGAGGTAACAGTTGGTTTCCATGAGCTCAGAGGTCTTTTCCAGACTAAACGGTTCTGTGTTTCTGTGATTCTGCATAGGAAGCCCAACATGAATTCTACTGTACCTCAGTCACTAATAGCCCTTCTTTCTTCATGCTGAACCAAGTTCCCCACTCATTTCTACTCGTGTAATCTGATGAGGTTCCTCACCTATGCATTCACGAATATATAGTTTAGAATCTTCTCCCTTCCCTTCAGTAGAGTCTACAAGCAAATCAGTGCTGACCAGTGACAAACAGCTGGGGCACAGGGCTTGTTCCACCTGGAGCAGAGGCTGCTTCTGGGGAAGCAAACAGCAATCCCCCAATACCTATAGGGAGATTATTGGGAAGGTGTTTCCAGGCTCCTCACAGCAAGGCCTGGTGAGACAGTGAGGAGCAAGAGGCATAGGTTGAAAAGGGAGAAGTTCAGAATGGATGTAGAGAGAAACTTTTTTCCTCAAGACTACCAGGGAGTGGCACAGATTGCCCAGAAAGACAGTGTATGTTTGAAGGTGTTCCAGACCAACTGGAAAAAGCCTTTAATAACCTGGTCTGATTTCAAGGCTGACTGTGCTTTAAGCAGAGGTTGCACTAAGTGAGAATCTGAGGTTTCGTTCAATACAATTTATCTGATGATTTTAAGTGGTGAGTTTCATTGTGACATGCTTAACATACTTATTTCTGAATCCATACAGCTGAAGAAGACAACCATCTTATAAAAAAAGTCAGTAGAGTCTTACCTAGGATATGTGTTTCTGACCCAGATATTTCTGATGTAAATTTGGACATGGTAGCCCAAAAATAGTTGAGCCATCATCATGTGTTTTTGCAACACATTATTACAGGGCCACAGAATACACAGAATAAAATAAACAGAAACCCCACCAGTTTTGGCTTTTTTGTTTATAGACGTGCAGAGAATGAAAATCTCCTGAACAGCGATTTTTGGGTTTTGTATTTTAGAAAGATCTATAATGGCTTATGGATTGCAAGACCAACTGGCCTCTTATAGAACATAAGTCATAGAAGGAACTGTTCTGGAGTCCCTGATCTATTTTGTACTAAAATATTTATTGAAATTAAAAAAAAAAAAAAAAAAAAAAAAAAAGGAAAACAAAAAAACCCCAACACTTCAATTTTCACATATTTCTGATCACTCATAGAATTCTAAGAGACTGACAGTATCATTGGTCTAGACACTCGAGTTGCTCAGTGGATTACAACATATTCGGGATTTAGAGATTCACTTGTAGCAAATCCTCCTTCTTGATGAAAGGATGAGAGATTAGCCCATTAATTACAACCTTAAAAATAATGCTATCCTGAATCTCTTCTCTTGCAAATATCTATAATTATATATTACAAACTTTAGTCAGGTAAGTATTCTGAAAGCTCCTGAATGATGAAAACTAAATCAAAGCCCCATGCGAGACCAAAATATGCAGTATAAAACAAGACATTCTGTGGAGGAACCAGTGTTTCCAGCAAGCAGACACAAGAACTCATGAGTAAAAGATGTTAAGAAAAATAATAGACCAGACTCTCCTGCTTTATGCCATGTAAAAATTGGAAGCATATTTGGAAAAACAGACTGATTTGACAGCACTTTGCATCTACTTTTTGTTCATGTCACACAGGTATAACTGATTAAAGAGAGAGCAAGTGAACAGGCCCTAGCAGCAGTCAATTTTTCACTTCACAGTTTATCTAGACAAGGTGCAAGAGAACTAAGAAAGCTATGCTAACAGAACTCAAGAAGTTTGAAAGACTTTAATTTTTTAAATTTTAATAACGTCTTGAAAGACTAGCATTAAATTGACATAAAAAAAGATTTAGTAGTCCACGTAGGATTCAACTGCTTAATATATAAACTAATTCAGAAATGTTTTAGTTTCTTAAACTGAATTTATACTGTAGAACTGTTTATTTTTCAAAGTGGCTTTCAAAGTTGTCATAAGCACCTCCAAACTCAAAACTTTTACAGCCAAAATTTTAGAACAAATATCCTCATAGGAAATTACACACAGTTTTGTTTCACTCTGGCCAAGATGGTTCTTTCTATTTACAGCTGGTGAGAAGATACACTGGTGAGTAATTTCAGTGGGACCATGAATAAGTAAAGAATTTGAAATCCAGTATATTGTGGAGGCCAAATCATTTCCATTTTAAGGGTCACTTATTTTTTCAGCCATGGCATCTTTAAGGACTACAGTTTCACTATAGATGTAGTTTAACTGTATCTACCTTTGCATACTCTTCCTTCACAAATCAAAAACTCCTACTATAACTTGTCATTTGTACTAGTTCCTCTTGAATTGTTTAATCTTCGATAAGGATAATTTTACATTTTCCAAATCATCAGTTCCTATTTTTAATCCCATTTCACTGAAGTGTTTGAAGAGTTAGGTGTGATTTGTAAAAAAAATTGTCTACACAAAGCTTGAATAATACCTAAATCTACTTTTGTGACTAGAATTACAGAAGGTAACAAATGTGTTATATACAAAAGCATATATACTGAAAAGAGTCATATACAAAAGCATTTACAATTACAGAAGTCACTCTCCTGTAGGCTCTTTTTCCTGCTATCTGGTTTCCTAGACATGCACTTCAATTTCTCATAGACAAGGATGATTTCTACTGCTCGTAAATACTGCGATCATGGCTTTTCTAAGACTGATACTAATCAGGGACAATAAAGCAGACTCTGCTTCCCTCTCACCACTGATAGTGACAGGGAAAAAATGGAACTGCCTATGTGAAGAGAGCCTGACCAACCAGTATGGCAAATCCCTGATTTTAACTAATCACATTCATACAGCACCTGCTCCAGGAGTTAATTTTACTTCCTTTACTCCTGCTACCAAAAAAAATTGTAGTAAATTCCCAGTTAGAATTTTTTATCTAAAATGAATAAAATGAAGATGCTTTAGGGCCATATTTTGCATGCTTGAATGCATAAAAATATAGCAAAAGAGAAATTTGCAATTATTGTTATGTCCTTCCCATGCAGTCATACCTTGCAGGACATTTTAACAGGTTGTTTGCAATGCTCTAAACAAGAAACTTAACTAAAACCTCATTTTGAATTGAGTATCAAAGGATTTAATCAATCTTATATGCTTCAGCATAGTACAAAATCTCAACATGAGTTTAAATCTGATGCCATCTGGTAAATTGCAAAAAGGAAGTACAAGACCAAGAAGCACATCTGACTTGAAAGATATAAAATGTTCCCTTTCAATATACCCCTAAAAGTATATCTATACCAGAAACATCAGAGATGCACAAAAAAGCTAATACCAGCAAGAAAAGCTGATTAATGACAGAATTCATTAATTACTCCATAAAGTAAGCACTATACTGTCAAATCACTGTTTGCTAGGCCACAATAGATGACCCCTGAAAATGGACAATTTTTCGTGGAGTTATATAAGGAAGAGATCATCAGAACATGATCCTGTTGTTACCCTTTATGGATGGATGGATAGCAGAAAGGAAGGGAGGAAGGAAGGAATAGATCATCTATTAGCTACCAAATTTTATGGAGTTGGCTGAGCATCATTTTCATTATGATCCCTCTGTTTAATTCACACACAGTAATATAGTCTTTCATACTAAGATAAGCAAATAAAGTGCAGAGATTTTTGTCCTTGATCATGACTCAAAGAAGCATCTCTGTTGCTCCAAAATGAATTAAAACAAGCTTTCTGACATTTTAGCTTTTAGGATGGGCAATTTATATTTGCAATTATGATCAAAGACTCCATTTCCTTTCCCGTGAAGAGCAGACAATTGCTCTCCTACGACTCAAGCTCATTAACACTTCCTCAGAACTCAGAGCCAGACTGTGGAAATGATGCATAGATAATAGTGCAGCTCAACAGGAAAGTGCTCCTCTGAAAGGTGTATACGGCTTACTGGTATGACTTCCAAGCATCTCACATGTTGTTCTGAATAAGAAAAGTGTCAATTTTCACATTTTCTCTGGACAGCACTTGAGCAAACAGAAGTTATATAAGAATGCATTGGTAAAGACTGGTGTAAGAGAAACACTGAGACCAAGTCTAACCAAACTGCACAAAATAACATCGGCAGGTGGTTACACTCCACTTTGCCCTCCCATCAGGCTAGCACATGATGGAACTTTTCACTGATTTTCAGATTCTCAAGGCCAGGAAACAGGAAATTAATTTAACCCAATGCAGTTTTACCTTCAGTGCTTCCTAACATCTCCTTAGAATATAAGCTGTGCCAATTAGTGTACTTGAAACACTGAATGAGAAGAAGTAAACACTCAAATAGTCAAGAACTTAAGTAATCATAAAGAAATGCATAAAAAGACATCTGATTTACAACATCTGCTTTACCAATCCTCTCCTTTATAAAATTTATTTTCATTCCTTTTTCAATCTCTGATATTTCTCTTTTTAAGATGCAATCAGCTGCAGCCAAAGGTTGTGCAGGCCTTGGCAGTTTTCCAGACAAGGCCGGATAAAGCCATGAATAATCTGGTCTGACCTGAGAACTGACCCTGCTCTAAGCAGGGGGGTGGACAGCAAAACTTCTTGAAGTGTCTTCCAACCTGATGCATTCACATGCAGAACTTTTAAGAGGTATTGTTTCTGCCTTTACTGAAAAAAAAGTTATAAAAACAAATATTCATTACTGTTGTGTGGGTCAGACAGCTAGCTATTCATTGAATCAAGTTTATCATATAAAATAAAGTGTGATTATGAAGAAGGCAATGCTTTAATCACACTTTCAAAGAAATCATTATTCGGTTATAGCACAAGTGAAAGTGTTTATCAGTAGAGGAAAAGTGATAGCAGGGTTCAAAACAAATTATCTATTTACTGAATGGAAGATATTAATAACAAAGAAGTGTTAATTACTGAAAGAGTCTTTCCAGAAATGGAGTTTCATGGTGCAGAATCAAGGCTACTGCCACACAGGGCTGCATGCAAATGACAGCAGGATCTTAGGTGCAAGATTCACAGCAGCCCAAAGGAAAAGATAAAGGTGCTTAAAGAAGGCACCAGATCAAGCTAGGTTTTCCTAAAATCCTACAGTCAAATACCTAATTCTAGGCTTTAGGAAGCAGGAACACTTTGCCATAAGCAGCAGAAAAACAAGGATAATATATATTAGGTCTAAATAAACATAGCAGTGTTTGAGATAGCATGACAAGGGGCTAACAGATTTATGCTTGTGCTGCCTGTGCAATGAGCATGAGATAGCTTCAGTTCAGATGTACAGAGCCACGTCATTATCCCAGTATGTCCCAGCAGGGAAAGAGGTCAAACTTTCTCAGGCTTGGAGAAACACTTAAGACAAATACTTGGCTTCAAGTCTGGAGGTGTCTTATCTCTGGACAGCTCAGGAAATGAGACAGCACAGCTGGTATCTGTTTGTACACGTTCCTGTAGCTATGCCCTTTGTGGTCTAGTGATTAGGAATATATTGCTCCTACAACGCAGGGAAATTCCAGGGGTTTGGTTGTCATGCAGTACTTGCTGGCAAGTTATTGCTAAATCTCAGGTACCTTTTTGAGAAGTGGCCAGCAATATCTATGATCAAGTACTTCTATCTCTACACACTAGAAAAACATTGAGTAAAAACTCCTTTATGTGACTGTAAGCAAAAGACTTTGTGAGACTGTCTTCTAAATGTTCAGGCAAAGGTGCCTTACAACCTGTATCACCGTGTGGTACTATGAAGAGAGGTGAGGTATGCAGCTCTCCCCACAAAAGGCAAGACAACTTCCTTGATAGTCTTGAGAGCTGTGCCCATCCACAGATACTCAGATTGACACACCAAATGTTTTCTCTTGACCAAAGTCATATTTTGCCATGATTTATAAGGTCTCTGCTGTGTCACAGACCAGCACAACCCTAAATATTTTCCCTTCTTTACAGAGAAACTCATTTTTCATGGACACTGTCAAAGCTACTTAAAAATTTAGTATTAAACATTTCAAAAGAGATCCCTGAGATCTGGATGTAAAATAGAAAAAAATACCAGATGAAAAGAAACTGACTCTAGAATACTAGGTGGGATCACCTTCCGGGAACATGTTCTGTCTAATGGAGAAGATATTGTGAATTTCTATGCTCCTATTGTCAAGTCAAAAATAGGCAGTGTGCTGATGTACTTCAGAATGTACTGACATGACAGCCGAAACACAGCATAGTACAACTAACAGCCATTACATCCCTCAGGAACATAATTACCAGGCATAATTTATAGAAAACCCCATAATCTGAGCCAAAACTTCAGTGTCAGAAGATTTAATGAGACAACCAGGACCCTCCAATTCCTCTTAATATGTAGCATTCTAATCAAATACAATGCTGAGGTTATAGCTCTCCATTCCCATCAGAGCAACAAACCCTCCCCTCTGTAGTCCTCTCCAACCTCTGAAGTGCGGTGCCTCCTTCTCATTAGCCCCATCCCTGCACAACTCCCATTACGTTCTTCATCAGCTCTTCTTGGCAGCAGTGACACCTTCTTACCACATCTAACCACAATTTTATATCTGTATTATGTAACTTATTCTGGGCACTTAACCAAAGCATTTGATTCCTTTAACTGCTATGAATCCAATTTCTTTATGTATTGAGTTAGAAATCAGAGGTATGCATCTGCTTTACCACTACTAAAATTACATTCAAGTGGCTTCATCCCCTTTCCCAGAGGAAAACACACATCTTGCCCTATTTTAATTCTTTTTTAGTCAGCTACACATACATTGATTTTAAAGCTTTCACAACACTGACTAATTGTTAAGGAAAATAACCAGAGAGTGCAAAGAACACAAAGTGTAGAAGCAGCTAATTATAGCATTATATCTGACAAAATAGGATGTGTTCATTTGTGAGGTGACCTGTACAGATCTCCTCTGTGAGCTGCCCACAATGCTTCTTGCATACAACCACATAACAGGTGGGCAGAGGCAAAGACTGAAGATGTTCTCTTGATAAATCAGTGAAGCTGAGTCAGTATCAAGTATTTACTATTTAGCAGAAAGCAGACAGCTGTCTTGCACCTTTGTTTACACCTCTGAGAAAGCAAAGAGAAAGCATCATCAGAGGTGATAAGAGTGCAAATGTAGCATGGGTAGCACAGTCAAATGTGCTGGACTCAACTCATTCATTATGTGCATGAATTCAGAACAACTAAAAGCAGGTACCTTTAGATAGAACCACAGAATGACTTGGGTTGGAAAAGGTCATCTCATCCCACCCTCTCTGCAGTGAGCAGGACACCTTGAACTAGATCACATTTCTCAGTGCCCCATCCAACCTGATCCTGAATGGATCCAGAGCTGGGGTCCTTCTCTGGGCAATCTGTTCCAGTTGTTTCACTGCCCCCATTGTAAAAACTTGCTTCCTTGTGCCTAGTCTAAATGCACGCTCTTTTAGTTTAAAAGAGGGTTGATTTAGTTTAAATCCATTACCCCTTAGTATAAAACCCTTTATAAGCTCAAAACCATTACCCTTTGTCCTACCACAACAGACTGTATTAAAAAGTTTGTCCCCATATTCCCTATGACCACTACCCCCTTTAAGTACTGAAAAGACACCTTTTAAGAGTCACATATAAGAGCTTTCTCTTCTTCAGGCTGAACAACCCCAACTCTCTCAGCCTGTCATCACAGGAGAGCTGTTATATCCCGCTGATCATTTTCATGTCCCTCCTCTGGACTTGCTCCAGCAGGTCCACATCCTTCTGTGCTGAGGACCCCAGAGCTGGATGCAGTACCCAAGGTGGGCTCTCACAAGAGCAGAGTAGAGGGGCGGCATCCCCTTCCTCACCTGCTGGCCACGCTGCTGGCGATGTGGTTCAGCATGGGGTTGGCTTTCTGGGCAGGGAGTGTACATGCCCATCCAGGCAGTGAGTCATCGACCACCCTACCACTCTCTGGCTGCAACCATCCAGACAACCACTTATCCACCAAACAATGCATGGTCATATGGGTCTAAACAAAATGAGTTCCTAAGTCTATACCCCTGATTTGCTGCTTATTTTTGTTCATAGGCTGCCTTTTTTTGTTTTATTTGCTTTGCTTTTTTGGTTGTCTTTTTTTTTTTCAAAGATCTGTCTTTGTTCTCTTGTTTGACATGCTTCACTGTAAGTAAGGAGCATCCACTTTTCACCTACAGCAGGGCTCCGGGGCTTTTCAGTCCAAACAATCTGTCACAGGTTATTGTATTAAAGTCATGAGATTCCTGGCAAGAAAATAAAGGTCACACTTCACCATGAAAAATTTATACGAACCATACCTGCAGCATAATCCTTGCACTGAATATGCATCCTAGAACTGGGGCACGGCTTCCCCTCACAGGGTGCAGTGTAATCATTATGGGCCACCCCTCTCAGGATACTTGTTTATAACTAACACGAAATCATCTCAGAATGGATATATAAAGGGACTCCTCACAGACACCACCACAGATGGCTACCATTGCCTAAATTAAACCAGTCCAGAGCACTGTCCCTGGACTGCACTTGTTCACCCTGTGAGGTTGCTTAAACAGTTTTTGGAGTAGGTTTGACCTGGGTCACCCTCAAACCATTCCGAGGCAAAGCAGGGGATCAATCTCTGTACATACTGCAAACTTCACCACTACATTTTAGAGAGTAAAAGATTTTTAATGGCAAGGAAAGAAGCTCCTCTGTGGATGAGCTCTGCTGCACAACACAGGTACGGGCACAGTTAATTACAGCCTAGCATAAGAGATAACTGTCCTAGGTCAATTTTTTTTTTCTCACATAAAACCTTTTGGACTTATCTTGGCAGCTGAAGGAATTTCAGTTCACAGACCAATGAAGGCTACTTAAGGATGGGGTCTAAAACTCTAAGACTGAGACTAGAATGTGACTTACATCCTTTTATCCATTTGGGAGCTCTGAAATGCCATCTTACAGGAAATACACTGAACACTGAAGGTCTGATTTCTCTAATGAGCCTAGCTGAGGCTTTTGCTTTAATCTTTATGTCATACTGCAAGAAAAATCTGATAGGTTTGTGTTCACTGCATTATTTTTTTTCTATATAAAGTAAATAATGAACTGGGTCAAATATCCAAAATTAAAAAGAAAAAATATTATAACTAGTCCTGTGGGGTGGGAAAAAAAAAACCAAACAGAAAGTTGTTACATAATAAACATCCTTTACTTGGGAAGGAAAGAAAGTGTAAATGAAAGCCACACTTGTCACCTAAAGTCCTACGTAACAAATTTTTAAGTGCTTGACTTTGCAGCTTTCAATATTCTTTCAATACACTCTTTTCTTATTTTTGATTTCAAAAATAAAAATCCTATTGACATGACCAATTCCATTGGAAAAAACAGTAATTTCTGACTGATAGTACTCTTTCAAATGGAAAAAAAAAAATCAAAAAAGTTGTAATTTTAGGAAAATTCTGACTATGAAAATGAACAGTTTAGCTGAAAGGACTGAAAACAGTCCTTTACGAAATAAAAATGAAAGAAGCCACATGGTAAAAATAAATATAATAGATGAAGAGAAGAAACAGACCATGAAGACTGGCAACATGGGCTGAAAGCAGGTACAAAAGCAAAGGCCAGAAAAACCTCAAGGGAATTTGAGAAAGAGAACATTAATCTGGACTCAAGGGATGCTGGCAGAGCCTACATACATATTATTAAGGGACCACTGCCTACAGAAGTAGAAGCTAGGAAAGTATCAGGGGAAAGTATAATATATGTTTCCCCTGTTCTCACTCCTCCTTTGGTATCTGTTGCTGATGGAAACAGAACTTTTTGCTCTGTGTACCTTGGTCTGGCTCAATACCGTCACCTCCATGTTCATATAATCTGCCTGTACACAGGCTAAAAACCAAAAAGAGAGTATTTTATATAGAATGGATGACTATGTCCTATTCTTAAATCATAAACAAAGCAGCCAGACGTTGCCTTAGCCAATTCTTCAGGAAATTAATTACCAGTATCTTGAGAACTATGAAAAACTCCACACAGAACTTTCGCTCCCACAAGCACACATACAATAGGTAAGTAGAAAACAAGTTTCCTACCTTTAAAATGAAAAGTATCACTTGAAAAATAATTTTTGTGCTTACAACCTCCATGATTTTCTGAGTTACTTCACTCCACTTTTCCCTACCTTATGTGTGTGTGTGCAGATACACATAGATGAAATTAAATATTTAAAATGCTTGTTTAAAATTATTCTCAAAAGTTAGATAAAAGCCCAGAAAAATGTGATTGGGATTTCTAGCAAGGTCACTCTTGATGGAGTAAGAGACTCAATAGCAAAGAAGCAAGTGCTGCTGTCCTTTTCCAGCTGATTGCTAGGAGACTCTTATGGTCTTTTAGTTTTTCTCAGCAAAGGCTGGGCTCTAGTCTGAAAATTTCTGCCACCCTGTTCGTAACAGATAGAAAAAACTCTTCAAGAAACGGAGTCAAAATACTACTTTTTTGCCACTCAGAAAGGTTTTCCTGTTACTATTTAATTTTCACTCCATTTTTATTCATTTTTTGCTAGAGCATCATTCAGTGACTGAGAGACAATGTGCTCAGAATAGTCATCAAAGGGCTCTGCTCTGTTTTTGGCTGCATTCTTGGCTGGAACAGCTGTTCCAAGCACATGATACGTTCCTACCTCTAAACACATGAGCATTTTTTGCTTTATAACACATCAGTTATCATGATTATTACTAGAGTGAACAGGGGAATTGACTTCCATGGACAAAAACTGACACTCTAAGCAGATGGACTGACTTCCTGCAAAAATGACATCTCTCCATTAAATTGACGCAGAGAGCCCAAATGAATAATGTCAGCAGCATGCTTAACTTTTTAATGACTAGAGGCTGAAGAGATTAATCTGAGCTTCAGACAGTAAGAGTGATCAGAGTTTCACGTGGAATTAAGTCAGTTACCAAATGGCTGCTGTCCCCAAGGGTAAAAGTTCCTCTTGTAATGCCTTGTATGACAGGCTTACCTTGCAGGCTCTGTTTCATGTACAATATACTTAATTTTTTCCTGTTTAATAAATTATCAAGCTTCATTACAATAACTTAAAATTCTAATAAGTAATTCTACCACCTGGACACATGACCATGTACATTTCTTTTGAGTATGCACGAAGCTAAATAAGGGAAACACACAGGTTCCTTCCCTGATCTGAAATTGCAGATTTTAGTTCTCATAGCAGAGTACAGGTAGGAAAACCAGATCAAAGTTTAACTCAAGGAACCTGTGGCTAGTGGAGTGAACATACTCATCTCTAACATTATCTATCCAGTTTATAATATGCTATATAAGCCTGTTATTGATGGCTGTTACATGAAATGGCATTTTCTCACTACTGTTGCAGAACAAAAAGGCTCTGCTTCCTTCGAGAATAGCCATTGTACACAATTTTGATGCTGGGTTTGCTTGAGCTAAACAACCAAGAGGAAGGACCCCTGCAGGTGGAAGTGACTGCCAGAATGTCATGCAGAGAAATGACATTCAAAAGGCAACTTGTCAACAGCTCTAGATGGCAGACAAGCATGATACTTTAGGGCATAGACAACACTGCCTATCTCCTATGAAGGCACCACTGCCAGAACATTACCTAATATTAAAACAAGGAAAATCACCTCAGATGGGTGACAAATTAGAAAATCTCTGAATCTAATGCATGGTTTTCATGATTATGAAGACCTAAACCAATATGAATTTGAAATTTTCTAGGGGGATGAAAAGAAAAGTGAATATTCTCACTATTCAATAATTACTTGTCTCATTTAATTTTTCAGTACTCAAAAACAAAAAAAATCACCTACTTTATGAAAGTAGAAGAAAAGCTCTGCCTAGATCCCAAATGTATGCCTCTCTCCCCAGTGTGTGTTTGTATGTTTGTAAACAGTAAATTCTTAGACTAATAACTTGCTTTTGCACTGAGAATCTACTGACAGTTACAATATCACACTGATGCTAGGATGATGAACACACACTGGGCAAGGTACCTCAGCGAACCTGAGCGTTGTATGTATCGTACTGGTATTGAAATTACAAAGAGACGCTTAAGTAACAAGATCACAAGATAAAGGGCAAAACATAAAATTAATATGTTCAGCTGGAGAAAAATTGAAGATAAAGTACAAGTTTGGGTTTTTTAAAGGATATCGCTTATGATAAAACAAACATTCTTTCCCTTTCAAGAGGGAAAGGTTTTCATTTGACCCATCTCTAATAATGCACACATTTAAAATGAAATAATCAAGCCTTGCATGTCTGAGAAATGTCAGCTTTCACCTTACAAATGTAACATTTACAGACACGCATTTATTAATGTTCTTCTTTTTGCCTGATATCACTTTGTGTTTTGGGACGGCTAGTAGGGACAACTAGAATAAAGCAACAACTGCCTCACTCCTGCTTGGTGGTTCCTATGCTCTTATGAAACTATCATCTGTGATTATCAGTCTGTTTATAATCTACTGAGGGTAGGATGTGATTTGCAATATTAAATGGGATCAGTGCAATCATGTAGCTCAATTCCCATGTGCCCCTTTGAAAATCTGCTCATTTTTGTACTTAAACTCCTCTTCCCCTACAGAACAGAGCATTGATTCCTCTTCTTCAGTGAGATGAATTCCTTCCCATGTGATTTCACATGTCAGTCTATTCTAATCACTTCCAGCTGCCTCTGCTCATCCAAGCACAGTGCGGGCATGTGAAAGGGCTATGAGATACCTTCCCTAGGAATTCCACTGGATAGGAAACAGATTACTTTGATGGATCTTAGAAGAGGAAAAGGATAAGATATTTCTGATATATTAACCTCCCGTTGACAGAAATAATACTAAAAACATAAATGCTGGTTATATTGTATGACCTTTATATGCTGGGTGCTTTCCAAATGCTCTTTTCTTTGACTGATTTGCTGCTGTCAAGAGGAAAGCCTGTGTTATTTCCCAGTGTTGAACAAGGTCAGGATTCAGATAAAAACATAGGAAAAAATAATCCATTGGACTACATAGGAGCATGCAGAACCTGGTGTTGTGTCTGTGTGTGCACACAATTTCCTCATATGCAGCAATTAATTTGATTTTTCTGAAGGTTTTTGCCAGACATACACATGTAGAGTACACACAAATACATATAAACATTGTTTGCACACATACACATGTGCATGTTGCATATATACACATATACATAAACACAGAACACTCCTCTGATCTCAGTCATGTGACATTTGTGAAGGTTCCTTATTTTGGTATTTACTACCTGTGAGTTACATTTGTACACCTTATTGCAACATTAATTGGAAAGAACATAAATTGATATCTAAAATTAGTAGCTATATCCACAGCCTCCCTCTTTCATACATAGACCTAAATATAGATTATTTAATACAGTCATGCAAATTTCTGTATTTTTTTCTTTATTTGAAGAATTACTAAAAAAGGTTAACAAGAGTAACAATGCCAATTTTTATACTGTGACCAGTATTTTCTTTCACTGAAGTATAGTGAAACAAGATTTCTTTCCAATAAGTTTGAAAAATATGCCTTAAAAATTTGGTTTCAAAAGCATTTAATATTAATTTTTAACAAATCCTTTCTCTAGATTTTTATATTTAAATTTGACTCATAATTCCCATTTCTAGAATTAACAGCTGTTTTCAGGATTGCATCCTATCAGTTTACTAAGAATGTTGCTGATTCTGCTTTCTTCTATGATTTAACATCTAAGCTTTTCTTTCCCTTCAGTCTCCCAAAGGGAAAAATAGCAGTGTATTATGGAAAATGAGGTCGCTGCCTCCATGAAGATTGTATGTTTATTTATTCTTTCGTTCATTTTTGCTAGCACACAAAACACACTTTGAATGTACTATGTACACATTGCCACATGTTCTTTAAAATGATAAATTATATAATATGATGGCTATATTGCATGTATGTGCATGTACATGGGTTTGTGTGAGTGTATATATATACATACATACATGCACATACAGCAGCAGTACACTGCACTTAATTTTTTGTCTCCATGGTTTTTCCCCAGACAAGTAGAGAACCTCACTACAGTGTTTTCCTAAATTTTAAATGCACACACAGTTTGGGCACAGGCAGACAAGGAATGAGAACACAGCAGGGAAACTTCATCTTGGATGAGGACAGGTTTTGAACACCAAGGGAAAAAGAGATCCTCCTTTGATGTAATAGATTCAGGTCCAAGAAAATTGTGGAGTGATGCCAACTGAGGATCTAAGACATTAACACTGATAGAAGGGAAAATGCTTTAGCTCTGCTATTCTTTAACTGAAATCATCAATTAAATAGAGATTAAATTTAACTACTACCGAAAATTAGGTCAAAAGCCCTAATTCATTTTAAGACAGTTTTTCTACATCTATCTGTTTATATGGTAGCTTGTACCCTAACTTTAAATCTTTTGTGTCCCAACTTCTTATTTCCCAAAAGCAAAAGAACAGTAAAACCCACCTGCACAGCTATCATTTGAGTATTACATAAATTTAGATATTCAGCTTAGAAACTCCCAGCCTGGAAAGCAGTGACAAACGTTACTACCAAAGGCCATGCCATAATCCCCCATTTTAGGAGCAATACCCAGGCACCACAGTCTTGGTTTTAACAGTATTGGCATATGAATCTGCACAGCTAATCTGTATTGAAGGCAAGTAAGGAACCAGGAAGTAGTCAATCCTCCATTTAAACCCATGAAGGGCTTGAGCCAGTAGGCCTTTCAGAGAAAAGTTGGAAAACTCAGTGGAAATTGCAGTGGTATTTTGTGCTTTCTTACGTAAGACCACAAGACAGAAAAAAAAAATAATCTGTAGTCTTCAGTTTTATGTAATAACTGCTGGTTAAAACACTTGCACACTTGATATGGGTGACCCAGATTTAATTCTGTTGTATGTACAAGCAGATTCAAACACACACTTAGAGAACCTCTCTAACCACAAAGCTGAGTGACTGTATGGGGTTACATTGCCTAGAGTTTGTCTCTTGTAGAGAAAAACAATTTCAAGAGTCAAGAGTCCAATCAAAATACTCACTGACACTCAGCTAAGAAGGGGTGCATGAGCTTGTCACATTTTTCCTACTATTCATGTCACATTCATATTTAAATCTTAAATGACCTGCCCAAGACCACACCTCCAGGCTATGGAGAGTGTTTCCTTTCTGGAAGTGCTGCTGCAGCAAGCTGTGGTGTTACAACCTTTCTTCATCCTCTCATATTGATTGTAACATCAGAGTAATATTAATGAGGCAAATACTTACAACTTATATGTGTAAACACATGTAAAAACACAGATTATACACATCTGACCTGTTCATCCTTAGTATCAGTTTTTGTGCACATTATAATATCACTCATATACTAATCTATATAATACTTACAACAGTATTGTGATGAATAAATTGTAAATAACTCAACACTGACAGCAAATAATTAGGGGATCCAAAGAACCAATGATTTGCTCTTGTCCTGTTAAGCATGCAGCTTAGATACAGAAGTTCACCTAAGTGTTTAAACCCTATCCGTCCCAATCTATAGTGCCCAAATCCAAATTCACATCCATGAAAACTCAGCAACCACGGAACTCCAGAAGAATCTGATGGTTTATGTAGTCTCTGGAGAGGTAAGCTTTTAAATCCCCCAAGACAGACAAAGAATAAGCTGGACTTTGGTGTTCTCCAAACCTGATCATATGTTGTAAAGGACAGGCCAGCAAGATTTACTATACCAGGAAGAGAGAAGACTGAGGGGGAAGGAGGAGGGAAAAGAATAAAAAATAATTTTTTTTTTTTTTAAAAAAAAGGTGAAGATTTCCTGCCAATTGCAGATTTCCTTACTCTGTGCCTTTAGACAATACACACACAGAGAAAAAGAGTAACCAGCCTGCTATAAGGGTTGAAAGCCAAGGCACACATTTTCTTGAAGTATCTCTTCATTTGGCAAGACACTTGTTCTGGCTGGTGTTTAGCTAAGATCCAAACTTTGTTCTGTCAATTAGGTTGTAGTCTTTTTCTTTTTTTTTTTTTTTTTCAATTTACAAAAAAAACCAGTCAATTTTCTATCTCAGTCATTTGTTTTCCTTCAGCAGGAGTTCTCTGTCTGCCGTAAGACCTGGTAAATTATTGTTAAGCACATTCACTAATGGATTCGAACTGTGGTACAAATGCAAAAGCAGAAGTGATTTCTATGTGGGTGTAATTATGGTTAAGCAACTCTAAATTGGTTTCATCTTCATTGCATCCATAGGTAATGGAAAAGAGCTACAACCTTGTGCAAGTTAACATAAAACCTCAGAATGAGTTGATACACCCTGAAGCTATTTGCTTTTCTCCCTTTTCCAACTGATATGCAGGTTTTGCCACTTTGATCTCTTTTCTGATTTGGACAATTAGGATGAGTAACTCCCTGCTAGTAACAGCTAAACTCAAGCACGGATATACTGAAAGGGCAGCAGAGCAGAGTCTAGCTATCCATTGGGTGTTATATTATGGTATGGTTTCTATGTTACGCATTCTTTTGGAATGGGACTAAGTCCCAAATATTCTCCTTTGATCCTAAAAAATTAATTGTGGCTTCCTAGTTTTGAAAGCCACGAGCATCACTAAATCAAAAGCTTTGTTTTATCCAGTGCCTTTTCTTGTTCATCAGAAGAAAGGAGAAAAAGTGACTGCTTGGGATAATCTTTCACTTGCAATAAATCTAAATCAAGAAAAAAACAACTTTAAATTGAACTCTGAAGCATCATTTTTTGTTAAAACACAGCTTCTTCTTCTGCACGTCACATTAGATATACTGTTACATTCACCCTAAGAGATTTTACCACCCTTTATGTAACTACCTGCCAGTTCACTGGATATTTCATCAACCATACTGACAACCAAAAAAAATTTTCAAGAACGTCTTAACAAAACCTTCAAAGTTATGATCTGATGTACTACTATAAAGGCTACAACACACTATTATAAATCCTATGGGGAACTAAAAAACAAAATATGCAAAGTCACATTGAATTTAATGTGATAACAGTCTTAAAAAAATGGCAATATTCTCTGGGTATGAAATTGCTTAAAAGTCTTTCATGTGCCAAACTCTCAAATGACATGAAACAGTCCCTTGTTCCTTCCTTTATATGAATAACTCCAATCAGTAAAGCAGTGTTTCAGTAGTCAGGCTGAATAAACTTTAGGAGTTCTCAGATTATATTTGCATTGCAATTCTTTTTAAGAAAAATCCATCCGGTTAAAAGTAGCTTTTGAAACACAAAGACAAAATAATGGCTTGTTCTGAAAAAAATAAAAAGAAAACCAAACCAAAAACAAAATAACAGCAACAACAAAAAATTTGAGGAAAGACCAAAGTTGAATTTTTTTTTTCCAGCATTTTCACCACAATGGCACTTATAAACCCTCTTCACAAAGAACAGTTTAGACTATTTAGAGACTCGAAAGCCAGTTGAGGTAATCAACACCACTGAAAAGCTGATCCTTTACTATTACACCTAAACTTTAAGATAGCTATTCTACTATGGAACACCTTCTGTGTTTATATGCTGTTAAAAAGGAGGTTTGAATATGCTAATCTGTACTAAATAAGGGCCTATAAGCTATTTATATCAGATTTTTGCTGAAGTTTCATTACATTGTGTGATAAAAGATGACAACTCTAAGCTAGTTTTCTTGTTTAACATGATAGTCACATTTTAGCTGAAATTAAGCAATTAATTTTATCCTTAATTCACAAATTTAACAGATTTTTCCATCTTTCCTCTTCTACATACATTCCTATCACATCTTCCTCTATGAGCACAAACATCTATTAAAGTATACTTACAGTAACTACGTATGGCTACAAACACATTGTTACAAGTATTTCAAGCAATTTTACTTGATAATTGCAATTTTTTTCTGCATTTTTTCATCTTCTGTATAAAAGACATTATTGGTTGATGGGACAACACGTCTGCTGCTAGAGTGAAATGTTTGCCTACCTCAACTCAGCACCTGTACACTGAAGAAAAACTAATATTAAAATAAAAGCCAATTAGAAAAAAAAAAAGCCATATTAGAATAAAAGCCAAAACTCTGTTACCACATTAGAACCTTAATCTATATTCAGTATCCTGTATACTGCTATGAGTAACATGTATTTCTTTATAAAGTAGTTTCAACTTCAAACATTTTCATTCCAGAATATCTTCTTTCTCGACTTTAAAACAAATTAACCTCAGAATTATGAGGTCAAAATGAATATCTATGCCTGCTGGCCACTAAAAATAAAATTAACTAATCCTTTCAGAAGTGTATCTAAAGATACCTACTGGATGCCAGGCAATGCAGTAGTTCCGCTTGTTGGTTACTACAGCTCTTTCTGCATGGAGTGACACTCTCCCTAAACTGTATTCGTACATAATTGTGATGAAGATATTGATTTGATCTTCCTTTATAAAATTGCTGAGGAATCTTCTGTTAGAATGGGGTCCTAATCGGTTTTCAGGGTTATCATACTCATTGTGAGATATGGAATTAAATAACCTCATTAGTACTTCATACATTGGATAGCGGAAAAGATACTGATCAGCTTCTGTCTAGTTATTTTCCCCTTTCCCCAGTCTTAAAGAGCCCAACTCACAGCCATGGCACTTACTGTCCTGAGAGACAGAACAAGTTTTTCTGAGCCAGAACAAATATTCCTAGAGCTGGGAAGGGTAAGGAGAAGAGAGGAAGAAGGGACTACAAAAGTGCAACTGCAACAGCTTTAGACATCATGCTGGAGTTCACGAAATTCTTTACTTGACACAAGAAAACATGCAGCATTCTCTACTACAACTTTCTTAAGTCTTTTTAAAGAGCAGTTAATTTCGTTTAATTTCACCTATTTATAACAATTTTATGCTAATGATAACAATCTGGGGGTTTGATATTTGCCTGATGCAATTTCAAGTTTCTTTTTCAATCAAGGCTGATTTATTTATCAAACTCTTTGGTTTTAAGTCATCAATCTTTTAACAACTGTCATCTAGAAAGTCATTCTGTAAATAAGGTAGCTCTTATAATATCCAAGGAAATTATTCATAGAGCCAGTTTTCACAACTGGAACTGTTATTTCTCTGCAAGAGGTAGGTGTCTACAGAAATATTCAGTCAGTTTTGTTTTCCCTGTTTTTGAGCTGCACTCCTACAAAAAATAGAAAAGAAAAAAAAAAAAAAAGACATTCTTTCACATTACTCTTCCACTTAATCTTCTGGATTGGGTTGTATTCTTTGTGTTTGTGGGGGAGTCTTTTGAGACCATGAAAAGCAATTGCAAAAAGCTATGAAGCCTCAACCAAAAGGATAGACTGATTCAGGTTTTAGTGAAACAGGTTTACCAAATGTTCACTAATTAAATAAACTATTCAAAAAGTAGGAAATCTTTCTCATTCCCATTTTTAATGAATTGTTGCATGCTTTCCCAAGTGACTTTTAGTGAAACTAATGACACCATATTTCATCATCTTTCCTTTTTTGATCTTGTGTTCAAAGGGAGTAGTCAAGCCTAGCTCTAGCCAACTTAAAACCCACCATCTGAGTTCTGCATGTTCTTGAATACAAAAGCTTGTACAGTCCATAGGAAACATCTCTCTCCCATCTTGCACTGTTTAACACGGCTCCTGGTTAGAGGCATCACTATCAGACAAGCCACTGCACTCAGAGCAGGACTCCTGCCTTAAAAGCAGGGTTTTTTGGTTTTGTTCTGGGATGGGTTTTTTTGTTCGTTTTTTTTTGGTTTTGTTTTTTTTTTCTTTTTTCTTTTTCTTGTTGGGTTTTGTTGTTTAACGGCAAAACTCACAGATTAAAACATTCTCTTTTTTTCAGACTCTCAAGTGCTGACAGAAATGTATTCAACAAGCAGTGCATGATTTTAGGGAAGCCTCTGAACTACACCTATTAGGCTCAGTGTGAAAACTGAGCAGAAAGCACATAAATATTTCCTTAACTCAACCATTATTGCCATTCCAATTAAGAAGCACAGCCAGTATGTCGTTTGCTATAAACTTTTACAGCTATGTATAGATATTTAATAGAAAATGACAACTTCTCTTAATTCCAATAGAAACAATGCTGGAATTGCTCACAACTGCCTCATCCCAAAGAACTCTGCAACAACTTTAAAATATGTATCTCCTCATCCTGTCTAGGACTGGACTGACCCATACCATGTATTTCCTTCAATAATTTATAAGGCTGATGACCAGTACTGAAGGATGATAATCATGGAATCATAGATTATTATCTATTATGTGATTATCTAGATTCATTATCTCATTTGCCACAAGTTTATGGAGAAAAGTCATGCCATTAACATTCTGAGATGCTTTAATTCTCTTGAAAGCAGTACTACTTATTGCCTAATCCCAATCTAAAACATCTCAACAAATACAAATTCTGTCAAATATATAACTTATTTCTGGGAACAGACTGTACAAAGAGATTAATTGTAACAAAAGAATTA
Organism: Corvus cornix cornix; assembly: GCF_000738735.6. Classification (NCBI taxonomy): domain Eukaryota; kingdom Metazoa; phylum Chordata; class Aves; order Passeriformes; family Corvidae; genus Corvus; species Corvus cornix. The sequence continues at coordinate 8,677,394 of NC_047057.1, read as the reverse complement.
CAGAAGTATGTTTATGAATAAAAGAGCAAGGTATGGGATGAAATAGCTCAGATAAAAATAATATTTAAATAAAACTTGAATATAATGTATTACTGGGGTTTCAAGCCATTAAATATTCATTACTTCTGTACCTTGAGAACTGTTGATTCCCAAGCATATAAAATTTCAGTCTTCCAGCTACAATCCTTGCTTGATGTCAAGCATTTCACTTTCCCAATCTATTATGCAAGTGCTAATAATTATTTACTTGATAAATTCTTCAAATTTAAAATCATAACATCTATATTATTGATATGATAGAAAAACTTCTATCTCCAATTGTATGGTTCAGATTAAGAGAATTCAAGAAAAAGAAAATATAACAGCATGGCACCTTGGATATTTTCTGCCAAGGAAGATATCTCTGTGCAGTATAAATCACTGTACTCAGTTGTTATAGCCAACAGCAGATAATGTTACTCAATAATCAATCACTCCATGGCTGATCATTTAATATCCACCTGATTTATACATGTCCATATCATGTTATTAAATGTCAAGTCAGAAATATTACACTTTCACATAGTCAAAATTTAACTCCTGAAGATAATTATAATCCAGTGAGAAATGTTTTTTTGGCAATCCACCATCTAATTACCTACATGTAATAAAAAAAAAAAAAAGGGGAACATCTAGCAGTTTTTAAGGAATATAAAACTGTACATTTTTGTGCTCACTTATACTGCTTTGTTCAGATTTGCAAATACAAAATATATATTCAAATGAAACTTGAGACTGCAAAATATCCCAATCAAACACTAATTTATTTCCCTTCTAATCAAAGCTTGGAAAGGCTGCCACGCATTGCAGAAGAACTTTGTAAAATGGAGAATGCAAAGTAAAATGAAATTCACAGCACATACCAGGACAAATCTATTCTTTTCATGTCCCATGGAAACTGCATCACCCAAAATTGGGAGCTTAAATATCAAAACTATTCAAAAGGGGAAGGGCAGTGCTTGCAAGGTGCAAGTCAAGATAAGCAAATCACAGATTTCTAAATCTGTTCCAGAATATCCCTGAAGATGGTGCAGAATAAAATAAATAAACATTATCAGGCTTCAAATTAATTTTAAAACACCCAGAAAATAAAGCTGAAAATTAGTAAGGCCATCAGAATGATCAATCTCTCCCCACTAGTGTGTAGCTTACAGTAGCAAAACCAAAAAGTTGATGCCAAAGCTGCTATAAAGGTGCAGATAACACAGTTTGCAATATTAAAGGCAAGGAAGCCCAGCACCTGAAAACTCCTGTCAGCATTCTGGGTTCCAAAACAAGGAACTAACAGACAACAATTGCCCACAAACAGGTGATTACAACCACTGAAACTTATTTATTTTTAAAGACTCCAAAAGACAGATGCTTTGATAGGGCTGGGATTGGTTAAAAAGGAGCTGAGTAGCCCCAGGTACACAACCGATACAAAATGATCAGCAGTACAGTCACACCCAGCTCCACAGGCAAAACAAACAGTTGCCTTTGGCAAAAGGCTGCCAGGAGCTGCAACATGGCTGTGGAGCTCCTGCCAGTGACCTTAGGCCACAACCCAGGGAAGTCACAGCTGCTGCTGGTGCCCCTCTCCCCCTCCATATCCCTGTTCTCCAACGCAGGGAGCAGCCCCCAGGGATGCAGCATAAGGCTGCTCTCACTCTTCCCTCCTTCTCTTTCCTGGCCTCTCTTTCTTTGCATGGCAAAAATCATTTGTACCCATACTACAAAGCTGCCTGCAGCTTATTCTGGAGGAAAAAAAAAAGAGAAGTGCTATGCACTCTAATTTACACTTTATCAAAATAGCAGAAATAAAAGGTCACCTCATGAAATGCAGAACATAGCCTCACCCAGGTACTCAGTAAATTTCAGAAAGATAATCCAGCTAATACACTAGCAGAGGACACTATTGTGCTTTAAAGAAGATTTTTACATTCACTAAATATTAATGTTTCTTTTCTGTTCATTATAAAAGCAAAGTGCACAGTGAGATACAAACTCTGCTAGCTCAACCACAGACTCTTCACTAGCACATGCAATTGAGAAAATTCACCTGTCCCTGATGCACAAAGAATTCTGGAAACATCATCTCAGTTTCTTAGACCCGACTCTGAAATACCTGATAGTAGCCAAGGTGAGAGGTTAGTCATGAGCAGGGCTGTTTTGTTTGTTGGGGTTGTTTTATCCCTGCTGTACACACAGAAATCACATCACCTTTTTCCTTTCTGCTGCTTCTTATTCCAGATTCTCTCCCGCTTTACTGCTTCTGTTAACCACCACTTTCATTGTCTCTCTCCCATCTCAGCATACTTCAGGCTCTTTCACAGTCCTCATCTGTTAGGAAAGACTTGGTTGCACACTGAAGGAGTTCAAGACCAAAGGCACCAAAGGGTGCAAAAATTAATTTTTAGTCCAAGTTGTATATGGCATATCCATCTGCATATCATCCCTACCAAAGCTGATGAGTATCTCTAGGAGATCACTAGGTTTCTCAAACTCATTAAAGTCAGGAATTGTTAAGATATTAAGTGAAATAAAGGAGGATCTCAGCAGCACTAGCAGGATGTATTGGGTTTGCATGGCAAGGTCTTGGTAGAAGGGGGAGGCTATAGGAGTAGCTTCTCTAAGAAGCTACCAGAAGCCTCCCCCATGTCTGACAGAACCCATACCAGCCAGTTCCCAGATGGTCAAGGCTGAACCCACTAGCAGCAGTGGTAGAGACTCTGGGATAGCATATTTAAGAATGGAAAAAATTACTGTGCCAGAGCCTCTGCAGCCAGAGGAAGAAGTGAGAATATGTGGGACCCATGCTGGAGCAGGGGAAGGGTGAGAGAAGTTCTTCCCAGGAGGAGAATGTAGTGCCAGAGACCATATGTGACAAACTAAGCACAACTCCCATTCTCCATGCCTCTGTGTCACTAGGGAAAAGACAAAGAGAACTGTGGAGTGAAGCTGAGCCTAGGAAGAAGGGAGCAGTGGGATAAAGGGCATTTTTAAGATTTGGGTTTAGTTCTCATTACCCTACTCTGATTGGCTGCTAAAAATAAGACAGAGGTAGTTCAAACTGCACTGCTTTTGCTAGGAACTGAGGTTGCTTTGCTGTTATCTCCCCCAGAATGACAGTCTCAGATACAGACATCATATGCACACACTTAAGTTCAAAACAAAATTTCTGTCATCAAAATAGGCTAGAAATAGGATTTTGTAACTTTACTTATCAAAGATGTGAGTACTACTGCCCATTTGGCCTCAAGTGTCTTCCCATTTTTTTTAATTGAAACACTGTACATTGTAGTCTGTATACAACAGAAGACTAAGTGTATCAGTGTTCCTTTCACAGGGTTTTTGAGTCATTATAAATGCATACAAATTAAAAATATTTTAGGAAGCATACTGTCCCCTTCCATTTTGTACATGAGTACATAAGCATACAATAACCAATCTGTATCTGCGCAGCTCTTTCTATGTCAATCCCAAAAATCAATCCCAGGTGGCATTAGTTATTTAAATGCCATTGACAGCTCCATGAGAAATTCACAACTGTGCTCACAGTGAAGGGAGGCTCAGTGTGAGTCAGATAATGCCTGAATTTTGGACAGTTGCTATTAGACATACCTTTTTAATCAGGGATTACTATGTCAGATAGGGAGCTTCTCCTGCAATGCTTTGCCTCCAGGAAAATAAAGCAGATTATTTTCTACTATGAAAGGACAAATCTTATGAGAAACTTTATAACCTGACCTTAGCGAAACAGGCAAACTGAAGTAAAATAACACTGACGATTTCTTCAACTACACAAGGTCCCCATCTACAATTTAATAATGAAAAGAACTTTTACACCTATATCCTTCAAGCCTATACTAAAGCATGCATTACTTATTTCAAAATTATATTAAAGTTTTGTATTAAGGTTATGTATAACAATTCAGGAAAGCAGGCTAGAATTACTGAATACATCTGGATGAATTTTATGGACATTAGCTAAAACAATAAATTGAAGCTCCAATTGCAAGCCTATGTTCTTCACACATCTTCCAAAGCAACACACAGTATTTCCGCTATTTGGTCTTTCTAAACTGAATGATTTATAGAAGAATGTATTCAATCCAGCAATGGTGAGATACTTTTTAGTACCATGTAAGAAAAAAGACACAGAGCACTTACTGTGTTCTGAGTTGGAGACAAAGGATAATAGGCAGGAGAATAGGTACTATCCCAGAGCCCTAGGCAGGCTCATAAAAGTTTTATTTCCACACATAAGACCCATACATTTGGATAATACAAAGAAAAATTCTCCCTAGAGTGACCTCTTTGATGCTTTCAATATCAAAACTTGAGATTGGTGTGAAACGTAGATGGAGAAAATAGAGATGGGATATGGAGATGAACCAGGTATCACATCATACTTCTACTGAGCTGCAAGAAGCCACAATAACACAGAAACTGGGAAATAGAGGGAAGAAGCACTGACTTCATTCAGACACTCATAGTTCTCAGCAATGCTGGCTTAGCTCAGCTGCCTACTGTCACAGTGGATACCTGTAGAAACCGGGAATAGAAGCTAAATCTCTGTCTTGATTTCAGTATCACAGACCATATAAAGAGACTGCAAGTGGAAAAGGCCCAACTGGAACTTAAGGGCATCTTTGATTTCCTTTACTCTTCCCTTAATCCAGACCAAAATGGCTTTTATATTTTTGTGTTTGTCTGTGGCTTATTCCCATATTGATAAATTATAATTATCACTGAAACAGCTGGATACAGCAGTAAGAACAGGTGGAGAATTTACCCATCTGCTACAGGTTGATAACTATAACTAGGATAGTGCAAAACCAATTATATTTAAGTTCATACTACTTCTTAGCTACAAGTGTACAAAATGCTGTTTAAAATCCGGCAGCAGCAGCAGTAACCACTTCCCCCTATATGCAACCCGGAAGAGCAATGAAATTTGATTCACAGAAACAGAGCACAAAAAAATTCAGAGTAAGAATTGAGATGTTATTAGATTTAAAAACAAGACCAGCCAAAGGGTAAAGAACATGAAAATTTTCCTGAAGAGACAAAAATAGATTTAAAGAAACTGGGACAAATTACAGAACACTATTTTTAGGGTGTTATTAACACTTGCCACACTTGAAGTGAGAATGAAGCAAAAAGTGAAATACCCCAAAACAAGCTTACATTGAAAAATTCATGTGAAGACTACTTTTCTGAGAGATATGCTATCTTCATATTCTTCTAGATGTTTCATTTACACAGAGGATAGGCTGGGGTCAATGTCTTTCACATGATTAAAGCCAGGGGAAGGAAGACGGGGAACCAAACATGCAAACACAGACAAGACCCTCAGGATCTCTCCAATTCCTATGTACCACAGTGTTCCCCTGGGTACAATGACAGCTAATAGTCCACTTGTCACAACTTCAGCTGCATGGAAAATATACAAAAACCATTTAGGTGGGTTCAGTTCTCTCTAAATATAAGTCTTGCTTCATATCCACAATTACATAATCATTAGTGGAGCTGTATTGGCATAAGGCTAAGTTAAAGTGAAGATTAGTCACTCTGACTATGCTAAAGCATCTGTCAAGGATATAATTTCATAGTGTTTTTCCTGGACCAAAGCCACACTTGCCACATTGGCTAACAAGATGGCTGAATTTAAAGATCACATTTCATTGCAATTCAGTTGCAATAAAAGATAATTTTTTAACTGCACCTCTAAAACTAGGTATAAATTGTTATTGTCCCATCCCACCACACATCAGAAGTATCACAAAAGAAGAAATATTTTGCAAAGGCTGTTTGGTAATCTGTGATAAAACTTCAGTCCTAGAGCCAGGAACATGGTCAAAGGCACAGGCAGTTGATATGGTTTAGGAGTCTCCTCAGAAAACAAAAGAAGGGAGAAAAGTATCCACTCCCACACTGAACTTTCCTAGAGTTAAGACACATTGGCAGATAAGAAAGCAGGGAATAAACTACAGCTACACCTGACCAGTCCCTGAGAGACTCAATTTACCCCCATTCACATGTGCAGGCAAAAACAAGCGCTTGTATGAAAGAATATTTCTGTGAAGAGCCAGTGGTTTTAATTAAAAGAAGCAACAAATTAATATATCCATAAAAACTTGGAAAATTGCTAGCATGAAGCCAAGATTTTACAGTACATTTGACAGATGTAACAGTAACTACAAGAAATGTGATAAAACAGACTGAATATATCCCATGCTGGAATACAGTGCAGTGACATACATAGCACAGACAGAGCAGAGAAAGAGTTATTTCGAGAACTTTCTTCTGAGACTTGGGTTTGTTGCTGATGTAGAAGTTAAAAAGATCCTTACCTGGATACATAATTTGGCAACCAAAACCAGTAGTACAACACACAGAAGTAAGTTTTAAAGTAGGTAAGTGATTATCAAAAGCTCAGTTTATACATTAACATAAATGAAACTAGACAAATGAGAATAGATGTTGTCTTGGGGCGATTATTTACCGTTGCTAATGCATAAAAGCGTAATAAATGTAGCTATTAGCATAGGAATGCTTTAATCCAGCTGTAATCTCAACATTAGCTAAATTAAAGGAGAAAGTAATAAACCTGAAGATACCTTTTCCTTCTCTACATTAGAAAAACAACATGCAAAGTGAAAGCAGAAGACTAAAGAAAAATATCTTTGTAATGTCTCCACAACCCCATAAAAAGAAGCAGTGCCAAGCACAAAGCTTACAGGTGAACATTCAAAAAATACAGAAGGGTTGAGATCTAGTGCTCTGACTAAAGACCTGCTCTGCAAGGGATTAATTTTATTTGACCTTAACACCTGGAGCGCAAATTTCCTTCTTCTACAGCCTAGTCTCGTCATATTTTGTGGAAAAAAAAGGCAAAGAAAAGACTTTGCAACCTATGGAAGATGTAATGTTAAGAAATGGGTTTTTTACAAGTAATTCTTTATTTGTTGATTCAATGAAAACCCCTTCTGTTTTCCAAGATGTTTTAGGTAATATGGTACTAAGATGAGTGCTATACATGATGTTGAAAATGGTCAGTTGCTGGCTAAAGAAACCTGGAGCTCTGTTTATTAAAGTTACCATTTTTTCTCCATTCCCCAGATCACTTTGAAGCTAGACTAAATCTTAACCAAAAGAGATTTAAATAAGAATCTTTTTCTTTGACTATGTGATGATCAGTAGGTAAAAGAATGGAAATAAATGAAGACTTTGCCTACTATTAATGGAAAAAAAAAACCAAAACACAACCTAATGCAAACCCAAACAACAGTGTCGCCAATCAAAATTTGGTGGCACATGAATCTTCAGAACACTAAAAGAGAAAGTTGTTTGCTCAGGAATCTGACAGTTCTTACTCTAAAGGTGATAGTACTTTTCTGCTCTTTGCTCAGCCATGTGCCAGAGAAGATTTAAACTGAGAGATCATCTTCAGTTACACTGTTCACAGGCAGGAGAAAATCACTTTTTTCAATTAGTTGAACTTAGCATTTAACACAAACCATAGTCTTACCCAACCTGAGACCTCTGTTACATAAACTGCATCTATTCTTTTCTTGATTTCCATGGCATTTCTGATAGTAGTTCCTCATGTCATACAACTGATAAATAGCATATTATCACCAATTCTCAGTATTTTGTTGCAGTAACTAGCTGTGTTCAATCCTGCACCTCTTCTGATTCTCTAGAATTGACTGTGTTCAGTTTGCAATGAGGATTGTTTACCTTAAGAGCTCTATGCTATTTATGTTTAATGGAAACTCAAAGAACTTTGCAAAAGATGATCTTAAACTCTTCCTCATGAAAACAGACTGAAAATACATTTTTCTCCCTTTCTGGAGGTCTTCTCTTTGTTTACATATAAAGTAATTGTTACAGCTTCTTGGGAGCCCTTCAAACTTATCAGCCTGTTTTTGAACCACAGTCACAAAAACATATGTTTTGTGTAAAACAAGAATGAATTGCCAAAGACTTCTTGGCCTTTCAGTCCATCACTATGGCATTACAGCACACCAGAATTCTGGCTAATCTAGGATTCATATGCCCACTACTTCCTATCCCAGAGAGTGTGCTAGAATTTATGTTCACAGCACAGTAATGATTAACTAATCTAAACTCTTCTTTTTGACCGTAAGACCACACTTTTCCTTTGCCAGCAAGCTATTTATTATACAGCACCTCTTTATGCAAAAGCATTATAGTATCCAACAATGGGTATAAACAAACAAAACTGATCTGCATATTCATTTTAGATAAACACACATAATGAAATTCTAAAATGAACCTTTCTGAAAATCGACAGATGTCTTGGCTCTACAAAATAGAGGTGATCATCTCCCACAGACAGATTCCTAATAATTTCTGATGATTTACATTCCTAGTTGGGTCAGAGTGTGATATATGGAAACAATCAAAAATGTCTCTCTACTGAACACCAGGCACTGGGCAGCAAATATTCTGTATACTGATATACAACCAGATGGAGACTTTCTAGAGTTTAATAATTCCTATTTAAAAGCTGTTGTCGTAATTTATATTTCAGTATCATTTAAAAACCACACTAGGATTGTGCTGAGCAAAATGGAAAGCAAACAGAGCTGGCAGACCAAACAGTCAAGTCAATGACTGGAAAGAGAAAATGCAAAACATTGCCCACGGATGGTCAGTTTTAGAATCAAGAGTTGCAAATACCCAGTTCAAATCCACTTACAGCTAATGTTATGAGTTACTATGGCTGCAGACATCCACTTGGATGAAAAAGATGGCTTGCCTGAATTTAATGACTTAAAGTTGAATTTCATTCTCAGATAAACTGGTGCATGTGAGGGAAATTCTACTGTGTCTGTGCAGCTACTTCAGATTCCTACTCATTTAAATGAGAGCAAATGATGGGCTGTAATCTGCTGTTTGATTTACAACAGCTCAGAGGTTCACACGGAAATGTTACGTATCTTTTCTATGATAACCCTCTTCTTGCACAAAGAAAAATTATTTGATGACACAACAGGAAAACTTACTGAGTGGACACAGATTTGGGGCTACCTTGTCATACCTGCTGGCTAACTTCTTAATGTCTGGTACTCATATGTATTCAGGGTGATCTTACCTTTTATAAATGAAGGATGGTCAACAGCTGCCAAGGCAATTTGCAAATCTAAGCCTGGGACCAGACTTGGTGGGAAATACGCCTTTAGCTCCTGCCTTTCCTCCAGCTGAGCTGTAGCAAAAGTGGCATTATGGTGCTTGGCTGTGCCCTGGTGCAGGAGAAGACACTCAACTTTTGAGCCTAATCAAACATTTCATTCCTAATCTGAGTCAATAGCTTCAGCCAAGTGGAGCTGGACTGGCCACAGACTTTTATGGAAAAGACTGTGGATGTCACTGCTTCTGGTTGTTACACACAATCCAACCCCCCAGACTGATTCCAATCTGGGATTTAAATATCAAAATAAAAATATACACTGAATCCACACATAAATAACAACTTCTATTCAAACTATACCTACAGACCAGTAACACATAAATGCTTTCTTCTTCAGTTTACACAACAAATAAATCGTCATTAAACATCAAGGTATTGGGGTTTAAAGAGGAATTTTTTTTTCTTTTCCTAAAAATGAGCTACAGAGTTGAATATTACAGAGTCTCTTTGGCTTGTCAGGATAATTTTGTGTTTACCACATTAAAACTGTCTCTTTCACAACATTGGTTTAATATAATTTTTTTCCCCCACTATGCTGTGTCATCATCTATTAGAGATAATGAAAGAACAAATGCAAATAAGCAGTCATTTAACATAGTAACATGTAGTAACACCTCTGTCACGCAGCCTTGGAACATCTGTCAGAATTTTGATCATATATTATGATAAGAAAATAAGTATTGTTATAAGTAGTGATAAACACAGTAACTCACACTAACTTTTTAACACTGAAGAACAAACTCTTTGCTATGGTAAACCAACCCGATCTCATAGCAATGATACAATGTGATGTGTTGATATGCTAAGTCTGGCAATTCCTACATAAAATAAAGTTGAAGATGAATATAGCTTTATTAAATGTGACAGATACAATGGTGCCAAGTAGATCAGTGCAGAAGAACAAGACATCATCATAAAGTTTAGATGGACAACTGCATTAACTTCCAAGTAAATTTGACTCACAGTGGCAATAGCTTTATCATCTCTGAGAAGCTGAGATGGTTTCTCATGGCTATCAGAAATATAAACTGCCATAACAGGTACAATCTATGCCTGGACCAGGAGACTGTCAAAGAAGGTTCACATTAATATAAGTAAACATTAAACCCCAAACAGCACTGTAATTACAGGCATATTTCTATTTTTCTTTGCACTTGCTAGCTGTCTTCCAAAATATTCCTGCACACAGTGTTTGCTGTAAGATTATGTCATTAGAGCAACCAGCTGCACACATGGGACAGGATGCCTGGACCTCAGAACCCAGCCTCTACTCCCGAACTAGCATTCTAATTAGACAGGCTACAAAGAAGGAATTTAGAAACACTACACAGCCATCTGTCTAGAAAAAGCAAAGCTTACCTAGGATTGAAACTGGCAAGGGACATCAAGGGCAACAAGAATAGTTTCTATGCTAAATATGCAAGAAAAGGTCTGGAAAAGAAAAACATGGGCCCACTGCTAAACACTACATCCAGTATCATTCTCCCAGTACCAAAAAAGAGTGGCAAACAGCAGAAAGCTCAGTAAAAGACAACAAAGATGGTTACAGGCTCAAAAAACTCCCTTGTAAGGAGAAGATGAGGGAAAGAGGCTTGTTCAGCATGCAGATGTCTGCTTTGGGAAACTAACTGAAACCTAAGGTTACTTTACTTATGAGGAGACCATGGAGAAGACAGAGCCAGGTGCTTAAAAGTGATGCCCAGTGACAGGACAAGAAACTGCAGACATAAGTTTAAACTAAGTGTATGGAGAACTTTTTTCACCACAAGGACTTTGAAGGATTGGAACAGGTTGTCCACAAATGTTATGCAGCCTCTCTTCATGGAGGCTTTCAAAACTAGATGTCAAAGTCCTGAGCAACCTGGTGTGGTTCGTAGACCCTACTTTGAACAGGAGGTTGGACTAGATAACCTACCAGTGTCCCTTCTAACCTCAGTCATTCTGTGTCTGCAATTTAAATGTTTGTGTTAGTTGTCTAACATCCCATGCCACCTGTTCTGCTTGCCCTGTTCAAATGCTGTTGCAGTGCACATCTCATCAATGAGGTCTTGCTGCCACCCTCAACGCCCTTATTTACAGAGACTGGTCATGTTGGCTGCTAACAGTATTGACAGCAAAGGATTCAGTAGCATCACCACTAATACAATTGGAAGCATAAATGACAAATGTGTATTAGCACTGACTCAGACTCTTGGTCATCTTGTTGCTATATTCAGATTCAGCAATCTATAGATTGCTGGTGCTCTTCAAAGTGCAACTTCAAAATTTATGCCTTCAGTGTGCTCTTTAAGTGTAGTATTCAAATCTTTTTCTTGTCCTTGCAATAATATGCACAGACTAAAAACACATTTAATGTATTTTCTTATATGAAACATGCTCTGTTGTCTTAAAAAGCAACTCCCCCTCTCTGCAAATAGAAGAACTGCACATTTAGAAAGGCCTGAGACAAGACTTTAAAAGTACAGAGCAATCATCTAGAACTGCCCAGGATACATCTGGATTTCACTGTAGCAAATATGGGGATGTGACCAAAGTTTCTAATCACAAACCAATTACATATTTTCAAAACTTCTACATCTATGCACATAGAAACAGAGCAGTACCATGAAAAACGAGCATGCATCACTTTAAGTGATGGTACCACATAAGTCACTTTCTTGAAAGATTTCACTCATCATAATGGTCTTTACTCAGGAAGAACTAAGTTTGTCACCTACTTTCTTAATAAGCTTTCTCCTTCTTTTTGAAAAGTTCAATCAGGCAAACTGAGCTCCTTATAGAATAAGTCACTCCTTCAAAGGAGTGGGACATAGCAGTGCCCTACCCATAACCAGAATGCTGAAGTAGATCAGATTACTCTCGCGAAAGCTTTTTACTTGCAAGACTAATGCTTGAGCTGTAAGTTTCTGAAATTTCATGAAAATCCTTCTAAGCCTAGTGAAGTAATGTTTAGGGTTCTAGTGCCATATCTTTGAACATATCTGGAAATAACTACTAATGAGAGCCAAAGTTTCTCACTTAGCTAATCAGTCTAGAAGATGAAGCTCTAAAATCCTAAATGCCACTAAGAAAATATATCCCCAGAGAGAGAAAGTAAGCACTGAAACTGGTATTTAGTTCTGCTTCTGTTAGTTCTTAAGGCTGACTTATTTCAGTCACATCCTGTCAGACAACACTATCTGCTAAAACCAAGAAATAGATTTCCATGGATTTGAACAGGTGCTACATGATGCTGATTGAGCAGCGCCAGTTTCTCTGAAACCAGAGTCATTTCCAACAACTCTTGAGAAATAAATCAAGGAAAATTACATTTATGTTACCTGTTTGATTAATTTTGAGACTCCTTTCTTCTAAAAGACATCACTGTCTTGTAATTCCTTCCCTTATCTAACCTTCCACATTACTTCAGACAGCTCGATAGGACTATGCTGAGTGACAGCTTGTCATGAGAGTAGATGCTGTGGAACACCAGCATGGGCAAAGGACATCTCCTTCTCATGAAACAACAAATGGAGAAGAAACTTGTGCTGTGCCTTCCCTTTCCATTCATACACACTCCGTAATAGCTTCAACACATCTGTCTAGTTTACAAGCTGTCGGTTGCATAAATTTTCCACCTATGATGAAGAATAAAGGCCACTGCAAAAGTTAAGACAATTCTCACAGTGAGTACCCCCCATATTGTACTTAGAGACTCATCTTTCCCTTTTAGTAGCTTCCTCTGGGAAGAAGTTTTAAAAACTGGATATTATGAAGAAAGTCTGTTCTCAAGAACAGAGTTTGGGAATTTCATGACTTTTAAACTCTACTGAGCCCAGGGAAAAAATCCTGATTAATTGAATGGATCAACTTGTGACTGATCATTGAAATCCATTCCTGTGACTAAGTTTGCAAACTTTCTGCCTTTATATTCGCAGGTCATGCATAATTCAAACATACACTGCTTTCACTTGCCATTACATTGCAGTGCTCATCTGGGGTCTCAATCAAAAACCTTAGAAAAATGGACCTCCTGTATTCTGTTTCTATGCACTAAAAGGTCTTACTTGATTTTATTCTGCTCATACATATAGATAAACCTTTCAACATCAAGCATCCAAGCATTTAATAGATCAGACTCCCAGCCTTTTTGACTGAACAAGAAAAAAAATTTCATCAAAGTTAAAAAGAAGTAGTGATAAAGTAAGATAATGGTTCAGAGTCTTCATTGGAAACCAAGCAGCTTACAAAAGATACATGTAAGTCTTTGAATGAATCACTTGCAATGAATCTTTGCACTTCCCTACATTTATCCCATCAAATGTATTCTAACCACCATAAAATTCAATATGCAAAAATATACACACCATCTGCAGATACATAAGGAAGTGATATACAGCATGAATCTATGCATTTGAATCTCTAAATACTTCCATTATGTTTTATGATGCTAAGAATAGACAACATAGGGACTGAAGCCCAAAACTAAATTATGACACAGAAAATGTAGAGCCCTTCTTTTTAATACTTGCATAGAAATAATTCCGTCTGCCATATTCTTCCATGCAGAAGCACTGGCTTCTAGTTTGGTACATTCAGGAGATATAAGGAAAATAACTGCAAGGAAATACACTTTTGTTAACTGGACTTATTATTTTTTATTGCACTAACTTGCAAATCATCATCTTTCTGCCAGCACCTTCTTTCCACTTGCCTTTTTTTTTTTCATTTCTCTTAATGTTTTAAAAAATGGATCTTACTTTTTGGTAGTTAAATATGATGTTCACACATTTAACTTCACTATCAAGTGGAAAACAGGCAATCAAAATGACTGCTTTAAATGGCTGAAAATAAAAGTTGAAAAGAAGAGAATGATACTATAGGAGTAGTAGTGTTTCAAACACAAAATTCAAGATGTACCTCTTCTCAGACAAATTTCGTACAACACATTTGAAGTCAAATGCAAAGAAATAAGTGGTGCCAAGAAGAGGAGACCTGTCAGCAGAAATAAATATTTTTATGTGAACAGAAACTGTACACATAAGGTACATTCAAAAATGTGAAAGTTCTTAGAAGGTGTGCCAGGGGAATCACTAGTTTCCACCAACGAGTACCTGACCCTACTTTATCAGCAAGTACATATGTGGTACTTAAAAATTCAAAGTATGACCTTCTCAAAACAGTGTCAGTCTACCGGCATTCCTCTCCCTGAATTGTGTAAAGAAGATTCCAATGCATAAAGAGAGGAACCTGTGCAGAGGAAACTGAATTACCATTGCAAGGACACCTTGACTTCTCCTCTTTTCTACTACAGACATACTTTAGTCCTGGAAGAAATTAAATGCTGTTCAATGATTCCTCACAGACTATGAGGCCACTTTTTATACAATCTATGTAAGCAATAGGAAACTAATTTAAAGGGATATTAATACCCTGCAATGCACACAGAATTAATCCAAGTCATAAGGACAGAAGTGTCAATTGGAATAAAGCAAACTGAGGGGAAAAAGCCATTCAAGAAAGGCAATCACTATCATAGCTTCAGATTCAGAAAGAAAATCAGAGTAAATTTTCCTTGACGTGCTCTGAAAGTTGTATCCTGCATGCTGGATACAACCATGCACCCTGATTCCCATTATAACTGTAATATATCAATAACTGTTTGCTACTAATTATGAATTTATAATATCTGCTCTAGTAGATTTTCATTCTAGTGATAACACATCATTTCTGATGTCATATCCCTGGATCTAAAAGGCAAATGACTACTTATTTTTGAATAACAAGTTTAGATCAAAAAATATAGATTGTGTGCTTGTAGAGAATTACTAATTCTATATGGAAAAGTCATCCTAATGAAACATTATTTAAGAGCATGAAACACCTCATAAATCCTATTGGAACATAGGGATTAACTGTTTTCACATAGAGGTTCGGAAAATAGATCATTACTAAACAAATTTTCATTGCAAGATGCTTCAAAGCTCTGTAAATTACAGGGTGTTTTTAAGGCCTTACACTTTAAAAAATGCATATACTGATTCAGGATGAAATAACAGAAGTTCTGAAGCTGGAAAACCAGTTAATAACTAATGAATTTACCTCATTAAACCTGCATTTTTTTTCTCCTCCACTGCCTTGGAGCAAAAAGAGACACTTAAAAAATGAAAACCTTTAATGTAAAAGATGACAAGACAAAGGAGACCCATAGTTAATAGAAGAAAATAACAATTTCAAATATAAAAATACCTCTTTCAGCATGTATGGAAAGGAAGTTGATTTAGGGGGAGGAGAAAGTAGAATGTAACATTTAGCTGAACTGATTCAAATATAAATGTTCCAGACATACAGATCAGGTTCAAAGTTCAACTCTTGGAACATCCCATGAGCATCACCTTGCCCTTTATAGGTACTAAAGACATACAGATCCTTACAGCATCAAATATATCTTCATTTCATCCTGGAAAGACATCAAGGACCAAACTCAAATGCGCTTAAGGAACTCATCAGGGAAAGTGTGTCATACCTTAGACCAACACCTGGAACAGGCCGATTCACCATACTAAAGCTGAACTTCTCTTGATTCCAGTTACCAATAGCATACAGAAGAAAGGAAGGGGAGGGATGAGTATGAATTTCACTGAAGCCTCTAATTATGTCTGTAACTAATTGTAAAACATTATGGATTCAAACCTAAGTTCCTTTAGCTACAATGTGCATTCATTGCACCTCATGAAAAAACATTGCCAAGATTTGTCATTTGAAGGGTGACAGAGCACTAAAACAATTCTTACAGGTCTGGAGAAGAAGCAGCACAGATAAAGTATCAAAAAGATGCCAAATCAAATGAGAGATCATATTTTGATCAGGAGATCCTTCTGCTGATAGGTGATATAGAAGAAAAATGGCAGTGCTCTTCCTCTTTAGAGGTCTGGGATAACAGTGTATATGTATGTAACAGCTATACTGGGTACACGACTTTAAAAATTCACTGCACAGCACAATGCAAGTGTTCTTGGCTATGACTGAGTCAGGAAAAAACAGAAGTGCATTGTAGGTCAGCACAAAGGTGCACATACAAAGCCCATGAAAGAGGCAGTCCTGTTTAATTTGTTCTGTAATGAGTACAAAGCCTACAATTTCTCAGTCTTACAAATGTCATGCCGTGACATCAACCTTAAGTCACATTAAGTAGAAAATACATTGCACTTTTAAAAAGAAAAAATCTAAGCACAGTTTGGTTTTATTCTGAATTCTTGCCTTTCTATAGTTAGAATTAAACTTTACAAAAATACAAATACTTTTAGAGATAGTGCTGAATCTTTAATCCAATGTCCACTTCCGACTTTAAAAGAAATACAGAAACTCTTATGAAACTCCAAAAACAAGAGCCAGAAGGTTAAATACGTTGAAACTTTACTGCTTTAGCCAATTTTTAGTGTCAAATTGAATTTTGAGCAAACAAGCATCAATTTGGAGCATATTTCAGTACAAAAAAATTAAGAAATAACAAGTATTTCAAATATTCCAGTTTCTTCCTACTGTAATTCAAAAGCAAGAGGAGAGCATCTGAAGTTGGGTATGTGCCCAGGTTGGTTTTCTTGTACTAAATCAGAGTTCAATGTTTCATGAATTGCTGTGGGGAAATAATATGTATATAGACATTTAAGAGTTGGTGTGTTGGTTTGGGGGAGGGTGAAGAATAGGAACAGGCATATGTGACAGCTTTTTCAGACAATAAAGGACTTAATATCACACTCTAAATGTACAAAAATACAGTTACTAACTATTATCCTGAAGACAATAGCTAAGAGTTTGTCAGCAATCAGAAAGAAATACATTTTTTCTTCTCATATAAAAGGGAAGATACAAAAACTTAAGACCAATTACAGAAGTGACACTTCAAAAAAAAGCCTCAGGTATTTGTATTGACAACTACTGATGAGGATCAGAGTTATGTCAACATCTTCAGTGTACTCCTGTATTTGCAAATATGTGCAATTATGAGAATGCTATTGTAAAACCAAACAAATCACAACAATATACTTCTTATGGATGTCAGGAATATGGCCAGAAATCTCAAAAAAAAAAAAATTATTACAAATACATTTGGAGTTTTTAGAACAATTATTCAGGTAACCACAAAATCTTCTCAAAAAAAGTAACTACACACATTAGAATGGTATACTTAAGGACAAGATTTTGTATGTTCAATTTCTAATCTCTATACATGACAGCTGGACCATTTCCAATGTGAAGGCTGTTTGCTAAGGGAAAAAAAGAAAGGAAAAAAATACCCCAACAACAACAAAGAAATTTACTAACCTAGAAACACTAAAAACAGAAGACCACCAGATGGTCTTTCAAGCCTTGTCCTTAGAAGCCTAAGTTACCTCACTGTCTGAGTAATTTCATTAACCTATAAAACACAGATGGAAAACTAATACACCTCATCATTCTTCTCAGTGAGTGTTCTGGTCTGATACAGCCTACTGGCTCTTACGTTTTTTTTTTCCCCCTAGTGATGCAAAAATATATATTTTCCCCCTTTCCCTCCCAACTCACCAGCATTTTGTGCAAAATTCAGCCAGAATGGTTCAGCAGCAGCTAATCCCCCTCTTCAACATCAGTCTGCGACCTCCCGTTTCAAATGCTGCTAGACAGCATCTCCAGCAGCTTGCTGGCATGAATCTAATCGCCTTTCCACTACTATATAATGGCTTAGGTTCCCCTCAGCCTCCATCCTTACTCTTAGTAATACTGGTGAAATCAATTTATTAGATAAATAACATTAAATCTAAAGCCAGGCTTGTTCTCATTCTGGTCCACTGAACTATTTGCATTTCAGAAATACTAAAAATAATTACTGGCCACTGTCTCTTTAAATGACACAATCTTTCCACTACTCTGGGGGAAATATTAATGTGTAGAATACAAATAGAAATCAGGTAAGTGCCCCCTCTTGCTCATTTCATCTCTAGCTTTACATCTGAAGGTTTATTTTTACAGCTGGTCGCACTTCCTACAAACAGTTAAAATTAGTTGCAAAATTACTTTGACTATGCTCATGCTATACCATTAAGTTTAAAATCACCCCACAGTAGTGGAAAACAAGTGATTTTATAGAATTTCTTTGTGTGTAATGTTGACCTTTCTTTACTAATATACTGTTGTGGTGTGACAACATTCGGCTTTTGGTCAGCAGAAATGACATGAAATTTTTAAAATAAATAGCTTTGTTCTTCAAGAAATGGGATCACAAAATGTATGCAAATGTTTAAATTGACAGCGTACTGTCTTCTCAGACTATTATTAAATACTACATGATCTATCAGTCCGACTACTGTCGATCAGAGTAACAAATAGGCAGGGAAAAATATCCTGGTTTCAGATATATAAAATCCTCAGATATTTTTCAAAATGCTGTAATAGCATTTTCAAAATGCTATTTATAGCATTTGTTCCTTGGAAGAGCATCAGCTCTTCATATTCCTGGAAAATTTAAAAAAAAAAAAATTCATTTGAAGCTCCCCCTATAGGGAATCTTTTGGAACACCAAAACTATGTAAGGGTTCTTATAAAAAGCTAAATGTTTTATATTTTTATGGTCGCACAAGTTATGACAATGTCTCCACATATCATTAATGTGACCAGATAGAATGTAATGTCTTACCTGGGCACAAAAAAAAAAAAAAAAAAAAAAAAGGCACTTTACATACAGTAGATTTTGTTTGTTTGCTTATGAAAATCTGGAAGTGGATGACTGGGTCTTTTATTGAAATTAACTAAAACTCACAGCAATATTTAAAGTCTCTAAATTAAGCATTTTTGTTTCTCAATAAAACATGAAAAAAATGTATTTTTCTGTAATGGAAGAGAAAAACATGAAATACCTTTATCTCAATAAATAAATTATCTTTAAATTACTATTATAAAGTTGAGTGCAAAAATTCGAACAATTAATACCAGCTTAGGTTTCAAAAGACTTCTTCCTCATTCAATAATGGGAAACCAACCAAATTTCTAATGAAGTAACAGAGAAGAAAATCACCTGGCTCAAGGCCAGGTCAGTAATTTTCCTGATAATCTGTTTTAGATTTGTGACTCCACCTTGACTGTCTCTAATACATTAGTCTATAAACTATCTGCACAGGAGAAAAATAAACCACACACAAAAATCAACACTAAGAGCTCTGCATTAATCGCTTGCCTAAGCATTTTCTCTTTCAAAAATGCAAAGGCATCTAAGATGGAATAAGTGTATATAAGTAAAGAATTCATTGCAAATGAATTCCACGTGGATGAAGAATAGCCAGATAGACAGGAGCTGTGGGTGCCAGCAGCAGTGCTGCTATAGACATCCCTTTGGATTTCACACCATCGGTAGCCATTACCAACATTAATAAAAGCCATCTGGCCTTACATGGCTTTATGTCTGTATCTCATTGTTGGTTTCAATGGAGTTCTTTGTTCAGAGAGGTAATTTGGAAACTTTTAGAGAGTAGAATAAAGAAAACAAATAGCAGGCAATTAATCATGGTAATAGTCCTTCCAAAGGTCACACTATTACTTTGAGCAATGGGACCAATCTTCACTCCTTGAATTTAATTTCAGGGGGAAAAAAACAAAACCTAATTTTATGGTCATAAATACTGAAAAGGAAAATTAACAAGAATGCAGTCTTGTAATGAATGCCTTGACTAATAACCATGGAGATCTAAGATGCCTTGCTTTCAAATACTGTCCCAAGACCACGTTCAGAAATAACCATCAAACCTGACTGCCAAAAAATGAAACTGCATTAGTGTATAATTTTCTCTGGACCAAGGAGCCCTACTGAACTGCAAGACACCTGTTCAGAGAAAGTTGTGAGAAAGTAGGGATGTTTTCATTTCCCTCTACAGTGATGAGGAATTCAAACAAAACCATCACAGGACATCTACTGAATAGGTTATCTGGATGCAGCTGTTCACTCTGCTGAAACTTAAGTGCAGACTTGTGGGGTCTTGGAGGAAATTGGGAGACAAGAAGCTTGGCTGTACCACGGCCTGAGCTGAGGATAAGAGTCCTGAAGTTCCATATCTATCTGCAGATCTGTATTTTGCATATAATATCGTTGAAGAAGAAATAAACTTGGCTAACCACCACCACATCACATTTGACCATGAGCAGGCTTTATTATTATTTATTAAAGTAACTGTAGCTGGTATGCTTAAGGCCAAGAAATACTGCATCTGGTGGAACTATTCTCAAAGACACATCAAAATCAGATCCCACAAGAGGTCTCCATGTCTGGACTCCACAGGGGTTTAAACAGAAGCTAGACACTGCTCAAAAGGAACAGCTCAAGCCGTGTGTAAAAGACAGAAGTTCAGGCCTCTGTAAAATCATCAGGTCAAAGCTGGGCTTTTTGGAACAGGTTTAGCTGAGGCATCATAGAAGGACACGAGCTCCTAATATGCTTACAAGTATCTGTCTGTCTTTAAGAATTTAAATACGAATATTAAAATGTGAATACCGGAAATCTAACTCTGTTGATGAAGCTTAAGCCCTTCTACCTTATTTAAAAAGTGAATTCAGGCATTAAATTTTTAAAAAATATTTATCTGTGTTCAATTTTGACTAAATCATCCATCAAAGAGTCATTCCACACTAGCCCTTCTATTTTGTAAATACAGAATATATGTGCTTTATAGGAAAAATAGAAGACGTGAGTCATTCTGTTATGAAAAATATTTCCATGTTCATGTTTTTTTCTATCATGCAGATTGAATAATTTAAACAGAAAAGTAGGATACCTAATTTGGAGTGAAATTAATTTCATTCTGACTGTCAAGAAATATAGTGGGGTTTTTATCATCTAACATGCACTCTGTTTTCCAATGCCAGATTTTATCTTTCAAAATAATAGTTAGCAGTAGTTTTAATATTTTCTCAATTATAAAGAATTATCATTTAATGGAAAGAATTTTCCTAAGTGCTAGTTGTTTATAAGTTGTGCTACCCTATTATGTTCTATATTATTTAGTTAGTTTATTAAACAGTAATAGCACTCACTCTCTTACAATCAAAATTTTAAAAGGATCTTTAAAGGGAGAGGGAAGAAACAGAGAAGATAAATTATGCAACTGAAAGGAGTGGTTGTTTTTCCCTTTGTATCTTTAATGCAAATTGTTCTTCACTGTGTTTCCCAGACACCATCTGTTTCCAAAACAACTCATCACCAAACACAAGAGAGCAGAGAGGAATTTCTTGTAAGAGGTAAACCTGCCAGTTTGCAGAGTGGTCTGAGCTTTTTCAAGTAGGAAACACATGACAGTACAGAGCTGTTAATTAATTAAAGACAGGCAATGGGTGTCACCATCACTGATGATGCAGTACACTATTTTAGGGATTTTCATTAGAATAATAGATGGATTATTCTTTATAATGTTGCGGCACACTTGTTTTAAGAAGTCCAAAGTACATCTGGGCATTCAATAGCAGGGTTCAATTCACTTAGTATAGGTTTGGGGGGGTGGGGTTAAATTATTTTTTAAAGCCTACTTTTGAAGCTTGCATATCAGGTCACACTTCCTCAGGGCCTCACTCCATTTCACATATCAGTGAAGTCTTGGAAAAACAGAAACTAGCAGAATTATTTACACTGGGTGCTCACTCACCTGTGCCAGTACCCGTTATGCAGGATTTTGGGAGGAGGTAGAAAACCCAAGATGTATCCAGGTATATGACACTGTGCCACCACAAAATCCCTCCCTTCATCTCCAGAGAGACTTATATCAGTTCCAAAATGCTATTTATTGCTACATCTAGAAGTTCCTACTAGAGAGGAAGGTACCAATTTTTCACCTGATTACACTATGGAGTTTAATGATAGCACTGTGATTACTTAAAAAAAAAATCATTTATATTTTTGCTTTGCCTTCTGGTGACAGTATGTGGGGACAAGGAAAAAGTATTTATTTAGTTAGGTCTAGTAAGTAGGAGTGGAAAAATGAGTTATCAGAAAAACATGTCAATTCTTTTACAAAGTTATACACTTATTTATAAAAAAAAAGATATATAAGAATATAGATGGGACAGCAACCATCAATCTTTATAGACTCCTGCCATCGTATCCACCAATGTAAAACAATTTCATACAGACTATATGTGCTGTAATAAACATATTAAGAAATATCACTCTAAAATTGTTTATATTATCTATTCTGATCACATATCTAACAGATTACATCTTTTTCAAACAAAAAATCCTTAGCAAGTCAGAGATACGATGTGTCTTTCCCAGTCCCCCCTGTCCTTCTCCATCATTTAAAAATTCTCTCCTTTCTGCAGCCCCAGTAATTTATTTCACACAGGGAACATTCTTTACTTCCTCGTACCTTTCCAGGTAATTTTATAGCTATCAGTAGACTAAAAAGTGCTTCTGTTGTTCTCCTGGCAGTTCTATTAGATTAAATCCATTAGCATGGTCACATATACACACTTCACATTTTCAGCTCTCTCTGTTCATAACGTGACTCTATTATAAAGATGTTATCCTTCTTATTGCCCATATAGAATCTAAAAATCTGGATTATCTTATTTTTCCTTGGTTTAGCTTTTAAATCATCTTTTTTTTTAAATGTTTTATTACTACATTAATTGATCACAGGTTCTATATTCCTGACCTCAACGTACTTAATTACATTATAGACAACCATCTCTGCTCCTGCTCAATATTCTGAACAGTTCACTGGGTTTTAAATGCACAAAATGGTCGTTGCCACACATTTCATTTCTGGCTTCAGCCGTTGTGATCTTGTGCTTTGTTACTAAAAATAGAGCTGCTCCAACTACCTGAGCTGGAAAGCTAATTACGGAGCTGGTAAACAGTTCTCCTCCCCATTGAGCAAATGGCAGAATAAGGAGCCTGCTAATGCACTAGGGCTCCCATGGTCCTGTGGGTCTCTGAAATGTATCAAGTGTCATTTATTTAATCGTTTGTGGCTATTTGCATCATGGATAAATTACCATTTAAGTAAATAACTGCTTGACTGTTGTATCAACAAATCAGGGAGAAAAAGAACAGTCAGCTCATTTTAAGAAAAAGTATTCTAGCCTAATTCTCTGCCTGCACAAATCAAAACAACTTCACTGAAGTAAATAGCATATTGTTGATTTTGACTAGGTAAGAGTCTAGTTCTATTTTCTGCAGTAGAGGGGTTATCAGAGGACTGACTGCAGCAGCTCTAAGACTTTTTGAAAGTTATTTCTGTCACATACACACAAGAACAAACAACTGCCACTGTAAGAAAGCACCTTCTTCCCTTAAAAGAACTCTCAGCCATGTCTTGCAGTACCGCAGCATGTTGGCTGGAAAAAACTCCCTGCTGAGAGATCTTAAGGTAAAAGTGCCCACAGGGGTTAGATTCTCCTCTCCATTTGAGAGTGAAACACTGGTTTCTCTGTTCCATCGGACTGATCCTTATCATGTAGCCTAATATAAGCTTTGTTGGCAACAAGGGTTTAGCCATCACTCAGACAATAAAACTCCACTCATTTTCAGCCATTACTGAGGAAACAACTTGTAGATGACACAGAAGCAACTGTCAGAATAACTGTGATACATCTGCAGGCCCAAAGAAAAACTAAAATTATGTTTAAGATGCATTATGTTTGTTCATCCAAAATCACTTCTGGGGCCAAGAAGGCATGTAGCGTCTGGAATTTTATTTTTTATCTGATTACACAGTATAGAAATAAAAGAATTAGGTAGAAAACCACCAGAAAGACCAATTTTAAAAAGCATTTCTATTTCTCCTTCCTAACCCCCAAAGAAAGAGACAAGTAAATAAAACCTCCAATATGGTACTGAACACATTAGAAGAACTTGGTGGACAAAAAGAGTATGCAAGTGAGCATAAACTATTTTCTCACCATCATGTTTCTGTCATGTAAAAGCAATATACTACATACTGTGCATCCAGGGAAAGAATTGCTATCTGAGCATAAATACATTATTTACACAGCTCAGTTGGGAGATGTTCTGTCTGTCCAATCTTTATGCAAAGAAAAGTCAGGATGCCTTCAGCCAACTAAACCACCTCCTGTTGTGACGGAAAAGTAAGTTGACACTTCTTAGCAAAACTGATTGGAAAAAAGAAGGCAAGGCAGAAAGTGTGGACAAAGGTGGAAATGTGTAGTACAAGGAAGAAGAAAATGCAAGCAGGAACCAAAAGAGAAACAAAGAAAGGCATGAGGAAGTCAGATTAGGAAAATCAATCATATTTCAAGCTCTGCATATTCTAAAGAACAGAAAAAGAGAATCTTCTAACAAAAACAGTGATGGAAAAACAGAAACTGAGTACCAGCCTTCTCATCCTAACCAGAAGAATTCCAGGAAACTTGTCTGCACACCACAAGGCAGGCTCACACCATCACAACTAAGTCAACTCTAAGAAGGCAAGTCATGCACCAGGACTTATGTAGTTGTCATTTGAGCAGCATTTCACCAGAACTCACACATCTTGTTTCCATGGTACTCTGTGTATGCATACTAGTGTGCATCTGAAAAAAGCCATATGCATTTTTCACATTTAAACCCACAAAAGTGTGTGTGTGCTTACACACAGTTGGGCAATGATGAAGCATTGTGTGTGTTTGATGGTATTCAGTGCATAAACAATGTTAAAAATCAATTTTCAATCACTGATCAATCTTCCTGCATTTTCAGGCCTTTCTTTCTGACCTAAGTGACCAAATGCATTAGACAACACATTCATGAATTGGATAAAATGTGCTTATTATAGTAGGACAAAGACCTCTCAAATAACAGTATATTCCAGAAAATAATCCATAGCAAAGAGCATGTGCAAACAACATAAGCAGTATGTTCCCTGCAGTGTGCTATTTCTTCCCACATTTATTCTCACCTTAAGGCAGAGATGTGATATCCTTTAACCCTGGCAGTCATTTGTCATTTATTCATTCAGATTTTAAAGGCAGAGCATTGACAACCACAGTCTTCATGTGCTGCACAGACCAACTTAAGCATTTCAACTGCTCACAAGTATTTTTAAGTGGTCTGCTTCTGTTGAATTAAATCTGCCAAATTCATAGGGCAAATAAGATGTGCCTCCACCTTTCAATTAAGCTAGTATAAAGTTTCCAATCCCCTGTCAAAAAGAAATTACATGGAGAAAAGAAGTGGGTAAAAACATGCAATGTGAGGAAACTGTTGAAAATAAGTCGTGTAATTCTTTTAAATATAAGTAGCTGTCTCAGGCAATCACAGAAAAAAGCACTTTCAAAGTGACAGTCTTTAATGAATGAAGTAACTTTATGAGCCTTTCATTGTTCTTGCCAAAAAATTACATCTTTCACCACACAGGTATCACTCAAACTTCAACCTTCCTAATGAGCGCATCAGCATATGCAAAGACTCCAGAGCCAGAATAAGATGAATGGAATAAATTTGGGGATATACTAAACAGGAGGGAAGGGCAACAACTAAGAATTAACACATTCCTTCATTCAATAGTTTTTTGAATCAGAGGCACTGATTAAACAAGTACATGTTAGCAGACAACACAGAAGTATATCAAAAAGAAGCTTAGACTGAAAGTACAGTAGTTTGCTGTGTCATAGCAGCACCAATTTCATAGGAGTTGATAACCATATCTGCTTATGTCTCAAAGCCCTAGCAACCACCTATACCAGACCTCCTCATATGCCAAAAATTCATCAGAAGTACTATCTGACAAGTGGGTCTCTGAAATGTATCTTCATACAACACAGATCCTTAATTTTAAAAGACCTCAGATGATGAAATGCTCAAGAAAATTTCTTAACAATTCAATAGCTAAAACCCAGGTATTTATGTCTCCACAGCACAGGGAGCCTGTAGGTAGGAATACAGGGTAAACACAGACTCCGTCGCCTTACCTCAGCTATGTGCGGCATTGGGTTAAATCCACAGAGATTGCACACAACTTTCTTGCACTCGGTACAGGTATTAAAGTTGGGGGGATCCTTAGAACCAATATTTAGTCCAGTTTTACAAAGGGGACAAGACATTTCAGGCTGGCTGGCTTTGTCTGGTTCCAACAGCCCATCAGGTTTCTTAGCTTCAGCAGCCTGAGGCTTGCTATCTTTAGCCAAACCAGGTTTCTTTTCTAAATCAGATCCTTTAGTTAAAACACTATCCACTTTTGATGGCTCTGATTTTTCAGTTGTAAGAGGCTTGGCTTCTTTCTTTACAGGAACAACTTTTGGAGGAGGCTGAGCCTGACCAGTCTCTTTGGGGGCTGTTTGAGGGGCAGGAGGCTGTGGTGGAGGCTGGGGCTGCTTTGCTGCAGGAGGGGCGCCTGATGTCTGAGACCCTGGCTGACCCGCTGTGGAAATTAAATTTGAGGCCTGGCTGAAGAATGAAGCTCCAAATCCAAAGAGTTTCCCAGTAACTGTTTCTTGTGGCGTTGTAGGCTGAGGCTTAGGGGCATCAGTGATGCCTCCCAGATTAAGGCTGAAACGCCTCGACTGCTCCGGAGTTTTCTGAGGTGGCTGCGGCTGAGGTGCCGGCTGTGCTGGCCCTGGCTTGGGTCCTGCCCCTGCTTGTGGGCCCTTGGGAGCTGCTTTTGTATCAGGCTTTGGGGCTGGTTTTGTTGGTAACTTTTTAGGATCATCTTTTGTTTGTGTTGGCTCAACAGGCTTTTGAGCTTTAGCATCTGGTCTAGCCCCAGGCTGAGACGCAAGCTTGGGATCTGACTTCTGCCGAGACACTTGTGGAACAGGTTTGGAATCTGGTTTATCCCCGGCTGGATGTGTGTCCTGCGACGGCTTTGCTAGCCCAGGCTTTGGGGAGTCTGTCACTTTCTGCTGAGTTGGTGGTCTGGGACCTGCCAAATCCTGTTTCTGCTCTAGAGCTGCAGAGGTAGATACAGTGTCTGCTGTAGGCTTCTGTACACTGGGCTGTTTTTGCTTATCTTCAGCCTGTGTCGGCTTGACCTGATCAGATTTTGGAGTGGCATCTCTGGTTTGTTGGGAGATCTCAGTGGGCTCTGCACGGGGTTGTTTTGATTTTACAGGGGGAGACCCAGGCAAGGGGGTTTGCTTTTTTTGTGGCGGAGGTCTTTTTGGATCTGCTAACTGTGAAGGATCAGGTTTTGAAGTAATATCTTTCTTTTGAACAGGCTGTGGCTGGGGAGATGGTTTAGCTGTTGAAGGTGGAATGGGTGTCTTCTGTTTGGGTGCAGGTGGCTGTGGCCCAGGACCATGACCTGCTGCTAGGTCACCTCCTAATGCTCTTTGCATCTGGCAGTTTAAACAGAGCCATTCACTGATCTGAAAAAAATAAAGGCATTATAATTAAGATAAGACAAAGTTAATAAAGAAAACATAATAGTAAGTTATTCTAATATAGGACTTGCTGCAATATTTGAAACTTCTGTGTAAAAAGGGAGAAATATCACTAATAATGTTTTGCAATTAACATGCACAGCTGATTATTTTCATTCTTCTCCACGTTGCTGTGAGTCAAGCTATCACTGAACCCATGATTCTAATGGTTTCACATTCAGTTTACACACAGCTGAATATTGGAGGATGAAAACCCAACAGAATGAAAAAAATGCATTGGAATTTCATGGGACCTAGCAGTGATTCATTTACAGCAATGATTTGCCAGAATAATGACAAATACTGCTAAAATAGTTTAACACATCAAGTCTGCTGACAGAAAACAATAATCAGAATTAAAACACAGTAAATGCATAATTATCTTTAAGCATACATCTATCAAGCTCTTCACACAGCTTATGCTTTTGGTAATGGTTTAAATTACAGAGCACAGGTATTGGCAGTACATATGTATCCAATGAATTGGGCACAGAGGTGTAAACTGGCATTATGTTTACATTTATGTTTATAATAACAGACTTATGCTTTACCACCAATTTCAGAGGGCAAGTCTTCATCCAAAATCAGTGAGGAGCTTTGCCTGAGCCCTGATGGTATTTCAAGAGCCATAATTAGGTCTCCCAAAACCCCTCTGTTATTAGAAGTTTCTAGGGTAATTACTATACCTCTCTATACAATGGGCCCCTCTTTGCACACAGGAGAAGGAGTAAGGCAAATAATGTATTCACCCATGCTTCTCATCAATTACAGTACCTCACAACTTCAAAACATTTTTTGTCATTCCAAGCAGTATTACATTAGAGGGAAATCATATTTCTGGTAAGACAGAAAAGCCCAGCTTCCCCATCTGAGAAAGGATCAAACTGCCTAAAACATGTGGTCACATGCTACCTTCCACACTTTCTATCACTAGCAGAAACATTATAGGCAGCAAAAATGCCATTCAATAGGGTACAGAGTCCCATGGGCCTGCACCTGCAAGCAGATATTTAAGCAGGTCACCTGTAGCTCTTCTATTCTTTAGTCTGTGTGTGAAATGCAGGGTACCAGCTACAGCATTTGCACGCACCACTGCAACAGAGGGAACTGCAGGTAGGAAAACACTCAACATAAGTCTCTTTTCCCTTAAGGGTGAAGATTCCTGGATGCTGTTCCTCACTCAAGTCTCAATGATCTTCAATATCTTTTACAACATAAATGATTCTGTGATGCTAAGAAATCTCTACCACACACCATGGAACAAATAGAGGCACTACATGCAAAGAAAGATTTTGTCTGTGTAATATTGGAGCTCACTGGAAGGAAAGAGCTCTGATGTCATGGAATGAGGCAATGAATTCATTACTTTGGTGCGCCTTGCCAGCCTTGGATTTTTGCAGCAGCAAAAATTAAGAGTTGGATGCAGCCCCCTAAAACACAGTTAATTCAATTATTCTGATAAACATGGTTTAAAAACACACTCTGGTATATAAATTCACTATTACTAACAGCTCCACATGGCGATGCCAAATTTTGGCCTCAGCTGTAAAGTTACCATTCGTAATAAGGCTGCTCTTACCTTCCATTTTCAGTGCAATTTTTTTTAGATTGTTTAAACAGTTCTCTGATCTATTTGCAAACCATATAGCAAATGACTGTTAAAAAGTGAAAACAACTGAAAAAAACCTGGAACACATATTTAAGCTCTGCTTTGAATTGTGAAAGGAATTAATTTCAGACCTGTACAGAGGATTTGAGCAAGGATTACATTTAGCTTAACTCCCATTTTGTTTGATTAGTGATCACTTCCCTTACCTGATTTTAGATATTAGTAACATAATTTAATTAAGATACATACTAATACCATTTCTGGATGAATCCTTAAGGTTTTTATAGGGTTTAAGTGTAATCAAAGACCAAGCTGTCACAGTGGTCTGGCTTGGCAAAGAAACTAAGATTTCTTATGTTCGGGAGGTAGGCTCCACTCTACAGTGGAGAAAGACAAGATCCTGTGAGGAGCTTTCTAATGGACCTTAGTAAGGAATGGCTTTTTCCTCTATCCACAGAATTTTTACAGATATTTGAAAAATGCACTTTCCACAGGGATTCACTGCTTCTGCTTCTTTTTGACACCACGGCAATAAAAGGTGCCTACCTGTTGTCTGTCATTCAGCTTCCAGGAAATCTAAATTAAAGTCACTACACCACCTTTAAAGCCTCAAATGAAGTAGCTGTAGGGCTGATGGGGCTAAAAAATGAATAGTTTGAATAATTCTTACATTTAAGTCGTGCAGATTCCAATTACATTTATAAGCATTTAAGGTTGTCTTCAACCTGCAGCTGGTCCAGTCTGATTCCACTGCCTACTTGGAGTCCAAACAAACATTAATTCTATGCTACAGATTTCAGAACAACCTTGTGCAGAAGAGAAAACCTTAACCCTCAACCATTAATTTTTCCTTATTAAAAAAAAATTTATATACATATACACATATATGTGCATTCTTGGTATGAAACTGAAGCCTCCAAAACTAAAACTGAATTTGCTACTCCTTCAGCTGAACTTCAAAATGGAAAATGTAGGAAGTTTCACTAACCTGTATTATTTTTTAAATCTTTCTGGTTTAAACATAGAATTCCTCCCATGCATTTTAGTGAGAGGAATTAAGTGCCAAAACCATCAAGTCATTATAGGTTACACACATCTTCAAAGAAATACAAAACTGCACAAACTATAGTCCTGTTGTTGGAACAGCAGGAGTTCAAAATGAAATGTGCTATGTGATATAGTTTTCTATCAAACACTTGCCTGTTTGTTCTACTGGAATTACAGAGATTTTTCATAAATTTTAACAGGAGCAGGCTTCCATTTAATACAGATGCTCTTACACATTATTACAGATGAAGTAAAACTTGCTGCTGCTGTAGATACCAAAAATAGTTTTTTCTCTATCCTTAAAGGTGTTCCTGGGCAACAGTTCTGTGACTTCCTAGTTTCTTTCTCCACATTTCTAATACCTTTATGTAGGATTAAAAAGCAAAAGTTTCCAGAGGAACTTGGGAGCTTTAGAAGTTCCTGTCTGTGAAGGAGATTCCTCTTTGATGCTGAGAAACCCAAGCTGTCTGTTTTTAACCAGTATATAGGGGTGGGAGCTGGGTCTTATTTCTAGAAGAAATCGGTAAGATTTTCTTCATTCTGAGACCCATGCCATTAAGTGCCATAACTAGGACCATAAATTTGACAGATTTCATGTAGCAATTTTGTTCAGATTTCAACTCCTCAACAAAAAAAATTGCTACTTTGTTTTCTAACTGCTGTAGAAACTATGTGCCCTCAGAACAACAAAGAAGTAATTAAAATTTATTTTATGTATTCATCAACCGTAGCATCAACTCTTCTAGTTTGAAGCACTAAATGAATTTATTCAGTATTTTACTAACAACATCCATGGAGAATTACTTTGAAGAAAATTATAACAGTAGATAGATGATGAATGCATAAAGAAAGTCAAGCTAACAGCTGACACCAATAACAAATAAGAACTTCAGTTCAGTCCTGCTCTCTATCCTAAACAGAGCCAACACAATTGAAGGCAATCCAGTGTCTATTCCTTTCTTCAAAAAGGGTTCAGATTTGTTCTAACAACACAAACCCATCAAAAGCAATAGGAAAGTTGTCAGCAAGCACATTGCCTGGGCATGCTTAATTTCTATCCCTGCAGATGACTTCAGGGAGGAAGAGAATCTATGTTGATTCTATGATTCCAGATGTACATGAGAAATAAATTTTGACTTGCAGATTGAACATATTTCATATAAAAATTACTGGCAAACAATATGAATGTGGCTTTCAGAAGCCATTTTAACAGTCCTTTTGCAGAGCAGAGCTGCACTCTAAGGGAACAGGTCTCATTCTCATTTAGACCAGTCATTTGCTGCTATAAAAAGAAACTTAAAGATATACATAAAAATATTAATATAAATGTAAAGATTTATAAAGCCTTTGCATTACCACAGATATGTAAGTGGACTTTGCTGTTAATTGCTCAGCTCCAAAGCTTTATCGACAAAATCAGTTTCTAGTCTGAAAACACAGCAACTTATTTGGTCCCTGGAAACTTCAAAGAGCTGAGATGAATCCAGATTTGGTTCTTAGCAGACATTTTTGCCAAGATGATGAGAGAAACATGAAAAATAAAGTACTCAAGCACACGATTTTATGCAGCTTTGTGCAGTGTGAGACAAGAAACTAAATCAGAAAATCCTGTTATGAACAAAAAAGAACTATCACAAACCAAATTAAATTAGTATACCAACATACAAGTGAAAATATCTTCTAAAGAAGTCTGTGCAATAATGGAGACAAAGTTTTTTCTTCTACACCATCCTTCCATGAAGAAGATCTCAGCTGTTCAAAGTAATTACACCGAATCAAACATTTAACTATTGTACACAGTATGCAACTGATCCTCATTTCAGGCAAACAGATCATCACTACAAAATACATATTTACCTTCCTTTCAAGTATCAGATGAGTTTATCAGGGAACACTGACTCAAGATGCTCACAAACATGACACTAGATTCTAGTCAGCAGCATGGTCCGTGGGTATCCATTCCACAAACCACAGCAGTGGTTACAAGCTCTGTAGCTTGGTGCTAAACCAATGCTGGTGCAAACATTTTAAACAGACATATTGAAAAACTATTCTTAAATGTTACTTAGCTATTCTAAAGCTACTAAACACTATGGTGAATTATATGATGCAGTTATTATAGTCTTAAAAATACTTCACTACTCTGCTTAAATTACCAACACAAAAATCTGTAGTTTGCACATGAATTATGAATATTTGGAGAACTATTCTTTTATAGCTTACATAATTAGAATTGTAAAGCAAAATAGTGTACATAATCTTTTTACTTTTTTTATTTTTGAATGTCAGTATCTCAGGATATCTAAAAATTAGTTTTTATAGCCAAGGATATGATTAAGCTGCCTCATGCACATAGCAAGGAAGAAGACTTTTAAACAGCTCAGTGCACTGCATCATGCAGCAATGCAACAAATGCTCATTGCTTCCATCAACTTCACTGAGATTTGATATACCAGAAACACATGAATGATTAACAAAAAATCTAACTACAAATCAAGAGAGCGGCAAAGAGAAGGTTAACAAAGTTCATCTGTGCTGCACTGAGCAAATCATGAAAAGGATTAAGCTGTCTGGGGAGAGCAGGGCTGGGCTGCGCTGCCCGCCCAGTGACCGCCCAGCAAACACCATCTCCACATCACATGGCCTCACATAGTAGTAAATTACAGTTGCTGAGCAACAGCAATACTGGCGCAGATGGCTGACTGCAGTTGACATCTTTAGCTATGCAGATTAATTTATTATTTACTTGTGTTAAAAACTGGACGGGCCAGCTTTCTAGACTAATGAGAAAACACTCCAACATATTGTAGAATATTGCTCAATTAAATTATTGGGAAACTATTCCCCATGCAGAGGGGTTTTGCCTCTATGTTCTGCCCCTTATGTAAAAGAGAAAAAAAGAGGGAAAAAAACCACAGGGCATCACCGCTATTCCTATACCTAATCCTTAAAGTCAAGCAGAACTGTAGGCACGCAGTCTTCCTCTAAGACAGAAACAATTTTGGAATTTGTTTAAGAATATTCCATGGAGAGAAACAGTATTCTATACTTCCATAACCCTTCTATTTGAGGATCTTTACAATTTTCCCAAATGTGGCAGCTGTGGCTAGGGGCAGAACTATAAGAACTATACTAACTTCATTTCATCACAAAAATCGTGACTAATATCCATTTGCATAGAAATTGCAGTGTTAGTAGCACTGGAACACCCCAAGTACTCTTTGTACCAAAGCAAATATTTCACACTTTCATGGTTTTTAAATGACAACTAAACAAGTCTTGTTTGCATCTGCCCTCTGATCAGTTTGAACGCAGACTGAAGTCCATCAGTTTTACAGAACTCCTCTAGCTTTACTTCAGCACAGTTAAGAGCCGGTATCTAAATTAATACTTTGAAAAATTTAAAAAAGTTTTGGTTTTTGTTGGAGTTTTTTTAAACTCATTTCTATACAACTTATGATGATTACAACAGCTAATAATCAGATTTAGGTCCTTGATTTTTTTTCTAGTTTGTTCTGCTTTACTTACATAACCCTTATATTCCTCCCTCCAAGTTCACACAGGGTGTACAGTTTCAAAGCTATTCTTCCAGATATTAAAAAACTTAAGATTTTGTTGCATATCACTACCCACAGTGATGGCAGTTTTATTCTTGTTTATATATAATTTCCAGTCCAAGTTGCATTCTGGTTCTTATGCACTATTACAACACAGCAGGGTCTAGACTGCAAACCACAGGGAATACTTCAACCAACAGCTTCCTTTACTGTCATGTAATCAACGAAGATTTAATAGACTAATTTCTATTAATTTTATTGTAAGTATAAGCAAAACTTAACTGGATTCACCACAGGAATTATATCCATCTTCCTTATTTTAAATTATTATATATTGTTCTCCCTATACAACCTAAAAATAATGAAAACAACTGAAGAAAATTAATGCTCTTCTGACTGTTTAAATTCTGTTTAGTTACTGACCCTACTTCATGCCCAAGTATGTTTAGGATATTAAGAGCTGCAGGACTTTAAAAAAAACAAATACAAATACCAAAAATCATTATAAAGATTTGAACTAAAATATTATATTTTTAATTAAATGTTGTGATATTATTGTAAATAAAAACAGAGGCAGAAAGAAAGGAAAAAATAAAAAAAAAGGCAATAGTATGTAGTACAATTGATACGGAAAATTTCTAGCCCTACCAAAAAAGTTAAAAAAATAGATATGCCCTCCCCCACAAAAATTTACAGTAACAACAAAAAAAGAAAATAGTTCAGATTGGGTTAAAAATGTTTCATGTTGAATTGAAAAATAAATGTGCAATCCAGTAAAAAGTTCTATTTGATCAGAAACCATACAGTCCACTTTGAGACAGTCAACTGTTTGGGGTTTCTTATCCCTCCTCTTGGAGTTTTTACCCCTCCTCTTTTTTCCATTAGGAAAGTCAGCTTTGGTATAGACACACTGTTTGAAAAAAATAGTCACAAACAATAAAAGTATTTTTTAGAATTCACTTTACCTCCACCGAGAAGAACTTTTGGCAAGTAAACAAATCCTACATCAATACACAGCTTCACATTATCTGAAGGTACAATTTTCATTAAGTATCTACGTATAAAATTATATTGGGCTCCACGATGAATTTTGAATGGTTTCTCAAAAGAACACCAAAACAATGAATAAAATATGATCTAATGTAGATAAAATTCATGTAGAATAATCCCTCCTCAAAAACCACCTAGAAGACAGGCATCCACATATGCACAGATACACATCAGAGGTGGGCTCAAGTAGGAGAGCCCACACACAGCCAAGTGTCCAACATTAAGAGCTTTAACACTCTACCTGATCATCAGCTTTACAGATGACCATCATAAAGAATGTAACGACTTTGTTATTACACTTTAAACCCTTGCTCATTCCGTGTTGCACATATTTTCCAATAACTACTTCACGGGGAATGAAAATTTACTCCATCTATTGAGCATATGCACTGATCATTTAGACTTAACTATAGCAGTTCATGCTTGTTGCCTTTTTTCCTCAAGATGTCTTTGTTCATTTTCAGAAAGCCTACTCCTATTCGAATGTTCTAAAGGGCTGAATCTTTTTTGGGAAGTGCTGGTTTCTGCTGCTAATGGCTCATGGGAGTGCTTTTGGGAAAATAAAATGGTAAAAAAATTAGAAAAATAAGTCTCCATGTACTAAAATATGCACTCCCTACAAGGTTCTGATATACATGAAAGGAAAGTGGAATAGAGTACCAGTCCTCAAACCTTCTTATATAATTTTCTCCATTACTTTATGCAACTGTTGCTAGGCAGTCATGTGCCATGGTGATGAGTGGAGTATGAATACCTAGACAGATTAGAGAGACATATGCTACTGAACACTTATGTATGGTGTGTTTTCTCTCCAGACTGCTGTACAAAAGCAAGATACCAACTATCCTTCTTCCCCAAGAGGACTGCAATGTCAGATGGTTCAGAGAAACAGTTCAAGGGATCTGACCTTGTGGCAATACAGGTATCACTTCCTGCTCTTAGTTACAGAGTTCTCGCTAGTGAGTTAAAACAGAGAGTGCATATATTACTGCATTTTAAATAGAGGTTTAAAAGAATAAAATTAATTAATTTTTTTTATCTGCACTTTTTATAATGGTTTTACAATGTATGCAATCTACTTCCTAAGCCATTTTTAAAGCTTGTTAAATTCTTTTCAGAATCAGCTAGACGTATAGAACACAAAAATATAGAAAGATCTATATTGGAAAAATTATTCACTCGATTAGTTTTGAAGACTGATCTACCTTGTAAGAAACTTGTAAGAAGACTATCTTAGGAAAGCAATTCAAGCAGCTGCACTAGGGAAAATGTTAGAGAACAAAAGTCAATTTTTTTTCTAAACAAATGGATTCCACTCCTCACGCCCAATTTGAAATTATTGCTTCCAATCAGCAATGTGTTTAACACAAGCAATAAAATCAGCAGTTATAAAGGACATGAGAAAAGCACAATGCAGAATTCCAGAATCATGAAACATGGCAAAAAGAAGAGCAGGGAAAGCCAAAGTACAACAGTAAAGTCAGTAAGCACATGGGTAAGACACAGATTTTTGGTCAATAATACTTCAGAAGAGCTTAAAATACAAGAAGCCAAAATAAAAAAACTTGCACCATAAACAAGAAAACTGACAGCCAAGTCACAAACCATGATTTTTCTGATAAACAGGAAGAAATGGATAAAGTATTGTAAAAGAGGAATCAGAAGATTTTGTTAATACGCTAAATACTTAAAGGAAACAGAAACTAGAAAGAAATTTTGATAAGAGGGAACCTTGGCAGCTGAAATAAGTGATTTTTTTTTTGTATGTGCCAGAGCGGGTTCTATTAACTTTGATCCCAATGTTCAGTAATAAAGTCAGATGTGATTTTTGTCGTACTTCAATGGCAGACTGGAGCAGGACACCCACAATGAAGTTTCAGCAAGACAGCTGGTGGTGCAAAGCTGAGCAAATGAGAAAAGCCTGAGTGGGAGTCAGGAGATTGGAACTAATAGCTGAATAAATTAGATGTCCAATACCTTCATTTACTGAAATGATTTCATTATGAAATAAATGCATATCCTGTGTTTATTTCAATGTGTAATATGAAATTCAAATCTTCTTTTACATATGTATGCAATCAGTTAGTCTTAAATGCAGCTGTATTTATTGTCTAAAAGTCCTGAATTTCACACTTACAGAGTACCTACTTCAAAAACTAGTAGTTATTCACAGAATTTCCAAACACTTGGAAATCTTACATAAACTCTCTCTCAAAACCTAGTTCATTTGAACATACCAAAGTTGTTGACTATTTCCATGGGAAATCTGAAGCTTTTAAAGGAAGACAAACTTGGGGCTCCGAGAGACTTCAGGAGCGCACTATGGAAATGAACAACTCAGCACTCACAAATAAATGTAAGAAATTCTGGCCTAAAAACACTGGCAGAATTTGAAGGCAAAGGTTTGTAATAAAACTTCCTCTTTGACTTTCATATCAATACATCACGCTTCTTGCCTGTTATATATAAATATATCTTTTTTTACACCAACAGTCCAGAATGACCTTTCCTCATGTAGACACTGAAATACAGACAGCTGGTAAGTTGCAGAGGCTCTGAAGTTTCTGCACACAGATGTTCAAGTCACTCCTTTTCCAGTCCAGGCTTTAGTGCCAGCTATCTCAATCCTCGAATTCCTTAAACTCAAAGAAGATGTTACACTTCTAAACCAAGCAATGTGCTATCAGTGGTTACTGCAATTAGTCTTTCAGGCTTAAATTTGCAATTTTAACAACAAATCAATAGATCATATTGCTGGATGCAAAAAGTCTGCTGTTTGTTACCAGGTACCCACAAATAAACGTGCACTGGAAAGAAAACCAACAGCTTGCAATGTCCTTAAATCATTGAGGTGCTGAGTACACAGGTTGCCCAGCAAGGCTGTCAAGCCCCCATCCTTAAAGATATTCAAAACTGGCTAAATCTGCTTTAGGTGACACTACTTTGAGCAGAAGCTCAGAGTACACCATATCCAGAGGACCTTTCCAGCTTCAGAAATTCTTTGATTCAATTTTGAATGTATAGGTAGTATTTACCAGGTTCAAAATACAGTAGCAGTCTGTACTTCTTCCTGTGTGCATCTCAGACCGGCTAAACTAATACCAAAGCAAGACCAAAAAAAAAAGTTTTACAAACATCCCTTCTATTTATCAATAGTTAGCCCTTTGGTGCCAGGTCTACTATGCTTGAATTTCTATAAATTGACAAAAGTGTTGGTACTGAAAACAAACCCAAACTACATTGCAAATTTAAAATTAGATATCAGGATGCACAAAAAGCTGTTCAGCTGTTCAAGCAGTAAGAAGAGGTCAAAAAGTTACATGAAGACTTATTCCCATGCAGAGCAATAAAGAATATATATAAGCAATAAATCAAGTTACTACAAACATCACGTTAAAATAAATTCATTTGAAGTCCTAATATTGCTTTATATTATATTTTATAACATTTTTATGTTATAGACTTATAGCAAGAATGGTGGTCAAGATTAGAAATAGTCCACAAAGATCTTATGCCACAAGAATGAAATAACCCATGTACCACCAAGCCAAACTCATGACTCTGGCTTTCAACTAACGAACACTCACTGACACAGTTGTAAAGCTAATCCACTCCACATCCTTTCCTAAGCCACACACTGGAGTTATGAAGACTGATTTTTTTTTTTTTTTTGCTTAGTTAGTTCTTATAGCAGAAAAAATTATTTATCTATGAATATATTTGCACATGAGTTTTGTGGTCAGATTATAAACATAGAGAGCAGGTGCTTAAAATCAATCAAAATAAGACAAAAGTCATATTGGGGTTTCTCCTCTTTTTACATGAAGAGAACAAATTTCTAAATCTATATGAGCAGAGAATTATTATCTTCTTTTTTTTCTTCCAGTTTCACCATTTTACTCATAAGCAGTTTTCTGAAATAGCATTAATTTTTTCACTGAACTTGTTAAATTATCATGATGATGTACCGTAGCACATCTGATGTTTCAACGTAACAGAGGTAAACTTCATTCTTTGCTCTGGTAGTGAGCATCAGTTTGAAAATTACTCACCTCTGTGATATGAGGATTAGGATTGAATCCACACAGGCTGCAGACTACAGTGTGACACTGGGTGCATGTGTTGTAGTTGGCCTTTTCAGGAGTGTGCAGCAGCAGCTCGGTGGTTGTACAGAGAGGGCAGAAGGTTTTCTTTGGGACGGACTCGGTGGGTTGGCTTGCACCAGCTTGCTTTTGCTCCAGAGGTTTTTCAGGCCCTGGTTGCTGGCCAGATGGTTTTGTAGGTCCTGGTTGTTGTGCTGGGGGCTTTGTGGGCCCTGCGGTCTGAGAAGGTGGTTTCGTAGGTCCTGCCTGGGGTGGCACTTGTTTTACAGGCCCTGTTTGCTGCAGAGGTGGCTTCCCAGATCCAGGCTGTGGTGGCTGTTTTGCAGGTCCCGTTTGCTGAGCAGATGGCTTTTCAGGTCCAGGTTGCTGAGAAGGCTGTTTTGGAGGCCCTGCCTGCTGTGAAGATGGCTTTACGGGACCTCCTTGCCGTGCAGGCTGCTGCAATGGCTGTTTCGCAGGTCCCGGCTGCTGTGATGATGGTTTTGTGGGAGGTGGTGCTTGAGATGTTGTTTTAGCGCTGTCTGGTTGCTGTGGGGATGGTTTTGTTGGGCCTGATGACAGTTTTGCAGAAGTTTGTTGCTGAACAGGTTTCGCTGGTTCTGATGGTTGCGGCTGAGATTTTTGTGGTCCTCGTGGCTGGGGTGGTTGTTTCATTTGCTCTTGCTTAGCATCTGCTGGTTGGCGATGGCCTGGTTTCTGAACTTGCTTTGGTTCCCCAGGCTGCTGCTGCTGCTGAGGCACTGGCTTGGAAGACTCCGTTTGTTGGAGGGTAGGTCTTT
Source organism: Corvus cornix cornix (assembly GCF_000738735.6). Lineage (NCBI taxonomy): Eukaryota > Metazoa > Chordata > Aves > Passeriformes > Corvidae > Corvus > Corvus cornix. The sequence continues at coordinate 8,637,651 of NC_047057.1, read as the reverse complement.
GTTGTCCTTGTTGTTGAACAGCTGGCTTCGGAGACTGTGGTTGAGTTGGATGTTTTGCAGGGCTTCCCTGCTCCTCAGGTTTCCCTTGCTCTTTTGGGGTCACTTTTTGTTTCCTACCGGCGTCTTCATGGGTTGTATCTGAATCCGATATCAAATCAAAAGGATTGAATTTGTTCACAACTGAAGTGACTGCACTCAATGGATTGGCTTCTGAGAGAAAACTGGGCATCATACTTGGCTTCTGATCTTCCTTAAAATCAGTCCTGGACTTTGATTCACGTAGACTAAGAGAAGAAGGGCTCCGTCCAGGTGCCCGTTGTTCTGTCTTCAGCACATCTACTGTTCTGCTTTTACTTAAACCTGGTGGTCCTGGATCTGGAGGCTTACCCGGTTGTCTGGGATGGCGGCTTGAATCAAGTTCAGGATGTCTGCAGAGAGAAAATGTAATAAAATTAGAATAGTGCATAATACTAGAAAAATTAGATAAAATAAGATATATCAGTAACCCTGGAAGTGCACTGCTAGTGCTGTGAAGTTTCTCAGTGCTTAAGTGTTTTCAAGACCAAGGTTTATAACAAGGTGCATGTAAAAGACATTTAAATAATCATTGTTCTTTAAAGGCTCATACAAGTATTCAGTCATAGATTGTTTTATTCTTTAGAAAACAATCTAATACAACAACATTCAACCACATACTTTTTCTTTCAGAATTCTGAAGAATTCAAAGCTAGAACTTCCTATTATACCTATACCCAAGTGATTAACTCTCCCCCCTACTCCTTGGGATACAAAACCAGGGAAACAGACATGTCAAAATTAGCAGATCAAATAATAATAATGCACATAATAATGCAATATAATAATGCACATAATAGTTCAATATAAAAAAAATAATGCACAATGCAAAATGTTTATGTACTTGTGTTCTGGCTACTTGTACAAAATTTAGATATATTTACAATTCAATATGCAGCAGGGATTTAAACTCCTAAAATTCATATATGTTAAGGAGTATATGCTTCTCTGTAAAGTATTTCTTTTGGCACCCATCCATCCACAAATCAGAGGAGTTTTCCATCAGATAAAACAGATGTCAGTTCACAGTCAGCCCTGAACTTTTTTTTTTCCTTTGCAAATAGCTATCATAGTTCTTCTCAGCCTCATCCCAACAATTCACACTGTTGGGATGTATTAAAAAAAAAAAAAAAAATCAAATCTTATTACATTAGAGAACTGGGAAAAAATCCTTGCAACAGTATTTTGCTGTATGTTCATGCAGGAGAAAATGAAATTAAGAATGTAGGAACCAAAATCAAGACCATGGCTTCATATGTGGCACAGTATTTTACTTGTTGCTATACTGGGCTGTAGCTGGGGAAATAATATTGTATTCGCTGCTAATGCTCAGGGATGTAATAAAATATTCTATTCAGTGCTATCGCTGAGCTTCTGCTGGAAGATATGGTGCTCTCTTCAGTGTCACAGAAATGTTGCAACTATAAAATTTTCACTTGTCACTTTGAGAAAACGATTCAACTCTGATCTTAGTTTTCCAGACATGAAATTTCTTCTTGGGTATTCATGAGCAAGATAAATAATCACTTATTACATTTAACTGCATTCCTTGACAAATAAATTAATAAATGCACAATTTTAAGAGTTTTGTCAGAAGTCTGCAGAATCGTCTACAGTAGCCACATTAAAAAATGTATTTTACATTGTTAATGTCACCATGGGATTACCAGTATTTCTGATTAATATTTAGTTTCCATTACATGGCTAGCAATGGCAAGACAAAAGGACAAAGCTAACTGGTAGAAATTTTTGTGCATGTAATTCTCACAACGGGATTGCTCATAATCTTGTATCTGACTTTTTCTGTTAATTAAAATTTCCACAAATACTTGCTAAAGACAAACTATTTCCAGCCTTCCACAACTCCATTTATCCTTTCCCATCCTTGTGTACGTATTGACCGCAATACTTGGAAGTTTACAACCTTAATGTGCAATCCACTGGAGTAGGTGTTTTTCCACTGGCGTCAGTGAACATTGATTAACTCACAAAGAGGAGAGTTTAGAAAATCCCAATGATAATCTAATTCTTCCAAATATCTGGCATTTTTGCTGGCTAAAAGAACAATTTTATACTCTCATTGGCACCTAGGTAGGTCTACCTGCAGTTCTGTTTCTTGTTATTTAGATAAGCACTCTAGGTTTATCTGAGGAGGCGCTGCTTACCATATGAAAACGTTTCAATTTGTCTGTTAGCAGCAGCTTGGTAACACTTCCAGCATTCATGTTTGTAAATGTTCAAACTCTTGGAAGGTTTCATTCAACAATGATAAGAGTGAAAAGGGAGGGGAGGGAAAAGAAATCAACAGTACTATTGAAATTCAGGTCCAGAAAGAGGGTATCATGCCCAAATCTTAAGAGTGTGACGGTAGAAGGGGGTGGGGGGGCGGGGGACGTGGAACAAAAAAAACAAGCAAAAAAACCCCAACTGCTTTTAGAAATTTAACTTGGAAATTAGCAAGAAAAAGTAACTGTGGATCCCTACTAGAGTAGAATTTTTATCAAATAATGTGTTCCATAAATTTCCACCTGATCAGATATCAGGACCTGGAATAAGATTAAAACCCATGAATCTAGGATATAAACTCAGGTGATTCCCAAGGCTGCTGGTGTATCCTGAAGACCTGTCTTGCCTTGCCTTTGTACATAACAATGTTTCTAAGCAATGGAGACAGAGCGTGGTTAACTAGTGGAAGAAAAAGCTTTGAAAAGACAAGCTTCTTGAGAAAGGTTACTTCTGTCTAAAGCCAGGACTTGCTCCATTTAGTTTCAGGTACCCGAGAGTGAAAGTCTTCTTTCCTACAACCATTTTACAACCAACTACAGACTGACATTGCAAAATTTTAATTGAGCTGGAGAATCAGAATCCTCAAACTAAATCTTGTATCTATTTGACAAGAATTTTCTAACTTTCAAACATTTTGAATCATCAAAAGCCCACAATTGTTTTAAAGCCTTCAAATCAGACCCAACAAACAAAATAATTTAGTTCTCCCTCACAGAATGTTTTTCTTTGTGCTGCTGTGTTTCCCCTCACTTTGGTCTTGATTCATGGAACTTATCTCTATTCATTTACATATTACAGCCAAATCAAAGCTTACTTTGGAGTAAGCAGAGATTTAACAAAAAGACCAATAGTGTAGTTCTTCAATTCCATAACTACAAACACCAATTAAGAAGGCGTCACCTCAATACCGAAGGCATGCCTTTTCCCTATTCATCAGTATAAATAACTTCAAAGACAAATGCAGTAATAATGCAACTCAAAGATAGCTAGATCTTTTCGTATCTACAGACAACATAGGGAAGATAGCCCAGTGGCTAATTTTTTTTTTTGGTCAATAGAACAATGACACTAAAAATACATATTTCTTCTGGAAAATACACTATAAATATACTTCAAAAGTGTGAAATTCATCAAGACTTCTTAGCATTTCTTATCAAAATGCAGCTTTTTTTTTTTTTATTGCTATCTACTGTGACCAACTTATTGAGCTGGGGGAATAAAAAAAAAAACAACAAACGCCATCAAGCACCTGTATTAGATGGTCATATATTCAGTTGGTCATCTAATCCTTTCAGATATAGAATAACTCCTCAGGAAGTGAACACTGGCACAGTTACAGAATCATTTGATGAAGCTAGAACAAATGGAACTTGCTTACAAATTGACTGTGTTTGTTTCAGATAAATTTCCCAACCATTAATTTTCTGAAGACAGGCAATTAAAATAGGATAGAAAAATTTCCATAGATCCTAAACATCTCACTGGAACCCCAAGAATAAAATGTTCATTAAAGAAAAAAAAAAATTAAAAAACCTAGAAGGTACATTTGAATTAGTTCACTCTAGATGCTCTAAATCTAAATGTTTATATTAAAATTCACAAGATTTAAAAGCTCAAAGCCTACAGAAGTTCTAGAATGTACAGCATTGATTTTAAGATGGTAAAGGTCCAAGTATGTTAACTGGCACATATATTACTTACTATTAAAAATTCTGTATTTGCAAAAATTGTTACCTCAGGATACCATCAATCATGAGGAATTCGTATACTTTACGGTTACTTTGGGTGCAGGAATGAGAGCATTTAGAATAGGAAATAATTATTAGACTTTAATGTTATAATGGGAATCACAAAGTAAAAATCCAGTTAACATGTTAAAAACTAACAGACACTCCAATAAGGACACTGCCAAAATCCAAAGCTATATGAACTGAAAGCCTGAATTCCTCTTTTGATCACACTCTGTTGCTTAGCATTTGGACTGGGAAAAAAAAGAAAAAAAAAAAAACTAATACCAGTTTTAGTCTGGAAGAGGGCGATCCTTAATCCTTAGAAGAATCTTACTCCAAAGGTTTTGTTTGGATCAGGTTCTTGATAATTACCCCTAACATTCTTGGCAGATCTCAACAGTAAAGGAAACAGCAAGAGGAGAAAATAAAGGCACAAACCAAGAGACAAGACAAGTAGTAACTTCATTACAGTGGGACAGGCACGAAGATACTATGATGGGAACTGCTATAATAGTCAAAGTTGACATTCTGACGTAAGGTAAAAGGCTGTCATTCACAAATTTAGAGTCCCTTTACTTTAAATAGAGGGTGGAAGAGAGAGAAGAGAGAGGTATGCTAACAAGATCAAAGTAGCTTCTCATATAAATATTTTTGTAGGAAAGCAGCCATTTATAAATGCAGAGGTATTCACATTGCAATGAGTTCAGCCTATTCTAAAGACTTCCATGAACATTTATCTTTATTTTTTCATGCAAATGTTCCAGTAAAAAGTAAGTTTCAAACTACTTGTGTCTTTGTTCATAGACTGTTATATAAAAGGGAATTTTGAGCTTAGTTTCCCGGAACTAAAGAATATTTCTTTTCCTCATTAACACCTATAGAAGCTGTGCAGAGACCTGAATTGAATGGAAAATTTTATTTTACACACAGTGCTAATGCTTGATCAATAATTAAGCAAGACATAAAATAGAAAGATTTGACTTCCAGTTTTAAAAAATGGAGACCATCATCTCAGGTATAATCTCAGTGACTCCACTAATTTGCCCAAGAATTAATTTAGTCCCACCCTCCTTGCCTCTCTTCTAGAATTCACTTATATAAACCTTAAATTATATAAACTGAATATGCGTTTATGTGGGGTGAGGTCAATGCACCGTGAAACAGTCAGTCGAGGAGGTTCCCTTCTGCTTCCTCCTTCAAGACAAACAACACACCCAGCCCCGGAGCCGGAGAGCAACAGAGGCGCTGGCCTTGGATGACGGGCTGGGGCGGGGGGTTTCGGGACCGCGGACAGCGACACGGAGCCGGGCAGGGCTGGCGGCTCACGGCCGGGGACAGCGACACGGAGCCGGGCAGGGCTGGCGGCTCACGGCCGGGGACAGCGACACGGAGCCGGGGAGCGCCGGTGCTTCAGCACCACAGACAGGGGCAGCCCTGAGGAGCGGGGAGCGGGCTTGTTGCACGTCGGGCTGTGAATTCGCTGAGGGGCAGGGAATGAACGGGGAAGGAAACTACCCCAGCCTTCGGAGAGGCACAATGAGGTAAAGCCATGACTATCCAGAACACTGAATGCCGTAGCAATCAATTTAATCTACAATTTGGCCTCTCGCCTTCCAAATGAAAAAGGAAAAAAAATAAAGAAAAAAAAACGAGAAGAAAAATAAGGGTGAAAAAATAGACTGAAACAGACCTCCTCAATCCATGACTATTTAATGAAGCCAAATGATAGTTGTAGAGGTTCAGAATTGGCAGAGTAACGGCCAGCAAATGTGTTATGCCCAAAAGCTTTGGAAGATTCAGCAAGATTCTCTCTCTCCATACGCTTGCAGAACCCATCCGCCCCGGGGAGAGCTTCCCTGGCTACTACCAGAGCTGTGGGGCATCCAGCCCCGTAAACCACACAGCCACACACAGAAAACCAGAACGGTGTCTGCACATCTCTCTCCGCCCCGACACAGAAACTGCCCGTGCTCCAGATCAGTGCAAGGGAGGAAAAGAGGGCGCAGCCCACGGAACCGGGGACCGCCGTTATTATCAGACCACTGTAGTGGGGAAAGCCAGAGGGTGCAGGCTCCGTCCTGGTGCCCGAGCCCGTGCAGCAACCCCTTCCCTCCCTCTGCCAGCAAAATGGAACGCCGGCTCCGGGTGCAGCGGGCCCAGATCGTATTGCGACTCGCCCCCCGCCCCACCGCGAGGAGACGGAGAAGGGGGAAGGGAGGAGCGGGAGAAGGGAGATTTTCCGTGCATGCCTTTGCATGGGAGGCGGCTCCGCGCCGGCGAGGTTCCCTCTGGGCAGCCCCTGCGCCCTTGACATGACAGCGGCGATCTGCCTCCTCTCCTCCTCGCTCAGCTGGCTCAGGTCCGCCTCCACCCCAGCCGGGACCAGGCTCTGCAAGGGGGCCGCGGGGCCGCCGCCATCCCCGGCTGCCGCCGCCCCTTCGGGGAAGGCGCCCATCCCTTCGCCTCCTTCCAGGCTCGCCTCGTTGCCCATGGCCGCCGCGGCTCGCCGCCTCTCCCTTCGGGCGCAGACCGGGCTGGGGGGCGGCTGGCAGCCCCGCTCCCCCGCGGGCGCTCAGGGCTCCGCGGCCACCACCACGGCCCCGCGCGGCGGCAGCGCCGGGGCCGGGCTGGGGCTCGCTGGCTGCCGCCGCGGCTGCCGGGGGAGTGCGGCGGTACCGCCCGCCGCGCTCCGCCGCCCCGCGCAGCGCAGCGCATGCTCCGGGCGGGCGGCTCCCCCCGCGCTCCTGGCCCGCCCCGCGCCCCGGCCTTTAAAGGCACCGCCGCCCCCGCCCCGCGCACCCGCCGCATCTTCAGGGACCGAACGGGGACCCGCTGCCACCCCCGCGGGTGCTGCCTCCCCTTCTCCTCTCCTCTGTGTACGAGGACGTGCTCGCCAGCAGTTAAAGCTTGAAGGAGCCTCGCTCGCCCAAAGCAAGAAGTAAGAGGGACTGAAAGACACGCCTGGAGGACACCCGCCCAAGCTACCCGTTCAGAGTAGAATCAATCAAGGATCTCAGGTTGCTCCATGTCCTGAACAGCAGAGTTTTGAATGTCCCTATAGACGGAGATTTTACAGGTTCTCTGGGTCTGTGTTTCTGTACTGGACTACTATCATGATGACTAACTCCCGCCATGTCAGTGTCATTCCAGGACCGGTGAGCCTCAAACTGGACACTGTACTCCTAATGCAGTTTCACAACTGCTGAATATATTGAGAAGAATTACCTTCTCCAACCTTCTGGCCACACTTGAGGTAGCAGAGCTCAGTTTGCCTCTGGCATTCTTCATCACAACCACGTACTGCTGAAATGCATGTCACCTGGATGTTTGCTGCAAAGCTGCTTTTGTGACAACCCATCCTGATGCATGGAGTTACTCCTTCCCAGATATAAGACCCTGCACTTGCCGTTCTTCAAGACTTTCATGCCAGCCCATTCTCCCACCTGTCAGTGGCCCTGCTCTTCAGTCTATCTACTATTCTCCAGCCTGAGATTTGCTGAGGGTGTATTCCATGCCTTTGCTCACATCAGTAGCAGAGACGTTACATATCATTAGTCAGAAAGATACAAATAGTAACACGCCAGAAGTTGGACGTGATGCAAATAACCACAACCGGTTTGAGCCTGATAGTTCAGTCTATTTTTCATTCACTGTACAGGTCTCTCTGATTCGGCTATAAGGACGCTATAGTTGATCATGCTAAAAGCCTGATGGAGTAATTTACATGCTGTCTGTTTTTAATAACCTTTTTGTCCTGTGTCTGCTTGGACATGGCTTCTAAAGGGACTTGCTTTTCCAGGAAGAGTACTAGCCACATTAGTCAAACTGCTTGGTAGTTCTCTTGTGGATCTCCTTTTTGAGGATGGGTACAGTGCTTGCTTTTTTTCTGGTCATTAGGGACCTTTCCCAGTGACTTTCTGAAGATGACTGACTTTGTAGTAGCATCAACTGCCTCATCACCCTTTGATCTATCCCATTTAGTGCCATAAGCTTCTGTATATCCAACTGGTTTAAGTGCTCTCTGTCTTACTTTCCTACAGCTCATGCTTTCACTCAGAGACCCAGAAGACTAGAGGACAAACCTAATCCCTAAAAGCCATGGCAAAGAGCCACTAAGTGCCGTGGTGTTTGCCACTAGTTTTCCTGTTTCATTGATCAGAGCCAAGTTTTTACCAAATCCTTTATAGAGATCTTACTAAATTGTGGCTGCATTTTGCATATTCAAATGTGTTTATTGAGCAACTAGATCTTCACAAATATCATTTGTTTTAGCAATGAGGATGTGACAGCATTTGGTACACTTGCTTGTCTCCCTCTTTAGCTCCATTAGTACTTTGCTTCAGACACAGCTGTATGCAGATGAGCTCCCAAAATGACCTACATAAGGATACTGTACAAATATTTCTAGTGCTCTTGCATTATAGCAATCAGAGATGATTTTTCCAGTACTGGTTCACAGTAAATGATGAAACTAGTAGCAGTTGGGTGTTCCTACTTTTCTCTTGAGTGACTACAAGTTACACATCAAAAGAACAGCTTGGAAGAGAACATGACAAAGCACAGAGGGAAAACTCTCTGAGTAGTATGACATGAGTGTAAGTGGCTGCCTCTTCACAGGGTGTTCTAGGTAAAGACATCAGAAGGGCCTGTGGAAAAGGCAACACACAACACACTCACACCTGAAGGAAGGTGGATTCCCTTGGCATGTGAAAGACACAAAGTCCAGTTAAGGGTGTTAGAAGGAAGCAAATACACATCCCCACATCATTTTGCAAAAGTGAACATCATGTACTTAATTATGAATAGGTGTGCAAAGTGCTGCTGCACGGAAGAAGACAAGTGCAAAACAAAGATGGGGAAAGATGGATTTAATCAGTGAAAACATTTGGTTTTCTGATACTAATGTGAGCATTCATGACACTCTTAAATATTGAATATTTTGTGGTGGGTGGTCCTTTAGCTGGGTAGTCTAAAAGTTTATAATGTTCCCAAATGAAAGTTTTCTAAACAAACAACCTCCCTATATTTCTTTATTTAAAGCCAAATAAGTAACTAGTGATTCTGTCTCAGATGGAGAAGTTGTCTTTTGTTTAAAATCAGATGGCATAAGTTGAGTATAGATGCAGACAAAACAAGCAAGATCAAAACACAATAAATTCACTCAATAAAACAATTAAAACTGGGGAAACAGGTGTTCTGTTGATGCTTACTGTTTAAAAGTATATACACTGTTTCTGTTTCATTGTTAACATGTCCTGAGATAGAAGATAGGAGGAAGACATGTAACACCTAAGGAAGTAAGCTGAGCTCAAAAAGACGCAAAGGATGAGAAATGACCTTCAGTAAGAAGTTCATTATTGGCTTCACTGGAGCCAAGGATTTCACCTTAAAAATGATTATGATTTCAAATATCTTAGGGGTTTTTGTGGAAACTGTCTCTTTTCACAGTTCTGTGACATTTACCTTTTCTTATGAAACAGCATGGAATCAATAGTTATCTGTTCCAGGAGTCCTGCTGCAGGCCTGTTTTCCCTACATCCTATCATTTCCACATCTTTCTCTCTATATACTTTACTGTCTGTCCAAAAGTGACAAGAGCGCTCTCATTTTGGTGTTACTGATGTGTTTGGTATTACTGATCACAAACCAATGAAACTCACAAACTAATGAGGCATAAGATTCTGTTGTAGCAAGGAAAGAAGAGTTATCAAATGAATCATCCTATTTCTCAAAAATCGTAATATCTAACTTGCAAGGAGCACCTCATTGGTGCCAGGATAAAAACCCGCATAAAAAAATTCCTTAATCTCTACCACAGAAAAATATGATTAAAACCCTTTCAGAGATAAAAGTCTTTTAAAAAGTGCGTGCAAATGAGAGTTATTTCTGTAAATTTAGAGGCGGAGATACAGAAGCAAGTTGCCTTTTCTTTGATACTAGGTAATATAAAAAAGATAATCATGAATAGCAGCAAATCAAACTACCCTTTGAGGACCTGTTCGCAGTTTTTGTGGAGTTTTCGTTGTGTCCGCTTGAATCCAAAATAGATCAGCACAATCCACAAACATTTATATCTTTTACATTGAGGCCATACATGGCATCTTTATCCCTGAAAAAAAAAAAAAAAAAGGCACAGTATACTTGAAGTGATGTAACTTCATTCAGACTATCAGTAATGCAGTACTTTCATCAGGGCCTGACCAGTTTGATATGCAAACTAGATGCATCAGATCTCCAAAGGAGCCAGTCCAAGTTAGAGCTGAGTATGCAGAAGCAGCACAAGGACACTAGTGCTAGGACTAATTCATCTTTTGCCAGTGCTGAGTCCGATCTGGGGCAAGGGAATCTCAGTTAAGAGTGAATCTGCAGCAATAAAATGAGTGCTTGAAGTTAATTTACTGATTAACAACATTGAAGACATCCAATTTTCTCATCAGCAGGCTACTTAGTATAAATGTGCTCTTTACATTTTAGTTGAGAAAAAGCTATTTAGCGCATAGAAGTTGAAGAAGTAATGCTAAGACTATCAGAAGAAAGGAAGAGGTCAGTAACACCTTGGCGTGAACTAGAAAAATGGAAGAAACTTTTATATTTTAATAATATGCCTGGCACTGTGCCCAGACAAAAGTGAAGGAGGTAGAAGGCGTGTTAATTGTTAGCGATTACCAGAGACTCTACTGATCAGTACCACAAAAGAAGATAGAGGAAGCTAGAAGAGAAGCTAGAATTTGCATAAACATATTTATAAAACTCTACACATTAGTTTTTATATTATAACTTGTACAAATACTTAGCTAAATGTTGCAGTACTCCTATCCCATTTATCCACCTCATTTCAGCGATACAGAGACTGTGGAATTTAAAAGAGATGTCTAAGGTGCATCCAACAGTTCAGTCCATCTCCCCTGTAGAATGAGAAATGCCTTGTAATGATAGCTCTCACCAGCAGGGCTTCTTGTCCCACAGGTTCTAATTCTGTGTCAAAACTGCACTTATCTACATACCAACCAAAATTTGGCTAAATACTGCACAGCAAATGTTCTTAAAGGTCATGACTACTCTCCAGTCTCACCTGAATTACTAGTCACCAAAACAACCAGTAAATGATGATAACAAGGTAGCTTGCAGAGCATTGTGTGTTTTTGCTCTTCTATTCAAATACATATAACTCCTCTCTCTCTGTATATAATCCTCTGTTCCATTACTTTGTAAATGCAGGTTGAGAAACTAGTGGTGAGCCTCCCTGTTTCAAAAATCCTTCAAAACCCACCTACTAAGGAAAAAAAACCCACCAATCTAACCCAAAACTGAATGGAGCATAAAAACTCCCAGGTAAGATAAAACATCCTGGGCAGAATTATTTGCAGTATTCCAGAGTACCTGAATGTCTGGGGTTTTGGGATACCATGCACTCTGATATAATAGCATTAATTTTATAGCATCCTTTTTAAGATTAAACAGATAACTTCTGAGAAGCCTCTGCAGGTATTTAGCCTCATTATCATCAGTCTAAGTGAAACAGGATTAGTATATGCACTTTACCTACTGAATAGCCAGTGCATGGACACCTGGATAAGTTCTTCCAGCAATCTCACAACCACAATTTCTTACTTAAACAAGATCTGGCAACTGACTACAGCACAGCAATGCTGATATGCTCACAGTATGAGCATAATATAGATTAGTCACAATGTTAAACATCTAAAGTTTATTTGCAATCAGTGTTTTCTACTACATAAATGGTGATTTGCATCTTAAAGTGAAGAATGGGGCAAAATAGCCACTAATCTCAAAGGCTGTATCCTTCACAATGTGCAACAGCAATACTGTAGTTCTGTCCTGTTGTTCTCCAGTTGCTTTCTTTAATATGAGTTTATTCACCTGCAGCAGTTGAGTCCAACTAATAGTGGTATAGCCATCACCACAAAGAGTTCAATTTTTATTTGCTTATATGGTGAAAGAGTCATATGTGTAATTACTACAATTCAAGAGCAAACCCGAGGAAAAACGTAGGGAAAGATCTGAGCTATCATTAGCAGCAAGTTCTGATAAATCACATTAAAATAAAGAATTGGGTTTGCACCAGTGAGCATAACAGTGAGACCCTCAGGATCTTTCTCTTAGGATTTTAATTGGTAAGATAAGAATGTTGAAAGTTCTAATTCCCCTAGCAGTTATCTCGTTCATGCCGAGAACACGGTAAGAAAAACTTCATAGCCTAAACAGAGGAAAGTCTCACTAGTGAAATATGTATTTAGATTATATGTTCAGGTCCTGCCTATGCCACAGAGAACAGATTCACCTTAAACATAATGTTACATAATTTTTCCTTCTAAATGAATCCAGGGAGGGAGGTAGGGGGTAGAGGGGAGTGGACATTAAGATTCATTAGGGCTATCAAATATAACTCTTTTGTATTACATGGATTTTAACTAAAATCCCTAAATATTGACCAAGGTTACCATTTCCAAGGATAAGAGATTAAAGTTAAGCACTTGTGTCCTACTGTAGGGGCTCACAAGTGGAATGATAACAGGAAAGCAGAGCACACAGTTCCAGTGGGTACTGCCCGTTGCTCCCCATGTATTGACATGTTGTAGACCATGTTAAATACACATTAACTAGGTTTTCTGGCATGAGCTACCAATTGTCTCCATGATGGAATTAAAAGGAAAAAAATAAAAAAATTATCTTTGATCCTTAGAATGGGCCCTGAATACTCCTTATTTCAGGTAAAGTAAAAACAGTCTTTATCCCAGAAAGTATATCTACTCAGGACTAAGAAAGTTTACCTTTCTCCTCAGATATGTACTTAGAGGCTTTATACTCTTGACACTAGAAATAGCTCCTTGCTTATAATGACACAAAACCAGTCATACATCCCAAAAGCCTCGATTTTCATTTTTGTCCAAAATCAATTTTAGAATCGGTAAGAAGTAGCCTCTGGAGGTCACCTGGACCAACCACTTTCTCAAAACAAGGCCTATATACATTAGGTTGCTCAGAGAAACTTTCAGTCAAATTTAGTATTTCCAAGGACAAAGATTTAACTCTCTCTGGGCAACTCTACGTCTAATCAGAATTTCTTTTGTTGCAACTTGCCTCAATTACCTCTTATCCTTTCATTGTGCACCTTGGGGAGGAGTAAGGCTCTATTTTCTCTATCTCCTCCCACTAGGAACTCAAAGATGGTGATAGGATTCATCAAGAGCCTTCTCTACATAAAGCTGAACAAACCTTTCTCTCTCTCAGAGGACAGTTACTCCAATTTCCTAACATTCTGGAATACCCTGCACTGGACTTATTCCAGTTTGTCAATCTCTTTCTTATGCAGAGGAACTCAAACCTGGCCACCACACTCCAGATGCAATATTACAAATGCTGAGTACAAAGGAATAATCAGTTCCCTCAATTTCTTGGCTATGATACAGCCCAATATACTGTTGGCCATCTAAAGTGAAGGTCTCTGCACAAATCCCTCCTGAATTTCAATAGGTCCGTGTCTGCCCATTCCTCCAGCTGGTCTACATCTCCTTGAATGCCAGCCCTACCACAGAGCACATTAACCTCATCTGCCAGTTTGGAATCATGCACAAACTTGAGAGTCCATTCCTTCTCCTCCTCCAGATCATTGATAAACATATTAAACAGGATAAGGGCAATCCAATTGGCCAGAGCATGACCTACATATTGTACATCTATATAAGATATTTTCATTCACCACCTTCTCCTTCATTTGTTTAGAAATGGTTTACAAGAGGAATCACTCCATGATTTTTCCAGGAACAAAGGTGAGGTTGACCTGTCCTTTGTTTACTGGTATCATTTTTGGTTCTTTCTGAAGATGGTTGTAGCATTTTCCTTTCCGCAGTCATCAGGGAACTCCCCCAGTCTCCACAACCTTTCAAGGACACCTAAGACTTACCTCATATGACATTGGCCAAATCTCTGAGTACTCACAGATGCATCCCTTATAGTCCTGTGGATCTGTATATATTGAGATTACTCAGATCACTGACTTTATGCTCTTCAACTGTTTGACCTACCTAACACCATCTGTACCTACCCAAGCAATGTTTCTGAATTCCTCCTTAGCCTGCTCTCACTTCTACTTCTATAAATGTTCTTTGTGCACTGGACCCCAGCCAGGTCCTTGTTTAACCAAGACAGTCTCCTGATATATATACTAATTTTTGGGAGTACTAGGATGGATCATTGTTTTGTTTCAAGGAGACTGATCTTAAAGATTTGCTAACTTAAATGAGCTCCTTTGCCCTTCAGTACTGTTTCCCACCAGATTGTACTTCCCAGTTCTCTGACTAAGCTGAAGACTACATTCTTGAAATTCAAGATCTGTGTTCTGTTGCTTGCCTTCCTCAGGAATCCCCTCAGGATCTTGAGCTCTGCAATTTCATGATCACTGAACAAGCCTGCCTGTCATTGACTGTCACATCCCCAACAAGCTCTTCAGAGGCCTTGAATGTCCAGGAAAACATCATCTCTACTTGTCACACACAACATTTGTATTATGAAGTCATACATGACAACCTCCAGTATCTTCTGAGATTGTGTCCTGTTGTACTGCCCTTTTGTCAGGTGTCAGGAAGGTTTAAATACCCTATGAGAAGCAGAGTCTGTAATACAAAGATTTTAGTCAAGCGTTTAAGGAAGGCTGTCCACTTCTTCACTCACATTCAGAGGGTCTGACATTGTTCCTGCCACAATGTCATGTTTACTGGCCTCTCCTCTGACCCTGACGCAAGCTCGCAACTACACTGTTGCCCATACCACAGAAGAGCTTCCCACATCCAAGATGCTCCTTTACAAAAGCAGCAATTCCCTTTCACCTTACCTTTGCCTTTCTTAAAGACTTTCTTTCCATTCATCTCAGCAGATGAGGCACACAAGAGACCCCATTAAATCTCGGGCATTCCTGAGATCTCATGAAATACACAGCTGTCAGTGTCTTCGTTGATGAATGGGACGGGGAGCCTGGTCAGGTGCTCCAGGAGCCTTTTATTATTTTATTCCATTAGCAGCCTCACATACCGAGTTGAGACAAAGCGGGTACAAAGCTTGTGCTGCCAAGAACATCCAGCAACTTCCTGGTTGCAAAGCTTTTTTAAAAGCTCCTTAGCCAATCAGCATGCTTCTAAAAGTTAGACAGGTGTCTTAACCAATCCATAATAGCGTACAGACAACTGTTGAATACAATACTGGCTTGTTATGCCTTGACATATATCAATAACAATATCCCATTATAAGGCTTAAACTTATCTATCTTGCTAAGCATATTTATTTGCAACTCCAAAATCTATCTAGGCCAAAACTAGAAACCCTAACCATTGTTTTAATGTCCTTGGTGCTGCATAACTGTATCTTCTCCTAGTTTTCACGGGCAAAGCTGAATTCTAAATCCTTTTGCTTTATTTTCTGAAGCCTGCTTTTATTTCTCACACCTAAAATCCTTTCCATCTTTTGTGTTTCCCCACACACAGCTACTCCTGACCAAGCCTTTCCTCTTCACCAGAAGGATTGAGCATAAAACCCGGACTCCCATGCTGTCTACCATTTCCCCCAGTTGCTCTTGCTTGCCTCAGAGTCTTCCCTGGCAGTGTCATTGGTGCCCATGTGGATGAGCACCCAGGAATGCCTAATACCTTTCTCACATTTGTCATAGTTCTAATATCACACAGGACATCCTTCATAGTTTCCAGTATTTGAAAATATAAAGTACCATTGGTTATGCAATACTTATCACTGCCATGTGCAACTTTCATTAGACTCTTACAACTTCTGCAGCAGTACATTTCCATATGGTATAATCCCAGAAATACTATAATTTCAGAAAGAGAGCTTCTCTTATTAAACCTCTAGTGCCTTCACAAAGATAAAAATATGTTTATAATTTGTTGCCTAATGTTTTATTATAATGAAGTAAACAACAATGAAACTCAGTATAGTCTAAAACCCCCAAGTTTACAGTACTCAGAATATTTTTCTAACTCTTACAATCCTAGTTTCTTTAGATACTTAAGCATGTTACAGTGGCTTGTATCATCAGGCAATGTGGTAGTCACTTTTTTCCTCAACAGGTTACTAAACCTAAAAGATGATCCACAGCTTAAGAAACCAAGACTTCCTGTTGCTAAAGAGATTTTTTTATACTTGTAGGTAGCCACTAGACGTTAATCACTTCTAGTGACTAACTGTATACTGCTGTGTAGGAGGCTTTCTTATCTATTATATGGGAACAGTGACACATCTTACTCTAATAGTGGTAATTAATGGTTTTAAGAATTTTAAAACTCACACTCAAGTCGTGAGATCCATAAAGGTATCTCATGATTTCTTATGATTTGCAATTCACAGCTTCATCTGCTCACTGTGTCTTTACTCAGGGAGCAATTGAGTGTTCATATGTGTGTGCACTGATGATACATGCTTGGCCCTGCTACTGGGTGGACTTCAAACAGGGAACCACAGCAGTTTTAACTCTAGTGGAGTGGGAGGAAAACTCCCTTGGGTCCTAAGGTCCACTTCTCTAAACAGCTTTTGCACTCTGTAAATAAGCATTCAGATTTTCAGAGACCTTATCATCATTTTCACACTAAGCAATTGGATTCTAGAGTAACTAAAAAAAGTAAGTTAAAAGGATGCCTACATTTAAGTACCCACAAACAAACTCTACATGTGAGCTGAGTGAGCAGTTGGATGAGAGCCAGCCCATAAACCATTAAGGGGGAATCAGGTGAACAACAGACAGGATGCAGTTGCATAAACATGTTATATGCTACTTAAGATTTCAGCTGCCAGTGCAGAGAGAAAGAGATCTTTTATAAGATCTATAATTTATTTTATAAATTCTCAGTCATATCTGCCAGCCCTACCATAAGGCACATTAAATGGCATTACATACCTACCTGTGGGCACATAACTTAAGGGAGCAGTGCATACCTCATGAAGTTAGACAGCTTTGTGGGAAGCCACAGAGCTGGCTTTCTTGAAATTTAAATGTCCCCATGTCTTCAGCTGAATCTCAGTTTTAGTGTACACTTGAAAGGTAAAGTTTATAAGCCTTTCCTAAGTGCTCTCTTCCTTTACAATAACGGCCCTTGGCTGACAAATCCAGTGCAAATAACACCTGCAGTTAAGATCCAGAATGGTTTCTAAGCCTCACAGAAAAATCTTTGTAACAGCTTGAGGCATGGAGGAAGAGGAATATGAGAACTGTTTCAAATCCTATTTCTAAAAAATGATCAAGCCATTCGTAGGCCTGAAGAAGTATACTTTTACAGATTTGTTGGAATGTTTGCAGATTCACAGAATGACAGACTGGCTGAGGTTGGAAGGAACTTCTGGACAATCCCATCTAAGTCCTCTACTCATGCAGGGCCACCTACAGCTGATTGCTCAGGAACATGTACAGACAGCTTTTGAATACATCTAAGGATGGAGACTTCATTTCTCTAATTCAATGGACTACTGCTAAAAAACTTGTTGTTTTGCAATAATATAGCACCAAAGCTACAAATATGCCTGTGATCTAATTCAGCTACAAGGTTTCCCAAAGCAGCACAACCAAAAACATACAGTCACTTTAGAGATTATAGAACAGCAGCAAGCACACTATGAATGTAAATATCCAGCCCATTTCTCTTATCAGCTTTACTGTTAAATAAAGTGTAGCAACTAGCTGAAAAAAAAATAACTCATAAAGAGTTTTAAATTACTACTATAAACTAATTCAACTTAAAATAAACCTTACCCACTTGGGCTGGGCTATCTTTTTTCTATTGCTTCAATTGATTTTAACATCTCAGATTAACTGTCACCATCTGAAAGAGAATTTCCACTTTAACAGAGGTCATTTATATAGCACAGTGATACTCGGAATTGTAGCAGATTTAATGAAGTTTCTTAACAGTTCCTGAAGTCCTTTGGACTAATTCCCACAAAGAAATCCTGAGGATACAAAGACAGATGAATCTACAATTTCAGCTAAAACAAGCAAACATTCCCTCCCACATGTATCCTCTCCCTTCTTTCATCTCATCTTTCCTCTTCCCCTGCCCTGAAGTATCTTCAAGTCATCCTTTTGTCTATCTATAATTCCCTTAACACCCGTACTACATTTACAAAAATAAAAGTAAAAATAATCAGCTGTAACTCAGAAGGCACACAAAAGAATCAAAGAGCAGCTGAGCACTCCCCACGGGTTCTGATGGGAGAGGTGGGGTATGACCTAACTGAGTTCTCAACTTTGCCCATTATCACAGTGTTTTTGATAGTCTTATAACTGTAGAGAAGATAAAAACATTTTATCATGAAAATAATGGATTTATGCAAAGATTAAGAGGAAATATGCACCTACGGCTCCATGCTAAATAAATGGATGTTCTCTCTTTTCCTATATATTCTTTTTGTTGACCTAGAAAAGTGACTTTGAAATCTAAGATTCATCTTTGTAAAGTATGATCTAGATGCTTTTTAGGCCTTTCACTGGGATACTTTCTGAGTTTGCCTGCAGCAAAATATGGAAGAAGAGCTCTATAAATTCAAGTGTTTTCCTCTGTGTTAAGAGGAAACTTAAGAGGTAACTATCTCCCAGTATCATTTACAACCCAAAATTTCATAGACAAATTCTAGTACAGCAGTGTTTGCTATTGACTATGCTCCCTGGACCTAAAAATCCACAAAATAAAATTAAATTAAGGAAATCTACTACACAGCCAAGATTTTCCACTCATTGAAGATACCTCCTTCCAGACATAACTCCAGAGCAATAAATCAAAACTCTTAAAAGACCACCAAGTTTTAACAACTGCCAACAGTGTCAGGTTTGAACTTTTAGCTATTTCTGTATTCTTATCGTTCCATAATCTTGACTCAGTTCCTCCCTAAGGACTAGCTCCATTTTTAAATTTTATTTTATTTTTTCAAATCCCTTCCCATTTAAGTCCCTTCCTAACTCCTCACCAGAAGTTCCTGACTCACTTACTTGCCTTTGGTAAATCTATGAAGTGCTGAATTATTCAGCTGGTAGAAATGTTTTTTTCTGCTACCATGAGGATCTCACAAGTACAAGAGGACTACCACCTTGCCTTATTTGTTGCATTTTTGCCCTAAACTGCATAGGACATCAACTGAGAAGTTATTTATTCTCATAAAAAAAAATAATAAACACAAAAGCCCAGTTGCTAAAAATCAGTATTTTTGGACAAAACCTGTAGGCATAAGCATAAAATTTCCCTTACAGCATGAACAGGCTTATATAAAACATTAAAATAAGAATTTCAAAGTTCAGCTCAATTTTAAACTCCTACTGTTTTCACTTGGCATCTATTGATCTCTATTTAAGAATTTTTATTTTATATCTACATTTAAGAAAATTTTCTGTAAATTAATTATAAGTAGTCTAAAGCTTCATGCCTTTAATAAATTTTTATCAAAAATTTTGACTCACATTTACTACTTAAAGAATTAATAAATGGCAAGTGTAGTACCTCTTCACCAGGTATTTTTAAGAAACTAGAAATTTCTAGAATTAGTAAACATCTTCAGCAATGAGGCTCACAGGACTTTCCAAAAAGATCAAAATAAGTTACTTGAAACTAATTTTAAGACCATTTTTCCTATGTACATGAAAATTTAGCAATGCAAAACAGTATGTGACTAATTTGATAGTTCCCTTCTCTGTATGCTTATACAGAGTATTACACAACAGTTAAGACTGCAGTAGTTACATTGAAGTTGTTATTTTTCTTGTTTTTGCTCTTCATCTTTGAAAATTGTTCCTTCTTTCTCTTTTTCCTTCCTCAAGTAGACATTTGAAATACAATTATTTCACTGTTCATGAACACCTCTAGGAAACACCACTCTCTCCACAGTGTGAAGTTTGTTTAACTTTTTGTTTATAGGTTGTATTCATGACATTCTAAAGCTCCTCACAGAGCTCCTGATACCACTGATCGAGAACACAGCCAGAAAAGGGTAATCCACACAAGAATCAGAAATTTTAGCATAACTCTAACAGTTTAGTATGTGTTTCTAAAATACTAAGGAAATAAACTAGATTATCTCTCCTGTTGGGACAAACAAGAAAGCCATACAAGCAGTGTTTAATTAGAACTTCTTATCTACTATTAACCTATTTTATAAAACAATTAATTATGATGAAAGACTATGTTATACAAGACTACATTTCCCTTTAACATATTACATGGTTCTATGAAAATAAAAATTATTTGTGTGGCTTATCTGTTTTCTAGCATGTGATTTTTATGTATCCATGGAGACTTTTGATATTTTTCAAGGAATAAGCAACTCCTAAAAATACTCTAATTTTTACCACTTTGCTAGAAGTATCTTTCTTATCATAATTCAAAAAAATTTGAGATCAACAGTACTATCATTCAGGAATTCCACTAAGGAGATGTAAAACAAAAGGTGAGTTAGTTGCTGCTAGTAACTATTCAACCAGTGATGTTCTTTTTTGTTTTCTAAAAAAATATAGCTAGTACTTAAATTCACAATTCAGTATGGAAAATCTACTCAACATGGAAAATTATAACTAATGAAAGAGTTGCTTACCTTGAACTTCAGCTTTCCTTACAATCTTGATTTCTTTTTTTTTTTTTGTTTTGTTTTGTTTTGATATCCAGTGGCTCCAGAAAGCAGCAGAATGAGAATTGCCTGTGTCCCTGCGAATGTCCAGAGCAACGAGGTTAGTCTGTGATATATTAGTCTCTCTAATCTCTTCATATCCTCCCTGGCGCAACTGAGTATTTCGTGTAGCCCTTAATACTGAACACAGACTGCAAAATCAGTGATTCCAACTCAACATAGCAAGAGAGTAATTCAATTCCACATACTCTTTTATAACATAACCATCTTATATAAGGTGTAGCTTATCCAAGACATTTTTATTTAGAAACCCATTACTTTCAGGGCAGGAATATATTAGTGTTGTGCCTTACTTGATTATGGATTTTTTCAAATAGTCCTTTATAATTTAGAAAACGGTCAGCAATATAATTCATGAAGTTATAGGCAGCAGTAAACAAAAAAGCTACAAAGCACAGCCAGTCCTGATCCAAAACCCATTTGCCATGTGCCCAGCTCTCACACACACAAACCCAACTCTGGACAGCTGCCAGTCCACACACACTTTTCCTGCCTGGGGTCTAAGGCTCCCTTCTAACTCATAGACACCATTCTTCAAGAAAACTAAGGTGCAAGGCGGGATTTCTCATTTAGTTAGCAACATATTTGTGCAGACTGTTTTTTATGAGCGTCATATTTAAAAAAAAAAAAAAATTAATGGCTATACAACTAGTAAAATCTGTTTGTTTTCTTCACAATAACTTCCCCAAATTACTTGCTAATTTCTGCAAATTCTTAAATGTATCAAAGTGGTAAAGATTTTTAATATTCACAGTCTAATATTTTTTACCCTCTTCATTTTTCCCCCTTAATGCTCAGTCAGTAGAATTGAAAAGAACAAACCCAAAGCATAACTGGAATGAGCTGACCTAGCATGATTTCTGCCGGTAGACCAAAGCAGATTACATCACATGAGGATTATAGATTAAGATTACTTTGCTGATTCTGTGAATGTCTATGAAGAGCTCAGATTTTTTTTCTTTACTGTAACTTTAACATTTGGTTGGGCTCATTCAGTGTTTCTTCACATGTATAGTTTCATCTGTGCATTTGCTATATCATGTTTTAAGTGGAATGAAAATTAGCATGACAGCTGTTTGTTTACTTCTACCAGCTGCCCTCATACACATGCATAACAGACATGACCTCTTCTAGATGGGTCTTAAGAAGCTCCTATAGACAAAAAAAAAGACAGTGCTGGAATTAAAGTCCCCAACATAAGATTCAAATGAAATATCTTCTGTTTCCACTGTTACACAAAACTGTCCGCATGACCAGTCCCTAATCCTCTAGAGGCAGCTTTCCTATTGCCAAAATACCTTTAAAGTCTCACCCTGCTTTATATTATGCTTCAATATACCCATATGTACACCTGTAGAAAATAAAAAACTTGCACTGCAGACATGTGCAAGTAAATTATCCATTAAAATATAAAAAATCCCAGTTAAATATTTTGAAAATTCCTATAAAAATTTGTAGTATTTTCCCTGATCTCATAATCACATGGTTGAAGCTTATCCTAGACCACTACAGTGTTGGACTACGTATTACAGTGTTGGAGTACTTTTGATTTGCTTTAACTCTTGTAGTGATCTGTGTATTCCACAGCCACACGCAAAATAAATTATGTATAAAAATTATGTATATTGGGCAAGGGAAATGTCCTTGCTGTCTGCAAGCAAGAGGTCTTCCAAATCATCATACTGTATTCATTATCAATGTAATGTTTTAACACGGTGCAGCAGCTGAGTAATAGTTTGAAGAAAGTTTCTGATAGTCCATCATTATTCATACCAGGTAATTGATTAGTTGTCTCCACTGACTGAAGCTATCAACTTTGGATTGGAATGCTGAAACTTTAGGTGACATGTTTTCACCTCAACAGTCTGCTGGCCAGTTTCCGTGGTTTATGTTGAAACTAGTAACTTCGAATTGGTTTTCAGGATCTGCTGATTGCCTGTCTCTGGAGTTTGTATAAGGGGGTTTTTGTATTTTCCTTGACTCAGGTCTGGCTCAATAGTAGAGTTCAGCATGAGGGAACTGCCACTTGACACTTTCAGATTCGCTGTGGTAGCGATCAAGTCTGTCACACTTCGCAGAGTCAAAGCAATTTTCTTCAAGTCTCTCTCTTCACTGCAATAGCTGTAAGAGATCACTAAGACAAATAGGAAAAGAAACTCCCAAATTATGAAATCAGTAACAGAAATATTAAGTTTCTGTCTTCAGCTCAGAACTTTTGTTTTAAAATGCCACTTCCCATGTGTTTTTATTGTACATCAACAGTAGAACGGTGCCATTCAGAAATGTTAGATCTGCAAACACAAAATATCCAGTACCTCCAAACTTCTGAAGATTTTGTGTAAGCAAAAGTAGTTCAGAATCACCATATAGTCTGCGTAACTTTGTCCAAGAAATTTAACTTCAAAATCACCATATCTGCTCACTAAAATATAGAAGGCAGCAGGTCTAAACTGAAAATGCTGAATTCTGTTGCAATGAAGCTTATTGTGACATAGAGTAAATAATATTCAGAGCTGTATCCTCACTTTTTAGACTATTTCCATCAGTTCTAAAAGGCCAGCTTCCTCTCCCACACCTTATAGACCCTTATTTCCCTTAAATAATGTAATATAAATATAAATAATATTTTTTAAAGGAATTGCATAGTTTATTTTCAGTGTCATACACAACCTACATACAGCAGAAGTACAAAAGGATCAGGGATCAGGGAAGGGGCACTCCAGCCACCAGAGCAGGTCTTCATGGCAGCCCAGGGAGGGGATAATGCCAGACCAGATATCCACACTTCAGCCCACAGAGGACCCAACAATGGAGCCAGTGAATGTTCCCTGAAGGAAGGACCTACACCAGAATAGGCTCCTGACAAGAATTTGGCTGGTGCTGTCATTACTGCTCCCATACTGGGGCAAGTTTTTCCTGAAACACCTATACGGTTACCAGGCTGTTCATTTTATATAAGTTATAACTTTTATTTATATATATATATATATATATATATAATATTATACATTTCAGCTCTACTATCTATGATGAAAGTAAACAGGAAGATCTGTCAAATGTCTGGTATCTGAATACAAGTTTTCTGTTACTGATAGAAATATGAGGAGAAATTCTGTGTATGCAAAAGTTGTTCCACATTATCTCAGTGTTTGTCTTAACCTTTCTGCAAAGTAATGTGACTGGATACAGATGGAGGGAGAATAAAAGTTTAGGGGCAACTGCTACTTTTCTGCCTCAACAGTTAAAAAAATCCTTTCCAATCCAAGGTAACTATTCCTTGACCTTCACAAGAAACAGTGATTACTCTATCTTTGCACTTGAACTAAAGAAAATCTTAGCAACCACCATCATTTCCATCTCCTGTATATTGCTTCATAAGGCATTTTCCTATTCTTCTTTATTAGAGTGATTTTGCAAGGAGGTGTTTTTTTTCCTGAAAAGTAGGGGGTCATTTGGCAGAAAGAGCCTTCTAGAATACCCTTTAGTGTTTTAAGGTTAGCTGTGATAAAATTGTTTTATTACTTCAGCAGAAAACTGCAGAAAACAGATATAAGGTCTCTTTTTCAGACATCTGAGGAAAAGAAGCTATTCTCTTAGTTATATGCATAAAAAAAGGGCCTCTTTCCACTAATGAGTATCTCTCCTGAACAATGCTTCTTCTTTGTGATGTTCCAAATAGCATATTAAAAATAATAATATTCATTGATAATCTCTTCCAAAGATATCTCAGTTAAGAATGTAGCTTAACATTTAAAGCGTGGTATTTCCTTGCCGACAAATGAAGCAATAAAGCTGGTTGAAACATTTCAGAATTTTGATAATCAGAACACGTGAAATAAAATCTCACACTTCAACCACCTTAATGTCTTTAAGTGTTATATATTTTTAATCTAATACCAATTTTCCACTTTTATTCTTAGTTCAGCAAGACTGACTACCATATATCCATTGAAGCTATAAAACATAGGGAATGAAATTATCATCCTGTTGAAATTAGTCTTTTTTTACCATTAACTCGTGAGCATGCAGTATTTTTCCTATTGCCTCCTCATTTTAATCTTCATTCCACTTATTTAGGGTAGGAAGTATGTAATGATGTAAGCATAATATACATGTGATTAACCTAAATTTTGAAGAACTTTGGAAAGAAAAATGTATTGTAGTTCATACCTTTCTAATTGGTTATTTCTATATTTCAAGCATCCATTCAGCCTATAGACATGACTTTTGCAAATAATTCAGAATCATAAAGACATTAGTATTTATTTTTAAACATCCATCTCTAGTTTTATTCTTATAATATATCTCAATACTTGAACTTAAAAATCAGGAAAACGCCAGCAGACATCGCTGCAGATTTGAATGGTGCACTTACTTGCATACCCTGTATCACCAAATGCTTCCTAATTAATGGCAAAAATAGAAAACACAGACGCTGTATGTACTAGCAAAATAAGGCTGATTAAACACATTCATCTCTTGAGCACTGCAACACTTAACAGTTAATTGGATTGACATCTTCCCCGAAGAGACACACCAGCAGGTGGCTTTTGAATTCAATAGAAGTCTACAACTGCAAATCATTGATCAGTGAAAGATTCCACTAACTCCCTTTAGTCCTGCATCAAGACTTACAATGTCTGAACATGATCATGATTTGTGAGCCCTGGTACAGAGCCCAGCAGCCGTGGACTATGCCCATGCACTCAGTCCATGGAAGGAGTTATAATTTATAGAGTGATAAAACATCAGATAATTCTGGTACAGAAGAAACTATTATTTTTTCCTCTGAAGCACACAGGGGTCTGTTCAGTAACCTTATAACCTCAGCCCTAAATGAAATCACACAATTTTCAGGAATTAGTTACGAGGCAACTTCCACCATAGATTACAACACATTGATGCCATGGGACTGCACCAGAAGAGATGAAGCTCAAATTGTGAAGCACATTTATGCTCAGCCACAATCCTATTTCCTGACCTCAAGCTTGAAGGTGGAACTTTGCCTTTTATATCTATTATAAATCATGTTTCCTTCCATTGCCTGCAAGCCTGCTAGACATTTCCAGAGGCATAAACAGAAGCAAGCCAAAACAACTGCTTATGCTGTTAGTAAAAATGCTTTTCCTTTCTCCAAACATTTTAACTCCTCATTAACAAACTCGTTTAAAAGATCCCATTCTCTCTTCCCAAAAGTACGAACATATTTATGACTTATTTAAATATAACTTTGATTGAAGTTTCCTATAGTGGAAAAAATTTCTGTAAATGCAGTTTATTGTCTTGTTCCTAATACTTTGGGCAAGTTTTTTTACCTGTGACTGTAAAATTCAACATTCCTTCTGTGAAAGTATACACTGAGTTAGTCTCAGGATTGGCTCCATTTCTTGCACAGCTCTCCTACTTTTACTATACTATTAGACGTAAGAAATTAAAGGTTTTGTTTGCCCCAAACTGTGGTAAAATACGCTGAATATTCCTAGACATGATTCAGAGATTTGTCTGGCAAGTTCTGGAGAAAATATATTACTTTCTTCAGCTGTGGAGATAGAATGTTCCCAAACTCATTACTGTTAATTGTCTTGTAGTTATAAGTGACAAGAAAAGTAATGTTATTTCTAGGGCTGTGTGGTCATCTGTGAGAAAAGGAGGTTCAGTTCCTTAACACTGATGAGAGAAATAGTGACAAACATTAAAAAAAAAAGAGTCCCTTAGAGCTCTACCCTTTAGAAAAGAACATAGATTTGACTGGGTCTCAAAAGTTCACTGTATTCAGAAGATATTTTTGTCTGCTTCATTGTTTTTATGTCCCATTTTGTATACACTTTGCCATGTTTTTCAACCTTTCCTCCAACTGAAGTGTAATTACTGGAAACATTGCTTATAGTTACACAGCTTTCTAAAAAGGACACCAATTGTACTACCATTTTTATAAGAACATCAATCTGCTATATAATGAACACTTAGCATGGAAGAAAGAAAATGAAGTCTTCAGGGAGCATCAGGAGGAGAAAAAAGTATTTTAAAAGCAGATTTAAGTTGCCTATTCCGAACTCCACTCAAAGGTCACAAGTATTTAACTTCAATAATCTAATGATACAAGAGTAAAATGCAGACAGAAGGAAAATTTCATAAAGAATGGGACTTTTTTTTTTTTTTACCTTAAGAGTATTTCTTGCAGGTACTTTACAACTGTAATTAATTATTTACCTCGTCCTTTACAGTGCAGGACGAACAACCCCTTGCAATTTTCATTATCTAAAGAAATTACTGATATTACAGTCACCTTGTGCCAGGGCTTCTCCTTCTCTGATATTGTCATGCTTTTCCCTTGAGCTGTGTTCCATTGCAGGGCACAGAAGTGCTAACTGCTGACAGAGGTCATACTGGCTGCACTAGGTAGAGAGTTCGTGCCGAAGTTCTCACTGCAACACAACTATTCACATGACTATGTCTTTAGTTTTACAGAGTTAAGGCATTGCATACAGTAAATGGAAGTCGTGCAAAGTTTCTTGAGAAAATTTTCTAAATGCTACTGTTGCTTATGCACCGGCAGACAAATGTTTGAAGTATTCAGAGAAAAGTCCATAAGCACACAGATGTCAACGTCAGTGAACAAAACAATTTTAGTACGGCAGATAAAGTAAATTTTACACCACTCATAGCCCAAACAACAATTAATACCATCTTAAAAAAATCTGATATATGAGTTGATGTCTTCCTACTTGTGTTCCTATTCTTTATGGTAATTCACAGAACAAGAATGACATCCAACACTGTTCCTATTGTTGAGAGGTTAGTTAAAAGAGGATTTTTAATACTTTTGATAATACAAGGTGGTGAAGAAGGGAGGAAAAGGCCAGTTCTTCAGAAAGAGATGTAAGGTTTGTTTTGAGACTTTGCACAGAGAAAATGATGCAGTATGCAAAGAGAAGTCAAAACCACCAAATTACATGACTCTGGTTGAAATGACTTGCCTTTGGGTTGAAAGCATTGCCTTTGCTTTTTGGCCTGCAATGTGCTTTCCAAGTCTGGTTTCCATGTATATAATATTGCTGAATATAATTTTGCAATGGTAATGATTTATTGCTTCTAGTAAGAAGCAGTAAAAGTTCATAAAAGGCCAGAGCAAAGCTCTAAACTTCACTAACACCCAGGCAGCACAAGACATAATTTTTGGGAACGGTTTGAAGATTTGTCGCGTTTTTTTTCCTTCCCTTTTTCTTTTCCAGTCAGGCATATGGGAGAGAATGGGTAAAGTGCATTAAACAAGAGAATGAAAGGAATGACCCTTTGCATGCATTCAGCGGGCTATGAGTAGATATTACTTTTATCTGTAAATTACCAGGGGCCACATCTTCTACACCATATGAGCACCTGTACATGTCAGTAGGTAAGAATTACATTTTCTAAGATGTAGCAAGTTAGATGCCTACTAGTGATTTCAGCCTGCTTCTCAGGCTAGCCCCTAGAGAGTAGGGGACAGAAAAGGGGGGGTGTGGAAAGGCGGGGAATGTATCAAAGATTTTTCTTTAAACCTGGGATTAAAAGGAGAAGATGACCATCAGTGTAAAGGACACAAAAGATAATGGGGTTGTCATATTTCAGGTTACTGACAGGAGACCTTTCCTGCAGGTCATTAGTTTTTATCTCTCTGTACACAAATAACACTGTACATGCATTTCTTTTTACATTTCTCTCACACATTTCACTGTCAAGAGGAAAGAAAGCAAGGTTACGCTCCACATTTGCCTTTCATCTATAAAATTTACCATTCCAGAACCTTTCTGCTCCTATAAATGTTCATACTGAAAAAGGAGGTGTATATCTTGATAAATTGAGGTAAAAATGTATGAGAAAGAATGAGTTTTCCAGTCTAGATTAACCTAAATTTTCTACTGATAAGAGACTGAGTTTTCATTTTCTTTAGAGGCTGGGTGCATCTTACCTATCTGGGTATCAGTGAAATATCTGAGATAGTGCTACACTGGTGAAAATTGGATAAGATTGAGATATTTGGGTTTGTGGAGAACTGGAAAGCAAGAAATATGGAAAATCACAGTGAAGAGCAGAACAAGCTTGGGGAATGCTTACAAGTAGATCTTTTTGAGAACTGGTCACGAGGTTAATCTTTTTAATATGCTCTCTGATGTCCTTGGCACAAAGTGGAAGAGTGGGTTAATGAGATTCTCTGATTAAAAAGAATTGGAGTCATCATCTGTACAGAAAAGAATTGAAAATTCTCTTCCATAGAGGAAAAATTGGATGACCTTGAAGATGGCAATAACAGAAATGAAGTGAAATTCAATAGCTTGTGAACTTAAGGCTAAACAACAGGAATTGATGCCACAATGCAGAGGGTGAGTTTGAAATAGCAAAGGAAAAGAACATGGGTAAATATATCTGTTACAGGATGACTCGAAATCATTGATGTGAGAAAGTTCTGAAAAACAGCAAAGACAATCTAAAACTGTTTCAGGCTTTATATTTTCAGTAAAGAAAGAAAATTTTTAATGTAATTATGAAAGACCTTAAGGTCTTACTCCCATCTGCAATACTGGTTATATCACGTATGGTAATTCTGGTTCAAGAGAAAATAACTTGATGAAAAACAGATAAAAAAGTCAACCAAGAGTACCACAAAGCCTGTTTTAGGTGTTGGTATTAAATAAGTGCAGTTCTTTAAACCCTGGTAAAATGGAGGCTGAAAAAGGGTTATGATTGTATGTCCTTTCATCAGACAAACAAGCACACTGAAGGCAACAAACTACAGGACACTGTTGACACAGGAGCAAATGATATGCAGTCCTTCAGGTCACAAGCCTTGCCAGCAAAACTGCTGCAGGCTCCTTTCTTCAGGGATCCACAGGTCCTGTTCCAGTTTGGGCTTCCCACAGGGTCACAGCCTCCTTGGCCCCACACCTGTTCCAATGTGGGGTCATCCATGGGCTGCAGGGACACAGCTGTCCCACCATGGTTTTCCCCACGGGCTGCAGGGGAATCTCTCTGGTGCCTGGAGCACCTCCTGCCCTTCCTTCTGCTGACTCCTCTGTCTGCAGGGCTCCTTCTCACATATTCTCGCTTCTCTCTCCAGCTGCAATTTCTCCTGCACAGTAGCTTTTCCCCACTCCCACCACCACTGATGGGCTCAGCTTTGGCCAGCACAGGGTCCAGCTTGGAACTGGGTGGCTCTGGCTCTGTCGGACATGGGGAAGCTTCTGGCACTTTCTCACAAAAGCCATCCCTGTAACTCCTGTCTACGAAAACCTTGCCATGCTCAACAAATACAGACCTAATATTAATATTTTTATGTTCAAATGTTGAGATCTAATGCTTATGAAACATAAACGTGAACTTTTTTTGACCCAAATATAAAACAATTAAAGATTTATACATTTCCATGGAAATATCCATAGCATGAATTTCTGCTTGAACAGAAACAACTGTTTATGTCATGGCACTCAAAGTAGGTATGCCACACATTAAATTGCATAAAGACTGACCAGCCAGGTTCAGAGAAAGCTTTCACTGGAGTAGACTACATATATAATCAGGAGGATATCAAACAGCAAGAATTTGCACAGGAATAACTACTATCTAGAAGGTGTATTTAATCATCTGTGACAAACAGCAAATTTTGCATTAATAATTAAACTGACATTTAAATGTTCACAGTTAGCTTTTAAGTTAATCTTCTCTGAGACCTATACATGTATCTCTGTTGTAATTATAGGACATTTACTTCATTTAATTGATGCTTTTAATCTAAAAGGTTATTTTTTAAAACACTTTCCCTTAAAACACATACTAGGAATGAATTATTGGCAAGACAGGAAAATTGTTCTGAGAACCATAAATCAACAGAATGTTAAGAGATAGTGGGCACTGATATTTATTTAAGACATACTAACAAAAAAGGTACCTTTTTCTAAGTTTTAGAACAGTTAGATCATGTGTCTAGGCATTCTAATAAGTGATCTATTTTCAAAAGGTACATGCATGGAGGGACTGCAGACAACTGCTAAGAAAAACCAGCATTTCGAAGAAAAAAAATTAATTTGCCAGATACTTATTTTACTCAAATAGAATTGGACCTAACTGTAATCAAAGACAACTGTAAAAACATTTCACTGTTATTTCAATCTTACTTAGTTTAGATACTGAGGTCTAGAAGGTTGATTTTCATCATGTTTTTTATAAGTTCTGTTCAAATTCAGTGGGATATAATTCCCAAACCAAGACCCAGTTAAAAAAGAAATTTTGGAAATGTTGTAACAATAACCAATAATTCACAAAAATACACTCTGATAAGATTGGACATGACCTCTGGCATCATTTACTCCAATCTCTGCTACCACAAGGTCAATTAGAGTTAGTTTACCAGTACCATATCAGTTTGTTTATATATCCAAGTTAGGAAACTTCACAACTCCTCAAGGCAACTTATTCGAGTCTTTGGTCATCCTTACAGTAAAAAAATTGTTTCCTTCTGTTCAGATAGAGCCTTCATAATCTCTGTTCGTGCCCACTGCCTCCTGTCCTGTCCCACCAGTGAAAAGAGTCTGGCTCCATCTTCTTTGTACTCTCCTTTGGGCATTTCTATACATCAGTAGGATCCCCCTGAGCCTTTCGTTCTGAACAATTCCAACTCACTCAGCTTTTCTCATAATAGTAATGATCTTAACCACATTTGTGACCCTTCACTGAACTCTATCTGGTATGTCCCTGTGTCTCTTGTACTGGGAAGCCCAGAAATGGACCCAGGACTCCAGCTGTGACCTCACTAGCAATGAATAAAGGGAAAGGATCACCCCCCTAAACTTGGGGGCAAGTCTTCATTAGACACTTTTACTACAAGGGCACATGCTTGGTTATGCTCAACTGGATGGCCACCAGGACCCATTTACTTCAAAGCTGTGTTTCCTCTGGTGGGCCCCAGCAAACACCAGTGCCTAACGTGGTTGTTCCTCCCCAGGTGCAGAACTTTGCACTTCCTCTTGTTGAACTGCATGGTTGATTCTACTACTGCAGCTGGGTTGTGTGATTATATATGAGATCAATTAAGGGTAAAGGTAGGACTATGTGTCACTGATCAGAGTAAGGGACAAACTCCATTTCCTGTGCTAGAATAAAGAATGGGGTACTTATATTGCCAGCATTGAAATGAAGAGTTTCAAAATCAAATATTATATTAATAAACAGAGAAAGATTGTAGAGATTAGAAAGCCCTTTCACATGCAGAGAAAGAGGTAGATGAGTCTCACTCCCCACTATGCTTGGTTGAATTTGTAACTTCAATTCAGCAGTAAGATTGTTTATTTCCCCTTGGGCATTTTTAGCATTTTTCAATTAAGATGAATACTTACTGCATCAGATAATAAAATGAGAATTAAAAAAAAATAATTCTGCTTTGTGCCTCTAAACTGTGCTATCCTCTAAATAATATTAATACCACACATTTTCTTCTCTGATTTATCAGTGCTCGTAAGCAGCCTCTCCTGTTGCTTACCAGCCTAGCAGATCTATATGCTTTTCACTTTTAAACACATCCTAGTTGTTTCCATCTTCTTCACTAGATAGTTTCAGCAATAAGGGTATACTGATGTACAAAATGCCTTAGTAGATGTTTAATTAAGATTTTAAGAAGAGCATAATGCTTTATAAAAGTGACACAGAAAAAAAAAACCCCTGTATTTACAAAGAGTATTGAACACTATTACATTATTAAAAAAAACATTGAGAACAATTAAGTTAGAGCATTGGGCTAAGTAAAAGGTTGATTTTTTTTCCTGAAAAGGGGTCAGATAGTTAAATGGGAACATGAATGTATAGGTAGAAAGATTTTGACAGCTAAGTTTTAGAAACCAAATTGAAGAAAATGAATGAACTTTGATATTTAACTGTAGTGTCAAAGCCAGACATTCAAAAAATAACAAGCCAGGCACAATAAGTCATGAGATTTAAAAAAAAAAAATAAAAAAAGAGAACTCATGAATTTTAAGACATCTTATAGATTGAATTATTTTTATTTCCCATCTGATATGAATATAAGAATGATGATCTTGTGTTTTCTCTGCAACCTGAAGGGCAAAGGACTAGATAAAACATTGAGAATTGATAGCATTATGAGTCTCTTTACATGCAATGTTTTATTTAAAACCATAGTTCCCCTGAACAAGCTAAGAATTTGGTCTGACAAATTTCTCCCAAGGTATGGAACTTTGAACGAAATATTGAAAAGAATGAGAATCAAGATCGAATAATAACAGACAACACTAATTTAAAAAAAGACTTGACTTTTTTTTTGGACCACACCAGTATTAAAGTATTTAAAGGTTCTACTGAAATATAGCAAAAAAATTGCTGTGAAATTCTATTTGCTATTTATGTCACATGAAAACAAGGGGGTTTTTTTGAGAAAAATGGAACTGTTTTCAGACAATCTGAGAGACAGCATATAGGCAGTTTTTATTGTCCTTCAGTGGGCTTCAGACAAAAGGTGCAAGGCTTCTTGGAAAACTGAAATATTCAAAAAGAGCCTGTGAAACCTGTTCCCCAAAAAAAAAAAACAAAGAAAGATGCTCTTTTACTATGCTCTTAACATCCTATCTTCTAATTTTTTTTCTGAATAACCTAGCTCATTAAAGGTTCTGAACTCTGTTCTGGAAATAACTCAGTGTGCAACAAACCTGGAGTCAAATATGACTTTTTTTGTCTTCTCTAGGAAGAGGAAAACTCATTCTCAGATAAACATTTTTTCTGTTCCTTCTCTGTGAGGACTTCATTTTATTAATTAGATAAGACTGCAATAGAGATGATTTATTTATTGAATAGCATAATTCTTTGGAAACAAGATACAGCTGACATACAAAAAAAAAAAGCAGAATTCTACTATGTGGAAGTCAAATGGCCTTTTCTTGCTAATTGTGATGATAATAGCAATTTTTTTGCTATGTGATTTTTCAGAATAACCTCTATGTACACAAGTGCTAAAGAAATTGGTTTACATACAGACCATTGACAAGCAAAGGAAATTACTATAAACTCAGGAGGTATTTTTCAACTATCCTGGAGAGGCATCTGTGGGCGCTGCTGCTCTCTTCTGAAATTTTCACCAGTAATTTATTACTCTGAAAAGCAAATATGTTCTCCCCGAGTCATAGGTCATCCTTTCACTATCTGTTTCTTGGCAGAACCACTCATAAATAAAGGAGTAGGCTTCACAAACTATGGGGGTCAGGCACCAGTCTGACTTCTACAGACAAATTAGAAATACACAAGATCTGAGATTTTAGAACTGCTTGAATTTAGACATTGCAATGACTTATTTGCTAACATACAATTATTTAGATTTTTTTTCATTAGGAGAAATAAGAACCATATAAAAGTATGTTAGTACCTAAATCAGCTTTAAATACTAGTTAAGCTTAAAATGAAAATAAGAGCTTATCTTTTAGCAAAGTTATGTCAACTTCTTTATTGTCCTTGCCCAGCTGGGCAAGGTGTTACAGAAGAAAAGTGTAAAAGAAGAAAATATGCCCTGTAATTTAATCCTAGTATCCTGAATCTTGGTTTAGATTATATTTATGATTTCTTGAAGTTTACTATCAGCTGTAGAAGCCAAGCTAGTTACCTAGGTTCACCTTTCAGAAAAAAACTTAAGGTTTCAAGGTTAGAGGATCTCCCCACGTTCTTTGATGAGACTGCCTATGAAAAGTCTGTGCTGCCTCTCCTTGTTCCAAATCTGTGTTTTCCTTTCTCTCCCATGTTTTTACACCTCATCTGAGGAGGTGCTGCCATACCACACAAATGCAGACACTTCTTTTCTACTTTCCTAGATCTCTCAATTTACAAGCTTAATTTGTTCTTTACTCAGCATATCCTCCTAGATTAAATGTTTTTTCCAGCTAGTCCTGATCTTTTCAGGAGCAGTTGCTACATTTTAAATATGAATTATTGAAAAAGCAGTCCCTCCACCTTCCATTTTATCAAATTTGCCATCTCTGGTGTGCTCACCATAGAAGCCACACCTAATTATGTTAATTTTCAAGGTACAAAGGAGGGCAAAAGTCAGAAGACATGGAAAGCTAATAATGGCATTAAAAAACCTATCTGTAGATCCTTTAAGTACCATTTATCCATTACTGGATAGCTGTGAGGGATTTTATTTACGAGATGCTACCAGTCAGCTGAAAAAAAGCAAAAGAAATGAGACACACTGAGAAGATGAAAATACTACAAAACAAAACTGATTTTTCGAGTCTAAATAAGGAGGAAAAGTGAGTTTGCAGTAAACCACGTGGTAGGAACTGTTTAATCAAAGCTGCAGGAAGTTCTCAGAATGGTGAAGTTGCTTTACTGTTCAGGTTTGGGCTATAGATACAGTGCTTTTTTTGGTGTGATTTCTTTTTGTTTCTTTAAATTTGGTTTGGTTGGTCTTTTGTTTGTTTGGGGGTTTATATGTGTGCTTTTGTCGGGAGATTTTTTCCTTGTTTTTTTGGTTTTTTTTTTGGAAGCAAAATCTGGGAGTAATGTGAAGAGAAAGTACCATCTTTCACCTGGTTCCTATAATTCCATGAACAGTAGAGTCAACTTTCCCTATTTTCTATATTATGCCTTATGTGATTTCATATATAATCCTTTTTAAACTTAAATTAGATATTCATAATATGCCAAATACACAGCATTTAAAAACTTAAGCATTAAGTAATGTGTGCTAAGTAGAACTCTGTACTTATTAATTTTAGTGTGCTTCTACAATATTAGAAAATTAATTAGTCATTTCTCCCTTGAAAACATTGAGTTAATACTGCCAGGAATTATCAACCTTTAAGAAAATTAGAGGATATTTGTAAGTACATAGTGCTAATTTAGAACATCTACAGTGAAGCCTCTCAAAGGCTTTATGAGCACCACTAAATTTGGAATCTCAGAAGCATTGCAGATTACAGAAATATAATTATTCCTGATTTAAAACAAATTAAAACAAAGAGATTAATTGATTGACCAAAGTCTCAGGCTGGCATGGGGAAATTTAGGTCTTTTTTTTCTCCCTCTTCTTTGTCTTGGCTTTTGACTGTCTTAAAAGTATGCAGTTCCAACATTCACATTTCTTATCAGCCCAAATAAATTAAATGCTCCCAATTAGTGACGAAAAATGATCTCAGAATTTTCTAAGTTGCCCATCAGTAAAATATAAGAGCTTCACAGAAAATGACACTTGCATAACTTAGAAAATAAATGAGCTTTACAGTTTTCTGCTCTTCTTCCTATTATGCTCGTGTCTTGATTTCCAATTTTGTTTTCAGTAATTATAATCTACATGACAAAACAGATATCAGAGCATAAGAGCACAAAGAAAAAATGCTGGTATTGCTACCAAATTTATGATACGTTATATTTAATTCCTTAGCTGATGGTTTGAAGTGCAAAACTTGTGTTCTTAAAAATTTACTGAACTTTGGAACGATTGGAACCAGAGCAGTTGCATGGACAATTAAGGATTGGCAACTGATTCAGGAATCAGGAAAAAGAATAAATTAGTAAAAAGCTAGATGCAAACCAAATATTATCTTATATAAGTTATGACCATTTCTAATTAGGATTAAGAGGTTTTTTGCAAACTCACTGTGTTTTAGATTGAGGTATTACAGGTTTTGGTCATGCTAATGTATTTTAGTAGAAGTTTTTATATTCTTACTTGGCTTTATTCATATAGTCATACACAATCAACTTTTTGCACTTACTCAGCACTTTTTGAGAATTATATACTTTGAAATTTTGTTGAAAATATTTTAAATTATATTATTTTGAAGAACTAGCCCTTTGCTTGCACCAGATAGTCTTGCTTCTCTGCAATGACATAAGTATTCACAGGAAGATGTATGTATTCATACTAGTGACTCCTTAGTTCACTTTTGTAAATAAGCCAAGATAATTTGGAAGTACAGAATCTCAAGCTTGTTGTGGGGTCACAAAGGTCTGACTGGATATTTTTTTTACTGACAGTACCACGTCTATGGTACAATTGTTGTCTTTTCTTTCCAATTCATATTTAATCAGATTGTTTTCTTCCTGATAGCTTCCTACTGGAGGAGATGAACAGTGGGAACTCAATTATTCAAAAGTCTTCACATCCCTAAGGACTAGAACCTGAATGCAGATGTCAGGATTTGTTGACCCAAATCTTCCGGTTCTGGATAAGAAGAGGTCAGGAAGACTTTCTAAAAACACATCAAGTTTTCTACGTGGCATCTGAAAGATTTGCATGCTCAGACATTCACACAAGAGTAACAAAAAAATACCACACTGAACTTTCTTTTAAAAGAGAAGAGATCCTTGACAGCATGAAAAAAATCATGGCTATATGTTTCAGTCCATGTTAGTAGAAGGTATTAATTAATCCAGGTAGTATAGAAAATGTTTCCCAAACTTTTTGATACCTAGACACATGATCTTCTATGTTAAAATGGATGGCATGAGACAGATCTACCTGAGCAGCCTTGCTTCTGCCCAGTACAGCTATGACCAGCTGCTGGACTTGTCATGCATGATATTCCACTCTCCAGGCTCCCTCACTCTTTCCAGGCTATTTAGACTGGTTTCAGGGCAGAATGCACTGGCCATCACACTTCACCATAGAGAATTTTTACCATAAGGCATCAGAAATATAAATAGGAAAACAAGTTGAAAAAGACTTTAACTTTCTATTTTATTCACAAACTCAGAGAGAAATCCTGGCTAGACTGAAGAAGAAAGGATCATATATTTTGATCTCTATTATCAACTTCGGTGAGTTTTTTTACAAAAAATGAGAAAAAACATGCAGCTCAGGCCTTAGAGGCTCTGAAGTTCAAAAAAATTCACCATGTTTTTTCATATCTTTAGAATTTCAAGTTTCAGGTAGGAAGACTACCATATGCAGTCCTGCCAATGTATTATAATCAAAGAATATCTAGGTATTTACATCATACAGATTATCAGGTAGAGTCTTGTGAGAGTGGGTGTGTTTTGGTAGGGTTTTTTTAAGGGGAAAATTCTTCTCCTCTTCACATCTATACTGGTTTGTTGGCACTGTCTGGATTGTTATATTAAATGATTTATATTGCTTTTTTGTATGTTACTGATCAAGTCAAACCATAGTGCTTTACTTCTCTTGGTTCGTGGGAGAATATTAACTGAAGCCCATTTCTTTACTTCAGAGATAATCTGGCCAACATGGTGTAATACTGTCACTGCACAGGAGGCTTCTCACTCATGATATGCAGAATTAAATTGCTAAAGAGAACAACAGATGCTATACTGAGGCAAGGTGATTCTGGGATGGCTGCTTAAATAGAAAATAAGAAAAAGTAGCCAATCATTTTAATAATGCTTTCCTTATTTTGCGATTTTTGTAGCAAGAAAGCTGAGGAAACAGTGCCACAGGTCAGTCCTTCTCCCACACATCCAGCAACCTATTTCTGCAAAGCAGGGCTTGTGAACTGATGTAATAAGGAGCTGTAACAGGGAAAGCTCTGGGGCCACACGCTAAGCTTTGTTCATAGTGAGCGTGCATTTGTACAGGACTCTATCGAGCAATGTTAAAAAAAACTACCACTTCTAGAGTTAAGATGCAGGTGAACAAATTAAAAGATGTCTTGGCCTTCAGGGACATATCTGATCCCTTTTCAGGGAGTATTAGCTGTTAATTTTCTGCTAATAATTCTTAGTGCAGAAATGTAGACTACCTTTGGGCTGACTGTAGCAATAAATATAAGTGATGACAGAGAATGGAAATAAGATTAAAAAATACAGAGATGGGTAGATAGAAAAGGGTAGAATTAAAAAGGATTCTGAGGAAAAAGAAATCAAAACAAAATGACCAAAAAACAACAAACAAACCTATGAAAAAACCCTCAAAACACAAAAACCCCACAGAAACACCCCCCCGCACACAAAAAACCCCCCTCCAACAATCACAACACAAATGCATAATAATATGATAATACACATTCAGTGTATTTGCTTGCAAATACTGACTTGGCATGAGTGTTAAAGATCTACAACCACCCCAATTCCTTTTTCTCCCTTCTAAATAATGCTATTTAAAACCCAAGTCCTTTTCTACTCTCTAGACCCAGGATCCATTCTTTCTATTATAGAAATTGAAGAGAAGATGTGAACACTTACTAGCAGTGAAAATAAACCAGGACTTAATCTTAGGTACCTTTAAGAACTTCTGTTCAGCTTTCAGGCCAGACCTCAGATTTTAAACCCTGTTTTGCTGCTCTACAAAATCCTTTGGACTTCGAAGTTTTTTCTTAGGATGGAAAGCCTTCAAAATCTAACCTGACATTTAGATTCAAAGTTCAATGTAATGCAATTGTGAAAATAATTGTTTTTGGTATCATTTAATCCAAGAATATAACTTCTTTTATATTATTGTAATGTGAATACATTGTACTAAATGGAGAGGGTGAAGGACATGAAGAAACTGAATGGAGAATTTTTGCCATCTCATTCCTCTTCAGACAGTTCTTTGGCAATGAGTTTTTTGCTGTTTCTTGTCAAGGCACTGACAAAGGGATTCTGAACATAAATTGGTGGCAGTAGTTTAGTTAAACTATACTAAATATACTGATTTATGCTTCTATCTGAGATTCTTGGAACTTTCTGAACCTCCTTTTGAAAGCTCAGCTGTGCAGTATGTGTTCGTTGAAAAAGAAAAGTCAAATATACTTGCTTGAGCACCTAAATGGAGTGCAAAATTAAACAGATTATATTTTGGTCTTTTAAAACCAATACAATTTACAGAGAAGATGGATTTTCCCTACAGATGCCAGAAGCCAGGAAAGCAATGTCATAAATGACCTAATGTATAGCTACATAAATATTGAGTTTAAGAACCATTCATTTTAAAAACAGTTTCTCTTGACTTACAAACATGTTAATTTTTATGATATAAAGATACATTTTCATATATATTGCCTTTTAAAAAAAAATTACACTTAACAATTCATTTATTTAGATAAAAAACAACTTAATTATGAAGTACAGACAGAGAGCTGTTAATACTTAGGTTTTGGTTTTCCAACTTCCTCATTTTGTGGCCTTGGAATCAACATTTAACCTTTCCATGACTTCACAGTATTATCTGTATAACAAAGATAATACTCATCAGGCTAGAGCGAAAAGCTACTTAAATTCTTGCTCTAAAGACTTGTTAAATTAATGGATATGTTTCCATCTATTTTAATGACTTTTATACCAAGCTGCTAATTTAGAGGATTACATTTTCATTAAATTTCACAAGAAAAAATGTCAATACATTGAATACTTTCGTTTGATTCACAGTTTCTCATAAATTTATATTCTAAACAATGCATTACTGTGATAATGCCTGACAGCTAAGTGATACTGCTTAGAAATGGGACTCTACCCACTTTGCTTCCTCTTTTTAGCATGGGAACTGAAAATATTATCTACAGAATAATTATAAATGGATATATAATTATAATTCTTTATGGATAAATAATTATAAATGCTGAGTGTTCTTTTTTAATGTAGAATGTATAGTCACTTCTGTAACTTTAACATCTACATGTTAAAGAGAAAATGTCAATGTCCTTATGACATTAATTTCATCAACTATTAAAAAGAAAATCTCTATGTTCTCAACTCACTACATCTTTTGCTTTAGTGATCAGTTTCACATGTCAATAAATACTAAAAATTAAAATGTGTTGAAATCAAAAAGCATGCTGCTCACCACTAGTGATCAAGTAGAACTCAGCCTCAGCTATCCAAGTTGAGCATCCAAGGGATGCTAAAACAGCTTAAACAATCACTATATTGGATAATGAAAATAATTTTCAATGTGATATTCAATGTTGTGTCTCAGGACATGACTGCATTAAAAATATGAGTGTGTTTCAGATATCAAAGGGTAAAGCAGATAAGACAGGGAAAAGAATGGTTATTAATTTTAGAATACATAATTCTTCTCTATTTACTGAATTGATTTGATTGAAATAAGTCACCCTTTTGTAGGAAGTTAAATAAAAAAGTCAGAAGAGGCACAGGTATGAGGCTGAGGCACTGACCAAACCTACAATCAGACTGAATGATACCGAAATGTTTTTTGGCTTATTAGTTATTTAACAACTTTTACATCTTTCCAAATGACAACTAATTTTGTTTTCAATCAAGCTGTAAGGAATAAAAAAATCACTGAGTCCAAACTAACACTTGCCTTTAAAGCTGAAAAAAAACCCCAACAAACACATTAACACCATTTTCTTAAGAAACTTCTTCTGAAAGGTATCTCATTTAAATTTCTCTCAAAAATTGACTATTATAAAATCATGGTTTAACACAAGCAGCAGAAGCAAATTGCTCTGTTCTCTGTTTTGTAAGCAGACTGCTCAGCTCTTGTTGATTCTTCATATTGAGGAACTGTGATCAATGATGGCTCTTAACAGAAAAAGGCCTTTGTAAAAAGATATTTCCAGCAGAAAAATTAATATCTTGTTAAGCTTTCAGACATTTCACCATTTGGTCCTGAGTCACTGAAGTATCTGGCATGAATTTCAGCACCTTTGAACCATTTATGCACTGATAATGTTGGTACACATTTCTTTGTTTATGGAAAAGAAGATGTGAATACATTCATTAGTGCTTATGATGGAGAAGAAGGAATGGAGATATCAGAAGTAAATAAAAAGATTTAAAATTTTAAAAAAGCAACCCAAGAGCAACAGGCAAAATGAATGCAAATGCTACATTAATTTTTGGGAACAAAGCATCTGAAATCTTTGCCAAGGTGATGATACATCATTTTTCAGATTGGATGAACTTGAGGCAGCCAAGAGAAGCCTGAAGGAATTACTCTAGCAAGACATTTTCACCTAATTGTTAATTTCCAAACTACACTGTTTTGACAATAATGGCTTAGAGTCAAAGTTGAATGCATTGTTTGGGCTTCGCATAGCCAAAGAACAGGGAGAATAATCTCATTACTAAAAGCTACCCTGCTTCAAGAGGGAAGTTAAATTCTCAGCTGAATTTTCACAAGCTAAAAGCAACATGAGCATTTGGGAACACATGACTATCACAATTAATGACAAAGCAACATTTTGTCTACAGCTCCTCCACCCCCACAAGATCCCTCACCCTTTCTCCAAAACAATCTAACTACCATCATCTGTACATATGAAAAAGAATATATACTTATTAAAAATGTGAATTATTTATGAACAAGAAAAAATCCATTCAAGTTGTAAAAGCAGGAGATCACCAATAAATATTTTTTAGAAAACACAGACCTTCCTTATGTTATTTTACAGTTATTTTCTAAGAGCATACTTGAAGATGTACAAGATAAAAGGGAATTCAGTGGGGCTTGATAATGAGCACGTAAACACCATGTTTACATGCTTTTCTCTGTTTACTCATGTAAATGAAACCAGAATCAAACCTTTATTTTTGGCACTAACAACTCTCTGAGGAAAATCACGTTCTACACACAAATGCCTCAGCTTCAACCTGTCTACTTAGAAAATTTAGATGGCTGAACAGGAGTTCTTGAGCACCTCTGAATTTCTCTACAGTCAAGTATATTCAGTAAGTCTTCTGCTAATTATACCAATTTTTAGCTGCTTTCCTATGATTCTAATTCTTGAATCTTCTCTCTACTAATCAGAAAAATACTGGGGTGATAATCAAAGCATTTTAATGATCTGGGAAATAATGAAATTAGAAGAGCAAGTAGAATCTGGCACATATCAGACCAATGTTATTATCTTCTATAACAGCCTTGCAGCTGGGAGGAAAACATAGATGTTCTATTTTGAGTCCATTAAAGCTCATAAAGTAGGAAGGAAAACAACACCAAAAAAAAGTGCTACAGTTGGATGCAAAACCAGATAGATAGCCATGGTTGCAGAACAGTTATATGTAATTCACTGGCAAATAATGAAAAACATATCAAGCTATACTGCATGGGAACCTGTCTTGAGATTATGGAAAAGAAACATGTTAGATTTTATTGTTTTCTTATTACAATTTAAATTACTTTGGTCTGGGGGAGACTATAAATATACTGCAGGAAAATATTGAAGTCTAACTTTATTACTTTGAAAAGTTAAAAAATGTCTTGATAGCTATGGAATTCTGTATCTAAATAATGAAGTTTACTTATTTGAGCAAGCACATGGCACATCCAGTTAATAAAACACAAGGTGACGAATTACCAGGCAGCAGACCAAGATTTGAGGTTACAGTGGATCACAGGTTGCATATTTCAACAACACAATCTTGATCAGTCAAACATTATACTACCACATAAATCTGAACAACCTGTAGAGTATTTTCCACTTTTCAATGCAGAAGGATAATCTCTGCTGTTGTTGGATTCCAGTGTGGAAGAAACTTGGACTGTTTAAAAATAAAAGAAAGAGAATGTCGCTGGAACTCTGTTGAATACTGTAACTGTGAAATATTAGCTCATGAGAGATTTCTGTGCTAAGTCCGGCTACCCAGGAAGATCCTAAGGAAATGGTTGTGGTTAGCAGCAATTTCTTGAGGAGAGAATAAATGTTTTAGTGAAAGAAAGACAAAAGATGATACAGTATGGCAGGTAAACTTGTCACAAGCATTATTGAGTGAACAGCATTATTCGTAAAGTACAGACCAGTTCTGTGATTCTGAGTTTTTATTGGACATCCCACCTCCAGAACAACTTCAAAGGTGTTAAATTATACATATTTTAGTCCTGGTTTCTGCTAACAAAATCAACATAGCAAGCCAGTTTTTAGATTAAGCAGACTCAAAGAATTAAATTAGGATGAGTAAATCAATTTTTGGAAAGGCTTTTACAGAATCAAAGAAAAATAGAACCTTATTAATCAAATCTACCCTCTAGAAAAAGAATGGGCATATGCAATTCTCAGCATTCCTTTTTCGCAGAAAAAAAATTAGCATTTAGTTTCTCCCTCTTTCCTTCCTGTTTTAAGAGGGAAGACTGCTCTCTGGTAATGCTGCAGGAGAGACTATGAAACTTTTGTTCTGCCCTGCATCTGTAGCTAAACCAAGAAAAATACAGGATCATGGTAGTCAAGAACTTACATTATTGCTGGAATCAGCAACTCTGTGCAGATGGCAAGTAGCCATGAAGAACATAATCTATCAAAAACCTACTGCTATCCCTGAGGGTTTTATAGCCCATATAAACATATTTGGGTGCATTAAAAATTAAGGAACCATAATATTATATTATTTCTTTGAATTGATGGAAAAAAGTATACTAAGAGGAACTATAATGAGTGCTTGCATAATTAGTAAATAAACCTAATGTCACAGTAAGAACAAGTAGCCT
Organism: Corvus cornix cornix; assembly: GCF_000738735.6. Lineage (NCBI taxonomy): Eukaryota > Metazoa > Chordata > Aves > Passeriformes > Corvidae > Corvus > Corvus cornix. The sequence continues at coordinate 8,593,518 of NC_047057.1, read as the reverse complement.
GTGATCTAAATGTTTATTGGTATGCCTTATGGCTTTTGTTCCTTTGTGCTTTAATAGTTCTGGGAAGAAAAAAAAATCAACAGAAAAAAGTCAGGCTCCAAGTAGCATGTAAATTATATCCTGAGAGATATTCATATCGAAGCATTTAATCTTTCAGAGAAATCCTCAGCCATCTGTTTGCCTTAGGTTCAGAGAGATGGCTGAAAAAAAGTAGAGAATACACCTCAGATTAATTTACACTGCTCTTGTTTGCCGTCAGATTCTCTCATAACACTTAAGGTTTGTGATAAACATTAACACGCAGCCCAAGTGCTTATGCTTGTTTTACTACCCTAGAAAACATGCCCCTAAACAAGAAAACAGTGAAGTCCCCTCTAAAGAAAAACCAAACCACAATGTCTGTGTTCACAGAATCAAAACACTAGATAAGAATATGGTTGTTCTCTCACCACACATATTTTGTGCAGGACATCCTTTTCTCCAGTCACTTATTTTTTCTTGGAGACTGCAAGAGAGTACTAAGTGAAATGTCTAACACCAAACTTAGTGTCATGATTACCTTCACCAGAAGCCATTTCCTAACATTTTCATCAAGCAGCACCCCAGTTTCTGTAGCTCTGGCTTCTGCAAAATTTCAGACTTTATTTTCTTCTCCTTTGAGAGTGAAGCCACATAGTTCATTGGAGCACGGTCTGAGAAAGCCTAGATTTCCCCCAAATAAACAGATAAATCTAAGAAATATAGCACTGTACATGGGCCCAGGCTGTCTGTATATTTCACTGAACATAATATGCAGTGCAATTTTTGTTCAAATTATTGTGAAAGAGTTTTTTCTCACATTGAATAAAATATTCAGCCTAATAAATAAAAGAATTTCAGTCTGTTAAATCTGAAACGTGCTTCCATGTAGGTTTGAGGCACCTACAATTCAAATATTAATCCTGTCAGCACCTAAATCCATTGAAAAAAAAAAAGATAAAAGTAAAAGAACATATATATCACTTTACAGGCAGAGAAAATGCTAGGTGATCTTTTGCTGTTTTATTTTATATTTTTATTGTCCAAGAATAAATTACCCAAAGACATTTTGATGACAGAGGGAATTTACAGAATTGCCCAACTACACTCAACCCCAAGTCCAATTTTTCACTTATAGAAGGCACCTGTCAGCATTTTTACGACTTTAACTATTTTTGTTAAACTATTCTGATATTGTTCTATTCATTAGAAGCAAATACATTTAAGAAATGGAAAGAACAGTATGGTCATCTAGTTTGGGTTCTTGTGCCTCCCAAACCAGTGAAACTTTTTGATTTCTAAATTGAACTCAGAAGCATCTACTTATTATGCAACGTTTTAGAGACAAATGTTACCTAATAATAACAATAACCTGTGATAGTGATCTCAATTTTTAAAATTTTCTTATATTTAAAAGATGAATGTTTAAATGATATTTAAATGAAAGATAGAAATTCTCAAATGCCTTATGAATTAGCTTTGACCTTTATGTTAAGCTGCCACTCAAGTCACTATCAACCTGAGCTGAATCTGAAATGCCTCCTACTCTGGTGGCTAAACAAAGGCTTCTGTGACATTAATAAATGTTTTTATCTATTTCTTCAGAGAAAGGAGTCTTAATTTGTCTTTGTTTTATTTTTATGTTACTATGACAAGTTCCCTTTTCTGAAGAAAACAGAAAAAAATGAGTATTTAAGTGGAGCAATATCAGAGAACAAAATCCTGTAGTTCCACACTGCTTCTCACAACTTAAAGCAATGCTTAGCTACCTAGAGTTACAGTATCGTTACCAGGCAATATTTATTTTCTCCACGTAGCTTCATTTTGAAATTAATAAAATACACTTCCATACTCTTCTAGTGCTTCATTTGAACTGGAAAACAGTTTTTATATGACCTGAAAGAGGACTCCAAAGATTTATGAACTGTGTTATATATTTATTAACTATATCAACTATTAGCTATAAACATTATCTTTCATAGATCATGAGTACTGTATTGCTTGTATAAGACTTTACATCCATGCAAATATGCCTTGAGGTAATAATCATGACTAAAAATGTTCTTATGAGAATCCTTCATTCCCTGAAAAGAGTAATTTCTGAGAGGAAAGAGGATACTCAATGTTATGTTGACTGAAGAAAATGAAAAAAAATTCTATTTCAATAAAATTTTAAATTATGGAATAGCATTATTTGTCAATCATCAGTCTCATTAATAAAATATTTTAAAAGCTAAAGGTAAAATTCACATTTATTATGGTATATTTAATAGAAAATTCAGTGTTAAAAATTGACTTCAAAAGTCCACTGCTGTTGATTTCACCTAGATAGTACTTCAAACATACACTACAGCAAAGAGAAACTTACTGAAATTTACCCAGTCAGCTTAGAAATTACACTGAAAATTCACAAAGGCTGAATCAACTCCAAATTCTTCTTCATCAGTTGCATCAAAATACCCAGAACCAAACATTTAAAAATGTGCAACTAGGACAGGTGGCTATAATATTGTGACTTCAACACACCATGAGATATTTTATTTTGCTAAACAACAAAACAAATTGAGAATGATACCTCGTTTCAGTGTTTCTAGGCAGGTAAATCCATGAATATATCAGTGAGATGAAAATTCTTAGCATCTGTATTTTTAAGTAATCCTTAGGCCTAAATATGAATTCTGTAAAAATAAAAATGGTAACGATGATGATGATAACGCTGATAATAATAATTATTATTAATAATAATAAAAATAAAAACAACAACAATAATAATAGAAATAAAAAGAATGGAACTGCTATTTTCAGGTCTAAAATCAGGGGGCTAACATCAGGATTCATCAGACCAAACTCAGTAACCCACATCATAATGATCTTCCCATGGTTAGTTGTTTAAGCCCTCTCTATATTCAGTGGAGAGCACAAATGTTCTCAGGAACATGATTCATCTCATCTCCTGAAGCAGACATCTAAAACAGGTTAGATGAATTATGCCCTGGATGTTTGTTTTTCTTAGCCAGTTCTAAAGGACTCTGGGTTACTAGCTCAAAGGTGGCCAGATGACATCAAACTGTGAGCTGTGTTTCTTTCAACAAGTGTGCCCTGTAAAAAAGGAATAATCTTTCTGGTCCACAAATGCTAAAGCAAAACATCAGCATATAATATTGTTAAAAAGTGAGACTCTGCCCATAAAATAGTTGAAGAGGCAGAAAAAAAGTAGCTCACCACTTTGCTGTTAATATATGTTTCAAAATAATACTGGTAATAATACCGGAAATAATGGTATAATATGTATCTATTTTTTCAGCCCTGTTGTAATGCTCTCCATAAATAACATCATTAAAGAATGTAATTATTAAATGTGTAACCCTGATGTGCACCTACAGTTCTGATGTGATGTACCCACTGCAGCAGGGATATGACTTGCAGGTTGACTATTATGAGTTTAAATCCTTTTCAAAAAAATGTAACTGTAACTGTAACCATGTTGCTTTTGCTTTCTGGCATTCACTCCCTATGGTTTTGTGTGAAATGTCATTAAAAGCATTGAAAGAACATTTCAAAAAACCTGAAAAGTCAGATCTCTACTTGGTACTACTACATAATGGATCAGCACTCCGAAAAGTGATACAGAAATTGCTGAAATATTGCTTGATTAAAACCTTAGAAGCAAGTTACCTGAGTACATAGAAGTAAATGGTAAAAGTGGCTTGCTGTAAAACCATATTAGAAAAACATAAAAACTTCTAATTAAGTGTACTATGGCAAAGATTCATCAGAGCTAAACTGTTTGCAGTGATCAAACATGCAAGATATTGGTGGCTAAAGACTGCACTTGCAAATTTATTCTTGATGCTGTGGAGATGACATCAGATTGAGACAATCATACAGATGAAACATAAGGAGGTTCCAGATTTATAAACAAACAAGTGGAGAAGCAAACAAATAAACAAACAGCAAAAGCTGTTATCTGCATCATCATTAAACCCTAAAATAATACCAGTTGTGAAGGAGCCAATAAATCTGACAGCACAATGAGGAAAACCATTCAAGAAAAATACTAAAATGCATGGGATACTGCTAAGATCTACAAAATAAAGATCAAGTCAGAAACTGCAGGAGATCTTGATGTATATTACATCTTTCCTAGAGAGGGAAAAAGTGCTGATAATGCAATGATGATAGCATCTAAGGTTAGCTTAAAATTATACTCCCTAAATCTTCCACATAGTTGAATGAGGCCACTCATTACTACGAGCCTAGGAAAGCTGTACGGACACTTCTTTTCCAATTTGCCCTGGAATTTCACATGTATAAACCAAATCATAGCTCAAATACTGCATTTAAAGAACTTCTGATGTCACTCCCTTTAAGTCTGATATGTCCAGGGAAATTAAATAAATCACATTTAATAAGTATAGGAAACCAATTACCTTATTTAAGAAAGATCACGGAATTACAGATTAATTTAAATTGGAGTAAAGCTTTGGAGGTTGTCTGTACCAGTTCCAAGTCAAAGCACAGCTAAGTTCAAAATCAGAGATTCCTGAGGGCTTTGTCTGGTTGAGTTTAGAGTACCTTCATGGATGAAAATTATTAAATCTTTTTAGAGGAAGTGTTCAAATTTTTGACCACTTATTAAAAAAAATTCAGTCTCATGTTTTTCTGGTACACATACCTGCTGTAGCACGTGTGTTGCCTCCTGAGTTTCTCACATGTACCTCAAAGAACTGCTACTTTATTGTTATTCCTGTTATCCTATCATATATATCTTTGAACACTGAATTAATTCATTCTGGGGACAGCTGACCCAAGTATTTTATTTTATTTTTAATGTCTTCTTGTATATAAGTTACAGTTCTTATTATATTTTTATTTATGCACCTAGGTATTTTATTTTTTCCATTTTCCATTGAAAATTCAAAATTAATGTGTTTTTAAGAAGTTTACTTTATGGTGCTGACAGACCTTTGTTATTAAGTATTCCTACATTCTACAGATAATATTTACTATTTCCTGATATCTCTCTAAATGAAGTTATTTACACCACTTGTTTGGGAGTGGATTTTTTTGCCTCTCTTATTTAAAATAAAAACGTCATGTAGAGTTAGCTGCCTTAATTTAACTTCAAAGCCTTCTCCAAACTGAAACCTACAGCTCCTAAATTGGGGGAGCTGCATAAAAAAACCCCACATACATCATCAGAATTTACACTTTTTTAAATTGTGGAACACAAAGATCTCCCCTTCTAGGTTGTGTTAACCAACAATTCACTTTCTTCTGCCACAAACTAAAGGCTGTAAACTCATTTTGATATCAGATTGTTGCTTCTTTATTTCAGCAATGCAAGAAATTACATTGCTCTGGTAGATCAGGAGGCAAAAATAGCCATGAGGAGTGACCATGCAGCAGCTAGAAATCCAAAGTGGCTTCAGTGATACACAAGTCAAATATGAGATACCTACTATCATGATAATCAATAATGTTATGGTCATATTATGCAGTTCTTGTAGCTAATCACTATTTTGAAAAACTAAAAATTTATCTAAACCAGTATCTTAATCTGTACTGCTGAGCATTTATTTCTATTAGCTAATACCACCAACAGTGTCACATACCAGAAGTGTCCTTGCTCTGATTCAAGGATTTTAATCAGCTAATGTAGAGATTTATTTATAGGTTAACTCCCAATTTTCCTATTTTTTTACTTAAATTCATATTGAATAATTGGAAAAATCTGATAAAAGTCTGTTTCTGACTATTTCTGATGAGCAGACTGTGTAAGATAACTTCATATTTTACCAGAATCAACTCTAATCCAATGCTACCTCAGGCTGATTAATGACTATTTAGTAAGAAATGAGAGCAATTACATCCAGGGATAGCTGTGCCCTACAGCATTAGCAGCCTTTCATTCCAATCAGTATCTCAGATTTTACAATCCCTTTATGACAGAATTTCTGATATGATTTGTTTCTCTAACACCGTTAGAGAAATCATATGACTAACGAGATCTCAATTGGACCATGGGAGGTCTGCTGTAAATTTTTGAGCACAGACTCAGAATAATTTCTTATACCCATTCTTTCTCAAAGTAATTTTACTCAAAGCCAATTTTTTTAATGCTGAAAGGTACAGACAGTCTACTAGACCTAGAAATGGGGCATTTCCCATGACAGTCAGGTTCACCTAGCTGAGTAAAATAATTTCAAAATGTAGGTGTTTTTTCTTTTTCTTTTTTTTGTTTGTGTGCAAAGACATTTTGTATATACTTTTAGTTTTTGTAGGTTTCATTTTTAACTGGAAGTCATTAAGAAGACTAAGGAGCTGAAATTGGCAAGATTTTCCTATGTAGTGCACATATTCTACCTGCCTAAATCTACCTTCTGTTTCAAATGAATAAAGAATGAACTGTATTGTCTGTGTCTTTTTTTTCTTTAATTTTATTTTATTTTTACCCCTGTGGTGTATTTTATAAAATAGGAGAAATTTCAGGCAGTGAGAGTACTTGAATAGGGAGTTTGTAGCTTTAGGGTCACTTTGGTAGGAATTTACCCTCACACCCTGTTGAGAGACTGATGCATTATACCAGTGCAACGACTAAGGAATAAATATGCAAATTAGAAGGAAGGCTTGGAAACAAGATCTAAAAAAACCCTAGAAGCATGGTGGCATTTATTTATTTTTTTAACTGTGTGGGGTAGAATGCATCTTGCATACTTAAACATGTACTTAAAATCTCAGAATTAGTTCCAAGTTATAAGTGACATCAAAGGCTTTGTTAGAGGAAGTCGTGCATCTGGATAATATCTCCTGAGGCCTTGTAAGTCTGCCACTAAAGGAAAGTTCTATGCAGATCAGGGCACTGTTTTTAAATCAGGCTTTCCATTCTTTTTTTATTTATTCAGACTTAGGAGAAAGTAATCACCTCAGTCAGTTAAAAACTATAAATCTGATTCCCTGTACCAAAGTCTGTGCTCACCTGACTGTCCCCACCAGGTGACATTCAACATGGAGTTGCTGTCTGTCTTGTCCTACAAGCTGTTGCGTTAAGGACCTGTTGAGGTACAGAGTAATAACTACTAACATTACAATATTTACCTGTTATGCAGCAGCAAGTGTCTGTAGTACTGTTTTCATCAGTTAAGAGGCAGATATACACATCTACTTAATGTGGAACTGTGTGCTTTGTAAAGTAAAGCCCAACATTTTCTCTATGATTTACGCAGGCTCATCAGATTAATGTGAGGTGCTGAGGCTGACTGACACTGCAGCACTTCTTTATGGAGTTACTTGGATACATACTTTTCAAATGTATGTCGTCTGCATCCAAAAGTTTGGTCAGAAAAGAGTTATTGGGGTGGGGATGAGGTCCTGTGGGAGGGCTGGGGGTGGATGGGACTCTGGTGCTGCTGGTCACACCAGCCAGCAGCCACAAGATAGGGGTGGTGGGGCTGCAGGGTGGCTCCAGGTGGCTCCAAAACCCGTGAAACAGGCTCAGGGGCAATCAGAAAAGTGGCAGCTGCAGGGGCAGAGACACACCTGAAGGACCATGCATGGGCCAGACAGGGAAGGGACCTTCTGATGGGCTACAGCAACATGGGTGTGAAACACTTCACCCTCCCTGGCCTGGGGCAGGATGTACCTAAGCATAAATCGGGCTGGCGGGTGGCTTAGCTGCGGGTATTGATGTGCTGGATGCGAGAAACAGGAGACATGGCCCCAAGGAAAGCTGTCAGGGTGAAGAGGAAAACTGGCAGGGTGAAAACTACACACAGGAACCAAAACTGAGGAAAACAACTTGCAGACCAGATGATAGGTTTGTCACTCAAAGAGGAACTGAGAATAAGCAATAATGAAATAATTAATATGCAAGTGAAGAAAAATGGAACACCAAAAGACAGTGTTAAAGTAAGATAGAAAGGGGAATACTTATGCAACCGCAGCAAACTATTTATTATCAGTCACAAAAGCTGCTTTTAAATGCTGGGATGATCTGACAAACGCACACCACCGGTTCTTTTTCACATATGTATGAGTCACTTTCCCAAAGCTCTTTTCCCCACCATTTCAGCGCCAGGTGCTGCGATGCGTGGATGCTCCTCCCATGCCTCCCATAGGACAAGGAGCGCGTCTGGCGGCGGCGGGCTGTGCTACCCGCCTGTGCCTAGCACCATCTAGTGAGCCTCGGCCGGCCGCTCCTGCTTCCACACGAATGAAAGCACTAAGAATGATAGACCTTAACTTTCAGCCCGCAGAAACATTTGGGGAACTATGCAGATTCCTCTGAAACTTGAATTTAGAGGCAGGAGGAAGACCTGTTCCAGGTGACTTTTGAAGATGCAGATCTTCCCTTCTTTCAAACGCACACCTTATCTGGGATATGGAGCAGGGCAGGTGAGTGTGTTAAAACAGCAGGATGGTTATCAAGATGTTCCTTAGAGGTAGTCAAAAATTCTGGCTTAACTCTAATAAGCTAGCTTGACTGTTTCTCCTTTTATTAATATAATTGTTTCATTGGATTGGTGATTAAAGTAAGTAATATTTAGTCTGCTATTATTATAAGATGATACATTTTTCCTCCTTAGAAATCAATCTATATTCTTCTTTCCAACCAAGATGAAAACTAATTTGTAAAATACTTACAGTAACCAACATTTCCCTGGGAAACATGAATTATTTTGTGTCTTAAGCAATTGTTGCAAAGAGCAGAATCAGAAAATACTATATTATTATAGTACTACTAGTAATTATTAGTACAATTACCATGCACTTCAATCTTCAGTACTTTATGGAGCTAGGTGCAAACCAGCCACATTTCACTTGGGTACAAACTGAGCTTAAAGAAAACTTCATTATTGATATGTAGTCAACTACAATCAGAGAACAACTTTCAGGTCTTTCAACTATTTGCTTTGGACATCTAATACCCTTTTGAATAATCAAAGATAGAATCAAGAAGAGGAAAGGTAAACTTCAGCAGGTACCTGCAGACAGAATGCAGTACTTTTTTCATAAGATCCACTACCTGAAGGACAATCAGAGGAACTTTATTGATGTTATTGAGGCTCTACTTTTCTATGTTGCTTTCTGATAATAAAATTGTTGATACATTTCCATCTCTTTCCTTCTTCCATTCCCTCCAAAACACTACACATTCAGTAAAAATTGTGGAGACCTTAGGGGCATACAGAGTTTTGTTTTGTCTTTGAAAATTAGTTGTCCTCCTAGCTGGGTTTATGTATGCCCACACTACTAATCTGTCTTCAGTGCTTTAATTCAGGGAAGCAGTGGTGCAATAAAAAAATATAAAAGAAAAAAAGTCAAGGATAAAATTCAGGTTTAAAAATGTTTAAAATAGTGTTCCGTACTAAGTAATAATCTGTAATAATCCGGAGGTGAAATTTAATGATTTTTGGATACATGAGTATAAATGATAAGTATAACTTACATGGTATTAATGAAGAATTTACTGTTTGCTTAGGGAAAATAAGGCTGATTTTGAGGGATATCTCTCTTTCAAAAAATGCTCCAGTCACTCCTTGAATATCCCACTCAAAGTTGCTTAACATAGTTTGACTATATAAATTTAGGTGAAAAAAATTTAAATAGAAAATTGTCGCCAAAGAAATCAAATTAAGTATTCAAAGGACTTGAGGGAAGCCAGGGTCCAATTTAAGGCTACCAGACATAGTTTTATCATATATATATATATATATATATATATATATATATATATATATATATATATATATATATATATAAAATTGTAACTTTCTTTTCATGCAAGCACCATTCTTCCATTTTTCCCTTGTGAATGCCTGTGTTTTCTCTGGAGGAAAATATTAATGCCTTCCACCAGGCCAGTCCCTCATGTAATTTTCTCCACCCAAAAAAAAAAAAAAAAAAAAAAGAGTAAGTTGGGTATTAGGATAATTCAACTCTGCCTAAGAGGAATGTTTCTTCCAGTTAAGAACACATTACCTGCTAAGACCCTTGAGGCCACCTGGAATTGTAATGGATTTTGGTGCTGAATTGTAACTTACAATTTTTACCAGTGCTTTTCTATTTTCTTCTGTTTGTGGACACTTCAGGGTTTTGGGTTTTTTTAACAGGAATAGTAGACAACACATTAAACAAGGTCATGTCATTCAGAGGATTAATAAACAGGTACTTAACACCAGAATTTAGTCAACAAGCCTTGACAAGCAGAATTTCCACATGCTGGAGGGTATGGGGATTTTAGTTTGCTTTCTTTTAAATATAGTTTCAGTTCAAAAGGACCTCTCTTCCCCTCCCAGAGACAAAGGAATTTGATAAAAATAGTGCATCCTCTATTTCTAAAAGTATTCTTCATTTTTACAGCTTCCAGTGTTCCTTCACAAGAATAGAACTGCTGAGAATCTGTCACCTTCATGAATCTTGCCAACAAGAAAGGCAATTTCAAGTGGCATTGAACAAATTCTAAACCAAACTTTGAAGTTAGCTTTGATTTATATCTCTGAGTTAAATACCTAATGCTCCTTAATCAGTGCTTGGAGGGAATTAAGTAGAATTCACTATTATTTCCTTAATAAGTAACATGAAGCCTGAAACAGGGAAATCTGGGAAGGGTGGAGCAAAGACAATCCCTTTGTCGTGGCATGGCAATTAACTGAGGATTAGAGGGGGATTCCTGTGTTGGATCAAAACCACAACTATAGCTTCTCAGACTCTCAGGAGTCAATATCACCATGTTTCAAAAACTGGAGCAAGAATTTTTATTTAAAGTTTAAGTGGCTTAAAACCTAGAACCTACCATAATAAAGTTACTTGGTTAGGATTTTAAGTACACAAAAAGTTCTTTTTTTCATAACTGTTTGTATACGTGTTCTAATTGACTCATGGAGAAGAGACTAGGATTTTCTCAGTTACCTGCTCCTGACCTAAGAGACTACATGAAGAAGCAGGAATGTTCTTTCCCTGCATTAGATTTTGGGTACACAAACCCAGTCTCTAAAGAATACTAAGTAAGTTTGCCCACAACACTAAATAGGGAGAGGCTGTCAGAGCAGGAAGGGCCTGCAGTTGGACTTAAAAAAGGACAAGAGAACATCTAGCTAAAGTAAATATGGCAGAGAAATATAATTCTTATGTTACAACATAAGACCTGCAAAATAAAGACAGATGGGTAAATGGCCTAACCCACTCAGTCATCCCACCCTATTTGCCATCCTGAGAATGAATAAAAGGACAAGTGCTACCATATCACTTCCTCATTCCTCATGATATTGTATTTATCAAGTGTACTTTATATGTAGCTGTGGGTGTTCTCTACATATGTTAGGGACAAGAAAACTGACTGAGTAATAGGCCAACCGAGCAGCAATATGCTGGTTACAAGCATCGCCATTTCAAAATATATTTATGGGATGTGAAATTCAACATCATATAAACAAATGCAGCTATGTTCTACAGCCATATCTCAGCTTGGTTGTGAGATTAGATTTCAAGGTATGGCTTGTGTTAGATAAAATGTTGTTACTGGCAAAAGAGATACACTGCATACACAGAACTAAAACAAGAAGAATAATAATGAATAACAAGAATATAATAAGAATAATAATGTTCTAGGAAGAATAACTTAACTAATAAGTGATATAATTTAAATTAATTCTTTAGGAGTCGAATCCTCCAAGTCATCTAATTGAAACAGCAATTCATATTAACAATACAGTTAAAATCATTACACAGAACACATATTCCTATACCCTGAAGTCCTCCCTTTTCTCTCACATTATGATCCAATGTCCCTCTTGTCTTAAAGTTGACAGCTGTAGTTTTCTTCAAGCAGGAGTTGGGGTGATAGCTGTACTGAGTTGTCAGCATTTGTTTGTCAGTTATGCTGAACTGAAGTAGGAATCAAACTGAATCAAACAGAATAGAATATTTGCATTGGAAGGGATGTGCAATGACCATCCAGTCCAGCTGCCTGACTATTTCAGGGCTGACCAAAAGCTAAACCATATTATTAAGGGCATTGCCTCTAACACAGATAGGCTTGAGGTGTTGACCACCTCTCCAGGAACCTTGTCCCAGTGTTTGACCACCTCTCCATAAGAAATGCTTCCTAATTTTAAGTCTGAAACTCACCTCCTCTCCCTTTGTTAGGGTGATGTTCACAGTGGGTGAGTGTTTCTTCCTCTTTCCTCTTGGGGTCCACTTAGAGTTATATTTAAATATTTTCTTATTGGAATTTTCCTCCTCATCACTTGTTCCCTTGAAGTCAGAAGGTTTTCTCCCCCAGCCCGATCTGATAACAAAGACTGCTTCTTGTAAGGCAGTGCCTCCCTAGGTTTGCCAGACCTTTACCATTCTGAGTGTTCACAAAGCTTCAGCTCATACAAATATGAATCAATAGTTACTCTGCCACCAGGTGAATACAAAGTTCAGCTGAAACCAAGACAAAGACAGATATGTTCTGACACCCTGCAACACCGCATAATTTCAAGTCTTTTGCTGGTTGTGGCAAAAATCATATTTCCTGGGTTACGCAGCATTTTTGACAATTCCTGACAATTGACATTTCTGACAATTTTCACGATCAGCATTTTATTTACTCATCAAGATAAAATATCTGATTAGGAATTTAATATGCTATGCAGTCTCCAAGTTGAGGAAAATTTTCTCTCATGCCCAATAGGCACATTTCCACTATTTTATCTCCAGCCCTCAGCAGGAGGTCCCTGTGTATAATAATGTGGATGTGCAAAAACCAGTGAGTGTGGATGTTGAGTGTCAATAATGAGTATTCAAGACTGAAAATCAATAGTACATGTGACAGAAATACATAAAATTGTTGTCTGCAAACTGAAAACGCTTTTCAGTTTTTAAGATTTAGCTCTTTGAGAGGATTTTTTAATCAGGAGCAAGGAAGAATACGTACTTGCTTATGAGTGAACAAGAATATAAGGTCCATTCACCTTGGGAGTAAACCAAATTCTCCTACCACATAAAAGAGCCTAAAGATAGCTAAGACTTTGTATGGCTGACTCAGCCATGTACATTAGCCCAGACAGCACTGTATGCATTGTCTTAGACCCTATTCATCGGGCTGGAAGATGGGTACGTTCATATATATTGATTTCTCAATCAGTGTACTCATTCTGAATAATGGATGAGATATCAAAATAGGAACAAACAAATGAGCTGCATGGATCTTATTTCTACAAATTTCTACTTCCACTGTATTCATAGTATGGAATTTATTAAGAAATGAGTATTTGTACTTTTCACTGAGTTGTCTCTTACCTTCTTAAACTAAAAAAGTGCATTTTTATTCCATTTAAATATTAAGAACACAACTCTCGAAGCTTAAAAGTCAAGATTTCCAATGAATCTGATGGGATGGTAGGGAGATGGCAGCTCCCTGGGCTGGGGGCCAGGGACTTCAGGGGCTCCCAGGTCAGCAGGACCTGATGCCTCAGCCTGGGCAGGGCAGAGCAGCGGGGGGTCAGCCACAGCCTCTGGCACCAGGCTCCTCCCTGGCGATGCAGATTGCCTGGGACATCAGCTGGTGGGCGGGGGTCAAGATCCAGACCCTGAAACCCAGGGCCGTGAGCTCCCATGGCTGTGGCACTGCAGGACCTGCTGGGGTGGGGCAAAGAGTAGAGGCCATGCTGGCCCTGAGACACACCCTTGACAGTCTCTCTCTCATTAGCCATCCCTCCTTGTAGTCTCCACGCTAGTATTTTCCTCACAGGTCATCGGGGAGGTAGTGACAGAGGAGAGAGAAGACAATAAAACTCCCAGCTGTTTGAAATATCTGTTGAAGCCTCTCTGGCAGAGCTCCACTGCTGAGGGGAGGCCCCTCAGCAAAGCAAAGCTCTACAGAGATGGCATTTAGTCACTGATGTTTACAGCTCACTTAAGTGTATTCAAGGCTGCTGAGCTCTGAACAGCCTCTTTTACTGACATCAGTACACTGCTCAAATGAACTTAAATCAACTAATCTGTCCATATGCATCTGAATAAGAACTTGCAGAACTCCAGACAGAGCATGGCAGTAATTCTCACCCTGAAACTGGAATTGTTACAAGTAGCTGTTCATAAATAATATTCCAGTTTTCAGGCTGTGTCAGTTGGACACAGACCACAAGGCATATCTTTCTTTTGCCCATTTTGTTGCCAAATGGGGTGTGACTATTTTCAGATATATAGTACACTTTTCACACACCCACTAACACACAATAAAGTAGGATAATTGAACAACTTACCTGCTAGCAGAATCAGAATGTAAACACAGTGAGGAGGAGAATTAAAGTCATTTACAACTAGAATGGAAAGATTATTTGTACTAGCTAACATACTTTGCCTCTCCATTTCTAGGAATGCAGTAGTAATCTCTTTGGTTTTTTGTTCATGCTCAAGTCCTGTACCCTCGGTAGCTAATAAAATTAATGAGGCAATTATTTGGCAAGAAAAGGTAACTCAATAATTTATCCATTAAGAGAAGTCTAATAGATAGTCACAGCTTGGACTTAGTTTAGCATAAACTCAGACTGTATTTATTGTAAAGTAATTTAAGAAAACCAAAAAGACAATACCTTGAAGAAATTAAACCAAATATATTACTCCTAAGCCCCAGCACAAAACTCAAAGACAGCTTCAAAGATAAAGTTATGAAACTGGACTTCAAATATGTGAGTGTGATCTAATTTTCTATGATCACATTTAGAACATAGTAAGGAAAATAAATTGTAACTGGGTTAGTCAAAAGCTTTGGAAAAGAGTGTCAGGCAGCAACTAAAGTAAAAATGGAAGATTAAGGTGTTCAAAGGGTGCTGCCTCTGTTCTTACCCTCTTCCCTGGACATCTACTTGCGGCCACCAGAGGAAACAGGATGCCAGAACAGCCATTGTTATGAAAAATCTACTAAAACATTATTCTAGAAAAGTTGTTAGTTTAACATGAAGGTATTGGATCTAACAAGTATGAGTGTAAGGAAGCACAGCTTTATATAAGAGAAATTAAGAGAAAAAATAAGATGTATATGCACTCAAGTCCTCAGCAGATTGCTGTATCAGTATTCATGAGCTGGCATAGTGCATCTGACCAGAGTTTCCTTATATATTTGTTTCAGGATAAGAAGCAGTTCCCTGGGTACTGACCCTCAGCTTTAAACCATTGTGAGTGAGTTGAAATTAATATAACCTATATTTTACCAGTGCCATCACTTTACACAATTTATGTCTCTTAATTCTTACTACTGGTTTTCTTTAAATTTCTTTAGACTTAGCACAATAATTTTTTCCCTTTCATATCAATCATGTCCTAATTGCAGTCACTGAAATTGAGGAATCTCAACTGGTTGCAGCAATTCCTTGTCATCATCAAACACCCTTCTTCTTCCCCAGAGTATAGTTCATAGCTAAAAATAACTCCCAAAAAATCATTAAATCATACCTGTGATTATCTTCCAATCTGTGTTTATCAAACTGAATATCACTGGGGCTAATAATTTTAGCTACTGAATACCAACAAACATATTCACTATTTTGGGACAATAAAATAAGCAATAGAGAGAAATGTTACAAAATATACAAGATAAATCTGGGTACCTTAACTTACAGTCTTGAAGATGAAAAAGCCCAAGGAAGTTAATTCAGGCTGAAAATGTTGTCCTTAAGTCACCTGGTATTTTTTTTTCCAATGACTTAAGAACAGATGGCCAGCCTCAACCCAAAATTTATTTTCTGAGTTTGATTCAGCCCCACAGTACAATTCGTAAGTCATGTTTCCTGATAAAGTTTAAACATTCTGCAATGGAATAATGAGCTTTGATCTGCTTTCAGGACATTTACATCTTTTGTATGGTTGCTCTTAGACAAAATGTAAATTGATGCTATGCAGGAAAGGCTATGGTAATTATGATTATTGTAATTGGTTACAAAATGTGAAAAGAGGAAAGCAGGAGTGGGAATTAAAAACTAGAGCAAAATGGAGAATCTCAGCTTCTAATGTTATAGATACAGAATGTGCACTTGCAAAAATGTCCAGATGTTTGTCAAAGAAAAGTAAAAACAGGAAACAGAAAATCTGAGCGATCTTAAAGACAGATGTAAAGAGATTGAACTTTGAAGATTAAAAGGATTAAAACTATGTGATCCTGAAAATTTTTGGCCCACATGTCCAAAGTTCCTGAACAGAGCATGAGGAGACATATATCCTACAAATAAAAGTAAGACTTTCCAGAACCTCTAAGGACTAATTTGACTCAAGTCTGAAAATCCAATCAAAATACAAGGAATAACTTCTCTTTACTCAAGTCATCTTTCATGCAGACAGATTTCAAGATTAGAGAAGATTATTAAATCATGCTGCCTTACACTGCTTCACAGACTAAAACTTTCAAGTACAAAACTAAAGCCAGGCTTTAAACCAGTATGCTTTAAAAGCAGTCTTAAAATACTTTAGAATTGAAGCAAACAAGTATATTTTCTGCATCAGGGAAGAGAGGGGAAACTATTCTCACCCTTTTATTGAAGAAACAACTTTGGGTTTTACATTAGGAACTTTATCATAATCTTTCATCCTCCATGTAACTGCTGGAGAGAAAAAGAGTTCACCACGAGCTGTGCTGGAGCTTAAGGAAATAAGCTGTCTAACTTAGCTGCCAGTCAAGAGGTGACTGATGGTCTTCTCATGCACGGCATTTTTTTAGCTAATCTAATCATCACTAACAATTTAACAAAAATTAGATAAACTGCAAATGGGCACAGCTTGCTAAGCCTGTTTTCTCTTTTCCAATTTTCCTAACGTGGATTAATTATGAAAATTGAAATATCAGAAAACCTAGAATGACTACTTTTTTTGTATATTTAGATAACTTTGGCACATGGAGTTTGATTATTGGTCAAGTGATGGATCTGTGGGGAATAGAACAGTTGCATGCACAGCTCAAGCCATAAATACAGTAAAAACAATGAAAATTCTTCAGAGTTAAATTGAATACTGCAATTCAGGAGACATAGTGAAAGTAAATGACATTCATTGTCAACCCAAATGTTTTTTTGGTTAGCTAGAATGTCATAGGTTAGCATAAGTACAGGGAATTTTATTTCTTTTAGAAAAAACTGCTACTTAACTAATCTTCCAATATGAGACTAGGAAGTAGAATGCTACAAGATAAAAAGATCCACACTATGATTTTTCACCAAGAATGTTAAAGAGTAGATTTGCCAGATTTTCTCAAATGTACCTTTTTAATTCAAAGAACTTAGTTAATTTATATCTTGCAGATAGGACTTGCTTGATCTGCACCTGATATTCCTTGGGTATAGTCAATCACTTGGAATATTGCTGGAGGCTCAACATTAGCCACTTTATATCACTGCAGACACTGCAGTCTTTCAAACAATCCAGAACATAAAGAAAAACTGCCATCATGAGTTCCTGGAGTGGCCTACAATTACATCACCTTTCCACATATAGATATATATTTTATATTATTGTTATAGGCCTAACTACATTTCAAAAATATCACCTTTTCAGAAACATGAGAATAATAATTTTTTTTTTTAATGAAATGTGAAGTAGTGGATGATCTCAGGTAAGAGAACACAAGGTCAAATTAACATATTTAAGAGACTGTATAGAGACAGCTACAGTGTCACCAATTAGAAGGTGGAGGCTAATGGACCTTAACATTTAGTTGCTTTTCCTATCTTATATTTTTTCATGCCATAGAGAGAGTCTTCCATGCAAATTTTCATCTGTCCCAGGCCATCACCTGATAAAAAAGCCTGTTATAAAGTTGAGTCCTGAGTCACTACTTGGGACATGGTGGCATTTTGTCATCCCAAACTCCACCATATTCAGGAAGACACAAGCATGAATTTCCATGGTTTTTTTCTGAATCAGATTGCTTTTATGTGTCAGGAACTGTAAGTATAATTTAAGTCAGATTTCTCAATCTGAATTTCATAGTGGTTATGGTGGAGGAAGCAGAACCCCCTTGCACTTCTTTGAAAATGGAGTCTGTTAAAGAAGGCTCTAAATCAAAGGGTCTGACACATCCTGCTATGCATGTGAAATAATCCTCTGCCAGAACACATTAGTGGAGTGATGAATTATGTACTCGTGCCTTCACTACACCTAACATTAGAGTGTGATTCTTATTCTAGTTTCATATATTTTTGTTACTTCAAGAACAGGAACAAAACCCTTGCTTTTCCCTCCTCCATAAAACTCACAAAGCCAAACAAGATGATTTTATATCTGAGTCAGTTTTTTTTCTTTTTTCAGGAGGTCTCATTTCAATCCTAGATTGGTGTTTGGATTTCAGATACTAAAATAACGTTTAATTGTAGCTGTTATCTGCACTGAAAACATTAATTGGTGAGAATAGTATAGGGAAATGTATGAAAGCAGTCAAAGTGCTTTTATTTTTAAAATAAATTCAGATGAACACACTTGTATGTCAGTTAGTTTCCATCTCTAAAAGCCCTGGGGTTTCACTCTGAGGTAATTGTGAAACAATTCCATCAAATGGATTTCCCAAAAGGCATCTTAATGGAGAGGCCACTACATATTTTTATTACAGGTCTTTGTTCTATGGGAGAACTTAAAGGCTGAAGCTGAGGGCAGGACCCCACTTAGACTATTCACTGTATAGAAAGGGAAAGTGCTATCCTAAAGTGCTAATAAAACAAATTATGAAAGAAGACAGAAATACCCAAAGCATTGTGACATAAAGCCACATGGAAAATTGGTAGCAGATTAATAGATTAGAAGCCCATTTTTCTTGCTGTCCCTGTCAGATTTTTTTCTTGTCTTATGGACAGAAAATTATGTAGTCATAAAGGTGATGTCAGGGGCCTGACTTTGGCACTTGCAGGGT
Source organism: Corvus cornix cornix (assembly GCF_000738735.6). Lineage (NCBI taxonomy): Eukaryota > Metazoa > Chordata > Aves > Passeriformes > Corvidae > Corvus > Corvus cornix. The sequence goes on along the minus strand of NC_047057.1, from coordinate 8,574,623 downwards.
CTGTGGTTTCCATGATGGAAATGGAAATCCCTCGAAATAACCCCGTGGTCTGGGCAAAGCATTTACCCCACACACAGACTCACACAGACACAGACACACACTCTGACAGTCTCAACATAGACTGGTTTTGTCACATTAAAATATAAAAAATGGATGCAAATGTGTGCAGAAACACCTACTATAAATTGAAGTTCCAGCTACCATCGCCCTAGTGACACAAATAATGTGTCTTTCTTCTTTCTCTCTGCTATTATTCTACAGGCACTTGTAGACATGTAAAGAAGTGAATAATCGCCCCTGCTGCTGAGTCACTCTCAGTGTAACACTTGCCTATGTATGTAATGAATCACAATAATGTGATATGAGAGCAGTGCTACAGGGGAGCAAAATGTGCTGGAGATAACTGGAGGTGTGCACGTGGAAATAATGCTGCTGGGCATCTTCCTGAAGGGAATATTTCAACTCTGACATACCTAGAAAAGGTAGTTTACCAGAACAAAAAAAAGTCATTCATCTGGTTGGTTTATGTGGGCAGAAATGAAGCAGCAAATTAGGGCTAAATAAGCCTGATCCAAACCATGGGACACACCTGTCTTTCACAGCAGGAAAAGGGAAGGACCGAGAGCAAAATTAGCAAACACATCCTTCTGAATTAGGCATTGCTGGAGAATATGCCCCAGGAAAGAGTGCTGTGTTTCTGAGTGAGGCTGAATGATCTGGCTATTCTTGGCAGTCTTTCATTTTTCTCAGAAATATATTATATAGATGACTGTGACTTCTTTAACAAAAACGACAGATTTGTATGAATTGTTTTCCATCAAAATATATTTGGCATATTGTAGTGAAGTGGCTGCTTCTGTCAGGTGGTACCAGGCCTGTGTGAAAAGGCTTGCGTTAGCTTCTTGAGCAAGAAGTTCCTGTCAACATCATGCACTGTGGCTTGTTTTGTTTGTCCTTCAAAAGAGATTGTTTGTTCTGCAACTTCTAACCTATATTATAGTTTTGAAATGCAGAAGAAATTATTAAACAAGCTGTAAACAGAACAAGTATCTGTGTATACTGCTTTTTCTACTCTGAGAATAACTGTTTTAAAAATCACCTGGACAGGTGTCTTGGGGTGACTTCGTGATGTGTATCCCATATCGCTGCCCCATGCCCAGGAATTAATTTTGTGCCTTTCTGTGCCTTTAAACTGAGCCTGAGAGGGGGAAGGAAAACATGAACAAAACTTCTTCAGAGCAGTTTGCAGCTTGTTCAAGGTCACATAGAGATAGAGACTTTTTTTTTCAGCTGCGACAGAGGAGCAAGAGTGGGGAAGGCAGCTGGCTTGCTTTCAGCCAGTTTTTCAGCTCCTTTTTCTTTCTCCAGAGAGAGATGGAGAGTTGAACTTCTGTTTTTCCTGGGACTTTGTCTTGTCTTTTTTTTTTTCCCCTCTGCTGGACTGCTTCAACATCAAAATACATCGGGAGGAATTTCCACTGAGGCCTTGGCCCTGGAGGTGGGCCCACCACCTCATCCCAGCTCCAAGGAGGGGGAGAGAGAGATCTACGGAAGGACTCTGAAATTTTCCCAGGTTTCTCTCAGCAGAGTGGGAGGTTTTATTATTTAGCATTATTATCCTTTCCCGTGTGTTTGTTAAATAAATAGTTTTTATCTCTTTCACTTTCCTTTGAGAATTTCTTTTTTTTCCCAAACCTGGTGGAGGAGGGATGGTTGTGACCTGTCTTCTCTCAGAGGATGTATTTCTAAATTTGGCCAAACAGGAACAACAGGTTTATAAGTTCCCCACAAAATAAATGATATTTGATATCTTTCTTTATTTCCAAACATCAAGAATGAAAAAACAGACACTTATTGAAAGAGTAGTTTGAGTTCAAGTTAACTAGAATAGCTTGAAAATCTCGAAGTGAAAAATATATTAATTTTAAAATTTCCCTAACATCATTGTTTTCAGAATACTGGGTATGACAATAGCCCAGTGTGCAAAAAGGACCACTTTGCAATATACATTTGGCCCAAATCTCAAAAAAATGGAAGCATAACTATGTTCTGGGAGCTCACTAAGGTGATCCTGGATTCTGGACTGCCTTCACAACTCTGTTCTATATTTGACATTAACACTGTCATTTTAAAATTTAGAAAAATGAGCAAAATACTCAGTGGAACTGTGTTCCAATGTTTCAGTGACCGTCAATCTAGTGGAATTTTTCCCAGGTGGTCTTGTAAACTTTTTTGCCTAAGCTATAATATGTAAATTGGGAAACACTTAGCCATAGGAAATGAAATACGGGGAGATGTGAATGTGTCATCTTTCTTTTGTGAAGCAAACTGTTTTGTTATTGTAGGTATAAAGCCTGAGAATGTTAAAATAGCCCATATATTTTCCTCTGACAGTCTTTGATTAGGAGAATGACATTCGCAAAAAGGACATTTTAACTGCTGAACATATACTTCAGGGACTTGGTTGTTTGCAGTACAGCTTTTTTAACAAAACAAAACAGCAAACAAGGTATGTATGCTGTACCTATCAGAGTACACTGAATAGGAAATAAGCAGCCAGGTAGAATGTAGGGAAGGGTTAATCTATTAAGAGACTTAACCTGTATTAAAGGAACTTGCTTAGAATTTGAGCTAATGAGATGAGGGAACTTGAAAAAATTTACATGATATCTATTTAGTTAACTGACATTCATATCCTATATGTTGTTTCCTAATACTATACTAACAGCTTATTAACATTGGAGGACACTGCCTTGCTCCATTGAAATAACTGAAAAAAAAATCCTGACTACCACCTCCAATAATTCTAAATTCATAGCTTGGTAATAATTCTGTTTCTGCATTTTCCTATCCCTATGTAGCACATCTGGGATTTTCAACTTATTTTCCCAGACTAAACCCTTTCTTTTTACAAGAAATTTTTTGATACTATCACTCTCAAATGCCTTGAATTTATAAGGCAACAGAAGAGCACCGTGTGCAAATACAAGTTTTGCCCAACCCTGTATACAGTGGCGTTTCAGAGCAATCCTCTTCTCAGGACATCAGGATCCCTCTCTTTTCAGACACCAGATGTTGCAGAGTTCAAATTCCTGTAGGCTGCCTGTGTAGCCAGACAGGGACTGACAGCAGGACAATATATAATAGGGGCACCACAGAGAGTTATAAATTAACATTAGCAGCCGTTACAACCAGAGGTGACAAGCATGAGTGTCCTGAGCCTACCCATACACATTATAAACTTAATGTTTATTTTTGGACTTAGGACGGCCAAAGCTCTGTCTAGTTGCAAGATCCAGCACTTCCACCTGAGTTTGGCATCCACTGATCCGGTAGTTATATATAACAGGATTGTCACATCAAAGTGATTTTATATGCATTGCCTTTCTAACAGTCATAGGGTCATAGAATAGTTTAGGTTGGAACAGACCTCTAAGATCCAAGCCCAACCATGACCCAGCACTGCTAAGTTCACCACTAAACCATGTCCCCAGGTGTCACATCAACACATCTTTTAAATACTTCCAGGGATGGTAACTCAATCACTTCCTTGGGTAGCCCCATCCAATGCTTGACTACCCATTTGGTGAGGAAATTTTTACTAATGCTCAGTCTAAACCCCAACCTGATGCAACTCAAGGCTACTTCCTCTTCTATTTCTTGGGAGCAGGCCTGACCCTCACCTGGCTGCAACCTCCTTTCAGGTAGTTGTAGAGAACAACAAGGTTCCTCTGGGCCTCCTTTTCTCCAGGCTAAATAATGCCATTTATTAAATATGTTGAAGACATAAAAGCCTGCTTCTTCTTAATGACATTCGTGTATAAATACACAAAAGGCAGGTAAAAAAAGTCATTAAGGGAAGAGATAATCTCACATGTAGCTCTAGTGAAAGAAATAAAAGCTAACCGGGAAACACAGCTATTTCAAATGGGAAGTAGTTCATAATGTTTTCTCTGTGGTTTGGTTTTTGACTCTTGTGTGTTTGGTGTTGCTTTTTCAGATCGCGCCTAATCGAGTAATACTGAATAGCTTTCTGCAGTTGCAATACCTGAAGGATTAAATAAGGGCTTCAGCTTCAAATTTAAATAAGAAGACAGTGACATTAACATGAATTATTTAGTAGTTAGAAACTTGGGACTGACCTCCTACTGTCAGAATAAAGGTTGATAATTTACAAAATTATATAGTATGTGCCTGCAATGGGTTTATCTGAGCATGTCACTAACTGCTTGTATTGTTGCTTGAAGGAAAATCTGCCATAAACCAGTGACCACGGAGTTAGACTAAACAACATATACTGGATCTTCATACCTCATCTGTGTTTGGAAGTCTCAACCATAACTTTGCCAATGTAAAAGGAAATACTCACAGTTATAGCCTTGGTGGTGCTTCAAGGTTAGCTGAAATTATTGAGAGAAGAACCACCAGCTTCACGAGATTTGATTTCAAGTGGCTGGCTTCAAAGAGCAGATTGGACTCAATAGTTAAAATTATAAATCATCACAATATGATATTTAATCATTGTTATGATTATTTCATTGTCAGTCCTATAATCATATGGTGATCAAGGGTAACCTATGACCATTCATGCAGTGCTGGTTTTCATTTTAAAATTCAAGAGCATCTATACTTTATACCAAAAAATCCAGTTAACCCAGGAGTGCCTTGCAGCCCTGTAAAATATGAAACCTCAAAGTTATGTAAAAATGCATTTAAGTACATCCAGCAAAACTTGTGTTTGCTCTCAGTCATCCAAAAGACACAAAACTGTGTTTGAAATACACTGTTCTAGTCCACCACCACGGTTAATGTGCACACTCATGCCTCACCAGATTTCTATCAGATTTCTGAAGTGACTGCCTCTATGTATTAAATGATAGGTCCTTTGCATTTCCCAGACATTACAATCAATCACTTCCAGCTCTGCAGCTCACCTCTGTTTTGCAAGCCTGGTCATTCTTGACTGTTAGCTGTACTGAGTCTTTATTAATCACACCAGGTATAAAATCCTTAGGTAAAAATAACATTGATAACTGTGGCAAAAAATTATGATTATTACAGAGAACCAAGAGAGAAAAATCCATCTCAGAAAGACTGTAAGCTAAACTTTATTGGTCATTATATACACTTGTCACCATTTAATGATTTGGGAACTGATCCTGGTTCTTTTGCACAATCTCTTCCTGCTACTCACACACATTTCAACCTTTATATATTTTTCCTCTTTCCAGAGTGCAAAACCCCCCATAATTCCTTTATTGCATGGTTTATTCATTTTTTTTTGCTTATCCATATTATTTGTCTTTAGTGGAGATGAACGATTACTGGATTTAAAGAATCACATTGAAATCACAGCAGCTATTTCCTGATCCCTGGTTAAATACTTTGTTTATAACTTTTTCATAGTGGCTCCAAACCAGTTCCTACCTCTACCATGTTCAGAGAAATCATGAGTGTTTATCTGTATTGATTTTGATCTGGCACTACTACTTGAATGGAGAAAAATTCTTGCCTGTGAACAAAACCCTGTAGAAAATAATTTAGAGATATCTTCTGAATTCTAATCATACTTGAATACAGCCTTTCACAAATAACTCACAACCAAGTGAAATGTTCTACTTAAGAAAATCAGGAAAGAATATAGCTGGATTGCACTGCATAATTCTGTAATAAAAGTATCACTGAATGTATGGAATATTGTGCACATGAACAAGGTTTGGAAAAAAATCATTCTATCAGTTTCTATTTAGGTAAACTTTATTTAACACAAGAACTCCCACAGTCTGGATCAGAAGTAGAAACAAGGCCAGCGGTCAGAAATTTCTGTGTGACAGTCCTGATTCTAACTCTTGGTAGGTAAATTGCCTGTGACTGAGATAATGGCCACTAATTCAAAAGAGCTGTTTCCTCACTTCCCTGGGGTACGTTGGTTATGTATAGAGAAGAGCGATTAGCCTGCATTTCATGAGGACTGGTTTGACTACAAAAATATTCTGTAGGTGATACTTAATATGAAAGAACTCACAAGCAGATTTGAAAAATTTAGATTCTATGTAAAACCAAACCAAATGGACAAAATTTGACACCAAACCAAATTTGGTGTCTAAGAAATATAAACATTTGAATATATGGAAAAAGGTATTTTTGTGGTTTGGCAAGATCTATAAATGGAGTACTGAGAGGAAAAAAATGGTGATATTATGAGTCAGAAAAAAACTGGGAGAGAAAAGAAAATGTATGAAAGAGACTGCATTAATTAGATGGCATTAAAAACCCATAAAGTTATCAGAAACATAGGACTGTAGGTGCTTTTAATTTCAGAACAGCTTTCTTTAGTATTTATGTGATAGAAAAGCTTTTCAGATGCTTTTTGATAGTTGGGTCATAGTATTTGATATTATTGGGTCAGGCTGGGATGGAGTTAATTTTCCCCAGAGCATCTCTTCTACTGCTGTGCTTTGCATTGGTAGCCAGAAAAGCGTTGGTAACACCCCAGAGTTGAGCTACTGCTGAGCAGGGCAGACACAGCATCGGTGCTGTCGCTCAACATTCCCTCTCACCAGTGTGCTTGGTGTGTGAGGGGACACAACCAGGACAGCATAGCCAAAGTGACCAAAGGGATAGTCCACACCTAATGTGGTGGTGGTGGTGGTGGTGGTGGAGCAGCCCATGGAGGACCTCGTGGTGGACCAGGTGGATGCCCAAAGGAAGCAGTGACCCTGTGGAAAAGCCAAGCTGGCTCAGGCTCCCAGCTGGACCTCTGGACCTACGCAGAGAGAAGCCCACACTGAAGCAGGTTTGCTGGCAGGACTTGTGACCCCACAGGGAACTCAACCTGGAGCAGTTCATGAAGAACTACAGCCCATGGGAAGGAGTAATGTTGGAGGAGTTTGTGGAGGACTGCCTCCTGTGGGAGGGACACCCACACTGGAGCAGGGGAAGAGTGTGAGCAGACCTTCCCTGCTGAAGGAGAGTAACAGAACAGTGATGAACTGACCACAACCCCATTCCCCCTGCACTGGAGGAAAAAGTAGAGCAATTGGGAGTGAAGTTAAGCCTGGAGAGAAGGGTCAGGTAGGTGTAAAGTGTTTTTAGGATTTGTTTTTACTTCTCATTCTCCTGTTACAATTTGATGAATACATTCAGTTGGTCTCCCCAAGCCAAGTCTGCTTTTCCCAAGACCATAGCTGCTGAGTGATCTCTCCCTGCCCTTACCTCAACCCACAATCTTTTTGTCATATTTTTTTTCTCCCCTGTCCTGTTGGAGGGCACTTGTTATCCAGCCAGGGTCAAGCCACCACAACAGTGCATGTGGGGTCATGACCAAAGTCACCCTGGAGTCAGTTTAGAGGCAACTGTAGGTTTGGGAGGGTTTTATTTTTCTGCTAAGTGTGATTTTTGCGTTTCTTAGCCAAAAAGAGTCTCCTCAGTTCCCAGGTAATTTCACTCTCCATTTCTTCTGCACCAATCACATTGACATGGTTCCACATCGGCAAATACTGCAATGAAATATCAATTTTTTAGCTATTATTGCAGAATATTCACAGAAAGCACATTCTGAATTAATAAGCAATAGCATTTATTTTAGAAATGTGATTCTTGAAGTTACATTATAATACGCAATCAAGAAAAACTAAATCAGGCATTCAAGTATTATAAAGTACTGGGAAATCATGGATTTATCCTTAAAATAATTAATTTTTTGAAATACAGAAATGTTTAAATATTGGTTACCTATGTTTGCTTCATGCTTTCTAAAAAATGTCTTTGAATCCCACATTTTCGCACTGTTTCAGTTATATGATCTAAACAGAATTTCAAAAGAATATTAAAAAGTTACAGTCTAAAATAACTTGATTCCATGAGTTTACATATAAAAATGGCAGATGGTGGTCCTTGGAACACTTATCAGAGGGTGTCTGAGTATCTCACAAACAAAACACATCAAGAGGTATTCTATAACTAATTTACTGGAATTTATTTTCATTTATTTTTAGAAACAGACCAAAAGGTTCTCAAGACTTCTTACTGCTAAACTGAGTATGAGAAATGGACTCTAATTCCTTCATGACTTATGAATTATTGGAGACTCTCTCCCCATAGCAACATTAATATATCTCAATTTGTGTCACTACCTACCATCCATGTAGCCAGGTCTGTAGCTTTTTTTAAAAATTGCAAAGCTTATTCCCTACCCTCGTAACTCAGCTGTAATGAAAACTGAAAACCAGACAATTACGAAGTACCCCCAATTCACTACTTTAGATAAAGTCTCACATTATTCTGTTTCAATGTAGTGTTTTCTTTGTAGTCATAATTTAACCAATTTATCCATATCTTTCCTTAAAAAAAAAAATTTAAAAGCCAAGGGATAAAGATTGTTGGGGAAAAAAGGAGCCACTAAGATATAAGGACAAAAGGAAAACTTTACAAAATCTTTTATAAAGGACATAAAAGCAGAGTTAGAAAACTTACAGTTTCCTCCCTTTTTATTCTTGCACCTCATTAAATCTACCAGGTACCCAAATCCTTTATCTACCCTTCCTAAAAGCAAGAGGTGTGCTACCAACTAACTTGGAAGATGGGTTTCAAATACTAAACTTTTTTAATGCAAAAGGTTTTGTTAAGGAAACTTCCCAGTTTGACTATTCATGAGACTCTCTGGAAATCACACTCCTAAGGACAGAGACTGCTGCTGCTGGGACTAAAATCAATTCACAGAGGTGGCTTCAGTGACCCGGCAGGTCTCTGCTTGGCTCCCCACACACCTGACTCACACTGTCAGACCAGTTTCCATACTGGTTCAACCCCAGGGCTCCCAGAACAGGGTCTCAGATAATTTGCTCAATAAAGCAGTTTATTAACAGCGCTGTAATACAGAAATAGCTTAAACTGGTGCCTCCACAGAGGGACCCCAAAAAAAAGAACCCCTGGGCTTTTATGTCCTTGAAGTCCAAGCTCATGAATGTCTCCCTCTTCCTCCTTCTTCCTCAGCTCCTGCTGTGTCTCTGTGTCCATTCACCTGGCTGGTGCCACTGGTCTTTGTACCCTTTGTGATGCAAAGAGCTGCCTGTACCAGATGTATTCCACAACAGTCCTCCCTTTTTTTTTAAAATTGAGCATTCTGCTAAAATACTAAAAGGAAAAAAAAAAAAAAAATCAACAAACTTTTAAGGCATTAACCTACTACCATTATATACATCATTACAAGTGATAAATATAACAGAATGAAGGCTAACAAGATTAACATAAGGTAGAAATTATTATCAAGATAAAACCATGAAAGACTCTCAACAGTCATTTATTGACCAACTAATTGATCATTCACTATTTGTTTGATATGAGAACTATGTGTCCAGTTATTCTTACCCAAAATTTTAACAGCAAAAAAAGAGCACAGGAAGACAGCATTTTTGAGAATATTTTGCTTAAGACTTCATCCCCAGGTTGTATATCATGTACTTGTATTTCAGATGGGTTGGGCTAATACTACTGAGCATCAACAGTTTGCAGGCACATTTTCATTTTAAATCTAATATATAGTACACACTTGAACTGAGCCACATCCTAATTTGAATAGCCATGGTAAGTCTGGTGACATGGATTCCAGACCCAGGATAAATCAATATGGAATGGCTTTATTTGCCCTTATATTGTCCCATCCTCCAACTTCTTCCATCTCTGGAATCTTTCTGAGCAAGATGTGTATCCCACAGAATGCAACAAATCTATTTTCCCTGAACTTTTTCAGTTTGCTCTTGAGCCTCTGTAAACTTTCACTGTTATTCCCCCGTTGCAGCATGAATCACCTCTTTCAGCTTGTTTTGAAGCAAGTCCCTACAAACTTCTTTTGGATCCCCTCAGTCTTACATTGGTTTTAGTCTTCCCTTGTTCTTATTACCCTGAAAAGCTTGTTAATACTGGGAAACTTTTTCATCACATGACTTTTTCCAGTTCTTTCCATGATTTTGTTGAACAGCACAGGTCATAGCAGGCATCCCTGAGGAACCCCACCAGTGATTTTCTTCCATCACCAAAGCTCAGCATTTACTTTTTCCTTCAGGAGTTAGTAAAATAGCAATAATATTATTTTCAAGAAGGACAGTTATAGTCCATAACTTAGAGACTGGGCAACCAGGTCTGATTCAGATTGCCTTCTTAGGGCACTTTATTTCATTCTTGTAGCTCTTCTCAATAACCCTACACACTTCCAGCATCAGTCACATGACCCTTCCTTCTTTAATTAGTTTAATTTTTGGGATAATTACTTGGGAATCACTGATAGGAAAGGACACATCCTATGCCATAGCAATCAAAAGACTATGAAACATATTTTGGGATATATTTTCATGTAAGCTAAGTCAGGCAATGTCTGAAAACATAATTATGGAGAAGATTATTCTGGGAGTTACGGAGAAGCACCTAAAAGGCCACACAGTCATTGGTCACAGCCAGCATGGGTTCATGAGGGGAAACTCCTGCTTGACAAACTGAATTTCCTTTTATGACAAGGTAACCCTCCCTAGTTGAACAGGAAAAGCCAGGTGATTTATTCTTTTGGATTTCAATAAAGCTTTTGATACTGCTTCTCACAGTATCCTTCTGGACACAGAACAGGATAAACAAATTATGGGATGGGTGAGCAACTGGTTCACGAGTCAGGGACAAAGGGTTATAGTGAATGGAGGGACATCAGACTGGTGAACTGCCACTAGTGGGGCTCTATTTTCAGTTCTTCACTAACAACTTGAACACAGGACTCAAAGGTACACTAGCTGAGTTTGCCAGTGACAGTAAGTTGAGAGGAGCTGTTGACTCCCTTGAGGTCAGAGAAGCCCTGCAGAGTGACCTTGATAAATCAGAGGGCTGGGCAATCACCAACTGAACCAAGTTTAACAAGAGCAAGTTCCTGGTATGGGGCAACCCTGGATGTATGAACAGACTGGGGAATGAGAGGCTGGAAAGCAGTGCCATGGAAAGGGACCTGGGGTCCTCAGCAATGGCAAGTTGAACATGAGTCAGCAGTGCCCTGGCAGCCAGGAGGGCCAACCCTGTCCTGGGGGGCATCAGGCACAGCATCACCAGCCGGGTAAGGGAGGGGATTGTCCCGCTCTGCTCTGCTCTGGGGCAGCCTCACCTCGAATGCTGGAGGCAGTGTTGCACACCACAGTGTAAGACATTAAGCTGTTAGAGAGTGTCCAAAGGAAGGCCATGAGGATGGTGAAGGGTGTAAAGGAGAAGCCATAGGTGGGGTGGCTGAAGTCACTTTGTTTATTCAGCCTGGAGGAGAGGAGACGGAAGGGAGACCTCATTGCAGTCTTCAGCTTCCTTGAGAGGTGAAGCAGAAGTGCAGGCACTGACCTTTTCTCTCTGGTGACCAGTGACAGGACCCAAGGAAATGGCCTGAAGTTGCATCAGGGGAGATTTAAGCTGGATTTTAGGAACAGCTTCTTCACCCAGAGGGTGGTTGAACACCAGAACAGGTTTCTCAGAGAAGTGGTCACATCACCAAGACTGACAGAGTTCAAGAAGTGTTTGGACAGTGCTCTCAGGCACATGGTGTTATTCTTGGGGCTGTCCTGTGCAGGGCCAGAAGCTGGACTTAAAGATCCCTGTGGCTCCCTTACAACCCAGAATATGCTATTATTCTATAATATGAACAATGTCAGCTTCTTTGTGTCAAGCTCTCTGGCAGTGTGGGAATAACTGAATGCCAGACTATCACTGCTGTAAATAAAGTAAGCAGCAGGTAAATACAACACTATACCATATTTTTAATTTGGTTGATTAATCTTGTTCTTCTTTCTTTTAATTGTCCTGTCTTTGTTAAGCAAGGCCTCATTTTAATTGTGCTTCTGTTTTCCTGCTGATCTTTACTTTTAATTTTGAAAGAAATAAGCAAAGCTAAAATACATTGTTATCCTGCTGGAATGCAATTTTCTGTTGCTATGGGCAACAAAGCTCTGTTTACCTAATGGGTTGTTTTGCTACAAAGGGGAAAAATATCCCCTGGGGAGCAATAGAGATTGTGTCGTCTACTGTCATGTCTTATGACTAACACAGGCAGAGAAGCTTCCAGAGGTTTATGAGCTTCAATTATCAGAAGGGGTTCATTTGTTCTCCATTCTCTTCTTTCCATCTTCCATTTACTCACAATGAGCATATACAAGTTTCTTCTTGTACTGCAGCATGTTTTATCACAATTCTGAGTTGCCACTGAAAGCTTTAGTGACTGGTGTATTTTCCTATTATACTGTTTCTCTAAGAAGGTTATTAATGAGAACAGAGGATGGCACAATATTAATTCATTTGCATTATAACAGTGGGAATGAGAACAGAAAATCACATTGTCTTCACATTGTCTTCCCATTGTCTTGAAAATGTGATGGGTAGAAGGAGGCCAAAAATAGCCTGAAATGTCCCATGACAACATGATAAGCAGAATGAGCAACAAGAAATCATATATTACACTTCATACTGCTCTTAAAGCCAACAGTGGCAGTGTTGTGAAGAGGTTACACACCAACTATTTGCACTTAGGCTATGGCTGTGTGACTGAGTGTGACTTACAGCAGCTTAGAACTTATGTTTTCACAGCTATGCTGCCTTTCTGGCCTTTTTACATGCTTTTGGCTCTCTCATTTATGAAACAGATGTGTTTAGACTCTCTGAAAGCTGCACAAACCAGCCTATTTTGCTCCACAAGTGGAAGGAATCAGGAGCAAGAGCTGAGTCAGACCTGGAATTTCAGCTGATAATGGCAACAGCTTCAACCATTGAGATTTCCTTTGCTTGGCTAGCAGCAAAATCACAGCTAGTATCAAGAACTAGATTTGTTTTATCTTTTGCAGTCACTGGAATAGCAGAAGAGATATATCTACAAAGGGGCTTGCTGATATTTTAGTTACCCAATATGTAAATCTAAGTCTTCACAGTAACTTGGCTTTGTCTCTCCAGTCAGCAGTCTGTAGTTGCAGGTTTCCAGCTATGCAGCTTGAGTGTAGAGCAGGACTGGAAAGGTATAGAAGCAGAAGTTACCTGACATGCCTGAGGGCTCTTTCAAGCCAGGGGACTATAATTTAGGACATGCTGTCACATACCTTAATTCAGAACCATGAAAGTCCAGTGTTTTATTTGATCTATAGTCTGTGTAAATAGGTAAAATAGTAAAATAGGCTGTAGCAGACTATAAACTGCTATATAACTTTAATTTTAAAATTTGCTTATTTTTTTAATATCGAAAAGTGATTTTTTCGTATTACTGTGCTTTCAATAAATTTTTGGAAGGATTCTCACTTTTTAACACCATTACTTATTTGCTCTGGATGTCATGATGCCTTGTTTTCTGAGGTTTATTAAAACTATCATCTGTTTATTTTTCACAGTAGTTGCATGATAGAATTCTCATTATTTTTGTTGTGTTTATAATTGTTCATACTTCTCACACAGAGTTAATGATTAACTGGCTAGTACAGAGAACAGAATGGAGGAAATCAATATTAAATCAGAGGAGTAAAATAACCTGAGTAGCTCACAAAACCTGCAATGGAAAGCAAACACTCCAATGACATGATGATGAATGCAGTTTAATGGCACAGAAAGAAGGCATGGCATATAGCTCCTTGCCCCACACTCCTATTTGCAGTGTTAATATTTGCACTGCCTCCTGTAACTGGAGCACACTGCTGCTGGTGCTGCAAAGGATGGTGTTCTCAGTCCTAGTCTGAGGGAGATGCTTGGTAGTTGTTACTGAGTTGAAAACCAACAGCTCCTCTAACCCCTTAAAAGGAATGCTAATTTCTGCCCTGTGTGTGTCCTCAGATCAGACCAGCTCCTAGAACACATCCAAGCAGTTGTGATTATCTTGACGTTATACTTTATGTCACACTCAAGAAACTGAAAGCACAAATAATCCAGGTTTGCACAAAAATCACTTATCTTTGTTTTATTCCCCTGCTAAAACGAAGGACTGCCTTTAGTACCCCTGCCATCAGGCTACAGGAATGCTGAATCATCTTGATATTTTCCCAGTATAAGAAGAATTCACAAACTAGATGTATGTATGAAAAAGTAGACTGAAATATGTCATTAATTAAAAATGTGCTCCTGTTCTATAACCAAAAATACAGTAATTCACACTTACACACATCTCATTGTCCAAACAATTCAGACACAAAAATATGCTGTCATAATAAAATTAAAATCATAGTCCTTCAGATTCTCAAGACTACCTGTTAGAGTCACTGCTGCTTAAAACACAGTGCTGTAAACATGGATGTTCCAGTAATAGAAGTGGATTCCTCTTACAGAAAACTACACTCCTTGATTTTCAAGGTCACATTGAGAACCAGGGCCTCTTTTGAGGAAATGGAAACAGTATTGTTTAATTGCTTGAATCTTTTTAAACTTAGACAAAGGAGTACTTTTTTTTTTTCTGTTAACATTACATATGGACCACTACAGTGGTATAAACAGAAGAGTGTCCATAAATATTCCAGCAATATCAGGCTGTGCTGGGCATTTTTGGGCATATGTTTTGGTGTAATCCCCATTTTTGTCATGATATCAGCAACACATAACTATTCTTTCTAACAAATACCACCCTTAAACTTTTCAGATGCCACAGAAAAAGAAAAGGTAGTCACACATATCAAATAATAGCTATCAGGAATGATGTGGTGGCTTATGCTTGCTCTTTTCCAAAATATGAATTTTATTACCTCTTCTTATCTCAGAAGTATCAAAATTGCTCAGTCTAGAACTGTTCACTTCCAGTGAATCTCTGAAGTGTGTGCAGTCAGGATACTGCTGCCCACTGCCAAGTGCAGCTGACACAGATTTCGTTGCTCCAATAACTTGTTGCCAACACAGAGAGGCACTGCATTTTCCTCACAGCCTACCAACTCCACGTGTTGTATGGATGTAGGAACTTTTTCATATAGGTCCTCACTGTAGAGCACGATTCTTCTGTATGTGACAGTTTTATTCCAAGGCTTTTGCATAGAAGGAATTTTAAGTTATTTCCCTTCATGCATTAAATATGAGACTTGTGATTCTTGCTTCATGAAAATTCAAGAGACTCACGGAAGTTTTTACAATTCAGCTGTGTAATGTCTGTTCCTTATGTCTCTGTGAGTGCTTCTTACACCTTTAGCATTGAGGATGACTCACCACCTGAACACAGCTGGAGTGAGAAAAACGGTTACAGCCGGGGACAAAAAAAAAGTAATTAAAAATTAGCTTTCCACCCTGCCCAGCTGCAGGGCTGTTCTGTGCTCACATGGTATGCACAGCTACTTGGCAGGGCTTTTAACATGGCATGTGAGTGTGCTGGACATAACAGATTGTGACACTGTCACATTAAAGCCAGTGACCTGTATAACAAGATCTGTGTCAGGGACCTGAGTGCAGAGTCCCTCCGCAGAAGTTTGGTTGGTGATGTTGGAGGTCAGCTCTGATATGGAGCAGCCATGTTAACTTGCTGGCTTGTTTAAAAAAGAGGTCTATTGGCCCCTTCCTCAGGAGCTGCATTTGAATTCAGAACCTGTCCTCGTCCTTGCCTGAGTTACATCAGACACACCTAGGTTTTGCTGAGCTTGACCCTGGTCCTCAGAGTTGACTTTCCAGACAGATCTTGGACTTGCTTCACTGTCATGGACTTCTCTGGTCATCTGGACTCTGGGCTGAGCACAGCTGCCATGCCCAGCCTGTGCCACTCACCCCACTGAGGTGCAGTGGGACTGGTCTTGCTTGGTGAGGCCAGTGCCCTGTTGACAAAGGTAGCACATCCCCATCCCTTGCTGCTGCCTGTTGATCTGCTGCCTTCCACATGCTGCTCAAAGCTGCAAGGAAAAAAATAGGAAAAAGCAAAAAAAGAAAAAGGAAAATCTTTTAAAATTAAATCCTGAACCGTATCTACTGAAGGCAACAGGGACCTGAAATAAAGACTGACATCCCACAGTTCAATACTATTTAGTTACGGTGGCAAATAACTGCATAAAAATTTAAAATACTGTCCCATGCTGACTTCTTAGCTAATGCTCAGAGGTCATGGAGCATGTTTGAAATAAAGTGATGCTTTCTGGAAAATGTCTCCAAATTATCAGGAGAAGGTAAAAATGTTATATATATATATATTTAAGATTTTCATTAAACTTTTTTTCAGTAAGAGTGACTTTGACTTTTCCTCCATATCTTTAAAGTATTAATGACATATCAGAAGTCTTGCAATGAAGTGATAAAATGAATACTTTGAAGCATTTCCAAATCAACACTGACTTAGAAGGTGAGCACTGAAGTTCTCTCCCAAATCTGATCCAACAACCTTTCTCTCCAAAAAAATCAGAAGGAAGATTAAGATGAGCAGTACACTACAACTGTGAACATATGCAAATATTAAATTTTCCTCAATAACAAGCACTCATATATTCTATGTATTTGTTTGTGCTATTTTTTAATGTAAAATGTAGCATCTGTGTATAAAAGTCAGCACTTGTATAACTGATTTTGTTATAAGTATTTGTCCCATCCTGAACTTGATTCTGAGGATGAGAATCTGTTGGCCAAGATCAAAGAGAGGACTTGTCCTCTCCTTCGATTATAGACGAAAATTATGGAAAATAAATCTCTGGCTGTCAGATGGTTATTTTAGGTTCATCTGGATTTTTCAGACACTTTGAATTATTCTCATAGCTTTTCTGTTAACATTTGTATGCTATTTTTGCTGTTATTATTTCATTACTGTTATTATTAGCAATTGAAAGCAACTCACAGTGAAAAAAATGCAGTCACATCAATCTGAAAAATCAATGGTTTAAAATCTATTCTGAAAGGCACCTCTAGCAGAGATAGACAGTTGCACTAGATCATGCATTGTATGTAAACAAATTAAAATATTAATTAAAAATAGTAAAATCCAACAAAAAATTCCAAAGAAAAGAAACATCACAATTAATTATATTTGTAGCTTTAATGTAGTTCTTTAATGTATAAACACTCTTTACAATGGGAAAAAGAAAAAAATAAATCATAGCTCTTCCAATAAAATTCTTCCCTTATTCAGGGCACAAATTGAACAATAAGTTATTCAATATTTTTCTTGTACTGGTTGTTCCTTATGCCTTACAACAGTACTATTGTTGTATTATTTGAACACATCCCCAAGAGCAAAATTCTTCATTTCTTTGATAGTCTGGTATCTGAATGCATAATAAATGCTAAATGATTCATTCACCAAGACCTGCCCCCAAAGGTAGATGGATTGTTAAGAATCCCCCATCTATTCCATTTTTATGGTTATAAGAAAATGTCTCCAACACTGGGGAGTTGATGAGCTGGCAAGTAGGCCTTGTTCAACGGTCAGATAAGGCATCTGTAAGGCACAGAAGAACTCCCTCTATTTTACTAGATGGCAGACTGCTCTTCTTCTCCATCACTCACCAAGGGAAATTACTATCTCATAGCAAAAGGGACCAATCTGCTCATTAGTAAAATGAGGAATGTCAGCACACCTTCTTAACTCATCTTTTTTCATCATTATTTTTTTCTTTTTCTACCTTGACCTGGATGGAGAAGCTTCAAATTCTTGTTTGGCAAAAATCGTCTAGCCCAGTTAAGCTGCTCCAGGCACAGAAATAAGTGAACTGAAAAATAAGTCTGTCACTGTGATCAGTGGTGCAGTGATTTCCAATTCCAGGATTAAGGATGCCTCCCTGCAGTTTGTATGGAGGGAATAGACTCTGTCTGTCTGACAAGAGTTTGGTATTTTCAGGAATTTGGACTAAGATGGATTCCCTTCTAATTGCTGAGGGAAATGGCAATGAATATTTATGCTTTATTGCAGCATTACTGGAGGATTTGGAAAGGAATTCTCTTTTCTTTGGCCCAAAGATCTGCCAGGACAAGAGCCCTGAACAGAGCATTATACACCAAAAAGGTGTACCTCTATGCTTCAGGCAGACTACGTTTTCTTTCAATTTTTGCTTTTTTCTCTCTGTAACAGATGGATTTAACTTTTTGCCTTCCCACAAGAGTACCTTCATTTGGATACTTGAATCTGGAGAACTTCCAGGCCTGAGATTCAGACACTCATCCCTTTGAATGATGAAGAGACAAATGAGGAAGAGGCACGAAAAAGGCAGCATCTTTTTATGATCCACAGGTTTTTTGAGAGATGATCAGAGGGCGGTCAGATGTTCTGCAGAACGTGTGCCACAGTCCATCTGCATGGACTCACACATGGAGTGGAAGAGTATTTCTTCATTCAGGGCATCTGTGGCCTTCATATCAAGTGCACATGGATCTTAGCATTCCTACTCATTAGCAATGACTCTACATAGCTATGCCTCAGCAACTGCATGCTGTGGATCACTGCACACCTGGAGCCCCCAGTCAAGGTTTGGAATAGATATCCTGCCTTCCACCTTAATTCTGAGCAAAGGTAGCAACACTACTGTGTTGCTTTTCACTAATTCATTACCAAGCTTCCAGGGTTCTTGCTAGCTTTTGGTGTTTGATAGCAGATCTAAAATAAATTTTATAAAGACTGCCAGGACATTGATCATGGTGGAGCTTCCCCCAGTAGCTTCCAAGATATTTTGAAAAAAATGGAATGGAGTATAGACAAACACAGTATTTTACATCCAATTTATAACTTTCAATATACAGGGTGTTGGGTTTTTTTAAATTACAAAGAAAATTAATTCAACATTTATCATAGTCTCCTCCACACAGAAGATACAACCTAATGTGTGTTTTCCACAGATTAATTAAAACTACTGAAAGTTCTGTTCATTGCTTTGCTTTTTGTTTAATGGTAGTTAAGAGTAATACATATTTTGTAGTTATCCATAAGAATGAATGTCTTTTTTCAGACAAACTGTGGAAATTTATTAAGACCCCTCTCTACAGATATATACATTAAAGTATTTTATATAACTGTATATAAAACTATATTTATATATTTATTTATATATTTATACATATAATAATATGTCTCTGTAGATATAATATTTTCCTTGAATAATCGTCGTCAAATGGTTACTTACGCATAATGTCTGTGTTGCAATACTAATAATGGGAGAAAGGAATAAAGCCTAATAAAAACAAGTGCTGCACAATGCAATTATTCACCATGCACTGACCGATGCCCAGCCCAATCCCCAAGAAGCTCCTGACCTGCTCCCCCCAGTTTCTATACCGGGCATGACGTGCCATGATATGGAATATCCCTTTGGTCAGTTCAGGTCAGCTGTCCTGGCCATGCTTCCCCCTCAGCTTCTTGTGCACCTGTTCAGTGGCAGAGCCTGGGAAGCTGAAAAGTCTTGGATTTAGAATAAATGCTACTGAGCAACAACTAAAACAGCATTGTTAGCAACATCAGTTAGCAACATCAGTTAGCAACATTATTCTCAGTCTGAATCCAAAACACAGCACTCTACCAGCTACCAGGCAGAAAATAAACTCTATCCCAGCCAAACCCACAACATAATGTAAGTCCTTTCCCTTTCTTATTTCATGGTTCTGGTTGGTTCAGTGCTGACAGCTCAAGAGCATATCTTTTACATTAGGGCAAATACGTAGTTTTAAAATCCCCAGTTTAGGTAAAAAATAGAAGAGTACAGACTTCATTTTGCTCACTTCATCTTCCCAATATCTGTTTGCTTGGAGGACTGTACAGAAAGGCAAAATATTCTTCTTTGTCTCGTACATGAAATTTTGACTTCTGGTAACTTTAGAGTTTAAAAAAAGGGGTAGAGCTCAATGCTTCATCATTAAATTTTTTTTAACTTATAGAAGATGAGAAAGAAAGAGATATTTTTTGTACTTTTTTTTTTTTTTTTTCCAAACAATACCTGTTGCAAGTGAGCTTATCAAGTATATGATTGGTAGAAGGTTCTCTCAGCTTGCATGGCCCTTGTTACTTCCCATGACAAATCTTGGTCCAACATTCCATTTACAACAGTGTTGAATTTAACAAGTGACAAATTTGAAAATTCAAATTGTGAAGTGTAGAGATTAAACCAAATTCCTTTTATTTTTTTCCCAAATGATAGATAATAATGTTTGGCATGTCTTGTTATACAGTTCACCAAATAAAAATTGGTTTCAAAAAGGCTATGCAGAATTCTACATCCCTTCTAGTAAATCAGGTTGGTTCCATTAACAGTGGTTACCACTTTGCTTTCCTAAATACACAACAAATGGCAACTCATCATTTTCATTTTCATGTCTCTTAAAGATTTTTGGGTGGACACCAACCAGTGTTGGAAAATTGCTGCTCTTCCTTGCACCCATTTCTTCGAAAATCTCAAAAAAAGGAAGTGGAAAGAGAGATACCAGTGTCTATTCCCTGGTATCCAGGGATAGTACATATGGGAATGGTTCAAAGCTGCATCAAAGGAAATTCAGACTTGACATTAGGAAGCATTTCTTTACAGAGAGGGTGATCAAACACTTGAATAGGCTTCCTACAGCAGTGGTCAATGGGTAGTCAATGCCCCAAGCTTGTCAGTGTTCAAGAGTCAAGTGGACAATGCCCTTAATAACACACTAACTTTTGTTCAACCCTGAACTGGTCAGGCTGCTGGACAAGATGGTTGTTGTAGATCCCTTCCAACTGAAATATTCTATTCTATTCTGTTCTATTCTATTCTATTCTGTTCTATTCTTTGGGGCAGTTGTTCATCTCATCCTCTGAGGAACATGTGTGAACCTTGTTTAGGAAAATTTCTAGCCCCTGTTTAGTGAACAGCACATAAAATTAATTTGATTTAGCTGTTCTTCCTACACTGCTTGAATGCTTTTTTTTTTTTTTAATGGTATCCTCTATCAGCCTTGTAAATTCTCTTTCAGGTTAATTCTGATGTATTTGAAAATTTTCATTGTTAGCTTTCATGCCTCAAGCAAGTTTCTCCCTAAAATATTTTTCTTTTATTTTTTTTTTCCCTTCTTACCTAGCTTCCCTCGTTGCAGTTTTACACTAACTTGACATTTTTTCCTCTTCTGTGCCTTTTTTTTACAAACCCTCTGTTTTTGGAAAGTTGACTTTTTGTTCCTAATACTTATTTTCTTTGCGGTTTAACCATGATAGCTGCCTTGAGGATTTTGTGTGCACGTGTGTGTGTGTGTTCCTCATACATTTTGTTTCTCACCTTCTGTTTAATGGTATATTTTTAAATGTAAGCATCTATTAAGAGATTTTTTAACCAATTTTTTATTGGAAGCATTTTATCCAGTCAGCAGTTCATTTTATCTTGTTCTAACTTTCTTCATCCTGTATGTACTGATTCCACCTTTAAAGAAGGAGTATCCTCCAAGGGTCATTGCATTTCACTGCTGTATGTCCCCCATTACTCAAAAATGAAACTGCTGATATGTTATGCCACTTCAGTTTTCCATCCTGAACCAGGATGCTACTGATGTAAAAATCATTTGTTCTCTTGTGAATGCTCTGACTACTCTAAGACACAGTGGCAGTTTTAAAGTGCAGTTTATGCATCATGTTCCCCATGTTTACTTTGACTGAGGAGGGTTCACTGAAGATTTACATAATTCTTGTTTTACTTCATAATTATTACAATATTTTTCATCATTTTCAGAGCATAGTTCTCCTTTCACAATTTGGTCCTCGTATAACTCTACTGTTATTTTTCCTAATTCAATCAGGAATTTCAATCTATGAAGACTATGTGACATAATGTGACAGCAAAGGCTTATTTGACTATTCTGTTTTAACATAATCCCCCATCCTTTTCACAAATGCAGTACACTGTCTCATTCCCATATTATTGCACTGCAATAACAGACAGCGTAATGATTATTTTCTTCCTATCAAGTTTCCAATTGGCATATTAAATATATATTTGTCTTATAAAAGTATATTATTAATCATAAATATGTATTATTCAAAACTGGATATTTTCATCACGCAGGATTTTGTAAAAATATAATTACACAGAAGTGTTATATAAAGAGTAATTTAATGTAAAACTACCAGTACAGATAGTCGAAATCCAGCTGCTTATTTTTATTTCCCCATTTAACTATTGAATTCTATACTTTTAGTATTTATTTCCTGGCTTGCCTACATTTTTTTACTGTTATTATAGCATTTTCTTTATAAGAATCCTCTCAAGGAATGAATTATCTTAAACTCTTCTTTTATTCTTTTTATTTATTTATTTTAATCTTTATTGATGCTTAGTTCTAAAACTTCTTTTAAAAATTAAGCGCTAGAAAACTGAACATATTTTTCCTCAGATTCCATATTTCTTGAAGATCTTTCACTTGTTTTTTGTTAAATTTATACAATTTCTCTTTATGTGAGGGTATTCTGCCTTTCTGCCTGCCTGTCTGTACATCCCTATGCTTAGAATCAGAAATATTTCAAAGAACACTGTCCAAGAAATTCTGATTCAAAGCCTCCAGACAAAAGTCTACATCTGCCATCAAGAACCTCTCTGGTATCTGCAAGAGCTGCCAATCACCAGCTAAAGCACTAGGCTGCTTCACTCTCTTGTGACTGCTGTGCATTCAACAGACTCTAGATTCAGAATTCCCCTGTGTGTATGTTTTTTAACTTATACACCAGCTCTCCATCCCATCTTCTGTGAGTCTTGAGCCTCTCAAGCACAGATCTGATAGAGGCAGAAGTAACACAGCTGTGGCTTGTTCTTTGACATCTTTATTTCACAGTTCTCCATCTTCATATGAATGGCAGCTGGGGCCTTGTGCTCCATTCCACAATTCATGCTTCACATTTTATGCGCTGCAAAACTCATCTTCACGTACACATTGGGGTTGGTTGTAAGAGTAGAGAGTAAACAGTACTTAATGTGAAATCACCTGTGGATTCCAGCTGTTCCTGGAGTTTGTCAGCTGCAAGTATCATTAGTTGTGCCCTAGGAGCAGACTGTAAGACAATAAATTATTTCACTGCGGAGGTGAGATGTCTGCAGGCCATTAATCAGAGGTAAAAGATTTTGGAGCAGGCTATGTAAGAACCAGAGCAGACAACCTTGCATTTTGGTAAGAGGAGGTGAAAACAATCAGATCAAGTGTCCCATTTTGTGGACTTTCAGCTGCTGGGGTAAAGGAAGATCTGTATCCTGTTATTGAGCCTAGAATTGTGGTAATTTGCATTTTAAATATAAAAAGTTCTATTCCTGAACATTTCAGTTCTGTGTCTTCTACTACAGTCCAAGCTGGAGACACCTTCATTTGTGTTTATTTGCTCATAAATGTTGACTATTTCTGACAGATACAAATATGGGTTTTCAGTGTTTTTAAGACAAAAAGTTATTTGAAAGCTGCTCAATCTGATTCTTATTCAGGTTTCTTATGTTTTAGCTGTACTTATAGAGTCTGAAAGGACCATATGTCAGGTTTTCTGAATTCTCAGTTTCTGGACTTAACTTTACCCAGGTGTTGGAGCTTTTCCATCTATTAATGAATTTATTTCCATCTATTTTATTTATTTATTTATTTATTTCCATCTAATTTATTTATTTCCATCTATTAATGTATTTATGGTGCTCACTTAATGCAGCAGTGAGAGCAGGCAGGCCAGTTCATGCAAGTGTTAGATACTTATAATTTAGAGAAGTTATAAAATCCTAGGTTTAGTTTGTACTGTA
The DNA here is from genome assembly GCF_000738735.6 of Corvus cornix cornix. Classification (NCBI taxonomy): domain Eukaryota; kingdom Metazoa; phylum Chordata; class Aves; order Passeriformes; family Corvidae; genus Corvus; species Corvus cornix. The sequence continues at coordinate 8,550,987 of NC_047057.1, read as the reverse complement.
GGGAACAGTACATAGGTCCTGGTTATCAGAATCAGGACCATAATAAATGGATTCCCCACTATAGTCTTTATTAAGTGTTTAAATTTATGTAAATATATATTCCACACCACTATTTGCTAAGAGGTGTATTTTGTACGTACATTGCACATATTTATGTGACTAAAAATTCTCAGATATGTCTCTAACTCATACACAGAGGGCAACACAAGGAAAAAACTGAAATAAATCTGGAAATCAAATAGATCTCAAATAAAGGTGTGACTTTTGTCTTAAAAAATGTTTCTGAAGCAAATGAATATATAAAATGGTCATAGATCCTGTTTACAATAGGAAATTCAGCTTACAAATAATTTCATCCTGTTTTTTTTTTTTCTGGTCCTTTGACCCTCCTGTGCCTCTTGCACAATTGTATCAGTTTGTGAATTCCTCACTTTGGTACCCCTAAGGAGCCCCACAAACTCCTGTTCCGACACAGCTGAGAATGCTACTCAAGGGAAGTAATGAGAAGCCAGGGGTAGTGTAGTTCGACAGCAAAAATTACTCAAGAATTGAAAATATGATTATGGAATGAAATGGGGTCAAAATTCAATTCTCATAAAAGTGGCACACTTGATAAATTATGCCTCTTTCTGATGTGTTGTGTGTTACAGCTGTCCTGGTCTGCAGTGTCAGGTAACAAATGTGTCACTATTTGTTCTTTCCAAGAGTAGGACATATGTTCCTTATTTGCTGAGCAGCAAAATCACATCTTCACCTTTATCTCAGGTATGTGCAAAGGAATTGAATTGTGCTTCAGGAACAAGAATTTGGAGAAAATATACAGTAAACAAATTGTCTCTGAATGTGTTTGTCCAGATCCCTTTTCTGTGTAGTTCTACAAATATTTAAATGCTTGTTGTTTTATTTTAACCTTGCAATCTAATTAAATACCAAATGATGTATGCATGCAACCTATTAGTATGCAGCAAAATTTAATAAAGATATCTTAGGCATATGAGGTAGCTTTCAGAATGCCCAATGAGTTTTTCCCAAACTGGTTCACAGTTTGTGTTTGTACATGACCCGACACATTGCTGTGTAGATCTAATCAACTGCTGATATTTCTCTTTTAATAATATTAACCATGCCAAGAGTGCTAATAGATCAGTTTCAAGTTCCTTAAGCTAAATCCCTGATCTGAAGAAGTATCTCGCCCTGCTAAGAAGAAAGTCTGTGGCTGGTTTCTGTGAAGTGCCTAGCATGGTGTTTGCTTCTAAGTGACACTTTTAAATACAGTAATTTTTTAAAAAATCTTCACTGCAGAAATAAGGGGAACTCAAAAGACTGCTGATACAAGAAAAAACACATTGAGATAGTGAGAGATTTGAGAACACAGTCATAGCAGAAAACTTCTAGTGTAAAATCCTAATTTTCTGGGAACAGAATACAGGTTTTCATTCAGAAAACCCAAATCATATACTAGTTTTGCAGGTAACTTGAAAATATTTTAAAATGATGACATAAACAAAAATGGTAGGACTAGGAAAATGTCAGGGTACTAATAGAAATAGCAGAAGTTGTCTACAGGCACACCACCATGTGAAGTAATTATCTGTTAATTCAGTAGTCCCTGGGAGTTAATATATATAATTACAACTTTTGTCTGTATTTTCATTAGAACTGGGCAATCTTGGACTCTGAAAGGTTCAGCTCATACCACCTGAAGCAGATTCCTATCATCTTTGTTATGAGCATGACCAGTATATGTGGCTTACACATACAGTAAGACTATGAATCATAGATTTACAGAATCATAGAATGGTCTGATGTGGAAAGGACCTGTAAAGACCATGGAGTTCATCTGCCCTACCAGGGGCAGGGACAGCTTTCACTAGATCAGGTTGCTCAAGGCCCTGTCCAAACTGACCTTAAGTACTTCCAGTGATAGGGAAACCATAACTTCTCTGGGCAACCTGTTCCAGTGTCTCAGAAAAAAAAAAAAATTCTTCCTTTTTTCAATCTAAATCTGCCCCCTTTCAGTTTATAATCATTATCCCTTGTCATGTTGCTACACACCCTAGTAAAACATCCTTCCCCATTGTTCTTATAAGCCCCCTTTTTATATTGACCAAAATACTGTCTCCCCAGAGCCTTCTCTTCTCCAGGCTGAACCCCAGCTCTCTCAGTCTCTCTGCAAATGAGAGGTGCTCTATCCCTCTGAGCATTTTTGTGCCCCTCTTCTCAACCTGCTCCAAAAGGTCTTTCCAGTGCTCGGGACCCCAGGGCTGGATGCAGTACCCCAGGTGGGGTCTCACAAGAGCAGAGCAGAAAGGGAGAATCACCTTGTACGACCTTCTGGCCATTCTTCTTGTGATGTAGGCCAGAATAGGGCTGGCTTTCTGAGCTGCAAGTCACCATTGCCAGGTCTCATTGAATATTTAATCTCCTGGTATCCCCAAGTATTTCTCTCAACCCAGTCATGCCCCAGACTGTCCAGATACAGGGGTTTGCCCTGACCCCAATGCAGGGCCTTGGACTTGACCTTCTTGAACAACATGAGTTTCTCATGGGCCCACTTCAGGTCCCTCTGGATGGCATCCCTGCCCTCGAGCAAATTAACTGCACCACTCAGTTTGGTGTCACTCACACGTTGAGGGTGCATTCACTCTCACTGTCTGTCATTAATAAAGATATTGAAAGGTCCTGGTCCCCTGAGGGAGGCCATTTTTTACTGATCTGCATTTGGACACTGAGCCATTGACTGCAACTCTTTGGATGCAACCATCCATCTAGTTCCTTCAGGAACTTTCCCAGGAGAAGAGGGTGTGTGTGTGTGGTAGGGGTTTACAACTGAGTGATTTGTTCAGGGGATGGCCATTGGCATGATAAAAAGCACCATCCCGCCTTGCAGGATCTATCTCTTACTGGCCGCAAAGGCCAGCTTGTAACCTCTGGTAGTGATTGTTCATCCCATCTGTCTTATGCAGACCAGAGTCTTGCCATTACACACCCAAAAACTCACCTTCTCCCCCTCAGGGGTTGTAAACCTGGCCTCTGCAAAGCACCCTGTGATTGTTTTGAGTCATTAACATTTCAGTCTCTCACAATAACCAGCTCTTGCTGAAAGAAACAAAACAGTTTGTCTCCAAAGAGACTATGAAGAAACTTCTTTAATTCTATTGCAAGGTATCTACTGCTTTGAAATTTATCAGGTTGGTTTTACTTAATTCAGGTAAAAGTCTTGTCTGTATTAAAGAAAGGTACACCATCTGTGCTGCATAAATCACTGCCTTGACTATGCCCTTAATTATTCAGACCTTGGTCTCTTTGCCTGCCTAGACCTTGTGTGAGGGAACAGCCTTTGTTATGCTGATGACAGGAAGGTTCAGTTTCAGGTAAAAAGAGATTTCCCACAGCATGGCTTTTGTTTACAGCTACAAAAATAGACTAATTGCTTCATTTGATACATTGCTTTAATGTGGCTTAAACCCACCAATTCTTATGTAGAAGATAGACTGAATATGAGACAAGAAAGAGATCAGTCTCTTTTCCATCTCTCCTTCTTTTTATGTCTTTTATAGCCTTATGTCCAGTGAAACGGAAGGAAACTCACTTCCCCTATAGCCTGAAAAGAATGGGAACTAACATGATTATTCTGCAGCCTTTGAAAGTGTAGCCCATGTTCATATTCAGCTGCCACCAAGCTAATAGATTGATATATTCTCTTTTCCTGTGGCCTTTGTGTAATTGCATTCTTGATGGCCCTCTCTGCAGTTGGTTTGCAACTGAAAGCTCTTTGGAGCATATGGCATCTGCTGACTAAAGTTGGCATTCACTTAATTTTAGTTTTGTGGATCCAGCTTTCCAAGAGGGAAAATTCAAAGTACATGTGTTGCTAACAATTATTTCCTTTTTCTGCCTCCTTCCCGTGCATTGCATAGCATCAAATGCAATAAAGTGCAAGTAGTCAACTGTGAATGAGAAAGACTCCCCACACACCAGTCACCCCACAGCATCCTTTGCTCCTGCCATATGGTTTTGCAATGTCCCCCAGAAGACTTCACAATCCATGTGCTGTCTAATGCCTGGATCAGACCAGAGCTGCACATGAACACTCTGAAAACAGTAGCAAGAATCATCTGTTTGGGGACGTGCTCCCTGGCACAAGCTGTGACGTGGCAATCCTCTCGGCAGCTTCAGCTCTACTGACAGCTATAGAAGAGGATGGAGGGGGCTTCAGTGGATACTGACCCTATATTCACCACCAGAAAGGCCACTCTTGCAACTCCTTTTCCTCCATGGTTTCCCAATTTTTGCATTTTAAGTGCTTTGAAAAGGATGGATGGGAAGGAAAACCATTTTTTTTTTTTTTTTTAATCAACGAAAACATGTTTCTGCCTTTCTGGAGCATATTCTCTTTGAAATTAAAAATTTCTCCACATTTCATAATCTACCCAGGAACAGGAACTATGATAAAAAATCACAACTCAAGCTCTTCTATAAAAGCTTCTGTGGGTGAGCACTTCTTATATTATAGACACTAACCCCATACCAATATAAATAACTCGCAGCCAAATATTCATCTGCCAGCTCACAATTCCCTGTGCCAAGTGCAACATTTAATGAAATTCAGAAAACAATGCCATGAAATTGTGGAAAACAGTCAAAAAGCCAGAGCACAGAACAGACAGGGTAATGTTCTAGGCTGGGAGACTCATCATTTTATATACTGGAGGTTAAATAGTTTTTTTTTCATGCGTGCACTCTTAAAAGGTCAGTGCACATTAAAAAAAAATACTATAGTTTTCAGATGATTAAAAAAATCCCATCTCTAGTCTTTTCCAAGATGATTAAAAGGCAGAAAGGTAGAAAGGCAGGTACTATTTGAAAGTTATATTTCAGGTTTATGAATATCTTCTTTTTTTCACAGAAATGTGGTATAAAAGTGTGTTAAAACTTAATTCCCCGGATTATAAGCAAATCCAAATAAAAAAATGGTTTCTTAAAATTAATCTCTGATGAAACATGACCTATGAGAGGTGAGAGTCCATTAAGAAAAAAAAAAATCCCTCTGAACAAAACCATTCCCCAATATACATTTTCTTGTTGAATGCTGTCAACGTCACCCTCCCCAGTGACTTTGTTTATTAGTTCTCTAAGGCAAAATTGCTGAGAAGTAGTTACCATATTTTCATATATATTGACAGCTCTGATATTTTGGAGTATTTATTTTGTGACAAAAATCAGCTTGAAATATTTTTTCTGATTACCTGAAAGCATCATGGTGGAGTTAATCTGATGAATCCTCTCATGCTAATGAACACATCTTAAAAGGATAGATTGCAGTCTAAAAATGTATGTTTCTTTTCACCAATGATTAGAATGGAAAAAAAAAGAAAAAAACCACAAAACCCCAAACATACAATCAAAATCTAATGCCTTCCCCTTCTCCCCCCCACCAAAAAAAAAAAAAAAAAAAATCAAAGAACCCTGAACAACTCTAGCTCTTGTGCTTTAAATACTAACATGGACTGTACTCTGGACTCAGTGTGACAAGAACATGGATGGACATCACTGTAAAAAGGATTTATAACCTAACTAACCTGTGATTTTTCACTCTGACCCTCTTCTAGAATCTTTCACTCTATAACAGGAATGACTGAGGAGATTGTATTACCAGACTATAGTACCAGAAACCAAAGCTGCCTGCCTGAAAGTAATATTGATTAGTACAAATATTCCCTTACTCTCTGCTTTTGGAGCACCAGCTGGGGTCCCCCTGACGATTTGACTTGCCTGCTCACCTGGCACTGCTCTGCATTGCTGCAGCATGACACTGCACTGTGACATGGGGAGCTTTGGCCACAGGCCTTTTCTGCTAATGTAAAAAAGAGATTAAAGGATGCAAAAATTTATTTTCATCCCTCTGGTGGCTGCTGTGAAGTCAATTTCAAACATAAAAAGCACTATCAAATGTTAATTTTTTTAATGATTGAAAAGTAGTATTGTATCAAGTAAATGTTTAAGGAGAAGAAAATATAGTAAATTAAATACTAATGATCTGTATGCTTGAGTTAAGGCCACAGTTGGAATATTTCCATTACCTTGATTATGACACAGTCCACAATGCATTCTTCAAGTTCTGATTAATAGCACTTTTCAATACACCTAGCAAATTAAAATGCAGAAGATGCTCATGGTGCATTAATCATGCCCAATGGTCTGCAAATTTCATCTCTTATTATTGGTAAAGGGAGAAGACAGCGAATTACAGCGGTTGTGGTTTATGATGATGATGATGATTATTGATGTTATTATGTGCCTTCATGGACATGCTAGAAGTCCAAGTTGAGGGGACTTGGCAAATGTGATTCTTCAGAGTGAGAAAAAGTCATTATGAGCTATCTGTATGTATGTTGGAAATGCTGAAACTCAAATTGACTACAGATATTTTGAGAGTTCATACCCGTGCTCTCTGTGGCTTCTGTTCCAGAGTGCAAGGTGCTGCAATCTTCCAAGAGCATCTCGCTAGCGAAGCCACTCAGCAGGATCAGCTACCTACGCTCACACCCGCGTGCACGCACAAACACACGGATAGCTTCAGGAATATGGGTAGACAGCAAAGAGGCAGGGAGAATCTTTGCATAGAGTTCCATGGGAGCAGTTTATTGCTTCCACACCCTGAAGGATTCCAGAAGCAAAGACAGAGAACAATGGAGAGCCCAGGTTTAAATACGGGAGTGGGTGAGTGCCAGGGACCAATGATCTGAGGGCACGAGGGCGGTACAAAGGCGGGACTAGGGGATGGGAGCCAATGGGGAAGGTCTGGGGGAGTGGCGAGGGGCAAAGGCCAATGGGGGAAACTGGAGTGGGGAACTTTCTGGCATATGAAACACGTAAGGTAGCAAGGGGGCTGGGCGGTCAACAGCCAGCCAGGAACACAGAACTGGGGTACGTTACCATAACTGAACAAAGCATTCTGGGAGAGGCTTCTCTTCTCACCCTAACCTCGGAGAATTCTCTGGTACTAGGGACTGTCTTACCCAAGAACTCTCTTTGTTCCTTGTACCCCTGTCTCACTGGCCACCACAGCACACAAGCAAAGTAAAGCAAGGAATTAATTCACTACTTCCCATGGGCAGGCAGATTTTCAGCCGCCTCCAGGAGAGCAGGGCCCTGTCAGACGTAACAGTGACTTGGGAAGACAAACACCATCAGTCCAAATATCCCCCCCAACCTCCTTCTTCCCTCAGTTTAGATACTGACCATGATGTCTGGAATATTTATTTGGGTCACCTATCCCAGCTGTATCTCCTTCCAACCTCCCATGCATCCCCAGCTCCCTCACCCATGTGGCAGTATGAAAAGCAAAGAAAGGCCTTTGTTCTGTGTAAGCCCTGCTCAGCAATTAAAAAAAAAAAAAAAACAAACCTCTCTGTTTTATCGACCCTATGTTCAGCAAAAATACAAAACATTTCCCCACAGTAGCCACCGTGAAGAGAATTAACTCTACACCAGCCAAAACCAGCATACCCTCAAAATTTAATAGAAAATAAAAGAACAAGGGAAACTATATAACTATGTAAATTATGTTGATTCAAGCAGTTCTTCAAATATGTCTATTACCTGTGCTATTCAGGTACCTGAATAATTCCCGTTCAGGGCAATTATTTTTCTCGCTTGCCTACAGAAAGTGATCGGTTTTATGCTACAGAAAAGAGGTGTATAGCCTAAAAGCTTATTCTGAGATATAAAAGCCAGGAATTTCACAGCAGGTTAACACTCTCCTGCCCTGATGTCCCAAAAGAATCTGAGAGCACAGTAGTTTGCACAAGGTGACAGTAATCTCACCAACAACAAAAGAGCAAGAGCAAAGCAAAGGAAGTGTTTAGTCCAAGTGGTCTGGCTTTTCCTTCATCACGAAACAGGGTGGAGTCCAAAGTTTTATCCAAATTGTGGTTTCTCAGTGGATTTCCATCAGTTAGAATGTTCTGGGCTTAAGTGACCGTGTTCCACTCTGAAAATACATTCATCCACCAGATAGACTAAATCTACTCGTTACCCTGTGCCACATTTCCCATTTGGCAACTCTATACAAACATCTTTCTGTCCTTATCTGTGGTCTCTGCTCATGAAATTCATGGTGAAGGACATCTGTAGTTAACAATGTGTGACTAGTGAGCTGCAGATAATCATACTGTCTGGGGAAAATAAATTATAAGAAATAATATAGATTATTTCAGCCAAATATGGTTCTTAATTATATTTATAATTTGACCACTTCATGCACATACGAAATACATCAAACTCATAATGAAAAGAAGCAGACAATGCCCCCCAAATATACAAAGAAGCATTTTAAATAACATTGTGTTAAATGCACATTTGTGCATATCCTTCCAAAATACATTGTCACTCTTTCTCTTCTTCCGTAGATGTCAGAGCACTCTTTGAACAAGACCTTTTAGTTCTGAATTCTCACAGGCATTGCAGCCATGAAAGGAGCAAGGTGTAAGAAAAAAGTTAAATTTTAAAAGTCAAATAAAAAGATAATGCAAATCTCCACGTGTAAACACTAAAAGGATGGGTAGCTAAAAATACACACTCTCATATTAGATCAAGAATCCTGATTTCCATATCACATGATTTCCACTTGAAATCTCAGAGAATGAGACACAAAGTTCCATGAGGCTGAGATGCTATAATTCCTTTCTAATAGTTCATTAATGATACATTTAGCACTACATACTTGCAAATGAATCAAAAAGTAAAAAATAACTCCCATTGCTCTTTAAAAGAAGGGGATTCCATAATTCATCAGAAAAGTATTTTAGTAGTGTTTTAAAAGCTTTCCACCAACGATGTCAGTGAAGTTTGTATAGGGGATTAAGTATAGATCAGGGATGCTTGTTCTGTGTGTGCTCTCTGCCACAACCTCCAGTGCTGGCGCTTTCCATACAGCTGTAAACAAATAGGAGATCCTAAATGTAACTAAGTTCCATTAAACTGTTATAGAAACATGAATTTATCCAGTCTCCTCTCTCAGATCAAAGCTAGAAACTGCATGAATTCATGCAAGAATGCGGTCCAGGCTCATCTCTTAGAGAGGTATTGTAGCTAAACGAAGTGCAAACCCTCAGATACACTGATTCCCTTAACAGGCTGATGGAGATTCATCTGCTGCTATACCCACACCAGGTGAAACCCTGTTTTCCTCACACTGTGGTTGCTGACAGGGTGCCATGTGCTCCTTCCAAACACCAGTTTGGACAGGACAGTCTCTGCTCCGAGAGGAGCACAGCAAAGCTCACTGGTCCTGCCAGCTGCTGTGAGTTCCTGTCACAGCCTGTTTGGGAAACACTGGATTAGCACTGATTGCTGCATTTGGTAACACAGCAAACCACAAATCTCTGTTACCCAGACTGTTAATTCCCACTCTTCCCTGATTAGAAGTTGAAGCTCAACATGAAACTCTTTGTAGCTGATGAATCCCTTGTATATTTTCTTCATGACACAAAAATCTGGATCAGTTTGGCTATTTCCCCTAGTGGCATAATGTTCTTATTTTAGGAATTAACTCATTTGTAACTAACTTGTGTTTACATTTAACTTGTGTTTATGTTTACTTTGTGTTTAACTTCCCTATCTTTAATTTTTTTACTATTCAATTTTAAGAAATCAAAAATCCAATTTATATTGTAATATTAAATTTCTCAGGTATTGAAATGCTTGTTTTGCTGCATTTTCTGCATCTGGTTTCTTAAAGCAAGCTTTACTTAAAGAGATATATATATATATATATATATATATATACACACTTTTTTTTTTTTTTGAAGTAAGTCTTGAAAGACCTAGATTGTAAGCGACTTAGTTCTTTTGATCTCTTTTCCTGGTATCAGTCACAAGAGGAGCAAAGCAGCCCTTTCAAACAGAGATCTCACATCAGAAAAAGATTTATGTGGACCAGATCCTGAAACTATAGAAACACAGCTGCATAATGCTGTTTTTGTTTTTAATCTACATCCTAACTTTTTATGACTGCATTTTACCCCAAAAGCACATTAACATCATAAAACATCACTTATTTTAAATGCTGCCTTTCCAGTATAAATTACTTCCAACATTGCCTACTAAATATGTGGGTTTAGCACATGGAGACTAAAAGTGTGTGCTGAAAGCAAACCAGCTATGGATCTCGGTAATACTTCTTTGCTTACATTTCTTCAGAAAAGTAATTTAAATATCGAGTTTCCCTTTCTTTTGCCACAAGAGGGCGATCCCTTAATTCGTGTCACCATGAAGGCAACGTACAGACGCAAGATGGACTCGTTTTCTATCTAAACCATTATTTCAGCTTCTTGTATAGGTAAATTGATGAATCTCATTCTGTCTGTGTTCTCAGCATGCATGTGACTTACATGAAGTTACTAGGCAATATTATTTAGCTGTGGGAGCACACTGCTCTTCATAAATGACTGATACTGAAAAGAGGGTGGGAAGTAAATAGGATTTCCCTTCATTATCTTTAGAAATAGCAGTACACTGTATTAACACAACTCATTAATCTCAGTGATAAACTCAGAAAGGTCACAATCAAAAGGAATAAGTTCTTAAGACGTGCTGCTTTCAGAAGCATGAGAAATTTGTGAAACAAAGAAAAGATGTGTTATACTTTTCATCCACTTGTGAATGCTTTAGCTATTTGAATTTGTTAAATATGCCATCATGTGCAACAAGATACAGTGCAAGCACGATCCACACAGGAAACTGATTTAAGCACTCAAAGTCTGAAGATTGTCACATCCTCCCTAATGCAAAGCTCTGATTGCATTGACTTACTTAGAACCAGATAGTTGGGAAGATTTTGTTTAAAATGCTTCTGAACAGTCATCATGAGTGTACAATATAACTTACCATAGCATTTTTGTTTTCAGTCCCACTATTTTACATATATAAACCTGTGAAATTTACTCAAACCAAGACTGATTTCTCCCTTGTAAGTCCAAATAAAATTTTGCTCAGAAACAGTGGATGGGTTTTGTCCATCAAGAGTCAGCTATGTTCCTGGGCAACCGGTAATGCTCTGGCCTGATCCTTGCTTTCTTCTCCTGTGGGTTGGCATATTTCCACTTGGATGGAGACATTTTCAGCTTTTTTCTCTTCTTATCTGTACACCACACTTTTTCACAGTATTCTTCCACCCTCTGGAAGTTGCTGTAACCTATCAGTTGAAGAAATTCCTTATACCATGGCTTTGAAGCCTGAGGTATACTGCTCTGCATTGGGCATGGCATTTTGTGAGGGATCTCCTCCTCATAGTCTTTATTGAACATTTCATCTACACGTTCCTCCTCAACTATTTCCAGGTTGATTTTCCTGACAGTGTGAACAATGCTGTGTTCCACTGTCTGACAAAAATAAGTCCCTGCATCCAGCCGATGCAGCTTCAGGAATAAAAGGCCAAGGTCCATTTTTATTATTCTATCATCGGTCTTCACCTGAAAAAAAAAAAAAGCTGTTATAGAGCACAGGCCTTTGCTATTATATTAAACCAGTGCTATTATTTCTGAACTGTACTTTCATGACCATAGTATTAAATTTTGAGAGGAAGATTAGAGATCCACAAATTTTTAATTCACAGGGATTTTTTAATGACAAAAATATTTACTTGAAGTAAAGAAAAGATTGAGCTGTAAATGGAGAACCTTCTAAAGAATCTGGGAAGCATGGAAGAACATATAGTGGAGCAGACAGTTTCCTGTTTTAATTGCAGAGGAAAATAAGTGAGAAACATGCAAATAATCTACTGGATGGAAAACAATAGGGCATTTGCCAGCTGACCTGTGGTAAGGATTCCTGTGAATTCTCTTGTAGACTGGTATGCTTTTGAGGACACATTAATAGGTATTTGTATATCTAACTGCAGGATCGTTATGATCTTAAGGCCTCAGTTCTGTGTCTGGTGTTTGAGTTCCTCCTACAGCTCCCAAAGGCTGCGTTACTGACTACAAGACATTCACAGATGCTGGCAAGCAGGGAGCTCTGAGCTGTCTAATCCAGCAGCAGGAGTGGCCACAAAAATGGTATCCTCAGCTTTTCATTTACCAAAAAGGTGATGAATTTAAGCAGAAGTACTGGGTGATGAAGGGATCGAAAGCAGCCCTGAAGAGAAGCACTTGGGGGTACTGAGGGACGAGAAACTGGATGAGAGCTGGCCACACCCACTTGAAGAAAGCCAAGTGTATGTTGTGCTGTATAACAAGAAGTGTGGCCAACAGGTCAAGGGAAGGATTTGTCCCCTTCTACTCTGCTCTGGTAAGACCCCACCTGGGGTGCTGCATCTGGCTCTGGGATCCTCAGTGCAAGGCAGAAATGGACCTGTTAGGCTGGGGCTGAAGGAGGGTCACAAAAATGAAGACAGGAATGGGGCACCTCTCCTGTGAAGAAAGAGAGAGCTGGGAGTGCTCAGCCTACAGGACAGGAGGTTCCAGGCAGACCTTATTGTGACCTTTTGATACTTAAAGAGGGGTTATAAGAAAGATGGTAACTTTTGTACCAGCCCCTGTAGTGACATATCTACACTGTAGTGGTATCTACATTGATGTGTATCAGAGAGGTATTGAGGAATAAATATCATATCACCTATGAAGGACTTTCATAATGGCAAAATACATGTAAAAAAGGCAGAGAATCCACCAATATTCATTTGCAAAAGATTCTATAATGTAATGGACAAGGCTGAAAGAATGAATAGATGTTAAGCTGGACTAACACTAGAAATAATATGTACACATTTCACCCCTGAAAAAGCATACCAAGAGAAGTGATGGATTTTCTTAAATAAGCTTCACTACATTTCTAACATCTGCATTCAAGATGCTGAATGCAAACACCAGGTGAAATTCTCAGGTCTATTAACTCAAGAGACCAGATGAACATAGTGATTTTCCCTGACACACATATACATTTCAGCAACTGATGACAGGAATTCAGTGAAGATGTAATGTTCCTAACAACAGGCTCTTTTATTGGAAAAAGTTAGTCTATAAGAACATTTACCTCTTCCTTCTTAGTTTCATGTGCTCGCTGGACAAACCAGATTACTTTTGCTTGTAAGGTCCGAGGGGTGCACTCCAGAAGGGTGCTGTTGTACTCTATTCCATAAACAAGTCTCTCCTCAGTCTTCTCCAAGACTTCACCTGGAAGGGAAATAAATGTTTCAAAAATGTGTTACTGCAAGTACTTGTTACACTCCATACTTCATTTACTTTTAAGAGTGAAGCTTAATTCAGATCCAACCATATAGTGACTGAAAAGTAATGTCTAATGGAGGTCTGACCTGCTAAATGAATTTTCCCATCATCCCAGACTTTTACAGTATTTGAACAAATTGTGCTGTGACTCACCTAAGATTATACACAGAAAAACAGATCTCAGCCTTTCACACTGGTAATTTCTTGTGCCTGGTTCTTATGAATAGTTAATTTCATTTTCACTCAGTGAAACAGGAGGATTCAAAACATGTTTAAATACAATAAATAATTCAATTCTTTTAGGGATAATGACAGCACATAACCTTTTGCAGAATAAAATTATAAATACTTTAACCAATATTATATACATCCATGCTATACATGTGTAAACTGAATGTATAGTTTGGGCCCAAGGGTGCTAATAAAAACAAAGTGAATGAATTTAATCAAAATTTAATTCTGGTTTTCAATCCAAAAAAAAAACACCTAGAGGAGGATAAACTAGTTGTTACACTGGATAAAAGCAATTGCCTCATTAATGAAATCATCTTATTCCATAATAGTGAGAAAGGTTCTTGAGACCACATAGCTTTATACCTTAAAAAATACACTATTTTATATATTGTGATTTCTCTCTTGTATTTCAAACTTGTGGAAGAATTAGCACTTAATATTGGAATATACTTTACCAAAATGTACTATATTCTCCAAAGGACTTCAATTTTAATGAAGCTTTCTCTTGTAAATATATATATATATATATATATATATATATATATATATAATATTTAAAATAGTGTTTCTCTGGCTATCTTTCTTGAAGAACCTTTTTTGTTTCATTTTTTTCTCCTACAAATGTATTGTGTGTTATCCTGCAAAATACTGAGGATTTCCAGGCAACTGTTTTCTTTCTGTTTTGCTATTCCCAATACCCATGTTTGAAATCCTCACTTTCTAAGGCTTGAACAACAGCATTAGACACAGTACTCTATCTTTTTTTTTAAGAGAAAACTTGATAATGATCATAAATACACATTTTTGTTCTGGCATGTCACTGGCCCTTCCTGTGCTTCAATTCTGTCAAAGTGTCCTGGTTATTTAATGCACATTTCAGGATGCAGCTCCGTTGTTTCTTATTCCTGCCCCATCTTTCTGCTTTTCTTTCCGTTGGAACCCATTGAGATGCATTATCCACGATTTTGGTCTGAATGTCAGTACTGCAGGACCACATGAACATTTTGGGATGCTCCTGACCTACCACTGAGACAGTCACTCTTAGACCTGGATGTCAGGGGCTCGTCCCCACAGCCCTTATAACACTACAGGAACATGCCAGTGAAAAGAGGCGAGTGAGATCATGGTCTGGCTCATGCTGTTGGCAAACTCTGTGGTGGCTGTTCCAGGCATTTACAAGCAATTTGTAGGTGTGTGAGTAGATTACCAGTGAACTGCTGGCCAAAGCACTGCTGCGCTGCATTTCCGTGCCGAACATCTTGTCTGCGGAAACGTCTGGAGGGGAAAAAGGGGAAGTATTTGAGAGAACATGTTAGCTTACATGTTGTTGGGTTTATGCTAAATTGGCATTCATTAAAAACTTAAGGAGTTAAATCTTGATTGCTAACAATTTACCATTGTTGTGAGAAGTACTCGTTTATAAATCAGTATTTATAAACCTACTGGGTGACAGGTGTACAGTTATCTGGAGAAGAGGCACAATTATGTTTCCATTTTATATATAACTACACTGATGTTATAAATACTAAAACAAGATCTTTTGAACCAACTAGGTAACATTCAGTCAAAGGGACCTTTAGTCTCTCTTTGGGTTCTCTCTCTCTCTCGCTCCAGAAAAGAAGGAAATTTTCCTTTTTTAATTTAGAACAATTTCCCATTTGTGTGAATAGTACTTCTTTTATCCCTCACTCTCATGTCGTTTTTTTCACTTGGGAATCTCAAAGCACAGAGGAAATACTTTCTTTTATTTCACCTTTGTAGCAGACAGTTACTGAGCTTGTTTTGCTCAACAGGGAAACAGACACATTCATGAATGCCCATGCCTAGAAAATGAACTGGTGGCAGAACTGTGGTCAGAACATGGGAGCCCTGTTTTTGACCTGGAACTAATGTCTGTGCTTTTGAAAGAAAATAAGGTTTGGGGGTTTTATATGCATTTACAGAAAAAAAAAATGAAAACCATGATTATGTGGTGCATTCCCAGAAGAATTGTGCTTTTATATCGCATTTTTTCTTTGAGTGTCCTGATAAATAAAATTGTTTACTTGGGAAATAAAAGAGTCTATTGGAAGGCTGTGTCTTGCTAGATTAGTATGTCCAACAACCTCAAATTTAGTTTCTCTAAGCATGAAGAGTAATTCTACACAGTATTGCCAAGGCCAATATAACAGATTAACAGAAGAAATATGCAGTGCAGCAAATCTTTCATGGTAGGTATGTGTACAGTATAAATTATTTATGTTAGAAACAAGCAAAGCCAAAGAGTTCTGTTACTCTTTACTTTTACTACTGAAATAATGTTATTCTACAGTTCCATGTGAACCCAAAAGATAAAATTTTAACTTGGCACAAATCAATTTACTGAAACTATGCATATTTACACCATCTAAAGGCCTTGTCCATTGATGTTACTCATTTCATTTCTAACCTGGCAGTAGACAGTGATTATTTTCTGAGTTGTGTTATCCATATGGACTCCTGAGCCAATGCTCTTGGTGGACCAAGATCACAGCTTTAACCTCCACTGATATTCAGTGAAGAACCAGTGGTTTTTACACTGTTGTTCCAGGGAAATCTGGAAATTCCGTGAGGAGTGCATTGGGATTTTAGGGAGCAATGCTAACAATACTTGCATCCTATTAAAGAAAAACAGAGATTCTGATGTAGCAACTGGGCCTTATTCTGCCCTGGGAGCTCTCTTTGCAATGTGTAGTGTCAGTGCTGATAAATGCTGTCACCAGGTTTGCAGGTCTGTGTATGTAGATTACTCAGAAGAGACATCCTCCTACACAAATATACATAAACACTATAGGATATGCATTAGCCTTTAAAAAAACAAACAAGACAGCCCTGCTTCTGTCAGGTCCAACAGCCCTATCTAGCAGGAACAGGACAGGTAGTAGGCAGGTTCTATTTATTTATCAGTTCCTTAAGATAATTGTAAAGCTAAAAAAATCCTAGTTCTGTAAGACAGGGTTATTTCTCCAGTTTTCAGAATCATTAAAGAAAAAGAAACGTTTGTTTTATGGAATTTAACTGCTGTGACTGTGAAGACTGGGGAAGTTACCAGTTACCAGTGCCTTCACTTGTTATTTTCTTGAATAGAAGGAAAGAATGGGGAGAGGTTCTGAAAGAGAAGGAGATGCTGGAGATAAACTCATTTCACAAATACTGACAGAAGCCTGATTTTTTTTTAATTTTTTCTTAGAAATTATTTTACTCAGAATTCTGTGAATAATAGAGTATCAGACTGAGATAATTACAGAACAATTTTTAGTGATTAATAAATGTACTGAATGTACGGAAGTATCTTTTGCAATCTATAATTTCATTAATTTAGATTCCAGCCCTTAACCCTGTGCTTTCAGGAAGATAAGTAAAAATGATCTGCAAGATAGAAATACAGTCATCACCATCGTCATCATCGTCATCATCACCATAATTTTCATTTTTCTTTATAATTTCCCAGGAATGTATGAGGCAAAATCAAAATGTCTAGGGAAATAAAGGCACCGCTGTGCTTTGCATAAATGTATCAGTAGACTGCATGCTTGCTGGTGGAGTGGGTGATGGGGAAGGAAGCCAGAGAGGGAGAGGAGGCAGGGGAGTGACTGTCAGCTTCTAAAAATTAGCTAAAGAATCACACTAGACCTACCCAAGCTCAAAGACATTTTAAAATTACTTCAGACCTTTTTCAGCCTGCATGGTGAGCTGGCACAGCAAAGAATCTCACCTTTAGAATTTAGTGCTTGTTCAGATAAAAATTTAATCTGCCTAAATCAGGTTGTAGAACTAATAGTGAACTAACTCATTTAAGTCCTGGATCTCTGCTTTCTCAAGTGCACTTCATGAAATTTGAATGCAATAGAAATCCCTTCTGCCATCTGAGGTATTTGCAATATGCAGGAGCCATACACCTGTAATTACCACGGAACTGTGGTGTGCTGTGCTGCCAGCATCAAGATATGGGATTTTGAGCTCAGTTTTTATTTTTCCTTAATTAAATCCTACATTTAATTAGTTATCCAGGTTATGCATGTACAAGGAATTATAGACTTTCAGAATTTAAAAAATTATTACCAGATGCCAAGCAGAGGGTTTTTGTATTTATGCTTCACTTCTCTCTAAATCCGTTACATGCCTTAGTTTACAGATTTCTCTTTAATGTTTCTCTAAACACTTGTTATACCCTGGAGGCATCAGGATCTAAAGCAGACAGCATTTGGATCAAAGTGGGGAGGACACGTTGTACATCCCTGCCCCAATTCAACTCTTTACCAGTAGGACTGGAACTAAAAAGAGAGCTTTGAACAGTGCCCTTACTCACTAGCAGTACTGGTCTTACAAATCCAAAGTCCACCTGAACTTACAGCATGAGGGCCACATTTGAGCAGACAGAAGTGGTATTAAGGCCAGCTCAAGTGTGTTGCAATGTAAGGCACAACTCCATTACTTCAGTGAAGGGAGGGATATCAGGAACAGGAGAAACAAGTGTTCTTCAATGCCCCTTACACTCACATTACTTTATATCACCATGTACAGCTCTAGCAGAAATCTGGAGCCCTGAGACAAGGCCAGACTAAGATATGAATGTTCTGGGATGTGGCATTAATTCTGTCTGGAGCCCAAGGAAGCCATGGCAGGGTTATCAACTACTCAGTGCCACTTGGTATCAGAAAACTCCACGCTGTCTACTGGGACCTGACTTTTCCCGTAGTACTCTTCACGTGGTACGTGACGAGAAAACAACCTAAAACAACTTCTATACACGTCCCTAGTACCTGTCCCTCTCCTGTCCCTGCCACACAGTTAGTGTAAGGTCTTAAATTTAAAATGTTCTGAGCTTCAGCTGTGACCTAAAGTGAACAAGGCGAATGCCATTCATGCCTTTCAACACTTGCTGGCTGTTCCCCAAACTTCTATATGTAAAACAAGTTTTGCAGACTTTGAGAACATTCAATTGAGTGCAAATCCCTTCTCCAGTGCTACAGTGCTTATCTTAAGAGAAGGAAGGAGATAACAGCAGTATTTTCTTCTTTTAGAGGCTGACCTGCTGAATGTTGGGGAGGTAAGGCATAGGAAGGTGCCTGGGGTGCTGCCCATATCACTCCACCCTGGATAAATGTGTTTTCAGGGAACTTAAAGGCTGCTACTCTGGAAATTGTCTTAGTTGAGAAACATGTACAACAAAGTTCAGTGAGTTTCTCTTCTCTTTTCTTAGACAGCAAGTAGCCTGCACAACATAAATGGTGATACTGCTAGCAAGTTAAAGGCTGTTGGGAAATTTTTAACCTCCCCTTCCTTTCCAAATGCCTTTTACATCATTAGATGAGTAACCCATATGCTTTATCATTATGATAATCCAATTTCTACTTCTACTGTAGGACATTCATCTCCCTGGCCCACTATATAGCTGCTCATCTTTCTTAATCTGGGCCCTGAAAATTTTAACCAGACTCATCTCACCCTGAGCAGTCAACCAGAGCCCACTGCTTCCCTTCAGGTCTATTCACAAAAGGCACAAGAAAATTTTGCAATCCTGCTTGCAAAAGCAGTTCAGGTTTCCTGCTTGGTTTAACCTGTGCCTTAGTGCAGTAAATCCAAGAGATTCTTAATTATGCTGAGTCACAGACTCTGTTTCTCATTTGTATTTTTAAATGTGCCTTATCCAAAAAGTGATGTTACCAAAGGTAACATGACTGTATTAATTATCTTTTATAAAACTCTATGGAAATGTCTGTTATGCCTGAAAATAGTCCGCCTGCATTTGTTTGAGTGCATCCAGGTTCATGGAAAGATAAGATGTGCAGGATGAAAAATAAATAAATACAAAGCCCCACCTTCCTGATTTTCTTTAGGAAACAATAATACATTTGGGATAATATGACTTGGTTGGGACTGAACCACCTCCACCAGTTTTGAAAACTCTCTCTGGAATTTATCAAATTTATTCTTGTAGTCCTTTCAGGTCTAATATAAATAGGCATGTATTTTTAGAACCAGTTATTGCAAAAAAAGGCACAGAAAGATTTTCAATTGCACATTAGCAAAATTTTGCTGACTCAGGTAAGAAATTGCTCTCTCTAGGTGGCAAAGGTGACTAATTTTATGAAAAGGTCTGGATTAAAACACACATGTTCTAGATACTTGATCTGTGTAGCTGAATTGCAGAACCTGGATTTGAGAGGGAAGGGAGGACAACAGGTCCCAGGGAAATCATTGAATGAAAGTGTAAAGGTCAAGAACCACCCAGTGAAGGGTGGTACCAAGAAAGAGTCTCCAAAAGGAAGAATTAAAGCACCCAAATCAGGTTTCTGATTTGAACTGGCCTCTAGAGTAACTTGCCTTTCCATGCACTGCAGAAAACCTAAACCAAACCTTAGCTTTTGCAGAAATTCTGATTTGATTTTGGCTGGTAAAGGTATATTACTATTAACAAAGATTCTTTGCTTTTTTTTAGAAATTCTGTTGTATATGTTATTGCAGTCTAGTATCCTTGCTGTGTAATACTACCAAACTAGGTCTCTGATGTTCAAAGACTTGAAAAGATTCTTAAGGAAATTAAGGTTTACAGTGTAATACAAATAATTAGAAAATGACTTAGCTTTAGTCATAAATATATTCCTGGTACAGCATTTTATGCCATCCTGTGAGTTTGGTTCCTTGCAATCCCCTAAGGTTATGCTGATAAATTAGCAGCTGACATCTCACTGTTTGGTTATGTCTGAGGGGGAGATACGAAGTTGCAGAATACTTTGTGTTGCAGTAGAAACTGTAGATGCAGACATTTTGCAAAAAGCGTATCAGAAAAAGCACCAGCTCTCACCTCTTTGCCTGCACTCCTGTGGGGTAGTATCGCGAGCAGGAGATCCCATCCCAGGCGCAGTAGGGATCCCGAGCGAGGCAGCAGTCGGCGCAGGCTGTGCCGTACATGTCACACTGGTGGAACTTCACTTGAGCTATGACTGACTCGGATCCCACGTAGAGCTGTTGCTGCAAGAAATACACCACATAGGATTGCTAGAATGTCCACTGAAACTTCTCTTCCCAATGCAGTTATTAATTAATCGTTGCTTGCTGGTTGCGCATCCAACCTGTGACCTGAGGGAGGCAGAGTTACTCTGTAGGAAAATACCTGATTACAGATTAAGCTCTCCTACTGAAGGACAGGGAAACAGAAAGAAGGTAAAATGAACAAGTTTATTTTGTCATTTCCTCGCTTCTGAAGTTTCAGCTTTGTGTTTGAATAGGCAAGGGTTTATATTTCCTTTTCTTCGTCAAGATGTTTTCCAATGCCTCCCTCTTTACACTTGTCTGTCACTTAACTGATCTGCAAAAGTCCCCAGCTTGACATAAAAGACGTTAAAAAAAGAAATTCAGATAGGCAAGGGTTATAAGCAAACTCAAAATGGGACTTTTTAAGTAAATTTAACTCTTGATGTGCCCACTTAGAACATGGTCAGTATTTACATGCACAGTAGTGCTATGATTTGTATAATCCCTCAGTGCACAGGAGATAGATAGATAGATAGATAGATAGATAGATAGATAGATATTTAATTGTTTTCCTGTTGTTGTGCAGTCTTTCCTTACAAATTAACTGATCACTATCTACTTCTTTAATGTTTATTTGCAGAGTTTGGGTGGGGTTCTTTTCAGCATTAACATTGACTGTTTGAATCTTTTAAGTTCACATAGATGTCTTTTTCAAATCAAATGACAGATAAACAATCTTATTCTTCAGATGCTAGCACAATAATTTCAGAAGAAAATACCTTGAATTTACAGGAATTTGAGAAAAAGTCTTGTTGCTGATGAATGTAAATTTTCTGAACACAGAAGTATTCACTGTGCACTGCAATAGAAACTGCTTATGCACAGCTCACTTCCACAGTTTTACCAGTCAGAAAAAAGATTCCTAAGCTGTGCTCATCCTAATGGCCAAATTTAGTCATAATTCCTACTCTTCAACCAAGATTTCAAAATCTGGTATTTGAAAATTACTTAAAGATGGAAAATACTGACACCTCATTTAGTCTATCACAAAATAAAGATTTTAATCCAGGTAGTCCATTCTTGTTTCTTATTATACCTCTCATATCTCTTTAGATCACAGAAATTTAACTTTCAGAGATGCCATGGGAAGAAATTAGGAGAGGCTGTTAACAGCAATGCTTGAAGAATTTTTCTGGTGAGATAAACCAGACGATAGTAGCAGGAACTCAATCTGCCAACTGGAATGAAGAGAAAACCTAGGATACTTGTTTGAGGGGAATTCTTTGTCTGCAAGCACTGCAGTGTGATTGTCCCAGAAGGCATGAACAACACTTTCAATGAGACATACAAGATGAGATTTTCTCTTTTATCTTTTAGCAGGGGTAAAGACTTCTTTAAGTCTTGGTAAATCACAGGAGGGAAAAGAAGCATCTGATATCTAGCCAACTAAACATCAAAGAACATTCTTTCCCAGTCTCTGCAGATAACTAGCTCAGTCCTGAAATCTGATATTTTATGTACCATGACTTGGTGAAGACTGGTCAGTGTTATAAGGATATGGAGACATAGGTAGCAAGGAGGTCTCCACAGGCTCAGTAACTCCAAGTTCAAAAGAGATCAGTGAAGATGCTTGAGGTACATAATTTTTTTCTCATATACTCAACTAAGTTATATTCCTGCTGATTTTAAAGACAAAACTACTTGGTGCCAACTCTGTCCTTAACACTTATTCCAACATTTAATTGTCCTCAGTATCAAAAAACTGTATCCTAATTCAAGAATAAATTTATCTACATTCAACAAGCTGGTCTTGGCTATTTAATCTGATATTGCTTTGCCGCTGATGTTTAAGAATCCTCATACATGCCATTTACTTCATACAGTAAAATATGTGTATATGACTCTCCTGTTCTCTCTCTGTCTTCTCTTTGATATTTTGAAAAATATTAAGCTACTTTTACTTCTCACAAGAGGTTTTGCTCTTCAGCCACTGGATTGCTTTGGTGTGTTTGTTACAGTTCTCTCCAGATTTTCCAGATATACCTTGAATTAGTAGAGTTAGCAGCCCTCTTGGGAGCTGAATATAATGGAGGAATGCTACTTCAAATTTTATCCTTTTTACTCTTCCAACACAACCCTTTAACCATGACAATTCATTGAGAGTTAAAGGTAAGGCAAACATCTGAAATGACAGAGAGCCTTTCTCTAAATAATCTCTTAGGTGCAGTGTTAGACAATCTAGTCTCCAGAGCTGCTTTCACAGCCCATGAGGAAAGACTGATGTAGGAAATAATTAAAAATTTTTAAACCCAAATCCTCCTCTGAATTAGCATCACAGAACTTTGACTTTCTGCATTACCTACGGGAAGAATGCAAGTTGATTAGACACCAAGACTAAAATAACCTTTTGAGGCACTCTCACACCTCCTAAAACTGCAGTTTTCATTCTTTGTTATGTGTGTTTCACTGTGTTTATGTGCACCTACATTGCACTGGATGTCTAAAATCACTGTTGGACATGTTTAACATTAAGACATAACTGTCCTCAGATGTTTATAATGGCTCCATGCTGAGACGATACAATGATATGATAAGGATGAGAATCTAACCACAAGAGTAATAAATTGGCT
The DNA here is from genome assembly GCF_000738735.6 of Corvus cornix cornix. Lineage (NCBI taxonomy): Eukaryota > Metazoa > Chordata > Aves > Passeriformes > Corvidae > Corvus > Corvus cornix. The sequence goes on along the minus strand of NC_047057.1, from coordinate 8,527,895 downwards.
GTTGATTTCAGAAGATACTTGCAGAAACTCAAAAAGGACTCAGATCCAAACAGCCTTATAGGGCAAATGAATATGTGGGAGAGCCAGCAAGGCTCTTTTTGCACTGATATCCCCATGGGGCTGAAGTCTGCCTGCATTTATCAAAAAAGAACTTTTCTGTGAATTGCTGTATCCATCCACCAAGCTAATCTCTAGTATGACAGTAATTTATGAAACAGATTAGTTTTTATCCATTTTTTTTATCCATTGATATGCATGATATTGTGAACTAAGGATATTTAACATTAGAACTGAAAAACATAAATGCATTATAAAGAAACAGAACATATAACCAAGAGTTTGTTACCAAAGGATTACATGTATCCAACCAGATCTCATTATACATGATGTACATCTGCCTATGTATCTATGCATCTACCTCTGTGAAGTTTACAGCTTTATTACATTTGAGTCACAATCATCACATTTCAAACTTGTAAAATACTTACCCTTTTTGAAGAGATTTCCATAGAAATAATAGGAACTGGCATCTAAAAAAACAGGAAATACTTGCTTGGTTAGAAAAAAGAGTATCTTTTTGCTATGGAAATAAATCAGGTAAAATAGGATTGATATTTACTTATTGCATTCAGCTTTGCTAAATACTTTGACTTTCTTTAAGAAAGGTATGAGGAAATTGTGACTTTCAGAAGTATTGTTTTAAAACAGTTTATTTAGAAACAACCAGCCAACACTTAATCCAGGATTATCAGAGCTACAGGAACACTACAATTTCCCTGTCAAACATGACATTAGCTCTTGCCACCACTGAATCTCTTTTGTCCTGCTTGAGAGTGATAAGTGGAGTGTTTTTTATAACAAAACATTCATTGAAGATAAGATAAAAATAGCAGGAATTCCTTCTTTTACCATTGTCCTCACTACCCTCTGCTCAGATTGCTTGGAGCAATACATAGCCCCTCATAGTTCAGTTGAAAAGTAGTTTAATCAAGAAGGGCAAATTCTGTGATTTTCCCCCCAGGCAACAAGTCAATAGTTAAACTGCCTAAATTCAGGTACCAGGTTTAAATGTCTAACTTTAGACATTAGATTTTCCCATTGGTTTGAAGCAGGTTAGCATCCTGCTTGATGTGGCATGATGAGAATGCTCAGTAGGAGAATTTTAAAATATTAGCTTTGTCACGTGCCAAGCACTGGGCTTTAGTCATTGGTTATTTTTAGCAGAATGGAGTTCTGCCTCACTAGGGCCCAGGTTTGCCCACTGCAGAGACAGACTAACTGATTCACTCTTTCTGAGGATTGGGCTTTTTATATTTGGACCTCATTTAAGTTTCCAAGATTGCATTAAAAGTGTATAACTGCACATTTTTATGTGTGCAGTTATACTCTTTTAATTACTTAACTGGATATGAGGGAGAATTAAACAAAATTCAGTAAGTTTCTAATTAAAAGTTGCACTACAATGTCCAAGTACATAAATAGAAAGGCAGTAGTTGTGATTTGCTTCAACATGCTTTGGTACTTGGGCCATTAGAAAAACTTCATTTGAAAATGAAGGTTTCTGTCATAAAATTGCTAGATATTTAGAAAATTTCTTGCACACAGGTATTATATATTTCACTATCCTCAGACTTTTTTTAGATATTTTAATTCTGCAGAAAATTCAAGACTTGTGTATATACTTTGTATACAGCACAGTTCACCTTGAATACTTGCAGCTCTTCAAGAATCACTTCTTCCATTGATTCTGTCTCTTGATTGTAAATTGTTATGACTTTCAGCACAATACCATTATCTGAATATAAATTTAAAACAAAACAAAAGTAAAGGTTATGATTGGTTGAAACATTTATATGGCCTTCAAATACCTGAAATGACTACTTCAAATTGATAAGGGATTGAAGTGTATAAATATGAAAAGATAGTTACATATTGCTTTCACTAATGAGGATTCTTACTCTTGGAAAATGTAATATTTGACAATTTGTCCCCCGCAAATGAGTCAACTTAGACATTTGTAAGAGACATAATTAATTGTATTTTTCAAACACTGGGTCATAACCTCTTGCGAATAGCAAAAGGATCACAGAGAGTGACCATACTTCAGAAAAAGAAATGGGAGTAGGTGGAAGCCTAGTGCATTGAAGCAACAAGTGTAAAGTAGCTTTAATTATAGGACCTAAGTGTTTACACTAGATAGGAAACTACTAATATCCTTAATTGCTGACAGCAGCTCCATTCACCCAGGCAAGAGTACAAAAACCTTCAGAGGTTCATAGTGCACAATTCTCACCCTCCTCTAAGGAAACACTGAGCTGCTGTTGAGCTGAAGGTGTTAGTCAAAGGGAGATGAACCAAAATATAAGATGCACATTCAAAAAGACCAAGGCACATTGGATTTAGATTTATCAATCTCTCTGTCACTGCAACTCTTGCAGGAAATTGAAACACACAAATAACATCTGGTCTTCCACCACTTTGGTTTTTCCTTGCTGGCTATTAATAGGAAAGCCTTGCTGTCCTTAATCTGAAAATCTGTCATCAACAATGGCAAATATCACTTCCTTTCTTCTCTTACTTTCAGTCATCTTTGATTTACACGGGAAATATTAAGCAGGGAAGCACTGGGGAAAATGTTCAGCAAAAGATCAAAAGGCTGAAACAAAAAGAGGAACCATTAAACTGGGGTCATACACCATTTTTCAAAGAGAATATGTAATCAAAGGCAACCATTTTGTAGTAGAACAGTGAAAAAATTTGTATTCCAAGCTCTGATTTTTATAAGTAAGTCTCTCTTCAAATCCTGCTGACAGACATGTAAAAGCTCTGATGTTCAGGCTTTGCCTTTGATGAACCTTTCTAACCTGCACTGCTACCCTAAGGAAACTTTCTCAACTTTAAGATGCTGCTTACTTATGTTACACAACAGGTGTTGGACTGGGATTAAAAAAGATGTATCAACCCTTTCTTAACATTATATTGTCCAAAGAAGCCATGAGTTTTCTGATAGGAGCTTTGCTGGAGTAGTGATTGCAAGTTTCATTTCAGAGTTTCTAAAACCCAAATTCTTTTGCTGGAATTTCATATCACCTGAGATCAGACAGCTTGAGAACACTTGGCAGCTGTTGGGGGCCAATCTTGCACAGGTCTAAAGCACACACTTAAGCCCCTTTGGATTCAACTTTGATGAACATAAGACTTGTGTACAAGAATATCTGATGCAGTCTCAATCAGAAATTCAAGGAGAAAATATAAAGAATGTAGGAGCCACTGTACAATCTGCTGTACAGAAATAAGTGACACATTGTACAGGGTTTTACAGACCACAGTAAGTCCTTTACCCAGACCGTACTGAGGCCATTCAAAACCTTAGAAAACAAAACTAATATAAATAAGACTTTGCTATTCTATGAACATGCTTCTTTTGAATGTTCTCAACACTGAAATGTACTTACCAGAGGAATTTCATTAGTAAAAATAATTCACTGGAACTTCTTTCCTAGACAAAATGGTCAAAATGGTTTGTGATACCACTCCTGTTGTTACACTGATTAAATGTGAATGTAAGAATCCTTGGTTGTTTTTTTTTTTTTCCCCAAACAGATTAGATGTAACTTAAGTCTTGTCTAGGTCCAGCATTTCATCTTGTTTTATTATTTTTTTTTTATTATTATTTTTCAAATACCATTAGGGTATTTATTTTTTCTCTGCTTTCTTAGACTTAGTGCAGCTGTATGTTATATTTTGCCTTAATTGTGTTTGTTAGGAAGATGTTTAAAAATTCTTGTTAAACAAGCTCTCTATATTTTAATAAAATGGCACAGAAGAAAGACAAGAAAACTTGGCAGGAAATTCTAACAGTTTTGGGTTTTTTAAAATTGGGCATTTCCTCCTTCCTTGCTTGAGCTGTGTTTTAACCCAAATCTGGAAGCTGGCAGGTTTTTTTTTTTTAACGGTATCAGCTAGACTTGTTGTCTTCAGAACTGAGGAAGAGAAACTGTGGAATAAAGCCAATAACTAGAACTGATATTTTTAGAAATCATGTCACCTTTGTTTCTCTCAGGTCTCCAAGTCTCAGCTCAGCTACATCACTGTGTTCTGAAGTTTAAAAAATAAGGCTGGTTGTCCTGCAATTTTTTTTAATGTTCTTTTTTGAAAAGAAAAGAAATTAAAATGGAATCCTATAGTTGTTTATCTTGCTAGTCTTTAAAGGTATCCCTACAATTACTTTCCTATATAATGTTAGCATCACAATGAAGCACATGTTAGAATGACTAACATCCTCTGTAAGGTGAAGACTGGCACAGGCATGAAAGGAAAAATTGTTAAAAAGGAATGCTGTATTGATTTGCTTCATCCTGGAGAAAAAAACCAACAAAACAACTTACTAAATTGTAAATGTAAAAATTCTTTCTTGTTTTCTGTATTTACCTGTGCCAATGAACAAAACATCATATTGCCCATCTTCAGCTTCCACTCTGTCCACTGCTATTTGTTTAAGATTGTACTTTCCATCTGTTTTAACTAATATTGGTTTCTTATGAACAGGCCTGATGGGCTGATACATCAGTGGATGACTCCTGGCAAAATGGACAGCTTCATCAGGATAGTCTTTAGTGGTAGTGTACAGCCCACCGTTCACCTTGCTGGCACACTGCAAAAACATGGAACACAGATTATCCTGAAGGTTTGCCCAAGAAATTGTCAGAAGAGGGTCTTGTTTTTAGGGATAAAGACAAGTCTACAGAAAACCAAGCACAGAACACCCCAGTGGGAATTGGGACAGTGAACTCTGTACTTTATGCATGTGTGGATTATTAATCATGAGAAGAAAGGAAATGCTGAACAGTGCCTTGACACTGTCATGTTTAGAAAGAAGTTCCTCCCTTTTGGCATACTAAGAGCAGAATAAAGAGTAACACTTCTAGATTTTGACAAAAGCCATAGTGCTTATGTCTTCCCCAAATTCATATTGAAGATGTAATCGGAATGGCCATTGACATAGTGAGAAGAAAAGGGTTTTCTATCCCAGTAGAGAAACAGCCATGCAAAATCAGCAGAACACTAATGCTTGAAATCAATCTCTAGTCTTATTATTTTTTGATTGCAAAATATATTACCATAAGAAACTAAACACACTTAAAAATTATGCCATCAGCAACAGTAATTCTTGATTTTAGGCATTCTAACAGTGTTATGTTTGATTCTAATTCCTGACTCTAGATGACAGTATTATATATCACAGTTTAGCTTCAAATACCAATGTTTGCATTGATCAATCTACCAGTTTGCAAAGCAAATAAACTTTATGTCAATGACTGATTAAAAGAGGCTTACTCCTTCAGTCAAATATGCAATTAGAGATAATTTAATGCGTTAAAGAGAGAAGTTAATTTTAGGATGCTTTGTGAGCGAGATAGTGTTTCCCAACTGAACATAGATCCTACATTTCCAATTTGCTTCATGATGTCTAATTGAAACCAGTTATGATCAAGCTGGAAATATCTCAGTAACCATTTACTTTCTGCAAATATTCATAAGACAGTGTGGTTTTAAGAAGCATTTCAAGCAAAGCCACAGTAGCAGCCTTTCTCTATTTAAATTGGATTTTTCGATCAATAAAACGAAATAAAATACTCCTTATGTTTACTGAAAACAGTAATTTTAAACTTGTGGTCAGCTGTAATCAACAATAACAAACTCCTGCACTTGTCAGCTGGGGCAATGTTTGTTTCCACTTTTTGGGCTTAGCTACAGGAAAGTATTTGTTCAGTGTTGACTTGAAAGTAATTGTCTAATCAACCTAGTGATGGAATTTCACCAGCTGTTTGCAATAAAGAGACAGAGCTGGAGCATGAAGACAGGCTAAGCCTGTGCTTCCCATGCACTGCACTGCATATCAAGTGTATAGGCATTGCCAGGTTCCCTTTGCAAAGTTCTGGTCCTGGAGAGATTTAATAAAAATAATCATTCACAGGCTTTTCATTTTAATTAAATAAAATCAAGTAGTCTAGAAAGAAAACAGTAGAGGCAGCTGTCTCTGAAGTCTATCAACACCACTTTTGATGTAGCTGATGTCATTTCCAGAAGCAAAACAGCCTAAATGAACTAAAAGAACCAGCAGAGATTATGGCAGAGGATTGTGGAGTCTGTCAGAACCTGTGTGACTCTTAACAGTGGCTTTCTGTTTATTTAGCTTTAAGCTCTACTCTCATTCCTTATAGACTTATTCTTTACTCATTCAATACCTAACATCAATGAGTGCTGATTCTCAGAGATGCCCATTAGGTTATTTTTGGCCTCTTGTCAGTGTCACTCCTGTAATGGGAAAGGTAGTGGGATTTAGTTTACCAACATGCTGCACATTCTTTGGAGTGTGAAACCTAACACTTGGCTGCAGCCCGCTACACAATTTTTCTTCATGCTACTGAATAAACATTGAAAAGACCTCTAAACTCTGCCCTAAATGAGTAGCTAAAAATGAATCAGTTAATGTTCTGTTAGCTGGCAGAGCCATTTACTTCAGCCTCTGATGAGCTCTGCAACATATAAAGAAAACCACGGTTAAATCTATTAGCACCCAGGAGAGAACTGCTTCCTCAGCTAATTTTCCCCTGATATTGGGAAATTACTTGCACTCTTCTGCTCCTTTTTCAGTTCCTATGCCTTGCTTTTTTGGGGAGGTGACACTCTAGTCTGACCCAAACGTGGCCAAGGAAGAGAAGCATTGAAAGCAAGTGGAACTTAGGGCAGCCTCTCTAAAAATCATTGCCAACCTTGCCGAAGTGCTGGTGCTGTGTTCTCTCCTTCTTGCCAAAAAGAAACCATTTAATCTTCAGTGCTAGGAGATATCAATGTAATAACTGCAGTCATTAATACTGAATTCATGCCTGTGTTTAATGCTAGTCCAAATAACATATGTGAGGTGTTCTACTGCCTGGAAAAAAATGAATACCACTTAAAGAACTTGGATTGTACCACCTTTGCAAAATATAAAGCCATTCTGCAATCCATGCATGGTACTGTCTCATTATTTGGTAAAAGTGCAAAACCCATACATTTGATATACAAAATATCAAATATGAAACTAACAATTCCTTTGAATTCAACCATTTTTCCCAAAATGCTATAATTTATTTACCTGTCTTTCTATCCTGACTCAATACTAATGACTTCAGTTGGTGTCAAACAAACAAAAAAGTATTTGGTATTGATGTCAGTAGTGCTACAGGGGTACTTCATTGGCCAAGATGTTCAAATCATATCCATAATGTTTAAATCCTAGATAATCTCTTTTTTTGAACAATTCCTTCTACATTTTGACTTACATCTGTAACCCCAAGAGAAGTAGAGAAAAATATTAATCTTAAATGATTAATTTTAAATGAGAAAGGACATTCATTTGAAATCATACTACAAGGAGAAAAACTTCAATGGAATGGAGTAGATAAGATAACACACCTCTCATTCCTGAGATCTGGTGATAAATGAATTGTATGCAATGCTTATTTCTGGAAATGATTGTTTTTAGTATAAAGGGGAATACTGATTCAATTATCAAAGGGAAAACAGCACTGAAAGGAACATCCAGCAACTGTTTATTCCACCTTTAATATCAAGGGAGTGAGCCCCTAGCCTGAGAGGAGATTAAGAGGTGAAGTGTGGAAACTTCGGCGGGGGGGGTGGGGGGGGGTGGATTTAGACAAGCAGCTGTTAGAAATGTCTTTGCTCAGAGTTAGAAATCTCCCCAATGACAAGGGATAGACCTTCATGAGTGTAAACAAAAGCAGCTTTGCAGCACATGACAATTGCCATGGGTGGGTAGGTAGTTGTAATCCCAAAAAATAGGGCAAAAAGAATTCCTGGATGTTTTACTTCCCTGAGTTAGCCTGGCATTGCCTGCCTCCTTCTGGAAGCCCTGGCTGTGCCTGTTCTGTGAGATGGTGACAGGCCCTGCAATGCAAAGAGCACCTTCAACCTGCACCAGCAGGTGCGCTCCTCACCCCTTGAGTGGGGATGTGAGAGCCCTGGCACAGAAACTGCAGAAACACCTAAAGAGACACTGAAATGGGAAAACGGCTTGAGGTGAAGATTACTTGTGATGTCCTTGAGAAAACAACATAAGAATTAGGAATCCCTTGTAGAAGTTAATTACTTGTTACTTAGATCATGAATTTGTGATTTCCTCCAGAAATCTAAGTACCAGACAGGAACAACTCTCTACATGACAGCACCTCTGTAGTTGCTGAATGCTCACTACACTAATTCCCATCTAATTGCATTTCCAAAATATTTCTTGTTTCTTTCCTTCCATTAATCATCATTGAAAAATAATTATTTTTATAAAGAAACTTGTGTGAAAATTAATAAAAAGTGTGAATGATTTTTCTGAGTTTGGTTTTTTACAGTGTTGTTTTAATATTTTTATATTCTTTCTAAAGGGTACAGAACAAGAATGTTGATAAGCTCAGGAACCTGACTGAAGGGTAGTAAAATCTTACTCTGTGATGTCTGAAAGTAAATCAGTGAATTGTGAGGGTACCAGACCATTGTTTCCAGAAAGAACCAATCTTGAGCAAAGGGCTTTGAATGATGGAAAATTCGCTCCTTGTCTACAAATGCATTTATTCTGATTAGTTACTTTTATTAAAATATGTCTCATTTCTAACCTGTGCATTGATCTAAATTACAGAAGTATTTAAATTTGATCCTTTTGGAAAATGAGGTGGAAAAAAGGAATGAGAATCACCTGACATAAAAATAGTGGATTCTCTTTTGTTTTGTTTTGTTTTTTTCTCTTCTTTTCTTCCTTTTACACTTGTTAAATGTCCCAGTTTCACCACACAAAAGAAAGAAAGTGAGGCTCCTTCACAGGTAATGCACTTACTGTTTCTGAATACAGCATCTGACCCACCTTCTAGAGCTGCCTCTTTCTATCCCTTTTGCCTGGGGTCCTAATTTTGAGACCTTAGAACCCTTACACAAAGTTGATAAAATCATGTCCCAACAGGATTTTGAAAAATTGTATATACTTGATCCCACTATTTTCCTCTGGAAAATGTATGGTTCTAGTACTTGATTAAACCTATTGCTGAGCCACTCCACACTTCTCCAGGAGTAGCTGGAGTATGTAGATATTCAAAGGACTATATCCTGCACTGTGAAGTCGGGAAGATTTTGCATTAGCAGCAGTCTGCTTTTTCTTTCCAAAGTCTTTTACATAGCAAAGCAGTGGAAAATAGATTGTACTTACTGAACCAGGTCTAGGATAAGGTACTTTTCTTTCATAGAGAGCCCAGTGGTATTCAGGTCCTTCTTTATGAGCATATGGTCCATTGAAAGCTGCTCGGACGCTTGCCATGTGGTAAACACATATAGCATATCCTCTAAATATATTGCTATGAAGTAAAATTTAAAGACATTATTAAAGCAGTATGTCACATTCTGTCCATATAATACTGGAATTATAATGTAATTAAAACCAAGTCACATTTCAAGAGTATTCAGGGAGAAAACACTGCTTATTCGTTCCTATATGCTTTTCTTCTAAATACTGCATCCAATATTCTTTAAAAGTCTTTAATGTGTTTATATTCATAAAATTTCTCCAAGGAAGCTCTGTGTTGTTATGCCAAAATCTGATAATGGTGTACACAAACTCTAAATTACTTGTTTAGAAACACAGAGGAAGCACAACAGTCTGAACTCAGATCCTGTATGTCTTTGATTAGTGACCTAAATAGTTAATCATTTTTCTCCTCCAAAATTTTTCCTACTGTTTTTGCTTGGAAAGATGGGAACCAACCAATGCTGACTAAAGTGAACAATCCTAAAATGAGTCCTTTTTGTATTGAGTGGGAATGTTAGTTGGTATTATTAGTTAGAACAGATCACTTTATGTAGAACAATCCAGATAAAAGTTTCTATTTTATTTTTACATTTTATTCTAATATTTTTTTTATTTTGTTCCATAAAAGAATTTGTTTTTTTAATTTTTTTTAAAGAAGGATCAATGTTCTCTACAAAGAAATTATTTCTGAAGACTGCAGAAGTTGATCCAGATAATTTTAATTAGGTGCCCACCTTTCTCTGCTGGCATCGAGAGCCAGTAGGAAATGTCAGGTGTCTGCAATCCTAGAGGAGCAGATCTGCCTTCTGTTACTAATAAAAATAATAAATCAGGAGAAAATGGCAAAAGCACAGGTGCTCTTTTCTAGCAGTTACATCCTAAACTAAGCTGAGAGTACTGTGTGCTTGCACTCGAACTAGGCTGCAGTGGAAAAGGAAAAGGAGGCCACCAGCAACAACGCATGTGGTACTTTAGGCTTCACTAAGAAATCAGTAGGAATTTAAGCTGCTATCTACTTAACCTTGAATTACAGTGGAGCTCTTGAAGGAAGACAGGTGGCTCTGAGATGCTGTTCTTACAAGCATGCAGGAGTGCATATACTTTGACACAAGAAATTGTCAAGCTGAGAAACATTTAATTAATTTGTGATCCAGATATGCTGAATCACAGAATGACACTTCAGGCCCCTGAGTGTTATGGAGAAGTTTTTACATTAGCAAGGAAGCCCACTGTGAATAGAGAACTGAGATTCAACTGTTTACTATATATTTGCTAAGGGATAGGTATCATCCAGCTTCTATCTTTTTAATAGACTGTTCAAACATTCCTCTATGGCTGCTATTATTTCTTCTAGTTGTTTACCTTGTAGTGTTGAAGAGGCCAAATATCACTGGATTTTTGTTATCACGAGTTTGCAGCAAAAACACATCCTCTGTAAAATTTAAATGCCATGTTATTGTTAAAAAACTACTTTTCTCAGCCCCCCCAAAAGAAAATTCATTGGTTGTTAAAAGCATAATCATATTTGACTCATTTATTCTATTTAATTTTATGCAGATTTTAAAACAATCTTTAAAAATAATGCAATGCATAAAGGAGTAATTGGTGATCGTGAACTCCATATATATTCCAACTTCATATACATTGGAAACAATGCTAACCACCATTCCCTGATAATGAATACAAGTGCAATATTTGGCTGTAAAATGTGTTATCATGAAGTTAGATGTTTTTTCCATGGTTTCAAGTTTGTTACCATCTAGGATATTTACCTAATTCATCAAAATGTGTATCAATTCCGTTTCTCCCAGGCACAGAACAAACTAGCCTGGTTTTGAGGAAAGTGGTCCATTTATTGACGAGCATTCGCTGGCCTCCCATGTCATTCTGTTTAGAGAGAAACAAATGCCCATGGTAATTTGAATGAGTAAGTCTGGAAGCACAAACTTCTCTGATGAATTAGCTGCTCATTGTATCCTCTAATGTCAAAAGCATCCATTTTCAAACCATATGTCTATTACTAGTATTATTTCTCTGGAGTCAGTTTTCAAGTAGGATTGTGCTGATCAAGTCCAGGTCTCATTAAGATCTGTGGTTTCATAAGAATTTTTTAATTCTGTGCCATATCCCTGGATAGTTTTAGCTATACAGCTGTTGTAAAGCTTTTTTTTATTGGTCATTTTTGCAAACTAGATATACTGAGTATGTTACTGAACTTTAGCTTTGCTTTAAGAGCTCAGTGCAGCTTTAATTCAATGCATTTGGAAACTGAAGCCCTGAATCTATCTATAGAGCTGGTGCAGATGGGGCAAGTCTGAGGTAATTATTTACATGGTTTTCTAACAAATTCTCAACAACTTTAGACAACACCTGCCTCGCTATGGCTGTCTCACCTTTTTCTTGCTCTTGCAACAGTTGTGACTTTCAAGAAAAGGGAACATTTAGTACTACTTAGCAATCAGGTTTTGTAACCTTTAGGTAACATTCTCGATCTGTGGCCTTATATTGAAGGCTCTGCAATAGGCTTGCAAAACTCGTCTCACAAACAGATCTGTTTTCCTCAGAAAAGTAGAACTATGAGGAGTAGATGACTCTGTGTTGCAAAACCTGTTACAGCTCAGATGAAAATGTGAAAGCCGGGGGAAAAAAGCCAGTCCTTGAATCACCAGCTAGATTTTTTTTGTATTCACTAAATCAAATCTGAATTCTGACATACAGCTGTGAAGTTAATGGCCAGATACATTTTGGAGAAGTGGAAGAGAAAGGTCAGTGGGATTTTGTTTTAACCCATGGCTAGAGATAAGACTTCCAGGTGGATATATTGCAGATTAGAGGGAACTATTAAAATAATCTATTCAGGCATATATTCAGAACATAAGCCAAAGAATTTCAGTTTGGATCTTGATGCAGGCTGGAATCCAGAAAGCCAAGTGGCTTTGTGAACATTAATGTCTGAGGCTGCATATTGGGAGTTTGCATACATCAGATGTTTTTAAGTTATACATGAATACCCAAGAAAGTTTAAGGAGCAGTATTCTGGTGAGCATATGTGATGAATACCACACATCCAGGTGACAGAAAATAATTAACTTGTATCTTGCTCTTTGCCCAATAGTTTTAGGAAGGTATCCCCTACATTGGGGGGAGGGGAGGGGGGGTATACAGGGGGAATACAAACTTTTTTTTAAACAAAATCAGATCTTGAGAAAGAACTTTCTCTTTCCTTCCTTTAATCAGGCAGATGAAGTCCCAGTGGGAATGGGAGAGTTCCTCTTGTCAGCCTTACAGTAATTGATTACTAGAAAAGGAATGCACCCAAAATTCATCAGTGTTTAGAGAGCACCAATATGGGCAGCTGGGAGATCATATGTTAACAGTGCTCCTTGCCAGCAACTGCCTGAGATCTCATTCCTCTGTGTGGGGCAGGGAGCCAAAAAGAGATGAGATCAACACACCAGGAGGGTGGCGTGAGTGGGAAATGGATAACTGAACAGAGCAGTAGAGGGAAGCAAAGCCTTTCCTCATGATTTTTCTGGTCCTTCCCGTAAAACTTCAGTCTGTCTGTGAAAATAATTTGCTGGACAATTCATCATTTGTTCTAGTTTCTTATCTGCACAATCAGAGAAAGGATCTTACCGCACATACACGTCCCACTCTGGTATATATGGCGTGAGTGCTTGTCTCAGCTTCTAAAGCTTTTTCAGTAAAGAAGAAATATACTTTGTTATCATCGTGGTCTTCATTGTCAGGAATCATGTATGAGCCAACGAATTTTGGTTCTTTAAAAAAAACCAAAAATTATTTGAGTCCAGTTATTAAAATACTGTCTTATTTTTTCAAGCCTTAAAATCAGCTGATAGAAACTAAAAAATAAAACAAGAGGTAAGGGGTCTGTGAGTCAGAGAGCTACCAAAGCACAACTGAGTTGATAGAAATAGTAAAAAACATTTTTTTATTTGGTGGGTATCTATAGAACATGTGGAATACATTAATGTTGAAGTATTTTTATACCTCCAATTGACAAATTAATATTCCTTTGTATTTTTGCAAAAGATTATTTTCCAGTCCCATTCTCTGTGTTTTATATACTTTAATTTGAATTAGGCTAAAACTCAACACTAATATTTGCATAGCAATCTCCAATCCCGTGCAAACCAGAAATTGTCCAGTCATCTGAAACACCTCTGGTTTTAGCTCCTTGTCCTTCTCATACCTTTCAGCAGGCGCTCATTGTCAGGCTCAGTGCGAAGATGGGCCATGCGGTTCATGGAGCGAAACAGAGCAGCATCTCTTCCCCAGTAGTCGCTGTAGAGACCAGTAAAAAGTTCACCACCTGCAGACCAGACATTAAAAAAAAACCCAAAATGAAACAACTTGGTAATACTCTATAATTAATTTCATTGCACGTGACAGGAACTTCATTGTAAATATGTGTCCTTAGTATTTGCTCAAAGGGAGAAGGTGAGTCAGTAGTTTAATACAGTCTGAAGTGCACTTGGATGTCGTTCCTACCAGCAGTCCAGAATTTGCAACTGGAGCAGCGTGAGGACAAGAATTTTAAATTTCATGCATAGTGGTCTCATTTTCAAAACTGTCTTGACAAGACAGATTCACACATGGAACATGAAGGTGTTACATTAACATCTATCCACATCTGCCACAATAACATCTGACACATTGGGCACCTCAGTTCAAAGATCTCACTGTGGTCCAGTTAGTGCCTGGCTCTGGGGACAATGTGATGGTACCCAAATCTTCACCAGTGCTAAGACCCTGACCAGTGATTGGCTGCTGAAAAGTTCCAGATGTGCCCTGGTTTTGCTAATGAGAAGCACCAAATTTCCTGGTTCTAGAACTGGAAGGGACATGGTGGGTTTATGAGGAGCTAGATATAACAGGAGCAAGAAAATCATATGAAAATGCAGCAACAGTTTTCAGACAACGCAGTGCTAAGGATAAGAATGCTGTTAGCTGCACCGATCTACTGATTTGGGCTACACTACATGGTTACAGCTCAAAGCTAAACCATAACTGAATCCATAGACTGGAACTCAAACACAGGAGCCTTTCCTGAGCATAATTATGAAATTTAGCTTTGTGGAAAACATGGCTGAAAAGAGAGTCGTACTGAAAACACTGGAGGGCTGGATGCAGTTATCTCCCCTGGAGAGACAAGAAGCAGTACCTGCTACCTTAGAAATTATTGCTTTAAACAAGCACAAGTTTTATTAGGCTGAGGGGGTTTTCCAGTCAGCCTACTGGAATTGTTTCACTTCACCTGGAATAACTGCAGTTTGGGAATAAATTTCTGGCTGAGGGGATTCCATGTTCAGTGGACAGAAAAAAAGGGACTTTTTTCCTCTGGTCCATCAATAACTTGTTTTCATAGCATTGAAATATTTACCAGCATAGGGACAGAACCTGAGATTTCATCCATCCTCCACAACTGGTGATGAATATTTCTTGAAAAATTTATGGAAACATAAAATGGGTCTCATTTTCAAAGGATTTAGATGGTATTCACAAATTAAACAAGCATCAGAAAAATTAGAAATAATACACTGATTAACAGACACTGTTGAAAAGTCAGTATGTATATTGGTACAATTTAATATGTTCAAAAATCCAGTCTATCTCTGACCCATATAAAATTGTGATATTGGATAGATTTTACCTTGGTAAAATTCCATCAATAATTCTACCTTTCCATTTTGTATGGACACTATTCCCTTAACTGATCAAGTATTAACAATAATTTATTTCATATCATTGTGGACTTAGGC
Organism: Corvus cornix cornix; assembly: GCF_000738735.6. Lineage (NCBI taxonomy): Eukaryota > Metazoa > Chordata > Aves > Passeriformes > Corvidae > Corvus > Corvus cornix. Next base: position 8,512,763 of record NC_047057.1, on the reverse strand, counting down.
CCAATTTGAGAAGCAGGCAGCTGTTGTCACTAGGTGGCATCCTTATGCTAGAAAATAGCACAGAAGGAATTAAACTGCACAAGGAGAGGGAGATAAATTATTTCCAGTTAAAGGCTAATCTGAGTGGAGGCTTCAGTGACACATCTTCCTGCTGCTTAATCAAAATAAACATGACTGATACATCCAAATAACGTTTGCTGGCATTCAAAAAAGATTATAGCAGAAAGCAAGAATTTTGTCTGTAGGTGTCCCTCAAAGTGTGAATTTTGTTTCTTTTAAGAGAGACATATGAATTGAATGGTGGCATAATTATGAATGATTATTCTGAAAAGTTAATAGTTTGGCAGCTGGGACTGGTTCAGACACCTCAGCTGAGCTGGAGCTGAGAATAGTTTTGCCTTAGGCTTCATCATATACAGAATGGATATTGCCCTGGAAATACCTGGTTGTGATTTAGAGTAAAATATTAGTAAATGAAGTAAAAATTAAATTTAAATTATAGCATCTGTAGAAGTTAAGGTTGCCCAAAACTAATAGAGAACTTTATTTTTTAAACAGCACAGAGCAGCTTAAACTGTAGAATTTGCCAGTGTCTTTACAATGTTCCAAACAATCTTCACAACCCTAATTAATGAGTTATGTTAGTCATATATTCCCCGTTGGGAATTCTGTTGGAAAAATTCATCAGATTGGCTGGTATTCTTTTTAGTTTTGGTGATGTGTAATGCAAAATGGGATATTTTATCTTTTCAACACTATAATGAATCTTGGAAAATGCATCAGTGCAGGGTAAATGATTCATCACATATTACCAATGATCAGGACTGACATCTGTAAGTCCAGATGTTCAGAAGTTTGGATATGGAGTCTATTCCTTTTGTTTGACATAGGTATAAAATGGTGGTTTAAATAACTAACCTGCTGGTATGGCATTCTACCATATACTGAAGAAGTTATCACTAATTGTACCTCTGAGATCCTGAGGGGAGAAAATGGAAGTTCCAGCCCTGGATGGATATTGTTCCATGAAAAATATTTTACAGATATATAAATTAAATCTGATTTTTACCCTGAACCATTAGTAAACTAAATATAAGTATCCTGTGTGAACAGACAGGTCACTTCACCTAAGAACAGCGAAGGGACAGTACTAACAAGTGTGACTGTCAAGTATCTCAGCACGAAAACATTCAACATGATTCTGATATACTTTGCACTTGTGACTCTAAGAGGATCTTCTCTTGTCCTTTCCAATAGTCTTCTGTTTAAATGCAAGTTACAAATTTTGAACACTGCTAGGTTTTTACAGGTGCTGACCAATTCCAGATTTAGAGATAATCTAAGGTTGAGGCTTGAAGAATTCTGGAAATATTTCTACTTTTTTCCTCCCTTGAAAAGCTACTATCACATATTGATTCACTCCTGTCTTGGCTGCAGGGTTTTATACTGCTGCACATCACACTGATTAACCTCTACTCAGTGAAAATCAGCTGAGAACTTCAGAGACCTTCACTGCTCCTCCCCTCTTCCAGTCTAACCTCAGCTTCACGTTAAATTGCTAAAATTTAAGTTTGGTTAATCAGGTTAACAGCCTGGTTAATCATGTTCTAAAAACAATAAAAAGTTTCTTCTTTCTTTATTTAAGCAAACAAAAAACTCCCATGGACCTCAAAGACCAGTTTTAGCTCAAGTGATACGCACATACTTTTAGCTAGCATTCTTTTCAAGCGAACAAATACATCAAAATTCAACTGTGACCATTTAAAAATTCCTTTACTTTTGTCCTTTATTCAAAGCCAAATATTCACAAATTAAAATACAAACTTTTTCTTCTAAACCCTTCAAAATTCCTAGGTGACAACCCCAAAGCAAAAGAGATTGAAGCATTTAAATTAAATTACTCATACAAAAGATTTCTATTAATAGGCTGCTACCACCTTAAAGGTGGCATGTTTTGTGTACCTGCTTCAAATTGGAAGGTAATTCAAACACAAGCTATTATTCATCAGTAGGCTTTTTTTTTGTGTAAAATGGAAAATTTATGTTATGAATAGAGGATTACAACATAATGAGTAGAACATAAGCTGCACCTTTCATGCATTTCTTTGACTGTCAGTCAGTTATTACTCACATGACAACTAAAATCAAAAGACTAATTCACATTTTAGCAAATGATACTTTTGGCAGTATGAAAACAGCAAATTAAAAAAGCGCCCAACCTATTGTTTAACTGTAAACTAATACCTCTGTATATTTGTATTTTCTGTCTGTCACTCAAGTATTTTGTCTTTTGTTTTGAGACAAAATGTATTTTTGTCTAGAGTAAAAGAAAATACACAAATACCTAACTTTTAAAACCGTAAAAGCAGAAAATATTTTTTTAATGGATTCCCTGGATATTCACCTATTCAGATGTAGTTTAGGTTTTTCACCACTTCTGCTATATTGCAGGTAAGAATATATGGACATAAACTAATTTCTCATCTTTCAAGAGCTAGTGTGGTCTAAGTTAATCAGTGTGCAAAATCTGGTATCAAAAATAGTTTTGGCTATTGAAAGCAGATGGAGGAGTTCATTAGGAATAAAAGTCCAAAAGTTTTATATACCATTGAGCTCAACATAAACATTTTATTCAGCCTGTCTTCCATCCAACTTCCATTCTGTTTCCTGATGCTGGCAGTAAATTAATTGATTGTTCATATATTGAGGAATTCATCAAAAGCTACTTCACCAGTGGGTCAGAGAACCTACAATAATGCTTACAACAGCACAGATATTTCATTTTCAAGCCAAGTCACGAACTGTTGTTTTCTTGAAGTGGGTATTTTAACTCTTGTGTTGAAATACATAAAGAGATGCAGAACAAGAGATTATCTTTCTTCCTAAATTAATCCAGCTAAATCTGGTCCTAATTAGTTATGGTGCAAATGATCTTTCAAGATCAAGATTTTAAAAGCTTTTAAATCTTTATGAGAGGTATGTAAAGTTTTCTTGTTCGCCTAACCCTTTCTGTTAGTCAATGGTGATGCTCGTGTAGGCGCTGTGTTAATGTGAGGGGCAGAGGTGGGAGCAGGTTTTGAATGGTTTCCTCAGGAGGGAGAAGGTGCTGGGGTGTGCTTTGCTAACAGGTTTGCATTAAACCTTTTCAAGGACATGCACATTGGTTGAACCTGTGCCACAGAGTGGAGACAACTCAGGGGTGCAGCCTCCAAGATCATGCTGACTTCATACCAGGAGCAGATTTCACTTTCTAAGAAAACTGAAGTGCATGAAGAAGAATTAAACTTCCAAGCATTGGAGGAAGGACTGGAAGACCAGTCCTGGAGGGTGCATGGTGTAGTTATCATCTCCTGTCACGGGGTAATGGCCATCATGAGCTGAACTCAGTGCTTGTCTGAATAAAGGAGCATCCCTTCCTTCTCAGTGCATTTGGCATTACAAGTCTGTCTCATTCTCAAATGTCAGTTAAAAGATTATTATTCACTGTGATTGCATCTAGGTCTTCTAACCTTTTCAACTGGCTACCTGCAGAGATAAAGGACATACATCTTGGAGTCTAAAGTGCAGCATTTTATTCTGTGAACTCTGTGTCTCTGGTTAGTAGAAATTGGTAGAATAAAAAAGAATACATGGAAATTCAAATTTGCTGATGATATTCTTCCTAAGTGCTGGAAGTGTTTCAACTCCATTAGTTACAAATACGAAAAAATAAATAAAATAATAAAGTCTTTGAAGAATTTTGTTATGCTTTTAAAATATCACTGCACGATAACTTGAAATTATAGAATTTCCTAATGGATGGCTAGAAAAATGGCCTCTAAATACTTTGCTGGTTTTGATGAAGGGGTGAAAGTTAGTCTGTCTTTTGGTGTATCAGTGATCTGATAAAAAAATTATTTTCTCCTGTTAATCTTGCTACATTACAGAATTTTTAGCTTTGTCAGAATGATTTTATAAGTGTTTGTCAGTGGACCTCCAAGAATCTAATCTCCCTTTATCAGGGAAAGGCTTATTTAATTGTTTTCTCCTTCAGATAAAAATATGAGGATCCATAGGACCTCCCATAATTCAGGCAAACTCTTAAAGCTCAGTGGGACAATCTGGCTTCCATTTAAGCAAATAAAATTCACATTGATCTCACAGTAGGAACATGATCAGGTTAATTTATTTACTTAGTTCTATCTGAGGAAAGGTTGAGAAGGACTTCAAGATTAGACCATGAGGTTTCAGGCCTACAGCAATTCCATGAGTCTTTGTTCCCAAGCTAAGCTGAGACTGGAATTTGTCAAAAAGTGTAGAAACAATTTAGAAATAAGGGTTGAATAAAAGCGTGACAATCTGTGCTTCATGGACTTTGGAAGGTCAGGCAAAATATAGTGTGTTTTTCTGATCCTTCTATGACTTCTTAACCCACTAACTCTTAAGAATTTAAGCTCTTATTTACTTTCTTTTTTTAATGACAATGAAGAATATTTTGATGAATTGCTGCAATGGGAAAGATTTTACATTTACATTTACATTTTACATTACTGCTGAAGATTCTTCTTGTAATTAATTTCTTAATGTAAGGGAACAAATAAACATAGCATGTAAAAATACATCTGTCACTCATGAGCAATAGTTCATCACCACCATGGATGAGCCGTACCATTGTAGTTAATCACCAGAGAATTTATCTCCCAGACTGGAAGATGCAGAGACAAATGTAAACATCAAAAGGGCCCTAAAATCCTCTTTTTTAATCCCTGAAAAATATAAAAATTATTTAATCTTTAGCCTCTTTTCTCTAGCTCTTTCTCTTAATGGATAGTCCTTTTGAATGCTTGGGTTTTGTTTATGTTTTCTAAACCCAGAAATCATTGCTACTCCCTAACTCCATCTAGCTTTTACCCTTTACCTGCTGTTCCAGGCTATTTTTAGTCAATGTACACTTAGTCAATAGTGCCAAGACTGTCTTTGCTTCATCTCACAAAATGTTTTAAGCAAACATATTTGAGTAAAACCCATATGGTTTGCTATATCACAGCTTCGAAGATCCCAGTCCTATAGTGATACACTTCCCAGCAAGGCACAGAAGAGCACTCTCAGTACAGCTTCCTGGCACTGCAGGACTGACTGAATTCTACTTTTATATCTTTTGAGTATAAGATCAACTTTTCTAACATAGAATCACCAGTTTGCGATAGTTTTGTTAGAAGACAGCATTAAAAAAAAAAAAAAAATCTTAAAAATGGTAATTTATATGAACAATAAAGCTTGATATAAATACACTTAAATTCACTTTTTTACAGGGTGCTTGTTGCTCAGATTCATCTCAGTAGATGAAAACAAAAGTGTTGCAAATGACTAAACCAGACAGGCTTCTTTGCTTTTAAGGAAAGCAGGAAATGATTATTTCCATAATTACACAACAATCTATTACCTTCAGGATGGCACATGTCATTCAACATTTCACTTCAGTGAGACACCCTTGCTGTAGTTAATGCTGCCTGGAATGTAATATTAATGTGGGCAGCACCATGAGGATTAAGTCTGACATGTGGAAGGTTGCAACGGAAGGCTGACAACACTTTGGTGTGCTGAAGAAAGAGACTCAGAATGACAGATTGACAGGACTGTGAAGCTTGTCACATAAAGATCATTACCAATTAAGATGGAGGTGAAGGAAGAACTGGGGTCAAAAGGGCACCTGCCTCGTCCTCTCTCAAATTTGTGCGATTCCAGTTGAAACAGATGATCCTTAAAAAAAATGACAGAAAACACCATAAACCCTACAGGCAAAGAAACAGTCCTCAGAGACAAGCTTTAACTTTGTTATACCTTTGTGAAGGATTGACTTCATTAGGGAGAAAACACAATTATGGTTGCTCACTGATGTACTGGCAAAAATTCTCTGGGTTTCTACAAATCACCTTTGTGTGTTCACTGCCCAAAAAGAATCAGAAAGATATGCACTAAAATTGCATTTATTTCATTTCTGTGGGAGTAGGGAGGGAAGATTCCTCTATCTCTTCTCCAGATTATCTAAACATTAAATAGATATCTCACCATGGAATGTGTTTTCCCCCTTTAAACAATTTTTTTTTCCCAGTAGTTGTTAAATATATCATACTGTGTTATCTTCTCTTCATAGCTTTGAGATGTTTATATATCTTCTTCATAGAAGTATGTTTAGGAATGAATCCCCAGTTATGGTTTTCAGAGCAGATGTGATTTCTTCAGTGGATTTAACAGAATATCAGTATAAAAAAATATTGGCAACTTGGTTTAATTTGTCTGTATAAGGCTGTAAAGACTGAGAAAGAATTTACAATTTAAATTTTCATTTGTAATGGTAGGTTTGTCTCAGCTTTCACAGAAAAGCCCATTAATGTCTGATTAAAATATCAAGTGAGAGCACAATATTTTTAATTTAGATATTAACAGCATGCCACAGAACGCAGAGATGGGGAGAAAAAAGGGCAAATACAGAGAAAGCGATGAAAGCTTGATAAGAAATATGCCACACAGCCATCAAGACTAGCAAATATTTTGATAATTTAGTAGTTTAAGCTCTGTGTAAAGTTTTACTCTAAAGTCCACTGAAATGTGGATTGGATAAATGTAACCTACTTGTTCATTAAACTAAATCTCAGGTCCACATTGCTAATATATGAGACAAATATTTTGTGAGGCATAAAATTACATGCAACAGGAAGCCAGATCTCCCAGAGTTTTTAGAAGTACTTGCCTCAGTCTCTCCCTTACATAACACATTATCAAAAAGGTCCAACAGACTTTTTAGTCATAAAAATCAGGTTTCATTAGACTGGACTTTTCAGGAATTTATTAGAATAACTTGGTACTGGCACAGAAAAAAGCTCTATAATCTACAACCTACAAATCTTCTCAAGCAAGTACAATTGCCCTAAAAGCTAAATGAATTTTCTCTTCAGGTGACTTCAAGACAATTACGCTCTCCTGAAAAAAGAAACATAAAAAGACAAGGAGCAAAGAAGCAGAAGGTGAAAAACTGGAAAGACAATAATAATAATAAAATAATAGCTTAAAAGGACAGAAAAAAAATATATATATAAGGAAAGTGGAAAGTAGTAGAGCTCTTAGTTCCAACTAATTGATGAATAATTGAATCTTTCTGTGCATTTAATTTAAAACAGTTAACCTTGAATTTGTCACAAGGCCCTCGACTTTAAAGCATTATTCACATCTTAATCCCCAGATCAGACAAGCTGATGTACCTGTATTCCATTCCCAACAGTCTAAATCATACATGTCATTTTGCTGCAACTTCTGGTCAAAAAGAGAGAATCCCAATAGTTAGAGAGCTTCTATAAAAAATGGGATGCAACTCAAAATGTAGTTCTGGAAAAACAGGACATCTGTGTCATGTGTACTTGCAGTGAAAAAATCATAAAAAGTCATTAAAAAGTGATAAAATAAGGTAAATTAAGGAAAAAACCATAAAAAATTTAGCTAATGGACCTAAAACTCATGAGGTAACAAAGCATTCATAATATCACCTCTCCAGAAGCTCCTTTGTTGGCCTAACCCTGGTATGTTAGTGCCATTTAGTTGTTAAAGCTGATGTAGCAGAAAATAACTGCCCTGGGTAGAGACTGATGGTGCAGGAATATTAATTTATGCTGTATCAGCAACTATTGCACATCAGTAGTAACTATTTCCCCTCTGCTGTTGGGTAAATGTCAAACAATGAAGAAATATTTCCCTGTGTGTGGAAATCTCAGTCCCATTCCATACTTTTCAAATATTACATACATTACATTACATACATTATTTTTCAAAACTAAATACTGTAACATTTTGAATCAACAGTGGATAAAAAAAGAGTAAGGTGAGCTCAGGAAGGAAAAGAAAAACTTTCTGAAATAATGAAAAAGTACTTGGGAGTCATAATGGCATAAAATTTGATGTACAAGAAATATTTCTAAAAATCATCTAATGTTATGTTTTCTCTAATTGGGTATTAAAAATAAAGTTACTCATGAAATACTTTCTCTTTTGGGATTCTCAACTAATCTATTTGTCAGTGAATTGGTTCAATAAAGATTTAGAAGTAAGTGGAGAGACAAACCAAGAGTTAAAAATTGACAGATTATTCTGGTCTTCATGCTTTCTATTTACTTTTCCCCACAGTAAAATAAAAATGCATGTGCCTATACAAGGAAGAAGTAATAAATTAAAACTGATAACAGAAAAAAACATACTCAGGTAAAGTGATCATTTTGGGAACAATATTGTTTTGAAACCATACTTGAAAAAGTTATATTATCCGTACTTCCTAGTTTATAGTTTGTGGCTCCATTTCATCCTACATAGGCAATGGAAACTGAAAGTTTTTCTACTCTTGGAGGAGACATGATCCCACCAGGTCTTCATAACTTACACTTCATGTTTTGGTCCTCCCCTGGTAAAACACCACTGGTACTCAGACCAGGGAGATGTGGCCAGTACTGGAATCTTGTGGATGATGTGGAAGAACTTTTCATTACTCTACACAAAATTATACCAGCACAATGAAAAAGCTACTAATGTAGTTAACCATTTCCCTGAGAACCAGAATTAAATCAATGGTAAAGACAAACCCATCTCTTTTAACACTCATGACATGAATGTGTTTAAAACAGCTAACTATGTGACTAGAATAAAAATGCTAAACAATATGCATAGTATTCATTCATTATCTGGAATTTATGAATAAGGATTGTAGGTTAAATATGTAATCTAGTGTTATCAGTGGGGGTAGATAAAAAATTGGATTTCAGTGCAATTCTGTGGAATTTTTGAGAGGAGGTCACTAGTTTTGATATAAAGCAGGATGTATATCTCATAAATGCTTGCAGACACATGTAACTGTCTGAAAAGTGGCTGAAAATGTAAGCAATTACTCCTCCAAGAGAGATTTTCTACCTTCAGCTTTTAGGACAGCATGCCAAATATTCCATGGTTGCAATAAGTTATTCCTATCACTGGGGCGAGTAACTGAAGTTCAGGTGTTAGATGTGTCAGCTTCCATGGGATGCCAGTTTAAATGAAATAAGCATTACACATTAATAATCAGCTTTGAAGGCTAATTCCATAATTCTAACCCTCCTTGCAGTTTGTGACATTGGAATCCCTTGAGAAATGTCAGAGTAAAACTGACAGTTTCCTCACAGATTATACAGCACATCAATTCAACATCATAATTTATTTTATGGTCATTTTTCAGTGGTTAGGTAAAAACTATGCAAAAGCACATATGGAGGGCTGGGAATGGAATTACATGTTTCTACATGTAACTTGGTAAAAGAAGTGGGGTTCTGGGTTTGATTTATGACACCAATGACTCAGGAAACATAATACACTTTCAACTATTATTAAAATAATAATTTTCTTTTAAAGAAATAGAAGATACTTTCAAAGCATCAAACATTTTGGCATTAACTTGATATGAATTGACAATTTTAGACAATGAAGAATAATGTAGGCTATAAAAATAGTGAAAGAAAAGGTCAATCAGAGGCATTAAAATTTAAAGTCTGAATTTAACTTGTTGCAGAAAATTGCTTTCACTAATGCCAACTGCTGCTTTGCTCTGGGTCAAGACAACACTTATGCATGTGATTAATTTAAAACATATGCTTACTTCTATTCCTGTTCAGCAAAGTACCTAAGCCTATTGTGAACATTAATACAATGGCTGTATCTTTTCACTAAACCAGGGACTTAAAAATACAGAGGCTTGAGTTGTGTTTTCCTAGGATATTATTTTTATGAGAGAAAAATAATCTGGTTTTCTGTAAGGATTTGTGGTGTTTTGGTTTTTTCACTTAAATTTTATTATTTTCCATGTAACAAAAAAGTAAAACATACTGGCATTTTTAAAAGGAGATTGAAAACATTTCATAACCTTTAATTACACTCTTAATTGTGTATGCATGTGTTACAACACTGGCATAGTCTGCTCTCCAGGAGACCTGTGCATTTCTGTGGTTGGTAGGGGTTTTTTGTGTGGTATGTTTTGATTTGTATTTTGCTATTTTGTTCTAACAAGTCCATGTTACCTTGCCAGATAGTAAATCATATTTAGAGTACAGTGGGGAAAGGCTGTGCAGATTTTTGTAGCTATATTTTTAAACACTGGCTATAGTAGTCACTACTGCTCTTAAAGCCCTGGACAAAATTCGTTCTCAGCTTTAATGATCTCATAGTTCTTCAACCTTAGAGTAAGAATGATATTACATGCAAGATCTGTTCGTTGCATTCCATTTCTAGGGGTCATGTATTTTATACTTTTTTGAAGAGAACTAGAAAAAAGAAGGTTCATATGCAATGTGAATTGAATGGGAAAGCATAAAATAGAGATGCACTGCTTGTGCAAAGCTATGAGAAATGTTCTTTTAAAACTCTTAGTAAAGCCACATGGTGCTAGTGTCATATATGTTGCACTCTTTTTTATATTCAAGTAATTCTTAAACCATTAAAAACGGGGGTGTGAAATCAAAGATTCGCTGTATTTTATCATAGTGTCCTCTTTGAGGTGGAAGAAGGTTAAGAAGGGCTGGGACACAATGAGAGACACTGAGTCTGCAGGGAAAGGACATCCCAATGGACTGGCTTACTGAGTGACCTTGTCAAGAGGGCTTTGACCAAGGGCCACCAGAGCAAGAGAGACGGCTGCAAACGGAGGGGGTATGGGAGGGAGAGGGCTGCCAATGGCATGTGCACATCCCTGCTCTGAGGACAGTGTTCAGAAGTTTTTCTTGTGCCTATGTGCAATATCTGAGGTTAATTTTCACTTGCAGGGTTATATCCTCTCACTTACATTGAAATCTCTTGCAATTTTGCCCTTTCTCTTTATGAGAATGACATTGAGACATTTGTCCCAAAACAAGTTGTATTATTCTTGATTTCACTGGTTCCATGTATGATGCTTTTGCTTTTTTTTTTTTTTTCCCTAACACTATCTTAGAACCCAAGTGACAAAGCAATAAAGTAACATGTGAAAAGCTATGATTTGAAACCGTCACAAAGTTAGGTGCACAGCGAGACACTTTTGCAGCTTTATCAACAGTCTTTAGAACTATGGAAATTAATGTAAATCATGAAATCTCCAAGACAGTAACAGACTGTATTTTGTAGAAAATAAAACTAAAAAATACTGAATATATCAGGTGTATTTTTCTAAACAAGGCATACATTTGTTGCCCATATGTACTTCCCCATTTTTTCAAATAAATTTAAATCTGGTTTTACCTTAACAATGTATCTTTAAAATATCATTTTGTACAGCCATGTTCAGTCACACAGCCCAATGTGAGGAATTTATTACAAAATTAATCTAATATAGGATTTGTAAAGCATTTCACTGCTGTAACTGTATTTTTTCTCATGTGAGAGATTGAATACTGAGTGAATGCATAGAAATTTTGTGACCATGACAAAAAGTGAAGTACAATGTACAGAATAAACCTCATCTTGATTTCTATTGTCTTTCACACTATAATGTTTTTATTATAAATTCACATATAAATTCACTTTCTTTTGTTCTGTATATTCTCAAAATAGAATTTTTCACTTATTTTCTCTTTCTTTTATACTTATCCTTACATTTTTATTTCAGCATAGAAAGGCACATGGAATACACTGTGCAGATGCTTCTTTAAGGAAAGACGAACCTTGACTTCCCCATTAAAAAAAAAAAAAAAGCTGAAAAATCACAGAACATCTCTGTAAATCAGCAGAAAATATAATTCAAATATAAGTCTCCAAAATGAACCTTCAACTCCATGACCTGCCTTAATCTGTACACTTGCCTCATCAAGAAGGCACATAGTAAAAGAGATCTACCACAAAACAGTTTGTCCTTGTGTAACAGCAGAAAATATCTTACTGGGTGAGGCCTGAAAAGGTGTCTCGTATGATTTAGCCCTTTGTATTTAAGCAGACTAAATTCAGGTGCTAAGAGTGTGCTTTAGCATTTTCTGATAAATATAGTCCCAAACATTAGATAGATGTGTAATTACTACAAAGCCAACTAATTCATTGAAAATTAAAAATCTAAATCCAGCAGAATATAATTGAATTTATATAAAGGAACCTGTGCTCCAAATACTTACAATAATACTAATAAATTTCTATTGCAACACACTTCCCTATTTCAGTCACCATAAAACAGGCATGCAGGTATATAGGTGAGCATGACAAGGATATCCCAACAGGGAAAAAACTTTTCATGTTGTATCTTCTTTAAATAATCCAAACATTAATTTTCAAAAGGATCTAAGCACTGGCAAAAAATCTCTTCTCGTTGTCAGAGGATTACTAGCTTTTAAAATTACACCTTCAGCATTCACTGAACTTTATTTTCCAAGCCAAATGGGAATGCAATATTTGGAATGGAGTCCTCAAAAACTGTCCGAAATAGTCAGGTCTCTGCTATTTGACATAATTAAGATTATTTGGGAGGTAGTATTTCTTCTGAGGATCTGTTTTCAATCCTCTTTACTATCCAGTGACATACTGAAAAGATCAATCGCCCTATGGGATGAGAGTGCATAAATATTGTAGACATTAAATCCTCCCTAAAAATTCAGAGGCATTTTTCAGGTCTGTGCATTTTATTCCACAGTTAAATGATTAAGACGCATTGGGCTCCAATCTGAAAACGTATTTAAAATCTGGAGCTGTGTCAGACTGCTGTCTGAGTTTGCAAAAGGATTAGCAATTTGTGACTTGTGTCAAAATATCTGGCCTAAAGTGACAGAAATAATATATTTTCCTGACTTAATGAATGTGAAAAAATCTGGCAAAAGATAAAAAAAGATCCCACCACACTGCACATAGAAATCACAGGCATTTATCCCTAGCAGCGCACAGTATTTCAGTAGCAGTGATTGCATTGGTCAGAATTTTAGAAGGGACACTTTTGTGTGAGCTCAAACTGGTCACATAAACTCACTAGTCTTATGGCAAAGAATAGAACCATTAGAAAATTTGATTATATTGCACTGATATGTTAGTTAATATGTATGAAAAGTCCAGGGACATAAAGGCTCCCTATAATTAAAATGCATTAAAATATATGAGTAGTTATATATGGTGATACAGTCTTACAACCAAGTGCAAGAGAAGGTAAAGATAGTCCAGAAACACTATACAAAAGTGAAGGGATTTCACTGTGGAGAAGTGCACAGTCTTTACACAGAGCCTCACTAACCAAGGCTTTTCCTTTTCAATGATTTTGACAGGCGAAACTTGTGCTGAGATTGTGAGGGTCACATCAGAGTGAATACCAAATAAATTCCTCTCTAATGATCTAATCTAATGATTGCTATCATAAAAACTGGGGACAAAGGTCATGAAAAAGCAAAAAAAGGAAGTATGCAGCTCAAAGGATAAGCTTCTATCTAGGCTTTGGTGATGAAAGGAGGAAGCGATGCATTGGGCATGGAAAGGACAGCAGCTACCTTCAACTGGGAATGGATTTCGGAAGGACTCAGATAACCTGTTCTGTCTGTCTCCATGGTGGGGAGCCTCAGACAGCCAACAGCCCTTTTGCAGAGTTTCAGCAGGGGATGTTGAAGTTGGCCGCTCTGAAAGAACAGGCAGGGGAGTGGATGCATTGCCTCCCAATGACACTGATGAACCACTAGCAATACTTCTTTTTACTTTTTAATCTAATATAATTTTTCTATATAGATATCTGTCAAATAAGAAAAAAATCAGTCATATATCATGGAAGGATTATACAGTATTAGGGGTGCATCTTATCAACCTGCAAAAATGTTAACTAAACTTTTTTTTTTCCTGGTTTTAATTATGATTAACTCCATATTGATCAGTAACTCCATTCTTCAAACAATGATATAGACTTCACCAGGTGCCGTCACTTAGAAAAATACTTTCTTTCATAAATAAATGTGGTAGAATCTAAAAATCATTATAATGAGACCTGGAATATTTCAGTTACCCCCATCAAATTACCACACAGTTGGAGGATTTCTTTCTCTATGGGATAACACTATTATTCCTCTTCATGGATTCATTCTCCCTGGACCATCTGTGTTTAATCTTCCAAAGGCCAGGTCTAATACGATGGAAAATTCATTTCATATGGCAGATCACATACTCTACCAATCTCCCAAATCGAACTTACACTTCACGTATGGCCGTATTTAGACAATATTCAAAAGTGATGAGTGTAATTCACCTCATTTTATGGATGAAGAGCCCTGTCAAGAAAACATGTTGTCTGTTGCAACATGTAAGAGTGACTGATAGGAGCAACAGTGCTGTTGCAGAATACTTGACTTTCTCCAGAGCATTTCACTTAGTACATAGCTATTTGATAAACAATGTGCATTGTAGAATTAAGAAACACAAACAGTTGACATAAATAAAAGTACAGTTCTTATGAGGTATCATTGATGAATCCTCCTTTACTGACACTTTCCATAAATTTTATGTTTGCTACTAAGATATATTTTTAATTTAGCAGTGATTTAAACAATCATATTATTTCTTTCCTATTAAAAGGACTATTTACAAAAGGACTGAGGAGGACAAAATAATGAAGAGAAAAGGTTAATGAGAGCTCAGGTGATGAAATGCTTGGAATACTGAGTTAAAGGTCAGAAGCTTACTAAGTAGATTTTAATACAGCCATATCCAAAGTGTTGTATCTTGGAATAGGGAACAGAGTTTATATCTGAAGTACATCAGAATACCCGTTCTGATGGACGTTCAGGTCCTTTTTCACACTGCTTTCACGTATCAGACTGAGGTGCCTCATTTAGGATCTTGGATATCCCAGATGCCTTGTTAAAGCTAACACTGACAGGCAACACTAGGAATCTTTCCATTTACCTTGTTATATGAGACTGATAATTAGGTGCCTCAACTAAGCGTGTAAACTGGGATAACTTTGTGCTTGAGCTAAGAACTTTGGGTCAAGTGCAAATCACTGAAAAGAGATTTCTCATTGAGATTGCCATGCCAAGAACTCAGCACTTCAGTCCATGAAAGAGGAATCTCAAACAGAGGTAGGGCAGTGACCTTGCCTGTACACACACTGTGGTAGCATGTGATTCTGGTGTCTGGACTTGCAGAAGATTTGAAAATACTGCAGAGAGTTCACAGGAAGGACACAAATAAGATTGAAGAATCCTGGTGATAGGAGGTTTAAGGAGCTATATTTATTCAGCTTATCAAAAAGAGTGAAGAGGCGGCTTGATCTTTGTGCGTGGGTACTTACGCATGGAAAAGATGTGGAAAAGATAATGGGAGACTTTTCAACTTTGCTATCAAAGGCATATCAAGGTTAAAAGGCGGAAGCTGAAGTTAGAAAAATTTAACCTTGAATAAGTGGCTATTTCCTAACACTAAAAGTAATTAAATATTAGAACAGCTAATATTTAGGACAGAGAAATAGTGGTGTTATCTCACTTTCTCTTTTGCAGCACAGCACCTTTGTTGTTTGCTGTGAGCATACATGCTATCTTCACTTAATTAATTTTCTGTCTGAGTTAGGTACCATTTTAACCTCTCTTGAAATGTGCATGCATATTCAACTTCCAGAACATGAAATGCTTTAATCTAAATGCAATCTGGGGTGTTTGGATGTTTTGGTACAGTTTGGCAGTCAGTGATGTGGGCATTCAGACCAGAGGATGTAAATGAACCCCTCTAGTAAAAGATTTTATGACATTCTGCTTGGCAGAACTTCATATCTATTTAGTGGATGGTGCTCCAAATTGTGGCTTTTCACCCATGCAGAAGGACACTGTGTCTCTAAGCAAATATTTTCAGGGAAAGAATTTGTCACACATTCTATCTAATGAAGAACTGACCAACACCCACTTCGATTTGGGCAGTGAAACCAGATGTTTCTCCTCCTTAATCCTCTGAAAACAGTGTGTGGAGATGAAGTAATAGGAACAAGCATGGAGAGGGAGCAACTTGGCAGTTCATTGCTTGTTTTGATTACAAAAATACGTCAGAACCAACTTTATTATTGTAAAATAATAGATGTAAATATGTCTACAATTTTGCTTCTCAACAAAGCTGGAAGAATGATGACATTACCAAATGCTGGTCAAGAGCAGAACAATCATGTCATGTCAAAGTTAATCTGAGATATGGCTGGCACATTCTCCCATGACTTGCATGGGAATTCACTTTAGTTTGTTAAAGCAAGAGCTGAGGAGCTCATGTTGCCTACATTTGGTTGGTGCAGAGGAATAAACAGAAAGCTTATTGCACAATTGAACCTTTTCTTGGTTTTGCATTGAATCACAGGACATATAGAAGTGCCCTTCCCCACACTCAACAAAATATTAAAGGCAATGTAGATTAGAAAGAAAATGTTCCGACTTGACTAAACTGTCTTCCAAGCAAACAAATACACCTGCTGCTCACTAAAGGCAAGTCCTTTCTAACAGGACTAAAGACGTATAATTTAGAGCTGGTATTCCCTGATAAGCAGAGTCTCCCTTGGCTAACTGAGGAGCAAATAGCACAATAAAGAATTCATCAGATGAGGAACACCTAGGGGAGACTCCCAAAAACCACCACTGCATTTTGAGGAAAGGGTGTCTTAGTCCATCAGCCTTCTGAAGTGGAGAAATACAGCTGTAGGCCATTTATTGAGTTAAATGAGGCACTGAAAATGGCACTCTGCCAGCTCCATGTACATATTAAAAATTTACAGCATGTTCTGGAGGAAAAATTCTTCATGCATTGTTCTTTCCCATAAATTTAATTCTCTCAACAGGTTTTGTCAAGCAGAGATGCCTTCGTCTCCAGGAATCATCTCTATCTTGTCACCACATAGCTTGCATAAACTTGGGATATTGTTTCTGCACGTTGTCTTCTTTTGGAATTTCTTCTCATTTTGCAGGTCCAAGGGAGACAGAGCAATTTTTTGCTGTACTTGGTGAAACTCCCACGTGGACTTGTTAAAGGCACTTTGTGTGTTAGTGAATGAGGCAATTTGGATCACTGGAAGGCCTCCAGAGCAGCCCTACAACCTGCTGCTCCACTGAATAGGTAACTCATAAAGATAAAATCATTACCTGATTGCAGATAGACCATTTGATTTGTTGAAGGTTCATTAAAACTCAGCCAGGGTGTTTTGAGCTATATGGAACAGTACTGGAGCACTCTTTTACTAGCAGTTAGATGTGGAGAAACATAGACTGAGACAGAAAGCACTTCTTTCAGCACTTGTCACCTGCTGCCAAAATGAAGAAGTTTATATAAAAGCAAAAGGAAGTTACTTAACGCAGATGCTTCCCCCCTTCTCTGCCCCACCCTGCCTTGTTGGCATCAAAGTCAGTAAGAGAGACAAATGTCAATTTGGTGAGAATCAAAGCAAAATAAGATTTTTTTCCAGCACTTCATCTCTTCTTCTCTCTCTCTTCTCTCAGATTTTCTCTCACAGAGTACATGGGAAGGATGCATATGCAATTCCTCATGAGAAATTTGGGGTGCAGGGTCTCTGACTCCCGCTTTCTTCATGAAAAATAATGCTTATTCTAATGAATTCCCCTTCATTTCTTGATAAAATTCAAAAAAACAAACAAACAAACAAAAAAAAAAAAAAAAAAAAACGGAAGAACCCAGTCTTTTCTTACCTCCACTGATTTTTTGACATTTGGAATCATTTCATGAAGGCAGAGATAATGAACTCACTGTCTGGCATTTAACTTGCTTATGTTTTCTTGGACATGACTTTGTAATATGTTCTGTTGCAAACACCAGTAGTTTTTCTGTCTGAAAAGTCAGCACTCCTATTTTTCCTAATTTGTAATTTATTTCCAAATGGCAGAAAAACATTGGATATTTTTCTGAAATGTTTAAATTTGGAAAAGCGACATTGATCAGAGTCAAAGTAATTAAAAACAGAGAAAAATATAAAAAGCTGCTGTCAGTGACTATACTTACATATTTTTAGAAAGATAGTAACTGACAACAGCTTTACTAAAGTGAACAGCCTGGAATTCCAAAGTGAAATCAATTAAACCAATATTGGAATAGAATGCAGTAAAACATTATATATTTAATCTCTCAAATGGATATATAGTGTATAATAGAATTTATAAGTAATTTGATTTAGAAAAATATATTTGGTTATACTCTGGTGGTACAACACAAGTTTGATGTAGAATTAAATGAAACCAATATTTATTTCTTGTTGGTTTATGTGATCAGCATATTAAGACAAAATGCATGGTATAATTAAATTTCTGTAAACCATGGAAAGCACAAAAAAAAGCTGTAATGTATCATAGCACAATGTGCTTGTGAAAGATTTCAAAGCACATTTCAATCACTACATAGCAAGATTAATACTTTCTACACAGGCTGGTTGGGGAATGGACATTATTGCTGTGTTTTTAGAGAGAACAGTAGAGGTTCTGGTTTTAAGGCAGTTCAAAGATATAATGATCTGCCAATGAAGCAATCAAATTCTGCCTATATTTGGAAATCTTTTGGCTTCACAGTTTGTTGAAAAGAGCTCAGTGTTCTGCAATACACAGCTCCAAACTGGTTTTGATATGAAAAGATGAATTTGTGGTTGTGTAAGCATGTAAGATTTTATACAGGAGGCAGAATGTTCCTTTTCATAAACTGTACTGCACCGCACAAACCCATGCTAAATCAAGATGCCATATAGTATGCTTGGGATTATGGCTTTAGGATATTTTCCCTGTTCAAATGGCTATTCAGAAATTGATGACTTTATGTAAACTTTAGTTGCAAGCCAACTACAAAATAAATGTCCCTGCAACATGGGACTAGTGATCACCAAGATCGGGAGCCTTAGCTGGATATTTAGTTCCAACAGGTTGATTCTCTTTGGCCTGCTCATAAATGGGAAGTGGCAATGCTGCAGAAGAAACAGTTCTGCTATTCTGTCATGTGCTTAATGCCTCTCTAAAATTATCTGTAGTTTACATTTATATACAGTTAGAACTGTATCAGTTAAGAACTCTGCAGTTTTTACTGACAGGGTCAAATCCTCCCTTTGCCATCAGCTCAAGGAGCACTACTGAAACTTCTAGTTAAGGTCCCTGACCACAGAGCAAGTATTTTTCTATGCTGATACTGCTGATTCATAATTCCATATGGAAGTGTGCATCTGCCTTCATAGGCTGTGTTAGTTATGTATTTGGATACACAGAAGTTTGTCATAAGGGCTCCCTCCTTTCCTGCATCCCACACTTTATACCTCAACATGTCTGAGAAGTGCCATTTTTCAAATGTATATGAGCCTTAAACACACCTTGTGCTACTTAGACATGCTGAGGTACAGAGGTGCATAGTTATATTTTAAATCCTGTTTCATTTGCTACTGTCCATTCCACGACAGTCAGACAGTGAGAAAATGGCCAGAGTGATGAGGTGGAAGAAATAGGGGACAGTAATTGGATGTTTTTGGAAGAGGATGCTCCGACCAGATAAATCAGCAGAGACTGAACTGCAGTTTTCTGAAGGATCTTGCCCTTTCACTTCCTGCAGTTACACCATGTCTTTATCACTCAAAGAAAGCAAGATTACAATTTGCCCACTCAACCACATACCATGTGTTATTTTTAACCTGCTGTATAAAGGGCACCTATCTTTTTTAATCCTGATGGTCAGCTTTTCAGATAACAGGAAATAGTATAGCCACTTATTAGTGTAGCAAATAAATTTCCTGTTGGTCTACACAGCCAAAAAAAGAGGAAATTTTCCCATGATTTCAGTGTGGGTAAGATTTTAGAACCTCAGTGTGACAAGGGAGAATAATAAACAAAAATAAGGGGAGGAAGGACAGTGATAGATAAGGGGATGCTCATGGGCCACACCGTCTTATAAATATCTTGTTTCTCATTTTTTGTTTGGTTGGTTTCTATTTTTATTAGTCTGTTGTTTATGCTTTCTAAAATAGTGTTCCTAAATAAGCAGCCATTGATTCCTTCAAACTTTACCAGGAAGCCTAACAGGAGGTTTGTGAGAGGAGCAAAGAAGACATGCAAATTTGCCTTATTTTAAGGAGGAAATTCCTTTTTGGAAAATTTCGTCTTCTTCAATGTTGACTACTCTTTTTACTGGACTGCCATATTTGTGTGAGAACAATCCTGGGTCTTATTAACCAGATGATTATTATCTAGTTCCTTCCTTAATTTCAGAAGAGAGTGTGTTTCTGTGATGCATACAACTCCGAATCTAAGTGCTGTGCTGGAGTCCTAACTTTGAGATGCTTATTTTGACAGCAGCTGGAGGTGCACAGCATGGATTGGATCCTTGGAGGCTGCTTCTGGTGATGTCGTTCTAGTTTGTTTTGTCAAAACAGTGCATTGTTACTCAGAAAAGATTAATCAAAAACA
This sequence comes from Corvus cornix cornix, assembly GCF_000738735.6. Taxonomy (NCBI): domain Eukaryota; kingdom Metazoa; phylum Chordata; class Aves; order Passeriformes; family Corvidae; genus Corvus; species Corvus cornix. The sequence goes on along the minus strand of NC_047057.1, from coordinate 8,492,388 downwards.
TTTGGCTGAAGCAAATCCCTTAGTTGATTTATATGAGTACACTTTAAATACTTCATATCTGACATTAATATTTATTCAAGCCAAGAGCTCCAGGCCATAGGGGAAGGCAAGAATTCTCTTGGATGGTGCTTTAGCATCAGCTCCATGAGAAGTGCTTGGCTCTACCAGGAGACATCATGTGAACCAACTAAATGAGACCATTGACCAGCAACCCTTGCTGACACCTGCCAGTAAAAAGCAATCTTATCTTTGGGCTATACATCACCTCCATCTATTAAGTCCTACCTCACAAAGTGCATTTCCAAGAATCCCTGGTCCAATTGCTAAAGCTGTCATCACATGTGCCTTCAGCAGCCTAGGTTTAATGCCCAAAGAGTCTTACATGCTAATTTAAAATAAGAGGTTGGTACTTCTGCTAAGTCTTTTAACCTGTTCTGATATAGCTGAGACAGAAAGGTTCCCAATTTCTGAAAAGTCTAGACAATTTTTATTTTTGCATAAGAAATATATTCACAATATTGATTATATGTTCCATTCATTGGTCTCTGCAGTACTGTTTCACTCAGCTATAAGCACCATTAAGGAGCATACATACACTTGCTGAACAAGACCAATACAAAGAAGCCGAATTTACCAAAGATTTGTTAAGAGATTCCATCTCCCATCAAACTAACACATACTTTGATATGTGATGTATTATTTAATTTTTTAAAAAAAACCAAAAAAAGCCCCTACAGATTTAGCTAAAACCTCCCCAAAAATTTAATGTTTTTATTGAGAATTACTATATCAGCTTATCTAGTAAAAAGCACACCAAAAAGCCTCAGATGAAAAAGTCTTTGGATTCTTTGCATAATTCTCCAGAATATACTTTCAAATATTAGTGAGTTTTTTCTAACCACATACTAAATTTTAGACCAGCATTACATTTCATCAGGAAAAATATCTATTGTTTGGTTCATATGAGAACTGTGAGCAACTGAACTTAAATATTTATTTTTAACCACAGAAGCTTTGCTGGAGTCTAGACTGAAAGAATCACTACTGTAAACCAAATTTCTTACCTCTGATGGATGTCCAGCTCTTATAAAAGTACAGAGTGGATCAAAAGCTCCTGTTCCACAAGCCAGAAGATGGGTCCTGTTGTATCGGTGAAGGACACGGATATAATTTGCACATTCATCCTAGTTTACGTAAAAAATAAACATAGGGAAATATTAGCTTTCAGTTATTTGGTGGTTTTTGTATCTTATGTGCCCTTAGGTGATGTTCTTATATTGAATCTTTCTATTCTATTTCACTTCATATTACTAACTCTGTGCCATCAGTTTCATGGGTGGGAATTTTTACATTAAAAAAGGAAGTTTAGAGCCCTAATTGATCATATTTTATTTTAGATACTTAACCAATTAAGAGTTGCTTAGTTATAAAAACACACATTTGTGCTTCTTTAATCATGGAGATATTCTGCAAATCTGAATAGACCTTTTAGTAAGTATTATTAGATAAACTAGATGTAAGATTCAGAGCATAAGATGTGAATAGTCAGCAAATGGGTTCTCTCTCAAGTTAAATAAACTTTATCTCAAGAAAAATATCTTTTTTCTTACTGCACCATTAATTTCTTGTATAATTTATAGCTAGTCAATATTTTTTATATTGTATAGACACATACTTTGTCTGTTCCCACTATTTAAACTCCTTTGAAGAAATATTAATTTCCCCCAGGGCAACACTTTGGGACTCATTAGTGTATTTGCAGCTTCATAAATATTACAATTAAAACATTTTCAAGCATCCCTTTGAGATATGGGGTCATTATTACTGTGCTAAACTAGAAATGAAGACAGTGAGATAAAAGTATCCATTGATTTTGGGACCCCTGCAATTTGATTTTAGAGAGTATTTTATATTTTGCAATGGTTTCTATGTGTGGAGCAAAATTACTGTACATTTCAATTCATTGCTCAACACTTCTGTAACTTAGAATACTGAGCTTTAGGAGTTATGCCAGGTTTAAGACATTAAAAATGGAATTAATCTGAGCTAACTTTAGCTGTTCTAGAGTTTAGACATGTAATTTATGCAATTCTCACAGGCTTTTTCAATAGTGAAGTAGGCCAGACATCTCCAAAAGGCAATTAATACAATCCTAAAATGAGCATGTAAAACAGAGTGGAGGAATTTCCTTTTTGGAAAATTTCCTCTTCTTCACTGTTGACTACTCTTACTATTGGACTGCCATGTCTGTGTGAGAACAATCCTGGGTCTTATTAACCAGCTGCAAAAACTTAAGGTCAAAGAGGAGGAGTCTGCAGAGGATCCATGGGCAGAATTCAACACTTGCAAATCTACATTATGTTCAAAACTAAGAAACCATCTTTCTTCTTTCTTCAAATCCTTAAATCATTCAGTGCAAGTCTTCCAAATGCTCCAGCAGACAAAAAAGGAAAGAAATGTCCTTTGCTACCTGATTCTCCTTAACTGTTCATCCTTAAGATAACCATGCTAATTCATAGAAGTAAGAAATGTATTTAAACAACAGGAGGTAACCTGTTGTGTAATTAAATCTTATGTATACACAAAGGAAAAATCAATTTTTTAATATTTTACTTTTGGAATTTCTTGATTTGTAACTAATTTTTTTTCCTTTTTTTTTTTTTTAAGCAAATAAAAATATTAAGTCAGACAAATTGAGAGAGGAATGGGTTGAAATTAGTACAATGTGATCCTCCCTGCATCACCTCAGTGACAGAGGTGTCCCATTTGTATGTTCATTTCCCAAATATTTGCTGACTGGTGGTAGCAAAGTGATATTCCATAGGAATTTTATGATGCCATGCAGTTTTTGAATAGATGGGCACTGGTGCTCTTCCTGATTCTCCCTCTCCTCCAAGAATGACCCTCCTGACCTTCCTGACTTACTCCCTCTGTTTCCTCTCAGTGGTGGTCTGTTCTTTACTCCATTATTTCCTTTTTTATCCACATATGCCTTCAGCTCTCGATCTTTGTGCCAAAATCATTTTAGGGATTTAAGATTTTTTTAAATGGGAAAAATCTACACTTTTTTTTCTCCTGCATGCCTTTGTAGGAATGCCTGAAAAATTCTGCAAAAAAACCCTAGGATGAGGAAGATACCAAATATAGAAAAAAACTAATTCCAAATGGCTAGACTCGATCATTTATAAACAGATGACAAAAGGTGCTGTTCTGGGAAGTGTCAGGCAGCAAGGCATTGCTGCTAACCCTACTAATAATGTACTGTACACAGAGCAGGGAGGAGATGCATCATCCAAGGGGACTTTGAAATAAGACTTCTTTACACTATATCAATTAATTAAATATAAGGGCTGTCTTTAGGATGCTCCATAGATATATTAATAGATCTGTGGAATTTTATTCATCTGAAACTTCTCAGTGTGGAGGAGTTAGTCATCTCTACAGAATCTGATTTTTTATCTGAACGATTTCCAATTCTGATAAAGTAATTCAGAGTAATTGAAAGCTCTCACACCACAGGCTAACAGGTGGGATTCCTGGCACACAGGATGACAGCTGAAGGATTTTTTTTCCTTGGCTTCACTCGAATCAGAAAAGCATAGCCTTATTTTAAGAGTATGCATGTGTTGTTAAGACAAGCCTTTTTTAACTGTCCTATGAACACTGTTACAAGCTCTGAAACTGTTTATGACTACAATACTTGCAGTTTTACTGCTACAACATGAACTGATAACTTTTAAGGTTATACAAGCTCATAAAAGTGGTCTCTTCTGTTATATAGAAAGAGGCAGCAGAGTACACCTGAAGTATTTCAATGCTGAGAAGCTTATTACAATATTATCAGTTCTACTTAATAATTATGCCTTGAATAACAGATCTTTTGCAAAGGAAAATAAAAAAAGAAATAGCTTGGAAATAAGCAAAAAAAGTTTGAAATAGAGCAATATTTTTCGGTGAGTTTGTAGTGTGAAAAATAGCATTAAGAACCTAAAATTGACAAAGGGCTGATTTTAAGGCATTGTGCTATTAAGTCAATATTGGTTTATGGCTTCAAAGAATGAAGGTGAAAAGAAAATTAGTAGGATAGTTTTTGATTCTAATTTAGATTCCTTTCAGTTTGAGCAATATATCTTACTGATACTGAGCATACTGATGAAAATTACTAAGGTTTCCCTGATATTAATTAGTGTTACTCGTCCACATAGTCCATCCGTAATTAAGTCTCATGTGAGGATCAGAATATTGTTTAGTATTGCAATATTCCCAGCTTTTAAAATTTTAATGTATTTTTTTTTAAATAGTCCACTTCTGGAATCTTGTGATTATTTAAAAGTTCTGGTTTTTTCTATAAAAATAGTAGTTACACCAAACCTTCATGGTGCAGAGAAATGTGGGAAACACATGAAGTTCTTTAAATTATCACATTCATACAATGCAAATTTCAGGACTTATAATAACAAACTGGATTGCAAAAAGGTTTTGAGTTTTAGGGAAAGATGAGTCTGAGGGGGCTATCTTTGCTTTGAAACAACAGTACCTATTTCTGTATTTATTTAACCAAAAAAATATTGTCAGAGCATCAGAAAATATGTAGTGGTGAAGGAAAGATTGTACATCTTTAACTAATAACAGCTTATGCTGAAAGGTACTATTAAATAAAGGCCAAATAATTTAGGTTTGGGGTTCATTTAATATGACCATAAAGTTTAGCCACTGCCGTTTTCAACCAAAGCCATCTAAAATTATCAAGCATACAAAATTAACCCGAAAAACTGCAATGAACTCTTAAGAATCTTCAGAAAGGATGAGTTCTAAGCCAGGTGAGTTTAAAGAGGTGGGGTTTTATTGTCATTACTATTATTATTATTATTATTATTATTACTACTTTCCAATCTGCTTCCAGTCCCTTAATGTGGACAGTTCTCAAGTTTTTACTTCAGAAGAAATCTTTATAACTTCCTAATCTTATTTGGAATATACTGTGGTTATCATCAAGGCTGCTGTTTGCTGGGTTTGTGGGAAAAGCTTGTATGTGCCCTTCCATGTCCTACATTCCTGTCACTGTTGCTGTAAAACTATCATAGTTTTCAGATCCTTTGGTTCAGTGTGAGCTCTCTCAGCTGTGGGATTTATTAGGTGTTGTACTCGCTGTGTGTTTATGAGGTGCAGATAATGAGCTTGGTGCACTGCAAAACTAAAGAGACCTCCCATCCAGAAGAACTTTCATCCTGTGCTGCCAATGATATCAGCTGCTGTGTGTCAGTGAGCTTTCAGGTCTTTTCCCAGGAACTGATTACAGTCAGGGCACTGAATCACAAGAACAGAACAGTTCTGAGGTTCATTAAAACAGAGTGTTTTTATTAATATAACACAAAAGCTATAGGACAGTATATATTACAGTGTATTTTATAATTATTAATAATGCAACTGCTTTTCTGAATGTATTCTAGAGAATGTGAAAATGGACAAGATAATCCATGTGGACAAAAAGAAGAGGAAATAGAAATGGAAAAGGTGAATTATTAAGGTATGTTCTTTGACAGCACCAGAAAAAGAATGAAAAGAAAGTTCAGATGATCAAAAGTATTCATTGCCTGTTTACAAGCTGGTTTAAAGAGCAATTAAATTAATAATTTAGTGTGTTCACAGTAGTGACATGTTTTTAACCTGCAACACTTAAATTTAGATCTTTGCTTTAATCTCTCTCAAGTTAGGGATGCCTGAATCCTTGTTTTGGACCAGCCACTGGTATAATTAACGTATATTTGCTCTGTAATTAGTGATACTTACAGCATCTCTTCCTTTAATTATGCATTCTTCTGTCTGCAGAGGTGTACTAGGCCAATGGATCTGAGGAAAAAAACCAAGAAAATAATTTAATTGGCAGTCTGCAGCTTTTCCACTATTTCTCATGTGAGAGATTCTCAGAACAGAAGTACAAAATCATAGAACAGCCCAGGTTGGAAGGTACCTCAAAAGACCATCTGGTCCAGCCCTAGGTGGGAATGGGAGCCTAGATGAGATTATCACTCTGTCCCACACATCTTTAGAGCCTCCAGAGACAGAAACTCCACCATGTCCCTGGCTGCTTGTGAGGGGAGAGCCTCTGTCCTCTTTGAGATGCCATTTAAGTACTCAAGTACTGCAACACTGTGAGGAGTTCCCCCTGAGCCTTGCCTTCCCCAGGAGAAAAGATCTTCAGTCTCTCCTTTGTTTGAACAGAACTGTCTTGATTAGGGTAGCTCACCAAACTTATTAGTAATCAACAGAATTTAAAGGAAGATAATGTAAGGAACATTTTATATAAATTCAGTAGAAACATCTATGCTAAATTGTCAGGGATTTTCAACATAGTTATTAATTTTTAACTAGTGATTTCCTGCTTTAAGTAACACTTAGGAAAGCAAATGATTTGCAGTGAAGCTAATAAGGGTCAGCAACCACCCTCATGGGAGTAGGATCAGCTCTTCACAGTTCCTAGACATGAAGCCAAATTACACAAGTGAGGTTTTTTTCAGCTACCTACTATACAACGTTTATGTTTCATTACAGATGTGTGATTTGTTTGGATGAAAACAATATTAAACAATGACTGAGCACACTGGAATGATTACTTAATTTCTTAGGACATTTAAAAGTGAAAACAAAAACATGTTCATGTCAGTGATATCAGGCTTGGCTGAAACCAAGTAAATATCAAAAAACTGATGTCATCATCAAGGCATTTTTGTCAATAATCCAATCACAAATTTTTTTTTTTGTCTGGAAAACATTTTAAAATTAAGTTTATCTGCTAGGCTTTTTTCTTCCTTTTTTTTTTTTTTTTTGGTTAATTGAACTATCTTAGTTTTCTTGAAATAATTCAAGTCTCAGAAAATCTGTGGATAAATTATTAGAAAAGTTAATTGCAAGAAAAGTGGGGATAAATTATGACTCCTAGATGTCTAGGGCTTTAAAGAAAAAGGTTCAGTTCTCTTCAGTGTCTTCATTAACGACTTGGACATGGATCTCAAAGGAATACTGAGTAAATTTGCCAACGACACTAAGCTGGGAGGAGCTGCTGACTCTCTGGAGGGCAGAGAGGCCCTGCAGAGAGACCAGGATAAATCAGGGGGCTGGACAATCACCAGCTGTATCAAGTTTAACAAGGGCAAGTGCTGGATTCTGCACCTGGGACAGTGCAACCCCAGTAGTGTGTATAGATCAGGGAATGAGAGGCTGGAGAGCAGTTGCAGACAGGGACGGGGGGGTCCTGGTCAGTGGCAAGCTGAGCATGAGTCAGTAGTACCTTGGTAGTGTGTTGGGCTCACACCATTTAAATCCATGTTAATCAGAACATCTGTTTTCAGTCAGATGGTTTTATAATCATCTATGAATGATCAAAACTCTCATCTAGTCTCTGCATTGCTGCTGTATAGTCTGGAAAGGTACCTGAACTCTGCTGAACTCCCATAAGGGCAGCCATCTAGTCATCCTGGTCAGACCATTCCTGCTTCATTCGCTGCATAACTCAGGGTCCACAGTAACTTATTTTAGTCCATGGTCAGGAATTGAATGAATCTTGGGTTAAGCTTGTCCTTAACCCAAAAACCTAGAAGTTGTGACATCTCCAGGATCTCTCGAGGCTAAAAGTATGAAGCTACAGCTTTCACTTCCCCAAGACGTGTTCTAACTAGCAGGTTAAAATGAGAGCTATTGCCCACACCAGGTGTAGGTGGCTGTTAGGAACAGAGAAACCACAGAGGGAATAAAACACTTCACTCTGTAACCTGATATTAAATACACTGCGTGTAGCTGATTATTTTTGTATTTGGAGACTTAGTCCCAGTGCTATTGAAAATACTTTGTATATACATTTTCCACTTAAGATATACTGAATTAAATACATATACAGAATTAAGAGAAAAAAGCCAAAGAGGTAACCCAGTGCCCCTGCTTTTTCTGGGATGTCAGAAAGCAGCTGCAGTAGAGCTACGTGAATTTGGTTCTTGGCACAGAATAATAGAATAAATCATAGAGTTGCAGAATGGTTTGGGTAGGAAGGGACCCTTAAAGACCAACTAGTGTAACCAGCAGCTATTGGTAACCAGCAGCTATTGGTAACTAACCAATAGTCAGGGTCATCTTTCACTAGCTAATGTTTCTCAAAGCCCCATCCAGCCTGACCTTGACCAGTTCCATGGATGGAGCATTCACAGCTTCTATGGGCAACTTGTTCCAGGGTCTCACCACTCTCATAGTTAAGAAGGTCTTCCTAGTATTTACCCTAAATCTACACTCTCATTTTAAAACCTCTGTCTCTTTTCCTGTCACTACATGTCCTGATAAAACTCTCTGTCTTTTTTATAAGGCCCCTTTACAAATTGAAATGCCAACATAAGGTTTCCCTAGAGCTTTCTCTTCTTCAGGTTGAACCCCAATTTTCCCAGCCTGTCTTCATAGGAGAGCTGTTCCAACCTTCTGACTACTTTTGTGGCCCTCCTCTGGACCTGCTCCATCAGGTTCCCATCTTTCTTACACAGGGGAACCCAAAGCTGGACATAGTACTCCAGCTGGGCTCTCAAAAGAGAGTAGAAGGGCAGATTCAGAGGCTGTGCTGCAGCATAGGAATCTACCTTAGATGCTCATAGCAAATTACCTACTTCTAAGGCAAGTCCATGTTAGTTGCCTGAAGTACGTGGGTCTGAATTATAACTCCAGTAATAGATATATAAATCCTGAAGAAGGTTTTCTATCCACAAATTACTTTTTGAGACTCAAAACTCTTGTGAGGCTTCTGAGTTTTAACATAAATAAGCATTAAGATTTTAATCTCTTCAAGAGTATTTTATAATGGAGACTAAAAAAAAATCTCTGCATGTCAGATTTTGCTATCATAGCAAATTCCAAATTAGCATGACATAGGATGTGTTTGCACTGCTTGAAAATCCAAATATTAATCAGCTGCAATGATAGTCTTGAACCTGCCATGTATTACTTTTCCTGATGTTTATGCTTTAGACGTGTGACAGTTACCAGACTTAATTTTTAATTGATTCTCTGCCAGCATTACAATGGTTTGGCAAGCTATCAATAAGAATTTTTGGGAAATCTTCCTGGGTATTTAAGCTGTAATAGCATACATTTCACTGGGCTGAAGGCTTGACATGTCTATTGGCTTGGACATAATTTTTCAAAATTTTTACCCCTTCAGGTTACTGTGAATTAAATTTTTAAATTGCTTGTTTACTGATGTTTTCTCATCTTGCATAATAGTATTCTCATCCTTGAGACCTGGATGATGTAACTTTAGCACTGTTTTTAAAAGACAGGTAAAAGATATTTTTAAATATATTCGTCATGGGGAAAAATGAAGTTGCAAGGTAGTACAGGTATGGGGGAAACTTTAATTGGATCTGGAATGATAATTAGTTTCTCCAGACATCCTCTCTATTCAGCCACTAACCTTAAAAAACAGGATGGTATCTCTACTGAAAATTAATTTAAAGAAATCATATGAGCTTTGTAGCACTTCAGGCCAAAATAGGCTACTGTGTGATCTAGTCTGAACTCTAGTGTATGACAGAGCAATTAAGCAATTCAGCCACCCTGTCCCCAGTTTAAATCAATAAATAATGCTTAATTAACCGATAACTTGTGTTTGGCTGAAGCACAAATTCTTTAAAAATATCTGCTGATGACTGGATATTATATATATTTATCAACAAATACATAGCCACCTTCCCTCTTGGAATGTTACTCCAATGGATAACCAAACTCACTAAATTCTGTGCTTCTTATTTCAGTTTACATTTGTGCACATTCCTACACAGTATTCAGAGAAGACATAAGTAAGCCCTGCTGTTGCAGACTTGTGTTCAGCCAGCTCTGGAGTGGAAGTAGAGCTTTACTAGAGGCAAGATATATGATGAGGTCTCTACAGTTTATTACAGCAGAGATATAAAACCAAATCTGGAGCTGTCTCACACTAGGTGAGAAACAGCAAAATTGCAATCTGCCTGCACAAGCTCATTTACAGAAGTGGGAAGCTTTCTTTTCAGACTCAGACCTTCATAAGGGCTTTGAAGCAGAGCTATCTGCAAGGAATTTGTGGGCAAATAGGAAGAGCAGTTTATTTTCACTCCAACACAGGACGAAAAGTAGGACCGAAGGTCCCCCTTCTCTATGCAGGGGGACCAGTGGTGATGAGTCACTGGCACTGATTCAAGTTTGCTGTTAACAAAGATCCTCACTGTCACCAATTACAATGAACTGCAATGTTTTTAAAAACAAATTTGGCACCAGATACCAAAAAAAGTTCTCTATCAGTCTGTTAGATCACTGCAAGCCTTTAAGGCTTTGGATCAAATTTCAAATACGTGTAAGGTTTTATTCCAAAGATGGTGTCAAAGGGAATGAGGTCTTAGGGAAAGCAAAGGTTAAGTGGAATGTGCCTACAAAACTTTGGCTTTACATAAGGTTTTAAGTGCTTATATGGCTCTAATTCCCTGTAAACACTGATATCCACATTTCATATTCTCCCTCAGTCTTGCTGCTCTTAGTGTTAGGGCAGTCTTCACATAGAAATGACATCTAAGTAACCTTTTCAAAAACTTATAGCAATATGTGTTAAATACTCTAAGCAAGAGTATAATCCATTCTGCATGTGTTAAATGAGAGATACAAAGAGCAATGTAGGCAAAAGAAACTTAATTTGACACACAGAGAAGTGAGAGTCAGTCGCTGTCCAAGATGACATGGAAGGTTTGTGCCACAGTTGAGAGCTCAACCCAGATGTCTGGATTTCCCCACCAATGCAAGAATGACAGCAGTAGTACTCTTCCCTGAAGGTTTTCTCCCCCTTTTTTTTAGGTCTTTTTTTATTCTATATGAAAATTGGTTAGGATAAAATGTGCTTTAAATAATATGGTAGAGATATATATAAACAGCCATTAGCTTACATGAAAAAGCTATAATCTACCCTTCATAGTGTTGCATTGTATTTAAAAGCTGAAAAGAATTGAACCAGAAGAAAATACGCAGTCTATTAAATTCAGATTTATAGGAGGCATACCTCATATGCATCACAAGTTAAGTTTTTTGGAAATGTTGGATTACTTTGGCAGTCAACAGGTCTCTATGCAAAAGCATTTTATGTCCACTGAGCATTTAGTTGTTTTTCTTTGGGATAACTTCTAATATGCTGGCTAGGACTGAATTATCTGGTCATTTTACAGCAAAAGGCATAAAGTCTCCAATTGGGAATGGATTTCAGTTTGGTTTTTAGAAGGCATATTAATATTCCAAATTGTTGAGAAAGGGATGACTGAATTAAAAGACATAAGCTGTTTTCTGGGACACAGAGGATGAAGATCAATATGAATCTGCCCAAAATTTCATGAAACCTCTCTTTTGCAGCTAGTGAGTCATCCTGGTTACCAGAGAGATAATAAAACCCAGGAATTTGTGTGAACTCATATGCTTTCACTGGACTGCAACTTCTAGTTTAGATTAATTAAGCTAAACTCTTCAGTCTAAAAGCAAAGGTCAAAGACTAACCAACACACAGTTAAAGATAGCTTAATTAAGAACTTTGGTAATAATTAATCAACTAGTCTCTCAACTCCAGGAACTTTCTCTAATGTATCTCAGCAATTAAGCTGAAGAAATGTCTCATTCCACACTTTTGCTGGAAGTGCTGGAGGATGATCACACTTTCCTTAACTATCCCTGAATGAGATCTGCGCTAGTGAACACCGAGAAAAAGATAAAAAGCTCATGATATTTGTATTCAAGGGAGCTAAGTCCCAGTGAGATCATGTTTCTAAACATACCAGGACAAGCTTCATTTATTCCAGTTTCTCATCTTTTGCATAAAAAAACCGCAAGAAGAGTTTTCACCAGTTTGCCATACTCTCTATACAGGTCTCCAGACAGAGAATATAGTTTCAGAGTAAATGGCTGATATTCCACTTAAAAACAAGAAAGGGAGCAATGAACTTTGAGTGTGTCCAGATGGGATGATAGTAGTTGGAAAGAAGCATGGAGTGCTCTATCCTGCCATCTTTCCTCACAGATTTACTGCCAAATGGGGAAGAAGAGAGGCGGGAAAAAGCTTATTTTATAGAAACAAATGCTACCTAAATGTTTTCATTTCCCTGAGCTCTAATATCTTGTCACAGCATATTAATAGTTTGTATCAAAGTGAAAAGGAGTTAACTCATATCTGACTGTTGAGGAACAAATCTCAGTATGTAAATTTGCTCCCTGAGGAGTCAAATTCTGTTTTGTTTTGATTTTTTTTTAATATAGATAAATTCTCAAATACCCTCTCTGAGTACATTCATGTCCTCTTATCTAGGACCGATATACCCAAATGTTTATAAAAAGAATAAAGTATATTTTATCTGTTCATAGTAGTGGAACATGCTAATTGTGCTTGGAGATAAGAAAGAAGGCTTATGGTAAAGGTGGCCAGGGTGTTGACATGAGAATAATGATATTCACTTTTAGCAAGGCAGAAGAAAGAAAAGATTTTGAGACATCAGTGGTCAGTGAAGTATGGGCATCAACAAAAATATTTCTCCAAAAGGACTTTATTTTATTTTACTTGCTTTTCATTCCATTTATTAATTTGCAAAAAAATGAAAACATATCAAAACACATTGGAAAAATTTTAAAAAGTAGATAATGAAAACACTGAAATATTTCAAGAGATCATTTATCTGCAGTCAAAATGGTTGAGGCAGGAACAATGCTCCTGTCAGCTTCCCTTACAACTGTATGTTTCCAGTTCTAGCTTCCAAGGGCAGAAGTGAGTAAGGAATCCAAGGCTCACATCAGCTCAAACTCCAGCCTCTCCAGTTGTCAGTTTGCCAGTCATGTGTGGTTTCTAAAATGTACTGAGTTCTCTGGTAGGATTATGACTTAACCCACCTTTCTCTCTGAGACCACGGCTCAGCCTTCAAATGGCACTTTCAGTCATTACTTAATAGCACATCTGGCTCAAACCAATGCAAAATTCAGTTTCTAAGAAGACTAGGAAAAACAGCTGCAAGGTTTGTGCTGCTGTTGTAAGGTTCTTATAGTTTACATGCTGATTTTTTTCCTTAATATTTTCTCTTCTGAAACTTCCCCAAAATACCAGAGAGATTTTAGTCCTCAATAATATAGTGGAGATGCAGAAATCAGATGTCTACGAGTGTGAGATGCTCTAAACATCTGTGACTATGCTGAAATTCAGTGAGAAATAGCTATACGACCTCCAAGTCTCTTCACCCAGAGTGAGCCTTTATGGATGAAGAGGGGGGAAAAAATGGCAATTAGTGTATTTTTCTTAAATATAAACATGGCTTTAAAGTTCATGCACAAAACACCTACAAAAACTCCATTACTTCATTCATGCAAGTTCTGATATCCTGTGCTACATGTTATGACATGAAGTGACTAATATATATAAAAATGTATATATATAACTTTTTACTCCACCTCTCGGTAGTTGTCACTGATTCGATCCAAACTGAGGGAATACAAGAGGTCTCTTCCTCCCACGAACAGTCGCTCTTGATACTCATCCAGCAGCATTATATGAAGTCCAAGATATCCAAATGGGCTACGAAAGACTGACGTCCTGTTTAAATCCCAGAGCTCTGAAATACAATCAGAGTGGTCATAATAAATACCAAACAGCTTAGCTTTCATGGCTTCATTTTCATATCCTCCTAGGGAACTGGACGAGAAGTTGTGGGACATTAAAATGCTAATCATATAATCTTTGAGTAAGAAAGAGACACAAAACACCTGAGAGCAATTTTCAAATTAAACCAGTTCTCCAGGAGGTTTGTCTCTGAATTTTTACATCATAATCTTTATGCTCAAAATATGAGATGGGGAGGGATGCAAATTATTTTGCTCCTGGATATTTTCTGAAAAGGAAAAAGTACTTAGAACAATAGCTGCAAATGGGCAAAAAAATGAATGAATTAATGGAAATTGAAAAAAAAAGAGCTGGAAATTATGTCCTTGTCTTTGAAACATGTCAAACTACAGATTTTCAGTGTACACACAATATTTACCTGGGTTTATATTTTTAGGATGATGGCATTGTGGGTTTTAATCCCAGCACTTTCTTCACTCAGTTTACTGAAAATATTGCCTCTAAATTCAGTGAAAACAGTATGAAATCTGTGAAATGCATAAGAATAGTTTTCTGACACTGATTTTGTCAAGAAATGCACTGACCTGATATGGGAATCTGAGGCTTAACTGTACATGATCCAAGCTAAAGTCAGTCCCACAGAGAAAAGTAAGTTCATTCTGGGTAGTGTTGCAGAAACTTGGATTCAGGCCTCAGGAAAGAAGAGGCAAGCATGGGGATCTTTCTGCTCTGTGGTGCAGAGCACAGCCTGGCTTGCAGCAGGTCAGAGAGGTTGAAAACCATTTTGCTGTTGAGAAGCCTCAAAAGGAGCCATTACAGAGAGTACCCTCAGACTCCCTCCAAAATGACAGAGGTTGAACTGGGGGAAAGCAACTATGTTCTTATGTCTGTACGGTGGCAAATTGTTTTATTTTGAAGAAATCACTTTTGGTAAAAGTAACTAAATATGCTTATCCTCACATAACTTTTTCAATTGTTTGGATGTGGCCCAGCAGCTGATGCTGGAAGAAGTGGGATTGTCCCAGAGCTGGAGAAGACAAATGAGCCCCTATGCAGTTTGGAGGGTCCTGCTCACATGCCACACCAGCAGTTATGTTCATTTGTCCATGCTGCACCTTGACAGCAACACAGAGACCACAGCTGATGTTCTGTAAGCAAGAAATTTAACATTCCAAAAGGACATTAATTTAATTTTAAAAATTGGCACAATTTCTATTAATTTTAAATTATTAAGTATATTTTGTGTGTGATGATTAATTAAAATCAGTAATAGGATAAATATGTTTTGCTCCATTTACTAGGTAGGATTAGTTCAGGTCAACAGAGGCTGAAAGTAACTAGTTTCTGAAAGCTGTTTCCTTAGATGATAAAATTTACATCAAAGGAGTCATAGTAAAAATTCAGTCTCACATATGATGCCTTTCTTGAGTGATCTTCAAACAGAATGTATTAAATAGTTGTACCTGTGTGTGACTGGCTTCACTTAACAAATGGAAAAACTCACAGAGAGGAACATCATGATGAACAGGAGTTTTTTGTCTAAGCATTGCTTACTAACCAGTGGATAGATACACATTTTTTGACAGAGATACACCCAGAACACAGCTGCACAGCAATGTGGAAATGGCACTTTCAAAGCTTGCTCTCTCCAAGCAAATGAGCAGATTGCTGTTTTGGAAGAACATCGCTTGTTTCTGAACAGATTAGAAATGAAATGAAAGCTGAGCTAGAAATACACTTTTGGTCCTAAATAAAGCCACTTCTTATTTGCAAGAATATAAAACATTCAATATATTTTATTTTTTAATCAGTCTTGAAGTGAAAAGAATTGCATTTTAAATTCTAGTTATATACAAGCCACAAAAGATTACTGTGGTAGCTTCCCTTGATTTATTTTCATGTTGTTCTGAAGGCAAATTGCTCATAAATGAGACAATATTTCTTTACATGTATCAGAGATATGACTCATGTGTTCTCATACTGATATCCTCTACCTGATCACATAAACTGGTAACTGCTCATATAAGACTCAGTCCTGCAAAGCACACATGTGAATATTATTGTCTTAAATGGAAGTTGAGAATATTAAACATCTTTCAAGATCAAACTTGTAAAAAGAGATGTTTCTAAGACTACATCCAGCAACCTACACTGACACGGTTTTGCTGTGGGGGTAGAGATGAGAATAGAAGTGAAGCTGACATCTGAAAGGGCTGGAAAACAACAAGCAGTTGGGTTTGGAGAGTGATTTTGTACTGAAACACCAATGTAGCAGTATTATGTAGATCCTTTGAAAGGTAGTAGGATTTCCATACATTTTTGGCTATGTGAGATATTAGGACAGTGCAAGCAAATAGAATGCAACACCTCCTGAATGCCTGGAGAATGAGTGGTATATCTGGGAGTCTAAAATGGTTCTAGAAGCCTGTCATTTCTAGGTAAGTGAATCTCACCGTGGTGTGGTTTGATGTAAATGACACAGGTTCTGAAGCAGTAGAACAACATTCATGTAGTGCTGTGCCCCTTCAGCAAAGCTGGTTGGCTTCAATGTAGCACTGCAGGAATGCAGCTGTACTGCTTCCAGAAGAGAAGCTGCTGCTCCTGCTGCCTCCAGACACAGAACAACCTTCACACTCACACAAGGGCATTGTTAGTTTGTAGAATCATGGAATGGCTTTAGTTGGAAAGGACCTTAAAGATCATCTGGTTCCAACCCCCCTGCCATGGGCAGGGTCATCTTCCACTAGACCAGGTTGCTCCAAGCTCTGTCCAGCCTGGCGTTGAACACTTCCAGGCAGGGACACCCACATCTTCTCTGGACAACTCGTGCCGGTGTCTCCACACCCTCACAGTAAAAAATGTTTAGTATCTAATCTCAGCCTATGCTCTTGCAGTTTAGAGCCATTACCCCTTGTTCTATCACCATATGCCCTTCTACAAAGTTTCTTTCCGGCTCTCTTGTAACCCCTTTAGACAATGAAAGCTGCTGTAAGTTCTTCCTAAAGCCTTTTCTTCTCCAGGCTAAGTAATCCCAGCTCTCTCAGCCTGTCTTCGTTCTAGAAGTGCTCCAGTCCTCTGATCATCTTTGTGGCCTCCTCTGCTCCAACAGGTCCACATCCTTCTTATGTGGGGGCCCCCAGGGCTGGACACATGGATCACTGCACTTGGAGGGCTGAGTTGCACTCGGTCATTGAAATCACAACACAATTGGGAGTGAGGCCCTTGAATTCAAACTTTTAAGCAACTTTCCCCAAAATCTAATTTCAGTTACTTTGAAGAAACTTATGCTCACAAGGGTCACCTTGTAAATAGGGATTCCTTGAGGTGTCAAGAGCTGTGCTGCTGGCCATTCTGATACGCTTTAATTAAAAAAATTAATTTCTAGACCATGTCTAGACTTGAGCATAACCCAAAGAGAGGTTGTTCCTCTACCTAATACTAGGATTTAATGTCCACATTTATGCTGGACACATCTAGCACACTTACAAGATCAGGTGCAAGTGCAATTTTCTTCAACAAAAGAAAAAACAGTGCTGCCTAACATTTTTAAAATATTCTAATGGCTAAATTGGTCAGCTAAGGAATAGCAGACATGACTTCAATTTCCTTTTCTAAATGGCTTGAAACTCAGATCTTCCTCTACCATAAAGAGGTCTAATCACAAGTTATTAGCTACTGGATTGGTAGGGAAGGACGGACGTTTTCTCCATTTCCTGTTGAAGCTGTGCAACAAAATATTTAAGACTCAGAAAGAGTGAACAAGAAGTTGTACTCTAATTTCGTAGTTAAATTGCTCTTCTGGGAAAGAAGTTCTGGCTCTGCTGCTCAAGATAGTCTATGCATTTTATATTAAACAGTTAGTGGATAAACTTTACAAACTGTTCCAGCTAGAAATCCTTGGCTTCTTCCTCATGTGGGAGTGACTAAGGGCTTCAGTTGAGCAGAGCCCTTCCTTTTACTGAGTTTCTAAAGATTTCTGTGACAAAGGAAAAAAAAGTCCTTTTTCTGTAAAGATCTTGTGTAAAGAAGTAAAAAGCCAGAGACACAGGGGATGAATTATTCACAGGGAATATATTGCTAGTGCTCAACACACAGAAAAAAAAGAGAAAAGAGTTTTCCTACTGTTATCTTTTGGTAAAAACAAATCTTCTGGAGTACTGACCCATAAATTTGAGAAAATGTTATCTTTTGTGCTATACTGCTTTGCCATTTTAATCTAAAGACTCAAGACCATAACTAAACCCACACCATTGCAGTACAAACAGCATTTTACTCAACAAAGGAAAGACTGCTTCAATATTTACATACTCCTATATGACACTTCACTTTACCTGTGAAAGCTTTAAAGCAAGCCTGGACTGCTAAACTACATTTCGTAAGAGAACAAATCTTATTTCTTACTGTTTTAAAAGCTGAGAACAAACCTGATGGTTTGCTATCTGTCTGCCAGAGCTTTCTGGAAAATATTCAGATGGATCTTGCTTACCACACTTTCTCTTATTGCATAACTACTTTGGTGAACGTATTCATACTGTATCCTGTTTGACAAAATGGATTCTGTTATACATTGGTCTAACAATGTTAATTATATTCCTAATAGCCATTTTCTTAGTTATTTTAATGAGCAGTATATAATTCTTACTTCTAAGATTACTTTAGAGCAGCCATTTCTTCTATTAGAAATTCTTCTATTCGTTTGGGGAGAAAAAAAATTGTCACCCGACTTTTATTTCAATATTTTTTAACTATAAGTGATTGATAACTTAAATATGCTTAGAACATTAAATGCAAAAATCTCAATGCTGCTCCACAGCAACCAGAGTATAGTGACATTTCATTTATAACATGTTTTAGAATTTAATCACATTTTGAGTAATATATCAATTTGGACCTTGAATATAGACAAATGTCAATGCAAATTTTTAATCTTTCTTATTTTTCTTAGGGAGTGACAAAGCTGCTGTTGCTCTACTCCATTCTTCATAGCATTATATCATCGCTACTGCACAAGCCTTTGCCCTTTTTTGCCCTCATAAAAATCTTTGGCTCCCCTTTTAAATTCTTCAGAAATATAGTCTCACCTCCCACACTACTTCATGCTGCAGATCATTCTTCTGGCAAAGATGTTTTCCAGATGCAGGGCACTGACAAATGAGTCCACATAAGGTGGATGTTTCAGTGCTGCCTTACAGGAAGAGCTAATGACTGGGGCTGCCTTCTGCCCCCATCAATAATGTAAAAGGCCACTGATAAAAAGTCTAGGTAATGTGAGCACCTGAAGGACATCTTATGCTTCAAATTAGAAGCATAGTCCTGGAATATAGATACTACAGTGGAACAAGATTTACAAGAACTTAGTCAACCTTATGTAAATTTATTTAATTTAGCTTTTTGCTGTATTGCTGCCAAGTGATAACA
Organism: Corvus cornix cornix; assembly: GCF_000738735.6. Taxonomy (NCBI): domain Eukaryota; kingdom Metazoa; phylum Chordata; class Aves; order Passeriformes; family Corvidae; genus Corvus; species Corvus cornix. The sequence goes on along the minus strand of NC_047057.1, from coordinate 8,473,334 downwards.
AAACCTGCTTACATGTGACAAGAAAGGGACAGAAGCAAAGAGAAGGAAAAATGAAAAAGAGACATAGGGGAGAGCCTGAAATATCTGTGACACAGCTTATGAACTACAGGTCAATTGTAAGACCAGGAAATATAAGTATCTTCTGTTTTAAAACACTGGTACTTTAAGGCAAATGTCTATGCAAGGGTACTCTTAAGAGTTATCCATCACAAGGACAAAATATAAACTTACAAGTGGTTGAATCTTTCTGACAAGGTTAAGACCTCTAACTGTATAAAATTAGTAGCAGGAGGCACAAGATTTCTTCCCTGGGAAAAAAGCCATTAGAGACTAAAATTCTCCTAAAAATCCCAATGCTGCTGAATGAGATTAGCAATTTTTGCTTTCCTGTGCTTACAGTCCTCAGTCAAATACAGCTCTGTAAAAATAGAGTGGTGATAGTGATTGTCAGATAATGGAAAAATGCATTAACTCTGGTGAACCAGCAAGGAACTAAACTTGTTGGGTAGTAGTAAAGGAGACAAGTGTTAACTGGCCAGTGATGGCCAAAGTAAATCCTGCTGCATGAGAATTGGTAGCAAAATCTGAGCCAAGAACTATAATAGAATTAACAGCAAATAGTAAACTAAAAATCTAGAGCAGTAGTAATGACAAAAGATACCACTGTAATTTGAAAACACCATTCTTAAGATACTTCAGTGTTTTATTTGGGGAACATGAATCAGTAGGAGATAGGTTTAAAAGTGAGGGAGACTGAAGTATGAGCTTTCACTGCTTCAGGTTTTATCTCTGTGGCTGCCACGCAGATGCCTCAGAAACTTGGCAGGGTAGGAGACAGAAGGCAAAGTCTAGTAACAACAAGCAAAAACCCATTAGTCCATAACTACTTTCATATGATTCAACCTCTGCTCTTAACAGCAGGTGTGTTTGGCTGGAGAGCTTTATTTGGAGAATGTAATTGGCTTCATGAAGGGAGCTGGTGCAGCAAAGCCCATGAATAATTTTGCTTATTTGGTTCTCTTCCTCTAAATGTTCTGGATCTAGTGATGAAGTTTGAATTAAAGTAAAAACTTCAAACAAAGATCTTTCCTTGTCAGTCTGTCCAAATTACAGAGGCAAAAGTTTCTGAAATTAAAAGGTCCAGTTTGGGGAGACAAGCACAGTTTAAATCTGTATGCAAGACAAAACACTCTTGTGGCTTTTTCCCCTCAAGAATATATGAAAAACCTAAAACTGGAACATGTAATAAATCTTAGGAAATATTTTTGTTTCTTCTAATTCTACTCAGGTAATGGCAGAAAATATTCTGTGTCGCTTGAAAGCCCTTAACACATCTAATCATGATAGTTCAAGTCCTAATCCTTGATATTTCCATCTCAAACTATTATATGTCACATATATACTGTGATATGTGTATATTCTGTCATATTTAACAAATATTTAGTTTTTCTTCCCTGATGGCAAAATAACATATCCAGTTAGTAGCACTGTAGCTGGTTTGGTTTTAGTTACTAAACAACAGAAATATAGGCATTAAAAAAGGCCATGGTTTATTGTATTAGTATACTATATAATAGTAAAAACATGTATTTTTACGCAGTATTTCATAATATTTCTAGTTCTTGCTGGAAACCTCTATGGTGTACATCAATTTAAGAGTAATCACACATCATCTTCATACAAGCTGGGTTTACAGCAATTTTAAGGTCCATTTCTAGATTTACATGCTGGTAAATTTTTTACATACATAAAAAATAACTGATATTCAATTTAATGTTACTAATGCTTGAAAAGAAATGAAATTCCATGTAATAAAACCTTGATCTTTTTGGGTTTTAATCTTACTTACCTAGAAACTATGGATGATTTACAGACTGTTTTAGAAGAAAGTCTCTTTGTAAGTCAAATGAAAGCAGTTACAGAACCCACTAAACTGTTGTGTATGTTGAAGTGATATTTGTTTTCTGACACTAACACATTTGACCCTACCAATTTCTGGATCTTACTGGTTTCCATTACAGCAGTAAGCTACTATGGTTAGTGATATAAGGCCTAATCCAGAGCTAATCTGCCATTTTGAGCCGTTTTGAGCTAGGTTATCACACCAATATGGATTAAATAGTATAGGAAAAACACTTATCCTTCTGTATTTTGTCTGATCCTGGGAAACAACAGACAGAGAATCAACTAAGAATGAGATTAAATTTTCATCATTTCAGTGTTAAACTACTATATAAATGATGTCTACCATTCATTATGCTTTTAATGATAATATTAATTTTCAATGATAATAAAAATTTCAAATATTTTTAATAAATCTTACTATATTTTTTCCATATCTATTTCCAGTTAGCAGGATATTGCTTGCAGAGTGGTGAAGAATTTATTCTTTTAATTCATTTCAGTAGTAGATGGCAAATTTTGGCACTCATTCAAACAAATTTGCTATGGTAAATTGACATACTCATTATACCAGGGACTCTGTTATCAAAAAATTTGTTTACCTTACCAGTGGGATTTTTCTTAGAAAAGGTACATGCATCCCCAAAGTGCTATCTGCCAGCACAGTTCTGAAACATGGTTGTAATGAAAATATCAAACAACTGCTTATGCAAAATGACATAATACTCTGTCTGTTATGAACTCCCAGGTCTCAGTGACTAGCATAATGTGGCTGCCTAAAATTCTCTAGTAACTTCAAATCCTAATGATCCTTTATTTTTAGTAAAGCATTTTAGGAGGTGATAATAAATGATAATGTTGTGGATAATAAATATCTTCATCAATGTTACAAATTTCTTTCCAAAAGTTAGATTGCATGATAGAAAGCATCAGAAATGTGCTTTTCTAATAAAACATTTCAGCAGAAATATAAATTGGAATTTTTTACTGTGAAATTATTCCAGCCAATGGCATGAAATAGTCTTTGTGAACTTCATGCACTTCATCCAAAGTATCTCTAAGGAAGTAAGCATAGAAAGAATTGTCCTTTTAAAATTATACACACTGAAGATGTTTTACATTATGTTTAATATCTTAATAGTGTTAACAAGTGAAATAATTGATTTATAAAACTTGAGTTTTAGAAGGTACATATGGTTCAAATAATCACAGACCTCTGCTGATGAAACACAGACAGTCCAGTCTCTTGAGGACCTAATTTATTAAGGTGTACCAGTTACTACATGCTTATTACCACACCAGTCTGGGAAGAGTAGAATTCATCCTATGGAGAGACCCAGTGTTTTGACAGAAAGAGAATCTGGTGCTTTCATTTAAAATGAAGATGCCAAGAGTCAGGGGTTTGTGCTATTCAAAATGACTGTTAAATTGAATTTCCCCTGTAAAAGATGGATAAAAAGGAGCTATCTCATGTGATTTTCAGCAGCATATGCTCTTGGGCAGGATGGCATGTGATTGACAGTGTATGTAAGGCTATCTGGAGTCATCAACAGGAGAAAAACAGAATGGAGGAGAAAGGAGGCATTGTAAGAAAAGCAAAAGTCAGAGGGAAAATTGAAATGGAAATAACTAAAAAGATGAAAGGAAATTTTCAAAGTATTTTTTTCCTGTGAAATAAATTACTCACAGCTTATGCAGAGTTTGAGATAATATTCCATAGGTGAGTTTAGAAAGATTTGCTACACCTCATGCACTGAAATAAACTCAATTTTCACTGAGCATACAAACTCTATAAACAGCAGTGAATAGACTTATATAGAACTGAGCAGTTTGTTAGTCCAAAGTTTGTTCTTTTTAATTGACCAGAATATCTTCTCTGGAAAGATTTAATTCATAGAAAGGAGACATATTCAGCTGTTATATCAGTGTCTTTGGGAGACATACCTCAGGTGAGTTAACTGGCACTAATACGTCCATGATTTGACCCTGCTTTTCCACATACATCTCAAATACTTTTAAATATTAACAAAAGCTGAATACATCAAAGGTCTTGTTGCCTTTATTTTTTAATCTTTTTTTAAAATGACACAGAGCTTTATGAAAGAATTCAAGCTCTTATATTACAGGGTGGGATACGTCATATTCAGCTTTTATTTTGTTCAGTCAGGTGTTTAGTTTAAGGTATTTATCCAGCTGTCTGGCTTTTTATCAGAACAAAAGAAAGAGGTATTCCTAATTGGCATTTGAAAATTCCTTTATAAAAGCATCCAAACAAATATAATCTGAAAGTAATAATTTCTATAATCCAAATTTTAAGAATGTAAGCTAAGTTTTAGATACATAATAAACTGTAGATGAATTCCACTCTAAAATGCATTCTATAAATAAACCAAGGTTGTATTTTATTAGTGCTTGAAATTTTAATCACTGCAATGATGGGCAACACACAGAAATAGCTGTCTTTCTTGTCTCTTCTGTTTCTCCCCCAGTACACTTAATTATCTGTAAAATGCTGGTTAAGTAAATGCCTTGGAAGAAAGAGACAGAAAAAAGCTTTATGAATAACTTAGGACATATTTGAAACCTTTCAGAATCAGTAATGCTTTGCAAATATTAACAGTCAAAACATTCTTCTGTTTAGAACTCAACATAGTTGATCTTAAATAGTGTAACTGGAGAATAGAAGTCAATAATAGGCAGCTATTAATGGTCACGTAACTATTATGAATTATAATATGGACTGTTGCATATTATCCTCAAACCTTCATGGATATGTCCACCTATCCTCCCTTTCCTTTTTTTCCCCACACTATTCATTTGTTTCTCTCAGATTTTTCAAGACAGAGAAAAATGATAGTGCTTGTTTAGAAGTTTATTGTACTTTGATATAAACATTTTCTTTTCTCATGTCACATTTGATTATCCAACAGAGTCACGTAATAGACTGTACTGAATTTCAGCTGTCGTTTGTGCTCCTAAGCCTTTCAGATGCTTTTAGAAAAATACCCAATGATAACAAAGGCCCCTGTTACATTGAAGAGAATTCAACATTAGAACAGAGAAACAATCTCCTGAAATTACAAGTAGCATCTCTATATCCTCAATTGACCTGATGGTAGTCATAAAATATCCCACATAAACCTCTCCCACTTCAAAACGGAACCAATGTTGTCTCAGTATGACTCTATCCTGAACCATTTTTCACACGATGTAAAAACACCATACACTTATGGGTGTTCCTTCATTAGTTCTTTCTTCACTGTAATTTAGAAATTCACCTTCATCTTGATGCTTGGTTTAACACTGGGGCTTAATTTCAGATGTTTTGGGATCAATCTGTCTTTTCTACTCATTGCTGTCTTTACAGAAGGTAGAACATCAGATAATTTCATTAATGTTCTTTATTTCTCATGAGGGCTACTGATGTTTAGAATTATAGAGATATCATGAAAATGAAGGATTGATATATCTGATTCATTTTTGTATACTAAAGAGTTGTGCAGAAGTCCATAGAGATCTAGGGATCCAATCATAGACACATAGAGTTTTGGATTGGAAAGAACCTTTGAAGATCATCTACCATAACCCCCTGCCAGAGCCAGGCACTGTCACTGCTTCCACCAGCTTGGTGACATCCGCAAAATTCCTGAGGATGGACTCAATCCACCAGTCTATGTTGCTTTTAAAGATATCAAATAGTATTAGTTGCAGTACAGATCCTTGAGGAACACCACTCATTACTAGATTATGTACTGCTCAGCACTGGAAAAATACACAGCCCTGAGAAAACAAGTGTTTTCTCCAGGAATTTCCAATCTAACAAAACAAAATTAAAAAAAAAAAAAAAAAAAAAAAAAGAAACCAAAATTAAAGAATTTCCATCATGAAGATGGGGTAAATGAGAAAATAATAATTTCAGTGTTCACAAAATTCTCTAGGGTTTGAATTTAGCTCTGATTTGCATGATTTGTAATGATGACTCAGCAAGTCTGCATAAAACTGCTGGGCACTTCATCTTTTGAGAGAACGCACAATGGGTGACCCACAGGCTACTGCCCTGAGAATTTGCCCTCAGAAATTTTGGGAGCAGAACACACAAAAGATATTGGAACTGGGAGAAAACATTTTTCAGACACTGAAAGGCTTTGTAAAGATTATGGAAAATGTTTCCATCCCAAACTGGAATAAAAGCCTCAAATACAGAGCATTTTCAAACATGAAAAAAATCTGGTTATTTTCCCATGGATGGAATTATTTTGATAATTTTACATATTTTATTTTGATTAATGCAGTCCTCTCTTTTTATAGTAAGTCAACTAACATTTCAAAATGACATGTTCTTAAAACAAATTGGAAGTCTTAATTTAAAACATGTAAATATCCCTTTTTTTTGCCAAAATATTAATCAATGAAAAAAAAATCAAATTTCCATGATTTCATAATGCTTCCTAGAGGAAAAAACACCAAAATCAAAAGCCAAAACCAGAATCTTTACAGCTAGCAAAGAACTTCTGCATACCTTTAAAGTACCTATTATTATGTCTCCTCTAAAAAGGTATATCTTTAATAAAATTTAGCTATCTCCAAAAGCAAAAGAACTGAAAAATCTGCTATGGATTTTTCATAGTAGTGTGTAGAGATGGGAAAACGTAGAGGAAAAGTCATATGGAAGACAACATTCAGAATCCTTTTACAAAATTACAAGACAATTTCTAAATACCAAGTTTTGAGATATGCTGGTTACATCCAAAATTATTGTCATTATATATATGAAAAATTTGAAGCTATTATATTGGAACTATAAATCCCAAGTACAATGTACTTAATCTGACAGCAATGTTTTTTCTTAGAATAGAATAGAAAGAGAGATTTATATTCTGCACATTATTTACAGCCATGGGACTATCTGAGGACAAATTAAATTTGTAATACGTGCTGCATATTGCACTAGAATTTGTACATCAGGATACAATTCTCTATGCTTGATACTAGGAAAAATATGTAAGAAGAACATAATGAACTGTATGAAATAGCTTGTCACAGAATAATATATTTATCAAACTGTCAGAAGTAAGTACAATTAGGAATGAATAGGTCCAAAACATATATTATTTAACTGAGAGCTATTTAATTGTTTATATTATATTTCATAAATACTTTAGAGGAAAATGTTACACTTAAGTATTTCTGCCACTTTTTATATAAGCTTAACTAAAGTTCAAGGGAATTTTGTCTCTTTAAGAATTAAAGAATTGGGTCCTATTCGGACCCTTGTAGGATATTATAAAATATCTGAAGGCAGTGAGACACATTTCTTTACAAAGAAAAGAAAGGAGGCAAAGCATTAGAAAATGCTGATACATGTAAGTGAAAATGCAATATATCTGGTTTGTTTCTGCCAGCTTTACTCACATGAATATCTATATACAGTTTCTGATTTCAACAGGCTCTCTTGCAGAAGGATGTATTTCTCAGTATAAACAGCTGTTATGTACCAGGGGATGGCAGCCCCTGAGAGACCACACAGGCCATGATGTGTGTTATACGTGTATCACAAGGAACCCAAAAAATGGTTTTCACTGCATCTTTTGCAATCTCGTTCACTTGTTCAAATTGAGTGTCTGGTAAGTACCAAACATTCTCTACCCATTTTCCACTGTTGAAAGCAATGGAAGATAAAATTGTTTAACCATAGCACAATTATATATATTTGTTTTTGAAAAAAAGAAAGAGAAAAGTTAACAGCAAATACTGCAAGGACAAGACAAGGCATTGTGGTGGGTAGTTTAGCAATAAGGATACAAATAATGTAAAAGATCTATTAGTTTCAGAATAATCTGCAAAGGCAAGCAGTGGAACTGCTAGTAGATGAACCAATTAAAAAAGATAGGAGGAAACATCTGGCAATCTGTTCTAGTTAATAGCCACACACTAGTGGGGAAAGATTAGCTGTCTTCCAGGTTATTTCCCCATCTTCATTTTCCATAATATAATTTACACTAAAGAACAAAGTTTTCTACAAGCACAAGATGCTGACACCAGATCATTAGTTGGATGTGTCACATTTCCAATTAAAATATTTCTATGCAAAAGATAAAAAAAAGAATATTTACATCCATCTCCTCAGAAAGAAACAGCTTATTTATACCTACCCATTCCTATTCAAGTCTAGCCTGGTGCTGCTATTAATGCCATTTGACAGTAATTATTTTTTCTGTTGTTATCCGTTCTTTTGTCTATGTCTATCATCATTACCTGAATAGCTTTAAAAATGCTATTGGAAACAATTACTTTTTCTTCCCTATGATAATTTAACATTTTGGCAATTCATAGGTCAGATGGTCAGTAGAATTTGCACTGCTTTCTTTCTTGCTCTGTTTAGAAGGGTTATAAAGATCAGAAGACAGGTCCTTTAGAAGGATTTATTTCCACTGTGTATCTGTTGGTGGTTTACTGATAAGGATTTACATGTGCTGCTCTAGTAAAGCAGCAATATGGATGCTGTCTGTGCTGAAAACTGGAAGCTATGGTGTTTGCATAGATGGCTTGATGTTGTCAAGGCAGCTGTGGCTTCCACTGACTCACCCTCCCCTGTTCTTGCATTTGTACAAAAAATATAAGCATCAGCACCTTAACACAAATTGCATGTCTTGAAATGCCATCCTCAGCTTCAAGTCAGTTCTACTAAAGACATCTAAGGAATCCATTCATGTTAAATATTTACCTCTCTCTTACATTCTTTTGTCAGAGAGCTTTAAATGAAAAAAACAAGTAGGGCAAGTCTGCAGAATATTACTATAAACAGTCAGAAATTCTATTACACAGGCGTTCTAGGAAATTCTGATTTATTTTTGCTTAATCATCTTCATTTGTCTTTCAACACAACCCAGTTTGGGCTTTTAGTCACAGAACTCAACACACTAAATTTCACATCAAGCTACACACTCTATGGAGATACAGGCAATTTTTCTTGACCAATGAGTCTTTTTTGGAAAAAAAAAAAAAAGGAATAGAATGGTATGTGTTTAGAGAATAGTGTAGCGAATCATGCAATGGATGGACTCAACATACATAATGATTCAATTTCAAATGTGCCCTGGTGTCTCCAGGCAAAAGACCACAGCAGCCAAAGAAGATAAAATGAACACTTGTGCAAAAGGTAGCACTGCAAATTGCCCAATGACATTTCACTTACTTATACCTGTGCAGACTTTTGTCCTTGATGCACCCTATAGATGTTTCTGATTTGTTTATACAGTCTGCTGATATAAATTACAGAAGCATTTTTCTAGTGTTAGGAAGAAGAAGATATGATGCCTACTATTTAAATCCAAAATATTTTTGATTTAGAAAACAATTTTAAGCTAGATTTTAAAATGTGCATCCAAACCTACCAGTAATGTTTGCAGCCCCTTCTTTTATGACTGCAGTGAGCTGTAATGGTATTCCACTAACGGTATAATTTTCAGCTCAGATGGTACAGATCCTCATATTTAGACTAAAGATCGCATGTTCAGTCTCCACAGTATTTGGCCTCCCCTTACACATTAATCTTGTGTAATAAGTGACAGAAGCCTTCAAAACATATTAACACAGGTGGACCTTTGGTGCTTATTTGCAGCCCTGTGGAGTAAGTGTGCTTCAGGCTGTTTGTACAGGTCCAGTAGCAGGGTTAGAGCTTGGGAGTGATAAGGTTACCTAAACCGTTGCACAGCTAAAGAAAGTCCAGCCATCCAAGAAAATCAAGGTTGATTCCTACATGTCACATTTAAAAACTAAATATGTGTATTGCCTGAGGAACACATTTGAAAAGCCAAGCCTGGTAGGAAAGAATGTTTTCAAAGCACTGTTTCAACAGGAGTATTTCTACTGGGAATAAATAAACTGCTGAACGTGCCTCATTTTTTAATGCCCCACAGATGTAAACTGTATTTGATTCTATTGTCTATAATTTAATTTAATGCTTGGAATGTTGCAGTAATATACAGTAACTGATATGCCCTTTGATTGAGAAACAGCTAGACCAAAAAAGTTCATATTATTTTCCTGCTCTATAGAGCCTTCTTATTATAAAGAAAAGGTTCATTTTAGCACGCATTTCTATTATCCAATCTTTATTAGAAATGACATACAGAACTGAGAGCACGACAATGCCTGCTTTATGTCTTACTAATTGGAAAGCTCTTCTGTTCTAGTTGAATGAGATTTTTCTTTGTGCTGTCGACTGTGAACAGTATCTCACAATAGTGGTTCAATAGAAGGATTGGCTGACTAGCACCATCATGTACTGTGAAATTCTTTTGTTTTTATCCAATTGTTTTTTACATATCTTTATCCCCATTCCTGTTAAATACCTCTGATTTAGAATTAACTTAGTATTCCACACAAGAATGATGCAAAGGAGGGAAGGAATATTCAAAAATACTTTTCACTTTGAAGTATTTCTAGTCAGAGAATTAACAAATATTTATATTAAGGCATGGCACTACATTTTGACTCGGGGTATAATAGAACTTTAATGTTTTATTCCATATTATTTCAACACTTTTCTAATACATATAGATTAGAAAAATAGTTTATATCGATGTGTCAATACTTTGGTTTCTTTTCAAATCAGAATATCTCTGTTATTTTGCAGCTGTTCTTCAGACACCAGCCAGACACAGGGTATCTACATTTTAAATTTTAGAAGGGGCTAGTGGAATAGTTATAATGCAAAAGTTCTTTAAATAAACAAAGATTGCATTTAAACATATTTTTAACTGGTTATTTATATCTCTTTTTTTGAAAACTGGAGCCTAGTTGCAATCTGTTAAGACACCTGAAGGATATCTTAATTTTTCCATTTCCTAGACCTTGAATATCTAGGTTTGCCAGTGCTTAATTACACTGTACATTAGATTTTGTTCTTTTTGTGAATTAATTTTGACATAAGCAACAGACCTTCTAAAATTATGATTAGTTATGAGCAAAGTTTGCTTCTGACAGAAGCAACTCCCGTATGAGGCTGCATACACCTGGAAGCTGGTTGAAAGAAAATACATTTAGTGGTTCCTTCTACCATTGATAGAAAGTGTAAAAAGTGGTATTTAAGTTTTTGTCATATATATTACTTTTTAAAATGGTAAATAGGTGAACAAACTCATCTCTACACATCACATGGTTTTCAGCACAAATCAGCTAATAGGAAATCTATGTCAAGGTCTAGCATTTGTATCAGTTTAATGCTGTAATAATATGTTATAAAGAAGGAAACATGGTGGTGCTAGAGTGCTTATTTATTTGCACATGAATAAAAATCAATAGAAATAGAATACTGATCATTTATTAGCATTATAAAGTAATCTTCTTCCTTTTGCAGAATTGGAGATTGTTGAAGGCTGAATCACTTGCTGATAAGGATACCTGCCAAATATAAATATTTGCATTCCTTGGTGGATATTCTTCTCCAGAGGAACGAGGAGCACTTTGCTTTGGCTTTATGCCTAACTACACACCTTTAATGTGTGACTGTCTCAAAACTCTTGTACAGCACATTGTATCTAGAGGTTAAGTGTAGCATGTTAAGGGGGGACCAATTTCAATTAAAAATGCAATAATGGTGTTAAAATATGCACTGCCATAGTCTCAGTAAGGTCTCCTTGCTGTTACTGTCAATAGGAGCTTATTAGGGTTTGCTTGTTTCTGTGTGCTCAGGGAATGATATAATTGCTACAGGTGTGGACAGTGGCTACTCAGCTGCATTTCAGAGTAGGAAAACCCAGCAATTTAAAACTGTTCTTCACATTATTGCACTTCAACCTGTATTTGGGAGAGTGGCAGGTTTTACTTTCAGGACTACTAAGAATCTCCAGTTCTGTGCTGGCTTACTTGAGGAAAGAGGATTTAAAAAACCAAGAGATATATTTGGTAATCTTTATTTATGAAAAAATTAAATAGGAGAAATATGTTTAAATTAAAAGAAGCAGCATTGCCTTGAAAATCAATTAATTATAAAGCAACAATAGGATTGCTGTGCTTGATAATTACACAGGCCTACACTCTGCTCAGCACAGAAGAATCTGACATTTAGACTTCGTGAGCTAACAAACTCTGAAAAGTATTCCAGCTTATATAAAAGTCTCTCTTGAAAATGGAAACTGATCCTACAGTTGGCAGGTTACTTGCCAGGTATTTTATTCACCTACAAGTTCAAAAGATATGAGCCTCTGAGCTTGAAGGCCGATAGAGGGAAGTTGCCTTTGAAAAAGCAAGGGGAAAAAGGCAAGAAGAAGACTGAGACTAAAACTTTTTATGTCTCCAGAAGAACATGCACTGACTACTGGGAAAGCATCAATTATTAGTGCTGTGAGCAATAATTGCTATTACTAACGAGCACCCTCACTTACAGACACGATGACATGTTTTAAGAGACAGATTTGGGGGCAGCTTTTTAATGAGATCTCCTTATAGTTACAAATACTTTGTTGCTCCCCCACAACACAGAAGGGTTTAATGTCTTTTCTCATGAAACTTAAAACTAAGTTAATTTTCTTACTCTTTCTGTAAAGATCTCCTCTCTTCCTCAGAACTATTTGGTGAGCTGTATTAATTTTGTCATTAAATTTCTATAACATATTTTGAAAAAGTCTTAGGCCTTCTTCTTTCACTGTACACCACACAGCAGATTCCGTGTCCCAATGTCCAGGTAGAGACCAGTGATGAGTGTTGTTCCTCAGGGGCTGGCACTGCGACTGGCAGGGTTTAACACATTTACCAGCAACATGGCCAGTAGGATTGAGTGCGCCCTCAGCAAGTTTGCCAACACCAGTCTGAGTGATGTGGTCAACACACTGGAGGGAACAGATGTCACCCAGAGGGACCTTGACAGGCCTGAGAGGTGGGACCGTGCAAACCTCATCAAGTTCAACACACCCAAGTGCAAAGTGTTGCACCATGGGTCAGGGCAGTACCAAGCACAAGGACAGGCTGGGTGGAGAATGGTTTGAGAGCAGCCCTGGGGAGAAGGACTTGGGGAATTTGGAGCATGCGAAGCTTGCCATGACCTAACAATGCTCTCACAGCCCAGAAAGCCAATCCTGTGCTGCATCCAAAGCAGCGTAGGCAGCAGGTTTAAGGGGGTGATTCAGCCCCTCTACTGCACTCTCATGAGACCCCACCTGCAGTTCTGCATCCAGCTCTGGGGCCTCCATCACAAGAAAGACATGGGCCTATTGGAGCAAGTCTGGAGGAATCCATGAAGATGATCAAAGGACTGGAGCATCCCTCCTTTCCATTGAAATGAAGCGAAATAATGGTTCAAAGATGACCATTTGTCTTCTGGTTAAGTGGATACTCACTGTATTTTAACTGATTTATTTTCACTCTTTATGTTTTCTGGCATATACTCAAGCCATATACTCTATTGCTGGACACTGAGGGTGTTTGTCAAATACATGTGTATGATTCCATCACTGCTGAAGTTTGTCATTAATTATTGTTTCCTTTGCACGAACACTGCTAGTGCTTGTGTGTCAACTCAAATTCAAATTATTTTCATTACATGTGAAATGGAAAATAGACCAGCAATGTCTTTTTCTGTTCAAATACCTTGCTAACATCACACTCCATATAAGCTGTAGAATGAAAAATAGTTTTGCCAAGAGAGATGAAAACTGAGAGTGTGGTGGAGAAACCAAATATTATGGCAAGAGTGTTTAGTGGAAACACTGTCTGGAAAGCCAAGTCTTTTTGGTGGGTAAGTGACAAAAAAGGTGGCTAACTGGAAGAATGATTAATCCCCTTTTGTATATAAATGTAAGAAAAACTTGTAAAAGGAGCAACTATCTACAAATGTCAAGTGGGAGATACTATGAGTGCATAGATTAATCAAACTAGGCTATATTCCGTTAATCATATATCTCAAAATGGAATAAAAAGAGCTTTGTTTTATGACTTTTTCATGCAGTGCTGATGAACTTTATGTATTTTTGTGAAGTAGCCAAACTGTCAGCTTGACAAATGTTTTCACATGATGAAAAACCTCAAGGCGGTGTTATTTCTCTTGCGTGATGTTGACTGAAGGAAACTATAGCATAAAAAAATTCAGTGTCTGGTCTTGAGGATGACTTTGATTGTCTTGGCAACAAATTTTATGATATTTAACAAAAAGTTATGGAGGAATTTCACTCTGAATAGTGTCTTCTCTATTCTGGATTCCATTCAATTATGAAATGTAAATGAATAAACCAAGAGATAGATTTTAGAGACTGAATTACAAATTTCTACTAAAAACGTCAACAACTGTGTATTAGCAGATTTATGAATAAAACTAATGAATTATGTTTCATACTTGTCAGCATTATCTAAATTGCATTCAGCCACTTTTATCCCCAAATAGGATAGCAAATAACATCAACACCAAAGAGCTGCATCTGATGCAACTACAACACAACCTGGAAGGTGTGAAACTGCAACCACCTCTTCTTTTGAAAAGTAGCGATGCTGTAATAGGCCCTGCTAATGTGAAAGAATATGGTTTCCTTGGCTGCAGAAGTATTACTAAATAAAACCATTTTGTGTCTCAGAGGCCACATGGCATACATCCACAAAGCTAAAATGTTCCACTGTCTTCATCTCCAAGCAATATAATGTCATCCAACCCCCCTATGTAGAATGGTCCTTGTATTGTTTCCTGAACCATGCCCAAATATTATTTGGAAGAGTACTATTTTTCAAAGTTGCCAAGAAGAACATCAAAAATTTAAATACTAGGAATAATCACAGGTCAATATTTCAGTGGTGTTTGTACTCTGGATTTACCTTTTAAAATTATATGCACCCTTTTCTAAACCTACCCTGCTGGTTTGTTTTCATTTGGGTAATTTTTTTGTTTTATTGCCTGTCTATTCTGTTCCAGAATGTATTAATTATTATTTAACTGATATATTAGACCAGAGTTGGGAGAACGGAGAAGAATTTCTGTTGTACCAGACATCTCACATGTGTACAATAAAGGCCCAGTTCTTTGCCTTTGACTTAGACAAAACAGTAGGGAAATATTCACGTGCTGCCTCATAGCCAAGGGGCACTAATGAGCATGTCACCTCAGTAATGCTAATGAGCAGTGGTAACTTCAGTTACCATCAACAACAGCTTAAGTAAAGCATATCTGTAATCTGTTAATTAAAATCTAGTTAAGAAACTGCTTTGACATACTTAGGTTTACAACATAGCTCAATAATAATAATCTTGTTTAAGAAGCATTTGAGTATGGAACACAAAGACATTTCTTTCATTTGAAATAATCCAAATGTCATTATAGGGATATATCCAGCCCCCAGGAAATCTGTACCATGGGAAAGGTTCTAGGATCTAACACAGCAGTCTATTTCACAGTGATGATATGTGAAATAATTGCTTCGAATTATGGAAATTGCAATCACATTAAAGACAGTGACAGGTCACTTTTCCCCAGCATGGCCTCCTTGTCAGATAAACACATGTTCTACAGTAGATATATATTGATAAATCATATGATATTGTGCTTAGGCACAAACTCTTCTCCCTAAGGAAAACAGGGAAGTTGCATGAGCAGTATGTTATCTTTTATAAGTAACTTAGCAACTGCAACTTGTTCACTTGTTCTAGTGCCAAAAACAAAATCTAAGGGTTGTAGTCAGAATTTTGCTTCAATGCTTTTTTCCTTCTATCATTAGAGTCTCCATATCCAGAACTGTAAGTGTTATGTACCCCTGATGTGGGGAATCCTGCTTAGAGTAGAACTTCAGCTACACTACTCAGCAGAGGCAGGGAGCTGTCTGTCTCCTTAAGGAATAATCCACAAATGATTGCTGTGATTATAAATACATTATTTAGCATTTCACTCTTTCCTTTTTTTAATGTATATATGTTAATATAATCTATATTATAAACCATAATAGTATAACTCTGCCAGCTTTTTATTCAACTAAAGCATGAAAGAGTTTCATTTTCATATCCTTCTACTAACCTTTGGCTTCTCACTTCAACTATGTGATAAATCACCATCTTGTTTGCAAAAGCCAGCTTTTCTCATTTAAGAGATGAATAATATAAGCTTCAGTGCACTACCAGATCAACCTTCACTTGCCAATATTTCCTCACTCACATTTTGCTGCAGGCATAGTGCTACATTTTCCACTCTATAATGTAGACATGCTGAATTGCACAATCCGAAATTAAACAATCCAAACTACAAAACCACATCAAAGTAACACAAAGGAGTTAATTAGCCCCACAATAGGATTACAGATATGTTTTCCGCTGCCTCAAGTTTAGATAATTATTTCAAAATATTTTTCTGATACTGAAAAGAGAACTCAAGATTAATTCTAAATTATATAATTTGCTAATATTGACTGGCAATTTTCTGCTGACCCTGGCAAAAATCTGATGCCTCTGGAACTATGAATAATTCTAGTACTGACCAGATTACATAGTACATGTGTTGCCCCACCCAGAGTCTTCTGATATATAATACACATCTAGAAGAGTGAAAATGGACTATCATTTGTGAATAAGTATGTCAATAGCATTAAAAGCTCATAGCTAATCCAATCAGTACATTCAGTTGTGTAAGTAAAACAATCAGTTCTCTAGATTGCTGAAAGAACATAATGCTTTTAATGTGTTTCCACTTTATAATGTGAATATTATTTTAAATAATATTGTATATTTATCTTCATATTCACTTGCTCAGAATATCTGAGACTATAAAATCTTCCTCAGCTGTGTTGTAATACATTTAATTTTGTCTTATTTTTTCTTTATCAAACACTTTTAATCCATGTAGAAGTAAATATATATATTTGTAGTGACAAAGCACAGTAATGTAGCATTTATAATATTTTTAAATGCTGAATTTATTTTTTAATTTTTTTTTCATTGTTCAACATTTTTGGATTAGAAATTTATAAAATAAACATAATTAAACAACTAAAATTATCTCAAAATGTTTCAACAGTTCCATTGCCTGTAAGTTTCTCAGAAGGCTGAAAACTGGTTATTACTTTCAGGGGGATCTATAAATAATCTAGAAACCTTAAATTGTGTTTCTCTCATTTCTTGTAACATGTTTGAAGATCATTCTTCCAGGAAAAATATATGAATGAAATTAATTACAATAACACAATATTAAGGATGTAAATGAGGTATTATTCTGGGGTCTGATGTTATTAGAGGTCTGATGTTCACTTTTTCTTATCTTCACTTTTCCTTCATTGTATTAAAAATTTTTGCCGTGTTTGAAGCATAAAGGAAACAAAATACAGATCTAAGGTTGCTAGATATTTTCCTTTACACTAATATTTGCCCTTGAGAATGCATTCAAGCAATTCCATGAAGTAGGAGAGAAATTGTAGATATTTAGGACAGTGTATGTTAAGACACTCAAAACTTATTACACTTAAAATCAGGTAAAATATACAGGAGAATTCTCTCTAGAAGCCAAGGACACTAAATACAAACCCATAGAGAACAGCAACAACAAAAACAAAAAGCCATTAAAAAAAAAAAAGAAAAATGGGGAGGGAGGAAAGGAAAACAATGACTACAAAGAATCTATCTCATCTGCTGCTCATTAGTGCACAGCAACTCACAGACTAGATAAGCATATAATAGGACTCCCTGCTGTTTATACCTAACCATTGTTGGATGGAAATATGTTCTATCAGCATAAATGTCTTTTATAAGACCAGCTAATGTCACATGGGAAACTCTGAAACAGTAAATTTAGGGACAACACTGTTGTAATAGGATATATCACTTCACCTTTTGCCTTGTCCCTGGAAGCCTTTATATAAAAGGGATTTATTTGCCCACCAAAGTTCACTTTCTTTTACTGCTTCTGATTATTAGATGAGGTCATATTTCTAAATTTACAGATTTGCAGCTACTTACTACTGTCTTGCTACTACAAACTCAAAATAGGATTTTCCTATGGCATGAGCTGTGATGAGTGGGAGATCATCTGTGTGGAAGGAAAGGAAAGGACACCCCACCACACACTCGTACTGAGCTCTGTGAGCCATCTGCAGCACTAACCTGAGACTTCTTTCAGATCATGCTGCTTCAGCTTTTTTCCCAGAGTAAAAGTCAGTCACTCTGTCTCCTGAGCCGCAGCAGGGACACCATGTGCTCACAGAACTTTGCTCTGGGTTCTGGCATCAGAAGTAGGAAGCTGGAGGAGTTTTACAGAACTATATAAAATTTCCACCTTCTCACTTGGGAGCCCCAGTCCCTGGTCCTGGTAGGTGACAATGAAACTTGTTTTAAGGCTTGATGGGGCAGTGTTGCTCAGCATCCTCACTGGGCTGGCATATGTTTGCCTCTTCCCCATGCCTTTCCAATAGTATTTCCCAACTCACAGAACTGCTGAATCTATGATTTTATGACTGTCTCACCTATGCCTCATGCAGTATTTCCCATTCCATTGGAAATACTTTGCTTAATAGATTTTAGGATCCCCTTTTTCTTTTCATTGCTAGTCCCAATACTTAGCTAATAATCTCTCTGGGATCAGCTCCTAGGCTTCCATTTTTTTCCTCCTTCTGTGTCCCAAAAATATTGGCTGCAGCTTTTAACAGAGTCATTTGTTATGGACCTTTATGTTCATATCCAAACATTCAATACTATTAAAATTTCATTTAGTTTATTTCAGTCTAACACTTCTTTCTTAAGGTCATCTATTTTGTTCATTATCTGCTAATTTCTTTAGCAAATTGCTTGGGTTTCTGCCAAGCCTATAAATGAGTCTATTAAAGAGGATGCATTCCATGAATAACCCTTGTAGAATTCTGAAAAAAGCCCTCTTTAAGTCCAGCTACTCTCCTTTTTTTTTCTTAATTTTATAAGATGTGTGTTAATACCTGTCCATCCCTCACCCTTTGGCTGACAAATAGCATCTCATAGCACTATATTAAATGTTTTACTGAAGTCTAAACACATTTCCTCTACTACATTTCATGTCTGAAGGAATGAATCATATGTTAAATAACAATATATTAGTACGAGTAATTGCATTTATATTTGATGAAACTGTCTTCAGTATCATCTTGCTTTCAATTTAATTCTGTTTTAAGGACTGTTTTCTTCCCTTAAATTGAAGGAATACTCCACCTAAATTTAGCAAAACATAATGTAGGCATCTGGTGTAAAGTAGCCTTTTAGGTTCCAAATGAAAGATGTAAACATATGTGAGGAGTAAATCACTTCATACATTAGCACCCGTATATATACACAGACATATTTGGAATTAAATGAGATACCTATTTTCTCTCTTGAATGAACTAGGACCCATACTTTTAGATAGCTGGATCAGCCTATAGTTGGGGTTGAAGAAGATTGTGTTTTCTGACTTGAGGTTGTGAAAACCCTTATAGATTTATTTCTAAATCAAATAAAGACACTTCCCTTTTATAAATCTATTGTTAGTAATAATATTTATCTTCAAATCTTATATTATTTCCCTTATTGAAAGCAAATTTTTATTTAGCTTTGGCTCATACTCAGATCATCTTATGTTCTGCCCTTACAGAAGAGTGATCTAATTGCCTTCTCCTTTCTATTATCTCTTTCAGATACCTAAAGTTCTGACAACTGCAGTCATTGTGGAGACCAAAATTTCTATTTTAAAAATATATATTACATAAGATACGGAAAGTGGTATAAGAAAATAAAAAAGAAAAAAAGCAGATTTTATTCTGCTTTTTAAAAGAAAACCCCCCTATTGATTTTAATTGGCATGACTTAATGGACCCTAAGAAAATAGCACTGATGCAGTCAGCAGACTTGTACTGTATCTGTTTCCTCAAAGCATGTCTGGAAAAGCCTGTCTCCCGTTCCAGCCTTGCAGCCTACCCCAGCAGGTACAACAGAAGTACTTGACTAAGAACAGTAGCTGGACTGACAGCTTTTCATTCCATAGGCTTTTGCTGCTGCATTTTAACATGACCACCACAGACAGTTTTTTCTGAAAGCCAGTTGAGGGTGCCAATTCTAAGGATACTACTCTGAAAATAAGGAAAAAAAAAACCCTACTTCTGTGCTATAAACATAACTATATCCTTATGTCAATGTTATTTTTTGTGCTTTTCGGTGTCAAATTGGACAGCAGTGACACAAAGCCTGTAATATGAAGTAAAATGAATTCCAGATGGATTGCCCCAGTTCGTTATTTCAGTAGCATTCAGAACAATTTTGATTTATTTTTACTAAAAATTGTACCTTACAAAGATGTCTTTGATGGTTTAGCTCAAGGGTGTAAACACATAAATACATACTTGTACTTTAAAATGAAGACCACAAAGTCCTTAAATATCAGTAACTGTAATAGCTACTCAGATGTTGCAGTGTATGGGATTTGGAACAGTGGTCTTCATCAAAACTACCCTATAATTTCAGAATGTTATTAGCTTTTAATATATGTATAAAGTGAGACATATACACTTAAAATTCAGCTCTGAACTTACTTTATTTGGATTCAGACATCCTTATTTATCATTAACCATTCATCAGAAGAGTTCAGTGAAGTCAATTTTGAGGCAGGTGCAACCCAGTTAAAAAGGGTATATCAAGGAAGAGGGACAGGGCTTGTTCAGACAAATGAGCAAAGATGCATTTCTCCCTTGCCTAGAAGTCAGTTCATTTTCTTGGAGGAAAGCCTCTAAGGTTGTGATTCTTGTTTCCCAGGACGATTATACATGCCTTTCAGGGTATGAGATATAGGATCCAAAAACATTTCTTGATCAATTGAATACACTAATCTTTAACTTTTTGTTTGGAATTTAGATGAGTTATAGGTCTCCAGAGGCCAGTACATGTCTAGTTGAGATAGACTGAACCTCGTACTAAAAGGTGAAACAACTGCAATGGATAAACATTATTGTCTGACTTATTACATGCAGTGAGGTTTCTTTTGCATCAAAAGAGAAGACAATGAAGATGAGTTGAATATTGATTGAACTAGGTTGTTTCTATAAATTAGAGACTATGCATGGTTTCACATGTGACTTCCCAGAAGAGAAAAGTAGTTGCTTAATGATAAAACTCAAGTATTCAGTTACTAGGACAAATCAAGTGCTCCAGGTTAAACATGGCATGTATAACTGGCTGAAGTTTGCCATACCCAGCACTAATATTGGACTGAATATCAGAGCAACCCCAAGAACAAAAAATAAGAAATTCAGTCCTCCAGATACTGTATATATCATTTACTTCACACTCTCCTCAATAATATTTTTAGTCATGTGGATTCAGAGTCATTCCAACCCAAGTAAGAGCTTGGGGGTACACAAGGTACATATCCAGTAACTGAATTTCCTAATGGTTAATGGAGAGAAGTATGACCCTCCAAAGAGTAATTTAGCTTATTGCAGATCAGCCTTGCCTTCTGGAAAGGCCCATCTTTTTCCACTGACTGCATGAGCTGCTTAGTAAGACCAAAGTATTAATTAAAGCATTATAGGTGCCTGAATTTAGATAAGATGAACATATGCTTTGACTCCTACAATGAATTTAGTGACACAGATGTGGTTAGGATGTTATAAATGCTGGCATTTCCATGCTGTTTCATTTACAAACATCTTGTATTATTGGTGGAGTATGTGATAGTTTGATAGTCTTTGAGCCAGGAAAGTTATTTTCAGTCACAATGCTGGTACATTATGTATGGTGGCAGTATGTGTAGTGGGTAGTGGCAGTAAATATTTTCCTGCCTTTGCTAGTTATTTGTCTTAGCTCTCAACTGCAGAGAACCACCTACTCAACTGCAAGAATAGTTCTGTCCCTATGCCATTGAGTCTTCACTGCAGACTCTGGGACCACCAGCAAGGTCCAAATATCTGAGCTCCAGACTGTCTACACAGTTTGCCAGTTACTATTTACTTGCTAGCCAAGTAATTGCATGCTTCATGTCTTGTACTAATA
This sequence comes from Corvus cornix cornix, assembly GCF_000738735.6. Classification (NCBI taxonomy): domain Eukaryota; kingdom Metazoa; phylum Chordata; class Aves; order Passeriformes; family Corvidae; genus Corvus; species Corvus cornix. Next base: position 8,451,488 of record NC_047057.1, on the reverse strand, counting down.
AAGACATTTAATCCCATTTACTTCACTTAAAAAGGAAAAAAAAAAAGTTGCAGCTAGCATTCATGACAATGTTATTAGAATATATGTCAATCAGAGTTTGGTTTTAGGCCAAAGGAAATTACAGATATACCATTATTTCTATTAATTGCAACGAAAGTACTTTTCAAAACCTCACTAAATGCTAAGGAAATTGCCATCAGAAATTACATGGTATAGTGGTAACTCAAGCTTTCGTAGCAATTGCAGTTCACTTGCAATTTCAATTGTTTTCAGTCAAGTGCATTAGAAATTGCCAGGGTTGCTGTTAAGGCTTCCAGGGAAACAGGCATGTGGCAATACTTGCACAAAGTCAGAAGACTGGGCTCTGCTTTCAATTTTACATCCATGAAATCATTCCTAACACTCTCAAATAAGATCTCAGGACCACATTTAGAGGACAGGTTAATGACATTGCCCTTGCATAATAGCCTGGAAATATTTAAGCTTAGAAGCACAATTTCTTTTTCGTAAAGATGCAGATATATGGCTAACACCTTAAAAAATCTGATATTAAAGGTACCCCATCCAACTCCAGAAATCTGATATTTAGGTATATTCTGGTTGTCTAATCTAAAACAGGGAAGTGAGTTTTTCTAGGAAGACAGTTGTTCAACTCCCCATTGTAAAGTCCAGCATTGCTGAGATGAATTGTGCTCTAGAGAGGCTTATTTCTCCTCACTGGTTTTAAACGATGCCCACATGACAAACTCAGGTAGAGCTGTTGGTGCAAGAATTTTCTAACCCTATTTATAGGCATATTATCAATAAAATAGATTTCACTGCTCCCAATCCACAGAGCTCACTTGCAGTTACAAAGTTAAGAACTGACTTTATCTGATGGTCCATCTGTCTTTAAGATCTTTGGATTTCAGAATCTGCTCACAGCCCATTGATAGGATCATTATTATCTTCGTACACAGACTATGTTTCTGATGGTTTTTTCCCCTTAGCACTCTCTGTTAAGCACTTTGTTTTTTCTCTCCAGTCCTCTCAGATTGCTTACATTATCAAGCCAACACTAGAGAAGCTATAAAGCATCTGAATAATTTCCACTATGATTCTGTGGTAAGTAAACAAAACTATTCTGTCCTGCCACATAGAGATTAAACTTCAGGTTTTACCAAGATGCCCATTGTCACCTATTCATGCATGGCTGAGCTGCAGTACCATCTCCTGTGCAGCACTTGAAGCAAAATTTCCAGATCTCTTTCAGTTACTCTGGTAAAACATTTGGCACAGTGTATCCAAGAATAATGTTTAACTTTCATGTTTTGCTGGCAGTTAGCTTAGTTGAATAGGTTATCAGTAGATCAAAATATCTGAAAACATGGTGATTGAAATTAAATAATAAATATCAATCTGCCTGAACTTGAACCAGAACTTTAGGAGGCAACTTTAACATTCATGCTTCAGTTTTCATTATTGTTTGAAGTTTTTAATCCAAGAAAACAATATGAAGGGCAGCCTCCTGGTTAAAGCTGGGCTGAAAGCTTTTTTGTTTAGCATTTCTTAGCTATTATTCTGGTTATAGGATAATCTTCCAAGGAAGTATTTGAAAGGCTATTACACACCATCTTCCAAAAAAGTGTATTTCAAAATTCCCTTGACAGAATATTCAGACTAACATTACATTAGTGAACATAACAAACACCCACAATGACTTTATATTGTAGTCTTAAAAGCCAAATTGTTGATGACTGTTCAGATCACCTTTACCATCTCAAATCTCATCAGAATAAACAAAATAACATTCTCTTTGTTCAGCAGTCACGAGGGGTAAAGTAAATCACTGTGGCCAAAGCTAAGCCTGTCACACCAAATAGTGAAATTCCTCTGACAGCCCCCGTTCCTGCTGAAATCACATAGTGTCTTCAGGTCTGCCCATGGAGGGTCCACAGACAGCAGAGGGGATGTTATTAAAACTGTTAGAAGTTTGGATGATTATGGAAAATAATTGGTTAAAAACCAGTCTCCCTCACTGCCTGTGAATAATATCAATGAGGAACAGATCACACAACTTCACACAACTTGATCTTGTATTACAATTTACCAAGGCTTCAAAAATTAGGCAACCTATGAAAGTGTTCTTAGGAAAATCAGAACGAGAACCATTGCTTCTGAACCAGCTGGAGGATTTCACAAGGCTTCTCTTTCCCCTGGCCTGTTTAAACCCTCTAAACTGGCCTATGAGAAATTTCCAGATCAAAGTGTCTTTTCCATACTGATGTGCCTATATGTCCATGCAGGTTTTAAAATAATGAAATCTGTCTGTCTGGAAAAAATAAATTTATGTACACAGAATCTTAAGAAACAATGAACCTACAAGCTCAGCAACACACATTCTCATCTAAAATGTTGTAGCCTCCTATGTAGAATATTTACAATTATTACATAAGAAAAGTTAAAGTATCAATTCCAACCATTCCTTTTATTGAACTGGTTATCTCTGAAATAAATTGATTTTATTTCTTTTTCAAATCAAAGTAAATCTATATTTATGGTATCATGGTAATTCTTGTTTGATTTATGGCTGATGTCATTTTATTCTACAATAACTCACTTAAATATAGTAGCAATTTTGAACCAAACACCTTATTATTTTAAAGACACCAAAGAGATTCTTCTGATCATAAAATATATCCAGCCATCAAGTTACATTTGAGAAGGATTTTTTCAGTGGACTTCATTCCTTTTTAATTTTGTAGGTCTGACCAAGAGATTAATAATTATAAATTGTCTCCATATGTTTATCATTAATATTTAAATTGATATTTTCTTGTCCTTCTTGTCAGAATGCATTTACTTCAGAGAGAAGGGTTTTTGAGGCTCCTTCACCATTTTTTTTTGTATCATATTAATCTCAAAACTAGTAACACTGAGGCAGTGGAGTCCATAATTACTGGTATAGATATACTCATAGAAATAAATTTTTATAATTTTAAGAGTGCAAAGCTTGTGCAGAAATCTCAAGTTTCACTTCATTTTATTTAGTCAAGACCAATAATCTCCTAATCCTTAGGAGACTCTGCAAGCACAAACAGAAGCAGCCAGCTGTAAAGGAGCTGTGCTGAAGTAGCAGTGAGGAAACCTGTCACCGAAATACCATAATGCTTTCGCCAAAGCCTTCAGGCAACTTCTCCTCTTTCATGCAACCACTTAGTTTTGAAATGCCTGCCTTGTGCTAAAACTGCCATATCATTAAATCAATCTCTTTTTTGGTCTCAACTATTCCAGTTATTAAAAGATATAATCAACATCTTCGATGGATTAAGTAATGATCCAATAAAACTGCATTCAACCAAAAGATAGATTTTAACCATGTAACTTCTATGTTGGAGAGCTCCTTTATGAGAAAAAAGGAATGCAAAAAATACCAATTGGTTCTAATTAGTCTATACCTGTTGTAAAATGCAGTGAGATAATCTCTTTTATTAACAGATGATTAATACTTAAGATTTAAATCCTTCAAAATACAGGCTAATGCAGGTATCACTGTAATCAGAAGCACCTGATGATAGGGAAAGTCACATCCCTAAACTTAATTAAGTATAGACATAACAAAGAAACATTTATAAAAATACTGTTGGTTTTTTTTTTTTGCTTGAGGCACTAAAATTACAATAGCAATTACAATATACACCTAGCAACTGCCTACTAGTTAAAGACGATATTGCAAAATAACCCTGAAATAGCTGTACCAAATGCTTGCCTTCATGTCTAAAGAACAAGCTGCCTATTGGACTGCAAATGGGTCTTTAATAACTGAGAGTCTCCTCAGAGGAATGAAATATTTTTACTCCTTTCTAAAGGGACAAACCACTGTGTATGTTTAATTATCATTCTAGAAGCTGAGAAGCTGAAAAAAAATTAATTAAAATGAAGAAGAGTGTAAAGCAAATGTGATTAAAACTACAAAAATGTCTATTCTGTGTTCATGATACCAAAGGAGGTTTAAATTATATATGAGAATTGTTCTTTCCCTTAATTTTCCATAATAACTGTTAATCTTTTTATCTCTTGTTAGTTTTAATTTGAAGATAACTGAAGTTCTATTACAAAAAAAAATATTAACAGAATGTGCATTAACTATTTTTAACTGTATATGGATTTAATGTGATTTAATAATTCTTTTCATATCTTTGTCTATCTTGGATATTCACTGCTGCATATCTAAGGTATTTAAACCACTATTCTGTACTATGTCAAGGCAAGGAGCATAGCAACTCAACTTCATCCCCACCTTTCAAATTTTAGAACATGCATGAGCCTCTCATTATTCCTTGAGGAGTGACAAGACGTCAACACAGAAATCTTGGATGCCAGAAGAAACTGTTCATTTCTCCTCCACAGACCTGAAGGAGGAACAGAACGAGAAATCTGCTTCTGAAAACCTTGAAATGCTATTGCTCAGGAGTCAGACCTTCTGCTCCTGCAGCTGGCTGCACCAATGGGCCCAGACATATCTTCAGTTAAGAAAGTTGTCCATTGGTTTATATGCAGAATACTAAATATTGCTATTCTAGCTGATCAGGAAAAACACGCCCAATTAAAAATTGAAATAAAGGGAAAAAAAATGTTCTTGTTCATAATACTAACGGGTTTCTTTTGTTAATTTAGACCATTAATTGTCTTCATATTTTTCAAAATGTTCTCCTATCCTTGAATTTTCTGCCACGTTATATCTTTTTAAAAATTTAAAATATAGCCAAAAATTAGCCAATATGTGGCTATTATCTTTTCTACTAATTTTTAATGTCTGCAAATTCCATTATGGGATTAAGTCATTGATTTACCATAGTGGAGTTTGCACCCTTTCTACTTTCATCTCAGCTTTTATACAACTTTTAGTAGTAAAATCATGCTAATATCATCAGAGAGTGAGATAATAGAGGCTTATGACCCTTAATGCTAGTTGTCTAAAAATTAGATGTTCAGTCTAAACAAGTACAGAGTGATCCTACATCTCTGTTCATTTAACGACAACAGGGAGTCACTTGGAGACAGAAATCCGGCTCACCTCTCACATGAATTACCTTTGGGAGCATTTCTTTTTTTCCATGGGCCATAGAGAAAATCTGAGCTAAATGAACTCTTAAAACAAAGTTAGGTGTGATGACTGTAAGCCTTAGTTAAACATATTTTAGAGTGGTCTTTTTCTCCTCTGTGTGTTTTATAGTTGTTTTTGGCAAGCTTTATTTTCTAAATTACTTTCTTATTATGCTATTGGAAAATTTTTACGATTATCATTAAATAACATTTTAAAAAGTAATGGGTTTATTATGGGAAGTTATTTTCTCCAGTATGCAGACAATGACACTTTTTGAATAAGCTTTGTTTTTCGTATTTTCTAGTTTATATGTAATGCACAGAGCACAGTTTTCTGATAACTGTATTACTGCAGGTGGTGTAAATCTGAAAAACTATTCATCTATAGTATTTAAAGAACAACAGTTATGATTTAAGATCACAAGTGCATTAAAGTCTTGTCTACTACTGAAACAGATCCTGACACATCTGGGATTTGACTGAGAACATTATCTCACAAATTGGTCATTAATTGCTGTTGAAAATCAATTCACTGAAATAATGGCTTGAAAGTATTGCTGAACGGTTGGTCATGAAGGATATATATGAGTGAAGATAAAATGCTTTAATTTCAGCTGCAATTTATAAGTTATGTCTGGGGTGCCAATCACATCTAATAGTCAGGGCACCTCTTCCAGTGGTCGGAAATCCTGTCAGCATTTTCGCAAGTGGAAAGTAATTGAATTAACTGCAAAATGCTAACATTATCCCTTTTCATGTGCACTGAAAAGAAAAAAATATTACATGTCTTAGAAAGACTGAAATGTTTCAAGACAGAAGCAATTAGGGGGCACAACAGCAGACTGACCCCCTTTCGATTCTAGATTGCATGGGTCTCTCTGCTACATTATATGAAGGAGCTAAAAGTATAGGCATTAACTTGCAAAAGGAAAAAAACAGCAGGGACCTAAAGCTGTGTCTCAGGGAAGTCAAAAGGTTCTATAATTGACTAGAAGAGGATTAAGACCTGCTACTCAGCACACAATATATACATTGTGTGCATGTAGGTATACACACACAGTACCATAGTATTCAATATAGTAAATATTATAACCCAGTATTAAGTAATATATTAGCAGGTTCATTGGCAGTAGGGTTAGTCATAATGAGCTAAGAAAAGTCAGATGAACAGATGTTAAATTTCCATAGGGCCATTCAGCTGTTTTCTCAGCATAATGAAGAGGGTACTTTTATCTTTTCTGTCGCTTAGTAAAGGCACACAAGAATAAAAAATATTACTTTTAATTACCATAGCAACACCATAAATAGGCATGTCCCATTGTAGCCATATTTTACTCTCCTTCATAACACCTGGTTACATAACACAATATACTTAAAAAATAAGTTACCTAAAATACTTTGTTTCTGTCTTCACCTAACATAAGTAAAAGATTTGTTTGCAAGTGTATTGCATGAAAACCTTTTCTTGTTGAAATCAATAGGACTTAGGTTCTACTAGGATTCACTTGACCACAATTTCACCTGCAATTGAGGACCAAAATGTTTATTATGACTATTTATTTTGACCTCTTTCATTATACAGGGTGTAAAATTTAATGAAGTAATTTCTGCATCAAGCCTAATAACTTCCTGATGAGCTTAAGTACATGATTTAGAGAAACACTCAGCTATAGCTGCTCCATCACTTTGGTTAGAAAACTCTCCCAACAATTAATTATTCTCATTATTAAAAAAAAAGTCTACATAATTTCCCATCCAAATCTGTCTTATAATGCCTTTTTCTGTTACATTGTCTATATTTTAAAAAGATAAATTACTCTGTGCTGGCAATTTTGGAAGCATTTCATATGAACTCAAGAGAAACATCAGTGCTTTTTTTTTCCTTTAACTTTACGTGGCCATTCAGGCATGGTGATGGGCAAGATGCCATTAGATATTTTCCTAATTAACACAATTTAGTCTCAGTTGAAGACATAAATGTTCTCTGAAGCAAAGATGACAAAAGCAGACTAAAAGACCAAATTACACAAGTGAGCCAAATTGATTCTTAAGACATAAGACAAGTTATGTATGTCAAATAAAGTGAGAGGCGGACAAGCCAGAATGGTTCTTTTCAAGAAAAGAAAGAAAAAACATAATTATGCCTTTTCAAGAAAAAAAGCACCATAAAACAGTACTGCTCCATGGCCCAAACAAACTTAACACAGGAATGTCTTAAAATATAAAGGATAGAATAAATAGCAGAATCATCACTATGATTCATTCAAATTAATAATTTCCAAAGAGGGAATCTGGATTAAAAATTTATATACTTTGTCTACGACCCCTTAAGAGATGGTAGCTGAGATTTTGCTCATTCAAGTTGCCAAATATGTTAAGGAGTTTACAAATTTGTGAGCAAGGAATTTGATTCAGTGCCTTCAGCTCAAGGCTAGCCTATAAAAAGCATGTCTTCATGGAGAAAGAGGCAAAAGAGAAGAAAACAGATGCTGAGAAGAATGAAAAGGGAAGTCATCCTTTGTTTCACTGAAGCCAAGGAGTGGTGTTCCTTGAAAACAAAACTGCGACATGACCTAAGTATGCTCCACGTAGTCTAAAGAGATCTGATATTTCTGATTATAATCCCTTTTTCATCAGAAACTGGGGGTTTAACTACCTTGCACAGTCTTCAGGACAATTTGTCCTTAACACCTGTTCTTATTTTTCTGAAAAATAAACTCCTTATAAAGCTGTTTCAGACAGGAGAGATGTGAAGGATTTGTTTACAAGCTTATAATCAACAGCATATGAACTCTATAGTGAGGATAAAGTTACACATGCTAACCTCTTGCCTTATTCATGGAGATCTGAAGTTTGGCCTGTGATATAAAGTCTCAACATGAATGACCTTGTGAGCCATAATTAAAATTCCTTGAAACAAAAGTTTTTCAAAGGTTTTAATAGTTTGCAGCCCTGGCATGTGTAGCCCACACTACTGGGACACTGACTTGGGTGAACTCACTACAGCTGATATCTCACTACAGCAAAATGTGGGGATGAGATACAAAGTTTTGCTTTGGAATAACTGATGGTTTTCACCCATTAGTGTCAGTGTGGGTCAGCTTTTTTCTCACATCAAAAGAAAGACCAAAAAAAAAGTGCAATTACTGTTTTATTTCCTTTTAATTAATGGAAGGCTAATGAAAATTACTCTTTACATAAATATAAATGAAAAATGTAAACTTGATTTTGTCCTAGTAAATCATAATACTAAAGACTTTTAGAAATTGATTCTAAATAAAGGGGACTCCATCTGCTCTGATTTCAGGAAGGGTGGAAAACCTTCTCTTTTGGAAACATTTTCATGTGTATTAATACTACAAACAGAAGTGTCTTTCTACTTTCTTAAGGAAGCTGAATGTTACACTTGAAGCATACTACACAGAATCTAGCCTATGAATGAATGTATTATCCTTCCCATTTCTCCAAAAGAGGAATTTTTTCCCCTTGGAGGAGTGTGGGCACTCAAACAGCTAAGCTTGCTGAAACCTCACTGCTGGGGAACAGAACCATGTTTTAATGGAAAACTTCCTTATGGAAATGCAAATTTCTTGCTATAAACTTCCAATATATGGGAAACATATATCCTTTAAATAATGTCCATAAAGAAATAACTGACATTGAACTTCTGTTCTTTGTGTGAATATTATTTTCACCACATTAGTTTCTTCTTTTTTAGTTAAGTAAAAATATGTGAATGATAAAAGTATACATTTCTAAAAAGGGGTAACTAAAGACTAGTTCATGCACTAACTAGTGAACGAAAATCTCTGTACAACCTGTGCACAGAATTATAACTGAGCAAATGGTACAGTGCTAACCCACAGCACAGGAACAATTACTGAAAGGGTTTTATGAAAATGTGTATTTAAAGAAGAACGAAACTTTATGAACCAAAAGTGTGGCGATATGTGTGTACACATATATCTATGTATCTCTATGTATACATGTGTAAAGACACACATCAAAGAAGTGTGTCTATACACACGCTACATCATTATACATATTAACACATAAACACACGCATACACTGTTATCCTCATCTTCACATTTATTTTCATCTTACTGTTTCAGAAGGTCGGGAACCCAGAATACAGAGAATACTTCTCTGCCTGTTTTGAAGGGTTCTACCCCCCTGGACAACACTATTTTTGACCTTCACCCATGGAGAAAATTGCCTACCCTCTGGGAAGAATTAGAATCTACAATGGTGTGAATTAGGTGATAGAATAGAATGCAAGGTTGTCACAGGGTGAAAAATCTAGAGTTTTTGGGTTTATTAGTATAGTAAGTAGATAAAAGCAAAAAACATCAAAATGGAGAATTGTTATTATTCTCCAGACCTTCTTCTTCTTCTTCATCTACTCCATATTCTGTGGTAGAAGCAGTCTGGGATGATTGGATAAAGAATTCTGCAGTTCCTGCCTGTGTGACTAGATGATTCATTTAACATTGGTAGAAAAGTGAAAATATCTTGCATTTTAAGTTTTCATTGGGTAATTTACCTTTAAAAAGGCTGTGTAATCTTGATAATTCAGCTTTTCCTGTATTCTCTGCTTCACGCTATGTCTGGGTCACATCAGTGGCTTGTACTTTTCTGGTAAGACTTAATAAACAACAAGTGAAGAAAGAGAAGGCCAAAAGTCCCGTTCGTCTCGGACTCCTGGCAAAGGCTCTAAAAAGTCTCCCCCATCAGGGGAGACACAATTAAGGCGCAGACTGTGTCAAGAAGAATATATGATCACTGGAAAATGAGGCTGACAATTATTTCATCTTTTTCTAATGCCAAGCAGTTGTTTTTAAAAATGTGCAGCTGGAGCCCAGTGCCTCACTCGTGTTGGTAAAGTTTTCATTGAACTTCAAGAGCGTAAACTTACTACCTGATGCTGGATTGTATCAGTTCGAGGATACACTTTCCTACTATTTTACTAAGAACACTACTAAATCTTTAGGGATTCTTCTTGCAAATCACTGAAGTTTTAATGCATGAAATTTGGCTACATCCAGTAGTTCTTGGTTGTGCTGGCTTCCCAGAGTGTGATTACAGTGAGAGAGAGCAAAACTAAAACATCTTTTCCCTGTTTTGATGTAAAAGCAGCAAACTAGGTGCACAAAAAGAATAAGTTATTTTTCAGATTATGAGAAAAAGGCACTTGAATGGAGACGCAAAAACTCTTCCACATTTTGCTTCTTTTACCAAGGCAATTATTCAGTAAGGCAAAGAAAAGATTGCCACTGGTCTTCTGTAGGTGTATGCTCTGATTGGTACCAACATTCTTATTCAGAACACTAATTAAGCATAATTGCCATCCTAAAGAAAAATGGATTAATATTGAGCTGAAGGGATTTATCATGGATGACTGTGGGAGCAAAAAATATTTTCTCTGTAGATATATTCACAGGAACATTAACATTTTAACTTTATTAGAGTATTTGAACATGAATGCATTTCCACAGACCCTGAAATACAGGGACACGTGAAATTCTTCCCTGGAGAAGAGTAAAGCTGTAGAAAGAAGTATTCCTGCTCCTTGGAAACACCCAGCTGCACTGCCACTAAATGGGTGTTTAAAAGGGTTACACCTGACAGGTATCCAAGAGTGAAGCTGTAAAAGCTGCAAGCCTTCTAGAGTTAGGAACTACATCTTTACATTTCTATTGTGATGCATACAGTCTCTGTTGTACTTCTCACTGTGAGATTCATGATGAACACAATGGAAGGAATGAAGCAGAATCATGATCTCAGATTTGCTAATGACCTCATCGGAGTTACTTTACATGCCCTCAATTCAAGCTGAAAGCATTTGAAAATACAAACATCATGAAGAAGTGGCTCTTTGCAAACCCATACATGTAAACTCTAATCCTCAGTACTCACTTTGCTGTTGAAACAAACTAGTCCTTTATTTTGACTCCAAGTAGGAGGCTGCATGTAACTCCTGGGCAGCCCAGGGAAACACTGTGAGTCACAGACCTCCATCTGAGTCATAATTCATCCCTTGCTTCCTCCTTTCATCCTCAGCCTTTCCATTTGCTTATGGTCTTTTCCAGAAATAAATTCCTGTGCCACCTCCATGCCAGCTCAGCTATGCTGGCCAGCAAGTGGAAGAACTGAGCCAAAGGCAACATTAATTCCCAGTTCCCAGGGTGTTACCCAGGATGGGCAGGCAGCAGAGCCTGCCCAGAGCTCCAGGCAGCCCTGCCAGTCTGGGAGGCTCATGAAGGAATACAAAGCAGTTGTGGGTTGTCCTGTGTTTACCCTTTTATGTGGGCATTTCACCCTTGTACTTAACCTAACCATTCTCATTAAGACCAGAGATCCAGAGTCCAGATGAAACTCTGAACTGCACATGGGTTTCAGTGATTCAAGAAGTAAAAAAACATTAATGATGTATAAATAAACAAGTACAACTAGCTACTGGCAGCAAGTCTCCCAGGGACTATTGGCTAATAGGCTTCCAGATGGAAGAAAAATTTAGTGTCCAGGCACTGTCTGATTTAATACATTTATCTGTTTTCTCATTTGTCAGCAAAAACAAACTTTCTTTTACAGAACAGGCCTGCAAAAGCTGAAAATCTTCAAAGCAATTAAAATGGAACTTCTAAATCACCAAATCCCCAGACTGAATCAGTTACAGGTAAGTGGGATCTGTCTCTCCCAGACTCATATTTTCACTGCAAATGCTGATTTTTAAGGCTCTGAGAATAACCTATTAGTACCACTTATAATACATTAACTTTCTCACATACTTTTAAATTACTTGGCTCCTGTTCAGAGTTTAAAATAGAAATTGATGTGAGAAGTAAGGCAGGGTTGCAGCAGTCTCGAAGAAAGCTAAATTCAGTGCTACAGTGCAGAAGATACATGCAGTTTTTATTAGCTGTGTAATAAAATTCTGCAATGAAGATAACATTTAAAGCAATTAGAAATTCAGTTTGAAATACTCAAAGTTGGTATGCTGACAACTGACTAAATATATGGAGGATTTCAGGATATCCAGAATTTCCTTAGCCAGGACATTGCTGTAGTTTTCAGGTTGCCATATGATAGCCTTACTTTCACCTGTATCCTCTCCTTAATGACTTAAATGTTTTTATAAAAGTGATAGCTGTGGTGGGAGGGCAGACAGGGGATCTCAACACAATATCAAAATTCTCCACTGGAGGTGAAAAATAAAGAGTTGAATTGCCACCAGCCAAAGAAGGAAGTTGGGTTCAGACCTCTTACATCTCAAAGCAAAAATGTTCTACATATTAAGTTAGGTGGGAATGAAGATATGTCAAGAGAGAAAAACTGATACCTCATCTCCAGTGTAAAAAGTAGATGATTACCTTTAAAAAGTAAAAAGGTTTATAGTTTTTATAGTTCTGTCTTGTAGATATCTGAAGCTCTAAATTACATGGGGGCTGGCACTACAACATTGGACCTAGCACAGTGCAGCTCCTCAGTTTGTTTCTGATTTTTGCAGTGTGTTGTCAGTTCTCTCTCTGCTGAGATATGTAACTTTCACATGGAGGGGACACTGAAGATACAGGGCCTTAGTGTTTATTACAGAGGACAAGAGTATCAATTAAGTAGTGGAATACCCGAATATTTTATTGAATGAACCAGTATCTTGAGATGCCTTCATCCTTTTTCTGGTCCATTCTCCCATATCTCACCTTGGGGAGATAGCAGCAGAAACAGTTGATTCCAGGTTTGTTCAATTTAGATTATGACCAAGAAGCAGGATTTGACTTCTTTGTTTTTATGGTATTATCTCATATTTGCCTAAATACCTTCTAAAATCAAGCTTCTAATTGTTCCTGATCCTAATTAGGCATCTGTTCATGAGAAAGATAGATTGAACACAAAATTCACCTTAACAGTTATTTAATGATCCTGTTCCTTACTGCATGATATTTTCAATTTATTTCTTTGTAGACAGTTACTTTTCAAGATTACACCCATTATGATAATTTTTTTTTTTCATATTTCATCTCTCCTCAAGTGTAAATTGTTCCTGATTATTATGCAAAGTTGATGGGGAGGTAAGGTAAATAAACAAACACAAAAGTTCAACAAATGGAATATAATCCTACCAAATATTTTCCACGTTCAATTTTATGTAAAATTTTTGGTGGAATAATTTGGAAAGAAAATAGGTTGTATTTTGGGGTGGTTTTTTTTAATAACATTTTGTGACTTTAAAATAAAACATGAAAAATCAATTTTTATATGAAGATATCAAAGAAATAAGAGTTTTTAAGTTACAGCTCTTGAAAATGGGCTGAAACACCACAAAATGTCTCTCTTCAGTATTTTTAACGCATTTCTTAAAGATGCCATCCTTAGCAAAGCCTATATACTTTTTAATCTGGAAATGGCTCTGTCTCAATGAATGTAGATGCTGTGCTAGAAAATATTTCTGCAATAAGAAATATACAAGCTTAACTCATTGTGTCTGAAAGTTACTGGGGCTTGGAGAGATCCATGGAGTTGAGGCAGTATGGGGGAAGAATTTCATGGGCTGCAGAAGCTGTTTAGCTATGAAGGGGAAGGGACAGAGATAGAAGATTCTCAAGCTCTTGTCACTTGTCTATATAAGTTAGACGAATGGCTAATAATAATATTTGAGATGTGGCACCAGCATGGGTAGCTTAAACTGACTAACTTTTCACACTTGCCATGCACAAGCATGCTGTTGCCTGACCTCTGCCTTGAAGAGGGCACTAAAAATTATATAAATGCAGCAGACACATGTTGGCTTTCCAAATGAGTAAACCAAGCAGATGGCTTATTTAATGAGAACCATTATTAATGAGTGTCGTACATCTTCTAAAGTGCTCTGAGATCTCCAAGGGAAAAGCAAAGTCTTAATACAAATAAATGACACAGAAATTAATAGCTATAATAGCAAAATATAATTTAAATCAATTTAATCTCCACTGTCACTCAAAGAATGGCCACAGTATAGCACTATGAAATACTGGATTTTACTTTTGACCACAAGCACCCCTGTCATTCTGACATCAAATTTTCAAATTGTTCTCTTGTTTGAATAAGGCCACTTATGTATAATTTTACACTCTCATTTTATATATTCACTTTTCATATGAACTGTATTTCCATTCCAACTAGATTTTAACCACAGTAAATAGCCTTTTTATATATCTTTTTTCTCTCATGTTGCTTTTTAATAGATGTTTCTTTCAGACATGAGCAATAGAACTTGAGATATCTTCCAATTTGTAGTCATGCCTTCTTCCACTCTAAATTTTCCATGTTCCTAACTCTTATTTCTGTCAAACAGAAAGAATAAGATTCAGATCTGATTATGAAGGTAAAGAAAGAACAGGATATTATCATGTTAAAAATGAATGACTCAAAAGTCAACGTGGGTGATGTCAGATGGCTCCAAGAAATTTCAGATGACCATACATTGCCTTCTGTGCTGTGCAATTACAAATTCAGAAACTAGATTTTAAACCCTATTTTACCTGTATAAATCATACAGTAGCACTCATGTCTGTGCAGTAGTATGTGCTGCAGACAACTCAATTTTTTTTCTGTATGATTAAACCAATACGAGTAATGAATTCTACCTTTGCATATAAAAACTGAATTAAATTCTCAGAAGAATAACACTAAAAAGCCAGGTTTCACTAGATTCCAAGATCAGAAAAACTAGAAACATCTCACTAAATCCTATGGATAATGCCAGAATAGTAGTGAATTTCTCTAATGCTTAATTTTCCAGCAAGAAGTGGCGGTATAAGGATATAAAACTGAGTTTAATACTACAGATATTTTCAGACAAAAGGCAATCTGTGCTCCCTGGAAACAGAAGAATCTTCCTACAGATTTATACAAATGTCACCCTAATCTCACTCACATCCATACTAGAAAAAGGCAATAATATCTTCAAAAATATTAATAACTAAAGACATATAGATATGCCAGACTGTTGTAATTCAATTAATATTAGAAAAGCGTTGTGTTGTGCTTGAAACTGGTGTGTTTATGAATATTTTATACAAAATTTATATGTAATTTAATATATAAAACACTTTAGGGAGAATGATAAATAGAAGCTGTGCTAGAATATATTACCAGATATAGGTGTATTCGTTTTCATAGCTGCCTTTCAGTAATTCATACTTTTCTTACAAGAATATTTTTATACTTTTCTCATAAGAAGGTAATTAAATATGTTGTTAAACTGCTCTATGTGGAACAATAAATTAGAATTATACTTAAAATAATTTAAAAATTAACTACTTTATTTAAAGAATTATCACCTGAAAATCACCTTTTGTTCTCCTCCTCAAAGACAAGTGTATGTCAAAGGGCTACATTATGTATCATTTGAGAGGTACATGGGTACTTTCAGAAATAACTCATTAGGAGAATTAATAGTAAATGATAGGATTTTCAAAGGATTTTAAGTAGATTAGATAAGGAGTTGGTCACTGAAATCCCACATGCTTCATTGAAAATGTCAGCTAACATGAACCTTTCAGTGACAAAGCCACACGTGCACTGTCACTCATTTATGGTTATATTGTATTTAGTTATAATGTATGTGAGCCAAACACAAATCTAAGCATTCAAACAGAACCTTCATTAAAAATCCAAGTCGCCAGCCAAAGGAGTAAGTTAGTGTTTAACTAAAACTAAAGTGGCCAAGTTAAAGAAAAGTTTATTTTGTTTTCAGGTTATATGTGCCTGAAAAGAAACAAGTTGCTTTAGTTTCTTTGTGAAAAATATATTTATTCTTTTTCATTAAGTAAAAAATTTCCATGAAGAATTCCACTTCTCAGGTACTTCCATAAAAAAAATCCTTTCCAGAAATGATTGCAAAATCAATTCACATTTATATTTATTGTTTATGAAGCTTTAGGTCAGTAGGGATGAACTCTCTAGCAGAGTTATCAGTAATGTAAATGGATTGAGTGGAACTGCTAGTTAAAATCCTGTGATAATCCAGACATGGCATCTTAAACTCTGCATTTGCATTTATGCCTCTGTTTATGTAAGACTTTAATTTAGAATATAATTGGGAATGGTGCTAAAAATGTTAAAGTATAGTGGGATGGATCCCAGAAAGCTGTTCAGTTGTTATATCAAATATCAAGTCATACTGATGCTTCATGAAAACTGAATGTTTGCAGAGTTCCTAGATATAACCAAACTATTAAAATGATAGTTGCTTTTCTGAATTTAAAACTAATTGCTCATTATTAAATATCTCTAAGTATTTTAATTAGGTATACTTACTTATGTTTCTAAAGAAAATATATCCTGGAAATCTCTTTCTTTTAAAGAAAGGAATACTGCTGAATCCATGCTTCTCTCTGGTCTCTTTTCTAAAGGCTTTTTGTTTTTAATAAAACCAATGTGATGTCATTTTTGTTGTTAGTGTGTAATCTTTTTTCCATTTTCAGTGCTTTCTAAAACAGTGAAATCCATTAAAGTCAGAGAAAACATTATGCTATATGTAACAGAGTATCCTTTTTAACCAGAATTACTTTCTTTTTCCCTGAGGATGGAAAAAATATGCTGTGGTTAAACAGGATAAAACTTCCTAAATTTTTTTCTTTCTTTTTAAATTCAGGCATGCAGTAGCAGCTAAAATGATATATTTCATATGTTTGCCTAAAGTCCAATGAAAAAAACAGTGCATCAGATCAAAACTGAACATTAATGATGAAAGAATATCAGTGCTGCCTTTATAAATTAGGAATCTATTGACAGTGGAATTGTATTAAGTCTGTCCATGCCTTTGCATTCAAGAGAGCTGGACTGAATTATGCCAAATAAGAAATGTCCCAGAAATTTGAAGGATATAAGAGAACATTATAGCGATCTATCCTGACCCTGTGTGCACAGTAGAGTCTGCACTATTTCAAAAGTCAGACATATGAAAAGACCCTTTCATATACCAAGAGATATTCTCATAGGAAATACCATATTACAGGCATTGCTAAATAAATATTGGTATTTATACATATATGTCTGTTGAGAAACCTTTATATTTATTTAAAAATAAACATATATAATATGCATGTTATGATATTATTTAACCAAATATATGTAATGAGAGCCCAAAGACAGAATGATGTCCTCATATCAGCTAACAGAAACTAACTGTAATGTCTTTAGGCTCTTTACATGAAAAGCATTTGGAATGTGTTGAGTTCTGCCTTGGGGGGCATGAAGAACCAGTTGAGCTTATGGGTAAGAATTAAGGGGCAGGATAACATGGGTGACACTGCTGAGGGTGTTTACTAAAGGCCACTTGAACAGACCACCCTGGTGTGAAAGAACACAGCCAGGCACACATAGCCCAGGATGTTTGATACAGAGCACTGATTTTCAGTAAATGTAGTGAATGAATCATACCCTGTTGGATTCATGAAAATTGTTCCCTGTTGGATTAATGAGGTATGCCAAAGATTGAGTGGAAATGACAAGCACAACACTGAACTAGGTAGCCAGGTGAACCAGGTGTGCTGATTGCTTTGGTGCAAGTGAGTTTGGCTACCTCAAGCAGAACCCAGCCATTAGGAGAGGTTGTTACTGGTGATACACCATGTCCCAGACAGAGCAGAGGCCTCCACTAGCTCCTGCAAAACCTTGTTCGAGCTTATTTAGCTAATCCAGAGCAGCAATCCTGTATGCCTATCACTTCCACTTAATTCTCATCCAGCACTACACATCTGGCCTGATCCAGCACATCTCCACAAGGCTAAGAAGGCTGTAGGTGTACTGAACCTGCACAGATGTAGAGCAGTAAGACCATCAGTAGATCACTGAAGTTTTGCGTGATACATCAATTTACACTGAGTTGCAAGGTAAACTGCAATGTATTTGGAATTTGAATGCAATCTGATTTGCACTGAGTGGCAAAGATAGTGAGTCTGAATATACTGCAACTGAATACTGGGAAACACCAGTATTTGGCATAAGCAGAGAAATTGTAAGTAGAAACTTATGCACATGTAGTTTAACAAGGAAAACTTTAATTCCTCGATTATTCAGTATCTCAAAATGAAAAGCTACTCTTTCATAGAGGAGAAAATTTTGCTGCTGTTGAAATATTTTCTTCATGAATATGTGTATAGTCACTCCGGAAAAGAAGATGTTTGAAGTATGATGATTGAAATGCCAGGTGTAGACTAGACTCATTTTACATAATAACATTCATTAAGGAATAAAATGATCATCATTGTCATAATCAGTCCTAATTCCTACTCTGCTGCTATGAACTTTATGTTGATTTATCACACCAAAGATGTGAAACTCTGTTTGTACCAATAATTTAATACTTAAGCCAGATAACACAATTTGTCTCAGACTCTTCATGTTTCTCTAAAGAAACAGTACAGTAATGGCCAGGTGTGGACCAAATTTACTCAGGGATTATTATTGCACACTTGCCCAAACACCTTTTTACAATCTACCATTTCAAGGTGTACAGGTTGAGGCAAGACATACTCTTATTGAAACAATTGATGCTGCAAACCAGGTTTTGCAATCATCAACACAAATTCCAAATATCAACGTTTTCTGCTCTGATGATCCATCCCACTTCTGGATGGCTGTGCTGGAGGCTGCAGAAATTGGAATTACTATTGTAAGAATTCATCTAGTCAACTGAATAGGCTGAGTAGGAGAAAAATAAACTGAATAGTCTTTTTTAACTGTGAACATTATGTTCTCTCTGAATGTGTTCAGCTACTGATGACTGCAGGTGAATAACAAGAATTCCTGCTGGTGAAAGGCATATGTTATTGAAATATATAGGGTGAAAAAAATATTGTTCCACAAGATGTGGACAGATGTGGTTTTTTGGATCTGTGAGAATGATAAACTGTCTAACTTATCCATAGTGAAGTAGAAAACTCTATCCTTTACTTAATTAATAATCCACAAAACTGGCTATACTCCACGAATCTCCTCTCTAGTAAGCTGAAGCACCAGGGATCTCTGCTTCTCAATTACAAGTAGTGAGCAGCAATTGTTACACTCTGTGCAAGATTTTAGTGTCTTGCAGGCTACTCAAAACTGAAGTCTTGAAGACAAAATTATTGCTTAAGTCACAGAGTGGCTTCCAGCATCTTTTGAAAGTCTGGATTTACTGATGGGAAGAGAAAGTTAATGCCTCTTCCTACAGGGTGAACTATAAAGGTTACTTGGCTAAGATATGCTAACCTTCATATTGTAACAGGTCATCTATTTTTCAGACAGTCCCACAGGATAAGGGAATCTGGCTTTAGAACTTCAAGAGGTATTAAAAGGAAAAGGAAGCCTTTTTTGAACACTGAGGTATGGTATTGAAATACTGTATTTAGCTATATAAGTATTACTTATCACAGAGTTTTACACCTCTTAATATAGTCCAAAAATAAATAAGCAATTTATAAAGCTGCTTACTGGGAAGAACAGGAAAACAGCTATGATTCTTTATAAGTAGCAAAATAACAATTTTCAAAATATAATATTTAACAGAAAGCATTGGCCAATATATTTATTTAAGTCAAAAACATTGCAAGGTACTCAAGTCAGGATCTTTGCAGCATATAGACTTAATCTATAAAGATCATTCACATAATGTGAAAAGTGAGAATGGTTTCTATGACATTATCTTATACCTATATTTATTCTTATTGTTTCTTTGAACAAGAAGCCATATTAACTTATAACAAAATGTGTATTTTCATTTGAGCAAGGATATTGCATTCTCAAGACTATATGTAAAAAATTCATGCAATCTACTTTGTTGTTGTTATTTTCCGTGGCCTGAGCTGTGTATTCACAAGGAGAAAAAAGGCACAGATACATAAACATACACACAATCCATTTAATCTACATTCCATCTATCTGGGATCAGACTGGACAATTTCTGCAGCTATTGATATTGTTTGAAATACTACTACCACTACTAATAAGTAGAACATGGCAGGTTGACCATGAGCCAGCAGTGCCCTGGCAGCCAGGAGGACCCAACCACGTCCTGGGGTGCATCAGGCACAGTCAGTTGAGTGAGGGGATCGTCCTGCTCTGCTCTGCACTAGTCCAGCCTCACCTCGAGTCTGTGTGCAGGTTTGGCACCACAATGTGAGGACATAAAGCTATTATAGGGCATCCAAAGGAGGGTTATGAAGATGGTGAAAGGTCTACAGGGAAAGCCATACAAGGGTGTTTGGAGTAACTTGTTCAGCCTGGAGAAGGTTGAGGAGAGACCTCACCCTGGTCTGGAGCTTCCTCATGAGGGGAAGTGCAGGGGCAGACACTGATCTCTTCTCTTGTGCCCAGTGACAGGACCCAAGGAAATGGCATGAAACTGAGCCAGGGGAGGTTTAGGTTGGATGTTAGGAACCCAGAGGTTCCCCCAGAGGGTGGTTGGGCACTGGAACAGGCTCCCTAAGGAAGCGGTCACAGCACCAAGCCTGACAGAGTTAAGAAGGGTTTGGACACAGGCACAGGATGTGATTCTGGAGGTGTCCTGTGCAGGGCCAGGAGTTGGACTTATTGATCCTTATGGGTCCCTTCCAACTCAGGATGTAATATGACAATATTTCAAGTAAAGAGAAACCCACATCTCCTTTACAAATGTGAAGCAGCTTAAAAAAAGAAAAAAAAGACATTTTGAAAACTTGTATTTATCATGCCAAGTGAGAATTGGCATTTAAAGTTGTGTCAAATCCTATCAAACCATAATATAAATTAATGCAACATAATTCCTCAGTTCAAATCTCTTTTCAAGGGGCTTATGTAAGTCAGCCTGAGATGACCAACTATTGATGTGGAAAGGCAGCATTGGTTTCCACTCCAGAAGTTCCAAATAGTCAATTTGTCCTAAAATTGCTTACCTCAAGCTGTATTGCCAAGTACATAACTAGCAGTGTTAGCAATTCAGAATTATTTGCCTTATTTAAGATGGAATGAATATACAAAGAAAATCATATCTGAGGGATTTTTTTGTAATTCTGTATCTTCCTTAAGAATATTGCTATACTTCCATTTCTGATCCTAGTTATAAATACAGGGGTAAAAACAAGGAACAAGGGAAATAGCAGAGATATTTAGATAAACTATCTAAATATTTAATATCCTACAATATTGTTGTTTTTTGTTTTGGTTTTCATTTCAACAAAGTAATCATTTTGGTGTGTGGCTTATGTGAATCTTTGCTAACAACTGGTTTTAAAACAAGTCAGTCACTTCTTATGTTTTATTTGTGAAGTCTGGTTGTGATTTTCCCAAAATGTAGGTAAGGAAAAACAAAGAGGCTACACCTTCTTATGCCAAAACACCTGGAAAAAGCAACAAGTTTTCAGACACAAGACCTTTTCTGCAGGTATCTCAGATGTCACCTTTCCACCTCAGATGTAGGATTGTGATCTCACAGTATGATAATCAGCATTTCTGTTAGATTAAGAGTGTCCTAATGAGGAAAATAACCCAGCTGTTCCACTGATTGAGGATCTGAAAGAATAGGAAGACCACCCATTTCTTCAGTGGATATGTGTCTGTAACTGCAACATGGAACAGCATTTAAAAATACAGCTAACCCAGGTCAAGATTGGGCAGATATTGATTTATCAGTTTAGATTAAACTTTTATTTTCTCCTCTCTGACTTTCTACTGTGTTGACTTGGACCCTACAAATAATGAGAACACTACAGATTCTCACAACATGTGCATAAAGTATCCCCCATCATTCTGGTTGTAGCACGTGGATGATGGCAGTAAGGGCAGGCCTGATGAGGCATTATTATGAAATCGTGCCAGAGGAAATGTGTCACAGCAGCACAGCCTTACCCAATTTCAACACATTAATCTGTGGTTTTTTAGAGGTGGTTGCTTTGGCATTTTTTGGTTTGCTTTTTTTTAAGGGCATGGAAAAGAGACATAATGGAATTGCTTTCTCCCTTTCCTTTCACCTGCCCCATTGAAATCTTTTCAGAGGGTGCTCACAGAATATTACTTTTCTCTTATAGGTCCAGCCATAGAGTCTTAAGAACAAATCACGACAGGAACAGTTCAAATGGGCTGCAGAATCATAAACAACCAGAAACTGGGTGTGGATTCATAAAAATCCAGAAAAATTACTTAATCATACTATTTTATGAATCAAAATGGAATATTCTACTGAATATGATTAGTAACCACCAATGCCTAAAATCAGCTTAACTTCCTAAACAGTACAAATTCACCAGCATGTTTCTAACACCTCCAAGATGATAAATTAACTATAAACAGAAAGAAAGAATAATAATATTTCTATAAGATATATAAGGATATAAGAATAATATATAATAATATAAGAATTAGTAATATTTGAAAGGAACACACTTCACGCATCTTCACTAGAGTGTTAATGTGGGCTTTTCCTAAGTTCTCTTTCACATGAGAAACCTTGGGCTAAGTTTAGGAGTACTGCAAGTGAAGTGAAAAGCCCAGCTTGGTCTGTGGTATGTGAACTAGTTCTGTCCTGATTTTGCAGTGAGGATGCAGTGAAAACAAAACTAATTCAGCTTCCAAACGCACAAGCTGCCTCAAAATTTGGAAAAGATCACAAGAGACTCAGCCAACTGAAGCACTAAAACGTCAGAGGATATGCTCACAGAAGTCCCAAACACATGTTCTGAGGATATGCTGAACTTGAGCTTCCTCATGTGATATATAGCTCAAATCTTGTTCAAGATTGGCCTTAACGCATACAATAATTAATACAAATGGGATGTATATTTAAGTAGGAAGGTCTTGTCCTTTCTCTTCCCCTTTTCCTACAGAATATTTTTCTAGAACTATTTGACCAACATCTGAGAGACAAGTTAATCTTAAAAATGCATAGAATACAATGCATTATTCATTAGATATTTCTGAACTCATTATGCACTGATTTCAACAGCTCAGAACAAATTCCACATAATCTTATATCATAAATCATCACTAAAAAATCCTTAACCAAGAGAATCTATTCTTTTAACACAGACACCAAACACAAAACAATATTCAATTTAGAAATGCTCAGCTTGGGAAAACAAAACCATGCCACTTATTCAGTAGTCATGAATGATCTTCTGTTCTGTTCAATTATGTCTCTCTCTTTCCAGATTATCCAGGAACAGAAGAAAGTTTCATCTGTTATTAAACTCTGGATAGCCTGAACACTAGATCAGAAATATAGTCTAGTAACTTAGCCATATACATTTTACCCAAGAATTTATTGCAGATTGAGATTTTCTTAGACTAAAAGTTGAATCATTTTAACTACGAATTCAGAGTTAACACACAACTCACTGCTACTAAAATTCTTTAGACTTATTCCAGGTTCCAGTGGAAGTGTAAAGTAGCAAATAAAAAAAGTGAGGCAAAGTGACAGCTTTGAAAGCCAAAAGTTAGATAATTCCACAGCCAACGAACATGTTCTACTCTCAGATTAAATGTTTTAAATAATAGGCAATTTTCCAAAAAATTTGTAGAGGTTTCTCCTTATCTAATTAAGTCAATAGCATTACAACTGCTGCTGGTCTGAAATGCATACCAGAGTTTTTGATGTCTTCTGCAGCTGAGTGACAATTTGATGCATCTTTTCATATTGCTGTTGTCAATCCTCATTCAAGTCCAGCTCCACAAAACTAAAAGTAACCCTAAAACAAGTGCATGGTTTAGGAGTACTCCCAGGAGTTACTGATATTCCAGACATCAGTACAGGCTACAGAACACAACACAGTTTCCAATTTTCTATAACAACCTGAGCACCACAGAAAATGTTGTAAATAAAAAAGTGTCAAAGGAAGGCAGTTAAAGCCCATTTCCAGGGAGTACCTTAGCAGGACTTTGTTAAATTAAAGTTATAGTGTCAGCACCACAAAGGAGAAGGAGAAAAATGGGGAATAGACGAATATTTATTTTTATACTAAAAGTTGTTGTCAGTTTAATTCTGGTTTTTTTGGATACAATATCAGGATAGAAGGATATAATAGACAGGTATCTGACCATTTTATGCCAAGAGGAGCATGAAATCTGCCTCTAGTTTCTGCCATTTTCCAGTGCTTCTTAGAAAAAAGAAAAAAAAAAAAAAAAAGAAAGAAAAAACCAAAC
Source organism: Corvus cornix cornix (assembly GCF_000738735.6). Lineage (NCBI taxonomy): Eukaryota > Metazoa > Chordata > Aves > Passeriformes > Corvidae > Corvus > Corvus cornix. Next base: position 8,427,265 of record NC_047057.1, on the reverse strand, counting down.
AAGCAAAAGAGGGGAAAAACAACCTTAAGACCTGCACTCAAATTGTCTACCAAGAGAAAAAAAAATCTATTCTCTTCTCTCCTGCAGAAAACACTCAATTTCCTGATAGGGTTTAGGACCAGACTGACAGAGTTAAAAGAAACAGTGGGTCTGTGTCTTTTCAAACATCACAAAATATAGAATCATAGAATCATTTCGGTTGGAAAAGACCCCTAAGATCCTTGAGTCCAACTATTAACCCACCACTGCCAACCCACCCCTAAACCATGTCCCTAAACACTCCATCTACACACTTTCCAAGGCAGCCTAATTCAGTGCTTGACAACCCTTTCTGTGTAGAATCTTTTCCTAATATCCAATCTAAACCTCCCCTGGCACAACTAAATCCTCTACCCTGAGTTGAAAATTTAACTGTTAACTTCTGTATTTTCATTTCTTTTTTTCAACTTCAAAAAAACGAGACAGTACAGAAACTCCACTTTTTATAAAAATCTCTAAGCTTTTCTTCATCCAGACCTCCCTAAATCGAGGAAGGGGCATACACCACAAAAGGATAGGTAGAAATACTTCCAGGGTATATAAACAAGAACCTATATTTAATACAATTGTGGAAACAAAGTATGTGCATTCTAAAATATGAGAAGTGAATTTATTTTTTAAATTTATGTCTGTAGAGAACACAGAGAGAGCCACAAAGGTATGGTACTACTTCTACTGGAGAGAATGTTCTTGGCTGAGATCAGTGATGTTGCAGAAAACAATGGTATTACATTAAAACATATCTCTTTTGTGAACTAATTACCTGGCATAGTAAAACATCTAAAGAAGTTCTATTCTGCATGTTAAACGATTCCTTCTTGGAATATTTTGTTTTGGAATATATAAAAGGAAGTTTTAGTCAAAAATAGAAAAAATATTTATATTTGAGACGTTAAGTAATAGTGATCAAAACAGAATTAAATTTAGTTCTCTTAGAGGAGGAATAATATTTACCAAAAAAAAAAAAAAAAAAAAAGCCAAGAAAGAAAAATTAACCTAAAGATATGACATTTCAGAAGATAGTTAAAACCAAAAGTGAAACTTATACCAAAAATAAAAGGACTGACATAATTTAAAGTTGACTTAAATCCTTGTATTACTAGCTGGAAGCTGCACGAACACATGATACTAATCATACTTATTTCTGGACCTTGAAGATTTAGGAAAATGAATTTTAAAAACTCCACTACAAAACCAGAAGGGGTCTTGGTCTTTTTTTTTTTTTTTTTGCATTAAGCAGAAACCTTTTCCAAAGAAAGAAACAGCCCATTGAGGCCATCAGAAGAGAACCAGTCATGAACATAAGCCGAGGGGGATTTGATACGTGACCAAGTTTTGATGAGGTGACAAGTTAGCATGAATGCCTCTGAATCAAGTAATTTTGGCCTAAAATTAACAATGATTCTGTGAAGTTAGTTTAATTTATATTTTCAGCAGGCTGTAAATGTGCACTTTGATGCCATGTGATTGGTTAAACCATTGGTAACTCTGTTCCTGAGCCCTGCATTTGGAAAGCTAATGTCAAATCTGAAGAATGTGTACTCAAAACCCAAACCAGGTAAGTTGTCTACAGGAGGATCCATGTCACCAATGCTACTTTAGAATAAATGATCAACTGAACATTTGTTTAAAGTTGTTCTTCACCACAATAATTTAGTCAAATACCTTTTCAACATGTGCTTGTTTCAAGTAATGATGATAAACCTCTGTCCTAAAGAAAAGGATCATTTCAAGTCAATGATAATGTATTGTTTTCAATACTTATTGACTTCACCAAAAAAATGAATTTTGTCAAACTTGGGAGCTCTTATAATGGCAGATAAGACCTTCCAAAAAAGCATGTAATATTTCCAGAAATAGGTGCAAAGCTCATTCAATTTACTGTCCATTTTTTCCAATATTTGAAATATCAAAAAAATATTGTTTCCAAGAATTTTTTGCAATGCTGAACACTATAATTTTAAAAAAACTATTACTTATTCTTAAAGATCTAGAATTTCAAAATGCAGGACTTCAAAGAAAAGTTTTGTATCTCGATTTATTAATATGGTAGTCATCACTAAGTTCATATGGAATTTCTGAATTAAATACTCATCTGTGAACAAAACTAAGCATTATTGTGAAGACTAAAATTGAAAGACAACAACCATTTACTCTTTCAAAGTGTTCCTGCTGTTTCTGACGATTGAGATAGGACAAGGCTTGTTTTAACATTCCTAAACTACCTGTAAAATTGAAGTTAATTAACAGTATCTAGATAAACATTACAAAAGAATAAATGGCAGCAGCTTAAGGAAAAATTTGATTTCATCAGCTCACTAGAATTTTTGGAATGCATTTACAGCACAATCAGTAAAAGGAAAAAGGTTAATTTGTCTAACTTAGTATCTCAAAGCACTTTAAATAAAATGTTGCACTTAAAAACTTTAGAGGTTACTGATAAAAAAACCTGCTTGTTAGCAAAGCATATAACAATTTATTACTAGTTTATCACTCTGAGCTGAGAATGACACCATCTAAGATAATACAAAGTAAATAGAGGATGTTTTTTTGTTATTACTCCTAAAGTAGAATGTGCTCAGGTACACATAGATTTTATTTTTTATCTAGCTTGCCTACACGCTTTTCAGCCACTAGCCTGATCAGCTTTTTTTCTTGAAATTTTCGTGTTAACAAGTCTTTTGGTAAAGCTTGCTGATACTGATATAGTGGGTTGAATTTAGCTTGGTCTCACTACCTGTCTCACTACCCCAGCTATATGGTCTTTTCTAAAACTTCCAGCCCAAATGTTTACCTAGTGAGGACTCTTTCATCTTCCAGTCATATAGACCTTATGTGGTCTTTATTTCCAGATGTTCTTTTCCTTTAGCACTATATTGATCTGGGATACTTTCATCATTCCTTGGCTTCTTGCTTTAATGTTTGTGCTCCAGAAAGCTCCACATGTATGTACATCTCCAAGACTCCCCTGAGAATAAAAGCATGTGAAAATCTTGGAGGGAAGAGCTAGGATAATAATTCTAACCCATCTGAAAGCAAGGATTAGCACAGAAAATATCTTCCAAGTACTCATTTATTGCACTGTCTCCAATTATTCTTCGAGGACAAAAGCTTCAGAACAAAATGTCTTGTTTTCATTAATTTTAATTCTCTTAAGAACGCATATTTAGTGCCTTTAACTCATGAAATAAGAAAATACCTTCAGGCTAAATCATGCTTGGGTATCATCTGGATTTCCTAGGAACAGCTACCTGCAACACAGGAGACTGAAATTTCCATAGGAACTATTGGAAAAGATAATTATGTTGCCACTGAAATGACAGTAGTTATCTGACTTCTCTACAGAATTATCAGTTTGGAAGGAGCAAAAGAGAAGAATGATTTATCATAGTAAAAATTATTTGATTTTCTTGTGATGCAAACAAATCTAATTGCCCTAGAAAGTCAGGTGTTCTGGAACACTCTGATAATTGGTGACACAATCCATGTTCCCTATGACACATGAGGTCCCACTGATCAATTTTAAATTTTGTGGGAAAAGGGTGGGGAGTACCGGCTGTCTAAAAAACATTAAGTTTTTCCAAGTTTCCTGAAAGTCAGCAGCTAAGAAATAGAAATACTCTGTAAGTCCCTTAAAAAAGGAGAACAAAATCATTATACAAGTAATGCAGTTAGCAGGCCAATTAGCTGGTCAATTAGCACATGCAAACTAACTGGTCAACATCACATGCAGAAACAATCATACCTCTGATACTTTTGGCCCACCTAGGGAGCCAAATAAGTGTTTAATGAATAAAAAGAGTTGAAGAAATACTGTTGAAGGTTACATGAGAGGGACATAGTTGCTATAAGGGAGACCTTAGTGCCTGGGATACCCTTATATCTGCAGCAGGAAAACATTAGGGATGAGGAAAGGTGAGTATGACTTTGGATTGTTACTTATGGATTTATTAAGAAGTGAAGATAATAAAGAAGCTAGTAATAAAGAAAAGAACATCTCAGACTACTTCAGTAGAGGAGTAGAGGAAAGAACAGAAGAAAAACAAAGGACATATGATATAAGGATATAGGAGTCTAGAAAACATCTTTCATTTTCCAAGTTTATCTTCTTTAATGATAGCCTGCTATTGAGGCATATCTTCATTCCTACTCCTTATTGCCAGTTTCACAATAGTCAAAGGTATTTCAGTCTCATGAGGTAAAACAGTAGGTAGTTGGAAAGAAGTTTTATTCTCACCTGTAAGTTCTATTTGGGAAGGAAATTATGACATTTAGCAAGACTTAAATAGTAGAGCATCCCAGGAGCTTCCTGAAAGTTTTTAGTAAAATTTTAGATGAATCCAGATTTCTCAAATCTAATAGATTATTAGCACATTATTGGTAATCCAATAAACCCAGCAAAAAAACCTCTCAAGTAAATAAAAGATCTTGTCTTTCTTAAAAGAAATAATTTAATTATAAAAAGATTTGGTTTAAAGGCAAGTTTCATGGGTACTATAACTTCTATCAGCATCATATGAGATCTCTGGATTTCACCTTCCAAAATAGATTCCAGCCAGCAGTTGTGAGGTCTTTATTTGGGTTCATCTTCTACATTTTCAGCAGGTGTGAAGTCTTCATGAAGGTTAAAAATCAGTAAATGCTTAGGTTAGGAACTGATTGGTTAAAAGCAAATCTTGTCCAATCAACAGTGTTAAGGTCAGGAAGGTTTTCAAATCCAATTATGGATCTACCTCCACCCTCTAGTGCTCTCAAATGCATTTTTCAAAGTCTGTAAGCAATTCTTTGGTGAATAAGCAGTATCACAGTCCCTGTGAAACCAACTGCAGGAGTCCAAGATGCCGACAGAAACACATTCTCACCCTGTGCTACTGTAATGCATTTGCAACCATAATTATGGGGCTGAGGTGGATGCTGTAATAGCTAACCTCTGCCATCAACATTACAATGTCTGGCAAGAGCAGACCTTACAGACTCGAGGACCAAACACTTATAAAGCAAAACCAAAGACAAAATTTTCACAGAAATCAACACCTATAGAAACTTACCACCATGTTATGAACAGCTGAATGCAGAGGCCAAACCACTCCAACAAGGCTGAAGCAGGGCTACAGTGCTGCATATAATGTATGACTAATTCAGAAAAACTCTGAAGCACCTTTTCATCATAGATTAGAAACCTTTTTTCTGCATGCTAATTTATAGTATACACCATTTAAAGTATAAAACATGCTAAGACATGAAAAGTTTAACTCTCAGATATTCCCCATGGGTCCTGCAACACTCCCAGGCAATGGTATCAGATATCAGTTCATGTCAAGATCTCTGTTACCTTTCAGCAATCCCAAGGTAAAGTATTTCTATGCTGCTATCAAATTCACAGCACACTTCAGGAGCTGTTTCACAAGAATGTATAAACAACAGTTATTATTATTTTCAAATCTCCATGCTGTAAGTTTTAGTTTTTATTTTACTTTTAAATTAAAAGTACGAGGAGTTTTCAACAGCCCAGACATCTAATTTTACAGCTCAAGGATTTTAGTGCCAACACATTACAGCAGTAAACGTGAAACCACAAAATAAAAAAAAATCCATTAACCTGATATTATGAAGTAATTTGTTACATTTCCTAAGAAAGTAAGGGGTCATTCCATGTTAAGAAAATTACAGAGACCACATATAGCACTTGTGAAATTTATTCACAATTCTAAATGACGTGCACCTACACACAGCGCTCTATAAAAGACTCAAAGAAGCATCTTCTGGAAGTACCCTTTTCCTTATGACAAAAGATGCCAGTAAGTTGTAGTTCTCAGAACTTTCCATAAGTTTTTAACCATAGAATAAAATGGAAAGTGAAATTTTGCACATAAATCAAAATTTTCAAAGTTTCAAGTTGCTTTGTAATGCCTGCGGTATAGGCAAAATAGAATAACTTTTGTCATGACTGATTTTAATCAATCACACTACAGGGACTGCTTCAAAGAATTTATGCCTTAGATTTTGATCTTGCAAATAAACCCTCATTTAACTTTTAATCAAATAATAAATTTGTCTAATTAAAAGTACACACACAAGATCATCAAATATTTGTAGAACCAAAGTTTTAGGGTGCAGTTTTAAGGCCGCTTTGTGGGCAGTGGAAATAACTTATGCAGCTTGTATCTAACCTTTTTTTTACTGCTTCTTTGCCAAGGAGTAGCTATGGCAGGCATCTGTGAGTGGCTTACCTATTTCAATGCAATAGTACATCAATTAGGTTTAAACTGTTCTGAAAGCTGCTTAACCTAAGCATGTCATGCTTAATCTAAATCAGCATATTGTGCATGGAAGCAGGTGCAGAGCACAACAGTCATTACTGTGGTCTAGAGATAGTTGTGTCCAGCAGCTCTGGGAGCCACTTACACTGCTCAGGTCACTGCTCAAATGACTATGCCTCCATCCTCTTCTTCCAGACCATTATTAGATCAAAGACACACTACTTAGTAATAATATCTTCACTTATACTTTATCAAGGCAATAGTGCTGCAGCTTGTAAACTCTGCAGTAAGTCATTCTTAGCCAAAGGGTTTTATCCTTGCATGTTTAGCATGCTAGACCTATCATCAGACATTCATCCCAAGTCCATCTTAACCACCTTTATTGAAATGTGAGGACTCTGGTTTAAGCTGACTGTTACTCTCCCTCTAAACTCAAGAGAGACAGAAATACACCTCCAGGTGAAATGCAATGACCAAATGGATCACCTCTTTCAGAGAATAAGGTCAGGAGCAAGGAATATCCTGTCAACTTTTTAGTCACAAAAGTTTATGGGAGTACTTAGTGAAATAAGGCCTCTGTTCTATTTTTTTACTAATTGTTCTGGTATTGTAATAAAGCTTTCATATATTTAGCAGCAGAACTTAAGGACCATATTCAGAGCTGTTGTTGGAAGAACATTCTTTACTGTAACTTTGTCTTCTAAATGTGAAGCATTTTATTTACAAGAATTGAAGTCTTCTAGAAATGAAATAACCCACTGCAGTGCTAGAGTGTTAAACCATAGAAGCTGCAGTCACTCAACAAGGAATACTATGGAATCAGTAAAGTGCTTGGGCCTGTTTACAGCCTGGTTATGAGCTATAATAAGTGCTGAACCTGCTGAATACTTTAACACCTTCTCAGTAGTGTGTTTAGAAATGACTGCTATCCCAGATGTTTGTGTAACCTGAAAATATGCAGGAGGACATGGCCATGCCTAAGATAAGCAGAGGAGAGAGAATAATGACTTACTTAGTGTGTAAACACAGGCACATAAAGACAAGATGTTTTCTCAGCAACAACATTAATAAGAACAAGATCTCTAAGACAGCTTACGTCTTTCTGGGCTCCCAGACAGCACATATTTTCAAGCTTTGCATCATACCATTCTCAATCAACCGAGATGAAATATTTAATATATAAAGGAATGGGTTTATTTTCCTTTACTCTTGGCTTTTACCACACACCCACAGGAGAGCACTTAGCTTAATCATAAGTAAAGAGTTGCAGGAGCTCATGGAATTGACCAACACTTGCAAACCTTTACCTCTCTGGATGAAAAATGACCTTCAGCAATGACCCCAGTGAATAGTGCTATCTGGAATAATTCCCTCACATCAAGAAACCTATTATTTTGCTATTATTAAGTTTTAGTAACACTGCTGGGAGAAACCATCTGTTAAAAGAGAAACAAGGTACCAACCCTTAGGTATGTGGGGACTGTTGTTTTCTGCAATCAGTTTAAGGCCCTTCTCATTCATTTTGTACAACTTCCTTTCACCAGTGTCAGGAAGATCAGAATAAGAAAAGACCAACATCCTTGTGATGTTTATTGCACATCAACAAATAAAACATATATTTACAGCTTCATTCACCATTTACTAGGCCTATTAAACAAATGTGTTGGAAGAAAAAGCTTATAAAGCGAACTTAGCAACAGTAAAAATCCCATTGTCTGACTCCCCACAGAAGCTTCAATTGCTTCACAGTGTGAAGTCAGGAATCCTTTAGATGAAAATAAACACAGAAGAAGTAGAGAACAGATATATTAAGGATGTTAAGAGGAGTTAAATCTTCTTTCACTGAATGCCTATCTTCCCAGCATTGGTCCCTTAGTTTAGAGAATTATTTTGGGGGGGAGAAAGACTCACCATCATGCTAGAGGGATCTAGCATGTGTTGAGAATCTTCTATATTCATATGTAAATATGGGTATTTTTTTTTTTGTATTTTGGGGGATTTTTGGGGATTTAAAAAAAAATAGAAAGAGAATGAAAACTGCAAATGCTGAACAAGCAAATCTCCTAAACCCCTAAATTCTTCATTACTGATGAAGTAAAAACACTAGCAACATGATTTCACAAGGATCATAAACAACTTTTTTTTGTATCTGTTCCTGCCAAATCACAGTCTGAAGAGTACTGTATATTACCTGTCATCAAATTCTTATAAATAATGAACATCTTTTGCTCAGGCCAAAGAGATATGAAAAGCTGTCAGTGATATATTTGTCTCTCTATTTTTGGCTAGTAGACATTTTTTGGTTGAGTCTGGGGCTTTTTTTATTTTTCATTAATGAAATTTTTGGCCTTTAATTATTTTTGTGAATTTTGACATTATATATTCATAAAGATCCTTTGAACTATATTGTAATAGATCCCACAAAGCAGACAAGTCTCATGCTTCTCATATAATCTTCCTTGACTGGAAAGTTTCCTTCACAATTAGGTTTCTGATATGAAAATTCAACCAAGAAAGGTAATATAATTTGTGAATGTTGCAAGTCTACGGCAAACTAGTCTTTGCCATTGGATCGTTACAGAATTTCTTTTGTGTTGACTTTTTAACATGCAGAAGTTTAAAAAACCAGTTTTTAACCCATTCCTTGATACTGGAGGTCTAAGTACCAGGTGCCAATCAGTAACGGGCAGGTGAGTTACAAAAAGTGCTATGGCGCTGTGTTTTTCTGTGGAAAGCAAAGACAACATGGTGGAGCGTTGCTGCTTCCTGGTACACAGAATTGATTCTGATATTGTGGAGTTTATGAGGTCAAAGGTTGGCACTTCCACAGGGCAAAGGAAGTTTCAGTCTGAAACACAGCACTGCATTCAGGAACAAATCTTAGATCATTATATGTAACTGGAAGACTCTTGTTGACTTTTAATAAGAGTCGAGCAGATTCTGGTTGACAGAAGAGGCAATAAAGCACACCAAGTACTCTAGCGAGACAGGGTAGCAAGACACAACAAACAACTGCCAATTCTCTGCTTTCACCTGAGACTAATAAAAAGTAATTTAAAAATGAGATTCAACTTCTATTTCATCAAAAATTATTTCTCAGCTACATGAGTTACTCAAGTTTTGCAGCTATTGGCTACACACAGAGGCTGGGTGTCATGTCAGGGCCAAGATGTTTGGCAGCCATCCCCCTGACAACTTTGTGGTTGCAGACCTCCTGTATATACTTGCACAGAAACTGTAAAAGGAACCTTTGACATGCCATTATATTCTGGAGGCCCTCCAAATTGCAGGTAAAATAAGATTGAGGAGACTTAGAAGAGGAACAAAAGATTCACTACTAAGATTATACGTTCACCAAGAGCACTGCAGCTAAGCAGTGTATTTGGATGCTTGATTGTAATGTGCCGCAGTTCACAAACCCTTTGAAGAGATCTAGCATCAAAATGTCACCAAGAAACCCTGAGACAAACCAGAGAAACCACTCCTTGTATCTGTAATATTGTGTCTTAAAAAATGAAAAAAAACAAACAAAATTTATCTTAAAATACTTTTGCTTCGGTGATTTTTACAGGCATGAAAATCATCACAGGGTAAGAAAAAACTGGATACATAATGATACATTCCTGCTTTACATTTTTTTGAAAGGGAAAAAAAACAGTCTTTAGACTGCTATAAAACAGTTTGCCAAAGGGATGAGTGAAAGCATATCAATTTATAGCTTAAACTAACAGAAGATGCTTAGAGGAGAAGCACATTGAAGTCAGCTTTCAATTGAAGTTGTTAAGAAGGAGAAATCTCTCTTCCAAAATAAGAATTTTTAGCCTTGAGGGTGATCAGAAGAACCAAGATCAAGGGAAAAAATGGAATTTGTCAATGTGAGATAAACACATTGGTTTTAAAACTGTGTTCTGAGAGAATCCTGATGGTTTCCTTTGTTTTAATGTATACAGTAGACTCAGTAGATTCAGTTCCTCAAACTGAATGGTGACAATTTAAATCAAATTGATGGTGACAATTTAAATTTTTCACCAATTTAAAGATGGAGTTTATTTAAAAAACTTCTCAAATATTGTTTCCTCAAAATCATTTAAGTCCTTTCTTAAGAGGAGTTTGAAATTATGGCTAAAGGATACTACTTATTTTTTATAATGCAATATTTTCAATCTTTTTCTCTTTCAACATGTTCTTTCATGTTTAATTCTGAATCCTTAACTGATTTAAATAAATGCTAAACATTAACTAACCAACACAAAACATTTTAAATAGTGTGCTCAAGAGGGCTTTATTTTCCCCTGTAAAACAAAGATTATTATCTTTATCCCTGCAGGCTATGAATTTCTTCAAGAAATTATGATTTTTGCAATTAACACTGTCTGCATGTTATAAATTCGTCATATTTGCCTGGCTACATGAAGAAAACCAGGAAAACCAGGGCAGCAATTTTAATAATATGTAATATTTCTATTGCACATTTTAGGATATTTGTTGACCAGAAGTTTATCAAAAGGCCTGACACGGATGCTCACCCTTGCACACCATCCCTTAAATCACGTAAAGAGCATTAATCCTGTTTTCATTTAAGTAAAATATAACACTTGCTTTCAGTGAAATAATGGTGAGTACGATATCTGATGAAGAGTTTAAAATAGCAGATGGTGTTATCACTTTGAAAGCAGGGAGTTAACTGCAGAGAAGCAGCAACATGCAGGATATTCTGGTCTTGCACCTTCAGATGGTACTTAGTTCTTTAAAGCAAGAGCAGGAAAGTGATTGATGTCAGGCTGCAAACTGTTTGCTCCTTGCATCCCCGGTGGTGGTGCTTATCACTTCAGAGCTCTGCTACAGCAAGACTTACAGCAGCCTTTGTCAACAAAATGCAGTTATGAAAGGAACTAGCATGAATTCTCTGCCAAAAAATTCCTGTGTCAGTGAGCAAGTCACACCAGGATTACTCGTAAGCACTCCTGAGCTTCCTAGCAGTCACCCCTAGTGATATGGGTGAATAATAAACCTAAATCTTGTCCTAACTGTTGGTAGACAATCAGTTGCCTGTCCAGTGGGAGAAGCAAAAGCTCTCCTCTCTGCCTCCTAAGTGGCCTAGAGATACTTGCGCATCTTTTCCTAAGATATTTTTAAGCTGACCTTGAGCTCTATGGGGCCTTGAGAATTATAAAACATTACTCATCACTTTTTTTTCCCAAACACTCATAATTCTGGTTATCAGCCCTTATATCCCAGCACATTTAGATGTGGAGCCATAATAAAGGCCATTAGCTCCTAAACGCTTGGAATTTTACTGCTCTTTATTTCAATGTAAGAAATATCAAAACTTCAATCTGTTATGTATATACACACACATTTTACAGATACATATACATATATATATATGTGTGTGTGTGTTTATACATATACAGTATCATCTATTTTTTTTGGACATAGACTTCTCTGGACTATAAGTAGAGCAAAGACCACAAGTCAATTCCTTATCCTGGTACAAAGTCAAGGTGATTTACATCTAGGATGAATTAACATCTTTATTGGATTTCAATTTGCTTTGTTAGGAAAACTGGTCTTTCCTAGTCATTCAAAATGAATGAAAGCTGTTAAAAATAGTAAACATTTTCACATATGAAATTGACTCAGCCATGACTCAGTTATGGGTTATGTGGCTGGTCATTAATTAGCCACGATTTATGTGGCCACGTGATTACTAATTGAAAATATTATACTCGTATTAAATATATTTGTCGACATTACAATTTGGAAATTACTGTCTAAACATTCCCCACATTTTTGTTATTCAATGTAGTTGTTAGCCCCTGAGTAAACTTTACTGCCCTCTAGCTAGAAAACAGAGTAAGGTATCATGGATAAGCATGGTGGAACTCTTGATCTTTATTACAATAAATTCTAAATTGCAAATATCAGGAAAGTTAAAGTAGGTGCACTGAACGTCTGGTTCCTGAAAATGGCAATGAAACATTTTTTCTGCTGTAACAGACCTCAGCAGCCCTCAAAGATGATTAGTCAGCCCTAAAAAACCTAAACTCTTCTACATTAAATGTTTTATATTACACATTTTTCGTATTAAAATCTGACTATGAACATGGAGAGTATCAGCTTTTGTCTGCAATATTTCCACTCTCCCTTCCTTAGCAGTATGCTATTATTTGAAATATTTGTGCTTGGAGAATACATTTTTTAACCCAGATGATTTCCTTCTAAGTTCAGTCTGCTCCTTCTGCCTGCTGCAGCTTGACTCTAGTGTAGAAAGTTGCAAGCAGTTCCAACAACAGGTAAAAGAAATATACTTCAATGGGTAAGGCAGGCGCAACTGCTTCTTAACCACACTTCTGATAGATAAGAGCAGTGTCCAGTACATAGCTACACAACCTGAGGTCAGGCAATGCCAAAATCCCTCAAGTCACTCAATAGAATGTAGTGGGTAAAACAGAAAATAGATCCCTCAAGATGTGCAAATTGCTGCACATAAAGCAGACCCCATTGATGCAACAGAATTGTACAGACCGCTCTAAAGGCTCAATATCTCATTTTCATACTATATTACCTTTGTTCTTTACCATATTCATGAACTAGGAAAAGAAAAGAATCCAAAACCAATTAGAAATACAAAGCAAACCATGAATAATGCTTGAATTATACAATTACATCCTTCATGGGCCTTTCAGGCCCACATGCTTCTAGTGTAGCCTTGTTAGCCTTATATAAATATATCCCTCCTGTCCTCTGGAAACCCAATCCATTTCAATCTGTAATGTAAATAGTTTCTTTTTAGCACGCAGTGTGTGCTGATTTCACCTTAATTATATACTTCCCATTGCGAGAACTCAAACTGTGGGATACTGGGAAAGAATTTAACCAGCAGCCTATAAAGAAGAGGGGTTGAAGCTTGGCTTCCATTAACACCTCATTAGCCAGAGTATGTACTGTATGTAAAATGAGCTAATGATTTTTAAATGAAGTTGTCAACCTATAACTTAATAATGTAGAAATCTATTTCTCTGTAATATTAATCAAGATATGACACATTTTTATCTCTACAAATCTACATGAAGCTGTTGGAGTACATAGATCTTAGTTGGTCATCTTCAAGCACTAACCTTTAGTGCAATTGTAACACTAGTACCACAAGTGGTATAAACTGCAGTATACATTTTCTAATAGACATAAGATGATGGTTTGAGGAATACACCTTCAAGTTCTGGATATAAACCTATCTCAACTTACTAAAAATGAAGTTAGAACCATAAAATGACTGCTAGGTGGTTATAGGATCAATTCCGATCTCATAGAGGAATGTCAAAATTCACATTTGGGTTTACTGTGAATAAAGACCATCATCTACCTTAACAAAAATCACCATTACCGTTTGCATTGACTTGACAGGTTTACCAGTAGTTAATGAATGCAGGACTCTCATTAACTCCCACTGAAGCAGAGAAAATGGCCGTAGAGTCAAACAGGGGTTGCACAATATATCCCTTAATTGGCAGGGGGATTGTGGTATTCCTATCCATCAGGCGACCCCCTCTGCAAGGGTTAGGACCTGGTCTTGTTGCTGTGGGTTTGGAGACATGTGTGCACTGCAGGTGAAGGTCTGGTTTGCTGAGAGAGCAAAAGGTTCCCTTTCACTGTCAGACCACTAACTCACTTTCACCGCACATCACTTTAAAAGGAATTTAAAGAGATAATTTATGAATTTATAGAAATCAAAGGAGACTCTCTTTCTAATTTGTGGAAGCTTTCTCTTGACTCTAAGGAAACAAGACTTTAAAATGGACTAGTTTTAAATATCCTTCCATAACAAAAAAATTTCTGATGTCCGTAACCTCATCATACTCATCACAGAAGCTTTTAATTTTCCAGCTAGCACTAGCCTGTCTTGCAAGGGCCTGAATCCCAGTTAGCCACCAACATCTGCAGTTCCAAAGGGAGGTAGTTAGCAGGCCTGCTGACTTTCATGTTTCAGGGTCTTTGCAGTGAAATTTTTAACTGAAGCTACAGCTACTCCACACTGAAAATTTACACATATAGGCTTCATCATCAGTACCACAACAGCAACTCACAGGACAGGCTGAAGCAACTTTCTACAGAGGGGTGCACGGCCACCTCTTTGTGACTACCCCACACCTCTCTGGTACCCACAGCAGCCTTTCTCTGGAGCAGATGCAATTAAGATGAGGGTCCCTCCTGCTGTTCCTATTTGATTAGTGAGGACAGCAGTGACATTTGCTCATTGTCTTCATGCTTGATCGCTACATTCTTTTGGCTGGGAGGGTTGCAGTAGCTGTTCCCAGGGTGGCAGGCAGATATGCCACTTCCAGCCCTTGGCTGGGGATATGTGGTCAGGCACTCCCTGACTGCAACACTGCTTGTAAAATCAGTCACATTTCCTAAGTGGCAAAAATGCAACAGGGTATTGTACAAGGTGAAGTATAAGATGGTGATGTGTGTGACCATTGTAGGGAATTTATGAGGACAGATCTTTCTGTGTCATTGGATCTGAGGGAACTGCCATCAAGCAGGGAAGGTTTGGTCCTCTGTGAGAAATGGGTGTTTTAAGATCTCTTTGAAGATATCAGAGTTATGATGTGTTGTGGCCAAATTACTGGCTCACTGCTGAAAAGAGGAGCAGTATGCAGTGAAATGTACACGGGTTCCAACCATTGGAAAGCAATTACTACTACAAGTGAGCAGAGAAGCAGTTAATAGCTGCAGTACCATAGTGGGGAGCTTGCCAAAACAGCCAGCTAAGCTAAAGTCCTGAACCAACATAACGCTAGGTCTATTTGTCTCATTTACTGTGCTTTTCTCATCTCCCTTACCCCATCACAAACAAAAAAATACCAATAATAACTATAGCCCTAGTAGTTACATCTAGAAATAAATCAATATTCAAATGCACATTTTCAACAGTAAGAGATACTAAAGGATTATACAATCAGCATTTGGCACTCATTCCTACTGTACTCTGAAACCATAGGTTAAAAAAAGTGGTTTATATGTTAAAAGGGGTCATATAATTTATTTCATTTAGAGCCATTAATTTTTTACTTACAAGACAGCTTTCCATGACAAATACTTCTTTCTCTAGAACATTTCACTGCCCTGTAAAAGCAAACCCCATTTCTTATAGCTTTCTAGCAAGATATTCAGACCAATTAGCCTATTCAGCTTCTCCCTTCCTTATAATTGGTAATTTAGCTTGCTATATAAAACACAATTAAACCTTGTTTGGGGTAAAGCTGTAGACTCATGGAGCTCTAGCTGCTACTAATTCTTAAATCTTAGCCATTCTTAAAGTAGGTATTCTAATGTACTTCACACTGATGCAGTTATCACTTGTATAGCCATCGAAATGTTCTTGAGTAAATTAGAATTTGCTCATTCCCAACTATGTCAGCAAAAAGGCATTTTCTTTTCATCTGTGCATAAGAGGTAATATCCAAACATCCTGGCCAATCATCAGTTTATCTTGCACAATTACATATTTTTCTCCTTTTGTAATGATTATCTGTCATACCTGTCTAAGTGTATAATCTACAAATGTATGTCTTGCTGCAGAGAACTGAAATGCCATGGCTATGCACAGGTATTTTTTTATATATGCAGGATTAAACCCAAATAATAAGGAAGAGTTTAAATCACATGCAATCCAGAAAAGAACAGGGACACTGAAGGAGCTAAGGAAGAGTGCTTCAGGCTTCAGGTAACTGAGACTTAAATAATTTTAAACAAAAATAAAAGTTATAAGTATTCTACATAAATATGTCAGAAAAAATAACATTTTTTTCTTTGGGTAACTCAGTTAAACTGCAAGCAGACTTACATTGGCAGTTACTCATTTTAATTATAGTGTGATGGCACTTGCTTGTTTAGAAAATGAATCATATGGTTGCACAGGAATTCAGTCCTTTTGCCTCAGCTACATTTGTAGACAGACAGAATTCTAAAAGTGAAACACACATTTAATTGTTCAAGGGTTATATGATGCACATTTATTCAGCAATAATTTCAGGTTATCTTCTCCAGTTCTTTGCCTCTTATTAAGAGACCTGACAGCCTTCTTACAGCATGGAGAGTAAGAGAGAATGACATGCAAATCTAACACACTTTCAGGTAGAAGAATATTTCAGCAGTCTAAAATCATCGCTGCAAGTACCTTAAGTCTTCCAGAATTCAGTAAACTTAATCTAGGATGCAGTTTAGTAAAAAGAAACAATTCACAAGATTTCTGAACAGGATCATTTTACTCCATCAAAGGACCATAATTTAATCCCATGCAATACATTCAGCGAAGTCAATGAACTTGCATTAGCATAAAGTCTTTAAAAACCTGACACACTGACCTACCTTTATGTGACAGACGTAACCTTGGTTGCCTCGTATCTGCTGTGTGACATCCAGCTGGTAACTCTAGTAACAAGCCATATAGTGCCAGGATTAGAAGGTGCTGGGCAGATGCCATCCTGCCCAAGATAAATTTCTTGCTCTCTTCACTTAACTGCTGCTGTTTGTTTGTTGTTTTGGTGAGGTGTTTTTAAGGCTTCAACTTCCACTTCTACTTTGCCAGTGCAGCTAGATCTCTCTCTTTGGTCAGTTTGTGGGGTGTCTCTGTGGGAAATTCAACGTTCATCAGAGCAGCACACAGCCTCAGCTAGCCATTTGTCAAGCTGTGCAAATGTCATGTAAAAATATTCCCTCCCTAGGACAATTGTTTATAAAGTGCGAGGACATTCCAAGGCGTTACTCTGCAGTGTTGTGTCTTGAGCTGTCTTTAGTAACTCTGCCAGTGGATTCAGGAAGAAGCTGTATTTTCAGTCCCTCCTGCAAGGCAATTCATTCAGAGAAGGAGGGAGGGAAAAAAAAAAAAAAGGAAAAAAAGAGAAAGCACCCTCCTCCTTGGTGATCTTCAGAACTCAGCCCCTTGCTCTGACTTGCCAAACAGCTAGTTTTAATTCACCTTTCACCTTTGCTAATTAAAAACAAGAAGTGCCATTCCCTCCTGGAGTTGCAGGATCCACCCAGCGGGAAGCCGGGCTGTCAGGCTGCTGTATTCACTGAGAAAGTTCAGGGAGGGTTTAGGCAATGTACAGTACCGGCTGCTTCTAGGAGGCGTTTTAATCCACGTGCCGTGCACTGATTCCTCAACTGATTTGTGGTTTCACATTGTAAAGCGCCAGGAGAAGGGTCAGAATTCCTCCTGTCCCTCCCTTTCCAAAAGTCATTTCAGCTTTTGTTCCCAGCGCAGTTTTAGAGGAGGATCAACCCTTGCATTAACCATTTAAGTACATTATCACTTTGCATCGTTAAACAGCATGCTCCTAAGTGGATCAGGGTAAAAAGAGTCGAGTTGTATATACTTTATACTTGCTCACGTTAAAGAAAAAGGATCTGTTTTTTACACATCCCCCCCTCCCCCTTTTGTGCTTTCACACAGTAGCTTCTCCCCTTTGCATTTTAAATGTCTGTAAGTCTGGAACCCTAGGTCATCTATATATGTCAGTAAAATTATTTCTCTGACTAGATGCCTGTGTGATTGCAAAGTATTTAAAAAAATATAAAAGCCTGATCAAAGTACTGTGATGATTAACAGCATCAGATTTGAAAGTGCCAAGCAGCTACCTCTTACATTGCTAACAAGTACCAGAAAACTTCATCTCTTTTTTGCATGTGTAACTTAAAAATATACCCATGGCAAGATTTTTATACATCAAAACTACAGATGTCTGGAATACATTAATTAAGGAATAAAGTTCTCTGTAATTAAGATCTCATGCATATAACCATTTAGGATTATGCAAGGTGCATTTTAGACATTAACAATTGCACTTTTTAATAGGATGAAGCATTAAAGTCATGTTAAGTCTTTATACTCCTCATTGTTTTTTTACAGAAAAAGAATCACAAAGAAAGGAAAATGAAAACTAATGTATGCATTTGACAATAATGCACTCAAAAAAAATTGGTAGTCAACCAGAGATAATAATATCTGGAGAGAAAGATTTAATAAGACATGTCTGTATGCCAGCAAACTGAAAAGAACCCAGAACAATAATAGAATGAAATGCTAATAAATTTAATAGCAGGATACATGGATGGGAGAAGACAGATCTGTTCAAGAAGAATAAAATATATGAACTCCTAGGACAGAGAAAAAAAATGCAGCTTTGGTGAAAAGACAGAAGTAAATCATCAGAGTGCCCAAGGACTCCTGGAGGCTGCTGTATAATCAGGAGCAGGGAGCAGGTCATATCTACCTGTGAGTTCTCCAAGAGCAGGTCACGTACACATACCTGGGCTTGCTTTGAATCAGCTGGAAGCTGTGCCAGCAGCAGTTGAACCATGGGAGCACGAGCTAAATCACACAGCTATTTGCTCCAATTCTTGCACACAATTGCAGGTTGCAGTGGATTTTATGCTGATGTGCCAGCTGTCTAGCAGTAGCTCAGCATGAGTACTTGAGATCTTGTCGGTGGAGAAGGCAATGCAGGCTCTGCCTCCAAGCACAGACCTCAGCAGGGATGACTTTATATCCACCTGATGGGATTGTTATTACTGGCACCTTTCTGTAACAGTGAGGCATACAAATACTCTGCCTTTGACCATTAAGATCTGCTGTAGAGCAGCATGATCTGGTGCCTGTTAAGGTTAGTGAAGACTCTCCTTTGATTGTGATTTTGTGAGTTCTTATTGAAATAGTCACATTTTTCCTAAAAAAAAATGAAAACCAAAACCACCCCACAAGCATACAATTAAGACATTTCTCAAAGACTCATTCTCTATCATCATAACCCTACAAAATGTAAACATTTCTGATTCTGAAGTAGTCCAAATGGAATTTTTTCTTTGAAAGGTCTTGTGGAACATTTGATGCTTCTTTTTATTTATGATATGTATTTTCAAAAAGGGCACAAAATCCAAATGTGAGCTCACACTATGAAAGCTAAAACCATATTCAGTGAGTAAAGCAAATATTAGTGCAAAATCTCAAATCTTGCCTCTCTCTAGAGCTCCTCTCCAAGCTGCTACATGGTGTTATTTATTAATATTCCTGGGCTTCAGCTGGCATCTGAGATGCTCAGCATACTGAATAGGTACACTTCAGTTATCCTGAGATGGTACAAAAGGGTTTGTGTGGCAAATTCAAAACAATTTCCCCAGCATTAAAGTTCTATTTTCTTCTTCCAGCTGGGGAAAGGCAAGTGGAGGAGGGAAGGCACAAGGGAGCTGCTAGAAGCTATGGGCCTTGTTTTGTATTTAGATAAGAGATAGGGTGCAGCAGGTCTATTCAAACAAATGCACGCATACAAATAAGGGCAATTCCCCCACCAACCTGAGCTTACATGCACTCACTTGCATTTCTAACCCCACATATTCCAGCCATTACACAACTCCTTGGCTCCCTACAAACACAACGTGACCCAGAGCTGGAGCTCCAGAGGAGTCAGAAATACCCAAACAAGCTGATTTTCATATCTGTGCCCAAGGACAAAGCTTTTTTGTCTGAAATCTGATTCTCAAGCAGGGTGGGCTGCGTGGGTGCCTCAGGCTCCTTCCCTGCCTGCCGAGGGAAGGGCTGGGGCAAAGACACAGAGGCAGAAGCTGGAGCTGCTGCTCAGTGTTCAGGCTTTGGCTGTCAGCAAGAAGTGCTGGCATGGGAAATCTGGGAATGGCTGCTGGGCAGGGGGAAAGATGCCTTCACTGGAAAGTAACCTAACAATAGAAAAGGAAAATTCACATATCAGTACCTACAGGAGATTCATTTTTCCCTAAGTTTGTGTTCTCACAGGGTGAATCCTCTCTTTATAATTCTCAAATTGCTGTGTGAGGATTGCAAGCCCTTACAGCCTTACACAACAAGTTTTGTAGCAAAGCAAGTGGTGGAAAGGTACACACAATTTCAACCCAAGAGAAATGTGTGGCCTCAGGCAAGGCAGTCAAGCTCTATACCTCAGCATCTTTTCAATTTAATAGGTACACAGTCTTGCCTCAAGGGGTGTTTGGGAAGACTTTTTCCTATACAGTTTTAAACAGTAGGTAGAAGGATGGCAACACAGATGTTCAAATATTAGGATTCTGTCTTAGATGAGTACAAACACAAAGCCCCAGGGCTGTGGAGCCCTCATGTAGTACAGTGCAAGGGTCTCTGAAGAGTAAACAGGGTGGGTTTACTCCTTGTTTTCTCTTTAATAAGGCAAATACAACAAACGTCTGTCAAACCTGAGTTTGTTTCAGTAGTAAAATTGCCATTTAAGTAAATGCTAACAGATAAGTAAAAAAAATGCCTGGAAACATGCTTGTAAGTAAAGAGTATTTGAAAATACAAATGCAAACCGTATACTTGATTGCCAGTGTAGAATCCCTATAACTACACTATCCTGAAGAGGAAGATGATGAGTTTTTTTTGAAGGGGGGGAAAACAAAGGTTGCTGTATACATATTCATTTTTTATGGACAGTAAAGAAGTCCATTAAAATAACTACAAATTAATTGTGAGTTGCTATGTGAAGTCTGTGAACCATAGTTTGATTTGCTACAGCTGCTGCAGATCCAGAGCAATCATAATGAAATCATCGAGCTTGTAAATCTAAGAACTCCAACACAAAATACTTCTGACATATTGTGTGAACTGGTTTAACTGATAGAGTGAAATGTAAACGCAGGAGCATGACATAAATAAGTAGATCTGCAGCTACTAGCACCAGTAACTAATTCTAAACATTATAACCATAAAGCAAAATGAAATGTTTAGAAAATTTAAAGCTGGGGTGGTCCAAAATTTGCCATAACCATAACTTAAAACCAGGTTTAAAAGTTACAAGTTTTCCTCCTTCTTCTGATGACAACACACTGAACCAAAGCAGGAATTCTCTCTTTCTTTCTGTCTCTGTCTGACTGTGACTGCAGATCTAAAGAACTTGAGCAACCCCAAACGGAGCTATGTGGCCTTCACCAGTTAATGGTACCTATGTCTGCATTGGTACAGAACCTGCAGTAGATGTAGTGCACAGGTAATGATATCTTCATTTATTTAATGCAAAAATATTTAAAAGGCACTTAAATAACAACTTCTTTTACAGTCCTTCATCTTTAAATCTTTGTCTATGTCACCACTTGTCCACTGGGCATTGCAGTTTGTATTGACACATTGACTTTCAAATTCTGTCATACAGAAATTTTTACAACAAACGTAGGAGTTGAAGGAAGGTTCTATACATCATGTAATTGTTAACTCTGTCTTATCTCTGCCTTTGAGGTGGGAATTCATGTCTGCTTCAGTCTCTGTTACTAGCTGGTCGCTGTCTCCCTTACGTCAGCAGTACCGGGAGAAATACCAAACTGCATGTCAGGTACCCCAGCATCCTAACTCCCAGTCTACCCATAAAAAATTCTCTGGACGTATTAGTTAAGAGTGCTGACAAGACACAAGAAGAAAGTGAAAAAGCTGATCCAACAAGTGAGTAATCTCTCAATAATATCTTCTGGAATCTCTCTCAATGAAAAAGGAGCAGAACCACCACTTGGATGACCCCACTGACCCTCTGGAGGATATGCTAACTGATAGCAGAAGAATGCTGCCAGTTCATGTTTGTTACAAGGAAATAACAGTAAATAATAATAAGACATGGTCCTCTGTGGAATTTTCAGATTAGAAATATTTCAGGTCTTTGCTTTTGTCATCAGGAATTGGACCCTAACCCTGTGTGAAACTATAAGTGTTTATATGAGATATCTCCAGAACTGGGAAGTGTTATTTCTCTTGTTTTATACACAGTGCATTCTCTTTGATCCAAGATCAAATTTAGACAATATTCATTAAGAATAAGAGTTGGACTGAACATGAGCCTCTGCTTCAACCTAGCCACAAAATTACATGATAAATTAATGTTCTGGTGGAAGAAAAAGAGTCTGAATTAAATTACATTCCTCAACTCAGGAAGGACAGGGTTTTGACGGGTAAATATAGTAACACACTGTCCTTGGAACATTGTTGTTTGCAGTAAAATCATTTCTATGCCTAATTACAGGTGAATGTCAATACTGCTTGGGACATAGATTGAGTATTTTGGCTAACCTATAAAAAACAGATGGAATAAACATTTATTTTTTCGAATGCAGACCTCTTAATGTATTTCTTTATAGATTAGACTAAAAAAACCAGGCATATCTGTGTATCTTATTCCTGAAATCAACTCCATGTGCCTGACTTACAATTAGTACATGGGTCACAGCAACCTGTATGGTTAGTTATGGATGAAAATCAAATTACTGATTTCTCTAGGGGAATGTATTTTTTATTATATTTTTGCTACTAAATAATTACTGAAGTCTCGCAAAAGAAAAAAATGAAACAGTTTGCTGTTTGTTGAAGATGAAGATGAAATATGGCATGACATATTTCCTATCCTGATCACTGAGCAGGAAATAAAAATGTAATGGTCAGAAGTCTAATATTAAGTAAGTATATCTATCAAATATATCCTATTAACTCAGAATGAGGAATGTATTTTATTAAAGGTTAATGATTCCCTTTTTTATCCCAAATTATCAATGTGAATACCGTTTAGCTCTCCCTTTACATAATTTTGCTTCCAGTGGATTGCTTCTTGGTTCTTCATCATTCAAAAAGAAGACAAAACAACAAATAACTAGTTAAGGAATGATGATGTTTTATGCCTTAAAGGTGACATTTAGTGGCCTCAGTTCTTAGCTATTGATTTCTCTACAGAAGAATAAGTGGTTTGCCCATTGTTGAAGACAGGGTTAGACAAAATCTTTCTTTCCATGATCAGACATGCAAAATTATAACATACACATTTTCTGTCTGAACCCATCAATTCATTCAATTATCATCTTAAGGTGAAATTAAAAACATTGGTTAAAAAATAAACCATTTTCACCACAAATCAGTTGCAGGTTTTAGAGTTGCAAATGCAAAATGCAAAATATTTAAAAATCAATTCCAATTTTATTGCTCACTAAAAGATTCCACATTCCTATTTGAGCAAGGTGATGACATCATCTGTTTTGGACATAAGTCCTGGGTTACAGTTAGTTTGTATTTTTATGTACTCCTGGTAGTGGAAGACATATTCTATGACAGATACCAAAAACACAGAGCTGTATATGCTGTGATTTGCATCTGTGGGACATAATCTGCTTTCAGAAATGCATTAGATTTCTCATTAAAGCAATGTGGGTCCAAAACCTGAGGGAATGATGAAGGAAATCTAAAGAAACTCTTTTGGCATTTAACTTGGAAGTGAGCTATCTGTATTCAACTTCAATACACAGAGAAGCTTAGCGGATATTCTTCTGTGTCACAGTGGTTAAAACATTAATTCTTCCTTTGGCTTAAGGATGTTCCTAGGTATATATACTGCTTAGAATCCCTTTGCAGCTGTCAGGCAGCTAACATCCAGGTGCTGGGATGCCAACTACTGAAGCACACAAATCCCCAGTGTTTTGCAGCAGTTCCTGGTGAGCAGCGCTGATCTCACTGCAGCCGCGGGGAGCTTTGGAGGGAGATCTCAAAACTTTCAGACTCTGTACAAAACCTCTCCAAGAAAAGAGACCCCAGTGTGGTGAGAACTGAACAATCTATTTCCCTTGAGGTCTTCAGAAATCCCAGCACTAACCAGATGATAACTTTCAAAGGAGAAAACCACAAAATCCATTGCTGTGTTTCTAACCACTTTACTGTACATGCACACCCTCCCTGCACCCATGCTCTGTGTAAGGGAACTTCTGGTCTGACTGACTGTCTTTTGCTGTGTGGTAGCTGAAACAAAAAGATCTGGCTCTGCATTCAGAACTTGGGTGTTCTATACACCACAAATATTTTTTTTTTTTTGCCATCTGCTTTATTATTATCATGAAAAAAGCCCTTATCATTGGATTTCACTTTTGACATCTGTCTAGACAGATATTTATTTGAACCACCAACACATTCACTTAGAGAAAAAGAGAAAAAAGGAAGAAAAAAACCCCCAAAACCAAAGGCTTTAATATATTTTCTTTATTGAAGAGCCAACAACTTCAGCTTTCAAGAAGTGTCTGGACAGGGTATCAAACAGCATTAAGTTAATCCTTTAAATTACAACCTTGACGAAGTGAAAGAGGAGCGTCAGTCTATTTTACAACTAGATAAGTGAATAGTTTATCTCAGGGAAGTGTGTTGTCTGCCTGTTAAGATAATTTATATCATTATTAAGGATGCACAAGTATTACCCTCATCTCGTAAGATACTGCTGTCTTCATAATCATATGACATTGTTCCAGTAGCAAAACCTGTGGTTTCAGTTGTTAGTACAAATACTCAGAAATCCAGTACTATAGTTGTGTAGTGAAAGTGCAATAGTATTGCCAGATATGAGAAAAACATCAAAAATTGAATCTTGAGGCTGTGTTGGCTGATACAGAAATTTCATCTACACAAATTTCCCCGATTCAAAAGAACAGGAATGAGATAGGAGGATAAACAAGAGGTGAGCAATTGTCTGTATGTGAAAGGCTGTCCTCAGGCAAGGGAGATTTGCTGCCTTTCCATAGCAGAGCTGAATTCAAAGTTAGAGGCTGGAGTTGTGAAACAAGCTACCAAGAAAATCAAGGAAAGCTTCACAGCAGCAGGATGAATTAGACAGCGGACTGGCTGGCTTGGGATGTGGTCAAAGCCATGTTATTTGAGGCATTTTTAACTAGGCTGCCCTGCCCTGCTGGAGAGGTGTACCGGATGATGTATTAGTTGTTTTCCATCCCTGGATGCCATGATCTTATAAATGTTGTGGCTCAGGACCATGTCTATTTTGAATTTACAAAACCACTTTGTATGTAGTGGGCAAGGCAAGGATTAGAGAGCCAATTAATTAGACCAGTACAAGACTATTTTTACAGGGACTTTGTACATTGGGTGAAGGCACAGTGAAAACCACATTTGTTTGGTTAATCGCTCTGTAGGGATTCTCTGAATCATAATTTGTTTTTATATGTGACCATCTTCCTCCAAGACCAAAGAAGGGCACGACCTCAAAGGCAAAGTCACCATAGACTATAGTTTAGTCTGCTATGACTTCCCTACTCTAACACAAAGCACATGTGTAGTCCCTAAAATAGAAAAGTTAAAGTAGACAAAACCAGAAGGACAGAAAAATTACGGCTGCCTGGGGGAATCCCTGATTTACAATACAGCAAGTTGTACAGTCTGGTGCTGCTGTGCTTGTTGATGCTTAGCATAATTACCACAGTAGTTGCCATGATAAACTTTTAAAAATAACAATAATTAAAATATTATTGAATCATCTAAAATACAGAAGTGCTCTGTTAAATGTGGAACCCTCTCATTACAGCTCCTATGTATCACTCCTTCAGTCTGTGTAGCTCTTATTCCTTCAGTTAAATTTTCCTAAGGTTTCATAGCCAAATTATTGCATCATCAGAAAGGCCAGAAACAGGACGGTCTCCTTCTCTGGTTGTGTAAAATGACTTGATTCAATTTCTATTAATAGGGACAGCTAGCAACACCAAATATCCTGAAATTATTACTCTTGATGAGAAGTGTGAATATGCTATTAACATTCATTCAAAAAACACTATTTTATGCTTTAAATTCACAAACCAGAGTTTTTGGGGTTGCATCAAGTTAGTTGCAGCACTATTTGTGAAAAAATGAAAACACTATAAATAAAATACACTTCTTCTGTTTCCGTAATCCAAGGCAACAGATTTACAATTATTTTTCATGGAAATAGCTCGGAAGTGATTAGGCTTATAAAACTTTTGAAGTAAGAGTGTGTATCTTACCTGTCCTAATCCAATACAACCGTGATTAGATGTCCACAGTTGGGAGATTCAACTTTAAACTATTTTAAATTTTTTTTAAAAATTCATGAATCTAAACTCCTCCTGGGTTTGTTGTTATTTTTCTTTAATATGCCAGTATATAAAGTTGATCTGTTGTCCAGTATTTTTGCATTCCCACCTCAAACAAGAGGATTATCTGACACAGTTCTGCTTGGACTTTTCCTCTGAGGTTCACTATGGATGTAATCTTTTTTTTTCTTGAAGAGAGATAAAAAGAATTTTGCATTATTTTGCATTCTATTCAACTTGAAAGTTAATTTTCATTTTTAAAGTACCAAAACTTCATTTTCCTTTTTCAAGGACGGAAGTACAATTATTCACATAGCACTATTCACAGGACCTCACCAGATCTGGCACTCAGTTCCCATGTTCAGACCATCAGACTGAAACACTCAGCAAAATGGAAGCCTGTCTGAGAAAGATTACTATTTCTTGTCACTTTTATGGAAATGTGCCATTTTCTTCTAAAAAAGGGGTGTGCTTGATCAAGAAAGCCTGCCAACTAAAATTATATATTTATAAACACATAAATCTTGATCAGCCATAGCTGGGAGCTTATTTCTCTGTGGGCTGAACACCCAACAAATGACCAATTGACTTCTATGTTTGAATAGCTGTAAAATGAGAGGAATTATTTGGTACTGGAGGTCATATTTTATTTATTTCAGTTCAAGGGCTGTAATTTTCCACAGCTAATATCCTGTTTTTAAAATATCTTTAAATTATCTCCCTAAAAATAAAATTGCATATTCACAGATGTCTTTCACTGGCACTTAACTTTTGGAAAGTCTTAATCCTAAACTTGTGTCATTGAACTGGTTCTTTCCAGAGATATTCTCAGGAATTTTTCTTAGGGTAAAGATTTCTTTGAGGATTTTCTCCCAGATTTTAATGATCTCAGGATCTTATGATTATTCTCTCATAATTTCTGTAGAAGACTCACAACCTGGACTCCCAAACCCCCTGACCTGAAAAATATTGTTCACTGAGCAATTATTCACCATCATCACCTTTCCCAGTCTTTTGCTTTTAGGGTTTTTTGTTTGTTTGTTTGTTTTGGGTATTTTGTTATTGTTGGTTTGGGGGTTTTTTGTTTGTTTGGGGGGGATTTTGTTTGGTTTTTGGGGAGGGTTGTTTGGTTTTTTTGGGGGGGTTTGTTTGGTTTTTTTGGGGGAGGTTGTTTGTTTTTTTGGGGTTTTTTTGTGGAAAATGAACAGTTATGAAGAGTACTGCTCTGTTTGAAAGAAACAAGAAATACACATAGAATTCACTAGAATGTGGTCTACATTCCTTTAGACAAAGAAAAGAAAGAGAGTGCCTTGGTGTCAAAAATGGTTTGCAAGTTATGTGTCAAAGAGGAGCCAACACAGAGCGATGAAGTTGGTGCACAGTGAAATTGATAAATATAATTTCAGGTAACTGTGTTTTTAGGGTAGGATGTGAAAACAGTGAAGGTAAAACTAGAAGAAAAAGTTTCAAAGGAGCTAAGAAGCACATAGAGTCTGTCATAGTATTAAGGTCCCAGTGAGAGGATGGACAGAAGTGGTTCATGTCTATGGACAGCTTCAACTTTGCCTTCCTGGACACAGCAGTGGAAGAAGTGATCAGTTTTGTTACCTTTTGGGTCTGGATTTAATTTTAGAAGCATCAGCACACAGAAAGAGAGACAGCATATATTTTGGTGCTCAAGTTTACGTCAGTATTGATGAAAGAAAAAAACCAAACATGATCAACCTTGTTCACAAGAGCCACTTGATTCTGTGCAATCAAATCTATATTTGTCCCTTTTTCACTGAGGCCATGACAAGATGACACATTCATTTTAGGGTATTAAATGTGTCTGAAAATGGGACTCAGCCCAAATATGTCACACTGACCACTGGTCAATAAAACTAGAAATTAGCCTGTTGTAGCTGCTAATGTTCTGAACAAGATTTGGCCTGGAACAAACCCCTACAATTCCTGGTACTCTGAAAGTTGTGAATTTGCGTCAGAAATTATATTCTATAGACTGTATTAATTTTGGAACTGTATTCTCCATAAATTTGTAAATTCATTCTGTGTTACTTGGAACATAGAGAATGCAAAGCATTTGGAAAGAATAAAAAAATAATAATCAGCAACTGTTTTAAAAACTGGTTTTAATTTGGATCTCCTCCTTAACACAGGCTGGCCTTCATTCCTGTGGGGTTTTCGTAGCCGTACACATTTAATTGAGACCTTGGTAGCAAGAGCTCATTTAAATTTCCTGATCTTTAGTCTACTGTAAAGGTTCGTAGCAATATTTGGAATGCTGCATTGACCAAAATGCCTGAAAATGCAACTTTTTTCAAGTTGAAACTCCTCGCTCCTTTCCACCTTAGCGCATAACATTTGGTGTCTGAGTTCCGTCCATTAAAGGTAATATTTTTAATAGCACCAGGTAGCAAATAGGGATTCCAAATCTCACTGGATATTTTGGATTAAATTCCTGCATCATAAAAACATAATAAAAATCAAATGTAAAATGTTCAAAATAATTAATAATTACTTGCCTCTATGATCCACAACTTGCTTTTAGGCATGCATTTCAGTCTCCATCAGACATCACCCATCAATTTCTTCCTTTTCTGTAATGTTTCTTCATATGGATAATTTCTACAGTTAAATAATCATCAAATTTAAAAGCAAAAACTGGAAAAGCATTTTATTTTTAAAGTTTATTCCTATATTGGAGAACAAGCTTGTGATTTTGAATGTTTGGTGGTAAGATCATGAGATACAAAACTTTCTTTTGCTAAAATTTGACTGGCAGCAACAAAAGCTGTGTTTAAATTTTACGGTGGTCACTACAAAAAAACTCCTCTGACTCCATCCAGAAACCTGGGAAAGTTGTACGAACACTAGTACTGTTCTATGAGCTAATTTTCTAACCTGACAGAAAAAGGCTTAACAGATCTTATATAACAGTCAAAATTTGTATCCAAGGAAGAAAGGAGCACACTTTAACAGGTAGATAGACAGAATAACAGCTACACAATTCCCAGAGGATAAATATAACTGCTTAGCAGTATTTTTCTCCAGAGAAGAAAGTTTTTAAAATAACTACCTCTTAAATGTAACTAATACATACAAAACCAAATAAGCCTTAGATCTCTCTGTTTGTCCTTTTTGCTTTTTTACCTCCTTGCCCCACCCAGTGACAAGACATCGCTTTCTCATGTGGCTTCTTATTTATTATTCCTACTTCATAGAGTGTAGTGGACATTTAGATGTCTATGCTCTATAGAATGTTTGAATGTCTGTAGTTATTTAAGCAGCTAAATTTAGCTGAGATAAAATCTACCTGGATTGCTTAGGTTTATCAAGGATGTAGTAAGTCTCCCTAAAATGCTGACCATATATGTTATATATTCTGTTGTTCAACAGAAAATGTGGTTCCTAATTGCAAGCCCATTTCTTCCAATCGGCAGCCATGACACAGCACCATGGTTCATGGACATCTATTTTATTATTTCATTGTCTGGCTAAAAAAGTAAGTTTCAAGGTCCAGAAAAATGGAATTTACTTGAATAATAGCAAGACAGCTTCTTCCTTTCACAATTGCTGAAATGAATACACAGCTTTTTGCTGCTTTCTAAACCTGCCCTATTTGGAGCCAAAACAACTACAGGAATGTCAAATGAAAGATACTGAACAGCAACACATTAAAGAATTAATTCTGCGAAGGAAACCAAATAATTAACATTCAGGAGATCCAGATTCAATTTCTGTCTCTGCTTTTGTGCTGTTTGTTGAGGTCATTTAATTTCTTCATGTCTGAGCTTTCTTGTAATTAAAAAAGGAGATACTACTTTACATGTTAGAAGTATACAGCAAAGATATTTCTTTGAATATTTATGGAGTTTAAACATATCAAGTCTGGAATACAAACACCTTTTGGATAGACAATCACCTTATAAAAATGCATACATTTTATACTTCAAAATACTTTACACATCACACTAATAGACTAATAGACACTGTAAGACTAATTCTTCTTATTCATATATTCCTTGCTTAAGAAGCCCCAAGAGAAGCAGGTTGAATTTTAAATAAACCATGTACTTTCAGATTCAAAAGCTAATATTCTCTCCTACATGTTTGAAACCTTAGAAAATTGCACAAAACTAAGCATTTGAAAACTTTTCCTAAAAGACTCATGCAAAACTTGCAGAAATGAAAAAACTTGCATTTAAGAAACATCATTTGTCATATAAGGGAAGCAGATGTTATTAATTATCAAATAGAGACCATGCTCTTACTGCACAGAAGCTTAAAATGTGCAGTAGCACTGTAAGTGAACCAGAAAATTACAATGTGCTATTTTTGCTAGAGGTGGTAAAACTAACATCATATTCAGTAAGAAGGAATGTTGCTTTTCCTTTAAAAAAATTTTTCAGGAGGAATCTCTGTAAGTTACATCTCTCAGTACTATTTATCTAAAAGACTTTTTCTCTTGCATTGATTTCTGTTTTTACAATGTTACAAAATGAGTGAAGTTTGCACAAGAACAGAGAGATGAACTGTGGCAGAGTCCAACAAGTCAGTGTGATGTGGCTCTGGTTCACTGGCTTCCTGTACAAGTCCGAATAACCTGAAAAGGTCATTTTTCTCTCCTTCTTTCCTCTCATTTTTTAAGTGTTTGACAGAACATCTTTTATGGTACATCAGAGTGTGAACCAGTATTATAGACACCAACCTAAAATGCTGGAATATCAGTAGATAGAAGGGTTTTTTCTTATTTTATTTGTACTCAATTATATCCAGAATGTCCAAGATAGCAAATGTATTGACATAATTTTATGTCAGCTGTTCTTCTCCTAGTTTTTCTTATAAAGCAATGAAGATATATGTTTGATCCCAGCCTCCCACTCCTTCATACTTGCAGTTCTTTACAAATCATGTGACAAATTTGACACTTATATAAATTTTGACCCTTAGGATTTGACCCCAAGAATGCTACAAGATTTAAAATTGTATATATCAAAATAATAATTGTAATAAAACCCCATAGAATAATGGAATAATATAATAATTAAGGTTGAAAAAGACCATTTAATACAGCACAGAACTTGTGTGACTTTCTTTTAATTCATTTCCATAGAAAACCAAACCACTTTCTGAAGACTACAGAGTAAAAAATGAAAGCAACTAAATGTTAGAGTCAAACTAATCCAACTTTTTATTGCTTATATTGCTTTTGATTTGTCACTGAATTCACTTTCCAAAATTAGAAACTCTCACTCTTTGGCTGAGAATTACTTATATTTAGCTTAAATATTTATTCAACTTATGCTAGACATTGATAGAAATTTTAAAGGATTTAAACAGTGAGGAGGCAAAATATAAAGCCTTAAAACAATAATCCATCAAAATTTACAGACACGCACATGAAATTTCATTTTTCAAATGCCTTATTTGAAATTTAAAAAAAAAGAAAATGTTTCTGCAATCTATTTTTCCCTCTGCAGATGTGAAACACACTTCTTCCTGACTGCACAGATAGACCATTTAAAAATGAAAAATAAGTAGTAAATTTAAAAATCTGTACCTGAGTTAACATTATATTTGTAATTTTCTTTGTAGAGGAAACAGCCACAGGGGAAAATCTTTTACATAAAGTACACAATAACCAGTTGGGGACTAAATTCTCCAAATTACCTGGTGCTGGGCTCTTTTCTAAGGACCATACCCAGGGGCTGACTTGGTAGGAGTTTTGACAGCTGCTTTGCTGGGGAGTTCACAGTGCCCGTTAGAAGTAGCAAGAGCTCTGCTTGGCCAAGCTGTGTCCTTTTCACACAATCTGTAGTGGGCAGCTGCATGTGTTGCAAACGTGGTCCTGTACATGCTCTTGTCTTATATCATGCCAAAGTAGGTACATTCTACCCTGGAATGAAGCACAATGTTAATAAGAAAAGTCTGAAAAACAAGCTATGATAAAAGTTAAAAAATGGGGTTTTTTCTTGGGTTTGGAACGCAGCTGCTTACAGTAAAAAATATACAGCACTCCTTTATTTGTCATCATTTCCATGAGTAGAATGTTGAAAAAATGAGTTTCCAAACAGGCAAAAATTTTCCACATGCCTCTTCAAGATTTCTCAACTTTCATGTTGAAGACCCTTGGAAACAGAATACTTCGTTTCATTTCTATCTTTCTGGACCATGACTTTTAGTTCAGATGGACTCCAGATTTTTGGTCTCCATGTTTCTATCTTGATGTTTATATGAAATCATAGTCCAATATTATATTAATTAAAAAAAAAATCTTTAGAGTTACATGGAATATGTTATCCCTATTTAATATATAAACAACATTATGCTATCTATTTAGTGACATAACATTTCCTGTTTCTCAGTTCTGCTTCATCAGTGCATTTTATATAACTTTGATCAGTTCTTTGCTTTTTGTGCTGTATAAAATATTAACAGCAATACCTTGTTGCCTTCACTCTCTCTGTGTGAACTGGCATTTTAATCAGCACCAGAAAAGTAGGGTGATTTCAAGCAGATCTTGCCAATAGAGAGGTAATTTCCTCTGTAATGTAGATTCCCTCCCCACCTTCTTAACTAACCTCCCAGGAACTTTGCAGAGTTGCTAAACAGGGAGAAGCAGGAGAAGCAATGTCTATTTGCAGCTGGAAACAATTGGGTATTTAGAGGCAGTGGATTTGTCAAGACATTTCTTCCTACCTTAGTGAATAAGCATTTCTTGACTTAGAAGCAGCAGCCTGACTGAATGGTATCACTTCTATGCATACATGCTACAGGTGGCTGTTCAGAAAACAGGAGAAAAATTTGTGCGGGGTGAACATGGCTACCAGTGTAATGGATGGAAATGGAAAGTAACAGGATCTGTATGCTCTGTAATGGCACTTGTTAGACTTTTCCAACATAAAAATTCAGCTTTTAAAATTACTCCTGGTGAAGTAAAACATACTTAGAGTATGGCTGAATTACTTGGGTCAGCCAGATAATTTGTTTCAGATACAGAAGTATAAAGGGAACTTTTAATCAAAGAGGTAGGCAAAGACAAAATCACATTAGTGCCCCTTGAGGATACAGTGACATGATTCTGGTCCATCTACTTAGAGAAATATTCTAATAAAATGATTGAGTAGCATCCTGAGCTTATATAGGTTAAATGTGTTTCTAGAGAGAAAGTGCGTGGCTGCAGAAGATGATTGGGATTTTTTCAATGACTAATCTGTTTCCTAAAGAGCAACTATTATGGTGAATCACAGTTTTCAAGCCCAGAACTTTTTCCTCTGTGTTGGAGGGAACCAGAAAATTCAGAGAAAGAGTCAAAAAAAGTATTGGGAAGCATGGAGTAGCTTTTCACAGATTATCCCTTGTGCCTTGTTTGATGAGAATTACCAACCATAATAACAACAACAACCAGCAATACTTGAAGTTGATATTCTAATAACAAGGAGGGAAAATTAGTCAGAAACTAATAATCCTGTCTATGCTACTTATACCCAAAAGATTAAAATTGCTTTTGTTTTATAGCGCATTCTCTGGTAGCTCAAATGCTGATACTTCCATATTCTGTCAAGATCAGGATAGAGATGTTTCAGAGAGCAGAAGAAGATAAAAGATAGATTGAGCACTGACAAGAAAGATCTTCATATTTATTTTGATTATATTAATGATTTTACTTGGCTGTGAGCTCACATTCTTAGGCAATTCTGATCTGTAGATCATTTTTACAAAAGACTGCACCGAAATTTTTTAAGTTTGGGAAAAAAAAAACAAAAACAGTCCAAAAATATATTGCCTGCTAAATCTGGCCAAGTACGTATCAAACTATGTCACCTTGACCTAGATTAGATCCTTAGTTCAGAAGTAGCCCCATTAATTTCTCTGAAACTGTTCCTGGATACAAGTGATAATCTACTTAAAGTCATTCAACAGTTTTTAGCAAAATCCAAATAAAGAGAGCCTGAAATGGTATTCAGAGATTGCACACATTTTATATTAAAAACCAAAGATCCTGAAATTGTCCCATTGGTTTCATGATTCCTTCAGTTCTTCAACCTATACTGTGAAACTTAATCACTTGAATCCAGTGCTACTCATGCATGGAGAGAGGATTGCAGTGTTCTGATACTTCCAAAGTTAAGATGCCAGTAATTGTTGTTTATTTCTTTAATATCATCATAGGCAATGAGTGAAAACAAGACAAAAATAAATACACATAAATGTGTATTATGCTGTTTATTAATAGGTTTTCCAGTGCTGTTATTAAGCCTTTACAAAATGGGAATTAAAATATCAAGGATACTTTCATCTTGTTGTGAAAGATAAAGTGAGAATCTATGAAAACAAATTTAACTAAGTTTCCTCTTCTTTCTTAACACAGTAATGTTATAATCTAGGAGGGCATATTGGATTCCCCACTTCTAAATCCTCAAAATAAAACTAAGCAGATTTTGAAAGCTGGGCTGTATTCACACGGAGTTATTTGCTTTAATGTGGGAAAAGCTAGATTATTTTTATATTGAGTTGCACTTGAATTAGATGTACCCTGAATTTTTCAGACGGTCAGACTATATGAGTTAATGATACTTAAGGTATTTATGAAGGACATTCTCATCAGAGACCTGTAACAGCAGCTGATATATCTTAAGTTTCCTTTTCTAGGAACATGACCATACTTACCAAGCTGGAGCTAGAGATTTATGCAGAGTTTGATGTCAGGCCTTCTATTCTCCAGGTATTTTCCAGGATGGGCATGTGATGATGCCCATGAAATAGATTTTTTGTTTTCCTTAATCACCACAAAGGATTCCAGATAAGACTCTGTTGTGTCTAATGGTGACCATTATCCAGTGCAACGTTCCTGATGTTTGCAGTGACAGTTGACTTTGGCTTATCTGACATAATCTTTCATTACTATAGCTACTTTTCAGGAGATTTGGTGGACTTGGCAAGCATCATGCATTATAACTATCCAATCACCTAGAAACAGTTGTGGAGGCACTGGCTGGCAGTTCCTTGCATGTGGCTGGAAAACACTGTTTGTTTCCAAATGGATAGCATGCCCCCAGAGTACAGCTATAGTGGTTCGTTTATTAAGACTGACTTATGTAAAATCTGATTTATGTAACAGCCAGCCAACCTTCTGAGTAGCTTAAGTTCCAAAAGGACTGTAGAATACAGAGCCATTCTTTGGCTTTAAGGTTGCTACCAGCAACATGTAATAATAGACTGTAAGTCAATGGAAAACAGAAAAAAAATATTACATACTCAAGGCACATCCCTACTACAGAATTTTTTTTTAAATTCTCATTTTATTCATAATATGGACCTTAACTGTTTTTACTGATGCTAATCCTAATGACTTTAAAGCCATGAATCACATTACAATTGTAAAATCAGAACAAAAGATTCATTATCAGGTCTTAAAAACAGAAGACTGCACAAGGATGTGTAACCAAACAGACAGCACTTAAAATGTGCATTGATTTATTTTTAGGACTGTGCATACTGAATATCAATCACAAAGTTACCAGTGTTGTGGCAGTTGAAAGACAGCAGATTTTTTCCACTTGTAAGTACATGGGTATTTCAGATTTTCCTTATTTCCTTTCTCAAGCAGCTATGCTACTTTTTCCTTTCTAAAAGCTCCCTCAAAATCTAGGAATAAAAACCTTTGTGACACTTGCTATTTGCTCTAAGTCCCATCAAACTAGTGTACAACTGCTCTCTGTGGAAGGCTCCCCAACGTCCTGTTCAGCATCAGTTAGATTACTTTCGACATCAAAAAGGTTTCACAAGGACAGCACTACAGCAGCACTCTATGGAGGGCCACACAGCCATCTTCTTCTCTTATTTAAATGTCTAGGTTTTGTCCCATTTAATTTCTCTACTAAAAGCATTAAGTAAAATCTTAATGAGACACCACTAGCTCACAAACTAGAGCCAAAGAAGTTAGTAAAGTGTGGACAGAAGAGTGTGACAATCATAGTCAAGGCTACTTGTGCTATTAGATAACTGAAAATATTTTACTCAGTATTTAAGAAAGTGAAAGTTTGTGCTGAGAATACCACCTTGGCATTAAGACTGATTTACTGACTGGCTTAACTCAAGTTGTTCTTCACTAATAAACAAGCTGGTAACCAGCTAAAGTTCTTGGTGCATGAAGATATAAACTGTGTTCTGGTATTATGTTTCAATGACAAAAAGGGAATGAAAGTAACTAGACAGCCAAGATCCATATTGTATAACAACACTTTTTCATCTATTCTTTGTAAAAATTAAATGGTGTATCTGGGAAGGAAGTGCTTTTTGCATTGCATCAGACAAAAAATGTGCACCTTAATCTGGACTCTCTTCTTGGTTTTGGGCTCTGATTCCTGCTTGTCAGTGTTAATTCCCCATTGTTCCTACCTTAAAAGCTATCTGATTTAACTTGTTCTTCAGTCATTCTTTATCAATTGGATTGATTCAACACGTTCATTCATTCCAAGACAGGACATGAGGACAAATAACAAGTGTGTTTTCTTCTTGTATTTCAGAGACATCCAGCAAGTCATTTCAGATATTCAGAGCAAGGTCTCTTGGGCAAAACATGTAACACCAACTTTTCTACACTGGAATAAGTGTACTTGCAAAACATTTCCTGTCTCCAATGTACAGCCATTTCCATTTGACAGCTTCAGATATTATCACATTTCTGCAGGGAACTGGGAACAGGTGAGTTCCAACAGGTGAGGAGGTCAAAAGATATTGTACTGTGACCAAAAGAGGACTTTTGATAGAGATGATCTGAGCACACTGTTTCCATTAATGCAATGGAAAGCATTATACCATATTAATGCGTAATATGTATTTGATTTTATTGCAAGATATTCCTTTAGATCTGTGCAAGAGTGAAAGAAAATGCACTAAAGTTCCTGAATAACCCTGCTTGTTCTTGGTAAGTTACTATTTCTTCTAGAAATTGGATTGAATATATCCTCAGTTTTTGCTGATTCCACAGAATACAAGAGAGGGATGAGACGAATAGAAATGGCTGACTTTCACATTATGAGTTGGAAAAAGCCATGCACTCAGCTATAGAGTGGGATCCATAGTGGTGGCCATCCAAAAAATCAGTGTTGTAGTGCTCTTCCTGACTGCCAGAACTGAGGCTTTTCTATAGGAAGAGTTAAATGCAAATTGCAAAAAACACGACTATTTTTATTATAAAACTATGACCAGACATAGTTTTAAGTTTTCCAAGTATTGAAAAATAAGGTCATCAGTAGGAAAATTTGTCTATGTTTATCTGCTGTGGGAATGTGCAAAGTGCAGTGTGCATTTATTGCTCTAAAGGGGGTGGAATGGGTAGGAGAGAGAAAAAAAGAGGGAAAGAGGGTAGAAGAGAATAAAGTATTTTCTCTTTTGAAGTTATGGCATCTTTTTTATCTCCTCATGTAGGTGATCGTGACTGTGCTGCAAAAGCTCAATTAGGCATGAACTATGATCCTTTGGGGTGTTGTACTGATGTTAAACTGAGATTAAGTTCTCTCCCACACAAATCTATTTCACTTTAGAATTTAATATGGATGAAGTAGCTTTTATAAACCTTCCAACTGGAGAAACATAGGATTCTGACAACTTTCCTAGCAAGTGTCACTTTGCAAATATATAAAGCTAGCAATTGATTTTCTTTCTCTAGTCTTCTAGAACCAAGGTTTAGCTGAGAATGCTAGGGATCAGATCCATAATGGCATAAGAAATGAACGATAAAGGCTCTTTTCTTGAGATCAGTCACAACTAGAGCTACCAGCCAAGATGTAGTCCTTCTCAACATGTTCTACAGATATGTAGTACTCTCCCTGTAATTACTGAAATTTGAAAAATAACTGAATGAAGGAAAAGGTCAGAAATTTCAGATGTACATCAATTAACTTATTTATGGCTTGAACTTACTTGGAGAAAGATAAACATAAAGCAGGAAAGGATTTAGTAAGGGCAGAGGAGTAGTAGCATTGCTGTAAATAGAAACTAAAGATAAATTTTGTTTCACCTCTGTTTTTCCATGTGAAAGTTAGACTTCTAACTTGAAATGCCAAGGTGTCTGACGAACACTGATAAGCAACAAGGATCACATAAAAATCACACGCAATCAGCTCTCAAAATAAGTCACTATTTCTTTTTTTAAGTTCTAAAATATTTTGTTTTAGTATTCTGCAGTAATAATTTTTTATATATATGAAAAAAATAAAAATAAAAATAAATATATTCTTGTCTAACATTTGCAGAAAGTTATGCTATGAGTTTTCAGCACAGTATAATAATCTTATTGAAGATAATTTTTGGGAGGATTTTAAAATTCATTTTGTAGGACTCGTCTAAAAAGGCTCAGATTAGCTCACAAGTTAAGCAAAATAAAAATATTTCAAGATACTTGTGACTTTTTGAATAAAACCACGTGAAGTAGTTTCAGAAATACAAATAAATAATATTCAAACTTTGCCCACTTGCAAATTAGAGCCTTTCCTTCAAACAACCTTATATCTTTATAATGTTTGAGAAAACCAAAAACTGCATATATTAAGTCTGAACCATATCTAGTGAATGGGATTCTGTCAGTTGCTCTCTACCCTGAGTAGGCTTAATGGATCCAGTGGTACTAATTTCAAATCTGGGGAAAGAAATGTGCTATTGAGCACATAAATTGTGCAATTCATGCACAAGACACGTGGACATGGTAACATCGTGATTTTCACTTTCTTATATTGCTCTGAAACCTTGATATTTGAGACACTT
The DNA here is from genome assembly GCF_000738735.6 of Corvus cornix cornix. Classification (NCBI taxonomy): domain Eukaryota; kingdom Metazoa; phylum Chordata; class Aves; order Passeriformes; family Corvidae; genus Corvus; species Corvus cornix. The sequence continues at coordinate 8,388,302 of NC_047057.1, read as the reverse complement.
CCCACGAAATCAGGCCATCCTATGAAGGTATAGGGTACACCCAAGACTCTGTCCTCTGAATCATAATTCTGCTTGTAGGCAAACAAACACCAAAACGTCTCCTTTGGGGCAGCAATTATTAAAAGAAAAGCTATGTTAATGGTTGCAATTGTACCATGACTTAAATTCTTTTTTCCTTTGCTATAAATCTGCTCACAGAGTCAGGCCAATATGTTCCTAACACTGATAAAAATCTAAGCATTTGTAACCCAAAAAAGCTCTATTTGTTAAAAATTCTGTAAAGTTCAAAGAATTTTCTTTTTCAGTCAAACAGGGCTGGCTACACTGGGCTGAGCGTTTATTACCACCACTTTTCACCACTGCCAATTAGCGCCTACCAGTGAACACAAAGCCAGATGGTCATTGCCACTGAGGGCTTGCTGTCAAGAATTTCCCTTTCCTAAATATGGGTGTTTGAAGGAGAGGGTGGGGGGAAGTTGCATGTAAGGAAGAGAAGTTGTATAAAACCTTCTTTGTGTTTTTACAGAAAGGAACCCAGCAAGAAATTTTATGATGTTATCACAGCTAGTTCTAAAAAAGAATTCTATTTAAACAGAATAAGAGTTCCATTCTTCACCTTATTTTTGAAATGCTGTATAATATGAGCCCAAATGGATGTAGCTCAGGTACCTTGGAAAGCAAGAAGATTGACAGCATTGCTTCGGACTGCTTTAGTAGAAAAAGCAGTTCCTAAAAATCCTATTTTTTAAGTTTAGAAACGAAACTATTAACCCTTCAAAAAACTTCACAAATCACTGCACTGCAAGTAAAACTCTCACCTACTCACATCAGGGAATTTAACTGCAGTAGTTAGTTACTATTAATAATACTTATGTATAAGAATACAAAATATGTTATAGTAAAGAGAAGCGCAATGCTGTATTATTACAGAAATTCTGAGATATTATCCTTTGAGTAAGATGTAAATGTACTAAAGCTAGATTCAAGTGGCACAGAGCCATAATTTTTTTGGATCTTGATGACATTTCACTTGACTAATTGCTCCTATATTTCTTACACTGATATGAAGATTCCTTATTTTACTCCTGCTTTCTGTGTCATCTTGGTGTACATTCACAAAGGATCTTAGATTTTTATCTTCAGCCCTAGCTGAATTTCAATAATGGATGCAGAGAGCTAACATATTGGCTATAAAATTTGAGTGCTCTTGGGTCTTTGGATAAGAACTGTTATATGCACGACTGTCAGCTAAATGAAACACCTCTCACTGTGCTCTGCAGCTCAGTATTTTTTCTTCCAGATATCATGTCTTACTGTTTTTGCCTTATCTGCCATCACAGATAGTTGATTGGAAAACAGTTGCATAAATTAGAAATTAAACCCTTGCCTGGTGGTGGAGGTTTATGGGGCACAAAATACAGATCATATTGATGGAGGGAATTAATAAGTACCATGTGTACTATTTTAATATATCCCTTTTTATTACAGTTTATAAATCCTTCATTATAAAGGAGTTAATGTTGCAATGTTGCTGAGCTCATCAAAATGTAGGAAGAGGAATGTTGGTTTCTGTTTGTATTTGATAAGTCATCTATGAGAAATGTAAACTATTAATTGTTTAGAGGGTATAGGCTTGTACTGTTTACATTTGAGTGGGTGTTTTTTCCTTAGTGCCACCAAATAAATATTTAAATTTAAAATTGTAGAATGTTATTTTTAACGTATAATCTCTTTATAAAATAAGGCACAGTAAGAATCAAAGTCTAAAAGGGTGCCTCCAGAGTATGTACCCCATTTGTTGAGTGACCCTCATTGAGACTTCCTCTGAACACTGAAATTCCTACTGAGATTAGAGCGTGAACTCCAAAAATGAAATGTTCAGTATGTATTTCAGTCTTGGAGTAGTATGGGAGGGAGGATGCTAATACTAGACTGTGGTAATGTCCTTAGGTAGTTAGCAGCTATTTTGATCCTGGTATTTGTCACTGTAGCTCTTTAATTATGCTTATGTATTTACATGGGGTAACATGTACACATTCAATTCACAAAATAGTTTTCGTCTTAGTGAAAAATTTCAGGATCTAGTTAAGTGAGAGATTATGATTTTTAGGAGATATTATGATTATTAGGCCTATTCCATTAGCAAACCAGCCTTAAGCTGTGTGACAGAGTTGTTCACTGCCACATAAGTACTTCTGGAAACACATGACATGCTCCGATATTTAACATTTCATTCGCGTTTGTAGGTTGAGGACAGAAATTCCTTAGTTTAGTTTATTTTGTATTCCTTCTCTTGTCCTTATTTTATGCCTTTTTTACCCCTTTCATTACTTTAAAGACATCATAGAGAGCTTCTGGTCCTTCAGTGAAATATTCCAGTCTTGGAAATTTGACCTTTTATGTGAGCATTGTAGAAAAGGAACAGATTCATAGCTTTTAAGTCCAGAAGGGACCATTCCATCATCAAACCTGACCTGTATAACACAAGCAAAAGAATTTCACCTCTATTGATTCCAATGATTTTTCTGTAAACCATCCAGTAACAGGATGTTATATTTTAAGAGTAGTTTAAAACTGTACAGGTCTCATTTTAATTTTTCAACAGTGGTTTCAGTATGTAATTCAAGTAATACTTATAGAATATGTCTATGAATATTTCTAGTACTTTATATAGGTCTTTGGCTAAGCCTTAATTTAGTTTATTAACCCATTTGTGGAACATATGTTGCTTTCCATTTGAGTGGTTACAAATCTGAGCCTTAAAATTCTCCAAATCAGAGACTGCTGCCATTAGACCAAATTATTTCATCTCTCTCACAGGCATCCCCTTGCACCCACATAAATTACCAAGCTTAAATTCAAGACTTGTTAGTTGTGAACACTGCACAGTTTCTGCCAGATTCAGCTTTCACAATCCTATACAGCACAGAAAAATGCAAGGGCACTATTAAATTGCCAGTTCACATCTATTTACATCACATATAAAACCCTTTATCTGAGCTTTATTTAGCTCTGGCTCCTCAGCTGCCCACAAGTTGATGGGAAAAGTTACATTATGGAAGAACAGAGAGGCATGCTGTGGAAACAGGCTCAGCATAAAACACCAGCAAAGAGAATCTTGTCCAAATTATATAATATTGTTTTAAAAGGCGTGAATACACACCAAGTGCTCTGTTGAGCTCCTGTGCAAAATGGGTTCTCTGAGAATAGGAGCAAACGGCTATCACAGAGGTTTTGGGATAGTTTAAACCCAACTTAACCTCCTAACCAGAAAAAAAATTGTGAAGGAAGAGTGCAATTCCTCATCACAGCTACTCTTGGGTGGAAGAAGGCGTTTTCATTTTCACTGAAATGAGTAACACTCAGACTTGCCTACTGATAAATGACTGCTACTGAATACAGTATGTGGAGATACAGAGAGCCACTAACTTTTAATGACTACCATAGCTAGAAGAGAGATCAATAGCTACAATCACATTGCATATAATGTAAGAGATGTAATAGATGTTATGAGAAACACAGAAATCACGCTTCTCAATGCTGACATATAGTTAACTACTGCTAACACTGTGGTTGTCTGAATGTGATACAAACCAGGGAAAGTAATCCCTGGACACACTTGAAGCCTTAAGTAAAGAAGCCACAATTTACTGTTTTGTCAAAGCTGACTAAGAGACTTGCTATTTGTCAAAAAATAGCACATAGTGTGCAATTAAGCTTCTGCCGAATGAGTGGACATTTCCTGGGAGTTAACCAGCATGTTAGGGGTGTTCAAATGCCTTGGAGTGAAAGTCTCCAAAGTGAAGGATGAATATGTTATACAGGTCACTGTAAAGAGCTAACTTACTGAGGGATTGGAGGGGCCTTGATGTTTTTAAAGGGAATCATCATCCTGCACTGACAAGTTATCTGTCAGTAATGTTGGCATATCACATCACAGGCTTGCTGAGCAGGGAGGCAGGACAGGGATCAGGGTCATAAAGAATCTGCTAATATTGCCTTCTGTAAACAGACTTAGAGAGTCCTGCTCATACACACAGTCAAAGGGGAGACATGGAAGGGTAGTTACCTTCTCCCAAGTCTGAGCTCATGCATCCTGCCTTTTGTCCTTGGATTTTGCATGGTTGTGAGCCGGCTCGGAGCACAGGGAGGGACAGCCCCAGAAGCAGAGCTTGCTTGTCCCTGCTATTTAGAGGTAAATGCCATCTAGATATGTATAGCAAATACCATCTAATCATGCTCATTGTGGCCTTTGAAGCCACTGACAAGATATTTTAGAAGCCAAACTGAATCCAGACATGAAAAGAACAATTTTGAAAATGGTATGATCAAAAGATCATCTGAAAACTGTTCCAAAACCTCTGAAAACCACATAAAACTCTGGGAGATAAAGAAACTATTAATCAGGAACAAGAAATAGAAGGTGGCAAAATCCTCTCACTATGGTTCACTGATTAGGTCACAACTGGGAGAAAATTCTTCAATTTGAAGCTTACAAACAAGGGAAAAAGAAAATGTGGGTATTTTAACTCAGCAGGATAATACTCAAAGTTATGAAAAATATACATAGTACTAGACTATGTGTTCTGTACTTCTTTGTCTGCTCACAAATGATTTTTTCAGATCATAATTATAAGTAGAAAGAGTTGAGTGGGGAGAGAAATCCACATGGACATCAAGCAATTCATATTTGAGTGAATGTTATATTTCCTTGAACCTCATTAATTTTCCTGGTGCGAAATGTTTACCAAGTATCCAAAGTAAAAGATAGTCTACAGAGATTCAAGTTCATTTCTTCATTTCTGAACTATAAATGTCTAGAGATACAGTAAGGGAAAAATATTATAAAGGCTACTGAAACAGAAGGGTGACTCTTAAGCATTATCTATATTTTAAAATACCAGAACAGATAAGCAAGATACTGAAAATTAGAGAGAAAGGTTTCAAGGAGTCTGAAAAAAAAGTTATTTTGGGAAAGTGTGTTTGTAGATACAGCCAAAAGTATTTCTTCTAAAAATACATACAGAAACAAAACAGAAGCTTGAATAATAGCTATGCTATTAATATTTAGTGAATAGTAAACATGAAATGTTTATGGAAAACGAACAGGAAATCAATGCAGAAAAAATTTTCCAGAATATAAATATTTGTGACTTGTATCTGCTGCCTTTCACAGAGACACTGCTTCTACAAGGGTTTTAAACTCCTCAACAGAGCTGAGAGCATCTGGGATCCAAAGTCTGGGAGCCATGGCATTATGGAGGGGCAAGGTGTAGCAGAACACATGGTCACTGGTGCTTTGCCTATATAAGAAAAAATAATTCCCCAGTTACTCCTCTCTGTAATACTTACAGGCACACAGCGGGGACAAGAGTGGGTGCCTTACATGGGACAGGTAGTCAGATCATGCAACGACAGAATATCCTGAGTTGGAAGGGACCCATCAGGATCATCAAGTCCAACTCCTGGCCTTGCACAGAACATGCCAAGGAACCCACAATGTGTCTGAGAGCATGGACCAAATTCTTCTTGAACTCTTGGTGCTGTGACCACTTCCCTGGGGAGCCTGTCCCAGCACCCAGTCACTCCCTTGACTCAACTTCATGACATTCATGTGAGTCCTCTCACTGGTCATCAGAGAGAAGAGATCAGTGCCTGCCCCTCCACGTTGCATCATGAGGAAGCTGCAGACTGCAATGAGGTATGAATTTCTCCTCTGAATTTTAATATGTGGTTTTTTGTACCCTAGGAAAAGACGGAAAATTCCTTGCCTGAGCAAAGGATTGTAGAATGGCAATTCTTACTACGCACTGCCAAGTAACTCGAGGTAGAGATTCTGAAACCTGGATTCACATTGCCATCCATCGTAAGTTCATGTGCGGGGAGTCAGGCTTTAATACACCATGCAGGAGTAATAACCCCTTTTTGTGCTTCCCTGTGTACTGTGAACATTCAAGAGAAAAGAGACAGTTAAGAAATGTGGCAAAGTTACACAGAGCTTTAGAAGTTTTAAGGCTGAGAGACACAAGGTCAAACGAGAGGATAAGACACAATGACAATTAGCAGAATACAAAGGGGTGATTAACATGGAGAATGGATCAACTGAGATGGCACCAGAAACCACAGCTGTGATCATTCAAAAAAGTGTTAGACAAGCACTTTGAAGCACTGAAAACATTAGCGATATGTTACTGAGAATGACTGCAGTGGCCTCCTTCTGTCCTGAGGCATTACTGTAAAGACTTGCAGGTCAATGCTGAAATAAAAGCGAAGAAAGGTTTGCAATGCTGTATTGTTAACAACACAGCCTATAAAGATGCTGTGGTATTCATTGAAGCTTTCTTTACAACTGCTTCAGCAAATTGAGTTTGTACCACACATGCATAGAAACATTGCAATAAAGTCATAGAAACGTAGAATCTTGGTGTGGTTTGGGTTGAAAGGGATCTAAAAGATGATCGGGGTCCATACCCTCACACCCTTCCCCCACGGGCAGGGGCACTTCTACTAGGCCTGGCCCTATCTGACCTGGCCTTGAACACGTTCAGGGATGGGGCATCCACAGCTGCTCTGGGCAACCAGGGCTAGTGCCTCACCACCCTCACAGGGAAGAGTTTCTTCCTTCTGTTCAATTAAATCTACTCTCAGTTTAAAACCATGATCCCTTGTTCTATCACTAGAGTACTCTCTGTTATTCTTTTAAACTCCTTTTAAGTATTGGAAGGCTGTTCGAAGGTCTCCCTACAGCCTTCACTTCCACAGGCTGAACATCCCCAAATCTCTCAACTTTTGTTCCTAGGAGAGGTGCTCCAGGCTCCCCAGACATTTTTATGCTGATTATCCAAGACCTGGCTAAAATCAATGCATGCACTTACAAAACACAAATAAGGTATTTCCCTTATCTATCAGAAAATAAACTTCCTTAACAACATGTAGTGTGCCAAAAGAGCCTTGATTTATGATAAAAAAGGTCTAGTACAATTTTTTGAGCTGTACAGGAACTGTCCCATTTCAAAGCAAATTGCAACTGAAAGCATCTTCAAAAAATATTTCTTCATCTGAAAAAATTAGTTATATTTGGAACATATCCTAAGACAATTCCACTGATTCTCTGCAGAAACCATTGCTGTTCCACACCTTGCAGCTTTTCCTAGACAATCGGATGGGTTATGAATGCTAACTGCCATCACAGAGGTAGTAAAAAGTAAAAAACACTCACTAAATTGAACAAATAAGCTAAAACCAATTTGGGGGTAAAAGATATCCGATACATGAGGCAATTGAGACCTTCTGTTTAAATCACCTCTGTTCAGGTAAAATGAGCACTCTGTTGATTTTACCAACTTTGCTTTCATCCCCTCTTCAGAGCGACAGGGAAATCCGTCTTCTCACGTGTGCTTTACCATAAGTGCATTAAAAAGTTTTACTGCAAATCAAGTTTGTTGTATGTAGCCCAAATTTGGCCCCATGCATTTATTTTTCATTGTTATTAAGTCCACTGTACCTAGTTTTAACAGATGAAGAACTCAACACTTTTTTACTTTTATCTTTTTTGGCTTTACAAATCATTATTCAGCTCAGTGATCAAAGACTGAAAACTGGCCTCTTCCTCAAATACAGCATGAGTCATTGGCCAATGCAGGTGTAAGAAAAAGCATCTTAAACCCTCTCTGTTTTCATACAGACAAAAGTATTGTTTTGCTGACTCTAAAATGGGAACTACAGTCAAGACATACGTAATCCTTATCAGTGCAATAGCAAGCATGTTTGTTCCTAAAAACAGATAGCAAATACTTCCTGTAGGATTTGTCACTATACAGGAAGTTTGGACAGTTGTATGATTTGCACTGTAGATATTGTCCATGAATACTGGGCTTGCTAAGCCATGTGCACTTTCCTGCCAACATGGTGTGAAACACAGAAACCCATTCCTTTCTAATTCATGAGTGCCACTTAAATGACACGCCAACATATACAACGTAGTTGATGCTGTTCAGATTCAACCAACTGCTGCAGCAAAACCCCCAGGAACAGCAAAAGTTATTACAAAAGAACAATTGTCATACCTTATACTGAAATTATTCTTTGTACAGCTCATCCCAGATCCAGCTGCTTGTACTCCAGATCTACCAAGTCATGGCACAAATTTCTAATACAGTTCCATGCTGGGTCGCCCTCTGGCTGTGGTTTGGAAGGAGCCAACTCTTTCTGGAGGATGGGAAACTTCTACTTATGGTCCAGCTGTTCCTACTCAAACTCTACCAGAAGCAGAATTAATATTACTTTCCAATTTCTTTTTTCATTTTACTGGATAGAATTATCTTAAGAATTTTAATACTTTATTAGACTTTTTGTAGTCCTATAAAAGCTAATCAGAATGAATACAAGGCAATTCTAGGACAATTAAAAAATCAGAAGCTGCTTCTCTAAAAAGAGGTCAGAAGTGCAAAGCTTTGGTGGCTAATGAATTTTCAGCTAAAGGAAAACCAATTGAAACATTTGAATGGAACAAAAAGTCTTCGAACCTAAAAACAAAGTTCCTATTAAGAATCAAGATCTTCAGCTTCATGTGTGAATGAGATTTACATTCAAGGCCATTTAGAATTTTGCAGTATGATTCAGACATATATACTAAAATATTTTCATTTTGATGCAGTAATTTGGTGATATACTAATATTAGCACTATTTCCCCCCCAAAGCAGTTTTAGCTTGAGAAGTGTTATCTACTTTCTCAGACACTGACATTTTCAAATACTGACTGTTATGCACTATATTTGATGCTAAAGACAGTATTCCAGAAATATCCAGCTGACACACAGAAAAAAATAAAATAGGGGTCATTTGAAAAAGGACCACTTCCCAGGAGGAGTTCTTATAAATCCCTTGAGAATTCAGATTTATATTGTCTTGCCTGATACTAATAAGACATAATGAGTAGAATTTCTGAAAGAGCTATTGTAGTCAATCTGCCAAGTGGAAAACTGTATGTCCAAACCACTAATTAGACTGTTATCATAACTTACACAAATCGTGTATCTAAACTGAAGGAATCCACTGGGGCTAGTAGAATGCTCCTGGTCTCCTGTTCACATAAGTTTAAACCTAATGACTGTGCTAACAGAACTCATTTGCTGAAATACAGCTCTATTCCACATGTGCACATTTAACTTCAGAAAGTACTTCCAAAAGCAAACGTGAAATGGTGGGAGAGAAATTCTATTCATAGGAAATGGGATCAGCTAACTGGGTTTGTTCTTGCCGAATCAGTATGATATCTTTTAGCAGTGAAATGTATTTTTCAATACATTTATTTTGCAAATAAAAATTAATTAAAATGAAACTTCCTTAAGGAAGTTTCTGTTTATTGAGGTAATAGATGTACTTAAGAATATATATCTCTCTCTTTATGTGTATTTACATATATATATGGATGTATATATGCATACATACAAACATATAATTGCACTTGAATATGTATACATATGCACAGACACATAAATACAGAGAGAAAGACAAAGAAAGAGAAAAGACAAAGTGCACAGACTTCAGGTGACTTTTCTTGGAAAAGTAATGATGGGAAACCAACTTAACTCTCACTAGAAACAGCATTATCTAGACCTTTACTTTAACTCCCTGAAGAAGACCACATGGCTTTAAAATCTTTAAAAGTTGCATTTTCATAAGAAAGAAAACTAGGATTTATGAATTCTTTTTATCCATAGGAATTCTTGAGAACTCTCTTTATCCAAAGAATTCAGGAGAAATAAATACTTTTGCACCAACTTCCTCTTTACCTCTTGCAAGTAGAACTTTGCTCTCATAAGATGTTGCAATTAACTCAGTGATCTTTGAAATGCAGTAAACTTTTCATCACATCTAATCACTCGGGAGTTTCTAATTTGTTTCATGTAAACCTTGGCTGCTCAGTCCTTGTTTTTCACAGCACCTTCATCATCTCTGAGCTGCATTCCCCCAGTCCCATATTTAAAAGATTTTGCTGGAAGTCTCTGATACTTCTGTCTTTTCCCCCAGGTGATTCCATCTCACCTAACCTTGAAAGAGAAAAATACATGACCAACTAAAAATACGACACACATCTCACTATCGTAAAGACTAAAATGCATGAAAGACTGAGGTTTGGAGGATTGAATTTGGGAAAGAGAAGAAAGGGCCTTAAGTAAGTTTAGAATGTTCAGAAACACAACCAATCAAGTTCTGAAATAAATCATTGTATCCACCCAACAGAAGATATTCTCTCTTGCACATTAACAAAGGCAAATCTCCTTCCAGACAGTTTGATTTTTTTCAAAGACAGTTACATGGAGTTATTTCCAGGCACCAAGTTTAGCTTAAATTAGATAATGTGGTGAATAGACTTCACAATAAGCCTTCTGTAGTCAGTGATCTGTCTGCGTGACTATTTATTCCTCGTGAGGAACTGTTACTGCTGTTACATATAATTCCAGGGCTTACTTCAGCGGAATATGAACCACAGCTTGGTCCAGGAGTCATGGACATTATGGATTTTACCAGTCCTGTATTTTTAAGCAATCAGAAGAACCATACTGCAAGATTTTCACTTGTGAGTGACACTAGGACACTTGTAAGGAAATGATAATTATAAGCTTACTTTCATCAAAAATAATAATTATAAACTTACTTTCATCAAAGTCAGCTTTTTATTTTTTTAAAACTCACCTTTTTTTCTGAAATACAAAAGCTATGTGTATGCTTCACAGAGAAGCTGTGGATGCCCCACTTCACAGAGAAGTTGTGGATGTCCCATGTATGATAGGGTTAAAGGCCAGGTTGGATGGGGCTTTGAACAACCCCACCTTCTTGATGGGGTTTGAACAACTCCTCTTCTTCAGGGAGCTAATTATAAAGGAAAGGTCTAGCAGAAGGTGTCCCTGCCAGTGGCAGGGGTATTGGAACTAGATGAGCTTTAAGGTCCCTTCCAACCCAACCCATTCTATGTTTCTATGATACTACCATCAAAATGTTACAGAACTTAACAGCTGATGATGTCTTTCTCTTGAGCCCTAACAATTGACAATCTGTTGGAAGAAAGACTGTAACTGATTATGCTGGTGTTCAGAACAAGCACTAATATTCCCAGTTCCTCTTCCCAATGTCAAACAAACTCTATTCTGAAATTTTATGATAGAAATAATCAAACCACAAAAACAATCACAATTCAAAACCCTTTATTCTCTACAAATCAAAAAAGAAACACAAGGCATGTGGGAGTATGATTTAAAAATCACAGTGACAGTATTAAAACTCAGCAGCTGCTGCAGATGCATTGCTAAAATTTTTCTTTTGTCTCAAGATTCATTATTAGATACAATCATAACCTCATCAAATAAGGGGTTGCTGATTGGAATAACACCAAGTTAATAAAGAATAAGGATGGAGAACTGGCTAAACTCCAAAAGTTTCAACTTCGTTTTCACTGAACAAACATTCCAAATGTTACTTGCTTATCAGAATATACAAGATTTTGAATCTGTGAGATGATTGGAAATCTAATTCTTTCAATACATTCGATTTCTCTTTTACATTGCTAGACCGCCTATACCTTAGGGCTAGGCTTTCTTGAGTTACTCTTGTCCTCATGATTTGCAGTGGCAAACCATAAAAGCAGTCTTCATTTTGTCTTTAGTTTAGACAGGGGAGTAAGGCTCAAAAAATGTAGGTTCAGTGTTTGACACAGAAAGTCAATCTAGGTCTTGAGTCACAGACACGTGGAAAGTCACAGTGCCATAATGAGTTACCCAATATAGCTGAACTGCAGCAACATTTATCTTCAATCTCTTAGCCTGTGACAAGTGCGAAGTGATTTACATTTCTGTGGTCCTCAACGAAATATGTGATGAAAGAGGACGAGGATTATTTGAATTACTTCACATTTGCCACAGACCAAGGGAACACAAAGGGACAGTTAAAACAAGTTGGTTGCTCTTCAGTAGCTTGTTATCTCTGTGGGAACTTGTCTGTGTGCCTGTGCCTATAACTCTACTTCTTGAAAAGAGATAACACTGCTTCTTTCTCTTCCCTTTTTATCTTAGATAATTGTAAATTCATCAGGCCTAAGGAGTCTCATAATAAGTCACTTTTTGTTGAAACTTCTCCTATATTAGTAAAGGAAGTTCAATAAATAATACCACTTTTCTTGGCTCATTCACACAGATAAAAATATGGCACTGTTGCCAGCTAAAGATGTTTCCATTTGCAAATATTATCATGTGATAAATGACATACTAAACATGGGGTATATAATCTACATCACTTGAATATCACAGCTTCACCATTCAATATTATCTTTTTTTTTTTAATCTCTAACTTCTTTAAGCATTAGAAACTAAAAGACAGAAATTTTGGTGGCTGATTGACCTGTGGTACAAGAGACAGAGAGAGCTCTTGGTAAGACAGTCTCTGGTGCCAAAGCCCTAGTGGTTATGGTGAGGGAAAGGAGCCTCTCCAGGATGCCTTGTTTGGTTATGGTAACGTACCCCAGTTCTGCTTCCCCCGTTGGCTCCTGGTGTTAGCCACACCCCTGTACTTCAGCTCGAGCTGTCACCTGCTCGGGGTCATTTGCCTCTAGAACCCTTCACAAGCTGTAGCAATAAACTGCTTTCTGTGGAACTGTAAGCAAGGACCCTTCTCAACTCCTTGCTGTCAGCTTAATGTTACTGCAGCCATCCCTGCGTCGGTGTGCTCATGCATGTGAGCCACAGAACCGTAGGGGACTCAGTAATAAGAAATGGAGAATTTCTTCCCTAGAATTATCTAGCAACCCAAAGGTAGAATAGGAACTGTGTAAAATTTCCAGCCCATTTCTTTGCATAGCAGATAATGCTTCCCTATTGTAGGTTAGGCATGTGGAAACAAAGAGCTGTAGCTAAGAGCTGTAGCACAATTTTTGTGACAGAAACCTATTTGTTCTCTGAGTACTTTTAAAAACACAGCAATTTTACAATAACACAACAATTTTATAATAACAAATTAAAGTTTCACAACTTGCTTATTCACTTCTGAAGTGTGTCAAGATCACATTGGAAACATAAGTGCATTTTCCTTACAGTGTGGTAATAAACCATTCAGAATAGAACATATTTTTCAGATTGAAGTGTGTCAAAAGAAAATGCCATCAGGAAAAATGACAGCTCAAGAACAGAACCTTTCTGCAGTGGCCTCTTATGCCAGTCCAAAATGGCAAAAGCAGTAAGATTATACAGGAATTTTGCGCCACACCGTGTATTATTCTTGGTGGAAAAACACCTTCCTGGCCTCAAAATCCCACAGCAGTAAATCTCAACTCATGTGTGGCCAGAGAGTCCTGGCTGCAAGATTAACATGTTTTGGGAAGTGAGGTGAAAGGAAACATGGATATTGGAAAGCTGTCAGAGCAATTTCAGAACCAAAGAAAGCAGAGAAGGGCTGGATGACCTGAGAACAAAATTTTTTACAGCTAGTTCAGGAAGTGTAGCTGCAAAACATGAGTGTGGTTCACCTACTTTTGTTTTCACATCTTGTTAACAGGAGCACACAGTAATTTCCATCATGAAACTTTGAATTTAGTTATTTTCAGTTCTGACAAAGCTAGTATTTTAGAGTAAACTTCCACAAGCCTGCCGTAAGTTCAGTCTTTTCTCTGAAGGTTTCAGTCACATGAAAATGTTCAAATTATTGAAATAAAAAGAAAACCTTTAACGAGCAAGAATCAGTCTCAAAAGAACACTATGTGACTATGTTTAAATTTTTATCTTCCCTGTCTTTGAGAAGGTCTTGCCTTAAGCATTCAAAATGGTATGAAATAAATTGAAGTATGACCTTTGTGTTTGGTGCAGAAACAGCTGAGACAACAAAGGCACCAAACCTGCATACAGGAGAAATCTGACTGAAACAGAAAGAGACAAGGGGCTCTACTGTCAGAATTAAAATTGGGAGAAGATAAAGTGGAATTAGCAAGATCTGAAAGGTGCCATTTGAATCTTGAAAGAGATAAGAAAGTTGGAGAGGAAATGAGGAGAATGGTTTGAGCTCTGTATTTGGCTTCACAATTTTTTGCAGTGAAACTCAGTGGCAAAATGTATGAGTATTCATTTATCCCACCAGAAGTAAAGGATAACAGCCTGTGATAACATGTAGTTAATAAGTGGTTACCTGTGCTGGTCAGCATGTCTGAACAATGAATCTACAGTTCACACTTGTTAGGGACTGAGAGAGTGGTAATGTAACAGACTTGTTATTTAAATCAGTCTCATTTTAAAAATGTTCATACTAGGCACCCAAAAGTCTCTTTAAATCGTGTACTCTCAAAATTAGGAAATAGGAGACATTCTTTTTCATTTGAAATATCATGCAGTCTTTAAATATATGGCTAATTTTGCTTCTGCCAGAGAGTATATCACCACAAGATAGTTATTTATCTTTACGCAAGTAACCTTAACCTTCATAATTCCTTAATTGTCAGAGGTTTTTTAAATAATCTTGTTTTAATATTAACATACTTTCAGTAAACATATAATGCCAAAACAACCATTATCTTAATCTCTTACGAATTTGTTTCCATTTGCTGCTTCTCATTGGCTGACACTGTTTGGTGGAAAGTCTGGAAAGCCACAGTTACGAAGGAGTGATTATGTGATCCTCCCACAAGTGCAAAGCTCAAACAGGGCTCAAACATAGTGCTGATGAAAAACAATCCAAATTCTTTCATAAATATGAGGTGAGGCACTTTAATCTAAATGTTTTTAACATACTTAGGCCCAGGTTCACCATGAGTATACAGTGTGTGAAGAGTCAGTAGCTCTATTTTCTGATAGATATTGATCCAGTAAACACTTAACATTTACCTGAGCTTAGATCTCATTCATAGTCTGCTACATAGACATAATCAAAGTGCTAAAAGCTTATAAATCTAAAACCAGAAATCATGTACTTTTGAAAATTTGTTCTTGAATTTCTCATTCAACCAAAACTCTTCTCTGTAAGAGTAATTCTCATATCTGTTCTTTCCCAAGTTTGTTCTTTGCTGTCTCCTTTTCATGAGGAAATGTGGGCTGCAAAATATTACCACAGGCAATGTTAATACTTTAATTTAAATGTGTATATTTTATGCATAATTTCCCAGATATTTGTCACTGAGAAAGTTAGAGAACACACAGAAACATTAAAGACCTATCATCTCCAAAAATCTGGTTTTTCGACAGAGAAAACATTCTATTTTCAATATTGGATGGGTTACAGTCATTTGTTCTTTTAAACCCTGTGTAATTTTGGCTCTTCATTCAATTTTCACAACTTTTGCTGGAACTATTCAAGTAACCATTTTTAATTTATTCTCTATTTCTACACACCTCTCTGCAGCTCTCTAATGAAGTCTGGGCAAGCCTGTCTCTTTCAAGAACTTGGCCAACAAAGGTAATTAGGAATGCTGTTCTTGCCAGCTCTCCAGGGGGAATATTAAAGAAAATAAGCAAGAATGGAAAACTAAATATTTTTTCTAGCTGAGAAAAACTCCACTAAAGGCACCTGCACAATGATTAACCTTTTTCCAAATTTCAGATCACTGGATTCAAGATTTTGACAATGTTCAGTGTCAATTGGAGACAAGGGCACCTCTGCATCACTCAGATATAAACTAATCTCATTCTTCTCGGAAGCAATATGGATATTAAGATCAGAAGCTTCATCTTGGTTCATTTCAAATCTGTCCATCTACTGTAGTATATTGAAAAATCATGTGGACTCAGATTTTATTTGCTTAATCAGTCTTCTCTCCAAGGTTATTTCTTGCTTAGATATTAGCTCATTCTTTGTTATTCTGTATAGGGATAGTTTAATTTAAGCATTTAATTAATATTTTTTTCTACTTTTACCTGCTCTTCTAACTTGTCTGTAGACTCCCAAGCCATTGACAGTTGTTTGCTATTTTTCTTTTGGTTTATACATTTATTTGCTTCAGATATTCCTTCACTTCTCATAACATCCCAAAAAATTGCTGTTTCCTCTTTTGCTCTGATGACATTCCCTTTCTCCTTATATTTTTAATCTATTGTCTTACTCAGAAATTATTACTGATATTCTTTAACTCATATTTTAGACCAACATTTTATAGTTGGTCTAAATTTTTTTTTGCTTCTCCTCTGCCTCTGTGGCTGATCTTTATTAGGGTGCACTACATTGCATCAATATAGACTCCCCTTGAGTAGGGAAATTCTCATTTAAGCAGGCCTTACCAGATTCTGTCATTTTGGCCTCCTTATTGGAAGAAAAAAGGGAAAGAATTACAAATGAGAACCACTGTGTCTTCTTCTTATTTGTTTTAAGAGCAAAAGGAATTTGTGTAATGAAGTTCCTACATGCTCCCCAGACAGCATCTGGCTTCTACAGTGTTTTCTGTTTTTCATGCTTATGAGGTGATACTTGGTTTATAATTCATGTTCTGGCACTAAGTGCACTGAAACCATACACATTTTAAATGAAACGTATAATATACAGCAATACATAAACTGAATGCTACACAATAAAAAATAATATTTAAAATAACATATAATTATCCATTATTTCTGTATAAAAAAAAAAATTAAAAGCTATATCCTCCTCTCAATAATATGTTATATTCTTCATTCTTACACAAAGTGAAATCAAGCCCTCCACCATGTACTTTAGTCATACTGGTCTCATAGCACTTTACAAAGCTCCATTGTAGGGGTGAAAGAGAGATATTTCTCTGTGAGAAGTTAACTCATTTCTTCAGGCTGTATGGTTTGTTGTTTGAAGATTTGGTTGCCTCAAAAGGAGGCTCTAGGGTCAGTAAGTCCCCACTTACCTTGCTACCAAATTTCATCTTCTCTTGGGCCAGAAGGAAAATTCTTCAAAACCAAATTCAGATAACTAATCTGCAGTATTCAAATGGGACCAAAACTTATCTTTTTTTTTTTTCCTAAAGCTCAAGATTCAGGATTAGTATAATCCTTAAAAAAAGTCTGTATGCTGCATGAATCTCCTAACAAAGGTAGATGAGAGTCCCAACATTATATAATTCATCATTCCAAATTCAGAAACAGATGCTATCATGTACCAGTGGCAGAAAATTAGCAGGACATGAAACCTTCAGCTTGTAAGAATAGTCAGAATAGTTTTAAAAGTTGAAACACATTTCCTGAGTAGCAGACTATCAGGATCATATTAAGATTGCACTTTTTAATCTGTCTTCCTAACATATTATCAAATAATATTGCTGGGACTGGATGTTATTTTTATGCCATTCAACGGTGTCAGTCAAATTAGTCTAAAATATCTTGTAGTGGCAGATGATTAATCTGTTGGCAAAACTTCCATTACCCAAGCACAAAAGTAAGGATTTTCTCCTTAGAACCTTGGGGTTGATCAAAGGATAAATCAGAAATTATGGGGCAAACTGTACATCCTTGTAAATTCAAATCTAAGGAAAATGTCAAATCTAAGGAAAATAAAATCTCTATCATAAACATATTGCAACATGACTATGTGTAAATAGGATTGACTAAACCCTACTATTAATAAGTGGAACATAGAAATAAAAATATTAGAGTAGACAAGAGCAATGCATTTTTGTTTATAAAATATATGCTCACACATGATTGGAACAGCTTATACAACCCTACAAAGCAAGCCCTCAAAATGTCTGTGAAGAAATCTTCATTTATATTCTGCTGTCGACCATGAAGGGTAATTATTATGTTGTAAGTTCAATTACCTATGATATGAGTAGAAAAATGCTTGCAAAATGGATGTTAGATTATATGATTAAAAGCTAATCACTATAAGCTCAGAAGCCCAGCAGAATTCAGAGGAACATTGCCAGGCTGAGAATGCCCAGTAAATCAGTGTGAAGGGGGCACCAAGAACCACTTCCTTGAGGCTTTTCAAGGAGAATGGTGGGACCATTGTTCCTGGTGAGAAGCAGGAACACTCATTCATGCTCAGTCTTGGTGGAGCTTGGAACATGGAGTCACAACAGCCTCACCTTCATTGAACTAATGGATTCAGCAGCCTCTAACATTTTAAAATAAAGTGTTTCTAAATCGTTAGAGCTTGAAATGGTGATCCATTAGCAGACTCACGGTCAGAACTCTGTGTCCCATTTTATTTTAGCAAGCCCCACTCTCCCTCTCCACCCACAAAATACAATTAGAGGAATTTCATGGAAATCCTCTCAGCAATGATATCACACATCTTCTACCAGAACAAGATAATTTGTCTTGCACAATTTTCCTAAAAAGGATGTACAACTATAATATTAAATAGAAATTTTGGTGCGGGATCAGGAGTTAGTTTTTCAACCGTGAGAAAAGTGCATTGTGTTGCCAGTGATTCAAAGAGATGGCTGGAAGTAGAAAGGGTGCTGGAAAATACAAAACATAAGCAGAAAAAAAAAAAAAAAACCTTTTTTTTTTTTTTAATGTTATGTTGCTCTGATAGTCTGTGAACTTTTGGCCATTTCTACCAACATGATACAAATGATCTGATGAGTTACTTTCTGCATGTCCTACATTATGCTCCTTGGCTTCCTCAGAAACTGCTCCTACATACACACTGAATAACTAATTTCTTATATTTATCAAATTCCTAAGGCTTAAATCAGGGTTGCAAAGTTTCACCTGAAGATGATAACACATTTACTGTCTTATGACACTTTCAGCAGAGAAGTGGGAAAATCCCTAATCATAGACATCAGACAGCTCCACAGTTTCTTACAAAATTGGGATTGATACAGTGCTGGATGGATGCAAGCTGTGGTCTCATTTCCTAAGTTTATGTTGAACTGTGTTCAGCCTCAGATCCAGTCAAAGCAAACATCCAGCTAACCAAAAGGAACTTCCAGAAGGTTATAACCCATACCTCATCACATAGCCTGGAGAGGGGTGAGTCCACCAGCAGCTTCTGGCCATGTATTTTCCAAGATAGAGCATTCTTCAGCTTCTTAGAGGATGTAAAAGGTGTGAATTTGTTTCCAGAATTTCATTGATATATGAGTGACCTCTGAATCAAAGGCTCTGGAAAGTTAAATGAGAAAGTACAGATTCTGGCATGAATTTAGAATATCTTCTTGAACATTTTCAGATTCAATATCTTGAAAGTTACTGGGAAATAAATCACAAAAAATCTAACAGTCCAACATTAAGATTGAAAATATTGAGCTGAAATTACAAGAAATTCTCTTTGATATGCAGCTTTTACTTTGTATAAGCATAGAAATTTAAGAATATATCCAATAAAGTATGAAGTATATATTTGAGGCCAAGGTACAGTTGTAGTTGGAACCATCATTGTGGAGTTCCTGATTTTGGTGAAAGAAAAACCTATATGGGAATATAATGCCCGTATTTTTAAATTTTTAACTCACAAAAAAGTTGAAAGACAAAAAACACAACTAATGATCAATTTCTTAGTTATAGCCACAAAAAAGAGGTCTCCAAAAGATCTCTGAACTCAACTTTTCAAAATAATGAATTGTCCTTGATCAACAAGAAAAAAATGCATCACATTCAATGAAAAATATTTGAGTTTATGTAATTTAAAAATATTTATTAACATCAAAAAGGGAATCTTGAAAATTAGAAAAATATAACTTTTAATTTAGTCCAAGAGCAAAGGCCTGAACCCAAGCATATTTACCCACCTACCATGGAACAACTTAATGAATTATAACAAAATCTAGGTCCTATTTTCTCTTCTAAGCTTCAGAGCTTGAGCATCTTTTCACTTTGGACCTAAGCTGGGGTAGTTGTCAAAAAGAAGATACATTCAAGAAGCAGTGGAAAATTGTCAGAAAGGGAAAAACTGCCACAGCAAGCAATAACCTACAGGAAAACACCCCACGGTAATTCTACATTGGCAAAGAGTTATGTATAGTCTGTCCATAAAGGAAATTTTTTATTCTTATAGTAACAGTTCAAGACTGACTTAAAGCAGAAACTAGTTGAGGAACAGATTCACAATAAAATGCATAAGGAAAATTCCATTCTTAGGTACTCAACCAATAGCAAAGTTATATTTTCCTTCATATTCTGTTTTACTTTATGCAGTTCTCTTTACATTAACCTCTCTGTTCTCAATATGTTCTATAATAGCACTAAAAACACTGTTGTTATTTTAAGTCCACTACTATATCAAAACATTTATTGCATTAAATATAGCAAGCCAGATACTTTTTAAAAACTTTTCAGACAAAAACCACATAATCTGTAAATCTGGAAAATAGTGTAAGTGAAAGCATAAGAGTGATGACAGCCACACTTACTGGCTCCTCTGAAAATAAGGAACTTAGAGTGAGGTAGTTTAATCTAGTAACTGTGTCAGCTAAACAAAATATTACTAGAGCAAAATTTAATCCTAAGGTCTTTCATGCCCTTAAATTGTTTGCTCCTGACAACAAAAGAAGGGAACAGAGAATACTGATTTCATATGACACTCACTGTTCTAGTTCACAAATAAATTCCTTTGGCTCAGATCCTCAGGATCAAGTAAAATCCAGGAGACACCTGGGGCAAATCTCACTGATTTCAAAAATAAGCTATTGTCAGCTTCCAAAGAAAAAAACAAAAGGGTCCTGCAATTTTTGATCATAAATATTTTCTTCTTCTTCAAAGGTCTTTTATTGAAATGGTCTTCCAAATGTATAATGCTCAGGTTAAAAAAATTCATTTTATCACCAAACGTATGTACAAATTTTTCAGAATATCTCAATGTTTTTTAGATAGTGTCTTCCATGAAACAATTATCAATTATAAAAATAGGTTGAAGCCCCAGTTGTAAATGTACTTGTAAATTTTGGCAATGACTTGAAACAGTACAGGATTCAGATCTAACTATTTTATGGACAGGAATGTGAAAGTGTTGGAAAGTTAAATAAAATACTCTTTTAGGAAACCTTCAGAGACCTGACGTACTCTGTACATTTAGGGTATATATTAACAAAAGAATACTGAATCCATTTAATGAGCATGAGAGAGCATTCTTCTTTTAAGGGGGGAAAATGAGAGCATTCTTCCTTAAAGGGTGGAAAATAAGGGGGAGATCCAAGGCCTGGAGAAATGGGATTACCTTATGTGTTATGCTTCCACCTTTATCTGTGACAATCTGGTCAGGACCTGTACCCTGACACGCTGGCAGACACGTACATGGATCTGTCTTGCTGTCTCTTGAACTAACACAAAGCTGTTGTGCCTGGATTCACAGTGCTGGAAGAACATTTGAAAGTATGTGGTAGGGCTTTTATAAAAAAGGACCTGTAGATTTTCCGGTTAGAAACAAGAATTAAAGAAAGCAAATATCAAAGTTTACTAAGTGATTTAATTGTTTTATAAAGTGAAAAAAAGTCATGAATTTTATTATTTGAGGAAATAGAGAGCATTCAGATTTCCTACACTGGGGGTAAAATTAACACTAGCTTTCAAACACTGTTTGCTTTTTTATTACTCCTCACATATTTTTAAAGCCTAATGACTATTATTGGAAGGAATTGACATGATCTTTCCATATTTGTAAAGGCAAGATCCCTACTGACTTTGGCACAGGCCATTTGTAGAGAAAGGATACTGGGTTGTGTCTACAACAGCTTGGGTTTATTTAAGCTATGATTTTCATTAGTGCAGCTCATGTTTGTCATCTTCCAGGCAGTAGTTTGTTCTCTAATCCTTTTCTATAGGATATACTCAGGCTGTGTCTGATCTGTAGCTTGGATATGTATGGATACGTAAAATTACCTCTGATTGATTTTATCATTCACGTAGAATGTGAAATACTGTGCCCTTACACCTGCAGTATTTTTTCAAACATTAAATTCTTTTGACATTTTGTGCTGCTTACAAGGTCATGGTTATTGCTACATGGGGCAGCTGGTCTATACCAGTCCAATATTTCTTTATGTCTTACAATTATATATGTGACTGCAAGGTAGACAGGCCAAGAGGAAAATGCTGAGTTGGCTCAACCTGATGGTTATATAGGTAGAGATCACTTAGATGAAGAGGAAAATGAAGATGTAAGGAAGACCTTGACTGAAGCAGAAAGTGTTGGTTATCTCTGCATCTGTAGAAGCCTAGAAAATGAGGTGGGTCATGTGTACATCTCAAACATGGCTATGGAGCCAACCAAGGATTGCTGTTAATCACAGGGTTTTTTGGTAATAATACATTGTGAGAAAGAACAGGATGTGACTTGAACAGGGGACCATACAGAACTAGGGCAGCATTTTCCTGGGACAAACATTCTTGTCCTGGCTCCTGGAAATAAGCACAACACAGTCTTGCACAAGGGCACAAATGAGATCAAGAAACGGGTGTGGAATGCGGGGGAGGAACAAGATCACCCAAGGATCCCCAAGCCCTCCAACCCATTTCCAGAAAGGCTTAAAAATGGCCTGTGCCTGATAATTAATTGGCATAGAGAGCAAGAAGCTTATCTCCAGGGCAGGAAAAACTTATCTATAAAAAGGTTCACCCACAAAGCCCAGAACCCTAGATACCCCATCAGATGGATTGACACTGGAGCCAGGAGTGGTGATCTCTCTTCCTTCCTTTCTTCCTTTCTTCCTCTCTCCACCCCTTTAACTCAGCTCAGTATCTTTCCTTTATTCAAAAGCTGCTGCTATGTGCTTTTGCTAGGAGATCAGGGACTGACTTATACCAATTTTCATGCCAGGTGTGAGATTTACTAATAAAATTTTGTAAGATTTTGTGGAACCTCTAACTTTCATCTTCCCTTTTGATCACAAACATTTTGAATCTTGAGTGCTCCCTTCCCCTTTTGAGTGGGACAGACACCACACCATCTGTGGGCACTTTTGCTGGTGCAGAGGCTGTGTTGCACAGCTGTTTACCACCACTGCAGCAAAGGCACAGGTGTCTCATACTGTGTGCCTTGACTGCAGGATGATGATGTATCACTTCATGCTACCTGATAATCCATTTCCAATTTGACAAAGCACAATGGCAAGCTGTCTTACTTTGAAACATCTGCTTAACACTGTTATGCTTATAGTTAGGGCTTTGATTAAGTGTTTTGATGACTTAAAGCATAGCTAGAGATTAAATAGAAGTGACAAAGTGTTAAAGTCAAAATCACCTCATTAATCCTTTTTTTTTCTAGTTTATTGACAGATAAGAATTTCTCAAGACTTCATGATACAAAGTTATACAGTAGAAAGTCAAAGGTGTATTTTCCAGATCATGCATCATCCTTACATTGATTTTCATTAGCTTCTTAATGTTGAATCAGCCATTACCTACTATGTCAACATGCATTAAGAGTTACCATTAAACAGCTTTTCATTTATTTAACTTCAGCTTGAGAGGTAGAGAGGCCTGCTTTATTGAAGACTTTCTTACCAAGAATGTTAAAGAAAAATTTAAGATGTTACACCTGCTGCAGACAAAAGTCTCTGTTCAGGGCTTATACAGAGCTTAAACTTTTTTTCTTTTTAATTGCTTTGGTTTGTTTGTACAAGGAAGCAGTGGTTTTTGTCAGTGTTGATTTGCACACTGAAACCCTGTTTTTCCCTTTGTTCCAAATTCCTGGCTATAATACCTGAGATTTCTTCTTTTTTTCTTTTTTAGGATGACATTAAATGTGGTCAAAAAATGTAAAATAACACAAGACAATAGGCCAGGTGGATACTAAGTGAAAACAGATTAAAATAGGTGGAATCTTACAAAGCAGAAGCACCATCTCTATGTCCTATTTATATCATCCTTTCATCCACAGTTAGCTGTGAATGATTTTGCTTGGAATATCTTCCTGGGAACACTTATGACAAGATAGGAGGATAAGCATTGTAGCTCTGCTTCCTTTTAGTCAAGTAAAAGCTGTAGGCTTAACTGACAAAAGATATACTAAACACAGACAGCTTCCATTTGGGATTTTTTTTTTCAACCTTCCACCTTCATAGTTTCTTTTTATTGTTTGGAGTATTTTTTCATTGTTTGGAAGATTTGGACAGGATTTTTGGATTTTTTCAGAGAGTAGAGAAGAATCTTGTGGGTGGGTGGATTAATTTATTGTTTACTTGTTTTCTCTGCTGTTTTCAAGGTATTCAGGAGTATTTCCACATTTTAAAGCAACACACAAAAGGCAGATTCACAGAGGAGCTCAATAGTCTAGATCCTGAGAGTTATTTACATTCTTCATCTTCACTTTTGAAGATTTCAGATTCCAAGCCTGTAATAAGTGAAATCTACCAGGCATAATGATAAAACTAAATCTATCTCTTTTGGCAAAAGAAACATAAGAGTGAGATTAATTCAGTCCACCCTTGTGAGTCATCAAGAAAATCACTCTTTAATTTAGTTCATGGTTTTAACAAAGAATAGTGGCACATTGATATATTTGGTACAATGGGACATAAGTTTTCATGTTGCATCCAGGCCAAGGGATGACAAGGTACATTCTTTTGCTTAGAAAAAAATAATGGAACATATTGAAGCAATTAAATGTTAATAAACTGATGACAGTAATTTGGGATATTACAGTTATTTTAAGTACAACAACATTATTTGCTGAAGTATACTTTGAATATTTCAGCACAGTAATGTTAGCAGAGAAATGCTACTACTTATTAATTGCACAAAGACAGCAAATGAATTAGTTGAATAATTATGTACAGTACTTGGATTTGTAATGGGCTACCCAGTCCAAATAAACAACCGAACAGGAGTATCAGTGGAGGAAAAAAATATTAAAACCACCTCAATTCTCTTTTAAAGGTTAAAAACTTACACTTGGCTATTCTTGTCAGGGATATCAAAGTGGTGAAACATGGGTCTCCTCCAAGAGCTGTCCCTTTCCTTGGAAGTCAGGGGGACGGCACTGTTTGCTTTAAGTTACAGAGGAATTTAAGTGCTCTGATGTAGTGCTTGCCATTCCACTGGCCAGGGCTTGTATTCCTCAATTCCTCCATCAAGCAACTGCATTTCAAGGAGCACTTGTCCCCAGACTTAGCTTTAACAACTTGGCCTGCTGGGAGATCCAGGCATGTGACAGCTTTATTCCAATGCAAGATCATGTGTTTCAGGATGAGACTGACTTCGGTGACATATGACTGTACCAAAGGCTCAGTTCTTCTCTATTATCCTCACATTAATATGCACAAGCTATTTTGAAAAGAACTATCCTCAGCCATGTGTACTTAACACAACAGTTTTATTTGACTTCCCTCATAGCTTAAATTCATTTGTGAGTTTTGTGTAAATTCAGCCAAAGGAAGTGGAACCACATATGCAGTCAGAGTAAACCCTGTACTAAAGATACCTTGCTGAAATTGCAACAGGTTCTTGAAGAAAGTTTTACTAGCTCATAAAAATATTTTCATTCATGGGTTCCTAGATAGTTATATAATTTATGTCTGCTCAAAATCTCCACTGAACCCTTTATCCGTATTTTTCACCCTCTGACTGAACTTTGTTATGACAAAGACAAAAAAAGTCCATTTGTACTCCAGAGTCCTTGAGAGAAACTTAATCTCTCTATCAGCACTGGCATGTGCATTGCACTGTATACATCACGCCTACTCTGAAGCAGCTTTCTCATTCCTTCAGGATAATTCCTTTATGAGCATCTGAGTATTTAATAGAACACATATAAACCAAGTGGCAGATGTTCTTAGTAAATCATTGAGAGGCTCACATTAAAAATTAGCCACCTGTGTATTTATCTGTTCCTTTCTAAGTATCAATAAATTATTTAAAATGCTGAAATGTCCTTTTGAATTTATCAGTGTATTGTTGTTCATTGGTATTTGTATTGCAGTTTCCCAGGAATCAAAAGCTAGGAGAACCTTTTAAATATAATTGTTAATTTATAACAAACAGCATAATCACTGGGTGCAGTAACTCAATTTCTGGCAAAATAACCCAACAAAGCAAACCGAAAAACTTTAAAAGACACAAGGTATTCATGTTTCATCAGTTTTATTATTTGCTTGCTGCTTCAAAATAACAGATGCCACCTGTAAAACATGTGGGTCCAAAGCAGACCTAGCATAGACTTTGGGGACAGCATGAAATTTGCTACCTGTAAATTCTAATAAGTTCTGTTTTCCTTTTAAAGGTGGTTCATTGTTAATAGCACCACAAAACCTACTCTTTCTTATTTGTGCTTAGGTGCAGTGAGAGAATTATGTGAACAGTTTCTGCTGTTGAGCATCTTTTTTTGACAATTGAAATTCAGCAACATTTAAATCTATTGTCTGTTTTTTCTTTTGTTCTCCTGTTTCTTGTCACCATGGTATAATTAAGATAATTGAAAGCTATAGAGGTTTCTAGTCCCCTCCCAAGTTCAGGATATCTTTAGTTAGAAAATATGAAATTAACAGTTTCTGAATGTGTGCACATCTGGAGATCAAGCAAATGATCAGAGCTCTGGCACTTAGTTGAAATCTGGCCTTAGGTATCAGAAATGGTGGTAGTTGTTAAAGTTCTTAAAATTTAAACCAGCTCCATCTGCACCTAATCAGCTGCCTCCTGATTGTGCATGTGAGACAGGGATCAAATAATACCTTGAAGATCACCTGGACCTCATAAAAGCCTGCTAGAAGCTTCGTTGAGGGGGAGATGTGAGTATTTAGGCTGGTTCTGGTGAAAAGGTTTGAGTTGATAGAAAGATCATGATTGATAGCTTGAGCTTCTGCTGAGGCATTTTGTTCTGAAACAGTTGTATTATGTGTCTGAGGAAAAAGCACTAAATTGTTTTGCCGGGAACTATTTCACCTGATTATGGTTTGATAGGGAGCTTATAGGGCCTTTTCCTTTCAGGAGCTTGATTCTTTTCATAAGCAGATTCCAAAATTGCCACAAATAACTAGGTCAATATGTAACTATGTTTTTGCTCTGGTTCATCCTGTCTCTTTTTCACAGTAAAAGCTGCTTAGAGATGTTAGCGAACTTGGGTGATAAAAATACTATGCATGGTAGCATTTTCCCTTTTTATAAAGGTTTTGAGCTTCACTATCACAAGGTTCTCTGAACACTCAGTATAAGCAGAAAATCATGTCTTGTCAAGGATATGATCTTCACTTTTTCATCTTGGAGAAAAGAAAGCTTTGAGAGATTTTTTAGCTTTGAATTCTAAGCTGAAGCAGGTACCTGCCAAATTGTCAGAAGGGTAAATGTTAAACCACCACATGCTTCTTTATCATTTCTGACTGTTCAGCTTCTTGAGGATGGAGATACACGGAAATTCCCCTTTGTAGTAGCTTCATGCGCTGGTTAATGAGACCTGATGCCTACCCTGAGTACATAAATGTCCGGGGAGTGAGATATCAAAAAATTTGTCTGAGACTTTGCTATTATTGCCTTACATGTCTTAATGCTCATACATAACTTGGAAGCTCTGCTCCACTGCTAAGGTTAGGAGAGGATAATAATGTATTGACATGAAAAGGGAAGTGGAAAATGGAAACAAAATGCATTTCTAAAAATCAACTTACTCTTGATTGATGTTACTGAAGAAAGTTACACAAGAATACTGTAAAGAGTGAAATGGAGAGGTTGAGGTTTGGATATAAAATAAACCAATTAAACCATGCTGTTTGATATCAGATGAAGTCACATGTGATGACCTGGTCAGACCAACAGCATTAGTGAATAAAAGCAGAAACTCCATCAAAACCAGATGCGACATCAGGATTTAACTATCATAAGCAAAATACATTTGGAAGTCAGTGCAGTGAACAAGGTATCATAAACTCATCCTCTATTTTGAATATAAGCACAATACCCTGAAGAAAGCATACAACCTCAACCATAGTCTTAATAAAGATGAATAGGGCTATATAAATAAGGGAAAAAAAAGGAGGGGAAAAAAAATCCAACCCTCGTTGCTATGTTACTAGTCTTTGGAGCAAGATCATGCACACATGGAAATCAATGTCAGTTCTGTTTTTCAGTTTTCCTCCTGTATCATAACTCTCATAGTTCCTGGCTGGGAAACAGATGATAACAGGGCCAAGTCTTATTAAACTTTGAGTGGGGTACTCCAGCTGAACAGGGCATATTTTGAGCAGAGAGATTCAGTAATTGATCATAGCAGGAATTGTAGACTTTTATTAATTGTATGCTGAGACTGTGGAGTACATTAAGGCACTTGGAATGTGTGGCATGGAAGCCAGGAGAGCTCTGGGAGACACTGTGGGTGAGAGGACACATTTCTGGAACATTACTTAATTCTACCTCTAATCCCTGAAACAAGGGATGAGGGGGAGGGAAAGCAGTGCCACAACATCAGGATCAGCATTGCCAGAGCATGGCTTCATTGTACTGGATGCTTCTGAGGCAGAATGAAACAATCTTGACCCAAAAGAGTTTCAAAAAGAACAAGAAGTACATGGACTCACAAGGAGGATAATGAGGGGACACATATTTTTGTTCAGAGTACCAGGCAGAAATCTCACCCCAACAGGCATCTTAACTGTTTGTTCTCCTTGCTTCCCATCTCATGGAAGCACTGAAATCTCCAAGGGAAAAACAGCAGGTATATTGCAATTAAAATCTATGTAATGAAGACATCTTCCCCAGCCAGTTTACATCGAAGAAACACTGAAAGCAGTTAAGTTAGTCTTTCACTCATTTCCTTTGTGCTTTCACTTGGGCAAGTCTAGGGTCAGGCCATAGATGGTTGGAGCTGAAGCATGTGATATCTGAGCAGCAGCACAGGGAACTGCCCTTCCTCATCTGTGGAAAGAGAAGGCAGGGAGGACATCTTAGTGATACCTTGAGCTATGGCATTAAAATTAGTCCTGCTGTGAGCGCTGGGGCTAACTGGATGACCTCCAAAGGCCTTTTCCAGCCTCTGATTATATGACTGTAGGAACAAGGTCTGTAAATTGTCAAAAATGAGTATTCCTCAAAAAATATTTTACCCAGGGAACTTAATATGAAGCATCGTGATACTGTGAAAATCAGAACAATTACCAACACTGCTGACACATTTTGGGACTGAAGATGAAAACAGATGAGGGATCACACAGTCCATAGCTAATCTGTGACACTACAGCTTAAAGGCAACAAAAAAGCCAGCTGCATGGTTTCAAACAGCCATAAATATTAGTATAGTTACTTTCCCAAAGGGAAAATAGACTCTTCCCCCTCCTTTCCAAATCAAATACTCAGAGCTGCTATTGCATAAGCATTGTGTTCCACTTATTTGTCTTTCTAGCAGTTATCCTCAAATCTTATCTCTGCAATATATGCAGAAAATTTCTAAATTCCAGAAAGAGTAGGGTAATACCCAAAGTAGAAACAAAGTGTTTTCTTTATCTTCCCAAATGCAAATTCAGGACGTATTCCTAAAAATATATTTTATATATTTTAATATGCATACATCCATCTGGCTGGACATGACTGTTAATAATGAATAGTGATGTTTTATGTTTTGTACAGATCAAGCCAAACAATTTCCAGTCTCTTTATGATATTCACTAGGAGTTAAATCCTTCAGTTCTCCACAGTCTTTTGTCTGAGTATCTTTTTTAGAAGTCAGATTTGCATAGGTTGTAGGAGGAAAGGAAACATCTCTTTCCCTTTCTAATTAGGCTGTAGAAAGGCAACTGAAGCATTCCATCATCTCTACCTAAACTGGTTACCATTATTTTGGGTAAATATCTTGGATTTACTTAATATTATTTCATGTTTTATGATCAAACTATGTGTCTGTATAGGTCTACTGTCTATAAACAGAACAATGGTGACTAGATCATACATCTACAATAAAAAAATCTACATTTATTCATTGAATCCCAGTATCTTTTCTCAAAATCACTGTAACAATGTGCCAAGATGAATTCACTGTATTTTGGCCATAATTCAGTTTTTACAATGATATTCTTCCCACTAAAACTTCTGTGTCAGTAGTACAAAGATATTTAAGGGCATGGCTTAGTTCTCAAATGTGTGCCATGCTTCTATTTCTAATCAGTATCTTCTGCATATAAAGAAATACTATTTTTTTTTCCCCAAAACCCAAAAGAACTTAGATTCATTACATTTTTGTCAACATTTTATTTAATTTGATTTTCTGGCAGTTTTTATTTAGGAAAAGAGTCTACATATGACTCTTAATATTTTCGCTCAAGATACATTCTTTGAAGATGTTTTATTAAATGTAGATATGTTTATGAATAAGCAAATAATCTTTCTCAGACTAGAATTTTTTCACCACACTAACATTCCTAGATCCATGTTTTAATGGAATTGCTTTTAATTTAGAAAGAGCAAATGAATTTTAAAAATACTGGGCTTACTAAATTAGTATTGTTTGGAAGAGATTGTTTTTAATTAATTAAAAAGGTCTTCCTTCTATTTTTAAGCAGAAGCCAAGTTCAACAATTTAAATGTTGGCACAGATATTAAGGGAAGTCTGCTCTCATATGTAGCTGCAGCTCTGGTAGGAGAGCTGAGACCTTGTGAGGGAGCACACGTTTTAAAAGTGTCTGAAGCAATTTGAATATGATCTGTGAATGACTTCTCAGTGGATTAGCCCCTAACCTTTAACATTCGTGACATTCGTCACATCTCATCTTGACATCTACAATGGAATATTCTCCTATTCAATTGTTTAAAAAATGTCCAGTTTGACTTCTGTTTGACCTCTGATGAGAGCTGAGCTCTTTAAAAGGGTTTAACAGCTGTAGCTTCATTTGTCTTTCTAGAAGAGACTAATGATAGGTGGGAATTATTTCTATGAAGTAGGACAAATACAGCAGAAAATACTTTCTGAGATTAAAAATAATGAAATAAATGATGCTGGGCTTGCTTCCTTCCTTTAAGTGTGTAGAAGTCTTCTATTCCAAGAAACAATAATATAATGATTAGGTGCTTCTCTGATCTATCGGGGAAAACCCAAAAAATCCAAAATATTACTACAGGGAAAACCCCAGCGCATCTAAAGGAGGAATAAATTTGGACTGAGAACTAACACCAATATTGAGCTCTATGTTATTTCATGAAAAAAAAAAAAAATCTCAAATTGTATTTCAAAACACCACTCTGCAAACTTAGATAGCAATGTATTTAGAAGGATACCTTAAATACGTTAAAGACACATCTGGCTAATGTTGACTCTAGAACCTTGAATGGCCAACGATGAAAGTGTTCATAACAGACAAAGACACCAAGATTTTGCATAGCATTTCCCATGAAGACTATGAGTGAAATTCTGGATCCAGAAGTATAAAAAGGATCAGCACCTCTATCCAGAACAGTTGATCTGTACTGATGAGCAAGGACCTAAAAAATTTACCCAAAGTTGTCCAGTAGGAAAAGAATTTTTCTGTCTTTCATGTAACAGAAAGTATTAGTTAGAACCTGTAATGGCTTATGAATAGGATATATATGGTTATCCCATTAGTCTTTGCTCCCCCACAGCTGGTGGGATTCATGTCAATTCAGCTACATTAAAATAGAAAGGCACTACAAAATGGTTGATAAATATGCTTTATTAAGAAATCAAATACAAATAAAAATCCACATCCCTAATATAGCTGGAGATTGAGCTTGTTCTTGTTGATTCTCAAGTCCAATGAATGATTTGAAATTTGAATGCCATTGGCATGTGTCACAAGGACCAATATTCTTGGAAAACTTTTTTGCTATTATGAGGACAGAGAATTTTTATTGAACTGATTAGAAGTAGTTATTTATTTAAACCAAAGATTATTATATGTGTCTTTGTGTTTCAGTGTCATATGTGATACCATCTGTTGGGCTGGAAATCCAGCATTTGGAAAACTGTAAAACAGAAAATCCAGGAAATTTTAAAACTTCCTCTGTAGTACATTGAATGAGTCCTTCAAAGATATTCTTTAAAGAAGTCTTTAAAGTAGGTGCCAGCTACTGACTATGCACACATCCTGTGTGTTTGTTGGGTCTGTACTTGACAGGAATTTTGAAGCAGTGGTCTAATGAATAATATTTGAATATGTTAATTTTAAATTTAAAAAATACTACTGAGAAGCAGTCTATTATTATTCTCCTTTGGTGAGGAGATCCATACCAGGGACATCGCTAATGAGCTCCTTCCTCTAATGCTGCACAGATACTCGTAGAGACTAATAGGATGCTAAAACCTGATCAGCTTTGCAAATGATCATAAACAGCAACTGATTCTGATCTCCTGGGTACTTTCACTGTTTTTCAGCAATCACATGTAGTTCAGAATACCATAGGGAAACTGGGGCCTTGGAAAACAGATTTATTCACATACAACTTTCTTGAGGTCTTTGAACAACAATCTTTCAAGTATGCTTTAACATGAAATCTACTCGTTTTGGGGGGTCAGAATTTCTGCCTTCCTCTCCATGGATTTGTCTTTAGGGTAACAGCAAATAACATACAGATTAACCATTTTCTCTAGGAGTGACAGCTCTTAACTTGTTTGGGTTTTTTTAACTTGAAAATTTTTCAATCCTTCCTTTTCCTTCTCTCCCTAGAAAAACCTTGTGAAGGAGCAGCTGTCTTAGTGAGTCATCAGGACTAGCATGTCTAGCATCAATGTTTACTACCAATCTTCAGATGGCGTAAATCACGATAAAATGGACTGTCTTGGTTCGTGCCAAGAAAGAATACATAATGCTATGTAATGCTTCATATTAATTTAAGAACCTGTTAGAAGAATCATAAAGAACCATAGAATGGGTTGGGTTGGAAGGGACTTTTAGAGGTCATCTATTCCAAATCTCCTGCAGTAAGCAGGGACATTTCCAGCTAGATCAGAAACTCATCTAATTTGAAGGTATCTAGGGAGGGGGACAAACTTTTTGGTAGGGCCTGTAGCAATAGGACAAGGAGTAATGGTTTTAAAGAG
The DNA here is from genome assembly GCF_000738735.6 of Corvus cornix cornix. NCBI lineage: Eukaryota > Metazoa > Chordata > Aves > Passeriformes > Corvidae > Corvus > Corvus cornix. The sequence goes on along the minus strand of NC_047057.1, from coordinate 8,355,451 downwards.
GGTAAATTCAAATCAGATATAAGGGAGAAATTTTTTTTACAGTTAAGGTGTTGAGACACTGAAACAAGTTGCCTAGAGAGGTGTTAGATGCCCCATTCCTGGATACCTTCAAGGTATAGATCATTTATTAGTCATTAAAGTGTAAGTAAAATGAAACAACAAAAAAAAAGGAGTAGAAAAGAGTCACTTTTTACAACTGGTTTCATAGGCAATAGGCTATGTGCTTCAGCTACACAGATCAAGATATATATATAGTAAAGTTTTCATTAAATGAGTAGGACTAGCACTTTTTGTTTTAAGTGTCTAAGGTATTTTAGCATAAAGGCGGTAGTCACCTTAATTTTAAGATGGGTAAGTGGGATTTAGGAGCCTTTGTTTCATGCCCAGCTGAATGTTTATGCATACAGTGCAAGCTGAGGAACTCAAGGGTAGCTGCCTCTGGTTAGAGACTGTTCAGAGCTTGTTTTGAGTATGTAAGACCAGGAGACTACCTTCTATGGGGAGAAAAAATTATCCCTCCAAAGAGGCTCCCTAGGGGTTTTCATAAAGAAGAAAATGTATGCAACTTGTCTGCCTGTATACAACTAATGTGTCCCACTGTGCACCTTCCTTTACGTAGGTCAGTATGTTGGGGACTCTGCAGGATGAAGAACACTACCTTCAGCCAGTTTTTCTTTCTAAGGAATCTCTGTGGATCAAAACTTTGTTATCCAGGATGTACCCAACACAGACCAAACTGGTCCTGTATTTTGATCCCTGGAAGTCACTTCCCTAGGGAGGGGTGATTTCCCTCCTCCTCGCCACACATCTATTTGGCAAACATGATGTTATGTTGGTGTTGCTGTTAAATTCCTAACATTTAGGATTTTGAGCTCTTATTCTGTGCAAGACAATTTCATTGCATGAGGATTTTGACTTTATATTCTATAAACTGCACTTATTTCCTGAGTGTCATTAAGTGTCTGCCTTGCTCATCATCTCCTTTGAAATGCTCATCATCTCCTTTAAAATGCCCTACAGGATGTCAAGTGAACAAGTTTAGGTTTTTCTCTAATCATATAAAAAACTGACAATTCTGTTGCCATTTTTGTGCTGTTGCTATTTCCCCAGGAAAAAAGGTATGTGCATTTGAATTGGCTGCCTCCCTATCCATCTGTTAATTTCTCTCTCTGTGTTCGCTTCCTAATCACCTTTGAACATTTCAAACAAATTTGAAAGCAGAAAGTCTAAAAAAATTAAATTCCTGCAAGTTTTGTGAAAATAGTCATCTGCCTCTCAGAAAGAGATTTGAATTGGCAGTCCCATTGAGGGAAAGACAGATCAAATTCAGACAGATAAGGCTCCTAGATCAGACAGACAGAACTATATATTGCACTCAGACAGATGGCTGGCCTGCCAGCATGGCAACAAAGAGAGTGTGTACTTCAGGATTATCAGCAGCATGTGTTAATCTTTTCCAATTGTTGCCTGTGTCCTGCCATGGTTATTGCTGGAGGAAGGTTTGGGTTGTAAAGAGCACAAATCTGTAAGAGATCAGCCTTCATTAGCTTCACAGCACACCAGCAAATTGGAAATGTGGGGGTTTTTTTTTCATTTTATGTTTGCACCAAGGATTTATAATAAGAAATCAGAATAAGTTTGTATTATTTTTCTTTTCTTAAACCAAACAACCTTAGCACACAATATTCAAGACACAAAAGCACACAGAATCTAACTATATAACTTCTCCTCTATTTGAATCAAGTTCAGACAAAAAGGAAAACTTATTTCCAGAAATGTATCAGCTAAGAATGCCAGTGCCTTCAGGCAAAAGTAGATACAAAAGACATACTGATGAAGATGCTATTTATAACACGTGACTTGTATATCCAAATTCTGATGATTAACTCAGTAAGTCAGCAATATATTTCCTGAGTTCATACTTCCTAAACTATTGCGACTTCAAGACAGCAAAATCTTTTTTATAAGAAATTTGAAATCACATTTTCTGTTTACCTAATATAAAGAATAATGGGTTTCAAGTACATTGCACAGTTGTTGAGGTAATTATATTCGAGGTTCAGCTTTTTATTATTTATCGCTGTCAGTCAGTGTAACTGCAATACGTAGAAGCCATTGTATGACAAATGAAGACATGGAAGGTAAACTCCTCAGTGGAGGTAATTAAGGTGGAACAGAAAAGGTCTCTTTGTCAGCAACCCATTTGTCAAACTTGGAGATCACCAAGATCTGCTCAGCCACCCCTTCTTGGTCTTTCCTTTAAGCATTTCTCTTTCACTGGGAAAGAAGGAATACAGATCTGTCTGTGCTAACTTTGTATTGCACATAAGGAATTCCTAAGGTCCTCTTGAAGACACTTTTTCATCCTTCTTAACTTCACAAAGTGGGATAGAGCACTTCATGCAGCACAGGTTCTTATTGATTCCATTCCTGGGATGAGCTCTGGTGCTTTGAGGAATGCTGTCCACACCTGCAACTGTGGGCTGTGACAGGCTGTAGTATATGCACGATATAATGTTTATTATATCATGTTTAGAGTAAGCAGTGCATAATAGGTGGCCACAGTAAATTAAATGCTCATTAAACATGACTTTATGAAAACTTCTGATGAAAGTACTAATGATATATAAGCTGTTTAAACAGCTTTGCTTAAGTTTCTTATGATTAAATTGATCCCCGCAAAATAGAGAAAATTTTTAAAAGTGTAAGATACTCCTTTTGTTTCCAGCTCTGCCACAGATTTCCCAAGTCTATATAAATTGTCTTTGTTTTGTGCCATAGCACCCACCCCTAAACTTCAAGGTCTGTTTTACGGATGCATTCATTAATGTTTGTAGGGTGCCAGAGATGCCTTACTGATCCTGGAGGAATTAATTATACCTACAAAGACCAAAACAGAGTCAGGAAAGTAACTGACTGAAAAATATTAGAAGTGTTAATTCATTATTGATACTGTAGAGAGTTTATACTAGACTAATTATTGAACTTCCTTTCTTTTCCTACTGCTCGTTATATAAATCACACCACTGCACTCCTTTCAGTTTCCTTCTGGAATAATCCTAAACTGTGGAGCTACAAATTCCTGGCCCATTAGTAAATCATTCACAAAGGCTTAGTTTATTAATAGGCATTTAAAATGGAGTTTGATTTAGTCTTTGGCTTCCTCCTGAAAGATGAAACATTTTGTTGTGAATCCTGTGTGGTCCATCCCAGGATAAAAACCTTCTCACTGCTGCTACAAAGACCTGGGTGAGGTTCAGGGTAAAAAATACATCATTTGAATTTCTCTGTGCACTGACTAACAAGCCAAGTCTTCTACCCAGTGCACACAGGTGGCATAGTGAAAAATCATGGAAAATTCAGGGATGAAACCTCCTGGCTCTTATTTAGTCAATTTTCAAAATGCTGTGTTTCAACAGCTCAAAGTTCATATTTAAATGTTATGGAAATTCTTTGCTAGGTCTGGTGCAGACAACAAGCTGTTTCCATGGAGGGGAATCACGGTAAAACAGCATGCAGATGGGGGATGAAAGGCAAGGGGAATTAGAGAAATCCTTGTGGCCTAAGTTATGTACAGAGGGCCCTCTGGCTGCAAGGTGTGTGTCATTAACACAGAGAGGAGCTTGTAGCAGGCTGTTTGAATGGAAGAAATAAACAGAAACGGACTTCAATAACCACCAAGAGAAAATAAAACCCAAATATCGGTGATAAAAATAGTAAATAATAGTTTTCTTCATGTATCTAGCTGTACATGATGCTAAATTACTGAAAAGATCTAGGAGTGGAAAAAGCAAGAAATGTAGTTGTGAAGTTTTAATGAACTTACAACAGTGTAGTTCCAAGCTTTATTCTGTTAATTTACCATGAGTAGTGAAAATTTTTCAAAGTAAAACCCTGCAAACAACCACTTTTAGTGGGGGAATAGAAAACCTTCTCTGCAAAAAAAAATGCAAATTACTATGAATCTCAGAGACTGTAACTATATTTCAATCACTTATCAGGTGTTGTAATCACACTCCTTACATTTCATAGCTGTTCACACTGGGATAGTAAACCTGCCCTCACAAAACAAGACAAAAGGAATCTCAACCAGATCTTGACAAAGAATTTTGGACAAATTCAAATCACAACTAATGAAGGCCAAAGCTGTGACTGATATGGGAATATATCACTCTGATCACTGCACTTATTGATTTAACTCAGAACTTCAAAGGAGAGAATTACATGGGAGAATACAGCACAAAAGCCCTAAAATACCAAAAGAGATAAACACCTATGTAATACTGAACAGATTTTTTTCTCTAAAATCTTTCCATTACACTTCAGTTTTATTCCTGTATTTTCAAGATTTTGATATTGTTTCAGGATTAATAATAGCTTTTGTAAATTTACCAGTGGGACAATCAGTTTTCCAGTTTTTCATTATGACTTTTTAAAATTTTTTGACTTTTCATAGAGTGAAGCCAGGTCCAACATCTAAAATTTCCTGGAAAATATTTGCTAAAAGTTTTGATAAAAATTATTTAAATATATCATTTCAAAGAAGTTTTACCAAGTCATTTTCTAGTCTTTAAGAAACTTGTATATAATATATAGTATAAGTGTACAGTCAATTTATTACATCTGATCAGAAGTCTATTTAGCCCCATAAATTTTGTCCAGTAAGGTCTGGATGTCAATGCCTAAACAAAATATAAAAGATTAAAATAAAATTTTACAACCCCATAATATTTTCAACAGTTTGATTCTGGGTCTTCCTGAGGTTAAAATATTGTCCCTGATGGCTTTTTCTTCCAGGAACTTCATCAGCCTTGCTCTGTATTTATGTAGAATTTACCACCAGCAAGTTGTGGCAAGAAGTTCCCTATCTTAGATTCTTCATCTTGCTATTAAATAGGCAACACCTGTATTTATTTGTTTGCCCCATTTTTCCTTTCCAGAATGTTTGATGTTCCTTAGTTTTCCTAGTGAAAGAGAAGGTAAACAACAGTTAGTATTAACCATCTTGCCACATTTTAAAGATGAAAAAGGTATTGCTTAGACATTAAATTAATACATTAAAATACCATTTATGCCAAACTAAAACTTTGTAGTGTTGCTTTTTCATTTTTTAAAAGCTGTATTTTAAGCACAGATTCTGCAAAGACTGAAATTTCCAGTCCATTTACATTATATTACCATGAGGGAAAATATATTAAATTGCTTTGGTAACAAATATTTTTGTTACAGTTGGAGCCTAACAAATCCATGAATGCTTTCTCCCCAAAATTTGCCGCAGAACTGAACACAGCACTACACATAGATTGCTTCTTGCTGCTTCAGTCTCTATTACCATTAGCCTATTTTCAGATATGTTCTTCTATTTAGAAGAGAATTTTTGAGATAGACAACAGTGAAAAATGGCAGCTTCTTGCTGCTTCAGTCTCTATTACCATTAGCCTATTTTCAGATATGTTCTTCTATTTAGAAGAGAATTTTTGAGATAGACAACAGTGAAAAATGGCTATAAAGAAGCTGAATCAAGAAAACATCACAGATAATATAATTTCTTTCCTTAAAATAAAATCAATTTTTAAGACCAGTGTAAAAGAGTGTAAAAATGGGTAAAAGAGATCACATATATAGAAGGCCCAAATGAATGGAACAGAATTGTTTATGCCTGAATTTCTGAAATACTGAAAATAGAAACACTGGATATTTAAAATAATTTATTCCTCATAAGATACTTTTCTAACTGGAGGTATTTTACCCTAATGCTCAGCTACATTCTCTAAACTTCCCAATCTCTTTCTACAGATCCTTGTCCCTAATTTGAGGTTTTAAAGAAAAAAAGAAAGATAAATGGACAATTTTAACTATATAAGCCAACTCTTTTATTACAAGACATCATTTGAGATGATTAGATAATTAGATCAGCTTTATGACCCTTTCTGTGGCTGTCTAGTTAAACAAAAAGGCCAAGACTGTCTTGAGATGTGGAGGAAATGGCTGGATTACACAGAAAGCTCTACAGGTGAGGCAGAGTTTATGGAACCTGCATGGCTCAAACGGTAGTAGTTGTGATTAAAGCTGTGGGCCTTTCCACAGGACCTAAATACACATGAATCCTGAAGGAACATCTGCTGCCAGTTCTGCAGAGTTACTTCCCATACCCTTAAGCATCAGCTATTTGAGTGCTTACCATATGCCTGTACCTTTCATACTTGACAGCAGAAATCTATCGCCAATCCTGAAGTGCCAAGTCCTCAATGCCAAGTTTCAGCAACTTGTCGCAACCTTCAAAGAGCCAAGGATGTCTGTGCTTCTGTTAATTGAAGGTCTTGGGTCTTCCCTACTCCCTTTAGCCATTCGAAAAACACTTGCTCAGTGCCCCCAGCAGTGAATTGCCTTGAAAGTATACCCGCACTTCATCTTGCAGCAGCTGTCAGCTAAGCTGAGTGTTTTGCGAGTGTAATGAACCAAAATTTGCAGGGGATTTGGGAGAAAATGATAAATAGTTAAAAGGGGACGGTTTTCAACTGGCTTCAGCCAATTTGGAGACCAGGTGTTTATTTGCTCTCCAAACACTGGAAATGTGTGCTCCTTGGATCAAGTTAGTACCTATTTGCATAACTAATAATTATATGGGTACACATTTAGCTTGCTCCAATCTATATAAAAATAGACAGTAAAAATTCCCTTGTGTGGTGCTAAAAGACACATTTTTTGGTTTGTACAAGTCAAGGTTAACAAAGATAGTAATATTTAGTATAGTTCAAAGTAATAGGATAGTTCAAAGATTTAAAAAGAATTTGGTGGCATTAGATGTCTCCTTCCAGTTATTGACAACTAAGAGATTTAAAATTAAATTTATTGTTGAATTGCAAATTCACATTTCCTGCCTCTTGTATTATACAAGAAATTATTTTTTCCCTGAAATGTAATTTATTCTGTACTAGTCTCTTACCTCAGCATCAGTCTTTAAATATTATATAAAATGGTTGCAGGTCAGACTGTGACAGTTCCCATACATTTGCAGTGACAAATTAAGCTCATTACACTTATTATTGACATAAATATTTTAAGGATCTTTCAAGTTTCTTGACTTCAGATACAGTTCAAAAGACTAAATTAGGATCACAAGTCTAAAAGGGACCCATCCTTTAGGTACCAATTTCAAAACCAAGAGAGGCAGTGAGCCTTTGAAGAGAGGAAAAGGAACGTGAACACTGGAATTCTGTTCAAGTCTTCCTGTGTTCAGAGAATCAGGCCAGTGTGTCCACTCCTTGTAGAATGAAGTATCAGATCTAGATTACTCTATTATCACTTTCCCTTTCAAAACAACTTGGTCTTTTCTATTATTTAATAATTTTTCTCCATCTTCCAAATAGTTGTACTAATTTCCATTTCATTTGCTGACATTTCAAGATAGAAATTTATCAAAATTCTACAAGCTGGAAGTTGATCTGTCCAAAGAGTACTTTCTGTTAAATTATTCAAACATTCACAAAGTGAAAGACCAGATTGCAAAACCTTCTAAAATCCACTGTTGTTCTTATAAAATACACACAATTTGTCAAAAATTTACTCCTAGCTTCCAGATAGTTGATGTTCTGGGTTGTCTAAAAACACAGACTTAAATAACCTCTTGTAGTGGACTAGAGAGCTAAGAATCAGCAGACATATCTTCATTAAAGAAGAACATATATTTGAATTTATTGTGTATCTAAAATACTTACAAGATTATTAAAATCAAATACAATCTGGCAATTACTGTTTACTGTCATAATAATTTCTTTTGTGAAAAGGAAAGTACATCTCCAATTCCAAGATCAAGGATCATTGTTCTTCAAGAAGTCTGGAAATCAGAAAAATAGGAGAATCTACTGGAAATCAGGGAAGTGGGAAGATTTTCTTCTCTGGATGAAGATATATCATGTCAACATTACAGTCTCCTGGCATTTTGTGTAGTTACCTCAGTGACCTGAGTAACATGGAGAGAAGGTCCTCTACCTAAGCACTGTAGGAGACTTCAGCTGCCAGTCCTCTCCATGTCCCATCTTCAGTGTCTCAGTACACAGGTGCTGTGGACACTGAGGTCAAGATTAATTTTTCCAGCTGCAAGTGCTAATTTAACATCTTCCCAGGTCCATCTGTCTTGGGGCACAGAAACAGGTACTTTGAGAAGATATATGTAATAGGTTGGTTTAATGACATCCCAGAAATTCAGCCTCTATTGCTATGGAAAGGGTTTGCATCTCTCCACTGATCATAGAAACAGCTTTGAGACACTTGGCTCCTAATTTAAATATCTCAAAACGCTTGATTGGAACAAATAACTGTACAGCTATTAACCTTGAGCAGGGTGTAATCAGGTTACCTACTCCTGGTTCCCATCTCCTGGCCTTTTTGCTATTCCAGTATAAAGTTACAACTACAAACTGGTGTAGAATTGGAGTCCTATGAATGTACTGGGTGTTGGTGAGTGGGCTGCTTTAATAAGGAGACCATGAAACAAATCACAAAGCAGTTTGCTTGAGAGACAAATGTACTTTTGTAGTTCCTGATTTGGTCATTCACTTGAATTCATGAGAGTCATATCATCTCATTCTGAGAGTTTCTCCTTGTTTGGTCTTTCTGATTTGCTTCTCTGCTAGAAAAGAAATATTTTTTAGAAAAATACCTGAAAAAAAATTTATATAACTGATAAAGTAAATGGGTAGTTAATGGATAGCTCCATCATTCCTAAATACCTAAAAATTAAGTTGGCTGTCAAGATAATTTTAAAAATCTGGCTTGACATTTTCTAAAGAAATATCTGTTCAAATTAATGGTCACTATGTGATTGATTTCACCTCAGGTGGATAGGGTGGTTAGAAAGTAGAAATCTTTCACTATGAACTCTTCTCCTATTTCAACATTAAAATAATGAAGAGAAGAATACCCTTAATCTGATCAGGAAAAGAAGACACACAGCCACAAAGACTGTTCCATGCCCCACAACCAAATCTAAAATATGCTGTTATCTGTGATGCTAATGAGAAGACTACAAGAGCCTTCATATCCCTTTGCCTTTCTCAAAGTTGTCTGAATATAAATAGAATGTTAGAAATGATCCTCATTAAAATGCAATAAGGTGATAATATTCATGGCACATACTGGAGTTAGCCACTAGTTTCAATGTTTCTTGGATCATTATATCAAGGTAGCATAAAACTGCCATCACTATCAATATGACTATAAAATAAAGATAAGGACTCTTAAAATCAAAGGGCATAAAAATGAAAAGCATCGATGATTTAAAGGAAACATTACCAATGAATGTATCAGTGTCCTTTAAGTGGGAAAGACATATCTTTTGAGACTCAGCTGTAGATTTTTTTCTCTGTGTACTGAATAAATTCCACTTATAATCCTTGAAATGTATGGAATGTTTTCTAAGTGTGTTTTAAGAATTCCCACTTCAAGTTGCTTTCTGCTTGATGGTTAGTTTTTTTTGAGTGTTTGGAAGGCTTTTTTGCACCTAATGCTACAAGTATTTAGGATAATGTTTACCTTCGTAGATAAGTGAATATTTTAGTTTGCAGGCTTGCAAGAAGACCTATTTTGAAAACCTCACTAAAGAGCACACATTTATACTGCAGCTCCAGCTTTCTTACTTAGCAGTCCTTCTTATCTTCATCTTTGGAAACATATTAAAGTGTCATTAAAACTAAATACTGTTTTCCAAGTCAGTTTCAAAGATTACTGGTCCTATATATAATTATTTATTATTCTTTATTAGTGCGTGGAAGAGGGGAGTTGTGGGCTTTTTTTTCCCCATTTTGAAGTCAAATGTGAGGAAAGTTTCATTCTGGAGTGGAAGTTCATTTATATTCCTAAATGGAATCAAGCTAAAATAATTTTTGTACTATAACTAATATCTGTAGAGTTTGGTACTCCATTAAATAATATCAATTCACAGTTCATTGTTCAAGATAGGTTAGTAGCTTATGAAGGAATTGCTTTTGTATTTGTATATAATGGAAAAATTAGTTAGTGGAGAGTGCTTAATAATATAGATATAAAAGCCTCTAATAGTCACCTGTCCTGAAATTAACATGTCAAAAAATCTTTTTATATTCTCTCCTGCAAATCTGTTTGATAAGTCACCAGAGACCCCAGCATTCTGTGCTGTCAAATTTATCCTGGGCACAAAGCATTTCCAACCTATTTCGTTAAGTTCCAATTCTTAAAGTTTCTAAAAAAAATTTTCCTTTACTTACCATTTTAAAAGCCATGTAAAACTAAAAGTCTATCCTATATTGCCTGTTTTTCAGTGTAATTAATGACTACCAAATTGTGGAAAATTGTTCCCTCTTGTTTTCCCAGCAGAGAATAAGATTCTTTCTAATGGTTCTCAAGATGTTAATAAGATCCATTACCAATTCCTTCCAGATCTCTCTTTTTGCTATTACTTGATCAATTCTCAAGTATTTTGTTCTAATAACAACTCAGTTATCTCTCTAATGTCTCAATTAATGAGCCATAGGGGATACTTTATGATGCACAACCATAATGATCACTTGAGACCAACCTCTGAGACTGTAAGGTTAATAGTTGTTCCAAACCAGAATAAGGCAGAAGGATTAGTCTTCCATCTTACATTCAGAGTTCAGATCTATTCCAATTTATCAGTATAAATAATCTAAGCTCATTCCTCTCAGACTACCTGTGTATTTTTACAGTTTTAATGGAACATATATTTAAAGAGTAATAGTTTAGGATTATTAAATTCATCTGCTGCTTTCTGAAGGGATCAAAACTTTTTAATCTTCACAAAACTTTGTAATGCAGCAGTTTTCATATATTTGATACTTTATTTCTTCCACCAGCTTTCTGAGTCTGTATATGTCTGTAGTGATGGTCTTGGCAGAAGCAACCAAATTCTGTTCATAATATCTTCTATGAATTTCTATGAAATTATATCATAATAATGTAATAATGATATATAGTAACCATATTCACTTGAATAAGTTAACAACTATGCACTATTCTTTGCTTATTGCACTTCATCTGTAAATCCTAATTCAATTTACAGAGAAATACTTTTCATTATCACCATGTTAGAGAAGATAAAATGGAAGTAGTTTGTTTAAGGTAGCACAGCAAACAATTTATCCTAGAAAGACTTTGTTTCTTGAACTGCACTCTGCTATTTGCCAAACCAAAACGATTTTTGTTGAAGTTTTTATTTTTTACAGTGTTAATACAGATGATTTGTTTATATAACTGAAGAAAAAGCATAATAATCTGCACTGAAGATACACAGCCTAATGAACGCTGAAATAAATATTATCCCAGGAGTTCCAGGAGAAGAAAAGAGATCTCACAGATAGAGTTATCTATACAATTAAAACCATTAAAGGCGCATTAAATCCCAGACAATTAGCCTGATAGATTTAATTTTTCTTTAACTGTGGAGGTAAAACTGGGACTTTCTTTTAAATTAGACATTCAATTTCTTCAGAAATATTTCTTGCTCTTTTCCCCAGAGCATCACATTTCTGATATAATGTGGGTTCCTATTTACTCAAGCATTTTTCATAGATAGGTCATTAACTTTGGAATAAAAGAGAAAGTAAGGAACTCCATATCCTGGTTTTAGGCTGAATTCTAAGGAAACTGTAGAGAGAGTTCGATGTGTCTGCCTGCCTATATGGCCTCTAAATAGCCTGGCATAAAATGGCCAATTTTAACAGAATGTGACAGACTGATAAATGTTTTAAAGCAGTGCTATGGGCTTCACACCAAAAGATAGTCTGGTAGAAACATAAAACCTTTAAAATGAAACTTAGAAAAAGGATCCAACTTTTTAGAAATATGGTAAAATTATAGACAAAATTATTACTATTGCCATGAGCTCTGGTTGATAGTTTAGGAGCATTAAGATTGCTAGCTGATAACATCACAATACCAAACTTGGTGTTACTATGTTTCAGAATCACAAAATTTTAATATTGTTAAATATTAATTGAAATATAATTAATTAACACTAGTTAAAAATATAATCTACTGGATTTTGTAGAATCATAGAATGATGTGGGTTGGAAGGGACCTTAAGATCATCTAGTTGCAACCCCTCTGCCATGGGCAGGTGTATTGGGTTTGCCTGGCAAGGTTTTGGCAGCAGGGGGCTATTACAAGAGTCACTTTTGTGAGAAGCTGCTAAAAGCTTCTCCTGTGTCCAACAGAGTCCATGCCAGTGACTTCAAGACAGACCCACCAAGGCTGAGCCCCTCAGTATTGGCAGTGGCTTTGGTGGGCACCTGGCATCCAGCCACAGTCAACCCACCACAGCAGGGACATTTTCTACCAGACCAAACTGCTCAAAGCCCAATCTAACCAGACTTGAATGCTTCCAGGAATGGGACATCCACATTTTCTGTTCCAGTATTTCACCACCCTCACAGTAATGACTTTCTTCCTAATCTACCCACTTTCAGTTTAAAGCCATTCACCCTCATCTTATCACTACATGCCATTGTAAAAACGCCCTCTCCACCTCTCTTTTAGGCTCCCTTTAGGTACTGGAAGGTGCTTTAATGTCTCCCCGGAGCCTTCTCTTCTCCAGTATGAACAACCCCAATTCTCTCAGCCTTTCCTCATAGGAGAAGTTCTCAAGCCCTCTGAACATCTTTGTGGCCTCCTCTGGATGCACTCAAGCCCATCCACATCCTTTTTTTTCGTTGCAGATCCCAAAGCTGGACACAGCACTCCAGGTGGGAGCTCTTGAGAGTGGAGTAGAAGGACAGAATCACTTTCCTTGACTTGCTGACCACGCTTCTTGTGATGCAGCACAGGATACAGGTTTACCTGCTGCAATTACATTTCAACTTGTTCAGTTTTACAGGAATTTTGCTCACTGCTCTGTTAATTATGGCATGAACTACATATTCTACAAACTAACTCAACAGCAAAAAGTTAATAAACATGTTTTTAATGTAAAAATAAAACCCACTTGGTAGACTGAACTATTTATGTCCATCTTAACATCTAATAAAAAGCCTGAATGTCACAGAATGGCTAGATTTTGCTCCTGACTGCCTGAGAACCTGAGGGACGTAAGCACAGAACCGATATGCAACTTCCTGGCAGTGTATGTAACCTTAATTCAAGGTTACATACCAGCCTGGAATATTTTTTTTATCAAAAATAAAAACTTTTTATCCTTCTTGGTCCACTCTCTTCACTGTTTGCTAGTTATTGCCTCAGGCTATTCTGTGGGGCTTCTGAGTAGTTATAACTTCTCTGGATGCTGTTGTGTTAGATTAACCTCTGGTTCTCAAAAGGTCATGTTTTTATTCATTCTCAGAATCAAACCAATACATTCTCTTAGGAGATCCCAAAAACCCCTTTGTATTAAACAAAGAAAATTGTTCATATGCCTTCCATAAGTTTTCTTTTCCAAATATATATATATATATACCTTATAACATATCTATCCTGAACACAGTTTCATTGTAAAGCACATGTGAAAAACAAGAGCTTTTCTTCAGTGGCAAACCAAAAATAAAGAGCCCCATGAGCTCTTTCTGTCATCAGGACTGCATTTCCAGTTTATTTATAGCTGTCTAAAATGGTTGCTTTCATTTCGGTTTTCTGCCCATGTTATTGGAATTCATCATTGAATGCAAGTGAGTATATTATCTGATTTTCTCATATTCCAAATATATTTTTCTCCTAATGGCTCCAATAATGTTCAAATCAAAACTATTTTCCTGCTGAATCTAGACACCCAAACTGGAAAGCAATGGGCAGGATCCACTAACTGGGGATAATGACTCTTCATCCTTGAAGAGATGAATATTTGTCTTTATTTTATGATGAAATGTTTCTGATTTCCACTTCATTCTTAGAGGAAAGAACCCATTTAGGGGATTCAGTTATGCAGATGTTATAAAAATATTGATTCAATTAGTGAGGGGGGATGGGGCAAAGAAAAAATCTTTAGTGTGCTTTACTTTAGAGGACTATTCTGAACCTCATGGCCCCGTCCATAAACATCTTCTAACCTGATAGGACAACTGCCCTCATGGTCTGACTGTTGAGGTCTCCCCCCCTGCCATGGAGCCCTGGGAGAGGGGCCCTGGGGGGGAGACACAGGGTCTCCCTGCCCCTGGTCAGTCTCATTTCCCAATTGGTTGTTTTGTGTTCCCCGGTGTGGCCAAGGACCCTGGGGTCCCGTGACTGCGGAGTTCCTGAGCAGAGCCCCGGCCATGCGGCTGGAGAAATAAACATCTCTAAACATCTACCACGAATCTGTCCATATATATTTCTTTTCCACAGGGCTCCTGGTCTGATATATGCTTGTTACAGTAATCCCTGCTGTAACATCTGACCACTAAATTTTGTTCTCTTTTTACCTACTACAGTTATAAAGCTTTGCTCAGAAGTAAGAAGTAGGATACACCAGGCAGCTGGCCACATACTATAGTGGATAGGCATCAAAGCCGGAATTCAGAGGACCTGGATTTATTTCTATTTCTCTGCTACAGGCTGATGTGTCCTTAGAAATGGATCTCACATCTCTGTGCTTCAATCTCCCCTTCTTCAAAGAAGGAGCAGTTCTGTAAAGTGTTCTCACATGTGCTGATGAAAAGTGTTATAAGACAGTAATTTATTAATTGATGCAAGCTGGTTTTTGTCACATATTGATTAGAATGCTTTTTTCTGGCTTCCAACCAAGTTATGGCTTAAATTAAATAAAATCAAAAGTGAAGTAGAGAGTGTAAACATGTTCCTACACAGTTTCATCTTGTTTTAACTTCACTTGTTTAAATTGCCTTCACGCCTGGGCTGTGGCTTTGACCATGTACACCTTCATTAATGAACTCTGGTTTGTTATCTCCTTCCCTATGTGATTGTGGGCTGCCAGGAATTATACATGGAAGTTATCCCCCTAATACATCAGATCAAGGGAATAAAGTCTGTTCCCTGACATACTAAAACTTAACTGTGAGGGATTGTCAAAGAAGGTTTTAAAGGCAGCAGAGGAGCTGTTTGGCCTGGAATAATCAGCAGGCTGTTTCAGAGCTACAGGGTGGCATAGTAATAAAGGTGAAAAATGTTCAGTAGATTTGGAACACAAAGAGGGCAGTCAGAAAAGGAGAGCTGGCAAATTGCAGAGAGAGGAAGAGGGGAGGAGGGCAGTGGTGAAAACGGGTGGACCCGTGAAGTGTTTTAAAGTGAGCAAGAGAATCTTGAACTTAATATGTAAGGAAACAAGGGAAGAGCAAGATAGAAAATCTTTGCAGCTGTATTTTGGGTGGAATGAAAAGAGGCCAAAAAGCTGAGAGCAATGGATGCTGCTCATCCAGATTTGGAATTTTATCTACAAGATTCCCGCAGCCTAACTCACCATCCTTTGATCTTTATCTTTTTCAAGTAATCACAAGAGCACAAGAGCACTGCTGCTGTTGAATTGAAATTGCATTCCACTGCCAGACACTGGAAGCAACTTACCTCCACTCAGTCTAATCATTTTGTCATATCATCATTTAAAACATCAGTTACCCATTCTTCTTTGAAATTACATAATGATGTTCTTTCTGCTACTGTGAATCACTTCACTGTTCATCGTGTAGGATAATGTGTAGGTTCTCATGCCAGAGCTGCATCTAGGCTGTTCAAGCAGATGTTGTCTTTGCATACCTTGATAGCTGGGGTGAATTTAAGGACTTTCACTGATGGTACAGCTTGATCTTTATTTGGAAGAATTTACTCTATAGCTTTGCACCACAATGATTTACCTCACTAACCTTTGCTGCATAATGCAGCAAATGCAACAAGGTCCTAAATACAATGCCTTAAATGTATTTTAAAAAATTTGGTATATTTTCAATCACAATAAAGCTGGTATATTGATTTTCCTATAAATTTTTCTGATTGAGAATTAAAATCTGCCCATTTGGATTTGACTACTGATATTTATTCATTTGTGCATAAAAAAACTGAAGATATTTGATATTATGCATAGACAATTGCCACTAAAATTAATGACAGTATTGTTTCATATATTAATCATACGTATTTGAAATACGTGGGGCTATTTTGACAAAATTGAGGGAAAAATCCAAATTTAAATTACCATAATTTATGATTATCATTTAGAAGGGTGGAGGGAATGAAGAAAATATATTTACTCACAACTACATTTACCAGGCTGCCCTTTTTATTTAGACACCTTCAAGAATGCACTGTGTTAGATTCCCTCCCTTCTGCTATTAAAAAGGAAAGCCATAAATCAATTATGAACTTCTTGCTAGCACCATAACACCACATTTCCAGTATGAAATCCTCTATATAGAATGGTTATAAAGGCACATGAGCTATTTGTTTTCCCATTTACAAACATTCCTTCTAGATGCAACAAAATTTTCCTATCATGTCTGAGGTCCAGGTCCAACACTCAGTCTCCTCTCAGAGATCTGCCTCACAGGGTTTTCATGGAACAAAATTTTCAATCTTATTTAGGAAGCCTCTTTCTCACTCTCTGCATGCCCATTTTCAAGTTCTTTTTTCAGCTGTGGTAACAAAATAGGCCGAAAGATTGCTAAGTTGCACTGAACTTTTGCTTTAATATCTAATTGCCAAAGTACAGAATAATTTTGAAAGGGTGATGGTCTTGTCATTTCTTCCTCATCCTCAAAGAGTGAAGAACTTCATCAGTGGTTCAGCTTTTATGGATCTATCATCTCTTGATCAGTAGACAAAGCACTCAGACAAAAGAAGAATTTTGAGTTGTAGGATCCTGGAGGATAAATAATGGTGGAGTAAAATCTTAGTATTCAAACAGATGTCTCCTCAACACAAATAAATAATGCATTTTAATTTAATCACACCTTTTGGGATATATGATATTTTCTCTAGCCTTCAGCTCCTGTAGTAATATTTTTACATAAGAATCTCAGTTTTCATATAAAAACTGCCTCACTGTAACCCTCATGGTTAAAATGTTAACTGTAAAGTCTCATGTAAAATTGAAGACAGCAAATAAAATATGCAACCATGGTCATGCAAAT
Source organism: Corvus cornix cornix (assembly GCF_000738735.6). Classification (NCBI taxonomy): domain Eukaryota; kingdom Metazoa; phylum Chordata; class Aves; order Passeriformes; family Corvidae; genus Corvus; species Corvus cornix. The sequence goes on along the minus strand of NC_047057.1, from coordinate 8,338,409 downwards.
ACGTATTTTTTTAAAACCAATTATTATTCAGGAGCTAACACATTTCTTTTGAGCATCTGAGGTCAACAAGACTGTAAATGACACAATCTTTAACCTGGTAATGCAGAAGACTAATATAATTCAAAAAGGATAGGAAATAGTAAGGAGAGAGTGGAGAATCTGGCAGGAAAAACACTGATACCATTATGCACCCTTTCCATGGGTGCTTGTGTGCAACATAGCTGAGTAAATGAAGCAACTAGAGACATTAGACTTGACAGCAGAAGTGGCTGAGTAACATCAGTGGAGAAAGGCTGTTGCATTTGTGGTTGGGTTTGCAGAGCACGACATAAAGGAGACAATGTTAAAGAAAGAGGAGAAGTGAATGAACTGGCTATTAAAGACAACATTGCTGAGGGAGAAAAGCAGGGATTACATCTTAGTTTACTTTACATCTGTCTAAAGCTCTCTGGCTTAGAAAGAAAATATTTTTTCTACAATAACATGATATAAAATATGGAGTTTATGTGTTTTGAATTCCATAAAATAATCACATTTTAACCCTAATGAAAAGTGCATCTAAAGCTTCAGTATAACAAATCTATGATTTTGAAATTTTCATTATTTATAAATCTAAAAGTTCTAAAGAAGAGGTCAGATTATATCTGCATTATGTTGTTAGTTTAGATGTAGTTTACAGATGACATTCAAGTGCAAACTCCTTGTTACTCCTCTGCCCATGTGTTGGTTTGTGTGCTAACTCTGATCTGGAAAAGTCAAGAGTGTCCCTGGTCAAGCTTCAGCTGTACAGACCGTATAATTAAAGATAGTCAAGACACTTGGCTCCAAAATCTCAAATCAAACCTGGAGTGCAAGTCAGCCTAATCTAAAGACAGCATAGCTGTACTTTAAGTTACTTTAGACAGAATGACTTTTAAATGACCACCTTGTAACACGAAAGGCACGTGAGAACAGGGGGGGATCCTCTGTTCGTCTCCCTTGAGCTGCTTCAGAACATACAGACAGTTGAAATGCAGTTAACACCTCATTGTGTTTCACTGTATCTCAAATGAGAGAACCATGGAAGAAATGAAGTATTACAGCCCCAGCCCACCCAGTTCCCATTACTCTTCCACCAGGCTGGGTGCAGGTGTCACTGACAGCGCAGGGGTTGTGTGCAGCATGGGGACAGCACATACCAGCTGCAGTGCAAGGTGGCCTCTCTGCAGAGCCTCTTTCTTGTCCTTTCCAAGTCTCCATGGAGTAACGTTTGGCATATGCAAGCTCTCATTTTTTAAATGCTCTTTAAAGATGTTTTTCCAAACCCCTTTACATAGTTCAGCAGTCTCTAAAAGCGAAATACAAAGCTCTTGAGCTGTTAAGTCTGAAACTTTGGAGCTCCTTAAAGACAGATAGCTTATATAAGTTCTGTTCGTTTACTGGGTGATTTTCTGAGTTTATTACCACTGTGCTATATGATTTGTACCCTATATTTTTTACTTGAATCATTTCATTCTACCTGTCTATAACAGTATGCTCTCAGTTGCCCCCTTATTTATTTTGCATTAACTACTCATTTCTAAACATTTAATTTTAGCTGGGGTTTCATTCACTGTCTGCTTTTAAACACTGCCAACTTTAATGAGGAGTCAAGTCTATATTATTTTGTATCTGTGCCTACACATGTAATATCAAGAAAAAATTATTTAGGATGTAGCCTACAGCATCAAATTTTGCCATGCAATGTATTGAGCACTGAGTAGAACAATTTAGCAACTCATGCCAATTAACAGCATTGGGATCTGCTCAGCGTTGTTACCTATACAATTTTTCAGGAATATATTCAGTTTCTACGTCACTGAAAGCAATTCATTGCCTGAAAACATATTCTCTACCAGCTTTTATGACACCATGCAATGGAAACGGAATATAATTTAGTCTGGAAATTTAAATGCTGTCATGTCAACATCCTGATGATTTAGACATGCTTGAATGCATGTACACACACTTTATATTAGTTCCAGTGTAAGGGGTGCTGTTTCATGCAAAGAAGCCTGGCCTAGAGCTTGAAAAAACAGGTTTTGCAATTCTGATTTTTCCAGGGCCTGTTTGCTATCCTTAGGATACATTCTGATGCCTTCTGTTTTCTATCTGCCTAATATGAAGATCATACTATTCTCTTTTATGCTGCTTGAAGAACTACAGCTGAAGTTAATGAGGGATGGGAAGTCAAAAAACCCAAAAACTAGTAAGTCATTTCGTTGTCTCAAGCTTCCTTAACAGTTTAGAGTTAGCAAATTATGAAACTAAGTATCTAATTTGATAGTTTTCACAAGCAGTTCTGTGAAAAGACAGTCTGATTTCCTCTAAAATTTGCCCTCACCTCATAAAACACCACAAATTTATATTTTATGTCTCTACTGTCTAGGTTTTATCTAAAACTTGGCCAAACTTGCACAAAATCATCCTTGCGTTCCACAGACTGGAATGCCATCAAACTTGGGTCTGGCACACAGCACTGAATTTATCCTGTGACAAAATGTGGGTTTGGATAAAGTTTATCATGAGTTCAGATGTATATCCCGTAAAGTATGGATTCAATGAATGTGACCTGTTCTCAGGACTGGCCAGAAGCAGAAATATGAGATTTGATTTAGGGTGTCTTGGCTCTCCCTTGATCTTAGTGTCAGTTTGGCCACTGACATATATGAGAACCACTTCAGTAAATGCTAAGTTATAAATAGCCCCAGAAGGGATGTATAAACCACTGGGGATGCTCATTATTCTGAAATTATCTAACTCTGCCTCCAGCTACGTGTGCTATGGGAATCATCGGGCCAAATGTAGCTGCCTACAGAAGGAGTCATTTAGATCTTGTTTATAGTCAATGGAGTGAAGTAGGTACTTGTAGGGCATGGTTCATCTCACTCTGAAGAAGACATCTAACACAGATCAGATAAAAGGCTCCCTAGAAGTGCCAGAACATGCTTCCAAGCTGAATTTGTGGAGACAAGAATTTAATTTAGGACTGGAGAGTGGTAGAGAGAGAAAGATGCATGTACAGAGGGAAAGATATCTGGCTACTTTTAAAATAGGAATTTTAGGATAAAATTTTAATCCTTCTTGGAGATACCCACTTCTCTCCTTTAACTAAGACATCGTAGGATGTCAGTCTTGGGTAATAATATCCGTGTGTGCAATTCTAAGATGGCAGGATTAATACCACTCTGGGACAGGTTAGGCCAAATTTGGCCAGATCTGGAGGACTTAAAGACCCTTAGATTGCAAAATCTTCATGGAAGTTTTATTGGAGCAGATGAGATGTATTAATAAATAAAAATCAACAAAAAATAAAAATATAGTATTATTTTAGGAGTACATTCTAAATGTTATTGAATCACATATCTGTCTTTGGAGTTTTAGTTGCATCCAGTTGTGAAATGGATTTTTCCTTTCTTATGTTCCGTGTCCTATCAAATTATTATTATTGATAATAATGATAATGATGATTGTAATTATGTAATAATAATAATAATCTAGTTACTTCACACTGCAGCCCAAAACTGCTTTGCAATGGAAACTAATTCAACAACTTCATCCAGGTTATGCCCCAAAAGAAGCATGGCTGTATCTATCTGATGCAGCACCGTACTAAGGCGTGCTATCATCACTTGGTGTATACATTTGAGTTACTCAGCAATTACTGGTGGTTAAGAAAGCAACAGCACATTTAATACTATAATTATGTCTTGAGAAGCAAACTGATTGCAGCCTCAATTAGTACACCCTGAACCAAATGACTTGTTGAGAGTATAGGGTTTTTCCAATATTTTAACAGGATGGGATATAGATAAATATTATTTGAAAGTCATTTGAAACAGAGCTTCACATGACTAACCTGAAAGAGTCTATGGTACTTTGCAAAACTAGTTTTTAATTGCTATGGATCTATTAGTTTTATGGTGGAGTTATAAAGTATTTGTACATTTGAGCAAATATACCTGATATGACTAATTTACAGACTCAAATTGATAATGTAGGGAGAGTAACTTTGTAGTGCAAAAGAATTTTAATTCAAATTATGCTTGTTTACATCTCTGAAATTCATCTTGACAGGATAAAATAAGGAAGAAAGTTCAAAGCTAGGACTTTCCCTGGAAGAATTTGGCAAAAAACTAACATAAGGACTTTGTCTTAGCAGTGTGTTCATTTTTTAGTGATAGTCTCATCTGACTCAATTCTTCTCAATTTCAACTGTGTTTATTTTCTATTTGATTATCAAATTTAAAAAATACTATACTATTAAATACAGAAATTGCAATTCCAGATACTTTGCAGAGAAGTTGCATGTTTAATGTTTTCAGACACCAAAAAAACATGTTGTGCAATGTAATATCTTTTCTGATAAGATTGCTAGTTGCTACACTTGCATTAAAAATAGCTGGTTGCACATTAGAGATACTTAGTCCTGTGATGTCAATATGAATCTTCTGCTTTTATCAATATACTGCACAGCATGCTCAGCAAATAGGAGCTTAACTGATGTAAGAGTGAAGCATAAAAGTCAAGAGACTGTTGCAGCTATTAACACAGTAGCCCAAAGGTTTTGGTAGAAATCAGATCTAGCTTTCACATTTTTGTGTCACAGGTTTCTGTCAAGGTATCTGTATATTGTAATTAAGGCATTCCAATGAAATGTCTCTTTAGCTGACTCAGAAAATAGCAGCCGGAGCTAATACCAGACATATTTCTTTAATACTGCTTTGGAGGAACATCTTGAATTTACTGCCAATAACTGGGGGAAAAAGTACTAAAAGTTTATCACATGTAAGAGAAGTATATCCCTGTTGGGAGTCAAAACAAATGTCTAAAAATCCAAGTAAAAAAAATTACTATTCCGTACATTAAATTTATCCATAGAGTTATGAGATAAGAGAAAGGAGACATTTTTCAGGGACTTTACAGAAGCTTATATGGCAGAAAACTTGAAAGAGTTCTTAGAGTTCTTTGTGAATTCAAAAGACTGCTGAAGAGTAGTGTATAGGAGAATGTGTTTACTTCCTTTATAATTTGCTCTGAAGCTCTTCCATGAATTTATGTACAGAACAAATTGCCTTGGTTTTCATGTGTTGACAGTAATATTTTTGGAGACTGACACTGCCTATAGTAGTTTAAAATAATTTAATTTCTAGAATAATAAGACTTTTCCCTCCAAAACATGCAGTATCCTCTACAAAATGTTGAGACTACATTTCCAAGTGAAATATTACCAGCTAGATAATTTCCTTTTTCAGGATCCTCATATAGCTTAGGAGAATAGAATCAACTTTCAAAACAGTAAAGGGTCACTCTGTGGGTGACCAAATGTTTCTACTGGTCAGATGGGAGAGAGGGAAATAACCTTGCACTGAAACACATCTGTCCCTTCAACCATACTGAAGCCAGTCATGGTTGAAAATCAAACTTAGATCAAAGTCAGCCTCCACATTCTTGATAGGCTTAATATACAGAACAAAGTGATTTAAATAGCTGTAGACAGTATTTTTGTTTTTCAGGAACTGATTCTTATTTGCATGTTACATTGAGGCTCTGGAAAAGTTTTCACCCATGGGATCAAGAAATAATGTAACTGATATTTACATACATAGAACTTTATAAGTGGGTTTTATTTTAGAGAAAATAGTGATCCAAATCTGATTCTAAATGACAGTGTCTTATACTGTAGGAAATAAAGTACAGTTTCAGTCTGAGAATAAAAAAAAGGAGAAAAATCTCAGGCTTAATGAAAGCTGAATTAATTTTGAAAGACAGAGGAGCAGTGTTCTGCTAAGCAGAAAACAGCCAGTAGAACCTCACTGGTGAGTTTGTGGAAAATGTTACTCCTATGACACAGTCCCCAGGCATAGTCTGGATACTGGCTGTTATTCTTAGAGTCTTATTTACAGCTCTTTTCAACAAAACTATCTTCATGAACCTTTCCAGGGAATGGCACATAATTATCATTATTCTTCATTATTTGCATTCCTGTAATGCCTGCAGAAGTAACCAAGAGGCATTCAACACATTATTTAAACACAAACACAGGTCCAAAATTTACTAAATGCAGCCAAAAGGAACTCAACTGAAATTCAATGGAAACACAAAAAACTTTGCTCCTTATCAGGAATAAGTTGCTGAACAGGTTTGTCTTTGAAATCAAGATTTCTTTGTTTGTGCTTGTTACAAGAATCAGAACTATTCAATCAGAACTCTTCTTGTGTTTCTACTTTGGTGCAGATTTTCAAAGGTATTTCAAAGCCTTAAGGGATTACCTTAATTAAATTAAAATAAATCAAAGTTACTCTTTTCACACTTCTAGAAAGGACTGAAAATTCACACAGATGAAGTAAGTCACTGGAGACAGACGGAGGAAAACCTTTTATTATTTGAAATTAACAGAAGACAGCCACATTTCCTTCAGTACGATTTCCCTTTACAAGGAGAGATTATGTTTTGAACATGTTAATGGCATAGCCATCTGCATAACAAACCCGTCCTATCACATCCCTGCAGTCCCGTAGCAGTCAGACACTGATTTCAGTGAGAACAGGATTAAGCTGCAGTACATTTTTCAGAGGAATCCTTGTGAGATATTTTGTTGTCAGAGCCATTGCTCATTTCCCTATCTAGCTGAAAATGAGTGTAAAAGAATTGCAGAGAGTTTTGCTGAGTGACTAGTTAGTAAAGACTTACTCCTATCTTGCCCTTCAATTCAACCCACCCTTCTTGAAAAGACTTCTTTCTGCCTGTTTCCGTTTTCTAATGTCTTCAGTCCTTTATCTTCTTCACAGAACTGTCATCTGAACACGTTTCAGACAAAATAAGGACCCTAAAATCTAGCAAATATTTAAAAAATATTAAAATGTTGAACCTCTTTTGGTTAAAAAAAAAAGTCAGGGTAATGAATTTTGCTGTATAGATCATCTGACATGTCTGCATTTGGCCAAAGACCTGGATAAAGCCTGGAAAGAAGCCTCCTTGCATGTTAAAGGAAGTCCCTGCACCTCTCTTGATGGTTGTCAGATTGGATGGAGTTAGTTTGCTTTACCTTGGCAGTCTTTCACCCAGAGCCTGCAGGCACATGCTGTTGGACAAAGACAGGAAGGAGAGGCTGCATGACACCACTCCAGATGCCTTGGAGGATTTTCTCTAGGATGACAGTGATTCCAGATCCATTTTCCTTCAGATAGAATCAGAAGACGTATTCTCAGTCCCCATGAACTGAATTCATTGTCACAAAGTATTATGATAGCTTCAGATAAAACAGATGCTACAAGAGTTGCCATACTGACTTATCACGCAATGTTGAAATGAGTTACACAAGAGGCAGCAAGTAACATTTCTAGAGCCACTTTTTTTGCTGTTATTCTCTAGTAACATTTCTGTCACTTAGAGTATCCCAAAAGCATCAGTTAAAGCATCTGAAAGTCTTTTACACAAGAGCTCATCAACACAAGTACACAAATTCTGTGATTTTTTTCAGCTCTGTGAAGGGTAATTACAAACTTACTGGTGATATGTTCTAGTTGTCCTTTTCTGATCTGTAAGCAAGGAGAACATGGGATTCCATTATTTTCACTCTAAGTATCTAAAATGTAGGCTTTCTGTTCTGATCCTACCCCTCAAAGACAGTAGAGATAAATGGCTCTAGAAGAAGTAGAAAATTATTACAGCATGAGAAGGTAGTGCCTGTCTTTCATTAGCCAAAAAGCAGCTTAGCAGAACAATTCAAGTTGTCTGCATCCAGAGAGATGAATTCTATCCTTGGAGTCCAGATACAGGAGATGCCAATGTTTCACACTCATACAACCTCTTTGGCAGTTCTTAGTCAAGGAGTTATTATTTCAATGAGTGGGCTTTGTTGTATCTTAAGTCTGTTGCAGCAGAGCTGCTCTATCATTTGAAAAGCAGCATTAAACAGAAATATAACAATGCTCGATCAACCAGTTTGCTCGGTGTGGGCTCACAGTGCCTGCCTTTCAACAGCTGTTTCAACAGGTGGCAAAAAAAAGAATTCAAACTATTGACTACAATGCAGATTTCTTAAGAATTCAGAGTGGGTTTGATGCAGTTAACCCTGAAAGGTGCAATTTATTTGATTACCAATAATTTTTTAAAGATTAGTACTCAAATAGCTTCTCAGCGCTAATCTTTATTTTGTCTCATAACGCAGTCTTCACTATCACATGGTATATCCTGGTAACCACTATGATATTATTTTTATGACTATATAGGATCTATAATTATTTTTATATAATTATTCACACTTCATTTTAATTTCCTTATATTCTTTCTGTTTATAGTTGTATATTCATTTTTTACCATACCGAATTGACTTGCTTTTTTGCAAAAAATTTTTGCAGCAAAGCAGAGAAATGAACCACCATCTCTCAAATCATAAATAAAGTACCTAAGAAGTTCTCAAACTCAGGAAAAAAAATTGATAAGAAGTTGTTCTTCAGCATTGGATCCCTTTTGAAAGTATTTTGACTTTTGTTTAGAATCTTCAGAATTCTTTACAAGCATAACACTTAAGAGAAACAGAACAGAATAGAATTTTATTCCTTAAAAAGCTATTAAAAATGCAATATCCTGAATAATGCCTAGCACAGTGTAGAAAGGGTGGAGCAGTGTCTGGAATTTTGTGAGTGGCGTGTGTGGGCAGACTGAGCCATTTACACGAACCAGTGTTGGTTGATGCGGATACACTGAACCATTTCAAAAGTAAATGCATCAATAACAACTTTGTTGTACTGAAGGGTAGACCAGCCAATAACCACATGATCCCATCCTGCGCTCTTGGCAGTCTGAAACTTGAGTTCCTGCATATAGGAAAGTATAAATATAACTCATTCAATAAAAAATTAACTGAAGGCTTTCAAACCTTTTTTTAATAAAAGGCTTTTGGATTTTGTTCTTTTCTATGGAAATCCTCAAGTCATGTTCTTTCCTCCAACCAAACCAAGCTCCTCACATAAAAAAAAATAGTGTTTTCCCTACTTCCTGTCCCATTTTTGGAGTTGTAAAGATTAGAGATGCATCAGAACAAGTTTGAATGGAAGAGTGCATTTCTCCTTTTCTTTAAAGCAGAACTGTCTGGATCAATAAAAAGCCAACAATGCGCCTCATTTAGCATTGCTTTTGGTTAACTGGATGCTTGCAAAGCTACAACCACATAGATCAGACAAACCTAGTGAGCTAAACCTAATACCTCTGTAGTTATATTTGAAAGGTAAAATGATATTAAACCTGAGATATCACAGGACTACTTGAATGAGGCGTTGAAACCTGAGGCAGATTAAAATTTTTGAAGGGGAAGAGGAAAATAAAATAAAGGAAAGAGAGATGAAGATTTAGTTCTTGTGAGAAACTTGGTTCACTGAACTCTGAATTGGTGAATTACATTAACAACTGATCCAGATGCATGTTAGGTTTGGTGGCAGATTAAATCCATATGTAGTTACCACTCTGTGATACAGTGTTGTTCTGTCTGTGTTGGGCCTTTCAAATCAAAAGCTAGTTATAGCCACACAAGAGAGACTGCCTCCACTAACATCAATTAATCTCTTGAGAGGTCAGCTATGATCCTCTTTTTGTTGGCCTGACAAAGGCAATAACTTAATTTACTTTCATTTCTAGCCTCTGTGACACCCCAACTTTTGGAAGCAGTTTCTTCCATCCTGTTTTGTATATCAAAGACTTTTAAAAGTGACTCTAAATTTTGGATAATTTTTGCTGTGAAGTAATTTTTAGCACTTTCTGAAAGCATAACTCCTAATATTAATGCTCCCAAAATACTTGTAAATATTAGGCCTAGTAACACAACTAATAACATAAACTGGACCAATCCAGCTGATGGTATAAGAACATGGATTTACAAGATGTGTTTGTTAGACTGGTGGACTTCTTCGAGGAGGTGGCTACTGTGGGTGCTTAATCAAAAAGTCATTATGGTACAAGAATTAGAAGATTTCTACAGGGATGACATCTGTCTTAGGATGCTGATGATACAGAGAGGATTAGTCCAGCAAAACCCGTAGTGGCTACTGTCCCCATATCCTACAAGATCCAGTCACTAACAGAGAGTTCTACAGGTACCAGGCACCTAGGCAGGATTTCTGAAGGGCTGAGAAATTCATGTTACTTAGATTGTTGAGACAAAGACAGGAGAGAGAAAGGCAAGAGAGATTATGCCACTTGTGCAAAAGACTGAAGGAAAAAAAAGGAAATGCCTCCTCCAATAATTAGATCAAGGTGAGGACATCTTAATGCTGAATTCCTGGACCTTTCTGACCATTATAAGAAAGGGAAGTCTAAGCAGCAAGCAAGACTCAATGAGATAAAAGTTTAAGGCTGATGCCTCTGAAAGCATTTTGATGCACACATCTGCTCCCTTGACCCTTATTGAAAACAGACTTCTGCTGAAGTCTTCAAAGATTTCAGAAGCATGTGCTGAAGGGGCTTAGCTTTACTATGCAAACACTAACTATTCAGGTCATTGAAGCATATGAAATATTCATGGGAACAAATATGGGATCAAACTTCTCCATTTGGTTATGTTTGGAGTTCAAACATCATCAAGATGTTTCTGCCATTGTCATGTATAAATCTGTCCTTTTCACAGGAAAAACTCATTCCCATTCCTCTCCTGCAGTCCACCTTCTGTCTGCTCTTCATGAACCTGCAGTCATTCCTGCTTACTTCTGGCTCTGCTGGGTGGAGGACACTCACTCAGGAAGGTATCAGTACCACACCTGGCACTGGTTCAGGCCCTACTCTCAGAAAACAATTCATTGCTCTAACAAAATGATGCAACAGTTTTTCAGACAGTTTCTCTCTTGTATTTCATATCCCAGAGAAAGAGGCCAGCTTTAGCTCCAGACGTGGGTCATACGCCAGGCAGGTAGATAGTAACCCTTTCCTGACTGGCTTGTAGTGTTCCTGTAAGTTCCCTGCATTTCCCTGTCCCATTGAAAGCATCACAGAGCATCTCTGCCTCTCACCCTGCCCACTATAGCTCTGCAGAGTAAAGCTGTGTCTTCACCAGTGCAATGCTATGTGCCACTCTGCTCTTCAGCCAAGCTTTAATAGTGCAAATCTTTTATTGCAGTGACAGGATAAAATCGTATCTGTACAGAAACGGCTCGGCCTTGTCATCATGGAATCTCAGTGCAGAGGCTTAATGCATCTCCACCTGATGGTACAGGTTACTTGATAACCCTGACCTGTCACTCCAGCTCTGCAGCAAATGTACGGGGGTTTCACAGCTCCCAGAGGTCTCTTTTTAGGCAAATAGCTTTTTTTGGCCTGTTCTTACAACTGGATCTGACGGTCAGTATTGATAAATGAATGGTTTTTTCAGTGTCCTTTGCTTGATATGTATAAGATGGTATTTCCACAAGAAAGAATCTTGTTAGAAGAACGAGGCCTTTTACAAGAGCAGAAGCTCAGGATTCCAGACGTACCAACCTTATTGCAGTATAGATAAGATTGTCCTCATGCTGAGAAATTCTCATAAAGTTATTTTGAATAAAAATAACAATTACAATAAAAAACATTGTTCTTTCTGTATAACAGAATGATATGAAACTTCCAAATCAAATAGGAAGAAAATAAATTATTCAAATAGGAACAAAAACCATTTTCTAATAAAAATAAGGCCTCAAGCTACAGCAGAATACCTCTCAGATACCTCTCCAAAATCTTATCATTTGCATTATTCTTTCTAAGTTATGGTGGAACAAATCCAACTCATAAAGTCAAAACATATTATACAAATATTTATTTATTTAGAAGAGATAATATGAAAACCAAGTAAATGAAGAAGTGGGGTACCATCTGTCAAGTTTCAGTAAACTAATGGAAACCAGGAATAAAATTTCTTCATAGCCTGATTATGAAATATTACTCACTGTGTAGCTTTTTTCGTAGTACTGACAAAAAGCCCTAGCAGTGGTCACTGTCAGTGACAGTAACACAGATACCTTGCTCTTCCAACATTATTTTTATTTATAATTTGTGCTCTATTTACTCATAGTTGTTCAATCTAAAGACAGTACAAACATGAAACATACCACAGAATTACATTCCTAAACAATTTTGCTTTTTTGTAGAGTAGAAGACTCAGCTCAGAACCATTTGGATGTGGCAGAATTCACTAATAATGTCTGGTGTGATCATTACCACAGGTTTCACAAGAACAAAATTTCCCACAAAGACAAACACACAACTTGTACAATAGTCCTCTGAAGCAATGAGTTAAAAATCCATTGTTGTATCTTACCTAACATCAATATGACTTAATATTTGGCAGGAAATAGACTGGAATTATGCACAATCTATCTACTTTATCACAAAACCGTCAAACCCTGCTGAGTTGTTTGTTGTCTTGCATGTTGTACTCTACTTTTAGATTTGCAGAAATGGCATTACCAGGTCAGCCAAGATCTTCCAGATAAAAAAGTGACATCATTCCTGGAAGTTACATTTGGTAAGAATCACAGTAAAATATAATACCTTCTTTATATTGCATATCTTTCACTCAATAGAACTATGAATCACTTTGCAATTTGTTGTGTATTTCCTCTTATGTGTAAGGATAGTGAACATGACATCTCCTGCCATCAGATTTGCATGCCATGTTGAGGAAAGGAAATTAGGAGTAATGTAAACCAATGAAATTACAGGTACTCTTCATTTAAAAAAATTTGATCATTCAAAGACAATTTAGTTAGGTCATCAATGAAAAGGCTCTGCAAATATTTCCCCTGAGCTCTTTTCTGATATTTTAGTCAAGATTTATTTTTTTATGAAAGATGACACACAAGAAACAGGGTTTTCTTAGCATCTGCTGCAAAATAAGTTATAGTTTACCTACTGAAATCTCTAATTTCCTTCAGACATACTTGGATCTTATAAATATCTACTCCAAATGCTAGACTTCAGCAATGATGTCTTCCATGGTGGCAGCTGAAATTGATGTGGCTGCAGTTTGTCCCTGTGTCAGTCCAGAATGTCTGAAGTTCTTCTGAATGCATTTAATTTTTACATGGAAATATTTCACTAAGTGTTTTCAAACAGGTCTTTATTGTCCACAGAAGGGTGTTTCCTAAGCAGGAGAATACTTGGATAATAAGTTTAAAAATATCTCCTTTTTCATTACTGGATGTAAAATTCAACCTCTGGAGCAAAAATGTGGCATCTGTGGTCAGGTCAAGGCTGCTGCTGTGAGTTTAATGAGTAGCCTTCAAGCATTTTGTTGTTAAGTTTCGCTTGAAAAACACACCTGGCAACAGCAGATAGGTGCACTGATAAGTTTAATAGCTGACTGTACTTGCTGTATTTCCCCCTAGCCTGAGGCACAACTGCTAAACTGTTAGGGTTTTTTAAGGCTCTAGCAAACCTGTGCAAAAACCCGTTTACTGTATTCAAAAGAAACCAGAACTACCAGTTCTTCCAGCTCTCTGGACCCTTAAAAATGATTGACTAATGTCTTCCAGGTGTCCCGTCCCTTGCTGAAGAGCTCTGTAGTGGAGTAGGTGTCAGTAGTCCCCAAGAGTGATGGGGAATGAGTGCACCTGCATTGGGCTTCTGGGAGCTCTGGAAACAGCTGCTGCAAAGAGAGATGTTGAGAAAACAGGGAGAGGCTAACTGAGGTCTTGTGGGTATCTTCTGAGGATCTATAGCAGGGAAGGATGTCTGCAAGTCTGCAGTGGGCTGCTGACAGAGAGGGCACCTGGTCTACCAGAAAGGATGAGGGCAATGAAGTCAGGATTGCCACTGCTGCCAGTTTTCTCTCCTTTCTAGCCAAAACCTAGAGCCAGGTTTACTCAGCAACATGCTCTTACTGTCATCACCTTTTCCCCAGGCTCAGTGAAGGGGAGACAGGAGGCAGAGAGCACATCTAGAAGATACAGTCATGCTTTTAAGGATAATGGGCCAAGGTCTGCTCTTGGGCTCTCTGAGCAAGTGAAGCAGCTCAGATCACATCCATGTGGCTAGGGATGGGTTCTCTTCAGCCAAAACCAACACAGCAAGTTTTTCCATACTGCTTATTCTAAATAGTCCCTAATGCAAGGTATACCCTAAATTGTGTCTGGACTTTGTCTCGCTGAGCACCATTTGGCATGTTAACAATTAACACTCACATGCCAAATCTGCCTTCTCTTGTTCTCTTGTCTCCTCACTGCAGTAAGTCCCCCCAGTCAGGAAAGGTTTTTGTAGCTGGATCTTTCTAGGCAAGGTATTGAATCAGAATTGCACAGATTTTTAGGTTACTTTGTATTTCAGTGAGGATTTGTTGCAAAACAAATACCATGCCCTTCTTTCCTGATAACAATACAAATACCACACAGCTTCTGGCACCAGTCAATTTATGGCTTTCCAACTCCAGTAAATCTTATGTAGCTAACTAAAACACCATTCCTTAGGCTTAATTAAATCCCCTATGTAAAATTACTTTGCATAGAGCTTTTTATCTGTCAGATTAACCCTGCCTGTTATAATTAAGGTAGAAAATTGAACTGTAAACAAATCAAAATAGACATTATGTACTTTATACATGGTACCTGGATGTGGAAGAATTTGTAGCGGCAGGTAGCTATAATTAGTGCAGGATTCAGGGTTGACTAACTCATTACTTTAAGACATTTTAATTTTTTTTAAATTTTATATGAGTCATTCAAAATGAAGTATTTTCTGCTTTAAATCTTCTTTAAGTCTTACTTAGTATTTCTGTAGTATGGTAAGAACATGACAGTGTCTAAGTAAAATTCTTCTTGAGTTAAATGAGTCTGTTATCACAATTTGCAATGCAGAATTACAGTCACTGGGCCAGAGATTTTGGTGTGTTACTGTCAGCATGCACTGCACAACCAAGGTAGTTTAGGGACTAGACGGGTTTATTGACACAAGGCTGAAATGTCTTAAATCTTGATGTATTTATATCCTGTGAGGTGGGAAGTACTACTATTCCCATTCTGCATATAGAATTAGACACAAAGTAATTAATATTTGATCCTTCAGGGTGTTAGACAGTTAAGTCTGTCTGAAATTATAGAAGTGAGGCTCTTACATGTCTTTGTGGACCTATGCTTAACTGATTTATGAGGTCTACAAAAGCTGTGACAGTTGTATTATTCTAATGTTAAGCCAAATCCCTATCCGCTCATCTTAGTCCAGAAATACCTGAAAGTTCTTTAAAGTAGACAAAACAAGGGAGTTCTGTCTTGGAAGTGGATCCTGCCATGTTTTGTCAGCTGATATCAGATGTTGTTAATCTCCCCAGCATCAGTTGTCCTGGATGAGAAGCCTAAATCTGAAGAGAGTACAGTACAGCAGAGTAGAAAAATGTGACTCATAGATCTGAAAACATAAATGTCTACTCTGGAACTTTCACTTACGAAGTTGGTTTCATATCTCCTCTTCTTTTCCCACTGTTTTCTTTAGCATTATTTTGCAGTGTGTCTTTCAGCCTGCTGAGCTGGCTATAAATCACTGATATAAAATGTGTTACCTTTTTTAGGAGCATGAAAATATAGCGATATGGACATGCATCCTCATGTGCTCGCGAAGATAAATGGAATGTAACTGCCAAAACCCTCAGGTCAATCTGCACATGAGGTGCACAGGAACGACACGGGCCAGTGAAAAGAACAAAACTTCATCTTGCACCTTTCTTCTCACACTCTTTAGAGGAGAGTTGGGGCTTCCTCCATGTCTGGTGGTGTTTTCTGTTTCATCAACATTTATGTCACATAGGTAGGTACTTCAGCTTTTGTTGTAAACTTAAATGAACCGTGCTCCTGCTCTGGGTGATAATGACTGTCTTTCCAGGCTTAATGATAGAAAAGTCCCAGTAAGTTATTAAGCCCATCTCCCAGAACTATTCCCCAGAGTACCTTTTAATTTAAGAGTCCCAAGTAACAGAGTTTCTACAGCATCCCTTGGGAGACTTTGCTGATTACTTGGTTTGCTCTCAGTAGTTTTTCTGGATATTCATCCTGGATTTTTGTGCCTTTAAATTAATCCAATTATTTGTTTAAATCGACCAGAAATTTCATTGTGGAGCTGACAATCAAAAAATGAGAAGATAGAAAACAGAAAGAAAATTACTAGCAGGAAAATGAATACTGTTTATGGACACTTTAGTCTGCCATTTTGCACCCAAGTGTCTCCAGCCCTGATTTCTGTAGCATCTACGAACAGTTTCCATTTCAAGCCCCTTTTCTAGAAAAGCAGTGTTTGCATCTATCATAATCATAGACTTTTTCCTCAGTAAATGATGTAAAGTGTCTATATGTCACCATAAAGGGACAGGTATGCAGACTTTGGTGATGTCTCAAGAAGAAGAGAGAGAAGAGGGGCTCTGTGGCCACTTCTCTCTTTACAGCTTTGCACAGAGGTGCTGCATATAGGGACTTGTCTACAGAAAAACAGGCCCTGTGTTGTTCCCAGCAACTGCAGGTGAGCAATGGGGTGAGAAACAATCTCACACTGAACTCTCTCTGAACACAGGACACAGTCTATATGATAGCCTAGGTCTGAATTATCACCAAAATGCAGAAATTTCTAACCTTACACTGACAGAGCTGGTTCCTTTGCTGACTCATTAGAGAAAGACAAAGTTGACCATTCCGAACTCCCCAGGTTATCCCTTTCTGTATCACCTGACAATTTTAGAAAGTTTTTTTACTAATCCAGTTTTGGGTTCTTCATTATTACAAGGCAAGAGCCATATAGTGATGATTTCATTAAGTACATCTGAAGATTTGTTTCTGTTGTCATTGATATTTGGATTGATATGTGACATAACATATTAGAGGCTTAAAAAAAGAGAAAGTATTTATCACAGTGAAGAAAGAACTCATACTTACATGGTGCCCAAAGAAAGCAAGGGACTAGAACTGAATAAATTCTGAGTGGTTTTTGTTTTGTTTTGTTTTTTAATTGAGGGAGGTTATTTGAACAATATCTGTTTATTTCTGTGCATTCTTTTTCCTAATTTTTTTCATATTTGAAGTTTTCCTAGAGTAAAGCTTTCAGGGAACTTCCCTGAGCAAAGTTCATTTGGATTTTTGATGATGGATCTGCCTCGGCCTTGTGAAGATGATGTGTCCTTTTCTACTCAACTCTTCCCACTCACCTTCTCCATTAATTAGTGTTACTCACACATGAATGTTGGTGGGAAACTATTCCAACAATCTTTTAAACATCTTCAGGGAAAAAAAGAAGAGAAAAGAAGAGAAAAGAAAAGAAAAGAAGAGAAAAGAAAAGAAAAGAAAAGAAAAGAAAAGAAAAGAAAAGAAAAGAAAAGAAAAAGAAGAGAAAGAAAAGAAAAGAAAAAGAAAAGAAAGAAAAGAAAAGAAAAGAAAAGAAAGAAAAGAAAAGAAAAGAAAGAAAGAAAAGAGAAAAGAAAGAAAAGAAAAGAAAAGAAAAGAAAAGAAAAGAAAAGAAAAGAAAAGAAAAGAAAAGAAAAGAAAAGAAAAGAAAAGAAAAGAAAAGAAAAGAAAAGAAAAGAAAAAGAAAAGAAAAGAAAAAAAAGAAAAGAAAAGAAAAGAAAAAAAAAGAAAAGAAAAGAAAAGAAAAGAAAAGAAAAGAAAAGAAAAGAAAAGAAAAGAAAAGAAAAGAAAAGAAAAGAAAAGAAAAGAAAAGAAAAGAAAAGAGAAAAAAGAAAAGAAAAGAAAAGAGAAAAGAGGGGTGCAGTAGGGTATTTACAGTATAACCTAGTGGTATTTCCTAATGGCTCCTTTGGCAACTCTTGCTGATCACTTTTTATAAAGCAATCATTTATGCCATTCATTATGATTCACCTTTTTCGTAGAAGTTTTTGTATGTTACAGAATACTAGGTCTAATTTTTAGAAGGATCACTGAATTTTTCTGCTTTGTATATAAATGTCTAGTCTTGTTTTAAATCATGTAATATTTTGGCCTCAATAATATTTCGTAGCAAAGAAACCACAGATGCCTTGTCATTTGCACAAATAGAGCTTGTTCTTCTGCAACTTTCTGCCAGGAACACAGCAAAAGGATAAAAATATTTTGAGAAAGCTTGAAAATGGAGACTCCAAACCTCAAAACTCTAACTCAAGATGTCAGACTGGTTGTTACCTACCCCAGCTGTTTGATTCTTACCTCAATCAAAGCCAAGTGTTAAAAGTTTTGAAGTTCACCATTACCTGCTGTGACTCTTAAGATTTGTTAGAGCATCTTGTGCCCTTTTTAGTGCAAATAGCCTGAGTTTTCTGAGCTACCAAGCTGAGCTACATTATGAAGAAAAGGTTTCCAGGCAGAAAAGTCATCGTATCTGAAATAAAGTGTCAGATATATCAACATGACATCTATGTGCAGTGACAGGAACCTAAAGACTTTTTTGAGTCCTGAAGTCTATTTCCTATGTATCCTTCTCTGCCTGATATGACTTTAAGTTGCAGTGTATAGATAACTTGGAAAAGTGATTCATCTGTGATGTGCAACCCCCAGTTTCTGTAAAGTGACAGCTGCAGCAAAAAATAGCTGACTTGTACCAAATGAGGGTCACTAAAGATGTAAATCAATATCAGGAAACAGGAAAGAACAGTAATGAAAGGGAACATTAACTGCATCAAAAGCACTTTTAAGCACTTTTTTATTCAAAAAATCTTCACCCTTTGCTAAACTTATGGGTTCTATTATGGCTGAACTGAAAAACATTGTTGACTCCCTCACAATCACTCACACAAATTTTAGTTAAACAATTCTAATGAGCACTGGAGATGTATAATAAATGTTATATATTACATATGAATGAAATCATAGCTATGCATGGGTATAGCTGTACCCGTCACCCTTACATAGGTACTGATACACTTGTGAAGAACATCTGCAAAGAGATTATTGCTAGGTATGTGCACTGCTGCTCTGGTCATGGTTTGCATTTCTCTGTTTCTAGATGGTGCACAAAGACAGCAAGGTAATGGCTGCCAGGGCAGTGTGACTGTTCTTCCATGTGACTCACTCAGGCTACATCAAAAGTGTTTGTTTTTTCTTTTACTTTTCTGCTTGTTGGTTTGGGTCTTATTTTTTATTACTTCATTTTTTATTTTTTACTTTATTACTTTATATATTTTTTTTTAAATATTTATTTTTAACAGGCAAGAAGATCAGGGGTGTCTCTCCAAGACAGAGAGAATCTGAACTACACAAATATTAGTGTATAAAAAGTGATTTGATTTGCAATGTGCTCTCAAGAGAAAGCTGTGTGTCATTATGTGCTTTGACTCGGGGATGCAAACCTGTTCCTCTGATGTGTTTAATACACAGTTGCTTAGAGACGACCTTGAAAAAAGGATTTTCCAGTTAGATTGAACTGGGAAAATAAACCAAAACAGCAACAAAAAACCCAACTACAAAAAGAAAAGCCTTTCAATAACTCTGGAAAAACAAAAAGAGAGAAGGTGTAATGATAGCAGAAAAAATATTATTGTCTTGATTAAGAAAATCCTATGATTGCTGCTTGCCTTGAAATGGCAGACAAGATGAGGTAAACATGACCATTTATTTTCTCTCTTTCTTTTGGAACTAGATAAAACAGGTCAGAAAAACATCACTTTCCTACTGGGCCAGATTGTTCAGGCTACAGCATATGCTGCGTAGCTGCCTGATGCTCCAAAACAGTTCTGGTTGGACCAAATGATAACTTCTGTACAGTTTGTGCTCTCCAGACACTTCCTATGTACCTCTGTGAAAAAGAAAAATACAGCACATCACCATCACAGCAAATGTGACACACTCATCCCTTGTACATGCCCAAACATAAGCTCTCAGCAGGAAATGCTGTCATTTACAGGCTGACACAGGCAAAGAAGAAGAAGTCCTTGCAGACTTACAAAGAGTAACCAGCTGGACAAGTGTGCCTCCAGTAATGTGTTCTCCTCTGGACTGTGGTAAAGTACTGTCCCTCCATAATAGCAAGTTCTTGAGCTCAGGGCAGTAGCTCCAGGCAGTGAGATCCTATCTACCCGGGGATTTGGGAAGACTGCTAATGTACAATTTTTATTCAAGAAGCCATTGCTGTAGTACTTTATGGGAGCTTCAACCTCTCTGCACTTTTCCTGTATCACCCTATTTATCATCTGTTCCTACAGTGCCTCACAGCCCTGACTTTCACACCAATTAATGTAGTTTGAGTAAGTCACCTCTTGGTGACATGGCCTGTGAGGCAGTGTGGTCAGTCTCCTACTTTGGCTTTAACAGGATCCCTGCTTGATCTAGACCTGTGGGAACTGTGATTACTCCATCATTTTAGGATTTAGGATTTGCATTTGTGTTTGGCTGCCATCATAAGACAGTCATAAATTTTTTTTTTAAGATTGTCTGAAATATCCAGAAATTTTCTTGAAGTACACTATATCCTAGGAAAAACTCCTGGCAAGCATGAACACAAAGAAATAGCTCAATGCCTGCTGCTGTTTGGCATTATAGGGAAGTGAGGGAACCAACTGCAGGAGATCAGAGACCAAACCAGTCTGTTTAGCTGTCCCTAGAAACTTCCACTGTGTCAAAAAATTGCAGTACAGGCAAGGAGCAGAAAGAAACAGTTCAATGACAGAGACAAAATTATTCTCATTTTGGTTCACATGCAATACTCACTTGATTGGTGCAAAGCATTTGTGATGCTTTGGTACTCTGTACTGTTGACAACCAAGAGAGGTACAGACAGATAGAAGTGGCATGGAAGGGTTCAGTTGCAGGTTATGTACCTTGTAGTCACTGTGAAAAAGTTTTGGTTAATTCTTGCCTACTATTTATTTCTTATATTATTTCTTACAGTAACTGGGAAAATCTGATACTAGCTTGTCTAGAACTGATGAAAAAGAAAGACACAGAAGAAAAATATGAGATTATTGTTACTGTAAAAAAAAAAAGGTATTTTCAGTATATTCTATACTAAGGATAGCTGCTTAAGGGACTTTTGCACATCCAGTGGCATGAATCATGAAAGTTGATCTTATGAGTTACCTTTTTTTATTGAACACTTGGTCACAAATTACCCTTTATGCTTATCCTACATATGTTTCTGATTAGTATCATTCAAGACAGAGATCTCAAAGTCTTTGGTGAATAGGTAGATTCAAATTTGCTTCTGTTTCCTCCTTTTCAGTAACAGATAAGTGCAACCTGTGAGCAACAACTTCTACCAGAATTTTAAAAATAGCACTTCTAAAGAAAAACGGTCTATCATTCCTCTGTCTTATGCCTTCAGAGTGTAGGTTTCATTTCATATGAAGCTGTAGTTGAACTGTAAAAAATCATAGATCATATAAAAATTTTTCAATTAATTACAAAATATTACTCATGCAATGACATATTTTTTGTGTTAACATTTTCACAGCACTGCAGGAGTCCATCATAATCACGAAAAGAGACTGGCTGGGTGAAAGGAAAATGAAATTTAATGAATAATAAAAGAGAAAGTTAAGATGCACATATCTAGAAACTAATATCTTGCATTAATGCATGAACTAATAGATCAAAGGTTTATAAGTATCAAGAGGTGGATGTGTGCATCGTTAAATGCTGTACTTTATTTCTACAAGCAGAGATTGTCAAACCAGAGATATTTTTTTCTAAGAATGTTTCTTTATTCTTAACACAGACCATAGGATATCTTTATTTAAAGTAAAACATGTCTTTTAAAAAGAGCAGGAAAAAAAAAGCATCAAAACAGACCACCAAATAAATTTTCAATTTTGTTTTCCCAATCCTTAAAAGCCCTAAAGAAAGCATTGCAGTGATTAATTTAATACTTTTTCTAAGCAAATATTTGTTAGACTGAACTTCTGGGTCACAGTCTGTTGGGCCACTGACTGCTGGACTGTGGGCTACTGGCTGCTGAGTTTTGGGCTGCATACTGGCATCTCTGGGTTGTGGAAAAGGCATAAAAAGAGACATAGATATGACTTCTGAGTAATCCAGCTGCCTAGAAGCAAATATTAGTCTTCAATGTTTTCCAAAATTCAAGAAAAATCTTTTTGTCTGTGTATGTGTTGATGTTAAGCAGAAATAAAGGGTAAGAGTGTAAGATTTCTTACCGAAAGAAATCTCAGGGTAACTGAATTTGCCCTTCTGACATCCCCAGGAGATTCTACTGGAATTCCCAGAATTCTTAACATTATAAACTGGAAGATGGATGGCCACTGGATTTATTGCTTGTGCCAAATTTATTAATGGAATATAATTTCTCAAATAATTCATTTTGATAATACCAGAAATGTTCTGTTTTTTGAAAATGAATATAGCCTTTACAGTGTCCTTATCTCCATTTCTTCAGCAATCTGAGGATTCTTTGAGCTATGCTAGTGCTCTTTGTGGAACCTAAAACCTTACTTCTGTGTCTCATCAGAGACCTGGCTTCAGCCAATATAATATGAGTTTGTTTGGATGGTTGTTCAGTCACACCACTTGATCAGAAGCTGTGAACCCCTCTCTTCGTCATTGTTTAAGGTGTCTCTGTGAGCCTGTTGCATGATTCCAGGTAATAATAAAAATATGTTGAACATTGCATTGAATTTTTCATTCACTTGAAATGTAAGATTATTAAAAATAGTATCACCTTCTTATTTCTACTCAGGAGTTTTTGCTGCAACCACAATTTTTTGTTTGATATTTCTAGTGGAGCTAATATTAATATTAATATTAATATTAATTAATATTAATATTAAGACTTCTTCACGTCCAGATGTCTTAGACATGTTTCTCTGGCAGAATTGTACCAACTGTCACCCACTTTGATCTTTGTGGATCTCATTATCTTTGCTATTTTTTTTTCAAGGTGGATGATTAACATTAAATATTCTGTGTAAAAGGTTGTGGCAGCATTATCAGAAAAGGCAAAAACATCCCTTAGAAAGTGACAATCTGTTTGGGATACTGGTCTTATGATTTAGGTTTGTTCATCTTCCTGAGCCACATGCTTGGTTCTGAATACTCTGAATCCAGGTAAAAACCTTCCTTCCCTTGAGGATGAAGGCAAAAGGTAGGATGCTCATTTTCCCTTGCTTGCTGAGTACAGAGAGACTTTCCCAGTTGAGAAAGTTCTGAAAATCTATCCTTACCTATGATTACTGTGTCTGGAGGCTGAATGACAGTGAGCAGTAGATTTTTGTCCAAGCCCTGAAAGCAGGAGCTACAGCAGCCCATGCTCTGTTTCCCAGGCTGAATCCACAGATCAGCCACATCATGTTTAACTTGATATCGGATAGTGAAAAATTGTCTTCTGTTTTACTACCTGACTTTTACAAGTACAGCTTCAAGATGTCAAAGCCCCCCTTCTCTCCTCGAATAGCCCATAAACAAGCAGAAACCTTGCCTGGGATGTCAGTTCTTTTATTATGGCTCTCAGGAACTTTTTAAATGAAAAAAACCACCTGATGGATGGAATTAAGAAAGACAAATATACCCTTGTAACACTTTGATAAGTGATCCATGTGCATTGAGCTACAATTACAGATATTGAATTTTGTCTTAATATGTTTGAATGTACATTTAAATTTGGTTAGAGATTTAATATCTCCACTTTGTCATTAAACAGGAGAAAATGTTTTTCAGAAAATCAGAAATTGTTTCAAAATGTTGAAAGTTTTTATTAAAAATATTCTTGTTTTATGGGTTTTTGGGGTTTTTTTTACATTTATCCCTTATTTTAAAAGCAGTTTTTTTGAATCAAAATGGGAAACAGTTGTCAGAACTCCAGTTTTGGCAAACAAATTAAGCCTGTTAACTAGTCTGATAAAAAGAGACTTGGGACAGTATGCTGTATATTATAATTATAGACATGTTTAGAAATTTATGAAATTTTTAAAAAATATTTTTCCAATCAGTACATTTTACATTATACAAAGGAATAACATTTTCAATTAAAATTTCGACCATGTGTCCGATAGCACAGTTACAGATTTAATATGGAGGTTTCATTATTAACATTTTGACTGAAATAATAAAAGAACATGAACCCAAAACCATTTAAACTGGAACAGCTTCTAAATCTCATCTTTCAAAGAACTGTTGGGTTTCTTGACTTCCAGCTGACAGAAAGGAAGTGGGTAAAATAAACATCCTCAAACAGTGACTGGCATTTATTTAATTCAGAACGCCAAAGCAGCCACAGTGAATTTCCCTACACAACTTCAGAAGGACTTAGAACTGCTCAAGTTTTAAGATTTAAGCATATCTCCAGGCAAGGAAGTCATTATTTCTAGAATAACAGAAATTAATTTTCAAGCTAAAAAAATTCAGAAACTGAACTTTTACATAGTTGGTATGGAATTGATATTGCCATACTCGATTTACTTGAAACTGTGGCAAAGATGAAGTTAAATGGAGCAACATAAAGTTCAGGAAAAGAGAGTTAAAATACAATTTTATACAGTTCACTAACAACAGCTGAAGAAAGAATGTACAGTACTCAGTATTTGTGTAACCTACTAAAGTGTCCTAATTTCATTATATACCTGGATTATAAGGGCTCTCAGAGGCACAGGGTCTAGTACAGACATGTCCTGACTGCTACCTTGTATTGCAACTGCAGAAATATAAACCAAAAACAAAATAAGTTTAAAACTAATTTGGCAGGCAGAATTAATACAATCGAAGTTGTTGTGCTATTTTGTCTATCCATATACTAGTTATATGTTCTTCCTGTCACGCAAGATAACTCACTACTGAGTGATTCCTTATGCTGCTTGGTTTAGATGACTTGTTTACTTGCACCTTGTATACAATGATGTATACAGGAATGCAAATGATATCTGCTCAAATTTTAAGAGAATTCCTCAAAGCTGAGGTCTTTCAGTACCAAAGACTGAAATACATTGTCCATGCGCTTTAATCAAACTGAATTTTAAAGGATTCATTTTTTATTTAATGCCTGATCTTTGGGACAACACATAAGTGGTTTCAGACTTGTCCTTGCTCAGCAGGGATGATTTGTGGATTTTAGGGTACCACGAGGCAAATGGAACAATGCGTGAATGCTTGTGTATAATTTTGGACCTAAAGTTTCTCTGTAGCTATTTTTCACTGCATGGAAGTGCAACTGATGACCTTTGTAGTCTGACAATTAATGAAAAACAGAATGCAGTCATCAAGGCTAGAACCCATATGATGAATTTTTACCAGATTGCACTTAGTTTTGATCATTAAAAAGCTTAAAAAGATTATTTTTTTGACACTAGTTTATGATCTGCAGTATTTTTGTACTTACACAAACCACTTTTACTTCTTTGGTGATGAAGAAAGTGAGATATTTATTTGATCTTCATCAAAAAATGGTGAGACATATTTTGAAGATCATGCTCAGGTATTAGATTAGCAGCAGACTTTGAGGTGTTACTTGATATCAGAAGCCAGTTTTGAAGTTGTGAAAAAAAGATGGTAGAATACGTATGTGTATGCCCAATTAGTGTAACATGTATTCAACTTTAAAACATTCCTTTGAATCTTTTTCTCAGCCAATTTACACAAAATCCTATGTTATAAAACAAGAATACTGTGGCAGAAACACACACCCTTAAATTCAGTGTTTGAGCTAAAAGTGACAATGAACTTTGAAAGGACAAAAACTTTGTCTCACACCAACTTCTGGGACCACAATAAACTTTGACTCTGTTCAGAAGAGAGGATCTGTAGGATGTCCTGTGATTCACTAGCCACAGGCTACTATGTTTCTTCCCTTGTTCATCTTTCATTTTTAAAACATCTTCACCCTGGCTGTGTTTCAGAAAGCAGAGGAATGAACAAGCCATTGGGTTATAAAATGTAGGGTATGCCCAGCTCCTGCCCTGGAGGGACGTCTGCTGAGGTAAGGAGGTTGCTCAATCTCCCAGCAGGACCCCCCTGGAAAGGCAACCACTTTTCAGTTATGGCGAGAAGACAGACCCAGAATCCTCAGGGAGACCCTGTGCAGATCCTTTGTAACCCATTGGCCTTTACCCTCTGACACCCACCCCCTGTATCCCTATAAAGCCAGCCCCCTGTCCCTGCGGGGGCAGAGAGATGCCCGTCCCTGGCTCCCCTTTGCCGGAGTATGGACTAATAAAGCTACTTTGTGTGGAACAGCCACACGGGCCTCTCGTCTCTCCCTGGTCTGGCCTGGAGGCTGCCCTGCAGAGCTGAGCTGGAATCACGAGCTGACAATCACTAAAGAGCTGACAGCCTCTGCACGGGCCCTCCTGCCAGCTGCTGAGGGAAGACACCGGGCCTCAGGAAGACGATCTCTTTTGGGACCATCTCTCCGGACTGGTCACAGCTTCCTCGGTCAGAGCTACTGACCCCTAACCAGCTGCCATAGTAAAAAACACTGTCTCAGAGAAAATACAGATTTCCAGGGTTTTTTGTAGGCATTAATTGGCTCCTGCATAATCTTTCAGCAGACTCTGTTTTTGCTGAATAGAATATTTTGTTAAAAGGTGAGGTTTTTGAGTGGTACGATAATGAGTCAATTCTACTGTAAAATAATCTCCCAGCTAAACTACAGACACAGATTAAGTTTTCCTTCTGCAACTGTCAGTTTCACAGACTGTTCTGATTTCTCTTCTTTGCTCTGGATGATTTCCTTTCGCAATGTTTTAAATGAAAGTTCAGGCTCTTTCCTCACTGGAGTACAGCATCTGTCCTCTTCACGGGTTCATACCTTGTTCATTCCTCCATCCTCTTACAGATCTAATGTTATATCTCGAAGGGGCAATTTACTGTGATTTTTGAGAGATCATTACATATTTCATTAGGAAATTCGATACAGAACCTATATGATCTAGGTGTGATCCCCACAGAGATGCAAATGCACCAGTATTATTAAAATATGATAAATGATGGCTAGTCAGATGGTAGTTAATGATGGTTAATTGGTTTTTAAATGTATGGGTCTCTCTTCCAGTCCAAATTGATATGATTTTTGCCTTTGTACCAGCTGTTGGCTCTACAACTTCTTTCTAGATTGAAGATGTCTGTCACTAGAGGTGCCTCATAACCTTGAGTTAGCTGGATCTTGGGCTGACTCGTACTTTCACATATGGTAGCACTGAGAGGGATTCTCCAAATTTTTAATTCATTCTTCTTGTACATTTGGTCACAATGAAAACTGAATTTACAATATTTGTGTTTCCCTTTATGAGACAATCCTTCCACCTCCTGGGTTTACTTTACAGGTCATGAGAGTCCTTTGGATTGGCAGCAGCGTGAGCTAAACAAACACTGCTTCCTTGTATCTTCCGAGTGGGAATTTCAACAGTGCACTTGGCTATTCTCCTTCTGCACCAATAGCATCCATATGGTGACTTTTTTTTCTGCTCTATTTAATATTTTCTTTATTCTGGGATCTTTTCCAATTTGGCGATGTAAGAGGTGGACTTCTTTTGTCTGGAGCCGGGGCAAATACACTGTTAGAAAACACAGGAATTTTAAGAAAGGACAGTGTGGACCTTGAAAGAAGAAAAGAAGTCTGAGGAATCAGGAATGTAACATAGAAAAAACAGTAGAATGAACACATACTGCTGCACATGACAAATAACAGAAAGGAAAACTGCTTAGTCAGAATCAATCAGCAATGTGAGATATAAAATAATTGCACAGAAGGCTCAGACACATGTTCAAATTCCCACTGCTCAAAAAGTTTTTGAGCATGCAATGAACCAGTGTAATTGTGTTCTTAGCCTATGGCAACAAAACATCCAGTAACTTTGCTTAACTTTCATTGCATGATCTCTCAAATTGCATTATTTTGTTTTTGCTGTGTGCTTACACATTAAAAAGGGATTAAAGCTGTCACACTTTTGTCTGTAAATCTATGAGAATAGATTTTGTTTTCTGATATGTTAAGTAGGGGTATATTTTTATTAACGTTAGTATGCTGCTTTAACTTGCCTGAGAGTATTGCCCAAATGCTCCTTGAACTCTGTCAGGCTTGGTGCTGTGACCACTTCCCTGGGGAGCCTGTTCCAGTGCTCAGCCACCCTCTGGGTGAAGAACTTTATCCTGGCATCCAACCTAAACCTCCCCTGACTCAGCTTCAGGCCTTTTCCTTGGGTCCTGTCACTGGTCACCAGAGAAGAGGTCAGGATCTACCCCTCTTCTTCCACTTGCAAGGATGTTCAGACCACAATGAGGTCTCCCCTCAGTCTCCTCCAGGCTGAACAGACCAAGTGACCTCAGCTGTTCCTCATATGGCTTCCCCTCAAGTCCCTTCACCATCTCTGTGGCCCTCCTCTCTACTAGTTTTACATCCTTTAAAGAATAACGCAGAGCTTTAAAAATTGAGACCTAAGAGGAAATGTGATCATTAAAACAAACCTCTGGTAAAATGATATAACTTTAATAGTTAAGGTAATTCCAGTCACATTAGGCTTCTCCTGAAAAATAATCATTCTCTCAATGTGTTTATCTAATTTCTGTACCAGAAGCTGGAGCAGTACGATATCTTAGTAGGTCTAAATAATGACTTACATATAAGGAGACAACACCTTCTAGTGGAAACTATTGGTCAGGGAGCTTTGTAAAATTCATCACAAACTAAAACATGACTCAGTATTACTGGAGAGATGTGAAATGTACTTTGGAATTGCAGAGGAGAAAAATACCAGTCATGCTATTTGCTCTCTTATGAACATAAGGTATTCTTTTTGCCCACTTTAATTTTTTAAGCAATTTCTGTTGATTATTATAACATCTTTCATTTTATGTGGGTAAAAAACAGGCACAGTCATGGTTGACAAAAACCAAACAAACCCACAAACAAATGCTTTAAGGCAGTGGAATCCACTTTCAGCCCAATCAAATTACAAATCACACTATTGCCTTCCACTTAAGTTTTGTCTTCGTCTACTTCTACCTTTTTTATTCTTAAACCAGAATAAAGTTGAAATAACTTGACTATATTATCTCTTCTCCCTGCTCCATTTGCATTTCTCCATTCTCCTTTTCCAATTGCTTATGAATACAAACACAGCTGTATATCTTCATCAAACTTCAAGTAACTCCACAATTAAGATAAACTTAATGGAGAAATGTAATTGAAATAAGACAATGAAGCAGAGATTGTGGGAAGTTACACTGAAGTCACACTGCAACATTTCAGCTCTAGCAACTTGCATGGGAAGCTGAAATTTTGAGCAGGAATCTCTACCTGGTG
Organism: Corvus cornix cornix; assembly: GCF_000738735.6. Taxonomy (NCBI): domain Eukaryota; kingdom Metazoa; phylum Chordata; class Aves; order Passeriformes; family Corvidae; genus Corvus; species Corvus cornix. Next base: position 8,309,228 of record NC_047057.1, on the reverse strand, counting down.
ATAGATCAGAACTCTAGAGGAAACCTCCACACAAAATTGGGTGATTGGAATGTATGGTAAATCTGAAGTCTCTAGGAGGTGATGGACTTGTGACACAGGATCAGTTACATATAGGCAGCAGATTTGTCATGGTTTAAATTTGACAAAGTATAGCAAATGTCATATTAGTCAATGTTGGCAAATGTAAATGGGACATTGTCAGCCTGACAACAAATTCATTATGTCAGACACTCCAAAAACATTTTGTTGATTATATTAAAAATTAAATACTGTCTTCCAGATCAATCTGACCCAAAGCCTTTTTTTATTTTCTAAGATAAGAAAAACCAAGAAGACTGTTTTCCTACTACATACAAATTTTATTTCATGAAGTATTTAGGATTGGGTTAATCTTCAAAATATAATTTAAAAATTCCAGTTTGTTTTCCTTGAACTTAAGAAGCAAATTTATTTAACCACAGTCGAACAATAGTCTCCTCTGTAATAGTAAAAACTGATCTAGAATTAATCTTTTACAGTAACTCCCATGAAAGTAAAATTTGCTCCATATGGGTATTTACATAACAATGGCCAATATGCAATACTAATTTCCAGAATGCAGAATGTGCTACAATCTAACAGAAAGAAGGAAAAAAAGTTACAAAAAAGTTAAAAAGATGAATGATCTTTTCTGTACCACAGCAAGTTTTACATATATATATATATATATATATATATATATATAAAAATATTTAAAATAAATAACTACAAAGTCATCTAAGATATGAAGCCTACAGGATGGGAAATTCTCACCACGTATTTAAACATTTTGGGGAAAACTGGGGGGGGTTTCTTTTTTTTTATGTGAGATTCTTTTTTCCTTCCAGCATTTGATTTAAAATCTGCTCTTGAATTTAAGGTTCTTTTTAAATGCATGCTGAAATAATTAGATGCACCATGAAGCAGCTTAAGCTAATTGAAGTGGCCACAAAAACTGTCATTGCAAATTGAGCCATCTGGATGAACAGATAAAAGCTTTGGAGACATTCAAAAGCCAGGTGGCATTCAGTTACATTCCATTTCTTCTTCACAGTATGGTTAGAAAACTGGGAAAAAGAAAAGTAAAATTCTTTAGGCCACTGAGCTAAAATCTAGTGTCAGCAAGATATTTCTAAATAAAACAGAATAAGTAACCTACAGTATTAGGGAAAGTTAATGTGAAGCTATGTGGTAATAAAAATTATAAACTCGAGTATATAAACCAAATGAGCAACAGCTACTCACAGTACAAAACAGGATCAGGCCTAACTGTAAGATAAATCATTATCTTTATAGAGTAATCATATATTTGATTTAAGGTACTTGACTGGATATAGAATACTACCTGAAGTTTCTACTCAGTCATGCTGTTTGAAAAGAACTGGACAAATCCCCTAAGTGCTAATTTTGAAAAACTGTGATCACCCCTTTTTTAATTTCACATCTGTGAGGATTATGCATGCTCAAAGGTTCTGAAAAATCAGATTGGACTGCTTCTGAAGCCCAGTTCATGAAAGACTCTTCTGTATCATACATCATGGCTATTCAAATGGCCAGGGATTTTTCATTCCTGGATTATTGGATCATATGGTTTTTGTTGGTTTTATTTTTTCCCCCTTAAAGCATGACTATTTACTGTAAACTGATATACGTTTTTAGTACAGTTGAGTTTTCAGCCAGAAGCTCTAAATGATACTGTAAAATAAATATCAAAATTGGGTACAATTGCTCAAACCTCCTGTTACATGAAAATGAGCTTTTATTAAATGGGAGGTACTTGGACAGAATGTCATCTTTATAAAACTTGTCTTTTTCATACATTTACAACTTGATTGCACTTAAGAGGATTTTTAGCAAAGCTCAAAGAAATGGTGCAATGTTTTTAAAGAATTTCTTCTTAAGATATTTTGCATAATATAAAAAAATTTTAAAAAACCCAGACAAACCCCACATATGAGCTTTCCTTTTCAGTTTAACAGAGGTTGAAATTTGTCAGCCTTTAAGAAAAAAAAATCTAAAAACTCAAGTAGGTCTAAAAATAATAAATAATAACCACAGGAATTACTTGGTAAATCTCAAAAAATAAATGTTCAGCTCTGATATGCTTGTGGATAATATTTAAGCTCACCTGGAAGACGTCCCTGTTGAGAAATGCCGATGTTTTCACAGCTGCTCTTTTTACTCAAAGATAAATAGTTCTTTTATTGTCACTTACATGTATTGGAATAGCTTTACATTTTAGACACATTTGGATGGTTTCACTTGTGCTACTCCACGTGGTTTTTTTCTAAGAACTTTTTTGATGTGTGGAATTTCCTTCCAAGTCACCTGGGTATTCTGGTCATTACAGTGTCAAGGGCTGTGTGAGTACCTACGGACTGGGAGAGACATAGCATTTGACACTACAGAACCATCAAAGTTAAGTACCCAAACCCCTAGAAATCCAACAGGAGAGAAGCATTCTCTCAGGTATCCATGCTCTTTCCCTGATAGGTCATAGATCTCTTCTAGGAAATGTCTTACTAGTTAACCTCTCAGGAAAATGTCAACTCTATATGGAGATCTATGACAGAGTAAAATGGGCTTTCAGATTTAGTATTTGATGTCTTCACTGGGCTAGTCCTGCAGGTCTGGTCAGCTTCAACACCGTAGTTTTTTCAAGTCTGTGATCAGCAATGATCTAGGATATCTTAAATATCTAATTTTCTAGTGTGCAAACTTTCACACAATAGGTCATGTAATGGGGCAGGAAACTGATGCCGGATCATATAGTGGATAAAAAGGCTTAGTTCTAGGTTGCAAAAGGGGCAGGCACATCTTAGAGGGCTGCTTCTGAGCATAAAAGGATGCTAGGCCTTTTATATCTGTATGTACATGTAATTCCCAGCTCTAGGAGGACAGATCAAAGCGCACCCTTTGCTTCAGGACCCTAGTGAGAAAGTGTATCCAGAAAGATGCCATGAATGCCATGGTGTTCTGCTCTACGCATGAGACATAGCCTGAGGCACCACAGAGGCAGAAGCTGTTTTAAGAGTTTGGACTAAGGTATGGTACCTCTGTACCTCTAAACAACCAAAGGTTCCCTGGTGCTAAGTTGAGAAATAAACCCTAATGGAAAAAGCGATGAAAAACAAGCAAAGCTCTGTCTGAGGCTATGGAGTGCTGCTAGAGGGTATTCTTGCTCACTGCAAACATTTCCAGCTGAGATAATTCTATATCACAGGCATAAGTCATAGGGCAGTAAGGAAAAACCAGTGCAAAATAGAAGTTATCTAAGTGTGGCTGCATCTGTCAAGTTGCTCTCATTGCACAGGTCTGAAAGGCTTCTATGAGGCAGCTAAAACTGCACCTATTAAACCAAGGTCTGCTGTCCTTATTCAGGTGCACATTCTTGTTTCCAAAGCCCAGCTGGAATAGACAGGTAAAATTATGCTTCACAATTCATAAAATGTTAGAAGGAAAATGAGATCATTATTGTCATCTTGGTCTTCATGTAAAGATGGCCATTTGCACCTTCCTTATAGTGCAACATTCAGGATTAGTTGCGGATTTTTTGGTCTGGTTTGGATTTTTTGTTTGTTTGCTTGTTTTTCAAAATCATCATCTTTTAATTTCTTGTTATTAATATAGACAGCAAGTGCCTGTGAAAGTTATATGTTGAACAAACATTATAATTTTTACAGTTACATATTTCAAATAACTTGTTCATTTTAGGGAGCTCTAACATGATTGTAGCATGACCAATGAAATAAGCATAAGAGCATGTTATTAGACAGAATTCTGTATTTAAGGGCAGAAGTTATGTTTCAAAATTAGAGCAGTGTTGGTACCTGACAACTTACATAGATACTTAATCTCTGATGTATGAAATGGGCATTAATTTCTGATTGTATAGCAATTGTAAAGTAATTCTTTAGCAGTAAATTTTGGATGAGACAGATAGAGTTGCTTCATTCTTCTGGGTTAAATTTTCCTACAAATTAGGGTTTTTTGGAAGCCCTCTACTTGAATGACCTCAAACTCATTAGTAGGATTGCCATCCTAAGTAAAATGGACTGGATTTTGACCAACAGGAGGTAAAAGGCCTTTTTTCTTTGCTTATGGTTGATAGGTATAATTCATTTTTAAATACAAACAAAAAACCCCCAGTAAAGGTTGTGATAAGATTTGAATAAAAATAGACTAAAATTTTCAAAAATAACCATGAAACCTGTCTTGAGTAAAGAAAGACACTTGTGTTCATCTTAAGGGTTACTAGTTTAGATTGTGCTGGAAACAGAATGTGGAGGGCAACTGACTCATGATTTTTACATGGCCAAAGAGAAGCAAGGTTAATTCACTCAAAATGACCAAAACCCAGAAAAAGTGCCTATCCTCCCAATATGCTGAAAACAACAATTTCATTCATTTCAGCTATGAAATATTCACTCCCTAATCCAATTGTTCCATCTGAAGCGTTGGGGCAAAAGATGGAGGAAATGGGAGAGCAGTGTTCCTCACCATAAACAGAAAATGCTGGAAGCTTTAATGTTCCACCTTTGTATGAAGAAAAATAATACATTGGGATGGTCTGTGGTCTCTGTACGAAATATAAAAGACAAAAGTTAAAAAAAAATAAGAATAACTTTTTTTTTCCCATTAAAAAAACCACATTCCTAATTGTGTTACTAAATACATGACTGATTGAAATATTTTGACATTTCACATATGACACATTTGTGAACATTCTACTAATTCCCAGTAGAGTCAGCAGCTGTTCCTTAAACAGTATTTCCGTTTTTAAACTTACTTCAAATGTTTTTCTTCTTTTCTTTCACCAACTCTAATAATTTCTTCTATTCCTAGCAAGTATTTCTAACAATGAATCAATTTTACAAACTGCTCCATGTGTTCACATATCCTAAGGTCAGAGAAAGCCTTGTGATAGTCTGGTTTGGTCTGTGGGGTAGGAGATGTTATCTGAATTCTACCAGAAAATTCATGTTCAAAATTAGTGATTTCCATAAAAAATAGCTGCATTTGGTTTAAACATCTGTCCTGACTCTGAATGTACCACAACTCCTTCTAGCTTGGCTCTTAAGCATTCTTACTGCTGGCATTCATGCCCTTGTTTGCATCTGAATTTATCCCATTTCATCTCAGTACTGAATGTTACTATAATTTGCAGTGTGTGGTCGAGAGCTCTTCATTAGCTGAATTCTGTCTCCCAATAAAGAGCCCCTGAACTGTGTTGAAACTGTCTTTGCTTTCTTTTGGTTAAACTAAACAGATTGATTCATCCTTGTTAGTGAGTTTATTGAAACAAGAGTACTTGCAGTTAATAATAACATTTAAAAAGGACAGACCCCCATCTTCACTGGTGCCCTGGGAGACAGGGGGTCTGCTAAGAGGTATTAGCTGGGGAGAGGCAGAGTGGAAGAAGCTGGGCAATGCAGCCTCCTTCAAGCCTTTGATAGATTTTTGTCTTGTATAAACAGTATTAAGAAGTACACAAATACTCTCTTGTTTCTGAGGAGCTTGAAATCCTTTGTAATTCACAGTGTATTGAATCTCACATCTTGCCTGGAAGGTAGACAAGCATTATCCCTGTTTTAGACAGGGGGAAATGGAGGCAAAGGGAATTTATATGATTTGCCTCAGGAGCAGATTATCCTCCTGCCTTATTCACCAGCCTGAGCTTCAGCTTTTCAATAGATAAAAACGTTTATATTTGAGTGGGATCTGCAAGGGGATAAACATCAGGAAATTTCCTTCTAGTGCTACCTGTGGATCTGTCAGTCCCCAGAGATGAATATATGTAATATGCATGACAATTTTCCTCCATCTTGCATAACTTCAAATTTCCTTTCTATTCAAAGAGGGCCTGATTCAAAGCCTGTTAAAGAATGAAATTATTCTTACCAGCTTTCAATTATGTATAAATGTATCTTCCATTTTAAAATGTGATGCACACACTAATGGATCACTATTATTTCACAGAGATGCATTTTTTAAAAATTATTCTGGGCTTGTCTACAGCTTCATGTAGGCAGAATGATTATCAAGTTATACATTTAAAATCCAAGTCAACAAGAAGAAAAGCCAGTGATGATTTAAAGTAAGCTCATAACCTTTCTTTTCTCCATGCAGTTTGCTGCTGGTGTGTTATCTGCTTTAAAAATCAAAGCAAAAGAGAAATTAGCAAATTCACAGATCCCCATTTAAATCAAGAAAAACATGAACTTTTGCTCCAAACCTGTTGCTGTTAAATTCAGTTTTGTGCTAGAGAAGAGCCACTGGATGGCAGCCTTGCTCCTTATAAATTAGAGGATGCAGCCTCTGCTGAACAAGCTTTGTTACAAACCTGCAGCCCAAGTATGTCCCTGGCCTGTGCCCTTGGTAACCGAGGTGCCTTTGCCTGATGGTTCAGAGGCACGGAGACTCTTCACATGCAGGTGCATTTAATCTTTTCAAGATGTAACAAAGCCCTGTAAAGCTACACTCTGTTGTGTAAAACACAATACGTCCGCTGATCTTTCATGTTTATTCAGCTTTTTTGGGGGAAGAAGGGGGTGCCACAACAAAAGAGAGGTAGAGTCAAAAGTATCCAGCTTGCATGTTTAAGCAATAAGGAGATTGCTCCGTTGTCTACCGTAAACCCCGCCAGTGTGCAATTTCCTTTTTCCTGTTCTCCAAATTAGTTGGTAGGACCCAGTTCCCCCAGGTGGGAATAAGTTCTCCAGACTTCTTGGAAAAAGCTGACTAAAAGCTCCCTGTACAATTCCACTTTCTCCTCGAAACAACTGGGGAGCTTTGCCAAAATGCCACATATCCTATTGCTGTCTTTCCCACAAACCTGCTGATGTCAATGTGGAAATTTACCTTACTAAGTTTGATATTGAATCTTTGTACCAGAAAGATATGTTTTGAAACCAAGATAATCTACTCCTTCTACAATAGTAAGATTTGTTCATGCTTCTGTGAGATTACTTTCTCCAGATGGATAAATGGAGGCAAAGCGTAGGTCAGAGCAGGCAGATTAACATATCACAAATGCAAATCGTTGTAGGATCCAGGTGCCTCAGTAATAAATGTGATCTTGGTACAGTTCTCAGCATGTCAGTGAGATTATAGATGAAGAAATCTCATCTCTACTGCCTTGGACACATGGTGTATTCAGTTACCCCTCCCTGGTTGCTTTCCCCTGCTGAAGGCCAAGATATCCCTCCTTCCAGCTGGCACAGAAGCTTTCCCTGTTGTGTCTGTCACCCTGTAAGTAGCAATATTATCACTCTGTGATTTACCATGCTCCCGTCTGCTGGCCTTTCGGTGTTTGGCACTTCAGTCCCAAGGAAGCAGAGCCTGTTCCTAAATCTTCTCATATCTCTGAACTACTACAGCAAATACAAAATCCATGGTCAGTAAAGGTTTCTGCATGTTCCTGTGTCACCTCACTTTGCTATTTAGAACTTAACAGAACTTTTTCACAACAGAGCAAGGACACTGCTTAGTCAGTGAGGATTAGTAAGGAGACTGCTGCCCTGTCTCCCCATTCATTTCCCACCGAAGGAACAAGTAATCTGCTTGTGAATGAGCTCTTGACCCACCTTTGTTTCCATGTGGCATGCAATGGAAATTCATTAGGTGTTTTGGTACTGGCGGTAATTCCAGAGCTGATAACCACATAACAAGGCCAGTACATACAGAAAGGCAAGCTCATGAAAAATCCCAAGCAAAACTGTTCCTGCTTGCTTCTGAACCTCTGAAAAAGCCTTGCTCCAAAATCATTGCTCTCTGCTGCTCCCAGTAAAGGAGAATCTGCATCAAAGAATGAACTGACATGCAGGTATCCGTGTCTTAGTCTAGGTAAGAAAATACTTCATGCATACTTGTTCCACTTTATGGCAACCCCCTGCCATAGAAGCATCATTCTTAGCAAAATACTATTTCCACAAAATCATGTGTGTGTGCTACACAAGCATGTTCCTCCTTCATTTAAGTCTGTAAAATGAAATGTCTGTTACTGGGAAAGAGACACTGCAATTTTAAAAACATTCAGTATCTGTATCTCATTGTTCTCATATGGGGCAAAGGCCTGAGACAATGTAAGGAATTCACACCATTTCACCTGAACTATGCAGATGAGGTGCTTGAGGCGGTGAACTGGTGACCAGGAACTCTGCTGAGTGGAGAAGAGTGCCTAGGGTATCATTTAGTCCCCTAAATTAGATGTCTAAAGCCACAGCATGAAGACTATTTCCTTTTTCACGTATTTTATGAAGACATCAAGATCTGAATGTTTCTATCCAAATCATACTGCATATTTCTGTGATACTTACTAATTTTCTGTTCCTGTGCATTTGTTTTGCACATGATACAGTGTTGTACTGTGCTGCAGATGTAACATGTTCAAAACTTCAAGCCTGACCAGGTGGTTGCCTCTCAAGAGCTTTGGATTTGCCTGTAGAATATGCAGTTATCACTTCTGATCCTCCGGAGGGAGCCTCAGCAGAAAACGCAATCAGATGAATATAAAATCCTCCACAAGTTACTACAACACTTCAGCACAGCTGAGACTGAGAGCAAACAATCCTCTCTCACTTTATCAATGCAGTCTGAACACAAGCCACCCTGGAGCCTAACTCTGCATTAGTGAGTACAAAAATACACTTCTTAAAGAGCAGTTACCACATCTGAAATACAACCCCAGACAAGCAACAACCATTCACTGAGACACGTCCTAAGCACAAACCAACTTCTTTCCAAGTATTCAGCACACCACAAAGTAAGGTGCACAAGAAGTGCTAAAGGAAATCTGAGCCACTGTCACTGTTTTAGGCTCATGCCTGTCGTGCCTGGTGAAAGAGGTCCACACCCTCAGTGACTTTGCTGATAGACTTCATCTGAAGAGGCAAATCTATCATCCCCCCCACACTCTGCCTAAGGCTAAAAAACCCCATCAGATCGTATGTTCCACTGCTTGTGTTAAACCTTCTATTTATAAATGATAGGTGATAAACTCTTTCGGAAATAACAAAAAAAACTCTCTTTCCACCTTTAATACCCTAGATTACTGTAGACATCAGCTGGGCCAAGCTAAAGAAGAATGGAAGGTTTGGCAAGAGATTTTACATATTTACAAAGATAGAACAAATGCTCTTTAAGTCATCAGTAACATACTCCTTCATGGCAGTGATGATGACTATAAAGCGTACATAACTGAGTAAACCAAATATTTATAACATAGATTTTATTAGTAGTATTTATGACCTTTGGTCTTGTTTTTCTTATCACATAATAAAATGTGTTTACAATACAATGACTATCCAGAATATAAAAATTTCAATTTTTAGAAATGCTACTTACTCAAATTTTGAGCCAGTTCTGTAGCGCCTGGGATCTGTGAAGGCAACTAACCACTTGCATCAAGGTTCAGCCCTTAGCTTTCATTTATTTTTTCATAAATCAGGCCTCTCAATCTGGACTACTGGAGTGGTCACCAGTTCCAGATCAGATCTCAAGCCTTAATTTCTCTTGAGTGGGGTGAACCATCAATTATACTGCTGACATTTTCTTAAATCATTTGTTTTTCCCTTTTCTTTAATTTTTCTTTCTTTTTCCTTTCCTTTTCCTTTTCTTTCTCCTTTCCTTTTCCTTTTCTTTCCTTTTTTGTTTTACGTGTCTTCAAATGTAATGATAATTTACAAAGAATGTTCAAAGCCTTGTTTTCCACAACAGAATAGGAGTTAAATAATTAGAAACAACACCACATACAGCAATGAAAGCAGTTAGTGTTTCTCTTAAGATTTCTGAGTCACATTTCAGGAATTTATTTTTAAAATGTTTTTTCTTCTTTTACTTTTTCTGATCTTCTATTTCCTTGATTTTTCACTGATTCTTTCTCACGCACTTAAGAAAACCAGTGCCGAGAGTGTAAGATGTCATTAATATGCCATTGTTTTGGGCACAGGCATGCACCTCCTCTCTCTATGTGGTAGAATTTGAGATTGTTTATACTGTCTAGCTAGGTGAAAAAAATTACCTAATTTATTGTTATAGTAAGGGAAAGGCAGTTACTATACTTATCCTGTAACAAAATGTGGAAGTGAATAAATATTCTGAAACAGAAAACACCTTCTTGCACATCTCTCTTGAGTCCTGTCAATGCAAAGCCAAGACCCTCATCAGCTCAGCTCTCTCCCTTACAGGGATCTGGTGGCCGATTTGTCCCACTTCAGCTCTCTTCTGGTCTGAGGTTGGATGTATTCCTCCACCTGATGCTGTATTTTCATTTGTGGCTATTTAGAACTGCTTAACAGCAGAACTTCTTAACAACAGACATGGTGCAAATCCCATACATGAGATACAGCAGTATCTTTCTGATTCTTATGTCCTGGATCTGCTCCCTCTTCTCCAACAGTGTCCCTGTCAGTGATTCCTCATATCCCAATTGATCTGAGATGTGGGTTATCTGCTCATCTTCCTTTCAAAGAGCAGTAATTCTGAAGGGATGTGGGTTTTCTTATTATATGTGAGAAAGGATATTCACTGTTCCTCCTTTTAGCCAATTTTTACTGTGAAAAACCAGATGCAGATTTACCAAAGGCTAAATCTGACAACATCAAAGACTGCTCAATGGCTGTGCTGCTAACTGAGGCTATCTGAAAACTGCTGTGCATCTGTATAATGTTCTTAACATATTACCTCTATGAACCCAAAAAGTAGTAATATTTACAATGTTCAATTAACCTAGTAACTTTAGTATTCATTAATCTTCACAAGTTGTTCAGAGTCTGCTGCATTGAGAATGAGAAATAGCAGTAGTAAAATGATCAAAGAAGGCTATATTATTTGTTCCAGGTTCTTCTTCCTCTGACAATTCCCTTCAGTGGTTGCATTGTCTTTTGTGGAAACAATCCTCTGTTGAAGGTAGCTGAGGACATCATGGGGGGAAGGATAATTTATAAAGAGAAATGGTGGAGGAAAACACCGAGAAAAACCTTCTTTTGGATCATAACCAAAGCTGAATCATATAAACAGAAAGAAAGACAAGAGAGAATAAAACACAACTGACAAAGATCAAGCAACTCATGTGGATGAAAGTCATCACTTTGTGGGAAATGGAAAGCAGAAGGAAGTGACCATCAAGTATTCCCTTTATAATGGGCTGACATCACTCAGTTCTCTGCCAGACAAGGGTATCAAATTGTTTGTGTTCCCATTTTAGGGCAGTGGGGAAAGTCATACCTGGCTGTAAATTTTACTACCATTATGTTTTTGTTCTCTGGAGACTCTAGTCTGACAGCAGGAAGACAAATATTGATACATTAATGAATTAATATTCTACTGGGTGGTGACCTTTGTGAATACTCTCGTTCTACCCTAATAAATAGTAATTCAGAAAATTGTTGTCATTTAGTCTGCTTCTGATAAACAAAAGGGAAAAAAACCAGGCTTGCTTCCTGAGTCACTGGATTATCAAGAGCAGTAGGAGACTAGTGTATTGGGAAAGGAACAAATAGCTTTATGAGGATTTGGGAATCTCCGAGACCTCATCACCATCAGTGACCTTCAAGACCTTCCTATGAGAAAATCCAGCTGGACACCTGCTTCTCCCATTCTGTGGTTTGCAAATCTTTACCTATTATAATTGTCTGAGCATATTATGTTCTCCAAAGAAAACTAAACTCCCTTATGTGAAAACTAAGCCATATGGAAAAATCATATTTCCCAGATAGTGGATCAAATATATTTCATATGTTTGAAAGACACTGTGTAGTTTAAAAAGAACTGGCTTGAGCTCATACCACATATAATTTTTGCTATGGAACAAGATATGTTTTAAAATGAGTGAGAATATGAATAAAAGGCTATATTTATACCAAAAAAAAAAGTAGTTAGTTTCATATCAAACAGAAATTGTGGTAAGGAATTTAGGTTATTTTGTAGATGATTAGGTTATTTTGTGAATGATTCTGGGGTAGTGCAAACACGAAGCATGTGGAAATACATATTGCAAGCCCATTTACTAAGGAAGAGTGAACAGTTTTGTGGTTTCAGGCTTGGAAAAGCTGGGTTCATTTTCTGATTGAGGCACTCAGGCACTGTTATCCATCCACTTGGTTATCCTTGGCCTGAGTTCTCAGGTGTAGAGCAGAGACAGCATTGTTTCCTACATGTGACACAAGGAAGAAAGAAATCTGCTACTGAAGGCATGACAAAATAGGGTATCTAAGTGCCTTTATAGATCAAGTCCCATTCTGATGATATGTCTGAAAAATTTGCTATGATTGTTTATCATCAATAAAAAATAATTTTTATTTGTCAAGATATGATAACTCTAAGCCCTAAACAGTTGGAGGAAAATAATGCTTACTAAGAAGATTTCTAGAAGAAATACAAGTTTTTTGAGAAGTGATTTTTCAGTTGATTACTCTTTCCCTACAAAGAGCTGTGCCATTTCTTGTAATATTAAAAGGAGCCCATGAAATGAAAGACCATTCATAAAAGAAGATTAAGAAAAACATACATGCTTTTTAATAAAATACTGAAGGCATTTTGGCTGTCTCTAATATAAATTTAAAAGGCTAAGGTTTGATAAGGATCTAATAAATAATCCTTCAATTTAGTTTAAAAAATTATTTGACTTTTTATGGAAGAGGTACTTTTAATCTACTAGTTATGAACAAACGCCAAGATAAATAATCACAGTGATTTCAAATATATACAGATGTCTTTCCTCTTTCAGTCATCTGTTATTCCATTCCAATCCCAAATTCTGGTTGTGGGCAATGTGCTAAATGTTCACATATATACACCGACAACCACTGCAACCTTCAGCCCCATCATGGAAAACACACAAGCTCATATGTAAAATAATGATTCCCTAAAGGTATTTTGGAAGTTACATAGGTAGGAAGAACAATGCCTATAATAAGCAACATAAAATAATCCCAATTTTACCTTTGATTTAAATCATGCTCCCAGAAACAAAGTTGCTACTTATACAGTTTTAATTTGATTATTCACTGAATTCAGTTGTTTGTAAGGAGCTGTTAGAGTGAATTAGGAAGACACTAGGCTGCACTGTGCATGTAGGATCAGGTTTATTTTTCTTTCTATTTATTCCTCAAATGGGTAATCTGAAACAAGACATAATCAGTACAATTTTTAAGGAAGACTTATCACAGCTGTCATCATAATTGGTTTCCCATCATGCTTATAAAAATAAAATGGATAATGATAGAAGAAGTATAATCCTGCTTTTTGCATTGTTCTACACAGTTTCAGCTGTGCAATTGGTTTTCTCACATTCGTCAGTGAAAATGTCTTTGACATTTCATAAAACAATGCTCAGCAATAGCTCGTTAGCTGTTGTGATAAAGCAATCATTAGACTAATCAATAGTATCTCAGTACTGTCTGGTGGTTCTTTCCAGCTGACTATTGTATTGACTTGCTCTTTCTTGCTTTAGCTTGTAATTACTGTTTTGGTACAGGTCATTTTCTTACTTGTGTGTTGTATGATTAAATATTGTAATTCATAAGTCTTTTTACAATCTTACAATATACATCAGTATATTAGTTATAGTTATAAAACTATATATTATATATACCATATTATATAATACATAAGTTCTATAACATATATATGTTACATATATTATATATATATGTAATTATATATTAGTTATAAAAGCTAGCACTGAATGCTACATAGGAGTTTAAAATATCTGTTATCCCTTAATATCTGATAGTTTAGCTATCTATTTACCTGCAAAACACTTCTCAATGTGGCGTATAGAGTGTACCTTAGGGTCATATATTTAAGAATCAGATTATTCAATTTGAAGAAGAACAGTTGTTAAACTACAGCAAACATTATTAATGCTAAAACAAGAATCAAATTATCATTTAACCTAAGCAGAATAACATAGAGAATATCAGACAGACAGAGTGCAATTAGCAAACTTCAGAAGAAATTAGATTTTGGAACTACTTGTGTGTGTGGTAGAAAACAATGCCAGAGTGAATCTTCTAATGTAATAATTTCAAGGAGGCAAACAGAGGATGACTTCAGGACTTCAAGTCTTCAAGGACTGTCCCAGTAAAACTAAAGGGTTGGCATTTTAAGAATTTATCAGATATCAAACAGTTGAAAGCCAGGAGGTTATTCTGGGGAATGATCAGTGTACTTGCTTTTTTTTGTTATAGTCTTACATGCACATTGACTTTCAACCAGTGTTTCAGACAGGTTGTTAGGCAAGACAGACTTCTGGTCTGATTCAGCACACGTGTTCATCATGCTCTTATGTTACGAAGATATAAATAAGGATTAATTCCTGTGCCCTAATAGAGAAGGATTACAATTTAGAATTCATAGAATTGTAGAATAATTTAGGTTGGAAAATGTCTTTTGTCAAGTCCAACTGTAAACCAAACCCTGCCAAGCCTACCACTAAACCATGTCCCTAATCACAACATCTACAAGTCTTTTAAATAACTCCAGGGATGATGACTCAACCACTTTGCTCTGAAGCCTTTTCTGAATCCTGACAACCCATTTGGTGAAGACGTTTTTACTAATACACAGCCTAAACCACCATTTATCTCATGAAACAGATAAAGACACACATACTTCATAAAAATAATACAGAAATTTACCATGTTTTCCAGCAAGATATTCAGTCCAGCATGAGGAAACCTTGGTTGACAGTACCTTCATAATAACCCACAAGCTAATTAATGTGTTGCAGATTTATTTCAGCTTCTCAAAGCTATAACATGATTATGGCTAACTCTAATTGAATGAGCAGCCCTGAACATATCCAAGAAACCTATATTTCCACTTTCCTCCAGAAAGAGAAGAGAAAACTGTCTTTGAAATCTTAAATCATAAGGCATCCTTATGACGAGCACAGGCCAAAGCTGCCCTGTGAGCAGGTTATCTCCTTACTACCCTTGAAGAAGTTTACACTTTCCTCTGAGGCACCTGGTTCTTCTTTTCTGAAACATGGAAGTGAATGACATACAGCAATTATTTAAGACCAGTATTGTACTTTTTATATTAATCCATTCTTATAAAGCATCATTTCCAGGAAGATGCTGAAAAAAGAAAGCCCATATTTGAAACAGTTGGCTTAAAATTCAGTCTGAGCTCTTTTTTATGATGTGAAAATATCCTTCTTGGTAATACTAGAAGCTTATGCTCCCTAGAGGTATTTACATGAAAAACTGACAGTTCTCCTTAGTTTTCTTCTCCAAGTCTATTTCATATATCAAGATCTTCTGCAGAGATCTGAGGGGTCATTGTGTGGTGTTGAAAGTGTTGTCAGACACCTTTCTGAGTGACCACAGACTGACACATAACTCCACAGTGAGAAAAGAAATGTAAACTTTTATGTGAATCAAATAGGGAGTTCAAATTAACATTTCTTGCTGTTACACCTAAAATTCAAATGCAAAATCAGGGCTAAAACATGTTTTATCTATAGCAGCTTGATGTTATTAGAAATGCAGCACTGCTTCTGCACCTCCTTCTATTAATTCACTTAAAGCAGGTTTTCCACACAGAGCCTGACGTTGAATGCCTCAAGCCATTGCTTTTAGTGACTCATGGCAGGAAATGCAAATCCTGTCTTGATCCCATTCCATTAAAGATAATGGTAGAATTTCCAAGAGCTACGATGGAAGCAGATTTCACTCATTTCCAAGAACTTTTCCTGGTTTTTAGCAGTTCATTATGCCTGTAATACTCAAATGAACTGGAAGAGCCCAGTGCACGTGCATGTACCACTTTATCCTTCTAATAGAAAATTGGGTCTTTAGAGGTTACCAGTAATTGTAACCACTTATTATATTTATTATGGAAATATTTCATATTTTCAATTCTTTTAGCATTGTAGTTCTAATACTATTTCGATGATTTGGATAAATCCTTTTGGAGATCTCTGGTGTTGGGGTAAGATTCTGGCTTGAAGGAGTGACAGAGGTAAAATATGGCAGGCTTCATTCAGGATCATCTACATGGTGGGAGTCATTGGAATAAAGCACTGGGGATGCAAGTTCTTGGCACTAGCAAATTAAGTTCCACTTTGGGAAGGTAGTTGAAGGGAGGAAATAGTAGTACACTGCCTTGCCTTGAGAAAATGAGTAAGTATTCCTCAACAGACCACATTACCTCTGTGATACGTGTGCTGGTTCTACTAGATAAATCTAACTGACCCAACTGGTCTAAGAGCTGAGGTTTAACAGTTATGCAGTCCATTTTATCGACTTGGTAAGCATTTCTTTTGTTAGTGGTATTTAACTGGCTTGCAAGGAACACAAAAATGTTCAATGCTTGTAATAGAAGCAACATTCATACTTGTGACAAAATAGAAAATAATGTTTTTAATTTTAAAAATAAAACAAAATAAAATATAGAAGACAGTGAGACTTGAATAGAGACTGCATTTTGTGTTCTTGTTTTGTATTAATTTTTTTTTTTCACTTTTTCCTCAATAAAAAAGCATCCAGATATTATGTTGTGGTATTCTTCATTTCCTTCCACAGACCACCTCTAACCTTTTAATGGTCCTAGAAAGATTTGTCCTGATTTATACAGACATTATTAGCAAACTATAATTTGTGATGGCACCATACCTGGAAGTATCCCTGGAGCTTTACTTAAGGTTTCAGCTTCTTCCAGGTGCAAGTGCTGCAAAAAAGGATTTAGTGTTAACAATAGTTCCAAATATTTGCGGAAATATTTTTCTGTCAGGCAACAGTATGTACAATTGCCATCATATTGTCAAAGTACAGTGAATGCCAAACAGGAGAATTTCTAGGAGACAAAGAAACATTATATGCCAAGTGTGCCTGTGATCCACTCTGTGTCCAAAGAAGATTTTTTCAGCTGCATTATGTCTGCTATTTTGACATGCAACTGTGGACTTAATTACAAGTAGTTTAAGTTTTTTACATTCAGCCATTTCTCCCCCTCCAGCTTGTGAAAATCACAGATACATATGTGAAACATTTATCATAGTTTGAAGCCCTGTTATATTCAATTGCTTTACACTGGCATCAAACTGTTTAGCTTTCATGAGTAACATTTTGAGCCATAGTGAATAACACAAGGATTGAAGTTCATACCTTTCTGTATCCTGACTGTTTGATGGATTCCAGTCAACAAAGATGGTGGTGGAGCACGCAGCTTTATTTATTTAGGTGAGGATCTAGCTAAGTATACTGGTTAGCATTAAAGACAAAAAATACAACTTGCTGATTTCTAGAAGCATTGGCATGTTTACAAGAGTGGTGTGTGCACATCTTTCATTAATAAAGGGAAATACGGTGAAAAATTCCACAGTGCTCTAACAGATCCAGATCAGTTCCATCCTTTAAATTGAAAATACCACAGAACAAAAAACATCACTTCCCCTTAGCTATCTAGAATGCAGAACACCACAAGCAGTCTTTTTCATCTGTACTGGACATCAGACAGCTGTTAAACTGGGGCAAGGGTTGAGCCTATATTATCTTCACATACAACAGCAACTAAAAATCGAATTAAATGAAGAGACAGGCATGAAGCAAGAAAACATTCTACCCCAGGACATGCCTTAGGAACAGAAACATGTGATTAAGTCACAATTAACTAGGGAAGAATATGCTTAAGATGGTGTTTCATTCAGGACCTCTGATAAGCATGCAGATGTTTCAAAAACAAAGTCCAGTGAGGTGGGAAGCTTTTCATTATGCTCGTTGAGCTTTACCCCACTCATAATTTTTTAGCAGTGCAGTCACTAAAACAACTACCTGACATGGCTAAAGTTGTAATCTTTTTTGGTTTGTTTTCAAAATGGAATTTTGATCAGAGTCTAGCAATTTATTTTAAGGTACTGTAAAATTATTTGTTGATTAAAAGCTGATACTTAAAATCTTTAACCTGTAGACAAAATTATAAAGCCCTAAAAACAGAGCTTTAGAATAAAAGTGCTGACAAAACCCTTACAAAAAGAGCCACACTGGGCCTGCTATAATAATAAAATAACAAGCAGAAGAGGTAAGTTAAGCCTTCTTCAGAGGAACTGGCGCAGTCCATCTGTTTGTTCTGTTTTATGGAGCTATTCAATGTAGCATTGTTCAGCAAAAGCAGTTTGTGGTAATGTATGCTTTCTATGCAGTGCTACAAGCCCAGAAAAAAGGTGATGTAAAACTTAAGGGCTTAAGGAAAAGATCATTGCAAAACACAGCTGAAATATCTGCATTTCTTTTGTCTGCTCTTTTCCTCTCCTGCCTGCAGCTATAGCAAGAAATGAGAAGTTTAAGTCATATTTGATATTTACTTGTTGTAGTAGATCTAACAGAATTACCACGGTCTTTTTATCCTTTTTCTGTGCAGAAACATGCATCTCCATTTGCCTCTGCATAAACAATCATAATTCATGTTAACATGCTTACAAGAAATGATGACCATGAAACTCACAGAGAAATGAATACAATATATTTGGATAAACAAAAAAGTAGTACAGGCTGTAGGGATACCCCATGTTGAGAGGTGTAAGGAAGAGTTTGTTCCCAGGGCAGACCATCAGATCTTATTTACACCAGGCTGTAAGGTGGAATGTCCTGAAAAACTGTTGAGCTTGTTCACGAAATCAGATTCACCCTTCAAAACCCATCCCAATTGCCTCAGATGCAGCTCCGTGGAATGTGGTTGTGCACAGGCAGACCTGGCAGGCTCACATGTGGGAAGAAGGCCAGATCTTTATCTTCATGAGGTCTTCTCTGATTAAAGAAAAAGTGTTATAATCCTGTGCACATTAATTCTTAGTAACTGTTTGGTGTATACTTTTTACTTTTTTATTTCAACATCAACTAAACTGGACCAATCAAACTGGAAGCAAGTTGTGCTGTTGTAGTACTGTTGGTTTATCATAGGCTTTCAGAAGGCAGAGAACTGATTCTAAATGTGGAAGACAAGTGACCTCAGGTGATTAAAAGCAATTCAGGAATGGTGTTTGAGCTTCCTTGGCAGCAAACACCAAGTTCACCTGATTGCACTTGGGAGTCCTAATGACCCTGCCCACTCCAGGGCTCATCCCACCCTGCTTACAGCCCCTGGCACTCAGTGTCTGCCCCAGAGAGGCTGCAGGATTCCATCTCCAATCCCACACAATCCTGCCCATGGGCTGTGCCAAGCCAGATCCACCTGTGGGCTAATGCACAGGGTATGTGCCTGAAGACAGGGACTGGAGCTGTGCCAGCTGTTCCCTTGCCTGCCTTGTCCTGGACGTGGGGATCAGGAGCTGGCTGGCAGGTCCTGCCCTCAGAGACCCCTTACTGCCCCCAGACGGAAACTTTCCATCCCTTAAAACTCCCTGACAGGAATCTTCTTGCATGGTACCTCATAGTTCAATGAGGTTTTTGCTGCCCACCAAGGCCTGATTTTATAGCTGTGGATGAGAACTGGACATTTTTAGGCCTAGTACTAACCTATGTCACAAGACTAGATGGCATGATAGGTTGACTGGAACATCTGCCCACAAAAGCAGCTCAAGGAGGGCTGGTCATCAGAAATGGGGTTCCCCAGGTGTGTTGAAGAAGAGAGTAACCTTCAACAAGGACTGTAGAAACCATATAATGACTTCTTTGGGTTAATATCCACTTGTGGAAAGTGGAAACCCATTTCCTGAGAGGGTGAAAAACTGCTCAGAGACAAAGGAAGTTTGCTTTTCTAACCTAAGTGAAACTTTTTCAGTTTGGATATTGCTTTACTAGAGCTTTGGGATTTAGCTCAGATCATCCTGAAGTTGTCCAAAATGTCAATCTTTTATAAATTCCAGGCCAAAAGGTCCCAAAAAGGCGTCTTCTCCACAGTTTCTAGTTTTTCTATGAAGCTCCTCCAAACTTTCACACAAGTATTTATGGGGAGCAAAGAAACTGGCTGAGTCACTAATACTCTGATCTGCTTGTATCCTGTTACTGAGCATTCTAGGGATAATAGTCCCTTTGTTTTATGCTTTGGAAAAAAACCATCACAACTTTGCCTGCCATTAAATGGATATTTGATTGGGAGCTCAGTGAATGTGACCTGCAAGGAAACAGAATAGTGTGTTTCAGTCTTCACAGAGGAAACATTTATAACAATTTATAGCTGAAGCCACCAAACATACTCAAGAGATGTACTAAAATTACATCTAGAGCTTCAAATACTTCAGGGAAAAGAGGATTTAATCTCAGTGAAAGCTGGCTGTTTAAATGTATATCTACCTAGCTATGCATTTGTATATAAGAACAAATAAACATAAAATCCAAAATGTTTCTTCTTTCTTTCCACTCATTGTCATTGAAGGTGGTCCCCAGGCATTGTACGTTCCTGAGTAGTAACAGGACACTCATCTTAGCTGTGCTTCTGCAGGGAATTCTAGCAATGGACACAGTGTGGCTGCATCCATGAACAAGGGTCTTCCTCTGTGAGAATTTATAAGCCATGCAGTCGACACAGAAATACAAAATTACTGCTTTTTCAATTAGTGGATTCATTGCTTGCCATATTAATTTCATCCTTTTTGTATTTGCTGCATCCTTTGTAACCCACTGAGTTGCTTGTCTGCTGCTGAGGGTTTATTTTAATTTTCAGAAAACAGTAGTAACCACAAGATATCCTTACAGCATCCTTTTGAACCAGACTCCTCTACCCTTGCTCAACAGGAAGGAGCATGGGTGAGGCTGAATGGATTAGTGATGGCTCAGTACTACTGGTTGTTTCTTCAGTTCTGTATGTGCCAAATGGAAATAATGATACTTTCCTTCCTCCACTTCTGTTCTGGTGTATTTAAACTTCATGCTTTGCAGGACAGCATTTGTCTTATTAGCTGTTTGCACAACGCTTAGTGCCATGGCATATTACTTTTAGATAGAGCCCCTTAGCACTTCCAAACAGCTGCTAAGTTTACCAAAGGATACAAGGGTATGTCGGTAACAGACAGAACCTGATTTATTCCACTTGCTTTCTGTGCAAGCCCGTTTCCAAAGGGAAGCAGCATAGCTGTCCTAAGCCATTAGCATTGCACAGAGTGAAATTTCATCAAGTACAGCAACTTGCTGATATTCACATGGCTTCCAGGCTGATTTACAGTTTGGTTCATGGGCAGAGTGCAGAATCGGGGTGTGCATATGCGTGGCTTTATCTGCACAAGCTCAGCAGTTGTGCCAAAAGATAGGCTGAAGATAGGTTCATGCCTTTCATTTTGGGCTTATTAGTTTGCAGTCTTCAAAAAAGAAACAAAAAAAGCCATTAATAAAAAATAGCAATCCTTCTGACCTAATAAA
The DNA here is from genome assembly GCF_000738735.6 of Corvus cornix cornix. NCBI lineage: Eukaryota > Metazoa > Chordata > Aves > Passeriformes > Corvidae > Corvus > Corvus cornix. The sequence continues at coordinate 8,287,911 of NC_047057.1, read as the reverse complement.
CAGAGCTCATACACATTGATAGCATTATATTGGCAACAATGCACTCCATATGCTCATGAAGGTTACAGGGCACATTTCCGTGTAAGCAGTCAGGACACTGAACTTCAAATATTTGGAAGAAATGTTTATTTAACAACTGAATACATGCTAAAAGAAATAATTTACAGCAGCAGTTTCATTACACTTTCTCTCCAGTTTTCTAGTTCCCATCTGAATTGAAGTGATAAATACAGAAGTGGAATTATTTACTATCCAGTGATGAATGCGTTTAAAGAATAATCGCACAACTCCGACACTGATATAGCAAATAAACCACCTTATCACTTGTGTGGCAAAATCTTGCATTTTAGTATTTTGTTGAACACACCGAAATGGAGTACCTCTAGATAACAGTACTTTACACTGTACCTCCTTATCTAGCCAAAAATATTTACACCTCTTTTGACTAATGTGTAGGTAGCAAAAACTGAACTATTAAACACATACCATTGATATTCACTAAATAATACATAAAAAGGAACAGTAAATGCGCATTCACATGCATTTAATTTAATTTTTTTTACATAGTGAATTTATTGGGTCATGAAGATTTAACTTTGTTTTGCAAAGATGCACATTTTCTCAGTTTGATGTTATAGTTTAACATAACCATACAGTTTTTAGGAGCCATTGAACAAATTCCCATTTCAGTGATCTGTGCAAGTGCAAAGCACAGATGAGTAAGAATAAGATTCAATATATTTTTGTTCCTGACAGATGGATATCTTAAAACAAATGAAAATAGATCTTTCTGGTTATAAATGAAATCCTTTATTTCTCTCCAGCTTAAACACAACTTTTTACTTACTTTTTCTAAAGTCTGTAACTAGAAGTTTAGAGGGTTTTATTGGCCATTTACAGAAATACCATTTTAATCTTTATTTTCCAACTTTATGTTGCTTTAAACAATAATGACATAAATGGGGGTATGAATCTTACTGAAGCTGCAGGGCATCTTTCTATACATGAATTAAGGCCTGTGCTCTGAAAAAAAGTTCATTTCACATCAGTATTAAATGTTGTTATAACTTGACCATAATATGAACTTAAAATCAAGAATTTCCACTGTTGGCTTGATCTTTTGCCCTCTTCTTTATATAAACAAATACAAAGACTTAAACAAGACTACTCATGTCAGTGAGGATTGGGTTGAAGTTTGTAAGATACGATCATATCAATTGTTCAATGAGACTGCCAGGTCATGGTAAAAATACTGCATCTTCTGTAATTTTTTTCCCACAGATTATCTTTCTCAGTATAGAAAAACATATCTTAGAAGTCTGACTTGTTTCCTCTTCACGCATTGTGAAAGAGGTTGGTTTTGGCTCGATTTTTTTGTAACAAGTTGTTATAGAACCAGTTGCTATGAACATGGAAGAGAAAAAAAAAAGTTACACAGCAATTCCATGAATCTCTAAAAAAGGAAACAAAGTGATTTGGGGTCTATTGAAATCAATCTGTATTTTTCCCACTGAATTCTCTGAGTTTCATTTTAAAACTGTTTCCTTTTGTAAGAAAGAGTATTGTAGTAACTAGATGGTACAAAATAGCCCTTCATAAAAGGCTAAAAAATGTTCTGTGATTAAAATTAAATCATTCATTTGACAACAGTGCTCAGAAATTAACCATAAGCTGAGCTGAAAAATTAATACTCTTGCATAGAAAAGCACATAGCTGGGCATATGTTTTAATTCATCCATATTCAGCACACCATGAAATAATGGGAATTTAACAGCGTACTGAAGTTCACAAGAGTCAGGTTAAACATGAGAAAGACTTAAAGCTGCTTGAAAAATAAATTCCCAAGTGCTTTCTTCAATCATGGCCCTACAGCCTTGTCCTACTCTATTCAATGATTTTTTTTTTTTTTCTGAAGATATAAATGACAAAAAAATCTTGCAAGTTCATCCCCTCCAAAGGATTCAAAGGGGACTGAAGTAACTCGGATGTTAGTGAAAATCCAATTTCTAGGGAGGCAAGAAGCCAAGGCTTCCCTAAGCAGGATACTTGAATTAGTGAGTGGCAAGGAGACTGGGGCACATTGTGACAGATGCTGTCACAGCAGTTGTGTTATACTGTATCTGATAAGGCTGATTGATAGTGTAGCAATAAATTGATAAATTAAATACCACAGAGTGAATAACAACAAAACAGATCAGTCATCAGTGCAGACACACTTTTATATAAAAGCTCCTTTAGCAAACTAAGGATTTGGCTCTAGTAATTTTCCCCACAATGACATTACTTGAAATTATGTCATTTACAGACTTTACCAAGGTAAAATATGAGAGGCTGGAGAAAGATGATCTCAAAAGAACTGGACACCATAGAACTGGGGACCAAAGGCACATCTGTGCTGAGGTGAATAAATCCACTACTTAACTGACACTCATGATGCAAGTACATTGTTTTACCCTGCGGCTCTCCTGTATACAGAATAAGACAGAAGTGCAGGACCAAATTTTCTGTTAGTATAAACTAGTCTTAAGCTGAACTTCACCAATTTACTACTTCAGCAGATTACACCCACAGATAAAACTGTCCCTCAGATCTTAAAATGGAGAGCTGGCTTTGGGGTTGCTATTCATGTGGCTTAGTGTTGTTTCTTTGCATTTTGGTGACCTGGCCCACAGAAGGAATGGAGAACTGAGAGTCAGTAGTGTGGACAAATTTCTACCATAGAGCTGGGAACACAACTCTTTAAACTGAATGTGAGCTTTGCTCATGGATATATGACAGTCTATGAGCATCAGTATTTAAATATTAGCATTCACAAAAACGAACCAAGAAAGCAAGAGTGTAATTAGCAGACGGTATTTTAATGCTATTTGTTTTTTTAATTAAAAAAAAAATATACAACTGAAAATCAATGCTCTCCTCTTCATTGGTTCAATCTATAGGAAGGTATTATACAAGTTGAATAATTTCAAATACCATACTTAGAAAAACAGAATGCAGAATACTTCCATGCTATACAGTGACTTTCATGTTAAAATAGCTTAGTTTTAAAATTGCTTTGAAGTTACATGTCATATAGATTACTGACAGGGGAGGAGGTTAACTGCAGTGTGACCAGCTCCCCTGGAAGTTTTCCCAAACAAAAGAGTAAAGCAGCTCATAATTGGAAGTTGTCTTTTTTTCATCTAAACCAATAATTAGAAAGTACAGTATTTCTAAGACAAAACATCTAATCTATTTTAGAAAGGAGCTAATGTTTGCTGCATATTTTTTCATGGTACATTTAAATTATACTTTTAATAAAATACATCTTTAGATCAAAGCTGAAAGAAGTCATCAGTAGTAGGCCAGTGTACTCCACATTTTTTTTTTCTTCCAGATGATGGATGGCTTATGTTGTTCAGGTTTCCACAATCAATCTCATTCAGTATTGTTTTTCCTCTTCTAGCACATATAAACAGGAGAACTGGTAGACAAAACAAGAACAAAATCCTTGTGTCCAATCACGTGTTTAGACGTTCATCAGCTTAATGAGTTCATGCAGTTTTATATAAGTCTAGAAATGGTAGTGCTGCTGATGAAAGGTGGGGCTTGTTTTTCTTTTCTGTAAGATGACAGCATGAAATACAGCATTTTGTTTATATCTCTGTCAAAAGAGAAAGCAAAACTTGCCTGCTGAATACTTGCAGAAGTTTTTGAGCAGTCAGCTAGGTCCAGGTGAGTTATCATCCTTGAAACTCTGGTCGTTCTGGTCTTAGAGCAGAGAGGAAGGAATTGCTAGGAAAGTTAGAAATGGATTTTATTTAAACCTAGTGGAAACTGTTTGACCTTTCCACTCTTGTAAACATCCACATAATGCCATGAAAAGGTTCATGAATATTGCATTTTTTTCCAGTTATCTGTCTATACAAGTTTCTACTTGGATGAGGTTCCTAGAGGTAATGTAGCTCAGACACTACGTGGTGCCCTCTCAAATTCATGGGTCCTCCTGTTTCTACCTTTTTTATTCTCTTGTAGGTGCTTCCACTTATTTGTGTTCACCTGCGCATTGGCAGGCCTTTGCCGGCGTTGTTTGCGGTCTCTTTTCCAAACCTGCTCACAGAACTCATCCATTGTGTTGAGATTGGGGTGGTTGATCAACTGCATGAAGTCTCTGTACCAGATCTTTTGGCTGGGGGTCATGCTGTTGGTCGCATCCTTGGTCTTGGAGCCATCACCGTCTTCTTCTTTATGGAGCAGCTCTTCCAGGTGCTCATTATCGATCACTTCAAGGGTCACCTTGAGCAAGGTTTGCATGAAGCCGTGCTCCACAGCATGACAAAAATAAACACCAGAGTCCCTCCGGTGAAGACTTCGTAGCAACAGGCCCTGTTCTGTCCGGATCACGTGATCATCCACTTTTATCTGTATTGGGAAAAAGTGGTAATTTCAACAGTTATTTTTCATGTATGTGCCACATTATCCTCTAACCATGCTACTTCTTTATTACTGCTCCTTGTAACTGGTAAAACTTGGCCAAGAATTCCCAAACCCACAAAAAAGGAAAACCCTTTGCCAGTCATTTGTAATTATGAAAGGCTCAAATATTCTGGAAAAACTTATATACTGCCAAGAGTTTGGGGGATTTGGAATTTACTCCTTAGTAATTACTGATGCTGAACAAAGATCTGTTTCAACTCTGTTAGATGGAATTGCTGGAAAGATTATGGAAGATCTGAGCCTGTAATGAGCAGAGTCAACATGGATTCATTTGGCTGTATTACTGAGGCCACATTCACCATTATCTTTCAGTCAAACCTAGATCCATTTGCAGGAAAGGTTCCTTGTCTTCCGGTTGTGCCTTATTGCAAGAGCCCTTATGGATAGAAGTGGGTTCTGCATAAGTGGAAAATTTACAAACAAGCAATTAAAGATTAAATCTCAAAATTTTAATATTCAAAAAGCAGCTGTTCAAAATACTTTTTTTTCTGAATTAATTAATATCTAGAATGTAACTTCATTTTCTGAATGCACATGCTGCTGTAGACAGAAAGGGCACAAACCAGTTTGCTGCTCTCTCACTAAGAATAAATTCTTAATAATTTACTACTTATGCAAACAGAACAAAAATATTTAAAACAGCTAAAGTAACTATTCAGAACATGCTTTGAATATATATACATATTTAAAAATACTTCAATGGAACAAACAAGCTTTTGTTTCCTAGCTTGACCTCCCTACCTACCCGAGTAGATTATACTCTCAAAAATATGCGTGACCTGGCTTGATATGACTTGAAAACTTGGATAATTAATAATGTAAGAATATTGGTGACAAGAAAAGGAGAAAAATAAAGTATAAGCTTTACAACTCAGTGTTTTTCCCTCTATGAATACTGCTTTTGATGGAAAAAAAAGTACAATTTTTCATACTCTTGTGTCCACTACAGTTCTCAGTTCTTCATTCTGACTCTGTGTTATCAGCAATAAAGTCTTAGAGCACACAGCACATGGGATGCTCCTGCCAGACTGCACTTCAGTCAAACAGTATAATTGGGTGAATGCAGTTAAGCTTTTTCTCAAAGGTGATTTTAAGGCCTTTGTGATATTTCAGTTCATATAATCTTTGTAGGATGTTTCAGTCGACACTTAGATAGCACACTACCTTTTTTTGTTTCTGGGATCTCTGATGCAAACCAGTGTGTTTTGCAGGGAGTCTGAGCAAGGAGAGGATATGAATGTTTTCTGCTGTAACAATCTGTAAAACCTATTAGGGAGCTTACAGGATTTTATGGTAATAAGAGTGGGAATATGCTGAAGAAAAATGGGAATTATAATATTCCAGAGAAATTCTGCTCTACTAAAATTATTCTGGGAAGGACTCAGATTGAAGTGTATCTTTATAGAGAAAATTAGTTGCATCTCTCTATTTTTTTTTCTACTGTACCTCTTCTTTGCGATCATCATTTTGCTTCTGGAATTGCCAGTAGACTACGGCACGCTGAGATTTTGGACTGCACTCAAGGAAAGTGCTGCTATTCTCTACTCCATAGATAATCTTCTCCTCCAGAGTCTGACCACTTGGGTTATCTGTAAAGCATGAAAAAAAAAAACCAAAACAAAACAAAATTAAACTACCAGGAAACTAACTCTTAATTATTAAGTAAATTTTTTTGTTTAGAATTTGGTCTCCCTTAAAGTGTTTAAAGATAAAAACTTAAAAAAAACTTTTCCCATATCAGTATACCATTTGAAAAGTATGCATCAACACCTCTATCTTTGTAAGGACCCATGGTAGTAGGTTTGTTGGTTTAGTGGTTTTTTTTAATTGTATTTTAAATCCTAACAGCTGTTAACATCTCAATATGTGAAGTTAATGAATTTAATTGTGAAGTTTTGTGTAAGCCTCATTATTATTCATCAAGGAAAACATCTTGGACACGACAAGAATTTTTAATAGCAAACTGTATGCAATGAGAAAACTCAGGGTGTAGTTGTAGAATGTTTGTAATGATGCCTCCTGGGCTCTATGGTCATAATACTTTAGAGCAAAGTAATAAAACATGAGGCTATTTAAAAGTAGAATAATGTGTTTAGATTATATGGCATTGCAGTTTGCTGAAGCTGTTAATGACCAGGAATGATGTTTTTGAGGAAACGATTTTCAATTAATCATTTCCCCTCATACTGATATAATTTATGGAAATGTAATGAGGTTAATAAACCAGACATTATGGGAGGGGAAAAAGAAAGTTAAATAAATTACTTCCTTTTGTAACAACAATGTTTCAAGATATTCATCAACTTGCTGGAAATATCACATAGCTATAGGACTTATATGGTATTTGATTCTTCTCCAATACCACAGAGGCTTTAAGGCATCATGTTTCAACTCTCCACCTTACCTCTTTAAAATGCTGGTATGGACTTAAGTGGAAACAATAATCCTGCAGAGTAGATGAGGAGGAAGGGTTTGGTAGGCTATTTAACACTGTGTTGATCTCATGGGGTTTCCTGACTCCTTGCCATTCTTTGCCTTTCTTTCAATTTTTCACGTTTGATCTTTAGCACTGGAAATCTTTAAGGAACTAGTTTTGATATGTTTTAACAGGAAAATTATGTCTATTTAAAACCCCGTCAGAGAAATCCTTTGTCCAGTTTTGTTTGCTCTCAACTGTGCCTTTCTCATACTGGCCATGTTGTTTAGCAAACACAAACTGTTAGATGACTGCGACAAAGGTAAAAGTAAAATTGAGCTCCTGGCTTACGCTGACACAGAATCAAGTGCCTTTCAATAATGATTTTCAGCCCTGAGAGGATGGCAGAAGGGATGTGGAGCAGAATAAGGACTGATGCTTGCCCAGTTCTCAGAAAACATCAAATGGCCTATTACACTAAACAAATAGGAAATGGGTTTGCTTGCCTTCCTCTGCTGGATTATGGACCTTTTAAGCGAGTGGGGTGTTCTTTTAAAAACCAAGTGAAACAACTGTTATGACATCTCTCAGAAACCACATTCCCATGAAGAATGTCAGTATAGCTTCTGTCAGGAAGATAGGGAGCAGTGGAGGAATGAATTAGAAAGCGAAGGAGCAAGAGAAGGGTAAGACAGCTGGAATAGAGCATAGCCAAGGTGGTGAGGTCTGAGATGGAGCACAGGTGAATTAGTGTCATTGAAACAGAGGAACTGGAAATATGTGAAGAGATTAACTGAATATAATTAGAAGTGGTAAGATAAAGATTGGAAATGGGAATGATAACTGGTAACTGATAGTCTGATAACTGATGGGTCCAGATTTAACACTGTGAATGGCTGACTGATGAACTGAACTCTTCTGTTCCGAGTTAGGTGCTCTAATTAAGGAACAAAATTTACACGGCTGAGCAGGCAGTCAGATATCCTCACATAGTCAGAGAGAAGCTGTTCGATAACTGAACTGGGATTCACAACAGACAGCACATACAGGCCTGCAGCCTAAGACACTTACTAGAAAATATCCCCTTTTATAGACTGGGACACACTTGTTACTGCTCCAGCCATGTGCTTCTGTGAAACAGTGATTTACTGGCTTCCATAATAAAGGATGGAAACACAGGAATTTCACCCTAGGATGCACGTTGTGTCTTGATTCCTCTCCCAGGCTCCCTGAATCGTGATTGCAGAATGGCCCAACTTTGACAACAGCAATCCAACAGTTTGGGTGTTTGTATTGGAAGTAGGAATATCAAGTCAAATTTCTAAGCCTAAGTGAACTTTGGGTCCTCATCTCCAGAGTCCTAAAAAGATTATTTAACCAGCAGATTGCTCATTAGGGGGCTTGCAGCACCACTTCATCATATTTTCCTGAACATGGCTTAGTTCAAGTGAATTACATAGGGGCAGAGCACATGTTACACTGTTCTCATTAGATCCAAGGGAGGTAGTTTTCTAAATCCTAAATATCAGTATAAAGGACAAAACCAGGTCTTTCTTTGGTAAAAGTTCTACAGCCTATGAGTAGTAGCATGTTTTTAAGTATATAGAGAAGTTTCTGCTGGAAAACTTAGGTACCTAGGATGTTCTTAGTATCTAAGAAGCTAGTCACGAGTTTTTTGAGAAACTGTGCACTCTGACACCATTTCAAACTTCTGTTTCCTTGGATCTGGTCTATGACATTCTAGTGTGTTAGAGAACACCACAGAAAGTGGGTGAAGTGCTCTTTAAATTTCTTCACAGCTGCAGAAAATACAATATGGGTGACAAACACGCAATGAGAGAAGAAGCATTTTAGAGATTCTTCAATTTCCATTTCCATGATTTGAAGGAGCAGAAGGCAGGTCCAGAAATGGCTATAAAGTTCATGTAATATTTAGCATGTGGAGTGCAAGAAAGTAAGCAGTGATGGAATAATCACAGGATCAGAGTGCAGCTTTGGGACTGAGAAGCTGAAGAGACTGGAAGGAAGAATGAAAGTCTACAACGTTCAGAAAAGCAGCTGGAGGAATTAGAAAACTATAGAAGTCATGAAGTTGGTAATGAAATTCAGCCCAAAATCCTGTCTGAGAGCAGCAATTCCCAAAATGAACCCAACAGCAGTATCAGTTTACTACCCTGATAAATACCCTTTAAGTACATAATTTCTGACATAAGCGAAGAAGTATGAAAGGCTAAGTACTTATACCAAGATTGCTTTGCAGATGAATGAATCTCACAATACAGTTTAATTCAGAGTGATTCTTTGAACTTCCTCTGGGATAAATCATGTAAAAAAGAAGTGTCTCTTCTTTAACAAATTCTTCTTCAAAAAATCCTGAACTTGATAATTTCTTGATAGCACTAGTATGTCACACTTAAACAAAAATTGTCCTCTAGCTGCCACAAAGATGACCATGCTTTTAGATTTAAACATTAATGTCTGGGCAAACAGATGACAGTGAACGATCCTCAGCTCCCTCTAATGTTGCTGTGTAGTCATTTTATACTTCTTCTGCATTTACACCAAAGAGCAACTGAAAAAGCTATGTAAACCTAATTAAAATATTATTGCTTCAGACTGATTGCAAATTTGGTTTTTGCAATGTCTTTAAAAGTGAGATATACATTAAGAGATCATTCTTGATTCATGGTTTTTGGTTCACATGGAGAATAAATTGGCACTTCCTGCAAATGAATGTGTAGACACATAGTAAATGATTTCTGAAGCTTTTTTTTTGCCTATAGACAAACCCAATTCTTCATCTGTTGTCCAGGGAACTACTAATTACAAACAAGGAATAAAAAATCAGCATGAATTGGCATAGGAAGTTTATAGGCCATGCAGTCATCTGTACTATGTATGATCATGTGTAAAGGACAAGTAAATATAGGAAAATGTATTAGATTTACAAGTCAAGTGATTCAGAGAAAATTTCTCTCATGACCAATCTAAACCACTTGTTAAGCACTTTGACAGTCCATCCGTCAAGTCTAGAATCCAGCACTGCATTCCCTCAGTATTTCTTGTAACTTACTGATCCTTCTAATGCTGTCTTCTTTTCCCCATTAAGTAATACATTCAGTATCTTGCTTTGTACTTGCTCTCCTCATTTTGGCAAAGCTGTTTTAAAGGCCTCTGTGATCAGGTCTGCCATATCATATCTTTGTACAGACCTTGAGTTCTCATAATTGTTGTAATTTAAAAAAACTGCATTTCTGGATTACTGCAAAACTGGATTACTCTCTTTGCTTTGGACAGAACATATCTTTTTCAGACAAATATACAAAAATACAGGAACATATAAAAAAAAAAAAAGTGTTTTGAAATGCTTTTTTCACCTATGAAAATAAAGAACAGACCTGCAGTTTATAAAGCACAGCTAGCAAAGGCTAGAGAACATTAATATGAACATACATGTGGTAGACCAGTTCAAAGTTTTGCTCAGGAGTAAAATATTCAGAGAGTAAAAAGGTAAAGCTAAGAAATGCTTCTGTTGGTATTAAAATCAATGTTTAGTGCCTGGTGAAGTTTTCCTATTGTGGAACTGAAAATCTCAGTCTCAACATAAGGATGGTCTTATCTTCACTGTGTAAGTATTATGCAATGGGAAATTTGTGAGCTTTCTCCTAGTGACAATTGACTAGCTCAAAACTAAACCAGTTGAACATTCATGAGTTCTCAAAATGTGACAATTACATACTGACCACAGTCTATTCAAGCACTTTTAGAACCCCTTTTTCCCTCTGAGTAACTTGGCCCAAGCTGACAATCAGAAGTAAAAAGAAAAGCTATAGTAATGTTAGCTGTGAGTTTCAAATGATTGAAAGGAAGATAGAAAAAGCAATTAGTGAAACATATTGGTAGTGAGTTACAGCTAACACAAAAGTACAATTTTGGACTATTCATAATTTTTTCTATTATGTGGACTGAAAGGACAAGAGGGTTTTGAGGTATCTCCATTTTCAGTCACCTCCTTATTTTTCCCAGTGGTTTAACCCTGAGATTAGCTCAGCTGGTTGAAGCATGGTGCTAGTAACACCATGGTTGAAGGGTTTAGGATCCCTGTATGGGCCACTCAGTTAAGGGCTGGATTCGATGATCCTTGTGATTTCCTTCAAACTCAGAATATACTGTGTGAAAAGTTCCTGTAGATGTGCCACAATCACAAGGAATCACTTTTTTCCAGCAGAGGGAAGTATTGCCTAAGTAATCCCTTCACTTATACCAATATGGACATTTTTAATTTTCTGAGTGAAGGTCTTCTGAAAAGTTTGGCAACAAATTAGTAACTGTGAGAAGTCTGTCAGTCAAACAAGTCAAGAAAGGAATCTGATCATTACACTGTGAAAATGAAACAGCTGACAAAAAAGCAAACCAAAATATGTCTAAGAAAACCCATACTGAAAGCACATGGGACATGCCTGCTGCAAGGACATCCTGAACTTCAGAGCTTTTAGTGTGATACCTACAACAAAGGTCACTCCACATTTTGCCAAGATAGTTACAAATACATTTGGTTATCATCTTATGCAAACTATGTAAAGCAACATGTACATATTTCTTGATGTCATGATGGAAATACGAATCTTTTCTGATATAACATACCTAATGTGATGGCATGGTATTATCAGGGAAGAGAAGCAGGAAAATTAAAATTCTTAAACTGTTTATCTGGGGAAAACAAAACCAAAAAAAAACCCAAATAGACTTTAGTGTCTGATCCAGGCCATTGTAAGCTATCTGAATTGGGATAATGATGTATTTATTATATTCATCTTTCACAGATGTTCGAGACAATTTCACCAACAAATCTTTCACATGCTTCCTACTCTACTCTTTCACAGTCTGTAAATTAATTACAGACAAATTAGCTGCCCTTCAGTGGTGCCCATAACTCACCGTGATGCTGCAGGTCTGAGCAGTGGGTGAGTGGGTCCCCATTTCGGATGTCTTGTCGTCTGGTGCGTCTGCAAAGATCACATTTGAAATCTGTTAGTGCCCTTCTCAGTGCTCAACTGCAACGAATGGAACATTTACATAATTACAGAGGTCACAAGTGCATCTAAACAACACTAGGAAGGAAATCATACTGCTACTGCTATATTCTGTGCATTATCATTTTGTAGAATCGGCTTTACTCTTACAGGTGAAGTCTTCAAAAACTGGTAAATATATACCTCTGGCACTGAGATACTGAATAAATAAATAAATTTAATGCTAATTATTAGTTTTAAATAAATACCAAATAAAACAAACGATGAAGTTTATTTTAACTGTATGGGCAATACTGGGCACAAATAAATTCATTATTTGATTCACATTTACAGAGACTGCTGAAGGATTAAAATATACACCGTAGAGTTTAACATGCATCAAAAGTACACATTTGTGCAAGTACAGAATACTTTGAGTACTGGAGCATCTTTTAGATAGATGAAATGTTAGGATGGGTGGCTTTGAAAGAAAGCTGAAGTGCTGTATTTTCTGCAAAATCTAAATTAAAAAGCATAGATCATCTCAGCCACCATGGGTTTCACCAAAACATTTCTGATAAAACCGTTTACAAAACTGTTGCAAATGGTTTTGTCTTTAGAATAAACAAAATAAAAACTTGAAAAGGAAGATTTTGAAATGTCATTTAGTCTATCTTTTGTAGCTTAAGTCTGAATTCTACCTTTGATTGCATGTCTTTTTAACACAGTATATTCTTCCCCCAGTTTGAATTCTACTGGCTCTTTTGAAAAACATATTGATCTGTGCTAAAAACAAATGTTGTATTTCATAGAAGAGAGCTTTTTAATACAGTTTTGTTTTGCATGTGTTGTTCTCTCTTTGTCTGCTCCTAGTTTTATTTAAATAGCTGTGACACAAAATTCAACTGAGCCAGAGAAAAGCATTTCATATGAAAAGGAAAGAAAAAAAGAACAAGGCAAACAAAGATGTGTTTCAAGTGTGAGCACTTTACTTCAGGAATCGGAGAAAGCCTGAGGGCTTGCAAAATTAGAGGAGAACAAAGAGGATTAGGCTGTTGAACAATGCTGCGATTTCAGATTATGGTACCCAGCAACGGATATGCAAAAGTCAAGTAGCCTTGTAAAAAGCCGCGTTGGTCACTCCCTTGTGACAACAGCCCACATTTTTAAAAGCCATTGTTCTGCAGCACACCATCTCTCTTCCCTCCACCAGCTCTATTTACAGGCTCTCACTAACAGCTCAGCATCAGCACATACCAAGAGTTCTCAGAGGCACAACTGCAGAGCTGAGTCCTCTTGCCTGAAAGATTTTAACCATATTTTTTTCCACTGAAAGCTACAGAAATGTTAAACCTAAAATTAGTTACGTGAAGTACAGCAAAAGCTTTCTTTCTTAAAAAGAAAGCTGGACGAGCATTTTTATATATTTTTCTGAATAAAAACTTCCTTAAGATTATGAGTTAGGCCATCTTAGCACACTTTAATAAGAAGGAATCTTCTGCTGATATATGGTTAAAAAAATGTACAAATCATAATTTCCAGTATCTTTATATTACTCATTACCAATGACAAAATCACACCCAAGATATAAGTAACCATAACATTTTGCTACCCCTTCCTGAATTTTGAAACACAGTATATTTCTAGGACACAATTTGTAGAAAAGAAGTCTGTGGAAAGACTCATATTACTGTCAACGAAGTTTGAATGAAATGTTTAGTTGGAATCTCAGGAAAATGTCGCACATATCACCATTGTATCAACACGATGATTTATGAAATATGAACCAGAACACATCTGCTCGGGGTAAAGTGAAGTGGTCACACTACAGGAGCTCTGAACTGTCATTTAGACTTGTAAAACACACACAGAAAGAAAAGCAAAAAAAAAAAAAAAAAAAAAAAAAAAAAAAGGCTCATAAAATCTCATTAAAACAAAAAAAAAAGAAGAAGAAACGAAACAAAACCCCAAACCCTAAACCCAACAATTAGTAAAGCATCTGTACAATTGCCTCAGGAATCCACTTTCCCAATATTTCTGGAGCCTAAAATTACAAGAATCCATTATTAATAAAATGCTGACATTTAAGCTGTTTCCAGCAATGCTGATTTTGTCATTGATGCATTCTGAGCTGGCTTGAGGCAGTGGGTACAGCAGGTACCAGGTGAACAGAGGATCCTCTCTCCCAGTAACACAGACCTCTACTCTGCTGCTGCTACTGCCAAGGGAAAAACTGGGGGAAAGTGCAGAGACAGCAACTTTTTCTTATGCCTTTTTCGGATCCCAGCTTCCCAGGACTAACTTTTTCTTTCACAGTGGCCTCTAGAAGAGTAAATTCTGTACCCCAAGGTTTTTCTGTAGCTGTGCAACCTAGTTTGGCCCCAGTAACCCCCACCCCTTAATCCCTGTAAGAAGAGGTCCCAGTCACTTTACCCCGATAGCAACGTGAGTGTCCTCTACAGCAGTAAGTTGGAGAGATAAGGAAAAGACAAAGAGTCCTATTTCTTCCATCAGTGTAAGCAGAGGAATGACAGGATGATGTGCTCTATGGATCTACTGGCAGTAGGAATGGGTGCCAGTGAATGCTGAGAAAGGATAAGGTTCAGGAACAAAGAGTAGCAGGGAAGTAGCAGAAAACTGATTCAGTGACTCCTGATCTTACTTTCTCCTTGAACTCGGAGGCAGTACTCAACCATACTGATCTCTAATCCTAAAACCTTTTCAGAATAAATCAACCTTTTAGATTCTCCTTGCAAAACACACTGTTCCCTCTCCTTTCCTTCCTCCTCCAGAGAAGCCACCATGCTACCAGCAAAAATAAGAAATTAGCTCATGTAGCTGAGAAAATTTGACTGGCTCTTCTTTTGGGATGGGTTTAATTTCCACTCTTTAATTGTTTTCTAACTAATTAAAGAATTTCACAGAAAGCCTTTCTCAGATTAACTCTTGTTTCCTGGTGCAAAAACAGAACCTGATGTTCCATGAGCAGCTTTTACTTTTGTCATCAGTATTTGTTTAGGATATATTGTAATGCAACCCTTAAAATTTTAATCCCCTCCATCTGAAACGTCTGTGACACTAATTCAACTTCTCACCCTTTATACATTTCATCTCCCTCAACAACCAATCTAAACCTGGAATTTGAAGTTCGGACACTCTCAACTAAGTATTTGCTGCAATTAATTTCATGTATATAAACCCTTATGTACATAAGCCCATGGATTCCTTGTTTCTTCATAAGTGTGATAAGTCTGGCATATTTAATTTAATGTGAGCACTTTTTTATCATTTTACTCAATTTATCAAGGGAATCTCAACACTCCACCAATGTCTGCTATTTGCAAATGTTTATCTATTCAGTTATTCCCAACTTCTGCTTCAATAGCCAGGAGCTCTTCAGCAACTGGCGTGTATACTTTTAGAGTTTCAAAGATAAAGGGAGGCAAAGAAATTAGTACTATAAACCTTCAGATCAGGCAACTAGACTTGTAAATTTTTAATAAAATTGATATTTTTGACTTGTGGAGTCAGCTTTCCACCAACTCTTGCATTGCAAAGCCTTTAGCATCAGTGCAGAGTGACTGTAAAACAGTGGTTGTTCTGATCTGGCAGAACAACTTGGACACACATCAACACATACAAGTTATACTTTCGAATAATAACAATAATGTTATATATCACTAAAAAAGATAAGTTTCTATTGATGTCCAAATATTTTAGAAATATTTCTTTTGATTCAGAGTTCATGAAAATGCAGGATAATTTACTTGGGCAGGTAGTGATCTCATTTTGATTTTGAGCCCCCTCCTAATTTTAGAGAAAATAATTTTTTTTTCTTTTTGCTGTTTACCAATGAATATAAAGTTAGGAGTTAATTTCAGAGACAACTCTTGTCTGAATGTTTTCTTACAGGAGCTTTTTAAGCCAGCCCAAGAAGTAGCAGTGGTCACTTTAAATCAACCAAGACTTCATATAGCATGTAGCTCCTACAATGATGTTTTCTTTGGAAGAGAAAGGGCTCCAGTTAACCATCCCATGAAAAATCTGCAAAGCCCTCTGGTCATATTGAGACCATCAGTTAAAACGAATAGCAAACCATGCAGGCATCCAGAACTGTCCCTACCTCTTAGCAGTGGGGAAGTAACGTGAACACGATGAGCCATCCCAGGCACAGTAAGGGTCTCTTGCAAGGCAACACTCAGCACAAGCTTTTCCATACACATCACAGCGGTGTAAAGGAAGCTGTGAAACTCCAGTGGCTGAGCCAATGTAGAGCTGTTGCTGTTGTAAAAGTTAAAAACAACAAAAAAAAAAGGTTAAAAAATATCGCAAATTACAATTTTCTTTTTCTAGGAAAGCATAAATATATTATATAATCATCTGTTAGGAGCACTTCAAATACAATAAAGAATCATGATTCTGATGTATGCGAAAGGAATGAGAACAGAATTGTCCCCAGGGTAAAAAAAATCAAATAAGAAACTTTATTTTTTCATTAAACTCTTGGTGGTTCCCCTAAACAGTAAGAAAATTAAACTACTCTTAAGTTTTTCCTTTTGTATTCAGATCCTCGCACTGGGAGAACACTCCAGTCAGTGACAGAACACAATGGAGAACATGCTTTTGAATTTGAACAAAATGAACAATTTCAACATACATTTCCTAAGCATTACCTCAATTTATGTATGTGAGGGGGAAACCTGAAGTAAATTATTTCAGACTGATGCTACAATATTTCAATTTGGAAGCGCTGCCATGCATGCAGTTCTTTGCATGTCTGGTAATTCCAATGTTTTGTACTCTTTTCTGTAAGTCACATGATTTAACTGGAACACATCTTTAATGAGGGGAGAGGTTTTATTTTATTTTGGATAAAAAACAGTGTTGAGTAGAAGATGCAGTTCAAATGCAGAAGTAAATAAAAAAAACATGCATACAAAATGAAATACAGCCTTGCATGGCATCACAACAGAATATCTTGTCTCTCTCAATTTCCTCTCTGATATCAAATTCATGTGGTCCACTAGGGAAGTTGGCCCCCAGAGGGATATGAGAAAACTGAACTTCTGATCCCATGTGAAAGTCCAAACAGAGATATTTCAGATTACCAATAATTCACAAAGAAAACAAGAAAACAAGTATGAGTGGGATGCAAAATGAGGGGAACACTAAATAAACAGATACACAAAAATTCAAGGGCATAATCCTTCTGGTTTGGAAACGCCGACACTTTGCTATCAAATCTTAAACCTTGTCAGCCAGCACCCACAGTGGAATGATGAATACCTTTCCTAAGGTCCCACTCCAAGCAGTCCCATCAAGAAAATACAAATTTGTTTTAATTTTTCTTCATTGGAAGACATAGAGCTGGTGTAAACAACAGAAATTCAAGAAATGTCATCAAAATTCTTTGTCTCCTGCATTGCAGTGTCCCAGAGGTACCATTTCCAGGGATTTGGGGATGGAAGATGGCTGAGGTCACCTACCTACTAGAAATAATGAGCACTGGATACCAGAGATAGCAGCACCAAAAACACTCATAAAAGGTGTTGTGTTAACTTCTTTCAGAGACAGCAGCTTGGCAGTTTATACAGACATATTAATCGTAACAGAAACATCCCGTGCATTTATATAAACACTGGTATTTTCTCAAGGAAAATATGACAAGGAAAGCCCCCAAAGGAAAATTCACTGGCAAATTGAAAACTAAACCCTTTCTAAGCAGCTGTTTCCATCTATTATAGTTTCATAGCTGGGTTGTAAACCCACATTCTCCAGGCAAAAATCTCTGACCACACAGGGCTCCGCACAAAGCCTGAACTGTACAAACCAGTCCTAGTCAGCGTTGTAGCCTTGAGAAGAGATGACAGGCAACAGACAAGATGAGCTGCTTCTCTCTAACTTAAGTCACTTAATCAAGTACCCACCTTAGGGGTACATCCTGCAGTAAAAAGAGCAGCAATTCAAATCTTAGGTGACCTAACTGCTTCTCAAGGGATGCCTCTTCTCTTTACTGATTATGGAGGCAGCATAGGTCAAATTAGAGCTTCAGTTAAGTATCTTAAATGTCCAGATGGTATTGATCTGAGTCCTGTGTAATTGGGGCATTAATATCTGTATAAGCATGTAGGAACGTGTGGTGCAACTAATATAAAAATCAACCCAGAGAATGCACATGGGAAAATAAAGAATGGTGTAATGGTTTCCTATGTACCTCTGTAACCAATTTCATTTTGCAAAAGTCCCATCCCTAATTTTCAGTAAATGTCTTTAGAATTAAAAAATGACCAGAAACATAAGAAAAAAAAAAAAAATTCGAGGCCAAAATAGGGTTACTTAAAAACTATATTCCTTGTAGATAAGTTTATAGTTCAGTCAGTGAACTGCAACATGTGTTTCAGGTGCTGCACAGCCTGAAGGCTGCTGCCCTGTTTGCTGCTCTTCTGATCATGGTTTTAGACTCCAGCTGGTGATCATTATTCTGGACACTAACAATATAAAAATCCAGGCAGTATGAAATTCAGAAAATAGAAATAGAATTATTAGCATCAACGATCTGACCTTACTCTGCCATACCATAGTCAAACGGCCTTTTGGGCAGTCTCTCCCAAAACATTGTTAACTGTTAATTTAATGAATGACTATCAGATCAAACCAGAGAGAGGGAAAAAAAAGGTTGTCCTCTAAAAATTCTTGCAGAAGTATTAGAAGTCAAGAAAAACTCAAGAAGAGACTAATATTTAAGTGATCCAGTGGTTTCTGGTTGCCCCACAGTGCTGCCCAAAAAGCAAAGACATAACAAAATGGGAAAAATGTAATGCTTAAGAGGAAGAACTTAAGCAGAATTTGAAAAGTAACTTTAGGGAGCATGAGATTCAAATATCATTTGATTTAATTTAATGTCTTAAGAAGTAATGCGGAATAGTTCAGCATGCTGTTTAAGTGATATATTCATTTTGAGCTGGTCCTTTCTATGTGCCCACTATGGACAGAAATGTTAATCTCTGAATAAAATTCAGTACTTGGTGAAATATACTATAAAAGTGGCCACTAAGGTATTTCTGAAGGTGTCTGCCTTGCCTTTGCTTGAAAATCTTATACAAGAGAAACAAAAGCTCTTTGTAGCAGTTCACCAGACAAGGACTTGCCCTGTATCAGCTAAGGATCTCCTTATCCTTTTCCCATGTCACCAGAAATCCAATGGCTTTTTGATGGAGCATCACAAATCTGACCCTGAGAAAAAGGTGAGAGGTTGCTTTGCAAAAAGTCACCTTTGATTGAAACCCCGGCTGAACTTTTTGGCCTGCTTCCATGTTTGTAAACCAAGGGAAAAATTACGGAGCTTCACCTGACAGGCTCAAAGCCAAGTGGTACCGTGTCCATCACAGAACTGGGAGTTTAGGCAGCTGCAGGGTGTTGCAGAGGCTCAAGGATGCTCTGAAGGTTTGTGTCTATTGCTAACAAAGCACAAACTGTTTAAGTGATAAGGTTACACGAGCCTAGGGCTCTGAACACAATCAGGAGGAATGTGTAGCTTCAGTGAAAAATAAAGACGTAATTCCTGTGAGTTAAAGACAGCAGAATGGAGAAAAAACATATTAAGGCTTAGTCTTGCACATAAAAGCTAAATTTCCTTACTCAAAGCCACTCTTGCTCAAGGGCCAAAAGCATACTCAGAGAGAGAGAGAGAGAGAGAGAGAGACGGGAGCTTTAGAGCTTTATATAATTTAAAACTTAAGCTAAGTTCCGCTCCTGAAGAATTTGTAGATTTTGGTCTTTAGGAAGAGTAATTTGTAACATAACATATTGGCATGATGGCAAAAGAGGTAGCTTTGAACAACCAGAGCAGTAAAACATTTAGAAATAAGGAGAAACTCCCTGTACCATGTTTTTATAATTGGACGAACGATTTGTTAGTGAAAAAACGAAGTGATTATTTTTAAGGCATTCAGTAGAACATGCTGGTTTTACTATTTACATTTCAGGCTCTGGCTTTCCACAATGCATAGAATTATCGTGCTGTTTATACGAAAACCACCCTGCTTATCAGAACACAATGACTAAAGTGTTTGAGTTATAGAACTACAGTATTTTTAAATCATAAATGTAAAATGGAAACATGTTGCCATATACTTATTTCATACATACTGCCAAAAGCTTGTCATAGTGTATCATGATTCTGTCATTTTTAGCCTGAGGGTGGTTGATTTTTCATGAGTTTTACTCTGCCTGAATAACTTGTGGTTTATGCTCTTTTTTAGCTTTAGACAATTTTAGCAGTGTAAATTTGTTTTCAGAAAACTCAGGGAAAATTGTAATCTCTCCTGAATAACTAAAGATGCTTTGAAGAAAAAGCTGTATGAAAATGCATGGTCAATTTTCAAATATGATTGGCTGCTTTAAGGCAACGTACTTATAAAAATAATCCAAAGCAGAGCATTTTGGTATGATGTGAACATATATACAACCTGACAGGTTTGTTTTTAACTATCCCAGTATTCAATACTACCTTTTTCTTTGTCCTGCCATTTTTGCTGGTTTAGGTGGTAAACTGTTAGAACAGTGTCCCCCCCAAGACAGTTTCTGTCGAATAAATGAATGCTTTCAGACAGCTTTCCTAAAGACAGTGAATTCAGAGTTAAATATGCAGCATTTAAAATATAATATTGTGCTCTGTCCATTACAGAATGAATTCAACTTCTGTTTAGTAATGTATAAAGGGAGGTAGATGAATTAACTAAATTTTACTTATTACGTGCACAATTTTTAGTGCACCTAGTCCTGAAAGTAATACCAAATCTCCTCATTCCTGACAATGACATTAAACGAAAACAAGTTCCTTATATTTACCAAATAAGCCTTTAGATCAGCACATATATGAAAAAGAAAAAAAAAAATAAATTTGACACTAAATTTTATGTCTCAGACTCCTGAGACAGGAAATGACAGTGGCTGGGATCCATCCACCTAATTCCAAGCAAACTAGAAGATAGGCCCCTAATACCCACTTCATTCCTGGACTGCAAACCAATGTTCTTCTCACAACCACATAATTCATCAAGTGCTTCACAAATTTGCTTAGAAATGCAGGAATCACCTTTACTGTAAGTCAGACAAAACTTTACCTCTATCCATCAAGAGGTTCAGCTCATTTTAGTTATGGTCTGGTTTTATAATACATATCTTTTCTATAAGCAGTTAGCTATTAGTGTACTCAACAGAAAGTAGGAAATATAAATTTTGGATCTGGAACCCTTATCCTAACCACATCACTGAACCAGAAGGCGACGGAAAATTTGGACTGCATCAGATCTGTTAATCTTTTGTTAAAGCTGAATGACGCGCGTCCGGGAACGGAATGGGCATAGGACAGAAAGACAGGAGGATGTCCCATTTCCATCCTTCCACCATCTGCATTTTGTACCAGACTATTCCTACAGAGACTGGAACTAGTCCCATTAAAAAGGGACCAAGTTTGGCCACTCCTTTTGAACAGCCTCTCTGTCATGGAAACACTCTACAATGTGGATTTTAATTTTTTTTTTTTTCTAGAGAGCCACCAGACAGCTGGCTAGTTTTTGTTTAGTTTCCACCTTACCAGAAAGTAACACAAACTAGGCTTTTCCTTTCCCTGTTGCACATCACATTTTCCTGAGAAACTACTGCTGTTTATGTAAAGGGATGGGATGCTGCTGCTGCAATTAATATGTCTCTGCTGACTGCCAAGTTACTGTCTCTAGAAGACAGAGACCAATAAATATTTGAAAGTGATTTAACATTTGTGCACACAGTACCTGCTTTGTGGAAATCTTCATTGCTGAAATGACAGTGGGTTCCTAGGGAAAAATAGAGTTAAAATATAAAGTGAGCTGTAAACATAAAAATGCTATTACAGTGCTATTTGCACAAGGTAGAAAACCCTGAAATTAAACTAGATACTCCGTAGTAATAGTCCTTCTTGTTGTCTTGTGCAGTGGAATAATTTCTAGCTGTAAAAATGCATGTATCTGGGTGCATCTTTGATTGCTATGTTGACCGTAGGTATTTCACTTCCCATTTTTAATACAGTTTAATTGTGATCACTTTGTCACTAATTTCACATCTTGAAATTGCTATCCACACTTAATAACAAAATTACTTTTAAAGAAGTTCCCAGGTAATACAAAAATAATAATGGCTATATGAAAATTCATAGATACTATCTATTAAAGATAATAACACTGAAATAAGCAACTCATTTTAGTATATCAAGGTGAAAACCCCATTCCTGTGAAATTTTCCTCATAAGAACAAGTTCTAATCCCAAGTACAATCTCTTTAACTGCACCACACTATTCACTTACAAAGAAGTTACATGCATTTTCAGAACATGCAACCAAAATGAGCAAGAGGTTCTTTGCACTCTGGAATATCCATTATTTAGTCAACTGTTACAACTTTTCGGTCCAGCTTCTTGGATGGATTTTCATCTTAAAAGTGGCATAATAAAAACTGTGCAAGTCAGTTCTGTATGAACCTTATTCCATCTAGAAATCTGTTATTTATCCCACACATCATACTTGTGGTTATATACATTAATAAGGTCCTTATTAAGCTTTTACACTTGTAGAGCTTTCAAATTGCTTATCCTGAGAGAATTTGATATGGGTCAGTGGATGGTAAGCATGGACTTGCCTTTACAGAGAGGTTAATAGACCTTATATTAGAAAGCATCAATTAAATATAACATTTGAATGGAAATTGAACTCATTAATTTGTTTGCTCAGCTGTTCAGAGACATATTGCACAAAAGGGGTTTAAAGAGGCATTTGTTATCAATGTAACAGATACGAAAGACCTTCAGCTTTGTGGAATTATAAATGAAAAGCATTGTACTCAGCACATTACAGCTTAAGCATCAAAATACATTGTTCATGATGCATGTATACTCTTTACAACTAAAGAACACTTACATTTGAAAGATTCATATCTTATGTACACAAATTCTGCTTATTTCACTTAAGTACATTAATGCCCTCTTTAAGGCTTAAATACATGTCTAAAGAGATAAATGAGCTTTCAAGTAAATCAGAATACCAAAATACTTTCATGCAATGAAAAAATAAACATGTAAAGTAAAATTCCAAATTTGAATTTGCAATTAATGATTCTACTTTTGTAAAACCTTTCTGAAATAACATTAATTCCATTTTTTTTTCCTTCTTTCACTTTTATTTTTTTCTGATGTCCTCTAGCTTGGCACTTCTACTTGTTTCAGGGAAGAGATTCATACATGATCAACAATTGCCAAATTACCCTGCATTCATTTAATGACTTTTGTGTGTATAAAAAAGAAAAAAAATGTTGGGAGACACAAATTACTTATGTCATTTTCTTCTCACAGTTTCTACTTCATTTTAATGTAAAAAAAAAAAAAAAGATCCCTAGATTTCTGTCCACAAAAAACCCCACAGATTGCAAGAACAGGGACACATATTGTTCACAGGTATCTTGCACTCGAAACAGAGGTTTCTGAGCAAGATTGGTACCAGTAAAGCCAGGAATGCCCATAAGAAGCTCTGTTTAGCTATGTTGTCTCTGCTCAGAAAAAAACAGATGAAGGGATGGGAGTGGAGTTTGATGAGGATATGGTGGCTGCGCCCCTCTGTCAGGTCCAGGGCACGGTCCCTGTCAGCACGTCTGGAGTGACACCACACGACAAAAGGCTCCTGGAGCGTGCCAGCAGCATCTTCACACTGTCACATCAACCTCATGCTCCCAGCCAGGTATCAACCCCCAACAGCCTGGAGACAGGGAAATGGTGCCATAAAACGGCACTGACAGAAAGAATAAAGTGGGGAATGTAAATGATTCGTTGTTGTGTACAAAACACAAGACATCCCTGGGTTCTGTCTGGGAAGTGTTTGAAAGGTTTACTCAGCCTTGCCTTGCAGGAGTGCCTACAGGATGCCATATTTTTTAGGTGGCTCATATAGGAAAAATGGAAGAGATTGATTTCACCAAAAAGTACAAAAGCTACGGGGTGTTTACAGTGTCTTGTGTCGAACCATGAAAATGAGACCCTAAAGTGACCTTTGAAAATATAAACACTTTGTTCCCCACATTATTAAGCCTAAGAAATCTGGGCAGATCACTGTTTTACCTAAAGTATCTTCTTAGTTACAGTATGCTGATAGTCTGATTAGTGTTAAGGGTTGATGCAATTACAAATCTGTATATTGCATATCTCTGTGGGAGAAAACAGACAGGCATTGTTCTCAGACTTGCACAGGTAGATATTTAACTCCAGCATGCAACAGCTCTAAGATTCAGAAACACTAATTTACTTTTTAAACCACTGAACAAGAGCCCAGAATGCCACTTCTTTTATCATTAACCTCCAGCTCACACTGAAAGTTTCAAGGTTTATTTTGACTAGTGTCTGGGTCTCTAAATGACAAGCTAATTAGAGGGGTATGCCAGGCTATTCCTTGGCTAGACTGCAAGAAGTTGAGTTTGCAGCTGTCCACAGAGAAATCCACAACCTGACACTTGAAATTCAGCTGCACTTACCCGAAAGACTGTCATTTCTTCCAGCAAGACTTCCTCTAATTCGTGCCAAGTCTCCTTAGGAATTGAAACCACTTTAAGAACTGTTCCAATATCTTGAAAAGGGAAAAAAAAAAAAAAAGTTTTCAGGTGCTTAAGATGAATACTTCAGCTTTGTAGCAGCCAGAATTTCTTGTAGTATGTAATTATTTCACATATAAAGACTGTGAAGCTACGTATCTCTCAGCACTCATTCAAAAGAACTGCTATTTAAAATAACCTCAGAAAACACTGAATTTCAGTGTTTTAAGTTTTTCAGTTTTAAGTTTTAAGTATTTCAATTATCAAAATGCAACAAAGAAAATACATACTATTATAGTTATTAAAGAATAGACAGAACTGAAATACTATTTAAGTGACTGTATAAAATGACAGATTCATGACTGGGGAAGGAAATGCACTAAATTTACTCGGGTGTGTTTTATTGTCCATTTTGAATATGATGTTTGTCTTTCTTAAAATGCATGTGAAGATGCAGTACAGATATAAAACCATCTGGACGAACTTTGTTAGACAGATGAAGCTGTTAGGTCTCTTAAGTACACGCGATCTTCCCTGTGTCAAACAAAGTACCTAAGATGTATAAGCCCCTTAAGGCACCTATATTTCTCTGTGTGTAAGATGCTGGTCTTCACTGAGGGGTGAAAAGCATACAATTTGTGCCTTTGGTTTAGAAATAGATGTGTGCCAGCATTTTATTATTATATCAAATTAGATATTTGGAGTTTTGCAACTGGCTTTAAAATTAACAAGGCCAGCACTTGCAATTCCAGAGCCACAGCCTCTGGTTTTGGGAACATGGTTGAGACTAAAGACCATCTCTGTTATTCAGCTTCTGCATCTGTGATTTATTTCTTTGTTTCTATGAACACGATTTCCAGGAAACAACAAAAACACAAAGAACCATTTCTAGGTTGGCACACATCACTGCAGACTCTCTGAAATGGAAACAATCTGTATGCGACTTTTCTTTTTAACCAGCCAAGTGTAGTGCCATGTAAATGTATCACAGGTAGAATAACTATGTCCCTGAGGACTTTTCAAGTTGCACATCCTACAGCTTTAATGGTTTGGGAAAATACAAGGCATTTTAAGTGGATAAAATTCTCAAATTACTATAAAGGTCGACATTCTTAAAACAAGAATTTAACCATCAATTGCACAAAACCAAATGTATACACATTTTGTAAGTATATATAATTTGTGTGTTAGTTGAAATAAGAATAAAAAGATGACAACTCTCTACTTCTATATTTAAAATACACATAAAATTGAGACAAAGAGATCACATGCATTAAAAATGTTTTTACAAGGCAACTATCTTAAAAGATATTGATTTAATTTAAAATTCTGGTACTTAACTTCTTTACATGATTTTGTATTTAAATATTCTAGAAAACCTGGGATATCCTGTAGAACTGAGTGTTTTCATTTTTCCATCTGCTTCCCTTTAACCAGATGTTGGTTTCTAGATACATATTTTTGGAGTTTTAGAAAGAAGCAATTTTTTTCCTGCCAGAATATGTACATCACTGTTTTCTTTCATTGGCCACACATTCATATATTCATTTAAAAAAACCCAAAACAACAGTTATTTCTTAAAGCAACAATAAAGCAAGGCACATCTTTCTTTTTATTTAGGCATCTATGTGTAGAAATTAAGCTAGTAAAATATGCTAGATAAGTGGGTTTGGAGTGGTTTTCATTATGGTCGCTGCTACTAATTGAATATATTTAATTCAAGAAATATTGAGAATGGTACAGAATAAATGCAATATAAACTTTAAAATAATAAGAAAAAAATCCCACTTTTCTACAACAGAGTAATTCAGAAGAACAGATAATCTAACAGTAGCTATATTTGTAATTTAACTGATGAGTTAATTTCCTTAATTATCCTGATAATATGATGACTGTGGTTTTGAGGAAAATACATTTTACCAGTGAAAAACAGGGAACTCTCATCTAATAAATATGAGAGTGCAGCAAAATGTCACAACTGTATTCTGTGTTGGACTAGGACTGTCCTCAGTCACAATCCATCAAATGCCATATCTCAGAAATAAAGGGAAATTTTTTCTAAAACAGACTGAGTGGGCACTGAGCAGACACAAGTTTCCCATAATGTTGTTTCAACAAAAGGTCAGACTTTTAAGTGGCTCCTGAAACAATTACAGTTTCCTGATCTCAAGAAAGCCTCTGAGGTCAAAGATACACTGAGTTAATCACTCTGGAGACTCTGGTCAGGCCACAGGTACCAAAGTGCGGCTTTATCTGAGTTCTAGATCAAGTTTTACAGAGTAGTATTTCAAACAATTTCACACAAACGGAATCAGGCGACTCCTTTAGGATCAATAGGCTCTGCTTAGCAAGATAAGATTACTGTTATTAATTTGCTTTACTGACAGAGGTACTTTAACTGTGCCAAAGGATCCCAAGCATTAGACGCTCAGGATATGTATTAAGTGTGTATCTTAAATCCTGTTTTTTTCTGATTGCTTTCAAGCATGCTGATAGGATTTTATTTTCATTGTGAAACGCTGGTTGCAATCACAGTGGGAAAGAAACTGCTCAGCTCAAGATTTCACCCACAGGAAAGGAAAATGTGACCACACTGGGTGGCTATTAATTGTTGTGTTCAATTATCATCAGTTATTCAATGAAAAGGAAAAAAAAGTATTTCTTCAATATACTACAGTTCAGCAGCACATGGGAATAATGCAGATTGCTCTAACAGTAAAGGGAAAATACAGAGAAATATATCTAATCTGATGGGACAGACCTGCACAGAAAAACCCAGTCATACCCCAGAGAGCATAATTCTGGCTTTGACATATGTTCAGATCACCAAGTGGGAAAATGGACTGTGACTAGAGTCTCTAATCTGCTTCCCAGTTAGTTCTTTGCTTGGGAAGAAGTAATACATGCTGATTGTGTATCTGTTTCTGATTCCTCTGACTTTGTGCAGCTGGCTCAGTGCAGCTCTCTGGTAGAAGGCAGGCAAGGCCTCGGTTCTGCCTCTTTACCTTTCCTCCCACACAGAAGACAACCTTTCCTCATCCTGAAAACCTCTCCTTATTCTGAAAATAAGGACATGAGCTCAGAGGAGCATGGAGCATCTTTTGTGATCCAGCTCCAGGCATGGGTGTTGTAATGCCTGCTCTTGTCCCATGACGGTATGACCTCCTGCTGGAAAAAAAATGGTTTCTATGGACAAAAGTAGTATTTCAAAAAATAGTAACAATCTGCACTTAGAAAGATGGGATTTTGGTGATGAAATATCTTTTGGCAAGTGCAAGTAACAATGTTTCAACACTTTTCTTATTGTTTGTGGGCACGGCTATCACCAGCATTGGATAGAATCCTGGGTATTTATCATACACCTGAATATTAGTGGTTTAGGAAAACCCTAAACTCCCAACTCAGAGGTAAAAATTATCGTTGAGGTTCTTTTAGAGGGAGACCTTGCCTTGACTGATTTACATAACAACTGCTATACATAATAATAACTAAAGAACCAGTATATGCAGTGGTAACTGTCTAGAAGCTGTAACTCAGGTTTAAGCAAACCTTCCTGCACTATCTGAAACAGACAGGAACTTCTGTCTTACTTTTCATCTTACTCTAACAGAAGTCTTGAAGAAAGTACAGTGAATCTCTGGAAGAACTTCTTACTTTCCCTTGCAGAAAGCAATGCATCTTTCTTTGTCCAAAGGCCAAGCTTTGGAGAGTTAAATGCCACCTCTTTTGCTCAAGACATATACTTAAATAAGTTCCTTATGTTTGTTCAGCATCATACCCTGTATATGTTTGGGGTTTTTTTTCTGGGCTGAATCAGGTCATAGAAGACTTGTTGAAAGGCACCAACCATCAACCACTGTGAATTGTGGATGACATTGAAATCTCTAATGTGTGATGGAAAATATATATGTTGTATAAAATCATATGAAAATACTTTTCCAATGTTTTATGCAAGAACATACTGTAGCACTGGTATCTAATAACTCAGTTCACAGCTTTGAAGTGCTTTAACCCTTCCTGCAGAGCTGTGTTTTCTGCAGTAAATGTTCTGAATTGTTATGCTTGCACTGTGTTTGGTACACAAAACTTCACCAGCTCTCAGTTTACTCATAATACATTTCAGGCATCAACATGAAAGAGACTTTACATTTATTGCTTTGGAAATCTAACCCCAGGTCTGGAGTACCAGAACTGTATTTAAAGCATGCAAAAAGTTGGACTGTTATAAGACAGACATACAGGTATTTTTTTGGTCCAACACTGAAAAGAAGCAGTAGGGTTTCTGTTTGATTTGGTTTGGCTTCATGATGCCAATGTCTAATTACTAGCAATTATGCTCAGTAGGAGTATAAAATACTTTTATTCAACATTAACTGAAACATCAGCCAACTAATGTAAAACTTTCAGAAATGAAGAAACAGATCCACCAATTGCTACTCAGCACACTTTGGAAACCACTGAATTTAGGAAAATGCATATCAGCTAATTTCTGGACACTCTTTCTCATTATTACCTTTCTGGAAAAAATGTCTTTTCTGAGTGCATTTCTCTAAGATGCCCAAGATGAATGATTCTGCAAATGCTTTGGAAAGGACATAATGTTTCTATTTGAATACCAGCTCTTCTGAAAACACTCCATTCGTGCCAGATATCTTCATCTTAAGTAAAATGATGCACCCTCTTGGCTGAAGAGCTGAGCATCTTAAGGCAATACTTGAAATACTTGAAAGGCACACAAGACATTTCCCATACCTGGATATTTCCCTCATTCGCATTAATACTTCTTACGCTGCACTTCAAAATGGGTACCTCAAACCCCTCATTTTAATACTAAATTATAATTAATAAGGGAAGATATTTCTAATAAAAATCCCTAATAGCAGTAGTTGGAAAGAGGGTGGTTTGATCTTAATCCAGTTGGCAAAGCTCCTAAAGAATTAAAGCAGGCCATGGCTTGAACCTGTAAGAGCGAATGTTTGTAACAAAGACCTCCCCACATGCAGTTTTGGGTCCTGCCCCAAATTTTTACAGGTTTACGCTGTTCTTCAGTCAGTGTTCTGTCTTTCAAAGGATGAAATTTATCTGCTCTATGTTTCCATCAAGCCTGGAGGAGCATACAGTGTAGATTCAAGACTTCTCACCTGTGCCAATGAACATCACGTCATATTGGCCATCTTCTGCGTCTACTCGATCTACCACGATCTGTGTGAACTGGTAATCCACGTCTGTTTTAATCATGATTGGACGGTTGTTGATGGGGAATACTGGGTTGTACATGGCTGGGTGACTTCTGGCAAATGTGATAACTTCATCAGGAAGGTCCTTGGTGGAATCAAAACCTCCAAATGTTTTACTGGGACACTGGAAATAAAAAAATGAAATGTTTTACATTTTATTATTTATCATCCCATCTACTGCAGTCTAGAATTAAATATGTCACGGAATCTAAGTGTTTTGTGACAGACAGCAAAAGTTAATTCTGTCACTCTTAGCCTCTATTTTTTAATTTATTTTGGCTTTAAACCAATATGGTTAACAGAATGTAAATGATCCTCATACATCAATTTTCTTATTCCTATTCAGTGGAAAAGGTTTGTAAGTCCACTACTGATTAGTATTAATCTTTAATTGGCAGAAGGAAGAAATCCTGAAATATCTAAATGATTCAATACAAGGCAAGAAATTCAGTATTTGGTTATGTATACAACACAAAATTAATTAATTATGCCATCATGTTTGTTTTGAAGTACTGTCTTCAGAAGTTGACTGGAAGTCCAAATTACTATGTGAGGAATCAAATCCTTAAATCCTGGGACAATGCCCTGTTCTACTGACTTTTCAAACCCCTGCTTGTCTCAACAAGTCTGTGTCATCCCTGTAGTCCTGATAATGTGGATCCTGTTACACTAAATCAAATCTAGTGAGTCATGTCTTAAATGTATCTTTTTTTTCTGCCCTCTGATTCTAAAGAAAGCCTTCTGTGAGTGTTGCTCATCATACTGCCCATATGAACTCTTAGGTGAGGCAAGTCTCATTAAGGACCTGCAATAACTCCGCACTGTCCTGCACAGTGACAGAACAGTTGGTGTTCCATCGCGATTAATCTGGTCCCATGAAGTAAGACAGAAAAGAGTCACTTTTCCCCTGTATATACCCAGGGGTGGGCCAGACAGTTTTGCCTCTCATCTGTGAGAACCAAAAGGTTCTACTTTTCACATTTAGCTCATGTCCTCCCACTGTAAGCAAAAACCAGAGGGTGAAAAGGAAAGGTAAGACCATGGTGTTGGTAGCCACAGAAGTATTCCTCCACTTTCAGCCACCACAAATCCCCACCAGGAGACTCAAGAACTGTGGCTAATCACCATCATTTGCCCATATCTCTTCTGTAGAATTGGTAAGTATTTTATGAACAGTTATTTGTAACATTAACATAAGCATTAGTAGTGTATTAGTATTGCTGAGTGGATGAAGAAAACGAGCCATGACATCAGGCCAAAGATACTTGTCAAAGATCTTGGTGACCCCCACTGCTGACCTGTTTAGGTAACTCTTGAAGACATATAAAACATTAAATCCCAGCTGAAAATAATTATTTTGCAGTATTTGAACTTCAAATATAAACAACTGGTGTTAAAATGCCCTAGATAATTTGCCCTTTATATCCAGGTATAAAATACCTTCCAGTTAAATTAAAAACCTAGAGGACAAGATCTTACTAAGCAAGAATCCAGACCTTGCAGGATGCTCAACAGAAGAAATCAATTGTCTTTGCTATCACCTTGATCCAAATTATTAATAATTCAACAGAAAT
Organism: Corvus cornix cornix; assembly: GCF_000738735.6. NCBI lineage: Eukaryota > Metazoa > Chordata > Aves > Passeriformes > Corvidae > Corvus > Corvus cornix. The sequence continues at coordinate 8,256,587 of NC_047057.1, read as the reverse complement.
GAAATTTAAAAATCAATGTTGTGAAAAGGAGTAGCTGCTATACTCAGCAAAGGGATGCTTCCAGCATGGACATATAAAGTGCAAATTGTCCCTTGTTGGAATACTTGCTAGTAAGCAAATTCCTGCATTCTGTTTGTATGGAAGGGAAGAATGGAGGGAAGAAGAATATTTGATTAAGGCCTGTGGATCAGAAAAAGAAGAAAGCAAGTTAGCTATCTATTTTATTTTGTTAAGATTTTTTAACCTTTTTTTTCTTATTATATGTTCTTGCTCTTTTGTACAAAATTATTACAAAGAGAAAATCAGATGGACTTTTCATAATTATTGGCCAAACCATTTTCTGTCTCAAAAAATAGTGTTTCAAATGCTACACTTAAATTTTAAGTTTGCTTTACATCTCAATTAATATTCTAACTACAGTTCAATACTAATTACTTGGATTAATTAGATAACAATTAGACAATAGATGTAAAGTACTCTATGTATAAAAATCACTACACAAGAACTATTGTTAATTGCAGATGGGCAAACTGGAAAAATACTAAATGAACATTCATTTCATTTTTAAGCAAATGAATTTCAGCTGTGTTTCAACTGCTTGAATATTTACTTTCTGGCTCATTTTCTAACAAAGGATTTTACTTGCAGCAATATGAAACAGGCTCCCGAGGGAAGAGGTCACAGCACCAAGAGTGCCAGAGCTCAGGATGCATTTGGACACTGGTCTCAGGCACATGGTGTAATTCTTGGGGCTGTTCTGTTCAGAGCCAGGAGTTGGACTCAGTGACCCTTGTGGTTCCCTTCCAACTCAGGATATTCTATCATTCTATGGACCAAGATATACTTTGCGCAGAAAAGTCATAAAACTAGAATTAGAGTCATCATTCTGTGTGCTTGAATAAGACTCTCAATTCTGAGACCCTGATCACTCCTTAGATCCCTTGCTTTTCTGAGAATAAAAAAAAATTACTATAACCTTGTGTCTTTACATGTAAAGTTTGAAGTGCATTACCTGGACTAGGCTGTAGCTCACAGCCATCTCATCCTACTTTAGAAAACTGGGATGAAATCAAACTGCCACTGCTGTAAATCCCTCCCTTTTCAATGAGCAAAATGGGCACCGTCAGTAGGGGAGATCTAGCCCATCCACAGTCCAAATTGTCTGCACAGGAATCTCAACTCAGAAACAGAATAGAACAGAATAAAACAGAACAGCTGTCCTGAGGAGGAAAGTCCTGTCACGACATTATCCTTGATGCTAATGACAGGGCTGCTTTTGACATTAGTGATTCTAGGTCAAGATAATTGACAAGGCACTTAATCAGAACTTGTGCTTATAAACCAAATCAATCCCATCGAAATTAAAGAACTAGGTTTTCGTGTGCCAAAATATAGGTATGAATACAAATATCCTGAAAAAAATGGAGAAATGAGTTTCATCTTGGATTCAAGCAGAGTGTAAGAACTCTTGCATTTTACATTCACTTCCAATTTTGTGTCCCCACTGTGTAATACCAGGGAGTTAGATCAGTCAGGAGGAAGGAACCAGACTATCCCCTAACTGGCCTAGTAGGGAATACAACAGAACAAATCAGTATCTACATTTTGGTAGAAAGAAAAAGTGCTTTGGTCATAACTCTTGGTGCCATGAAGCAGAGAAAACCTGAGCACTGCAGCTGAATTCACAGAAAGGGAGATAGGAATTCAGGATGAGGCACCTCAGTTAAGATGAGGTATACACATAAATCCTCCCTCCTCTCCCAAACACTGTTAAAAAGTTTAAAAAAGAAAAATAAAAATAGAAAAAGAAAGCGATAAAACCAAGTCCTGTAGATCTTACAGGAAAAATCTGGCAACTTCTTTGTTACATGTGAAGCTGATGTAGAATTGTTTACAAAGCTTTCTGGTTTTTTAAAAAAACATTTACTTTCCTTTTCTTTTACTCATACTGGGCAAGTCACCAGATGCTCAAGAAGTTTACTGGCACCTCACCTACTAAATTCCTGAGATAATTCAGCACTGTTTAACTGCAGTGCAATCTGGAAATGAATTACTGTAAGAAGATCAGGTTTTTCTCTCCCACCTCTTTCTGCATTTCTTGGAAAAGGAATCCAAAGGTCTGACATCTAAAGAACTTCAAAAATATTTTTCTTCTTTATTCTCAACAGATCTTCAAACCATTGAAAACACACCCATCTTTATCACTTTATAAACAAAAAGCTTCTTTTTAGCCAGAAATGTACCTCATTTTAAAACTGAGTTTTATCCTATTAATACAAAAGAATGATTTTAGCAACTGTGAGGGCAGTCCTCTTTTTCAAAGTGGCAGAACCCAGGGTTAGAGTCACTGGCATTGGGCTAGGACAAATTGCTGGCCTCAGCCACTCTAACAGGATTTACAGTGGCACAGCCTCCTCCTGCGCTACATCTGAGGGGCTAAGCAGACCTATAAAATTTGGGATCACATTTGCCTTTAGGCAAGAAAACAGCTTATGGTGGAATCTGAACATCTTTGCACTTCGTGAATCTTAATAAAAGCATTTTACAATGAAATTGTAAAGGAAAACTCCATTCTGATAGGGTAGCCAGAAACAAAAGTATCTGTGACCTGACTGCATTTCCTTACTTTGACAAAGGCTCTGGTGTCTTAGCTCACTTCACCACTTAAGGGCTGGGTTCTGGTCCTTTTCTTTCTGCTTATTCGGGGAAGTTGATCAACTTACTCTTTTCCCATATGCATCTCACATCAAGACCCTCAGAGAAGTCTTGACGTAACCTGCAGGCAGAACTGAGGCCGTAACTGTGTCTCAAGACACAGAACTTCCAATCTCAAGAGCAAGTATTTGAATTGTGCATTCAGAATCTCAGTAGAACTGCATCTTATCTCTGTAGAGGAGTGAATGCAACAGAGCCTGTGTGCAGTAGTCAGTTCTTTATCTCAGTCTATTTCTGTGATAGTCCATATCACAGAAATTTCTTTATCCATAGTTCTGCATAATATCTAGTATCTGGTTTTGTTGAGAAAGGTTAATTGATACTGGAATCAAAGAGGAATATAAAGAAACAGAATAATGAACACTAAGTCTGTTAGACTGAAAAGAAGGTGACAATAGCTACACAAGAAATATCAAAAATGTCCACTCATTCACATTTTCTACAGTCGTAAAACAACAGAACTTCAAAAAAACCCCAACCCCCTGACATATCAGAATCAACTGTGGTAATTGAAAAAAAAAAGGTTCACCATCAGATGAGAATTGAAACCTCTTTTATGCTGCAGAGCTTTTATTTTAACTCTGGAAAAAACTAGAAATTCTGTTAGTCACAGTGAAGAAGTGAGGAGTGCTGAGGAATCCAGCTGTCAGGGAGCCACTGTTTTCTTTTACTTAGGAAGCAATTTTCATTAGCTGAGCATATATATCAGTTGAAAGATCAGATTGGAAAGGACAATTTCAAACATACCAGAGAAAAGTAGAAAATATGATGAATTAAAGAAGCAAAGTTATTCCTGCTTTCTTTTGTGCCTTATATTTAAGAAGACTTTAAAAAGAATGTTATAGACATATATATTATTTACATACATACATTTATATGTATACATGTGCACATACATATTTCATCTTCTTCAATGACAGTTCACAGCATAAATGGGCCAAGCTGATTTATACAAGCTAAGGAGCGGCCCCAATGTATACAATTAATGCTTGTTTCATAAATGTCCCATCTTCTTAGACTACTGGAAATTTCAGAGGCAGTTAAATATTTCTAGAATGTGATGATATCAGTTGAAATATGGATGTCTTATATAGGTTGATATTTTAGTCATTTATAAACTAGAAAGAGAATCAGGTAAAAGCAGAGATTTTAAAAAATGCCCAGTGGAAGTCAGAAACTACTGTAGTCATTCTATCATCTATTGCAGAAATATCTGTTTCACTGACCTAGATTTAATGTTGACTGAAAGTTCCTAACAGGCAGGCAAATCCTCTGTTTTCCATTCATTCTCAATAAGAATGGCTCAGCCAATATTTGGAAAAAAACAAATTCCAAGGAAAGGGTAATGCAATGTAATTTATGAAACACTTGACTTTCAGTAAAATTCTCCAGCCATTACCAAAACTTCTTTTGAAGTTGTTAATATGAATGCCAAAACTAAAATCCAAGCGAAGTTGTTATTGCAGTTTCATATGTTACAGAAAATCAGTACATCCTGGACCTGGAGGAACTGTTAGTTTTCCCTTCTGCCACTCTATCCATTTTGTTATCTGTGTCAGTTTCTTTCCTGGATCTCAGCTCAAGGACCATGTAATGTGTGAAAATATTTTCCACAGTCTTCCCAGTTTAGATTGCTGTATTTCTTAGGGTACTTACAGTTCCTGGCCGTGGATATGGCACTCGCCCTTGGTAGGGAACCCACTGGTAGTTCGGGCCATCTCGGTGGGCATAGGGACCAAGAAATACCCTCCTCACATCAGTCATGCTGTACATACACACTGCTGATCCCTTGAAGATATTACTGAAAATGAGGGGAGAAGAAATCAAATCAAATCAGGTTCTTTAAATTATCCGTCGATTTAATCAAATGGTAGAGCTATGGGAATAGCAGCTTGGTGCTTTCTAATTTATTGCATGTGCTGATTATCAAACCTCTGACATGCTCTCAGAGCAATCCTCACTCACCTCCTGTGAAAGTTCAGCAAAACTGATACGATCTCCCAGACATTTTCCTAAGCAGATGGCTGCTATTTCACTATTTAAAACATCTTGTCCCCAGAAGGCCAAAGCCCAAATGTGAGTAAATTTCAGTAAGGCTGTCCCTAGAGAACTATTCAATTCTTTCCTACACTTCACTTTTTTCTATTTTTTTTTAGCAGTCTCTTCCATCACTTGGGCAGCACACGTGCAAACTTCAGTGTTGTTTCTTACCCTGACACTTCTTGCAGAAGACAGTAAGGACTTGTAAATCTCCCTCCTCTATCCCTGGTATCACTAGAAACATATTTTCTGTTTAGAAACTAAAACTTGTTTCCTTCGCAGATAAATGTGGCAATACAACCAGTACTGCAAACCTTCCTCAGGACAAAGCTGCGAGTATATTTGGTTCTTGGTGAAAGCACAATGAAACAAAAACATTCAAGTCACAGTTATATGTGATTCAATAACAGAACATTTGAAAGATCATTAGACTTTCCAGATTTCAGCAATATTTTTTACTAATATCTCCTTGAGTAGCCAATTTCTCACTCCACAGATTTTCTATTTTACACTGCTCCCAAACAAGTTTATTTGTTCTTGTGTTCTTTTTCCAAATCTGTGTGGAAAGGGCTACAAATGCTAATCCCTGCTATAAAAAGCAGCTTCAGAGTGATGATGTACATCGCTCATAAGAAAGAAACCTAATTCATTACTTCTTACTGCCATTGACTTCTCAGTTCAAAGGTTAAGAAAATTTCATGGTTTTTAAAACCACTTTTAACAAAGAATCCTCTTTAAAACAAGCAGCCACCCAAGATTCTGTGGAAGTAAAATGATATGCTCTGTACCTGGAAGTTGTAAACACTCCATAGACTATTGGATTTTTAGGGTCTTTTGAGTTCATTAGGAACACATCCTCTGTAACAATAACAGGAGAAAGAAAAGAAAATTAGGTTGAATTCATACAGGTAATACCTGAAGACATTTCTATATTCTGGCCATTTCTGCCACTTACGTAGTTCATCAAAGTGTGTGTCAATGCCATTGGGTCCTGGTACAGAACATATCAGACGTGCTTTGAGGAAAGTTGTCCATTTGTTAACAAGGCTCCTGTGTCCTCCAAAGTCATTCTAATAACAAAATTATTTTGCATTAATATTTAGCAACAGTCTTTGTTTGAAGTACCAACAGAGTACAAAGAAAATACAGTAAATAAGATGATATTTAGAGAAAATAAGAGAGAAGAATTCACACTACATACAAAAGCAATATGCTGCAAAGACACAAACTCTGAATTATTTTTATTTTACACTGTATTGCGTCAAATTTCATCCTAATACATAACTTAAAAACCAAAAACCTCAAATCTCTTTATATACCTTTATACACATATAAGACTGGGAAAAGATAAGTGGGCAGAAGTCCTGCAAAAGCTGAAGGTGTTTATTATGGTTAACTGGGTAGCAGCAAAGTAGAAAGGCAAGTTGCAACAGAACAAAGTAGATAAAAATGCCAGAACAGTGGGATCAGTTGTACAGAAACAAAGTGCCCCAAGGACTTCATACTTGTGGGATAATTGGTTTTAAAGTAGCAACCTCTGAATTCAAGGAGGTAAATTGAAATTGTGCTTATGAATTAACAGAAAATTTTACTGTAAACATCACAGTTGCCAAAGCTACAAATTTTTTAATATCATTTCATTAGCAGAAATATTTTTGAAAGTCTGTCAGAAAACCATCTGGACATTTATCCGTGTGGACAAATGATTCATCTTGCAGTCACTAAGGGTCTTTGGAATGGCTGCCCATTTCTACAGCTAACCTTAAACAGTTATTTTGCTGTATCTTCCTTTGCCTGTGTTTTAAAGGTTTTCACTAATGTGGGAATGGAAAGGTATTAACATTTAAAAAGCAAATTCTTCAAATGTTTTTGGCCTACCTGGAAGTATCACATTTCTTGTAAAACACTTTCTTTTACAGACACTTTCTAAGCCTCAGAGGATATGTATGACTTTTTAAACCAAACACTGTAGTTTGTTAAGCTCCCCCAGAAAATAATTAAATAGTATTCCTTTCTGTGTGTCATCCCCAAACTATTTTTCTCTTGGGATGACCCCTGCTTTACTACAATGCCAATGTTAGTACTGAATAGTTCACAGGCAAGAAAACACAGTTTCTAAAATTGCTTGCAAGTGCATTTGGTATCACACCAAAAAGTCATCATCTTACCTTGCAGATCTGCCCTATTCTGGCATGAGTGGCTTTTCCAGTGTGCTCTCCATCAATTGCATTTTCACGGAAGAAGAAATAGATTTTGTCATCTTCTGGATTGTCACTCTCTGGTATCAGGTGAGCACTGACAAATCTGGGATCTGAGAAGACAATGCCATTGTGCATGTTACTACTGCATGAACTGGATCACTTGTCTTCCTTACATAAATGAACTGTCATTTTTCTTCCCAAAACCCAATCACTGCATCCCATGGCAAATATTTCTAAATTAGGTACATCATCACTTGTTAACATGACAGGTTAAAGATAAGAGGAATTTGCATTCCTCTTATCTTTAATACAGAGAAGTTTTTGTTACAGGTATTTAATGAATATATATTAACTTCATTATTGGAGCAATTAAATGTTTATGAAATCTTTTTACAGATGTTTGTATAACATTACAGCATGGTTTCATAATTCCATGTATTTATTACTGACAATTTTCTTGTCTTTGGATGTCTGGACTTTGGTTAATAATCTTTCTGTATAAGTCACAATTAAAATGAAAGAATTATGGAGACAAATGTAAAGTTCTCATTTCAGCGATTAAAAAAAAAATTTACGCCTAGAAAATTGTTAGTGCATTACTGTTAAAAAAAGTTGAAAAGTACATTTTGATTGATACTATTTCCATGTGATACCCCAAATCCCCAAATTTTTGTCTTCTTTTCAGAATAGAAACAGATTTTAGAATTTCTACTGAAGTTGTTGAAATACTTTGTCTTGCCATTTTTGTAATTTTTTTTTTATATACATAAACTTTATTTCTTAATGATTAGAGTGACGACTTTACTTGGTGGTAAAAAAGATACATCAAAAAATGAAATACATATAATGTGCACATACTGATCAGTTATATAAAAAATGCTATAAAGAAGTTTTAGGAGAGAGAATTTTATAGAATTCATATCAATAAATTCATACCAGTGGTGCATCTGGCTCATTGCTGTATTTTACAGAGATACTTCAGCTGGTATCTTTCTACTATATTTGGAAAAAGAAGGCATATCCAACAGATTTACCAATCTGTTTTATAACCATTCTACATCCTGCTGGGATAATTAACTGTGAACTATATTTAACTACTCAGAGTCCTGCTCCTATGTGAAATTGCAAGCTATTTTAGTGTCTGTATTAACATCTTTCCAGTGTATGTTTATTGCTATATAGTCATGGAAAGAATGAACTTTGCTATGTTTTGCCAGTTTGCAGTAGCTGGCCTGTGCAACTCATTGCCTTATTAAGGATGGCAGTGTTTTTAAGCAACATATTTTAATATATTTGTATATATGCACATAGAAGTTTAGATGTTTCTATTATATGAGTAGATACTGCATAATTGTGTGTGTGTGTGTCTTATCATGCAATCTGTGTGTATATATATGTATATATTCTAATGTACTTGTGTGTGTGTATACATCTATATATACGAGTACAGAAGGATGACCCTACTGGATTAGACCAAAGTTTACTTAGATTAATACACAACCTCCAAGATCGTCCAGAAGTAATTACTGGAGACAAGAAAGAATATGGTGAATACAAATAATACTCTCCAAGAATAAAGTCCCTTCCTTCAATTGTTTTCAGTGTAGCTGATTCCCTGAGCTTTGCTGCTTTCTGTGTGCTTAGTTAACTCTAAATAGACTTCTCATCCAGTTATCTGTCTAGTTTCTTCTTGAACTCATACAAATTTCCAGCATTCAGCATGTCCTTTTGGAATTTGTTCCTCACATATACAATGTAATGAATTAAAATTTACTCCTGATTTTTTTGTTTTGAACATTGATCTTAATAATTTCATTTGGTTCCTCTCAATTCCTATATTGAAAAAATGCTTAGTGTTCAAGACTAGTATGCTCTTTAACAAGGGCTGTAACAATTCTCTTTGTTGAATTCTCTGTTGGTTTTTTTTTTTCATTAATTCCTAACATTTAAAATGGATTTGACAGATCCTCAGCAGTAATCTGAAATTGTCATGGAATTTATGTGCCATAACCCCAGAATCTCACTCTTCATTGGTGGTGCTCTGTCCACAGCCCATTATTTTATATGTGAAGATAGGCATGTTTTCCTCATGGCTTTCCCCAAGGTTTATCAATACATCATTCATCAAGAATAATTTAATTTGCCATTTGATTGTTTAGCTACCCAGTTGCATAAGATCCTTTTGTGATCCTTCCCAGTCTTCCTTTGTCTCACTATGCTGAATAACTTAGATTCATGTGAAAAAAACCCAACCTCTCATCCAGCCTCTTTTTCAGGTTATTTATGAACATGTTGAACAATACAGGCCACAAAACAGATCTCTGTGAACCTGTGTCTACTACCTATTGTCTGTTAAAATAAACATTTCTAGACATCTGAAAACATGGACAAGCTGAGATTTTAAGCTCTCCACCCCAAACGCCAGTAATGTAAGCTATTAAATGTGCTTCCTTTCTTTCTAGCATGCATTTAATAGCCTTCAAGGTACACTGACATGAGACCCGAGATAAATAATATCTAGACTATTTTTTATATGATATACTAAGGCTTTGCATGCAACTTGAATCTCAAGAAACAAGAACTACAGCTTGAAAATGTCTGCACTGCAGCCTGGGGAAGGATCCATCAGAGAAAGAGGATACCCATTAGAAGACACTGTTTTTGGCTACTGGATCTGGAGAACCTCTTTTCTGAATCAGTTGTTTTTACATCCTTAAGGTCTTAATGAAAAAGGGTAAAAAATAATATTCAACCAAAACCTAAACACATTCCCAAATGGTTGAATGATTTATTTCTAGTGCAAGATATCAAGTTCTAAAATAAATCACTATATTATCAGGCATCAAAAATCTAACTTTACATTGGCCTATGAAGATACTGTGGGGAGTCCCATTTGAGTCTAAAATATTGCTGATATAGCACTGGTTATATAAACTTGCCCTCGGTTAGCATATTATTATTCTTTTCTTTCCCTCTCATAATTTTGCAAGTGAACCTAGAAACAGTAAGACAGTTGCGTATTAAAGCAGGACTGACACAGCAATTATAGAAAAATAGTTGAATAAATTGAAAATATGTGTTTCAAATGATTCTGTCAGAGCGACAGCTGAGAAGAGGGTTGTGAGATAAAATAAATGCCACAGCCAGAGTATGCATTGTAGGCACTTCTTACCAGTGCTCATCTGAGATGGATTCAGATTTTTAATTAGTGATTAATAATCCTAACTACATGCCTGAAAATGAAGTAGTCACACAGCCTCATATTAGAAACACATCCATTGTACGTCATGGAACAGGTTTTTTTTTGAACACTGATGTTTCTTATTGAGCACACCTTGGATTGCTTTGCCATCTAGTTAAATCGATACATTTTAGTCAATAAAGAGTGGTTCTTCATGTTATAGGTCCCTGGCTCTTGTTACCTGGTGGTGTTTGGTTTTTTGCCCCTCTTCCACGTAATAGATCTATGTCTATGCAGTGAAGCAAATAAAGAAAGAACAGGCTACATGTGTTCTGTTGCATATAGAAATAGATTAATTTCTGTTCAGAATGAATGTAATGGTTACAGAAACAACATCATGATACCATGTGTGGAGAGAGGGAGAGAAAAGTGGTTGATAATTTCATGGGTTATAAAGCTATGAAGTGGGTGATGTGAACCAGTGATCTGTAGTGTGTTCTTTATTGTTTCACTAGTGCAAGGGCTGTTTGACTTGCCCGAGGCTTGATGCACACTTGCATTTAACCCCAGGGCTTCAGACCATGCTCACTACTGGCTGCTGAGGGTCCTGATGAATCAATCAGCCAGATGGCCTACAGTCACGCAACACAGCCCTCTCCACGGACTGCACAGCACTTTTTTATTGCTCTTCTTTGAGGATTGCAAGGGAGATATCCACAGATGAGGGAATTAGGGACTTCTCCTTGACTCTCCTAATTGCTTACCCATGCAGCAGAAGAAAGAATGTCATCCATGAATGTGTATGTTCAAGTATCAAGACTGCCCTGCCTTACCCTGCAAAATTAAACAGGTTTCGTATCAAGGAGTCCCCATGGGAAGTTTAAAATAATTCAGTCAGGGTTGACCTATTTCATACATTCAACACAGCCAGAAAAAAAATGCCGGAATGAACTTCAAGCAAGTTTTACTGAAGAGGAAGTGGGACTTTGATCCAAACCCACCAGTAACAACTGTAAAAGTGAGTGCACTGCAGCTATTGGGGGTAGGTGAAAACTTCAAATTTCTGAGTGTGATTTATGGAGTATTCTGCAACCCTAAAACTCCAATCCATGAAGCCCTCAGAAATGCTGTTACAACAGTTCAACACTTTCTTGTTTGAAAGCAGTCTCCCATTGGCTGAAAGTCCAGAAAGCTTGTTTTGGGAAAATGGACTTAAGAAATAATTTGACAGCAAATATTTTGCAATGATTCATTGCTTTTAAAAAACACAGGCAGACAATGTGGAAGAGAGCTTTAAAAAACAGCATACATCAAACAAACATTTCTGAAACGTGTTTAAGCATGATCAAAGGAGAAACCAAGCCACAGCATAAACACGATCAAAATAAAATAACAGCTAAAAACACTTCTCTGATCTTGCAGCCAAAGTGAACAAGCTAAAAATAAAAACTTATATTTTTATTTAAAACAATCAGCCTTTAAGAAGCAAATTATTAAAACCCACACCTTTTTCAGTCTCCTTTTTCCAGTTGTCTTGGCTGTGGTGCTATTTCTCAGATCCCACATGACACCTTTGTACACCACTTTGTGCGCCCTCCTGCAATTACCAGCTCTGCAGACATTTCATTGGCAGCAGCCCATTAAACTGTCCTTCCTGAGAAACCTGGCTCTTTATGAAAATGACACCTTGGTCCAGCTGCCTCTATGATTTATATGCCATTGTTTGCTTATTTAAGTAATGGAAACATGTTTTGCCTGGCTCAGCATTTCAGGTTGAGGAAAAGCAAAGGTAAATCGATCTGCATTGGTTCTTTAACAAATGTTATTCTTTAGCAGCAACAACCGCACAAATACACACACACACCCAAGAGCAAGAAACAATAAAAGTCAGAAATTGGCTTTCTAACTGAATCATATTAGCATTTTAATGAAGATCTATAAACTTGAAGGCACAGAAATTACCTTTACCTGTCAAGATTGAGTAAGCTGAAGGAACAGAAGCTGGGGTCATCTCCTCATCACTTGACAGGAGCCAAAGGGCAGTTCTCTTAGGAAATGTTTTGTAGAGAGTTTGAACTGGATGCCCCTATTATTGTATATTTACGGTCAAAATTACTAATTTATCAGTTCACAGCAAGAAAATTTTAGGGAACTAGGGAAATTTTACGCTCAGTAAAACTGCAATTGCTATAATTTAATGAAAAGTAGTGGAGGGTGACTGGGACCCTGAGGAGAGGAAGACTAGAGAAGCTGAAATTAAAAATTTAACAACAAAAACAGACAGCTACTCAAGACTTCATAACCATGTACAGCACCTGTCCGCTGAGATCCAGCATGGAGACCCAAACACTATCCTCAGAAAATCTGGACTTGCTCTCATAGTGAGCCCTACTACCCACAGAGAGGAGACTTGCAGCTCCAGTCACAAATGTGCAGAGCAGAGCCTCTGCCTCGGTAAGGTCACCAGAGGACAAAGCTGTTAATATGTGGTGATGAGAGAGCTAAGATGGTTTGTGGTTTTACACACTCAAGTGTAGTTTACAAAACAGCAAAGCTTTTAGTGGTGTTCTTTTAAAGTCCCTTCATTTAAATTCCTCAACTTTCACATTCCACTTGCTGCTGTTGAATCAGGCAAACACAGCAGAGCTCTCATGGATTCACTGCTTCCAGTGAAGCTCCTCAATAACATGGATGGCATCAGACCACATCCTCAAAGTGGGAATGCTCTTTGCACAAGGGACAACTTGTGGCTATTATGGAGCTAATGTGAGGGTTTTGTGGTAACTTATTGTCAGATGCTAACATAGAAAGGACAGACTACAGAGTAGAGATGTCATTTAAAGACGCTGTTTACAAAGTCAGGAGGATGTGTGGCATGCAGGCCATGCATGATCAAGCTGTCAGCAGCTATTACAAGGTAAGAAGCCCTATGGTCCCTCACTGATTTTGCAATGGAAATTTCCATCAGAAAAGAGTTTTAAAGACTGATGATCTTCATCAAGCAGTTTATCTTTGAGTCAAGATGATCTTAAAGTAGTGTGTTAGTTATGTCAGCCAGCTTCTCCTTCTTAGAAGTGATATCCTGTTTTTTATTAATTTTTCAAAGATTAGTAAAGGCAATTTTTGTGTCACAGATTATAAAACAGGCTAATAAGTATGAAGTTTAATAAGGCTTCTTTTAATTTCAATAGTGTACTTCTTAAAAATTTAATTTTATTGTATTTTATTTTATTCAAAACTCTTTTCAGAATTAAAAAACCCAAAAAAACCAACAAACCCTTCCTCTGCAGAATCCAGCTGCTATGCTTCAGTGGTGACTTGTGTGACATAAGGAGATTACAGATTTTCAAGGATGAAAGGTATTAAAAGTAGCAACAACATATCACTCTTCTGTCATTTCAATACATGGGTGCAGCAGCAATGTAACACGCAAAGAGACGTGCATTAAAAAAGGCACACCATGTTTTTACATGTGTAAATTCTTCTACATCTCAATGGTACACTTACACAAACAGCAACAGGACTCTAGTCCTTGTGGCTTTTACAGTGGCTTGACCATAAGTGTTATCTATGCATCCATTCTCATTGTGAGAGATGTTAAAACTGAATTAAAATGACTGTTTTTTTTAAGGAATGACTGATTTGTATTTGAGGCAAAAGCAAATGTGTTACAACATCCTAAAGCATTCAGGCTCCATGCTGGCTGGGCAGCTAGCAGAAGTGAAAACTTGACAAGACCAGGCTGGGGACCAAGCCATGGGTGCCCTCCCAGGGGCTGGCAGTGATGCAAAGCAAAGTGACAGTAAGAGGAGCACAACCTCAGTTTGGGGTGCTCAGCACCTCTAGAATAGCATGAATGAGTCCCTTAATACCTGCCAAAACAATGCCACCACCTCAAGATGCCTCATCTCTTCTGCCTTAGAGGCATAATTCAGCATGAACATACCTTGCGAATAACATTTTAGCTCCCACAGGAAAGAGAAGGAAGAAAATGTTGATCTCTGATGCAATTACCAGTTTCTGAAGCCTTTGTTCTAAAGAGACAACAATAGTTTTGATTCCCTGTTAAAGACTAATTATATGGTGAAGAAAAGTGAATACAAAAGTTCAGTAAAATTATAGCTTAATGCTCAACATAAATTAGATTTCTCACAAAACAATGCTTATGATCTAACCACCCCATTTAATTTAATAGAGGTGATTATTATCTCCTTACAGAGAAAGAAGCAAAATTAACACCTCTTTTCCATTACTGACTATGTTTTAAGGTTGTCGTATATCTATCAACACAATTAATTTTAAACTTATTTACTTATCCCTCAGAGAGAGTAATTGGGCAATTGAGAAAACTAGTGTCCATCACAGAACAGAAAGTGAGGCTTGCAGCACATTGTCTCCACTTAGGAATACTTTAATCTCAATTTTTTGTATTTCTTAAAGCTAATGAGAGTTCCAGCTAGGAACCTGTTTCTTCCTCTCTCAGTCATTTATCTGAAGTTTTTGACATTGATGTTTGGAAATAAGACCAGAAAGCCTGTGCCTTAACTGTGTAACCTACATCTTTAGAGCTCTGGATGAGTGACAAGAACTAAATACCACAGTCTTTATGCTAAGAAGTGATGTATTAGGGGAGGAAGTGGAGCGTGGAGGCACTGAAGACAAAAGATGTTTCTGATTTGGGATGTTACAGACTTTTGGCATATACAGCCATGCTACAGGCCTGCCTTTTGTAAGCTCTGAAAATTCACAGGTGAAGCACAAGTCCCTGGAGATGCCGAAGCAGTTTATGGCAGTTGATCCTAAAAGCCAGAAACTAAACCTGTTCCTCTCCACTAATGTGATTTTCTCAGGCCTTTCTGAATGCTGAGAGATGTGTGTCTATGTCTTGTTGGAATATTCTTCCTCTTTGCCACCTAGAAATCAAGGGTGCAAGAAGGTGTCCTGAAGGCAGAGGGAACATGCTGCAGCACCATCAGCCAAACTCCTGACACAGCACTTTGCAGGAGGCAAATACCTGGCTGAGTGTGAGGAACAGCTGGAGATTAACATGGCAAACATATTCCAGTGTAGGGAAAATAGGACAGCCCTCAACAGTATGACTGGAAAAAGCTGAACCACACTGGCTTGACAAGCATATCTTCAGCCTGTGTCTCCTGAAAGCTAAATTCCTAACGTTTCTCTGTCAGCTCCATGCAGTGCATAACCCTGTCTCCAGAACCACTTGTCCACAGAAATATTACTTTTTTCTGCCTAAAAAGTGAATAAATATGTCCTTTGTGACAAAAATAATCTATTTTGAAAAGAGGAAGAAAACCTCCAAATTTTGTACTGCCAGGTTCAATTTGAAGTGTGTGGAAGAGATTGTGTAGCTGTAAAAAAAAATCTCCTCCCTGATGTCACATCAAAAATTGGACAGGTATCTACCACAGTCTCAACTCTCAGTGAGAGATATTCATTCATCTGGAAATGATCATCAGCTCACACCAGTTCCCAAGGAGTCATCCAGTAGAGAACACTCCTGTAGCAATTACCTAACCTTTCCGATCTCCCGTAATTTAATTTCTTTGTTAAATCCTTTAGATTTGGCTAAAGAACTGAGGTAATTTTGTCAAAATATGAGAAACATTTTGTTGGTAAAATGAACTTTTACAGCTAGTGTAAAGCAACTTGACACAAAATCCATTAAAGTAGGATTAATGAGGGATGGCAACAAAGACTGAGGAAAGGGCTGGGTGAATGACTGGTTTTAGCTCATATGTCAGTGTAGCACAGCAACACAAAATGCAGTAAGGCATCTGTAAGAGGAAGCAAAACCCCTCAGCAGAACCAGAGGTATTCAGTGATAGCATCAGTTATGACAACCTCTTTCAGTAGTCATGTGAGCACAATGTGTGTTTCCAACTTAATCTAGCTTCAGTCAACATAAGGTATTAGCACAGTTTTACACAACAGAAATAATGAAATCATGCAGTCATTTATTGTTGATGTGAAACTTAGTTCTGTTCATTAAAAAAGAAAAAAAAAAGTATTTGATAGCATAGGTGAGATGAAAACTGTGACGTTGCTTCAGATAGAAAAGTTTTGCAATAGTAACCACACAGTCAGAAAGCTGCGCTTCTCAAACATTGTTTCCTTGGTTCATACTTTAATTCTGTACAAAGAAACCCTTCTTTTTTTTTTTATTTATTCACTGACAGCACTTCAGATATATTTGATGTAATTTCTGTGACTTTTAAGAGTGAAAATTTCATTGTATCAGACTCAAAATTTTAGTGTTTTTTAAAAGCAGGGAGGGAGGACCTTGCAGCACACTTGCTTGTGATACATAAACTGCAGGGAGAGGAATTGGCAGAAAGTTTAACAGAAGTATTTTAAAAGTAATAAAATAAAGAAATGTAGTAAAAAATATAGGTCCTGGAATAAGTGGGAAATTGGATTTTTTTTTTTTAAACAATGCTTTCTACAAACAGGTCTGACAAAAAAATATTAAAGCTGACAGTATGTCAAACATGGAACAGAACTGAGTATTGATAATGACAACCCATTTACACAATCTTGTGAAAAAAGCTGATGACTCACAAATCCATATAAAATACCACATGGAAAGGTTTGGTACCTTCCTCTCTCATGGAGCATTTTTCTGCCCTTACTGAAAGTTGCTTTAGAGAAACAGGAGAACAGGACATTGAGACTGAAGAAATGGGTAACTGAAGAGAGCTGTGCCCCATGACTACCAAATTTTACAGTCTGACAAATGTTACCATAGATTTCAGGAAATATGAATAATCTCACTGACATCAGTGGAACACTTCTTACTTATGAGGATATTGAATTTTGCCCAAACAGCAGTAAAAGAATCAATAAACACCAATCCGCAGATATATGGCAATATATCACAGATAATGTATTATCATTGAATGCTTGCAACTGTTTCATAAGAGTTGTGCATTGAATGGGAAAAATACGTAATCTAGTCTTTAAAGTAACTTTTCTTTTGCTTTTTCTGAATGATCATCTGTAAAAAAGCTGTCACTGTAAGGTTATCTTGTTTCTGCTTATGCCAACTTCTCTAACAAAATCTTCCTACAAATCTTGCTGCACTTACCTGAACAGAAATCTTTAAAGCCTACCAAGAGGGAATTAAATTTATACATATTTGAAGATATGTTAAAAAGACTCCATAATCCAGGAACCTAACAAAAACACAGGCCAGTTTATCACTTTAAAAGGTAAAACAGAAATGGAACTATTTTGTCTTCATTTACTCAGTGTGTTTGTGGCAGCTCTAAGTGCTCTGGAACATCAAATTCTGCTGCATATTGCACAATAAATGGTAGTCTCAAAGACTAACAGTTTAACCCTTGCCTTTGAAAGAGATAATTTCCCTGGTAACACTACAAGGCAGCTCACCTTACCAACAGAAACATTCAGCTTATACACACCAGTGATACAGTGATCTCAGAACAGAGGGAAAACAGCTAAAAAGGCTTATCAGCCTCAGTTTTGGTGGGTCACTCTCAATAGTCTTTTGTACAATGCTGCTACTACATTTGAGACTGATACTGAGATTCTTAAAAGCAAAGTTACCACATTTCAATAACACTGTATGTTATCTGCACACCAGCACATCATCTGAGGCATTCACTGCTTCTGACTATCAACTATTAGCTAGTCATCACCTGCATACTTTGACCACTTAGATGTTACTATAAACTTTACCATATCTTTTTTTTTTTTTTTTCACTGTATGGTATGTAAAAGCACTTAGCTACATGTTTAAAAAAATCAAATATAACAGCCACCTTTTAAAAAGGGTGAATTTGTACAAGCCCATGGAATCCAATGTAATAGCAAGGGATGGGATATTTCTGACACCACTTTGATAACTAAGAGCTGGACACAGAAGCCTGAAATAAGTAGTATAGGGCACTCTAAAGATCAAGGGGAAAAAGAAGCATAACTCTGGCAATGCAGCAAAATAGGAAGTTCAGGACATACTGCTGTGTCAAAACTCAATCGAGGAACCATTTATCAAACATTTTGTGTGTCTGTGATCTGTCCATTATATCATTATATTCTTCTTTGTTTGTTTTCTGTTATTTAGTCCAACATGATGCCTTTACAAGTGAAAAATAAGTATCCATTTGTCTCTCCCATTTGTCCTTTCCTTTTCCTGTTCCCCCTTCCTTACAACACAGTCATGAATGAGGCTCTGTGGCCTAAATGTTGCTAATGGTGACATCAGTTTCACCCTTTTGTTTCACAGTGTTGCCTGATGGAGCCTGGGGAGGGACATGGTGAAGTGGCTCAGGTGGGACTGGAACAGTTTCTATCCTGGAAACGTGGGTTTGCAGAACTAAATAGAGAAAAATGACTAAATGTTTTTGCATCAATTAAACCCCTGCAAATAATGAAATGTAATCTGATGGGAAATTACATGTCATATTAAATACAGAATTTTCTAATTAGGTGTTTCCTCTGCTCCTCTTCAAAGGCTACAGAAATATTAAGATGTCCACAGTTACAGCACAAAAAGGTCTTGAAGATGTAACATTTGATATATCACACTATTTCAGAAATAATGAAACTTCTGCAAGGAATTAACAAATTTGAATTTAACTTCAACAGATGCTCTGTCTACATTTCTTGATCTTACATACTCTTTGTGTCTACCTCATCACAAATCACTGTGTTAGGCTAAGTCTTCCTCTAGTAAAGTCCAGAGCCACAACTCTGCTAAATACAGGAGTTGAAACAATATCCTTGATAACGGAGTTTAATATTAGCTTTGCCATTCTTGGCTAGGGTAACTTTTGAATTGTGTTCTTGAACTACCTGAATGTGCTATCATTGTTTTAAATACATTGACGTTTCCACTTTGTTGTAAAAATAGGCTTTTAATACTACACAGTATTTAGTAATCTAGTACCAGCCATCAGTTTGATATCAGCCGTGACATTATTTAATTTTCAGAATCACAGAGGTTAAAGCTCACTGAACTATAAACAGTTGGAAACATGGAGTGTAATCCCAAGGCACAGCTCTGCACAAGCTGTAATTTAAATCATATTGCATGCTAAGCTGAAAAGGCAGTGCAGGTCCCAGAGGGCATGAATAAATCTGCAGTCACTGATTTGCCACACACATTTGTGTTGGGATTCTGTAACTGTGCAAATGTGATGTCTTCCTTTAGAGCAGAGGACCTGTCATCTACTGAGATTTGTAATTAAATAACCCAAAGAACAAAAGCAATTACTCAGCCTTACAAATATTCAGGCTGAAATGTGTGCGATTTCATGAACAAAGAGAAGGGGAAGTTCCGGAGACAGAGAGAAAGGGAGGCTTTGAGTCTGCGATAATTCATCTGTGCCTAGTGCTAGTGGAGGCTTTAATGTATAGAACAGGTATTCACATACCTGGCTTACTTTGAACTAATAATTCCGTCATCACAGACTCCACTGTGAAGTGGATGTTTCTCCAGCTAAGGAGCCAATTATGCTTCCAGCTGGCTCCATGCCACCTCAGGTGCCGGCTTTGAGCAATCAGTTGTGTTAATTGCAAGCAACACTAAATGCCTTTTGGGACAAGCAATTCACGGTTCAGGAATGTTAGTGTGAAGGGGGTAGGTTCAGCCGCATTACTGAGAACAAATCACAGAGTTTGCACAGGTCGCAGGCTAAGAATTGGAATTTTATGGAATGGGGGAAAGAGGTGGGAACAGACTAAGGGGCTGTATCCTCATATCATTAACTCTGCTGGGCATCTCAGTTAATTGATGGGGTGGGGGCTATGTGGTGGGCTGTGTGGCGCCCTTCATATTTTGAGCTCAGCAGCTCTGTCCTCCCATTCCCCTGGGTCTGCCAGGCATTCTGATCCAGGCCAACAGGGCTAAGACATTGGTCCAAGCAAAGATACCTCAACTGCCCATGAACATTGGCTCCTTCACAATAGTTGGTATTTTCCTTCTTTCTATTTGTCATAGTGGGAAAACAATAGTTTTTAAAATGCATAGGGATTGTTTGATACAAAGGAAATATTACAAGAGTGATAATAACAGTGAATAACAAAAATGGATGATGAAGGGTAAACATATATTAAAAAAATAGCCATTGAAGGAATGAAGAGTAATAATGAAATGGCCACAGTAATGAGTAGAAATCAGATCTTGGCTGCATAGGGGTCATTGTCATGTTTTGTCAGCTACAGATATGGCCTGTTGTATTTTTTAGTATATATCTTTTGACTCACTACCTGGATAACAAGCTTTAGCCAGTCATTTATTCACAAGCATGGATTTCCAATATATTTGTCCATAAGCCCCCACA
Organism: Corvus cornix cornix; assembly: GCF_000738735.6. Lineage (NCBI taxonomy): Eukaryota > Metazoa > Chordata > Aves > Passeriformes > Corvidae > Corvus > Corvus cornix. Next base: position 8,236,125 of record NC_047057.1, on the reverse strand, counting down.
CCAGCACTATTTAAAAGAAGAACCCTGCCCAAATGTTGGAGTTGATGAATGGGAAGCTTGGATTGAATCACTAGAGATAAAGGGAGTTAGTGTGTGGTGGGGAGTGGGAGGAACTGGTACAAACCTCAGTCTGCAGGTGCTTAGAAACAGCGTGGAGGCTCAGGAAGTGTCTCTAAAACTCTTTAGAGGCTCAGTCCCTGGTGTCCAACATGGATGTACAAAGAATACTTCTTAAAACAAAGCCATCTTATTTCTCCCTTTAACACAGACTAAAACATTGCCAAGCACTTTTGCGTCTGAAGCTGTGAATTTCATTAAATTCAATGCAACTCGCTCAGCACTCACTATTTTTGTGTGGCTGAAACCTTTAATTCTCTCCCCACCGCCCCATGGCCAGCATGCTCCAGTCACATCACACTTAACCTTTGCCTTGGCTTCTCAAAAAAGAATTTGTTTCACTCTATTCACGGCTTCAACATTTTGGCAAACTGCACTCGAGCACCGCGCTGGGCCTTTATATTGAACACACTAATCTGATTGTTTTTCCACTCTACAAACTTTGGGTCAACAATCAAGCTGCTGCCAGAAACTAATTAATTTGCAAACAGGCCCCATTTTCACAGGGGGAGAGCTTTTGAAACCTATGTCAGCAGAGCTGGTCACACCATGGTGACATGCATTGTCATGGCATCCACTTTTCGGGGTAATTCTCCTCACTAATTTTTCACCACACACATGAACTCAAATTACCCAGTCAACAGTAAATCTCTATTGAATGCCCACCAAACTCTGAACATGGTGGCCAAGAAGAGGAAATTGGTATTGACAGGGTCATCACTCATTAAATTGATGGCTAGAGCAGAAGGAAAAAAAAAAAAATAACACAAGAACGTAAAAAGAAAATTCAGATGTATGTCATATCCCAATAAAGGGGGCTGTAACAGACCCACTCCTCCTTTGTTTAAATCAATTAGTATTCTGCTGTGTGACTCCTACAAGCAGATTTCTGCTTCACTTTTCTGAAAAACTGGTTAGTGACTTTTGTGAACAAGAAAGGAGGCACAATTTGGTAGCTAAAAGTCACTGTTTTTCAAGCATCAGAGCTGTGATGAGCTCTCACAGAGATCATGGGAAACGTACTTGAATTTGCAAGGCCTATAACACAGAGGCTTTGTCTTTGGAATCCTGCAACCTAATCTGAACTTTCCTTTTGCTTAAGCTGATTTGGATCTCTGCAAAGATGATAATTACAAAAAAACTGGTGTTGTATAACTTAAAGTAGGTTCTATACCAAAAGCAAAGCAAAATGCAAACTTAGAACCTGAACACTACACCTGTTCTGGACAAATGACTCTTTTTTTCCTACTGAGATTTATCTCCAGGGAAAAGGGAGAGTCTTCCTATGAACTGATGCATGTGGGTAACAGATAGATAGATAGATAGATAAATATATAGATAGAAATTATCTTTTTAATCATACTGAAAGGAGTACACAAAGCTTTCTAGTAGAGGTTATTGTCACTGCTTGAATAATATACTAAGTTTGTCACCTTAGGTGGACAGACCATGACTTTACAAAGCCATCCACTGCCAACTCCATAAGTTATCCATTGAAAAAAATCCATAGGAAAAAAAAATCCATATTAGGTTAAAAAAAAAAAAAAAGAAAAAACGCTTTTTAGAGGAGATAGAATATCACTGGGACTATTGATAATCAGAAAATTGCAGGTGTTTTTCACCAGTGTGAGAAGGGCACAGAGCTGCACTATTCCTACTGAATGTACTCCTAGAGTGCTCATGCAGATGGATATTTACACAGCTCCTGCTGCTGAAAGAGGCAGAAGAGAGTCAGATTTGTTCTTCTGAAGGAGAGAAAACTATAGAAAGCAATTCACCTGCATCATCAAATTTGAATCTGAACACCTAAATGAGATCACCAGTTTTGCCCAGTACAGAGATACATTGATTTATCCACATCCAGCATCTACCCAGAGCTTGTTCTGGTTCTTTCATCCAACTGCCTTCCAGAGAAGGTGATGGGAATGGCTGCACTCTCAGATCTCCCCCAGCATGAGACTCATCAGGATTTACTGGGCTGTGGGGCTGTTAACCTCATATATGTTGATATGTTGACCTTTCAATTCACAATTTAGTAAAAACCTTAAAATTTAGCAATTTTAAGGCACATCACCAATAGACCAGTTCAGTGCACAAGAGTGAGTGCAGATCTCAAACTGGCCATCACTGCTAAGTCTCTTTTAAGAAAGACTATGCTGCAGTGATCTGGTTGGGACCGGGGTCATATCCCACACTGCTTGTCTTGAGAGCCATGAACTTCTTTCCTAAAACTGTACTACACGCAGCAGAACAACTTTTCTGGTCTCCAGCGGAAACAGTGAACAAAGAACTCTGAGCTCTCCCATTATTTTTGATCTTATATGCACTATAAAGATCACAGAATGAAAGAACTGCAGCAGAGCATGGCTTCTAATCTACGCTCCCAGCTATTACATTTTTTTGGTGTGGATAGTAAGGCTGACCAAGTTAAAACCCATAAACGAGCTCATGGTTAACCATGTAATACAAACATATCCTAAGTTAGGTTCCTGGACTAACTTGTATCCTGACTTCCTGAAGCATACTGTGGCTATAGCTCAGACCAATACATTTACTGAGGCAAGTCTTCCTGCTCCAGGTCATATTCTCTATAGTGTCAGGAAGCCTCCAAAATGTGCAGTCAGACCAGGAGAATGTTCTCTGCTGCTTCATCTTTCCTACCCGCTTTTTCCACTCTAACCTTGAAACTTGTCCTCTGGCTACTTTTACCACCTTTTCAACCTAAACAGAAAAAAACAATCTCATCCACAGCACTGACATTTAATGAAGACAATTACCTAATCCTAGGGGCATGGGAGGGAGAGAGAGCGAGATCTATTTCCTAGAATGATTTCAAATAATTTCATTTAGGCCACTTGATGGGAAGATTATATTATTTCTGGTTGTCTCCACCCACCATCTTCATGACCTTTCTCACATCCACTGAAACTGTTCAGTGCATTCTCTAATTGCTACTTGGTCTTAGATTTCTGAACCAAATGCTTCTCTTACTTTGTATAAAGATACAGGGAAAAGTTATCAGACAGGTTCAATTGAATCAGCTGGTTCTGGTCAAGCATTCAGCAGGGCCTTTGGCTTCCTGACCTGTAACCATTTCAGATCAGTGACAGGACAAAAGTCAAGTAATAACAATAAGAAGTAATAATTTATTTAGTGATTTCAGAAATTCTACGTTTCTTCCAAGAAAAAAAAGAACAGTTTGTAATAAAAAATGTATATAGAAGAAGCTTGTTAGATTGCAATGAGAAAAACAACTTAAAATTCATACTCAATCTCTCAAATATGGATCTACAGACTTAAGGGAGAAAAAAAAACTTGTAAATTGAGTTTGTGTGCCATTCTGTTCACAGTATTATGCCACCGTCACCATAGTTTCTGAGCACTTCCTAGCACTGTGTTAGGTGACATTAGCATTTGTCACACATGGAATTTATCACTGTGAAATTATTTATTACTATTCTTAGCAATGAAGATAACGGGAATGGGGGTGGCAGGACGTATTGAGTGAGAAATGAGACTTGCATATATGGACATGTTTTGTTCCTGCAAGGGTCGGAGTTGTTCATGCCTCTGTAAGCCATGGTGGGAAAGTGTGGAACTCAGTCCACACTACAGCCTTCATGATAGGACATATCAGCTGGTTAATGCAGTTCAAATACAGAAATGCATATTTTAAATGCAAGAGATCCTTTCACAAGAAAAAAAAAAAAAACAACACCAAAAGAACAACAAGAAAAATGACATACACAAAAAAATCCCCTCACTGTTTTCACTCATAAGGTTGTTTAAATATGACCTTGTAAATTCATGGGAAGGCAGACCTGGAAGAGGCTTCTTATTCTACTCATTGTAGTCTCTTGCAATGTCAGGCAAGTGTGCTATATAACAACACATAAAATGTTACCTGAGTTCCTCTTAAAACCATCTAGGCTGCCTCACTGACTACTTCTATTGGGCAGCTTTTTCTAGTTTCATTCCCACCATAGTTTAAGACTTCTAATTTGAAGACTAAGTAAATTCATATGCAGTTCACACTTTTTCTTTTTAAATCTCCTTTGTTTAAATAGCTGTCTTCTTAACAGAGATTTTTTTGTATTTGTAGCATCCATCACCTCCTTTCTCCAACAAGATCTTAGATGTATTTAATGAAACAATCCCAGGTGCAAGGATGGTTGGGTTCTGTCAGCCTGTTTCCACATCTGCTTACCTGTATTTTACTGCATGCCTGCATATCTGGATTAAGAATATGTAGGAGGTGAACTGGAAAATGGGAAACTGGGAAGGCATTTAGGGACAAGGGAGTAGCACATCACAGGGGACCATCAGTGGCTACGCATAGGTAGGGAAAGGGTTTGGTGTGGTTGACCAGAGACTAATTATAGGTTCAAGGATCAAAATATGTACACACCCAATTCTCAGCAAGAGTAATTAATTTCTAACATTTTGACACATTCAATGCATTTTATTAGAGAGGTAAAAATCCTATAAACTACGTGTAATCTTGTCTTTCTTTTGCCATACATTACTCTACTGTGCAATATGTATACATTCAAAATCATGTGCGTGTATTGCCAGTGCTGGGACATTCTACAAAGTGCCATAAGTGGAAACAAAGTGATGGCTACAGTTCTGTTTGAATGCCAGGAGAGTATCAAGTCCATGTTTCCTGCCTTGGACCCTGTTAAATTTAAGAGGACATTTTTTTTTTTTATTGAACAGTCACTCAGCTTCTATAATTCTCAGCTGTTTATGTAACCGTAAAGTTTACCAAGGACAATAACCTCGGGGGACTAAGCACAGTTACTACTCCACTTTAAAAATTAAGCCAAGGAAAGCATGCTAAAATAATATCATAGAGTGGTTTAAAACCATAAAAAGCAAGGAAATTCCAAGCCAAGTCTTGAAATCCAGACTGACAGTCTCTCTTAACCCCAGGTCTAGTAAAGAGGGTGAGTGAGGCCAGTATTTCTGGGGTGCAAACCAGATTCATAATACTGTCTTAATGCAGCTTTTGTGATTTCATTTCCTTTCAGATCTTTCTCAGCCCAACCCTGCTTTGCTTTTAAAATAAATGTTTATGGTTATTCATTTTACAAAACGTTAACAATTTAAGGCCAGATCCCCTGTGCTCAAGTCAGAGGAGATGAGAACAGCTTTAAACTCTCTCCTTCCACTCCTCTAATCTTCAGCTTGAAAACTGCCTTGGGTGCATTGCTTTTGCATTGCTCAGCATTAGCTCTGGTAGACTGCACTGCCAGTTCTGCCTTCTTGCCTCCAGCCATGCCCTCAGCCCTTGCACGAATGCTGTGGGGATGCTGTACAGCAAACACTGCCTGCTGTGCAGCAGGGAACTCCCTGGCACCAGGAGAAGCTGCTCCCACCTGCTCAGGCTTCCACTCATCTTTTCCTTTTAACTGCTGCAGCAGTTCATGGAAGCAGGACATGATCCATGCTTCTTCAAAATAACTTTATGGCTCTGAACTATGAGAGGCAATGGCACATTTAAAGGGAAACTTGCCTGTAGGCAAGACTTTGTAAGATATATGTGTAACATCAAAGCCATTGCTCCTTATAGTAAAGCTGGACAGGAGACATTTTTTCAACTTCAGCATTTTTTTCCCAAAAGTTCAAAACTATTCTCGACCCTCACTGGGACTGAGTAAGATTGCCAAAGCTTCTTTAATGCAGAGAAACTCCATGCATGTACCAGAGGAGTCAGGAATGTCTGGTGTGTGCACGAATGTGGCTTTTATCAAAGTACATGATTCAGTCGGGGCACTGAACTGCAGCTTTTCATATCCAAGATGACTTCCCTGAGCACCAGCTTATTTTACTGTGTTTTTGCAAAATGCTTCCTTGTCACATCTGGCCAGCTCTGTATCAACAATTAAATATACACTGCTACAGTGACTGATGTATGGCTCCCTAGCTTCTAGATGAATGTCCTGACTACATGGCTATAGAATCAGTCTCCCTTGTTTTATTTGGCTTGGTGACTGTTTAATTATTTATACAAAATGAAAACTTTAGAAGCCTGTGAGTATTTAATATCTCTAAAAGACTTAAGAAGTCTTTAAGAGCTGCTGGTCAGCACCTTCCCTTGGGCTGAGCACAGTTCTCTTCCTCAAAACATACAACTTCTATAAGAAGGTTGAACATCTCCAGAATGTGAGTGTGTGATCTCTGTAGGAACTCTGTGTTCCTGCTTAAATCCCAAAAACTTAATCACTCTGTGTAATGCTGTCCAACTTTTATGCCAGCTCAGGGCAAGACTTAATTTCTGGGAAAAGTCTGCAAGCTCTTCACGTACAACTGTCTTCTCCTCTCCATTTTTGGTACCAAACAGCTGTGTTTTCTGCACCCTGTTGGCTCTGACCTTAGTCTTAGTATGGAAAAAGCAGTTTAGTTCCTTCTCTGACTGAAGTAAACATTAGCAAGGTCTTAGAACTGGATGCCTCACCATCTAGCTATTAAACTCTAAGGGGATGAGAATTTGTCTCTAAGTTTGATCAGAACTGTTGGTTTGCAGCCTTCAGTATATGCCCATTAGAATACTGGTTTTTCACCTGAGGTTAAGCACACTGTAAAAAGCAACCGGGAAAGCAAACCCACCACTACACAGCAATCCATGTCTTTACTAAAAGACTTGTAAAGCTCTACAGGCTTAAGGTTCAAAAATAGTTTATACAGATCTTTAAAAAAGCAGTGTACACTTCATTCTTCAATGAGAGGCTGTTTCACTAAAAGTATATCCACTTTAAACACGTGCAAACACAGAGCTTCTTTTATAATGATATTTTAAAAAGACAAATAACAAATTTAAAACAATAATCAAATAATAATGCCTGCAGAGTTTCAAACCCAATCTATTATCATTTTTGGATTTCCATGTTAGTTGCTGAAATTAGGAGAGCTGTGTGGAAAGGCTGCCAGGATCTTATCACTGGGAAATTAACAGTAAAGCCTCAGAGCCTTTAATAGGAATGTTGTAGTGCAGATTTTAGGCCAATCTTTCCATATTAGGAAGGTAAGTGTATTAAATTGCAGTGGAGAGAGAGGTTTCAAAAATGTACTTAAGGATCATTCTCTATTAAATTATGGACAGTTATGAGAATAATTTCTAAAGGTTTCAATTTGATTCTTATCTTGTTTTAAATTAAATTTGAAACTTTCAATACAGAAATATAGTGCAAGAACTTTACTTAAGAGTTGGAAATCACCTTCACCTTGTGATACAAAAAATGCTGTCTTTCTACTTTTATGCTCATTTTGAAAAATACTTAAATTCAAGATCGCTTGAGGTTCATCAGCTCTTTATGTGTGACTGTCTTCTCCTCCCCACCTTGAGCACAAAGCAGTTGTGGTTTCTGCACCCTGTCAGATGTAACCCTAGTGCTAATTTGGGAAAAGCAGTTCTCACATTTGGAGCTGAAAGACTGATAACCGAATCCACAAAGGAATGACACATTTTCAGCAGTGTAGTACAGGGGCTGTGGACAATGGCTGCGCTTTCCCACTGCATAAGTCCCCCTGACTCAGCTGTCATTGTGCAAATCTACTGCACAAAAGCAGATTTTGCTTGCATGATTGGGCTTTATGTCATCATGACTATCATAACAAAAGCTGGTGTTGGTTATCTTTAACACATTATTACTCTACCAGGTATCAAGATAGATGGGTATGTCTATAACCCTTGTACTTTACTGTTTCCCGAAGTCCAGAAATTTTGTTTATTGTCATAATAAAATAACCCAAAGAATAAAATTTTTGGGTTACTGGGCAAGCACAGACTGTAGAACTTAAGTGTGGAAGACCTGAATCTGTTCTCCAGACAGACAGTAGTCACACGAGTTACAGCAAAACTAAATTTAACAGGATATACATCACATTCATAAACTTGTCATATTAAAATACAGATCCATATTTGTCATATACACGCTTCTATGACATGTGTATCCAATGTATGTTATATATAGAGTTGATAATCCAACCTGCAATAGCATCTTGTGGTTTTAATTATGAGTCAGGGTCTGATGTTGTAACGGATTGTATATACAGCTAATGTGACACCCAATTTGATACTACAAGGTTTTGACCAGCTAATAACAAACTGTGTATTAAAACATACTCTGCTCTTACACATTAAAATTTGTGTGAACAGTTTGCACTAAATTGCAAAACCACATAAGAAAGCATGAGCCTCAGCAGAGACATAAATAACATGGCTAGGAGCAAAAACTGTCTAAGAATAAAATAATTTGTGAATTCAAAAACAGGAGTGCAGGTGCAAGCAGTATGTACAGCAAAAGTAGAGCTAGTTAACTCTTAAAAAATTAAAGTTTAAATTAACTCAGCAACTATCGTTAGTATTACTTAATTCAAATGTCAGCTTTTTCAGACAACAAATTCTCATTTCCAAAATGCTCATATCCTTGTATAGCTAAAGCCAAGTGTAATTCCATTTGAGCTATTAGAAATTTGACTTCAGTAGAACTCGGATCGAGTACTCAGATGCATTCTAAAGTATTTTGGTTCACAAAGCCAAAATCAGATTTTCTCTGAAACTATCTTTTTCTCCCCAGACACGCAAATAAACAACCACAGGCTTGATTAGTAATATCCATACAATAATGTAAGCTATTGTGCCTTGCTGAACTATTGGATATTTTGAAACCAAATTGCTTGAAATGCCCAGGCCCCTTTTCTCTTTTTCCAAACTCTTGACAACTTTGGCTTGCTCAAGAAGTTCTGCTGATTGACTTTCTGCTGGATGTGGCCGTGTCCCCTTCAACCCAGCAAAAATTAAACCTTGTACAAGGCACAATCCTGCCCAAGGCTCTGGAGCTACTTTGTGTTGTTGTGTGGCTGATGCCTCCACAAGCCTTGAGCTTCTGTCCAACTTGTAGTGTCTGTGTGTGTTTTAAATTTAATCACACTCCACAAATCTCAGTGTAATTAAACCAAAAATGCTTCTTTATAAATCACTTTTGATTTGTTTAACTGGTTTAAGACAGAATTCTGCTCCAAATAAAAGAGGAGTGTATATGTCACAGATGTTGCTGGAACGAAGCTGTGTGCTAGTCTTTAATGGCTGGATGAGTGTAACCAGAGAAATGTATATTTTACATACCATTTAGCCACCGAGAGTCGTGCTGCTCTGTTCTGATGGGATGGTGATGCCCCAGAGTTCGGAAAATGGCAAAGTCCCTGCCCATGAAGTCTGCTGCTGTGCCAGAGTACAGTTCTCCATCTGTGGGAAGACATAATTGTAAGCAACATTCCTCAATTTTCTAGTCATGGTAAATCAGAGAAAGCTGTCATATGTTCATATTTTGCTAATGGGGATAATGAGTAAATTACAAAACAACAAGCCATATGCAACGTATTGTCATTGAAAATAGATTACTAGACCCAATTTCTCACTGCAGAGCCTAATTGTAACCTCTCACAAATGAGATGTATCTGCTGACTGCTGGTGCACTTCGCAAAAATCTGTTTGAATTCTTAGGCTGGAACAGTGGCAGCCAGCACACCTACCCTGGCAGGCAGGAGTATGCAGCCTCAGAAAACCTACCTAACTGTGAAATTGCCTTGTTTAGAACAGGAGTTTGGTCTGGAGACCTCCAGAGGCTCCTTCCAGCCTACTGGGTTTATGTAACTCTGGGAACTGAAGAGTCCAGCTCAGTCACTTTTGGTTCAGAAAGTCCTTAGATCCCTTCAATTTTTCCTATAGAAATTATGTGCTTTTTTCTTTGGTTGTTTTAAGGGGGTTTTTTTTGTTTTGTTTTGGGTTGGGTTTTTTTTTTGTTGCTGTTGCTGGGTTTTTTGTTGTTGCTATTTTGTTTTGGTTTTTTTCCTCTTTTTTTTCTGAGCAAGCAGATTCTCAGAAAACAGTATACTTTACAGGAAAGACAGAACATGCCTTTCTCCTTTGGCCACCTTTGTAATTGTGGTACTGGCAAAGGGCAACAGCTAAGGGAGAGAATAAACAAGATCATTCCCTGCTACCTTGACCCCCATGAATTTCACAGTGAACAAATGAACTACAAATTGCCCTATGATACTTCAGCCCATAAATGGCACGTACACAGCCTAGCTGGAGATGAAATTCATCCCAGTGTGTCCCTCCTCAGCCAGCTAGACGTGCCACAGGGGAGACTGAGAGAGGAAGAGAGTGTCTAAATTCCAAGGCGCAGGTCAAGTTAAATACCTGACAACTGGTAGAGACAGTAATAATAATAAGGACATTGTAATGAGACCCACAGAAAAGAACCAGGAATCAAAGTACAACACATCTTTCTGACATTAATCTAGAGCTATGAAATTACTCTGAATCAAAAATGCTAAAAATAAATTTTTAGGACTGTTTTCTACATCTGTAGGTGAAATGAGATAACCTACCCTGTACTGTTAATACGGAATTAAAAAGCATTATTCCTTCCAACTACTACTTTCAAGCTACCCATATTACACCAGTCCCTTGTGAAAAAGACAAGTTTGAGGATAAAACAACTCCTTCTTTAGCTAAGGTAATACATTTTTCATGGTCGTGATGAACTTTACTGTATCCTCATTTTAAAACACCCTTTTAGGAACAGGTTTATCATTTTCATGGCAATTTTAGGTATTTCCATGGTGGGACAACCAGATCCAAGCATGCTTATTGGATACCACTGGCATCTTTTCCCCTGAACACTGACACCATGAAATCACCAATTGAACCTACAGTGGCCCTGTACCATATGGTCAGGAAGGGTGAAAACATGATAGCGGATAGGCATGGAATTGAATGAATTCACAGTAGAGATTAGAAGCAAATAGACCAGTCATGCCCAGCAGGAGGTGTAATCAGAAGGGAAACAGAACAGCATATCATTAACTAACGATTTATCATTCTTCTATGTAATTTTCAACTTTTTTTGAAGGGGACACAATCACTTAATTATAGTGATTATTATGTACAGAGTATGCAGCTGAGATTTTAAAGATCATAAAACCTTTTTGCCTGTGAAAAGGGCTTTGATGCTATGCTTAACCTTTCTTTAACCTTATCTTCATTTTCTTGTCTTTCAATCCCTAGTGAGTTCTGATAAATCAATATAAATCAAAGGGGAAAGAAAATCCAACAAGGCCTATTTTTCTTCCTAGTTATCAACAGATCTAAAGGTCAATCAGTCAAGAAAAAAATCTATATTTAATACTATATTGTTAAAATTAAACAAATACAGTTCAAAAACTAATTGAAATCATAGATTTGATATATTTAGAATGGTAAGGTTTTTTTACACCTCTGTTTCTAACTTGATATATAAACACCACTGAAATTAACATATTTTCTAGGGTGGACTCAGCTCAACCGAAGAGGACACCACAAGGCTCTTGTGGCTGATACTTTTTCATCAATGGTGACAGGGTAAAAGTTTTGCCAATAACTGGCTTCAGCATGTTTCAAATGAGGAAGGGTCTGTAGAAAACTGTCTGACCTTTCTATCCTCCCTACTACAGCCCCTCCAAGTTTCAGTATACCTAGACCAGTGCCTGAGTTTGAACTGATCTGCTGCAGTCATGCAAAAAGGGGATTTTGACTTCTTCCAGACAGAAATACCAAGGAATACAATTTATTTTTGTAAGGCTTTAGATAATTTTTGCAAAATTCCGGGTGAGCCTCAAGTCATGTCCCAGATGTGCACATCCTTTGAGTTAGTACTATGCAAAAGCTATGTGAGGATTTTGCCTCCTGTCTAGATAGAAGTATATTCATCTTTGTTTCCCTGTGTATACCTTCTTTTGGACTGAAATTTACTCATTGCTTGTCTGGAAAATGATTCTTTAATGTCATGGATAGTCTTCACTGTGTTATTTCTATTGTCAGCAGTTTTAAAAGAAGTTTTATTAACTTTAAGAAGAAAGTGGAAATCAATAGTTTGAAAACTAACAAACATTTACCAAAGGGAAAAAATAAAGGAGAAAAAAGAAAAGAAAAAACTTGTCACTTTGTATTTCCAGCCCAGCAGCACAAAGGAACGACTGTCCAGAGCTGATGGATGGCCCTCAGTTGTCTGCATAGGAAAAAACTCTATGTTTTGGACAAAAAACACCTATTGTACAGGAGTAGCATGCTGACACATAAATGTAAACAGAAATACATATACTGGATTTACTAAATAAAGAGGGAACAATTAAAGTCCATAGTAATGCTGATTTTTGGAGGGGAGGAACCATTTTTGCCTGTACTGTACATAAAGAGCACAGAATTCTGAATAACTCCCCAAGGTCATGAGATATAAAGATGTTAAAAGCTAAGCAATATGCAGCTATTTGATATTCAGCTATTAAATAAGCTATTCAGCTTTTAAATAAGATTGCATTCTTAAAGAAAATAATTTGTGGAGAATATAGAACTGTAAACTTTCCTTTGGAAGTAATAAGGAAATTGAACGAATAAGGAATATAGGCAAAACCAAGCCTTGAATGTCACAATTGATCTCAACAGTAACAGGGTTCACAAATGAAATCTATTGTTGGTCAAAAGGTTTATTCACTAAAGTTAAGATTTTCGGACATAGCGGTGGTTTGACTTCAATTCTTTTGAAGTCAATAACTAAAACTTCCCAGAAAGTAGAGTAATTTTAAAATCTCGAACCTCATATGTACTTAGTAGCTCATTTCTAAGAAATAGAATACTAAAGTTCTTAACTGGTGAAAAGCCACTGTCTTTCAGATCATGTTAATACATATTTGGGAGCATTAATGCACCTAAAATGATTTTTTAAAATGAAAAATTAAATAATTGTTAAATTCTAAAATAAATTGTGAATTGCAAAAGAAAAAAAAAAAATTAATGAGACACAGGAACATAAACAGCTTTGAGGATTCCAGATAACCAAAGCTTTTGAAAATCCCAAATGGTCATTTCCAAAAAAAAACTGATATTGGCACAATGCTGTCTCCTTCTCTGAAGGGTTTTTTTTTCAACTATCCCAATAAATTCCTTTAGTCTAATACATTCACTGATATTTTCTCCTGTGATTATATTCCTTGGAAACCATGCTGCTTCTCATTTTTCTCCTGCACTGGAATACTCACAAGTGGTGCCCAGGGATTTCTTAGTCTCTACATTTCATGCATTAGCCCACTCAAACGGAGAGTGTTTAGTTAGCAGCACATAGATGGGAATGGCTGCACAGCGTCTTACATTACTAGGAACCAGTTATATCATGTTCCCAGCTGGCATTTACTTTAGGGTAGGGTAGCAATAACTAACTTTAATGAACAACTGTTAAAAAAATAATGAAAAATGTTTGCAGGTGTATGGAACAAGGAATACATACTGGAAAAATACTGGAACAATTTAATAATGATGAACTGTTTATTTTGGTTTTGCTTTAGTGTGGTTTTTTTGGTTTTTTTTTTAATACTGTTGATTTTTTTAGGAGAGAGGGAAAACTAAAGATCCCCTTTACACTGGTAAGAGTTTGTTTCAGCTGAAATACAGAATAGGCCTCATGGATACTAATGGCTATTAAAGACCTGAAGTTACTTTTTGCAAATAAACCTTCATGTTTTGCCCAAATGCCTAAAATTCACTTACCTAAAATTTACTTTCTAGTTACAGTGTCAAAAACATATTCATCTTCCACACTTTGAAAAACATCTGTTTAGTGTTTCTGATGAAGAAGAGAGACAATGTCTCCCTCCTGTATTTCACCATCTAAATTACTCTTCTCAGCCTTCTTTTTTTTACTTTCCTGATAGTTACTTTGCATTACTAATTATAACATTGCATTTTAATGAGTGCTGGGTAATTCCTTTACATAGTTGCCCTCTTAAATTTTAGTTAAACCATGGTCACTTACGAGGACAAATAATCTGGCACATGAGGGGCCAGTACCAGCTGAGTACCAGCTCAGCCCAGGAGAAGGGAAGAAGCAGTGAATCCATGTCCCTCTTGGTGTGACACCTTTGTGGTCAAGAGGCTCCTCTGGCCTTCATGCCCACACTCACTGCCTCACTCCCATGGTCCCTACTTCGGAGAGCAGTTGAACCAAACCTCTCCATGAAGTCATTGCTTGGCCAGCTCATCCCCTGTTCCTCAACTGTTTTGTGGGGAGGAAATTATTTTGCCTTGGGTCATCATTTTATCATAAAATGCAAGGCTTTTTTGGGAAAAAGAAGTTATTTTTTGGCAAAGAACCAGTGGTGAATTTGGTATACACCCTCTGAAATGCACACTGCAGAAAAGGGTCGATGTAAATGCAACATCATAATCAGTTACGCAGTGTGGCTGTGAGGCAACTTTAAGGAGGCAGAGAAGGCTGCTTGTGTTCAGGAGTGCAGGAATGCTAATTTTAGCTTCACCCTGAATTTTGTATAAGTGACTGAAGTAGAAATTTGTCACTGGCTCTGAATGCTCAATTTGCACCACGTTCTACTGTGTTAATACACCCAGTGGCTCTAACTGAGGCCTGATTCAAAATAAAAGATCATGCTCAGTCTACTCTGTATCAGAAGGAAATATACATGGAGTGAAAATTATAGTGACAGGAAGTGGGCTCAAGAAAGCAAAGATGTTTTAAAGACATGAAATCTAAGCCAAGGGAAATAAGATAATCATATTTGTGCCGGACTGAGTGAAAAAAAAAACCAAAAAGAATGTGAAAAGTTAGACGCTGTTGACTTTGTGCAGTTGCATACCGGGTATACCATGTAATACTGGCTTGTCATCATTCTCTTCTTTATTGTATACTAAAGTAAATAGTAAAGTTATTCGCTTGAGAGTAGCTCTGCCACAAATTCAAGTTGCTCCAGGCACTAATTTATACACTGGCCTTTCACACACACTTTTTTTTTCCTTTTCTGTTTGTATAGGGTACAAGTTGGAGCAAGATGTGCATGTCTTTCCTGTTTTTCCTGTTAAAAAGTGTGTGTCTCCAGGTTAGCTCATCACCTGGGATCATTATGGGCCTCTAAGATCAGGAAATGAGGCACACTTAGGACTAAATTTTTGTTGCCATCTACTTTGAATAGCTTAATTTTTAAATGCAATGGAAATGTAAGTAGACAGTAGGCAAGGCCATAGCCTGACAATATGGACAAAGGCCTGGAGAAAACAATGGGTCTTGTTATGTGTCATTTCCTGAAAACTTCTGAGATAAGAGAATCTCCAATTTTCTGAAACTATTGTTGGATTTGAAGTTACAATGAAGTGCCAGAAAATTACATGTAAGGATGTTAAAGATAAGGTGGCTACACCTAGGCAGAGTTGTTAGGGAAAGAAGAATCTGTTTCCTTCTAATTGTCTCACCAAACATCTTTTTGCCTTTTTTGTGAAGGTGAAGTAATAACAATGAACATATTTAATTCAATTAGATAAATTAAATCAATTAGATAAATTCAATCAATTGTATTAGTTCAATTAGATTGACACAGTCCAGTTGCTTCATATTTACATATTCCATGAAATAAGGATTACCAATTCAGAACAATTTATTTAAACCTTTTTTCTCTGGCCAGGAATTTAATTATATTTACTCTCAGACAGATCTCTCCAGCTGAAACATCACCTTAAGGCCTAGACCTGTGGCTGTTCATTGATCTTCAGCTCACATGCAAAATAAAGTTGGGTGACAGACATTCCTTGGCAGATAAACTGATGTAAGGAATTATTTATTCCTGCTCTCACGTAGCTTTCAGCTGTGCTTGTGTGACCACTAGTGTGGCCAGCCTGTAAAGTGGGTGACTAGAATGTCTCCACCTAGATGTGAGGAGGAAAAACACTATGCAGAATCAAGGTCTTGCAGGGGTATAAAGTGGCTCTTGTGATACCTGAATCTTGGTTTTCACCTCAGGACGCCTGGGTGAACTGTATTAAAAGTAAGTCAAAATTACTTTAACCTGGAAATAAATTGCATAAAACAAAGGCCTACCATAGGTGCTGCAAGGAGAAAAAAAAGCAGAAAACTGGCGAATTATTTACAGTGAATGCACATCTCATTCATTGAACTTGCTATGTGACACCTACCTATTAAAAGTGAAGCTGTCAGCAGTTTGGGATCATAAGGGCTTTTCCCCCGCCCATTTTCAAAATGTGACTCTTCCATTCTAAAAATGTTGTCCTGTGAAATAAAATTTAAAAAAAAAAAAAAAAAAGGGAAAGCAACATTATTTGATGAAAGAACACTAAAAAGTAATTTCAACTAAACAGAGTGCAGTGTATGTGAGTCATATTGGGGTTTGTGGCTTCAGGGAAGTCAAATTTCACTGGGTGAGGATCTGGTAAAAGTGCCCACCTCCTAATCAGTATGTGCTGAAGGCTAGTCAAAGGCAAAAATACACATAAACTGCTTGTGTCTCTCCTGCTCTACTTAACATATAATTTATTTTCATATTAATTTTCATGGGTTTATTGGATTCTTTTTGCTGTCACTGAGAATACATCTGAGCAGAAGTAACTGAAAAAGCCGGAATTTGAAACTTTTATCTGAAGAAACGATAAAACCTATTTTTCACTGACTATAATTTTCTGACATGTCCCACCACTGCAGATTAGTACATAACATGATGCTAAATTCTGCTTTTCCTAGCCTGAGCATTAGTGACTTACTGTTTTATACATACTCAAATTCAATTTCAACTGCATCAGGAGAGCATTATTATTATTATTACTATTATTATTATCATTGTTACTATTCAGCACCTTGCAATGAAACTTTTAAAATATACAGGGTGAGGGAAAATCATATGTGAATATAAGCCAAGATTAAAAAGGGCCTCAGTCAACACCAAGTCAAATGAAGGTAAATAAATCCAAAGCAACGGGCTTTTCAGCACATTTAATTACTTTAATTTTAACTGGGGGACCAAATCTGCCAATCAATTGGAATAGTATGTTTATCTTATGTTTTGCACTGAGGATAAAACCAGAAAAACAGATGTTTTTTGCACAGAAGTCTCCCACATTCACAGAAGACTTGTGAAGACCTCACTAAAACCCAGAATTTCCATTTCCCACCTGCGCTGTGGTTAATTTGCACTGACACCTAATTAAGTCAAGAAGCCCCAAAGAGAAGAGATCAACTTCTACCTTGGAAGGAGCATCCCCCTTGGCACCCTGCCTTGCCTATATAGTTCATCCATACTGAACCCAGGCACGGGCCAGGCTAGTGACCAAACACACTTCCAAATGGTGTTATTTTAAACCTACAGAGTCCATGATTCTGGAAGTAACAGGCTACAGATTTTATTACTGGCTTGTTCAATTACATCACGCAAGCACATATCTCTTTGCATTCATTACATATTTTCAAAGGAACATGAGGGGGATTTCACACTTTCCTCCATTCACTGAAGAAAAAGATGAAGGGAAAATGAACTGTTAGCAGGATAGTCATCTATGGCTTACTGCACTGTAAGATAAAAAGGCTGGACACAGCTTCAAGAAGTTTGATCCCAGAATTCAAGCTCAATCTCCTAAGGCATGTTCTTGTACATGTAGCCTGGCTGACTATGTTTATACAGTCATCCTGTATCTGTAATATCTGACATAGAATTACATTTCTTTCTTTCCTGCTGTCTTTCTTTCTGTTCTTAATAATCCAGACACATTCCTTGCTTCTCTCCAGTTTTCTGGCTCCTTCAAACCAGAGATGAATAAGTAATCAAAACAAAAAACATTTCTGGAATTCTAGTGTAGGGTCCATATCTGGATTTTGCACAATAAATAAAAGTAGTAAATTGAGGAGAATGCTAAACCTCAACTGCAATAATAGAAAATGGCACTAATGCTACAAGCTATTACTGAAAAATGTTATTATCAATCTACATTTTCTTGGCATTTCTTCCTAGTAGATGATAATTGCTCAACCTGAACACCAATGGATATCTGATAAGGCTATGGAGTCAGTGGCATGACAGTTAAAGCAGAATATACTCCCAAAATAATCCCATGTGTCATTATAAGAAAAATAGGAAACAGATGTGGAAAGTGATTTGGTGTAGGAAGGATCTGATTTTTGACTGTATTCTTCTGGTTTATGTCACTGTAACTCTACTGATATTGGTATGTAGAAGGCAAGAACAAGTGGAGACCTGGGTCAGCGTAAGTCAGAGATGATCTACCCTTCTCTTTGTGGTTGTGGAATAAAACATTTGAAATAAGAGGCCTGAAAGGGAAATCCCACAGTGTTTTCACATTTCAGTTAAAAAGCAATGAAGAGACAACTACTATAAGTTTCCAAGTATATGGGTGAGTAATAATGACAATAAATACATCACCGTTAAGTGCCAAATAAATGTATCATGGTCAGTCTGAAGCCCCAAGGAGTTCTGATAAACATGCTGTAGGAAGTCTAACCTGTCACAAACAGGGCAACTTGCCCAAACAGCCTTTTTGGGTGCTGGAGTCAAACTATCTCTATCTACAAACCAACAGAACATACAGGCAAGGGAGGAATGAACTCTTTTCTACATGCCTCCCCCCATCTTAAAAGCCTAGGAAGCAATATAACTTGTGATAGGGACTTGATCACACCAGTCACTTGTCTGTGGCATTTCCACCCAAATTCTGATCAGTCTACCCAGAGACAGCAAAGAACAAGGCTCTGCCAGAGATTTAGGGGGTCTTTGGACTATGTGAGTGTGGCCCTCTTTTGCACAGTACAGACATGAGCTGTCAGCTGGAACGAATGCACATTGTTCTCAGAAAAATTCTGATCAGTTAATAATTTTGCTGCTTCTTGGGTTTTGCAGTTAATTGAATACAAAGAATGGTACTGCAGTGAGTCAGCAAATGCCTGAGCCATAGACAGCAAAAACCCTCTGTATTAAACAAATGCTCAATGTTGCAAAGTTTTATGAGGGCTGTTACAGAATCAAGGACAGGAATTCATGACAAAGCAAGATTGCCAGGTGGGAGAAAAGTCTCTAGAAATGCAAAAAGAAGAAGGAAAACAAAAATTCAAAGAAAGGCCTTTGTAACTTAACAATTAGTCCAATTTATTGTCTAAACCCTTTCATTAGTTGCACTGGCAGCCCAAAAGAACATTACAATGTACTTCAAACCTTTTTTACAGATCCTTGTAGCTAAAAACCTTGCTGTAGCATGTTTTATGGGTTATTAAACACTAAGTTTATATCTCATTGATGCTTCTTTATAATCCATAGTAAAACCACTGAAAATTAGATTGTTTAGGTCTTGAAATTCCACAAACCCATAAAGACAACAACTGCCTGCTGGCTCATAGTATGACATGAATTTTTTCACCTAGTAAATGCCTTGCATGGTAGGAGATAATGCTTTTGTCTCCTTAAAACATATGTTTTCCTGTAGCAGATAGTGTGATAGATGGCAAGACTTAGCCAAAAAGATCTATAGTTCAGTCCTGGAAATGAACGACAAAATTGTTGTGATTCCTGATGATCTGCCACTTCAAGGCTCCAGAGAGTCGCATTCAAACAGCTGAAATACAACCGAAATAATGTGTCATATCATGACACTGAGTGGTGACAAGACATTGCTATTTGACTAGACATTTCACATCTTATTATTGAATAGCTGCAGTCAGCCAGTGTGCCAATAAAACATGCTATATAGTCATAAACATACCAACTCTATACCCACTTATACATGTGTATATATATATATATATGTATTTATACCCAGTATGATAAGTTCTTAAACAATTTTTTTTGCATGTCGGCCTGTACCCAGCCCATCCAGTACTGTCTCAATGTAACAAAGACAAGGGAGATGACAATTTGCATTAGCTGGTATTGGTAAATATATATTTTACTTCCCAGCTTCGTACTACTGCCTTGCGAGTGAAAATGTGGCCAGTGGGGAAGCACTGAGCTACCTACATAAATCTGGACAGCGGTGACTGCTGAATTTCAGGGGGATTTTTTCCTGAAACTTTTCTGTCAATTCTCACAGAAATCATCCCAGAACTGCAGAGCCTAATGCAGTCAAACCACTGCTGGTCAATAATGAATAAATACAGTGCAAATGATCTGAAGAGACTTTGTCGATGGACTGTGTGCAGCTACTATGAAATTATTACTGGTTTAAATTACATGGCATGGAATGACAGCAGCAATGCTCCCCAGCCATTCTAGTGCAATGGAATGAACTCATATCCTTACTCTTGTAACCCCCAAATCATAAACAGAAAGGAGCAGATCTCCAGGGTATCTTTCAGGGACTAACTGATCTCCATGAGAAGCTGCTGAACGAGGAATGGTCCAGAAACATGCAACAGGCCTAGAGCCTTAGGAACTATCACAACCTTTGTTTAATAAAAAAGGTAGAATTGGCCATAGCTGTGAGCATTTTTGATGTTGACATTCCCCTTGCTATTTTCACAGACTCTGTTGTGCTATGATGAAGTATTTTATAAAACAAGCTGATCAAGGGAAAAAAAAAAAAAAGACAAACCCAAAATTAACACCTCTGACCCAAAACCCCAGAAAAAATAGCTCCAGAAGATTTCCAGAGTGCCTGGAGTATAACAGTGCATCAATTTGGAGGACTTTAAAGCCAGTGGCAATGCCTCTTAACTGAGTAAGAAGCTGCTGGCACTGAAATGTTTTTTTCCTCCGCATAATTCAGTATTGGAAAGTACAAAAGGAAAAGTTCCACTTCCCACTCAAGAGAAAAACTTTCAGTCTTTAAGGTTTTTTATCCCCGCTACATAGAGACATTAGTTGGGGTGGCTGATTTTGCTGCTCTGGTCACAGCAGAAGGCCACAGGTTTCTCTGAATGAGTCAGAGCAGCTCAGAACTGCAGTTCCCAAGGACAAGATCTCATCATTGACCACAGAGGAACCTTCATACGAATTTAGGTCTGAGCTAAGAGTCTTTCTAAATGAACACTGCAGAGGCAGCTGATTGGAGACAACTGACTTGGAAAAACCGAAATTTGATGATTTTGCTCTTTGATTTTTTTTTCCTTTGTTTTTCTTTTTTCTCTTCTGCCTTCCAATATATTAATTTCAGTGAATTTTTGATTCACCTCTTGCCCATACATCTTTCTGTGCACACATTTTGTGACTATATCAAGGCTATTTCAGAAAGTCTTTTGAGTAAATTACACTCTGTGAGAATTGATTTATTATGAATTATGTTACTTTTCAAGAATGGTTTTAAGTGAAACAACTGTGCAGGATATGGCTATGTTGTTATTGTTATTATATTTCCTATTTCACACTTAATCTATTGAGTCATGAAAACTGTTAAATATGAGGACTTTGGTTTTGGGTTTGGGAATCATGCTGTTACAGAACTTTTAATGAGAAACTTTTATTAAATTTATCCCCATGGAATGCTTTATTTTAAAAAAACGTGCAAGTGCAAATAAATATAATGTGAGAAATTATGCAAAAAATACAAATATTAAAACAAAGGTAAATGTTGAGGCAAGTGGAAACCATTAGGGAAATAGGTGAAAAGTGATTAAAGCAGTAACACAACTGCTTTAAATCATTAATTATTAGAAGGAAAAAAAAAAAAAAAGAAAAAAGAAAAGAAAAGCACACAATGGGCTTCTGACTTTTAATCTTCAAGTTCCATGTGCTATAGGGTTTTACCTGCACACATCTGGAGGACACTGGGCTCTGCAACACCTTTATTACATTTTATTTTTCCAACTTGAGGCTTAGTGGAATTGAGTTATGGAAATCAGTTTTAAACTCCTATGGGAAATCACTCTAAGTGACAGATTTTAGTGAAATGGTGTTCCCAAAGAAAAGACTCCAGCTTCTGTAGGACCTGGAACTGGAACTTTCTGGGATGGCTGTGCTGTGCTGTGCTAAAGGGGACAGAGAAGGAACTTTGTTGAGGAGCATTTAGCTGCAAAACTGATCACAAGCTAGGAAGATCTGCCCACCTCTCCGTGCCTCCCCCTCAGGCAGTTTGTCCAGTTTCCTGATCACTCCAAGACTTCTCAAAGAGTCTCTGCATTAATCTGTGTCTTCTTCTTCAGGCTCAAGACATATTCTTTCCACTATACTTGTAGATATTCACTGACATTTTGGTGCCTGAAAATCTTACTTTTGATATCAAGATAAAAGCTGTTGAGATGATGACCAGCTCCGTGCTTCATTTCTGTAGATTAATGAAAGAAGAACGGGCCTCTTGGTTTCCTTCTTCTTTTATCCCTATACATCACTTCTACTGGAAAGTTTTCCTAGCTTATGATCTTCAGAAGATGCCTTAAAATGTAGCAGGCAACTCTGGAAAGCACAAGTTTTGAAAACCTAACTCCCTAGGCTGAATTTGGACAACTCACCCTCTCAATAACTCTTTCAGTCAAATATCAAACACCCCACATTACTTCGCTTTCTTCTGAAATTAAATCTATCAATATTTATTAATTTATCATACACTTTTGCAAAAAGGGAAATGTTTTCTATCTATTTATCTATCTATCTATCTATCTATCAATATGCATAATTATAATCCAATGAATTTAATGAAAGGGAAAACAGCCAACTGGGCTGTTCAGGAACAGCTGGTTCAATCTATTCATTATTCCTAGCTCATGATCAGTAAGTGCTTCTGCTTCTGATTGGGAGAGAAACCAAGTGTCAATGTCAAATGGTGAAGACTTGTTCACACCTGAACATTCTAGTCTGCATACTAATAAAGGTATTTATACGAATAATAGCCTCTTTCAAATCACTGTGCAACATATGTAAATAAAAGGAGGGCAGGCACAGTCAAACTGAGCAGCTGTTCAAAAAAGATACCTATGTTTGTGAACTTGCTTTTGCAATATTTCACAAACTAAATACACCAGACTTACCTTTCATGCAACAACTTTTTGGGTTTGATTTTATTTTTCCCTGATGATGTCATTTACCTATTTGCACCAATTTTAAAGATCTGCCTATTTTGGATAAAGTATTCTAATTCTAAAGCAAATAAATGAGCAGACATGAGTTTCATTGTAGTGTCGTTTACTATTTATTGCTTTAGAAATTCCTGCAAGTATGGAGTGATTAGAAAAAAGAAAACAACTCAAAACAAACCAAACACACAGCTAACATGAATGAGATGTTAACCTTGACTGATTAGTAAAGACACCAAAAATGTCATCCCAATGGCATACCAGACACTAGATACCATCAAGGATATTGAACAATTCTCAGAGGACACTGAGAATTAAAATGCCTTTGTATTGCAACTTTCTGGGTTGTCAAGTGTAATACATCACCTAAGATGACTGTCTGCCTCATATAGGATGACCTCTGGAAATATAACCACCATACAATGACTGTCTGTTCTAGTCAAGCTATTAAGTGGTCTGCGTATGTAAGAAATAAGATATACAAACCTAAAACTGTACATGTAACTGAACTACATAACCAAAAGTCTCCATTCTTTAAGTGTTCTTATTCTTACCCCCAATATATTTTCCATTAAAAACATTTGGAACAGATTCTAATTGCTTTAGCAGATTCTACTATTATGTTAAATAAATTATCAGGCCATACTCTATTACATGATTCTACAAGTTTTCAATGGTTATTTTTAGCATTCAAGACCACTTCTTTCCCCCTTTGTCTTCTGGATTTCCTGTATGTTATTAGACTGTGGTGAGGTCAGGCATCAGAGGAAATAACAGCAGTGCTGACTCCTAGACTCAATGTTTTATGAATTACTGAGCATCAGTGATGTAATGGCAATAAATCTAACCCAGTCTCAGTCTTTTGTCCTGTTGTAAATAAATGAAGTTAGCAAAGGTGTTATTTTATTCAAAGCCTTCCTGATGAGAACAAAAATGTTTCCCCCAGGGGATTGTTTGTAAAATTGCTTCTGTAATTAGGGTGTTGTTTAACAAGAGAAGGGTTCTCCAGTTTTCCTGGGGAACTTTCACGACTGAGTCAAGGATATCTTATTTACAACACAGAAATGGCTGCAAATTGGGGGAGCAACATACAGAAAGGACTCAGTCAAGTGCCGTTAACATATAAGCATATGGCCAAGATTTTCTAAATCCCAGGTAATTTTGCAAACTCCCAAGTTGGGCACCCAATTTAAAACTTGCTCAAGAGCTCTGATTTTCACAAATTCTTTCTTGGGCAATTTAAAATTCTGATACTTGGAGATGTTAGTCACTTCTGAAAATGAAGGCATATGTCTGCACTGCTTTTTAGCCTCTCTGCCTTTTAATTCCTAGGAAGAAGAAATCTCTAATATGAACACAACCTAAATTAAAGGCTTCAAAAAGCTGACTCTAAACAAATGACAGAATAAGGAGCAAGCCTAGAAAAATACAACAAATTCTTTTTCCCTAAAATAAGACCTTGTGAGCATAGTTTCAGAGAATTTGTGCAAGTAACAAAGGGGCAGAGAAGTACACCACAGAAACCACTGTAACAACTATTAAGCTTTCCCTTTTTTCTCTAAGATACTGCAGTCTATTTGTAGCATTTCATGCAAAGGTGCCTGTGAAGTATCAGCTCTAGACCAGTGTTTGATACATATTCAGATTTTTAAAAAGACATAAACAAAGTCTGAAATACAGGAGCTGAAATTCTGACCCTTTAGGCAATTTTGCTTTTCCTGAGGCAAAGCTTAGATCTGAAATCTCTGCAATAATCACTTCTCTTTCCTCTTTGTTCCCTCCACGTGCTTTCAGTGTTACACCACCCAGTCTTTCTGCAGCCTCATTTGATTTTTCTTCATTAGTAAGAAATAATATCGTCAGATTTTAATAACTGGTATTGCAGTAGAGAACAATGAATTTGAAAAGGTAACTTCTATTGTGCACATGGAGACATAACTAACGGTAGACATAATTATAACCTCTCTCT
This sequence comes from Corvus cornix cornix, assembly GCF_000738735.6. NCBI lineage: Eukaryota > Metazoa > Chordata > Aves > Passeriformes > Corvidae > Corvus > Corvus cornix. Next base: position 8,211,195 of record NC_047057.1, on the reverse strand, counting down.
GTGACAAGCTGCAATTATTCCTCACAGCACTGTGTCTAAGAGCAATGCATTTCTCATACTGGTTGGGTTTTTTTCTTTTAATTAAAAAAATCAAGAATATTTGATATTCTTTCCCCAGTGCAACAAAAACTTCACTGACACAGTAACAGATGGATTTAAGTGGTTTTGATTCAAGGTGACTGAAAAAAAGCACATTAAAATTCTCTCCTTTATTCACTACCTTGCCTGCTTTTCTAACACCCAGCAGTCCCCAAAAGGGGAGAGAATCAGTGACACTGGCAAGAATATTTGATACATTCAGCTCGTATGTCTATATATGTATATTCATAAATAGGAATGCACAGTGTCAGCAGGGCTAATCAGCATCCAACCAGGTTACTCAATTACTGATACCTGTGATTTTGAAGAAGAAATGCAGCTTTTCATTTAACAGAATTTTGGCTCAAAATCCTGGCTCATTCTATAGTATAGTGTAGTTTAGTATGGTTTAGTACAGCATAATATAGATTGACTTTGTTGGTTAAACTGACAAACACATCAACTTTTTGCTTTCTGGGGTTTTTTTGACAAAGAAAGCTGACATTCAGATTACTTCATTTTTTACCACCCACCACCAGATCACAGACATGGTGAGAAGTGGTTGTGGTGATGAACTGGGTTATGCAGGACCTGCTCTCTGCACAGAGTTAAGCACCGTAGCACTAAAGACCACAGACTGCAAGAGAGGGTGGTGTCATCCCAGATGTGCTGTGATCCCCGAGACCTTCATGGGTATCTTCTCAGGCTCTGCTCTCAGAGCTTCAGCATGGAGCCCACTGAAGTCCCAGAAAGATTCCCTTCAAGTTCAGCAAACACCAGAGGAATCTTTCTCATATCCCCTGCCATGTTTACATGTTAACTCGAGGTCACGGCAAATCCTTCCAAATGACTATGAATTAAAACAGTTGTTCTCCATCACCATCAATTTAAAAGGTCTGAACTGAAGAATATACGATTTCTAAACTTGCATCTGTACCACCAACCTTCTGCTTTTTGTCATCATTAAAGTAATGGCAATAAACACCGAGAAGAAAAATCATGTGTGCTCTTAATCCATACTAATTACTTGTTTTACAATATCTGAATGAAATGCAAGTTTCATTTGCATTTATTCAGATAAATGTTAAATGTTTAACCGCATTTAGCTGTTCATCCTTGAAATGTATAATTACACACAAACACATACATCCACAAACAAAAATAATAAGACCTGAAATATTAATCATCTCACCTGCTGTGCCAAATCATCCTTTTAATTTGTTATTAATGAGCAAAGGCACCTTTAGACAATCATCTGGGTTCTCTCCTCAGCAATGCTTGTGCATCCCCAGTGAAAGCCAAGAGAACTAAAGAACAAAGTCACTTTTGGAGATTATCAAGAAGAACAAATATCAGAAGCATCTGCATGTTTTTTGCATATCCACAGCACAGGTGTAAGTTTTAAATGACTGGGTTGCTTCTTGTCTTAGTTTTACAATTGGAGTGTTTCCTTACTCTAACTTAGCCCTGGATCTGGACATTTTGAACCTAATTGGTAGGTAAAAACCACATGCCTTTGTATTTATTTAATAAAATCTTCTCAGACCATCTGCAAGATAATGCAGCTCAGTTTTCTATCACCTTGCATGTAAACATTTCAACAGGAGAAGGTGTTTGGGCTGTTTGAGGCACCTTCTGAACTTTGCTAAGCTTATCTTCTCTTTAGAGATGAAACTTTGTTTACCTAAGATTTGAACACAGATTACAGGCCCCTGAGAAATAGGGAGACAGTTTTTGGAACATTGTCAACTATAATTGGTTCCTGAAATGTAAGTCCCTCTGAAGGGGAAGAACTTACAGACACGGCCTTGCAGGAAAAGTGACCAAAAACCTGGAAGGTGCTGGAGATCCCTTGTAAGACGAGCCTCACAGGGGACAGCAAGGTCCACCGGTTGCACACTGTACATTTAGAGACACACAGAAAACCTGTGGGAATTAAGTGCATCTTTCCCCTTTCCTTTCCTTTTGTATGTAGGCATTAAAATTAACACAAATGGAATCTGAAATGTAATAGCCCAGCTGTCTTCCTGTTTCAGGAGGTGTTAGTGGTAGCACAGAAGTCAAATTGCAAGATTGGCATTTTATTCTCATATCGATAACTAAGCATCTTCCCCAAAAGCCATTCAGTCCAGGGCACTCTCCTCTCATGTTTCAGTGGCTTCTGAATTAAGACCCCAAAAGACCAGAAGCATCATCACTTTTTGTACAGATTATAGAAACATGAATTTTAGAACTACACTTCTGCGTGAAAATGTTTCATTTGTCAGTGTTAGAGACAAAATGTCATATTGCTGACTGAAGGCAGATAGACAGAAAAACTTGTGCACTTTATGTAAAGATGTGTTCATGGTTTCCTTCTGTATCTTTTTCACAGAAAGCGATTCTAGAAGCACTAGTGCAGTATGTATTTTATAGATCAAATTCAAGGTCTTAAAGTCACAATTCCTTTTTAAAGATTTTATATAAATATTTTTTTATGAATGAGGTCAATGCCCAGTAACAATCAGAAAAAGCAAATTTCACATACAGAGTTTTTAGGAATGAAATAAAGAACAAAACCATCAGTGTCTTTATGCCTCTTTAAATGCATGGCACTCCTGCATTTTCAGTACTGCATGAAGTTACAGTCCTCTAACTCAGAAAATATACCCATTGGAGGAAATACGAAGAAAAGAAGAGTATTCTCAGGTTTTTTTTCTAAAATGAGAAACTGGCAGGCAGAAGGTTTAAAACAAAATAAAGGGATGTTCTGCCCATGTTGCAATTTGTAGTGCTTGGGGTGCTGTGGATACTTAAGAGATATATGAGCTCAAGAAATGTTAGTACTAATTTATCAAAACCAAGTCATTGAAAAGCATTAAAGACAGAGATTCCACCCCTGGTTCAGGAAATCCCTGAACAACGAGTGCTGGAGCCTGGGAGACGATATCACTAAGCACGGCTGCCTGCTCGCCGCTCATTCTCCTCCGCTGACATTCATTATGGGACCCGGTGAGAACCGAGGTCCTGAGCTAAATGAGCCTTTGGTCTGAACAGATTGGACTGTTCTTATGAAATGAGGCAGAGAGAAATTAGGTAATTTAGCCAGGAAATCTATGCCAAAGCAAAAAGCTAATGTTCTAGTTCCTGAGCCTTGTCCAGTGCCATACACAAAAGTATATAGTCCTGCCTCAAATCCCAGTCAAACTAATGGCAACTGAGCTTACTCAGCACATGCAAAGCTATGCACAATGTGCCAAGTAAAATTGGTAAGCATCACTTGTGATGGGGAGAGTACATCAGCTTTTGTGCCCAGTTAGCCTTTAGTCTCCCTGTGATTCCCAAGGAATATCTCTGTTGGGTTCCCCATGCATAGACAAATTGCCATATGCAAATAGCCACTTGTTTTCTATTCACTGGAGTTTTACAAGAACCAGCAGCGGAAGCAAAAAATCCCTCTCACAGATTTTCAGCTCTAAAGCAACTTAATTAACCAAATCATCATATGAACAAAGATTTAAAAGAAAGAAGTCATTTAGTTTAGAATAAAGATCATATAATGCACACAACAATACTTTGCAGAGACAAATTTGGGGTTTTTTTCACTGACTTTTATGATTCACATACAGCCAGTGGAGATCACGTGACAATATTATTCTAAATGTTACCATCACTTCCAACACTTATTAAAATAATCTAATCTATTTAAACATATTGTAGGGAAGAAGAGCTGATATGTAATTATCTCTTTCCCCAAATTGTTCTTTGATTTGGTTTCAAGGTTCAAGGATCCACCCAGTTTTTGTGTTAATAGCCAGCACTGATGTCACTGGGAGAAACAGAACGGAAGATAGAGGTGGGGGTTGAATTTGAAGATAAATTTAATAAAAACATTAGAAACCACTGGATAAGAAAAGCAAACAAACATCCAGCAAATCCACCTCTGGTTTCATAACTTCCTTGCTTCTTGATGTATCATAATATCCTTCCTTTCCCTTTTTAATCATGCGAACTAACAGCTGTCTTTTTAAACATTTTTAGACTCAACTTCAAGTGCCTCACTTGATACCATATGTCACACATTTCCTCTGCTTTTTTTGTGAAATGGCTTCAGATAGAATGGTTTAACCTTATTTTCCTGCTGTCTGGATTTTGTCTGTTGGTATTCAGAAGCCTCTTTCTATCTCAAATGTCATTCATTTTAAGTCGTCTCATCAAATTTCGGTCACAGGTTTTAAATTTTGCACTGTTAATCTTCTTAACCATTATAAGAAGTTAAACTCATTTATTACAAATTGCACTATGATGAGGATACTTGCTTACATAGAGCAGCTGAAGTGGAAGATTACTGGTAGAAAATTAGTAAGTGCAAGCTGCAAACAGAAAATGAGGTGACAATAACAGGATGCAAAATAGACCACACTTGCTTACAATGGCCATATGCTTTCTTCTTTCTGCTGCATTTCCACCTTTCTGCTGCTATCTACCTTGCCATGACATTAGTTTTCAGCCATTTATATGAAATTCAGCATGGAGATTACATCCACTGTCTTAGATGATCACATCTATGGAAGAAAATCAAAGTCTTCTAGTAGATTTACATGTCAAGAGTCTGAACAACAAAATCTAAGTTTGACAGAATACCTAAGTCCATGTTGCTTTCAGATGGCCAGTGTGGATTGAGATGGACAATAATTTGCCTGAAGTCTTGGACAATTAAATTGTAACTGAAAACTCATACTGCTTCCTGAGTTCCCTTCTTGGATTCAATTTGTATAATTTTATTCTTTCTAGTTCAGAGAAATGTAAATCAATATCCAGGAACTTTTCTGAAATGCACTGCTTCTGAGCGCCTGCCTCATTTTATTTTATTTTTATTTCATGGTCATGAACGTCCCAGGTGCTATGGTAGATGTGAAAGATAAGCACTGTTTCTAAAGATGCAGAATTCTCTCCATTGACTAGGGCTAAGGCTGCATGACTATATGAACTGAGTATGTTTCAGGTGAATTGAATCATGTAAAATGACTTCTACCCTCTGAAATAAGCTGTAATCTAAGTCTGTAGTGAATAAATTGCCTTAACATCAGGAAAGAGCAAAATCTGGAACATCTCCAACCCTCCAACATACTTCCCTGCTGCCATCTATTCATCTTTCGCACTGCCTTTTTTCCTCCATTTCATGACCCTGTGTTCTCTGGCACTATATGCAACCCCAAATCTCTCCCCATTTGCTGTTCAGAGGGTCCTGCCTGTGATGGTGCCTATGGAGAACCTAAAAAACTCAAAACTAAGTTGTTCTTCTGAAGCATCTAAATGCAGAAAGCTGTCATTGTCAGTTTTACTTCACATATATGAGCAATCTCCCTGAAAATATTAACATAATTTGCTCTAGTTCCTTCTGAATGAGGTTTTGAGACTGCTTTTCATAAAAGTACCATACTGGACACTTAACTGCATAGGTAATTAATACTCTAATTTGACATTGGCACATAAAGCCTAATCCTAGCCCTACAGAAATCAAAAAATAGTCAGTGATGACAGTGCATTAGAGATTTGGCTTTAAAAGCAACTTTAAAAGCAAATATGCAGTTCTCCTATTCATTATCTCCAATTATTCATTGAAATATCTTGAAAAAATATTGCAATCTCTTTTCAATGAAATAATCTGAAAATTTAGCTATTGCAATTAAATTCAGTATTAAGTTTCATTCCTTCACCTATGCAATGAGAGTCCTATTCATGTTTTTTCTTATACCTCTTCTCATCTCACCTCTTACCAGATGGCTACTACATTTTAAATCCACCTTACATCAAGCACTAGCCTTCAAATCCAACCTTTTTTTTTTTTTACCCTGATTAACAAATTTCACTCCTACTGCAATATCATTTCTGCTTTTTAGGTGAAGTCTTTGGGTGAATTTTGTTACAGTTTATCACACACACCCTTTTCACATACCCTTTTTTTTGAAATTTACTGTAGTCTTGTGAGCCTGGAGGAGACCAAGTGATTTAGCAGCAGCAGCAGCCCCAAAAGAGAAAAAGGCAGGTCGGGAAGCTTGGGCTACACACCACAGTTATTTAAGTACCGCTCCAGTTCAACTCTTGCAGTAATTGAAATCCTAGTTAGCCCCAAAGTATACTGCTTTTATCTCTTTGGGAAGTTTTAGATGGGTTAATTCTGGTTTGGTTTTTTTTTCTGACCATACTGCTTACTATGCAGACAAACAAAAAAGAAAAATGTTCTAGGTGTAAGTTTAAAAAACACCCCTGTTCTTTTTGGGAATTTTTCTACCAAAGAAATAATTCTGGACTGGGATTTGATTCCTCTTATTCAAATGGGTCATGTGTCAGTGGGTCATTGACTCATAGAAGTAAGATGCCAGGCTTTTCATAAGCAACTGAAATCTTCAGCTTTCTTTACATTCTTCTATTATCTGTTTTAAAGTATTTCCTTATTTATTATCTTTAATACCCCATGAAATATACTGATTGTAAAAATAATACCTAAGTCATTAAGTGTTATCTAAACACTACTTGCTACAATGTCAGCTAAAAGAAAACACATTTTTAAAAGATTCTGTATCATCCTTCTCCAAAAAAAAATAGCAGATATTTTCCTTTATTTTCTTTTAGCCCTCTCTTAAAACTTTTATTTTGTGATTCTGATATGTGGCTGTTTTTATAATGTCAGGAAAGTACCTTGAGTTAAAAAATTTATTGTGCTATAATCTTCATACAGCAAGATTTAGCATTTCTGCATTAACAATCCTTTACACTGTAGTCTTACTATCTCCCTCCGAGGTAATCCTTTTTACAGAGGGTCATGGCTTTTCAGTGTCTTTATGAAAACACATTTGCACAAAGAAATAAAAGCCAAATTCACAAACCTACAAATGACAAGCAGAAAGGGCTTGTATTCCAGCTTGTTTTCCTGCAAAATCCTTTGAAAGGCTAAACAGTCTTTTCAGGGCAAGCACTAATCTGCAGACTTGTATTCCTGTGTTTGAATGTAATGAGATTCCAGTAAACACATGCACTCTGTGTCGACACAGTGAGCTCAGTTTCTAAGAGCAGCTTATTTTCAGCTACTTTCAGGCAGCTAAGACCAGATCTGAAATGCTACTTTAACTGAAATGAGAATGCCAATGCAGGGATTTGCACTGAATTTGTGAGACATTCACAAGTTTCCTTATGGACAAGGCTGAAGTCATGCAGAGAGCTCTTTCACAATCAAAGCTTCCACTGCATTGTCCAAACTATCCTTTTTTAGTTTCCTTTCTTGACTGAGGTTAAACAAAGTCAACTTTACCCACTACTATTCTATTTATCTCCACCAGTCTTTAGGAGGATACGTAAATCTTACACTTGAGTCTGAATCATTTACTATTATATTATACCTGTTGGAAGAATGTAACCTTTTCCTATGATAAACAACAGTAATTTTGTTTCAAGGCCAGCCTGAATGGGAATCTGAGCAACGTGGTCCAGTGGAAAGTCCCTGTCCATGGCATGGGGGCTTGGAACCAGATGACATTTAAGACCCCTTCCCACCCAAACCATTCTATTATAGATGATGCCCAATCTTACCATATTCTAAATGCAGGATGAGTTTCACAGATTTTTAGTCAGGAATCAAAATTAATGATCTAGACTATACTCTACAGACTTCAAGGGATTTGTTCTTCAGTAAGCATTCCAGGAAAAGACCCTTGGTACAGCAACAGTAAGTTGATGAAGACTTACTTTTTCATTACTCCCACACTTAAATAACGAAATGAGATCCCTGTTTCTTGTAACAAAAGATGATGAAATGCATAAACAGAAAGATTTGTTAAAACAGAATAAAATAAATTGTTATTCAGAGAGAGTAAATGAAGTTAAGCACCTCAAACAGCTATAATTAAATTAAATATGCCACCATGACTATTGTTGCTATACCACCTTCATGACCATTGAAGCCGAACAGAAAATGAAACTTGGATCAAGTAAAGGGAAAAAACAACAGTTCTATTGCTCTGCAGTTTTCTGCTGTTTGACACATGGTTTGTATTGTAGGTGCATGAGTATCCCTTATGAAACCCTTTGCAAGCTTGTAAATAAACACTGGCTACACAGAGTAATGTTGACTTATACAAATGGCAAATGCTTTCAGGTTTTATGCTGGTTCCATACTTCAAACAATCTGGAAGTATAGGATGAAATGATCAGAGAGTGGCTGCTTTGAAAAGGAAATCAGTGCCATTTGTTTTTCTGATTACACATTTACTGGTTCATAATTAAAAAAAAAAAAAACCAAAAAACAACTCATACCTCAGGGCAAAAGAACTCACTGGAAGATAATCTTCCTCTCTTACACTGTTTGTTTTCTAATGCCCCTCCTCTTTTACACTGTTGGTTTTCTAATCCCCCTTCAAAAACTGTCTCCAGATTTGGAATCAGGCTGAATCAATCAGTGTATTTTTACTGTGCCTAAGAGGCAAAAATCTGTATTATCTGAGAAGCTGTAGGACAGAGAACTGACCAATTCTATGAGAATCCGAGTATCAAGACTTTTTTTTCACTCCTACATATGATAACTTCATGTAGGCTTGGCCCATAAGTGTGCAGAGGAGCATGTAAAGATTATCTGGTGGACAGATATTTCCACCACTTCTAGTTACCTTCTCTGGGGACTCCTTTTGGCCCAGGGACACAGGACCATTTTCACATGACAATTACTGAAGCTCCAACTTTTAAGAAATCTGAATTGCAGAGAGCAAAACCAGTTAAGGCCAAACAACTTGCCCTGGGCAGAAGCCTGAGAACTAAGTAACACCATATTCATCCTCAACCAAAATGTGCAGCCATTTTCCATATCACTGATAAGAAGGTGCCACCACTGTTAATTATCTCACTGGCATAAAAAAACATACCAGAACATGAAAAAAACCCCAATTTCTATCATGAATTCTTCATGTTTCCTTTTCTTCTGCTAATACTTTCCTAACTGTGTTGTGAGTAAAGTTTTCTGCAGCATAAAGCACATTTCTTTTTTTTATTTCTTTTCTGTTTCATCAGAAGACAAAATTAGGAAAAACATTTAAAGAGTAGACTTAAGGTATGTTAATAATGTCATTGCCTGAAGCAAAGCCAGTGGTTCAGAAGGACAGCAGAGATCTGAATTTTTCATCTTCTTGCTTACATATGAAAAGCTCTCAGATGAAGGATCTATTTATCTAGTGGACTGTTGCTCTTTAAACAAAGAATAAAAAAGCGGAATGTACTGCTTTATTTGTATTTGTCACTGCCAGTTTACATAATGATAGGAAATTATTTTGTTAGTCAAAATCTGTCACTGGTGTTGCCCATGTCATATTTCTACTTTAAGAGGTGACAAAAAATGTTTATATCCACATCAAGCTGCTTGCTCAACTTTCCTGGTGTGGTTTATATTAAATACAGAAGAAGGCAGCAACTTAGTAATCCCTGAAAGCATCCTTGTGATGAGTCAGCCTGAGCTGTTAGCAAAACCCCAGTCATTTGGTACCAGGTTTTAACTCTATGTAGCAGCAGAGGTGTGAAAAAGACCAAGTGAATTTTAATACTTCTCTCATCAGTGTTGAGCTTTGCACTGATGCAGCACATGGAATATCACTGTGATAATTCTGACATTCCATTTCTCTTCATCAGTCTTGTCACTGTTCTTTTTAACATGCATCAGCTTTATTCTACATATAAGAACAACCAAGGTTGTTTTATGCTTAATAGCAAATGGATATATCTTCAAGTCCTCTGACCAATTATATAATACATTTATATACCCAATATTCTGCACATAAAATAATTACTACAAGGCTGATATTTAATTTACTTAATTAATTTCATTGTGAAGGCATGTTTGAAGCCACATTACTGAAGGATTCCTCCAAGGTAACCATTTAACAGCTAAGTAACCTTTAATTACTTGCCATAATGATACACATCTAAGACAGAAATTGTTATACTGTGACATCTGAGCACTTTAACCTAAAGGTAGTTATTAGCACTCCCATGCAAGATTCATTATGGATCATATTTCATTAATGGAGAGTATTGTGTTCTCATCTGATTAGGTACTTGTAAACATTTATTAATATATCTCTCTGAGTGTGACCATGTTGCATCTTGGAGGAATCCATAGATTTTCATAAATCGGGAAGCATTTCTTAACTAAACTATATGCAATCATACAGGAGAGAAGTTGTATGACAGTTCTGATATGAACACTAAATAGGAAAAGAGTTGCTTAGGGATGGACGATGTGTACAATTCCGATCAGCAGTGCAACATTTGAAGCTGAAATAATTAAAATGCAAATTAATGATGCACTGCAAGAATCACTAGTTGTGATTTATATCACTACAGGTGAGAAGACAGTCCAGACTTGTAGATGACTGCAAATGTACACAAATTAAAATAGATTAGATGACATAGCAAGTCATCGCCAATTCTAATAGGCGTGAATTCATCTGATAGCATTTATTTATTCTGCACAATACTTCTTTTTAGCTAAGTTTTCCAATGGTGACTGTTTTTTTCATCCAAATGTTTCTCACGTTATTTTCTGACTCACTGAGCTACAGAAAAAATATTTTTAAAAACAAAGCTTTCTTCAGGGAAAAAAAATATAAATAACCATATGTGAATTGTCTACAGTGAATAACATAGAAGCTGAAGAGAAAGAAAAAGCAGGTATTAGCTGGTCTTTCCTTGAGTTCCCAAGAAATGTTGGAAAGTTACTCACCCTTTTCCAATGAAGTGAGTTACTTAGAAAATAACTAATTTACTCCAAGTCCACAGAGGCATGAACAACTCAGAGGCATGTATTTCATCTGAGTCAAGTCATACTCATTAAATTATTTTTCTTACATAAAGGAGGGAGAGATGAAGGCAGGAACAGAGGGGCACAGAACACCTCCCTCACAGGACCCGTATTTGAGGGAAGATGCAGAGATTCTATATGGCTTATCGGGGGCTCAAAGAGGAGCCGGCACACTTCCAGACTTACCAAGTGCCATAAACAGAAAACAAGTTGTTACAAGCAATGTAAGCTGGAACCCCGCATGAATTGAAGAGTAAACTATTTTTTTTTTTCCTAAGTGACTTCCAGTGGGTTTATTCTTAGATTTTGAGAACAGAAAGAGTTGCTGCAATCACTTAGTCTGATTTCCAGCATCACACAAGCTTGTAGGCATATGGGGCAAGCACAAATATTGAAAACACTGCCTGCTTCAGTAGTGTTCCTAATCTCCCACAGCATTTCAGCAGTAAATTGATTAACTCTTCATGGCAGAAGATATATGGACTAATGCATAAGGGAGGTAACTACTTCTGCCTATACACTGCTTTTGTATGTGCTATTTTTAGATAATTCTACGCACAGTCCCATGTTCCTTCCGTGCACAAAATACAGAGTCTGTCTAAGCCACGACCTCTTCCTTAAACTGTATTTTCTTCCTGCTGACAGGTACTATTGCAGCAATCAAGCATACATTCCTGTACCTGGTCTCTACTCACACAAAAGTATTGTTTAAAGAAGGATGAAGGATTTTTTCTCTTGTAAAACTTTTAAGATCTTTAAATAACTGACTGTTACTTTATTTGTGTCATCTTATGCCAGCAAAATGTGATGCAAAAAGGTGAAAGGCTGTATGTATACTGGCAAAGAAACATATTCTTTATACTTTTTAAAGGTATTTAGCAAAGTTACGAAGTGTACTTTGGGTAAATTCTATCTGCTCTTGTTTTGCAGAGATGCTTCAACCTCCAGCCATCTTCTCTGTGTGTCTGGCATATATGGGATTAATTCTTATTAACTTTCTTACATGACTCAGTAAATTTTTTCCTTAGGAAGCAAAGTACTAATTACTAGTCAAGTAAGTATTGTTTTCTTACTGAACTGTGGAATAGTGGAATTTTATGATTTGAATTAATTTAGATGGCAACAAATTTAAGACAGTCCTTGTACAACAGGGTAGAGAAGAGACTCAGTTTCAAAATCTTTTAAAGGTAAGGAAGCATCTGGAAAGTATTATGAAAGCTTTTTTTAAATAAATATGTGTCCGTACATAAAGTGAGGATGGTCAAGATAGCAGGAGGAGAACAATTATTTCCTGTTCCACCAGGCAACTGCTGGAAATACCTGTGTCCTGCTGTTTATTCACAGAAACAGCAGCTTCACCTGTAGTTGCTTTTCTTTTTATTAAAGAAGAGGTAAGATTTAATGATTGTGGAGAAGCCACTTTTGTCATGCCAACTGCAGCTCCTGATGAAAGAAAGAGATGTCTAAGGAGCTTGAAAGCACACCAAAGAGGCCTTCCATTGTAGAAAGTGATTTTTTTCTTTCCTGAATCTGTTTAAAAGCTTTTAAATCCATGAGTGTTCTCATTTTTTCCTTTAGAGGAATTCCCCTTTTTCTGGGAATTCTGAATCAGTGAGAGTCTTGTTGTCAGAAGCAACATCAGGAAGAGGTTTTGAGGAGAAGATCAGGCATGAACCTCTCCATCACTGCTGAGTTGCCTGTGCCATGGCCATACAGAGCCTCCCTGGGCCCTTCCTGGGACTAACTGGAGGCCAGTCACCATGCCAGTGTACCATTAACCTCATACAATGTGAGCATGCAGAAACTATAAATATTAGGTTGGTCTGAAAGCATGGGAAAAGGCAGTGTTTTCAGACTCACATGTCTCTGAGAGTTAAAACATATCCTACAGCCTTTAAAACAGGCCTGAAAGGCACTTCATGGCATGCCAGCTACCATAAAATTTTAGGCAAAGACGAGTGAAGTTAGTTCACCAATAAGACCTTTGTTAGTTTCTCGTGTCTGAGTGTATAATATAACTGGCTAGTCTGCTGTTCAGCATTTCACTGTGCTGTTCAGCACTGCGGTCTGTATGTGGAGCATCACCCACAGCTAAAACCTGCTGCATTGTGACCTTGGCTGTTTAAAGATTATTTGACAAGATGTTGGTACTGAGCTACAAACACAATGCAGTCACTTCCTTCAGTGGCAGACATCACATTTACGATTCTTCTTCATGAGGTTAGCAGCCCCGTCAACTGGAGCCTTGTGAAGCAAATCCCACAACGAATAATGCTGCTTTGATTCTGATCTATCCAAACCTGAGCTCAGTAACTCCTTCTTTCAGTTTTGTTTCCTCCTGTGCCTCTAAATCAAGAAAAAATTCTATTTATAAGTCATTTCCTCAATTAAGTCAGTCTATACTATAAGCTGGCTTTCCACTGTTTTTATTACATTGGTTTCCCAACAGATGGTGGTTTGTTATTTTATTTTTTTCTCCCCCATGTTGGTCGAGAGATCAAAGGATTTAGCCATACTTTTCTTTTGTTTCAAGAGGTGTGTGAATGAAATTTTGCATATGTTGCATGACTGTGAAGTTGGGTTAATGTTTTCAATTGTTACTCTAACAAGAGGCAAATGCTGAACTTCTGTGTTACTAAAAACATTATGGGCTCTGTTGATGAGCCAACATAATATTCCCACCCAGAAAATTGGATCGACATCTTAATGTGACTGCCATACCTCTTAAAAGTACAATCTATGTCTGTAATGAATTAGGAAAACTGTATCATCTCATGGTAAAGTAAGGTAACCATGTGTCAGTGGGAATATTTACATTACGGGAATAAATAATTCATCATAACATCCTTTAACTGATAGGAGAAATAACGAACATCCAAATGCAAACAGTGGGTGTATTTTCAGCTCCTCTGGTAGTCATTGCTAAAATTAATTTCCTTAAAGTAGTCACAAAACTCTGAATCATCCTTCTAACCATGCTAGAAATTAATGTTTTTTTTCTGTGACTATGAAAATGAAGAGTGTACCTCAGTTTTTAGCTACCCCAGTGTAAGTCATAGGGAACTGCACTGAAGACAACTAGTTGTAGGAAAAAACACCCCATACTTTAAATCAATTAATTAAACCCAGGCCCTAGGAGGGTCTTTAACTTGAATCACTCATTCTCTGAGCATATTCAAAGTTACCCGTGGTTTTAAGACATGGGCTCACAAATCAAGACATCACATGTGGTATAAGTGAAAGTCCACCCAGTGGTTCTGCGTGTGCACATGTGCACGCTCCATTCTGCAAATTTACTTCCATGGAGGTCTCTCTCTATCTCAGTCTTTTTTTCTCCCCTCCAGCAACATAAACAAAAGTTTTCCCACAGTTCTGAGACTTATTTCTTTGAACCTAATGAACATGTTGACTGGCTTTGGTTTCTTATTCATGGAAGCCATTCAGCTGTGGCACACTGTATACAGCTCTCCACTGTAATCAACCAGCAGTTCTCAGCCACCAAGGAAGAAAGCCATGTATGGTGAGGGAACAATGGCCTCCTCAGTTATCTCCATGGAAGCATGCTAGTGCATAGATTCCTCTCATTAGGAGACTGGGGGTTCAAATTTGACACTATTACTCACACTGGACCCTTTTTGCATTGGGAAAATCTAAAAAAATTTCTGTGTTAACAATTATTTTGTTAGAGTTGTTTTTCTCCAACAGTACAGGACAAGATGCAGTATCTTGCTAGTACCAAGCTTCCTTTTGTGCCACTTCATACCTGTAGAGATCAGACCAGATCCACGGAAACACTGATGCTGTCTCCAGACCATTTCCTTACTAGTTCTCCTTCATCTCAGGGTTTTATTTGTTTTATTTAAAACCAAACTGCAGAGTGCTGGACCATCACCTGCAGAGTGACTTCCACTTACATTTTCTTTAAAAGATCTGTATAAAGTAATATTAAATTAATATGGTTCTAGAGTTTGTTTTTCAGTTTGGTTTTGTGTGGCTTGGTTTCTTAAGAATGAACTGGGAGGTCTGCCATAGCAATTTGGATATATTTATCAAGTCCTAAACAAAAGTTAGTTGCTGAATAGCTGAAATGATCAGACTTGAATAGTGATTAGGGTTTCATTAGTGGTTTCTGCTGTGCAACAAATGGCCCTTGCAGTTGTAAATTCCATGTCTTTGTTCTGTTTCTCATCATATCTTATACCTCCACTCAGTATGACTTACTAAAGAACTGTGCTTCCATTTTACCCTCAACCATGTAGTCTGAGGAATAAAGGTGAAGAAATAAAATAGCCACTACACTGTTTTCACTTGTGTTAGTTTAAAACTTGATTTCATTTCCTGCATGTAAATGTTCAACTTGTAAATCTCAGAGTGAGCCTCAGACATAATTACTGACTTTGTCACTTCAGACATAAATATATTCCAAATTGCTTAGGTGTAATTATGAAATATGCAAGGACAGGACTGGATGCACTAAATGACAGCTCAAAACCTACAATGTTCGTATTTCCTGTCAGTGATTAAAGCATGACCACTTTGCTAAGTACTTTCCCTCCAAAAATGGTATTTGTACCACATCTGAATTTTAAGATATTGAGCCACATCCTCTGCATACTTATGATCTGGAATAGCCCTATCCTTACAAATACACTTTTACATTGGTAAATGGAAGGTCAAATGGATCACCTAATTGTCAAGCATTCAGCTGTCATAAAGGCACATCCTCCTTAATTGAATATACCAGGATAACAAAGACTACCTACATATTTAATTTATCATACTTTTATTGTGTGTTTTACATTAACAGTTTAGTATGCATTATAATTTTTATTCAGAAGTAGATTCTTATCTTGATAAAATAAGGTACTTGGGAAAAAAAAATTCAAAATTTTTGGTTTTAGTGTCCCACTTTGCTGAGGATGAAATATCCACTGCAGCTGTGTAGACTTTCCCAACAGTGAGGGGTAGGAAAGATGTCAGCCATTGCTGCCATGTGTGCTATTCAGTTGAGAGAAGTTTACCTCATAAATTAAACTATTCTGACAGCTAAGTTATCACATAAAGCCTAATAGTCCTACTTTAAAGGATCTGCTCTGGAAATAAATGTTTATTGGAAATATATTTTGCTTGCGGATGACAGGATGAAGTTTTGAAAAATCTGAGTTTTCCTGGTTTAACTTCTCCTTTAGCGAAGCAAGTGTTCCAAATATAGCTAAAGTCAAAGGAGATCTGCAGTGTATTCAAAGACAGGCCTTCATAAATAATAGCATTTAACCATGAACCTGATTAATATTTGTTTACAAAGGGGTTTATGGAGTTTCTCAAAAACTCTTTTAAATGGGAATCAAGTTACTTCTTTGTGGTGACCTTCTACTTCTGTAATTTTATCACATGATAATACAACATAACAGGAGGTGCTATTTGGGACGTGGCACTCAACCTATAAGAAATGTGTACTTCTGCCTGACAGTGCTTAAAAATGTGTAGAGCTTCCAACAGCACATCCTGGTTTCCTTACTGAAATACTTGTCAGACCTTACCAGAACAACTGATTCACTTAGATTGTCATATGAGAAAGGACTGTCATGTTCTCTCCCATTTCCCTCTACTCCTCTTGTAAATGTTGTATTTGGGTCGTTGAAAAGTTCCCATATCACATCCCTTCCCAAACAATGCCATAATGAATTATGGCTTGGAAAAATAATTAAATGCTATATATAGCTACATATAACTTTACAGAAAACCATACACTTAAATAATATGCTAAGAAGGTGATAGCTATGACAAGATTTATTCTTTTTTAACAAGTGAAGGTAAATTGTACACGTGTGAAAAGCCTGGTTTTGTGTGAAGTATTTTTACACAGGGTAGCCTAAGGGACTGGAAATCAATGTCATGTGGAGCAGCAGAAGTGATGGTTTACAGACTCATCACCTCCAGAGGACTCAAGCCCCTTTGTTTTGTGATTTCAGCCACTGATCCTGTGAGGTGCCTGAACAGATGGGTGCCTAGCACTGACAATCCTGTTACCTGCCATCTTCCACAGACAAGAACATTAATACAGCAAAATGTTCTAGTGCCTGGGATTTCCCTGTATCGCAGAAATCACTGCTCAGCTTTTTATGACGCAAGGTCAAGTACATCAGTCTTCGAACATCTTAGAGATGTTTTCTATTTCTCCATGGTAAAACTACTCATGCAATGGAAAGAAGTGCTCTAAAAGGTACTTACACTGCTCCTAAGCTAGAGTTCTGGCTCTTCAGTTTTATTTTCCTGTACTATAGTAACAGGGTATCTGGAAGTTTGAAAAGTTAAAGCACCTGTGAACTAAGGAAGGTTATTGCAGTCTATAAACTAGATCTTTTGATGGCATTTCTCTGTGATTATAGTGATGCTTAGAATGAGTATGTCACATGTAACAGTTCCATCAAAAATGAGAGTAATCCTTTAACAGTGTCCTTTTCCTTCACATTTTCTCTATATAAGCATATAAATACCATATGAAGGTATAGTTAATTAGACGGAAAGAAAACTAGCCTCAGGTGATTTTTAACTTAAAAAATCATTTGCTCTAATGTTTCACTTAAAAACCACAGCTCAGAATCTTGACTGATGTAAATTGACACAGGTCTGCTGTCTTCAATGAAGTTAGTCTAATTTATGCCACATCTACTACTACTGAAATCAATGTTTCATCCTGAATTTTTACATTAGAAAAATACAACATGTGTAGTACCAGCAGTAGCATTGATCCTTCAATTAATGTGTTTCTTCAAAGTCATTATTTTAGGAAAAAAATGCTCTTCCATCACTATATATATATATATATATATATAATATACACAGAGAGACAACAAGAGAGGTGCATAAATGTGTCAGAACAGGATGTCCATTACTTAAGAAATGCACTCTGAACCTCTTCTAATATGAAGTAAAGAAGGGATAAAAAAGAGTGGAAAGTATATTTCAGCAAAATTTTATGAGTTCAACCAAAGATTTTTAAAATACACAGAGTCCGGAAAAAGAAAATATGTTACAGGTGGTAGCATTATATAACTTCATATGCAATAACTTAATGTTTTATGTACATCATAAATCTAAACTGAATTTAAACCTTCTTTATTGATTGAGAAATAACCTGCAAGTAAAGTGATCCCAGATCTTTTAAGTTCACGCAGTTTAAAATTAGTTTTAATCTGTTGGACAATGACAAGAAATTTGGAATTAGGAGACAAAAAAAGAAGCTGGGTTAGTTCTTCAGACAGCACCTATTGATTTACCTCTGCTGAAGAAACCCTAATGTATTCCTGCTGAAGATCTGGCAAACAATTTTGTAAAGCTCTTGCAATGACTGTCTGAGCATTAAAAAAAAAATAAAAAAGGTACTATAGGGCATTCTCTACACCTCCACCTGTATGTAAGGGTAAAGTAAATGGAAAATCCTGTTCTTACTGAAACAGGACTGTTCCCGGCTGATTCACTCAAACTACCCCAAAGGGAGCCCCGGGGAAAGGGAGCAGGGCTCCTTCCCCCTGCTCAGGCATGCACAGGCAGGTGCATTCTGCATCCTGTTGTGAATTTCTAGGGGGTTTAATGCACCTCTGTGTCTCCCTGCAGTTGGATTTGTTCCTTTCATGCACAGATCTGACTTCTGTAATTTTGCAACCATTAAGTAAAACATTCCTACACATCCAGCCCAGTTTCCTCAGAAGTCAGTGGGTGCAAAACACAGCTGTACTAATCACTTTCTTGTTTTGTCTGGTAATTGGTTTCTTGTGTTGTATTGCATTATGAGGACAGAATGCTATATATTGCCTAACCCCAGATCCCTGAAGTTTGTGTAGGTTTCTGTGTTAGGTCATCTCCCCTAAACTCATGCACATAAAATGGATGATATCAAGCTTTAAATTTGGCTGCCCTCAGGTATTTTCTGCATATCCACATACTACATTCTCTCTAAATATGTTCTTTCCTGCTTCCTCATGGCTTACGTGCTTAAAGACTATTGAAACATTAACTTTATTCTTCCCTCTAAATACTGTGGTTATTCACTTACACATCTGGAATGGATTTAAGCGAAGATTAGTCTGCTTTACTCCTCAGACTGCGGTGTAATTCACAACATACTAGGTTGTATACATTCACACACATCATTTTTAATCAGATGCACAGCATGCTGTTCATATCCTTTTAGCTTTTTATTATTACTTCTTATACTGTACTTCATCAGACTCAATTAAACCTGCCTAGTTCCATCACCAGAAATTATTTTCTTCAGGTATGGAATGGGGCTGTGATACACTGCTTCATATCAAAGAGATATTCAACAGATATAACAATTCATATTCCCATTACTTTATGACTGTCACACAAAGTAATTTACTTCCTTTCCCCAGTCATAAAAACTGTACCATATTCCAGCCTCCTGCAGCCTACTCCAATTGCTTCCAGAGTCTCCTCTATCACTTGCCACTCTTTTCTTTAAATTTTACTTCTCTACCCTCTTCAGTTTGGCACACACTGATTTCCTCTTCTCCATTGGATTCAGGCAGGTGGGTTACATTCCAAGCTCAGAAAAACAAGCAGTCGTACTAGAGAGTAGGAACATTCCCTGACTATTCCCCTAATCAGTTCACATTTACCTTTGTAAGTGCTTGAAAAAGAAATAAGCAGATGGTGAAGTCAGTTAATTTTCCACAAGTGTTGTGGCAGAAAAGAAATCTTCAGGAAGTGTCTTAGATGTCAGTTTTTAACTCATAATCAACTGCTTGTCTTTGCTTATACTTTTACCTTTTATAGTATGCGAGGGAGGTATAAACTCTACATGGTACAGAAGCAATGGCCCTTTGACATCCAGTGCTGCTGTCCGACATGAGAACATAAACCATCTGGCTCTCACAGATGCAGTGTGCAGGGGTGCAGGGGTTAATATTGTATCCCCCTCATTCATGGTGTCTCTAATAGCTACTGTCAATCAAGCACCCTCCTCTTCCTCAGCTCCCAGAGGAGAAGCACATCTGAAATGCCTGGCTAGGTAGTATGGGAAAAGAAGGAGCAGGCTCTAGCTGAGAGAAGGGACAAAATATTTTTCATTGCAAATCTAATAAATTAATTTATTAATCTGATTTTCACCCTTTAAAGAGACAGAACCCAGGCTGACTGTTAGATTTGGCAAAGCTCAAGAAGAGGTGGGTACACTGCCTCCTTCCTGCCTCACTTTCTCTCCACATGGGCAGACCTGGCCTGAAAAAGCAGTAAACCCTCCTGCACAACTCTCCAGAGGACACAGAAACTTGTGCCACTGGAAAGGCAGGTGAAGATGATTTCACTCATAGCTTAATTATCTAAAGGAAAACAAAAGCCAATGGTGTCCAAGGCAATTCAGATAAACATACTCCTAATTTCCCTCATTTGCAAAGGTGAAACCAAGGGTCATGAGAATGATTCGGGCAAAGGGGGACTTAGAACCTTACTGCATAAATGAAAAAAAAACCCCAAAGAACAAAAAAGTCCCCCAAGAATTTAGATTTTATTTATAGTTAGGGACTGCTAAAAAGCTAAAACAAACCTCCTCTTTCACTCCAGGGCCAAATGCATCATTGATTCAAGACTTTAAAAACCCAGAATGTTAAACTAAGGTTGGATCTGGCCTCTCATCCCTGATCATCATTTCTATAAATCCTTGATAAAGTGTGTGTTAGTTTTATGGTACAGCAATAAAACAGCCAAATGTAGAACTAAATGACCTCATACAAGCTATCTCTGCACAGATAGATTCCCTTGGCAGATAGCCAAGGATTGATTGACACACATCTTACGGAACTAGAGTTAATTAATATGTCTACCAATTCCCAAATGGATCTCAGGAAGCAGAGAATCTGTTTAATGCAGTAAGCAATGACATACTGTGTGTGGTCAAGAGACAATCACTAATTGCCAAGAATGCATTGTAATAAAGCATTAAAGAATATGAACAAAACCCTTTCTGCTCTGCAGCTCCCTTATCCCTTCAAAACCTTGTTCTTAGAACATTTTAAAGACTTATGTTTCAAATATCAAAAGACATTTTCATAGGGAAAAATAGTTCCCAGACTATGAAGTCAACACTCAAAGGGTCTGTTAATTTTTCTATGAGAAGAAATAGTCCTCATTCATTCAACAATGATGTTTTTATTTACAAGGAAATCTGCAAACCTGAATTGCAAAAGCATAAGGTAACTTGAAAGAGCTGGTTTTTTGAAGATCACAGAAGCTACAAGTAACACAATTATGGATTCACCAGTAAAACATACCCATAAATGCTGAAAGCAGATCAGGAGTCTGACTGCTAAACTGAAACACTCCATTGAGCAATACTCAGGTAAGCCAGACAGAAAATACAGTAAAGGGGACTAACTTATATTACATACTCATCTTAACAGAAAAATAAGAGATTGGCTGTTCTGGAGAGAAAAAGTATTGAAGGGCAGCATAGAGGCATTCTAGTCAAATCTTCAGCCAGGAAAACCAGTGCCTTCCTGTGAGTGAGTCTGCTTTTTACCACGGAAGACCATGCTTATCTGTTTAGTTATGATGATCTCTGACAAAACGGTACAAGAACTACCGCAAGAATTCTGCAATACTAAGCAAAAATCAACAAGAGATTAAAGAAATGGGTGAAAAGAGAGTGATTTCTTTTTCACAAAAAACTAAGGAAACAAAACCTAGGTCACATATGAAAAACTGTCCTAACTGTGTGTTAGGACAAATCTGAGAAGGGGGATTTATGAAGGTGTGACACTATTTTAATTCTCAGCTGGGAGAAAGCTGAGGTGGTGTCAGACTGTACTGACTGGCAGGAAACTAAAGACAGTGTTGGGCCCAGAATAAACACAGTGGTTGAACTACCCCTCTTACACCTGGTACCTGTCCCAACTATTAAAAAGAAGAGTGCTTTTTAACTTCATGAGCACGGTAGAATGGGCCTACTTATACTTATTTAAGCCCCTGGGGGAAGGGATGCTGTGCAGGGGAGAAAAGTTAGAGATTCTGCTGTGATTTATCAATCAGCACGTCAGCACCTGATTCAGGAGCAGGTCTTACCAGATTTGCTTCCCAAGCCACAGAAACTAGTGAGAGTGCATTTTGGCAGCAAGAGATCATAGGTAAACACCAATAAAGATTAAAAAGAGGAAAGAGAAAAATATTGTTTTAAGATAGTTTACCTCAGGATGGCTTCCAACTTCAATATAGGTGCAGACTGGATGAAAAGCCCCTGTTCCACAAGCGTACAGGTGGGTTTGGTTGTAAGCCTTAAGCACCTTGATGAAATTAGCACATTCTCTCTGCAAAGAAAAGGAGAAAATAAAAATTATTCATAGAGTTAATTCAGTGATTCTGACTAATGGGAGCTCTTCCGTGTTAGAGATATATGGCTGAATGAACAGATTTGTAAAGTGTGATCATTTCATGCTGTTTATAACATTGTTTACTGCTAAGCATTTAATAAATAGCCTGATTTAATTTCTCATTTAAATATCTTTGGTTGCTATTTAATAAAGCATCCAACCCTAAAGAAAAAATTACAGAAAAAAAGTCCTAATTTTTGTTTCAGACATGCTTCATCTTTGTAATTTATGCTATTGCTGTGTTTGTAAGACAAAACCCATTTATAGAAATGTGTCAGAATGAAATAATGAAGAAAAATGGACCAACTGTTTGCTTGTATTCAATTAAGTAACAATTAGAAGAAAAATGGGCCAGATGGAAGGAGTTGATGAAAACCAAATCATTGATACAGCATTTTTAACAATCATATGACTGCTGCCTCACCCCCACTGTCTGTGTCTAGGGGCCAGTCTTACACATATGAATACATATGTTAAACTTCCATACAGTCATTGACAGCCCCTAGAATGTAAGCTTTGCAAGACTTGGACTTTATGTTTTCTTCCTAAATAAATTATCCATCATGACTTATTTTAAATCTCAGCAAATTAAAGCTTAATAGCAACACTAACAATCCCTAGTACAAACACTATCTATTATCTGTTAACAAAACTGTCATCATTAATGACTAATGTAATTAAAATGGATAGCCAAGAGGACAACTTCTTCCATTTGTTTAATATTTTTATTTCAATCAGGTCTAACATTGAAAAGAAATATGTCAATGCCTGTGAGTCGGTCTACAGACACTATTGAAAAAAATGGATTTCAAACAAAAGGAAAATGACAACAAAAAAATTAAATATTTCCACTAAGGTTTGTGTTTAAGATGAGAAAAAATTTCCTCTGCATATTTGATTACTTTTTTGGTACAGTGCTCAACTCTACCTTTCCAAGTGGACCAGGGCCCATGGAAACACCACCTGAGCTACCGCCCCCACAGAAATCTCCTTGACTGGCGTCCTCCCTCTCTGTAACTTGCTTGCTAATTAAACCAGATATTCCCGAACACAAAATAAAGGCTCTGCCAGGAAAATGCATGTGCAGTTTGAGGCATGCCTTAGGCCACCACAGGGAAAGCAATGAACTTACACAGATGAAACACTGATTCCCTGCCTCACACAAAGGACTGTACTGGAAAGACATTGCTCTTACAATTTTATTGTATATTTGCATAACAGAAAATGGCAATGTATTAAAAAGAGCACCCAGAGAAAAGCATACAGAATCTTACTACGTCCCTGACTTACTGCTGTAAACTTATCTTTTCAACAGAAATGGAAAACATAGAGATAGTTAAGGTAATCCAACAGGAAATTGAAAGAAATAGAGATCGATGATACTCTCAATTCTTTCCATTCTGACCTTTCTTAATAAAAACACACACAATTTCTGGTCCACTCTTACTCTTCCCACACACAAGTATAAGCATGTGCATACATTTATTATGTTTATCCACAGACTGCTTTCCACTGTCATATGGTAGAGTACTAAGCAAATACCTGGCATAAATTGTAAAAAAAATATGTTTATATATTTTTATTAATGTTGTTGTTCTTTGCTGCTTTAAATAAAAGAAATACGGAAAACCCATGAAAGTGTATTAATAATTCAATGCTTACAAGAGTAAAATGGGCAAATACCCCAAATTCATGTCACATTAACAAAACTGAAATAGATCCTTTCCTAAATTCTGATATTCTGTGTTTCAGATAGAGCATCTGACTTTGACTCCACATAATTTAAAATTGAGCAATGATGTGTGTGCATTATTAAATAAATTAGAAGTTTCTCACTTAAGAGTTGTATCTGGCCAGATATAAACATAACACAATTTCACTAGGACAGCGCTTTGCCTTGTCAGGTTTAATGTATCATGATTTTAAAAATGTCTTTATGGTCTACTACTACCCTTCATTAAAGTTTTAAAACTACCTACCTGAAGAACATGAAGTGTTAGAGGCTGGTGGCCACATACAAGATGCTGTGAGTAGATGGGCTGGATCCACAGCCAGTGTGAATTAATTGTGCTGATTTCAGAGGAATTATTCTGATTTACAGCAATACACCACCTGTGACTGTACATGTACTCAGAATCCCATAATCACAGAATATTCTGAGTTGGAAGGGACCCACAAGGATCATCAAGTCCAACTCCTCAGTGAATGGCCCTGACAGGGGCTAAACACACAGCTTTGGCATTATTAACACCGTTCTCCAACCCACTGAGATCGTTCAGCTGCTTATCTGTAACATACAGCAAGAAGGTATTAGATAGCTAATGCTTTAAAAGTGAGATGGAAAAACCCTACTTAGATTAGGGGCAGGTGTCTACTTTGATTTTTGCGGATGAAATTAAGAAAAATTCTATCACCACCTTCACTGAATTATTCCAGATCAGCCTATAGGAGAAGGTGGATTAACCCTATCATAGCCATATTTGAATATCCAGAGGATTGGTAGTAGTGTAAATGAGAAAATATCAGTAAAGTGACTCCAAATGTACAAGGTATTTCCAAAATCAGATTTAGCTTATTCATCCTTGCTTTCAAGCTCTTGTACAGGGTGTTTTTTACATTAGTTGTCTGAGAAATACACAACCTAGTTAAACAATGGGGAAGGTAAATACCTACAGCAATAAACCTTTGACTATGACAAATAAATTTATATAACATTTAAGGTTCCTAGTCCAGTTCAGACTGCTCTTATAGCTCCCCTCTGTTTTATAGCTGCATAAAGGAACCATTAAGGTCTATTCAGTAAATTCTCATACACCGCTCTACCAGATTAGGTTTCTTTATATATTTTACATGGTAGTAAAAAAATAAATAAAGAGGGGTATTAAACCACAATAAATGACATCAAAGTAAAGTTACAGTTCTGATTTAAGCCCTTGTCAACTCAGGAAGTTCAAAGTGAAGTTTCTGCCCTGCCTGGGAGACGATGCTATTCTCCCTGGAACAATACCAACAGGCACACGGATTTCCATCTCAGACTCCTTCCTTTGTCTAATTGTGCTCAAGTGCAGCTGCACAGGTACCCCATTATGTGTCGAAATGTTGTACCTCGTCCTTTTATACTCTGAATTTAGCAAGAGTTTGCTTTGGGATGGTGAATATTGGGTTTTCCTGGTTTACGTGACTCTGGGACAAAATAGCTTCCCACAAATCTGTAATAAACCAACTTTAACAGCTTAGAATAATTTGCAGAGACTCTGAATCTCAGCACATGTGTATGACAAAGAAGGTATCATGGAAAATGTGTGTGCCCTGAACACAGTTTGGGTCTGCCACTATGTAAGACTTGTGTGACTGACTCCTATTCCCACTCGGTCTCCCCATTCCTGCCCTCACAGGACGACTCCTTTAGTGGCATCCAGGCACCATCACTCGTGAAACCTGGCAGGCAGCTCTGCTGGTGCCGACACTGGTGGCTACGTCAACTCGACTACAAAGCAACTCCCCAACCCCCTTGGCTGGAGGCCTGGAATGACTTGGGTGTCTCCAACTGGGCTTGTCCCACTTGGCAGCAGAGTCTTCCCCTTCCAGACCCCCGGGCTAGCACTATATTGTTGGTGTGAAGGTCTGTGCCAGCAGGACGAGGCACTTCACTGTATGACTGCAGAGTGTAAGGCACTGAAAGGAAGACAAAGACAACAAAAGGCATGTAGTATCTCAGAAAATACGGCAGACAGGGGAAAGCATCCACCAGAGGAAGAGGAGGTAACCCAGAGGCAGAAGCTGTAAGGAACAAATTCTCAGGGAATTTAAACACTTTGTCTGCTTGTGCGGCCGCCCAGTGCTTTTGTATCCATTTTTACTTTCCCCAAGAAAGGGATGTTGTTTTAAGAGAACATATTCTGGGCATATCCATACCCTTTGGATATTGTACTTTGTCAAGCAAAACAGATGAAGAAAGAAATTAGACTTAAAAAAAATTATTTTCCGGGTGGAAATTGGTTTTTTACATACTTGAGAGCAGGGTGTTGAGGGAGTTTAAATACTTTTAGCCTAATAATGTGAATGAAAATGAATGCAAGGTTTGAAAGATCTCTCTGTAGGCAGGAAAGTATTACATGGATGGGTTATGAAAATAAACGTTAAAGAAGAGGAGCACTGGGACCATCATAGTGAATCATTACAAATTCTTGCTCCTAATAATCTTCATTATAATGGATAGTTTAATATTAGGAAACTTTTCTTGTCTACATGAAGGTAACCACTGGTTTATGCCCTAAAGCTTGAGTTTATATATACATACATAGAGCAGAAAGCATAAGTGCTTGCATATGGCATAGACTGATTGAAGTAGATATTCAAAGGGAAAATTAGGTACTGTAACAAGGTACATCACGTGGGAGTTACTGCAGTCCTCAAAATACCCACTAATTTATCTTGCCTACCCCTGGAGAGGATTAATCCTCATTTATATTTCAATAAATGCTCTAAGGTTTGCACAAGAGCTTTAGGTTCTGCCTTTGGCCTTGTACAGAAGTGCCTCTATCTGAAAATCCAAGCAACTAAATCCCTACATCATGTCTGAGACCTTCTAGCACAGCCTGCAAGGTCTTCCTCTCTCTTTTCTGACACAGAGAACTTCTTTAGATAGCTACTTTTTTATGTATATAACTGCTGGATCTGTGTCTGCAAACAGTTGTGATGGCAGAATTGCCAACCTACAAAGCATAGCCAAAGGAATGGTGACGTGCAGTAGCTGCAGCAGTCACCACAAACCTTGAGCACAACCCAGTTTGTTTCTCTGTTTGAAGGAATGTGGACCATAACCTTCACCAAAGCCCAAGCAGCTCCTACAGGCTTTCCTGGGGCTAGTTTGGTGTATAAGTGCACCAGGGCATCCAGTTGAAGCCATTCTACCTTGGGTCTGGAAGTTAAAGGTACATTTGGCCACCTGGAGGGAACACGCCCCAGAAATTCACTGGGCATTCCTGAGTGGGAAAAAGGATTGAACTCCACGTACAATGAACATGTTTACACTTCCTCTAGACAATTCTGAGGAAGTTGTGGGGTTCAGATCCTCAGTTCCACGCTAATGATTTATTGAAATGAAAGTGGCTAAAAGAGTTTGCATCATACTACGGTAACGCAGCCACAGCACCAACTCAGCTGCAAATTCTGCTACACTAAAGTCCTACTTGTAGAACAACTTAAGAAATTATTAGACTGTCACATTCAGAGTGTGAATTAAAGTAAAAGAGGTCCAGTGTGTCTGGACAGGTGTCTTAACTCAAAATTTTAATTTCAAATATTATGTACCAGCTATAAGGGCAGAGGGCCTGTCTTGAAGAGGAGATAAAGTGTTAATTAGGTTTTCCAGAAGGGCACCCACTATATGAAGATCAATGTATCTGACTTACAAACCAAACAGACAGATTTATTTTTTAAGAGTTTTCTAATATTTATATATCAAGTTGATAGAAGGGCTTATGCAGAGAGAGATTAGCCTGACAAAATAAATTACAAAGAAAATGCCTGCAACCAAAAGAATAAGAGCCAAATGCAGAAAGATTGAAAAACAAACAGTAAAGATATGTAACACTGATTAGGCTGTGTTATGCAGACTTTTCCCGGACAGTTACAAAAATAAAGTCCATCCATCTGTCAAAACATCTGCTCCACGTATGAAAATTAAAACAGAATTTAGGTGGGTTTTAGGAGTTTCCAGTAATTATCTCTCCTCTATGGATTACTAACACAGCAAAGAGTTTTTAATGGCATCTTTTTAAGTTGAAGGGTAAGTCCCTGTGACTAACTAATATCCAGATGTTTCTCCATATTTTAAGAAAGTGGTTTCATTTTTTTTAAACCAACATTGATGTCCATACTGCTTCTTAGATATTACAGCAAATGCAAGTGGCCAGATTATGTAGGGCAGTAAGTAGAAGACTAAATGATCCTTTACATTATCATTAGCTTCAACAGTTTTCTGCTGATTTAATCCAGATAAGCATCAGACCCAGTAATGCATTCTTCCTTTATATCAGCCTTTCCACATAGCCAAGTGATTAAAATATCATAAGATTTTGTCTAAACCGGATGGACAAGGGGATTTAGAACTATCATCTAACAGCTGGACAAGCAAAATAAATACGTGTTTTGTGTCTTAAATCAAAATGGATGGACAGCTTTCATTTGAAGTTCCATGCAAGAGGTTAATTATTATGTTTACTTTTTTTTTCCTTCTTCTGTCCCATTAGTTGAATTTTCAAGCAATGAGGTCAGGGATATCCATGGAAAATAAGTAATCCCTGATATTACTGCTGTCATTCAAGTTTATCACACTGCTGAAAGATGTTCCAGGTTTATCAGGGAGCTTTTTAACTTCTTTCTTTTTCTGGTGGGCTACTGCTGGCTGCCATCAGTTCAGTCAGTACTGGCAGATATCTTTTTCAGCATGGAGCAGCATTGTTTCAAGGAAAATATTTCTGAAGTGTTAGTGCAATAAATATATGTGTGATTGCCATGTACACAGATGATGGATTCTCAGCTAGACCCGGCAAAGACTTCAGCATGTCAGTAAGCATGGGCGAGGAAGCCTCTTCGGGGTGAGCTCTGCATCGTGTGTGCTTTCACAGCTCCTGCTGTTTGGGTGCAAGATTTCGTAAAATGCAGTAACATTATTTAAAAATTATTGCTGTGTCCCTCTTTTTATTACAGTAACATTTGGAAAAATATTGGTCCAAGCGCAGAGTCTGCCTCAACAGACCCAGAATAAGCATTGAACAAAGCAAATTCTTTGGGTCCTGTTAAAATGAAATGGTCTTTTAAAATTTTATTTTATTGGAGTAGGCTGGTTGGCAACAGTGCTGCAGAGCTACTGTGTTAATATGGGCAGGAACAGGAAAGTCCCCAGGTACTGGAAGCTGTGTGCAGGCCCTAATGGGTGGGGAAATCCTGCCTGGCACCTCTACTCCATGAGATAACCTTCCAGCTGAACCTGTATAGGCAGGTGCATGATTTTAGAGTGGGGGAGGACAGCTGGCGTGGAAACATTTGCAAACTGTGATTTATGACTGTTCACCCCTTGCAGCTGGGATCAATACCATCATTTACATCCCCTTTTTATCATCATTGTACCTTGCAATTAGCAGGATCAATGTTTTATAGTCTTACCCTCTGAAAAGCTAGTCTGCAGTGCTGAGTGAAGCAAGTTGAAGTGTTGGGGTCTGTGTTACAGAAAGGGGTTTCTATTACCTTACTTCTTGGTGGTTACATCCCCCATTTGTCAAAGCCTTACAAGCAGTGTGCATTTCATCACACACACACATGCAAATCAAATACAAACCAAGAATATGCCTAATTTTTCAAAGCTGACAGATCCCCAGATTCAGTGGCCCTTACGCTGGATTGTGATCTACAGGATCTACAGGATCTACAGAATCACAGGATTATATGGTATTGTCATTTGGGGGATCTGACTCCTTTGAAGATGTCATAAGTGACTCTATTCCTAGGCATGGTGACCACTGCCAGCATTGCACAGGAACCATTGATTAGTTTCATACCTAAATTTTCCTCTGCTGACAAGATATGCCCTGTGAAACTTCAGACTGATAAGGGTTGATAAGAAATTTTTGGTTGTATAGTACAGCTTACTGTGCTTCCAGTTATCTTTCCAATTAAGTTATGCCTGTTACCTGTCTGATTTTTTGATATGACAAGAGTTCTTGAGAATATTTAAAGCGTATAATTTACTCAAGTTGCAGGATGTCTGCGTGAATTTAAACCATTAAAGCATCAAGACAAGAAAAAAGAAGGCAAGAAAGCAGATGATTTAAAAAAGCCAGCAAAAAAAGGTGCAAATATATCCTGATTCCTTCAAGCCACAAAACTGCAAGCCATATTAGCAAACAGTTGTACTGTCAGTACACTTGCACAGCAGATGGAAAGCTTCTCTGGTTCTGCCTTCGTGTTAGTGAGGGCAAAACACAAGATGTCTCCCTGCCTGCCTACCTACCCACTTGCAAATCTGGGTCATTACTGGTATTTGGTCATTTGGCCCAGGGTTTACCACTGAGGCTAAGCATGGAGGTAGCTGAGCTGGGTGGGATATTCCCTGGGGTCTGTCCTGAAAACAATCTTAATCCAGAAGCCATTTAAAGAAGTGATTAGAAGCCATGCTTTGAAGATGCCTCCCTTGACACATCGGACCTCTAAATCTTTGTCATTAGCACTAACCATTTGACCTAGTGATCTTTGGAAGTTAAATTTCCACAATTTTTTTCTGCATTCAGTATGTTCAAACAACAAAACATGTTTCAAGCCCTGAAATCTTCATTCAGAAGATGCATATAATAAATTTTCCAGACATGTGAACAGCTAGAGGGATGCCACAAAAAGGCTGCAGCACAAAATACCTGATTTAATGACTATGTCATATTTTTGTTCATCTGGTTAATGCACAGTGAACAAGACAAACCAAAGTCTTCTGCAGATGCAGTCCAGCAAACAAGTGGGTTTTTAGGTTTTGCAGGCATAGATGACTGTTGCATATTAAACCTTTCCATGAGTTCTAGCAAGCTTCCTTTATTTTGAATTGTTGTTTTTCAGCAGTATGCATTTCCTACAGCACAAAATAACTTTTTCTAGGAACAGAAGAGTACTTAAGAAATAACTCAAAATACTGGGAAGCCTTGAGGTCAAGCAGAAGCCAGTTCTTTTCTGACCTTAACTTTTTTAAAAACTGTTTTGTTCTACAGAGTAAACTTCCCCCACAATATGAGCAGGCTTTATTAGCAAAGAAATGTACACTAGTGTTGGGTTTCAGCTCAGGCAGTCTCACCAAGCCCAGCAGCAATTTAAGTTGCAACCACAGCCTAGATCTAAGGAGTGTCTCTCATCTATCTCTTCCATCTGGGTGGAGTAATCACCTGTCTCCTGGAGAAATCAGATTGCACCCTGCCTTTCCGAATTGGATCAACACCTGCTAATTGGGTGGAGTATTTCAGACAAACGAGTTGCCAAGCCTGTTACAGGCACATAAGATGCTCAGGCTCCAGATCAGTCAGCTTGCCTTTTTTCAGCATAGTACAGGCATATCCTCTTATGACTTCCACTCATAGCCACCTCAGATAAGTATACTCCAAACTCGTGTGTTGAAAGTGAAGGTAAAACTATGAAGTGTTGAAAGGAAGCAAAAGACTGTGGCATCTCCAAGGGGCAGTTGCTTAGCAGTGTGTGTGGCTGTAAATAAATACACTGTGTAAGCTACTCTAGGAGGTTACACATGTCTTACTGTGGGAAGCTGGAAATTTCTGTGGGGATATTAAACTGCTGTGACATGACAGAGATGCTAAACCAGAGAAACAGTAAGTGGCAGAAGCTTACAATTACCACTCAGTAAAAATTTGGCACCCAAGTGAAATTGCTGAAATGTGAGTTTGTTGAATGGTTTTGGGGGGCATGTTGTTATCTTTTTGTTGGTTGGATTTTTTTTCTCTGTCTATATATGTATTCATGATACATGTATAGTAACCTAAAGGTTTTGGAAAATGTTAATCAGAAAGGAATTACCTAAGGGAACAAGACATGAATAGATTACTTAATCCAACAGAGATTCCACCACTCCGTCAGAATAACAACAAACAATCAAGAATGGAAGAGAAAAAATTGCATATTATTTCCTAGGTTATTTTAAGAACTTTCCCTTTAGTTCTCTTAGTTACTACAAAAGAAAAAAAGACAATATTTTAACTCGTGTGCAGCAGGGAGAAATTAAGTAGACATATTTTCAGTGTATGTAAGTAATAGAACTACAGAAAAAATTATTTGTGGCCTAAATTAATAGAGATATAGTGACCACATCTTGAGTATAGATGAACAGAGGAACTGTGATATGTGATCTTTCAGAGCAGACCTATCCTTAATTTTAAAATTAACTTTTATTAAAACAATAGATAATCACAAAGAGAATAGACACAATGTGAAGCAAATCTAGGGGAAAAAAAAGTAAAATGTGACTGGCACCAAAGAAAAGGTTTTTCTTTAACTTCATGAGCTTCAGACTGAAGCCCTGAAAAAAACCAGGGACTAAACATATCTATCATTTCTACCAGTCATCCAGTTAATGTGTTTTTCTGGAAAGAAATGTATGAAGAATAAATTTACTCTGTCCATCTTGGGGTGCTGTAAATTATAACATGGAATTACCCAATAACATTTTGAAACAGCAATAGCTGGAAACTCAGCCATAAATAATTCTCAGACTTTGCCAAGGCCAAATGAGGGCTCATGAGGAACACATATTGATAGAAAATTAAACCCCGTAATTTTGGGAATTATTTTTCCTTCATTTCTCCTTTACTTCCCCTTTTCTAACTCTGACTTTGTATTTCCAAAGCAACGAAGAAAAAATTTCTGCAAGACAGCATTAAATTTGCTGAATATTAAATTTCCTT
The DNA here is from genome assembly GCF_000738735.6 of Corvus cornix cornix. Taxonomy (NCBI): domain Eukaryota; kingdom Metazoa; phylum Chordata; class Aves; order Passeriformes; family Corvidae; genus Corvus; species Corvus cornix. The sequence goes on along the minus strand of NC_047057.1, from coordinate 8,178,454 downwards.
CAGAAGCAAATTTCTATAGTCATACCTATAACAGAAAAATAAGCCCAAAATTGGACAATTAGCTTTCTCCTTGATCTATATCAATTTGTTCCCCATACTGAAAGCCTTAAATGACTTCCCATGATACATAAATGGGTAAAATATGAAAATCTGAACAACTGCCAACTTAATTCTTCCTCTGTGTAAGGACTCAAGTTATTACCTTACAGTAACTGATTTGCCTTGGTCAGTTCATAGAAAGAAATATATGCAAATGCCTAAATGAACACAAGCTGTAGGATCAACATCTGCAATAAGCCATAAATAAGGCTTTATGCTGGTGTGTTGTGGGGGTCCATCCAAGAACTGGAGCTGGCACAACCAGAAGTTCCTGGGGGGGAAGGTCTGTTTGAGAGCTCCACAGGACTTTGAAAGATTCCAATGTCCTTAACCCCTTTTTTACCAAGCCCAGTTCACCTCTGAGTGAAGTGGTTGTAGGTTTTGAGGGTTTTTTCTGCCCCATCTGAGTTTCTCCTTTGTTTGTAGTCTATGCACAGCAGTTTTCCAAAGCAGTAGTATTGCAGCAGCACACTGCTTACAAATGTCTCACTCTCATCTCCCCCCAATGGTAAGGAATGCTTTGGTAGGAAATTGTGTCCACATTAAAGAACATGGACAAGAGGAAAGAGTGAGCAGCCCTCGAGCTAAAAAACGCAGGATACTAACTGGGACAGTTGATAGACTAGGAAGGAATATGCTCTGGCACTATTTGTCTTACACGTCACAAAAACCACTTTTCCTCTTGTAGTAGGTCATACTGAGAGTAAATTCTGTCCCCAAACTCATTTGAGACCTGTTTCTTTGGATTTTTACTCATTTTAGCCCATCTGGACAGGAGACATTCACCTTTGTCTTTTCCCCAGGCTGGGTGGGCATCCTGGGTCTTTAGGCTTTGCTAAAGAATTTTACTGCTATGCTGGAGACAGGAAGCCAGAAAGGAAAAAGGTCTGGCAATGAAGGTTGGTGGGAGAAAAGCTGGACGTTTGGCTGTAGATGTCCTCCAAAGGAAGAACCCTGACAAAAAGGAATGAACTTCTCTTTGGCACACCCAAAGGGCCAGAGGTAATTTGACCGGAAAAGTTGTGCCTGTCAGATGAATTTAGAAACATGCTTTCTAGATTCAGCCAGCATTGTATATTTAATTTTCAGATTCCCTCTTCAGATCTTTGTTTACAATAACAGATGAAAAGAATTACTTTTACTTTCTCCCTCCATGTTCCTCTGTTTTCCCTAAGGCAACAACAGTAATAAAATGAGTTAAAGGGACTAGTGTTCAATTATTTCTAGCTGTGTTTTTCCAAAGCATCACCAGATATGGCTGAGGGACACTTGTCGAGTCACTTTTTACTTTCTGGGTTTTTTTTGTTTTTTCTTTCTTTCCAAATTGCACACTGATGAATCCATAAGCCTACAGATCCATCCCCTCCCTTCCTATATTTTAGGGAGGGGATAGAAAACTTTAAAGGAAGCACAAACTAAGATGGCATGTGAACATTTTGGCTTTAAATATTATTGTAAAAAATTAGATGGTGAATTAAATGACAGTCATGTGATTCTACTTGCATGAACAATAAATTGAATAATTAGGTGCCAGCCACACTTGAATGCAAAGAAGCATGCACAGAATATGGCTATGTCATCAAATATGTGCAGTGTAAAGAGCCTTGCTGCTTTGTCACTGGAAATAGGATTCTGATCTGAAGTGATTCCAAACTGCTGTCAAGAGAACTATTAAGCATAAAAAAGTTACGCACAGCTGGAATCAGGTAAGAGATAATAACTAGGTAAAATTTAATTGCAATGAAATAGCCCAGGTAGATGTCTATCTCCTATAAATTACAATACAGTCAGTGCTTACCCACATGCAAATGTGCTGGTACACTTCAGCTGTATACACAAAGTGTAACTCTTTCTGGACCTGTATGTATGTAACTGTGTATGTTCATGTGACAGAGCAGATGTAGAAACTTGCTGGTACCAAGTAAAAGTACTTGGTACTCTTTGTATCTGTTTGTACATCAACGTATATTTCTCACCAGAAACATCCAAGGAGAGGCTGGTATCTTACAGTATGCTAAGTGTGTGTAAGTGTCTGTCATCGTGCAGCTTCTCCTACGTGACTTTGTTAAAGTACCTACGGAAATTTTATAGATTTATACATGTCAAGGCCAGAAGGGACTATTTCAACAATTTAATTTGACCTGGAATCTTTAAAAGTGGCTAAATAAATTGGATAGTCAAGTCACACTTGAAAATAACATCCTAAGGTGCCCTTCAGAAACACATCTTTTAAGCTTTCATGTCATAGAAACCTATTGTACTCTTTAATAGGAATTTCCTTGATTAATTGTGTAATTTGTGAACTATTGCTACAGTGCCTCAGCCAAATCTAATGCAGAGATGTATCAACTAAACAGCAGCCAAAATTTTTAAAGCTAATTAATCGTTTAAGGACTAAATGAGGTTTCCCGTTAGGAACATATCCTTACCCTATGACTACCTGCAAAGCTAATTAGTGCTTCTGATAACTTTTGTAAAGCACCCAAGCTTTGCTTTGCTGGTTTATGATATCCTAGGAATGTCAGAATGAAATTGCAGCCACTTTTTTTTTTTCTTTTTCCTTCAGTTAGCTATTATTTAACCCACATGTAATGCAGAGTTTGCCATGTGTTTTTGTAGGGGCCCAGGTGACTGTACGACTTTTAAATGAAATATTGAGGCTCACTAGTGAGAAATACGACTAGCAGTATGACTGTTCAGTAAGTTTAGTATAAAAGCTGAGAAATATTCTGTAGAGACTTTGTCTTCTTTGATCATTCCCAAGGTCTGGCCAGGAATCATGAGAAATATTTACAAGACTTACAGAAACCAGAATAGATCAAATAAGACACTGAAGTCCAGAATAGCAAGAAATCCTCACAGAATTGCTCATTTAGTTGAATTACATAAGTCTCTTACTTATTATTTATAGACTTTAATTTTTCATGAACAATGTTACTTTGGTGCTTGTGATACTCTGTACTGAGGAAATGGAAATATATTGTAATGCTAAGTGCTTACATGGGACAGTAATTATGATTTTATTGGAAAAAGTCTATAATTTTGAGGGAAAGTGTAGCAGTTAACGTTCTTTAGAGAAGTCCTGCTCTAAGTAGGTACTGCATAGCTGAGGTGGGGGTCTTTCAGCAACTCTTCTCAGCTTACTCATATGGAAGAAGATCCAAAGCACACTTTAAAAGTTCTATCTACCTAAACAGTGAGTAAAGCTTAAGTAAATAATATATACTAAGCCCTTTAGGAAACAGAAATTAAAATGACTGTTTAAGTAACAAAGGGGTAGCAGGAGAGCAGGAATAGGCCCTGTTGGCTGCTCTCCTCAAATCCCGTGTGGACCTTCCTGAGACACAAGCCTGCTGTGCTGGGACTGGCATGACTGACAGCATCAGGATAAGGAATCCCTCTGAAGGAGTGAAAACAACGCTGAATTACCTCTTACAATTATGAGAGGAAATCTCAGAGGTCATAGCTGAGGTTAGCAGTGGGGCAGGGCTGGGGTTATGCTTGGGCTGCAGCTGCTGCAGTGCACCTGGCCCATTAGTGGGGACTTGCATTTTCAGCACTGACTTACCCTGGAGATCAATAATTAAAAGGAGGGTTTTTTTTAAAAAGACCTCAATGTAGAAGTATAGACTGTCATGTAGAAAGTTTTGAACTATCACAAGTGAGGAGTATATAATATCTTAGACGTGGTACATGCTGAAAGCAGTATTAAATCAAGCCTGGTTTATATGTCACTTTATTTGTCTTCTTTTTCTCTTGTTCCCTCTAATAAGAGTCTGCTGTGTTATTTTTATGGCCTTTATATTTCACACTCCCAAGGTACTGACGATGACTTAAAGGAGGCAAGAATAATCAGTTTTTTTAAATTATCTGTAATTAGACTTAAAGCAGTTGCATTAAATATGTTGTAATGCACTGTTTTATGGCAAGAACAGGTAGCTGTAAATATTAAAATATGATGTTCTGAACACATCAAGTTGTGTATTCCCTCTTTCTAGTTGCCTACTGAAAACTGGACCCATATTACATCTCACCTATGTGTTTATTTCATTTCTCACCTACTCCTCTAGAGAACTTTAGAGTTTAAAAAAAAAAGCAACCAAAAAAACCACCCCACACAATCTTACAGGATCTACTACCAGGGTCACACACTCCAGTGCAATGTGGTGTGGGCTTTACCTTCTACTCGTGAGCAGCAGGTGTAGCTGTCCTAGTATCACAGGAAGCAAAAGAATCAAGGTGAATAGAAGTTACAGTATAAGCAGTCCTCTCAAGCTCACCACACTCAAAGGATGGGGACCTGAACCTCCCAGCTTACTCCAGAATGTGTGTCTCTACAATTTTAAACAACTACGCTGAATTAGAATCAGCTTAGTGCAATGTGTAAAGCATACTCTTTCTTACTATGGTGAATTTCTAAAAATAATTATTTAAAAAGGATAAGCATATACTTTCATTCTAGGCACTGAATCTCTTATTAGTTTTCTAGGTTTTTACTCCAGCCATGGAAAAAATCTACTTAATGGAATATCATAATACTTCATATGAGATGAAGTAGCAAGGTTAGTTAATTTGCTCACATATTTAACACTAGCCCTTTTTTTTTAACCTTGAATACTAGATATTCTAGGCTTACCTTGCAAAGTACTCCTGAAAATTATTTGTGGACACGAGCATGGATTAACTTAAATGTATTATTTCTATGTAATGAGATAGCCTAGGTATCTGGCATTTCAGCTATCCCATCACATATTTAGCTTAGCCCATATTTCTTAGTTTTTACCCAATCTACCTCTACTGTTCCCAGATGGCTTTTTTTGAAGACAACTGTCCTCTATGGCCTAGGTAAAGACTGATAAGACTATTTTTATTATGACCTAGGAAATTATTCAAATGGAGCTCTCTAGAGGCATATGGTTGGCATTATGAATATTTTACAGAATCATCTCTGAAAATCAGGCCAATAGCATATACACACGGGGCCAAGTTCCACTCTCACTTATACCTTGGCAGCCACGATGATTTCCCATTTGGCTTTGCTATGCAAGTATTTGTTTGGCTCATTGCATGCATGTATTTTTTATCTTTTTTTCCCCTTTTTCAGCCCTATTTCCCACACTGTTCCTATAAAGAAGACAGTTATTATCAGTTTGGAATGATTGCTGTTTGGGGGCTACTGGCTATGTCTCTCTTACTTCATAAATACAGGGAATATGATGTACAGAGGAATGAGAGAAAATGTTCAGAAAACGATGCCCAGCGTAGCAGTGTCGTTCCTGAGGCACTAAAACTGATGAAGAATGTTAAAACCACTTTGACCTCAATATTGCTGTGAACTCCAAGCAGGGAAGAGCTCTGGGGAACCCACTGGCTCCAGAGAGATGCTACAAAGAGAAAGCACTTCTTGGAACTCCCTTGAGGACTGGGACCTGGAGCAGGGCAAAAATGGGTCAGAATATTATGTACCTTCTCATCAGGAGATGAGTATTCCAGGGTCAATATCTCTTATTCTGTTATTTCTTCTATCTTCTCTTTCTTACTGTTTTGTTTTTTGGTTTGTTTTTTTTTTTTGGTAGATAAATTCTAGTTCATCTGCATGATTTCCATTTATAAACTGAAACCCTTGGTCATGAAGACAAAATTTCTATATAAGAGGACTGAGAAAACTCAAGACTGAAGTTATGATCAGAGTGTGACCTTACAGAGCAGGAAAAATACTTCAAGAATTAACACAGTGGGACATAATAAAATATTTACAATGTTTTATAAAAGGAAAAAAATGCTAAAAAGATTTGTACTTACCACAATATCTTTTCCAGCCCACTTGCACTCATCCCTTCGGGAATGTGATACAGGCCAAACAATCTAAAGACACAAAACAAAAATCACATTGTGTTATTTCATGCTTCAGCATTCACAAATTGCAGGCCAAATGCTAGTCCCTTTATCCAGTTTATCTTCCCCCCCTTCTTTTCCTTATTTCCTTTTCTTTCTTAAAATTTGACAACAAAGAAATGAAATATTGGGATAATAGGTGTCACAGAAAAAACAATCTTGAAATACTGTCTGCATTGTGAATTTCAGCTGTGAATCTTCAGCCCTAATGATAAGAAGGTTGACTCTCCATTAAGTGTTTCTTTAATCTTTTAAATCTCATGTAATAGAAATATAATCACACATTAGAGTCAGCATCAGAAATGAGGTGTTTGCCTCTTCAGGGTATCTAATAGTTCACTCTTGCACTAGTTCAGTTAATTAAATAATAAAAAAGGAGCTATAGTATTTGAAAAGTATCATACCATCAAAACATGTTTATGCTGTTCCTATAGAGCTACCCTAACACAACTAATCCTAAATCTAGGTTTTCTGTAGTGTTAGCTTAGCAGAAAATGGATCTCACCTCATACAGAGAAAATCCAAAGACCCTCACAGTCAATTATTCATGTTTCTTTGAAAAGCTTTTAGGAATTACATATAGAATAAAACATGATCTTCCCATAAAATGCCAGGCTATTCATTTGGGAGCCTCAGATAATGCAATATGAATGTCCTTAAGTCTGGATTACAGTCTTGGTGTTCAATATAGTTTGTTAATAGAAAGCAAAAGGCAAAATATTAAAGAAAAAAGATGGAATGTAGAGGACGAAAGGGGTCAAAGGAGATGTTATAGATGATATTTGAAAATACAGTTTGCAACATTTTTTAAATTCAAAATTTTTTTAATGAAGTCCAAACAGCAATCAAACATCGTAAGTCTATAAAATAAGGTTGAAAATTTTATGAGCACATTCTCTCTCAGAGGATTCCCACTACTTCCTGTTGCTATTCTCAGCTTAAAATGTGCAGAGATGTGAAAATTTAAATTTACTAGGTTGAAAAACATTAACCAAACTTCTCAGATATCCCAAAACGACCGGTTCAAGTTTAGTTCAAGTTTTGGGCAAAAATCTCAGTATTTTTCAAACCACTGTATTTCAAATCAGATGTTCTTTTTCCTTAGTCTCACAGTAATTCTCTCTCCTCTAATTTGGTTTAAAAGACAGTTAAGTCAAACTGGCTTTAATACACTGAAAAATTTGGCTTTTTGAGTTTTGATGTTGCCATCAGCATTTATACAGAAACCTGAGTTTTCTTACATGGTAGAAGCAACAACTGGTGAAGTTTGAGCTCCAGGGCAGCACTGGCTGCATTGTAATTTTGATTGAAGTTTCGTACATGGCTCTCCCGTCTATAATAAACAGATCCCCAAACTCTTAAAGCCTTTTGTCTATTCTTAAATCTAGTCTAAATTCTCTAAGTCTGTTGCCAACATACATTTCCATGTTACTGACAACAGTTCTTTATTTAATATTTGTATATAAAGTCAAATAGTGTTCTAAAAGTATCTGAATATGTAAGTATGTAAATTGCAATCACTCCCATTCTACAGAGCTGTTTTCTGCAATGGAAACACCTTCTTTCCTTTATTATTCCAGATGTTTTGCACATTAAGCTATTGATCCCTCAGAGAATTCAAATAAATAGCTAGTTTCCTTTATAGCTGCACTAAAGAGAATAGAAAAGAAAATAGCCAGTTTTCCTTTTATCCTCTTATCCTTAGAGAATACAAATGAATAGCCTGTCTTCCCTCTGAACAGAAAACACAAGATATTTATTGCTATCATCTTAGGAAGCTAATAGTTAAACAGCCAAAAGGTCAGGAACACTAAGAAAAAAAAAATAATCCCTGGGTATTGAAGTAATATATCTCTCATAAAAGGGTACTCTCTGGATTTTAAAATGTGCCATCAAAATACTTAATGTAAAAAAATCAAACCTCCATCCCATTGTTTACCTTCTTGGCATTTTGTCTTACTAAAATAAAGGAAAATTTAATTATTTATTTAGCAGAAGACTGACACTAAACTGCTTGTCAGCTTTTAATTAGTCACCAACTTTTACCGGAAAATTACAAGCTCCATCAAGAACGGCAATATTTTATGGAATTGTTTGTCTTTTATTAATACTGGAATTATTTTGGCTTGAAAGCAGCAGAAGCAGAGTGCCTACATGTGCTTGAGTTAAAGAAGAAAAATCAACACTTGGACTCCCAAATAGCTTCTTTTATCTGCAAACAAATACAGAGCAGTAAGGTCTTTCTCCATAAACTGTCATAATAGATGTTTGGCTTTTTTAGCAGTTGCCATGAAAGTATGTCTTGTTTGGGAAATAGCTGGATTATTCACTTACCATTTACTACTTTTTTGTAGTCTGAAAAAAATTATTGTAGATTATATAGTCAAAGGTCACAGGCTCGTTATAAATTTCTTTTCATAGAGTCAGCAAATATTTTTGTTGTAACAGTATTCCTGACATCCAAACACTTACTATATAATTCCAACAGTGCACAACATAGTCTTGAGTGATAGGGAGTCTTTAACATTAAAGGTATGTATTTACATTGTACAGAACATGAATGAACATACCTTTTGATATTCCTTGATGTTAACCAGGTTGAAAGAAAATATGTGATCCTTTGCTCCAACATACAGTCGACCGCGTTCTTCGTCCAAGAGGAAAGTATGGTAACTGGAGCTATTAGCTAGTCCATTGAAATTTATTATATTGTTGGATTCCAACATTTCTGTAAGATAAAGGTAATACTTTTGTTGTTAACATGGTCAGATGAAATAGAGACTTATATTTTGAGTAATACAGACATATTTTTAGGAATTTGTGCTTTTGGTGTAGAAACAAGTGAAAGCATTATGTACCTGGGCCCTTGAATGTTTTTATTTCACACACCCAAACTGCTTGTAAGTTTCAGCTCTACACAGAGGTCAAAACAACAGTGAAATCAATCAAAAGCCTGTATGAGTTCTTAGGTGGTAAAATTCTATCCATGTAGCTCATCAACTGTTGGACAAAGTTCAATTTTGTTCAATCAATAAGATTTGCAACGATAAACTTGAGGATAACCAGCTGATAAAAAAACACATCTAAACACAAAATCTCCTATTTCCAGCAGAAGAAACTGTTTCATAAAGATCTGTAAGCTATGAGAACAGGGATAAGAATGAATAGCTGATGAGATAAAATAACATGTAACATCTATTCTTAAATGTATTGTCTTCTGAGCTTTCTCACACAGGCAGCATGTTGTTCCCTTCCTTGGAACAAGAATGAAACAAGGGAAAGTAACTTTGTTTCTTTTAAAACTCGAGAGTAATTTTCTAGTTCTGATACTCCTCACAGAGCTTTTGCATTTGCCATGGACAGGATTTTTTTAAGTGCAAGGATCCACAGAATCATCTCAGCTATTCAAATATTAACAAAGTCATATGCATTTTTCTGAAAAATATTTTTACCATACGTTAATATAGACCATAATAGTATAAATATTAACGAGAACACACTTTCTTTAAGCCTATTTTCATATCAGGACCAAAACCAAACCATCTCTATCATTTTAAGGCATGTCTGCACTAGTAAGTCATCAATAAGAAAGTTTCCTGGTGATGACAAATCCTATATGGTTCAAGCCCTGACCTTGTGAAGTATGAAGGCAAACATGCACTCTTAGGAGCAGGAGCAGCTCCATTGATGAAGCCATGAAGACAGATGAGAAAGGGAGTGAATCCATCAGCATCCAAGGGCTGATGGCCAGAGGGCATGCCCAGAGCTTCAGGTATGTAATGCTTGTGTCAATTCTGCCACACGTGCAAGCCAAGAACATATGTAACTCCTTTCAGAACAGATGCCAAATGCCTGGATGTCTAGGATTCACCTAACAGTGCAGCTACCTTCTATGTTTTTTTGGTTTTCAGTAAGATCACTCCCATTTTCCACCATTACTCCAACTGAGAAGTGAGTGTAAGACAGCATCCCGTATGCTGTTAGAAATTAAGGAGAAACTGCTGTCAAAACCAAAGTTTCTGCCTAATTTTCAACTCTCTTTCCTTCTTTTTTACTTATTCTTTTGTATTAAGAAGGAAGATGTTAGGTAGGGATTTTTTTGGACCTATGTAATAGTGATACTTTTGATTTTACAGAATTTCACACCTGCAGCTTTGCAGCTCTGCGGACGTTAAACCTATTTTTGATGTTCACGTATACCCAGTGGATTTTGAAGCAGGTTGAAACTCTGCAAAAACATTAGTAGGCAACATGTTCAAGGAAGACAAACACTGATAGTTGCATACCATTTGGGATAGCTTTTAGCTTTGGAATTCTTTGAAATTATGTGGAAAAACTCTCACTACCACCAAAAATAGTTAATTCATGCAGCAGTGTAACAAAGCATCAGAGCAGACACTACATTTTCTTCCTTATTCTACACTTTTTGTCACTAAATATAACTATACATTTATATCACAAACTTGTACTGCTCAAGAGTGAAGCTCACTTTTTAAAAATTATTTTTCTTTTAAATGTAACAATCAAATTACCCCAAGCAGTCTTGTCAAAATAATTCTTATGGCTTCCTGCCAAGTTCTAGAATTTGACTCTATTGTCCTCCAGTTCACTTATTTGCATTTTGTAAGAGACTTTACTAATTCTCTTTACTTTGTAATGACTGATTCAGATGTCGAATGTCGACTCGCTGAATAGCGAGTGATGTACATGATTGATTGCTTAACTTGTCTTAACACTCTCTTGGCTAGAAATGCTTTGCTGTCATCTGTATCTGATCATTTTTCTTATAATACAGCTGTCAAAAACCTTTGCAATTTTTTCATCTTTGTTGGTTTGAACTCGTATAGGTGCGATTCTGCCCTTTGTGACTGTGGCGTAAAGACAAGTGTCTGCTGAATTCAATGTTACACAAAGGTAAAACTGATAAAAATGGAAATGAGATCAGTTAGGCACACAGCTACTTGGCTTAAAAGAAGCCTGATATGATTTTGCTAATGCAGAGTTCTAAATATTCACATTTACAGACAGTGATTGATGTTTTCTTTTCTTTCTAATATTCATGAAAAATGTGAGATCATAGCATTGAAGTCTAAGGTTTATTATGGCCAAGAGTAAATTACATCATCATCTTCACTGTTCATAAGTCTCCACAGTATAACTTAAAAGGAGCAGGTGTGGCTGTGCAGGGAAATATATATAACTATTTTTTCTTTTCATTTTCTTTGACTTTCTGAGCATGCAACAATGTTAAAGGTAACACTGTTGGGTTTCTTATGAATGCGCAATTTAAAGTCAAACTAAAAGCTGAATTCCATTGCCTTCCCTAAGAATGGGACATTTCTTCTAGGTTTTAATTCAATATGTGTCAGATTGTCACATTACTGACTTTTGTAGATGACAACTAGATTTCCAGGGTCTGTTGCCCAAAAGATTAGGCCTAAACATGCTCCAAGCAGTGTATTTCAAATCAAGGGACATCAGGTTTCTCCCTGTCAGGAATCAGGTTGAGAATATAGGCTGAGGAGAAAAATGTCATTTGTGTGTTGATGATTCTCAATTACTACTAATTTAGGTAGGTTTGAGCTACATTACAAATGGGAGGTGAAATCCTAAGTAATTTTTGCAGTTCCTCTGCTGTTTATTCTAATTGATATGTATTCATCCAGTGATGAATGTGGCTTTACAGGCCATTCTGGATCAGGGTGTTGAAGGGCAAAGCAATGGCATTTGCACAATCAATACAAATTAAGTATTCCACTTCCTCAAATTCATTAGTTTCAAAGTGTTTACTATCCACTGTCTTCAGTATCCAATGAGTGACTATTGCTGAGAGAAATAGCAAAGACAGTGCTCAATCCCAGAAGGGCATTGGCATCCATCAATTCTGCTAAGAGTCGATCACTCATGCTGGCAAGGTTCGTGGATGATCAGTGATAACATAAACCAAGATTTACAACAAAGATTGCACTATAATGACAAGAGGAAATGATGAATGCATTCAATGAATCAATGAGCTTAATACTGTATACTAGGCATACCCTAATTTTTTTTTTTTTTTAATCCTTATTAAATGTTGGCCTATCCATGACCTATGCAGCCAGGTAATGGTTGATGGTTACCTGCTCTTAAAAGTCTTTTTTTTTTTACTTCCTCTATGATCTGTGCAGTTATTTTTATTGCAAAGATGTAACATTACTCCTTCTTTTGTTCAGTGACTTCCCACAGAATTTCTTCAGTAATTGCCCTGAGATAATTTTCTCACTTCCTTTTGACACATCCTCAGCTGTAGTCATGCCTGTAGCTTTGAACAGGAACGAAGGAGCCCTATACAGCTAACCACTGCACACTACCACTAGCATTGTCTCTGAAATGCTATATGAGGTAGATTTAAACTGGGTGGTGGTATTTTGAAGGTAAAAAAGATGTCATTGTTTTTGTTATTGGTGCTTGATTCCCACATTTATTAAGTGTTGCAGGTAACCAAAACTAACAGTTTGAAATGCACCATATCTTAAAAAATAATCATATTATAATGAATGGTATGATCACTGAAACCAGATGGAGGTTGAGTTTCTCAGGGTTTGTGGGCTATAGATGCTCCTAATAACCAGCTAGCTTTAATTCACATTCCTGACTTGCTTGTTCCATCTTAGTCTCCTTTCTCTGCCAGTGTCCAAGCTTGAAATATTTGACCTTTTTCAATGCCAAAGATTCTGCATGGTCTTTCCTCTATTAACTGATGTGTCTGTTGATTCAGTCTGACTTGTGTCAGAACATTCACTTTACCAGATCAAGTTGGCAAATTTACAAAAGAAAACCAGTCCCCAACCCTTGCCTTCATTTTAATATATGGTTATTTAATTTGTTAATGGAATTGTAACTTAATAGTATACATACACACAGAGGGCCAAATTCCTGCTGTGAAATCCATGGAGATGTGCATGCACAAAGAATGTATATTTGTTTTATTTTTATCACACTTCTTCATTAAAGAAGGAGCCAGAAAACCACAGCTATAGCTAAGATGAATACAGTCAGGCAGATCCTGAAGTTTGCTTTATCCATAGTTGGTATTCCACTGTAAACCTCGTTTTATGTCTGTGTTCCCTCCGTGGAGTTTGTCAGGAGAACATAACAAAAGAAAACCTTATTTTTTACTTATCTGCTAGAAGGAAAATTATCTTTAATCTTTTTAGCAAGAGGGAGTTTGCCTGTGTAACAACTTAGAAAATTTGTGGGCTTTGGCCTACATCCCTGTCATAGACTTCACAATGACACACACCAGCCAAGACTGGTTTTGTTGATAAGGGTCAAAAGGGCACATCAATTTCTCTAAAAAACAGAGGAAAGGTCTCCAAGTTTCCTCAGCAGGATTCAGATCTGGCCTTATCCTATTCCTGGTGACTCTGCAGAGTGACTGGGAGTGGTGCTCGTCACAACACGCTCGTGAAGCCAATGAGTGGGTTGTTGGTTGCACAAAACTCCCGACCTCCATTCCTTTGCCAGCAGCGATAAGATCTTACTGTAGATCTCGCAGCAGTAGATAAAAGATGAGTCAATGCCATTATGCCATCAAACAGGGATTTTGCTGAACTGTGAGCAGTGCCTCCCACAACATCATGCTAGAACATTTCCTTCTTCTCTCGCCAGGCCTCTACTTTGGCTACAGAGGATCAGATGGCCGCATGTTTGCACATGCATTTGTTGCTTACACAGATGCATATTGTGCCTGTTCTGTATATCAGCATGTGTATCCTTCTAAATAATCCCAGGTGTAAATTAGTCATTACTCTTTGAGTAATTATTTGCTGAATTCTTAGATACATGCAAGGAAAGGAGTGTGTATTTTAACTTCCAACCTCTCCCGTAGCTTCCCCATTTTATTGCTGTGAGTGCAGATGGTGACTTTTGTCCCAGTCAAACAGTTAAGGAAAAGGCAGGAACTGGCAGGAAATCAAGAGAGCTTCCTGCAAGGCATGAGCCAGCAGAGCTATTTGGCAAAACCAGCAACATAAGCATAGAAAAGACACTGTACTTCTTGGGAGTCTGGTCCCCACCCGGATGAGATGACAGCAGCCATACAGTGGGGTATTTCAGTTGGGTATTTCCTTATATAATGGAAAACACTAGTCTGAAATCAGGTGAGCTTGACCCCATGCCAGGTCTAACGCTTAGTAAAATGTCCAATAGCCTGAAGTATAACAACTCCTTTCCCCCATCCAGGATTTAACTACTTTATACCACAATTATTTTCTTTCATTGATACCTCACATATCACTGGGACCTTAGGATCTAGCCCTTAGTGAGGAGAATGGTTCAGTCATCCACCCTAATTAAAAATAACTTGGTAACAGTCTGTGGTACAATTCAAACATCTACAAAACAAAACAAGGAAAATTAATTCATACTTTCTTTTTCTTTCTAGCATTTCAACCAAGGTAGGGAGGGGACTGGCAGGGAATAACTGCAGAAACATTTGTTTTGTTACATCTTTTAGTTTAACTGGTCAGATTACCTGCCTTTAAGTTAAATTCAAACTGTTCCAGTATTTGTGAGCTATTTTTACCTGTAAGTCTTTGATTTCATATTAGGAGCAGAAGAATAAAGAGACATATCAATTATCAACACCCGCTCCTCCAAAAAAAATCCCAACAAGTTATGTTTTCAGATAATTTTAGAATTTTTCTTCTTGGAAATATCAGCAAGTGATCAGTCTACCTCAAATGAAACAAAAAACAGGCTTATGAAGTGTATGAGATCACATAGTGCAAGAAATGATTTATCCATCTTTAGAAATGTAACATGAAAACTTGTAATCAGCACCTTTGGGTTTTTGCTACACTACAGTCAGAGAAACTTGAAACTACACAGCGTTTGTTGTTGATGGCAATTCACTGTTATTGTAATTTGAATGAGATAAATCACTGGGAGAAAAGGGAGGGTTATCTTATCAGTAATCAAAATACAATTGGAACAGAGCCCCTCACAGCTGTTCAATCAGTCCTAGCTTTCATCCTCTTCGTCTACCTTATCATAACAGTTGCCAATCACCTGGTTTCACTGAACTCTACTGGAAGGAGAAAAAAAAAAAAGGTACTGTGTTTGTTTTTGAGCAAAACTTTTGCTTCTGAGAGAACACGTAGTTCAGAAACACAGTTGAGGGAACTGTTACAATTTATCAATTAGAGGTAGCTAGGACAAGATATACAGTTTTTTGTGCACTTGTGATGTAAACCAAGCATTTTAAATGAAACACTCCTACCTACCTTCCACTACAGCAAAGAAAACTTGAGGGCCATGAGCATAGTTTGATTAAAACCAGATACCTGGAAGGAGGAATGTTACACCAATGTTTTGTTTCAGTTGCACCAGTATAAGCATGGAATCCTTTGACTTCAAAATACTGATGCATATGTTTTTTATACTGTAAAACCGAGAGAAGATTTTAGCTCATTAATGTCAGCACTATTTAGCTACATGACAGCCCTTAAAGTGTTTTTAGTTTGAGTAATTGAAAGGGTCACATGATATATCAAAGACATAAAACATTCAGATTTTTAAAGCCAACCTGCTTTCCCTTTATTATTTGCATTATTTGTCCTTTTGGTCTCTGAAAGTGAATCCAGATTATCCTTATTGCTCAGCTGTTTTCTTATAAAACATGAGAAATTTTAACCTATGAGCTAAACAAAGACCTGTAAAGCTTGATCTCATATATTTGTAAAATTATTGTAACATCCCATATTATGAACTTGGCTTTGTGAGAAAGGTTATGGCACATATTTAACTGTGAACTTCACAAGTATTTAAGCCCAACATTGTTACAAAATCGCAGACTTACATTACCTATACTACCTATAGCATTTTTTGTGTGTGACGAATCAGGCAGAAATATATGATGGCAAAAGCAGACCACAATCTGGTTTTACTAAGATGTTGTCTGTCTAAGCAAAAATGTATCTGTCTTGAGATTTGAGTGGGTAACATCTTTGCTACCTCCCACTTGTGTTGGTATAATATTTCAGGAGAAGTAATGGAAGTGATACATCATACTAATGAGCACCCAGATCTTAAGGAGATCTATAACTATCAAGGTTCTTTAAAATAATATGGCAAAATAATGATCTAATGCAAAGTTTATAAACATTCTAACTCAAATACTAGAAACACTGCGGGCATATCAGCTCAGCCCTCTGAGCTTGGTTAGCCCAATGTGGCACTGCATGACCTTAAATTGCACCATCTGAGCTAGCACAGGTAAACAGACAGCTAAATCCCATTCATTAAATAACTCAGTTATCAGATCTAGTTAGAAGCGAATCAATTTCCAACTCTCTGTATGATACTTCTGTGAAGTTAAACTTCAGTGAGCAGAACCGGTACTGGTTATCAATTAAGTAAAACAGTGGGTAGTTGTAACTTCAAGGAGTGATTACCTTATCTATAAACAGTACCGGCCTTGTCTCATTAAATTTTGTATCGCAGAGGCACGAACACCTTTGCAAGGCTAACACACAGACAGCTGTTTTGCCAGGGCAGGGATGTATTTCATTTGGCCAAGCAGGAATGAGATGGGAAGACCGTCACATCCTATCCTCTGCATGGTTGAGCTACATGTTGGGTCCAAGTGTAGCATGGAGCACAATTTTTACTTACCGAGTGTTCCCAAATAAAGCAAGACACAGATTTTCAATTCATTAACTTTTTCCACCAGAACAAAAGCAAGGCAGGAAAGGAGCTGCTGCTCTCTATAGGCACAGCTACTTGCTCCAGACATTGACCATGCTGCAGTATACATGCACCTGAGTTACCCTGAAACTCACTTATGTACTCACAGTGTCGAACAACACTGGCTAAGAAGCCAGCAAAGATGAACTGATTTTTCTCTTCATCTAATTGTGACTCAATAAAGCTGCATGCTGAATTATTAGGGTGTTTTCTCAGGCAAGCTACTTTGAAGTTAGCACAAGAGACATGATTATACTTTTTCATAATCATGGCAATGAAAGATATACTCAATGCAAGGACAAAATTGATGCCTTTTGTACAAGTACAATTTGAGAAGTTTTAGGCTTATTTATTTATTATTATTAAAGTCAGTTCATCTTCCGAAGAATCATTACTTCTGAGTAAAAACTCCAGTGAGAGTAAAACAGTCTCAATAATGCCAGAACCTGCCATGAAGTTTGGGGACTATTATGTAAAAAGCTACTTAAATACAACGTGTTTTAGAAAATTCCTTTCTGAAAAGGGAACCTCCTAACAACTGAACATGAAAGTTAAAAACCTAGTCAGTGTCTTTGTGATTTACACACCATGGACTATTAGGATTCAAAAGTAACAACAATGTCCATATGTGTACTGGAGTTGCAGTTATGATAAAACCTTTCCTCATGCAAGTGTACTCCTTTCTCAGGGCAAGAGTACTAAAATATTTTTTAACTCTTAAAGAAATCTTGCTTTCAGGTACTAAATTAATGTATTTCAAAAATAAGTTAGCTCATTCAGAAGATTTAGCAAATATGAGCAGTAAAGTTTCACAGGGATATCAGAGGAAATTCTTTAAAAGACTGGTGGTTTTATTTTCAAGTTGACTTTGGTGTTTGACAACCAAGTTACCATCAACTCTTAGTAAGTCTAAGGAGGTAGGTCTGTAAAGGATTTAGATGTCAAAATTGAGACAGTGTGAGAATGAGGGTGACCTGCAGAGGGTGAGCCATCAGTAAGTGAGGGTGTCAGTGCTTTCACAGGCTTAAGAGGCTGCAAGGGAGGGTGTCTCTACAGCTTCAAACACTGGGATGGGGGAAATACAGAAGAGGTAGATTTGATCTGAAATTAAACAAGCTCTAAACTGACCGCAGGCAGGTTTAGATTTGACAGCAGCAAGAAATTCTTTGCTATGAAGGTGGTTAGACACAGGCCCAGGTTGCTCAGAGACGTGGCCCTGAAACTGTTTAAGGCCATGTTGGATGGGGCTTCGAACAACCTCGTCTAGTGCAAGGTGTCCCTGCTCATGGTGAGGCGTCCCATGCTCTTGGAACTAGATTATCTACAAGGTCTCTTCCAACCCAAACCATTCTACGCTTCTGTAAAGTCATTCTCTGCCTTCTCTGACATATTTTATTTTATTTTTATTACTGCACTGACAATATAAACCTGCACAAATTATTTACTAAGGTGAATTATTTAATATGCACAATAAGGTTAGGAAGCTTCCCTGGAAATTTAGCTGCATATGCAAAACTGCAAAATGGATTAAGTAACACTTGTGTTTTCAGCAGATTTGTGATGGAAAAGGCATCTGATCCGCTTCAAAAAAGGTATTTTTGTGCTTGAAAATCATGTGTGAAAGTCTTGTCTCTATCTGTGTAACAACTCTTCAAAGTCCTCTGATGAATAAGATGCAAAAAGGGCTTTGGGTTAGCCCTGCTAGTAGGTAAATCATTGTAATTGTTATAATTTATATAGCAGCTGGCTTAGATGGACTGTGTCCAGCTTTTCATATACGGGTACATAACAGTGACCTCATATTTTTAATTTCAGACATAGCTATCAACACTGCTTCTGTTAAAATTTGTTTTTGCAGAGTGGATTCACCCTTCACTTTGATCACATATCCAGCACTTTGAGGAATTGTCTTTTAACACTAATAGAATGGATGAGTAAAATTCATGCTTGGATTTACATCCTTCTCTCTTCTGATAGCTCTTGTTTCTTCTAATCCATAAGTGAGGTTTTGGATGAGTTTCAGCAATGGGCTGAAAGCAGCAACTGCAGTTAAGCAGTCTGTGTAGCTCACAGACACACACAGCTCTGCTGTGCACTTTAATTGCAGCAAAATACAGCAGAGACCTCTAACCCTTGACCCTCCTTGCACTGAGTTCCATGCCAAAATAAAGTAATAATGCCCAATTTTGCTCTTAATTTATCCTAATGAAAATCAATGGACTTACACCATGGATAAAAGATTCTGATTGCTATGGTTCTGCAATGTGTGCAATATATTTATCATCCATTAGAATAAATTAGTAAACATTATTTATCAAATGTTTCCAGTTGTACCTACAATCTTCTGTGCATCAAAAAGGAACTTCCAGTTTTTCTCTTCCATCCAAATGTCATAAGCATAATAATCATCCAGCAGCAAATCCCCATTTCTCAAATCAAAGTGAATTTTCTCATGCCTGATACCACTCTACTGATCAAAGTTTTAAATTTCTTTCAGGTTACACAAACCAAACTAGATCTACTTTCATTATTTTTATAATTACTACACACTCAAATAAGAAACAAGAAATTTATAATTAACTGCTGTATTCAAAATGGAAAGCAAACCTTACATACAATTTTTACATTAATTTTTTGGATTCTAGGCATACTCTAAAGGGGCTGGGAGGAATGCATTTCTACCCAAAATTTCACTACACAGAAGCAAACTTGCAGCTGTAATTCTGACAACACCAAGAAATTACAGTGTGAAGAGCTTTAACTAGTTTTAAAATCACCCAAAATTTGTCTTAATCCACTTAACACACAGTTAAGCTGTAGAAATTCTTGACATGGGCTATTGTAAATGGTAAAATTGATTACAGTTTCAAAGGACCAAGTAGCAAAATCACGAAAAAAAACCTTTAAGACGCTACTAAATTTAGAGGCAGAGCCTCTAGCTCACCAAGTTCCAGAAATTAAAATCGTAGGAAACTTATAGAGTATTCTGGGGAACTTTCACTCTCTGATTGACCTAACCCTGTTATCTTCTACTGTGGAGAACCCCAGTTGTGGAAAAACCATATTATATGTTTGCTTTGGCTGTGGTTGGAGACGGCATATTTCCCTCCTAATCATGTGTGGATAAAAGTGCAGCCATGACCTGAGTCTTGACAGGGAAAGTGAAGATGCAAAACTTGAAATCTAATTCAGCAAAATGACTGCTGCGACTCCCTTCTCAGCTGGCCATGGCATCTCCCTCACCCTTTCTCCTCCCCTCTCCCTCTCCCTCTCCCTCTCCCTTCCTCAAAGCCTTTGGGGCCTCCCTGAGTGAGTGGAAGTATCTGCAAACAGCATCATTTCACACTGATTGAATTCAATTTCTGTAACAGCATTTCAACCTCTAATTCCTTCTAAATGTTTTTTGTTTTGAAATAACTTGTTCATATTCGATCTCTTAAGTGAACTTCAGAAAGACCCATCAGCAATTTCCAGTAGAGGTGGAAGAGGAAAAGTGAGTGGATTATCAACAGCACTCAGGTAGCACCTCCTGTCTGGCTGGGCTTAATGCATGATGAGGTTTGGATACAACTCCACAGTGCTTGACCTCAGAGCACAGGTTCACTTGCTGAAAGACATGTCAATGCAAATACAGTTGGATTTGTTTGAACAACAAATCACCTGGTACATCAGCCTCTATTTAGAGCAGCCTCAGATGGGGATCCAAAGACAATTGAAAGTAACTTTATGATGTTCTGACTCCAAGACCACTCAGCCAGTCCCACTAGAACTGGGTCATAGCAGGTTCCTGGTGGCTGCTCTCAGCTGACATGGCCCAACTGCAGCATGTCCACTCACATCTCCTCCCACCTCCTGCAGCAAATGTCAGTAAGAGGGAGGTGACACACACACAAATTAGAACTGGAAAAGTGAAAATACTGTTCCAAAAGTAACAAAAACCAAGCAATATTTTGTTAAACGAAATTAACTTGGAGGGGAGGGGGCAAAAGTGGTGTGGCTGCCTGCTGTGCTAAAAATCCATCTTTCTCCAGAAGTTTTATTCTTTTCCACTCTCTTTGAACTAGCAGAAAGGAGATCTAGTCCACACCACTAATCCTAGGTGTCTCATCACTGTAAATAAATAGTAGCTCTTCTTGCATCAACACAATAGCATCATTATCCTCAGTGTTAGCATCAGGAAAGAAAAATAATGGAAGTTTTTATTTCTGAAGCTCCAGTGGAATATAAATGAGAATCATTATTTCATTTTTGCTCAAGCCACAAAAACTGCACTTTTCTTACCAAGACAGAAATCAGAGATCACATTCATATAATTTACTTTGTGTCCCTGTCAGAACAGAAGCCTTTAGAGAATGATCTGTAGACTGAAGGTATCAGTGAAATGGTCCAGGCACACTGAAATGGAAAGCAGGGTTTGCCTTATCTTTACTATGTAAAACAAGAATTACCAAAATGTAACAATTTTTGCAAAATGTACTGCAAATTTTAACCTAGTTTATTTTTTCCCGTTCTACATTTATTTGCACTTTGTGTGCTTTGAAGCAGGACCATTTTTCACCTGGATTTAGGAAACACTGTCCACTGGCACCAAGTTGCCACGCCTGCACAATGTGAGTTTAATGAATTTCTTACACACATTGTGTAGCCTCAGTGTAAAGTTTGGTTCATGTAAAGGGCGCATTAAAACTTGGAATGTTGTGGGGGAAAAGGCAGGGCACTTTCCAGTTCCCCTTCCAGACCCAATGATATTATTCATTCTCGGCAGCTCCACTGGTTACTCTACTAATTTCCCTCCAAAAGAACGCTCCTTTGGGTGCAATATTCGAGTGTATGTGTGTGTCAACTGCCACACAGGCTTTCAAATGCCCACATTGATCCAAGATACCATGAGTCACTGTTGACAGATGAGGAACATTCACACAAAATCCCCGCTGAAAGTTAAAGGAGAACTCACATTTTTCCTTGAGGCTCATATACTAACACATTGTGGTTTAATGGTACACTCCAGAGATTTGGAGGGGAAAGAAAAATTAAAAATTGAAGTTACAATTCACCTAAAATTGAACAGGACACTGATTCAGTGTTTCCAAATTAAAGTAGCACTGGGTGGTTCCAAGTAAGTTCTAAAGACAGATTTCAGCAGACTAGAAACTGATATAAGTATTGCTCTATTGCTTTTAGTACACCCAAATTAATTTACAGCAGATGTGGATATAAATTAAATACCTTAAGTGAAATGTACAAAGCATGTCTCTAAAACTTCTTATCGCCTAACAAGATTTTGATTAAACTTGGAATAAACTAATGTCACAATATAGTTCCTACATGTTTATAATGTTTGAAGACTAAGTAATACCCAAGAAAGACATTACAAAGCAGCATCATGACATTCTGTTCCAGACCCCATTCATACTTCTAAGATAGCTGGGAAAACAACTCCTTATCCTGATGATGAAGAGGTTTCCTACTGATGAATACGTGTTTGAAAACCTTCAGGAACGGGTATCTCACAGTCTTGAAAGCAATGCATTACCAATCAGTATATAACAAATACACTACTTTTTACAAAGTTTTCAATACTTATTTCAACCATTTGTTTCCTGTAATGTCAAATAAATATTCAAAATAAAGTCTTTTGGGTTTTTTTTCCATAAACAAATGTAATTCCAGTAGCAGCAGACATGGTTTAGTATAATGGCAAACACTTGGGTTTATTTCTAGCTAGTCTAATTATGAAAGGCATCAGGGTAGATGTGTTTTCTTTTTGTAGCCAGTTATACTAATTTGACCTTCTGGGGAAACAATTTCAAAATGTCAACATTTGCATGCCTGCATCCTGCTATGAACTAAAAGGATTCGTGTGCAGAGGTCCTGCCTCAAGCTGTGACACACTACTTACCTCCTCAGAGGGAGTTAACACATTAATTTGAACAAATGAAATTAGAACAGCCAACTCTCCACGGTGGGCAGAGGAAACATACCCTGGCCATAGTGGCTGACTGCAGTTTAAGTGGAATATTGCTTAATTAGGCTGTTGTACGACAGCTGCATGAGGAGTGCATAAACACCCCACAAAAGAGGAGGTCTTCAAGCTTGGAGGTGTAAGTGAAGGTAGTACTGAGTTCCTTAAAAGGAAAGTTACTGTTGCCCTTTTTAGAAGAAAACTTTGAGATTTAAGAGAATAATTTACACGTTTGCTGTTTTCTGCAGATGTATATTCCAGAAAGCACTCCTGAGATTCAGATGCTAACAAGTCTGAACAGGAATCTGGTAGAAAGGTCTGCAAGTTGAGGAAGCTTGCATCTGCTCCACTGCTTAGTTCAACCAGTTTGTGACCCTTGAGGTCTAATCCAAAGCCAAGCACAGGCAGTGGGATTTTACTGATTGTGCTGAAAACTGCATCAAGCCAATGGATTAAGGGTATGATTCCTACAGGACCTATGTTTTCAGGAACTTCCTCCAAAACATTTACCCTTATAACCTCAGAAACATTTTTTTAAAAGTATGTACTTTAAGCTAAAACACAGGGTCCCAATGGATGTCACTAGGTAACACTCTTATGCACAGGGCTCCAAATACATTCCTTATTTTGTGATTAAATGTTCAAGCTGACATGCTTTGCAATGATCTCCTTAGGGAAAATACAAGCAGAGGGAGTTTTCTATTTTGCCTTAGTCCAACTCATCCGAGCTGAGAGTGGGCTTTATGAAGCGGGATTTGGTGTTGATTCATGCATGTTCTATGCATATCCCACTGTCTCCCATGCTATTTGAGAACTCCATTTCAGAATAATACTAAAATAACAAATGGTGTGCACTGTACCTAACCTGGATACCTGATCTGGGCCCAAACTTTAGTTATGTCACAAAGCAGTTTGCCGAAAATAAGTGTTATGTAGGTCACTGGAAGTAGCGAGGTGCCCCTGAGGATCTCCACAAAGAAATCAGGTCTGTCTATATTTAAGAACATAAATGAATCAAATACCATTTTGTTCTGCAAAAGAGACCTTGTCATTAAGCCAGAATGCAGTATTTTAACTGCAGGTATTCACTAATTATCATGACAGATTAAAACACATGTTTTTTGTATGTTATCCTAACTTTGTTCAATGTGCAGAATGGATGAAACATCAAATTTATCTTTCTTTTTGAACTTTTCAGTATTTTTCCTAATGACTACATACTCTTCAAATGCTGGTCTGGGAGAAGGAATTATTAAATTGCTTTTCATCTACAGTAAGGTAAAAATCTGCGTCAGAAACATGATTCAGTGGAAAAGAAGCTGTTATGATTCCTAATTTATGTAGGCACAAGAAGAGAGAAAACAAAAGTACCCTAAAATAATAGGCATTTAATCTGACTCATCAAGCCCTTATCTTTGAGAATAGCAGAGGAATCAACTACCTTAACCTTTTTGTCCCATCTCACTCATCACACACACTAGATTCTGCAATTAATGAACACACAGATCTCACCTTGCTGCTTTACCCAGCCTCATTCTGCTCATCAAGAGATGCAGAAGTGCCTTAGAAATAACAGGGAAAAAAAGTGTAATTAAAGGTTGCATGGTACTTCTGCGTATGAAATAGGCTGCTGAATTCTCCAGCTGTGTGAGGAGAGAAAGGCTTCCTCTCTGGAATTCAGACTCATTAGTAGTCCAGGCTCTACATTACAGATTCACATCCAGAAGTGATTTAGCCAGAAAATTCCAATAGAAGGAAGCAAGACACTCACCATGCAAACTTTTGGTCCAGAGTGTTACATATTTTGAGAAACTAAAACCATCAATTTATCACAGGAAATACCACACACAGTTAATTAGTGTTCAACTAATAAGGCATTAACTATGACGAAATGTATGACTTCTAGTCTTAAAACTTACTTAACACACCTTTCTACTGAATTCAACAGAATTTAAATCCCGATTTAGATTATACACACTAAAATCTTTCTGCAAGTTGGGAATATAGACTATTTGATAACTAGGGGAACACACTCCACATTTTACTGTGGAGTAAAAGCAGAATGAAACACATCGGAAACCTCCATACATGCACGCACATCCTAATTCCTGTATAATCCTGAGTGGTTTACCTCTTAAAATAAACAGACTCTACCTTATGTCCTTACTGGATTACTGTGAGTAGGATGTTTACATAAAGGATATAGCTAAGTATTCACTGAACATAACAAGACTACGATTCATTCCCATGCATTAGAGCCCATTATAATTTGGTGGCTATATTTAAATAAACCAACATTTAACTATGCTGGCAATTACTATCTGAAGTTAATACTCTAATTGTGTACAATCCTTCCACTCCAGAGTCTGATTCATTGAAATGTTCATCTGCACTACCACTACCCATTAAGTGTAAATATGAAGATGAGAATTTTGTGTGAGAGAAATAAAGCATAATTTATAGTTCAGGTGTATTAGATGCCAGTTTAGTAAACATTTGTATTTTCAGAGTTAATAATACCAATTACATTGTGCACCACTGTGCATCTTCATGCAAAGATCTAACCACAATCTAATAAACAACAGGACCTAAGTCTCATTGTCAGTCACTTACTTGGGCAGTGCAGAAGAGTTTCAAAATGGAAATAAATGTTTTAAACCTTTTTTTGTATTATCCTAATTGTGGGATATCTCCATGACATGAAGCAAGAAATCCTGAAGTTGTGCTGACCGGAACTATGGTGAACCGCAAAAACCAAGTGCCATTTCAGGCTGACACAGCACCACAAGACTGGAACTTACTGAGCCTGAGTGAGTAATGTCTGTGGAAAAAAAAGAGATGGCTAAGGGGTGATCTAAGTGTTGTCTTTGATTACCTGTTGGGCACAGTGAAAGAACAAGAGATAACATGCACAAGTTGAGTCAGGGAAATACTGAATGGGATATGAATAAAAAACTCTTAACTAGAACAATAACCAGAGAGTTTACAGTCTTCACCCTTGGATACCATCAAAACTTGACACAATCAGACACAAACCCCCCAATCTAATTCTGAATATAGTCTTGCTTTGAGCAGGAGGTTGAATTAGAACCTTCAATCATATTTTTTCCCCTATGCATTAAATATATTGATTTAGCTGTGGTAAATTAGGAGCTAACAAAAAAAAAAAAAAAAAAAAACCAAAACAAAACAAAAAAACAAAACAGGACATTATTGGCAAGTTTCTCCTGTTATTAAAACAAACAAAATAATCCTCCAAAATTTATTAATCTCCTTTAAAGCTGATTTTTCCTGAGGTATTCCTGAGGGTGAGATTTCCATTACTGTAAGCAAGAGCAGAAAGCAAAGAAATGGGCAACAGGAGATACGACTTTGGTCCTTGTAAAGCAGCTGGGGGGTACATAAATACTACTGCTTCTGCATTACTGAGCAAACAAGGATGCATAGCTTTCCCTAAAAGACAGAGGACTGAAATGTAAAATCTATTGTAGTTTTATGAATGTGGTATATGTCAAATACAGGAATTCAGACGCAATTTTGGCCAGATTTTCAAATAGCATAATGCATGCCAATATAGCTATGTAGATGTTAATTTACTGATCATGTTCTCATTTGTTGTGCCCTCATATATTCCCAACACAATCTCTTTTTAAGTAACAGCATTTATAAATCATGCAAACGTGAACAGGCATTAGTTCCTCTGGACTGATATTTTCTACAAAATATTCCTTTATGTATTACTGCTATTTGCATTTATTACATGACCACATTAAAGGTCCTTGTGAAAAAATTTCATGAGACAATGTGGTAAGTAGCAAATAAAATGGGCCCAGGTAAACATCACCTTAATGGTGATTAAGTAACAATCTCAACACACTGAAAAAATTTGTGTCCTTTTGACTTCAGCATTCCCCAAATCTCACTCCAGCTGCTGGACAGCATGTGCACCACAGCCATAAAGAGCACAATGAGACTTAACAAACACAGTTTCACAGTCTATTTTGCAGAAGAATAGTCTGGAAGAAACAGTGAAGGTACTTACAGAGATCAGAGTGTAATTTGTTGTGGCTATTTAAAAAACAAGGGAATGTTGATATAGAAAGACAAAAGAACTGCAGTGTTAAGAGTAACTCCTTTTCCTTGTATGGCCTGTTACTGCATGGCTGAACATTGGCACTTACTTTGTATTTTCAGAACATACTGAATTTAAGAAAACTCTTTTGTTCCATTTGCAGCCCACATGGTGACACAGCATCTCATCTCTTATTGTTCTGACTTAACTATTATCTGATATATTTGATGTGCTAAAAGGTAAGAAGCACAAAGATTCCAATTACCTTAGAGATACCAAAAGAAAAATCACTTAGCAAAAGAACAGCTGAGAAGAGACTGTTTCTGGCAGTTTCACTCTGGGGTGTGTGTTAGACCCACAAATGCCAGTTCCGACTCCGTAAGTCAGGAGTCTTTGTTGGGGCTCTCCTGTGTGAATGATCTCACCCTCTCCTGACTCCCACACAGGTATACAGGGAAGAGCAGGCTCAACCAGTCTTAAATTCCTTTGACAGTTCAGACTCCAGATAGATTCTGTAGCAGTGGAAGCAGGGCTCACAGCAACAGTTAGAGAGATATGTTTTGAAGGAACAGATTTACCCAAGGTTAATAAATGTTTCTCCTGTCATTTTCCATGGATGATAGTTCTGGTGATGAGCAAATCCTCACAATGGGAATCTGGCTCCTAAGAAAATTTTTAAAAGCCTGCGGGATCTGATAAGGCACAGTACTAAATGGAAAGGACTGATTCCCATATAGCTCCACTGAAAATTTCTGAGACAGAGGCTTCTCAAAATCTGAGCCCTCACAGCTCCAGCCTTGCCTAGAACTGACGTAATCAAGCTGTACTTCATCAGTATTGCATCAACTTGATTTGTATCAACAATCTGAAGAAGCTCTCAGAAGTCTTGTTCTTTTAAACTAATTTAAAAAATAAATAAAATTTTGCTGTTTGATTTCCCCATGGGGAAGTAAGTTCCATGGTTGTGGCAAAAAAATGTGAAGTAGATGACCAGATAAAAATCAAAACCTCTGCCTTTTTGTTGGGAAACAGAATAGGGCATGGGGTAACTTCATCATTAGGATCACAGAAGAAACTAGGAATCTCCATAGCTCTTCAAGCGATCATTTTACGCACTAGAAAGGAAATTTCAATGCATACATGGTATAAAAAAGCAAACTCCTAAAGAGTAAAAGCTCTTTTACCAAAAAAAATATTGTACTGTGGTTTCAGGAGAGACAAGCATTCCTAGCTGTGTTCCTGAACAAAGGATATCAAATGAAGGCAGGAGGAAATAAAGCCCGGCTCCACGTGATGTGCGCCAACTGTGGTCTCATAAAGCCAAGAAATCTTGGAATCTCTGAGTATGTAGTATTTTTTGAGCTCTAATAAGGCACACCTGAGCTCCTCTTTACCACATTTAAAGACATGTGCCACAGAAGCTAGATTTTGCTGTGCATTTTTGCCTATTCCAGTAACCAGTAATTAAAAAGCATTCATGTGGAGGAGAGCAGAACACTCAGTTTGCCTGTTCAGATTCCTCTGAATTACTCCTACATACTGTTCCAAAGGGCATAACATATAGTAATGTTCTGAAATTATTCTTGAGTCATTTGGCTAAGAAGAGTAGATGACACTGCTATGTCTGCCCTGTTGAAATCAAATATTTTTGTATCTCCTACAGATGTTCTTTCTCAATTTCTTGACTTACTGGCGTGTATGTCTACACCAGCTGTCTTCCTTCAGCATCTCCACAACTCTGAGCCAGAACAAGAAACAAACCTGTCTCTACTATTAATAAGATTTATTTTCATTTTACCTAACTAAGCAGTGCAATAAAAGAGAAAACTGTAAGAATTAAGCTCCTCCACACCAGACACACTAGCTACAATAACCTTACTGTCCACCCTCGTATGCAAGTGTTGGTATCAAAAATTACACTGCACACAAAGAAGTCAAAATGAGCTATGACAGCATGAAGGAACTGAGGGACTGTTGGTTTCACTCCATCCGAAAAGGGAAGAGGTGATGTTACCCAGAAGCCAGATGCAGTCCCAGCAGTGCCAAAATAATCAGATCTCATATATACAGTATATGTGATCCAGAGATAGAATACAGGTAGCCAGTCACTTGGAACAGTCATGTGCCAAACAACTCTAGTAGCACAATACTAGCAAAAAAAGCATGGAATGAAAATACACACTGTGTGGTATCAAAACAGAGGATGAGGAAAATGTTCAAATACCTCATACCTCAAGTTTTACAGGAATCCAGTTACATTTTTATTAAAAATAATAATAATATAGAATTACATTAAAATTAAATGCTGTCTGCTTTTAAGTCAAGGAATTCAGTTTGTATGTCATCCAGGAGTCAGTGTATCAGTACAGAACACATATAATTATTCTTTCCCAGTCAGAAGCTGGGCTGGCACTTTCTGTACTAGCTGATCTCCTGTAAGCTGTACTATTATTTTCTAGAGCATATTGCAGTACTGATCCCCAAATACACACACTGGTTGTCTACTATGGCAACATCCTATTGCTGACTTGAACTACTGAATGGGAGGCTGTGGAAAAGATTGACACAGAATCTCCCTTAAGTGCCCAGTGACAAGAGTCATGCAGCAAATTTTGGTTAGAAACCAGATCAAGCTTCTCCAGCGTGAAGATGGTCAACCACTGGCACAGAGGGCTAGAGAGGCTGTAGAATTTCCAACTTGAAGATACTCAAAAGTTGCCTGGAAGGAGCCCTGAACAACCTGATTTAGTCAACCTTGCTTGGGGCAGGGGCTAGATCTTAAACCCGATGACCTTCATAAGTCCCTCCCGACCTAAATTACTCTGATTCTGTACTAACTGATACACCTGCCCACTATCATCATCTATTAGGGTAAAGCAAGCTCTTACTTATATTCTCCTTTTAACAGCTACTGTTGTTTTCACATAGGCATTCAGGGGGTTTTTTTTAAATATATATCCCATCACTTCTACAGCAGTCTACATGGTAAAACTTCTTTCCTCAAGTAGGAAGGAACAAGGACAATGATGAATTAGGGTTTTCTGTCAGGGCACACAGACACCTAAAGCAGAATCAGTGGGGTAAAACAAGCAAAAATACCCAAGATAATAGCAGTGTATGTGTGCCATGTGTTATGCAGCTGACAGTAGAAACTGTAAGACTGATCAGCTCCCCTAAAACTGAGATCTTGTAGTTCAGAGAAAACTACTGCAAGTAGTTAGAACTACAAACTGAGATGAAGCTAAAACAAAATCTTTCCCCAGTTTTCTGTCAGTGAAAACGCCAGTACTTTCGCTGCTGCTGCTGTTGTATCTCAGGAGTACAAGAACACTGTGGGGGTGGATACAGAGAAAGTGGCAACCATAGACACAACTTCAAGCAAGCAAGTTCAAACTTTAATGACCTGTGTAGGAAGATAAATGAGACTTCAAGAGAAAACAGCACTGTTGGCATGAGGATGTTGTTAGGTGCAGCAGGCAAGCACTCTCAGTGCTGATAAATTGGTAGCTGACAAAGAGCTACATTTATAGTGATGACTGTGAAAGGAATGATATATTTTTCCTACTAGTTCTTTGTCTTTCATCACATGTGTTTGATGAATCCTAAATTAATATTGTGCTCTGTTTGAAATCAGAGAGGAAAAACAACAGGCACTTATCAATCACATTATTTTATCTCTCAATTATCTTTAATTTAATAATTGTATTATTTTCACTTCTGTTATAACTTTAAGGGCTTCTATTGCAAACACTATTTTTTCAGGTGGTTTAGGTTACCAATAATTTTCAGTAAGAGTACTTTTCCATCCTTTTTTTCCCTTTTTTTCTTTTTTTTTTCCAAAAGCTCTTCTCTATATCATTATTTTGTCTAATCATCAGCCTTCCTGGAAATATTAATCATTATGTCTACTAGGCTTTCAGAATAACCTGCGTCAAGTTTCTTTAAATTGCTTCTCTGTTTATTTTAGCCACAGTCTGAATAAAATTATTTGAATAAACAGGTCTGAAGCATATCCTGAATTATACAGTTGGGATATGAACCCAAAATCCAACATAATTCCTGGCATTATAGTAATACTATTTAGTAGAAGAAAGAATTGTATTAAATTATAAGTGCTTGTGGAAAGGAATTCTGTGCAGCTAGCTCTATTTTACCTAGTAATACATATTTTATTATCCTTTATTTCTTATACAAAAGAGCATGAGTCTTATCTGGGAAGAACTACAAGAGTTTTGGTATGGTATTTTTTGGCCAAAACATCATTTGAGTGTCATTCAGAACTAATCAGCTGAAGTACCAACTTAAAGATACCGTGATGTGAAATTTAATGATACCATGTTATGTGAAAGAAGCAACAAGATTAAGGTTATAGAATATCTAGTATTTAATGTCCAACTCAGCCTAAATACTACAGTGCTTTGTGGGACATAGAACTTGAATGACAAAATTACCTAGGTCCAACATATTCCAAGTTAGACCAGAACAGTGATCACAATTTGGAAGCCCCAGAGCAAAGTTTCTAAACTCATTTTCCATCATTTCTTTGCAATATGTGGCATGAAACCCTTTATGTAAGTCTCTCACAGATGGATGGACATTACCTTGAGGTGGTCCCTAGCAATGCTCTATTTCAAATCTCCAAGAAAGTTTCTGTGTTACTGATTTTAGTTTTCATTTGGTCCTGTACTGAGCAAAGTGGTCTGATCTGAAACTTTGTATTCTGAAGACTCATACATCTCTCTATCTCCACAGGAACAGAAGGTGTTAATGAGAGCACAGTTGTAGTTCTAGGAGCTCACAAAACTTACATAATTATTTTGGCGGCTCAGGGAATACACAAGGACATTTTGAGATATTGATAGATTAATATGGCTTGGCATGGAGAATGCTTTGACTACTGGTCTGTGTTTGTGCAAGTGGCTCAGCCTGCTCTGTGCAAGGGATGGGCTGGATAGAGCTGCGGCAAGGACAGTCACACTTACTAAGCTTCAGCTATTGCCTGTAATTAAAAACCAACTGGCTTGATATTTGTCTCATAAAATAATGGCTACAGAAGTCTGGCACTAATAGCTCACACAGTATTTACTGTTTCACATTTTCCAGGTTTAGAAAACAAAAGGCTTGGTTAGCTAAACAAAACCAGTGTAAGAAATAGGCCAATATATTCTGAATAACAACAGCATAAAACCAGTTTAGTTGAAATACAGAATAGTTTTGCTTTGCTCATTGAGTGCTATTGAATTTTTGGCATGGAAGAATAGAAAAAAAAAGAGCAGATGGTGAAAGAAATAAATTAGGCTGCTGGTAATGGAATACAATATCACACTGAATTATAAAGCATGATGAACAGAAATCCCGTTAAATAGGCTCTTACACTCAGTATAAGAGGTTCATATTGTTGAAGTTCATATCTGATTATTTTGGTTTATACTCTATTTTTCTAGATCTTTTATTTTCAATACAGATTTCGACATGAAGTCAAAACAGAAATCCAGGGCAATGTAAAAGAGATGCAAAGGTGCCCTTTTCACAGTCTTCACCCACAAGCCAGACGTTCTAGTAATGTTCTAAAATGCATAGTAATGTAAAATCAATCAAAAACTGAATACTTTCCTTTTTAAGAGTCCTTACTCCCTAACATAGATTCGAAGGTCTATGTGTGTGTATGGCTGAAGCCTTAACATCATTTTCCACTCCTTCCAGTTTTAAAAAAAATGTTCCCTTTTGTCTCAAGATCTTGCTTTGTTTATATGTTTAGACTTTGGGGACAATAAACTGCTACTGTTAAAAATCAATGCATTTAAGAAAAAAGTATAAGATGTGCTCATGTGAATGCTGTGTAAGGTACCCCTATTTTCAGAAGTAAAATTACAATGCCAAACTTTGTCCTGGGAAAGAGATATGTAACTTTTCAGGAATTCACAATTTAACTCTTCAGTAACAATGTTTCTATTTTTTACAATATTTAATCAGCATTTAGGTCACAGGCACTTTGGCACTTTATTAATTGTGGTAGAGAGGTTTAATTTTCAGATATTGAAACTTGTTTGTCTTCACAATATTCTCACCTTTCTTTAACTTAAGTGCTCCCCCAAAACACAGCGCTATGTGGTAAAGAGTCTAATATTAGTGCAGTTGCCTCAAGAGAATTTTAGTTAAGTTAGTGAAGACAAATCCTCTCTAATATCTACTGTTATCATTAATTATTAAAAATATCAATACTTTTCACCCTTCAGCCTCCAGACATTGTTCCAAGATGATTTGGTAGCACTACCTCTATTTAACAGTTGAAACATGAAGTTTAATTTGGTTTTGAAGGTAAAAATTGTGCTTTGAGACTTGGTTCCTCTTGCTGAAAACTGGTCGGAAGCCTTGCACTCCACTTCTGAGAGCCTGCTACTTTAACCTCTGTGGAAAACTCTTATTGCCAAGCCCATACACTCCTTTTGGACTTGCTTTTAATAGAGATATGGGGAATCTGGTATCTGGTTTCACTTTATTATGGATTTTTAAAATATAGGGCCATATTCCTAAGGTTTACACTACTCATTTTTACTTTTTAAAAATTATTTTATTTCAAGACCGATTTAGAAAAACTATATTAACGCCCATAGGAATATTTTAGGCCTTTATCTCTTATTACAGATCACTGGTTTCCTATTCTGCCTCTTGCTGCATTTCCTCATCTCATGCCCCACAGGGATGGGGGGATCAATGTCAGCCAATATGTATTGCTAGCCCTGACCATTAATCAACACCTACTTCATCAGGCACCACCAACAGATACAGGATAACTAGAATAATTTCCAAAACTCTGGAAAGAGTCAGTGATCCTTAGAACTGCTCTATTGCAAACCTCCAAGAAAGTTTCTGTATTACTGATCTTAGTTTTCATTTGAACCTGTATTGAGCAAAGTGGTCTGATCTGAAACTTAGTATCTGAAGACTCCTACATCTTTTTATCTCCACAGGAACTGAAAGAGCCTGTTCACAGAAAGAATATTTTCTTTATAGTAGAGCCCTGCAGTAGAGAGAGTTCTTTATTCTTGAGCATTTTGTATGTCAAAAACAAGCCATCTTGGTAACCTCATGGTTGATCTTTGAGTACATTGTGCAGCTGCACCAAATGCAGCTGGCATAATGCCACACATTTCCTGGGAGTTCTGTGATCACAGGGAATATCGTAACATGCCTATATACATTTCCTACCAAGCATGACAGACTAACATCCAGGGTAATTTTCTACCTCTCATGCAAGAAAATATGATGTTCACTGCATATGCAAGATCTTAACAGTGGCTTGAGTGGATCCTGAATCAAACTGCTTTCCCAGACCGCTGTGATATGCAGGTTTCTTCTGGCAGCCCTGTCTGGAATCCTTGTGAACCTCATGCTCATCTTACTTGTCCAGCAAAAAACCACACAGTCATAATCCATACCAGGCATTCCTGCTGGGAAGCTCCTCTAACAAAGGTAGCATGACTAAAGACAGGACACCTGGGTTATGCAGTGCAAACACTTCTAACTTCAGTACATGCCTGGTGCCACTGTCTCCTGATTGACAAATATGACCTTGACCCAAACCCACAATGGGAACAGAAATAGCCCCCGACATTCTAGGAAAAAATGTGCCGAATTCATCTGGGGCAGTTGCAGCAGGTGAAAACAAACACCTGCTGGTATGACATAATTACAGTTGAGGAGTAGGGGACCACAGTAATGAACAATTAAGAAACCTCTGCACTGAATAAACTTTGTAAACCCTTCAGTTCTTGAGTTAGAGAGCATTCCATATCTGACTTCTCTGACAATTACATATCAAAATGTGTTAGACTCTGTAAAGATACTGTCTGTGCATCATCCTTGGAAAATGCTAGACAACATCAGCAGCTTGCTAGATCTCTCTGACGAAGGCAGTGAGATGGTATCACCTGAAAGTCTCTCAGGTAAATAAGATGACAAGACAGGAAACTCTTACTTGAGATGCAAATAGAATCTCATGGCAAGAGAGATTAGCAGCCCTCTGATCCAGTGGAGTGAAAAATATCAGAAAACTGGTATGG
This sequence comes from Corvus cornix cornix, assembly GCF_000738735.6. Classification (NCBI taxonomy): domain Eukaryota; kingdom Metazoa; phylum Chordata; class Aves; order Passeriformes; family Corvidae; genus Corvus; species Corvus cornix. Next base: position 8,143,635 of record NC_047057.1, on the reverse strand, counting down.
CCTACTTCTTCAGGTCAATGAAAACCACTATGGTAAGCAAAAGAAATTACTACAGAAGAAAAAAACTTTAGGTCATATGTTTCAAAGTCTGAAAATTTTGGCTTGGATTTCTGGCAAAAGGCTCAAGATTCTTTTTTTATTTTATTCTTTTTTTTTTTTCTATCCCTCTCTAGTATCCAGGAGACATTGCAATATAATGTACTTTCAATATTATTGTCTTACTTTATAATATACATGTCAGAATATACACGTACATATATACACTAGAAGGTACAGAGACTACTGGGACATCTGATTAAAAGTGATCTATGAACTATGGACATGATTTAAAAAATGTATAGTGTGGGGCAGAGATGAGAAGAACACATAACTTTTAAAGGATGAATGAACAATATTATTTTGATATGGTTTGTCTTTCAAAAGACAGTACTTTCAAAGGTGTTAAACATCCAACACTCCTGCTGACAAGCTACCTTTGAAAAATGGAGGTTCAGAGCTGCTTTAGAAATATCAAAGGTTATAGATAAAACTGAATATAATTTGAAATCAGTCAATCAAAGAATCTAAAGATTCATTATCACTTTGTTCTGACTTTGCTTAGAAGAATTGTAAAGAAGAGCTGCAGAGGTAAGATGGCAGAGACAAAACCAAGCAGTAATTGGCAAGGAGTCAGGGATGTTCAGCTGTAAAAGAACATGGTTACTTTACACCTTCTTCTATAATATGGATTGGATCATGATGGCAGGGAGACTATAAAAAAAGGGAGGAAGAGCTGGTACAGATGTATTCTGGAACAGAATTCTGGAGGATAGAGACCCCATTCCCATCAGAAATGCCCTTGTAATCTCTTGCTAGGCTTGAAATGATTCAGAGTGAATGCTGTCTTGATCCTTTCTTTTTGGTTAGATCCCTGGTCATGTTTGGTTTGGAAAAGTTCAATATACTGATGTTCTTTTATGATTACAGAAGAGCATTTAAAGACATGATTTGCTGAAAATAAATACAGAAATTCTCAGCGTTTATTTTCCATCTTTGTATCTCAACTGCTTTTTGTCAGCTTTCCATCTCTGTAGCATCTGCTAATGTTCCTTACATTTACTCCTTGTAACTAATATAGGTCGATTAATTTTTTTTTTTTAGTTTTAGTTGAGTTCAGTTTGGCTTTTTCAGTTTTTGTCCATTCAAGACTTGAATAACTCAGGACTGATGTGGTTGTGTCCTTTTCCCATGTCTCCCAAGGAGTCATAGTATGACCTTGGCATGACCATTATTTCAACAGCATCTCAGCTCTCAGCCTACCTTAAGGCTGACTTGTTAAACGGACTGTCAGGTTTTCCACACAGAAACACTGTTTTGCATTGTACAGTGCCATCCAGCCTTCATGGGGAGATTTAATTTCTCCTGACACTCAAATAATAGCACAGAAGTATGTCAGTGAGTGGAAAACTGACCAAAGCAAAATTAATATAATCCCTTAGAGGTATAACAGACACTCAGAGCATTGTCTTCCCTAACATCGATAAATTTTCTATTCATACTAATCTACTTCTGCTTATAGTATTATCTGTTTTGTGCTAGAGAGGTCTCCAAACGATTGCCTTGGCAACCAATAAACATTAATCCATGTGAGATTTTCCTCTTGAAATACTTTCTATATTCGAAACATTATGTAGGAGGTAAATTGCACTGGAACTGGAAAAGATGTGCTGATGACTCGATTCACATTTTTTCTGGATTTTGCTACAAAATACAGTCCTGGATATTTCTTGTGTGAGAACAAATTCACCAGCAGTCCAAAGTAAAGGAAAGGCTGCAGTGGCCATGCTTGGACTGTATGTTGATCTGCCCCAGCAGACTTGCAGCATCCTGAGCAGTCTAATGAAAGACACAGTGACACAACACAGTTCACCCCAGCCCTGAGGTAGTTTATGTAACACCAGGTCCTACACTGCTTTATGTTACAATCCTTGATTTTCAGCTGTCACACACACGTAATAGCTCAGTTTCAAGGGACCAAACCAAGGGCTGCGTTTAGCTGGCAAGTAAATGTGCAAAAATTGGCACTTGCATCACTGCTGTATGCTAAAGCACCTTCTAGCTTGCATAGCTGTTGATATATCACCTAGAAGATTTTGTCAGAAAGCCCAGGCAAGCAAATAGTGTCACACCTTGGGCTGTCCCTGCAGGTAAGGCAAGCTCCTGGGGTTGAGCTCAGAAAGAGAAGGTGTGTGGGAACATCAGCTATAACTAAAGGCTGTGGCCTGGTTTGCAAGGCACCAAAATCAATAGGAAAATTCTTAATGAATTTAATAGGCTTCAGATTGCACCTCCAAAGAACACTACTGAGGACTTGAATCCCATCCAGAACCTCAAATGGACCAAGGCAGAGGCACCACCAGTTTAAAGGACGATTAAAGTCCACTGATGCTTTTCCAAAATCTTGGAACAAGTGTCACAGAAGGGAGAGCAGTAATCCAGGCAAGAGGTGACAGAAGTTTAGGATGCCTGTGACGAGGCCACCTTTTAATGCTCTTGCACAAAGCACACTTGAAAGTCGAGTTGCGTGGAGAATATTTTATTCATAAGTGCAAACACTTTGTAGCATTTGTCAATGTGAAACAACACATTGCTCGGGTCTCTGAAGACATGATGTGAACCATAATGTGTGTTACTTCAAAATAACACATAGCTTGTCACTTATTATTACTGTAATAATCTGCATTTGAATGAATCAACAATGGCAATGCGTACTTACAGCAAGGAAGGAGCAACTCTAGCAAAGAAAAAACTCTGGTTTTGTATTCCCTATGGAAAATAAAGGAAACCTTTTGTAAATAAGGACCATTGTTCCAGACTTACCTCCTGAAGAAAGGTTAAGCCCCTCAGAATGAGTAGATGGTCTCCTTAACATTCAAACTCAACATGGGATTACCTTTTCAGAACTGTTTTCTATGCCTAGTAACACTCCCATATTCATCTATGCCAGAGCCTAGAGGACTGCACAGCTTGTTTTGGAAAACAGTCATTCTTCTTGTGTGACACCTGGAAGTCCCCTGATAATCTACAGTGTTCCAGCCAACTGATATGACAAACTACACCTGAAACCACAGATTAAAATTTAAAAAAAAAAAAAAAAAAAAAAAAGGGAGAAAGAAAGAGAACGCACAAACAAAGCTTTTCAGCACCGATCAGAATGAAATGGGAACTGCTTCTCCTCACCAGAAATGTAAGACAAACATATCTCTTCATATTGGAATGAATGTATGTGTGTAACAAACTTGAATAATTTTGCAGCCTTTATATCTCCAGAGAATTGCATAACATGAAAAAGACATGTAAGGGAAAAATTTTGAGAAGAAAAATTGTCAGCTTTTGGATTTTATATGTAGTGGCATTATCACTTAAAGAATCTTTAAGACAGGAGGAAAAGTCACCTTTTTAATTAGAAAACATTTTTTTTCCCTCCCCCTAAAAGGAATAGGTTCCTAAAGACATTCACTTCTCAGTGGCAAAAACAATGCAGTCAGAAAGGTATCAGGCAACTAAAGTAACTAAAGTTGCTAAAGTAACTAAATTTCTTGGATTTCTGAAAGTGATCTGATTATACTGTTAAAGAATTTTCAAAGGGGTTTTTTTAATAATTTTTTTTAAACTCTTTTATACCAGAAAGCAAGAGTTATATTCTTAGTGCTCAGATGTTTGTTTGAGCCTTGAACTAAATATTTCTGTTATTTATCAGTTGTACTACTTGTTCTGAAAAGTCCAGATAGAATTTCATTGCACAAAAGCATAGTCCTTGCCTTCAGAACACATGCAATGTCACTGAAAATAAAACAATGTACAAAAAGCCTGTACAGATTGGAAACTGAGGCACAGGGATATTGTCTGACATTACTTAAAATGTTTGTGTAAGATCCCCGAATTGAAGGACGTCTATCCATTCACACTTCTAGCCACAAGACCAATCTTCCTGGAATTAGTAACATCCTTGAAACATGAAGGCAAACACATACCTCAACTTATCAATGTCTCCAAAGATTTATTCTTTAAAAGTAGAGCAAATGTTCTGTTAAGCAAACTATAACCAGTAACAGTACTCATTTTTAAAATAATGTATTGAATCATATCAAAGAATCAGACATAAATTTTTAATGCCGTTTTAGCTGCAATAACTGTTGAGAACTATGTTTTGACACTAGCACATAGCTGAATGTGTCAAGATGGTTTGGAGCTTCACAACTCACATAGGAGCTTTACAAAGCACTGTTTTCTGTGACAACACGGTTTCATAGCAGGAATAAGGAAAGCCGAGAAAAGTAAGGAAATTTTTTTTGTCTCTAGGGAAATTAAAATATTCCAACATCTGTTTTCAAATTAAGTCAAACAGTCAAAATACTGAACTTCTCAGAGTGACAACTTAGAAAAAAAAAATAAATCCAGGAATGTGTGAATTTTGTTTTTTATCATTTTATCTATGTTTGTTCTGGTCAGGGTGTCCAACTTCCTTAGCCTGTAAGGGGGGAAAACACACTCTACAGTTCAGCCGTGGCCAAGTCATATCCCAAAATCACAAAGCCTGGAAAAGGTTTTTTCTGTGTCTTGTCCCACATGGCACCCTCTGACCCTGAACGGCACATTATATAAATGATAGACGTGCCTCATCCCTTATTTGGACCTGTCAACCAGGACCTGAGACAGAGCTGTATGTTCTTTGCCATCCTGCTATCATATAAGCCTTATGCTGATCTCTGAGTACCCTCAAAGATTTTAATGGGAGTTAACTGCCCTCTTCAGAAAAGAATGGGCAAGAAAGCAGGAAAACCACACAAAGCTTTTACAAACCCTGCTGCTACCCTGAACACACAGAGGTTAATGTCAGATGAATATAACATTATGTGCCTTAGATCAGCACCACAGTCCAAAGTAATGTTTTCATTTGGATAGAACTGGTGGAAAATTTGGATTAAATAGAAACTTCCTTTTTCATTGACAATTCATTTTGATGAAAAAAGCCTGCCTAATCCTTGTAATACACTACCAGACAGTCCCATAAGGCAAATTCTCTGCCAGGTTGCTTCACTGCTTTGCCATTGCAGCTCCAACTTATCTGCCAGCTCCAACCTGGGGAACCAGTTGTGGTGGTGAACAGTGTGAACTGCTCAGTCACTTGTTTCACACACGCCACAGATCAATTCCTGTATGATAGTGCTTTTCCATTTACCACATATGCTGAACTGCATTTGACCTGGTGGTGAAAGGTTTCATTTACCATTACAGTCACTTCAGCTGTGCAGTCTCCAGTCTGTACACTGATTTATGGATGGATGGATTTGCATATGGCAAACATCCACACAGCTTTATAAGCTCGCATTCATGCCAATAAACGTAAGGTCAGGGCTATGATACTAGTATGAGTAATGTTTTTATTAGAAATAGCTCTCCTTGGGGTTTTTGTTGTTGTTGTGGGTTTTCTACTGTTTTTTTCAATGCACGTAAGGATAACATTCCATTACAATTCCAGTTTAAGACATACGGACACTGCTGAAGAAAACAACCCTTTATTTCTTCTAGCTAGTCTTTCTTCCCTTCTTTCTTTACTTTTCTTTCTTGATTTTTCTTCTTTTCTTTCTTTCTTTCTTTCTTTGGTCTTGCAATTGCTCTTTGGCAGGTGTACATGGGGATCATTTTGTCTCTAGGTGCAGGACTGAGCACAAATATTGAACTTATGGCAAAATCTCCACTCTGATCTTGGAGATGGGAACATCAGCACAGGGATGTGCAGCCAGACCAAAAGTGAGTCTAATGCAGAAGCCACCCTAATACTGAAGAGCAGCCACAGATGATTAAGGAAACAACATGAGGGCAAAAGAAGATGTAATTCCGGACAGCTCTTATGTCAAAACTGGAGAAAACTGTGCTGGATTTTCAGGTGTGGGGGGTTAGGTTTTTGCTGCTGGGTTTTTTTTGTTGTTGTTTGTTTGTTCTTTGGTTTGGTTTGATTTTTTGGGGTTTTTTTAGGGGGGGGTGATTCAATAGCATTTGATCTCCTTCATTTCTGGCTTAATTAACTGCCTACGGCACAAGGCTCATGGTTGGGTGCTAACATCCCTTATAAACACTAAAATGCCCCAGTTTTCAGAAATTTTTACCGTAAGCAAGCTCTCAGTCTTGCCACAATGTATCTTCAACTAACATTAACACTGCCTTGATGAAACATCGTGACAAATATTCATTCAGTCTTTGTTTCCTGGTATGAGCAAAGATCCACCTCCCACCCACATTCTGTAACAGATTTAGGAATGCAAGACCTTTCATGCTCAAATCATTCACTATGCAATGCAAACGATTATACCCACTGAAACACAAAACACATCATTCATTATTTTGAAACTTAATTATGAACTAGACATTTACATTGAGGAGAGCTAAAAATAACTTGCAGCCGGGTGTGGTGTAATTTTGCACTGTCTGTGGATCTGGGCCAAGTATGGGTGCGTAAATAGCTTCATATTTGTATACATTAGGTAGGTAAATGCATGCATGCACCTCAGGATATTTCCAGAGCTCAGAATTTGGTAAGTTTCATCCATCTGCTTGGCATCACAGAAGAATAGGCTGAGGCTAGCCAGACCCAAAAAATCCCTTTGCAAGAGCAGTGAAGTGGGAGAGAGCTTCTGGTCTCAGTAGGACGGACAAAACAGGTGAAGGAAGGAGTTTCTCATGTTGCATTTACACTCCACGTGCCCTGGTGACATACTCCATCACCCCACTGGGCTGACAGTTCTGTACAGATGTCTGACGGCCACATGTCCTTTAGTTATCACTTGAACAGGCTCAGGGGCTTCCTCACAGTATGTGGCCTTCTTTATACATGAATCTCTTGTACGTATGGTAACACATAACGCAACCTCTGCCTTCCAACATCATCCATGGCCAGCATTAGAGAAGTGCTAGGATGCTTCTGTTCCAAGACATCATAGACTTACTCACTCATGAGCTACTCTGTGGGTTGTTCACTGATTGCTAACATAATTTAAGTAACAGCTTCCATTAATCAAATTGATGCCCCTTACAGCCTACTGAAGGACTTCACAGCCAATTGCACCATAACTAGAAGTTGTGTAAACGTGTTTCCTATTGGATTCTATGCCACAAATCGTTTCTGCTCCTATTTTTAATAGAAAACATTATTTTTGCTTCCTTCTTTAAATGTATGCCTATCATAAAATGTGAAAAATTTTATTGCCTCACCACTCTACAGCATTTGAGACTTTCTGCATTTCCTTAACACGTGACATAGACCACAATAAATTTTCAGGTAATAGAAGTGTCTGCACAAGTGGCTACATCTGAGTGGCTGCAATCTGAGATTCCTCCTGCCGTTTTGCAAAGAGCACTGAGAGCCCATTGACAAGATGTCTGGGGTGAGGGAGCACATGGCCCAGTGCTCACTGTCCCACTTTGTCAGACTGATATTTGAAAAGGAGCAGGGATTCCTTGCTCAGTTGCTAGCGTTAGCAGTTATTTGGAGTGGCAGGAAAGCAGCTCTGGAGTCTCCTGCTGTGGGGAGATCTCCTGCGCTCTCTCCAACCAGCTCATGTGAGAAGCAGAGTCAGTAGCAACTTTCACTCAAAGTGCCTGGAGCCACAGCTACAATAAAGAAGTAATACTCCAGTAAAGGATAAAAGTTTCCACAATGCTGTACCCTTTTTTCATGGATTGGGAATGGTTATTGAAACAGAACTGCTGCATTGTGGAAACCATATTCCAATATTGTGGTATCACTTTATCAAAAGTTACTGTGCTTGAATCAGCAGAACTGCCTAATGTGTGCTCCATGTACAGTCACACAAATGGGCTTCTGCACACAGGATTTAATGGAAAGACCCGTTAACAGGGAAAATGGGACAGGGCTTGGATAAGATATGACATTCCTTTACTCAAAAACTCAGTTTAAAATTTCCTGGTCATTTTAAAAAACTGATCACATTTCATATTAATACTCAAATATCTACCAGACTAAGGGTCTTTCATAGTGACTTTAACCGACATTTTGTCCCACCGGACATGAGGATACAATGAACGACAGCAAGGCAGGGAATGCTCCTCTTGTGGTAGAGCACAGCAGAAACATGGGATAAGACAGATCAAAAGGGATTATTACTGAATGAAAACTTTCATTTGCATAGAACTACATTTTGAACAGTTTTTGCATCATTTCTTCCCATTAAATGGGCCGAGCTCAAAAATTTCAAGTGATCCCTAGAAGAGCTTGGGTTGATTGGTTGATTATTTTCTAAGTGAAGAATAACTTGCATAACCTCTCAAAAGGGCACTTCACACCACAAGTGTCAGGTACATCGAAATCAAAAGGAATACTCATGTGAGTAGGTGTTTGTAAGATCAGTAGGTTTTTTTTGTTGCTTTTAATCTCCTGGTAAATCCCAAGACAAATCACATTTCATTACAGGAATATTATGTGATAGAGAAAATCCCAGAACCTTTGAATAACTGCCTTTTGTAAATTTAGTGAATTAAATTCCATTTAACTTTGTGGGTTTTTTGGAACAGCGTAACCAGATCAAATTATTGCACAGAAGCTTTGTGAGAAAGAAGGACCGTGCTGAAAATGATTACAAGGGTGACATGAATTATTTTCTGAAATATGGAGCTTGAATGAAATACATCATGGTATTCTGAGGTAAGTAGATGGAGACTACAAAACAGTATCAGGGAAATTATATTGGTAAACTACAGCAACAGTCCCATGCTGTCTCATTATTAAGGGGTACACATACATAACCCATATCAATTTTGGAGGTGAACTTTACTCAGGAAACGTTTTCTACTCCTTCAGGTTTTGGAGCTGTTTCAGGCATAAAGGGCTTAGTAAATAATTGTCTGTCTCTCCATATACACACATGCCAATTCTATCTAAGCAGATATGAGGCACAATAAAATATGTAGAAAACTGTCTGACTCAGAGTCTATTAAGATTTTGTTTTACTCTGTGTTCCTCATTTTTCTACTGTTTTCTTTCACTTTTTCGCCTTTTTGGATCCATGAAGAACTGCATATTTTGAAGGACACATTTGGTTTTAAAGTACAACATTCAGCTTTATCTAGCTGAGCATGTACTGAAGTACAGCAGCAGAACAGAACAGTGAAATGCTGGGCAGTTTGCAAGGAAGATTAAAGTAATGATTTTTTTGGGTGCCTCCTGGGTGAGATACCTACATAATACAGAATAATACTCAAATCTTTTACATTTCTTTCACTCCTATCACACTTACCTGCCAGATTTTCAGTGAAGGTCTACATCTGCTTACTGCTTAGATCTTGTGGTTTTTTCCCCTTTTTTTTTTCCCTCCTTCATTGGGGGAGAAGGAAGAGTGGCTTTTTTTGCTTATCTTTTATGAAATGTTAAAAGAAGCAGAAAATGTATAGTATTTGGAGACCTGATATTGCTTTTTAAGATTCATTTTTCCCCAAGTGGTCATTATTATAGTAGATCTATCTAAGGTGTGGGAGTTTCCATACCAGTGAATAGGTTAAAGTTTTATGGTGCTGCTTTTCACAGTACTTTGAAATGCAATGATCTTAGCCAGGAGCTAGCTAGAGAATTATTTACATATCTCCCTTCCTACCTCAGCTGACCATTCACATGCAAATGGGAACTTTGACAGCTCCTCCACACATTTATGAAACCCAATTCTCTGTCCATTTTTCAACTCAGAATGAAAGATATGACAATGCCTTAGAATAAAGGTCTGCCAGACTCTAGTTTCTTATTCTGCAGTATCGAGTATGAAGAAAAAATCAAAATAAAAATCCAACTTTATTGGAATGGAAAATTTGGGGAGCACAGTGAATACCTATTAGTCATAAAATACGTAGTTATTTCTTAGAGACCATCTGGGGAACAGTAAGTTTAAATCGTATTTGAAAAGCATAGCTGACTTAAGGTCTTGGTTTTTCCTGCTGTGGTCACTCAGAACCCAAAAAATAACTCAGCCCCTCAAAACCTGACTTTTAGAATAGGTTCAAATCATTGCACAGTGGGCACCATGACATCAGGGGAGGAAAATGAAAAGCAGACATTTAAGCTGGCCCTGCCAGTTAAACCCTGTGTTTGAAGAAACTTGACTTGTACTACTGAGCACAGTGGGTCCCAGAACAGTTCACCTCTGCATTTCAGAAGGAGGTTCATGGTCTGGCCCTGCACATGCAAGCAATTGCCTCTTAAACCCTGGTGTCCAAGAGATCTGCCTGGGCAGTTGAGCTCAGGACAATACTGTGCTTTCACGGTGATTATCAAAATCATTGCTATTCTACCCTCTTGCCAATTGTTACTTTTAAAGGAAAACTTATTTGAAGACTTAAAGTCTTCTCTGGTGTGCTCTCAGTGTCTTATAACCAGAAACAAGTACACATTTCCTTGTCTAGAAAGCTGTATTTCACCTCTCCTCATACAATTTACATACATTGATCACTTCCATATGTCTGGCATAAGGTAAAATAGTTTCTATGCATTGTAATGGGGGTGAACCTACAGTGAAACAAAATTCAGCATTTATCATATTCCTAAATGCTGGTAGAAAAAAAATTTTAAGAGAGTGGCAGTTATGAGAAATGACCTTAAGGGGCTGTTTATGGTCTCAGCTATGGAAATTGTATTAAAAAACTACAAGTTGCATTGCTCAGTCATGTCCTCATTCCCTTTGGTAAGAAGTCAATTAGCAGAATCAGGGGTCTAAACATGTAGCACTGCAGTCACAGTTATGATGTTACATTTGGTTTACACCAGAATAGTTGATCACTGCTTAAAATTTCTAATATACAATAATAATACACATGACACTTGACATTTGTCTCTCTGAAAACATATGAAGTCTTTTGACATCACTAAACAGGACCTTTTCCATTGCTCTCAGTTGGTCTGTTTGCCAACCTCAAGAACTAAACTTAGCTCTCCTAGCACCTGCAAAACTGTAAAGAAAACCATGTAGCACGTGTTCAAGTTAGACACTATAGTTTAACATGTCAAACTACAAACTTGTGCCTGAAGTTCAAAAGTACATCAAAATCACACAAAAACTTGCATTTTCCCTGTATTTCCTAATTAATGGCATGAAAATGGTTAGCTTATTATGGAAAAAAATGCTATTCAAAACAACAATTACATCACATAAGTGGCACGAGGAAGTATAAAAGCAAAGAAAAACATTCCTTGAGATAATTCACTGAAGATAATATTTAAATGCTGCATTTAAGGTATGTGGAATATATGAAACACCAATATTCTTTTCATAGGCCAGGCTGACAAAGGGAACAGGTGCTTTCTTACTTATTTTAGGAATGAGAATGTGAATCTTTGTGAAATGCAAAATTCTACTCATGAATTTATTATAGCAGTTTATCCTCATTATTAGGTCTGAACTAGGGCTGTCAAGCAACAGTTTTCCAGAGAGTGAGTCACAAATGATAGGCAATTATAACTGACTCAATTGATTACTGAATACTTCCCCAAGTGTCTAGGAAAGGTTGCCCTCATCCTGGAGAAGGTGGAGGAACACTTGGGGTACGGACAGACAGAAAAAAAGGATGTGTGCACAAAGAAAGAGAAGGTTTTTTTCCATAATCTCTTGGGAAGGAAACACATACACTTGAAGGAGCCATGGGGTGTTAATCACCAGTGGCTTGGTAAGGTATGCTCAGACCGAGTACAAAGGGATAAATTGTCCCAAGTGAGGTTTCAGTTCTGTCAGATAAACACAAGAAAAAAAAAATTAACACTTTTTATTCCTTCTTAATTTTAAAATATGATTATCAGCCATGCTAAAAAAACCCCTAGCTTAAACTCAGTGAAACAGGCCAGAATCTCATGGGCACTCACACACCATTGGCAGACAATACTGCAAAGACTAAATACAAAGGCTCTTCTCCAGAGCCATCTGTAATCACCTTCACAGTGTATTTAGTGTGAAATAGAGGTGGATACTCCAAAAACACTGTGAAGGGCTCCTGTATAAAACTGTCTGGAATATCCAAATGGAATTAAATTAGATATGCTTTCTGCATAATAGGGATGTGTTTCATGTCACAGGCATACATGGCTGTGAATATTACTATTAAAATCACTTTAAAGTATTTGTAAGGCCTTTCTATGTTGATCAAAAATAAGTTCTGACTGAACTTTGAATACACACATTAATGGGATTATTCTGAGAGTACGATACAGCTCTGAATAAGCATGGCAAGTCTCTGACCTTGAGCAATTCCTCATGAAATCACTTAATACCACTTTACAGGTGAAGGAGCTGACAAAGAGCCAAGGAATTAATAGGATTTCACATTTATGGTACTTTCTTTGATTCTCTTTACAGTACAGACTTCCTGTGTATCATCAGCTGTGGTGCTGGGTTTCTGTTAACATCCAGCCTCCATTTGTAGGCGATGTAGGTGAGATTAACAAAACTTTCCTAATTTATGACTATTGTCCAGTAAAGAGTTGAATTACAATGCAGGTTTAAAGAATGATGAAACACGCAGAATTGTAAAAGGATGCGAGAAAAGGAAGTAGAACATCCAGTAGTTTCCCATTACAGATGAGAAACAAAATCTGAAAAAATAGAAATTTATGTAATTTTCTATCTCAATAATACAGGCTGCAGACAAAAGCAAAGACTTTCAACATATATTATTGTTGTTAATACTTTACTTCATAACATTCCTTTAAAATGAACTATGAAAAACTTCTTTTAAATTTTAACAAATTCCTGAATAGTTTCACTTGAGATGAAATCTAGCTTGCCAATTTGCTGCAAGTCAATTTTTATGGCTAGAGTACAAACAACTAGGGTTACACATTTGGAACAAAAATATAGACTGGGATTTACCATTCTGATAACCCAACAGCCAGTGTCCTGGAAATTCTGCTTTGCTGATGTCTGTGACCTTGCAGAGAAGTCCCAACTGGAGCTTTTCGAAAATGTTATCACACTTTCCTGCACAACTGAATATTCACTTGGTCTTGGTGGGTGGACTCTGAAGCTTCTTGGAAGAGCAGCAATTCAGAATGAAGCAATTTCCTAACTGTGCCATTTGCAGGTACCTCAGGAATACATTTATGTTGTTGTCTACAGGGTCATCAGAGCAAGAAGTTTTGATAGAGCCATTAATCTGTTGTAGTAGAAGTGAATACAGGGAAAAATGCAATCTTGAAGATAAAGTTGTTTTTCCCAGATCCCCAGACATAATTTCTGCTGTCCCTCCTATCCCTCAATGGGAACTGGATTTATCACACAGCCCCAGCAGGATGAAGACCTTGGAAAGGACCTGGTGCAGCGGAGAGGAGATCAAGCTGGCCTACAGGTAATACTGAGTGTTGTTGTTGTACTTCGAGAAAAAGAGCTTCACTAGGAGTCAGAACCATTCCAGGCTCTACATTCATGCAAAAGTAATGAAGTTGCACCGGGAAATCCATGAAAGAAGTAAAAGTAAAATTAACACCCTGAGGTATCATCTTAAGGGACCTCATTCTGTGCCTTGGCCACACGTGGGATCTGTGTCTAGCAGAAGAGAGTTATTGCCATTCCAGCATCAGCTGGAGATGAAAGCTGTACCCTGCACTCTCTGCAGCTCTTTTGGATGCTTGTGAGCTGTATTTATCATGTGATTCCTCTAGAAAAGGCCACCAACCCCTCCCCCTTGAAAGGCAGCTCTAAATCCTTTAAATTATCTCACAGAGCTTTTTTGTGTCCTTTTCTCATACAAGGCTGGAATTTCAAAAGAAGCCAAGAGGGGCCGTCAGAACCAACATGAGCTTTGCTTCATTAGAGTGAGGAGTAAAGGAGAGCTTTTTTTTCCTCCTTCCACAAGTTAGATGAAAGCAAATAACTACTTCATTCCTTAGATTGTTCGCTGCAAGATCCAACTTTGCATGAAAATATTTATAAGAGATGAGAATTTTATTTGACTGCTCACTTCTAAAGTTTCTGCAACATCCAGCTGGAGAGATAAGCAGGCAGCCCAATAAATGTCAAACAACTTTAAAACATTAGAAGAATGGCAAAAACTTCTGACTTTACTGTTTGGCTATCAAACAGCAAAGGATGAAAACTAGATGTGACACAAAGTAGAGTAGCGCTCACACATTTTACAGACTGCTGTAGATATGTCTTGTTCAAGGGGGATCTGTAATCCCCAAAGGGAGAAAAGAATCCCCCAAACTGTAAATCTATTTATAATTTTTAGAAATTAATAAATTAGGTTTCATTCCACTCTCACTATTGAAATAGTTCAGCTGAAAAAGTGTCAAGACACCTGTCCTTTGAGTTGCACATATACACAGGGAATTTTATTTGCAAACTACACACTGTGAAATTGAGACTTGAGTATGCTTTTCTCTTCAAAGTGCAGAAACATTCAGAAGGTAATGGGGCTGGCCAGGGGACAGCTTATTGAAAGCTCTAAATGATTAAGCCATTGAATTAGCAAAGCTCTGGAGCCTCAGACAGTCACTTCCAGCATGTGTCACTGGATTTGGGATGATCTTATTAAGGAAGAGAGACATGGGAAACGTGAGAAGTAAATTAGACAATTATTTAAAAATATGAAGAATGTAGCGGTACTGTTCATTTCTTTCTATACTGCAAGTTTGATGCAAATTTAGAGTCACAGGTGACCTCAAGATCACAGATACTGAGGCCATCCATATGTTTAATCAGCTCAATTTTTACACAACTTTAAATACTCATTTAGGCAGAGGCAGTTTCTTAAATTAGGAAGCTTTGGATCGGAATACAACCTAAGTCCTTCCATAGCAGTTAATTAGTACCTTCTTTCGATACATTCCCAGAAAGAAAGAAACTAAATAAATGAACAAGAAGCTTAATTCCTTTTACAGTCAATGACAAGTGATGAGCACCCTTTAAAGTCTCATTCAGTCTGCCTAACCCAAGATTATCTCTCTGGAGGTACCTCTCCTTCCCCTGACACTGAAAAGAGCCTAATGTGGCCGACTGTGTCAGCCACAAAGAAAGAGAAAGACACCACAGAGGACCTCCTGTGGTGCGAGAGAAAGGTTACAACACTCTCAAGATTTCTGATGCTCTCAACAGCTGTGGCCATCCTTTTCTCTCTTGTATATTCAGGCACTATCCCACTTGGAAAAAATAGGAAAAGTCAAGTAAAAGTACTATCCCCACAGTTATGCTCACTATCCACAGCTGTTACTGGAAGAGAGCAGCTAACTTATATGAAGGCTGCATGTGGGAGGACCGTGAACTTGCAGACATTCCTGAAGGGAGCTTTAATCCTGCAAGGGAAGGAATTCAC
Organism: Corvus cornix cornix; assembly: GCF_000738735.6. NCBI lineage: Eukaryota > Metazoa > Chordata > Aves > Passeriformes > Corvidae > Corvus > Corvus cornix. The sequence continues at coordinate 8,128,296 of NC_047057.1, read as the reverse complement.
TGAATCGCCCACCAACACCAGCACACCACTAGAAACAATTTTTACATGCAACCTTAATTAACAAGAGCACCCTAAAAGGCTACAGAACCTCCATTTAAAAGTTTGACATAGAGCTCCCAGGGTCCACCCCACACATTTGCTTAAAAATAAGCGTGTGGGAGCCTGAAAACAATGTTATCCTTTTTAGCTTTCAAACAACTGGAAAATGTCACAACCATTAACACCACTTCGAAGCATTTGTTTTCCTCTGAGTCACTTAGGCACTGCCTCAGGTGAAGATATGATTTTGCTTCAGATTGAACTGGAGTCAACTCAGGCTCCAGCTGATGAAGAAAATGTTGAAAATACTGGAACAACTTTGTATTGCAGGCGCTTCCATTGTAGTGTTCCAGGTATGCACATGAAGGAGAAGTCTGTGGGCCAGAGGAAGTAAATAAAGAAGATTCTCTAACAGCAGCTGCGGGCATTAAAGGCCATATGCAGAATCAGCGATTAAGCAAACCAAAACCATATTAAAAGGATCACAGTATAGCAATGCATTAAATTAAAACTGAAAAATACTTCCAAGAAAAAAAAGAATGAGTTAAAAATACAAATCATTTTGTGGTTTCTTTTCAGGTGGGAACTCCATGGAAATGATTTCTGTGCATACAGAGTCACATGCAGGAGAGATTATAAAAAATAACCCATTTACATTGTAACATTGTAACAACCTGCCATGACTGGGTTTCTTATTATAATACTGTTTTGCTAAGTGTTATGGAATAAGTATACACCTGAAAAAACCCTAAGCAAATAGATAGGTACTTCAGTCCTGATCAAAAGCTTCAAGCACAGAAGTATATTTTAAGGCAGACTTCACATATCAGAAGATACACTGAGCTCAGTGAAACTATGGATATTTAAATTCCCCACTAGGTCAGAGTTTTAAAGATGCTGTTACAAACAATACAAGTAAGTGCTGCACACACCTTGTCTGCAGCAAAAGAATAGTGTTTCCATGGCTGTCAATACAGCATCTTCCATGAATAATTCAGTCATTTGCAAACCATAGAGTAAAAAAAAATTATAGACAACTCCAGCTTCTCAGAAAAGGGAGGCTCTGTAATTCAGAAACCACTTTTTCCACTGGATTTAAATGGGAAAGTTGGAAATGCAAAACGAGAATGTTGGGCTAGGTTTTCACCCTCCTTGTTCCAATTACACTGCCTGTCTCAGGCCCTAATTAGCTAGCTGAAAATTTCCCTATATAGGCAAGATCTGAGCTTTGGCACTGCCTTCATCAGCTTCTCCCTCCTGTCAGCCTGTGGGCTGTCAGAGCCAGGCAGGGTAGTCCTAGCACCTCCCTGAGAGTTCCCAGGTCTCGGGAAGACCCCAGTCAACCAGTGACAGAAAGACCAACACACAGATCTTCCCTGAAAGACCCATTATTTTGGGGCAAAAAAAAAGTTGAAGTGGCTGTGGCTGCATTTGGTATCTTAACCATCCCACAGCCTCCTACACTGACTGAACTGCGAGGTCCAAGAGTGCTCGAGCCGTGCAGAAATTTTGTCACAAATGGTGGAAGGTTAAGATGCAGATGTCCCTGGTTTACATCCCAAAGTCTTCCTCCTAAGTTAGGGTTGTTCTCTCCCTTTCAGGCATGTCAGAGAGGCTTTTCCCTCAGACAGTACTCCTACAAGATAGTTTAAGCAAAGGTTTTTAAGCTGCTACCTTGAAATTTGAGACAAACTCCAATACTGGTCCCAGCTCAAGAGAAATAGGCTCCCTTGCCAATATTTCTCTCCCCATTTCCTTCTCCCACTTTGTCCTGCTTTCCCAATATTTGCAGAGGTATTGAATTGTGAGTTATAAAGTTTGATGGAAAGGAAAAACCACAATCAAACCCACTGGCAGGTCATCAACTACAACCAGACTGGGTCAACAAACTACAAGCCAGGTATCATATTTACATTAGTGTACATACAGGTAATTCAGTGTGGTGCCATTCCTTCCTCATCACTCCATGTGGGACAGATTGAAACAGACAGAAGTTTTGCCATTGCTTTCACTAGGGCCATGATTTCATCTGGATAAAAATCCATGCTATAAAATTGTAAATCAACTGCACATCAAGGATGGAGTAGTTGTCACTATCACTGCAACTTTAAACAAGACACTTACTTTTAATATGGCTTGAATTGTAGCCAGGGAGTAATAGAGCTAAATCTGTGTGCAATGCTTTTCCACTTACTTTTTCTCAAGTAATATGTATCCAATTGAGCAACAATAACAAAGGAGAACCACACATGTACTCTTGCAAAACATACTTACAGCATTTAGTAATTTTCAATAGACAAATAAGATGTGACAGATGGATTTGAGAAAGTTGGGTTGACAAGATTTACTCATGTGGAGGCAAAAATCAGGGTTGCTTTATGAAAAAAATCTGCAAATCAAGGAATTGCTAATGAACACTTTCTTGGGGCTTATTTGTTTATATTTAAAGGGTACTATAGCTAGCTCCATCTCTGTTTGTGCTGTTACCTCCCCATACAGAGAACAGCAAAAGAAAATACAAAACAATAAACGATACAAGAAATCCATCTGGAGTTAAGGCTATATTTATTGTTTTAAACTTCGCACACTCAACTTGATCACCGTCTTTCTGAGAACTCTGTGCTCAATAGGAGTTTCCTAAACAGAATCTGTGACCTGGTGACACAATATAGAGACTTACAACGAACATCAGAAGTGAAGTCAATGAGATTAGAAAAAAAACAACAAAAAAGCAAGAAGAAAGCCCCCTACACTCTTTAAGGGAAGATTCTTTTACTTTTGATATATCAACAATGACATTTCTCGTTACTCTACAATAAGGACACAAAGTCTTTGAAGGACACAAAAAGAGGAGTTCAGTGGTTGAAGAGCTCAACTGAGCTTTCAGTTTTATGGCTGGTTTTACCACATTTAGGCTATGATCCAGCACTTAGTGACTTCAATGAACTTTGGATCAGGCTTTTAATCATATTAATTCCTTTTGACTGAAATAAGGAGATGAGTAGCATTTGAGTAAAACCTTTCCAACCCATGTACAAAGACAAAAATGCTTGGAAACTTTATAAAGTACAGAGCAAAACCCAGAAGCTACTGGACAGGAGCTTCACCACAGATTTCAGATGGACAAGGATATCCCTACCGCTCTCCTCAAATTTCCTTTCTTTAATATGCCAGCAGAATCAAGGTGATATAAACCAAATAACCAGAACTTTGTTTCACAATAAACAGAAAGAACCTTTTCAGGTCACAGATGTGGCCTTAACATACGCATTTATACACTTTCTCTTCTACTTCCTATCCACACCACGCCCCATAGGATGCTTTTAATCTTCTGCAAGACTGAGCGACAAGAAGTTAAGAGGAAGTAAGAACAGGAGTTCACCAAAACTTCTGTCCAGCAACCAGGGAAATAGCAGAGCTAATACTGGGCCTTTGAAAGCAAGTGACCATAGGAAATCAAGGTTGGCAGGGATTTAACCCTTCATGACATTTCGCTAACTTTTAAAGCAAATGCCTGAGCTTTTTAACCATGTTTGACATCTAATTAGTCGAGACAAACAAGAAGTTAAAATACATCCTTGATTTTCTTTTGAAATAAAGCACCAACACTTAGCTCCAAGGTATCTGTTTAGACAAACAAGCACACGTCTTAAAAGAAAGCACAATGACTGCCACAGAAAAGTGAAGTCACCTGGGTCATTCTTTTCACCCTGCATGTTTGGGGTTTTTTTTTTCCAATATCATAAGTTTATTTTACTCAACCACATCTCTTCATGGAGATGAGGAATGGGTAAGTAACTGGGTAGCTTCTTTTTCTACTTGCAAGCAGTTTAAATAGAGATGAATCACTTGGTATCACATAGTCACATGGCAGTGAAGTATATCCAGAGAGATAAGTATTAGCATGTGAGGTATTCTGTCAGTACCTAAAAGACATATTTTCAATACCCACAGCATTTAAGGATGTTCCTACGCAAGGTGTTAACATTGATCGGTGCGCTGAGTACTGTGCTGGAAGCAAAATTTGTCTGGAAAAGCACCAGCTGACAAGGCTTAGTCTTCTCTGACTAATAATGATATCCCCATACCTGGGGATCAATGTAGCAGCACTCTCCTATTGACCTGGCCAAGCATTTACACCAGTACCTAAGTATGTGAGCAGTCTGATCTGATTTTTAGAGTTACACATGTTTGAAGTCAAATGTGTGTCTCAAAGGCTACAGTGTGAATTCCTGTAAGTCTTCAGACTTCAACTTGCTCTGGATTTAGGCATTTACTGTCTTCACTGCATAGGAAACAGGGTTGCTCACCATTTGAACTCATTTTTGCTCCACAATGATCCACCAAGTATAAAACAGTTTTGATGTTCAGCTCAGTTTCCTGTTTTGATCATATAGAACTGACCATATAGCAAAATTTGATATCTGATATTTTAAAAAATGAAAATGAGGCTCTTTATCCCAGCAAGAGCAGAACTGGAAAACAACCAATCGGCAGAGCAGCGAAACATTTTTTAAAGGGTCTATAGATACAGCACCAGCGAGGTGGGAAAAAAAAACAGAAGAAGAAAAAGAGAAAAGAAAAAAAGAAAACCACCATCAGTCACATTTGGCCACTCTTTGAAATTAGTTTCTGTGCATTTAGCCAATATGAGCAGGGGTAGCAGACTTGAGCCATGGATAAACTTTAAAAGGGTGAAAAAAATAAACAGTAATTAATAAGCCATTAAACCCCTTTACAGGATATTTTTATAGCATTTATGCTTCTATATACTAATCTGAGTTTCAGTACAATTGTAGAAGTTTGGAAGCAATTAAGAGTTTTTTAATGAGTTTTTTGACATGACATGTAGTTACAGTAGAAGCTATCTTTAGACTCCATTATTCAAAATAATCAATTTTGTGTTAAATACAAATGTTTTTTCTCATTAACAGACTCTGAACCCCTTAAACTGTTCTTTTCATTCATATACTTTATAGTTTAAATACACACAAATATGCACATATGAGTTCTTTAAGAAAACCCGGCACATGCATTTATTTCACACAGTGCATCCAAGTTTTGCAGGTGCTTAATTCTTTTTTTCATCTGGAGTGTGAAGATGACGCCTGCTCTGTATCAGAGAGGACTTTCCCCCCTCTCATTTGCAGCATGAGAAAGATGAAAAAAAAGGAAAACGTATTTCTACTGGCAAGAGATGTATTGACACTATGCTGTAAACTGAGATTGACATCTATGACCAGGCAAGCACACACATGTTCTCTTTTTCCCTCTGTAGAAGCAGCGTGTTATTTTTCCTCTCTGTTTTCAGAACTGTAGCTGCTGCTCCTTCTCTCAGCCTTCAATAATCTGAGAATTATGAGGAGGCAGCTCTTCAGAGAGATGTGTATGTACCTAGGTGTATAGCTCTCTGTTTTAGAAAAAAATACTCTACAGCTCTTACATTTTAAACTTCTTTCCCAGTTGTACATTCCTCAGATTTGATGAATTCTTCTGAAAACGTACTTAGAGTGGAACTATGCTGATAAAGAGAAGAGCCTGTCTACTTCACCCTTCTCCTTTAATACCGGCACTATTATACAAAAGTTAATTACTGACAACTGCAGTGTGAGTGGCATTACACAATTTCAAACGTAAATGTAATCTCACAGCTCTCTTTCTTCAGTTACACCTTCCCTGTGATCTCTAATGACACACATCAGAGTACACCGAAAACAACCGTGGTTCAAATAAATCGCACTGCATTAAACATCCATAGGCAGCATTTTCTGGTGCCTAGCAGTCCTCTCCTCCTTTTCTGGACTGATCTGTTCCTTTCAGTTTATAGTTTCTTGGCAAACCCACCATCTACTGCTTATGTTAGGCATCTGATTGTCAGATTTGTACAAACTGAATATTCATGACTTGAAAATTAACCACTTCATGCCTAAAATATAAAATTAAAAAATATATAAATCTTCATCTATTCTATGACGTTTAAAGCAGATCTGGGATGGTGGCTGCACTGCATGCCCAGCATGGGGGAGATGAGCTGGGTGGCCAAACGCAACTCATCGTTTTGAAGAGTAAAGTCCGGTGAAATAGCACAAGACTGAAAAACGCTCTAACAGGGATCAGCACGATCCGGAGTCCTCGTCTGCAACCGCAACTAACTCTTCTTTGTCTAGGTTTAAACTGCCTGGTACCGACCGCAGCACGGAGAGGCTTTTTAAGTAAATGTTTTCAGAAATTTCTCCTAATGTCAATTTCCCCTTTGGAAGATAAGGAAAAGCAGCGAGGAAGGTGAGGAGGGAGGCAGTGACGGAGCAAGGAGGAGAGAGGTTCGTAGGAAAACCGAGAATAAGAGAGAACAACAGACTTACCTTTATACGATAATTTGAGCCTTGGCACATTATTCTTCACATGCTGGCAGTTGACTCTTCCTGCTAGTAATACTCCCAAGGAAAGCAAGGCAATCCCCCTGAGCCAGCCCATGCTGCAGCAGCCACTGTAGGGTCCCCGCCAGCCGCAGCCGTGGCGCTCCCCGTCCTGCCGGGCGCCGCCGGGGAACTTCAGGCAACCTGGGGAGCGGAGGTAACAGGTGATGGGGGTGGGCTCCGCTCCGCGCCCGCCGCGCCCCGACGCCGCCGCTGCCGTCCCGGCCCCCGCTCGCCGCCGCCGCCGCCGCCGCCGGGGCAACTTCAAGCCCCTCTCACGCACACGCCGCGGGCCGGAAAGGGAGGCAGCCCCCGGGCGCGAGCGGCGTGCGGCGGGGGGGCGGCATGGTGCGGGCGGCGCGGCGGCGCGGGCCGGGGGCAGGGGCCGGGGGCCGGGGCCGGGCCGGGCCGGGGCGGGCCCCGCTCCGCTCCCCGCGCGGCGGGCGGGTCCCGGCGGCGGGGCGGCCCCGCGCTCCCCGCGCTCCCCGCGCACCGCCCGGCGCGGGGACACCAGCGCTGCCCGCGCTCCCGGAGCGCCTGACAATGGGAGCGCCGCAGGGGCGACCCCCCCCCACGCCCCCCCTTCCCCGGCTGTCACAGCACATGCAAGGAGCTAGGAAAAAAATAAAAAAGAAAAAAGAGGAGGAAAAGAAAAAAAAAAAAAAAAAAAACCAACCCACATCGCGGCAGAGATGAGAGAACAGAAACCTCCGCCGCGCTTGGGGAGGGCACGGAGCTAAACATTTCACCAGCTGTTTCATGTCATTGCCCAGGTTGTTGGGTTTGGTTTTGCTTGGTTTGGGTTTGTTGCGTTTTGTTTGGTTGGTTGTTCGGTTTGGTTTTTTAAAATCATTTTACAGTTCTAATCAAAAGATGCACGTCCCACGTTAAAAACAACAACGGCACAACACAGCCCACGACGTTGCTACCCACATAAATAACAGCTCCTGCCCATCGCGTAATCCTCTTCGGGTTGTTCCCAGTTAAAAACAAGTAACAAAGTCTCCCATCAGCATAACTTTACCGCTGAAGCTTTTAAAGCCTTGTTAGGGAAGGTTGCTCTAACCCTCCCTCCTTCCCCACCTCCTGCACTACTCCAATTCAAGCAAAGAAATTCCTAGTAAAGCCCACTTCAACAATCAGTTCAAGACATGGACAGGTCTAGAGGGGCTCATAAATTACACAGGAGTATTCTCTGAAGTGTTCTTGTAAGTTGAAAATGTTCCAAACCTTCCGATTTCTAGGACTGTGTGATTATTGTAATATATTTTTGTGCAATGAAACTAGATAAAGATTTTTTTGTTTGTTTGTTTGGACAAAAGGACACACAGAATTCCCAGAGGTCTTTAAGGAGGTGTAAATACAAACATATAAGCAAACATAAGCTCTCCCCTCCCAAATATCTGAACAAACCCCTTCTAGTGAGTGACGGTTTATTAAAATTTCCATGCTGTGCTGAATATCAATGTAATGTGTATTTTGGAATGTAATGTCTTACCCAGATATGTACCCTGTGCTACATTCCTGATGCAGTATTGACAGAAACGCTGGCAATCAGCCTTTGTAAAACATTGGCATCATCAAAGAAGTGTGATGATCCCTCTGTATTTCATTCTATGTTTTTCCAGAGCATGTGAGTACTTTATGCTGACTACTGGTACTATGGCATTTCAGTGAGAGTCTCTTCCTTCATTTTACCACTATTTACTGTGGTTTAAAAACCAATTATCTAGCCCCACTGATGATGACCACACTACACACTGGATTACACAAACACAGCATCTCTCTTCTGTGTTCAGACCTAGATACTAAACCAGCATTTAGGAAATAGTTTTAAATTTAAAAGTGAAGTTCACAGTTGAAAAAGCGGGTGTCAGTATGGTTCTAATTAAAATGTAAAGACTTGTGCAGAACAAGGCTTGGTGCTATGGTAAAACAAGGGCTAAAATTCTGTCATTGCTGCTTCCATTGCTTAATATTCACACACCAGTGGAAAAGAAGGGGCTTTTTCCCTCTCCTTTTTAACAAATTCTTCTGCTTCCTGAGCTTAATTCATTAATCCCATGGCATTGTATCTGGCAGATTCAGCAATTCTATTGATCAGAAGCATTGTTTAGAAAAGAAAATAAAAAAATAATGTTGATTTTGGTCATTCCCACACTTGTTATCCTGAGCATTTTCATGCTTCAGGCAGTGGATTAGAGCTCCAAAATGACAAGAGATGCCTGTCTGTTTTCCATGGATTACTTGTTACAGACATTCACTCTGCAAAGGAATTCATGTCACTTTGAGATTATTTGGAGAATTGGCCTAATGAATTATCCTTTTGTATTGAGCAAACAATTAGAAACAAAACACAAAAGATGCACCATATTCGGGACTTTATAAAGCACATCATTTTACAATGATGTTGTTACACTCAATTTACTTCTAGTTGCATAAAGAAGGCACAGCTACTTCTTTTTTTTCTCATGAGGAGAAGATAGTACAAAGCTAAAAACCTGTCTTTCTCATGTAGAATGAACATATAACACTCCAGACTATTTTACATCAATCATATAAACAAACCACATTCCCAGTCAATATATATTTTCCCCAGAAAATGTATGTATTAGATACAATGAATACTAACTTATCCAAGATTGCATCTGAGAGATAAAATACAGCATTATTTAAGGGGAGATGAGATACTTTTTGCATCCTTCATGTGAGAGACCACTCACTTTTTGCCTTCCTCTGTGGGATACAGCAGTCTAAAGACACAGAGAAGGGTAAAACCTGATCCTTCTGCTATTTAGCTCTAAGTAGTGCTAATCAGCTAGTCAGGAGAGCATATGCTACACCCCCTTATAAGGAGAGGGGCAATGGCAGCACTTCAGTGGTGCTTGAAGAGGCTTTATATCTCAAAGGCACCCATTGCCATATGGTGCTTCTGCCAAGGCGAAACTGGGCTTTGCTTGGAAGGAATGATTTGGCCAAGACTCTTACAGCCAGTGCCAGAAATGTCAACTCTGGGAATTTAGGGTGGGCAACAACTCACTTTCAAATAACAATCTATTCACCTTTTTTCTTTGGTCTTTTGAAAGAGATCTAGCTTCTGAATTTAGAGAGAGGCAAAAAAGTAAAATACAAACTTTCTCAGTTCTTAAGATAATACCCTTATCCCCGGAAGAAATGAAGACCACAGTTATTAGCTTAATGAATTATTCCATTATTGGAAGCAAGTTCAAAAAGAATAACAGTTCTTCTGCATCTTTTCCCATATTTGTTGCAGATTTTATTTTTATTTTCTGTAATGGTATTTATAAGACATTCTATATAGTGTTTTATGTTTCAAGCCCCAGATAGGCCCTTGTGGGCTCTGTTTAACATTTCTGCTCTCGTGCTGTGTTGTATTATGATTTGGAGTTTTTTTATGCCACCTTCCAATATGTGCAGCAACTTCACATTGATAGATCCCACAAAAAGTTATATTTGGATGGTTCTGGGCTTTCACTGTTGACCATCCATGCAGAATTACTCTAACAATCACTTACAAGTTGGCATAATTTGGTACTTCTCATTACTCAGAAATAGTATTACTTGACTCATGATTTGTTCAAACCTTGCTGCTTGCTGTGATTTTTATGCTTAGAAACTCTTGAAAGCTTAACTGCTGTAAGAAAGTCGTTAGTGTGCTTTAGAAACGGACTTCTGTTTTCAAGATTGTTTCCTGTGTTTTGGATGAGTCATTACTTGTTAATATGGATGTGATCAGGTCTTTCTCAGAACTATGCAGGAATTACCAGAATCCAGTTTTGACACTTGGTAGTAATCCAGTAATCTTTGAGGCAAAGATTTCTTAAGTGTGCAATTTCTGACTAAAATCAGAGAAAAAAACCCAAAACTTCTCATTCTGCATCCTATTGCTAAAAACCTTCTTAGCGCACTCATGCAGGAAATGTGAAAACTTAACTAAGATACACTCCCTGCTATTCTTGTCTATAGCAGGCGAATTGCTTGATAAGCAGAATATTTGCAATTCTGCAAAGGGTCCCTTTGAAATTTGTGAGTTGTATATATAATGATACTTTGAAAATGTTTTCAAATAACTGGATCATTATTGGTCCAAAAGGAGGCTTAGTCTAGAAAACAATTTTAAGTGCGTTTTTCATGGGATGTGTGAGAGACCCAGAATGCAGTGTCATAACCCAGTGACTTCAGAAGCAAAATCCCTTGTAAGAATATCCAGACATCATCTACCACATTTTACTCTTATGTCACAGGTTGCCACTCTCTCGTGTGGGAGGCTACAAACTTATTGTGGGAACATACTAGAAACATGATGAACAAGAATGTTTAAAAATAATCTTTTTGGCATATGAAGGGGGTTGTTTTTCACACAGTTGCAGTGCATGCACCTGCTAGTGGAGTAAAAAGAATCATCAAGTGGCGTTGGGGAAAAGCAACAATGCAGGGGATCTTCAAATGTTGGCCTCTCTCCTGAAGGCAACATGTCATGAAGCTCTACCTCTGAGGTTCAAGTCCTTTGCCTATATAAGACAGGAGTCTAAACCTGGAATCTATTTGACATAAAGCTTATTGCTGACACAGTTGTTCTCTTTTTCTCAAGGAAGAGAAAGAACGAAAAGAAGGAAACCTATAAAAGGCCTATACAGTGAAGAAAAATGCTTCTGATAGCCAGACCTGCTGAACTGGATATCAGCTATTATTTTTACAGTGTTGATGATTATCACATTAGCTCAAGAGGTTATAAGTATCTCTTTCCACCTGTTTTTTAGGGGATTTAAAATTCTGTTTAGTGGCACTTTTTGATTTCTGAAGCAATCGCAGAGCAAATTTATTTAAAAATGCATCAGCAAAAAGACATATGCAGGTGTAGAGTTTAAAATTTTGTCAAACTGCAGTTGCCAAATCACAGGCTTACATTTTTATCTGGAAATATTCTTGCTTTTGGAAGTCTAGACATGTCTTTTCCCAGCACTCCCTTGGGCTTTGCTGCATTTGGTAGCCTTATTCAAATCTCCTCCATCTACATAAATCCGCACCATTTCTTATTATTGAATGTGATTGGGTTGCTAACCAGGCTAGTCAGTATCTGTGTCCTCTCAATAACACTGCATCTTACCATCTTGTCACAATCAACTTTTCCTTCATTTCTCGGGACTAATGAGACTGTACTCTATGTGATGCTAGTACTTTTGGCAGCATAATGGGATCTGTATCAGTATGATGTGTTTTATTCACAATGCTTTCAGGTCTATTAAACACCTCATCAAACTCTTCAAAAATTTTCTTTGCATCCTGTTCTGTAGACAGGTTACATGCCTGTCTGAACAGCAAAATTTTCAGATTGCTCTTCAAACCTAAACAAATCTTTTCTATTCCCTTGGCCTCGGCTGCCTGATGTTCATCTCAGACACAGATGTACAGCACCTGTGATATCCAGAGCCTTGGTAGGAAACCCACCTTAACAGCTCAGTACCAGGCATGTGACTTTAATAAGAGTTACAAAAAATTTATTTTCCCCAATCCCTGGTATGGGTCAGTAGCTTCTGTTTTCAATGGATTAACTCCAGGATACTGATGCAAATTGCACAAAACTTCCAAGTCTTTTAACTTCCAAGCACAGAGACTTCTGTCCCTCTAATTGCTCCTGTTTATTGGCTGTTGGGCCTTCATTGAGGAAATACTGGACATATGGTTTTTTTACAGGAGATGCGGGAAATGCAAAGAAATATTTGATGTTCTAATTCTTCAGAAAAAAGCCAATTTAAGAAAAATCAAGGGAAAGGGAAAAGGGAAAGGCAAAACCAAAGAAACAGCAACTATGAAACTTTTGGCTCCTTAAATCCTATTCTGGGCCTGATGTATTGAACTTTGTTGAGGGAAGTCTAATCAAGCCAGAAGGTCTCCTCCCAAATGACCAGCTGCAGAATCACTTGCTCCTCTATCCTGACAGATTTAATGCTTGGTGGATCTCTGAAAAGACAGATAATAAACCAGTTCTGTCCTCTTCTCCACTATTGGCTGTGGAGACAACTTGCAAGGTGTATTACACACAAATGAATTACACATTCAGCTATTTTGGCCTTCAAATCCAATTTTGGCTTTTATCACCCACTTCTTTTCTGAATTGGAACAACTGATGATACATAAAATATTTTCCTCCAAAAAACCCAACAAACCTCTATGATCAGAAAAATAAGACATGGATCAGGTCAGGATTTTCTGCTTGTCTTTGAAAGTCCTCTGATGTTCTGATTTGCATCTTTAGACCCCTGTATACCTTCCAATGTCTGATCCTAAGGGACTTCCCCAAGGCCACACACTAAGACATTAACGTGGCGGGAAATTGATCCCGCATTTCTCACGTACTGTGCCAACAGCCACATCCTTACCTCTTCATTTGTCATAGTATGCAAGTCATTCCTGTCAACCCTAAAAGTCCCTCCTTATCACTCCGTATACAGAAAACCCCCAGTTCTATTGTATCTGGGATTCATCATGGCCAACCTTTTGGCCCTATGTAATTTTGCTTAGTAACATTTAGTGCCTACTGTCAAAGGCTTGAAAGACACAACGCTATCTTTTGTGCCGCCCATTCATCACAGGCTTTTAAATAGTCCAGGTGAATTGCAGCAAACCACACACTGAAAGCGTGTGCAGCATCTGCTATGATCATCGTTCTTTTCTGGACCTTTCTTCTATTTTTTTTTTTTTCTTCTTGTGCTGAGTGGGTCATTATTATATGACAAAGATTTAAAACCAACAGAAACAAAACCACTGACTGTCATCTTCATGCATATTCCCTATTTGACTTTCTAGACTGAAAAACTTTTTAATGAGGATGCTTTTTTTTTCACAGACAAACTGCAAGTCAGATTCTGTTGAACAGTGTGTGTGGGTGCAAATTATCTTTGGAAGATCAAACAATATCACACAAACACAGGGGCTAAAGAGTCAGTTTATGGCTTCTGATGCCAAAACTGATAGATATTTAATCACTGCTCAGATAGCCTGTGGAAACTGGGAATGGTAAGTAAACTGTGATAGCTTAGGAGAATTTGGTTGAACTTTCAATAATTTGACCTCTGGGAATGCTTTTAGAGTCAGCAATGTGTACAAGTGTGTGCTAGAAGAGGAGAGAGGGGAATTCAAAGAAAAACAAGGTCTAAGAAACCATTAACTAACTCTCTCTTTCCCTCTCAGAATCCCCAGTGAATAGAGGTATCAGCAGGGGAGGGGAACTTTATTCCTTCTCCTGTTTGCATTTGTAACTATTTCAGAAAATCTTTACACTGCATTATTTTCCTGATCTGTCATACACTCATTATTTATCTGATATCTTACATAACATAGCTTTTTTGACATCAGACTTCGTGATATTTTAGACAGGTAAATATAGACATTGGAAAGAAAGGTTTTCTTCTCTCTCCTGAAGTGTTGAAATCCAAAACAAAATTAGGATGGAGCTGAACAAGTCAGTCACATAATCTTGTTTGTGGAAATCCAAACGTATCTTGGACACATGCACACACATATGCAATTAGAGCAATTTTTTAGGAAAGTAACTGAAAACACAGCTTGGTTTCTGTTTCTTGGGCATTCTAGAAATACTTAGCTACTTTGACAATTGCATGTGCATAGAGAGAATAACTACAAAGAGCATCAGGTAATAAAACAAACATCCCTGACTCTACAGTGAGGATTTTTCCACCAGTACTTGGTCTTGGGGAAAATGCAGTCAAACACAAGTCTGAACAGTTTCAGTCTCCCTTCCCTTTTTTCTCTCCAGGCAGGATATGAAGCTGCAGTTTCAGTGCTCAGAACTCCCTGGAGCATCTCACCCACTGACTGGGAACTAACAGCAGTGGTAGAGGTGGTAAAAGTGGCAAAGGAAAGGGAACATATGGCCAGATGTAGGGAAGAGTGCTGCACCAAGTCAGCCTGACACCTTGTTGGAGATCACATGATAATGGAGATCTGCTGACACTGTGTAACATCGTTTTGCTCTCTCAGAGCCTGCCCTGTTCTCTGTAACTGAGGAGAAGGAAAGACAAAGATGCTGTTACTGCCAGTAAGTATTTCCCACAACAATGGAAATTCTTGATTCTGGACCAGAATTAGCTACTTAGTGACACCTTAGGGACTTGTGATCAGACTAGGAAGGAAAAAAATTATATTCTAATAAGCCAGCTTTTCTGTGCATGCAAAGTAGTTTAACTAAAAGATATACCAAAGTAGTCATGGAAAAAGGCTGGACTCATATAGGCACACTATGTATCTATATATATATACACATAAAGACAATACATGTTCCATATTGATAGTATAACATAAAATTAGCATAATTAGCCATTTTCATTTCCCCTGGCTTTTACAGTGTCTCACAGATTAATCCCTCAGGTTTTCTTTTTTGCTGTTTTTTTTTTTCTTTCTGTTTAAATCTTACAGCATCATGTACTAGTTTCATGAATCTCTCAGCCAAATTCTTGAATACCTTAATTATTTCTTCAAGTTTACCTATCAAGTTTTTAAGCTATAAATGTGTCTGTGAAGGTTGCTTTTTGCTTTTCTTCTTTTTCTTTTAATGTTTGTCTCTACCTTCAAGTGAAACAGAACAAAAATATGTCCATAAAGACAAAAATTCCATTGTTTATACTGATCAGCACAGTCTAGGCAGTGAGTGGGAAAAAAATCGAGACATCTGTTGAATACAAATGAAGGCAGCAGGTTGGGGTGTGAGGTGTGTGAGTTCTTGTGTTCTGAAGCTACTTGTCATCTGCTTTTAGTGACTGAAACCTCACTCTGCTCCTCTCCCCCCTCCACCACAGGACAAAGCTAAGGAAAACACTGTCACTCCAGGAAGGTTACTTTACATGAAATTGCAGAATGTGATGCATGCAAAAACTCAGTCTTTACCCATTTGCAGCAGTGTTCCATGTCAGACTTAAGTTTGCCAATGACAATTTTGTTCTAAAAACACACTTTTAGCTGCTGATAAAGAGCCTTGGAACTACTTATGTAATGTTGCTAACAGAGAACAGTGTGCCTAAGCCTAGAATTAGTGTCCTTAAAGGTTTTATTGTGGTGGCAGACCCAACTGTTAGGAGAGCTGCCTTGTGCCCAAAAGGTCTATTTTGTGCTTCAGCCACAGGGGCTTTCACAATAAATTGTGAAAATTGGAAGGACAAGAGGAAAAAAACAGGACGCCATACTTCAAACAAATCTTGCTTCCCATTTTTCTTCCAAAGTGTTGAACGATACATGACATCATATGATGTTTGGTAATTCTCCCTTCTCTATTTTGAAGGGAATAAATGGGTTCTATTTCTGAGAAGATGTATTCAAGCCAAATTTTACTGTCAGTTACCCTGATGTCAGTCCCTAGCAAAAACAATTCAAATGCAATTCCTCTGGATTCACACTGATGTAATGGAGAGCAGAATGTGGTGCTTGAAAAAGCAGCTGTCACCTTATGGAAAACTTATGAAATATCTTATTTGGAAACAAGTGCTCTTCTGTGCAGTTTATTTCCCCGTACTTCTTTTCTTCTGGTCATTTTTTCTGAAGACAATGTTTTAAAACAGAATCACTGTTGTTTCCTAAGAATTTATCTGCTTCTGCACTTATTCCCCACCTGACATCATAATCCTCTGGTTGTGATATAATAATCACTTTTACAATGACCAATTGTGATTCTACAAGCTGGGCTTAAAATCTGATCCAAAAAATGCCTTTTACTCTGATATCTTACATAACGTCATATCAAATTTTGTCTCAAGAGATAATAATTTCAACCAAGTGACATCAATTAAGTTTTCATACAAGGGAGTGGTACACTTGGCATAACCCCCTAGAGATAAAGTCCTCCAGGCTTTACAGTTTTATGATTTGACCTTTAAAAATATTTCTACTTTCTGCCCAATGCTTGGTGATACAAGTCTAATGATTCTGCTGAAGAAGAAAGCATTACATATACAGTTCAGTCCAGTCTCCCACAGGAGTTAAATGTTGCAACAAACAGAAGCTTAAGGAAAGGAAAATCAAATGCAAATGTATTTCTCATGAATTGTTCAATGAATCTCAGATACCATAGTGATTTATGTGAATAACTTGAAAAGCAACATCCTTCTTGACAAGCGCTGAGTGAGTACCCTTCTAAAGTTTGCAGTCTTATGTTTGAGGATACAGTTTCATCCAGTATTTTTGCTCTGAAATTCAGTGGTTTCTCTGTTCATCCTACCATCTTTGGCAGCTTTAACCGGAGTTATTCATGGGTTTCAAATTATGCACATGCTTTGCTGGATCTGCGCCCATGTGTGTTGAAATTTTGTAAAGAGTAGGACAGACAGCACAATCCAGAATCAGGGAGAGCCAAGTTTTGTTCTCTAGCACACTTGAAACTTTAAGGAAGGACCTCCGGGAAAAATAGGTGTCTAGGGAAGCAGGTTATCAGATGCTGCATAAACTAAATCTTACCTTTTTGACAGCTGATTGCACTTGAAAATTGAAGACTGTGCTTAAAATTAAGCCTGCTGACTAACTCAGCAGGATGCAGGACTGAGATTTCTTGAGTCTCGAAGTTTCATGTTTAAGTACACTATTATACTGAGATTTGAACTGTAAATTATTTTTAAGAAATATTAAACTCTGGTTTGTTTAAATGACTGGATTTCAATGTTTTCTTCTATAACAGATATTTCTAAGGAAATTACTTCCTTAATTAAAATATTCTGCTTTTTATAAGACATTAAACATACAAATGAACACATGAAAGAAGTAAACTAATATTTTGTTAATAGTCTCTACTGCAATTGTTCTTTTAAAGTAATTATTTCTCATTAAAGATCTCAGAAGTTTCCACCCTTCCACAAATTTTATCTTGCAAAGTCCAGAGAACTCTGGCTTGTGAAGAAATTATTTTCTTCTTGGTAAAATGATGGAGTGCCCAGCTATAGAACTGTAAATTTTTCTGTGCTATCATCTTCATGAAAGCCATGTGCACACAAGATGAGTCTTGTACACCGGAAGATGGATCTCTGATGACATGAATTAGTACATAGCATGTGTTGCTTTGGAAAACTTTGTTTCATATTGAACACTGGTTAGTGATACTCTCCAGTAATATCACATTACGAAACTGATTATAAAAATACCACAACCACATTATGGATAAAGTTATTATCCATCCTGTATGCCACACCAATGCCTTACCATGCAAATCCATCCTAGATTTATTGACCGCAAATTATTGTATATGTGAAATAAATGAGTTGGAGAAAGAAGCATATCTTTATGGCTTTCAGCACATCTCCAGTGGAATCAGCATGAAAAACGCAAAAGCTATTTCACTAATCTCTTCCAACATTTTTTATCTGAAACAACCACTGCCTCAAAAGCCATATTTCTTCACTGATCATGTTTTCAAGACTCCTGAAACAAAGGTTTCAAAGTATAGTTTAGGGTAGAGATTAAGTTATTTGCTTGTTTGTATGTTTCCTCTTTTTTTAAACATATTGTATAGTTCAATTACTGGAAAGGCAAAGTTTGAGATGGTTACTGATGCTATTGCATGAAATTGATCTGGGCTCCAGCCAAACTCTAGTCTCATTCTCGTTAAGGCGGAGACATTCAGATGAAAATTAAGATCCTTCTAATGAAATACACTGGAGAATTAAGTTACAAGTGGCAGGACACATTACCTTATTTATCTAGTTGTGCTTGCGTGATTTGCTATACCAGCCATTATGACAAATGTTCCTTACGCAATCTATTTTCAAGACTATTTCCATTAAAAGTAACATGATTGAGTACACTGCTTTGCTCATAGTTGAGATATGCTCCAATGTTTATATCAAACCAATTAAACTGTGTTGTTTTAAAGCAATAAAAATGGTTCTGTAATTGCCACATGTTCTTCTCTGCCATTTTCAAGTCTGGAGGCTAGGAAATAGTTTGCAAGTTTCTGTGCACGCTATTTCTTCCCTCACGCATTTGACCTCAATTTTATCTTGCACTGATTTGTGTTATAAAACATTCTAGATATTTTGTGTGTGTGTGATGGTAGTCCTTATTTATCTTTTCCTAACATTTGGAATAAAGATACCGAAAGTGATACTATTATTGTTACTGCTATTGTTATTTCAAGCATTTTTCTTGCTTAACGTTATCAGGGTTGTACCCACCATGTTACAGGTAAAAATCCCTGAGCAGCTACATTAAAACAATGTAGTTGCTCACAGTCACATCATTGATGTATGATACTCTTGCTAGCAGTTGAGAAATGTGTTACATAGGTCCCTTTGACACATCTGCTCTTGTGCAGTGTGTGCCATCATGTTCAAAAGCATGTATTAATTCTGAGTGCCTCCATCTGAACCAAATTAAAAGATCCTGAGTTTGAAATAACGGGTGTCCTAAGAACTGTTTTTCATAGAATGTTACATTTGGAGATAAATAAACTTAGATACCATTTCTGGAAACCTCTTGGAAAGCCTTAATTGTGGGTTTAAATTTTGAGAATTAAGCTATTTAAAATTCTGTCCTGTGGCGTCTCTGTATGCAAGCAGACAAATAAGGAGGGTCTTCTTTTCAATACCTGAAATTACAAGGAACATATTTCTCTATGGACTTTTGATACCTTCTGTGGAAACCTTTCCTTTGCATTCATAAGTTTCCTTGTGTGGGGTTTGTGAGACCCCACCTGGAGTGCTGCATCCAGCTCTGGGGTCCTCAGCACAAGAAGGACACAGACTTGTTGGAACAGGTTCAGGGGAAGGCCATAAAGATGATTAGGGTGATGGAGCACCTCTGCTATGAGGAAAGGCTGAGAGAGTTGGGATTGTTCAGTTTGGAAAAGTGAAGGCTCCAGGGAGACCTTATTGCAGCTTTCTGATACCTAAAGGGGCTACAAGGGAACTGGAGAGGGACTTTTTACAAGGGCATGTGGTGATAGGACAAGGGGGAATGGCTTTAAACTGAAAGAGAGCAGATTTAGGTTGGATATTAGAAGGAAATTCTTTACAATGACAGTGATCAGGCACTGGAACATGTTGCCCACAGAAGTTTCAGATCCCTGAAGGTGTTCAAGGTAAGGTTGGATAGTGTTTTGAGCAATCTGGTGGAAGGTGTCCCTGCCCACAGCAGGTGCATTGGAACTAGATGATCTTTTAGGTCCCTCCCAACCCAAACCATTCTATAATTCTATAATTCATGCAAGCTAGAGAACCAAAGGCCTATTCAAAGCTAATTTGAGGTTAAAACAAGACATGGAAAGATTTAGGGCATGGAGTTATCTTCAAGGCCATCAGGAGTAGTTTTTCACCCTAAGTAGGGTGTAGCAAGCTCCTTTGATCATCAAGCTTTAATGGGACTAACATTACCTGCCTAGGAACAGCTCTGGGTGTATGGAAACAGCCTGGGGAGCAGAACAGGTAGCTTAGTACATGGATAGTTATATATAGGGGATTCTTCTGCCATATGGAACTTCTTAAGGCTACTCAGCAGGTTGCATGTTTTGGGGCTTAGGCTGTAGGGCTGAGGTACAGTCCTGTGAGTTGTTAGGCATCATCTGACTATGTGAACAGAGCCTGTGCTTAGTTCACAGTAAAAATGTGTGAGCTCATACTTCTGCCACCAATGCAAAAAGCACCTCTGGGTCTACTTCTTTTGCCTCCACTGTGCAGTAACTATTCACTGCTGAAGTCTTACTCTTGTCAATACAAAACAGTGCAGAAGCAATTTACCCTTCACTGAGGATTCTAGTTGGAAATCTCATCAGAAGCAGAAGGGAAGATGATGCAGGAAGGACTTGATAAAAATCCCCAAAACCTTGCTTTCTAAGTTCAGAGACCATGTGATGGGAAAAGAAATTAAAGCTCTTTTTGGAGAATGTTACGGTTCATAATGGTATTGAGCTGATACTTGTACTATATCCCATACATTCTCTAAGAGAAAAAAGTCTGACAGAGCCAGATGATGGGAGAAACAGAGAAGAAGAAATGAGATGCTATAAAGTCAAACCAATGTGAATATTCTATACATTGATCCATCTGGTGTGTCTGAGAACTCTCAAGTTGATGGAGGAAAGCACAATGTCAGGACACATACCTGCAAAGGAGAGGGCTGCTGCTGGTACTGTGCTTTGTATACACCTAGAGAGTGAGGAGGAAAAAGAGAAAAAAAAGGGCATACATTTTTACTGGCTGCCATATTATTTTGCAAAAAACCTATATTCGTGGGCCATACTGGACTGCAAACTCTGCTTCTGTCCCTGTTAAGAGCCTAGCTTTCGCCAGTGAAGACCTGACAGCAGATATCTACAATCATACAACAGTAAAAGGAAGGCTTTGAACTCATTTGCTTGCATGAGATAAATAACTTTAGGAGACATAGTTAATGGCATACTTATCTTGTGCACAAGTGGAAGAGTTGGCTGTGATCCACTTCCGACTTTGAATTTTTATTACCACAGTTAGTATCAGATAAAAGCTGAAAAGCTGATTTCAGGAACCAAGAAAATTGTGTTAGAGAGAAAAGGAGGGTTCTGCCTCCTTCACAGTAGTTGGGAGTTAGTAGACATGCTGCAATTTAATTTCAGCAATTTATGTTGGGACACCTCTCATTCCAGAAGGGAGCCTTTGTTATACACATGTAAAGCAGAATATCAGCAGTGTCTGGAACAGGACAGGTTAATGTACTGATAAAGAGGTAACACAAACTTCAACTCAGAGCAGCCAAAAGTATGGGTTACAGATCATCAGTCAGCTAAGGAGTCTGGCCAAGGCAGATGGAGTTTATAATTTAAATTATTTTCTTCTGCTTTTTCTGTGACAACAATTCATGCTACAAGAAAAATCTGTACAACACTGATTGTCAAAGGAGAAAAAAATCTGCACAAGCC
This sequence comes from Corvus cornix cornix, assembly GCF_000738735.6. Classification (NCBI taxonomy): domain Eukaryota; kingdom Metazoa; phylum Chordata; class Aves; order Passeriformes; family Corvidae; genus Corvus; species Corvus cornix. The sequence continues at coordinate 8,106,933 of NC_047057.1, read as the reverse complement.
TAAACACTGTCTTATGCTGTATTAGCAGAAGGTGATGTATCCACAACACACTTGGTGAACAGGACAAGATTTAGTGTATACACTGCTGTCTACATCTCTGCTGCTTCTTACGACATATTTAAAAGGATGTTATTCTTCGGTGAGTAATAAATTCCCTTTCAAAAACTACCCTAGATTTGTTTTTAGGAAGAACACTTCACACACTCCATTTCACGTATTATTCAAAAGGAAAAATGTTTCCCCAATGTCTCTGGGACATGAAGAGTCAGTTCAGGAGAAAGAAAATCATATCTAGATTCTCTTTTCCTACTGTTACCATAGCTTCTCTGTTTCTGCTCTGTGTTTCTACTGACCAGAGGTGAACAGCCTTCAGGTCTGGGGAGGTAGATGGTTAAAAAAATCAACAATAAAGAACTATCTCTGTCTTCTACTAACACGCTTTGGAACCTGGGCTGTTTCACAACAAATAAAGTTCTTTAAGTAGTAAAAAGAATTAGTCACTATTTTTTTAGGAGTTTTGTATGAATTTCTGTCTTTAGTTACCTGTGTTTAGAATGCATATGATATAGTCTCTGTAACATCTTTTTAGCAGCAGAGCAAAAAGCTGTGTGAACTGTTTGCTGATTCTATGGAAATGTAGCAAGAAGGAATACTACTGTCGGGTGGCATTTCTATGTATCACCTTAATGCAATGAATAATAGTAATTAATAATGTATATCAGGGAAATCTGATTGCTTGAGTAAAAGTTGTCTTACAGTTTTACTTTGAAAAAACAGATGGATACTCTGTTCATTTGTGTGTGGAGATGGCTCTGAGATATGGATATAAAATATAGCAGAATTAGAAGGTTGATCCTATTTATGCTCAGGAGAAGTAATGCACCTGCCATGTGCAAGAGCAGTAACCTTAACAGGAAACCGTGATACCTGAAAAGGAGACTAAAAACATCAGAAAAAAAATCAAAGTTGTGATAAATAGTGTCATCAATATGCAACCTGTGCTCTGCCCTCTCAATCACCTCTAATTTTTGAAGGTAGAGGTGGAGGCCGCCTCCTGGCCACCATGGAGCTTCTGAAGCTGCCCTGAATAATCTGTTTTTGCATATACTTATACCCTAAATCCCATGACATAAAACAATCATGTGCAGTAGAGGAGCCAAAGAAATGTGGATTAACTGTGAGCAGTATAGCTACAGGAGCTGAATAAATCTGGGGGTGGGTAAACTTAGGAAGGAAGAGTTCTTAAACTGGCTTCACATTAAATGCTCCTACACAGTGAGACTCACAAATCATTTGAACATGTATATCTAAGCAAAAGCACAAAACTTTTAAATTTTAAGTCGATAATCTTAATAATTTTAAAATGAGGGAAGATTCCTCAATTTAAACATAGAAGGAAAGCTACATTTTTAACTTTAGTAGAATAATCAACACTGATATCAGAGTTAATGTATTTTGGTTGCTTAAGGCCTGGGTCAATATTTCCTCCCAAAAGTGCCATGGGGTAATAAAAATCAAGTTTTTAGTGCAAAAAGAGTGATTCCCCTATCACCTTTGCAAGCAAACTTTTGAGAAGGTGGCATTCATGGAACTCTCTGCCTGCTTCCCCTGCTGTCTTCTTGGGTATATCTGAATATATGTCCTGTCACCACTGAGCTGATGTAGCACCAGCTCCTAAAAGATGAGCAATGAGAGGCCTTGGTGTGCTGTGCTCATTCTCCAGATAAACTGTACAATCTTCCCAGGAATATCAGACTTATTATGCAAGTGCAGAACCAAAGCACAGTGCACCCTCATTAAAACTGGCCTTCCTGACCAAAAATGGATTTACAGAACACATCTAAAAAATTCACTATGCACATATTAAATGAATGACAGAGAGAATGACCTAAGAGACTCTTCAGGAAGGTAGAGACCTGAACCAGTGCATCATCTGGGAAATCCTTCTGTCTCATATTAGACTTTTTCCAGCTTATCCTGGAAAAGAGAAAACAGAAAAAGTGGCCAGGGACTAAATGATATATTTCTTTAGTCTGTACATAGCTGTTTATATAATACAAGTTGTACATCTAGGCTATAGACAATACTCAAGCCTGTCGGAGTAATATTTGCTTTAGAAAAACAAAACAAAACCTTAGCCATGACTAACAGCTCTGAGCTGTTAGAATTTTGAAAAGAAGCAGAGATTTAGGCCCAAATCTGAATACTCATAAGCAGACATAACATATCTTAACACAACTAGATTTTAACACAACTAGGTATATGTGCAGTTTATAATAAAGCTGAAGTCATCACTAAAATGCCTGATGCCACGTAAAGTTTTCCAAGTTCTTCTCAATGCTAAATCATACCAGGACATTTATGATAAATGTTCCTGCCTAAGTCAAAGTGTACAAAGAAAATCTAATGACTATCAAGGACAAGCTTAAAGAGGTTCTAAAACTGATGGGTTTGTTAAAAGACACGGTAATACATTGTTACTATGCCAGAAAGCAGAAATCTAATTTATTCTATGAAAGTTCTAAGAAGGGCTCTGGCAAAGTCTATTTACAGTAGTGTGATTGAAAATGATCAGCAATGGCTCATGTATCACACTAACCACACTAACCACTAACCAAAACTGAGATTCAGCCTGCTTAAAAGGAGGCATTGACTTCAAGCAATGGAAATAAGAAGCTTCAACTTGCTCTTTCTGACTCTGTATGCGCTTTTAAAATGAAATTGGTCAGGCATTATTTATTGCTATCAGGAGGGGATCTGGCAAACCATTCCAGTGTATGAGAACCTGAAAATTATTCATTTTTTCAGGTACAAAATTACATATTCAAACTTTTAAAAAAGGGGGAAAGATTTAATAACTACAGTAACACTGTCTGGGCAAATATGCAGTGGAACAATGTCTGTTACTAGGGCATGGAGTTGCCAACACATGAAATCAGGTCTCATTGAGGTAGATGAGGACTGAAATTGCCAGAACTACATTTGAGATTAGAACTGTGGGAAATCATCCAAGTTACCAGCATGGGATGGTAGAATCAGAATTTTCCAAGAGCTTTTCAAGGGGGACTATTCAATCCTAGATAGGCTTTTGGTTAGAGGAAACAACCTCACAATTTCTAGGATGTTTCAGGAATATATGTATTCAAAAGGATACATAAAAGTCATGTTATGGTCCAAAAACACCTTGGACAAAGGGCAAAAATATTTTAAAACAACCCAAAGTGAACAGTGAAATAAAGAACATTGACAGGGACTACCACATGAGACAAAACTAAGTGAAAGAGTGATAAATTCCTGCTAATGACAAAGGAAAATATGCACCTTGAAGGAAAACACACACAGATGATAATTCTTAAATTGGCAAGGACAAATATACTTGTGTTAGAATATAATTCTGACTCTCAAGAGATGACTTTCACAGAAAATATGGCAGCTGAACATGTAGCCACATGTGCTAAATAATTTTTTTGCTAAACCAGCTCTACGTCTAATAGAAACCTATTACATAGTAAATTCTGCCAGAATTTAGCTAATGTTATTTTAAACAGTTTCATTACAGGTATAGAATGCAACCCCTAATAGATGTTATCCCTAATGTTATAGGTAAGCAAGAAAATGGTGCCAAAAAAAACTCCAAAAAACCAACAAAACCCAAAAACCCAAACTGAAACACCAAAACCCTGGAAACTAATAAAAAACATGTGGAGTCATGCTCTTAATGATGCTAAGCATGACTAACTTGTGGAGGGCTGCAATGAGTCTGCCATGAGGTGCTATTTGTTCCAGCGAGAATAGAAAACATTAATAAGCTGTCAGACCCAAAACTAAAGGTAGAGACAGGAAAAAAAAAAAACTTACTTTGACCTGGTGCCACCAAAAGAAATGACCATTTCATTAAAATGAAGTGAGAATATGTTGTGAGACTTAGACAGTCACCAGTGTCATACTGTGGGTGAAACTGTATGTCCAAACTGACACAAATTTTAGAGAAATTACAATTCTTGGAGAGACATTTGAGAAGGTTATTTTCCCTAAGGAAGTGTCACTTGAGTAACAGTTGCAGAAAATTGACACAGTGAAACCTGGGGGCATGGCATAACCAAAAATAAAGGGGACTGATGGTCCCAAAGGGAAGGCACGACGTTTTCTGGGACAGTATGTCAAAGGCTGCTGGTCACTTCAGAGCATTTACAACTAATGAATAAAATATAAATAAAAAAGAGGTTATAAATATTTGAAATTCTGTATTATTTTAATGATGATTTTCAATTTTTTTTATGTTTTGCTGTGAAAAGACGAAGTGAGATTCTATGTTTTTAATAAGTCTTTTCACATGCCTGTTGAGCTACTGCTAAATTTACATGGTGTCTGATATTAGTAGTATTGCTCAGTTCAAAACCTCAGGAGCTAAATGATGCACAGTTTACTCAAATATCTGAACTCTGGGAAATTTTGAGGGAATACAGTAGTAACAAATTTATAAAAGAGCTGGGGCAATATAATTTCTGATCTCTTGCCCATCTGAGAGTGAGTTTTAAGAAAATTGTAAAAGAGCAGATTAACACAATCTTATGGTTAAAACATCAGCAATAAAGGAACCAGAGCAACATGAAAATAGAAATATTTAAGTGTCTCCCGGGCAACCCATTTAATCTTATCTAAAAAATTTCCCTATACCTTTGATAACTTTAGAAAGATTTATTGCTGCTTCTGAAAACATTTGAAAAATGTTACTCCTAACTTGCCTAGCAAATTCTTTCTATAGTTCGTTTTCCCAGTTGTCTTTCTGTAGCATTAACATCATCAGGATAAACTGCTTGGTGCTGGATGAATCAGTTTCTGCTTCTTTAAATCCCCCTGATGAGTATTACTATTCACAGGTATTGTATATTGGATAGACTCTTGCCTCTGATATTCCTGAGAATGAATCTTCAAGCCACTGATTTTATTAAGAAACATCTCTCCCGGAATGGCTACATTTGGTTCATATATAGTTTTCAGGCCTTTTATTCACTGCCATATCAAGCTACATTTAACTTTTTAAAAAGTGGCATTTAGTCCAAGAGTCTAAAATATGCTAGAATGCTAATTCCATCATCATCTTCTCAGCTATGTTGTAAACACAGCAAAAGTACTTTCTCAGGTTGTAGCTTCTGCAGTTCACATAGCTGGAGCTTTTATCCTGGTGTGAAGTATCACTGATAACCTATTATGTTTGTTTCCTTAGTTCATTAATAAAAACTTCTGCCCAGTCCTGGTTTCAGGTGGGATAGAATTAATTTTCTTCTTAGTAGCTGGTACAGTGCTGTGTTTTGGATTCTGTATGAGAATAAATGTTGAAAATACGCTCATGTTTTAGTTGTTGCTAAGTAATTCGTAGTCTAAATCCACGACTTTTCAGCTTCCCAGGCTCTGCCACTGAACAGGTGCACAAGAAGCTGAGGGGGAAGCATGGCCAGGACAGCTGACCTGAACTGACCAAAGGGATATTCCATATCATGGCACGTCATGCCCGGTATAGAAACTGGGGGGAGTTGGCCAGGAACTGACAGTCACTGCTCGGGGATAGGATGGGCATTGGCCAGTGCATGGTGAGCAATTGCATGTGCATCACTTGTCTTGGGTTCTCTTTCTCTCTCTTTTTCCTTTTTTTTACGCTTATTATTGCTATTTTTAATATTACCATGCAAGCAGCTGCATGGTACTTAGTTGCATGTTAAACCATGACATCCTCATTCTCCCACTGTATAACCAGGGTTTCAAAACCGTGTTTGAAGATGATCTGATTACAGTTTAATGTGTGTATGTATGATAATTATATACCAACTAGTAAGCTGAAGATGAAACAAATTGCATTTCATCTATAGTATAGAACCTTATTCGTCTGACTGCTGTGTGGAGACAAAAAAATCCCACTACAGTGACTAAATAGCACTTCAAGACCTCCTGCCCTTACAATTGTGTTTTATAATTTCCGTACTTTTATTGATTTCTTACTCATTTCAGCTGGGAATTCCATATTTCTATGGAGATTAATTTTATAGTCATAAAACCTTTGCTTTGTTGCTCTTTTTTCCTTGCTATTTTCACACTAATATGATATTTTGAAAGGGAAATGTTGACAGAGATAACTACTGAACTTAAAAAATCCTCGTGTAAAGACAACTTCAAAGAATTGTTCAATGACTAAGCTGTAAATCCTTATTTCCTTTTATTAACCTTCCAGTCAGACATAGAATTCGCTACAGCAGGAAGCTAAAGTGATCCCTTAAATTTTAGGCTGTTTCTATGTATGCTAAAATCTTTCTAATGCCTGCTGTATGGCCCAGGAGTTATTTTAATCCCAGATATGACAGGTAAATGTCTATTTAGAGAGAGGTAGAACAGATTGGGTATATCAGATGGATAAAGTCTGAATCAAGGATTCCAAGCCCCTCATGCAATCCTTAGCAACATTATTAATCCTAAGAAACTGACTTTGCAAATTTCTAATCAAAGCTGAATTTTCACAGATGGATAAGGAGAGTGTTTTCCTTCATGGAGGGGGGCAATGGGTACTGCTGCAAGGCTGACAATTTTTCCCTGTCACTTTGGGTAACGTGAACATTTCCAGTTGCCACCAGCAACAAAAACAAACAACCCTACAAGCCAAAACTGTTATCCAATTCCTGCTATTCTAACTACAGAAGTTTCAACAGACTTCTTGTTTGCTCAAATTATCATCAAAAGAATATTCTTGTATAGCACTACAAGACAAAAATAAAATCAGTGTAGTTCATACAAATTCATGTTTCTTACATTACATCAAGTTGAAGAACTGTCTGCTTTTGATTGCTGTGTTTTGCTATCAGTTGTATATTTGCTTTGGAACATAAGCTCTACAATGCCTTTGATGCCAAATGTCTGGCAGGTGTATCCATGTGTTCTGCACAAACAGCGAGCAAGCTAGGAACCTTGTGTGACAAAATAAGCAGAGAAGTATTTGGGTAGTGATGAGACAGTATTTGAATTCCTGCAGTGCCTTTGAAGAGGCTGGTGCACATTGCCTCACAAGATTTAGTCTGAAATGCAGAGTAGCTCTTCCATGGGGCCTAGGAAGGCTGGTGACACTATTTTCTATGTCCTTGTTCTCTATGCATTCAAGAACCTGGACTGTGTTTGCTCCTTTCTAGGACAGATAAGGGAAGAAATTGGATATTACACTAATGGGTATAGAGATAACCTATTCCTGCCCCTGTTTGTAAATGTGATATTCTCTCATGCTCTTATGACATATCTGATTGCCAAGCACAGAGGGTACAGACCACGTCTCCCATACCTGGATCAGTATTCACTCTCCTTTTGTGCTTTTCCTGCCCTGAAAACTCCAAGTTTGCTTGACAGACATTAAGTCTAACTTTTGCTCTGTCTTCACACAAAACCCTGTTTTTAACTTGTGCTAGCTCAGCCATAAAAAAGAACAAAAGCTAAAATTCAGATAAGCAGACACTTATGATTCTCTAAGAGGGCAAATTTTTGATGCTGATAGGGAGAAGCTCATCTCAAGATGGCTTTTGGGGTCACCCATGTGCTCAGAGAAAATGTTGAATCACGGAGAAAGAGCTGGTGAGGTGATTTGGCTCACTGCTGAGTTGAGAATCGCCCAGCATGTCATCTTATTATGGTATCAGCTTTGCTCCAAAGTGACAGGCACATAACCACAGTGCCCAGGTGGACTTAGGATCAAGAGTGCTACTCCACAGGGGGATCTTCACACTCAAAGTTGCTTAACACAAATGGTGTCAGTGTAATGAAGAGCCTGCACCTCCTTGCTGGAGCAAAGAGGATAAAGCCATCAGGATAAAAACCATCTTTTCACCATGTAACTTAATGAGGGCTTCCCTTCCCACATATTTCAGCTACACAAAAAAACCCAAACCCAAACTTCAGGCAAATAATAAACAGGTATTTTGTGACTTTAGAAAATCTAATTGCAAATCTTGCATAGACTTTTGAAGTGTACGTGAAATAAGACTTTGCATATTCTCTTCCAGCTCATAGAAGCAATAGTAAATGACTGGTTATTTGGGGGTGTAGAAGCCTATGGAGTCAAAAAAGAATCCATGGACCATGCCTGGCATTCAGCAGTACTGAGTTGATCAACCCTTCAGGAAACTTCCAAAGTTAGAAATAACTCTTTAAGATGTACTAAAAAATAAGCTCTCCATGACCTATGAGTCATGACACAAATGTCCTTTATGCCTTGGTATTCCATTTTACAATGGTTTTTATTATGGAACAATGGAACAAGTCATGACCAAAATGTTAGTCATTAACTCTTTTCTGATCTACTATCAATTTGGAAAGTGGTGACCACATGATTCATATATATAATGCCAAAACAGGAGCAGCATGAATGTTAAATTATTTGCCATGTTCACAGACTGTCAGATGGGGCAGATAGCCAGCTTTTCAAAATAATCACAAAGCTATCAGCACAGCTGTATCATATTTTCAGCTTGTACTCCTTTAATACTGCAACCAGCATCCAGTGTTCTCAACCCAATGCCCTCTATGATGATCATGGGTTTCAATTCATATTTCTTCTTGCTATATATGAAAGGAAAGAAAAAGGAAGTGTGGCTGTCTAGTCTGATCTATAATTTCCTCTGAAACAATATTGCAAAAATTTCCCATTTGCAAAACAGGAATAAAAGAGGAAGGTGATAAACAAGTATAAAAGTGTTGCATGGATGACATAAAGAGATGAAGGGCCTAAACTAATTGTGAGAAGTGAGAAGAATGGAGTGACAACACATAATCAAATTCTCTTTTCATTGTTTCCTATCTCACTTCTGCAAAGTGTGTTGAACTCATGATTGTCTATCATTAAAGGACAGAACATTTGCCTTTATTGTCCACAAACTGCTTCAGTTGTTATTTATCAATCTGTTTAATTAATAAATAAATTGCTGCTCCTAATTGTTTTGGAGATGCTACACAGTACTCCAAGATTATAAGGTAAGAAAATGCATTGGCAAAAATAGTACAACTTAATAAAATGCAATTATGTTACTGATAATCTGGAAAACAAATTTATCACTATAACAGTTCCACCACCCACGCACCCCAATCAGAAACAAGCACCGTGCAAAGCTCTGTGAGACACTCTGCCTCAGAGAGCTGACACTCTGAGGGTATGGCAGGAAGCAAGTGGATATGGGCAAACAGATGGGCAAAGAGGAAGCTAACAGTGAAATGGTCACGATTAGTGTAATAGTTTCTGAATATTTGATCATGAACCTGCTGTGAGGGCAAAGAAAAAAGCCTTTATTTTATTCTTCCACAAAGGGATGGATGTTAGTAAGATAATTAGGGTAATGATGTAATTAAAAGTGAAGCTGGAGTCCCAAAAGATCTAGTTTATAATATGAGTGAGAAATATTACCCCGTATGATGTTTTTAATATTCAGTACACTCTGGCTTTGAGAAACATCACAAATACTTTAAGACAAATTTAAAAATTCCATCTTCTAGAGGCAGAATTGGGCTGTTCCTTATTCCTTAAATAAATACTGTAGGAAAGTGCAGTGGGTAGAGAGAATGAGTTATCCAGTTTGCAAGGACAAGCACAACAACCACCTAACTGCTCCTAAAAGGGCACTTGGCAAACTCTAGACGTCAGGGAGAGGCAGTAAGGGAGTAGATCCAGGCTGGAGAATTCTCCCTTCCAGAGCATTTTGGCTGCATTGATGGAAGCATACTGCAATTGATACGATGGGATAGCAGTGCTCACCCTTTCCACTCAGCAGCCCAGCACAGCATTAGCAGGCTTTTCTGGAGGAAAATACACCTCAGTTCTCCCAGCTCCCGCAGAAGGGAGAGCTGTGTTAAAATAAATCAGTCAAGCACTTAATAAGAATGACCTGTGAACTCCCTTCCCATCAGAAATGGCCTTATTGTCAGAAAACTGTTGTAAGTGAGAATATTTGCTCCTCGAGATTTATTTTTTCATGATTGCCTAAACTAACTACCCTTTCTATTCCTCAGGGCAATGTGAAGTCTGTGCTGATGCATTATAAAATGGCTTTGTTTGCCAGAGCTCTGACCGCCAAAGGTTTCCGAGCATTCACACTGATTGGAATGCATTGGCCTCTACAGCGTCCTGGCCATCAATATGTTATATCCATAATACAGCAGGGGAAAAAACCAATCAAACAACACACACAATAAATAAAAGTACCCTTACTTCGAAAGCATAATTAATCAAATTTCTGCAATATTAAGATAACTTTGAGGTATCTCTCCTTCCTGTAAACCTCTGTCTTAATAAACTAGATTACACAGGCACAGCTTCTCCGTCTGTAGGTTTTAACTCAGATAGCATCCCTTCTATAGACAGCTTAAGTCAACAGAAAGACTGTCACCTACTCAGAGGGCTTTGGATCAGCTTTGGGAGCTCAAAGTTTTCCTGAAACCTGACAATTTAAGCACAACTACACCTATTCAGAGATAAGATTAAAACTACTTGAAAAATGGTACTTTTTCCATCATACTTCACAGGGGAAAAAACCCTGATTTTTTGGCTATAATAAAAAAATTTGACTCGCAACTCTTCCTTCAAATAAATGGACCTGAGAAAAAAAAAATTAAAACGCTTAGAAAAAGCATGGAGATGTTCTTGCTCTATTTCTTTAGTTGGATATGTATTTATTTTCTTAAAAGGAAAACAAATAAAAATATGAAGAAGTGTTTTTTAGGGTACTCTAAGACTTTTTGCCTAAACAGAACCGAACAAAAATTTTATGCAAAATTCCAACATTTCCCAAACAAAAAAAAATCACATCCCCAATCTGGCCATTATGATTTTCTAAATGGTATTTTTTTCTGCACTTGTAATCAGGAAAGCCAGAGAGGTGGCATGAGATCTTTGCAGTGCACATTTTTGTTTAAATTTCTATTTTTTAACCAGTTTCCAAAAATAATCACACTCCTACATGAGGAGGGAGAGATTCAAGCCTCTTTTTTCTTGGTTCAAGGCAAGGGTTAAAGGCAGAAGTCCCCACTTCCCCAAGGCTGCTGCAATCATCACAATCTACAGTAGTCTTTGAATGCATTTTTTCTCCATTGCTCATACAGAGGGTCTTTCGTTTTGCATAGAATACTTCAATATTTATTGAGCCAGCAAGAGAGCGTGAAAATGACTGTATAAGACAGTGGTTAGACCCATCCCAGGGGATGTGAGACACTTGGGTTCCCTTCCCAGTCCAATGAATTTTTAATTGTATTATAAAAAGTGGAACAGCCTTAAGAGGAGAGACAAAGCCTGACTCAACTTCCCGGAAACAAGATGACCTTTGTTCAAAGCCCTGATGTTAATCAAGCATAAGGAGTATGTGAGCTCTTTTCCTGGGTTTCTTGGACTGCCCTGATACCTGGGCCATAGGATTGAATGAGATATGATTATAATATGCATCTCTCTGGTTGACAAAGGAAAGTAATTTGGGCATTTGACTGCTTTCATTGGTTGCCTTCAATACAGGTAAACACAAAACAAATAACTTTTCAAATGTCCAAATTTCAGAGAGTTAAGATTTTGATTATTAACAAATTAAGGCCAAGATGTAGAGTCGGCCATTTTCACAGCTCATGGAGAAACATTTTATTTTACCATTTCCCAAAACAGTTACTGATTTTTCTTTTTGTACTTTTTTTTTCCTTCAAAGAAAACATTCTTCATAGAAAGCAAATACAGAATTTTGTTCAAAACAAACACACAGCTTCTGCCTCATGTACCCATTCATCCTAGAAAATCTTTCTCTATGAATAAACATCTATATTAGAAAGGGGTTTGACCCTACTTTCCTAATTCCTATGGTTATGCACATTTATACCATGATGGGATATGAAATGAATTAAATTCAGCACGTGTAACACTAGTGAAAGGCAATGAACTTTACTTCAGGAAGGAACTGGATTCATGCTGTATATAAGAGGAATCAAACAGCCTTCAAGTCTGAGTTTCATGAGACACAAGAGGTATGCACCTTTTTCATTATAATTGAATGTAAGTGCTTGTATGGTTTTTAACAACCAGTGATTGCTCTTGTGGTTTTATGGCCTGGTCATATGCCCACTGAAATCAACAGAATGAACTGTGAAAGGCTTCTGAGCTTGCTTAGAAGTGCAGCTCAGTGACACAGAACAACCCAGCTGCCTTATCAACAGAAAGGATTTGAACAAAATGACGAAAAATAAATTTAAAAAAAAATTACTAAAGCAAAGGTGATTGCTTACAGAGTTTAAAATTTTTAGATCTACATGGTTTATACTTTCCCATGCTCCTTTTCCCATCAATAATCCAACCATTCATCTTCTGTGAAACCTAAACCTTCTGTGCTTCATGTTTTATTCATCCTAAGGTGCTTAATTTATACCAAAGGACAGCAGAGGGGCTAAGAGTAGCCTGTGTAAGGGGAGATGCCTTTAAGGCTATTATTCATGCCCTTTAATCTCAAGTTTTCACTCAGGAAACTTTGGTTCTGTGGGTAATTAGAGGCTGCCACTAACTTTTTCTCTATAAATTACAATAAATCTGAAGAAAGCCAAGGATGTTGGAGACTGTAGCCATGTTTTGGAATCTACAATACTCAGAGCAATTATAAATATGTTCTAAAACCCCAAAGTTAATTCTGAATCAAGGCTAGTTATTTTCTTTTAAATCTATTTCCATAATGGAATTGATGAGTATTACCAAATCCAAAAGTATTTAGGACTCTTTATTTTATACACCACTTAGGTTGACACCTAACAAACTACAGTATGATGGATGAAGACTGACACAAAACTTAAACTTTCCCATGGAAATATATGTTGTAAACTGTACACAATCAATTATTCAAGGCAAAGCCCATGCTGTTTCCTCTTCTCCTAAGACACTGCTACATATTTAGGTTTTCAGCTTGAAAGCCCATTTTGGCACCACTAATGAAATAAATTATGTTTCTTGTCAGATCTCCCACTGGGTGGCGTGTGGTACCTCATGTATGTTCATTTGTCACCCTCAAATAGAATAATACTTCCTGCAGGTTCCCAGAGCAGATAACTGCCCAAGTGGAAGTTAATTAAGTCATTGGTTCACTTTGCTCCCAAGGATGTTAAACTACCGATGCTAAATGAGAGACTTTAGTATCACACTGGAGACACATCCAATTAAAACACCAGAAGAATTCACATGTATATAGAGCTGTTCTCGCAGATTATGGAGGAGAGGACTAACAGATAATAAGCCATTTAAAAGGGAAAGCAGAACCAGAAATTAATTTTAAAGTCAGCAGAAACCATCTTCCCTGAAAAACTTAGCTGGAAAAAATCTGCTGAAAAAATTCCACTTTCTCCTACTTCAAATTTGAAACTTGACATAACATTTCATTATGTCACGTTTCCACTAGTGATTTTTTCACTTATTTTCGGTAGATAGTAACAGAATCCCTTTTTCTAACTGCAAATTCATCCAAGCCCAAGGAGTTGGTTTATTTCCTTAAATATAACCTAAGGGAAATATTTACAATTTATTAAATACTTAAGATTTGCTGTCAACAAAGTGAAAGAATAATTTTTCTAATTTTTTTTCCTCACTGAAGAGGAGAATACTTCTGTTGCTTCAACAGTTAAGGAAAAAGTTTTATTTCTATAGAGGAGCATGAAATAGTAGCCACATAGCCCAGAGTGATTTTTAGGCAGAACACAAAGGTTCACCAATACTTTTGTCTCTCTAGTAACTGTGAGCACAAGGCTTCTACCCATTACCAATTTGATCAGCTCCCATTACAACAATAAAACCTGTCAGGCAATAAAATTTGACATTTTGCTTTATACTTTTCTATAATCTTTTTTTCTGCTTGACAGTAAAACTTATTGAAGACCAAGGAAAGGCTAAGAACAATAGAAATTAAAATCCTTCTGCTCTGGGTTCCCAGTTCAAAATCATATTCCATTCCCAAATGGAAACTCTGCTTTGGGCTAGAGATGGCCTTCAGTGTCCCATGTGCTGATTGGAGTAAGTCTGGTGATGTTGATCAAGACCTCAGGGGGAATATTGTAAAATCTTAATAGTAGGAATAGAGTACTTTGTTACCTCTACACATGATGAAGGCTCTCTGAGGAACTACCACTGCCATAGGGCAAGGAGACTTTGTGCTGAAGACCACCAGATTGGCAAAACTCACATGAAAAAAAGTGAAGAAAAAGAAAAGCATAATATATGTCTGTGTAATTTAGCATATGGGCATAAAAGAAAAATGGACCAATTTTGCTGTCTTTGGAGAGGTTTCCTGCCCCATTCATGAGGAGTGAGCAAGGCTGGATATAGGATTTTCCATTTTCCATTTCTACGAGAGGACCATATTTAGCCAAAATTATTAATTTTGTACTACACCAACTTAATGAGAAGTTTTCCTGACACATAAGCATAAACAGAACCTGATCTGCATTTTATTAGGGTAAAGCATCTGTTACATAGTCATAAGTAACATGAAAGAGCTCTTTTGTGGGCTACTGCACATGAGAGCTTGTCCTGTCAAAGGATGGGGTACAGGGCCTTTCCATGCCAGATTCTGCCTTCACAGACAAAACTACTCCCCTGAGTAGAGAATGCTTGTTCTCTGTGTACAGCCCTTCAGGAACAAACCTGTTCTAGGCCCAGAAGGGTCTGAGGGTCATAAAGGTGAGCACTGTTTAGGACCTGTTAGGCAGTAATGCAGAGGTTATTGACTTCTGGCAATGCTTCCTGCAAATGTGAGGAAGTAAAACAACTTAAAATTGCTATCTGGGACTGTGAAGTGCCCTACCAACTGCACTGAGAGAGTCTATATCTATTAGTCTATATCTATTAAAGGCAACCCAGTTTAGAGACAAAGCTTGTGCGTACTGGTCACTGACCAACTTACTCTGTCTGCCATTGAACAAATGAAGGTATTATTAGAAGTCCAGATTTTAATTTCTTTAGCTTTCTCTGAACAGAATGGCAAATATGTAGCATGCAAATTGCAAATTATTTGCAACAGCTGCTCTTTGCTAAATTCTCCTCCACTCAGTGGGTTTGGTTCTCATCATCCACCTGAAAAACACAAGTGTTGGTGGCTGGTGCTAACGGAGGCTTTGACTCAGCATGGATGAGGGAGGGGTGAGCAGATAGCCCTATTGCCAGAACTTTAGATTTTAATTCTAGATTCAGCCCTGATGTCTCTACAATCATTTGGTAGAATGTGCACAGGATTTCCTGCTTGTCTTGTAGTTTCCAGGCATTGTACAGTGCCTAACTCAATGGAACTGGTCAAAGCTGGAGCCTTCCTACAAGAAAAGCGATCACAATGCAGTGTAACTTCTCAAAATTACTAGAGTAAACACATTTACATCTCTAAAAATGAAATACGCGTTTATAGTGAATGCCTCCAGATAGCTTCAAAACTTTTCCAAGAAAAATTCCATAGAGATTGTTATTACTTAATGGAAGGGCGTTTATAGACATGAGGTTATAATGAAACTAAATTAATTCCAAACAAATAAGGAGGGTATATATATGTCCAAGGCCACCACATCCTTAACAAAGACCTCTGCTTTTATCCTCAGCACATATCCTCTTTTTTATCCTCAGGAGCTGAGAGCTGTACATAAGCTTTGATCAACCTTAATTAACTCTGGATTGGATCTGTGTCTGTGAATTGTTTATAGTATCTTGGCTGAAAGCAAGATGCTAACCAATACACTTATAAAAAAAAGAAATAAAACAGAGTTTGACTTACTGGATTAATATTATGCCAGCTAGCTTGGAAAAAAAAAAAAGAAAATTTAGCCTTAAATATGTTGCTGTTTGTCTTATTAAAAAAAAAGGAAATCCTTACAAATTAGGATTTGTAACAGTGTTTCCCATGTGCCATATTTCTCTTGGAAAACTTGATGAGAAGCCCTTGGTATTGCTCTGTGGCTGGGTATGCCCTGCAGCTGTGCCTGGAGCAGAGTGTCAAAGACTGAGGCTCCAGTTGTTTTGAGAAGCCAGCTGGGTGTCGGTGGGTGGTTTCCCAGCTGGCATCTTCTCAGGACTTTTGCCCAAGAGTCCCTCTGGCTGGCCAGGCAGTTTAAGAGTTGAACGTGTGGCTGGGATAACATCCTCTCACTGCTGTGCTCAGCTGACCTTCACAGTGTTTTTGTTTTGACTCATAGTTGCTTGTAAGGAATTTGCTTTTTCTGTCATTATATAAATACACAGACAGATGCCGGCCAAATACTGGATCCTTAGTTTTGCAGGCTCCAAGCCCAGCCACAAATCCGAGCCCTGGCTGGGATCTGCACTGAACGGCATTAGGCAAACACGGTGGCTGTGTGGCTTTACACACACCCAGCCCTGACACCTCTGCAAGCAAACTCACAGGAGCGCAGGTACCTGTACTGACCCTGCTGCAGAAACATCCATGAGGCTCACTGACACATGGCAAGAAAGAATTAGGTCAGCCAGACCCCCTTCTCTCAACACCCAGCATGACCAACCACTCTCAGCAAGCTGTGAGAAATCACCTATACCACAGTACCACTCCCATAGTTTTGTGTTTATACAATGTCAACAATATCCACTCAGCCAGGAGGGATAGATCCTTGCTTGTGGGGAATTCACAGCTCCATTCATTGACAGACAAGGCACAGAAGAGGCTTGTAGGAAAGAGACATCTTCAGAGAAACTGAGTGCAAGTGCTGAACAAGAAGTGTACATTTCTGAAAGCACCGATGCCAAAAACAAGATCTGTAGTAATCATGGTTGGTTTTGTTCTCTCATTCCCATAGATTACTGCAGGCATCAATGAAGTCATAATAGTGTTACAGAAGTAAATCCAGAAAATACTGCTTTAGTCAAGGCTTTTTGCACCTCTTAGACAGGAGCAATTCCAGTGACTGATCTTACCTGCCAGAATCAAGTCCTGGGATTAGCTGTGCTGAACGATTTTCAAACTGTGGTTCTCCAAAGTGCTGGTATATCATCTGTATGTGGTCTCTGGTCTATTAAACAGCATGATCTCATCAGCCCTAAATAGCTGAGCTAAACTCTGTGAGAAACTTTGAGAGCTGACAACAGACTTAGTACCAAACTGTGGGCGTCACTGTCCTCCACAGTACTGTCATTAAAGCAGGCTGTGGGTGGAAGCTTGGAATCACCACTACCGAAGAGAGAAAAGATATTCTATGGCAATATCTACATTAATCTTCCCCTGGACTGGAGCTCTGGGCTCCAGAGCATTAAGCCCACTAGCTTGGATATGCTAAGAAGGCAGACACGCATCCTGACGAGCCGGAGGAGATGGTGGTCCCAGCTCCTGGCACTCTTGCTTATCTCTGAAAATGCTTCTGCTAGGCTCCAAAGAGATGTTTGATTTCAGGCAGACCTTAGGATGTGGCAGGTTTGACTTCAAGCACTAATGGGCATCATTTTTCTCTCTGCAAAGGCCCTCAGCAGTGCTGCCCTCAGCTGATGGCCTGCAGGGGGCCTGGGTATGGGATGCTGTCACCTGAGCAGGTCCTTCACTGCTGCTTCCACTTCTGCTTCTTAAAAGCTTTGTCTGGCCCTAGGAGCCCTAGAAGGTTCTAAGATGTGAGCTATGGAGCTCCAGCTTCTGCTTTGTGGTTTACCAAGAAAGCATGCTATGCGACAAAGACATATCAGAAAGCATTGGATGCAGAATGAATGTAAATATTTTTTTCAGTAGAAAATGTTTAGTTTTTTGTTTGCTGCTCATGCCTCCAACATGAAGCAATAATTTGAAGTTTAATTTTACCCCCTTCCCCCAATGTAGTCTTTGGTCTAGAGAAAGATATATCCTCTTTTCTTTTTTAATGTAACATTTGCATGGATACAGTTATTAAAAGAAATCAGATGTCTGAGAAAACAAACAAACCAACACAAATAATTCCAACTATGCAAAGACAGAAGAAAATAACCCCCAAGAGATTGAAAAATGATTTTGGAAAAGGGTTGCCTTTGCATGTATTTGGAACACTTTCACCCAAAGACAATTTAGTCAATATGTGCTAGCCTATTTAAACTAAAGTGTTCCACAGAAGCATGTCTATTTTGATGATATTTTCAAATTACAAGGTTTCTGTGGTCATTTTCTGATGAGAGAAGTAAAAGAAGAAGAAGAAGAAGAAAGTACTGAAAAGCAGACCCTTATGACAGGAAAGTATGTTTTACAGCGTTTGCAGCTCTGGAGGTATGGGGGAGACTTCTAAAAGGCTTTTGCTTTTATGCTTATTTTTTATTTTTCTAATGCATATCAGAAACACACTCAAGCTGTTTTCGGGAATTGGAGTTGTCCAGTGCATCTCTCTGATCATCTCCAGCTCATTATAATGCGACCTGTGGGCCTGTGTGGTGCTGTGCCCTGGAGTCCTACTGCTCCAAACACCCTAACTAGGGACTTGTTGGGACATGCAGACTGGATGGGACCTGCAGCAATTTTCTTTTGTGGGAAACCCAGAGCATAGACAGGGGGACCGGAGGCGCCTACTGTACCATGCCGTCTCCCTCGCCAGGGAGTTGGGCTGCTCCCAAGTCTCCCCATCTAAAATGCAAGCTCCATTTGCCATTTCCCCCGCAGCTTTATTTCAATTTGCATACACCTATGCTGGAAGAATAGATGTACTGTGCATAAATGTCCTAACTGGCACACAAACAAAGATGTTTATACATAAGCAAATTCATCCTTTGTTGGCTATTAGAGTCATTAGTCTCTTTCAAACACTTGAGTCATTCCATTCATGGAGCAGAAAAAGTACCACTGACCTCAGTGACCCATCACAGACAAACCAGTGAGCAGTCAGTGATGGAGAAAGAAAGCAAATTCTCACTTAAAAAAAAAATAATAAAAATCCGTGAGCTTAAATTTGTTTGCATAAACTGTTTAAAGAATGACAACTCCCAGCTTTGTGAGGAAACTCATTCATTAAAGAAATTAACAACGAAGACTGACGATTAAGGTCTTGGTCTGAAGCTCATTGTAGTCAGTGGAAAGAATCACGGTTTAGTGGGTTAGGTGAATGCTTCTTCCTACTTTCAAGACTGTTTGAAAAAACACAATATCCAACCCTTTCAACTATGCAAGGAGATGGACCATCTTTCCAAAACAGAGATATCCAATATCCACAGACAAGGAAAGTCAGTTTGAAGAGATATGTTGGCACATAAGGGAAAAGGGGGTGTGTGGGGAAATGAAGGAAAAATAAAACATTATTTTTTTCATGTCCCTGCAGAGTGGGATGCAGGACAGAGAACATAAATTTAGGCCTGTGCTGCTGGGAACAGGAGAGGTGTCAGAAATCACACATTTTGCAGTGTGTTCCTCTACAAGAAAGTCCTTTGAGAGAAAAGCCTCTAAGTGTGTGAGCAGAACCCATAAAATTTTACACCCACCCCCCCAAAAAAGGAAGAATCGAGAGTCCGAACCTGCCACAGAAACCTCGACCCTTCGTTTAAATTTGTCTGCAATGCTTTTACAAGGCATAGGTTTAAAAAGGCTGCATGCTTGCAGTAAAAAAGTTACATCTATAACTTTTTCATTGTAGCAAGCTGTTCTTGCCAGTGCCAAGATATTATTTTTTATACCCAACACCATGCATATAGGATTTTAAAATTCTGTACAGTAGTTTCATACCAAACTCTTCATTGTTTATATCATTTTTCATGCCAAAATGCATTCTGTGTTCCAGAACAAAATGGAATATATCATATCTTAATAATTTTGCATAAATTGTGTTTACTGTGGGTTTAAAAAAAGCCTTTTCCTTCCAACTACTAATCTGATTGAAAAAAATTATGCTGCTGGCACAAGACTCTGAGCAATATTCAGCACAAATTACGTTTCATTCTATTATTAATAGATGTGATATGTGAGAAATGAAGATGTATGGCTACTTGTTTCTGTTTATAATTATAACAATGTCATTCCTATTTTCCCTCTTTTATATATGCTTTTTAGAAGCTTTGAGTTGGATATCTATGTGTTTGTGATCTCTTATCCAAAGGGCAAAATAACAATGAAAATAAGAGCAGCTATCCTGTTACAAGATTAATTTGGATATGATAAATGAGTGTTTTTAGAATGAATTGCATAGGTTACCACTTAAACAGGTTTTGGCAGCAAACCAGCCCTTTTCTTCAACAAAAAGGGGGAAAAATGTAGAGAATGTATAAATGAGTTGATTGCCCCAGGATGTCTCTCTCAAGAAGGATTAGAGAAACCTACTGGGGAATTTTCTATCCCCTCAAAAGCACTATTTGTGTTACAGAAGTTCACCCCAATAATCATGTTACTACAGAACAAAAGAAAAAAAAGGTTTTCTGCTCCTGTATAACCTCTTGTAAGACATTTGAAGTCATAGGTGGCACTAAGTCAGCTGTGTACTGCAGGCTCAGCCTATCCAAAGAGTGGGAGTGAGAACAAGCTCTCTCTAATACTCTTCAGCAAAGACAGGGAAAGCAAAACAATATATTTTCCTACTATCATTCAAAAAAGTACTGTGAAATCGAACTCCACAGTCCAGGCACAGCTTTGTCAGGGCTGTGCAGGTTTTGACTTCCAGGTTTTAACTGTACTCTGACTTTAGGTTCAGGCTATGGTTAGCCTCACATGAACATTTTGTAAGAAAAAAACAGCAGTAGTATTTGAAGGGCAGCTCCCAGTCACGCACATTCTTATCCCTAAAGCTGTTTGTTCCGATTGAGACACAGGGATTTCTGAAATGCCCAATCAGTTATGAGTAAGACTCCAGCATGGCTTAAGGCCAGTCATGATATACATTTGATGAGAAGGGACATCTGTGTTTCAGTTTGGTCTCTTTATAAGAAATGTATTGGCAGGAATAAGTCTAAACCATTGTCCGGGTATGTGACAAGACAACTGGAATATTTTCTGGTGGACCCTTGTAATTTTTCTTCCCTTTGCTTTGTTTTTCTTGCAAGATTTCTTCCTATAGCTATTTAATGATGATAGAATGTCTTCATCATCTTGATCATTGCATTTTTTGCTCTAATCTTTCTGTACTTAAAACTTTTAAAGCTGCCATAGCTGTTCAGATCAAGAGCCCAGTTCCTTTCTGTGGAAGACACCAGTAGACATTTATGGAAATAATATAAGAAAAATGGAAAGAAAAAGGGAACCATCCTCCCAGCAGAGTGCAATCAGATTTTCTGAGGGTGCAGCTGATAAGGCTCTTCTCCTTTGTTTTATCCCACTTTTGGTTCAAAATCCAGTAGCATTGGGCTTCAAATTATGCTTTTTTTTTTGACTGTGCAAAAAAGATATCTCATTAAATAAAGGTATATTATCTGGTAATTTTGTTGTGGTCTCCTAAACCCTAGGTTATGGAAAATTTGACCTTTTCTATACCTTTTTGGGTTAAAAGACTTCAGCTGGGCATGGCAAGAAAGGGCTGAAGAGTGAAACAAGATGTAGCAAAAAGTAGGGACAAAGAGAATTGACAAAAACATGATAAGCAAAACCAGAGATGAGAGAAAGAGTGGTGATGGGCATATGCTTAGAACAGAATGAAGAGATTCTTCAAAGGTGAGAGGACTTGAAATGCGATCTAAACGACCTGAACACCAACACTGTCTCTTAACCACTGCTCTGTGTTGTCTCCAGATTATTTTGTTCACACCAGAGTGCTCTGTTCATTAAAATTCATACATCTACAAACAAGCAAAACAAAAAGCCCCAAACCAGATAAACAAACCAATCAAATACTGATGCATAACTGAGGGGAAAATAAAAGGAAAGATTCCCTCCCTGGCCCCAGCTGTTCATATTTATATGCACTTGGCAAACACTTGAAAGGGTTTCTATCTGATGCATTCGTGAATGTCTGAGGGGGAAAAAATGGATCCCGGATAGATTCATACTGAGATATTGTTACATTTCATGGTGATCACAACCATCTTGATTATATATTATATTTCTGTTGTTCTGTGTTTGAGCTACACTATGAGTTTATGGGATGGAAAGGACAAGGATGTGGCTTTCAGAAGCTGTTTATTTCAGGATGACCTGTGTAAAGGATTGTCATCAGTCCATGACGTGTAGTTCATATCAGAATGTAGAGAAGGATACAGGTATTTTTTAAGTGGGAGAATGGCATTCTCACTTCTGAAACAAGTGCTACAGAAACACTTTTGTTATGTAGGAATGGAAACATGGCCTCACGGACCAGCATTTGGGTAGCAAAACAGGAGGTCAGCTACTTTGTTCCACTTGCCCCTGGCACAGTATTTGCATATGAATGAAATGTCTTGAATTTAAATATAAGCCATCCAAAAGAGCTGGTGCTCAGTCCAAACAAAATAAATAATTTCCCTGAGATCTGAAGAAAAGGTAAATTTATTCATAAAATTATGACTATGAATTGTGATTCTGCCACTTATATTTGAGTGTTGAAGACAGCAGTCAAATTTCCCACTGTGACACAAACCACTATTGACAACAGAGAAACATGTCTATGTGCAAAGCTCTCTGACATGTATGCTGTCATAAAATTTATGTCTGACTTTAAGACAAAGAACATTCTGATTATAGGCCCTTCTTGGAAAGGGTGAGTGAAAAAATTATGAATTCTATTTGTATTTTGCGTTTCAGGGAGCGAGACAGCCTCATCCAAAACCCAGTTAAGCAAAATATTATATTCCAATTGTTTTCACTGAACACTGGGACCTAGGGTCCTCAGAGACTCAGATGTAACACACACCAAGGAATTCCTGCCCCAAATAATTTGCAATATAAACCTCTGAACCATTAGAGCATAAATGAGACATTTTTTTTTAGATCTACAGATATCAAAGCAAATAGTTGCTTGTGCCTGAAAACTGAAGATAGTAGCAGCATTTGGAATCAGTAAAGACAAACAAAAGAATATTCACCATTCACCATTGAGACTTTAAGCAAATAAACAGAATGTTCATTAAATCTTGTCAAGCAAGATCCTTTTCCACATAAAAATTTCAACCTTCCAGCCCAGATCAGATGCAGGTGCTGATGCTGTCACCCTAAAAAGAAATCCCAAATTGTGCTTTGAATATTCTGAGTTCTCTGATTTCGTTTGCTTAGAAACGTAGGAAGATTTGGGTTGGAGTGGATCTTTAAAGATCATTTAGTCCAACCCCCAAAGGGATCCCTAGTCACCCTTACCAAGAGAGGGAATTTACAGAAGACATATCCCCAGGGACACACTGGGCAATTCTGCAGAGACATGAAGAGTATGTCACATTGCTTAATGTGTTATAGCTCCAATACCACACAGTTTTGGAGGGAGATAGGAACACAGGGTATGTATGTCTGGAAACACAATATGTTTCCAGTGCCAGTATTTGATAGGGTTAGTGTTGCAGTATCCCCTGGGTGCGGCTGGTTAGGTTGGTCTGCACTGCTGGTTACCAGTTGTTCTGGTCAAAGATTAAGAACTATTAAATCAAAAAATACTCCAGAAGTCCTGTTAAAAACACTGCAAATACATTCCTGATTTTGCTTTTGGTTGTTTACACCTCATGCTGCAGATGGTGTATATCATATAGATAGTAACCAATTGCAAAGATTTGTTACATACACTGTTGACCATTCAAAGCTATTTCCTTTTCTTTGTTTTTTGTCCTTTTTTTTAGAATTATTTTTTCTGTTTTAATGCTACTTCTGACAGGAGATATCAAGTCACCCCAGTCACCAGAAAGCAAGTGGTTCTGATTTTTGTTCATTCTTAGCTGGATGTTTGTGGTTTTCCAGTCCTGGTTGTTAAAGTTCATTCTGAAGCAGCCCAAGGTAAACATCCAAAGGCTCTTTTTACATTCACCCATTTTTAACATTTTCTCCTCTCTCAGTAAAAATCGTTATTCCAGGCCTGCAGGGACTGAAAGACATTGTGGTCATCTCTGTGTGCTTCAAGAGACACAAGAGGGTTGTGTGAACCCTGTTAATGAGAAGGAGGGAATCCGGAGCTCTCCAAAGGGCTGTGAACTTGCCCACTGATCACAGCAAACTGTGCTGCTGTCTCTGAAGAGTAGTGGTTGCAAAGGGCACACACATGCTTAGCACAGGCACAGGAAGTGACACCTGCTTTGGGACTCCAAACATCCGACCATTACTCATCTGTTTATCACCTTAAAACTGAATTATTGCTCAGCTCTTCATCTCTGACTATGCCTGTAAAGCACTCTGAAACTGCTTCTAATGCAGTGGTACAAGAAATATTTAATATGGAAACAACTTTGATATTCACTAAATACAAATTGAAGCATTCCAGGCTAAATTTTTATATTCTATTTTTGACCTTAGGTAATAGCAGTTGTTGGAGAAGCCTGGTCGTTTGCACAGTGCTGTCCTGCAAGAAACAGAAGGAGGCATTGAGGTTCAAAACAAATAAACATACTTTCTTATGTAATGTGGGTCAATATTTCTGTTACAGAAGCTCAAAAAGCTGTAATACAAAAACACTTTCATTAACAGATTTCATGGATTAAAAAAAAAAAAAACTAAGAAAACAGGGATTTTATATAACTAAATAGAGTATCTATCACAATGTTCAGACATTTGAAAACAGAGATAGTGTCTATTGAACTTTGGAAGAATGTAACTTTGAAATTATCACTTGAAGGAAGAATATTTACTTTCATTTGGACTGTCATTGGGCTTCGGCAGCAGGAGCCTAATGCTGTGTCTATCCAATGTTTCCTCTCATCAAAATCTTCCCAGCACTTAAATTGAGTCTAGTTTTTACAGCCCCTTTCACTAACCTTGGTCTAGGAACAAATTCATACCATGACCAAATGGAAGGAACTAGGACAAGGTTAGACAGTGGGAAGTCCAAAAATCTCCATTTCAGCTGCATCCTGTTATACCTGTATTCAATGCTGGAGCTGAACACACAAACTCTAAGTCTTTGGAAAAAAAAATTTCCACTGGCTCAGTGATGCTAAAAATGCCAGGGCAACCATTTTACTCAGCTTGTTGCCACTAGCTGGAAGTAAGCAAATTTTCTAACTCTGTTTTCAGCTTAGGTAACTAGGTAAGTGTTAACAGAGTTTAGGTGTATTGTGCAGCCACTCAAAGCCAGAGACTGGAATTCTTCACAGAACACAAAAGCAAACCCCACAGTATTTAATTAGCAGGCAACCCCCACTTTTTTTTTAACTCAATAGAAAGATGGGGATTTGCAAACGTAAGTGACTTGATTTTCTTTAATTTGCATTTATTAGACACAGGTGGAAATCCATTGACCTGGTGGGTGACTTGTGTGTTTTAAGGGATGGTGAGAATACAGCCCCTGTAATTGCCACTACTGGTTTTCTATAAACTGCTCTCATACCTACTGCACTTCTGGATTTGCTTCCCAGCCTACAGAACACACATGAGTTTTAGTGTCTGTATATTGAGAAAACATGTAGATACAGAAGGAGAAAAGCTATCAAAAAGGCTGTTAAGAATGAATAAAAATTACCAGCAAGATCTTAGCAGAAGCAAATCTCTTTTGGACTAGACTTCATGCAGTGAGTACGAAGAAACTTATATAATTGGACCGACAGTTTGTTGGTTTCTTTTCCAGCATCTGGTTGTCACTTGAACTACAATGCAGCTCCAATTATATTTTATAGGGAGCAATTTCATTTTTATAGTTTAGGAATCCTCTGGAATTGGTTTGTGAAAGAAAATAAAATATAAAAAGAAAAGAAAAAGAAGAAAAAGAAAAAGATCGTCTGGCCTCAGAGTTTCTAAAGAGAAAGTGAGATCAGAAATCGTAACCCAGACTGGCTGTTTGTAAGGGCTGCTACTGAAACTGTTAATTAAAAGCACTGCCCTGAAAATATCTATCAATCTTATCCTCCTTGCCCATTTAAGGGGAAAGAATGAAATCCCAACAAATTATTGGGGAGCAGTCCAAAAGTCTCATCTCTCCTCTCTGCACAAGCTAGTATGCCCCAGGAATAAAGACCTCAAATGAAAAAGTGACTCCTTCTTTTTCTCTGCTAAATAAATCCATCCTCTTGGTGCTAGAACAAAGGACAAAAATACTGTCCCTCATCCTGAATGCAGCATACCACTCTGATCTCTTGCTTACAGAAGATGGATGTCCAGCTCATACAGAGCAGGAAAATCAGTAACACTCAGTGTTTGCTGAGAGTAACCTAGTTTTGCAGCATCAGACATCCAGCAGCCACCCTCAGTGAAAGTTTGGGAAATTTCATCTTTGGGAGACTCAAGTACGGTTTTCAGAGATGCTCTTTGCCTCAAGAATTGATTCCTGCCAGTAGCTTTATCCTGTACAACAGCATTTTATGGTGCATCCTATTCTGACCTAAGTTTATTTTATACAGCACAGTAATTTATAGTGGCCCTTTACCTAAGCAAGGCAGCAGCTAGGAGGTGGGTTGAGCAGGAGGAGGTGCAGCCATGACAGGAAGATGCAGGGCAATTCAGTAGCTCTTTTCTCTGCTGTCAGCAGTGAGACAGTGACAATAAGTTACAGCCTGAACATCACTAAACACCACTGACCCCTGCCAGGCTGAATTACCTTCCAGGGTAGCCTTCTCTGTTCTGGATAATAAAATTTATATCTTTGGACTGTACTAGGAAAAAAGCTTTGATAGAAATGTAATATAAAGATCCTGTGATTAAACAAGTTGCTGAATATGAGCTTGTGCAGGTTTCCTAACTCAGGTGCAGCTTCACACATTTTTGGATATCCAGCTTTGGGAGGCAAAAAAGAATAAGGCTCTCCCCTACACTACACTGACATGACACAAAACCAAGGATCTTGACATCAGGTTCATTATACGATGGAAGCATTCCCTATTTGTGCTCTCATATTTGGTTGTCTGCTTGCCTGTAAAACAATGCCTATCACATTTATGTCCTTCTTGCATCTAGGGAGCCAGCATTAGAGGATACATAAATCATGACTTGGTCCAGTAGTCTATTAATTTTGGGGAAGAAAAGGAAATTTATTTAATTAAGCAAGTGGCATGCTACACTGCTGTTACACAGTCAACTGCCATTTTTGCATTAACTATTCAAATTCAAATGCTTCTGAATTGTAATAGAAAGCACATTTCCACTAGGCCTTCAAGCTGTCTTCTCTCAGACAAGTCAGAAAAAAATTAGACTCTTATTTTCTTTAACATATAACTCAGGACAGGTGCCAATCTTTTCCTCCATCCACTCGGAACCTCAGTCAAATCCGTGCCCTTTTATATGACTTTACCTGTATTTTTATCTATAGCTTCAACATTTTCAAAGCAGGTCTTCACAGGTGATAAGCTCTGTTCTAATAGCACAATGCAACTTTAGTTTTAAACAAAGAATAGTCCCATTGAATCTGACAGCTTTCCATTTCTTTAAATCTGAAGCAAGACAGACCGAAATATGTTCCTTCATGTGCAGGCTGTGGTTAATTATCAGAGATGCACAGATATTTGTCTAAGAATATTATTTAGTCTTTACCATTTACAGTAATGTTTTGAGAAGTAAGAGCCTGATTCATCCCTGTGCAACCTCCTTCTATGACTGTGAATCTATTAAATCTTTTTTGTGCTTGAATATTTTGGCTCCATGGACAAGCTGCTTTTATTGCTTTCTCTTTATAAAAGAAAGGTTGTTTGGGGGTTTTTTATTTGTTTTTTTTTATGTTGGGTTTTTGGGTTTTCTTTTTTGTTTGGCTTATTGGTTGTTTTTTTTTTTCCAACAGAAGATATGCCATATAATTGCAAGCTCCTTTACAAATTGTAAATGCACTGCTTTCCTCCTATCCTATTCCCTGATGTTTTTTTCCTTAAGACTTGCAACAAGCTCAAAGAAGATAAACACTTCACAGGATGCAGAGAACTCTTTGAAAGTCACCTCATGTTTGGAGGTGTGACACAGGATCATAGAAATATTTCACCATTAACTTTGTAAAGATTCGCATCAATAAAGAAGCAATATCAGTAACACTCCTTCAGGGTACATTTTGCAAGTGTCTTACATAATGATAAAATTAGGCATGCAATTCTTCATTTGGGTTATCTGTAGAAGCCCTAGTCACCTTTCAGAAAGACAAGTTTCAATAAACACTGTGTCAATGCCTGGTTATGGAATTAAAACTTTTTTCCTAGGCTTCCTTTAAATACATCATATTCCTAGGACTCTTTGATGTGTTTTTCTCCTTAACAGCAGTGGAGCTGCAGGGAATAAAGACTTTAATAAAGACTTAATTTAGCCCCATAATATAGCAGTTCTCATGCTGCAAGTAAAAGTTGTTTATGCTACTACCTTCCATATTTGAGGAACAGAAAAAAACCAAAACTAGTGAGGGGCAGATCTCATCCCCTCACATGATGCAGGTCAGGGCAAGGCCAAGTTTGACAACTCAGCTGTGATATAACCTTGAATGGAGTAGAAGGGTCAATTCCCCTTCTTGCAATTTAAAGTTTGGAATGGGCCAAATCTGCATTCCCCATCGTACTGCTCTTCCACAGAGCTTTGTCTTTTCCTGCCAAGTCACTAAGTAGAAAAGCTAAGGCACAGCTTTTACAGGCACATCGCTAGTACCGTGTAAGTCCTGCCCTGCACAGAGGCTTGGAAGGTGATGACAATGCTGGAAAGATCAGACACTAAACGGGGGCTGTGTGGGGAACTGTGAAGAAGCTGATAGTGTTTAAAGCAGTGACATTTCCCCAAAGATTTAGGTGAAGAAGCTTGGCATGAACTTAAATAGACAGATGCTTTTAATGATTGTGAAGAGTCGGGAAACTTTTTCTTATAATACCTTTTTTGTCAGTGAGGGTTAAAGCAAACAGCCATCCATGATCCCACTGTGTAATTGCTTCCATTTTGTTTAGGCAGTTTAACCTCCCTTTAACCCCTCTGACTACTGTGCAAGATGAAACAAAATGACTTTGATGATCTTAGGCCAGCAATAATAATAAACTCCTCTGGTGTTGTAAACTTCTTTGTGTGGAGGACAGAGAGACTGATTACTTCTCCAAACTGTTTGTGCTCTGTGATTGATAATGACCAGTCGAAATTCCCCTCACTTGTCCCTGTGTACCTCCATACAAGGGTTATTTAATCCACTGGCACTTGGGAGGAGTTTACCTCAAGGCATGGTGAGGGTTCAAAGGCACAATGAAAAATGGCTTTCCATAGATGAGTTTTCGGGGCAGAGCCTTCCAAAACCTGCAGTCTCCTCGCTTGTATAAGAAGCTGGGAGTTAGAGCCTCGACTAGCATAAATAACTTCAGTGGAGATGAATTAGTTTTATTGCCAAGGTATATCCGTTTTCTTAAAGCTTGTTTGGGAGTACTGTTAGCCATTCAAAGACAAAGCTGTACCATTCAAATTATCTCATCATTTTTGGCTGCTGACAGATCCGAGGCATCTCCAGACCACTCAAACTCCATCACTGCTCAAACTATCCATACCTGCAATTCCAGCATGACAGCGTGCTCTGCAATTACCACAAAGTGCAGGAGGCTACAAGAAAGACATGCTGGGGCAAGAAATGTCTTTTAAAAATATGCAGAGTAAACACAATGCTGAGTTAAATTGACCTGATTTGCATTCATAAATAAGGTAAGGTGAAAGTAATTATGCTGTGGCCATGGACGAAAGGTCACATGTCATGATTTTTAATTATAAACACTCTAACAGCAAAACAGCAATGATGCATGGATCTGGGAGGCCATCCATTTAATAAAGTTTTAAAATCCTCAAAGTCCCACAGATGTGTGAGCACCCCTGGACACAGGGGAGAAAGCAGGAGTGAGAGAGTCCCCTCTCCTTAAAGTCTGTCTTTCGTCAAGTTTGTTGTCTTTGGAAATATATTATTAGCCATATTTTGTGGTGAAAATGCAGTTTCCAAAGTAAATTGCCTTTAAGTTAATGTTGGTGCTGCAGATTACCCAAATTCTTATTTCAAACATATTTCAAAACCAGAAATGGGTAAGTTTCTTTTCAAAGGCTTCTGCTATTCTGACTCTGTGGCTGTTGCTGCAGGATTTAACCCTTCCTTTCAAGTATGAATGATCAGAAGTTTTAATATTAAAAGAAAACACAAGAATTTTTTAAACATTAAAAAAAAAATGTTCAACCATGTAACTTGGCCCATAATTTAGTTATTAGAATATATAGTAGGCTGAGATATCAACAAATAAAATAATGTGGAGAAATTCTTGTATTCCCACTGCTGATGGATCCACATTGCCCCTACAATGCTGCTGAGTGTGTGATTCTGGGATCAGTCTACACTGGGCTAAGTGATGTGGCTTTAACTCTGAACAGTTGCTTCTGCTTAATCATTTTAACCCTAGGTGGACTGCAGTGAACTTCTAAAAACTTTATCAGAGAGAGAAGACTCATTAAACAAATCAGGGGTTTGTTTTGTTTTATTTTTCTTTCAAGGAAACTCTAGAAAAGTCTATGGCTGGCTTTAGGCTTACATTTTCTCTCTTGTTTTGTGGTTACCAGATTTTAGAAAGGTAAAAAGTCTGAGATTTGAATAGCATATGTTCCTCAGCAACTGGGGCTTCACCAGCTCATATAAAGAACTAGAGCAAAAAGTGTAAACTGTCAACATATATGACACAGTAATGACCACATGTGAAGCATGGAATCCCAGAAAAAAGAGGAATTTTAGACTGATCTTTTGAGTCTATCTGTCTGTGTGTTGTTTAATGGGGCAAACTGCTCCCTAAATTTTTGCTTTCAGCAAGATATGAACTTTAATGTCAAATTTATGCCTGAGGAAAATCCTACCATTTACTGAGGACAGAGTAAGGTCCAATACATATTTCACTGCAAAGTGAGATCAATTAATTATTTGAAATAGTGTTCCAACAGCTGTAACCTTCTTTACCTGAAGCTCAGACAGGTGCATAATTCTTCCCTGTCTTTGAAAACCATCAAAGGTTTTTCCTTTTGGCACTTGCTTCAAAACTGTAGTCCTCGCTGATCACTACAAAAAGGGATAAAAGCAATAGCACACTAAAGAGGGAAAGATCAGAAGAGTATGGTGTTAATTCACAGCAGCAAGGACCACCTCAGGAAGAAGATGCCTCAGCAGACTCTGGATTTGAGTGTTCTTTTGCAATATGAGATACATTAAACAGGGTCCTCCATGATCCAGATCTGACTCCTACACTGAAGTGACTTCAGAAAGGTCATCTTTCAGGCGTGAAGGAGATTTCTGTACTTTGGCCATCTTTGCGATGATTTCTCACACCGCTTCACACGTGTGTCATAAGCCTTCCTGAAAAAGTTTTCATACAGGTGGAAAAGATGTTTTCAAGCAAATTCCACTCTCAATCTGAACATCTATTTAAATGCAAGCAGATTTTTTCCCCAAAAAACACCTAACAAATTAAAACATCTGCTTCAAGGGAATCACAAGTTTATTGCTGTCATAACAACCTGACATTTGACATGCTGTACTTGGCTGAATAAAAGCCACAGTACACCATACTCCAGAGAAGCAGTGCTGAGTTACAGTTTGCTGGAACATCTGCAGAGTAGAAAATGCATGTTAGCTCTCAAGTTCAAAGAGCTCTTGGAACTACATTCCCTAAAAACACAAACTGGAAGATGGTTAGCTTCTCTTTTTGTTTTGTTCATAAAGTTGTTTGTGAGATATAAATATACTTAATTCTGAAACTTAGAAATCTGCCCCTGAACAGAAACACTATCAAGCCAGGCCAACTGAAAAATCTTTTTAGTAATGTGCTCCATGAAAAAAAAAAGTGTGTTTGGGGGAAAAGGAGAGAGAGAACCAGATAAGCACTCCCCAAAGTGCTCTTCCAAATAGGAGTTTACTGATGGACCAAGGAAAAATTTAATGTATTGCTCTGTTTATGGCTTACTTGGATGATCTGCTCTGCAGTTTAGTTCCAGTTTCCTGTTTGCAAAACAGGGACCATAGTAACTCTTTGCCAGAAATGGCTCTCTGAATTTGTTATGTGAACTGTCAGATCCTTCTGTAGTACCTCAGGAGTGGAGGCCTTGTAAACATGGAGACGGATGGAGGCAAAAACACATAGAGGGGCAACCTACCCTTTTTCTTTCTTTGCACTTAATTTCTCAGAGCAAGGTAGAAGAATAGAAAGATTTAACTATTACTGCTTTCTTCTCACTTTGGCATCTCCATCCTCTTTCACAGATCAAGGAGTAATGAGGAAATATTGCTTACCACTTCAGAAGCTAGTAGTCAAGCCATCCTAAATCACCAGACTATTTCTAACAGAATAACCTAAGGGAAGTAATAAATATCATGCACACATCAAAATCTAACTTTGGGGGGATTTTTTTTTTATAAGGTTGTTCTAGAATTGTTTGAAATTTTTACTTTACAGTGGAAGTCCCTATGCAGTTCAACTCTATTCTGTACGGGCTTAATGCATTACCTGATAAAAAGCTTACATATTTGACTCAGAGAATAGTTGAGTACTGTTTCCATTATGTGGGGACAGAACTTCCTCAAGGATTTCTGGAAATACTGTGTTCTAAATTCCTGTCATTTTCATTTGACCAATATTATAAATATATGCAAAATCTTTAGGAAGAGACTGGTATAACCCCGTAACATTTATGTCCTTGGCATGGAAGTCAACTGCATCCTGCTCTATGGTCGCTCATTTTTGCAAAAGTATGCAGCACCTGAACGGGAAGAACAATCCCTTCAAGGGATAGCTGAGGGCCTTCTGCTAAAATTTAAGACATTGAATGTTTTGGTTTGCACTAATCAGCTGCATCAGTTGTGTATGTGGTTGAATCCTCTTAAATAAAACAGAAAAGGAGGGAGAAACTAAAGAAAAACAGGTACAAAATTGGCATTAATTCAGCAGCTTGATGCTGAGTCAGAACTCTCAGTGTCTCTCTCTCCTCTAACCAGCCCTCAAAATACTTGAAGAACTGGCAAGCTCAAGAAGACTAATATGGTAGTGACAGCATGCTACATGGGAAACAGAGCGTAGACAAAAGCAAACAGGTTGACAAAGCAAAAGATTTATGTTCATATTGTGGATACAACATTTTCACAGTACCCATTGTGCCCTTTCTTTGGATCAACTGCAGGCAGCATTGCATGCTGTGTTGTGACTTGGCTGACACGGCAGGAACAGCAACTTCTTTAACACTGATGCAAGATAAGGGGAGCAGCTGCTCCCATCTAGACCCAAAGATACATTCCTTTTTTCCTTCCTTTCAAAAGTCAGTCTCTACCTCTGTTCTGTCAACACTCCGTACTAAGGGTCAGGGAAGAATTTATTCCACCTCTTTTATCACATACATTCATATGTAGCACTTCATTTACTGAGGTATTTTTTGTGGGAGATGATAACTCTTAACTCCTAAAGGTTTGGAAGACTGGGTCTTCTGATCATAAGTTCTGGCTCCTAAAGGTCAGATACTGCTTGCTTAGTTATGTCAATTTTATTACAGTCACCTCACTTTCCATGTACAATGGGCATTTGATGATTGATGTTTTGTAATGGGACATTCCTACTGAACTCTTTAAGAAATTCTTTCCCTCCATTCAAGAGTTCAAAGGAAAGAGAAAAATTGAAACAGCAATTGCATAAGATTTATGTACTGTACAGTGAGAAGCCAAATACTCTCCTGTTGAACACAGTTATCTAGCAGCCATTGGGAACAGCATGTGAAAATCAACTTCAGGTATTCTTGGCTTGAAATTGCAGTCCATTTTTATAAAACAATGGAAGATAAGGAGAATAAAAAAAAAACCCAGACTGTAGAACCTTCTAGTTCAAAAGTATAAACTAATTATGCTATTTGAGGCAATACCATAACAAAATATATTTATGCCTACAGTGAAGTTCATTCTTTTAAAGTCTCAAATATGAAGTTCATGACAAACAATTTCTATTTTCTACCCTTGAAATTACAATTTCTTTCTGTCTGGTTATGGCATCTAAGAATGGCATTCACAAAGCCAGCCTTCCTACATCATTTCTGGAAACGTATCATTAATTTATAAATTCAGTTGAACAGACATCATTATAATCTCATCTGACCACTTGCATTTTTTGCTATAAAAGCAAATTCATCAAAAGATCAGAACTAATTGACTGTTTTGACAACAGAAGAACAGAAAAAAATGTTCAACTCTGAGTAATTCTGCATGGAAATTTAGTTATTTCTGTTACTATAATTAAGGTGTTGTATTTCCCGTTTTTAAATGAAGAGCTAATTGTGAGTGTGTGATCTTCAGACCACCAATGTCTCAGTGCTGTTATAAGTGGTATCTTTGAAGTTTTTAGAAGAGGCTTACAAGTGAAGTTTGATCAAGCATATTCTTTATTTAGGTGCACATAAAATTAGATATTTTTTGGTACACATGGTAAGAATTTTGTCTGTACCATCCCACCTGCCTTCATGCTTTATTTTTCAGCACAACTCAGTGTAATACCTGCAATGTTTAAAATTACTGTTTTTGAACTGTACATAGAGAGACCATGATTTATATGCTCTCATTCCAGGTATTCCATAAACACTTTAGCAATGTGAATTTCATTTCCAGGACAAATGCTGCCACTTAGTTGCAAGCAGACTATTTCATTCCCAGGCATTTTAAAACAGCTAGTAAAAAGTTGAATGAGAAACTGCTTAAAAATACTTATTTGAAGAGGGAAAAGTATCTATGCATTGGGATCATTTGAGAACACAAAAAATTCAGATGTTTCTACCTTTCTGAAACTTAGTCACACACCTCCAAATTAAATCTCCTTAAAAGCAGGAGGATAACAAAGGGTTTTAGGGTCCGGTTGCAGCAAAAAGTAAACCGGTAAAAATGTGTTTGAAAGACATGATCAAAATTATCTTTCTGTTCAAGCAGGTTGCAAAGGCCTAGAAACTCTGCTATAGTCTGCCTAGACTCTTGACACTTATCATTTCAGGAACCTAGTCTCTCTCCAAATAGCAACAGGCAATATGACAGACATCTGTCATAGGTGACTTCTCTCCACTTTCTGCTCAGAACTGTCAGTGCTGTGTTGCGTGTTGCTTTGCTAGAGTTTTAAATGCCCACACTATTCAAAACCTATGGAGGAGGGCAGGGAGGAGTATTGCCAGAAAGAATGGAAAGGGGTGAGATTTCTCATGGTTTGTGTGTGTGTATGTAATTTACACCCTGAGATTAATCTAGAACAGAGCTCAACTTCTTGGTTCCAGCAAAGATGGAAAGGAAAGGTGGTATCTAACAGCAATAGGCAAAGTGTAAGATTACCTGCCCTTCCTCCAAAAGAAACAAATATTCTTGATTTAAGGTACTATGCCCTTAGTAACACATGATGAACCTGTGCAATTCTCTTTTGAGAGAGCTGGTGGATGAAAAAACACCCCATGACCTCAAGTTACTTCATCTTCTTAGGAACTCCCATCCCTGAAAACTCTTTCCTGTGTATATCCAACTGACACTAACAATTTGGAAGCATTTACTAAATAAAAACAAATAAATATTAGTAAGACTGAAAGTCCTGGTTTCCTCAAAGGTCAAATGGCTTAAAAGGCAGACTTCAAGAAATTCTGTTCATAAAAAAATATTTCAGTTCTAGCTCCTTCTCTTCAGCAATTTGTTCTGGACAATGTCAGCTTGTTGATGGAATAACAACAAAACCCCATATTTAACAGAGCTGTGTATTGTTATAAAACAATATAAAAAACCCACAAATGAAGGTGAGTACTCTTTTTGTCTGTTCCTTAAAGACTATCTTTTGAGAAGAAGTATTATGTTCTCAAACTTCGAATATTCATGTTTTCAGGACTTTAAGAAGGATTTTAGACATAACTTCAATGTAACCTTTATTTTTAAAGAATGAGAGACTAAAAACAAACATTTAGAAATGTATTGGGTTTCCATTGCAAGGTTCTGGTAGTGGAAGGGAGACCTAGCGGTGGCTTCTCTGTCCCCATGTCCAACATAGTCAATACCAGCTGGCTTCAAGATGCACCCACCACTGGTCAAGGCTAAGAATCAAGAATAAACTTAAGCCCAGGGAGGAGTGAGTGGTGGGGCAGGGTGTTTTTTAAGATTTGTTTTACTTTTCATTATCCTACACCGATTTTAACTGGTAAAAAATTCAGCTAATTTTCCCCAAGTCAGGTCTGTTTTGCCTGTGACAGTAATCAATGAGTGATTTCTCCTGGCCCTTATCAACTCATGAACCTTTCGTTATATTTTTCTCTCTCCTGTCCAGCTGAGGACGAGAGTGATATAGAGGCTTTGATGGGCACTTGGCATCCATCCAGGGTCAAAACACCACAATAAAAGGAAAAGGGAAAGATACAAACCAGCACTGACAGTGTCCTTTCCTACCAGAGTGATTTCTGCCATGTTATGCTGACCTTGGTCACAGCAGAAAAATGCCTCAGAAGCACAAGGGCTATTAGCAAAGAAAACTTGCCTTTGACTGAATCAATGAATAGCCCCAAGACTGTCTCTCCTTTGTTTGTGTATGTGTTGTTGTTTGAGTTTCTGGAGCTTGATCATCCTAATAGGACTGAATTTTTTTGTAAGGATTGATGCTGCATACCAGATTTCCTCTATTCATCATGAAAACACTGACATACTATTGTCACAAACATAAGAGGACCTACTTAATCCAACTAGCCCTGAATTCCCCACCAATTAATTTTGAGTGAGTCTCCTGGTCGGAGCAAAAAATAAAGTCAAGCAGATGCTGGGACTGAGTTTAAATGGAGGTATTGAATCACTGGATAACCTTGTGGACAGTCTCTTGACCTCCACGGGCCTCAGCAATCTGACAGCACCACTGGGGGAAAGGCAGGACCTCACTGCACGCCAGATGCCGTGCCCAAGCCTTCCAGGCTAAGCTACAAAACAACAAAATAAGCATGCTAATACAGAAACATTTCCTAAATGATTCAACTGACCCCTTTGATTTCTTCCTCAAAGGCTGAGAGTGACCAGGAAGTCAGTGAGGAACAAGGATAATTTCACTTGTTCTTGCTGGATGGGCTCCACTCACCCTTTAGCTGCAGAACATCCGAGTGGGATTGCTAGAAATGCCCTTAAAATACATTGCCAGTGTTGGCAAGACAGAAGGTACAGGCAAAAGCACCTGTGTGTGTGCTGAGCACAGCTGTACATGGACTACTAAAGAAGTTTCCATGGTGTACGTGCCAGAGTGCTGCTAGGAAAGAAGGGAAAGGCAGGAAAATTCATCAAGGTTCAAATCCGTGGAAGACAAGCATCACTTGCTGATGTCTTCCAAAGACTTTCTGCACAGTCATCTCCTCTGTGAAAGTGTGTAGCATCCCTTGTTCTCCATCAGTGCAATTGGCTCTGCACACCCCCACAGACAGTTTACGCAGCTCGTGATCTGACTTCCCTTGAGGAAACAGCTGTCTCACTGTGAGATATTATTGTCCCATCACTTTACAGGCAACACTAATATGAGCCAGTGGCTCTGGAATGGAGCACAAAAGTGCTATGCATCCTCTTCAGAGCAAAATCACTTAGGTCAGTTTAAGAAGCCCTGTACTATTCAGTAAAAGCTACCTATTGGATTAGACAGGATTAGACAGTTTACATAAATTATTTTCTCATTTTACATCACTAGGTTGAAAAAAAGAATTATGTAGGCAAAGAGGAGCAGACTTTACCATAGAAACAGGACTCCACTTCCCAGCTGAGTGTTCTGATTTCTAGATATGGGCATCTAAGAATCATGACCCCTTGTTCCTGCATTGCTGGTCATAATTTATCTGGGTAGATGAAAGATCCCTTCACCCAGAACATATCACAAAAGGTAGTGAATGAAGGCTCTTCACTGTGGTATGGAAACAAGGATGAAAATTGTATTGCTTCTTTCTGAAGCAATACTGCAACGATTGGTAATTATATCAGAAGGTGTGCCAGTACTTCTTCAAGTTAATTTAGTCCAGTTAGATGTGATCTAAAGGTGTCTAAGAAGTCAAGTGCATGAGTATACTTCATTTAGGGCACACATTTTCTGAACCCCAAACAATCTTAGTTCACCTGAGCAAAGGCAAGAAAGTTAATGCAAATACTCAACAGAACAACTAATCTCCTTCCTAAACTTTTTATAAAACCTTTTAAGTACTTTGAAGTTTTTCTGTGCAGCCACTTTTAGCATAACAACATATTTTTCCCAAGCAAGCTTTGTGTTTTGTGTTTAGAAAACACTGAGGCAGAAGACAGAAAATAAAACTGAAAATGTACTCATCATGTAGACATCTTTCCATAAAGGCAAGTCTATATAGAAAGACTCATGTTCTATTTGCTAGGCACCTAACAGTGCACAGTAAAACTGAAACCTTATCTGATGCTTTTCTCAATAGTAGGTAAATGTCCCTGTGGTTTTACCAGGATCACAACTGAATGCTGGCTTGAACTTAACATAACTTCTCCTTCTGTCTTTTATTTCTTCGGTTTTATGTATCACAAACAGTAATGACTGAAAAAGCTTGCTTCAAGTACTCATAAATATTAAAAATATGCTAGGCCATTCTACAGAAGTGAAGCTTGTATTCAATGGGACGCATTTAGCAATGTCCTGGAGTTACCTGTATTTAGGATGTAACCAAAAACCACAGCTCTTGACCACTTTTATAGCTGTGAATGGTCCCCTGGCTCCTCTCACTTGAGCGGGGGTGTTAACCCCAGTATCCTGGCTTACTTCCAGCTTACGTAATGATATTATCCTGCCCTAAATTCTCCAAGAGATCCTAACTGGAGAAGCTATTCTTCACTTTCTCTTCCTTGAGAAGCAGTGCTAGCAGAAAATATCTACCAATCTGTGTCTGAGAGCCAACTGAATTTCCACATTGGAGTAAATGGTCCCTATCCTCAGTATATAAGCTTGTGCAGACATGCACACCTTTGTGTCTGGTTTTTTGTACTGATTGCTTGGATATATGGATAAATATGTGTACACATATTTAGAGTTGCACTGGAATAGTCTTCTTAGCAGAAGGAAATATTTTTCATCTTGAACTGGTTACAGCATTTTCTAAAGAATTATGTAACATACAGAGCAGAAAAGAACAAAAGCTGAGAGGATTTAATTAAGTGACATAAGATGCCTATGGCAGAAGTGGAACTTAACCCAGGTCTCAAAATTTCAGCTTTCAGTATGACATCATTTTTTTCCCTGAAGAAATGCTATGTAATATGGTGCAAAATATATAACAAAGGTATAGATATGTGTAATATAATGAAGAGTATGTAATGAAGAATATATAGTATAACAAAAAATATAATAATCTAATCTCATCTCTGAAAATAAATTTGTTTTGGAGGGAAAAGAAGGTACTGTATCTACTTTGGGGTGAGTGTCTACAGATCAGTGTTGAAGACTTGTCCAACAGTTATAAACTGCATGCTTCAATCTTCACTCTACTTCTGCCCTTCAGTCACCCATTTCCACTTCATTCTACTCCTCTACTTCTAAGGATAAAGTTAACATACCTACATAAGGGAGCCTTTACTACATTAAAGAAGACTACCACACTCTCTCTGTGTCAAAACCATGGAAGGGTGTGCTCAATTTATACCATTGAAACTGATTTCCACATATTTCATGACTCATTATTTGCATGTTGGTGGTGTAATAATACAGCAATATATGTTTGTGGTTTTCATTAGAGATGGAGCATCACTTATGGTTTGACACATCTCTACTCTCTCTCCATACAATTACTTTGCAAATATGTTGGCAGAGGGCAAGGGAGAAGTGATGGTGGATTTGTTAGCATTCACTATGACAGAACACTTTGGAAAATCAGTGGCCTAATGATTTTTCTGTCACAGACTTTCTATATGCCCCTTTTTTTTCCATCTACAGAACTGCAATAATTTTTAATGAACTCATAAGAATATTGTGAGGTTGAACATAGCATTGTCATGGTTTGTAAACTACTTGGAGATTTTTGGCTAAAAGGTGCTGTAAAAGTGCAAAGAAGTTAATTGAAATTACAGGAGTCAATTCCTAATGTGCATCTCCGTGTTTATGAGCAGATTTTTCACCTCGCCTTGTGGAATTTGAGATATAAAAAACACACTCAGCCCAAAGAACTTACAATCCCAACAGAAAGTACAGATGAAAGGCCAGAAGAAGTTTAAAATTATCATCCCCATTTTACAGAGAAAGAACTCAAACATGAACAACATATTTGTTTCAGTCTGCACAGGGAAGAAGCAGCAGATGCAGGGATATGAAGGCAGATCTCCTGAACCCCACCCCAAGTGCTTCATATAGATGAGATTCTAGTTAGCATAGTCCCTCCACGTTCTTCCCACTGCCCTGCCAGTAAGTCTAATTACTGAATTTTACTGCTGTTAGAAAGATAAAAAAGGTCCTTTAAAAGTCTACAGCTAGCTTGGAAACCAAATACAGCAGCATGCTTTGTTTTACCACCTTCTTGTTTAGTTAAGTCTTTTTTTTTCCCCCTTTTCTTTTTGTTGTCACATGGAGGTCATGAAACTCCTTAGTTTTGATAGTGTTTTTTATTATGAGGGTTTCTTTAGGTAGCTGAAGTGGCTGGGAGCAGGGCTTGCTGAGGAAGTGCTCAGCCATGGCCCACTGGTTGATGTCAAAAGGCCAGCATCTGGTACCATTCTCCCGGTGCTCAATTGCTTCTTTCTTTCAGCTCTTTTCAGACCAAGGTACAACTTGAGAAGTGCACTTTGTGTTATAACAGCCCTAATAGAATGGCAGCTTTATGCGCATAAATCTGTTCTCGCTGCCAACACCACAACTTAGCCAAATAGCAACTGCAGCCACAATACCAGGAGGCCAAAGTTTTCTAAGACTAAATTTGTCACCTCGTCTCTTGCAAGTAGCTGCCTACAGACCCGAATATGACCTTAATTTGATTCTCCCATTGTACACAAACAACAGAGAAAATTGCAAGTGTTGATTTACTGTTCTATAGATTATCTCAATTTTTCTTTACTTTTTTTTTGTATATTCTTGACAAAATTATATATTTTTGTTTAAATATTAAGGGAAAAAACCCTCAACTGAAGCAGTGACAGAACCATGGTTAACTGTCAACAAATCTATGTAAAACTCAACTGTCAGAATTTACTAATCTGAACAAAGGGAATTTAATTTTGATTTTATTGAAATATAAAATTTCCTCAAATTAAAACCAAATGAATATATCTTTATAGTCAAACTGAGACTCTACGAAGGCAAACAGCATCAAGTGCTAGTTCACAGAGTGGGGTCAGCACTCTTTCTTCACTGCATTTGCCAATGTTTATGTTTTTTTCTAATCAGGGGAAATCAGAGCCATGTGGACACCTACAGGAAAAACAGCAGGTCTCAAAATGTTATTGGCAGGGTGGAATTTGTGATTCTCCCATGGCACTTCATTTTTTTGTCAACTTTGTTTCAGTTACATTTTCATGTTAATGTCTTCTATTTTGTAAAGTCGTTTGGGTTGGAAACAAGTTTTCTCATGGTTTTTATAGAATTGTAGAGCAGCCATTCCCAGGTGGAACTCCTATAAAGAAAAGTTTTATTTTAATCCACAAGCCTAAATCTAATATATAACCTCTCTATTCTTATAAGGCATAGGTTAACACAGCAGGTGTTTCAAGTTCCTGGGAGATGCATTAAATAGACAAATTTAAACCATGATTAATAACAAATTTTTTTTTTTTTCCCATTTGGAAGGAGAGAAGAATATGAAATTGCAGTCAGGTATATACTATAAACAGCTTTAAGATACAAATAACCCTCATAACACCTGCATGTGGGGAAACAAAGTAATATTTTAGAGTGTGTTTAATAGAACAAGTCAAAAAACCCCACTATTAAACGAAAAATTGAAATGCAAGTGCATAGCAGTCATAATTTTTAAAAGAGTGACCCAAAATAATGAACAAACAGCCAATAACTAGAAAATCACCTGAAGTAGTGAATTCAAAGGACTTATTAAAAATATTAAATCTACCTTTTAAAAGACCTGTGTAATTACATGCATCATGATAAAGCGTGCAGGGCAGGCAAGGCAAGCATGTGCTGTAAAGGTCTGGACAACCTACGGCTGTACATGTGCAGAAAATACAGCAGGTTCCCAAGCACATGGAAGCATAAACATTCAAGAGAGCAGGCCTGAAAGCAGTCTGTAATGTTCCATTATGGACCTGCCTGGCTGGCAAAATTTTGCCTATCTTACAGTTTGTCAGATGAGGAGCTGAACAGATCAAGGATTAATGGGACATGACATGTGTTAGACCCAGCTGGCACATCGCTCCAAACAAAGCCACCAAACTGTGGGATATGAATCCTGTCTTTGCTGGTATCAAACCTCTAACTTAAGCACTATGAAAAGAAACACTTTTGTCCTCCAGTCTCAGAGACTTGTGTTAAACACAGCTACAGCAGGCCTGAGGGTGAACGCCAGAGCTCTGACTCATTAGTTTGAATGGAAAAAATATGATCTGGGAAGAAAGATAAAGGATTTTTGTTAAATTTCTTTTAAGTCAGAAGAGCTAAACTCAGGGCAGATTCCAGAGGTTATTCATGTGAAAACCACTGTATAAACAATCTGAAGTTCATCTGACTGTATTATGTGTGCTTACACTGAGTACTGGGAGTGGTGTGTCTATCCGTTCTATACATGATGGGATGCTGATTTAGACAGTAGCTATAGATTGGACACCCAATTAATATCTAATCTTGATGTGTAAATCTTTTGACTGACTCATGTTTAAGTCTTCTGGAAAGAGACTGTATTCTAGGTTCTTGGAAGTCCCTTATGAATCCAGTAGGTGATTATTTAACATCTTGCTTTCTTATCCCACTTAGTCTACTCTCAATACTATCTGTCAGTCAGAGAATTAATCATGGTGAGTCACTATTTACAAAGAAAAGAGTGTGACCTATCCAAGAAGACTTCAATGACTACAAGCCAAATCCCCAAGCAAACTTTGTGAAGCTACAAAAGCAAAAGCAATCGAGTGAAAACTATACCTGTGGGTCCCCTAGATGTAAAGGGGCTTATAAGGAGTGTATGAACATTCCAAACAACTTTGGCTTTCCTTCAAGTAATGGAAACATCCAAGGGCATATTAAAAGAAAGAGTTTGGGGGAACTGGTGTCAGTGAAAGGTCTCTGCCCTTTGCTATCTGAAATCTAATGAACTCTTCTATTAAGACAGAGGAGACTTGTAACTGCTTAAAAATGTCTACCAGCGAATATGCATTTCTCTTGATCATATAAGATCTGTAATCCAATAGGATACAAAACTCTGAGTTATACTTTTTGACATATTCTGGTGGCTCTGAGTGGTGGGGGACTGTTTTCTCCACTGATATTTGACATGAACAAGACGTGCTATCTGAGTTGTGTTAAATAACTGAACAGTTACTTGTGGATGTTGGATTCAATATGGGGAAGTAAGTTATTTAAGTAAGTTATAATTTAATACACATAGTGGATTTGAAATGGTCTCTAAAGAAGCTCAGAGAAAAACTCATATACAAATGCTTATTGGTTTGCCTTAGATTTGTGTTTGTACAGAGAAACCAAGAAGCATATATAACAAGAACTTGGTGTTTCTCCAGCTATCTGAACAAGTATTTCATTTTAAATATTTCCATGTGTTTATGAAGCTGAAATATTTTTTATGCAAACAGCCATGGTATAATTCTCTCTTTGAAGTTACTAGGCACAATAAATAAAAAAAACCCACCAGAACAATAACATTGAGACTTTGACTTCAGAATATCCTAAGAAATAGACATATCTTCAGGGTGGTTAGCTGGTGGGAAGGTATGGCAGAGCACATACAGTGATGGTATGTGATATGTTTCCATTCCTCCCATAATATTTCAAGTCAGTAGAAGCTTAATTCGATGACCAGTCTCTGTGAAATATGGTGATACAGTTAAAATGAC
This sequence comes from Corvus cornix cornix, assembly GCF_000738735.6. Lineage (NCBI taxonomy): Eukaryota > Metazoa > Chordata > Aves > Passeriformes > Corvidae > Corvus > Corvus cornix. The sequence goes on along the minus strand of NC_047057.1, from coordinate 8,062,992 downwards.
AAAAGTGCCAACCTGACTGACAGAAGTTCCAACCTGATTTACAGAGTGAGTCACACACATTCTTTAAGAACCTTTGGGTAAGGAGGCATTCAGGCTGGCTGGAACTCCTTTATTCTTTTTGAAGCTTCAACATATACCATATAGTACATGGCTAGTACACTATAGTATGGCCAGATCTTAGGCTTATTATTACTTTTTTCTATCTCTGATTAAGTCCACAAGACCAGGTGTTAAATATAAACACCACACAGGCTACATGCTGGTGCTACACATCACCCCACCTCCATACACCTCAGTGAAACTAGGTCAGCTTACACAAGCTGGGCACCTTCATTTCAGCTCTGCAAAGTGGATCAGGCAGCATATGCATTTAATTTTACATCCCAACTTGTGGATCTGTCTCCAGGACATCTGACAACACTCTTGATAAGTTAAAGGTTTGGTGTGTCACGGTTAGTTACAGATTGAGTATCCCAAATCCTCCCTGCCTAGAAGGAGGATTGAGAAATGCCATGGACACAATGCCCATCTGTAAAGAGCAATAAAGCCTCAGCTGTTTATGTGGAGATGGATGTTCCCACTCCAGTGTTGCTGATGGCTCCATTCTGCGAAGTGTCAGCAAAGCACTTGAGCACTTGTGACTTTAATGAACAAAGGACAACAGAATTTCTCATCTGCTAATACACTTTGTGTTAAAAAGCCTGAAAGTCATTGCTGCAAAGTTCTTTCGCTCTGTGCATAGATGAATCAGGCACACTGTAAAGTTGAACTTCACTTAGGAATTTTGAAGGATAGAGTTAAGAATTAAAGGAAAATTTTGGGTTTAAGGTTAGACAAATTTTGTCTTTGGTGTTATTCCCATGTGATCAATGGAGATATAGTAGGGGTGAATTTTATTTGGCGTGTTTAGCCAACACTTCATCAAAAACTAATTTTCCTACATCTAATCACCCAGCCAGCCTCTTTCAGTTTTTATGGTCAAAAAAATGGGAGCTGGTGTCACTGACATCATAGATTTTATTCTACAGAAAAGGCAGGAAATTTCACCTCACTTCTAACTTGCTGTGCAATAATCACAAAGTGTCACTTTGTTTATTAACTGTATGTTGATGTACAACTGCAGTGTGAAAGTGACCCCACAGTTCAGGCACAACAATCACTGGCAGGTTAGATTTTGCTTAAATAATGCCCCTTGCTCTGCTGAAACCAAGTGTATCCCCATCCAATTGCCAAACTCAACACCCTGCTGCTAAAGGCAAGCTGAATGTTGCACCAGTGTGACAGTAGGTGAGTAGGAGAACTTCTAAATGATATTATCAGTTGTTAAGAGAAAGACATCTTAATGAGAGCTACAGGGTTTTGGCAGTTACATAGCCTTTGCAAAGCCAGCTCTGGAAATAGCACATAGTATTTACTTCAGAAACTAAACCAGGGATTTGTTCTTATGGCTCTTTCTTTCAATTATCAAACTAGAAAAATTTATGAAGAAATAGTGACATCAGAAAAAAAGTGTATTTGCTGTTGTGAAGATGCAGAAAGGCACATCTTGGCATGAAGCACCAGAGAGAATCCTGAGTGTCAATGTCTATGTTGTTGCTGTTGCAATCATTGACATGATACAATTCTCTTAGAAACTTGTTAGACTTCACATTAAAATTAGTTGGATTTTTTGCCTCCTAATGTTCAACTTTCTTTATTTTCATCATTCTGTTTGGTATTTTGTTACTGTTGTTTCAATGGTACATTCCAAGCAGAGTCAAGTCAAGATACTACTAATTTTTCTGAGTTTTCAGGGAGTGTCATGGAAGAGCTGTTTCTGAAACCTGACATTATCATTAATTCAATAGGTAAAAATACAATTAAAACAAAGGAACTACATCTTTTCACACTTACATGAAACATAAGCTCTGAAATTCCATGAAAATATTAAATTTTCTGCATTACAGTTGGTACTGACATAAGGAGATAGGAGTTAAAATAGCACAAGAGACAATTTCTGAACATGTATCTAGACTGCATGAAATATGCTGTTCCCTGGAGCCCTGATTCCTCAGCTGGCTACTAAGCAAGACATAGCAGAGCACACCATGACTTTGCACTGTTCCAGGCGGATGTGCTTCCCTTCCAAGGAAAGCATGGCAAGGAAGGAAGTGCACGAGTGTCATCTTTATATGGCTCTGATGTTTTAGACAGAGACCATACTAACTCTGCTTTTCCACATTTAATTTTTTTTTGCCTAATACCCAGTAAAATTTTAATAAGCATCTAAGCCACTTTTCAGATTAAATTTCACTTCTAAAAGTGGCTTGGTCATGTGGGACCAGACCGTAGCCATATTACTTAGTTGTCTGTTTACCCTTAAAAAAATACAGTAATCAGATGGGTTCCTAAGAGTTTAATGTCTGACAATAGAAATGTTTCATATTATTAAGGACCCCATTTGAAGAATTCTTTGGAATTTATCCTAAGATTTCTATTGCAACTTTCTGATTAATTCTTTGGCAAAAGAAGTGTTAGCGACTGTATCTAAGGGTCTGAAGTATGAATGTGATACATTGCTGTATGTGGTGCTGTGGTATTTGTACAACCACAAATATCTGGGTAAACAGAGCCTTGGTTTTAGAAGTCTTAATTCTTTGTATTAGCATTGTCTGGTTATTCCACTGTAAAATGTAACCATAAATTGCACATGCCTGGGGAGCAGGGTGTGAAGCTTAATATTTTATCTCCTTCAATTAGTCACCATTTTTTCCTTTCAAGTTTATATCGTCACTACAGCTCAGTAACTAGGTGATCATCATTATTTATCTTTATGGTTTAGAAAGCTTGTTAAAAGTCTTTGTCAGAAAAGCTTAGTGATTTTTATAGACTTTCATTTTAAGTTTCAGAATTGTTGGCTTTTTCACATTTTAAGTGAAAGATTCCCTCCTTTTTCTCAAGAAATCAATCAATATCCATTTCAAAATCTAATCTTCTACAGCTAGCCACCCATCCTGCAAGCATTTTAAGAAGTCAGAATTAATCTCAAGGAAACACTGTACAAGTATCACAGCAAAGATATTTCATTTATCCAACTGGACTTCCAATATGAAATTCTAAATATATTGGCCCAAAGCTTTTGACCAAGCTTAGAGGAAAAAGTTCTTCAAAAATCATAAAAATTCTCACTGTAAGACAACAATATTCCTCCAGGCTTATTAATTCATCCTGATGTTGAGCTCCAGAATTCCTCCCACTGCTAGCATGCAAACCTCTTCTAGATATTTCTCCCCTTGAGGACCTTAGCTCTGGTTTTCAATCTTGTCCCAACACAACAAAGCTTACTTGAACCATACACCCGAGTCCCTCCAGACCATCACGGGTCACTATCCCAGGACTGGTGGCAATTACACACTCAGTTTCTCACTTGGGCAGCTACACAAATATCTCTATATTCATCAGAGGTTATTGATGGTAAATGCCTGAGCAACTTGAGGTCATTGCCATCACCAGCTGCTGCTGACTGTGTGATGTCACAGGCTCCAGTTGCTGCAACCTGCTTGAATCACAGCGCAGGGACCTGCAGCTGGAGAATTCAGCTGGACCTGAGCTTGGCTGGGAAAGAAGATGGGGAACTAAGAAGGACAGATGGGGTAATTGGGCTGTACAGATTTTTGAGAGGCAAAATGGTTCAGAGAAAATGATAGAATGGTATTGGGACTCTTCCTGGGAAAAGGGGGGATAGGGCATGAGATGATCTTTCTCCACCTGTGTGCACACACAGCCCCAAAAATCTGACCAGGCTCAGGTCCTTTGTAACTGGAAATGCCAGCAGATCCTGTATTAGTCTCTGCTGTGCTGCTGCAGAATCTGCATTCACATAGCAGATGCAGCCCTTTTATAAGAAAAGGGTGTGCTAACTAATCCTTCTCACTTGCTGCTGCTGATCTCAGACTACAAAACTCATTCTCAAGAGATGGGGAAACTGTTTCACCCGTTCTAATTCTCCTAAACTGTTTATTCCCTTAGGCAAAATAATCAGCTAACACACCTGTGGAACATGAGCGTGGAGCAGGGGAAACCCAGCAGGGAAACTCCCTGCAGCCACGGCCACCAGTGCTGTCACTGAAGTGTGCCCAGAGTGTAATGGCACATTAGGTGGGCATTGATCTCAGCCAGTTTATGAGGTCTGTTACAGAATTGAATCACTTGCTGCTGAATCCCATGGAGCAGAAATTGCAACTTCCTAAGCTAATCCATTTTCAAATTAGCTTCCAATTGTGACAGATGACCTCACTGAAAATCAGTTTACCTAATTGCTAACACTCACTAAGGGAAGAGAAATCAATCTTTATAACTCTTTCTTTGCCCTATTTTTCTTAATATTTCTCACAGCTTCCTTTCACACTGCTCCAACTGGGAAGACAGGCTTTATGAGAAAGCTAAGATTGCTTAATTGTCTATTCCAATTCAGAAGTCAAGAGGGGTAAAGGGAATCGATGACTGCCACTGTTTCACTGACAGAGGAGTTGAGAATGTATATTCATTTGTTTGTGCAGCTTTCCTATATTGTTACTTAAAGTCTATATCAGACCAAGATACAGAGATTTCTGCCTGAATAAACTGTTTCTTGATCATTGTGTCTCATTATAGACAGTTCATTTCCCAGTTTGCAATTGCAAAAATAAGTCCTAGCAAGAGAACGGGCACAAAAGCTGGTGGAAAGGGAAGACTTGATGCCCATGTAACTCTTAAAAATGGATAGCAGAAGCAATCACAGGTTGCCTCACATATCTTTTCTACATGACTTTCATTATGAGAGGTGGAGGTTGTTTTTTTTTTCCAGTTTCTAAGGTAGGCTATATGTAGACATGAAAATGCATAAAGAATACCCTATAGAAGACACTTCAAACTGAAGAAAATACAAAATCAAAACAACTAAAACAGGCACATCCCATTAAGAAAAAAAAAAAAAAAAAGAAGACTTCTAATAGTTCTTTTTAAAAAAGTTCCTTCTATCTAATTACAGGGACCTTTTCCTGGTACAACATAGTATCTCAGTTTGAATCCTCCCTAATTTTGATGGTATTGAATTCTGAGCAGATACCTCTTCAAAGCAAAGTGACATATTTACATGTGATATATATTCTATGTGATAGGATAAATTACATAGCAATACAATACAAATAAGCTCTGAGTACATTGGAAAGTTTTCAATATTTTTTCTGGTATTATGAATAATGTGAAACTAAGAAAATGTACTAAAAGAATGAAAAAGGAAAAATTAGTCACTTAACACTAATTCAGTAAAAAAGTCATGCAGACCTATCCAAGATGTTTCTCAAAGCAATCAACACAAATTAAGTAACTATTAAATTCATCCTACACTGACTCAAAATAGCAGGCAGGGAGAAAATGATGTCTGTGCAGCTGAGTAAGGGACAGTCCAGATTTTCATTTTGCTGTGTCAGCTGGCTCAGAAACAAATCTGCATTTCCTCCTGGGAAGATACAGATGTACTTTTTAAATAACAAAATAGCCAATATGTCTCTAAATATGATTAACATAACCACATATAACTTGTTGTACAACTATGCTCAGCTTCATAGGTAGGGCAAAAAGCCAGAAAATGTGGTGAACATATCCTCTTCCTCAACCCCTTGACCTACAAGTGTGATGTTTATCTTCATGCTGACATTCCTAAAAATCTATATTTCCCCCTTGAATCAAGCTACCATATATTGAGAACAGAATAGCAACTTATGTTCTTTTGGCATTTTAGAAACATTTTTTTGTTGCACACATTGCCTTGCTTTTGCTTTTCTTTTGGATGCTTCTGTCCTCATTGAGTCCACAGTTTATTTCTGACTGTGTGACTCTGCAGCCCTTCCTGGTTACATGTTAAAAAGAATCCCAAGGAAACATTGTTGCTTGTGGTTTCAAATATCAGTTTTACTGTGTCCCTGAAGCTTAGACGTGAATGACGTGTTGACCTTTGAAGTATCATTGTCCTGGGACATAGCTGAGATTTTCTATTAGAGTGAGGTTTGCCTTTAACAGAAGTGGAATGTTCAGACAGGCTGATTGGTACTTGGCCCCTGGCTAGGCTAAAAGTATAGCTTTCCCTCTCAGGCCTAATTCCTAGCACAGGAATGCAGAGACAAAAGGAAACACAATAGGGAGATAAATCTAGCAGAAGTTATTCCAAGCAACTTTATAGAAGTTTGAGGTATAAATTGGAACACATACTTCTTCCTTTGGTAATTTCGTCCATTTTTGACTGTGCCTAATATATCACTAAAATGCTATTATAAAATTTAAATGGATTGGTGAGTGTGTTTTTCTTGGGGGAAATGTTTTGTGCGAGCTCCAAAGTAATTGGATAAGGTATAGCTTATTTGCTTTTGAGTTCTCTAATCAGCATTCATATGGAACTCAGATTCCAAAATATTTGGACCCCTACTGGAACAAATAGAAGTGTTGTAGGAACAGAAATGCACTGGTGGCCTCACAGCATTTTTTAATGTTCTTCAGTGTTGCTTGCAAGTACTGCAATCTTTTGAAGTGGTGTCTAACTATTTTTCTATGATAGCTGGGGATAAACTCAATTGTTTATTTATCTAAGCAGGGGTTCTCCTTCAGTGAATTTCGTAATATTGAGGAAGGTAATTGAATTAAGTAATTATAAAAGGTACTAGAGCAAACCCATGAAACCAAACTTATCTGCTATTCAGCACAATCAGTGCCATTGTAATTTTCCTATCCCATTTCAAAACGTTTTCAGAAATGAGATATAGTCAACATTCATGTAAATTTAGATTTAGATAGGAACTCCAACAAAGTAACCAAATGCCGCGGATGAACTCCTATCCGGAAGTAAAAGGATACCACCCAAATACACTAAATACTTATAATTGTTTTCTGGCAAGCACTAGTGACTCTGATGGTACACAGGGTAATGATCTGAAATATTAAAGTCATCTCCGATTAGAATTACTCTCCTTCCATTTCCCAAATCCCAGGGACAAAAAATACCATACTTAAACCCAACATTGCATCAAAGATATGTGACCTAAGCACCCAGAAGAGCAGAAAGTGAAGCTCAGCTGGAAGAAGGAGAAACAATGGTGTGTGGAATGGCAGCAGAAAGAAAGGACCCCTAAACTACTCTCTGCAGAGTTACATTAGCTCAGAAACTCACCTTGCACAAATACCTTCTCAATTTAAAAAAAAAAAGGAAAAAATAAAACAGAAAAGATGCGGTTAATTTTGCAAATACCCATTTGAAAATGAGTAGAATGATGCAAAGATGTGATATGTAAGGGGAGAGAGAAATCAGTGATTTCCTTCTCCATCTACATATAATCACATCCTTTTTTTCTGAGCACAGGCAGTTGAGCCTTAGACTGCTAATTCTAGGAAATTATTTCTCAAGAGTTTGCCACTCACTAACCAAATTAAATCATCAAAATTCACTGAAATGGAAGAAATCTCAGAAACAGAGGTCATTGACTCTTCAGTGTAAAAGAAACCTTAAGGTGCCAGCGTTTTCAATAAGTTCCAGGTTGGGAAACTGTGACTATGGCTTTGGTGTAAGAATACTTCCCTTCTAAAGATAAAGAAAATAAAAATCTGATTATAAAGCTAAACTTCACTGAAAGATAATGGCCTGTCGCTAAATACAGCAGCTCTGCTTGTCAATGCATGGTACTATGGAGGACAGTGAATCCATTTCTTCTCACAACCTCAGTTCCCTCTAAATTAATACTCTTTTCCTCCTCTTTCTCATGGGAAAGATAATGAGGAAACTGAATATTTGCAAAGGAGAACTGAAAATGCTACTTTCTCTGCATGTAAAATAACCCATGTTAGAGGACTGAGTTTTTAACATTAGGATTTTTAAAATAAAAAACCCCAACAAGCAACTACCTTTATTGTTTTCCATCACTGCAACCGGTACAAAAGTAGACCTAATTTATGCTAACTTTGAAGCTATTTTACTCTCTCATGCTGATGAGAAATAGAGCTCAAAATCAGATGTTATCATCTCTGTATAAAGTGTCCATTATAATAAAACATATTTTTTCTATGACTTCAAAACCAGGCTCATATCTGAAGGAATCTACAGAATGGGTGTCAAGATTTTTTTCATTAGACATTATCTGACTATTGACAGATTTCATAATCACGTCATGATTCTGACTGTAATCATGGAGTACAATCCTGCCAAGAAAAAGATGCATCTGGATAAAACATGGATTTTATATTATAACATTTGTAAAATGATAAAATATCTACTGCAGCTTTATAGGAAAATACTAGTACGTAAAACTGAAAAAGTGCAACTGCTGCTTAGAACAGTTTGAAAGGAATTGTTCTTACTGGAGTTCAGTGGATGTCTCTTAAAGTTCTTGGAATTAAGTGTAGTATTGTACTAGGCATTGCAAAAACCATATGATGGTGAAATATCTATATTATCTTTTTTCCATAAATTATCATGAACATAACAAAATGATATGCATACAAGAGAACGGAAGGAGAAACACAGTATCTACTATGCTGCTGTCATGACTGACATTTTAATTGGCTCACAAGCGAAAGGGGACTGCAGTATGTTTAGACTTAATTTCCACATGTACAGTACAGCCATTACAACTAGACTCTTCTACATCTGGGAATTAGTTTTTAGGATTGCAACTGCTGCTCATCTGGTCTTCTGCTGTCTTTGCCATGAACATGAGTCTTGACAGAGAAACTGTGTCTGGATAAAATAGCTATCAGACATTAATGTAGTCCCTTTAGGTATACTAGCAGAGAACACACCTCTGTAAGCAGAGGGAAGTCACAGTGTTTAGAACTTGAGCCAAATAAAACAGGGATGGGAGACTTGAGTGCTACTTCTTGTGCTGGAAGGGAAAAGGCGGGGGGGTGAAAGGTACAGTAGGAAAAGCAGCACAAACACACAACTGGTGCTGGAATCCACCTCATGGGGATTTACTGCTGTTCCATGCAGCTTTCAGGACATGCACCCTGAACAAAGGCTATCTGCATTACAGCTGGACGGGACTTCTCCAACAAAGTTCCTTTCCTATCCAAAAATTATGATTTGCTAGAATATTTTTTTTTATTATTGCTTTTAATGAAAATGAAAATTTTTGAGAAGACTTGTGCTTGAAATTTTTCTCAGACAGATCCGTCACAGACTATCCCAAAGGAGTAAGTTTGCCTTGACTGTACTTTTACTTAGACAAAACACGAGGATAGAGAATTAATGCATGTGTGTCATGGGCCAGTGAAGATAATTTTGTAGAAATATGCAATAACAATCAGAAAGACTGTATCTCTCCAAGGACGTAGAGAGCACAGAGACGGACATCCTTGGAGACATTTCAAAAGCAGGGATTTACCCCATCATCCTCTTCTTGAGGGATCACCATGAACCAAAAGAAAGGATGAGATCTGAGTTGCAGTCTCCCACATTCCCTGACACACAAAACAGTTACCCATAGAAATTTCATTTTTTATCTCCCCATCAAGCCATCCGGACTATTGTCTTATATTTAAGTATTTGCACAAACCAAAACAATTGGAATAAAAACAATGAAAAGAGACTGATTTTATCCTGGGTTTTATTGGAGACATGAGAGAAATAGGGTTTTGTTTTTCTTTTTAATCATAGGTGATCTTCATAACAATTGAGCTATTTTAGAGCATTCATACATCAGTATTTTTAGGAAAATAAGGCCAAAGGAGTTGGGGATTTTTTTTTTCCTACCCTGTTTTTCCTTTACACTATTTGATTTAGCATGATGAAGAAAATAAAACAAACTTCTAAACCCTGAATTCTTTCAGAAGCCAGTGTTCTAGTTTTCCAGCCAGTACTCATCCACATGGAGGCCAAATGCTCTTGTCATGTTATTAATTCAGTCTGCGCAAGAGCTTGTGGTTCCCTTGCTAGAGGAACTCTGCTATGAAATGTGGTGCCAGAAAATCTGACAAGTGCCTTCCCTCCCATTACAATATTTTGGATAGAGGAAGCCCAGAGCAGAAGGCTCTCTGCGGGTTGCTGGGGGATGGTTTGCATGGTGCTTACACTTCTTTGTGGTGTGGTTTGAAGGAGGAGAAAGTTGGGACATTTCAACAGCCCTTCTCCCTGTCTCCTGCAGTTTGCACAGCAAAGACAGAAAACCTAGTAAAAAAAAAATAAACCAATGTTGTGGCTTTCCTGCCTTTTCTACCACCTTAGAACAACGTCTACCAGCAAATCCTAGTAGATCATGCATTACAGCCAGTGTCTGGGAACACATATAGGAAAGGTTTTGGCAAGTACAATAAACCCAAATATTTCATGAGAATGAGTGCTCAGTTTCAAAAGTTGTCTTAAACCATATTCAACAACATGATATGTGTGGTTTTCTGTTGTTATTTTCATTCCCCCTTTCCCCCACTTCCTTTTAAATTACCTGAGAAGTATCTTTAATGCTTCTTTCCCCTTTCAGGTAAATATATTAACAGTCAGACTGAATACCATGAGCACAAGTATTAGATCTTGGGAAGATGATTGAAACCCTAATAAATCTGAAACCGTTTTCAATTAGTACACAGGAAATTTACTTTGTGAGCCATGACTTGTTTTATTAGTGCCCTGGAGGGCAATTTAGATTGGAAAAATCAGGACATCATTGTTTGCCAAAAAAAGAAAACAGATACTTAGCTTTCATCTATAGTCTGGGATACAGCCATGAAAATGGGACTAAAATATTATTGAGTATCAAAAAATATTTATAAATTGGGGTCAATCATAGTTCCAGAGTGTTGGAAATGACATTCATCCCATCCTAAACTGTTTGATTATCTTGGAAGTTTGCCACTTGCTAACATACTCTTTTTATTTTTAAATCAACCCAAAGTAAAGCCTTTATATTACACTTCTAATAGGTTCAATTAAGATATGGAAATAGTTTCTCAAGAAAGCAGGAACCCCTTTAAAATCTATCATACCTTTCAAACTTCAGTCACCTGTGTTTTCTGTGGGGTTACATCATATAGCCCACTCTCTATTTTTCCTCTCTGTTATTGCTCACATTCTCAGCCAGCCAGAACTGAAAAACTTACATCAAACACATAGAATAGAGAGAACTAAGTACAGGCTATATATTGGCAGAAGCAATCCCTTCTAAAATTATGAACAGCAAGATCCACTTCTAATACTGCAAAATTTGTTCTGCCAATTGTAGTCTGGCCAGTAAGGTGAAGGAGAGGATACACCGGATGAAACAACTCTTAATGTGCCTTTGCCTGACGTACACAGGCATCAGCTACAAAAGTGTTCCTTGTGTATTAACCTGCCTTGACCTCATCCACCTGAATAAAGGCCTCTTGCAGAGTGGTCTATAATTTTTCAATACTTTTTAATCATACCCACGTCATTGCCTTTCACACTTCAGCAAGCTCCTTCAAATGATGCCAAACTCAGTTAGATTCAGAAGCACTGGAGTATGGCTTAAACACTTAGGGCTAAATTATCATAACTCTTTCTTTGTCATGTAAGGGAGGGAGAAATCTTCTCTCCCTTTCCCCCCCACTGTGAATGTAACTCCAGGGGTAAAGGACAGGAATATGAGAAGACCCTTGTGCACTTTGCTCCATATGCAACAGCTGAGACATGGGGTGAGAAAAAAATTCTCCAAGAAAACAGTGAAGTGCTTTTTAGAGTTTTCATGGAAGCATATACCGGAAGGATGCAACTCCAAACAAGTATTTGCACCATTTAATATTAAATTGCATCTGTACAACAGACACTGTGTAATTAGGTAAAAGAGGCAACTCCAAAAAAAATTCATAATAGCTAAATAAAACTAGTGCTCAAAGACAATCTCTGTGAGAAGAACCTATACAAATAGTGATTGTAACTACTCCAGAGTTCACACAAGGAAAATTACCCCATGGTCAGTTACAATTTCTATTAAAAAGGGAACGTTAAAAACCACAAGGGCATTGGCCTCATGGATTTCCTTTCCCATCTGAAGTTTTCATTTTAAAAATCTGCGCTGGTCAAATCAATCACAGATGCAGTAACTGAGCTCTTGTACCTGAAACTATTTCAGATATCCAAGTATCCAGCCAAGAGCTGAACCTGCAAGAGTGAACTCTTGTAAATGATGCTTCTTCCAGAACAAAAAGGCTACCAGGTATGAAAACAACATTTACAGTTCAGAGCAGTAGAGTATTTACCATCCCATCACACTTTCACACGATGGGCATCTCTGACCCAGAGTCAGCAACACCAGTCTCGATTCCCAGCTCCCTAGGAGGAAGGGCCGTGGTGTGGCCATCCACTGAAATTTCCTAGATAAATCAAAATGCACAAACAATGTACTCTTGTGCCAGATCCCACCTCAGCAAGCAGGCATGACATTGTCAGGGCACAAATCGAGGATCCAAACTGTAGGGCACATCATGGGCTTCACCTATGTCTTATTATAAGCATAGTATCTATCTGTCTCCAGCAGATCAGCAGTGTCTAGATGAACATCTAGCTGAGTTTTTAAAAGAAAATTAAACAAAACCAGTATTCTACTACTTTACATAAATTTCAGAGTACTAGTTAGGCCCCTTAAGGAGCATATTAAATTTGCACAGAACTCTTAATCCCTGGAAAACAAACAAGAAGGAACTGTTAGCTTTGACTTATTTAAATGCATGTCAATAAAAAAAAAAAAAAAAAAAAAAAAGAAGAAAAGGTCTTACCTCACACAGCCACAAGTGTTTAATCATCAAAGCAAAATTATCCAGTTTGATTGATGTCGCTTTTGATACTCCTAAAGGAAAATAATTTTATATTTTAAAAATACAACCGGCTTACAGAAAAAACACATAAAAGCTTATCTACTTCTGAACAGTAAATAAGAACATAACCAATTACCACAGCATTGCTTCAAAGCATCCAAAATCTTGACTATGTAACAGGGACTATTCTAAATTCAATAAGATTTGGGAAAGTGCATGGCAGGGGTCTTGTGATGAAATGCAGTCATACTGCACTTATATAACGTATCAGCCTTTTTGCTGTAATGAAGTCATTTTGGTTTGCAACTGGAGTTTGTTAGGATTGTCTCATTAATGGAAAAAAAAATCCAACCCAATCCATTCCTCTTCCGTATCTCCCAAACCTCTAAATGCATTGATTTTTATTGGAATGAAGTTATATTGATTCCTGAAGCGGCCACCTAAAAACAGAGACTAGACAAGAATAAGGGAATAAGGTAGATATTTACTTGAAGTGCCTTCAAAGGTACACCCTGGGGAGCCAGAGGCTGCTGCCAAGATGGACCCCAAGATGGACAACAGGTCATGAGTTCTTTGCACTTTTATAGGTTTGGTTCATTTGCATATCAGGGCTAATTCTCCAATTAAAGCTTCAGTTAATGATGTAATTTCCCAAAGCTTTCCCCCCTTTAGAGGCTTTTGATTTATACTTTTTGGGCCTAGGACAGTCTGGGTGTCCTTGGAGAGCTGGCCTGGAGAGGCTTTGTTATGTCTACCTAGCATAAGAGAGCAGAAGTTAAGAGGCTACAAGAAACTTCAGAGTTACACAGTGGGCAGTACAGGATTTGAAAAATATGAAAGTTAAAACCTAAGGCATCAATATCTCCTTATAAAGGCAAGCCTAGATAGATTATATTGAAATAAATTAGTTTCACTTTTTCAAACATTACAGCACAGTTTTGCTATGGCCCACTCCGTTAATCTTGCTTAGGAAAAGGCCAGGGAGCAAGCAAACATTCATTTGGAGAGGGGACATGCAGGTTTGCAGGAGTGCAGCATCACAGGCATAACCCTGTGGCAGAGGAAGCCAGCAGGACCATGCACCAGGGAACCTGCTCTGCCAGCAGCCAGAACTCTGCAACACAGAATGCCTGGCAGCCAGGCAGAACTTCTGGGCACTTGAATATCTACTCAGGCACATTTGTGGAAGTACTCAAAGATTAGCTTGAGCTAAGGAAGTTGATCAGAAAGCCAAGTTCAAATTGGAGTAGCTCAGAGCAGTTAACTTTAAACCTCAGCTGTAAAAGAGACTCACACTTCACTGGAAAAACCCAAGTAATCGACATTTCTACACCTATATGAATTTCTGTTCTCCATCCAGTCTGATCCTTTTTATTTTCACCCTGAAAATGTGCAAGAAGATAAGGTAAATGAAAAAACATTTAAGAATTTCTGCAACCCGTTAACTAGAAATTTGCTCACATAAATGGATTTTTCAGTCGCTGGCACAAACTTACCACTGTGATGCCCATCACATGAACACAGACCTGCTCTGGGATCTAGAGAACACCCTGGTTCTCAAGATGCTAAATAGTGACAGGGCTATGGATGAGCAGAGAAAAATGCTTTTCAATATTCTCTGTATGGAATGTATTCACAAAAGATCAAGTCCAAATGGAATTAAACCCAGTTGGATCTACAGTTGACTCATTTCACTGAACGTTTCAAATTAAAGATTTCTGTTTGGAACACATGGACTGTGTTGGTTAATTTTGTTATATTTCTGATGGCAGATGCTATGGGACCCTACAGATTTCTAGGACACAGTTTGTATTTTAATATGTGCTTGCACAATGCCTAACATTCCTTGGCAAATAAGCTAGCAACATTCTCACGTAAAATTAGGCAAGGTCTTGTTTGTTACATGCTTTTAAAGAAGTTTCTATATTTGGATCATGACTTACATTTTCACTGAAATGCTCTGGCTTTCTAAATGTGATTGAAACAGGAGGAGCTGTGCTAAAATATTTTGAAACAAGGAAGAGACAAATGACATTACAGGATAATTTTCTTGTGCAAATGTATTATAAGAAGTTTGCTGAGAGACATTCTAGCCTCTAGTTTTAAAGAGCTGGCAGAAGAAAACTCATCCAGTGGAAGAAACCAGTGTTGAGATCTTGCCCACATCAATTGTCAAACAGAAGCCAACACACACAATTGAAGTAATTAGAAAAAGAATTTTCAATATCTCAAAAATAAGAGTTGATCTTCTGCAACCTAGACTTCTGCAACGTCAGTGATTCAAAATGAAATAAATTACCTTATCTGCTAAAGGAAACAATTACTGCTGATTTGCTCTCCAGAAGTAATGAATTTTTTTTCTTTCCTACTGGTGTTCTTCTCTGCAGGCTAAAGACAAATTTCAGACCTTGTGTTAAAACCTGAACAAAGCTCAGTGAAGGAAGACATTTCAATGGGCTGTGGAAACAAGACCCAAATTTGATGCAAAACCATCAAACCTAACAGCCCTAGATCGGAGGAGGCTAACAGAGACCACTTAAGAAGCAAACTGATAGAGAAACCATAAAAGATACCTCTGTGGATTCTTAGGTTTTATCTTTTCTTAACCGGATTCTAATCAATTATTTGGGAAGACAACTGAGAGTGTCCTGAGTATTAAACAGGTTTACTGTTCCAATGTTGCTAGAGTTTTCTTAGTCACTACACAAGCTCTGTAACCACCCTGCTAATCCAGTCCTCTCTGTATAATAATGTACAACCCCCACCCCAAAACAAACTGGTTTTAAACCACTTCCTATTCAAAGTATCTCTATTTCCTGCAATATGTATGCACATAACTAAACTATTGACTTCAACATGCAACAGCCAAATAAAGCATATTCTTAATTATAGCAGAATTTGAGGGATATTAAAATATTATTATTGTGATGCTTCTGTCAAAGTTCTATCAACACTTTCCTGAGATATAGTAGCAGCTGTATTTTTATATTTTTATTATCTGGACAAAAAAACCAGTCTCCATACAAAAGTTTCTGATTAAAATTCTGTGTTAAAGAGACTGTGCCTTTTAAGATCAGATGCAGGAAAAGTCCATGGAAAAGTTTATCTCTAAGCCACAAAATTCCCATTAAATAAATTAAAATATTTACTGTTGAGATTTTTTTCCTCTTTTTTAAACTGACTTTCTAGCATCACAGAAAATACACTAAAAAGAAAATGTCAGGCTTTTTAAAGATTCTCAGGAGGGGCATCAAAAGTTTAAGCACCCAACATTATTAATCCCTTGTGAAATTCAGATTTCAAGTGCATGCACTTCTTTCTAATGCATATGAAGCTCAATCTAAACATTCCAGTAATAAATAGAGCAAGTACCACTGATTTTCATCTTTACTAGTCACCTTGCCAGGACTGGCAACATTCTTGTACCTCTTTCAGACATTTTTCTTAAGCAATCATTTAATGTCTTGGACACAGAGATGTGAAGATCAACCCACCCACCCACTGACATGTACACACACAGGTATGCAGAAAGAAAAACTAATCTTTATTAAAAAATTTGTAGGATCCTCTCTGTTTTTACCTTGTGTGCTCCCACTACTTCAGGGTGGATCACAGGAGCCAAACTACCTCCTGCTGGTTTTTACAACTGAGGTTTCTCAGTCCTTTATAGGCACCGTTTCCAGCTGGCTCTGATAATCAAATACGAGCAGCCAAGTCCAGCTCTAGCTCCCTGCTCCTCTAACAATTGCTCTAGGATTGAAAGGAGTAGACCACCCTGTTAAATGTCCTACGATTAAACCAGCAAAACACTTAATAGAAAATTCTGTTCCCTTTATTATTTCTTACAAGACAAAATGAAGAGAGAGAGAGCAGAGAGGAACATTTTGTGAATGTGATCAGCTTTTACTCAATTGAAAGTCCATGTTTGGAAATAATTTGTTGAACTATGAGCTTTAGCAGACATACAGCAATTTAAAGTTAAGCAGATATTTCAGATGCACTTCACTAGATTAGTTTCATCTGTGGAATACTCCACATATGAAGTGTTAGTTTTGGTAGCTCTTTTATTAATGGGCTTATACACACTTGAAATGAAGAGATGTTCCATCCAAATTTCTTTATTCTTCCTTGTTTAAATTTTTCTTTCACTCTATGATTATTATGTCTTATATACAATATATGACTGAAAGTTCTTAGTGGTAGGTAAGAGAGAATTCCATCAGCTCAAATTGTCTGAGCTACTGAGCTTGAGACCAGACAGATGAGACTGGAAGGAGAAACAATTTTCTGAGAGCAGATGAGGATGTCCATACCTGTACCACAAGCTGAGAGAAGTTCTCTGGGTTGATGGAGGAAAAAGATGAGAAGAAAGATTGAGTTTGTAGCATGGACTTCTTAAAAAAGCAGAAAAATGGAGGAAAATGGAAATGTAGATTTGTCCCAGGTAACAGGAATCCCAGTGCTGACTGTGAACTAGATCTTGAGCTGAAAGCTATTCTGGGCAGGAGGGAGATTTCAAACCATCTTTTTTTCCTCACTCTAAGAAAAAGTTTGGACAGGCTCATGTCACAATTATGCCTGATTTAAGTGTCCTGTCACAGCATCTCATCAAGTACATAAAGCTAAAGATGTGAATGAATACATTTTCGTAAAAATATTCCTCGTTGACATTAAACATCAATATTTGCATAAGCAAGGAGCCCTAAGAGGTGATGTTTCGCTTTAAACCAATGCTAGAAGTGTTTGTCACAAAGTCTTGAGATAAGCTGCAACTAGATAGAAGTTATGTAAAGCATATTTTTGTCTTCTGCAGATATAAACTTTATGGCAGACATAATAATTACACGATGAGTGATAGCATTTGAATGAAAATATTCTTAAAATGGAGAAATGGCATATTATTGTATGTATCATTTTTACTCCAGAAGTCACCTGCAAAGGTGTTTTTCTGAAAACATGGCTTTTCAAAATTAGACTCACAGAAAGGCAAAGTCTCAGCTGGTGTTTGGAGGAAGTGTATGGAATTCCTGCTGGTCAGGTTTCATGGTCTCCAGTTGACATAAACATTCTCAGAAGCTATATCATGCATACTGTTTTGTGCATGCATAAAATTTTGGAAACCCACCAGCAGGGAAAGAGATGTAGAAATATTTCTTTGTCTTAGAAATTATTGATGAAAATGAACACAGGCATTTTCAGAACCGGCCTTATTAATGAAAGCTTTCCCTGGCTGGTACATATAAGGGCAAACACATTATTCCCAATGAAAAACAGCTTTGTAAAAGTGAAGGAGGAAACCTCATGGGTGGTCTTCTAAGAACATAAAAACCTGTTTTATGCTCTAGATACATTAAAAGAAAAAATAAATAAAGGAAGCCAATGGCTACCTTTGGGCCCCAGAGGCACAGGAGCAAGATGCCATATTTGAGTCCAAGAGGAGCTATATTCTGTCTTCCTTGGATTGGTGTGGAGAAATGCTGTGCATTTCCCAAATCTGACTCAAAGTGAATGAAACGATTCTATGAGTTTCATTCCTTGAACTCACTCAAGTGAGATTGCTATGGAGATGAGGCACAACTGAAAGTTTCTTTTATCAGCAGAGAGTCTAAATCAACTCTAATAGGCTTTGGAATATCCCTGAGCAGAGGCCTCCATTCTACTTGATATTTTGGCATTGGCAGTAGCCCAGTCTACACTTGAGCAATTTAGACTTTGCAGAATCTGTCATACTGTGTCTAATTCATATTTTTAAAATATTTGCCTCTGCTACCTGTAAACCCTGCACTACTGTCTCTGACTACAACTTTACTATGCAGATATACCCACATTTCTGCTCTTTTTAAGATGTGATGATGATTAAATTTTCTGGTATTTGGGAAGAAAATAGAGTCATGAATAATACAGTTGTCTTGTCATTCTGGTATAAATTTTATGCCCTTTCAATACACTGGAAAAAAAAAAATTTGGAAGTAGAAGAAAAAGTAAAAACCTTCTCCAATGGCATGTTACAGATTTTAAAGGGATAGAGAGTAGTTTCTAAACTTTTATCTTTGATTGGCTTGGTTTAGGTCTTTTAACTTTTTTTTTTTTTGTGTTATATAGACAAGTCATTTATTGTGATAAATATTCTGGTTTGATCTCTTTTGGTTTATGCCTTCCAAATAAAATTCCATTAAGTGGAGCAACTGCATTTCTTCCATATGCAAAATTGCTTAAGACATTTCTGATCTCCCTGTGATAAATGTTGCAGGATGAATGAAAGAGATGCAGAAGCAGATAAAATTGTAGATTAACATAACCTAATGCTATGAGGTATTTGACTTAAAGCAGAGGCAGGGCCTGAACTCATCTCCTATGCCTCCTACTCTTTTTAAGCTTCCTCCAGGCCCATCTAAATCCAGTATTGCATAAACGTCATCACATAACTTTGTCATGACTGTTGAATAACTAATTGACTACTCTGTTCTCACTAATGCAAGACCTTCCCTTTCTTTATTAAGTCATCTTTCCTGCCGATAGATGTCACAGGACATGCAATTTCCTTCTGAAAAGGCCATTAAATGTGACAAATACATAAGCACATTTTGCTTCCTCTCCGAGGCAGGGATCCAGAAATTTTGCACGGGAGTCTCTTGCATCATTCTCCCCGCCAGCCAGTTTTCAGGTCCAGCCAGCACCAGTAGCATAAACTGACTCAGTGAGATATACCTTTGAAAGTGATTCATTACAGCTGTAAATAAAGAACAACACTGGGAAAAGATTTTAAGTTCTTCACTGAGTGGGGCTTTTTTTGTAATTCAGTGAAATATTCTGCTATCATGCCATGTTATTTCCTGCACTGCAGAGGTGGTAGCTGGTGTTCAGTAAAAGAAGTTTCAACCCACATTAATGACCTTGATCTAAAATTAAGTCGACTAGGACTGCAGGCCATTGGGAAACACTGAGTCTTCAATTACTTATTAATTTACACTTGAATATAGTGGAAATCTTGTCATTGGATTCAATGCAAGTGTCTCAAGCCCTTCTGTTCTAACTCAAGCAATACTGTATTTATAATCAAATACACTGGACAAAAAAACCTACAAAGTCTTACTTCTTTAAAAACAGTCTATATCTCTATCAAAAATAAAAAGAAAACTCCTTGTAATAGTTCAGCAGCTTACTTTGGCTTAGGTAGGTGGTCTCCATTAAGTTGCAGTCCTGATAATATCCATGTTGTCTTTAATATGGCTGATAACTTTATTGGAAATTTTATCAAAGAAACATGAAGATGCAACTCTTTCTAGCCCTTTGAAATGTCCTATTCAAACTAAGGAGCATTAAAAGAATAGAAGAATAATGAAAATATCTCGCCCTATTTCCATACACTAATCTTTTGAATAGAAATAAAAAGAGACTTGATTTCCTTGACACTTAATTCAGAATTATAATTATGTTTTTAGGAAAAAGCTTGTTCCTTCTTTTGAAATAAAACAGGTTGAATCATTTCTCTGTTCAAGAACAACTCTGAGCTTCTATAGAGAAGAGAGTGATAAGGATTTCTATGACTGCTAAGAAACTACATCTCATAGATGTAAAATAACTTAGTGAAAAAGAAAACATGGGAAAAAAATCTATGCTTCATTGTAGAGCAGAATATCCTCTTACAGGGAGGATTTTTTTTTTTTTAAAGAACAGTTTATTCTCTGGTTGTGTTCTGTCATAAGTCACACAGACAGATGTGTGCCTTAGTCACGCATCAAGGTTGATTACCCTTTCTTGAAGTTTATGTAACACAGGCTAAGGATTACTCTTTTTTATTGTAACTTTTTTCATTTTTTAGTAGAGAAAATGTAATATTGTGTGCATTTTTCTTTGTAACAGCACATCTGTACAATAAAAACAATATTTACATCATGCTATTTTCTGCTCTTATGAAGAAAAATCTAATCATAGCTGGGTCTGCTTGTTCTCCTTCTAAGAACATATTTTGGGGGAAGTCCTCATATGGGCTAAGATAATGATAAAAATTTTTCATTGTGTATTCTGCTACCCACATGTCTATATTTTTAAAAATTATTTGATCAACGAAATCTTGGAATATATGTATAGATGAAAGCATGTGGAGAATAGATGTTTACCAATTTAATAATTAAGCCCTAGTAAATTCCTGCAGCCTTAAGGATTTTTAAATGTCAGGGTGTGTATGATGATTTTTGACTTCATTGATCTAGGCCAGCCTGAACAAGAAGTGGGATTCTTCCTCAATATAGTTCCTTACCAAAGAAAATTCTGTGATGAGGGTATATACATCAGGGAGAGTGATCTGACCTCAGCTATTATAACCAGTCATAGCTGGCAACAAGAAGAGATCAACATGAGGTTACTCAGTATTTCTATTAGATAGAGTTCAGATTTGACATTAATCATGAATATAAAGCAAATGTTGACTGTGCTTTGGAATTCAAGCTCCCTTCATTACTTGCCTGTTCCAATGAACTTACAGAAACAAGTTTGTTATATTGCACAAAGGAAGGAGCACATGGCTGAGACAATTGAAATCTAAGATTTGTCTGAGGAACTCACAGTGAAATGATCAGTGTCCATCAATGTTTTGAAAGTTATCAAATTAAGTTTAGTTCCTTAAAAATGAAAAGCAAAGTGAACATTTAATTCATCATTGAAATAGCAGCATATTCTGTGATTTCTGGAGGTGATATGGTTCTCTTAGACAATCTCATGACAAATGCTTTGTATTACTAGCACCACCATAAACTTGTCTCCTCTTTCCACAGAAAAGGACAAAATGATAGGAGATGTGAATTTGCTTGTGAAAATTTTAGAGTGTATTGCATTTGGTAAAGAAGAGCAATTCCTCTATCAATCCAAGAATACTTGAAAAGTTAATAAAATGTGACTCAAGGTACTTCTGTCCTGTTATAATACAGTTCACAAAGTAGCATATCCTGGCTCATTGGTATCTCTATGGAAAAAAACAACACTAATGTCTTAGTTGCATTTATCTTAGAAATTTACTGGTATGTCACAAACTATGTTTAGTCCTCATATTTTCTTCTCCCAGTCAGAAGAGAAATGGGAAAGCTATTTCAACAGTTTGTGAGTTTTTTTCTTAGTAAATATAAAAAACCAGCAGGCAAAAAAAAACTTGCAGAAAAAGTAAGGTTTTTTTAATTGTCCTTTGCTCCCCTCCCCCCACAGTGGTACATTTTTCCATATAGCTGTGATGTTTATGTTCATTCTGACTCACATTGGAAGGAAAGGAGGTGCTAATATCCATGATCAAATCAGTTCATAAATTTACTTCACTGCCTTGTCACACCATCAACACTTGTTTTTCCACTGAATTTGTTTCTCATTATTTCCTCTCTCCTACCTCACCCATGAGTGGTTTAAAACCAATTGAAAAACATTTGCAAAAACATCCTCATGCAAAGAA
Source organism: Corvus cornix cornix (assembly GCF_000738735.6). Taxonomy (NCBI): domain Eukaryota; kingdom Metazoa; phylum Chordata; class Aves; order Passeriformes; family Corvidae; genus Corvus; species Corvus cornix. The sequence continues at coordinate 8,040,788 of NC_047057.1, read as the reverse complement.
GCATTTTAAAAGTAAGTTGGCTTACCTTGTGACAATTCTCCTCCAAAACGGGAGAGTTTCGTGCTCTTCTTGAGCAAGAAACTCTCCTCTGAGGCTCTTCTCTTTCTCTGCCTGTCCTACAATGTGGCTTTAACCTCTGCCATCATTATAATTTCCCTAACCAAGGACTATGATGTCACAACATTTTCATGTTATGATGGACCTCTTTGGGTTCTGGATATAATTACTACTTCTCTGGATGTAGCTATGCAGTTGTCAAAGAAAAAGAGATAATATAAAAATAAGGAAGCAAACTACACTGCCTGGTTCTTGGCCTATTTTTTCCTTATGTTGATGTTGTTTGAATTCCAAAGTCTCTGGTACCTTAACCACTAACACATGGAAGCATTTTGCTATCTGAAGGAATCAGGAAACAAACAGGTGATTGAGTTATTTCACTTATCCCTACTGAAACCTCTTATTGGTTGAAACACAAGAAGAACCGGTATATCTACCACATCTCATTCTACTGCCTAATCATTTTCTTTTCCTGTTCAGCTGAAATTGAATATTAAAATTAACTATAGTGTAGGTCTAAGTGACAATGCAGAGCATATAATGTCTATTTTTCTGCTCTTCTTTGTGCCAATGAATACTTACCTGTATAAATGACTTTTGGGTCTGCAAGGTCAATGAAAATGGTCTGGCAATAGGAGCTCCGCTCAAAGAAATATTTTACTGCAAGCTTTGCCATTGGAAGGAAGCCAGGGAATCTCTGCTATTTTGGATTTTAAAAGACAGATTTCAAAAGCTAATTTCATCTCAGCTGGGGGTTAGGTCTCCCAAAAGATGAATCCTAAAGAAATCAGCTTCTCAGTCTGCTAAGAAAAATATCAGAGACAAACGATCAAGGCTGAAATCAAAGCTCTGCTCAGGTCAGGAGATTTTAACCAAGAGTAACGCTTCCTCACTGAATGCCACAGACATTTATTTTCCCTGCTGGAGTTCTCTACATCTTCCCCAAAAACCATAGATGAGATGACACTTAGTTCAAGCAGCTGTGCAAACTGCCATGCTAACAGTGCTTAATCCTTACTGACATGCCCTGGCAATGAAAACATGTCTGAGGGCAGCCCTGTTTTAGATAATCTTATGCTGTGTCCTTCCCTCTCTGCCCATGCTAAGAACAACACAGCTAAATGTAGAATATTCTCTCTCTCTCTCTCTCTCTCACTCCAAAAAAGAAAAACATCTCTGTGAACCTTACCCTGCAATGAAGAGAGTCCAGCCTTGGATTAGGTCTGAGTGTAGTCAGAGAGTGGATGTGCCCTGTGTGGCACAGAGAGCTGATGAAATCATCACCAGCAACCTGGAAATGAAGGCCAGACATTTCGTCTTCTCAGAACCCCATGAAACGACCTCAGTTTACTTGAGGTGATTTGAGTCATGGCGTGTCAGAATGAGAACACCAAACCCTGCAGCAAATGGTCACACAGTCGAGAGCCATAACAGCAGCTCTGTGGGTGCCCAGGTACCTTTACAATATTGGCGCTGGGCTATTGTTACTTAATGCGGCCAACTGCCACACAGGGAACTTGTTTGTGCCTGGAACAATTGCATTTGAAGTATGATGGTAGGAGCAGGCTTCACTTCCAAACCTCTGCCTGTTGCGTGAGTAGTGGTTTTATTGCTTTAGAACACAAAGCAGTAGGAATTTCTTGGTCTGTCAGCTTGAAATAAAACTTAGGGAATCTAAATCTTTACTGAACTATTTGGATGTCATGGCCCATGCTTTGTTTTTATTGGGTGTTTTCAGATTGATGACTTAAAATACAGAGGGTGGGTGTGGTTAAACACTCTACTCCCACTCAGTCATTCCTAAGATGTATGTTCATGCTTAGTTTCTCCAAGGTCCCCCTGGATTTGTGTCACTGCAGAAGTGCTCTGCCAGCTCCACTAGCTGAGAACAGGCATCCTGCTTTCAGTTGCACATCCGCTGAAATGTATCCATCCCCTTGGTGGAAGGAACACACTCTCTGACTAACTTCCTTCAAAAATCATTACAGAGCTTCGCTTCAAGCTTTTGAGGCCTCGGTCTGTCTGTCATACGAAAACAAATCCTTCCCCAGATTCCATCCTACAAGTTCTAGGCAATAGCAAAGCTGGATGCATTGTACCATATAAAATAATTTGCTTTCTTTGTAAAAATTCCTGCAATAAAATAATGAGCATCAGATGTCTATTTATTGTTAATGTGCTGACACTGCATAAAAAGAATGCTTCGATTCTCAGCCCAGAGCAGCCTTTCCTACTCTTGATACCACAGACCCACAGAAACCACAATTCAACCTCATGTCATGAAACATTCAGTCTTTAGCTTAGGCTTAGATAGATGTCCATATCTTGTAATGACATTTCTGTAACCAGTGAACAGATGTAGACACTCAGTCCATCTCAATACCCTTCTGGAGAAAACTCATTGCTAGCATAATTCTCCTGCAGTCGCTCTTTTCCTGACTTCACTCTCTTCAAAAAAGGCCTGTAGGGAGGGGATGATTTAATCTCTGGCTTCTCTAACTTACTTTTCACCATACTCCTTTTCATCTTGACATTATTTCTGGTGGGAATTCAATTTAGTAATGATCATAGAATCATAGAATCATTTTAGTGGGAAAAGACCTTTCAGATCATTGACTGCAACCATAAACTTGACACTGCCAAGTACATCATTAAACCATATCCCTAAGCACCACATGGTGTCATGGAATCCTAGAATGACTTGGATTGGAAGAGGCCTTAAAGAACATTTAGTTCCCATCCCTCTGCCATGGACAGAGACTCCTTCCACTGTACCAGGTTTCTCAAGGCACCATCCAACCTGACCTTGAACACTTGAAGCGATGGGGCATCTACAACTTCTCTGGGCAATTGTCTTTTAAATGCCTCCAGTGATGGTGACTCTACCACTTCCATGGGCAGCATATTCCAATGCTTGTCAACACTCTTCATAATTTTTTCCTAATATCTAATTTAAGCCTCCCTTGGCATAACTTGAGACAATTTCCTCTCATTCTATCTTGTTATTTGGGAGAAGAGATTGACCCCTCCACCTGACGGCACCCTCCTTTGAGGTAATTGTAGATATCGATAAGATCCCTCCCAAGCCTCCTCTTCTCCAGGCTAAACACCCCCAGCTGCCTCAACTGCTCCCCATCAGACTTGTTCTCCATGCCCTTCACCATCTCTGTTGTCTTTCTCTGGACTCAATCCAGCACCTCAATGTCTTTCTTGTCATGAAGGGCCCAAAACTGAGCACAATTTTTGAGGTGAGGCCTCACCAGGGCCAAGTACAGGGAGATAACTACTGCCCTGATCCTGCTGGCCACACTTTTGCTGATATAGGCCAGGATGCCCTTAGTCTTCTTGGTCATTTTGGCACACCTGGCTCATGTTCAGCCACAGTTGGCCTGCATCCCCAGGTCCTTTTCCGCTGGGCAGCTTTCCAGTCACTCTTCCCCCAGGCTGTAGTGCCTGGGGAGAACCAGCCTGGGGTTGTTGTGACCCAAGAGCAGGATCCGCCACTTGGTCTTGTTGAACCTCACACAACTGGCTTCAGCCCATTATTTTGGCCTGTCCAAATCCCTCTTCAGAGCCTTCTGACCCTCCAGCAAATCAGCACTTTCCAAAATGGTGCAACATCTTTTCTGCACACTCTGAACTCTCATGAGTTTAACCTGTGGGGTGTAGTTTGTAATTTAAGCCATTGATTTTGTCTCCTGTTTTCCCCTGTATTTTTCATAACTGTATTTCCCAGCTGTGTTTGTTCACTGCATAAAAGCTAACTGGAGTAAGTATCATGCAAATTTAGACAATTTCAGTGCTCTGCGATACAACTAATACACAAAGACAAACCTATTGAACTGAATCGCTTCTAAGGTATGCAAGAGGGTATCTACCATGCACCCAACCATTTAGGCATGAGACAAACTGAAATTGGTATCAAATGAGGTATGAGAGAAAAGCCGGCATCAGCTAGCAAGTTCAATGTGTGTTAAGAGAAGTAAGACAAGAGCTCAAGAGAACTTAGATGCTGTGGTTAATTCCTTTCTTTGTTCAGTAAGAGTCACTCAAGGACTCTCTGATCTCCACAAAACAAGAAGATATTTTAAAAGTCCAGTTATTGAAATTATCCCTCACCAGACCACATAACAATACATTCATGTCTGTGTTTTTATCAATACAGTTCCATTTGATTTATTTTCATTATATGATATTAATCCTATGGACACACAAATGAAATATCTGGTTCTTACTTATAGGTCTCTGTCTACTTCAAGGGTTTTGATGAAGCATTTTATTTTTTCCAGTTTTATAAACTTATTTTCTTCATCTTCAAAAATATCCAGGCCAATATTTGAGGTTTTATGCAATATCAATTCTGAGAAAATTTAAGGACAAAACCAGTGCAGAACAACAGCGCCTTTTTTCTTAGGTGTAATCTAAATCTCAGAAAGTAGTTTATTACTTTGTGTTGATGTACATACTGATTAAATATTATATCTCTTTGTATTTATCTCAATATAATATCATAGATAAAGCAAAACATGGCAGTTAATATAGAGTTCCTGTTAATAGATTCTATTTGCTGTTTGTTTTTCTTTCTTATGAGAGGAAATAACTTTACAACCAAAAATTGTTAAAAAACTTGCTGTTCTATATATCTTTTCCAAAGTTGCAAACTGTTACTGTTGGTCATGGTGCAAATTTGCATTTCTTTGTTTCCTTGGGCTCTCGCTTTTGTGTGTTATTCCTTCAATTAAGATTGCAGGATTTTTGAAGAAGAAATCATCATTTTGCTCTAAGTTCATGCGGTGTTTCTCATATGATCCTAAATATAGTATAATCTCCAGTCCTTTTAAATAGTCATCTGTCCCCACAAAAATCTCCATATATTCCCTGTTTCAACATTGATATTATGAAAACTTGTGGAATTACATTATTATACTCTAAAAATTATGCTGTAAATGTAATGCTATAGCTATAAGTAGGGATAGTTGTCTATGTAGAGGATATTTTTAATCTCAGAAAGAATACAAAGATCAGTGTACAATTCACATTGCAAGTTAAAATGTGCTACTAATGCCATGAGGGGGATCCATGGGACTGAAGAAGCACAGGATGTGCAAGTGGATAAACACAGACCTTTTACACTGAAAAATATTTCTGTGGTGGTAAGCTACAATTTCACCTAGGGTTTCAGTAAGATTTGATGAGTCACTCTAAGCTGCTTTGCAACACATGCAACTGCTACTGCAAACCACAAGCTGGCCTTTTGTCCTGGAGAAACTGCACAATTACTGGGTCCTGCCATGTGATACCACGTGATTTTCATATTCTGGAGGCCACTCCTTGAAAAGTCTGAGACATTTTTAATGTATGGATTACTGGATTAATAGTATTTTCTTTTAATATGCTAAGTATCTCCAGGAATTAGTTACTACCTTTTATTGTAGCAGTAAATTATACGATAAATGAGGGACTTACTGTCTTCTTACTGACAGTGTCTGAGAATAAGCAAGGTTGAAGAACAATGTTAAAAATATCATCACATGGCATATGGGATATGGTTATACTTGATCTCAGGATTAGTGACAATTTTTGTAGTGTAATTAGAATTCATTGTTTTTCATGACTTTAGATACTCCCTCTGTAAAATGAGGATAAATATATTAATCTTTCTGATGATGAAAGAAATTAAGCTCTGCTGTTGAAAATTTAGGCATCATCCTCCTCCTCTCTAGTGAAAAGAAATCTTTATATATGTTAAAGTATCCTCCCTATATATTAGTCTCTGCTTCAGCATTTAATAAAATAGCCCCTGGACTCCAGACAAAAATGTGTTTTTCGTAGCACACAATAACGTCTGGTTTTGTGTGGAACAACAACACAAAAAAAGATCATTACTTGTACTCATGAATAACCAAAAAGTTAGATTGATTATGTTTTGCATTCATCCACAGAAAAACTTGGAGGAAAGGATTAGGCTCATTTCTAGAAACAAATGTCTGTTTTACTATTCAAAGATTTCAAAACTCTTTCACCATACCTAGAAAATATGCACTGCATCACATTTTATAAATGGCTTTTGTTCTGACCAAGTTTTTTCTGATTTTTACGAAACTTTGCTGTGGTAGCTTGAACAACTTTAACAATTTTATAATTTTGCTGCATTCTGCCCTTTTACACTATTCTGGTGGAACAATTTCTCCATCCCAGTGGTACTTAGCTAAGTGTTTTAAAGAGTTTCTTGAATTCAAATATAAAATGTAAATGAGACCCTTAACTAAATCACAGATGTAAATAACATCCAGATGGATCAGTACATGTATTTCATAAACAGCCCCTATCTTTGTAATGCGTTAAATTAGAATCCTGGATCCAATATGCAGTAAGTAAAAGTTTCAATCTTTTGAAATCCTTATTTGGATCTGATCTAAATGGCTGATGTCCATCTCTAGTCAAAAATCTGTTCGCCCAGAAGAAAATGATTCCCACTGTAGTCACAAATAGTTATACATGTTTCCATGAGTGTCTGTGAAACCAAAAGTTTGCTCAGGCCATGGAAGCAACCTTGTCAGAGGGAAAAATATACAGATCTCATGCTGCAATTTTGTCCTGAATAAAATATTTCAAGCCTTGGCATGTCTGGACTGCATATGGAATGAGCATCTGTATGTTTATATGCACATATTTATGTTTGTATGTAGTTTCCAATTCTAATATATATTTAAAAAAAAAAAAGATATGAACTGAAAGTTATATATTTGACATCACCAACAGCAAGGATAAATGATTACTCCAGGCTGAAATTTCAATTGCTGTCAATATTTTAAGAAAGACATTTTGCACAAATATACATTCATTTTATGTATGTGTGTGCATGCATATGTGTACTTATAGAAATATATTAAAGCATTTTTGTAACTGTATAATTTGATGGATCAGAGATTTCTTATTCAAATGTACTGTTATAGTACCAAAGTCAGTAGAGGAAAGTGTTGGCAGTGTTAGAGCCAGACTGGGAGACCCAGCAACAGAAATGATGGGACATGAACGGGAGTTACACTGACAGGGGAGCCAAACGTGTCTTGGTAGCAGCAGAGAGCAAAGCAAGGGGCAAACAACAGAAATTACAGCTTGGGAGACTCAGCTTAAACTTTAAGGAAAAAAAAAAGTTAACCAGAAGGTTAGTGTTGGCAATAATCCCACTTTGGGCAGGAAGCTGGACTAGATCTGCATTCCCATGGTTCCATGATATTTATTAAAAAAAGTCTGCCAGGTATCCCACCTTAAACAGCACACTGATACAATAATTCAGGTGGTTTAAAAAGGCTTAGCTATGGATATTAATTAGTAGAACAAGAGGTAACTGTTGTTTTCCAGGTCACCAATTTATGCCCATTTGCAAGAATAGTAATGGGATTTCTCCAATAAAAAATTAAGAGAACTGACCTATAGCAATTTATACTACAAGATTCCCCCTGGAATCTCTAAAATTTACATTCTCTTAGATGATTATTGTAATGTTAAGAAGAATAGGGCAGCTGTTAGGAATTATTGTCCGTATCAGCACCTTGGATTCCATTGTCTGATTCCATTAGTCAGCCCTCCCATTGCTGAGTTTCTTTGATCAGAAAAGATTTTCCATCCTAAATGTGCCAAAAATATACCTGCATGTAATAACAATCATTTAACCCAGAGAGTTATCACAGAAATATAATTACAACAAGTAAAAATAAATAGAATTTATTTTAGTATTCAAGTACAATGTCAGAAATTATTTTTTTTATTCACCGTGTTCTGTACCAAAACAAAGTATGAAATATGTGCTTGATTACAAATTTTAATTTATTCATTTGAAAGCACTTGCAAACATTCCTTATGGTCCATTCATTGTCTTCTGTAATTCTCTGCACTATTGCATCCTTTATTTCAAAAGGGAGAATGACCTTATACTTGTGAGAGGCAGGCTCAGACATTTTGAGACACTCCCAAAAGTTTCCTCTTTTACTTGGCTTCTGCCAGAAGATTTCTAAATGTAAATGTAGGTACTTTAAAGCATGTCCTGATTGCTTAATGATGAATAACCGCAGATGACTTGAGTTCCACTTACTTAGGTACTAATTATAGATGTCTAGCTGAAATACACCCAACATTTTGGGTTAGCAGGGGAGGAGTTTGGCTACTATTCTGACAGGTGCTGGAATAAGACTTGAAGATTGACAAACAGGAGTAATTTAGGGAATTAATGGCTGAAAAGATTGACTGTAGCTATTATTTACTTTGGTTTTTCACCTGTAAAATAAAGAAGATAGTATTTCTTAGGAAATAACTCTTTGAAGTATTATGAAGATTTGCAGACCACTGTGATTTTCTTTTCTGGAAGGTGTTATATATGGTGAGAAGTTATTGCTTTTTGTCTGGTATTGAAGACAGATGCATAGTTAATCATGAATCCCATACTTTCGTCTTCAACCCAAATGCTACAAAAATATTTTATACCTGCCTTTGGCTTAACAAGCAAAATTACTGTTTCTAAATGAAATACATGAGCCTGTGCCTAAATCCAGCATCCACTAGCAGACTGCAACACTGGTTCACAGGACCCTAATAGATATATCTGTTTCTTTCCTAGTCACTCTGAATGAGTATTCTTAAAAAGTCAGTGCACATTTTTAAAATGTCACTGCACTTTTACACATCAATGAACCTCATAGAATTTTGCTTCTGCCATACTGATCTTGAAGACAGCCTGAACTTAGTTTTGTCATATATTGGTTTTGTGATGATGACAAATTACAAGTCTATTTTAATTTACTTCACTGTTTGGTAAATTTTAACACCTCATGCTCATAGCCTAGTGAAGAAAAAGCAAAGAAAAACACTCTTCCTAGTTTACTAAAGTGAAAAATTATTAATCTTCCAACTGCAAATTCAATTTTCCCAAATATACCAAGAAATATCTCCACATATAAAGCAACAACTCAAAAGTGTCCTCCTTCCAGTTCTCTTATGAAAACTCAAAAGAACCTCCACTCAAAGCAAAAACCAAAAAATCCCCTGTTGTCTTGTTATTTACTGGAACTGATTTCTTGGGAACTTACATTGTGGAAGCATTTACACTCTCAAGAACTAGCACTAGATATTTTTCACTGCCAGCTCGACTTTGGAAAGCATTTGGCCCTTTCCCACCTGAAACTGCTAGAGAATTATTTGAAAGGTTTTTAGGAAGAAGCATTTCAGCAACTGAAGAGCTAATTAACCATACACAGTGAGATGTTTTATATTACTTGAATTTAAAGAGGAAAGTGGAAATACACAATAATTATGTAACCTTGCCAGAAAGGAAAGGATAAAATAAACTGTGAAAAATACATTGAAATATCTTGCTTGCTTCCTATAAATAGGAACACAAAAGAAAACAAAATTTCTCCATCACTTGCTTAATTTCTGAAATTCAGATACCTTTCATGTGTTAATAAAGGAGCTGCCTGTGCTTAGAGCCAATCATTTCTCTGGACTGGAGCTGCCATGCTGAGCACCAGGCAGCATCATGTCTCTCTGAAACTGTCTTATGACCCCAGTCTATGAAGAAATTCCTAAGAAACACTTGATCAGATAAGAAGAATGTTTTCAAGCAATAATCATGCAAAGGTTTCCCAGATGGATGATTTTGTGCCATGAATAGAACACTGTGGGGCATTGTTTTTCACAAATAGCTTTTATCCTTTCTTGGTTTGTGTTTTTTTTTTTTTCACACAGTTGTCTTTTATTTCCTTGCAATGTTGGTGGTAGGAATTGCTGTAGGCCTCACAGGGAACAACCAGCCAGCTCGGAGTTTCATAAAACACTGTGTACAGGCTTAAGCCTGCCCAGATCCACTGCTAAGCACAGAGCTGAGCTCAGGGCAGCTGTGTTACCTACAGCCAAGCTCTTTTTTCACTAGTAATTCAAATCAGAGCATAATCTGATGTGGGATATACCAACACAGCAATACATCATCCTCTTTGAGCTACCTCAGGAGCTGGAAACAATACAGGTGTTGTCCATAAAGTACTCTTCTCAGCTGATATAACCAATTTCTCACCTGCTTACCAGTTAGCCTAGCCAGGAAGCAATGTTAAAGGGCCCCTTCTACTCTCTGTATCTTAACTTCTTCAAATATCAAGAAATAGCACAAAACTATTATAAGCATGTCCAGCACCTGATCTCCCAGATGCAGTCTGAGTTCCCCTGAAGGCAGTAAAATTTTAGGAATAATATAAATTAAGAATTTAACCAAGAAGGAAGAGAAGGGAGCATTACACTCTTGTTTGGTCTCTTCACTTTTTCCTTGGCCAGAAATAACTCCAGAGCGAAAACAGTGAAAAAAGAATCAGACGTGTTTTGTGCGTGATTTCCAGCAGCCTTGGCAATACAGATTGGAAGCCACCCATCTAGCTGATGCACGAAGACCACTAACCATATACTCAATAACATATTTCCATTTTTTCCTGCCTTTTTGGATTATTTCAATGGTGCAGCTCAAGGCAGCTGCAATCAGTGCCTAAGGAGTTACAGCTGTTCATCATAGATGTGTCAAGAAGGAGAGGGTTTGTTTCCAGGGATCCTACTGTGTAGAAGGCTGCCAAGGGCTGTCGAAAAGGGAAGGTATGGAAAAGAATTTCTGTAAAGCTGTTTTCCATAGTTGTGGCTTTGGTCACATGGGGTGAATAGATGAAGTGGTTTTTGGTTGGGCAGCCTGGGCATTTTCACAACAACTATCAGGCAGTCAGCATTTCAGAGCTGGTGACTAAATTACAGAGGGGTTTGGTCTTCAGCCATTTTCCTTGATGTATCTTATAAGGCCAGGCATGGACGGATGTTTGTAATGAAATAGCTCATTCTTTACATTTGCTCTTTCAGGTTGCCAGCATGTGAGGCTGGGTCAAACTCATAATGTTGAGGAAAACACTATTCAAAGACATGTGGGTAAGTACAATAAGCTATTGAAAGGAGAATTCCCAATTTATTTAGTGCAAGAGAGACAGGAGAAGGTTCTTTTCTTATCCCAAATAAGCCAATGACTTTGCTTTAATTATATCACTGTGAAGAAGGCCCAGTGTTTTTTGCTGCTGACCTTTTAAGATCTCAAAAACAACATTATTTGCAACGCTAGGCAGTTACCATGGTGCAGCAGACTTATTTTTAGCCAATAGCTGGATGATGAAGCTTGGCAGAGAATGATGTAGATATATCGTGACAGAAAACTTCTCACATGGGATTTGTACAGAAATTTACTGGGCATCCTTTTTGGGTAAATGTAAATTGCCTTTATTTGCTTAACTTTTCACTCTGGTTTTCTCTGGTTGTCTGAAACATGAGTGACCAACTTAAAAACAAATAAATAAATAAATATTGATACATTACAAGGAATTTTCATTTCTAGAGATAAGTGTAGAAGATACATATTGACAATTTTAATACGAATCAAATGCTTCACAGATTATGGAATCTTTTTCCATATGGCACCCACACAGTGCAGTTTTATGGGTCTAGCTCTCCAGCTGCATCAGTTTATAGGAGGCATATATGCCTACAACGACTGTCTCTTGATGCTGAGCATATTTCATCTCTCACCTCCCACCACTGTGGCAAAGGTAAACAAAGCAGGATTTAAAAGATAGAAGAGGATGAAGGAATCCAGCAGTCTTTGTGTCAGCTAAAGCCAGAAGACAGAAAGGAAGTGATATGTAGCAACAGGAACCTCATGGAAATTCCTGACGGTTATGCCATTCTCCCACAGATTTTACAAATGTTTTGGATAATCCTTAGTGCCATAATGACAGGGACTGTACACATGAATGCAGATGATGTCTAACAAATCTCTTTCCTCTCTCTTCCTGTGTGTGTGTATATATGCACATTCATACATATAAAATTACAATCATCTCTTAAATCGAAGTTTTATTGCAAGACATATCCTAAGGAGCTTCATGAACCATAAAACGTGACAACAAAGCAAATAGGTACCATGTGCTCTACACAGTCATGGAAGAGACATTTACAGGCATTCAGGGATCACAGTGATATACCTGCATGGATTCAGGTTATACCATGCATGAAGAAACTCTAGAATTGAGAGAATAGTTATGTGCATTTTCAATGGCTATTTCATATATAAATTCCACGTATGCCAAGATCCTAAAGTGATTTAGGTACAGTTTTGTCTAATGCTTACTTGACTGAAAGGTGGAAAACTAGCAGTTTCTAAGCTTTTGGAAGTGGAAATTGGGGAAAACATTAATGAAGAAGATTCATGAAGAAGAGACTGAAGTTAGACAGAAAAGAAATTAAGGCTGGCCTCTAGCTATGTTCAGCACCAACAGACAGGCATTTTAGGCATATAAACCTCTTATAAACTGATGCAGCTGGAGAACTAGACCCATAAATCTGAAATCTGGCTGGCACTGTTGGTTTCCTGTAAAAGGCTGCTACCTGTTCAGGTATGGCTATAATATGCTTGTTGAGCCACCTATGTGTGTCCTCCAAGACTCTTACCACAAGAAATGTGTACCAAATATTCATATAAGCATGCTAAAATAAGATTAATAAAATAAATAAATGAGAAAATGGATCAGAAAATATCTCTTCTTCCACAAAGTAAAAATTGATTACAGAAGGGAAAGCAAAGCACAGTGAAATTTTAGGTTACCTTTAAAAATATCCTATCCTAACAGTTCCCTGTCACAATTTGTTTATATTCAGTTCATTGTAACCAGATTAATCATGCGGAATATTATAAAAGATATAACTTCTGAATGTGCTTTAATAACGTACAGTAAATGCTGACCTTTGTAAAACTTAGTAAACTTATGAATGAAAGCAAACAACCAGTTCAGAATCAACATCTAATTTCTCTGCAATCAAAAGAAGAAAAATTCAAAATGTTCTTGCTTTTTCCCTAATCAATAAGACTGTTTCTCACCAAGATACTTATGCTGCAAAAAAAAAAAAAAAAAAAGAAATTCTACTTTTTTAAAAAAATATTTAGATCTTTTTTAGTAAACTCACTGGTAACTTAGATTTTCATTGAATTTTTTCAGTAAAACCAGACATCTTTGTAAAATCCGATGCAATTTTTTACTCGTTCTTTTCTTGAACAAATGGGGGGGGGGGTTATTTCTTATTTCTGCTTCTATATATCAACTTTATATCAACTTTTTTTTTTTGTCAAAAAGTCTTTGCAATTTATTACTAGTGTAGAAACGGGAACATGATTTTCTTGGACATCCTTTGGCTGAAACTGATGAAAGTATTCTTGGATAGTGTGAGGGAGATTTAGAGGAGAAAAAAGAGAAGATCAGGAAAATCAATGAATGTTGAAAGAGGTTACAAAATGAGAAAATGAAAATTTTGACCTCCTACAAGAAAAAAATCAATTATGGAAGTGCATTGTTGATTTGGGTTACAACTTCTTTATGCAAGCAAAATGGAAATAGATGAAGTACAAAATGTGCACCCGATTTCTGGAAGAAATTTACAAAATCATTAACCATGCACTAGCAAGCCGCCAACAACAAATGAGCCCAAGACCATAAATACAATTTTTGTGTTGAATTATTTGACTACTTAGATTCAATAAATCTTTAAATCAGACCTTCCTTCTGAGGTATCTTTTATTGTGTGCTTTCACATTCATGTAGCTTTATTGATTGTATCTTCTTCACTGCCATATGTTAAATTGCAAGCAATAAAATTGAAACATTAAATCACATTCCTTTCCTTTCATGTGTCACTTACCTATTGGGAACATATGTTACACTGGCACAATAAAACTTGCCCTGAAGGCGTAGTCTGTGTATGCGAGGCTGTGAAAATGGAGGCGTATAAAAATGTCCCAGTGTCCTACCTGAAGATTAAGCTTCAATAAAATAAAATTATAAATATTTCAAACATAAAATATGACTTTTAATGATGTAGTAACAAATTCTCTAGAGTCCATGGCTGTAAAAGGAATGCAGAGGATATCTGCAGCATGTGTCTTCCAGCAGATTTTACCACCCCACCTACGATGCAGGTCACAATATTTTCTTGAAAGGGTTTAACTCAGACATTCTTCCCACACAGCTGAATTTTTTGCCATATAAACCTAGCTAATATTTCTTCTTAATATAATGCCTTTCTTTTTTTTGCTATTCATCTTAGACAACTGAGTCCTACACAAAGAAAATTAATATTAATTTAATTATGTTTTAAAATAATATCTGATACCTAACTAATTGATATTAGTGTATAAAATATTCACTTAATGCTTCCTTTAGAACTAGACTGATTGGTTCTCCCTTAGGCACAGGCTGTCGAACTATGCAACACTTCTGATACAATAATTCCTTAAGGCTTCTACTTTTACAAAGAACTAGAATTTTAATTAGATTTTAAAAACCATTTTTTAGTCAGTTTTGTTACTTGCTCATAAGCACCAGATGATCCTCATACTAAAGTCCCTATACTTTGATTATAAACTTATTTAAACTTATATTATACAAAAATGTACAAACTTATTAAAAGGAAGTGAAAAGTACAGAATTTGGGGTTTTAGCAGCATATGTATTTCAGAAAGTTTTGCTTATCTTATTTCTTTCCTGTTGTCTGGCCTTGGCAGAGCTTGTTCAGTAGCAAGCAGTAGCATGGCACGGCAGTTCGAAGAAAGTGAAGAAAATATTTTTTATAGTTGAATCTTAAGCTCAAACCAGAGAGCGTATAATTGTCAAAACCACACTGGAACTAACTCACCTCTTCTTCCTAAAAGTGCCATGGGGTTTTCATTTCACAATTGGTCAGTGGGACATTAGAGTTTATTGTTTGTTTCGTTGCAAAAGACTGTGAAGTACTGAGATTGAAAGTAACTTCAATTTCATTTCCAAAAAAAAGAATAAAGTTTAACTGGTATTTTCTAGAGCATGAGTCCAACAAAACAGCTGGAATTTCAATGAAAAGGACTTCTACCTCCATTATGAAAATGAATTTTCTGTGTTTTTTGGGAGAGATGCTTGGTTCCTTCATCTGGTCTGTGATCATAATGCTAGTTTGACAATACTTATCTATCTCATCCAATTCTTTTTCTTCTCTCTACAGTCCTTGCAAATGAGTTTTTCAGTAAAAATCAAAACAATGTCTAACTTAATGAGCATTATAAAGAAAATCTGTCAGTTCACCCAATCCTTATTATTTAATCATGAAAACTCTGATTTTGAGGCATTATCCATTGCTTTTTATTCTCAAGCCCAGGAGGGAGCAAATCAATTGCAAATGCAAAATTTCTCAAAGGCTTTGGCCCAACCCTTGCAGAAGAAGTACAGCCCATGCTAAATGGCTATGCTCCACTAAAATTGCAATGGAGCAGTGGGAAGGAGTCTTCAATCCTGGCCAGAAAAACTGCTTATGCAGCTGGGCCACAGATGCTAATATAGAGGAAGGGGTACAGAAGTGACTGCAGGCATTTTCTTTCAAAAGATTTGATCTCCTATATCTATACAGCATTTCAGCGTTATATATGTTCATAAACTAAAAATATGAATAGCAAACACAGAGGATGTAACAATCTTATATAAGTCCTCTTGTAGCTGTTGCTGCCCTCTTTGTCAACCAGCTTTCAAATCTCCAATGAATGCATCAATCCCATGAATGTGTATCTTAGGGTAGGATACACTTGAAATTTTAGCCATTTGAGGTTTGATATTTAAGTCTGAGCTAGTTACCCTCCCTCTACAACAAAGCTTTCATAGAAATAGATTTCCAGTTTAGAAAAAAGTAAGCCAGTGTTTGGGTATGCTGAGTTCTTTTGGTTAATATGAAAGGAATTTAGGTGATTTGATCAGAAATTAGCTTTTTTTATACTCTTAAAATCCCATTCCTAGTTCTCATTTATTATTCTTATAGAGTTGGATTCTACAGACCTCTACAATTCCTAAGGCAGCCCCTTTCTAGACAACTAATAACACTGTTTTCAAAGAGTTAACTGGACTGTCCAGCACTTCTCAGTGAATAAGCATGGTCGAATCTGGCTCTCCTCCCCAGCATATTGAATGAGGTTGGCTAAGAATCCTTGATTTACTGTGAACAAATGGTTAAAGCAAAATTCAAACCAGTTAATACATCACTGATGTAATAGCCACTCATTACTACCACCCCCTGCTACTATGACATTATGAATACAAAATATCATTATGGAATTAGAATTGTGAGGATTAACTGCATTAAAAATTCTGCACATGGTTACGTGTGGCTCAGTTTTCTGAGTACAGTTCCACAGGGTGCATTCTTGTAGAAGCATCCAAAAAATTTTAAAAAACCTAAACTCCATTATTTATGTGAAACTGTCTTTGTATTGCTTAGAGTGAAAACATAGCACAGAAAAAGACAATATTTCTAATGCAATGATAGTGTCTTCTCACCTGTAGCTTTGTGTATTTAAAAAAAAAAAAAGGTGTATGGTTGCATTTAAATCAAGTAAAAATCTGGGCAGATAAGGCAGGTCTATCAAAAAGCAGGGTAAACTCATCTGTGCAGAAGTGTCTGTTGTTGCAGAGAAGCTACATTTAACCAAGGGAACTCACCAAAGTCAGGCTGGATGTCTCACAAACACACATATGTACATAAATAAACACATATATCCAAGCCTGTACAGCCTAAAGTTAATCCTTTCACAGAAACTCTGTCAGAGCTTTTCCAATAAGAGCCTCTGAAGTTTTGAAAGTACTGAGAGTCAGCTAATGCTTTGAGGTAGATCTGCATAGATAGTCTGGAAAACTTGTACCTGAAGAAAGCCAGATTTAATTAGAATACACATTAGGACAACTCAGTAAATACAGCTCAGCACAACTCAGTCACACACAGTACAAAGAAAAGGGTTTATGTACGGCTCTCCACTGTGCCTCTGCAGGGATGCTCTCAGCTTCAGGCCAGCTCAGTAGCTTCGAGTTACAGCAAAATTGGCACAGCTCTTTCTGGCCCTGAGGAAGTTTTCTTTCCTCATTTCTGATGCCTGGTTGTCTCTGTCTGTTGCTCCTCTCAGCAAGATCTCCCACTCAGTTGTGTGGGGACCTTTCTATGATTTTCGACTCTTTGCTGGCCAGCTTGCAGTCTCTGAAAACTTGTCTTCTCTAAATGAACGAAATATTTTCCAAGGAAGGAAAAATTTCCTACCCAGGGAACTTCACCTGACCCAGTGGTTTTTCTTATGATAATGTAACACATGAACAGAAACAAAGAGTAGTACTATTAATATAGTGGCAAAGACTGGTTCACCTATGCAGGATACTTTTACACAAAGTTTGGCTAGAGAGCCTAAGTAGGCAATAGTGTCTTTCTGATAATTATCCAAAGTGTATCACAGGAAGAACCCAACAGATAAAAGAACCCAACAGATAAAACCAGATAACCAAGACTTTGCATACTGAGAAATCCCTTCAGATGAGAAAATAAGAAGCACTAAATTGAGAATATCTCTGTATTACTTTTATTCTTTAGAGAACTGGCACCAACCCAAGATAAGCTTTAATTCAGAGTCTGGGAAAAAACAGCATAAGTTTCAACCTCTCTTTTTGCAAGAAGGCATTCTGAGTTTTGGTTGTCCTATTTAATTTTGTTTTGATTTAAACAGGAGGAATAATAGAGGTCATACATATTCTCTTGCTTCCAGGGGATTTAATAATATTTTTTTTTACTAAGCGTAAGATATGTCAATACTCCTGAACGTAATAGACTGCACAACAAAGTTGCATCTTAAGTCACCAGCAGCTTGAGGCAGAGGAGTTCATATACAGGGAAGTTTTCTATTCAAATAAGAAAAGCTGTATTTGATGACAGAGTTTCTATAATGTGTTTTCTAATTACTCCAAGCAGGTCACCAAAACCCAGTTAGGTGAATGTAAATATGATTCCTTGAAACAAAGCCACATCACTGCATAGTAAAGATCTATTCAACATATATTTTAATGAAAGAAAAGTGCAATACGTAAAATAACTTTTTAAATATTTTCTTCCTAATCCTTGCCACCAAACAACTCTTGAATAGAGGAAATTTCTGGAAGATCTCCATTTCCTAGCAATATTTATTGCTATGAGGTTTAGCACTCCTGTTGCAAATTTATCTCCTCCTTTGTAACTTTGGTAAAAATACAGAGCAACTTGACAAAAGTCATATTTAAAAAAAAAACCTAAACACCTAAAGAACCACCCTCTTCCAATACAAAAATATATGAAAATTTTTAGACAATATTTCAAGAGACACCATATGCAAACCATTTCTAGATTAATGAAGGTAAAAATTTCTGACCTTAAACTAATTGTTATTTATCTTGTTTCTTGATTAGAAAATTAACTACATGAAATTTCCTGACATTCTCAACTTTTCTTAAAAAACAGCAAACTCTTCTGGTTTAGTTAAGGCATTGGTGAGATTAACTTGTATGTTGTTCCTCAGTTTACAGCTCAAAGAATATTTGTTTTCAAATATTCAAATATTCAAATCTCATCTCCAATTCACTGTTTCAGATAACAAAGGGAGCAAACCACTGAGATAGTTAAAGTGTTAAAAGTAAAAGGAGCAATAAAACATATTTTAAACATTGGTAAACCTGCTCCCAGAATGGTATAGTGGAAGCAGATTGAGAAATGCTAAGAAAAAAACCACACCTCCTGTGTGGAGTTTTATTTTCCAAAAACCCTCCAACTTTTATGTAAAACTACTCTCTAAGTCTCTTTCCCTTCTCAGAGGTGCTTAGAATTTCTTGATAGAAAAAAACCCACAAACCAAATCCTGAACGAAATCATCCCACTTCATGTCTTTTGTTCACACTTACCACGTAGCTCAGGTTTTTATGTAGTAAGGCCGAGGTGTGAAATTTGCCTTTGTCCTGTTTCACCCAGTCAGCAAAGCAAACCATTCTAGGCAATGCTCCAGGAGACTAACCTCCACTTCACAAAAAGTAAATCTGTTTAATATTAATAGCCTACGTTGCACTGCCCACCCTTGTAGAATGGTGATGAAACCACTTTTCCTATCTGACATTCCAACATGCCATCTCAGAAATTTAATAGCTAAATTTCCTTTAGAAAGATATTTCCAAGTATCCCACATTCACAGCATTTTCCTTCAGGCTGAATTTATTTTTAAAGCTTCTGCATATTTCCTTGTCCAAGAAAAGGACGCCAAATGCCATTCCTATCAATTACTAAATACATATATATGATCCATTTGGAAAGAATTGCAAAAATTTGAAACTGTAAATATCTTTGCAAGCTGCAGAAAAATCAGATCGATATGCTTAAAGGTGCTATGAATACATGAGCACCAGATGTACTGGGCTACAAGAAAGCACCACTCCTTTTTGTTATTTATTACTTAGATTCCACATGGCAGGCTAGTGGTAAAAACAAATCTGTTCACTAAGGAGGTTCACAAACAATGAGCAGTGTCAGAATTTACTGAGATAGAAGTAGAGAAAGCAAAGACATGTCAGTGTTTAATATGATCAAACTAATGGCAGCACAACTTTGAATTTATAAAAGTTCTAAACCACCCGGTTTCCACAACATGGAGCTCAGGGTGGAGTTATTGTTCTGGTTCTCCTGTAACACTGCCATGATGGAGTGTTGGTTTTCCAAAATAAATATAATGAAAACAATCTTGGGCAGTTCTGTATACCCAAAACACTCTTCAGGACAAGGCACAGATGTGAACAAATGGCCCAGATGTACACTTTATAATGCTTGTGGTTATTTTCTGCTGAATTTAAGGGGGAGAAGTAGCAAACAATGTATTTTTACATGGTTCAGAAAATATTTGATACCAGCCAACCATATCTCAAGCTAGTAGATCTCCTGCATTTCAAATAAGATGCATGTTATCTATTCTAGTGTGATTGTTGCATTTTATGTGATTGTATGTGATCTAAGTTTGGATTATGGTCTGTGGGTATTCTTGCAATATGAATTGACTGATTGTACAGTTATTTAGTTATAATAATAAAAATAACTAAGGCAAACAAAAACAAGATTATAATTGAAATAAACAGCACAATAATTTAATAAAAAGTATAATTAAAATAATAATATTGAGAAGTAGAGAAGAGAATGGGAGAGTAAGATTAATGACTGAAATATTTTTTCACTTCCCAAGTAAATTTGGAGACTCATTTGTTCATAGCTTAATGATATGCATCAGGGATCACTGTGAGATTGTTCTTTCATCAAAGCCTTAGATTCACCTCCTCAAAATGTAGCTGTAAACAAACCAGGTAGCAGGTTTAGCCAGACCTCTACAGTCTCACCGTGCCTGATGCAAAAAGGTAGGGTCATTTCCCCATTTCTTTTTGGACTGAATGAACTCTACCTATGGGTATTGGTCTCTTCCCCCAGGTAACAAGTGACAGGAAGAGAGAAGTTGCCTCAAATTGTGCCAGGAGAGATTTAGAATGGATATTGGGAAAAATTTATTCACTGGAAAATGGTCAGGCATTGGAATAGGCTGCCCAGGGAAATGGTGATCCCTGGAAGTGTAGAAAAGGGGTGTGGATGTGGCACTTGGGGACACAGTTTAGTGGTGAACACAGCAATGCTGGGTTAATGATTGGAGTTGATGATCTTAGAGGTCTTTTGCATCCTTGATGATACTCTGACTCTAAAAGTTGGTAAGAAAAATATTCATTTCCTTAAGTATGAGTTATCAGGATGAGTTTATTTATAGCAACCATTAATTTAATGATTCAGTGTTGCTAGTTTATGTATTCAATGCCCTTTTTCAGATTTTAGCTGTTCCAACTTTTTAGATTATCAAAGAAAGTTTTGGGATCCAAAGGATATAGGTTTGAGATATACCAGCATGAAGTTTTGAAGGCTTTCATTTAAATTACATACTAGACTTTTATCAGAAATCAGTAAATTTACAGAATATTGTTCTGGAGCTTATAATTGTGGTTTTATTATTAATAATGAATCACATTTTCTTCTGACATAAACTGGCACACCTCCTTTGAAATCAATGAGACTATACTATTTTATTATAACAGAGAATTGAGCCCTTGGCACCAGTTTCTGCTTGTTGATATTCTGTGAAATAAAAGTGCTTTGGTTTGAGCCCTCAGGATTGCACCAAATAGTCTGGCAATTTTGCATGCCAAAACTGTGGGCTGTTAGTGTGTGGCAAATGGTTAGATGATATACAGAGGACCTGGAAACAGAAAGAAATCTCTGCTTGAGTTATTTCATCCTCCACATGTGGTGTCACTTTAGTCAACAAAAACAGTTTATTTCTTTATGTGCTTCCTTACGTTTCTTTTTTTTTTTTTTCCACTTTATTTGGGCTATAACAATTTTGAAAACGTAAGTTTAGTTAATTTCTTGATTGAGTGCCCAGAAGCTTTTGCTCTGAAGGAAGAAAGCTTCACAGTGTGAAAATTTTAGCATTTAAAATTAAGTTTCTGTCTCACAAATATTTGCAAACATGCTCAATTCAGAGGTAGTCAACCTAAAATTTCTGAACTAGGAATGTTTTGCAAGCATATGGTATGAACAGATGATATAGAACAGGATAATAGGAGTTTGTAAGAACAGCCTAGCAATATCGCGGCTGAGTTCTAAAGTTATCCATCTAGCTGAATCCAAAAAACTACTATAACTTGCTTTGCCATGTAGAGTTACTCTCTATATAATTACTATAACTATGGCTATTAATTTACATTTAAAATAAAATGACTATATATATACTTTTAGTGATGTGTTTTGGAGTCTATTCAAGGAATAAAGACTAAGGAATTTTTTTAATTGTATACTACCATTTTTATTGTATGGGACTAGGTTTTGGATTTGGGCAAGAAACAGGTGTTTTTGTTATTGATGAGCAGATCTTACACACAGCCAAGACCTTTTCTGCTCCTCACCTCACCCCACCAGCTAATAAGTTGGGAGTGCATGAAGATCTGGGAGGGACACAACCAGGACAAGTGACCCCAACTGACCAAAGGAATGTTCCAGACAATATGGAGTCATGCTCAGCGCATAAAACCAGTGGAAAAAGAAGGAAGGGAGGGAATATTCAGAGTTATATCATATGTCTTCTAAAGTCACTGTTACATGTGGTAATGGAGCACTGCTTTCCTGGGGATGGCTAAACACCTGACTGCCCATGGAAAGTGGAGAATGAATTCCTTGCTTTGCTTTGCTTGTGTGTCTGCTTTACCTATTGAATTGTCTTTATCTCAGCTCATAACTTTTCCCACTTTTACTCTTCTGATTCTCTCTCCCATTCCACCAGAGGACAAATGAGTGACTGTGTGAGGTTGAGTTCAATTTGGGGTTAAACCATGATAGTGAAATAGAACAGAGTGAAACAAATCCAAATCTGAGGACACTTTGAGCACTGAAACTAGGAAAACTATGAAATTAATGTGTTACCAAAGAAATGAAAGAAGAAACAAATGAGGGAATGAATAGGTTGCTACTGTACTACATAAATAAAAAAGTGATTCCTACATTTCAGATTGGAAGTAGCAATCAAAGAGGATCAGGCATGATCTAATTTTTCTGAAGGATTGTTGGAGATATTATATTTTATTTTATTTCAAGACCAATAGAGACCACTACCATTATACATTTTAAACTCTCACGTCGTAAGCAAAAGAATTAAGCCAATGATTTTGCAGTGTGCCCAAAATTTTAGATTGAACCAGTAAATATCCTTCAGCAAGGTATCCTTAAAGTCTCATCATGATGAAGAGCAATACCTAGGTTATTAATAAACCACCCTATTAAGCTATTATACTATTTTTCTTACAATTTCAGCCCTTAGATCTAGTTACATTTTCCACTGGATTAAAGATTCTTCTGCAATTTTTGCAATGTCATGGACCAGTAAAACTTGCTGATGACCTTAGAGGCAATGCACCAGGACACTAAAAAGAGGACAATGTAGAATAGGATTTAGGTAAATATGGGGACTAAGAAAGAAATGAGAGGAAATATGTGATGTCAGTTTTGTGAAATAAATTCTCATCACAGGAGAAACATGGCAAAAGAAATCACATTTTTACCAGATGCATGAAAAGCAAAACATATGGCTTGTTTGTCTCACATTTTTTGCATATTTCTTCTGTGTTGACAGACAGGTTTTGGGAAGATGGAAAATGCTTTTCATTTCAGTGAAATGCCCATATATTTTTTATCTTTCTTATTTCTATTTTTGCCAGCTTGAACAGGACTGTTTCAAATGCTTAAAAATTATTCCAAGGAATGTTAAAACAGGGAATATATTGGAAAAATTAATGAATAATTGAGAAATTTTGATCAAGTCCTATGATTTTATAAAAGATATCATTTTTGGGGAGCTGTCTTTTTCCCAAATTCCTTGGAACAGGATTTTAGCAATGAAAGGAAACAATACTGAAATCTCCCGTTATTTATTAAGATAGAATATCTGTTCAACATGGTTAAAAAGTTAAGGTAAATTCCTGATCCACCTGACCAACAGTAAATAAAACCCCAAACCCCCAGGTTTTTCTACACTCATGAGTGTGACGATCCCTAAATATAGATGCCTAGACCTGGGAATAGACTACACAGATGGCCTCCCAAGTTTGTCTCAGTCATTCTGGCAGCTGAGAATGGGCTCTGCAATGCACAGTGTATTGGGCAATAGGACAGCAAAACATAGTGAGGAAATCTGTCCTCTTCAAGGCCTGGAGGATGCCTGTCCCTTGAGCATGTGGTCTTTCTTCATAGATCCTAACCTTGCATCTGGATGTCCCGGGAACATGACATCAGGACACCCCCAGAGTCCAAAACACCTCTGTTTGGACATAAAGCATAGTTATATGAGCCCATACCTATTTTCTTCCAGAACGTTCCATTTCAAGGAAATCTTGTTAGCAGCAGAAAACACTTGACTTAAGTCCTTCCTCATTTTAGCAGGGCCTGGGTGCCCCAAGCAAAGAATGAAGGTGCAGCATTTTTCACAAAGAAGCAGTTGAAGGGAGAGCTTATTTATAAATAAGAATTTCATGGCTTGCTCTTTTCTTTTTTTCTTTTACTTTTTCTCTACTTTTTTTCTCATCTTGCCATTTTTGAAGCAGATTTTTTTCGTTAGAGTTGTGTGAAACTGCAACTCAAAACGGTGCAGTAACTTAGTTATGGATAACTGCCACTGTGCTGGTAGTTAAACACACCAGTTTAGAGCAACATATCTTTAAAAATGATCCCAGAGTGGTGACATGAATGATTTTTATTATGAAGCTGAGATGAGAAATGATAATTACTAATTAATCTCCAATATATAGGTTGGTAGTTAAAGAATTACTATGGATTAAAAACCAAAAGAATTACACAAGTCATGTAAAAAGGACAGAATGAGGCTGTACATTAGGAGGGTATTTAAACAGGCATCTGACTTGAGAGAGGTCCTCTGAAATGCAGCTTTAAAGCAGGAGTGCAGTGGAGTCAGTGAGATAAAATAGCAACCAATAGGAATATTCATGTTTATAAATATTTGAATATTTTGGGGGTAACTAGGGATATGTTTTGCATGAAGAGTAACATAAAATTCAGTTAATGAATATGCTTTCAGCCAAATATTTTAACAGTATGCAACAACTATAATAAGAACCTGATAAGATGTCATGTAAAAATTGAGTAAGGGCCCTGAGATGTGTGCCTTTGTGCAATACCTTTATAAATCACTCCTGCAGAACCAAGCAGCATCCTGCTATGCACAGCTGCTTGCCCAGAGAAGTTCAAATAAAAAAAAAAAAAAAAAGTGGAAAAACATACAGCTGAAAAATTAGGCAAGCACAGTTTGTACTGGATCATTACTCATGTATTGGCAAGTCCTGATTATTCAGGGTGTCACCAGCTCAGGAGTCATTTGACATTCTGATTTAGCCTGTAAATATCTAGTCACATGCTAAATAAAACAGACATTTTTTGCTAATGCTGTTTTAGCAGAAGATTCTTTATATATTTAGAAACTTCCAATGTTTTGGAATTTCAGCATACAGAACAACTGGAGAAGCAAGCCCTTAACTAAGCCACTTATAAACTTCTCTGCTCCTACAAATTGGTTATCCAAGTGCAGTAGTGGATCCTATGATGGTTGCTCACGCTTTGTTGAGCTGAGCCAAGAAAAATGCAGGTAATATCCAGAAAGGCAATGGTAACTAAAACAGAGATTGTTGGATTGCAATTACAGGTTAACACAGATTAAAAAAAAAACTTGCACAAATAAAAATGAGTCATGCAACTTTGTTTAAAAAAAAAGTCCATTTCAGAGAATGCTCAAGAAAAATCTTGCTCCATGAAAGTGGACAGAAACGGTACTTTTGTAGTGAACAAAGGAGATATACAAATGGGCCAGGTAATAATATTATCCAAACAGTTAGATAGTTAGATACATTTTGGAACTTAGGAATTACCAGAATGCTGAATTGAAATGAATAAAATTCACTCCAACACACATACACAGAAGATGAGCAAGGAATGCTTTATCCATTTACAAAACAAATGAATGAAGGTTTTACCATTTTTCCAGATGCATTAGATTAAAAGGAGATCAAGCCAAGAAGATGGTTTCAGACTGCTAAAAGCAAGTACTCCATTAAAAGCAGATTAACACTGAAAGCACAATTGTTCGACACATTTTTCTTATAGATTTTAGTGTCACCTACTACGGTGCAAAATACAGATGATGACTGGAAATGCAAGGTCAGGGACTAAAGGTGAATTCAAGGTGAGAAGTGTCTTAAGAATAGAAGGAGAGAAAGAAACACTAACTATATCAAGCCAGAAAATCTATAAAATGAATTGGTATGATGGTGTAGTTTATGCTTTCCCCTTAGGGATAGTGTACTTTCTAATAAGTAGAAGATATCAATGCCAGATCTGAAACAAGAAGAGTGCTTTTGCTTTTTTGCTTTGAGCAGAATTTAGCAATATTTACACAGAAATACAAGGGTCTAGATTATATTTATTGTAAGACAGGCAAGGATTTGAAAGTGGGAAATATATTAGCATAGATTTGTGACAGCTGGATAGGTAGAGAGAGATGATAGGTTTTCTAGCATTTGCATTCTTTAAACTCTGTTCTAGATTAATAGGCTTCTATTGCCTAGGGTTTGACATTTGTAGATATTTATATTAGTTTTCCTTCAAATATTTAGGGGATAGTTAATAATTATTGAGATTTCATTTTATTGGCAATCCAAGACCTATTTCTAAAATATTGGAATGTACTCCTTGTTTCAGGAAGAAATCACGAGAGCAGGAAATCCCACTGGCAAAGTATTTTTATGGCAATAACTGAAAAAATCTTTTAGTCTGAGTGGGATTATTAAAGTTGCTTATCTGCCTCTAGATAAAAGGCCTGCTGTGTCTTTAGAAATAGGGAAGGACAAAAATGAGGAATAATACTTAAAAACAAAAGCAGTAGACAAATAGCTACTTGCATTATTCATGGATGGTCATTTGACTCAGAGGCCAGAGTTTTGATCTCCATCCACCAATCGTTGTAACTCAAATAACATGCACATTGCAATCACAGAGTAATATGGCAGTAAAAATAAAGCCTACTGGCACTTGACAATAGTTTGGAATAATAAAGTGATACAGTGATATGGCAAGTGAGGTCAATGTCTAGTTAGGAGCTGTAATTGTTTACGAGCCTGTCTGGAAAAGCAGGTTTTGATGTTTATGCTTAAAGTTCTTGGTGAGCAGAGATTTGGCCAGACTGGTGGAAAAAGTAATGCTTTCTAAAAGAAGTTCAGCTTTCAGAATGGTTTCCAGCCCTTATATTTTTGTTCATCAAGGATGAATGGCCACTAGGACTGCAGAGCAGTCCTTGGGGCTTATGATTTAGGCATAACAAAGACAGTTGACAAGGCAGCTGCAGATCCAGAACCAATGATTTTAGGCTGTGTGCTTCTTATTTTGAAACGTTCTCAAATATGGTTTTTCTGACCAGCCATTTAGTTAGGTTCTTTAGAAACACATACCTATTTCTCCCATTTTTCTGTTTGGTTACAATGTTGTTTGCTTTAAGAAGTCCAAAAAAGACTTTAACAATAATGCTGATTATTTCTGTCACCTGTGGCTCAGTAGATGGGCTTAAGCAGTTCAGTGAATGTATATTTGGAGCCCAGACAAAACCTCAGTGGAAACAAAACTAGACATTCAAAAGTCCTTGCCATGTTTATGTAGTATTTTCTAATATTTCACATGCAATTACAGTTAGTGTCTGGCTGCCCTCTAACTTACCTGCCTCCGCTTTGTGGCTTCCCTAGTCAATAATTTAAACATAGAAAAAGAAGAAATGTTTTTATCTCTGTCTGCTTTATGGATTTTAGGAGCTGAGTCAAAGTGAATTTACCAATGGGCCAGACAGGGATGTATGAAGACAAAAATAGGTTTCAGACCTGTTATTTAATTCAGGAAGCATTTGCAGGTGGTGAATATTAAGTATTTTCATCTATCCTGAGTTTTACTGGACTAGAGATTACTTTTCCTTCTGTACTGAAATTAAAACTTCAACAATCACGGCTAGTCTAAACTGAAGTCTTGTTTTTAGAAAGAGATGACCCTAAAAATTAAAATTTGATAACCGATACAATTTTTTTGGCCAAAGGTGAGGACTTTTGGACATATAATTATATTGTTTGCAACAGAATTTGAGTTTGCCATAAAGTTCATGCGTGGATTCATAGAATTGTTTTTCTGAAGCATGAGGACATCCACGTTCATTCCTCATTCTAATAAATAGGAAACAATATTTTCTTGTTTCCTCTTAACTGCATATGACTTGGCTGTAGCTCTTTTTGCAAGAACAAATTGTTTAAATCAAATTATGGTATGTACACCAATAGCAGTGGTAAAGCTACTTCAAAGTATGTGCACAAAAATATCTGGCCTTCTGCCTTTTCCCTGGAGAAGATGTGGAACAGCTGTTTAGCCAGGGAGCTCCAGCCACTCATCTCAGAGGAACACACAGGGATCGCTGCAGAGGTGGGAGATGCCAGTGCCAAAACTTCTGCAACTCGATTCTTACTTTGCCATGGCATTTGTCTATGCAGTAAGTACAGATATGTGGAATTGCACCTTTTTGGCTATCAAAATATGCCTCCAGTTGTCAGTCAGCTGTAGCTTAGGTATGAATATATCCACAGTCAACAAAATCTTGTGAGACCTTCACCTGGACTGCAGACATGACTGGCTAAGATTCCTCTTATAGTTAATTTTTGAGCTAGTTATCTTCAGATTCAGTTATGGTCAAAAGGAAGGAGTAGAAACTTGTATGGTATGAATCATCTTTTGATAAATATATTGTTTAAAATAGGTCAGATAAATCACTCTCTAGAAATAATTTTTTTGTCAGTCTACAAAAGAAGTCTTGACACTCGTTAATACACATGTATCTGCATTGTAGGCTTCTAATGTTAGGTCAGATGAATCCCAATATTAGTGCAGAAAATGTTCACAGTGGCTTAGAATAATGTGATGAGACTGGAAATAAGTTAAAGATGAATGGTATTATTCTTTCAAAAGGTTACACAAAAAAGCTATAGAAAACCTAAGCCTGAAAGTTTAGGGAATGCAAATACTACAAGTGCACATTCAAGTGCCAAACCTTTTATGGCTTTATGTTCTCTACATGGGTGCAAAAATTAGCATGCTGCTTTAAATCAACATCTACTATGGGACGTTTACCAGGGACAGATATTTAGAAACAAGTGTATAAAGCCCCCTGGTAGACAACCATCCAAGAAATTTTCAGTGGGAAATTTCTCCTTAACCCCTCCCAGATAATGGTGTGTTGATGCCCCATACAATAAGAGATTGGAGAAAAAGGACTGAGTGGATGAGAATCTCACTTAACAAAAGAGGTTCACAACAATCTCTACTGGAGTTGGGATCTCCTCAGTGCTCAGAGAAGAATAAAACTTAAAAAAATAAACTACTAGACTACTTGCCTATGTTTTAATCTTGCTGTTCTTTTGTTAATTCTTCCATGAAAACAGACATATGAATACAAAGGTTTTGTGTTGCTGTGCTGGTATGTTAATTTTCTATAGGACTTAATTAAATAAATAAAGTATTTGGTTGAAACAGTGATATTTTATTAACTACCATTTGCCTTCTTTGCTTGGAAGAAATGCAGAGTTCATAGCCTTTAGCTTGGGTGAGGTAGTAGTACTTGAAATGAGTTAGTGAAAACAGCTTAACTGTCCTCTATATAAAGAATAAAGTTGGTAAACAAATCCCACTTGGAAAACAAGTAGACTGCAGGCTTTGGCAGCCTTTCTTTTGTATTATTTTTGCCTTGTGTTGTTTTTTTAATTAAATGAAGCAAGGCAGAGCATTGAGAGCATGACTCAAGCTATTGCTAAATGTATTAAATTAGATTAGTTTGGCATTTAAGTCCCAGCAATTTTGACTCAGATTCTTGGACTGTAGAGAAGGGAAGCCTTGAGGAATGAGGCTGAGGTCATTCCTTCTGAAAAGTCAAGTCCACATAAGCATCAACACAGAAGATTCTCCTTAATGCTGTTTCTCTCTCACCCGTATGCCTTGGTTATGGAGTATGTCTTAGCAAGACAGTTTATTAGATGTTTCTGCATTTAATTTGGGAGGGGACAGGAGAGAGGAAATTACAGGACATTATACATGGGGTGTGTGAAGGGCAAAGGCACTGTGTATGTATAAATCCTTTGAGGTTTTTTCATGGTTCCAAGTGTCCTTTCCCAGAATGTTTCCATCCACTGTGCCTATTCTACCATAATATTGACAGCTTGTGTGGTGTCTGCTCCAGCTCCATACAGCACAGACCGCACCAGCAAGAGGCTTCCCTAAAAGGGGGCACTAGTTTTAGCTTAGGGTTGGGGGATATACCTACACTAAAAACTATCTAAAATAATTTAAATTTCACTACAAAGAGCCACAGATCATAAATCGCAAAAAGTCTCTTTTGCCTGTGCAGAGACTATGTATCTTTTTTTATTTTCCCTTTGCTTTTCTTCCTGGCGGATGTAAGCTCAAGAACTGGAGTTTTAATATAAGGTGAAGAGGCAGAAACATTTAGAAAAAACAAAGGATGACATAAAGCTTAAAGGTTAAGTAGGTTCAGCCCCTATGATTAAAAAAATAAGAAGTCATCTACTTTATACAGGAATGTAATGACCTTTCATTTATTTACCACTGTCTGACAGCAAACCCTCTGTGCCTTCAGATGTTTGCAGAGCAGAGCACCCAGCTCTGACCTCACTTCTTACTGAGACTTTCCTGTTATTCTAATGCCAATATTTACCAACCATGACTACTAATGCTTGTAAGGCCATATGCTTTTTATGCAAGGAAGTCTGTCTCATTTGGAGGAAAATCACATTTTATTTAAAAATTTCCACTGATCTGAATAAATCTAAGTATGGATAACAAATATTTTTTTCAGAAAAGAAAGTGCCGTAGACATGATTTATTTCTAAATTATATCCTATCATTTCCCATGCTCCTTCCTCTTTAAATTACCTTCTATTAGGAATGCAGTTTGTGCATTACAGCCTGGGTTTGTGACAAAATGATTTTCACTTATTGTATGCCAATTTTAAAGTATTGGTCATTATCAGACAGTAAGTAACTGACTTTAAGGTGTCCAGTGGTGAGATTTTGCTATACTGGATAAATTTTAAGGTTATCCCTTTAAAATACCAAAGCATTAAGCTTAGTCCCTTTCTGTCAGAGTTGCAAGAAAAGTCACTGCCCTCATACACAGGAGTAATGGGGGAAAAGAGAAAAAGAGATTACCTCCCACCTTTGCTCTTCTTTGAAAGTTCACCAAAGTATGAACTGTTTCCTTAGTGCTCCCTCCTCAACAGAGCTCAGGGCTGAGTTCTACACCACAGATCTGACTTGAAGGATGCAATCTACGGGCAAAGAGTGTTACATTTCCACATGACAGGTTCTAAACTTCCTGGTAGTAAAATGTAAAGCCATAACTGCATAAGCACTGATTACAGAAGCTCTGGAACAGATGTTTACTCTTCTAGCAAGTTCTTCCTCTTAACAGTCTTCCAGTGATGCAAGTAAAGCACTAATGAAACCCAAATTTGCAGAGTTCAGTTTTGTAGAAGAAAGGTGATTTATTTATGTGTTTTTAAATAAGGATTCTTTTAGAACAAAAAAGATTACTAAACCCTAGAAAAATAAAAAGTAATAAAAACCCAAAAAACCCCCACAAACAACAAAAACTAACCAATCAAAACAACAAAAAATCCCAAACCAAAAAGACTCATCATCGGTGATCATGATGGGAAGCTCTGTTTCATATAACCACTGACCATTCAGCCATACCAGCACATCAGTGCTCATCTTACTATGTTGAAGACAAATGTTTTTTATGTCTAATATTCTACTGTTGCTCTTTTCACCCTTAACAAATTATGCAGAAGTTAATATTTTCCAAACAGTAAAAATGATAATTTTGAAATCAGGATTACACTATGATCATTTGTTGGGTACAACTAAAATAAAGAAAATAGCATACATCCAGAAAACTAAATTTGTGATAAAAGTAATTTTAAATGAGTCCCTGCAGAGCTATTCCAAGAGTACGTTTTTGGCACATGTAGGAGGCAAGTGGTCTATTACAGAAGCAGAAAACAATTCAAAGCAAGTCAACATTTTCTTCCATAAAAAATAATGACAACAAAACCAAAATAAATCTTAAAGACTAAACAAACAAACAAACACCACAAAAACAATACCACCTAAAACTGAGTCAAACAGTAGGTCTTTGGCACATAATTCTTCCTTAATGACTGGACTTTAAAAAAAAAAAATTGTACAGCAGCAGAATATTACTCATATGAATAACATCTACTCCAAAGTGCATATGTTGACTATTCACTGTTATGATAATCCTGAACTAAGAAGTGACATATTCCTTACTCATTTAAATATAAAATTTTTGCAATTTTTTGCTATCTCATAAAAAATGTTTTTTTCACACAAATGTGCATCTTGGCATTCTTTCCATGAAAAAGAACTGAGAGAAACTACTAATGTTTGCAGCCTTGTTACAAATGCATGACAATTTTTAAAAATTTGAAATTATCTTTAAAGGTTTCATTAGAGGCAGTTTCCTTCTTTCAACTCCCTACCATTGTGGAAAAAGAAAAACAAGACAAGAAGTAGAAACTATCAAAATCTGAAAAACAATTTTAATACCTAGAACTTTTTCTAAACATTTTCAAAAAATTGCACAAATATGGCTGATGAAGCTATAATCTAACATAGTCAATGAAAATTCTTCAGTTGTTACTTTTCTAACATCTACTTCTTAAAAAAAAAAAAAGTTTTAAAATTCTATTAGCATATAACTACCAGAAATGTCATCTTTAGTCTGAGCTATGCATATAGCTCTGACTGTCTGTCTCCTATTGAGGGCTGTCTGGGATTCAGAGTTTAGGCAGCCATACCTAACCTATGGACCTGTGCACAGCAGCCATGGAAATACTGAGAGGAGCTGGACCTGAGCATGAGAAGGTGGAGGCTGGTTTCTGCCATAACAGTCTCATGGCTACAACTCTATTTTCACTGGGGAAACTTGGATGCCTTCCTTATCCAGTAGTTTGAATCTGTTTCTCAGATAAGAGGTTGCTAAGCTATTATTTGTCCTGGAGAAGAGGAGAGGAGCCTGCACCCCTCCTGTGCTGTTCCCTGCTGTGCTGTCAATCACACAGGGTACCAAGGACTAACAGAACTCTAATGTCAATGACAACCAGAGAATCAACAGAAACAAAGCTCAACTGTGCAGCAATTTCCCAGTTAAAGCAGCATCCCCACCTTGGTAGCCTAGAAGGGAGACCATTCAGGTGGATCTTTATTACATCAAATACCTTTCTCCTGCTCCTGCAACATACTGGAGGGATAGTGACTGTGTTAACATTCCAGAGTGAAGCTTCCTTAAGGCTGCAGGGCTCCATGTGATGGGACGCCATGCACTGTTCTGGGTCAGTGCTGCTGAAGGACACAACCTGGCTCAAACAAGAAATTCTGAGAGCAAGTGCAGCAGGCACAGTGGTGATGGGACACTGTGTTTTGCACTGGGTCAGTGCTGCTGAAGGACACAGCCTGGCTCAAACAAGAAATATGGAATGCAGCCTGCCTGATCATCCAGCTGTTGCCAACAACCCTCCCCATGCAGGTAAGCTATTGGTACTGCTTGTTAGAAAATCATGAAATTGCCCAGAACTGAGGGTCAAAAGTACTCAGTTAATAAAAGAAGCACTGTTAAATTAAATCTAATAAACTGTCTTGCTAAGACATACTGCATAACCAAGAGGAGGTAGTCTCAGCACCTCTAGATATGTTGTTCTCTGGCTGACATGTACTATTTTAAAACGTTATGCTGCACTGAGCACAAAATGAAAATAAGACTCAGTAGCTTGAGAGAAAGATAACATACAGAAAATTACTCTTAAATGACTTAGTATTATGACAGGTAGACCTTCAAACATTTAAATCAAAGATTATTTTACATAAGAAAAAGCAAGAAAGGTTAAAAACCAAGATGAGATTAATAAAAATTACCTACTTTTACTTCTATTATGATAAATCCTCAGCTTGTTCCTGGAGAGATCTAATGTGTCTGAATGCTGTGGGGTAGAAACTGTCTCCACCTACACAAGGAACTCTGCAATGTGTCTCGTGTGCAGGGCTGTTCTGGGCGCTGACCCATGGTGCAGGTTTGCTCCCCACATCATCAATCAAGGAGGCAATTTGAACACCAAGGTGGATGGACAGCCTCATTAACTCTCTCCCCACCAGAACAATTTACTAAATATAGAAGTGTACCACATTTTTTCTTTGGGAATTTTGGTTGTAAACAGAGAAACACAAAAGCCACAAGTAACGGTAAGTGTTCTCATTCTAAATTTGTGCATGGCTATTTTTAACTGAAGCAGGACTTGTTTTTTGAAAGTAAGGAAGACCAAATTGTTATAATGAGCCACTTCCTCATTCAGACGAACTAATGTGCAAAATAATTGCATTGATATTATTCTTCATCTACGCTGAGGGTGCACTCAAATAAAAGATTTTATTCAGGAACTGAAATTCACATTTCCTTGAGTAACCTTCTGTGCTTCATCTGGTTAAGAGAACATGGGGGTTGCTTTCATTAGCTAAGCAAGTTGGATAGAGATATTGTGCGGATACTGGTTGCTTAGGTATCAAGCCTCAAGTCCAACTACAGCAATCTAATAACACCACAAGCAAGATATATTCAGGCAGTGTACCACAAAGAAAGAAGTCAAGAAGCCCAAGACATTTTTAGGTAAAGAGCTTTGTGTGTTTTAAAAAGAAAGGAACACTGTATGCCTTTTACCATTTCTAAATATTTACTGTGCTGTATGGAGTGGATTTTGCTGTCTTAGGCATCAGCATTACACCTACATAATTCCAAAGTTGTGCTGGACTTCCACTGATTCCGATGGCAAGAGATTTGGGCTCCAAATCTAAAATCCGGTATATTCCTGACACAGAAGTTCTTAACTTCCAAGACGTGACTGTAGCTGTCTGTAAACCAGCTGTTTCTGCTGTACTGGCATAACACCATCACTGTCTGTAGAGCTACAGACACTTACTCAGAGTGAAGATCTGATTTCCTTTTGCACTTGAGCAAAGATGAGAGCTGCTAGCCAATGTATAAGAGGTGGGTTAGGCTACAGCAATGTTTCTTGGCTAACTAAAGGGAGCTAAATAATTTTGAAATTATAAAGCCTAAATACTAGGATTTTGTACAAGTGACACCGTGAACATTTAAGGATTCTGAGCATTATTCTGCATAAACAGAAGTTTATAGCCTGGATGACTAAACCAATCATTTCTTATAGAAGCCATTGCTTGAGAAAAATACTGAGAAGTAATTCCCCTGCTGGGACTTATAACTACTGCACAGACATTTTCCCAAGGGGAGGGTACAGACAGATGGATGTAAATCCTCTGGCTTCTTTCCCCATGAGCCTTACTCCAGAGTCCAGAGGAATCTTTGCTTGAAGGGGGATTGAGCAACTGCAGAGCTACACTTTTCCTTGCAAGTAGCTGTGGAGCACAGCTCCTTCTCCAAGCAGAAGGGAAGCACATGGTTCTGCTGAATTCCCAGCTGTCCATCAACTTTTGGTTTAGGCTGGAGAATTTGGCTCTGAGGAAATGTGTTTAAGTTCATCCTATCCTCTAGTGGATAACAACAGCTATGCCTGTGTTACCTTGTATAGTAGAGTAAATAATCACTACAAAGCTGGCAATTGTAGTTAAGCTAAGGGCAACATTTTTGGAGAGAAGAAAAAGCTGATGAATTCCTGGCCCTGAGTTTTGTATATTTCTCTACATTTATTACTCTGTTGAAACATTTCTTCAAACCATAATGATGCAACACATAACCTCTTGTTCAGCTGAAACCATAGATGGCAGAGAATACAGGGAACACAGCTCTAATCAAACAAAACAGGAGTAGACATTGGATCTGATTGGGCAGTCTGGTTATTTTATAGCTATTCTGGCCTTAAGGAAACAGATTTCTTTCCAAACAGAACCTGTTGGAATACAGACATTTTTCTGACATGCTGAAAGTCTGCATTTGTTTGAACCTGACCAACAATCCGAAAGTATATCAACAGAAGGAAAGCACACATCTGCCACAACAGGCATGTTTACAATCATTTTAATGACACCATTAGATTCTGTTTGCCAGTGTTCACTTATTTCAGACTTTTATACAAAAAACATGTGAGATAAGTTTACCACCTGTGCACAATGGAAACAATCCTTTCAAATGAATAATTTTAATGGCAAAACATAGCTCAATAGTTTTCTTCTGTTCACCAACATAATTGTGGGGGCACAATTATGTTTACCCAGAATATACAGAGTTTTTTGTTTCAACAGAAGGTTTCTTTTCCATCAAGCCTAGGTTAAGAATTACTCCATACAGTACTTAGCATGCTTAAAAAATACACAAACATGCTTTGAAAATGGGCCACTTTAGGAAGTTTTTCAGGTGACAGGTGGGATTAGTTTTAAATGGGAAATCCAGTCTTAAAATACATCTGGTGTCTGAAAACATCTACCCGATATGTTAAGCTCTTCTGGATTTAAATGTTTTAAGAAAGTTAAAGAGCTTGTCTTTGAGCGCTTGATATTGTTCCAACTGATGTCACTGGGAAAATTCATGATAGTTTCTAGAGAGTACAATTTAAATTAAAAGTGAATAGGTGGTGAGACACAAAAAATCAGAGTTACTAAAGATATGGTAACAGCAGATGTGATAAAATTCCTGATGTTGAGTCAGTTAAGATAAATACACACACATCCTCCTCACTCAGAGCCTCATTGTACTGTTACTAAATATACCCATAACTCAGGCATCAGCTCTGCCTTATTGTGCAAGATAATCAAAGGACAAAACAAACAAAAAACGTTTCAGAACTAAAAAGTTTAACTTTAGGTCCATGAGGGTGTTTAATTCTCATCAACTGGATGGATATTTATAGCCTAATCATTAAATATATAATTAGCACTCCTGGAGAGAGAAGAGAACAAGGGATTACAGGCAATATTGCTGAGATGTTAGAAGTGGTTGTGTGCTACACAATCCAGCTTTTTATGTAAAAGACAGTCATGATACTAATCCACAGCCCAGGTCTGTGCTATGGCTTTGCACAAGGGCTCTGAAGAAAACCTTTGCTACACAAACAGCAGTGGTGAAGGTGTGAACTGCACATAGGTCACCTGCCCACATCAACATGCATCTATGGAAGGAAATTCAGCTGGAATCAGAACTGTACTAACATCCATTCTCTGTTAATCTATGCATGATTTAACACGATTTTCAAAAAGAACTTCATTATCTACAGAGATGGGGTTCAAAATGCTCGTAAAATAGTCACTGATTGGTACTTCCACCTAAAAGCTGTGGGGTTTAAAACCACAAAAGAACTGAATAAACAACCAAAAATTAGCTAAAATATAGCTATTTGTATTTTTCAGTTTTAATAAATGAAGCTCAGTGAACAGTTTTGAGTTTTGGGGTTTGAGTTTGCTTTTGAGTTTCTGTCATTTTTTTAATCCTTTTTCTTAACTTCTGGAAAAATATTATAAGTTTTCAATGTCCATTGAAAAATTCAAAAGGAACAAGTCCCCCTTCACCTTATGCACACTATGTTTATTAAAGCCAGGCTAAAAAAAAAGAAAATAATAATTCTAGACCTTTCTTCATGTGAAACTTTGAGTCTTGTTTTCTTACTGCCTCATGTATTATCTTACATTCCTGGCAGTTAACACCACTTCTACATCCCAAAAAATAAAACACGATACCATCTTCATTCTTTTTCTGAAATAATGCCCATGCAAAATGAAAAATGGGATTTTACAGTTTTGTTAAGAGTCCTAGTGAAAACTGACTGTGAATCTTACAGTAGTAAAAGTATATTTTAAAATATACTCAAACACAGATTAAATCTTTCATGTAATCAGCATTTTAAATTAGTGGCATTAAACATAGCCACTGGTAGTTACATTTACAAACAGTTTCTCTAATCATAGCATTATTTAGCATCTTGGAATATATGGTGTATCAGAAATGTCAGGGGCACCTTTTCAGCAAAGCATTTAATTGCAAAGTTATATGTGTATTTAAGTAGCACTGAGGTATTTGAAAATGACTTAAAACAGGGTTTGAACATGTAATTACATTTAAGTATAGTGTTAAGCACAATATTGAGCTGGGCTCTTTAACATTTCTGTTTTCCAAACAATCAGCAAGCCACTCTAATGTATTTAAGGATGTTCTTTCATATTTCACAGGTGGGTAGTTAAATAAAATGGACATTTTTTTTTCTTCAGGCTGTTTTAAGTTATTTTTATAAGAAGAATTTTATATGCAGTTCACTGAGCAAGTTCAGCAAGCTCAGCTCTGACACATGCAGTATGTAAACCAGGTGCTCATATTTGCCTGCTTACCATGAATGCATGATTTGTTAAGAAACTGGAGTGCCCATCACCACCTCGCACGCAGTAAATGTTACAGTGCAAGCGAATTAAAGTTCTGCAGTCAGTTTATCATTACATAATTTTTCAATTAACACCAATGGTCTCCTGTCCTGTCGCAAGGCAACACTAGAAGAACCTGACTCTGTCTTCTTCACTCCCCCACTCAGGCATTCGCACACACTGCTAAGGTTGCCCTGAGCCTTTACTTCTCCAGGCTGAGAAACCCCAGGTCTCATCATCACTGAATGACAGGCAGCCCAGCCTCTTAATCATTTTGTAGCCCTTCCCTGGTTTTTCTTCACTTAATGAGTATTTTTCTTGTACCAGGGAGGCCAGCACTGGACCCAGCATTCCTGATAGGTCTCACCAGCGTTGAGTAGAGGGGTATTGCGGCCGGGATGGGGTCTGTGGCTCAGACCCAGGAAGCCGTGACCAAGCCAGAGAGAGCGTCCTGCAAGAGACAGTCCCCCAGAGGTTCCTGCAGCCGCCAGGGTGCCTCTGCAGAGGGGTGCCTGTCTCAGCAGGCTGTCAGCTCTTTTAGTGATTCAGTGAGAGTGATTTCAGCTCTTGTTCTGCGAGGTAACCCCAGGCCAGACCAGGAGGAGAGAGATGAGAGGCTCGTTTGGCAGTTCCGCATGGGGCAGCTTTATTTGTCCTGCACCCCGCGAAGGGTAGGCCAAGGACGAGCTCTCTCTCCCTCTAATGGAAGATACGGTAGTTCTTATAGGGATACAAGGGTGGGTGTGAGACGGTAGAAGCCAATGGGTTACAAAGAATCTGCATAGGGTCTCCCAGAGGATCATGGTTCTATTTTCTCACCCTCACCGAGAAGTGCTGCCTTTTCCAAGGGGATCTTGCTGGGAGGTTATGCAATCTTCTTTCCTCAGCAGGCTTCCCTCCAAGGCAGGGGCTGGGCATACCCCCCAGAGGGGAACAATCACTTCTCTGGTCCTGTTGGCAATACTTTGCCTAGAGTATCCCTGGAGGCTTCTGGTTTTTTCTGCCATAAGTACTCATTGGTGGCTCATGTTTGGTTTGCCGTATGACCCAACCAACAGCTCCTCCTCTGCAGAGCTGCTTTCCACATTGCTGGTCCCCAGTGTGTGGTACAGGGGGATATCCTGCCCATGGACAGGACTTGCTATTTTCCCTTGTTGAATTTCAGAAGGTTTCTGTCAGTCCATTGTTCCAGCATGTTGAGGTCCCTTGAATGGCAGCACAGGTCTGGTATATGAACAGCTCCTCTGAGTTTTATATCATCTGCAAACTTGAGGGTGCACTTGATCTCATCACCAATCTCCTTAGGGAACAGTAAACAATTTAACAATATTTCTCCTCGTATCAATACTCAGGTACAACACTTGTGAAAACACTTCAAACCTGCCAGTTCAACCAATTTCCAGTTCACCTCACTTACGTAAAACATACTTGAGCAGCTTGTCTGTGAAGATGTTCGGGGAGGTAGCAAAGAAACAGCTTATCAAAAATGAAGAGAAACTACTCCCACTGCTCTCCCCTTATCCACCATGCCAGTCCTCTCATTGTTGAGGCCACCAAGTTGGTGAAGCATGATTTCCCCTTTGTAATTTCATGCTAACTGCTCTTGATCACTTTCTTGGTCTTCATGCCTGGAAATGGTTTCCAGCATTATTTGCTCCATCACCTTCCCAGTGACTGAGGTGAGACTGACTAACCTGTAGTTCCCTGTGTCCTTTTTGTCTTCCTGAGGTCAAAGAGGAATACTTTCTTTTTTCAGGTCTTCAGAAACCTCTCCTGACTGCCACATTTCAAACATAATCAAGGGTAGCTGGGGTGGTGCAGGTGGCTCCAGCCATTCTTTCTCCTGAGGAGAACTCAGACAACCAGCTGTGGTGGTCAGCAACCCAAGTTTAGCATGTAACTTTGCAGTCATGATGAGAACCTACGATTCCTTTGTTCTGCCTTTTGCATGTTTTCCCCTGATTGGTTAATATTTTGTCTCCTTTTTTTATGTATGCAGTTATGTATATTAATTTTCCTTCTTTAATATGTATCAATTCTAGAATGTTCCTTGTTCCTCGATGCCCCATTGGATCCTTCCCTCAGTCCCTCCTATGTGTTGTTCCAATTGGTTCCCTTCCTGTCAATCCCACCTGCTTGTCTCTATCCCATTGGCTGAGATCCCTTTCCCCACCTATTCTGTACCCAGTATAAGATCCCTGGACCCTCCCACCAATTGGCCTCTTCGTCCCTGTCTTTTTACGGGATTAAACCTGCGTGGAACACATACGGAGAGTCCCCTCTCTTTACTTCTTTCCCTTCACCTCCGTGCCTGCAGAACAGCGACAGAAGGATACAGCCCCTTTTGGTGAGGAGCTCTACCCCCTTTTCATTGTGTGTTGGGCACTGAGTTCCATCTTCCAGAGGGGTTTCAGCATTGACCTCCGGGCTTCTTTGTGTCGGCACGCGAGGGGTAAAACCCCCTTCTGCCAGCTCCCAGTGGCTGAAAACCCCACCAGGTAGCCTTTTAATGACATTTTCCAGCTCTCTTAGCACTTGCATAAAAATAATTTGGGTTTTGAAGGTATGAGTCCAATCTCTGTTATAACCTCTCACCTAGTTTTATCATTTGTCCTAAAAAAATCACTAATTTATTGTAGGAACAAACATTTCTAATAAGGTTTTGATTTAATTCATTTATCTTGTCAGCAAAAAAAATTGTAATACTGTAATAGAAATGTCTTCCTTACTGACTAAATGAATCACAACTAGAAAGAGAGTCAGAGAATCACAGAAAGTCCTAGGTTGGAAAGGACCTTGAAAGATCATCTGGTCCCGCCTTTTATTGGAAGGGAATCCTACGTGAGATCCTCTATCATCCTGTTTGATCATATCTTGGAAACCTTAATTGATGAAAGGTACACCAAATACCTGGACAGATTGTTCCAGAGATTGATTTTTTTGTACTGAATAAAACTCTGTCTTATATTGAGATGAAACTTCCTCCAGTGTGATTGTACCTGAAAGCCCCTTTCCTGGCCAAGAGGATGTGAAAGATATCATCACTTAGTGGGAAATTTTTTCCCTCTCTGGATTTATCCCGCATAGAGAACAGTCTGCATGACATCAGAGGTCAGGAGTCCTAAGCCCAAGGTGTTCTTTCTAAAGTGTATTTAACTCCAGGGAATTGACGTGGTTAAATCAAATACAATTACAGAGCATAAGCAGAGTAAGACTTTAGGGCAGTGCCTGTTCCATACAGGCAGAAAACAGTAAGAAAAAGCAGCTTGGGTTTTCTTTCTTTCCCTTCCTTCCACTCATTAAATGGGCATGACTTATTAAGAAAACAAAAACATCAAAGGGAAGTAAAACCAGAAAAGTGAAATCAAAGTATTATACACACTAAAATTCAACACAAGTCTTCTATAAATGAACCTGTTCAAGGCTTTGCTTCTGTGTCTCACTGAATTCACTATTTGTGTTTCTTTCAGTTAAAACTACTT
This sequence comes from Corvus cornix cornix, assembly GCF_000738735.6. Lineage (NCBI taxonomy): Eukaryota > Metazoa > Chordata > Aves > Passeriformes > Corvidae > Corvus > Corvus cornix. Next base: position 7,999,203 of record NC_047057.1, on the reverse strand, counting down.
ATTTTCTTACAGGATTTTTATTGTTTTTTGCTCTAAGAGAGAAACATCTTTACCATTAGAGGCCCTGACCCCTCCACATTTCCCTGCTGTTTACTATAAAGAGATGAAAAGAGCACAGAGTCCTTCCCACTCTGATTCTGTGTGCCCCAGACACCCATCACTGGTATATATGTTTCTCTCTTTTACAAAATGAACCTGATTTATATCACTCCTGAATACAAGTAGGATTTAGTATATTAAAATCTGCCTGTTTGTTTTCAGTATAAGAGTGCAGCAAAGTTCTGATCCCAAGTTCGCAATATGCCAGCCTCAAGGTCCTGACAAAAGATTTCTAGTGCAATAAAACTCCCTTTCCACTGTCAATGTGTACTATAGTTGCAGCAATTTAATTGCACACAGCCACTCACTCACTCCCTACAGGTGGGATGGGGGAGAAAACCAGAAGAATAAAAGTGAGAAAACAACCCTTGGGTTGAGATAAATACAGTTTAATAGTCAAAGGAAAAGCTGAAAATGCAAGCAAAAGACATAAGGAATTTTTTCACCCATTGGGCAGGCAGGTGTTCAGCTATTCCTAGGAGAGCAGGGCTCCATCAGATGTGATGCTGGCATGGGAATAAAAATGTTATCACTCCAATTGCACCCCTCTCCTTCCCTTTTTCTTCCCCCAGCTGAGTATGATGGAATATTCCTTGTGTCAGTTGGGGTCATCTGTCCTGGCTGTGTCCACTCCCAACTTCAGGTGCACCCCCAGCCTACTTGCTGGTGATGGGGGTGAGAAGCAAAAAAGGTCTTGACTATGTGCAAGCACTGCTCATCAATAAAGAAAATATCCCTGAATTGCTAACACATTTTCAAGCATAAATCCAAAACACAACTCCATACAAGGGACTATGAAGAAAATGATCCATATCCCAGTTAAAACCAACACAATCAGAAAAGTTCTATGTCTGGTCGAAGTTTAGACTCAGAAATCCAGATTCAGATGAAGAGTTTTGGCACATCTCTCTGTATACTGAGGAAATCTGAGAGTTGGGAGGCTGATTCTGTTCCACGCAGTGCTATCCAAATGCCACATAAAACTTTCACTGGAACAATTGTAATCCAGTTTTTTCCTAAATAAATTGAGATATACATTCTTTCCAATCATGTATTTCTGCAGCTACAGCAGATAACAGATGGATTATCCCAGGCAACACTTTGGTAATGTATTCTGATTTATATTAAAGAAAAGAATATCAAAGGCAAGTTAGTAGGAGACAAAATGGCATCAGCTGGCTTACCATAGAAGATGAAAACTAATATATAGGAATAAAGAATCCTATTAAAACTATAGTCTATCCAGGTTGTCAGCTCTTTATGTAACACAACCGTGTTTTCTTGTGTCCCTTTATTATATGTTAACTTCTTTCAAACTTTCCATATTCCACAAAACGTCTGCACCAGTTCACCCTGAGGTTTTTTTTCACCTTATTTAAAGACCCATAATGGTCTTTTTCTTTTTTAACTGTGCCTGGCATATGTTGAAAGGTATCTTCTAAGATTTCATTTATGATAGCTCAAAAATGTATGTCTTGCTAAGACTACAAAGCAAGCTAATGGTTTTAAAAGCACGGCGATGAAAAGCCTGGCAGGGGAGTCCGTGCTAACTACATACACGGATCATGGAAGAGGGTACAAGAGGTCATTTTTCTCCTTCCTTCTCTTTCTTTTTTCTTCCCTTTTTTTTTTCCAGATCTAGGATCAGTTTAGGTCGCATTGGTTACAGCCAATTGCACAGTGGCATTCTTTGCCATTCATCCTCACCCAAATCCTTAATTACAGTCTGCACAATCAGAGCTGGAGCAAGAAGTCACAGCCCTGTATTGTTCCACAGCAAGTGCTAAGCAAAACGTCAGGAATCCGATACTTGGTCACAGTTTGCAAACACTGTGGCTGAACCACCTGAGAGGGTCACGTTTTTACATTCTGAGACAATTTATTAGTAACGGTGCTTGTCACTTGGAAATCCCCCTAAGACTCCTTCCTTTGCATCACCAATCTGAAAGCAGCTTTTGTTCTGCAGTAGCTTAAGCAAGAGCTGAATAAAATAGGTGATCCATCCATTTCAACCAATTTAGAAGTGAGCAGAGAATCATAATCCTACCCTTAGAAGGTGTCTGTATAAAAGCTTCAAAATTTATTGTCAGACTCCTTGAAATGAAAAAAAATCGTGTCTGAGAGATTGTTTTCTTTTCTTTCTGAACCAAATGGGCCTGATGAAAACTTGACTGATGTTAATATATATATTTTTTAAATCTCCCGTTAGACTTCCTAGGTCAAAAGAGAAACGAGATATATTTTTCTTATATCACTTACATGATAAACACTACCTGTTTGCAACATGCTGTACAAAACACAGAGAAATATAAAATTGCTAGTCCTGCATCAAAGACCTACCTCAACTTTTAATTTCATTAAAAAATAACCAAATAAGAGAATGTCAAATCAGTCAAAAAATGACACTGTTAAAATTCAGTTTGCATTGTGACACAAACCCTTCAAAAATGTCAAGGAAATTTGAACTTATTGATACTTCTTGAACTTCTTGAAGCAAGCTCAGGGGGAAAAGACTCTGAAGTCAATATAAATACTCCTGGCGTTTTAAAGATGTTTGCGATCTAGACATGTATGTGTAATCTGTTATTGAGTGTGTGCCAAGATGTTCCCTCTGATCTGCAACGTTTACTCAGTAAAAGTAGCCTTATTAAAGTGAACAGGTCTGCTGAAAACAATATTCCAAACCTGTGATGCCTGATCTGCTCAAGCCCTCTCAAGTCAAGGAGTATTTGTGTTTGTCCAGCTAAAGGTTACTCAGTTCATGCAATTATTTCCCAGAGGAGCCTTCCAGTCCTGCAGAAGGTGTCAAAATATGCATTGGTCAACATATTTTTAAACTGTTACAAAGAATTTAAGGAAATAAAATTCACCCCTCTTTACAGAGCACAGCAAAAATAAGGCAAAGACCTATATTATTCGTATAATTTTGGCCAAATTGTTTCTTAGAAATATTACCTCTTTAGCCATTTACCTGTTTTTTAAATCAGGTCGTTTTTTTTCTTTCATGTTCTCCTGGCTGCTATTCAGGAATATATCATTTTGTAACTTTTTATGACAAGACAGAGTGTATCACCATCCAGGCAACTTAACCCTGGCCTTGCTCACAGTCAGGCTGTTTGACCTTGTTGTGCTCATTGAGGAGTGTGTGGGCGATTTGAAAGCTGTGAATATGAGAACTTCAGGTAAGGACAAGAACATACAAACTGTCCAGCAGAGAAACTTCACTTCTAAGAGGTGATAGAATTTCAAAGTGCATTTTAAAAGAATATCTTTTCAGCAACTTTGGCTCTGTGCTCAATTTCTCAGGTGGATGGAAAATCAGCTTTTAGATAAAAAGAGAAAAGGAAAGAAGGACAAACAAGTGAGGTTTCATTTCTCCAAATGCTTTCTGTCTTTCAAAATTAAAAGAAAAACATCCTTCTACATTTAAAACAGAATTTACCAACTTTTTAAATGCACCTTTTAATAAAATATAAGATGGAAATATCATAAAAGAATCAGGTCTTTAACTAGTGTAGCTCACTATTAGAGCCAGTGGGGCAGGCTGTTTACCCAGCTAAGTTTCTGGTTTAGAAACAATATAAAAAATAATAAATAAATAAAATTATACACTGATGAAAGACTAGAAGTGACATCTCTGGGGAAAGACAAACTTGTGTTTTCTTCCATATTGTCCAGAGATTGTTCATCTTATATTGTCTGAATTGACAATGAAAATAAAATATGGTCTCCCCCACAACCCAAGCCTAAACCCCTGCTACAAAAAAGAATGACCCCAATTCTGCTGAAATAAGGAACCACAGAATCATAGACCATTTGAAGTTGGAAGGGATCCACAAAGATCCTTGAGTCCAACTCTTAAGCAAATGGCCACCCACAACCTTGGTGCTATTAGCACCATGCTCTGACCAACCGAGCTCATGGTGTTTATACACCTTGTAATTTCACAATGATTTCAGCCCTGGAATTCTCAGTGAAATTGCTCTGATATGTAAATTTGTAACACTATCTTAAGCCTACTTTTTGCTTCTCAACTGCATGGATGCATTTAGGGTTATATAGCTGGGAACAACATTCTAGAGTTTCTACCCACCTCATGTCTCAACAATATAAAAAGAGTAAGAAAATAATAAAAGCAACACATAATAGCATTCTGAAAATATCCCTTATTATCTCAGTAATATGATGGAAGTTCAATACTGTGCTTAAACCATCAATTTAACTTCTTCTTAACATTATGCTTCCCATGTGATCAGAAAAACAGTGAATAGGTGTGCTCTGGGGAGAATGTTTATGTGTTGCTGAGCTTCCTCTTTGCTCACAAGCAAGAATGTTAACATCCCTTACCAATGCTTTCATATGGCATTGATTTAATGATAGACATCTTCCAATGGAACAAAGGATTTTTCGGCATCTTTCATATTTTTCTTTTTTTCTCACTGTTGATATGGATGAAGTTTTGTCTGATGTATTCCTGAGCCCACCCAGCAGTTCTGAGTTGAGTACCGGAACAAAACATTTAATACACATTATAGAGTTTAATCTTTTTTCCTGAAAGTCAATGGGAGTTTTGCCATTGACTTGAATTCCAATTCAGGTTGACACATAAAAGGAAAGCACTTGAAATAGGTAGTAAGTATTTGATTTGGACTATGATCAGTTTTACAATCCAGAGTCTTCTCTGATGGTGTGTCCAGCTGGGAATGCTTCGCTTCACAAGGAAATCTTTTTGCTTTTTGTGGTCAGTCAGACAAGGTGCAGGAAATCAGAGGTTCCCAGTAACTGGACTGTTCTGAACACATTATAATAAGGATCAGAAAACAAACTTTGACCCTATATGTGTAAAAATACAAGAATATATCTATTGTAATGAAGAAGTTAAATGATTCCTTTCTTAAAAAAAAAAGGTATTCTACAAACCTTCTATTTCTACAATTCCATTATGAGCAATATTCAGTGTCTTTAGTGTTATATAATAAATTGTCTATACATATGAATTTATTCCTTTATAGAGAAGTTTTAAGCAACCCACTTCCTAGGTTGTATTCAGACACCAAAATAATACTTTCTATATGTGAAATTATACACTCATAATTACAAAAAAGGTCTTGAAAATTACACTTGCTCATCTATTTATTGTCTCAGTTACTTCCAGATCCACTTAGTCCAGTTTATATAGAAAAATCTGCATATTTTCAAGAACAGACCTGCAAGTAGCAGTAGTACTGGAATGCAAGGCATGGATGAATCCTGCTTATAAGACAATAAAAATTTATTTGCCTACATTAAAAATAGATGAAAAAAGGGAGGTTGAATCCCACTGCATAGGCATTTTTTTGTTCATAGCCATACTTTGAATCAAAGCTGACATACTCATAATTGAAACAACAGGGCCTTGGTTAGATATTGTCTTTTAATTTCCTGGTCTCAGTCATATCCAACAGTCATCATTTCCAATTCATTTATCAGTCTGCACTTTGCAGTGTCTGAATAGTTCTGTGCTTGGTATGGTAATCTGCTTTTCCACTGGAAAAAAAAGGGGTCTTATGTAAATAAAACATACTCAAACATTAATATTTACACATAAATGGAGTCAATTCAGGAAGCACACAATTAATAACATTTCCTGTGGAGTGTCACTTAAGCCTGAATTGGTTTTATTAAGAGAAGAAAAATTTTGTGCTACCAACATAGCTGATGATTAATATGAAACATGTAATTTCCCTATTTAGTCACACCTGACTTAAGAACACTCAGACTACATTGCCACCAGTGCTTTAGAGGGTAAATGCATTATTCGACAATTATTTCTGAGTTTGTTTTATTACTAAGACATCAATTATAATGTCCCCCATACTGTAAATACATGTTCCATATCTCTTGACTATGCCAGACATAAACTTATTTGGACACTATTTATTAATCTAAGCACATATGGGACTTCCATTTCCACTATTTCATGCTAATGTAGAATCTAGCATTAAACAGACATGACTCTAGATTCTCCAAGTGGGTTCAACCACAAGAAACCAGACTCATTTCCATGTCAGACCACGTGTTTTCAATTACACCATAAATTAATCCAATTTATTTTTTAAATTTTGGATTTTTGCTCCTTTGTTTAGAAAATAATGTCTGCAGAATGTGTTCTATTAAGACTTTGGCCTTGCTAATTACCGACACTTTTTTTCAGAGTGATTAGAGAAAAGGCAGGAATAGATATAGGTATTTATAAGCTAATTTGCTGTACTGCAGAACAGCAAGTTGAAAGCATTTCTGTTGAACTCTGGATGTTGCTAGCAATTTCTTCATATTCCATTAATGCTGAATCTTATGGATGTCACAGCTGATGTAACCCAATCTGTGTTCCTTCTCCACTTACTGGTAACTATCTACTTTATAAAATAAAATAAGTTTTCTATATTAAGCCTGATTTCAGAGACTTTTTAATACTAGTCTAAGGTATTGTTGGGTTATGACAAAGCACATCTAGAATAACTCTTCCAGCGTTGAAGGAGTTACTCAGGATTTTTAGCACCAGTTTGAGCAGGATGGCGCTCTGTGTCCTTCACTGAAGGGAGTATTCAGAGCAATGGGGTGAGTGACTGTATGCATGGTTCACATGCAGACACACCACTGTTTTACACATCAGCAAACAAATTCCTAGTCATCAGTAATTTTTCTCACTGTCATATTGCAAAGTAACATTATGCCCATCTACAATAAAATTGTTTTCTTTGGTACTGTTTGATAAGTGACTTTATTCTCTTACCCCCATATTTCCTTCCTCTCATTTAGCCCTATATTTTTCATTTCCTCTGTCCAGTAATGCAAGATTCATGTGTGTGGGATGGATTATCATGAAGAAACAGTACTTTTCAATAAGTAAGCTAGTTTCAACAGCTTTCAGTTATGCAAAGAGAGTCACCATGAAGTATTATAATTCTATATTTGTTTAAGATAAAGAGAACTATTAAACTTTTTTCTAATTTTACACATAATATCTTTTTGCTGGTAGTGAAAAGGAACTGAAATTCAGGCAAGCTCCAAGACCAAAAATCACCACTGAAGAAGAAACTCGGTTATCTTTTTAATTGAAGACACATTCAGATGTGATATCTTAGAGACTGTTTGCTCCACTGATGAACCCAAAGAAAAGAAATCCTGGAACTGGTCCCTTGTACTGAGAGACAAACTTTTTAATATGGAGTTTGATGCTTTCCATGCAACTTTGATTATTTGCATCTTCAAAGTTATCAAAGTTGAAGGGAAGAAAACAAACTTGCTGGGGAGAATGTAGATTAAAGTTTTGAGCTGTGGTTAGGTTGGACAAGGCAGATATTGGCACAACTTTGCTTGAGTCAACACAGATACTTCAAGTTCACAGCAGTTTGCAGAAATATATATACTTTTTATAAAGTAAAATATACTAAATATAATAAGATCAAAATCCATCTTACATCTCAGCAAGCAGCTGCCCTTGGGAATTCCAGGTTTTAAAATTCTACAGAGGTACCCAATATTCCAAAGAATAATTTGTATTTTTTTAAGTGTAACATCAAAAACACACACAAGAAGCCAGAATAAGGTTGTACTTTCTCTTTGTGGTGGAGATGATGTAACTGTGCTTAGGAGGAAATGTTATATTCTTATTAGGAAAAAAATACTAGGTCTTCAATGAAGCCACAAATGTGCATCCATCAGCTTTAAAAACTTTTAGTACAAGACTCCATGTAACTTTACTCCACTCATTAGGTTCTCTATGCTGGAAATGAAGGTATTTCAGTTTCTGCCTATCCATTTGCTCTAACTCCCTTCCTTACAAGTTTCACCCTGTATTTCTTGTCCTCTTTGTCTTATTTTGCCCTCCAAACTATGTCATTTCACTTAATTGCTTTCTATTTTTCTGCACACCTAAATATACCACCAAAAATCATATGGATGCATGTTATCAGCTGCTATGATGTTCTTCCTGTTTATGTGGTGACCACTCTGATTACGTCTAGTCTGGCTTGCCAGCTGTCTGGGGCACAGTAATAGATCTATCCCATATTTAAACACTGTTGCAATCAAGATACTTCTGGTTTGGTCAGCTGAAAGCATTGTGATTCATTAAAAAAAACCACTCTTATACAGAAAAACACTTGTATATTCACTTAAGCACCTGCTTAATTTCAACAGAAATAAAAAAAATGTAAATATGACTGTAAACTGAGCATGTGCTTAAGTGCTTTCTAGACTAGAATAAGTGAATGTCTGTGACATTAGAATGTATATTAGAATTTTGTTTTCTTTATTTGTCATTGGGTTTGAAACAACTAGTGTGCAAGCTACAAGAGAGATTTTTCATTAGTCAGAAGATACAGGAACACTTGAAAGGTAATTAGGCCAACTGTTTATAAGAACCAGGTCTAAATGAAAGCTTAGACCCATAAACTATTTATACTAAAATGTCACTGAATTCTCAGATTGCAATGATTAACATAGTCATTTGTAAACAGGATGGATGATCAAACCCCTGTGAAAATTGAGTGAAGCAAGTTTATTTTTTGTTTCATACACAATCTTTTTTCTAATGTTATTTACTCAGGAAATGTAACAGATATTGATAAATTTGATAACTTTAAACAGAGTAAAATTTTGAAAAATCTGCCTTCCCTAGTATCCTTCCCCTTCTCTGTATTCATGAAGATAGCATGAAATTTTCATTCCTTCCCTAATTCAAAAATGTTCACTAGTTTTTCTCCCCCAGAAAACAAGCCATGGTCTGCAGTTCATTTATGAACAGTTTGTTTTGAAGATCTTCAGTTCACCACGTGGTATTGTTTATTGTTTTTGTTCAAGGTGATTTATGCTATGGTATATACCTAACAATGTGAACACTATGAATCTTATATATGGCTGGAAAGAAGCTCTAAGTAAAGATGAGAATTCTCAAACTTAAGGTAAGATTGCAACTGACTTTTCTAGACTGCCAAAGTCCAAATATCCTCTTTAAAGCACTCAACAATCATAGGTTGCTTACCCTGCACAATTTTTGGTGCAAACAACATCTTGAGGAAAGAAGTCCTGCTCTATCTTTCCATATGTGACTGGGGCAAGCAGGCTGCCAATTTCATCTCAAAGATGCCCAGAGTTCTGCAGTGCTACTCTTGGAGTGACCTATTTGGAGAAGGCACGGTACTAATCAGCCTCAGCCAGTATTGTGTCAACAGAGAGAGAGAGAGCACAACAAATAGACGGAAGAGAGCGAAAAAAACCAGAAGAATGTGTTTTTAATAAGATATAATACAGGACAAATACTGAAAGTCAAATTTATTTTGGTCTGAAAGTGACCCACAGCCCACAGATGGCAGTGGGATTCTTTATTTTAACTTCAATGAGTTTTGATTGAGATCCTTGCAGGAAAACTAGAAACAGCCGAATCTGTGGAGGAGAGGAAGTGTGACCCATAGTGTGACTCACAAGGCTGTGAGTCAGGACAGAGCTGAGTCAGCTGCTTTGCCCCAGACTTTCTTCATGAGCCTACATCTACATGTAAACAGCATAGTAGATTGTCCATATGAATGATCTGCGTGTGGCAGCCCTGAAACGTGGCAATAATGTCAGGTTGACACTTGCATCAGCATATGGGGCTGACATCATTATGTGTTCAGAAATGAGGCTTTCTCTCCACGTAAACATGGTGATGCTTCACCTGGACATACCACCTTATCTGGTGATCTCAGGCATGGTTGGAGCAGTGAACATGTCCACACCATAACCCAAGAAACCACCACAGAAGGCTGTGGTCAGATACATCTATTGTGGGAGGATTCAGAGTTATGTTCAAGAAGGCCAGATAAAAAATATATTGTGCCAAAAAACCCTAACTTTCCATTCAGTCATGGAGAAAGGACAGAAAGGCTACCACTGTTGTAGGGAGAGTAAGTTTACAGCTCATTTGGTGACATTACAACCAGATTTCAATCAGGTATTAATGCGTGCAAATCCATCTGGATTCAAAGAAAGATAAAGTTCCCTTCTTATCAGACTTCACTTTAAGTCTTAGAGGGGGGAGGGATGGTTTCTACAGAGAACTTCAAAAAGGTAAAAAAATTAGCACATTTCTCAAAATTATCTCTCTTAATATAGTTGAAACTGTTTCCTATTTCCTCTGAATACAAATCACTTTTTTCTCTATTGTTCTGTTTTTAGGTGTCCTGCAGCTTCCTTTCTACTTGTGCACAGATCCTGCCAGTTTAACATCTTTGAACTCAGTGTACAGAGCTTAAAAAGTAATTTCTGAGCTGTATACTAAAATAGAGACATGGATCAGGATATATTTAGAAGAGTGGACAGGTCTGATACGAGGTTCTAAACAGAGGCCAAAAAGGTTATCAGAGGTTAACCACAAAGAAGATTTAGATTAAGGCTATCAAATGAAGACATATCCTTCCTGTGCTGACCTCAGGGTAGTGTGACAGGAGTTAAATGCATTTAAAAAAGAGATCTCTTTAAAAGAATCCGGTCGCCTTTACATCACTTTAAACTTTACCATATAAAAAAGTTGGCTGTTCTGTTTACACTCTGTTATGATTTTTATTTGCTATTTAAAAATCATTGAAAAACAAACTTATGTCAAAATGGCCCAAACAATAAGAAAATAAAAAGGAATCTATTATCTACTCACTGATAAAATAATGGAGTATATGTACATGTATGGAATATAGGCTTCACAAGTTTTCAAATTACTGGAGTTAAAAATAAAAGTAAAATTGTACATAACTTTCATTATTTTATTTATTAATATTGAACCACTAAGTATATATGTTCTGCCTCAAAACAAATATCTGTTTTGAGGCAGAATAAAGGTGTACAGTAATATATGTGATTATTCTGTGGTAGAAATGCTAAAAGTTTTATGTTCTCATGCCCTATAAAAATAGGGCAATTATTTTCTGCAGTAAATAGATGACATATTTTACTGCGTCATCAGTGCTTTGTGCTTGCAAGGCTTGCAGCAAGTTGAGAAGCAGTCACAACCCAGTGCTGCCTCTCAGCCTTTCTCTCCTCCCCACTGCATCAAGTGACAAGGGCACGTCCCGTATTGTGGGACAATCAGGGATAAGATAAGCCCGTACACTTTGGCATTGCTGAGCACCACAACTTCTCGTCGCCTTTCCATACACAGTGCACAAGGTCAGGGAGCTGACGAGACCTGAAATGGGAGGAAGTTGCAAGTCCTCAGTGCTGTAATGGGGGAAGAAGAGCTAGGAATTAACGGGAGACCAAAAATGCAGTTTTCATTTGTATATTGTCACCTCTCTCACTATGTACCAACACTACAAGCTTCATGTGAGGCTTTGTTGGCTTCAGTGCTGTCACTTCAATGCTATCACTTCAGTGCCAGTTTAGACTCCTGGGGTGCTGGAGGTATCAATTAGGAAGGGGGAATATCTTGCCCTCACTGGATCAGCAGATTGAGGACAAGAAAAGACAGCTTTGTGCACCTTTGTGGCAGCAGGCATGTCCATGAAGGCTGCTGAATACAGCTCCACCAGCCAGACCTTAGCTAGACCCCAAGATTATCTCAGCTGGGTGGAGCACAGTGCTGATAATGCCAAAGTTGTGGGTTTGATCCCTGTACAAGCCATTCAGTTAAGAGTTGTACTCAATGATCCTTGTGCGTTCCCTCCAACTCAGAATATTCTGTGATTCTGTGAAATAAAGCTAACTTTACATTGCATCCTACTGTATTCTTTTATCTTCTCTTCAAATTGTTACTTGACTAACAAGTTAATGTGTTCAGCTCACAGTGTCCTGAGATTTTTGTACATTCTGCATTGTTCCCAAGGCAGGACCTCTTCAGCCAGTTTAGACAGATCCTCTAGACACTACATTGATATTTGCTGGAATCTTGCAGCAAACTGTTTCATTGCCAATGTTGTCTCAAGTGTGCCATTCTAAACGGTGGATTATAGGTACATCCATGAAAACTGCAATGTTACTAGAGTCCCAGTCATGGACACATAATTTTTTCCTGACTCCTTTTTGTTATGCAGTGGCAGGCAGCAGAACATATCAGTGAGCTACATAATGAAACATACAGTGAGAGAAGAGAGACTGCAGTGTGAGGTATAAGCTGGGAATAAATAGGGCTTCCCAGCTGCCTCAGCAGCCTCAGGAATCAAGAATATCTGAGCAGGTTCATGTGCTGCTCAAGGACTAGAACACAGGCAGAGAAGTGTCAGGCAGAGGTGGACTAAACAGATGTTATGTAAAATGGTGGGACAAGCTTCTACTTAAGTACTGACCTGGAACACAGCCTTATGTTCCCTGGGAAGTGGAAAGAGACAAAATTGTTCTCACAGGAGAAAAAGTAAATGGGATGGATCTGTTGCCATTCTAGATTGGAACTGATGTTGTTATCTGACAAAACAACCTACAATACTGAACCTTAATGCTCTCTGTCTGCCTCTCCTTGTCATGACATACGTGTACGGATGCAAGAACTGTAGGACTGTTCTGAATGGTGAAGCTGTGAACAAAGTTTGAAGGTTTCATAACACTATGAGCACAGGGTGGACAACTGTCTTGGACAAGTATAATCATAGTTAATGATTATAAGCAGGCTTAGACATAGCTTCTATTTAAGAAGTTCCCAGTGTTACTAGTTTTCTAACTCAGAACTGATAAAAGTGGAAAGGACTGAAGACGTATGAACTAAATTCATCAAGGATGGATGAAAGATCTAGAAGGTGTGAAAAGGAGAGTGATGGGATCCCATGGTAGGAGGAAAATTATTCTTTCCTTCCATCTTGCTGTGTTGTAACAGTCAGAGATGCAAGTGGCTTTGTCAAACAGCTGAGTGAAATTCAGAATATATTAATTTGTAATAACATATATAACTATTCTGACATTCTGGATTTTAACTTAGAGTAAAATCTGGAGTTAAAGAAAGCTACTATTGAATCTAAGTCTCTGCATTTTCTAAGTTTCAGAGGGATTTGATACTTTGAGGCTTAACTCAGATCTACAGTTCAAAGTATTACTCCACAATGTATATTTTCGTTATCGTTTTTTTCACTATATCATCCTTCTTTGTCAGTACTGAATTATAAAATTTAGCAGTAGTTTATGATAATCTATTGTCTTAATGAAACTAGCCCTTGAGAATGTCCAAAAGGTGTATTACTCATTTCTGCAGTAGTTATAAGCAAAGCAGAGGTACTGTGGGCCAAATACGATGTGGAAGTTTGTCGGTGATGTTATCAAGGCTATTACCTGCTTGCCCAATGAAGTTGTATTGACAAATGGGAAGTTCCTCTCTCAGTGACCAGTGGTACCATTTTTCTTTGCCTTTTACAACTGGCTTGAACCCAGAGCAAGAGGTCACTCATCACTCTCTCTGACCATTTGTGCAAGCAAAAAACCCCACGATTTCTGAAATAAATCTTTAACAACTGTCGCATCTTTCCCTTCTCCTGTTGATGTTTGTAGAGAAGCATGTATAGAGACTTTATCATGTTAAGCTAACATGGCCATTCATCTGAAATTATCTATCACATGATTAGAGATAAAGAATATTTAGGGACTATCTAGACTGTTTTATGTTTGTTTTTTCTGGTTTAAATAGCATGTAGGAGAGAACCAGACATTAACAGGTGACTAGTTGAACATAATGAAATAGTGTGTTCTCACACAAATTATTTTTCAACTACTGCTATGTAAATGTAATAGTTTTGTATGAGGGAGAGGGGAAGGTATCCCTGCATTTTGTTTTACTGTGATTTTGTGCTTGTCATATTAAAGTTCATTTCTAACTGTGGTGAAACTCACTGAAAAAAATTTTTCTTGCCCTGCTCTATGAATGTCATGTATTTGTATTTCAATAACTCCTAGAATTAATCCCCAATCAACTGAGACCTCCTGATCATAGCATGTCTACACACATTTGGAAACTTATGGTCCCTGCTTAGAGTTTAATGGCAAAATTAGGTGCTGCAAATAATTGCCACTTAATTGACTTCGATGTAGACTTCCTCATACAGGATTTTTCTTGGTATGTATACTAGAGGTGAATTTGTCCCAGTGGATGTATACAGCAATATAACTTCTTGGAAATTTAAAAATGTGCTGAGGGATGGTGTAATTTGAGATACACCATAAATTAAATAAACTATGCTTAAAATATATTGTATTATGTAGAAGAGAAACAATTATTTGAAAATAGATATCAATGGATTTATTAGGAAACCAGGCATGTGGCAATGGACAAAACCTCAGGCATTAACAAAAGCAATCCTCTGTTACTGCAGAAGCATATATAAGACCTGTATTATCTAAACTTATATTAAGAACCATCTTTAAATAAAGAAGTTATTTTTCCTAATATAACTGTTACTGAATAAAAACTTACCTCCTAAGGGTTAGAAAATACTGTGTTCTGGATTCATTCTAGATTGGGCCTATATAAAAGTTTAGAGAATAATCAGGCAGTTTTCTCAGCATTAAGAGTATTACATTAAAAGATTCTGGGTTTTATATACCATATGTAAAAATAAGAAATCACGTGCTAGAATTCTGTTAATGTTTTGATGAGACTTGCTAAAAATCCCTGAACCTTCAGCCTTGCACTTTAGAATTAATTTTAAACACAGACTCCTAAAGATATGCAGACTCTATGGAATTTTCAGAGCCATCTTGTATCATCTGTAATTTAAGATATCTTCTTTTACCTTAAGAAAAATTTTAAAAACATTGAAGACCTTTTCTCCCTGAAAAACATATTTTCCACGCAGTGAAATATAACGTGTTAAATCAATATACACATTCAGACTTTTGAATCCAATTAAAATGTTCAAATTTGGCTTGTTTTTAAAGATGGAATAATAGAAAATTAAAAACAAAGGCAAATATGTTACTAAAAAAGGATAAACATTTTCTGACTAAGAAAGATGATCAGACTTGAGAAGAGTCTGCCTGCAGGACAAAGACAGAAATAGATTTATGAATACAAATGGATGTAGTATGTTTTTTTATGGTGGCCAGTTGTGTATTCTGTCAAGTGACTTTTCAGTTGATAAAAGGGCTGCAGTATTTTGAACTAAAAAAGACTTTCAATTGTGTGCCAAATTATTTTCTCCTTTGTATTAATTCTAATAATCTTGAAAATTTAAACAAAAATAAGTAAGCAATTCAGAACTTTTCGCTTGTTTTGCTCGTCTTTTTGTTTATATAAATATTTTCAAATTATATGGTCTTTCACACACAAAATCTTTGGAAGAAAATAAGCTTGTTTGAGTAAGCATTTGTTGAAAAAATGTCCTGTTTTTAATTTATATTTCATTTCCATAAATATTATTTCATAACTAGTAACGCATTTTTGGAAGCTGTCTAGGTGCTGATTTGTTAAAACAGTCCTGATTCCTCCAAGTGTTCAAAGTGAGACAGTTGGCTGCCATTGAAAAATAATTCCATCAGTGGGTTTTAATTGGCTAAATATTTTTGTTCTTGGATATTGGAACGGTCTCCATTGTCATATGTGCGCTGTTCTCACTGATGCTGGAGTGGCTGTGTGCTGAAAATGGCAGACTTTCAATCTATGTAAACATCTATTATAGCATCTCTTTAACCTCTAAAGAGGTTTATGGCATTTTCTTTCAGAATCCTAATCCTTCCAAACTGGAGACATATTTTGATCCTTTCTTAAAACAGAGTATATCAAAATCCATTCAGTAAGATGCCAGGAGGGACAACAGTAAAACTACTCTAAAGTACTACAAAGGAATAATGCAGAAACTGACTGCATGCAACAACCTTATGTATCCAATTTACTACTACAGGAAAAGTGAAACTATTACTGTTTTTTTTAACTTTTCTTGTTAGGCAAGAAATATGATGCTTCTCTGAGCAAAAGATATGAACAACTCATTGGCACAGAACAGGACACAGAGAATCAGTGTACAGAAATCGAACAGCCAAATCATTAATTTTCAGTGGGTCATTATCCTTAAAGTCTTACCATGTAAGTGGGGAAGTGTTTGTGATAAAGAGGAAATTACTCATGGTGATTTTTGTTTAGTTGCTCAATTTGTCCTTTTTTTATCAAAACTAGTGCTGCTCCACCTTTCCATTTCCCTGACTTGCTGGGAAACAATTTTCTAACTAAAATAAAAACTAAACTTCAAAATCAAAATTCAGCAAGGAAAAACCCCAGATTCCTAAGGAATGTAAAAAACTATTCCATCAATCAGCACATATATAAGTAGAAAACAAGAGTAAAGAGCTCACTATCCAATCAGCAAAGTATTACATCAACAGTCCTTTTAAAGATTCATCAGTGTTTCATCACCAAAGGTTGAATTCATGCTGTGTTTGAGTTGCTTGAATGTCAACGGTGAGATGAAATGAGTACACCAAGAGCTGAATAGTTCTTTTATGCTTATCCAGAGAGTAGAACCAATGAGTTTTAAATCCAGGAAGAACGCAGATCTACTTTACAAAGCCTTGTTTAACAGAATTTTTGTTCTTCTAATTAACCCCAGGCCCCCCAAGTTGAGTAAGATAAATGTGCAAGAAGAAATGGTGCTTTTGCCAGCTGTCTGTAGGCTTCATTACTTCAAGTTTCCAGGTCTGATTCTGATCTCAGTCAAATCATTTTTACGCCAAAAACAATTAAGAGTGTTCAAGGGAAACATTCCCACCCTATTTGTGTAAAAACCCCAACAACCTCTAAAAACCTAGGTCTGTGATTTACGAAGGAATTAACAAATATAGGCCAGATGCTATGCCACACTAGCACAGGAATAGGAAGCATTTGGAGCTGCATTTGTTCCATTAAACACCAGGGAAAGGATTTCCTTACATGGAAGAAAGCAAACTCTGTATCGTTCCTGCACCAGTATTGAAGCCATATCTGCCCTTTAGCAGCAGAAGCTGGAGCACAAGAGTAATTACAGGCTTTTTTTAGCTTGTCCTTGTTCCAGACTAGCACAGTACTGCTAACTGTCACCATTTCTTAGGAAGCAGCAATTTGCAGGAAGACCTTCAAAGAGTTTTAAGCTCCTTTTGGATACCCAACAGTGCTGGAGGACACAAAAGCAAGGTGAAAAGGATTCTGGGT
The DNA here is from genome assembly GCF_000738735.6 of Corvus cornix cornix. Classification (NCBI taxonomy): domain Eukaryota; kingdom Metazoa; phylum Chordata; class Aves; order Passeriformes; family Corvidae; genus Corvus; species Corvus cornix. Next base: position 7,981,997 of record NC_047057.1, on the reverse strand, counting down.
TACATTCAGGTTCCATCATCCTCTTCAAGTGGTGCAGGAGAGAATTGCATGGCAGGAAACCACTCTCCAAACCATTGGCACATGTAAACCTCTTGATTTGTGATGCAAAGGATCCGTTTTTTAAGACTTACAGCTGTATATGACTTGGGGTGTACATCAGATATAACTGTTTATAACTGTGCTACAGTGTATGGTGAAGACTAAACACACCTTGCACATATTCTGAAGTACCGACTTCTGCACACAGACTGGAATATTTTCCATAACATGGAAGTCTTGGTTCTGTTTCTTGTTGGCAATGAGATTTCTGACTTAGAAGTTTTATCTGGTTCAGCTGAGCAACATAGTTTCATATTGGATCAAATGATTGAAAATCATTGCAAAACTATTAAAAAGTAACACATGATTTGTCGTATCATTTCTAAACAGACACACTTTAACCTACTTATTATACTTTGAGAGTGACTTCCACTAAAATATGGTCACTGCAGGCAGAATTATTTCCAAACTGAAGTTAATGCTTCTAGGTGGCTGTAAGAAAACTTTTATAGCAAAGCAGCAAGGAGCCCTTGCTAGCACATACGAACAAAAAAGCTGCATGACATTCTTAATGTGAAACAACAGTATTCATTACAACCAGCAAACAGACAGAATTTCTTTTCTTGCCCTCCTAACAGTCCACAACCCTTTGTATTCTCCAATAGTTGTAGCTACTTCAAAGAAAGGTGGGCTCTACAGCATAGCGTGAAAGTCATCAAATGTAGATTATGTGAAATACAAATTATATATGCTGTGTAATGTGCCAGACAGCCTGAAAAGAAGGTTGAGCATAGGAAAACATCCTTACTTCATGTAGAAATCCTGAATAAGACCTGCCCCCAACCTAGAACGATAGCATGAAAATTCTGTTTTAGTAGATTTTTTTAACATTTCCCTTCCTTCCCAGTTCCCATGTTTAAATGCCTTAAATGACCTAAAGCTGACACATTGCCTCCAGTGAGAGATATTTTAGAATTGCTCAGTAAGTGCTTAAAAATGGAACTAGGAAGAGGTTTTGGTAAGATATTCTTTCCTGACAAGTCAATCTACATTTCCAGTTGTTCAAGTGTGTGCATCATTTGCAGTAAGTACACAGAGCAGTATTTGTATAAAGAAATTAGCTTAATACAGTAGAATATAGCCATATTTTTCAACAAAGACATGCACTGTGAAGTATAGAAGCACACAAATTCCCCATTTCATTTTTATTTCACTTCATCTTTTTTGCATTAAAACAGTCATTAGAACAGATGCGTAAGTCAACAGATGCATAAGTCATGCATGAAGAAAAATGATTTTATATTTTTTGATCAAACAAAGTCTTCCAAAACAATAGGGAAAACCACATTGGCTTTGTAAATAATAGGAACGCCGCATGGGAAATGGAAAAAAAAAAAATTGAAGAAATTTTATGATCTAATTCAAAATGACCAACCTATTTATGCCTTGCCAACTCAAATACTGCACAACATATGCAATTCAGTTGGGAGAAATTAATTAATTTCCTAAAGTTTATGTTTCATAATAGTTGCAGAACTTCAGCAGTGATTCCGTCCTTCTAATCTATCCATCAGTTCAAACCCCACTGCAATGAAGTTTTAACTGCAAAGACAGAAGTTGGATCAAAGGGAATTTTTTAAGAATTCTCCCACCTCAGCATTACTGCTACTCAGCAGAATGACGGTTGTCCTCATTGCAAAAATTTGTTTGACAGCACTGATTCTCCTGAACATTCTCGGAATTCTTTGTGTCTGTATATTTAAGCTTCTGATATGGAAAGGTCTTTGTGATGATGAGTAAAGACGTCCTTTTCCTGATTCATTCATGGGGATTAAAACATAAGTGTTTTAAGGCTTGATCGTGCAGACATATAACAAGAAAACAGTTATATTCAAGTTTATTGTAAAATATGTATGAAAGAGACTACTGACTGGACAACTACTTGTCAGGACAAATCTGAAAAGAAGTACAGTTACTTCTTGTAATAATCTGTAATAGCTGCTTACCTAACCTCTTCCAGAAAACATATTGGTTAGATTCATTGGGGGCTATTCACTATGAATTAGGAACTTCAAGGTATGTGGAAACTTTAGGAACATTACAAAGAATAACAGATAGTGTAATGAGATTTTTTTTTGTTGTTTTGGGGGAATTTCAAAGAAACTGAAAGTAACAGGTATCCCGAGATTTAATAATTTTCAGGGGATTGAATTTGGAGGAAAATCAAATAATTTTGTTTACTATGTGAATTAAGCATAACATTCCATTGTCATGTTTTATTTAACATAGAATGCTAGTAAAGTGAAACTGATATATCAAAACACAAGTTAGATTTTGATAAAATATATATACATAAGGATAGATGTATGTATACATATGCTCTTCTATATTTTGTTATGATCATGTTTAGATGCAATTATGGTGATTTCCTGACAAGCTCCAGAGTCCCCCATCTTCATTTTTCTATTAAATAAGGGTGTTGACTATTTTTTTCTGAAGAGTTTTGACAAATGCCCCAAATAATCAGAATGTACATGTGAGAGAATCATCTCATTATTAAGGTAACTCTTCAGACTGGTGGCATTACTGGACCTGGCATATGAAGATGAAGATATACAAATTTTTCTATCCAGCAGTGCCCCTCGGCTTTGCTAATTTACAATTTTTTTCTTTATTTCTTTCCTAAAGGAACTGTATACCTACTTTCCATGTACATTTCTATTCCTTTGGGTTTGATTCTTGAAATTAATCAGGTTTTGCCTCCTTAGCATAAAAGAAAGACTAATTTGGTTTTATATTTTAATCTCTTCTGATCCTAATAGCTGATTATACAGCATTCAGCATTTCTTGTTACAAGTTCAGCAGGGTATCAAGAGAAGGTCTCTGGCAGCAGGTTGAAAACAAAAGAGAGTTGTATTTCTTTTCATAAAATGAAAACTTAAGTTGCTAAACTGATTGTTACAGAGTCTTCTCAAAATGAAAATTCTAAACTAGTTACAGAAGGTAATAATCAGAGTTCCATGGAAGCAAAAATTTTTGAGGGCTTCCAACTGCATCTGCAGTGCAGAAGCCAGGGGAGGTGCCAAAGGGGCACTTCATGCTCACACTCCTGGAAGTGACCTCAATCAAGTGTAGTCATGGGCTGAACACTGGCACAGGCTCAGCTCTGTGCTGACTTGAATGACGGCCCTTGGATTTTTATCATACCTATTGAAGTTAAAAGTTCAATGGCTCTGCTCAGTCCCCATGTAGGACAAATGTATTAGTACCCAAAATGAGAGATAGATAGAAATATGATTTAGTCAAATCAGAGGAAGAATTATTTAAACTGGTGCAATGACTATAACTGGAAGTGAATCAGGTGTGAGGTAACGCCACCTGCAACCTCCATTTCACACTGATTTGGAGAAATTACATCTCCACATTTCAAAATACCTGTGTTTGCTATAGTATCTAATGGTTTTGTTCAGCACTTTAACTGACATTTAACCAAATCTAGTAACGAGACTGTGTTTTCTTATAGGCCCTACTAAATGATGTAATATTACTTCCTGTAGGTATGGAGACCTTTGCTCTCGTTAGTGCTGCTATTCCATTTGACTCTAACCTTGAATAATCTTTAAAGAATGTTTTTAGTCATGGGCCCTTCACCTTCTGGTGATTTCATCCAGATACAATTTCCACAGGCTTTACTGGGTTAGACAGAATAAAAGAAAGGACCATCTGAATAAAATAAAATGTCACCATTAAATTGGCTTTTGTAGCTTAAGGTATAATGTAATGATATTTTCCCAACAGCTGCTTTCAGTTGAATTTGAAGTTTCGAAAACCTTTTGCATCTGATTCAAGTAATAAAACACAGGCTGTGTTACTTCCTCCTTCTGTGTCATATACAATAAGCAAAACGTTGATACTTTACATGGAATGGGTGGCCACTAGGAATTTTTAGTGTATGTTAATGTTATTTGCTGACCTCCACATTTTACACGAGTCACCGAATGAAAAGCTTGTTTTAAAATCAAGGTGTGGATGGATGTTATTTTGGAATGAAATGATTCAGTAATTTTTCCTAATATTTCTTGCTCACAGAATTTTATTATCTGCACTTTTTTTTCTTTGAATTATCATCTCTTTCAATTTTTTACAGCTAGATTGGAATGAGTGCAATTCTACACATCTTCGTGTGTTACCTTTTATCCCAAGAGATTTTAAATAGAAACTAGACAAAGGGATTACTTCATCAAGAACTGAAGTACAGAAATCCCTGAGGTGAAATGTAGCAACTGCCTGTCAGTATATACACCAATATGTAGGAAATTAGGACGAGGAAGGAAGGAAGAATAAGCATATTCTTAGGAATTTAGTAAGGCAAAATCAACACCTGAGGCTGAAGTAATATGCCAGAGTTCTGTGTGACAGTCTTTTGTGAAGCTCAGTTCTTAGTGCATCTAAAAAAGTCATTTGTCCTTCATCATATGGTCCTTACTATTACTGCTCCCATAGTAAATATTGAGCAAACACTGAGCATTTTCTAAACAGACAAAGAGTTTAAAGGAGAAAGTAGTCCAGAGACACGAATTGAGTCCTTACACCTGTCTCTTCTGCACCTCCCCCCTACAGTAACACCAACATCCTCGATTTTAAACAAAGACTACAACCATTTTACTTATTCAGCATCTGCTGCAAATTCTTCACCACAAGACATTTAATGGCATGAAAATAATGAAAAAGATACTAAAATGAAGGCTTTAAATAGCAGAAGTTGGAAAGACAAAGACGTTTTTAGAGGTATCTGTGAAGCAGAGGAGGAACCAAAGAATGACATAAGAAAACAAGAACCCTAACAGCAAGATGTCATACAAACTATGGGGAAAACTGGGAAAACCGGAAAAGTATGGTCCAGTAAAGTCAAAGTAAAGAGAAACAGAAGGAGACTAAGGAGCACAAGGAAGAATATAGAAAGAAAAGGATGTGAAAAGGTGCAAAATATGTCAGAACAGCAGTAAAGTATAAATGTAGAGTGCAGAAAAGTGGGAGAGAAAGAAATTAAGAAGGTGCATGAGGCTGAGCGGAGAAAGACTCTGAAGTCCATGCAATGCCATAAGAACAAAAATAATAATAATAAAAAAAAATCCTGATTGTGTCTTCCTGGGTCACTTTTGACCCAAACTGCTGAAATGAAAAGCAAAAAACAGACTTGTTTTCATGAAGAACAACTTGTCTGTTGAGGTGACTTTTCTCTTTCTTTTCCTCTTACCTGGTGTACCCTGAAGGACATGGCAAGTTAATGCTGGTTCAGGTCCTTCTAAATGAGCTGATGAATTTGCAGCACTGCCAGTTTTTCACTCCAGAGGGAATGCCTCTGCATGAGGCAATGTCATTACAAAAATTAGCATTCACTGTGACTCAGCTATCTTCATCTCAGAAACAGTAGAAAGAGACACAAGTCTGGAACAGATACACTGGTATCACTAAAGGAGCTCTTCAGGGAACTTCCTCATGACTGTGGTTTTAATTAGGCATTAATAACTGCTGAATGATGCTTATTCTACAGAAATGCAAGAAACTTTCCATGAGAGAATGCAAGATCAAGGGAATTAAGAATTCTGAAAGTCAAAGACATATCAATGCTTTTCAGAAATTTCAGGCTTAGATTTCAAATATTTTATGTAAAAATTCCCATCCTTCACCTCCCCCTACCTTTGGTTTATATTTGCTCATAATCTTTTGTGTCTATGGATGGTTTAAGTTGTTATGTATCTAATGACAGAAAGTGAAGCCAAGTCATGTCTTGTTTGCACTACAATCATTAAAAAAAATTAAAATTTTCTCAATGACAATGAAAACTATAAACTCCTCAGAATCTTGGAAGTTTTACAAGACCTTCACAAAAACACCTATAACCCATATTATTCCAAACTAGATATGTTAATAGGTCCATGAATGTAGTCTAATATTCATTCAGATTTAAGGAAATATGACTTGAAAAATGTTAATTTTGACTTTGCCATAAAAGTTTTGGAATTAAAGCAATTCTTACCAAACTAATCTGTATATAATTTAAAAAATCTAAAATGAAGAGAAAGAATTAGCATAAGAATTTGCTACAGCCATTTTCACTGAATTTTCAGGAACACATGATGTCCCATGCATGTCTGCCCAAAGATCAATCTCTTTTTTTTTTTTTCTTTCCTGCTTCCTCCCCATTTCTGCTTTACTTATTAAACTGTCTTTATCTCAGCCAATGCTTTTCCCACTTTTACACTTCTGCCTTCTGAGTGAGGAGCTGTTTGGGGCTCAGCGGCTCACAGGGGCTCAGCCACACAAGGGATATAAATATTTCCACTGATCAATAGGAATATTCTGGTATTTAAGATTTACTGATGTTGATTATGCTCATCATGCACAGCAAAAAATAAAACCACCTTCCTTCTAATGATTGGAGTTTTTCATAATCTTCATATTAGTACAAATATTCATCATTTTAATTACCAAATGGATCTTATTCTACATTTAGCTGATTGTTTCCTGTTAAACATTTGCAATACATCCAGGTCCTGCTGTGATGTTCCGCTGTCACAAAAGAGGGCAAATCATATCAGATTTTTTTATCTTTTTAAAGATTTTGTAGTTTTTCACCAAAAGACATTCAGCCTAAACAAGGTGTCTCCTTTTTCTATAAGAGCTCGAGATGGAAGTTTTGGAAATTAGCACATCTGCTTGTCAAGTTGGCACTATACTTGGTAAGGGACAATCTAGGAATGGTATTGGTTGAAAGAAAGCCTCAACAGAGAGGGATAAAGACTGGAGGATCCAAAATTTAGCTTAAAAACCTGGAAAAAAAAGTCTCATAGAGTAACAATCTCACACAAAATCACAGAATTCTCAGGTCTTTTCCTTCAGTGGTTTAATTGCACAATGTTTCAGGCCAAAAAGATTAAATTCCCAAGCCAAAACATCCAGAAACAATTTCAGAACCAATCAACCTATGTGAAAGTCCATGATAAATATAGATTAAGCTATGAGTTGCTTTCTCCCATAACCAGCCTGAGCTGAGGGACGTCAGGATGGACATCCTCACCCAACACAGATTGTGCTCCAGAGGCCTTCAGCTGGTGGAAAGAAAATTATCTCTGATCCTCTCACCTAAAGAACAGAAAATTCAGCAGGCCAAACAGCATCCTAAAGAGAGAAACTGAGTGCCCCAAAAGCTTGTGTGAGTTTCTCTATCTCTACATTTGCCCTCCAGACAACCCGCAGTCCTATCCTTTACTTTGAGGGATGGGTTCTGGTTAGACTATTACCAGCAGTGACACCTTCCTCTCAAAAGTACCTGTGAGAGGTTGGGATTTTCTTCACACAAAAAATACTCTGTCAAAAAGTTCCTGCCAACCTTTGTGCTAAATCATCTTAGAAACATTGTGGAAAGCTGCTGCTACCCAATGAATGTTGATTAAGCAGTCAAGTGGTTATTAATGGTATTATTACAGCTGCTGGTATTATGGAAAGATTAAGTTAGTAATTTTTCAGGAAAACAACATCTGCAGAAAATGCCTCCTTTGTGATCAGCTAGGAAAAACTCTCAACAGGTGTTAAAAATACCATTTGCAGCACCTAACTTGTTTCTTTAAAGCCAATATAATGTAATTGCCTCATTGCAAAGTTCTGTAATTAATCAGGAATAAAATAGTTCAAAGAAGGATTGATGGTGGATGCTCAAAATTTCTGTCTCTGTATATATCACTCAAATTTAGAATATCCCTCCTCATCTATTCACACATCCTATAGGAAGTTGTCTGCTGTCAGTCTACCTGATCCAGAGCTTACCTTCAAAGATTCTGATCCAGCACTTGCTGAAACCCATGGAAAAACTAATTTTAGGGAATTCCAGGGAGCTTTTGACCAAGCACAGAAGTGAAAACTGAAAGTTTAATTTCCAACAGCAAAAAGTGCAAGGATGTTTCCTCTGAATATTCTTTTCTTTCTGTGCCCCTGCATAAAGGAATCTGATCAAGTACCTGTGCTGTTGCATATTTCTTTCTCTTAACACAACCTTGTATTTCTTTTAATGTCTCTCATTTTATCATTTATCCTCGTGTATCTTCACTTTATTCTCTTGTTTTAAGATATGCTTTCAACAACCATAGTTCAGTCAGTGGCTGTGAATCAGTGGAGAGTATTGCACCTTAACTGATATAAAATTTCTCTAATGTGTCATTACTTCTCAGCTGATCTCTTACAAGACTGACCACTATACCCTCTGTCACGTGCATGGATTTGGGAATGGAGTGCTGTTACACAACCCTCGCTTGACACACTGACCTCTGTTTAACAATTCAACATTAATGAATTATGGTTATACTTTGCAATTATGCCAATTCAGATTTCTCCAGATTCTCTCTGAGATTATAATTTATAAACTTAGTAAATGCTTCATTAAAGTTATATACACATATTTGATGACACAGCAAATCTGTAAGAGGAGTTGCCTTTTACAAATATCATGTCATGTACATTCTGTACCATGTAAATCAACTGAAGCATGTTGCTGCTAAAGGATCCCTCCTAAACTGGACTAATAGCACTTTTCTATTTCGAAAGTGAGTTGCAAACATAGACACATATTTTGTGAAAAATTGGCATAACAGAGAAGAAAGACCCACAGAGATATTCACAGTTCTGTCATCAAAGCAAGTTCATTTGATATTGTATTTATAAGAAGATCTGCAGCCACCCATGGAAATGATGATGAGAAAACAAAACGCTGAAAGTTGTCTTCCCAAAGTTGGCACTACATGTAAACCATGAGGGGGCTGCGAGCAAATGATACTGATTCCAGATACTGCAACAGAGAAGCGATTAACTCCACCATAATAATACTAATAATGTTCTTTTAATGCATCTTTTGGGGGTGTAATTATAACTAGCATTATTAAAGTGCCAGCTGAGACCTATTATTGCTGGTTCCATGTGCTATGCTATAGACACAATAAAAGAGAGCTACTTCATACAAGATCGGGATATGCCTGTCCGTGTTTCTGCCTGTCTGTGTTTCTGTTTCTGTGGGAAAGGCACATAAATAAGGACTGTTGTGAACTTTAACTAGTTCCAGGATCTGGAAACTAGGAGATCAAGGTTGTGCTACAGAGCACATTTGCACTGCTGCAGAATAAAAGGGTTTTTTTTCCCCAGCTCCGTTTTTCATCTTTTACAGAGACTTAAGTTGTTAGTTTTCCTTTTTCCATCAAAGCAGTTGTATGCTAATGTTAATTTTTCTCAAACTTTCCGAGAAACACTGTGAGATTAAAACCTAAATGCTTTCACATGTAAAAAAAAGAAAAAAAAAGGAGAAAAAAAAGGAAGAAAAAAAAGTAAAAAAATTATTCAAGTGTCCAGTTAGTCAGCCAACAAATCCAGCTGGGGTTCCTCCTCTGTGTAAACGCTTCCAGTCCTGCTGAAGGTAATAGCAACTCTTCTGTGCCAGCTGGGGATCCAGCCCATGAGGACATAAAGCAAACAGGGTAAAAAATCCCATCAAACCAAACATAATACGTATAATTTAGGCTACCTCCAAGGGCTCCCAAACTAATAAAATCTGAATTGAGAGCAAGGTCATAATTAGCTCTATTGGTGTCAGATTTAATTTTATCAATGATATGACTAATTGGCCCCTTTTCTATCTGTTTTCATTGTTTTCAGGCTTGACTCCTTGCTTGTACATGTGCCAGGGGTTTGATGGAATAGCTGTTCTCTGGCATTAACCTCTGCAGGAAAGAAACATTTCTACATTTACACCGGGGCAACTGGGAACACATTGTTCCTTACTGGCCTGCTCCTACACTCACTTTAGCCTTTGGAAAATGAAATATTAGACTACCACACTATTTAAATTTTTGCTTGTTTTTAAACATTCTGAAGTAAGCTTTACTTATTTTTCTGTGCCCGTAAGTTTTTCAGTACATGACTATAGTGAAATAATAATAACTGTTAAATGTACCTGTCTGAAAAACAGGAAATTTCTTTTCTATGTTAAGATCATATTGCTTCCTTGCTCTTTCCCTCTCCCCTACTTTATAGTGTGTGTAAAATCCATACTGTATTTGAAAATTTGCCTCACTGCTGGTTTGCATTCCAGCGTTCTGACAATAATGAAGAAATCATTTATAAATTTAGTCAGCATCCTTGTTACAAGTTAAATTGCTAGATTGTTTAGTAGACATTCATTTTGAATGTGAACTATGCAAGATTTTACTACATTTGATTTCACCTAATATATATCATGCAGAAGAAACATAATATCTTCTCATGAAAGTGGCTTAAAGATTGATTGAAATATTATGTTGCATAATGTAGTATGGGTATCTTACAGTTAATTAAAGGAAAAAGTTAGGACTAAATGAAATATGAACTCATTGAGACCTAAAATTTTATATATACAGAGCCTGATTCTAATTTACATGATCTGATGTAAAATGTGAGTCACACAAAAACCAATCAAGCCACACCTCTACAACAAGCAGAACTGATAGGATTACTATTTTTATTGTCTTGAAATGAAAAGGAGTGTAATCAAAACCAAAGAAAGAAGTATGGGTTACTGAAATTAAATTACTTCTATACTTTTTTCCCTTAGTGTAACTACCATTGGATGCTGTTTCCAGTTCTGGTGCCCATGCTTTCAGAGGATTTCTGAGAGTGAGCAGAGAGATGGACAATATAACATTATATTGAACCCAGCTCCAGATTATGTGTATCATTAAGCACCTAGTACAGGCATCTCCAGATTGGAAGTGAATATTATAGAGTCCTTCTATAGTTACTACGGTCTTTCAGTGGAAGGAAAGAGTTATGTCCAGAGGGCAATAGTATCAACCTAAAAGATAATCATTCAGTGGAGGTCCTTACCTGCCTTTGGTGAGTATATAGAGGAGGCTATATAATTAGAAATTAATCTGGGACCAGTATTTGTAATAAACACCACAATATTTTAGACAAAAAAAAAAGACTGAAGGACTATAAATTACATGGAGATTATTATTACACAAATGAGGAATTGTTGTTAGAAAAATTAAAATCAGTAATTCAGCAATGGTAATTAACTGTAGTAGCAATCTGGAATTTTTTATCAAGTGTTCTAATGTTACTGTGACTATTAGATTTGAAATAGGAATGAATTCAGAATGTGTTATCCTATATCCTGTAAATTTGGTTAAACAGCTTTAAAATTGACTGCCACCGAGTTCTTCCACTTCTTTCCAAGAAATTAAAAATGTACCTGTTCTGTTCTTCTCTCCAGACATAAAACTATGCTGGAACCACGTGGGATCTAAACATTCTTTTGAGCCAGCAATAAACTGGGTTCTTACGTGTTCTTAACAATTTATTGTTTGTGTTACCTGAATATTAGATCCCATTTAAATATTCTAGCGGGTAAAACACTGTAGAATTTTGAACAAAGAGAGCAGACATAGAAACAGCAATAATTTCTATTTTAATTCCTATTTTTTTACAGGTGAAGCAGATTTCTGCTCTGTCTCTTTGTGCTGTGCTGAACACTCTACATAAAGCCTTGGGAGTTGGCAGCTTTCTCCAGGTGGATGTCCCCAGAGCACGGCAGAGACCTGGCTTGGTAAATCCAAACTACCCACCTCATGGCTTTTGGCTCCAGCATGTGTCCTGGGAGTGGGCCCCAGGGCACTGCTGTTCTCTGCCTGCTCTTGGAATCACCTCACAGCCCAAACCATGCCAAGGACAACGTAGACCTCACTCAAGAAAGAGGGAACCAAAAGAGGCTTCGTTTGGCCACATACATTTCACACTCATCTGTTGAGAAAGTGCACGCAAGCCTTAGATTTCCCCAAAAGAGGCATTTTCATAAGGTTGTACCACCATTTTAGAAAGAAAAAAAAAGAAGAAAAAACAGAGGGAAAAGCACTGACTTCTTTAAAATGGATCACACACAACATCACTAAAAGAGTGTAGAGTTCACAGAAATACAGTATTTCTCATAGGCCCTCTAGTATCACTAACAAATCCAGCCTGGACATTGGTCTTTTACGTGACTGAGTCAAAATCCACTCTAACATTCTGTGCTTATAAACTTGGAATATATTTCAGCAATCCTCTTGTTTGTTTTTTCTTTTTTGCAAAGTTTTCCAGCTTTATGTAAAGAGATTGACATTAAAAAATTGCTTTCTGAAATGTCTCAATACTGATTTCCCTGCTTCTTCTAAAATTCTAGTTAATTAAAGGTAAATTAAATCCAACCATGTCACCCAATTACATCCACGTTGCCCGTTTTATTACATGTGTCTAGGTTGACAGCATAAAGAATTGCCTTCAATAGAAGAAAAGCAAATTATTCTCAATTTAAACTGCTGGGACAGCATTTTAATTCTTTAACACTTGATAAGCACTTAACAGAAAAGGACAAAATTACCTTAAAGAATCCAACCTTCTGTTTTTCAACTGACTTCAGTAACATGAAGCTTTTTAATTAAGTATACCAGAGCAGTTTATTGCTTTAGCTGGTTCTCTGTACCTTTGAGTCTTCTAAAGTATAAACCCTTTTATGTGGTAATAACATTCCATATAGGTTTTCAAACAGCATAAAGGTATTGCTTTAGTCCATTTATGCGTAGGTCTCTACATCTGCTAAGTAATTGCTTTTTTCTTAAATGAAATATTAGAACACTAGAGCATGTACTCTGTATGTATAGACACTGTGGATAGTGTATAATAAAATCATTCATGCTGCAATAATTAAAGCTGTGTCAGCATTTTCATTTCAAACTCCATTTTTCAGGTGTTTATAATTCAGCCATAGAAAATTGTCTTGGACTCTTTCCACCATATCTGAAGGCCAAGAATATATATCCATAACGAAGTTTACAAGTTTTGAACACTTGTTTTGCAGGTGTAGAATTGAAAAAGAGTTTTGATTTATAAATGAAGTTTGACAAGTAGCCACTGGCATTTTTAAACCCAAACAAATCCAAAACACTTGAGATTATCAGGTTCCTAAACCCGTGTTTTCTGTGAGATTGTATTAATCGCTGCAAATGGGTGTTGTCAACCCTCATCAAATTTGTACTTGGTCATGAAAATGCTGATAAATGCTAACAATAAATAAATTTGTAGCCTACAAGATCTTGAATCCAATAATGTGAAGTGTGATTGACATATTTTTTTATGAATGCATGTATATATACCTTTAAATCTTTATAAAGGTGCTAAATAAAAACCGTATGTTAAATACACGCACTGTGGAAGTCAGTGTGTACTTTGGCAGAAATTTTCCTCTAGAGACAGCATTATCTGTTTTTTTTCACTGATCCAGTCCTGCATGGGCATCAGCTGTGTCTGCTCTCCCACAAAACACTGTTAATGTGCCTTACACTTGGTGTGAGCGGAGCCATTGCAGTGATAACAGAGTAGCTCACTTGACATGTCATTAAATCTTTCTTCTGCTAAAATGGCTGCCAAGTATTGTCACCTGGAGAAATGAAGAACCACAAGAAGTTTCATGAAATAACAAACAGGGTTTATTCATCTTGGTATATCCCTGCCACCTCATACATACTTGTGGAAATCACACCAGCTTGTGGAAATTTGGCCTGTGAAGAGGTGGAAGCACTGATCCATGGACCATCAAGTTTTGCTGGCATGCTGTGTCCTTGTGGATGGGTAAGGAGCCCTGACAGAACTGTTCTCTGCAGTGCTGCCCATCTGCACAGACTTCTCAAATCTCTATTTCATCAAAGGGAAATTAACATCATCTCTGTTAAATTAAGGGTGGGTTTTTTTTCCCACTAATAATGTTGGAATTGGGATTATCTGTTACTTCTGTTCTATCCTATCCCTCTCCATCCACACCATAGTGTTGTATCACTTTTCAGCTGTGCATTAACCAATGGAAGATTTATTAGGGATAAGTCTTTGTCTCAGTGATCAAAACAAACCAAAACATACTTTTCCCTACAGAGCAAAAAGCTCTGCAAACCATTGACTTCAAGTCCTGTTCATATCCCTTCTGCTTATTACTTGGTTTGGAGAGGTAGCAGTCTTCATGTGGCAGCACTATGACCCTAAAATATGACTATTACTTTGTTTTGTTTTCATCTTTATTCATATGAAATATTGTGAAGGCTGTGTTTCAGCTGCTTAAATGACATTTTTAAAGCATGATGGCTGGGATCATGAGGTGAATACTCCATTTTGTGTTAGGGCAGGTTGGACTAGGAAGGCTTTTAGGATGATACTGAAAGACTCTGCATGGGACAGAGGTGCTGTTGCTGGTGACATACTCGTCTGTAACTTTTGTGCTCTTAAAGACAGCCTTTTGTCTTCCTCAGAGTCTTTACTAGGAAAATAAATCCAGCAGGCACTGCCCTCCCTCAGTCAAACACAAGACTTCCTATGGAACAGGAATATACTCAGACTTAACTAATAAATTAGTTCTTTAGGAATTTTATAAAATAAGATTTAGTAAAACAAGGGGGGAGTTTTGTCACAGCATTGAAAAGAAAACCTGTGTTTGTGTGGATGAATGGGGCCCATGATTTAAAAACCAACATTACTAAAACTGTGTCATGTATCAGTTCCCCAGAGGTAAGGGTGTATTTGCACTGTAAGAAAACCTACCGGGGTAAAAAAACTTCCAGTGAAAATCACATTACCTTGTACAATGCCTTTCATTTTATTCAATGTAAATTTTGAGGGTAACACTAATGTTATTATACAGGTATGACCCACATCTGTGACATGCACCATGTGAATTTGCTGTGCAGATGTTTCAAAGATAGGTTTACATTCATGGAGCTTTTAAAGTCCAATACAATATTCTGGAAATGTAACAAACTAATTTTTGACCTTGGCCCTTCCTTTGTGCAGGACTGTTGGCCAATTTGTCCCAATTTTACAGGTTTTTAATTTTAAAGTTGTCAGAGTAACAAAACTCATATCTGGGGTTACTTTAAAATCAATCAAAATAAAAATTGTGCCCTGCTGTTAACTCCAAGGAAGAAACTGAGATAACACCTGAATTGAATTTAAAATAGTAAATCCAAAATAAGATTTGGAAAAAAACCCCAAAACAATCTAGTCTAGTTGAATATTTTTGCCACTCTCAAATTTAAAGGAAAAAAAATAATGAAAAATAAATTATTCTGATTCATGGTTTCCTTACCACTGTTTTCTGAGGTTTTACACCACAGTGTAAGCTACTGAATCAAACTTGTAGTCATTGTGCATGGGATTTGTGCATATCATGGGGTTCATATATCTTTATCACCCTTTAAAGAACAGCAGTAAAAACCCCAGAAAGCCTTTCCCATTAATCATTTCAAGTGAACTCACATTTTCAGAAGAAGGAGAGAGGCGTGTTGCTTTTAAAATGCTCTCCTTTGCTGTTTGTTTTAATAACATTTGCACTCCAATGCCTCATAGGAGAAAGAAGGTTGTATGCAGCTTGTCTCTAGAAAAGCATGATTTTCTATTTCTTCCTGAAGTTTAACTTCCATTATTCCTGAATATTTGTACCTGCTGCCATCAGCATCTAAGATCCTTTGAAGATCAACTTACCATTAATTATGAGAAAAACCACTTCACGAACTGGTACTAAAGTATCAGAATGATAAATCAGAATGACAGCATTATTTCATACAAGCACTTTATGTGAACATCTGCAAGTCTATATATTAAGAGCAAAATTATCAACAATCAACAAATCAACACCTCTTTAGTGTGATACCAATGAGTTAAATAAGCAAAAAGAACAGCTTTATGGTATTTTAAGACTTTCATGTTGATATAGAGCAGCAAGACACAAAATACAACATTGTCTGAATCCACCAGAAATTTTGAAAAACATTTTTTTATAGTTGAGGTGATTTAGTTTTAATATAGACATGAGCAAGAAATCTTATTGTGTCCAGATTCCTAAAATATTTGTTTATCTTTAAATCAGACCTACTTGGTATTAAACCTTATTTAAAAAGTATGTGTCAGACATTCACTACCAAAACCTAATTATCACTGGACTTAAGCTTCCTAGATCAAAGGCTTAGTTTCCATGGCAGTACCCAAAATGCCCTCTTAAGTAGCAGCTCATGCATCAAATCAGCATTGATGCTTATTTAATGTAAGAAGAATGCAAATCAAACTGTGTTCACTTCTACATAAATTCACAGAAGCACTCAAGACTTTGGAAAGCAAAATTTCCAAGTTTGCAGTGCATTGATGTAAATGATTCGGCGATTTTAATGTTAATAGCACTAGCAGTGCTTGCTGACTAGAAGTGCAGCACAGTGGACTTAGCAGAAAGAAGACCTGAACTAGCTTAGAATTGATGCTTTATATGAAGAATAATAATACAGATGAGGAGAAACTTTCATCAGTGATTGCTTATGGAAAATATTTTGGATTTGTGGAACATACATTATTTGAGGTTTTCCTGTAACTCTAGCTAATGTCCTGGTAATCTTTTGATGCTCATCAGTAACACATTGTTATGCCTATAAGCACTTTTTCTACATCTTTTTCAGTTTAAGACTCATTAAATCTTTAGCAGCCATGAGTAATAGTATCAAAGAAGATAAAACAGTATTCATTGTGTCATACAATACCTATAGCTTCCACTACACTAGCAAGTGGGAGTGAAATTAAAGCCTTCTGCTGAAATGTTAGTTATAGAGAGCAAAAAGATGTGGTTAATATTTCTGTCTGTAGAGGTTTTGTTAGTAACAGTATGGTGAGGTTATGTTTATTAACAAAATTTTCAAAATGACTACTGAGTAATTAAATTTTTTTTTATTCTTAGTTAGCTGATGTGTTAGACACTATGCTTCCATTATAAATCTGAAGTAAAACTGACAATTGGCCATTGGGCTCTTTTTTGAACATGGAACTGATATACAAAAAAATCTCAAATGTCTTTGCCTAAACTAAGTCACCTTGTGTTGTATTCATCCATTTAAACAAAAAACCAACACAGCCTAATAAAGAAAAATTTAAGTCTGAACATATAGGTGAATAACATATGCTTTATGATCTGGATATTGTTCTCAGATCCTTGCTCTTTTTTGGGTAAGGGTAGTGACAATCAAGTTTATGCATAAAGCCAAAACTGTGTTACAGTCTTAAGTTGTAGCTGAAGTCAGGATTCAGCTTTATAATATAGAAATGCCATATTTTTTCTAGTTGAAATTATCTGGGGCACTGAAGCCAACAGAAGAGGTCTTGAAAGATCCAAAACTCCATTTCAAAGAGTGGAGAAGCATAGGACATAACATTTCTTGTGAGTATGTCTGTGTATACATGCATGCATATATATCAGAAAGATGGTGAAATACAGAAAAGAAGCAGGTTAAGTGGTTACTCTGCACATAGTCAAAACCCATATTCATGATAAACAAATGGGAAGAAGAGGAATCAAATTACGCTTATTTAAAATATTTAAAAGTTGTTCTATTGCAAAAATGCACTGCGAAGTAGTAAATGGTAATATAACTTAAATGCAAATGCATAATATCTGAATTAAAAACTTACATTAAAGCACACTAGCTAACACAGCACATATGATCAAAACACATGATGCTTTTTTAGTTTTCTTGAATTAAGTAAACCAGCAAACTGGGATAAATTTTGTCAGGTATGTTTATGTAAATTGAAACTTTTAAGTTGGTAGCATCATCATCCTTTTTTCTTCCTATCCCTAAATGCCTTACAGAGCAATGGGTTGCATTGAAAGCAAATTATGAAATACCACTCAAAATTTGTTACAATAGATGTGAATTTGACACAAAAAATGTGTCCCATAACTCTGTCACCTCACCTGTACTTGGTTGTACCTCAACCTCATGTCTACACTGCCATGTCTAGGGACATGTTTTATGTGGTAGTATTATCTATGCCTTGTTGCAAAGTTGTATTCAAGATCCATACATTATGCATCTGACTTAAGGTAAGCAGAAATGTTTTGTGAACTCATTCTTGCACTTTGTAACTGGAAAGAAACCACTGCTGACTATGGCTTTTAAAGTCTAAAAGCCATTTTCCACTGGCTGCAATTTAAGAGAGAGGAAATGCCTACTGTTATTTATTAGTTATGCTATTTATTAGTTCTTTGAAAATGACTTTCTATTAATCAAAGTCTGTCCCAGCCATTACAAGGCAGTTGTTGGAGCCAGAGAATAACTTCAGTACTCAAGTGTAAGAGTTGGAATGCTTACATTGTTCATGAATGAGGGAGACAATGAAATTAGATTCTCTCCCTGTAGGGGGTAGACATTGACCACTGCCTGATGCCAGCAACTACAGGTCTAAATATTTCTTATGGAATAGTTGTTTTACCTTCCTAAACTTTCAACATTTAAATTGCGGTATTTAGAATCTTGGTGTTAACAGACTGGATGTTTTCAGCTGCAGATCAGGCTAATGGCTATCAGGCACAAAGGATAACTGTAATAGTTAAGCCATGGCTAATTAAAAGAACCATAGATACTTGTCTGTCCAAGAGCACCTCTTCTGCAGAAAGGAAGACTAATGAAAATGTTTTATAGGCATAACTGTGCAGACTCATTTCTTCCAGTGTTGACAACAGCCTCCAACCTGAGTAATATTTCAGAATAAATTAAGTGAGAAGTGTCATCTCACTGGATCTTCCAGAAAATAAATTCAGACATACTTGTATGCATTCTTACAGTGTATCATCATCTGCTTGAGGTGCTGGCATATCCCTTTTATAATGCATGTGTTTATTTCTCAAAGCGAACCTTCTGTATATGCAATGGACACATTCTTTTACATTTTACATTCCACCTGAAAGTCCATCAGAGAAAGCTTGTTAATGTCCTTCAGGATATACAGTACAGTAGTAAATAGACTCCCAATAGCAAAGTAAATCTCTGGCAGGAGGCTCGAATAATATGTGTGTGCTAAGATCAAATCTTGACTTCAAGTTCAAGCGCAGTTTAACAGCAAATCCAAAGTTGTAAATGCAAAGTAAAGGCAATTTTAAGGCTGCTTTAAACCAAGCATGAAACACTGAGTATTCAAAGTTGAGATTCTGTACATCTGGTTCTAATATGCCTCTTGCATTTTAGACAAGCAACCTTCTTTTCTTGTTTTGAGATTTACTATCACTGTAGTTATACAGTTTGTGAGTTTATAGTTTGGCAACATTCTCAGTATGTTTGAATTAATGATTTGGTAAACAAAATAATGCAGCTTTCTTTTTCACATTAAATGACTTCCCTTTTTAATGTTTTAATGCCTAACATTTCTAATTCTTGTTTCCTCCTTTCCCTCCTCACTTCCAGCACCCAAAAAAAAAAAGAAAAAAAAGAAAAAAAAAGAGAAAAGAAAAAGAAAAAAGGAAAAGAAGAGATTTGGACTATTTAACTTTCTTAGTTTTAACATTTTCACTTATCCATTTTTTTAATGAAAGCAATTAAACTTCTGCTCAGCAATCAGATATTCAGATACTGTACAGACACACACCTTAATACAGAAATAGACCCATGTGTTACCGATATCGTTCTATAGCTCAGTTTTAGACAAGAAAGTTGCTTCAGCCCAGCTGTATGGTCTGAGTAATCAGGCTGAAGTAACAGGACAAGGGCACAGTGTAAAATGAAACAGGAAGATATACACAAGGGATCTGCATGCACACATTATTCTGCTTCATTTCTGCACCAGCCTTTAGAGGATCCCCTCAAAAGTAAACACAGGTAATTAATTCCCAAGTAAAATAAGTAAATACAAATTTTCCACTTACTGTGTGCTGTGCTTTGTCCGTGCACTGAAGAGAAGAGGCAGTTCTGCAGCACTCACCTAGATCCAGGTTGCTTTCTAAATTAGTCATACATGTGAGCTGGAGGAAGCACATTGACTTTTTAACTGTGCAAAGAGCAACCCATCTCTGTGCTGCCAGACAACCCTTCAGGACACGGGGCTGAACTTCAGCACAAGAGCACGGCATCTATTACGCTTGAGGCTCTACCATTTCACCTACACCTGGGTGGATCTATCAAGCTTCATCTCTATTAGGGCGGTTTGACTATGTGGTTGAAAGAAAAAAAATAAAAAGAGAGAGGGGGAGAGAGGGAAAGAGAGAGAGAGAGTGAGAGAAAAAAGGCTTGCCGTTGTCACACTTGTTTCCTATTAAAGAGCCTTACGGTGGATTGAGTAATTGTGTATGAAGGTAGTCTGGCTGGCAGATGTGTGCAGCCCCAGTGGAGCACTCGATTCGAGGCAGATGGGTTGTACCAGGGCGCAAACAACATTGGAGAAAGAGAGGCGTGATTAGAACAGCAGGCCGCCGCTTTACAGTGCTTGGAAGTGGGGATAGCATGAAAGCTCCCAGGAACTACAACTCCCCAAAATGGGAACTGCACAGGCACAAGCAAACTGCTGTAACACAAACCTGATAAAGCCCAGTGGATGATGAAATTGACTGAGTTATGCAACAATACTGAAACCATCATGATTATTAATGAACCTCTCTCCCCTCCTCCTCCTCCTCGCAGGCACTTACATTAGAAATACTCAGTTACAAAGAGCATGAGCATGGGTTTATTCAAAACAGAATCTTGGGCTACCGTACAATCTGAAGCATCTTTTGGAAATGGATTAGAGTTACTTTGAGGGTTTTACATTGTCTCTCACGTCTGGTTCAGTTTAAAAGAAAAAGAGAAGCTGAACAGTGGGAGTGAATCTGCCGTTAGCAGTTATTTCTGAGAATAGTTGAAGCAGATTGTCAGAGAAGTGAACAAGGAAACCTTATTACAAACTTCTGTCTGACATGCATAGGGCCAAAATCAGCCTCGGTATAACCGCACCAGTATATGTCAGGGCTGATTTTGTCATGTGGCCTCTCCCAGGTTATTGAAACTTGGCTACAGCAGATGGTCGCAGAATCCCTGTTATCACAACAATGGTTTGTAATAGTACACGTTACACTCCTACGCAGACAGGAGAGAAGGGCTACTTGTACAGTACTGAAATGATCTCAAGTGCAGAGCTCCCATGTGTGAGCTCGTATGTGCGTCGGCTGTCTACTTTGAGGTTTAAGTAGAACTTAAATAATGCTTGCGCGCTCTTTGCTGGACTTCTACTCAGATATGCTGAGTCTGATACAATTCCCTCAGTGAATCTCTACTTCATTTTTTTCCACTTACAGTGAAGCATCCCACATTGCAGCTGGCTGCATTTGAGCTGATCACCATGTGACACCTTCATGGTCAAAGGTGAGAAACAGGCGCTACAAGATGGCAGCAAGTTGAACCTGTGGAGGTATCTAAAAGAGGTTGAGCAAATTGTATCTTGTTCCTGCTGATTATTGTGGCGTATTGGATTTGAGTTAACTAAGGTAAATCCACCTCTCCCCGTGTCTGATCCACAACTGGTTTAAATCAGCATTGATCAATATAGTTATGACGTCTTAAAAGAACTGAGATTATCCTTATGCAGCCCAAAACAATACTACTACAGTATTCTAGGATACCAATGTAAGATACTATAGTACTTATTGTGTATAGGGAATGCTGGTCCCTAATATCTACCAGCTGTTTTATCAGGACCTTTAGACAAGAATGGTTTATATACAAAATCCTATGGATATTTCCCATCTAAGCTCTTGTTATTAATTTTTCAATAAGGCCCATTCATATCCAGGTAACTGAAAAAGCAAAGGAAACATAAAAAATAGACAAATATTCAAATATTTTTCTTTTTATAGCAGACTTTCCTTTTTTTTTCCCACACTGTAGAATTGTTTCACAAGGGTGTATTTTTCATTGCTCCCCCAGTTTAGGAAGGTAGATTTTTGGCATGTCCTTTTACTCATAATAAAGTTTCTTAGTCTCATACAAAAGAATTTAAGCAAGAGTGATGTAGTGGTGCAAGTGGCTCCAGCCACTCTGTCTTCTGAGAAGAACTCAGACAACCAGCTGTGGAGGTCGGCAACCCAAGTTTAGCATGTAACTTTCAGTCATGCTGAGAACCCATGAGTCCCTTGCTCTATCTTTTGCATGCTTTCTCCCAATTGGTTAATGTTTTCCCCTCCCTGCTTTATGTATGAAGTTATGTATATTAATTTTCCTTCTTTAATATGTATCAGTTCTAGAAAGTTCTTTGTTCCTCGATGCCCCATTGGATCCTTCCCTCAGTCCCTCCTATGTGTTGTCCCCATTGGCTTCCTTGCTGTCAACTCCACCTACTTGCCATTGGCTGAGATCCCTTTCCCCGCCTATCTTGTACCCAGCATAAGATCCCTGGACCCTCCTACCGATGGGGCTTTTTGTCCCTGTCTTTTCACGGGAATAAACCTGCGTGGAACACATACGGAGAGTCCCCTCTCTTTCTTCGTCGCCTCTGTGCCTGCTTAACAGCGACAGAAGGATACAGCCCCTTTTGGGTGAGGAGCTCTACCCCTTTTCATTGTGTGATGGGCACTGAGTGCTGCCTTCCAGAGGGGTTTCAGCGTTGACCTCCAGGCTTCTTTGTGTCAGCATGCGAGGGATAAACCCCCTTCTGCCAGCTCACAGCTGCTGCATAGCCCCTCAGAGTTAGGGATTAATGAGCCTTAAAATGCATATATGAGAGCTTCCTGTATCTAAAGTTAGCAGACATCTACATTTTAAGTTCATAAAAAATCTTCAGTTCTGAGTCTGACAGTAGTAGAATGTTTCAGGCCTCATGACACTGAACAATTTGTTGTCCTTTTTATGCCTACAGTTTTGGGATTCTTGGAAAGTGAAGTGTTCATCTTCAATCTTGAAACTTTTTATTGGGCTTCTGGCAGAGTAGCCTTGCACAAAATGGACTTCCAATTTTCATGGCAGTAGAAAGGATTCTAATGCACAACCCTACTGTTTGGCTAATAGCAACAGGCTATCTGCAATTAGATGCTTTAGTTGCCTGCTGTTTTGGTGATACAGGAAAGGATTCCCTGGCTCAGATTTAGCCCAGGAAAGCTACAGTGTTTAGCCTGGTAGCAGAGACTCACCTGAGGTAACAGTGATGGAAAATACCACTTTTTCTGTTTACCAAAGACAGTTTGAAGAAAAATACATTGACCATCTGTGACAGGATGCCGAGATGGATTTGGTTCCTTCAGAAGGAAAAAGGACTGGACCAAGGAGCAGGATATTTATATTCCAGAAGAGGATTTCAACAAATATTTTAGAGTGAACGGCAGCTCTGTACAGGCATAATTTTTGCTTTATCCCTACCTTTTCTGACCTCCTGAAGTGAAATTAGTAGACATACACTTTCAGGGAAAAATTCTACATTAAGGAAGATACACAGTATGACAAAAAAATGAGGCACCTCAGATACTCAGAAGGAGGTGTTCAACAATGATCTCTTCTTCTGTTGCCTGTGGCATGTCATGTTCTTGGTTCCTGGGGAGCTGTGGAAAGGGGTATAGTTCCCCTAAGGTCCCTCAATAGTGAAGTTAGATGTGCCTACAGGTGGCAGTAGACTGTTGGCAACAGCCTGGGGACAATAATAATGTTTAGCTTTAGTAATGTGTGTGCTCTTAGCCTCAGGCCATCCAAAATTATAGAGAGTTCATTTTCTGTCTTAATTCTTTACCAATGCGACTGACCTGTGTAAGGTATAGTTAAAAACTGCCAGGGTCTGTGCCTTCCCTGTGCTCCTCATCCAGCCATTGGGAGATACTGGGAGACAGCACTCTGCTACCTTGGGAAGCCATTGACATATCTTGAATCTTTCTTATGTATTTATGCAGAAAATACTGCAGCTATTATTGAGAAGCTGCTGTGGGGTTCTGGTCTGTACTTTACATTTTAAATAAGAATTTTTCTGGACAATCTTGTCTTTTGCCATGTAGTTACTGGCATGTAGTTTTACTTGGCTTCTGAGAAGAGAACCTTCCAGAATAGTGGGGCCTATTTTCCTCCCATTTAAAACTCACTGACTTCAGGGTAAGTCCCTTTCTGACATCTCCAAGAGTATTCTGATGGCCCTGTAGTCTATGAAACTGTTACATGACCACCCACTATTAAACAGATGTTCCCTGGCTCAAAATATAAATACAGTCTGGAGTGTGAAGCTGGCTGTGATTTATTTAGGTAACTGTGACCTTGTATGGAAATATTCTCACTTTTTTCTTTTTGGGAAAAAAGCCTTTGATTTCCCCATTTTGATTTTCTCTTGGGCTAGAAAAGGGCTTTTCCTTCATATGTAATTATACTGAGACTTACCTGAGTTACAGGATGTAGAAAACACCTTTTTCATAAAATTATAGGCAGAATAAAAAAGAAGGAAAAAACCAGAATATTTTTAGAAACTGGGTCCATATCCTGCTTTAGTGAAACACTTCAGGTTACAGCTGCCTCACTGTAAACTAAGTGATTCAAGTGTCTTTTTTATAAAAAAACCCCTAATTTTCAGTCAGTATTTCCCATAAGATGTCTCTGATTTCTATCTAAAAATTCTCAAGAAATTTTAAGAACTGGCCTGTTGGACATTTGTATTGCAGGGGAGACTGATGCAGCAGAATCATGACAAAATGTGGCTGTGATGGGAAGGCAAGAGGAGATGAGGTGGCAAGTAGAAGAGGCTCAGCGAGTTGGTTGTGGAATGATAGAACTTACCTGGAGCAGTTGTCAACCAGTGGATTTCACTGACACCTCCTCTCTGGCAAGAGAAGCCTAGTCTTTTCATAGGGGATGAGCAGAAAAGCTCACAGAAGCTACAAAACTCTTAAGAGAGTGGGGCCAGCCTTCTCAGCTTGGTGGTCCCTCCCTGAAACCAGTGGTGGAGAAGCCTGTGGGACAATCTCTCTGCCACATCTGTGTGTTTGATCAAGCCCTGGCCAGCAGTCCCTGAATTTCAGGTTACACACTGAATGAGTGCATCTGTGTCCAGCAAAGCTGTGTGGTTTCTTCAGAAGCGATGAGCTCATAGGGAGAAGGATGCAGAAAGTTGTAATGGAGGAAAAATGTAATGTTGGGGAGCAAATTTCAACGTTGCCAGAAGAATTCATCCAACCCCCTGCCTGCTCCTAAGCTGCCTCTGATGCAATAACCTGCCTTTGAGGATCCTGTACAGCCCACACACTTCTACAGACTGATTGCCTCTGACTTGGGCCAGAAGATTTAAACTGCCCTCAAATTGGATTTTGAACCTGGATAATGAGTTGTGTGAGTTGGATGCAACTGAAGGGGGGAGGACAGTGCCCATAACCTTGACCACCCCTTGCTGCTGTAGGAAGAGTTCAGGGCCAGGGCTGGGCCTTGGGGGCAGCAGTCTCACCTTCTGTTAGTTACTTAAGTTTCCCAAGGTAATATTTTAGGAGGTCTCTCCCCCTGATAAAAACTCTGTTCATTTAACTCACTTTATGTAAACTTACTGTTTTTAAATGAGTAACTTCTTTTTCTGAACACCCAGACAAGGCAATTTATTTTCCCAAGTTTCTGGGTGAGGGCCTGAGATGACGTCACATAAGAATTTTAGCAAGAATCCCTAGAAATTAAATCCAGGCACACTTTATTGTGAGATTGTTCCTGGAAAAAATATCACAATTTTGTAACTAGTTAAATAGCGTAGGAGATATAAAACGCACTAGAACTCAAGATTCTTTTTGTGGTTACAAAATGTGCGTATTCCCTATTGATGCACCATGTGTAGCAAGGGTTGTATAACCCTGGCTCAAATGTGGCAGGAGGTGGTGCAGGGGAGAAGATGTGCAGGCATCATGTAACCACAGAGCATGGTCTGGGACTGTGCCCACACCAGTGAGTGAAATTGGGATTGTCACCTCTGAAAACAGTTACTTCAGACATGGACGAACATCAAATGTAGAGATCACTCAGGTCAGGGGTCTAGGACATGCTAGAGGAAAACCAGATGGTTTAAATGGTCTGAGAGCTAATAGAACAAAACTAACCAGTTGCTGTAAATACGGGTTTGAAACTAACCAGATGAGTTGAGAATTGCTGAGTGTGCTGTGGGAGGAGAGGAGGGGGAGGAGGAATGGTAATTAAGGACTTGCCCTGTTAGGAGAACAGTTTGCCTCTGAGAGGTAACAGACCAGGTTCTGTGGCTGTGATTTTGCCCAAATGTTGGCCAATCTGATATTCTGGCTGTTTTGAACCTGGAGGTGTTCTTGCTCCCTGTCCTGAACGGGGCTGAAGGGAGGAACTGTGGCCTGCAGGCTATGGAGAACAGCATCTCACCAAGCCTCAAATTTTTGTCACTTATGCTGCAAAAGACGCATTAATTTCTTGAGAACTTTCACAAATACTGGGTGAATAGTTCCCAAAACAGGGACTTAGTATTATTTCATCAGTAGCTTCTCTATCAACTAGACAATGACAGCAGTTAGAGAATTGGGTCCATTTCTGTGATAATGCCTTTAAACACTAAATGAGGAAAATATCTGTGAATTAAACTTCTTGACAAGAGAATGTGAAAAAAATTGCAGTACCCTTACCCTTACCCTTATGGGACTTTCTAATATGTACTTGTGCAGTGCTGTGCCCACTTAGAGCAACTGATTTTGTTTTCTAGTGAATTTATGGGTGCACACTGACTTTTTTTCTTTTTTTTTTCAGCTATATTAAAGAGAGGAGGAAAGAATGTTAACAGGGAGAACATGTTCGTAAGTTTTTACTACTGTCTCCTAGTGGAGGTGCTTAGGGAATTACATCATGGTGAGTCGTTCCAGCAAGAGCGTAGACGTGTCTTTCAGGTTGTTTTTTCAGCAATTACCAGCAGTTACCAGTAGGTAATAAATATTTCCGTAGTGACTTATTGCTGGGCTTCTTAGCAGTGCTGATAAACGTCACTTGCTTAGCTCTTGCCACAAACTAGTTGCATCAAGAAACCAAAAGCTCAGCTTTCAAAGTGGAAATGTATATAAAGCCTGTTAGTATGTTCTAGGATTCATGCATCTAATCCTCCCACTCCTCCTCCTTCAGTAGCCCCTGTTAAACATATTTCTTTCCTGTGAAAGTGGCTGGAATCCAGGCTAATAGGATGGGTCTAGTCTGCATAGAGGAGCAGAGCCTTTTCTCTCAGTCCAAACTTACACATACCACTCTGTACCTCCACCACAAATTTGCAGAAATCTGTAGACAGAAGTGCTTCAGACCACCCCTGCAGACTTGTCTCTGTATTTTTTCCTGAAATGACTTCTGAACTGGACAAGCAGTGGGAGCTGGTGTTCTTTTGGGGTGATCTTGGGTAACTTGCTTTATTTTATTACTCCTTAGTCTCACCATCTGTCACAAGACAATGATACTGTCCTCCAGGAAGGCGGTTAGAGATTTATGGATGGCAAATGCAGGACAAGCAGTAGTTTTTATTATTATATTACAAGGTGGGACTTCCACAAGCTTAGTTAAATGTCACAAGATGCATACTTCAGTAGCGGTTTATGTATTTTTCAACAATAATGTACTTTCTGCAATTCTTACAGGACAGAAATCTGCAAAGGGAGAGAGAACTTAATGGCCAGTTTCTAACTGTTTTAAATTAGCATAGCTCTGCTAGCTAAGAATGGGGATTTTCTGTTTTACTACATATAGGAATTCTCTGTCTCTTTGAAGATCCACTTCTTTGATGTTATCAGGGGAAAAATCTTGTGGTCCTTTAAGTAGTAATATTGGTATTTCTGTAAATAAAATCATAATATATAATTTTTCCTTAACCCGACTTAAAAATTTTGCATATGTGAAGCTACTGACATTTATGGAACAAGAAACTTTGATTAAGATACTTTGGCCTATTTACATGTAACTGTTATAAAAAGGAACAAGTCTTGAGGCCTTTTTGCACAGGAAATTTCAAGTGGAAGTGGAAGCTGGTTCTCATTGTTCAAATTCTCATTCTACAATAATTTTACATTTCAGAGTGGCATGTTACATGTGTCATTTAATTTATGTCGTGGAACCCTACAAGGCAAATGCAACCTATTTAGTAAGTCCAGATTTTGCTATGACCACAACTTGAAAGCACAGGAAGTTCAGTTTCTTTAACATAGCATTTGCCTCTCTCTCTTCATTCATAATGTAGTGGTGTGTTACTGCCTGAGTTCCCATAGAGGTTTCTCATTTTGACCCTCTCTACTTGTAGTTTCTACCACATTATTTTCTGTTTTTCTACTGACCAGCTCTCCTTCGACATCCCCCATTCTGTCCTCACATTTTGACTTTTCCCTGGTTGGGGGTAGTGAAGAAAATAAATCCTTTCCTGTTGAGAGTTGCCAGATCTTATTTTGGAACCAAAATGAAAAACTTGAGGTTTGGAATTTATTCCAAATTCAGCTCAGGCTCCAAGAGGAATTGGTGGTTTGACTGAATGGGCTCATATTCATCTCATCTCTGCTCAGATCTCATCACAGTTTCTTGCTTATTTTTCTAACTAAGTATTTCTGGACTATGCCCGTTTTTAAGATCTCTTACATTGTTATCATTATATGATATCATTCAGGTTTTAAATGCAAATTCAATTCCTACTCATTTTTTCACTTACCCCTTCTCCCTATTGTTATGTTCCAGGCGTAATTTTGTCTCTGTTTTATGTTCCCTTTTTCCCGTGCTCCTACTCGGGCTTTAAGTCTTCAATTTCTTACTCACTGATTCCTTGCTCTCTCTTTTTCTCTCTTCTGAATTGTTTTTCCACACACCATTTTCATTTGAATCTCGAGCTGAAACCTCAACATTTGGAGCTGAAAGAACCTCAAGTGATCAGCCATAATGTTTGACTGCTCTGCAGCTGTTACATTCCATATGTAGATTCATACAAGCTGTCTTAGAGTCTTCAGAATTAAGACACAGTACACAAAATATCTCCGCTAGATCACTTCCATTGATCAAAAGCACGGGAGAACATGCCAAAACACATGAAAATCCTGAAGCCCTGTTCTTAACCCTCGTGAAAATGACAATTTGTTCCAAAGTAGATTGTGTGTATGTTCTATCTGGAGTTCATAATATCTTATATTTCTGCAGGCTTGATTCCTTTTAGTGAAAGATTCATTGTGTCTAGATAAATGAAATACTAGAATCACACAATGAGGTCAAGACTAAATTCAAGATAGTTGTCTATTTGAAAATATATACAGAGAGACAGGGCAGGACCTGAAATGCTTCATATTAATTATTTTCAATAAACGTATGAGGAGGCAGACATAAATTACCTGAAATGGGAAGGAAAAAAAAGAAAAAATAATTTTTGATATTCAGAGAGTACTTATTGCTATATAAAACAATGAGGCTTTCAGCATTGCATGTGAAAGAACTAAAATAATAAGACTAAACTTGAAAGTCAGTGTTAGGATGCTTAAAGCACTTTTAAGATTCTTTTTCTTGTAGTTTAATTTCTATTTACAACTTTCTCTATCCATCCTTTTTTCCCCCCAGTATTCCACAAAATTTCTTCCTCATAGCCAACCTGCTCTACCATGAACCCTTCTTCAAGAATGACAGATTCTCTGCTGGTCAGCATAGCTACTGTACCTTATGAATATGTTACACAATTTTTTCTTGACTGATGTTTTGATGATTAGAAGTTCAATCAAGGAGGTAGGTGATGTAAGAAGGTAGTTCTCAGATTTTTCTGAGCCCACTACCTTGTCTGAAGGAAAGAAGTAACTGTAGAAAATCATCGGTTTGTGCACTCAAAACTTTTGCTGTATTTATTTTTCTTAGACTTATCCTTTGGTACAATTAATATACTTCAGTTACTTTTATTTTTCCCTGAAGAAAGTGTGCAGCTTTTTTCTTACTTATTTTCCCTTTTCTTTTTTTAAAATATTTTTCCTATTTTTTTCTTTCTTTTTTTTAAATGAAAAATTAAAGCTTAATGTAAGTTTGATAAAAAAATCATTTGCCAAAATGCAGGACATTTATGTGGACAATAAGGCTTTTTCAAACAAAAATTAAATTATTGTAGCCTTCAGAAAATTTTTCTTTTCATCTCTGCAGCTTTTTCACATGGATTCTACTTTAAGACTTCATGGTGCTTCATGCCAGTATTAGTCTGACTAAATTAAAGTTTTAAATTTCAGAATAGTATGTATCTTTCCCACATGAATACAGATGTCATTGCTATATTTATTTACTTACATTTGCCTTTTACCATCTTTTCTCACCCTTGCTCCCTTTTCTTATACTTTTCCTAATTTAGTTGACATCTTCATTGCAGTGGAAGATGGGACATTCCAAGCTCAAGACCATCAGAGACTCTGTTGCAATGGGACTCTACCACTGTGCTACATCCCCGGCTTCTCCACCAAGACTCAACAACCTCCTATGCTCCTCTCTGTTCCTTCTTGAAAGTTTGTTCTATTCCATCTCCTTTTTCAGTTGCTTCCAAGCAAGATTCAAACATCTTCACACTTTTTTTTCTGTGTGATGCAAGAGCTAGATCAGACCTCCTTGTGGCAATACATATGTAGCCAAGAGGGTCATATCCTCTTTTTCATTATTTCTCACTTCTAAACACTGAATTTGGTCACACAGTTTAAATCAATGCCCAGTCATGCAGTTACATCCTTTTGTAAAACCAAAATGGTTTACTCACCCTCCTCATCCCTTTCTCTCCTACGACTCCACCAAAGTAGTACATCCATGAAAAAGAGGACTCACCAGACCCACTTAACCATACTTCTTTCTGTTAAAGCTCTTCACAGAAGAAGCTTAGTTTTCAGAGGCTCCAAAACAAATCAAATATGACTTTCTTTTTTTTTAAGGGAATGTATTATCTTTTACTGAAATACTTCTAATACTTTCATATATTAGAACACAGAGGATGGTTTCAGGGAAATAAGAAAATACCAGGGAGAAAACAGCCAGCTAATTATATCTCATTTCATTCAGATAGAGCTTGTCTTGAAGGCTAGCTTTGTTTCAAACTCATCTGCTAAATCTAAGCGAGCTGCCACATTTTCCTCCACAGAGGGGTGAAAAGTGATGAGTTATAAAGTGATGCTCCTCACACATCCAGAATACCTACTTTATAAGGAATTCATAATCCTCTGAGAAGATTAGTGCTTTCTTCTGACTATAGAAGAAAAGTATTTTTAGATGAGAAGGCCTTGGAAGTCAATATATTCCTTGTCTCTTCTGGAGTGTTCCTACCCTACTTGCCCAGAGCACTGAATCCATGTTATTCCATGGTTTCTAAACCTACTTCAGGCAAAATTCACCCTGAAAATTAAGCTGTAATTATCCATCTCTGGACTATCCAGACATGGCAACAAAGCTCAATCAGCTCTATGTTGGTTGCTTTCCTGTTTTAGGGTATCAATGCACTTGTCTTCGCTTCTTGCAAACAGGTTGTGAAGATGCACAGCAGCTGCCACCACCTCAATGGGCTGTATTGCCATCAATACAGCCAAAGATCTGTTTTGTAGTTTAATGAAGCCAAAATGTTCAAAGAGATAAGAGCAAACATTGTAGTCACTCATCCTGGAGTACCCTGTGCTCTCTTACCTTCTTCCTGCTCCCTCAGAAGCTCTCATGCACATATTACTCAGTGTCCAAACAGATTGGAACCTCCTGCTTTAGCTAGTGTCTTGGCAAATTTCACTCTTCCTGGAGCTCATTCAGGATTTTCCTGGCTTTGTCTGTAACAGAATGGCATCCAGACAAACCTTCACCTCTCAAACCAGCCTTTGTACATATTTTCAAAAGCAAAGGCAGCATTTAGGAAACTGTGACTAGGCATAAATGCATAAAGCAAAGGCATGCACATTTCTCCAATGGGATTGATTTAAGGCTTAATGTAGTAAGAGGAAAGATCCCCACAGATATCAAGGGGTTAGCATTAGACCTATTATTGACATTCCTTTCAGAATGCAGACCTTGGAACATGGAGGTAATTCTAAAATAATGTCATGATTCTTAACTGTAAATTAATACAGTTTGCATTTTCTTAAAAAAAAAAAAGAAAAAAGAAAAAGGGAAGAAAAAAAATAAGAAAAAGAATCATTTCAGGATGATTTACTTTGAAGTTGGAGGAAGGCCAAGAACTACAAAATGGAAGGCAGAGAAATGTGTTATGCTGGGCAATGGAGTAGCTCTGATCAGTAATCCAGATATCGCCCCTGATTGCTTAAGATCAAATCTTGATAAAAACAAGGTTGCTTCTGCTCAGCTCTGATGTGGTTTCAGATGGAAGTTAAAGAACTCAGCACATTTTTTATTTTATTTAAGGGAAAAAAAGAAAGAAATAAAAACCAGGACAACTGATTCTCACCAGGATAATCCAGGACAAAATTCTTTCCAAAAAAATAGGATATAGTTTCCAAAGTTGTAGTTTAATCTATTTCTCTTTTTTCACCATGGCTGTATCATGTTCACCCACCAAGATGTAACATTTCTGGCACTAAACAGTGTTCATAAAGCCTGTGGGACATGGTGGGTATAAATGTCAGTCAGTCATATAAAAACTTCTGTGGCAGCCATACTCTGCTTAACCAGACTTCCCAGAGTAGCCTAATAGCTGAGTGAGGTGCAAATGTGTGCATGGAGCTTAGCCTTACAGATTAAATTGTTGATGGACAGTGGTGAAAGACAAACATGATCAAATGAGGCTCTCTGCTATCCCAGTGATTTAACCCTTTTAATTCTTGCCTCTGAGCAATGGTTGTCTTAAATATTCTTTACATTTATACGTGGTGGCTAATGCTCTTCAATTTATTAGTATTTTTATTGCTGTTGCTGTTGCTATTTTTATTATTCTTCTTACTGCTGTAGCACTTGCTGGCACTATTTTGTAGACATGTTTCTATATGAAACATTATAAGTGTTTGTAATACTGTTATATGAAAATCAGAACAAGTTCGAAATCCTCCAGGATGTTTTGAAATTGAGGGTGGATCCAGTCTTCCACGTTGTGACTTCCAACTCATGTTTCGGGCATATTTATTTAGAAATCAGAATAGATAAAGCTTTAATTTACTGGTGACAACAGTTTGGGAAAGTTCCCCCTAGTACCCCAGGCTTTCTGACCACGGAAGAAGATTCAACTCGTGATATGGTCATAAGAACAGATTTGATTTATTTTACTGATAAGGCTGGGGCAATCAAATGCAGGATTACTCTCCAAAGACCGGATTAGTACCCAGTCCAGACATTATTCAATTATCTCAGAAATTTGGTTGTTCCTCATGGAATGCCTCTTGAAAAACCTATGAAAGCCAGCCCTTCCCCCAGTACTGTTTGCTATTTTCTTGAACTTCTTACTATCTTACTATTGCTGTCTGCTATGTCAAGCAATTTCTCATGTCATGTCCAGCAGTTTTTCATGCTTTGTTCTGTTAACATCACTTCAAGCCAGGGCCAGCCCCACAGCCCAGCCACTCCTGTAGGTTTAACAATAACAATTGATAACAAACAGCACTGTGGACTTCCTGTGCCAGCATTATACGTCCATCAGGGTTCACATGGCAACCCAGTCACTCCCATTAGCTGATAAAATTAGTAGAAAGAAAAGAATCCATAATAACTGATGGATCTGCTGTTTTCACACTGACAACTGATTCAATGTCACACAAGGATGGATAAACAAGGGTGAGAGAATTTCAACTTGTAGCAAAGTTGTTCCGAGTCTGCCTCAGAACAATGCCCAGTTCCCTGAATGATGCCCATATCCAATAGCACCATTCTTATATTGAATAGAATGTTGGTCCAAAATTCCCATACTCTCTCCTTCATGAAACCACAACAGTGTGAGACTACCTCCCTCCATACAAGTGTGTTCTAAATACTTCAGGTGAAAAAGATCCTTTCATCTGATCCACAAGACTCTTCTAGTGTTAGAGATATTCCCTGCTGTTCCTCTTATCTTACCTCCCTTCTAATGCACTTTCCACTGTACTTTCCTGTATTTCAGCAAACAAGAATTCTTTCCCCCTTGTGTTTATGTATTTATGCTGTATGTGTATGGATTTAATTTCTAAAGCGAGCCAACAAAAGCACAACACTCCTTAATCAACATCTGGCCTCATATATTTCCTTTCACATCTGTGAAGTCCTTTCCAATTTGTCTGCATCCTTTTGAATAGTCCCTGTGCTGCAGTGTGATCACTTATATTCAAGGAGACACAGTGGGATGTTCCCAGACAGACCAATATCACGTCCACCTAAGCCATCATGCTGTGTTATGAATTCCTATATGATTCCAACACCTTTGAAATGTACTGTTTCATTATTCTTTCTTTTCAAGTGATTGGGGTGTCTGATTAATTTTCCCTTTGTGCAGTAGAATTCATGTCTAACTGAACTTTATTTTACAATTCCTTGACTGTTAGTTCTAATTTCTCAAAATATCCTCTATTTCTCAATTTTTTACTTCTCTTTCCTTTGAATTTTTCCACTGTAACATACAATAATGTTTAATATTGTCACTGTCCATTTTTCAGAAAATTAATGAAGATTTGAAAAAACCTAACAGAAATTAAAAAAAACAAAACAAACTCAGTAGAACATGCAATACAGTTCTGCTAACCTATATTTGCTAAAATAGAACATTACTTTATAGCTTAACAAATCCTCCATTCTTATAGAGAAACAAGTATTTTTCTATTTATTTTATTTGTTGGTAATAATCCATTTCTTTATGTAAAATTTTTTTAGCAGGAAACGAGGGCAGTGGTGTACAGGTTCTTCAATGGTCAATATGTAGGATATGAATTTACAGGAGGAGACTAGAAGCAGCATCCAACACCAAAAAGCAACACCCTAAATGTTACATGACATAGAATCACAGAATGTTTTGGGATGGAAGGGAACCTAAGGATCGTGTAGTTCCCTCAGCTTGTCTTCATACTGGAGGTGCTCCAGTCCTCTGATCATCTGCATGGCCTCCTCTGGACTTGTTCCAGCAGGTCTATGTTCTGCTTTTGGGTTTAAAACAAACCAAACAAAACAACAACAAACAAACAAATCAACCAACCAACCCACCAAAAACAACAAAAAACCAAAACCAAAGCAAAAAAATTAAAACAAATTATCAAACAAATAAACAAAACCCCAAACTGATACCGTGACAAGAGAAGTGCAGATCTTTCATAAAGACAAAGTGTTGTAGAGTAACATCACCTGAGGTCCCAACTGATGCTTGGTTACTTTGCCATTGGAAAGAGTGTTACACCATAAGGAGCTGTGTGACTAACAGAGGGAACTGTGAAGCTGGTCATACCCCCAACATGCTCTGTGGGTTTTCCTTACTATTTGAAACTATATACTTACTATATTTTCCCAAATAAAAGTTTTTTGTGGTTTCATATTCTCAGAACTCCTGCTTACTTGCAATGGGAGAAGGAACACCTGTTAGAGGTTAAATTATTAAATTCCTAAATGTTGGTGTTTTAGGTGGGGGACCAAGCCACCATTTATATTTATTTTAGAGGGAGTCCCTTAGACATGTTATTGAACCCAGTCCTGGTTACTACCACTAACACCTGGCAGGAGGGCTACATGTGCAACAAAAGTAAATTACAAAATTCCAGCACTTTTATTTCTTCATTCTTAAGTGTAGAGATGGACACTTCCAACTCCTGCTGAAATTGGTAGGAGTTGTGCCTATAACCTGTAATACAGTTTGTTGTTCTAACTAGAAACCTTCTGAAAACGTTTCTTTAGGAAATGCCAACTTACTAACGCAACAGAATTTGCCAGGAAAGGGTCAATGTCAAATCGTCTTTCATGAAGGCTCAAGCAACTTTCCTGCTTAACAGCAGTGAAAGTGCTGTGTTAAAGGCTGTTTCATTCTCCTCTTTGAAGTGTGTAAGGTTATATATATATATACTTTTTATAGTATGCACTATACAGACACGGTACAGGGTTAGGAGTTTTTGCTTTTTTTGCCTCTGTTCTTTTTTAAGTATCTCTGTGGTAAAATACTTACTAGCTCTAATGTTACCAAGTCTGTAAATCTGTGCTTTTCTGGAGACATTCAGAATCTAGGATCCTGACTCAGTAGACAGGACCTAGAAAAATTTTTACTCATGCCTGAACTTAATGGTCCTGTTTCAGTGAACTGAAGATGGTTGCTTGATGCATTTCCTTTCAGGAAATGAAGATCCAAATATTTACAAACTCCCTAAGTGAGATATTTTGGAGTGACATAAAGGTACAGTTAAGATATAGGTTCATTTAATTCCATGCTTAAGAAACAGTTTTACCTGTGAAATTTATGTAAATCTACAACAATCTGTAATTATTTGACCATAGAAAAAGCCAAATGACAATTCAGAAGAAAGATTTGATGAAGCCCTAATTGAATCAACACATATGGAAAGCTAATACAGAAACTAGTCATTGTTCCAAAATCTACTGGTTTCATTAGTGGTTTACCTCATCCGCTTTTTACTTATTGCTAAAGGTCACAATTAGAAACATACTTGCTTATTTTGCTACTGCTTTTATCCCTGTTCATATTATGAAACTCAGACAAGAGTGCTTTATTTTTTTAGGGAACTTTCTTTCAGTCCACATGGTGCGAATTATTAACAAGCTTTACTTATTTTTACTACAAACTCATAACTGTACAAACTTGGATCCAATCTACCACAAACATCATTAAAAGAGTCCCATACAGGCCTTGTGTATAGGTGGATTTTCAGAGTAGTTCCTGATGTCTTACAGGTATACTTTCTGAAGGATAACACAAAATGGATCTAAAGAGACAAATATTTATAGCTGGAGACTAATTGTATGTGGAAGAGTTTATTCTATAGCAATAGAGTGAAGAGCATCTGGATCCAGATTTTCATGGTTGTTTTGATTCCAGTTATTGATTGAAGCTTCTTTCTGTTCCCTATTCATGTAAATTACAGTGCAATGGGTCAAAATAACAAGGCACACTTTGGAGTTTTGCTAATACATCTGCAAATTTAAACAGAAACAGATGGGAAATGGAAGATAATTTTGAAGCTTACTAAGCATTCAGATACAAGATATCCCACCACCATCAGTCTTTGCAGTGTAACATCAGGCAAATAACACTAACATGCCCTTTATACACTCAAAAGTTATAGGAGCTATGTCCATTTCTTCCCATGTGTCATGCTGGAAATCCCTTTTATGCCATGTAATTGAAAATAATGAGGCTAAATTAAATACAGTAGCCTTAAGAGTGAAGAGAGTTAGGAACTCCTGGGGTTTGTAAGTTGTTCAATGCAGAGCAAATGCCTGAATTGGTGTTTAATAAATTAGAAGATATCAAACAGCTTTTAAAATTAAACCATATATGTGAATTGCAAGTACAAATCATTTTTCAAATGTTTAGGTAATGATCTGCATTTCTGTAGAGGTTTCATAAGTGTTTAGCTTTAGAAACTATCAATACATCTCATCAAAACATCTTTAAGTGTGTATGTAGTATATTATAATGCAGCATGGCCATGTGCAGCTAAATTAATTCCTGAATTTATTCTTGTGTGTGGCTTGAATAATAAAAATTTTAGTTTTATCAGGTAGATGTTTCAATAAAACCTGAAATATCGTGATTGTTATGAGGTTTCACAAATTGTTTACTGCTATTGCTTCCTGAACTGTGGAATTTCAAATATTTTTGTAATGTTAATGTCAAATAGATGTACGCAAACATATAGAAAAATAGTTTTTGTAAGGAAAAAGTGCACTTATACTGGCAGAATGAGCACTTTAGGAGTCATTTTTCTGTTAATCCTTGAGGAATAGTTTTTAGAAACTTTTTAGGAAAAGTAGAAATGGAGGAAGTAACTTTTTTTCTTCAACTAGTTTTAAATAACTTACTTAATAACAAAAAATACGAAAAATGGGATTTTTAAAAATGTATAAAACCTGCATTATTGACTTACCGAAAAAGAAAAAGAAATATATTTACTACAAAATGTCATTCATGGAAAATCAGACAGCATTCTACTGCTTGGAATAGGTCTGTACCACACAACCATGTTGATTTAAACTTGTGCAGAATTTACAGCCAACAGAGAGAAATAAGTTCTTCAAGGGCCTGAATCGTTTCATTGGAGAATAAAAATGCAGTGTAAGTTTCACAAATTTCTTCCTCAAAAGCCCATTTCTGTCCATTTATTAAGGAGTCATTGAGACTTAATATATAATAATTAAAAATTGCAGTTAATAAATTCACTGTAAATATCATGAGTGAATACAACTCCAAATATGAATAGACATGTAAGGAAAGCATTCAGGTTCCTAGAATTTAAAAAACAAACAAAAAAAATAAAACAAATTTGAAATATTCATTTGTCTTTACTAGAGTGTAGTTTGTCTGGCATTATAATGAAAACAAATTAAAAAGGTAGGGGATATTTATGTGTTATATTAATTATTACATTTTAAGTGATGGATTGATGTTATCTCAAGAATGCCATTTGTAGAAACACCTGATAGCCCATTATACTAGAGGTAAAGTTTTCAAATATATAATTTCATCTCATGTATTATTTGTAAAAATAGTTTTGAATATATCACTTTATTTTTAAATTTTTATTTTGAAAAACTTTCAGTATTACTTTTCTCCTGATTCTCCACTAAAATAAGTCCTGTTTTTTTAGTGATGAGATGTTGAATATCTTAGTATTCATTTGGTCATGGTTAAGATTGCACCTTCAACTGAAGTGATATGACTATAGTAGCACAAATCAGCTTAGTGTATTATGGTTTAAAGTTTTATTGACTTTATAAATTTGCTCTTGTAAATGCTTTAACTCCAGAATTTGCACACCAGCAAAAAATCCTGAAAGTCTTGTCTTTAATGTTAAAGGCTGTCATGTCACACCTTTACTAAAAATGACATCATGGCGACAGACTTAAAAATTTCATAGCTTCATACTTCTGGCCTATAAAGCAATGAATCAGAAAGAGAATTACCAGAGAGATTATCAGACTTTAAATTTTCAGTTTCAGCCTTCTGGTTTTTTTACAGGGAACTTAGGCAAATCCTTCTTTTTTCTCTTCAAAAAGGGGAATCTGAAGTGACATCTGTGTAAAACACTTGTAATAGCAGCAAATACTGCATTAAATCAGGAAAGTGAACATAAGGAGCAATGTGTCTACTGAACATTGCACATCACTGACTGCCAATTTTGCTGTTCAGCAGTTGTTTGAGGCTGCTCTAGAATGATACAGAAATGGCTGGTGTATAAAACACAGACAGACTTCCTGAGGATATTTTAGCTGGCATAGGAAGATGATCATGGATTACAGAAAGGGTTTTCGCAGGTGATAAAAAAGCTATTGAAGATTTCATGAAAATGCTACACCCCAAGTGCTGAACTGGGGGAAAAAAGTTTTCACTCAAGATCATCTACACTCCAGTCACCCCAGGTTGTTGTAGCTGGTCCCTGTGACCAGGTGTTCTTAGCGTGGACAGAACACTACAGATCACCCTTCAGCCATATCTTGGACCAAAACTATTTGAACAACTAATATCATGTGTAATTATTTTAAGCCAGTGACAAGCATTCAGATTCTGCCTACTTCAAAGAAGAAGATCCATATAAAATTATTCTTTGTGCACTCTCATCCTGTATACATTCCTCCCCTGAGATTTGAGAGCGCCTGAAATATTGCTTGCCAGTAGTGTTGGATCATGGCAAATAAAAGATATTCCAAAAACCACTTGAATATAAATGGTATGAGAGTGTGATTTAGAACTCATATATGAAATCTTTCCAAGTGCTGCAATTCCTGTGGGTACATTTATGCAACACCTAAGTCTAAGATGTGTAGGCTCTTTTGTCTTTTCAAGTATGATTTGATACCAAAAGCTCTACTAAAATCAAAGAAATCAAAAACAAAAATAAATTCAGAGAAAAATAGGAAGAGGGAAAAATAAATAACCCTGTAAGCAGATAAATTACAAGCAGAATGAAAATGTGATTAAAAACAAGACTGCAGAGTGTTGTGACAATTTACTTGGTTGTAATATTTGTAATTTTATTGGAAGAAATTAATGCATTGTAGCAGTCAAATTAAAGCCTATTTACTTTAATTGGAGCTATATGAGTTACACTCTCAAAGTCCAACTGAGTGCAAATTTCTGCATTCTATAGAGTCTGAGGAAAAGACCATATATGAATGGAATTTTTAGATCAAACCACTTTTTTAACAACAAAATATGAGCTTCTTCACATAAATACTTTTTTTCCCCAGCCAGACAATGGACTTCTTGGCAAGAAAAAGATGATGAAATGAAATGAGAAATCCAAGACTGGAAACATGCAAAGTGTTTTGAAACAATTTAAGAATACAAATTTGCCAGTTATTCAGGAACATATTTTTGTCATTGAAGTCCTGGAGCTAGAATCAGAGATCTAAATTAATTTCTAGCTCTTTCATAGAGTAGCTAGTGAGAAATGATTTTGATTAACACTTAACAGCTAAATGACCTGTCACACTACTACTCTAATTTTCAACAAGGACTTCAGTTTTTAAATGTCTTTGTCTCATTGACCTATAGATTTTAGAAATTTCACACTGAAATTCCATTAATAACGTACTACATGGTCTGGTGTAGGTGAAGAAAGCTTCTTTTGCCTTCAACGTGAGCAGAGCGCAATATCTAAAGTACTAATTTTGTCCTTCCCCCTAAATGAAAGTGAGCAGTTCATAAAAACAAAACTTCTCCAGTTACAATTCATCCCTCTATTTCCTCCCATGTCTGCAGTTTCTGTGGCAGTTAAGTCTAGAAAATCCAACTCAAATTAGTTATAAAGTTGTAAATAAAGATGGAAAGACAATATTTGACAATATATGATCAGAGGTAACAAACAATTTTCACCGTCAGGGTAGAAATTTCCCCTGGCAAAACAATGGATTTTCTGTTTTCAAAGCAGAAGAAAGCCCTGCATGACTATCAAATGGACTACCATTCAGATTTCTCCTTTCTTTTGGAACAGCAAATGGTCCTATAGGAATGGCCCCTCAGGATGACACTTAGGTGTGTTGGAGCACACAGTGCAGCCAAATGTCTGTCACCACTCCCTGCTGCTGTCACTGAGAGAAGCAAAGCAAGGGTCACGTAGCTCCACATAAATATCCATCCCTGAGCTTGTCACTTCAGGCTCACTTCACAGTCTATGAGGAGAAGCAGGAGTGTTGAGGCAATGATTCATCTCATCCCAAACAAGATATCCACCAATAAACTATGTGATCTGCACTGTAAATGAGTTTTGTGGACATCTGAGGTTGAACAAGACCATATCACAGCCAGTGGCTAATGTAACCCCAATAAAA
This sequence comes from Corvus cornix cornix, assembly GCF_000738735.6. NCBI lineage: Eukaryota > Metazoa > Chordata > Aves > Passeriformes > Corvidae > Corvus > Corvus cornix. The sequence continues at coordinate 7,940,730 of NC_047057.1, read as the reverse complement.
TTCTGGGATGTGGTCACCAATTTTCTGACACAAAATACTCTATTGCTGGCAGGAAACAGTGTAAATTGAGTTCCTCAGTTCCTTGGCCCATGAGCTGATTTGTTTGCCAGCTATTTTGGGCCCTATTTTAAGTAAGCATTCACATATATAATTGGACCACATGCAAACAAGCTTAGAGAAATAATTCTTCAATAAGGGTAATTATGCCACTTTGGAAGGACAGAATATTTTTCCTATCTAATTGAGTTTAGTTTTCATTACATGTCAATTCAATTTCTATTATTTTCTAACTAGAATATAAAGCACAGCTAAATCTTCAGCTAAGTGTTACTATGGATAAAGTAGTAGCTTTAAATGCATGGGAGCATTTGATTCAAAGCTCAGTGAGGACAGAAGACAACTGTCCATAAAACTAAACAGATCTTTGATCAGGTCAATACTATTATTGCGTGACTGGAACACATTACATGGACATGAGAAGTGAGATGGGAACATCAGTCTAGTCCTCACTCTTTTACCAAAAGAAGACTTGGATGACAGAACATATCTTGATTTTCATTGTTACAGAAGACATCCTGTGTTCCTAGGTTTGAATTGAATGTATTACTTTTTTGTGTCTCGAAGCATTTTAGCAATCCAGTAAACCTATTTCATGCCCTTTCCTAAATCCAGTTCAGGATTGCACAATATATGTCATTATTACTACAAAATTCTCTTAATTATTTTTGGCATATGCCCAAAGAACAAAACAAATCTCCTGGCATCTTTAATAATTCCCATTTGAATAAAACACTGAAAAGCATAAGTAATATAATCCAGAGATTTGGGTAACCCCGGAGTAAATACACTTGGGCTTTCAGTAGTTATTGCAACACGTGAAATATTCCAGCTTTTCTCGGAGTCTTCTTGAAACTGGCTCTGTCCTTGAAGTGTCAGATTAACACTCCACTGAGAAGACAAATTGTTCATGGGCATGCTGGACATATGAGAGCCATTAGACAGTGTGATCTACATTCTTGAAAAATGAAAAATTCTAGGCAACATTACATTTTATAAATGCAAGATGTTTATTATTACTGCACTAGCAATAAATGTTTAGAAACTGGAGAGGGTTCACAATGATTCTGACTAGGAACATATGAGTATGGAGCCATTGAATTCTGGCATGAAATAAAAGGTCTGGAAGCTATTATGCATTTAGCCCTCTATGAGTATTTAATTATATCAATAGGAGAACACAATTTCTGTTGCGTGCTTTGTGATGAATGTCTTCATTTATTCGTGTTACAATGAATGATAGATGAGTTCAAGCCAGATGTGGGAACTCATTTGCAATTTGCTTAGACAATTTTAGTGAAATTTCTTCTAAAGTTCGCAGGACACCTCACTGAATGTCATGGGAATTAATCTGTTATATAAAATTTGATTTCTTTTTGAGAAGTGAGTTTGCTTTTGCTGGGCTTTATGCAGATAAGTAGTAATAAGCATCAAATGTGGTGTGGTTAACTGCTTTTACGACAGTAATACAGTCTTTAATGAGAAAAATGGATTTCAGCTTCAGAGTGTCTCATCCAACCTGTCATATGAAAGAAGGTAGCTGTTAAGCAGTTTAGTAGTACTCAGCTTAGCTTAGTAGATGATTCTGCCAAAAGAACTTACTCCAGGTAGGGGAAAGAATCCTTGATTACAAATGAAATATCTCCAGGGGTCTTATAATTTAAAGGTTTTTGAAAAGCATAACGACACAGAAATTGCCACACTATTTCTTGAATTTCAGTCCAATAGCTTATTTCTAATAGCTTATATTTCCAGTGATAAAGTGAAAACATACTTCATATTGTTGGCGTGAAGGCATGTACACTACACTAGAAAGCAAAAACATGACTAAGGAATGGTTAAGAAGCTGTAAAACATAAGGGATGAATTGAGTCATTCAGACCTGCTGATAGCTGGGCTAATTTTTTTAAACACATTGATAAAATCATTAAAGTTTAACTTGTTTTTATATTTTGCTTGTCTTTACACAACAGCTCTGTCCACCCTTTCATTTTTAGTGTTTTAGACTGTTTATCCATCCTTTTACTTGATCCACCTCTTTCACTGTTGCTTCTGTTTGTAAAAGCAGTCACAAGAGACAAGTTAACTCATTAATCCAACATTCTTACCTGGTGTGCATGTTTGCCATTTCAAATTCTACTTCTCTCAGTAGACGGAAAGATAAACAGATATTATTGCATAGGAGATCAGAAGAAATTTTCTTAGGATGTGCTGTTATCAAACCTTTGATATTCAAGTGCATCCAACTAAAGGAAAGGAAAAGAAGCATCAAGATGAAATTTTTAACCCTTTGTACTACTAATTTATGGTCTCTTTGCATCTTAAATTTTTATTATATTCTATCTACTACCTATCCCAACCTGAAAAACAGGAAATTTGAAAACATTTTCAGAAAGCTGCAATTCTGAACAGAGCACACAACTTAACTATCTATTTAATTAAAATTTACATTCTCGAATGACCACTGCCTTTGGTACTGAAGTCACAGCTTCAGTGACCCAGTTTAGTGAAGTGGGTCCAGTTTCAACATCCAGGCTGCATCAGTGTTTCAAAGACTAATTCTAAGAACTTAAGCTAGGAACATGTATCTCTCCACTTATTACATATGCACGTCACATATGCAGATACTAAAATATTGTTCATAAAATCTGATGATAATAACTTGCAATATGCTTCTGATTGCCACTTCTGTATATACTTTTTTTCCTACTATTTCTTTCCTTCTATGCAATTTCTCATTTAATTCTGCCTTATCCAGAAATCATGGTGTCTTTAAGCAACATATGAATCTGACAGAATCAACATACGATAAAATGCATTGCTTTGCACTGTTTCCTCAAAGGCAATATAAGATTAAATTATGAGCCCATTGACTCCAGGAGAATCTTTCAACAATGTACACCAAAATATCCTATCTTTTTAATGAATGATTACTCCTTAGCATCAGAAGTTATGGGTGGGGAGTTTTTGGGTTGAGTCTGCTTGTGTGTGCTCCTCATGATAGTGATCCTTTAACCCAAATAGAAGTGTGTAATGGTCTCTCCTACTATTTCTTTCCATTAATGTTGCCAGAGTATTATTCAGGAAATATTTTCTGCTGCATAAGGCTGTGTCTTACTTTCAGTTTCTGGTCATGAACTTCAGGGTAGCATTTTCATAGAATCATATAATACGTTGGGCTGGAAGGGAACGTAAAGATCATCTGGTTCCCACCTCCCTGCCATGGGCAGGGACTCCATCCACTAGACTGGGTTGCCCAAAGCCCCACCCAGCCTGGCCTTGAACACTTTCAGGGATAGGGCATCTGCAGCTTCTCTGGGCAACTGTTCCAGTGTCTCACCACCCTTCCAGAGAAGAATTTTTGTCTAATATCCAATCTAAACATTCTCTCTTTCAGTTTAAAGGCATTTCTATGAGTACACAACACCCCAGCCACATGCAAGTGGCTTATAAAGGTCATTGTAATTAATTTGGGGTGAAGAGATCTCACTGATGTCCCTCAGGTACCATGGGGTAGAGTATGGAACATACCCATGAAGCACAGGGCGCTACAATCCCTAGAAATGAAAGACAATGTTATGTACCTTGCAATACAATGAAAATCAGTCTCATTGCTGGAAACAATGGAGGACACATTTAGTTTCCATAATAAAATCGCTGCTCAACTGGGAAAAGATATAGTGCTTATTACTAGTCTTTTTAGCAGCGTTTCCTGCCATGTAATTGTCTTTCTAGATCTACAGTCCTAAAAACTATTTTTGTAATTATTGTTATTCATTATCTCAGTACTTTTAATTTTCTTCCATCTTTCTTCTTTTTTTCTTTCACCATCCCCAGCGTCATCCTAGCTAAGCCCTCTATACCTATTTATTCTGAAAATACCTCCAAGATCCTGATTTGTCTGATAAGAAAGCCTCCTAGTGAGATGTATATTCATTTTGGGAAGATTTTCTTTTGCAATTAGACTTCTCCAGGGTCTACAAATTTAGTGTATCACAGTACAAATAGGGGATATTTCCTGAGATAAGTGAATAATATCAATAACCTTTTTTCTCACCAATGATGTTATCTATTTTACTTGCTGGTGGATTGCACCCCTCCAAATTATCTTCACCCATCCATTTACAGCTGTCAATAACTATCACACTGTGTTGTCTTTTTGGCTGCAGGTGACAATAAAAAATTCCCCTGATCATACAGGAGAAGAAAAAGTACAAGACCAGAAATGAAAACCAAATAAAACAAAATAGAAGGACTTTGAACTACTTGCTTATGTAGCCTGTTATATCTTGAAAGCATCCATGCTTCCAAGGCATCCATGTGCCTTGTTTCTATTATAATCAGTCAATATGAAACATGTTTTTTATTGTTTCTTTCCCTCCCTGTACCACAGCTATTTGTCCCAGAGATGGAACGTTGCTGTGTTATGAATTCCATTACGTTTTACATTTGTTAGCAGATATTTTAGCTGAAGTCTACTATGCAATTGACGCTATTCTGTATGGTCTGAATACCAATAAGATATGAAGAATTCCTTTTGCTTTAATTTCTAGTGGGCTGGGGAGATATGATGTATTGCAAAACTTTATTGTACTTGATCTCAGTACAAATGAACAAGAAAGTCTCTTAGCAGGATCATCTTTCAACACTAAGAATGTTTTGGGTTTTTTTGAACAATATCAGCTGCCATTTGATTCGAACACAATCAAGTTGTGGTTTTCTCTTCAGCTCTTCACCGTTAAGACAGAAAGAGATATTAAGCTTTCTTTGTTGTATCATACTCCTAGTAATAAACAATAAAGAGCCTTTTTTTTTCATTCTGGCATAAAAATGGAGAGATAATATCAGTGAAAATCCACAAGAAAAGTATCTTTTTCGGTTCAGTTTAACATGTTTTTTTTTCTTTAACTCTCTTGTGTTTTAGACATGAAAAAACTACTGCTAAATAGGTGATTAAGTTTATTATATTATTGTTCCTGTTTCTCTTGGACTCTTTGCAGTTTTAAATACATGATTCCCTGCCATAATTCTTTACCTGAGCTTTTCTTAAACAATGCTAGATGGCAAGCGACAAGCCACTGCTCAAGTCTAAAATGACTTAGCAAAAAATCTTTTAACTTTAAAAGCAATCTTTCCAGACAACCTCTTCTCAAGAAACCTTAAACAGCTTTAATTGTAAATCTATACTGCTGGAAACAGACGTGGTTTACAGAAATGAAATCACAGGTTTTACATACTTTTGTTTAAGCATTCCTCCATTACATCAGTCTTAAGACATTTTAGATCTATTGGTTTATGAAGGTAAAGAGAATTTCAAAGGGATAAATTATAGGGAGTGACATCATTTACAGTGGACTTCATTCAAAATGATGTAAAGAATAGGTCTGTCAGAAACCTATTTCCAAAGGGACCCATCTTGGCTTCCTAAACAGAATAAAAAGAGCAGCATTTTCCATTGATATGTGACAAAGGTATTGGCAAATTATATATGATGGAGAGGAGACAACAGGACAAATATATACTGCTTTAGAATTTCTCTTATATTCTCAAGTGCAGTTTGTATTTAGTCTTCTATGCTGACATCTAGTAATGACTAAATAATGATGAGGATTCACATGCAGGCAGACCAGGACTTTTTTGTTGGTTAGCTGTTTCTGAAGGAATTGAATTAAATGATAGCAAACCCATGGCAAAAGAGATTATGTGGAACAATGTAAAAACAAAAAATGGGAGAACAGGATTCTTGATGTTACTCTGGTCTGTTATTGTGCTTTTCTGTAATGCCAGTACAGTGATATTCCCTTAGCTGGACATGGTAGACTGAGCTTTAATTCAATGAAAGTCTGAAGCCTGCAGAGATCACAGTTGGAACCTATTCTTAATTACACTTATACAAAAGAAGACTGTGATTTCTTCATATCAGCAGTTTCCAACCTTTTTCGTTTTATATGCCCATTTTCTATTTATTTTTGTATTGTAAATACGTGTTTATTTTTCCTTCTTGAATCCCTGAGGTGTACATTATCCAAAAGAGCAAGAATAAAAGGCTCAGATCAACTGACCTATACCATAGTTAATGTAGGAAAAAACTTTCCCAGTGGAAGAAAGAAATGGTGTAGAATGAAAAGAAGACTTGTACATCAATACAAAGGTAAATATTCCTGCATTATTTTCTATTTGGAAGGAAAAGCACAAGAGTTTATTTGCATGATTTATGGATAAATAATTGAAACAAGGACAGAAGATGATCTCATTCAGTATCAAGAATTTGGCAAAAGACTTTGGCTTGTGGTATTTTATTTTCCTATCTATGTGCTACATTTTTAGACAGGCATTTTCTTACGTCCTCCCATGCTGCTTCTTATGTTACTTATAAAGATAGACAAGACTATGTAATTTTCCCTTTTAAAATTTTCTCTTAAAACTCTGACTTCCATGCTAATTAAAACATGTCATTCTTGAACTTTCATTGTGTCTTCTGATTTTTTGTTTCAGTCTGTATTTTCTTTGTATCTTTTTATAGCTGTTTATCTGTTTTAGCTGGTTTTGATCTGTGTGTTTTTAAAGCGTCTAGGACACTGATATCCCATCTCTGTTACATTTGGTGTGATAGCAGAAGAAAGGTAAAAAGGGAAAAAGCGTAAACAAAATTCATAAAAGCATTTAAAAGATTTTGCTCATTTTGAGCAGGCAGAAAAGTGCAGTTTGACAATTGTTTCTGTTACATGCTGCTTTCCTATTCTGTGATACTGTGCTGCAGTCTGGGTACACAAACGCATTATTTGGTCAGCAAAACAGGAGTAAAAATTTGATCAGCCAAAAGGAGTAAAACTTTCAGTACAGTTTTGAAGACTACACTGCTAAAAATAAAGGTCTATTATATTCTGTTCTGATACTCTGTTCTTCAGCTCCCTAAGGATCTGTCAAAGCACCAAAGTATGGAAATCTTGAATTAAGGGTTGTGAGCTTCAAAATTAACATGCAATTAATAACAAATGTTCAGTGACGGGTTTTTCCCCGATTCATCCCAGCATTATCTACTGAAGGAATGCTGTCCTGTTTGCACAAGCTTGAGTTTGTATGTAAATGATACATATACAATGAGCCCTAACCTACATGAGTATCACATCTAATGAAGAAAATCCTCTATTTCTCTTAAAAGATTGTACTAAGCCCTCTGCAGAATCAAGTCCATCTTTTCACCAGCAACCCCGTTACTCCATCTGAAATGCTGTACAAGTAATTTATATCACTGAATCAAGAATGATAAACATTGATGCTAACCCAATAAATACTGCATTACTTTCTTAAGGTTGAGTGATAGTGTATTATTAACAGCTTTATTACCAGGGCAAAATTCCATGGGCAAAAGCAGTGAACTGTCAAAGATTCTCATAAAGGAATAACAATAAGCTTACATTTATAAAGCACTTTTCATCCCAAAGGAGGCAAGAGTACTTTCCAAAGTTGATACAAAAGAAACATAACAACATCTGTTACTGAATAGAACTGATGCTGAGAGGAGGACAAAAAACATTGTAAGGATGTGAAATGTGCTCCAGAATCTTTACTGGTTGCAAATAAACTGAAAATATATATTTTTTTAATAAAGAAAAGTTTAAGAAAACTGTTCAACAGTGAAACAAACCATTATAGTCTTTGTTGAGTATTAATTCAAAAGTCTGCCACGTCAAAAACACATTTGACAAAATTCCAATGTTATTTTTTAAATCAGAATTCTCAGAAGAAGACCAGATCAATCTATTGCAAAGACCCTACAAGTAAGACTGGTGCAGTCACAGATAGTGAAATGTAGGAAACACTCAGGGAAAAGCCAAACCTCTTGAAGTCTACTAGAAAACAAAGAAAAGGAGAATAGCTGACTGTACCTTCAGAAGGGCATGGGTACACGGCTGCATCTGTACTCCAAGGGTACATGAACATTTCTCTACTATGCAGATACACAGTCAGCTCACTCTCAGGCAAGTGAGAGGTATGGCCTGAAAGCAGTGAAAGCAAATTAAGAGGAAGGACTTTTTGTTGGAGCTTTCTAGGCTAGAGTATGTAACTGTAGGAGTGTGACTACGTTTTCTTCAGTGAATATTTCAATTTATTATAAAACCTAATTTTTCTTCTCAGTTTTTGTAGCAGTGGTGAAAAACACCCCTCTTCCCTGTAAAGGTTCTGCATAGGTTTTCTTGGGAAAAATGCACATCACAGTCCTGACTACGGAAAAGGGGAATCTCCTATGTTGTTCTGGAGAGGTGGCAAGAAGTCCCCTGGATGGTGTTGGTATGCAACAGCTACAGATTCCTAAATACAGTGATCCTAAATGTATATGGGGATGCATATGTAGATAGGCTTAAGTATGCACACAGATACACACCCACCCACATACAGATACATTTAAAACTCTCGATATACATTTAGCACCACTTCGCACATTCATGCTGCTTTTCACCCAAGGGTTTTGGAGCACTTTGCAGACATTAGCTAATAATTTCACAACCCAGGGTAGGTAAGGGATATTCCCGAGCAGAGTATTTATCTACTGACCTAGTGGGAATTCTGGTGTTTCTGACAAAATGCTGTCAACCTCTAGCAGGCAGGTGAAAACATAGAAAGAGAAACATGGAAACAAAAACCAGCCCTGCTTCATGCCTTCATGTTGAAGTAGGATCACACCAGCTGAGGTCACAAGTGGAAAAGGCATTTGAATGCCAGGCACATAAAAGTCCCCCAAAGGCAAACATCATAATTAGCAATGGGTGGAAAGCCAGCATGAGGCGAAGGGGCCAGTTTGATCTTCAGAGTTATCATTCAAGAGTGTGACACTGAGATTACACAATGTCATGCAGGTAATGCAAATGTTAACAAATCACCCATCTTGAAATTTCTTAAACTCCTGCTTTTACAGCTTAAGATCAGACATGGTTTTGATACTTGTAATGTTTTTCTTTGTTAGATTCCCTAATGAATATAACAGTCTTTACTTTAGCAGGAAATCTGGACCAACCATTTGAGGCCTGTTTTCTTTATATCTTGTGACTCACAGGTTTGCTTTCGGACACCTAATAAATCATTCACTAACATGTCAGAATTTGACAATTCCTCCTCCTTATAAACTCACTGCTAAATCAAGGACTACAAAAAAAGTAAGAAATTTACACTATTTCAAATTTTCTGATCTAAAATACCTGCTTGATGGATTTAGAGCTCTTTCTCATCAAGTGTTCTTCAACCTTAGTTTCAAATTTTACCATTATTTGTACTGCAGGTGGCATTGCAATTAAAAATTCCAGAATTTTCTTTCTGTGTGTCATGGGGCTATCAGAGATTTTACCTTATGCCACCCTACAAGTCAGAGAATTGTAGGCAGATTTTTGGACTGGAGGGAAAATTCTAATCATTGTCAACCTTGTTGACTAATTAGTGAAAGGACACCTTGGTTTCATTTGGTTGGAAGGCAAGACAAAGTTGCAGATCATGGACAAATACAAACTCTGTGAGGCCTTTGTTTCCTAAGGATGGCATGGGGGAACCTTAGACCTGATATGTTAAATTCCTTTAAGACATCTAACCCCTGAAGCTACAGTGTTCTTTCAGCTGCTGTGAGTAAGTAAAGTGGATGATCTAGACCCAAGCTTATTAATAATATTTATTTATTTCATGGCTGTGTAAATATGTCATGATCTCACTGAAGACAATGCAATTATTCTCTCTGTTGATGTAATGAAAGCAGTGTGACCCAAAAAGCATGTACGTGTCTTAAAAAGCTTTGGAAATTTAACTCATAAATAAGTTACAGCAAACCAAACTGGCATTCCCTTCCCCAGTTAAAAATTCATGTTTGGCCTTCATGGAATTCCTCCCAGACTAAGGTAAGAGAGGCTGTTCAGCTGATTTCCCCTCTCAATAATGCATTCTGAGGGCCCTACACTCTCAGTCCTCAAGGGAAAAGAGCTGCTTACATGATATATTTACTGGAATCAGGATTGTCTTCTGAAAGATGGGCAAATATAAAAAGTACACTGAATTTCCTTTTAATATTACATCTGATCACGTTGAAGACCATACTGAAGATTGCACAATTTTTCTTTAAAACTATCATTTAATGATGAATTTATTGAATTAAAAATCAATAATTTGATGAATTAAAATCATAAATTAATTAATATATTCATTATGTATACATTAATGAAGATGTACATTAAAAAGCAACAGAGGGAGCAGATTTTTGCCAAAAGAAAAGTGTGTGTGTGTGTGTGTGAAGACTGTGCCTTTCTAAGAATGCTAAGTTTAAAATTTTTTTAAAATATTTTTAACTTATTCCTTAAAATTTTATATTAGCTGGCATTTCTTTCTTACCAAAATAACCAAACCCAAAAACTATTTTATCCTTTTTAAACAAGAGAATTATATGGAAAATTCTATCCCATTGAGATGCTCAAGTTCGGCTGGACTCTGTGAAGAGCAGTCATTGAGGGACTGTGCAGATCCATGCTAGTGAAACAGGGAATTTACTGCAATTTTCACTGATAAAATCATCACATAAGAGTGCCTATGACAGTGATCTGTCGTTACCAATCAATCACACAAAAGCCTCACACCCCAAGGAACAGACATCTATCCTGTGATCAAAGGGACATGAAGGTTTAGAAACTAATGAAAGCAAAGCAGTGTAATAAAAGTGAAATTTGCCACCATTAATGACATAAAAATCACCTGACTGCCACTGGTTTCATTAAATGCAGTTTTAATAGGTTCCAAAAGAGTGGGTGAGGATTGAGTACACGGGATTATGTGGTCTCAGAAAGTCTGGATGCTAGAAGAGCTGCAAGGCAGCAACTCCTAGGTTCCACATGTTAACCGAGGCCCGCAGAGGTGATTGGTCTAGTTTTATTCCTCCTACAATGTCTGGAATTTCATTTCTTGAGGAATGTGAAAGAGGACATGAGAAAAACTTGTATGTGAGTGAAAACTCACCTTCAGAGAACACTGTCAGGTTTCTGTCCCCCGTTTCTCTTGTTTGAATCTTTGCCTTCACAGCAGACGGAGATTTTATCCCTTTGCTCGGAGCAGTTCAACAGGCTACAGAAATGTTGCACCTGCCTGACAAGTGCATCATGATGTGCTTAGTTCCTCCCACGAGATGGAGCAGCGGAGCTTCATCTCTTGGCACTGCACCTCCACCCAAAGAAAAGCCCCTTTCCTGCAGGTGCAGGGGTTGACAGTCACCTTGCATAGGTAGTCCACTGTGACATGTATCTCACACCTAATCAGCTGAACTAAAATTACACACTTTGAATGTTTCCAAACTGCCAAATCTTTTATGTAGGCTAATAAATTTGGACAGGTGCTAAGAATGATACAATCTACCATCAGACTTGTTCTCATGAACAGAAAAACCCCCATGGCTCTGGACACAAAATGAGCATGAAATGCTCTTAAGAAATTGAAAGTGTTGAAATCAGCAATGTCCGTGCCAGAGGAAGGAAGGGAAATGAGACATTAGACTGATTTCTTCTCTACCTCACAGCTTCAGAGTCAGTATTTAGATAAATTTTGATTAAGCTCCAGTTCAGGCCTGATAAAACATCTCTGAACTAGACAGAATGAGACCTCAAACCAGCTTTTGGGAAGCAGAGGAATGCTTGAGGCATAGGGAATGTAAAACCCCTTAAGCATCTTACAATCCAAATCTCTGGTGGGCAGCTTTCTGATGTTCTTGGTACACTGCCTCACTCAGAAGAAAACTGTACTGATGTAACAGTAGCTGTGTACTGATGCCACGAAGAGACCTATCAAAGTGTCTCAACAAATTCAGTTCTTCCTGAGTTAAAGAGCAAAGAGATTCCATCTAAACCTGTTTTCCCCAGACCCAGCTACAAATTCCACATGATATTCCTCTGTTGGATGTCTAAGTGTATTGTGCCAACATTTGTTTTCAGCATCTATGCTGATGTTATTCGCAGAAGTGAATCTCAATCAAGATGCAATCTCAATTAGAAAAACAAAGGAAAAAGGAAAAAATAGGAAGGACAGGCTTACAGAAGAGGAAAGTGTAAGTTAAACCAATTAACTGTCTTAATTAAAGGTTGGATTAAAAAAAGGGTAGGATGATCTATATTTTGGGGTGACATTTCCTATTTCATTATGCCTCCTTGTTATGGTTTGTTTTCTTTTCATATACATACCAAAGTAAATAACTGGTAGTATGACAGGAGGGAGAGTGAATTGCCACCATGTCTCACCTCTGTCAAAAACCAGCTGATGAGTGACATAAATGTATTCTGTTCCAGGTTCTGCATCAACTGTTGGTTAAGATACACAGATACAGACATGAAGTCCATTGTAAGGTACATTCCATGTGAAAATATGACAACAAAACACCAAAGAAGAAAGGCAAAAATAAGAGTTTTATTCCTTGCTAAAGGTATTGATAAGGAGATCAAGTGAAACAGTTCTTGATCTAACAAAAAGAGACCTTCAACTCTTTAGTATCAAAATAATGGATTTAATTTTTTTTTTTTTTAACTAAGAAATCTGGGAAGCCTCTCTCATGGTTAATGAGGAAATTGAGAGCTTATGTAGAAGAAATGATATATCCTAGAATACCTCAAAGAAGAGTCTGTGAGAACTAACATTCTGCAAGCAGAGGTGCTCTCTGGTAAAGTCACTTAAATGGAGAAATTATCACCAGAAGTTGAGAGTTAGGCATATGGTATGTATGAGGAAAGAGACATTGGCAACTACTTAGTCACGAAAGGAGAGCAAATCAGCTTGGTAAGAGGACGAGAAAAAACCATCATGATTTGAATTTGGTATATGATTAAAGTAATTTGGGCATACTTTCAGTCCCTCATATGTATCATTTCCACCCTTGCCGTTTGGTAAGAGTATCATCTATTTTGGCTCTTGTCAGAAAATTATTCTAGTTTCACTTTCCTTTAATCTGGTTGAATTAAGTGTGAATTTAATGGCTGTATAACAATCAAGCATTCATGCCTTGTGCATAGTTGTGAAAACCTCTGAATTTGGGCACTGAGGTTCCAGAAAGTGTGCAGCATCTTCCAGCTCATCCTTCAAATTATCTAAGGAGCAATGGACTGCGTGCTCTTCCCTTTGCATCCTCCTTTGCAGCTGCCTGGGCCAGATGTGGATCTATCCCTACAAAACTCAAGACGAAAGCATCGTTCAGTGACTGATAGTGGTTAGGAAAAATGTCTGGCATGAAATGAGACTTTAGACTGCATAAGTAATTGTTTCTTCCTCCCTCTTGTGTTTGGGAAGTTTTTTGTTTAGCTGGGTTTTTTAGATCTGATTACTGCCATGATATCCAAGGGATGCCTGGGACTGCACTGTGATTTGAAAAAGAAAGTATGCTACCAAAAAAATTGTGATTATTTCAAGTTTGTCCTGATTTGGTGTGTTTTCACCATCTATTAGGCACTATTTTGTAAAAGCACCACAGTAATTGAGCAGTGCTTTTGCCTAACAGAAATTAAAGTCACTGTGCAGGAGTGTAATTTTAATGTATGTCCTGGGAGCGAAAGCCCACCAAAAAAGCTACAGTTAATTTAGCAGAGCTCATAATATACACTCATTTCTTAGCCATGGGGACTTGACTTTAAACTGTCTGAAGGTCAAGCATACAGAGACTGCTACAGAATCCTTCAAAAACGTAAGCCACATCACACATCTGCCACTCCTCGCTTAGAACAATTCAGCACAGTTAGAAGCCTCCCTCTAAAAAGAAGCTGAAGATAAAGTAAACACAGCAAATGAATTACCCTTCTCCCTCTGGAGAGGTCACGTTCGAGGTTCACTGCTGATGCAAGATGGTGAAGCTTGCACCAGTGCCCACCTGCCAGGGATTAAACAGAGAGCTACAGTCTCCAGTGCAATCAATGCCTAGTCTTTAATGGGCTCTAAATTCGGCGCCGGAAGCTCTGACAAGCCCATAATCCATTCATTAATGTGTGTTAATATGTGCCCTGTGGAGCTGTCCTAACTTAAAAACAAAAGGCAAGGCATTCACATGTGTTATTTGGAATAGGATGGAACAGGGAACCCTTAGCGCCATGGAGAGAGGAACGATTGCAAAAAGGGTTTTATTGCACGTCTCCCAGCAGGATGTTTAGAAAATAAAGATCCAACACATGCTGCAGCAATAAAGCAATTCCTCTTTTGCCAGATTCAGACAGTGCTATGCAGTTGTTCCCTTGACTTATTTCAAATGAGTAAACATGTTTTCTTGTGTGCATCAAGCAGGTGTGCACAGGTTCAAAGCTCTGATCCTTTATATGTCTGGTTCAGGGAGAGCCAAGACATGAAGAAGGTCAACAGTCAGAAAGTGAAGTGCTAAGACCTTACCCCTGTCTTCTTTCAGCCTTATGAGTCATGAAAAGTGACCTAGCTCTGTCCAAATTTTGCAGGTGTTTCTTTCCATAAAAACATTGAAGACACCTAAAAAGCCTTCCTCAATATGTACGGTCCCTACTTATTGCTGGCAGCTTAGACCATGGATCAGAGACACAGCTGAATGCTAATTAAAAGCATCAAAAGTTTGAGGACCTTGAAAGAACCAGCATAGGTGTAGACATACGGGCAAATAAAATTGAGTAAAATAACAACTAAACACCAGGAACCAGCTCAAATTCATCTCAGTTGTCTCTAGAGCTGGGAAATTTATACATTAATTACTATGCTCTAACACTGTTGTTATGGTTTGATTATGGTTTAATTACACTCTACATTTATTTGCATCAAAAAGTAAAATATAGCATATGCTTTTAATCAGTTTTAATTAAATTATAAACAATTCACATAAATAGAAACACTCTTGCTCTTTGTCCATATCATGTGGACAGCTTTCCTTACATTATTTAAAGAAAGTCTGCCGAACTTGTTAACATTCATTTCACTAGAGATTATGAAAGAGGAAGTTCAGCAGGGACTTCTACTGTGCAATAAAGAATTTTAGAACATTTGGAATGCTTATATCATCTTTTTCCAGTTTTGAATACCATCTTCCAAAATAAAACATCACTTGTCATGGCATTTTCTCTACACTTTAATAAAATTAATCACCAAACAATACTGAGACAAATAGATTAATAGATTATGAAATTCTTTTTATGGAAAACAAAAGGAAAGGAATGGAGCCAACTGAAAATGTCATTTTCTTTCAGCTTCTTATCTAATAACCAATCTTTAATTTATTCCAGGCTTTGGCATCCTACTTTGTAAGGATGACACTTAACCACTGTCTACAGCATTGCATGAAAAAAAACCACTTCTGAAAGCCTAAAAAGTCATGCTGATGGTGATCCATAGTATTTAGGGGCTGTTTTGGTCAGAGGCCACAATGGTTTCATATCTATTTTCTCTCTGACTGGTCCGGTTGCAACAATTTCTCGGGAACAAAAATACCATCAAAGTGAAAGAAAATATTGGCTGTGATTCTGCAGAAGATGTAAACTAGGAATTAGCACATAATACATTTCTAGGAGGCAATTCAGGAAATAACCAAGTGGAAGTGTATTTTGCCTCTCTCTCAACGCTGACTCTAAAGGGAACTTAGAACAATTGGTATCCTATGCTAAGTTTTCATATATATTCCCAACTTTGTGCAGAATGCCTTTTGGAGGACACACCTTGGAGGTGCTTCTGCAATTACAGAGAGGAATCTGTTTTATTTTCACTGTGTTCCCCTGAACACTTGGTACTAATGAGCAATAAATACATAATTTACTTTTTCCACCTAAAGCAAATAGTAGATTATTATAGTGCTTCATTTTGCATTGTAGCCCTAAATTAAACCCTAATAAATTCAATCCTTGCTTTCCTTCCTCTCTTTTTGATGCCTCTGTATCAAATTAACTGGAAAGAGTAGCTGTGGTGTAGACATCTTTCCCTCACCTACTGTTGTGAAGACAGATGCAAAGGCACCATTCATATTCCTTGCAATATTGTGCTTTTTGACTGGTTCTCTGTAATCTGAAGGACCAGAAGATCCACTGGCTGCCTCTGCAATACTTCTGATCTGTCAGGATAAATTTTTTCTTTGTCTTTATGTCTTCAGTTTTTTGTCCTTAACCTTCTTTTATATCTTTCAAACCTTACATTCCTTTATGCTAGTGCTACTTGCCATGTCTTTCTTGGATTTAAAGTGGGATATGTGACATGTCATTCTTGAACACTTAATTTATCTATTTTATCCCTTTATGTTGCCTTTCAATGCACACAAATACATTTGTTTTGAGAAATATAAGACCTCATATTCCCTGACTAAATTCCACAATGATTATTTGGATATTAATTTTCTGAATTTCTCCTTAAATTACTATTTACAAATACCTTCTTTTTGAATGTTGGTATCATAAACCTGACTCATCATTTCATGCCACTACAGCACAAATCAAATACTTGTTATTTTGAACAAACCAAACCAGCTTACAGTATATGTTGAACAAAACTCTGCATCTTGTGCCAAATTTAAGTCCAGGTTAGTTTTCTCCTTTACATTCAGAGTCCTATGATCAATCAAAACCATAGTCTATCATTCTACTTATGTTCTGTTCTTACTTTGTAATTAATCAAAACATGCCTCATGCTCATGAAGAATAAATTTGGAATATAAAGAAGATTCAACTTCAGACAAATCATGATGTGTAAGAATCTAATCTTTACCTCTCCTGCTACCAAAAAGTACAAGTGAGATAATGTCTAGTGCAGGTATGAGCCAAGTGATTTAAGGCTTTGATGACCAAGTCAATACCTGAAATGAAGCCCTTCTGGGAGCACCCAGGTGAAGTGTTACAGATGGATACTCTAGATGTTCTATTGTTTCCACAGTTTTGACCCACTAAAACAAATGACTGAAATTGAAAGCAACCTGCAACCTTGTTTTTCAAAAAGAACACGTTTACAAGACTATTTTAAGGGTAAGGTGAAAATTTTGATAATAAATCAAGTGTTAACATATTTGAAGAATCCACACAGTGATCTAAAACACCTCTCTTCCATTTTTAAGAATAACATTTACACCTGAGTCCCCTTGTGGACCTGTATCATCTGTACCACCACTGCTGGGGGACTGTGGAGGGTCTCTTTGCCCAGGGCACAAATGGATGCACAGTGACACAATGTAAGTAATGACATTTAATTACTCTGCAGTCTGTATTTACATCTGCCTAAAGTGTGTACAAAAACCTTTCCAACCTAACTCAGTAACTATTTTGCTCTGTCTGCAATGCACAGAAATGTTGTGTCTAATGACAGATCCATAATTATTAAGGTTTACTGGAAAAATTTCTAGTTTAATTTACCAAGTATGGTGTTAGTTAAAATTAATCAATTTAATCCTGCCCAAGTATTTCTCACCAAAACTACGCTCTAATGCAAATATTTCTCAGAATAAACTGTCTTGGTAATAAGGCTGTGCTTCTGTGTCTGGGAGGATATATTTGGTGCTATAAATATTTTTATATAAACGTGATTTATTTCCTTGACATTCTTTGAAGCTGTTTTCCTTCTCTGAGTATCAATGCATCAAGGGAAAAAAGTGGTTGAATGAGAACACAAACTATTAAAGGATGGCCTTTATTAATACTAGTCCTAGAATTATTTTAATCTGCTCTGAGCACCATGCCATAAAAAGTCAATCAAATAAAAAAACTCAGCCAGCTCTTAGACATGAAAAACATTGTATTTTCTTTTGAGGCATAGTTTCCAGAAAGTCTAAGTTTACAATGGAAGATGGCACAAAAATAGAGACTGTTATAAAAATAATAAAAAAAAAAATAATGATAATAATAATAAAAGAATCCCTTCTCCTCACAAGGAAAATATATGTTAAATTGCATTACTTATCTATCAACAAGAAATAATTCTTTCCTGGGGGAAGGAACAGATTCAAGAATTCTGTGGAAAGGAATGGGATATTTTGCTGAAATCTGAATAATTACTTTTGTGAGGCACATCAACTACTTAAAATTATTCAATTTGTTTGTGCTATAATCTGAAATCTGTCATTAATTGAGCAGGTGAACAGAGAAGGAAAATTCCTTTGGTGCTCCATATTCACTTTCCATTTCTGTTCTAGTGAATTCACCTTAACCATTTAGAGGAAAGTTGGTCTCACAGCCTAGGTAATTTTCCAATATGGATGCCAATTAGTGCTAATTGTGAAAGTTATTTTTAATGATACAGACATCTGTCCATTAAGAAATAGAATAAGACCACCAAAACACTGTACTGCTCAGTGTACACATGGGAACAATTTTCAGTCACTAATGACTGAACTGGAGTAGTGACTGAAGGTGAAAAGCTACATTTTCATGCTACTAATTTAAATTGTTTATTTCTTTGTCTATATGGATATCTATGAACAGTTCATCAGAACATATAAATTTGAAGATTTCCAAGTAAAAACGTGTTCAACTATTTACCTTGAGCATCTGAATACCGTACTTGAGTATCTATTTTGCATAAATCCTATTTTAAAGAAGAGGAACTCAAATATGGGGCAAATAAATAATTTGCTCAAAGTCTGTGGGAGAGCCATTGATACAATTTTTTAATTGAATACCAATCTCCAAAATGTCCATCCTTGCTTGTAGGATTATTTTCCTAGTTTAGAGAAACTAATTAAAACTGGTTAAAAATGCATGAGGGTATTTTCCAACCAAGAAAAGAATACTATCCAAGAATGTGCCACTGTCGATGACAAAGGTTTGATAAAGTGAATACGCTTAACTCTATATTCTATATTGTTAAACATTGATATCACAAAAAGTGTGTCTAAAATTTACAGATATAAAAAGATAAAAGTTTTAACAATGTAAGAAAAATGTCACAGTTAAAATGAAATGTTACTTTGATTTCAGTCAAATTGTTTTATTTCATGGTAATTTAAGAACTTTTGCTCCAATTCACAATCTGTTTGTTTTTCCAGAACTGAAAACTTAGGCTGAAATCCTAGCAGCTCACCTAGTAAGGTAAAGGGACTCTTTTGTTGATGAAAATACATTAAAGTAACAATTTTGAAAATAAAAAAGACAAAATGTGAGTCAATGTGTTTAACTCAATATTCAATTTTACTGAAACTAATAGAAATGAAATGTACAAACAAGTTTAAAATCTATATGGAGACTCAGTGGGTTATTTCGGCCACCATCATATTCCTCACTGATTTTCTCTGCTGTGCATCACCACTCCTGCCAAATTTGGAGTGGCTGAAACAAACTGAAAGGAGGTGAGCTGCAAAGCAGGAAGCCACACTTTTCAGCATCACTAGCATTTCCTTGTGAATTAATGTTTAAGCACCCTTTCGTCCTCCCACCCCACTATTTTCCCTTTGGGACTACCATTTCTCAGCCTGTGACAAGACTGAAGAGTGGAATTAATGCAGGAAGGAGGAAAAACGAAGTGGTTCCCAATTCAGCATGCTGAGCAACGGTGTCACCAGGTGGACCTATCTTCAAAATCCCATCTAGAGATGATGTCCTGCATGTCCTCCCCACAAACTTTGCTGTGATCAGAATCATGGAATCATAGAATATCCTGAGCTGGAAGGGACTCACAAGAATTGCTGTATTCAGCTCCAAATCTGAATGCAGATATATCTTGTAGAACTAATGGTAGGATTTACAAAAAAAAAAAATAAAAAAAATAAATAAAAAAAAAAATCAGTAAATTCATTTTGGGAACATCTGCTGACAAGCTGTGAAATTTCAAAATTATTTTTACCACTGCTGAGTTTTAATTTTGCTAAGGTAATCTAAGACCCTCAAAAAATCTATTAACTGGGAGACTGAATGAAGGATCTGGATTAGGTGAGATGGATTGTGTCCTGCAGATACTTCTTTCCAGACTATGTAAAGAATCTAATTAAGTGTCTTACACAGTATTTTGTCTGCAAAGACCTAATGTGATAAGCCCTGCATTAGGTGATATGCTCAAGAGTACATAGGAAGTTTTTAATAAGACTGGGAATATTTTTCAGATTTTGAGTCAAAAGCCAAATTATAAAATTGGGCTGACCTCTGCCGGCTGCTTTCCTTCCATCAGTGTCCAGGGCTGCTGCATTGCACATTCCTACATGATTCAGAGAGCAATGGATTCCTAAAGCACAGTGAAGCCAACAATGCTGCAATACCTTAACTCTGATAAATCAGCAAAGATGTTAGATTGACGAATTTAGATAAAAAGGTTTCCTGTATCTTGAGGATAAACCATGACCAACTGGGAGAAAGGACTTGATTGCCATTTAAAACTTATTATACACCTTTATATTATGGCCCTATAAGAAGAGAGCATTCTGTCTTTAATACAGCAAGCAGATAAAATTGCCTCAACAGGATTACAGGTATATTATGAGATTTATGTGTTACTCATTGCTGGATTATGTTTCAGAGAGCTTGAAACATAAAAACAAGAAAGACAATTTCTTGAAGGCCAGCATTTAATTATAGACTTATCCAATAATCCATTATTGAACTGGCTCATCAAATAGGCTCTGTCCAAAGGATTATACCTAACTGTGCAATTTTTCATTGGATTTAGTTTTAAAGGCTGGCCAAAGGTTTTGGAAATGAAAGCAGGAGACTGTCAACAAAATGCTCAGATGTTACCTTCAAAGTCTTTAGTAGAACATAAATCTCAGTCAGTTGGTTTGCTGGTTATCCTTTGTGATATTCTTTATTTGCTGAGTGTTACAACAAGAATTTCAGGCATTTTAACAGAATCTTCAAAAGAAATTTAACAACCCTATCTAAACCTCTTCAGAAAGGCCAGAAATATTTATTTTATTACTTTCAGGTAGCTCAATATCTATAACTCATGTCTCTTGAAAATAGAGGAAAACAATACTGAAGCTTGATTATTCTTACAACCTGCCTGACATGAAAAGAGAGCAAACCTTAGAAAATTTACAGGTCAAACTTACTGTTAATAAATGGGAACTAATGAAAATAATAAACAACTCCTTTGTGACATATAGTACAGTAGCATGTCAAAAACCCAAGAGTGGACAGAGAATCGATGAGAAATACACCACTAACTTAGCCACTTCAACTTCTTTATTAAAAAAATTCCCCAGTTTAGCCCAAAGGTAAATAACAGAACTCCAGTTGTTGGGTAGTAGACAATTAAGCAAAAATCTGCCACTGTATATATCAAACCAAATCTGTGTGAATATTTGAAAAACTTCAATCTAAATAAAATATTTCTAAGAACATTGAAAACTCACTCTCCTTTGACATATTTCCAGAACAATTATCCAGTGTTTTCCAGAAAATATAAATGTACATGTTTGTCTTCTATTTAAGAGAAAGTAAGAGGGCTGCATGAATATCTGGAATATTCTGTCTTCTTTCGCAGCTGGGAGAAAAGTGCAGAACAATGCATCATCACTAACTTGTCATTCTAACCCAATCTGAAGAGAGGTGTAGTAGAAATGTGCCTTGAATGTGTCTCTCAGAGGTAACATCTCTCAGATGCACTCTTGGGTCAGGTATGTACTGACATAGCAACCCTCCCACAGGTCTGTTCAACTCATAACTTAAAGCCAGGGCTCCTAAATGTGAGTATTCAATGTGCTTGAATGACTGAACTGGAAATTTTATTGAAACCTAATGGTGCTTCCTACCATGACAGATAAAATTACAGTTTGCCAAGGGGATGACACAGAACAAAGGAAAGCTCAAATAATGTGGCTCTTCTGTCAGAAACTCTGGTTTTAACCTCAAGATAAGTTTGCCATTGCCACAAAAGGATGAGCACATGTGAATAGATTGATAGCATCAGCAGAATAATATGCAAACACTTCAGTCCTTCTGGGATCTTGAGTAATAAAAGCAAGAGTTTCATGCCCTGAACTTTTTTATCATTAGGGAATGGTCTGTTTGCACTTGTACATTGTATGCACTAGTTTATTTAGCCTAAGTTTGTTTGTTTTTTCCTCTATTCCTGAGAGTTTGCATCTGTAAGAATAGATGAGATTACAGTTCTCTGTTACACTAGGGAATTTCATTTGGTTTATCTTGCTGGGAAAATAATAAAGCCTCCTCTTGAGCACAGTAAAGATCTATTATAATATTCAATGATAAAACATTCTTCCATGTGTTGTTACCCATTTTTCCTTTTGGAAAGTTATATTCTACTGTCTAAAATCACCCTACAAAGTTCACAAGTGAAAGGATTACTCATTCTCTAAACTTTTACTCTCTGCTATTGTGAAATTCCATTCTGAATACTGAATACTGTTTATAGAAACTCTCTGGTGCTACAAAGTTCACTAAGAGCTTTTAAATTATTTGATCCTGAGATGTAACCTAAGGACACAGACATTTTCTATACAGTTTGTATTGAGTTCCAAAGACCTTAAACAAATTCACAGTCATAATTTGAAATTGCAATCAAACCTGAAGAATGCTCAAGTCCTAATTTGGATTAATGTTACGAAGTGTGTTGAAAGTGCTCTGACAGAAGCTTGTTTTGAGGTATATCTATTTCAAAAAATAGATTTTGGGTTGATAGCTTTCAAAAAATTCCCTAGAGCACAAACACAATAACACATTTATTTTGACCCAGGCATAAATAAAAAATTAATTGTGTTCAAATGCACCATTAAATACAGCCTCTTTCCCATGCCTAACTACAGAGATACGTTTTTTGGGGTTTTTTTGCTTGTTTCAGCAAAAGTAATGATATGGAGTGGTCCCTACTCTTTTTCCTGTACCTTTGTTTTGCTGAAGGCAACACTGTTGGCTAAGGATGTGAAATGGTTGCATGTGACAGGCTGAATGTCAGTGTCAGAGCATGGAGCCTGACCTGGACTTGCAAAGGGAGGCTCATTACAAGCGCACTTAAACAGCCTTTCAATCTCTGGTATCACTTCACTCAATTCGTAGTTCAAACCAGAATAAGCAAATACCCCTCCAACAGCCTCCCTTGAGTCGCTCTGCAGGGCTGAAGTGTTAAACTGTGCAGCTCTGTTTTGAGTTTGTTCAGTATTTGTTTAACCTGCAATGCCAGAAACACTATAAATCCCTCATTCGATTTCGCATGTCCCTTTTCATTTACTAAACCTTCTAAAGGTCAGAGCAGGCATACTCCTCCCTGAATGGCTTGCCCTTTCTTACACTGCACATCCAGGGTGGGAGATGAGATGAGATGTGGGAACAGAAAAAGCCATCAGGAAATACAGATTAGAGGAATAGCCAAGACTAACACACCTGCTAAAATATGTGTTCCGGTTATTTTTTCAGTAGCACACCCACTGAAAATACCAAAAACATGTTTGTCATCATCCTTTCGATCTAGGTGTTACAATAGCACTGCATCACAGGAAATCATAGTTAGGACAATTAAACCCAAACTGGCAGGAAATTAGTTAAGCATGATATCTAAAAGATTATTATCTGCAATAGTCTGGTTTCAGTAGGTGGATGAAGAAGTGAGGCTATCAGTTTTCTGGGAAACTGTATTTACTTTGTGAGTAACAAAGCTCAGCATGGGAACCTCCATTTGGGAAGGATGGTTCTAAACCCTCTGAATCCACATCAGACACCAAATACCAGCCCTTCATGGGACCAGGAATCCCACTGGAAGCTTCTATGATGATATTTTTATCTCAGATGAATAAATATTGGGTGTAAATGTTAAATAATACCTGTGGTTTAAAATCCCTAAAACAAAACTAGGCAATATTTGCTGCAGGACCTTCTGCAAGGTTCAAGTCCTAGGACCCTTGTAAAAACAACTGTAAAACCTCACTTATTTTCTCTGATAGCTATTGGCTACAAAGCTTATATCTATTAGAGTAGAATATAATGGAAATATCTACTGTAAGTGAAAAATTATCTCATTTTTAGACTTTAAAATGTTTTTTTAAAGTATTTATTGGATCAGGAAAAAAATTACCAAGCAAACCTTCCAGATACAAAGTCTTCCCAGGACAAAATAAACCCACCATTATTTACCAATGGGAGTTATACAATCTTTTGTAAGTATGTTTTACATTAGAGTAACTAAGCGGAGAATCAGTGCCTTGGATTCTGATATAAACAGTGCTTTAAAGTGAACACTACTAGGAAATTAGAAGTCAACAGAAGGATTTGCTTTGAAGCTGTTTGTTCTTAGAACAATTTTCAGAGACAGACAGAAGCCTCATACATAGCAATGGATGAATAATAAAGTAACGTTTTGTTAAACATTACCTTGCCATAGTATTTAGAGATTTGTTCCAGATTATTTTGCAATAAATCTAGGAATTCCAATTTGGAAACAAAAGTAATCTTCAGTTGAGATGAAGTATATATGCTCATTTCCAAAACTAGATTTCTGGAGCTCTTCCTTAGTTAGGACTATCTCATTTTTCACAAGATGTTATTAATACAAAAGTGTTTACTGAGCTAGATATTAGTGTCTTTGTTTCAAAATAATGGATTTCTTAGACATTTTGCTCTGTATGCTCTGTACTTTCTGATGACACACTTTTTATAAACCAGAATCTTTTCTTTCAAGGATAAGATTTCTGTCACCAGAATCAACTCAAGTGAAAGAGGAATTAAAAAAAAAAAATCACAGAAATTCTTTGCTTGGTGTGGCTACTGTAGGAGAATAAAGAAATAAAGAATGGAATAAAATATTTCAATCCCAAAGATTCTTATAGGCTACTTTAGACCACAGTACTTGCAGAGCTTCATGGTAACTCAGTTATCTCTGCCATTTCATATCTGCTTTTTAAACAGAATAGGAGGAAGCCACTTCTATCCTGGGCTGCATCACAAGAAGAATAAGAGGTCAAAGGGAGGTGACTCTGCCACTCTACTCAACTCTGGTGAGACCCCTGGAGTTCTGTGTCTCGTTCTGGTGTCCTCAGCACAGGAAGGATGTTAACCTGTTGGAACAAGTCCAGAGGAGGCCAACAAGTGGATCATAGGGCTGGAGTACCTCTCTTATGAGGAAAGGCTGAGAGAATTTGTATTTTTCAGCTGGGAGAAGATAAGATTCCAGAGAGACCCTATTACAAGAAAGATGGGGACAGACTTTTAGCAGGGCTTGTTGTGATAGGACAAGGAGTGATGATTTTAAACTAAAGAAGGGTTGATTCAGCTAAGATAAAGAAAGATTTTTTTTTTTTTTACAATGAGGTGGTGAAACACTGGAATTGGTTTTCCAGAGAGGTGGTGGATGCCCCATCACTGGCAGCATTCAAGGTCAGGCTGGACTGGGATCTGGGAAGCCTGGTCTAGTGGAAGGTGGCCCTGCTTATTGCAGGGGGGTTGGGCTAGATGAACTTCAAAGGTCCCTTCCAATCCAGACTACTGTGTGATTCTACAAGGAGTGGAGCACCTGAATTATCGTTTATAAACTGAAACAAAAAGGTCTTTTTTGGCTTTTCTGGCTGGTTTTAGTGTCCCTTTCACCATTTATACACCAGGTTTTCATCAAAGGAAAAGTTACCCTTAGTTCTTCTGTGATGTTAGACAAGTATCTTTTCACTTCTCAGTCTCAATTTCTCATATGCAAAATGATGGCTAATAGATTTGCCTTTTATATCTATTTAAATTTAGTTTCTGGGACAGAGAATCCACATTTTTGTAAGTATGAAGACTGAAAGGACTCCAACTTGAAAATGTTCCCATAAGAGAAATAAAAAGTAGCAGCCTCTAAATGAATGATATTTTAAGATACATTACTTTTTAATGAAATAAATATCTAATTATGTGGGTATTCAGCATCCTCTTTTGCCTACTATAGTTTATCAAAATACATAGAATGCAAAATAAAATTGAAATAAAGGTCACATTAAGAATTAAAGGTAAAACACCAAAATGTGCTCCTTCAGTATTCAGGCAAATATATTTGAAAAAAAACTAAAGTAGTACTGCAGTGCATACATAGGTGCATACAAAAACACTGTGCAGTTGTACAATGAAACAATAAAACAACATAGAACTTTAGAAGAAAAACTACATTTTATTCTCCAAAATAGTTCACAGACCTCTTTTTCCTGTTATTTTATGCATCTAAATCTTATTTATACTCCTCCAGTACCATCTGTAGCTTTGGAACTGTGCAGGGCAATTGTGAGACAGCTTTGACACCTGCTTGAGCCTAAAAAGTTTCCTGCTCATTCATCCCTATTAAATAAAGAATGATTCCTTGGACTTCTGAAGAGAAGCCTGTCCCTCAGCAAATTTCTGCTTTACCAACTTGTTTAAACATGCATCCTGAAAATCTGGCAAGAGTACATCACTTGTTAAAATGCCTGCACAAGTGATCAGCAAAGGAAGAGATTTAGGTATGCATATAAGTGGCTGTTAGGCTGCAGAGATTTCCCCAGACTTTGTTTCAGAAATTCCTTTGGTGTCATCAGAAGTTGAATTTACTCCCAGAAACTCCCAGGGATGCCCTGTTGTTTTCTATCCCGAATGAATGACTCACAGGAATCTGTTCAGTGTATCTCTACCCAGACACAACCTCATGTATCAGGGCAGAAGGGGGCAAGGGTAAGAGAAGTAGGGGTGTGGAGGGTTGAAATTTTCAATTATTCCAGTAATCTGATATAAAACTGTGTAATAAAACCTGGCACTGGTTGACAAAAATGACTAAAGCATAGAACTAATCTTGGAATCATTCTAATAATTTCTATTTTGTCTGGCTCTGGAAAGCCCCAAAGTCAAAATTAACCTGAAGGAAATCTAAGCAGACCCCCAAAATCTGTTCCACCTCTCAGGGAATGAGACACTTCCTTACCACTGCTTTGATGGTAATGACCCTCCTATGTGAGGCAAAATACTTTGGTGCTGTAATTGCAATTATAATTTTGATCTAGGAAAGAGAGTCAGAAGCTGAAGGGTGAGACCCTTTCCATCCCCTCAAGAAAAAAGAAAAAGAACAGAGCAGATCAAGGGAAACCTGGATACTGTGAATATGTTGTCAAAAAAACCTGCTCTGCTGGAGTGACTGTAATATGGAAAGCCTAAGGAGACTGCTACAGTGCAAATGAGTCCTCAGCTCTGCTTAAATTGAAGCTGGAGTTACTGTTTACTTTGGAAATATCCCTGGAACAGAAAGGGATAGTAAAGGCAAAAAGCCATTGTAGTCTTTGCACTTCCAGACCCGGAAACTCTGTTTCATTTAGCATTACAGCTTAAAATCTCACCCAGGCATGTTGGACTGAGGGAATATAGGGAGAAGAGAAGCTAGAAAAGGAATTCAAACATACAATTGGACAAACAGTGACTGATGAGGTGGATGAATCTAAAGGCAAAAGAGTATTCGATAATGCAGTTTTAAAGCTGAAAAACTTTGCAAGGCCTCTAGTCAACTCTTTAACCCTCAAAATAAAAAAATAAATAAAACTCCTAAAAACTGCCATAAATAAGATTTCAGGGGGAAAAAAGCACATAAATGCTGTATAGTGGGTTTGGTTTTAATGCTCTCAACTAAAGTAGTCATGAAAACAGATTTACATATGTTTAGTAATTAATGCCATAAAGTATTCACACCCAGACAATGGTGGGAGTGTAATTATGTCTCTCCCACTCTGTCTGTGTAACTATTTTTACCATATGACCTTTTTTCATATTTTTTTTCTCAACAATCAAAAGTTTTGCTTTTCATAGTTCCAGTTACAACTTATGACGCCAAGATTTTCCAATAGTTGAAATAATTATCCAGTACTCTGTTCTAATAAATTTAATTCTTTTTGTTGAGAGTTCTGTACATATGAAGCAAATTATATGAGCTGTTGCCTTCTGTTTCTATACTGGTTGATAAAGATGATTGAAGTAGATCCTCATTTCAGTTTAATTCCGTTTTCTACCCCATGCTGTCCATAGTATTGGGTGGTTTATTTAAAATATCATTCTTAGTAAATAGAATTCTCTCAGAATACCAGATTAGAGAGGGCTATATATAGGAAGAAACACACAAAAATTTAACACAAGACTTCCTATGTGAAAATCAGATTGAAATTTTTTTAATATTTGACATGTATGTTTAGTACAGCCCATATTGGACCTAGAATATTTTACAAAAATGAACATGCTTCTAAGAAATGTAATTATTGCATTTCTATCACATTGTATTGCTATATATTAATTTAGTGTAAAATATCTTATTGGAATGCAGCATTCGTCAATTCAGAGTTGTGGTCTTATAGATCGTCTTTAGGGACGTGTTTTCTACTAGTGTCTAATCCCATTCCTCCTCACTGGAAGGAGCTGCTCCAACATAGGTTTTTGTCAGCTGCAACAGACGTTATTAAACCCCTTTTCTTTGACTAAAGGGTTTTATTACAATTCTGACTGGATTTAGCTGAGATGGAAAGTAATCAAGCTACTGTAGTAAATTCAAAACTGTGCCTAGCATGGAAGTATTAATATCCACTGTAGCACGCAGAAACTCTTTTTCTTTATCCTTTAATTCATCCAATTCTTTTTTGGCTTGCACTGGTGAGAGTTTTCCTGGCTCTTTATGGATCATTTAAGAGGAAATGTTGAATTCTACTGGAGTCTGGAGCCAGAGTATTTTGGCTCTCTGCTCTTGAGCTGTAGGAAGGGAGATTCATTGCCACAGCCTTAGCGTGAGCCCATCTCTTTGGCGTCAAACACCTTCCGTGTGTTACTGCAGGCTGTGCTGCCACCCGCACTCCTCTGAGCCTGGCGGGTGCCCCTCTACTGTGGCAACACTGCTGAGATTAATTGATTTGAAAATACAGTCTGTCTACAAAAATCAGGAGACCACTATTCCTAACATAAGCTCTGAACTGCCAACTCATTTTGCATTTCAAGCTTAGTAGGACTGTTCTGTGCTCTGTGGCAGCAGCAGAATTAAACATAAAGAGTTGACTACTGCATTGCATCCATGATTGCCACTGCAGTGCTGCTGTAGAAATAGATTATGAACACAGAAATAATGTACATTTCAAAGGAATCTCACTAAAAATCTGGGATAAAATGTGCTTAGATAATTTTGAAGGGATAATGGTTAATCAATTTCGTTGGACATATTGTTGTCTACCACATGTTTTTCAATACCTCCCAGAATAATCTTGTCCATGATTTTACTGGGCACTCAGTGAGACTGACAGGGGTCCTTGTTCTTGCCCTTCTTGAAAATTGCACAACGTAAGCCAGCTTCCACTCAACATAACTCGCAGCATTTCTTTCTACCTATTTTTCTTTTGTCATCTTTCCACATACATTTGATTTTCCCTGAGGCCTTAAACATTTGGCAAGATTCATAAAAACTTAAATGAGTCAGAAATAAGTCAGAAGACATTTGCAACTTGTAAAAGCATCCTCTAGATTCAAATTGATGGCATCTTTGTAGTCAATCTGCTAACTGGCTTGTATTCAACAAGAAGCTATTTATTAAGAGAGAATTCCCCACTGTGGATTTTGTTAGCCCAGCAATAACAGGAATGTGCCATTGAGTGTCTAATATTAATTGTCTATCTCTACATATTACACAGTTTTTAAACTGTCCTGTTGCACAGATAGTGAGCAGACTAAACCTTCAGCTGATATAAAGTGGTGTATCTCCCCTGATTTCTCTGAGGATCCTCCTTGAAAATCGTGATGAAAATTCACAGAAACTTCAGTGATTTTAGTGAACTTAATCTGAATTCGTGCCAGCTCAACAGATGACAATATGTTATGGATTTTCTGTCTTTCTCTGGAAACTAAAATTAAGTTCAAAATTAATAACTTACAAATATTTGGAGACAGGAGACTATTTATAATTTCTCTGCAAGGTAAATAGCTTTTTTTTGCCATTTTATGATTGTGGAGGATGATAGATCTCATGAGGAAATAAAGACATAACAAGAGACCTCAAATCAGGATGCCTGCAGCCTTTGCAGTAGGGAAAGAATGAGTATTGACCAGGTGCTCTGAAGTCTGGAATTTCTTTGTGTTTAAGTGCCTAAAAAGTCTTAAATATTTAGAAACATTGTTGGATAGGGTTTCCCAGTTTTTCACATGACAGAAATATAACCTCTTTTTATGGTAGATATATCATTAAAACTTTAAATACATGGAGTTACAATGAGGACAATCAACAGGTTTAGGATGTTTCAACTGACCATATGTCTCTTATCTAGGTGAACTATGTTAAAAGCAGGAGCAGTGACTTATTGTCTGTATTGAGCTGGAATGATCTAGAAAAATCTTAGATTGCAGGGGGGTTTTATCTGTATAATTATCGTAATTTTTTCATTTTTAATTACAGTTAGAGATACCCTTCATTGATGAAATTATCACAATTAATGTAATTTCTACATTATTAACATTACTGCATTTGCCTATCAGTTTTCTTGTCAGCTATTATTGTGAAAAGTAGATTTTTATAGGTAATACCTTTGCAGTGATAATTTAAATTAGGTGATAATATCAACATGTATAAGGTAATAGAGAAATTAAGATCTGCAGAACTCCTTAGAGCAACTGTGTCAAGTCCACATGAAAACCATTAGTTATTTACACCTGAAGAGAAGGAATACTCAAAGATGACTAAATGCAATCTAAAGTAGCTTTATTCACATGCAAAATTGTAACCTTAAATTTAATTTTTCTCCCAAGAATAGTTTTGTTAGGTGTTGAAAAATAAAGTACTGAAAAATCTATGCAAGAAGGGAAATAGAATCATATGCATAGGTCTGATTTCAGCAGATCGGAAGCTTTTGGCTGCATCTGTTTCTTAATCAATAATTTAAATCAGCAGCTGAAACCACTGTTTATCTGAATATTAATAACCCTTTCGTAGCCCTATTTTTTTACATTATTAGTTTTTAACACATTGTTAGGTTAAGAACTGTGTGGAGTCTGCCCATTTTTAATGGATAAACTACTGTGGTGGGTGTTTGTGGAACAGGGAAGGTGATGGTAAATTAGGTGTGCCTTCCTACAGCTCAGAGGTGTGTGGAGATGTAGTCTACCTCCAAGCAAGGAGTTTATTGTTTTCAGGGAATCACAGAACCATTTACATTGGAAAATCCTCTGGAGATCATCTAGTCTAACCCTCCTGCTTATTCCTCAGTGTTTTTATGGAGACACAAATTTTGCATTTAAAAATCTGCTCCAACAGTGCTCATTTCCCAGTAACTGGGAGGTGAGAGGCAGAACTAAACTGGAAGGAAAAACGATGTAACTAACTTGAATCTGAAGCTGGTTTAGAGGGACTAGGGAAAAACAGTGTGCATAAGTTTTCACTGTAGATAGAAGTAACTTTGCAATTTCCTTAACACTCCTCCTTAGAGCTCAATCTGCTTATTTCTAAAGCAAGTTTTTAAACATTGTTTTTTAAATTTACATATAGTTTTTTCCTCTCCAACAATAAAATATTTTATAAGCTAAGTCCATGGACTATATTTATCATCCAATATACGCACACAACATGTTAAATTAAGGCACAACCCTGCACCCAAATTTTACAAACACTGCCCAGCTGATGCACATCCTGTCACATCCAATTGCTTACTCATTTAAAGGAAACTGGAGACCATGAGCTTTGATTCATAATTCCCATTTTGATGCTCAGAAAATCCTCTTTCCTCTCATACAGTGAATATTTTCCTGATTTAAAATGATGATTTCAGAGGTAGGTCACTGTTTTCATGTCCCACTTGCATGAGTTAAAAAGTTCAGCTGGGACACAAATACTCAAAGTCTTTAAGTATCTGAAGCAAGATGTTGAGAACTCTTAAATTACTGCACTATCAAGATAGATGAAATTGTAAACAACACTTGAGCAATCAAAACTCTGATTTCATGCTTCCTTTTAAAGAATAAAAGGTCCCCAGAAAGTATTTCTGCATTCCTGTTCACTCAGTTTTCCCTTGCAATTCAAAAGCAAATATGACTTGTTTGATATAACAAACTGAGGTGGAGGTGAACCAAAAGATCCACTCTTACATGGCAATCATGGAACGCACAGCCATGAATTATGCCGTGAACTTAATCTGATCCTGTGCAAGGAGGGGCCTAAAACACTGCAATGTTAATGTCACAATGCCTCTCCTGCTCCAGTATAGTAGAACTGACATAAAACATCTTGGAACAAACTCCTATTAGACATTAACAATTTGCCATGCAGGTTAGATTCTTGTCAGATAAATGCAGAGTTAAAACATCCCATTTACTTGGTACCTTGTTTCCCAGAAAAGGAAGTCAGGAAAAAGCCACAGAAATCCAATCTGTGAAACATTAGGGGAGTCTGAAGAAATTCCTCTTTCCCCCAAGTGTGTTCTCCTGTTTTATATGTCTGAAAAGGGGATACATACAATTGTGGTGAAAGGGTTGAAGATATCTCAGTGAACGGGATTGGGGAACAAGGATACACAGCACACTCATGTGTAGATTTATAAGTATATGTATACACACACATCCATTTTAAACCTAATGTTTCACATATTTTAGTATTATGAAGCCCATTTCTATTACTATTATGAAGTAGAACTGAGACACCATCATTAATAGCTCCACCCTTTACACATCCCCACAGAAAAAATTTTCTTCACAGTTTTACCCCAATAAAGGTCCCATTTCTGCCTTCATAAGGAAGATTTTATTAATTATCTCCTCTTGTCCCCCATTTCACTTTTGCCCTAAAATCTGCTTTACCTTTTCTCTGCAGATTAAGGTGGCAAAGTATTAACACATGGGCTTAGCATGTCCATAATGTGATAGTAGTTCTTGGTCATGGAAAGGGAAGTGATAATGTTGGTTTATTCTTGCACAGAATACTCAAGAGATGACTGCTTACAATTGTGGTATACAAGCAAGGAGAGGATGGGACGAAATACGTGTCCTTCCAAAAGGAGTAAGGGTGAAGACAGTCCCCTCATTGATTACAAGTGTGTTAATTTGTGAGTAATCTCTTTAAAGTTTTATGATATTGCTTTATGAAATAGAAGCATGTGGATTTCAGGTTTCTGGGACTGTTCTCCAGGATCCCAGACCCCTTTTTTATGCTGAAGTTTCTTATTTCCTTTTATTTTCACTGGGAATTGAGCACTCTGGAAAACTGAGTCTTCTGATTCTTCAAATTATGTTACAAACTACCCGCTACCAAGATGGAGCTTTTTCTATGAGATACCAAAATGAGTCTTTCTCTAGTACAAACCTACTAAAAGAACCTGCGTGTAATCCAAAGAACAAGCTGAAATGTATGATGAAATTTATTTCTTTCAAGTCAGACTGTTTTCTCATATTCTCTTATCCACATTTTGCCCTTCCTTCTTTCTACTCTGGTTTCTTTTCCCCACTTTACCACCTCTTAAATATGTTCTGTTTTCTTACTGCTGGGAGAAGTTAGCATACCATTCTGCCGTTTCCCAGATGCTGATGTTATTTGCCATACAGATGACTTCAGAAGCTATTGAAAGAAACAGAGATACCTACTAGGATGTTGGCCAAACTTTTAAAAAAGTAGGTGGTCACCAAGTTTAAGTTGCCAATTTAAGAAGTTTAAATTAAACAAAACTAATAGATACTTCTGAATTGCATTTAATTTGATTTAACTCATCAGATAAAACTCTTTCATAGTTTGTCTACATTGAACTCTCTAAATTTTAAAAATCCAACCACATATTTTTTGTCAGTGATAAAACAATTATTTAATTAAATGCCCTGACAAATAAACTGCTTCATAGACCATGTAAGTACAAAAATTAAGAGAAATGAGGATTTATTATTCTCTGTGGTGATACAACAGTTGTTCCCCTCATACTCTGAATCTGATTAAAGATTGTTACTGTCTCTAACGTATTGAATTACAACAGATTAAAGATCAGACCTGGTAAGAGAAAATTCAACGTTCACTGAATATTCAAGAATCTTGAATCAATCAATGCAATTGAAGACTTTGTTTCAATATAATCAGGTTTATCATATATACATAAACTGGCAAGACCGGCATATTTAATATCAGCAAACCCACTCAAAGTTCTTATAGAAACAGGCCAAAATTGAAACTGAACTTCCTTGCACTGTTAAATCACAATCCAAATGAAGCCCTGTGTTAGGGTTAGTATACCTTCTTATCCAATCCTTATGTATAACTGTAAATTCTCATTGTTTTTAAGATGAAGGGATTTAACTTTTTATTTCTATTTTATATTTGTTATGCACCAGTTTTGAATTCCATGTCATCCCTCAGTGTCATTCTATTTCACATACCAACAAATACAAATTTGGAACAGCTTTTGTTTCCCTTAACTGTCTAGACCATTGCTGAAGGAAAAGCTGACAAGAACAGTTGAGTTTCCACGTTCTGTGCTAGCTTGAAATAAATTTGGTTTGGAAAATTGAATGTGAGTAACCATGTATGTCAACTAGTCTACAAGTTAGGAGACATTTTGTGAAAAATGTAAACATGGAGCAGTGTTCTTGTATAAACCAGAGATGTTGATGCCAGACCACTTTCTTTCTCCCTGAAACAGAAAAGTGTTATTATGCAGGCAAAAGAAATAAAGTTAATTTACAGAGGTTCTTCTAACACTTCATCCAACTGACTACAAAGCTTCTGTAGCTTTTGTAGAAAATGAATTATTATGAGGGGCTTGATCAGTACACTGGGTAAAAATTGATCCACAACTGAGATATCATTGTGAACTCAATATTAGATCTAATGTGGTACATCAGAAAAACATTCTGGAAGAGATCATGGAGAAACAACTCTTAGAGGACCAATCCTCTCCTAGCTTTTTGTCTTCTGTTTCAGGACAGCTGTCCTTTCTCCAGTGATTTTCCTCTAGTCCAAATTTAGAATCTTAATCTTTGAACAGTTCAAGAACTGAGCACTGTTTCAGTAAGCTCACTTTCAATAAATTTTGAGAGAAAGTTTACAAAGCAGGATATGAAAGGAAGAAAGGTAATAAAATGACTAATAAGAAGAAAGAGTTAATCACTAAGATGTACGCTTATGCCATGGCACAAGATCAAAGGAACTTAACATGCTTGACAAGTTTATCTATCTTGGTAGCATTCTCTCCAAACCAGCAGCAAATGATGGTGAAATATTTCTCTGCATTTCTAAAGAGAGTTCATCCTTTGGTCATTTGCAAACTTATGTTTGCACTTTGCTGTGGAGGCAAGTGCTCTAATTACCACTCTTCTGTAGTTATGCCAGTCTGCACTTTTGTCAGTCCTGTCCATGCACAACATGTTGTGTGTTGGGTGTGACTCCTGTGACTCTGTAATAGCACATATTTTATTTGCAGGCATCAACTCTATATTGCCCTCAAAACTGTCTCATTTGCAGTGGGCTAGGTAGAAAACCAGGATGGAAAACCTCAGGATACCTGCACAGATATTTTATGGCCAGTATGAGTATAGAAAAAGCACACTTTTAGGCCAAAAAAACCGCTTTTGGAATACCCTGAAATCTTTCTGTAAAGCTTCACCAAACTCTATCAGTAACTGGGACAAAAGGAATTTCAGGTAAAAAAAACAAGAGGTAAAATGCTACCACAGAGTTTGTGATAAAGTGAAAAACCAAACCAGAGACAGAAGTGAAAAGAATAAAATTCTGTCTTCCAAACAGCCCAGATTCAGAGACATTCTGGCTTGTAACAATGTATGTTCCTCACAAGTTCTATGAAAATTAAAGTAAATGTATAAACCTGAAAAACTGTGGTCACTGACTGTGATGCACGTCTGTGTACTAATGGATAAGCAAGTAATTCCATTCTGACTACTCCATTATATTTTCATTCTTTTTAGAAAATAAAAAAGAACAACAAACAATATGATCACAAATTTTATTTTTTCTACATAACAGAAGTGGGAGGATAGCATAAGTTAGGTGCTAAGACTACTGATTAATTCATATACCACATTACGCTGCTAACTAGAGTACTCTTATTCTTTTTTTCCTACAGTTCACTCTTCTATGAAATTTATCACAAAACCATCTTTAGAGTTAGGTTTATTACTGAGTTTTATTTCCAACTGTATTTTTTACTATCCTTGTAGCACAAACACAGTTTCAGCACTGTGATCCTTTTACCACTCTTCTGGCAGGCCATATCTATTTTATCCCCTCTGCCCAGACATGCCAGCCGTGCCAGCTGTCTGCAATTTTAATGTGAGCTGTCAGAAATGGGTACCTTGGCCATTAATTATTTTGTGAGGAGTCTCATTGTCGATCCATAAGAAGACCAAGTATTTTTGTGTGTTCAGCATCTCCAGGGAGCACACACAGACCACTTTTCCAGTGCAGCTGGATGTGAGGCAGCTCCAAACACATGCAATTCCAAATCACCTGCTCCACCTCTTTCTCCCATTAAGAATTCTGTATCCACTTGGTGCAGCCTCTGGGATACACAGTAAAAACAGCCCAGGGTTTCATATGGAGCAGGGATAGTCCATATTGACATGGTTTAGATTTTTCTTTCCCTCAGCCTAGAAGGCACGTAGGTCTACAATTAGGTCTGTGTTGTTCCAAGGTGCAGACATGTAATTGGTTTTGAGTGTGGCTTGTTTGAATTAGTAATGACTCTGGGAGGAGAGCTTTGGGTCTGCTGAACAAACAGCTGCAAAAAGCTACTCAACTCCATTACAATCAAGAACATGAACTGTCAGAATGCACTAAAACTCAGTGAGGATACAGAGAACTGTTTGTTCATACAACACACTGGTCTAGGCAGTGAATTCACAGAGAGAGTGAATATAAATGCTTTTTTCCTTGTAGCACCCAAAAAAGTTTTTTCCCAGTAATTGCTATTATTTCCATTGATTTTCTTGCTTGCAGGTGTGCTATATATCAAAATACTAGGAAAACTGGAGTTATGATTACTGTCCATTCCTCTTTTTTTACTAAATGAATTCCTTGACTAGGTTTTCTGAATTTTTATCCTTAATTATAACATTTATTTCTGCTGCTGAAGAAATAGAAATGTTGTATTTCTTGCAATAGTCCTTGGAAGTCCTGTTTAAAAGTCTCCTATTTAGAGTCTCATTAAAATGAACAAAAATAAACTGTAGTCTCTCATTAAAATGAACAAAAATAAACCATAGTCTCTGAGATCTCTAAATGGGGAGTCAGATACCAAGTAACAGGTGAGCAAACAGCCAAAAGGAGGAAGGAAGTGGGAGGACAGCGAGTTATCGGTGCAGGTGTTGCTTCATAAATTGTCACAGACAGCTCCATAATAAGGAGACAGTATCAAGCAAGGACTATCTTCTGGCTTGTGTTTCAGAATAACAATTTAAAAAATGAATAAATCTCTTCTCCAGGATGGTCAATGATAATGTTTGGCTAATGAGCATTTTTTTCCTCCTGACCTATATTACCCCCTTCTCTACTGCACAAGTGAAAACAGTGATTTCCAGGCCATAAATTTAATGGTAGATATTTTCTGCTTCATTTTCTATGGTTAAGTGAGAAATGAATGTTAAATTTTATTTTAAAACTTATGATTTTCATATCTGCTTACATTTAGAATAAAATTAATTTTTAAAAAATTATTGGAATGGGATAGAATGAATCAAAATTATAGTTTCCCGCAAAGTAGCAAAAGGTTGACACCTGAATCACATATATGGGACAGAAAGTCACATCCACATCCTCGTTGGACAAACAGGACACTTTCTAGAGAAGTGGTTTAAATGCTGGACTATAGAAAGAATACATATGATTTTTCCATACTATTGAAGGAATCCTCTTTTGCTTAATTTCATTTTCATTGCTGCCATGTCAGATCTTCCTAATGAAACTATGTCATCAAAAAGTCACAACTCTCTTCTAAACACACTACTACTACTACTACTACTACTACTACTACTACTACTACTACTACTACTACTACTACTACCACTAAACACTTTATTGCTTACTCTCTGGCTTTACTAAG
The DNA here is from genome assembly GCF_000738735.6 of Corvus cornix cornix. Classification (NCBI taxonomy): domain Eukaryota; kingdom Metazoa; phylum Chordata; class Aves; order Passeriformes; family Corvidae; genus Corvus; species Corvus cornix. The sequence continues at coordinate 7,902,794 of NC_047057.1, read as the reverse complement.
TATATATGTTACACACACTAAATTTTTTTATACTCAAAAATTCTCTTATAATATTATTGATCAGTGACTGACTAGCTTATCTTTTATATCTCACTAAAGAGTAGCAGTTATTTCGATACTCTGTTTTTAGAAATGTAAAAGAAAATCTTGAAAGTCTCTAAAGAGATTAGAATGTTGGATAGATAGGATTCAAGAGATTTTACATGCTCTGTTTAACTTTTATTTATAAACTTTATTACAAACCAGTTCAGATGAATTCCAAATGAAAAGCCTGTGAAAATATGACTTAATTTAAAAACTGTTCTTTTCAGGTCAGGAACTTCCCCTAGACATTGTTTTTAAAGGATGACAGTCTCATGATCCATGTTCCTCTTATTTTTTTAATTGCATAGTATGTACTTGATCACTCAGGTCTAAATTTTTAATCTTCCCAATAAGTAAACAGAATAAAATGTTTAGGGGGTCTCTTGTTTGTAAGCAGAAATGTTAACTTTGGCTGTGGTCGCCTCTGTGAGTAAAGAGATATATTTACAGGAACAGCATAGAAAATACAAAAAGAAGTGGTAATTCAATTCTTTTTGAAACATTGGCGTAAAATACACTTTGCAAGTGACTGTGTGAGTATATTCTCATTTTTCCAGTACTATTTGTTCCAGTCCTGTGCCGTAGGTTTACAGTAGTACTAACAAGCTGGTCTGATCAATAGCTTCTGTGCATTTCTGGACAGTGGCATCAATTATTGTGCTGTTCCCCAGTGAAAAACAACTGCTGATATAATGATTTATTAAGCAGCATGGCTACCCTGGAAACAGACAAAAGGCCTTGTTCTTTTCTCATTTTCCCATACATGAAACCAGAAGAATTTCACTGACTTCAAAGGAGCTACTCCTGCTTTACTGAACAATAAGGCAGGTCTGAATCAGGTTTGAGTCCTGTATGCTGACAGGTTAGAGGAAAGTGTATCCATTACACAGTTAGTGTGCAGAGCAGAGCAGATCTGACCACTCACGAGCTCCTCGCAGGGATAAGTTGTTTATTAAAGGAAGGGAGATGTCAAAAACTGAGCAGAATGAGAATATCAGTAATATTTCTTCATTAATCATCTAGAAGGCCAGACACCGTTGTCATCCTTAAAATTCACCACGAACAGCTAAACTGGAATACCCTGGGGGAAACAGTAACTTAATCGGGAGCAATGAGTGCCTATGAGGCAGGTGTTTCCTTAGGCTTCTGTTTTTATATTGTGACAAATGATCTATGCAAATCAAAATTACAAAACTAAAACTGACAGGTGAGAAAGAATTTTTAATTTAAGAGTTAAAAAATCTGTAGGTTTTCCACTCGCTCTAATGCCAAGGCTGGGAATAGGAACTCCCTAAGTCTGGTCCAGCACTTTTTTCACTAAGTAGTACAGTCTCTCTCACAATGCACTTAATTCAGCTCCAAAAAGGGAGGATAAATTACAGTCTTATCTAAAAAGCAGCAACAGAAAGGCAATTAAGATTAGAATTTCAGTTTCCACATTTTAACAGGCTCAAACAATACTGAACTGATCTGAGTTAATGAGGAATATAGTTCACTGGGAAAGGAGGCATGAAATACTTTGAAGTTTCGGACAGACTTATTTTCCCTGCTTTGGTTTCTTAAATAATATTAATGAATGAATGTTAAGTAATTTGATTTCCAAATAAGATACACTTCTAAAACTACACATTGTTGGTAAATTTTTGTATATGTTTTCCTTGTATATAATTAGTAAACTATTGACATTGTCAAAGCTGGAAGGAAGATACAGAAGCCACAATTATGGGACAAAAGCCTTTCAGGGTTTTGCATACAGCTTTTGCCTTTGGATTAAGTATACTCACAGAATGAGATACACTGATAAAAATCTGGCTGCCTAGAGTATGTCTGCATTATGCACGTTTCTGCATGTCATAAGATCTTTTTCTTTAGTGTCCTACTCTTGCATGTTATTTAATTTCATTTACTAATACCTAATATTGCTATAGCTTCAAAATTTGGTTTTTTGTAACTTTCATTTGGATTAAAAGTTTTCCATTTCAACTTTATCTTCATGGATTTTTTTTATAGGTACTTCAATGCTACAGAAAATCAACTACTACAGAATATGTACAAAGTAATTTCAATAATGAAGTGTGGTCATGGCAAAGATTATGTGATCCCTGGCATTTAAAGCACTTTTGTGCTTCAGTGTACAGGTACCCTCCTTACATCCTTTTGCAAAGTTTGAGTTGGTTTGGTTCCTGAAAGGCTTCATTAATTCTTTTTGAAAAAATGCAGAACTATCTAATGCAATCAAACCACTATCAAAAACAGTAATCATGACACAGGTAAAACTGTGAAAAAAACCAGGAACCAATAATTAGTTTTGCACTAAAAATACCCTGAAAAGTAGTTTTATTGAATACTTACAGAGGGAAAACACATCCCACATGACACTGCTATACCAAGTGTGTTCAGGATAGAGGGTTAAAAGCAAGCAGTTGGAAGAGAGATTGTGAAGAATAAAGTCTTCAGTCAAGGCAACTTTTACAGGACCACAGAAAAGCAGGTGGACATTCTAACAGCTTGCTGATGGAGAACTGAATTTTATTACAAAATATCTAGGGACTAAGAAATTGGTCAGTGCACGTGTAGTGAGAATGTCTTTATTAAGAACTAGGGTAAGCTGGGTTAAAAGGAAACGGGTCAGATGAACTGATTTTCCAGAGACTTTATCTAGTGAGGGATAAAATTCTATATGTACATGCTTTATCCAGTGTGTATCTTAATGTTTTAAAACAGCATTTATACCGTATCTGTGTTTGGTCTTTAGGAATCCCATGCTTTGGAATATTGAAACAAAACAGCATTCAATTTTTCTGGAATTGCATTATTTCACTTTAATAAGGAAGAAAAGCAGGCAGAAACAGTCATCTGGGCACAGATTAAATTGCATTTTTATGAATACAGTTGGTACTGACAATCAAATGAAAAGAAGAATGTTTCAGTCCCATATCTGATTAGAGAAAGAAATAAAAATCTATCTAGTGTATGCTATGCAAGCACACACAACCCTTCTCTCTCTGATTTGAAGGATATGTCTACACTCTGGTCTCACACATCCCAAGTACATATGCTGACCCATGACTCATTGGCACACTTCTATTTCTGTCTTCAAAACTAGATGAATAATTATTGTTTGGTTAATCAAGGATAATCTATTAAACTTGGAAAATAGTTATGGCTGTTTATTACTGTTAGTCTAAATTTAAAGTCCCTTATGAAAAGCAGGCCTTCAACATGTTAACCAGGACGCAAACACATCATGGGATTCTGCTTGAAGGAGTGGATAATTTACACAAAGAGGAAAAAAATAGAATCAAAGAGTAAACATCAGTCTGAGAGGACAATTTCTAGTAGTTCTCCACTTTGTCTGATATTATATTATTGGGTCCTAGAAACTGAAGAAAAGATTTCACATGATGCAAATTCAAATGAAATGCAAGTGCAAGCTTCCAGCCAGCTATTTGGTGTGACTCACAGCCGAAGTTATTAACACTGAATGTATGAGAACACAGGTGGAAGTGGGAGCTAAAAGGCCAATGAGCACTCTGAACTTTCCCAGCATATTGCAATTACAAAACCACATGTGTTAAAGACTGTGACTGTGCAAAAACACACAAAAAAAACCACAAAGCAAAATAAACCAGTGCACTTAAATGATTTTTAATTGGTGGTCTGTAAATTCACTGGATTCCAATGACAAATAGGTCAAGAGAGTGTTTCAGGTTTGATTTGAGCACAGAAAACCTTTGCTGACTACTGAAATTAGCAGTGAAAGTATTGAGTAAAAGCTGTTAAACATGAATTTTATAATGACAATATTCCACTGAAATATTGCAGCAAATTGCATTTATTAGCATGTCTCCCTGTAGATTCAGGTCATTACTGGAGAATTCCATATGTTAGTGAAAGAAAAGGTTATAATAACAATGTAAAAATGACAAATATTCAAAGAATGATGATGAAGCAATAAAACCCAACAGTTTTATGCCAGCAGTAGAGATAATGGAAGAAACGTATGTGTTATATCTTAGGTATCTAAAAATTAAATGCTGAAGTGTGTGAGCTAGGGATCCTATGTCCCTTTCACAGTAAGTGGAGATAAAAGACTGACTCCAAAGAGAAGTTCATCCAATCCCAAGATAAATGTGTAGATCAGGCCAGAAGAATCAAATTCTGTCTGTTGTGTATCTCTTCTTTGACTTTAATGGGACTGTAGGAGGATTAACTGAGATTTACACAAGTTTACGCTGTAGAAAGCACTAGATAACACTGTGCTAGAGTTTTATAGCCTGTTTTTGCATTATCTTTACCTACCTATTAAGTCTACTTGCTAAATATATGTGAGAGGTCTCATTCCACTTCTTTAGGAAGTGAGGATTGAGTTGTTCCTCCATTCATTGAGGCAAAGGTCTGCAAGTCATTAGGTCTGAGCATTGATATCTGTGACGGTGAAGCACAGAACATCAATATCATCTTTACCTACTATCACACAGCAGCATAAAGGCCCAAGATCACAGATGAAGTAAAAAATGAAATTGCAAAAGGACCTGAATTTGTCTTGACCACTCACCCATGACCAAACTGCCCAATTAAAACAGAAGAGATTCTTTTGGATAACTGTACCAAAACTGCTCTTTAATGTACATAGGCTTTCTCTTACCAGCAATAAACCAGAGGAAATCACACAAGATTTTAAAATCATTAAGCACTTTAGCATAAATTGTCATGCCCCTGGGCACAGAACACAAGTTGCTGTCTCGCTGGCCTTTTGCAATTTGACATCCTCTGGCAGAAATAATCTCACATGAAATTCCCTTAAAGTATTCTGAAAATCTAAATTGTAACACCATTATAAGCATGAGGTCCTCTTTTTTTAGTGTCACCCATCTATCTTATTTCTTATTTGGTAACACTACTGAAGGTGCATTTTCAACATTAAAATCCAGGAGGTTTTTTCATTTATGTCTTTTACTGTCTTACTTGCACTGATTTAAATAGAATTGTCCCTGACTTGTTTCTCAGTTTAAATAAGATAACTGTGAGTCTCATTTTTCTATAAAAAGGCAATGTTAAACACACAAGTCACTGGGCTAAAAACAACTAATGACAAGATCTGTGTGGAAGAGGGAATTACAGTCTTCAAGACTAAAGATTTATACAAGCAGCAAGAACATTTTCCCAGCTATGAAAGATAAATGCAAAATGCTTTTCAGGGTCTTACACAGCATTTGGTATCTAACCTAAGAATGAACTTCTATCTCTACCCCAAAACTTTTTTTTTTTTTCATCAACCACTTTCTGGCAAGTTTAGGAGATGTCTCCTTTTTAATCCATGAGTGATCAGATTTCTTTCTGAGGGCGTAAATGCTTTATTTCACTAAGGATGTGTGCTATTTATAAAATGGAAAGGACTGATGCCACATAGATATTTCCTGACACATTTCCCTCCTCCAGTTTCTCTTCAATGGAAAGTAAGCCTCTGCCTTTTATTAAGTCCTTAAAAAATGATATTAAAGCATAGGCTTAGAGATAAAATAAAATGTAGCACTCAGAAACTGAGCCTGCACAGTACAGTTAGAAAATTAATTGAGTAAATAGTAATGGGAGAGAGGAAGGAGAAAAACGGGATCCAACAGAAGTATCTTCTCTGGTGCTGTGTGCCCAGGATCATGCAGGATGCTCTGTGGTACCTGAAGTCCCAACATCAAACAGTGGAACAGTTTGTTCCCAGCTGGCAAAACTCTGGAAGTAGCAGTCACAAGTTAAATGGAAGTTAAACTCTGCAGAGCAGCTGCAGCAGTTGATGAAAAGACTTTTGAACACCAGCTTGCTTTACGCATTATATGTTCTTCTCCCTGACTTCATAGCTAAACTGGTCCTTACAATCCCAAAGTATTGGAAGGAAAGGGAAAGGGAAAGAGAAAGGGAAAGGACCAACACCTTCTGTTTGCTGCCACTATCTTTCCATGTCCTACTGTTTCATTATTGCTGTCTTTTAGACTATACATTCTTTCAATTTTTGAGAAAAGGACTCTCTCTTACGTGCTTGAAAAATATTACCTTGGGGCTCTTAAAAACCAGAAGCATTGGACATAACAACAAAAGGAGCTATTTTTCAAAATCTGAATCTCAGTTCATTGTGCAGAAAGAGTGTGAAGAGTGAGAGTAACATTGGATGAAAATGTAAGGTTTGGAGAGGAAAAAAAGGGAGGGGAAAAAAAAGGCATTGTTTGACTGATCTTAGAGAGTTTGTATTTTTGAGGCTCTGGATTTTGAAGCACACAATGCAGAAAAGAAGATGAATGTACAGTCAATGTTATAACTCAATGCTGAAGGCAAGAAATTAGGAGTAATTTTTCTGCATCAGATCTATTCAATACTAAAGGCTCAATTCCAAAATGTGCAAGGGGAGGGCTAACATTCTGTGTCTCCTGATCAAAATTTCATTGACTTCCTTTTTTTTTGGGAGTAACATTCCTCCTTCACTCAGTACAGCTGTGTCTGTGAACAATCTACATTTTCATGATTTTTTATCCAGAAGGGGAGAGATTATAGTATTGCTTGTGTGACTTTAAAATCATACTCTGTCCTGTCACAACTTCTGAACAAAGTGTTAAGCACTGGCACTATTGCTAGGAAGAGATCAGAAGGTGTGATCTCATTTATATGAAGCTTTACAGCAATAGATGTGACGCCTGACACTTTTCTCTAGTAGTAAATATTCCTGCAGCTGACAAGCGTACAGCTGTTTTGAAAAGGATAGAACTGCTGGTTTAAACAGTTAAATGCTGCCTGACTGCTTAGTTTTTAAACTGTATACAATTCTTTCTTGCAGATATAAGCACGAAAGGGCATATACTTCCCTGATGTTTGAAAAAAAATCAATGTTTTATAGGATATCTGTTGCCAAAGCCTGCAGAAATCTCGTGTATCACTATGGAAAGGTAAGAATCACAAACTGTTTCTAGAGCAATAAAAAGTTTATTTTATGTTCCATTCTCTCTAATAATGGCTGCTATTACTTTAAATCTCTGTTGGCAATAAAAAGTGGCACAAAATAATCTCCTTCAAATGAGCAAGTCCAGCACACAGCTTTTTACATCAAATGTGCCTGCTTAAAAAAGATTGCAACTACCTTCCAATGATGGCAAAAAGTTGCAGGAACACTGGATGTAGATCAGAGCTGAGAATAAGAAAATAATAGACTTGTAAAAGTCAGTATATGCACATAGAAATGGCATTCTACAAAAACCAGAAATATATATAAAGATATCCCTATGAAACATTTTTTTGTTTAAATGGCACCTTTGTGAATCAAATTTGCTGCAGGATCTGCTGTCAACAGGAGAGTATCAGAAAGAGGCAGGACCCTTTTTGAAATAGACGCCACAAATAACTACCCACAAACTATATTTGTTTCAGAAAAGGATAGGAACCTGAAAACATTCTTTTTTCTTTTGCTGGGTGCATTTACATTGCAGAAAAAAAGAAAGACATTTAAGTAAATTATGAGCAATTTCTGTCAGCAGGATTAATTTTTCTCAAGGGTTTATCTCATTCTTTTCTTCCTGAATTTCATTAAAAAGCAAAGAATAGAAAGAAAAATTGTACATATAGAAATGTGGCATGAGGGGAAAACTAACATGGAAAATTTTGATCTTGTTTTTCTCTTTCAAATTCAACCCCACCTGAAAGGGAAGAGCAAGGAACCTAGGTTCATGCTTTCAAATGAAATATTTTTAGAAAACAATATGGGATTACACAAAATTGCAGCAGATTTTATTCTATGTTGGTGTCTCAATTACATATAGTATTTATATATAAAATATATACTTGCATATATATGCATTTTTAGAAAACTTAATATAACTTTGGAAAATTATGCTGTCTGCTTAATTTCTGGATGTATCATTTATTAGTCTAAATTCACTACTCTGACTTTTCTTAAATTGAAACATACTAACATCCCTTTTATTGATGGTATTTCAACTTTATACCTCCTTTATATCTAAATCACCATTAAGACTTGAAGACTTAAATATACCTACAACAGCCTGAACTTTACAAGCTGGTTCTCAATTTAACAGTGTGTAAATGAAATTGAGTTCTGACTAACCAATGGACAGGTTAATTAGAGAAAAGCAGAAAATATTTATTCCATGTGTTCCCTCCACTAGTTGTATGAAAAACATATTTATACACAGGCATTTTTTTAAAAAGCCAAAGGTTCCTCTGTAGTTACCTGGATCTGAGTTGCAGCTGTATCCACCGACTCATATTTCTTTGCAACAAAATTTAGAGTAACTTTATTTCTGAAGATGTTTTACCCATATCAGCCAAAATCTAGTAGAGTATGTTACACCTTCAGAAAAACATACTACATTATATTTACATGTCTGTCTTCTCCTTAAATAAATTATTCCCTGGGTATGAATGGAATCACTGAAGTATTAGTGATGAAAACCAGAGTTGGGTTTGTTTCTCCTCACAAGATCTACCAGATCTACCAAGATCTTCCCCGCTCTCCAGAGTACAGTAATGTTGACATGGCATCATTGTGTTCTTCAATTTATTGTGCAGATAAAACATAGCATAGGCTTCTTCCTTAGGTCACACTTACCCTACCTGTCAACCTTGCCTCTAATATTCAAGGATCTTTTCCAGAGGACAATTGGTATATACGGTCTTTATTAACTCCATGCATCTTTATGTGGGAATCATACAGAAAGAGCTTTGTGAATGTTTTCAGTTCATAATCCATGAAATTATTACTTTATACCTTTATATATGTTCAGCTTATAAAAATCCCTTCTATTTACACATCCTTTGACTGTGTGAAATATTTGTGTATTACAAATGCCTTCTGAAAAGGGTTTTGAACACAAGACTGGAATCAGTACTGGCCATTAAGCATATTGTGGTAATGCAATCAAAAGCCATGAACAATTCTCCTCATGAATATATCATGATATGTCCTTCATTTAACTAAATAACAGTGTACAGTTAAACATACAGATGTTACCAATAAGAGTAGGTCAGTGGGCCAGAGTCAGACCTTAGGTTCATGGCAACAGTCACACTCAGCTGACAGGGACAAACTGGACTAATTTACAAGACCAAGTTACTTTTTATTTGAAATTATATTTATGAGAGAATTTCAGTGACAAACCTGAATAGTTATGTATGTGGACCACTGTGTTTTCAACAAAGAATTCAAATTCTGTTGAAAAGCAAAAACTTTATAATTTTTTCCTTATATCAGAAGTAAAATTCTCAATATAAAAGTAGTGTTAAGAGAAGTTTAATTAATATCAATGCTAAAAATAAAAAAGACAAATTTAGTGATGGAGAATAGAACCAAATAAAAGGACTTTGTTAAGTGAATGAAATACAGCAGATACCTGAGTTCTGGTCAATCAGTTCACTAAATTTGAAATTCTGCCTGTATCTCTGGTTTGATTATAGCTACAACACTTTCACATGAACAGGAAGAATGTCCAAATTCAATTAAAAACCCCAACTTAATTTCATTTGTTGGAAAAATATGAAGATTTCTTTATGAATCTGTTCATGTTTTTATTTGATCACAAATTAGTACAGATCAGCTTTCACGTTATGATCAATGCTACTTGCTATTATTCTTTTTACAAGAATGAAGCAAAACTAACACAGCATTTTTGTTCTTCTTGTGTGTCATGTTTAAAATTAATTCATTAGCAGCTGTCAGCCCCCAAGGAAGAGTGTCAACGTTGATGAGGACAACATCTAAAGGTTTCGTCTTACCTTCATTTATCTCTTGTCCCCAGAAGGTACGAATCCATAAAAAAAAAGAAACTCCAAAGTAATGACTGCTTTTGTCTTTTGTTTAAATGTGCTTAGAAAGTAGCTGTTCAGGCATGAATGTTGGCTCCAAATGTCAATGACACCTGTTTTGTTAAACAAAAAAGACCAAGGAGAGAAAGAGTTACAAGGCTGAACTTTACCGTGGGTCTCTATGCTACTGTTCCCATGAAATATTACTTCCCAGCAGAAATGCTGATCTGATTTATTACATCACCAATAAAATGCGCATTCCTTAGTTACAGAATATTGCAGGGAAAATGCTATGTTTTTAAAAATTTTAGCACAAAATGAAGCGAGGCAGATATCTTAGGGAAATGTTTATGTAAGGTGGTTGAAAGCATGAAATAGTTACTATGGTTATAGATTTTCACTGTAATTTTCAGTCACTAACATATGCACATGATAAAACTAGAACTGCTGAAAGGCCACTACAAAGGTCCAGAATATATTCCTGGATTTACCTAGCAAGTTAGGTATTAAGCCTTTGAACACAGAAATGAATTATACTTGGACACCTGGTCCATGGATAATCAGACAGAGGCCTAAGTGTTCTGAACATTGAGACAATTATATGCTTTTAGAAGACATTTAATGCTTTTAGAACATGTTACATCCTTTCCCCTTACTGGAAAGAGTAACCTTACAGAAAATATGTAAGCATACGTAGATAGGAAACTTGGAGGAGGATTTTTGGAAATCACATTGTAACATTTATATATTTGCATTTTAGATGGTCTAAAATTCTGCTCAAGTGAAATTTAGACTCTGAAGCATCTCAGTTGTCTAGAATTTAGTATCAGATGATTGCTTGTTCTTTTTATAGTACTTCCATTGATTTTAAAATAATATTTAACAGAAGCAGCATTCTTTTGCTGGACTGAGACAGGAATTTCACCTTCATTCAGAGTTATTGATGATGTTCTTACAGAATTTTACATTATTAAATTGCTACTTCAACATAATAGACAGACTTCAGACTTCTAGATAACTTCAGAGGAAAATTTAATACACTGCTTATGGCAGAATTCAACAGTTAATGGAGAATTATGTCCTTACAGACAAAGTCAAGTCCTATACATTTAGGTAAAACCTGTTTTGCATTCAACACCTATTTTAGCTAAAAATTCAGGGCTTTCTGCATGCATATATGCATGCAGTATTATATATTGTATTTGTTTTATACATGTATGTATAGTACTCCTGTTAAAAACATTTTGACAAAATTGCTGATGGTAAAGCTCTCCCCACTCGATTTTTTGTTCAGACGGGACTCAGTGTTCCCTCTGCTGGAGCTGCCAATTTTGACAACACCCAGCGCAGAGGACAAACATGCAGCCTCCTCTCCTCTGTCAGTGTTGGTTCCAGAGAAGCAGGAACATTTGAGTTCATGTGTTGAGGCTACAGAACTTTCCAGACTCACTGTTCTTGTCCACAGAAAATAGATAAAATTTACTGAAATGACAGATATAAAACATCTTGAAACTCAGTTGAGAAAAGAGGTTAGTAGAAAAATAAGGTAGAAATTAGCAAATTATTAGCTGAAGTAGATCATAAACATGTTGAACAAATAATTTGTTTTTAAAAGACCAACTTTCTTCTATCTTTTTTTTTAGCACTTCAGTTTTCAAAGTAGTGCAATGTAAAACTTTTTAATGAGTTCCAATTTAATGAGTAACATTTCAATGCAATGAACAATGCTGCAGTCAAGATACAATTGTGGGCTTAAGTGTCACATTTTCTGCTAAAAATAGTAATTATAATGTTTCTTTGCTGGTGCTGTAATAGTACATCTTTGCTTATGTTTCAGTAGGTGTAATTTTAGAATGTAATTTTAAAATGCTACTGTTCTTTACTTCCAAGCCCAAGTACCTATGGTTATGAATATATACTTCCATTGAAAGTACTTGCAGAACTCTTAGAGCTTCAAAGGGCAGCATTTCTATGGATTATACTAATGCCATATGTGATGTCTTTATTTTCTGTTTGAAACTGAATATGATATTAATAAAATAAAAACAGAATTCTTTGAACTGTATGAAAATGAAGGTCATTGAAGAAAGGAAAATTCTTTGAACTAGCTTTATTTTATACAAGCAAGAATTTGCTGTATATTCATGTTTATATTCTGAATTATTCATGAAGTTTGAGGAGAAGCATTTATCAATCATAATCTAACTGGCCTCACTACATTGCTAATGTCACTTGGACTGTCATGGAAGAAAGTATTACTTTGCATGAATACAAATGAGAGAATGAGACAACCTACATCCAGACATAAATTCTCCAAGAAAGAAAAAGGACCCTTTACATAAATGGATGTTATTTAGCTGATTACTAAAAAAAAAAAAGTTTCCAAAAGGTTACTGGCCAAGACATTCTTTGACATTTTAATTTCTTCTTGTGCTTAAAACAATGGTGATCCCTGTAACTGATTATTAAGAAATACAGACAAATCCACCTTGTTATGTAAAAGAGCCCTTCATTTGCCTGCTGTAATCCTACTTATGCATCTGCATGTAATTACAGAAATGGCACCTAACTTTGAACTTTGAGTCCCATGAGAAGCACTGGTTCTCCAAGGTGCCAAACAAAAATAAGGATGTCAAACACATGTTGGCACAAATACACCCTTTCTTCTCTTTGTGGATCAAAACTATCCATTTTGCTAGTGGCATGTGGAGACAAGGAAAAAATGCATTTTGAAGCCAAATTTATAATATTATGGCTCCAGTTTCTTCAGCAATATGTAATTCTACCTAACCCCACCTCTTTTTTCCTCTTAAAACCTACTGATTGCATACTTAAATTTCAATTCATCAAAAGAAAATCTTATCCTGTATATTTATTAAGTTAAAGCAGACACTATTTCAGTATCTGTTTGATACTCTTACAAAAGTTTAATCTTGAAGGGAGAGACAGTGGAAAATGGGAGTGATTTTTCTCTTTTATTTTAATCCTTATTTATAATGTCTTATCCATTTATTTAGCTCTGCAAATGTAAATCTGTCTTTCTTGTCTGCTAATTTAAAGATATCTCTGTCACCAGAGTGGTATCATTTTCAAGTGGATTTGGAAACTGTCCATTCTGTTTTGCTGATGGTGTTGTATGCCAAGTGTACAGACCCATGGTTACTGAACAGATTAATCTTAATCTGTCTATAGATCTTTTTATTGTCCAATACTCTCTAGAGGAAAAGGAAGATTAAATAAATCTCCCTTCTAGATAGGAGTGTAAAACTTGCACAGAAAATTGCACATTTGCAATTATTATGCCAAAACCTCCCCATTTTTACTCTCTTCCAATTCTTTCAAGAGGATTATGTCTACCTTTGAAGTAGCTTTTATAAGGGCGGAGTCCAAAATGGGTTAAAGTTAATGCTGCTCCAGCTTGAAGGATTTCTGTCTTTTTTATTACCTTCCCTAAGAAAATGTCCTGACATAACAGGCTTTCTTTCAGCATCATTAGCTCTTAACAGGTGGCCAGCATTTGCCACATGTTTTTAAAGCATAACCTCTTTGCAGAGGTTGAGGATCACAAGGAAAGTGCTACAGAAGGCTACATTTAAAATGATGCTTATAAGTGAAACGTTACTCCAGGGAACATTTAGAGAAAGCCAACAGTCTTGGGCAGTGGTCATTAAGGTGCTGCTTTGGAAATTGAACATAAAATGCACGATCACACGGTCACAAGAAAAGAGTACCTTAAAAACCTGTACTAGGCACAGTTTTAACAAAGAGAAGTGATGTCTCTCTACAACATTTAAGACTTAATATGATTTTTTTTTTTTGCTATTTCACAGCACAGAAAATGTTTTGACAAAATATTTGGTAAAAATGGTTTCTTTTTTTTTTTTTAATAAATCCTACTGTTTAAGGTAAACATCACCTTCCCTCTAGGTTCAGTATCTGTAAAAGATTACTTACATAAAAGTTATTTATTGCACTTACTTTGTTCTAGTGCTGCTTTTCATGCTTTCTCATGCTACATGTAGTTACTACCCACGTGCTAATATTACCACCAGTGCCTGTGGCCTCAATAGAGATTGTTATTAGGTGACATAATGGCTTTCATTTAAACTGACATCCCAACAACGCCTTACATCTCTATTACCCTGCAGTCCAAACAGTCCTCCACAGAGCAGGGCTTCTTTGCACAGATCACCTGCTGATGTGAACTGAGAAGCTGCCTGCTTGTTCGGCCTTGACTGATAGCTGTACACCAACCAGCACAACGTGGTAATTGTTTCACAGAGTTGCTTAATGACACGTAGAGAAATTTTAGCAAATTTCATTAAAGCCGCACAAGTTATGTGTGTCTCCAGGGAGAAGAGGGAGGAAGAATTAATTCCAACCCTCTTTTCCTCAGGAGATCTTAAAGAATTTTAGCTTTCTTGATAACAGCAGGGACATAAGGAGTTTCAAGAGTTTTCCAGCTATTATATGCAATCAGATAAAAGCCAGGATGACAAGCTTATTGAATAACACCTTTTATTGCAATTTACAGAGAAAATCTGTATAGGATGATGAAGTTGACTATCTTATAGAAGACAAAGTATAAGACTCTTATCATTGAGCATGCCTTCCCAGTATATTTGAACAAATTGCTTTCTTTCAGTTACCAAAGAAAAAAATCTATTCTTTTTTTTTTCTTTTTTTTTTTCTTTCATCTGCAATGAAATATGTCTGTTTCAGTGGGTGAGTACATCCTTGCATGGGTGTTTCAGAGACTTCCCGTGACACAGTGTGCTGGCATTACAGCATCAGGAATAGTGGGAGGGAATGCCTTTGAACTTCCTTCTCTCTCCTTTGACCCTGAACACCTGCATCCTGGATGGTATCTCTCCAAGTTCGTCATGACAGTTCAATAGGAAATGGTGTTCATAACAGATTCACTGAAGTCCTGCACACCAAAAGGAAATAAGGGCAGGTCTCATATGAGCTACAGCTCTTTATGCTATGCTCTTCAAAAAAGAATAATGTAATTCTGTGAGTAAAAGAACTTATATAATTGGTGTGAGTTTAACACAAAGCAGTGTACCATCTCTGTTAGCTTTTTTTTTGGCAAACACTGGCAGTTTGCTTTAAGATTATAGCTGTGTGTAACTATAGATTTTACTTTTACATGCATTATATATAACTATATACTTTTTTGAATTAAGGCCTATATAACTTTAAAAGTAAAGTCCTTTATGCTTCATGTGAAACATGCCATTAACTGCAGAATTATTTATCGTCTAGTAGATCTGATTCCAGTATCTTGCTTTTCTGAATTTGGAAAGTACATGTAAGATTTCTAAGGCTGATAAAAGGAAATTGCACAGGTTGTTAAACTATCCCATTGGAGCAGGAAGTGAGCATGAAGAGGTCAAGGAGAAAATACAGGACAGATGGATAATAGCACTGACTTTCGCCCAAGGGGGCAAGTATAAATTTGGATGTATGCGCTGAGTGAGCTGGAGAGACAGAACATTTGTCTACCCTGGCAGTCTGAAATTTGCTAGTAAAGTAACCACATGTCTGCCCAGGGAAACTTCAAGGTGAATGATACAGTAAATGACACCTGCCAAGATCCTCAATCATCCTCCTGAGGTTCAAAGTTCCACTGCAGTGGTTTGATACTGTCTTTGCTTTTGGGAACTGAGCATCACTGATCATGGACTGCCCCTGTATGTTATAACTATCTAATTCTTTTTGAAGATTGTAGGATACTTTTGATTCATAAAGAAATAATTCACTCTTCAAATGTTCTAAAATGATCAAAACTTTAAAACAAGATAAAAATATTTTCAGTATGTTTTCTGATAAAGGACCTTAGACAAAGCATGAATACTTATTTCATGATAAATGAAGAAAGAAACAAAAAAAATGTCCCTACTATTTCTTAGGATAAGTAACTTGCATTCAGTCTGTAAAATTTTAACACTATCAAAAGCATTAAGATTGGCAAAATACCCCAAGAAAACCAGTGTCCTTTTAAACTAAAGCTCACTATTTTAAAAAGGATAAATACTTAGTTTGAAGAAAATAAAATAATAAAGAACAGTTGTATTTCATTTGTTCTGACCAGAATATTCAGTTATATAAATATAGAAACGATAGAAATGCCTGAATCTCCTCAGGTGTGGAGCTCTGTTTAATTTAATCTTCAGTCCAACCTTAGCTCATTGGGTAAAGTCTTTGCAGACCTTTGTGTGCTAATTATAACCCTTCAGAAGCATTACCTATGTCCAGGGCAGTCCAAGCACAGAAACATGCAACAGAACAGTGGGTTGCAGTGTACAGTTAGATTATATAGCTGGATTAATCCCTTGTCTTCTTGCTGCCAAGTGGGCAAAATTCTACTTCCCCCATCTTTCCCATGTTTCCATGCTTAAACTATTCATATTTCTATATTCTTAAAAATGGATATGCACTGCATACACAAAGTTGAAATTTGCCTTAGTAACTTATATTTTAGTGTTATGGTTATTCCTTGTATTTAATGGATTTGCAATAAAATGAGCCAAAAACACTTTTCAAAGTTCCAGCCAAAGGATTACATAGCTTCATTCCCATGCACACTCTGAGAAGAGATTAAAAAGAGATGTTCATAACATGAGGTAATTCCCCCCACAATGGTAACCCTGAATTAAGAAAGGGGTAACAATGAACTTGCAAGTTTGCACTGAATAGACCAAAGGAAGTTTGAGATATTACCCAGGTCTAAAGGAAGTTGAGATATTACTGAGGAAATTGAAAAGTTACTGTGCCTGCTCCTGCTCTGCAGGGTGTGCATGGATCTCCCAAGGGTTACTCAGAACTCACATAGAAGGCTGGGCTGCTACACTGAATTAGGTACTGGGATATGGCCTGACTGAACATGGGATGGGATGAGCAAATGGTTGTTCAGATTAAGGAAGATAAATATCTCAGATGTCTAAGTAGGATAAGGGAGGAATTTTCTGAACTGCTCCCCTGAATACTGCTTTCTTCTATTCCTTGCCAAGAGTGTCTCCTGTGAAAACCATTGAAAGCAATTTGTATATAAGCTATTTTGGTTTTTCGATTATTTTAATCACTATTCTATTGAAATTACTTAAATTTATGATTATTTTAGAAAAACTGTAGCCATTGGAAGAGAAATATTTTTTAAAAATATTTTCTGCTTCTCTCTGCTTCTCTTTTTAGAGCTTAAATTTAGCTTCCCTCAGGTATCTTCCTCTGCAGTTGATGGCATTCTAAATACCGTGTTCTGGAAGGGAAAAACCTGAGAGAAAAAAACCCTGCAGGGCAGCCATGAGAAGCTGAAAAGTCCTTGACCTATTGTAAGCTCTGCTCAGCAACAGCCAAAACATCAGTATGGTATCAGCATTATTCTCACCCTGAAGCCAAACCACAGCACTGTGCCAGCTACTGGGAAGAAGATTAACTCTATCTCAGACAAAACCAGGACAAAACCTCTTCGCTCCTCTGTGGTGAATCAGAGAAGGTCTCAGCAATTTAACTGATGTTCTCCTGGAGTTTTACTTGTGACGCATTTCTGTGGCTTCCCAATCTCTATGATTCGCTCTGGGTAAGCAAATCAGCAGTATTTAATCAGGGCATTTATCTTTTTCTTTCATACCACAGCTGTGTTATCCATATGTTTACCTCATCAGTACTAATAGGAGTTTTGTGACTACCTTGGAGATATTGTTTTCTATTGTTTCTTTCAGACTGTGATTTCCAAGTACTTCTCAGACATGTTCCACAAGCTCTCTATGAGCTCTTCCATTCTCTATCCAGTTTTATAAGGCCTTAAACTTTCTGCATATATGGATGTATTTCAATAACACTGCTTGGTTTATATCCCACAAATTAAAAAATTACCAAAGAATCGTTCAGGATAGAGCCTTAAATAACACAGAGTTGGAAAATTTGCATAACTGAAATAGCCAGACTTTGCAAATATTCTCTATAAAAAACACATCTTGTGAGAAATTCAAATGCAGCTAGTCACTAAGAACCATTATTTAAAACCCTGCTCTGATTAGCAAAATACATCTATAGTCTCTGGCACATTCTTACTGTATTACAGTAATTAAAATAGTAATGGAACACTGATTAAACTTGAAAAAATGAAAGACTGCCATAACACAGAAGCTGAAGTGAAAGGCTAGTCACGAAGAGCATAAAGCTAATAGAAGTTATATTGCAATTACAAGTGGAAAATAAATTCCAAAAGAATTATCAATGTGATTTACATCTAATTAGCAGCAAAGGTCATCTTGCTGTTTGAACTATCAAGATAAGAGGTAACATACATCTATACTGCAGGAGTTAAACCAAGTAAAATGCTTTTTAAAAAGTAGAAGTTTTCAAGGATTATAATTTATGTCTTCTATTTTAGAACTTCCAAACATGGCACGTTTCCTGAAAACACACACAAGCTACAGGCACTAGAAGTAGAAGAATAAATATAAAAATGTAATATGTTCAAAGTTTCATTATTTGTAAACACTGAGAATTTACTACTAGGGTTTGCAGGGCTTTTTAGACATTTTATAGCCAAACATGGACTGTCAAGAGTGATTTGTCCATTAAATGTTTTAGGTGTTAAGAAATTTGAAAAGAACCCATCTGGAATCAATAACTACACCTCTTGGACTAAAAAGAATTATTTCTTTTTGTTATCCACAGTTAATGCATTATTAAAGTTTGAAATGACTAAATTGTTTTGACACTTTTTTATGATTATCTTTAAAGAAAATTCCACCCAGTATGAATATCATACTTACAACACTTTATATCTTGCTCTCTGTAAGCCTGCATCAGTTTATCTGTGTTTCCATCCACATGCTTTCAGACACCAAGGGAGAGAAATTATAGAAATAAAAGTTTTTGCATTGGGATATAACCTCACAGAGCCCTGGAACCACAGCAGGAGCTGGGGCTGAGGAAGCTCTGGAAATCATCGACTCCAGCCCTCCAGAAGAGGGTTAACATCCCAATAGGATCTGGTGACTCCCACCCTCATCCAGTTGAGTTTAGATTTTCTCTGGCACGGATGACTTTCTGCTCACTGAATCCAACTGGACTTTTGCTGTTACTTGAACCAAACGAATACAGCCCCATTAGCCTTCTCTTACCCTGGTAGCTCACTCATTCACCAGCTGCAGGGGAATCTCTCCTCAAGCATCTCCTCGCCCACATTCTGCACTGACCTGGGTCTGCAGGGCTATTTCTCTCACATATTCTGTCTCCTCTCTCTGGTTGTAACTGCTGTGTTGCTATTTGGGCTTTTTTTCCCCCCTTCTTAAGTTGTCCCAGGGGTTCTATCTTCATTGCTGATGGGCTTGGCCTTGGCCAGCAGCAAATCTGCCTTGAGCCCTCTGGCATTGGCTCACTCAAACATGGGGAAAGCTTCTGGCACCTTCTCACAGAAGCCACCCCTGTAGTCCCCCATCCCACCCCACCAGACCATGCCATGCAAATCCAACACAAATTGACATTGTCCCATGAATCTCAAAACACTCTTGACTGTCAAAACAGTTGCTTACATTTTTCAATGAAAAACACAGACATCTTCTATTTTCTAGATTAGTAAGAGAAATCAAGCAATGTATCAAAACTACCTTTTAGAGTATCTGAGAAAAAATGCTTCAAAAGAAACATGAAAAACACTGACATCCTAGTTCTCTTATGGGTGCTTCCTACATCATAAATTCTGCAGTAACACTTACTCCAAAAACGCAGTCAAATTATTTGCATATTAATCAGAAGCACAGTTGACTTTAGACATCAGTACTCTTTAGTGTACAAATCTGCATTCTACTTCTCTCGTTTCAATAAAAGCAGCCTAACTAAAACTTATTGGGCATTGCCTAATATGTAGCTGGAAGAGAAAAATGTA
This sequence comes from Corvus cornix cornix, assembly GCF_000738735.6. Classification (NCBI taxonomy): domain Eukaryota; kingdom Metazoa; phylum Chordata; class Aves; order Passeriformes; family Corvidae; genus Corvus; species Corvus cornix. The sequence goes on along the minus strand of NC_047057.1, from coordinate 7,883,008 downwards.
GGAAATAGGTTCTGTACAACAACACTTACAAGAAAACTTATTCTAACTTTTTGGTGCTCTATGTCTAGTAGAGGGAATCCCCTAGGATACACAAAAAATTCTTTGAGGTATGAGAAACATCTAATTGCAACTACTCTTAAATGTCATTGAGTATGGTAAGTGATAGGTATGAAGATCAAGGTACCTAAGTCAAGATTTAAAGAGCTTGTATTTTAAAACTAGAGCAAAAAGTAAAGAACGTCAATATGTCACAATTTTGGTTTTACTGTTTTCCTCTTGATTTTCACTGCTTCTCAATAAATAGTTACTGTTTCTCTATAAATATTCAGTATAATATATTTAACCAGTAGCTATTTTCCCCACTTTAAATGTAAAAAGGCTACTGTGTTTTCTTGAATTTCTTGGTTTTTTACATTTTTTTTCACATGCACATACAATTCATGAAATATTCATACTGTATCTGACACATCCACAAGAAGAACAGAATCCTACCATATGTTTAAAATACATTATAATACAAAAGGTCATGAAAAGTTGTCAGTTTTTTAATACTGTCACTTTTTTAAATGTGTGCAGTACATTTCACCAGACATATAACATATGTGGTATATGGAAAACTTACATTGTTTCCTTATGGGTATCTCTGCACTCAAAAATCTTCAAAAAGATCACTCAAATGACTTAAATGTAATAGATTAGGATCATTTTACAGACTGGCTGGTAGCATTAGGAACTGGAGCAGACATAAATGGACTGCTCCATAAAGTGGCTGAAATTACAGCTGCTATAACTTATAATGGGACCCCAGGAATCTCAGTGAACCATTTCTCCCATGAAGGCCAACACTGCAAATCATTTTGTATCTAGTCTTTTTAGACAAGAACCCGGAGAAATGAGATAAGCACTAACATGGTATGGATATCCAATGCTCACCACATTTCAAAGTGCCACCCCTCAAAAACAAAGATATCTCAAAGGACAGAATGGTGAAATATTTTAGTTTCTATGCAAGAGAAGAGCCTTGCACCTCCATGAGAACTAATGTTCAGATATGACTCTGCACCACCTTGTTCCTCACTCCAGTCCTATGTAGGCAAGTTCTTGTTCAGGAAGAGCACCAGACCAGTCTCTAAAACCATTGGCCACCACCATTTTATGGTCTCTATGGAGCACCACTGCCCTCTTCTGGGACTCACCCTTTATAGGGCTGTACAGCCCTGAGGGTATAGGCCCCATATATAGACTTCATTCCCTATTCTCCTTTAGAGACTATTACCTGGTAAGTGTCTTGCTCCTCTTGGATTCCAGTATAAGTAACTGTCTGATTAGAACCAGCTATCTCCATAGTCCCTAGCTCTATTTTCCCTAAATTGCCTCATTATCAACTGCTTAATTGTGTAATTGATTTCAAATACTTTAAATTACCACTCTTGCTTGTTTAATGTTTAATTACCTTACTTGTTGCAGAGCTGATTGCCCTCACAGTTATTCATTTATTCCCTAATAAATTTCTTAGTTGCCTATTTTCTTCAACCCACTGTGCTATATCTTCTAATGCCAAGTCCCTGTCCTTCTGTATTTAACAGCTTCCTTTACTGCATTCCCACATGTTATTTTTTACCTTTTTTGTTTTTTCACCAATGTAATTCTGGTCTTTGCTTGCTCCACTAAAAATATTTTGCTAGCTCTCAAGTTTACTTTTTTGCTGTCTGAGAAAAATTTGTTGTGACCTCTGTAGCATTCTTGAAGCAACTCTTTCATTGTTAACTCATTATTGACTTTGATGACCTTCCCAGAACTTCCCTATTCTCATTATACAGTCTCAAGAGATTATGCTCTTTTTCTTCTTGTCTCCATTAGATTAGGTGCTTCTATCTCTTTTCCAGGATCTAATTATCAGGGGATTTCTGAATGCCAGACCATAAAAAAGGTTTGACAACCAAAAAAATTTGTTATACATTTTTTTTTATGAGCTGACAAAGTTTGGCCAAATTTTCCATTTCCTTGGCAATTACTAGTTGCAACAGCAAAACCTATTTGCTCTATGTGTTACATGGATTTCAGAAACTTAAAAAAACCCAAAGCACTTCAGCAAAATTTGTACAGGATATAAAGCTAAAATAATATAAAATGGAAGAGTCTCACATAGCTCTGTAATAATTAAAATACAAAGGAGAGTGAAGGATCAGTTTTCATAATGAATGAAAATTACAGGTTGATTTCTCTGTGAAAGTTTGTGCCTTTCTTTCTGGCCTATATTCGGAAACTATGTGTAGAAAGAAGCAACTGCTGAGATGATAAAGTTTACTGATGGCACTAAATTATTCAGGGTAGTAAAGACAAAAGTCTGTGGAGCAGAATTGCATGAGACCCTTACTAGAGAAAGTGACTGAACAATAGAATGGCAGACAAAATGCATTGCAGATGGATGCACCAATTCATTAGTGGTGCACATATGAAAAACAATTCTGACCTTGCTAATAAAGTAATGGTCTCTTGTCCCCCAGGGGCAAGATCTTAGAAGTATGATATGTATTTTTATGAAAATAAGGTGTCAGTGATTAGAATAGGCAAAAAATATTGAAGTTATTAGGAAAGAGATAGAGAATAACCAAAGAGAAATCCTGAATATAAGTCTAGGTAATGCTCAAGTTCCCTCTTCCTGGAAAGACAGAAAAACTGGAAAGATTAGGAGAACATTTGCTAGAAAGAAGAATTAAATAAAGTAAAACACAAGCAGTAAGACAAAACCCAGAAATATATAGAAAAAAGGATGAGGAAATTCTGGAGTCACTGTTCATTATACTAAAATGTACATAAAATGGCTTTTGACATAAGACAATTGCTGGCTAAAGAAGTCCCTGATAAAAAACTTGCTTAAAGCTGTGTGACTATTCTGGAGAAATACTGTATTCTTCTGTGAATTAGCCATTAATGAAGGTAGTACTGGCCTAGCTGGATTTATAATCTAAGCTGATTTAACTTGTACTTACATCTTGAAAAGCTTCCTCCTCCTATATCATGATTAAAGTTGAAATTTTTGAACTTTAATTTCATAGATTCATTAGTAATATATTCCCATTTTTTTTCTGGTTAGTTTTCTTTCTTTCTTTTATTTTCTGTTTAGATTAGGATCATGATTTGCAGGAAAAAGCATAAAAATTCTTCATATTTTTATACCTGACTAAATTTTGTCATCACTTGCTTTTGTGAGGGTAATCAAGGACAGGATTCTATAAATATCAGACAAAGGTATCTCTGCAGAATGTTTCTTTTTGTCTTTGAGAAACCTAGGTTGGATTTTAAGACTTTTAGCTCCAGGTCTAAAGTGTTTGTGCTCTTGATTTTGAAAAAGTCTGTAGAACCCACAACTGTTACTGAAGTCAGTCACTGCTGTGGGAACTTAGGACTTCTCCAAGTAGGTGACTTGATTTAGCAGGGAGAGGCTGGTCTAAGATACCAGTTCTATTAATTTTCACTAAAGTTAATCTTCACTATTCAACAATTTTTTTAAATGTTCACTTTTCAGAGCTTCCTTGCAAAACATATACTAAATACTTAATCTGCTCAGCAATTCATTGGCATTTTGTTTAAACAAAGAATTCTGAGCTCCAGCAAAATTGCATAAATTGCATAAATAATCACCAAAATGCAAAAGTAATTTTCCGGATTTTTTCGTTATTACCTAGTGATGCCAAATGCAGTTTAGGAGTAAAGAACCAAAACAGATTAGCATAAACTCTGCCCTATATAATACTATTACAAGCCTGTATTATTTCTGCTTGTCTCAACTTGGATATAAAACAGACCAAAATTTTGGCCAATTAATATAATGATAGTATTATAGCAATGATTTCAGGAAAACTTCACATTTCAACACAGCTCAATGCAAATGGATGGATAAGTTTTATGTTGATTGTGAAAGAAATAATTTTAAGAACTATACCTGAGACCAGGTTTCTGCATACATGGAAATTTTACTCCACATTTCCTCCTTCCTCAAGTCACTTACAAATTTGTATTTCACCTGCTTTTTAATGGAAAACTGCTTGAATAATCCTAGGTTTAAAAACCCATAAAGATTTATAAACCTAGACATTAAAAAGGGACGCGTTTATTCTGTTTAAAATTTTAATTACTAGTAAATTCTCTAGAAACATGGTAACAAATATGAATAATTATGAAGGAACAATAATTAATTTTAATTTTCTTGTCCAAGGAAACTCCAGGAATATATAGCCGTTTTTTATACCCATTTATTCAGTCAGCAAGCTGAAGATGCTCTGTCCTATGTGACATTGCTATCCCCAGTTGTAGACTCAGCAAAGTTCACTGTAATAACTTTGGCTTTCTAAGACACATACTACTTCTGATTAGTGAATCTATTTCTGAGCTGGTCTGGAGCCAGCTGAGAGATAAGGACAATCTTTAAGCCTGATCCATAATGAGAGTTATGGTTCAAAACTTGCCTGTTAGGCGAGTTTCCTCCATTGTTCCCAAGGGAAGAAGTCGTCACAGATGGTGGTTCCAATCAGAAGCCTTGTCCCTACAAAGGTCCCATGGATATCTTGTCACCCAGGAAGAACTGTTGGTGAATTTAAATCAGTTCCAAATAAAACAGCTTCAGAGAAGAAAGGACCGTAAAAATGTTTTAGCTTGCAGATGCATTCTCTGAGGCATCTTCTGATATTGAGATAATCAAAATTATCCTACTTCAGCCACTCTTTATCTCACTTCTCTATGAGCCAGCAAGGAAATTCTAGAACCAACTGTGTGCAAAAATAGAGTGTTGACACACATATTAAAAGATAGAAGGAACTAATATGACATCACCTAGGAAGATTTAAGTGACCTAAATTTTTGTGCTTAAAAATTAAACACCCATGCCCAATCATTGCAATTATTATCTGGAATCCCTTAGAGGAAATAATTTAACAGTAGAAGGTTTCATGAAGGTTTCATTCAGTTAATGTGTATTTGTGAACCCAAGCTGAAACAAGGAGAAAATCAATACCTCAGTTTTGACAATATATATGAACTGTAAGGCATTTTCAGTTCAGGACCTCTTTGAATTGAAATGTGCTTTTTTTTTGAAAGTCCACTCCATAGAAGTGAAAAATGAAAACAAACCTAGTAACACAAATGTTCAAGACATGATTTCTTCTGTACTTCAAGATGAAACTGGTCTGGAATTATGGCAACAATTTTAGGCCTTGTCAGATATACCTGGTCAAAGGTGAGAAGCTTTGAGACAGCTGCCTCATCTGCCCCAGGTCCCCAGAAGGGCCAGGGGAGACAGTCACTCCCTTCCCATGGAGAGCCTGAATCACTAATGTCCTATTTTATGACTTCACTAGCTGCTCATTTTAGGCAGGATTGAATCAGGCTGTGATGTCTTCAATATACAGAAATAATTAACTTCTATGTAGGAGGTGAGAACTATTTCACAAATTCCCCTGTCCCGTGTTCCATGTCAGGAAGTCCATTGTAATGATAATTTTGACTGTTTCCAGTGGTAAAAATACTTAGCTAATATAGTGTTTAACTACCCCACACATGTAAATGGATCTTTATTTTAGTTAAAAGTTTCTTACTGTGTTTCCTTGATCTCATACTTTCAAGAAAAGGAAATTAGATTTTTGAAAGTACTTACAAGCTTTCCCCATCTCAATATCTGACACTCAAAAATCAAAATAATGAAAGAACTTCTATTTTTCACTATCCTGTTCAATGGATTATTCTTTTCTTTCACTTGATGACTTTCCAGGCACAAGGCAAAGTCATCTCAAAGAGAGTGGCTATGAACAAAGCTGAGAATCTGGATGATGAAAAGTAATTTTCCACAGTAGATGCTGAATCATCAGGCAGCTCTGCTGAAGTTTGGAATTAATTGACAAAGTATGCCTAAGTGCATGAAACTTGGGAAAAGGATCTATGCAGTTATATCTATTTAGTACTATAAATATATATTTAGTTACTTTGAAAAGTAAATCAATTTAATCTAATCAGTGCAAGTAATGATATCACTCTATGTTGGAGATGATGTGTAGAGTAGCACTTTCTGGGTTGGGTTTTGAGGGTTTTTTTATATAGTGGAAATTTTAAAAGAGTTGTGCAAGCATTTTTTTTTTTGCCTCTGCACAAATCTTCGTACAGGGATAAACACCATGGGTTCATTTTGACTGCTCATGCACGAAATGACATTTTGTAAGATGAGGACTTGGCAATGAATGTTCTCAGCCTTCCTTTACCTGCATGGGTTTACTAAGTGATTTACAAAAATCCTTCCCTGTTACTGCCGGCCAGTGTCCTTTTGTTTGTAATGATAACTGAGACTTCTTAAAAGATCAAATAAGAAAAAGCATATTACTTAATAAGAAAGACAAAGTTTTCTGAAAGCCATTGGGCAATACAAAAAAAGCATTTCCATCTGGGAAAAAGATAATTTCAGCTGATTATTAAAAGATTAACTTGATCTTGGTATTAAGGTTAAATTAATTTAAAATGCTAATTGTCTTTAATGCAGCAACATTTTGCTTCTCTTTATGAATTTTCTTTGGAAAATGGTAAGTTATGTATTTGGATTTATGTCATTTTATTCCTCTCTAATAATAAAAATCTTATGTGCCTCTGTCTTTCATGCTCATTATAAGTAAACTAATATATTTAATATGTGACATCAGTCTTTTCCAATTAATTCTGCTGGATCCTTTGCTCTGGTAGATTTTATTCCTTTATTCTTCTGTATATTTTTTTTCTTTAATTTTCTGATTTTAATATCCTATGTATTTTCTTTCCTTCTTTTTCTTATTTATGGATCTTTTTTTTATCCTTATTCTCTACTTTTCTCCTTGCTTACAGGAGCCTAAAGTTTCATGTTATGTGAACCTGAAGTACTCTGCCTGTAGTTGAGACCATTCTCCTTTTTCTTCAGGTTCCATCTCAGCTTCCTCTACATCTACATTTTCTACATCCTTCCACAGAACCCAAAATGTTCATGTCTCCCTTTCATTCATTCCATGCTTTTTCCTCTTCTTGCATCCTTACATGTAAGGTGTAGATGAATCTCTCTGATGTGTGCAGATAAGTCTTGGCAGCTGATGAAACAACAGATGGTCATCTCAGCATTTTCTTGCTACCAAGAACACTATGGGTGAGTGGGATTTTTGTCTTTGTAACTGGTGTTTTTGGGGGTTTTTGTGGAATTGTCTTATCACACAGCACCTTCACAGGTGTGTCTTCCAGGGTATGTCACCTAAAAGAAACAGAAAAAAGAACACCAAAACTCTGTGAGTTGTTGCATATTTTGTGTTAGTTCTGGTTAAGAGTCACCATTTAGTCACTTGCAAAGACTTCCCAGTCTCTTCCTTTCCTACCTTGACATCATAATAAATTTTGAGAAGGTCTGAGGTAAAGTAAGGAGGTGAATCTGGGTGTCTATAAGAGGACAGTTATCATGGAGCTCATGAGCCAGAAAAGGAAGGGTGATAAAAGCTGACAGATTAGCACCCTTTGTCACCCGTTGGCAAGATATTTAAAAGCACTATAGCACTTTCCTCTCATGCTGTCCCTTATCTCTGGGAGCCTTCCTTGGAGATAACTAGCAGGCTCCTGCAGCTCCCCTTAATACCGTCCTTTAAAAATATGAATTATTAAATTATACTCGATTCTCAGTGGGCTGCCACCCTTATTAAGGTATTTGGTGTCATTTACTTTTTGTACTTCATTGTTTTTTCACTCACATCTCTCATCTTTTGCTTTTCCTCTGTAAGATCTGGGCTTTAGGTTTACAGGACGGCAAGCACACTGGGGTCCTCAACTCTGACTAGCAGCAATGCCTAAAATAACATCGTTTGCTCTTTCTGTACCAGAGAATTTAGAAATGGCAGCAGAACTATGGAAAGTGCTAAGTATATAATAAATCTAAAATAAACTTGGTGGTTGAAAATAACAGTATCATGTAAAAACAATACATACAAGTAGAAGATAATAATGGACTTTATGGAAATGGAGTTTTGCATATAGAAATAGTCTAGTTATGCCACTGTTAGGATAGAAACCAGCTGGCACTTCCTGAAAAGCAGTTCAACACATTTCTAGGCATAATGTTGTTTCATAAAGCTCTTAGTATTCCTCAACATGTCAGTAGCTCCAGAAATACAATAAAATGGAATACACTCAGAGGTAATGCACACAGCACAAAATTACATTCCTCAGGTTCAAGTAGTTCTGTATATACATAAAGTGAACTACAAATGAAACATTAGTTCAGCTTTATAAGAGTACATAAAAAAAATTGTTACTTAAAAGGCAAAATGGTCCAGAAAGCTTTACTGCCACCATAATTTATTACAGAATTAATCTATTATGTGTTTGCACCAGGTCAGGCCACTAAAGGAAACCTGTGTCTTATCGAAATCAGATTGAGAAGTACAAATCGAGAATCCCTAATGGAGCACTAAGCACACTTCAAACAGCCAGCCATATGGACTGTGTTACAGCCTGGGGATGGTTTCTTTTGAGCCATAAACTTCGGCAGCAGTGTGGAAGACTCTTTATTTGATATAGGGTCTTCAAGAACAATGATGCATTTAAAAAAGTAAGTTAATGCTTGGCTCTGAAGTCAAGGATTCAGACCTCCTTCTGAAGACACCTCCTTCCTATTTCCTTCCTAAAACCTATCCTTTTAAATTAGGTCTATTTCAAAATAGCTTTTGCAGATAATGCACTAAGCTTCTGAAGTTAAAGTGCTTAAAGAGGAAAGCCTGTCTAATCATAGCATGTGAGACCAGAGATATCATATTATCAGTCAATACCCACAAGAAATTTGTAGGGGGGCAGGTTCGTTCCCTGCATGTGCACAAGTATCACTATTTGAAGGTCTGATTCCATGATTAATATGCTTATGGACTGTTTTGACTTTTATCCATCTACAAAATTTAACCTTCATCGTAAACCAGAGTGTTCATAGCAGAGAAATCATTTTTCTGTGGAATCATGTATACATAGTGTATACTTGTCCTAGAAAGGCACCAGCATCCCATTCTGGTAGCTGGAGCAAAGTGCCTGCCTCTGACATAGATTTCTGTAGGAAGTTAAGCAAATTGCTTTCATTTATAGATATACTGTCACTGAACAGTCCCGTGGGATTTGACAAACTACCTGGGTAAATGCAGTTCCCTATTGATTTCCTAATCTGTGTTCTGTGTATGCACCTGGAAATCTTGCACTCAGTTTTCATTTTCCCTTGTTCTGTGTCCAGAAACAGAAGACAGTATTTTCTTTCTTCAGCTTCTTACCTAATTAATTTATAAATTTTTCAACACAGCAATTGTCTCCATCTAAGAGACAAAAATAGATCATATTATTATATATTATATGTATTGCTAGATATATTTCCATATTTAATGTATTTTATTAATTTTATTATATTATTATATTTTTCCCCATCATATACAATTTTACAAAAGTAACTTTTATACATAATTTTTTTCACATAATTGAAACTTACCTTTTGAAATTTTTATCCTTTAAGTGATAAGTTTATTATAGTTTTTATTTCTGTACTAGCAACCAGTTCCAAAATTATTCTTGGCATAATATTGAAATTAGAAATTCTTTATTGTATTTATTCTGTATTTACATTATAAAATAAATTAAGAGGCATACAAAATTAGAAGTTGTTCTAATATTCAAGCTGATGACCCCCATAGTTTTAGCCACAGTATTTATACTAGATGAATCAAAAGAGCTGGTCTGTTTTAATAAGAAATTCAGTGTGATAAGCTAATTATTTGGCCAACATACGTCTTCATCTAAAATATTATCCAAAAAATTCAGTCAGAAATGTTATCTTTGATATAAATAAAAAAGGACTTCAGCATTACAATAATTCCACTGCATTATATTGCTATCTTGCATTCAGTTTTAAGAGAAAGATTTACAATACTGATAATTTTGATTTGCTCTGGTTAAACAGATTTCTCCAGAAATTTCAGTATTTAAAGAATATCGTGTGCACTAGCTAAACAGTAATCTCAGTATGATATGGTGGTGAAAATTATATCTGAATTATATGCACTAATTACAAAGACTGATGCATAAAACTACTCAGTAGTGCAGCTGAGAGGAAAACGCACTGCCACTTGGAATTCTCAGCCAATGCCTTTCTGTAAAGAAAAGGAACCAAGTGGGATGTCTTAAACAGTAATAAAAATCCCACGGGGACCCTCTGTGTTTGGAAGACCTTCTAAAATAATAACACATAATTAAAAGCATGTTACTTATAGCTGGTGTATCGTATACTGCTTCTCTGTGTTATACTTGTTTTCTGAAAAGATCAAAACATCAGCATGTTAGTATAATGATAGTGCCTTCCAGCAGTTTCCTGAAGTCTAAATCAAAAGATATTTAATATAAAAATGTACTCACACTGTATGAAACTGTCACTAATTTTCATGCAGTATCTTTTAATCAATATGTTTAAGCTAACACTTGAATTCATTTTTTACTTTTCAAAATATTGCCTTTCTCAGGAAAGAAGAGAGTTTTATGTTGGGGAGTAGAACAAAGAAGAAGAAGAAAAAGAGACACCTGTAGTAAAATTTTCAGGTGTCAGACAGAAAGCAGTTGATATTTCCTGCTGTTTTCTACTCTTGAATCATATTTATACAATGATCAGTTAAGAAGAGGAAAGCATAAAAACCCCCAAATCTGAGTAAAATAATTTATTCTTATTATAGTCAGTCTATCATTTGAGGCTAAACTCTGAATACTAATGCAGTTATACTCAGTTTTAAAAACACTCCTATAGAACAACATTACCTCTTACATCTAAAATATTTTCTCTGATAGGTTCATACATATGTTTATGGATATGTTATGGTAAAAGGAATCTATACACAAAGACAATATTTAGTAAGGAAGCAGCACAGTTTTATACAATCTCAATACTGAGATTAAGTACATGACAAATAGTTGAAAAATTATGTATGCTGAAGTGGGGACTAGACTAATGTGAACCTGCTGTGTCATTTTATGAGTTCCTTAACATCTGACCTTCATCACAGTAGCTCTCATCGCGGGCCATCATAGGCTCAGTGGACCGTAGTCAGTGGTTTTGTAAGGAGTCAAAAGTTGTGCTGGCATGGCATGTGAACATCTATGGTTCAAAGTTTTAAATCAAGCAAGTTGCCCATTTCCATGAGGTGCTGAACACAGAACCCTGCTATCGATTGCAGAGTGACTATGGAGTCAGCTTAGACCATCTGTGACCAAACGAGATAGACAGACTAAGTTTCACTGGGAGTCTGTGTCTGATTATTGTCCATCTACAAAAATGATCTCACTCTTCAGTGTTCTTAACCTTTTTTTTTTTTTTTGTGACTTTGATTGGTTTGATTTAAAAGCTAACCTGTCACTTCTATTACTGTAACAACAAGAAATCACTGACAAAATTCTTCCCCATGATTAACTTGAACTCAAGTGTAGTTTGTTGAAAAGTTAGAATTTCATTCTGGCATAATGAGATGGCAAGAAGTGGCATATCCATGGCATCATAATGCGTTTAAACTCAACACAGAATTAGTCTGCATGTTAAGATTATGGAACTGTTTACAGTGTTTATGGATTTTGATTCCATCCTCTAAATTGTTGTTGCAATGGTGCCAAAGCTTTTGGAATACGTCAAATCAAAACAGGGATTGCAGATTTTTCCTTTCCAAGACACATATTGAGAAACTATCTCGTTATCTACAGTGGGCATTACTATGCCAGTGAAGTGGAGTAATATTAACATAAAAGCAACTAGGATAATGTTATTAAAATAAAGAAAATGCCCAGACTACAACAGGTATTTTTCTAGAACGATTAGCACTCCCAGAATAAACTGTATGCATCCCATGCATTACTGTGAAAATGCTCACAGTTCTTTGTTCCCACTTGGCACCCTACAGAGTAAAGGATATAGATATTCTCTGTATATTGCCCATTTGTTAAATACTTGGGTAAACTTAGTTGTTAAAATACATATGCATGTATTTGTTGATTGAAGGTTTTACAAACTCAATAAACTCACATCCTTGTAGGATGGATCTTCCCAGAGAAAACTGTCCTTCTATGCAAGAACATTAAACTTTACTTTGGGAAGACAAAGCCTTAAGTAGGATGATGGGTTTGCTTTCCTCCCTCCCTTTCCTCTAGTCAGCCAGGCAATGCATTTTCCAAAGACACTGGTGCCCTGGGAATGTTATGTTTTTTCCATTTCAGTGGGGATGAGGGGTTTCCATTTTTATTTATAGTTGCCATTTTTTTGCTTTAAACCTCACAAGCTTTCTCTGACTATGGACTCATTCATATATCCTGAAAGAATTTCAGATAATTTACTGTTGCTGGACAGAGTTTTCCTCACAATGGCGTGAAGAATTACATGATCCACTCCTCTTTTATTGCTTGTGGGCCAAATCCTGCCCTCATTTACACCACTTGAATAATAAATAACCTCCTTTGAGAGCATTAACATATGTTTTTCCATTGTTTGAGGAGACAGAACAAGTTACACAATGTCAGTCTGAAAGATCTCTAAGGTTACTGCTCTGCTAACCTGTGAGTGCAGAGCACCCAGTGGTTTTAACAAAAAGAATAAAAGATGTCTATTGAGAGGACACTAAGAGAAGCAATGGTTCACATTTAAAGTAGCATTTCTTTAATGTTATCTTTCAATTTTTGAGAAAACCAGACAAAAATTAGAAGAATACAAAGGTTTTTAGTCTGGTTAGCAGTACCAGCAGCTGCTACTGCCTCTGTGATTTTGCATTCTAACACACAACAACTTGATTAGGGTCATTAATTCATACTGTGAATCCTCCCTAAACAGTTTGAAAGTGATGGCAACCTCAAAACCTCATGTCTCAGAGACAGGTTAGAGCTATGGGCTGCAAGAGAGGTGTTCTCTCCCTTCCACCTGTGGGGTGGGCATTCCTCTGCCTCCATCACCCCAGCTGCATCCAGGCCAAGGAATGTGCTAGCAGCAGCTCCTGGTGCTTTTCCAAGGAAGCAGGCAGGGGAGTCAGGTATGTGTAAAGATAGTGTGAAGTCTTGGGGAGCTCCCAAGTGCTCCCAGAGCCCTCTTCTAGGTGGGAATTAAGTCATGTACCAATGCAAGTGTGAAAGGCAACTCTGACTTATTAAAGAAGAGAGAAAATGGATGGAAATGGGGAAGAAAGAAAGTATCCTTGAAAGCTGAAGGGAATTTGCAGTGGCCTATAGTTCAAAATGGAAAGTGAGTTGAGGGGAAATGATACAAGGAATCTCTGATTTATGCAATGAACTGAACCTCCAGCTCTAGAATAGATGAGACTTTAATAGAAAAATTGGTTTGTGGACCACAGGCCTGTGTTCCCTCCCAGTTACAGCTACATGAATCAATTCCCTGTCTCATTCATCATCCTGCAGTACTACAGTTGCAATGACAGCAGTAGTTCATGCTGAAAAATAGCTTTACAGGGGATTCTACTTCATTTTTACATAAAATGTGATTTAACAGGTGAAAAGAGTAAGAAAATTGTCATTCTCTATGCAATCTTCATTGTAAAATATAACTTTAAGGGCCAGAGAAATCCTCATTTCAGCTCCTACTAGGCAAAAGTCACTTTCACAGGAAGGTACTTAAACACTCTGGCTCAGCTGGTATAAGTAGTAATAAGCCTTATTGACAGGTGAGGTTCCCTTATCCCCTGGGTCACAGATGTGATTAATCCTCAAGCAAAGTCCTTTTGCACAGCTCTTTTAACTTTTAATGCACTAAATATGCAGCAAGTAGCTATAATTTTCTAGTGCCTTGTTTGGAAGAAATTGTGTCTAAATATAAATAGCAACTAGAAGCTACTAATGCACAAGTATCTATCATTGGACATGAGGACAAGCTGGGCAGACTGTGAGGACAAGTTGCTTCATGGTCTAAGAAATAAATGAAACCATGAGATGTAGACAACTATGGGAAACTAGCTGCCAAGCTAAGTTGTTTTGACAACATTTTGGGGATATCTACTTGGGAGATATGTTGCATAAACACTTTATAAAAGCACATGTTGAAAACAGAAACCAATTTCTAAATAAGATCATTTTCACAAATGCTTTGGCCAATCAGGAAAGGTATTCAAATGCAAATTATGACCAGTAATATTTGAAAAAGAAGAAAAAAATAACATTTTCGGATCTATGTGGCAAACCTAACATCTGATGCATCAAAGAATGGGTCTGCACACAGTGAATATGAAACAAAGCATCTGGATGACATTCCTTCATAGCGCCAGCCTCTACTCAAACTTAATCCTTTAAAAACCTTAGCTCACTGTCTTGGGGGTTTCAAAACATTCACTACACTACACATATTCAAGTCTGTGCTAGAAGCTTTAAACAAAGAGAAAGTATTTTAGTGGGGGTTTTTTAATGTACTTTGAAAGGGACATTTTTTCCTTTCTCCTGAAAACAAATTAGAAGAAGGAAATAATCTCTTGTTTACTAAATTTTCATCACTGTAAATAGTTGTATACATTTCATCTGCAATTGAAATCAGTTTGTGTAAAATTCAAGGCATTTCGTTCTTAAAAAAGACACTATTTAAATTGATCTGTGAAGACTGTACAAACTGCCCAAAAGATCTACGGAATCCCCCCTTTGGAGGTACTCAGAACTCTGCTGAATGAGGGCAGGAGTGACCTGGTTAACTGGGATCTTAACCCTGCTTAGAGTAAGGGCTTGGACTAGATGACCTTCAGCCTAAGTTATTCTATTGTATAACCACTCTTCTGCCAAGATAGAAGGAAAAGAATTTTGCAAGGGAAACAAACCTGTTTCTATCTGAAGAAAAGAGTTCCTACAGCCTTAATTTACAGGAACTTATGTGACCTAGAGTCATAGACCTTTTATGGAATGACACCAAATATGAAATTGGGCTCCCAGGTAATCTCTCCATGCAGCAGGGAACAGGTGTTTAGGGGGTGTTTCAGGCTGTGGTATGAACTCATACGAGACATGAGGGGTTTAGCAGTTCAGCACCTTCCCTGCTTTTTCTCTTCTGTCTCTTATTCACAGTTTTCAATCCTATGGGTAAAATTAATTTCTTGAATCTTCTTTCAACAACATAAATATTAACTCTATCTATTTATCTGTCTAAACAAAGTAATATACCTAAGCTTCTCCAGGAAGAGTCTGAAAATTCTTCTCATCATGTAGATAGGTTTAGCACATTTAGTCTAGTAAAGGAATGTGCTTGACTCTGGTAAATCATGAATGCACTCACATATACAAAGAGAGAGCAGGCCGAGAGGAAAAGGGAGCTGAATACCACCCCCTATAATTGCATCTTTTTTTCTGCCACGAAAGTATGTGTAAGTAAATACTTCAACTCAGACTTACAGCTGGTGCTCACTAGCACCATATTCTCCATTTTCTGAAAGACTCTTGTAAGAGCAGGGAGTAGGATTTGAAGAAGTACTAAGCTTCAAAATTGCAATGTAAATTGAGGAGATTTAAATTTTTAATTCCTTGCTGTCATATATTTGGAAAAATTAGGCCATGTACATCTCAAATTCTTCATTATATGTTAGAAAATTTTTTTGACCTTTAATCTCTCCATCCTCGCCTTTCTGATCTAAACATGTGCAAAACATCATTCTCTTGGCTCAAAGATTCTCAAAGACAATAAATGTTTGTGAAGCATTAAAAAATGATGGAAATAAGTATCATACATGAATCCCTGGAAAAAGCTGTGTGCCTTTGGTAGTGAGAAGTGAAGATAATGAAGAAAAAATAGTTACAGTACAGATTTTAATTAAGGATCATGGCTCAGAGTTATACGGAAAAATATTAGGTAACCATGCAATCAAAGACTGTAACACTTCCTATGCAAAACAGGGACCAAATCAAAGTCATAAAGACATCCTATTCTGCTTTGCAACTGTTTGACTTTACACAGTTTTGTTTTAATAATGTTTCTGGGTACACAAAAGAGAAAATCCAAAGTTTCAGCAGTAGCAGACCACACTAGGAATAGAGGCCACTTGAAGAAAATATAAGTAGAGCAGATCTGTGAAGAAACGGATGTCTGCAATAAGATGTAAACTAGACTGTCAATATCCCTTCTTTAGAAGATCTGAATAGCAAAAAGAATTATTGGGGAGTGGAGATTTTTTTAAGATGAAATGAGACTGCCTCAAAGTTTCTCATTAATGCTCTATTTTCAATAGTATCTTCTTTAACTTTCTTTGAATCTCTATGGAAACTAAATATCCACATCCATACAGCAGTGAAAGGACTATTTAAGTATTTTCAAAGTAAACGGAGGTAATTACAATCCTCCCTACATCCCTCCTATTCCTAGGTTTTCAACAAGAATGGAAAATGAGAAGGGTGGCTTCTTGTGACAAAGGAGGAAGAGTTAATGATCCAGAAATAACCTGTTCTGTTCTGAATTCAAGGTTTATAATTTTCTTTCCCTCTGGTATTAATTCAGAATGGCCCAAATGTATTTGATAGATGTCAAATGAAGAGATGCACCTGATCAAAGCTTTAACATCTTGATTTTATGTAACATATAATTGATGGAAATTATGTGAAGGTAGGCCAGAAGAGAGAAGCCACTTCTTTGTATTACTTGATTGTTATGTCTTTTATTTTCTGGAGTGAATCACTGAAGAAAAAGTCATGCAAATGATTTAGTATGAAATAGTCAATAACTCAATTCCTGCCCTATAGTCACAGGACAAGGAACAACTGTTTTAAACTGAGGAAGGTACATTTAGATGGGATATAAGAAAGAAATTTTTTTACAATGAGGGTTATGAGACTCTGGAACAGGTTTCCCAAAGAAGCTGTGGATGTTCCATCCCTGGAAGTGTTCAAGGTCAGGTTGGATGGCGCTTTGAACAGCCTGATCTAAGGAATGATGTCCCCATCCATGGCAAAGGAGTTGGACTTTGAAGGTCCCTTTTAACCCAAACCACTCTATGATTCTACAGCTTTATGAAACTGTCTATTTAAAACAGATTAAATAGTGCCAAATAGTGAGCTAAAGAATTTGAAAATTTAGACTAACCCTAGTAATGATAATATAGATTTATTACATTCATTCATTTTTTGTGCTTCTTTTGCCGGTGTAGGAATATCTGAATGCAACCTTGAAGCTTAAGGATTTTGAGAATTAATGAGGAAAAGAATCCATGGTTTTCTAGGTGCCAAAAGACTTTCTAGGTGCTCCAAAGACTTTACCAATACCTGAAAAGACAGACTTTTGTTTTAGGTGCTTCTGTACATTTATACACTCATCTAACAGAAAAGTACTACAGGTTTTGGGAGTTAATTTTCTGCTCATTTAACGTGAGATTTGGTGAGGTTAACCATCAAGCTCACAAGACTGTTCTGCCTCTCATGGCTGATCCCCAGCTTGTGTCTCTACCTTTGTGTCTAACCCAGGACTGTGTAACACTCTGCTTCTGAAAAACACCAAGGTCTTAATCCTAGTTCTAGCCCTAAGCTTTTCCTATCTTTGGAAAATGGAAAAGAGCAATGAGTAGGGTCTCTCTTCAGGATTTTCTGTAACAGGTTTCCAAGGACCTATAGCTTGTGGCTTTTAATTTCAAATAATATCACTGCTTAAAGAGAATTAATAAGCAAGAATTAAACTTTTAATCAGATAAAAAACAATAACAAAGACCTGGGGTTTTGATGGTGGTTCTGTAAAGACAGTTAAATAGTTAAGTAGTGCAAGAATAAAGTTTTTAAACAGAAATAAGTTAAAAACAATAAAAGTAAAAAAAAGTGAGACGGCAAAGGTCTTACTCCTTTTTTTAATACTATGAAATATGATTTATGGCAGCTTATATGTGTTTCATCTCATGAAAAAAAGTAAAATAATAGAAAAGGATTTATCCAGTCAAAAAGTCTGCCCACACCATCTCCCACAGAATCTTTTGATTACAACGTACTGCCTTACCATTAATGTGTACCATATAATACATTGAATGAAATGCCAGATTTCATTCCCTGATTTTTTCTTTAGAAACCACAAATGTTTAAAGTAAAATGTGCATAATGACTTGAGAATTCATTTTTGAGTGACAGATAAATGCTAGGAGGAAGTCTGACTTACAGTAATCAATCTGGTAACAGAAACATATTCAAACTGAAGGATGTAACTGAGTGAGGAACTTGAGTCCATCTGAACACTCCATCAATTCCAAAGAATACAGTCACACTCATCTTAATGATTTTCTTTTTCTTAACCATTAGGCTGTACAAATTACTATTTGGTAGCTTCCAGTAAAGCACCAGCTAAAAGAGTAGAAGTGTCCTTTCTTAAGGTAAGTTAAATCTCTAGTCATATAATGTATGAGTAGAGTATTTAAGACATAAGGAGCCTCAGTTTCCCAAATATTTAACGTTCAGAACTGCTGAACTTCATGGTGTAAGGGAAAGGCTAAATGTTGGCCATCATTGCACACTAGAAAGGACTTTGATTTACATCCCAACTTTGAAAATATTCCTCTAAAAGAGGAGCACCTAGATTGCCATGTACCTAAAAAAACAGGATTACACTATCACATCTTGAACATATTTTTGTTTTATAAAAGAGGCAATTCATCAAACTGCAGAACAATATACTCTGTGCAATGAAAGTGCTATTGAAAATCTTCCAAGTGAGAAAGCAAATATTTTATAGCAAAGGGGAACATTTTCAAAAGTGACTTCGAAGCTCGAACCAAATAAATCACTTCAAGAACTTTTAGGCACCTTTGTGTTTGGTAGCTTTTGAAATTGTTTCAGGCTCCTGAATCAGGAAAGGTCAGATTTAAAAACAGCAGTAGAGGGGCTCTTAGTATATGTTTAAACACTTGTAATATAGACATCTAGGTTTCTGATAGTCATTCCAGTTTCCCTTCAAATTATCTGAGAAATGACAGGATGATGTTAGGATGCCACTTACCTCTGTGTGGCATTGACATCAAAACAGATCAGGTGAATTCCAGATGAACTCCTGCATATCTCCTTGCCTTCTTTGACTATAGGAAAACTTATACATTGAATTAAATTATCTGAAACCTGTTCTAGATTGCTAAAGGTGAAAATAAGGTTCTCAGAGGCATTTATGAAAGAAGCTAAGTACTTAATTCCCATTCACATCCTTTACACACAAAAAATAAAGTGCTATCAAAGTCAACTTGTCCATGTCTGAAATAAGTGGAATTTTAGTTACTCAGTAGCTTTCCAAAAACTTACAGAACTTCTGAAGGCTAAAAACCTAGTCTTACCCCTATGCATGTTCCCTTAGGTACATTTAAGAATATTACACTTCCATGCTTGGCTTTAAATTTTCTAAGTCCTTCTCAGTATAATAAGTAATATTAATATATCTTCTTCAATATGTTTTAGTCATCATGATAAGAGCCAATTTACTCAAATTTTGCAGGTTTTAAGCACATAAATTTTAAGTGAGTTACTCATTGCAATGCCTAAATTCCTTTAGTCAAGGAAAAGCATAAAGTGTTTTTGAAAGCCTTTAGAGCTACATCATGTTCACCTAATTTATTGACCTAAACTGAGATAGGCAATTTTATGAAAACATTCAAATACCCCTGCTTTCTAGCATTTATTTTACAAAGAACAGCAGTATGTACTAAAAAAAGAGCCATTCTTTAGGTACATAAGATGTAGGTGGAATTTAGTCTCAGAGGGACTGCATGAAGCCTAGATAGCTTTGTTTTTCTGCTACTCAAATTCTTTAAAAGAATGCTCCAGCAAATACATTTACAGAGGTATTAAAACGATGCTTTGAAAAACATAGTGCTTTTAGAATAAGAAAAACTACTTAGCAAGTTGCTTCCTGACATCAAGAATATGGCAAAGCAGAACCAATTAATTAAAATTAAATTGGACAAGACTAACCATTTACAAAAATTTCATCTTGTAGTTTAAGGTGTTTGATGTTCTGTTTCAATTTGACTTCCGCTTTTGACTAGGACTTAATGAAGGTAGAGTTTGAAAAAATATTTTTAAGTTCTCAGATGAATTGTACTCCATGAATGAAGAGCATTCTATCATCCGTGATGCTGGACGGCTGTATCACAGCTAATTGTCATTACCAAGCAATTTAGTACTTACCAAGGCAGCTGAATGATCCTGGAATCTTTCAACTCCTCTGTCTTATTCAGTAAAAAAAACCCAAATGTCAAAGGAAAAGCAAATAGCATTTTGACTTGAGGAAGCAGGCCTTTCACCATAGCATTAAATTCCAACCTGTCTTTAAAGGCAAAAGGAAAAAAAAATATTGATGGAGCATTCTTTAAAAATAATATTCCCAGTAGAAATCTGGTAATAAATGCCTCTCCTTTTGGTATGAAAAGGAACGTATTCCACTCTTTGTTGGAACCGGTGCATCACAGCAGGAACTTCAATGATTCTTCTGCACATATGGAACCAGCAAATTAGGCCAACTTTTTTAATTGTAAAAAATGATTGAATCCCTTCCATTCCAATTTAATAGTCATTTTCCCTAACAGCAAGCATTAATGACTTCCCTGACTAATGAAAATTAATTGCTAGCCCGCCTTGACAATTATATTGTGATCGATCAAGTTTAAAGGAGCTGCAAGGGTCATTTGTTGTAATTCTAATGCAATCCATTAAATCTGCAGCAGATGATAACCTTTAACTTTGTTGCATATTAGGGAATACTAATGGCAACTCTAGATGTCACCGTTTGTACAAGAGGAGATACATCATATTGTCTGTTTCTCCTAATGTTCTTGAGGTGTTGCTGTTTCTCAGCTGACACAAAAATTCCTCTTGACATCAGATTACAGCACCTCCATAATGTTATCAAGGTACTATAAAGGCAGAATTGTACAAATATAAAAAGCAGTCCGAGAATGTGCATCCCATTTCAGGGCAAGGTCCTGTGTGTTACACAAAACTGAGTTGTAAAACAATGGACAAATTTGCTAAATCCTGAAGGAATGCGCTGTCAGAAAAACACATCTAAAGCATGCATCGTATTTTATTGGTCCTGCAGCAGCCATCAGCTGTGCTACAGCCTTGAATGAGATCCAGTGTCTCTTAGACAAAATGGAGTTGTAAAATAAGGTTCAAATTTGTGAAGAGTTATTGAAGGGGGTCATAGTGAACACCAAATACAATTGTACTAAAATTCCGGAACTGCACTGTGCATTCTTGAATGCCTTTCCAGGCACATCATCCGAATGTTTACAGCACCTGCATGCTGAATTAGATTTTTTTTTTAAACAGGAATTCAAGGCAAATCACACTGGATCTAAAAGGAAAACATGGCAACAAAACCACCACAACAAAAACAACGAACAAAAAAAAAAGATCTTTAAACTGAAGTTTCATAGCTTTCTCAGATGATTTGAGCTATCCCATACACTTGAAGGCATTGTGGGGCAAATTTTGATAAGATTTTCACCAGGTGGGAAAATAATGATTGAAGAAGTGAATGGAAGAATTTTAATTTGCTACCTATATTTAGTCATGAGTTTAAACTTCTATCTAGAACTGCCTTTTTAGTATAAACACAGAGATACACTCATGCAATCTCATCTCAACATCTCATTTCAGAAGTCGTGGAAGTGCTTCCTAATAAAAAGCTTTTTGTGGCAGGATCCAGTAAATGTTTTTGCACAAATGAAAATGAGTATTTTATAGGTCAATACACCAATTTGTGAGGAAGTTACTGAAAGAAATTATGACCTTCATCTCTAGTTCTTTAAATAAAATAGTCCAGGGTTATTTTATCTCTTGGGAGAGTTTATTCCGCCATCTACTTCTATGCTAACTACCCCTACAAAGACTGATTGCAAACAGAAAGTACAAGAATTCCAGCAGTGATGCTGGTGTACAAGAGTGCAAGTCTGTAAAACCCAAGGAAATTTTGCAACCAACATGCCCTTCTGCATATCTCACAGCTAAGATAAGGACGCTACAATGGACATTGCAGAGATTCTCTACAGAGGATTTCACAGCTCTCTACCAAAAATAAGCACAAAAAATATGAAAGAACAGATTGACAGTAAAATAAAAGTCAAAAATGATTCCACTTTGAAAGCTTAAACAAGTATTCTACATAGACAATTTATTATAATATCTCTCAGGTTGACAAGGTTTTTTCCTAGTTTCTTCTAGGAAAGAAAGAAAACTTATTTCTCTGTAGCAATATTGGCACTCTTTACTTCTTAAAGAAGAAAGATTTCTTTGTACAAGAAGGATGCCCACTCAGCAGAATCCAGAAAGAAAATTTCTTATATTTTTTATAGCGAGGCAAAAAAAAAAAAAAAAAAAGACACAAGGAGGTAGATTATCAAGCAGCATAAATAACAGAAAGTTGCAAAGAAACAAATATGTAGTTAGAGAAGACAGGGATATCATGATGGAGTTTTATGTAGCAGTCAGCATCACACTAAGATCCAGTGACAAGAAAGGAGTAGAATCTTTTTAAGTGTACCTAAAAATCTGTATTTAAAACTTTTCCCATCCTAGAAGGGAAGAAGAGTTTTTAGATTTTCTTCTAGTGTGGCCAAAGCATGCACTGAGACCAATATAAACCAGCAAGAATTCTATGAAAACCAATTAAGTTATTGTGAATTTATAGAGGTATAACCAAGATCAGATATTAGTCTATAGAAATGCATTTGAAACAATGCAGAGACATGAGCTCCTTCAGACTACAGAAGTTTTCATATTTGGAAAATGAACTGTGATCACTGGATTATATTTGGGTGCAACAGGCTTTGCTGGACTACCAATGGTCTATAAAAGTTTCCCATAAGTATCATCAGGGAAAAAAGACACTCCAAAAGGCAGAAGAAAGCTACACCATTGCCTGCTCAAGCATGACTATATTAAGCACTGAGAAAATATTGTACAGCCTCTCCAGACATTTCTGCTCTACCCACGCACTCTTGGAGTGCAAAATATTTTGAAAATATTCATGTCGCCTTCAATCTTCTTGGCAAATCTGCCATTAGAAATAACATGCACTTTATCTTAGCCATGGTTTGCCTGAGATACTTATCACTATAGCCAAAAGTTACTCCTGCACACTGATTATGGAAACTGTTCTAAAAACCTGGTTCCATACAAACTTTTCATATTTCCAATTACAATGTAAGAGTCAAAGCTTGCTGAAACCAGTGAAATAGTTCTATAGGCCTCATTGACTTTTACCAAGACTAAGATATTAAGAGAATTTTAATATTTAACCATGTTATCATACCCCAAGCTTATGTGTGAAAGCATTTCCACTGATGTCAAAGGCTTTCATATTACAGATTATTCCTGTGCTTATCTACTACATTGAATCAAGACTTTCATGTCTGCTCCTCAGACAAAACTCACTTTCACTTAAACCTCAGCTCAAGTATATTTATAGATTCTGACATCTCCAATAGGCTGGCACTCAAAAATTCAACCTCTGACTAGTTACGGTTCTGAAGCACATTTAAAAACCATGGCACGTAAAGAAAATAGTCTCGTCTAATTCAGTAAAGGTAAAAAACATACCATTATGAAGTGTGACACTGCTGATGTGGAAAAAAATTAAGTATTGCAACAGGTTATTAAATTGTTAATGGCTACATTCTACTTTCAGGTTTGTGGTTTGATGCAGTCTGGGCGAAATGTCAAACTGTATCAACATTAACAGCTTCTGACAAGCTCAAGAGGGAAAAAAAAGAGCTGAATGAATAAGCTGTTCTGTAAATAAAGAGACATTGTAACCTTTAAAGTGAGACAGAATTTAATTAAGAAAATTAACACAGACTTTTGAGATATTGCAGTTTTCTGAATCTCATTCATTACTGTCAAGCAAAAGTTATATTTTTGTATAATAAGAAAGTGTATGTGCCTACTTTCTGATCAAAAGTTAGTGATACCATCCAGAGGAAAAGGGAGAGGATTGAAGGTTGTGAATTTGACTTTTTACATCTATCCATTTTAAATTTATACAGCACCAGAGTCAGATTTGAGAAACGTGAGAAAAAATTAAATTTTGCATTTTTTTTTTTTTTTAATCTTGGAAACAGAAATAGTAAACACATCAAAAGATTTCTCATTCCAATTAAAATTGGACTCCATGGGACAAGAGGGTTTCACTATCTCCTTTTCAAAGTTGAGGAAAATGAAGTGCAGTCAGGAGTGTGAATCAATGGCCAGGGTAAAAATCTGTTTGTAGTGCCATATCTGAGGAACTATATGGGTTCTAATTTTAGCTTCTAAAATTTATTAGCTTCCTACTCTCTAGCTTTGAAAAACAAATGTGAATTTATGCATTTTTTAAATTTTACTACTGAACCATCCTCCTCAGAACATGTTTTTCTCAGGTGCTGTACTTTGCCCTGTTTCCTGTGTACTAACTCCTGGACAAGGAAAATCACCAGTGAGTGATTCTTATCAGTCAGTGAGTGAATTAGTCAATTGAACTATTTTTGCATGGCATTATCCTGAATTTTTAATCAGTCCAAGACCTTTTCAATATGATTAAGATGGTAATATTTTGCAGAAAGATTACCAGACTACTTAAAACTGAGGTCTGGACAAACATGTTTTTATCTTTTGCCAAAGAAGTGAAAGAATGAACTGGCAATGGAAAGAAGAAAGGAAGAAAGGAAGGCAGGAATGTGGAAGGGAAAGAAAGAAGATAAAGCAAAGATGGATTTTTCTGTTTCAGTCATAAATTAGAAAATAATTCCTTGGAGCTTTCTAGATCTGTCATGATTTTCCTGATTACAGGTAAAATTTCAGAGAAGCATACAGGAAAAATATATATTTTTTTTTTTTTAGTTTTAGAAATTGTCATCGTTTTTCTGTTTAAAAAGACCACAAAGAGAGAGTCTAATGCTAGAGTAGCTTCTATCTATTTAATGAAGGAGATAAATTTTGGGTGCTGAATAGGGGAGAAATGTTGACTGCAAGGGTAGAAACTGGATTTTCACAGCCTTATTGTTCTTCAGACTCTAAGTACATCAATGAGTCTGTGCTGACTACAAAGGGAACTTGGACATCTTGGCCATATATGGAGACATCCCTAAGGAACATGAGATGTCTCCAGTTAGGTTTCTAAATCCAGAACTGAATCACCCCAAATGATTACACACACAGTTTATAGGTTTTTTTTGCACCGTACACAAATTTAATCTTTCATGCATTTCCATGTAGACTTCTAAGTCATTTAGACAAGGACATAATCTCATCTCGAGAACAGCTCAGCTGTCTCTGTCTCAGGAAGCTGACACTGTTCTCTGCTTCTAATTAATCTTATTCCATCAGTTCATTCCAGCAGCTGGAAAGGGTTTTCCTTCTGAGGACTGAAGCAGCAACGCTTCACTAATCTGACAATATTGGATGTTTGCAGCTGGTAGACAATCATGGCACGTGTCACCCCCACTTCAGCATTCCAGTGACCCATCCAACCTTGCCATGGAAGTATCTCCTTCTTCCCTTAAGAGCACCAAGTAGAAAGACTGTATTCCACACTTGGAAGACTGCTTCATTTCACAGAGCAGAAAAGGGTTATTATAGGACCTATATGTATCTTTTCTTCCTTTTAAGTCCATCTGAAATAAATTTTAGTTCCTATTGAGCATCTTTTCATTATAGTGCAATATAAACATTAAGGACCAATGGGAATTTTGGCTCTGCAACTGCATTTCTGCAGAGACACTGAGGCTGTTACACTTTTTGTCTGAATAAGGCTGAGGCTGTTACTTCTAACACTGAATGCTTTGTTTGATAACATCTTAAAAATGTTATTGATCCTGAAGTTTTAATGTAGAACATTTGTTAGCTTAATGCTCTGCCATTCTCTCTGCTGTTCACAGAGATGTAACTGTTAAGGAGGGTCCCTATTACAGGTTTATCACAGTAATTTATTTGAAGACTAATGCTTCAAGAATGTGAGCAAGTCCTGTAGAATATACTAACCATCCTTCATTTGCTTTGATTATTGACTGCCTTTGTCCCATTACTGGATCAGAGCACAAATATGCAGCTCTTCTTTGAACTTTTCTATGTTCTGCACCACGATATTTATGGCAACAGTAAAACACTGTGAATCAGCTGAGGGCTGGGCCAGCACACCCTTTTAAGAAGCAGGGTTTTTTCAATAGTCCCAAAATATTTTTTTCATTGAGGGCACAATTGATTATTTATCTTCTTTATGGGGTGGTGTTAAGAACTTGAAATTATTTGTTCAATATAAAATAAATAAATAAATTGCTGTTAAGATTTATGAGACTGTAACTTTAAACCCCATGTTGATTTCAGCTAAATTCTGAAAGAACTGCAATACTTCTTTCCGAAGTTCACTGAATTTTCAATGCCAATCCTCAATTCCAGTTGCAGGCAGGTAGAAACAATGGCATGTCTAGCAAGATTTTAACAAGAAATAAAGGGAAAGGGAATATCATTTATATGTGTCTTCTTTTCCTTTCTCTCAGATTATTGGGGAGCTAATTTCAACTCTGATGATTAAAGTTCGCTGATATACCTTCTCCTCTTTTTTCATGACTCAACAGTTTGTTTATCCAGCTGCTTTGAGTAAGAGGGCAGCCTGAAAAGAAAAATTTTCTGAGAGTGGTCCTGATCCACATGGGGATGAAAGAAAATGCTTCAAAGTTGCTCTTTATTTCCCCCCCTCTCTTCTTTTCTTTCTTTTCTTTCTTTTTTTAATTTTCTGTCTTTTGAATGTTTGCTTGTTTCTCTACATTGCTCTGACTTGCACTTACAAGGAAAAGCAGCATGAGATCCTGGGTCTACAATACTTGGTAGTCCTCTTTGACCTCTTGGCCAAAGTTCTAAATGGGGATATGATGTGTTGAGACTGAATTTCTACCTTGAATTGCTAACAGTGTCACCTGTTTTCCATATATACACCATAACCTATTTTCTATGAAATATTTATTTTATGAGAGAGATGTGGAGATTTTTATTCTTACAAATTAAATAGACTCTTTGAAATATGTTGGGACTAAATATATTGTTATTAATGATTGTTCTGAAAATCCCTAAAGCTATTTTCAATCAAAAAAGCTTCTGTAAATTTTTACCTTGAAATTATATTTCAATACATGGGGTTTTTTCTAACTAGTTCTGCATTTTTCTTCAATAGTGACTGTTAATTTGTTTACAAATGTGTTATTCCCTTCTCTTTCATACATTTCTGTAAGTCGAATTATCTGTAAATTCCCGAGACTAATGGCAGCCAAATTCTCTTTCTTTTTATTGGATTGCAAATAAACAGAACTTTTGATTAAATTGGGAAATAATTTCCAATGCAGATGAATAAGACTAAATCTCAAGTATCTTAAATAATTTTGGACTTCAATAGACCATTGTACTGCTATGTCCATCTGTTTAGAATATTTTACACTTTATGGTCTAAAGCAAGATGCTCATACCCGTGAAAGCAGAAGAGCTTGTCAGGCATTAAGAGGTCAGCAATCTGCTGAGAAAGAAAAGCAGGATGTCAACATCTTTAATAATGATCTTGAAGACCGTAGCGTATTTGAAATGTGCTTTGTTAAATAAAAGGATGGCTTTCTAAATCATGGCAACTACCAACTGAAGAGTTCAATAAGAAATCCACTGAAGCATGAGCCATCGTTGATGCAAGCTAGGCACACATAGAGGGAACAGTGCAATAATTTTCCCATCTTAGAAATTTTTCAAGTGATTTATTTGTTTCAAATACAGGTACTGAAAAGCCATGATAAAAGGTACCCTTGAGAAAATTAATAGGCATGGTCCTAGAGTGATATACATCTTTCTCCTCACTTTATATACAAAGGCACTGTTTTCTTCTGGTATTGAAATTTGTCTTTTTTATAAATCGTGCGCAAAAAAGAATCATGCTGTCAATAAATATTTGCTCTGACTATAATGGGTTTTATGAGTAGAAAAGCTTAAAAACACATTTACTATAATTCACTCTGTTTCTGTAGGAGTTGCTTTACAGACCAAATGACTTGGTAATCAATTCTTCAGATGGCATATACTGCTCTCATTTAGGTTCCTGAAAGATGCCTGTAAGGAATCTTGTTAATTTAGGTTAATTGACAGAGTGTTCAACAGAGAAAATATTTCACCATTCTCAAACTGCTCAGAAGTTCCCCAGAATTCAAACTTCTCAGAGATTCCCTAAGAGGAATGTACAAGTCTGATGTTTTTCTTCTGTCGCAGAAACCTCAAGCAACTAAGTTTCAGCCCAAGAACCTTCATAATTCCAGAAGATATGAGAACCAGAGAGACCACAAGTTGACTTTTACATCACAGATCATGCTGGTAGAACAGAGAGTTTAAAATACAACCCACAAAACCACTCAGCCTGTCCTTTATCACGTAATCTGAGCAAGCTTGACCAGGAGCCACCAAGAAACAATGAACATGGGACCCCATTTCATTGACTTATAAGTCATTTCGGGCCTTGTGTAATTTTCTTTGCACTTCCTGAAGTGTGTCAAGGCAGCAGATATTACCTATAAATCTCCATTCAGATTGCTACTAGTTCAGATTCTGCAGCAGGCATGGACCCAACAGAGCAGGTTTTATTTCTTGCTAGCTCTAGCCACAGTCCGGGCTGGCTGTGCTCAGCTGGCATCCTGCATGCTGTGGGTTCTTGCCAAATGATCCACAGCTTTACTGCTTCTGATGTTGGATCTCAGGCACAGAAATGGGGAACCGACAGCTCCACTGAACATCAGAGAAAAGACAAGCTAGAATGTGTTTAATAAGGCCTAACAAAATATCCTGGATGCATTAAGTCCAAATGGACTTTTTAACACCCAAACAGATGCCAAAATATTGATTCATAGATGGTAAGTGGATTCTATATTATCATATCTCTGCTTAGAAATAGAGCTTACAATTTGGCAACACAAGGAAAAAAAGAAATCATCTATTTGGATAAATGCTGCTGGTGGAGCACAGACAAATTTTAAAATGTCAGCTTAAAGGATTTACAACTAACCATTGCAACTACACCATTCCAAATTTTAAATACCATTAATTTAAATCTTTTGTTATGGTTATTACCTTGATTGGAAATTAAAGTCTATATTGTTGAAGAAAGAGTACAATAATGGAAAATTAAACTAATGTTCCCATTGGGGCAATATCTGTTGACTACTAATTCAGACCCAGTTTGGCTCCAGACGTCAGTGTTTGGACAACACTGCCTGTAAAGTGTCAGCCACACGTCCAAAATAGTAAAGAAAGAAGAAAATTGGGTATGAAAATTGGCATGTTTAAGTCAGAGACTTGGAATTCTCAATTTTTGGTTGAAGCAACACCAAATTGACTATTTTTAAGCCCAGAGAACACCTAACCCACAGACAGCTGTGAATGATTTGCACTACCCTTAACCATAAAATTCAATGTAGTGTGCCAAGAATCTGAATTATGAGGCAAAGGGAATAGGCTTCCAGTAATGATGTGTCACACACAAAAGAGAAGAAAAATAATGGCAAATCAATTATTATCTCCAGTCAAGGAGTTTTTAGTAACATAGGATGACAATTATTGGTGCATGGATTCAATCCAAACCCATGTGTTTGGCCTTGCTTCAGATGCAAACTATAACCTACTTTATGGTGGAAGGCATCCTGCTGAAAGAGAAAATTTCTCAATTTCTGAACTTCCATTTCCCATAAATTATCTCTTCTAATTGATGCAATAATATACTTCATTGCTGACATGATTAGCTCAGCTACAGGGAGGCTATTTACCCTTGCAAAAATATCTGAAACAGTGATGAATGAACTAGGGTGAAATATTTTGGTTTAAGAAGAATGAAGAGGTAATGGAAGCCAAGAGGTAATAATTAAGCTTATTTAAGTTTAAATGTTTTAAATATATTTTTTCCCTTTTGCGCTCTCCTGTCCTTCTAGCATGGCACTTTGACAATCCTGTAGAAAGAAATACCCTGGTCTTACCTGCAGCATTAGGGAAACCAAGAGCTATTTTCTGACCAATTGACTTTATTGTCTCTACACAGATTTCATAGTGTTGCTTGGGTAATGAAGCAGAAGAAAGAAGCTGGGAAAGAACAGCAGGTATCTAGATAGAAAGGAATAAAAATTAACTGAATTATGCCACTGTGGGGCATGACAGCTCAGTAGGTACCAACCTACAGAACTAAACAACAGCTACTTGCCAGGAAGAAATGAACAATTTAATCAAGTAACAGCTGAATTACATTTACAACACTTACATTGTTGGTTCTGGTGTAAAATCATGAGGTTCTCTGAGAGACAATCCTGATTTAAAAAACTCATAAGCTCAGAAAGCTGTTTAGATGGAGGATGAAAGATTATTCACTGTGGTTTGGCAATTCTGAAGGATTCTTACATAGTCAGCAACCAACTAAAAAAGAATTAAAAATTTAGTTTTCAATAAGAAGTCAAAAAAAGGTACAAAACCACATTTTCCTTTTTTTTAAGAAAAAACAATGTTAATTTTTGACTGTTTCTGAAGTACTCTCTGTTGCACAAACTGAGATCCTGTGAACTACAATGAAATTATATTAGGAGGTCAGGCAAGAAATTTCTAGAAGCAATATGCACTACAGTCACATTTTTCTAGCCTTAGTTTAGAGCTACAAAATGCTACAAATATGCTATCTGTAGATATTGCAACAAACTTGTTTTAAAATTTACTTTTAAAACAGGTTTCCTTTACCTATGGATATTACTTTTTGTCCTAATAAGGCACATATCCTTGTGGATTATACACTTACAACAGACTTAGGTGTCACCTTCTGTTCAGTTAGATACACTGAACTATTTTCAAGGCCTTACTTACCTCATTTGTTTTGAAATTAGAAAAATGAAAGAAATAATGCAGAAATTTCTAACACAATATTACAAAAACAGTATTTTATTCCTCCTTCCTCTTTTAAATGAATCTTCATCAGAATCAAGGTTTTCCTGGATAATGTTTTATCAGTTCAATCGTAGTCTTTTCAATGAGCTTTGTGAAACAATAAGAAAATTAGTTGATAGTAATATTTTTTTAGTAAACAATCTGTAAAGAAAAGATACTAAACTTTATAGCTGAATGATTTGTGTCAATTTAGATTTGTAAAAATGCAGCTTAGGACTAGAATTACAACTACTTCAGAGCAGTAAGATGGGACAGAGTACATTGGTTTTTTGTTTCCATATGAAAAATTCCACAAAACACGTGTTCCATTTCTAAATGATTCATCTTTTTTTCCTTCCAGATATACACAGGCTTAGAGAGTAATAAATAAATTCAAGAGTAATTATTTTCCAGAAAGATTTTATAAAGAATTTATTAACGTATTTAATGTGTTTGGATCTGCAAAGCAATAATATCCAAAAATGCTTTTGCCAAACTAGTTCACATATTCTAAATCCCTCCTCAGATTCCCTATATCCCATAACTAATCAGTGTCACTGCAACTGCAAACCACCACTAGCAATCCTACCTTTATACAGCATCTTTCATCTGGAAGGATTCTGAGGAACTTTGCTTTTATTACTTCAAAGCAAAGGTCATTCATTTCCAAATGACAGTTCCTTTATATTCTCCTTCCTGTGATGCAAAGACATACAAATGAAAGATTCAGTGAGCTTTCAGGCTAAGCAATATTGCTCTACACTTTCCCTTTATGATTTGAGGTGATTTCCCTCCCCCACCCCCTGCCCAGCCATGAAAGGATGTAAAATCAGGATTGTAGTGCCTAGTCCCTAGAGTCACATTTGATTAAAAATGCAGGAACTAATGTGCCATTGGCCTGCTATGGTCTTAGCATATAGTTTATTATCCAGTTTATAAGAAACATGTTATTCATATAAGTGGCATTATTAGAACCATAAATTATTGTATAAACATAGATCTCTATTTGTAACTGCTGTGGCTTTCACTAGAACTGGCTAAATAAGTACCCCAATCAGTTTTCTTAGGAATGATCTATATTAATGTCCATGTCTTCTGCCTGTCATCTGGAATTTTTTGGCTTTCTAGGGAAAGTTAAGTACTACATAAAAAGACAAGTTGAAATAAAGTACAAAAGGAAACTCTTCAGTTCATAATTGGAATTCCAGTACAACTTGGAAAACTGGAGGTTGATAAAGGCCTGAAAGACAAAAAACTGCAAAGATCTCTCAGCACCATTGTTTCATGTTCCTGTGCAATCTTACAATTTTACTAATTTTAGTAAGTGCTTAGAAGCATTTATTGCCTTGTCAAAAATAGCATAAAAACAAAGGCGCTCTTGCAATAGGGAAAGTTATTTCACTCTATTATTTTGTGCTGTAACTACAGCTTTTTTTTCTTGGTCCATCTTTTATTTTATTTTTTGGTGGGGGTTGGGGGGTGTTGAGGGCTTGGGTAGGATCCCCTTTAAATGTAAAAACAACAGCAATGAAATATGAATGGGTTTAAGGTTAGGGTTAAGCTCCCAATTAAGTCAATTGGAACTGCATACCCAGAGTTTTAGATCATTTTAATGAATCCTGAATACACATATTTCAAATATATGCTATTTGTTTGAATTTTTTTGCTGTCCTAGGCTTTGATGCTCAGAGAAGGACTAAAAACCATTTTTCAAATGCATCTGTATTGTGTTTCAAAAAGATCACTATGATCTTACCCCTTCTCCAATTCTTAAAATTATCTGTAGCATGACCAGTATCAGAAAAAATCATATATAAAAGCCCTACCTTCTCTATAAAAGGCATCTGTACCTTCAGCCAAGGCCAAAATGGCAGAGCCTTGAAAACACAAGATAATGTATTCCCATAGCTACAGAATTTGTGTGAGAACAGGTGGAATAACCAGGCAGCATTGAAGATTGCTGATGTCCTGGGAGTGCAGAGGTACCCCTTCCCTCAACAGGAAAAGAATCTTGCAATAGATCATGAGTTCTCTTTCCTTTCTAACCCTGTAAATCAGACATTTAATGTCCATACAGGTATTTTATACTCATCTTCCAAGAATCAAAGTGCAACTTTATCCCTAAAAATACGCCAACTTCTCCTTCTTGTTGACATAAGCAAAGTTGTTCTTTTAACACAAACTTAAGACTTTTTCTCTGATTGTACAGTGTTAAAGGGAACAGGTGAATGGATAACAGAATTATGTGCTGTTCATGTGTTTTTGTAGGACTGAAGCATTACAGAAGTGCTTCTGTTAACACTTCTGTCAGTGGCCTTCCCTTCACTTCCCCCTATTGCCTTATCAGTGGAAGGCTGTAAAGAAACCCAACAGAAGGTGGCAAACTAGAATAAATTAAACACATTCATACATATTTCTCTTAAATCTATCTCATACAATGATAAGACAAGGAACTATTATCCTTCAGATATTATAATGCACATTTACAGAGATTCATCCATAAGATCACTGTGAGAGGGTTTGTTCTGTTTTCAGACACCAGTGTGATGCCTGTGGAAGTCACAAGACTCTCAGATCTCTGCAGGCAGCATCACTGGCTGACATTAAGATGTGCTGTGATGTAAATTGCTTTGCAAATGGATGGACCCTGCTTTTTTGTGTAGACATAAAGAAGTCTTGCATGCCATACGGTTATAAAACCTCCAATCATTTTTCGTTAGAAAATACATGATATACGCCAAACTTTTGGGGGTTACTTTTGTTTTGTTTTTTCTTTTTAAATGATCTGACAATGAAGAAAGGGAAATTTTTAACTGACTTCTGAGTGTAGAATATGACCATAGCATATTAATTTAGTTATTAAGTTAAACACAGTCTGGAATCTTTTTTTACTCAGAGGTCGAGTGATCCAGAAAAGCTTCTAACTGCGTTCATCCATGTCTCCCCCTCTAAATAGGCTGGCTCTATGCAAACTATTGAAATGAGTACACAAGAAGTTCCAGCTTCTGAACATGTCTGGAAATTCTCTGAGTGGACTATTGACACCTTCCAAAATAATCCCAGGAAATATTCTAAGAGCTTGAAAATAGAGTCTGTCACGTTCAACTGTCTAAGAATGTTTCTGCATATTACCTAAATTATTACTATAACATAGGCAAACAAAGAATTCTTTTAGCAGAGACAACAGTGGATTAGTTGACTAGACTGTATTTTTCTTTCTTAGGCAACATACTTTTTCAGGCACTTAGAGAAATTTATAGGCACAGTTCTGTCATTGAAACTCTAGCAAAGTGGTTCCAAATCTGCACCAATATAGGTTACAACAGGATTGGATCCCCAAGTTTTCAAACATTTGACACAGTGCTTACTTTTATGAGGACCTATAAAAAAAAGAAGTAAAGTAAACTGTATCATCCCCTTCGTCCCCGTGGGCAGATAAGATTAAGTCCACATGGATTTCTGCAGTGAAATTGTGGAGGAACAGAGTATAAACTTTCAAAGTTGTGTCTCTAAATTTGAAAAAAAAGAAATCATTCTATATTTGTTTTAAGGGTTTCATAGGAGGATTCATGAGCAAGAATGGAGCCTGTGTGTTGTCTGTTCTCCATGACATTGCTGTACAACTTTGTAACCATATGAGGGAAAAAAGAGAATGTACGTAGGGCTGAGTTATGGGTTCTATACTGGAGGCAAAAACTCAGTTTCAACTCTTTCTGCTGACATTTCTTCATAGTTGAAATATAGAGAGGAAAACTGGTTTCCTATATTTCAGGTGGACACCAAAGTCAGCTGATTCATGCACAATCTGAATACCTTCCCAATAAGAGGAGTTGGTGCTAAAGTGCTGAAATAGGCTGCAAAAATATGAATTACAAAATTAATATCTGTGTAAGAGCAGTCATTTGAACTCTTAACTCTCAAGACTCTGTGTTGGGTAACACTTTTAAGCTGTTCATCCATACAGAACATTCAGATGTTCACTGAAGCACAAAACAGGATGGTGAGATTATTCATCTGCTGCACTGTATTTAGGGTACTTATCCTAGAGATGTGATATACAGTCTCTGATTTAGAGAATATCCAAGTAGCTTACACAAAATGAAGTAATTTAAACAGAAAAAGACCTAAAATAGCTCAATCTCAGATATAAAACAGGACGATTGAGAACATTCTCATATTTAGATTTAAAATTCCTGAAGCAGAGCAGGATGTTGAACCTATGTTCTTCCATAAGCATAGGGAAATGCTGTAAATATGAGTTATTTTGTAACTTGAAAGTATTGTTATTTTGTGAGTTCTGTGTAAGTCCACCAACTATTTTTCTTTTGTTAAATATACTCAAATGAGTTTCCTTGTTGTCTCAAATTAGAATTTTTTTTTTTTTTTTTTGGTCCAAGTAGAGAACCTGAGCCAGAAGTTGTTTGGTTTGGTGATAGTAATGAACAACTCACACTACTTCATTGCAGAAGGATTCCTTTTCAAGCTTTATGGATGAACTGGAAAAATAATTAAACACACAACTCTGATGTGAACAAATATTTGACAATGGCATGGGAGTAGCCCATGTGGAGTGTGTTAGGATTCATAATACTAACAGCAGAAGCATGCCAGCTTTGTAGCAGTTGACTTTTTATATGAGAGTGATTACAGCTGGAAGCACACTAAAAATTAACACATAACTACACAACATTAGCAGGAACTGCAGAGCTGAACTGAGTCACAATAAAAGCACAGAAGTTGTATTTCAGTATTACATTAAGACTATAAAACCATATGTTTTTCTTGTTGAAATATAGTTTGGGTATATTTTAATGTTTTTATCAACATGACAAATCTATTTAAAAGTATGCCTGCTATAGTATTTCTGTTGTGCAAAGATCTTGTTCACATCCAGAAGTGAATTATACTCACTGACATGCAGCGATCTATGCACTGGACATTCAGCACCTAAAGTCCACTCTTCATGTACACTTCCCAGTCAGTCATGCCATATCAAGCAGAAAGAAGCAGGAGGAAATTAAATGAGTGAGAAAGAGAAGTAGGAAGTGAGATAAATGACAGCACAAGACAACAAGATCAATTTTACTTTACTGCCTTAAAGAGTAGGCGTGAAACTCATGCATACTTCCCTGGAGTCTGAGTCATCCAGTGCCCCTCTCAGCATTTGAATAACAGTACACATGAGCAGAAGAGAAAACCAACAATATTACAAGTACATTTAATCATTCTTCTTGGTAGATTTTGGAATTCTTTTTTCATGTCGATGCACAACTCTAAGGCACAGGATGATTAGCAGTCTTGTCCATGGAGACCAAATTCAATAGCTGTATTGAGCTTCTCTGCAGAAAACAGGACAGCAGCTCCCACACATCCTCCAGGAAAGTGAGTGAGATGCCAGCAAGGCCAGGTGAAGCAGCTTGTGGAAAGTATTTTCTCTGACAAGGAGCAGAAGTGTATGTAGGATAGGAAGGAACTTATCATCACCCATTTGTATCATATTAACTAACTACTTTTTTTCTTTCTTTTTATTTCCTTTTTTTTTTTGAATGAAGACTTCTAGTAAACAGTGTTACTTGTATCAATCTACAATTATTAGTCCATGATTACATTACCATTACTCTGACAGATCACTTTGACAAGTGGTGTATTTCTGGTGCTGCTGGAACAGATAGGGAATGTGTAGGAGGCAAAGACTAAAAAAAACCTATTCAGAGGGGATTATGGAGGTTAATGCAAAGAATATGCTTGTAAGGGTATTAGAATTGGTGCACCAGATTCATAGCTCATTGAGGTCTCACTACATTCCTCAGTGCAGTGTCAGTGGGAACAAAGATACTGAAATGAAAACCCAAAGCCCAGAGAAGAAAAGAAGTTTCCTAATTATTTTCACTCTAGTGTCTAAGTTCATTCAAAAGGTAATAGTATGAGGATACTTAGGCTTTCAGAGAACACTATGTTAAGAAAAATATAAGTTTCCTCTTGTATTTAATACTGAAATCTTATAATAATCAATGTGTTTACAAAATATGCTGCTGATAACTTCTGTCTATCACTGTTTTCAGATCTAGTGTAATTCTGTTTAGATTAGTGAGCACCAAATCTATCTGATGTTAGTCCTACAAAGAACTTTCCTACTTTAAGTTCCATGCAGAATTTCAGTGTAACATCCTCCCACAAAATTCAGAATATGTTTCTTGACCCATTTATAAAGCTGTGACTCCATAAAACTGGTTTTACTTAAGACCAATTTCAACCACCTCTTATTAGAGTAGATGACCAAACTCTTATTTGCTTGGCTTTATGTTCCTTTCCTTTCTGTGCACCTTTCCTTAGTAACAGCTTAATTTGCTGATAAGAGTAATTTATATTCAAGAAAACTATTTCACTGAACGTTAATGAAGGAGATGACACAGGAGACTTAAGCATCTCTTAGACACTTTCCTAGTAAAATTAAAATCCCTCCTTAATTTACTATTATTATAACTCCTATTTGTATCATTGAAATTAATTCCCAGGCAGTAGTGCTTTACAGGAAAAGCATTGCTGTCTAAAATGATATCACCACACACGTTTTTTCAATTTGGGTGGCAGACATGCTACTGGGGGTTTGGGGAAAGCCACACTGCCTGATATTAGTGCTTGTTTTCTATTCAACACAGCATGAAAGATCTGGCACGTGTTTTGTGCTTCTGACTTGATGCATATTTTCTGTATTTTTTGGACTGTCTAAAACAAAAATAACAGTAAATTCAAGTGTTTTTCATCATGATTCTAAATCATTCACATGTGTGACTAAGTCTAGGTGCCACAAAGTTACACCTCATTTAGCTGTTGTTCGTTCAGCAAGAGCTGAATCATTTTAAACTAGATTTCATAGAATCACAGAATAAGCTGAGTTGGATGGGACCCATCAGGATCATCAAGTCCAACTCCTGACCCTGTCCCTCCACTTTCCCTCATGGGGATGTTGAAGATCACCAGGAGGTCTCCGCTCATCTCCTCCAGGCTGAACAAACCAAGTGATCTCAGTTGCTCTTCCTAAAGCTTCCCCTCCACACCTTTCACTGTCCTCATGACCCTCCTTTGGATGGTCTATAATAGCTTAATGCCCAACTTTACAGGAAATTCTATATGAAAATATATTTAAAAGAGTTTCTTATTCCTTTAAGTAATTTAATTTTCTAATTTACTGACTCCAACTAAACCAATTTAGTTAAGAGTTAAAACTTATGAAAAATATCTGCAGAAGGGACTTGCACCAATTTGAAAGAAATCTTTAAAAGCTGAGCTAGAAAAGAAGGACTGATTTAAATTCTAACAACAAAGTCAGTCCCACTGAAAACAAGAATATGGGTATGCAACTGGCAGTCAGCTGGGTTTATTTGACTTCACGAGTTGTTTCTCAGACTTCAGTAGCTAAAAATTTGGCCTTAGAGCTTCATTACCTGGAGGATCACACCAATTTTCTTGTTACTGAGCCAGCCTTCAGAACCAAGATGCAGCTCACAAGCAGTAAGGGAAATTCTCAAAACTCTCCCTTACACCATTTAACTCACCAATCATTTTAGGGCCAATGCTTACTTAGCCATTTAACTGAAATTTTTGTAAGCACTTACAGCAGTAAAAGCAGAAACTTATTGTTCATAAGGGATTTTGAATCTTACAGAAATAAGACTGTATGGGAAGTATAACCCACTTGGTATGGATTTGAGGTAAAGGCAAATCAGGACTGTGTTAAGACTTTAGTGAGTGTGTATCAGCAGATCAGATTTGGACATATTGAAAAACAACATAAACCAAAGTTTGTATTCTGTTGACTTTATATAGTCAGTAGTTGGCTAAGAAGATGACAGGGCATGCACCAAGACGGGAAAAATTATACCCCCATTGATATTTACATATCTACAGAACAAAATGAAAGTTTTAAAAAACTGTACCCTTAAGTTTCACCTTCTTTTTCACCCCATGCATTTTCAGGCAAGACTGGTCATGAAAAGCCTACTTTTACAGAGCATTCTGGAACTGACTATAAAAATTCGACATTGTTAGAATAACATTTAATAGTTGAGTGTTTAGGCATCTATTCAGCTTGTTAGCTAATTAAGCCACCTTCTAGGACAAGATTAGGTTGGATAATAATGTAAGAAGCAGACACAGAAATTTATTTAGAAAGGACTTACAAAGAAAAGGAAAATTATCAGGTTTATAACCTGAAAAGAGCAACAGAATCTGCCACTGTTTTTCCAATCTAACTTAACAGTACATCAGGGACAGCATTTCAGGCAAACAGTTTATCTGAAAGAGCAGTTCCCTGATTAAACCAGCAATGATAAATCACTGGGTATTCTCTAGTGCAATGCACTGTTTTAGCCATACAAAAATGAAAGAAAAGGATATGAAATGCTAGGCCTTAGAGACTCTATATGGTGAAAGGGAGTCTTGAAGTCTACAGAGAATTGTTCACGTGTGAAAATATTTAATTTCTTTCTCCTTTTTTTTGTTTTAATGATCTCAAGGTGGTTAGTACTTTTCATAGTTTTGACCCCCTCCCCAGAAGTAACGAATGATTCTAGAGGAAAATTATGAAGTGTTATCCTGATTAAAGCTATACTAACTATGGCAACCACTTTTAATAACTACTTTAAATTTTTAATAACAATGTAAAATCTACTGTTTTGTACCACTAGTATTATTAAACAAGGGAATACAGAATTTAAAGCTGAAGAAGCAATATTATCTTAATTTGATCCTTCAAGTACTGTTTATTCATGTATGTGCTTGTCATGTTTATTCATGTATGTGCTTTAGTATAACCCATATTTATCTGAATTGTACTCACATATATTAACGTCTGGATTTCCTGTCACGTTTTATTTTTAGCACAGAACTCACCTCATGTGTTGCTCAGAATAGGCATTGCTCAATTAGAAGTTACTTTTTCACAGTTAAACTTGTGTCCCTGGGCCTCACTAAAACACACCATCAAAGAATGCACTATATTTTACCTTGAAGGTAGAACTTTGTAGACCTCCTCCGCTGCTGGAATTTGAGGGTTACAAACAGGCATGAAGCTGTTTTTAAAGGACACAGAAAAGTCTTCAATGACCCAAGGAAAGAAAACACCTGACACTGCTATTTTGTCCTAGAAAGAACATAATAAGCACACTGTGATGAGCAGGCCAACAAAAAGATATTGTGCTTTCCCTTGGAGCCAAGACAGAAGATGCAATCACAAGACCGGAATTACTCCAGTTTTCTTTGGAGGTAGCCAGGAAAAGGTCTTGCAGCTTAAAGTGGTCCTAAAAACATGATCATGGCTACAACTTATAGCACGATATATGACTAATTGCAAAAGACTCTGGAGACCTCCAAGGGGATTGAAGGAGAAAAACATTAAAGCATTTCCCAGAGATTCATCTCATGTCATGAGCAGAAGCAGTCAAGGGTCAGAAGAAGTTATAACCTTCTTGTACAGCAAAAGAAGGATGTACCCTTGTTAGAGCTTCCTGGAATTAATCTTCCATGAATGGTATGGCTAAAATAGCCAAGAGGGATAAACATAAGAAGAAAGAGAAGAGGTGAAAAAATATACATATACACCTATACACCTAGTACTAAACCATGAAATAAGGATCCTCCACCACCAAGCCTCAGATGGGCATAAAGGAGAAACTATTTAATTTCCGTCTAGGTAATAAACAAGTGAAAATGGAATTCCTCATGTCTGAGATGAGTTTGACCTACTTCAAAATTACTGAATTTGGGTTGTAATATCTCACTCATTCCTAAATGAAATTATGCTATAAAATTCACATTACTGGAGTCTTTCCATTGATGATTATAACCTATATAGGAAAATCAGTGGGGAAAAAAGGAAGCGGAAGATGCAACATGTTAAAAATAATTTTAACTGTTTCTAAGTTATCAGCTTTATGAAACAAATAAACTTTAGCAATTAGAAGTTGCTGTGGTAATGAATAAAGCAGTAAATGTGTGGCTGCAGGTTACCAAATCACACTAAAGAATGCGATGATCAACTTCTTAAAGACCAATATATCATGTGTAGTTGAAGATGTATTAATGTCAGGGGTTTCAACTCTTACTGACACATGTTGGAAGTCAAATGCAAGGAGCCCCTCAATACTTTCACAGTTTATAAAATTGTAAAATTTAATCTGAAAAAACGTAACAACAAATATATATTGTCTTCACATAGAAAGAAACATTAATCTCAGGGCAAAAATATGAGGATATGGGCAAAGATATGAGGAGTCAATAACGTCTGAAGCATCCCAACCTCCACCATATTTACAGTTCATTTAAATGTTATAAGCTAGCTTCGTGAACACGATAACAATTATGAGCAAAGTCTATTGGGAGAAAGTAATTAAATATGACTGATAATTGGGAATTCCTAAAGTGCAAAAAATGTCAAAATTTCTGCTGCAGAAGAAAGCTCTGCTAGCTACAACAGACGTGGAAGGAAGCTGAGAGCATCAGTTAATTAACTAATAATTATGATAGAAAAAAGGAAGATCTGATAGTGATAAATATATAGCAAAAAATAGGAAACGTATGATGCTACATGTTGATAAGTGATAGGCAGTATTACACATTTAAAATGTTAACACAAACTATGTATTTTTTAAAATTAAAAATTACTGTCATAAAGTAATATTTTTTCTGTCAGCCTGTATATTTTAATTCTTGAATACATACTATTTGGCCTTTTTAATTAATCACTTGAGAAAAGACAGTGTA
Source organism: Corvus cornix cornix (assembly GCF_000738735.6). Classification (NCBI taxonomy): domain Eukaryota; kingdom Metazoa; phylum Chordata; class Aves; order Passeriformes; family Corvidae; genus Corvus; species Corvus cornix. The sequence goes on along the minus strand of NC_047057.1, from coordinate 7,841,323 downwards.
AATATATTATTATAAAATTTTCTAATGACACAAAGATCAAGAGAATCAGTAGCAGCAAAATGACTACGTCACATATGCAGAATGAACTGTTTCTTGGTAAACATACTGTGGGAAAATGATGTGTATTTCAACATTACCAAGTGGAAAGAACATAATTATGAACAAGGAATGTAAGTCATTCTTCAGGATTGGGAATTCTAAGGAATGAGAGAAATATTGAGTGACTTAGAGGTCAGCATGGATAATTACTCGAACATGAGTTTTCATTGTGGAATACAAAAGTCCTTGAAAGTTTTAGTAGAAAAAATGCCAAGTATAAGTGAAGAGAGTATGTTACATCTGTACTGGCAATGGAGCCATAAGTGCTAGATTATTGTGTCTAATTATGTGTTTAAAGAAAGATGACGAAAAATTATAAATGGCTCAGAGAAGTCCAAGAATATGATTAAAGGACTGGAGAACATCTCTTACTAAGGAAAAAAAAAACAAATCAGAAGACTAGTTTAGTTTCCAAAGTTGAAAGCTAAGAAGTGACATGATCAGTGATTAAACATACTTTCCCGATGAAATCTGATAACAGAGATCTTCTCAACCAGAAAACATAAGGACAATAATCCCTTCTTATTATTCTTCCCAAACAACACCAGAATTTCTGTGGGATAATTCTGATTCCCAGTGATACACATTTTAATGCCTCAAAATCCTTTCCTGAAGGTAACTTCTGGTCTCCACATGATTCTAATTCTCAGTCTCAGAATGAGAAAGAGCTGGACAATTTTTGCCATAATTATCTGTTGAAAACTTTACCTTGAGGCCTGACAATGAGAAGTAGTTAAAATCAGGCTGCCTTCTAAGCATCTAAGAATGCACAATGCACAATCCTGACCTGAGGTGTCACCTTCCAAACTACTTGCAAATTTTCTGGTTTTGACCTTGCAGAGTTTCTCAAAAGTGGAGCAGTGCTCTAATCTCTATTTTACAACTTGGCTCCTGTGAAAAATTGTGCCTCTGCAGTTTATCCAGAGACACAAAGTAGTGGCTGGTGATAAGCATACAAAACTGATTTTTCTATTTCTAACTCCTGTTCAAGTTATCACTAGACTTCTCTGATAATATATAGTTACTACCAGTTACTTCACTATATTCACATTGCAGTATTTACAGACTCTGGTTTCCTATTCAGAACTCCACAGTCTTTAATTCGCAATTTATTTATTCAAACAAAAAAAAAAAAGGGATGATTAAAATAAAAGCAAAAGGTAAGCACTGTAGGCTATCCAGTTTCTGAATTATACAGAGAAGAAACTTAAAGCAATGGCAGAACCTCAGTGTAAAAAAAATCAGTTCTTTAAATTGTAGAGGAAAGATAAGTGATGTCTGAGTGGGATTTTGAGGTTTGTAGTCCCTAACTTGGAGAGTTGAACCTCCAACTTTAATCTTAGGCACTGGCACACAGTGCATAGGAAGAAATTTCCATGTGCTACAGTTTATGTTCTAATCTAAACAGTGCAATATAAACTGGGGCATGTGTTATTTCATGGATGACAAAGTTTTCAAGTTATGACAGTTTAGTAGTGTCCCAGGCTCTTGGTTCCCACACATTCCACGACTTTTTCATTTTCCAGAACTGTCGTCAAAAGCAGCTTCAGACTGCTGGAGAACACTGAGAGAAAAGAGTAAAAGATATGTAATATATTTAGATAATAAATTGTGATGGATCTCTGTTATGACATTATCTGTTACTATGATGATAGGTCAGGATTGCAGTCAGGCAGTTTAGAGCAGTTAGTTTAAAAAAACAAAATTGTTCCCAGTAGATTTCCAAAGGCCATTACAAGCAATAGAGAAAATCTCTTTCCTCATCCTCTTCTCCAGCACTCTCTGCCTTCTGCCACAATGAATCAGAATGACATACTTTTTTTCCAAGTTAATTTTCTCCAAACTCAGAAGAATATTTTCTTAAAAATTATTCATTTACTTACTCTGATACTGATATCAAGGTACCCTGTTCTTAGACTTTTGGTGCTTTGCTTGTCTTTTTGTGTTGGTTTGAACCTAGTCAGCTATCTTTGCAGTTTCAGTACCAGTCACGTTTGCTGATAAGGTGAATACATGCTTTATCTGGTCTTATATAACTGGCATAAGTTAGGATGCATTTTTCAAGTTTAGACACTTGATTTTTCAATTTCCATATATGTAAATACATCATTAGTCCTTTTATGAATTATTAGCTATCACATGCAGTAGAGAACTTTTTGTTTTTACGTAGCGTTTTTCTACAATACCATTGAACAGTTTCATGTAGTATGACATGCACAATTCAATTTTCCTTCCACCTGTACAATTCTCAGTATGGATGGAAAAGTACATCACAGTAAAATGAAGTAAGGTGTTAAAACATGAGTTTAGAGAAGAGCTCTTCAAACAAAGCCTTTTCATAGCATTTATTGTCAAGTCACCAATTAAAAAAATACTTCAAAGTTACAGATACTTTGAAGAAACACATGGAAATAAATTAACAAATTATTTAAAATACAAAAATTAGATGCTGCTCTAGGCTGAACCTGTTCCAGTTATATCAGTTAGAGACTGTGAAAGACTTGAAGTTACAACCTTTATTCCTTAGGACCTGGTTAGACACCAAGGGGCACGCAGAGGTTTGTTTGGTACATGTTTCATCTGCACCTACATGTATTACTTGACAGACTTATCCTAGTTCACCTTCCAGGGATGAAATTACACCAGCCTGTATTTATAAAATGTCAGTATGTTAATTTAGGTTATTCAAGCATGTACTTTTAATTAGGGAAAAAACACCATAAAAATACATAGGGAATACGATTTGTTCTAGGTTACAATCCCTGTTAATAGTTCAAAATTTGTGGCAAGTGTGGTCTCTTCCAGGTTCAGGTCAATAAAAACGTATAATAAATGTTTTGATCCTAAAGCATGATGGGCTAATATGTGGTTACACTGCATCACCATGCACTCTAGGTTTCTTAAAATATTACAGACACCTGAAACTTAGAGAAGTTGGATTCCTTTAAACTGTTATCTGTAGGTAGATTTAGTCTCAAAGTTTGGGATCAGTAACTTGAATTTAGCCGAAATTTTCAGTTCCAGTCATCAACATCCAAAGCTTAACTGTCTTATCTTTCTTGGTTTTACAGAGATGAAAATTATTTTAATGGTAAATTGCGAAAGATAACTCCTCTTTCCACCTTCTACTATGCACTTTTAAAAATGGCTTTTCTTGTTTCCACAAAAATCTGTTCAAAGTACAGTGACTTGTTTCAAAGAACATAAATAACTCAGAGCAAGTTACCAATCCCTTGCTTTGATCATGCATGTCCCCTCCTGTACACAGAGTTATGAAACCAATAGGGTAATGCATCCAAGTACATGTGTTAGTAAAATTATCAGCTTTGTGCCTATTTGCAATAATGAGGAGACACTGCTGCATCTGAACCTTAAGGTTACATTTTGTTTCTGTAGGAGGAATGACAGGAGGAAATAGCAAAAAATACTATTTAATTATCCTTCCTAATGTCTTCAGTGTGAAGGAGTCCATGCTTCTAATTATGAGCTAGATCAAGGAAGGGTTTCATTGGATTCTTTTGTAGAGACGGCTGTGCACTGGATCAGTCACCATCATGCTGACACCCTGGTATAAATTCAACTGCCTCCACCCATTCATGGTAGCAAAAAACAGCATCCAGAGCAGCTATGTCTGACAACTTTTAGGATTTGGATTTTGTTCCAGTCTTGCAAGTTTTACTTTATATAAATAATTCAAATCAATCAATACAATTAATCCCATTTCCTTAGCTGAATAATCCTATTCAAGTAATTGGGTGAAATTTATTTTTTATAAAGTATATAATATTTTCATATTTTGTATAAATTAAAAAATTATATTTGTAGAGTGAATACAACATTTATGGTAATTTGGAAAATAATCTACTGTAAGCATCTTCTTATGTTAATCATCAATATAAGTTTTCATTAAAATATTAAATCAGAAAATAACAGCATCAGAGAACAGGATTTAGATCCACAGAACTTCATCATCTGCTGTTATAATTCTTAAAATTATGAATTATTGACCTTGTGATGATGATCAGACCAGCACACAGAAGTGCTGTTATTTCTCTGGGAAGTGACTAGGAACAAACATCACTCTGGTCAGTGTGATGCGGAGGTGGGAACTTCCTTAGCTCCAATAAATTCAGTTTTGTTAACAGTTAAAGGTAGATTTGCAAGGAGTAAAGGTAGTATCCCTGCTGTGGCTAGCATGCCCTTAAACCAGTGCTTTGAGCTGATTAATCAATGTCAGTTCACAAATTTTCATGAACTCTGTGAGAATTTAGCTAATCTGCTGTTGAAGCCCACATTTGATTCAGGAAGAGTGTTCCCATTGTGTGGGCCAGCTTTGTTTTCCACTAGAGTGACATCTGCCTTTAGGCAGGACAGCCTATGAACATAATTCACATAATCTTTGGGGAAAAAAAACCCCAAACAAACTGATTTCAACACCAAATCACCCCCAAAATACCCCAACAAACAAACAAAAATCCCGATATTGAGTGAAAGGCATTACCACAAGATACGTGGTAACAGCTTTCTTCTGACAAAGCCTTTTGCCAGACAGAACATTGTCTACTGAGACCACAGAATCACTAAACTTCCCAGTTTGTCATGATTTTTTGAGTTATATTTACAGTAGCTCTTTTTTCCTCTCCCCCTCACACTCTCTAAATCAACTAAGTACTGGTTTCTGTTCAGAGCTGTAGAGAGGTCATGAAAAGATGAAGAGGTTACATGTGGCGGAAAGAATCTCTTCATATATTCAAAAGACATATTCATGACAAGCTAGAAAAGCAAATGTTAATTATTTTCCTTAATGGTACACTATCTCAGCTCCTCTCCGCTGTAAACTACAGTCAGAATAAATAATGATCACTAATGAGAATACAACAGAGTGAGGACTAAGGTACTTTTGGTTTTGGCTCCATTACTGACCATAAACGGTTCCCAAGGTGTTATCAGAATATAAATTTTAAATTGCTAAAATAAGTTAGGACTCCCACCACAAGCGAAAAAAGGGTGTGTTCATGTACAATTATAGGATTGTGACCTATTTCCCTACTCAGGATCTGATCTGTAGGTTTGCCAAGCAGCTTCATGCCAAGCTTATATGCAGTTCCTGAGGGGACTTTTTCTCATTCTAAATAATTTCTTTAAATTAGTATAAAAAGACAAAACCCCATTGCATTAAAATCAGAATTTTTTGCTATTCCATTACTTTTTTTTTTCAAGTAATCCAGCATTCATCATAAAATAAACTTTCAGTGGCCAGTTCTTGTATAAATGTATGCATCCTAAATTTCCATCATTCTATTTTATTTTATTTTTTTACCTTTTTGACGTTTGCACCATCACTTTTTTCAAACAGCACAATTATTCTGTTTTAACTGTTCCAGTCTGCTCCCTTACACAGATTGCAATTTACATCATTTTTCATATATTTTACCCCATCAATCTTAATAATTAAAAATATTTCAATTATACAAGAAATTTCTACTGTTTTAGGGGGATTAATGTTTTCATAACCTCCTTTTACAAAACAGTTCCTTTTACAAACACCTGATAACCATTTGTGTTATTATTTGGGAAATAAGATGGTCTTCTCTTCTTTGTTTTGGTGAGGAGGGGTTTTATTAATTTGCTTACTTTTTTTACCTTTTTCTGAGATTTATTGTTTGTTTTCTTATTTATATTTTCTTTTGCATGTAGTGGTCACAGTGACTAAGTCTTCTTCAGGTTTGTCAGATGATAAGCCATTAATCTTAACCCAAGTTCCAAAACTATGAAAATCATATTATGGTGGGAAAGGATGAAAAATTATGAAAATGGTACAAGAACATAAAACTCTTTTTTCTTGTAAACTTGTCCTCACTGATGCTATAATAAGAATAGACCTCAGTGATAAATACAAATTATTTTCAGAGGTCAAAGAATGAGATAATTGTGCTGCTTTCTCAACACTCAAGGTATAAACACCTTAAAAGATGTGATACAAAGAACGGTCACACATAAAAAAATTAATTCAAATCTTCATCTTCATTTTCTATTTTAGTTTTTCCTTCTTTTACCATTTGTTTTCCATCCGAAAATTCTTCTGGTATTGGTGGCAAAAATCACCAGCTGCTTATCATCAAAATTATTAAGCTCATTATATTCTGAACATATTCTTTTGTGCCAATGTAGTTACAGGATGGATAATCTTACATATTATCCCTGTAACTATAGATGGCTTGAATGAATTCTAACTACTTTGTAAGTAGGAATGAAAAGAAATCTACATTTGTTAGTTATTACTGCTTGGTTTTCTCAAATACTTTCTATTAATAAAAATAAGCTACTAGTGATTGAGGTAATCAAAAATACAAGGGGATGGCAAATCTTCAGATGTAAAGCTTTATTTGTGTTTTCAGTGTAGATTATTGAGTAAAAGTATACTCCTTTTAACATTAAATTCTATTAATTTAAAGCAATATAAACCACTGCACACTAGAATCTAGAATCTATAATCTAATGAAATCCAGTGATGAGATATGGCATTCAAAAGGTTAATTTTATGTCTTCTACCATTTTTCCATTGTATGTCTGACCAGAAGGACCTGTTAGAATAATGATAATGATATAAAAACACACCAAAAAATTCAAAACAAACTAACAAAAAAACTCCACAAAAACATAAACTAAAAAAGTCATAAAAAGTATTTCAACTGCATCTTTCCTCTTGTGAACACTTACTTATGTCTGGATGTGGTTAAGGGACATTTCCCCTGTATAATAGTACTATGCCTGTTGTCTACTGACATTATCTTAACAACTTCAATGAAGTGTTGCTTTGTCAACCCAGGAAAACCAGAGAGGAAAAAAAATACAATGCAGGAGCTCTCTACTCTGCTTTGTCCTCACAAGCCACATAAAAATTTTTGCTTGTGCCCATAAAAGGCAGAACATCCTCCAAACACGGGCTCCACCAGCAGAAGTTGTTTTACGGCAGAGAGTAGGTCACTGTATATACACAGGGGTAGAAGAAAATTTTGGGCAACTGCAGCAGCATTGGACTTTGTTGAAAGCTTCTGCTCTTTCAGAATGCAAAACTGAAGCCAAAGCCTATAAACTGTTGGACATTTTGTGTGGATTAACCATCATTTTGTTTATTTTAGCTGTAATTAGACCACATTGAACGACATCATCACACAAGCCGATTTATATTATAACTAAAGATTACTTTTTAGGAGTTTTGCAAGCCTATGATCATTGTGGAGTGGCTCTACTTCCACAATATTGAATTATTAAAGAACTATTGATGGCATGTGGACGTTTTGTTTATTGTTATTCTCCTGCAGAGCTATTTCCATATGATTTTCATATTGTGCAATAAAAAAAATAGCTCCATCCCTGAAATAGCTCTATTATGGAAGGTTAAGTATCAAATGTCTTTCTATTGCTCAGGCCAATGTTAAAATATTCACCGTTAGAGCCAAGCTTTAGTTAGCACAAAACCATCAAACTAAACCTTTCATTCCTTAAGTGCTTTTCTTTATCTGTGAGACTAAAAAATGTCTTTTTAGCTGGCACCAGTGGCTTTGGGGAGTGTTTTGCAGCACATTTTTGCAAATGCTTATTTCAGGTTTATTTGCCTCACCGCAGAGATTGAAGAAGACCACACAATTGGAATGATCATTTTTCTTTGCATTAGCAGCATTCATTTAGAATGGCAGCAGCTAACCTTAGAGGAACCTGGACTAATGAAAGATGCTTCATGGAAAATGATTCAACATTTAAGAGGGAGTATGGAGGAGAATCTTCAAAAGTAAAAAAACACAGTGAACACCAATCAAACTGTGCTCCTTTTTACCGGTGTTTGGGTTTTGTTCTAATTAGGCCCATTTCCCAGACTTTAATCATTTATAACATTCTATGGATAAAAAAAAATCATTATCTAATAGGTCATGGATAGAAAACTCTTTAGATGCAGTGAACCAGATATTAATATATGAGAGAGGCTTTCCGTGCCCTAGTATTTGGAAAAATATAAGTTTAAGCAAAGAACACATCCAGCACAAATATGGACAATAGAATCCAAAAACTTCAGAGTTTAAGAGAAGTTTGTTGTGTTATCTTGAATTGATGGGTATGCATGAAGTGATGTGATTTATTTTTCTTTATTCTTTAAAAAAGTACATGAGCAAGAGCTGTTCCTTTAAAAGCTCATCTTTTTTTTTTATCTTTTGGCAGCTCACTTCATAATCACATCATAAAGTACCATTGAACTAGAGTTAGAAAAACTATTATATCATCTCTTTAATCCTCTTTCAAAGTTAGCATATGATACAGTTCTCCCACAGACACCAGCATAGACAACTGTCTTTTGCAGAAATTATGTGAAAGTATAGGAACTTGGGTCAATCTCATCCATATTCATTGCCTTTCTAGGCACATCTTACACAAGGAATGAATTTGGATCCATAAACAGTAGTTAAAAATAAATGCTTAAAATCCAGCCCCATATACTGTTTTCATTACATGTCTGAATAATACAAAAACAGGGAATGAAAATGCAAAGCATATTGCCCTGATCTGCAAGTAGCACTGCTTATTAAGACAGTAGTTAAAACAGTTCAAATAAACTGTCAGCCAGCCAGGAACATCTTCTGTGAAAACACATAAAGCACATACCATATTTTAAATAAAACAAAAAATTACTTTATGCGTATGTTCTATATGATATCACACAAGACAGATTAATGAAAATCAAAAGCTAAAGAATTGAAATCACTGATTTATATGAGTTTGCCCATCTAGAAGTCTCAGACACACAAAAAAAGGAAGTAAGCTAAATCTGGAAACCAAAGACTTCATCAACCCAGTGTTTCACACCACAAAGACTGGATAATTTCCAGAGCGTATAGGCCTGTTTTGTATGTTCTGAAGAGTCAAAAAAGCATCTGAAAAACTTTGATATTTGCTCAATTAAAGCGCTTTTTCCATGTTCAGAATAAACTAACCCTAGTACATACACAGCTCTTTAACAAATAGATCAGAAACATTCCTACTGTAATCATCTAAAAATAGTCCATAGTCTCCAAGTGATATCACTCCCTTGTGCAAGTCAGTTTGAAGGTTTGGAGTAAAGACATATTACACACTAAATTGTGTAAGAAGTAGAACTTCCACTGACTCCACATTGTAGTATTTTTTTTTTTTATACAAGTAATTTCATGATGATTCCAATTTGATCACGCCGAACTCTTAGAAATCTTTTCAAATGAGGACCGGTCATCTTTACAGAATAAAAGATGCCTCGGTTTTATGTCAAATTGTTCCTTGCTCTCTGCTGAGGCTAGGACGATGATAGTAGCTTGTACTTCCATTTAGCTCCCATTTGCTTCCTTTTGAAGATTAGGAAAAGGGATTATGAGAAACATATTGTCTAGATAATGATTTTGAGTAATGAGAGATATAGATTAAAATAAACAAAACAAAAAACCCACGACAGAAACCTATGAATTCAACATCAGTCAGTCTTAGCCGTAAGAATTCAAGAAACATTTTAAAAGCACAGCACATGATTTTTATAAACTTAAAAAAAATATTTGTACCGCAAAATTAACTCAGCTTGTGGCTTTGCAACTCTATGAAAACTCCATTTCTGTTAGTTAGAAACCTATAGTTTCTTACTTATAGTTTATTATTTCTTTAAAATACTAATGCCATGCAATACCCATCCAGGCCATATATAAGTATTTGATATAGATCCATCTGGCAAAATATAATCATACTAAAATAAACTCTCAAACCCTAATACTCAAGGCATGTTGAAACCTAAAATAAGAAGAAATTTATCTTGTGGTGCTATATTTTAGGACATGACCAGATTAATATGACACAGTAAGATTTAATTGTCTGTTTCCTATAAATGGCAGCAGTTGAAGAAACAAAAGTGAGTTTACAACTTTCTCTGATTTTCTGTATGCTTGGGACTGATCAAGTTAGGATTATCAGAAAAATATGGCCAAATGAGAACAAGTGTAATTCCCTTAACTTTAGGACCATGAATTTAGGTCATTAATGAATTTGAAACACATTTGAAACAGAAAAATTCTTGTGTTTATTGTGGAATTATTTTTGTTCCTATTTGCATAGCACGAATAAGCTCTGTTTATAAACTGAAGAAGCCATGAAAAAAAGCTTCCATATTTCTCAAGCAAACAGTAAATTAATTTATTTCAAAAATTTAAGTTTTCTCTATCATTGGAAGGCATAGTTAACCAAAATTCTGGAGTTCTTTCTTTAAGTCCAGGAATTATAGCCTGATCTTTTTCCTTATGCAAAATATTAACCTTTGCCAAGTAGATAAGATGGTAATTAAAACCAGGTCTAAATCCTTTATCAATCAAGATTTCAAAGATGTTGCAGCAGACCAATGCTATTTCAAGCCAAGATGAAAGTGTCACATTATCACGATCAAAATTTATGCCATATATGGCTCTACAGCCATAGTTATACTGAGGGAAGATTTAAAAATTGTGGCTTTGTTTGAAAAAGGAGAACTATCTCCCTGCTTGCAATTAGTAGGTGAAAAGCCAGGAGAAGAATTTCACTGCTACATGCTTTGAAAAGGTACCTTACATCTGTAGCTGATAGGCTGGAAGTGAATCAAAGAGCCTCCAGAGAGAACAGTGGTTGTGCTTGAAAAATGATTATGATACCTCCAGGGAATGAATCTCTTCCAAACACTCTTTCAAACTGGGGTGGCCAATAGGCAACAGAACGCAGAAATACAGAGGTATATATGTTTGGGGGTTTTTGTTTGTTTTTTTACTGTGGCCTGTATGACCTTCTAATTTAAACTGCATATCAGGAGAAGAAAAAGAGTGCACTTCCCCTTCAGAAATCAACATTAAAAAACTTAATGTAGCTCATCAGGTTATTTTATGTCCTTTAAGGTTAGTAAATATCTCCTTTATTAATTCTTATAAATTATGCATTTAAATACTCAGGCTATAGTCAAAGTCAATCTGGCCATGATGTGGTCATTTAGCTATTGGCTCCTCTGATTACTTGATTTAAACTGGGTTTCTTACTTCTCTTCAGCTTCTGTGGTCATTTATTGCAGACTTTAAACACAGTTTAAATAAAACATGTCTGTAAAAACAGATTTCAAAACCGTAGGGCAGATTTGTTAATCTGTCATTATAGTTCTCCATTCAAATGCAAAAGTAAGTCATTTATTTGCTTTCAAAATTTGTGGTTTATTTCAAATTATGAGATAACAATGACATTGACTAGGTTTTCTGAAAAATCCTGGAGCAATGTCTAAACTGCTGTCCTAAATTACCGACTTCTGATGATACCATGAACAAAGCATTGTATGTGTTGTCTCATCTCTCTCTGATAATTTCTGTGCTAATTATCTTATTACTATTTGAATGTTTATTGTTTTAAAACAGAAATAAATATTTCTTGAAGTTTTAAAATTTCTTTTATAAATTTTTAATTCCAGAAGGAATTTATAACAGGATTGTTTCTTCATATTCAACCCTAAGCCCCAGTGTTTTGTAGGGAGAGGGAACATTTTTAACATTTACATTCCTAGAAGAACTTTCTTCTTCACCTAAATGTGATAACAATTTGCATGCCTATCAAAGCTGCTATATACAGGTTGACATTATTCAGTACTCAGATAAGGTAAACCATTTATCACATTGTTGAGCTCTTCAGTCAGTCTACAGCTGAGCAAATTTCTTTGGCTTGCATTTCCCAGGACAATTATTCTAGATATATTGCCTTCATGGGAGATGTTAACCAAAAGCACTGCTTTCTTTCAGCCTTGCCCTGAAAGTCCCTCTTGGCATATAAGAAATATGAAACACATTGTTTAGATTTCACCAAACCTAAATCACCACAAGAAGGATAGAAGGGGCAACTCAAACATTGACTAGAAATTTAAGTTAAGAAAAGGCAAACCACCCAGGAGGGAAGCTTTCCTTAGATATTTTAAAATAATAAATAAAGAACTACTCTCTTATCAAATGCAATCCTTTCACCTTGCCAACCTAACAAAGCATAAGAGTTGACACTTCAAATCTCAAAAAAATTTGAGAGTTGTTTAATTCAAGCTTTCTAATCCTTTCTATAGCTGCTGTCTACCTGTGAACTGGTTATTGAAAGGAGATCTAGAGGGACCACCCATCCAGAGTCTATATCACCAAGAAGGGAAGTGCCAAGTTGAATTCTTAGGGGAGCTTTTTACCCCCAGAGCATATCCAATGCTTCCATCAACCTGCAGGATTGAGTGACAAGAGATTTAATGTTTTGTAATGAGAGGCTAATTTTTCAGGAATTATACTTGGGGGGCAAAGGGGTCTCTATAGCAGAGCTGTGTCAATGAAAATGCCACAATGGTGATATCACATCCAGGTTGCTAAGATTACCACCTACTGATGTCCCAAAGGTGGAGACTAAGGAACGGAGTTCATAGATTTAGCCATGAGTTCATGTTACAGAATGCAACCATATGTTGGCACTTAGGTTGAGGAAGCAAAACTCCCAGCCATGGAAGGAACTGATGAGACAAAGTGGGGAAGACAGAGATGTACAGATATAAGAATATCATTCTTAAATTTACCTAAAGGTCAGGGGGTAAGATTCATTGGATTTTTCAGAGTAAAATAACTTTTCACTTAAATATGTTGAAACACCCACATGCTAGATATTCTACAGATTTTAATTTGTAATTTATTATTCAGTAGTATAGTTTAATGTGGGTAAGCAAGGGCTAGAAAATAAAGTGTAATTGCCTGTAATTGTTTTTAGCATGAGATTTTTTTGCCTAGATTAAACATGTAGAAAATTATTTATGATTAAAAATGTGTTGATGGTAAGTTAAATCCATGAGTACTCTGGTTGCCTCAGGGTGGGAAGAATGACTCTATTCTCACACACAAAAGTACTTGACCCAGGGAACACATTCAAAAATTGGGGTCAAATGTGCACCAGCTGAGTTAATTTATAAAAGCCTCATTTATCAGAAGGAAAAAAAAAAGAATCAAGAAAACGATGGGAGAAAACCCCCAAATTGGTGAGATCCTAGACTTTTATGATAGCTTCAGGAGTAAACAACAGCTGCTAAAGCAAAGCATTTCACTTTGTCTAACACAACTTCGAATGTGCTTTAAATCTCCTCAAGTTCAGTTGGATACTCCAGTGTAAAATTCATTACTGAAAACAATGTCAAGCTTTTGTTTCAGTCAATTCTCCCTTAAATGTTCCATGAACCGTTCTCTTATTTGGTGTTTAAGTTTAGAAGAGAGATCTATAAAAGGTTGGTAAAGGTTAATTAATAGACTGATGTTGGCAACAGGGCAAATAAATGGAGCAAAGAGAAAGAATGAGCTTAGAGATTATTTTTGAAAGGCTTTGAAATTTTAAAGAAAGAAAAATCAGAGCAGCAGGAACAGTTACAGAATACTGAAAGGAAAGACACACTGGATAATCACAGTGACTCTTTTTCTGTCCTGTAGGGTTAGTGAGTCCTTATTTAAAATGGAAATATAATCATTACTACCTTATTTTTACTCTATGGAAAAAACACATCAACTACGACTCGTGTTTGTCTGTTTATATGTGTGCTTAAAGGCATGAGAGGACACTTCATGCAGGGAACTAAAATTCCCTTTGTAAACTTGATAACATTTTTTGTGACTTTTATTTGCCCTTCTGGGGCTATGAATGAAGAAATCACTGGCTGAAAACTGAAAAAATAGAGCTGAAATTCATGAGATCTGAGTTCATAACCTTCCCTAATGGTTTAAGGGAGTAATACTTTTCTAAAAGTACATGAATGCTGAGAATTCAACATCTTCTGGTGACCATTACATCCTTTGCTTGTGGAATTTATATCAGATATTTAGCTAAATTCTTTGTGACTCTACCTTGTAGCATTTCCCATCTATACAATGAAGCCTACCCAGATGGCAATGCCCCCATATTACTGCCAGATAGCATGCTACATACAGTGAGAGAAATTTTAGTTAAAACAGCTTTATTGTTCCTAAATAGTGTGATGAAATCACACAAGAATCACTACGTGTGACTTTTTTCTTGTGAAAAGAGAATGTGACAGAATCTGATTATTTTTCTCCTACATTTTCTTACCTGGTCATAATCCAGTTGAAGAAGCATGAAATCAGTGCATCCAGCATTTTAAACACCTTTAAATCTAGCAAATCAAGGTAAAAAAATCTCATTTGATAATATAGGGTTCAACACAGGTAAATTAATGCAGTAGGTTCATGATTTACTTCATGTATATATATTTACATATACGTTTATATATATACTCACACACTACAACAGTTACCAACATGTTACAGCTAGATAACAGCTATACTGAAAATAACTGTATATATTTCAATCCTGCATCTAAATTTACTATGAACATAGGCTAGTACTTTCAACTTGTATATAGTTCTCATTTCTTGACCCTAATAAAATTTCATTTTTTGTCTCTTTTCTTGGGTGAAAATAGCAATAAAACTGAAATATAATGATATGCATTTGAGATTAGATGTGGGTAGTGTTGTTTTCACACTGAAATAAGACAAAAAAAATATACTCACGAGGACTTGATTTTATGAAGATAACTGTGCTATAACTCATGTCTTCTACAAATTTTACACTTTTCTCCTCTTTCTCAAGATATTTGTGATTTACAATGCACTGTAACTCCCTTTAGGTTAGTATACTTCCTAATCCACCAAGCTTGAGAGGCCAAATTTAATCCATTACTTCCAGACCCGGTGTATTCAGCATTTAAGTGGGACAAAAGAATGAGACAAAAGGAAATATCATCAGTGATATCATACAAGCAACTGACCTATAGCCTGGTCAGGGCGTGAGTGATACTGCCCTTCATCAAGCTGTTGAATAATATCAGGGTCAGTGCCCTGATTTAGAAAAAAATAAACATCAACAGTAAATATGTGTAATTTTGGGACAATGAAGGGTAGCACAGGTATTACAACTGAAACAGAATATGAAAATAAAGAAAACTAATCACCATATTCATGCTGCATTCTGGATTCCAGAGAGAGAAATAATTACTCTGTGCATCTGATTGTGATACCTTCTCATCAGAGATCTGTTGAAAGAATAGATCTTTATAGAGGAAAGCCATTAAATCCCCAGAACAATGCAAACGTCTTCGACACCACTACCTGTTTTACTATGAACCACGGCATTAAGGACTCAGTACATATACTAATCTTCTAATTTGACTCTGAAATTATTTCCTTTTTTACTAAATGTCCTAAAACTGTGTTAGAAGATTATTAATAATCTTGAATGTGTCCATGTTGTGTTTGCTGACCCTATGAGACTTTAGCCCTTTCTCTCCTCTGTTTGGAAATGCTTTTCAGAGTTCATGAGAATCTTGGTTCCTCAGAGCACCCTCCAAGGACAGCCAAAGTCATTGAGCTAAAATGGGCAAAGGGGAATATGTGCAGCATCTCTTCAGTAATTACCAAGATATCTTTCAGCCACAAATATAGTGTGAAATCAAATTTACTGTCTTATTAAGTACTATTTATATTTATTGTATATTTAGATTTAATATATGTTGATGTGAGAGGCTTTATTTGTATCTGTTCTGATTTTAAATAATTGGCAATGGCAGTTTGCAGAAACACATAAAAAGCAGTAACAATAAAATGATGAACAATAATTCAGCTTTGTAAAGTTAAAATTAAGAAACATCACTTTGGAATTAGAAATAAAATTTTAACTGTTTTAGAATAGCTCATAAGAAGCACCAGGTTTACTATTTTTTTCCTTTCTGTAGAAAAGCATGCTTACATCTAGATCTACAAGCCTTTTTCTATATTAATTTAGTGCTACCATCTGAAGGAAATGCAAAACTGAAGATAAAAAATTGTGAACCTTACTGGCTGTGTAAAATAAGCTCTTTTTTTAAAAAAAAAGTATTTCACATTCTTGTTTTACCTGAATTAATTTATTAAGATATTAACTATTGTAGACAAGTACTGGTATAGCAAAATGTACAGGAGTTTTTTATTTAACCTCAATAACCTTTACTGCTGATGTTCTCCTTTTTACAGTCATATCTAAGAAAAATTCTCCTTACATCTTTCCTTGCAATAAGAGTGAAGAGAAGCAGAATATTACAAACAATTATAGGAACCCATTTTGAAGTCATAAGGTAGCTTTTTGAAGTCTGGTAAGATATAGAGTAAAGCCCAGTCTTGTTGAGAACTTTTGTATTTGGCTTCAGAAGGAAAGAATTTAATACCAGATCTTTTGCAGATGTTTATGTGTGTCACAAATAGAAGAGAGAATAAAAACATGGCATAACCCTTTAATAAAAATATTCATCTTTTGTGAAGGAATTGCAAAGTTTTATTTGTTAAGTTCCTTTTAAGTGTTCATATCTGGGCTTTGGAGGAGTGTCTAGGACAGTAAAATTTTGATCTGTAAATGCTGATGTAAAATTCATGGCCCTGTTTTTTGGGATTTTTTTCCAAAAAACACAAAATACATAAAATGGTGTAAAATCTAAACACCCTCTTGTTTTGCAATGGGATATAGTTTCAAAAAAACCCAAATCTGATTCCTAAACTGTAAAAAATAATTTGAGAATCACAGATCTGAGTCAAAACCAGAAGAAACCCTTCCAATTTGACCAAGCCTAGATTTGAGGTTTTACATTCAAATATGAAAATTGAAAAATTGAGGTGGTAGTCCAAGATTTTGAAGGAGAAACAAAGAAAAAGTTTAAAAATCCTGCAAAAAGCTTAAAATTTTCTAAGATCTGTAGCAAAGCAATTGATTCTTAACATTACAAAACTCCTATATGTAGCTAAGATATAGTGCAAATAAGGAATTTAACATTAGGAAAACTCCAGATAATTTAGCAACTATGCAAGTTTGCAAACTTTTATAATACATGGATCTGTGAGGGTTTTTTTAAGGCAAGTGTAAGCTCTTTTCTTTCAGGAGTTTCATGCACACTGAACACTGCACAGCTTTGTTTTTCCTAATTACATTTTTTAGACCCCCAAAGTGTAGTCCACTTAATCTCTCTAAATCTAAAACTACACTGATAAATTAAAAGGTACCAAGAAACACTTCCAAGCACTGAGAAGCTCCATCATTCATACTGCTAATTTTTCAAAACTTGATATGGAAAAATTAGAACTGTCCCAAATATCTCCTGGGCACAGCTCAGAAGACAACAAAATAATGCAATACTTCTAGTTGGTATTTTACAATCAAGTACCTTAAGATAATGAGATTGTTTTCTTAGGATTGATGGAAATATTTCAATGCAGTTTGGACTTAGGACTAGAGAATCATCTCTCCACATATGCTGATATAGAGATAGACTCAGAGTCTTAAGATCAATAGTTTCAACTGCAACAGGGATATAGTAAAAACCAACTGATGCAAAAGTAAAACTAGCAGTCTGTTCTACATTGATGGAACAATGTCAAAAAAACTTTTAAAAATGAACATACAGGATAGTACAGAATGAGATAATGAAATTACTTACAAAATGGAATCATAATGTACAAATGCCAGCTTTTCTAGTTCTAAGTAAATTATCAGGAATGTATTTTGGGGAAACAGACTTTACATGGAATAAATTATGGACAGGCTTAATATGAAACAAAATATTTTCCCTGTGCTCCAAATTTTATTATGAATCTATTCATAGTCATTGTTTTTATAGTCACTCTCAAGAGTTTGAGTGGATCTGGGTATTTTTCAAGGGCTTGTGTACAGTAAGAATTTTTGAACAGACAGAAATTCCATGTGTATGTTTTTAAAAAGCAAAGAACTCAAACCTGGCATTTAGTATCCAACAGAAACTAAAAAATATGCTGCATAGAAAGAAATCCTGTCACAGAAAGATGACTATCAATTAAAAGCATTGAAAATGTTCAAATCAATTAAGGGTTCCAATTAGTGTCTAAAGGGTCACTGTACGCCCATCAAAGAAACAAAGAATTATCATGGAAAATATGTAAACTATTAAATGACCTTTCCCTTTGTAGTCTCCCAGCTTGTGGCCATCATCAGTTTAGAGAATTTTTCATAGGGCTAAGGTTTGGTTATAACTATGTTAGCTGAGAGTGCTTCTGACAGGATGGTGAACTGCAGTCAACTGCCAGATGTAGCATCTCCTGGTTTTGTACAGGCTGTTGATGCCTTCTCTGACAGAAATCCCTGACCACCAGCTAGAGCTCACAGCTTTTAGAAAGTTGTAGATGGTTCCAGACATTACTTGTATTTTTATTATTCTTATTTATTTTTATTATTTTAAGGGGTTTTTTTTTAAAAAAAGTCTGTGTAAGTGAATATGTTTATGTGTGCCTGCCTGTAAAAAATAAAAGATTTGAAAAACTAACTTGCTATTCAGTCACCTGCATTTTCTTGTTATAAGAAATTGGGCTCAATTTCCCATTTTTTCTTTCTGCATTCTAGACTACCAACATGAACTTAAAGGAGCTTCCTGTAATCCTTCTGTACAAAGTCCCCATCTTAGGAGGAATATTCTCATACTAGAACATTTAATATAATGTATGACATTACCAGCTGGTGATCTTTAATATTTGCTGCTGAAGGCATTATGCCTAATGCAAATGAGAATAAGATCTTGACTTTCATTCTGAATTGAAATAATATAATGAAATTTCTGATCACTTTTAATTTTAATTAAACAAGTATAAGCAAAGGTGTCTTCCTGGCATCTATCTATACTTTAAAATTTACCATGACAGCTTACTGTGCTTGTATGTGGTTGGACTGAAGGATCCTTTCCAACCCAAATGAATCTCTGATTCTCTGCCTGACTCCTTGATTCGGAATTCAAATGATTTGCACATTGAATGAAAAAATGTTATGACATCTCATTATGACATCAGGCCAAACCCTGATTCTGGTTCTTTGTGAAATCTGTTCTCTCAGATGCAATGATCTGGAAAAGGAAAAAGTAGCAAGGTATAGCTTCTGATTATCACAAGAATGTGATTTTATTCTTTAACACTGAGAAGTTTGGATGATGCTACCTCAATTCATCATCATTAATTGAATATAGGCAATTCACAATGTGTTACATAAATAAAATCCATTAATGACTTTGACATAGATTCTTAAAAGCACTTAGGCAAGTTAAATCTTCTGGATTGTAGGGGGAACTGCTATTCCTTTTTATAGTGTTGCGTAAATAACTGTAGAGTTTGAATACCTACCCCAATTTAATTTGCTTTTTTTTCAAACCACATCTTCCATTAAGTCAACTAGAGATGTGCATGTGTAACTACATCAGTGGCTTGCATCTACACTATCAGATTAAGTTTGTACTGTGATGAATTATGGATTATTCCATCCTTAGATAAACGGATGCATGGAAATAGAATGTGTGAATCAAAACTGGTGTAATCTCTGACTAAAGCAGAATTACACAGTATAATTCATGTATCCCACATATGCTTTGTGGGAGGTTTGAGTGACAAACAAGAGTTAAGAATTGTATTACCAGAAATTAAACCGAGGCCTTTCTTTCTTGTGAAATGATCCTATGGTACTTCCTCAACAGGAATGAAACAAATTGATGTTCAAATGTGGCAAAGCGGTTGTACATGAATGCACGCTGTGCTAGAAGAGTGCACATTTGCCAGCTAATCAGAATGGAGATTTTGATCTTGATATGCTCTTTCTAATGCAGAAAATAATGAATCTGTCATATGAACTTGAGTAGAGAGGTTAAATCTCAAGCTTATTCCATATGTTTGTTGCATATTCCAGAGGGAGTTGAGATAAGCAGCTTTTCAGCATATTACAGCCAGATTCCATTTCACCTAAGCCAGGTTTCTTTTGTGCTAAAATGAGAAAATCCACATCTATTTGCCCCGGTTGTCTCTAATTTTATCTGAATCTATTTTACTCTCATCATCCCTCTTCAATCAGTGCTCCCAAAGGCCAGAGCATATCAACACCATAAGAGCAGTGTCTTGCAAGGTCTACAATTATCCAATAACTTGGTAGAGCAGGCTAATCACATTAAATTGCAGCTATATCCTTTCAACTGGATTCCCCAGCTCCAAATAATCAACATCACAGAGGGTAAGGTTCTCAGTCTTAATTCTCTCTGGGCAGTCAGAGTGAGTCCTGTATCATTCTCACAGCACAATATTTAGCATAACTCCGTGTTTGAAAACCATTGTATTTTAAAATCAATTACTTTGATTCTTGGGCTCCTTACAAAACCAATACACTACTATCAGCCTTAAATTTAAAGTTAATTACAATTATGACTTGCCTAGGCTATAAAATGGCCATTAGAAAAAGGCTGCCTTATCCAGAGACAAGCTTGCCAGCAAACCCTTGAGGAATGAAAAGGAGAAAAAGGATTCATACAGCACCTGAGAAACTATCTTCCAGCTATTATACATATATCTTTAATTGATATTTTAATCTCTAAAACATTTTTTAGTGTCTGCTGTTGTTAATCTTTCAAAACATTCAATTATTATATAAAAGGAAGTAGTTACAGACACAGAAAAAAATTGCAATTATTGCAAGTGACATTTTTAATACAAAATAGAATCACACTGAAAATTTCCTCAAAATACTTGAACAACTTTGAGATCCAACATATTTTCCAGAAAATATGAAATGGTTAAGTGGTAAATTATGTTCCTTTATATTGCTTTAGTAGTCCCAAGCCTTATGCTTCATAAAATCATTCAGAACAACCTCTAATTGTATGGGATTAGTATTAAAAAAGTTCTGGATAAATTATGAGTATATATAAAAAATCATACAAATGAGTAGGGATCTATGAGCAAACTGTTAAACAGAAAGTTTCATTTAGGCAGACTCCAATGTACTAGAAATTTTGCAGCACACTTGTGATTTTTAAATTAAAATTTTAAGAAATAAATACATGCTAGAACTAAGGTGATTGTGGTAGTGATAATCAATTAAAAACCTGAACCACTGCCACACATGCAAAAATATTTTAGAATTTATCATAGAGAACACCCAGTGGTGTAGAAGTTACGGGCATTAATTTAGGGATACTCAGAATCACTAACTGAATGTCAGTCAGCAGTAAAAGGTTTAATGTTGTCATTTAAGTGATCATCAGACTACTGAAAAAAGTGAACATAACTTATGCTTCCAAAGATATAAGATGCCTTGAGGAAATATTATGTTTAAATCAGTTCAGAAAAAGTTACCACTTTCGTCCCCAAACCAACCTAAACTACTAAAAAGCACTACAATGGAACTGAAAGATTTGTTTAACTGCTCAGATATTCGACCTTACAGATGTATTTCCTAAACTGCTCAAAAAACTGTGCACAAAGTAAATCCATTCTGCATCAACAGCACCAAGCAGGAAGCACAGGACAGTAGCAGCATCATTTCTCTCACACACAGACATGCAGAAAAAGGCAATGAGGGTTTTGTTTCTCTTTAGCAAGATGAGGTCTTATCACTGCTGTAAGAAATGGGCATGGTCAGCTTCCTTTGGGCTTTATTGACCTCCAGCAGATGAACGTACATTTCTTTTACAATATGGGTGTTCTGCAGGTTTATGGGGGTTTTTTTCTGAATGTTCTAGCTGGATACCTCCAGTTAGTGATTAATCACTACTTAAAGAAAAAGAAAAAAAGTGCAGAGGGGAAAGGGAGATGAGCCTAAAACAGGAGTTGGAAGAAAACAAAGAAAAGAGGACACGTTCCTGCATCATCTTTAGCTTCTTCAGGGGAGACCTACCTTGATTTGGTGTTTTCTTGATTGCATCTTTTAAATCCAGAATACATAAGAAATCACTAAAACATAGACCAGAACAATATAGAGTGTATATATATAGCAAATAAAGGTCTCAGTGGGATGAGAAACGAAGCAGTAGTACAAACCAGTTGACACAATTTTTTAGAAAGACCTTAGTTTGTATGAGGGTAGGAAGCTCTAAAACAGTTTCATTTAAAACAGAGGTGATTCACTATGATAAAAGATAGGTTCACATCACTCAAGCACACATACATCTTCTAGAAAAGTAATGTATAGATGGCAGTTGTTGCAGCTGAATGGTATTGTGTCATTAAATAATAGACAATTGAATTAAAATATTTGTTATTCCCTTTTAGTAACTACATTGCTACCTGGAAAACCTCTCTAAGTGATTCTCTCATTAATCTTACTGTGAAAAGGGAGATAAGGAAAAAAAACAACCCATACACCTGCATTCTGGGATTGAGTTGTCTGAAAAAATAAAGGGAAGAGCAAACAGCAACTACAAAGAAGGAGAATTTCTCTTCAATTATGTAATAAATTCAAAGAAAATGACAAGAGGATGAGAGGCTGCACAACTGAGGAGGAAGAGATAAAACAAGAAAAGCAAGAAATAAAGACATTAGGTGATATCTAGGTACAGGTATGTTAACACCTTGGGAGGAGGAAGGAAACATTAAGAATCATTCCACCCACTAGCAAGTATTTCTCAAACTGCAGGTTTGGTGTTAAAGGAATTTAGAACATCCACTAGCCCTTCACAGGAATAGATAATGAATTACAACTGCCAGGAAAGCAGTGAAAGGAAACCAATATTTTTAGAGCTAATTTAAGGATTTATGCTCTAGTTCAGATCATAGAGCAACTTGTATTGCAATGAAATTATGGACATAGATTTTGGTTCTTCTTATTTAGGCTGATTAATATTGTCTCATTGAAATCTGTAGTGCTATTAGGAATTGTCATTTATGCTTTTAGAATCAAACCCAATAAAAACTAAATAAACCAGTTATTTTTACTCAAGAGGTGACCACAGATACTCTTCTTATTATACAACTTCTTTTAACATAGCAATGTTGGAAAAGCATACATAAATTTCACTTTTAAAGCAATTTTTAAGTTTTTTTTCTGTAAAACAAAAAATATGTCTCTAATGGCTCACTGTAATGAAAAATAGGCACATAAATAAATATTTGGCCAAATACTTCTGTCTGTCACACTGACCCCACACAGCTGATTCTAGTGGGGGTTTCTGCTGCAAGAGACAGAATTTTATGCATTACATTAACAAATGATAGAAATTTTCTTCCCTCCTCCCTCTCACTCTGCTTTTGTATTACTAGGTTTTCACTTGTGCCTTTTTCATTATTTTTTTCATCTTTGAAAACGCTGATAGAGTTTGCTGAGAAACAAAGTTCTGCAACCCCACTTCACTGTTCACAAAGAGTAGTTTTCTAACATCTCAGCGAATAAAGATTCAGTTTTTGGCTCAAGCTACAGAGGGTTTTTTTTTTCTAGTTCCTAATGTGCTGAGTTTGCTGCCTCGACTGGTGGCTGTCAAGCACATTGGGATTCAGCATTGTAAATCAGGCCCACAGAGAAAAGCAAGGGCTACTAGCTGGTGGATTGTATGAACAGAACTGTAGCTGCCCTAAACTCTTCAAAAGATATTTTAAATACAACCCCAGTTATGTGTTATCCCCACACAGAAGAGTGAATTTCACCCTCAGGGAGTGTATACTAGCTCATATAGTAGTCTTATTGTGGAAAGTTAACTTCAGACTCAATTTACAGTATTCCCCTTCTCTTTTCTTGTCTCCCCTTCCTATCCTCAGGCCAACAAAAGGAAATCTGGTTTATATTTCTCAGCACAAGATTTGTTTTCACCTCTGACACAGACTGAACAATCCCTCCATGCAAAGGCCTGTTACCAGCAGTGCCACACTTCTTGCCTCACGGACTAATCCCTCATGGTCTGCAGTGCCTTCTGCCCAGCTCACAACCAAATCAGACACACCTCTCCTGATAAAGGTTTATCAGTGGATTTTATTCGGGGAAATGAGAAAATGCACAAGATCATAATTCTTGACTTAAATGGAAGTTTATCTTCCCAGAATTATAAGGCACACTTTGCTGAAGCGGATGATTTCTGTTATACATCTCTGTATAACCAAATGTCAGAAATCAAAGATAGAGTATCTTTCTGTAAATGCTATGATTCAGAATCAACTTTGCTTCAGCAGTAAAACTTTTAAAATGTAACAGCTGAGTTAAATATAAGCAAATGGAAATTAGAAGTGAATTAAGCTTCCAGGACTAATCAGTGACAGTATGTTAAAGGAAACTAAAAAGTGGTGACAAACCCTATGAAAACTTCATTTTCAAAGGTGTCTGAGCCTGCAGAGGTGTGTTAACTGAAAATCATGTGTTTGGATCCTAATGGAATTTACCTTAAAGTCCATAATGAAAGTGGTGCTCCACAGGCCTTTGTTATGTGTTTGAATACCATAAAAAGCAAACACATTCATAAACCTCCATGTGATCCTGCAGAATCACAAACCTGTGTGTTAAAAAAACATTCATGTAACTAACAATTCAAGATAGACCCTATTTTTTGGTTCATTATAAAACCGTGCTTACTGTTGCTTTAACACAGAACCAGCTTCCAGATAACCTCAGTCCAGCCATTCAACATTTTATTCATTTTATGTTGCCTTTTCAGGAATTGGGAGGCTCAAGTCCCATAAATGTCTGTGCTCATGCATAGCATTCTGCAAATGGGTTTGCAAATGGCCTCTCTGAAACCATTCCTATATTTAAAACTGTGCATGGTAATGCAGTTGGATTAAATATCATTGTTCTAAACACTATACAGGCAGCTCCTCCTCAAGGGCATATAAGCCAAATAGACTAAACAGACAGTCTTGGAGGGGAATCAGAGGCATAACAACCTGTATTTAGCTTAAAACATTGCTACACTTCCATGTAGAAAAGCTTGACTTGTTTTCGTAAGAATTTTTAAGCATTGGTCTAAAGCAGTCTGACTACTGTCAGAAAACTGTTTGAAAGCGGAATCAAGAGATTTTTCAAGTTGCTAAAGCAGCTCCCTGGCACAGCTGGGAGTAAGGCTGAATTTTCTGGACCTCTATTTATTAGTATGCTCCCAACTTTGACAAATTAATGTTCCGGTGATAAGCACTGAAATATTAGGCAAATGCATTCTTGTAGGAGAAAAGCCTTTTCATAATCTTGGACCTTCAGATATTAATCTTGCCACAGTGTCTCCAAGTCCACAGCATCTTTCAATTACCATTTTTGTCTCTCATTTTATGCTGACTATGCATAAAAGTGAGTCATCTTTTCCTACATGTGCTGGGTTACCTCTGGTTAACAAACTCCCACCCTGTTGCTTACTCACTTTCTCCCTCAGCAGGAGCAGGGAGAAAATGGGAAGAACATGGAAGTCCATAAATTAAGATAAAGATAGGAAGGTCACTTACCATTTACTAGCAAGGAAAAACAGATTGATTTGGGGAAAATTAACTTTATTGACAATTAAAAGTGATAGGTAATAAAAAGACAAGCATTAAACCAGCATCTTTCCTTCCCCTTTTCCTAGTCTCAATTTCACTCCTTCATTCTTGTCTCCTCTCAGCTCCTCTGAACAAAACAGGGTAATAAGAAACAGGGGGTTATGGTCAGTACATAAAGCTTTCTCTCACCTGTTCTTCTGCTTATCCATGGGCTCCAGTCCTTCAGGAAACATCCAACTGCTGCTGTGTGAGGTCCTTCATGGACTATGATGGGCACTGATGCCATGGAGCACCACTTCCTCTGGCCATGGTGTTCCCTCTGCTGTTTCTCACTCTTTTGGCTTCTCCTGTCTGTGTGGCTTTTTTTTTTCTTTTTCTTTTTTAATGTTCTTAAATATGTTTTCCCTGATTGGCCAAGGGGCTCAGCTGTGCTCTGCTGGGTCCATTGGAGCTGACTGGGATCAGCTGAGTCTGGTGCAGGGCAACCCCAGCTTCTTCTCAAAGAGATTGCAGGCCTGCAACCCTGTTGAAGTTAACTTTGGGATGTGTTAGATGTACTGCAAATTAACTGAGCAGTACAAATAAATATGTTCTTCTAGCTTTGTTTACCCCTTTGTACACTGCACAGTCAACAAGTTATGCTGAAATTGATCAGATAGGTTGCTAGGTCGTTTGAAAACCACCTTTTCATTCTACTTTTCTTTTATAAAAGCATTCAGAAGATCCCTTTCACCCTCCCAACCCCCCCCCAAAAAAAAAACCCAAGCTGAAAAAAAATTACCTCAACCAACCAAATAAAAAAGTCATGAACAAAAATCAGTTTCAAATGAGTGCAAATTAAAGGATTTTCACCTGTCTAAACAGACATCTACATACCAATAGCTGAAAACCTGGTAATGTTTTCAACAACTAAAACTTGCTGTTGTACATCAGATGAAGACTGACTAGATGTAATGAATAAATTATTCAGAAAGCTAAGATGGAAATGACAAAGAAGATCATTCAAAGGCTGAATATGATGTAAATTTCTTTCAACTATGTTTAAAAGTTTTAACAATGCAGTGTTAAAATGAGAACAATCTGATCTTACATGTGTTGAACTTTTTGAGATAATGAATTCAATAAACACAAATTGCAATACTGAACTGTTGACAAATGATCAGGTCATAAATTTGATGCAACTGAAAAGACACCATGACAAAGCTGAAAATAGATGAAAAGCTTCATTTAATTGCATACATCAGCTCACAAATACTCTAATTCATATCTCACTTCAGTAAACCCTGACTTGATTTCATATTTCATGTGAGAAATAAGTTGATTTTTCAGAAAAATTCCAGCATTTTCAAAAGACTTCACCAAACCCAGATATCAAATATTTGTTTGAAGGACACTGTATCTTGATTCAGTGACTATGAGTGTCTTCCAGTATAGGTATTAGGAAAGGAGATGATATGCTTTCTTCAAAACCTAGCTTTTTTTTTTTTTTTTTTTTTTTTTTTTTTTTTTTTTTAATTTTATTTAATGGTGGTATTTATGTTATCTTAGATAAAGCAGGGGAATAGATATTTGCCTTTTATAAGTAGGCTTGAATAGATCTCAAAAGCCTTCCAAGGACTGAATTTGCTAGGCTAGGTTCTAAATTGAATTATGTCAGTTTTATATTTAAATCTATCAAAAATAAAGAAGCACTGAAATGAAATGAACTGTACTGCAAATGCTATTTTAGACAGAAGCCTGTCTGAATAATACTGTTTTGTCAGGCAAGCAGAATTATACCTATAAGACAAATATATTATTTATTACGTGTTTTCCAAAAACATTAATTAAAATACAAGTTTATTTCTTGTGTATCATTAAAAAAAACTCAAAAAAAGAGAACTTTCACAATTGTCAATTGAATCCAGCAACTAGACCCAGAAATACAATAATCTCCCCAAATGCTTTATAACTAATTATTGCAGCTATTTTACATCACACTGTTATCAAGGATTGAGGGGAGTTGCAGGGAGGAAAAGAGCAGAGATAAATGTTTGAGTAGAAGCAAGTGTCCAGGACTGCTTTTTCCCATGTCAGTGACCTCTTAGCTGTTCTTCTGACATCACAAATCTCATAGTCCTTACTGCAGAGTACTCCACCCAGAATGGGACCCTGCAGAATGTCCCTACTCAGAACAACCCTTAAATGTCAGCACATTTTACACAGATTTGGTCAGGAGGGCATCAGTCCCTTGTCTCAGTGCTGGATAAGGACACTGAACACCAAGCTATTATGGAGTAAAGTGGTGACTTGATAACATGTTTTAAAATAAACATCCTGGCCTTCACTTTCAAAACTTAATTGCAATTCTCTTTCCTCGGGAGAAATTTCCCTACTCCTATTTCCCATATCCTATTAGGCTGCATGACCAAGGGGGAAGGAACCAAGAATCAAGGCACATAATTTTGATGCTATGAGCACATTTGATGTTTATCTTTTCATGAATGATCTTAAAAGGCAACTCTGCAAGGATGGCATAGCAAAGTGGAAGGAACACCTCTATGAATTTGAGATTGTGCTGCTGCAACTCACTGTGAAGGTAGTTCGGTCCAAATCCACAAGGGTGTTGGTTTGATTCCCATTAAAAAGCAACTGTTTTAAATGATGATAAAATGGTTGAATCCTTCTGTGGATTTGGGACCCCACTTCTTCTAAGGGTTTCAGCCTACTAAGCATTGATTTATGACAGCTGAAATTTTGTTGGATTTTAGACCTCATATCTTACTTATAGGATTAAATTTTGTCAATATATATTAATCCAAGTGGTAAATATCACTTCTATTTGGGGACCACAGAAACATGCTAAATGCTGTCATCACACTAAGAGTATTTTCAGTAGGCTTCTAACTTCTTTTACATAGCAAAAGATGCCTTTCTCAATAACTGGTACTATTTTTAGAGATTAGACCACCTGTATGTCTATGTAGGCTCAAACTTTTTATGCTTTCATTCTTCAGTATTAAAGGAGACATCTTCCAGCATGTCTTCTGCATCAGGAAGAAGATTGGGATAATTCTCCAGCAGAGGGAAAGAACTGGCAAATAACCACAGCCATGTCAGCAGATTCAAGTCCTAACTTTCCAGGCTGCTACAACAACTAAAAACAACATATCCATTTCACCCATGCTCTATCCTGAAGGTTCAGGAGGTGAGAGGCAAATCTTGCTATGTATAAACAGCCATCCACAGTATATTTGACAAAGAAATTTTATTGTCTTAACATGGCTTGGCTTCTACCACCCACAGTGTAGAAATACAACAGTGAAGCTTGTTAACCAGCTTCCATCCTGTTCTAATGATAGTTTAACAACCAGAAGAACTACAATGTTTAAATATAGAATTATTTCTGTTTACACGTTTAAATATCCCTGGTGTTATGGGGACTTTGGCAGTTTACATAATATCCTTGGAACAATAGATATGTGCAGTCTGCACTGGGTGAAATGATACAGCCATCCTTTAAAGGATTAAAAATTGTAGCATTTTTGTTGATTTTTTAAATGACAGTTAATTCTGTCTTTGATACGCAACGCCTGTGCTGGCAGCCTCTTGATGCTGACAGCATCTAGACTCAGTTCAGGAGCTCCAGCTTAAATTTGATGCTCCATCCAGACTTAGAGGCACCAGGCACTATGGTGATTCTGCTGGTAAATAAAACTGGGTACAATGCCTGCTGAGCAGTGGGTATTTAAATAAGAAACGCTAAGGTGAGTCATGCATTTGCAATGCTCCCTTTGCCTCTTGTGGATTTAAATTCTAAATATAAAGGCTCTTATATGATACCAGAACTCAGAAAGGGGATTCCCTCCTGGCATTTAGGTACGTCCTGTCCAAAATGAGTTACTTCCTTTAAATGTGACTGGCTAGTAACACTCATATTTGGCTAGTACTTAGCAGTTTTCCCTGAATATTGTCAATGGTTTGTTTTTTCCTTTGCATGGCACATGAAATATACTCACTGTTAGACAGAGATTTAAATTTACTCATTTTCTCCAAAATTCAAAGAAGAATTTGGGATTTAGTTTGACTTCTTTGAGCAAAAAACAGTCAACCCAAAATTAAATTTTTCAAGGAAAATTGTGCTCAGCTTTTTTAACTTCGTAGAATTATATTGTATTCTATTTATTTATAGCACTGACTGGATGAATGACACTTCTTCAATCTTATTGTCCTCAGCTCACAGAAGGGTTTTTTTTTCTGTTTTGATTATATGTTTTTTTGTTTTGTTCTTCCCAGCTTTTATATTAATGCTGATCCTTCACAGATGCATTCAAAAGTACAACCAGATTATCCTATTGCTAAACTCTGACAGGAGAATAAAAGCTTTTATTGTTTTCTCACTTTTGAGAAAACCTTTATTGGATGAGTCAATTTCATTATTTCCTTGAAAAAGTATGAACTGTGATGCTTGAAATTTGGTCCAAGGTCATGTGAAGCACAGCCAAGCCTCACAGCCTAAAGGGTCAGAAGGTCAGTCTGAGTCTCCATCCTGCTCAACAGAGACCTGAAGACTCCTGGCTATCATTGAACTAAAACTTTGACATCTTTTTGACTCAAACCCCTGTAACTACAGTTGAAGTACACTGAAGTAAAGCCCTTTGAGAATTGGTTTTGCTCTCCTTAGTCACCTTTTCTAAACCCTTCTGAGGTCTCCTTGGAACACCAGGGGCACAGGTTGAATGCCACTATACTAAAACGAATCTTCGAGGTGAAAGGAAACCAGAACATGGACCAGTCTTGATTTAAAGAATATGCTCTCATTTTTCAGTTATGCAAAAAATCCCTGATATACAGATGATACTGCCTGCCTTCACATTTCATAAAAACTTCTTCAGAGAGATTAAAAAGAAAAAAATATCTTTTCTAAAATTATATGTATTTTCTTCGGATTGCTAAAGAAAAGTCAATGTGTTTCCACAATTTCCAAATCAAAGGCGACAAAATTTTCTTTATAAATTAATCAGTTGGAGATCTGTTCAGAAACTGTGCTGTTACTACATAGCATGGACAAAACGCATTTGGCCTATGTGTGCTCTTGGTTTATATCAGCACATATATTCTCCAGCACTAAACACAGCTGTGAAGTAGTGAGTGAAGGAAGAAGGCTGTGTGGTAGTGAGAGCGTTTCTCCATTTCCTAACCCAAAGCACATGTTTGCATTCAGCACTGCTAACAAGCAACCACAGCTCCATTAGCCACTTCTTTTTCCCCATGCTTGTTAGGATTCTTAGGGATGTCTGAGAGATGCAGCCTAATAAAACAAGCAACAAAGAAAAAAGAAAGAAAACAATGAAAAAGTTTTCAAAAATTCAATAGAAGAAAATGCAATACTAGATTTCCATCTCATGCCCTAGTAAAGCTTATTGCCACAGGTCAAAGGCGGAGACATTTAAAATTGTGATTCTGAAGGGTGGTGACAATCTTGTATCTCTGTGTTTATCACTCATACATCTGGTTTATATCTGGGCATGGTTATAATTTGTTAGCATCTTGAAGTATTTTTCTTTTCTTTATTATACTTGAGTACACTGTGTCTAGATGGATGTCCTGGCAGTTAATTGACATAACAGAAAGGATTGCAAATATTAACATAAGACAAAGCAATATATAAACTAATCCTAGGAATGTAAGGAAGTTGTCAAAGATTGCTAAAATACAGGGTGAATATGATGATAAATAGACCATATGACACATATAATTTTGAGAATAACTTGATACAGAAATTATATAATTAATCAGTTGCAACTAAACTGCAAAAGTGGAGGTATATCTACAGCTTCTTTCTTGTAAAAATACTTACACTTTAGAGGCATCTACATGGCTGCTGTTACGCTCAAAGATGGCAAAGAATGCATTACTGTTAAGGAAGGCTCAATTAGAATATAAAGACATGTAAAGCTAAATTTAGTACCTGGATCTATGAACATAACACAAACTCAACAAAAACTGTGTTGTGTTACATAGTATATGCAATGTGACCTAGTAATTAAGACACTGAAATTATGAAATTGGCAAAACCAGTCCACCTTTGAATTTGCGGCTATTAAGTCTCAGATCTAAACTTTCTGCTAAAGACTTATAAAGAATATCTCTTATTGTGCCCACTACACCTCTGAGCACCAGCATTAGAACCAATTATACCTCCCAGCTCTTTGAATTTTTGCGTTTGTCCAGTCTAAAAGCTCAGGAAAAACGATATACATTTTTTTCCCTCATATGCAGTCACTGTTCCTGTTTTTAAGACCGTGCAGTAACAGTACTGTTTATGATGCTTTTCTATACACCTTGAATCCAGTGGCAGGGAATTTAGTATTGATAAACCAGATAACATTCTGACACATTTCTGAAGTGGTTCTAGATTGTTTTAAACGTAGGGAAAATATGTTCTAAAAATTGAACAGCAAATATAAAAGCGAGTAAACCAAAATTCTGTTAACTAGAAAAAAACCTTGTGCAACTAAATACACTTTGTTATAGGTAGTTCATCTTTATTTATTCCATACAAATTGATCTATAGAATGCAATAACCCAAACGATGTAATAAAAGTTTGTCCTGTTTTGGGGAAGAATTCAGTGATTATAATGAACTAATTTTTGTTTAAATATGTTTTCCCACAACATCAGGCAAGTTAAAAAAAGGTCATGCAGCTTGTCAAAAAAAGACATGTAATGGCTGTTGCTTTAAAATCTAAAGTACTGTATCCATACAAAGATTTAAAGTAAAAGCTGGAAATCCTGAGCTTTCTAGTAAGTAAGAAAATATAACCAAAACCACTGGCTCCTCATTAATCTGCCCTCAATGCCATTTTCTCTCACAGTTAGAAACTTCAATATATTTTTAAATAATGCCCCCACAAGAATTTATTGCTGTTTTGTCTATTCTCATTTCTAGACTGGTATATAACATATACAGTCTTAAAACACAGTAAATTTTGAAAAGAATATAGAACTCTTGCCTCTTATCAGAGAACTGTCTGCATGTTAGGTTTTTTTCCTTTCACTCACTGATACTGTATTGCCAGAAATGATGTCATGCTATTCATATCATATCTCACAATAACACTTTTCTAGAGTAAACCTTAATCTCCTAAATCCAGTGTACAGTGGCTGTCCAAACAGAATAGATCTCCCTCTTTTTTTTTTTTAATAAAAACCAGGTGATACAGTAAGTGCTTCTGATAAATGAGAACCCAGCAGTACTGTGGATCTAATCCTCCCATAGAGAGAAATATTTGACCAAGCACAATGTGTTTCTTATGAGGAAGGTATCTTTCACAAAGGAAACAAAGCATGGAATTTCTGTAACATTCCTTGCATAAATATTCTTATAAATATAATGCATATGGAAATAATAATAAAAACCCCAACTACTTTCATCACTCTTTTTGGCCCAGGAAACAATAAATAGGTAGGCATCCTGGCCAATTTTTTCAAAGCTTGATGTCTGAAGGTAGCCCTATAAATTGTACCTATGTGAAAGCAATTTTCAGAGGTACTGAGAATTCACAGTTCTCACTGATTCCCACATGGATATAGGTACTTATTTCTGGACACACAACTTTGAAAATTTTTGGCATGTAATTCAGCTATATAAACTCAGGATTTCACCCAATAAAAACATGAATGAGATTTATCATTGATTCTCCTGATATTTACTGTCTCTATCTAGCTACTAGTATGGTCCCATCAGCGTAGGTTTTGAGCACCACCCAAGATTTAAAAATTAAAACCCATAAATCTCTCTTTCTTATTTCCTGTCTTTCCAATCTAGAGAACATGATTTGATTCATTTATTTGGCTTTTTTTTTTTTTTTTTAAGTCTGCTTGAATAAAAACTCAGGGAAGAAAAGAAAATATGCTTTTTGTGAAGAATTCTTTGGAGATACCCAGACTAGGTTTTAAAAAATCTGGAGGCTGTTATGCACTCCTGAGAAGCAAAGCTCATACCTCTGAGTTGCATCCTGCTGTGGTCATGCTGTCTCATGCATGAATTGGTTCCTTTACAGCTACCTTGGGCTAATCCTCCTCTCCAGTGTGGCCTGTAGAGTAGACAAGCCATAAATTAAATAGGGGAATTTCACTGTGTTGTTCCAAAAAGTGATGAGGCCTGCAGCCGTGCTCTCTCAGGGGGTCAGCTGCACACACACATCTTCTCTCCCAGGCTGCTCATGCCTGGACCAGATCCACTCAGCAGAGAGTCACATCCACCAGCTCCTGGCTGGCCAGCTTCACTTCCTAGTCCACACCTTTATAGTCATGTTTCAGTGATATTTCTTGTGCTGGGGATTAGGAAATATTCCAGAGGGCTGAAGGACATAAACCCCAAAGGAGTGTTCTGTGGCTAGGCAGAATGCTCTGAGATGAAGCAGCATCTCTTGCTACAGCCTGTCCCTTCCATCATCAGGGAGTTTTCCCAAATCCCTTTGGACATTTCATAGTCTCTTCTTGCCTTTTTTACTCCAGAGATTATAGTCTCTACTTTAGAAAATGAGTACAGACATTCACAGGTATATTATAGACAATTAATTTTCTGTGAAAATGATAATAATTAGAAAAAATCAACTATTGGTTTGTATGTGTACATGAAAACCTCATGAGAGAGGTCCTAAATATACCCCTGGGATCGGCATGGTCAGAAGAAGAAAATCCTGGTGGTTTGTTCAGGACAGCAGGTTGCTAAGCAGAGCCTACTGTTGTGCTTCAAACAAATACTTTCTTGGTTTATGAAACTTCATTCCTGAAAATGGAGAAACACGTTCGTCAAGCCTAAGAGGGGATAACTTCTGCACCAGCAGTGGAAGGTGTATGTTCTGGTGAGGAGACTGTACTGGCCAAAATTGCCTTTTTCAGCTCTGATAGGAAGGACTCACGCTTTGTTACCGACTTCATTGTGAGTCAGTTCTCCAGACAAGACTGGAACGTTCATGGAAAACTACTTCTCCCAAGTGCTGCTCGCTCCTTCCTTCCTTCCTTCCTTCCTTCCTTCCTTCCTTCCTTCCTTCCTTCCTTCCTTCCTTCCTTCCTTCCCCATGACCTTTTAAATATCAGTTTATCTGAATCTGAGAAAGGTGGAGATGCAGTTTCTGCCTGATGCAGACCTGACCTAATGGTGAATTGCCAGGGACATGGCAATTCCACATTTCTGCACAAGGTTTGTAGAGATGTTGAACAGTGCAGAAAATGTTAATGATATCTCCATGAGAGAGAAAATTTTCAGGAGAGATTGACAGTGAAGGAATGTTGGTGATGGAACACCTCAGATACTACATGACAGAAAACAAACCTGTTCAAGATTTTGCAATTTTTGCTCATCTCTGATTGTCAGGCAGAAATCACTAGCCTACTAAAAGGAAAAAGAAATTATTATGTTTCTCCATAATTCCAATGTGAATGCATTGGAATCTTGCTATCCTCTAACAAACCTACTCTTTTTAGATATTGATACAAAATAATAAATAAAAGGATGCACAGTTCAGAATTTGCTAGCACATAGCTATCTATTTAGCCATGGTTTGAAGAGGGTTTTTTGAGTAGCTCAACAGACATCTTTTTTCCATTTTTCAATAGTGATAATATGAAGACAATCTACTATATTTAACTTGTCCCTGAATTGATTTTACACCAATTTTTAGTAAAATGTAGAATTTTATCAGCAATATTTAAGTAAGAAAGGTACCGAAAGGCACTTTGCAAAACAATGAGAATAGCTAATCTGTGTCTTACCAGCAAAGCCAAAACAAAATATAGGTTAAAAAAAAAGGACAGGATATTTTATTTAAGTGTTGAAAAATTTAATAGAGACTGCACCACTGCAGCCATTAAGCATGTCCATGACACTTTAATAATTTTCTACCCTGTGAGGACAGGAGAGCTTGGCTAGATCTCAGGGACAGCCAGGACTCCCACACCTGGCTGCTAAGTGCAATACTGAGGTGTTTATGCAGCTACAGCTACGGGCAAGTCAGGGCTCTTAGGAGAAAAAAAACCCTAAGAACAATAACATTATTTTCCAAAGTTTCCCTATATTGTATGTGAAGCTTGAGGAAGAATCAAGAATTTTTATCTCAGTTCATACCTCTTCTTGCTAGGCATATAATTTCTTTTTTCTTTAACATCCATAAATGTTTCTGAAATGTACTCTGTACAGGACAATCAACGTCCTTTCAATGGAGTTACTTAACCTGCTACATAAGGTAAGTACCTCATGGATATTGTATAGTAAAATGCTTTGTATTTCATATTTTTGCCATATTTTAAGCTGTTTAGGTATTGCCTGGTATAAGAACTTGGACTTATTCCATATAGATTTCCACAAACTATTTCTCTCTTTTCCTATATTTATTTTTTTAGCCAGCCTAGAAATTTATAATATTTTCCTATCCATGGGATGTAGGCCAGTACTGGACGATATTTCATCACAATAGCAGATCATGAAAAATAATGGTTGTGTCAATGTTTGGAAATGGCACATTTGAAAGTGAAGTCATTATTTATAGGATCAAAAGGTGCCCATATACAATGATCTCACAGCTGGAATGCAAATTAAATAGGTATGGGGTGATTTTCTCTGATGTGATGCCCTGAAGCTCAGAGAGGATAAAGCAAGCCTCTTTCCTCCACACTGAAATGCTTTTAAGTAAAATTGTAGTCAAGATGCCAACTTAAAATTTTTCTCAATTTTAGTTAGACACGTCCTTGAGCCATGCATTATTCTAGAGTATGCTTTTGAAGATCTTAATGGTCTAATTGGCAGAGGCTCCACAATACATCATACCTGTATCTTCAAACACCTATCTCATTTCAACAAGCTTGGGGAGACAATTAGAATAAATATTTTACTAAAAATGTTCTAAGCTAAATAGCTGGCTCTCCACTATTCTTTCTGTTTATGGCTTCCTAATGAACATTAAGACCGTGCTGAAGGTATTCTAACGGATCACAAGGAAGTTCTGTACATAATTTACATTAGCATACTTAAGTTGTTCACAGCAAAGCAAAGATTTCAGAAAATAAAAGTATTTTTTTGGTTTCTTAATACAAATTTGTTGTATTTAGGAAAACGATCTTGCCACTTCTCATGATTTTACTTCATTTCTTGTTATAATTGTTGGTCACTCAAATCAGCAGCTCCTAAAACAGAGCTAAGCAAGAAACTCACCTTTCACTGAGAAGGAAATAGAGAACAAGGAGGAAGAGATAATTTTCCCTCCTTCTTGATCAGAAACAAACATCAAAGACTCAACAATCAGGCAACACGGTTTTCTATACCTTGAAAAATGACTGTAAAAGTCAGTATATTATTGCTAAAAAGATTTCAAAATGCTGAACACCTAAGAACATTTCATGCTTGCACAGGGTGGTAAAGATTGTAGAGTACTAGAGGTCTGCACTACTACAAATAGCAGCTTCATATCTTTAGGGAGTCTGAGTATGTGCCAAGCAGAGGAGACCACACAAAGTCTGTAATTACTGTCTTGTCTCTGGCAACTCTGATTTTTTTTAATTGGCCACCATCATACTTTGCTGTGGAAATATCCAGCATATAGGTAATTTGTGGAACTGACTGGAAAAGAAAGAAGATGCCATGAAAGCAGAAAAATAATAAATCAGCCGCCATTTTAATTTGAGAAACTTCTAATTGTAACAGTGACTCCCTGTAATTAGCAGCTTTTTCCTTAGATGCTTGAATGGCCTACAGGCAAGGAGACTGATTCCCTGTTCACTAAATCATCACACAGTGTATACAGTGTAAGGCTTAAGAAAACCCAGTGCGTTCCCTAAGCATAGAATTCCCTGATTCCCTCTTAAAATAGATGTCTAAAATGAAGCAGATGAATTTGTCCCAAAAAGAGCATATTTCTCTCCTCTCACACGACCTTGACCCCAAGAGGAGTGTCTGAGGAGGAGATGTGGGTGTCTGTAGTAGGTGAGACTGATCTTACTCTGGGTAGCAAAGTCCACTTATGAGAGAGACAGGCCTATGCAGGATACTGTGCCCTGTTTTTTTGGTGATAATGCTGCTTCTGGTATTTGAGTTAACACCAATAAAGCTGAGCTGGTCTACACTGGCTGTTTACATCAGGGATTGTCTTTATCTTTTCTGTGAGTAAAAAAAAGGGGATCAGTCTCTTCTCCCAGGTAAAACCTGATAGGACAGGAGGAAATTGCTTCAGGTTGCACTAGGGGACGTTTAGACCGAATATTAGGAATAATTTCTTCACAAAAAGGGTGGTCAGTCATTGGAACAAACTGCACAGGGAAGTGGTGGAATCACCATCTGTAGAAGCATTTACAAAACTTGTAGATGTGATACCTGGAGATATGATCCAGTGGTGGACTTGGCAGTACTGGCTTGATGGTTCTAATGACCTTAAACGTGCTTTACAACCTTAATGATTTTATGATTCTGTGAAGGTGGAGAAACAGCCTCCACCTGTCAGGAGAACATGTATTTTCCCAGCAGGATATGGCATCATTCTAAAGGAGCCAGAGATTGAGTGGTTTCTCATGCAACTCTACACCTTGGAAACTCAGGATATTTTTAACGAGATACCAGCATTTTCAAATAGCTGTTTCATATCAAACACCTATCGTTTCCAAGTTGGCCTTAGTTCTTTCAAAGCAGATTGTGAAATAGAAATAGAGAATAAGTTTCATGCCAGCTAAAATGGCTGTTGACATAGAATAACTCAGGAATGTTCTTTTGGCCTCTGTTTTATGGTGCAAATCTGTGATTCATTTTGACAATCTAAGTAATCCTTTTATGATCTTAATTTTTTTTCCTTTATGAGACTGATCATCTTCTCACTTGTTTTGATCAAAAGCCTAAAAGGTATGTTCTTTATTTGCTTTAGGCAATTTGGCCATCTTCTCTAGTGGCATGGGAAAAAAGAAGGAAAATCCTAACAGTGCAGGGAACTGACAGATGGTTACAGTTTCCTGACAAATTATTTATTTGAATTCTTAAACACTCAGCTCTTACTTATAACTTTTTCACTTCAGTTTTAAGAGTCCAGTTATCAACAAGAATGATCACATATTGACCATACCAGGACTCAAAAGCAAATGTATTCATTTGTTCACTATACGGAAATGAGTTAGTGACAAGTGAACTGATTCAGACAAAACACCCAAATTGAGGCTCCAGTCCAACATTTGCACTCTAACAAAAAGCTTGTCTACATCCTTTCTTTCTGCCCATTTCTAAACCTTGGTTGTAGGCCTTTATTTGATATCACATTCCCTCATGTGGATTTTTCCTTTCAGAAAACTGATTTTTAAAAGTCTGTGAAAATATAAAGGTATATATATATATATATATATATATATATTTACACATACCAAGAAAGACCAATTTTTTATCAAATGTGGTACTTGCAATAGGAAAATATTTCAACATGAAATGATTTTTCATTTAATGCGAAATTTTGCCACTGGATTTGAGGAAAAATTGGTGATCACTGGCTGAAAAGTTTGCAAACATTATTTTTAATAAAAAGGATTGTCTTTTCACACGAAAAATAAATTTTGACTGTTAAGACCAGTTTGAAAATTTCTGTTCCCTCCCTGCTCTCTGGTAAGTGACATCTTTGCACTCAGCAAGTCCAGCAATGCTAACTGGTCCCCTCCTTGTCCTGGTACTCACAACGAGTCAGTGCCTCAACCTATACTAAGATATTTCAGTTGAAAGTGGTAAAAGCTTTAAAGTAGCTACAAGGCAGGTTTTCTTTGTTATTTATTCTTCAGTTTAACGTGACCAAATCTCTCAGTTTCTTGGTGTGAAGATTTTTTTTAGATGTAAAATTTTATCTTTGCATTTATCTGTACTGGTATCCTAATTTTAAGTGAAATATAGTTTACCAGGCAATGTCCGCTATAGAACTGACACACAGATTTGTTGCATTTTCCTTGCCTTATTTCTCTTCCAGTACAGTAAAGTTTTGCTGCTTTTTGCAGACATATGGTTCAGTGCTTATTCTGTAAGTATATCCAAGACCCAATTGGACCTTCAGCTTGTATTTTGTCTCATTAGACAGTGGTTGCAATTACACCAAATTCTCATGCCACACAAATGGAGTATTTACTGTCTCCCAGTGGAAACATTTGGGGGTCCAAGTTGGAAGCAATCTCTCCTAAATGTAATGTTAGATGAGTGAATGTGAGTGTGTGTGTCTGTGTGTGTGCGTGTTGTCCTAGGTTGCTGGCTACCACAGGATGTGAGCTGTAGTCCCTTTGTTCCCCAAAGCCTCTGTGAAATCTGCAGTACCATGAAACACATGAAAGAGATTTCAGATTGAGGGACAAAAAAGGTGTTTCTCCCTCAACTCTGTGCACAGCATACTCACTCTGAGTGGGCCAGTATCTTGAAAACTAGGTCCTTCACATGAAAATTTGTCTCACATAGTGATGGCCATAGCAGTGAAAATTAAAGGCTTGTCAAAGACATCCAAATCCTCTCAGCCTGGTAACAAAAGTATCCTTTATTGATTCTGTGAGTAACCAGCATTTCAGTGACACAGGACCCTAGCTGCAGAATCAATATTTAGAACATGATGAATGTGCACCAAACTAAGAAAACACACCAATCAGCCCCACATCTGAAGGTCTTCTCTAATGGAAAAAATAACCAAGTGATGTAAACAGAAAGGGCAAACCAAGTGACAACCCACAAGACCACCCATCTGGGACAGGCAGTGTATTTCAGGGTTATCTGGCTGCTTCCTTTGTGCTGGTTCACACAGTGACTGTTGCTCTAAGTTTTGTTGACAGCAACCACAGTGCTTTCTTTCCCAAGTAAACATTCCCAAGTTTGAAGACATAGTTCTCAGTGAGTTTGCTAGAAAAACCCATATCCTCCTAGATGGCTTAACTGTTGCATTTCTACAACACAACTTTTGTTTGGAGTTTCCATCAGTAGAATATGTCTGATACATCCTGAAGCTGCACAATCACAGCTATTTGCATTATATTTCTACAGTATACTTTTATGAAATGACTTTTAAAACAGTTTTACATCTTTTTGATGAGATTTACAAAAGACGTCTAATGTCAATTCAAAAAAAGAAAACTAAGCAAAAGTTAAATGCAGCCAGTGTAGAAGAGGAACATCCTTGTAAGCAAAAATAAACACATTAAAATATTTAATTGAACATAAAAAACATTGCTAATCCTCTTTATGGTATATAGGGCCTTGAAATAGAATGATCAGAGGACTTGGATCATTTCTTTTTATTGTAAGCCATCAAAAATTCAACCATATGAATCAGACTCTTCTTCACAAGAAGTAATACTATGCTCCAGCAATAGCCCTTATGATTTCAGTGGCCTACTTTTTGAAGAAAAAAGTACTCAGCATGCATCACAAGCCCTAAATAATGCAAAGAGCTCAAGAGCTCTTGCATCTCCTGCTTTTAGGATTTTTTTCTGTTCCCTAATTTCAAGTGATGGCTGCTAGTTGCTGGTGAACACCTGAGCTATCCATAGCAGATACATCTGTTACCAGCCAAATGCCTCATTCCTTCCTTGAAACTGTTGAATTATTACCTTTACTTCGACCATCTGGTGTCCAAGCAACGTGCTAGAAGATAGTGATTGAAAGCTCCAACAACCTATTTAATTATTAAAAAGCACAATAATAAGGGTCTTGGGGCAGATAACTGCCTCTTTTTATCCAGTTTGGGAAACTCCTGGTTTAACAGGCTCCCAAACTGCACTGTTACTGACTATAGAGGGATGACCAATAAATAGTTTTACTGATCACTGGTTGAGAGCTAAGCTATATGATTATTCCTGCATCTCCAGAGGCAAGCACACAAGGGAGGGATCAGCAATACACTAGGAGCCAAAGTAACGCCCTTCTCCTTTTGAGAATGATATCCATCTCCGACAGCAAATATAAAAGCAGTTGAAACAAGATTTCATGGGCCTCAATTCCCACAGCTTTTTCCGGGCATCAGATTTGATCACCATTGTAAAACATTCTATGTGAGTAACTTGGACATTGTAAAAAGAAAAAAAAAAAAAGAAAGAAAAAAATCCCAAACCCTTTAGTTCTGTTTAATTTAGAAAGTGGAATTAATCAGTTTTGTGGAAGACATTTTGATGTGAACCAGATAGCTTTTAAATCAGTTTTCTACTAAGTAAAGAAAGGATCCTACTCCTCTTTGCTGAGTTATTGCACAGTTCTTTTACCCTGATCTATTTATTGTGACTCCATTTCTTTTCAAGAAAGAGAATAGTGGCTACTATTTAAACCTGGTCCAAAATCATTATAGGGTTACAGAAAGAAGGGAGCTGCCTTAGTATAAACAACTCTCTAGAAATATGACATGAAAGAAATAAAATACCATGTAAAATAATTTTTCACATTCAATATTTCTGTTTGGTTTTTTTACCTTAACAAAAATGATGCTCACCCACAGCAATATTGGAAAACTTAGAGAATCTTCATGAATCTTTGAATTGTTCTTTCCTTTCAGAATACATAACACCAAAGTTTAACCCCACAGACTCCATATGTGTATTCATTCCTGGGCCAAAGACACAGATCATTTTTTATTGTTACCAACATTTATACATAATGGATGGCTACCAGAGAGTCTAGACTCATGTCACTGACAGATGCCAGCATAAAAATTCAACTAGGTTAACCTCACCACATTAAAAAACAATTTTTCAGCTTACAAAACATCACAACCCATAGGCACTTCAGAATATATTCCTGCACTGTATAAAGCAGAGTGGAGATGTATCAAGGCTCACACATAACTCTGGGAATGTTCTCCAATTCTAAATTGCAGACATTTAGTATGTCTGGGAAAAGGGGAATGTTCTGCAAAAGAAGGGTGCAGGGGATTAGAGGCTTTCACATGACAGGCATAGAAAATTACAGAAATATTTACTTAATTTATTGCTGAATAAAGAACTTCTGGGTACTCCAGGCAAATAGGCTCAGCTTGAACAGCTCAGCCAGGCTTAATACTTCACTGAGTCATATATAGGGGTTTCTATCATGGTGATACTGACCATCATCCTCCAATAACTACATACGTTTTACATCAAGGTCAACATTTCAGCTTGGATAAGATTTGGACTTACTGCAACAGTAAAAAAGAGGTTAAAGATAAAAGCTTTTCAGTCCTTAAATTAGTGCTATTTCCACTTCACATCCACTCAAGCACCAGAGACTTCTCTAAAGCTGCCAGTGTTATTCTGCTCTACTGACCCATAAGTAGCAGAAA
This sequence comes from Corvus cornix cornix, assembly GCF_000738735.6. Taxonomy (NCBI): domain Eukaryota; kingdom Metazoa; phylum Chordata; class Aves; order Passeriformes; family Corvidae; genus Corvus; species Corvus cornix. Next base: position 7,798,608 of record NC_047057.1, on the reverse strand, counting down.
TTTGGTCCCACTCCAGTGTGTGATTTAGGGGTTACCCTCTCACAGAGATAGCATGTGGTCTTTTTTTTGCCATACAACTCCCTTAACAACCCACACTTCTCCTTCTGCCAGGCTTTCTCTTGTGGATTGTGAGGTCTTCAAAACACACAACATCCAAAAGCTTGGAGGTCAGAGCTGACAAACTGTAGTCACCCAGAAATTATATTTTTTCTGGAACTCCAGAAGTAGAGGAGTTTGCCTTTTAAATTCCTTGAGTTCTTTTGATTTTTGTAGGGAGACAAGTCATTTCTCTATATTTGGAAAACTATAAACATATATTTTTCCTTTCCTCTTCGTGAAAGCCAAGTCTTATTATCTCACAAGATCTTTTGGGAAATGTTTCAAGGTAAAGGAAACATTTTGCTTCTTTGATGATTTCATAAAGTACTCATTATATTATTCCACCAGACAAATTGTCTGCTAAAATGCATAATTAATATTTAGACTGCCTCTGGATACCTTGCAGGACTTTGGATGTACTGCACATATTCTTGGTAAGATATCATCCTTCAAGTGCAGAGAACAGACACTACCATAGCCATAGAAAGAACTACTGGATAAGGTAATCCTATTGCTCAGCAGATTCTGATTTTACACACTGAATGCATACCTAAACCTACCTAAGGAGGCATTTTCATATGCCCTGGGGTTTTTTTGTCCAGAAACTTCAGAGAAAGGCTGACAGAAAGCTTCCTTGAGAAGTCATCAGTCATCAGTCAATAGTACTCAGTTCAGCCTGTCTGCAAAAACTTTACTTTTATTACAAAGAAAACAATCTCTGACACAAAAGGCTGGGTCCATATGCCATTGGCCAACCAAATTTTTGGCATGCACCAAGGGCTTTGCTAGCCCATATACCTGCCTAGGCACAAAGTCAGGGAGAAAAATTGGTGTTCTCCAACTGGTATGGAGCTGGAATGCATCTGAACACACAGCTAGGTGTAGCAACTGGGAACTGCTGCAGCATCTGATGATGTTAGGCAGAACACAACCATGTCTGCTCTGCATGTTTATTGCTTAAGGAAATATAAGAATGGTTTTAAGGCTGTTATTGTTTTGAGATTATCAAGACCAAAACTCTTCTGTGAATTTATCACACTCCAGTGTAATGGTGAAACATTTTTTCTCCAGTTGTGTGCACCTAGTGGTGCAGTAGCTGGCAATAAAGGAAACAATAAGCTATCTACATCCATACATCTCCAAATAGCTGAAGCCCCCATATGAGAACCACACAACCAGCATCTGCAAAAGTGATCATACTTAGATATGTTATAAAACATAATGCAGGCGATATGGTCAAGGGGTTATTTAAGCCTTTCTTGTTATTCAGAGTGCTATTATTGTCTTTAGTAAGCAGTTCATAATAAGAAAGCCTGCTTTTCTGAAAGCCATCAAAAACTGACTTTTGTACCTGTTGCATGTCTACTAGAACATAAAAGAAACCCAAACAAAACAAAACAAAACAACCAAACAAACAAAATCTTCCTCCAAATAAAAGTTAAATTATTCAGGTTAAATCCTGCCACAAATGAAGTCAGTAGCAAAAAAATTCTTGCTGACTTCTGGGTTTGTAGATCATACACAACCTCAATTTTCGAACATTTCTCAGTCTTCAATGTATTTAGCCTTACAGCCTCCTGGTGAGGCAGAGAATTGTAATTTTACAGATGGGAAAAGTCATGAAGGATTCAGTTAACTGATTCCACCTACTGAAAATTAGGTATTTAGTCTAAATTGATCACTTATGCTGCTCTAGTCAACATAAATAGATTTCTCCTTCTAGTGGTAATCTTAAAAAATATAACAATAATAACAACAATAAGAATAATAATAATGAAAACAACCAAAAAGACATGAACAGAAAGAGGCCTAGTTTAAACAGGAAGAATTTCCTTGAGGAAGTGACTCTGACATACAGAGCACAGCTATCCTGGGGTGAGGTCACTCTCCCCTGGAGCTGCCTGTCTGTCTCCACTGATAATGGAAAGACCAGTTTTCAGAAAATAAAGTTAAAATTGAGAAATTAAGTTAAAATCTGAACCTTCAAAGGAACTTAGGGATTTCTACATGTGCTGATTCAACGCTTAACTTCAGATCACTGCATTTATTGGTACAAAACTTCTGAGCGTGTGCTCATGATGCAGTCTGTGGCAAGACTTTGGTTAGATATTTGAGTTCTGTGCTCCTCAAGGTAAGTGCAAAAGCCAGCTGAGATCACCAAGTATAACAAACAGCAAGGGATATTTAGAAAGACCACCAGAGCCTACAAAGGAGGCTCATATTCTGTGTTCATGATGAAGGTCATTATAATGTTCAGCTAGAGTTCAGAGCTTGGGTTTGTCTCCTGGGGCTGGACACCTAAGTTTTCTATTTCTTAAAGCATAATGTAATCTCTTCTATACATAATCTTCCAGTCCAGACAATTCAAGGGGGGAACCAGAAAACCTGTGTTCAAAGCTCATCTTTTCTTAAAAATTATTAATATCAAATCCACACCTCTCACTCCTCCAGGTAAGAACTGTGAAACTGTGTTTCAGGTGAAAATATTGACTTTGTTCCACTCCTTAAAAAAAAGATTCATGAACCAGTGAACAAGAGTGATTGGACAGACATTGGGCAAAGTGGAGACCTGTACTTTGGTCCCTGCTCTCTGACTTATAGGTAGTCCTGCTCCAATCAAGTTTTCTGTCTCAGATACTAGTTTGCAATTCTCTCTAATATTGCTCCACATCTAAGGTATTGTTAAACTTTCTGGGGTTGATTACAGGTCTCTGAGATACAAAATATAGAACTATGTGCCTTAGAAAACACCCTGAAATATTAAAAATGTCATTAAAGTGTTTTGTCTGGGAAATAATTTGCTGAACCTCTCTCCTCTGCCCATAAACCTTTCCAACAGTGCAAATGCTTGTAATTTTAATGCTCCAATATAGAAAAGAACAACTTTTTCTTCCTGAATTACATGTGCTTGCTAACTGGTGGCTGCAGGCAGATGTGCTCACCCCATCAACAAACCAGTGAAAACTAGCCTGGAGGTTTATTTTCCAAGGTGATTGATAACCACAAACACCTGTATTTAAGCCAATAGTCATCTTAAGAATTATGTGAAGTAATGAAGAGGCAACAAATCATACCCTTTCTGCTGAACTCCTTGACAATTTAATTCTCTGTGATATTTTAATCACAAGACTGGGTGAACCTGGCCAGACAAAGAAGAGGGTCATCTTATGTCAGTTTTATTCATCTATGACACCAAAATTATGGGTTTCTTTTTACCTGTACAGGTATGGTAGCTTCCTAGTATTTAATTTGACTTGAAAAACAAGAAAGGAAAATCTAAAAAATCACATATGACAGGCTATGTAGACGAGTACACAACCATCCATGGCTGTGAATTCAGAGGCATTTGTCAATGGGGAAAAGGTGCAGTTCGACTATTCATAAAAATCCTAGGATTAGTGCCCTATCACTCATGGCACATCTTTTAATAAGGAATAAATTAGATTTCTATCTTCTCTTTTTTTGCTTTATCATGCATAAATGTTACATATACAAAAGATCATGTAAGGCTTACGTTTTAAATAGAAATGAAACTGTGCAGTAAGGTGACTTTCTTGTATTTCTGTTATTTAACAGCAGGAGGAACATAGCACATAAACAATCTCACTAGCATAGACATATCAAATTTTTGCTTACAGGACAGTTATGGAATGGTGAAGGTTCTTTCATTGCAATTTGATATTGAAAGAGCATTAGGAATGCGAGGCCTATCCAACTTAATAACTGGAAAACCTATGTGTTACTATGATCCATAATTATCAGTGCAATCAGAGCTTTAAATTAAGATATTCTAATTATAAGGCAAGTACATAAATAACATAATACAAAGACCAGACACTAGGATGCAATACAAATGCTAAGGTTATTTGTCACTTCGAAAATTTCCCTAGGATTGCAGTAAAGTTACCAGAACATTAAATATAAGGTATGACGAGAAAACCATGTGCTTGGGCTGGACATAGTGGACTTTGCAGGGCAATTAGTAAGTAAAATGATGTAGCTTATGCTGCATCAAAATCAGAACCACATGATCATAACTCCTCTTTCTGGTTATAGGTCCAGGAGCCAGTAGACATCCATTCTTGCTGGACTGCTCTGAGATGAGGATGCTGCCTTCATTAATTGCTGCAAATGGGATAGATTTTTTTTTTTTTTTTTTAACCTAAGTAATTTGCTGGTTTGGATCTCTTAATATGAAGAACTGAGCAGGGATTTTACCATTGCCACACAGACTTTTAAATAGACACTGAAGTAAGAACCAAAAAAATCCACTGTCTGTCACTACTGATTTGGTTTAGAGTTGAATTAATTATCCTTTGTATAATTCATAAAGTACATTAGAATATTAAGTTAATGTAATGCTCTGCTTTCCTGATTAGAATATTTTGTCAATCTTTCCTTCATCTAGGTTTACAGAATCAGGTATTCCAATCAGTGACATTTAAACACAACTAATTTCAACTTCGAGGTGCAATCAGTAGTTTTTCACAAGCAATCACACTAGTAGATTAAAGAGGTTGACTCTCTTTGGGAATTCATTTCCTTCTCCAGCATTTTCTGGGAAACAATCTGGTTTGAGAGTAAAGCAGTATTTTGAATAAAACCCAGTAGTCTTGGCCTCTGGTATTTAACTGGAGTGTTATAAAAACAGGTGCTAATGCCAAGCACATTATGTACTCACTCCCCTGCAGTTGTTAAGGTGATAGATAGTGTGGCAGAAATCACCTCTTGGCAGATGAAATTTCCTGAAATGTCCTTGTATTCTACACCAGCTGTGTAAAAGTGGGGTCAACAGCCATGCCCTCTGGGCTGAGATGAGCAATTCAGTTAAGAATTTCTCAGCTACAGAGCTTGAAGGCCAAAGTAAGAATGTGAGAGAGAGGGTGGAATCCTGGCCCTGGAGGAGTCTGGGGGAGGGCTGCTAACAGCTTTAGGAAAGACCAGGATTTCATTCAGCATGTTTTAGAAATAGAAGTCAGGTAAGGGGTTCCCAAAAAAGACAGAAACTAAATGAACCATTCTGTTGGTTACAGAGCAATAGTGTTTCCACCAAAAACTGCTCAAAGCATTCCTGCTGGAAAACCTTTGTCTTTCTTCACAAGTTTGTAACTTCTAAATCAGGAAACAACATCAACTAAACCGTGATTCTATTAAAAATCATCCTGGTTACATCCACAGGAAATAATGACTTCAAAATTTCTGCATGATACAGTTTGGCATTGGGCATTCTGGGCAGAATCGGGACAGGTAAGGAAGGATCAGTGCTGCAAGCAGGAAACACACAGCAGCTTATGAGCAGAGTTGCTGCAACACTTGCATGGAGCAAACAAGCTCTCAGATTGCAAGGTCAGTGCCAGGCTGCCTCTCATTCCAGATGAAGGGTGATACAAGGTCACTTTTCTGTCTTCAGGCTGTTGCTCCTGGGGCAGGCTGCAGACACTCAGACACTGACTTCTCAGGGATATGCAGAGTTGGGGAGATCAGAATCCAACTTTCTCCTGCTTCAAACATTAACACAGACTTTTCTTACCACTTACACCATAATAAACCACAGCTGGAGCAGGGGCCTTGCATTTTTGCACAAGACAAACCCCACTGGTGGATCTTGTTCAGGTTTTCTGTCCCCATTCTCTGGCCTTTCATCAATACTTGTGTCTATATGGACAGAAGTGTGCCTCATGTTCACAGCATTAATTAAAATTATTCTGTATAAGAGAACCATGATGCTGTTTCAGGGGACACTTAAACTAATGAAGAAAAAAAATAAATGAAAGGATAGCAGATAGGTTCTTTCCAAGGTATGGCTGCCAAGAAGCTATTTCCTATAACTTTTCTTCTAGCAGGAATATCCATTCAACATCTCAGCAATAGCTGGAGTTTTTGAAGTATCTGAGAAAGGAGAGGGGGGACAGAGGCATTCAAATCTAGAACACATTCCTTTACAGAACTGGTTGGTGGCTAGAGTATTCAGGATATCAAAGCTATCTCGCCTGAGCTTTAAATAAGACAACTCATTTGAACTTTCACAGTTTATTTTTACTGAGCCAAAAGCTACAGTACTGCTCCATGAAACAGGGAATTGGGCTTAGTATTCACAACCCTCACCCTGTGGCTTGCACATTTGTATCATGAGAGGCTCTTCCATTACATGATCTCATAACAAATTCACACCCCTATTCCCTTTAGATAATTTGCAAGTGTTTGAACCCAGGAGTTGCTCACTCTTCCGGCCAAGCCCTGTGCCACAAGTGTGCACCACATGAGCAGCTGAGGCTATTCCTGCTCCCCTGGCTGTTCCAGGATGCTGGGATCCCCACTGCCAGGCAGCACATGTCCTGTTCTGCACTCGGATGCCTTGGTGCTCAGATGCTTGGGCAGGTGCTCTGGTTATGGCCTGTGAAACAGTTGTGCGTCCCTGACTAACAGATCATAAAATCTGAGGTTAATAAAGGGATAAGAGGTGTTGCACTGGCAATATCAGTGGGGAGGGGGCTCTTATAGGAGTCCAAGGTGTGACCATTGTTTAAAGGATATTAAGTGATTTGTGGGGCTTATTAAAAAGTAAGAACTGTGTCTCAGTCTTTCTCTGCAGTTCTCTCTCACTTTTTCTATTGTCTTTCCCCACATTTCCCATGTATTGACAAAAGAATTTTAATACAATTGTGGCAGTTATAATATTTTTTCATAGTTTTTTAAAGAATAAAGCAGGCTTAGTTTGCATATTTACTTGTAAGTAATCTAGTAGGAAGCCTGAATGACCACTGTAATGCTGTGGTGCTTTCTCTCTTTTTCTTTCTCTTCTTTCCTTCTTATTTATTTCAGAAATGAAAATACTAAGCAGCATTTAATGAACCCTCATTCATATTAGATAGACAGACAGACAGACAGATAGATAGATAGATAGATAGAAAGATGCAGTCAAACTCTTTGATAAAGAAATAATTCAGGAAATCAAGCAAGCAAGAAAATACCACTTCATCACACAAAAAGTGAGTCTCAGAAATCCCTTCCTGAAGTTCCTGGAGTTCACTTAAGGTCTATTTATGCCTAATAAAGAGTTAATATCAATAACAGAAGCACTAGGAATTAATCATAATAGCAAATTAGATAGGAAGAAAAATGTGATTGTAATGTTGGACCAGTGGCAGTAAACTGTGCAGATTTAATGAAGTAGATTAAGGGTCAGATTTTGAAGTGGCGTAAACTCTCCTTATTTCATGGATTTTCTCTCCAACACTTTATTAGCTCTGTGTAGTGGTTTGAACCTGAGTTGATGGACAGACATTTTTTTTCTTTTGTCTTTGGTTCACAGTTGGATTTATGGTAAACTTAACCTCAGTTTTTCTCCTCCTCTGTTCCATGACTATTTCTAGCTGCTGAAATACTATTAGTTCAGTTAGAACCTGTATATACCTAAAGCCTTGCTGTGTCCAGAGAAGTTTGGGAAAGCAAATGATTACAGAAGTTTTTTATAATTTTTATAGGAGTCAATAACTCATGTTAAGCATCAAGTATCTTCTCCAGAAATGATTGAGCTTTCTTCCTTTTTTTTTTTTTTTAAAGTACTCTATGCTAGAGTACAGATATATCATATAAAGATATATTACAGGCAAAATATTAATAAAACTATTTCAGTTGCAGGTTTGAGCATTCAGCTTCAGACTTGGCAGGCTGGTAAGAATTTAAAGGACAATTTTAGACACTGAGACAGGAAAGAGATTAGATCTGATCTCCTTTTAGCTTTATAATTTAAAGCTCCCACCCTGCGAGTTTAGAGTCACAGGGAAGCAATAGACTCTTAATTGAACTCATTTAAAATACATATTTAAATATCTTACTCTGAGACTCAAACCAGGGAACTTTCTTTAAGATGAATCAGCAATAAACTATTCTTAGCTGGAAATCAGTCTTTGAAGATCTTATGGTGCCATTAATCCACATCTTCTTATTCACTAGAATAAAGGACATAATTCAGTAACATTCCAGCTGACTCAGCAGTCCCCAGGAATGTGTCAGCTATTTGATTTTCAACCTTCTCAAATGAAAAAAAAAAAAAAAAATAGGAAGACTTTTGCTAAACATTTGATTTCAAGGCCGGCCACAAAACCTAGGCTCTCTGCCTTCTCTCCTGGATTGTATTTAATTTAACAGAGCTGACATGTTTGCAGTATCAAGTGTACCCTGCACAAAACATATGTAATTACAGAAAGGGCCTGAAACCTGGAGCAAAGATGCCACCAGCTGACAGTCATTCCAGCTTCTTGGCTTTGACACAAGTTTTTACATTGTTCAGGTACTAAATATCAACCCAGAAAACCTGATGCTTCCCCTTTGGACTGTGCAGTAAATGAGTTCCGTCCTCCAACACATGTGCTCATGCAGTGTTTTGATATTAAAGTGTGTGAGTAATGGAGTATAAGAATATCTTAGACATAAATCAAAGTATGTGCCCTCTCTATCAGGTACAATTTTGCCCAGACTTGAATGACCAGGAATGCCTGCTGGCAAGCAGTCTGCATTTTCGAGATAAGACCAACTGCACATGGCACAAGGGGGTGCCATGGAGAGTATCATTTAACCCCACAGGGGAATACTCGAGTATGTAACACATCATCTGTAACTTATTCCCCTTCAAGAAATTGCACTGCAATTTTAGAAGGCTTGTTCTATATTACTTCTAGAATGTAAAGAAAAAGTTTGGGTCAGGGAAATATGGAGACACTCAGACCATGTTTTTCAGTTTTGGCACTTTGCTATTTGGACAGGACACAAGAGATTATGGCCAAACTTGTTTTGCTTTCAGCAGAAGTTGTGTCAGCCCTGTGCTGATTGCTCCTGAATGCCCTGCCTCCTTTAACACCCATCTTCATGGTACTTTGTGGTGGAAGGCAAAGTCCTCCCATTTGCATAATTCTTTTCTTCATTGCAGTGGGACCACATATACTTTTTACATGTTGATTAAAACCTAACTGTAGGGCTTGAGAACAAATCTCATCTTTTCATACTTTCCTAATTTCTAGTGATGTCATGGAGGTTGTAATGGTATGAGGCAAATGTATTACACCATACAGAATAGAAGTCTTAAAAATAACTAAATTTTCATATGCCACTTGAAGAAAAAATAATGAAAAAAAACCCCTTCTGCAACCAACTGAAAGGCTTAATGTTTTGGCATAGTTTCTTTTTCAGTGGAATCTGGACAAACATTTCAACAACTCAGATAAATGAAGAATACTTTTAGTTTCAAAACACACTGGATATCAGCAACATTGGTGCTTTATGAAATAATTAAGCAAGGATAGTCAAGTCCTGCCTATATTATTAGAACTGACTATTCAGATTTATGATTGATTAGTCAAGTTTCAGGTGATTTATATTTTAACAAGAGCATTCATGACAATAGCAATATAAATTTACAGCTTTTCAGCAGAGTTTCACAATCCAACACTACAGTGATCAGCTACAGAAGAGGTAGGCATTATTATTTTCTTGAAGGAGCAGTTTTCCAGCAAAAACATTGACTAGATGAGTTTGAAAATTTCATAGGAACATGACATTTTTATCAACAATTTTTTTTTTTTTTTTTAGGATCACATCAGAAAGCTTGCTTTATCTGGCTAAATAACCTTTAAAATACAATCTACCTTTTAAAACATTTTAATAAGGTCAGGACAGAAATATTTCAGCAGTTTGTTTGACATAAAGTTTCAAACTGTTTGATATATTGATGTAACAATTCAGAAGGAAAACAAATGTCAAAATGACAGAATTTCCTGTGGGTTGGGACACTGTTTTAGAGCCCACTCTTAGGACAAGTATTGCAGTATCTTGTAACAATGAAGACTGAAGTGCAGTTTGGGAACACATCCTTCTGGATAAACTAATGAGCAGTCTTTTCAAAACTGATGTGAGGACCTGGGAATGACTTACTGATGCAATTGAATGGAACTAGATCACAATCATCCTCCCACTCCTTTGAAACTATTAGCCATAAAGAACAAAGGAAGGAAGACCTCAGAGCAGGTTGCACCCTCAGCTACAAGAGATTGCTGAATTTTTGACCCTAGAATTATGAGGAGAAAAAAAAATAACATTTTATGTCCTGATTACACCCAATAAGTAGAACATCTTCATTGACATTTAACCTTTATTCTTCTTTCAAGTAGTGGAAACATGCGTAATTTCACAGAATCACAACATTAGTTAAAAGAACATGATTCAGAGCTTTAGCTTGAAATAATTAAAAGTTAATCCTGGAATTACTCAGATAAAAACATATTTTAGAGTAGTTGCAGGTTTGGGGTTTTTCCAAATATAAATGAAAAGACCAGTAAAAATTTATATTATAACTTTTTTTTTCTCCATGATCTTATTTCTGCTTTGGGGCTGGATTTTTTGATAGTATGTTTTGTTTTGTTTTTATTGCTTGCCTGCTTCTATTTTGATTTTATTTACTTTTTTGGGTTTTGTCTTTTTTTTTTTTTTTTTTAATGCTATAGGAAGTTTGCTTGAAATTACAGACTTGCTGTGTCTGGCAGTCATATGTAGCAGCATTTAGAAATATACTCTTTCTGGATCTTGAAAATGAAAGTATTGAATAGTTACAACCTGAGCTCAATCCATAAGCCTCAGGGTATAAACTGATCACCAGATGGGGTAAGGAAGAAATATCTCCTGTTGTATGATATCACATGCACTAAGTGGGTTTAACACCTTCTTCTGAAGTATTCTGAATTGAGACAAGATGCTGGATAAGATGGATTTTTGATCTATTCTGTTAAAACAGTTCCTCTGCTATTATAGTCCTCACCCCAGTGACTCATTTCATGCAATGGAATCCAGCAGCTCCAGCTTGGGTGTCTTACATGGACAACACAGCAAACCATGGAAGGGGATCGGGAAACTTCCTTGTTTACTTCAAATGGGAACCTGTCACCTTATCTGATAATTTTAGAAACCATTAGGAACTCTATTAGCAGAACTTTTAGACCCTGCAGCTAGTGTCAACAGAAGCAGCAGGTGTTCAAGTCCTTCTGGAGATTCATCCCTTGGTTTGCATTATGTGCTAAATATGCTGTAAGGTGTTTGTGTGGGGTGAAAAGATGAAGAAAAATACGGGAAAAAAAATTAAAGAAAAGGTAGAAATGGAAAACTTACAAATACTCAAGGATGGGCTCCACATGGATATCACTTGGGCATCTAAGAAATCAGAAAGCAGATTTTCTCAAGGATCTATAAGTTTATATCCCTAACTGCAGTTCTTACAAAGTTTGATGACAAGGTTGATGGTATGGCCAATGCTACCAGTAGCAGTCTCACTCTCTATTTATCTTTCCAATTGCTGTGTCTATATTCTCATTTTCTCCCTTCTTAATCTCCTGGATTTCAATGCACCCCATGTTAAGCTATCCTGAGGATGTATTTTGCTCCTATTGCATGTACAGTGTATTTGTTTTATTGCCTCTTATGGCATTAGAGTTTAAAAGAGTGAGCAACAAACTTGAGGCATTCTCCAGGACTTGACAAAACATTCAACCTCTGAAACATCCAGCTAATTACACAGTTTGAATATACACATACACATTAATTCGTGTTGTAAGGCTGGGAAAGGAAATCAAGTAAACTCTGAAGATACAATCAACAGCTTGAGCAAAGCTTTCTTACTCTGGCCTCAGAAGTTTATCCTGTCCTGCAGAAGCAGTCTGAGGTTACTCCAATCCCAGCCCTCTCTCCTAAGCACTCTGTGGAATGAGGGATAACTGCACAAGTAATGCATATGCAAAGTTTCATTGCTGAAAAACAGTGTTTCAGTACCAGACTTGATGCCTAATACTCCAACCATTTTTAAGCTGAGCTAGATCTGCTTTCTTATTACCCCTGACCCTCAAGCAATGGCATATCTCTAGGACTGCTTTATTTTTATTCCAAAGCCACAACGAGGACTGGTATCAGACACAGGTGAATTATACTGCATGATCTGTTCATTTCCTCCCTTCTGTTCCATTTCTCCCAGTAGTCCTGACAGAGAAGTATGTTAGGATCTGTTGAGGAATGTTTAATAGCAGTTTTTTGAATTAAGCAGATGTAGCAAGCTCACATCTCAACTATCAATAGAATGCAGATACTTAGAGGACTTACAAGGGGTGACTATTTGTTCATATTATCAAGTTAACAACTCAGATTCTGAGGTTCTGTGGAAACCAGCATCCTAAGCACAGATCTGTACATCCAGGAACTTCATCCAAGATTCCATTCAACTTGGCACTGATGTGTTGACTGATAAGAAGCAGGACTGCACAAATAGGCACCCTATTGTTTTGGGAGATTATCAATCCAGTCAACAGATTTGCTGGTGTTCTGCAGCAGAACATCCTTGACAACTGGAGGCACAAGGAGTTACATTTGATGTTCTGTGCTGGAACAAAAACTAAAACACTGTTTCTGCTCTGACAAGCTGGAACTTGAGCAATTTTGAATTTCCTGTTCAACAGCACATCCAGCTTTCAGAGAAATAGGACACTGTCTTGTATTTCATTGTAAAAAGGAAAATCCTGTAAAGGCAAGACTTATTAGCTGAGCAGAAGAAAAGTAGGAAACAGGAGAACCCTACTTACCTACTTTCTATGGACTTGTTCAAGTAAAAAATGATTGTGGGAAAGACTTTCCATATAAGATGGTTCTCCCTGTTTTTACATGGAGACCTTGCATTCCCATCCACATCACGCTTTTCTCTGAATCCCTAAACACAACAAATAATCATGCTTTAGTAAGCAGCTGCTTGGCTTATTTGAAGAATCCTTCTGTGACAGCATTAAATCCTGACCTTTGACCTTTCCTGTCTGATGCCAAAATGATTATTTCTGCTGGTTCTCAGTTTGACATCAGGGAGCAATTGGTTAAGCCTCTGATCCTTCATCTTGCTATCTGCTGTTCTTCTAGATGTCAACCATGTTTCTGTACTCAGATTTATAAAGACAGATTTAATATTCCAATAGCTATAGAAAAAGGTGCATCAGTTTCAACTGATATTGGCTCACCCACAATGTAGAAGAGCCAGTAATGCTTTTTTCTTGGGTTTTTTCCCCCAGTTTGCCCACAAAAACTGAAAAATACTGAGAAGACAACTCAGTTTATAGAAGCCAAACACCCATAGACAAATTTGAAGACTCTAGTGTTCAGTTTACCTACAAAGAACAAACTCTGTTAATGAGGATTCTGCTATTGCTTGTCACACCTAGATTCTGATAGAAAAAAACCCCTGAAGATATTTTTCTAATTAAAGGATATTATAGATTTGTGCTGTCCTAAGTAATGAAAAAATAACTAGCATTGAAAATTAAGCATTTAAAAATTGAAAGCATTGGCTTCAAAGAAAAACTTTTATTTTTCAAGTCAATAAGATGTTTGATTTCAGATATTATGTCAACAAAAGTGAGTTTAATGTGTATGTCTTACCTTAGGTTAATGTGCATGTCTTACCTTAGCTAAGTATATACCTTAGAAATTATACATTCTTTATGAACTAATTGCTTTTATTTTGAAGTCACCATATTTTTTCAATCTTCTGTACCAAAAATGCTGAGAAACTTTCTTCCAAAACAAAGTTCAAAAGTAACAACACAAACAACTAGTAATTTTGGTTGCTAATAAAAACACAACTCAGTGGGGACACGTGGTTCCTATGTAGGCAGAATTCTGTGCTAGCACACTTCTGATGAAAGACAAGAACCAGATCAAACATTCTGGCTCCCATAGCGGAGTAAATGGAGCTGCCATGATCATGCTGCCAGAGCTGGTAACCTTGTGCCATCCTGGTGTCCCAGCAGGGCCAGTGTGGATCGCCTCAGGCTCTGGCTTCACCATTACATGCTCCAGTGATGGGTGACCCATGCTCCAGTGATCACACATACCAGGGAGATTTCCATGAAAAGCTGCTGTTAGGAATGCTTGGGCACTTGTGGGAACTGGAAGCTAATAGGCTGAAGAGCTCAAACACACATCAAAGTCAAGAAGCTAATGCCTGGAATTAGCGATAACAATGGCAGTGTCCTAGGTGATTTCCACTTGTGGTGATTTCCATTTGTTGTACCGTTTTCCAAGGCAGATCCATTGTGACAATTTCCTAATGCATTCATTCAGAGAAGCATAGGTTGTCGGTAATGTGACATTTTAATTTAAACTGTTCAATCAAATCACATTATATGTCATTTGTTATGTGGTCAGAGCGTTGAGGTTGTTTCTGTCATTGCTGATTTCCCCCAAGTGCAGGTCACAGCATTAAGTGACATCAGTGCAGGAGCTCTATTTTACATTAGCACTTTTTCTTCTTTAAAAAAGTGGATTTATTCCTTAATTTTTATACTAGTGTTTTCTTTAGTATTGTAGTTGCTTTCACACCTGCATTGCTCTATCCTTCCTTTCAGGTAGGCAGATCTTTTATTCAGAATTTGCATCTGATTACTGGGGTTAATCCCATTGTCCACAAGAGTTAAGAGTCCTACCAAATCAGCATATTTTTAAGTCTCATTCATGCCCACACTAGCAGAAATAAGTAGAATTGGTTTCAGTATTCCACTGAACCTCTCCTCTGCAGGGCTGCTCCAGCACCACATTGCCACTGTCAGCAGCCAGAACACCTTTTCTGTGCCACCTGACTGGTTGGAGGACCAGAACCTTCTCTTACAAGTAGATATTGATGCTTGTTTCACTCTCTTTCTCTAGTCCATCTTTTATTACCTTATCTTCTGCAACTCCCTGGTGCCACTGACTCTCCATCCTGGATTGTATGTTGTTCTGCATCCTTTGGTTTAGATTTTGCAGGTTTCTCCCTGCCCTTCTCCCTGTTTTCTGGCAGGAAACGGTGAATTTTATTTCCAATGCATCGATTCAGCACTTTTTGAATTCTACTTGCACAGTAGCTTCTGGTCTAAGTCTGTTCCCACTGAGGTCAGCTGGCAGCTTGCCACAGACTTCAGTGGGAAGAGTCTCAAACTGTTAAGTGTAAATTCAGTCCCAAATCTGCAATTTGAAGGATGACATTATGTCTCAGCCTCTCTCAGTTTGATCTGTTGATATTTTAGCCAGTTTAACATTTTAGATCATGTTCTTGGCATGTTGCTCTGAAGCTGAACACCCCCCCCCATCTTTTGTTACCTTCATGATTACACTCTCCATGGGTTCTTACAGTGCTCTCATCACTGTTGTATCTGAGGCCCTTCCAATTACTCACTGAGTAACTAACATCGCTCACATGCAATTCATTTCTGGTCTCCCAGGAGGAGCTCAGTGGAGAGTTTTGCCATGGCTTCCTCTTCCCCACATCAAACACAAGCTATCCCCCGGCCTACTCATCAACTAAAAATTAGGGTTGGTAAGAACACTCTGTCTAAAAAAATCTCCCTCCAACCATAACAAATGTTTCCAAGGTCAAGACACTGCACTGTTCCCTATGTAAGGGTATGTTTTTGCTCCAGGATGTATCCTGATACAGATGTCTGGGCTACCTAACTCTGCAGGAGGCCATCTACATTCCAGATGTGGATTCTTGTTCAGATCATAGTGGCATTACTTGCCATAGTCTTGACTATTTCTCAGATGTAGCCTGAGGGATGCAGCATAAAACACTTAGACAGATGCGCTGAAAGGATGGGTTGCCTCACAATTTCAAGGATGTCGTTGTCTTTGTCCTCAGGCAACGTCCTTGTCCTCCCAAGTCCACCCACAGAAGTTTCTATTCCCTCACTGTCTTCACATGCCCCTCACTTCTGTCTATTGACACAGCACAGAGCTGGCACTGCAAAATAAAAGAATGACTGGCTCATGCAATGTCTCAGGTTCCATATTGTCCAAAGGCTGGGAAGCAAAAGAAAAAAGAGAGCACTGTCATGGGTAGAACAGCAAGTGATATAAAAATTAGAGTGCTAGTTAAATTAAAGAAAAAATGTAGTAAACTGCACTAGCGTGTTCTTATCTATTAGGAAAATATTAATTCACTGTAAAAATACCTTAGAGTCACTGAATACCCCAAAATACAATTGATCTCAGTGGAGGTAGGAAATATTCAGGATTGAGTCTATATGGGAGATTGGAATTGCCTCTCATGATACTGCTCACAACAGTTTATTCTGCATTAGAAAGGCAAACAACACTTCACAGAAGCTGCAAAACTCCAAGTTGTATGAAAATAACACTTTGGAATTAAATCTTTATGACCTTGTCTCAAAGGATGATTTCAAATGTAAGTCTGAACTGAATGTGCACATAGGGCATAGGATATGAAATATTCAGATTTCCAAATCATCTTTTTGGCTCTGCACACATGCAAAATCCGTCTGTTGCAGATGGATTAAACTGACATCTCATCTCTCCTCAGTGTCATTGTGCATTAACACATAAGACCAATATGCAGAAAGAAAGAGGGGTTAAACAGGCCTCTGCTTTCTTTTTCCATCCAAAATCATCTTTTGTGAAACTAAAACTTAAATAGTATGATACTGAATAGCAAGGCTTTTCTGCCTTAACAAAACATATTTTAACAACAAAAAACTAATCCAAAGTGTTGCCTATCTCTTTGTGAGCAATTGTCATGAGAACCTAAGGGATGTTTTGGTTTGGTTTTTCAAACACCATGAAAACAGTGAAACATATGAAAGTAAAAACCATCATTTTTTAAACAGTTCATCATTCCACAAATGAATCATGATTGTGATAAATAAAATACTTCTGGATGATACAGTCTGCCCAAGGGAACAGCAGATGGTGCAGAATGTCACTTGTCCTGCTGGCCCTCAGAGGTGCCATATCCATCTAAAAGCAGATTGGTAACAGAGCACATGTAAAATATTCTGATCCCAGACAGTCACCACATTGACTTACCAGTGGTATGATTCTTTAAAACAGAAGGCCAAACCACAAACCAAACAAAAATCACTTGAAGATGAAGTAGTGTGTTTTGGCGCCCTTCTTTTTCTTTAAAGTACAAGCTGAAATTATCACTACTTCACTAAACAGCATGGCTTTAAGAAAACATTTGATTTTGTGAACACCACAAGAAAATCTTGACAACAAGACTGTCAAGTAAAGTGGAATAGCTATACTGGAAGTAAAATAGTCAGGTTTTGTTAGTACAGAGCATACTGGATACTCTGAAGGAAAACATTATTTTCATTAGAACTTTTTATTTAAAATCTGGACAAGTCTAGGAGTGATATTTGTATAAAACTTTCATATGTTTCTTTTCATTAAAACAGTTGTAACCTTTCTCTGTCCCCAGTGTTTATGCTTTTAATGGGCCCCCTGAATAAAGCACTCAGATATTATAAATAATCACTTCTGCAATTAGCTTTCCAACTTTCAAAGAAGTTATTGGATGAATCAGGAATGGAATGGGACCAGCTAAGTTATTATGGAATCATTAATAGGCAAATAAATTCTGAAACAGCATGGGAATGAAAACTTCTTCTCTTTCAGAAATAGTCTTTAGTTTTACTTTTTGCTAGAGTAAATTGCTTTAATGATTCATTCCACAATAGTCAAATGTCTGCAGGAAAATATTGCCTTTGAGGGTTATCTAAATAGTTACTCAGCTTAGTATAAGTTCACAGTGGAAGATGGAATCTACATTAATAACATGAATTATGAAAAAAAACCCTGCACGTGATCTATAAAAAAATCTGTGAGTGAGATTAACTATCCTCAAATAAGAAGCTTTCCCTTGCTATAAAATTCAGCCTGAAAAGCCATACATATATCAGTAATGGAAAGATTTTGCTATTTATTATGGCACATAAATATAATGAATGTTAAATTTGACTCCTTTTGAAAATCAGAATTTTCCATTTGTTCCTCTGAAATACTACCTTTCTGAGTACCTTACTGAGTTCTAGTACTTTCTTTCCCCCTCAGTTACTCCCCACTCAAGAAGCTTACTAGAGAGCAGAAATCCAGGGTAAAATCCAGCACAAGAAAAAAAATCTTTAAGCAAAATATGTTTTTGTCTTTCTTCTGCTTCCATGTTTTTACTTGATCTCTTTCTTAATTTTTAATTTTTTCATTGTCATTTTAGCCACAGTGCTGGATTTTGGTAAAGAAGGCAGAAAAAAGGAGGATATTTAAATAAATTTAAAAGTGTCCCTATAAGATTTATTTTTAAAATTATTTCTATAACTAACTCAAGGGATATTTTTATTCTCATAGGAATTGCCATACTAAATTGATTAGCCACTCATCGTGATGTTGTTCTTTGTCTCCAAAAGCTGAGGGGTTTAGTAAAAGGAACTGAGTAGAAATGCACTTTACAATCCCATACTATCTTATAGAAAACAAACAAAAAGGCTTCTTCAGCCTTTTTGATAAATGTCAGCCCCCATTTATCCTGCAAGGATAGTAGGAATTAGTAAAATTGTTCTATACTGGATAAAGACATGTCTAATTACTAAATTATTCACTGTTACTGGTGGGCATTTGGAAAGAGTGCACACTAAAGCCTGGTCTTTTTCTATTTGTAATATATACTGATATATCACCATGCCAGACTCACAGCTACATAAGCTGAGAAAATTGCACTGTTGACAGTCACATCTTTTACCAAGTAAGAGCAGAAATTCTATGCCACAAATCCAGATTCAAGGGTTATACACCCAAACCTTTCTGTACCATATGTTCAGCCTGAGATTTTGATCTAACACAGTGACAGTTGGATACAATCTTTATTGGTCTTACCTTTGCAGAGGTTAAATGCACAAATGAAACCAGCCTGTGTGGATTTAACCAGATTTTTAAAATGATATGAACAGGGTGGCAAAATGTACACACACAAAATACAAGCGTCTTTCCTTTGGTGACCCAGGTTTGATTTGATTCAGCACAGAAGCATAGAAAATGTTAAAGGTCTGGGTTATGTTTTTGAAAGAAGACTCCATAGAAAATATGCACACAAATTACTATAATGAAGGACAGTTGGTAAAAACGATAAGAATGATAAGGGAAAAAAGTGAGCATATTTCAGTCTGAAATAGTCTTTCGCTATAACAAACCATCTGTTTCCATGAAGAGTTGGAATGGTGCTTAGCCATATTTTCCTAGCTGGAAAAAAGAAAAAGGAAAGTATTTCTGTCAATTCCCCATGATCATGCTAGCAATCATTTAATGCCACGGTTCTGAAAATCTTTTCTTTGAAGTCAGGCTCCCTTGAAGCACTGAATTCACAGTTTGTGGCAATGTCTTAATGTAAATCAACAAATCATTCCACTGGATTCTTATTCTTGCACTCCAAAGCAAACAGAAATATACTGTGATCAATACTAAATCACTGCTTCTAGAAAAAAAATAAACAAACACATGAAAAAACTCCTTCAGAGCAAGCTACATTTTGATCAGCAAATGAGAGTTTAGGTTTTTTGTCATTTTCTGCCCCAGCTCATCCCAGGAAAAACAGGAGCTGTTTGATTTTTAGACTTCTTGATATTTAAAACAATGGAATAATGAGACATGCCACATTTAAAAATTCTTCTATAGGAGGAGTCACAAATTTAAATTGTTAGCAAATATTTTTAAATAATTGGCAGGATTTTTTTTTTTTTTAATTTTCTGTCTACATGGTTCAATTTGAAGCTTTTAAATTAAAACTGGACATATTTACAGTTTGTGAAGTAACAATGCTAACTCTAGGTTTAAGTTTAGCAGTTGTTTGCCCAAGCCTTTTCAAATGCTGGTATAGGAAAGAAGCTCATTTGAATTACTTTCTGATGCAGAAGCTTCTTAGTGAGGAATAATGTCAGATTGTGACTTATAATCCATTTCTTCAATGCCGCTTACATCATCTCCTAACTAATCATGGAAAGGTCAAAAGATTTCAAGAAGACAACTGACTTAATAGAGTCCTATTAACACAGGTCAGACAGCAAAATGGGATTCTAAAGTTATGCAGTCCAAGTGTGTCTTTGGTCAAGTCACATGGAATCAATGTGCAGCTCTGGGGCTTTCTTTTCCATTTTCAAGCAAAATGAATTTACGACCATGCCCTTGTGCTGCATTATGTGTTAAATGAATGCACCAAGCAGCAATCTCTCAGTAGCAAAAATAATTCTGTACTTTGCTGACACATACTGCCTTAAGGTGGAAGAAGAATGTCCTCTTATCTGATAGGGGTTCCAGGTCTATTATATCTGCTAGCATTCTTAAATCACTTCAAACAATTAATTTGGAAGGAATTTTGAACAATAAAAGGACATTTCTTCAGTTAATTATCCTCAACACGTGATTTAGGCAATTTTGGTATGGAGTTGGAGAGATCACTGGTTGTGTGCAGTTAACAGGGAACCACAGGCAGCAGCACTTGCCCATTCTCAGCAGATTTCTGTGTCACTCGTGCATAAATAATGTTCACTGGTACCTCAGGGGTGGTTTCACCCACCAGGAGAACCAGGAGAATGTTTTTGAATGAAAAAACTTTGAATAACCATTTTGGGTAAGCAGAACAGATAAATCCATGTTGATAGCAGTTATCAGAAGCAAAGCTGATGACAGGCATATCCAAAAGATTCTTCAGAGCTCCAAAACACCATTTTAAATTCTGGGAGTTCAGGATATTTATAAAGTTGGACAAGTGGTTGCGAAGAGGGACAGCGAGTTAATGGCTGTTCAATTCGAGATCCATTTATAGGACAAAGTTTCAGATAACCTATGAACCACACCAGGGACTGGGAAAATTTCCTTCTTGCAGTTTGAATTCTGGCTGTGTACTATATCACCAATACCAATCAGAGTGCAAAAGACCAGATTTTTGGTGCTGACTCCATATTCTCAAGTCAAATTCTAAATAAAGTTTTCTTATTTAGAAAATGTTATATATAGGCATCTTGGAATTTGAGAACAGATCAACATGGCAACAGAGAAATAACTTATGCTTTTTTGTGACATTGAGATTCATTTAGTCTGTGACCAATTTCCATGTAGTTGTTTAGTGATGGATTTGGTGCTTAGTGTGCCAGATTTCAAAGCTATGATTCTTCAAACTCTGTGATACACTCATTTTAAGGTTTAACCAAGCAGTCTTTACAGCACAGCAGTAAGCTAAAACATGAGCCAGATTCACATGTACCAACACAGCACCAGAATGCAGCACCAATGCAAACAGATTATTAAAAAAAAAAAAAAAAAAAAAAAAAGAAAGGAGGATGTGAATTTTAGGCATGCCTTGGAAATTTCAAGTGGATCAAACTGAATTTACTGAAGCTGGAATTCAGTCAATATGCTGGAGGCATATCAGCCTGGCCTATATTAAGATAACTATGAATGATTGAAGAAACTGACCAGGGGTTGGGATTGTACTCCATCACATTTCTGATATTTTCAGATACATCATTTATGATAAGCAAGTGGGAATGACGGCTGTTATCCTGTGATCAGTGAGCAGATGGATCCCATATTTCAGTAGGAAGTAAAGCTACAAATGACACATCCAGATAATGATGGCTTTTGCCAATAGCCTTTGATAGAATATCTTTTGTAATAAAATAAGATCCTTGTGTATGGTCTATAAAACAGCATTTCAGAAAAGGCTTTGAAAGATTTTTATTTTTTCCTTTTAAATAATGTGCTTCTGCTACACTATCTACAAAGACACAGGCCAAATACTCAACATCTGTATATCTTATTTCTTATTTTGAACAGACATTTGGCACATTCACAGATGTATTTTCCCCAAAATAATACAAACCAGAAAACACATTATCATTTCCATTAGTTCTTTATCAAGAGAAAGGAAAAAAATTCTATAATTTTCATTTCAGTGTAAAATATTTTATTCATTCTGCCATCCTTGAAACACTGATGTTTATGACACTCATTACAACACAGTCCTAGTCACTCAGATAGTTTAGGACTTACTTTGTCCTAATATATTTAGGATCTGTCATTAAAAGTGCTTTACACATTATCTCTCACTGTTCCCCAAAAGCTATGATCAAGGGTCCGCATTTTGGATTTCTCTCTCCTGCAAGTATCACATATCAAATCACTGTCCAAGAAGAACAATAAATCTTAAATCTTCTCAACTTTACTAACATGTATTGCTGTTACTATGCTCCTGTAATTGTAATTATTTATATGTGTGCCTCAGCCAAAGTTCAGATTTGTGATTAAATGTATTATGCAAATGAAAAGATTCATCTTTGAAAAACCGTGGTGTAACAGAGACACATGCTTCTGCCTTCCACACATACTTTCCTGGTCTTTGAGTTCCTGTCGCTTCATTTAACCAACTGATTGCACATTGCATAAAACAAGCTTCTCGTATGATGTCTGAAATTTTGGCAGTTTCTTCGTATTGTTTTCCTCTTTCAAATAACTTCGATCCATGAATGTAATCCTACATTCTGTTATGAATAAAAAAGGTCTCCTTCCAGTCTAAACAAAAGCAGAACATATATCACAAACAACAAAAGGTAGAAAATAAAACCCAGAAGTTTTAGTGTTGTGTGTGGAGAAAAAGGATAAGAGCACTCATGATGAAAAAATTCTTTTAATAGGAACAGAATGGAGTTGCATCAGTGTGTAAAATAGCATGTGCTTCCTACCACTCATATACCAGAGCATTTTCACTTGTCAAAGAGGACCTTCATAGGCTGTTTTAGTGACATGGAAAAGGACCAAGGAGGGAAGATGAAGTATGCAACAAGTGAATTATGAACTCTTGAGATAAAGGCACCTCTACAAAACGGAGTTTAGACAGTATTAAGTGAAAACATTGTTACCCTCTTCAACATGTTTTAAGTCCTACAATCAGGAATGCACTTTGAAATATACCCCATGTGAGAATATGACATCTC
Source organism: Corvus cornix cornix (assembly GCF_000738735.6). Lineage (NCBI taxonomy): Eukaryota > Metazoa > Chordata > Aves > Passeriformes > Corvidae > Corvus > Corvus cornix. The sequence continues at coordinate 7,775,680 of NC_047057.1, read as the reverse complement.
CTCAGAAACAAGAAAGAGAAAAATATAACAAGAAGTAAAAATACTTACCAGGTGGAAGGAAAAGACACAAAGGAAACAATATGCAGACTGAGAAGGGTTGATTGTTGCCTGTTCATGTTCTCCTACTATTTCTTTTTACAAAAAAAATAATCTGAAGTGAAAGGTGCAATATGCCTCAGCTGAAACCAGCACAGCTTGTTTCATGCAACATACTTTACTAAAAGTACATTCCATGAGAATATGATTATGATTTACTGACCTGGCAGCAAATATCTGACTTGTATCAGATTAAGAAACAGGGAATTTCTAGTCTTCTCTTCATTAAAGGAGAATTATCAGTGTTTCCCACAACTTTCTTATTGTTAATCTTGAAAACTGCTCTTCAAAAATCTGTCCACCACTGTGCTTTGGGAAATGCAGCAGTTTACCTTAGATGCTGATATCTGAGGCCTTTACCTTAAAGGGCAGCAACAATTTCATTTTGCTACCCATCTTCCCTGTATGGCAGCATCACCCAAAAAATATTATTACTTTGATTTAATAACAAAATGTTGTGTTTCCTTAAATAATAAACCTTAATGATAATGACTCTCATGTGAGTGTTTTTAAAATACTCCTATGTGCCCAAGCTGTCAACTTCCAAGGCTAAAACAACAGTTTCAGTGCTGCACAAGCCAGCACCTGTGCTCAACTTGAAATCCCTGACATTGATCCATCCACAGAGACAAGCAAGTCTAGTACATGTTAGCAGATACAGTCCAAACACTGTTTATGGTTGTTTTCTTTATGAAGGAAAAAACAAAAGCCAAGTTTTCTTGGGAGAAAGTTAAGAACCCCACCTAACTGTGAGAGAAGCAGAGAAGAAGCAGCTTGCTCCTTCCTTTGTGTGGAAATGCACCTAACACTGGAAGATGTAATTGCAATGAAATGTATTTGCAACACTGGAAGATGTTAAGAATGATAGCCATTAACACTTTTATTGCAAGGCAAAGAATCAGACTTTGGCCAAAGAGTCAAGATTTGTCATTTCCTGTCCTAACAACACTTCAGCTTAATCTAGCAACTCTTAAAACTGCTTGCTAACTTTTTCCGTTTATATATTCAGTTACAAATTGTTATAAAGAATTTAAAGCAGAACTAGGGAGGGAGATAATGTGTATTAGCAATTCATAAATTGTCCTGTCTAAGCTGGTGTGCATTTTTGTTCAGTGTTTGATGAGCATTCCTGCAGAAACGTGCCTGGGAACTGCAGATTCTCTCATTCTGCAACACTATCCCTTGTTGCTCTGCACAGTAACTATGTGGACGCAGTGGTGCAAAATATATGAACCCTTAAGTACCCCCTGAACCATGTTTTACATTGCAGAAATATAAATGATTATGAACAGCCTGTTAGCTTGTTTTCACAGTACATATGGACTCTGTGTGTGAGCACGTCCCAGAACACTTCCCGCCATTTGAATTGTGAAGGGCCGGATTTTACCTCACAGCTCTTAAGCACAGACTTCCTCAGCTAACAGCCCTCCTGGATTCTGAGGGCCTGGAAAGAGGCATCACACATGGAAAAAAGTGGAGCAGGGAGAGCTCAGGAAGCCAATCAGTGCTGGAAATGTTTCTGAGCAGCTACAGAAGAGCCTCTGTGCATCTTCCTGAGACTCATCACTAATTGTCTTGAAGTCTGACCCTGCTAAACTCTTACAGAGAAAATGACAGATTTCAGCTTAATTAGCTTTTGTTTCCTTGAGTGCACACAAACCAGTGCTGCATTTAAGCTCTTACCGAGCCTGTGGTGTCAGAAGGAAGCTGAAGGATTTCTCTCGTTCTTTCTCTCCCTCTGACACCCGCCTCTGCTAATGAACGTGGCTAATCAGCCGGGCTGTGCCGAGCACCTCTTCTCCTGCAGGAGCTGGAAGTGCTTTACCAGCTGGATGTGGAGCCAGATCTGGGACACGCTGGCAGAATTCCCACTTACTTCAATGGGACTAAGATTGATCCTACATGAGACATTATCAACTGCAGCCACCTGCGGGGAGGGAGTGGGGGAGCACAGGGGAGGGAGAGGGGGAACACAGCAGCTGTTTAGCAGCGCATGGTAACACAGAAACAAGAGTTCAGGCTCGGAAATGAAGAATGCCGTATCCAATTGCAACTGCAGGTGGAATTTAGGTGAGCAGAATGCTACTGCCGCAGTTGGGATTTGGCATCGGCTTTCAGGCCAGCAGTACCCTGAGACCTTTCCCAGAAAAGGGTCAGGAGCACAGTGGTCTAATGGACACAGCATGGGACTGGGAAACAGGCATCCTTGAGAGCAGCGATGCGGCCGTCCTTGGAAATAACATGCTGACCGTCTGTTAACAAATTAGCCTCCTTAACCTTCCATAAATCCCCTGAAACACAGGGTGCTGTGCTGAAGGCTAGAACAGGAGGTGGACCAGTCAGCCTATTTATTTTCCTGACTAGAGATATTTTTTTCTCAAAAACTACTTTCTCCCTGTAACTGTGGACAGATGCAGCAATGCCTGACTAAAAAATGAACAGAACTTCCTTCTCGCCAGTTATCCTGAAAACACTTTGAGGGCTGGGAGACAATCACACTCTAGAGCCAAAGGTGGTCCTGAGACAGCCCAAGATGGATGGGTGATCAATTTGCCTTGAGGGTAACTTTAAAGCACAATGTCAGTGTAGTCTTTAAGGACAATGGTTGTCGCTAATCACCTAAGCATTAAAAAGCTATTATTGAATTGAAATGAATAAGCATAGAGCTACCTATTGTGTATTGCTCTGCATCAACCACTGTGCAACCCATTGCTTCTCTAAGTTGTCTGTAAAGTCACTCTGCTGGCCTTAAGCACATTCACAGTGGAGTGGTGAATCTCAGACAGTCCTCACTCAGGAAAGACTTCTAAGACAGTTCAGATAACTGAACCTTAACCCTTGCCATTTCCATAGCATGCTGCAGACTTTGCTTCTCTGAAATCTTGTGTTTTACGTTGTAGTTTTGCATGGGCTTAAAAAAGAGGCAAAACCTCAGATTTTTCTGTTTCTTCTAGTACTAATGAAATATACATTCGTTTCAGTTACCTTTGCATATAAAATCAAAATACGTGATAGTCCAGCAGGTCTCGCAAAAATGTAGATTATTTAAGCTATACTTCTGCTATAATATCAACTCAATGAGCTGCAACATGTACAAATAGATACTTCAGTCTTATTACTCTATAAATAGTTTTATTACAGAGTGAAAATCATCCTAACTCTCAAAATCAACCTGAGAACCACTTATGCCTTACAAATAAAAAAAGAAGCTATATGGCACACAATTCCTGTGCTGGGCAGAGTCATAAATTTCACTTTAAGAGGAAACGCAATCTTTGTTGGCCAAAAGTGAGATATTAATCATAATCCTTCCATCCAGTCCATTTAATGTGACTTTTCATTTTGGAATTTGTAATTTGGAGATTATATTGTAAACTTGTAAACTCTCTCTTGTAAAATCTCCATTCTTCCCAGCCAATAGACATTCTGAGACAGTCACGGGGAAGATGGGATGGAGATGCATCATCACCAAAACTGAAAAAGAATGTAAATATTTGGAAACAGTATTTTTTCATTTTTTCATTTTATTTTCATAGACTCATATGCTTTTCATCCACTTTTTACAGCCAAGACATGTTCACAGGCAGTCTTAATATGTGATTATTACAATTAATTTCTACAAAAAGCATCCTGGGAGAAAGTTACATGAAATCTCTGAAGGAGGATATGAAAAACCTCTGATGATGATTTCTCTTTGATCTTCTGGGGACTTTTTTAGTTTGTTTGGTTTGGGTTTTTTGGTTTTTTTTTGCAAAGAGAGGTTTGAAAATGCAGATTTTAAAAATATTTTAAGAAAAAAAATTAATCAATTAAAACATACTTTCTATAAATCTAACTGCAGTTTCCACTTGGGCCAGGGAAGTGCACTAAGGTCTCTGAACTCTCAGCATAGTCATTTAAGCCTTAAGATTTCGTGTCTTGCAAATGGACTGTGCCATCTCCGTACCAAAATACCTGCCAAGCCTTCTGTTGCTCTTTTTGCTTTGTCGCATATTGCACCACTGGAAAGCATCTGGCTTTGGGCATGGTTCCTTTTAGTAGGAGAAACAGCATGAAAGAAAAAAGAGTGGAACACAAAAAGCAAACCAAACACTCGCATACACACAAAATAAAACAAACAAAAACCAACCAACCAACCAAAAAACCCCAAAAGCCTGAAAAACCCAGACCACCAAAAGAGGTCCTCCCAAAAAAATCAAACTGAAAAAAACACTCCACCACCCCAAAAAATTCCCAAAATCCAGCCAAAGCACTTCTATACCACAGGGAGAAGGAAGAAGAATATGAAATACCACCAAAACGGAGATGTGTCCGGGCTCCTTACAGATATCACATCCATTGCTGTTTGGACAGATTATTTTCTTGGCTTGTAGTACCTGAACCATTGCATTGATATTGGACCAGCAGTCCATATTAAAATTAAATCACCTGGAAATGTTCTTCTTTTTGGTTTTTTTTAAGTCATGTGGGAAATGTTATGCTTTTAAGCACAAAATACTTTGATTTTAAATTATACACAGCAACCACATCAGCAAAAAGAGAAAGGAGACCTCTCAGCAACAGCCCCAAAAATTTTCTTTGTGAATGAAAACTCCACCTGGTCTCCAATTTACCTCACAGTGTCCGGTTTGCATCTGAAACTGAATGCTAAAGTTCACACTATGGATCTGAAGGAAGACTGTGCAGGGATGTTTATATGTCACAGAACACCTGATTCCAAAGTCCTCCTCCATATAAAAGTGGGGTTATCTGCTAGAGCAGAGTCTGAAAGGCAGGGGACAATGGACTTACTGGGAGAAGAAAAGATCAAGCAGATAAAAAACAAGTCTTGCCACAGCTGTCACACCAGATGTTTCAGACACACATTGGCAAGACAGAACCTCAAGATAACAATTTGTTTTGTATCCTTACCTGTACAAAAAGGGAAAATAAATCCTGGTGTTTCTAACACATTTTTGGATAACCACTATTTTGATATATGGAAGTCAAATCTTATAAATCTGTTTTGTAGAATTAATAATTAAACTCTTTTCACATGACTTCATTTTTTCTACTGTAATGAACTTACTTTACAAACCTCGAAATCTGGATTACAACTGCAAAGAATGTCACACTTCAGCTAATGACAGCAGCCTAGTTCAGGGTAACATTAGCAACACTATGGTAAAATATTACATGGGAGACCATTTAAAGTTTATAAAATGGAACAGAATATATTAGAGAGACATGTGGGCTTAATTTTCCATTCATGCAGATGTAATTCCTTAGACCTCCACATCTCATCTATAACTGTGTGCAAAAAGAACCAGGGCAATATACTCCACAGAGCAGCACATAGATTTGGGATTTGACTACCAGCCTATAGATTATAGTGTACTTAGACTTCAGATCAGTTCCAAAAAGATTTTAATCTCTGCTGTCAGCGGAGGCTGAGATGAACCTTGACTCTTGAAACTGCATTTGCCTTTTGCAAATTAACCTCTGTTACAAAATAAACAGAAGACATTTGTATATGCCGTCCTGTACAGATACACTTGTATGAAAAAATGTCAGCAAACTCGATTTCCATTAGCTGTTATTAAATATTGAGACGTTATTATGGGACACAGGCTCATTACATGATCAGTGAGTAATGATAACAAATAATTATTCATTATCTGAAATGTTAAATGAAGATCAATATCCATAATGGTTTGAATAAGAGGTTCATAGCATTCGAACTGTAGGGATCTTCTGATCTCAAAAGCACATAAACCAGGGGATATCTGTTGCATTTAGCCTAATTACTTCATTATGAATGATATAAGAACTGGGTTCAAAATCTACATATGAGCTGGAAAGTACTCAGGCTCTTAGACACCTCAAGCAATATAAGCTTAACTGCTTAGAGGGAAAAGTATTTGCTTATGGCATGAGCACACATTCACACCTGTTGTTGGAATGGTTTCCAGTAACAGAACAAGTTTGTCAGAGTAAGTGTTAATACTTTATTCCTTTTTCTGCTAATCCCATTTTCTGTTTTATTTTAACTGACTGCAAGATGGCTGCAAAGTTTAGAGCCCTGTTGGGCTTTAAAGCTTATATCAGTTTTCAGCATTTTTATAACTACAGCTCACATTGTGTTGGTTATTCTAAGAATCTGCTTGAAACCACTTTGGTTCAGTCCAGCACTGACCTGTTGCTGAAGTACGGTCAATAGAAGGTTTTGTTGAAGAAAAAGACAATGTATTAATAACTGTAATCCCTGTTGAATGCATATTCAAATAAATATCTTGTATCATATAGAAACAGAGATTAGAATCATAGAACCATAAAATTGGAAGAGGCCTTTTAGACCATTTAGTCTGTCAGCCCAGCATTGCCCCTGTAACCCTTGAACCACTAAACCACATCACCCAGCACCAGATCCAGCTGCCTCTTAAACACCTCCAAGGAGGGTGACTCCACCACCTCTCTGGGCAGCCCATTCCATTGCCTGACCACCCAGGCAGAAAAAGATTTTTTTCTAATATCTAATTTGAATCTCCCCTGTTTCAGCTTGAAGCCATTTCCTCTGGTCCTCTCACTGCAGGCACAGCAGAAAAGGCTGGCCCACACCTCACTACACCCTCCTTTCAGAAGTTGTGGAGAATGATGAGGTCCCAACTGAGTCTCCTCAAGACTAAGCACTCCCAGCTCCCTCAGTCATTCCCCAGAAGATGTTTTCTGGTCATTTCACAAGCCTTGCCCTTTTCTGGACACACTCCAGTATCTCCTTGTCCTTTTCAAGTTGGAAGGGCTCAGAGGTGGACACAGCACTCGAGGTGTGGCCTCACCAGTGCTGAGCAGAGAGGAAGAATCTCTTCCCTGGTCCTGATGGCCACGCTAGTCCTGATACAGCCCAGGTGCCACTGACCTTCTTGGCCAGCTGGGGATATGCTGGCTCATGATCAGCCACAGAGGACCAGCACCACCAGTTCCTCTTCCACTGGGCCACTTTCCAACTCCTGTCCCAGCCTGTAGCAGTGCAGGGGTTTCTTTGTGGCCAAAATGCAGGACCTAATCTTGGCCTTGTTGAACCTCATGATATTTGGATCAATGCACTAGGGGATCTGTTTAAAAGCTACAGTTATTAATGTGGAGGCAACTTTTTTCCATTCTGTACCAAAAACTCATTCAACTTAAATTTTTATGGAGCTCTTGAAAAAGGCAGGGCTCAGTTTCACTTTAACTACGGGCCTGTTGTGGCTCATAGTATAGCTTACAGCAGCGCAGGTGATCCCCAAATCATTGAACTGAAATTTAAGCAGACTTCAAGTTGAGCCTCTAAATTATACAAAAGATGAAATCTTTTTGAAAAGAGGGGGATACTCCTCTGTTACAGTTTCTGGTCGAGCTCATCTTCTGAACCTCCCTCTGGGACTGCAGGTTGTGGGAAAGACCCACTGCTCCTCCTGTTCCTGTTCTTGTGTTTGCATTGTTGAGTCCTGCCTAACAAAACCCTGTCTTACCTACAGTAGTGATTTGCAATCTATCCCCCTCATTCCTTGGTCTCCAAGGTCCCCTGGCTTCCTTGCATGTGTATTACCTGCACTGTATGAGACGTGCTACCCCTGCCAGCTACAGCATTCATCTCACCCAGTATACCAAAATAGAGACTTTTATCTATGCAGGATTATTAAATATGTTCCCTGGGGTGGCATGAACCCAATGTAACACACTGGTTTGGAGGATATTGAATTTATTTCCCATGATGGAAGAGGCCTTATATCTCACTTGGGGTTTTATGCTACCACTATACCCCAGACTTATGAGGTCATCTCTTTAAAAAGAATCTCATTGCAAGAACATTTGAAATAAAAGAAATTGAAGTAGTTTTTAAGAGCAGTAACATTTTAATTCAACCATTTAAATCTAATGTTCCCAGTACGGAGACCCTTATCCCAGATATCTGCTGAAGTCAGTTGGGGGGTTCATTTGTAGAATGCAAACTCCAATCACACCTAAGCATAAATCAGATGATTTAGCTTTCATGGAGGAGAAAAAGTACAAAAGATGGCCCTGGTTTGCTTTTTTATGAAGTAGGCATCATGTGATGAGAGTAGTCTGACATTCAATAATTGAAGTACCATGTCACCACTGATGAGAAGAGTGGATCCTTTACCAGTGCATGTGAATGCAGCCCACCTGCCATTCCATAGCCTTGGTGTGGTTCCACTCATTTCCTTAATGTCCAAGCTAGAGAAATGGGACTTTGTGGACTGATAAAAATCTAGTAAGGAATTACTAGGCAGGTTCTATATAGTGACAGCATAATCTTCCAGCCAACAATATTAAGTATCCCTGCACTTTACATGTAGTAGTTTAATACATCCCCATACCTTCTCTAAGTAGTCTTAATTGGCCTTAAAATCAAGGTATCCAAATTGATGAGTCTCTTGTGAAATGCCTGGTCTACATTCTTTTGCAGCAAAAATGCCAAGAAGTTCCCTGCATGTTCTCAAAGTACTGTATGACTGGTTAGTATCTTCAGCATCAGTCCTTCTGCTGATTAAAGGTCCTGTGCTGAGAAATTCCCTTTTCTCCACAGATGTATTTTATAATATTTAGCACTCAGTGCTTTACACTATCAAAGCATTGTATGCATGCTATCTAATATCTCCTAATTAACTCATATATCTCCTATTAAAAAAGCATCTAAAATTAATGACATATGGTATCGCTGGCTTTTGTACAACACATGCAAACGCAGCTTTCGGGTTTTACAAGAAACGTGGGTAAGCTGAGATTCCTTTCTGAAATCTGACAAACACTTTACCATATCCAACTTTCAACAGAGAGGAAATGAACAAAGATGCAAATTGGACCTGCACAATTTTAGATCTGTGACTGAATGCGCACACAAACACCAGCACGGGCAAGTGCTTCAGAGCCAACAGTTTTGGTCCCTTAATGAGGTGTACATCAATTGCACGGGTTTCCCACAGACTTTGCTCTCAAGATCTGTAGAATGCATGAGAAACAAGCAAAGTCTGTCATTTTGGTATCCATCAAAGCTCTCTTCCATGTGAGGAAGTGGCTAATTTGTCATTTCACACTCAAAAAGGCGTGAAAGGCAAAAGGGAGGGAGGTTAGATGGAAGAGAGGAGAGGGGGGCTGTGACTCATGAGAGGAGACAGTAGGCCTGATTTTGAGCTTGTGTTTGTTGCTGCATATCAGGAATAAAATCAGATGAATAATATCAATGTAAAATAGACAAGGATGAGGCCAGTATTTGTTTCTGTGGAAAAATTTACATTATTAAACTCAAAATATAAACCAAGGAAAAAGGAATACTTTACAAATGAAATTATGGTATACAGCAAATTTCTAACTTTCAAGTTTTATTTACATGTGGACATCTCTTATTTAATTATAATAAAAGTATTAATTCCAACAACGCAAATTTTCAACTTAAAAATACAGAAGACCTTTGAGAAAAAAATCCCAAAGGATACACACATCTGAGGAATGTCAGCTCTGTGTCAAGAGCACTGGTCTCAGCCACTAAATATTTTCCCTCATCGTCTTTCATTTAGCCTTGTTGTTGTCTTTTAATTTTCTTTTCCTCTGCATAAAACAAACCCAGCAAAGGGCCAGAGAAACAGACAGCGTCAAACCTTTAGAGACATAGGAGAGGTGCAGGCAGGAATCCCATTATTTGTTAATAGGATTTGTGCACATACCTCCCATGGACCACTTAGGAAATTTACTCCCAAACATCTAGGTGGCAATTTCAATTAGAGTCAACATTTCATTTCAGCACATGGACTGCAAACTGGTGGCTACTCAAACACTAACGAGTTTGAGTAATGCTCAGTAATTCCCCTCTCTTAAACTATGATTATGCTTTCTCTTTTTTTATGGGGAGAATGAATGCTGTCCCTAAGCCAAAACTTAATTTGATTTTTTGCTGTGCCTCTCTGTGCTAGCAAACCTCACCCATGTGCCTGTATACAGGCCCAGTGGGTAAATTAGTGGGTATTTTTGCAGATCTGTCACACATTTCTACCATGCTTCTTACTCAGAAAGATGCCAAAGAACTGGAAGTACATCTGCCTTCCCCTGAAACGTAGCCACCTCTGGGGTGGAATGTGGCAGCAAATGTTAACACAGGAACACAGACACTAAATCCTATGTGAAAATTATGCAGGAAGTAAAGAACACAGCTCACGAAGTCTAAGGCTACCCAGAAATTAGCTAACAGTGTACATCTTTTCTTTTTTAATGAATGCATTTGAAATTACTGCCTGGTGTGTGGCACTCCAATAAGAAACATCTCATTTGGCATTGAATCCCACTGTACAGTCTCACACAGATTAATAGTGATGGTAAGTTTTCTGATTTCAATAAGAAGCAGTACTAATTCATAGGCAAGATGCACAAAACCAGAACACAGTATTTTTTTTTTCACGGAAAATGTCCTTTCTTTAAATAGCATTTACAAACTACGTCGATGGTGGCCTGGCTGGCTCGTGGTGCCTTCGGTTTCGCTTTTTTTTCATCTCCTGCACATGCTTCCATTTGGCACCACCTTTGTTCCGCTGCCGCCGCTTCTCCCGGTGCCACATCTGTTCACAGTACTCATCCAGGCTAAAGCTGGGGCTGCTGACCAGCTGGATGTAGTCCTTGTACCTCAGCCGGGACTCCGTCAGCAAATCCCTCACCCGGCCCTCCTCGTCCTCAGTTTTCTGAGTGCTTTCCATCTGTCCATTCTCGATGACATTTAAATTCAGCTTCACGATGGTGTGGACAAAGGTGTGCTCCTGGGCTTTGCAGAAATAGGCTCCTGCGTCCCTTCTCTGCAAGCTGCGGATCAGCAGCCCATGCTCCGTTTTAATGATCCTTTCATCAGCCTTCAGCTGTGGGGTCGGACAAAAAAAGAACACAGGAGGTGAGTCTCATGGTCAAAATGAGATGTGTGTCAGTGCTATGCTGGTGGAGACAAGGCCTGGCTGGCACACGGCGTGTCCCATCCCTAAGGTGCAGCTGGGACAGATACCAGCAGCTCCTTTGGGGTCTGAGTCCTGTTCCTGACTGCAACATCTGGATCATGGACACTCAGCATGCAGTAGCAAAAGACACATGCTGTACAGCTGACAGGACAGACAGCAACACTCATCACACCACAGTGCAGTGAGGGAAGATGCATTCTCCAAGGAAGGGGAGCTATTTACTGCCACAAATCCCATTCATTTTTTTAACTGCTCTTTTTGAGGTATCTGTAATACACCCAAAATACCAGAGTGCTTGTATATCTGCAGTGCTGAGGCCCTGTTACAATGGATATGAAAACTACTATTGATTTTTAAAGAGAAATGCTGTGGTTTTGATCTTCTTCAACCAAGTTTTACAAAAGGAAGTTGATCCTGACTTTGACTCACTGAGATGTGATTAAAAGCAGGCAGAGTAAGGCTGGATGGATAAAACAAAGTATGGTTCTTTTATTGCTAAGATCTGTGAAGAATAACTAAGAGAAAAATAAGAACAAAAAAACCCCAAAACCCTGAACAAAACAGCAAGATTGCAAGTGGGAGCTGAAGTCTGCAAGTGTGGAGCTGTAATTTCATTTACAAATAGAAATATTTTAAAAAATATGGGTCTTACATGTTAAAAGAAGGTGTACCTTAAGACTAGTAACACTGTCAGGTAAGTAACTATCTGGTAATCTGAAAATTATTTCCAAAATAACCTAAGTCAAAAAATAGCATCCCCCTTCAAAAGAAACAGAAAACCAAAAACAAACCAAAAAACAGGATGGGGCACTGGGCACCCAAGTATTTCTACAGCTGGGAAACACAGAAGGTAAGTGATTTGCCAAAGACCATATAAAGATGAGTAGCAGAGGTGGAAGTAGAAAGCAGAGCCCTAACTCCCGATGTCCAACACCAGCACTTCCTTCAAAAATGACACCAGCGTGTCCCAAGCTGTTCCCTCCCGGGCATGCTGTGTTCTGCTGCCACGCAGAGGCTGCAGCACAGCTGGCACTTCAGACCTGGATTGCTGCTGGAGGCTGCCTCGGCCCTGCTGGTGGCATCAATACCATGGGGGAAAACTTCAGCTCAAGGCCGGGTAGGGGGTTTGAGAAGGGGGGTCTGTGGGCAGAAAGAACCAACACAGAATCTGGAAAATTTCCCAGAGTGCACATCTGACCCTCCAGCAAACTTCAGAAGATGAAGATCAGGGAGGCATAAAGATGACTAAATTAGATTTATTCACAGTGGGTAAGCTACACACTGTTTCTTTATGTAAAAAATCTGCACACGATTCCCTCTGCTACTTCATGGGAAAAAATTTATACATACATATGATTCTCCATCTGTTATGATTCTAACTCACTAGTACTTTATCATAATAAAGTCTCTTGGAGCAAAGAGATGGATGAGATGACCTTCCAGGGCTTTTAGCTTTACTCTTTTCTAAGTTTCTATGACAATGACCCTGAAATCATTAAAAAAGCTTGAGAGACCATATTGAGATCACCAGAAAAAACAATACACATAAATATAATACAACCACAGAGAGACTTTTGTTTCCTACTGTTTCAGCTGTAACAGTCTTCAGTAACATATGGATTAGACAGGTATGTAGGCAAGTCAATATGGATGGATGGATATAGGCCTGTGTACTTCCAATGGTATGAGAGCAGCAGAGACAAGAAATCAGCTGCTACAAAAGCAGGTCAGATTATAGCTCTGGTTGCCTTTTTCTCTGGTCAAGTATTTTTTGGCTCCTGCCCCCAGTTGTTGGTGTTGGAAACTTTAGCTTCATTGTTTGTAAACTGTATATAAGCATGTCTACTCAGTACCCAGAGGGTGAAATGATACAAATTTCAGGAAGTTCCTGGAAAATCGATTGTCCTGACAACAGGTGCTACAAGAGCACAAGCTACTGCTGATTTACCACACTGAGCTTAAATCAGAGAAATTATGGTCAAGCCACGAGCACATGCACAGAAGATAACAGGGAAACAAAGCAGAAAAGGCCACTCTTCTTTCACAGAACCCACACCACAGGGCACTAGTCCTCAGTTGGATCAGCTAGTGACACTTCACTCCAAGTAAAAGTTCCTTTTTTTATAGTAAAAACAGGAGCATAGAATTTATAAAAGAGTCCACAAATAAGGAGCTGTAGGAAGAAAAATGTCTAGGGCAGGTGTTTTCCTTGTGGTGCTGTGCTCCACAGAGAGAAGCTGGAGCAGGGCCCAGGTGGAAGTGTTTGGAGGCCCGGCTGCTGCAACATGACAAGGAAATCCCTTTCTTCTGCCCGGACTTCGTGTCAGCATGAAGGTCCAAGTTTGGGAAATTGAGGGAAAAGCATGGGAAGAAGCAGCTAACTTCCAGACATTTGGGTTTCATAAGGCACTGTGCAAAGACCAAGTTCCCACATTGTCTGAGTGAAAACAGCACTGATGTCTTTGAGCTTGGGGCTTGATGCAATCGCAGCAGTAGCATCTGCCTGCCGGTGGCTCTGCCAGTATTGTAGTCTAGAGCGTCTTGACAGCTGTGCACCTCCCACACTTGGAAGGGCTCCAGTTGGCTGTTCTGGCTGGCTGGGTGCCAGTCCAAAGTGCCCTCACTAGGGCTTCGCCTCTTTTCAGTGAAAGAAAGGCAGAATAATGGCAGATCTAGACTTGAAAAGATCTCTGGACCCCCAAGTCCAGCACCCTGCTACTCATAACTATTTGCCATTTGTGTAATAGCCATAAATGCGTTAACTGATGGAGCTGTCCCCCCCCCTGCCTTGGGATACTGCAGAGGAAGGTAGAAGTCTAAACTGGTTGTGTCCCTTAATCCCAGCCCATCATGAGTCCTATTTTTAATGAAGCAATGTTCCTACACAATGTCCTGTGTTAACCTTGGACATTGATTTAGGCTGACTGTCACCTCCTCCTCTGTGCCTTCATTGTTCATTTCTTTCTACTCCTCTGGCAGGATAAAATTATGGCTCCGATTTCACACATATTCAGCAACACTTCATTACTGCTTCCCCCCCTCACTTCTCTTTTTGGTATCCTGTTTATGTTGTTTTACCCATAGGTTCAGAACTCCTCCTGTCTTTCTCCTCTACTTTCCTCCCCACAGAGCTCTGGAGTTTCATAAACACCTGGCATTTCATTACTTGGCAGTAGATCTTTAACCTTTCACTTGAATGTTTAATGTGGTCTTTGGTTCCTGACCTATAGATGTAAAATGTATTTTATTAAATTCTGAGGAAAGTAAAAAGACTACTTAGATAAAAGAAATTTTGTTTTGGTCAACTGTGGATTCACTGTTTCAACCCCCCACCATGTCAAAATCAGTAACTCTTCTAAAATATTTCTGAATAGGATTTAACAATTCAGAAGTACACAGGCTTAAATTCGTAAAAAGCTTGTTGACATGTGCTTAAATTTGAGCATACAATAAAACTTAAACATGAGAGACATAGTTTTGTTCCACAGGAAACAACTTATAAACCACAATAAATGAAGCAATTGATTACCAATAGCTTTCTTTTCTTAGTGAAGTGGGAGTGGGTTTTTGACAATATTGCATCAACAAATTGTACTTTAATCCTTCATGATAAGCACATAAGTTTTCCAAAAATTACATTACCTGAATTATGACACATGCCATAGATACTGGCAATACTTGACAAAGGGAAAAGATCCCCATGCAAATCTAACCCTTGATTTTCACAACCGGAATTTAATAATGGAGAAAAAAATAAGTATTGCCAATAATGATGGCAAACCTTTAAACAATCAGTAAGTTGGAAAACAACCAAAGATTTGAAAGTGCTGTGGCACCAGGTTAGGTCAATGCTTTTTGTCCTTTGCTAATGATGTGTTTAGATAGCTCCCTCTTTACAAATAATTCACATGTCAACTCTTTCACAGTTAAAACACTGCACCTGTCTGGGAGAAGAAAGTGGCTTCAAAGCCTGCCTTCCCTCATTAATCAACATGTGAAAAAATGTTAAAGGTAAAGCTGGACTAATCATGGGTTAGCTGCAACCCCTGAACAAACTGAGAGAGGGAGAAAAGAAAATGAGGAACATTTGCTGCGAATTCACATTCATCTTTGTTTTTCTATTGTTCTCTTTTTCATCCTCATCATTTGACTGGAAATAAAGATCACTCTAGGGTTTTTCTGACATTATTGTTACACATGACTTTGTTTCTCTTGTATGGGAAAATAATCATTTAGCTCCAACACAGCTGTAGAGTTAATTTTTTTTTTAACATCTTTTTTTGTTTACCAACAGCCTCAGGAAAAATGAAGAATGTGTTGCCGGTACAATGTCATTATGGAAACTCATGATTCCTATTCGTTTCAAGGTGAAGTTTACTTCTTATTCTGAGACTAAACTTTAAACTCCTCCATTCCTATCACCCCTCCAATATATCCAAATCAAACCAGAAATGTCATTCAGTTTAGAGTTACTTCTCTTCTTTCCCCATAAAACTGTCAAAAATATTAGTGTTACTTAAGAAACTCAAGGTATTAAAGAAAAAAAAAAGGCAATGAGCAATATAATAAAATAAAAGAGTGAAAGAACTATAAGTAGTCCTTAGGCTGCAGAATTAATCTCTTTTTTTTCTTTTTCCCAACTCTCTTGACCTCTTTCTCATTGACCTAAAGATTCAAACACTGAATTACACAGCCCTGACAGAAGAGGGAAATTCAGTCCTTGCTGTGTGTCCTCTGCCTTACTCAGCCATCACCCAACTCTTATATTTCAGGGCTGGCACTGAATCTGTGGCCTTTCTTCGTAAGATTCTGCTTGACCAGATGTTTGTAACAAAGAAAGTTGCCATCACGATGCAAAAACCTCCAGATGCAAAAATATATGGATACTTATGTCTTGGATAAATTGAAAAAATGCCTAAAATGTGGAATGAAACAACATCTCTTTGCTCTGATGGGGGAGCTAGGTCACAATGTAGTGCCTTGCAAAATGTCCTGCCCAAAAGTAGATCCAGCTCTTGTATCTACCAAAATATCAGATTAAGTTTGGTCCATCAGGAGAACAGTCTGGGCTGTGGGGCAGGAATATGGAAAGGGTGAGAACTGCTGAAGGAGAAACTGGACTGTCCCCATGCATTTTGGTGTATTTATTTTCACCACCAGGTACAAGCAGAGCAGAAAGAAGAAAGTTAAAAGTGATCTGCACCTATTCTATCACTTTAGACCACATGGTTTGTTCTGTCCCCTGCAGCTGAGGGGGCAGCTTGGCAGATCTGGAGCCACAGGAGATTCAGGGTGAAGTGCAGTCTAGAGCAGAGGGGCTGATGCTTTTCAGAGCAACAAGGCACCAAAACTAATGCCTTTGTCGGGAGCCACACATTTGCTTTTTGCAGTCCTGACACTTATTACATACATAAAATAAGCCAGGACATTTTTGAGAAATAACTAGTATCTGTTTTAAGCCTCAGAGAGCTTCAGCAGTTTAAGACACTATGAACAGATGACATCCCCAGAGTTTTCTATGAACTCCAGGCACTGAAGCACTCTCCGTCATCCCAGTGACTAACGCTGCACGCACAGGAACAAACATGATCAATTGCGTGAGCAACACTAACCGCAAAAGCACTAGATATTTGACTCCTGACCTTAAAACAGTCCTAAACTACAGGGAAATGTACTCCCACTGGCAGCAAAATGACCTGGTGACAGCTCCTGTACCACAGGAGATCCTGTCCCTCCCCACAGGTTGCTCTGCCTGGAAGTCACATTCTGAACCATGACCTTAAAGGTGAAATGTCGGGGACATCCTGCTGGGCCAAATGCTTCCCATCTAGTCTGGATTTTGCCCTTTCCCTTCCCTCAGGAAGCTGCAGTGCATGTCTGGGACAGTGCAAAGCCATCTATTTGTTAAGCCAAGTTTAAAGACTTGCTGAGACATTACAGTTCCAGCCCTGGAACTAAAAGTCCGTAACCTAAGTTCCAGGTGCATGGAGTCATTTGCAAAGCATGGTATCGTCATCACAATAAGTTAAACTGCTAAGACATGCACTAAAAGAATGTACAGTGTTATTTGAGAAATCTGCTGCAGGAAGGGAGAGAGAGAGAGAGAGCAGAAAATATAATTGTAATGGGAGAAGTTATGGTAAGACACTGGTTAAGCAAAGATCAAGCTATATATTAAACATGACCTCACTGTTTCTATCACACATGGTATTTTTGTCAAATTGAAGTACTTTGAAATGAAAGTCAATTACTCTGATCTTTGGATTTTCTATGAAGGTCTCCAATTAGCTTTTTATACTGATGAGCTCATTTTCACTGGTAAGTCAAGTTAGAAAACCAGAAAACCTCAATTTCTGGATCTGCAAATTATCAAGGGATTAATATTTTAACCAGTTAACCCTTATTGCTCAAATAGGAGGAGTGATTATTCAGCATCTCTATAGACCTGGTCATTCATTTAGGGATTCATACCTGAAATTAGGAATTTAACTTCAGGTACTTGAAAACATGTAATTTCTAGATTAATATAGTTATCTTAAAAAGTAAACAAAAAAGCTTCTTTTAAAAAATTTTCTTCTAAAAATGATATCGACCAATATGATATATGCAAACTGAGTCTGTTCAGGAGTTCAAATCCTTAGGATCATGAAACTAACCTGGGTCAAAATACTAGAAATTGTTATTATTAGAATTTTCTGGGAAGATTCAAACAAAACTAATAGCTATACACTGTCTTCAAGCAACCCAATCCTCTAATCATCAATGTCTGCTTATGCATTTCCATAGGCTATTATCTTCAGATGGAAAAAAAAAAAAAACAAAAAGCCCCCCAAAAACCCCACAACTAACAAAACCACCCTGGGAGCTGAGGAGCATGTGCTTCAACTTCTGTTTTGCCAAAACTAGATCACAGAGGCACTGCTGTGGCTTTAGGCACAACATGTGGTACAAAGCTATTTGCCTACTTTTAACATTCATGTAGTAGAAAATCTGCGCAGATTTCTCCTTCAAATTTTCTACTAAATTTGCTCAGAGGTTAATCTGGCCTTTTAGAGAAGATTTACTTTTCTCATGCAAGCAGATGTCAGACTGTTTACACAGAGCAAGCCCAGTAAACATTGCTGTTAATGTGCAAAGATGAATTTTGTGTGCTTGCTGGGGCTTCTAATGACACCACACATGTGCACACATTCCCTAACTCCCTCCCAATGTGCACATCCTTGGCATGCAGGGCAGTCTTGCTGTACTGGACATCACCAGGCCTGGGTAACTGGTATTTGGCTCAGAACAAGAAGGAAGGGCCAAGTCACTGCCACAACAAACCTTTTGGAACTACAAAGTGTGTCAAAAAAGAGTATAGCCTTAATTTAGGCTATGCTATATATATCAGCATGCCGTAACTTTGCTCAAAGTTGGTTTGACCTGCAGTTTGTTCTACGATCAAACAGGAAAGACAGCTTGAGCTTGGTTCCATGACCTTCAGAGGCCTATCTGAACCTGTGATTTATGAGAAAATCAACTGATAATATCATTTTCCCTAAATTGACACAGATAAGACTCAAAAGCAGACCTTCAAAAGAGGCTTTTAAGTCTTGAAAGTATGATTTCTTATGATATAGGAATATTACATTCTTCACAGGGAACCAGCTCCTTTGTGCAAAGTTTGTAGTTCATGGTATAGTTGCAACACATTGTTTTTAAAAAGGTTGAGTCTTCTCAAAATTTGACATAACTTCCCATTTATAAAAAAATAAAGAAAAAAACCCCACACACAAGAAAAGGAAATCAACAAGAACAATCACCCCTCCACCCCAGTCAAAAACCTGTTAACTATCTGCTTAAATTTACTTTAAAATTAGTCTTAAACACATGGTTAAAATTAAGAAAGTACTTTACTTGTTTCCCTGATCAAATATGTGAGTGCATTTACAAACTGCTGCCTTAGGGAAGGTGATCACAGAGTGTCATGTACAGGACAGTAAAGGTAACTCCATTTCAGTAAAATGAATGACTGCAGGCCATGAAATGCCAATACACTTTTAGCTGGGTGTGCACTTCAACCTCCTGTGGCTGAGAGGGTGCTTGGCCACCTGATCAGAAGGCAAATTATTTTTTTTCCACATATGGGCTATAATGGACATTAGAGGTAGTATTTCAAACCAGTAGTCTCTTTCTTTTGGTGTTCAAGCACCTGTCTAAAAATTAATCAAGCTTTTTTTTTCCCCAGCAGAGGAAAAAAAGTTTTGTCAATCCAAAACATATGCAAGAGAAGGGGAGTAAATTAAAAGTACTGCAGTGTTACAGTCAATTTACAACCTTGTGGAAAAGATTTTGTCTTACCTGGTAGAAAATCAGAAGTGTCTGGTATCCCCTAACTCTGGCTTTCTGGGCCAAGACATAACTGGGGTTGCAACTTTGGGGTGACTGCCATGAGTCACATCTTACCCAGAAGTGATTCTCTCATGGACACCTGCCCTGGTCTGCATCTCCCCAGCCTTTGGAAAAGACCAGCACATTTTCTGCACTCAGGAAGTCTCATAGGATGAATTATCACTGACAGTGGAAGACCAGTTGTATGTTTGATAGCTCCTGTCATTTAAACTAATTTTTGTCCTGGAAGAACATACAACAAATAAGCATATCTAGCACCTGGGACCAGCTCCCTTGAAAGGGCAGCTCATTTCCCTTCTCCTTCCCCGTTGCCATGGTTGCCATCACAGCAGGACTTGGCATCAGACACAAAATCACTCATGTAAGAGAAAGGCTATGAAAACTCCCGAGGTTTGAAACTCACTCACAGACCCAGTCCAAACCAGTCCCAGGAGATTGACCTTCCAGGCATATTGGAGAGGCCCTTTGTCACTAGCACAGAAAGAAATCATCAGGAAATTGTGCAGGAGGTTTGCAGCGACCTGGAGGCTTCCCCAGGGCCTCTCCATCAGTGAGGACCCCAAAGCTGCACTCCAAAGGAATTAAGAGCCACCACAAGTCTCACTGCTTTCTACACCAGATGCAAGGAGCAATCCTTAACCTGACATCTCTGCATCAGAGCAGTGTCCCATTTAAGAAAAAATCTCAGACTCCACTAACAAGAAAAAAAGCAAATAAAAAGCCTTTTAACCACGCAGACCATTCCTTCTCTGGGGAGAGACGGAGAG
Source organism: Corvus cornix cornix (assembly GCF_000738735.6). NCBI lineage: Eukaryota > Metazoa > Chordata > Aves > Passeriformes > Corvidae > Corvus > Corvus cornix. The sequence goes on along the minus strand of NC_047057.1, from coordinate 7,755,453 downwards.
AAGCAGCAAACCATACATGCAATTCTTAGCTACACTGCTTAACATAGTAAGGGAAAGCAATCAAGACACTAAATAGAGCTGAGATTTTATTGAAACATAGGGTTTTGAACATACTTTTACCTACAGAAGTAGATGCGTTAATTATCGGACAAAACAGCTTTGACTTTTTATCACTGATTTATATTATCTCCGTTTTTAACTTTTTATGTCTAATAGGATGAGCAGGTAAGTCAAAATAAATACCAAAATCTGCTTATGATACAGTGCAAATGGTTTTCTCTCTTCCTGACTGCATGACTCAAATGGTGATTGCAGAATGCTATGTGATACCTAAGGTGAGGCAGGGAAAAGTAAAACATCGACTAATCCCAATAACTCCTGCCTCTCAATGCTCAGCTGAATTCTCTGTGGAGGAAACCTGCCTTGATGACTATAACTTACCTCTTCTCGATGTTCTTCTCCAGAGCGCTGAACATACCACCTAATAGAGGCTTGCTGGGACTTAGGAGTACATTCCAGAAAAGTTGAATTAAATTCAATGCCAAAAATCACCTTTTCATCAGCAGTTTCATGACTAATGCCTGGAAAGCAAACATGGTACAGGAGATTAACCCTGACCTGCTTTTTAAAGCAATGGGAAAATAGCCTGATTCAGAACAGATGCTATAAGAGTGAGTGAATTATAAAAAAGCAAAAGGAAACTTAACTTTTAGCTTAAACTATAACTATGAGGATTTAGAGGCGGCTGCTAACCTTCCTTCAGTGCAACTGGTTTTTAAGGAGGTCAATAAAATCTGTATCATGAGCTTGCTCCATTTTAAAGTTGGGGCTTTCACCTTTGAGGAATTTAAAATCTGACCCATATTTTTCCTTTAAGTAATACAACTACTAAACCTGAGCTAAACCTGCTGAAGTTAGATTGTATGGTCTGGTTTGTTCATCCCAAGCACTTTAAAGGAGTCACAGGGATAAAGTACTAAAGTTTGCCTCCCTTCAGTGTAATTTGAAATGCTCTGTAGTATGTTTCAGACCAAACATGGAAGGAGTCATGAGGAGATCTGAAATCCTTTCTTGGTCTTCTGTAAATCTGAGCAAATAATTTCTAATCTCTGCATCTTCATTTCTCTTTCTAGTCTGTTTTATCTGCACCTTATCTACCTTAGCAAGAGACTAAAGATGTTTCCTATGCCCTCTGAATAACAGAAAGGAAGGTGAAAGCAGTAGTGTCTCCTGAATCAAAAGTTAGCTCCATGTCAAAATTAAAAAAATTTTGGATCATGCTTTCAATATAACAAGTACCTATATGAGTTCTATAGAAATTCAAGCTCTCTGCATTATTTCCCTGTGTCACTAAGATTTCAGGAGAGCCAAACAACTTCATGCAGCCAATGAAGTGTCTGGGAGAGAACCTCACACAGCAGAGCCCTGAATTTAAATAAGTTTAAGGACCACAATATTACTAATTAACAAAAATGGCCTGAATGAGCCAAAAGCCTGGAGTGACACAGGTCAGCTTAAAGGGTTTATGGCACACAGGAGTCACCCCAAGTGGATAAAACTGCTATTGGTGGCACTATGTCAGGGCAAAGAATTAATACCAATTTCTGTGCTACAAGACTTTAGATTTGTCTAATAAAGCTAACTCTTCCAGTATCTCTTTATCCTTCCACGAAAATGTGACACTGTCAGCCTTTCTGCTAGGGTTTCTATAACCTTGAGCTTTGCACAGTCTCAGATATCAGTGTTTGGAGAGTCATGGCAAGCAGCAAGCAAGGAAATTCTGGCCCTTGGGATGAACAGGAGTTTTGTCGTTGACTTTGATGGAAATCTTACCCTGACTTTTTAACTATGTCTGCAAGCACACATGTACAGTCAGAGCCCTCTAGACTGTGCAACAGACGTCAGGCTTTGATCCTGTGGCAAGCAGCTCTGATTTCTGCACTGCCTCCCACTGAGGTCTGCAGCAGGCACCGAGCACCGCAGCGGCACGGAATAACTGGAGATCAATGGGAAGGGATGGCTTGTCCCAAAGCCAGTGTTCAACGTGGTGATACAATCAATACTGTTTTGTCTGGATTGTTCACTTTAATAAGCAGCTAGAAGAACCCCAGACAAAGCCATGGTTGGGTTTGAATGCTATTCATTTATTTTACGCTGCCACAGAGATTGCTGTGTAACCGCAGGGTTTCATACTGACAGTGCTCGCTGAGAGAGAAGGGCTGCAGATGCCAGAGGAGCAGCCAGACCCTTTGGCATCTGAAAAGAGGGTGTGGGAAAGGGAGAGGGAAGAGGGTAGGGAGAAGGGGGTAGGTTATTGTTAATAACAGGAGCATTTAAGTAGCTGTGGGAAGGGGCTGGTTTGGCAGCTGCAGCTCAGCCTTGGGACCTGTGTCAAGTGGCAGAGGAGAGATGGCATGTTCCCCACTCCCCCCTGCAAGCCTCCTTGTGGGATTTGCTGCCCTGTTTCTGGATGGAACATCATGCACATCCCATTAGCTAGTTTCAGGGATGTGTGTGATGTTTTGGTGCCAGGGGCACGTCTCCCTGCCCTGTGTGAGTGCTGGGGAGTGTTGCCCCTAAGGGATGCAAGGGTGATATCCCATGCTGGCTGTTCCTTTCCAGCTCCAGCTCTGAAAATTTTAACTGTGGGAGGGGTGATGGATATAAAGGGTGGGAAAGGCAGCTGTTCTGTTGAGCTTAGCAAGTTTTTGGAGACAGAGACCCTCACAGCAAAATCTGCTGCCTAAGTGACAAAAAGAGCAAGAAAGGTCAAGAATACTCACTGTCTTCCACATCCCAGCACTGTGCAACTGGGTCTCCATACTTGACATCCTGCCTTCTGGCTCGCCTATGGGAAGAGCATGCAAACTTGTAACACTTCAGACATAATTGCTGGAATGCAACAACAAAATACAGAAGAGCTCAGCAGATGTGGACTTGCATTGCTCCCACCCTACTGCTGACAATTACGGTCTTAACTAAAACCAGCCTCACCCTCAAAGCAGCATGTGGCCTAGAGAGATTTGTACAATTGACATCAAGAGAAGAGCCTGTGATTTGGGAAAACCACTGGGAGGAGAAAGAGAAAAAGCAAGAGAAAAATATCTGCCTAAAATAAGGAGTGTGTAATACAGTGACAGAAAGAGTGTCTAAACTTGCTTAGACCAGCATGTCTCTCCTGGCAGGGTAGACTGTGTTGCAAATACCTAGAAACATTTCATGCTGTAGACCATGAAAAAAATCTGAAGTTCAACAGGTGATATTCAAAATTGAGCTCAGTATTAACCCAAGGTAATACTGACTAGTAAGCCAATTATTAAAATAAAGAGAAAATAATGTATTTTAGTTTGTTAACAAACAATTGACAAAATCTGGTTATCTTTCATCTTTATGGACAGAAAAAACATAAGACAATGGTCTGAGATGATCTAACTTGCCTGCCAATCACTGGGTGTGTTACATGAACTCACCGTGATTTACTGTCATTTCAATGTGATAGCGCTAAAAATAAACTCTTCCTCTGTGTATAATTGCATTCATCTCCCAAGAGCTACGACAAAAATGGAAACTTTTTCAATTTTTCAGTAGAAGAATTGGAGACCCAGGAAAGAACTGGTTCTTTCCTCACAAGCAGCAGCAGTGGGACCTCCCATGTGCAGAGCAACGCCTCTGAAGGAGAGCAGGTTGCCAAGGCCTGTCTGTCCACTGAGCAAAAGCTGTAGACATGCTGGAAGCACAGACTTCAGCACAGAAGGAAAACATTCAAGTAACTGATCTACTGCAGGATTCCCAGGGCCAGTCACCCATCCTTTGTTTTGGAACCACGGACTTTTGGCCTTCCCTCCAAACTGCACATCTGTTAAAAAGCATGGCCCATCGATCTCCGTGTCCCAGCCCACCCCAGACTTCAGCAAGCCTCATGTGTCACTAACTTTGCAGTGAGCCTGAACACTTGCTTTTCTCCTTTCATTTATGCTTCTCTGAATTTAGTTTGCTTTGGCTATGAGGGAGAACACATAAAGCTCCCTGACACCATGACATGATAACGTATGAGTCATTAACTTCAATGACTCAGGACCCAGCCCTGTGACCCCTAAGGCGGAAAGTGTCATTCCAGAGCCTGAGCTCAGACTGAAACCTCACTGCAACAATTGCTGTCAGGAGGACTTTGTCCAAAGGGGAATGAAGAGGCTGTGAAGGACTCTGGCACCAGCTAAATCAGCCAAAAACTTCAGGAGACACATCCAGCAGCTGAGGCAGTGCACTGCTAGACCCTGCAGCATGCTCTCCCTCCATCCACATCCAAGGTACTGTCCTAGCTGGTGGGTACAGAAAATTCAGATGAAGCTTCTTTCACTGCGGAAAGACTGCTGCCAGGATGGTCAAATCATGGTACTTAAATCTCTGTCTCCCTCTCATGGCTAGACCACAAATACAATTGTTGGGTTAGGTCAGGGAATTTAATATATTATTGACCACTCTGGGATACTATGTTAAGCTCTGCTTTTTAACTACTATGAAAAAGTCAGAAGCTTAAGAGAGGCTCTTGCATCTTGGGCAGAGTTAGCCACAACCTGGACCTCCATCTGAGCACCTTGTGTCTTAAAGCATTCAGCATAAAAAAGGAAAGTGATGGATTTATGATGTTAGCTGCAGTAGCCAAGTTACTGTCACACACACTTAAACAAAGCTATGTTGTCTTCACAGCTCTTTGAGCAGAAATGTGAAACATGGCCAGAGTACGAGCACATTTCGAGGCAAATGATATGCTAAGTAAAAAGGCAACAAGTTATGAATTGGAACATCTAAAATTCTTGCAAGCAGCAAGATCTTCTATAGCATGTCATGTTCTTTTCTTACCTTTTAGAACTGGGGGCATATCTGGAACAGGAGTTTCCATCCCAGGCACAGTATGGGTCTCTGGCAAGGCAGCAGTCTGCACAAGCCTTCCCATACGTGTGACATCTGTGCAGAGAGAGCTGAACCAATCCATCCCTGGAACCAATGTACAATTGTTGCTGCAAATCAGGCAAAGCAAATTAATTAGGAGTGTTCTCCAAGTAGCCAGTGTAAAAAGTTCCCTTCTTCAGTGCCACAGTTGCAGACTTTTAACCTTATCCCAGATTTTATAAAACAACGGAAAATTCCTTCTTCAGTGTAAAATGTTTCTCAGGGCCCAGTGTGAACTGGCCAGTGCCCATCCATCCCAACAACACAGCAGAGAGGAAAGGGGACTGCAGTCCTGGAAAGACACCAGCACTCAACACCCTTGTGTTTTACTACAGCACCCTTGTGCTACAGTAAAAAATCAGAAGCAAACCACGGAAAGAATGGCTTAATAACACATTTAAAAACAAGGGGCTGGATAGTCGCAATGTTAACAGTCTGGGAACTAGGGGTGACCTTGTGTGAATAAACTTCATGTTCTGCTTCTGATCCCGAGGTAGGATGGGGATAATGTTTCTCCCCTCTCCCCAACGCGTGTGTGGATTGCCTGAGGAGCCAAGGGTGGTCCAAGCTGGAGCTGGCTCATGCAACACTTCCATCTGGCCTGCCACCTTTTTTCATGGGAGATGGGACCCAGCTGTGCTGTGCGTGCCTGAAAGGCAAAGTACCTCTTCCCGTGTGAGGGAGCCCTGTTGTGCCAGAGCTGCTCTGGTCACTTCTGCGGCTCAGGGAGGGGTGGCTCTGGTGTCACGCTGCCTGCTGAACATGCATGGAGCCATCACAGAGCTTGGAGCTGCCATAAAACCGTTTCCTATCAGGAGATACTGCGCTACGAATGGCCCCTGCACTGCCAGGGTTGGACCACCCAGACTCAGGCTGCAATTTCAGAGGAGGGGGACTGGTTGTGTGCATACAAGTTTTAGCACAGTGAGGCCCTGATCTCTCCTGACTACTAATAAAAATAAAAACAATAATAGTAATAATAATTTATTACTAGATTGTAAAGAGACAAGTATTTCTGGAGGCCGGAAAAACAATGTGCATTGGCTTCACTTACAAATCGCACTACCATATGACTAAAGGTTTGTTTCCCTGAATAATTACCAGCTTGGGTACACAAATTACTGTTTGTAAGCAAACAGGAATTAGGCAGGCAAACAATTTCAAACATATCTCTTTCCTTCCAGTTACACTTTAAGAGCCACCCATGGAAAGCTTGGCCACTAAGCAACAGGAGTCACCTGAAAATAGGTGTTCAGTGTACCCCATATCCTCCAGTAATTAAACAAGCTTATGATTACCTGTTTCTGAGAAATCTCCATGGTTGAGATAAACGAAGGGTGCTGAAAAATAAATTAGCAATGTGTATTAGTTTACAAATTCCCTGTTCTTAGTGAAAAAGAGAGCAGAACTTAACATACAATAAGCAAATAAAACTACAGGCTCATTTGCTTGGTTTTAACTAATATGAAGAAAACAAACCCCAACAGAAAATAACAAAATTCATGCTTCCAAAAAGAAATCCCATAAATTTCCCCAGCTGGAAGGAGGGAATTAGCTTTAATTCTGAGAGTTTGATATCTACCCCATCCTGGGCAATGAACCTTCACATCAACTTTAGTTCATATTAAGCACTATTTGAAAGGTTTAGTTGCCATTTAAGGGATACATAGCTAGATCTCTGCACCAGGATGTATTTCATGGCTATGAAAGACAGTGAAATTTTTGCCCGTGACTGATGTAAGAACAGCACAAAGCTCAGGGAATTATTTATCACCCAACAGAAGATTTATCTAAGCCTATTGTTTAATATTAATGCAGTTTGAGGAAACAAGGCATGTTTTTTCAGCCACTACCCCCTTCAATTTTCTGGATTCAAAACCATAGAGGTAGCAGTTATAAATGTTACCAATAAAAATGTGAAGGAATGTCTGCTGAGTAGAAAAAAATGACCTCTTTTTTGTTTTAAATATGATATGGCACATTTTCCCTTGACGTTATGTTTTAAGAATGCAGCAAATTGGTGCACATACTGGAACTGCTCATTATTTGGCAGGCCACTGAGTAATCTCAGTATTTTCTGAGTGATATTTATAATTGGTGTCCAAGACAGTGGGAAGAAGACATAGAGATCCTTTAAATCAAAGTTTCGTCATACACATGACATATCAAAAGGCATATAGAGAAATGAACTCTTTCAAATAATTGTTAATGATCCTGTGCTTACACTTGGAAAAGTCCCAAATTGATTTATTCAGTATGGACAACAATTTGGGCTGTATAGCACATAGGAGAGAGGATGTGTGAGAAAGTAATCAAAATGCCATGGATGCAGACAAACTTTGATGGAAAAGCAAAGTGAAAACTGAAGAAGAGCTAAGCAGCATAAGAAGAAAGCAAAGTGAGAATGCAAATGAAGAAGAAACTAATGAATGGAAAAGAAAATCAGTAGGGAAGACAAAGGTTTCCATTTTTCTGATGTAAAAGTATGTTGATGTCAGCTCCCTACCCAGCACTGAAGTTAATCAAAAATTGTGCTTGCGCAACAAAAGAATCTTGGGCTTTTTACAGGCTGTATTTATGAAGAAGTCGTTGGTGTTAGCAGGGCTCCAGTTACAGAATAACCAAATCAAAATGGTCAAAAATACAGAGTCAGCCTTCACCAATAAATTAAAGCACACGGATAATCAAAGCTAACTTCTTGCTTATTTTCCTTATGTTTTCAGTTCCTAATGTTGCTATTTTAAAGCATTTCTGTGCACCCAAGGAATTTTGTGTGTTTGTTTTTAAAAAATATAATTGTACCTAGGATACTCCCAATACCAATTGGGCCATAGAAAATTTCACATTAAAAATATAATATTACTATTTTAATATGTATAAATAATAAAAAATGTGGGCTCATAATTTCAAACTAGAACAAAGCAGGATAAATGAGACATTCTATGGGTTTGAAAAATCACGGTCTGTTTGGTTTTGGACATTTTTCAATCGACTTGCCCAAAGAATACCAAGGCATTTAAAAATTTACATAGTGTCCCTCTGGAAACTTGAACTAGTTCCAGTAAACAAACAACCAGACAGACAAAGCCAGCTTGGGCCATGATGTCCCCTGAATAATATTTAATTTATGTTGTGGCTATTAATGCTTACCTTGAATATCTGCAGTTCTTCTAGGACCACCTCCTCCTTAGTCCACTTCTCCTTTGTGATACTCACAACCTTCAGGACTGTGCCTACGTCTGAAACAAATATGCCTCATGTAAATCCACAGGTATGTCTCAATATGCACGGGCCATTCCATTTCCTGCCCCGTAGATAAAGCTAATCCATCAGGGATGTTGCTTTCCAACCACATCTATGCCCACTGCATCTCCTGCTGCCTGCAGAGCTCTCTCCATACAGTGCATTTATGGTTTTACTGTATGGCTGAGCCAACACAGTCGCAGGCTGCTCCTGGCAGGGATGGTCCAACTCTCCTGCTACATAAACACACAAACACAGACAAGCACATCCATGCTGCCAGCTACGAGTTTCTGCACATTTCCCTGAGACAGAACTGGGGCCCAACTGACCTCAAAGAGAGCCAGCTCAGGGAGATAAATTGGCAGAAAATTACTTCCTCTTTTTTAGAGAATTAATTTATTTCCAGTATAGGACCTTAATCAGAAGTAAGATTCATTTTAATGCAATGAGTTAAGCAATGCACTTTTAAAATTTATTTCTTCACTTAAGGAAATCTTTAAAAAAAGACCTCCATTCAGCATCAAAATCTTAATTTAGTCATTACTTATTTAGAATCATCTAGAGATTTTTTTAAAGTTAAATCTATTCATCAATTTTAACCTGAATTCCTGCTAGGTGTAAAAAATAGCTGCTCATTTCATGTCAGACCATTACATATTAGTGAACCTTGAATGGTTCAGAACTCAGAAATTGCGCAGGGGAGTGGGCTGGGTGCTGGGATGTGGAAGTGACACAGTGCAGCTTAGTCCTAAGCTCTACACATAGTATTGAAATAATGAAATATAATACATTATAAGGGAAAGAATGAGATTTTCATTCTTCTTTTCCAAAACTACTGAAGTTCATATTACCAATCAAAGCCAAATTATGGCAGTTTGCCTCATGTATTAGAGCTTTTTTTCAGAGTTTGTTTGACATAATTGCCAAAGCCTGCACATGCACAAGTTGGCTCTGTACATTCAAACATAAAATAAGCTACTGATCTTCTGCTGCTCAAAATCTCCTGGGTTATTTGTTATATCTATATTCAGTCTCTCTATATAATTGAAATTTTATCTTTGAGTTCATTTTTCTCCTTACAATGAGTTTGGAGGATAAAAAAGAACAAAACCATGCACTTACAGAAAAGAAAACGCACTTTTAAGGAAGGCATTGCAGAAAAATAAATGTCTGCATATTATGGAGTGCCATCTAGTGACTGCATGGTACTTGCTGGTCTTGACACCTCTAAACCTGACTACTTACACTTGAAGAGATGTCTTAGTGCCAGGTAGGAGCAGTTAACCTGGGAGAATTCAAGTTGCTGGTCTCTCAATATAATTTAATTTCTACTAAAAACTTTAAAATGGAGGACAGAAAACATCTGAAAGCAACCTCTACAGCCACTAAAAGAATATTTTGTACATTTTTACAATTGAACTCATCTTCTCAGACAGTTACATTTCAAATTACTTTTTTTCATTCTTATCAGAAGAAAAGTAAGTTGTAGTGAGCACTCTGAAATCCTAGGCATCACACAGTTTGGGAATGGGTTCCTGTTCCTTTGTTGACTATATTAATATTGCTCTCAGAAAGCAACACAGATTTTCAATCATCATGTCTAAAGGTCATCCCCAGCCTTCTCAGCCAGCAGAAGAGAAAACAGCACTTTTAATGGTCTTTTTTAATGTAACTGCTTTTTTCTCTGACACCACTGTACTAGCCTGGGATCATAGAGGGTCTGTGACATTGTCTTTTTCTGGAAGATACAAGTTGTGAAATGGATTTTGCTGAAAGACCTAAGAGTTCTGAGAGAGAGGCTATCTCTAGACTCCTGTGTGGCGTAACACAGATAGAAAACTCTTGAAGGCTGAGACAACCCACACTTTGTAAGAGACAATGCTCTGTGACAATTCACTCCTTTCCTCAAATTACTTCAGAATAGCCATACATATCAAGTTGTGCTATAGACACAAAATTTGCTCATAGGCCAGGTAAAATGTTGTGCAACCCAACAGCACTGGGGTAGGATTCAAAATGAAACCTTAATTTCCCTACAGCTCACAGCAGTAGCTCATCTGCTGCACTTGGATAAACCTTGTCACCTCCATGTACCATGTTTCACCTTCTCTGAGATGGGGATAATGGCAGTGACCTCCTTACTAAAGCACTCAGATCTACCAGTGAAAAGTGCTTTATAAAACCTACATAGAACAAGAGTGAGAGAATGCTGAATTATGGAATAAGAACAAAACCACCAATGGAGTAATATGGTGGATTATTGGTTCAAAAATCATATGAACAGGTATACTGATATTCCTTAGCAAACCTTTCTCTTCAGTGATTCATCCAGTGATTCTAAATTTAATTACTATGCTAAAACTAGACCTTTTCCTTTAGGCATTAATCTATTATAAAAATGTAAATAGATATATAATTATTCATAGAAAAATGGCAAAGCACTTTTTCCCTGACAAGAGTAGCTTAACCACTCTCTCTTCAATCCTGGTTGTCACGTTTGGAGCTATCATGTTGCTAATTTATATCTTTAAAATTAGTTGAGTGGAATTGTTGCCTTAGGCTCGATTTGAAATAACTTCTTAACTGTTCAGCATCTCATGAGATAAAATGCTGATGCACTACCATGTCACTACTGATAATATGAAGTACTCCTTGAAGCTATTAAGGTAATTTTTTTTTCTTTTAATAGTTTCATTGATGTGATTCCAGCAGGAAGCCACACTACCATGGTAGTCTGTAAAGACAGGTACTGAGTGATACTTGGAGGGTCAAGAAAGTTCAGGTACTCTGATCCCTAAATGGTTTATCACCTAGGCAGCAGGAGGCATTAACATCCCAACAGTAGTACAACCATGAACTGAAAAATTAATTTAATTTCAGCACTTGCTTGAAGACCTGGAACCGAATCAGAAGCGCTTATATGCTTCCTGAAGCTGCATGCATAGGAAAAAGATCTTAGTCTAGAGGTTTATTCAGGTTTATCCAGGACCTACTGGACTAAAGGTGTTCTAAAAGGATGTGGTTTGCGCACAATGATAGTGGAAGTTCTCTCTCATACCCGTTCCCAGGAAAATGACATCATATTGCCCGTCCTCTGCCATGACGTGGTCCACCACAATCTGGGTGAGACGATAGTCCGCGTTGATCTGCGTGAACACCGGGGCTCCTGTCACGGGGTAAACTGATTTGTACATCAGAGGGTGCCGTCTAATGAAGCTAATGACTTCATCAGGAAAGTCTCTGGTAGACTTTATGAGCGGGTCGTACGTTTTGCTTGGACACTAAACCAGAGAGAACAAGAAGATGAGAGGAGTTTTAGTAAAGAAGTACAAGTAGAAATCAAGTTTTCCACCATAACATTTGTAAAGGCAGTAATAATCCTATTTTTCAGTGATTCATCTCATCCCAAAGCAGCACTTGGTCACCACCTCACTTTTTGAAAGAACTGCTTTAAAACCAGAGAAATTCTCATGATGGGCTCAGTATGGGTGCAGTGAATTCCACTTCCTTGTTCCCTGACCCACTCACAGGCAAAATATCACGTTTGGTTTTTTACACAAACACGGAGAGTGAGACCCGAGGAAAGGAGTCCTGTCATGCTCTGTAGGATTCACTTCTGGGCGCAGGTAGCAGCACAGTTAAATTTGCTGCAGGCTGCTTGGAGCAGAGCAGGTACGGGAGCAGGGGCTGCCAACAGCAAGCCTGGGCTGCCCTCCTGTGGCTGCTGCGGGAGGAGCTCATGCACTTTAAGTTCAGCATCTCAACGCTCTTCTGCTTCTAGTATTCCTGTTCCTCTTTACAAAGCTGAGTGTCTGCCTTTGGCCTGAAATCAGAAGCCATAACTTTTCCCTGCATGTGGCCTGAAATCAATTCATTTTCAGTGAACAGTACCTCCTACACATCACATATATTTTTTTCTTAAAAAAGGTGTATCCTCTAGATGTCAGACAACCCCTTTGGCTCATTATTTCTCAAAATTGACTTCCTTACTCATTCACAGAGCTGACACTCTTGACCAGGCCCAGGGCTCAGATGCAGTGTCCTTTTCTCGAGTTTTTAACAGCACAGTCTCATCCTCCTCTTGTCCAGATAACTGCTCAAGAATTTGGTACTTCAGGCAATTCCCCGTGCTGGGGTTCACTCCCACCCCTATTTAGACCTATACTGACAAACCGGTCACTCCAGTGGTTTCTTTAGTTTACACAAAGCCGTTTCTAACACATCTTGCCTGAAGACTACCCACAAACCTAACTCTTCAACCTCCATCAGATTTTTCCTTCCGTGCCTTTCAGGGTAAGCCCAAGTACATATCGGCAAGGTGTTTAATTTTGGTGACCCATGATCTCTAATGCTCACCTATCTCTTCTTTCCTTCCCACAGCTGTTTGCATCTCTTTTATACCCGTTCTTTCACAATTAGTCTCAAATTCAAGTCCGAGAAAATGTCTGTTTTGAACCTGGAGACATCTAGATGTGTTACTGGGGAACTACAGTCCTGGATAAGATGAACTGGGCACATTATTCCAGTTGGTGACAAACTTTCACACATAACCTACAGATTGCTTCTTTTCTAACACTACTTTTAACTACGTAATCCCTGTGTTTACTGGCAGGTGGAGCTCTAACACAGCCTGTGAAGAAAGACGCGATCAGGTAATGCCTCTGTACTCCATGAAGAGAAAGATTTGTAGTGAAGTTGCTCTACAGTCCTCCTTCATAGCAGTATTTGACAGAGAAGACTAGCTCATATTCCCAACTCTCCAGTTTGACGTGTTGAATCTATGGTGCTAGTTAAGGGCTTGTGGTTAGGATTTCTTCCACTATGTAAGGCAGAGCAGCAATTAAACACAGATTTCTGACTGAGGAAAAGCTTCACAAAAGTATCTGAGCCTACCTGTATATTCAGAAACAAGACAGGCCAGGGAAGCACAGACCAGCTGATGTTGTACATCCACATCTATCGCCACATCTGAAATGTCTGTTGTGGTCAATTCCTGGTCTACCTTGGACCCCAAACACTGCCACAGCATTGCCACAGGGAAGGTGCCACTTGGAGTGCGCCTAAACTACGGCAAAGCCCATCTTAACATCAAACAAAAGATTGACTAGGGGCCTGCACTTGAACCTGACCTCTGGTTTTCGTTAACAGACCTGTAGCCCCAGTGATTTAAGAGTCTGCAGCCTACTTCCACTGCTTGCTTGAACTGAATTTTATGGCTATCTAGAGAGCTAACAGACTTTGTTCAAGTGTCCACTTGCTTAGTGTTGTTTCAATCTGTGAGAGTTAAGCCTCTGCATCCCCATCTTCATAAAGGATTTGAAATAGTTTATTGAAAAACATCTTAAGCCCCTGGATCACCTAATAGCTTTTGACAATTTCCCCATGGACAGTAAACCTGTGCCAATTTGAATTAAGATAAATTCCATCACGTAGTCATTTTTGTTTCACTGTACAATTCCATTTATGGCTGTGAAAGAAGCGACAAGAAAAACAAAAGGGTTCTATTGTCCTGTGATAACCACTCGAAAGACATTCCTTGAAGATACAGTCGAACACAAGTAAGAAAGAAGAAAAGGAAAGTCCTCTTGGAAATACCAGTTCCACTGGAAACACATACTGCAGTGAGTCAATGCACAAACCTAGGGGGCTTGTGCCAGCAGTCCTGTAAGAACTTCACCCTCTGGCTTGCTGGGTATCATCTTCTACATTGTGTTTTCTGCTGTGTTTTCCAAAGTCTTTGCAAAGTTACATCCTTGAGGTGGGCTGTATTCAGCCTGGCTTTTGAAGATAACAATATGAGTAGAATAATTTCACAAAGAAATATGACTTTGGGACAAAAAATAGACTTTGGGATTAAAAAAAGGATGTTTACCTTTAGAGGTGTTGAACATAAGTTTGTTGGGATAAATAGAGAGAAACATGTAGTAACTTTGTCTTTTGATCAAAGTTTTGCATTAATTTATTCTATTCAGGATGAGAAACAAATTCCCTTCTTCAACTTCCCAACCATGCAATAACTCTCTTCCCCCTCACGGTGGACTAGAGGTTGATTTTCCCCTGTATGTCCCTTTTCTGTGGTTCATGTTCCCGCTCACTGCTCAGAGTCACCATCTGCATCTACTGGAAATTTGCTGACTGCTCACCTATTAGCAACTCAATTGCAGAAGCCCATTTCTATGCGAAAAATGGGAGTAGCACCTTCAGTCTTAAAGCTCTCCTAGATTTTTGCCAAAAATGCATCAACGGAGGAAGATGAGAGCAGTGACACCACTTAGTAAAAACCACGGGGATAAAATTTCTGATAGTATGGAACTAAAGAGCTGCTACAGCAATCCCAAAGGCCCAAACCCTACCATGCACAATACAGGGAAATCTTCTGCAAGCTTGCATAGCTAATTTAGTAGAAACAAGGACTAAGGGTTTGATCCAGAGATCTGCTTGAGTCAACAGGGCCTTTTCCAATTATTTCAGTGGGCTTTGGATCCTATCCTAAGACAGCATGACCACCAAGAACAGCTGGGCAGGTGTGACCCTGTTATGCTTGGCCAAGGGAGCTATTTCCAGAGGCATCACTCACTGTGGCATGATGGATGGAACAGGGGAATGAAAAAGTCATTTTGGCCACCCTTTGGCAAAGTTCTCAGGCAGTTGTTTAAAGCTGTGTCCACCCATCATTGCAGAACAATTCCTGTAGGCTTGTGCTTCCTTTCCTAGCAATCAATAGGATGTAGGATGGTCAAGTGGGTGAGTGAAACAACCTTTCATGTCTGAAAATGTGAGTTCACATTCTGTTGTAGGTCTCATGATAGCGATACTGGTGTTCTCTGCCCAGTTCATAGTTCATTTATTCACGTCATCAGCACCAGATGCTGTCTCAGATACGTGACATCTCCCCCTGGGGACAGTAAGATATTGGCTTTTATACCAAATGTCACGGGAGTAGGTTGGCAGAGTTGTTTCATGCGGACTACAAGAGAATCTGGCTTCATGAAAGTTCTCATAACACTATCAGTGTGCTCTCTCAGCACCTTCAGCTTCTGCTATAGGGTGGGATTCATCTCACCCAACCTAGATTCTTATCCTGGCTGCATGTAAACTGCATAGAGGGGGTGCCTATCTTTCTCTTTCTGATAGAGAATTCTGGACAACCAGCTCAGATTTGATGCTCCTCTTCTAGATAGCTCATATAAAAAAAAATTAATTATATTAAATCAGTTAAATTAGTACTACTAGATAAGAATTTTCCAAGACACTTGTTCACCATATAATCGATTCTTCTGAGGTTGCCTTTGCTGCCATGAATGATAACTTGATAAAAATATATGTGTCAAGAAATGAAAGATAAAACAAAACAACAAAACAAACAAACAAACAAACAAACACCCCCAAACCCAACAGAAACAGAGTTGGAAGTACTAAGGGCATCTCTATGCAACTGCTGTATAAACTCTGTGGCACAAATCTTTCGAAGAATCAATAGTTACTTAAAGTTATTGAAATGCCTTCTGTGGGAGCTCAGTTTGACAATAATCACTCTGGACTAAGTCCTGATCCCAGGTGATTTACTAAGATGCCTTCTATTCCCTCACCTGTTATTTGTATCCAAATGTGGTCAGAAGGTGGTAAATTAAGGCTAATCTTTCTCAAATAAAAGCAAATACACACTAAATTAACACCACCACAGATATGCAAGCTTCTCTCCTTTTTTTGCTTGTCTTATTAAATTTGCAGCTTAGCAGAGTGCTGGATGTGTGGATCTCACACAATGCTGAGACATACAGTGTGACTGTGTTAACATTATGTGGGAAACACGGCCAAGATTTTCAAAGGCTGGTGCCAGAAGTTGGGCTCCTAAATAAGCCTCCAATTTGCCAAACTGGATAGTGCTTCACACCATCCAGGGAACTCAGTAAGAGCTGCTGGATCTAACACCTATTAAAAATTGTGGCAATTATTTGGGAATCTAGCTATTAAGGTATGTAAACACATATCTTTTTCATTAATGATGCATCTGTAGCTCAGCAGTGCTGATGTCTACTGACAAACTAAAAAGAGAATGTTGCTCCCTGGGAACTTCAAAAGGGTTCCTATTTACAAGTGTGTTGAAAATCCCAGTTTAAAAGTGTCTTGTCACGTGTATCCTTAGACCCACTTAACACCGAGACTCAAGCACCCACAGGGTAGGTCAGATTATTCATACTGAGTGCAGTAGGTATCTCCTTGTTTTATAATGTCCAGGCTGGGAATCTTTATGCATTTCACAAGGAGAACTGACAACCATGCCAGCAAGTCACTCTTGTGAGCATTGGAAGTATCCAGCATGAAACATGAAAGAGTGAGAAATTTCTTAAAGCTCTCCCATATCAGGGAATTAGATGTCTTAGTCTGGGCTACCCTCCTTGAGGAGGTGTCCCTCATCCCAGGAACTCCTTGCTCCTTCCTGCTGAAGGTGTTTTATTTTTCAAAGTTAATTACATCTCATCTTAGCCAAAACTTGTAAGTGTAAAGTCTTCCAGGCTCCTAATAAGTTGCCTTATCACTGATTCATCAAGCAAAAAGCAGATAAAATGCAGGAACTACTTTCAATCTCTCACTTATGTGTTAAATGGGGACCTCCAACACAGCCAATGCACTGAACTTTGTAGAGTTTATAAAGAAATGCAAAAGCTGCATCCTGAGGGTTCAAGATCCACCACTGAGGACTGGTGCAAGCTGCCAAGATGCCCAGAAAGACTTTAAAAATGGGGTACTCATAGATTTATGATACTCTGTGGATTAGATGACAGCTGAGAGATGATTTTCAGGGCACAGGCACTTATGTGCCACTGGAGGTTCAACCATAAGCCATTCTGAAGGTGAAACTTGGGATCCTGAGAGGCCTAAATACTGTGTGGCTTCTTTTCTGTAGACTGATCAGAGCTGCACAATTAATTTTGTATTTGGACATACCTGCAAAAACCCTTAATGCTCCTCTACAAGTTGAGTGAGTCGTACCAGATGGACTGAACACTCAGTAGGGAGACTTTCATAGTA
Organism: Corvus cornix cornix; assembly: GCF_000738735.6. Classification (NCBI taxonomy): domain Eukaryota; kingdom Metazoa; phylum Chordata; class Aves; order Passeriformes; family Corvidae; genus Corvus; species Corvus cornix. Next base: position 7,738,227 of record NC_047057.1, on the reverse strand, counting down.
ACCTTGCAGCTACTCAGTGAGCCTGGAAGAGGGCAGGGGTGAAGGGAACAAATCAGGTTTGTAGGAGACAAACAAACAGAGCAAATTTTAAATGTAAAATGAAAAATGCAAAACAGTGCACATTTAAACTCACTCTTTCCCTGCAATAAAAAGCACAAACAAAACAAACAAAAAATTTAAGTCCCCTATTATTTTATTTAATGGTTTGTATCCCTGCTTGTGCAGGATTTGTTTTTGTGTTTGTCTTGAGCACTTTGTATTGCTTTTCCATTTAACACACCTGTGGTTTTGATAGAAAAAGCTGAGAAAATTGAGCATTAATCTGAGGCTAACTGAGCTGAGACCAGCTGGGTGAGTGAACTTGACTTTGCAGGCAGCTGACCTCTGCCATGAGGAAAGGTGACAAGGTGTGCAGCATTTCGAAAGGCTGTTATGAACTGGAAGGTGATTCATGTAGGGGAGAACAGGTTGGTGAGTAACAGGAGGTGTAGGAGGCTTTCTGAGGAAAATAAACCCGTAAAGTGAAACATTTCACCTAATTAAGCAGCCCCATTTTACAGTAGGGAGATCAAAGGAGAGAGGAATTGGAGGAGAAAAGAATGCAGTCTGTCCCATAAAAGATAGGCAAAAGGGAAAGGTAAGTCTAAAAATAGAAGGGAAACCTGTGCGACCCTCAATGTTTATGAACAAGCTCATTAAAGCAGCAAAACTAACCAGAAGGGAGGACAGGGGAGGCATTTTGGCAGGCTTTTGGCAGGCAATATTTCTCTGTGGCACAGCCAAGTCCCAGTGGGATGGACACCACATCTTAATCAGCCTGCACACCGGATTACCAGAAGAAATAAAGGAAGGGGTTTCCCTGAAGGAAGGGAGAGAAAGCAATTGAGAGAGAAAAGGATGAAGAAGGATGAAGCTGAGTCAGGGGAGGTTTAAGTCGGATATCAGAAAAAGGTTCTTCATCCAGAGGGTGGCTGAGCACAGGTTCCCCAGAGAAGTGGTCAGAGCACCAAGCCTGACAGAGCTCATTTGGACAATACTCTCGGTACATGGTGGGACTCTTGTGTGTCCTGCATAGGGCCAGGAGTTAGACTCAATGATCCAGATGGGTCTCTTCCAACTCAGTCGATTCTATGATTCTAAGATTCCATGACTACAGGAGAATCTGAGGGGTTGTAAACTAACTTGTTTAATAAAAAGAAAACACAAAGAATTCAAGAGCCTAGGACTGTGTTCAGATCTGGAGCAGAAAGAGGTGAGACATTAAACTCTTCAAATGGACATGAGCAATGTGCTGGGCTGCTTCTTCTTGTAGCTAAGTGACTCAGGCTGCCAGATCCTTAATTTGCTCATTCAGAGCTTTGTTTTGATCTTTTCACATATCAGATCAATAAGATATGTACACCCATCAAAAACATTTGCTGTTGCCTTGGCTAGCATTTAACAGTCCTATATTCTGCAGTAGATCAGACGGAGTGTTAATCTGCAGGTTTAAACACTGTCATTCCTCTAAAAATCTTAATGACGTTTATTCACCATCAGTGAAATGAGGATGACTCCCTTGTATCCCATCAGAATTTCTAAAGGGATTGAAGCACTATGACTTGCTGTGATACTGCAATGGTTACAGCTCAATAAATAAACTAGAAAAGGTTTCTTCCTCCTAATTCACTGAAAATCTTGCTCAAATGCCTTCTGTGATTACTGGGAGGGCATTACGAAAACTCTGCTTCAGAATGCAGAACTTCAAAGAAAGTTCTCCATGGTTTCCTTATTAATGGATAATTTCCTGAGTGAAACCCTAAGAGACTGGAAGAAAACTAAATTTTTATCTGGGGACAGCAGCAGATATACAAATCCAATTTTCAAACAGCTAAAGCAGATAGAGCAAAAGCTCCCTTGGTTTTCAATTAATCCTTTGTGTCGGGGCTGCCTGCTTCATGCTTTTTTTCTGTCTCTTTTTATTTTCAGCTTCCACATGGAAATAGATTAGAAGCCTTGCCTCTGTTAAATTCCCGTTATTTCCACTTGCACTTTAATACCACTGAGAGAAGTTAAAGAGCTGTGTGTTCTGCAGTGTCAGTGCTGTGGAGTGTGCCAGAGGTCACTGTGTCCAGGGGTGTTTTGATCAAGACGGCAGAGGGCAGCCAGAGCCTGCCACAGCTCAGGGACATGAGCAGGCAGGGGCTGCTGCTGCCTGCTCCCCACTCAACATTGTGAAGGCATGATATCATGGTCTTGTTGGGAGTTTATCTCACACACAAATTGCCACAGGAAGCATTTTGTCAAAATTTCAAAATCAAAGTAGTCACAGTCTCTATAGTGAGCAGCTTTATTTACTTAAGAGATAAAGGCAGCAGAGCAGAAAGTTAAATTAGGGTATGCAGTCTCCTGCTTCTGTATAAATGCTGAAAGAAAGTCAATGTATCTCTCAAAGCCAACCAAAAGAAATGTATTTCCTAGAATAGACATTTTTATACTTTGCCAGTAACTTAAAATACAGGAAGTATAGAATCAGAGTAGTGTTGGCTATGCCAACTGTAGGCAACACTTACGAGGAGCTTAAATTTCAAAAATGTTCTGGTAACTTAGAAAAGGGTAGATTATCCCTCTTTGGCTTTGTTCTGAGCATTCCTGAACCACCTCACAGTGGGCAAGAAATGATGAAATTAATCTTTAAGGAAGAGCATTTCAGCATTCACACTACAGTGTTCTTCAAGGTTCGTGCTGCTTCTTTTCCTTGCCTTTTACCACTGTACTGCTTTTCCAGATCCCACCCTAAAACTGATCATATCCAAGTTTGGCATAGCCCATCACAAGCCAAGAGCATGGCATAAATCTACTTATTTGGATACCCTACATTAAACTACTGAGCCTGAAGTATTTTTCAGTCCAGCTCCCTAAGAGAACAGATAAAAAGCTATGCAGCAATACGTTTACCTAATCTAGATAGCAAGTATTACAGACACCTTTCTTCTGACAATTTTCTTCAGTAAATCCACTTCCCTTCTCAGTCCTTTGTCAGACAAACTCCTACAGAAATCCACTGACCATGAAGGTTTGGAGAACTTTAAAGAAACTATTTTCTCACAGCAGTTACCAGGTGCTTAAAGGAAGCCTTGGAGAGCTAAGGGTTGGCTTATGGAAAACATTTGTTACTCTTTCAGCTTTCCAACCTTTAGAATACTTGCAACCATGGATATTCAAATCAATGCTAAAGATCAGCACTGACATGCTTCACCATGGCATGTTTCCTTCCTTGTGAATCCCAGCTCAACCATGTGATGGCTAATACACTCAAAAATGCAATGAGCTTATGAGCCGTCTATCTGTGCAGAGTGTTCATCCTTATGGGGCACTCTGAGTTTTTCAAGAGAGTTATTTTAATCTCTTTAGATGCCATGGGACCAGCTATTGTTCTTGCTGGCACCATTTTTGTAGCTAAAATTAAATTCATCTGAACTTCCTTACCAGCTGCAGAGTTACATACAATTTAAAAAAAAAAAAAAAGCATCTTCTTTTTGGGTGCAGTATGTATTTTGCATGACAGAGAGATGCGTAAGCCTGCAATGCCTAAATTGCCCCAATAAGCTGTGACTTGCTCCATCAGGGCTGATATCCTGGGCAGGCCAAATCAGTCTCTGAGCTGTCCTGGCCTTTGGAGACAGAGCAGCTCTGAGGCTCATCCTCAGCTGAGAGAAGGGAATCAGCACTTGGGGCCTGACCTGCAGAACCCTGGGACCACCATGTTCAACAAACATCATGAGCTTGTTGAGTCCAATGGAAAGACGAAGAAAACACGGAGATACAAGGAAATGTGTGAAAAGATGGACTAAATTAACCAGATAATGTGGCTTGAGGCAAAGGTTACACCAGTGCTGAGGTCAGAGAAATAGTGCAGAAATGGCCAGATGGCTTCTAGGCCACATCTGACGTTGACAGCTCCCTGCTGGCTGCCTGATACTTGTTCATTGAATACCTGACCAAGAGACTGTAGAGCTATTCCAGATAAAATTGTTGCTTTTACATTCTACGTACAAAGAGTTGCTTAAAGTTGTGATGATGTTTTTAAAGTTGATGTATTTTTTGAAAATACCATTTCTTCCTTGCCTGTAATGTCGGCCTGTGCTTTTCCAAATACTGAGACAGAAGTGGGAAAAAAACTTCAATAATTTCTAAGTTTTCCTCCTTATTTTGGCCTTTTACAGTTGAGGTCTAAGAGACTGGGATTAAAAGTACTTCCAGATACAAAATTTCTCTTTTCTTCCTGTTACTTATTTTTTATCACATAAAATGTCCAGCAATTACCTCCTTATTTTACTTTAAACACAACACATGCACAAGCACCCATAAGAGAACCAATGACAGTATCTCAATGATTTTAACAGACACGAAGACAACAAGAAATACAAATAAAAAACCTCATGATAACACTGTATAAAGAAATGCCTTTGGCTTTTTATGAAGTATTGATGCCTTAGAGGTGATTCCAACAGATAGAAATATAGCTGTACAGTAGGAGACCACAATATGAGAGACAATCAGGAACTAGTCTGGACACAATGTTATCTCAGAGACATGGAAAAATGTATATTTATATACCTACAAGGTAGGTAAGAAGTCTGGGCTGTCAACAGAAGGGAAAGAGTTGAGAGGATAATCTGAAACATCCTGAGCGGAAAATATAAATTACCAGCCCAGGGAGGGGTGTGAAGCATGATTGCTTTTGAGTAAAAATAGAGGTCTGTAATTAAGGAGACACTTACTGTGCCAGGCCTGGGGTAGGGGATGCGACCTTCGTACTGCACCCAGCGGTGATCCGCGCTCTCCTTGTGGGCGTAGGGCCCGTTGAACACGGCCCTGATCTCGGCCATGCTGTACACACACACTGCAGAGCCCTTAAACACGGAGCTGCAAGAGAAGATTCACTGATGTGCACGCTGCAAACACCTCCTTGGTGCTTCAGCCAGGGAATTAATGAATTACAGAGTCTGATGGGGTTTGGATCAATCCTACACCTGGCGGTTGATGCAAGTGCTGCTAAGCAACGATGTGTACAGGTCTGATAACTACAGATATTTAATGTCACTCTTGTTACAGTTTTAAACTTTGCTCAGTTGAAACCTGGATTGGCCTTTGGGATTACTTGATAGAGTGTAATTTTTTTCTAGTGGCTGACAGTTTCCAGCTATCATTTACTAGCTCTTTTGATTAGAATTTTATCCAAATGAAGGACATTGATTTACATTGTGTTCACATCTGGAAGTCCAAACATTAGTGGAATTATTGGTGAGGTCCCTGAGAATTAAAAATTCCATTGGAAAGACAACAAAACAAGACATAAAAATAAACACTTATTTTTTATTAATTTTTCCTTTTTTTAATGTATTTTTCTAAAAAAATCCAAAATATTTCAGTTTTCAAAAGAACACCATGCCAGGTTGCTGTGTAGCATGCACTTCAGTTACTTCACAAACCACATCATTTATTGTGCAATATTTACTTCAATTTTAAGTATTTTCTGTGGTTATATATTCTAGGGAGCTACTGTGGTAACTGTTTCTGAAATAAGGAGTGCCTTGGCAATTCCTCATTGCACTCATACTGGTCAGCATTTGGCTAGCCATTATTTACACCTAATTCAAACGTTTGGGAGACAAAAGAAAAGATTATTAATTTTCTTCCGACAATTCTATAGAGTACCTCACTATTGATCTGAAAGGTCATTAATTAATTAGTGCATCCCCTTGAGATAAAGTTGGGTTATTCTTTCATTAACTCTGGACTATAAAATCACTTAACTATCAGTTTAGAGAGTAATTTTGATATCAGGAAACAGCAGATGTCAAGGTGCTGCTTACAGAAATGAGGCTTCATGACAATAATTTGCCTAAAATAGCAACTACTGGTTGCTCAATAAATATGATAGAAATTTATAAATTCAACTGGATGAGGCTGAAATAATCTAGCATGTTGTTGATTGTTACATTTTCATTACTTTTTACAATCGTTTTCAAAAGCTAGGCACAGAAAGGTTTAGGGACATAATTCATTATTTCCAGTTCTGAAAAATGTCCTTAGTGACCACAGCCCTGACATGGATGCCTTATGCCAGCAATTCCTAACTGCTCTGAATCAGGATCTAGTCTAGAAGACCTCAGTATATACAAAAGTGTAAAAGCCCTGAGTAAGATCTTCATCCTTTGTTTCCACAGGCAAACATGATCCTAACACATACCTTGTTGTAGTGAAGACTCCATACACAAGAGGGTTCCTCTCATCTCTTGTAGAAAGTAAGAATATATCTTCTGCAATGAGAAAAATATACTTGGTGTTTCTTTTTAGTTAAACATCCATGGACTATTTCTGCATTTATCATTTATAATTTGGAAATTTGTAAAATTATAACAAGGCTTTAGTTTTGTTTGAATTTTAATTTCTGCCACATGAATTTGTGCTAATATTCCGAAATGTGTTCATTCACAGATATTCTGGGTTTTATACAGAATCAGATTTTCACTTCCCAGCTTTTGGAGGGAAAGGGAAAAACACCATAATTCTGATCAGACCAATATCAATTATCATCAGGGACTCCTGATAAAAGTCAGAGGCATTACTAGCCCTGTTTGGAAGAGGAGTAGAATCAGAACAAGACACAATGCTTCTACAAACCAGACAGGAAAAAAAACCCAACAAAAGCAGGCATTACTAATGTTAAAATAGACCATTAAAAATAAATCAACTTACGCAGCTCATCGAAATGTGTGTCTGCCCCTTCAGGACCAGGTATGGAACACACAAGCCTGGCTTTCAGAAAAGTTGTCCACTTGTTTATTAGGCTTCTTTGCCCTCCCATATCATTCTAACAAAAATAAAATTAAATACTTGAATATTAAACAAATAAGAGCTTTAAAATGTAACAGCACAGTATGGACTGTGCTTCTTCTGTCTGATTCGACAGTTTGCTCTTACCACAAACATCAAAATATATTTCATTTTCTTTTTCCTAAGAGAGTGTAGGACACTTTCTCTTAGTAGCTTCTGTAGTCACTTATCTGCTCCAAGAGTGGGCAACTCAAATTTCCTAATTATACCCAAATCTGATTGCAAAGTTCCTTCACCACCTTTTTAACTGGAATGCTGTGTGAAAACATGGATATATCACATGATTTCTTGCTCCTTGTGAGGCTATTTTTTACAATCAGTTGTTCTTCAAAATTCTTTACAAACCAAATAATAGAACAGAACATTTTGGATAGATTTCTCAAAAAAAAACCCCTATATTCATCAGCAGCTTACAATGTAAATACTGCACTTTGTGTACATAGTACAGATCAAAAGGCATTCCAGGCAAAATCAGTTATATTATTTTAATAATTGTCATTATGGAAATATCAGTCTATACTCCAACAACAGGGATTTTTTTTTTTTTTTTTTTTCATTTCTTTTACTATGGGTTTCCAAAACATAAGCATACTTGCCCAAGTTTCCTTTAGTCACTGGAGAAAGAAAAAATCCATGAAGGGTAACTTGAAATTGGAATTATCTTTCTGAAGGGTAAGTGTCCTTCTACTGACTTGGATCAGTAGATAGGAATGGATGGTAGATGATTTAAGTTTTAAGAAGCCAAACTAGGAGTTTGCTCATGTACTTCTTCCAGTGACTACATGAAGGATCCTGCTGGTTCCAAACAGCAGAACTATTTAGGTTCCGCAGAGTTATTTAGGCCCCAAAATTCTTCATCCTCAAAATGGTAAGGGCAATGATATACCAGCAGGAACCAAGAATTGAAACACTTAAAAGAAATGTTATCACCAGCAGTACTCTCCCAGCTGTAGGTTCTGAATTAGCCCAGGAAGGTGCCTGTGCCTTTCAGTTATAAACTCTGAAGCTTAGGGGATCTGTGCTGTACGTTTAAGGACCTCAAATTCAGCCATAAATATTCAGCCCCCTCAGGTTCATTTGGAGAAATCACTATTTTGTTAATTCAGTTTGCAATCTGAAGGTATAGAACCAGCCTCAGTAGGAAACATCGGGTGGTGGAAATTACATGTCATCACCACAGACTGTGTTTGGCCCTTCAGGGCTGTATCATACATACTACAGGCATTCAGAAAGTTGGCTTTAAGTGCTGAAATCACTTCAGAAGGACTAACACTTCTCTTGTAATGCACTCTAACTGCTTTTCCTTTTCATGTACCTGCTACTTTCAAATAGATTAGCTCAGTTGGAAATGATTCCTGTTAATATAAGGCCTTTGGAACTCCTGCTCTTACAAGAATTGCTGCCTCCTCTCTTGATTTCCTGAGGTTCTGCCAAGCCTGAAGCTTTGCATCTACCCAGCAGATTTATTACAAAGGTGTCAAAATTAGCAGCCTGAAGCCAATAGCCAAAAAAACCTCTGCATGTGTGTGTTCTGTTCAAAGGAGGAGCAAACAAACTTTGCGGTGCAGTTAAAACCAAACAATTAAAAAGATGGAACAAAGAATCTTAAAAAGCAAGGAGTGTAAAGCTTTTTCTTCCTCTGGCAATTGGGACTAGCTAAGCAAATCTCACATTGCAGGGCTTCCACTTTGATTTCTGGTGGATGCAATGCAGCGTCACAGGAGATGAGCTGTCGAACTACCTGACAAGGACCAGCAAATAGGAAGAAAGCATGGAGCAAGTGATGAGGCTGGAATGGAAAAACGATCCTTGTCTAGGTCCTACTCCTGTCACTACAGGCATTCAGCTTCTGCAAGAGATGGGAAGATATGTACTTGTGTTTTACCAACCTTAAGTTGTGATCCCACATAGCACTCTCACAAATGCTTATTTTAAATGTATCAGTAGTTCCAGTGAGTTAGAGCATTATGAACCAAAAAACACTGTGCTCAAAGAAAGCAATCCTAGCAAGTGCTATGTGCTGTAAAGTATAAAATTCCACTGGATTTAAGATGTATCCATATTTCCTTGCTCTCAAGCCAGGACATGACGTTAACCATGTTATTTGAATTTAAGAGACATTAGAACAGGCATTCACTCGGTGTGTTCTACATATCCAAAAGCTGCTGAAGTAACACTGTACAGTTTATAATGGAGCTGGGGGGATTCAGTGACCAGTCAGCATTCCAAGAGCTACCAAGTCCTTCTGAAGCCAGAGAGTGACAAATTTATGGTGCAGATAGACTGAAAAGACCTTTCACTGATTTAGACAGTTGCACATACAATATGCTGACATATCCTTCAACATGCTTCTTCCTACTGCCATGGCTGAGCGAAATAAAAAGCACATTTTACTAGGAAGATATTTTTGTTTGTGGTTTTGGGACTTTTGGGGGATTTTTGTGATGAATAGCCATATAGTACTCTTCAATTCTATAAGTCATCTCTGATTAAAACAATGTCTTGTCTTTCCTACAATGTGCCCACGATTCATTGAGATTGACTGAGAAAGTGCAGAAACAAACAAAGGCCATGATGATTTTATCTACACACAGAATTAGTTCAGCTCAGACCAAGGAGGTTTAGAAACTATAAATAGTACAGGCATGTCTTTGCTCCTGGAGTCTCAAGTAGTACTATCTTACTAATTTCTGTAAATGTCTATTTTTTTAAGAAAGAGCACTCCTCCCTTCCTCATACTATTTTTTGGTGCATATTAGGTCAGTCTTTGACCCATCTTGAGGCTTCAGGTGCTGAAAAACATGCAGTTGCTCTCCTTTCCTTCAGACCATGTTGACGTGGACTCATTCACTTTGCAATCTCCACTCTGGTGTAGATTCCTTGGACCCTCATCATTCCTGATTACTGGCCTCTGAGAGGCTGCCCAAAGGAAATACTGGCCCAAGTTATTTTTGAGACTGGGCTGCTACAGAAAGAAGACAGTCTCTTTTGTCAAAGAGATTATTTAATAGTCTCAGTCTGGAATGAATTACTGATGTGCTCCAATATTTTGAACTGTTTGTAGGGCAGGACATAAATACAATAGGATGTACAGGCTGGGTAGTCAGCGGATTAGAAGAAATGCATGGAAGAGTGAAAATCACCACAGCAAAGTCCAGTTAGTGCACAGGTGAACAGAAATAAGGATTAAACACAAAGTCATAGAATCCTAAGAAGCCCATTGAGCTGATTTAGCAAAGGTTTGCCTCAAGCCAGTTTAAGTAATTAACTGGATGTACTGAAATTATTTTTGTCAAGAGATATGGTCTGAATACAAAGAACTCTAAATATTTCAGGGAGATTGGACAAGGAGACAAGATAAATTTGAGTGCTGAGAGAAGGGGAAGGCAGCATGAGCAAGCCTTTCATTCCAAAAATATGGCTAATCTTGTAACAGCCAACCAGCCTCAAGTATCTGAAATCTTATCTCCCAAAATATCACTTCTAAGCACACTGGATTAGCTGTGTTTACTATAAACTTTGTTACCGGACAGATGAAGGCACTTAGGACTGCATATTTCATTTTGAATATAAATAACGCTTTAATTAGCACTTACTGCTTTGTAATCTCACAAGCTGTAACAAATACCAACACTTCTGCCTGAAATACCTTCTTTTTAACAGGAAGAAGTGCCTGTAAAATCTTGGTTACTTGTGTTTGCCTGAGCTAGAAATGTAGATAATTGCCAACTAGAAGGGGGGCTGTTCAATCTGTCACCTGTTGAGGAAATATTATCCCAAAATATCACGAAGATTTAAAACCAGAAATTACTTAGATAAATGGGGAAGTAATCCAATATGACTTTAATAAATCAGGCAGACTCTTATTTACAGAAATCCGAAAATTTAATCCCTTTTGAATGAGGTGGTTGCAAAAAACAATTTGCTGGAGTGAGAAATCAGGCTTCTACCAAATTACATTAAGAATTCAAATATTGGATGTCCCACTTCAGTGAGAATAGGTAATTGTATGGCTTTCTGACATACAGGAAGAATGCTGTTTAAATGCACAGAGTAAATTTTGTGAAGTAATTTAAGGTCATATCATACACCTCTCCTGGGAGACTTCCATCGAAGTTTCAGTTTTCTGATCTGCAATTTATGTGCAATTAAGCAAAACAATGTACTTTTCTAACCATCTAGCTAAATATAAGCTAATATGAAAATAAAAGCCATCAGAAAAAATACTGCTCTATGATCAAGTGATTTAAAAATCAACTTATATTAAAAGCTTTGTTGTATCTATTTTCTATTCTATTGTGTCTTATATACTATATAAATGTAGCTTCATTAAAATGAACAAATGTTAGTCTTGGAATCCAGTAGGCATGAAAACAGATGGCAACGAAGCTAAAGAACATCTGCATCTTTAGGGATTTTAAATCTCTTATTTGCTTGTAAGTAACAGTGACAAATTGAACATTAAAACAAAAAGTGCAGTTATCTGAAAATCAGTCTACATCAAAGATGTCAAACAGTGTGATTCATAAAACTTTAAAGACAGTAATTATTCTGAACAGACTCTTAAAGGGAAAAAAAAAAAAAGGGGGAAGAAAAAGAAAAAAGACAATGAGTGGAATTTCTAGAAGCAGGTTATTAATTACAGCCAGTGGCAAGATGTGCAAAAGGACTATCCAAAGAGAATTCCTGGCCTGAATAAAAGGAAATGTTGGAGAACAGAGAGGAAAAGTGCTGAAACTGCAAAAGGCCCTGAAGCCCTTCTCTTATTGAAGCCTAACTATGTGACAAAGCTACCAGAAACAAATGGCATCCCCTGAAGCAAAGCTTTATACTATGGAGAGAAAAAACCCCCAACCTTGTAGCTGACTTTATAAATAGAGAAATAGCCTACAGTCTCCTTTCAACTTCTGTCTTCAGGTTCACAGTTCTTTTGTAATTTTTTTTTTACTTTGCATATTCTGTCCCCACTCAACTCTGCCAGGTGCCAACCTACCACAGGAAAGTTAAATTTGCTCCTTCAGGAATTCAGGTGCAAAATTCCTTGTCCAAACCATACTGATGTAGATGAAAGAATCCTCCTCTGATTTCATCAGGCTATGGGTTACATCCAAAACCGTCAAGCTACATGTGAAGTGTTACTTGAGAGAGAACAAAAGCACACTTGCAATATAAGCAAGAGAAAGAAGGCACATGAGACTTTAGAACTTCAACTGCTCTCCGATGGATACATTGAGTACACTTGGGGAATTTACTTCTCCTCTGTGTCTGCAGTTCCAATCTGCCAACGAGGTGGTGACTCTGTTCAGTTCCTGCTCCTCAAACAGGTTTGTTTTTATTTCATTCAGAAAGACAATGTACTCACACTGAGCATGCATAACTGTTTAGCTCACTATGGAAAATGTTGATTTTTATTTTGGAAAGTATTTAAACATCACACCCAGAAGTTTCTACCAAATTATATCTTTGGATGGGATCCAGACTGGAAAATCTAACTACACAGCAAAGAAAAATTCTGGACTGTTATCAAACATACCATGAAAAAATCCCCAAAATCCAGAAACTAATAGGCTCAGGTAAAGACAAGGAGATGTGGTTTGGGACAAATGAAAGAATAAAATTTAGCACCATTTTACCTTAAGGCCAAACATCAATCCTGCTAAGACTATCTCCAACAGGTGTGCTAGTATTAGGAATATTCCCCCAAACTGTTCAAAGACTGCCACAAACCAGATGAACTCTGCTATATTCACCTGTTCATTACAGTTTCAGTAAAAACCTGAAGTTACCAAAGACTTATGGCTGAACTAATAAAATATGTTATGGGACTCTCAGGAAAATCTACTTAAAATTTTGAGTATAAACTGTCCATGGCTTATTCCAGTGTGTTTGACTTGCCTTTACCTGTCTCTCATCTAAATTTTCTTATCTACATAATATAAATTATATGAGATACATACATAGGAAGGATATAAAAAGACAGAGAACAAAACCTTCAGGTCATGAAAGGCAGCATTCTTGATAATGAAGCTACAGGCAAGTCAAGTAATTAGATGGATCATGCACTTAACGTCAAACAGGAGAACAAAATTTATATGACTTGAACAGATTGAGAGCTCTGTGAAACTGGAGCAGTGTGAGACCCAGCACTGGGATAAATCGTCTTCTTTCTGAACAAATAGGCTTGAATTTGCCATTCAGAATTTCACATTCTTCAATCAGAATGTCTTGAATTTCAGATTCCAGGGACCCAGTAGAGCAGAGCTCCCTTTACAGACAGTGGAAAATATGTCCTTCAGAGAGTGATCTGGGCTGAAGATGGAAGGAGTCTTCTTCCAAAAACTAGTCATCTGCCTTTACTGAAGGAAGGGAATGCCTGATAATTAGTTTCCTCACTTGGATATATACAAGTACCTGAAGTCAGTAGCATGACATATTGTGACCACAGCATTGATAACCACAGGTTGAGAGCTGGGAAGCGCATGAGACCAAAGAACAAAGGTAGGTCATCACCTTAGAGAGTCCTTTAGAATTTGGAATCCTGAAACATCTGCATTTACAACAGTGTACTTGATCAACAATAGCAAAACTGCAAACCATGGCACATTTTTATAGTAAATGTACTGACAGGGGAAAAAAAGACAGGAAGATAATTTAATCACATGAGGAAACTTCCAAACCAAAAAGTCATTATTCGCCACTCTTACAGATATTTGAACATCTGAGTCAAAGCACTCACAAGTCAGGAACTTTGGATTAGCCATAGGAACTTCACTCCAATTAACTCTGCAGGTTTACACTTCTGAGCCAGGGTGTACTGACAGTGTCTTATGCAATGAGTATCTCTGGCAACTAGAATGACTTCCAGAGTTTGCTTCAGAGGTTGTGCAGCTGCATTTCCATAGTCCAGTGTTTAAAGATCTGTGTTGACACTGCAACTTCTTTTTCACTTTCCCTGAGGCTCAGTAAAGTTCAGTCACACCTCTTCACACATAAGCATATCTTACATATTTTTGCTTCATCTGTAAATCATGATTTCCCCCCTCAAAATACCAATTATTGAAACACACCCATGAGGGACAGAAATGTACAAAACTTCCTATACTTATATAACCCGTGCCAATGAGGAAAGTTGGACCAAAAGACCTGACAAATCCTGATGTTACATCTCTTAATCCATCACAGTTAGAAGCAGATACTCTATGGAATTGGCTTGTCTCCAACACATCAGCCCTTAAAAATGAAATCATCATGATGAGCATCTGCTTTTATACATAATTTGAAAACTTCCAAATGGCACATAATATGCAAATATCAAATTTCGAAGTCCAAGAGGAGTCGCCTGCTGAAAGACTCACAGCTGCAGAGACAGTCAGTGGGCAGATGAGGGCCATTGTTCTTCTAGGGATAACCTTTTCAGAGGGCTTTTAATCATTATCATGGAGAAATCAAGGAAAAAAAGTATTTGCCATGGTTGACATTGTGGCTAGGTAATATTATAGTGACAAAGGAGGTATGTAAGCATGTTACACACAGTAAGTTAAACCCTGTCTGGAATGAGTTGCCTCCAGAACTGGAAGCAGGATAGCTGCACGAACATGGCTCTGAGCCCAGACTAATTAGCCCTGCTGAGAACATGTTAACATGGCTATTTGGCTTCCGGGAGCCAGCTAGTGTGGCTAAACGGGAAAGCAGGACACTGTCAGGACAGCTCCAACAGCTTTGGAGAGAGATCAATTATCTACACAATATAGAAATACCAATAATGATAATGGGCCAGTTATCCCTAGTCACAGCAAAGGCATGGCTAGACTATTTCCAGGACAAGAAAAACACCTCTTAACTTTTACATTCAAGCAGCCCCATGGCAAAGCCCACCGGAGACTCTGGACTTGCAGCCGCAGAGGAATAGCTCCCTCCTGCCATTCTGGGAATACAAATCGCTTAAAGCACCAGACAGGAGGCAAGGTCATAGCCTTGAACTCTGCTGATGTTCATGGCTTTGGAAATAAATTACATTACCCAAAGGTGGAATGCAGGGTGTGTCCAGGGCTCTCGACTCAAGAGCTCTTAAAATGATTACATTCCAGTGTGCTTAGAAAGTACAGTTTAACCAAGAGGGCTGTGCCTAATTGCAGTATTCTTTTCCCCAGGTACAGCTTGGTATATATAGGGGTGGAATGGTATTCAAAAAAGAAAAAAAAAAAGGAAAAAAAGACAAAGAGCTCGCTTGTTCCCACTAGAACAAAAGCTGCTTCTGGATACCGAACACTTTGGGAAATATGGGAAAACATCAGGGGCTGAAGTCTGATTTCTTGGCAGTTGAGGTCTCAGAAACCAGGCTCTAAGACTGCATGCTATAACTTTTGCAATACATCACCCAAACCATTAAAGAGAAGCTTGTAACACAGCAAATGCAAACCACTGTAATAATAAACAGGATTTTCATATTGCAGCAGAGAGACTACTGCTTTTGGCTAATTTCCACTCCATTCCAATAGGATGAGGTTGTAACTATGAAAAGATGTGTTTCTATATAGATAACACACAAACAAAAAGCTCCAGCAACTTTCTTCCCTCTTCAAAACCTTTTCTGTGACTCCTCCAGGTTAGATTTTTACTTCTCACTTTATTTGAGAGGGGAAAATAGGAGGGAAAATTGGATCTTTTCTAGGGCTATACTTGTACATATATGAGGTTGCCGATAAATAGAATTACAATTCTGCCATCATTTAGTGGTGGATATGTACAAAAATGTAGCTGACTTGTTACTGGACTGCACAGGGCACAGTGCATGGATGCTGCAATTGTATTTTTTTTCCAAAATCTTGCTTAATGTGTAAATACTGTGTTCTGTCTTTACCTGATGCAAAGCAGTTCAGCATTGTGGGCTTGAAGACAGTGTAGCTGTAAAAGCTTAGGCCTGCATTTCTAGAAGTAGAAATAAATGGATCCATGACCTTAAGAAGTTAAGGTTTGCATGATCATTTAATATACGTGTGTAACTGAATGAATTTTAAAAAAGAAATAAACTTTGCCAGCTAATCTTCAATAGTAGTTTTTCTTTTTGGTTATACCCTTACATGAAAAGAAAGCAAATAACCCCAAACATTGCAATTTATGTAAGTATGAACATACCATAAGTAATATCAGGTATTGCAGACAGGGCAATGATACTTCTTCTGCCTCACTCAAACCAAAACCAGGAAATGCCATTTGCCATGATAAATGACACAACTGGTTCTGAAAGTGACTGTTGAAAGCACTTCCTCCCCAGTGCCAGTGATATCCCTCAGTGACACAGAGCAGATGACGTAAACCCAAATGAGTGGTGTGCAGAGCTGCAGCGTCTGTGTTCTTGCACCACAGGCTGCAGGACACTGGGCACGAACGGTCTGGTGAACAGGACAAGTGACAGCTGTTTGACTCTGGGCAAAGAGCTGTGCCAGCAGGAGCACTGCAGTCTTCTGGGTCTGAAAGTAGCTGGGAAAGGGGAATGCTTTCCAGAGAAGATTTTCCCTAAGGGAGAGGATCACTGAGAGACCATATTGTTGAACCCTTGAAAATTAGCCAAATAGGCTGCATTGACTAAGCTTCTTATTAAAAACAAAGCCTATTCTAATTTCAGCATGTGTTTCTGGCATTAATGGACATGAGCCCTAAGGCACTGTGAGGTACGGAGCAATTGAGTTCTAGTAGGAAAAAACTGTGTTTACACCAAGCAAATTATTTCAGAAGTTGCTGAGCTCCTCCCATTCACTGTTATTCTCTGCTAAACAGGGAAAGGGGGCAAAGGCTTAACTTTGTGCAGTACAGGTCCCATTAATGAGACAGTGCAAGTAGAAATTATCAGGTGTTGCAATCAAAGGCATTGTTCCCGTGTCAGAGACAATTAAGCACAGCAGATGTTTCATACCACAGCACAGATACAAAATATTTCAGTCCATAAACAGACAAGGCTATTTGCAGATTTCAATTTGTATTAAATACTCATAATAGTTCTATATTTATTATAATAATTAGCAGTATTTTTTTAATTTGTTGATAATTAAGACAAATATAAAAAACCCCAAGAGTCTGGATTATCAAAATAATTCTGCAACCAGTGGGAAGTGCTCAGTAAATAAAGAAGACAGTGCAGAACTATTAATAATAATCACCGTGCTTATCGGTTTTCATTGTTTTGCTTTGACTACTAAAAATAAAATTCATGACATTTTTCCTGTTAACATGATTACTCTACGATTTCATTCTCATTTGAGGTATGATTATACACAGTCATTAGGATTTCCTTACAATACACTTGCTTTTATTATGATAGCTTATCTCCTTTTTTCTCTAGGTAAAGGATGCTGGGGATGTGTAGCCAATATATCTTAGTTTACTATACTCTCTCATGTGCCTTGGCTTGAAAATGTTGTCTATCAATTTCTCCTAATGCATTAAGTGCTTTCTCATAATCAGCAAATGCCATGTCTAGCAGCAAATCATGTATGTTTGCATTTCCATTCTGCCATTAATCACACTGCTGTGAAATACCCAACTAAAGATTATCCATTCTTTCGTCTAGCTAAAAACCTACTAGAGAACTGATTCATGGATGAATGTTTTGTTTTCTTAACACTTTAGGTCAAGGACAGAAGTGTGAAATGGCTGTGGCCACTGAAATCTCAGTTGGAGCTGGGCGTTAGCTGGACTGCAGAGCAGTTGTAGATTTACACATCCATACACTTGTCACTCTTTGTTTTTCAGAGTGTGGCCACAGCTAAATGAGCGCTCTTCTCCCACACACATCTTATTTCAGAACACAAATGCTTTTGTTCATTTACTAATTTTCAAGTTTCTCGAGAACATAATTTTCACTGCCAGCAGAGTCACACTGCCCAGAAAATGGAAGTCAGATAAAGCTTCTGAACAAAAGATCATAGAAATGTACCTACTTGTGTGACTGCTGTGGTGTTGCTGATACCTAAAAGAACATTTGCTCAAAGCTTATGTTTACTATGTTACTAATATGAAGGCAGCTTTCAAATTCCATTTTCCTGACTTTTACCAGCGATTCCTGAGGATCTCAGGACAGGGCGGAAGCACTTATACTGACTGCTTCTGTTCCTACAGAAGACAGGAACAGAATGTCCTAGGGGACAGGGGAGTGGACAGAGAGTGTGTTTGACACAAAAGTCTACAGACACTTCTGCCACTGTGGCTAGAGACCTCAGTAAATCCATCAGGCTGTTAAACAGCAAACTACACTGACTGCTGTCTTCATGTGCAGGAACTGTTTTTTCTTTTCATTACCTTTTGAGGAGGCTTCTGCCCTTGACAAAGATGCTTCTCCAAGAAGAGCACAGTTCATATAAGCCCAAGTCTGTATATACCATCAGGGCACAAACCTTCCACAGGGGGCAAACCCAAGCATAATGAAGGAGAAAGTGAAGGAGCAATCATTTAAAGGAGGTCAGGCACCAGCCAAATGAACTTTTTACACTGCAGCAGACCCGGGGTCTGGTTCCTCCTGGTCAATGGGTCAAGGATTGCTCTTCTTCCCAAGGGAGGAAACCTCCAGGCAGATGTGGATGTAACTCAGAAACTGTATACTTTCTTAGCCTCCCTTCACCCCAGCTGGTTATCAGGAATGTGCAGAAACAAATGACTGACCCCAGCTCTCAGTAATGCCCAGGAATGGTGTACAGAGCCAGGCTGAAGGGATGGGTTTGCATATCCACACATTCAGAGGGTGCTTTCCATAAAACTCCAAATACCTTGCCATTGTGTACACTTTGACACATCAGTCCTTACTGAAAGCTCATGAAACAAAGCAGGACATCATTGCATTTCTGAAGGTCAATACTTCATCTTTTGGATACAGCATTATAATTTATAAACATAGTACCTTTTTCAAAATAGGTACACAGTCAATATCAAGTTTATGTTTTCTACAAGTAAATTTCAGATGGCATTACTACTCTGTGTCCAGAAAAATTAATATGTAGGCTCATTTGGGTAACAAAGTGGAAAACACAGTTCTCACAGAAATAAACCAAACTTGTTTAGTTTCTATATTTAAATAAAATAAAAAGATACAGTCCTCACCTTACAAACTCTCCCAACTCTGGAAAGGATTGTCTTGTCAGATGTGCCACTATCTTGTGATATTTCTCGAAAAAAGAAGTAGATTTTATCATCATCTGGGTTGTAGGTATCTGGGATAGGAAAAGTTCCAATGAATTTTGCTCCTAGAAATTAAAAAAAAAAAAAGAGGGGGGTTAAAAATCTGAAGAAAAGCCTTAGAGCTTGCTTTTAAATCTCTGCATTTATGTTGCATCTTCCAGTGAAATGAAACTATCATTACATAGATACGTAGTAGCAAGTTTCTTACTAACTCCAAGTGAAAACCGCCATGAAGTCTGAAGTATTTACTCTTAGGCTGATGTTTTTGTGTATATATATATATATATATGCTTTCAAAAGTATGCAGCACTGGTTATCATTCTCTGTCTGAAAATAGAGTAACTCTCAGTACAAAGTATAGCCTACATGAATCTACCTTACTGCTCTTGCCACCAAAATGAAGCTAAGTAGATTTTCTGAAATCACCTGGTAGAATTTGAATTAATTACTCATTGCAGAAGTTATGAATACAGAAACACACTACTGTTTACTAGAGAGAGCTTGCAAAGGAATGTTTCCTATGTATCTCTGATACAGCAATCTGACTACATCTACCAAATCTGACACAGTGCCACGCTGGGGTTCCCCAGTTAGCAGAGCAACTCCAAAACTGGCTGGCCAGTCTTACGGACACAGTTCCCTGTGCTTGAAAACAAACTGGCTATATCAGTGTAACAGTTTGTTTGGGTTATTTAAATCTGCTTTTGCAAGAAATGCCTTGACTTGCCATGCTGGGCCATTATATTATTCCTGGTCTCTTCCAAGGCAAGCTTGGGTATCTGCCTGCATCTTTCAGGCATGCTTACTGGGCCAAGATATTCTTCACTGTCTTCCCAAGCTCCCTCATCCATGGTCTCTAATCCTGCTCTACCTGCTCACTAGTTGAGGGCTTTTGTTTCCAGTGTTGGGATTTTTTGGTTTTTTGCCTTTAAATTTTGCACTAAAATCAGAAATTGAAGCAATCCAAGGGTCCCTGATTGGAGAAGAGCAGGCAACAACACTGCCTTGCACAAGTGAACCAGCTACTTGGGCAGTGATTTTTGAGACATTCCCCAGTGTGCTACAATAGATGAGCTCTTCTGAGGGCACTTGGATCAATGATGTTTTTCTTTAAACAGAAGTGGCTATACAAATATAGTGCAAAGAGACCCTTGACTCTAAAATACATTCTTTCAGCAATAAAATACACAGTCTTTGTCCCCCATTATCAGGTAGGCTGCAGTAGAAAGCAATAAGGAGGGTGGTGTAAGAATGCAGAGCAAACAGAGCACACTGTTTATATGGGGGAATACTATTATCAGCTTTCAATGTATCTTCATGCCTTTGTCCTTTTCATAATGATTGTTACTTTATATTAGCCTTGAGGAATTTTCACCATGAACTCTACAGTATACAAAGAAGAAAAATAGAGTGCTTGATTCAAAAGTTTGCAGTCTGAGACAAAGGGCCTGAGACAAAATGGGATGTGTTTAAGTGCTCAGTGTGCACCTTTGTGACAGAAGACGAAATTTATGGGTGAAAACAGCCAGTGCTGCTTCCATTTTAAACCTTTTGACACTAGAGAATGGTGTCAGCAGAAAAAATGAAATGATGCAGTCATCAAGATCTATAAATTTAAGTCAGGATTTCAAAATGATCTTGAGGAAAATATTCAATTACCCCTCAGGGCCTGTAAGGCTACTTTGAAGATTAGATCTCTAAGCATGAATAAATACATAAATATGCTTCCAGTATTGTTTCTTACACATGTGGTTAGTTAAATAGCCATTTAAGAAGAAACCTGTGAAATACTTCTATACCACGTTTTTGAAATTCACATCCTTTTTTTTTTTAATCCACATTCACCAAACAAAACACTGAATATATGGGGGTATTAAGATTAAACTTCAGTGCTTTACTTGGCAAGCCAAATGCAAAAATAAATGTCTCAATACCAATTCCTGGAACAGATTTAGAAGAATCTCTAACAAATTAAAGGAACACTAATATTTAACAGTTTTAAATCACAGCTGAAAACACTGTAGTTGAAAGTTAAATCCAAACAAAAATACATTGTAAAAGATACAAAGTGAAAACAATTAAATGGAAGAGATTATGATCTGAAAAGCACCTTATGTTCTGCAAGTGAGATCTTGGTCTCATCTTTTCTAACCCATCTATCCAACATACAGAAGAACATTGCAACTAACTGTGAATTAGGCTTTTGGATTCTTTGCATGGGAGAAAAAACTAATGATGATGATTTTAAACCACCGTTTGTTTTCTCATAGACAGGGCTATCCCCCCCACTATTTGCTTCAGCAGAAGATTTTCCCACATATTAAGTTCACAGCTAGATTGTATGTAACCAAAGTGAGGATTAAGGGCATCATGAGCTCTGGCAATAGACGGTACAGGTGTTGCTTGTGCTTTTTTCAACATGCTCATGTGGCCTGGTGAGAAAAGCTGATACAGCTGGTCCTTCACTGCGGGGTTTGTGTTGGTCACCTGCTGGTCATCACCTCCTTCTGAAACCAGCAGTTATTTTAGGCAGTGCATCCTACGCAGAAGTTAAGACTCAGAAAAAGGCGACAACAAAGGAGTGGTTGTCCCAGTACATGAAGAAATGAAAAAGCAACCTGAAGCAGTGGGAGGCAGCATCTCTGTGTAGTTGGACTGCCAGAAATATGTGGCATGACAGAATGCAAAGGACAGTGCTTACCTTATTTACCATAACCACCTAGAAGTCAAGCTCCTAAGCCATTCTCAGCCAGGTTTTCTCTCAGGGAGGGAAAAAGTGGCAATGAATAATCCTATTTTAAGACAGATTCCTACAATAGGTGGGGTGTGTCACCCTCTGGAAGTGCCACCTCTCTCAGTAAATTACAGAGGCAAGCAAAAGGACTGAGCTCAGACAGGATGCTAGCTTTTGCCTTTTAGAGCTAAGGGAGCTGAATCCCATCCAAAGCTCGCAGGATATAAAGAACTCATTGCCTGCAAGACTTTGCCCTGGAAAAGACAGCTAAATTGCTATAAAAAAAGTGAAAAGGGAAAAAAAAAAAGAGTTGAATGAAATTCAAGGAAGCCCTCGCTCCAGCTATGGCCTTCTCTTCCTCAGAGGGAGGGAGGAATGTGCAGCTGTTCAGTGGATGCCTGTGTGCAGGGCTGGTGGGATGCTCTCCCCTGCCCACGGGGCTGGCACGGGGCAGACTCGGTTCCAGTAGGCGGCTTTGCCATCCGGAGAGGGGCCACCAGCTCCATGTGCCCCATCCCCAGGCGAGGCAGCTCCGGTGAGCAGCTGTGGGAACGCCTGATTCCCCAGCCCTGCTCCCCTCTGCTCCAGTGCCACCCTTGCGGGAGTATGAGCACGTGTGAGCCTGAGTCATGGGAAAGATTAGCTGCCTTCCTCCTTTTCCCCTTTGTGGAGCTGCTATTCAGTCATTCAGATTAGGACATGTCTTAATTAGTCAAGATAGAGATGCCCTGCAAGGAACTGGAAGGTATCCCACACATTTTTCCCTCATGCTTTGTCTTTACCTCCCTTCCCTCAGGGAAGGATAATTCTGTTTCCAGAAACAGAATAAGACTGAACTTTAAAAATACTGAGGTGCATTACAGCAAAACTTCCTTGGCCTTCTGGAAGAAAACAAGCTGTACATTTTACGCTTATCCTAAGTAAAACATGAGTCATACATGGTAATAATTTATTTTCAACTGTATAAATATTCAAGCATGTACAACTTTTCCTGGAGGTCTAACACATGCTTGGTAAATGGATGGTAGATTTAGGGAAGAGGGGATTTAGATGAGATGGGAGTTTTAAACCTGAAATCAAGTAAATATTTTCTTTATACCAATATTGGCTGAAAGCACAAAAGTATGTAATTGGTAACATTACATAATAAACTAGAAATATATTGGCCACCCTATGGCTTATTGCAGAAATGATGCTGTCATTTGAAGTTGCACTTAAAATTTTCTCCAGCCTTAAAAGCATTGTGTCAAAATATTAAAAGCACCTAGTTTATGTCTATACCTCTTAGTATAACACTGAATGGATTGTGTTTGTGAAGTCTTAGACTGAATTGTGGCTGTAGGGTTTTATATGGCTGGAAACGAGGTAAACCTGAAGAATATATGGGGTCTTCAGTGTTTATACAGTGTGAGGCAATTTTCACCTCACAGTCTAGCACACTAAAGCTGTTTTTCAGACCCAGACATATTAATATACTGTTCTCCTTAGAAAACTTTCACAAATACAGATGCTCTAAGTGAAAACAGAATAACTCATGAATCAATCTAAAAGAGTGAGGAAAGGCAGACACCTCCCACCCAGTCTCCAAACTAAAACATCTAAACATTTCTCAAACTTACAGTTTATTCTGTTTGCTTGTACTCTTCCCTTGCCTCAAACTGCTCATGAAGAAACAATAACAAGAGAAAGAAATGTTTGGAACTGGATTTTTAAGCTACAAGTTCTTTTGGACTAGGAACTGAACCCTGTAATACTCATCAAGGTGTATCTATACTAATGGTAACACCAGATGCTCCTTAGGGCCAAACCACAGTAAATCTCTCTTTTTAGCTTATTATTGCATCCCTTAGGAAAGCAGCTACCCAGCCACCTTTCCATGCTGAGCATCTGCAGGCCACCAGTGATAAAACTGGATATGCACTTGCATGGGTAATTAGATTTAAAGAACTGACTGCTGGAAGGACCCATCCTGGTCCATATCACAGTCCAATTCTGGTCTGCAGGGCACAAGGGGTGTGTGGAAATGAGAGAGAGGAGACAGGAGGATGGTACAAGAAAGATTTTGAGCACAGGAAATGGAAGTGGGATAGGTCAGCAGAGTCAGATGGGACATTCTTCTGTCGCCTATTTGGAAAGGTAAAAATTACTTTTAAGTGGCTTTTCCTTTTCCTCCTCATCTCATAGCAGAAATCCTGGGGTTATGGCATTATATCTAACTAGAAATTTAAGGCAATAGTACAGAAGAAGAGAAGGTGTAGGGAAAATGTATTAGGAAAAAAAGAACATTTCCTCTTGTTGAAGTCTCAAAGAGTTAAGAGGCAAAATTATCCTTTTTGGAAGTTGTCTGCTGGGAAGACAACTTAACCCTGCGGTCAGCAGGCCCTGGCTTTACACTGCACCCATAATAGTTACACAGGCATCCTGAGCCAGGGCCAGTGTTGCCACATCTTTAAAGACAGTTGACAGCTAAAAGGGGGATGCTTTAATTGAGCAGGGTTAGCTTATGAGTGAAGTTTTCCATGTTACTCTGTGTGTGGTTTGAGACTGGCTGGGTGCAAAGGCAGCCAGTTTTTTAGAGGGTTTACTAGCTCACAATGTTTTTAAACGGGCAAGAAAAAGCAGTGTTTTGCTTGGGAAGCTATTTTAGTGTGCCCTTAGTGGTTTTAAAATGATCCTCACAGCAACAAAGGGTATTTTTCCCTTAAAAAAAGGAAAAGAAAAGAAAAAAACACCTCCTACCAAAAAATGTGGAATTTCTAGTCTGTCGTTTCAACATGCTACATGGAACAGCTTTTAACAAATGATTGGAAAAAAAACAGTTAAAAAAAATTATTCCAACAAGACAGGATATAGAAGCACTTAAGTCATGGTATTATTGCAATTGTAGGATTATACACCAATATACAGATCAAAGACGGAAACTATGATTAGGTCTTATGCTCCTACTCTTCCCTTAATTAGCATTTTCACCTCTGTGACTTTTCTCAAGTGTATTTTTGTTCCACTGAGCTTTTTAAAAAAAGCCTACATAATCGAAAGACTCCATGATACAATATCTATATTTATAGTTACTGGACATATATTTATATAAGGACGGAGCTATTAACTTCAGAGAGGCAGGGACAATGCAAATGACAACAGCATATGTTTGGGATCTTACCAGTAAGCCAGTAATGTTCAGAAATGTCAGTTCTGATGTAATGGTGGTCATGAGAAGGGCCCAGAGAACGTGTCAGAGCAGTGTCTTTGCCAAGGAAATCAGAAGCTGTTCCAGCATAAAGATACTCATCTGCAAATGAAAAAGAAATAGGTTTCCTACAGCTGTGGCACAAAAACATTAAAACTATTTACATTTTGTTGGGTGAACAACACCTGTGTTTAATTGGTCTATGAACTAATTTAATGCTTTAAAACATTATTGGGTCCCATTTTAACGGGTTTTTTGGTTCTGTGAATTTAGCTACACTTAAATCAGAGTGGTATTTGTAATTATATGTCTGAGAAATAGCATAGTCAAAGACTAATTTTCAGATCTTTCAGGCACTCAGAAAAGTAAATTTTCCAGGCTTTAACGGGTACTGGGCTCTTAAGGGTATAAAGGTCTATTTAATCTGAACACCCTGTCCCATGTACCTGGGAGCCACGGTGAGGACATGGCCATCTATCAACTCCAGATATCTCTTGTGCCCCACAACTGCCACAGCCCCAATGGCTTTGCTGCTCCTGAGCTAGAAAAATGGGATGGATGCTTCCCCACCGGAATGTTGCAGCTTGGCCCACTCCTGGTGCAAGGATCTCCATCCAACACTTAATTCACGAAGTGGAATTCAGGCACAAATGCAGGGAATTTGTGTTCATGTCAGGAATATGGCTACAGACACAAATCATCATCATTTTAACACTGAGTGGTCTCAGTGGTCTACTAAAATAACTGACACATCTTGCTTGAATAAAGCAGACAAAATTTGCCTCACAAGGACACTACATCTGTAACAGTGCAACTGCAGTCACTATTTGCTCTTCTGCCACTTTTGTGGGCAATGAAAACGCAAAGAAATGCACAATCTTTTCTGTTTCCCTTCAGATCTCAGTACTTTTCAAAAAAAAGCAAAGAAACAGTATCATTGTGAACTTTTTTTTTTACAACAGAGTGCATTTTAAAACACTCCGTTTTTTCTGTAAAATAACCAGATAGCTTTATTGGTTGCAAGAGGGGCTTTTTTGTTTCATGACTTGCAGAAATAAATCCCTAGGGTTCATAAAAACAAAAAAGTTCATGTTCGTAAATGATAATCTTATAAAAAGCTACATGATACATAAAAATCCCCTCCCAAAAGTTCCTTCTCCACGTTTTCTGATACTCCTGGGTTGAAACATTTCACAAGATCTTATAGAGAGAAGCCTTTGTTGAGAGTGAATGCTGAATAAATACCATTCAACACTGATGTTTGTGCTTTCATTTGCGAAAGATGTAAATGCACTTAAAAAGTAAGATCAAGGAGGAAAAAAAATCAACAAACCAACCCACAACCCATGATCCACAAGCACTTTATTTGTCCAAAAAAGATCTATCATCTTTCTTTTTACCTCATTATTATTGTTACTTCTGTATTATTTCCATGACAGTTGTGGAAAGCACATCTTTCAGACAGCATGTTGCCTTTGTAAAGAAACAATAGTGCATTCTGAAAGGTATTTGTCATAATGAGGAATGGGCAGGGTAATTGGTGTTTGCTAACTGACAGACACTCGGTGATCGATACATCTGAAGGGCCAACAGAAATTCTCCATCCTTGCTTAGGCTCTGCTGACAAGGCATTTTCAGCACTTCTCTCAGTGTTTGGTATCTCTCATTCCAAGTTCCTTCTACGTCCTGAACAGTTTTGGTGAGTGGTAATTTGTAATAGAGGATGGATGATCAGCAGGTGATTCTTCAGTCAAAAGGACTAGTTTTTCCAATTTATCTGTGGGATTTACTTGAAGTGATATGTCGTGTAGTACTCAGATTACCTATTTCTACAAAGAATGAAAATTACTCAGTTGCATTAACTTACATATATGAGTGAAAATACAGTTAGATATTACTTAGCTCATAAATGTATAACTGAACAAAAAGTGTTCTCTGAAGGATACAAGTAATCTTTACTGCCATTTGGCAGTAGACAGAGAGAAGGGACACACCAAGGTTACTCTGCTCATCACTGGCAGAGATGGGAAATGATCTCACCTGAGCTCCAGGGCAGCATCTTATGCATGAACTGTACTGCTCTCCTCGTTCATTTGGGAATAAGGTAAGCATCCAAAGATAGAGCAGAAACACATTCTCTGGTCAGGCCTGTAACTCTTTACAGTACTCCTTGTACATTATTGTGAAGCACTTGACACCAGGCACAATCAAAAAAGGGATACTAGAATACCCTGACCATTAATTTTATCTAGATCAAAAAATTGTTACATAGCGAAGTTCATGTCTTAGGTAGCTAAAGGACAGCAGCTTCTTCATTTCACAAGATTTAATAGAACAGTCAAAGCACTAGAATGCTACTGAAATTAGGAAATGCTGTAATAAATCACAGAGTGCTACTGCTTGCATTAAAAAAAAAAGTAAAAAAAAAGTTAAAGTTTCTGGATTCCCATTTTAAAAATAGACTTCACAGTCATTAAAGAGTACTAGGGGTCTCTGAGAAGAATAAGCACAGGCTTTAATCTATTGTTTTTAATAAAGGAAGTCCTGCCCCATCTGTAGGGTCAGAATCACAAATCATCTATCTTATTATCTGAGAATAAAGACTGAACATTAGTCATATTCTTTTTATAACACAGAGTGACCAATACTTCAAAGCATTGTCACCACTGCTCTTTGGCTGTAAATGAAAACGTCATGGTGCTTCACTCTTATCTTGTATTCATATGCTTGACAGACAAGTTAAATGAAAATTGTCCAAAGCTATGAACCAAACCATGACAAAAGTAGCTCTTAGAGTGATTTGAAATCCGGAGGTCAAGCTGACATTCCTCGGCCCCAAATGTCAGACCACACAGTGCTGCGATGCACGCAGCAGGCAGAGTGCACTATCTTGTTCCTCGGCTCCCAGCTTCAGAAGTGGCTACTCGAGTAAATAGAAACCTCAGAAACGTATTTATGGAAATAGTGCATGTCAGCAGACTTCAAAGGGCAGAACATATTGATAATTGCAGAAAGAGGCCCAAAAGGGCTTCAAACACTCTCTGTCCATGCGGGTTTTTTTGTTGTCCTCTTAAAGGAGCAATGACTGGGTGAAGATGAAACTGCCTCCCTGCCCAGCTGACAGAGGCTTTACAGCCGTTCTAATGCCTCTGTTTGCACTACTGCCCTTCCAGCTCTGTGCTGTCTGCAGCCTGAAGGCTTCCCCAGCTCAGAGAGCACGGACCAGCACTGGAAACACGACCAGTGCCAGAGGAGCTCCAGCGGTGACATGTGCTGAGTCCCCGGGCTCACATCCTGAGCCATCACAGGTCCGAGGGAAGCACCCGGCTCCGGTGGCTCCTTACCTGCCATCACTGAAGCGAACGGCTGCTGCGGATCGAACGGGCATTTCAACCTGCCAGACTCCAGGTTCTGGGTATCCAAACGGAATACCATTTCCTGAGAATAAACACAAATTCATTATCCTGGTGTGGCTACAGAGAAAAACTCACTTAGACAGCCTGTTCTGCTAATGTACAAAGTAAAGATGTGTTAGATCGTGCAGCTGTCATCTCAGCATTGATGTTTACAGTCTGTGTCTGTTTTACATCTGTATATTTTCATTCAGTGTTTTACTGTATCCTGGTCACTCTATAGTGAAACACAAATCTTAAAAAAATACAATTATTTTCAGAAAAAAGGAGATGCATTGTTCATCATTTCTACTCCAATTAAAAGCTGGATTGTACTTAAAAGGCACTGGCTTCTATTTCGGAAAGTGCTGATAGACTGTGTTGCAACAGGAGACCCTGAAGGGATTCTGGCTGACTCAGAAATTTCTCCAGGGACTGCTGAATAATGTTCACAGCAGACACAGTTCAGACTCTTTTAAAATGAAAGAGCATATGCTCTCTCTTATTATTTTTAACAAGGCTAATGATACAAGAGATATCAGAATAGATTTTTCCTTGTGGTTTCCAAATACCATGTGATTAATTCCTGGGCCACAGAACAAGGGCATAGAGGAAGATAAAGAAAATAAATTATTTAAAAATTATTGCCTATGTTTTCAGTGGGTAAGCAACAAGTCAATTCCTGTAAGCATCCATTTGAAGCTTTATTATAGTTTTGAATTGCCAACAAGGGCTCTTTTACTTGCCCCTTTCAGTGGCTTCCTGAAAGCACACTTAAGCTGAAATCCATTGTGAGTCCTGCTGAAGGCAAATTGATAGCTCAGAGGAGTAAAGTGAACTCTCTGCAGGTATAGAGACTTGATCTTCAGAATTGTCCTGCCATTATGAGAAGGGAGATTGCCTAGAGAATTGCTTTTAACATATTTTCATTTAACATGCTTTTCTATCTACTGTGATATTTAAAATCCCTCTAGTACTCAGAAATCCATTCAATGTGGATTTAATGTCTATTGTAGAGAAAAAACTTTAGAAGCTAGTTTAAAAAAAAATCAAAACACCTCCATGGTTTAAACGCTTAAAAATAGGTAAAGTGATTTTAATTATTTGTTTCCATACCTCTGACTTGCAAGAGGCCTGGAGAGTACAAATGACAAGCAAGTATGTCCAAAGATGGCCACATAGGATTAGACTTCACAACACATTAATTCAATTCATCCTTAATGCACATCAGATTATAAATGACCAAACCTTTCTATGTTATTGAGGTGCCTCCTAAACTCTCTAGGCTCAGAAGACAAAAGCCCAGGATATTGAATAATTAAGCTCCTTAAGAGAAAAGAAAAATCAATTCCAATCTATGAACATAAATTCAATTTCCTCCAGCCGTCCTAGCTCATACAAAGCAGAATTTAACCAGCAAAAAACTCGTTACCTTCCCAAACCTGTGGAATATCAAGCAAACCAAATTCTCATGCTCCTACAGTGAGCAGAGCAAGGACAGAACTAAACTAATTTTTTTTTTCCTTACAATGCTACACTGGTGTCCAATTGTCCTTAGTTCTAGGATATGCAACCCTGAGTTGCTCAGGGAACCCTTGCTTTATCACATGTGAAGAGGCTGTCTGCAAGCCCAGCAATACTCAGGGGACCAAGGGAGTTATAGATCAACATCAAGTATTTCAGACTTCACCCAGACAAACTAATGGACACTACCAAGCATTCACACAGAATTAACCTCCTGCTTTCACTTCGGGCAAAGCTTTCAAAGAAAAGAGCATCCCTTAGAGAGCTGTGGCTAACAGCACCAACCAGGCCAAGCCTCTTCTTCACCAGCCAAGAGAAGTTTTGGCAGCGACTCGAGCAATAACAAGACAAGGACTTTAATCCCCTTTAATTGTGTGATTCTGTTGGGGATTTGTACTGCTTCAAAAGCAGTGTCTGCTGTGGTTTTGAGTCACCTGATCCACACTGTTTTCCCCTTTGTTTTCACAGCTCTGGCATTGGCCAGGAGAGCACTGTGCAGATCCACGAGCAGCTTTCAAAGGTCAGCAGAGCACTGCCTGGTTTCACAGCCTCCGAGAGGCTATCTCAGGGCCTGGCTCTCCCAAGCATCCCACAGCTTCCCAGAGAGGTTGCTAATTACCAGACATTCATTATCTGTTCTTATAACCCAGAGATTTAAATTAAAAAAAAAAAAATTAAAAAGGGGAGGGACGGAAGAATGAAAAAACACTAAGAGAATGGATCTGCATTAAAAGTGCTTTGACTTATCCTGTAGGACTCCTGGCTTCAGTTCCTACAAGGAGACATTTTCAACTGCCTGTCAAATTCACATCACTGTGCCTATCCTCAGCACCCTCCAGCCTTGTCACATTTATATGGAGAGGTGGTGGAAGGATGGCGGCTGAAGGGTGTTTGGGGCGCCAAGAAGGAAAGGGAAAATATGCCTGATGCCATTCAAGGCTGATAACTCAGTAGGAGGCTGTAGAAGAGCTTCTCTGTCAGAAGAGGCAGGAGCAGTGCTGAACACTGCCTAACCTACCACTGCAGCTGAGCAACCAGGAGGAATGTGGGAGAGGCAGGACTGGGAGACAGTGAGGGGATTAGGAAACATGATACCAGGATTCTTCTTCCATTTCCTTTCTAAGGTAATTGGTCCTGTCTAACTGAGACAGACCCCTTGTCTAGACTGGCTGCCGGACTGAACAGTCAGACCAAATCCGTAATTTCATAAGGTCTGGTGAAAACAACCTTCACAAATGAAGTAGTTGAAATGAAGTAGGGCAATGGTAGAGTGAATACGGAATCTTGCTAATGAGCCAGAGGTAAACCAGAGCCTTACTTATACTCTTGCTGAGAGCTGTTCTGTTCCATTCAGCTGTGTATTTGATCATTCAGCTACGAAACCAGCATGATACAAGGGATCTAAAATTTCAGTTGCTTCAACTGGAATATTTAAAGTAGCAAAGCAAAGAAGCCAACACATTATTTCATTGTAAGCCAAATTATACAGGATATACCAGACAATACCAGGAGCATTAATGGTTTATTAGGGAAAGAACACCACCAAGTAGATTTCTCATAGCTTCAGTTTTCTGTTGCATAGGCAGCCCCTCTGGGTAGGTTATCCAACCCACAGATTGTGGGGTACATAATTATGGGTCTCAGTCTGGGCAAGCTTAATCACTTTTTTTTCCATGAGGACCTTCCCTTGATTCCATGTATCAGTGACAGAACAAGGGGGAATGGCTTTTAATGAAATATGGTAGGTTCAGATAAGATAGCAGGAAGAAAATTGTTTCCTTTGAAGGTGGTGAGGCCCCAGCACAGATTTCCCAAAGAAGCTGTGGATGCCCCATCCCTGGAAGTGTTCAAGGCCAGGCTAGATGGGGCTTTGAGTAACCTGGTCTAGTGGAAGGCATCCCGGCCCATGGTAGGGAGGTTGAAACTAGGTAATTTTTAAGGGCCCTTTCAACTCAAACCATTCTATAATTCTATTATTCTGTTTCAGGTTATTACATTTATTAACTTTACACCTCATTTCCTATATTCTAGAATTTCACCAAGCCCTGAAGAAAAGAGAAAGCTATTTCTATAGCAGCATAGGAAGCCTGCACCACAGGCAAGCAGACGGACAGGTCACACACATCTCAACACTGTCTGAGAACAGTATCAGTGGGATAAATATAGCCAAGGTGTGATACATACAGGAGTTAAAAAGAGACTTGTGTACTAAGTGGCTGCTTGACACAACACTAAAATTCTTCTGTTGTGGGGGTTAGGTCTCAAACATTTACCACTTAGGATAGTGATTTCTTTGTCACCAGTAAATGAAGACCAGTCAGCTGCTAACTTCGGCTCGGGAATATGCCACTAGTGATGGAGGACACCCAAGACCTGCTTGGTGACCAGACTGCAACACACTGCAAAGTTCTGAGATGTTGTCCCTGGACTCAGGCTTAGAGAACCTTTTCAAAGTGTTTAATTACTCTCATGCACAAGGCATAGGAAACCCTCTGCGGTATATGTACATTAAAAGATAGAACAAGTTTCATCTTGAACTCTGAATGTATGTGCGTAAGGAAAGTATGTGCAGAAATGACTTACTAGAAAGGAAGACATCTGGATTAGATGTTCTCTTCACTTAGTTAATCACATGGAAGTGTCATTCTGAAGAACTTTGTGTATTAAGCCTGAGGAAAGTGCTTTGTTCAAAAGCGATATGCACATACCAAATGTGAGAACAAGAGTTCCCGTCTGACCCACAGAATCCACCACTTACCCTGTTATTTATGCAAGCTGCTGTCAGGTCATTTTTTACACACTCACATAGTATTTTCCAATCTATGATGAATGCTACACAAGATGAGGGCTATTCCTTGACATGTCAGACTAGTGAGAAAGTTAAATTACCTCTTTGTGAGTTCCAAGCTCAATGTATCCACAGAGAGGGTGAAACGCTCCTGTGCCACAGACATAAACATGGGTCCGGTTGTACGGCTGAAGAACTCGGATAAAATTGGCACATTCTGTCTGTTGGGAAAAGAAAGATAAAGGTTACTTTTCATGTTTATTCTTCTCTTTCACATTATACATATAATGTAAGTTACAGCCATATAAGCTTATATAAGTTACAGCCATAGCATTGGTGTATTTAAACTCAAAACTACTGTAGCAGAAACTGTTTACAAGTAGTTCAAACCTCTTAGGACTATAACTTGACAGTGGCTATCTACCAGGCAGTTCATCAATCAGACTTGCAAACCTAATTCTGCTGTATGCTTACAGCCACAAGAAGCTCTCTGCTCACAGCACGGTTTGGAGGGTATCTGTTCAGCCAGTGTTGTAGCAAACAACACCTGTCAACAATTGGGCAGAGGTCACAGAGCCACTGCGTTTGTCTGGCTACCAGTCTTCCTGCCTTTGCTCCCAGCTCAGGGTACTGCACGTGCTTTAATACCAAAGATCACATGATTAAAGCAACTGTGGTGGGCTGAAAGGCTTCAACACACTTCCAAGGGTGTGCTTTGTCTCTGCACCAACCACATCTTACTGGTGACTTTTATTTGGTCATTTCTGAGTCCAGTGGGACGTCCTGGCTCTAGCTGGGCTTGCTCCATGTTGTTGTTGGTAAGTAGCACAGGCATGCTTGCAAGGATGATACATGGGGCTGGGGGAAAAGCCTTGATTTAGCCTTCCCCAGAATGAAATTAATACAAAAACACATAACAGATACTTCAGAGGGAACACACAGGATTCGTTCATATGTTCAAGCCATCACCCTGCATCTAAGTGAGAGTCCGAAACAACTATTTCCCTCTCAGGACCCTCTCCTTTTTCTCTTAGTGTAGAAATAGATCAGCACAAATATTCCACATACACAAGTATCAGAATATTTCCAATGCTCAGCATTGTTTAGGTTCTGACTGCTGTAAAGCTAAGGGTAGTAACAAGTTAGAATAAAAAGCTAAACTCTTCAGGCAGAGAGCTGAGAGCATTTTGAGCTGGAATATACCTTGGTAACCGACATGCTGGAGATTTTTTTTGGAGAGAAAAGGAAGAAATTTTATTTTACAGCCAGGAAATGTTTACATTTATAGTGGGCTCTAGACACATGACGTAATCTGTGCTGCACAAAACATATAAAAGTTGTATTGTATACACGTATGTACCTTAAATATACTTCCTAAAGAAGATTTGTGGTTTCTGGCAAAAGCCATTGAGTCTGAGATTTTTTTTTAACCCCAACTGCAGCTGTCTGCAAATTAAGTTGATTTGTACACTGCTCTACTACTGTTTCTTTCATGAATTATAATGAAGTTACATTCAGGATATACCCAAGAAAAAAAGAAGCATTTTAATGTGAGAAAAGAGGATTCCAGGGAAATACTGCCTGGTATACATTTTTGAGGAAACTCCATTCATCTCTCAGCTGCATTTATTACATAAAAGAACAACATATCATGATTGATGCCTGCAATATTGAATTTTTTTAAGTATTAATATTTAAAAACCAATAGAAATGTAACTTTGTTTTTTAATTAAGAAGAAACACTTAGGACATTAGTTCAGAAGAAGTGTAACAAGAGCTTACTAAAGCATTTTTTGCATTTAATAAAAAATACACAGATATGCATAATCCTCAGCAATAATAAAAAACATACATCATACTTACATGGGCATCTTTCCCAGCTAATTTGCATAATTCTACCTTTTCTTTTGCTGCAGGCCAGTAAATCTGTAACAGTTAAAACAAGACAAAGATTATGAAGATTATACACTGTCCTGTGACTGTAGATTATTCCAGGAATAAACAGTTAAAAGAGATTTATGCATGTTGAAGGACCTTGCATGTAAATTGAAATGAACATGACTTCAAATACAAGATCCCATTACAAAAAGTTAAGAGGCTTTAAATCAACCCCGCTGATCCTTGTTTATTTCTTCATTGGCTACATGTACTTTTAAAAAGCATTCAGTTAATCTGGCCAGGGCACCTTGTCACCATTATGTGTTTCTCTCAAAGTTATGATGAGCCAAATCATCTGGAAACTAAACTGATTGCAAAGCCAGGCAAATTACATTTGTAAGAATTTGGTCCAGTGGACTTGGCATAACTGTTACAAAAAACCACTTACTCTTTCTGCCAATTTTCAAATGAAAATAATTAGGTTCAAAAAACCAAGGATAGCTTAAGGGAAATTTGTAGAACAAAAAGTACATTTGACAGGAATCAACAGTGCATGGTTTAAAAACATCACTCATCAACATTAACTGAGTTTACTGAGAAAATGACACAGAAGTTTAGAGAGGAACTGTGGACCTTAGATAATTGCCAGTATATATTGATACTGTTCGTCTTTCTTTTTTAATCTGCCCTGCAGAATTCTACAAAATAGGTTTTGATGTACATAAATCCAGATGACAAAATACTATCAGTTACTGTAATCCAAATTGTGTCAGTGAAGAAATGTCAATGAACAACAGTTCAGGTTCTGCCTCACTGATTTCAATTAAGCAGTCAAAACTGGATATGATTGAGTACATCTGATTCTATTAAATTTAAAATAGAAGCTAAATACAGATTCTTCTTGAATCCCCGTCGTGTTAAATACGGGTATTTTGTACTTCTAATTTTGACAAGAAAAAGCAATTGTTATTTCTCATGACTAGTAATAAAAACACAAAAAATCACACTACTTTTTAAGCAAATATTGATTAGTAAATTGCCTGAAGTCCCAGGCACCAGTCAGCAGGTCATTAGCAGTCACAAATGCTTTAGTCTCCAGTCATGCTTTACAAAATCTTAAATAGCAAATGTATAGGAATGAAGAATTATAATATGCATTACAAATAAAAACATCATCAAGGAAGGATGCACAACTCAATGGCACGCAAGAGGAGTTGACTGCTGTCATATTCCCCTTCACCCAGCTGTTGGCACCTTATAGGATGTGGCTTTACAAACACAGGCTCAGTCCCACATGGGTAAGGAAAGAAAAAAGCAAGTGGCCTCCCTCAAGTACCTTTATCACTTTCCAAAACCTACAGTCACTGTTTCTCTCAATCTGGAAACAGTCTGGATTTTACTTCTTTCTCTTTCCTTCCCAGTGAAAATGGATGTATTGGATTTCTGCAAGGAAATTAATTTCCTCTCAAGTGAACTCAGTTACCTTTCTGATAAAAACCTCTTAGCAGAGACAATGTAGTTTAAGTTACTTAAACCTTAACCCTCTGCAACAATATTTACATGGAGTCAGAGATAAGACAGTGTAACAGCATTGCAGCACTGGAGCACAAATTTCCTTTCCCAGAGCATTTTCTCATAAAGATCTGATCAAAGCACCCAGGTTTGAAAATGCAATCAGCCATCTCAGGGGTGTGTGGATGGCACAGAGCACAGTGCCAGGAAGCACACAGGAAAGTACTGGAAACATCATGAAGGGCTGAAGGTAGGTCCAGTCTGGTCTCCACTGCAACACAGATAAGTTTAAGAAGAAAAGCTGATGAAAAGCTACCAGTGAAGAAAAGCTGATGAAAAGGAACAGATAGAGGAATGTAAGATCATGGATCTCCAAATACATTTGGCCATGGAGATCTGTCTAAGCTGAGATCTGATCCTCAGTTTTCTTGTACATAAACTTTATGCCCAAGATCTCTGAATCAGTTACAGGAAAGCCTCGAGGTCTTCAAGGGGTTTGGGAGATTTTTGGCCAAAGTTTAGTTATCCAATGAGGTAGACAAGATGTGCCTTTGTAGGCTTTTGAAAATGCCCAGCTGTCCTTGCCAACTACACAGACGAACTGGAGGAGTTAAAAACAGAGACATCTGCTTCAAGGCTTCAGAAGTGTTAATGGACTTGACTTACCCTCAATTCTTCTACAGATTCCTTCATGGGAATCAGTGTTTGTCCTACAAGGCTGAAATACACACATCCCCCCTTCTATGATAATTGACCACAGACAATTATTATTAAAAAAATCAATTGTTTTACTCTCTAGTTACTCAACAGCCTCAGTATTTAGCATTACATAAGGCCACATTAGACAATGAAAAGTGAAGCTAAGTGATCTAACTTGAAAATCAATTTGCAATTATATATAGGGGAGTAAAAGTGATATTTATTAGCTTACCATATGAGAAATGAGAGATTCCCAGAAACTGTCAGTTCTAAATTGTAATAGATCAAGAAAATTGCATAATTTGATGAGTTGCATCATGAAAATTGCATAAAATAATGAGTTGATGTGCTGAGAAAAAAAGCATGAACTTCATTTTTTTATTACAGGACATGCTGTGTAACAGTGCCACAAGTCTGGTTCCCTCAAACACTGGCACAAGCAACACTATACATGTGTACTGACTTTTCTGTAGGGGGTGAAATTAAATTTTACCATTATATTTTATTCCAATGTGTTACTTAGTTTCACAATATGCCAAAAAAGTAAGACTGGAGGCTCCTGTAGTTTCTTTCAGATTTAAAATCATTGAGCTTGTAAATGGTTTGAAGCTTTGAAGTTGGTCATTTTTTTCTTTTTTTTTTTTCTATTTATATGTTTTATTCACAATGGTAACATCTTATTAACAAATTCTCTTTTATTCCCAAATTTCTCAATAAGTAAAAACCTCAAGGAATGGAAAAAAAAACCCAGATAGCCAGGCCCTATATACTAAAGGTGACAATGACATTGACTTGTAAAGTTATAATCATTTTGTGTTACCATCAGTACAAATTATATATTTAAAATACTTTATAGTTGTATGTATCTGAAATGTCTGGAGAAATCTTAGAATAGCTAAGTGGAGTTACTGGATTTAAGGCAAGAATGCAACTAGTTGGAATATGTGAACTATATACTTAAATAGGATTCTTTTCTTTTCTTAATCTTCAGTTTATTTTCCTTTTAAAATAACCATATCAAAATTCCAAAAGTCAGCTACTGTCATGATTTCCAGATTTTATCTTCTACTGCCCAATTAAAAGAAAAAAAACAATCTTACCATTACTTTTAAATCATTCTTCAAATATTTTCTTAAATTTAGGAATGGGAAAGAAATTAAATTCTCCTAATAAATGAAAGTTAATAAGCTCTTTTCTATCAGAGAGAAAGGAAACCTCCCAGGAGTACAAAATTAAGCAGTACATAAGTGTAGGACAAATAAGGTATCACTTCAAAGGGTAGCTGGAAATTGATTTCTGATTAAAACAAAACATTTAAAACCACAAAGGTCTTTTCCAGATCAGGAGCAGTAAATTTCTAAAAGTAACATTTTCCCTTCCTCTAAATATGCATTTTTACTATAAGAAAGGAATGAAAAAGGAAGTAACTTTTTAAAATACATTATTTATATATAAATAAATTGATATGTGGATGCTATATATATATATGTATATATATATATATAAATAATATCTGGATCCAACATTAAGAGCCAAATTTCAGCTGCCATCTGTCATGAATTAATGATACTGGTATTTTACTCATTTTTATGTATGCATCTTTCTCTATCAGATTTTGTTCCTAGCCTAATGCTTACGATTATAAATCTTTAGGAGAAGGGGTGCTCAAAAATAAAACAGTGAAATCTGATTACAAAAAAAATGTGTGAAAGTACAGCTTTTTCAAGAATCACTTCGAATTAGGCTACTAAATCTAGGATGGTGCAGGACTTTATAAAATGAGTGGAAAATGCTATATATTGTCACAATACAGAAGAGGAAGATCACAAGCTATCTAAACAATTTAAAAGCCCACTGGTCTTTTTTCATCTGTTTCTAAGGTTTCAAAACAAGTTTTTAGTTAGGGAAGAAATAAGACAAGTTTCCAATGAAAATGGAGTGTGGTAGAGAAGACAATATAATTTGGTAAACAGCCATTATCCCGCTCAGTATTGTACTTTTCTTTAATAACCTAGCTGAATTACATTAAGGTGGTAGAGCTGCTCTTCGTCAGGGCTCCATTTAAGTATTCACTACATTGTCACATGGAAACTGATTAGCTCAGCTGCCAAAAACAGGCATTAGTACAAGAAAAAAAAATGGTCTGATAAGTAAAGAACTTGAGGTACAAAGTTACTCATGAGGTTCCTCAAGAAAAAATGTCGGAGCTCATCCTATTTCATGCACCCGTCAGTAGCTTTGGTAAAATCCCAGAACTCTCCAACAACCCCTGCAGATGACACGAAGTTGGGAAGCATCACTAAAACAAAAGAAGTTAAATTATGCAGGAATAATCAATCAAAGGGCTCTGAAGACCAGAATTATAAACAGCCAGAGGAAATGGGTATAAACTGCTAATAAATAAATATAAATAATAGATTGTAGATTTTAACAAAAATCCAATCTGAAACATCGGAGTAGTAACAAGGATCTGTTCCACAGCAACAACATTCCTAAAGAAGTTGCATGAAGTATCCCAAAAGGCCACTTACAACAGCTTTGGACTGGGTTATGAGAGGAATAACTGCTCCATGAGGTAGCTGATGCTGATAGCAGGGAGTGAGACCAATTGACCAACGTGACTCCTTCCAGTTTCACGTCCCCAAGATAGCCACGCTCACGCCAGCAGCAAGCACTTGAGTGTGCCATTGAGGCTGTCGGCTTTCAGCAGCCCTGGGGCTTTCACTGGAGCCTCTCCCATGCCTGATGCTTCAGCACTTCTCTATCAGTGCAGCCTCTGGAACAGGACACCCCAAAGTGCTTTACTAGTGGTGCATGGAGCACCAGCAGGGCGTGTCCCTACCAGCAGTGAAGGACATCAGCTAATCAGCATGTCTCAAAACACTCACACACTGAATTTGAGGCCTATGAAGAAAGGGATTGCTCCCTTCCTATTTAAAAGGAGTAAGAGGTGCTAGAAGTACTAAGATGAAAATACATTGATTTTAAACAGCTGCTTGATGCAGCAAGAGAAAGCCAGCTTTCTTCCCTTGTTTTATTCTGAGGACTAGATATTCATCATATTGATGCTTGAGGGAAGGTATGCAATAAAATTACAGCTTTCTGGGCATCAAAATGTCTTATTAAGGCTTTGTGAAGCATGTACACTGTAATTCAGAAGCTTAGGCTCATCACTGGTATGGGTAAATTCCCCATACGACAGTCCCAACTGCAGTTCCCAAAGCCAGATTGAGTTGTAAACCGTTTGTCACACTGGGATATGCAATATATTCCCCCTTACAAACTCTTCTCCATGAAAAACTACCCCCCTGTGTGAAAAAAAAAGGATTCATGACTCAGCTCAATGGGACCATAAAACGAGTACAGTAAAGAGGGCAACATGATCCAAACAGACTGAAGTAAACCAGGAGACAGTCTAATCCTGGCTTTGTTATTGTCTTACTATATGTGACAGTCAGGTCTCAATTTTCCCAGCAGTAAAATGACAATAATGTGACTTCCTTTTTTTAATTTTTTTTTCTTGATTTTCTGAAGAACTTTGTAATTCATAGCTCAAAAATTAAAAACAAAGAAAACCAGTAAGAGCAAGGAGCACTGAGCAAACACACGACAGTGATCCAATAAGAATGTCACCCTGATGCATAAGACAGTATCATGAATGTCATGCCCCAATGCCATAAGAGTGGGTGTTCATGGACTGCATCTTGAGAACTAGGACATTTGTCACTGCTGTATACTGACCCCAGGTCACTTCACTAAAAATTACTGCAAGCCCTAAAAATTTACTGAATTTCCCAGAAAACACTGGAAAGAATTTAATGCATTCTCAGTATCATTTTGTGGAAAACAGAGAGTGTTACAATTACCACAGAATCACAGAATATTCTGAGTTGGAAGGGACCCACAAGGATCATTGAGTCCAACTCTTAAATGAATGGCCTGTACAGGGACTGAACCCATGACCTTGACATTATTAGCACCATGCTCTAAACAACTGCGCTAATTAAGGAGAAAATGATCTGATTTTAGCGCACCATATTGGTATACCAGTTGTTCTCTAAATACCTCACATCTGCTGCATCAATGTGTGCAGTATGGAAGTCCACAGCTTGGGGAACTGGACAGATTTTTCTCATATACAAATCCCAACAGGAAGGTTACCCCGAGTAGGTCTTGTAACCGACTCCCACTGTAATAGCTGTACTCTGGAATTCAGTATTTTAAAGTCATCAGCAAACAAAGGAAGCTGATACATTTGAATTCCTCATTTGAATTTCTCCCTGTATTTGAAAACTAACCAGGCTGTCTTTAGAGATTTTCATCTAGCTTTCTTTACAGCAGTTTCATCAAGGTTCAGCTAACTCTCAGAAATACTTAAGAGATTGTTAAAAGCCAAGAATTTATCCTTAAATCTTGTTTATATCTTGCCACAGACCTTCACCTGTGGTATCATTATGTGTACCTGCAATACACATCTAGGAAATTAACTGACCAGAAATTCCACCTCCAATTATTTCATAGTAACAGAAAATTGGATCTCTGAAAGATATAATCTGATATAACAGGAAGGGGGAAAGAGAGAATATGAGGCTTGTTCCAAAGTGATTTACAACACAGCAGGAATGCCAGTGTCAGAGTATGGCATTCTTTATTTTCATGATGCCATTGAACTGAGTAAAATGCACTGGAAGTCAGAGGGAAATAAAAGTTGTGTATTTGGATGACGCCATTCACGAACTTTTGGTAGCTTAAATTTGGCAGGTGGCTGTTAGACTGAAACCTCATATTAGAACCAAATGGGATTTAATATTGCATCTGTCTGGGACAAAGCTACATCTCCACATGCCCCAGTACTCCTCTTAAACTGTGATCTCCAACGCAACTTAAGTAGCAGCCAATACTTCCAGCCTCAAGGGTTTTCTGAAAAGTGCATTTTCACGTGTATATGAGCACATGTGAAAGCTTAAAGAAAATAGACCAGATGCTGATTTCATTTACAATGGATTAAATCTTGAAAGGCTTCAGTGCTTCTACACTTCATTTTCCACAGCGTAACCACAGCAAACTTCTGACTACTGCCTCTTTCTCCTAAAAGGAAACTGTACACCAGGATTTTTAGGGTAAATGGCATTGCTCCTGACATGTTTATCACTTCAGACTAAAAACAAACCCTACCTTTGAAAACGCCAATGACCAATATGAGCAAATGTTTTCAGAGAGCAGGATACTGGCCATTCTTTATAGCTAAACACACGGGTAAAATAGAAAAATGACAGCGGATGTTTATGGAAACATAATTTACAGCAACAATGCAAAAGGAAATAACAGAGACACTCTCTTCCACCTAGGACTGTGGTAATGCTGGATTCATATTGCTTTCTTCACGTCTTGCTCCATCTGTTGTTTTGTGTCTGTAAACACTTTTCAAAAGCTTTCACTTTGTCTACACAGGTGCCTAAATTTAAGTCTGCCAAACAACTTTATAGAGTAAATAGCTCAGTGGTAAGACCCCTTCAAGGGCTAGTAAGCACAAAGATATCACCTCTGCCTCTGGAAGTCCCTAACCCAAAGTTTCACTGCCTTTATCCTAGATTATCTCAGTCCTCATGTCCCACTTTCGTAAGTTTAAATATCTCCAGTGGTTTCCACATGACTCTTTGGCCTTCAATTATGTTTCCTGGCAAACTTTTTCTTCTGACAGGTCAAGAAAGCTTCACTCTCAGGCTGTCTGCAGTTTTGCTGACAGGCAGGAGGCTAACTTCCTTTGAGTTATAGAATAAGCCACACATATTTTTTAGGAAGGACCAATCTTGGTATTACTGTGTTTCAAGGCTGCAATAAACACCTCAAACTCTGTACATATTCCTGAGGCTCAGGCCTGATGGCAAGAACCAAAGCCTCCCTTCAGTACTGGCTAAATTCCCACTGGGTTCATTCCTAATTGAGACCACGCTTATACAGACTGACAGAAAGTTTCTCAGAGCAATGAATGTAAAATTCTGCTCCTGTATCTTGAGGGTGCTATTTTACATAAATATGCATATGTATTTGCATATATGTTCCCCCTCCTGCAGAGGTGGGTGGGTCACACTGCAAACAGTGCATAATGATAACAGTGCTGAAATACAAGCTCACTTTAACTGTTGGAAAGCACAGCAGTTATAGAAAAAATTATGTGCAGCTATTTCATAAGCATTTACCCAGCAGATAAATACATATTTATGCATATGTATATTTTTCCCTGTGAAATACAGATAATAGTCAGTACAAAAGGGCTTTCAAGGATGTCACAAGACAGCTGCACATGCCAGAAAAATAGTAGCAACTACAAACTGAGGATGCTCCAAGCAATGATGATTTGTGACCCTGAGCCAGTGCACACTGGGACAGATGAAAACAACTTGTTCCAAAGCTGCTACTGGGGATCTGACATGTTTATCTATTTGGCCCACATGGGGCTGTGTCTTCTAGCACTGACAGCTCCTGCAGGTTGGCAGCTTTTCAAAAGCTTGTCAGGCCTTGATAGCATTCCTATTCCTGTGGAGCTGGGCGGGTCGCGCTGCAGATCACACCGTGATAATCGCGCTGACATGTAACCCCGCGCGCACTGTTAGCACAGCCACAGAAAGGGGCACCATTGCTTTGCAGCTATTTACCCACTGTTTACCCAGCTGACAACATTTTGTATTTCATATTTATTTAGCACAAGGAGTAAAATAGAAAAGGCTTTACGCAAACTCACGAGAAACTTCGATGTACTGACGTAATGTTTCCAGCAGGATCCCAGAGGTTGGGGTTCCTATAGAATTTCTTCGTCAGCTTTCCAGCCTCTCATGCTGTTAAAACATCTCTCTGTTTTACACTGCATTTCTGGTGGTAATGGCACAGAGGCCTTCAGCAGAACTACTTTCTTTTGCTGACCATCTTTATTTTACTCACAGGAAGAAATCACAATTTTTCCAGTTTGCAAATAGCTTGCAGAATTTGTCAGGGATGTGAGGATCTTTCAGAAAAAGACTATGGCACTTAATAATGCCATTCCTGCAATAGGAGCTAATGGCTTCTGTACGGGAAAACTTCAGAGAAAATACATCCCTGCTACAGAAAGATGATTATCCATTGCTATATTTTATATATTTATTGACTATAATCACTTTCACTTTCTGCATTCGTCTGTCATTCTGGAGGACTTGCTTATTACACTGTGGTACTTACTGTTGTTTTATAATGAGGTTTACAAGCATTGGAAACCGGACAGATTTTTTTTCAAGCTGCCAGCTAAGGAAGTTTTCAACCTATTACACAATAAATTGAATAAAAACTACAATGATTTAAGAAATTGTGACTCTAGCAGAACTACTGATTTATTTCATCAGGAAAAATACAGCAGGAAATAAAGCTATAACTTAATATATATAAGTCAAATTAACTAATTTAGGTAAATTAATAGGTTTTAAAAAGGAAGTTATTAAATTATATATATGTATACATTAGAAAAGGGAGCAGGTTACAATGCTTTGGATCCTTCTTTGCCAGAATGTCTTAATATAGAGCATTAGACTCTAAAATGTAATCTTGCCAAGTAATTATATCCACACATGAGAACAAATTGTTTGGGATCCTGACTTAGCTTTTGGAGATATCAGTAGCTCATAACAAAACAAATATCTGAAACTGAGAGCTTTATTAAAGTAAGATGAATCTACCCAGCACAGAGCATTCTAATGTTCATATTCAGCTTTGTTTTAAAGAACAGAAACCCCAAACTATGCACAATCTTGCACTG
The DNA here is from genome assembly GCF_000738735.6 of Corvus cornix cornix. Classification (NCBI taxonomy): domain Eukaryota; kingdom Metazoa; phylum Chordata; class Aves; order Passeriformes; family Corvidae; genus Corvus; species Corvus cornix. The sequence continues at coordinate 7,693,677 of NC_047057.1, read as the reverse complement.
CAGTCTCAAAGTTGTTATACCTCTCTCGCCCCATCAGCGTGCTTTTAACACTCCTTCCTCAAAGTCATTAATAAACACATCATTTATAGGTGGAAACTTAATATTCTAATCAATTTCTACTCATTTTAGTAGCTGTATTAAGCAGATTATTTTTTCCAGATGACTCGTACTCCAGAGGAGTACAAAGGACACACTTCAGACCCTTGTAGTCCCAACATGTGTGGTTTCCTCACACTGGGAAGGCCTGGAAGTGAGCCGCCTGGCCCAGCGCCAACCCAAACCACGGTCAGTCTAAACACAGCACCGGCAAATGCTACTTTCTGACACTTCACTGCTACTGTAGAGTATCCTTTAGCATCCTCCTCAGGGGCTGAGATTTATACACAGCTCCTCACGCAACTTCCTTCATCTCATCCCTTCCCTCCACTGCAAGATTCTACCAGCCAAGCACAGTGGAATTAAAGAGAAACACTCACGTGACATTGTCTTGTGTTACCTGGGCATTTATGCAAGAAGATACATTTATAAAGTTATTGAATGCCCATGGAGACCTGGGAAATCAGCACACCAGGATGCTCTGCAAGGCTTCTCAGTCAGTTCTACCCATTTAAATATATTTTGCCTCAGTGCTTTTTTGTGAAAAGTTAAATATTATCTGAATAGTTAAACTATTAGTTTACCACTAAAAGAAGTATTTGAACCTGCACACATATTTAGTCCAGATATGCAAGTGGTTAGGAATTTTATTCCCTCCTTTCTGGTTACCACAGATAGGTAAGCATGCATTCTCTATTCATCTTAGGAAATGCAAATTTTCTTTCCAATACAAAGTGAGTTTTTTCTCTACAACATCTATACCAAATGGCACTGTCTGACTGCACATTAGTTCTCCTGGCTCCATCGGTGTTCTGCTCTTCTTGGAAAGCACAAGGTCCATAATGAACAGCGGTGGTTTGGCCAAAGGGAAAATGTCACCAGCTTGGACTGAGGGGTGGCTCATGCAGAGTGCTGCCACCTCCAGAAAGGTCTGGGCTCAGAAAGCCCCACTGAACATAATGGGAGGTGACAGCACTCAGCATCTCTCAGGAGGCAAGCAGAAGCCCACAGAAACAGAAGTCTGCTTTTCACACAAACAAAATTTGTCTTCTACAGAAAGCTTACACCAAAAATCAATTTGTAGTCTGAAAATTTGCAATTATGAGTAGTGCTGTTATTAATGCAATATCCTGGGAGGGGTAGTGGATTTTGAGTCAATTATTGAGCTGACAGAAGCAAGGTAAGTGCTTGATAAAGCATGCCAGGAAGAAATTTCCTGAAATACCCAGAATCTGAGTTTTACAAAAACTGGCATGTGCAGCATTGCTGAAGTCCAGATAAGGAACAAGATATTCAGACTGGTACTGTATCTCTTCTATACAATGACAGCAAGTGTTGCTCTCAAACATGAGGGCAAAATAGTCTCTTGTTCCACCTGTTCAGCTCCTGCCTGCAATCACATTAATTCAGGGTCAGTTACCTCTTCAGAGCTGGCAGCAGTACGTAGTAATTTAAAACCACCCTCTGGTGCCTAAAGAAAATACCAAACACAGCTGAGAATTCAAATTTTCTTCATATCTGGGAGAAGCAGGAAACCAGTTTTCATGTGTTCCTATTGCAAGGATCTGGTTTTCACTCATAGCAGTCAACTGTGCTTCCAAAGCTTCAGTTCACCATGTCTGCTAGAAATATTGAAGGCTAAATTGTCATCTTATTATCTCAAGTTAACACATTGTCACTGGGCACAGGCAAGGGACTACAGCAGATCCCAGTGGAAGCTTTTCCTAAAACTAGTAATTCTAGATATTAACCAAAATGTTAAAATTGCCACTTACATTTTACTATGATTTAAACCATCATAATTGCCTCTGCTCTGTTCAGTATTAGAGTAAAGTAATCCCAGGGATGCCAGGAAGCAATGAAAGAGCTGTCTTCAGTTATTTCCTTCCAAATGCTTTTAAATGAGGAGGGTAACCATGACCAGAGGAATTGAGAAGTGAACACTCTGAGCTGCATTTTTCCTGTCTGCTGATATTTTGATGCTATTTTCATGCACTGCAGGGCTCTTCCGCACAGCTGATCTCTTGCAGGTCATCAGTCACAAAGGAGATCATACAGCACAAGAAACTCAATTGATTAAAGATAATCTGTATAACTATGGGAGGTGAGATTATCAAATCTTGGTAAATTTCATTGCACAACGAATCTGCAGTTACCCAGAGAAGAAATAAATAAATAAAAACACAAAGCCAACCAAACAGAAAGAACTTAACAAAATTTAACTTAGGAAATAAACTCCATGGAAAAGGAACTGACCTTTTTTACATTTTTGTTTACATCAACCAAGTTGAGCAGGAAGATGTGGTCCTTTGCCCCAACTAGTAGCCGGCCCCTCTCCTCATCTAGCAGCAAGGTTCGAAAATCAAGCCCCTCTGTTGAGCCCAGGAATGGGATGCAGCTGTTTGAAAGCAGCAAGTCTGTGGGAAAACGAAGAAAATCTTTATAATCAAAATGTTTATATATGACTCATCAGTGTCTTTTATAAATATATGCAACCAGCATGGAGTGTACCAGGGAAATAAGTGCAGTCTTGGAGCATGTCTTTCCAGAGTCATAATACAATTCCTGTTAACTTCGGGTTTCTCTGGGGTTTTTCTTACTTCCAAATTGGGTAATATTTACTTTCACAAAATACTTTTCTATATTAAATTTTCTTAATAAATTATCTGTATGGCATAAAGGAATGAGAAATTCAACAGAAATTAGAAACCAAGAAAGACATATCTTTGCAAAATGTGTGCTATATCTTTCCTTCATTCTAAGAAAACTAATTCTATTTACATCACCATACTCATGGATACACATGATCAAGGATCAATACCTCACCGTATTTGGTGCTCCAGATATAAAGCAGCAAAGAAGGTCAATGCCAGCCAAGAATAATTAGGAGCAGGAAACAGTGGGTAGGAATATTTGAAGATCATCCAGTTCAACTCCCTCACTATGAGGAGGAACGTCTTTCACTAGATCAGCTCGCTCAAAGTCCCACCTAACACAGCCTTGAACACTTCCAGGGATGGGGCATCTGCAACTTCTCTGGGCAGCCTGTTTCTCACCATTCTCATCATAAAAAATGTCTTTCTTATATCCAGTTTCTATCCACTCTCTTGTAGTTTAAAACTATTGCCCCTTGTCCTGTCACTAAAGGCTTTGGTTAAAAAGTCCTTCCACATCTTTTTTACAAGCCCCTTTTATATATTGAAAAGCTGCAATAAGGTCTCCTCAGAGCTTTCTTTTCCCCAGGCTGAACAACCCCAAACCTCTCAGCCTGTCTTCATATGGAAGGTGTTACAGCCCTCTGATCATTTTCAGGGCTCCTCCTTCCAAGGTCCATGTCTTTCTTGAACTGGGTGCCCCAGAACTGAATGTAGGACTGTAGGAAATTAAGAAAAAAAAAAAAAAAAGATGTTCTATGAAACTAATGAAAGAACCTATACTGTTGCAAAAAAGCTAAAAGGCTGTAAAATAAAAATTCTGTAGCATTTTGCCTAATGAATACTCTGTGGACATAATTCTGGACAAGGACACAAACAACATATAGAAAAGAGCACAAGGATATTTAAGTCTTGTTGGGTAGTCATTACTTTGGGGAAAAGAAAATAAACATGTGAATCAGTTCTTCCACAAGCAAACTCTCCAAGCTAAACTATTTGGAAATCTTCAGACAGAAAGGCAAATCCTGTATTTAACGGGAACATAAAATTAAGGGTATTTCCACCTTCCTGGCACTGGATGGACAATGTAACATTCCTGCTAGAAAACCCAGACTTACTGCACAATTTATTGGCATATCCTGATCATGATGAAAATTAGGGCCAGTGTTTTGGAGAAAAAGTCCTGAATTAAATAAAGGGAAAAAAACCCACCCGAACATTTTTCTCCAAGGTCTCACACAAACCAAGTCACAGGCAAGAAAAGATTAAGTTCTAGTGCTGGCTAATGAACAGAACCGTGGGAGAAAAATATTTTATCATTATTAATCTGACTACCTGGTATATAATTATGACGATTATTTTTTGGCTCAGTCACTTCTACTTAAGTTTGTGTACTTTTGTCTGGCTCAGTGCAGGATGTTGTTATGGTACAATCTGAAAACAAATTGTCATGCATTACAGCTCCTACTCCCCTAGGTGAGATTTATTTGGCAGTACTTTGGGAAAAAATCTTGCTGAAAAATTTTATCTGATGCTGAGCACTACATTACTATACACCAGCACTGTCCTTTCCCACATATCTTTTGTGAAGGCAAAGATGTCAGGATTTGTTTTCTAAACTAGTAACACTTTAAAAGATGTTTATTAATTGCCAGCAAGATCACTTTAGAAGCAGCTTATGGTTAACATGGTACTATAAAAACCTCAGTCCTCACCTGCAGGACACAGGTAACTAGCATACAGAATATGAGGAAAAATTCCTTCTCATCTGCAGCCACAGGAATTTGATCTGAGGAAGGATAAATTACATGCTTGTGCAAATGCTCTAAAGCACTTTCAGCACTTAAAGCCATGCAAAGCATGGGCCTTCTTTGCAAGAGTGTCAATTGCAAAAATATGTGGATTTGATTCTTCTCCACATACATGAAGGATGATGACTGAGACTGCTGTCTACTTCCCATTTCCTTATTTGAAAGGAATGATCTCTGAAGAGACCATCCCAAATGGACATTTGTCATCTGTTGTTTAACAGTTCTAGAATTTCTCAGTAAAAAAAACCCCACCTAGAACAGCTACAACAGTGAGGGAAAATGCTGCCTCATGACTGAAATGCCCAAGTGGGAATGAGCCCTGCCTGATGCCTTGTACAATCATTTATTTCACTGCATCATAAGGAAAACATCTGTAGAATATTCCAGATTGAAATGACAACGCTGCACACTCCTTTCTTACTGGTGCAAATGACAACACAAGCTGCAAAGTGGTGAAGAATTAGGTTTGGTATTTACTATTGAAAACAGCTTGGAAATAAGACTCTGAGCACGGCCACTGATAAGATTATAACTGTAATATGACCTAATAAAACTTTACAAGTAAATATTAACAGAGGGTTGATTAAATTTCAGCTAAATTAATAATTGTTCTCAGTCTATAAAACAACACATTTTAATCTTACACGTTGAAATTTCCCTTCACAGCGAGACATATTTACTATCACCAAGGATATTACACTGGAAAAATTTACTGTGAAAAGCACATTTCCCAATGATTTTCAAGCTTAGAGCAAGCTGTTGATTTGAATCACTGCATCTCTGTAGCCTGGCTAACACAGAACCAGCATTCTCACAAGGTACAGTAACAAAGTTACAGGGATGGTCTTTCACGATGAGTAGGTGTTCAGCACTCAGTTTATGGTCTCTATTTGCTGTTTTCCTCAAAATTAAATACTTTTTTCCAGCCCGGTGATTAAATAAGTATCCAGCTAACTCCCCTTTTAGGTTAATATTTCACTGCTGAGTGATAGAAGCTGGAATAGTGACTGGGTTTATTCATTTCACACAGTATCTCAGTGGACTTGGCTCAAAACAGCATGATCATTGCTTACTGATAAAATCTCCAGCAGCAGAGCCACAGCAAAGAGACTTCAAAAGTAAAAATTTCATTCTGTTCTGATAATATGTATTTGCATTTATAAAACATATTTACACTTGTTAGCATCAATTCACATGTGTGGTGACCATGTTGCCATTCCTCAACTCCAGCATGCTGTCACAATGCAGCAATGTAGAACCACTTGGTTCAGAATCAGAATGCCCTTTGTGACTAGCTACAGATTTTTTTTAGTGACAAGCCCTGCCTAAATTAGCAGAAAGGGAACATCTCAGCCACTTTCAAAACAGTTACAGACAACTTTGAAGGACTCTGAAACTAAAGGCTGTATAACTTTCATATACGGGAAAGAACAAAGGTTGCATCACTTTCATTTAGGTAGGAGCAAGTCCTTTCTCATGTTGGAGAATACACATGAAGGTTTACATGGGCATTGTAGAAACTCAAGCAAATTTCTGGGATAAAGAAAAGTATTTATAGCACGACTGCAGCAATTTATCCAATTCCTAAAGTATGCTGAGTTTAAAATTGACCAGTTGACCCCAGATATATTGGTATGAAGGCAAAGAGAATAAATACTTCCAGACTACTACGAATCTCTACAATGTACTGCAAGAAGTAAATTACATTTTGTTTAGCTGCATGTCACCATGGACAAAGCTGTGCATGTGAAGTGGCTCTCACTGATATACAATACTATTAGACCTGGTGAAAAACGTAATATTCATAAAACAACAGGGCCTCTCCAAAAGGATACAGACAACTGGGAATAGAGAAAACATGACTTTCTGTGTTCACAGTTTTGTGTTAAAACCATGGTTATGAGAAGCCCAAAAAAGAATTATGTACTAAACCACATGTTTTGCAGTTAGGGAATTCTCTGTTCATCTTTCAGGACTGAATTGTTCCCCAGGAGGGTATTACAGTTATAAAAGTGACTGTGAAAAGAACACGTTTCCAAAGATTCCTAAAAAATTCAGGAGAACTCTTGCTGTAGAATTTCAGGCATTTCAGGGCATTTTCACATCAACCTTCAAGCATCTCTATGGGTTTGCTCAAGAGAGAGCATACGTAACATATCCAACATCTCTGTTTGCAAAATGTCATTATTTCAGGCAGGTATATAGGAACGACGTTCTCTAAGATACAGAGGCTTAAATATAAAGAATGTCATGTTTCAGGCAATTTGAGACACTTCTCTACTTTTATTAATTTTCCAAACATAGCTATCCAGATATTACTGAAAAGCAGACAATCTACTATAGTAGGGTAGCTCAATTTCCTAAACTAAGAGCAACTTTGCAAAATAGTTATAGACTGATAATAATAAAGGACCTCTGGAAGCAATGCTAATAAAGAATTCCTATTATAAAAACTTGGACTACCTATTCTCCTATAGTAAAGGGAGCTACAGGCCACTGAACAACTACATTAAGTCCCTAACAGGCCAGTTTCATGTCTTTGAGGTATGCCAAGCAATCTCTCCTCAGTTCATAGTCTTCTGTAAGGATGTGCACGTGGAGCCAGTTTCTGCCTCGTGGATGTAGGAACATTGCAACAGCACCGTGGTAAACTGGAAGGTGAAGGGCAAGGCAACGCAGAGAAGATGTGTGTCTGCACAGTAAATCCGTGTGCCGCAGCATCTTCCTTCCACGGGAGCAGGAAAGCAGCTTCAGGATTGCCAGTGAAAAAAGCAAGAATTATGCAGTGCTCACGTGGCTGCCATCGGGTGTGAGCCCCGCCAGCACAGCTCTGTGCAGGGAATTCCTCTCAGTGGTTGGAGAGCAGCATCCAGAGGCGGAATCGCAGCTGACCGTAAGCTCTCATCGCCTCTGCGTGGGCGGCCGGATCTCGGGCCAGGTGCTCAAAGAGGTTGAGCGGCTCGACCGTTCGCATTGCCGGCGGCAAGCTGATCTCTGCAGGAAGGCTCTGGTTGCCCAGGACAAAGTGCTCCAGGCGTTTCAACTGCAGGCAGCGGTGCAGGTATGCCATGATGTCCCACAGCCGCCGCGCAAATTCCCTCCTGCGCCACTGGCACAGCGGTACGGTGGTCAGCACGTGCATGACCACAGTCTTCCAGGTCGAGCTGGAAAAACCTGTGCCCCTCAGGATGCAGGTGAAGAGCTGAAGGCATTTCAGGTGCAAGCTCTCACACGGCACCTGCCTGGCGATGTGCTGGAAGAATTTTGCCTCTGCCACAGCGTACGTCTCAGGCCACGCTGTGCTTGTGATGGAGTCGGCCTCGGCAGGCTGGATGCCGCCTTTCTGGGCCTCTGTGGGCTGGCTGACCACAAAAATGTCGGAGTCCCCGTGGCGCACCCCAAACAGCATCTCCACCGTCAGGCTCTTCTTGCCTTTGCTCAGCCGGAATTGGCAGGACCGGCTGCAGGGCTGAAACACCAAGTGCCATGAGTATGACTGAGGCAAATGCAGCCACGAGCATCTCACCAGCTGGTAGAACCAGTGGGAGGTTTTCTCCACGTCCAGGTAGGAGCCGGTGCAGAGTGTCTCTAGGAGGCTGGGCTTCTGCTTCCGCCGCAGCTCCTCCTGCGAGTGGTGCAGGAAGCACAACAGCTTCTCGCCCAGCTGCTCCCTCTCGCACGTGCACACCAGCTCCACACGGACGCAGAAGGTCCTTGCTGCCATCTGCCCTGCACTGTTCAGCTCCAGGTGGAAGGCGTGTCCCGGCGGGGGATTCAGTGGGACCAGCACGCGGTACACCACGTCCTGCTCACGGGGACTCCAACCCTCAAAGGCACTGCCCACCCCGATGGCTTCTTGAGGCACCGGGTAGAAACTATTGCTCACGCTGTCAATAAAGACACGCGTGAAGCTCTCCATCAGCTCAGCTGCCACTGAGCGACCTCTCTCCACGTCCTCAACAGGACACTGTATGCCATCCACTAAAAGGATCCCTCGCTTATTCCCAACGTCACGGGCGTCTTCTTCCTCTTCAATTCCACCACGGCTGCCTTTGTCCTTGCCAGCACCACTGCCTTCTTTTTCACTGGCAGCCACATTTCCACTTTCTTCTTCTTCTCCATCTTCATTCTTCTCGCCTTTCACATTCTCATCCCTGTGTTCTTCATCCTTCCCATTCCGATCACTGGTTCTGTGTTCACTGGAATGCCCGTCTTCCTTCACCTTCATATTGCTGCTGTCTCCTTCACTTGCTTTATCAGCACCTTCTTCAGTTGAAGCAACATTGCCGTGCTCCTCTCCATTTCCATCTTCATTCTTTTCTCCCTTCATACTGGCAGCACTGCCTTTCTCATCTTTGTCTCCAACATTGCCTTCTTCGTTTCCAACATCATTCTTTTCTTCCTCAGTTGCAGCAAAACCACAATGGTCTACTGCATTCCCACCATCACTGTTGTCTTCCTGTCCTGTCCAATCACTGCTTCTCTGTTCACTGGCATCACTGCTTTCCTCCACCTTCAGATCCGCGTTTTCTCCCTTTCCATCTCCCTCGTATTGACCTTCTTTTACATCATCATTGTTGCCTGCCTTCGTATTTGCATAATTGGTTTTTTCCTCATTTCCATCTCCTCCTTCTTTCTTTTCAGCATCATGGTCTTGTTCCACCTGCACATCCTTGTTTTCTCCTTCATTTGCTTCAGCATGGCCTTCTTTATCTCGAGCAACATTGCCAGGTTCTTCTTCATTCCCTCCAGCAGTGTTGCCTCCTGGCACATTCCCATCACTCCATCCTTCATCTTTCTTTAAGTCGCAGGCATCTTCATTCTTCACATTTTGGTCTTCCTTCACCTTCACATCTTCATTTCCTTCACTGGCACCATCTTCCTCTCCTTCATTTGCAGCCACAGGACTGCCTTCTCCTTCATTTTCATTACCGCTGTCGTCTGCCTCCACAGTCATATTATTGTTTTCTCCATCTTCCTTTGAATCAATAGTGTCTTCTTGCTGTTCTTTTCCTCTCTCATCTCCTAGGGTCTTGCAGGAGCTCTGGTCCTTGCCGCTGCTGTTGGCTTCACGGCTCCTTTTCCTGCAGCTAAACCACAGGCCCAAGAGGAGCAGGAGTCCAGCAAGAGCCCAGAATGGCCACTGCTGCAGGGCACCAAAGAGCAGGGCTCCCCAGCCCTCGTCCTGCTGCTCCGGGGGCCCTTGCTCCAGCTCCTGCAGCAGCCGAGCCATCTCGCGGTCGAGCAGCTCCTCACGCTCCTGCATTCGCCGGTGCGTGGCCTCATCCAGCCCATCCCCAGCTGGCTGGGGGTACTGGATCAGGCTTTGCACGAGCACGAAGAGCAATGACAATAAAGCCATGGTCTGCAAGA